>NC_030682.2:73664650-79195976 GCF_000004195.4 Xenopus tropicalis | reverse complement strand
AAAAGCTTCTTGCCGTGCCTGCACTTGGAGCCATTGAGTTGGCTGGAGCTATACTCAGGAGTTTCCCACCAAAATCCACTCTGTTTGCCTAAACCCAAGGCTCGGGGCGCCGGCACATCAAGAAGCATTTAGGGACATGGGGTCGGATTCCCAGCCTGTGTTTATCCACAGGCCGAGAATCTACACATGTGGCGGCAGCCAGTGAGTTAAATTGTATGAGTGAATGTAATCAAAGCAGCTAATCCTATTTGTTTTATTTTGTAATTTATACAAGATAGAAGACCGCTAGGAAACAGAGGCTGACATCTTTTTCATTCATGTGTTATTTTCTGCTTACCTGTGAGTGGCAGGGGTTGGTGTCACTGCTCCCCTGCACTTTCACTTCTTCCTCCTGTTGAAGACATAAAAAAAAGATTTTTTTTAAAAATGCCATGGCTGAAAGTAAAGCAAAGTTTTGGAAAGTCTTATTTGATATAAATATATGAGAAATAGAAGGTGTATGTTGCTGTGTAACACAAGGCATAATAATAACATGTTTGTGTTAGGCTGATGCCACACGTGGCCGATTGTGGGACTTGCAGGCTAAGAGTCGGGCCCTATGCTGGCATCATGTCCCCAGAACCATTGCGTTGGCCTGGGTGCAGGCACACATGGCGGATTTCGGCCCAGAAATGCGTGAGTATTTAATTCTTCTTCAAAACCCCACTGTGTGTGCCTGTGCCCAGGCTGACGCAATTGTTCTGGGTGCAGACCAGGAAGAAGCTCATGCCGGTGTAGGGGCTGATTCTTGGCTACTAAAGAAACAAATTGCCACCCCAAAGTGCATTTGATATTCTCTTAAAATGTTTTTCTCTATTGTGACCCTATTATTTTTTCTTACCTGACAGATGTCCGTGTCAGGGATTTCTGGAGTCTCCTGATTAAAGAAAAGGTAAGAGAAAGATGTTGCACGTTGTAATAAAGCAGCTAATATACAGCCTTACATAAAATATAGGGTGATTTTTATTTGCCCCCTACTCTCCCCTCTCTTATGCTTACCCGGCAGTTGTCTATAGCCGGCTCCATTTTGTGCTCTGGTTTCTCCTCCTAAGAGAAATAAAGTTACCTGATCAGTTTACTATAACTCTGTAGTTTAGTATCTAAAAAGGACCTTGTACAATACAAATTCAAATTCACAAGTTCCAAAACCCAAACCATGTTATGTATGTTTATTTTTTACTACTTAGCTGGCAGTTTTTGCCAGGGATTTCTGGTGGTTCCTGGTTAAGAGATAAAAGTCAAGTTATCAAATCAACTCAGCTTTTTAGAAAGAAGTGAATATAAGTTATATGTAATATTCAGGGACTGGTGTTTTATTATTGAATTATTTGCTACTCACTTGGCAAACGGCGTTGCCAGATCCAACCGATGGTACCTGGTTAAGAGAGGAAAATTGATCAGAGCCATGGATGTCTTCTAAATTGGGGGGGGCAGTGCTAGAACTATTGTATGTACTGATTCATATGTGGATGGAATTAACATTTATATCACAAGTTATATGGGTACGGGGTTCATTGGCTATAGGTGTCTGTTTGCAAACAGTCATATTAAATGGTAAATTCTGTTAAAGTCAACACAACATTTAGGAAGAAGCTAATGATATAAGGAATCTATGATACCGACTCCTTTACTACTTACCAGGCAGATAAATTCCTGGGGCTCCTCAGTGGGCTCCTCCTGGGTGAGTGAAACAAAAGTTGACATTACTTTATGGAAAGAGAAGGCCTAAGCACACATCTGGGTTTAGGCTTCCAGGTAACAGGATTTTCTCGGTAAGATATTTTACCACCTCAGACCAGTACAAATATATAGAAGGGCAAGCCCAGCATCTGCATATTGACATACGGGGCAGGGGGCATTGGGTTATTGCCTATGGCCTTTAGCTTCAGGGGGTAATATATGTCCTATGAATTATTCCAAATCTTATCTTTTGTGGAAATCAGATAACTATACATTTCACATGGGGCTTCTTCCCACAAATCTTCCTCTAGGTTAGGAAGATCTCTGACCCATTAAAAAATATGTTAATATTAAAAAATATGTTAATATGTTTGGTGTTCGCTTTCATGGGCCCCAAACAGAACAATGTTTAGAGATCATCAGTCCCTCCATGAAGTTTCCCACAGAATGAAATATGTGAAATAAAATCCTTACCTTGCCGAAGCAAGGGAAAAAACGCCTCAAACGCTTGAACACTTTGTTCATCGCTCGCTGAAAAAAAGAAAAACATCACGTTAGCACTTCCCAATACTGTGTTCTATGTACAATTTATTTAATTTTTGGCGAGCAGCGAATTTTCCCGCCCACCACTACTATAGAGCTGAAAGCGGATACCCAGGCAGGAGAATTACCCCTTAAAATACCCCCTGAGAAAGGAGTTCCTGCCCAATACCGCTGTCAGATCTAAAGGCTTTTCTTGCTGGGCCCGTGCCCTTTTTGATAATGAGAAGCACAGTCCCAGGAAAGAGATAAGCCGCCTAACAAGTTGCCCCCCCCCCCCAGTAAATTGAGACTTGCTGTAGAAGAAATCATAAACTGTTTCACTGGTTCCCATTTGCTACATTACCTCTTAAATGAAGCTCTCCAGGTGATGTTAAAAAAAAAAGATGGAATGGAGGGGCCGGCCCAGGGCCGGAGTCCCTAAGGGACCCCCTCAGTAGGTGCTGGCTCTCCTCAAGGCTCGTTCAACTAAAGATGGAAAAGGTGAACTGAGGAGAAGCCAGAAAAATCACAGTCTAAAAAAACTGGTTAAGCGCCGAAGCAGCAAACCGCCAACTAGTCGCACACCGCAGCAATCTGTATAGAGACAGGAATAAAAAGGGCAAGTCAGCTTCATGGATAATGCATTTACCATTTTAACGTGCAACATTGGATGAGGGGCCCCATTCAAAGTGTTCCCCCGAAATCTCACGCTTACTAACACTCATGCTGGGATTCCATTTGGTACCTAGGGGGTTAAATTGGTACTAGGGCTCATTTACTAACATAGGTGCCTAAATGCAAGTTGCAGTTGCCAATAGCAACCAATCAGTAATTGGCTGTTACCATTCCCCTAAGGGGCATCACCATAATTTCAGAAGCACTGATTTAGATGTACCCCCTGCAATAGTAAGAAATAGTAAATCAGGCCCTGTGTCCATGGTAAGTGCAAGTACATTCAGTTACACATTAAGGTTGGTACATAAGGGCAGGCAGATACCCGGGGGCAGAGGGGCAAAACTCTTAGCAGCCTGTCAGTACTGCCCAACCCTGGGTCTGTGTCTCCCAACCAGCGCTAGGAGTAAAGGCGCCTGCAATTCTCCAAATTCACTAAAATCGTTGACAGGAGCAACATCCCCTAGTCTGGGGGGGGGGAGTCACCCAACTATTGCCCCTCTTTTTTAGCTAAAATAAGGGTTTTTAGGCAAAACATCTACTACAGGAGAGATGCTTGCTTACCTCTCACCACAATGGCAACCAACGGACTCTACCAACTGTCACTATCCTAGAGTGAAGGCAGCTCTCATCATATGACAAATTTGTATGGGCTTTATTTGCCCTAAGATGTGCAGTACATACATTGTATGTACTTATTGTGTACCCAGGTTGGTACATAAGGGCAGGGCAGATACCCGGGGGCAGAGGGGCAAAACTCTTAGGAGCCTGTCAGTACTGGGAACAACAAGCCCATTTTAGTGGAAAATTCTCCAAATTCACTAAAACCAGTGACAGGAGCAGCATCCCCTAGTCTGGGGGGGGGGAGTCAACCAACTATTGCCCCTCTTTTTTAGCTAAAATAAGGGTTTTTAGGCAAAACATCTATCAGAGAAGATGCACGCTTACCTCTCACCACAATGGCAACCAACGGACTGTACCAACTGTCACTTTTCTAGGGTGAAGGCAGCTCTCATCACATTGACAACACATTGACATCACATTGACATCACATTGACAACACAATGCAGGCGCTGCTGTTAAAGGTTAAGGGGTATAGTTATCATGCTGTGTAAAAAGTGGAGTAAAGCATTACCGGTGATGTTGCCCAGGGCAAAGAATAAGCAATTAGATTTCAACAGCTAGAAAACCAAATCAAAGCATCTGATTGGCTGCTATGAACAACATCACCGGTGATGTTTTACTCCACTTTTTACATAGCATGATAAATATACCCCTAAGTGTACCCTTTTGATGAGTGAGGTTTATATGGGCTTTGTTTGCTCTTAGATGGGCAGTACATACTGTAACTATAAACCCAGTGAGAATGAGGAATGAATGGATATTGGGAAGTTGTATAAGGAGTCAGAACCAGCAGTGCAGAGAAGGGAAAGGGACAGACAGACACAGTGACAGTTACACATAACTATAAACCCAGTGAGAATGAGGAATGAATGGATATTAGGAAGTTGTATCAGGAGTCAGAACCAGCAGTGCAGAGAAGAGAAAGGGACAGACAGACACAGTGACAGTTACACATAACTATAATCCCAGTGAGAATGAGGAATGAATGGATATTGGTGAGTTGTATCAGGAGTCAGAACCAGCAGTGCAGAGAACAGAAACGGACAGACTGACAGACATAATGACAATTATACAAGTTACACATAACTATAAACCCAGTGAGAATGAGGATTGAATGGATATTGGGGAGTTGTATCAGGAGTCACAACCAGCAGTGCAGTGAAGAAAAAAGGGACAGACAGACACAGTGACAGTTACACATGACTATAAACCCAGTGAGAATTAGGAATAAATGGATATTAGGAAATTGTATCTGGAGTCAGAACCAGCAGTGCAGAGAAGGGAAAGGGACAGACAGACACAGTGACAGTTACACATAACTATAAACCCAGTGAGAAGGAGAAATGAATGGATATTGGGAAGTTGTATCGGGAGTCAGAACCAGCAGTGCAGTGAAGAGAAAGGGACAGACAGACACAGTGACAGTTACACATAACTATAAACCTAATGAGAATGAAGAATGAATGGATATTGGGGAGTTTTATCAGAAGTCAGAACCAGCAGTGCAGAGAACAGAACGGGACAGACAGACAGACATAGGGACAGTTACACTTAACTATAAACAGACTGACAGACATAATGACAATTATACATAACTATAAACCCAGTGAGAATGAGGATTGAATGGATATTGGGGAGTTGTATCAGGAGTCACAAACAGCAGTGCAGTGAAGAAAAAAGGGACAGACAGACACAGTGACAGTTACACATGACTATAAACCCAGTGAGAATTAGGAATAAATGGATATTAGGAAGTTGTATCAGGAGTCAGAACCAGCAGTGCAGAGAAGGGAATGGGACAGACAGACACAGTGACAGTTACACATAACTATAAACCCAGTGAGAATGAGGAATACATTGATATTGGGGAGTTGTATCAGGAGTCAGAACCTGCAGTTCCGGTAAGGGAAAGGGACAGACAGACACAGTGACAGTTACACATAACTATAAACTCAGTGAGAATAAGGAATTTATGGGTCTTGGGAAGTTTTATCCGGAGTCAGAACCAGCAGTGCAGAGAAGGGAAAGAGACAGACAAACACAGTAACAGTTACACATAACTATAAACCCAGTGAGAATGCGGAATGAATGGATATTGGGAAGTTGTATCAGGAGTCAGAAGCAGCAGTGCAGAGAAGGGAAAGGGAGAGACAGACACAATGAGAGTTACACATAGCTATAAACCCAGTGAGAATGAGGAATGAATGGATATTGGGAAGTTGTATCAGGAGTCAGAACCAGCAGTGCAGAGAAGGGAAAGGGACAGACAGACACAGTGACAGTTACACATAACTTTATACCCAGTGAGAATGAGGAATGAATGGATATTGGGAAGTTGTATCAGAAGTCAGAACCAGCAGTGCAGAGAAGGGAAAGGGACAGACAGACACAGTGACAGTTACACGTAATTATAAACCCAGTGAGAATGAGGAATGAATGGATATTGGGAAGTTGTATCAGGAGTCAGAACCAGCAGTTCCAGAAAGGGTACAGACAGACACAGTAACAGTTACACATAACTATAAACCCATTGAGAATTAGGACCGAATCGATCTTGGGGAGTTGTATCAGGAGTCGGAACCAGCAGTACAAAGAAGAGAAAGGGACAGACAGACACAGTGAGAGTTACACATAACTATAAACCCAGTGAGAATGAGGAATGAATGGAGATTAGTAAGTTGTATTAGGAGTCAGAACCAGCAGTGCAGTTCCGGAAAGGGACACACAGACACAGTGACAGTTACACATAACTATTAACCCAGTGAGAATGAGGAATGAATGGATATTGGGAAGTTGTATCAGGAGTCAGAACCAGCAGTGCAGAGAAGGGAAAGGGACAGACAGACACAGTGACAGTTACACATAACTATAAACCCAGTGAGAATGAGGAATGAATGGATATTGGGAAGTTGTATCAGGTGTCAGAACCAGCAGTGTAGAGAAGAGAAAGGGACAGACAAAAACAGTGACAGTTACACATAACTATAAACCCAATGAAAATTTGGACTGAATAGATATTTGGGAGTTGTATCAGGAGTCGGAACAAGAAGTACAAAGAAGTGAAAGGGACAGACAAACATAGTGACAGTTACACATAACTATAAACCCAGTGAGAATTAGGATTGAATCGATATTGTGGAGTTGTATCAGGAGTCGGAATAAGCAGTGCAGAGAAGAGAAAGGGACAGACAGACACAGTGAGAGTTACAGTTAACTATAAACCCAGTGAGAATGAGGACTGAATCGATATGGTGGAGTTTTATCAGGAGTCGGAACAAGCAGTGCAGAGAAGAGAAAGGGACAGACAAACACAGTGAGAGTTACACATAACTATAAACCCAGTGAGAATGAGGAATAAATTGACATTGGGGAGTTGTATCAGGAGTCAGAACCTGCAGTCCCGGAAAGGAAAAGGGACAGACAGACACAGTGAGAGTTACACATAACTATAAACCCAGTGAGAATGAGGAATGAATGGATATTGGGCAGTTGTATCAGCAGTGCATAGAAGGGAAAGGGACAGACAGACACAGTGACAGTTACACATAACTATAAATCCAGTGAAAATGAGGAATGAATGGATATTCGGGAGTTGTATCAGGAGTCAGAACCAGCAGTGCAGAGAAGAGAAAGGGACAGAGAAAAACAGTGACAGTTACACATAACTATAAACCCAGTGAGAATGAGGACTGAATCGATATTGTGGAGTTGTTTCAGGAGTCGGAACCAGCAGTACAGAGATGAGAAAGGGACAGACAGACACAGTGACAGTTACACATAACTATAAACCCAGTGAGAATGAGGAATGAATGGGTATTGGGAAGTTGTATCAGGAGTCAGAACCTGCAGTTCCGGAAAGGGAAAGGGACAGACAGACACAGTGAGAGTTACACATAACTATAAACCCAGTGAGAATGAGGAATGAATGGATATTGGGAAGTTGTATCAGGTGTCAGAACCAGCAGTGTAGACAAGAGAAAGGGACAGACAGACACAGTGAGAGTTACACATAACTATAAACCCAGTGAGAATGAGGAATGAATGGGTATTGGGACATTTTGTCAGGAGTCAAAACCAGCAGTGCAGAGAAGTGAAAGGGACAGAAACAGTGAGAGTTACACATATCTATAAACCCAGTTAAAATGAGGACTGAATCGATATTGGGGAGTTGTATCAACAGCCAGAACCAGCAGTGCAGAGAACAGAACGGGACAGGTGAAAATGAGGTGAGAATTCGGGAGTTGTATCAAGAGTCAAAACCAGCAGTGCAGAGAACAGAACAGGACAGGTGAAAATGAGGTGAGAATTCGGGAGTTGTATCAAGAGTCGGAACCAGCAGTGCAGAGAACAGAACAGGACAGGTGAGAATGATATTGGGGAGTTGTATCAGGAGTCAGAACCAGCAGTGCAGAGAATTAAAAGGGACAGACAATGAGAGTTAGACATAACTATAATCCCAGTGAGAATGAGGAATGAATGGATATTAGGGAGTTGTATCAGGAGTCAGAACCAGCAGTGCAGTGAAGAGAAAGGGACAGACAGACACAGTGACAGTTACACATAACTATAAACCCAGTAAGAAAGAGGACTGAATGGATATTGGGAAGTTGTATCAGGAGTCAGAACCAGCAGTGCAGAGAAGGGAAAGGGACAGACAGACACAGTGACAGTTACTCATAACTATAAACCCAGTGAGAATGAGGAATGAATGGATATTGGGGAGTTGTATCAGGAGTAAGATCCAGCAGTGCAGAGAACGGAAAGGGACAGACAGACACAGGGACAGTTACACATAACTATAAAACTAGTGAGAATGAGGACTGAATGGATATTGGAGCGTTGTATCAGGATTCAGAACCAGCAGTGCAGAGAAGGGAAATGGACAGACATAGTGACAGTTACACATAACTATAAACCCAGTGAGAATGAGGAATGAATAGATATTCGGGAGTTTTATCAGGAGTCAGAACCAGCAGTGCAGAGAACAGAATGGGAAGGGTGACAATGAGGTGAGAATTCGGGAGTTGTATCAGGAGTCAGAACCAGCAGTGTAGAGAACAGAACGGGACAGGTGAGAATGAGGAATGAATGGATATTGGGGAGTTGTATCAGGAGTCGGAACCAGCAGTGCAGAGAACAGAAAGGGACAAACAGACAGACATAATGACAATTACACATAACTATAAACCCGGTGAGAATAAGAAATGAACGGATATTGGGGAGTTGTATCAGGAGTCAGAACCAGCAGTGCAGAGAAGGAAAAGGGACACAGTGACAGTTACACATAATTATAAACCCAGTGAGAATCAGGAATGAATGGATATTGGGAAGTTGTATCAGGAGTCGGAACCAGCAGTACAGAGAAGAGAAAGGGACAAACAAACACAGGGACAGTTACACATAACTATAAACCCAGTGAGAATGAGGAATGAATGGGTATTGGGAACTTTTGTCAGGAGTCAAAACCAGCAGTGCAGAGAAGTGAAAGGGACAGAAACAGTGAGAGTTACACATATCTATAAACCCAGTTAGAATGAGGACTGAATCGATATTGGGGAGTTGTATCAGGAGTCAGAACCAGCAGTGCAGAGAAGGGAAAGGGACAGACATAGTGACAGTTACACATAACTATAAACCCAGTGAGAATGAGGAATGAATAGATATTCGGGAGTTTTATCAGGAGTCAGAACCAGCAGTGCAGAGAACAGAACGGGACAGGTGAGAATGAGGTGAGAATTCGGGAGTTGTATCAGGAGTCAGAACCAGCAGTGTAGAGAACAGAACGGGACAGGTGAGAATGAGGAATGAATGGATATTGGGGAGTTGTATCAGGAGTCAGAACCAGCAGTGCAGAGAACAGAAAGGGACAGACAGACAGACATAGTGACAATTACACATAACTATAAACCCGGTGAGAATAAGAAATGAACGGATTTTGGGGAGTTTTATCAGGAGTCAGAACCAGCAGTGCAGAGAAGGAAAAGGGACACAGTGACAGTTACACATAATTATAAACCCAGTGAGAATCAGGAATGAATGGATATTGGGAAGTTGTATCAGGAGTCGGAACCAGCAGTACAGAGAAGAGAAAGGGACAAACAAACACAGGGACAGTTACACATAACTATAAACCCAGTGAGAATGAGGAATGAATGGTTATTGGGAAGTTGTATCAGGAGTCAGAACCATCAGTGCAGAGAAGGGAAAGGGACACAGTGACAGTTACACATAACTATAAACCCAGTGAGAATGAGGAATGAATGGATATTGGGGAGTTGTATCAGGAGTCAGAACCAGCAGTGCAGAGAACAGAACGGGACAGGTGAAAATGAGGTGAGAATTCGGGAGTTGTATCAAGAGTCGGAACCAGCAGTGCAGAGAACAGAACAGGACAGGTGAGAATGATATTGGGGAGTTGTATCAGGAGTCAGAACCAGCAGTGCAGAGAATTAGAAGGGACAGACAATGAGAGTTAGACATAACTATAATCCCAGTGAGAATGAGGAATGAATGGATATTGGGGAGTTGTATCAGGAGTCAGAACCAGCAGTGCAGTGAAGAGAAAGGGACAGACAGACACAGTGACAGTTACACATAACTAGAAACCCAGTAAGAAAGAGGAATGAATGGATATTGGGAAGTTGTATCAGGAGTCAGAACCAGCAGTGCAGAGAAGGGAAAGGGACAGACAGACACAGTGACAGTTACTCATAACTATAAACCCAGTGAGAATGAGGAATGAATGGATATTGGGGAGTTGTATCAGGAGTCAGATCCAGCAGTGCAGAGAACGGAAAGGGACAGACAGACACAGGGATAGTTACACATAACTATAAAACTAGTGAGAATGAGGACTGAATGGATATTGGGGCGGTGTATCAGGAGTCAGAACCAGCAGTGCAGAGAAGGGAAATGGACAGACATAGTGACAGTTACACATACAGTACCTATAAACCCAGTGAGAATGAGGAATGAATAGATATTCGGGAGTTTTATCAGGAGTCAGAACCAGCAGTGCAGAGAACAGAACAGGTGAGAATGAGGTGAGAATTCGGGAGTTGTATCAGGAGTCAGAACCAGCAGTGCAGAGAACAGAACGGGACAGGTGAGAATGAGGAATGAATGGATATTGGGGAGTTGTATCAGGAGTCAGAACCAGCAGTGCAGAGAAGGGAAAGGGACACAGTGACAGTTACACATAACTATAAAACTAGTGAGAATGAGGACTGAATGGATATTGGGGCGTTGTATCAGGAGTCAGAACCAGCAGTGCAGAGAAGGGAAATGGACAGACACAGTGACAGTTACACATAACTATAAACCCAGTGAGAATGAGGAATTAATGGATATTGGGAAGTTGTATCAGGAGTCAGAACCAGCAGTGCAGAAAAGGGAAAGGGACAGACAGACACAGTGACAGTTACACATAACTATAAACCCAGTGAGAATGAGTACTGAATTGATATTGGGGAGTTGTATCAGGAGTCAGAACCTGCAGTTCCGGAAAGGGAAAGGGACAGACAGACACAGTGAGAGTTACACATAACTATAAACCCAGTGAGCATGAGTACGGAATTGATATTGGGGAGATGTTTCAGGAGTCGGAACCAGCAGTGCAGAGAAGAGAAAGGGACAGACAAACACAGTGTAAGTTACACATAACTGTAAACCCAGTGAGAATGAGGAATGAATGGGTATTGGGAAGTTGTATCAGGAGTCAGAACCTGCAGTTCCGGAAAGGGAAAGGGACAGACAGACACAGTGAGAGTTACACATAACTATAAACCCAGTTAGAATGAGTACTGAATCGATATTGTGGAGTTGTATCAGGAGTCGGAACAAGCAGTGCAGAGAAGAGAAAGGGACAGACAGACACAGTGACAGTTAGACATAACTAGAAACCCAGTAAGAAAGAGGAATGAATGGATATTGGGAAGTTGTATCAGGAGTCAGAACCAGCAGTGCAGAGAAGGGAAAGGGACAGACAGACACAGTGACAGTTACACATGACTATAAAACTAGTGAAAATGAGGACTGAATGGATATTGGGGCATTGTATCAGGAGTCAGAACCAGCAGTGCAGAGAAGGGAAATGGACAGTGACAGTTACACATAACTATAAACCCAGTGAGAATGAGGAATGAATAGATATTCGGGAGTTTTATCAGGAGTCAGAACCAGCAGTTCAGAGAACAGAACGGGACAGGTGAGAATGAGGAATGAATGGATATTGGTGAGTTGTATCAGGAGTCAGAACCAGCAGTGCAGAGAACAGAAAGGGACAGACAGACATAGTGACAATTACACATAACTATAAACCCGGTGAGAATAAGAAATGAACGGATATTGGGGAGTTGTATCAGGAGTCAGAACCAGCAGTGCAGAGAAGGGAAAGGGACACAGTGACAGTTACACATAACTGTAAACCCAGTGAGAATGAGGAATGAATGGATATTGGGAAGTTGTATCAGGAGTCAAAACCAGCAGTGCAGAGAAGGGAAAGGGACATACAGACACAGTGAAAGTTACACATAACTATAAACCCAGTGAGAATGAGGAGTGAATGGATGTTGGGGAGTTGTATCAGGAGTCCGAACCAGCAGTGCACAGAACATAAAGGGACAGAGAGACAGACATAGTGACAGTTACACATAACTATAAACCCAGTGAGAATGAGGAATGATTGGATATTGGGAAGTTGTATCAGGAGTCAGAACCAGCAGTGCAGGGAAGGGAAAGGGACAGACAGACACAGTGAAAGTTATACATAACTATAAACCCTGTGAGAATGAGGAATGATTGGATATTGGGCAGTTGTATCAGGAGTCAGAACCAGCAGTGCATAGAAGGGAAAGGGACAGACAGACACAGTGACAGTTACACATAACTATAAACCCAGTGAGAATAAGGAATGAATGGGTATTGGGAAATTTTGTCAGGAGTCAGAACCAGCAGTGCAGAGAAGTGAACGGGACAGAAACAGTGAGAGTTACACATAACTATAAATCCAGTGAAAATGAGGAATGAATGGATATTCGGGAGTAACGCTCACTGTTTCTGTCCCTTTCACTTCTATGCACTGCTGGTTCTGACTCCTGACAAAATTTCCCAATACCCATTCATTCCTTATTCTCACTGGGTTTATAGTTATGTGTAACTGTCACTGTGTCTGTCTGTCCCTTTCCCTTCTATGCACTGCTGGTTCTGACTCCTGATACAACTGCCCAATATCCATTAATTCCTCATTCTCACTGGGTTTATAGTTATGTGTAACTCTTACTGTGTCTTACTGCAGTAATGCTAATTATTAAGTATTATAATTAATATAATAAATAATTTATTTAATCAGTTTTATCTCCCCCATTAAAAAGATAACATAAGTCTAGAGGAGGGGTGACTGACTGTGGCGAGAGCATAGACAGAAGGGGTTGTTCAGGAAGTAAGATGGGGCAGACAGACATTTAGGTACTCTAAGGTTTTAAAAGTGAACTGGAATTTAAGGACTTGGTGGTGGGCATAACCTACATAGATTAAATGTATTCTGTGGATCATAGGAGGAGGGTGACTTTTTTGTTTGGGGAGGCCATACTAAAATAAACTGACCAAAAGCTAATGTGAGCCTTGCTGCTTGCGAAAAAATGAACCCCCCAACTACCTCTTGTTGTTCCTACTGTCAGGATGTTACCTGTCCTGCTCCAGCGACGTGCTTCGGTGCGCAGATCCTCTCTGGCGTCGGGTCCAAATGGCTGTGCGTTCCAGCACGCGCATGCGTGTTAGCGTGGTTGGCACAGAAGGATGACGTGGACATCAAGACATAAGAGGAAGAGCGCTATTTAAACCAGCTCCTGCTTAGCGTAAGTGCTCGGACATTGTTTTTCCTAGCTGTTCTTGTATTTTGAAGCATTTCTTCTGTGAATTGAACCCTCGTCTGCCTGACTACTCTTTTGGATTATCCTCTGCTTTACCCCGTCTGTGCTTCTGATTCCCTTTGCTGACCCCTGGCCTGATTGTTCTTCTCCTGGTTCGTCCTCACTGTACCTTGCCTGTGCCTCTGATTATTGTTGTTGACCCTTGGCCTGACTGCTATTCTCTTGGATCCTCCTTCACTGTACTTCGCCCATGCCTCTGATTCCCGTTGTTGACCCCTGGCCTGACTTGGATTTCGATTGTGGTCGCTGCCCAGCTTGCTCACTCGCCTAGCCAGCATATTGATTCTCAACTTGTTGGCCACTCCACTACTGTTACTCCTCCGTGAGCCACCGTCTTCACAGATCCACTCTGTGTAGATCTTCGTTGGACCTTCCTGGGCTCTCATACCTCACCCCACTTCTCTCTCTCTCATCCGCAGCTTGAGAGTACCAGTGGGGAGCTGTAAGGGCAGTCCTGGTTCCTGTACTCGGTAAGCCTGACATCCACTAACTTCCAGGGATACTGTACAAAAGTGCAAGTGGCAGTGCTATTTTTCACCCTAAAATGTAAAGTATTCATACATGTACATAGGATCAGTTAGCTTAAATGTATTTTAGTTAGTTAGAGAAAGGCAGTGGGTACTGACATCCCAGGTACATTATATACAGTCAAATGCTGTCTGTATTTACAAAACCAGCACATTATATGCTGTGAGAAGCAGTGGGTATTGATGAAAGATATTCAGGCCCCGGCACTATAACACTGGCATTGATACACAACATTATTTTGTTTCCCAGCTATACTGTCTCATGTGGGCTCCACTGTAACTAACTAGAAATAAACAAAACAGTGACAATAGTAAAAAAAAGTAAGTGTAAAAACAACAACAGATATAGAAAAGCACAATTAGCTTTTTCAGGAGATAGATTTCATTTCAGCTAGTGATTCAGCCTTGTGGGAGTGGGAGTGGGATGAAATCTGCAGCAAAAGTTTAGAGTTGGTGAGGTTCTTAGGTAAAGGTTACAGCCTGTAGATTCTTCTTATCAGTCTTCATTTCTGCACTGCCTTTAGTTTGTAATATCTCCCCATCCCTGCCTACATCTGTGCCCTGATAAATGTTACTGTCTGTCAAGAGAGCTGTGCTCTGATTGGAGAATCCACAAGTAGAAAGATCCAATCAGAGCACAGAGAATTTTCTTGCCGTTTCACGAATTTTATGGAGAAGCGAAACGGGACAGATTCGCTCATTACTATTTGTGGACAAAGTGTGGTAATATTCTGTGCAGATTTTGGCTGACTTTGTCAGTGAGGTAGAAAGATCCAATCGAAGCACAGCGGATTACAGCAGAACCGGAGCTTGCAGGAAGGAGGAATGCAACAACATTTCCTGATGTCAAAGGTTTCAGACCAGTGCAGAAATGGAGTGAGTTTTATTTTTTTAAGGTGCCAAGCAGGTTTGGGGAGGCGTAAGCCTTAGCCTATAGGAGTGGGCAAGGCCCACCTGCAATAGCTGCTTGCTTCCTCCTCCTCAACACTCTACACAGGCAAGTAACATGTTCTTCAACCCTGCCTGGGGGGCAGTAAGCATGTGTGTTGGGGGGGTGGCACACACACATTTACTTAACTGGCTGCTGCACTGGCTTTTACCCCCAAACCAGACCTCAGCCCCAGACATATTTATTCCTTGTTCTCCCACCAACTCTGGAAAATTGGTTTGCTTGCTATCATCCACAATCCCTTCCCATTTTTGTATTTGTTGGATCAGCAGAGCAGTTGAGTGACAGACATTCAGATGAACAATGACCTCCCCCTCTCTCACTAAGAGTCTCCCACGGGAAAGATGCTGGGCCCAATGACATAATCATGTGAATTCCTTCGCATATAAGACTAATATGAATCACCTTGGATAAGTAAATATTGGTGGTATCTGCGGCTGGGAGTCAAGTGATTCTTTCTGTGAGTTCTTTGATGACAGAAAGTGTATTCTTTTACAGTAGTAATATTCTGTCCTAATTTTGGCTGACTTTGTCAGTGAGGTAGTCTTAAAACTGTATGTAGAGGGACATCATCCTGGACCTGTGTGGGTGAGTCCAGAAAATCAGTGCATAGCCCATTCATAATTCCAGTGTAAAATTGCAATCTTTTTTGCTTTTTAGGACCAAAAACTTCCTTCATACAATTGTAACACTATTTCTGAAACTGTAGAAAATGCTGTTAAATAAAAGTTGGCTTGTGAACAAGGGCCAGCTAGTAGTAGCTTAGATCTTATGTGTAGGCACTTTAGGAGGAAAAGAGAGTCGAGGATACTTAGTCCAAATGTCTCAAGCTTCATCATGTAGTGTGAAGGTTTAATATCATTGTGTTTTTATTAGCATAAGGACCCAATTAATTATACTCAAAATAGTAAATCCTTTTAGGGACTGGTACACATTGTCTGGAACTGCAGAGAGAATACTGCTTCATTATTTTAACTGCAGGGAGAGTATTGTTTTATTACTTCATTACTGTTTGAAATTAATTGGGTAACTAAACACAGTATATTACAGTTACTCATTGAGAGCCACTGTTGCACAGATTATTGTATGCAAAAATAATATTATGCGTGACTGTTTGTATATACTAGCTATAGAAAGATGCTGAAAACAATATTCTGTTTTTATGTTTTTCAATGATTAATTTGGTGTATCGTCTAAAATGATTAGTATGTTGATAATCTCAATTGCACTCCAGCTACAGTAATTGTCTTTTGCTGGATCAATATGGTAATCAGTTCTGTGTATTGCAGTCAATAAAAAACAGAGCAGAATGTTGTTATTATTTTGTAATATATTCATACCTTGTATTTCTAGACCAGGGGAATGACTCATTCTCCTTCCCTTATTTAATTGATAAAATTCTGCACAGCGTATTCAGACCAGTCATAATTATTATTCAAAAGAAATTTACATTTGCATTATTATTCATTTTTGTTGTTTAAGATAGCTTAATAACAGAGTTTTACTTTATCTTAACAGAAACAAAATGCAATTCAGTTCCTATAATTGGTTTTGCTTTGAAAAAACTTAGGTGCATCTCAGTGTTCTGTGATAGCAACTGCCAGAGATGTGGGAACATTAGGTTCCAAGTGCAGTAATACCTTATTTACATTCCATGCACAATTCTGATAAGTCTCACAGGAAACTCACTTTATAAACAAGTACAAAAGCAATATACTTGTATATGGAGTTAAGAATTATGCAAAAAAAGAAACTGGGCTGATGCACCATGTTTTGGATTTAGAGAGCATGACCATACCTAAACTGTACTTGGTAAGTCCAGATTTAATAATTTATTGCTAAACCAGCCCCTTTATTCCCTAAGACTGACCACTTGTCCTTTCACTTGTGCCGCCTCTCCTTATGATGTTAGGAGAATGGATTCGGACAGGGTCATGTCACATACAGGATATTAGAAAACAACATAGGGGTATTATAACCACAATCTGTTTTATTCATCTCCATACTATTGTATACCACTTTAATCAATGCTGTGTGTTTTTATGTTGGTCAAGTAATGCAGTGTTCTTTAAATGTTTTATGTAAGTTCTACAGATTTTTCAGCTTTTTGCTTTGCTAAAGTTGTTGCACCTACACTTGTGACTAAAGTTGAAGCCATGAGCCATTAAATTACTTCTACTAGCTATATCAATCAATACAGATCTAGCTTGAGTTATAGCCATTTTGAGATGTAGTGAAAAATGGAAAAATATCAAGACTGATTCATAACCTACTGCACATGGAAAGTTGGATTCAGTGCTACCTATTGAACACTACATCATGATTTGTAATTATATCATAAACACTATTTTACTCTTTTCATAAACTCTCATCAGGACCCGATTTTACCACTACAGCCAGTCTGTAGGTTACACTACTTTAATTGGTTAATATCCTGAGTTAATTTGCTTGGTATGTTTTAGCAAAAAAAAAAAATAAATAATAATAATAATATCCAGTACAACACTGAAATAGATGCATGCTTATCTAAACTTGTGGCTTTTTATAAAGTATTTATAATACAAAAGTAGATTTAAGATTTGAACTGTTCTGTTTCTGGACAAAGTGTAGTAATATTTTGTCCAAATTTTGGAGATAGTCTTAAAACTATGTCGAGGGACATCATCCTGGATCTGTGTGGGTGAGTCCAGAAAATCAGTGCTTAGCCCATTCATAATGCCAGTGTTGCCAAAATTGCAATCTTTTTTTTTTTTTTTTTCTGAAACTATAGAAAATGTTGCTAAATAAATGTTGGCAAACATTACCTGTGAGATAAACAATGTGAGGGAAGTCTTGTGACAGTTTACGACATTTTTGTTTTTGGTTTCAAAAGAAAAAATAAGGTAAAAAGATATCATGTATATTATTGCCATTACACCAAAATGTTGGATTTACTTGCCAGAGCAACTTTCCTTAAGTTTTTTGTTCCTTAATTTTATATATATTAAAGGATTCATTGGCTCTGTAAAACTTGCATTTGCACGCAACTTTATTTCACTTTCATTGACCTGAAAGTGCAATAATTAAATAAAAATGTATTGTTTAGAGTATAATTTTGACAATGTTTCTGGCATGTGAAGTGCATATTGCATTCATTGTTGAGTATATCAATAAATATATTGTCAAATAAAGCTAAGTTCAAAGCTAAGTTGGCAACAAAGCTCCATTTAGTTGGATCCTCTCCATTTACATCATTATTCAGTTTCCAGGTACTATTTTATATCCAACTTTTCATATAAAAAAATACCAAAGATTCTACTATTGATAAATTATATAAAATAGCTTACAGGGTATATCTTTGAAATAGTCACAGTTAGATACCCCATCTCTATGTCAAAACACACTATCTTATCAGTATTGCTTATTATCTGGCAAGATCACTGACAGATTTTTTTTCCTCTTCTTCTTCAACTGCTAAAATTCAAGATGCGCAATTAATGACATAGATAGGGATCAGCTTTTTTCAGAAAGACCAGGGGGGAAGGTTAAAAGAGGAAGACAAAAGCAGATATCTGATTTGAACAGGAATATATATAAAGAATCAGTTAAAAAAGGAGTGCAGTGTGCAAAGTGCAGTTTTCGGAATGCAAATTGTTTTATTATGCAAACATTACTCATAATGCAAACATTTCCCAGAATTCCAATATCATTTTAGATGTTCAGGAGAGCACATGTGCATTTTTGCAAACCAGGGCGAATTGGAAGTAACATTTTCAAAGTGGGGCTCATGTCCGATCTGATGCAAGTCTGCTGTGCTGACCAGGGAGGTGCAAACCCCTAATTTAAGTCAACTGAAAGAGCTCTACAGTATCACCATTTTTCTGCTCCCAGGGCTGTTGGTCCAGGTCAGCACACCTGGGGATCATGTCTTCTTCAGTAAGTGCAGACTATTTCTTCACTGCCTGCCTTACAATACTGAACTTCAAGTGGGAGTTCTCTTACAAATTTCTTGGAAGCATCAGGGGCCCACCAGTAAAATTCTGCCCAGGGCCCGCTGGTACCTTAAAGTGGCAACCCACTGTGGGAACCTTGGGATTACTGGCATATTTTCAGACTGGGAATCATGTCCCTTCTGGTGAAAATCTGCTGTGCCAATTGATGCAACCCACTGTGGGAATCATGGGGTTACTACAACATTTAGGATGACCGTAATTCCAGGGTTCCCCAGCATAAATATGTGCACTAGTGACCCGGCAAAAAAATATTTTAATTTACCTGCAGGTTATGGCAAGTTAGGCTGTTACCGCTGTTATAATTGTTCCACGTGTAACTCTTTAATTGAAAGAGACAGGTTTGCTTATCCCTATACAGGCAAGTTTTTTAAAATTATAGGCAGGTATACATGCCATACAGATGTTTGTGTATATTTATTAAAGTGCCTGTGTTCTTTGGTATATATAGGGAAAAGAGTTACTCCCTTTAAGAAAAGGTTCTTTACACATAAATCTCATTTAGAGCTAAACAGTTACTCTGCCAGGAAGCATATTGGTTTGAAAAAATGGATACTATACAACCTAAAGTTTTAAATACTTTCAAATGCTTTTTGAGTGCTAGATAAGGTGTATATATTGTTACTGATGTTTTTAA
Organism: Xenopus tropicalis; assembly: GCF_000004195.4. NCBI lineage: Eukaryota > Metazoa > Chordata > Amphibia > Anura > Pipidae > Xenopus > Xenopus tropicalis. The sequence continues at coordinate 79,176,408 of NC_030682.2, read as the reverse complement.
TATTTTTTAAACATGTATAAGGAAATGTGCTGATTATTAGAACCACCCCCTTTTGGATGGACCCGTGGTAATTGTTGAACTATAAATAAATGTGGCACACTTGTGTGTGTTGTTTTCCTGAGGAAGACACCCCTCTGTGGTGTCGAAACGTTGACTTGAAAATTATCCAAACAAACTAAGCTTATTTGTATTTTGATATTAGACCAGTTTGCATCAGAGTATTTTGACTTTTGTGTATGTAGGTGAAAAATAAGGCAAACATTTTCTTTCTGATCTGCACCTGGCATTTATTAGTAAGAAGGAGTGCAGGCCTATCTAAAATATTGCAATAATAGGAACGACAACCTTTGGACTGTACCAACATGCTTACTAGGGTTTGCAATGAAAACTTTTTAATGTTACTGTTCATTAAGACCAAACCAGGTTATAAGTGATATCTGACAGAAGTTAAGCCTCATTGTTTGATATTATAGACTAAATCAGTGGAGAATATTTACCAGACTGTATCACTGTAATGGGCTCTCCCTCAACCCCCAGTGAATACTGCAGAATAGTCTGGTCCCTCTCCAGTGCATTAAGATCTATGGAAATTTTAAGATCTATGTCACTGTTCTGTTTATAAGAAAGTATAATATTCTGGTGTAAGAGTTAATTTCTCTTCCACAATATGTTGTATGTGCTCTGCTATCATAGCTATGTGTTGTGCAGCAACTTTACTGAGTCTGCACTGCAAATTTGCTCAGTTTATAGTAAAGCCCTGCAAGGCACATGTTGCATCCCAAAATGGCCACTGTATGAAGAATCTGCACAGCCTGAGCCTGAGTTTTTTCATCACAGTTCAATTAAATTGTTGGTCATTTACTGATGTTTCATGTATTTTACCCTATACTGTTTACTATAAAAGTTATAAAAATCCTGTAATGTGTTTCTGGGGATATCTAGTAATAACTGCCTGTTGTAATGTAGGTGGGCTGGCAGTCTTTCTGTGTACATTGTTTTATTTTGTATCCCATATACAGTCACCACTCCTGTTATGTTACTCCAGTGGATAAAAAACTATGGGAGAGGTGGGCTGGCAGCCTTGCTGTGTACATAATAGTGGCAGTATGTTTCCTTGCTGTGTTACAGGTATGCTAAATCCATTTTTGTATACTTTGTTTTATCTTGTATCCCATATACTGTCACCACTCCTGTTATGTTACTCCAGTGCATAAAAAAACTATGGGAGAGGGGGGCTGTTGGCCTTGCTGTGTACATAACAGTGGCAGTGTGTTTCCCTGATGTTTTACAGGGCTCCGGCCAAATGCAATGCACCTTGATAGGTAAGGTGCAAACAGAAGGGTAATTCACAGGATTTACTTTTAGTTACAACTTTTAATGGCCATGGGCCAGAAGAAAATTCAATTATATCAAAACATTGGCTTATTCTAACAAATAACTTGTCCTTACAGAAGTTTGTGGGACCCTCTCCTTGTATAACTTTACACTGAAGGAGAAACATCAGGGATATCTTGGTGCATGGTCACTTCCAACGTGCCACAAAACCTCTGGTGTGGGGAGTGAAATGCCACAGCACCTATCATTGTAAACTTGAAAGTTTGTGCATAGATACAACTGGGCAAACAGTTTCTGAATCCTTACAATGGAGAGGCCTTTAATATCAGTCATTACATTAATTGTTGTACACAAGCAGTGATTCATGCTCTTCAGTGCCCGTTGAAGACTTGTTTATGTGGGCCAGACAGTCAGGTACCTGTAGTTCCTAGTGAGGTTTCTCAAACATGTTAGTGATGTCCGCAATTATGAGGTAATGATATGAGACTCCAATAAGGAGAAAAAAGATTTTCTAGCATTTTCATAATGCCAGAGAGGGTCGTTTAAGAGTCGGTCAATAGAGTTGAGTTTCTTTTTGGATAGGTGCTATGTTTTTTTTCTTAGACTGGTACTATTAGCTGGTATGCCCAGGACAATGCCTACCAACCCACCTCTTTTTCTCAGACTTGGAGTGTGCTCCAGTATTGGTGGTCATGTTGAAGTATACTTACCCTTTGGATATCCATAACTGGTATTGGTATTTTTCAGTTATGTGGATGTGAGGTGGTGGGAATACCACTTAAAGTTATTTTTCTCCCAAGTAATGTTAAATATCACCATCAAAACTATATTATATTTGTGGCTCATTTCTTCCTGACCCAGGGATTGTGGACATTTCATGTACTCTTGATCCATATTCACTGGAGGTCACTTTTGTTTGACAACTTTATGTCACAGGTTGTTGAGGAGCCAACCAGGAACCATGCTATACTGGATCTAGTGATCTCTAATGACCCAGAACATATAGCAAATGTGCAAGTGGTTGAACCCCTGGGTAATAGTGACCATAATGTTATTTCATTTGATGTTTGGTGCAGGAAAAAAATTTACACTGGGGCAACAAAGACACTGAATTTTAGAAAAGCAAATTTTAGCTCCTTAAGGGCAGCGCTTCAGGGCATAGATTGGGGCATTGTTTTCTGATAAAAACACAGAGCAGAAATGGTTGTCATTTAAAATGATATTAAATCATTACTGTTGTCAATTTATTCCATTAATAAGAAAAAGTAGAAGTGTTAAGAATAACCCATGTGGCTTAACACTGAGGTAAAGAAGTTAATTAGGGAAAAAAGGAAAGCTTTTAAGAAATATAAGTCAGAGGGGACAGAAGCTGGGTTTAATGAATATAAACACTATAACAAGTGTTGTAAAACAGCAATCCGGAAGGCAAAGATAGAAAATGAGCAGCGCTTTGCGGCAGAGGCCAAGACTAACCTCAAAAAGTTTTTTAAGTATATTAATAGTAAAAAGATGCAGGTTGAGGGTGTGGCCCCATTTAGTTATAGTAACAATATGGTTACAGCGGATACAGAAAAGGCAGATGTGCTTAACCAGTTCTTTTCTTCTGTGTATACAGTAGAGGAGCCAGTGGACCAAGTCCCACCCAATAGCTGCACTGTTGCCTCAGCTCCAACTACACAGTGGTTGACATAGGATATGGTGCTTAAAGGGTTGCACAAGATAAATGTAAACAAGGCACCTGGGCCAGATGGAATACACCCTCGGGTACTGAGAGAGCTAGGGTCAGAATTACAGTGGCCCTTGTTTCTGATATTCTCAGACTCGCTTTCATCAGGTATGGTACCTACAGATTGGAAGAAGGCGAATGTCATTCCTATATTTAAAAAGGGAGTAAGATCTCAGCCTGGCAATTATGGGCCTGTAAGTTTGACATCCGTGGTGGGCAAGTAATTTGAAGGCCTGTTAAGGGATCACATACAAAATTATGTACCGGAGAATGGCATTACGAGCAGTAATCAGCATGGCTTTATGAAAGACAGGTCATGTCAGACCAATTTAATTGCTTTTTATGATGAGGTAAGAAGCTGGACAGTGGGGATGCAGTAGATATAATCTATTTGGATTTTGCCAAAGCATTTGATACCGTTCCCCACAAACGACTGCTTTCTAAACTAAGGTCTATTGGTCTAAGTGAAGTCGTTTGCACATGGATAGAAAACTGGCTACAGGATCGGGTACAGAGGGTGGTTGTTAATGGTACATTCTCTACTTGGAATAAGGTTCTCAGTGGGGTCCCTCAGGGTTCTGTACTGGGTCCACTTTTGTTTAACTTGTTCATAAATGACTTAGGGGTGGGTATTACAAGCAATGTTTCAGTGTTTGCAGATGACACAAAACTCTGCAGACCGGTCAATTCTATCCAGGATGTGGCATCCTTGCAGCAGGATCTTGACCAACTGGCAATCTGAGCGGCTAAGAGGCAGATGAGATTTAATGTGGATAAATGTACGGTCATGCACCTGGGATGTAAAAATATGAAAGCCACTTATACCCTTAATGGGACTGCACTAGGCAAATCCATAATGGAGAAGGACCTTGGAGTCCTTGTAGATAATAAACTTGGCTGTAGCAAGCAATGCCAGGCAGCAGCTGCAAGGGCAAACAAGGTTTTGAGCTGTATTAAAAGGGGTATAGGTTCACGGGAGGAGGGGGTTATTCTTCCCCTTTACAGAGCGCTGGTAAGGCCCCATCTAGAATATGCTGTTCAGTTTTGGTCTTCAGTGCTCAAACAGGATATTATTGAGTTATAGAGGGTCCAGAGAAGGGCAACTAAGCTGGTAAAGGGTATGGAAAGTCTCAGGTTATGAAGAAAGACTGGCCAAGTTGGGTTTGTTTACACTGGAGAAGAGGCGCTTAAGAGGTGACATGATAACTATGTATAAATATATAAAGGGATCATATAATAACCTTTCTAATGTTTTATTTACCAGTAGGTCCTTCCAACGGACATGAGGGCACCCGCTCCGTTTAGAAGAAGGGAGGTTCCATTTAAATACTCGGAAAGGATTTTTTACTGTGAGTGGAATTCCCTCCCCGAATCAGTTGTGCTGGCTGATACATTATATATTATTCCCTTTGTGTGTATTGGAAAAGAAAAAAAAAAGGGAGAAAAAAAGCAAAGGGAATAAATGTGTATAGCAAAACATGTGTTACTGCAATACTTTTCTGTGAGAAATACTTGATTTTCTCGAAAAATTTCTGAGGTGCCAACAATTTTGGCCATGACTCTATGGGCCTGATTCACTAAAGTGCGATAAAAATGATCGCACGCTTTTTTGCGGTAAAAAAGACGCAATAATTTGCGCCAATTCACCATAGTATTATCGCGTGCGATAATTTGCCATTTTCGCATTTCCTGTAGTAGGAGTTAATTTTCGCATAGCCGAATGCGATATTTAGCGCGCAAAAGTTATAGTGAATCATGCGATCGTATTCTTTTCAGCGCGGAAATTAACGCATGCGGTAAAACTAGCGCGAGAAATACCGCATGCGTTAATTTCCATGCTGAAAAGAATACGATCGCATGATTCACTATAACTTTTGCGCGCTAAATATCGCATTCGGCAATTGTAAAATATATGCAAGATGCAATGAAATGAGAACAGTGAATAACAGTTTCAACATAACACATATAATATTTGACAATATTCCCCTTTGTGTAAGAAATGTCCAGAACCTTAAGTGTGCACACTAGGGGGCTGATTTACTTACCCACGAACGGGTCGAATGGAGTCCGATTGCGTTTTTTTCGTAATGATCGGTACTTTGCGATTTTTTCGTATGTTTTGCGATTTTTTCGGATTCTTTACGAATTTTTCGTTACCAATACGATTTTTGCGTAAAAACGCGAGTTTTCCTATCCATTACGAAAGTTGCGTAAAAAGTTGCGCATTTTGCGTAGCGTTAAAACTTACGCGAAAAGTTGCGCATTTTTCGCGTAAGTTTTAACGCTACGAAAAATGCGCAACTTTTTACGCAACTTTCGTAATGGATACGAAAAACTCGCGTTTTTACGCAAAAATCGTATTGGTAACGAAAAATTCGTACAGAATCCGAAAAAATCGCAAAACATACGTAAAAGTCGCAAAATGTTCGTTTTCAAGTCGGAACTTTTCCAATTCGGGTCGGATTCGTGGGTTAGTAAATCAGCCCCTATGGGTCTGCGCATGTTAACTCCTTGTATGAAGGTACTGGTAGCAGAGTTATGTGTTGCAACACCAGATTGTAGCACCCCAGGGTGTGTAACTGTAAAATCTCACCAAACTCCCAGTGGAAGTAAAAAGGGAATAGATCCTGTGGGGCAGAGCAGATGCAGGGAAGCAGTCTGGCAGCTTTAATCCTCACTGAGCTTGAGATGCTTGGGATCCTGATAGGAGATTCACTGCAGGTGTCACGGAGGCTGATGGGTAATCCCACATCCAGATCCAGTGTACACACTGGCAACTCACTACAGGCTGAAAACCTAACTATCCTACAGGGATTACTACCCTAGCAATAGCTCAGGCCTGCTGCACTAATCCCATTCACTAAATAGCTGAATGGGAAGGGTTAACTAACTCCCTATGCTCTGATTATGGGGTTCCCTATATGGGTAGTTGTTCTACAGGTGGAACCCTAGCTCCCTACTTGTACAGATCACTCACAGGAAAGATGCAGAAATCTCAGGCAGCTCTCAGTAGTAATGTGCAGAGTCCATGCTTTCCTTCTCCTCTCTTCTTGGACATGATCTGCCTCACTTTCAAATCTTTTTGGCTCCAAACCTCTTTCAGCAGGGTCACAAGGTCAAAAGCAAATCCCTCCTGTTTATTGGGCCAGGCTGTGACTGGGAACTGTCCCTTTGCAGTACAGTCAGCAGCCATGTTTTTGGTTGTCCAAGATTTAAAGTCACAGGGTTGTGTGTTCAGGGAAAGTGTAAATTAGCACTTCCCTACATATATATTTTGGTTATGATGCACTTCTGTGAGAACTGTGAAAACTCCAAAGAATCCTTCTGTAGAAGAGACCAAAGCTGAGGCATATTTCCTGCTTCTTAGTGGCAAAAAGAGTATGTATTTCCTTTAAAAGGACTGCTTAAACAAAGCAGCAGATTAATACCTTCTTGCTATAGTACTTATATATTTTAAGCATGGGGAACTAAAGATTGATGAATTTAATCAGGAGAACTTTTCTCTCTCTGTACTCTCTTAGCACATGACATTGAAGAAGAAACAGAGATCCCAAAGATGACCATGCTTGCATGGGTTCTAGGAAAGAAACTGAAAGAAAAGTGAAGAAATTTTCTTAGGAAGTAGAACAGGTTGTTGCAGCAGATGGTCTACAGGGCGGACATGTCCACATCAGAGTGTAATGAGCTGAGGGCCCAGCTAATACCATCTCATTGGGCCTGGCTCAGAGACAGATTGGAACATCCTGCTGGATCACATGAGATTCCAAAAGAGGATAAAATGGCTTCTTGTCCAAGCAGCCAGTGTAAAGCAACATCAAAGAAAAAGAAACAAAATGGATGAGGTGACTGAGAACTGAGAAATGTAGCTAGAGTTTAAAGTTTCTGCTATGGCTATGTTTTATTATTAATAAATGTATTTAGAAATTAGAGTGTGATAAGCTGATGGCCCAGTACAAACCATCTCATTGGGCCTGGCTGAGAGACACAGAACTTCCTGAATCTGATGCTTGATCACATGAGATTCCAAAAGAGGATCAAATGGCTTCTAGTCGAAACAGCCAGTGTAAAGCAACATCAAATAAAGAGAAAGAAATGGATGAGTTGACTGAGAACTCACTAGATGTCAAAATGCAAAAAAACGTAGCTAGATGTGTAAAGCTTCTGCTATGGCTATGTTTTATTAATAATGAATGTGTTTCTTACTCAATTTCTTCTTATTTAATCATAAAAATGTGTTGAGAAAATATTGGCTGTTGACTGCATTCAGTTTAATTTTATATTCAGTTCTTAAGCTCTGTCCAAAGGGCCGCCATCCGGGAAGGAAAGGGGGGAACTGTTGTCCAAGGCTGATGAAATCTAGATCCAAAGAAGGGCCTGGCTTCATAGCAAACATTATGCAACTTTTGTAACTTACTTAAAAACTGCATTGACATGCCTAGAAACTATAACTTACATAGAAGCTTGGGTAACTTCCGTATTAAGCAATGACAATGCAGAGAAGGGGCAGGCAGGGGCAGGCAGGGGCAAACTCCATGTAAATTCCACTGACCACTGTGAGAGATGCAATGGGAAAGGTCCTTATTTGGTGTATTTCCACCAGTGTTTAAGGTGGGATACAAATGGCCCAAGGTAAAATGCCTGGTTTTACAGCAGGTAATGCTGTGTTGGAGTAAATCTCCTTTAAGGTTTGATTTGGCCAGCTGTAGGGAGCTGCCTGATTAGGCTGCAGGTGAGCAGCCAATAAAAGGGCTGTATGATTTACACAGGGGTTGGAGTTGGAATTGAACTGTGACAGTGTGAAGGTCACTCTCAGAGCAGGGCACAGAGCAGGAGGGCTGCCTGTGTTAGGAACTCCCAGAGGAGCTGGGGGTGCCACTTGCCACTGCCAGGGAGCAGAGGGAGTTCTGACCAAACGGATGAGTGCTGAGAGGGCTCAGCAAGGCTTACTGTGAAGCCTGAGTGTTCCAGAGTGTGGGACCAACCCTGTAAGGTGAGAACCCTGAAGAAGGGACATCTCAAAACCCTGAACTGTTTACTGAACTGTCTTTATGTCTCTGTTGGGAAGAATGGGCCCTAAATAAACCTGTGTTTTGCCTGAAGACTTGGTGTCCCTGTCTCTATGCTCCAGATCCTCTGCATGCCTGCCTGCCTACCATTGCTAATTCCCCCAAAATTGCGTGTACAGGCATTCAGCGTGTCACACCACCAATGAACTGACTGCCATTAGCGCATTCATTAATGGAACTATTTATATGAACAGTTTATTAAAAAGTAACATCAGCTGTTTATATTGTGATTTATTTACTGAATGATATGAGCTATCTCCTACATTCCTTTGCAGCAAGATTTTTGGGCCCCCCAAACATATGCAATTTATATAATGTATGGAAAAACTTGCTAGTTTTTTTAAAATTGTATGTAACTTGTGTATCAAGCAATGACAACACAGAGCAGTGCAACAGAGGCAGGTAGGTGGGTGGGGTTTAAATTAAGTGGAAACTACAATGACCTCCAATAAACTATAGGCCCCACTGCAAGATCATTGGGAACTAGTTATTTTCCATAAACATATATAGTAGCAGTTCCTTTTCAGTTGGGTCCCACTGAGCCCCATACACATAACTGGTAGGGGGCTCCAAAGTTTCTGTAGGTGGCCCTGGGTACATTTTTTTGGTACCCTATGGAATGGCAAAATATGATTAAACAAATAGATTGATGGACCATTGTGGGCACGAGAGAGGGCCCAAAGATATGCAAGTTCATTGCACATGGTATGCCATGTTTTGTGAATCAAAAATACCTTTTGAAATGAATAAGAGGATGGTCCCTTAGAAGTTTATTTGCATTTGGTTGTATCGTGTCCAAATGCTTCAAGAACACAAAGAAACAAAATTTCATCTTTAGAAGATATATAGACATGTACAAATCCCCGGAGGAGGACCTTGTTATCTGCAGACTGATGTAGTCTTTGCTAGCCTGTTTGAGATCTGACAGAACCCTAAAAGCTAGCAACTTAGTCAAGAATGGCTGGTCTGTACCTACCCCTGTACTGGCAGGATTCATTTAACAGAATTTACGTCTAACTGGGCTCACTTTGGAAGAGGAAGCTATTGAGAATGTGTACCTCATGATATGATAATATGGTGCCCCTAAACTCACTACCCCTGTACTGGCAGGATTCATTTAACAGAATTTACGTCTAACTGGGCTCACTTTGGAAGAGGAAGCTATTGAGAATGTGTACCTCATGATATGATAATATGGTGCCCCTAAACTCACTGATTTAAATAAATAAAAAATTATCCTTTTTTTGGGACATAACTGTATCACTCCATAGATTTGTGTTTAGTTTTATCAAAATTGGTTATTCTTTGTAAAATCCAATCCACCAATTACTATTTGGTCATGAACTTACACAGGCCTTTGTACATACAACACTCATTCTATTTGTTGTGTGCCTTTTTGTAAAGCTGGTTCCATGTCCATTTCAAGTTTAGCACTGGTGTGTGAATCAGATGGCATAAAGTGGTTTTGCATATGTCGCTTTAAAAAGGTCCCGTGGCATAAATGTAGAAGAAGCAGACCCCGCAGTTGTGAAGGGGCCCAGGGAGTGGGGGGGGGGTCCCGGACCATATGACCAACTTCCTCTATAGCCACACTACTCAGAGAAAATGCGGGTGCCTGCATGGGCAGACGCATGCACACACTCGCATGGTGGTGGGTAGGCAGGGGGCCAGATCAAAACATATAAAGATGAATGCCTTCTGTTGAAGAGGCAGGTGTGTCTATATAGAATATGCTATTCTTCTATTTCCAAGTTTGATTACTTTTTTGTTCCAGTAATTCTATTTCTCTAGCACCACTGGCAAAATCAAGAAAAATATTTCCCAAATTCATAAATCTGTCACTTTACAAAGCTTATTGCTGTAAACTCATCTAAAACTGATAAACTTTTGCAGAAATATGATGAGGTTCTTGACAAATGTGACAATGTATGAGGTGCATTCTTTGCAGTAGGAATAAAGTAACAATGAAAAGCTTTCAAATTCAGACAATACATGAAAGGCCGTCTGGTTACAGTTGCAGAGAAAACGTGTCAGCTATTGTCTTACGTGTTTTTTTAAGATATAAAATAAAACTCATGTCATCACCTTGTCTGAAATGTTAAGCTAACGTTATATATACAGTACATATACACTGGTAACAAATATACAAAAGACATATTTCTGAAAATAAACTCAATTTTTTTGCACAAAAGGATATTATTATATTACAAACTCCATGCTGTAAATTTTAACAAGCATTCTGTCTCACAAATGTATAACATCCATACAGCACAACCAGTTTTTTACAGAATGAATTATGTAAAACAAAACTAGATTTTCATGACAAAATAAATGCTTGTGACAAAAAGGAAGATCTATAGCACAAATATAGAATGGGGGCTCTGTAAGTGGAGTTATAAACTCAGGGAGTTAAACACTAAGGGAGTTATAAACAAGGTAAAACAAGGTATTTACTACAAGTCCTTACACCTTTTTTTAACTGTTCTTGTAACTGGGAGTATGAGTTGTAGCAACATTGAAGGTCTGACACAGTGCACAGCCTGCCACATGTATGCAGTTGTGGAACAACAGTTCCAAAGTGCATACCTCTGTTGTGGATGTGAGCGAATTGCCACTTTAGAGGCTCGCGTTAGAGTCCTAGAGGAACACGTTGCAACACTGCGTTCAATCAACAATCTTGAGAGGGGTCTCTTGTTAACTGAACAAGAACTAGTGGGGTCAGATAGTAGGGGGGGAGGGGAGCAGCAAAAGGATGATAGGGCAGTAAGCTGGGTGACAGTTAGAAAATCTAGTGTGGGGAAAAGGAAAAGGGAGGCTGCTCCAGGGTTTGCGCATCCCAACAGGTTTGCCAGATTGTGTGAAGAAGATGGGAGTGTGAACTCTGGATTGGCAGTTCTAGGTGAGGCTGATCTCTCTAACAGCCGGGAGACCAGTTTCTCTAGTAGTGGTGGGGAGGAGAGCAGAGCTAGGCCTAAACAGATGGTGGTTATAGGGGATTCGATCATTAGGAAAGTGGACAGGGTAATCTGTCAAGCGGATCGCTTCAACCGGACAGTTTGCTGTCTTCCTGGTGCCAGGGTTCGGCATGTGGTTGATCGGGTTGACACATTATTGGGAGGGGCTGGGCATGACCCGGCTGTCTTGGTACATATCGGTACTAACGACAAAATGAACGGTAGGTGGGGGACTTTAAAGAGTGAGTTCAGGGATCTAGGCTCTAAGATTAGGCAAAGGTCCTCCAACGTCATTTTTTCGGAAATTTTGCCGGTGCCACGTGCAAGTTTAGGGAGACAGCGGGAGCTTAGGGAGCTAAATGCGTGGCTAAAGTCTTGGTGTAGGAAGGAAGGGTTTGGGTTCCTAGAGCACTGGGCTGACTTTTCCTTGGGGTACAATCTATACAGCCCTGACGGATTGCACCTCAATGGAAGGGGGTCTGCTGTGCTAGGGGAGAGAATGGTTAAGAGGTTGGAGGAGTGTTTAAACTAGACAAGGGGGGGGTGGGTGAGCTAGAATTCCATGGGAAAATTAGTGTAGACGGGGTAGGGGGACTAGCAAAGGGTTGTGGGGGAGGAGTGAGGGGGGCATATAGTTTATCAGATAAGGAGCTTCCGTTAAAAGGAAAGCAGTCTCATAATTGCCTTAGCTCTAATTCTCCCTTAGCTAATGTAAACATCAGAGGGAGAAGTAATAATCTCCGCTGCATGCTGGCTAATGCGCGTAGCTTGTCGGGTAAATTAGGGGAGCTGCAAGCTATTGCATGTATTGAAAATTATGATTTAATAGGTATCACTGAGACCTGGTGGGATGATAAATGCGACTGGGCTGCGAATTTAAATGGTTATACACTTTTTAGGAGGGACAGAGAGATTAAAAAGGGTGGAGGGGTTTGTCTTTACATAAAGTCAGACTTAAAGCCATGTAATAAAGACATTACCAATGAAAACGTCGAATCTCTTTGGGTAGAAATTTCAGTAGGGCTGAAGGTCACAAAAAAAATGATCATTGGTGTATGCTATAAACCACCCCGTATAGATGAGGGGGATGAGGCCCAGCTATTGTTGCAAATGGAGGAGGCTTCAAAACTGGGTCAAGTTGTTGTTATGGGGGACTTTAATTATCCGGACATTGACTGGAGTAATGGGGTGGCTAAGTCAGAAAAAGCTAGTAGGTTTGTAAATATGCTAAATGACAACTTTTTATTTCAGGCAGTTCAAGAACCCACTAGGAATGACGCTATTTTGGACCTGGTGATTTCTAATAATAATGAACTCATCTCTAACATTTGTGGGGGTGAGCATTTGGGGAACAGTGATCACAACATGGTCTCCTTTGAGATAATGCTGCAGAGACAGCTCTATAAGGGAGTAACTAATACGCTCAATTTTAGACGTGCAGACTTTGCCAGTATAAGGGCATCTCTGCAATGTGTCAACTGGGAAAGGCTTTTCATGGGGTTAGACACAGAAGGAAAATGGAACATCTTTAAAACATTGCTTTGTAGGTATACACAACAGTATATCCCCCTTGTAAGCAAGGAGAGGCATCGCAAAGCAAAACCTTTATGGCTGAATAAAAGTGTTATTGTCGAGGTTGGTAAGAAAAAACGTGCTTTTAGGGCATTCAAGTTAGCTGGGACAGCGGAAACTTTCATCAGGTACAAGGAAGCAAATAAAGCATGCAAAAAAGCTATCAAGCAAGCTAAAATAGAAATGGAAAGGGATATTGCTGCTAGGAGTAAAAAGAATCCTAAATTATTTTTTAATTATGTGAATAGTAAAAAAATGAAGCAAGAAGGGGTGGGAACTTTATTATCACGGGGGGGTAAGTTGGTTGATGAGAACGGGGAAAAAGCTGAAATTTTGAACTCTTATTTTTCATCTGTCTATACATCTGAGGAGCCAGATAATGAAGGCTTTCCTTTTAATATGCCCAGTTCTAGTAATTTAGCTACTGGCGCATGGGTCACTCGGGAGGAAATTCAAAAGAGACTTGAACATGTAAAGGTAAACCAAGGTCCAGGACCGGATGGGATTCATCCCAGGGTATTAAATGAGTTGAGCGCTGTGATTGCCAAACCTCTTCACTTAATTTTTCAGGATTCATTGAGGTCTGGCATGGTGCCGAGAGACTGGTGGATTGCTAATGTGGTGCCTTATTTAAAAAGGGATCCCGTTCTCAGCCTGAAAACTATAGGCCTGTTAGTCTGACATCAGTAGTAGGAAAACTTTTGGAAGGGGTAATAAGGGATAGGGTACTTGAATACATTGCAGTTCACAATACTATTAGTTTGTGCCAGCATGGTTTTATGCGTAACAGATCTTGCCAGACTAATTTAGTCGCCTTTTATGAGGAGGTGAGCAGGAACCTTGATGCTGGAATGGCAGTTGATGTCATCTACTTGGACTTTGCTAAAGCGTTTGATACAGTACCTCACAGAAGGTTAATAATCAAATTAAGGAATTTTGGCCTAGAACATAATATTTGTAATTGGATAGAGAACTGGCTGAAGGATAGAGTGCAAAGAGTGGTTGTAAATGGAACATTTTCTAATTGGACCAGTGTGGTTAGTGGAGTACCGCAGGGGTCAGTCCTTGGGCCTTTGCTTTTTAACTTGTTTATTAATGACCTGGAGGTGGGCATAGACAGTACTGTTTCTATTTTTGCTGATGACACTAAATTGTGCAAAACTATAAGTTCCATGCAGGATGCTGCCGCTTTGCAGAGCGATTTGACAAAATTAGATAACTGGGCAGCAAACTGGAAAATGAGGTTCAATGTTGATAAGTGCAAAGTTATGCACTTTGGTAGAAATAATATAAACGCAAGCTATCTACTGAATGGTAGTGTGTTGGGGGTTTCCTTAATGGAGAAGGATCTAGGGGTTTTTGTTGATAACAAGTTGTCTAATGCCAGGCAGTGTCATTCTGTGGCTACTAAAGCAAATAAAGTGCTGTCTTGTATAAAAAAGGGCATTGACTCAAGGGATGAGAACATAATTTTGCCCCTTTATAGGTCCCTGGTAAGGCCTCACCTTGAGTATGCAGTGCAGTTTTGGGCTCCAGTCCTTAAGAAGGATATTAATGAGCTGGAGAGAGTGCAGAGACGTGCAACTAAACTGGTTAAGGGGATGGAAGATTTAAACTATGAGGTGAGACTGTCGAGGTTGGGGTTGTTTTCTCTGGAAAAGAGGCGCTTGCGAGGGGACATGATTACTCTGTACAAGTACATTAGAGGGGATTATAGGCAGTTGGGGGATGTTCTTTTTTCCCATAAAAACAATCAACGCACCAGAGGTCACCCCTTTAGATTAGAGGAAAGGAGCTTCCATTTGAAGCAGCGTAGGTGGTTTTTCACGGTGAGGGCAGTGAGGTTATGGAATGCCCTTCCTAGTGATGTGGTAATGGCAGATTCTGTTAATGCCTTTAAGAGGGGCCTGGATGAGTTCTTGATCAATCAGAATATCCAAGGCTATTGTGATACTAATATCTACAGTTAGTACTAGTGGTTGTATTTATAGTTTATGTATGTGAGTGTATAGATTGGTAGGTGTGGGTTAGGTGTGCTGGGTTTACTTGGATGGGTTGAACTTGATGGACACTGGTCTTTTTTCAACCCTATGTAACTATGTAACTATCAACAAAATGAATACTTAGTTCCACAAAACTGATAAAACATCCATTCTGTGAAACAACACGGTCAGTCAAATTACTAAACCAATAAGAAGCAAGTATATTCATTATCCAATAACATGCAAGTTTTAATGTACTGGTCTCTGTTCCCACTGTTTGAATTGTTTCTATAAAGTGTTGACCCAGCACCCCCCCCCCCCCCCACACACACACACACACACACACACACACAGTGTGGGGATTTAATTAACAAGATAAAAAAAACTGCCAGCTCTCCCCACATGGCTGCACCATCCCATTGTGCATAGATAATGAGTGGCCTGATATAGAGGGCACCCTCTAATGTCTGCTGTGCTGCATAGCAATAACCATTAACCAAGAGCAATAACCATTAATTCTTAGGGGCAGATTTACTAATCCACGAATCCGAATCCCGAAAGAGAAAAAATCGTATTGGAAACAAAAATTTTGCAACTTTTTCGTCGGCACCGCGATTTTTTCGGATTTGTCACAACTTTTTTGTCGTCATCGCGACTTTATCGTATTTTGCGCGATTATTTCATCGCCGTCGCAATTTTTTCATATTGAGCGATAGTACACGGCGGAAAAACCAATCCGATTTTTTCGCGACGGCGTCGCGGAAAATATACAAAAAAGTTGCGACGGGGACGAAAAAAATCGCAGGACATACGAAAAAGTCGTGACGGCGACGAAAAAGTCACGACAAATACCGATCATTACGAAAAAACGCCTTCGGACCGTTCGTGGATTAGTAAATCTCCCCCTTAGAAGGGCAGCTGTTAAACACTACAGGTTCTTAAATGGAATGTCTTACAGATGGAGAACTATAGCTGTACTGATTCTGTGGTACAAAACTGATCTAATGACGTTTCTCTGGATTGTGCAGCGAAAAATGAATTTTAAATTAAAGCTTTCAAAACATAAATATGATACCTTGAGGTAAGTCAGCTATTCCCATCATTATTATAGGCCTTAAATCCCCTCATTTTGATTGCCCCCTTCTTTTTTTAAGAAAGATTATTGCTCAAGCTAAGGGAGTGATATAGGTGGGCAGGCTGGAGGCCGAGCAACAGAAACCTTGTGTGTATAGGCAATAACAACCTGGCTTGATTAGGAATTTTGGCCAGGTTGAGGGTAGACCAGTGGTAGAATGACAGGTAGACTCTTAAATTTGCAATGCTAGCCACAGCCTTGCCTGGTATTTTACTAGCTAGGCTGGCAAAATACTGGTCAGGTAGCAACCCTACCCCTGACACGTCAATAAAACACAAGATATTAATAGTATTATTTAAGACACTTATAAATACACCAGTGAGTAGAGCACAAACCCATATAACATAAGCCCCCCCCCCCACCAAGGATACCAGCTGATTCATATCTTTATGCAGCATTATGAATTTGCACAAGTTTGTATACTAAAGTAGTGATCCTAAAAAGCTTTGTAGATGATCATTAGATGATCATGTCTGTCCTCCTCCTAGCTGTAATATTGCACCAGTTAGCTGACGGCACTCTCAAAATAATGTGGTTAGCTATAGTTCAACTACTATATAATATGCATAGCCATGTGATTCAGCCACGTCAGAACTTGATGGAGAGAGGATGGTTGTATAGTATGATGTGTAGGTCTTATGAGCAGTATCCTAGTTAGCTGTAGTTCAACTACAACATAAATGAGTCCTATGTGCCAACAAATAGGGTCATTTACATATTGGTACTTCAGGGGATCATCATTTATGATGTATTATGTGTCTACGCCAGCCTTCACCCCCACCCTGTGTGTAATGCACACTGCATACTCCCTTCTCCTTGTTGCCACTATTGGGGTTGGGAGTGGTGCGCTTAAAGTAGGGCTCACTGGGTTTTTTTTCTCTGTGGCTACATGATGTAGTAGTTGAACTATAGGTAAGCACATTATTAAGAGACTGCTGTAAGCTAACTAGTACAATATTACATAATAATAGGAAGAAGCCAAACATTGGAGTCTAACAGTAATCTACAAATTTTTTTAGGGTCACTACTGCATCGGGGAAATTATCTAAAGTTGTGAAGTTTCATGTTGTAGTGTAATGATATGAATCAGCTGGTATCCTACGAGGGAGGAGCTTAAGTTAGATGGTTTATACTGTACTTACGTGGTGTATATCTCAGATATACTGACTTACATTGCTACTATAAATATCTAGTGTATTAATATTAGGGGGGGTTAATATGATAGAATTAAGATATTGTTTTATTGACTTGTATGTTAATGAGGGGATATTAGGGTTGATGATGGGTTAGGCTGGGAGATAATAGGAATACCGTCTCAGCGTTATCTTATTAATGTTTTTTGTTTTCTTTAAAGTTCATTATCAGGAACAAAATCCCTAGAAACATCATAACATCAGTGTTGTGGCACAGCATCAGTACAGCACTATATTTCTCATCCATTTGGTAGACCTTCTGATTAAAAAACCTACAACACAGCAGACATTAGAGGCCGCCCTCTATAGCAGGCCAGATAGTATCCTCAGCACTAGAGATAATGCAGCCTTGTAGGGCAGAGCTAGCAGCTTTTCATATAGGCAAATTAGAACAATGGGAAGACCAGTAAATAGACTCCAGTTAAAACCTGCATATTATTGGATAGTGAATATACTTATTTCTTATTGGCTCAGGAATTTGATTGACAGTGTTGTTTAGCATCATTAGTTTTGTGGAACCAAGTATTCATTTTGTTGATAGAATGAATTCTGTGCTATAGTATCTTGCTTTCTGTCACAAGCATCTATTTTGTCATGAAAATCTAGCTGGAATATGGTATTCAGTTACACCATTTATTTTTTTATATATATTTTGTGGAAGTTTTGTTTTCCATATTTCATTCTGTAAGTAACTTTACACATAACTGGTTTTGTTGTATGAATGTTATGCATTTGTGAGATAGAATGCTTGTTAAAATTTACAGAATAGAGTTTGTAATATAATAATATGCTTTTGTGCAAAAAAAATCATTTTTGTTCTCATTTTTTACTAGAAATATATCTTTTGTATATTTTTTACCAGTGTACATGTCCACACTTTAATTCTGTGTAAAGAGGATTGTATATAGAATGTATTTTTATAGACAAAATGTGCTCCAAACAGTGCTTTGTATTTGATCCCAACTAAGATATAATTAATCCTTACTGAATGCAAAATAATCCTATTGGGTTTAATTAATGTTTTATTGATTTCTTAGTAGACTTAAGGTATGAAGATCCAAATTATGGAAAGACTCCTTATCCAGAATACCTAAAGTCCCAAACATTCTGGATAACAGGTCCTATACCTGTACCTGTATTAATAAAGCCTCAGGCTCCCACCAATTTCTCCTCCAGTCTGTTACTAAAACTACGAATGGGTGGAGGATGCAATCGCATCAACTGTACCCCCAGTAGTTATGCCACTGCGTTAAAATTGTGCAGAGCATACCTAACCCCCTACCGCCTGGCCAAAATTTATGAAAATATGTCTGACCAATGCCCCAAGTGCAGAAGTAATGTAAGGTACTCTGTTCCATGTTTTCTGGTCCTGCCCAGTGATACAGAGATTCTGGGGGGAGGTTCTACAGTTCCTTAATGAGAAGCTTGCCTTCCCAAACATACGCTCCCCTGAACTCTGTCTGCTAGGACTAACCGGTGACCTGCACCTCCACCCATACTCTAGACTGTGCTATCTGCGGTTACTTTACTACGCTAAGAAATCCATTCTAATGCAATGGAAGTCCCTAGATCCTCCTCCTCTCCAATTTTGGCGGAAATTGGTGGATGATTCCCTTTCCAGTTAGAAACTGACTTATCTAGCAAGGGGGTGCCCGGAGAAATTTAATGCCGTATGGGGCTCGTGGCTGGACCTATAAATTTGGTGATTATGGATGATCATTAGTCCTGTGCAACTAGCACTGGTACCTTAGCCCTCACCCCCCCTCTTTTTTCTGCTTTCCTCTCCGTTCTTCTCTACTCTGTTTTTTCTCTTGTTCAATTGTTAGTAAATATAAAATATGCAAAATAAAATCTTTAAAAAAATTGTGCATATTGTGTTACTTACATCAGGGTAGATGCAGCATCACTTCCTGTTTCCCAAGATTCAACAGCGTCTACTTGGAGAATAGATTCAGGCCCAACAGCCAAGCAGCCTGATCACTTCCAGAGTAATAAATGATTTGTTCTGCTGCCCATCTGCTCCCTTATTAGAAGAAACATGCCCACAATACATACTTTGTATAAAGCATTTCCCCAATTAAGGACAAAGGTCTTCCTATTGCTGGGGCTAAGTGTAACCCCCATCTCTACCCACTATTCAGGCTATGGAAGGGACACCCTACAAGCTAAGAACCCTCTTGGGTTCACCAGACATAGACTGCAGAGACTTATTCCCTCCCTTCCAACCTAACCCCCAATGTAACCAAATGACACAGGAAGAACACACTAACACCGTTTTGTGGGTGGAGTTCGACCACAGCTTTATTAAAGAATCCAACATGAGAAATAGTCCTTGCCATGTATTTCAAACTTTACCAAACATCTTAACAAACTTTTTAGCTGTTTTATAACAAATGCCAGCCACTGCGAACACAGTGGGCAAGTGGAAACCATCAAACAACACCAGAGATTAAATGGCCAAGGACTATCACCCGCCATTTGCTGTGACAGACCAAATATACAAATATATAAATCTTTTAAAAAAAATGTTTTGATCAGAATAAACAGAGCCTGAAAAGAAAACATAAAACATGTAAGTTTAGCGAAATTACGGACCTACAGGTCACTTAAACAGGGAGGGGTGGGAGGGAGATGCTGCTTCGTGTGTTGCAGGAGGTGGAGTGAGACACTGCTGTGCTGGGAGCTGACAGGCAAAGGGGAGGGGATGAGTGAGGAGTCTTTTCTTTCCAGCCCAATGTATAAGCCAATTAACCCCTCATGTGCCGGAGGGAATTGAGCCCTGATTGGCTCCACAGTCCCTCAGCACTTTCATGAGGTATTTCAGTGCTCTCTAGCAACAGCAGCAGCAGCACTGACTGAAACCATATACACCTGACTCACCAGGGTACACTTTCCCTTTTGCAGCACAGTAACTGCACTTACTCAATAGGTCATACATACAAAGCAATGCTCTGTGTGCAGAATAAGCTATATGTGTACTGCACATACATGCCATTTACACCTGACTCATCAGGGTAACCCTTCCTCTTTATTAGCAGCACTTGTCATGTGATGAGAGGTGACGTCACACCTAGAGGTGTGACAGTTGGTTCAGTCCGTTGGTTGGCACTGTATTGAGAGGTAGGATGCTGCCCCCCCCCCCCCCCCCCCCAGACTAGCGGATTTTTGTCCTTTGATTGATTTGAGTGAATTTGAAGACTATTACCCTAAAATTGGAGATGCGTTTAATCTTAGTGCTGGTTGGCAGGGCTGGATTTTAAATCTGGTTAGGAGACACAGACCCAGGATTTGACAGCTACTGTATACAGCGCTGCCAGCAAATATACACCTTTTCCCACTGGAAATCCCCATAAAAAGAAAACATTTGCAAAACCATAAAAAAAATACTATATTTTTGTTCCCAGTTTTGACAGGCTTCATAGAATTTTGCCCCTCTGTCCCCAGGTACCTGCCTTGCTCTTATTTACCAACCTTAACATGTAACTGAATGTAACAGAATAAATACCAATACTTTGGTGCCGAACTGTATTTTCCCTTTCTACCTCCAACAGGCACTTTTACTTATTATAGACACAAGGCCTAATTTACTATTTCTTACCACTGAAGAGGATGAATCTCAATCAATGGATCAGAAATTATGGTGATGCCCCTTAGAGGACTGATAAAAGTCTGATTTGTTGCTACTAGAAACATCACTTTTGCATTAATGTGTCTGTGGTGCATAAATATAAAATATTAACTGGTTGCTATAGTCATTAGCCCTGGCAACATAAAACCAAGCTTTATTATCTGGCAAATTATTGTTAATGTTAGAATGGTTATTTCCTAAGAGAATAATACCAATGCACTATAGATGGGTGCACTATGTCCTATCCTCATTTTAATTGTACCAATGCTCAATTCTGATGTGAGCAAACTTACAGTATGGGATACTAATGCTTTAATGTTACAGGAACAACTAAAAGAGCAGGAGAGGATTTATCTTATCTTGTGCAGCAAAGCGCCTCTGTGTCCAGCAGGTGCCATTATTATTAAAGTTAAGTGACCAAAATGTAAAGTGCAGCAAGAGGATTTACCCATTAAGGTAAGTGACCAAAATATAAAGTGCGGCAAGAGGATTTACCCATTAAGGTAAGGGACCAAAATGTAAAGTGCGGCAAGAGGATTTACCCATTAAGGTAAGGGACCAAAATGTAAAGTGCAGCAAGAGGATTTACCCATTAAGGTAAGGGACCAAAATGTAAAGTGCAGCAAGAGGATTTACCCATTAAGGTAAGGGACCAAAATGTAAAGTACGGCAAGAGGATTTACCCATTAAGGTAAGGGACCAAAATGTAAAGTGCAGCAAGAGGACAGAAGATTAACCCACCCACTCCCCGACACACGCGTCCACCCTTGCCAACACACGCACCCACCCTCCCGCCCCTTCACTGAAACCCTAGTTCTCATGGAATTAATATCTCCAGAGGTTTGTCTCTTGGGTGTAGTAGACCACTGGAATTAAAGGCCTCTACCCCTGCAGCTAAAGATAGTTACATTATATAAATAAAATGCTTCTCTCGATCAAACTCACATATATAGCGTAATCAAGATACATTTCAGGGAATATGGGGAGCTGCAGTTGGGAAATAGCCCACATGAAAACAGGCTGTATGTTAATGAATATGATGATTTATTGTACTGTTGTCTAAACAATGATGCAAAATAAATAAAATGAAACCTGTTAATAAAATAAGCCAGTTTGGTGTCAAAATTAATGTTCTCACAGTAATGTCAGATTGTAACAAATCTTTTCTGTAAGGACTGTGAAAAGTAAATTCTATAACCTGCAAAACGGTTGGGGCGAGGGGGACAAGAAAGGTAGCCAGTAGGTGCCATTAGGTAACAGAATTGCTTTTCACTACTTTAAGCAGAGTCATAGTGCTGGAGCGGTAATTTTAAATGACTGCTCTAAATTACCTCATTTACCGTGTTAATTTAAAATTACCACTCCAGCACAGCTCATCCTTACAGAAGCTTGGGCACCACACAGTGCCCCTGAAAAGCTTTATAATATACACTTAAAAGACACTGAGAAGGCAGAGCAAATTACAGTAGAATTGTTACCTTATTTGTTTTCAAATGGGGTCACTGACCCCAGCAGCCAAATAACTATTGCTCTGTAAGGCTACCCTAACTACCTGTTCAGTACCTCACCTATTTATATCCCAGCCTTTCGTTCAACCACACTGGAGAGCTGCTGAAAAAAAGACCCATTGCAAATCATCTCAGAATATCATTCTACATCATAGTAAAAGTTTATTTAAAGATAAACAGGAAATGGTCATACATTCCCACCCAGATAATTATATAGAGGAAAATTAGTCTAGTAGGAGCTGGACCAAGCCACAGGTATATTTAATTGGGTCCCTATATAGGCCTAAACTTTGTTCTCATAATCATTCTGCTAACGTTCTTTAAACGCTCTGAAGTGATGTAAAAAGTGTCTTTCAGAAAATGTTAGCGTTTGTTAGATTGGTTTGAAGGTAGAGTTGTGTGGGCTGGGTAAGTAACTGGGCAGATAGCAGATGTAACTGGAAAGACTGGTGGTTTTAACAATAGAGGTGCCTACATTTTCTGTCAAATTAGCAGTGAATTTTCAATACCAGCCCAGGCTTTAACCAATGTTTTGCTGACTAGGCCAGCAATATACCAGTCTGGTAGCTGTAGTCTATAGACTGCTGTTATAAATTTTACTGAAATTGCTGCCACATGGACTGTAGTTAGGTAAGACAAAGCATTGGAAATGTTTTGTCTAGAGTTTCCTTTGCATGCATCAAGGAAATACTAATATTTCAGAATGTATGTACGATTTTTTAGAACAACTCACCTTTATTTAAGATTACACATTGTTTTTCCATACAGATAGTATTGGGGATCCCCAGTACTATAGCAATTACAGTGCATGCAGTGACAGTGGACACAAACTCCACACCCAGCGAACATATTATCCTTCAGAAACTAGACTTTAGCAACAGTCATTATATGCATTATTTACACGTTATATATTAACTTAATGCACAGTGCAGCTGACGTGCCCTTACTGCACAAGCAGTGGCACTAGCGTTGTGCCCTCCGCTATCCCCTTCTCCGCGTATTAGCGTTGGCACCATCTCAGCACTGGCATACTGCGCTCAGGGCACGCAGTGTCGCTCATGTACCCATGACACGCAGTATTACTACTATTCCAGCAGCAGCGGCAGCAGTCTCCTCCTCCCTGTGTCCTGGCCGGCAGCAGATATTTTGCAGCGTTCTAGCGATGGAGCGGACACACAGTGACCCCAGCACTGCATAGTGGCCGCCGCGCTACAGCTGCTCCAGCGCCCCCAACACACACCCGCCGCCGCTGCTGTTGGGAGGGATGCAGGAGGGCGAGGAGCAGCAGCAGGAGGAAAGGCTGAATGAGTCTGTGGACAAGCCCAATGCTGTAGTTGAGGAGGGCGCAGGGGCAGCTATACACGGAGGTACCAGGACTGACTCAGACAGTGTCCAGAGCAACGATACACCAAGCCCACCGACCTGCAAGATCTGCTTCCAAGGTCCAGAGCAGGTAGGACCACTGCAGAGTGTATATATATATATATGTGGAGAGTGTGTGTATATATATATATACACACATACATACATACACACACACATA
The DNA here is from genome assembly GCF_000004195.4 of Xenopus tropicalis. NCBI lineage: Eukaryota > Metazoa > Chordata > Amphibia > Anura > Pipidae > Xenopus > Xenopus tropicalis. The sequence continues at coordinate 79,152,766 of NC_030682.2, read as the reverse complement.
TATATGTTATACATATATATAAAATATATGGACCCTGAATGGATGCTGTAGTACTCAACTGGTTACAATACCAGACGCATGTCAACCTGCTGAATGCCGAGCTTTGCTAATCGAGCAGGATACTCTATAACTTGCACGTACATGTGTGTGACCTCCATCATCTGCCTTCTACTACCGTAATGTTCATAATGTGCCTGCCTTTCGCTTGCACCCCGATACCCTGGCACGACTGCTGGCTAATTTGGCTGTGATTGTCACGCACAATCGGGTGAATGGAGCTGTATATAAATAAATACAATTATTCATATTTAGCTAACATTCTAGGACAGATATTGCAGACACAGTAGCTTCATAAATTGCCCCAGAGTACAGAATGCACATCAATCAATTTTGGCATGCTAGGATGGACGACACAAAATAAATTACCCAAGAGTTGCAGACATAGGAAAATAGCTCTATAATACTGTAAGATGCTGTGTCATGGTTTAACCAACAGGAAAATATCCAAGTATATTAAATAGTAAACAGTATTAATAAGGCTTTCATCCCACAGGGGCTGTGTAGCCACTTGACAGACACTTATGCTAAATATCATAACAAATAAGGCCTGTGGCTAGAAAGCCAGGAGGGGGAGGGAGAAACTAGCCATTACAGGAAATCATCTGAAACACATTTATGTGCAAACTAACTCATTCTACCTCTCCACTTATACTTTCTGTCAGCAGAGCAAACCATGATAAATGGGGCCGCTCTAGAAAATTAGAATTGGGGGCTTAAACTTGAATTGGGGGCTTAAACTTGAATTGGATAAAAAAATACATGTGATTAAAGGGAAACTGTCATGATTTTTATGGTATATTTTTTATTTCTAAATTACAATGTTTACATAGCAAATAAATCACTCTACCATTTAAAATGTTATTCTTGAAACAACAAATGTATTGTTTTTTAGTTGTAATATCGGTTTGTAGGCAGCCATCTCTGTGCATTTTGCCTGAGCCTGAGCTCTCAGAAGGCACCAGCGCTACACATGAGAACTGCTTTAAGGTCACCTATAGTTTCTCCTGCTCCCATGTATCTGGAGGAGTCCCAAGCCAGACTTGGATTTCTTACTGTTGGGTGCTATTCTGATATCTACTGGGAGCTGCTATCTTGCTACCTTCCCATTGTTCTGCTGATCAGCTGTTGGGAGAGGGTTATATTACTTCAACTTGCAGCTCAGCAGTAAAGCGTGACTGAAGTTTATCAAAGCACAGGTCATATGGCTGTGGCACCCTGGGAAATGAAGAATATGGCTAGCTTCATGTGAAAATTAGATATAAAAAAATCTGTGTTTTTGAAAAATTGATTTTAATGCAGGATTCTGCTGGAGAAGCTCTAGTAAAGGATGCCTTTGGAAAAAAGGCTTGTACTTGAATTGCATGTAATGGTTAACAATTGCAACTACTGTCTCATGTAGTAAACACTAACTATTACAACAGTGATTTATACATTCTCACATTCTACACAGCAACCAATAAAATGTTTGCTTTCAAAATGGTGAAAACCTAATGCTACTTATTGTTTGGTTACTATGGGTTACTAGACCTGGTGGATGCTTTCTGACTTTTCTGCAACTGCAATAAATACTAATGAGCCATGACAGATATTGCACATTAGGACTCTACTAACATAGACGCTAAATTGCACCATTGTAGTTACCAACAGCAACCAATGCATCATTAGTTTTGGTCAGTCTATTTCCCTTTGGTTAAATGAACCCTCATTAAGTGATACCACTTAAACTACATAATTTGATTTCTCTTTATTTCTGTCCTGTACATCTTTATCTGTTTCCTTTATATACTATGCATTAATCAAGAGGCAGTCTTATTGCAGCCAGGAATGTGTACCTAGTATACTTTTAGAAAGGTGATTTTAATTTTAATACTTAGTCTGAATGCAATAACTTTGGATTTAAAGTTTGTTTTACTTAACAAACAGGTTAATTTATCTCCATTGTTAATATTATGTCCATTAACAGGTAAAATCTTTGTTGTCAGATTGCCAGTGGCTAAATGCATTAGAGAAGTATTAATGATGTTCTCACAGTAAGATGCTCTAAGCTTTAGATATAAAAGTCTTATTCTTGCTAGGCCAGATCTAAATTACAATTTAAAGATGCTTATTAATGCTAAGAAAGAAGGCATGAAAGAGATTAACCAAAACAATTAGTACATCTAGCAATACATATAAAATGCCTAAAAAAGAGTTCACACTTCCAGACCTTCACTTTAATGCAAAATCATTGTCCAGTCTTGTATAGTAAGCACTGCACTATATTGTTTTACAAAGGACACATCTTCTTTAAGGCTATAACTGCCACCAATGAAGGCACTGTATTTATAGATACTGGGTGTGCTCTCAATAAAGCACTTGCTTCAAACATTAGCTAAAGATGGTACAATAAAGGGAGTATTGTATTTTTGTGTGCCTGGTTCCTGAGTTATTTAACATCCCATCATGCTTAAGGCCATGAATATAAAAGCTTGTCAAAAACCCCTTTTCTCTGTTTTAAAAATAGAACTGACATCTTTCCTGTGAAATGGTACCATGGCCAAAATAATAATTTACACAGGCCATCTTTTTACTTAGCCACATTTCACATAGCCCTTCACTCTTTCTCACATCACTACACTCTTGTCTACTTACATTTGTGCGTGTCTTGTCTGTTCCTTGCAGTAATCTGTTTTTCATCCTAATCATATCCACTGCCATCTTTGCTTTTATGAGCCAGTTGCCAAACTTCTATTCTTTTTACCATCTAATTTATGTCAGTGAAGCTAGTCATACCAGAGTCTAAATTGATTGCTACACTTGACTACCTGACACCAAATGATCTTTGTATAGGTGCAGAATGATTGGCCACCTTGACAAATATCTGGCACTTGGTCAAAATTGTAGGAGATTCCTGCCATGAAAGGGCTGCATTGGGTTGTGGATGCCTATTGGTTGCTATAGATTACTGCACCTGTGAAAACTTAGTTACCCATGATTAATATGACTCAGTGGCATAACTAGATGTTACTGGGCCCCAAAGCAAATTTAATTTAGGGCCCCTAAACCTTGGTAAGTTGACCTGTTCTATGAATATATGTGCAATTTCAATATATTAAAATTGCACATTAATTAGGGCTGTACTGGGCCCCAACACTCTTGGGCTCTCCTTTGAACTCCTTTGAAAAACATTTATGCACCACCATCATATTATGTTATTCTGTCTTTCTTGTACAGACCCCATGCACACAAAGATCCCAGTATTGCTCAGAATATTGCAGCCTTACCATATTAAAGAAATATTATCACCACATATCAGATGCCAAAAATAGTTTGATTACTTGATTTACCCATTTTAAAACTACTGGGTTAGAATTTTTGTAGGTGCTTCAATAACATTTTGGGTTTTTTTTCCTTTACTGTAATGTAATTGTAATAGTAAATGTAATTGCAAATGAAACCAGTATTTCTTTTTTGTTCTTCTCTGAACTATTGGTTCTGTCTTTTAGAACAATGTAACAGAAACCAGCTGATTAACATATAAGGAGGAGAACTGTTTTTTTGTACAGACTCATAACAGGGAAAGACAAACAAAATATTGCCTTTAATTTATACTGAAAATTTGCATAGAATTACATCTTCTTTCATTATGCCAATAATATTTTTTGAATATCCCTTTAAGTTGATTTTTGTAAACTCATACATATTTTATATCTTTGAACATTGTCCTGTATCAAAGAAACTTGCTTTCTAGAGCATAGCAATGAGTATTTGGCTTTTGATGGATGTGTATGGCATTAGGAGTTTTACATACACTCACTTACATACATTCACACAGCTAAAAATAAAAAGGTTAAAGGACATGTCAACCCCCCAACCAAAAATTTTATGGCCGCCGGGTGACACGCAAAATGGAGCAGAAAAGAAAAGGTGCAGGCTGTAGGAGGAGATTGAGGGAGCGGCACTTATGTGGTTTAAGTGGGGGTAAGGCGCCCTATCCATTAGAAGTGAAATTAAAATTAGGGTTGACATCTCCTTTAAAGTCACTGCATTGAATTATCAGTTGTCCTGAACACCTGGACACCTGCTAATCCTAAAGCAACACACCTCTGCTCTAGTAGCACCAGAAAAAGCTCCCACGTGAATATAATTCATTCATTCATATATCAATAAGAAACAATGATCATCTCCTTTGGCTATTATTCATTTTAGATGCAATTTGCTGGTGCATGTTTGGATGTTGCGATGGTTTTTCAGCACCAGGGCCAGTTCCCTTTGCCACAGACTCCAATCTGCACAAAATCATTAGGCACGTTCTATGTATTTACAAGATATTTAAACAGAGGTCAAGGTCCTAACAGTGTGACCCAACTATATAATACTATATATATAATACAATATATATGTTGTACCATGAAAACATGATCTTTTAGCCTTTTCTGAGGTAGATATTGTAATGTCTCATCCTTAACTTGTCTTTAATCATGGCAAGCAGTGTTGTTGTAAATACTGTATTAACAGGTGCACACTAAACTGTTTTCAATAAACATTTAGATCACAGTATGACAGACTATTAGATTATACACATACCAATCTGAGATCAAGATTAAAAAAAAAAAGGGCTCTGGCACACGGGGAGATTAGTCGCCCGCGACAAATCTCCCTGTTTGCGGGCGACTAATCTCCCCGAGTTGCCTTCTCCTGCCATCCCACCGGCGACAATGTAAGTCGCCGGTGGGATGGCACACGCGGCGGCGCGATTTCGGGAAATCGCCGAAAAAGACTTGTCATGTTGGAGCAGTAAGGCTCCCCATAGAATAGTCTGGTTGAAATCCACATTTGAGGGAAACCCTTCCCAGTAGGGGGTAATTCACAAATATCCCCTAACGACACAACCAGGACTGTGGAAAGGTGACAACATAAACAACTTCATCAGACAATGCGGGACCAGCCCGTTAGGGCAGGAAGCTGGGGTCTTTGATCTGTTGATCAAAGAGAGGCAAAGTGTGGGCCTAGGAACAGCAGGGGGGTGCAGCTATCAGAAAGTATGGATTATAGAAATGGATCCATATCTCCGCTGCTTTAGGGTCCACATCCTCATAAATCACATAGGATTTATGAGGAGGCCCCAGGCTTCCCAATGATACCAAACAGGAGCAGCCTATACCCCTCTCTGAGCAGGAATGGGTTCTGGGGGACTGGGACATGAGACCCCCCTCATGTTTGGTATCATTTTGATCGCCCATATATAGGTTAAAACAATTCCCTACTTTCATAATAATATTGAATACTGGCAAGTACCAATATTATATGAAAAGAAACTGGCATGAGAAGTACAGCTCTCTAAAGGGGTCATGTGACCAGTTCCTGGGCACTCCCTCCTCATGCATACGGTAATGAGGGAGGGGCTCAGCGGGGGATAAAAGCACGCATGCCCAGGTATTCTTTAGCTCATTCTGGAGGCCTCAACTTATGCAACTTATGTTGGGGGATGGGCTCAGGATTTCAACCTCTTGCCTCAGAGAGCACAAGATATTCGGTAACGTATTTCTCTGTGTTTTAATCCCCTTTTATTTTTATAACTGTTCTACAACATGTATGTCTGTTTGTAACATTCACTGTTTTTATATAACATATGCACTGTCCACTTTGGAATATTAAATACAAAATGTAATAAGTTTAGTCCTTCGGCTCTATATCAATTCCCACGTACCTCGTATGACTGCTCAGGCCTAGGTGTATTAACTGTTTGGTGTGTGTATGTGTATTGGGTAGAGGGCAGATTCTGTGTAGATGCTAATTAACTAGTGGGCTGCTAGCAGGGGGGTGGGTTTGACTGTAATTTTAACCCTGTGGCTTTAAGCTGCTAGTGTGCTGTTAAATTAGTGAGAACTAACCCTAACTGCAGTAAGAAAGTTTGTGTGCGATATATTTCAGGCGCGTCTGTTAGTGGCGTTTCCGTGACAAGACTCGCAAGGCTTTTTCGGCGATTTGCGCGGGCGGGCGACTAATCTCCCCGTGTGCCAGAGCCCTAATAAACCAAAGGCAAAGAAAGACAACTTAACAAATCAACTACGCCCCACAGATAAATTAGAAAAAAAATGAACTGTTTCCAAAAGAGTACCATGGCAATTTAAAAATAAGGTTGAGAAAACTATCAAGCGCAAAGCTATTAAATACAAAGCATTTTAAAGATCTGACCTTTATTTTTTCAATAATAGCATTGAAATAGATTGGCCAATTTTCTTTAAAAGATAGCCTAAATTTTGCTTCACTAGTTTTAACTTTGAGGGCCTCCTACCAACTCGGTTAAGGTAAGATAAAATGCCAGTTATAAAAGGAACTTCTTTTTTCAACCAAAAATAAACTAAAGCTTGCTTGGTGGCAGCCATGAATTAAAATGAAAAGGTTGTTAATTCTTTAAGCAAATACCTCTGATAGTTTGCTAAATACAACCCTATTTGCATTAAAATGTAGGGCAAAATTAGAAGAAAGTGGTGGCCTCTCTTTTTGAAGTAATGCTCACTTACTCACAGTAAAACGTAAATGTTGGCATTACATTGCTTGGAGCATTGTTTTTTTCTAGTGAGCACAATGTTGAACTGCAAATAGTGTCTCTGTACACTGTACCATAAATAAAAATGGGAGTTTGCCACATAGGACACAGTAGATTAGAATTTTTATGGAGGGCTATAATGACTTGAATAGGAAAAACACCAAAGCTGGTTTATTCAACTCTGAGGCACATTGCAGATTTTTTGGCCTATACATAAGTAATATCCAGCTCTTGCATCCACTATAAGCATAAGCACCATAATTATCATCGTCATGCCAAAATTGTTGCCAATTTCTGCTGTCACTATGAGAGTGGAGTTATATAAATAACTTGCTGAAAACAAGACTTGCATACTGCAAAGGGTGCTTAACCGATTTATTACCAGCCAAGTGACAAACCAATAATAATTTGTAAATAAGACTGCTTTTGTCAGTCTTTGTTGCAACAGTGAATTTTGACAATACCTATAACACTATGAAGGGAACCACTTACCGTATATACTCGAGTATAAGCCAAGTTTTTCAGCACTAAAAATGTGCTCAAAAGTACTCGGCTTATACTTGTGTATACCTGTGTCCTAAAATAGCAAATTGTAGTGCCCCCTACATGTGCAAGTGGTGACGCCACCCAGATGCTGCCACAGGATCCTGCACCTCAGCTCGGCGTGTGCTGCATCTGGGAGTTTGTTGTGCAAATAAATATGAAGTCACAGGGGTTCCCTGTGGGTTTGTGCAGTCCTGTTGCTGCACATGCAGGGCTCCTCTGTGTATTTTCTCAACGGCTTCCCTTCAGCATGCAGTCCTATAGCAGCCGCCTGCACAGTATCTATTCCCAGCGGTTCCTTGCCTGCTCTTTCCTTTACCTACTCAGCTCGGCGTGTGCTGCATCTGGGAGTTTGTTGTGCAAATAAATATGAAGTCACAGGGGTTCCCTGTGGGTTTGTGCAGTCCTGTTGCTGCACATGCAGGGCTCCTCTGTGTATTTTCTCAACGGCTTCCCTTCAGCATGCAGTCCTATAGCAGCCGCCTGCACAGTATCTATTCCCAGCGGTTCCTTGCCTGCTCTTTCCTTTACCTACCTGGTTTCCCTTCGTGATCAGCAACTGCTGAGTCCCACCCGGAACGCTCTATTCTTCTGGCCTCAGCAGGCTTCCGTACCTGACAGAGCGCCAGCGGGAGGAGTTACACCTTGCGGAAAGATTTTGCGTTGCCCGAAGCGATTTGCTTTGGAATGAGAACCCGAGTGACTAGTGATAGAAACATTTCCCACAGGGTGGGTTCAGATACACATTCATGCGAATGCAAAGGTTTGTTTATTATTTTAATAGGATCTTTGGCTCAGGGAAAAGAGATATCACTGATCAAATATTATAGTCAATAAACGCACCTCCCCAATTTCCTCGGTGAATGAAAGTTCTCAAGCGAAATATAAATACTGTTCTTGTTCTAAGTGATTAGATGAAATCGGATTAGGAGGTGCCATTGGTAATTGAATTTGAGTCAATTCTGTACTGTCAGCTGGAGGGGTGGGATTAGTAGTTGATAATTAATAGTACCAATGGCAAAACCAATACCTCCTCTCACCTTCCCCGCCTTGCTTCGTTCAAACCTGAGCTTGTTAGTTTGGCCCCAAATGTTACATCCAAATTGTGCCCTAGGGGCAATTGTGGCATTGTGATGGCAGCCTTGAAGACTAGATGTAAACCTGCATTTGACTAACATAGTAATTATGATTTTGTTCTGTCCTTTTGTTGTGATGTGTTATTTACAAAAACTTAATTTATATTAAGTCCAGCATCAAGAATTATTTTGCCCTTGTAATTTCTATTGTAGTACTGTGATGAGACTTGTACACTGGGGTCCAAGATAATTAGTATGGCAACTTCTGGGGTCCAAGATAATTAGTATGGCAGCTTCCTTAGGGTTCCCAAACTTGCTTTTGTCTGCTGCTGTAGCATTTTTCTTTCCCTAAAGTTATCTATTTATTTATCTGTTATTTAGGCTTATATTCGAGTCAATAAGTTTTTCCAGTTTTCTTAGGTAAAATTAGGTACCTCGGCTTATACTCGAGTATATACAGTACTAATGGTCAGATTTTGTTTTCCGATTTGGATTTTTTAGTGCTAACAGCAAAAAAAAAAACTAACAACTTTTTTGAGCTATACTATACAACAAAACTGAAAAATTTCAGATCCAAAAAATACTCCAGCTAAAATTTGTCAGGATCATGTAGAAGTCAATGCCAAATGTCCTGGAAGACCTTCCTTTGCTTCAAATTGTTAGAGGTTTTCGGATTTTTGACACTGGTTTTAGCAAATTTTCTGTGATTGTATTCCACGTGTGCTATTTAAGATCAGAATGTAAACTCAAAATCTTCATTCAAAAGATTCAAGCATTATTGTGACATTTATAAATACAGCAATGGTCGAGTTTAATTCAAATTTATACCATGTTGAGTTTATACGACTTTCAAGGCTAGAAAAAAAAATAATTTTAGTAAATGTGCCCCGTAATGTTACTTTTAACATGATCAGCAGCATTAGTCATTCCATTGGAGAAGAATGAAGGAATAATAAATGAATGGAGAAGAGTGTATTTATCTAGCAAGGGACAGACATGACATAGCTTCAGTTTCAGATTTTTAATGATTAAAACAATATGCAAAAAGTATGTTTAAAACAAGCCCTATTCATGTAACTCCTGTTGAACAAGATGGCAAGCTTCCCCTTTAACATTGGGCATCACATGGAAAATTTAATTTAAGCTATGCTAATTATGCTGAAATGTTTTTATTGGAGTCACCAAAACTGTATATTTTAAGAGTAATAGAGTACAGGCGGCATTACTTTTTCTTGTAAATTAACCAAACAAAATAAAAGGAGCCTTACTGTATTAATGGGGACATCAACACTGTAACCCTTTATGGGAATTTATGTATGTATAAAACTGGTTTGTAACTCCTTGATTGGCACATACATTCACCTGAATTTCTTATGTATTCTGACTTGTATGTGCCCTCATGAGTACCTCTTCTATACCATTTTTGTGCAATTATACTGAACTCCCCAGAGTCTCACTTTGCAGATGTCCTTGAGTTTTCCACATCTAGGGTCCCCTGGTTTGTATGAATATGGACTTCTAGATGAGGATAAAGCAGTTCTCTAGCAATAATGTTCTGTCCAGAACACCAAGATGAATGCTCATTTGTGTTAGGCAGTTACAATGCGGGCATGATATTTAGGAGATATTGTAATAAAAGGTACAAGGATTGCTTCAGTTTTTGTAATCCAATTCATAATTAGTAGGTAGCAATGACTTGTCTTTTAATACTAGAAAACATTTGACTGGTTGCATTGCAGGTCTGAGTTTGGCCAAAATATGTCATATATAAGTAATTAGTGTTGAATCAAAGACAGTCATGGCTTCTTGATTATTTGTTAAAATTGGCAAGTATTGGTATTTCAGTGAGTAGGTCTGATGGATTTGCCAGACTTTCCTCTCCATTTACTCATTCTTTTTTGGTCAACTTGTTCTGCTAATAATGTATTTGGGCAGGTTTGGAAATGTATGAAATATATATGACAATTTAACCCCTTGTATATGCTAATTTATGCTAATTTATGCTAATTCGAATTGAGATTTAGTTCGGCCAAAACCGAATCCTTAAAAAAAAAAGCTGGGATTCAGTGCATCCCTACCACATACTGTAGGAATTGAAAGAATAAAACTTAAACCTGATTTATATCTGGTTATCTGATTTAAACCTGATTTATAGTGAATCCTCTTTCACAATTTTTGCTGTAACACCCCCAGGACCCACTATCCCAGAAATTTTTTTTTTGTGGTTTAATTCCATTAAAGTGCTTGAAGGAAAACTATACCCTCAGAATGAATACTTAACTAACAGATAGTTTATATTATGCTAAGTGACCTATTAAAGTATCTTGTTGTGTGGAAGCTAAATACAGAACTCTGTCCATTAATTGGCTGATATGACCTAGCATATATGTGCCTTGGCTTGTTTGTGTGCACTCTGAACTCTATGATCCCAGGAGCCAGGCCTGAATTCTTAAAATGGCAATTTTCTATATAGCACATACTACTAAAAAAAGTATATTTTTATGAAAATGGTTTATTTAGATGAAGCAGGGTTTTACATATGAGCTGGTTTATGGAATATATTTTTATAGATTTTTTGGGGGTATAGTTTTCCTTTAAGGAGCACTGGAAGTCAGGTTGCTGTTTGTTCTGCTGCACAACAACCCAAATGCCTTGCATGCTTCTTAGGCAATTTTTTTCTCACCAAAAATATATTCCAACCCTTTTTCCTTTAGGAAAATCATTTTAGGCCCCCAAAGATTTTATTTGGATTTCAAAATAAACTGCATACTGGTCAGGGCCGCTGAAAATCTCTACTCATGAGCCCCCTCAGTAGTTGCAGTCTGTGCTTTCCTGCACTAGGATCTAAGGCACATGTTTACATGGAAAGAGGTAAAAATCAGACAATAACATTTAAATGAAAATAATGATATACATTTATTATGTAATGAATGCTCAGTAACATTTATTGGCATAGCTTATAATGCACTTATTTGACTGCATATTGTGTGTGAGGCTGATTGCATTTGGGAGTGGAGGTTGCTAAAATGGTAAAAATGTTTTCTATGAAATATGAAGGAATAACTAATCCTGCTTTAAACATGCAAGTCCAGTGGTTTTACACAGCAAACAGAATCCTACAGAATATGTATTTAGCGTAATGGCAAAAAAGGGAGATTTCAGGCATTTTGCCTACCACTTTTTTTCTCTTGCTCTTTGCTTTGAAGTGTCCAAACAGATTAGCTTCCTTCCTTTTTCTCCTGTTTTTACTTAATGCTACTGTAGGCTAAATGTTTTCCATCTCACCGCTACCATTTCTTCGAATCCAGTATCTGTTATTTATCCATTCATTGCTTGCAAATGCCCAGCGGTAAGAAATTTTAATTTGTAAATGTCATGTCACATTAGTTTTACATTAAAATGGAAAAAAACTAGTTTGCTTTGGCAAGTGTTGTTTGTAAATTTGTATCTTATTAACTTCTGCTAGAGTCAAGTAAATTTATATGTAAAGTTTATTTTAGGAGAGCAGACGAAATGGATTCATGTCTCACTTATAAAACAGAGGCTGAATCACTGTTAATGATTATGCATTAGCTTAATGCATTGTGCAGTCTGCAAAGATATAACCTCTGGAAATTAGATTTTTACTTTGGAGTGTTTCCCAACGTCTTTGGTGAAGTTAATCAGAATGACTGGACATTTTTCTGCTCAGATTTGCTATAAATGCTGGCTGGCAGCTGAGGATGATAATGCATAAACAGGATCCACATCATCGTTTGGAGAAGTACTTTCCAGTGCATTGGGCACAGGAGATGAATTAATCCAATGACAAATCAGGGGAATTTACTTAACCAAGAGGAAGCTAGCTTTCATGTATGGCTTTGAAATCTGGAAGAAGTTTTGTAAAAAGAAAATGTATTTTTCATTTCTTTTAACCAACGACCTGAAAGAGAATAGAACAAAGTGAAAATAAAGTATACATCTGTAAGCATGCAGATGAAAGAAATCATAATTCTATGTATATATAAATACTATTTACATCTGTCATTTTCTTTGTCATTCATTTCATCTACATGGCATTTATTCATTGAATATCTTAGCATATCAGTAACAAAAGATAAAATATATAAAAGTAATAATTGGGTACTTCACAGAAGTAAGTTCCATTTAAGTTTATAACAAAAAAATATATTTTGTATTGAAGTTAACCTGTTCCAAGGTGGGGATATCTGTTATAACCAATGTTAACATTCTAGCAACTTTTCCAACATTCTATAAAAATACAGACTTGAATATTCACAAGGAATAGTTTCTTTTAATGGATATTTATAGAAAAGCATCACAATGTATTTTTTTTTGCTTTTCACATGGAAAATCTTTTTTCTTCTTGCATTCAGAACATAGAAATCAAACCTTGATTCTTAAAATCGCTTTTCTATATGTTACTATATATGCTCTTTGGTGTTTACTTAAACTTGCCTATTGTATCATAACAGAAAATGCACACACAGGCATTTTGGAGCCAAAATCTGCTCCATGTGCACAGTTAAAGGTAGATGCCCTAAATGCCTTTCACCGAGGATTGAGTATCTGGTATCACGCATAGTGTGGCATCGTCTAATGCTCTTGCCGACAGGATTCTCCCCTCTGTCCAGCTAATGCACACTCTGGATTAAACCTGTCTATCCTTTTTGGAGGATAGCACTATAGCACAATACCATTTGGCTCTTTATTTAGAACAAAGAATGTTTTGGGAGCCACAATCAGTACAATCAGTAATGGTTTATTGAAAGCCTAGGTATTCATTTTTAAGTACAGGTATCTGTACCTGTCAATAATCTATTGCCTTTCCTCCCTCTATGCCTTAGTCATCTAATTGTGTAGCCAGTGCATGGGCATGTGCATCAGGTCCCCCATTCTGGCACATACACAAGAGTTTGGAGCGATACAATGCTTGCCTTAATAACAGTGTCCTCAAAATGGCACCTGCCTGCTTGTGATTTCAGTGTAGCCCACCCTAGGGTAAGGCTTACGATACTGGCGAAAGGACTGTGGTGACTGTGGGCAGCAATGGCAAATGTAGTGCAACGCCATGTAAACCACACTAGCATCTAAGTTTTAACAACAAAGTAAATAAACACCCAAAATTCAAAATGCGTGTGTTTGGAAACTCCCCTAATGTCCTAAACCATCAGTGTTGGGGCCCTTAAACAACAATTTACATCCAGGATGCTTGAACTTTGTATTATAGCTTCAAATGTATACTGTCACTTTAAATATATCACTGTAATCAACTTTGTGTTGGTCAGTAACAAGAATCCCACAGTAGCTTGGTGCAGTCTGTATCTCCTGTAACAATTGACACAACTGAGTGTTTCTCCTGTAGAGTCTGTATGAGGGAGCAATATTGTACAGTCTATCCCAGTGTTACTGCTGCTGCACAAGTTAGATGTATATTTGTTACCTGTAGCTCAGTATTGCAGCACACTTACTACTGAGATGAGAGAAGGGATTCCCCTTGAGAAAGACTCTTTGCCGAAACATAGTAACATAGTAACATAGTAACATAGTAAGTTGGGTTGAAAAAAGACATACGTCCATCAAGTTCAACCATAATGCCTATACCTAACCTGCCTAACTACAAGTTGATCCAGAGGAAGGCAAAAACCCCATCTGAAGCCTCTCTAATTTGCCTCAGAGGGGAAAAAATTCCTTCCTGACTCCAAGATGGCAATCGGACCAGTCCCTGTATCAACTTGTACTAAGAGCTATCTCCCATAACCGTGTATTCCCTCACTTGCTAAGAATCCATCCAGCCCCTTCTTAAAGCTATATAATGTATCAGCCAGTACGACTGATTCGGGGAGGGAATTCCACAACTTCACAGCTCTCACTGTAAAAAATCCTTTCCGAATATTTAAATGGAACCTCCCTTCTTCTAAACGGAGTGGGTGCCCTCGTGTCCGTTGGAAGGACCTACTGGTAAATAAAACATTAGAGAGGTTATTATATGATCCCCTTATATATTTATACATAGTTATCATGTCACCTCTTAAGCGCCTCTTCTCCAGTGTAAACAGACCCAACTTGGCCAGTCTTTCTTCATAACCGAGACTTTCCATACCCTTTACCAGCTTAGTTGCCCTTCTCTGGACCCTCTCTAGCTCAATAATGTCCCGTTTGAGCACTGGAGACCAAAACTGAACAGCATATTCTAGATGGGGCCTTACCAGTGCTCTGTAAAGGGGAAGAATAACCCCCTCCTCCCGTGAATCTATACCCCTTTTAATACAGCTCAGAACCTTGTTTGCCCTTGCAGCTGCTGCCTGGCATTGCTTGCTACAGCCAAGTTTATTATCTACAAGGACTCCAAGATCCTTCTCCATTATGGATTTGCCTAGTGCAGTCCCATTAAGGTTATACGGGGCTTGCATATTTTTACATCCCAGGTGCATGACCTTACATTTATCCACATTAAATCTCATCTGCCACTTAGCTGCCCAGATTGCCAGTTGGTCAAGATCCTGCTGCAGGGATGTCACATCCTGGATAGAATTGACTGGTCTGCAGAGTTTTGTGTCATCTGCAAACACTGATACATTACTCATAATACCCTCCCCTAAGTCATTTATGAACAAATTAAACAAAAGTGGACCCAGTACAGAACCCTGAGGGACCCCACTGAGAACCTTACTCCAAGTAGAGAATGTGCCATTAACAACCACCCTCTGTACCCGATCCTGTAGCCAGTTTTCTATCCATGTGCAAACGACTTCACTAAGACCAATAGACCTTAGCTTAGAAAGCAGTCGTTTGTGGGGAACGGTATCAAATGCTTTGGCAAAATCCAAATAGATTATATCTACTGCATCCCCACTGTCCAGCTTCTTACTTACCTCATCATAAAAAGCAATTAAATTGGTCTGACATGACCTGTCCTTCATAAAGCCATGCTGATTACTGCTCATAATGCCATTCTCCACTACATAATTTTGAATGTGATCCCTTAACAAGCCTTCAAATAACTTGCCCACCACGGATGTCAAACTTACAGGCCTATAATTGCCAGGCTGAGATCTTATTCCCTTTTTAAATATGGGAGTGACATTCGCCTTCTTCCAATCACTAGGTACCATACCTGATGAAAGAGAGTCTGAGAATATCAGAAACAAGGGCCACTGCAATTCTGCCCCTAGCTCTCTCAGTACCCGAGGGTGTATTCCATCTGGCCCAGGTGCCTTGTTTACATTTATCGTGTGTAACCCTTTAAGCACCATATCCTGTGCCAACCACTGTGTAGTTGGAGCTGAGGCAACAGTGAAGCTATTGGGTGAGACTTGGCCCACTGGCTCCTCTACTGTATACACAGAAGAAAAGAACTGGTTAAGCACATCTGCCTTTTCTGTATCCGCTGTAACCATATTGTTATTATAACTCAATGGGGCCACACCCTCAACCTGCATCTTTTTACTATTAATATACTTAAAAAACTTTTTGGGGTTAGTCTTGGCCTCGGCCGCGATGCGCTCCTCATTTTCTATCTTTGCCTTCCGGATTGCTGTTTTACAACACTTGTTATAGTGTTTATATTCATTAAACGCAGCTACTGTCCCCTCTGACTTATATTTCTTAAAAGCTTTCCTTTTTTTCCCTATTAACTTCTTTACCTCAGAGTTAAGCCACATAGGGTGATTCTTAACACTTCTACTTTTTCTTATTAATGGAACGTTGGGGTAATTCTCATCTTTGGCAAGTGTATCCGCTAACTTGTGTGTCTTCTTTTGCCTGTGCACATTTTGTGGTATGTATTATCTTATTAATCTATGTACTTGTAACTTTGCAATTAAAATTGATTGTTGTTAAAAATTATTTTGTATACTATATAAAGGACTATACTTTTTAATAATACCACTGTGCTTGTATTTCTTGTGTGCAACCCCTTATCCTATTTAAAATTGCTGTTTTTGTTTTTACTGTTTTTGGTGCCCTATATGGGGGTACTGTTTTTGGGGTTTTTTTGCACCAAATACTTACATTGCTTTTTTTTGCATGCTAAGTGAGTGCCCTCCATTTATGTATATTTACTATATGAGAGAAGGGCAACTCTGAAACTTGTTTGGGACTGCAGGTCTCCCCTCCAAGTTCTCAGTACTGAGCTGGTGACTAGGTATGGCACTGGCTGGATTTCAGTCGGCTTCCCAAACTGTGCAGGGGAATTTCTGTCTCTGTCTCCCATGCAGCATCCACACACACTCTAGCTTTTAGCAGAGATATGCGGCAGCTCTCCACCCCTCAGGTCCTTTAGATGCACTTCCTTTTTTCTTCCTCTTTCTTTAGGAGCTCTTCCTCTCAATAGCATGGCATTCTGGGATCTGTAGTCCCCTTATTCCTATTACTAGAAATACTGATGCAGCCCTCATATTAACAATGAAACTTAAGCCACATAAAGCAAGGCAATAAGCTTATTTTCAAAGAAACCTGCTGGGCTACACCAAGACTGAAGAAAACAATATTATTTATACAACATACATTTGTAAAATAAGTTTATTTTGCTTGACAAACACATTAGAAAATCATTTTAAATTATTTCTTATGGTGACAGATCCCCTTTAAAAATAGATGATATTTGATACCAATAAAGGATTTCCTTCTTTATGATATTACACACAGGAATAGGTAAACTGGTCGATGTCCAGTGATTGCTAAAAGAAAATTTCAGGGACTGACAGAGTATTATTTTTGTTAGTGAACATTTTCTCCCCACCTAACAGACATTAGTCGCTATCCTTTTAAAGCTGAATTTTGACACAGATATGCCCTTTAAGTTTCAAATCAAGGTTAACCAAATAACACACTTTTGCTGGCTCATTATTGCTTTAAAAGCCTTATTAACAAAACAAGCATATTATAGGCAGGTATTCATTTACTGTAGGATAAGAATTAATGCATTATCAACTTCAATGTCGATGAAATGTATCCTGATGCAGCTGATTTCATTTTAAATGTATGCTTTACAACTGAATGCAATTTTCTTGTTTGTTCATTTTCCATGAATTCTTAGGCTGATGCCACACAGGGTTGATTCTTGGCCTGAGGAAAAAGAGAGGCTGAAAATCACCCCTGTGCTGGCATCAGCCTTTGTCTTTGCTTGCACCTGGAATCACTGAATGGACCTGGGTACAGGCACACACAGCAGATATCAGCTCTAAATTGCAAACTCTTGTACTTCTTCACTGATATCCAGAGCATGTGGCTGCACCCAGGCTGATTCAATGGTTCTAGGTGCAGGCTAAGAAGAAGGCTGATGCCAGCATAGGGGCTAGCAGTTTTCCACAGGCCACAAATCAGCCCTGTGTGGCATCAGCCTTACTCTCTTTATTAAAGCTAATAAAATACTAAAACAGACTTGGCAACTTTTGTGGCAATATCAAAATTTTCACTATCCCACAATCAGTTCAGCTGGCACAGAATGCATAGGAGGTATAGTGCATCAACAGAGCAGCAATATGTTCTATGTCTTGAAGTTCTTGATTCCAAAAAGTAAAGGGCAAACCAGTCATACCAATTACTGAAAGACTATTAGTAGATTACAGCTACATTATAGCACAGTGGTATGTTTTTTACATGATACATCTGGTTGATCACCACAACACAAAGGTTTTCCTTCAAAAGGTTCATTATCATAAAATGACTTTATGTGATACAAACCTTAATTCCACATTACAACATACGTTTCTTGTTTATCATAGTGGGGGTTTATGTAGTAAATAGTATTAACCTCCTTAGATCATCAGAGTTCTTTTGGTTGACGACTTTGCTCCCCTTTTAAACATTTATTGTGGACACCCATGCCATGTACTTAATTATTGCTGGGCTTTAACTCCCAGTAAGCGTTTACCCTTGATTACATGTTGAAGAATGGTGGGAGTTACCATACAGCAACATCAGAGGACCCAAGATTAATAAACAGGGGCATAAATAAATCTGGTCTTTGCATCAGCCACAAAAACACAGAAATTAAATATTTATATGATTGAAAAGGCACCTTTAAAATCTTGCTTTCTAGCAGTGTACAGTAAAGGCATCATATTTAAATGATGCATGCTTATATAATAGTATCCTACACCATAAACTTCAAAGATTTCTAAATGTCCTATTGATGATTATATATATATATAATGTATATATATATATATATATATATATATATACAATCCATAGGTTTTCAGCACACCAACAGACCGAATGACCTGGGTGCTACCAGATTATGCAAGGTTAATCAAAAAATCAGGAAAAAACTGGTGCACTCCAGGAACCTTTAAAAATAAAAATCAAGATTCTTTACTTAAGTCATTTTAAAAATGTATCAGGCCAACAAATCTTGATTTTTATTTTTAAAGGTTCCTGGAGTGCACCTGTTTTTTCCTGATATATATATATATATACATAGCTGCAGCAGAAAGCACTCACGGCTCCAATTGTTCAAAAATATCAAAATAGTTTTATTGCTCCACACTCACATCGACGCGTTTCGATCCACAAGGGACCGTCGTCAGGGTCCCTTGTGGATCGAAACGCGTCGATGTGAGTGTGGAGCAATAAAACTATTTTGATATTTTTGAACAATTGGAGCCGTGAGTGCTTTCTGCTGCAGCTATGTGAATATTTTTGGTGAGCACCCGGCGCGTGGTTTGCGATTGGTGAGTGCCGTCATTGGAATAGATATATATATATATATATATATATATATAATATATTTTTTTTTTTCTAAAAACAAGTTGCCAGAAAATGCTGTTTAAGACATTTTTTAGAATGCGGCTTACTTATGCTTACTTCGAAGTGCAAATGACGGTCCCTTGTGGATCGAAACGCGTCGATGTGAGTGTGGAGCAATAAAACTATTTTGATATTTTTGAACAATTGGAGCCGTGAGTGCTTTCTGCTGCAGCTATGTGAATATTTTTGGTGAGCACCCGGCGCGTGGTTTGCGATTGGTGAGTGCCGTCATTGGAATAGATATATATATATATATATATATATATATAATATATATTTTTTTTTCTAAAAACAAGTTGCCAGAAAATGCTGTTTAAGACATTTTTTAGAATGCGGCTTACTTATGCTTACTTCGAAGTGCAAATGTGTTTTAATATTTATTACCTCTATTTATGTGTCATGCATTTTAATTAGTGGTTAGAATCAGTGTGTATTCTAGTCTAGTGAACATATAAGAGATGGGTCAGAGTGAGTGAAATTTCACCTCCAGCTACAAAAAGTATTTTTTTATTAGTGCAGATAGTTGACTATTGAGCACACACCCTTAAATGCAAATAGTGAAAAAAAAAGTAGAGGGTTTAAGAAAGGGTAGGAAGCCACCATGGTTCAGGACTGCAGTAAAACAAGAAAACTTGTGAGAAATGTAGAGGAAGTCTCACTACATAAGAAAATAAGGTACACATATTTGTTTTAACAGCTGCCAAATTAACTATTGCTAAATATTGTTGGTTCCCAACTACTCCCAGTCTCTCGCAGCAAGTGTAGAGCAAACTAATTTAGGAAAATGTAACTATCCTATTATTAGATAGAGCAAGAGACATATAATCTATAATTCCCTCTAATGTACTTGTACTGTACAGAGTAATAATGTCCCTTAGCAATCACCTTTTTTTTTTTTTTCGAAAAAAACCCCCCAACCTTGAGAGTCTAACCGCATAGTGTAATACATTCATCCCCTTGACCAGTTTAGTTGCACATCTTTGCACTCTCTCCAGCTTATTAATAAGCCTTACCAGAGACCTATAAAGAGGCACATTTATGTTTAGATCCTTTGAGGTGATGCTCTCTTTTATGCAAGACACTTTATTTGCTTTATTTGATTTAGTAGCCATGGAATGACATTGCTTGAAATTAGACAACTTGTTATCTACAAAAATCCCCAGATCCTTCTCAATTAAGGTTCCCCCAACACATTACCATTTAGTGTTTAACTCACATTTATATTATTTCTACCAAAGAGCATAATTAATTTTCCATTTTGCTGCCCAGTTTTTCAATTTTGTCAAATCGCTCTCTAAAGTGGCAGCATCTTGCATGGAACTTTTTCACAATTTAGTATCATCTGCAGCAATAGAAACAGTACTTTTAATGCCCACCTCCAAGTAATTCATAAACAAGTTGAAAAGTTAGCATGTCTAAAAAATTTTGTTTTAGTTACTCCCTTATAAATTTGTCTCTGCAACATTATCTCAAAGGAGACCATGTTATGATCACTGTTCCCTAAATGCTCACCCAAGGAAATGCTAGAGATAAGTTCAGCATTATTAGTTATTACCAAGTCCAAAAGAGAATCATTTCGAGTAGTTGCCTTAAAAAAAAGTTGTCATTTAGCATATTTACAAACCTGCTAGCTTTTTCTGACTTGGTCACCCCATTACTCCAGTCAATGTCTGGATAAAAGAAGTTCCCCATAATAAAAACTTCAACTAGTTGCAAAGCCTCCTCCAATTGTAATAGTAGCTGAGGTTCATTTTCCTCACTTTTTTGTGTATCCTATAGCCATACTGAAACCTCTACCCAAAGGGATTCCACATATGATGATTTGATGAGGAGGTTTATTTTGGATGCCATTTGGTATCTGTTGACACATAATTTTTTTAAATTTGATAAAGTCTTTTACCTCCAAAGATGTGGGACCTCAATGGGTGCGAAATTTGCACCCACATATGCCAACCTGTACATGGGTTGGTTGGAGGAGTCCCACATCTTTGGAGGGGATTCACCTGCATTACACAATATTGTGCTTTATAGGAGATATGTGGATAATCTCCTTTTTATTTGGAGGGGGACAAAATTGTGGGTGATTTAAATGTTAATGATTTGAACTTAAGGTTTACAAGTGATTACAATAGTACCCATATCACTTTTTTGGATCTCGAATTGAGAGGTGTAGATACATCAATTGTGACTAATGTCAATAGAAAACCTTGTGCTGGAAACTCTCTTTTGTGAGCTGACACTTGCCATCCAAACCATTTGTTTTGGGGGATCCCTCTGGGTCAGTTCCACAGGCTACAGAGGAATTGTAGTACTGACCAAGCCTTTGTGGAGCAGGCTTGTATCCTGAGGGATCGTTTCCTGAACCATGGGTATACTATGAAGTATCTTGTGCCAGCCTTCACAAAAACCTTCAGAATGGAGAGATCGGCTATTTTAAGTAAAGGGTCAGCCCACAGCAGCAGTGTGGGGGTTAAGTCCATTGAGACTGGTGGGGGGAATACTAATAAGAGGGAAGACAATGTTCCGACTTTTGTGACTACGTATAGTAGACAATTTTATAAGGTGAGAAACATCATTCAGAATCTCCTACCTGTTCTTTATAATGACCCCCAGCTTTCCCCGATTTTAGAGTTTGTGACACGTAGGGCACCCACTTTGGGCCCCTATCTTTCTCCTACAGTCCTTAAGTCGGAACAAAAGGAAATTACTTGGCTTACAACTTAGGGCACTTTTCCATGTAGCGCACGGAGATGCATCACATGTACCCACATAAAGCGTTCTGTTACGTTTAAGAGCACTGTAACTGATAAAACTTTTGATATGCGTTATTATGCGAACTGCAATACATGCTATGTAGTTTATTTGTTAGCCTGTGCTCGTTGTTCTATTCAGTATGTGGGTTGCACTATTCGTTCTCTCAAATGTAGGATGCGGGAACACATTGCTCACATTGTTGCTAAAAGTATTACTAGTCCAGTCTCAAGACATTTTTTGGATTGTTGCAATGGTGATGTGACTTTGTTACATATCCAAGTGATTGACAGAGTGTTCCCAGATGAGAGAAATAGTGATATGTGGACAAAACTGTGGCGGATGGAGGTTAAATTGATTTTTTTTTTTACTAGGCACACGCTATCCTAATGGTCTAAATTCGGTTTTTGATGTCAATTGCTATATTCCCTCCATGTGAGTTTGCTGTGTTTACTGATGTATGCTTTGCCTTTGTTTAATGTCCTTTGTTTATTGTTATTTTCATTTTCACTCATTACATACAATTTTTTTTTTGTGATGTCATGAATTAATTGGCTATTAAGCCATGCACTGTTTCCTTGTTGTATGCCTATGATTAAGTGTGCAGGTGCACGAAACGCGTCAGGCATCTTGTTTTTAAAATGTGAATAAAGGTTTAACTCTTTTACATCTCGTGGTTATCTGGTGTGCGTCTAAGCTGAATATAACTGAATCAGCGTGATGAGTGGCCAAGGAAAACCTTTGACGTATGTGATTTTTTAATGGCTAGTCAAGAGTCAAATTCCCCCTAAGCAGGTGCGGGGCAAGACACCTGGACCACCTTGTAAGTGGTGAAAAGCTTGAATGTGGTTTAATTGATTGAGTGGCTTAGAGCAGATTTTAAGTACAGAGTAGTTGGTTAGAATAATAAACAGTACCTTGTACTTGATCCTAACTAAGATAAAATTAATACTTATTGGAGGCAAACAATCCTCTTGGGTTTATTTAATGTTTAAATAATTTTTTATTAGACTTAAGTTATGGTGATCCAAAAGATCCCTTACCCGGAAAGCCCCAGGTACTGAGCATTCTTGATAATAGGTCCTATACCTGTAATATATAGTGGCAAGGATTATACCATTAAGCCTGATAGTGATACTGTCATTAGTATAGTAGTGGAACATAGTATAATTTCAAGAAGTGAATGCATAAATATTTTCCATTGCATCATCAACTAACTACCCTATTTCTATGAAATTGCTATGTTGTCCCCTTTAATTGCCATGATGATTCGAAATGGAGCTAGCATAATTGGATTTTTTTTGCCCTTCTCTAGATCAGTTTGTAGATTATTTAAAAATAGTTCTTGATAAATGTATGTTATCAACTTACCATAATGTTGCTAAACCATAGCTTGCAGCTTGCCTAAATTCCTCATGCTGTGTGGTCCAACTTTCTTCATAATATAAAAATGTAACATATAACTGTATACACATATTGCACTGTGCCAAGCATTATTCTGCTGGAAAATGTTAGGGTCTGGTGGTCCTTTATATGTATAAATAGGTTTTAATCAGTCTGGACAGTTTTCCATTGCTATCTCTTAATGCAGTCATAGGGTCAGATTTACTAAGATACCAATGCTCGGAGTGTTTATTCGGCGACTTTTCCGACACCCGCGCAACTTTTTCGTACGCTTGTGCAACTTTTCCATAAGCTTGCGCAAAAAAATCGTAAAGGTTTTCCCGCTGTTTACAATCGTTCAGTACGAAAATTTTGTGACTTTCGGATCGCCAATATGATATTATCATCACTAATACGATTTTTTCGGAAGCATTTTCGTGATATTTACGATCTTCAGAAATTTTCGTATCCAATCCGAATTTATACCATTCGGGATTCAAACTCGTGATTTCATGAATCTGCCCCATAAAGTCACATTATCTATCTCGGTCTGTCCAAAGGGTGCATTAATTAATTTGGAGTAAAATATGAAAGCTTTTATATAAGTATAACAATAAATAAGACCTTTCCAAATGAACTAACAAATAAATGAAACTTAAATGCAAGTCACGTTAAAGATTGATATGCATTTATAGATAATGTATAATTCTGTATCATTTCTAGAAAGCATGATATCTTTATTTACAAATAACTTGATTTTGTTGGACCCTTGGGTTCAGGCCATAAATATACATTATTTAAACTCTGAAAACAGCTACTCCGCAAGTGAATTTGTGAGGGGGGTTTTTGCAGACAACAGATCAATGTTTATTGCAATCAAAGAGCAGAAAACCTTCAATATAAATATTGTAATATAAATATTCATTTCCAAAGAGATAAAAAGAAAATATCCCAGTATGAACTTTGCCCAATCATTAAAGTGCTGCCCTTCCAGTAAAAATCAACCCCACATCTGTAATTCGAAACAGAACTTGGGAAGTCTCACAGATTACAGGTAGTATATACATTCCCAGAAAACTGCATACAGAACATGTTTTTAATAATTGATGTCTGTCCCAAGATGCCTTTGTGCATGCATTATGCTGTTAATGAATGGAAAGCGAGGAGCATGATTGTTTGGTCTGTGTGGGATCATGCAATTAGGCATCACAATGGTTGCCAATCAGTGAAACTATATGGGGCATTTTTTATGGAAGGCAGATTATATGCTTAACTTGTCCATTTGTATAAAGTCTATATTTTTGTATTTAGTTATAGTGATGAGCGAAATTTATGACTAGAAACGGATTAGCTGTGAAATTCTGCATTTCGCCATTGCCAAATTCTTTTGCAAAACGACAACAAAAATTTACTCTTCACTGTTTAGTTACATTTAAGGACCCTGTCTAATGTGATTAAAAGCCTTTGTGTAAAGGTTTAAGGATTCTCTTTTTTTACATGAATTATTAGTTGTATGTATTTTTTTTCTGTCCAGGGTGAATTGCTAAATCCATGTCGATGTGATGGATCAGTGAGATACACACATCAGCTCTGCCTTTTAAAATGGATTAGTGAAAGAGGCTCATGGACCTGTGAACTTTGTTGCTATAGATACCAAGTCATAGCAATAAGAATGAAGAGACCATGTCAGGTGAGAGCAAATCTTTTATAAATACTTGTGTATGTGTAAAGTGGTTGATTTGTTTGGGTGCTATCCTATATTGTATTCTATATTTTTGCACAACATTAGACCTATATGTTAAAACCATGAGGTTTAAAAAAAGGTTAAATGAAAGTGCTACCACCATAAAGCTTCAGAGTATATCACATGTGCATTGCACTTTGGCTTCTTCATACCATGTTCTAGAAAAACGTGAGGCATACGGGATGATTGGAGATCTTTGCTGAAAGTCCTTTTTTAAATACTGATTGTTGCTGGATATGCAGAAAGGGTAATGTAATAAGTTGTGGTAAATCAACACTGTGGATATTTGCACCTAGGCAGCCACAGTAACATTTTTGCTTTCATTGTTCTGCCTGCAGCTGATGAAAAAAAGCCAATCACCAATTGGTTACTGTGAGTTACTGCCAGGTGCAAATTTGCTTAGTCTTAATAAATGAGGCCCAGGTGTAGTAACCCATCAACCAATAGGATATTTGCTTTTAAACAGCTGACTGTTCAAACATATTTATGTAGCCCACTTTTGTTGGCAGTGCTGCTACCTGCTGATACTTTTGGCGCTAACAGGAGCCCTGAGCCTCGCTTACTTGGGGGAACAGGTGTTACTTTACTTGATGGTGTGCCTCCACCCAGGATAGGGACAGATTAAACTGTAACTCCCCTCCCTGGGAACTTGATACTGTACTGTAATCTCAGGAACTCCCAGCACTCCAGGTACCTTGCCCCTTCCCTTTGGGGTAGCTGCTTACCAGGCAGTGAGGATCCTCCTTGTATGAAGAGACAGGACACTGGAATGATGCTTAACCAGTGGAACTTATTTTATTACTTGCAGACAGGCAGGTTACACAGGAGCACTGTTAATTGTCAGGTTACACTCTCCTCCTTGGAGAACCTCTCTCCCTGGGGCTACTCGCAGTACTCCTGCCAGGTGACCCTCCTTAGGAGCTCCCCCCGGTACTCACGACAGGAGACCCTCTCTAGGGCTCTCCCTGGTACTCCCGCCAGGCGGACACCTCCCTGAGACCCCACCCCGGTACTCACGCCCGAGCATCCACTGGATTAGGTAATCTCCTGATCTTAACACTGTTATCCCTGACTCCAGCTATGAGTGCTGGTGGATCCTAGAGTGGTCTACCACTTCCCAGATCTACTATCTATCATAGGCCCGTTATAAGCCTCTTTCCAGAGGGAGGTCCCGGGCTGGAAAACCTAACAGCTCATGGCTGCACTCCCTTATATAGTCTAGTGCACCACCCAGTGGCTGCTAACTGAAACTGCAGGAATACTCCCTGTTAACTAATTACTTCCCAAACCACCCTTGGGAGCCTTTGCTAGTGGAACCATCTTAGGGAGCCCATACTTTGGTGATCCCTACATTTATATTACATTTCCCTTGGTGGTGTACTGTACTTTGAAAGTGCAAAATCTTTGCATGAATAGTCCCCCCACTGGTGCTTGCTACCTGCTTGCACTGCTAGTTTTCAGCAAGGTTTAAGGTAGGAGCGAGGCTGGGGAGGGTGGGCTACCATACAGAAGACCCTGTGGTCTATTTATCATATTAGTCATCATCACTAGAGCTAGGTTTTACTAGGTATTCTCTTTTCCTCCACACATGTGCCAGCTTCTCAGGAAGCTGCTGATTTGTTTTGATCCTACTTGTACATTTACAAAGTAGAATGTGATTTTACTTTCATTTTCAGAATTTGCCCTCTTTAGTGCAAGAAATAAAAATGAGTTTTTTTAATTAAAATAATTAGCAAAAAATATTTTCAGCAAGCCCTATCCCCTGGACCACTGTTGTTTGAGGAGCACCACTCCACCATCTTCTTCCGCTTATCCAGGTGTCTTCCTTAGTTAGGGCAAAGGCATATACACAGTACCAAATTTTTCTGTACTGTGCATTCCATTCCATTCTATAATCACTTGGGGGGGGGGGGTATAAAACCTGTCACCCCCCCCCAGTGATTCTACCTTGCCTTGTCCTTTAAGAATCCCTGCCACATTCCAAAATCAAATTAGTATTGTGTAATGTAATATCTGTGCACAGAATCCTTGGGGTAGATGTGGATCCTATCAGTATAACAGTTCTTGGCTGTTAGTGTATTTTAATATTAACTGGTCTATACTGTCATTCTTTAAAAGTAATATTTTTGGCATATGGTTTAAGGGAGGGAATGTTAAGAGTCAGGGTTAAAAAAACAGTTGCTGCTTTTATTAATATAACATATAGCACAAAAAGCTCCAGGGAGTCGGAAGAGCAGATTAGCACTTTGGTAATACAGTTGAATTGCTGCCACTTGATATCACTTCCAGAGCTATGTAAGGGCATCAGCACATCTTTAAAAATAACATATAGTAAATGTTAGAGAAGTTGTCAAATTCTTGGCAACACTATGCTTTTTCTCTGTTTAATATTCCTTAGTATAGAGATTTTATTGTCTAGAAATTGTTGTACTGAAGACTTATATTGGTATCAGTGATATCATTATTTGATATCATACTTGTGAGTTAGTACAATATGTCATCAGATTCTCACTCTTAAATTGAATGCTTATTGGGATACGAATACTTCATTTGTCCTAAGAAAATAAAACTGTTTATTGCCAGAAAGCAAAGTGCATGGCTTAGTGAATGAAAGTAGCATGGCTGCAAATCTTCTCATACACAAGAACCATATGTGATTATGCTTATATGATTTTAGCCCAGTGGTCCAAAATCCAGGCAAAGAAAATTAAAAGAAGTTTAGTGTGCCTTCATATTTTATCTCCTCAGCTTGCAAAACAAGTGTCAGTAAGTTAGACAATTTATTAACCATAATTATCTGCTGTAGAAACAGCTCTAATGCTTATGGCTTATGGCTTTAGAGGGGAACAAAAATAGCCTGAAAGTAAAGTATCTGAAGTCACCTACTTTGATATCCCATTGAGGCCTGAAAGTGCCAGCACTGGTGTTTTTTAGTCAAAAAAACAAAAAACAAAAAGAACCCCTGTCATCCAATGTATAAAAATGTCTATACCATATAATTATATAAATCTATTAAACAGTAGATTGTACTTGGGCTTAGCTAAGATATATTTAATCCTTACTGGAGCCAAAACAATTCTATTGGGTTTATTTAATGTTTAAATGATTTTTTGGTAGACTTAAAGTATGGCTATCCAAATTACGCAAAGACCTGGAAAACTCCAGGTCCCAGATATTCTGGATAACATGTCCCACACCTCTATTATCCAATGTTTTCAGATAGCAGTATGCCTTTAAGAACTAAGGCAAAGTGCCAATATTTGGTTCAAAAGTGCCCTCCTCTATTGCATTATTTGTGATCCCATTGCTTAGGTGGCCACATCAGGTGGTCATGGGAATTTGTAATGCTCAGTTCTTAGCAGACAGCCAGTATTGAATATACAGGTTGCACCAGAGTTGGTTTTCTTAATTATCCACAGGCTCAAATACATTAATGGAAGTATATATTGGAAGATGGATGGGTTTAAATGCATTGCAGGTTCTGAAGCATGGAAAGGTCCATGTGTACACTATAGAGGTTAGTGTACAGATCACATAATGTACATGCCTGTGTTTTTATCTAAAATTAGATGATGTTGCACAAGCCCCAGAACATCGATAGTAATAACCCCTTGCTACTTGCCAATAATAACTGAATTTTGTAATCCCTGTCTGATAGTAGAATCATCTGCTATGGACAGTTTCATGTTGTCTTTATGGAAAACAATGGAGCAGGGTGGAGGAGGGCGGGGGAGAGCATTCAGACTGCCCTTCTCCCCGACAGAGCTGCAACTGGCTAAAACCTTTTTTTTAAATGTTGAATGACAAATTAAAATAAGTTCACCATGAACTTTGCTTTTTTTTACTTCGTTTACATTATAAATAAAGGTTGATTAAATAATAGGCATACTTGCAAATGGCCATCTTTTGTGGACTTCTAAAATAAGTATATGCTAGGCTATAAAAGGTAACTCCTTGTGGGGACTCAAGTATCCTTCCTAGCTGTCCTGTCTAACTCTTTCTCCTAGAACGAGCTAGTTACAATCTCCTACATCTCTATTTAGCCTAGCAAGCAACTGGTGCCCATCTGGTCTGAC
Organism: Xenopus tropicalis; assembly: GCF_000004195.4. Classification (NCBI taxonomy): domain Eukaryota; kingdom Metazoa; phylum Chordata; class Amphibia; order Anura; family Pipidae; genus Xenopus; species Xenopus tropicalis. The sequence continues at coordinate 79,123,846 of NC_030682.2, read as the reverse complement.
TGAGTAGCGTCTGTCTCTCTGCAGATGTTTTCAGGCCAAAAATGAAGTGCTTGCTCAATGCACCTCCTTAAAAAGACTCCTGAAGGGGACTCCCCCATACAGGCCAACCTTAATGGTTGGTGCCATCCACTGGCCAAACAAAATATAGTCTTAACTATGTTCATTAAAATACATTTTTATTTCACCTGGCTAGCTGTAATTTTCTTTTCCCCAAACATTGCTGGATTAGCAATGTCATTTTTCTTTCCCCCAAACATGCTGGATTACCGAAAGAAAGATTTTAATCTCTTGTTAATTCTTCTTTCTGCTTGTGTAGTCTGTACTACCGCATGTGATACATTCTGTCATTGAACTCATCAGTTAGATTCAGTCATGAATAAAGTACTATCAGCTTTTAAAGCAGGCTATAAAACTCTTTCCAAGTGCTTTCAGGTATCAGATGTTAAAAACATTAAAAGGGCATTATACTGATATATTATAGATTTTGTTCAGTGTAAGTCAGTCTCCTGCATCTTCTGCATCTAAAAGAGAACATATAGATTATAGATTGTAAGCTTTTTTGGGCAGGGCCCTCTTAACCTCTTCGGTTATTGGTTGCTTTGTATGTACTTCTGTAATTTCAATGTGGTATATATTAGCACTTTATAAATACATGCTAATAATAATAACTTATTCTAAGTTTATTTGTTTGGGACACATTCCTTTATTTTTATAAAAATGTGGTCCACAGGTATCACTGTTGAATCAGGGTGTTCAGTGAGGTGATATTCACTTATGATAACTGCTTGCTCTTGCCTAGTAATTTTTCTACAGTAACTAAATTGGTTGATCACTGTCCTAATTCAAGTAAAAATCTTTATAAAGGTGCCCATACATGTGTAGATTCGCTCGCTTGGCAAGGTCGCCAAGCGAGCAGATCTTCACCCGATATCCCCACCTACGGGTGGGCGATATCGGGGAACATGTAGGCTAATTCGATCGTTTGGCTCTGGGGCCAAGCGATCGAATTATAATGCCAGCAATGGGGCAGTCGGTTCGCGCCAATGCGGTCCCCGATCCGTCTGAATCTTTTAACCTGCCCGATTGATATCTGGGCAATTTCAGGCCAGATATCGGTCGGGTATGACCGTCGTTTCTGCCCCTACACGGGCCGATAAGCTGCTGAATCGGCCCAAGGGACCCTTATCGGCAGCTACAATCGGCCTGTGTATGGGGACCTTTAGTGTCAATGAATAGGCCCTGTCTAGCAGAGGTGCAAGCTAAATTAAATCTCTGGTTATACAAGTTGGTTAATCAATAAAAAAAAATCATCCAGGCATTTTTTTCCTTTTGCTTTGAGGTATTTTTCTCTAGCTGGGATTCTTTTTCTATTAACATATAATATTAAACTCATGTTAATATGAGTTTCATCCTGTTAGTATTAATATTAGTGATGTAGTATAAAGTAATGAGTGAAACAAATGTGTTTCCCTTTGCAGAAAATTTCACAAAACTGCAGAGAAATTCACAAATTCACAGCAGAATTTAGCAGAAAAGCATTGGCATTAATGGGAAGGGGAAATTACATTACGGTTAAGGTATTTAGGTTTTATAATACCATATAGTTTGCCCTACCTTGTTAGAATTTCCCTTCCATTATGAAGTGCTAAAATAAGAGTAAAGTAAGAATAAAAATTCACATGAGCAATGTAATACAACAGTAAACATTATTACATTGCAAATGTTTAAAACATGATTGAAGAGGTTTTGCTATCCCACTGTCACATAAAAGGCAAAGGGTCGCAAAATTTAATTTACATTAGTGCAAAGACAAAATTTTTGCAATTGTTTTTTCCATTAATGACCTATATTATATTCCCCGCATATGTTCTTCATAGAAAAAAGGCTCCCATGTATTGTATTGTCCCATGCTTTTATAGTGTGCATGCATATATTGAGCTAGTCTCCTGACTTGCTTTTTATGAGCATGCGCCTGATGTAGAACCGGTGGATGCACTGATGTCACAGGGATGAGCAAAATGAACAAGTTGTTGCATATTTAGTTAGAAAAACTGTTGTTTCCCACTACCAGTGTGTGGGCTCTATTAGCCTACACCTCTGGTGGGTGTAAACCTTTTTTAATTATAGGTGCCCTTTAAGGGGGTCCCTGCAGTGCTGCACTTAATTGGATTAGCCAAGTAACTTGGATTTGGTTGGCTGCCTGCAGGTTCTTCCCTTACACAGATTTCCATATTGCTGCTTTTGTCACAGAAAATTAAGACCAAGTAGAGCCGCATAGAGACAGGGTAAGGTTTGAACTTCTTCAGCCTATTCAATCCTCATGCAGTTTTACTGGGACTTTAACTTCTGTGACAAACGCGCAGTAGGGAAAGCTGTGTAAGGGAAAGAACATGCAGGCATCTGAGCTCCTACCGTCTATTCCAAAGTCTGCTACTCACTGACAGGCACAGGGGCTTGGCCAATCCAAGTAAGTGCAGCACGGCTGGGACCCCACATAAGACCCAAAAACCCACTGGCACTGGGACAACTGCCCCCCCCCCCCCATGGGGGCCCCTGTCTGTACAGCTCCTAGGCAGGGGGAGGACTGCGGATGCCTCTGATCACATTGGATGTGGGGGCAAGGGGCACATAATATAGATGTCTGAATTTTTTCCTGACTGTTTTTTTCCTTAGAACAGAATGTATGGCTAAATTCTAAATCACAAACTCAAACTTTGCCGCCCACAAAACTGTATAATCTTAAGTTTGCTCAGCCCTAATGTATGTATGTATGTATATTTTTATTTATAAAGCGCTACTTATGTACGCAGCGCTGTACAGTAGAATACATTAATACAAACAGGGGGTTAATAGATAATAGATAAATACAAAGTACAACAATAAATACAAGATACATTTACAGTTGCAATAAGTTAAGAGTCAAAGACACAAGAGGATGGAGGTCCCTGCCCCGTAGAGCTTACAATCTATATATCTAATTATGATCAACAATTGGCCTGCGCAGATCACTCCGCATGAAAGTGTAATAAAGTGTTAATTTACTGGCAGAAAAAAATGAGAAGAGTGTATGCTGGGGCCCCTCAGAATTAGGATAAGACACAATGAGGAATCCCACTGTGGATTTTGCATCTGCACTGCTGAAACAGATGTGGAGCTTGTACTGAGGCTGCCCCTATCAATTTCTGTATGTGGGTGTATATGAGTAGTGATCAGCGAATCTGTCATGTTTCGCAAAACGGCAAGAAAATCATGGAAACATTGCAAAATGCATTTGTTACGTGATTTTTTTTGTCGCCCGTAGCTATTTATTTTTGTTGCTCGCCTTCTTTTGACGTGACCGTGCCCTTTTTTTGCTGCGGCCGCGCCCAATTTGACGCACGAAAAAAAACATTCCGAGCAACGAATTTTTCGCAATTTTCGCAAAACAATTCGGCAATGGCGAAATGCTGAAATTCACTGCATATCCATGCCTGGCGACCAGCACATGCAACTTTTGTATAGGCAGATACTATTAAAAACGCGGGATGTCATCCCAGTCCTTAAAATATGCACATGACCCATGACTCTTTACCTGCACTCCTAGAAAAGGCACCTATAGCTAAATATATTTTCTTGTTCTTCTTTTTTAAAATACGTATATCCAACAAGCCCAGCAGGGCCGCTGCATGAGGAGGTTTTAATGCACCACAAACCTAATGCCTTGGTCACATAGCTTTACACCAACCTGTGAGTGTGTCTTTGTTGCATGGCCAGCTTATTGCTAGCTGGCAGAAGCTTAATGTAATGGAACCAAATGTTATATTTGCAGTTTTGTTACATTTTGTAGCACTTTTTCTCCTACTGTACTACACTGCAGTTTTGTTTTGTTATAAGTAACTCTCTTTTATTTTTCAGTGGCAGTGCATAACTGTTACTCTGGTTGAGAAAGTACAAATGATTGCTGTGATCCTTGGATCTCTTTTCCTTATATCAAGTGTTACATGGCTTCTATGGTCAGCATTTAGCCCACAAGCAGTATGGCAAAGAAAAGACATCCTTTTTCAAATTTGTTACGGAATGTATGGGTTCATGGATCTTGTTTGCATAGGTAAGTGTTCACATCATCTCATTTAAATAAGTTAATTTGGCTTTATTGTCAAATAAGTCTTTGTAAACTGTGCAGTGGCAGCACATTAAAGGGATTCTGTTATAATTTTTATTTCTAAATTACACTGTTTACATAGCAAATAATTCACTCTACCGTTGAAAACTGTACTTTTGAATTAACACATGTATTTTTTTAGTTAACACATGTATTTTTTAGTTGTAATATTGGTGTGTAGGCAGCCTTCTCAGTGCATTGTGCCTGAGTCTGAGCTTTCAGAAGGAGCCAGCGCTACATACAATACATTTAAAAATGTATTTCAATTGGTTGTTGCCCTGGTAATCAGTTCTTCAGCCCCACTGACACTTGACCAAGGGTGCAAAGGGAATTACATTTATTAGCAGACAGACCATTTTTGTAATATTTGTGAACTCCTATAGCCAATGTGACAAGATGATCTAATTATAAATTAGACTCTAACGTATAAAATAAATAAATAAAGGAAACCATCACAAATTATAGTTACCCTTACATTCACTGCTTAATTACTGGCAATAAATTCATTACAGTATTATGCAAGGGGAAGTTCACTTGTATGTGCATAGAAAGAGGCTCAGTATTTTGTAAGGTATTTATAAATATTAGTTCTATGCAAGCAGATCTGATTGCCGAAGATTTTTCATGTGCATTTAAATATTTTTGTTTTTCCTCTTTTTTGGTTTTGGACTCAAAAATAAAGTCTGGCAGTTTGTGTAATTATATTGATTGGTTAAGCAAATTCAGCCAGCTCTCTCCTGTTTGTGAAGGTTTTACAGTAAGATTTTCAATGCTCATTAAACCGTAGCTGTGTTAGCTTGCATAGCTGTAGGCAAAATGCTAATGATAAAGGGAGAAGACTATGTGACATTTATTGGTATTTCTACTACAATGTGTAGTATACGACATTTTTAGGATTACACCTACCAATTACTGAGCGACAGAGGACCCAAACTGCTGAAAGTCATCCAATCACTGAAAAAGAATATATTTTATATTTGTTGTTTCCTGAAATAAACCAGCATTTTCCCAGCTGTCAGCAGAATCCTTACAACACCATCACTCTCCAAGCTCATAAGTAGTAAAGACTGATCCTTGTGTTGTGTACATATTTTATTTAAATAACTTATATCTTATTAACCTTGTTTTTTATAAAGGAAAGGAAAACAGAATTCAGTATCAAATATTATGTTGTTTCAGTTTAGTTTCCCCTCTGGCATGTTTTTTCTTAGGAACACTCAACATGTTTTATTAATTACCGCCCACAATAAATGTAATATCTACAGTAAGGAAAATGAAATTTTAGGTATATAGAAAAAGGGCACATGTGTCATTAGGGTTAAATTAAAAGCAATGCCGTGTAACTAAAAAGGAAGCAGACCCTGTGGCCCTGGGGGGGGGGGGGGGGGGCGGTTCCGGTGGACAGGGGGGCCCGGGGTCTGTTTCCTCTATAGCCACTCTTCTTCATCAAAATTCATGGGTGGGTTAGGACTTTGTGCACAACCGGCCCCTCCCAAGATTTTTATGCAGGGGGTGCCAGTGCAGTGTTGTTACGCCGCTGATTGCAAGTTTGGCCCACCAGTTGTGCATCCTCTAACAATTTCAGCAGTTAAAAAGAAATCTGAATGTATATTCTATCCATAAAGTAGGTATTAATGGGTGTGTGTTTCTTTCTCTGCTTATTGTTTCTCTTTCCCTTTAGAACTCTTAAACACAATATTTTGTTTCTCATTAGAAAAGCAGGTTTGTGCACACCTAAACCCATCAGCTTGTTAATTTTATTATCTTTGTAGTTTTATTGCAGCTGTGTTTTATTGTTACATTCTTTTGCATGTAGTGTGCATACTTAACACAATAAAATAGAAGGATGTGTGTTGAATTCATAAAAAAAGTAATTAGTTGCATTTATTAAAAACACTTTGACAAACTCAGCATAAAAAAGCTTCACACAAAAAGAGCCTGTGCTACTTTGTCTAGTTATTCCCAAATTGAACCCTAGTTTCTGCATCTCTAACTATATATACATGGGTACATCTTCCTAATGGAGAATTTGCAGGTCAGCAGGCAATTGGCATAACACATGGTAAACTAAACTAACCAGTATAGTTCTTTTTGGCAGTTGATTAAAGATTGACAGTTCTTACATTTCACATGCTGTGTTCCTCCTGTGTTTGGCACTTGCATGCGCCTGAATGAGTACAGTCAAATATGGAAGTATAGGCTGCATTTATCATGCATTCCCCTGTGGTGGAACATAGGAGAGATCCACTGCAGGGGAACAGAGGCGAAACACCTGCCTGTAAGAGCCTTTAATCAGGCACAGGAGCCATGCAGTTAATTCTGCTGAAAGTTACTATGTTAAGAAATAAATTTTTTCAGGTTAAGATTTAATTTAAAGGCTTATTACTACCATGGGCAAAGTGCAAAAAACATGTGCCTTTCCCTGTAATTCCATCTGCAACTCACAGCTACAGTCCTTTGTAAAGGTATGGGATCCATAATCTGGAAACGCATTATGCAGAAAGGTCCAAATTACATAAAGATCATCTCCCACAGATGAAATAATTTACATTTTTAAAAATGATTTCCTTTTTCTCTTTAATAGTAAAACAGTACCTTGTACTATGATATACTATACAACTAAGATATAATTAATGCTTATTGAAGGCAAAAACAATCCCGTTGGATCTAATTAATGTTGATGATTTTTTAGCAGATTTAAAACTATGGCGATCCAAATTTGAAAAAGATCTCTTATCCAGAAAACCCCAGGTCCTGATCATTCTACATAATAGGTGACATACATGTATTCCCAGAGCACAAAGTGCTGTACCTGTCTTTGTATCAGAGCTAAATACCGAAGGGGTGGAACATAAGTGTCCCCTTGCATGCCCCTTTGCTTGTGATAAAGAAGCACCAAGGGATGCAAGTGAGCCCCATATAGCACAGACCAAGTGTTTGCAGGGGGAACAGAGGGGCGTGGCTGAAGGGTCTATTTCCGGTAGAGCTAAGAACCCCCCCCCCCCAACAGCCGCTTTCCTACCTTGGCGCTAGTGGGTGGAAATGCAAGTGGAGGGGAGGGTCAGGGGAGGGTTTGCTGTGTACATTCAGAGCAAGCCTCAGGGCACAGATTGGATCTGAAATTGTGTAAATTGAAGGTGAAAGTTTTTGTATGGGCTCCAGTCTATGCCAATATGTCCTATGTTGTATATTTTTGTATATTTACACTCAATGCATTTGCAGCTCTGCTAATTTAAAGCTTTTTGGGTAAACCATCAGGGTTATGTCCCACAGGGAGAGGGAGATTAGTTGCCAGCGATAAATCTTTGCTGCCATGGACGACTAATCTCCACGAAAACCTGGTGGAAAGGACTACACATCACTTCCCCTTTCCACCGGCGATTCCCTTTATTGCCAGTGAAAGGGCTTTTTGTGGAGATTAGTCGCCCGTGGCAGCAGAGATTTATCACGGGTGACTAATCTCCCATTGGGACATTACCCTTAAGAAATCAGTGTAGTTTGGTAAATCAAATTACTGGGACAACACTAACTACATGCATAAAACTGATGTGTTATTATGCATATTGTTTATATGATTTCATGTTTCTAATAATGCAATATTTTGTTTGGTTGTATAAAAAAGATTTTATTTTGTCTTGTGAAAAGAATCTGGAGACTAAACTACTTGGCTTGCTTTATAAAAGGCGTTTCTCCTGCCACCTGCTGCTTCTTGTTGGCCACAGACTTGTATTTTTTGATTACCACTTGATTTAGAAGAGAGGGATTGTTTGTAAAGGTGATATAACCTGAGGGGCAGTTATTGCATATAACTTTTTTTTTTGCCTTGTTGATGCCTCCAGTGTGTTCTGTACTTAAATCTTCCAGCAGATAAACATCCATTTTATTGTATTTGAATTGTATTAGAATTGTATTGATTCTCCATGCTGAAAACTATATTTATTATTTACTACTGTATGTAGTAGTACACACACATACACATATATAGGCACAGATATTTTAATTCTGCCAGCATTAATTAAATTATTTCATTTGTTTTCAGGTTTAATAGTCCATGAAGGAGCAGCTGTGTATACAGTTTTCAAAAGATGGAGAGCTGTGAATCTGGACTGGGATGTTTTGAATTATGACAAAGCAACAGATATAGAAGAAAGCAGTAATGCTGTGCCTTCAACAAGTAGGACATTGTGGTTGCCATTGACTGCATTCAGATCAAGAACCTTGGTCCATCCTACACAGTTAAGCTCTCCCAGATTGCAGTGTGGTTATGTACTGCTACATTTGTTTAGTCAGATGAGGCCTCCACAGGAAGACTCCCCCGAGGACACTCATTCTGGTGAAGTAGTAATGAGAGTAACTTCTGTATAAAGAATATGATCTCTCTGCTAGAAAGAGAATAACAGATGTTGTCCATTAATGGATGGTATTTTGGAACGTTGGTGAAATTAGCCCAAAGCACTTTTAAATTATTTAAATATAAATTCAAACTTTTTTAACTTAATTCTTTTTTATAACTGTTCTACTGAAATGCAATTTTCTGATTAAAATGTATTTTTCACAACATTGGCTACTGTTATATTTTATATAAAATTCACTTTTAAATACTTTGTACTACAGTACAGGTATGGGACCTATTATCCAGAATGCTCGGGACCTGGGGTTTTCCAGATAAGGGATCTTTCCATAATTTGGAACTCCATAACTTAAGTCTGCTAAAAATTATTTAAATATTGAATAAACCCAATAGTCTTGTTTTGCCTCCAGTAAGGATTAATTATACCTTAACGGGCTGATTGTAGCTGCCGATATCGACCCTTGGACCGATTCGGCACCTTATCGGACTGTGTAGGGGAAACAACAACTGGCCTGCCCTACCGATATCTAGCCTAAAATCAGCCAGACGTCGATCGGGCAGGTTAAAAAATTCAGTCGGATCAGGGACCGTATCAGCTCATTGATGCGCCTCCGGAACCGACTGCGCCTATTCCAGTCGTTATAATTCCCCAGGGCCAAACAACCGAATTAGCCTAAATTCCCTCAATATCGCTCACCCATAGGTGGGGATATCGGGAGAAGATCTGTTTGCTTGGCGACCTCGGCAGGCGAGCGGATCTTTACATGAAGTCCACCTTTAGTTGGGCTCAAGTACAAGGTACTGTTTTATTATTACAAAGAAAAAGGAAATCATTTTTTAAAATTAGAATTATTTGCTTATAATGGAGTCAATGGGAGATGGCCTTTCAGTAATTTGGAACTTTCTGGATAATGGGTTTCCGGATAAGAGATCCAATACCTGTATAAGATTTAATTTTGACTTTTTTTTTTAAATCTAAAGTTTTATATTTTTATACTGCTCATTAGTGATGAGTGAAATTTTTCACCAGGCATGGATTTCAACATTGCCGGATTTTTTCGTGGAACGGGCACAAAAATGTGGCCTGAAAAACACTTCTCAGCGTTTTTTCTTCCTGTTTGGTTTCTGATCATCTGAACAGGTGAAATATGGGGAGACTTAAGGGCACTATTGAGACAACTGAAGGTATGCCTGCAGCTTGAGATTAACTCTTTATTAGCCTTTTCTTCTCCTTTAAGGGAAAATATTAGCAGTGCAGATTTTCAGATCCAGGTTCCAGCTTGGGCCTTGTTCTCTGTGTGGGTCTTGTTACAATCAACACAAATATCAGTTCTAAACTGATAAAGCAAGGCAGGATATTCTTAAGCAAAAATCAGAAAGAAGCAGGGCTGAATTTGTTTTTTTTATTTTAACGGCAAAATACTTTCTTTTTATTCAAATATTTTATGATTAGTGCTATTTATTTTTGTTGAACTCAAAAAGCTTAACGCCAAATCACAAAAGACAATTGGTTCATTTTTATTTAATATGTATGTATTACTACAATTAATCTTTACTTATATAGAACCAACATATTGCTCAGAGCTTTACAAAGATTGTACGTAATTCTCATCAGTCCCTTCTGCAGTGGAGCTGTGGTTTACATTACATTTACACACATACTATGGTCAGGTTTATCAGGAACTATTTAGCCTGTTTGTATGTTTTTTAGAGTATGGGAAAAAAAACATACAGACACAGGTAGAATTTAAAAACTCCTTGCAGATAGTGACCAGGCTAGACCAGCCCTGTTTGTACAAACATTTTTCTTTAAGTGCACTCTGGTTGGGGGCAACGAATGTTTCCTGTCCCAAGCTTTCACTTGTTATGCACATGCATGTAATTTCACACGCATGTGATGATCACGCAGGCAGAAGCACTCATTATGCACATCTAAACATGGATGCCACCAACAGTGCAGATGGCATGTCATTTACAGGGGGCATTTTTGGGGAAAAAAAATATACAAATCTACAATTTTGTCTCTTACATCCTTGGAGAGCTCTTTGGTCTTTCCCATGTTGGAGAGTTTGGAGTCTGCTTGATTGATTGATTCTGTGGACAGGTGTCTTTTATACAGGTGACTAGTTAAGACAGGTGTCCTTAATGAGGTTGACTAATTGAGTAGAAGTGTCTAACCACTCTGTGGAAGCCAGAACTCTTAATGGTTGGTAGGGGTTCAAAAACTTATTTCACTCAATGAAATGCAAATCAGTTGCTATCTTTTATTTAAAGTTATTTTTTCGATTTTCCTTTTGATGTGCTATCTGCCACTGTTAAAATAAACCTACCATTGAAATGATACTGTTCTGAGACTTTTCATTTCTTTGTCATTGGACAAACTTACAAAATCAGTGAGGGGTCAAATAATTATTTCCTCCACTGTATGTCCCATATGGCCCCCCTCAAGTCACTGATTGGTTACTGACTGCTAACAGCTTAGACAGCTGAAAGCAGGAAGTAAAGTTCTGGCCATTAGGTTAGACAACTGCTCTCTCCAGCCTTTATAGATTACATTTTTGTCAAACTAACTATATTAGAAATATTTTTGATTTTGCTCATGACTAATGCAGCGTCGAGCCTGTTGTGCCCCTTTATCCTCCCCCTGTTACCACAATAATAAAACCGGACAACTTAATTGGGGAGAGAAGGCCGCGGTTGTTTATTGCAAATTATTTAATATAAATCAGCAATTATATATACTGTACATATGTGTGCAGGGCTGTATTTAGGTCCAGTTCTGCCCTAGCACTAGTGACACATACATTTTGATTTTATGTAATTTTACTGTAATTTAGTTGGGTGAGGCTGGGGTGTTAACTATGATAAGCATGTGTGGGTTTGGTGACAAATGGTTAAGAATATAGACCAGCGCCAGCAGTTCTCAACCTGTGGGTCGGGACCCCTTTGGGGGTCGAACGACCCTTTCACAGGGGTCGCCTAAGGCCATTGGAAAACACATATTTCCCATGGTTTTAGGAATAATTTTATGGTTGGGGGTCACCACAACATGAGTAACTGTATTAAAGGGTCGTGGCATTAGGAAGGTTGAGAACCACTGATATAGACCTTTTCTAGTCTTAAATAAGTGTTCTGCCATTTCTGTGTGAAGCTTTGTCCAAAATGTACTTTTATTTGAATTTTGTCTGCAGGATAAGAATATAATCTGCAGGCTGCAACAGAACAGTGGCAACTGAATTGACCTCTGGCACTGTTCTTTGGAATAGAAGTGTTTGGTGTTACATGTGTTACTGCAACTCAATGGAAATTAAAATTAATTTATATCTTTTTAGAAAAACTAATTTCTAAAAAGTGGAGGATCTAAGGGCCCTGACAGACAGGGAGATTAGTCGCCCGCAACAAATCTCCCTTGTTGCAGGCGACTAATCTCCCCGAAATGCCATCCCACTGGCTAGAATGTAAATCGCCGGTGAGATGGCATACATGGTGCCGCAATTTGCCGAAAGCACAAAGTTGCCTTGAGAGGAAACTTCGGTGATTTGGCTCCACGTATGCCACCCCACAGGCGATTTACATTCTAGCCAGTGGGATGGCATTTCGGGGAGATTAGCCACCCTCGACAAGGGAGATTTGTCGCGGGAGACTAATCTCCCCGACTGCCACGGCCCTAAGAAAGTTTTTCTCCTATGTTTGATGAAATCCAGTATTTAGAAACTGCTACCTGGGCCTATTTGTTGTCTGAGCCCAGCTGAAATCTGTAATTGCATGGGCCACAAATACTGTACTGTAGGTTCTCTTTAAAATTATGGATTTTCTGGATTTTCTTCCATTATGTACAATTACATTTTTTTGTTTAGATAGAATACAAGGCTGTGGAGCATGCCTCTAACATATATCGCAACACTTGAAAATAAGAAATTTAGACATTTTAGCCCATGTAGACATTAAGCCCACACCTACGAAAACACTGATTTGATTCAGACTGTGCCCACTTTCTGGTTATCCTTTCTTTTTGATCATTGGGACGGATGCCTTTAGGTAAACAGTATACTATTTAAAAATGCACACACACAAAAAGAAACATGATTCTATATTCAAAATAATCTAATAAATATTTAATATGTGTGAGGTCAGTTTTACTTAATGAATTAATCTAAATTATCTATGTAAATTATGTTTGCATTGTTTGTAATTAATTATGGATTACAGCCATTGGTTTGTATTGTCCAGTAGCCAAATGGGTAATGAAAGTTTAGCACTAAAATAGTTAATGCTACCTATCGATACTCCTAAAGGTTTTCTAAATTACATTGGACCCTTAGGAAAGTACTTTTACCGGCACAAAAGGCATGGTGGGGAAATAAAGATAGCCATACACTGAAAGATCTGCTAGTTTGATGAGGTTGTCACACAAGTGAATGTTTCCTTTATATGCCCAACCTGAGGTAGGCAATATCACATTGATCCAATCATTCAGCCATCGGGGCTGATGCACTCCTGGTCCTGATGGGATCTTTAAACTTGCCCTTTCTACATCTGGCTACATATTGGGCAGGAAGGCCCATCTGAGGGCCCCATGTAACCTGTAACTTAAATGTGAATTTGTGTGATAAGTTAGAATTAATAGTACTGAATTCATCCCTTGGATTTCACTTTGTTCATCCATCACCTATGTCTTTTCTGAACAGCAAGAAGGGTTTCTATAGTTGTGGGACACATGAGGAAAACATAGTGAATCAGAAGACATACATTAATGCTACTGACATGAGCAGGAGGATAAAGACTTGACATTAAAGGATTCATTCACTTGAAAATGAAGGAGACAGTAGTATTCTAAGATAAGATAATTTGCTTAAATTTTTGGTCTTGCTCTTGGGTCTACAGTTTAGAAGTTCAGCAGCTACCTGGTTGCTAGATCCTAGTCAGTTTTTCCAAACAGGTTTGGAGATCAGAATATATAATTAGGAAAGGTTTTCAATAGAAAAATAACAATAAAAAATTAAGCCTTACAGGGCAGCAGGTTATGACTTGTTGGGATTGCCAAATAACATTTCAATTTTTAAAGCAGGAAAAAGCAGAAAAGGGATGCAAATAATTAATGAACCATAAAAAATGAATACCAAGTTGCTAATAATAGATTGATCTATAATATACTAAAAGTAATTTGATGGAAACATCCCTTTAAAGGAGACATTTTATATAAAGTTCATATTCAGTTATAATATTCATCCTCCCTCAAAATGTGAAATGATGCAGAAAGAAAGATGTTTTGAAAGTATTTTACCTCCTAAAACTGTCATTAGATGAGAGCTGCACACACAACCTCTCCAGTTAGAAGCCAGAGCAAAATGAAACATGGCTTCAGACCCCCACAGGAAGTGGTCACAGTAGCAGGGAAAACTCCTCCTCCTCCTTCTGTGTCTATCTGCTTGTGCTGCTGGGAGTAGAGCAGGAATGGACTGCCTGTGACATGGCTAAGCCCCGCCCACCCTATGCTTATTCACTGCACTTTAAGTAGCTGTCAGGGCCAGGGGCCCCAGCCACATACTGAAGAGTCTAAACTAGAAGCTGGCAAAGGGTCTGGGTAGAGCACAGTTTTCAAGCAGTTATGGACATATTTGAACCCAAAGGTATTAAAATAAAAGCACTTCCTTCTATTTTACATGGTTTAGTGCATTGTAAAAATTTATGGTATATATCCCCTTTAAAGATTTATTATCCATCCATAATTTTTGAATAGTCATAACCTTTTGCTGCCAGCATACTTTAAATTATTATTACCATTTTTAACTACATTTCATCATATTTAAACAGTTTAGCATATGCATTCATAGCACATGAGACTTTTTGGTTGGGTTGCTGCACCCTGGAACTTGATTCAGTAGAATAGAAAATGGAGGCCACACACTGGACTGGGGAGCTTACCCCATTTATTCTGCCAGTGAACTACTCAAACTCAGTGTTTTGGGCGGGCACTCCCTCCCTTCATCAGGATAACAGTGAAGTGGCAGTACTTAAACAGATAGTGTAGCCCTGCCTACAATTAGAATAATCATGATTGACAGAGCACATACAAGTGTTAACAACATTCTCATACAAAGAAAAATCCTCATATAATAGAATCAAAAGCACCTGGCACAGGTGTGACACCCTTTAACACAATCTTTTACATCCTGAAAAAGCCTGGCCACCAGAATTTTCTATGAATGTGACTGAAGGTATTTATTATGCTGTGTAGAACTAATTCGCCGAAAAAACGGAGTAAAAAGCTATGTAAAATAAATGGAAAAGATCGCCATCTGAACGCCGGATATTACGCCGTATATTATGCCATTATTTTCCATAAGATCCGGTGGAAGAAAAAACGCGTAAAACAATTACGCCGATTTTACGCCGTTTTTACGACATTTTTACACGGCGAAGCCTGGCGAATTTTCTCGCTGTTTTTTACACAGCATAATAAATATGCCCCTTAGGCCTTTATGACCTGCAATGGGAGAGGAATGGTGAAACCTAAGAATTTCTTGGCAAAAATTTTTAGGGACAAAACGATGCTCATGAAAAAGAAAATCATTATAATATGTCTTTCTTAATGAGACATTGGGCCTCAGGGTAAGTAACTGCTTGTTTTAACTTGTCCCACCAATCAGAGGATAACTGTTAAAGAATAAAACAACTCTTATCAATGAATAGGCCCTAATCCTGGAGGTATGGAAAAAAAAATCAGCTTTGCCATTTTGAGCCCCAGGATGATGTGACTACAAAATCAAATCTAGAGAAAAAAAGAGCCCACCTAGCCTGATGGGCATTTAGCCTTTTGGCACTTTTAAGGAACTCTAGATTTTTATGGTCTGTTCGAACAGTAATGTGATGATTAGCTCCTTCTAAAAAATGCAGCCAGTCAACAAAAGCTGTTTGTTGTTTATATAAGAAAGTAAGACATCTCTGACTTCAGAGCATACAGGACCAGACTGTAGAGGGGAGCCATCGGATACTTCAACCGACAAAGGACGAGACTTGGGACTAGGAAGGAGGTGTGCTTGCAAAATGAATTTAAAAGAAAGAAAGTTTCCCCCTACACCCAAATTAATCAATGCAGTACCCTCAATCTTGTGGCTTCCCTGCTGCAAACAAATAACCACAGTTAAATATTTATTAAGAAAAAGGGAGGGAGTGGCTGAGCTGATGAGGGAGAGGATGATTTATTTCTGAAAACTTGATGCTTGGAATTTTTCAAACAGGAACCTGCAAAATGGCCCTGTCCCCACAAGACAAACACAGATTGTTCTGTCTGCACCATTGTTTTTCAGCTAAAGAAATAGGGCCCTGAATGAACCCAAGTTGCATTGGTTCCTTTGGCAAGGCTTGTTGGCTAGGGAGAGAGATATCTCTCCAGGAGGCAGCAACTGGGGTAGCTACTTGACATTCTTCCATTTCCTTTTTTGCCTCTCCATGAGGTCTAAGTCAATTATAATGCAAAGTTTGATGAATCATCATCATTTGCTGACTCAAACTAGCTAAGATTCTTTCAGACCCAGAAGGATCCATGTTAATGGACCTGAGCAAAATGTTAGGGAATCACTTAATAGGTGTTATGGACCCCAGTTACTGAGTCACCCTAAAACAGGCTGCAGGGTGCTTACACTAGATACACCCCTGTAATGAGTACTACAGACCAGAGAACTGTGCAGGCACAGAAAGAAGCAATAACTGAGAAAGGCAGAAACCTGCTCAGATGTTAGGGCAGTCTGTGGGGGAAAGCGTCAATCAGGACACACAACAGAGCAGTTTGGTGGGCCTAACCAGTACATACGCAGAAATCAGAGACACGCAGCACCAAGGAATGAGACTAAGCGGATGGTTAGGAAACAAGACAAAAACATACACAGGAACAATGCAGTACCAGAGGATTAGGAATTAGCAAGGTCAGACAGGCAGATTTCACAACTGCACCATAAAGGTCCCATAGGCTTCAGAGCTTAACATTTTTTTCGTGGCAATTTTTTTTACACACATTTAAATGTGCAATGACTAAGGGGTTGTACTTCCACGTCACAGTAATGTCACAACGAGACACTGAGGAGATGCCAGTGTCACGTAGTCTCACAGATGATAGGATAGCGCAGTGATCCCCAACCAGTGGCTCGCAAACAACATGTTGCTCGCCAACCCTTTGGATGTTGCTCCCCGTGGCCTCAAAGCAGGTGCTTATTTTTGAATTTCTAGTTAGGAGGCAATTTTAATTGTGTAATTGCCTGTAGGCTAATTGTGTAATTTCCTGTAGGCTGCCAGTCAACATAGGGGCTATCAAATAGCCAATTACAGGTCTTATTGGCACCTCCAAGAACATTTTTCATGCTTGTGTTGCTCCCCAACACTGTTTTCATTTGAATGTGGCTCACGAGTATAAAAGGTTGGGGATCCCTGGGCTAGCGGATGAGAGCCTGAATGCTGAGTAACTAGGAGTTTAGCCATATATGACAGAAGCCATGATAGGAGAAAATTGTATCATACTTACCGTGATTTTCTTTTCCTGGCCATCCCTTTGGGCAGCATCTGCTGTTCAAGGAGCTGATGTGCCCAAATTTGAGGATCTCCTGATAGGAGTGAAATTACCAAGCCAACCTTAGTTTGATCGGAGGTGAAAGAACGTGGTTGCAGAGTAAAATGCAGCCGGCAAGCACTCCTGAAACTTTTTCTGTCCCCTGAGTAACGTTCCGGAAGAGGCACCTTGGGATCATAAATAGCTGGACCAAGAGGCCCGGGAGGAGTTGCCGAAATGCCTGGTGTCTGAAGTTGGTTCTGTGGTGCTGCAACTGTTGATATCCTCCCTGAAGATCTTGCACTGCTTCAGTCAACGCAGCTATTTGCTGTACCAGCATATTCATTGGAGAAGCTTCATCTCTAGACTCCATTCTGTTGCTGAGTTATACTGTCAGGCCGGATAACAGGAGTCGAGATGATGTAGGGTAGCTTCTCCTACACCTCCCACACAAGACACAGTACCTGAGAGTGAGACAGGACAGAACAGAATTCCTGCTGAGAGGTGTAGTTCAACGTCAAGCCAAAATCAGGAAACAAAAGCGTAGTCAGGTCCAGATGCAAGGTCAAAGGCAGGCAGCAAATGATCAATAGGTCAAATATGGAAGCAAAGTCAGCAACAGGTAATCAGAAGTATAAAGCGCTTAGTATCAGGTGAAGAATCAGCTCAGATAACTCAGCAAGGTAAAAATGGCACTGTGGCGTCATTTAAGGGCTAGAGTGCATGCACTACAAGAGCGTGCACGTTTTCGCACGCGTGCGCACGTTCATGTGCATGCGCGCGCATTAACGCGCGCACTGTACTTATTCGCGCTTATTCACGCGCCCGCGCATAAGCGCGCAGACTGCCCAGACGTATCGCGATTGTACGCCAATCTCCCCAACCCGGAAGTGCAGGTAGGAGGGCACCGTACAGGATGCGCTCGGTGTATCTGAGCCGAGCGTGTCTGATATCCACATACTCCAGGATATTCTGCCTGCTAACCCCAGACCTTAAAGCCTGCTCAAGTTTCTCTAAAAGTAATGAAGAGGTCTTAGAAACTGCTATTAGGGCTGTAGATGGTTTACACATAGTACCGGAAGTGATGTACAGTTTCTTGAGCTCTATCTCTATTCTCCTCTCCATGGGGTGTAAGATTCGTGACATCATCAATGGGAATAGTTGTCTTTTTGGACAATCTTGTGACAGGAGCATCCACTAACAAACTAGCCGTCTCCGATGAAAAGGAATACAATTTCTGAAATGTCAGCTCAATAGAAATTTTCCTTGTAGTTTTCTGCCATTCTGAAGAAATTAAATCTTGCACTTCCTTATGAACAGGGAAAGTGTGGGGTTTCTTCTTAGAAAAAAACAGTGAAGTAGGTTCTTCCTGCTCTTGCAAGACTAGGCTCTGTCTAACTAACTTGGTAAGATTAGGGACCATCTTAAAATCAAAAGCAAGAGGGAATTTCTCCTCCGCAGACTCAGAATCCTTTAATGAGCATGAAGACTCTTCCTCTCTGGATAGTACCGAGATTGACTGACCTATGCTAGCTTCTTTGTTCCCCTGCAAGACTGCTTGCCTAATCCATTAAAGGATATCAGCAGGTTGTACATCTGAGGTAGATGGAATTTCAGGAACAGGAGAGGCAGGAGCATGAGGCTGACGCAATTGAGCCGCAACCGCACGTCTAGGAAGTGACAGAGAATCCTCACTAGCAGCCTCAACAATGCATTTATTACAACGTTTCTTGTTCTTTTCAGTTGGGACTTTATAGGCTCTACATGTGGAAACTACCTCCTCCTTCTCAGCAGATCTCTTTCTCTTGTGAAAAGCTGTATCTTGGGTGTCTAGGGTGTCTGAAAGAATAAACAGCCCCTTTAGCACTCCTTACTTTCATAGTAGCAAAAGCTTACCTGTACTGAGGACTCACCTAGAGGACTTTGGAGCAGCACCCCTCTCGGCAGCCGGATCAATATGTGGGGCCAACAGAGCAAAAGCGCAGTGTGGGCACTCACAGAAACCGGCGCCGGAAATAAATAACTTTTTGCTGCAAGGCACCCCCGGGCGCCCCGCCTGACACGTCCCAAACAGTCCACACTGTAACAGGGCGCATGATGATGACGTCAGCGGGAGCGCACGCTAGCAAGGAGCAGAAACTGCATAGAAATCCCCTGGTGCTAGAGGGGATCCGAGCTGAGAGAGCGCTATGGCAGTCACAGAAGCTCGGATCTTCAGGCAGAGGAAGGAGTGCCAAAAAAGGCTGTGCCTGGAATCTAGCCCATTGGGGCTAAGGTGAGGTCCAAGTTAGGTCGCCAGTGCGAAAAGAAAAAAGACACGGAAGGCTGGGTTCTTAACAGTTTGCTTTATGACGTGTCTAGTTGGGTCAGTGGGGATTAACCCTTTCAATTTATGCTGCCCAAGGATGGCTGGGAAAAAATGAATGTGAACTTTTATAGGGAGGTTTTTTTACATATACAAGTCATGATGACATGGCACTTTCCAAATGAGTTGTATATTCATGCATCAAATAAATTATGTTTATTGTATATATATATATATATATATATATATACAGGTTGGAATTGTTTACCCTGGAGAAGAGGCACTCAAGGAGTGATGTTTATAAATAGGGTAACATATAATAATCTCTTTAATGCTTTATTTACCAGTAGGTCCTTCCAGCAGAGACAAGGCACCCATTCCAATTACAAGAAAGGAGAACCTTGTCTGAATATTCAGAAAGGGCTTTTTACAGTGAGATCTGTGAAGTTTTGAAGTTGTGGAATTGTCGTACTGACTGAAACATTAGATGGTTTCAATAAGGGTTTGGATGGCGTTTTAGCAAGTGAGGAAATACAGGGTTATATATGAGAGCCCATAATACAAGTTGATCCAGGAACTGGTCTGATTTCCATCTTGGAGTCAAGAAGGTATTTTTCGCCCTCTGCGGCAAATTAAATAGGCTTCAGATGGGGTCAGCTAGCAGTTAGGCAGGGTACAGTGGAGGAAATAATTATTTGACCCCTGACTGATTTTGTAAGTTTGTCCAATGACAAAGAAATGAAAAGTCTCAGAACAGTATCATTTCAATGGTAGGTTTATTTTAACAGTGGCAGATAGCACATCAAAAGGAAAATCGAAAAAATAACTTTAAATAAAAGATAGCAACTGATTTGCATTTCATTGAGTGAAATAAGTTTTTGAACCCCTACCAACCATTAAGAGTTCTGGCTCCCACAGAGTGGTTAGACACTTCTACTCAATTAGTCAACCTCATCAAGGACACCTGTCTTAACTAGTCACCTGTATAAAAGACACCTGTCCACAGAATCAATCAATCAAGCAGACTCCAAACTCTCCAACATGGGAAAGACCAAAGAGCTATCCAAGGATGTCAGAGACAAAATTGTAGACCTGCACAAGGCTGGAATGGGCTACAAAACCATTAGCAAGAAGCTGGGAGAGAAGGTGACAACTGTTGGTGCGATTGTTCGAAAATGGAAGGAGCACAAAATGACCATCAATCGACCTCGCTCTGGGGCTCCACGCAAGATCTCACCTCGTGGGGTGTCAATGATTCTGAGAAAGGTGAAAAAGCATCCTAGAACTACACGGGAGGAGTTAGTTAATGACCTCAAATTAGCAGGGACCACAGTCACCAAGAAAACCATTGGAAACACATTACACCGCAATGGATTAAAATCCTGCAGGGCTCGCAAGGTCCCCCTGCTCAAGAAGGCACATGTGCAGGCCCGTCTGAAGTTTGCCAATGAACACCTGAATGATTCTGTGAGTGACTGGGAGAAGGTGCTGTGGTCTGATGAGACCAAAATAGAGCTCTTTGCCATTAACTCAACTCAACTTGGAGGAAGAAAAATGCTGCCTATGACCCCCAAAACATCGTCCCCACCGTCAAGCATGGGGGTGGAAACATTTTGCTTTGGGGGTGTTTTTCTGCTAAGGGCACAGGACAACTTATTCACATTAACGGGAAAATGGACGGAGCCATGTATCGTGAAATCCTGAACGACAACCTCCTTCCCTCTGCCAGGAAACTGAAAATGGGTCGTGGATGGGTGTTCCAGCACGACAATGACCCAAAACATACAGCAAAGGCAACAAAGGAGTGGCTCAAGAAGAAGCACATTAAGGTCATGGAGTGGCCTAGTCAGTCTCCGGACCTTAATCCAATAGAAAACCTATGAAGGGAGCTCAAGCTCAGAGTTGCACAGAGACAGCCTCGAAACCTTAGGGATTTAGAGATGATCTGCAAAGAGGAGTGGACCAACATTCCTCCTAAAATGTGCGCAAACTTGGTCATCAATTACAAGAAACGTTTGACCTCTGTGCTTGCAAACAAGGGTTTTTCCACTAAGTATTAAGTCTTTTTTTGTTAGAGGGTTCAAAAACTTATTTCACTCAATGAAATGCAAATCAGTTGCTATCTTTTATTTAAAGTTATTTTTTCGATTTTCCTTTTGATGTGCTATCTGCCACTGTTAAAATAAACCTACCATTGAAATGATACTGTTCTGAGACTTTTCATTTCTTTGTCATTGGACAAACTTACAAAATCAGTGAGGGGTCAAATAATTATTTCCTCCACTGTATATAGGCATAAAAAGCTGAACTTGATGAATATGTGCCTTTTTTTTACCTAACTTACTATATTAGTATGAAAACAATATCTCTGTTTTATAAATATCCCTAAAGTGAAGGATACTTGAAAGAAGGCAATAAGAAGAAAAGAAAAAGATACTTGAAAGAAGGCAATGTTCAACCAAACCTTTAGGAGAGTTATTGAAAAATATTACTGCAATTATGATGATAAAATGATAAAAATATGAAAATAACATGATAAAGCTCCATAATAGATAGGTTTATTAGGCTTCATGAGGTTTGTATTTTTTTATGTAAGTGCCCATACACTACAAAACTCAAATTCACTCTGCTACTGGGGTAGGCCTCTGCTTAGTATCAAATCGTTGTAGATGGAGCCCTGGCTGACTAAGAAATGGGCAGGCAATGGCTTACAGTATGTAGGATCCGGGCAGGCAGATCTGTAGAAATAGTTGCAAACTTTATTATTATCAGAGAAGGGTGCAAGAAAGGAGTTGGTACTTCTAGGACAGAATGAAGCCTTGCCACAAGTAGGTGTCGTTAGCACTACATATTGTAGTCAGCAGTTGTTTTTTTACAGAGAGATTATATATAATTGACTCCCTTCACTGGGGTCCCTGCCCTAGTAGAGCTTACAATCTAAGTCACTATCACATATCACACATACATACTACAGTAAGTTTTATCAGAAGCCAATATATCTGTATTTTTTTGGAGTGTGGGAGAAAATCAGGGTTCCTGGAGGAAACCCACACAGACATCCAGAGAACATACAACTATATTTAACATTCTCACTGCTTGGCAATTAGAATGACTGCACAGTTTGGGAGTGTACATCCTAAAGTAATACACAAGGATGATCATTGTAGACAGAGCACTTACTGCTCTGGTGTGGGTGCAAAAGGGGGTTGGCATAGAAGGGAGTTCATCTGTGTGGGTTGGCAAGCATTCTAAAAGGATGGATTTATATATCACAATGTTTAAATGTAATATTTAATAATCAAACTGGTTTAAAGCATTTCTTCCTAGGAACCTTTTATGCTGTTTTCACATAAAGCTTTGGACTGCTAACATGACAGTGTAGATGTTCTCTTCCATGTCTCGGGGGCCACTATCTAAGTCTAGGGTTGTGTTCCCTTACAGGGACAGGGTCTCTGGTACAGGGGGCCTCACCTAGTCAGAGCTTGGAAGATAAGGGCATGAACATTGGATTATATGCACAAGATTTAACTCTTATTCTATTGAAACTATTTGTTTGGATGTGATTTAAAGCTTGCAGTGCAGTAACAGGCACTAATCCATACTAATACTATTCTGAGAAGGTCAAATTTTATAGATACACAATTAAAGCGAAAAACATATATAAGTGGTGAGAAATACTTGTCAAAATGGCATTTACCTGTACATTGAATATAGGTACATGCTGAGCACTATGAATAATGAACCTATTATTCTAAACATTAATCACTGTGTTTAAAAATCTCTGGATCGCTTTTATCCAAAGAACTGCACATAAGACAATGGCTCATACATTTCAGAAGTTTTAACTAAAGCACATAGTGAAAGTAATGAGCTTATAACAACCTCAGTAAAAAAATAAAAATGGTCAGTGTCAGACTGGGGTATTTGGGGCCCACCAGAGAACCTCACCCCAGGGGCCCTGGAAGCATGTTCACATTTTTCTTGGCCATGCCCACTTTTTAGCCACACCCCAAAATTAACACTCCTGATTTATAAATCCACACCCCTTTTTACATGGCTGGAAAGTGCACCAGCATTTTATGACTGACCCACTACAGGCCAATCATTGACACACTGACAGCACCACACTGTAAAAAAAAAAGTTAAAGCAGAAGAGAGTCTTCGTACTTTTTTTCCTTTAATTCTTACTCCTTCTGCCAATCCTCATTTCTCTTCTCTTCAACATTTAGTTATAGTTCCATTCTGTGTTATTCCTTAGTCTCAGTGAAATCGCAGATGTTTCCTCTCAAGGAAGTTTCCTCTCAGGTGTTACTTTACTTGATCCTGTCCCAGGATAGGGACAGATTAAACTGTAACTCCCCTCCCTGGGAACTTGATACTGTGCTGTACTTCTTGGTATGAGGACTCCCTGCAACTCCCGGTACCTTGCCCCTTCCCTTTGGGGTAGCTGCTTACCAGGCAGTGCGGATCCTCTTTGTATGAAGAGACAGGACACTGGAATGATGCTTAACCAGTGGAACTTATTTTATTACTTGCAAACAGACAGGCAGGTTACACAGGAGCACTGTTATATGTCAGGTTACACTCTCCTGCTCGGAGAACCTCTCTCCCTGGGGCTACTCGCAGTACTCCCTGCCAGGTGACCCTCCTTTGGGGTTCCCTCCGGTACTCACGCCGGAAGACCTTCTCTAGGGCTCTCCCCAGTACTCCTGCCAAGCGGAGACCCCTTTGAGACCTCACCCCGGTACTCACGCCTGAGCACCCACTGGATTAGGTAATATCCTGATCTTAACACTGTTATCCCTGACTCCAGCTATGAATGCTGGGGGATCTTAATCCCTTTATCTCCTGTAGGGGAGATGTCTGCCCACTAATTAACCTGTCTCCCACTCCTAGAGTGGTCTACCACTTCCCAGATCTACTATCTATCACAGGCCCGTTATAAGCCTCTGTCCAGAGGGAGGTCCCAGGCTGGAAAACCTAACAGCACATGTCTGCACTCCCTTATATAGTCTAATGCACCCAGTGGCTGCTAACTGAAACTGCAGGGATACTCCCTGTTAACTAATTACCTCCCAAACCACCCTTGGGATCCTGTGCTAGGGGAACCATCCTAGGGAGCCCAAATGTGTTGGGAGATCCCTACATGTGATTGGCTGGTTTTGCTTTAAATAACAAGTTTTTGAATTGTAATTTAGCCCATGACTAAGTACCCCTCTAGGTACGAAACACGTAAGGCTTTTTTTTTTTTTTTTTTTTTGGTGTTCTGGAAATGCCTGCCTGTATTTTCAATGTGAATACCTAAATTGGTTCCCCAAGCTGAAGGTCTGGGGCATGAGCACCTGGACCCATCTTAGCTAAGGGTAAGATTTCTACCTCTATCCCCCAGCTCCTTTGGTAGTTCCTAACACAGGCAGGTAGCCTTCCAGCCCTGTGCCCTGCCCTGAGAGTGACCCTTTCTCAGTGACTTCTCTCTTGGTTACAGCTCCCTCTGCTCCTTGCAGTGGCAGGCAGCACCTCTAGTCACTCTGGGAGTTCCAAACAAAGGCAGGTAGCCTTCCTGCCCTGTGCCCCACTTTGAGAGTGAACACACTTCTCTGTGAGTGAACCCCACTCTGTGAATCAACTTTGTTGTGTAATCCCACAACTCTTTTATTTGCTGCTCACCTGTAGCCTAATCAGGCAGCTACCTACAGCTGGGCAACTGAAAATACTAAACGTATGGACCTATCCTACCCTCCATTTACTCCAGGGGCTCATTTATGCTAACATGAAATTAGCATTAGCTGCTGTAAAACCAGGCATTTTCCCTAGTGCTTCTTGTATACCACCTTATACCATATTTAGATGTACATTGTATACAATGACAATGGAACTGAAATTCAGTTTCACTTTTACAGCAGTAGATGGCACTGTTTTCAAAAACATATTTAGCCACTACCCTGTAAAAGTCAACTTCATACTTTGACAAGTTAGTAATCTGGTTGTTTAGTCATACAAAGCATACAACAGAGCCCCATCTTCTGTTTTGTAAAATTAAAGATCTATAATTTAGCTTACAGTTTGTAAACTATAGTACAGTATAGTAATCGTAGAGGTTAGACATTCAAAAAGATGTTGCTCTTTACAGGGTAGATTGCCCTAACTGTCAGAAACAGATATAGGGATACTGAAACTAAAATACAAGTTTTGTCTACAGAATTTATTGTAAAGCTGTCACTAACAGGATCTCCCATAAATAAATACATTTGTTAAAAAAACAGCAAAAAATTCGCGAAATTGGGAAAATGATGTGTGGAACAAAAAGACCAGGCGCCGCAAATTTTTGCACCCATTTCGCAAAAAAAACCCACCAATAGCCCACCTGTCTGGGGCTCTGGTGTAGGACTGTTCACCAACAATTTCTGGAGCCTTATAGTAACATTTTCTACAGAGTGCTCATTGTGTCCCAGATACAAGCAAAATTGTGAATTAGTTGAATACAAGGAGTGCTTAATTATAGATTACTTTCATTAAGTGGCTGATGTAAATGTTAATTTGTTACCCTGCACTGGAAAAAAATGTGTATTCCCTACAGAAGCCTTACTACAGTTTATATAAATAAGCTTGTTGTTGAGCCATATGATAAAAGGGCTATAGGCCACCCTTTCCATAGTAGATGACAGATAAAAACTGTATAGAATATAACAATTCTTAATTATTATACAAAGAATGCATAAAATAAAAATTAATTCAAAGCCATTCATGGCTGATTACAGAACTACAGAATAAAAATCTTTCTCATTAAAAAATTGCTTGCAAGAAATGGTGAGCAGATACAAGCTTTAAATGTAAAAAAATATTTAAAATGGTAACTGACCAAATGATCCAGTGCCAAAACTACATTTAATTGTCCTTTTTATTACTCTTGTTGATCCCATGCCATTCTTCCAAACTTATATATTAACAGTAATCAGTGCAACAGGCAGTTGTTCTGAGCTTAAATACTTTTAATAAACCATTTTCATATCGGTTCATTAACAACTCCTAATCACCCATCAGTTTACACAGCCCTGCTGTTAGTTATGGCACGTAGGGCATACATGCTGTCACCATTCAGATGTTGAAATGAAAAGCTGCTGCAAGTGTAGACAAGGCCAAACATAGAGAGTACTCATTTTCATAAGTCATATGCATAATTTCATTTGGGGATCTTTACATGCAATATCGGTAAATCTATGCATACTGGGAATCAAACTGTTTAGCATACTCCTAGAATTCATATTTCAAATGTTTTATGCTAGTACATTACAACATGTGGGGCATATGATGGGGTAAAATGCAAGTTTATCCAATTTGAATTTAGCAGAATGTGTATATTTCCAAAAGAGGTGTCTTTGTACTATTAGGGGGTCTTAAAGGAGAAGGAAAGGCTCAAGCTGCAGGCATACCTTCAGTTATCTCAATAGTGCCCTTAAGTCTCCCCATATTTTGCCTGCTCAGATGATCAGAAAAAACGCTGAGCTGTGTAAAGAAGACTCCCAGAATGCATCGCTCCTGCACGGACACTAAGACCAGCTACTGAGTAAGCGCATACGCATTTAACATACGCTGTGAGCTTTCAATCTCACAAGCAGGAGCGGCTCGGGCAGAGTAGGTTGCGCTCGTGTCTAGGGGGGAGAAGGTTCGTGCATGCACATTTCCTTATGCAGCACCATGTTGGATTAATTTAAATATCTAACATGGCGGCTGCAATAGAGCAAATACAGAGATTATGAAAATCAAATAGTGCAGGCAATATACTGGCTTTCCAGGTAAAAAAAAGTAGCAATCAGCTACAGGCACATGAGGCCTTTCCAGTTATGGGGCCACTTTTTTAACCCTTTCCTTCTCCTTTAAGACACACAAACATAGAGGGTGCTTATGTCGCGGCAGCAAAAGTGTCAACCATGATAATTTATTATATAATAAATAATTATAACCATATAATTTATGTATAATTTCATTCAGTGGTCAGTAAATGCTGCATACTTAAATCTATGCATTTTGGACATCGAACTGTTCAGTATACCCCTAGCATTCATAATTATTTATTATTAGTTTTATGTTTGTACGTTAGGATATGTGGAGCATATGGTGGTATAAAATGCAAGTTTTCAGATATTTCATCAAAACCGCTCAATATAAAAAAAAATACGACTTAGCAGAAAGACATAGTTACCCATTTTGGATTCAGCAGAATGTGCAAAATATATGGTTTTCTGGGTTCCACTTATTTGTCACTCTTACCACACATGAAACAGGCAGTATATTTTTGTAGTAGTAGAAATATATGCCACTAAATATGTATGCACAATTTACATTCTGGGGTCTCTACATGCCAAATTTTTCAATGATACTATGCACACTGGGCATCAAACTGTTTGGTGGACCCCTGGTATTCATATTTAGGATGAAGAGGCAAACAGGTCCAGGATATGCAGGAGACTGTATTCTAGCAGCTCCTTTGCATTATGCATGCATCCCTGTTGATACATTGTTTGAATTGTAGGTATTGTGCAGGCTTTTCTGAACCCCCCTATAGAGGGCTACTGCGCATTTTTGTTGATTCAATATTAATATATATATATAGGGATATTCCCAAACAGGACTCTTTGAGTCCTTAAAAGAGCTTAACAGTTGTCTCTGAAAGTGAGAAATATCATGTGCTAACAGATAGTTCAGTAGGTTGGGTCTTATTAGCTATTTTTGCCATAGATGCATTAACATTCCCTGTTATGACAGCAAGACTCATAAGGGCCATGGTACACACAAAGATTTGTAACCCACTATAAATATGCACTAGCGGACGTCAAATATCCTGAAAATGCCTTCCCACAGGCAGTAATGTAAATCACTGATGGGAAAAACATATGAATTGCTTTGCTTTTCCAAAGTCATCCATAGTTTCTTTGCAAGGTAACTTTTGAAAAACAAAGCAACGCAAGAGTTATCACAGGTAACATATACTGTATCTAAATGTGCCATGTGCCTAAAGGTTTCATTTCTGATAAAGGGTACAACACTAAGCACTATGGTATGAGCAAATTTGTTGACAAAGTAATTTACAAAATCTTTTATGCCTATCATTAACACCCGATTGTGCCAGTTTGAAACATTCAATATTCTGTTTCAGTTTTACAGCAGTAGGTGGCACTGTTTCCAAAAACATATTTAGCCATTACCTGTATGTGAGGTAAAAGTCAAACTTAAATTAGTTATTTAATCATACAAAGCATATGAGCCCCATCTTCTGTTTTGCAAATCTAGAAAACCATAATAGCTTACAGTATATAAAGTAATGTTATAGCAATCCTAAAGGTTAGACACACTGAAAGAAGTTGCTCTTTACAGGATAGATGGCTTGAATGTTGCCAGAAACAGATAAAGAGATACTTAAGCTAAAATAGCAACACTGTCACTAACAAAAGCCACCATAAATCCCTTAGATTTGGTGGTCCTTGATGTTACACTTCTGACTGGAGGAAAAGAGTCAGCACATCAGGTCTGTATGTCAGAAAGTTGTCAGGACCTGATTATTCCATGCTAAATTCCTTGAAAAGCTTTTACTTGCCCCCTGCTCTGAGTACAGCTTTAAAGGGGATGTGCACCTTTTTGTAAAGTCCTACCAGAGCGGTAGAAATTTGCAAACGAAATACATTATCTATTTAACTAATTTAAAAAAAATCTTCCATCACATATTATTTTAAATAAATATGAACCGCTTACCCAAAGCTTGGTCAGCGTAGTTGCAGAGAATGTCAGAGGGGATAGAGACAGATGGAGCAGCGCTAAGTGCTTCTGAACATTCTTCAACTTCCTCAGTCATTTGCATGGCCATATTCCAAGTGACCGAAAAAGTATGCAACTGAATGAGGAAGTGATTGGGCATGCACAGAACTAATTAACACTGCCCTTTCCATGCTGATTTCTCTCTTCCTTGAGGAGGGTAACTGAAACAGGAGGATTGGGTATGTGCATAGTGAAATCCTTTATATACTGCAAACCAAACACTTATGTTACATGATTATATTGGCAAAAGTTCTTGTTTTGCAAAGTCCTACCACTTTGGTAAGACTATCATGTATTGGCAGTGTCGTGTATTGGCAGTGTCGGACTGGGGTGTCCGAGGCCAACTGGGGCTGTCACCTGCTCCAGAAGTTAAACCCTTTACTAACCCATAGTTCCCAACTGTCCAGATTTTCGCAGGACTGTCCCTCTTTTGACAGCTCAACCCGCAGTCCAGATTCTTACTGAAAAGTCCCTCATTTTCCTGTGATCTCCTGCACTGAATGCTAAAAAAAGATACAAATTTAATTAAAAAGTAGCTTTTGGCAGAGAGCCCAGAAAGTTAAACAAGCTTCACTTTAATTTAGATACAAATGTTTCTCAAACTTGATTAAAAAGTAGCTTTTGACAGAGAGCCCCAAAATTTTAATAAGCTTCTCCACACCTGCACTTAAATACAATTGTAACAAATAAGCTAAACAGGTCTCTTGGGGGAACTGAGACTTGCAGCTTAAAGGGGATATATACCATACATTTTTATAATGCACTTAACCATGTAAAATAGAAGTAAGTGGTTTTTTTTTAATGCCTTTTGGTTCAAATATGTCCATAACTGCTTGAAAACTGTGCTATACCCAGACCTTTTGCCAGCTTCCAGTTTAGACTCTTCAGTATGTGGCTGGGGCCGCTGGCCCTGATAGACTTCACTAACACAAGTGCAGTGAATATGCATAGGGTGGGTGGGGCTTTGCAATGTCACAGGCAGTCAGTTCCTGCTTTACTCATTCCCACCCCCCACCCCCTGGCAACAGTAAAAGCAGAGAGACACAGAAGGAGGAAACTGGGAGGGGTTTTCCCTGCTACTGCTGCATAAAGCCTGTCAGTCAGTGCTGTGACCACTTCCTGTGGGAGATTGATGCAACACTCCCATGTTTCATTTGGCTCTGGCTTCTAACTGGAGAGGTTGTGTATGCAGCTCTCATATAATAGCAGTTTTAGGAGGTAAAATGCTTTCAAAACATCTTTCTTTATGCGTCATTTCACATTTTGAGGGAGGATGAATATTATAACTGAATATGAACTTTATATAAAATGTCTCCTTTAAAGGGCAATTTCAGCCTATTTAACAAAACTGTAATAACACATAAAACAAGACCCCAAAACCCCCAGAAATGTGTTCAAACTTTAAATAACCTGCCAAATTTAGTCAAATGGGAGTGGTATTTAGAGGGTGTTATCGCAAAAATGGACGTGGTCAAAAATTTCACTGCGCTGCATGCAGCCTTTCTTTTTGTCCCTCTTTCCATTTTCCCTTCTCCAATGTGCCCGCCCACATGCCTTAACTTCTCCTTGTGCCAGTGATCTGGGGTAGTTGGGGAACGTTTGCATTTTCTGCCAGGAAGCAGGCCTGAGTCAGTGAGGCCCAAAAGAGTGGGGTCCCACCTGTGTATTGGGAATGCTATCTTACCAAGGTAAGCTAGTTAACAAACTAGCTGACTTACTTACAAATAGTCTAAGTATATCGCTAAGAAATATAAGAGATTTTGTATCACCTCTCACTGCATAATCCTTGTCTTTAATTTAGTCTATGCAGTTCAGCAGTAACTCTTAGGGCACTTAGACATGAGTGTTTTAATGCATGTTCCCCTTTAGTGGATCTCTCCTGCACTCCACCATAGAGGAACGTTTCATTTTATTGCTTAAAAAAAGCAATACACGCCATTTTAGAATGCACAGAAAACCAGCCCATGTGCAAAAAGTACAGCCCCCATCACCACTGACTAACAATGACATGCAGGGGAATATGTGGTGATCAGTAGGTGGGTTGTAGAGGTGGAGTTCCATGTAGGTCCAAAGTACCTCAGTCTGGCACTAGATGTATGATAACCATTGCAAAATTTAAACTGCACACCAGTGAAGTACGCTCTCTTGTCCAACGGTGTCACAGTAGCTGGTTGGCAATCCTCACCCAACTTGATACAACTCCTACCTAAGGGGGATATAAGGTAAAAATAATTTGACTGGAATTTTTATATTTTAAAAATATAAACTTTTGTCTGCATTTTGAAATTCTAGCAGCTTTTTATGGTGTCCCTTTGTTTTTCCACAAACACCACAGACATAGACAAGTTGGTATTCATGTGTGAGCCAAGTGACAACTACTGATGATATCCAAATTTATTTGTTGACCCCTTCATTAACAGTTGAAACTGAGACTAAAATCTCTAACTGCCTCCTGGCTATCTCTAATTGGATGAACCAACACCACCTCAAACTGAACCTAACAAAAACTGAACTAATGATCTTTCCGCCTAAGCCTGGTCCTACCCCCCCCTTACTATTTCTATTGATGGCACACTCATCAACCCTGTCGATTTGGCACGTTGTTTGGGGGTGATCTTTGACTCCAGCCTCTCCTTCTCTGACCATATTAACAACACTGTCAAAACCTGTCACTTTTTCTTACGCAATATTACCAAAATCCATCCCTATCTTTCTACTGCAACAGCTAGGCTGCTCATGCATGCTCTCAGCCTATCCCGACTTGACTACTGTAACCTGCTACTAACTGGCCTCCCTAACTCCCATCTTTCCCCCCTACAGTCTATATTAAACACTGCTGCCAGAATTCTCCTCTCATCCAGGAGAGTTCAGGCCCTTCCCCTGCTAAAATCCTTATCGTGGCTTCCTATTAAACAAAGAATATCTTAACTAGTGATGGGCGAAAAGTTTCGCCAGGCATGGATTCGCGGCAAATTTCCGCGTTTCGCCATTGGCGGATTGTTTCGCGAAACGGATGAAAAATGTTGCCGTTGAAAAATTCGCAGCACGTCCAAAAATTGTCGCCGGCGTCAAAAAAGAATAGTCGCGGGCGACAAAACAATAGCGCGCGACGAAACAATAGCCGCGGGCGACGAAACAATAGCCGCGTGACAAAATAATAGCCGCGGGCGACGAAACAATAGCCGCGCGACAAAATAATAGCCGCAGGCGACAATTTTTTTGTTGCATGACATTTCCGCCGTTTCGCGAATTTTTCGCCGTTTCGCGGATCTTTTGAAAGATTTGCGAATTTTTCGGCAAAGCGAAACGGAACAGATTCGCTCATCACTAATCTTAACTCCTTCTCTTAACCTTCAAAATCCTTCATTCCTCTGCTCCTCACTACATCTCCTCTCTTGTGTCTCTGTATATTCCTGGCCGACTCCTTCGTTCCTCGCAGAGCAACTGCTTGGTTGCACCCCCCACTACTACTGCTGTCTCCTGCCTTAAACCTTGCTGACTTGCTGCCCCTTACATTTGGAATGCCCTCCCTGATTTCCTCCGGAGAGAATCCTTCCTCAGTCTTTTTAAAACTAAACTTAAGGACTACCTTTTTGAGAACTCACCCAGCACCTAACCAGGGAACTAGCACTTATATTGTAGTGTCACCCACTGTGACCTACAGCACTTACATTTGCCTATTTGTGGCAGTAAGTTACCCTCCCATCTAGATTGTAAGCTCTACGGGGCAGGGACCTCCATCCTCTAGTGTCTTTGACTCTTAACTTATTGCAACTGTATCTTGTATTTATTTATTTGTATTTATTGTTATACTGTGTATTTATCTATTATTATCTTAATAACCCCCTGTTTGTATTAATGTATTCTACTGTACAGCGCTGCGTACATAAGTAGCGCTTTATAAATAAAGATTTACATACATACACTTCTCATTTCTTTGCCTGTATACCATGCAAACAGATTTATTTTGGGATAGCTGCTTTAATACATGTTGCCATTGATGTGACTTAAACTGCATAGAGAATCTTCTACAGAGCTGAACTTCAGTGTTGAAGTTCACTTTTGCTTTTATTAAGCTATTAAGCAGCATCTCTTTTATTCTGTGGTGCTAGTAGAAGCTTCTTTTTGAACCATAAATATATTTGTCTTGCTTTGGTTCTTTTAGTAAGGTGTCTGACGGCTGGGCACTTTGGCTGTCTTAAGTATTTCTCTGACAACAATATAGCGTCAATCCTGTTGGAACCCAATCAGGCACTTAGGTTAGGTAACTGGGCAGTGTACGCAAACCCTTCAAATTCTTTTTGCATGTCTTCAGTTATTGCACTGTTTTCAGTTGGTGGTGTTAAGGAGGGGTCTTCATTTTTAAACTTCTTCTGGATATATTTTAAATCAATGGTGGTTTCACCTTTCCTTGGAGCAATATTGTCCAATCTATAGTCTGCAAAAAAAATAAAATTGAAAAGCAAATAAGAATAATGTACAAGTTAGGAGACCCAGGCCACTGTGGAGCCCTGTCATTAGTCTGCTTTATACTCCAGCGCTAGGAGCAGAGTGCAGCATTTCCTGGAGAAAAAATGCTTGTTAAATAAGCACAAAAGGGTATGCTTTTGCACCCCATAGTGCTGTAGCACTTCAAACCCAGGGAGAATAAATGAGTTTAGTGAATATCAATTCATGATGTATAAAAATACATGAATGATAAAAATACTTACAAAGAAATGGATGTAATGACAGTTTATTAAACACACAACTGGCTATAAGGTACATAATAACTTATTCAGGGGAAGAATAAATTGAACACATTTGATCAATTCTGTTGAGGAAAAACCACCAACCATTCGATGATTCAAAACTTCTAACCTGTAATGATATGTACTGATTGCTTGCTCTGTAATCATGCTCTGACACTCTTCATTAAATGAATTCCCTTTTGCCAAAAAGCTACTTTCCATTGGTAGAAAATGATTGAAATAGATCAGAGATTATATTTTGTTAACCTACCTGCTTTATTAAGATTAACAATATTCCGGTTGTATTTTGGGCTCTACATTCCAAATCTTTTCATATACTTCCATTTTATTTTTTCCAGCAAATGGGAATGGTAAAAGTAGATAATGAAGCATTTAACAAACAGTAATTTGTAGCAACCAATAAGCAGGTAGCATTTACTGGTCAGCTGAAAACATCTGGTTTGTTGTTATGAGTTACTAGATGTGTGCAAATTTTCCACTTTTCACAATTTTACACTAACCCAGTTAGTTTAAAAAATGTTGCATCAATGGCAAATGCTGGGCTAATCTTTCATTTTAAATAAATACAATATGAGTTTTTTTGCACTTTGTGCCTTGCCTTGCATATAACTGTGTTAGTGCAGATGTCTAGGCTTTAAAATGAAACACAGACTTACATGTGCCTACTAAATATAGCATTTCCTGCATTCATCAACATGAGTGGTGGGGAAGACGTACCCCTTCCTGCCCCCTATCCATCCACTAACTTGCATGTAATCCAGATGTGCAAGTCAGGGAGCACTGGCTGGTGCAGTCCTCAGCAGAGCGCTGCAAATAAAGCTTATGGACCTGGCATCTCTGGTACCATAATAAACATTGACTATATTAGTTTTCCTGACTAACTAACTGTCCATCCCCCAACAGTTGTATTTCTTTAGATTGTTGTAGGTAAATTGCTATTAGTATAAATGGTCCTAGTCCCTTTCTATATTTAGGAAATTATTTTTACATTTTGACTTTTCAATTATTTTTGTACCCATCAGTTACTAGTAAATGGAAATACTTATTCAGGGCACTGTGTGTTTCAAAATTTTTCTAATAGTGACAAGTTCCACTGAGTACTGTGTCCCCAAAGCCAGTTCCTTAAACACAAGCAAAAATGTAGAGGTTGCTTATAGATGACATTCATTAAGTGGCTGAAATGTTCGTTTGTTAACCTGCACTGGAAAAGAATGTATATTCCCTTCAGAAACCCTACTACGGTTTATTAAAATAAGCTTGGTGGCTATATGAGAAATTGGGCTTTGGGCCACCTTTTCCAAACTAGATAACTGTGTAAAATATATCAGTTTTTAAATATTATACAAAAAAAACAAAGAATAAACAGGGCACAAATGCCATTAATGGTTGTTAGAACTATAGAATAAAAATCATTCTACTTTAAAAATTATGAGCAGATACAAACTTTAAATTGAAAAAAAAAATCCATGTTATGGTGTTAATTTAACACAAGTGATCTGTAATTAATTAATTAATTTAACTTTATGTATCCTCGGAGGTTCATAAGCAGATTTTGCCATTGCAAGTCCCTGTATTAAGAGAAATATATTAAAAATGAGTAATAAAAAGTGTTTATTTAGCTCTGTGCCCCACCAGCAACATTCAACCCTTTAAGTACACATGGTTTTATTGGATTTATTTACCAATATAAATTTTTGTTTTCATGTAAACACTAAAGTCCTAGGACTACATAGGCAGTATAAAAACTGAAATGGAAGGAAAAAACACAGGTGAATTAACAAGCTAATTTACAGTATATGAGTAATGTTTACATTCTTTTGTTTAATTTACTATATATTAAATGATGACTATTGTACAAAATATCATATCACTTCCTACAGTATAACAGGTCACTTAGATACACTTTACATAAAATACTACTTAAATAACCCTAGATTCTGAAAATCTGTCTTGCCCCATGGTATGTCAAGTCTTCTGCAGCAATGTACTCCATCAAAATAAGAGACGTGGTTTGGAGTCTGGAAGTTGGCATATACACTCAATAAAAATGAACTTTGTATCTTATAAATAACTTTACATAGATACTTTTCTAAGAAAAAGGTGTAAAATAAATATTAATCGGTAAACTGATTACATACAAACAAGCACCTCCTATTTGCACTTATTTACTAGTGATTAAATCAATTTCTATCTATGATGATTTGAATTAACTGTTTTGCATCTATCAAATCATTAAATGTAATTAAATCATTAAATAATTATTCATTATTAAATTAATTATAAGCTGAATTTGGGGCCAACCAGAAAACCTTGGATGCTAGGCCCACTTTATAAACTATTATCCTCCTTTCCTCACTCAACCGCTTTATTATCCAAGTTTGTTTTCTCTATTCTTTCATCTTTTTTCCCATATAGAAATAGGAAAGGACCATGCAACTGGCCAAATAGTTAGAAGCAGGAGGGCCCACTGACACCGGGGCCCACTGGGAGTTTTCCTGGTATCCCAGTGGGTCAGTCAAGCTCTGTATAATATAACATATCTCTTTCTTCAAGCATATATGTAAACTTCAGAAAAAAAGGAGGGAGGTCCAATGCCTGAACCTTCTTTCTTCTTTCTGGGGGAAAAGCTAAGCTGAGGAAAGCCTCATGGAGATTGGATGGGTGAAGTTTTAGCTTCCCCTCCAGCCCATCCAATCCCTATGAGGCTTTATGGGGACTTAACTTTTCCTCCAGTAAGAAGAAAGAAGGTGCAGGCACTGGAGGTCCCTCCCTCATTTCTGAAGGCTGCAGCTCACTGAAAGCAGGGAGGGCCCTGCTAATCAAGTGTAGGACTGCAGGACACTTAAGGGGAAGGTTCATGACTTGTGACACCCTAGTCCAACACTGGCCAATCATCTGAACAATAGGAAAGTAGCAGATAGCTGCTCCCAGTATATATCAGAATAGCACTCAATAGTGAGAAATCCATGTCTGGCTTGGGACTCCTCCAGTTACATGGGAGTAAAAGAAACAGTTCTAATGTGTAGCGCTGACTTTAAAAAAAAAAAAACGATTATGATTATTGGTTCAAGAGTAAAATTTTAAATGCTAGAGTGAATTATTTGCTAAACAGTATAATTTAGAAATAAAAAGTATACCATAAAAAACATTACAAAATGTTGCTTTTCAAACATAATTTCTGGGTAGGGTTCCATTTTTTTAAAGAAATTACAATGTTCTGAGAATGCTACCTACATTATACTAAAATACCACAATACTGTATATTAAATGCTAATTTTAAGGTGTCCTTCAGTCTCCCAGCCCTTTCTATAATCTTTAGTTCCTTTTTAATGTCCTTGTTTAATTAGGCTCTAATTTAATGTAAGTATTGTTCTGTCTGTATATTAGATAAATCTATAGGATGGTAGATCCCAGAGGCTGCAGTTATACACTCCTAGAGATAAAAACGAAATATTATATTTATGTACATAGTATGTTTGTAGTGATGAAATGAACAAATTCTAAATAAGAAGTAAAGTTAAAATAAATTATTTTCATTGAATCCCCTAATACAGTAACTTATGTGTACATGTTCTGGGAGTAAAGGTGGCCAAACACTGGCCCATAAATAAAAGCTGCCAATTCAGTCTGTACCAAGTTGGTTCATTGACCTGTGTATTTGGCCCTCCGACAGGCCTGCCCAACTGATTTCTGACAGATATTGATTGGCAGGTTTCAAAATTCTGTCATGAAGAGGATTTTGGTATAAATTACAAATGTATAAATTATAAACACTGCTATGTGGTTACATTTGGATCTCCATTAGCTAAATTGCTTTTTTTTTAATATGGACAGTTCTCGAAATATAATCTAAAAGAAAAGAAGTTGATGCAATATTTAAAGGAGAAGGAAGGCTAATAAAGAGTTAATCTCAAGCTGCAGGCATACCTTCAGTTCTCTTAATAGTGCCCTTAAGTCTCCCCATATTTCTCCAGTTCAGATGATCAGAAGCCTCATAGGAACAAAACCCACTGAGCAACAAAATCCTGTTTCTTTTGACAGAGAAGTCAGTGCAGCGTTTCTGTAAGTGCTTATGGCTGTATTTACATAGACCTTTCTGATAAAGCTTACTTAGTTTTTACCTTTCCTTCTCCTTTAAAGAATAAGTAAACCTTTTTTTTTTCTATGAGTAAAATTACTCTAAACAGCCCCCAGAATTACTTACCTTTGTCCCAGCATTCTCTCTGACCTGGTTCCTCAGTCAGAAGGTATTCTTTATCGTTGCTTCCTTGTGCAGCGTGAAGCCCCGCCCCCACTTCCTGTTCAGGTCTCTCTTAAAAAAAAACCAAAAAAACGGCTAATGCACAGACTGGCTCCTGCTGCTTCCAGGCATGCGCCGAAGGCTCTCCACTCCAACAACCTTGTCGAATTGAAGAGAGAACTGAACAGGAAGTGGGGGCGGGGCTTCACTCTGCACAAGGAAGCAACGATAAAGAATACCTTCTGACTGAGGAACCAGGTCAGAGAGAATGCTGGGAAAAAGGTAAGTAATTCTGGAGGCTGTTTAGAGTAATTTTACTCATAGAAAAAAAAAGGTTTACTTATTCTTTAAGGGTGAAGACACACGGAGCTATTAGTAGCAGCTACTTGTCGTGGCTACTAAAACAGACAATGCGGTCATTTACTGATAACTGTCTGTACATGTGTTTTAGCAGAGGCAGTTCTCAGTATTGTCTATGGCAGGGGATTTTCTGGCGTTTAGTAGCCGTGAAAAAGTAGCTGCTACTAAGTAGCTCTGTGTGTCTTCACCCATTTGTTGAGTAAATATTGTACATTTACCCTTAATACCTTAATACCAATGTGTAAAATTGTGTAAGATTGTGTAAGGTCCAGATTCAATTATTAAAAAATATGGAATGAAAATAGATCATATTGTATAGGGCACCTTCTATATGAAACAGTGGATTTGCTTAACAGGGATCAAAGAGAAAACTGATTCAACTTTTCCAGGGTTTCCAGGGTGCTAAATTCAAATAGAAGCGTTACTGGAATTAATATTGAAATATTTGATTATTAGTTTAATCCCTGGGGAGATGGCCACCAAAATGCGCAGCTCATTGCAAGATAGATCCATGGAGTAAGGGCCACTATGATAAACACAATTAAGGACAGGAGAAATTTCTTATATACTTCCCTTTTTGGTGTTAAGCAATAGTTGCTCCTTATCATATAACAATAACTAATCAACAGCAGTGAGAACCAATTGCTAATGACAGTATACTAAAGTATACTGTAGTTCTTGACTAGCAGCCTAGATTTGTAGTTTTAGGCTTTATCAGGTATTTTTATTGTTAGCCAATATCATTTCTACAATACTCTTGTATTTGTGTTTTTTTTAAATTATTTTTGACACTGGCTAACACGGTACTAAAGTTTTTGTTTTGTGATGCTTTATCAGGTGTGAGCAACTATCATCCCTTTAGATAGGCCTGACATACAACTACTATCGAAACACAGGAGGGCTTGTTCAACTTCAGTTGGCATGCATGATGACAGTCCCAGAGGTTATTTTTTCTGTAGACCACTAAACAGATACCTTTAACAATATAAAGCACACCTGCTCCAAAGCTACTTGCCTGTCATTTTACTGTCTTTTACAGCTTTAGGTTTGCTGGACCCCTCCTTATAAAATGTTTTACAAGCTTGCTTTGCCAGATACACACATCTGTTAGATATTAAGGAAGATTAATTCCTTCTAGTGATTAAGCTTTAAAAATTGTCTCCACCTTTTGTGATCATTTTTTCAACACTGCTCAACTAGATATGAATCAGATGCATCATTGTGCAGGGAAATGTTTCCTGTGAAAGGAGCATTATGTATTTTGCAAGACAATGAAGAAAGACAAAATGTTAAACTCGGGATCATGTTTTTTTCTGCATAAGCAAGCAAATACCTTCATCATACTTTCTGCAGTGTCTAGGCCTGGAGTGGCAATCTGGCAAATTCCAAAGGGGCTGCTTTAAGATGTGATAGACCAGTGATCACCAACCAGTGACTCATGAACAACATGTTGCTCACCAACCCCTTGGATGTTTCTCCACACCAGGTAGTTATTTTTGAATTCCTGACTTGGTGGAAAGTTTTGGTTGGATAAAAACAAGATTTACTACCAAATAAAGCCCCCTGTAAACTGATAGTGTGCATAGAGGCTACCTTATAGCCAATTTAGTCCTAATTTGGCACTAAATGAACTTTTATGATGCTTGTGTTGTTCTCCAAAAGCAACATTTTCTTTCTACATTTGACTGTGGCTCACGAGTAAGGAAGGTTGGGGACCCCTGCCATAG
This sequence comes from Xenopus tropicalis, assembly GCF_000004195.4. Classification (NCBI taxonomy): domain Eukaryota; kingdom Metazoa; phylum Chordata; class Amphibia; order Anura; family Pipidae; genus Xenopus; species Xenopus tropicalis. Next base: position 79,083,619 of record NC_030682.2, on the reverse strand, counting down.
ACAGTCACTATTTAGTAAGCTGGTGGGAGAGACTATTTGGGCCTCTGAGTACTTGAAATGCCAGGGCCTACTTTGTATCCCAGTCTGAGCTTGGTCGTGTCAGATAGCATCTAGGCAGGGCTTTAGATCAGGAACTGCAGAACTTTCATAAATTTTATACACATATTGCAAAGGGAACAGCATAGTCTTTGACAAAAAAGCAACTTGATTCATAAATATTGTAGAATAATTCAGAGATCATTTCCCTTGACAGAATGATAAATACGAAAATAGAACTTGAATGGATTGTGTAATGCCTTCAGTCTTGGCAATCTGACATTGTGTTTGGCAGATCACATATCCTTTATTGTTTCTGACTTGATTAAATGAATAGTTTTAATAATAAGTTTGAACTAAGTCGTTTGCATGCATATGAAGGTAGGGTGCTGCTGTAGGGAGCTTATTGATTAAATTCCTTCCAGGTTTATTTTTTTTAAACTCAGAATTATTACGGAGTGTTCAAAGGCTTCAAATCTTTCTAGAAAGCTGATGAAGTGTTCTGTTTGGTAGCATCCCCTAAAATCCTATAGAAGATTTTTGCAGCACCAATGGAAAATAATAAAATCATCTGTAAAGAGATTTAATCTAAATTTTTTTTAGTATTTAGATGTGTCTTAAAACATTGCTTAAGGACAAGTTTTAGATGCTGAGTTTGCAGCTTCAGTAAACCAAAATAGAATTTTCCTGTCATTACCACAGCACAATGCCAGTGTAAAAGTCTCTAAGTAAATCCATGGAAAAAGCATTCTTTGGCCAAAAAGTGAGAAATGAATTTTAGAAGATTACATTAAGAAGCATTTTGAGTCATAGTGGAGTTTCCAATGAATGTGGTTGTTACATAAAACTATTTGGACAGTACACTATATTGTCTCTAATAGTACAGAAAGTAGAATAGTTAATAAGGTTAAGCCAAGTTTGTATGGAACTATTTCTTATTGGGGAATAGCTTTTTTTAACTCAAAGTAAAATCTTTAAATGCCTGTTGGCACTTACTAAGGTCATATTGATATTTTATGTACTTATCTATTCTTATGTGAACCAAAACCAGAGGAAGAACAGCTGTAACCATAAAAAGTATAGGATAGCTATTGCAATTAATGCAGCTCTAGGGTTGACTTCTGACCAGTATTTCACCTCCCTAGCTGGTAAAATATCAGCCAGGGCCAAGGTTGGTATTAAAGATTTACTAGCAAGGTCAATATTAGAAATTAGCCAGCAATTATTTGCTGGTTAATTTGTAATCCCTAGTTGCTTTGCTTCTGGCCCACTTATGATCTGTCCTTATTATGTTTCTCCACTCCAACTCCACCCATTACCTGTTTAGCTCTGCCTCTTTACCAATTCTCCATCTGCTTCAGCTGCCATCGTCACAGCCCTGCCCCCCTTACATTTTGACCCTCTGCCCCTCTCCTACACAGATGTATACCCTTGTTTTATTAAGCAAGAAATATAATAAATAAACAAAATAATACAAGTGTGTGTGTATATATATGTAAATATTTAAAAATGAAAAACAGAATTTTTTTATGATTTGATGATGCAGATTGCTTCTTGCACTAGCACATGCTATGTTTGAACTTATATATGTTCTAACATGTGGGTGTGTGTGTATAATGTCAGAACTCCTCAGTAAAAGTTCCCTAACCTAAAACAAAGCAAATCCCCAACCTTGTGCTCTGCCAAACTTCATTTCACTATAAACAATGAACAACAGAAACAGAAAAGCACAAACAAAACAAATTTTCTTGTGGTTCTCTATTTACATTTTTGTTGCTTGCTGTAATATGAAGTATGTTATTTGCAATAACAAAAACTCAGATGAAATATCAAATATGTGGAGAAAACACATTTTCACTCTAAATGGCAATTACATGTACATTACTGTGTCCGACAAAATGTATAAAGTGAAGGGATAGGGACAGTCATTAACAACAACTCACTCTAAAACAAAAGGAGATGTCTCCTTCCACTCTCAGTACAAATCCATGTAAGCCATTTTAATTGCCCTGCATAACCTGTTCCATGCTTTTTTTTCTGTAGAGAATCTAGCAATTAATGTAAAGCTTAAAAATAGTATAGCAAGAAATGCTGCATTTTCCATATACCTTTCACTTCACTACCATTATGCTTATAATGTCATTACAATTAAGCCAGAAGGGGACATCTTAGTGATCATTAGTTTGCCAGTGGCACAAGTGCGTAACGCTAGGGGAGAGCTAAAGGGCTTTCTAGTCTCTGCACTGAGCACCAAAAAAACAGCACTCCATAGGAGGCCTCATCACAAAAATATCAAGAATAGCAGTTATGCATATTTTTTTCTACCAATATTAAAGGACATGTAAACCCCCCACAAAAAAAAATGTCATTAGTGAACAGCTCTTTAAAACATTCAAATACCTGCAACTCTGGGTGTTCAAAGGTTAATAGTAAGGCTGCAGCATTCCCTTAGGATTACCTCTTCCTCCATCTCTAAATCCACTCAGCCCCCTCCCTTTAGGAATATACTTTGACTGTTGGCTACTAAGCATGCTCAGTTCTTCTTAACTTAGATTACTGAACATGCCTTCTAGTCTAGCAGCCAATGAAGAGATGGCATCACTGGTTTCCATAGAAACTCTGCTCTAGCTATGCATTCTGCTAAAGAAACATATTTCTATGTGAGGGAAAATGGCTGAAAGGTGGCAGCTGCTATTTGTTAAAAAATATGATGGTTTTGGCAAACGGAGGGGGTATACGCAGTACAAATGATGCAATTTGGGTAGGGGAGATATGCCCAACATGTATAAATGGATGTGATTGGATAAAAATGACCATTTTGTCCCAGGGTCCCAGAAAAAAAAGTTTGAAATTATATTTAATGCACCACTCATAGCACAGATTCATTTAAAGGAGAAGTCATTTTGGCATTTTAATACCAATAGATTTGCCACATTAGTGCCACCTAGAATGATATATTTATTCTGCAGAAACCATTACCATAACTGAGTAAACAGCTTTAGAAGCTTTCTCCATTTAGCAGTTTCCATTTTAAGTAGCTTCCTGTCTGCAGTCTAGCTGTTATAGCTGAGATCACACATTCCTAAGGGAGGGAGTTCTTAGCATTTTCGTGGGAGGGGAGCAGGAGAGGGGAGAGAGGAGAGAACCGCGCAGACTCTGACCACGGGAATTAAGGATGTTTCTGAGAGAGGAAGTCAGACACTGGAACATCTTGTTATCCAAAAAAGAGACAAGAAATCCTGTGTTTCATTTGATAGAGGACTCAGTTCAGCATTACTGTAAGTGCTAATGGCTGTATTTACATAGACCTTTCTGATAAAGCTTACTTAGTTTTTATCTTTCCTTCTCCTTTAAGCTAAATATATGTGTAATGTTGACCTATTGTTATAAATACTGCTATGAAATTAGCCGTATATCAGGTATTTGTAAAGTGACACACATAATAAACATGACACACGTGTATTTTGCAAATTTTGTCTTAAATAACATATTCAAATAACATATTAAAAAACATAATCATCTAATCATTTGTTTAAAATGTCAATGAGCAGAACTGAAATTGACTACAAGGTTAATGTATTTTAATAGCACATTTAAGAAATTGGATAATTTGTCTTACCCTGGTTATTTTTTAGCAATAAACTTAACAACATGCCTTCACCCAGGGCCAAAAAGACTGTTGCAACCACCCTGGGAACCTTTCTGAAACTTTTTTACAGTCTTTCAGTCAAAAGCATTTGTCATGGCATTACAAATTGTGGGAAAATGCGAAGGAAGGCATTTTCCTGTGATCAAGCCAGACTGATACTAGTACTGGGTATTACTTCTGCGATTTTGGAAGGGAAAGTATTTTCAGTAGATATGCTGTCCAGGGTAAAGCAGATTTACCCCTAGCGAAAAATCTTGTGTGCCAGCTCCCCAACACTCTGTGTACCCTAGGATGGTCATGGTGACTATGTAGCCTGCTGTGCAATCTACTTGCATTATCCATACTGTAATTATCATAAAGAAAGAAGGCCATTTTAAATGTTTATTCCTTTTAGTGCTAGCAGCTCTGCGATCTGCCACACTGCCTGTTGCCATATAAATACCAGCACAGCATACTGTGAAACAAAGAGCCAACTGGATACACTGCAACTACGGCACTGGTACTGTAGTACAATACTTTACTACCAGCACTCTAAATTCTACAACCTATTGCACTAAAGGGGTTACATGTCCTGGATTCTGTTCTTAGCAAAATAATTATCGGACTTACTCCATGATACTTTAGGCTGTTGGGGCTCAAGGCAACAAAGGTGTGTTGTCTTATAGAGGTGTTCTCTCTTTCAGACTTAGAAACAGATCTGATATTCTAAGTACTTTATTTTCTGCAGTTCAGATATTTGTACCGTTCTGTAAAGGTCATACAAATTTGGCTAGGAGTGTTTATTTTATCCAGTTAAGTAATTATATGCCTACTGTCCAGTTAAAACATTTGAGAAATGGTTTTATTGCTTAGCATGTTCATTTGCAAACACTCAAAATGTCAAATTGTTGGATAAATATAATAATTAGTCTTACAGTAGAATTGTTTTTGGCATCCATTCCGTAGGTTTTGGTATTTACAAATGTTTAAAATTTGCCAAGTCTTAATATTCCACTGTTATTATGAGGATGTAATAAAGGTCTTTGGATGTATGTCAGATTACATTACCACTTGATTTTCAGTTGCTTTACGTGTCTATGTATATAGTTAATGTAAACACAAAGTCCTAGCGCCATAAATCAGACAGTGAATAAGGGTTTAAGACTTAACAATGTAATAATGTCTTACCTGAAATGAGAGCTTATGGCTGCTATTTTCTTCTGTGAATTATGGGTGAGAACAAAATAAACAATTGTATTCTTTATCTCAGCTAAGAACCCCTGTGTTGGCATACTCACTTGTTTCCTTTTCTAAATCCCTGGTTCCACGAATGTAACAAAAGTTCCCACAGTGCCTTACACCCTGCTGTTTTTCTCCTTGCTTATTGTTCTATTAATTATTACAGACCATGCAAGGCATTGTAAATACAGGAGTCTTGGAGGTAAAAGATGAAGATATTTTTATGAAAGGGGATACAGATGCAAACATTGTCATCTGAAGTCATCTGTCAGGTCGCCCTTGAAAAGCCCATGCAAACAGAAATGAGGCTGTGGTAGGGTATATGCACAATGGATTGCATGCAAAAATACCATCTGCCAAATCTATTGTTTTTAAATCTGAAAAAGGAGAAAAGGCACAGGTTACACAGAAGATAAATTCTATAAAATACAAGGGGATCAAACTTTGTTATCTGGTATGTAACCTGTGCCATTTACAAAAAATAATATTTATAAGTGATTTTAATAATTAAGAATGATTTTTTGTTCACACTTTCTTACTGTTTATTAGCTGGATTAGTTTACTTAGAGATACTGTATAAACAGCTCCTTCCCTTTAACCTATATTTTGATAAATCTGCCCCTAAATGAAGGTTTGTAGATCTTGGTACATGTGTGGCAGCCAGCTGATCATGACTGTGGTGGACTCTGCACATCGCATCTCCTTTTTAACTCAATGCAGGCAGTGGGCCAGCAGGTCTGACCCTGTTTATTAAAAGATCTAAATGGAAAAAGCACTAATGAATTAAAATGTGGAATGAAAACGAAAGTACATGAAAACCACATGTTTTTACGTTTTGTGAAGAATCATTGTAGACTTACAAACTAAAAACCCCTGCAAAACTCTAAAAGCATGAATGAAAGAAAGATTGCTACAATTTGGGACAACTAGGACAACTCCCATTGACTTCTACATGACCGTTTTTAGATGGCAAAGTTGCGTATTAGTGTTTTTCACACTTTTATGAAAAATGTGGGTTTTTTTTTTAAATTGTAGGGGTTTTTTTTTTACAAACTGTGAAAAAAATGAATGCAGTTGAGACATTGTTTGGTTTCCAGTTACATGAGCATAATCTGGTTTGTGATGCTGCATATACACAAATGCTAGACCTCAATGAATCCTGAAAAATTAAGTGAAAAGGTTTGGCTGAGCTCGATTAGTAGCCCTGGAATAATTACCATCTGCCCTGGACCTTTGTTTACCTTTTCATGTTTAAATCTCTTTTGAATTTACTGCACTTCATGCATCAGTTGTAGTATTAATATAGAGGTATATTACTATAATTGGGCATATTAAAAAGGAAGCCTTCATTAGCTGTTTCCTCAATTGTGTAGTCAGATGAAATATAACAGTTCAGAATTTCTGCTTCTACCCTGCTCTCATCTACCAGCATGGCCAGAACTAGGGGTGGGCAGAAAAGCCATTTGCCTAGGGCGCAATGTTCGGGGGCGCTAGGCACAAGTCTCTGCTACTCTCCTATTCTAAGCCCTTGTCCCCCCACCGGCCACATCTTTATGCCAATAGTGCGGTCGTCGTGCTTATTCTTGCTCACCCATCGCGCCTCCCGCTGCCAGCGGACATGCACTGCACTGTCTACCAGCTGACCTCCGTCTGATGAGGGTACCCTCTCTTCATTTTTTACTATTTCCATATTTAAAAATAATTTGGGGTTCATTTTAATTATTGCTGCAATACCCTTTTCATCTCTGTTTTAGCTTGTCTGATTGTCTGCTTTATTGGCTTCCTTCCCTAAACTATGTTAATTGATTTGAGATGGGTTATTTATAATCATACTTAGCACATGATGAAACATCTGGTGCAAAGTAATTCCTCAGTGTGTATTTATAAAACAGCTTTCATAGCATTTAATGGAATGGCCTGCACGGGGCAACTAGGTTGTATCAGAATTACTCTATGTGCCTCATCCCTGGAATGTTAGGGAACCTGCATGACCAGTATACTAAGACAGAACTTTCACTGATTATTTGTAGATGCACCAGCATTAAGTAGTTAATTAAGGCTAAAACATCATCTTCATATGGGGGGCAGATGTCAAACCAGTTTGGACAAAAACTGCCCAAAAATATCCACGTGCGGCCAGATTTACAGTGGTGCTGTAAGTGTTTCATTCAATAAAAATGATCTGCTTTCTGTTTACATTCTTAGATCTGCAAATAAAAATTTGGCTTTGTTGTGTGTCATCTAGCCTTCTACCTTATTAACCCCTTCCATGCTACTTCTCTTTGTTCCTGCTCTGCTGCATTTTGCCCGTAAACATGTGCGGCAATACAGTCAATAGTGTCAGCACTATGGTACTTTTATGCTGTAATCGAAGATTCTATGGCAAGTGGCAGCAAAACTCAATCGCTGAATGCCAATTACTAACTGAAGACTTATGGCTGATCATACCAGTACAGCATTCACTCACCCACAAATTACTAAACATAACACACTGGCAAAGAAAAACTAAAATGGAATAACTTTTTGTTTTTGAATAATCACAGACAAGGGTACACAATTGAGAAAGATATTTTCTTTAAAATACTGTTATCCAGAAGTACAAAAATGCTCCCATATCATTCCACTCACCTGTAGCACATACACAATTATTACGCATTAATGATTAATGCACGGTCAACATACAGCTTGCCTTGCTAAATATTTTGGCTGTAGACACAAATAATTACATTAAAAGGTTCCTGTTTTTTTCTTAATCACACCATAAACAAAAAAAGCTGAACCACCTATGGATAATTTGCTGTAGGCATAGTTAAGACTATTTTTGCATATTTATTCTTTATGATATGCATCTTGATATTTTAGCTAGCACTTTGCTCTAATACATTGTCTTTTAGAAAAATGCAGGATTAGTATGCTCAATGATACATCGCTTGCAGTGGCGCTTGACAAACCGCAGGGCATCCACTGACACTTCACAATCCTGTACGTTCAGCATCTGTAGGTCAAAGCAGTTGGCTGCCACAATCTGTAGCCCTTGACCTGTGATACTCTCACAAGATTTAAGGCTGAGGCGCTTTAAGTTAAAGCAGTTCAAGGCTAAAAACTCCAAGCCAATATCAGACACTAGAGGGCACTTTCCAATATCCAAGGATTTGAGTTTTGTGCAATTTTTCGCTAGGTACTCCACCCCATGGTCTGTGATTCCTTCACATCCTCGTGCATTGAGGTAGCGCAGCTTGCTGCAATATTTGGCAATGTAACGTATTCCTACATCTGTTATCCTGCCACAGTGGGCTATGCTTAGATAACGTAGCCGTGACTCCAGCTTTGCAATCTCGCGCATGCCAAAATCGCTCACAAAACGGCAGTCACTGACACTCAGTTCCTTAATGGAGGTGCAATATATCATAATATATCGCAGTCCTTCGTCAGTAATGCGAATGCAACGGCGCAGGTACAAATGAGTCAGTTGGGTGCAGTGAGCTGCAATTGTGTGAAGTCCTTCATCTTCAAGGACAAAGCAATCTGTCATATCCAGGTATCGAATAGATATCTGCTTGCCATGCATTGGAGATAGCTTGATGGATGCCTCACGAGTCAGACTGATACATGTAACTTTAGAACAACCTAATGAGATAAAGATATATATTTAACAAAAGAATTCATGGTACAGGGAAAGCAGTTCATACAATTAGCATGCAAACTGCATTATTGTAAAATATACAGTGAAGAGGTAAATGGTAAGACATTTTCATATGGAGTTTATGAAATTTTCATATAAAGTATATATTAAATTGCAGGCAACAGGTACATTCTTCTTCTAATAGAAACGCTGTTATTGCTGAGGAGGAAAACATAAACTTAGATATTAGAATGATAGGGGCTCTTGGTTACTTAACCAAGTCACATTGATATCTCCATTTATACACTTTCAATTTACAATTTCATTAGGGAATATCTTTTGGTTACAGTACATTGCCAACCATACACATTATCCCAAATCCTTAAATTTAGTTGCTCGCAGTAGTTGTACTAAGTAATAAATATCAAATCATGATGTTGCATCTGTATAAGGCCTTAAAAGACAAAATGAAAACAATGGAACTGTCATTGAATACTACACTAAATTGACTGAGGGAAAAGCAAAAGAAAATGGCTTTTTCAGGCAATATACTTAAAGTTGTAATACTTGAATTAACTTTGCAACAAATCTATGATGATGTAGCTGATGGTTTTTTTCTCACCAGTTGAGCTGTTTTGTTACATTTAACAGCATACAATGTTGCGCTTTCCTGAGACACAAGTGCTTCAGAATCTCCTGTATATACAGTTGTCATATGCTGTATTTTCTGTGTATATATTCCCTTTATTTTTACTTTTTTGCAAATTCTTTTGTTTATTCACAACTTTGGTGTTTTCCCCCAATGATTGACTTGTGTTGATGATGTCATTCCCCACTTTTCCCGCCCCTGAATGTTAATTAGGCACTGGTTTAGCTGTGTGAGTCACTTTGAAAAAGGCTAGTGAGGTAGCCGAAACATTAGTCTTCCCAATAAACACCAGATTAATTCTATAAGTCCTGTGAGTGTGGATCTCTTCGCTGCTGTATCTAAAGTTGTAATAGGATGTAATAGGAAGCCCATCTATGATCATTCTCTGCTTTTATTGCTTTTTATTGTCAAAGACATAAGACCCTAACAAACTATTTAATTCCAGACTGCTGTCCCAAATCATGCATCTATAACATAGTCAGACTTTCTGGTATGAAGAGAAGGGTAAGATATTTAAAAATCATTGCCCACCCTCATAACTACACCAAAGTTTACATTGCATGTACATGTACCATTGCATTCAAAGTTATTTCAAGGTTTTTTTTTTTTTTTGTGGCTGTATTTACCTAGACTTTTCTGATAAAGCTTAGTTTACTTAGTTTTTACCTTTCCTTCTCTTTAAACTACATAACAAACATTGCTTTTTAAAGATATATGCTATATTAGTATCACTAAGTAAAAGGTAATGCAAAATTGTTACATAAAAAGGACATCTGTAAAAATGAAGAACAGCTTGTTTAAATAGGACTCAAGGCAATAGATTATTTGGGGTTTCTGCATTATAGATCCTATATATATAGCATCTCAAAAAAGAGAGGAGGATTGATCAATGCACATTCCCTGGGCACCTGTTCATAAGTAAGTTAGTATCTATGCTAGTGCATGTATTTTCAAAAACAGGGTTGTTTAGTTACAAAATTATGATCATAAGATTGGTAAGCCACCATACCACGTTAAGGTAAAGGCAGGGGGGTGGACTAAGCTCTCTGACTCAAACCCATGCCCAGGTCAGGAGACACTTCTCCCAAGAAAGGCTACTATGCAGGGAAGTGCCAGCCTTTGAAAAATATGACCAGACATAAATAGTTAGGACCACCATATGGGATTTACCTTGATGTGATATGGTGGCTTACCAATTTTATGATCATAATTTTGTAACTAAAAACCCCTGTTTTTTTAAATTACATGCACTAGCATAGATACTAATTTACTTATGAAACAGGGGACCAGGGAATGTGCATTGATCAATCCCCCTATTTTTTTGTATGCTTGTAGCTAATTTAGCCAGATCAGTCGCACTTCCAGTGTATTTGTATATTCTATTTAGCGTTGGAGTGCTCCCACTATCCCCTCTTGTGTGTTTATATATAGCATCCCCTCCACTAAAGGTGATAGGTACTGTATGCTATAAACCCATGTTCTTTGTAGAACAATAGTTGTGACAAAAAAGGAAAAAAGGAAGGGGCTTTAAATGAATTAAATATGAAACACACACTAGCATGGCATGCCCTGCACCATCAGCTAATTTCAGTCTTTCCAAATGGATTGATAAAAGATCATTTCAGTAATATCTTTGCAGCAGATCTTATTTAACAAAAGCAGCACATTGTGCTTTATGGAACATTAAACATTATCCAGATGAGAATATGGTGCTGAAGGGGTAATATAAGGGAACTAAACTGAGGGTTGCTTTGTATATTAGTAAAAAAAAATTGGATACTGCCAGAAAAAATTAACTGGAGACAAATAATGGGAATATTGTAAAACAGACTTTAGCACTGGAAAATGTAACATCTTTATTACATTGGGATAAAACATAAAAATGGGCTCACTCATCACAAATCTTCAGGATGGGGGGGACAAGAAACAAAGCACCATATTTTTTGCCAAAATACTCCTCCTCCCATGACTTGCACCTGACACTGAGAGGCACAACTCTTTGCACTCCCATGATGAAGTTGTGCCTGTCGGTGCAGGGCTCTGCATCTGAGCACTTGGCATTCATGATGGGCAAAAAAAGAGGACAAAAAGTTGCATATCACTCTAAAACCCAGCAAAGGACTTTATTGTACCTTTCTTTACTCTGCATAGTTCTGGACATGGTATTTAAGATACAATGTTGTACTGTTTCACCATCTCAGTATCTGTTGAAGACCCTTTCCTTTAAAGGACAAGGAAAACCAGATTCCATGAGGCGTGTTAATATATTATATAAACCCCAAGTGAATCAGATTCCATTTTTTCTCCTGCCATTTTGGGAAATTAAAGCACCATGCTGCCATGTTACTTAGTTCTCCCAGGCAACCCTAGCAATGACTTACACTTGTGTATACGCTTCAGAGTATAATGGGAACATTTTACTTGACTGTGCATGCCCAAGCCCAAACAAGAGATTACAGGGTATAGGGTAAGATGTTGGTGTGACCCTCTGTTAAGGTTTTTCCTAGCCCAGTGACTTTTTTCCTGAAAAGAAGCCTCAGCCTTTAAAAAATTCACTGGGGTGCCTAACATTTTGGCACAATTGATATAGCCTTTCCTTGTCTTTTTAAATGTAACTATATGAAAAGGAGTGATGATCTGCTTTAAACTGAGGCAGAAAAAGTCATTAGCGTGGGGCTCCAAATGCAGACCCATTACTTTCCCCTGCCTGATATTTCCATCTGGGGTTTTGAAAGCTGCATCTCCAGTTAGCAAACAGTGTGCATTTTTATTAGAATATGAATAAATATATGCAAATGTTATATATTTACTCTTTATGTATGTGAATGGAGGCTGTCATAGTGTAATGTGGAAGATCCCCACTCACACAAATGCAAACATGAAAAGAAGGAATTTTGAGCACACACAATAAACTGTGGTCTTATCATATATTGCATGTTTGTGGTATTTAAAGAACAAAGCCTACATATAATTTCAGGCCCCCTTTTTCTTACCCCCTCCTGAACCAAACCAACTGGGAAATGCAAATCTGTATCTATCTATGTATTTTAAAATGTGAAGTGACACATACACTCATAGACTCATACAAATTCCCTTTGATGTTTCCTTATGATGAAAAAATTAGATCTTTCTTTTACCTGATACATCTAAATGCTCCAAGTTTGGGCATAATGATACCACGTCAAAGATTGCCTCATTAGAGATGTTGTAACAGTTGGATACTTCAAGTCTTCTCAGTTCTGGGCAGCACTGGGCAATGATATAAAGTCCTCTATCTGTGAGCCGCCTGCAGCCACTTACAATTACTGTCTCCAACATAAGACAGACGTTGGGTGTATCTTGACAAAGTCTGCGGGTCAACACCTTTAAAGCCCTGTCCACATTTATTGTCTCACCAGTCAGTCGAATAGTCCTCCAAAGCCGAGGATCCCAAGCTATATTATACCAGCGCCGACACACTCTAGCACAGCGGCACAGCTGATTAGTAGGAAGGTAAGAGAAGATCTGAATGATACATTGATCGGGCAGTCTGTCAATGCTTGCATGCTCTTTCTGATGCTTTGAGGCCAATCGTATAAGAGGATGGGTCAGTCGTGTTGGAGGTGGCGCATGAACAATTGCAACAGTTTCTCCTGTGATGGAGGACGATGAGGTGGAAGATCCTCTTCCATTCTGAAATCCATGTAAAGTTGGAGGGCAGATGAGTGCAGGACTTGGTGTACTGAGTGTTCGCATGCTCAGGTCTGAGTCTGGAGAAAACAAGATAAAGAAAAACATTAATATGAATGTACTTGATTGCACACAGGCAAACAGGACTGGTGTAATATACATCTCTATACAAGAATTAGAAACCCATTAGAAACAAGAATTAAAAACAGCTTAGTGTTCCTGTCAGTGGGTTGCAAATATCGGCTTCTGCATCTATCAAATAACATTTGTGTCAGACTTGGTCCAAACTAGACACTGAGGGCCTAAATGTGATAGGTGTCATATAAGTCTATGGTGGAAATCAGAAAGGGCAAATAGGATTAGTCCTTGGCTGGGGACCACTGTGAGATATTATGGCACTCTGGCAAGCCAGTTCAACCTTGCATTAAAGGTTATAAAACTGTTTCAACTGAGTAAAAAGGGTAACATTAAGAGAAAAAAAGTGAAAAGGAACACTGCATGTCTTGGAAATAATAATTCTATTTGCTCTGATCTTTACTGCAGTACACTCAGCAGATCGTTATGGTGAGTAAATATATATTTCCAGTAGACCATGACCATCATCTACATTAGCCCTAAAAAAAGAAAATAAACGAAACATTTTATTACCACTCTTTCAACACCCTGCACAGTGCTTCTCTCTTGTGCAAATGTCAGAGAGAGGCTACATTCTCTGTGCCAGCTGTTATATGATCCCTGTGACGGCTAATGACATTAAACTGGGAAGCTTCCCTGTTGAGCACAACTGAAGAGATAACATGAAGATTAGGCACATAAACTACTGTAAGCCTCTACAGCTATCACCTAGTTTACTTTACAATAATTCACCTTGTCAAAATACCCTTCTGGGTGGCCTCCAAAAGTGGAGTTTAGAGACTTGTCAGCTACATATCATGTACGCCTTCCTACTGATTGCTTGCTGTCTGTATCATGGGTCCAAATCAGTAACTGAACTATATTTTTGTTGACGCAGATGCCAAACTGCTGGGTTAAGGCCACATATGGCCCACTTTTTTATTAAATTACTTAGTTAGAAGTTCTTAAGTAACAGTATATATATTTTATTTATTGCACCTTTTCTTACCCTGTGATGTGAAATGTGAAAATATACAGCACTGCATTTATACGTAGCATTATATAGATATACAGATATAAATAGTAGCTTTCATACCGGCTGCACAGGACTATTTTAAGTATCAGATGGTGCTAATCTGTTAGTGTCGATAGAAACCGCTTTACCTGAGGTAAGCAATGGCAATTCTGAGAGAAAATTTAAATATGCTGGAAAGGTATGAACTATCTAATTTTAGTGGCTTTTGTTTACAATAGTACTTATTAGAAAGAGGACAAAAGATTAAATGTTTATTTAGCAATGGTAATGAAAACACAATCTTATTGGACAATACAGTATTTGCAGAATTAACTAACAGTGGTCATTTTGTAGCAGTAACTAAGAGATGCTGACAATCTACAGACCAGCTAATCTGTTGAAGGCTGTTAAAGCTGAAGACCAACAAGAGAATGAGTAAAGGACACTGTTTGGGCCAGAGGAGTTGGAAGAACTGTCTATGCCTTAAGAACATATCCCTCACTTTCTGGAAGAAAGACTGCATGAAATGGTCCCATATTACTGTACATTTCTAATGTTCACCCTATGGGGGGGGTTCTGTATTTGGCTGTAGAAATCACAGGAGAGCAATGTTGTAGAAAACAAGGACATTCATCAAGAGTAGACATGTAAGTTAAGGACAGGCTCTCAAAACATGCAAGTACCAAGCAGCTGCTCCCTTTTGTCCCAAAAAGCTTTATATATATATATATATATATATATATATATATATATATATGTAGAAAAAAGCCGGCACTCACGTAATATCAGAGTCAATAGTGCCTGGGTGCAGTATATAGGTAAGTATATACAGAGAAGAGAAGAAATGCCGCACTCACAGGTCTTAGTGAAAAAATAAAGAAAATTTATTCAGACAGACTAACGTTTCGGCTGGATCCCCAGCCTGGATAATTAGACACATGGAGGTAGCACCCAGGTGATTTATATTACGGGTTTGGTGTGCTGAAAATTTTGTGGACTGTATATATATATATATATATATATATATATGTAGCCCACTTTTGTTGATTGTGCTGCTACCTGCTGCTACTTATGGCGCTAACAGGAGCCCTGAGCCCCGCTTACTTGGGGGAACAGGTGTTACTTTACTTGATGGTGTGCCTCCACCCAGGATAGGGACAGATTAAACTGCAACTCCCCTCCCTGGGAACTTGATACTGTACTGCAATCTCTGGTCAGGGACTCCCAGCACTCCCGGTACCTTGCCCCTTCCCTTTGGGGTAGCTGCTTACCAAGCAGTGAGGATCCTGTTTGGATGAAGAGACCAGGACACTGGAATGATGCTTAACCAGTGGAACTTATTTATTGCAGATAGAGCAGACAGGCAGGTTACACAGGAGTACTGTTAATTGTCAGGTTACACTCTCCTCCTTGGAGACCCTCTCTCCCTGCAGCTACTCGCGGTACTCCTGCCAAGTGATCCTCCTTTGGGGTTCCCTCCGGTACTCGCGCCAGAAGACCCTCTCTAGGACTCTCCCCGGTACACCCTTGAGACCTCACCCGGTACTCACGCCCGATCACCCACTGGATTAGGCAATCTCCTGAATTTAGCACTGTTGTCCCTGACTCCAGCTATGAATGCTGGGGGATCTTAATCCCTCTATCTCCTGTAGGGGCGATGCCTGCCCACTAATTAACCTGTCTCCCACTCCTAGAGTGAGCTATTACCTTCCAACTTGCTGTCTAAGCACAGGCCTGTCATTCACCTCTGTCCAGAGGGGGTCCCAGGCAGAAAGATCTAACAGCACGTGGCTGCACTCCCTTATATAGTCTAATGCACCGCCCAGTGGCTGCTAACTGAAACTGCAGGGATACTCCCCTTTTCACACAAAAACAACTAAGACCACCTTTAGGTGTCCAAATCCCATGAGGCCACCCTCTAGTGCCTGTCTAAACAGGAACCCTCCTGGGGGCCAATTTTGGAGATCCCTACATTCTCCCCCTTCAAGAAAACTGTCACCTCCCGGCTGACATACCTTATACAAACCATATAACATACTCATTACCATTTACATCCACAACAGCCCCTCCTAGGGTCTGCCAAGGGTACACTGGGTGACCTAGAAGGAAATGTTAAGCACAATAAACATTTCCCACCACCCCATAGTCTTTGTGAAATTCCCCTAAAAGAGTCTCTGTCCCTTTAAGAAATTACACAGACTTCAAATAACTAAAAAGATCAAAGTCTCCACCTCTCCTTTAGGGAGTCCATGTACCAAGGCAATCAGTGCCCTGGGATACCTCCAACCAACGGGTTGGGCACTTGAATCAGTCCTCACTTGACTGATGGACCCTCCTGGGTCAACTTTCTGGCCGGGGGTCCCCCCATGGCCAACACAAGATCTCCCCTCCAGGATTTCAAACAGGAGCAGTCCTTGCCTCCCAACCAGCTGGTTGGCTGTGGTCCAGGTAACCCTCACCCACCCCCACAGTCCCTTCTTGGGAAATCATAAGCCCCTCCTGAGGGGGTACACCATAACATGAGGTGCCACTCACCCCTTTAACAACAGCTCCCTCCTGGGAGTTGAACACGCCCCCTGGGGCTTTACTCCCTGTCTACAATTGGCAGGGTGACTTCTGTGCTGGAGTACCATGGCTCAGGATTCTTCCTGTCGCAGCTGTGCACAGTGTGGCGCAAGACAGTGCACCCCCACCACCACTCTTTCCGCCAGGCTGCCATCCTTTTTGCTTTGTCAGGATCCAAAATCTGTGTACACTCTTTTACACAATGCTTTTCTGTGGCTGACTCACCCTGCTCTAAGATGGCCACCATGACATCACGCTCTCAGTCACGCCCAAGCCTCTTGGAGCACTTTTCAACTATGCCGGCCGGTCGCCCCAAGCCAGTGGGTGGTACCGATGCAAATGGATTGTTACACCCCCCCCTCTGATTCACGCTTGCTCACGTTTGCCTTCCGGGTCCCTTTTGGCACCAACAGCCCTGCAACCCGATTGGCCCAGGTCCTTCTTGCCCCTTTTGCGCCAAAATCCCCTTGGATGCAGGTTGGGGGGGCCCAAACTTTAACATGGACGGAGGTTAGGCTGTATCAATCACACGAGGCCTCAATTCCCTTAGAGCCCTTCTGCACTGTACTTGCTGCTTCAGATCTCAGCAGTGCCTCCAAATGTAGCCCACTTTTGTGACAGTGGCTGCTAACTGAAACTGCAGGGAAACTCCCTTTTTCACACAAAAACAACTAGGACCACCTTTAGGTGTCCAAATCCCATGAGGACACCCTCTAGTGCCTGTCTAAACGGGAACCCTCCTGGGGGCCAATTATGGAGATCCCTACATATATCCCTATATATATATTATACATCAAAAAAGTACCACTCATGCATATAAGCCCATACCTCCAAGCATTCCTGCTTTACTGCTATAAATGAGAAGCTGATGTGCGAGACAGACCAATGACCTAAACATTTAATTGGTTTGTGAGTAAGGAATAGGTCTGAGGTTGTGGTCATACTGCCAAATCTATTTTAAAATGGGAATGCTTGGAGTTACTATAGTTCTTGCTTTTACAAAGTATAATAATGAATAAAGTGATTTTAATACCTAACCAGGTGATTTACCACTATTGCTCCTCTTTATGCAAACAGTCTTATGCAATGTGCATAACCCAGACATATGGCACTGTTACTAAAAAGAACTTTTATCATAGTTGGATGGTTAAAAATAAAAGCAAATAGAGGGACTATAACTGAGGTAAAAAGCAAGCCAAAGGGTTTTTTTTCTATTTAAATGATTTAAAAGCACATAATTTATGGGAACCACAGTTTTCCATAAAATCACAGAGCCAGACGAGCAGATTGTCAACAACAGACATGCTGTAAATATGGAATAGAAGGAATCGCAGGAAGCAGAGTTACATTCTAATGAGCTGTTTTGGACCATCTATCCACTATAGCAACAACAGAGGGAAAAGAACATTCTTCATCATTTCTGCTAAATGAATCTCACATTAATACAATACATTCTCTACCACTGGCAATTGTTCTCGCTATATACTGGTATTCTGCATACAGCAGCCATTTGGTTCTAATAAACAAAGCCTATTAAAAGTGAAATGATTTATTTTAATGTAACAAACCATCTAGGCACTTGGTGATTTCAGATTTATGGCAGCAGCACCATACTTCTAATTTTCCATTTACATCTGTCAGCTGTGAAGCGTGCATTGCAGTTTTATATTCATGCAGAAAGAATAGCAATTCAAAAACACTAATAGGGATTTTTAAACAATTCTATGCTATATATTATCAGAATTGTATTCTACAAATTACAAAGTGAAATCCATTTTAATTATATCAATGCTAGAATGTGCCTGAAATCTAGATCCTGAACCTGAGATGGAGATAGAGATGGAGAAAAAAAAGCTCAAATTGCACAGTGAGGGTGGTATGTGCTTAGCTTTCCAACAGATGGAGCACCATCCAGACTGAAATCTTTGAACAGTGCAATCAGTTGCTGTACCTGTGGAGAGGTGACAGGTCTATAAAGGCATGAGAACAACTAAAACTTGGCACTGAATATATTTCATATATTTCAGACCTCTCCAGGGCCCCAGCAATATTTTTCTCAGGACTACCACCACCACCACCACCAGCAAGGGGGCCCTGTACACCATATAGTGCAGGCTGGGGACAGCCACCATATTGCATAGGAATTTTAAAGTCATGTAAATTAAGACTTTTGGGCTGTGGTGCAAAATCTGCACTGATCCCCCTTCCCACTATTGGCAGGCCCCATTTTCAGATGGGCCATGGTGCAGTTACATTCCCCCATTCCCCACCCCATGTAGTTTCCACCACTGGGCACATTTTCTAAATCAGAAATCAAATGTAAAAAGTCTTGGAAAGCAACACAAGCATCATAAAAGTTCATGGAGGTGCCAAATAAGGGCTAAGATTGGCTATTATGTAGCCTCTATGCACACTATCAGCTTACAGGAGGCTTTATTTGGTAGTAAATCTTGTTTTTATTCAACCAAAGCCAGGAATTCAAAAATAACTACCTGGTTTGGGGGCACTGAGAGCAACATCGAAGGGGCTAGTGAGCCACTGGTTGGGATCGCTGCTTTAGAGAATATAGTTACCAACGGAAACAAACAGCAAACAATATTGGCTACTGCAGATATGTGATTAAAAACAAGATTTGTTTGATTGTTATAGGTAACTGCACATTTAATTTAGCACATGTGTTAGTATATATGTTCTGCTGTCCATTCCACACAACACAAACATGTAGTAAGTATTTATCTATGTACTGGAAAGGAGTTGGAGCTTATTTGCTAGCACAGCTGTAGCATATCATAAGCCATTAGCTTTACTAGGTCTGGTATTAAATGGCACCTAAGGCTGATGCCACACGTGGCGTTTTTACGCTGCGTTTTTTCTCAGCCTAAAAACGCTGCACAAGCCACACAGCCCCTGACTATGGCGTTTTTCAGCCTAGAACTGGTGACGTAGCAAATCCCGTTTCCATGGTGCTAATAGTGCAAAATAGTAAAAAACGCCGCGTATTTCAGCTAGGTCTGGCAGCTACCTTTGTGTATACATAGGAATAGCTTGCTTTGCAAATACTGGCGTATTTCAGCCAACGCTTGAAAAATCCGTGCTAAGGCTGATGCCACACCAGGCGTAGGGCTGATTTTTTCGGCAAGCGGAAAAACGCTTGCCGAAAATTCAGCCCTACGCCTGCTACTTGTGCCTGCACCCGAATGAATGGGATACGCTCGGGTGAAGGCACAAGTAGCCGATATACGCATGAAAACGCGAGACTTTGCATTCTCTCGCGTTTTCATGCGTATATCGGCTACTTGTGCCTTCACCCGAGCGTATCCCATTCATTCGGGTGCAGGCACAAGTAGCAGGCGTAGGGCTGAATTTTCGGCAAGCGTTTTTCCGCTTGCCGAAAAAATCAGCCCTACGCCTGGTGTGGCATCAGCCTAAGGCATTTTCTAGCGTATTTACGCTTTGTGTGGTTTGCCTCGAGTCTTTTCAAGTTATTTCTATGGATGATGATATCGGGCGTTTTTCAGCCGCTGAGAGAATTAGAAAAAACGCAGCGTAAAAACGCCACGTGTGGCATCAGCCTAATACTTAAAAATGAATGGAGTTGCCAGCCAGCACAACCAGCACTCTGGATGGGAAAACAATAGTAGTTTTCTAAAAAAAAAATCACTTTATCTAGCACTCCAGGCTTCACATTAGTAAGACATGCATGCTTGTGATGTATAATCAGCCTACTTCACACTGCACACTCCCTTCTTATGCACATTCGTTTGCCCAAATATGGGCACCCGCTCTCTCCTGGTTTGGGAGCCAGAGCACTAGATTTAAACTTTTCTTAGAAAATTACAATTGTTTCCATTATATAAAGTGTTGTCTCTGTTAACCTGCATCTCTGGTGGGGGAAACAATTTTTAGGTGATTTATAAGTTGCAAGGCATAATTTACCAAGTGCAGGGCATGATATAAAGTGCAAAAAAACAGGTGCCAACCACACTTTTCACTTTGCCACTGCTTTGGCAATGCTGTATTCATAATGGGTAGGCAGGAGGCAGTATGCGGGGATCCTGTTGGATGCCTAGGAACAACAACAGGTGCAGAACGCAGCATGGCTCTAAATGTTAACCCTATGGCTGGGGGGTTCTGTGTTTGGCTGGGGGTTCTGTTAACCCTATGGCTGGGGGTTCTGTGTACCCCTTCGTCAGGCATGCCTGACGAAGTGATACGCCCCCGAAACATTGCTACACTTTGAATAAACACACAGGGACTAAGCCCCGCTTGCATTATACGTGCTAGTCATTTTTCTTCTTGGCTCTGTACTAATTATCTGCCTATAGTAGTAAGAAGCACAGGGCTGTGTTCATACAGTTATCTAGAATGCTTGGGGTTTTCCATGAACTGTACCTTAAAGCTACCAATCCATTTACATATAACATTATTAAGATAGGTTTCCAAATATGTAAAAAGATGCACAGAGTGCCTGTATTAAAACATTTTACTGTGCAAACTATTCTTCTGCAAAAAAGGATATGCCAACACAACTTGTTTTGCAAGTTTGTTAGCCCAAAAGTTGAATTGGCCAGCTGAATAAAAACAGAAGTAGTTTATGAGTTTAGGGGATCACTGCAAGGAATTTTTGGGCTCACTGTAAAGAATGTTTGTGTTTATAGTCATCGACTCCCACGAGTCACATATAGGATAGTTAACAGTCTGTCTGTTGATTTCACTAACCCATGGGGCCAGAGAGACCACCAACTTAGCTGTATTTTCCAGCTACTCCTGATGTCCCATTTAGCTAGAATGCTTGACCTATAAACCAAGGAATGTACTAAACAAGAGAAGACAAACTCATGTTCTGCTTTGGATAAAAAAATTCCAGTGCATTTATTAAGATTTACTGTAACAATGAAACAAAGAAAAAGTTTATATTTGGGTTTTACCAGATATCTATATGCTTTAGGTAAGCACAGTCACAATAAGCAGTGCTGGGCCAAGCAAAGTCCCATTCACAATTGCTCTCTCCCTCCAAAGTCAGAAGCAGGGGAACTGATGGGTCATCGTTGCTTTTTTAGCAGGCTGCTGCTCGGACTTACAGGAGGGCTGAGAGGAAGGTAGGTGTACAGAATAGGTATGTGCCTAGCACCCTTCCAATGTTGAGCTCTAGACACATGCCTCTTTTGCCTACAACTAGTTCCAGCCTTGACGATAGGCTATAGAGTGCCAGATTTGTTGCTAGGTTGTTTCCATGTGCTTATTGTGTTTTTACTATAGGTGCTGTGAACTAAAGTTCCATGCGAATGAAGGGTTGTTGTCTGTCCTTTTATTTAATGGGCCAGGCACACAGCAGAAGGAACCACTAAACATTTTTAGATTATAGAGCAGGGGGAAAATGAGATTTCTACAGACAGAAAATAATATCCATTGCATAACAGTATATAAAGGACATTGTTACATGCAAAAAACAAGTAAATATGCCTTCTCCTTTAAAGATAACAGGTGTTGCACAGAGTATCATAAATAGCGCCAAACACAAATGCTGTGCTGATCTGTATCATTGTTCAGGTAACTTGATTTCCTACAAAGGAACCACAAGCAACAACAGGCAATTCCCACAAGTACTAGTAAATGTTTGAAAAGGTAAGTTAAATGTCTGCCTACTTTAATTTTTTATATACCAGAGGAAAATACAACACATTGCACTCATCTCCTGCACTTTCCTGTAAGTGCCAAAAAATCACCAAGTCATGCAGCCCATGGGGTAGATTATTTGCAAGAGCTAAATGTGTTCTTAACTATAAATCAGCCAGATCGTCTGCTCAGCAGATGCACAAATCAAAGCCATGTGTGATGAGAGTGTCCCTGAAGTGGCAGAGCTATGAGAGTGCAGGAAAGAAGTATGCTGAAGTGCAGGCCAGCAGGGTGTTAGGAAAGCAGCCTTGGTTATGTTCTGTCAGCACCTTTCCTGCTCTCTGCTGCATAGCTTTTGTGGGACAGGACATGCCGAACAATCATGTCTGCTCTGGAATGTCCCAAATGGTGACTGTGCAACTAAATGTATTAATAAATTCTTTATAGAATTTTAGAATGCCAAACTATGGTACATTAACTTGACGCATGCACAACCAATTTTATAGAATAAACGTGGCACCTCTACAGCACAGTGCTGTCCTAGCTGAAAATAAAAGTAGGGTTACCACCTTTCTGTTTCTAGAACTTCGGGCAGGGGAGTGGGTGGTGACATCAGGGGGCGTAATTATGAAGTAGGGAACTGCAATTGGCCAGTCCCCGCATCAGTCAAGCAGGGGAAATTTCAAGGGCCCCCCCTTCGAGGATATTTAAATGCCCCCATCATATATATATAAGTGCGGCAGTGACCTGGAAGCAGCAGAGGTGGCAGGTGCTTGTAGGTCCCCTCAGATCCCAGCGGCAGTGGGGCCTTATATACAGGTCCTTTTCAAAAAATTAGCATATTGTGATAAAGTTCATTATTTTCTGTAATGTACTGATAAACATTAGACTTTCATATATTTTAGATTCATTACACACAACTGAAGTAGTTCAAGCCTTTTCTTGTTTTAATATTGATGATTGTGGCATACAGCTCATGAAAACCCAAAATTCCTATCTCAAAAAATTAGCATATTTCATCCGCCCAATAAAAGAAAAGTGTTTTTAATACAAAAAAAGTCAACCTTCAAATAATTATGTTCAGTTATGCACTCAATACTTGGTCGGTAATCCTTTTGCAGAAATGACTGCTTCAATGTGGCGTGGCATGGAGGCAATCAGCCTGTGGCACTGCTCAGGTGTTATGGAGGCCCAGGATGCTTCAATAGCGGCCTTAAGCTCATCCAGAGTGTTGGGTCTTGTGTCTCTCAACTTTCTCTTCACAATATCCCACAGATTCTCTATGGGGTTCAGGTCAGGAGAGTTGGCAGGCCAATTGAGCACAGTAATACCATGGTCAGTAAACCATTTACCAGTGGTTTTGGCACTGTGAGCAGGTGCCAGGTTGTGCTGAAAAATGAAATCTTCATCTCCATAAAGCTTTTCAGCAGATGGAAGCATGAAGTGCTCCAAAATCTCCTGATAGCTAGCTGCATTGACCCTGCCCTTCATAAAACACAGTGGACCAACACCAGCAGCTGACATGGCACCCCAGACCATCACTGACTGTGGGTACTTGACACTGGACTTCAGGCATTTTGGCATTTCCCTCTCCCCAGTCTTCCTCCAGACTCTGGCACCTTGATTTCCGAATGACATACTTTGGACCACTGAGCAACAGTCCAGTGCTGCTTCTCTGTAGCCCAGGTCAGGCGCTTCTGCCGCTGTTTCTGGTTCAAAAGTGGCTTGACCTGGGGAATGCGGCACCTGTAGCCCATTTCCTGCACACGCCTGTACACGGTGGCTCTGGATGTTTCTACTCCAGACTCAGTCCACTGGTTCCGCAGGTCCCCCAAGGTCAGGAATCGGTCCTTCTCCACAATCTTCCTCAGGGCCCAGTCACCTCTTCTTGTTGTGCAGCATTTTCTGCCACACTTTTTCCTTCCCACAGACTTCCCACTGAGGTGCCTTGATACAGCACTCTGGGAACAGCCTATTCGTTCAGAAATTTCTTTCTGTGTCTTACCCTCTTGCTTGAGGGTGTCAATGATGGCCTTCTGGACAGCAGTCAGGTCGGCAGTCTTACCCATGATTGCGGTTTTGAGTAATGAACCAGGCTGGGAGTTTCTAAAAGCCTCAGGAATCTTTTTAAGGTTTTTAGAGTTAATTTGTTGATTCAGATGATTAGGTTAATAGCTCGTTTAGAGAACCTTTTCATGATATGCTAATTTTTTGAGATAGGAATTTTGGGTTTTCATGAGCTGTATGCCACAATCATCAATATTAAAACAAGAAAAGGCTTGAACTACTTCAGTTGTGTGTAATGAATCTAAAATATATGAAAGTCTAATGTTTATCAGTACATTACAGAAAATAATGAACTTTATCACAATATGCTAATTTTTTGAAAAGGACCTGTACACCACTGCTATCTAGCCTATTTAGCACCTAGCATTTTATATAAACTGCAATCATTTCAGCGCTGCTAGCTGTTTTTTTAGATGTGTCCCTAAATATTAAAGTGATCTGTTTCCCTAATCTAGCAGGGCCCAGAGTAGTGGCTTTGAGGCCCCAGTCTGACGGTCAGTTGTGGTGAGATTTGCAAAAAGTGCCTATTTCATATCCCAGCTACTCCTGGAATTACAGTTTGAAGGGCATTTATAGTGAGATTTGGGGGTGAACCCTAATCTGGTGTCCTATATATTTTTGCAACTATGCCTGAAACAGTAATGTTTTTAAATGTTGCAAACTGAAAAGCCAGTTAGTGTATACACAGTACAGTAGGGACATTAGGTTTTAACCTCCGCAAAGGCAGGGACTGAACACATGATGTATAATATCTGTAAAGTGCAGCAAAATTTGTTAGCTTTATACAAATTAGTGCAAATTTATAAAAAAGTTTGAAAAAAAAGCAAACACAAAAAAATGGTGACAAACCCCAAGCAGATTTTTTTTTTCCCCTGAATGCTAACTTATCTACGTAACTAATCTAAGAAAATAATTTAACCAAAAAGGCGAGTTTGTGGTTTTTTTTCCCAGAAAAAAAGCCGCAGGCTGGCAAGAATCATATTTTTTTATTTGTTTTCAAAGAGGCTGAAAAATATCCAGTGCTCTGTTGCTTGTCCATCCATTGGCCGTGTCTGTAAGGAGCTGTATGATTTATGATTGGAATTTTTGTTATTTCTGTTCCTTTTTTCCCAGTAATATGGTAAAATAACCATTAGAAAATATTTCCATAGACTTCTATACAACCGTGCCAGCTTTTACTTGCCAAGATTTTTCTGGTGAATTTTTTGAGTTTTGTTTCTTTAATACAGTAAATCTTGATAATTTACGGTTTCAGAAAATACTTGCATATATTTTTCGCTTTCCACTTTTTTCAACTTCTTTTTATAAAATCAAGGAAAAATGGCAACTCAACTTTTAGAAATCTGCCCCTAAAAACACTATTAATGGAGAAGGAAAGTCATTTTGGCATTTTACTGCCAATAGATTTGCCACTTTAGTGCCACCTAGAACAATATATTTATTCTGCAGAAACCGTTAACGTACCTGAGTAAACAGCTTTAGAAGCTGTCTCTGTTTGCTTAAAGGAACAGTAACACCAAAAAATGAAAGTGTTTTAAAGTAATTAAAATACAATGTACTGTTGCCCTGCACTGGTAAAAGTTGTGCCTACCTCAGAAACACTACTATAGTTTATATAATACCCAGCCATTCTAGCTGGAAAAAAGGAGAAAAGGCACAGGTTACGTAGCAGATTACAGATAAGCTCTGTACAATACAATGGTGAATGGCTGCCCCCACAACATGCAGCAGCTTTGTTTACTAAACTATAGTAATGTTTCTAAAAAAAAATACCAGTTTTATCAGAGCAGGAGAACAGTATATTACATTGTAATGACTTTAATTCAC
Source organism: Xenopus tropicalis (assembly GCF_000004195.4). Lineage (NCBI taxonomy): Eukaryota > Metazoa > Chordata > Amphibia > Anura > Pipidae > Xenopus > Xenopus tropicalis. The sequence continues at coordinate 79,057,572 of NC_030682.2, read as the reverse complement.
TTTCATTTTTTGGTGTTATACTGTCCCTTTAAGATAGCAGCTGCCATTTTAAGTTGCTTCCTTCCTGCAGTCTCTAGCCGTTATATCTGAGATCCCACATTCCTAAGGGAGGGGGGAGGGAGTTCTTAGAATTCTGGTGGGAGGGGGGAGCAGGATAGGGGAGGGGGGAGCAGGAGAGGGGAGAGAGGAGAGAACTGCTCATACTCTGGCCCCGGGAATTAAGAATGTTTCTGAGAGAGTAAGTCAGACACTGGAACATCATGTTTACAAAAAAAAGAGACAAGACATCCTGTGTTTCTTTTGATAGTGGACTCAGTGCAGCATTACTGTGAGTGCGTATGGCTGTATTTACAGTATAAAGACCTTTCCAATAAAGCTTACTTTGTTTTACCTTTCCTTCTCCTTTAATGTGGGCCCTAGCCAATTGTTAAAACCAAAAAGGGTGGATAAACTAAAAAAGTACAGATTTGTAACTAGTAACACAGTTGCTTTAAAACATTTTATGTACAAGTGACATCACAAAAATGGAGGGCATGGCTGTACTGCATGCAAAGAATTTACTGGCTAGGTGCAAAGGCACTGTGGAAATGGCTGGGGATGGGGGCGGGGTTACACTTTACTGTAGTCAGACAATCAGTTAGGAAAGAAGTAAAGGAAAAGTACACATTGTAGATACTGATTTCAATAGCAAATACACTGATCGATAACTATAAAATAATTGAACATATGTATAATGGAATACAGGTATGGGATCCCTTATTACAGAACGCCTGTCTCCCTTAGACTCCATTTTAATCAAATAATACAACATTTTTAAACTGATTTCCTTTTTCTCTGTAGTAATAAAACAGTACCTTGTAATTGATCCCAACTAAGATACAAATAATCTTTACTGGATGCAAAACAATCCTATTGGGTTTAATTAATGTTTTATAGATTTTTTAGTAGACTTTAGGTATGGAGATCCAAATTACGGAAAGACTCCTTATCCGGAATACCCTTGGTCCCGAGCGTTCTGGATAATGGGTCCTATACATTTATTATTATACTATCAGGAAGACTTGTACTACTGAAAATAACAAAAAGGAATCAACTAAAGAGAATGAATGGGTATATGAGATTTTCAGGAATACCAGAGGTAAATAAATATGTATATATCATAAAGCTGGCCACACATGTGGTTGACCGAATAAAACTTATCTGTGCAGGCCCATGTTGTTCCAGGACAATCTAAGAGCTACATACACACATTGAATCGGGTCAGTAAGTATCACCAGCAGAGCAATCACACACCATGCTAGTTTCTATAAAGCACACAGTAATGAACTCTGATGAAAAGTATCCAGCAGGAGGAGGAACATTTGTATTTATGCAGTTGCATTTTTGACTGTTATGCATTGTGCCCAAGTCTTGGGTTGATGCTTTCATGTTAAGAATCAGAATTCTTTTAGTGAAAATAAAAAAGGATATGTGTGTATGTTAGGAGGGGGGTAAGGGTTAGAGTGCCTCTGAACTGGGAACACTTAAATTACAGGGAACAGAAACCCAAACAATGAACTGATGTAAACTCAATTTATTTTCTATTGTTAATACCAGACTCAATGGAGTCAGCAACCCTAGGGTTAATTTAGTACATATTATTATATTTATTATGCTGTGAAAAAAGAATTCCGGCGGAAGAAAAAACGCAAATTTACGCAAAAAATTACGCCGATTTTACACTGGTTTTTACGCGGCGAAGCCTGCTGATGCGTGGCACCGTTTTTTACACAACATAATAAATATGCCCCTGAATGTCACTGGCACTTTGACATTGATAGATCTGTTTAGCTGAAAGGCTATATAATATCTCACATATAACCAAAAATAGAAAATGAATATCTATTGTAAAAGTTTACTTTAAATAAATGTATAAACAAGGCAAGGCTACTCTAGGGTGGTGGCAAATCTCTCACAGATCGCATCGCAACTCACACTCTACCGCTGTCTCTTTGCTATCTTACCTCTTCCCATTACTCAACCTTCTCCCAGATTTTTCAGCAATGGAAAATTTCCTTCCTAGTACCTTTAACAGGAGCTACTATGTTGAGATTAGCACTATTTCAGCCTCCTATTACGAACTATACATATGGGCAAGATGATCACTTTGTTTATTTGGCTTTTAGAACAGAAACAAAGCTATAATAACAGAATTGTTTGCAAAGTTTCTGAAAATCAAAACAAAAATTTTATGTACCCTATCCCCTCCATTATGGTAAATGGTCATGGTTTGCCTTATATAACTGCACATTTTATTAGTTATTGTATTTCACTATTACCAAATGAACATGCAATTATATCCTTTGGATATTCTTTTTATATATTTGGCTGCTTCTTCAATAGTATTTGAAAATTAAATTATATGGACCATATGTTCTCTATAACAACACTTTTTGTATACATCTGTATGGATATAACATGCTTTCCCTGTTTTCTTCTTTAGGTGATGTCTGCCATTTTGGCCTTCTCGCAAGAAATCCCCAGAGTTTGTCTCTTCTTAATAGTAATAAACACAAGGAATAAAATCTCTTTCCAGAATGTAAACTTGGCAGAAACCCCCAGAACATACAAAAGAACAATTGACAACCTTTTCAAAATGGAATTTTAACTAGCTATACAAAAAGCAGCAATGTGCCTCACTTGGCTAGCCAGCTCTGGAAGTCTCTTCACTGTAGCGATCCATTCCCTGTATTTATAAGATCTATTAATCTATGTTTGTTTAGCAAAGGAAGATGCTTGTCTCTTAAGACCTAACCACTTAATTCTATCCCAAGCAAAATATTATGGCTTGATGTTTGTGTGCTGCAATTCTTTCTTCCCTCCCCTTGGTGTCTGTGATTAAATAGCCAGAATAAACAGGGAAAAAATTTGATTCAGCACTCATGGGATTGCCCACATATCAACCAAAACTTTACTTTGTTGTATAGCTTATAATAATTAGACCACATAATTACACATTGGTACAAATATAGCTATTAGAACAAAATTATACTTGGCATTCTCTACTGATATATAGTGGCAATTAATTTTCATTATTATTTGAATTTGTATAAACCAAAGAAAATCTATTCATTAATACATTTGCAGTGAGTGAAAATAGTTATAAAAGGCCAGCTGTGAGGATATCCAACAGCCTTAGTGGCTGTTTGTTTTGCACATCCACACAAATGGCCAAACAGCAATGTTCCAATAAATCGGTCAATGAACCAAGCAAATACACATACTGAAAAGAGATATTACATTTTCAGCAAACCATTCCACATCATGGATAATACATCAGACCCTTACAATCTAAGGTCTCTATTGCATTTACACAGATTATGCTCATTGTTATTAGGAACCAATTAATCTACCTGTATCTTTTAGGAGTGTGGGACAAAACCATAGTATTTGGACAAACTCATGCAAGCACAGGGAGAACATACAATCTCCTTGCAGATAGAGCTTTGCTTGGAATCAAACCTAGAAATCCAGCAAACCTCCAGCAATAACCATTGCACCACCATGCTGGACATGGTTGCACCAAAAACTGCTTTAATCAGTTAGAAGAATTTGACATTCCTGAATATTTGCAGATATGAGTTTGTGCCCTGCTGAGTAGATATGCAGGGAATTTGAGGCACTTGAAGCATAGTACCAATAGTAACAATTTGGGCTTTTTCTGGCTGAATCAATTCAACTGGCTTCACAGGTACTTCTCCACTGGCAGAAAAATGACATAGGACAAAATGCCCCATGTCCAATAGGCTTTCAGTTATTTGCCCAAGACAAAATTTCCAGTGACATTTCATTTATCTCAAATATATTGGTAACTGTACCTGAAAATGGCCCCATTATATTACTGTAATAGGCCTAGGGGTTTTGCTTGTCTGTGAACTGGTAGAGGCCTTGGGCAAGTAACTTAATTTCACTGCATCTTTGTTTCAAGGGGGTATGTGTGAGTAGACATGGTAGCCTCTTTAATCCAAACCTTGGGAGGTTTTTGGTGACGCCCTGTCTTTTTTATCCCAACCATACCCAAATTCAAAGCAACCGACACCTCCATTCCCGGATGCGGCCATTCCTTTTGCTCTGCTCAAAATAGGTTACCAAAAAATTATTTTGGTAACCTTGCAATTAAAATTGACTGCTGTTAAATCTTTTGTATACTATATAAAGGACTATATTTTTTTAATACTACCACTGTGCCTGTGTTTTATGTGTGAAAACCCTTATCCTATTTAAAATTATTTTGGTGCCCTGTATATGGGTACTGTTTTTTGGGTTTCTTGCACCAAACACCTATATTGATGTTCTTTTTTATGCAAAGTGAGTGCCCTCCATTTATGTATATTTACTATAAGTACTTAATCATAAACTTTTCACCCTGACCCACTGTATCTCTTTTCCTAAGGGCTTGGTTGTTTTATTTTAAAGAAGAGACACACTGTTCTGGAGCAATACGTTAGTGACTTGTTGACTGTTTACCTTGTGACCATCTTTGCATGATTATATCATTTTCCCACTTATTTGGCTGCACAATAGATTTAGCCATGGAAAAATGGGTAAAAAAAAAACCCAGCAAAGAATATTTTAGAATTGCAAGTATCAACCAAACAAATGTTCACATTTTTATCCCCAATATGTGATTGTATCGTTATACAAAGACTACTTCTGCCATACATATTGCTTTCTAATGTTGGTATGTGCAAAGCACTATGCTTAAAACTATAGCAGGGGATTCACTTAGCGGGAAATATCGACTACAAAGAACCCATTTTCAGCATAGCAGGACCGTTTATACAAGTGGTTGTAATAATCATTCTACCTCATTGTGGGCCATACTGCTTTCACAGTAAAGGCCTGACCCTGTAAATCTTTGTAGGAATCTCTTCCACTCCCACCCATGTTCATTTGCATGATATATAAGCATTAATGATTCTCTTCCAACAGAGTATATTTGGCCTTCATACAACAATTATACATTCTGTTAATGTACACAATCATATTCTTGTTTAGGCCACTTACACTTTTGAAAATGAACATACCAGCAAATTGATTCTTTTCAGAATCGTATTTTATTTCAGTTAAGTTTTGGTGTAACAATTTGCAATACTACATACTGCATTTTAAGCACATGACTTGCATTTATAAGACAACAGAATAAAGAGAGAGAAAAAAATGCACATAGCCTCAATATGTAACATTTTTACACATTCAGCTTTTTTTAGAGACCTGAGTGAGACCTATATTTTGGTGCTCTGCTGTTTATACTTTGCCCAATTCAAGAAAATTCCCAGGCACAGCTAGACTCTGCACCATAGAGCTGGGAGGCCCATCAGGCCAACAAGGAGCCACATGAAGCTCCTCTGTGTTCAGCTGTGGTCTCCAGTGCTAAGGGACCCACTAGTAACTAGTTTCATGGAGTTCCCAGAAATGTTTATATGCATGCACATATAAGATCATTTACAAAGGCAGGTGCAATAACACAAATAACCATGTTTTTACCCACAACACTGTGTTCTTTACTTGAAATTCAGCATCATCAAAATAACATGTTCCACAAAGTGCACAATCAACCAATGTGGATAAGCATACCATAAAATATGTTATAAAACAAGCATTGTACACAAGTAAAGTAAATATTCTAGAAATAACACTATTGGTTCACAAAACATGGATACAATTGTTACAATGTTGGTAATATAATTAAATATTATACTGAATAATAAAATGGCAGAAGTGGAGAAGAAACCCATGTTATCCGGAAAGCTCTGAATTACGGAAAGGCCATCTCCCATAGACTCAATTTCAATCAAATAATTCAAAATTTTAAAACTGATTTCCTTTTTCTCTGTAATAATAAAACAGTACCTTAGAATTGATCCCAACTGAGATATAAATAATCCTTATTGGATGCAAAACAGTCCTATTGGGTTTAATTAATGTTTTATTGATTTTTTAGTAGACTTAAGGTATGGAGATCCAAATTACAGAAAGACCCCTTATCCAGAATACCCTTGGTCCCAAGCATTCTGGATAAAGGGTCCTATACCTGTATTGAGATTGAGTACAGAGAGTGCCGGCATTCTGCACATGCGCCATCTCTTATGCCACAGGCTGTCAGCCAATCGGATTATTTGTACAGGAAATAAATTGATACATGTTTCTCTGCTCTCTACTGACTGCGAAGCATCTCCCCACTGGTGATCTCTGCATCAGCGCTGTACCAAAATTGGGTAAGCAATTAATTTTAATTAATAAAGGTAAAATTAACGCTTTTTTAAACCAAATGTAAAGGGTGAGGTTCTTCTTTTACAAAGTCCTACTGCTCTGTTAGGACTTTGCAAAAGTTGAACATCCCCTTTAAATTCTAGAAATCTCACTTGAGAAAATTTAAGAGTGTATGAACATTAGCGACTAATCATTATTCTTGCTAGTCTGGATAAACTAGTTACATGTATGTACCCTTCTCCTGACATGCATAGCTAATTCAGGTATGTTCTTAAATAATGTAGTCAAATGGGGAAAATACATTCCTTGCAGATAGCTTCCTAAATGAATCACTAGTAACCAGATATGAGTGGAAATTCCTATGTTTATTCACAAGTGATATATACCTTAAATGGAATTTGCCAGCTTACAGTGAAGGTCATATACTGCAAACCAGAATTCAAATGTTATTACCATGCTATTTCATTCATAGTTGAAGGCCTGCAGTTTAATACATCATCATAGCATCACTGTTTGTAATATTCTTTTAAGCACTGTCACTGATAAGTCACTGTTTTCTATCATTCTTTGTAGGATGTGGGGCTCATTTTCTATCACTAGGCAGTTGTAACCCATTACATTATTCTACCAGCAGCAGAATAAATAAAGCTAGATAATGATTGGTAGCTGTGGGTTAGTCTCTAAAACAGCAACAAAAGTTTGTGAATGCACTAAAACCCATTTTTCATTAATTTGATCTTCAGCAATGTTTGTGCATACTGAGCATGCCATGGTCATTTTTACAGCTTCAAGCAAATGTAAATCAGTCTGAATACACACAATGTTTGTCAACATTTATTTTGTCATGCTTAGAGCATGTCTGGACTCTGGTCCAAATTTAGGAGTAACAGTTGCATGCAGTCACTCCTATAACCAATCCAATAAAAGTCCTTACATGGTGCAAAGAGAAATGTGTATGCTTAATATGTTAGCTGGTGTTATAAAAATGTTACTGGTTTGTTTGGCCACTAGGTGGCAGTAGAGTGTGAGGGTAGAGAGGGGTGAGAGATTACAGGGGTATATTTAAAATAGCTAAGTGTAATTTAGATCACAGGCCACCAGAGGGCAGTGCAGGCAGGAAGGTATAAAAGGAGCAGCCACTCCCAGGTTCAGGGGTTTTAATAGGAGGGCATGGTCAAGTTACCACCTACCCATAAGAGGTGAGACAGGAAACAGCTAAAATAGATTAGAGGGATGTAATAGCGAGCACTAGGTGCATGAGGCAGTCAGGGTAGATAGAACGGGCAGCCTGCACCCCAACCAGGAGAAAGGGGAACTTGGTTACAACAGGCAACCCGTTAGGGAATCCAGCGACAGTGTAGGAACAACTAGCGAGGAAGTGCGAGGGTCTTCTGGTCAGAATCCGTTAGAAGAAAAGGCCTATACAGAGCAGAGTGAAGATGAATCGCTGAAGAATCCTAGACCACTAGAGAGTGTGGAGGGTTACTAGCATGGAATACAGGACCACGAGAGTGGATGGGTGGGACAAGGTTCCATCGTAATGGAAATGGGGAGTAAATTTGCATAGCTGTGCAACTAGCTAATGGATATCCTGGTGGAGAGAAATGACATATGTGTGTGAAGTTTGTTAACCTCCAGCTGGAGTCAGGGATACCTTGTGGTAGTGAAAGGGTTGCTACTGCAGTGGAGCTGTCCCTTTAAGAACTGTGTTCCCACCCTAAAAGTGGGGAGTTACATCTATTTCTTAAGCACTGGCTCTGATAGTAGCTCTGTAGTGGGGCTAACCATATTCTTCATTTCCCAGGGTGTCACAGCCATGTGACCTGTGCTCTGATACACTTCAGTCACACTTTACTGCTGCACTGTAAGTTGGAGTGATATCCCCCCTCCCAGCAATTGATCAGCAGAACAGTAGAAAAGTAGCAAGATAGCAGCTCCCAGTAGATATCATAATAGCACTCAATAGTAAGAAATCCAAGTCTGGCTTGGGACTCCTTCAGTTAGATGGGAGTAGGAGAAACAAAAGGTTACCTAAAAATAGTTCTAATGTGGCGCTGGCTCTTTCTGAAAGCTCAGACCCAGGCACAATACACTGAAATGACTGGCTACACACCAATATTACAACTAAAAATAGTTGTAATAATGACATTTTAAATGGTAGACTGAATTACTTCCTGTGTAAACAGTGTAATTTAAAAATTAAAATGTACACCATAAAAATTGTGACAGTATCCCTTTAAACAACGCCTGTATAAATTATATTGATATGAGTTTTTATTTAGGGTTCGAACAAACAAGTGTGAGAACCAGTGGTACCATATGTTATGTAACTGGTTAAAACCCTGCAGTCTACTATCTGTATTTAAAACCATAAATCAATGAATTTGTGGCAAAAACTGTTTTGTTTACAGATATACTCCATTAGGCTCCAGACAGAGATTATTACTGGGTGGCCTTGTAGTGTGAGTGGAGATTGCTTATGTTGTACTGGCAACATCACATGCAATTAACAAGTATATATGGCCGGGACTAGCTAGTTTACATTTATCCATATTCAGCTGGGTTAAGCTAATTGACCTGTTGAGGCCTACTGCTGTACAGATCTTGAAGTGCTTTCATAAAAAGCTTGTGGTAAAGCTGTTACCCACATATAATATAACACTGAAAGTGTACCATTTAAAAGTATAATTTGGAATGCTACAAAATAGAAACCATTCCCCAGAATTTTCATGGAATATTAAGTACAAGCGAGGGTGCATTTTGTGAGAGGCAGGAAAGTTGCACCTGTACTGGCTAATGAGAGCGCTCTGAAATTAATGGCATCTACAGTGATTGAATCTAAAACATACCCTATGTGCATGGTGGGGGGCTGGGGTCAGGGGTATGTAAAGTAAAACAGATGGTTGAACTTTTCACAGTACAGTCTAATGTGATTAATGTGCTAAATAATAATGGTAATGATTTAGCTTTGACTTTACATAAAAAGCAAGGTTTATGGCACCCTTGGATTTTGCGAATAAGCCTAAAAAAATCATCAGCACTTTATCTTAGGGAACGGAAAAAATCCCAAAGATGGGGGTAACTAACAAAACAGGCAACCAATCAGTACAGTCATCTGAAATGCCATCTTCATTCAGGACTTTACAGATGAGATTTATCATTCACATCATTCCCTGCCTCAATGAAGATTGCAATCTAAGGTTAGATTCCAAAACACCACAATTAGGAGCAGACACAGTCAGCATGGGGCTCCTGCGCAGAAATAGTACAAGGCCATTTACCCATCTGTTATAGCTGCCATCTTGGTAGTAAACAGTTTACTAGCAGCCACCACTGTCAGCTATGAGTGCCTATGCTGGCAGCAAAGGGAGCTCCAGATTATTACACTGACATCAGTCCCTCAGGCCCAGTGACTGTCTATGGCATTTTATAGCAGATCCTCTGGCATTTGCCACAATCCACAGATTGTCAGTCCATGTCTGTTCCCCCCCCAGTGGGGTTTCCTACCGTAAACATAATACTATGGTCAATTTTATCAGAAGCAAGTTAAACTGCCTGAATATTGTGTTTGTGGGTGTGAGGAAAACCAGGGTACTCAGAGGAAACCCACACAAGCATTGGAAGCACATAAACTCCTTGCAGATAGGGGAGTTGTGTGAAAGTGATATATTAAAATAGTGATACTATCACAAGAAATTACTGTTCTATACATATGGCCCTGCATGGCACTTTTTCAGCATAAATTCAATATACTCCATAACTGTTTAGATGTGGCTTTATTGCAGCCTGGTGTTACTGCTACACTTCTAGGAGGCAGAATGTGACCCCTGCAGTTGTGAGTATAAGCCCATACAATAACATTGGGTTTGATATATATATATAAATACTGAGAGTGAAATTCCATTCAGATTCCTTACCAGGAGAGAGTAGAGAATGGGCAGTTTCTGACCGGTTGGATTATTTAGCCAAACTCAGATATGGTAAATATTAAACACTGAAAAAAGTAAGTGATGACAGTGCAGATTACTGAACTAACACAGGTCTCTTTCTGCTTGTTATGACTAAGGCTAAATGACAGCAAAGGTTAAAACATTATGTAGCAATGAGTGACAGGACTTCATTGGAATGGAACAAGTTAGAGCTTTACATACCAGCTTTCCTTGCTATATTTTTTCTGTGAATGAATCTCCCTTTGCTGTGCAGTGACTACAAGCAGCAAACATTTTGACAGCAACAGAGGTACAAATATGAGATCCCTTATCCAGCATCCCTGTGTCAAAAGGTGCCAAAAATCATGACTCGGAAGCCTCCAACGCATTCCCAAATCTGCGCTAAATCAGCTCTAAGGCTGGGAAAATCCAGCAGCAAACTCTTACACTTCCTTCTTCCATCTGACCTTGATATAAATAGATGAGGAAGCATAGGAGGCAGAAGACTTTGTGCCTGCCAGGCAGTTTTCCTGGCTTTTTACTATTATTAGCATGTATGTATAAAGTGCCACCATATCCCAGAGTGCAGTAAAATAAATGGCTATATATACAGAATATACTGATTTACATACAAAGCAAGCAATTTCTGAGACAAGAGTTGAATAGGGCCATGCCCAAGAGAGCTAACAATTGACAGAGTAGCTCTCTGTATTAATTAGTGGGGAAAAACACTTACAGAGCAAGCTTTAAGTGGTAAGGAATCAGGATAAGGGACGCTGTACCTGTGCGAAGTTCAAGAAAAAAAAATTATTTACAATCATGCTTGCATTATTTTGAGTTTAATACTTGATTTAAAGAACAAAACAGAAACTCAGATACTTAAATGTATATTTTTTAGGGGGTGCCATGGATGTGAACTTGTAACTGCAGCAAGTGGAAGGCTCAGTTCAACATGAAGCGTGCCACCAAAATTGTGAGTGGGGCCTTTTGAGGAGGACCTTTTACTCTGTTGTGCATGTGCACACGCTGTTGGTACATCACTGAAAGCTTGCTGCACACTTTCAACTAAAAGGGGAATATTTTAAAAGCTGGGAAAATGGTATATACTGATGGAAGGACGGGGCTGGGCAAATCCAGGGGAGTTGAGAGCTCTGAGATGGGTAAATGTTACTCACCACCACACCATCTTTAAAAAAGAAGGAAACGAATATATACATTTATTTATCATAGGGCCCTTGGCCCCGCTTTCCCCAAATCATGCCATTCACTCACACACTTGTTTATACCTTTGATTATATTTTTTGCTTTTTTTATTTTAAGAAAATATGTGCATCAGAACAAAAAAAAAACAGACTTAAGTATCTGTATTTACAAAGGATATATATATGTCTTTCTCTGTTAAAAGTAAAGATAATCTTTCACTGCTGGTTCCTTTATAGTGCTATGACTGTACCAGACATGCAAAGTGCTATCTGAACTCTTCTGTATCTTGAGCAAATGTCACCTTTATGGTATCAGTAGTTAAAGAGCGCTGACTGTCCAGAAAACCATGCAGTGTATTGCATAATTAACTTAGACCAAAACAATCTGCATTTTAACACCAATACGAAAAGGATTTCTAGCCCTTTATGGGAACATATTGTTACTGCTATATTTATAGAACACCAATACATAGCTTACATTTTTTTCAGGCTTCCAGCACGGCATAATTTTGTTTTCCTTGGAAAGGGTCCAAGAGCTAGTTTAATGGCTTCTGCGAGATGCACTTTTCACACTGCTTAGAAGGCTGTGCACACACCACAAACAGAGAGGGCCATGTGTATATGCTGCTTAAGCATAAATATGCTCTTTAAAAAAAAGAGGCATGTTGCCAAAGAACAAACACTTTTGATTTCTAGATAAAAAAAGCCTCAAGGACTGTTAGCGATTTGCTCCAGTATTTAAATTATAAAGGGGACCAGCCAACACAAGTACCACCCAATAAATAAGATGATTTTGGAAGAACAGTTTAAGCTTCACAACATCCTTGTTATTTCCATCGTCCTGCACCATACGCAAATACCATTCAGTATAAGGCAATGTTGTTTAATTCTGCAAGCTGCACGCTAAAGCACTTTCAGAGAAGTCTAGCCTCTTGCACCAACCGCAAGAATAGAGACAGTGAGCATGGGTCTCTTTAGGTCTTGCTTCTAAGGTCAGAAGCTCTATGTCACATTTGTCAAGCAACACTGTGATGAAAACCAGAAGTGGCCATGAGACAAAATGAACACAAGGAATAAGTGAGATTGCTCTGATGAACACCATCCTATAGATTGCTGTCTGCTAATTGTCATCTGCCTTTTCTAACACTCATCTTTCTCTTTCATCTTCTTTAACTCTTGGGAGTAAAAAAAACTGTAGACTCTGATGTTGGATAGGATCAACTTGGTCTATTCAGCTAGGCATTTGCTTCAACACTCCCCAGTGTTGACATTGTAAGCTTACTTTTGGCCTTCAAAGAGAACAGCTGAGCTAAAGCCTGAGACAGTCTAAAACTGCTAATATGTTAGAAACCATAAAAAATTATTGATAGTTATTTTTATAGTTTAGACCCCCTTTTAAACAAAACCCCTTCTCTCAGCGCACATGTGCACATGTATAACTATAATTTACTTGCATATTAATGTTAATATTAATACATATTAATATATATATATATATATATATATATATATAAAAGACCAGCAACATCGAGTTATATTCCAAAAACAATCAATTGTGAATTAAAAACGCATGAACAGCCAACGTTACGTTTCGGTCCCCATCGGGACCTTTCTCAAGGCAACCATGCTAACCAACCCCATGTTCTATTTATCCCATAATATTGGATAAATAGAACATGGGGTTGGTTAGCATGGTTGCCTTGAGAAAGGTCCCGATGGGGACCGAAACGTAACGTTGGCTGTTCATGCGTTTTTAATACACAATTGATTGTTTTTGGAATATAACTCGGTGTTGCTGGTCTTTTTTGGATATTTAAATCATTTACCTTGCACCTGAGCTAAGTGCTGAAGCAGAGTTCCACCCTAGGTTCGCTATATATATATATATATACATAATACGTATTTAATTAATACATATTAATGACATCCGATACGAAAACTTTTAACCTCATTGACATCCTTATATTTTTCAATAAGGAGTGCATTATGTGATAAATTGGTCAGAATTTAGTGGTTCTTTACCCTGCATATCCACATGATACTATGAAAAATGTATTCTGTTAGAATTAACATTGCTAGGTTTGTACCACGATCCAAGTTATTAACTTGAACCACACCATTTCACAGCAGCAACACAAACCTAAAATCCATTTATTAAGTATGCAAAGTAAAAAGTGGGAAAAACATAGCACCATGTTTTTTACACACAATACATCAGAAGTTGTGTCTGCCACACTATCTCAACCAAGCACTGAGAACAGTTAATCATGTCTCTGTATCCAGCACTGCTTGTATATGGGAAGGCTGTGAGCACCCTATGGCACACAACTATGAGCACCCTACAGCACACAACTCCTGCCCTATACTCCTCATGACTCCTCATGGCAGGCACTGGTGATTTCACCAATGCCAGCCATAACTTTTGTACATATTTGTACTGGGTACCATTTTGGGGGGATATTAGAACACACTACTTTCTCCTGGCTCTGGTTCAGGGACCAAGAAGAGAAGACCAGAGAGACAAAAGCAAGGAAAAACAAAAAGAAATATAAATTGGGAAAAATGGCAAAATACATTTACAATTTAAAAATGGCAAGCTATCCTCACAGCACGGAAGATGTAAAAACTTACACAAACTTAAAAAAAACACCTACTTCACATGTGCGGACAGCAATGCTGAGTAAAGAATTTTAAATATATTCCAGAATTTCCGTTTTCATAATTAAAATATTTTCCAGTTTCCATGGAAAATGAACAAGCACACACAGGATCAGGAGAAGAAAGATAAAGAGAAGCGAGATATAGCAAAGATAAATGATATTAAGTGGTTATAATTTTTTTCTCGTGGACAGGTTTCTTCAACTGGGACTCCAACAAAATTGGAAATTCATTCTGGAGATCCTAGTAGCAACAGCATGTTGGCAAGAGTATTTTAACGAAAACCAAACAAATGTGCTTATATTTTTAACTGTAATTTCAGCTCTAAAAGAAGGAACGTATCTATTTCTAACATGTATGTGACAGTTAGGAGTACAGCGCAGAATGTTGGACATACAGCTTTAGGAACAAATAAACTTACAGCTCATTCAATCTTTTTACAATTTAAAAAAAAAAAACCCAGTTCTTATCAGTATTTAAAAATATGGACTTTTTTAATATCAGGATTTGATAATATAACCCCCATCTTATTATCTCTTAATGTGTCTTTCTCCAACCCCCCCACTAACTCCCAGGTTTCACTCTCTGCCCATTTGTCCATCACTTCCCAAATATCCAAAGCGGGATGCATCACATGTACTGTACTGCCAATCTCCAGCAAGATAATATACAACACACAAAGCCGCTGTGAAACACTCCCAAGAAATGCTGAAAGGTATGCAAAGCTTTAGAATAAATCATCAGTTATCTACCAAACAAAGAGAATACAGCTTTAGGCTTCTGACCATGTGGCATCAAATAATGAATATTTGCTTTAAAATATGAAATATTTACATAATACACCAGTGAATGCACCTGCTCTATTAGAGAGTAGTGGCTTATTTTTTATTACCTTCAACAAGAACAAGTAATACCGAAAAGGATTTTATTTAAGATTTGTAACCTAGAAAAAAAACAAATGGATTTTCTGTCTAGTCAGCAAATCATTTCTGCTTGTCCTTTCTTCCTGTCACATTTGGCACAGGCAAAATGCTCTCATTTCACTTACGTTTTTTAATAACCTTTCTTTTTTAGTCATAGCATAAGAGAAACGAGAGCCTTGGCAGACGTAATTTGTAAACAAAATGGCTTGAGCCAAAAAGGTTTTCTGGCAGAAGTTATTTT
Organism: Xenopus tropicalis; assembly: GCF_000004195.4. Taxonomy (NCBI): domain Eukaryota; kingdom Metazoa; phylum Chordata; class Amphibia; order Anura; family Pipidae; genus Xenopus; species Xenopus tropicalis. Next base: position 79,042,367 of record NC_030682.2, on the reverse strand, counting down.
GCAAAAGAAAATAATTTTTAATGCAAAACTCAGTTGCTGGGATCACACTAATACACGATTAATACACTCCAGCCACCTTAAGTGAAACAGTTTTGGATAAGCTGTGGCCTTGTCAACAAGTTCAGGGAGAACTTAACCCTACAAGTAAACTTATAACTACCATATATTATATACTGAACTAACTGCATCAGCCTAAAGGTTTAGCATCTCTATATCAGTTATAACCCGGGCCTTCAAAGTTGTCACAGGAGTTCACCATCTTTGATTTTCTTTGGGATGTCAGTGACACACACATGCTTAAGGGCTGATTTACTAAGACACGAATTCGAATCCGAATTGGAAAAATTCCGATTGGAAAACGAACATTTTGCGTCTTTTTCGTATTTTTTGCGATTTTTTTCGGCGCCTTTACGACTTTTCGGAAATTGTCGCGACTTTTTCGTTACCAATACGATTTTCGCGAAAAAAACGCGAGTTTTTCGTAGCCATTACGATTCGCTCGTATCTTGTCGCAACTTTTTCGTATTGAGCGCTCGTAAGCGGCGGGCGAAACTTTCAGACTTAGCATGATTTTGGAAGCCTCCCATAGGACTCAATGGCACCCTGCAGCTCCAACCTGGCCCAAGAAAAGTCACCATACTGAAGCTTGAATGAATCCGAACGCTACGAAAAAATCGCAACATTTTGCGCAACTTTCGGAATGGCTAAGAAAAAGGCGCGACTTTTCGCGCAAGTTTTAACGCTACGAAAAAATCGCCAGATTTTGCGCAACATTCGGATGGCAACGAAAAAGTTGCGATAATTTTCTGAAAAAATCGCCAAATACCGATCATTACGAAAAAAACGCAATCGGACGCATTCGGCCGGTTCGTGAGTAAGTAAATGGGCCCCTTAGTGTGCTCTGGGAAGCTGTTGAGAAGCTAACCTTAGGGGTCTTTGTGATTTCCAAAATATTTCATGAAAAAGCATTGAAACGCACCGGAATATGTCACAAAACACCTCTGGAAACAGGAAAAGTTTAGAGCATGATCAGGGCATTGCCAAGGAGTAATGGGGTATGTACAGGACATAACCAAAATACAAAACCATTGGTTTGGCAGCTCTTCAAACCAGAAAAATAGACAAATTTTGCCACTTATGTGGCATTCAGTGTGCAATATCAGATTCTCCTACCATTAGAAACATATGGTATTGCATGTGATGATTTTAGCAGATTAAATAAGTATTTTTCCTCATTTCTTCCCACCTGCTGATCAGGAAGTATGGGCTGAGGTGAAGAAATAAAAACATTCTCTCCTGCCTGAAATAAAAAGTAGAACAATTACACACTATAACACACACCAGAATGTTTTCTTTGGAGTGAAAATTCTGACTTGCGTGTCAGTGTGTCTGCTTACTTGCCCCTTCTTGAAGACATGTTTTATATATTGTATATGCTATGTAAATTATCCTTTATGTGCACTGTCTAAAATACTAAATGCATAATTTTATATGCCATTCTGTTATGTCAATCACACTGTCCAAAACAGCAGGAGCACAAGATATTTGTTCTCATTCGACCTAGGTCATAATCTTTGGGCAATTTTTTTTTTTTTTTTAAGACTTTATTTTCACATTTTTCAAACAAAATAATTTACATTAAGAAAGAAAAGAAAATGGGGAAGGGCACAGGCAAGGGCACAAATCATACCATGACTTGACAATCAAGTATTATGCAGTTCCGCCCATGGAAGACACTGGAAAACCAAAGGAATAAGAGTAAAGGACCCACCACCTGCTGCTGCACTACTCCAGCAGACTATTACACCTGTTGTCTCCACACTACACTTTCCCTTGTACTGCTGCAGCTGAAGGCTATCTGGCCGCACCAAACATTGCATCACCCACCGAGGTGAGAAGCGCAACAGGATTGGGGCCCCAGTGGACTAGTTTGATCCTATGCACAAATAAGAACAATGATTCCTATAATGGAAAGTGCAAGCACAGCATAGTGATTTCTGACATTTTGCATAAGAAAATAACAAGAGATCAAACTGCTTAGTGTGCTGTTACCTTTATAGTGAAAAGATAACTTTGTAGTTCATAGCGACAGCACCTTATAACATGAACATAACTTAAAGAATAACAATTGGTGGACAATATCTTGCATGAAGCAACAAATTGATAGAAACAACTATACTCCCTTATAAGAACAATGTATGGCTTTATCAATATATTAATCTTTTAGAATCAGTATAACAAACACTTCTAATAACTACTTATCATAAGGCAATGCAGGAAATATTGCAAGTAACAAGTAGTCATGGTTCTTTTCCCAGGGTAAGTTCCCGTATCATGAGTTTGCAGCTGTGAGAGCCGTGGGGCTCTTTGGGCTTCAGTGGATTCTTCCTGCAACTACTGTAGGGCTCCACTGGAGGACCATGCTCCAGTTCCAACCAGAGCTGCCCTGGTAGTCATGCCACTAATATGTGTGTGTGTATACACAACCCTCTCCCCTCTGGCTACTAGAAATACATGTCTGGCTCCTACAATTGCTTGGCTGACTCCTAACCTTTCCACAAATTTGTTCTCTGTTATTATACTAACTACTAAATAACATGTCTTTCTGCAAAGTATTAAAGCCACAAATCTTTGGAGGGAACAGTGCTTTTTGGAAAATGTTCAGATACATGTATGAATGTCAGAGCTCACCTCATAATATTTCACACATGCTTTTGTTAATAAATAAAAAACATCACTAAATATGAAAGCCACATATCTCCTGTGTATGTTAATGTCATCAGATACATCTTTCTTAAACTGAGGGCTAAAACAAGACCCCTAATTGCTCATTGTACAGCTAGTTCTACCCATGCAGGATCTATATGAATATCCGTGCACACTGGCAATCAAAGAATGACATCTACAGTTTTTATAGAAATGGGGTGGTGCGAAGGTGTACTAACACATACAATTAGTAGTATTGTAGATTACAGTACAATAATGAATTATGTATGGTCCAAATGCTATAGTGGGTAAAAAAAAGAAACGTTCTGATGCAGAAAAAGACTACTTCCCCAACAGCTATAGGTGAGTTGGTACGTAGGAATTATTTGAAAAAAGGCTGAAAATGGAAAGCATGTTTTTCCAACCTTACTACTGTGTGACTAAGCCAAACTCTTAATAATAGTCATAATATAATAATATTGGAATTCTAAATGAATCGACTATACATATAATATCGCCTATAGAATCAACTATAAATATACCCACTGTTTCTTTACAGTCAGGGCATTTTGTAAGTAGTTTATAGCACACCATGGCTGTGCCCAGCAAGGAGAAGAGGAAAAAAGATCACGCCAAAAAATTTCTACAGAAATAGCCTGGGCTGGTGCATATTTCTGTAACAGGAGCACCCGGGTTATAAGGTAAGCGATTACAATCACTGGTGGGTGCCTAACATTCGGCACACCCCAGTGATTGAGACAGTCTCCGTTAAAACAGGTCCCTGTACCTGCTGATTGCTTTAAGTGACTAGGCCTACAACAAACCTTGCAGCTTTTATTCCATAACCCAAGTTTTGTCATCTCTCCACAAATATGCCAAATATTATATCAATCTATTCTTGTGTAGCAGCACAGTGATTAATGAGGTTGCTTTGCTGTTGTGGGCACTATCTGCAAGGAGTTTGTACTGTATGTTCTCCTCATGCTTACATGGGTTTCCTCTGGGCTCTCATTTGGCTCCTGATAAAACTGACACGGTGTGTGTAAAAGGGACTATTAGCTCCACTGGTTCAGGGACCGAGGTGAATGATCTACAAACTGTGTATACTGGCACTGTATAAACAAAGGATAATAATAAAATATTATTTCTCAGCGTTTGAGGGAGCACAAACCTGCCCAGCTCCCTGTATCTGGAACAGTTCTAAGAACATAATCGTCTGGTTATCAATTTAAGCACTCCATGATTTTACCTCCCAAGATGAATTTCTAGACTATGTAAAGGCGCCACATCGCTGCCGACAGAAGAATTTGTACTGATTTATAGGTGGTGTTACTTTTATAGAAAATTTTGGTTTACCATTTTCATCCCACACTCATCTGCAAGTATTTGAAATTAAAAAAAGGTAATTAGGGAAGGATCAGTGCCATATGACAGGATTGCAAACTACCATAAAACAGCTTCACATTACTTAATGTGAAAAACAATGCTGACATCCAAGAAAAGTACTGCTTATGCCCTTTAAAATATCTTGGAAAAAGCACAAAAAGCAACATGGTTTTACTTTTCTCAAACAATAAAATGAGAGTTGATTTATTATGCTCTATTTAAAACTGCATTTGCTTTAACAAACATGTGCTACAAATCATGTTCTCTATTGAAGCAAATACATACTTAAGTGAACATTCCCCCCCCCCATTAGTGCCCTTTTCGTGGCTTCCTCAAATTCATATGAAGTAAGGTATATTACCTCAGAACCTGTTGGCTGGAATACTGTATAATGGAATTAATTTGTATTTTCTTATCTACTTATAGTGCTACACAGTTAGATTTAAATTAAGTAAACAACATGCTTGCTTAATAGATATTGGCTATAAAAGGTACTTGCTAGAGAGCCTGCTCAGCTTTCTGGAACCTTAAGGTTGAAGACCAGTTCTGGTCACCTTTCTGCATTCCTTAAATTACATCCAATTATATTGTTTTATTAAAAGAAAAACAATGTATTTTTATGTAAATATATTAACATGTACACCCAGATACAGGGATGTGGAAACCCTTTATCCAGAAAACTTAGAAATACCAGAAATATATTTTTCATTAACTATTATTAAACTATTAAACAATTCTTAATTTTGTAATGCTTTTTCTCTGCAAAAATAAGACAGTAACTTGTGTTCTGATGTTCAAGAAGAACTAACCACCCCCTCACCCCAGATGGTATTTCAACTTTTTAGGGCCTTTTCCAGTCCAACTAAAGGTATGGGATCCGTTATCTGGAAACCTGTTTTACATACATCATTTTTAAAAATGATTTCCTTTTTCTCTCTAATAATAAGACAGTATCTTGCACTTGAGCCTAAGATATAATTTATCCTTATTGGAGGCAAAATTGTGGGTTTATGCAATATTCAAATTATTTTTTAGCAACCTTAAGGTATGATGATCCAAATTACGGAAAGATCTCTTATCCAGAAAACCCCAGGTCCCAAACATTGTGGATAACAGACCCATTAAAGGAGAACTAAAGCTTAACTAAAGACGTAGGCTAGAAATGTTGTACATTATGTTTTGTGCTTCTGTACCAGCTCAAGGCAACCACAGCCCTTTAGCAATAAAGATATGTGCCCCCAAAGATGCTCCCAGTAGCTCCCATTTTCTTTTCTGCTTATTTCCTGCACATGCTCTGTGCTGCCGTCACTTACCTGAACTTAGGGACCGACTCACAATATACTGTATATATAGAATATAAATGTCACAGTATAAGGCTGATTAGTAATTAACACAGATGATTACTGCATTACTAGTTATTGGAACATTGCTATTTATATCACATTTAGTGATAATCAAGCATAAGTAGGTGAAACCTCATTTATCAGTACAAAATATGTATAAACAATGTAAAACTATTAGTTTAAGCAACATTAAATTATTCTTTGGGACCACTCTTCTCATTAAAAATCAGGGGTTTTAAGTAAGTCTTCAAGATGTTCTAACAATGAAAATACATTTTATGCAGAATAGGGACAATGCATTAAAAAAACAGCTTTATAATACATCAAGTTAACATTGTTAAAAAGAAATATCCATTCTAATCCCTACCAGTTTCTAAAAAGTAACATTCAGAGCTGGCTATACGTTTTTAAACAGTGCAATGTTTAAAGGGCAGCTCACTTCATTTGAAAAAAAATTAAACTTTTTGTCTTAAAAAAGGGGAAAGTCTGGTCAAGGCAATAAATGGACATTCTCTGAGGGAAAAAACACCTGGTTTAAATATTCTAGATGAAGTCAGATGTGAAATTGGATGCCAGGGTGAGTGAGGCTGTCAGGGATAATTGCAGAACTGTACTGAGTCCAGCATGGTAATTGGTCTTCCCAGTCACCTTTAGAATATAAATGCCTGAAAACTATAAAAACTCCCTTCACGTAAAATGAACTCAACAATAAAACACGTGACTGATAAACAATGCTTATGAAATTCTGGCGGAGAGAAATTTCTGACGCAAATATAGATGTAATAGGGTTAACCAAACTTTATATAGTAAGAGAGAAAGACTAGGAAAGTAATATGTAAAATCATAAACTTGTGATTTGCCCAGGGCCAAATATTACACATATTTCTATAAATTAAAGTAATTTAACATTCTCAAAACAACATATATACAGTATATGTTATTTATAAGTGCCAAAGCCAATGGAACTTCCAGTAAGGATACAGGTTCATATTCAAAAATAAAAAAATGCAGCCAGCAGCATATTCCTCCTAAAATAGATATCACCGGCGATCATTTTCCCCTGTACACTAGCAAATAATTACACCATGTGCCAGATTTCACTCATTATAATACATACTGGGGAACAGCAGATCCTTTCAGTCATCATTATACAAACCACAAAATAAACCCATACATTAGGGAAGAAGTAGTAGTTAAATCCTCGTTGCTATTGCAGTTGAGCAAATTAAATATTGCAAGGCTTTGTATAATATCACAGTCATTATTTGTAAATTTATACCCAACTATCCTCCACTATGATTTGCATTTCCATCTTTTTAAACCTCCTACAGTTTATAATTTGTTTTACATTAAGTGATCTTAAAGCCATAACCAAGCAGGCAAAACTGGGGCTCTATTAGTGCAATTAGGCAGCTTTACACTGGGCGTATATACAAATTGTTTCCATTTTAACAAGGGACAATATTTTGATGGTTGTATCTGGTACAGGAAGGCATTATTTGAGAAAAGTCTTCTATCTAAAAGTATTGCTTAACATGTATTTTACCAGATTCTTTCAGAAAGTCATTGCACATATGAAAATATTTAGACCTTAGAGATTTCACATATTTTATAAGCAAATCTACATCACAGGTAGGCATTTACTAGTGCAGTAAATGGTACAAAAAAAACTGGTGAAATCTGTATTTAGAGGACTATTCATGAAGGGTGAATGGGGAAACACATAAGGGGGTCACCCCCAAGCACATTAGGCCTTTCAGATGTTTATGTTAGCTTTTCTAGGGCTGCTGCAGCCCTGGTGCCGCCCCCACGCACCCACTCTGCACTTACCTCAACAGCATCAGAGTGGGACCAGGGAGGTGTCATAAAGAATAATAATATATTTTTGCAGGACAGACCCTCTTTTAACAGCTCCACCCACAATCCTTCTTACTAAAAAAGTCCCTCATTTTCCTTTGACCTCCTGCATTGAAGGCTAAAAAATATACAAACTTAATTAAAAAGTAGCTTTTGGCAGAGAGAAAATGATAATCTTTTTTTAGTAAACTACTACCCAAATCCTTCTGTCAGTCTTAGGGGCTGATTTACTTACCCACGAATCCGACCCGAATTGGAAAAGTTCCGACTTGAAAACGAACATTTTGCGACTTTTTCGTATGTTTTGCGATTTTTTTCGGATTCTTTACGAATTTTTCGTTACCAATACGATTTTTGCGTAAAAACGCGAGTTTTTCGTATCCATTACGAAAGTTGCGTAAAAAGTTGCGCTTTTTTCGTAGCGTTAAAACTTACGCGAAAAGTTGCGCATTTTTCGTAGCGTTAAAACTTAAAAGGTGCAAAGTTTCGCGTAAGTTTTAACGCTACGAAAAAAGCGCAACTTTTTGCGCAAGTTTTAACGCTACGAAAAATCGCCAGATTTTACGCAACTTTCGGAATGGCTACAAAAAACTCGCGTTTTTACGCAAAAATCGTATTGGTAACGAAAAATTCGTAAAGAATCCGAAAAAATCGTAAAACATACGAAAAAATCGCAAAATACCAATCATTACGAAAAAAACGCAATCGGACTCATTTCGACCCGTTCGTGGGTAAGTAAATCAGCCCCTTAGTTTGTAGTTATATAGTGAATAATGTAACCCCTATAAAGATAATACTGGGATTAGGGCCCTACAAGTAAATGATTAATTGTAATGGGTTACTTACATGGGGCAAATGTACCCAGTTACTGAATGAGCACCAGTGATGACAGAATGCACCTCTTACTTCCTGCATTTTTCAGTAAAAGCCATAAAAAAACACTTTTATTAGCATGCTCCTCTTAGTTCAGTCTAAGACAGGCCTCCATGTGCTGAATAGAGCATAGAATACAATGAGGTTTCAGGAAAAAATAAAAACACCAATTAACACAACCAGTGAAATACTGGGAAAAAAATAACTAGGATTCTTCCATGGAAACCTTCTATTATTCATGCAAACTCGCTAAGCTCTTTATGACATTTGTATTTTCGTGAAAGTAGTTAATGGCTTCTTTTTTGCTGGTTAATTAAATTAAACACATTAAATGTTCCTCAGTCTGCCGCAAGCAAATGTCATGTGCATTAATCCCACTTTAATTAGGAACATACTATACCCCCAGTAATGGTAAAATATGTTTCACATACTTAACTCTTTTGGAATTCAAGATTTTCATTTCTATGAACCAAGATTGCTTTTTCTCGGTGGCATAAATACTCTGCTCCGGACCCCCCTGCAAAAAAACAAAAGGGGGCCTGGAGCAAAGTAGTAAAAAATTACCAGGCCCCCTGCCCTACGTGTCCCCGTCCGCTTGTGTAAAATGGAGAAAGCAGACCCCATGGTCCAGGACCCCGTGTCCTCCGGGCCCCCCATGACTGTGAGGTCTGCTTCCTCTATTGTTACGCCACTGCTTCTCCTGGGGCTCCATCATGGAAGCCAGAAAGTGGTTATGGCTGTGCACTGCTGCTTTACCAGTAAAATGGCGTTACCATTAAGTAATACTGTTATCATTATAAAATAATTGCACCTCTACATTGCACTACAACATTTTACATATGTAGAACACATTACAAACTACTTATAGCAAATATTTTTGAATAAATGGTCATACCTAATCATGCCTTTTAGATTTGACTGTTATGATGCTCTCGTCTTTACAGGTATTGTTGGAATATGAGTCTAGGCTGGAGAATACAGCACCATTGTTTCAATGGTACATGTAGTGTATGGTCTGCTGCATTTATTTGGACTAAACTTGTCACCCATGGTCCCCTAAGAAACCTGCCTTAAAGTGCTAGCACCAGTTCTTATCAGCCAACTATAACCTGAAAATACCTGACAATCACTAATGCTAATGCTTTCAAACTGATCTACATCAGTGCTGTCCCACTCTTTCAGGTAAAAAGACAAAGGATTTTAATACCTTGAAGAGGACATGCAGTTGGACAATTCTAAAGCAATGCTGCGTTTAATAATATTGGATGTAGACAACAATTTTAGCAGCATATTTGTTTTACTGCAGTCACTGTGCCAAGATGTTTCTGGTAAGGCCTCATCTTGAGTTTGCATCATCTTGAGTAGTTTTGGGCTCCAGTCCTTAAGAAGGATTTTAATGAGCTGGAGAGAGTGCAGAGACGATCAGCTAAACTGGTAAAGGGGATGGAAAATTTAAACTATGGTGTAGAATGTCAAGGTTGTGGTTATTTTCTCTGAAAAAGGTGCTTGTGAGGGGACATGATTACTCTGTACAAGTACATTAGAGGGGATTATAGACAGATAGGGGGTGTCTAAAACATTCAGCACACCAGACGAAGCGCAGGTGTTTTCTTACGGTGAGGGCAGTCAGGTTGTGGAATGCTCTTCCATGTTGTGATGGCAGATTCTCATAATGCCTTTAAGAGAGGCTTGGATGATTTTTTTGAACAAGTATAATATCCATGGCTATTGAGATACTAAAATATACAGTTAGTATTGGTGTTGGTATATAAGGCTTATGTATTTGATTTTGCTCTGTTTAGAAATAACAAAACACACAGATATTTCTTAATATATACTGCACCTTTCAGCTAGTCCATACATAGAGCAATGTCTGTCAGTGCACTCCTTTTTAAATGAATTAGTCAGCAAAAGATTTAACTCATAACTTAAAATTGTTATATGGAACCCGTTTAAAATAAGGACTGGTTTGCCCGTGATTCAGTTTGCACATGTAGGGCTGATTAAAGGGCAGCCTGCGACTTAAGATACAATTAGCTTTTATGATACATTTTGCCTGATGGTTGTACCTTGTGTAGCCACAAACATCTATGTACATCGTGCACACTGATGTTCCATCCTTTTCTACCTTACTACTCAAACTCCCTATAATATATTGTTTTGCACAAAAGCATTTACAAAATAAAATACAAAAAAGCACAAGATTCCAAAAAGATGGAAAAACAAGTGTTCTTGTATTCCAATAAAACATGCATGTCTAGGGTTCAAAACAGTCTTATTAAAATCCTTTTATAAATTTATGTCATAAAATAAAATAAACCAGTCTTCCTTTATAATAAACTCCTTATAATTACAGAAGATCTGAACATTGGGGCTTGCAAATGAAGTTGTTTCATCAGTCTGTTTAGGGACTAATGCCATACAAGATGAAATCCAATTACTGGCTCTACTTCTTTCTTTGGAAAAGAAAAGTCTAATGTCTGTCTTGAGTTCTAAATAAAATCGGATTGGTTTTGTTCCTGAGGCTACAAATCAGAGATGGCACATGTCAAGCGTGCAAAGCTAGCTAGAATCAAGTAACCTGCCAAGGCTGCTGGAAAAGCAATCATTTGTTTTACAGGAAAAAAAGGTGTATAATTCTTGTTTAAGCTATATTAACCGTCAAGTTAATATAAAGCCAATGATTAACATATGGATGGTAATTTTATGTCATCATAAAAAGACTGATGGATTATAAAGTCACTTGTTAAAGCTCTGCAAGAAGTCTGGACAGTGCTGAAGGCCAAAGATGGCAAAACACTGACATGATAAATGTACTGTGTATATACAGTATGTAAGCACTATTATTACAGCAGTTGAGCATGTTAATGTAATATGTTTTATCCACCAGCAACAGCCGCCTAAAAGTCTCTATCCATCTGGCTCTCCTGATATAACATTGGGCCTAATTTACTTTCAGACACTGTAATCAGTCTAACAAGATCTAGTAATCCTCTACTCTATGGGGCTGATTTACTAACCCACGAATCCGACCCGAATTGGAAAAGTTCCGACTTGAAAACGAACATTTTGCGACTTTTTCGTATGTTTTGCGATTTTTTCGGATTCTTTACGAATTTTTCGTTACCAATACGATTTTTGCGTAAAAACGCGAGTTTTTCGTATCCATTACGAAAGTTGCGTAAAAAGTTGCGCATTTTTCGTAGCGTTAAAACTTACGTGAAAAATGCGCAACTTTTCACGTAAGTTTTAACGCTACGAAAAATGCGCAACTTTTTACGCAACTTTCGTAATGGATACGAAAAACTCGCGTTTTTATGCAAAAATCGTATTGGTAACGAAAAATTCGTAAAGAATCCGAAAAAATCGCAAAACATACGAAAAAATCGCAAAATACCGATCATTACGAAAAAAACGCAATCGGACTCATTTCGACCCGTTCGTGGGTAAGTAAATCAGCCCCTATGTCTCTATCATTTTATTTACCTACACAACAGACTGTGGGCCCGATTCACTAAAGTCCGAAATAAGGAGTGCTATTTATAGCATGCGTTAAAAATCTTATCACTTCTTATTTTTCACTCGATTCACTAAAAGGACACTTGTCATAATTAAGAAGCGATGTTCTTTGCGTTATTTATCTTACGATGACATATTTTAATGAAAAAAACTATGCGATAAGCGTTATAGGAGCCGATTCACTAAAGGTCAATAACGCTTATCGCATAGTTTTTTCCATTAAAAAGCATGCGATAATTAAGTACCGATTCATCAAAGTCATTTCGCATGTGTTAATCCGCATATCGCATGCACAAAAAAACGCATTGCGTTAATTAGCGAATTGAAATAGTACTAACGCATGATTCACAAACACATATGAAGCGTTAAACGTGCAAAATATCGTGTTAATCTGTGTGAATATTAACCCTACTTGGGGCAGGCGGTACTTAAAGAAAATTGCGGTTCGTGAGCTATTGGCAACACAACATGGAGTTTGCAGTCGTATTTTTTCAAGTATATGTTGGCCCTAGAGTGATGCATCCTCCAGTTTTCAGGGAAATGGTGGTTTTCAGAAAGTAATGGTTACGTGCGTAATATATTGCGCTCTGCAAGTGTCCTTTTAGTGAATCGAGTGAAAAATAAGAAGTGATAAGATTTTTAACGCATGCTATAAATAGCACTCCTTATTTCGGACTTTAGTGAATCGGGCCCCTTATTTCGGACTTTAGTGAATCGGGCCCTGTATGTTTTAAAATATATATACTTAAAGACTTTTTAATAAAAATATTAAAGTTTAAGGTATGGTATGCCAGGCTTGGTAGATGAAAGCATAAACTGCAGTAACACCTCCTAGAGTATCTATGGTATTAATATTATCCCCACTCATATATTTAAAAAAAAGATTATGTAGGAAATGTATATTCTTTGCACAAAATAATCTATATGCTTACATATTAATATCTAAGTGAAAATAGTAGTAGTGACCTGTAGAGAATTTGAATTACTTCTTAATGAAAGTCCTAAGCATTTCATACCTTCCCACTATTCTGGGTTTCATGGATAATTCAGAATTCTACAGCAAAAAGGGTGGATCTGATTGTGTAGATTAAAGCATCGCTTGGGTAAACTTGGCAATGGTTGAATATGCCTTGAAGATTCATTTGGATTGTTGGCAGGTATGTCCAAGAATTCAAATATGCTGCAGGGTAATAACCTTAAACAACTAAGAAAGTATTTATTGGTCTGCTGATTTAGTACAAACAAATGATCGGTTACTTCAGGTCACAAAGTAAAAGCTGACATTGCACCTGTCATCATATTACCCCAAATGAATACACAAAAATGAAAAGCTTGCCTGATGCTATAACTATTAACAGTTAACATGTTAAAAGGTTATTACACTTTATCAATGTTTGTGCATAACTCTGAAGGTTGATGAACAAAAATAATGTGTCTACTATTTTCCCATATATTTTACTGGGTTTTAGTAAACACTGAAATGTCACATTTTTCATTTTCAGAGTAAAAGGAAATCAAAATAAGCATTCGAAGAACTTAGCACCAGCATTTTTACTACTAAAATAAAGGAAGGTTATGTTTAGTCTACAAAACAAAAGTCCAGGCTTTATCTCATTGTTTGGGCTCAAGCCAATTCACTTCCTATGTAAGGAAGCCTTTATATGAATACTCTGCCCCAAACATTTTTTTTTTATTAAAATGCAAAGTCTCTAGTGCTGAACAATACTGTGAGCCTTGCTGTAGCCTGTCTCCCATTATTAATCATTTCATCGAAACAATTGTTGCAGCCTAAAAAGGACAATTGTGGCAAGCAATGTTGAGATGCCATTTATCTAAGTACGGTCTCTCTTTAGTCATACAGAATGGCTAGAACTGGTTTTGTTTTTTATATATATATTATATATATATATAATATATATAGTGCCCACAATGTTCTACACTAATGTTTCGGCTAACACAATAGCCTTTGTGTTAGCCGAAACGTTAGTGTGCTCCACAATGAAATCACTTTTGTTGCATTATAAGCCCTGTGAGTGTGGATTCCTTTACATTGTGGGAACTATTCCTCATCTGGACTGCACCAAGGCTCTGATATTCTTCTTAAATATGAGTGCCAGCATTTGATATATTATATATATAAATGATTGTTTTATCTGTCTACATCCTATTCAGTCTGAATGTATAAAACTTATCACACACATCCAGATTGTCATAAAGTAATTTCTGACAGAAGGGTTTATTTACAAAACAGGTGCAAATTGCCGAGTGAAAAATTCTGGCACAAATCACCATGTGTTTACATAATACTGTATATACTCGAGTATAAGCCTAGTTTTTCAGCACCCAAAATGTGCTGAAAAAGTCACCCTCGGCTTATACTCGAGTTGGGTGCCATGGGTCCCTCCAGACTAGCACCCTCTGTCCTTTGTGTGCAAATTAGGCCCCCCGCAACCAGACCCTCCAGTGCCCTGGCCCGCTCCCAAATTCATCTTCATCTACCATCCTCACCTGTCCCATTCTGCACTAGACATTGCACTTTATATTCTATATAAACTATATATAGTTTTGAAGGATTTTAACGCTTTGTGTTTTAGCTTGGTTGCTGATTGAGCTAAGGGGGTAGTACTCTTAAGGAATCATCATTGATACCATATTGTTTTTGTTGACCCTCTTCTCCACTAGAGCTAGTTTACTGTTTAAATAAATATTTAAAAACACATACCCCACTCATTTAATGTAATTTTATTGGCATTTATTTTGATTATTGAAACTTATCAGTAGCGGCTGCATTTCCCACCCTAGGCTTATACTTGAGTCAATACATTTTTCCAGTTTTCTTAGGTAAAATTAGGTACCTCGGCTTATATTAGGATCGGCTTATACTTGAGTATATACGGTAATTCATTTTCATCTTGCAGGTAATTAAAACAGCAATAAAGCCCCAAACCCAGAGAAAACAGATGATTTAATCCTAGGCAATCGTCCAGGGGCCCCATAGGAAAAGACAGGCACGTAGATTCTATGTGCCTGCCTTTTCCTGCTCTCCCCCCTCCCCTCCTGCGCGGCCCACTCACCGGATCCTGCAGGGGACCCTACTCCTGTCCCTGGGTCCCTCCTGCGATCTCCAGCTTCTTGTCCCCAGGTTAGTGTCACACACACACTTATTATACTAATACACACTTATACTTACACACACATACATTTTGGAGGGGATAGGGGGAGTTTCACACATTCACAGAACTTACACAGCACTTACAGCACTCACACACATGCACACAACACTCATTTTGCCAAGTGTAAACACACACTTACACAATTTTGCAGATTTTTTTTCCGCAACTTTTTTTTCTTGCACAAATACCTTTTGTGTATTATTTTGGTGTTCTTATTACATTTTCTGTGATTTTATTGCATTTTTAGTCATTTTATTGCATTTTCAGTTATGCATAGCTGTTGTTCGCTTGACTTTGTGAGTAAAACTAATTCGCCCAAGCCAAAATATAGCCAAGATGTATTGACCCAATTTTGTTATGTCAGAATGTGTACTTTCGGAAAATATATGGTTTTCTATGGTCTCCATACTGTTAGGGGGTCTTATGGCACATAATACATGTACCGGGTGCAAAAATAGAATGAGCCGGAGAGTCATATGTGAAAATTCATATGCCCCTGTATACCACATAGTTTGGTAAATCTATGCATATAGGGCATAAAACTGTTCAGTAGACGATTTTCAGAAATGTCATAAAGTAGTTTGGTAGTTTGCAGTAGAAAGATGTATTTACCCATTTTTGTTCTGCCAGAATGTGTACTTTTGGAAAATATATGGTTTTCTCCGTCTCCGTACTGTTAGTTGGTCTTATGGTATATAATACACCTGCCGGTAACTTATATTGCTGCGTATGCACTTTGTATGCACTAGCTTCCTTTTGGGGTCCAGATACTTTGGTGATCTTATGCACAATTAGTATTAAACTGTTCAGTGGACCCTTGGCTTTCATATTTAGGATGTGTTTTCTTGGTACCTAATGTTATGTGGGAGATAAGGTGCTTGAAAGTGGAAGATTTGATGGGATTTTCAGGTATTTCATCACATCTGCCAATTTTGGGCAAGCATTGCGACTCTATAGTTTGGAGTAGAACAAAATGGGTACCCATTTTGAATTTACCCAAATTTGTTACATTTTCAGTAGCTTATGAGATCTCTGGGGGAATTGTATGCACTAGCTTCCTTTTGGGGTCTCTAAATGCCAGATACATTGCTGATCCTATGCACACTGAACCCTTAGCTTTCATATTTAGGATGTGTTTTCTTGGTACCCTATGTTATGTGGGAGATTGAAAGTGGAAGGTGTCTGACCTGTGAATCACATTCTCTTGGCAAAAAAAAAATGCACTACATCTCTGCACAACTGAAGAACCTGGGGCAAAGACAGCTATTCCAGCTTCCATGATAAACAATTTCACTTGTCTAACTCAAGCTAAATGACTGAATAAAGTAGGAGCACACAACAATTTGTTCCATGGCATTAGTGCATGGCTTCTCTCTCACAGGTTATCAAGTTGCAAAAGTTGAAGCTGGTATAAATATACCAACCATATTTAATATGCAACATAATATATTATTGCATGGAATCTGCCAGCTGCAAGCCAATACTAATGCTTATCAGGGCAACTTGAAAAAAAAAATGTAATGTAATGGAAGAGAATTGGCAGAATACAATAACAATCTGTTTTCATAGCCTAGCGTGTAACTTACAAAAACAGCAGTAGAGCACAAAACCAATCAATACAATCCCAGACGGACCCTTAGTTTTGAAACAGAAAGCCCGCACGTGCTAACCTTCTCTTTTTTTCTACAGTTCTCTCCCACAAGCTCCTTCTAGTGTTTCTGCCTCTGAATATCATGATGTGTGACTGTAAAGGTTTTGGAGTACTTTCTAACAAGCTGGCCAGTGAAAGCAAACCTACAGTACTGACTGACAAATGCTAATGTTCAGTAGCAAATGCAGATAAAAGCTATGGTTCGCCACAAATCAAAAACAGTATGAAGGAGAAAAAACAGATTTAAAATTTTTAACTTTTATTATTTCTTTAAATGCTAGTGGAAAATCTTGTCTCATGAAAACGATTGAAAAGCAAGGAGTTAAACAGCTTTACTATCAGCTATATTTCTTATCCTCATATTTTTCCACATTGCAATAAACCAGATAACCTCTTTACAAAACACAACTGCTACTGAGCAAAACAGTATTTTTGCACATTTTTTAACATACATTTATATTTAAAAAAAAAAGCCAAATCATATACCTTCTTATTATCCCAATAAGTTATCAATGGTTAATA
The DNA here is from genome assembly GCF_000004195.4 of Xenopus tropicalis. Taxonomy (NCBI): domain Eukaryota; kingdom Metazoa; phylum Chordata; class Amphibia; order Anura; family Pipidae; genus Xenopus; species Xenopus tropicalis. The sequence continues at coordinate 79,025,337 of NC_030682.2, read as the reverse complement.
CAGTAATTAACGTTGCTACCTGTTCCCAACTTAGAGGACTAGTTTATATTGTAGGGTTACATGTAGGGACACATATTTGCTGTTCTGGATACATCCTACATGAAAACATACTATTTTTACTAAGGAGTGGAGGGAAGTTGTCATTGTTTTACTCTAAACTAAAGTTCGTTTCACATAATACAGTTGTTTGAGGTAATATAGTTGCAGGTAATTCACATAATACAGTTGTTTGAGGTAATACAGTTGTTTTGGTTGATGCAAAATCTAGTGATTATTTTGCTTTTTCTTCAGCAGGTCTCCAGTTTGGAATGTTAACAGTCAAGTGGTTTGAATGAAAAACTAAATGATGAATAGGAGAGAGCCTAAATAGAAAGAGAAATAATAAAAAGTAACAATAAACATAAAATTGCAGCCTTATAGAGCCAAAGCTTTTTGGCTGCTGGGGTAGTGACCCTAATCTGATAGCTGAAAAGAGGTATAAGTAAAAAGACAATAAAAAATGAAGAGCAATTGAAATGTTAATAAGTATAGGATACTGTATAATATACTAAAAGTTGACTTAAAGGTGAACAACCCCTTTAAAGGACAATGAAAGGTTAAAAGTAAAAAAGGCTAAAAATATTGGCAATTATATTTAGATGTACATACCAGTAGTAATTTCTTATAGGATTGGAGTTATTTAGATGCATTAATCTTGTTTATAAGAACTGTGAAGCTGCTGCTCAAAGTTTATTTTTCTTCTTAGCACAATAGAACAGATTTAGGGCACACACAAGCGCAGTTAAACCTTTAGGAGCCCTTGGCATGCACACTGCTTTCTATATTTCTTCATGAAAAGTGATGACATATACGTCATGTGACCTACTGGCTCTGTCTGTATAATCTGCAGCACCAATGAGATTTATGGTGTGTGGTAACCATAATGATCCCCTCTGCTTTCCAGCTCCTCCACTCACTTTAATTTACAATTCAAAAGCTAGTGGAGGAACAGGATATACAGAAAAACATTATTTGGGTCTAACAGAGATCTGTACTACTAAAGTATTGCTTTCATAAACAGAAAAACTTTAATATAACTTTGCACATTACTTTTACATTATTAAATGCACATGCGCGTATGATTGAACCCTTAGGGGAGGTGATGCAAGCAAAAGGAAAATGGCGGTGGCAAAATTGGCTATACTGATATTGTTTGAGGCAGTAGTACATGATAATAGTACTGACAAGATAATTTTTTATTTAACATTTAAGGAGGGGGCCAATAAAGAACACTGAGACCAAGTTTCTTTATCACATTCTTCTTTTAAGTTGTTATATACGTCTACTGCTTGCCTGTTATTTGCAGTCAACTGATTCAGAGTTGCTTGTTATTATTTCCTTCTATGTGGAACCAATAAAATGATGACCAATGCACTGATGTTGGCTTGGAGAGGCTTAATATTCTAATATTTCACAATAGGGTTACTTATTCTCTATTTATGTACGGTATCCTGTAAAACAGTGCCTAACTAGTTGCTTAGAAAATGCACACCAACCCAGAGCATTTACTGCAAAATATGGGATGCTGCCAGGTCGGGTTGCCATCTGTCTGGATTTCCAAACTAGGAAATCAGGATAGGGTTATAGTGAATGGCAAGTGGATGGCGTGGCAATCAGCCAGTTGTTGATTAACATGTCATAACCCCGTCACCTGATTACTTAGCCCCACCCCCAAAAGATGACCCGTCCTGTCCCTCGCCATGATGTCATCATCCTCGCCAGCTGTCTGGATTCCTAAACAGCAGAAAGTCGCAACCCTACTACTTGGGTATGCATATAGCTCTTTGCTGCTAAAGAGTTGTGGATACCCCAGACTAATACAGAATCCAAAATATAATAACAAACCCTTAATATTGCAATATATATGAATTCTGTAGAAATGCCAAAGAACAGCAATGAACACGGCTTTGCTGAAGTGCATGGTCTTGTCTTATAAAAACATTTCTTACTAGTAAGCTCATTAGATCTATACCACTAAATTTATACAGGATAAAATGTGCTACATTTAAAATATTATGACAGATATAGAAATTATCTTCTCTAAAGTGCTTTCCACACTCTGTAATTTCATAATATCTAAACCATTATTCTCTGTGAAGGAGGTCAAGCCGAGTTAGAATGAACAAGAGATGAGAGTAGACAGCATCTATTTATCTGGCCATGCTAGATAAGCTGTCTCCCAACATTTCCAACCCCTTTTTTACTGCTGACAGAATATATATCTCATTCCATTCTGACAGCATTTCCACAAATAGAAATTTAAAACAACACATGTTATTACAATCTCCTTAAAATATACATTAAGGGTATATTTATCGTGCTGTGTAAAAAGTGGAGTGAAAAAACACAGGAGAACTCTACCGCAGGGCAAAACACCCATAAATATGTGCCCTTACCTTGTTTATTTAAAAAATGATGGATTTAGGAACCTGAAGTCCCTTTGCTTTACACGATGGGTAGTGCAGAGATATGCCTAGAACTTCATATATTGCAACATACCCCCACAAATACATTTTTCATATAGGTTCCATCTCTGCAGAATGTAAGTTTGTCAGATCATCCCTTTAAAACCAGATAAACACAAAATGTACACATGGCATGCCTAATTATTAATTAATTTAGGTATGTGATGCAGACAACACTGGTGTTTATGCATTGTGCATCCACTTAAAAGTGTGTTTCTTTATGTTCATGTCATATACCTAATACAGGGCTGCATAGGTTTTAACACAACCTAGCAAACTCCAGATCTCAGAATAAATGAGTAAGGTGCTTCATATATAATACATACTCACATATATACATATATACAGTATTTATATTCCAAAAATGTACAATAATTAAGATTGCTTAACATTAAAGAAACAAACCAAATAGGACATCTGTCATGTATTTACATTTAATAAGCAAGAAAAAGTACCTTTTTCACTACAGGGTTTGAAGTGCACTGATAAAACAAAGACTTGTTAAAAGTCTAAATCCAGCATTATGTAAGCCTATGGTAAAACGGTGTTCCAGAAAAGGTTTCCAAAGAAATAATAAAATTGGAAAGAATTTAGAAAAATATATTGGAAAGAAATATGCTATCACTGTCCAAAGTCTAATTAGAAGCAAAAATTAGAAGAAGAAACACTTTAATGGCTTTCTTTATTCTATTGTGTACAATTAGAAAGTCAAAAAATGTGTGAACTTACTGATAATATGAAAACTACACCTCTAACATTGTAAGTCTCTAAAAATATATCACATAACATAGCCTGTGCATAAAACATATATAGACATAAAGCTGGTGATAGCTGGTGAGCAAGCATACAGGTGTCTCAAGATCAAAGATGTAAAATGGAAATATTTATTTATAGATAGAAGCTAATTTGTAAAGATTCTTTAATAAGTCATATATTATGACAGAAATTACCTGTTGCATATAGATCCCCTTCAACAAAAATTGATAAATACCAAGACAAAATCCCAAATCAAACTGATATGTATGAGTTAAAAACACACAGTAAAAATTAAATAATGCCCTTGCATTATTTCTTTCAGAACGAAGTAGGGTTGATTCACTAAAGTGCGTTAATTATTATCGCATGCTTTTTTGTGTTAAAATAGACGCGACAATTAGTGCACGATTCACTACAGTATTACCGCATGCGTTAATTTGCGCGCAAACACATGCGTTAATTTGCGCGCCAAAATAACACTAACGCATTATTCACAAACACTTAGACACGCTAAATATCGCATTAGTCTATGCAAAAATTAACACCTACTGGAGACAGACGGTAATTATAGAAAAGTACAGTTAATTAACTTTTGGCAACACAATATGGACTTTGCAGTGTTATTTATTCAAGTATGTGTTGGCCCCAAAGTGATGCAGCCTTCAGTTTGCAGGGAAATGGTCATTTTCAGTACAGTAATTTTCTGCAAGTATTGGCATGTATGGCTAACATGGCGTGCGTTTATTTGCACGACTATTTATATGCGGCTACTAGTGATGGGCGAAATATATATCCTGCGACTATTTATACGCGGGCGTTTATTAATGCATGCAATATCGCGCGTAAATTAACGCAAGTATGCTTATAGTGAATCGTGCATGAAGTCGCAAAAATTTAGACGCAATAACATTTTTAGCGCACGTTTTAACGCACTTTAGTGAATCAACCCTAATGTGTGTTATCACAATGAAATGAGGCAAAAAATTTTCATGCTTCTTCATAAAACGAGGAATGGGAAGTGTGTTTGTTTGAGATACTATGGCTATGATAGTTACTAAGCTAGAAAGATATTTTCCATACAGTACAGACTATGGGGTTAGGTTGGACTGATGCCAGGTCTCTCTACAAAAGAATTGCTGTTGCTGTATTTTTGAGAATCCATAACTACCATCATAACATTTGTAACAGTTTTGATTGCATAGGATTGTATACACCTTCAAATGTTTGAGAGGGTGGCTTTTATTATTTAAAAGAAAAAATGTATGAGGTCGAATCAGGTCTTTATGATGTAATACAGATAAACCTTTTTCCATCTCTTCATCATCTTCAGCACAATAGTATTCTATCCTATTATTCATGTTGACGATTGCTTGCTGTCTGAATTTGTCCTACTGACTTAAAAGGCTAGGTCTAGAGTGGTGAAAATAGTGCTATAATTGTACATGCACAGTGCCAATTCTCATGTAGGGAAAGTAAAAGGGGTATAGAAATGATTGTACGCCAACATTTTACACTCCTAAGTAGCAATTTCTATTACAGGAAATTCTGCTCCTCTCAAGCAATTGCACCTCTAAATCTGGCACCTTGGCACAAATATACCAGGAAGTGGCTTTGACACTGCCATAGTCAAATTTAAAATATATCTATTATATATCTAAATATTAACCTGGCTTTGCATTAAAGAAAAAAAAAGTAAATTTTATCCTATTTAATAAAAAAAGCATGCTCTGCTTTTCAGTCTTTCATCACAATCCATTAAAGGTAAAACTGCATGGCAAAGTAGTAGGAATGAAGAAAACAACTCCTTTCAATCCACACATATGTGGACTATGTTAACGTGATGGAAATCTGCCTTGTAAGAAAATATTATAAGGGAATGTCCTGCCAAGCACATAACTGAGATTTCAGCCATTATATTTTGGATGATCAGCCAGTGTTGAGTGATTACATTTTTGAATTTTTATGTGGTGGCTGTAAATGTGACATTGTTTCTTTTCTACTTCACCTTCTGACACTTTAATTTAAAGCAACAAATTGTATTGTAAGAAATACTGGAAAAATTGAATACTGATGCCAAGTTTATTTAGAGAGGAAAGATAGATATATGCTAAAGCCTAGTGTTTAGTTTTCCACTGTACAGTATTTTTTTTTTTTTTTTTTTTTACTTTGAACTGTTTCAAATTTGAATTCTCATATTACTTGCAGACCAGCGGCACCAGCATGGGGTCCAATGTTGCCCCTTCATTCGCGAACCTATACATGGTTAACTATTAGAATACTCACATTTTTCCCAAATATGGTATACATATCTTTAGGCTGTTCCGCTACATCGACGACCTGCTGATTCTCTGGTCTGGCTCAAAGGAGCAGTTTTTGACAATGGTCCAGGAACTAAATGATCTTCCTTCAACCATTAAGTTCACGGCCCATATTGATCCATCATCAGTTGCCTTCCTTGACCTGACAATCACCCTCTCCAGCTCCAAGTTCCCTACCACCACCTACAGGAAAGCCATGGACCGTAATACCTTGTTGCACCACTCCTCCTGCCACCCCCCACACCTACTCAGGAGCATCCCTTACTCACAGATGGTCAGGATGGTGCGCAATAACTCTGACCAACATCTTCTACACCAGTAACTTGATGACTTGGTGCAACGATTCCTGCAAAGAGGCTACAGACTTCAGGACTTACTTCACAGCAAAGAAAGAGCACTCCAGTTACCCCGCGCACATACCCTGGATACCAACAAGCCTTCACATTCTAAAGGCCAGAGTGAAAGATTAACTTTTATTACCACATTTGCTCCAGATAAGAAACCTCTTACGGACTCCATCCTGTACCACTGGTCGGTAGTTGAAAAGGATCGTTCACTACCCCCCATCTTTAGGACCCCTCCACGCATTGCCTACAGGAGGGGCAGGAGCCTGCATGACTTACTTGTCAAAACGGATCCCATTCTTAGCTATTGCTCGGAGACCCCGGCAACCTGGTTGCCTTCGGCCCGTCCAGGGTGCTACAGATGCCCCAACTGTACCACTTGCAGCTCACTTATTACGGGTCCCGTGGTCAATCATCCACATACAGGCAAGATGATACAGATCAAACATAGACTGACGTGCACTTCCAAATATGTCATTTATTTTATTAAGTGTCTTTGTGGCCTAATGTACATTGGCAAAACCATCACTTCTTTCAGAGACCGGATGGCGAACCACAGGTCTGCGATACGTTCAGCTTTCACCTCTGGGGAGGCCAATACTCCGGTGGCGGCACATTTTATGTTAAAAAAGCACTTGCTAGCCAGCTTACGCAGTATGCTGATTGACTTTATTCCCCCTCCAGTGAGAGGTGGTGACCGTGAGAAACTCCTCCTACGTACTGAACTAAAATGGATGCACAGACTTAACACAATTAACCCACATGGTCTGAACGAAATGATGAGCAATCTCTGTGCTGCAAAACTGCGTTGCCACAGTATAAATGAAGGAAAATATTAGTTAAACATTGAATGTTGGCAAATCATAAATTTAAACTTAAACATCTGTACAAAAATACTTAAAGATAATTGCCCTGCACACAACTCTGGTGAGAACTAAAGTAGAACTAACGAAATAGGCTAGAAATGGTGTACATTATGTTTTTGGCTTCTGCCCATGGCAACCACAGCCCTTCAGCAGGGAAGATCTGTGCCTATAAAGATGCCCCAAGGTCCTCCACATGTCCCTGCACATGCTCTGTGCAGTTACTGAGCTTAGGGACCAATGCACAATATACTGTGTATATATAATATGGAACCAGTGCAATTAGCATCAGAATTTAATAATTAGACCTGTAGCATAAGCGTATATGACAGGCCAGCCTCATTTTCTGCTTAGCTTCTCAACAGATGCTGAAACGTTTGGCTAGTGCTGTGGGTTTAGTATATAAGATATGGCATTTCTAGCCATATTCATTTTTAGGATTTAGTTCTCCTTTAAGGCCTTTAATGCCTTTAAGGGCAGATACAAATGTTTTTTTCTTTTTATCAGCACAAATGTAGTTTAAGGACAGAACATTAGAGCACACTTTAAAAACTTTCCTTTGCAGAAAACAATCATTTGCTTTGGGTCAAAACATCTGGTGCTTGTTCAGGATATTCAGAATCCTTTACCATTTCTAAGAAGTAAGTGCTACTTAAAAGGGCACATTCACTTACCCTAAAACCAAAATGGAACTGAGTGTGTACTTCATGACAAATTGAGCGCAGTTCCGCCAAATATTTTTTAAATCTGCTTGGCGTCATTTCTAGTGTTCTTGGTGCCAGTGACCTATGTGCCCTATTCTTTCGGCACAAGTGTGCTGTAGGTATTGACACAGAGCACTTAGAATGGAAGGCAGGGAGGATTGATCAGCACCGAGAACAGTTATATGGAACTGCAAGGAGAGCACAAGTACCTTTAATGAAAGTGGTTTTACATGCAACTGACTACAGAGATAAAAATGGGCCCTAATATGGCACAGAAGCATAATAATAAATTTAAATGAAATTCAGCATATATGTAAATTGAAAATATAAGTAACTGTAAAGTAAAAATTAACTACCGTATATACTCGAGTATAAGCCGAGTTTTTCAGCACGAAAAATGTGCTGAAAAACAAATGCTCGGCTTATACTCGAGTGAATATGGATTTGGCACGCACGCCGCACTGTTGGGAAATTACACAGCTGGAGGGACTAAGGGCTTCTCGCTCTCTGGCAGCTTTCCGGTAGGAGAACGGTTGGGGAATACAGGCTGCTTGCGTGCTGGCATTTGGCACGCATCCCCCCGTGACTTAAAGAATTAGATCAAGGAGCTGCCAGTGTTAGAGTTACTGTAGTAGCCTGGACCCCTTATAAAACATAAGCGGCACTTATCTTTAGGCACTCTGATCACTTGTGGAGAACGTTCAGGGAATACAGGCTGCGTTGTCATTCGGCACGCACGTCGCACGGCCATACGCACGCATACGTGACCGCCGAGTGCACATGGGGTGGGGGTGGTCGTGCGCAATGCGCGACGAATGATGCCAGCACGCAAGCAGTCTGTATTCCCCAACCGTTCTCCACAAGTGATCAGAGTGCCTAAAGTTAAGTGCTGCTTATATTTTAGAAGCGCATACGCGACCGCCGACTGTAGTCGCACTCATAGGACTGACTGCAGAATCAATACTAATAAAATGTGCAATCAGTCCATGGTCACAGACATGCAGGAACATGAAGCCTCCAGCAGCAAAGTAAATGTCAGTGAGGGAAATCTCATGTTTGATCAGAGGCACTGCTCCGGCTATAATCAAGCAATGGAATAAATGGCCTGCTAGGAAGGTGTCACAAGTGGCGCACATGGCTTCATAATTGCCAGCAGTGATAGAGAATATAAAAACCATGGAGCCCTGGAAAGCGAAGAGCTTATATATATATATATATATATGATCACCAGCATATCTGCTGATTGTAGGGCTATTAGGGCACACCCACCACTCATTTCAACCACAGATAAGCTGTGAGGCACTCCAATAAATGGGACATTTTTAGAGATTATTTTTAGCCCAGATGATTGAATCTGGAACCATATAGCATTCATTATTGCCTATAAGGGGGGAATTTAAATGATGTCCCCTTTAATAAGTTGAATTTATAATGTCTGCAGCAAGTATCTCTTAGACATAAGGCTTCCCTTCATTTACTGTTGGATACTACCTTGGCACTGCCTCTCCATTGGAATCTAGGCTGCTCCCCCCACTCATTCTGGACAACTATCCACAGCACTTTTTATTAGGGTTGCCTCATTTTTAAAGTAAGTATACCAGGCTGTAATGTCAAGTAGGCGGACCTGAGACGTAAGTGGGCAGGGTCATGACATCAAGGGGGCAGATGGTCACATTGAGGGGCCAGAGCATGTCTTGACATAAGGAAGTGGTCATTACAATTGGATCATCTACTGGGCTTATGGAGACACGTCAGGTGAGGACCACATTAGTGCAATGGTATGAAACACAGAGACAGTATTTTTGTTATGTATGTTAACTAGTAAGTTGGGATCCTGTTGATGGGTGACAATTTGCTTCCTTTATTTAATTATTTGATTATTGAAACTTAGCAGAAGCTGCTGCATTTCCCACCCTAGGCTTATACTCGAGTCAATAAGTTTTTCCAGTTTTCTTAGGTAAAATTAGGTACCTCGGCTTATATTCGGATCGGCTTATACTCGAGTATATACGGTAGCTATAATTCTAACCAATAGCCTGTTCCTCCCATGCATGATCCCCCACATGTTCGCTGTACCGTACCTACTTGTTTGAAAGGGTGGTTGGGTTTGCCTGGTGCTCTAGAAAGAGATTTGAATGTGAGTTATTCATGTAAAAATAGGAAACTGCAACTGCATCTACACTGTGAATATGTATGACCAAACATATGTACTCCAATGGGTTTATTTATCAATTTTGAAAATCTTCTGATGACTTTTACATAAACTGGCAAGCTTTCAGCTTATTAGCTTTTACATTGACTTTTTGCACTTTATAAATAACAGACACTCAAGGTTTTGAACTACATCTTGAATTTTAGTGCAAAACACTCGAATCCTGAAAAAATGTAAATTCAAACATTGATAAAGCCCCCCCCCCCCCCATGGGCTTATTTATCAATTTCAAATTTGTGAATCCAAGAGTTTTTTACTAATTTGAATAAACTCACATTTAAAAAAAAAACCTCAAATGCTTGCTTATTTATGAATATGGAAAACTCGTTTGAATAAAAAAAAAACTTGAATACATTGAGTTTTCAAATTTACAAACTCGAAAAAAAAACCTATGAAAATCTCAAATTGAAAAATGGCTTGACTTTGCCTACACTTGACTTTGAACAACTCCCACTGACTTCTACAAGCACTCGCAAGCTTTTAGCTGCTGAATTTTTACATTTGAGATTTCAGTTTTTTTGCACTTTTTAGCGCAAAAATATAAATCAAATTTGAACACTGATAGATCTCCATCTATTTGTTGTTGAACTCTACTCTATCTTACCAGAAGCCTTATCCTAAAGGAGCTTTCTCAGTCTTTACAAAATAGAAACTCAACTGGATACGTTTAGCACAGCTGTTCTGTTCAACATAAAAGTAATAATGTTATGGTTCCAACAATTTTAAATTTAACATTCTGGAGTACTTAAATAGTTGGTGGGCTGTTAGTCACTCAAAATAAGAAAGAGACTGAAGAATTATATAAAGAATTTAAATCCTGCCCTTATCTGCTCTAAATGATCTCTGAAAAATAATTTTAAAGACAGAGTTGATAAAAAGCAGACTCTTTTCCATCTGTTAATATATTGTTTTATTAAGTGAGGAAATGTGCTCCAGATAGATATGTTTGTTTTTGACCAAGGAGTACCATTCAAGTGAATTGTTATTCCTGGCAGTACCTCCTCTTAAAGTGTTTTAGCCCACAAGCTGCAGTAACATGCAGTGCCACTGCCAGAAAATACAGATAGTAAATAGAGACCCTCTTTTTCATTAAGGTAATTTACAATATTTTAATTGTAATACTAATAACTTTAAATATGTGGTGAGGACATTATTAAATGGCAAGTTTCAGCTTTTTATGTTGGCTTGTTCTTTACTTAATAGAATTTTCTACATGTTTGTTAGAAGCCAATATTAATTAAAAAGTATTCAAGTTACAGAAACAAACCCTGACCACTCTGTTTTGTACTTCATTATTTTATGGCATAATAGAAGCTCAAATAAAGTAAAACGAAGAACAATTGTAAAGCTGCACATTGAGCAAACTGTTTTTTTTTGTCGTCATCACCAACCTGGTAAAAGGCCATTGGTCTGAGCATGTGGTCTCCACACCAAATAATCCTTAGAGGGTGTAAAGATGTTAAAGGAAAACTATAGCCCCAAACAATATAGATCTCTATAAAAATATATTGGATAAACAAGCCCATAAGTAACCCTGCTTTATCTATATAAACCATTTTCATAAAATATACTTTTTTAGTACAAGTATGGGATCCCTTATCTGGAAAGCTCCGAATTACGGAAAGCCCGTCTCCCATAGACTCCATTTTAATCAAATAATTCAGAATTTTAAAACTGATTTCCTTTTTCTCTGTAACAATAAAACAGTAACTTGTAATTGATCCCAACTAAGATATAAATAATCCTTATTGGATGCAAAACAATCCTATTGGGTTTAATTAATATTTTATTATTTTTTTAGTAGACTTAAGGTATGAAGATCCTAACTACGGAAAGATCCATTATCTGGAATACCCTTGGTCCCGAGCATTCTGGATAATGGGTCCTATACCTGTAGTATGTGCTATTGGGTACTCCTAAATAGAAAATTGCCATTTTAAGATTTAAGGGCTGCCTCCTGGGATCATAGGATTCACAGTGTACACAAACAAGCCAAGGCACACATACACACTTGGCCAGATCAGCCAATGAATAGACAGAGTTCTGCCTTTTGCATCCACACTACTTCCTGTTACAGGAGCTTCATTATTTCTGCTCATGTGATCTCTGAGGGAGCACACAGCTCAATCACAAAATGGTGGATCAAGGGAAAGGATGTAAAAGGGCAATATTTACTGATATATATATATATATATATATTCCGGTTTGGCTAAATTCTTTAATAAGGTCACTAAACATAATAGAAATTATCTGTTGGTTAAGTATTCATTCTGGGGGTATACCGTGTTTCCCCGAAAATAAGACACTGTCTTATATTTTTTTAAGCTCCAAAATATGCACTAGGACTTATTTTCAGGGGATGTCTTATTTTTCCATGAATAAGAATACAGTACACATTTATTCCATCGTTTGGGTGGGTGTCTTATTTTCGGGGGGTGCCTTATTTTCCGAGGGGGTGAAAAATCGGGGGGGGTGCCTTATTTTCGGAGGATGTCCTATTTATCGGGAAAACAGGGTAGTTTTCCTTTAACTATAAGATGGATAGATTGTTAAACTGCTTTCATTTTCATAACCAGCTAATAGAGTACATATCAGTTTTATATAAGAAATTTTATGAAAAAAATAGTGAGAAAATAGGCTCTGTGAGTACCTACCATGAGCAGTTTCATCTGTGACAAAAAAAGGAGGGCCTATTATGATAAGGTGAAAAGATTAAGCAGCATTTATTTGCTGCAGAAACCAAGAACTTTATCTCAGTAAAGGCTCTGCATATCATCTCGAATGTATGCTATTAACATTTTATATGTTGATGGACTTAAATGGATTGTGATAACAGCAAAGAACACATTGACCCAACTGATGCACAAATATTACAGGTTGTGCTTGTAAGTAGAGAACATCTGTGGCAACACCGCACTCAGCCTCTAGATGGAATGTAACATTTAATTGCCAATTTAAGGGTAACACCATCCTACATAAAATGTAATTCTTAGCAACTTTCCAATATATTTTAAGCTAAGATTGATTCATCTCCATTGTTACAGGTATAAAAACCAGGAATTTCAAATTTTTGTTGTATTCAGAATGGAGAATCATAGGATATGCAAATAGGCTGGTGTAAAAGATTTTTTGATATAGCTTTCTTTCTTCTGCTTCTCTTAATTTTCTTCTGCAGTCAATATTTCATGGCTGTAATATTCTCTGAGCCTTGGCATAGCAGCATACCGCACAAATATTTTTGAAGTGTGTACTGATATGTAAAAGGAACCTCCACAGATGATAAAAAAAAAAAAAAAATAATTGTAACTTTTGAACTAGAGGCCAGAGATTAAAATAAATATATTAGTGCCAGTGTTAATGGTTTGTTTTTTCTCTGTAAGGAGTTGGGCATCTACATTTGTACTGTATATTTGTATCTTAGTACGGATGTTCTGTACAGAGCTTGAAAAGCATGGATCTGGGTGTGGTCTGGGAAGATATGGGGTAGCGTCATATATATATACACATATTAAAGAAGATATTTCTTTTGGAGATAAATACCATCATTAGGCCAATGAAGAAAATGCCAACATAGCAATTAATTTTCAACTTGGACAGCTCTTTTGCTAAGCAATTATCAGCAGTACAGTTGTTAGTCTGTTTGGCCTTGAACATCAAGCCAACGCACCAACAGGCTCCTTCACAGTAACCCCTATTGATGATGCCTTTGCCTCTGATTTCCATGCTAGCATCATTTTAGTTTCAGTTCCTTAATGACATAAACTAAACAGTCTCCACCACTGCAACTCTAGCCCAACCTTCATAATTAACTGTGGGGAAGCACCTGCTTTATAAACTGGAGAATATTTGTTTTATGTACAGTCCAAAAATCAGCCACTACACTTTGGTCAGCCTTTCCATGTGCCTGCACCTGAAGCAGTATGCATTTTGGCACCAAAATCAGCTCCATGTACCTGCACTCGGGCCAACCCAGCTGCAAATTAAGGTAAGGTCATCTCCCATAGACTCCATTTTAATCAAATAATTTAAATGTTTAAAATTGATTTCCTTTTTCTCTTTAGTAATAAAACAGTACCTTGTACTTGATGGTGACTAAGCTGCACGAAGCCATACTGGAGACAAATTATGTATTGTAATATAATTCTCTATACTCTTATTTCAGTGCTGAAAAAATGAGTTCCTATGAAGCATCAGCAGTTACCGCCATGAAAGGGGAACAAAAAGTACCTCCTTATCAGAAGACCTTATCCAATTTGCAAACAAGCCTGACAGGCCAGCCTCCCAGTTTGCTTAGCACGGCCATAGAATACATTGCAGATTATTATTGTGAAAAGGGAGTCATAAATAAAGAATTTAGTCTCACAAAATAACACTGGTTTTACTTGTTAACAGATTTTCCTTTACACTGGCATGGGTACATCTGACAAAAGCTCTTGTGGAGTTTAGCCCTAAAACAATGAAGATAATGCTTCAGGCATTCCCATTACTTCACACTATGATGAACAAATGACATGCAGATGCTGGTTACGTTTGTATATATTGTAACTAACTTGATGAAGGTAACGCAGCTGCACCTTAACTGCCATATGGTTTCACTTGTATTTAATAACATTGTGTCAATATCCAAATACCTATGTGAATAACAGCGACAATCAATAAAACACAGAGGCACAGTTTATCTGTTGTCATTGTTATTAAGGAACTGCAATTTAATTTTTTCATTGTAATTCATGTTTAATAAATTGCAATTAATGTCAACCTAGAAAAAGGTAGCACTATTATAATGAAAAAAGTAGCATATAACAGAAATGTTAAAGCACTCAGAGAGTACAGGTATGGGATACCTTATCTGGAAACCCCTTATCCAGAAAGTTACGAATTACAGAAATGCCATCTCCAATAGACTCCATTATAAGCAAATAATTATTTTAAAAATGATTTCCTTTTTCTCTGTAATAATAAGAGCCAAAACAATTCTATTGGGTTTATTCAATATTTAAATTATTTTTAGTTGACTCAAGATATAGAGATCCAAATTACAGAAAGATCCCTTATCCAGAAAACCCCAGGTCCCGAGCATTCTGGATAACAGGTCCCATACTTGTACATGCAAACAGCTATGAAAATATGAGTGAAATTTACTTATGCATTTCCAATTTCCCATAAAGACTAAAGTTATGAAGTAAACAAAAGATATTTTTCCTTTTTTTTGCTGAGCATATTTTGTGTAGTCAGTATGGTGCACTTGTCAGAATAGCCACCCCTGATGCCTAAAGGGGACCTGCCACCTACATATAAAATTATGTGTTCAAATTAAACCCCAATTTTTTTTTTAATTAAAACACTATGGGGCTGAATCACTAAAGGTCAATAATGCTTATCGCATGCTTTTTTGCATTAAAAAGCATGCAATAAATAAGTACCGATTCATCAACGTAGTTTTGCATGCGTTATCACTTATATCACATGCATTAAAAAGCACATTATCTCAATGCGTTATTTTTATCACATTGCAATAATTATCACATAGAAATAATACTAACGCATGATTCACAAACACATATGAAGCGTTACACACATAAAATGTGGCGATAATTACTGTGAAACTTAACGCCTCCCAGGAGTAGGCGTAACTGAACAAAATTGCAGCTGGTGATTGTCTGTAGTGACAAGATGGAGTTTGCAGTCGGATTTTTTCAAGTATCTTCCTAGAGTGATGTATGCTTGTGTTTTCAGGAAAATGGTAATTTTCAGAACAGTAGTTTTCAGAAAGGAACTGCTACGTGCGTAATAGCGTGCAATAATATCGCGTGCAGCGAAAAATATCGCGCATGCGATCAAATATTGCTTAAAATCGCTCATCGCCAGATAAATAACGCAAAGAACATCACTTCTTAATTATGACAAGTGTCCTTGTAGTGAATCGTAGTGAATTGTTAAGTCACAAAAATAAGAAGTGATAATATTTTTAATGCATGCTATAAATATCACTCGTTTTATCGACCTTTATTGGCCCCATTACCTGCTATAAATAAAATAAAATCCTATTTATACAAGCAAATTTTCATTTTTGTTGTTTTTTTAAATTTATTTTCTCTCATTAATAAAAAGCCATTAGATTGTATGGTATGGTATAATATGGATGGGCTGATTTACCCTGAGGCCAAACAATCGGAACACAATGACGGGAATACAACAAGCTGATGTGACCCTTGCCCTTTCAACCACATGTTGGCAGGTCAGGCTCATCGGAGAGCCCTTACAGGTGCAGATGAGCTGCTGATTCTGTCTGAAGGGGCTAAATCTGCAGCTTAAATCTGCCCATGTATAGCCTGCCACCTTAAGTCTCTGGGCAGATTTTCCGGTTGCCAGGGATTAGTATATTTATGAAAAGCAAAGTACCTTAGGCTAATGCCACACGAGGCGTAGGGCGGATATTTTCAGCAAGCGTAAAAGCGCTTGCTGAAAATTCCGCCCTACGTCTCCTACATGAGCCTGCAACCGAATGAATGAGATACGCTCGGGTGCAGGCACATGTAGCCGATATACGCATGAAAACGCGAGACTTTACATTATCTTACATTTTCATGCATATATCGGCTACATGTGCCTGCACCTGAGCGTATCTCATTCATTTGGGTGCAGGCACATGTAGGAGGCTTGGGCGGAATTTTCAGCAAGCGCTTTTACGGTTGCCGAAAATATCCGCCCTATGCCTCGTATTGTATTAGCCTTACCCTACTTACAAAGTATATTTTCAATGTGAAACAAATGTGCACAAATAGAACAATAGTGGATTTGTATAGGAAGCTGTTATGCACTAGCATAAGTCTTAGTAAATGCTGCAAAAGATTAATTCCATGCCTTACTAAAGCAAACAGAATTACGTCACACACATCAATCATCATCGTAGTCATTTTACTTACTTTACTTTCCTAGAATGCCCCTGTGTTATACTGAACTTTTTTTTTTCAACAAACACTGCTGGCTAATGACAGCATAAATTTATAAAAAAAAATTAAATACAGCACTGTATTAGACAGCAGTTGTTGCACAGATTATATAGTAGACATTACTCTAATAATCCATAATAAATACATCATGTTTTAAATAAAGTATCAGTGTTAAAGAAGCAGCAAAGTTTAAAACACTAGGCAATGTCAATATGTTGGGAAGCCCTTATATTGAGCTTGTGTGCAACTTCCATAAAAATAGCATAAGCTCATAGTGCTTTGCTTTGCTTTCTCTTTAAGGCATTGCAACATATTTACTCTGTAGAAAGTGCCCACCTTGAATACAGACATTTTTGCAATGTCTGATATATAAAAAAGCAAAATGCCTTGCTTATTGCCAGACATTGATCACATTCTATTAGGCTTGCTCATCCTCACATGAGTGCCTTGATGTGCATGGCTTTTCCAAAAGTATGAATACAAGGCCAAGTGTGTTGTGGAGCAGACTCGTTTTTGATAAATAATTTGAGTAAAACGTTTCTTTTACAACATCTGGAAACATGCAAAGCACACAAGACATGTTGGATTACACAATGTTCTACTTTTTTTTTTTGGGTGAGTTTTCCAAGTGTCCTTCAATAAGTGCTGTACAGCTTTCAAGTTGACACATACCGTTCAGTATCCAACTGGGACTCTGAACTTTTCCTTTTATCTTGATTCAGATTTTGTCCTGTAGTTTTATAATGGTTTCTGAGACTTTTATACACATTACACTCTGATGTGTGTGTTTATCGCACACCTCTCCCTTGAGGACTCTCTGCAGTTCCCCATTTACAGACTACCTTTCAGCGCCGCTGCACTGTTGCTGCTCATAGACAGAAAGATGAAATCTGATTCTTCCGCAGCTTTTTCTGTGGCACTGAAAGGGAATTCTAGCCAGATGTATTCTCTCTCCAAGCTTCCACTTCGAGGATTGGTAACTTCTTAAAGTAACACTGTAGATTACAGACGTTTTGTTCATACATAAAAGGTTATTTTATAACAATAAAGTATTTAAAGCAAAGTTATATACATATATTTTGCCTAGTATGTTGCTCCTCTGCTCCTCTTCCAGATTGAATTGTTTTTGCCTTTTAAAAAATTTGTATGACCATAATGCAGAGCCAGAAAATATCCAAAAGTGAAAAATATATATCAGAAACTCCAAAGTCTTCATTGCTGTCACCATCTTAGGTAGAGAATTTCTGCAAGTGGCCTGGCCAGCAAGTTCTGGCTGTGTATTATGGAAATACCATGCGTGGAGCATGTGCAATGCTTCTGCAACAAAACTGCACAGCTTCAAAAGACCTGATATCCAAATGTTGCTATTTTGTTTGTCAAAATGTCTATTTTTAGAGCTACAGCAGCATAAAAATACAAACGTATTACAGATAACCAAAAGTTGGATTGTGACCTTAGGGCATATGTGTCAAAGCAAGATCATTTTATTATTATTGTTTTTAATGGCCCAGCGATATGAAGCGCCACACAATAAACTACATATCCCATAATGGGATATAATGCTCATGGCCCCGAACCCGCAGCTGAAGGGAAATATCACCAAAATCGAAAATAGGACATCAAGCACTCCGGACTAAGAGGGTCTGCTAAAAACACGGTCTTTCATATTAAAAGCAAAAGTACCTGACGCGTTTCGTGCATTTGCGCACTTAATCATAGGCGCACGAAACGCGCCAGGCACTTTTGCTTTTAATATAAAGAAATAAAGACAGTGTTTTTAGCAGACCCTCTTAGTCCGGAGTGCTTGATGTCCTATTTTCGATTTTGGTGATACTTCTTTAAAACTACCCTTCCCAAACCCCTCTCGCATGTGTTATGCAACTTAATTTGTGCTTAAGAGCGCTCCTTCACCCCTCTCTTTGCCGGCAAGTACCTTTATATACTGACACGCTCTCTTCTAATCGCACTGGCCCTGTGACACATGCGCAGTAGGGGTTGGCGCGCGCATACGCCGTCATTCAAACAGCAGAGACAGAAAGAGCTAGGGCGTCACAAAATGTGGAGAGAAAATATAAGCAGGAGAAACCGGGGAGTTCTGGCACTTGCTGCTGGCACAGGTAGAGATGATTTGGGGCCAATATATGATTTTTTGGCTGCTGCTGCTGTCTGCTGGCATAGGTACAAACTGGGGCCAAATTGGGTAATATATAGTGTTGGCTGCTGCTGCCACAGGGACAGATGGGGGGCAATATGATGGCTGCTTGCACAGGTACATGGGGCAATATGGCTGCTGGCACAGGTACATGGGGCAATAATATGGCTGCTTGTTACCAAAAAAAGATGCCAGGTGTCCAGCTCTAATAAAATGATATAAGAGCAAAGACAACTGAATTTTAGTGTGTTCAATAAATGTTTATCCTGTTCGGCCCGCAACCTCAGTGTGTTTTGAATTTTTGCCCCCTGTGCAATTGAGTTTGACACCCCTGCCTTAGGGAAATAATGGGCATGCTATGCCTTCAGGCTGCTATAGCTCCAACCGTAACAGCAGTTACATCCCTATGACATCATGGCTCAGGAATAGCACTTCTATTTGGTTAGAAAACTAAATTTGCCATGGCAGTATTACTGTTCCTTTTTTTTGTTGTATCTTAAAGTTATAAGTACAGGATCTTTTATCCAGAAGCCTGATATTCAGAAAGCAAAAAAAAATAGGTGTAGGCACGTGCAAAGGGCACAACAGTAGGAGGCATGTACCTCTACTGTCACCTACCCCTAGTTCAGGCCCTTTTTTCCCCACCTCCCACAGGGAAGTTGCCAGCAGAGTTGTCTAGGGCACCTCGCTAGCTTGGCCCGGCACTGAACAGTTCCCTCTGGTCTTATTTTTATTCTGAACCCCTTGTTTGTTAACTGATTGTAGGGCTGCTGTTTGTTATAAATTCACGTAAAGCACTGCGTAACTCCTAAAGCAATTGAAAGACAGTGCCTTGTACCTGATCTATAGTTGCCAACTACTATTTTATTTCTTTGTCCCAGGGGTCTCCAGTGCCCAGTGAAAGGGTGCCCATTCACAGTACATAAATTAAAAATATTTACTGAGCCTGTGCCCACCTGTGGCTGCACGGGACCCCATATGCAGTTACATAATACACTAGTACCTGTCCTATTTATTTATTTTTTCTCTCTTCATCTGTAGAGACAATAGCTGGGTTTAATTTAGCTCCACTGTCTATAGTTATAAAACAAAAGAATTTTTAAATTTTAAAGCACTGATTACTCTCATGCAGTGTGCCACACATGCTTACACTGGGTACTACTTAAGGTTCTGCAGTACGTAGTAAACAAGGAAAAAAGAAATGGGGTGCATATAATAAGCAGTCCCACCCCTTTTATTTACACCTCTATACTCTTCCACTCCAGCAAGGGATATATTTATCATGCTGTGTAAAAAGTGTAGTAAAACATTGGTCATGTTGCTCATAGCAGCCAATCAGATGCTTTGTTTTGGTTTTCTAACTGTTAAAATCTAATTACTGATTGGTTACCCTGGGCAAAATAACCGGTAATGCTTCACTCCACTTTTTACACAGCATGATAAATATTAGTGTAATGCTGCATCTCCTTCTCTACTGGGCATTACATAACTGACGACTGACGCTGACACATCACTGTTTTATATATGGCTATTTAGAGCCTGTAGTATAAATAGGGAGCTACAGGAATCCTGATGTTTCACAACCATAACTGTTTATTTAGAATTGTCTTAAATACAACTGCTTAAATTTACTAGCAAATCCTCCTCACTTTTTTCAGTAATTTTAGACATCACCACCTGTCTAAATGCAAATAACTCCAGGCTGTCAGTCACTGTCAAAGGACAAGTAAAAAAAAAATAATTATTCATCTAGTCTCATATACCGTTTATTTTAATCTTTTTTTTAAACAGATGTCTTAGTTTTTAGAGCTATCAGCTCAGCAGTATTCAACGATATTTTATTTTGTTGTCTGATCTATGCCCATCCAGTCCATTGTGTTATATGACACCTTAAATAATAACATCTCATGAACTGCTTCAAAAGTCTGAGCAGGAAATATACAGGTATTTTAAATGAAAAAATAACCATGTTTTAAATGGTTTTAAGGCATATACCATTTTTGGAATAACTGGAATTTACATAGTTGCAAATGAGCCCCAACACTATCTATATAGGCATGTTACATACTCCTGTACAGAATATAGGGTATTGGCAACTGTAATTTAAATGTACCAGCTGCATCACCCAGCACCAACCTAGCGGTAAACACAAGTAACACGTGCTTTTGTTTTCTGGCAGGAAGTTGCAAGGAAGTACTATGACTCCAAAACAAGTTCTCTGATTAGCCTGCAGAATCAAGCATTAGAGCTGAAAAGCTACAGGCAGGCAAGGAATGCTTTAGTTCATCTGTATCTCAATATATGTTACCTAAGGTACAGCTCTGCAGAATATTTTGGTGCTCTATAAACAACTGCAATAAAAATAAAGTGAGCTTCCATATCTTCCTAACCACTGCCAACAATTACTGGGAATCTACTTATATAGGTGATCTAGAGCATGTGTTTTAGACACTTGTTTGGGGGGCCTCCCAATGAAATAAAAACTACTTATTTTACAAAACAAGAGCCTGTAATGATGTTAAGGATGGTAAAAAGGGTGTATGAGCATACTTTCCCTCAGCCCTAAATTATGGAGATTCATTCTAAAAATCCAAAGGGTGTTTTCAATGTATACACAAGTGAAACAGAGCTGTGTTTTTACTGTGTTATGAAAAAGCACAAAACCTTTGTAAAGGAAGGGGAAAGTTTCTGCTATTCCTTTGTTAAAGCCCTTAATAATCACCATCACATAACAGTTCTGAAGCTTGCTACCCAAGCCTAACTCTGCTGTTCTTGTAAATCAAAACCTTACTCCCTTAGCAGAGCCTTCTGGCAGAGAATCAGATCTTACTTTTTACCATTTATGGCTGTAAAGTCCATCCAGTGTTTTCATTCTCCATTTTACTGGGATTGCCTGCTACTTTGTTTGAATTAATATCCTTTTATTTTCCATAAAAATATCCCTCTAGAAAAAGGGTGTATTTGTGTTTGAAAGTAAGTGTGTTTGTGTGTGTATGCATGTGTGTTTGCAAGAGTATGTGCACATCAGTTTGTGTGCCCTTGCAAGTGAATGTTTGTGTATTTAACTGATTTCATAAATATCTGACTTGTGATTTCTAAAGTGCAACATCTTTAGCAAAAAAAACGCACATACGACCAATTCACCAAGTGATTTCTTTTTCAAGGTGCAGATTTTGTGTGTTTTCTGGTTATATTCATAATTGCTTACCATGGTGAAACATCAGTTGATGTTATTGATTGCTTTAAAAATACTTGATAGAATTTAAAGAATCCTGGCATGGGAATTTTGAGGTGATTCAGAGTCTTTTCAGTAAGAAAACATAAGGAATTATCTGCAAGTAATATTATCTGTATTATCTTATATATTTGTAGTAAACAGACCTCTATGATTCCCCTTATGCAAAAAAATGCAACATAGCATAGGCAGACATTAGAAAGGGCAAATTATCCCTCTAATTTTCATCAGCTTTCCTCATACGTTTGGTACAATGCAGTGTCTTTATATTTCCTTTTTAACGGGGCCTAGCCATAACTGGAGGAATAGCACATAACTGTTGTTTCTTTTTGTATTTCTAGCAAATACCTTCATAACAGTTTAGAACAGTAATAGCTGGGGAACTATTGAGGGTGACAATCTTCATGATGGGCACTGAGGCTAGTGTGAAGGTGTTGGGTCAAGCACTGCCTTATTATGTCGCTGAACACGGTTTTAAACTTATGCTGTTTAGTTACTCGGGGGACTGCAAAAAAACATACCTAGTTAGAAAAACCCTGAGCCATCTGTTGGAGACATTAGCAGAGAACTGGCTAGAGTTCAGAAACTGAGGAAAAATGTAGCCAAGGAGGATGCTAGATAGCATGGGATTTACTGGAAGCAATAACGGTGATTATAATAATTGAAGCAGACATGATGTTGATGAATGCAAATTCCTTTAGATGAAGCAAAACAAGACAAACTAATGAAACATTAGTCGGGATAATATTTATAAATACATTCCAGATGCTGGTATTTAATTAATTCTAGATGGGGGTCCCTGTAAATAAAGTCCCTGTAAAGTCTATTGGATACTAAAAGAGGCAATAAAGAGAATGCAGAGACTATTGCTTTGACCTACAACTGATAATTTCCAAAAGCTATTCGAGGTATTGTAAAGCATGATTCCCATAGCGGTATATTATGGTACTTTGCTATCCTAAAATATATCATTTGTACCAATTCAGACTAAACAAAAAAATAGCCTTTAAATAGTCCACCTCTACTCCACTCAATCTAAATTAGTAGAACCTGTCTGAGATCCAACTACTACCATGGGCAAGACCAAAGAGCTGTCAAAAGACACCAGAGACAAAACTGTGGACCTCCACAAGGCTGGAAAGGGCTATGGGGCAATTGCCAAGCAGCTTGGTGAAAATAGAGTAACTGTTGGAGCAATTGTTAGAAAATGGAAGAGGCTAAAGACGACTGTCAGTCTCCCTAGGACTGGGGCTCCATGCAAGATCTCACCTCATGGGGTATCACTGATGATACGAGGTGAGGAATCAGCCCAGAACTACAAGGGAGGAGCTGGTCAATGACATGAAGAGAGCTGGGACCACAGTCACAAAGGTCACTGTCGGTAGAATACTACGCCGTCACGCTTTCCAATCATGCATTACACGGAAGGTTCCCCTGCTCAAATCATCACATCTCCAAGCCCGTCTGAAGTTTGCCAATGACCATCTGGATGATCCAGAGGAGGCATGGGAGAAAGTCATGTGGTCAGATGAGACCAAAGTAGAACTTTTTGGTCTAAACTTCACTCGCCGTGTTTGGAGGAAAAATAAGGATGAGTTGAACACCATCCCTACTGTGAAGCATGGGGGTGGTAACATCATGCTTTGGGGGTGCCGAAATCCCAAAATGGAGTGGGCCGAAATCCCTGTTGCAGTGAGTGCAAACCTGGTCGAGAACTACAGGAAACGTTTAACCTCTGTAATTGCAAACAAAGGCTTCTGTACCAAATATTAACACTGATTTTCTCAGGTGTTCAAATACTTATGTGCAGCAGTGCAATTCAAATACATTCTTTAAAAATCATACAATGTGATTTCCTGAATTTTTTTTTTTTTAAATGCTGTCTCTCACAGTGGGAATGCACAATGTGAATTTCAGACCCCTCCATGATTTCTAAATCGCAGGGTGTTCAAATACTTATTTTCCTCACTGTACACAAAAGCAAAGTTATCAAGGTCACCCTAAAACACAAATGAATCCTTCTATTATGCAAATTACCATCAACTTAATCATGAGTCTTAATTTAAAGTAGGATGTCAAATTATCTGGTGAAATTTCTTGGCCTGAAATGAAGTGTTTAATTTGAAGACCATTAACAATAACTAAATATGAGAATAATTTATCTGAACTGACATACCAGTTTTTTTTAATTCTGTACACGTAAATCTGTTTTGTCTTTAATTAAGTCCTAAAATTTGTAAACAGTACAGTGAGCTACTCTCCCCCTGCAGGAAAGTTTTTTTTAAAGAACGTCATGCTAAGTGAACATAATGTGCAAAAACCTCAAAAGTGTGCAAGCTGAAAAAAATAATGGGCAGATAAAAGGCATATTTGTTCCCACTTTGTTTTTGTAAATTAATCCATTTAATACACACAGGGGTATATTTATTAAAGTGCGGTAAAAACGGCGTTATAACACAGAAAATTAAGCCGCCGTTCGTTGTGTTTCGCGGCGTAAAATTTGGCGTACTTACATACTATTTCTGCGTTGCGTAAAACCGCCATGTATACGGCGTTCTTTCTTAAGGCGATGACCACGAAAGCGTGAATGTAATTTAGCGCATGCGCAATCTATTTCTTCAACCTATTGTTTTCATTTATAGGTTGGTTAAAAACGGCGTTATTTATTAAAGTTTCCTCAAGTTGTTCTCATTGGTTGGTTAAAAACGGTGTTATTAATTTAATTTATATAAAACGTGATAATTACGCCCATTTAAATGAATGGGCTGTGACGATTACGGTGTAAAATTTGCGTACGCCACCAGCATATGCGCGTAAATGAATAAGATCGCCTTGCTATTTTCCGCGATGGCAAATAACGGCGGGAAAAGACGCGGTTGAAGAACGGCAGAATTAATAGCGTAAGTTTAGGTTTACGCCGCGTTTACGCCGCGTTTAGCGCGGAAAAATGGCGTAAATCATTTTACACGCTTTAATAAATATGCCCCTAAGAAAAAAGGAAGGGGTATTCATCTGACAAATGGCAAAAAGTAGCTCCTGGTAACTTGAAGAACCAAAATTCCAATTTTTAAATTGAAATTACGGTTCTACTAGTGCAGAGTCCACTAGCAATGCAGTCTACACTTAGTGCCCTCTATCGGAAAAAAATTGCCTTAGGGTGGCACTAGGGGCCGAAAGCCCCTGGTGAAAGCGCAAAACTGGCTCCATACATGATCTGACAGGCAGGGCTGCATGGAACATCCACTTCACACAAGTTCCATCTATACCTGAAATAACATCTACTGTTACTAGCTACTCTTTTCTCTTTAAACACCCTATAATTTGTCCCACACCCTCTCCACTTTTTTCTCTACCTTTCTGCACTGTGTCACAAAACATGTAAACATTATGAGTGTTTAGCGATAAACACTGACTTATACTAGCTTAGTTATTATTAACAGCAAGGCACAACGTACTGTCTTTTTGTTAAGAAGAAAAAGTATCAATAATAAATAATTAATTGGTTGTTTAAAGGAGACATATAGGATAAACAAAAAATCCTCTAATTTTGTACGCAATTATAAATAATATATGGTGCTGGTTTCACTTGGGCTAAAAATTTATACTATCTGTAAAAATGGCCCATTTATTGGAGCTCCCTATAGATCCTCTCAGGTCCTTGTCACTGTTTCAAATGAGGGGTAGGCGTTTCCAAAAGTCCCTCTGCCAGATGCACAGCAGGAGGGGGATAACCTATCACAGCGCTAGAGTCACACAAAGACAGGATTCAGTTCCCTATCAGGTCAGCCTAGCTATCCTACAGTGCAGTGGGCTGAGTGCTGCTGCCCCCTGCACAGCAATGGTAAGGAGGCAGCAGGAAGTGGAACATATGGGCGGGACTAGTGGGGTTTTTGGAGATATTTTCAATAAATCAGACCAAAACACTACTTTTTAAAGAACATTCCTTCTATGTTTAGATGAGAACCAATTAATTGGCACAATAATGATTTTCACACAATATGTCCCCTTTAAATAGAAAGCGATAGGAATGGCACTGCTGTATTTAGGAACTCTCTAGGAGACTTACGCCTGTAATTGTACCCAATCAAAACTGAGTTGGGAATAACTAGTTCTTTATTACTAAAAAATAAAAGGGCTTGGACTAGCTAAAATGAAAATCAGAAAAAAAATCAAATGGATGATACACATCCCAAGATATGTTACAAAATTGCATTGTTACATGCAAAAGGCCTACCATTCAAAGCTATTATAGCAAGGCAAGCTTTTCCTGAAGAAGATTTCTACTTTTTAGCTGGGATTCTTTTAAAGACTCATATTCAGAATCTGCTTTACTCACAGTAAAAATATTATTCCATTCTTTCTTCATTTCTGAATCATTATTTATGTTATTTGGCTTTAGATATTCAGATCCACTTTCCCAGAACAATTCCTGCTGAGACAATCATTTAATAAAATCTTCCATTTCAAAATTCTGGACACTGTTTTCCCCTCAATGAAGCATGAAAACAAGAAGAGAAATTTGTGATTACATTCAATAATGGACTTTGTCAGTGCAAGACATCATAACGACCAAATCCATATAAAAATATTCAGATTTTTGGATGCTGTACTCATAGATGCAGCAGCAGCATCTGTAAAACATATTTATAAGTGGTTACTAATAATGAAGTGTTTGACATCATATTCTTAATGCCTTGGATGGCTAAATGTTTCCTAATGCTATCATACAAAAATGTCACACCTGCACACAGGAACAACAAACTAAAGCCTTCTACATTACAGGAACCAATATGAATAGCCTTCCTTTGTCTATTGCAAAAAATGGTGCATGGGACAATTCATTTCCTCCCAAAGTCATGCTATAAAAAGACAGATGCCAATAAATAAAATATTTTCTACAGTACTGACAAAAATGCAGAAAAAACAGACACAGAGGCATACTTCTCAGTGCTTTTCTTCTAGAAAAGGATATTATACCCAATCCAGTTTGCATAAGAGGATGAATTCAGGTGGGCTTTATGAAATACAAGCTATAGTTAGCCTGTGAGCACAGTTTTGTGACCAGGGCATAAAGTTTGCCTGAGTGTTTACCGTTACTATGCTTGGCATAACATCAGTTTAATAACAGTGACATATGAAAGCCACATGCTACACTTTTAATCATAGCTGATTAGCAATTAGTTCCAATGGATGCTGTATAGCTGATTAAACTATAGAACACATAGGGAGATTATATAGATCAAACAGGCAGCCATATGGCATGTGTTTTCCTAAAGATGAGCCCATACTTCCCAAAATTTAAAAAAAAAAAAATATATATATATATATCTTGGGCTTTTTTGCTAATCTGCTATCAAACCCTAACCCATTTTTAGTAAACTCAGTCTCAGTTGGTGCATAATGGTACTTGCCTTTATACTCTTATACAGTTAATATGTTACAAACAACATATATTTATTGCATTGTATGGATTGATAGAAATCAAACTGATTAAGGTTATGACTACTTTTAACAATCACAAGTGTACCTGTCAGATGAATCATTAGGCCATAACTACAAATTCCCTTCAGATTTAATGGTTGCTCAGTTATGCTTCTTGATGCAGTATAGTTGCACCGAGTTTAGCTAACTCACCTTGCAGTGCTTAGATCTTGGATCAATTCTGACCACAGCACTATCAGAAATAAATTTCCAGTGTTTGAGTGGATTTCCTCCCACATTCTAAAATGATATGGCAAGTTAATAATTATAATTAAAGTGACCATAATTTGTGTGCATGGTTGGGACCTGGTTCATACTGGCAGTTTATAGATTCTGGCAAATGCTCAAGGGGCATAGACAGTCACTATATATTGGGCCTATTTGGGCCTCTGTGTACTTGAAACGTCACGGCCTATTTTGAAACTTAGTCCAAACCTGGTTGGGACCTTAGACTGTAAGTGCGACTACTATCCATCGCATAATGATTCTATATAAAAGATATTATGTATCTATGTACGTACGTACATAAAAATAACTAAAAAACCATTACAAATTTGTAATTAATGTATATTGCAGTTTCTTAGAATAATGTTTTCTTTTACTAGGCAAAAAAATATTTTTGGGGTTGACATGTCCTTTAATTTGGGGTCTTGATTAGGGGCACAGTTTTATTTGAATAGGATTGCACTGCGGTTTGCCAGTGATGGACCATCATTCAATTCTATTGGAACTTGTGTTTAGCCACAGCCTTTGTGTAAATGACATTTAGCACAAGGAACCCTAATTAGATGCATGAATAGAAGCTTCAATTTGCGCTTTTTTACATACAGGTATAATAACCATCTTTCCCAGACTAGATCCAGGCTAATACTTAAGTATTTAAATGCTGCCCTGTATATGGATATATATCCATACTGATTTTGTTCAGTTAAGATTCCTGGCTTTATGAGAAATTGCTTCCTGTGGTATGTTACTGTAGAGTCTCTGGGTGCCTTTGCTTTCCAACAT
The DNA here is from genome assembly GCF_000004195.4 of Xenopus tropicalis. Taxonomy (NCBI): domain Eukaryota; kingdom Metazoa; phylum Chordata; class Amphibia; order Anura; family Pipidae; genus Xenopus; species Xenopus tropicalis. Next base: position 78,996,807 of record NC_030682.2, on the reverse strand, counting down.
TCCCTTTATCTTTCGTAATGGTTTGTGTTAGAATATTGTTTTACTCTACAAAGAAGCAAATGCCTTTTTTCAGTAATTGTTTTTTTTATTAATAATTATGATTTTGTCTTGATATTTTCTTGCTACAACCTCTATTAATAAAAGCTAAGAAATTAAATATCATGGAGAAATGTGAGGGTCTGTTTCTAAACTGTAGAAGAAAAATGGGCCCATCTTTGTGTTTTATGACCGCCAAAGAATGATTCATTCATTAGCCACATGAATGCAATAAAATTGTAGGTCAGTCATGCTGACAGGTCACGTCATACAGTAATCTTAAAGCTATGCTGTGTAAATAACTGGGAATAGTGCACAGAGGCAAAATAAAGCAGTGCATGTTGGTTTTCCAGTGGATATTGGGTCATATTCAATGTCTGCTCCTATAAATACCTTCAAATGGACACCCTTTCCTTTAAATTTTGGCAGAATACAGCCAAGTACTAAATATGACCCCCTTGACGTGAGATTGTAGCTGCTTTAAATAAGGGACAAACCAGGGGTTTTAAGATTTATAGTGCTTGTTCACTCAGTTCCAGACTCTGTGTGAGGTATCTTATTTGCCTGAGGCGGCCTGAGCCAGAAGGGTAGATGATTAACTTGTGTGAATGTAGAACAGGAGTCCACCAATTTGAGCACTCAGGTTAGAGGGAAATCTGCGATAAACAGTTCACTTGGCTGGTCATTGCAGACTCTTGCAATCCTCATGTTTAAAACATATAGGGAACTGTATCTATTCCTATACCTATTTCAGGTAAAATGAATTAAATAATAACTGTTAAATAATTGTGCCTGTGGTTTGTAACCTAGATGCTTGGAAGGCCTCACACTTTTTAAGATTCATATCTCTGACTATCTAAGGAATAACAAAGAAAGTAATCTTCATATTTACTGCTAAACTTTTCAAATTGTTTAAGTGGCACTTAGTTTAGTGTACTAATTCCACTTAGATTGTAAGCTCTACGGGACAGGGGCCTCCTTCCTACTGTGTCTCATACCACATAATATCTGTATATTTATCCTTATTTACTGTATTTATAATAACACCTGTCCTCTCTGTGTGTAATTTTGTATATTGTAAGATTGTACAGCGCTGCGTATGCTTGTAGCACTTTATAAAAAAAGTTATACATACATATACTGTAACTGCTATTTAAAGTAGTGTTAGTCTGTCCTTTTCTATTATTTGCCCTGGTGGCTCTGGCACTTGAAACAGATTTACAGACCTGTCTTGCTGTAAAAGGCTGGCTTTTACAACATTGTTATAAAGAAACAACCAGGAGTTCAGCCAATGCAACTTCCAATAGCAATTGCATTTACAAACAACAAATAACTTTTAAAGCACAAGGCTTTCTCAACACTTAAAAGAGAAGGAAAGGTACAATTACTGGGGGGCTGCCAAAATGTTAGGCACAAACTTATAGTATTGTAATTTGCAATGTATTCGAGTATTGTATCGCTTATTACAATAGGTTACCTGAAAGCAGTTCTAATGTGTAGTGCTGGCTCTTTCTGAAAGCTCAGAAAGCCTAAACAACCAATATTACAACTAAAAAAATACAATAAAAAAAAAGAATAGAATTTTAAATGGTAGAGTGAATTATTTGCTACATAAACAGTGTAACTTAAAAAATAAAAAAGTATACCATAAAAATTAGGTAGGGCAAAAATGTTATACATTATATTTTTTAGAATCTGTGCCAGTCCAAGGCAACTACAGGCATTTAGGCAGGGCCGCCTTCAGGGGGGCACAGGGGGGACAGTTGCCATCGCTTTAAAGGGGGCCTGGCCGTGATACAGTTTTTACGTTTTTAAGCATTAACTTCTGGCAAACTTCATTTTCTGTTTGATAATTTGCAACAAATCCTAAGCTTAGCTTCTTAACAGCTGCCCAGAGCACACTGAGCATGTGCAGGATCACTGACACTTCTAACAAACTCCAAGATGGGGATTTCATATGACAACTCATTACTACTGTAGAAATAATAAACCTTTAGGCTGGTGCAACAAGTACAGTATACAAAATGTGTCATTTCTAGCCATATTAATTTTTAGGGTTAAATTCTCCTTTAACTGGCTCCTGATACAACTGCACTTGGTTTGTGTAAATGTGATAGACACCTTAAAATTGCAAGCTTCACTTTGGCAGAAACTTATGAGAAATTATGTATGTCTGTTAAGCGCTATGGAAAATGTTGGCCCTGTAAACCAAACAGCAAAATTGCATTGCATATATATTGCTGTCATTTGCTGGTAACTCTTTATGTACAGGTAACTCCATAGTAGCAATCACTTTTATTGTTTGCTCATATCACAGTTATCCCAACTGTAAAAGGTATCTAAAGTAGATAACAATGCAGCTAGAAATGTGCTGTTGTTTTTGTTTGTTAGGAAAGGCATCTAGCAGGTCACTTTAAATGATTTCATCTAAATCTATGCCAGCGTAGCACTAACAGGGGAGGGAGAAGGGGATAGTGGAGAAGAAAAAAATTAAATAAATAACATTCTTGAATTGTTTTAAACTGAGCCTGGCTGAAAGCCACATGAATCAGCCAATGAATTTACATCTGGACCAGATCCATTTTTTTTCTATTCTGAAATTCCAAGGGCCTTTGCTTTAAAAAGAGGAGACATCCAGTCTTAAAATTGCACCTCTATTCTTTGAAAATGTAGGAAGATGGGAACTGATTCCTAAAAACATTCTCTACGCCTTAAAGAAAGCTAGTTTCTGGCCTGGATTCACAGGCTGATGATTTGCAGTGTGGCTCTGGGGTTAGCTGTTCTTGAAAGAGCATTTTTCAGTTAACAGTAACAGAAAGAATGGAAAAAATGAAAGTACATGATCTCAATAGGTGAAATTTAGATTGGGAAGCAGGGTCAGAGTTCAAATGTATGCATATAAAAACTGGTTAAACTGAACCTGTAGCCTCTTTAATGCCCATAGGAATACATTGGTATTGCTTTAGTGCTGGACTAGAGCCCAGCCAACCACTAAGATGCACAGCATCTTTCAGGGCCCCTTGGAGCACAAAAGGTGGTATATTTTTTAGTTAGCAGAATAATGCTGCAGGTAAATATAATTAGAGTTTCCATCATTTTTAAATAGAATATGTAAGTCACCTGTAGAAGGTTAAATACAGTCACATTGATGGGTATTGGCATGAGAAATGGTGATCTGGGGGAAAAAAGTGGTCAGGGACAGAAAATGAGCAGGCTGAGCAGGGAAATAGGCAGATCAGAGGCAGGCCTATAGGTATAAGGGGTGATCAGCAGCAGATAGGGTCAGAGAAAGGAGGGATTTATAAAGCAAAACATATTTACCAGCAAGTACATTGCTGGTAAGTTTGTAATATCAGTAACAGCCCTAACTGGTAATTTATCAGCTAGGCTGGTTAAATACCTGCCAGGTAGCAACCCTAATTGTATGTTATAGTGCAAGAGCAACTAGTGGATTCTGCATCTTCTGGATCGCCGTATTTGAAATGACCGGATGCAACGTTTTACAAGGTATTTTCTAATAAAGCATTCAGAATAATGAACGCTGGGAAGGATAGGGCAATTATTGGAGCAGGGTAGAATAGATTTTTTACTTAAAATATTTTAGTATTACTTTTCCTTTAAGAATACATGGACTGGCAGGGCTAAAATCCATTAAAAGGTATAAGAATAAGCTGCTTTACTGTTATTTGTACCAATACAGCTTTATCAGCACCCAGCCCAGCACAGCTCCATTCCTTTACTTTCCCTTTACACATGTTTGCTGTTGAGGGCCGTAGCCTCATGACATCCCACAGCAAATCAGCTTTCACTCTGCTCTGTCACTTACACATTTCTGCATCACTGATGCAGACCAGGGAGCCACAGATTCTGGGGGGGTGGGGGATGGGAGGTTGCTTCAATAATTAACCATAACTTTGTAACAATGCAAAATTTTTAAAACCTATCAATTGTCAACTAGTTATTTTTATTTCACTTTTATTACTTAGTTTCTATAAGTCTAATGCCACACGGGAGTATTCTCGGCAAGCTGAAAAATGCTTGCCAAGAATAAGCCATCATTTCGGCCTACGTTGTGCCTGCACCCGAATAAATGGAATACGCTTGGGTGCAGGCACATGTAGCCGATATCCACCAAAAAACATGAGACTTCATATTTTCGCCAGATATTGGCTACATGTAAAGCTTAAGTGGGAGACTTCAGGGATACAATTGAACCCCGATGATTGGGAAGAAATCATAGACAAACTATACCAGCCCCTGATAAACACAAGAGACAGACTTATACAATTTAAAATTATCCATCAAACCTACCTTACCCCACAAAAACTACACAATATAGGGAAAACTGACTCCTCTAACTGTCCAAGATGCAAAGCCCACATGGCCAACTTCATGCACCTAATATGGGACTGCCCTGAAACACAAAAATTCTGGAGCAAGGTCACAGAATTCATGGGAACAGAACTGGAACTACCACAAGTACTCAACCCGGCCACCTGCATACTGGGCACCCTACACACACTGGTACCCAGAAGGAATACAAAACTACTAATGAGACTGCTATTTTTTTATGCTAAAAAAACCATCGCTCTACACTGGATGGGCCCGATACCTCCATCTCTCCGCAAATGGATTAACCTGGTCAATTTGCAATTGGAACTGTACAAACTTACCTACCTCGCCAGAGGCTGTCCGGCAAAATTTGAATATATTTGGTCTCCTTAGATAGATTCACCAGCCACAACAGTACAATAACTGTTTACTCTCCAATCCCTCTCTTACTTTCCCTTTCTCTCCTTTTTCCTTCTACTCTATTTTATTGTTATAAAAACCAATAAAAAACAACCTTTAAAAAAAAAGGAAATTGGCTACATGTGCCTGCACCCGAGCGTATTCCATTCATTTGGGTGCAGGCACAAGGTAGGCCAAATTGACAGTAGCGGGGCGTATTCTCGCCAAGCATTTTCCGGCTTGCCGAGAATACACCCGTGTGGCATTAGCCTAAAGGTATGACTAACTAACTTGCAATTTTAGCCTTTTTGATCTGGCATTATTTATTCTGCTGGCAACAATCCTCCTGTGTTAAAATTCCCCTCTAGAGGTGGGCATGATCTAGCAACCCACTGGGTGTTGTTAGTGCATCTGGGCTGCATAGTTAGCCAAATGGGGCTATAATGAAACTCTCAGTAGCAGGAACAACTTTCTAGATTTTCTCATATCCTGTGCAGATATATACGGTGCCACATAAGTATTTCCCTGCACTAATCACAGTTTTGTTGGAAAATTTGAGAGAATATTGTGTTTTAAGAGCAGAAACCTGAATAAAATTAGACTTTCATGAACTTGATCCATCAAGTATTCTAGCCTGAGATTTCTAATGCCCACAGAGAATACACACATGTAACCATTCATTTTCTCTTACAGCAACCAGTAATGAGGAGTATTTAAACTTTGAGGGACTGCATAACTTCATAAGCACTCCATAAGAGAAATTATTAACCCATTCTGCAGCCGTGCAAAATGTAATCAAAAAAGCATGTTTGCTTTTCTGATTATCAACAAAGTCCTCTGGAGTATATTTAAGATTTTATTTGAAATTCTATGCTCTATATTTAAAATACTTTGATTAAGTATAGGAAAATTGTGTTTATAGACTGTTAGGCTGTGGCAGGGCCCTCCTCGTTCCTTTTATTTTGTGTCACTTGTGATTACTCCCTTATATTTACACTAGTGATAAAAAGAGACCTTGTTCTGAATATAAATCAATAATTATAATACCATTGCCCTCTGTAAGTATGGTAAGAGTGCTTACACAACTAAAGCAAATGTAAAAGCTTTATCTTTTCATTATTAAGAACAGAATGCTAAGTTATAACAATTCAATACTAGTTAAATCTTGACACAAATACCCCTTTAATACTTAAAGAGGGACTGACCTCAAGACTATATATATATATATATATATATATATATATATCACTTTTTATTGTAATGTTTCCAAGATTGTAATCACTTAACAGACCAGTTTTGTCCCTTATACTCCTCTTATACAATTGCAACTGAGACCCATTAATTTATAACTAGTGATGGGCCAGGCATGGATTTGTGGTTCAGATTACGCACTTTTTTGCCGTTTTGTGAATTTTTCGCAAATCTTTTGCAAGATATTCAAATTTTGAAATGAAACGGGACAGATTCCCCCTGACTATGTATAATTCATCTCTTTGTAGATGCACTATGTAGCTGCACTCCCAGCTGCTAATAGACCTAATAGACCTAATTAGACCTATGTACCCTGTTGCTTGTACAGCTGTTATTTGGTTAGTTATTAACCACAAGATGCTAAATAAAACACTTATGCATTGTATACCATAACATTTTCCCTATAAGCAGAACATCAAATCATTTTTCAGATTCCAGAATGATATATACTGGACAGGGTGTTAGACAAATACAAAACAAATCAATTAGTACACGTCAGCTAGCCATAAAAAGTCACATATTATACAAACTTAATAAAAATGATTTCCACAAAATGCTTTAGACATTGCTTTGCATGTAAGCAATATCATTACTTTGCTAAAGCAGACAGCAAGGCGCAACTCCTGGGGCTGGCAAGAACATATAATTATGAGGAGCAGATGTGTACCTTCACTGGTAGCCACATTTTTCAGGGCTTTAGTAGGCGTGTGATCTGTACTTGAACTCACGTCGGATGAGATGCTTGAGCTGCCTTTGCCTGAAACAAAAAACATAAATAAACTGCATGAAATCATTCTTCAATATATAATCATTACTATACAGCAAAGTTACATTTAAACAGGCATTTCCTAAGGGTATACATTATTCTAACCAATGGGATCAGAGTGGCCTCTCAAAGGCCAGGCGTAACTAAAGAACTTAAGACACCTCAGAGATGTGATGATTCTAAATCTGTACATTTATTTTATTTACAGAAGTATTTTATTAAACAAAGATGAGGTTGAATTCATGGTCTTTTCACCAAGGTTCTATGCCTTTGTAACCTGGCCAGCACATTTTCCAATGCAACACAAATAGACAGACAGTAAAATTTGATGTTTTGGGGGGTCTTTTTTGCCTTCTGTGCTTTTGACTATATGGATGTCCTGCTGGAGGCTATATACAAAACCTAAGGCAAACAAAGTAAGTACACTAGATGTGACAAGGAGCTAAAGCAGAAAGGGGTTCTCATTTTTGCATGAATGTAAAGCAAAGGTAAGTACTAAACTTTAGGGTCTAAACTTCCTCTCTGATGTCCATTGGCTTTATAGAGCCAGGTCAATAATGTACTGCAGAATTTCTAAAAAAATGATTTTACAATTCACATTCACTTCTAGAGCTGAGCCACCATAAAAACTTGTGTGATGAAACTGCACAGTACAGTGCAAAATGAGATGCAGTTCTCAAGGACTGCAGTAAAACTGCATGAAAAAGGAGAAAAAACGCTATAATGGGAAATTTAAAAAAAATGTTACCTACTTTAGCTAAAACCCTACACATCTAGATTTAAAGGGTTTCAACTATCTTTTTTTCGGAACCTACAGTAATAAAACCCCATCCACAATTTAAGGATGTGGTCTTTCAATGGCTGTCAATCTAAACATTTAAATAAATCAAAGATGCAATTTTCAAATGCTTTCTATATTAAACTTATGGCATGTATTGCACTGCTGTTAATGTATTGTTGATATACTCTTTTACACCAGTAAATGGTTTTCTCATCTATATGTTGTGTTAAATTATAGGATTTTAGGCTGGCTACCTGTTCTTGACACCACATATTGTATAAATACAATTTACATCATATACATATAATTTATTATTATTATTATTATTCCCCTTCACCTCCATCTTTTTTCATACTGGATTGTCATTTAACCATGACTCCTGTTTTGGCCATTATTCTTTAAATTTCCTTCATGAACTTTAATTTGAATTCAGGTTTAAAATGGACATTACTTGAAGCTGCACACTATGAAGTTGTGCAGTTAAGTAGAGAATAGGAAGAGGTGTTTGGCCTACCAAAATATTACATTATCTAGATTCAATTGTATAGACAACCAAGGGAAAAACCTTTCATGGAGCCTAAACCGTTCCTAGGAGTATATAAAAAACGTACTAACCTACCAGTTAAACCCTTCTCTAACTACTATCAGCTTCCATTGCTAGAATAATATCTAAAATACTAATATCTGTTCCATCCAGATGTTCTAGATAAAATAATGCTCAGTTAGCAACCTGTAAACCGGCCACTTTTTATTTTTGTCTCATCCCTGACTTATCATACTTCTCCAGTACTTGAGTCCCTGAGGGTTTTTTTTGCTTCTGTTTGGTTCCAGTCCCCAAAAGATGAATCCATGGGCTTTCACAAACATTATAATACAAAGGCTTTCAACTGAGAGACATAAAGTATTTTAATTGAGAAAACTTGAGTGAAAGTACTTTGAAACATTATACCAAGGTTGTTGGACTCTGAGGGCACACTTTTTAAGCTTCCCATTGCAGCAATGAGACCTTTTCAACACTATATTCTTTAACTGCTTTCAGCTTACATTATAGACACTGCCAGCATCTTGTACTGCCACACAGTACAATCTGAAGAAATGCAAAAAATGTTTCATGTGGGGGTATATTCCTTTCAGCAATATGTTTTGAGTTATATTTCCCTTCTCTTTTTGTTCACATAGTAGGTGACCAAGCATGCTGATTTGAAATTCTAATGACATTAACTACTGCTTTAACAACGTATGTGCTGTAGATGTGGCCTTGATGTGTCATTGATTGTGCAGGTGACACTGAAGTAGCAGCAAGCTAGCAGCAGATTTTATGTTTCCAGGTTATATTATATTCAATTCCTGATCCCAAGTTTCATGGCAGCTTGTTATGTGGCTTAAAAAGGTTATAGTAAACCAAAGCATTATCAATAAAATTATTTATGTTGAAGCAGGTTTGAGGTAAGCCCCTTCCACCCCCACTAATGATGGTATAAGTGCATTTTCATTGAAGAAATTTTGTTTTTAAAAATTCTAATTATTTGCTTATAATGGAGTCTATGGGAGATGGGCTTTCCGTAATTCGGAGCTTTCTGGATAACGGGTTTCTGGATAAGGGATCCCATACCTGTACAGGTATGGGATCCCTTATCCGGAAACCTGTTATCCAGAAAGCTCCGAATTACGGAAAGCCCATCTCCCATAAACTCCATTTTAATAAAATAATTTAGAATTTGAAAACTGCTTTCCTTTTTCTCTGTAGTAATAAAACAGGACCTTGTACTTGATCCCAAGTAAGATATAATTAATCCTTATTGAAGGCAAAACAATCCTATTGGGTTTAATTAATGTTTTATTGATTTTTTAGTAGACTTAAAGAAGAAGGAAAGGCTAAGTCACTTGGGGGTGCCAAAATGTTAGGCACCCCCAAGTGACTTAGATCGCTTACCTTCTACCCCGGGCTGGTGCCCCTGTATGGAGAAAACAGCACCAGCCCGGGGTAGCTGCAGCACTTCCTCCTTCCTCTCTCGCTGCACGCGCATGCGCAGTAGAGTGAAAAGCCGAACTTTAACAGTCGGCTTTTTCACTCTACTGCGCATGCGCCGGACTCGGAGTCTAGGGGAACGGAAGGCGGAAGGAGGAAGCGAATCGCCCCAAGTGTCCCGGGCTGGTGCGGTTTTCTCCTAACAGGGGCACCAGCCCGGGGTACAAGGTAAGCGATTCAAGTCACTTGGGGGTGCTTAACATTTTAGCACCCCCAAGTGACTTAGCCTTTCCTTCCCCTTTAAGGTATGGAGATCCAAATTACAGAAAGACCCCTTATCCGGAAACCCTTGGTCCCGAGCATTCTGGATAATGGGTCCTATACCTGTACTGGGATAATACAGGGTCTTTTGGCTCTCTTTAATTGGAAAATTGCAGAGTTGATACTGCATAAAGAGCAGTTTGATCAGTATCTTGTATAAACAATCTTAGCAAGTGTTTTAAAGACCCTTTCATAACAAAAAGGTCTTATTTCCAAAAGAATAACAAGAATCTAAAAGTGCCTAATTTTGCTTACCCTCAAATTAATTTAAACTTGGGTAAATAGTCATTGCCAATCAACATTATTTATTTGTGTATAACATTGTTTCATTAACCATTACATATTAAAAATGCAGCTGCTGTGTTACACAGAGCAAGATGACCAAACGGTTTACATACATTGACATGTTTTTAGCATACTCCTTGCAAAATGATACTAAAATTTTGGTAACCTGTAGTTTTTTTACCAGACAGAAAAATGAGCCAGTGTTGCTACTGGGTCCAAAACATTTATCATGCAGAATTTTAAACTTCTGATAACTCGTCTTTACAAGGCACTTTGGGTTTGTTTTTTGCTCTAATACAGTGGCACTGGTGTTAGGGTTACCAGCTATTACTTTTTAAAAAATAATTTATACACTGACATTTATTCCACTCATCAAACTATTTCCTCCTCCATGTTTGGCTGCTAGATTATGCAGACTTCAAGTAATAACCCAACCTGAATTCATTTTATTTATACTACTGCCAAATCAACCATGTAAGTCCATGCTTCTTTAGTTCCCCAGATGTTTTGAGGCTAAAAATTTCAGCATGCTTTAACCCCGTAATTATATGTTAAAGAATTCTGATAGTTGTTATCCAATATGGGACTGGTACACATTGCAGGATACTTGCAGTCACTAAACAAATAAAACCCACAAACATTTAGCCTATAAAGAAAGAACCAAATACATCATGAGTATATAGAAGCACAGAGGTTTAAGACAATGCCACATGTCACCCACAGGATTTTAAGCTTGTATGTGGGCCACTAAACACCCACAAATACTCCTCCATAGGCTAGTCTTGTAATTGTTCACACCATACCAGAGTTATTACTCAAAAATGGGGTAGTGTGGCTCATGTGCCTTTCCCTTAGGAAACTTGTCCACTGTAGATTACTGACTTGCCAGGTTTGGTCATCCCTCATGGTGTCAGCAGCCCTATACTTTTTAGTGTGTCTAGGTTACTCTATGCTATGAGTGAGTTTGGGAAAGTGCCAGTTAGTGTGATCTCATAAGCCAGATGATGCCACAGGTGGGTGAGTGGCCAAAGACCCTAGTGGAGTAATGTAATAACTGGTACAAATCTGTAGATGATCTAGTAACCCATAGCAGATGTGGGTGGTAATTCATTTATTAAAACTGCATAAAAGACACAAATCCAGTCCTAATCACCAGAAAAACAAACTATAATTTGGTTCAGATACTTCATAGGGATTTTGTATAGAACTGAAAGATTTTACCTCTGGTTACACATCAGGTGTAAGTTAAATGCTGAAACGGCCATGTGGCAAAGCTTATTTAGGTAACTAAAAGACCAGGGTTCGAATAGGTGAACATAAACAGACTATTAAAAATGTTGAAAATATCACTCCCATAACAGCAAACAGTTCATATGGATAGTGTTGCAGGTGGTCAGCTTTTTAACTAGAGGGGGCAACAATGATAGAGGGATTAGACACCCTGTTCATTTTTTTTTTTTTTTTTTTTACATTTAAAGAGTAATACTGGGACCTGATGTAACATGTGTAATAAGCTATAATGCTACGCTATAATGCTATCGAAACAAAAATATTCTATTAATGAGCATATGAAAGCAAACGTATAGTCAGGTCTCTATGGCTATAGATATGAGTTATAATATATATAAAGGATATTCAAAAATCTGAGAAAAATTAAACAACACGTTTATATAGAAAAAAAAAAGACAAAAGAAAACAACACTCACTCGGCTGGCCCCTTTTCTTCTGTTATATACATTCAGGGGGAAAAAAAAGTCAGTATACATTGAGTTCCTAGTCTGGTTACAGTGCTTTAGATTGGTCATATTCCAGAAATACTACCCAGGCTGCCCAGGTTTTGACAAAGGCCTCCCATTTAACATGTAATGCTAAAATAAGCTCTTCCATTCGCATAATGTGACCCATTTCTGTTTCTCATTCCACTGCACTGGGAGTTGTTGTGGATTTCCAATGCCTTGGGATTACTGTTCTTGCAGCTCCTAAACAAAAACCTATTAAGGATTTCTTATATTTGTGAACTGAGCCTAAACCATAGATAAGAGAGCAACTGAGGGGTCAAGCTTCAATTCTATTCCAGAAAGGGTCCCAATCACGTTAAAGATTTGGGTCCAGAAAGGAATTATTTTAATGCAAGATCATCAGATATGCAGCACATCACCTTTCTCCTTCCCACATCTCCAACACTTATCCAGGGCCTCTTTATATATTTTATGTAAGATTGTTGGACATTGATACCACCTCACAATTATTTCATAATTAGTTTCTTGTGCTTTACATGCTATTGTTAAAGTGTGAGTTAAGTAAAACTCGGTATCCCATAGTTCCTCTGTAAAGGTAGTATGTAGTTCTCCTTCCCATTTTTTTGTAAATTTTGGTAATGTGGAGATGTTACATTTTCTCATCAATTTATACAATTGTGTGGTGCAATATAATGGAGATAATTGAATATAATTGGAGATGTATTAAGGATGGGGCTTTTTGCTTGAATAGTAAGTCAGTGTTTAAGTTGAGCCTATTTTAGTTTATATAAAAAAGATTCATGAAATTCTGGGCTTCAACATTTTTTGGGATCTCAATATAAATCTCAAATTGTTGCACACTGCACTCAAGTACTACTTTCCGAAAAGTTTGAAGCGAACATTGGCTGTGCCTACAAATATACATGTTGTTAGGCTTTTATGAGCAGACAGAAGTGGCAGTAATAGCTGCCATCTCTGTGCTCCTTACCAAGGCAAGCTGTCGCTTTGGCAGCACAGGGGTGGGATGTGGTATTTTGTGAATACCTCTATTATGAGATTTGAGTAATGAGTTATATTATTATTCCCACTCTCAACAGTTGATTATCTATATAAAATTGCAATCTTAAAATACCTGAAAATGCAGGTAGAAGTAGAAGGCCGTGTGGTGCTCATCCTATAATTCTCACTCAGTATCTTACCCTGAGTGAAATGCTACACATTGGGCATCTTATCAGTAGCCCTTAAAAACCCTGGCTGGTCAGTTTCACAAAGACACTGAGAGAGACATACAGAGCAAGAGGTCAATGTGCCTGTACATGCGAGTGAGTACCATGGAGCGATCCTCTCCTTTGCTTTTTCTACTTTTAAAATCCTGAGGGCCAACACATAGTAGACTGAAAAAGCCAGTTCTTTCACATACAGTATACCCCAGGTTGGTGCAGTTTTCTGCTAAGGGGAGCACCAGCCCAGGGTATCAGGTAAGTGAGTAGGAATTAAATATAGAATGTTATAATAGATAACTTCCTTTTATGCTTTGCTTAAACATTATTATAGGTATATATAAAGCAAACTAGAAATTGAACTTGAGGTAAAAAGTACTGACCTCTCCCACCCTAAAACCAAAATCTGGCAACACTATCTGACATTTTTTTGAGCAACACAAAACTATGTCATGTGACTACAGCGAATAATATATCTCAGTATGCAGATCAGATTTGGCCCAGAGTTCACTCCAAACGACAAGCATATGTGCAGATGGATGATCATATTGCACTGCATGGCACAAAGACTATGAATTAGGAATCAGATGGATAATTGAAAACACAGGTCATCACTGGAATAGCTGTCTAGCACAAATCATACCATTCCATTATGTGAGTATTTAAGTACGACTAAAGTTAATACCTAAGTATTTTTTTTTTGCCTTTTTTATTTCTTTTTCATCAATATCAACCAAACAAGCTATGTTCTGAATAAATACCCCAGTAAGGAGCTGTATATGTTTAATGCAGCTTCAATGCCCATTAGCACGGCATTCAAAAAACAGTTGTTGTAATATGCTCTTAATACATGGTTCACAGCAGCTAATTTATTGAAACTTTTTTCATAACAGTATTTAGAAATACCAAGGAAAAATCCATACTTATTTCATGAGGATCTAGCAACCATGGCTTTTTATTTATTTATTCTTAATTGATTTTTTTAACAAGTTCAAAGCGTTAAAGAAGAAAACAGTTCATTGCGGGAATTAGGCAATAAGGACTATCTCATTGGATATTACTCATAGGTTACTATGCATTTAAGTGGGATGAATAGCATTACAGTGTGTTGGGTTCATCCAAACTTGAGTTGTTTTCTGCTTTGGAAGGGCATCATCATAGGTGGATTTTCAATAAGGCTAAGGGAGGCTAAGCCTCCCCAAACCTGCTTGGCACTTTAAAAGAAACAAACAAAAAAAAACCCCTCACTCCGTTTCTGCACTGTCCTGGAAATCTGTTCCTGCAAGCCGATTCTGCTGTGCTCTGATTGGATATTTCTTCTTGTGGATTCTCCAATCAGAGCACTGCTTTCTTAACAGACAGCAAAATTGACCAATCAAGGCACAGATGCAGACAGGCATCAGGAGATATTACAAACTAAGGGCAGTGCAGAAATGAAGACTGAAAATGAGAATCTGCAGGCTGTAACCTTTACCTGAGAACCAACTCTGAACTTTTGCTGCAGATTTCATCCCACTCCCACAGGTGTTATATGCAGGTGCAATACGCAGGTACAATGCAGGTGCTATACCCAGGTGCAATATGCAGGTACTAAACAGGTGCTATACCCAGGTGCAATATGCAGGTACTAAACAGGTGCTATACCCAGGTGCTAAACGCAGGTGCTATACAGTTCTAAAGGCTGACCCAGTAGCTGAAATTAAATAGTTTTTTGCCTGACCTGACATCTATAATATCCCTATCACCTTACCCTAACAGATGAATTGTAACTTTTAAGTTAACTTTTAGTATGTTATAGAATGGCCTATTCCTAGCAACTTTGCAATTGATCTTCTTAATTAATTGTTTTATAGTTCTTGAATAATTTGCCTTTCTCTTCTGCCTCTTTCCAGCTTTCAAGATGAGGTCACTGACCACGGCAGCCAAAAAGTATTGTTCTGCAAGGCTACAATTTTATTATTATTGTAATTTCTATTACTGTATATACTCGAGTATAAGCCTAGTTTTTCAGCACCCAAAATGTGCTGAAAAAAGTCACCCTCGGCTTATACTCGAGTCGGGTGCCATGGGTCCCTCTAGACTAGCACCCTCTCTCCTTTGTGTGCAAATTAGGCCACCTGCAACCAGACCCTCCAGTGCCCTGGCCTAGGCTCCCACTAGCAATACTTATTTCCCCTTACACCCCTCTGGGACTGGGTCTTCTGCCAGTTTGCCAATGTGCAATGAGCATGGGGTAGTACTCATATTGTTTTTGTTGACCCTCTTCTCCGCTTACAGAGCTAGTTTACTGTTTTTCTTTGAAATAAATATTGAAAAACATATACCCCACTGATGCCTCAATTAATGTAATTTTATTGGTATTTATTTTGATTATTAAAACTTAGCAGTAGCTGCTGCATTTCCTACCCTAGGCTTATACTCGAGTCAATAAGTTTTTCCAGTTTTCTTAGGTAAAATTAGGTACCTCGACTTATATTCGGATCGTTCTAAACACGAGTATATACGGTACTTATTTTTCCATGCAGGGCCCCTTAACTATTCATACTCCCATCACTTGTTTAAGCCACTAGCTGGTTGCTAGGGTAAATAAGACCCTAGCAACCAGATAGCTGGTAAACTACCAAACGGAGAGCTGCTGAACACAAAGCTTAATAACTGAAAAACCATTAAAAATAAGAGGACCAATTGCAAATTGTCTCAGAATATTAAAGTCTACATCATATTAAAAGTTAATTTAAAGGTGAACTACCCCTTTAAGCTAACTGATCCCAAACACAAATGTATGAAGAACCCCTCACAGAAGTAAATACTTTTATATCCTAAGCATTTTAGGGTAAAAACAGCACTCCCATCTGCACTAAGTATGCCAGGAATTCATTGGGAACAGCAAGAGGTAGTTGGGAGGTTCATTTTTTACACCAGCAGTGAATCCATTTAGTCTCACATTAGCTGTATGTCAGTCTATGTATGGCCCATATTTAGCCTATGGGCATCATAGTATAGTCCATACTGGGTGTTGC
Organism: Xenopus tropicalis; assembly: GCF_000004195.4. NCBI lineage: Eukaryota > Metazoa > Chordata > Amphibia > Anura > Pipidae > Xenopus > Xenopus tropicalis. The sequence goes on along the minus strand of NC_030682.2, from coordinate 78,980,688 downwards.
CATTTGGTTTTTGTCAGTTACTTGATGTTTTCTATAGTCTTTCCAGAGTAAGTCTATTATGGGATATATTTATCATGCTGTGTAAAAAGTGGAGTAAAACATTACCAGTGATGTCATAGCAGCCAATCAGATGCTTTTCTTTGTTTTTTTAACTGTTTAAATCTAATTGCTGATTGGTTGCACTGGGCAACATCACCGGTAATTCTTCGCTCCACTTTTTACACAGCATGATAAATATACCCCATGTAAGATGTGGTAAATTATATTCAGGAGGCTTTCATTTACTGTGAATGGACAATTACTAACAGAACAACTAGTGGATCTGAGGACCACTTGATGTGGGCTCCATTGTTGGGTCAAAAAATCATCGTAAGCATGTCTCCCTTGAGCAATGATGACCAAGTTTTTCCACAGTCTCCAGAATAGGTTTGAAATGTTCTTGGCAGGTATCCTTGAGCTCCCACGGATACCTGCAGGTATCCGTGGGAGCTCAAGGATGCTTGACAATCAGCATATGCAGAAATCTTACAATGCAAGAAAGGCAGGATGGCTTATTTAAAAATACTAATGCAAAGCAAAAATCTAGTAGTATTTTGTGTACCCTTAAAAACTATTAACAAATAGTACATGCGTAAATGTACTCTTTACAACCTGCACGTTGTGAAGAGTACACATGGAGGCGAGCTTGGTGTTTTAGCTTGCTCTGATGAAGTTTGAGAGATTGTGTAGGGATCCCAAAGATTTGGGCCCCTTTAGTTTGGGTTCCGCTTTTGACATGCACCAGAGGGTGGCCTTTTGGGTTATGGACTCCTAAAGGTAGCCCTAGCTGTTTATGTGTGAAAGGGGAGTTTCCCTGTTGTTCAGCAGCAACTACTAGGTGGCAGGATGACACCCATTTTGTGAAGGTCTTAGTCCTGGGACTGCTTCTGTATGGAGGCGTACAACAGACTAGTATTCAGTACAGGGGGTACTGTAATAGGTCACTCTAGGAGTGACAGGCAGGCTAGAGAGAACGGGCAGAGATAGCCTCAATAGGAGAGAGAGGGGTTAAGACCCCCCAGCATTCATGGAGTTCAGAACCTGTAGTGTTTAGTAAGAGGAGCCAAGTCAGCACCTGGGAGTGTTCCCAGTGAAGGGGCCCTACGCGTGAACCGGGCTGAGTTCCTAGATGGAATCATCTGGCTGGAGGACCGGGAGTAGCCCAAAGAGAGAAAGTGTGACTTGAGCCGTCTGTGTGACATCCTCTGAAAGTTTTGCCTGCATCAATCAATAAAGCAAGTTCATCTGGTTCATCATCATAACAGGTGTCTTGGCTGTTTGTATATTGAGGATCCTCAACTGCCTGGTAAGCAGCTACCCCAAGGGAGGGGCAAGGTACCGGGAGTTGCAGGGAGTCCAGGTTCAAGGAGGACCCCATTGAGATTTCCCAGGGAGGAGAAATATAGTTCTACCTATACCTACCCTGGGTGGAGGCACGCCATTCATTTATATCATACCTGTCCCCCATAATAAGTGGGGGCTCAGGGCTCCTGTAGCGCCACACGCAGGTGATTGCGTGTTAAAAGTATAACAGTAGCCAAAATAGGGTTACATAAGCAAAGTGCAAATAACAGGCCATGTGGATACAAGGGAGCCCTGGAATTACTTGAATTAAATGCGTGTCCAACCAGGTACTGTGGAGTAGTGCTTCCAGTGATTCCTTAGAGTGTAGCTTCTACACACACAACTGGGCTGTATTCTAACAAGCTGCCACACCAATTTACCTATCTAACGTAATGAACTGTATTATTACAGTACACAGGACTATAAACATTAAATCAAATAAATAACCTTGAAATAAAAGCTCATGGCAACAAAAATACATCTGCAGAGACAATTCAATTCAGTTGTTTAAGGGGTATAATCCATATTTTGAGAACAACCAATAAATCTGCATTTTCTTGGATTGAAGAAGTAGACACACATATTTGTGATGAATAACTAATTATAAAAGGGGCACTATACCTGATTTTCAACATGAGCTCAGGGCTTCTGCTGAACATAATTTTTGCCTATTGCTTTAATCATGAAAACCCTGTTTAGCTCAAGGTCTTGAGCTAAACAGGGCAACTGAAGTTACTTCATGTTTGGCTATTATGAGGTGTATTTTCCATTAACATTATTCAGGGGGTCCTGGTAATCTAATTATCTACCTTGAAAGGACCAATCCATATTTCATCAATTCATTTTTTCAGGAAATTAAAACTAAAGTGTTAGGTATGTTTAGCACAAGCCCAGTGTTAAAAAAGGAGTATACTGTCCCTTTTCAACTGGTGTAAGGAATAATACAAACTGTAAAGCTAATATACACCATGTTCTACACAATTGGAGCTTACAAGAAGAAGGCTTTTCTAGAACCAACTGTTCACTTTTTCATTTCCTGCTAAATGTTAACGTTACCATTTTATTAAATTTATTTTAATTTTTGACCAATCTAATTTGAGAACAATTTAAATAACACACCACATACAGCTCATATATGAGCTAAAATATGATGGATAAACCTCAAATATGATGCAAGTCTGCATCTGTCTCTGCAACAGATTTAATAACAGATTAAATACACTGGGTTAACATTTATAGGGCAATTATACTTCTAAATTTGCTGCTACAAAATAAAGGGGACATATTTATCACCGCAGGTCACCAGAGGGAAATTCAACTGCTCTTTATTCACTGCTAAATGTTGCATGACTGCTTGCATGATATTTTTAAGAGTTATAGTGAAGTAATAAATATGCCCCTAAAAAGGCCATATGCTGTAAGTATTGTAGAATAGGAGGCAAAATTTTCCTCTGGGGAACTACATGTTACCTGAGGAGCTAAAAGTTACCTTTCGATTAATACATACCCAGATTATAAATCTATCAAGAGAGATTTATAATCCCCAGTGCAAAAATAATTTTTAGTCAAAAAGTCATTTTTAACTAGGCCAGATTCATTGACCATGGCCATCATGTACCCTTGCCTCTCCCACCCACTGTCTGTACACATGCTTTTCTCAACAGCAAAACACACAAAAAAAAAAAGGTTAAAATGTACAATAATATATTTCTCATAATAAGTAGCAGTTTTAAAAAAGGGACACTATTACCTATGCCCAATCTGTCCATGCCATGCCAGGTTATGCCCAGACATACCTACAATCTGTCAAAACTCTGCTCACATTTAAGTAAGCCTCAGCCACAGACCTCAAAGACAGAGAACATGGAGGTGAGAAAGAGCTGATATCAAGGAAGTAGTAAGGGCAATGGAAAGGAGCATGGAGGTGTGGGAAGCAAGTGAGACTGAGAAGCTATGAAGGAGTTAAAAACATGGAAATGTTGTAGATTGTAAGATCTACGGGGCAGGGACCTCCATCCTCTTGTGTCTTTGACTCTTAACTTATTGCAACTGTATCTTTTATTTATTTGTGTTTATTGTAATACTTTGTATTTATCTATTATTATCTTAATAATTCCCTGTTTGTATTAATGTATTAAGTAGCGCTTTATAAATAAAGATATACATACATACATACATACAAATGTAGAGAATAGGCAATATTATTTTGAAATAGAGCATTTTTTTCATGATGCCATTGTCTCCACTAAGGTAGTATCATCCAGTAGGACGTAATGCTGCTGGTGCCTTTTACTTACCAATAAGATTTTTATTTATTTTTATATTCCATTTGAAATAATACAGGATAAAATGTCAACAATACTGGTGGCCTAACTATGCCTAGCATTAGCAAAAACAACTATAAAAACTAAAAAATGATTGAAACAAATTGTTGCAATTAATTGAAGCAAATATGTATATGACATTCAAACTCCAGTCAGGGAAGTTTGCAGCTTCCTTTGTCCTCAGCCTTTAATGATAGGTCTGTGTGTTAAGCAGGTGTTTCCTTAAAGGTCGTAGGGAAAGGAAACACTTGTTTAAGTTAGATTCCATTTTTACAAGGCCCCTGCTTAACACAACAATATCAGTTTCCAAGAAAAAAATCCAAATCTTTTCAAATTGTTACCTCCCTACCCCATGTAACTGTAGCTATAACATTTTTTACATTCCTTTAGTTGTCTGTAATGTAAACTAAAAATGCAAAACTGGTTAACACATTTGGCTTTAGAATAGGGGTGCACACAAACATACAAACAATGTACAAAATTAAAAGTAGTTGTATTTCTATTCATAAACACAACACTGATCTTTGCTTTTTAAGACAGCACAAACCTCAACCATTGATCTTTAAATGTAAGGGCAATGGCGCATGGGCATAGGTGGACTCGCTTGTCATGTGTCACTTTTAATCAGTAATCAGCATTTGTAAGCTACTGTGGGGATTGCATAGTAAAAGTGCCCCCCCGTAGGCGCACGTGCACACACGCACGCACTCGCGTCCACGGGGTGGGGGGGTGCGAGCAACGGACGTCACAGAGTTTCATTCATTTGCATTCAAATTGACAAGGATTTTGGTCTGCATGCAGAGGGGGAGCACACACAGAACAGCACGCACGCACTCGCATCCACAGGGGGGGTATGAGCAACGGACTTCACTGAGTTTCATTCATTAAATCCATATACTCGAGTATAAGCCGAGGGTGACTTTTTCAGCACATTTTTGGTGCTGAAAAACTCGGCTTATACTCGAGTATATACAGTACATTAAAATGTTTCAGTAATAGCTTTGGATCATATATTTGTGTTTATAATATTACGGTTTAGTACATAAAAACCATTAATTGTCTGACATTGTAACTGTCACAGAATAATACAATATGTAATTGAGATCATATGCTAGCATCCTGTGTGATTGGATTTATAAAGAATTACAAAGCAGATCACATAACAAGAATGCACACACACGCAAGCTGATTTTTTCAAGGACAAAATTAGCTTGCTAATACCAAACAAAAGAGAAGTATAGTCATATTAAGAAATTATAACATTTTCAGACATGTGTGTAACACTTGTTCAGCATATCTATTCCTAATGCTGCTTTAGATTGCTTCAGTTACTCTCATTCTGGCCTCATCTGCCATTAAATTACCCTTAATTTGCTTTCTTTCTGCCTATTCACCAATTTTTAAGCATTCTGTTAATATATACCTGAGCTAAACACAGAATTGCTGTTATCTGCTATTTAAAAATTAAACACGCAAAAGTATCCTGTTTATAATTAGGCTTATATTCCATTTTTTCTGGTTTATATACAATAGATATTGGCACATTATTTTACCCATGAATTTATGTTTTTCCCTAAATGGTTATATCTTGTACTGCTGTGCTGTTTTTTTTTTTTTTCTTTGCGAATTGCTGTGAAATGTGTATTTCGCATAAAAATTTGCAAATGAGGTTACGGTTTGCGCTAGCATGTCTACTGTGCGTGTTTGTTGTGTGCAAATATAGTGCCAAGTATAAACTTACAGATAGGATTCTTATTTAACTGAATATTTAAAATCTTAGTGACAATCTCACATTCTAATTATGTTGGGTTGAAAACCCCAACATACTGTTCTTCGACAGCTTATTCTTCTACCCCGAATGAAACAACAACATTTGTTGGATGACCCCAAAGTGGGAGGGGCCAACAACAGCCAATCAAATTTCACCCATTGACTTTTATGGGGAAATTGAAACTGCTGCCAATCTTATAGCTTTAAGGCTACACTCCCCAAACTTGAATCACATACTTATGGGGTCAGCCTAAATCAAAATGTGATGCTTATTGGATGCCCAAAATAGGCGGAGCTGTGAACATCCAATCACATTTTACCTATTGACTTGGTGGAAATTCAACCTGCTGCCATTCTCACAGTAATAACACCAGGGTCCCTACACTTTGCAAGGTTAGGCACCAGGCAACTGCAGTTCAAGGTTAGAAAAAGTGCCACCAACAGCCAATCAGTTTTTACGTAATGACTTTCAATGGGGAAATTCAACTTGCTGCCATTCTCACAATTTTAACACCAGGGTCCCCAAACTTTTCACAGTTTGTCACTGGGTGACTATGTTCCAAGATTAGAAAAGTGGGCAGGGCCAAGAACAGCCAATCAGATTTCACCTATAGACTTCTGTTGTTAAAATTTAGGAAAACCCACTCATATGGATCAATATCTGTTGTTCGATTCCCACCATTCACTGGAACACAAACTGGGTGTCATTAGAACTCTACACCACAGGGCGGAAAGTGTGACAACCGATACAGAGTCCAAGGACAAGGAATGTAAACATCTCAGAGGAGCACTGAAAGCTTGTGGTTACCCAGACTGGGCCTTTGTCAAAACAACAGCAGCTAAGCCCAACAGGAACACCATAAGGAATAACCGTCCTGAGGCAGAGAGAAGGCGCAATATAGTCATCCCATATGTAGCAGGAGTGTCGGAGAAACTCAGGAGAATTTTCAACAAACACCACATCCCTGTGTTTTTCAAACCTAGCAACACACTGAGACAAAAACTTGTACACCCAAAGGATCCAACACCAAAGGAAAAACAAAGCAATGTTGTATACGCAGTAGAGTGTAGCGACGAGTGCACAGACCTTTACATTGGTGAGACAAAGCAACTGCTCTCCAAGCGAATGGCTCAGCATAGGAGGGCAAACACTACAGGCCAGGACTCTGCTGTATTTCTACACCTAAAAGACAAGGGACACTCCATTGAAAATAGCAACGTCCAAATTTTGGACAAATAAGACCGCTGGTTTGAAAGAGGTGTAAAAGAGGCCATTCATGTCAAAGTGGAGAAACCATCCCTAAACAGAGGCGGGGGACTTCGACACCATCTGTCTGCTACATACAATGCTGTTCTAACATCTGTACCCCGGCAGTTTCACAACTCTTCACACATCCATTCATGCAACTCTAACAAGTAACACCTGTTTTGAACAGTTGCATGATACTTTGGTAATCCTTTCAAAGTAACTCCACAGCATTCATACCTCTCTGAGTTTCAGATGTTACCTCTCTGAAGAGTTACAAAGTGCCATTGTGATTGGATTAGTGGAAGAGTATACATGCTGAGGACTTCCCATACCAGTCAGTTGAACTGAAGAAGCTGCTCGGATGAGTAGTGAAACGTCTTCAATGATTACCAAACAAGTCCAGTTGCCTTAAATTTATACTAGATATACCATGACCTGGATGAATGAAAATCTTCATAGACATTTGTTTATGTAGCTTTTACTGACAGACATTACATGTTCATATAAGCAGGTGCTATAAAAAATCACTTAGCCCCGAGGCAAATCTATTTCAGGTTTCTAAAACTTTGGCAAGATTATTTTTTTCAGACAGGGCAACAGCTGGTCCTCTCTACAGCTACTGGCACAAGGGGAAGATTCTGGGAAAATTAGTTGCCCGCAGTAGCAAAGATCTATCATAGGCAGCTAATGACTGCCCACTGACAAGAATTTGAATCGCTGGTGGGATGGCATACATGGCACTTTGGTTGCCCAGAGAGGCAATAATCTTTCAGTGTGCCACCAGCCTACTATTGTGTTCCACAGCAGTTATGTGTTTTGTTTCCTATAATGATACCCCCATGTATATTTTATATCAGTAATTAAAACTAGATAAAATGTCTTCAAGAAATTTGAAGACAGCTAAAAGGAGCAATTCAGTGGAAAAACAAAACTGGGTAAATAGATAGACAGGAGGATGTAGTGTCCTAGCTATTATGTTAGAAATTTGCTCATTCCAGCCTTTATAGATTACATTTTTGCCTAACTCACTATATTATAAATATTTTTTATTTTGCACAGTCTATCAATTTACCCAGTTTTGTAAAATAATGTACAGTTTTAAATTGTTGACATGAATTGTTGACATCAATGAAAATATAGTTACAGGTACACTTGGCTCAGTACGCCATAGAAGTCTCATTTAAGATGGGCATATGCCCACTGTATAAACAATAGTAATAGACATAACTACTATAAGTGAATTGTTAATAACCCCTTTTTTTAACTATATCTTGCAAACTATATCTCTTCTACAGGAAGAGAGGAGATGAGGGAGTGGTACAGGTATCCAGAATGCTTGGGACCAAGGGTATTCCGGATAAGGGGTCTTTTCATAATTTGGATCTCCATACCTTAAGTCTACTAAAAAATTACTAAAACATTTATTAAACCCAATAAGATTGTTTTGCATCCAATAAGGATTATTTATATTTTAGTTGGGATCAATTACAAGGTACTGTTTTATTATTACAGAGAAAAAGGAAATCAGTTTTAAAATTCTGAATTATTATAAAATGGAGTCTATGGGAGACAGGCTTTCCGTAATTCTGAGCTTTCTGGATAACGGGTTTCCGGATAAGGGATCCCATACCTATACTATGAAAAGCAGAAAGGGTAAACAGTCCTTCAATAAAATACTCTGATAAACAACAATAGCAGTAACTTAAAGCAACAGCTAATAATATATATATATATATATATATGTGTGTATTTTATTGAATTGTTGATTTCTTAAGCATTGCAAGACATGAAGACAAAAATGTTACGTTCAGATTTTGTGAACTGTATGATGGAAAGCATATTCTTATTTTGTAGCTGTGTTATAACCTTAATCACACCAACAAATTACACATCCCTATTCCCTCATCATTTATCACTGCTATATGGCATTTGGAAAATATTACAGTAAGCAAAGATTTGCATCAGGATGGATCTTCGTGCTCTTGTCTTGTCTACAAAGAATACATTTCACAAACACTTGACTCTTTATTGTTTGTATAAATGGGAATGTGAACCTAAATTCACTATTTGCGGAACTTTATTTCCAGGCTATTGTATAAACCAAGCCTTAAGGCAGACAAAAATAGTAAATTATTTACTTTTGTCTCTGAAAATGAGTTAACTTAATGCTATGTTTATAGCCAAAAATGAGATACTGCTACATTATCAAAAAATGACTAAACTATGTTTAAAAAAAAACTCCATCTGTGTAATCAATGTATTGTATACTGCCATGAACACCAGGGGATACAAGATTACAGGTACCTATAGTGTGATGTGTAAAACAGATGTAGATAACGGGCTTACAAAATGTTCTCTTTTCTACAAAGTTTCAGAAAAGAACTTAAATTGAGATAAATTGCTTTAAACTGTCAGTTTGCTGTTTAGCATTCTAACAAGCAATGTAATTTAAACAGTACTTCACAACATGCAATTTTCCACCTCAAACCAACACTACCACACTTAAAGAACCATCAAAATATAAAAATCTTCCATTGACATTGTCAGCTCTCCAAGATACCAAACCTGGCTACCAAAGGGGCCAAAAATAAATAAAAACAAGCTGTATGTTGGACTGGCAGTTAGAATATGATAGATTTATTAACAGTTCTATTTTTCAAATAAGTCCTAAAGTTATGACTAAACTATAAATTATTAAAAAAGAACCTTCTCTATTGTTTCTTTTTTTTTTTTACTCCTTTTCATTATGAAGAATTGCTTTAAATACTACAAATATGGAATTCGTTATTCTGAAGCCCTTTATCCAGAAAGCTCTGAATTTCAGAAAGGCCATCCCCCATAGACTCCAACTTTAACAAATAATTCACATTTTTCAAAATGATTTCCTTTTTCTCTGTAATAATAAAACATTACCTTGTACTTGATCCCCACTACCCATAAGCCAAAGTCTGAAGCATGGCGAGGGGACTCCTCAATTGACCCTTCGCCTTGAGCATTTATTCACATTTTATCAAATAAATAAGACCATGCCAGCCTAACCCAAGGCAATATTCTAAAGCCATAATTCCGTAAGAGGTCGCTACTATGCTCTGCAGTTCCTTGCTGAAGACTTGAATGAATATTAGACTGCCTCTACCTACAGAAAGGATGGCCCCAAACTCTGCTACCAGCAGGAGCTGCATCACCAACCATGAGAGAAGCTCAGAAGCCCTGCTGCCAGTCCTGGATCTGCAGTGTCTCAATGATAGGAAACCCAAGAAGCAGGCTGTCACCTAGCACAAGCAGTAGTAGCGTCTGTATCTATCAATCCACTGTGCAGTCACAGGAGAGAACCTCCTTCTCTCTCTGCTAAAATTACCTGTGTTTCTAACTGCTCAGAAGATAAGGAAGTGAGTGCTTCTTTTTCTAACATCACATCCCCTCTTTCTCCGCCCCCCAGGCCAGCTTTCTCCTGCCTTAAATCTTTCCTTCTCACCTAAACACAGTTGAACCTAGTTCTGCCAATCTCTAAACATAAACCAGTGTAATCCGGCTGCTGGTTATTCGGATCCCTTGTCATGCAGCACCTGTGCTTATAGCTCCAGGGCTTTCCTTTCTGGATAAAAGCTCTTTTTGCGCCATTTGTACCAAAATTGGAAATATTGAAAAAAATGACCCTGCTCAATTTTAACTTGGTTACTAGTTTGTTCTGGAAATTTACTGTAATCAAGCAGCAAGCCAGTAAATGCTACCTACAGATGCTATGGGTTACTAGACAAGTAAACGTTGTTTTCCTATTTTATCTTTTTTTGTTGTTGTTGCATTAAATTTCATTGGTAGTGCCTGTATATTACTGTTTACATTTCCCTGTAGTGTGCAGCACTTATTGAAAATGTATGATTGTTTATAAACAAATTAAATACAGCTTATAATTACCACCCATTCTTCCTACAGTGGCTGCACATAAAAGCAAAATATCTATGCAACACTATTCCACTGTTATCATCACTGTAAGCCGTGGAGGACAAAATTTTAACATAGCTGTTTTTTTGCTGTTTTGCTGTATTTTTTTCTCATATTTACTACAAAGCTTGTAGAAAAAAACATGATTGCAGCAAAGATAACATTGTTTTATTTCAGTGTGTAAAAACTTGACTGTTTAAAAAAAAAAGTAGCTTGAACTTCTTCTGATGTCTTTAGCAGCTCGACATGCTGATTTTCTTAACTGACAGTAATAACTTGAATTAGAATCATAATATATTTGTCAGTTAGCCATTACAAAGATAAGAAAATTAAGGCAAACTTCAAAAACGTTTATTTTGTTGGAGTGGAAAAATCATTTGGGGAAAGAAATGCATAAAAATTACCACAGGCCATCTGTTGTCCACTGCTGCAGTTGGAATTGTACTGTATATGAAATAAATGATAATAAAAAGTTGGTTACAACTGATTTGGACCTATTTTCCAAATTTTATCATAGTACAGTTGAAGCAAATGACATCAATGGAATCTTTCATATGTGAAAAGTTTTCCCAGGTCTCTGCAACATTCATACCAATCCAAACCCAAGGGAAATAAAACAATTTAATACATTTCATATAACAATGACTTTGATTTTGCCTGTAACGGACAGTAAATCATACTGCTGAAACATCAGCTGCTCAGGGATACCTGGCGCTGCAGGAATAGTCATGAAGCCCAGACATGAGACCTTGGAACACTCACACAAAAACTCATACAAAACAGCTGCACAAAGGCCTAAGGCCAAGCTCTGCTGTAAATAATGCATCTCCTGCAACTAAGCTTGCTTGTTTTGTAATACTGATTTAATATACTGTAGTGTAGTATACATAAACAGGAAGATGTTTACACTGGTTGAGTTTGCATAGATGGCCATTATTCTGTGCTTTTTTTATAACGGGTTTCTGGATAACTGATTCCGTACCTGTAATACTTAGTTTAAAGTATGGCTCACAAAGTATGCCTGAGGCTATGCCTTGAGTCTGTGCAGCTCTCTCCTCTCTCCTGCTCCCCCCTCCCTCAAGAATGCTAAGAACTCCCACCCCCCCCTTAGGAATGTGTGATCTGAGCCATTCAGCCATTCCTCATTGTCTTACAAACTGGGCATGTACAGGGGTCTTGGTCTTGGTGCAGGAGTGTGGCATTATGGGAATTTTCTTAACAGAGCTCAGCCATTTTTTTCCTATGAGGCATCTGATCATCTGAACAGGAGAAATATGGGGAGAATTAAGGGCACTATTGAGAGAACTGAAGGTATGCCTGCAGCTTGAAATTAACACTTTATTAGCCTTTCATTCTCCTTTAAGAAAGGTCTGCTTTAACACTATGTAAATATTTGTCCCGTTGGGTATAAAATATTTCTGATTTTTTTTAAATAAATTAATAAATAAAATGGCAAGAAAAACATGTAACAACTACAGGTACAGGGATCCACAGACATTTTAATCAAATGATTCAACATTTTTAAAAAAGATTTCCTTTTTCTCCATAGTAAAAAAACAGTACATTGTATTTGGTCCTAACTAAGATATAAGTAATCCTTACTGGAGGCACAACAATCCTATTGGGGTTATTTAATGTTTAAATTATTTTTTGTAGACTTAAGGTATGGGGATCCAAATTACAGGAAGATGCCTTATCTGTAAAACTCCAGGTCCCATATGTACAAACTGTCACAGTAATTTCAAAGGGCTCCATTATTCCTAAACATAGGTACTTTGTCTGTCTGTGTGTTTTGCTGAATGCAAAGCATGTATATTGGCTGGATGGAGACAAAATAAAGGATAAAACTCCAAACACTTACACAATCAAATCCTCCTCTTAAAACCTTCTGTCCTCTGCCAGGATGTTAAGCGAATGCATCTTGTGGTTTCTATGTTATTTGAGCACTGTCTCATGCTTTTTTTGGGTCAGTCCCAGGCAGGATATACCATTTTTATTACTTTATGTGCACCACCAATTTGGTGATTTATTTTGCATTTAATTTCCAAACAGAGTTCTTTTGTCCTTATTGTCATATATAAACAAAATCATACTCCCCCATCCCCCTAGTTATACTAAGCCAAAATGTTGTAATCTGAACCTGTGTAAGTTAATGCTAATCAGAGAATACAATTTTTAACATTTAAAAGGAGGTAAAACACATTTGAATTGGCATGTATTTTCATGAGTCGGTTTCAGTTAAGTAATTAAAATGTAGGCCCTGACATAGCAGTAATACACAATGATCATAAAAAGCATAAAAAGATATTAAAATTTCCAAAATAAATTGCAACAAGTAAGGAAGATTGGATATATGAACTTTTCTTTTCATATATAGTCACATTAACAGATATAATTGACTGCTATACCTTCTGTAGCTATCCTTCAAGCAATACTGGAATAGATGCACCTGGCCCTTAATGGCACAGTTACATTAAGCAACACTGGCTTACACTGGCCTCTGATTAATAAGCAGTGACACTCGCACATAAATCCACAAATCACTACACAATACATTCATGCTCAGTCAGCCATACACACCGTTACTTGAAAAGGCACACATTAGTTCTAAATGTTTATAAAAGCAATATTCTTCCAAGAAATGGAATATAACTTAGGATAAGCAATCCTGATTAGTGACCATTGTAGCTTCCTCTCTCCTGGCCGTGTGGGTGGGTGACTGGGTGTGTTTTGTGTGTGTAAATAATATTGGTTGGAATAAATGGGTCATATTTGGAACTATCCTACACCATTTATCATAATTATACCCATCCTAAACCATGTGGTAAGGGAAAACATGCAGAGGTAAATCTTGACAATTTGAACATACCTTTCACAAAGTAAAAAGTATCACTATCTGATGGCGCTGATGCATTGAACCTTACTTGAAAGTTACCCTTGTGTGCCAGATAAATAAATAAAGTCCTCTAAATTCAGAAAATACTCTAGTACTCTACAGGTGCCATTCTATTTCTGCTAAAGGCTGCAGGTGCAAACGATTCAGTTGCACTATAGTCTCAATCCCTAATGTATATCCTCTCGAAAATTGCAGTAATCTCAAATGCTAATATGGAAAAAAGCTCTACCTTGTGACAAAGTGGCAAGAACTACTACTTACTCTATATTTTTCTCCCAATCCAAAATGTGTTGCATTTATATAGTTTGGTTTGACAATGGCACAAGTAATATAAAGGATTTTCTATAATCCACTAGAAAATCCCTGCTTTTAAATGATATCTACAGCAAAATATCATATTTACTACTAAAAGTACTGTACATAAGGGTTCGCTTTAAAAATAAGCATTAACTTTAAAACCTATTTTGTAGTTTAGCCGTGGAAAAAAGTCAAAACCATGTAATCTTAAACACATAATGACACAAGATTTTGAGACAGCAATATAAAAAAACAGCTATTTTATGGAGCAAATTAAATGGAGCCACCACTAACCAGCATGCTGCCATTTGACCGATAACTAGGTAATATCAGATTGAGAGAAGCAACATAACTACCAGAGCTTCCTTTAAATTATCTAAAACTTCAAAAAAAAAAATAAGATTTCCAGTGCAAGTCAGAATTGATCTCCGTGATATTGTATGTGGAATTCTTTATTGCAACTTTATGATTTAAGACCCACACCATTTAAAAAATATTAAAAACAGATGAAAGAGAATTTGAAAAAATAACTGCACAGAGTAACAGGAATTTTTAGGATTGTGCAACTCTAGAATATATGAAATTTCTTCCATAAATGTTAGTGGTAAATCTTAATGGCAGAAATTACTTACAGTCTCCACAGTCCTTTGTATATGGCATTTTTTATGGCACTAAGGAAATATTAATGGGTTCTGCACATTGTTTTGCTTGGACTATTAACCTATAAACCTGTGTTTTTTCCTAAAGCTTTACCTGTATGGTAATGTTAGAAACTGGCATCACTTGAAAATCTGGAAATCAAGAGGTGCTTCTGATTGTAGATTTTAAACCCCATGGAAAAATGTTCAAAAACTGCTTTAGAATAAATAAGGAGTGTTGAAGCAGCACTGCATCTACTCAGTTACAGCACAAGAGCAGAACTAAAGAACTATGATAAAGTGCTGGGTATATACAGTGGCTTGCAAAAGTATTCGGCCCCCTTAAACTTTTCCACATTTTGTCACATTACAACCACAAACATGAATTAATTTTATTGGAATTCCACGTGAAAGACCAATACAAAGTGGTGTACACGTGAGAAGTGGAATGAAAATCATGCATGATTCCAAACATTTTTTACAAATAAATAACTGCAAAGTGGGGTGTGCGTAATTATTTAGCCCCTTGAGTCAATACTTTGTAGAAGCACCTTTTGCTGCAATTACAGCTGCCAGTCTTTTAGGGTATGTCTCTACCAGCTTTGCACATCTAGAGACTGAAATCCTTGCCCATTCTTCTTTGCAAAACAGCTCCAGCTCAGATTAGATGGACAGCATTTGTGAACAACAGTTTTCAGATCTTGCCACAGATTCTCGATTGGATTTAGATCTGGACTTTGACTGGGCCATTCTAACAGATGGATATGTATTGTTTTAAACCATTCCATTGTTGACCTGGCTTTATGTTTAGGGTCGTTGTCCTGCTGGAAGGTGAACCTCCGCCCCAGTCTCAAGCCACTGTATATCGACAATAATGCAAAAGACCTATGTAGTAAGCAGTGTTGCCAACCCGCTTTGTTTGGTCAGCTGCCTACTCTGGAGTTTACATGTGTAGAACATGTCTTATCACTACACTGCCTCTCTCCTTCTTTATGAAAGTTTCACTTTTAAAGCATCCATAAGGCATGCTTTCGCTTTTCCGTGTTGATCCCCCAGGGTACCTGCGATCAAGCAATCCTCTTCATTCTACTGCCTTTGGGAAGCTTGTGCAAGCGCAGTAGAGTGAAAAGCCTTTTTCACTCTACTACTAATGTACCGGCCCCAGGATTCCAAAGATAGATGAGGAAAGGAAGAGGATCGCTTGGTTGCATGAACCCCAGGCTGGTGCAGTTTTCAGCTAACAGGAGCACCAGCCTGGGGTATCAGGTAAGTGATTACAATCACTGGGGGGCTGCCTAATATTTGGCACCCCCCCCAGTGATTGTAACTTTCCTTCTACTTAAGAGACAGTTGTTTAAAATCATTATTGTCTCAAGACCCTGAAAAAATAATAAAAGTAAAGAAAGAAAAAATCTTTAAATTATTTAAGGCCATTCTTATTTCAGTTTCAGACTGATTTAAGAAACTAAAATAGACCAGTACATAATTATACAGTCTCCCTATGAAGTAAGCCTTTCATAGCAATGTTATTCTGCATAATGCAGATTCATAGAGCAGACTGCTCTTGTGTTATAGGGCAATGCAAGGAAGGAAATGGAAATGCTTTTTTAATGTATTTATGAAGGTACCATGGCAGTGACACAGAACATGTATATTAAATTACATACATTTCCATATTTGTATGGAAAGGTAGTGAGACTATCTATTTATATAGTATAATTATACAAGGACCCTCTGCCAAATCATGTTTTCAGGGTATCATATTTTAGTTTTTATTCCTGGGCTTGTCTTTCTCTCTTGCCATACTCAAATACTGCTAATGGTATTTAAAAAATAATACCAAGGGACATCTTAAAGGGAACCTGTCACGCTAAGAAATAATTCCAAATTCTTTTCTATTGTGTTTGTCAAGCAAAATAAACTTCACTTACACTCTATAAATAATATAAACTTTGTATCCTTCAGTCTTGAAATTGCACAACCACAGCAGCAGGCATGGTGCCATTTTGTAGACACTGTTATTAAAGGAGCAGTTCAGTTTAAAAATGAAACTGGGTAAAATAGATAGACTGCGCAAAGTGGATGTCTAACATAATAGCCAGAACACTACTTCCTCCTTTACAGCTCTCTAAGCTGTTAGGAGTCAGTATCCAATCAGTGACTTGACAGGGTGGCCATATAGTTTGCTTTTGAATCTAACCTGCATGCTTACAAACTAACCAAACATTTTGTTCCATGTGGCACCCCCTAAAGTCCCTGACTAACTAAGAGGTTAGAGAGCTGAAAGCAGGAAGTGGTATTCTGGCTATTATGTAAGACATCTGTCCACTCCAGCCTTTATCGATTACATTTTTACCTAACTAACTATATTAGAAATATTTTTTATTTTACTCAGTTTCATTTTCACACTGAACTGTTCCATGCACTGGCTACAGAATTAGATGGTGAGGATGGAGGGGGGAATGTGAGTGCTGAATGAAAAGTGAAAGTAATTGTCTGCCCCGCCTCTATGTCTAAGACATAAGGGTGGGAAAGGCAATATTTGATTGACATCTGGGATTTTTAAATGCCTTTATAATGGGTATAGATGTGTTAATACAAAAGGAATTAGGGTTTCATATTTAATTTGAATATTATTCATTTTAATTTGTAATTATTACTGCAGAAAACTAATTCTGGCAGGCAAACCACAGCAGTTAGCCTGTGAGTTAACAAGCACTGGTTTATGTTACACCCAGGTTTTAGTTAATAAGCACTGGTTAATGCTTCACCCTGGTTTTGTAAGTGGCCCACAAATCATATCATATCATATCTCATTGCTATGAATCTTCAGCAAAAACCCATCCTGCCGAAGAAAGCTCTTGAGATATCATATCTTCTGTATTTTTCATTACATGGAATCCTACCAATTCTACTCAGAAATGGTAATATTTGCTTACTGTACACATTCTTTCACAAGAAATATCTTGGGATGATCACCATTTGGAAGTCATTTAATATGTAGCAATAGTCTCTGCCAGACAGTCTGTAGCAGCAAAAATGTATTTGCCAACAAATACAGTTCCATTATGAAGATCAAGTTTGCTTCCAGCTTACATTGGTCAAGGGCAAATGTAGCATTTTTGTTCAGAAGTGGTGTTACACATTTTTACTTCTTTATAATTTTAATGTATAAACACCACAGTCTTAAAGGAGACATATTGGATAAATGGAAATATACCCGAATTTTGTAGGCAATTATGAATAATATATGGTGCTGGTATAAAATATATATATGGTACTTTGGTATAAAAATTAATCCTATCTGTAAAAATGCCCCCTTTATTTTAGCTCCCTATAGATTCTATCAGTTGTCTGTCCGTGTTTCAAATGAAGGGAAGGCGTGTCCTAACAGTCCCTGTCAGAATCAAAGCAAGAGGGGGATAGCGAATCACAGCCTTGCACTCACACAAACAAAGACAGGCTTCAGTTTCCTATCAGATCAGCCTAGCTGCTGATTGGTTCCTATCCTACAGTGCTGTTTACTGAGAGCTGCTGGCTCCCCTGCACATGCAGAGAATTCAGCCAGCAGGAAGTGGAAGGGATGGGTGGGACTAGTGGGGTTTTGGTGGAATTTCTCAATAAATCAGTCTGAAACACAAGTTTTTAAGCACAATCCTTCTATATTTAGAGGAGTATAATTCACTGGTAGATTCTTAAATTTTATATATGCCTCCTTTAAGAGATAGAGAGATGTGCCCATACATCTGCCTTATATTGGACTAACTTAGCAGCCTCTATAGTTGCTTGCCATTACCAGATGCAATAAAATATAGGCAAGCACACCAACATTGTACTGTGCAAACAGTGTGTGGCATGCACAATGTATAGGGGGTTTACATTTTCCTTCCTCAGGTGCAGATCCACAATGTTTATGGGGGCTCTCACCTTCCTTCCTCAGGTACAGAGAAACTGCAGCACAAGCCAGTAAGTGCAAATACATTTGTTTTTAAACATTTACAGTTACCAGGCCTTCTCCTTTGAGAGACATACATTTTGTACATACAGATTGTTCTAGCAGTAGCATAATGATATCCTTATGGTACTAGAACAACATTGCTTTTATAATTGATAGGTACAGACACACACACCTGAACCTAATGCCACTATAGATCTGACAAAGTATACTGGTCCAGTAAAGGATAGAGCACACAACCCTTTCTAATGAGATCTATACTGAGAGAGAAGCAACTGCCATTGTGAGTAAATACAGATAAGGAAAGATTCTAACCAGTAGCAATTTAATTATTTATGTTTTACACATACAGAGTAACCTTGAAAGGGAAGCGGAGAGGTGGCATATGGTCGTATGTGATGGGAAGTGAAAAACACAGTAGCTTCTAAAGGATAACATACCACCACCCCTGAAGAGTTTTGTGACCCTTACATAAGCAATTTTTGGCCTTGTACTTTTATATAGTCACTGTACTCCTTGGTGCCTTCTTATAGCCTAATACATTACAGTAGGGGGTAAATTATCTTCTCTATATTAATCATTACACAGAATAAACTGTAACAGTCACCACTCCACTGAAAGGTATGACAAAGGCATTCTTTTCTTAGCACAGACCAGTAATTTAGTGCTGGGGTTATTTTGTACAAATATTCCTTTCTAATATGGTAAACAACACATGCAATTGTCCTTTAAAGACACATAAAGCGCAGCAAAAGTTTGGAATTTATATCGCTTGTTGCTAGGGTCCAAATTACCTTAGCAACAAAGCGGTGGTGTATGTAGTACATTGCTATATGAACAGGAGAGCCCTGAAAAGAAAAGTGAAAAAAAAAAAGTAACAATAACAATAAAATTGTAGCCTCACATAAAAACTGTTTGTAGGTTTTTCGGGGTCAGTGAACCCCATCTGAAGACTGGAAAGAGTCAGAAGGCAAATCATTTTAAAAGCTATAAAAAATAACAAATGAAGACTAATTGAAAAGTTGCTAAGAACAGGCCATTTTGTAACATACTAAAAGCTAATTTGAATATGAACTACCCTTTTAAGAAAAACTGATGCTGTATTTCATTATTTTAAGCGAATGACTGCAAGCTGTTTTAGTGTCTGCAATGGCTTTGATGATTAAGAATAAGCAAGAACACTTGCAGATTATAATTGATACAGTTGTACCATTGTTGCTGCAAGTCATTTCTACAGCAGTTGCCTGATGTTGAGGACGTGTTCCAACAACTAATGATGTTCAGCAACATCCTCTCAGGCTTCAGTACCTCAGCTGAAAACATCAGAAAATAATATTTCTTCACAAACTGAAAATTCAAGTCATATGAGTCATTTTGTTTTGCAAATGTATGCAGACAATATCTATGCATATTTAGGCTAATGCCAGACGTGGCGTTTTTACGCTGCATATTTTCTAATTCTCTCGGCGGCTGAAAAACACACAATATCATCATCCGTTGAAATAATTTAAACAGTCTCGATGAAAAACACACTATGGGGCACATTTACTAATCGACGAACGTCCGAAAAGCGTCCAAATGCGTTTTTTTCGCAATGATCTGTATTTTGCGATTTTTTCGTAAATTGTCGTGACTTTTTCGTAGCCGTTACGACTTTTTCGTAAATTGTCGCAACTTTTTCGTAGCGTTACGACTTGCGCGAATTGTCGCGACTTTTTCGTAGCCGTCGCGCCGAGTACGAAAGTTTCGTATTCATTCAAGCTTTAGTATCGTGACTTTCCTTGGGCCAGGTTGGAGCTGCAGAGGGCCATTGAGTCCTATGGGAGGCTTCCAAAATCATGCAAAGTCTGAAAGTTTTGCCTGCCGTTTACGAGCGCTCAATACAAAAAAGTTGCAACAATATATGAGCAAATCGTAGCGGCTACGAAAAAGTCGCGACAATTTACGAAAAAGTCGTAACGGCCACGAAAAAATCACAAAAAATACGAAAAAGTCACAAAATGTTCGTTTCCAATCCAAATTTTTACATTTATATCTGTTATCTTAAATTCCTTTTCATAACATATGATTAAGTGTAATTTTTAGTGCCTTGGTTGATAAATTACCAGCAAAGAAGCAACTTCAATTAAAAGCAATGCTTTATCTTATATCCCTATATATATATATATATATATATATATATATATAAACCCAAGTATGTGGCTGTAAAGTCCACAATCACAAGTTAAAAAAAAATATGTCCAAAAAGGTTTAAACTACATATGTTACCTTAAAGCAGTGCTGTCCAACTGGCGGCCCGCGGGCCGCGAGCGACCCCCCTCTGTGTGGCCCCCACCTGTCTGGCTGCTTTGATGGCTTACTCTTGTGTAAGCTTTAAATGGTATCAGTACTGTGATTAACTGCCCCCCCTGCATGGTTCTCAACTCAGATTCAGGCTGTAATCAGGCTGTATTGTTTAAATGCCCTGTGTTGTTCACACCTTTTAATCTCTGCATTGTTCACCCCCTGCAGTGTTCACACCTCAGGCTCATGCTGTAATCACCCCCATTGTTCCCCTGTTCACACCTCAGGAGCAGTAGAAACCCACAAATAATCCCTGCATACTACAAAAAGAACATATACTGAGGGGGTACTGCAATTAAATGTTTTTTAATATATAGTTATTGTGCAGACTGTTGGAGCAGTGCCAGCATTGTGTCACTGTAGGCTGCATGTGTGTGCCATACACACAGGCAGCATAGGGCAAGCAGAGTATGGCACACACAGGCAGGGTAGGGAAGGCAGAGTATGGCACACACAGGCAGAGTAGGGCAGGCAGAGTACGGCACACACAGGCCAAGTTTGGCACAAACCAGCCAAGAATGGCACACACAGTGAAAGTATGGCACGCAGGCAGGGTAGGGCAGGCAGAGTATTGGCACACACAGTGAAAGTATGGCACGCAGGCAGGGTAGGGCAGGCAGAGTATGGCACACACAGGCAGGGTAGGGAAGGCAGAGTATGGCACACACAAAGGCAGGGTAGGGTAGGCAGAGTATGGCACACAGGCAGGGTGGGTAGGGCAGGCAGAGTATGGCAGGTTTTTGCTGTACTACAACCATTAATATGGGTATGGTCATGTGATAACATGGGTGTGGTTTCAAGTGGGTGCAGTTTCAAAAAGGGGAGTGGTCAAAACTGGCTTCCATTATCGGCCCTCCACCACGTAAGTCGGAAAAATTCCGGCCCTCGGTACAACAGAAGTTGGACAGCACTGCCTTAAAGGAACAGTAACGCCAAATAATGAAAGTGTATCAAAGTAATTAAAATATAATGTACTGTTGCCCTGGACAGGTGAAAGGTGTGTGTTTGCTTCAGGAACACTACTATAGTTTATATGAATAAGCTGCTGTGTAGCCATGGACAGGGCCAGATTTATCTTCAGGGCGCCCCAAGGCCGCCCTCGTTGGTCGCCCCGCCCCGCCCCCTGTGCGCATGCGCGAACGCGCGACACACCCCCGTGCGCAGGTGCGAGTGCGCATGCGCAAACCTTTAAACTCCCATACGGAGCAGTGGGGAGAGGTCCCGACTGCTCCGTATGGGAGCCAAATTTAAAAATTTTGTTGCGGCGGGGCGGCATGCCGCCCCTAAATTTCTGCCGCCCTAGGCCCGGGCCTTTGTGACAAATGACAAATCCGGGCCTGGCATGGAGGCAGCCATTCAAGCTGGAAAAAAGAAGAAAAAGCACAGGTTACATAACAAATGAGCTGCAAAAATTCCCATTGTATTTTACAGAGCTTATCTGCTACGTAACCCGTGCCTTTCCTCCTTTTTTCAAGCTTGAATGGCTGCCCCAATGGCTTATGTATATAAACTATAGCAGTGTTTCTAAAGCAAAGCAAAATGTTTTTTTACCAGAGCAGGCCAAAGTTGCATTATAGTTTAATTACTTTAAAACACTTTCATTTTTTTGGTGTTACTGTTCCTTTAAGCGATGGTGACGCAACAAAATAAGTAGCTGCTACTTGCATTGGCTTTAAATCAGTATAATTTTTTCTAAGACCATAAGGAAACAGTGAAATATTCATCTTGATTTTAAACCTTTAATACATACTGCACTGTATAAAATAGTAAGTAATACAATTCAGTGAAATTTAGCAAATATAATGAAAACATTGTCAACATGTTAGAATTAACTAGATCCTAGGTATGACAAGGACAAGTCATTTTTTCCTGTGCATATCAAAACTCCCGCCAGTAGGCCTAGGGGAAAAGACTGCAGTTTAGGGTTACCAGATAACGTGAAAATTCAGGGACATGTATAAAAAATCCAGCTAGCAGTTTATATTAAATGCAATCTGAGCTGCCCTGTAACATGTATTTTTTAGACATGTTCCTGATTTTTAAGTGATCTGTTTACTCCTGTGTACAGTGGTTTTGAACCAAATTAGCTGTACAGCATGTAACATTATACACAAAAAAGTCAGATAATTTGACATATACATATGTGAATGTTAAAAAACTCATTTTTTAAATAATAATAAACGTAGCTATTAAACTGACATTGAATGATTACTTAACACTGCAAATATAAATGGCATACATCATACACAAAATCAATATTAAATTCTCTCACCTCTAGACTAATACACAGTGGGCTCATTTTTACAAAAACAAGCTCACAGCTTTATGTAAATACCAGACACAGTCTGGCAGAAAACTGTAAATTTTTTTCTAATAAGAATTTGGCATGAAATTACACATAGACCATAAAAATGGATTTGTTCTTTCTCCAGTTGCTGGAGCATGATTGCAGGTTTATAAATAACAACAATATTGCTATACTAAAAAGGCTTAAACACACAGCCTTCCTACTTTTCTATTATTTTTCTCCTTTATTAATAACATGAACACTCAAAGCATAATTTTTGCTGGCCGGTGGCAACCATATCAGAAATGTCCAATATGTCTGTTATGTTGGTTCTGTGACTATGTAGAAAAGTCTCCGAAAATTTAGAAGAAGAAAAAGAATTAACCATTATAAATCTGATGGAAGACCTCACTGCTGGTATATAGTGGGCCCCAAGTGCTCAGGGCTCAGCATTCCTTGAGAAAGCAGTAACACATTTTTAAAATGCTCACGTTGATAAGTGGACATGTCAAAAGGTAATTTTATTTTTTTAGTACAAAATTACTTTTTTCCTGTTGCTTCATTTAACTAAGGAAAGTTAAATATACAGCACCCTGACAAAATGCCTGGAATCTCTGTGTATGCCATTGCCCTGTGTCTGAGGCCTCTGGCACATGTAATGTTTCATTCCTTACATATTTCAGCCAGCAGGGAAATGCCCCATATGTGTATGTGCCATCTGTTAATTAAAAGAATGAAAACTGGTGACAGGCAGTTTGTTACGTGTTTTGTGCCCAGCAGTTTCCAAGCACTGTGCACCTTTCTGACTTGATAGCCAGCACTCACAGTTTATATATAATTGGGAATGCGCATTCCATTCTTCGGTATGTGCCTGTACTAACACAGGCGCATGTAAGCCCCGAATGCAGGTGGTGCACAGCATGTAGAACGCAAAGGAACACATCGTAGGAAAATGCATTAAGGTACACTCATGAGAAAAAGCCCTAATGCACTGACTGACTAATGTATGCTGCATAGTTTCTTATAGAAAGTCAAGGGGTCTCACAAAAGCGCGTTTTCACCTATTCTTACTAGAAAGATGGAGACATCAGGATTGCAGTAATATTATAAAATAGTCACTTTTGTGTGGGCATGTTATGTGCATTCACACCACCCACAAATGCAAACAGGTGTAAAGAATGAACAAGTCCTATTTTTTTGCTTTTATTTACTGCCTCATCCAATTATGTAGACTTTTAATCTAATTAATGCTTCAGCCATAAAATTATGATGCTTCTAAACTTCACAACCCTGCCTGTCTACACATTCCTGCTTTTGTTTCAAAATATTCTAAAGGGAGCTCAACCCCTGGGATTTTCGAACTTTCGTTAGGCTAATGCCACACATGGCTGTTTCTTTGCCTACATTTAAATAGTCAATCCCCTCAGAATAGAAACACAAGGCATTTTGCACCCTGAAATCTGCTATATGTGTCTGCACACAGTGCTTGTAAGTGCGTATACATCCAGGGGAAGATGACAGCAAACATTTTATTAAAAACTTCAGTAGGCAGCTCCAAAAAACTCATTCTGCATTAATAAATAAGCAACTTAACAAGCAACTGACATAAGTGAAATGTACTATGCACAATAAGGGAATAATAGCATTGTTACTCAAAATTGCATTGAAAAACTGGACCTTCAATACATTTTAAAAGGAAAGTTCAATAAAGGATGAGAAAACAAAACCGCAGTACCTTCAAATATGTGATTTTATGAAGGTCATCACCCCATTTGTAGGTTGTTAATGTTTGCATCCCTTACATAGTAAGTTACGTTGAAAAAAGACATACGTCCATCACATTCAACCATAATGCCTATATATAACCTGCCTAACTGCTAGTTGATCCAGAGGATGGCAAAAAAACCCCATCTGAAGCCTCTCTAATTTGCCGCAGAGGGGGAAAAATTCCTTCCGACTCCAAGATGGCAATTGGACCAGTACCTGGATCAACTAAGAGCTATCTCCCATAACCCTGTATTTCCTCACTTGCTAAGAATCCATCCAGACCCTTCTTAAAGTTATATAATGTATCTTCTATTATATTTTTTGTATTGTTCACCTTTCACTGCATAAAGTGGCTTTGTGATGATCAACATTCATACAGGCAAACCTAAAAAAAGACTGCATGAAACTTGTGCTTGAGACTCTTCAGTTGTATCACAAAGGTGCAAAGTGAGAAATTAGCACATTTTTTACGCATGCAATAATTATTTTTCACACAGGTGACAATTCTTGGTTGCGCTGCCAGGACCAGTTTAGATAAGAAATGTGGAAACTGATAATTGTTTCTCATAGGTTTATACCATACAGCAGTGCTGTCCAACTGGCGGCCCACGGCCCCCCTCTGTGTGGTCCCCCACCTGTCTAGCTGCTGTGACTGCTTACCTTTGTGTAAACTTTAAATGGTATCATTACTGAGATTAACTGGCCCCCTGCATTGTTGACACCTCAGATTCAGGCTGTAAGGGTGTGTCATAATATGACATAATATAATTCTTTGACATATGAATGAAGGATGATATCCCTGAAGTGAGCACCAAACATTTGGGTTTTTGCTGCACTACCACCATTAATGTGTGTATGGTCTTAAAAGCTCTTGTGATAACATGGGTGTAGTTTGAAGTGGGTGTGGTTTAAAAAGCAGAGTGGTCAAAACAGGCTTCCATTATCGGCCCTCCACAATGTA
Organism: Xenopus tropicalis; assembly: GCF_000004195.4. Lineage (NCBI taxonomy): Eukaryota > Metazoa > Chordata > Amphibia > Anura > Pipidae > Xenopus > Xenopus tropicalis. Next base: position 78,954,876 of record NC_030682.2, on the reverse strand, counting down.
GGCCAGAAAAATTCCGGCCCTCAGTACCACAGAAGTTGGACAGCACTGCCATACAACATGGCCAGAATGACAAACAATTAAACAAAATGGAGTTGCAAGAATTATCTCTCAGAATTATGTTTAGTGCATATGTGTGACAAAGCAACATGTTCTTCTTTCAACCATTCATCACAGTAAAAGCCTGGTAAGCCATTGCTTTGATGGTTCAAGAAAAGACACCTGTTAGTGGTTTCCAACTTCTCGATCTCTTGGAATGAGCTAAAACCTCTTGTCTAATAAATCAATTTCCTTAAACTAAAATTCAGAACAGAAAGAATCTTGGCTGTTCCTTGCTACACAGTAAGAAATGCTTTCCACATATTCAGGGTATGAAGAATATCACACAATTACAATATCCAAGTCAAAATAATGCTGTTATTTCTTGCCTAAGTTCTTTCATTCTAGTTCAGTTTTGTTTAAATCTAACCTACCATTCTGGGGGTATAGTTTTCTTTTAAGGGGTGTATTTATTAACACTGGAGAAAAACATCAGCGGTCATGTTGCCCATAGCAATCAGATATTTGCTTTTGTTTTCTGACTTGTAGGTGACTTTTTAATCTAATTGCTATGCAACATTACCAGTGATGCTTGTCTCCAGTGTTAACAAATAATCCCCTTAGTCCAAAACTAGAACATGCAAATGTCTTTCACGTAGCTATACCCATTATGGCCATCTTAGCCAAAACTCTTCATTATATATGAGCAAACATGCTTGCCACCTTACCAATATTTTACTAAATTACACTATTTTTTTCTTTAAAAGTGTCAAACCTATCCACAAATTGAATCATCACTGCTGTTCTTCCTTTTGCCATACCTGATAAAATATTGTGCAGTTAGACCTACTTATGGTGGGCTGTCAACTCAGAAACCACACCTATTGGAACCCCTGCATTATTATGCAACATTAATGCATTACAGCATGGAAAGGGTTATAACAAAATAAAGGTGGCCATACATACACTATAAGATCCGTTCACTTGGCGAGGTTGCCAAACGTGCAGATCTTCTCCTGATATGCCCACCTATGGGTGGGCAAAATCGGGCTAATTCGATCGTTTGGCCCTAGAGCCAATACACCTAGAGCCAATACAATTTTTTGATTGAGATCTGGCCAGATGGTGGTTGGGGAGGCCCATCATTAGTGCCCATACACAGGCAGATAAGCTGCCGATATTGGCAGCTAAAATCAGCCCCTGTATGGCCACCTTTAGAGAATATTTTATACATGTATATACACTCTTTGTTTATGTGAAATGCACTTTAATAAAACAGTACCCCCTACTGGAACATTTAAGGATATTATAATTTGCTAAGGAATTCTATGACCATATGAAGGCTGAAGGCTAAGTGCTCTTTACAGGTCATGGAATTCTAAGCACTCCTCAAATTTTACAACAGGGCCTACATTATTTTTTAAAATACAGAAATTTATGTAAGTCATTTGGCACAAATTACATCACTGAGTACCAATTATAACTGATGACATCACTAAACACCATTTATAAGGATATACATTACATCATAGTCATATTTTTTGTGTATTGTGTAAATATATATTATTTGCATATAAGGTCACTTTTCTAGTGAGCACGCATAGGCAAATGTAATCATTGCTTAAACTGTTTTTCTATAATTTAAAGGACTGGCAAAAAATGAATTCAAAATTTGACATGACTGAATCATTTCAATGATTACGAAAAGCACAGAAAAACATTTAGAACTGTCAGCTTGGTTGGGAACAGCATTTTCTAAGTACATGGTACAGGGTGGGCATGTCCATGACAGCCAGGGCAGCTTTAAATGATTCATTTTAAATGTTGTAGTTTATGAATAGCTTTATACAATCCCTTTTTGCTTCAGGCATTTGAAGCACACATGTTTTTGCCATCTGCAGATACTCTATTTACTTGTTACTGAAAAATCCCTGTACTATCTGTGGATCTTGGAGACCTACATGGAAGGCTCAGATAATGAATGTTTTAAAAACCTGAAAACAATTCAAAGAACATAGGTAGTGAATTCAAATCCCTGCTCATTAAATCAACTCTATCAATGCACTCCGATTCCCAATATTTCAGCCCAGCTTCAACTCCAAAAGTATCTTTTCTATATTAGGGAAGCAAAGTAATAATATGAACAGCAGAATCATTGTATTGCTAATTGAATTTATTTATATATATATATATATATATATATATATATATATATATACACACAAACCGGATTCCAAAAAGTTGGGACATTAAACAAATTGTGAATAAAAACTGAACACAATGATGTGGAGGTGCTAACTTCTAATATTTTATTCAGAATAGAACATAAATCACGGAACAAAAGTTTAAACTGAGAAAATGTACCATTTTAAGGGAAAAATATGTTGATTCAGAATTTCATGGTGTCAACAAATACCAAAACAGTTGGGACAAGTAGCAAGAAGAGGCTGGAAAAAATAAATTTGAGCATAACGAAGAGCTGGAAGACCAAATAACACTAATTAGGTCAATTGGCAACATGATTTGGTATAAAAAGAGCTTCTCAGAGTTGCAGTGTCTCTCAGAAGCCAAGATGGGTAGAGGATCACCAATTCCCACAATGTTGCGCAGAAAGATAGTGGAGCAATATCAGAAAGGTGTTACCCAGCGAAAAATTGCAAAGATTTTGCATCTATCATCATCAACTGTGCATAACATCATCCGAAGATTCAGAGAATAAGGGAACAATCTCTGTGTGTAAGGGTCAAGGCCGTAAAACCATACTGGATGCCCGTGATCTCCGGGCCCTTAAACGACACTGCACCACAAACAGGAATGCTACTGTAAAGGAAATCACAGAATGGGCTCAGGAATACTTCCAGAAACCAGTGAACACAATCCACCGTGCCATCCGCCGTTGCCAGCTGAAACTCTACAGTGCAAAGAAGAAGCCATTTCTAAGCAAGATCCACAAGCTCAGGCGTTTTCACTGGGCCAGGGATCATTTAAAATTGAGTGTGGCAAAATGGAAGACTGTTCTGTGGTCAGACGAGTCACGATTCGAAGTTCTTTTTGGAAATCTGGGACGCCATGTCATCCGGACCAAAGAGGACAAGGAACCCAAGTTGTTATCACCGCTCAGTTCAGAAGCCTGCATCTCTGATGGAATGGGGTTGCATGACTGCGTGTGGCATGGGCAGCTTGCATGTCTGGAAAGGCGGTATCAATGCAAAAAAATATATTCAGGTTCTAGAACAACATATGCTCCCATCCAGACGTCATCTCTTTCAGGGAAGACCCTGCATTTTTCAACAAGATAATGCCAGACCACATTCTGCATCAATCACAACATCATGGCTGCGTAGGAGAAGGATCCGGGTACTGAAATGGCCAGTCTGCAGTCCAGATCTTTCACCTATAGAGAACATTTGGCGCATCATAAAGAGGAAGGTGCGACAAAGAAGGCCCAAGACGATTGAACAGTTAGAGGCCTGTATTAGACAAGAATGGGAGAGCATTCCTATTCCTAAACTTGAGAAACTGGTCTCCTCGGTCCCCAGACGTCTGTTGAAGGTTGTAAGAAGAAGGGGAGATGCCACACAGTGGTGAAAATGGCCTTGTCCCAACTTTTTTGGTATTTGTGGACACCATGAAATTCTGAATCAACATATTTTTCCCTTAAAATGGTACATTTTCTCAGTTTAAACTTTTGTTCCGTGATTTATGTTCTATTCTGAATAAAATATTAGAAGTTCGAACCTCCACATCATTGCATTCAGTTTTTATTCACAATTTGTTTAGCGTCCCAACTTTTTTGGAATCCAGGTTGTATATATATATATATATATATATATAGCATACAGATATGCATACAAAGTAGCCAATAAACCAATAACCGATAAAAAAGATTTTGTTTTAAAACAAAAAGTAGACTCTCCCTCTGACTGCAGGATGAGAATATTTAGGATGACATAATCATATGTGACTAGGGGCAGAGCTAGGATTGCCATATTTATCGGCCTAGCCAGTAATACAACTGGCAAGGCCAGGACAGGTATTACAAATTTACCAGAAATGTAAATGCTTGTAAATTTGTAATACACTAAATTTGAGCTCCTGGCCCATGCCAGATTCACCCTAATATTACCTTTTTCCTCCCTGATCCACCCATAACCCAGCCTCTGTCCGACTACATGTGATTTTCTCGCCCACTTTCGTCATAAATCCTTCTACTTACGTCACAAGATCCCTCTTTACTCCACAATCAACCCCATTGTGGAGTGATGGTCACAGCAAGAAACTATATTCTCTTAGACTGTAAGCTCTCATGAGCAGAGCCCTATACGATGGCACTATATAAACAATAATGAAAATAATTATTCCCTAGTACTAAAACAATATATACTTCATCTTGCAGCCATACTAGTCTAGGAATTCTGCTACTGCTGCCCAAAACACATATTTCTTCTTTTCTTACCAATACACCAGAATTCCAAAATTTGAGCATAATAAATACATATTAAACTGTTGAAAATAATGTTTCTGTGATTAAAAACAAGCAAACCCTGATAAAATGATGGACATTTATTAAGTTGTAAAGAAAGGGATTTAGGTTTTCTCAGAAAACACCAATCTCTAGAAAGTGCCAACTACTTAAAAGGCAGACAGTGTATCTGGGCCTGGGAATGAAAAAGACAGGAATCTTTAATGAGCACTTCATTATAGCTGAGGTTTACACAAACAAAAGAATTGCAGTTTGCTTACTCCAACATTTCCTCTTCCATCTATGGTGTTGACATGAAAATGTAATATAAAAAAGTTTTTAACATCTTATGAACCACATAACTCTTCTACAGGATGTTAATTATATTATGTGGATGGCTTTACCTTGCACTGCCAGTGAATTCCATTCACTTGAATATGAAGTTGCCCTGCATTAGCATAGGTGTTTTTGGGAAATAATTAGTTCCAAAAGGCCCATAATGTCTACCCATTTATGTGAAGAAGAAGCAATATGGAGTTCCTTGGTTTGGCTGCTTCCTCTTACTGTGTCATACTCCACAGATATGCTTATTCCCAATATTTACATTTCTACACACATTTATACAACATAAAAAATTTGCTCACTAACAGACATACTGTATTAGGTGTACTGTACAAAGTAAACATGAATCATGTAAATGCAATATTTTATTGCATAGGTTTTTATACCTTCTTAACTGACATCATAGGAAAAATATATTTTAAGAAATAATCACACACAAGAAGACCACCCAGAGCTACTGGCATATATAGGTATACATTAGCAGAAGGATTATGAGCAAACAAGACCCAAAGCTGTCTGATATAACTTTATGGCTATAAAGCAAAACTTTGTTAAAGCCAGCATATCACATGCTACAACTCTGGGAGCATTAGAAATGAAGTATATACAGTATCTGCAGTTGATCCTGTTAGCCCTGGAGCAGCAGGGTCAGAGGAGGGGCTGCATGACCTAGCCCAGCATCACGAGCGGGAGATAGTGTAGATTTAAACGAAAGGGGGAGTATAAATTAACATTTTGGCACCCCAAGTGATTTAGGCTTTCCTTCTACTTTAAAAGATTATGCACTTTTCCAACACTGAAAATGAGCAGGGGGCAGGTTATGTGATGTCAGTGGGAAGGGTGGTGACATTTAGGGAGTAGACTTGTGAAATCAGGGGTGGGGCTATGACATGACTGTTGGTGATTGGCTAGCTGCCACATTATTTAGTGCAGAGTCCTGTTCAGTTTATTCATATTTGAAACTCCAGGCAGTCAGTTTTGAACTGAACAGCCTTTGTGAAGACTGGGCTGTGCAGTTGAAAACCAGGCCATCTGGTTTTAAACTGGACAGGTGGCAAGCCTATTAAAGATTCCTGAAGCATATTCTAGTTTGGCAAGTTTCTTGAACCTCTGGGTTTTGCTTAAATTAAAACATAGAAGGGCCAGCACATAAACATGTCAAACATTTTTATGCTGAAAATGTGTAGCTCTGTTCTAACTAACAATCTAACTAATAATCTATGACTGGCCTGCCCATGATTTAATAACCATGTGTAAAGAGCCTGTTATTCGCACAATGTACAGTTAAGAGAAATTTGACGCAAGAAACACAATGAGGAAAGTGTAGGGTAAATAGGTCTGCATGCAAGTGGTGAAAGAGCCTACAAGGACTGGAAAACAACAGTGCCAAGCATGAAAAGTGTCACTGCAGTGAAACAAAAGAGAATCTGAGAGAGTAATAAGAACTGATAAGTGTGCCAGGTGACAGATAAAGCCTCCAGACTCTGACTGCGGAGACTTAGTCCCTCCCTTCCTACCATGCCCCAATCGATACACTCAAGAAACACGCTGACACCGTTGAGTGGGGTGGAGTTCGGCCACAGCTTTATTATATAATACATCATCGATAGTCCTTGCCATGTATTTCACCTTTACCAAACATTTAACAAAACTGCATAGCGGTTTTATAACCCGAATGCCAGCCACTGCGAATGCAGTGGGCATGTTGAAGACATCAAATAACACCACTGATTAAATGGCCAAGGACTATCACCTGCCATTGGCTGTGACAAATATTTCCACTTTTTTTTTTATTTCATACCATAAGAAAAAACAGTACTTTATTGAACTTCATATACGTACCTAACCAAACCTAACTGTCGTAAAACAAGAGTGCCTGAAACAGGGAGGAAGGAGGGAAATGCATCTACGGACAAGCCAGGAAGAGGGATGGTGAGCGCGGCTCTGGGAATGCCGGGAAGAGGAGGGATGAACAAGGCGACTGTTTTCGCAGGAAAACAGCTGGGTGAGTTAACCCTATTGTGCCCAGAGGGAATTAGGCAGTTAGTTGGCTCCACAGTCCCTCCGCACTTTCATTAATCATTTCAGCACTTCTAAAAATGTAAGCTCTTGAGCTTTGCACTACTTCATGGGTGCCACTATAGGTCTTTCTAATTTACTGATCACAAATTGTAGTTATTAATCTTGGCTAATTCATCAGATAATGTCCTAAAATCTGCATGTGAACCAAATTGAAATTACATATTCTGTGGGATGCAAGCCATATGTAATCCTTATAACTATGCTATGTTTACCTTAGCCAACACATAAACTCTAAATTTATGCAGAGAGTATCCAACTGTTGGCTAATTAAATAATCAGGGCCATGCACCAGTTAAGAACATTGCTGTTTTTCAAGCAGCAACAATTGATTACTTCCAGTTACTAGATCTACCATGGAATGTGAAGTCTTCTCATTCAGAGGCAGTGATTGGGCCAGGCCTAGGATTGTGGGCAGAACAGGCAGCTAGGGTCAAGCCTGCAAGTTTGATGCTTAAATAAAAGCAGGTGCAAACAATTACAGCTAAAGGCCCTACTTTCTAATCCAGCAGGTATGTTAACTGTAACCATACAGACAGATATATGCATTTGATTGCTTTAAAAAAATATGCTTGCCATGCTTTTAGAAATGTGCCCATTTATGCCTAGGTTCTATAACAAAATGTACTTCTATTTGCATTAAGAAGGGCATATTTAAAGAAATAAACCCAAAACTAAAAGCATTAGCTGGATTAAATGGTATTGTTTTCTTTATAGTGAATGGATATAGTACATAATACGTATACAATTGTATGGGATATACTATCTGAAATGCTTGGGGCCTACATTAGACTAATATGGGGCACAATTTCTTAATTCTACTAAAAAACATTTAATCATAAAAAGTCCAAATAGGGTTGTTTTGTCATCAACACAGATTTATGCTTATTTAGGTAACATCAAGTGCAAGGAACTGTCTCATGATCACAGAGAATAAGCAAATCAGTCAAACATGAAGAACTGTTTGTTTAAACAGAGCACTATAAGCAATGATATTCCCATATTTCTGAGTTTCCTGGAAAAGAGGTCTCCAGATAATGAATAACTTACCTGTACAAGCAAACACTGCTTGGGACCTAGAGTTTCCAGATAAGGTGTCTTTCTGCAATTTGGATCTCTATACTTTAAGTCTACTAAAAAACATTTAAATATTAAATTAAACCCAAAAAGTATTCATTATATCTTAGTTGGGATAAAGTACAAGGTACTGCTGTATTACTACAGAGAAAAAGGAAATCATTTCAAAAAAATTTGAATTACCTAATTTAAATGGAGTCTATGGAAGTTGGCGATATACTACACTATAGTATGCATAAAGTTTAAAACGTAACTTCATAACACTACAGTCCGGAGCCAATTATGTCCACATTTCTCTCTCTCCCCCCTCCTAAAAATGCTTGCCGTCAGTAAGGAGAAATTGCATTGGTAGCATTTACACAAAGCAGCTGGAAATAATTTGCTTGGCCCTCCTTCTCTAGGGGGTTTTCTCTGTCATTGCCTGGAAGGAATGCAGTCCGAGTGTGTGCAGTATATGAAAGAATTGTGGGATGCAGAATCACCTCTGGAACATTTTTCTGATTGTTTTTTACTTTTTTGAGCTGTTGACCTGAGCTATTCTTCTCCTAGTTTGGAATTATAGGAAAATTACTTATGAAGTACATATTGCTGCTGTATAAATGAGTACTCTTAATACTTTCTTGACAAAAGGTGAATAAGGCAAAAAAAATACCTTGGTGTTTTTCCAGCCACTAAGTCAAGTTAATCTGTGGAAAACACCATCTGCTTTGGGATGAAGAGGATATAAAGTAAGCAAACCATCTGTAAAGGGCACATTTGTTAATCATAAGTCAACAATCGAATCTTGAGAGGGTTCCCTAATATGCATACTTGAGACAGTAAAGGAGGATTGAGTAAACCTGAAAAGACAGGATAAAGAATAATGCATATATACAGTACTGCTATAAAGTACCCACTAGAAAATTAAATCAGTTTGTTCCTTTCTGAAGGCATGTACCTATGAGCATTTGGTGCTGTAGTTGCTTAGCCATGCGTTCTGAAGTGTTTCACGGGGTTCAGCTGAAGAGTACTAAAATGTGCTACTTGGGCAAAAAGGTGAAAAGCTTGCTTCTAGTACTGTATATCAGCACATAGCATTTACTGGCCAGCTGTCTGAAAGAAAAAACATTTGATTGGTTGTTTTATTCTACTTGGGAAAACTGTGCTTTTTAATAAGTTAAATGGCTCTATATCCAAGGGGACAGTGATAAATGCTGAATTTGAAACAGCTCTTTATGTTCAGCGATGAAATTCATTGTCATGAATACATAGAAATCAATATCTACAAACAGCACCAGGAGGTTAAAATCATGGATCACATTTAAATATATCACTACAGTATACCTCCTACATTTGAATTTTTAAATGAGGGACCATTTAGACCATGGCCCTATTATCTGCCAATTTTCTCGTAAATCCGGAGCCATTTTCACATCTGCGAATTGGTATTGTCCTGAGGAGCTTTATCATAAACCCATAACCAAAACTATTAGTAGTGGAAATACTGGAAAATTCCAGTCCAAAGAAAACCCTAATTAGCTATAGTATTTCCAGGCTGAAAAGAGTTAACAATGGTCCTATCAAGCCTTTCCAATTGAAGTGAATAGGAAAAGAAAGGGGTGCTTTTGGGTGCTAGTCAGAAGGTTGAAATATGTCAGTGAAATGGACATCTGAGGGTCTATTTATGACTGAGCACCAGATCCGGCACTCAGTGATTAGTTGCTGTGTTAGAATGTGCAGCTAGCCCTCTCCTTACAGACTGCCGCTGCCAACTCACCTCAGTACTGTGGTTACTAAGAAGCTGCACATCTTAGCAACTGACACAGAAAATGATTACAGTGGGACTGACTACTCATATTAAATGTAGATAGCACTTCAACAGAAGTCAATGGAGGTGATTGCTTCAAATCTAATATTCCCTGTGAGTAGTGAGGCCAAAGGAAACAAACGTTACTCTTTTCCCTGATATAGTGGAACCTGACATTTCTACAATGCGGTACTCTGAGAGTATGAAAAATAGAGAATATTTATGAAAATAACAGAAGACCTGATTCATAAATTGATACCTATAGATTGAATATTATTGTATGTATTTTTTATATCTTCTTTCTTCCAAATAAGGACTGAACTATGCAACACCTTCAATGATTGGAGATAAAAGGGAGATTTCATATACACTAACAAGGACTACAGCTTGCCAACTCCCTGGCCTACCAGAAGAAGAAGACAATAGACAATGGACATGCTAAAACAGAAAAGGCCTGTTATAGTAAAGTATATATGACAACTAATTTATGTATTAAGTCTGAGTACAGTTGACAAAGCAAAATTATATCAGAAATCAGAACTATTTGTCACCTTCACAGTTGTCTAAATTTATTTTCAAGTTAAAACACACTGACAGCTTCCAGTTTAAACACTGAAACATGCCAGTATCACTTTGAATGCCTTTCTCTATTCAAGATTTATTATGAATCGTGTATAGAAAGCAATTTGTTGTTTAGGTTTAGTGTTTCTTAACAGTCATCTGATGTTGACACACATACTTTTGATACTCAGTTCTCTCAAATGTATATTAAAATTAATCCTGTTTGTGATTTGTGAATGCTCCCCCTAGTGACCTAAGTGTATAAGTGACTAGCCTGTCTATGTTTGTCCAACACTGAAAATGGAACATTGCTTTACTAGCATCAGCCTCTGTGAATAACCCACAGAGGCCATATTAATCCTTTTACATAGTAGAAAAGAGACTGCAAAGTTGGAGATCCAGGTCACAATGAAACATGCTAATTGTGTCTCAGTAGCCTATAAACTGAATTGTGCACATTGTATTCAGTACCAGGCAAAACTAAGTTAATCCCCAGGTAGGAAATATATCAAAGGAATATATGTAATTCCTTCTGATCTGAAGTGGATTATAATATAAACTTCCTATTTAAATATATAAACCCCTTTACAGCAAAGGATCTTAGAAACATGTGACTTTTTTTCTGAAAGCAAAACTACAGTTATGATACAAACATCTTTATTATGAGAGGTTTCTAGATTCTGTAACATTTTTTAGTACACATACAAAGGTTTTAAAGGCTTGAAAGTGTAAAGGCAAAAAAATGAACAATTCAATGAATATTACAAATTATTCTTCCACGCTGGCAAGTTATTTAACCACAGCACTCCTATAAGTCATGGATCCAACCTTTTATACCAGTTAGCCACATTTAAATGGAAAGTTTTGGAGGGCAACACAAGCATGAAAAATGTTCCTGGAGGTGCCAATGAGAGCAATAGTTGACTATTTGCTAGCCTTTATGTTGATTGGAAGCCTACAGAAGGCTCTGTTTGGCAATTACACTGGGTTAATACGCAATCAAAGCTTGCCTCCTAACCGAAATTTAAAAATAAGCACCTGCTTTGCATGTTGATCACATGTTGCTCACAAGCCAATGGTTGGGGATCACTGCTATAAGGGCTCTCCTGATTTAAGGTTTTTAAATTCAGAGAGAACAGCTTTGTTCTCTCCTGTTTTCAGGAATCCAGTCTGTTTTGCTACACTATAAGGCAGGGATCCCCAACCTTTCTTACTCACAGTGAAATGTAAAGAGACTTAGGCCGCCTCTATGCACACTATCAGCTTAGAGGGGGCTTTATGTGGTAGTACATCTTGTTTTTATTCAACCAAAACTTGCCACCAAGTCAGGAATTAAAAAATGGGGGCACTGAGCGCAACATCAAAGGGGTTGGTGAGCAACATGTTGCTCATGAGCCACTGGTTGGGGATCACTGCTCTACGGGGTGTATTTTTTAACATTGGAGATGATCATCACCGGTGATGTCGCAATAGCATATTGGTTGCTATGGGCAACATCACCAGTGATTTTTGTCTCAAATGTAAATAAATATGCCCCTAACTAAAGGTCCCCATACACGCTGAGATCCGCACCTGATATCCCCACCTACATGTGGGCGATATCGGGGAGCGTGTAGTTAAAAAAAAAATTATTCGATCGTTTGGCCCTGGCGGCAAGGGGCACTCGGTTCGGGGACCGGAATTTTCTTACCTGGCCGATCGAGATCTGATACCGGCAGCTTACAATCTGCCTGTGTATGGGGACCTTAACTCCTTTCAATCTTTTCATGGATCTCCCTGTTTTGTGCGCCATGATCAGGCTCCTCCTTGGTCTTTCATACTTTCCAGATATGCACTAAGATTCCCAGTATGGTATAGGCACTTGTCCTGCCCCCTGTCCAACTAGACCACACTTACATCATTGTATCGGTATTTAAATACTTACTGTGGCAATTCTGGTGCAAGCAGACTGTTGGTCATCCCAACACCTCTGTAGAGAGTATGGTGGGGACTATGGTTAGTGAGCTGACCAAACATCACATTCCAATGCAATGATATCAGAGCATAATTTAGCCGCCCATATTTTACTTGCTGTTGGCTTGCATGCCAGTTATATATGGACTCCATTGGGCTCCATTTAGGTAACATTGTGCTTATTCCAGCCTTGTTAGGAGCTTTAACTTTGTTATTAGACTTTGTTCTTACGTGGGATTTGGAGTTTTCCAGACATGACAAGTTTACTGTGTTGAATTTCACTCTTTCAGACCACCGTGAGAAACAAATTCTTCAGGATGTTAATATTTTTGCTTCTCTATAACCTCCTTCAGACAAACAAAGGTAAAGACTTTTCCTAGTACTGAGACTGTTTGTGCCCAATTGTCCAGTTTTTCATCAGGACTTTGGCCAGTGGACTGGGGTGGAGAGGAATTTTGTTTATATAGTAAATAAGGAATTATTAGCCATACATAACCATATGTAAATACCCTTCAAAAATACCATTTTGATTTAGTTATAAGCCTTGGATTATAATTATCATCATTTTATATTTTGAGATATTTGTAAACATGCCTAGATGTCACAACCATTAGAGTGTAGTAAAGGAACCTTGCTCAGATCTTATGTGTACCTAATGCAGAGATATCTTTGGAAAAATAGTAGTAGGTTGGACAAAAGAAAAATTAGCCAAGTGTCATAAAGCTTTTTTGAAAATATTAGGTGCTGAACAATTATCACAATTCTGTGTACAATTAATTGTACAGTGGAGAGGTGGCATGAGAGTTGAGGGAAATAAGAGTTGAACAATTTATTGCAAAGACAATTGAAATCCCACAGGTAAACAACAAAACATACAGAATCCGCCCCATAGATTTGAATATTTATTGACTGGAATCACGGGTGCACCCAATTCCATGTGAGTGGGGGGCGAGTTGGTTGATGTCTGCTAGTACTACAGGTATGGGATCCTTTATCCGGAAACCCATTATCCAGAAAGTTCCGAATAATTTTAATTTTATAAAATGATTTACATTTTCTCTGTAATAGTAAAACAGAACCTTGTACTTGATCCTAACTAAGATATAATCAATCCTTATTGAGGCAAAACAAGCCTATTGGGTTTGTTCAATATTGAAATGATTTTTAGCAGACTTAAGTTATGGAGATCCAAATTACAGAACGATCCCCAGCTCCCGAGCATTCTGGATAACAGGTCCCATACCTGTACTATTAGCTGCCCTAGGCAAACCCCCTTGCCCACCCCCACTTCTACTTGTGCCTCTTGCATGCGCCTCTGATATCTACATTAATAAATACTACCCTTATTGACCTATTGTTAAAGGAACAGTAACACCAAAAAATGAAAGTATGAAAAAGTAATTACAATATAATTTACTGTTGCCCTGCACTGGTGTAACTGGTGTGTTTGCCTCTGGAAGAGTTTATATAAACAAAGCTGCTGTGTAACCATGGGGGCAGCCATCAAGGAAGAAAAGGCACAGGTTACTTAGCAGATAACAGATAAAACCCCTATTATATTCTACAGAGCTTATCTGTTATTTGGTATATACCCTGTGCCTTTTCTCCTTTCTTCCAGCCTAAGGGCGAAGACACACATGGCATGTTGTGGCGACTAAACCCTGCAGCACAAATGGGGTAGGATTAGTCACAGCGACTTGTATAGTAACCTATGGGCAACCATTAATTAAGGAGTTTTTCTTCACAGTCTTTCACATTAAAATCTTCATATGCTATGGGGTATATATAGCATGATAAATTAAGAGCAATATGACAATTAAAGAACAACAACAAAGGTAATAAAGGTTTGATTCTTTGAGCATGTACTAGCCTTTTAGAACAATGGAGACATTCTGCAATGGCTTTGTGTTCTGATTTCTAGCTGATTATCACATTTTCCTGTTTGAATTCCACCCTTCCTACAGCCTGTACATGCACACATATCACATTATAGCATATAACTCTGCAGTCTTTTCTCTCAACAGTCGTACTCTGGGCAAGACAAAGCTTTGAGCAGAACATTAATACACCACAGTGAAGTATGGGGATAGGCACAGTCACTGGGCCAGCAGGAGACAGCTCATTTCCTGTCACACAGCCTGTTACAATGTGACAATCTATCTCTAACCCTCATGATTGATAACATACATTCTGTGGCTAAATGAGCAGTAAGTTAATACAGCAGCACCTGTGGTTGAACTTGTGTATATGTAGAACCAAATGAAATCACCCATTTTGACTTAATTTGGTTCTGTAAAAAAAAGAAGAAAAAAAAAAGAACTAAAGCAAACAAAATAAACAAAATATAAAGTTGTGTAGTCCATACAGTATGTTACTGGGGATTTCAGCATTGGGCAGTTTATTACTATCCAATATGTAATTAGTATATATATCTTACCAAGATGCTAGTCTGATCTTGGCATGCATATGTATAAATAAGAGACAATGAGACATAGGTGTATGCCTAGAGAGAATGTGGCTTCCATAGAATGAGGCACTATAATTGGCACAGTCTTTGGTCCCTCCCATTCGGGATGCCTGTGCATATAGTTCTGTGGGACCCCAGGGAAGATCTATCTGCACCTAATCAGACCAATGCACACTCACATTCCTGCTGAGGAAAAGAAGAAACTTCTGCACAGGGCTAAAACTGTTAATCGCTGCCAGGGACTTTAGCGCCCTCATAGCACATACCTAAAGTAACACTCTTATTTATGTGTCCGTTTAACCCCATGTTTGCTTGCCTGCACAATGTTTTGTGCTTTTTCTGCAGTACCGTCCACTTATCTCCGTTTCTTATACCTATACCATCTAGCCCTGCATATTATTATCCCCCTCTCTACCTGGCTTCCAACCACACTTACTATCCCTGCTAAATTAGCATGCTGTATCCCAAGAGTTGCTGAATCTCTCCATTTTATAAGATCATAGGTAATGTTTAACTCTTTCACGGTAGCCCCCTCCCCATTGCAGACCCCAGTGGCACTGGTAATATCCATTAACACAAAGTGGGGGGATCCCTGTCGGTAGCAGCCCCAACTCACCCTCACTGCCGTATTTGCCATTGTTCGCTCCCATCCTGGTGACTTCATGCTCTCATCATCCCCAAACCACCGATAATTCCCACAAGTCCGGCAGCCACAGATCCCCCGAGTAGGTCCCCCTTTATTTCAGTTACACAGGAGCCATAAAGCAGTAAGCTGCTGTTCTGCAGGGCAACATTGGATACTAAGCAACACTTCAAAATCCCAGTTGGCAGAGAACAGCCACTTCACATCCACAGAGCCGTCAAATTATAATCCACAATTGGTTGGCGGGTGTCACATCCATGAATGATCCCTGCAATTACAGCAACACTGGGGATAGCACGCTTAGATCCATGTGCTACTTTCCTTTATGCAC
Source organism: Xenopus tropicalis (assembly GCF_000004195.4). NCBI lineage: Eukaryota > Metazoa > Chordata > Amphibia > Anura > Pipidae > Xenopus > Xenopus tropicalis. Next base: position 78,939,139 of record NC_030682.2, on the reverse strand, counting down.
AGGAATTGACTTCCCTAAGGATGAGCTGGGGATGCGAGAAATAACGGGAGCGCAAACACACACAGTACATCCCTTTCCTACTCACTGAGGAACTCTGCCTGCCCCTGCTGGAGCCTTACCGTACCCTCTGAACAAATGTAGGAGGATCACAGGTCCCAGCTTTTCCTTTTCTCCTCCCACAGCTAGCGTCAAGCCCAGTTCCTCCCTTTTCATTACCTCACTCTCTAGGAACCAGAAGGAGAATGTCTGTCATGGGCGTCCACAAATAGGGGAGTTTCTGACTGTACTGGATCCGCAGGCTGGGAGAGGCAGGCAAATAAAGCATACAGAACAGCTATAGAGGTTACTGTTCGGTTAAAATGCCTTTCACTGCAAGCAGCAGCTTCCAGTGTAGCCATTCTGTGAAGGTGAATCCCCAGCCTCAGATGATACAATGTATTAAAGTTTCCAGCCTGAGCTGCAGAGAAAGAAGCTTAGATAAACAGGGCGCATAACAAAAACTCCTGCATTTTCTTTAACAAAACTGTACAGTCTCAGTCCCAAGATGCCTGAGTATGGTTTTATGTCACTGCTTCTTATGGGAGTCTTTGCTGTTTTTCCTTGATCCCGACATATCTGCACTCCCTAGTTCCTCTGATACATGTTTTAATCTTGCTCTGCTCCTATGCAAAAAAGAATTGAGCTTTCTAGCCTAACCAGTAACTGATGAACATCAACTCCCAGAACGTGATACCGCTGACCCAAAGTATGATGCTGTACAGTTGTTGTATTTACTACACTCAGTAAACCATTTATGTCAGTTTATTTTGGTGGAATGTGTAATGTAGCAGCATAGGCAAGGAGATGGCAAAAGTTTATTCACTTCCCTCAGAAAGTAATTTCTCATAATTATATTTATTACATCATAGGTGCTCCAGAAAATTTTTATACACAGGCCAGGAAACAGCCACATGTGGCACTAGCCTAAGAGAAACACATGTTTGCATTCCGGAGAAAAAACATGCATTATTTTGCTATCTCTCCCCCTACATGCCATGTGCCATTCTGTCCCCTTTCACTAAGTGGAAATATCCCGGGGTGTAGTGCAACTACAACTCACTGATGCTGTGTGCAAAGTGAAATAGTCTAATTGGATGAACCAACGCCACCTCAAACTCAACCTAACAAAAACTGAACTAATGATCTTTCCGCCTAAGCCTTGTCCTACCCCCCCCCTTTTCTATCTCTATTGATGGCATCCTCATCAACCCAGTCGATTCGGCGCGTTGTTTGGGGGTGATCTTTGACTCCTGTCTCTCCTTCTCTGACCATATTAACACCACTGTCAAAACCTGTCACTTTTTCCTGCGCAATATTGCCAAAATCCGTCCCTTTCTACTGCAACAGCTAGGCTGCTCATGCATGCTCTCATTCTATCCCGACTTGACTATTGTAACTTGCTACTAACCGGCCTCCCTAACTCCCATCTTTCCCCCCTACAGTCTATATTAAATATTGCTGCCAGAATTCTCCTCCTCTCGTCCAGGAGAGTTCAGGCCCTTCCCCTGCTAAAGTCCTTATTGTGGCTTCCTATTAAACAAAGAATATCTTACAAACTCCTTCTCTTAACCTTCAAAGCTCTCCATTCCTCTGCTCCTCACTACATCTCTTCTCTTGTGTCTCCGTATGTTGCCTGGCCGACTCCTTTGTTCCTCGCAGAGCAATCGTTTGGTTGCGCCCCCCACTACAACTGCTGTTTCCCGCCTTAAACCTTTCTGCCTTGCTGCCCCTTACATTTGGAATGCCCTCCCTGATTTCCTCCGGAGAGAATCCTCCCCCAGTCTTTTTAAAACCAAACTAAAAGACTACCTTTTGGAGCACTCGCCCAGCACCTGACCTGGGAACTAGCACTTATATTGTAATGTCACCCACTGTGACCTATAGATTGTAAGCTCTACGGGCAGGGACCTCCATCCTCTTGTGTCTTTGACTCTTAACTTATTGCAACTGTATCTTGTATTTATTTGTGCTTATTGTAATACTTTGTATTTATCTATTTTAATACCCCTGTTTATATTAATGTATTTTACTGTACAGCGCTGCGTACATAAGTAGCGCTTTATAAATAAAAGTTATACATACATACAAATGGGAAATAATGGACACCAGAAGGTTCTTGCTGATGAAACAATGGAACTGCATTTATTTATCCAAGACAAAGTAGTGCACGGGGTCAGATCATACTCACATTGAAGAATTAGCGGTAACACACTCCGAAGACACCTGGTCAGCACGGCACCACAATGGAGGGTAGTCTGGACAGATACCTCAGGTCCTCAGGATGTAAACCTTAGCTGTATTAGGATCCCGACAGCCGACTATGGATCAGGGTTAAGTACTAGCCTGATTCCTATGTCTTAACTGTGGCCCTGTACTAAGGCAACAATGGCTGTAAGGAAGGGTAATTCCAGCAACTTCTGGTTGGAGCCAGAAACTGCTCTTGCTATCTGCCTCACTTTCCTAGAAAGTACTCTACGGAGTGCTTCTGTCTATCTGTTCCTCGTTCACTGGGTCCCTGTCTACCCTGGGTACTCTAGGGTAGGTTGGCTTTACTGGGGCCCTGTTGATCCCAGGCTCAGTGAACCTTCCACCTGGGACACCAGAGGCAGCCAAAAAGGAAGACCCACCCCTTTGCTAAACACTATATTGAAGTGCAAAGGGTGTGATCAGCCTGTAAACCAAAAAGGCACATATGCAAAATTGTAAACTAGATACATGTGTCTTTGCCCAGTAACAGCATAAAGGAGGAAATGGTAGGGTTTAAAGCCATAGGGGTATATTAACCCTTTGGGTCCCTACACCTCCATGTGCCATTCTCTCAACCATAACCCACTCCCATCTGCCTGCAAATGAATTGACAGGTAGCTCTTTGAATTCAAACTGATATAAACTAAAGAACTGTTAACTTATTTTCAACTTATTTGGACAGGCTGGAGGGAGAATCCCTAAATTCAGGTAGCAGATTGAATAAGGTAATAATGTTCCGTTGATGATAAAAATGCAATACTATTAATTTGTTTTAAGCCTGTAGCTTGCAGATTCTGTTTTTCCCCATGGCCAGACTAGGGGGCACATTTACTAATCCACGAACGTCCAAAAAGCGTCCAAATGTGTTTTTTTTGTAATGATCGATATTTTGTGAATTTTTCACGAATTGTCGCAAATTTTTCGAGCGCTCAATACGAAAAAGTCGCCCAATTCGCGAAAGTCGTAATGGCTATGCAAAAGTCACGACAATTCACGAAAGTCATAATGGCTATGCAAAAGTCGCGACAATTCACAAAAGTCATAATGGCTACGAAAACGTCACGACTGTGACGAAAAAAATCGCAAAAAATACGAAAAAGTCACAAAATGTTCGTTTCCAATCTGATTTTTTCCCAATCGGGATTCAGATTCGTGGATTAGTAAATCAGCCCCTAGGAGTACAAAGCAACCCTGGCAAAAAAGCAAGCAGCCTACATGTATGTGTCTGTACGGGGCCTATTTATTATGCTGTGTAAAATGAAATTTGCAGAAAAAACGGTGTAAAAAGCTGTGTAGAATAAAAGTTTGCCATCCGAATGCCAGATTTTATTCCATTAATTTCATAAGTTCCAAAGGAAGAAAAAACATAAAAAATAACACAGATTTTACCCAAATTTTATAGTGCGACGCCTGGCGATTTTTTACACTGCATAATAAAGCTGCCTCTTTTGTATATAGGTTTGAAACTACAATACACACAATAAATAAAGGCTTTAATTTTATATTCCCACAGTTAAATAAGCCTCATTACATCATAATATTGGCTAAAGAATATCTGATAAAGGTTGATTTCATTAATATCTGAATCCCAACAGAGAATGCACTCACAGGACGCTAAACTCATGCCTTCTCACTTGGGTATATCGCATACGTAGTTTAACTGCCACAGTGCTCTTGGGAGAACAATGGCAATCAAAAACCTTTAAATGCCTGTCACCTTAGAGCTGCTTGTGGGTACTACTCAGAAGTGCTGAATTACATATTTTTGTGGTACTTATCTTTATCTCCACTATGTGTCGTAGGCAGACCTTTATAATGTGAGGCAGCTAAAGGCTATTAAGTGTGTTTTGACTCCTGCATTTTTACCTGACAGCACTCTGTTTAATATGCTATGTGTTACATACAAAATACATTACAGATCCACCACAAAAGATGAGCACTAGGTGGGGGGGGGGGTGAGAAGGGGAGGCATCACAGAAGCTGCCTCAGATTTGATCCATGCTTTTTGTGGGGTAATCATCACAGTGCAAGCCTCAGCAGGTCAGTGCCTCCAATTGACAATCCTTGAAGTTGGGTGGCTAAGTTGTATAAAAATAGGTTAGGGAGTCCCATCCCACCGCCCTTAAAGAAAGGGATATATTTGCGTCAGGTCTAAGTCCTCAGCATATAACCTTTTCCACTAATTGACCCTTTTGTAAGAATCTGATAGGGACCTTGGACTGTAAGATTCTTTGGGGCAGGGACATGTGAATACTGAGCGATCTCTGAAGCACTTTGTAAATGTGTTGGTGCTATATTATAGCAGAAAATAATATATATGTTAGATTGAATAATGGCTAACTGATATAGTAGTCATTGAAATCTTATAATGGTTTCCTTCTGCACATTATAGTCATAGTTTATAGTAAGTGAGTACCTATCTCCCTACCTCTGTGGGAGTTGGTATAACTATTGTCTTCTTGTGGACCATTTTTGCCACATGAAATCTTATGGTAAAGTAGTTTTGTGAAACCTATTTTCCAGTGATAGCCATCTTATTGACATACAGTGCTTAGCATATTTTTGTTCCTTGGACAAGGTGACAGAATCAAGCAACATTGTTGCTATAGGTTTATGATCTAGCTTACTCATTTCAAGAAATACCTATGCAGGAAATCATTAGTGGTATGACATCCTATGGAAAGAAAATGAAATAGAAATCTGAGGTTTACATAAAAAAATGTCTAGCACTGCCTGCAATAAATTAACAGCAAATAAAACTTCACAATTGTACATCTTACTTGGATTAGGCTTCCTTATAGGTTATTTATTTTTTTGAGAATTTGTTACACTCACTATAAATAGATAAAACTGAATAAAAAAATGCAAGCATGCGTGGATTTGGTTCGGTATTCGGCCAGGATTCTGCCTTTTTCAGCAGGGTTCGGATTTGGCTGAATCCACGGTCCTGGCTAAACGGAAACGGGATAATTAGTAATTGTAATTAGCATAAATTAGCATATGCTAATTAGCACTTGGAAGGGTTAAATGTTAGGGAATTTTTTTTCCACTTGCAACAATATAGATTAGGAAAGGAAATCACATTTTATATTTCACTGATAGGCCCTGAATCAATATACAAATAACAGCAGAAAATTCAGTGAAAATAAAACCACATTTTAATGGCACAAAGTGCTTTATCAGAGGAGCTTCATCATCCTCTGATGAAGCACTTTGTGCGAAACGCATTAGGAGAGGCACTAGGATGCACCTTGCCACTGTTTGGTATAGTATATATCTGAATTTGTTTTGTGTTATGTTTTGAAAGAATCTTTGAGCCATTAAAATGTGGTTTTATTTTCACTGAATTTTCTGCTGTTAAATTTTTTTCCACCCCTTCCGGATTCTGATTAGCATATGCTAATTAGGATTCGGTTCGGTATTTGGCCGAATCCATCGGGATAGATTCGGGGGTTCGGCCGGACCCAAAAAACACCATGGTTACAAAGGGTTTCTTTAAAACAGTAATAATAATAATGAGCAGTCCTGTTACAAATTTTTATGATGCTGTAATGCAGGTATGTTAAACTACCCCCTCCAGGGCATGTGTTACATAAATGAGTACTTTACATTATTTGTAACAATAGTCTTTTTTTAAAAAATAGCCCCCTACAGTGCCAGGCTGCCCACACTGGGAGGGAACTCTTGGTTTGGGCAGCCATGTTGTGGCACTCACATGCACATAACGAGCGAGTTCCACTACTCATTATGCACTTACATGCACTGCTTCTACGTCACAGGCATGTGCATAATGAACGAGTGGGGAGTCTCCACATTATGGGCTAAATAACTTGGAGGCCTGCACTGGAAGCTCCCTCTTGGTGCAGGTGGCCTAGTGCTGGCGGGAACCAATTTTTTTTTACTTTTTTTTTTTCAAAAAAGTTATTGTTTCCCCCAATTGGAGTGCAGGCTGTATTAGTCTGCACCACTGGTGGGGGATGCAATTTTAGCATGATAGGTGCCCTTTAAGTAGCATTCAAGGAAAACAGGAGGCATTTGTAAAAACATGGTCATCATGGGTAATATTTCTAGAATCACAACAAAGTAAACACATTGTCAGACTAGGAGCTTTATCTTTATTGAATTTATGTGTTTACATGATGCTGAGTTATGTTTTTGAATCAGCAGATTAAGAAGGGTCTTTCTTTCTTTCTCTTCCTCCTTTCTGCTTTACTTCTAGTTTCATTTTCTCTGCTATATTTTTCTTTCTTACTCTGGTACTTTATAATTTTGTTATAGGTAGCATAGCACTATGATTAAAGGAGATGTCAATACTCTCCACAGCGAAAGGATTCCTCTTCGATATATCTGTAAAGAAGTATAGGGTGAATACAACTGAATTGTAACCTTTGTGTACATCATATTAACTGGCCTAAACTACCTATATCTGTAAAATTATTGTATTTTACCATAACCTCTTCTGTTAATATAAGCCTGCCCTATGTAATGGTTCAAACTAAGTCTGTTAACTAATATTTAAAAAAAAATTAAAAAAATCTTTGTTTACAAATAAAGAATATACAAAAAATTAGAAATAGCTATACCTGGTATGCTCATCTAAGCCTTTTCTATATGAATCAACTGCTTTTCTGGACTTTAGAGATATTCTAGCTAGTCTTTATTGTCAAAAGATATCACATAATTGAATACAACCACTAGGGTAGTAAGATTCCTAGGTAGTAAACAAACCTAGGAATCTAAAAACTACAGTAGGTTTTAGGGAGGAGCACATGGGGACAAGTGAGCCTAGACTAAGCGTAGGCAGAAGATGTACCTGCCTAGCCCCCCACTGTTGTACCCTGGGCACAGGCCTCTTCAGTCTACCCCCCATTACGGCTTCTCAAGGATATGACACAGGGAAGCAAACCAGGGTCTCTGGCATGAGATCCCACATCAAATGCAGATCACTTAACCTCTAGGCAAACTCCCTCAGAATCATAGCTCAATGGCAAAGCCCCACAATTTGCAGATAATTTACCAATGTGGATGCAAGTTTTCCTCTTTGCTTCCCCTTCCTGTGTCCACATCCTTTCTCATTATTCCGCTCAGTGCTAAGCTGCTGACGCATATTAAAATAAACATTTAACATTTTTACAGGAATGGGTGGAACAAAATTACGGAGATCATCAATGCATTGTGTGCAACTTTTAAAAAGAATATAAATAGCACACAACATGTTGTTCTCAGTTTAGCGTATTGCATTTGCACTTGTGTTCATTAGCTTTAATGCCCTCTGCATGTCAGATATAATGCAGTGCAGTTTGGTAAAAAAAACAAATCATCTGCTCCAAATGGGGGGTTTTTAACCACTGTGGAATAAATGGAGTAATCAAGTGGCCAGCCTTAAAACAGAAATATGATCCCACACATGCTGAAACTACAAATAACTAATTTTTTAAAGTTGCTTTTTGAAGGTCTCAACAATCCTAAGTAGTTTTGACCACTCCCCTTTTTAAAACTGCATCCACTTCAAATTAATGCTATTACAGCTTATACGACCATACCCATGTTATTGGTGGTAGCACAGCAAAAAGCCAGTTTCTCCTCCCTCAGGCAGCATAGGGCAGCCAGAATATAGCACACACAGGTAGCGTAGGGCAGGCAGAGTATGGCACACACATGCAGCATGGGGCAGGCAGAGTATGGCACACACACATGCAGCATGGTGCAGGCAGAGTATGGCACACACATGCAGCATGGGGCAGGCAGAGTATGGCACACACGCAGCATGGTGCAGGCAGAGTATGGCACACACATGCAGCATGGGGCAGGCAGAGTATGGCACACACACATGCAGCATGGTGCAGGCAGAGTATGGCACACACATGCAGCATGGGACAGGCAGAGTATGGCACACACACATGCAGCATGGTGCAGGCAGAGTATGGCACACACATGCAGCATGGGGCAGGCAGAGTATGGCACACACGCAGCATGGTGCAGGCAGAGTATGGCACACACATGCAGCATGGGGCAGGCAGAATATGGCACACACATGCAGCATGGAGCAGGCAGAGTATGGCACACACATGCAGCATGGGGCAGGCAGACTATGGCACACACATGCTGCATGGGTCAGGCAGAGTATGGCACACACATGCATCATGGGGCAGGCAAAGTATGGCAGACACATGCAGCATGGTGCAGGCAGAGTATGGCACACACATGCAGCATGGGGCAGGCAGAATATGGCACACACATACAGCATGGGGCATGCAGAGTATGGCACACACATGCAGCATGGGGCAGGCAGAGTATGGCACACACATGCAGCATGGGGCAGGCAGAGTATGGCACACACATGCTGCATGGGTCAGGCAGAGTATGGCACACACATGCATCATGGGGCAGGCAAAGTATGGCAGACACATGCAGCATGGGGCAGGCAAAGTATGGTATACACAGGCAAGGTAGGGCAGACAGAGTATGGCACACACAGGCAGGGTAGAGTAGGGCAGGCAGAGTATGTGTTATGCCTCCAGTTTCATTGTTTTATTTCACCACCTACTAGTTTAATTAATGTTTGCATTCATTGTGTCTAGTGTTTTTAAATGTCTTCTCTAACCTACCATACCTTTACCATGTGATCATGTGTAATCCCAGTAAAGGATCAGTATAGCTGCAATCTTTACACTGTTAACAGCTATAGTATTCCATCTGCAGGATGGTGATGATAAAGGGCATGAAAGGGGCCCGAAACATGTCGTGTATGGCATAAAAATAAAAGCACTTTTTTTTGCAGAGATTTTGCATTTTGTCTCGTGCTCCCCCCTATATATAATTTTCGATTGGACAAGCTTATTTGCAATATTGATTATAAAAGCAAAGTGTCTTTATTCAGTTTACATGCTCACAATCAGCCTTTTCGTGTTTTGTGCCACATGGCACTTAATCATAGAGCATCTGGTCAATGAAAAAGGCTGCTAAAAGATCAAAAAACATTTTTATGGAAAACAGCCTTTGCACTTGAAGCAAACAGGTAATTTCTGAATCACAGTTTCTGTATAGTAATTTAGGTTTTATTCAGATGTCACCAACGTTCCAACTGTGCTTCTACACCAGTAGAAATAAATGTTTTCTCCCTGTAGTTAAGCAGAATATTTTCCTGGTTTGAAACAGTATTACCTACAGATTTTTATGTTTTTCCTATTGGGATCAGTGTTGTTAACCCATGCCCCCTCAAAGCTTATTAGTTATGAATATTTTTATCTGAAGGGGAATTTACAGTTGCGTTCTCTACTCAGGCTACAGCTGAAACCATTATGTCAGAAGCTTTTAAGCTTGCTGTACATGTAGAAATACTGTCCTATAACAGATGAACAATCATTCATAGAAAGATCATTTGCTCAATACAAATAGATTATCATCCAAAAAATTTTATCCGATGACAATATCTGTATATGAATACTGAAGGTTGCTCCAGGAGAAATAATATTGTGCAGGAAGGCAAAGAATGTCTGACAGGAAATGTAAGGTAATTTGGAAGTTAGAAACATTATAGTAATTTGAAGTACTATAGAGAAAATACCTGGATATGGTAAATTTTGCCATAGACTGATTAATCTGAAAAAGGGCAGTAAGGAAAGATAAAGATACGGTGGATAAAATGTAGTACAAAGGGAAAGTTTGGGAAAGGAAAAGTTAAATACAAATCTAAAAAAATCATATTTCAAAATTAGCAACATGAAAACAATGTGAAGCAAAGTAGAAGAAAGAATAAAGAACCGGAGGGAGAATACTCAAGCACTGTTAATATAACCTTACTATAATATAATGGAATGTGTAAAATATCTTGTATTTATCTTTTTAAGCTATAGTTATTTCTAGACTGTTGTATTATGTTCCACATTCCTGGAAAATAATATTTTTTTATTATATACTATTAAATGTCCATTTAAGTGGTGTGATAATCCAATGCCAAGTATTCCCAAGAAGAAGCCTTCAGGGAGAGTTTAGTTGGCAGAATGGCAATATTGTATGCCATGCATATTTTTATATAATAGCATTGTAACATGCTTCTACAACTTAAAAAGAGGTCATGTAAAGGTGGTTGTTAAATTACAGTAATAAATTCAAAAAAATGTATTTTACCTATTAATCTGACTCTGTTTAAGCTGCTAATGGAGTAAGTAATACATGGGTTTTTAGATCAGCAATAATTCTGCCTCTCTGCTAAAGGGAGTAATATTTCATTGTATGTCTTTTGTAACATGCTGATGAAGCATCCAAGATTTAAATGTAACCACAGAGTAATGACACCAAACTGATTTCTTGTAGTGCCTTTACCTTGTATTATACTGTATATACTCGAGTATAAGCCTAGTTTTTAAGCACCCAAAATTTGCTGAAAAAGTCACCCTTGACTTATACTTAAGTCGGGTTTTTAAATATTTAAAAACCTATACCCCACTGATGCCTCATTTAATGTAATTTTATTGGTATTTATTTTAATAATTGAAACTTAGCAAAGGAGAAGAAACTGTCGAGAGACCGTATCTTAACAGATGTAGAGTATTAATTACAGTAAGGCATACAGAAGACTTATACCACTATACCAGTTAGGGTGTCTTTGATTGTTTATCAACATAGCTGGGGAAAGATTCATTGGGTGGAAGGTTTTGAGGCATTGTGCTTCTTATGTTGACTATTATTATTTTTATTAACATTTATTTATAAAGCTCCAAGATATTCTGCAGTGCTGTACAATAAGTGGGTTTCATACATTGGACAAACAGAGTAACATAGAAAAGCCCTGCCCAAAAGAACTTACAATCTACAAGGAGAAAGGGTTGAGACATAAGGTGTGGGAATGGGCAAGATCAGAATTAAGCAATGTGAAAGGTACTGTATGGCACAGGTTATTGCTTTTAGCAGCACACTGAGGTTATGTTAAACTAAATGAGCGTAAGCTTCTCTAAATAAATGTGTTTTTAGAGATCTTTTGAAGGCAGAGAGATTGCGAGAAAGGCTGACAGATTGTGGGAGCGAATTTCAGAGAAGCGGGCAGCCTTTGCAAAGTCTTTAATGTGAGTGTGTGAGGAGGTAATGAGAATGGAGTTGAGAAGTAGGTCAGTAGAGGAGCGTAACAGGCAGGTTGGTTGGTATCTAGAAATAAGTTAGTTATGGACTTGGAGTTGTTGTCATAAAGTTGTTAGAATGACAACAGTTGCAGATTTGCAGGGATGTATAGAACTGGTTATTGGGAAGGTCATATTTGTCTTAAAGATTTGAAAAGGTTCTCAGTCCATTATAGTCATATAGATCTTCTTTTTTAGTAAGCCCCACTCGTATCCAGGTTAATAATCACATATCCTGTATAACTTGTGTAGCCCACTTGTTACTTGCTTGTGTGGCACTACCTACTGGAGCACTATACTTGGCGCTACAGGAGTCCTGAGCCCCCGCTTACTATGGGGGTTTACAAGGGATTCTCCCCTAAATGGCGTGCCTCCACCCAGGGATGGTGATGTGGATCTGTATTCCACCCCCTGGGAACTTAATAGGTTGTTATGCCCCTCTGGGCTAATAGATCTCACCACACGGTAATATGAATAAAGTAAATGAAAAGGTTTATTGGACGAACACCTCTCCAGGAGCAGCTTATCAATTGTATACAGTGCAGGGTATATCTCCATACGTCTCATTGAGTACCTTCTCCTGTTGGCCTACCCAATGGTACTCGCGCTCATGTGCTCCTCTCTAGGGGCTCTCCCCAGTACTCTCGGCAAAGACACTCTCTCATAGAGTTCCCCCGGTACTCACGCTAGGACGTTACCCCACAGGGACCCACACCGGTACTCTCACTGGGCATCCTCAGATCCGGCCTCCTGGACTAGCGGTGACCTGTTCCACCTACCTAGCCACTTAGTTCCCTGCACTCCAGACGATGTAATGCTGGGAGGTCTTAACCTCGCTACTACTCCTGGAGGGGCCATGTCCGCCCATTCTAAACTAGGCTGTCCTACATATCACTCCTAGAGCGATCTATTACAGAACTCCTATCTAAGAACTATGCCCGGGGCACTCACTCCACTACTGGAGCAGTCCCTGGACTAACTTGCTTACAGCACATGGCTGCTTCCCTTATATGGGCCTATGCACCACCCTGTGGCCATAACCCGAACTACAGGTATACTCCCTGTTAACTATTAATAACCCAGTCATCCCAGTGTCCCTGTTTCCCAGCACCACCCTGTGGCCTGTCCTAGGGGTTTCTGTCCTAAGGGCCCATTTTTGGTAAACCCCTACACTTGCATTAGAGAAGTGAGTGTGACTAGAGCTGCTGGGGTTTTGTAAGATGATCATTTGTTTTTTATAACTGCCAAACCATCAAGGAAGATTTAATTGGAAGAGGTCGGTGTTCCGTAAGCAGACGCAAGGCCATATTTATATATACATACATGCCTATATATTAGATTTATAATTTTAAAACATAAATTAAATATGCCCCCAGCCTCCACCACAGATTTCAATAGGAAAACCAGTGACAGAGGTGGGAGCGGGGATGAGGGTTAGAAGTTTGGGTCGTTCTGTGTAAGTGTGTGACATCTCTTCTGAACCATAGGGTGCACCGGAACTAAATACAGCCCTGAGTGGACATTTGTATAGGTTGTATAACCATATGAATACTGGTTGCGAGTACTTATGATAAGAATTATACAGCCAGTGTTCCATGCTTTTAGTTTCAGGAGTCAGAAATATCTTTTTTAGGTTTATCTTGGGTTCTTGGTGGGGAGCTATAATTTTATCTATTCCATGTTGAACTTATTGCTGCAGGAGCTACTTTTCAGAGCTGCTGTAGCTGTATTCCATGTTACATAGCTATCACTTTTTAGTTTTAGTAATTGGTGCTTACACGTGTTTAGCATAAAGAGGTTGACCTCCTCTTTGAGCTTGGTAAGTTTTAAAAGGGTCGGAGAAGGGGTTTGTGCCAATAAACAGTATCAGTAGCAGTTATAAGTGGAGTATCGTTTATTGAGAAAAATAATAATGTTGGTAGTTATTTAGCCTTTACAATGGGGTCTTGTTGGAGGCAATTGTTCAACCTCCAAGGGAGACGGGCGGGTAATTGATGCTTTTTTTGAAGTATAAGTGACTGCCAAATGATCAATCCAGGTAGTAGTTGTAATTGAGCTACTTGTGATAGAGTGTAAGGTTTGTGGGTGGGTTCTATATTCTTTCTATATTTGTTTGGCATGGAGGAGGCCTGTGGAGTTCTACCTGTTTTTGGGTCTAGTATGCTTTTAAAATCTCCTCCTATAAGTGTTACTTGCTAGGATAATTAGCTTGTCTAGTTGTTGTCTGAAAGAATATACCTGGTTGGAATTTGGGGCATACTGTATACTGTATGTTTGCCAGAGTGTATTGCTACTACATATTATTACCAGACACCTACCTAAAGGGTCTGCCAGCTGTTGTGAATACTGTGGCTTATATTTATTATAGTGTATAAGTCAATATCATTGGTGATAGCAACCAATCAGATTTTTTCTAACTTGTAGGCGACTGTTCAAATTTAATTGCTGATTGGTTGCTGTTGGCAACATCACCAGTGATGTTGGCTTGCACATGAAATTAAATGTGCCCATGTATGTTTAGTCTAGAATTTACAATGATAGCTACACCTTTTTTTTTTTTTGTCGGAGAGGTAGCAGCTGCATTCATTCTGTAATAATTATTTTTTAGAGACACTTGGAGGCAAATTTACTAAAAATAGCTTTTCTTGTTTTTTTTATCTAAACACTTTAATAAGCTAATTTCCACGAATGTCTGACATTTATCAAAATGTCTGGACTGAAAAAGCAAATGAGAGAGAAAAGTCATGAAAATTTCAAATTTTTTGGCTTGTTGCACTGCCACTGACTTCTACATGATCTTGATAAGTTTTAGATGGCGTATGGTTGGATTCAGAATAGTTGCAGTTTTGTTACATAGTAAATCTTCAAAAAGTTGTGACTTTTAGCGCTAAAAATTCAGAATCTGGAAAAAAATGAGACTGTTAGTAAATCGCCCCCTTGGTCTTTCATGCAGAAGTGGGTCTCCTGGATCCATACAAGATTCAACTTTTGTTTGCATTCTGCCAGTGCCAATAAGCTTTTACGGGATTTGTAAAGAACTCTAGCATTTAATGATACATATTGTAGCACCATTTATATCGCAATGTGTTTAGTATGTACTAGTATTGGTTGCTTTGTATGTAACTCTGTTTGTCCAATGTATAAACCTACTCTGTCTAATTCCTGTTGCATGTGGAGATTGGTGTTTGCTGCCACATCTTTAGGTTGTTGTACATAACGCTGTTAGGTTTAGGAAACCTATGGATTCTGTCTATATTAAGCTGATCAGCAGGCATTTCCTGCAGTACAGTTAGTATGAGGCATTTTGGCAGAGGTTGTAAAATATTCTCAGGCACTTTTTTCAGTTTAATATTATTTTGCCTGGAGCCATCTTCCAGATCAGCAAGTTTGTTTTGTAGTGTAGTTATGTCAGTGTCCTGAGAGTTAATTTCAGTGTTATGTACTGAAATGAGTTCTGCCATTTTATTTTCTATATGATCTGTGTGTTCTGCAATAGCTTGTAACTCAGTCTTTAGCACCTGCAATGTGCATTTAGTATCAGAATGAATGTTGTAATAAAAATGCTTTAAAGCTTGTCTCTATTAGTGCTTGCTGATTAAACTTATCTGAGCTGTGTTTCATTTCAGGTCTACTTTGTGCAGGCGAGAATGTGGTGGAAGAAGTCTTTGCGCCACAGTAATACTGAACTCGAAACAGGATGCACTTCTTAACAGGAATTGCTGTTACACTGGTGTTGTTGAACTACATACCACTTACACTACATAAACTACATACCACTTACACTACATAAATTGTTTATTATAAACAAGTGTACAGTATTGTAATAGACATTATAATATGATGCACTTTGTATTGAACCTGGTGTTAAATCAAGTTGGACTACAAACCACTCTCACACTATAAGGAAATTGATGTTATTGCCCTTAAAGGGCAATTTCACCTTTTTTTTGCAAAACTGTAATAACACATAAAACAAGACCCCAAAGAAATGTGTTCAAATTTTAAATAACCTGCCAAATTTTGTAAAATAGGAGTGGTATTTAGGGAGTGTGGTTGCAAAAATGGGTGTGGTCAAAAATGTTTTGCCACACTACGTGTGGCATTTCTTCTCGTCCCTCTTTACATTTTTTAAATGTTGGGAGGTGTTAGTCTACAATATTTAGATTGTGGAAGGCTGATGTCAATGAAACATTAGACACAAATTGGTAAAACTTGTATTTTAGTTTTCCCTTACATTTCTGGCAGAACAACATTATAGCCATCCACCTTGTGAATAGGCAGTTTTATATAGTATGTGTGACCTCTATATACTATAGTATATAGTACTATATATAAATTACTATAACTGTACTTTATATTATTATACTAACAGCAAAATGTTAACTTGATTTTTACCTTGCTAACAGTGCAGTGTCTAAATATGGTTTTGAATGCAGTGCCATCTACTGCTATAAAATTAAAACAGTATATCCTGAATTCTGAAACATGATTTCATTCTCATTTTCACATAATTATGTTCTGTGCATTGTATGTGTAAATGTAAATCTGATTATGTATATTTGTGTGTATATATATATATATAACATCATAACATCATATAAAGCAGGGCACTCACAGGGCTTGTGGCAAAAATAAATATTGGGACTTTTAAGACCCGTGAGTGCCCTGCTCCATATGATGTTCTATATTACTTTTTTGTGGTGTGCATCTAGGTATTTTCTGTGAGTGCAGCTATTATATATATATATATATATTTACATATACCTTTCATATTGAGGAAGGTTCCCCCAAGGGATGAATGTTGACTAAATAAACTTTTTTTCTTTTTTTGATAGAAAGCTAACTTATTACTGACATCTATATTAGGCCACAAGGTTAAAAGCACAGAACGGTAGTAGGTGTCATTTATAATAATATTAAACCATTACTTTTCTAAATGTAATCCCTTTGGAAAGAAATCTAAAAGCATTAAGGACCATCTTAATTTTAACTCAGATGTAAAGAAGTTAATAGGAATGAGGAGGAATTGATTAAAAAATTAGGATGGACACATTATTATTAACATGTATTTATAAAGCGCAAAAATATTTGGCAGCGCTGTACAATAAGTGGGTTTGTACACTGGAAATAATAATAATTACATACAAACAAACCAATAACCAATACAAGAGGTAAAGAGGGCCCTGGCCATAAGAGAGTTGATCTATACCAACTGCTTGGCAATTGCCCCGCAGCCCTTTCCAGCCTTGTGGAGGTCCACAATTTTGTCTCTGGTGTCTTTTGACAGCTCTTTGGTCTTGCCCATGATAGTAGTTGGAGTCTGACTGACTGTGGGGTGGACAGGTGTCTTTAAAGAGCTCAGACAGGTGCTATTAATTTAGATTAATGAGTGGAGTAGAAGTGGACTTTTAAAGGCAGAGTAACAGGTCTTTAAGAGCCAGAATTCTTACTCATTGCCAAGTGTTCAAATACTTATGTGCAGCAGTGCCACATTTCTAATTCTTAATGTTTTCATACAACCTACAAAAATCACGTTTTTACTTTATAAGGAAGCAAGAGCCCAGCCACCACACTGATTAGCCACCCATGGACCTTCTACTACCTCTCCCTTGTCCACAAATGGGGAGAACTCCTGCCCAGCATTTTTTCATTAAATTGGTAATGTATCATTCAGGGGTGCATGTAACCAGTGATGAGCGAATTGTTTTGCCAGGCATAGATTCACATCGAAACTCTGCACTTCGGCAGTGGTGAATTGTTTCCCGAAACTTCGGAGAAAATTTGCCGCTGAAAAATTAGTTTGCATCCAAAAAAATCTAAATCACGTCAAAATAGGTGCGGCCATGTACAAAATGGGTGTAGTCGCGTAAAAAGGGCACAGTCGCATCAAAAATGGTGTGGTTGCATCCAAACTGGTTATGGCAACTATGGCAACTGGAACATTTGTAGTTCACGGTCTATAGGCATTAATACTATGGGGCTGATTTACTAACCCACGAATCCGACCCGAATTGGAAAAGTTCCGACTTGAAAACGAATATTTTGCGACTTTTTCGTATGTTTTGCGATTTTTTCGGATTCTGTACGAATTTTTCGGATCCAATACGATTTTTGCGTAAAAACGCGAGTTTTTCGTATCCATTACGAAAGTTGCGTAAAAAGTTGCGCATTTTGCGTAGCGTTAAAACTTACGCGAAAAGTTGCGCATTTTTCGTAGCGTTAAAACTTAACGCTACGAAAAATGCGCAACTTTTCGCGTAAGTTTTAACGCTACGCAAAATGCGCAACTTTTCGCATAAGTTTTAACCGCAAAGTACCGATCATTACGAAAAAAACGCAATCGGACTCCATTCGACCCGTTCGTGGGTAAGTAAATCAGCCCCTATGAGTAGTTAAATTTTCCCCTGCCAGATACAAAAGTTTAAGCACTGCTCAATTTATGTACGTTGTATGTATGTATGTTAACTTAAATTAGAATGAATAAAATTACAGTTCATGTTTATTTGAATAAAAATAATAGAGTGCAATAAATGTTCATATCCTCAAAATAAATTATTTTAATTTCTATGTGGTAGAAAAGTATTTTAAAATAGACTCAGAAAGCTAACTTAATGAATTTAGCCATGCCTCACTGGATACTTTTTTCCTCAAAAGTATAAAATAATGGAATTTCACTCGCATTTTACATTCAGACATGATTACTTTTTAACAAGGCTATGTTATGTAACTCACTCTTGTTTATTTAATTAGGTATTTCTCTTGAACGAAAATGTGAGAACTTTACATCTTTTTCATCTGGAGTAACAAAAGAGCACTTCTTCTGAATGCACTGTTTCAATAGAAATTTCAATATGCTGCTGGCCTTTTGCTATTTTAGAATCAATGATGTGTAGTTTGCTAATGCTTTGTAAATATTGCAGAAATTAAGTGCCTATGTTTCTTGCCAAATGATAACAGATGTAAATAGAATATACAGTATGGCACTTTGTTATGGACATAGACGGAGGGTGAATTTTTTGTTTGGGAAGGATAAATATGGGCCATACATAGACTGACCTGAAGCTAATGTGAGACTTAGTGGATTCACTACTGGCAAGTGGCAGTGGATTCGCTGACTTGCAGGGATACTGTGCAAAAGTATGTGAGTGCTTTTTTCACCCTAAAATGGTTAGGATGTAAAAGTATTCATACATGCACTTCTGTGAGGGTTCTCCATCCATTTGAGTTTGGTATTAGTTAGCTTAAATGTGTTTTAGTTTTATACTGAGAAAAGCAGTGGGTACTGACATCCCAGGCACATTATTTACAGTCAAACGCAGTCTATATTTACAAAACCAGCACATTATATGCAGTGAAATGCAGTGAGTACTGATGGCAGATATTCAGGCATGCCCTCATACTATAACATTAGCACTGATACACAACATTGGTTTGTTTCCCAGCTATGCAGTCTCATGAGGGCTCCACTGTTACTAACTTGAGATGAACAAAACAATGACAAAAATAATTGCAAAAAACAAAAACAACAATTATATAAAAGCATGGTTAGCCTTTTCAGGGAAAAAAAAGGAAGGGTGATATGGATATTATAGATGCCAGATGACAAAAACGATTTATTTCAGCTAGTGATTCAGCCATTAGAACATATACAGTACCTGTGGGAGTGGGATAAAATCTGCAGCAAAAGTTCAGAGTCAGTGAGGTGTACCCAAGTCTGATCCTTGCTGTGTGAATGCAATATTTCAAGAGCAGGGCCCACCAGGGCTTCCGACCCATGGGCCCCCGCTCCCCCCCAGGGGGAAATCTTCGGCCAGGGGATGTGCTGGCGAGGATCAGATCTTGGCAGTTCAACTCTGTTCGAGAGAGGGCTATATTCAAGGCCCATGGACAAAATCCTTTGCTCTTCTTTTTGTTTATAAATGCCCTTTAGCATATTAATAAGTGGGTAACAGAATATAAGTATTGAATATCTTGAATAGTAGAGTCTTTGAGTATGATTAAATCAAAATAAATCAGAACTACAGGTATGTGATCTGAGCTTAAAAAATATATGAGGAGAGAGTTGGCAACACTAAAAAATAATGTAAATAAAAACCATGTAATTTCCAATGGAAGTTTTTAGGCAGCATGGTAGATTGTGTTCTTTTGTGATGCATACTGCTACAAAAATTTGTTATTTGTGTGATTTTATAACTTTCCATTCAATTCCATAGCAGATTTCTTTAATTCTCTTACCTCCATATGTAATAAAAAGGCACTAAGTTTCCCCAGTAGCAGTAACCCATAGCAACCAATAAGTTTTTTTTGCGTTTAACAGGTAACCAGTAAATTTTACCTGCTGATTGGTTGCTAAGGGTTATTGCAGCTGGGCAGACTTAAAGGTATTGTTCACCTTTGAGTTAACTTTGAGTTAAATTTTAGTATGATGTAGAGAGTGCAATTCTGAGACAGTTTGCAATTGGTCTTCATTTTTAATTATTTGTTGTTTTCAACAATTTGTTGATTTCAATTTTTGTCCAGCAGGTCCCCAATTTGGAGTTTCAGCAGCTATCTGGTTGCTAGGGTCTTGCTTACCTTAGCAACCAGGCAGTGGTATGAATTAGAGACAGATATATAAATAGACAAGGATCTAAATAGAAAAATAAGTTATGAAAAGTAACAATAACAGTAAAATTGTAGCTTCAATAAACAACAGTTTTCTGGATGCTAGGGTCAGTGGCCCCCATTTGAAAGCTGCAAGGAGTTAGAAGAAGAAGGCAAAATAATTCAAAAACTATAACATATAAACATGAAGGCTTTGAATTGCCCATTCTATAACAACTACTATAGGAACTACCCCTTTAATGCTTTTTATTACATAACCCCCTAAGAAGGGTTTATCTTTCTGCACAAGCAAAATATCTAGGGGTGTGTGTGTATGTTTATTGTTATGCCTCCAACACTGTTTAATTGTTTTATTATACCACCTATGTTTGCATTCAATGTGTTTAGTTTTTTGACAAATGTCCTTTCTAACTTACCATAGCTTACCATAGCTTACCATGTGACCACAAGTAAATCCAGAAAGTGGTCAGTATAAGCTGCCGTCTTTACAGTTTTAATAGCAAGCATGTTCCATCCACAAAAAAATCCAACTCCATCCAGCCATGTGGTTGCATCTTTGGTAGGTATAATCTATCATTTAGCTCTGGTGTACCAATATAAATGGTTATTTTCATCTAGGCCACACCTAACAGTGAAATCAAACTGCAGCACATCCTTGTAGCAAAAGCGAAAATGGGGTTTTAATTTTCAGGTCAGATAAACAGGCAACGTTTGGGGCTTACCCCTGCCCTTTCTCAAGCCTTGGCTTGGCTTGTAAGTACTGTTGCTTCTACTGATTATAAAACAAACTTCTCCATACAGAGAATAAAACAACTTAGTTTATTATTTTGAGGTGTATATACAGTTTAACAATGGATTCAGTTTAACGTTCCTTAGGGATAAAAGCATAAATGTCTCAATGAAGTGGTAAGCAAGGAAAAAGCTACTAACAATTAACAAGCATTAGATAGTAGTTACATCAATTTTTGAAAGTATTTGGCATGTCTAAGACTAAGCAAGTTGTCTGTTCATTAAAATGTCCATGTTGCAAGGTTTGCATTGTAAAAATATTTTATGCAGTCTGTAATAGGCTAAACCAATAAGAATACTCCAGTTGCAAAATATTCCTAAATGAGGGGGCAAAATGTCTTACAACTGTAATGGCAGGTTTTGAAAAAGGAAATGCACTGCTGCCTTTGTCCGACCCCTTTTTGCAAATTTTATGAATCCTGCAGCTACCTTGATCTCCAACACCCTGAACAAGCACCTAAAGAATTGAGTGCATACTTCATTTTGATGCCAAGTGCCAGAAGTAACACCATCTGGAATATAAATTTACAGTTGCATCAGATTCGGTAAAAAAGTACATGTGAAAGTGTGTGAAAAATGAGTCATTGTCTGCAATTGTATCACATGCATCCTCAACTTGCACTAGAAAATGTATTTATGCGAGTGTCTCTATTTACGTAAAAATATTTAGGTTAATGAAATAATGGGCTAGGATATGCCAAGAATAACATTACTATAAACAATATAAATAATAAGATAAATAAATACTAGAGGGGAGATTTATTATGACATGAATGCTCGGAGCGTTCAATAGAACGCTTCGATCGTATTTTCGCAGATTTTTTCGCGCTTGCGCGACTTTTTCGTGCGGCCGCGCAACTTTTTCATACGCTTGCGCAACTTTTTCGGACACTTGCACGACTTGTTTGTATGCCTGCGCGACTTTTTCGTTCGCTTGCGTGAAAAATTCGGAAAAAATTTGCCGCTGTTTACAATCGCTTGGTATGAAAATGTTGTGAGTTTCGGATCGGCAATACGATATTATCGTGACTAATACGATTTTTTCGTAAGCATTTTCGGGATATTTGCGATCTTCAGAAATTATTGTATCCAATCCGAATTTTTCCCATTCGGGATTCAAACTCGTGTTTTGATGAATCGGCCCCTAAGAATATAAAGAATAACATTATATCTTTAAAATGCAAAAATAACATTATGAGTATTTTAAATTGTTATTAAATATCCAATCCGAAATTAACTTTGTTCACTGTAGAGTAAATTTGCAGCATGGTGGCATAGCGGGTAGCAACTGTGATGCAACTGTGTATGTGTCTGCATGGATTTTCGTCTGGTAGTTCAGCATCATGGTTTACTGTCCAGTGATGAAATTGATTTAAATGTGTTGTGTCATAGGAAGTTAAACTGTAAGCTCCACTCTGGCAAGGAATGATGAAAATTCTATGTACAGTGCTACTATATAAATAAAAGCTAATAATAAAGGGGGTAACTTCCAACTGCACCATGCATTTTTTGCCTAGTTTCATTCCGATACAGTGGCAACACAGCTCACTACCTGGGAGGCTAGGCTTTGAGACCCAGATCCCACTTAATTGCTTACTAGCTTATATAGTACACTCCAGACAGCCCAACTGGCCCATCTATAAAAGCTTATCTTAAATGTTCAGGACCAATCCTTTCATTAGATGGTGACCAATAGGAGAAAATCACTAATTTCTAAAATTTCCAATATCTACCAGAGATAAGATGGTCCAATTCACAATGATTCATTAAATCTACATTACAACCCTGAGGCTAAAAGCAATGGGTAGACTAGAGGAAGCAAAATGTATAAGATACAGCATAAGAAGGCAAGTTTTCTTCATATGATTTAGGTATTCCTCACCCTCATAACATTGGTTAGACCTGGTGAATGTCACATTGCCATTAATCAAATTAACATATAAGGTTTCCCAGGGAAGTTTAGAGAATGTACAGTTGCTGTGGTTAGATGCTAATCCCTAATTGACTACCAGATTGAACTCTGTATTGAATACATTTTTTATTTGAGTAGTCCTTTTTTCTTGTTGTTGAATGTTGACCGCTAGAGTGGTACTTTATTTCATGTAAGTGAACATGTATTTTTTTTTAGAAAAGTGTAATGTGCAACAAGGGTAAAAAACAGAAATATATTGTGTTTCATTTGTTTTAATCTAAATCATGTTATTCGTTTGTTATCATTAAAGATCATTAATTTTCAATGTTTTTTTTTTACATCAAATTACAAAGAAATCATATTTTTCTTCTAGACTATTACTGTGCTTCTGTTTCAAGTTTCATAACTGTAAAAAGCTTCATACAGCAAAAAATAATGATTCTTCTTACAACACATCATTTCAAAAGGAAGCCTGGCTAGAAGCAAAAGCCACACATAATTATAATTTGATTTCCATTTGAAACCCATAAGAAGTAAAGCTTTGATTACACTATTTTTAATGATCCATTGCATTCATTTTATACTGTAGAATTTAACCAGTGCCTGATACTCCAGGCAGACTTTGAGAGGGAACATAAAAGAAACATGGACAGGAACTCTGACTATAGAGGCTTTGTGACTATGTAACCATGTGTTCTGTGCAGAAAGGAAAATATATTCCAGAATATGGGACATAATAATGAATGGCTATACAGGTATGGGACCTGTTATCCAGAATGCTCGGATAAGTGATCTCCATAACTTTAAATAAACTATTAAACAAACCCAGTAGGATTGTATATTTCAAACAATTAAACAAAAAAAAAAAAACAAAGTAAAGAAGAAAGAAAGAGAAAAAAAGAGGGGGGTGAGGCTAAGGTAGCAGTTCTGGTTGTACAGGATTTATAGTGATCCATATTCACCAACTTTATAGTTCCAGCCACGTGCCCCATAGGCCGTTAAATTTCTCCGGGCACCCCCTTGCTAGATAAGTCAGTTTCTGACTGGGAAGGGAATCATCCACCAATTTTCGCCAAAATTGAAGAGGAGGAGGATCTAGGGACTTCCAATGCATTAGAATGGATTTCTTAGTGTAGTAAAGTAACCGCAGATAGCACAGTCTAGAGTAGGAGCGGAGTTGCAGGTCACCGGTTAGTCCTAACAGACAGAGTTCTGGAGAGCGTATGTTTGGTAAGGCAAGCTTCTCATTAATTAAAGAAGGAAAGTCTAAAAACAACATGAGCTCAATAACTTAGCCTTAACACAGTCCTTAACATATTTCCTGAACTCACTGTGCTGTTGCTTAATCTGGCTCTGACATGGAAAAGTCTTGTCAGTAAATGTAGTACCTGCTCCTAGCCTGTGCAGCTTCCTGTCTCACTGAACACAGATTGTCCAGGACACAGACATGCTCAGTGCAGAGCAAAGAGCTCCGTTTTTTTTTTTTTTTTTCCTTTCAAGATCTGCAGTCTCTGAAGAAATGTTTGACCCCTTAGCCCCGCCCACTTCACTCTACTGTCCAATCGGAATGCTCCTGTGTTTTTTCTAGTCCTGCACAGTGCCTCTGGCTGCATTTGCTGTGCTGAAATCGAGTTGGATAGAGCAGAAAGCTGCTACCTGCTATCCCACAGCCCCAGTCCCTTCCCAGAGGCTATTATCCCCCCACTGCTACTATAGGCACCATCTCTCCCTACTATACCTGCTATCTCACAGCCCCAGTCCCTTCCCAGAGGCTATTATCCCTCCACTGCTACTATAGGCACCATCTCTCCCTACTATACCTGCTATCCCACAGCCCCAGTCCCTTCCCAGAGGCTATTATCCCCCCACTGCTACTATAGGCACCATCACTCCCTACTATACCTGCTATCCCACAGCCCCAGTCCCTTCCCAGAGGCTATTATCCCCCCACTGCTACTATAGGCACCATCTCTCCCTACTATACCTGCTATCCCACAGCCCCAGTCCCTTCCCAGAGGCTATTATCCCTCCACTGCTACTATAGGCACCCTCACTCCCTACTATACCTGCTATCCCACAGCCCCAGTCCCTTCCCAGAGGCTATTATCCCCCACTGCTACTATAGGCACCATCTCTCCCTACTATACCTGCTATCCCACAGCCACAGTCCCTTCCCAGAGGCTATTATCCCACTGCAACTATAGGCACCATCTCTCCCTACTATACCTGCTATCCCACAGCCACAGTCCCTTCCCAGAGGCTATTATCCCCCCACTGCTACTATAGGCACCATCTCTCCCTACTATACCTGCTATCCCACAGCCCCAGTCCCTTCCCAGAGGCTATTATCCCCCCACTGCTAATATAGGCACCATCACTCCCTACTATACCTGCTATCTCACAGCCCCAGTCCCTTCCCAGAGGCTATTATCCCTCCACTGCTACTATAGGCACCATCTCTCCCTACTATACCTGCTATCCCACAGCCCCAGTCCCTTCCCAGAGGCTATTATCCCCCCACTGCTACTATAGGCACCATCACTCCCTACTATACCTGCTATACCACAGCCCCAGTCCCTTCCCAGAGGCTATTATCCCCCCACTGCTACTATAGGCACCATCTCTCCCTACTATACCTGCTATCCCACAGCCCCAGTCCCTTCCCAGAGGCTATTATCCCTCCACTGCTACTATAGGCACCATCACTCCCTACTATACCTGCTATCCCACAGCCACAGTCCCTTCCCAGAGGCTATTATCCCACTGCTACTATAGGCACCATCTCTCCCTACTATACCTGCTATCCCACAGCCACAGTCCCTTCCCAGAGGCTATTATCCCCCCACTGCTACTATAGGCACCATCTCTCCCTACTATACCTGCTATCCCACAGCCCCAGTCCCTTCCCAGAGGCTATTATCCCCCCACTGCTACTATAGGCACCATCTCTCCCTACTATACCTGCTATCCCACAGCCACAGTCCCTTCCCAGAGGCTATTATCCCACTGCTACTATAGGCACCATCTCTCCCTACTATACCTGCTATCCCACAGCCACAGTCCCTCATCCCCAGCCATCCCACAGCCACTGTCCCTCATCCCACAGCCATAGTCCCTCATCCCCAGCCACTGTCCCACAGCCACAGTCCCTCATCCCCAGCCACAGTCCCTCATCCCCAGCCATCCCACAGCCACAGTCCCACAGCCACAGTCCCTCATCCCCAGCCATCCCACAGCCACAGTCCCTCATCCCCAGCCATAGTCCCACAGCCACAGTCCCTCATCCCCAGCCATCCCACAGCCACCAGCCATCCAACACTCCCACATAAAACCAGCACAAATAAAACATTATTTAAATTTAATTTTTTTTTTTCCATATATCCATAAAATACATGTATTAATCAATTTGACACTGAAAGCCCCTCTCCAGCCCCTCCTGGAGAGGGGCTTTCCTGAGCGCTTCTTTCCCCCAACTTACTGAGCAAATGTAGGAAATGTAGGGCTGCTGACAGAGGAGCGCGCCACTCTGCAGCGTTACGTCAGGGGTCACAGAAGCTGCGCATGCGCATTAGGAGAAGGCGGAGGGGGAAGTGACATCATCGATTTTGAAAATGTCAGCGCCAAACTTCAAACACGGGCGAATCTTCGGAGGGATTGTGCGCCGATCCAGAAGCAGCAGGTAAGTTTTTAATATAGCGTTTCAAGACAGGGGCTGCTGCCCTTTCTAAATATATTAATTTCAAATTTTTCCTTTCCTTCTCCTTTAAGGAACTGTAAAACTTCGCCCCAGAATCTCTGTATCACCGGGCAGGACCAGAAAACATGAAACAGAGTACCTTACATTGCTTCTGCACTTGAGACATTGGTCAGACACATTTTCATAGATTTTGGGCAGGCGGTAGGGGGTTAGGTACACTCTATTTAAAAATTTTATTTAATCTGTCCCTCATACAGATTGATAATTCTGTCACTTGTTTAAGCGCATCTGACCACATTTGGTCCTCAAGTGTGGGAATATTACTCTGCCATTTGATTTTGGCTTTCTGTAGAGGGAAAGGGCCTGAGGCACACAGTATAGTGTAAAACCAAGAAGGGGTTTGGACTGGGTCGGTCTGTGGAGATAGAATTATTTGATTTTAATGGAGTGCACTTTTTGTGCAATGTGCTTGTAATAAAGTCATAAATATTTTTTAAAGGGTGTGTCGGTCTGATAATAATATATATATATATATATATATATATATTATTATATATATGAACAAAAAATGGTACCGCTTCACACAGGACTTACGAATAAATACTTTGATTTATTAAATGTGTAACAGAACTGACGTTTCGGCTGCTCCTGCAGCCTTTCTCAAAGTTACATACATTTCAATAAAACAAACTTAAATACAAACAATGGCGGGAAACATCGGTATGTGACGTGTGCAAATGACGTGTAACGTAGTAGAACAAACGTGGACGAAATATACGTGGATTGGCCAAAAAAAGGGTAAAAACTAAAAAATAAAAGTATATGTGAAAATAACCACTACCCCCATATCGCATATCACCAGTAGATAAATCAACAACACAATAAAACGGATTTATACAATTGCAGCCCAGTATTCCATTGGACACAAGTCTGCGATTGTTCAAACAACAAGGACCGAACCAAGAACTTTGTCCTCAGTGTAGATAGTAAAATTTAGCATCTGGCCATAACTGTAATATTACGTACCCTGGTGGCTAAGGATGTCTTCTGATCGGAGGCATATGGGAGCTCCCCTCATATAGAGCACCTGAAGTCCCCCTGTACAGACTGGGATAGCGCAAATCGTATTGGTAACGAAAAAGTCGTGACAATTTCCGAAAAGTCGTAAAGACGCCGAAAAAAAACGCAAAAAAAACGAAAAAGTCGCAAAATGTTCGTTTTCAAATCGGAATTTTTCCAATTCGGTTCAGATTCGTGTCTTAGTAAATGTGCCCCTTAGTCTTAGGTGCAAAAAACAAAAAGTTTTTATTTAGCTCAAAGACTGACGTTTCGGCCGCCTAAGCAGCCTTTCTCAAAGTGCAGATGTGGCAAACAAACCCCCAGATAAACTCAGCAGTGGCGCCAAAAGACTTGATGACGTCATAGAGTGGGAGTGTATTGTGATATACAACTGTACAAAGTCAATGTGAATAAAGCAAACAAAAAAGGAGATAAAAACCATAAAAAACATAAACGAACGAGTATAAGATACGAGAGAAGTCAATCACCATGTGTCAATAGAGTGAAATATAAAAAAGAAATAGAAAGACAGAAAAGGTGCTGGTATCACTGTGAGACTGAACTGCAACTCCCAGTACCTGCTCAAGTTAGAAGGGCGCCGCTATGGTTTATGTTCTTTAACTGCCCTTATAAAATAATACGCTCATAAGCGTTAGTGGATTGGCGGCTCGGTGCACTGCTATGAATGAAAGCACATTAGCACAATCCCGCGCTTCAGAAGGAAACGGTGTATTTAATCGGGGAAGCATCGTGAATCACATCACGCTCCTCAGAGCGTTTGTGTGTATTTCAACAACGGCACACTTCAGTGTGCGAACAAGCAATCATCATACAGCGCTATGAAACAGAGCTAGTCTGCGGCTTGAGGGGGTGCCCGCGGCTAGCTGCGTGTATGACCAGGAGTCCAATCTGGAGTACCCTATTGTCAATGCAACGCAGCAGCAAGTACTGTCGGGCTTGAAGCGAGTCGTGCCTTAGTATAAGCAATAAAGCAGAACGTAAACGCATTTGGATCCCCTGGGGTATAGCTTGTGGGCTTAATGGGCTTAAGGTATTCAGTTTATGTATCCACTTGAGTTCACAGCGTAGGAGCAGTTTTCCACGATCACCTCCCCTAATAGGTGGGGGAATAAAATCGATCACCATGCACCTAAGGCTCGCAAGGGAATGTCCCTGGGTCAGAAAATGAGCAGCCACAGGGGTGTCTGCTTCACCCGTGGCCAATGCTGACCGAATTGCTGACCTATGATTGGCCATTCGGTCATGGAATGACAAAATAGTTTTACCAATGTACAAGAGTCCACAAGGACATTTAATGAAATATATGATGTACTCGGAGGTACAAGTGAGCCTATGCTGTAGCAGTATTCTCCGCCCAGTATGTGGATGGTTGAACGTAGTACCTGTAATGAGAGAACTACAAGTGGTACAATTGGGGCATCTGTAGCACCCCGGTCTGGCAGTCGGAAGCCAGGTGTTGGGCATGCCAGATTGGTAGCAGTGGACTGGGTTGGTTTTAACCAGAATGTCACGTAAACTCCTCCCCCATCTGTAGGCTATTCGTGGTCGTGTCCTAAAAATAGGAGGTAGCGTCCG
Organism: Xenopus tropicalis; assembly: GCF_000004195.4. NCBI lineage: Eukaryota > Metazoa > Chordata > Amphibia > Anura > Pipidae > Xenopus > Xenopus tropicalis. Next base: position 78,910,080 of record NC_030682.2, on the reverse strand, counting down.
ATCCTTTTCTAGCACAGACCAATTATATAAGATAGAGTCTGTTAAAGGTTTTTTGTCAGGAGTGAACGACGTAAAGGTGAGTCTGTCACCTTGTACTTTCTGCGGTAAGGGGGTTTTGGTCCCCAAGGTATGTTCACGTGGTAGCTGTAGTGCTCTTTCTTTACGCAGTAGTAGGTGCTGAAGATGGTATCCTCTCTGCAGGAAATGCTGTATGAGATCATCTAACTGTGTGTGTAGAAGTTTTTTATCAGAATTGTTACGTACCATCCTCACCATCTGAGAATAGGGGATGCTCCTAAGCAGATGTGGCGGGTGGCAGGATGCATGATGTAGTAGTGTGTTGCGATCCGTACTTTTTCTGTAGGTGGTGGTCATCAAGGTGCTCCCTGTAACAGTCAGTGTCAGATCTAGGAATGCCACAGATAGTGGGTGCGCAGATCATTTAATTCCTGGATCATAGACATGAATTGATCCTGTGTGCCAGTCCACAGTAATAGCAGGTCATCAATATATATATATATATATATCTATAGTACCAGAAAAAGATCAGCAACACCAACACTCAAGGCAATCATCAAAGTGAAACATAGGACATCCAGCACTCCGGACTCGTGAAACTGCTAAAAACTAAAGTTTATTTCTCATGTTTAAAATGAACGCCTGACGCGTTTCGTGTCCTTTAGGACACTTAATCATAGGCAAACATTAGTGGATAATAGTGAACTTAAATAGAACAAACAATGTGACATAAAAGGAGGTAAGGCTAAAATAAGCCACGCCCTCTCATAACATTTAAAAAGACAAGCATGAGAAATACATCAACAACAAACAAATATTCCTTTTAGCAGAGTTATTCAAACTAACACCCTCTCTAAGGTTGATGCTTAATTGTATATGTAGATATTTAAATATAATACAAAATCAATATCAAAAATTGATAAATAGAGTTACATATATAGATAATAAATAGTACATGTGTAAATATACATATAAATGAATAAATCGATCAGTAGAATTCATTATAAAATTCATTTCATCTATATAGCAAATGAAGAGTGGCTACTAAAGTTGGAGCCAAAAGGGCTTTCTACAAAATCTCCCTCTTTAATGAAGGTGAGTTATAGTTAAACATAGCAACTGACGTCAAAGATTGAGTTTAAACCGGCAGGGTGGCGAGTATTAAGGATAAAAATCCACTTCATTTCTGAGCGTAACAATTTTGAAAGCCTGTCAGAGTCTCTTTCATCCACTAGTACTCTGTCAATCACTTGTATTTGTAACATAGAAATGTTTGATTCGCAACAAAGTTTAAAATGCCTTGCCACAGGGCTTCTTTCATTGTTAGCAGTAATGTGTCTGATATGTTCCCGCATCCTGTTCTTTAAAGGGCGGGTGGTACAACCTACATACTGAATATTGCAATTAGCACACGTCAAAAGATAGACAACAAACTGCGTATTGCAGTTTGCATAAAAGGACATATCAAATGTCCTTCCGGTCACTGTACTGCAAAAGCTAGTTGATTGCTTAATATAAGTGCAGGTTATGCATTTTCTTGCACCACAGTTATATGTTCCCTTTGTTTCTAACCAGGTCTTTTTTCTTTTTGTGGATTGTGAGCACCAAAGGGTAGGAGAAAGAGCATTACCTAAAGTAGGAGCCCTTTGTGCTACAACCCTACATCCATCTCCTAATAGTACGGCTAAATCAGGGTCATTATAAAGTATCGGGATGAGGCTATTTACTATATGTTTAATCTGATAAAACTGATTGCTGAAACTTGTGACAAAAATTGGTGTAGTTCCCCTGATATTCATCTTATTTCCATGTTTACTCTCATTTCTATTAAGGATAGGCCTTTTCTTTTGATCATTATCATAATTACTGTTATCTCCATTATTCTTGCCATATTTGTTATTTTTATTTATATTGTTATTATCATTATTGTTCATAAATTGAAATGAATATCTATTTTTAGGGCTGGTAACTCCCATTTTCCTTGTATTACTAAGAAGATCCGATCTGCTAAGGTGTAATGCTTTCATAAATGCCACCACTAGGGATCGAAGAGTGTAACCACGTTCAAGGAATCTATCCCGTAACTGTAAGGATTGTTCAACAAAAGCCTTATCTGTGCTGCAGTTCCTACGTAAGCGAATAATTACCTGCACATGCTTTCCTATAAACTGAGGTTTCAATCTTGGAATTTTCAATAAATAGATGTAAGTCCAAAAATGAGATTGTGTGACTGTGAAATTCACTGGTGAACTTTAAATTTAAATCATTGGTGTTTAATTCTTTTATAAAACTAATAAAATCATTTTCTGATCCCTGCCAGATGAACAGGAGATCATCCACATATCTTTTGTAAAAGATAATGTGATGTACGTAATCAAAGGTGCCTCCATAGATGTGGGACTCCTCCCACCAAAGGAGCTTGGTGCTCACTGATTGTTCTATGAGACTTATGGGTCTCTTGATTGAATATAGAACGGACCAGTTATTTCATGTACAAAAACAATTAACGGAGCTTCAGAGGTCTTTAACCAAGTTCCATTCAGATGATGAATATATAGATTTATGCACTAGTCTCAAACAAAAAATTAAAAGGGCAGAAGACTTGGTGCTGTTACGGAAAATTAATAAATTAAATAGAGATAAACGTGATTTTGAGGAGGGACGTGTGTACTTACCCGTTCTGAGTAATGTGAAGGGTCAGAGGCCTGATGAGTTTCATAAACACATTCCTAATAGAACGAAAACCATTTTAAAAAAACCACAATCAAATAAATCAGTCAGATTTTCCAGTACGGAAGATGAATCATATGCTACGAGTGATGGCACTTCTTTGTGCTCTCCACTTTCTGCTTCGTCTTCTTTCTCTTCACAGCGGGATCGAGAGAAAAGAGCCATCGACATGTTTAATGATGTGGAGCCTAGTAGCCGAAAATTCTCTTTAAGAACATACGAGCGCAATATGAGAAGGAACCCGCCTCCTGATCCTAATAATGATAATCGCAGATCCACACGTCAGAAGCGCTTTGCTGGGACAGATCAGCGCATCGGCAGAAGAGACAACTCCGAAAGCATTGAGCAGATGCCTTTTTTACCGCGGGACGAACGTCCGGTCTATCGTCTCCGGGAACGCAAAATGCACAAGAGACGTATGTTCTAAATTTATCCAGTAAATGCTTAACTAAAGCGCAGCATACTTTGTTAGCAAAGGGCCTGTCCTTCTCTCCGACCAGAGACTTTGACGTATTGGAGACCATAATTGACATAAACCGATTTGTAAGGAAATTAGCCTTAAAGAAATATTTTCATAATGAAACAATCATCAACGATGAGTTTGCGATTAAATCTGCTTCACAAGATAATGTTAACTCTCTTGTTAAACAGCCTGATATTAGGGCATCGGATGATCTAAACACTGTTCTCCTATTCAAAGATGAACGGTGTTTACATGATCTACTTTCTCTCCAATTAGAATCGGATATTGATTCATATCGTGTGGGAATTGACTCCAAAATACTTAATGAAAAATTGCATATCCGGTCTGACTTTTATCCGATACATTGCAGGGGAAATGTAATAGACAGATTTCAGGAACTTGTTGAACAGAAGTTACTGACTTTAAAATCCGAAACTAAGGGTAGATTCCCCCAATCCAATTTGACTAATCAAGAGCGAAAGGCTTTAAAATCCTTGAGAGATGACCACTCATTGGTAATAAAAAATGCTGATAAAGGTGGTATGGTGGTGGTTCTGGATAGTGTGACCTACAAAAATGAGGCAATGCGACAGCTTCTGGATAAATCCACCTACCTACCTTTATCCAATAATCCTACACATGCCTTTAGGGAGACCTTAATTAATCTCGTAAACATGGGTCACCGGGATGGAATTTTTACAGCTAAGATTAGAGATTATTTAATACCAGTTCACACCAAAATACCCCTCTTCCATCATTTGCCGAAGGTACATAAGAAGGAACGTCCTCCTATTGGTAGACCCATTGTTTCGGGGATTGGTTCACTTAATGAGAGGTTATCTGAATTTGTAGATCTTTATCTTCAACCTCTAGTCCAACGTTTGGTCTCATTTGTACAAGATACCAAACATGTGTTGCAAGTACTAACTAATGTCAAATGGGAAACCACTTTTTCTTGGGCTACTATAGATGTAGCATCACTTTATTCATGTATTCCACATGATAGAGGACTCTATGCTGTCTCCTATCATCTTGATAGATATAGCACGTATGATTTAGCCACTAAGAATTTTATTCTAAGTGCAATAGAATTTTTGCTTACACATAACTTTTTCAAATTTGATGGCACTTTTTACCTCCAGAGATGTGGGACGTCCATGGGCGCCAAATTTGCGCCCACTTACGCCAACCTATATATGGGTTGGTGGGAGGAGTCCCACATCTATGGAGGCACCTTTGATTACGTACATCACATTATCTTTTACAAAAGATATGTGGATGATCTCCTGTTCATCTGGCAGGGATCAGAAAATGATTTTATTAGTTTTATAAAAGAATTAAACACCAATGATTTAAATTTAAAGTTCACCAGTGAATTTCACAGTCACACAATCTCATTTTTGGACTTACATCTATTTATTGAAAATTCCAAGATTGAAACCTCAGTTTATAGGAAAGCATGTGCAGGTAATTCCCTATTGAGGGCGGATTCCTGCCACCCTGGTCATTTATTTAAGGGCATTCCATTGGGGCAATTTATTCGCTTACGTAGGAACTGCAGCACAGATAAGGCTTTTGTTGAACAATCCTTACAGTTACGGGATAGATTCCTTGAACGTGGTTACACTCTTCGATCCCTAGTGGTGGCATTTATGAAAGCATTACACCTTAGCAGATCGGATCTTCTTAGTAATACAAGGAAAATGGGAGTTACCAGCCCTAAAAATAGATATTCATTTCAATTTATGAACAATAATGATAATAACAATATAAATAAAAATAACAAATATGGCAAGAATAATGGAGATAACAGTAATTATGATAATGATCAAAAGAAAAGGCCTATCCTTAATAGAAATGAGAGTAAACATGGAAATAAGATGAATATCAGGGGAACTACACCAATTTTTGTCACAAGTTTCAGCAATCAGTTTTATCAGATTAAACATATAGTAAATAGCCTCATCCCGATACTTTATAATGACCCTGATTTAGCCGTACTATTAGGAGATGGATGTAGGGTTGTAGCACGAAGGGCTCCTACTTTAGGTAATGCTCTTTCTCCTACCCTTTGGTGCTCACAATCCACAAAAAGAAAAAAGACCTGGTTAGAAACAAAGGGAACATATAACTGTGGTGCAAGAAAATGCATAACCTGCACTTATATTAAGCAATCAACTAGCTTTTGCAGTACAGTGACCGGAAGGACATTTGATATGTCCTTTTATGCAAACTGCAATACGCAGTTTGTTGTCTATCTTTTGACGTGTGCTAATTGCAATATTCAGTATGTAGGTTGTACCACCCGCCCTTTAAAGAACAGGATGCGGGAACATATCAGACACATTACTGCTAACAATGAAAGAAGCCCTGTGGCAAGGCATTTTAAACTTTGTTGCGAATCAAACATTTCTATGTTACAAATACAAGTGATTGACAGAGTACTAGTGGATGAAAGAGACTCTGACAGGCTTTCAAAATTGTTACGCTCAGAAATGAAGTGGATTTTTATCCTTAATACTCGCCACCCTGCCGGTTTAAACTCAATCTTTGACGTCAGTTGCTATGTTTAACTATAACTCACCTTCATTAAAGAGGGAGATTTTGTAGAAAGCCCTTTTGGCTCCAACTTTAGTAGCCACTCTTCATTTGCTATATAGATGAAATGAATTTTATAATGAATTCTACTGATCGATTTATTCATTTATATGTATATTTACACATGTACTATTTATTATCTATATATGTAACTCTATTTATCAATTTTTGATATTGATTTTGTATTATATTTAAATATCTACATATACAATTAAGCATCAACCTTAGAGAGGGTGTTAGTTTGAATAACTCTGCTAAAAGGAATATTTGTTTGTTGTTGATGTATTTCTCATGCTTGTCTTTTTAAATGTTATGAGAGGGCGTGGCTTATTTTAGCCTTACCTCCTTTTATGTCACATTGTTTGTTCTATTTAAGTTCACTATTATCCACTAATGTTTGCCTATGATTAAGTGTCCTAAAGGACACGAAACGCGTCAGGCGTTCATTTTAAACATGAGAAATAAACTTTAGTTTTTAGCAGTTTCACGAGTCCGGAGTGCTGGATGTCCTATGTTTCACTTTGGAGAATTTTCCCTTTAAGCTGCGGGTTCGGGGCCTCGAGCACCCGGACCACCACGGACTTTTGGTGAGTTGTTTGGATTTCCTCAACCCCATATGATTGTGTGATCGTTTTGAACCTTGTGCTGGGCTCGGGGTTTGAACACCCGGGCCAAGTTTGATATCGGGTATATATATATAACTTTTTTCATTGTGCTATATATATTGGGGAATAAGTTTTGACTCAATTATTGAATATATCCTAATTACCCTTTGAGTTAGCTAGATCAATTTATTTACTGTACTATTTAATTTACTTATTTTTGGAATCCACGTGGGGTTTGTTTAAATTACATTCCTCCTTTATTTCCTTCGTTTTCATATACTCAAGGCAATCATGCCTTGCACTTATATACACCCATAATAGGCAAATCAGTAGAAAGTAACATCAAAGCCAAAAGTGACTACTGCAGTAAAGCATGTGAAAATGCAGCAATGTGACTAGTGCTATAAAGTGACCAAGGGCTGCTGTAAAAAGCAAATCTTGAAGTGACGCATTAAAATGAGCAATAAAGTGAAACAGTGCCTGTAGATATTACAAGATGACAATGTGAACATACCATAAAATATATCAAATACATATAAAAAGCATATTGCAAGTGCAGGTAAAATATCAATGCAATTATATATATTGTACAATGTCTAATTTATTTGGCAGATCTTGTTAAAACTTGTAATTCTGAATACAAAAATGTTTACTAGCTCCAGCTTCAAGTGGTTGTTAAAGAATATTTCTGGTTGTGTTTTGAAAACATATTATATTTAGATGGTGCACATGAAAAAGCAATGGCAAAAGCACAAGTCCCATAAAACCTTTTCATCCATCACTACAGGAATGTATGTGCTAAAGCAAATATCTCATATATTACTGTACTAAATTTCTGTGGATTGGCGTTTTAGTATAATATGTGCAATCAGAAAAGCCTTGATAATTGGAACTTTGATTTTTGAGGTTCTATAACTTCCATAAGACTTACATCCAAAAACCTGTTTGCATCTTAGGTGCAACACAACTTGTGAAAGTGTTATTCAATGGGAAAAAAGATGGAACTGCTGTCCCATATTTCTGTGGCATTACATTTTGGAACTGAGGCTATGCAGTGGTTTGCATGCCTGTCTGAAAGATGAATAAAACAATGCCCGAACAGAAATATAGGAATACAAATCATAACAATGAGCATATTGCCTTGCAGTCAACCTGCCTTCTTGTTGCTGGAGTCACTGACCTGAGAAACCAGGTTGGTTGGCTAATGCATGCCACTCATGTCAAACTAGTTTGTTTGCCTAGTAATGTTATTGGCAAACTTCCAGCAATAGTTACAGCAATTTAGTGAGAGCATTGGGTTTCCTTGCATAAAGCATGTACTGTAATGTCTCCATACTCTTGGATTTCCAGACTGCTGAATCTGCTTTCTCTGTTGCTATGCCCCTGTATATAATAGTTATTGATGCCCTACTGTCAGTGTCCTATAGAATTTTAAGATAATATTTGCCAACATAATATAGACAATTACCGGTAAGCAGTTGTGTTATCAACCCTGTAAGCTAAAGAGATTTATTCTGCAATGCTTTCCTTATAGAATTTTACCGATTTAATGTATTCCCTATAAACTATTTACTTTCTATCAAGAACTTTGTCAACACATTTCTTTTCCAAACTCCTAAAAGTATAATCCACACTTCCATGAAAAAAACTGTGGGAATATCTGTTTTTTTTCTTCTATAAACATACCTATTATAACCATATGCAAAGTGGATGGAGATAGTTCTCCATGCCAAACATGAAAATGATTGTAGTTCCAGACAAAATAGTTTGAATGATCACATTTGTATGTGTTATGTGAGGTCCTACACAGATGTAAAATCTGAGAGATTTAATTACTAGTATTGAGAGTACTATTAATAAGCATCTTACATTTCATATTTATCTTTAGGTCAGTAGTTTATACACAAGAGGATACCTGAGTACTCTATGTTTCATTTTATTAAGTATGTTGTATTCAGCCAGATAAACTTGGAAAACCTCCAAGTAAGGTACATTTACAAATCTACTTAAGACAAACTGAGCTTTTTAGACCAGTGGACCACCCATAGTGTAAAAAGAATCCAACAATACTATTTTTTTTTTTGCTTGAAACCAAGTTGGCACCAGAGGTTTTTGGTGCTATAACAGAGATTCTTTGTAATTGTTAAATGTATAACTTTTAAAACACACTGTAAATATTAGTTTCAAAGAAAATGAAACTGTTTTATATGGAGACTGATCTTAAAACACTGTCTAGTAAGTTTTTAGGATGTTATGAAATGTCTTTAAAGAGACACATGTTGTGTCATCAATGCATTAATTATAACTTCTAATGTATATATATATATATATATATATATATATATATATATATATATATTCCATAACACCCAATGCTAAAAATATGCAGAACAAGCCTCTCCAATTGTTGACATTGTTGAATATATTTTACTTGCCATATTATAGAGCCTAAAAACGCTTTACCACCAATGTAATTTCACCTATCCATTGACTCAAATGCATTTTGGCTAAATTTTAGGTATTTATTACATTTTTGGTGAAATACCACATGTTGCTTATCACTATTATTATGTTTCCTTTATGTATGTGTATTAAAGTGCTATTTGTTTAAGTTTGTGCTAGTGCTATTACTCCATATGTTTACAAAATAATGAAGGCATCCCCCTTAATATTCGCCAAATGTATGGAGCCCCTGGCACAGAATACACATCTCAATCAAGATATTTCTGGGATTACCATAGGCTCATTTACATATAAAATTGCCCTATTCGCATACGACACCATATTCTCAAAAACTAAACCCCAGACTACACTACCCAATTTATATAGAGAACTGCAAAGATTCGGTGATGTCTCAGGCTTCAAGATAAACACCAACAAATCTGAAGCCTTAAATCTCAGCTTGGATAGTCATATTCAGAAACTATTAGAACTAAACTTTTAGTTCCAATGGGCAAAAATGGACTTAAATACTTGGGAGTGTTAGTCCCTTCTAAAGTGAAATTGACATTGGATTGCAGCTATTTACCTCTATTAACCTTCCTATATAAAGATATTCAGCAATGGCACAAGCTACCAATTTCTTGGTTGGGACTTATATACTCTGATAAAAATGAATCTCCTGCCTAAGCTAGTATATACTGCATGTTCAGAGCTCTGTCTGTGGCCCCTTCAATTAAAGCTCCAAAATCATATATTAGTTTTTATTTGGCATATTAAGAAACATAGAATCAACAAACAAATTTGTTATCAACACTCTACATGAGAAGGAGCCCTTCCTCATCTTGAAAGCTATAGAAAAGCAGCTCTTCTGGTCTAAACAGTAAAGTGGCACACCGCAAGCCGAAGCATTAACAATTTGTTTATTATATATTCAGTAACAGAATGGGATAAAGTAAAAAGTATACATACTTCATAATTCGGCTTTTGTACCTGGCTTACAATCCTCAGCATATTCCTGGTGGGCGCCCTCAATTTCCATACTGTCCAAGATATGTACCCCTCACATGGGAATGGTTAAGAATGAAATACCAAATACCCCTCAAGGAACACAATTTTAAAGCACTCCTACCCAGACCTCTCCCAATACAATCGACTCACTACATAAACACAAAATCAGCCTGATATATTCAGATCTTCTCTCACCCAATCGCTCAGAGAGGAAAACTAAAACAATAACTATATGGGAATAAAGACTGAGAGAACATCTAGAGGAAGAGGAGTAGGACAAAATACATGGTTATCTGGCAACCTCCTCTATCAATATTTGTATTAAGGAAAAAGCTTATAAAATATACCATGATTGGTATTATACTCCTTTCTAAATGGTTTCATACTACAAACCTGTGCCCACATGGATGTGGAGAAGAAGCGGAAGAAATGCACATGTGGTGGGCTTGTTCCCTGGTCAAAAAACTTTGGACGGAAATATTTCAAACCATAAACAGAACCTTAGCTAATAATCTAACTCCAGACCCATGGCTAGCCCTTATGTTATGCAAACCAGAACAAATTACGCACAGTGAACACAAATTCTGCATACACCTTTGCATGACAACCAGATGCTTGATAGCAAACTACCTCCCACAATGCAAGAGATACGTAATAAGCTTTATTAACAACAACAACCTCCGCAAATTTGAAAAAGTATAGAAGTTATGGTTATTTAGACAAGGAATGGTACTTATTCTTAAATGAACATAAAAAAGCTATGCTCTATCACTTCTATTGTTCTTCTCCCCCCTTCTTCCTTTCCTACTCTTTCCTTACCCCCTTTTTTTAAGTTATACCAGTTGGGCACTAGGCCATATTAACTTAAAATTGCAAATCAGAAATAATGAGACAGACACTGTTAATAACATTCAATCTTTATCCTTTGTGAAAATTGAACAAGCATATGTAACTTGTATGTATGTATGTATATTAAAATGACTAAGATACAATAAATACAATTAGGAGGTGGAATATAATCAGCTGCTGGTTTTGTAAAGATGGCAATTTTAGTTTTTAAAAATCTAAATCCTATGCATTAAGACAAGTTAAAGTCACACCAATGTATACCTGCAGGATAGAGTTTTACCATTTTATACAAGCAATTTAAAATAAACCGATTAACAGGAAGCATGGGGCTTGAAATGCCCAGTATAATGAGTAATATGATTCTGTATCTAACACATTAACACAAAAATACATTCAACTATTACTGAGTGTTTGCCAAATATCAAAAATGTGCCCATGTGTCAAAGGTGTTAGCAATTCCTGCAAAGAACTTGCACAAGATTGGCATAAATGTGATTTTTGAATGAGTACATTTGTGGTATATATTGTTTCTGTATTATGTTATTTTATGCCATTAGTTTAGTTTGAAATTTTATTAAATATGCTTTGTATATGACTGTTAAACAGGAAAGCCCTTTGTTTTGATTGTTTATGCCTCTCTCCATTTATTCAGAGCTAGTTATATTACTGAATGTACAGAAAAAAAAGTAAAAGTAAACTTTCATGCATTTCATTACAAATTTGAATGGACCAGGAAATCCAATCATTATGAATCAACAAATAAAATGCACATTGCATGGACATCAAACTAAACAAGGCATTTCAATACACTTTGATTCATATGTAATAAATTAGCATCAGAAAACACTGTGGTGCCTCTTTTCTAAGAATATGTATGGTTTCTAAGAATATTTTTTTTCTTAATGATCTACTGGAACATAAAAGGCAATATGTTATCATGCACTGTAAAATACTCCAATGTTTTAACATTTTTTTTATTGGTTTTAATTTGGACCTTATTGCCACAGTATGGTTAGTCCAGTTGGTGTTCTCTAGAACTGCTTACAATTATCATGAGATTTATTCAGTAAAGAGAAACTTTAGGGGTAATTTATGACAAGATGCACAGTTGTGTCTGCGCACATTTACACTATTCTCAAAAGGTACTTGAGTTAAAACACGTCACTCAGACACAAACACTGGAAATGAAGCCAACCGGATTTAGAAAACTTTCAGCATAATTCATCAAAGTCAAAGTCCAAATGCAATTGCATTCATTTTGCCACATCAACCGCAATTGGTTTAGAGACCAACTCCCCTAAGTGACCACAACAATGCTAGAATACTGGGAAGAAACATGGCAATTGCTTTCAAAATTGCATTTTGCTCACTGCATTTGCGGTAGTAAATGACCCCTATTGTGGCTCATTGACTAAGACAAGTGTCCAAGCAAAAGTGCTAACCAGGTGCTACCCAACCTGACCTGCAAATGCCTTATCTGCAACCCTGACCCACTGTTCACCCACTGATTGCCATTAAACAAGAAGTGCTGTTGCTGCAAACCAGAAGTGACCAGGGGCAAAAAAAAAATGTTTAAAACAATGTTTAAAGGAGGAAAACTTGCTATAGATAAAATCCACAACCCAAACCATGGCACACCAATCCGCATCTATACCTGCATCTGAAAGTCCTACCCTCAACCTGTGGGTACTCAACCCACTGTAGGACTCAATACACTTTACTGATGGAGGTTAGGTTGCTAGGTTGCTGGACTACTAAAGAGCACTTAGATCACTTATAAACTTGGACAGGTCTGTTTGACAGATAGGTAGATGTATATATGCACTGGGGGTCATTTGGAAGCACTGAAGTTGATGGACTTAGCTATCTAACTATGAGATTTAAAAATGTAGATGCTTATTAGTGTGCAAGTTATAGTGCTTTGATAGCTATTGCAGGCACCTCCAGTTATGCTGGAAGTCACCATTGAGAGTAAAAATATGGCATTTGCATTCTTTTTTCACAGTTTGCTCTGGTTAGTTAATGTGCGGGCGTGATGTGCAACTTAGCCCTGAAAGCAAGTTAGGACATTAACCTCTCCACCTAAACTTCACTCTCAACTACACATGGTGGACCCTGTGAAGCCAGGCAACCCATTCAAAGATTTTGAGATGTTGGTTGGCGAGCTAAATAGAGATGGGATCCTGTCAGGGTGACCAGGAGGTAATTTGGGACCCTGCCTGCCAGGATGAGGTGAGCCAGCAGTGGGTTCACTCTACAGGGCAGCAGTGGAGGAACTGCATCTGACAGTTAACTGTGGATATAATATAGAAAATAATTAGAAGATCCACTCCGAGGTAGCAGGTGGTATTCCTTAGCCATGCAGAAGGTCCAAGCGAGGGGACCCCAAACAAACCCAGTGGTCCTCCAGGTAGGGGGTTTGGTGTGGGGCCAACAACCCCACCCCGGAAAAATTACAACACCTACATGAAGCCTCAGATATTGAATGGATACAATGGACAATCAACAAAGGAGTGAACACGGATTAAACATGGGCCGTATTTTGTCTAGTCTAGCCCGATACAGAATTAAAATAGCTTCATTGCAGGAGATGAGGTGGCATGGAAGTGGCACCCTCTAAAGTGGAGTCTATACTCTCTCCTAAAGTGGACATAAAAAGAACACCTTTGACATTGGGTTTGCCGAAGCCAACAAGTTGTTGGTGTCGTTGTATTTAAGCAATGAGAGATTATGCACACCAGTTTTAGGTTCTTCAGTGTAACTGGTAAGTGCCCATGCACCTACTGAAGAAACAGAAGATGCTGTGAAGGATGAATCCTTGGAACAAGCGTATGATGATGCGTCACAGCATGATGTCAAGATGGTAATCGGCAACATGAATGCCAAGGTAGGTAAATAAATAGTTTACAGACCTACCATTGGCATGGAGAGCTTGCATGATGAGTCTAATGACAATGGTGGTAGACTAGTAGGTTTTGCAATTAGTAAGAGCATGTCTGTTTGTAGTACAAAGTTCCTCCACAAAAACTTGGAAGTAACCAGATGGGTCCACAAGAAATCAAATTGACCATGTGTTGATCAACAAGGGGCATGGTTCAGGTGTCATTGATGTAAAGTCGTGCAGAGGGGCGGACATTGACATGGCCCATTTCTAGAGATGCACCGAATCCACTATTTTTGGGTGAATACTGAACCAAATCCAAATTCTAATTTACATATGGAAATTAGGAGAAGGAAGCACACAGCAAAACATTTTTAACTTCCATGTTTATGTGACAAAAAGTCACATGGTTTTAAGGATTCGGTTTGGCAGAGAGGATGGATTCGGCCGAATCCAAATTCTGCTGAAAAAGGCTGAACCGAATCCAGGATTCAGTGCATCCCTACCCATTTTATAGTTAAAGTCATGTACCTTCAAAAATATCTCTGCCATGGAATGTGCGAGCCTGGGCAATGCCAAGATATAATATCCAGAGATTAAAGGAACTCTGTCATGGGAAACATGTTTTTGTTCCAAAATGCATTAGTTAATAGAGCTTCTCCTGCAGAATTCTGCATTGAAATCCATTTTTCAAAAAACAAATATTTTTTTATATTTAATTTTTAAATTTCACATGGGACTAGCCATATTCTTTATTTCCCAGGGTGCCACAACCATGTGACCTGTGTTCTTATAAACTTCAGTCACACTTTACTGCTGAGCTGCAAGTTGGAGTGATATCATCCCCCTCCCAGCAGCCGATCAGCAGAACAATGGGAAGGTAGCAAGATAGCAGCTCCCAGGAGATAGAATAGCACTCAATAGTAAGAAATCCAAGTCTGGCTTGCAACTCCTCCAGTTACATGGGAGCAGGAGAGACAATAGGATACCTGAAAGCAGTTGCTGCTAATGTGAAGTGCTGGTTCCTTCTGAAAGCTCACAATCAGGCACAATGCACTGAGATGGCTGCCTACACACCAATATTACAACAACAAAAAATACATTTGTTGGTTCAAGAATAAAATTTTAAATGGTAGAATGAATTATTTGCTATGTAAACAGTGTAATTTAGAAGTAAAAAACCATAAAAATCATGACAGTATCCTTTTAAGCAGGAACAGACATGGAGGACAGACTCAACAATTCACCAGGTCAATGAATGCCAAACTGAGGGAACCAGGAAGAACCTCAAATCTCATAAGCACTAACGAGAGTTGGGAAAGAGTGAAAACAGCAATTAAAAGATCTGCTGAATAAACTGTAGGGTTTGCTAAAAGAAAAAGAAGAGCAGCCTGGCTCATTGATGAGTGCAGGACTGTGATAAGTAGAAGGAGTGAGGCAAGGATAAAGGTCTTGCAAAGGGGAACCAGAGCGAACTCCAGAGAGTTCATCAGAGCCAGAAGCAGTGCAAAGCAAGTCTACAGAAGAAAGAAAAGGGAGTGGGAAAAGAGATAGCTGGAAGAAATTAAAAGTTTGGTGACAGCAAAAGAAACTAGGGCACTGTGCATGAGAGTTTGGGGCTCCAAGAATGGAATCCAGCCTAAAAACTCCATGGGAAAAATTGGTGAAAGTCCTCGAGAGATGGGTAGAACACTTTCAAGAATTGCTGAATGGGGAATTCTGTGGGTCAGGCCTTGATCCCAAAGGCATGGAGTCAGAAGTCTGGAATGATTAAAGGAAAAGTAAAAAAGTAAGTAATTGGCTTCCTGTCAATTGAACTACGGCGATGAGGCGAAGGAAGGAGCAGCATCCACTATGCGACGATCGATTGATGGAGCCTAGCCTGACTCCTTCCTATACAGTTTTAGCAGGTATTTTCTATTAAAGCATTTAAAATACTAAGTGGTTTGCAGGATAGGGCAGTTATTGGTGCAGGGTAGAATAGCTTTTTTACTTAAAAAATTTTAGTGTTACTTTTCCTTTAAGAATGATAAGGCACTGGGAGAAGATGCAATAACAGCAGGGCTTTTAAAGTTTGGAGGAGAGAGGCTACACACAATACTCCATAAGCTCATTTTGGGGATCTGGAGAGGCCTTAAGTATGGGAAGTGGCACTTGTGTGCCCCATACACAAGAAAGGATCCAAACTGGTATGCAATAGCAGCTGTTCATTGACTATAAACAGACCTATGACAGCATGGATTAAAGGTACCTGTTGTAGACGTTGGCTTCACTTGGAATGCCTAGAAAATATTGCCGGTTGGTCTGGATGACAATGCAGAACACTGAAACAGGATAAAGGTGCAGGATGGGATGTCCAGGGGGTTCCAGGTCAGCAGGGGCCTAAGACAAGAAGACACGTTATCCTGCAACTTTACCTTGGAGAGATTGGTAGCATTGAGATCAACCCAGGGGGCACTCTTATGAATAGAATAGTGCAGGTGATGGCCTTTGCAGACGTGGACCTTTTCAACCGGTCAGAACACTTTCTTAGGGAGAGTTTTCAGAGGAGGCATCTGGGCAAGCCGGAAAAAGTAGAACTGGGCTAGTTTCAGTTAGGGGACTACAGCTTTGAGATGGTACCTTCATTCAAGTATCTCAGATCCCAGATTACAAAAAGGAACAAAACCCACTTAGAAATTAAGGCCAGATTTAATGTGGGCAACAGATGCTACTTCAGCCTGCAGCACCTATTAAAGTCATGGCTCTTGACCTGGAACATGAAGAGGATGCTCTACAAGACTGTCATCAGGCTCGTGGTCACCTACGGGAGTAAGTCCTGGGTGATGGCGACTCAGAATGAGCACCTGCTAAACACTTGGCAGTGTAAGGTGTTAAAGAGGATATACGGCCCAATCCAGGTTCAGGGAGAATGGTGGATGTGCACCAACGCAGAGCTGTAGGACCTCTACAGGGACTCATTCATAAACTCCATCATCAAGAGCGAAAGGCTCCACTGGGCTGGCCATCTAGAACATATGGAAGAGGAGCGAGGCCCGAGGGGCTCACGGGACACCCAAGAAAGCGATGGCTGAACTGTGGTAGATGATTTGGTATCTATGGGGGTACATACAGTAACTGGCGATAGTGTGTGTTGAAGAGTGGAGAAGCATAGTGGAGAAGGCCATTGTGTTATTAAACCTTTTATTTAGCTATATTTGTCACACAAAATTCTTTCATTTTTATTTGACTATTCAGAGGATTTTAGCTGTGGTTGTATTTTTCTTCTTTTGCACATTGAAGGAGGCCTGTGTAATAGGCACATAGTGGTTTTGTCAAACAGGGTCGGACTGGGGGTTGCAGGGCCCACCGGGGCTCCCGCCCCAGCGGCCCTGCAGGTGCCCCTGCCGGCAGGGTCCCCCACCCGACGTCCTCCCCAAGTGCGCATAAATTTAACGTGTCAGGGGAGGAACAGTCGGGCAGGGGGAGCGCGGCAAGGGTCGGGTCTGGATTTTTCCCGGTGTCTTGGCGGCCCAGTCTGACCCTGTTGTCAAAGAACAAAGAAGATACCAGATACCAGATCTTGATCTGTGATTTTCTAGGATAGCATTTTAATTAGCCCTGCATGAATTCCAGAGAAGAATACTGTTTCTGTGAGGAGTTAGGGATCTTTCCTGTTTCCTAGAACTTAGCTGAGTTGCAGTTCTGCTCATAGCTCAGATGGATGTACTAATATGCAGCAATTAAAAAGCAAGCTGTAACCCCAACCAATAGCACTAATACTAGTGACATGATCATCACTTTGTTTGCAGCCTATCACCCTCTAATTGTTTCCCCTACCAGAGGTGTGGGCTTATAGCCTCCCCACTTGCTCATTATTCGCATGTGCTTGATGTAGGAGCAGTGGATGCGTTTCCCTCTCCTACGTCAAACGCATGTGCAGAAAGAGCAAGTTGTGGCACTCGCTTATTATGCGCATGTGAGTGTCACAACATGGCTCCCTTCTGGCATGGGCAGCCTAGTGTTGGTAGAGGCTATTTTTTTCAAATAGAGTGTGGGCTCTATTAGCACGCACCTCTGGTGGGGGAAACAAATTGAGGGTGAGGTTCCCAATCCATGCCTGGCAAATTATTTCACCCATCACTAGGAGAAGGAAAGTCATTTTGGCATTTTACTGCCAATAGATTTGCCACATTAGTGCCACCTAGAACAATACATTTATTCTACAGAAACCATACCTGAGTAAACAGCTTTAGAAGCATTCTCACTTCTTCCTGCCTGCAGTCTAGCCATTATAGCTGAGATCACACATTCCTAAGGGAGAGAAGAGAGAACTGCACAGACTCTGGCCACAGGAATTAAGGATGTTTCTGAGAGAGGAAGTGAGACACTGGAACATCATGTTTACAAAAAAAGAGACAAGAAATCCTGTGTTTCTTTTGATAGAGGACTGTTTTTGGAATGGAGCCGCACGCACAATTATATGCAGTCGGGAAGCTTACCCCATTTATTGTGACCACCCTGATCATTGTTTCGAGGGGGATACACCCTCCCTTCGTCAGGATAAAAAAGGGATCAGGAAGGGAGGGTGTATCCCCCCCAAAACGTTGATCAAGGTGGTCACACTAAATGGGGTAAGCTCCCTGACTGCATATAAGTGTGTGTGCGGTTCCATTACAAAAACAGTGCTATTGTGGATAAGGACCTGCCAGTCCTACGGAAGGTTTGCACCACTAGTGTAGTGGATTGGGTAGTTATGGGTGTGCGGCTGAAATAAGTGTCTTTTGATAGAGGACTCAGTTCACCATTACGGTAAGTACTTATGGCTTTATTAACATAGACCTTTCTGATAAAGCTTACTTAGTTTTTACCTTTCCTTCTCCTTTAAAAGGAAAAAAGTATAAAAGAAGGGTTTGGGAGGTACCTCAGGCAATCCAATGAACACTGTATATATGAACAATTAAAGTTCAACAAAATTCAAAATGAATAGAAGCATGCATAAAGCCAAAATATTTCCAAAGTAACTGGTGTTGTCTATTTTCAAAGGGTTGCTGCCTCCTCATGGGTTGGTCAAAGCAGAAGAAACTCTATGGGGCCCCATTTACTAAGGTTTTCTGATAAGTTAAAATTCTTTTTATTTTAGTCTTTTTTGAGATTTACACATGTGTATTTTGGCAGTATACGATGGTTTAAATTTTTTTCTTGAATTCCAGAAAACATACAAACGTTGAGATTTGTAAAACTGTATGGGGCAGATTAATGTACGATTGGTCCGAATCCAACTTTTTCGTACTGAGTGTATTTTCTGCAACAATTTCGTACAAAATTTGTGTGACAAAATCGTATTATCGCAGCGAGTATGAATATTTCGGATTCATTCAAGCTTCGGTATCGTGACTTTCCTTGGGCCAGGTTGGAGCTGCAGAGTGCCATTGAGTCCTATGGGAGGCTTCCAAAATCATGCGCAGAAGGATCAAAGTCGGAAAGGTTTTCCCACCTTTTACGATTGTTCGATACAAACATTTTGTGACTTTCAGATCACTAATACGATATTATTGTGACTTTTCTGATTTTTTCATAAGCATTTTTGTGATAATTGCGATCATCAGAAATTATTGTATCCAATCCGAATTTTACCCATTTTGGGATTTGAACTTGTACTTTGATGAATGTGCCCCTGTGTGTCTTTTTTTGACCGACAAAAAGTATGCTAAATTTAAGCTGCCAATAACCATTGAATCCTCTGGGTGTCCTTGACACATTTTCACACATTTTTTGAATTTTTCAGCTTGAAAAAAATCTCAATTTCAAGCCTGTTTTATTTGAAAAAATACCAAGTCGAGTTTCAAGGCCAAAAAATTCTAATTTTTGGCAATGGTGAAATGCGAATCCGTGCCTGGAGAAAAAATGTGCTCGCGATCTATAATAAAAATATAAAGAGGGGCACCCTCCCATAGTGTAAAACTGTATGCATGGTTTAATAAAATAAATGATTGACCTTACAAAGTCAGATTGATGCATTCTGAGTGTCAATACAAGTTCACATCTCAATGGTACATGGTACAAGTATCCCAACGCATTTAGTCCAAAGGACTTCCTCAGGGCAGAAACAAGCATGCCAGTTTGTACCCCTGACCCATTTAAATACCTTCATGCTGGCATTCAAAAGACACTTCATAATGTTTGCTTATCTGCTTTATTAATAAGTGAAAGAAAACTAAATTCTAATTCTAATGAAAATTACTCTGAAGATTGCATATATTCACTAAGTTTTAGTGGATTTTTAATTTTAACTTAAAAGTCTTAATATTTGATATTTTATTACAATGCTTCCTCTGCATGCCTTTTATGAGGAGGTGAGCAGGAACCTTGACTCTAGGATTGCAGTGAATGTCATCTACTTGGACTTTGTTAAAGCATTTAATACAGTACCGCACAAAAAGTTAATGATAAAAATTAGGAATATCGTCCTGCAACATAATATTTGTACATGGATAGAAAACTGTTTGAAGGATAGATTACAAAGAGTGGTAGTAAACGGAACATTTTTTAATTGGAATAGTGTTTTTAGTGGAGTGCCGCGGGGGTCTGTCCATGGTCCTTTGCTTTTTAACTTGTTTAATGACCAGGAGGTGGGCATACAAAGTACTGTTTCTATTTTTGCTGACGACACTAAATTGTGAAAAACTACTGTACATCTCTCAGCCTGGACAAAGGCTGGAAGATACCATTGCATCCTAGAGACATTTACATCTCTCAGCCTGGACAAAGGCTGGAAGATACCATTGCAGCCTAGAGACAGTTACATCTCTCAGCCTGGGCAAAGGCTGGAAGATACCACTGCAGCCTAGAGACAGTTACATCTCTCAGCCTGGACAAAGGCTGGAAGATACCACTGCAGCCTAGAGACAGTTACATCTCTCAGCCTGGACAAAGGCTGGAAGATACCATTGCATCCTAGAGACAGTTACATCTCTCAGCCTGGGCAAAGGCTGGACGATACTATTGCATCCTAGGCCTGGGCAAAGGCAGGAAGATACCATTGCAGCCTAGAGACAGTTACATATCTCAGCCCGGGCAAAGGCTGGAAGATACCATTGCATCCTAGAGACAGTTACATCTCTCAGCCTGGATAAAGGCTGGAAGATACCATTGCAGCCTAGAGACAGTTACATCTCTAGGCCTGGGCAAAGGCAGGAAGATACCATTGCAGCCTAGAGACAGTTACATCTCTCAGCCTGGGCAAAGGCTGGAAGATACCATTGCAGCCTAGAAACAGTTACATATTTAAGCCTGGGCAAAGGCTGGAAGATACCATGGCAGCCTAGAGACTGTTACATCTCTCAGCCTGGGCAAAGGCTGGAAGATACCATTGCAGCCTAGAAACAGTTACATATTTAAGCCTGGGCAAAGGCTGGAAGATACCATTGCAGCTTAGAGACAGTTACATCTCTCAGCCTGGACAAAGGCTAGAAGATACCATTGCATCCTACAGACAGTTACATGTCTCAGCCTGGACAAAGGCTGGAAGATACCATTGCATCCTAGAGACAGTTACATCTCTCAGCCTGGACAAAGGCTGGAAGATACAATTGCATCCTAGAGACAGTTACATCTCTCAGCCTGGACAAAGGCTGGAAGATACTGTGTAAGTTCCATGCAGGATGCTGCCACTTTGCAGAGCGATTTGACAAAATTGGAAAACTGGGCAGCAAACTGGAAAATGAGGTTCAATGTTTAAAAGTGCAAAGGTATGCACTTTGGTAGAAATAATAAAAATGTGAGTTACACACTAAATGGTAGTGTGTTGGGGGTATCCTTAATTAAAAAAGATGTTGTGATGGCAGATTCTGTTAATGCCTTTAAGAGGGGCTTAGATGATTTCTTGAACAAGCATAATATCCAAGGCAATTGTGATACTAAAAACGTACCTATATACTAAATGTAATTTGGTTGCGCTTGGGTTTACAAGAAGTTGTAAACCAAGAAATAATAACAAAAACGTAATTCTAAGCAACTTTACAATATTTTTAAACAATGGTAATTGTTTACAGTACCTTTAAAGTTAAGTTTGAGTATCATTTCTTTTGAGAGCAGTATATATATGTTCCTTGCTGTTCTCTGCACTGCTGCATCTGACTTTTGAAACAGTGTAGCAGACTGTCAAGAAGAATGCAAGGTATTGTGACATACAGTATGGAGTTGGTTGAAGAAAAGCTATGCGTGAAGGAGTACAGAAAAATATAAACAGATACTGCTTTCAATTGCAGTTTGATTTACAAACAATTAAACATTTTAATGGATGTATATTGGAAAGTTGCTTAGGTTTATATTTTGTTTATTATACAACCATACTGACTTGTGCCTGATAGCAGGTTAGCCTTGATGCATGTATACAGTTATATTTATGTTAATGACCCTCCATTGATATGTTTTTGATCTATCAAGGGTAAATGATAGCCTTTATTTTAAATAATATTGATGGGTCAAAAAAAAAAACAGTCTAGCACCTCTCCTGTATTACCCTATATTTAAATAAGAATTATTTAACAATCTGACAAAAAAGTCACATTCTGCTTTCTGTTCTACTCAAGGCCAAGACAATCAGCAGCCCACCAAGAAGCCTCTGTATAATGAGCTGTTTCTTGTTGAAAAGGAAAATGGCTGTAGCTGGAGAAAGGGAAAAATCTGACTATCATTTTCAGTTTTTGTCCTGTTTGGTCCTAGAAATAATAAACAGACATTTGCCTAATTAAAACATTGGCTATGATTGAGCTAATGCGTGAAAAGTGGAATATACCATCAGTGATAAATTATGATTCTTAACTTTTTATTATTTTTACTTTTTAATTTCTCTTTTCCCATTTCTGTAAGTCTGTGTTGTGTTTTAAGAATGATAACATTAACATTTCCAAAACAAAGAACATTATGGTCAATTTTCCCCAGGATTTCAGTTATTTTAACAACTATATTAGGCTCTCTGTCATCTCAGGTCACAAGATCTAAAGCAACACTTAAGTTGGGGATTCTTCTGTCTGCATCATTTAAAACATTTACTCCATTTTCATGTGCTGGCTAATCTACTAGCCAAGTCAATTTCATGGTAATTACATTTGAAGTAGTGGAGCTGTTCAAAAATATAATTGTGCAGGGATGTGCTGCAAGAATAACACAATCAGGTTACAGGAACTTTGTAGAATTAAAGGGGAAACCCTGTTTTATAAAAAGGCTTAATGGTCTCTTTTCTAATAAAGATTAGTAGAATGAGGTGGCATACAGTAAGTTATTCTAGCATATCTTATTGTGTTTATTTTATATCAGTAGGAGCAGCCAAGGTTGCATGGATTGGGAATTCTTATCTAAAATGGAAATACTCTTAACTTGTAAAGCAAATGGTAGAATCATTGACAGGTTTAACGAAAGAAAAAAAACTTTTGAGTAAAGGGTCTTTCTTACAAATTGGAGTACAATTGTTTAAAAGCAGAAATACCACAAATGACTTGAATCGTGGACTTCATTGTGTACATCACTTTAGTAGCTGAAACAGCTCCCAAAAAAATCCAAAAAACCTTGAATATCTTGATTGAAGTGAAAAGCTCCCATTGATTTATTCATGAATTTGCAAACTTTTTGATGGCATATTTGTAATTTTTTTGCATTCTTCACAGTTTTGAAGCACAATAAATTTCAAAACACTTGCATTTTGTACATAAAAAATTGTGATTATTAGCCAAAAAATATGAATCTCAAAAAAACATTTGACCATTGATAAATCTGGTCCTAAGTGCACTTTTAATTAAAGACATCATTAGATTGAGTACTGGACTAGCAATAGTAGTTTGAAGGGTTTATAGAAAATTGCAT
Organism: Xenopus tropicalis; assembly: GCF_000004195.4. NCBI lineage: Eukaryota > Metazoa > Chordata > Amphibia > Anura > Pipidae > Xenopus > Xenopus tropicalis. The sequence goes on along the minus strand of NC_030682.2, from coordinate 78,886,643 downwards.
ATAGCATTTATTGCCTGTCTACAGTGCAATATTAGGGAGATACAGGTATCGGGCCCTTTATCCGGAACGCTATTATCCAGAAACTTCCGAATTACAGAAAGGCCATCTCCCATAGACTCCATTTTAATCAAACAATTCACTTTTATTTTTAAATGATTTCCTTTTTCTCTGTAACAATACCACTGTACCTTGTACTTGATCCCAACTAAGATATACTGTAATTCAGCCAAAACAATCTTTTTGGGTTTAATTGCTGTTAGTAGACTTAAGGTAGGAGATCTGAATTACAGAAAGACCCCTTATCCAGAAAAAAACAGGTCCGCATTCTGGATAACAGGTCCCATACCTGTATATCCTTATTCCCCCATGCCTTCAATGATTTACATAAGGTTCATTCTGTGCAGGGTGCAGAAGGTGCATGTATGTGAAAAGGTGTTCTTTATTAGGTGCCCCTAATAAAACAGTTACCTTCTCACTGGGTTTTAAAGCACACTTGTGTTTTTAATACCTTATAATAAATAGACATTTATTAGACATAAGTTAATAAGCTCCACTGGGGTGGAATGTAAAGGGGCTGTGTAGTATGTTGCCCTTCTATAAATGAAGCATACTTATTTAAAAAGAATAATAAATACAATAAATAAATGTTCTACACTACAGCATATGTACCAATCACTATGCAATGTAATATTTTACTTGTGATTGGTTTTAGAGAGTAAACAAGTATTAAATGCTTCCTGAAACCTAATACTAAAGAAAGAAGATTTTGATATTTAAGAGAGGCTTCCCACTGAGAGGTGCAAAAGCTTCTGACTACTTAATGCTAATAACAATTAATAGGACTGTTGGGAGTAATACATCAAGTCAGTGGGGTACTTTTCATGTTGACTGCATCCTAACTAAACTAATTGGAAACAAAGAAAAGAGGGAAACATGTCACTCTCTGAACATTCTGTAAGCTGTTTTACAAAAAAGCAGGTCAAGAGCTCGATCATATTGACTTCAAATATGTTAAAATTTAGCATTAAAAATCTAAACATATCTATAACTAAACATCAATCATCTATCTATCTATCTCTGTATAATGTTATATATATAGATTATGTATATATAGTTATGTATATTAGATTTTTGAGTATATACACTCACCTAAAGGTTTATTAGGAAACACCTGTTCAATTTCTCATTAATGCAATTATCTAATCAACCAATCACATGGCAGTTGCTTCAATGCATTTAGGGGTGTGGTCCTGGTCAAGACAATCTCCTGAACTCCAAACTGAATGTCAGAATGGGAAAGAAAGGTGATTTAAGCAATTGTGAGCGTGGCATGGTTGTTGGTGCCAGACGGGCCGGTCTGAGTATTTCACAATCTGCTGAGTTACTGGGATTTTCACGCACAACCATTTCTAGGGTTTACAAAGAATGGTGTGAAAAGAGAAAAACATCCAGTATGCGGCAGTCCTGTGGGCAAAAATGCCTTGTTGATGCTAGAGGTCAGAGTATTAGTATGGCGTTCCTAATAATCCTTTAGGTGAGTGTATATAGTCCCACAAACTACAGCACTGAACAGGTCTTTTGCAAGCAAAAATATTTTTTTAATTTAATTTACATAAATTGTAAATTGCAATTTAATTGTAAAAAACCTAATTTTTGCTGTACTTCATGGGACTATATATATATATTGTGGGGATTTAGCTGGTAGCAGCCGGTAGCGGATGGAAATCTGGGATTCACAGATGAGACTGGTTTGCAACCAAAATGATCAGGCTCCTGCCTGTGCTTTATTTTCCACAGCAAAACAGCATATATCACAACTTGGTGTTTGCAAGTAAACAGTTCAAGAAAACAAAGCCTCACCAGACTGTAGTTTCTACAAATGGGGTACCACAAATCCTCACTGCCAATGCCCGGCAGTCCTTTTCTGAAGTCCCAGAATCAGGGGAGCTTGTCATCAGTCCAGCCTACCCCTCTCAGTCTCTCTCAGAAACTGAACTCCTGCTGCACACCCAGGCTCACCTTAAATGCTTCAGCTGTTGCCTAATTGGCTCCAGTATTCTCTAGCCATACTGCAGGTCCTAGCCTCTCCTGCCCTGGAGATTTAAAGGAGCCAGTACCTCAGCCTGGGTGCTATATATCTGCCATCCAACAGACACTTCTCACCAAGACAAACCTTTTTGTCACAATATATATATATATATATATATATATACACACTCAAAAATCTAAACATATATATATAGATATACAAAGTATATAAACAGAAACTATAGACCATTGACCACTGCTTTCTTGAGGGATAAAAACCCCATAAATTCAATGCAATAGTCTGCTCTGTCTCTCTCTCTTTTTAAAGACATGCTTTATTAAAAAAAACTGACATTGTGGCTGTATGCCCAGCCTGATCCAGCCAATATGTTCTGTGCCTCTTCTACACAAACAGCTCTTTCTCTCTCTTTCTCTCTCTCTCTCTCTCTATATATATATATATATATATTTGTATGTCTTCCTTTAAACTATGTATTAACCATGGGTCAACATATTTATGTTACTATACTTATGATGAAAAACAATACTTTTTATGACAGAATCCTGCGATGGAGTATCATCTTCTCCCTTACCTCTTTCTCAATAGGCATTCCACAAGGCTCTATCCTAAGCCCCTTATTTTCTCTCTACACTTTTTCCCTTGATAAACAATTAATTCATATGGTTTCCAATACCTCCATTATGCTGACGATACTCAAATCTATCTCTTCTCTCTTGATCTAAACCCACAGCTTTCAACTTGGGTCTATTCTTGTTTATCTGCTATCTCTACTTGGATTTCCCAACAATACCTTAAGTTAAAATTCTCTAAGAAAGAAAAGAATCTCTTTTCCTCATCCAGTCTATCACAGTTAATAACTCCAATAACTCACCACATCTCAAGCCCAGTGCCTTGGGGTTATCCTTGATTCTGCGGTGTCCTTAACTTGTCATATTCAGTCACTTATTAAATCATGCCTGTGAAAAGACTCCTAATAGCTCTGGAAGCTGCTGGCTCAGGAGGGAGGGGCTGGGAGGTCCCATGGACAGGAAGCAGTTAGCTCAGAGAGGTCAGGGGGAAGAGGAAGTGGCTGCTGAGAGAGCAGCTGCTGAAAAGGCTGCAGTGGGGACTGGTGGCTGCAAAGCAGAGTGTGATAAGCTGCAGCGTCCCCTCCTTTTGGATTGCATTTACCCAGCACTGTCCCCTGAGTTATGCTCTAGCAGTTGAGTTAATCTTCCAGTTATCCCCACACCTACAGAAGTGCAACTATGAGACTCACTGTGAGGTGAGCTGTTACTGGGCTGCCTGGGAGCTGCAAGTGACTATTATAAGGGACTTTATGTACAGAGACCATATAGCACTTACAGCAGGAAGAGTTTTTACTGGGCTGTGTCTCAGACCGGACTGGTGGCCCAGATCTACTAAATAACTGTCACGTACATGTGAGCCTGCTGCCTGAGGCCGGGCACTGCCAGAGGGATTAGGCCATAAATATTCCCTACAGCTGTGCTCCTGTTGAGCAGTTATACCTTGTTGTGAACCAAAGGGATTGCTTGTTAAAGCTTTGTTGTACCGTTACCTGCCCCTGTGCTGCTTATGTGCCCATAGACTGTCCCGTGCTCAGGGATGTCATAATGCCACTTTCACCTAAGAATTAAATACAAGCATTTATCACCCAAGATGCCACTAAAATTCTGATACACTTTCTCGTCATATCACGCATTGATATCTGTAACTCTCTATTAAATGGCCTTCCCCTCCAAAGACCGCAGCAACCACTCCTGATCTGCCATGCCACTCTGTTAGTTTTTGCACTGGCTTCCACTAATTTGCCTGACATTCAAAGCAGTTCATAACTCTACCCCACTCTACATCTCTGAACTCTTGTTACTGTACTCTAATGACCTGCTCCTCAAGTCCTCTCGTATTACCTCCTCACACACTCATATCCTAGACTTTTAAATTCTCTCCCATTTTCTGTCAGAGCTTCAAAAGGTGCCAAATGCAAGGCTTAGTTCCACATCTCTTACCTGATTTTGCCCATCCCCACACCTTGGGGCTGATTCACTAAAGGTCAATATTTATTTATAGCATGCGCTATTTATAGCATGCGTTAAAATTTTCATCGCTTCTTATTTTTTGCGACTTAACACACGATTCACTATAAGATACTTGCGTTAATTTAGACGCAATGTGGTTTGTGTTATTTAACTCGCGATGAGCGGTTTAGTCGCGATAATTTCGTATTTGCGATCCGAAAATCACAAAATGTTCGTATTTAACGATCGTAAACGGCTGGATTCTGGATTCCTACATTGATCCTACTGTACATGATTTTAGGTGCCTCCCATAGGAATAAATGACACTCTGCAGCTCCAACCTGGCCAAAGGAAAGTCAGAATACCGAAGCTTGAATGAATCCAAATCTTTCGTACTCGGCGCAACAATACGATTTTTTCACGATAATTTTGTCGCAAAGTATGAAATTGTCGCGAAAAGTACGAAAAATCGCAGAAATTATGCTAGGAGCCTACATATATTAATAATTCACCCCCATACTTAAATAAATCCCACTGCCAAGTCCATATTGTGTTGCCAAAAGCTCATGAACTGTACTGCCTCAAGTAGGTGGTAATTTTCGCACAGACTAATGCGATATTTAGGGCGGATATGTGTTTGTAAATCAGTATATGCGACTTAACGCATGCGCTAATACTTTAGCGAATCGTGTGTTAATTTTTGCATCTATTTTAATGCAAAAAAGCATGCGATAACACTTATCGACCTTTAGTGAATCAGCCCCCTTGTGTCTTAACCACTTCTACTGTTAGATTGTAAGGTCTTTTGGGTAAGACTCTTTTGTTGTTTTTGTATATTTAATGTGTACTCCCATTTACTGTGTAAGACTTATCACAGTGTTTTTTATTATATGTGGTCCAAAGATTGGGGACCCTGGTGTTAATAGTGGCAGAATGGCAGCAATTTAAAGTTCCTCACTGAAAGTCAACAAGTGATATCTGATTGGTGGCTCCACCCAGTTCTCTAGTGACCCTGGTGTTAATACTGTGAGAATGGCAGCAGGTTGAATTTCCCCATCGAAAATCAATAGTTAAAATCATATTGGCTGTTGGTGGTTCCACCCACTTTTTGTAACCTTGAACCACAGTTACCTGGTGCCTAACTCTGCAAAGTGGGTGTTCGGTGGGTGTACATATTAAGGTGTATATTTATCATGCTATGTAAAAAGTGGAGTGAAGCATGACTGGTGATGTTGCCCAGGGCAACCAATCAGCAAATAGATTTCAACAGTTAAAAAACTAAAGCAAAGCATCTTATTGGCTGCAATGAGCAGCATCACCGGTGATGTTTTACTCCACTTATTACATAGCATGATAAATATACCCCTTAATCTCATTTGCCACTTAGCCACCCAGATTGTTAAATTGTCATGAACCTGCTGCAAGGATGCCACATCCTGGATAGAATTTATTGGGTTGCAGAGTTTTGTGTCATCTGCAAACACTGATACATTACTTATAATACCTTCCCCTATGTTAATAATTGAACAAAAGTGGACCCAGTACAGAACCCTGAGGGAGCCCACTAAGAACCTTGCTCCAAGTAGAGAATGTACCATTAACAACCACCCTCTGTACCCGATCCTGTAGCCAGTTTCCTGTCCATGTGCAAACAACTTCACTAAGACCGACAGGAAATCAGTCGACTGTGGACCACTTTATCAAATGCTTTGACAAAATCCAAACAGATCACATCTACTGCACCCCACTGTCCAGCTTCTTACTTACCTCATCACAAAAAGCAATTTAATTGGTTTGACATGACCTGTCCTTCTTAAAGCCATGTTTAATACTGTTCATAATGCCATTCTCCAGAACATAATTTTGAATGTGATCCCTTAAAAAAAAATCAAATAACTTGCCCACCACGGATGTCAAACTTACTGGCCTATTATTGCCACAGGTTCCATACAAGATGAAAGAAAGGCTGAGAATATTAGAAACAGAGGCCATGCTAAAACTAAACCTAGCTCTCTCAGTACCTGAGGGTGTATTCCATCTGGCTCTGGTGTCTTGCTCACATTAATTTTGAGTAAATCTATATGTACAATATGCTTCTTCAACCACTGACTAAATTGAGCTGAGCCAACATTGCAGCTATTGGGTGATTCTGGCACTCCTCTATTGTATACACTGAAGAAAAGAACTGGTGTAGCACAATTGCCTATTGTTACCATAATTCAATGGAGCCACACTCTCAATCTGCATCTTATTAATATACTTAAAAAACTTTTTGGGGTTAGTTTTAGCCTTTGCTGCAATGAGCTCCTCATTTTCTATCTTTGCCTTCTTGACGCTTTTTATAATTTGCTTTTCTAAAATTCAGGGTCATTGTTGTCCCAGTGAATATTTGTTTTTAGCAGCAAACATCAAATGAAATAACATTATGATCACTATTACCCAGGGGTTTAACCAGTTTCACATTTGCTATATGAACTGGATCGTCAGAGATAACTAGATCCGGTATTGCATGGATTCTGGTTGGCTCCTGATATATATAAACTTGTTCCTATTTACTGTCCTGGAAGTACTATTGCTGCAGTCAATATCAGGGTAAGTAAAATCGCCCATTATTATCACTTGCCCCAAACTAGCAGCCTTTCCTATTTGCAACAGGAGCTGAGCCTCTTCCACTTCGATTACTTTAGGGGGTCTATAGCATACCTCTACCAATAATTTGGTGGACTCTTTGCTATCTGTGAAAGCTCAACCATAATACTTTAACTCCCTTATTTACCATCATCACGTTCTCCTTTATATTTGCTTTTAATTCCTGCTTAACAAACAGACACACCACTTTTTTTTTTGTAACTTATAATTTTTATTGAGTTTTATAAAGAGGGGAGGGGAGAAAAAATAAAGGGGAAGTCAATACAAGCAATATATACAAAGCATATAATGGGCGTGTGACACATTCACTGCAGTGTTTTAATAATGGTTGTTTTGCTTAACCTGATATATTTGTTTGGGTTTATAAATGGCGGTCCGCGGAGCTTACTCTCATATCTTGGGGGGAGGTGGTCTGTGAAGCGTTCAGAGATTGTTTCAGGGGTGGGGGACATATCCTCTTATTTCCCATATGGACCAAATGTGTAAATATTTGGCTGTCTTGTTTTCCATAAAAGATATCCTTGATTCGAAGAGTCTATTATCATTTACTTTCTGTGTAACTTCAGCAATCGTTGAAGTAGCTGTTGACTTCCATTTGGAGGCTATTGCTAGTCTTGTGGCTGTGAGGATTTGGTTGAGTAATGCTTGAGTGTGCTTATGCACTTTGTCGAAGGGTTTGCCCAGTAAAAAAGTTGATATTTCCTTAGGAACTGAGAATCCTAGAAGATGGTTTGTCATGTTGGCTATTTCTGTCCATAATGGTTGGAGAAGTGGGCATTCCCAAAATATATGGATTAGGGTGCCTTGTGTCCCACAATTTCTACAGCAGAGGGGAGAGCAGTCTGGAAATAGCTTGTGAAGTCTGTCTGGGGTGTGGTACCAGAACATCATTATTTTGCAGATGTTTTCCTTTTGCTGTGTGCACATTATCATTTTTTTTGCATAAGACCATATGGCTTCCCAGTCTGTTTGAAGGAGAGGCGTCTGAAGTGTGGAGTTCCATTTGGTCATGTAGGAATGGCTAGGGGGTTGATCTGGTAATGGTTGGGTTAACATCTTATATATGTTTGATATCAGACTTTTTTGAGGGAGGCCCCGTTTTGCCATTATTTCAAATGCTGTGGGTGGAATGGTCGTTGCTGGTTTGATATGTGTGGTTACAAAGTTGCGAAGTTGAAGGTATTCAAAGAACAATAGTTTAACGGTTGGTGCTCTTTCTTTTATTTTTGGGAAAGTGTAGATCACTTGAGTTTGTGGGTCTATCAGGTCATCCATGGTAAAAAGGTCAGTCTTTGACCACCTATTGTAGAATGAAGGTGTTGTGCCTGGTTGGAAAGCTGGATTTTTGAGGTGCATTGTAATTCCAGGGTGTGTTGATTTTAGATTGTACTGTCGTTGTTCCATAGTTGCAGTGTCAGTTGCGTCGAGTTTAATGAGGTAGGTGGTATTTTATGGTTACCATTTGTAGACCAGATAAGTGAGTTTATGTGGATGTCTTCTGTCATGGCATTTTCTATAAGGCCCCAAGTGGTTCACGGGGTCCAATGAGACCAGGCTTATAACTGCCTTAGATGTGCGGCTTCATAATATTTTTTGAACACAGGTACTCCTAGGCCTCCATATTGAAGTGGGGACATTAATACTGATTGGGGAATTCAGTGTCTACGGTGGTTCCAAATGAATCTGTGAATAGCTTTTTGTAGTTTGTTGAATGTTTTAGGCCCGATTTTGACTGGTAGTGTTTCAAATAGGTAAAGACATCTTTACCGCTGCTATCCTTCCAAACCATGAAATGGATTGCATGGACCATTTGAGGAGTGTAGTCTTTGTGTGATGTATCAAGGGTTTGAAGTTGAAGTCAAATAATTGGTGATAGTCTGCTGTTATCTGTGTCCCCAGATATGAGAGTGCATCTGTTTTCCAGTTATAATTGAAAGTCTTTTTTAGAGCGTCCAGAGTTGGGTCAGAGATATGTAATGGGAGGGCTTCTGTCTTACTTAGGTTTACTTTGTAGCCTGAGATTATACCGTAATTGTCCAACAAAGTATGCAAATTAGTGAGTGAAATTATTGGGTTGGTCAGAGTTAACAAAACATCGTCGGAAAAGAGAGCTATTTTAAATTGCATCGAATTTATAGTGATATCTATAATATTGGGGTTGCATCTGATGGCTGCTGCTAGGGGTTCGATACTGAGGGCATAGAGCAGGGGAGATAAGAGGCAGCCTTGTCTTGTACCATTTGTGATTGTGATAGGGTTTTGTATTTTGCTTGGTAATTTCAGATAAGTTTGGGGGTTATTATAAAGGCTATGTAGTGTTGTTAAAAAGGGACCAGAAAGGTTTAGATGCTTTAGAAGGGTAAATAAGTAAGGCCATTGTAGGCGATCAAAAGCTTTCTCTGCATCTAGGCTTAATAGAAGGGAAGGTAAGCTTTTCCTGTTGATTGTCTCTATAAGATCTATTGTGCGTCTGGTATTATAACCTGCTTGATGGCCAAGTATGAAGCCTACTTGGTCTTTATGGATCATCTTTGTTAAAATTGGGGCTAGGCGGTTTGCTAATATTTTTGAAAATATCTTCAAATCCGCGTTTAGGAGTGAAATTGGTCTATAATTAGAGCATTGGGTGGTGTCTTTCCCTTTTTTGGGGAAAATTGTATAATTTCTGATAATATGTTTGAAATTGGGAAACTATCTGGTCTGGATCATGAGTTAGATGTCCAGTGGGAGTTGCTAGTGAAGTTATTCTAGTTTGCATTTTTTGGTCTCTTAATTTCTTAGCAAGTAGTGTATGTTGTTTATTGCCCCTTTCATAGTAGTTTTGTTTAGTCCAAATTATGGCCTTCTCTGCTTCTTTGTTTTTTGTATAATGCTAGCTCTTTACGTAATGTTTTGATTTGGGAGAGCACAGATTCAGTTTTCAGGGTATTGTAGAGATTGTCAAGACTTCGCAGTCGTTTTTGTATAGTAAGGTAGCCTTCATTCTGTTTTTTCTATAAATGAGAGGCTACAGAGATAAGATGTCCTCTGATTGTTGCCTTATGGGCTTCTTATGGGTAGTGAGGAGACCGTGCCTTCATTCTCTCTAAAGTAATCTTTGAGATTTGATTCAATCTGCTTAAATATCTCTGGGTTGTGGAGCAGAGTCTCATTCAATCTCCAATGTGTCTTTTTTGGGGGTAGTTCAGATAAGTTTATTGATAGAGTTATAGGAGCATGACCTGACCAAGATATAGGTAATATCTCAGTGGAAAAGGGGAATTGTATACATGGTTGGGAGATAAAGAAATAGTCTAGCTGGGAATGGGATTTATATACATTGGAGTAAAAAGAGTATTGGCGTGCTGAAGGGTAATTGATTTGCCAGGCATCAAATAGTGCTGCCTGTCAGATTAGCTGTCTGAAAAGTTTGGACATGTTGTGTGCTGTTTGGTCTGGAGAAGGGTGGGACCTGTCCGTGTGTTGAGAGAAAACCAGGTTGAAATCCCCTCCTATAATTATGTATTGGAGAGGGGCCTGTTGGGTTTTGGAAATGATTTTCTTAAGGAATTTAATTTGGTGCCTGTTAGGGGAGTAGACATTGATAAGTTGTATTGGGGTGGAACCTACTTCGCCTGTCAACACTATAAAGTGACCATTTGGGTTGGTCAGGGTGTGCTCAAGGTCCAAGGGGGCAGTCTTTGTGTATCAATATCGCTACACCTGCTTTTTTTGTTGGTCCAGAGGCATAAATTGCCGTGGGGTAGTATTTAGAGCATAGCTTGTGGGGAGTATTAATTTGAAAATGGGTCTCTTGTATAAGCGCTATATCTGCTCTTGAGAGTTTAAGCTCTTTCAGAGCCAGGTATCTTTTAGTTATACTATTCAGACCCTTGACATTGAGTGAGATTATTTTAACCATTTTGGGTGTGGGTTATTTGAGCTGACGTATACTTAGCTAAAAAATAAAAATTCCCCAGAGGTTGAGCACTCCCTAATCGAATATAGTATCTTAGTAAAAGCATTTTGACACACCACTTTTTTATTGCCTCTGTCCTTCTGAAACAAAGTATATCCTCTGATATTAACTGCCCAGTTATGTGACTCATTCAACCGCGTTTCAGCAACACCAAACACATCATATTTCCTCTCCAGCACCAGTACCTCCAGCTCTCCTATTTTACCATCTGACTCATATACTGAATATACAGCTTATGGTCCTCCCTGCCATTATCAATACCCCTCAAAAACAGTGTTAAGTTAAGTCAGCATCAGCCTGTGAACATACATGCCCCCAAAAGGCTACATGTTTAAATAATCCTGATGTAGTCTGCCACTTGGGTGGCCAAAGCTAGGAAAGACCACTTGTTTGCCAGCTGGCTTAATAGATGCATTGTTTGTTATAGGTGAAATGTTTCCCGTTTATGCAGGGAGGGAGTTTTGACCTCTACTGCTTGCTGTAGAAGTGTAATAGCAGTGTAATAGAGAACATTACATTATTTACAGGGCAATGCATTAAAAGGTGCAAAGTTTGCTACAAGTGCAGTAATAGGAACTGTCATGTTGGTTTTAATACAGCTAACCAGTGAAGGCTACCTGTTTGATAGGTTAGAGCAGTCCAGCGTCAAATGGGCCTTTTATTATATTCCCGTACTGTATACAGGGAAAACTCTGCAGCTACTTCACTGTGCATCAGAAATGGCTGATTGATTAATATTCAGGAAACAGCAAGTTATAAAAAAAGTTCCTCTTTAAAATAGATCCATTTTTTTATTGCTGACAGAAGCAATAACATATACTGTTTGCTTTGGTTTACATTCGTTTGTATTACATTGTTGAACACATGGGATGTTGTTCTCAGCTTATCTGAAATCATAATAGCACCAAATGGGATTTGATCTTATTGTACTATGTAAAGTATGGTTTTAGAGAAAACATCTGTGGCCTTTTAATAGTGCTTATTGTTATTAGTTACTACGTTTATGTTTTAATGATTATTTTTTACATTGGCTCTAGGCACATGGTGAAATTGTTTTATATTATAAATTTTCTTGTCATTCTAAATGCATTGGCTTGATATTGTATGTTTTCTCAGTGCTGTGTAATACTTAGTAGCATTATACATACAGTCTTTTTAAATAGCCAGCTTTGCTTTTTCATCTGTGTGATTTATGCAGAATCTTCATATGAGAGATATAAGCAATTTATAATAAGACCCCATGGTTCATTAGTGTAGGACAGGGTTTTCTGATCATCTTAGGTAGAGCCAGGAGTGGGGATTAACGAACAAGCCAAAAGGGTTGAGGAGACCGCCTCATACGTATGCAAATAGACCAAAGGGATTCCGGGAACAAATTCCTTAAGCATCCCAGAATCCCTTTGGTTTATTTGCATATATATGAGGCGGTCTCCTTAACCCTTTTGATTTATTCGTTAATCCCCACTCCTGGCTCTACCTAAACTGATGAGAAAACTCTTGATTTAAAAACCCAGTGGGTGAGCTTTAGCCTATAGGATTAACCCATGTAAATGGGATTTTTTCAGGTGCCTTAAGGAATTTGTACTAAGAATCCCTTTGGTCTATTTGCATATGTATGAGGTGGTCTCCTCAACCCGTTTGACTTGTTTGTTACATATGAGTGGGAGCACCCATATTAAAAGAATTGTTCAGTGTAAAAATAAAACTGGATAAATAGATAAGCTTTACAAAATAAAAATGTTTCCAGTATAATTTGTAAGTAAAAAATGTATTCAATAAAGGCTGGAGTAAAAGGATCTCTAATGTAATAGCCAGAACACAACTTCCTCCTTTGCATCTCTCTAACCTGTTAGTCAGTGTCTTGAACGACCACTGTTCAGTTAGTTTGCTCTTGAATTTGACCTGTGAGCTCAGGAAGCAAAGGAGGAAGTTGTGTTTTGACTATAATGTTACATATAACTTTGTTCAGAGCTTGAAAACACCCATAGAATATTGATATCAATCTTATAACATGACAAACATGAAAAAAAATGAGCATATTTATTGTCAGTTTAAGGGGCTCTAATTATGGTGAATGGTAAACCCAGATGTTTGACAATTTTACTTTTTTTCCCACAAACCCCCCAAATGTGTCTTGCCATTTATATTTGTCTTGCCTGATCTCTTTGTTTACCTTGGAGGCAGTTCCCCAATTAACGGATTAGTGCTCCAGATGAGAGGAAATTAGAGCCAGAGTGCCCCCATACATACATTTTTCTTATAAACAATGGGCTTTACAATGCAATGACATCACTAGCCTGCCCCTAAATGTACTCTGAGAGAGAGGGATTGTGGTAAGCATCAAAGTGATTCCTGAATGATGCCCTTTACTTTGAAACTCTGTCAGACACAAGGGATTCACAGAGCCTAACTGAGGGCAGCCATACAGTAAAACACGATACAGCACTTCCTGAAAAATGCATAAACTGCACATAAGGAAAGGGAGAATTAAAAAATTGAAACTGACATTTTGATTTTCTTATAACCGCCCCCAGACTCTAAACTGGTTTAAAAGTCAATGTGTAGAACAAAAGAAATGATAATTTTTGTGTACTGGGAATTTATGGAATACTCTCTCATCTATTCTTAAGGTGGCCATACACGAGCAGATCCGCTCGCTTGGCGATGTCGCCAAGCGAGCGGATCTTCCCCCGATATCCCCACCTACGGGTGGGCGATATCGGGGACCATTTAGGTAAAAAAAATAATAATCCGATCGTTTGGCCCTGGGGCCAGACGATCGGATTATGTGAGCGGCAATGGGGCAGTCGGATCGGGGACCGCATCAACGAGCCGATGCGGTCCCCGATCCGACCAGATTTTCTAACCTGGCCGATCGAGATCTGGCCAATTTCAGGCCAGATATCGGTCGGCCAGGCCGCTCTGCTCTCCCCATACACGGGCCGATTAGCTGCCGATAGCGGCAGCTATAGTCGGCCCGTGTATGGCCACCTTAAGTCTATCTCCTTATGAGATTTTATATCCTTTTGGTATAGCGTACTAAAGATTTTTTCAAATATGTCAGGGAATCAGTTAGATCTAAAAGGTGAGACTGCTGAGCAGCAGAAAGTGGAAGAAATATGAGCTAGCAGTGTAAGGTAAAACCTGGAATGGGTCACTGCCTGTTTATCTTCTTGTCTTTCTAGAGCTGTGTTCTTACAACTGCAGCACGCTAACCACAACATTCCTTCCACTCTGTCTGTCTTATGTAAAAGATTTGTTTTACTAATACTTGCCTGTGCTTTTTATTTTTAATGCTTGAGAGCTTATGTAATCCCTTTTTCTGTTCTACTTCTTCCAGTCTAATTTCAATAGATATCCTTACATGACAGTGTGATGCTTGAGTTTCCTTTACATTTTACTTATGTTCTGTACCTCTATAGGTGCTGATTTTCTGGGACTGCACCAAGGTGTTAAGTGGAACATTCCAGGTCTACATATGTGGAGATCAGACTAGACACTGTAAGCAATTACAGCTTATTTTGTCTGTTGTATACATACACACAGCAGCATACTTACAAAATTGTGTCAATATTTTTTTTAAAAAGAGGCATCACAACAGGAGAAATAATTGATTAACCGAAAGCAAAATTGAATGTCCAAGACTGAACTGCTCATGTTCCCACCTAAACCCAGGCACCCACCTCAACAACATTACCCTGCCTATGGTTTCCAAAGGCTGTCACTTTATTTTCCTCCATCACCTTCTTATCCGATAAAGAAGGGCACGGACACCGGGTGCAGCGTAGGGGGAGGGGCCACATGACGGGGCAGGCTACGTGAGCGCCGATTGGGCAGCTCGGTCTGGGTCAGCAAGGGGTTAAAAAAGGGGGTGCGGACGAAGGCACAGGCAATCGCGCGGGAATACAGCAGGAGAAGGGACAGGCAGCGGTGGCACAAATCCTGAATCCCCAACTCACCATGTCCACGATGGAGGCGCTGCTCGCCAGACTGAGGGAGGAGGCAACCCGAAGAGGCGAAGGATGGCTCCAGCAAATGCTTCAGCAGCCAGGACCAGGAGCATCTGATGAGCGGAGCTTGCGGCCCCTCCGCGCCAGGCCCCCCGACCGGCTCAGCCCGTCATCGGCGCCAGCGGCGGGAGGCCGCAGGCGCAGCACCAGCCCGCGCTCTTCACAACGGGTGGCCAGAACCGCCGCGCACGGCAGGCAAGTAGGTAGTGGGCCCCCTGAACCCCCGAGCGCAGCAACGGAGGCAGAGGGCGCGCCAGCAGGTCCAGGCAGGAAGAGACGGGCCACTTCCGGGTCGGCGGAGGGGACTGCACGTGGGGGGAGGCAGCGGGCATCAAGGGCCACAGCACCCCAGGAAGACACACCACAGAGGGGCCCAACCAGCAGAGGCAGGAGGGCAGGCAGGCGGACACCCGCTGGTCAGCTCCCCCCAGAAGGGGGAATGTGGGGACAGCCTACTTCGGCCCTGGGTACCCAACAGGAGAGGCAGCAGCAGCGGGCAAGGGGGGATACCTCCTCTACCCAGGCAGCTAATGGGGGTCAACGGCGCTCCTCACGGAGGGGGCACTCATCACCCATTCCCTCGCGCTCTGTAGATTACCCCTCAGAAGGCAGCAGCAGCCCCTCTGGGAGAGATGAGGCGGATGAGGGAGCAAGCTCGCCTCTGAGGGTAGGTGGGAGCCGCGCACGACGTAGGCTAACAATGCCACACCCACCAGCGCCAGGCCTGGTTGCTAGCACCAGGAGCACACCCCTCACTCAGCCGGCGTCCCAGGCACAGCGGGAGCACGGCGAGGAGGGCAGACAACGCGGGAACGGTGGGACAGACGGCACGGGCGACACCCAGGCATCTCGGTCCTCAGGTATACTTTTCCCTTTTGACCTCAGCCAGTCACCTATTGTACCTCTCACACAGTCAAATCCCACACAGCAGGCAGGCACCGAAGGTATGCTGGAGCAATTCTTGTCAGCTAATGTCGCAGTATAGCCAAAAACAGCCAATTGATCAGGTACAAGGGGAAGGTGGGGGTACACAGGGGCCTCAAAGGGGGGAACTTTCCTCGGGGGCATCCCAGTCCCAAACCCAGAGTACAAACAACACCCCAGCGACCAGGGCGATAGCCCAACCTAGCCAAGCGGAAGGCACAGGGGGGGGCTCCAACATCAGGGGAGGCGGCAGCAAAGAAAGGGGACAAACCAGTTCCGATGTCGGACGCTGCTAAAGGGCACGCCTACATCTGCTTTGAGGGCCCTTTAGGGGCACACCTGAAGCCAGAAATAAGGAAAAAAATTTGGAAGCGGGAGTATATAGACATCTTCACCCTGCACCCTGCTCCCACTGCTCGCCACACTAGCGAGTGTGATAAGCAAAAAGCAGCCAGAGTGCTGCTCTGCGCTCTTCTGCTACCTGGACTCCATTTGGGAGGCCCACAAGGTATACAAAGGCATGGCTTGGCTCAGATACGATGAGCAATTTAGACAACGCATGTCTATTAGACCAGAAATAAAGTGGGATCACAGGGACATCGGCTTATGGATGAGGCTTATGAATGGCAAGGGTTATCAAGGGTATTCAGGAATAAGTTGTGAACAGCCCTTTCATGCGGGCTCCGGCGGGCAGGCCGGTGGCCCAGCCGGAGCGCAAAAAAAGGGCGTGTACAATGACAGCCAGTGCAGGTGGGGCAATTCATGCCGCTACCGACAGGAATGCTCCTTATGCACAGGAGCCCATCCCTATGCTAGATGCTTCAAACGGCCAAAAGAGGGGACAGGTAAGCCGGGAGATAGCAATAAAAAAAGGGGAGACACCAGTGAGGCTCGCAGTGATGCCGCCCTGGTTAGATAGGTACTCCAACCAGGAGAAGGCGGAGCTATTGAGGGTGGGTTTCCAACACGGTTTCAGAATTCCAGGGGGAGACACCCCAGGATGTACAACAGTAAAAAACCTGAAGTCTGTAAAAGGCAACCCATCCTTAGTACTGGAAAAGCTTACAAAAGAGATCAGTTTGGGCAGGATGGCAGGCCCATTTAGCGCACCCCCATTCAAAAACACACGTATATCCCCTCTGGGCCTGGTTCCCAAAAAAGAAACGGGAAAATACCGTCTCATCCATCATTTGTCATACCCCCTGGGGTCATTGGTAAACGATGGGATAGACAAAGAGCTGACAAAAGTATCCTACACATTTGACAAAGCGATCCGCCTAGCGGTCGCAGCGGGCCCGGGGGCACTAATGGCAAAAACTGATATCGAGGCCGCATTTCGGCTCCTGCCGGTGCACCCTGATTCCTTACACCTATTGGGTTGCCAATTCAGGGGGTCCTTTTATGTAGACAGGAGCCTCCCCATGGGTTGCTCCATTTCCTGCTCATACTTCGAAACATTTAGCACCTTCCTAGAATGGGTAATAAGGCAACAGTCGGGTATGGATTCCATTATCCATTATCTGGACGATTTTTTGTGCATCGGCCCCGCCAATTCCCCAGCATGCGCCATATTGCTTCAAACAATTCAGGGTGTAACGTCAGAATTTGGGGTGCCTTTAGCCCCTGACAAGACCGAGGGCCCATCCACCTGCATAAAATTCCTCGGGATCGAGATTGACACAGTGGGACAGGAGTGCAGGCTGCCAATAGATAAGATTAGTGCCCTGAGGGAAGACATTCAACGGGCCATGACCTCAAAAAAACTAACCCTAAAACAACTCCAATCACTGCTTGACAAACTAACGTTTGCCTGCAGGATTATCATGATGGGGCGGGTATTCTCGCGGAGATTAGCAATGGCAACCTCCGGACTAAAGAAGCCACACCACTTTGTTAGGCTGCGGGTGGAACTAAAAGCGGACCTAGGGGTTTGGCCATCAACAACCAGACATTATCATCGGGCCCCGTGCTAGCATTGTTGCGACATCTAGTACTAAGGTGCTTGCAGTCTAACATATGTTTCCGAGCACAACACCTGCCAGGTGTAGTTAATGACATTGCTGACTCTTTATCCCGATTCCAGTGGGACAGATTCCGGGGCCTGGTACCGGAAGCGAAACCTCAGGGAGAACCATGCCCGGATTCCCTCTGGCAGATCATATGAGAGGTATGATGACATGGGTACAGAGGTCAGTCGCAGCATCCACTTGGTTAGATTACAAGAGAGTCTGGTTGGACTGGCTACAACTTATGCATTGGAGTGGGGCGGGGGAGACCGACCGTGATAGAATGGATCTTTTGCTTTGGCAGCTGGGCATATACTTTGAGCACTCCATATCGCCTAGCTCACTTAGCGCAAAGCTGGCAGCGCTGGCTTTTCTTTTCAAGCTAATGGGATGGAGGGACTATACGAAAGAGTTCCTGGTAGAACAGGCTGTAAAAGGTTTTAAAAAAGGTAAAGGGTGGGAGGATAGGCGCAGGCCCGTGACACTAGCCATATTACAGGGTCTGTTTGAAACGCTGGAGGTAATTGCATGCAGCGAGTACGAGGGGACCCTATTCAAACTAGCATTCTCTTTGGCATTTTTCGGCGCCTTTCTAATCTCCGAACTGGTGAGCAACAACAGGCATACCCCGGGTGGAGTCCTATGGGAGGACATCCAATTGGTAAACGAGCTGCTAACTATAAAGATAAGGGGGTCCAAAATGGATAGAAAAGGCAAGGGTTTCCTAGTTACATTAGCCATTGGACTCCGCAGCTCTAAAACGCATAGGGCGATGGGGATCACAGAGATTCCGATCATATATCAGGCCGCATAGGGTGGAATAACTAATAAAAAAAAAGGGGGGGGGGGAGGTTGCCATTTAATACTTACATTTTCTCTGGTGCCAGGTCAAGTCCCGTGCTCGGCATGGGTGGTCGGACATTCCTATATCCACTGGGCGGAAAAAAGAGTGAGGGTTCGCAAGAACGGCGCCCAGCTGGGCTTTATAGAACAAGAGGTATCCATCCTGGATGGGGCATAGTGGCTTGCTATGGGATGAAGTAGTCCCTATTATTATACAACAGGCCAAAAAGGTAGGACCACCACAGGCGATACTAATACACGCGGGAGGCAATGAGGCAGCTTATTAGGAGCATGCGTAGGGATTTTTTAAGGCTCTGGTCCCTTTTCCCCTGGGTGATTTTAATCTGGTCCGACATGGTAGGAAGGACGGCTTGGTGGGGGGCCAGGTCACCGGCGGCCATTAACAAGGCCAGAATTAAAGTTAATAAAGCGGTGGCAAAATTTGTAAAGAGCCGTGGGGGCATGGGAGTAGAACACCCTTTACTGAAGCCAGCGGAGCAGTTCTTGCGGCCAGACGGGGTACATTTGAATGAGGTGGGGTTAGACATATTTAATGCAGCCTTACAGGATGCAATTGAAATAGCCCATAGAGTGTGGAGGCGTATGTGCTCTTGAAGGAGTCCAAGCACACATAGCATGGCGGGTCCCTTGCCAGTCTGCCGGGCATGTTGGTTTGGTTTGGACAATACTGGACCGTTGGGGCAACCCCTAAGGTGGGTACCCACGGTGAGGTTGAATATGTTCACTTAATTTCCCCAGGGATTGGTCCCTTGTGTATTGTTTTTCTGTTTAGCAACTATGGTGTGGATATTACAATGCTATGCATGCTCACTGACCTAGGGGCAAGCGGCTAGTGAGCATTGCTGGCATCTGGAAGGGCAGACTGGCAGAGGGCCTTACCAAGGGATACAGATTGTTATCAAGTGTTGACAATTGTTGTCAATTATTATTGTCAATTGTTACAAAGTTGTACAATGTTACTAACAACATTTCTCTCTGCTATGTAAACAATAAAGTTTATCTACATGACTGATGTACAAATAAAAGCTGTGGCCATATCATCCAACAGAAGGTGATGTCACGCTTGGTCTTTTGGTACAGTGGGAAGGAGGAGTGAACAATGGGTCATGCCCCTAGTCATGGATCCCTAATAATGCCATTATCCTCTCCAGGACAGATTACTGTAACCTTTTATTAGATGGGTCTCCCAGAAACTCATCTCCAGGCACTGAAAATGGTCCTTATTATTGCTGCCTACATCTCACCAGCATTACTGAATTCTCTCTCCTGGTCATGTGGTGCATAAAGTACAAAATAGTCATCCTGCATTCCTCTGCTCCTCTGGTCTAAATCTGCCACTGATTCTCCTGTATTATGTACTGCCTGACCTCCCAGCATGGAACAGTACCTCACAGCTGGCATGGACCACCAAGAAAGGTCATGGCCAAAGTAGGCATAGGTCACAGCCTGGGGGGGGGAGGAATCATTGTCTCAGTGTGAATGTTGATATAGGAATATATACTGTATAATAAAATGTTTGCATAATGTGTGCATATATTGAGACTAAATTATTATACAACATTATTATGTGTTAATAATAGCACTTCTGAACTTCAGTTCAACAAAAAGTTTTAAGCAATGCCATTTTATTCATTTCCATGTTAAATTTATTTCATTTAAAATTTTGAGGCATGGTCCTATAACTATAATAACCACTATTAAAATGGAAAACAAACCAGGAAAAGTTATACTGTTTGGCCTGTTTATTACATATAAGGAGGTCCACCCCCATCAAAATATTGCGTGCAAATTCCCATCTATTCTGGAGGCAGAGAATTCTATACAAAGTAGAAGAATGGAGTTGCAGCTGCACTGTACATTCTGCTCAGGCATGGAAAAGCAGTAAAAGAGGCGCACAGATGCTTGGCGCCTCCATAAGAGAAAATAAGAATTCTAAGAATTCTTGTTTTAGGATAGTGGCTGGAAAATTGAATTATTTTATTCAGACCAAATAACCTCATTGCAAAGTGTTTTCAACTGCTATCAAATTAACAGGATGTATGCTAAATGTATACGTAGCAGCTGTTGCCTTTTTATTGGTATTGTCTCTTTCCTATGTCGATTACATGCAATGTAACATTCTGTGCTTTAGTTCATCATGATACACAGCCGTCTCCAAACTGATAGATTTATATGAGAGATATTTAAATGAGAGCAAAGTGCTAAGGAATGCTTGCCATCCAAACCTCGAGAGGTCATGTCATTTTTACAAAAGGCAAATTAATCTTTTTTATCTTACATCTATCTCATGTATTGTATGTCAGCCTTATTTCTCAGAATACTTAATGGCCCTAGAGAACGTTCAACAACATAGCTACCCAAAGGTTGGCTAATAAAATTGAGTCATTTTTATGTTTATATTCTATCCCACAGAGACCCATTGTTCAAAACATACATCTTACCTCGTATGGTGTTTTTGAAATATTAGAGAGACTCCAAATATCCAGTAACAATGCCATTTAATTTATACAGTAATAAGGCAACAAACAAAACTAGAAAGGGAAGTTTGAGAACAAACTTAATGTTGGGTTAAAAAACATGACGTCACTAAATGGGCTCTGCCCACTTTCTCTGACCTTGGACCACAGTTCTATAGTAAAAACCACTGCAAAGTTTGGGGACCCTGGTTTTAATAGTGTCTGAATGGCAGCAACTTAAATTTCCCCACTGAAAGTTAACGAGTGATATCTGATTGGCGGTTGGTGGCTCCACTCCCTTTTTCTAACCTGGAACTGCAGTTACCCAGTGACTAACTCTGCAAAGTTTAGGGACCCTAGGATTAATAGTTAAAGAACGGCAGCATTTTAAATTTAAACCAATAAAATTCAATGGATGAAATCTGATTGGCTGTTAGTGGCTCAACCCACTTTTCCTATTTTTGAACTGCAGTCCCCCAGTGACCAACTTTGCAAATTTTGGGGACTCAGGCATAAAAATTGTGGGACTGACAGCATTTTACACTTCACCATTGAAAGTAAATAGGTGAAATGTTATTGGCTGTTGGTGGCTCCGCCCACTTTTTTCTAACTTTGAATGGAAAATACCCAGTGACTGACTCTGGAAACTTTAACAACTCTGGAATTAATATTTAAATAATGGCATCAGTTTAAATATAAACCAATGAAATCTAATGGGTGGAAATGGATTTGCTGTTGGTGGCTCCTCCCACTTGTTCTAACCCTGAATATGTAGTCAGCCAGTGACTGTGCAAAGTTTGGGAACCCTGACATAAATAGTGTGAGAAAAGCAGCATTTTAAATTTATACAAAAAAAAATCAATAGGTGAAGTCTGATTGGCTGTTGGTGGCTCCACCCACTTTTAAAGCCTAAAAATGCAGTTCCCTAGTGACCTTGGTGTTAATACTGTAAGAATGGCAGCAGGTTGAATTTCCCCATTGAAAATCAATAGTTAAAATCTGATTGGCTGTTGGTGGCTCCACCCACTTTTTCTAACTCTGAACCGCAGTTACCAGGTGACTAGCTCTGCAAAGTTTGGAGTCCTTAGTATTAATATTTAAAGAATGGCAGCAGTTTAAATTTAAACATAGGAAGTGTATAGGTGAAATCTGATTGGTTGTTGTTGGCCCCGCCCACTTTTCTAAACTTGGAACATTGTCACCCAGTGACAAACTGTGCAAAGTTTGGGGACCCTGACATTAAACATGTGAGAATGGCAGCAGTTAAAATTTCCCCACTGAAAACAATGAAAGAAATGTGATTGGCTTTTGGTGGCCCCGCCCACTTTTTCTAACCTTGAGTACGAAGTCACGCAGTGGCATCAAACCAATAAAATTCAATAGGTGAAATCTGATTGGCTATTGTTGGCCCCACCCACTTTTTCAAAACTAAAACTGCAGTCCTCTAGTGACCAACTGTGAAAAGTTTGGGGACCCTGGGGTTAATACTGTGAGAATGGCAGCAGGCTGAATTTCCCCATTTAAAGTCAATAGGTAAAATCTGATGGTGGCTCCACCCACTTACAAAATACAAAAAAACCTTAAATGCGTAGTCACCCAGTGTCTGACTATGCAAAGTTTGGGAACCCTGGCAACAAACCAATAAAAATCAATAGGTGAAATCTGATTGCTTGTTAGTGGCTCTGCCCACTTTTCAAAACTAAAACTGCAGTCCACTAGTGACCAACTGTGAAAAGTTTGGGGACCTTGGTGTTAATTCTGTGAGAATGACAGCAGGTTAAATTTCCCCATTGAAAGTCAATAGGTAAACTCTGATTGGCTGTTTTCTTACCTTGAACCACAGTTACCTGGTGCCTAACCCTGCAAAGTTTGGGGACCCTGGGGTTATTACTGTGAGAATGGCAGCAGGTTCGATTTCCACAAGTCCAGGTAAAATCTGATTGGCTGTTCACAGCTCCGCCAACTTTTGGGCATCCAACAATCATCATATTTTCATTCAGGCTGACCCCATGACTATGTGATTCAAGTTTAAGATTGGCAGGAGTTTCAATTTCCCCATTAATCAATGGGTCAAAGGGTGAAATTTGATTGGCTGTTGCTGGCCCCTCCCATTTTGGGGTCATCCAACAAATGTCGCTGTTTCATTCGGGGTGACCCCATTATTATGTTATTCAAGTTTGGGGGGTGTAGCTTCAAAGCTGTAAGTGCGGCAGCCGTTTGAAAATATTCCCTGTCAAAGTCAATGGAAAAATTGGGGGGTTCGGAGCGGCGCCACAAAAAGACGGGGCTCCGGATCGCTTAGAAAAGCACAAGAAACCTGCTCCACTATAGGGCGAAGAAATGTGGAGAGTTTGGGTGTTGTACCTCTAATACTGTAGGAGGAGTAGCGTTTAGAAAATGGGCGGCGCTAAGAAGAAGAAGCAGAAAAAGAAGCGGAAGAATAAGCCAAAGTGGAAGAACAGTATGTTGGGGTTTTCAACCCAACACAATAACATATTTACAGTAAGCAAATTTTGAATTTTAATTGTGCAGAAAGGGGATACCCTAACATTAAAGGGAATTAACAGATGTGAACACACTTTTTGCCTATTGTTTTCAGAAATTAAATAAATCTTTGGCCAAATGTGAGCAAAGGCATGATTTAGATCCAAGAGCCTGGTCAAACCAAATCAGAACCCTTTAAATTACGTAACTTTTGGTAAATAGAAGAAGGAAATCACAATTTTGTTTTCTGCACAATGGGCGTGTGGGTCTTTTTAACTCTTCCATAAATATGCAAATTGGGTGTGGAAATGGTTCACGAATCGTCTGTATGCTCCATGAAAGATTTGGCATTCGCTCGACAGAAGATTCAGTTCTTGGACAAAAAAAGCAAGGAATGGCTGCATGTGTCCAGAATGGGGTTTGGGTAATCCAGACTGAATGCCTGCCCTGTGCAAGTTTAAGAGTTTTTTGAAAAGTATGAATAACAGTAACCATTGGGTAATAAAGATATAGTGAAGTGAGGGACCTCTGTAGGTTAGTTTTTGCCCACTGCTGCAACTTTAAGCATTACAGCTGGGTTGTCTATGTGTAGGATTAGCCACTAGTATGCATAGATTAGTTGGCTAAAAATAGAGCTTGAGTGGAGAGCCATGTGCCCTTTAGTTGTAGGAGCTTAAAGTGTTCTAAAGCCAATATGGGAATAGACACCTGTCCAGAGAAACCTACAAATTATGCAATTGAATTGTTTAAACCATTGTGCCTGGGAAGTGACCTGAGAGTTTTGGTAAGCATATATGATTTTGGGGAGAAACATCATTTTAAATAGATTAACCCAAGATTAACATGTTGGAAAACCATCTGAAAACCAGAGACTTAAAAAAGAAAGACTGAGATTTTGAAATGTATTACATTTTTATGGTTCACTATTCCCACATATTTAGATGAGTGGTTCAATGTGTGCAGAGGGAGTACACAAGAAAGGACTGATATGAAAGATATTTTAAACATTTTTTATATTTAAAAGGGCAGTATACCACCTTGTTCAACATGAGTGCAATGAATAGTACTGGTTTGCCTCCTTTACGCAAGAAATAACAAAACTATAGATTTTTTCATGATCAAAATAACAGGCAAACGTGTATTAATCATAAGCCCTATTAATTGCACTTATATTAAACAACTGCCCTTTTAAGCTTTGGTTGGTTAACATGCATTAAGTTTAACTGTATAGTGCAGTCAGATTTTATGTCTATTTTTCTACCTACCTTCGCCAGCTGTAAAGGAAATCATGACCCTAAACATTCATAAAAAGTACATTGCAATAATATATGGAAACATTCTCTGTAATTTATTGGAGGCTTCTATAATGTTTTCATCTAGTGAGGCCATATGTTTTTTTCTTGAGTTGATTCTTTGTTGCTCCCAATGGGTTTATAAATACTCTTCTTAAAAATGTGTATCTTGCTTGTGTTGATCAAATTTTGTTGCATTCGGGCCTGAAGTTTATTGTTTATCGATCTTACCCTTACATGGCTGGGGCGAGTGAAATTAATCAGTATGTGTCTTTTCAGCCTAAGCTATTTTTTAGATTATTTTATAAATTCTTAAGGCATGCTGTATTTACTATGCTTATGTAAAATTAAATAATGTGGTCTTTTGTTTACACTGATGTAATTTTGGAATACAACCAGTTTTGTATTTTATATTTGAAAAGAAAACTACCTTTTACAGTACCTCCCCAAATTCATGATTTAAGTATCAGGAATGCATCAGTTATCCAGCCCAAAAAGCCCTGACCCTTTCAGATCTGAAATTCAGAACTGTCCCATAAAATAAAGGAAGCCAAAGTCATGCATAAATCTATGAGATATAAAATATGAGATATATGCTTATATTTGAGGAAGAACACAGCAAAATATACATGAAAATCCATATACTTATGTGTTCAGCTTGAATGCCATTTAAGCTTTTGTAAAAATGAAAATCAAATTTAAGAAAAAGAAGTGTAGCGGTGATGATAATATGCTGCAAAAATAAGTAGAACAAAGTTGAACTTTGCAAATATTTTAATAGAGCCTTCATGGAAAAACAGCAGCCATATTTAGTACTTTGTAGAACAACAATTTCTGTAAAAATGCCCCTAATGCTTCTGCTGTTTATTTATATGGCTCTTAATAAAGCTCTATTAGCAGCACAGTAAGACTGTAGAGCCAAAATTCTTCCTTGTGGGGGAGGATGGATTTTAGAAACTAGAGGATTTGGACTCCATACCCTAGTTGAAGATGTTTCAAACACTGCACAGTTGGCTTAATTGTGGTATGTGGTCAATATACTGTAAGCCACAATCTTTGTAAAAACTGTTGTGCCACACATATAACAGACTACTGCTATCCTGGTCAAACTATAATGTAACCGTGATCACACTGATGGTATTTGATGGATTTCAGTACTTACTGAAGCTGTGGTTTAAATATGATTTTAATACAGGTATGGGATCCCTTATCCGGAAACCCGTTATCCAGAATGTTCCAAATTACGGAAAGGCCATCTCCCATAGACTCAATTATAAGAAAATAATTATAATTTTTAAAAATGATTTCCTTTTTCTCTGTAATAATAAAACAGTACCGTGTATTTGATCCCAACTAAGATATAATTACTCCTTATTGGAGGCAAAACAATCCTATTGGGTTTAAATGATGTTTAAATTATTTTTTAGCAGACATAAGGCATGGAAATCCAAATTACGGAAAGATCCCTAATCCGGAATACCCTTGGTCCCAAGCATTCTGGATAATGGGTCCTATACCTGTAGTAACAAATACATAATTTTTTACAACATGGTTTTATATTGTTACTGATAAACTCTTATCCAGTTATTGTTTATATATGATTCCTGGTGTTTGTGAATGTGTTTTTATATGAACTTCTTTAAATACTACTTTATTTATTTCTTTCCTTTGACTTTCATTTCTGTGATAACTTTCATTTTCTTTTTGACTGTTTGTCATCCACCTTTAGACTATTTCTATCTGGCTACCTTGTTCAGCAAAATGCGCCTGTTCAGCTTCTCTGTGTCTTCAGTGTTCTTCAGTGTCTTCTGTGATTCTCTAACCTGTGAGGATGAGTTGGACTAAAAATCAAAATGAGATTCTCGATTCTTATGGGTGTTTCAGAGAATCCAATCTTCTCATTCTCAAGTGGCATTTTAGCTGATGCATTTTAAAAAATGTAAATATAAAGGAATGTTTGTAATATTATTAAATAACATAATGAAGTGCTTTAACACTTTGTATTCAACACCTGATAAATTTACGCCTGCATGCTTATATCTGGAATAATTATGTATGTGTGGATTCTATACTGATGCCTTCAAAGCCATTCCCCCCAATAAACTTGAACTTGAAATTGCATCTGTTATGAGTTGTATTTTTACTGGCACTATTTTTATTTAAAATGAACAAAGTTATATTGCAAAGACTGATTTCAATTAAAGTGTCTGGCAATAAATTACTCATGTTATGGTATTAATGAAACAAGTATATTTTTCAGCTTCAGTGTTTACGGGAATGTGGTAAGTGTTTACAACCATGTGTAAGAGCTATTACATATTAACCCTTCTTAGCCTTCATCTAGCACTGTACCAATGTTATGGAATGCTATCACTGTTTATAATTGCAAACGATAGTGGTAGTGCTTTGGTGTTTAGGTTTTTACTGTTATAAAAATATAGAAACCTCAGAATCCAAAGATTTGGCTGAATACTGAATCCTTGGCAAAATATGGGCTAAATACCAAACTGAATCAGAACCTTAATGTACAAATTCAAACTGAAGCAAAATGCAAAAAAATGCCTGTTTTGTTATCCAGTGCTTTCACATGACTGTAAGGGTTTGGATTCACTTCAGCTGAGCACCAAGGAATCGGATGGGATTCTCTGGAAATCAGCTAAATCTTAAATCTGTATTCTGTTCATCTGGAGAATCTAAAGATTTGCTAACTACCAGAAACAAAAGGTGAAGTGAAGGCAAGGGCATTCCAGTTTAATACAATGGAGTTTTGATCCAGAAAGGTGCCAGCTAAGTAGAAATGAAACTATCTACCATATCTTGTATAACAGAGACATCTTCAGTTTGTGATTGATATGTTGAGAGGGAATTATATTCATGGCAAAACAATATAGTATCAAAATGTATGTGTCACCAGTGCTAGGGCAGAACTGGACCTAAATACAGCCCTGCACACATATGTATATCTGCTTTAAGGCAGCACTATTAAGGGCATTTAGCTTAAAGGAGACATTTCATATCACCTTCATATTCAGTTATATGATTCATCTTTCTTCAATCTATGTAATCTTGCAGAAAAAAAACAATTTGAATGCATTTTACCTGCTAAAATCGTTTTTATATCAGAGCTGCAGAGAGATCTTCACTCCTCTGAAGCTAAACTGAAATGAGAGATGGGAGTGTCTCTTCATTCTCCCACAGGAAATGGTCACAGCACTGACTGACAGGCTGAACTCTGCTGTAGCAGGGAAACCCCTCCCACCCCCCTGCCTGTGTATCTGTTACCAGTCTGCACATAGCTGTCCTGTGCTGCTGCCTGATCTTTACAAGTTGCAGGGAGCTGTTGCAGGAGAAAATGCAAAAAAAAGCCAGTTTAGGTATCAAAGTACAAGTTGCAGGGAGTTGTTGCAGGAGAAAATACCAAAAAAAAAGCCAGTTTGGGTGTCAAAGTACAAGTTGCAGGGAGTTGTTGCAGGAGAAAATACCAAAAAAAGCCAGTATAGGTGTCAAAATACAAGTTGAAGGGAGTTGTTGCAGGAGAAAATGCAAAAAAAAGCCAGTTTAGGTGTCAAAGTACAAGTTGCAGGGAGTTGTTGCAGGAGAAAATACCAAAAAAAAGCCAGTTTAGGTGTCAAAGTACAAGTTGCAGGGAGTTGTTGCAGGAGAAAATGCAAAAAAAAAAGCCAGTTTAGGTGTCAAAGTACAAGTTGCAGGGAGTTGTTGCAGGAGAAAATGCAAAAAAAAGCCAGCTTAGGTATCAAAGTACAAGTTGCAGGGAGTTGTTGCAGGAGAAAATACCAAAAAAAAAACCCAGTTTAGGTGTCAAAGTGCAAGTTGCAGGGAGTTGTTGCAGGAGAAAATGCAAAAAAAAGCCAGTTTAGGTATCAAAGTACAAGTTGCAGGGAGTTGTTGCAGGAGAAAATGCAAAAAAAAAAGCCAGTTTAGGTATCAAAGTACAAGTTGCAGGGAGTTGTTGCAGGAGAAAATGCAAAAAAAGCCAGTTTAGGTGTCAAAGTACAAGTTGCAGGGAGTTGTTGCAGGAGAAAATGCAAAAAAAAAGCCAATTTAGGTGTCAAAGTACAAGTTGCAGGGAGTTGTTGCAGGAGAAAATGCAAAAAAAAAGCCAGTTTAGGTGTCAAAGTACAAGTTGCAGGGAGTTGTTGCAGGAGAAAATACCCCCAAAAAAAGCCAGTTTAGGTGTCAAAGTACAAGTTGCAGGGAGTTGTTGCAGGAGAAAATGCAAAAATAAAGCCAGTTTAGGTGTCAAAGTACAAGTTGCAGGGAGTTGTTGCAGGAGAAAATGCAAAAAAAGCCAGTTTAGGTATCAAAGTACAAGTTGCAGGGAGTTGTTGCAGGAGAAAATGCAAAAAAAGCCAGTTTAGGTGTCAAAGTACAAGTTGCAGGGAGTTGTTGCAGGAGAAAATGCAAAAAAAAAGCCAATTTAGGTGTCAAAGTACAAGTTGCAGGGAGTTGTTGCAGGAGAAAATGCAAAAAAAAAGCCAGTTTAGGTGTCAAAGTACAAGTTGCAGGGAGTTGTTGCAGGAGAAAATACCCCCAAAAAAAGCCAGTTTAGGTGTCAAAGTACAAGTTGCAGGGAGTTGTTGCAGGAGAAAATGCAAAAAAAAAAGCCAGTTTAGGTGTCAAAGTACAAGTTGCAGGGAGTTGTTGCAGGAGAAAATGCAAAAAAAGCCAGTTTAGGTATCAAAGTACAAGTTGCAGGGAGTTGTTGCAGGAGAAAATGCAAAAAAAAGCCAGTTTAGGTGTCAAAGTACAAGTTGCAGGGAGTTGCATGTAAAAAAAAACACATTTCTTTTCATTAGGTACAGTCTATAGAATAAACAGATGTGACTCCTTTAGTATGAAAAACATTTTTTTTTATTTGGCAAAATATTATTTTTCAATAAAGAGAGTCAAGATGCTTATTTATCAGGATGAGTCACAGACGCTGCCAGCTAACTGAACGGCTCTAGTCAGGAGGGCTGGGCAGGCCGGGAGCAGCACAAGAGAGCAGGACCCCAATGTGACTGATGTGGGCGGGGAAATGACATCACCAAAGTCCCCGCCCCCGTCTCACGCCCACTCCTCTCTCAGTGGCTGCAGCATTTCAATGGGAAAGAAGCTAGGGCCGGCGGCCCTAGCTGAAGACAAAGACTTTCTTCTGGCCGGAAGCCCTGTGGATGGGAGGGACTTCAGCATTTCAGCAAGGATTTAACAGCCTTCTTGAAGAGTAGGTAGAAAATAAACTTTATTGTATTCAATTTTACTGTGTTAGCTGCTTTTTAAGATAAAGTGAAAAATTATTGTATATGTCTCCTTTAAGTGTGAGCTCAAAAGGATTATTCTAATGTTATGGCTTAAAGGAATACTGACATGGGAAAACATGTTTTTTTCAAAATGCATCAGTTAAAGGAGAAAGAAATGTAAAAACTAAGTAAGCTTCATCAGAAAGGTCTATGTAAATACAGCCATAAGCACTCACAGAAACGCTGCACTGACTTCTCTGTCAAAAGATTTGTTGTGTCAGTTTTCCTGTGCCAGAGACACACAGCTCTCTCTCCCCTCTCCTGCTCCCCCTTCCCTCAAGAATGCTAAGAACTCACTCCCCCCCCTTAGAAATGTGGATCTGAGCCAATAAGCAGGAAGCTTTCTCATAGTCTAACTAACTGAGCATGTACACTGGTCTTGGTCTTGGTGCAGGAGCAAGGCATTATGGGAACTTTCTTTAAAGAGCTCAGCGTTTTTTCTTCCTTTTTGGCTTCTAAACATCTGAACGGGAGAAATATGGGGAGACTTAAGGGCATTATTAAGAGAACTGAAGGTATGCCTGCAGCTGACCTGTGCTCTGATAAACTTTAGTCACACATTACTTCTGCACTGCAAGTTGGAGTGATATCACCCCCGTCCCAGCAGCCGATCATCATAACAATAGGAATGTAACAAGATAGCAGATCCCAGTCAATATTATTATTATTTTGTATATAGCGCCATCAATTTACGCAGCGCTCAATATCAGAATATCACTCAATAGTAAGAAATCCAAGTCTTGCTTGGGACTCCTCCAGTTACATGGGAGTAGGAGAAACAATAGGCTATATGAAAGCAGCTGGCTATTATTGTGCATGCATGAGTGATTCCCTTGATTGGTAGTTTATGTTTCATAGTCTGAACATTAAGTGCCTTTGCATGTAAGTGACATTTCTGCTGGTTTAAAATAGTAATATACTATTTATAATGATTGGTCTCTAGTAAGTATATCGACGTGCAGGCCCAGATTTGTGGCGAGGCCACAAAGGCCCAGGCCTAGGGCGGCATAAACATAGGGGCGGCATGCCGCCCCGCCGCACGCAAATTTTTAAAATTTTGCTCCTATACGGAGCAATGGGGACCTCTCCCCACTGCTCCCTATGGGAGTTTTAACTTTGGCGCATGTGCGTTAGTGCGGCGGCAGTGGAGGAGGAGGTGGTTTGCGCATGCGCGCTCGCACGGCGGGTGGGGGCGGTAGGGGGCGCCGAATGGGGGCGGCCTCGGGGCGCGTCATTTAGAAATCCGGCGCTGTCGACGTGTACCCCTGACGATTTCCCTATCCTTTGACAAAATGTGTTGGGTTCTGTATGCTCCAACCATTGTGTCTATTAAGTATGCATTTAACTTCTAAATACTTTATAAGCTAAATAGTTGTACTATTTTGCACTATAGGAGCCTGCCACTCTGGCTTTAGATCCTGATTTAATTTATTGGTGAGATGGCTGCAGTCAGTGGAAAAGGGATGATGCTATCATCACATCCAATATATTTCTATATCTCAAAGCGCTGATGATTCATTGCTTGTATTAAATATATATGAGACCCAAGAACTAATACAAACTTTTTTTACACCTAATGTTTTGTTTGATTTTTTTACCCAATTTTTATTTGTATTTTCAATAATGATGAGCGAATCTGTCCTATTTAGCTTTGCTGAACAATATGAAAAACTGCTGCTAATTTGTCGAGGCAGTTTCCTGAAAAGATTTGCTAATGGCGAAATGGGAAGTTTTGCAGCAAATCAGTGCCTGCCAAAATAATTTGCTCATCACTAATTTTGAACATTCCAATTCTTCTATAGTTTTCCTTTTACATTTGTTTAGTATTTCCTCCTTTGTCATTCCAGTTAGTGCCTTTTTCTATTCTTTTGGCTTTTATGGCATTTAATGGTGTGGAGACTGTATATAACTATAATATGTTAACTGTATTTGATTGTAGACTATGATGATTTGGGTTTAATGATGATTTGGGAGTAACATCTACAAACTGGCCAGCTGAAACAGTTGTTAAAAAGTATATTTTGCATTCATTCCATTATTTAGCTATATTAGATAATATGTTTTTTTTAGAATATTATGGGAATTAATCTAAAAATAAACAGGAAGTGAACAATATGTATAAATAGTCCCATTACCTTATACATTATTAGCAAATGAACATACTCATACACCCACACAGATGTGCATAAACACACTGTTTTTAAACTTTGGTGGGAACAAAGGAGACTTTTCTGTAGAGGCCATAAATCTGTTTAGAAAGTGGAGGTATCACTATACTAGACCATACAGATCGGTTTGCAGCTATGTGTTAAAGACTCTATATAGAAAACCGTTTATGCTACTTGACAAATACACAGCATAAAATAAATTATGAAAAGTGTAAAAATTATTTGTGGTTTTATCTTGTGCCAAAACTGACTTGTTTTACATTTTATTTCCCATAATTTATTATTATTAGCATTAAAATAAATATTTTTTTCTTGATTGTGAATTTCCCATAAAACCCATTATACAACATTACCCTGCATCAGGAAGCACTGAGGACCTTATGTAAATATTTAGCACAAAGCTTTATTTTGCAAGTTAGTCAGCTAATAACCGATATATACATATATACATACCCTCTATCCCTACTTTTATATATATTTTCTCTCACCCCAGGATCTCATCTGTTCATTCTTCATTTGCATCTTATGCACTTCCATATGCCACATGATTAACAGGCTTATTGACATATTGCCTAAATCATTTACACCTACCTGACCTAAATTTCCATGGTGCTGTCTACCATTGACCTTTTTGGGTTTTAACAGTCTATCGTTTAAAGTTTCCACATGAAAAGAAAAATATTTTTCCATATATTATTCCACAATTGTGCTCTCTGCACTAGAACCACCCCGCTAATCTGAAAGGTAATTTTGGGGAAGGGGCGGCTTTGGAAAGACCGCCTCAGGGTGGCAAGGATTGCAGTATTTCCCCTTAAGAAGTATATTACTAATTAATGAAGAACTTTTTGTTTAAAGGAGAACTATTGCTAATATAAAAATCCACTAAACCATAGTGGATGCTTAATAATTCTTATATACAAATAGGTGTTATTACTTTTTCATATAATTTTTGCCATGCAAATGATTTATAAGAGAAATCAACTTTTTTTCTTTCTGCAAACAACTCAAAACATAAGCATGCTGGTAGCTGCCAAAGGAATGCCCTGGCTTTTTTACCACTTATCATCATTATTTATTTATATGTCACCAGCAAATTACATAGCACTCTACGATAATGTTTGTCACAGTTAGGGCACTCTCAGCCGAATATGACTCTGGGATAGGGAAACAAGGGGTTACACTAAGTCGCCTTACACACAAGTTAGACTAACATCAGATGCCCCAAGTGCACCAACACCCAGAAAATCTATTTGCTGCCACCATCCATCATTAACAGGCGATAGAAACTGTCAGGCGCAGCCACATGTGGGTGGGTGGCTGGCAGGTAGGAGCCTATATGCTGTGTAATACGGATAAAGTGAGTACTTCACTTGTTGATAGGCTGGAAACATGTTGTTATGTAGAAACATGATTTATTATAAGGAGTGAATAATGAAATGAGCAGTAACAAATACGAAAGTCCTTACATCAGGCCAGTGGTCAGAGGCAGGCAGCAAACAACACAAGTCCTTATAACAGGCAGAGGGTCTGGACTGGCAGCGAGCAAAAAAGAGTCCGATAAACAGGCTGTGGTCAGGGGCAGGCTGAAGACAGGGAGAAGTCAAATAAAAAGGCCGAAGTCAATACCAGGAGATCCAACAGAGGTCAGGAACAGGAGTAGAGGAACAGTGTATAGCACACGGAATCAGGGAGGAACACGGGCAGGAATCAGGCAAGAACGCAGGTAGGAACCAGGCAGGAACACGGACAGGAATCAGGCAGGTACGGGCACTGGATCAAGGTACAAGGCTTAATGATCAAGCAAGCAGGAGTTGCTTGTAACAGGCTTATAAAGCCCATTGATTTCCAGATTGCAAACACCAACAAGTAATGCAGAACTCATCTAACATACAGTCCAGAGTTTGAGCACAGGCAGGTCCTGAAAGAAACCTAGTCTAAATATCTCCCTGCTCTCTACAACAGGTATTATTTTCCAATACACAAATGTAACACATACTCTCTCTTACTGTACAGTTTGTACTCTAGCAGCCAAAGGGTTAAATTACAGTCAAACGCTCTCTCCTGCTAGCAGTCGGCTAGTTAATTAGCTTAAACACAGACAACTTACCCTCCTTAAAGTAACAATAACTCAAGGAATTTATTACAGGACTGCCATGAGTCTTTGTGCTATTGTACATTGCACTTCATGCAGGAAAGCAGGCTCAACAAGCATAGCAGTTGTATAGCAGAAGTTGCAAGTATAGAGGAGAGTGCACAAATCTGAGTAACTTTGTAACGTTTTAATGAGTTCAGTTTCGCAAGTACTGGATTTTTCATTTCCTGATCTGGAATTTTTGAAAGCTCAGTGACTATTTATGCCATTACTGGGTATGCAGGAATTGTCGTAGCATTAAAGGAGAGAGAAAGGTAAAAACTAAGTAAGCTTTATCAGAAAGGTCTATGTAAATACAGCCATAAGCACTCACAGAAATGCTGCACTGATTTCTCTGTCAAAAGATTTCTTGTGTCTGTAATTCATGTGCCACAGACACGCAGCTAAGAATGCTAAGAACTCACTCCCCCCCCCTTAGGAATGTGGATCTGAGCCAATCAGCAGGAGGCTGACTCATAGTCTAACTAACTGAGCATGTTCACTTGGTCTCGGTGCAGGAGTGAGGCATTATGGGAACTTTCTTTACGCAGCTCAGCGTTTTTTCTTCCTGTTTGGCTTCTGATAATCTGAACAGGTGAAATATGGGGAGGCTTAAGGGCACTATTGAGACAACTGAAGGTATGCCTGCAGCTTGAGATTAAGTCTTTATTAGCCTTTCCTTCTCCTTTAAGGCCTCAGAGCTAAAGGGGCCCCACGAGAAAAGATTTGCTTTTTCACTTAGTAAATATGTGTTTGGGGTTGACATTTTCCAAGAACCTGTTACACCACTATTATATACAATAATTATACATTTTTAGATAAAACAGAATCATAAGGTATCCTCACCTTCTGGACAGACAGTAGGGACATTAACAGTGAAAAAGGCACAATGCAGTCTATAACTTTTACTCTTTATTACAAACTAAACTAGAGCTGGCGACGGTGTTTTAAAGTGCTGTTAAAACAGCTTACTCTGCCACACAGAATAACATTGCTGTTTATCACTCATACTGATTTTCCACATTCCACAGCTTAATATTATCCCCAGGGCTGAGGCCATATTTTATGCTTGTCCTTTGATAGTTTAGTGCCGTTTTTAAATTATCTGCTGTAAACTATATGCCTTTTGGTCATTTTTAGCATTATACATAACTTCAATTTCTAAAAAAATGTATAAGCAAAATGTTTGCATTTCAGTGCAATGGGGGTAAATTGATTGCATAGCCTTCATTTCATAAGATTCATTCCTGATTCTGTGTGTTGCTAAAGCTCTTTGGCCATGTAGGCCACTGCCATGCATGAAGACATATGGAGAGAAGTAAAAAGCTGAGTTAAAATTGTACTTTCAGTACACTTTTCAGGTAAGAAATACAGGTAATGAATCTGTAAACCGGATATCCAGAAAGCTCCAAATTACAGAAATGCCAGCTTCCATTCTAAGCAAATCATTTTATTTTTTTTTAATAATGATTCCTTTTTTCTCTTTAATAATAAAACACCACATTGTGCTTGATAATCACCAAGTTGCATACATGGTGGAAAAAACAATCCAATTTGGTTTATTTAATGTTTGTTAATGTTTTTAGTAGACTATGGGGCAGATTCATCCAAGTATGAGTTCGAATCCCGAAATTGGTAAAATTTGAATTAGATACGATAATTTCTGATGATCGGAAATGTCACGAATATGCTTATGAATAAATCGTAATAACGATAATATCGTATTGGTGATCCAAAAGTCACTACATTTTCGTATCCGAACAATCGTAAATGGCGGGAAAACCTTTCTGACTTTGATCCTTCTGTGCATGATTTTGGAAGCCTCCCATAGGACTCAATGGCACTGTGCAGCTCCAACCTGGCCCAAGGAAAGTCACGATACCGAAGCTTGAATGAATCCTAAACTTTCGTACTCGGCGTGACAAATACGATTTGTTGCACAAATTGTCGTGCAAATTGTCTCAAAGTATGAAAAAGTTGCGCAAGTTAACAAAAATTTTCAAAAAATACGCACAGTACAAAAACTATGCCCCTATAAGTATGCAAATTACATAAAAAACCCATATCCAGAAAACACCAGGTCCCAAGCATTCTAATTAATATATCCCATACTTTTATTTGTAAATATATCAAGAATAAAGTTTGGAAGACATATATGTAATTTCTATTTGCTTAACGCCAAAGCAGGAATTTATAGTCCATAACTACTATTGCTTACAACAAAACCCCTTTAGTGCAGTATTTACCTTAAGGTTCCTGCCACATGTTTTTCTACTGAAAAGTTCAGGATATAAAGCTGTGTGAACAATTAACTACTTAATAGGCACATCTAATTAGTTCATGGAATATGCATATGTTTGAAACAGAAGCCTTTCAATATGGTAATTTTATGGGCGGGTATACGGGTATATATTATTATATTATGTGTAAGAAATGGAGAGAGGTCTCTGAGGAAGTGCATTGTCACGAAACGCGTAAGACCTTAAGCTGTGTTTTTTAGATGTGCAAATAAAGGTTGATTGATTTTAATACCAACTGTTGCAGCTTTTTATGCTGGCCTGGAGTGCACTGCCAATGTGTGAAGTTTCCTGCCACACGTTTGCTACGCAATCTATAAAATGGTACTATAGGAAGCCACCTAATGTTGATACCGTTTTGTCAAGTACTGCTCCCTTTATTTATTTTTACTAGTTCACTATAAGCTGAGGCTGCTTGGATGTGCCATGAATGAATGTGCCTTGAATGTGTCATTTCTGACAATTGTCAAAAAAAGTATGTTTGTGCATTATTCTTAAGGTGCAAGTGTGCTTTACTTCTGCAGACAAAAGAGGTATGTGCCTAATGCAGGGGTCCCCAACCTTTCTTACTCATGAGCCACAGTCAAATGTAAAAAGACACAGTCATGTAAAAATGTAAAAAGAGCAACACAAGCATCATAAAAGTTCATGGAGGTGCCAAATAAAGGCTAAGATTTGCTATTAGGTAGCCTCTATGCATACTATCAGCTTACATGAATTTTTATTTGGTAGTAAATCTTGTTTCTAATTAACCAAAACTTTCTACCAAGTAAGCAAAATGTTGCTCCTGAGCCACTGGTTGGGGATCACTGCCCTAATGCCTAAAGTTTAGACACACTTCCCTGAAATGAGTAATTGGAAAGTCACGATACCGAAGCTTGAATGAATCCTAAACTTTCGTACTCGGCGTGACAAATACGATTTGTTGCACAAATTGTCGTGCAAATTGTCTCAAAGTATGAAAAAGTTGCGCAAGTTAACAAAAATTTTCAAAAAATACGCACAGTACAAAAACTATGCCCCTATAAGTATGCAAATTACATAAAAAACCCATATCCAGAAAACACCAGGTCCCAAGCATTCTAATTAATATATCCCATACTTTTATTTGTAAATATATCAAGAATAAAGTTTGGAAGACATATATGTAATTTCTATTTGCTTAACGCCAAAGCAGGAATTTATAGTCCATAACTACTATTGCTTACAACAAAACCCCTTTAGTGCAGTATTTACCTTAAGGTTCCTGCCACATGTTTTTCTACTGAAAAGTTCAGGATATAAAGCTGTGTGAACAATTAACTACTTAATAGGCACATCTAATTAGTTCATGGAATATGCATATGTTTGAAACAGAAGCCTTTCAATATGGTAATTTTATGGGCGGGTATACGGGTATATATTATTATATTATGTGTAAGAAATGGAGAGAGGTCTCTGAGGAAGTGCATTGTCACGAAACGCGTAAGACCTTAAGCTGTGTTTTTTAGATGTGCAAATAAAGGTTGATTGATTTTAATACCAACTGTTGCAGCTTTTTATGCTGGCCTGGAGTGCACTGCCAATGTGTGAAGTTTCCTGCCACACGTTTGCTACGCAATCTATAAAATGGTACTATAGGAAGCCACCTAATGTTGATACCGTTTTGTCAAGTACTGCTCCCTTTATTTATTTTTACTAGTTCACTATAAGCTGAGGCTGCTTGGATGTGCCATGAATGAATGTGCCTTGAATGTGTCATTTCTGACAATTGTCAAAAAAAGTATGTTTGTGCATTATTCTTAAGGTGCAAGTGTGCTTTACTTCTGCAGACAAAAGAGGTATGTGCCTAATGCAGGGGTCCCCAACCTTTCTTACTCATGAGCCACAGTCAAATGTAAAAAGACACAGTCATGTAAAAATGTAAAAAGAGCAACACAAGCATCATAAAAGTTCATGGAGGTGCCAAATAAAGGCTAAGATTTGCTATTAGGTAGCCTCTATGCATACTATCAGCTTACATGAATTTTTATTTGGTAGTAAATCTTGTTTCTAATTAACCAAAACTTTCTACCAAGTAAGCAAAATGTTGCTCCTGAGCCACTGGTTGGGGATCACTGCCCTAATGCCTAAAGTTTAGACACACTTCCCTGAAATGAGTAATTGGCAAAACTGATTATAGCCTGGGAGGTAGGTAAGGGGTTATACAGGTCAAAATTAGTTTGAATAAGAATTCCCTGAATTCCCTACCTGGAATTCCGTAAGGCAGCCTAAATTCTAAAAGTCCAAATTATTAATTTACTTGGGATGTTATTACAATTTATTGTTTCATAATCTTCTCACTTTAAATTGGAGTGGTAAATGTTTTACTTTTTTATTAACTAAAGGGAAATGCTGATTGGTACATGTCCTAATA
This sequence comes from Xenopus tropicalis, assembly GCF_000004195.4. Lineage (NCBI taxonomy): Eukaryota > Metazoa > Chordata > Amphibia > Anura > Pipidae > Xenopus > Xenopus tropicalis. The sequence goes on along the minus strand of NC_030682.2, from coordinate 78,847,641 downwards.
CTGCATATTTCAAAATTGCTATATTGCCTACATTTGGCCTGGTTGTCTCCACAGACATGTAGACAATGTTCTACTTTCATCACCACTTGGAGCATGTCATAATTTCCTCTATGATAATTATAAAAAAAATATTCTGAGCATAAATTAAGCTGTGTTCAGGTTTTTATTGAGTATTTAAGAGAGGTTAAAAGGATAACCCCTATGTATAATAAACATGCTTGGATATTAGGCAGCAGGAAGAAAGCATGCAATTTTATTAATGATCCATCAGCCACTAAGCACTCTTAATATGTTTATTGAATACACGTGCAAGAGAATGTTAACTGAATATAATCAGTTGCAGCTTCTTTTTGGTTACAAAAAAAATGATTATTCCAGTATGTGATTTACTGCACTTTAAACAATTCTTCAATTTTCATTTGTACTAAACTTAAAAAAGCTAAAGGTATTTTTGCCCCTAATAGAGCAAGATAAATATATTAATGTAGTGGAGGATAATAGTTTTCAGCTGCCTTGCTGAATGGGTATTATTGATAATGGTACTTGGTACCACATGGTATATTTCAGAGCTGTCAACTTTGTATGTCTCTTGCACAGCTTATGAGCCTGTTCTTGGGATTCTTGGATTTGTAGTTCAGCAACAGCTGGAGAGTCAAATGATAAAGAACCCTGTTCCAGTGGCTTGAAACTTGAACTCCCAGGGGCCCATTTACTATAATTCATGTTTTGTTTGTCTTCACAAATCGTATTTTTTAGCACTAAAAATCGTGGATTATACTACTTACTCAAAAACACAAAAAATTGTGATTTATTAAGCGTAAAGACCACAAATACAAAATGTCACTGTCTAAAAGCTGTTGAGCATGTAGAAGTCAAAGGGAGCTGTCCTAGGCAATTTTTTTGTTTGTTTGTGCTTTTTATATTCAGATAGTGAAGTTTGGTTCTAGTAGAAAAAAATCTCTAAGAGTACAAAAATTTAAATGTTGATAGTATACCACCTTCAATTTATAATATAATATGGCCCCCTATAAGCTGTTGTGGTAAATATCAGGAAATGACAGACAGAGAAGATCTCCAGTGGTAAAATTAACGAGGTTCAGTTTTCTAGGACCTTCCTGGTCTAAAACAATATAAAAATTGAGAAACAGCAAAGACGTCTGCTTTTTACATCAAAAGGACAAAAATAGTAAAATCATAAACAGAAAGAGATTCCCCAGCGATCTTTTACAAATATATTGTGTGGCCTAGAAAAAGAATGAAGTAACTAGACTGATCTATAGTATTACATATATGAAACCCCAAGATTAATTTCCTTTCATATTTTCCCAGTCTCTATGTTTCATTGCTGCAATGTATGTTTAAGTCTAGGCACAGCAGTAAATTTATCACAAACACACCTCATTACAAGCTTTCCAAGCTAGCAGATCAGTCTAAAACTCAAAGCACAGGGTTAACTAAGAATTCTGGCTTGTAAAATGAGAGAAAACATGCTCTTTCCTTTATCCAATTACTAGAGATTTGGGTGGGAGTGAGATGCACAGCATGGAGTGTGCAGCAAATCCCAGACAGGAGTCTGCAAGCTTGTACTTTAGTCCATCAGAACTTTAAGTAATAGCAGCTTCAGCACAATTTCTTTTGGCATATGTTGAATTATCAACACATGTGGTTAGCAAAGGCCAGCTGCGTTTCCTAGCATGTACAACTATGTAATATAAGGGAGCATGATATAGCGAACTACAAACTGACCTATCCAAACTGTGTTCGTGAAACATTTGCATCATATTAAAACAAAACTGGTGTGTGGCCTTTCTTTAATTGGCAAAGCTAGGGAAGGCCATTTATTTACAAGGCCCATTGCCAAGATTCATTTTGGTTTCATTGTTAGCCTACAGTGATTCTGTAGTTTGAAAATATTTAAAACCATTGTACATAAGGTGACAATACAGTATTTCAAACTAGGGGTTTACTTAGTTAATATCACAGGAATTTCAATGGATTTTACCTGGATATTTTGAATTGACATACATATATGCCTACAAACGATTTCCATCTTTGAAAAAATCTATGAGGAATTTGTTCATTCTTAAGTCACCCAATAAAAAACTGGTCAGTATACAACAGAGAATGATGTTCTAGTAGCAATTCTAGAGGTGCAGATGTGCAGATGTAATTGCTTGTCTAACCTGAATGTAAAGTTATAGCTGTACTGTACAATCCCACTCTGCAGAGAAAAAAGTTTCAAGAGGATTTACAGCAGAGCGCATAGCACTTCATTGTAAATCCACTGGAAGATATCACTTGCAGCACAGAGAGCACTCCAAGTTCACTTGCAATGCCAAAAAAATACTTGGATAAGTTGGCTGGCATTGGGCATACAGAAAATATTCTGCACAGCACTGAAAGGCTCAAAAAGGGTCAGGTTTGAGCCCATCTGTACCTACAAATTTATTGTACTGTAGCAGTGAGATGCACCATGCAGCTTGAATAGAGTGACTGCTAGTGAAATGGACTGAAAGTAGCAAATTTTTCTTTTCTAGTTCATGATAAGAAATTGCCAACATCACAACAGGTGAGACAAAGTGGGTGCAAGTGTAAAAGAATGTGAAATATTATATGTATTGTTATTACATGGGCACAAGGATAAGGCATGTGGAGAGGAATTAAATGTAGAAAGCATTACATAATTCATAAGATTGATATAGAGATGAACAGTTTTAATGGGAATGCAGGTGGTATGGTTAAAATAATGTTAAAAGTGCTGGTGGGTATATTAGGTTTTTCTTCTTCAACCCTCCCATGGTGCTCCCTGTTCCCCATATGTTTGGCTTAACATATCACCCTGCAGTATAATTGTAAAATTATAGGAACTGTACACACATATAATTTAAGCTCCTTTTCCTTTATTACAAGGCACAAGTTGACCCATGTAGTAAATATTCAAAGTTTTGTGGGGGTAAACCATTTTTAGTCCTCTTCTTCTTCAATGCTGTCCCAGATGTTGACTGTCTGCAGTAGTCTTGGATTGTTATCCTCTCTCTCCTAAGAATGAGGCAGTTCCTGGAATACCAGAATACGTCCTTAAAACAGTTCATAAGGTGCCAGGCTTCCAGAATTGCACCTTCTATATGGGTGCCCTGGAACAGTCTGTAAAGCACCGCATGGTGGGTAAGAAAGTTCCTGGGAACACAGTCTCTGAGTTCATGTTCCAGGGCATCAAGCAGGGCCTGTGCAAATGGGCAATCACAAAAAGATGTGCAAAGATGTTTCTTATTGAATAATGCACTGTGGGCAATGCCAGTACCTGAACAGGTTACGGGAATGCATGAAGGCACTAAGGGTTGGACAGCCATCCATGCCATGTCCTTGTGCTTGTTCGTCAGTCTGTCTGAAGAAATGTTCCCCCAAACAGTCCTTGCTGTGACAACTGGAAGCCCTGGAATAGACTCAATCATATCCTTTGCTCTGATCAACTTGTGGATTGTCTTTGTTTTCAACAAGTCGGCTTGACTCCCTCCAGTTGGTGTTCCCGCACAAACTTTGTAACATCCAGGTAAAACCAAAGGGTGTTCCAGTTCTAAGGGTAGGAATTGTCCCATTTGTCCCACCCCAACGAATGCCAAAATGGTAAAAGAAAAAAGTGGAACATGGAGCTGCCAGAAGAGTCCTTTTGTTTTCCAGTTATCATGTGGCGGATGCAGTTACACACAAAGAAACACCCTTTTCTGCCTTTGCAGGGCTCCTTGTACATGACTGACTGCTTTAATCAGTCCATCTTAGAGCCTCAGATGAAGTGGAAAACTGTCCTTCTAATGGCCCTGCAGACTGTAGCCAAAGGTGCTCAAGCTTGGGCCCATGCAGATGGGAAGTATCTCATTCTGCAGCACCAGGGTTTTCACTTCGATGATGAGGTTTCTGAGGCTCCAGAGACCAATCTTTTGTCTGACCTTAGCCATTCTCTCCACCCAGCACTTCAGTGTGGCGCCCTCTTCACTAAACCAGACTCCATGAATTTTGATGAAGTCAGACTTGATGGAGAAGGGGACGATGTCAGAAGTCAGGTTCCAGCCTCCGAAGAGCAGGGTCTTGTAGTTAGTGATGAGCGAAACTTCTGTGAAAATTCGCTGTGGAAAAATTTGTTGTGTGGCATTTTCAAATTGGGCACGGTTGTGGCAAAATGGGCGCGATCACAGCAAACAGGGCGCAGTGGCGTAAAAACAGGCCTGGGCGCGTCAAAATGGGTGCGGTCGCGTAAAAAAATCTGCGAACGACAAAAAAATAGCAACGGCGACAAAAAAGACGCGGGCGATGAAAAAATCATGCAACAAATGCGTTCGCTAATTTTATGGCAAAACGGGACAGATTTGCTCATCACTACTTTTAGGTTTGGACAAGTGTTCTCACGGATTGCTAGCTGGCGCAGAAGATGGTCACGTTGTCCATGTACAGCAAGAACTTGGCTGGTCCTGGTGCGGTGATCCCTTTGATCTCTGGATTCCGTCTGATACACTTGGCAGAGAGCTCTATGGAACAAACAAAAAGCAGAGGCGAGAGAGGGCAGCTCTGTCTGACCCCAGACAGAACCGGGAAGGGATCAGTCTTCCAGCCGTTTACCAGCTCCAAACTGCAAATGTCATAGTACCTAAGATAGACATATGAACAAAACATTTCACCCAGCCCAAACCTGTGCAGGACCTTGTTTATAAAGACGTGGGACACAGGATCTAAGGCTTTTTTCTGATCAAGGCTGACCAGGGCCACATGTACATGGCGATCTTTGATGTAGTGGACTGTGTCTCTAATGAGTAAAAGGCTATCTGCAATCCTGTGTTCGGGGATACTGCAAGCCTGGTCCGGATGGACAATCTGGCTAGTGGTAAAACTGACCAGTCTGTGTGTGGGGGCCTGCTACATGAATAATGATGAATAACAATGATGACGGACAGAGATGGAATGATAAAGATAAATACAGATATCTGTATCAGTTGTAAACAAAAAATTTAACATTTGGTTATTCAAAGCTTTAAAGTCATTTTTTTAAAGTGCTTGGATTTAGTTTGGCTGAACATTTTTCAGGATTATCAAATCAAACTTTGGATTCTGTGCCTCTGCTAATGTCAAATACTGGTATTTTAGTAAGCACATACATTTTTGGAAATATTTTCACTTATCATTGAGTTGCAGATGCAAAAAAAACCCATTTAACTGTGGGCTTTAGATTCATACATTTCCACTGCAATCACTAGACTATTTGCTCCCTACTTCCTTGGCTTGGTTTTTTTCTGTGGAAAATGATTGTGTACCTTTGCCAGTGATTTTCTGCTTACCTGACTTCGAGACTTCCTCCATTATTATCCACTTAAACTATTGCAGCTTCCTGTTCTGTTCACAGTCACATAACTTAAACATTCCTCTTCTTATATTCCCAGTACACTCCACCTTTCCTCCTTGGTTATGAAATGACAGTTTGCAGCCATTATGGTAATTTACTTTAGGTAATTTAAAAGCAGATGGATGGGAGGAAGTAGTAGAATATTTTCTGACCAGAGGCCAGAGCATATCATGTATCAAGCTACTTATACCATTTTTGTGTTTTCATCTGGTTTCTTTGTCTGTCCCCTCAACTGTATGTTATATTTATGCATCTTCCTGCTCATTTTTCCAGCATTATATAGTATCAAAACACATTATATATATATATATATATATATATATATATATATATATCAGCTGACTCACAAATATGGTGGGGAAAATGCTTTTTTCTATTTTATTCTTAGTCCAGCTGACTATTCCAGTATGGTGAACTACAGATTGTTTGTTAGGGTCCCAATATTACTTACTCATATATTGTAATATGTTTGGCACAAAGTCCCCTCTAAGGTCTCTACCCTTGATGTCCCTTACCGCCTTCTTTACAATGTATCTCCACTCTTACTGTCTACCAAAATCTAGCCAAGATTCTTTTTAGATTGTAATCCTTTTTAAATGTATACACCCATTTATTGTACAATGTTGTTGAATATGCTGAATATGTTGGTGTTTTATAAATATGTATTGATAATAACAATAATAATACTGTGTTTTGTTTTTGTTAATCCCTGTATAAAGTCTTCTGACAAGGACCGTAGATTGTAAGTTCCATTGGGGCAGAGACTGATGATAACCCTCCTATCAACATTTTCTTATTAGCATGTTCAGACACAGGTCAGATTTCAGTTGTGCGCTTTTGTTTATTCTGCCTTTAGGACAGTGGCCAAAGCTTATTGCTGATGTTGCCATGTTTACAGCACCTGGGCTCATTTGCCCAGCAATAGCAAATGAGATCCACTATAGATCCTTATTGATTCCTTCTTGACTATTTTAATGTACTCCAAAGTAGTTAACAATAATAAGTGCAAAAAATAATGATAACTTCATTCAATTATGACCTTGATCAGCAAGCGATACGGGGCAGATTTGGTCATCACTAGATCCCAATGCTCAAAATTAGTTTTAATTTCACATAAAGTCCAAATATCATCATTAGGTAGTAATGGCCATCAATAATATAAAGTCATTTTCTTTTTTTTTAGTTAAAAAACACATCAGTATATATTGAGAGTTTATTTATATTTTGACAGAATTTGATAGCGACATATTACTTGGCTATAATGAGACAATTACAAAGCTACATTTAAATCATACAGTAGTATATTCTATGTAAGGGATAATAAATTGCTAATACATTTTAATCCATTTAAAACAGCCTCTGCTTAAACAAGGAGATATCCTTTAGCAGTCAGTTTAGGCAAGACTCCCCAAAAGATAGCATCCATAGGCTTCCATCTGAAGCACAGCACCAATGTTACTACCACTGCCCAGGCTTTTGAAGGTGTTCAGATTTAAGAGAATTACTATTTTGTACTCATTGTTTTCTAATTATTTCTAAAGAAAATAAAATAATGACACTCATATGTTGAAATCAATTTGAACATTCAGTGATAGACTGGCTGACCAGCACACCAGAAGACACAAATATAAGTATCTGCAAACTCGGACTCTAAGTTTGTCTCCTTTGAAAGCTCTACGGCTGCATTTCCTTACCCTGTACTTCAGTGGTGTTGGACTCCTGGGAGAGTACTCATGGGAGAACTCTGCAGGTGGCAGGCAACTAGGGTAAGGGGACAATAAGGTGAAAAGTCAGCGAAGGAAATAGGCTATGGAAGACAAGGGGAGGCTAACACCACTCTTATATAATGCTCCATGAGGTACAGGAGATTTACCATATATTAACAAAAGGGCTGCAGAACAGGAGGATAAAAGTGCCCTTCATGCAAGAGAATACATTCTAATGGTGAAAAGAAAATTGAAAAGAGAGTGACATTGGGAAAGTTTCCAGTAAGAGGTGAGTGCTTTTTTTTCAAGTGGGAAAAACAAGGTATTTATAATAGCACTAGTACAAAGAGTTGATCCATTTACTGGGCCAAATACTGTACTGTATACAGGTCTGTTGCCCTACCTCTCAATTTGTAGAGCAAGAGGTTGAACTTGATGGATGTGTGTGATGGGCAACCACATCCACCATCACAAATAGGAAGAAAGAAAATCAGGTGATAGTATTTTGTGTAACACAGTTAAGATTTTTTTTTTTGCAGTACTGGCACATATGGCTGGACAGTTGTTTCCACAGTAGCACCACAGGTAATTTAAGCAGCACTTTCAGGGTTGGGAGTGTTCCAATCCCTATCTTAAATGTTACTTTTTTGTTGTATATGTGAAATACTTAGGGGCTGATTTACTAAGACACGAATTCGAATCCGAATTGGAAAAATTCTGATTGGAAAACGAACATTTTGTGACTTTTTTCGTATTTTTTGCGATTTTTTCGGCGACTTTACGACTTTTCGGAAATTATCGCGACTTTTTCGTTACCAATACGATTTGCGCGAAAAAACGCGAGTTTTTTGTAGCCATTCCGAAAGTTGCGCAAAATCTGGCGATTTTTTCATAGCGTTAAAACTTGAGCGAAAAGTCGCGCCTTTTTCGTAGCGTTAAAACTTGTGCAAAATGTTGCGCCTTTTAAGTTAACGCTACGAAAAAAAAATCGCAATTTTGCGCAACTTTCGGAATGGCTACGAAAAACTCACGTTTTTTCGCGCAAATTCGTATTGGTAAGGAAAAAGTGGCGACAATTTTCCGAAAAAAACGCAAAATACCGATCATTACGAAAAAAACGCAATCGGACACATTCGGCCCGTTCGTGGGTTAGTAAATGTGCCCCTTAATGTGTGGCTTGTAATAAATCCTAGAGAATGCTGATGAAAGGGTTAATTTATTAAAAGGGTGCAAGGTAGAAAAACCAGAAGAAAACAATGCTGTGTTTTTTGCCCACATAGCATTAGAAGGGACATCTCTGGATATGCTGACATCACCTGATTTACACAAGTTTACTCATTCAGCGTAAATATGATAAAGTGGGTACAGAAAATACACGATGAATGCCTGTGAGCTGCATGATGAACTTCTAATTTGGTTTCTTTACACGTCCTAAGCACTAAAATCTATCTGGGGCTAAGATTGCTAAAGCTGATTAACTGTATCACACACTTATCATTGTAACCCATCATAAGGAGATATAAATGGCACTTCCCTGAATCTTGGTTTTCATATTTCTTCTGCACCAGTGATTACTAAAACCAAGTGATTGACCTGTTTGATAAATTCAGTGTAATACTGTACTTTGGAGAAAGTATTTCTATAAGAGTTAGTAGTTTGTTAGTTAAATTGGAAAAGGACAGAATCCATAGGTCATCCTGGAAATTTATTTGGTGGCCAGTTACAGGACAAATAGGTCATTATGAGGGCAATGTAATGTTTATGCAGTTCAGCAGTTTGCTATACCATAATAAAATATTTTTGACTTGCCCTTGCTAACAACTTATCAGTAGACTATGCCTAGATGATGGATTTTTTTATAAGCACAACTTATACTTCACTGCAATTTTGGAAGATGTCATAAAAGTCCTCATTGGGCTGAAACCTTCCAGCTAGTGTGACTCAGACCCAGGGTCCCCTTTATGTCTCTCTCTGATATGGTTCTGCCATCAAAGCTCTGCCAATAAAAATGAAAGACATGTCCCAAAGGTACCTCCAGTAATTTATGGTCATAGTCATTTTGACCATATTTTAATCTATTTTAAATCTATTTTTACCCAGTCACTGTATATGCTGCCATTTTCTAAGGTCCCTGGTGGGGTTTATCCATCTGTGGGCTCTTAGGACTATCAACTTTTCCCAGTTGTTCTACTTTTCTAAAGTCTACAGTGAGGGGGTAGGACTGTGTGTGAAATTATTATAGTTCTTTTTTGTTCAAGCAGTTCAGCAGAAATGTGGAAAGAGAATTCCCCTGTCCCACCTACAGAGGACATGTCCAAGGATCCAACATTTTTGATTATGTAAATACTTTCATTGAATCTATCACCCATGTTCTATTGTGATAGAACCATCTGCAATACTAAGCTCAGTGAAACACAATATTAATGTTAAACTGTTATCAGCTTTATTTTTACTGCAGCAATGCATATTATAGTTTAGTCTTGGCTTCCTTTCCAGTCCTACTTATAGCACATGTTGAGGTCAGCCTGAATACCATTATATATTATGAAACTCTTGCAAGTTGCATTACCATCACCCAGCCCCAATTTGTGGAGACTTTGTGGACCCTCTGAATGTATTTTTTTGTAACTCAACCCTTGCTGTCACACTCCTCTCCTCATAAAACACTCACTTGAGTTATGTCAGTGGTGTTGGGAAATAGAATCTGTAGTTGAACAACTGTTGGGTACTGCAGACTGGACAGCCCTGAACTTTGTGAAGCGTAGAATAGATTATTTACTTTCCTCTGCAAACAATTGCAACTCTGTAAGCCCCACAGGATGGACATTCCTGCTTACAGCCATCTAAAGTTGGGTCTGATTTTAGTTCATCATAGCACCTGCCCTGGGAAATAATAAATAAAATGTTGAAGTTTCTTAAAAAAGATGTAGCATTTCCTGCCCTCGTATGCAGTTATTTTGAGAAAAGAATGGTGCCTTATCACCTGACACTTTTTCAATAAATTATATATTTTCCAAAACCTTAATTAAAAAAAAAAGAAATCTTATGCTACTCATGTGCCAATGATAATTAAATATAATTAGGTATTTCAAAAATCCTTCTGTTATTAAAATTATGACTTTGACCTCATCCATTCCCATTAGACACTCAGCATACGTAGAAACTTGATCTTTGCAGGCTTATACAGACACTATTTATTACAATTCCCAGTTCTTAACCATCTGCAGAATAAGTCATAATACACTTCACAATGCTTTGTAAAAACATAATACAATATGAATATAAGGTTTTCTACTTCTTTAACATGATTTTTTTGCAGTAATTTGCTAGAACTAGAACAACAAGAAATCTTATGGTTTTACATAACTGAATTTAGGGGTACAGCTGAAATATGAATTGGCTTTCTGGGAGGTCCATGAACCCTTCATTCTATCGCGGTGGCCTACATCCACAAATTGCTTTAAATTCTGGCCAGACCTTGGTTCCTTCGGGTAATTGTACCATCTAAGGAAGCCTATGATTTGTGCCACACATGCAGCAAACATTTATTTTTTAATTTGTGCTAAGTTTAAGGTTATCACTGGTGTCACTGTGTAAAAATTCACTGCATGTCATGCTACAAGTATATAAGCCATTTAATACCTGCCATTACTAGGTAATAGGGAATTTAATACTTGGCATTTTTAGAATGACATTTTTGTGTTCCCAGATGCCATGATATACTGACTATATTGCCATAGATTATTAATTTAATAAAAGAACAAGGCTTTCTGGGGATCAGGGAGGGGTCTTATGTAGGATGCTCTGTATATTATATGTATTACTGAATAAAAACATTGTGAAGGATATGAGTATGCAGATCTGAAACATGTGTTACATGAATTAGATGCTAAAGAGATAATAGAAGTCACTATAGACTCTGGGGCTAATTTGTCAACACTAAGCAAAATTGCCTCTGCACAGCAACCCATAACAACCAATCTTCATTTAACTTTGATCGACTGCAGGTAGAACAATGTAAATCACTGATTGGTTGCAATAGAATACTGTATAGTGCAAATATATTCAGTTTTAGTAATTTTACAAGAAACTACATTTTGATTCAGCGTAAGGAAATATTCGGAGCAACAAACTGCTTTCTCCTGAATTCAGCTATTTTCTCACCTTGCTTGTATCCCTCTTGCCAATATCCCTACTTTAAATAACCAAATACTGTACTGTTATAATATATGGAAATGGAAGTATTAAAGGGGAGGAATAAGTCCATTGACAAAGTAGCATCAGAATAAAAGATCATTACATTCTCTGCAGTGTAGTAAATATTTTATACATTTCAATGTACTTTAGCTCAGTGCTTCTCACACTGTGAAGTAAAAATCTGTCATGGCCAAAATATATTGACTTCTTCCTCCTTATACATAATGATGACATAAAACAAAAAATGGAGTCTGACTAAATTTTAATATTTTATAGTACAGTAAATTGTCCTTAAGTTTTTCATTTGTATCCAAAACAAACCATTTAATTTTTCTTAAAATTTCTGCTGAAAGCAACATGAAGTCCATGTTAAGCCAATTATGCAACTCTTTATTTTTATTTTGGTTTTTTTTTGTAATAATAAACAGTTCCTTGTACTTGATGGTAACTAAGCTGCCTAATTTCATATTGGTGGCTAAACACTCTGTTTGGGTTTATTTAATGCTAAAATATTGTTTTAATTTAAGGTATGGTGATCCAAAGTAAGGGGAAACCTTTATCTGGAAAACTCTTGGTCCCAAGCTGTAAAATAGATCTATACCCATATTAATTATAATTCATTAATTTCTAAAGAGTTGTATCAAAAACTTTTACATACAAACCTATACTGACCTATCTATACTCTCACATACATAAACCATATATACCAACATGAACTAACTAACTGTAGATTTTAGCATCACAATAGCCTTGGATATTATTCTTGTTCAAGAAATCATTCAAGCCACTCTTAAAGGCATTAACAGAATCTGCCATTACAACATCACTAGGAAGGGCATTCCTCACTGCCCTCACCGTGAAAAAACACCTACGCCGGTTCAAATGAAAGTTATGTTCTATGTCTAATCTAAAGGGGTGGCCTCTGGTGCGCCGATCCTTTTTATAGGAAAAAAGGACACCCCCTATCTGTGTCCTTTTTTCCAGAGAAAACAACCACAACCTCAACAGTCTAACCTCATAGTTTAAATCTTCCATCCCATTTACCAGGTTAGTTGCACTCTTAGGGCAGATTTATCAAAACACAAGTTCGAATCCCGAATGGGAAAAATTTGGATTGGAAACGAAAATTTCTGAAGATTGCAAATATCACGAAAATGCATACGAAAAATCGTATTAGTCATGATAATATTGTATTGCTGATCCAAACGATTGTAAACAGCGGCAAAACCGTTCCAAGAAAGTGGCGAGAAAATCACGCAAGAGTCGAAAAAGTCGTGCAAGGTATGAAAAAGTCACGGAAAATACGATTGGACCGATCAAATGAACGCTCGGAGCGTTTGTGGATAAGTAAATGTGCCCCTTAGTCTGCACTCTTGCCAGCTCATTAATATCCTTCTTAAGGACTGGAGCCCAGAACACTATCATTTAGTGTATAACATGCATTTATATTAGTTCTACCAATGTGCATAACTTTTCAGCATTGAACTTCATTTTATATTTTGATGCCCAGTTTTCCAATTTTGTAAAATTGCTCCTGCATGGAACTTTCTCACAATATAGTATCATCAGCAAAAATATAAACAGTATTTTCTTTGCCCACCTCCAGGTCATTAATAAACAAGTTAAAAAGCAAAGGACCAAGGACTAACCCCTGTGGTACTCCGATAATCTATCCTTTGGCCAGTTTTCTATCAAAAAACAAATATTATGTTCCAGGCCAATATTCCTCAGTTGTATCATTAACTTTTTGTGTGGTACTGTATCAAATGCTTTAGCAAAGTCCAAGTAGATGACTGCTTTTCCAGCATTAAGGTTACTGCTCAGTTCCTCATAAAAGGCAATTAATTTAGTCTGGCAAGATCTGTTACGCATAAAACCATGCTGGCACAAACTTATAGTGATTTGCAATGTATTCAAGTATCCTATCCCTTATAATGCCTTCCAAAAGCTTTCCTACCACTGATGTCAGACTAACAGGGTGATGGTTAAAGTAATATTTTAGACAATATACATTTGATCATCTTTTTATTATTTAGTTTTTAGCTATTTGTCTTTTTCCAGCCTGCATTGCAAAATGCTCTCTTGTTGTGGGGGTCACTCACCTGGCAATTAGAAAGCAGATTCAATATGATAATAGATTTTTACTGTTAATATTTTATTAGACATATTTTTATTTACATATTTCTATTTACCACTGCCTTATTATCTGGGTAACTACGACTCTAGCAACCAGCTAACAATAGCTCTCTCTGCACTAGATGAAAAATTTGAATTTCAGCTCTTTAAGTTACCAGGAGTGGCTTTTTGTGCGATCTGTCTTCTCTTTTCTTTTTGCCAGAGTGCATGCCCATGCACACTTAAGTGAAAAAGCCAGCTTTTTTTCTAAGTTCGCTCTTCTGTACATGCATCTGCCTGTACCAGAATAGAAGAAGATGGAAGAATCCAAAGAAGATAGCACTGAGATTGTTCTGCAGAAATACCCTGGGTCAGTGCAAAATTTAGCGAACAGGAGCACCAGCCAAGGGTATCAGGTAAGCAATTTAAATTACTAAGGGGTGCCTAACATTTTGTCACCCCAGTGAATAAAACATTAGTTCTCCTTTAAAAGCTAATTCAATGGTTATTTAAACCTTAATAAATAATTTATTAAGTACTGTAAGCATGTAGTGGTGTAAGGATCATCTAGACATCTGTCAATATGAGCTGAAGTTTGAATCAAAATGAGCAATTTGAGGATATGATTGCAGTTCTTAATGAATTGTTTATTTTTAAGCTTTACAGTTGTAATTTGTTTTCTTTCTAAATCATAAGAAGCAATAAAACTACATGCAAAAAAAGAACTAAACATGGGGTTTATTTATCATGCTGTGTAAAAAGTGGAGTAAAGCATTACTGGTGATGTTGCCCGGGGCAACCAATCAGCAATTAGGTTTCAACAGTTAGAAAACCAAAGCAAATCATCTGATTGGCTGCTATGAGCAACATCACCGGTAGTGTTTTACTCCACTTTTTACACAGCATGATAAATATACCCCATAGTCTATAGCGATGAGCACATTTTTTCGGCAAACATGGATTTGCAGCAAAATTCCGTATTTCGCCATTGGCGAATTTTTTCACAAAACTATGGGAAAAATGTGTGGGGAGTGAGGAAAAAGTTGTGGTTGTGTCTAAGAAGGCACGATCATGCATCAAAAAACCATGCATTAGCTGTGTTTTGCAAATTTTTTGATGAAGCAAAACAGGACAATAATGGTATACCCATCTAACATTATTCTGACATTCCATGCTTAGTCACAATTTTCGCCAATAAGAAAAGCCCAAATGAGCAGTACATCTCATATGTGATAGTTACGGTAACCTATTTTACAGCTACCTCACATTGTCACTTGTTCATGTAATTTATATGGACATTGAGGTGGCCTACTGGTTAATACACACCCCCCAACTTTCTACTCCTTTTGACCCACTGAATCAAGAACAATCCCTCTGAGAACATTATACACACAGCTGCCCTTCTTTCTCACTCCCTTGCAGCAGGATTAATCCTATGACAAGGTTCAGAAAAGCATAAATCACTCTAATTGTCATATAACAGATGACATAACAGATGTCTGCAATCCCCTTTCTGACCATAAATAAATGAGAAGTTTATAACATTAAACTATTTCTCTGCACTTTAGGACCACTTGCATCTTTGCAATGTTTATGTGTTTTATCTTGTTATTTATGAAGAACATTTAGTAAATAATTGGTAAATACTTAGAAAAAAATAACTTCCAAACTGGCTATTGTACAGGTGCAGCTACCTGTAGGCTTGTTTTAAGAATATATTCTTTAAAATTTAGGAATTTTCTTCGTGCGCAGATCTGCCTATATGTGTACATTAAATATAAGGTAATTCTCCTAGCTAAAAATGTGTGTTTAATACAACCAAGACAGGAATAGAACAATTTTTACACCACTACTCCATTTTAATAATTCCAAACTGGCTTCTCTCCTCAAGCTACCATCAGCAGCAACTTATCTGTCACTTACCAAAATTGGGGACATGATACTCCTTTTACTTTCCTTCAGGGTAAGGTCTAATCATATGATACTTCTGGCAAACTCAATACATCAAGACAATGTCCGCGTGTCAGAGAAGTACAAGAAGAAAAAGAGGTACAAAATGTACATTTAGGTAAATCTTTTTATGCTAAAGCGGTGGGGCGTACTACATATTATTTTGTGGTTTAATTTATTTTTCTGTAATCATTTTTTTGACCACCAGATGGTGCTGTGGTGCAGATATATTTTATATATGACGTTGGCCTCTAGTTTCAGTCCAGGACAGGATATTGCCCTGAGAACAAGAGAAAGTTAGTGAGGAGTAAGGATTTCGCCTAGACCCCTTTAACCTCTTGAAAGCAATTTGTGAAGTCCAGGGCCTCACAAATAATAGATAAATGTATATCAATTCTGACAGGAGGGCCAGCTAGTATAAGGCAGATCCTGTGAAGTTTGCCTTAGCTTAGAGGGTGAGAGACAATTATTGGTCAGCTAGTCAAGTAGTGTTCCTACAAGGTGTCAATGTCCAGGCCGGCTCACAAACCATTTCTGACGGCACCTCTTTTGCGCGTGCAAACTAAGGCCAGGCACCTTAGGCCAGGAGGGCCCGTGAGGTAGGAGAGTACCAGGATGGTGGCCCCATGTACTGTAATACCTTTCATGGTTATTACTTAACAACTGAGGCTGTGTGAGCACCACTGGTATGAGCTTGTATGAGCTTGTTTTTAATAACAAGAATAAAATAAGAATACAAATGTAGTGAGTTGAGCTGCAAGAACCACGTGCATCTCCAGTTTATATCACCGCTATGGTGTTGGTAAGCAAGGTTCTGGTCAGGAGCCTAGCAGAAACATAGTAACATACATAGTAAAGTTGAAAAAATTCCATCAAGTTTGTCATGATATAGGCCTGTAAGGGTTAATCAAGCAGGCCAAGGTATCCCAAAATCTTCCCTAATGTGCCAGAAACAGATATACAACAGGCCTCTGGTCACTAGGGTCTAGAACCAGCCATGTGTAAAGGCCTCACAACCTGGAATGCCCAACTCTAATCCCTGGCTGATAAGAGCCATGCCATGTGGGGGAGTGAAAGCCCACCTGGGGGTGACTTAGAGTTCACATTGGGACCCATCATAGGTGATGTGGCGGTCACACCATAACCCAAACTCACAAATATTTATTGTCCCAGAACCCATACCATTTATACTAGAGGTACCAAAACCTGAGTATATGTTTAATTTACTATGGCCTTTCATACAAGTCCAAACATCACTGGATTTGGCCACTGGGTTTGTCAGATAGGAATATCTGGGCAGGAGCAGGTCTCACAGTAGTGATGTTTAGTCTGTATGGGACCGGTGGGATCATTTAGAATTGATGAATTTAATTTCATCTTTCTATTATGTTCCCACAAGGAGTTATGGACATTTTTATCATTGGTCCAGTCCATACACTCTGGAGGTAATAAAAGTCCCACTGTGTCCTGCTAATGGTGACACCCCTTGCATTCCTGAGGGGGGGAGTGTCCAGTTACCTGATCCCCTGCAAACTGGGATAAATAGTCAGCTCTTCTGACTATACTTTGATATTCTGTGGAGGACAAATTTCTATTGGAAGTTTATCCCTTGGTTTCCCCTTGCATCCAGGACTAGAAGAACTCTGCTTGGTATAGTATAGGACTTCTATATTTTTCCCTTTTATTTTAAAACTGTTTATACTTATTTTATCGTATGTCCTTTTTGTAACATCTTGTTTTAAATTTGCACTGTTATACCTTTCATAATAATAATAATAATATGAAATTTAATAAGTTTGTCCTTGATGCTCTAAAACGTACCTAACCTCCGAGTGTGTGCCTTAGACCTCTGCATGTTGTATGCTGATTAACCCTTTGATTGCTGGTAAGGAGAGTGTGTGTGTCAGTTCCTTACATTAACCCTTTCTCTACCAGTGTGCTTGGCATCTCTCATCGCCAGTGTAAGAAGTATAAGAGTGGTGGCAGCAAGTTGTGTATGAGTTTGTGAGTGTTGGTTGGTCTTTGGGGTGCTGTGATGCTAGTCTGACCTGTGTGTCAGATGTGAGAGACTGAGCAGGGGACTCTCTAGACAGCCACGCCTAAAGTCACATGCGTCTGAAGTGGCGTAATCATGACAAAG
This sequence comes from Xenopus tropicalis, assembly GCF_000004195.4. Taxonomy (NCBI): domain Eukaryota; kingdom Metazoa; phylum Chordata; class Amphibia; order Anura; family Pipidae; genus Xenopus; species Xenopus tropicalis. Next base: position 78,830,144 of record NC_030682.2, on the reverse strand, counting down.
TTCAACCTTAATGCATTTATATAACCTGCCTAACTGCTAGTTGATCCAGAGGAAGGCAAAAAATCCCAACCGAAGCACCATGGTGGAGACAGATGAGGGATATTAGCCCTGCATATGCTGTGCATTCCATCAATAAACCAAGATTTGCAGTTCAGCAACATCTTATAAGCGCATTTCTTCCCTTTTGCGAAGGCCTATCCTGCGTGTTTGAGTCACATGTGCTCATACCCACTAGCTCAGCGGTTCTCAACCTGTGGGTCGTGACCCCTTTGGGGGTCGAACGACCCTTGCACCGGGGTTACCTAAGGCCATCGGAAAACACTTATTTCCAATGGTCCTAGGAATCATTTTATGGTTGGGGGTCACCACAACATGAGGAACTGTATTAAAGGGTCGCGGCATTAGGAAGGTTGAGAACCACTGCACTAGCTGGACATACAAATACTAATACAAATACTAATGTCATGTCTCCAGCACAGCTTCCATCAATTAGCTGTTTATTGTTGCTCATTAGCAGTTAACTCCCTCTGCTGGCTGTTCGCTGCAAATGCAGCTATTCATTTCCTGTGTGACCTATAACCAATGGAACCACCATACTTCCTGCCATGTAATGTTTGCAATGCTTTGTGGGAGTACAGACTCCATTTTGTAGATCATGCTGCACAAGAAGCACACACTATCCATCTTCTCCTAATGGTAGCATCGCTGGTAAGGATTATGGTCATAAACCCTGGACTGAGCCACCATTAAAAAGCTGCCAGCTCCTCAGAGACACTGTGGCATATAATCAGATCCAGAAATGTTTTGTATGTTGCAGTTGTTTTTGTGTTAGTGTATTCCCCATATACTCATTGTGCTTTATCTCCTTTGTATTACAGTTTTACCACTTATTTCCACAATCACCCAGTAAAGTTCTACAGATTTACCCTTTGTCTCTTTATTGGAGTGTGGGAAGGTTTAGCTGTATGTCAAGCTACATACTACCTCAGGGTAACACGCGGTGAGGACAGAACAACTAACCATAAAAGGGTTACATTATTATATGATCTCCTTATATATTTATACAAAGTAATTATTTCACCCCTTAAGCGCCTCTTCTCCAGTGAAAACAACCCTAACTTGGCCAGTCTTTCTTCATAACTGAGACTTTCCATACCAGTTGCCATACCAGTTTCCATACCATACCAGTTGCCCTTCTCTGTATCCTCTCTAGCTCAATAATGTCCTGTTTGAGCACTGGAGACCAAAACTGTGCAGTATATTTGAATTTGCCAAGTGCAGTCCCATTAAGGGTATAAGTGGCTTGCATATTTTTACATCCCTGGTGCATGACCTTACATTTATCCACTTTAAAGGAGAAGGAAAGGTTAAGTCACTTGGGGGTGCCAAAATGTTAGGCACCCCCAAGTGACTTAAATCGCATACTTTTTACCCCGGGCTGGTGCCCCTTGTTCAGAGAGAACAGCACCAGCCCGGGGTAGCTGTGAGTGCCTCCTCTTCCGTATTCGCTGCGCGCGCATGCGCAGTAGAGTGAAAAAGCCGAACTTAAACATAGAAGTCGGCTTTTCACTCTACTGCGCATGCGCCGGCCCACGGATTTCGCCGGCAGCGCGAAGATGGAAGGAGGAAGGCTCGCTGCAGGTACCCCGGGCTGGTGCTGTTTTCTCCTAACAGGGGCACCAGCCCGGGGTACGAGGTAAGCGATCTAAGTCACTTGGGGGTGCCTAACAGTTTGGCACCCCCAACTGACTTAGCCTTTCCTTCTCCTTTAAATCTCATCTGCCACTTAGCCCCACCCAGATTCCTGGATGGATTTATTGGGCTGCAGAGTTTTGTGTAATCTGTAATCACTGATACATTACTTATAATACCCTCCCCTAAGTCATTAATGAACAAATTAAACAAAAGTGGACCCAGTACAGAACACTGAGGGACCCCAGTGAGAACTTTACTCCAAGTAGAGAATGTACCATTAACAACCACCCTCTGTACCCGATCCCATAGCCAGTTATCCAAACGACTTCACTAAGACCAATAGACCTTAGTTTAGAAAGCAGTCGTTTGTGGGGAACGGTATCAAATGCTTTAGCAAAATCCAAATAGGTCACATCTACTGCACTATCCAGCTTCCTTTCCTGCTGATTACTGCTCATAATGCCATTCTCCAAAATAGATCCCTTAACAAGTAGGCATGGCATTGCAGCAAATTTCCACGTTTCACCATTGGCGAAATTCGTGAAATGGGCGGCAAAATTTGCGTGCTTCAAAAAGCTGTCGCCCATATTGCACAAATTGTTTGCCATTTTGTAAATCTTTTCAAAGATTAGCAAATTTTTCAGCGAAACGGGACAGATTCACTTATCTCTGTTAACAAGCCGTCAAATAACTTGCCCACCACGGATGTCAAACTTACTGTGCTATTATTGCAAGGCCAGGATTGTAATCCATTTTTAAATACAGGAATTACATCAGCTCTCCTCCAATCCATAGGTACCATACCAGGTGAACGAGAATCTGAGAATATCAGAAAAAGAGGCCGCTGTAAAACAGAACCTAGCTCTCTCAGTACCCGAGGGTGTATGCCATCTGACCATCACAATACAACTCCTTATAATAACTCCTGTAACCCAAAGTAACTTTTAAGTTCTTGATAAACCAGTTTAGTTTCATATGATTTGCTGCAGTTCTTGCAAAAGAAAGAAATTGCCTTTTACTTATGCAGGGTAACAAACAAAACATTTCAGGTATAAAAAAAGATGTTAAAATATGTAAGGTATTTATGAGAAAAGTGTGGCACTGTAAGTTTATATCTGGTTTCAGTGCAACATAAATCAATGCTCTGGAATTTTTCCACAGTAATCTGCTGTAGCAAGCTGTTAAAATAACTGCTGTTCATCATACACGTGTCTGTTTTCATAGCACAGCCCTACCTATGTATAAAACACAATAATATCCTCTATATTTCATGAGAGTGAGAAAGAGCCATAAGGACAGAAGGATAAGCACAAGGGTAATCATCTATACTTAGGTCATGTTTTTAAAAGTATGTGTGTAACTTTTACACTAAGAACAAGTAAATTGGGTTTAAAATGCATATACTGAGCTTACACTGGAATTTTTACTGGGAGTTTACAATGCTGGCAAAGTCCAGCTTAATGTAAAGGAAGAATCAGGCATATGTCTTATATAGCTGTGTAATTTTAGTTGGCAAAATTGCATAACAACTTGTGTATTTTACACTGCATTACCTGCTACACTGGCTTATATGCATCTTTCAGTAGAACCGCATTGGCTTCTAAGCCTTTGCTTTTATACAACAAATTAATGTTTATATAAACCAATAGAAAAGTGTAATTCTGTGTTGCTTTTTTGCACATTTATAGATATGGCTTTTAATCTGCAAAAACGATCAACAGCCATTAAAAATATGCTGCAACAATCAAAAACACAATGTAAAAACAAATCTTAAATATACAGGCAATAACATCCTTATGTATTCTGATTTATTGCTGCATTGCTTGGTATACAGAATATTCAGGCAAGCCATTCTAATTGCATGCTGGAAATATACAGAGAGTGACATACCAGAGCCAAACCAGATGTGATGCTCCCTCAGTCCACATGATTATTCCACCCCTGAAACTATTATAGATAACAATGCCCTATGTTTTTCTGTTTGTTGTAAAGTTTGACAAAAGGCAAGAACCATCTTGCACTTTCTAAACAGCAATTTACACCACATTGGAGGCCTAAATCTTAGCATTTTGAATGTGTACAATTAAGTTAAGGTCTTGTGTAGTATAAAATATTGGCATCATTTCATGTGTTCATCTGACATGGCAAAAATACACACTTTCATAAATATCTCCATATAATGGATTACAAAGGATGATGATGTCTCACACACAAGGACAACATGCTCGCTCCCTAATTGCACCTCTGCTTTATGATTTAAAAATTCTTAGGGTGACCACAAGTTTCCCTTTTGCTATTCATTTTTTACAACATAGTAACATACACGTAGTAACCTAGTAAGTTAGGTTGAAAAAAGACAAATATCCATCAGGTTCAACCTTATATGCCTATATATAACCTGCCTAACTGCTAGTTTATCCTGAGGAAAGCAAAAAAAACCTTCTGAAGTCTCTCTAATTTGTTGCAGAGGGGGAAAAAATCCTTCCTAACTGCAAGATTGCAATTTGAGCAGTACCTGGATCAACTTGTACTAAGAGCTATCTCCCATAACCCTGTATTCCCTCACTTGCTAAAAAGCCATCTGACCCCTTCTTGAAGCTATCTAATGTATCAGCCAGTACGATTCAGAGAGAGACCTCACAGCTCTCACTGTCAAAAACCCTTTCCGAATATTTAGACGGAACCGCCTTTCTTCTAATCGGAATAGGTGCCCTTGTGTCTGCTGGAAGGACCTACTGTTAATAAAGCTTTAGAGAGATTATTATATGATCACCTTATATATTTAAACATAGCTAGCATATCACCTCTTAAGCACCTCTTTCCCAGTGTAAACAATCCAAACTTGGTCAGTCTTTCTTTATAACTGAGACTTTCCATACCCTTTACCAGCTTAGTTGCCCTTCTCTGGACCCTCTCTAACTCAATAATGTCCTGTTTGGGTACTGGAGACCCCAACTGCACAGCACATTTTAGATGGGGCCTTACTAGCACTCTGTAAAGCCCACAAGCACTCCAAGGTCCTTCTCCATTATGGATTTTCCTAGCACAGTCCCATTAAAGGTGAAGAAAAGTGTAGGGATCCCCAGATTTGGGCCCCTTAGGTGGGTTCCCATTTAGACAGGCACTAGAGGGTGGCCTTATGTGATTTGGACACCTAAAGGTGGTCTTAGATGTTTATGTTTCCCTGCAGTTCAGACAGCAGCCACCGGGTGGTGTGTTGGGATATAAAAGGGGATGACTCTCATGTTCAGCAGGTTTTAGTCCTGGGACCTCCCCTCTGTTAAGAGGTGTTCAACAGGATTGTGCTTTAGTTAGTAGATTGTAGTAATAGGTTGCTCTAGGAGTGACAGGCAGGATATTTAGATGGGCAGAGACCACCCCACCAGGAGTTAGAGGGGTTAAGACCCCCCAGCAATCATGGCTGGAGTCTAGGGCATGTAGTGGCTAGTTAGGTGACCATAAGGGGAGATTCCTAATCAAGGGTACCTAGGCGTGCATACCGGGGTGAGTCCTTGTGGAGGGTCAGCCTGGCGAGAGTACTGGGGAGAGCCCTAAGAGAGGGTTTCTTGGCGAGAGTACCGCGGGGAGCTCCTACATAGGATCACTTGGCGGGAGTACAGTGGGTACCCCTTTGAGAGAGGTTCTCTAAGAGAGAAGTAAAGGAGAAGTGTCACTGTAACTGTTCATGCACTGTACCCTGGAAGTCCTTCCTGCACTTAATAAAGCAAGTTCATTTGGTTCATCATCATAACCGGTGTCTTGGCTGTTCATATACAGAGGATCCTCAACTGCCTGGTAAGCAGTTACCCCAAGGGAGGGGCAAGGTACCGGGAGTTGCAGGGAGTCCCTGTTCAAGGAGGACATTACAGAGTTTCACAGGGAGGGGAGATATAGTTCTACCTATACCTACCCTGGGTGGAGGCACGCCATTCAGTAATACTAAGCGGGGCTCAGGGGTCCTGTAGCGCCAAAAGTAAGCCATTGGAGGCACAAGTAGCAGCACCGTTCAAAAGTGGGCTACAAAAGGTAAAAACTAAGTAAGCTTTATCAGAAAGGTCTATGTAAATACAGCCATAAGCACTCACAGAAAAACTGCACTGAGTCTTCTATGAAAAGAAACACGGGATTTCTTGTCTTCTTCGTTCCAGGGGCTAGAGTCTGCACAGTTCTCTCCTCTCTCCCCTCTCCTGCTCCCCCCTCCCATAAGAATTCATAAAACTCCCTTCCTCCACCCTTAAGAATGTGTGATCTCAGCTACCAACTGCTAGAACTGCAAGCAGGAGCCTACTTAACGAACAAGTAAATGCTAGCACTCCATATAAGCTTGCTTAATAGAGGTCCCCAAGGTGTATCTGATCTCTATAGAATGCATCTTCTGTTACGAATACTGCATTCCGTAACTTCAGCAAAGTTTTCAAGGGGAAGTTAATCACATCATTGTTTTCTATTTCACACATTTTCAAGGGGAAGTTAATCATATAATTGTTTTCTATTTCACCCAGTTCCAAGTCAAATGTAAACACATTATTGTTTTCCAAAAATAAGCTCTAAAGCTCTTAAAATGGCTGCTGGAGCACTTTCTGTTTGGGGAAAATAAAGTGGATAGATGGAAATGAACGTCCATTTAAATATTTACGAATTTCTCACATTTTTCAGAAATTCATGGTTTTCGGATAATAAACTCAATATTTTCATTCAACCCTACAAACATTATCATGACAGTGACAGTTTATACAAGTTTCAAGGCCATAACAATGAGTCAATATGCCCCTTATTATAGTGTATATTCATTAAATGCAGCTTCTGTTCCCTCTGATTTGTATTGGTTAAATTGTTTTTTTTTTAGTTGTAAAATTGGTGTGTAGGCAGCCATCTCAGTGCATTGTGCCTGAGTCTGAGCCTTCAGAAGGAGCTAATGCTGCACAACGGAACTGCTTTAAGGTAACCAATTGTTTCTCCTGCTTCAGTGTAACTGGACTGGAGGAGTCGTAAGACGGACTTGGATTTCTTACTACAGAGTGCTATTCTGATATTTACTGGGAGCTGCTATCTTACTACCTTCCCATTGTTCTGTTGATTGGCTGCTGGGAGGGGGGTGATATCACCTCCAACTTGCAGCTCAGCAGTAAAGTGTGACTGATGTTTACCAGAACAGGTTACATGGCTGTGGCACCCTGGGAAATGAAGAATGTTAGATTTCAAAATTTAATATGAAAAAAAAAATCTGTTTGTGTTTTTGAACAATGGATTTCAGTGCAGGATTCTGCTGGAGAAGCTATAATAACTGATGTATTTTGAAAAAAAAAACAAGTTTTCACATGACAGTATTCCTTTAAGTACTTAAACTTTACTATTCTGAAGTTCAGGTTCCTTGATGTTCCTGTGTATATATATATTTTTTGCACCATGCATTAAAAAATATTACAAGCATGGTGGCCAGCTTCGATAATTGTTTCTGTAACGGAGCCGCACACAAACATATGCAGTCGGGAAGCTTACCCCATTTATTATGACCACCTTAAATTGATAATTCCCAAACTCCTGTCAGGTGATTCCTGTGGTGTCCAGTACAAAAGCCAACTATGTGTGAGTTTTAACTTTGAAATAACAAGTAATACATGAAACTTAGTCCATATAAAATAAATTGAATAAGTTGAATGTAGGATTGTCCAGACTAGTGCTGACTTATCTAGCTGACCAGCTTAAATATATTGCAATATATGGACAAACAATTTCCTTAATAGACGTTTGCACAAAATGTTATTAATAAAGTACAGATAAAAATGTACTGATAAAGTGCAAAAATCTGTCTGTGGAATAGGAAAAAGCCACCAGTTGCATATTTCCATTTTTTGGAGGTATTTGTATTGCTCTTCGTGAGGTTTTTGGAATTTCATATTATAAGCAGCAAAAGACTTGTGAAGTAAATTACTTAGTAAGATTGTAATCCATTCCTGTTCCATAATAACAGATAGAGGTTTGGAATGTAAAGTGCCTGTAGGAGGTGTACTAATGTTTTATTTTGAGCATTGTTGAAAAATGTATAGCAAAACAGTTTGAAGTAGATACCTGTGCTTCCCTGCCTTAGGTACCAGTGATAACAGATATCCACTTAAATCAAATACATATGGTACACTGTCATATTCTGATGAATCATGTCCCAAAGTACACAAATGACAATGGCAAAAATGGTAAATATTATAGGCCTCTGCTGACAGTCATTAAATGTGTACACATGATACAATTCATGGGACCTTATTTCTGGGGATCTTGAAAAATCTATCTTTTGTAAAGTTCATTTTGTAAGAGGGTGGCCTAGATTCATTATGACTCCCTAAATGGAAAATTGGGATTCCTAAGAAGTCATTTAATATAAGTACTAAACAGCAGTGCATCAAAAAGTCTATACTTAATTGAGAAGGTTGTTGACTATTTTGTTGTGTGCATTTTGTTAAGTGTGATACAAACTGTTGTGTGCTGTCCCTTGCTAAAACCATATTTTGTCCTCTTTTTTTGAAAAAAAAAGGGGAGGGAAGAAAATGTGATGAATTCTGTTCCAGGTGTAAACCATGTCACACCATAAAGCTCTAAGACAGATGCCATCTAATACTTTTTTAAGTATATCAAATAATTATTTTAACATTTAGCTTTACAGAAACTATAAAGCATGGCTATTAAATATACATATAAAGTGAACAAAAATAAATAAATAAATAAATTTGTGATTTAAAATGTGGGAACAGAAAGGTAACAACACAGCAGGGACAATTTACTCCTAATTTATTTTCTGTGTAATTAAGCATTTCTACCATATTGTTTGGAATCTCTCTTACTACTAGATCATAAGGGCAGGTAGGCTGTAAGGTTTAAATGTGCTTGTTGCACTATACTGTCAAGGTAAAAGCCCAAGGCTTTTATTTTACATTTCTTGGAATATCTGTTTGCCGTATCCGAGCTCTGAAGTATTTATCAGCAAGGCTGATCGCAGCACTGGGGGGTGGTAGTGAAAGGGCAGTTCTATTATCAAGGGCCTCACAATGTAGGCAACAATGCAAACTGCACCTAGATCAGCCAGAAATACATGGACCTTGCAAGAATCCTGGCAAATGTGCCAACGAAAATAAAACAAACAAGCTGCTGAAGCCCCGGAAATTGGTGTGGCAAAATACCAGCTAACTGATGCAACCTTGTCCTTATTGGTCTGTGTCATGAACACGCCACTCTCAGACGCGTATGACACGGGGACGGGGCAACAAGGGATTACACTCAGTCACCTTTCACACATGTTAGACTAACATCAAGCACTCCCAAACACATCACCGGCCCAAATAACTATTCGCTGCCACCATCTCTCATTAACAGGCGATAGAAACCTAATACACAAATATATCACACAAACTTTCTTACTGCATTTAAGGTTAGTTTCCACTAATTTAACAGCACACTAGCAGCCAAATGGTTAATTACAGTCAAACACACTCCCCTGCTAGCAGCCAACTAGTTAATTAGTATTTACACAGAACTTGTCCCCCCTACTCAACACACATACAGCCAAGCAGTTAATATATTCACATGCAAACAAGGTATGTGGGGATCTTTATAGAGCCAAAGGACAGAAATTATTAAATTTTATATTTAATATTACAAAGGTATAAATACATAAATAAAACACAGCGGAAAACCCTATGTATGTTACCAAGTTATCTTTTGTGTCCTCCTGAGGCAAGAGTTTGGAAATCCTGAGCCCACCCCCCAACAGATTGGAATACCTGGGCCTGTGTGCTTTTTATGTCCCGCTGGGCCCCTCCTTCATTACTGTATGCATGAGGAGGGAGTGTCCAGAGACTTGTCACATGACCCCCCCTGTAGAGAGCTGCACTTCTCATGCCAGTTTCTTGTCATATAGTATTGGTACTTGCCAGGCACCCAATATTATTATTAAAGTAGGGGCTATTAGGAAGGGGCAGTTAGGTCTATCCCTCCTTACTGGTGGGTATAGGTAGTCCCTGTTTGGTATCATTGGGAAGCATGGGCCTCCTCATAACCACTATATGATTTATGAGGGTGTGAACCTTAAGGCCAAGGAGATATGGATCCCTTTCTATAATCCAAATTTTCTCCTAGCTGCTGCCGCCCTGCTGTTCCTTGGTCCACACTTTGCCTTGCTTTGATTAACAGATCAAAGAAACTAAAGGCCACCAGCTTCCTGCCCCAACTAGTTTATTCATTTGGCCCTTCTGGCTTTTCACACCTCACAGCCCCTTAGCCAGCCAGCCAGCCAGCCTGGCCTCAGTGTCTGTTAATTACCCCCTACTGTGAAGGGTTTCCCTCAAATTTGGATTCCAACCAGACTTTCTAAATTGAAAACTTAACCTTTTACTGCTGAGTCTAACATGACAGTCTGCCACTCACTTATCCACTCTACAATTAATTCAAAATGCTTTTACAAGATTTATATACCTTACCAAACCGCCTATGCTGTAACCACAATCAATAAGCAGGATTTCAGCCAACTAATTTAGCCAATTTCCATGATCCCCTTGGATAAGTTAGTCACTTTTAGGTTTCTACTTTGGTTCCTAAATTTACATTCAACATTCATTTCAAACCTTATCCTGCTAAACTTGATTGATATGATATGGATGTTTCCTATCCATATGTATTGCCTACAAGCTACCCCTTACAATAATATGGCCAGACTAGACAGAGCACTAAATACCTAGACATAAACTTTTGAGCAGGTGGCATTGTCAGAGAACCCCTTGGTGTCTAATAATATCTACCTATCTCATATATAAAATGTATTAACAAAGAATGCATTGTTCCTTTTTCTAAGTTCTTGTGAATTTTAATTAGATTAACAAAATACTTGCAGGTATGTTCTTTGTTTGACAGAATTAAAAAACATTCAATTAAAATGCAAAGTTGTCAGTTAAACAACCTTACAGAGTTGGAAATGGAGCTAGTAATGTGAAACTATGTCTGGAAAGAGAAGCCACAGGAAGCTAAACATTGAAGATCAAACTCCAAATTTCGTTAGCAAATATGCAGGCAGACCACAAATGGCTGAGTATTTATAAGAAAATTACATTAAAGAGTTATTACAAAAATTTTTACATTTTTAAGCCATTTAACATTGTGGCTGGAAGACGTATTTTATACATGGGTGTGTTTATGAAACCTGTACAAATAGTTTTTGGTTAGAAGCAGACTTCTAAATACACTGGAGTTTAAAACCTACACCTGAGCCATGAAGGCATATGTACACCATTGTATCATTTCATATCGATAAAATGGAGTCTGGCAGCACTGCTTAATCACACATGGAATATAAAAATCTTAACTCTGAAGTCCTTATAAATCACTTAAAATCAGTATTTATACACAAGTGCAGTAAGTGTTCTTGTAGCTGGTCCTTTTCACAAAAGTATCAAATATTACCTTTAAAATTCACATGTGCAATAAAATTTTCTGATCATGGCATAGCGTTTTTTTAGGAACTTTGTTTTACAATTTGAGTAGCTGAGGGGGTTCTCTGACGTTACTTTTTCACATGGACAATATAGGGCTGATTCACTAAAGTGCGTTAAAACGAGCGCTATTTATAGCATGTGTTAAAAAAATTTTCGCGTCTTAACACACGATTCACTAAAAGTATATTTGTGTTAATTTAGACGCCATGCTGTTTGCGTTATTTAAGTCGCGAAGACTATTTTCGTGCGGTATTTGACGCAACGCGCGCTAATTAACGCACATTCGCTACTTGTCGCGTGCACGCTAATTGACGCATGCACGCTAATTGACGCACGTGGTAGCACATAACTAGCTCCATTTTGCGCATTTGCGTTGGGAGAGCACAGAAAGTGGTGGTGCAAAATTGTAAGATCAAGAAAAAGCGATGGAGAGCAGTGTGGGAGCCAGCAGAGGGAAAAAGGTGGCAAAAAAGAGGGAACACCTTGCAAGTGTTCCAGCTGCCTTGTCACACAGCTCTGGCAGTGACACTGACACAGAGAGGCCTGGCTTCATCGGTAGCCCAGATGTGGAGGGCACTGACAGGGATTATCGGCCAGAGGAAGCACTCTCTCCAGCTCATTAATATCCAGTCCTTAAGAAGGATATTAATGAGCTGGAGAGAGTGCAGAGACGTGCAACTAAACTGGTTAAGGGGATGGAAGATTTAAACTATGAGGTTAGACTGTCGAGGTTGGGGTTGTTTTCTCTGGAAAAGAGGCACTTGCGAGGGGTCATGATTACTCTGTACAAGTACATTAGAGGGGATTATAGGCAGATGGGGGATGTTCTTTTTTTCCCATAAAAACAATCAACACACCAGAGGTAACCCCTTTAGATTAGAGGAACTGAACTTCCATTTGAAGCAGCGTAGGTGGTTTTTCACGGTGAGGGCAGTGAGGTTGTGGAATGCCCTTCCTAGAGATGTGGTAATGGCAGATTCTGTTAATGCCTTTAAGAGGGGCCTGGATGAGTTCTTGAACAATCAGAATATCCAAGGCTATTGTGATACTAATATCTACAGTTAGTATTAGTGGTTGTATATATAGTTTATGTATGTGAGTGTATAGATTGGTAGGTGTGGGTTGTGTGTGCTGGGTTTACTTGGATGGGTTGAACTTGATGGACTCTGGTCTTTTTTCAACCCTATGTAACTATGTAACTATGTAGGAGAGTGAGGAGCTTCCAACCCACTCATCAGCAAAAAGGAAGAAACAGCAGGAGAGCAGGCTCCGAAACTTAACGTTTTCGGAGTTTGAAAATGAGGCTATACAGACTATAAGGGAGAGCCCTGGGAGTTAGTGAGGCCACTTAGCAGCAGCTTGCAGCATTTTAGTAGGGTTTGTGTCAGAGCATGCCTTAGTATTGTTACACTTGAAAGTAAATGGAATTGATTGGGGCAACAATGAGGAACAAAAAGTGAATGCGTTGTTATGGCTTGCTTATTGGAGGCAACACAATAAAAGCATTCATATATTTTATTTAGATCTGGAACTGGAGGTGGCCCTGCAAAGAAAGTGTTCTTCACAAGGTATGAGGAGCAGCTCCTACCTTTTTTTCCATGGAGAGAGCGTGAGTAGTGTGTCCGGCACCTTCGATTTGTACAGGAATGTTGGCCAAGGTAGGTGAAATTACATTAATACAAGTGTATTTACTCTTGCAGAGAAGCTTAATATTAATGGAATACAATGTTTTCTACAACAGATTCATACTTACCACCACCTGGCACAAGCAGATGCACACAATCGTCATCTGCTCCCATTCCAGGTATTTTTGTTACCAAATTTTGTTGGACCTGTGTTTTGTGCTTGTGCATTGGCATAATAGTGAATTGTGTCTGTGTATATTGCAGGTGTTTCAATTACAGAAGTGCAGTGTATTGCTAATAAGATAGGTGTGTTATTGGACAAGTGTGTCTTGCTGGGTTAGGTGCAGTTCATCTTGTACTTTTGTGCAACAAATTGTCTTGCAAGAAAAGGCACAAAAGGCAATTGAGCCAACATGCTCTACCAGTAGAGCTAGTGGTGAGAGCACAGCTACCGCTCCTGCCACATTAGGGATCTGTGGAACCTATCTTTTCTTAGGCCTATGTTGTTTGTAAATATTTCTTTCTATTTTTTCTATTTGTGTTATGGGTGGGGGAATCACCTGCTCAAACCATTTCTTTTGGAAGTGGGTTCCCTGTAAATAAAAACTTTTTTTTTTGGAGAAGTTGTTTGTTATTTCTTGTTTATGGGATTAAAGATTGTAGGTACTTACAGGAAAAGTAATTGTTAACAATTTGTCCCGGGACTTCATTCCCTCTGGCTTCCGCACCTCGGACAGGATCTTGGGCAGTGGTCCCCAACCAGTGGCTCATGAGCAACATGTCGCTCTCCAACCCCTTGGGTGTTGCTCCCAGTGGCCTCAAAGCAGGTACTTATTTTTGAATTCTTTGCTTGGAGGCAAGTTTTGGTTGCATAAAACCCAGATGTACTGCCAAACAGAACCTTATGTAGGCTTCCAGTCCATATAGGGGCTACCAAATAGCCAATAACATCCCTTATTTGGCACCCACAGAAACATGTTTTATGCTTGTATTGCTCCTAAAGACTTTTTACATTTGGATGTGGCTCACGAGTAAAAAAGGTTGGGGATCCCTGATCTTGGGGATGTATGGGGTCCTCCAGGTAATCAGCCACATCGCCTGGTAAGCCATGCCGGTTTGCCAGATTGTGCAGTACAGCACATGCAGCCAAAATTTGGGCAACTTTAGAGGGGCTGTTCATTAGGCTGCCTCCTGATTTATCCAGGCAGCGGAACCGGCTTTTAAGGACCCCAAATGTCCGCTCAATCACAGACTGCACTCTGACATGTGCTTCGTTAAAAGCAAACTAAGCCCGTGTACACGGCCTGTGAATGAGTGTGATGAGCCACCTAGAGCACGGGTAGCCAGTATCTCCTGAAATAACAAAACATGTAATAAGATGCTGCAAACAAATAAGCTGCTTACAGTCTCCCTCTGTCAAAACACGGCCCTTTTGCAACAGATGTGACAGTGTGAGACTGATAGGTGACACTACAAGTAGCTGCTTTGACTCTCCCAATGACAAAAGAGGGCACTTTACAAATTGCAAAACAAGTTTATGGCAGGCAGGGCCTGGTTTGACAGTGGCAGACAGAAAGCAAATGTGGGCAAGTTGTGCTAGACATGACGCAAATACTTAGCTAACAGCCACCCGTGAGGCATTTGTCCTGTCTCGAAAGAATGGTAAAGTGCGTCAAAACTGCCTAGGATGTAAGCATCATGAGAGGAGCCGGGGAACCCATATATGATGCTCAGGATATTCATATGGCCATCACATACCACTTGCACATTGAGGGAGTGGTAATCCTTCCTGTTCCTAAAAATGTGCTCCCTGTCTTGGGGGGGTTTAACGCCACATGGGTGCAATCAATTGCACCCAACACATTGGGGATGCCACTTATTCTGACTCCAATTGCTGTGATAATGGCTGAGTTTCCCCTGAGACCCCTTTCCCTGGGCCTGTATGGAGCTGGGCACAACCACCGAGGGCAATCTTTGCCAGATAGCAGAACTCACCAGACACTCGGAATCCACATAAGGTTCTTTATTTGTGGTGGGTTAACAAACGTTTGGGTGGATGGACAAATGCTGGAGTGGATGACCAAATGTTGGAGGTCAAAAGAAATATTGCTTTCCCAACCCCTGGAGTAGCTCCTCACACATAGAAAGCAGGAACATGAATGGCATGATGGGAGGAACTGACGTCACACATAAGGAAATGGGAGGGTATACAGACTTAGAAGTAAACAAGTTGTAATGCGACCTTGGTCACTAGGTGGCAGCGTAACAATGAAAATACATATAAACCATTAACTTTAAAACATAATACAGAAATATTAACTGCTGGGGCAGCACACCACTTACCCCATAAAACTGCCTTTTCACGGTGTTCCACTCGTTCCGATTTTGGGGGAACGAAACAAAATTCCCGGATACCGAGCGTAAGGCGTCCAGGACCTGGCCAAGTGCAGGGAGCAAAGGAGTTTCACCATTCCAGGGACGGCACGGCTTCTGTGAGTCAGTGGCTGCAGGGAAGGCTCAAGCAGCTCATACAAGCTGGATATTGCGGCTCTATTGAGACTGACCACTTCATCCTCGCTTAAGCCCTCTAAAGTGGCCCTTTCCCTGAAAATCTGAGGCCGCATCGCTCTTGATGGTTCAGGGACTTGATGTTCCTCCTCCAAATCCAACAAAAAGCCCATAGCAAACTCCATCTTGCCTTTTTACACTAAAAAATGAAAAATGTGCTCTGCACAACGCCTCCCCCAATTAGGTGCTAAAATACGCACACATTCGCATGCTAATTAACGCATTTAACGCTTTAGGTGCTTTTGTGAATCATGCGTTAGTATTCTTTTCATTCGCAAATTACCACGTTGCGTCAAAATGAAAGCATGCAGTTGCGCGCTAATTAACGCACGCAATATGCGATAATACTTTAGCGAATTGTGCTTTTTTTGCGTCAATTTTAACGCAAGAAAGCATTCGATAAGCGTTAGTGAATAAACCCTTATGAGTGTTGAATTGCAAGTTAGTAAATTTAAACTTATTAACCCTATCTTCACTAGGAATCCCCCCGCAGTCCACATCACACACCTCAAAAGCACACTTTCCTGTAAATTTTTAGGCAAGACAGCTGTACTTTCTAAACATACTGGCACACAGCTATCAAAGCTGTTTTGAGCCAAGAATACATTTTACATGTCTATTTGTAATCTTACTAAGGGAACCTTTTTTCTATGGGTCCCTACAATAGTACTTAATTCTTTTTCACCTTTATTAATTAGCTACCTAAAGTTTAAGTTTTGAAGATGTCAGCTGTGATATCAGCACCTGCAGCAAAGGCTTAACTAAATTATATTTGACACACATTGCCAAAAAATAGCAAATTTCCAAAACAAAATCATTTTATCTATCTTAAATAACAGTCATTATTTGATTTAAAAGAGAGCAAAAAAGAGCAACCCCCCAAAAAAACACCAATATTTAATACTTTTTTTTAAACTTGATTGAATATGAATTGAATATGTAGCAGCAGGTCCTATATGCATACCTCACGATTTTGCTACCCTGTCCCGCAGTCCCGGAAAGCCGCGGATCTGTCCTGCTTTTAAAGGTCTCCGCTCCTGTGACGTCACACGCACGGCTCTCCTTAGCGTCGCAGCTTCTGCGTTGCTCAGTTCAGTTCTAACATAAAGGCCTTCACAGTGCAGAAGTTGCGGCGCTAACAAGAGCCGTGCGTGTGACGTCACGAGGAGGAGAAGAAGAGCCCTGGGGCGCAGCCGGATGGTGGTAGGAGCAGGGGGAGCTGCAGAAAGCAGGGGGATGCTGGGTAGACACTGGAGGAAGGTAAGGGGCAGCTGGAGGACCCTGGGAGGCAGCTGGAGGAAGGTAAGGGGCAGCTGAAGGATGTTGGGAAAGGATGCGGGGGGAGCTGGAGGATGTTGGGGAGGACGCTGGGGGGAGCTGAAGGATGTTGGGGAGGATGCTGGGGGAGCTGGAGGATGTTGGGGAGGAGGTTGGGGGGGCTGGAGGATGTTGGGGAGGACGCTGGGGGAGCTGAAGGATGTTGGGGGGAGCTGAAGGATGTTGGGGAGGACGCTGGGAGGAGCTGGAGGAAGGTAAGGGGCAGCTGAAGGATGTTGGGGAGGACGCTGGGGGGAGCTGGAGGATGTTGGGGAGGATGCTGGGGGGAGCTGGAGGATGTTGGGGAGGACACTGGGGGAAGCTGAAGGATGTTGGGGAGAACGCTGGGAGGAGCTGGAGGAAGGTAAGGGGCAGCTGGAGGATGTTGGGTGGGATGCTGGGGGAAACTGGAGGATGTTGGGTGGATGCTGGGGGGAGCTGAAGGATGTTGGGGAAGATGCTGCAGTTGGGAGCGGCCCATAGTATGGGGACACTGGGGGAGGACCAGCAATATTTTAGGGGGTCCCTGCTCTAGCACCAATGCAAAATATAACACCTGGCTACCAATATTTTAGGGGGCCCTGCCTACCTATGTCCGTCATGAGTCTGTCATTAAATACAGGTGCCACAGTGCATAATGAAATCCTTAGGGCCACAATATGTCATAAAATGATTGGGGCCACCGTGTCTGTCTTCTGATGCGCTTTGTGTATGTTATGCTTTTCAGGTGTGGTTTTGTAAAATGGGCCTGTTTGGACGGGGGGCGTGGCCAAAAAGTGGGCAGACATTTTTGTCCCTCCTTCTGCTTTTCAAATGTTGGGAGGTATGCCTATATGTCCTACTTGAGATGGGACCAGGTAGGTTCTACTGCGTTTCACTAAACTAAGTTAGGCAGGATAGACATTTCAAAGATCTCTCTTCAACATGAAATTGCTTTCTGTTGAGTTAATTAAGCGGTGTATCTTCCAAGATTCTATTTCTTTATAAAAAACCTAGACTTCCATGAAGCATTAATCTGACACTGCCATCCATTCTATATGAAGGAAAATATTGTAACAGGCAGGCAAATGAGGACTGTGCAACTGTCATTTCCAGCCTGCAGATGGCAGCCTTAGACAATCTGGAAACAGTAAGGCTGATACTGTACCATGTGACTTTGCAAGGAGAGAAAGGAACGAAGAAGGCAAGGCAATAAGGCAAGGAGAGAGCATGCACAGATCTGGCAGCAGGGAGGGAGAGACCTCCTGGCATGCATGGTTGGCAAAGTGCAGGTTCCTCTTAGTGTGCCAGTAAGTGTCAGTCAGGGAAGGATTTTACTCTCCTTGCACTTTAGGATCCTTAGGTTCCAATAGGCCCTCACTGTAGCTAGTGCAGATCTAGGGCCCAGTTGGGGAATTAGGGAATTGTTTTATAAGAACCAGAAGGTTCAGTAGTCAGGTTCCCTGGGAACACTGCGTATATTTCCATCAATAGATTATAAATCTAATGTACTGGATCTTATGGATGTCACACCTTGTATTACAAATAAGTGCGCACCAACATAAAGTGTACACAACAAGCAGGCCTGAACTCTTAGTTCCCCCCACAGGGGTTAATGAATTGTATTACTGCATTGGTTTGTTCTTACTGACATTATTTGTACTTGTTCTCTTATAGTTTTCATTTACCTGTTCCAGTAAAATTGAGTGTTGCATTCACTCTCACACATAAGTGTGTTATTTCTACTTTGTACCAGGCTATTAAAGGAACCCATACCTTGCCCGGCTACTGAAAAGATAACAGATAATTTGGTACAATATTAACAGTAAGTGGAGGGCTGTGCCAGATTTGTTTCCTGGCCCTTTCAAATGTAAGGCTTGTTCAACACATTCACTTTGTGTGGCCAACCATATTAATGCCCAAAGAAGGGATGTTCCATAGGATGACATTAATTAAAGTTTGTGGGGCGGGGGGTACAAAGAGGAAGAGTATCCCTAGGACTATTTGTGCTACAAAACACATTTGGGCAGCAAGACCAGTTAACTTGAATAAAACTTCTCCTGTATGCTTTGCCTGTGTTGCAACTTTATGGTATGTGGGCATCAATGACGACTACCCTATGATACTGCCTCTACCTTACATGATTTCGACAATATGGCATATACAATGAAACCTAATTTTAAGTTGTCATGTATTTCACACTGTTTTCTTCTGGTCCCACAAATATACATGCATAGTGCAATTCCTTGGTTTATGTTTTCCCGGATTTTACGCGCACCACCACTGTGTGACGTCATCACACTTGACGCAAATATTCAAAATGAAGAGGCACTGAGTTCCCAGGTTTAATGCCTGAATATAGGACTTTTTCTACTGATAATTTCCTATATATTTACAGGGATTCTGTCTGTTGTATCCTATGACAGATAGGCATACCGTATATACTTGAGTATAAGCCGAGTTTTTGAGCACCAAAAATGTGCTGAAAAAGTCTCCCTTGGCTTATACTAGAGTATATACGGTACTGAAGATGTCATTCATTCACTGCACGCGTGAGCGCTCACACCCCCCATTCCCCCCCCTGGGCCGGACGTTTCTGCGCTTCGGTACGTGTGCCCAGTCCGATCTGGAAATGTTTGAATGTTACAAATTCTAAATATTATTTAGCTTGGTAAAGTTGTCAATCAGCCATTTTTTTTGCATTAAGTCACCACTGTATTGATAAAGGGCATGTGTGGGGAGGCATATAGGCATCCCTTTGGTCCTGCCCCCTACCCACCCCATAGCTTGCATTTCATTCCATAATGACAGGGCTAGCTGTGCCTTCTGGCTCTATGCATGTCACTGAGTACCAGATTTATAATCCAGCACTCCTTCCTAGAGTGAGCAGTAAGGGGTTTGCACTTGCCCCCCCAGGGTCAAGACTGACCTCTTATATCACAAGCATTTCAGATCCCATACCTGTATAATATTTTTATAAAGTATGTGCACAGTTTATTAATGCTTTTTGCACTCAACCTTAAGGTACAGTTGTAGTTTGAGAATCTGGAGTGTTTTTTTGGAGACAGGATGCAATGCAGTGATGCAGTAAGTTTTAAATATTTATTTTAATGACAACAAATGCTGCATGTATGCATTATAGCAGAAAGAATGTAAAATATAAGTACCTGGGAGCTTGAGTTTATGGTTATTTTTCTGGCAATTTACTGCTGTAGACGTTGTGCTTTATATTAGCAAAGCACCTTCGAGTACATTAAAAAAATAAAAGTAAAGGATATTATACATAATTCTACTGTTCATCTTGATCCCTTTTTAACTCAAATTAATATCATACTCTCATGATTAATCTTAGAGAACCTACACATTTGATACTAAATTTTATACAAGTTTTCTAAATGTTGCTGTGAGGCCCCAATGTTATGCTCCTATGGTGTAGATTTATTACTAATAACTCTGAATTTCTGGAGCCATGTACCACCAAGTTCCAGCTTTGGCCATAATTGTATTGTAACACTTGTTTGGCTATGAAATGGTTAAACCAGGTTAGTAGTGATATGAGAGCATGTGTTACATGCAACTCTCTTTCTTAGGATGGACCTTCTCTTAGGTGGAAGAGACCTGACTGGAGATAAGGGTGTAGTTGAACTACAACTCACTGTAGCTGTGTAGTGCAGTTGGTAAGAATGGATGCCAGAAAGGTTCTTGCTGTTGAACTATGAACAAGTTTATTGTCACAATGATGAGACAATGATGGTAAACAGGGTTATCAGATACTCACAATGCATGCAGATATTTAGGGTAGATGACAATATCCCTTAGGAAAAACAAAGGAGGGTACACACCGGTTTATCCTACCTCTTGGTAGAGTCTGGGCAGGGTAAATGCACCTGTCAGCTTGATACCCCCTTGGAGATAGTCTGGATAGATACCTTATTCCTCAGGTTGATAACCCCTAGCTTGAGAGTCCTCTGTGTGAGTAGGGATCAGGGTTTATTCTAACCTGTCTCCTATCTCTACTCCGTGACCCTATTGCTGAGGCAACATTGCCGGATGGAAAGGTACTTCCAGAACACTAATTCTCCTTTGATGGGGCTATTAGGCTGCCCTTGCTTGCTAGATGCTAACTGTCTCACTACTCCTAGGGAGTGCTATTACAAAGTCTGCTATGCTTACTAAGACCTCGTTCACGGGGCCCTGTCTCCGACTTTCTCCAGATGGTATGGTGGTCTCTGGGATAGTATAGCTTTACTGGGGCCTGTTTCTGCACCCAGGCTCAATGGAGCTGTTCTCAGGTAGCAGACAGGCCAAAGAGGAAGTCACACCTCCTTGCTAGACACTATATCAGTCTGCAGTGGGCATGTACAACCATAATAACCAATAAGGTATAATGCATAGTGCAAACTAGATACATGGGACTCTGCCCAGTAACAGTAATAGAAAGAACTAGTAGGGGATTAAAGCCATAGGAGTGCTAAACCCTACAGTATCATGACTAAAGACACCTTCTGTTGCTAACTAAAACTCATCTGAAAATCTGAATTCAGATAAGAGAGATATGTCAATATCAGAAACCAGCAAACTGCAGTCTTCTATTTCTAGTTTGTAACCACTTTAACACCATTTACAGAATGCTCAACCTCCCTTTCCCCTTTACTGCCAATCCTAACCCTCTAGTATCTTTTAAAACCATATCTACCCCAAAGTCTTCCTTCTGCTCTTTTTTTTTATAATACTTTATACCACCTTAGTACCTTATATACCTTCAGTCGTATCTCCTATTACCATGACAGGAGCATCGTTGGGACTTGCCCCGCCTCTTGCCAACCTAATACACCACCCCTCCTATCCTTCAAATCCCAGAAAATACAGACACCAGTTGTGGATGAAAAGGGCCGCAGAACATTTATTAAAAGCTGAAGTTTTCATTTAAAATGTACAAAGAACAAATAGCATAACATAAACATATGATAAACATATCAAACATATCATGAACATATGATAAACATATCATAAACATAGCCCAACATAACTTGAACGTTTGTATAACAAATAATTAACTCTTTGAACAACCATGTACCGCAACATTCCAATAACTGTGCAACACCACTAGCGCCGCCAGCTGCCATCCTAGCCCGGAACAACCTACTCCTCAATAAAATTCACTTCCTGATACAGCTCCTTGCCGCTGTGGTGCAAGGTGTGCCAGTCACCAATAACCCTGCAACTCCCTTCCTTACATAACCATTGCTTCCCAGACTCAACCACCCCGCCATCAAAACTTCAATACCAACGCACCTGTAGGGAGGGAGGGTGGGCGTTTTCCTGTACTGCAGGAAGCGGGAAACTCAAAGTCACCTTTTATACCCCCCTGCCTACAACATATAAACCCATCGATCCCCCGGTACTGCTCTGTCATGTCCCTGCTTCCCTACACCTTGCTACGGGTCACCAGTCACTTACCTTCTGTGGTCCCCTCAATTCATATACCCTAACGTTCCTTTTCTTTCAGATAAGTCCCACTCACTACTGAAAAACCTCTCCTTACTTCATATCATATGTGACTTTTAATCATATCTTCTCACACTTGGAGAGCACCCACTTCCTAGGATTTCAGCCACAGAAATAAAGAGCCAAAATAATGTTACATATTTGTTAAACACAGTAGTCAATGAAAGAGTTAAGTTTATTTATATGGCAGGTATAGTAAACATTTTTATTGTAATTATTCTGTAAATAATGCATCTTCTGTTTTAAATTGTTATGGGGGGAATTACATTCCCAACAACTCCCATCACACACAACTCCACATCATTATATAAATTTGACCTATATTAAAATGATCACATTGAAGCTATTCAACCAGCTTTTAATTACTTTATTATAGTTGTTGAAGGATGTCATTATTTTCTTAACTGTAAGTGCTACATTGTTAGTGACCATAGAATAAGACCATATAAAACCTGTAAGTACTAGGAAAAGGTTCTAAAAGTACTACAATAATTTATAGCAAACATAAAACTTAAAGTAGCTATAAAACCTTTTCAAAACTTTATTTCTTTATAGAAAAAGAAAATGTATATTTTAGGTAAACAATAAAATTGAACTCTGAGCTGTGAAGCACTTAAGTTGGTTTTCTCTGATTCATTTTTAATAGACTTTTTTAAATCAGTGTCATACTGTGGTGTGCTGCAAATTTTGCTCACAGTGTGAACTTATTTTGGTAGGCAGTGGAATTTATAATTTTCATTTGCCATTGAAGACATTGGTTACCATAAGTTTCCCAAGCGTAAAGTTTTCTCTCACAGGGAATTGTGTGCCCCTATAAATGCTTAAATCAATAGTAAATGATGAGGAGTGCATCACATCCTTTAGAGTGTTTTTCTGTCCAAAGCTCAGTGCCTACAGTAGGCCCCCATTGTACCACAGAGACTTCGGTATGCTCCCAGATGTACCAAAAAGTTTAAAATAAGCTATGCCCCAAATAGGTGGTCATGTGGTCCTCAATGTCTTAAATGTTCCCCAATAACTGCATCACAGAATATCCACTGTTCCCCCAAAAATGCACCTAAGACACAGTGTGCCCAACAATTCCCCATTACCTGCAGAATATAGCACCCACATCATATATCTACAAATGCTTTGAAAATGGTTTAGAAACAAGTCTTTGCTGCTATAAATTACCTAAAGCTTGGAGTAGGTATACAAAACACTGTTAGTACAGGGTTTTAATATTAATTTTTATAACTGGAGAATATTAAAACTTTAAAAAAAAAATCACATGATATACAACTGTTGGACCCCATACTCCATTTAGGCCTCTGTTTTGATGCTGTAATCTGCTATTGTGTTTTGAAAGGGAATATTACTGCACCTTGGAACTATGGATTCTGATTTAAACTGTAATTAGTAATGGATATTATTATGCCACCTAATCAGTTTCACCAAAGCATCAAAGCATTGTGAATCTTATTTAAGACAAAAATTCTTATTTTTTAAAGGGGAAATCCACCCAAACACAACTTAAGCTTTTTGAAAAGTAAACATATTAATTTCCCCTGCCAAGATTTCAGATTATGCAGAAAGAGAAAAACTGTTTTGCAGCTGGATTTCAGCATATAAAAGTGGTATTTATTCATACTTTTTTGAAGGAACAGATTACAATGATAAGTATATTTGGGGTTTCTGTGTTGTTTGGCGCTCTTTAACAAACTTTGGTTTGGAAGTGAGAGTTCCCCTTTAATGATTTTCTTCTCCGTTATAATACAACATACTTTATGAATGTGTAAATGTTTTTTAGTAGCTATATTGTTGGTACTCCAAATTATGGAAAGACCCATTATTTTAATACTGTACATTGCCACTGTTTTCTAAAGCATTTCTGCACAATTTAAGATAATTTTAATCTAATGATTGCTGTGTTATGCAAGAAAAACTCAACCAAAATAAAAGTTCCCATTACCTTAATTATGTTATTTCTTCTCTCAAGAGCCTAATTTAGGATTTAATTAAAACCCCCAAGAACTGGGTAGCTCAATGGGAATATATTATTGAAAGGCTAATTGTTTCTTTGGCAAAGAGTGAAATGAAAATGAATGCTCAATATATCACTGTCTAAAAGCAGAACAAAGCAGTGTGTTGCTGGGGGCAAGCTTCTAGCTTTGTGCCCTATAACATTTTCATGATTTCCCTCTGAGCTATAGTTAATGCCTGTTCATTACTTTATTTATTGCTTTAAGTAAAACATGTGATATCACTATTTCTTGTACTTCTTGAAATGAATACAGTGTGTGATATAACTAGCAATAGTGATGCTTTCATAGAACTTGTTAGAACAAAATGTTGGTAATACTGTATGTATTTGGCATGGGTGTGGAACTCTTAGCTTGTGTGAGATAACTGTTACATCATTGTAGGTGTCATTGGAAAGTAGTGTGGCAGCCTGGGACTGCAAATGTTCGTGTTTTCAGTTGTCTCTCTCTATTAATATAATATTTTCTCAAGGTGAGATTAAACCA
The DNA here is from genome assembly GCF_000004195.4 of Xenopus tropicalis. Classification (NCBI taxonomy): domain Eukaryota; kingdom Metazoa; phylum Chordata; class Amphibia; order Anura; family Pipidae; genus Xenopus; species Xenopus tropicalis. Next base: position 78,805,472 of record NC_030682.2, on the reverse strand, counting down.
AAAAAAGTGGGAGGAGAAACATGTAAGAATACCTAACTACATGTTTTACCTTACTTTCAGAACACAAGGCAGCAGAGCTGGGCCAAGTAGTATTGCGACCCATGGCACTCCTTCAGCCTGTTACCCTGCATGTTTGCACGCGTAAATTCCCGCAGTGCAGCTGCCGTTGCTGCCTCCTACCCAACCCCAGCTGTCACTCTCTTGTTTCCTACTGCCTTAGCTACCCAACTTGGGTCCAGAGAAGGGCAACTAAGCTGGTAAAGGGTATGGAAAGTCTCAGTTATGAAGAAAGATTGGCCAAGTTGGGTCTGTTTACCTTGGAGAAAAGGCGCTTAAGAGGTGACATGATAACTTTGTATAAATATATAAGGGGATCATATAATTACCTCTCTAATGCTTTATTTTTCAATAGGTCCTTCCAACGGACACGAGGGCACCCACTCCGTTTAGAAGAAGGGAGGTTCCGTTTGAATATTTGGAAAGGATTTTTTACTTCTAGAGCTGTTAAGCTGTGGAATTCCCTCCCAGAATTAGTCATACTGGCTGATACATTAGATAGCTTTAAGAAGGGGTTGGGTGGCTTTTTAGCAAGTGAGGGAATACAGGGTTATGGGAGATAGCTCTTAGTACAAGTTGATCCAGGGAGTGGTCCGATAGACATGTTGGAGTCAGGAAAGACTTATTTCCCCTCTGCGGCAAATTAGAGAGGCTTCAAATGGGGTTTTTTGCCTTCTTCTGGATAAATTAGCAGTTAGGCAGGTTATATATAGGCTTTATGGTTGAACATGATGGACGTACGTCTTTTTTCAACCTAACTTACTATGTTACTTACCTCTCCTCAGCTGTGTGACTCACTTGTTTCCTTTCTCCCCCCCCACCATCTAGTGCGCCCTAGACACGTGCCTACCCTACCTACCCCTAGTTCCTAGTTTTGATTTTATATTTTCTTGTAACACAGACTTAAGTTGGCAGAGGGTTATATGACAGATAAAAAGCCAGCTTTGCTATTTTTAGTATCTTAATTGGACATTCTAGGGATTTTTTTTATTCCTTACTTGCATCAGGTTTTTGTGGGTACAATGAATATATTTTATTACAACTATAGAATAAATGCATTTAAAATCTTTTTTGCGTTAATTAGCGTGCAGAAATAATAAAGCATTAATCACGCATTAATCACAAACACTTAGACGCGCTAAATATCGCATTAGTCTATGCGAAAATTAACACCTACTTGAGGCAGGTGGAACTTATAGAAATGTACAGTTCATGAGCTTTTGGCAACACAATATGGACTTTGCAGTGGGATTTATTCAAGTATGTGTTGGCCCTAGAGTGATGTAGCCTCCAGTTTGCAGGGAAATGGTCCTTTTCAAAAAAAGTCGTTTTACAAACGTAATGGTGTGTATGGCTAATATGGCGTTCACGTGAAAAGTAGCGCACGTGCGTTAATTAGCGCGTGGCACAAGTAGCACGCTGCGCTAATTAGCATGCGTTGCATCGAATACCACACGAAAATAGTTTTTGTGACTTAAATTACGCAAACAGCATCGAGTCTAAATTAACGCAAATATCCTTTTAGTGAATCGTGCGTTAAGACACGAAAAATAAGATGCGATAACATTTTTAACGCATGCTATAAATAGCGCTCGTTTTAACGCACTTTAGTGAGTCAACCCTTATGTGTTGTATTTGTTATGCAGACTTCATTGTAATAATGTAGTTATTCTTCTGCAGATAATATAAATCTCATTCGTTGCATATCACTATAGCAGATTGTCATTGACTCATTTAATTGTTTTTGTTGTTGTTTGTTAATATATTCATTTTTGGCCCTTGATTGTTTAACCTTTCTGCCAGACTAACTGTGAAACACCACTGCCAAAACCTAATGCATGAACATAGTTCCAGAAAGCAATAAAGGGTTTTAAAAGCTTTATAGTCCTCGTGGTTGACTTTGGGTACCTTCCAACCTGAGGAAGTTTTTCTGTAAACTATAATGGGTCCTGGGTATCAGACTGTTTATCCTGGATCCAGTGCAGGAGTCCAGATGGTGCCAAACCTGAAGTATCCGTGAGGTTTATTGTCAGACAGCAATGACTGACCCAGTAAGTGTGGTCTTGATACTTAATAAATCCTTAGTCCATTTCTACTGTATGGTTTCTTACTCTGGAAGCATTTTCAAAACTTTACTAACATGATCAAAAAACAGAATGCACGTCTGTGTGTATATCTGTTTGAATTAAAATTATCCTTTAGTAGTCATGAGCGAATCTGTCCTTCTTTGCTTTGCAGAAAAATTTGCGAAACTGCTGAAAACACACGGCTAATGCAGCGAAAATGTGACTACCACATGATTTTTTTAACAAAACTGCAGCTTTTCTGATGCAACCCCAATGTTTTTAACGTGGCCACAACGTTTCTGATGCGACCTCAAATTTTCCCCCCTCCAGATATAGTATCACAAAAAAATTTGGCAATGCGGAATTTCACAGTGAATCCATGCCTAGAGAAAAAATTTGCTTAGCATTATCCTTTAGTCCTGTTATTTTAACGCCATATTGCTCATGAAAAAATACTACGTGGGGCTTATTTATTAAAGTACGACAGGTACGAAATACAAAAAAACGTATTTGATCACACTGCGTATTTTCTGTGACTTTTTTTGTATAGTTTCGCAACTTTTTTGTATTTTGCGCGACTTTTTCATACTTTGCGACAAAATTTGTGCGACAAAATCGTACTGTCGCACTGAGTACAAAAGTTTCAGATTCATTCAAGCTTCGGTATCGTGACTTTTCTTGGGCCAGGTTGGAGCTGCAGAGTGCCATTGAGTCCTATGGGAGGCTTCCAAAAACATGCACAGAAGGATCAAAGTCAGAAAGGTTTTCCCGCCGTTTACGATCGTTCGGGTACGAAAATTTTGTGACTTTTTTTGTGCCGCTTCTGCAGAGAGTTCTGAGCGATGACAGCCCCCTAGGCAACGAGCCAGGGGAGCTGTCATGTGGGTTCTGCGATGTGATCACATCTGCTGCTTCTCCTTCGGCTCTCCCCGCTTTTCCCCCCTGCTTTCTCCCCCTCCCTACAGCGACGCCCACTCACTTCCTGTTGCTGCGAGCTCTGCACAGAGGACCCTGCAGGATCACTGAAGACACCTACAAGCGATCTGATCGGCCATCTAGCTCCAGGACAGGTAATTGCCCTTTCTTTACCCTATTATACACACTTACACATACTTACATAAAATTACATGCATTTACACACACATAGAGCACACTGTTTTTTTTTGTTTTTTTTTTAATTTGGCACACTTTAGCATACTTTTATACACTCATATACACACTTACACACTGTCACAACTTTTAGATGTGTACACACATGTATACACACACAAACACTTTTTTTTTTACTTATTTATTTTACCCCTTTGTCTTTGGTTTTTTCCTAAAAACTGTTTATTTTGACAGCCTGACTATTGGATCAGATATTCTGACCACTAATTACGCTGTCGTGTGACTTGTTTTGCTGTTTCACTAATTTGCACAATTTTTGTGGTTTTATTACATTACATTACATTAATTTATTTATTTATAAAGCGCCAACATATTCCGCAGCGCTGTACAATAAGTGGGTTACATACATTGGACATACAGAGTAACATATAAAGCAATCAGTTACCGATACAAGAGGTGAAGAGGGCCCTGCCCAAAAGAGCTTACAATCTACAACATATTGCATTTTGTATCCCTGTATTAGTATTCCTGATCTGTGAATGTGTATTTTCCAAAAATATATGTTTTTCTGGGGGTCTCTGTATAGTTTGGAGGGGTTACGGCACATAATACGCTGTCAGGGGGCTCTGTATGCAAAAGCTGAGTTGGCAGGCGAGAAATCAATATGCGCTATTTTCATTTTGGGGTCAGTACATGCCACAGACTTTGGTATATCTATGCATATTGGGCATCAAATTGTTCAGTAGACCTTAGGTGTTCCTATTTGGGATGACTTGCCATTGTATGCAAGAAATTGCAACATTTTTAGACAATTTTCTGAAATGTCATAAAAACCACTAACTTTAGGAAAGCTTTGCAGATTGGTACTTTGGTGTAGAAAGGACTCTTTACCCATGTTGGATTTGTCAGAATGTGTACTTTCCCAAAATAAATGGTTTTCTGGGGGTCTCTGTATAGTTAGGGGGTGTTACGGCACATAATACCCTGACAGATACCCTGAGATAAAAGCGCCAAATTGCAAAATTTTTAGACGATTTTCTGAAATGTCATAAAAACCACTAACTTTAGGAAAGCTTTGCAGATTGGTACTTTGGTGTAGAAAGGACTCTTTACCCATGTTGGATTTGTCAGAATGTGTACTTTCCCAAAATATATGGTTTTCTGGGGGGTCTCTGTATAGTTAGGGGGTGTTACGGCACATAATACCCTGACAGATATTCTTAGATAAAACTGCCAAATTGCAACATTTGTAGGCGATTTTCTGAAATGTCATAGAAACAACTAACTTTAGGAAAACTTTGCAGATTGGTACTTTGGTGTAGGAATGGCTCTTTACCCATGTTGGATTTGTCAGAATGTGTACTTTCCAAAAAATATATGGGTTTTTTGGGTTTTTCAGTATAGTTAGGGGGTCTTACGGCACATAATACACAGTCATTGGGCTTATTTTGACAGCTGAGAAAATTCATATGCACTATTTTCATTTGGGTGGATCTGTACACCACATATCTTTGCATATTGGTCATCAAACTGTTCCTCTACCTCCTGATACCTCTGGCATTCATATTTAGGGTGATATGTCATTGTATGTGTAGCCCACTTTTGTGACAGTGCTGCTACTGCTGATACTTTTGGCGCTACAGGAGTCCTGAGCCCCCGCTTACTTGGGGGAACAGATGTTACTTTACTTAATGGCATGCCTCCACCCAGGGTAGGTATAGGTGAAACTATAACTCCCCACCCTGGGAACTTGATACTGTACTGCAATCTCTGGTCAGGGACTCCCAGCACTCCTGGTACCTTGCCCCTTCCCTTTGGGGTAGCTGCTTTCCAGGCAGTGAGGATCCTCTTTGGATGAAGAGACCAGGACACTGGAATGATGCTTAATCAGCGGAACTTATTAATTGCAGATAAAGCAGAGAGGCAGGTTACACAGGAGTACTGTTAAACGTCAGGTTACACTCTCCCCCTTGGAGACCCTCTCTTGGCTTGGTACTTTAGAGTAGAAAGACATGGGTAACCATTTTAGATTCATGGAAATGTGTACTTTTCAAAAATATATGGCTTTATGGGGTCAGCGTACATTTTTGTAGCTTTATCCCCTATAAAATGATGTAAATGTGTTGATTTTGCAGGAGCTGAAATGACAGAAATGATGGATTGCATGGAGTATGTTCACATTGGGGCCCCTACATGCTACATACTTAGGTAAACCTATACATATTGTGTATCCAACTGTTCAGTGGACCCCTGGCGTTCAAATTTAGGGTTTTTTATCTTGGTACCTAATGCTATGTGGGAGATAAGATGCTGCAAAGTGGAAGCTTTGAGGGGATTTTTGGAAATGTCATGAAAATCGCCAAATTTAGGAAAGCTTTGCAGCTTGGTACTTTGGAGTAAAAAGACATGGGTAACCATTTTAGATTCAGGAGAATGTGTACTTTCCAAAAATATATGGATTTCTGGGGTGAGCGTACTTTTTTGTAGCTTTATCCCTCATAAAATGATGTAAATGTGTTGATTTTGCAAGAGCTGAAATTACAGAAATGATAGATCATATGGGGGTATCTACACCTTGGGGCCCCTACATGCCACATACTTAGGTAAACCTATATCCAGGGACTGGTCCGATTGCCATCTTGGAGTCAGGAAGGAATTTTTTCCCCTCTGCGGCAAATTAGAGAGGCTTCAGATGGGGTTTTTTGCCTTCCTCTGGATCAACTAGTAGTTAGGCAGGTTATATATAGGCATTATGGTTGAACTTGATGGACGTATGTCTTTTTTCAACCCAACTTACTATGTTACTATGTTACTATGTATACATATTGGGTCTCAAACTGTTTAGTGGACCCCTGGCGTTCAAATTTAGGGTGTTTTATCTGGTTACTTTATGACCTGTAGGAGATAAGATACTATTGACTGGAAGCTTTGAAGCGATTTTTCAAAAAATTGACAAATTTTGATAAAAACCAATAACTTTAGGAAAGCATTGCAACTTGGTAGTTTGGAGTAGCTAGACAGTTCCCCAGAATCTGTTCTTTCTAAAAATGTATAATTTTCTGGGATAAACTTTCTGTTAGTGGAAGTTTTGGCCTTGAAATCTAAAGTATGCAGCTTTCTGGAGCAGTGTTTTGGAAATTTGGTAGTGTACTGCTGGGAGTTTTTGACTATATATATTTGGTATTGGCACGATCAGGAGACATGGGACTTTCCAAATCAGTTGTATTTTCGTGCATAAAATTATTTTTGTTTCTGGTTTATTTGTTATATATATTCGTTTTTTCTTCCTGTTTGGCTTCAGATCTTCTGAACAGGTGAAATATGGGGAGACTTAAGGGCACTATTGAGACAACTGAAGGTATGCCTGCAGCTTGAGATTAACTCTTTACTAGCCTTTCCTTCTCCTTTAAATCCCAAATCATTTTAGTCAGTAACAGAGGTGAGCTCGAAACACACAGTGGAGGAAGAGGCATCCACCGTATTATCAACCTTCAGCACTGGGCTGAGGCAGGCACTGAGAATTCTCCAAATAATCATTGCTACAAACTTTTTGTTGTCCCCCCTGTGCTTGCCCATGGTCACTTGTGGATTTCTGGATGTAAGTATAATATGGCAGCAACTGTGTTTAGCACCTTGAATGGCAGTAAGCGACATAAGAGAACTGGATCCACTAGCAAAAATATTTTCTGGGGGTCAGCACTCTTAAGTGCACCCCAACCCACTCACTTGTTTACAGCAGGTTGATAATTTAAGGCAGTAGAGGGGTTGGGGTGTGTAAACCATACAACAGACCCAGTGATGGTCCTGGTCCCCCTGTCCTCTAGGGGGTCCACAAGGTCTGCTCCATGGTAGCTATGCCACTGATTAAAGTTTATGCTATTTACAAAATTATAGATTGGCAAGGAGCCACATGAAAAAAACATTATCTAGTCAACATTTTCAATCTGCCCCTGAAAAGTTTAAACAATATTATTAATAAGATTTAAATGATAGCATCATCTGATTTGGAGGAACTTGTGTGAATGTAAACATTCTTCTGATATACAAATGTAGTATTTAATATTTCTAAACTGGGGGTACTCCCATGTCCAAGAGGTGCTTGTATTGACATTAAATGCTTTAACCCATTTATTGCTGTAATACAGACAAGTCCAGCTAGATATAGATTAGAGCATGGGGTACACTGGACTCTCTTTCAAAGGATGGGTCTTCGCTATGGAGAATGATTGTTATGAAGGGTGTTGTTAAACTACACCTCCCACTGCCATAATTATATTTACATAAAAGAAGGGCATTGGGAGTTATTTTGCAGCAAACTCAAACAGAACTGGTTTTATTGTTCAAGACAAAAAATCCACAGGCTTATGCAGTAATACTCATAATACAGATGTAGCAATTGATTATGAAGGTTCAAGGCAAAGCAAGCAGAGATTAATATTGTCCACCAGTTTATCCCAGCGTAGCAGCATGTGGGCAGGGTGAGTCAACTATAATAACAAGGCACCAAAGTAGCCTGGGTAGTAACAAATCCTTAGGGTTTCTACCTTAATGGTCTTCGTCCCCTATAGCAGACATGGATCAGGGAGAACAAAGCTAAATGTAAAGGAGAATACTCCCAGCTAATCTCTCCTGATCGGAGCCAGAAAGCTGTTCTTTCTAACTAAAGCTATCTCACTTTCCTAGAAAGTACTATAATAAAAGATATCCTGCACTTACTAATCCTCGTTCACGGGCTGCCTGCTCCCTGAATTCTCCAGAGATAAAGATCCCTCTGGGGTAGATGGCTTTAATGGGACCTGAGTAAACAGATGTAGACCAAAGAGGAAGATCCACCCCTTTACTAACACTATGTTAGAGTGTGAAAGAAAGTGATATAACTATGGGCCAATAAAATACTATATGTAAATAACAAGATTTGTTTCATGGGTCTCTGCCCAGAAACAGTCAGATAAGGAATGGTAGGGTTTAAAGCTATAGGGATTATTAACCCAATATGTCCCTACAATGCATTTAAAGAAATGATAGTATTTTAGCTCCCATTGATATGAAAAGACATAACATAGTTATACTGCATGGAACTCCCTGGGAAGGTGATCAGCATCAGTACATTTTACTGAAACACTAATAATGGAACTAGAGAGCTGCCCATGTTGGCATCAGACAACCCCAACCAGCATCCTCCCCACAGGCAGCATGATTCTGCAGTACCATGCAATTTTTTTTTTTTTAAATTTTGTTTTTATTTTGCGTCATCGTACATATCAGTTACATTTTTGTTATCGTTTTTGTCTTACATTTGCGTCTTATAAACAATATGTATTCATGAATAACTCTGGTTTAACATTTGTAATAACTTTTAAACTTTAACTTTCAGCTCATACCTTATATTTTCCTGGGCCTTGTGGGAGTAGGTTTTCACTGATAACATGTTGCCAGCATTCTATTTGTTTGTTGATTCCTGGGGGATCCGTGACTTTGTTGATCAAGTTCTTGGTTTTGTATGTTTTGGAGATATTGGGATGCTTCAACTATAAGTGGGTGTTCTCTAAGTGTTTCCATATCATACCATGCGGTTTGTCTAAATGTGTTGACTATGAGGTGTCTGATTGTTTGGGGTAAGGAGGATATATAAATGAGCCATGTGTCAAAGAATTTTGCGGCATTTTGTTCTTTTTTGGTTGTTGCCTCCAACCAATCCATGTAAAAGGTTTGGTGTAGTTTTTGTTTTGCTAGTGCTGTGGATGGAGTGTCAGTTGTTAGCCACTGGTGAAGTATTGTTTTCCGGGCTGCCGCCGACAGTCTCCCCGCCAACATTTTTTCGGGTTTTGTTAGGTGTGTATAGATCTTAGTTGTGCTGAACAGTGCCCATTCTAGTTTTATTTGGAGAGGTTTTCCGGTTACCTGTGTCCAATATGAAGCTATTTCTTTCCAAAAATTTTGCGTTTTGGGACATAACCATAGGTTATGTATTAAATTAGCTTTTGGAGAGCGGCATCTGAGGCATTCGTCTGAGGGTAGGCTGCCAATTTTATGTCTTCTTTCTGGTGTGAGGTAGGAATTGTGGAGTATTTGTAGTGACATGTCTTGGTATTTGCTAACAGGGATCAGCTTCATTGCCTCCGTGTGTAGTTTTAAAATGTCAGATGTGCTCGTGTTGGGGATGTCATTCGTCCATTTAAAGGTATGTGACTTTTCGTTGTCTGGGTTGATTAAGGTTCTAATGGTTTTGTATATAGCTGATGTGTTTTTCATTGTTTTCCTGTCTTTCCAGATTTGGTTGATCGGATTATTTTTGTCTCCGTCTGTTAGTTGTTTTGTGATGTGAGTTGCGTAGTGGGCTATTTGCATACGGAGGTATATGTGTGGGGTTGTAAATGGATACTTTTTGGACATTTCGGTCTGCGATATTATTTTTAGGTCTTTTCCCTGCAAGTCGTAGATATTATGTAGTCCGTTTCTGCTCCATTGAAGCAGTGTGGTATTATGGATACCTGTGGGAAAGTTTTTATTTCCTATCCATGACAAGTATGGAGAGATGTTGAGTGATATGTCATGCCTTCGTTTCACGGAATACCATGCTTTATGAGTGTCTATGAATAGAGGGTTGTTTCGTGCGGTGTGTGGGAGTTGTATTGAGGGTGTGTGTAAGAGATAATTAATAGAGTAGTCCCCCGTTAGATATTGATCTAGTGATGTTGTTGTGTAGTGGTCTCTGTTTAATAGCCAGTCTCCTACATATCTAAGAAGTGCTGCTTCGTTGTATTCTTTGATGTTTGGGAGGTTAAGTCCCCCTAAGTGTTTGGGTTGTTCCAGTTTAGTTAGACTTATTCTGGGGCGTTTTTTATTCCAGATAAAGGTTCTAAGAATGTTGTTCAGCCGTTTTAAGTCTGTTGCTTTTATGTAGTATGGTAACATTTGCATGGGGTATAGCAGTTTTGGAAAAAGGAACATTTTTATGAAATGTATTTTGCCAGAGAAGGTTAGATTAGCGTGTTTCCATTCTTGTGTTTCTTGTTGTAGAATGTCTATTGTTTTCCTTATATTTAGCGTGTATGTTTTCCTATGGTTTGAAGGTATAGTTATACCTAGATATTTAATGTTTTGTTTTGCCTTTTTAAAGGGGAAATGTTTGGGCCATGGTGTGGGTGTCGGTTGCGTGAGTTGTAGTGCTTCTGATTTGTCCAAGTTTATTTGGAATCCTGCTACTTTTCCAAATCTTTGTATTATCTTCAGGATTATGGGTGTTTCTGTTTGGGGTTGACTGAGAAATAATAGGATATCGTCTGCAAATGCTGTCACTTTAAGGGTCGTTTGGCCTATGTGGATTCCTTTCAGATCCGGTGAGTTTAGTATATGTCTTAGTAGGGGATCTATGGCTAGGTTGAATAGGAGAGGGGATAGGGGGCAGCCTTGACGCGTTCCTCTGCCGATGGTAAATCTACTTGAGTTGCAGTTATTGACTGTTATGTATGTGGAGGGTGAGTTGTATAGGTTTTTATAAAGATTAAGTGTTTGTATACCGAAGTGTTGGAATTTTAATAAGCGACGTAGGTGTGCATGTGATATCCTATCAAACGCTTTGTCCGCATCTAGGTTTATTAACATTTCTTGTTTCCTATTCTCTAGGTTGCTTTGGTAAACTACTGCTAGTATTTTCCTGAGGGCTTGGACGGGGTGGCGTCGTCTAAGGAATCCAGTTTGTTGCTCGGTAAGTATTTTTGGTAAAATCTGTTGTAGTCTGTCAGCCATTATTTTAGATATTATTTTTATGTCTTGATTTAATAGCGAAATAGGTCTGTATGAACTTGGTTCTGTTATATCTCTACCTTCTTTGGGGATTAATATGATTCTAGCAACATTGGCTTCATGCCATAGTGGGTGTCCCTGTAGAGTTTCGTTGTAGAGTGTTTCTAATGTTGGGGTTATGTCAGGGGCTAGTTGTTTGTAAAATTCGGCTGGGAGGCCGTCTGGTCCTGGCGTTTTATTGTTTTTTAGTTTTTTGATTGTTTCTAATATTTCTGATTTTGTTATAGGTGCGTCAAGGATGTTGCGGTCTTGTACTGAAAGTTTGTGAAGTCCAGCTTCTCGCAAGAATTGCAAGCCGTCCTGGGGATTGTCCTCTACTGTTTGATATAGTTTTTTAAAATGTTCGGTAATAATATTTATGATTTGATTTGGGTCTTGTGTACATCCATCTGATGATTTAAGTTTTTGAATGAATGTGTTCCTTGTCTGTCTTTTCGCTAAAAGTGCTAAGAGTTTTCCTGATTTGTTTCCATGTCTATAGAATTTATGTGTTGTATAGCTCAATGTTTGATATGCTTTCTCCGTCAATAAAGTATCAAAAAGCTGTTTTGTGTCTGTGTATTTGTTTTTGTCTTCTTGTGAATTAGTAAGTTTGAAGGCTGTGTAGTGTGTCGTTAGTTGCTTATGCAGAAGGTTATATTTTTCATTGTATTGTTTTTTTTTCCTAATTATATATGAGGTTATGTGACCTCTCAGGACCGGTTTTGCCGCTGCCCATAATAGCTGTGGGTTGTCCCAATGAGTAATATTGTCGTCAATGTAGTTTGCCCAACTAGATTTTAGATATGTTTGAAATTCTCCATTGGAACACAGGTATGTCGGGAATTTCCAGTTGTATGAGCGTGGTTGGGGTGTCTGTAGTTTTAACTTAATGGAAACTTGGGCGTGATCTGATATATCAATATTTCCTATGTTGGCTGTTGAGACCGCCGGCAACAATGCCCGGGAAACGAAAATGTAGTCTAGTCTCGAGTGGGATTTATGTACTCCCGAGTAGAATGTATAATCTTTGGCTATAGGATGTAAGTATCGGTATGTATCATGTAATTGTAGGATGTCACATAGATTATGTAAGGGTCTTGCTCTGTTTTTGGAGTGTGTAGTGGCTTTACCTGATTTATCCATGAAGTCATCCCAAATCGCGTTCATGTCACCTCCTAGTATGATGTTAGTGGTCCCCCAGGAGTCAATCTTTTGTAGTACACCTGTAAAGAAAGATTTGTTTTCGTTATTGGGCGCGTATATGTTAACTATTGTGTATTTGACACCATATATCTCTAGATCTACTAGTAGGTAGCGGCCATTTTTGTCTTTATAGGTTTTTGAGAGGGTACATGGTAGGTCTTTGCTTATTAATATTGCTACCCCTCTAGATTTGGTTTTGTAAGATGCTTCTTGCACAATTTGTAACCATTTATCTTTAAGTGTTTGCTTATCTTTTCGGCGCCAGTGAGTTTCCTGTAAGAGGATAACTTGGGCTTTTTCCCTGCGTAATCGGTCTAGTACTTTTTTCCTTTTAATTGGGGTGTTCAGACCACCTACATTCCAGGAAAGTACCTTAAATTCAGTGATGTTTTGGGCCGGCATATTGGGTGTTTCAGTGGTATTTGCCATCTAAATGGTGGGAAGGGGCAAGGTTTTACCCTATGCCCTTCTTTGGGTATTTAATTGCGGTTATATAGGTTGTTTGGGGGGTTAGCCTGTCCCAGCGAGCAGGCTTACCACTCCGGTTTTTGTTCCCACAAGGCCAGGGAATGGTTTGTTTGTAGTGAGTTATCTTGCTAGAGGTATGAGCAAATATAATTAACTGTAGTTGTATTTGTGTCTTAATAATCATAAACAGAATCATTATGTTACACAAGTAAGAAAAAAAAATAAAATATAAGAAGCATTTCTAATTGCCTATTCTTTCTATATAAACATTATGAACAATAGTTTTAAAGAGGGGAGGGGACGTTGAAGCTAGCACAGCTTGAAAAGGGGGGAAGGAAATAGATGGGAGGGAGGGGAGGTGGGGAGTGGGAAGGAATGGGTAGGGGTGGTGGGGGAGTATCTGGTTCAGGATTGTCGGTTAAGGTTCCGACCGGTCCTTGAGGGAGTTGTTGTTAATTGTATTGTTATATAAAAAGTTCTATGTTGAGGAAGGTTTTGATTTTCCAGGTCTTCGCTAGAATAATGGTAATCTTGTTGCTTTATGACCAGTTAGTTTTTGTTGTTTCAGGTTGTCTGGTTTTGTTCATCTTCTCTTGAAGTTGTTGTTTTGTAGTATTCCATGGCTTGTTTGGGGTTTTCGATAAAGATGTTTTTCCCATTGGTTCTGTCCACTATCTTGAGTTTTGCAGGAAATAATAAGGAAAATCGGTGTCCTGAAGCATATAGGAGTTTGCATACTGGTGCGAATTCTTTGCGTTTCGCTGTTACAGCGGCTGAAAAGTCTTGAAAAAGTAGAATTCGTTGCCCTTGGTAGTTAAGGTCTTTAATTTTCCTATATGCTGCTAGAATGTTCATTTTGTCAGCGTAATTAAGTAGTTTGAAGATCACTTGTCTTGGTCTGTTTGAGTCTTGAAGTGGTGGGGGTCCAATTCTGTGGTGTCTTTCTATTAAGTAGTGGAGATGTGGCTCTTCCATTTTGAGCATTTTTGGGAGTTCTGTGGTTAGAAGTTGCTCGAGGTCTGGCCCTTTTATGGATTCTGGAATTCCTACCAGCCGTAAATTATTTCATCTGCTCCTGTTTTCTAGGTCGTCTAGTTTGTCTGCCATTATGGTGATCTCGCGCTGTTGCAGATCTATTGATTTCTGGGCTTTGTCGAGTTCGTCTTCTAGTGTAGAGATTCGTGTTTCGGCCTCAGTCATTCTTTGTGTTTGATTGGTAACTTGTTGTAAAATTTCTGTCATCGACTCTTTTATGCTCGCAAGTTTTTGGTCCAGGAGTGGGCCAAGTAACTGTGCTAGGTCTTGGGCCTGGGTGGTTTGTGGTTGTTGGCTAGTTGTAGTGGTGTCTGTATCCATCTGTTCTGGGTCTTGTGTTGTTTTCTTTTCTTTTGTTTTTTTTGTTTGTCTTTGTGGCATTGTGGTAGTAGGACCCAGGTATTTTTCCATTCCTGGTAGGTTGAAATGTTTTAGCGATGTATCCTCTGATTTGGTGGGTAGAATTGTTTCGTACTTAGGTTAAGCTGGGTTGGGTTTATTCTTGTCAAGTAGATGTGTCCCCTCTGGTTAGGCAATTAGAGTTACTGGGTTTTTACATTTGTCTTGTTTTTGTGGTTGTTTCCATTCGGAAGAGTAGAGTTTTTCTTTTAATAGAGAGTAATGTTTTAGCACACTTGAGTGTGATAGTAGATTTTCTTATCTTAGAGTAGGTAGGATCAGATTTCCTACCTGTGGTTGGTTAAGTTATTGTTACAGTTCTACTGTGGTACTATATTGGGCCTTATGTCAGGATTTGTTCAGGGTACAGAGTCTCAGCCTATGTTTATCCTGTTTGGATTTATTTTAGGCAGATATGAATTTTGTGCCTGTTTCCAGCAGGATATGTTGCTGCCTGGGTTATAGTGTTATCGCCAGCGTTTTTGTGGTGTCTCTATGCTGGTTTAACTGCGTGAGGCCGATTTAGTGCTGGGTGTAGCTGTGACTTATTGCGCGTGTGGGGTTCGTGTAATTAAATAACCTTTTTGCACTTTAGTCACAGTGGTTTATTGTATCCTTGGCACAGGCGGATCGGGGGTTCTGCTAGGTGATTAGTGCAAAAGGCGTTTGCAGTTTTGCTGCGCAGTCAGTTTTGAAGGCCTTCGGCCTGCACTTCCTGTTATGCGGTTTTTACCGCAGTCCCAATCTTATCGCCCTCCCGTGGCCGGACTTACTGCTTTTGAAGGTAGGGTTTAACGGTGCGTGTTGGTCTGTCACCGTTCTGTCCTGCTGTATTTAGTCAGGTTTTGTGGTGCTTTGGCGCGGCTGTGTCCGGTCCGGGTCCGCGAGGTGGGTGCACTATTCTCCGGGGTAGCAAGGGAGGGAAGAGCTGGGCGGTGGTATTTGCCCTTACCCCTCTTTATCCTCTCACCAGGCTTTTTAGTTTGGGTTATTATTGCGCTCAGATAGGAGATATATCGAGCGTTGTGGGTCCTGGTTTGGGAGCTCTCTTAAAACGCGGCCATCTACTGGGTCCGCCCCCCGGAAGTCCATCGTACCATGCAATTTTAAGGGGTGTGACCACAGTGCTGTGAGCCCCTGTGTATTTGCATCCACCCGTAGTTATAACACTGTGAAGTATATATGTTATCTCCAGAAATTAGGATTTCAGACCTAAAGAATGACGTTTAGAGGAAGTTTGCAGGGTTTGAGGAGGGTGTTTGATACAAAGAGCATAGTCTTTGTGTAAAATGTGACAATATTAAACCTGGACTGTTAAAAGTATGTAGGGACCTATAGGGTTTACAATCCCTATAGCTTTAAACCCTACACTTCCTTTTGTTACTGGGTGGATACCCATGTAACAGATTTTCCTATTTACATGTTGTCCTTTATTGGCCAATATGTAGACCACTCCCTTTTACACATATTAGCAAGGGATGGATCTTCCTCTTTGGCTGCATCTGTTGAACCAGGTGGATGTTCCACTGAGCCTGGGATTAACAAGGTCCCAGTAAAGCCATTTTACCACAGAGGGATTAATACCTTTGGAGTCAGGGACCAGGGACGTGAACTAGGATTAGCAAGTGCAGGATATGTTTTTTTATAGCACTTTCTAGGAAAGTGAGATAGTCAGGAGAGACGGGAATATTCTCCTGTACAGGCTCTGCTGCTTTAGTGAAGGGACCACATTAGTGACAATGGTATCAGGCATAGTCTTCTCCCTGATCCACATCTGCTGTAGGGAATCCGGACTATTAGAGGTAAAAACCCTAAAGTCTTTGTTACTACCCAGACTACTCTCCACAGTGGTGCCTCTTTATTTTGCTTGCTCTGCATTGAACCTGCCAATCCATTGCTGCATCTGCATTGTATTTACTGCATAACCCTGTGGATCATTTGTTTTAGACAATAAAACCAGTTCTGTTTCAGTTTTCTGCAAGAACCTTCTGGCATCCTTTTATTTAATTACTTTGCACACATCCTAATTGAGTACTACCTCCCCCTTGAGCTTTCCACGTAGCATAAGCTGATCCTGTGTGTTAGAGTCCAGTGTACTCTATGTTCTAGAGCCTATCTAGCTGGCCGTTGTTCGATTACAGCCAGCTCATCAGCACATTTGTATGGACAAAAAGCATAAGGAACAACCAAAGTTCCCTCTCCTTTAAATTGAGAAATTCAAGTAAAGAATTTATGTTAAATGCAAAGCTGTCAACTGCACAAAGTTTCCAGGAATGTCATTTATTTTGTTCCTCTGCTCAATGGAATTTATGTCCCTAGAAATTCCACTGAGTTTAGAAACTGACAAACTGCACAAAGTTTCAATAATTATTTGGACAAAAATAATTTCTCATTGTCTGCTCTTCTCTGTTTATAATCTCTGTTTATAGGTATTCATTTAGAGATGCCCACAATAGTATTAATAATGTTTATCATTAAGCACATCAAAGAGTAAGGACAACATTCCCCCCTAAAGCTCTTATTGCATAAAGACACTGTGATAAAGTGTCCCTGGAAATTATTATCAAGTGTTGGTAACTATAGACATCCCATGACCTGATACTTACAGCCCGAAGATCAGATCTCTGATAGGTAAATTTGTCAGTGTCTGGTGCGTCTTTCTTTTATATTGGAGTAGTTAGGGATTGCTACACTCTTGCTCATAGGGTGACCTCTGCAGGCCAGCTATGCTTATTGCATGCAAATATGGTAAAGCAACATCAGAGTATTTTTAACTAATTGGGGGGAATTCTCAAAAGTGGTGATATTGAGATAAAATAAAAGTGGAGATAGATTTGACAGATTTTTCACCTTATTTAGAAACCTCTATCTCCACTTTTTTGAATTTGTCTTTTAAACAGACAGTTTTTAGATTTTGTAATTTTACCAACATTTTTTATGAATTTGTCTTCAGCTCTTAGTAAATCTGTCAGTGTGCTATCAAACCCAGTCCCACATATACCTTGGAATAAGGATTTTACAAGCAGGATTTTGCATTTCATATGCTATTTGTCATTTCATTTTAGGGGCATTTCCTGAAGGATAATTTTAGTTTGCCTAGGAAAACTATACATCATTTTTTTTTCAGGACAACCTGGGCTTTCTAATGTTTTCTATATTTCTGTGTAATTCCACTTTTGTAACTAGATTTAAGGTTCTAAATACCTTCTTCATGGGAAAATGTGAATCAGGGTCCCATCCCCTGCACTAATCTGCCACCGCACTACTTCTCCAGCCCCTACTGATTACTGGTCTACAGCAATCCGGCCCTCACACCAACATGCTCCAGTGCCCTGTTCGGGCCAGTCCAACCTTGTAGCCCAATATCACAGTTTGGGTGCCAGTGTGTATGTGCTGTTTGCTGTTCACCAAGATGGTGGCTGGGAACAGAAGGGACACAGCTAAAGGTGGGGGCCAATGCTGTGAAGCAGCTCTATATTTCTGGATATGCTTTGGGGGCTCAGATTAGTTGTAGCAAGTGTCAGTGAAGTAATTAAAGAGGGGACACTGCTGTTAAAACTAAATATTTACCTGGAAGGCTTTACTTTCCCTCTAAATAAAAATGTATACAATATATTCACTCAAGATGTTATTATTGCCTCATTTATTAAGTTAAAATTAGCATAACAATGCGAATGTGGGATAAAAACTTTTTATAAGATATCAATTGAACTTTTGGTTTAATCAGTGTTTTACTTGATTATAAAATGTTAATGAGGCCTTTTGCACCTATTGTTCTAGGGTTAGACGAGACTTGTCCCCAAACAATAGGCTGCTAATCCCCGTTAACATGTTAATGATCCCCCAATGGAGCCCCTACTAGAGGTGTGAAATGGAGACTAGTAGAAAGCAAAACAGAAAATTACAATCAGTTACATTGAGCTGTACTCCATTTTGAAAAATGTAGTGAAAAATGTTGTTAAAATGTTGTATAAATGTTGTTTAAAAGACAAATTCACAAAAGTATCTGTAAACTGTCTTTCTTTCACCAAAAACGGAAAAGTCACGTTTTTGAATATTCAGAAAAAGTGTTTTCCAGCAGTTTTCCCACCAAAAAAGGGCTATCTCCCCTTTTATGAATCCACCCCCCCCCCCCCATAGCGTTTACATCAGATTCTGTAGCAGAAGGTAATTATGGCCATGTTTTTCAAACATCCGTAAAAGCCAGAATTAAACATTTGCCTTGATGAATTTAGGTGAAATGTACTTTACTTTGCAGTGTACAAAGCCTGCATGCTTACAGCCACTGCAAGTAATTGCCTTTAAACATTGTGCATCTCTCAGTTTTCTAGTCATTGTTAATGTCAATGTTATAATGCAATAGTCTCAAGCCAGCATGAGTCACACAATGCTGTACTTGATAAAATGGCCAACTTATCTCTAAGGTTGTTTATTTCTGCTATTAATCATTCTGCCACAAAAGCTCAGAGAAAGTTCTTCTTATCCTGCTGCTGTTAACAATAATGTATCAAGCATCTGAACCATACCATTGCTCATTTATTAAATCCTGCAATAACTACGTGGTCATATCATAAGGAATACCTAGTGTATGTTACATATATTACCAGAGGAACGCTGGAAATGCACACCATATCAGCACTTCCTGCTTGCTAATTTAAGTTTTGGATACTGTATACTGTATTAAACATATTAGTAGTCATCAAAGGTTTTGTACATAGTATTAATTCTGAGATTCAACCACCTAAAAATACTGCATGTGAATACCTCCTGTTCCAAGAAGGCTCCGAGAGCTTGTTTTGCATGTAAGATTGTTCTTGGGCACCTTTTAGCTACTCTCTCCCTAACCAAAATGGTTCTTTTGTATTATGCCTACAGAGATGTCTCATAACCCCTTTTATGCTTATAGTAACCTAAGTTGTGAAGTATTTGAGAGTTGCAGGTTTGCAAAAGCTTGTTTGCTTTTTCATTCTTCAGATTTTAAGTGGGTTGGATGGCCCACAATGACCTTAGGCAGTGAAAGTAAAATGGCAAATATATTAAGAAATAATAGTAGCAAAATTGTAGAGGTTGACAGGTTTTACCAGCAGACAGTAACAGTAGCATTGATTGAACTAAGAGGGTAATGTGTGAAAATGTAAACCATAAAATCATGATAATTGTAAACCTTACCTTCCAGGATGTGATGCTGTAAATTAATGCACAATTCCTGGCACATCAAAAATATAACTAGAGGTAAACCATTAGGCCAAAGCAACAAAATTCCCATGTAATAAAACAAACGCAATAAAGGAAAACACATGCATACAATGTATGCATTTGATATTTTTTACAGTAGGTGGTCTGTCTGCTCCACTTATGTTTTATTGTAGACTCTTTAATTTCTTAGTGTAAATGTAATCATTATATATATATATATATATATATATATATATACAGTATATATATATATACTGTATATATGTGGTCTGTAGAAGGAATCCGCGCTCCTCAGGACTTATAATATAATTTAAAGATGCAATTTATTGAAGAAAAGTGGGGGTCTTTCTTAAAGTGCACAAACAACACACTGCAAGACTAATAAACAACATAGCATCAACTGACACTATTAGGCATTAATACAGTGTCTACACAGCGCAACAATATCTATAGGGCGAAGGAAAAATTAAAGATAACTGTAGTATGAACAATTTAAGAGGAAGTGTGTGGTCTACAAAAATCATACTAAGATGAGTGGATTTTAATGGAGGCTTGTGGAGAAACCAAAATCCAGTGTAAAGTCAGGTTAGAATGATATGATGAGAATTTCACTTACCTTAATATGATAAATTCCATTTCTTCTAGTCCTGACATTTCAGTATGGATGGGCAGTATGCCCCTCCCAGACAGGAGGTAGGACCTATACCAAAGTCAATCAAAATTAATCCTTACCTTTAAGACCACCTAACTTCCTCTTCACTACTGTCATATATTTGCCAAGCCGCACAAGAACCAAAAAAATGGGATCGGAAACCCCATACTGAAATGAACTGGAAGAAATTAAATTTACAATATTAATCAAATGCGTAAAAGTCCAACAATGCAGCCATGAAACTGGGAAAGTTAATATCATGTATATCCCCTGAAGATGATAGACTATAAAGCAACAATCTACAACCTACCAAATATGGCATGAGATAAGAACCAAGCATCACTGAACAAAAACTGACAATTCTCTGTTACAAGGGTCCCCTCACAGACCAGAAGGATTTCAGTACATCCAACCCCAGCTGGGGAAGATCCTCTGCCAACAACAAGAAAACTGTCAAGCCACCCACTAGCGGCCTCAATCAAAACTCTACCACTGGCCAGCTCACTAGTGTTACCACCCTAGCAACCACCAGCAGGCCAGTTATCCACACCATTATTTAGCCACTAGTGCTGGAGCTATGTACCCAATCATCAGCATTAGCTTGGGGCTTTAGAAATAAGACTTGGCACCCACAAGCACCAAGCCCCAAAAAACACTGGTAGCAGCTGACATTAGTGTTGACAGCATTCAAA
Organism: Xenopus tropicalis; assembly: GCF_000004195.4. NCBI lineage: Eukaryota > Metazoa > Chordata > Amphibia > Anura > Pipidae > Xenopus > Xenopus tropicalis. The sequence continues at coordinate 78,784,806 of NC_030682.2, read as the reverse complement.
CCTCAACAACAACCAGAGATCAGCAGAAGATCATTCAAGCACAGAGCTGATGTGCACAAGTGAAAATGTCCCATAGTGAAAGGATACACCAGCCCTTAAGCCCACAACACCACAAGCAATTAGGGACCCAACTCTGCAACAGTGCATGTCAAGCTGGAAACCAACTTGCTACCACACACCGAAACTACTGACTTCAAGAGGCTACTTTGTATTTGTATTGTGTGTGTTTGTAAGAGTAAGTATGTGTGTAACTAGGTATTTGTGTTGTGGATGTTTGTAAGAGTGTGTATGTAAGTGTGGGTATTTGTCCTGTGTCTGTTTGTAAGAGTGAGTGTGTGTTAGTGTGGTTATTTGTGCTTTGTATAATTGTAAGAGTGACTGCATGTGTATGAGTGTGGGTATTTGTGCTGTGTAAGTTTGAAAGAGTCAGTGTGAGTTTATGAATATTCTAATAAATATCTAAGACTTTATAAAATATTTTTTTAAGAAACCATTGAAACTCACACAGAGGAACAATGTGATTCTAAGTCAGTTCCACAGGGGGTTGCTCCAGATAGTGCCCCTGTAGCAGTCCAGAGGAGAAGTTCAGGATGGTTTTCAGCAAGAAGGAAAACCCCTGGAAGGCCATCAGTTCAAGTCATTGATATAACCAAATTCACACAGCTGATAAAATCCTTCATGGTTATTGAAAAAAAATGGAAACATTTGTCAAAGAATCTTTCACAAACTCATAATATGCAAGCCTTAACACTGCAAAGCTTTGATATCTTGAAAGATGTTTGTAGGGAAACCAATAGCATTTTGAGAAACATTGCAGAAAGTAGGCAGGGAGGGGTAACAAGCAGTAGTGCATTAGGACAAACAGGTTGCCTAGCGACTTGTTTTGGTGCCAAAAGGTTTCTGTGTGAAACCGAAATGTTGAGTAATAAACCTTTCTATTTTTTCATTTACATTTTGCTCACAATTCTTTAAATCCTAGGAGTGCTGTCCTTGTTCCAGTGTATTGATAAAGGTCCCAGGAGGGACCAAAACATTGGAACGCACGGTGAGTGAATACATAGAAGAATTGCTTTGAAATGGTGTGCTGGTCCTTTTTATAGGTATATATATTATATAATATATGTATAATCTGTATATTTTCTCTGCTTAAGGGCTTGTACTGACAAGCATTTCTTCCTGTGCTCCCCTGCATTGGTGTTGTCCGGCTTTCCACCGCAAGCTTTAATTTCACCTTAGGCCTTATATTTTGTTGAAACAGCCCTGTTGTGTTTGTGTGTACTTAGCAGGGGTGGGGAGGCAGCATTTGTAGAGGTGGGTGCATTTATGTGCTTGGTGGGCCCCTGGGGAGAGATTTTCTGGTGGGACCCAGGTACCCCAATCCGGCACTGGTACAAGCACTAGTTATACAGTACATGTCTATTTTAAAAGTAAAATAAACTGTAGTGGATGCTTGGTACAACTTTTGCTTTTTTAACCTTTTAAGTGCCTGCAGAATTTCACATTTCAGTTCCCCTCAGTGCCAGACATTTTGTAAACATTCTGTCCTCTCTCAATTTAGGGGTTTTTACTGGGGGGAAGGGTTACGTTTAGGTAGGCAAACTATATATTGTTTGTTTTTTTTCAGGAGAGCCTGAGCTTTTCAAATCTGCCTGAGTTCTTGTGTATTTCCACTTCTGGAACAAGATTTAGAGCTGGAAATCCAAAAAAAAAAAAGAAAAAATGCAATTTTTCATGATATAGGGATTTATACCAGAAACATTTTATTTTATGGACAAAAATTCAACTGATTTGGAAAGCCTCATGTCTCCCGAACATGCCAATACCTGATATGTATAGTTTTATGGAGATTTCTGACTTCTATAGATCAAAAACTCCCAGCAGTAAATTACCAAATTTTTTAAAGCATTACAGCAGAATACGGCATACTTTACATTCCAAAGCCAAAAATCCTGCAACATTCAGTTCTGAGGAAGTGACATGTAGTCACGAAATGCGTTAAGCTAGACTCCTTGTTCTGCTTTTAACCATGGAACCAATAAAGAATCATTTTTTAAAGGCACAGTGCTCCGTCTTATCTTTTTCTGCTATTCAGTTTACCCCAGGAAACCATTCTAACGAATCTGAAATGGGTAACTATGTCTTCCTACTCCTAAGTACCAAACGGCAATGCTTTACTGAATTTAGCAGTTTCTATAAAAAATTATGAAAATTCTAAAAAAACCGCCTCAAATCTTCTACTTTCAAGCATCATATCTCCCACATAATATTAGGTACCAAGAAAATACATCCTAAGTATGAAAGCCTAGGGTCCACTGAACAGTTTGATGCCCATTGCGCATAGGATTACTAAAGTATCTGAAAATTGCTAAAAATAAAAAAAAATCGCTAAAATCAATGGGGGGGGGTTTTGCCTAGTGATATCTGCAGTCAGAATAACAGTTTGAATATTTTGGCTTGGGAAAATAAGTTTTACAGACAAAGTCAAGCGAACAACAACTATGCATAACTGAAAATGCAATAAAATGGCTAAAAATGCAATAAAATACCTAAAGATGCACCAAAATCACAGAAAATGTAGTAAAAACACCAAAATAATACATAAAAGGTATTGCGCAGTGCGGTTAGTGAATACGTTATCCGCAATGGCAATAAAATATTTTTTTCAAGCAAGAATAAATACGATGCAATAAAAAAAATTACAAAATTACAGTGTGTAAGTTGTGTGTCACGTTGGGTTGAAAAGAGTAAAGTCACTGAATGAAATCTGATCTGTTGTTGGTTTCCGCCCACTTTTTTTCTCATTTTGGACCACGGTTATATAGTAAAAACCACTGTGCAAAGTTTGGGGACCCTGGTTTTAATAGTGTCTGAATGGCAGCAACTTAAATTTCCCCACCGAAAGCCAACGAGTGACATCTGATTGTTGGCTCTGCCCACTTTTTCTAACCTGGAACTGCAGTTACCCAGTGACTAACTCTGCAAAGTTTAGGGACCCTAGGATTAATAGTTAAAGGACGGCAGTAGTTTAAATTTAAACCAATAAAAGTCAGTAGGTAAATTGTGATTGGTGGTTGGTGGGTGTGCCCACTTTTTCTAACCTTGAGTCGAAGTCACCCAGTGACAAACACTGAGCACCCTGGCATAAATAGTGTGAAGAGGACAGCATTTTAACGTTAAACCAATAAAATTCAATGTATGAAATCTGATTGGCTGTTAGTCGCCCAACCCACTTTTCCTATTTTTGAACTGCATTTTCCCAGTGACCAACCTTGCAAAGTTTGGGGACTCACAGTGCCGGATTTAACTTCCAGGCGCCCCTAGGCCACCCCCGTTGATCGCCCCCCTGTTGGTGGCTCCGCCCACTTTTCTAACCTTGAACTGCAGTTACCTGGTGCCTAACCCTGCAATGTTAGGGGACTCCCAAACTTTTACTATGAGAATTGGGCATCCAACAATCATCATATTTTCATTCAGACTGACCCATGACTATGTGATTCAGGTTTGGGGAGTGTAGCCTCAAAGCTGTAAGATTGGCAGCAGTTTAAATTTCCCCATAAAAGTCATTGGGTGAAATTTGATTGGCTGTTGTGGCCCCTCCCACTTTGGGGGTCATCCAACAAATGTTGCTGTTTCATTGGGGGTGACCGACCCCATTATTATGTTATTCAAGTTTGGGGTGTGTAGCTTTAAAGCTGTAAGAGTGGCAGCAATTTGAAAATCTTCCCTGTCAAAGTCAATGGGAAAATTGAGGGTGTTCGGATCTGCACCACAAAAAGAGGGGGGGGGATCGCTTAGAAAAGCACAAGCAACCTGCTCCACTATAGGGCGAGAGTGGAGTGTGGAGAGTTTGGTTGTTGTACCCCTAAAACTGTAGGAGGAGTAGCGTTTAGAAAATGGGGGGCGCTAAGAATTAGAAGAAGAAAAAAGAAGAACCTGCTGCTCAACGTCAGCAAAACTAAGGAGCTCATTGTGGATTACAGGAGACTGCAGGGAGGAGGCCACACCCCCATTTACATTGAGGGAGCAGAGGTGGAGAGAGTCAGCTGCTTCAGATTCCTGGGCACCAATATCAGTGAGGATCACCAGAACTGAACTGCCGCCAATGCAGGACCTCTACAGACAGCGCTGTAGGAGGAAGATGCAGCAGATCCTCTCTGACCCCAGCCACCCCAGCCACAGACTTTTCACACTCCTACCGTCAGGCAGGCGGTACAGGAGCATCCAGATCCGCACCAGCAGATACAGAGACAGTTTCTACCCACAAGCCATCAGGCTTCTGAACTGCTGACATTCTGCACACACCAACACACTCCCCATAACTACTGGACTCTTCATAATGTCACTTTAAGCAATGCCACTTTAAATTCTTTAAATCCTGGAAAAGTCGCTAATCTTCCCAATTGACCCAGAAGGGACTAGAGACCCCACGCATGGCCCATCCTTACAATGGGTGGACAGGTTCAGATACTTAGGAATAGAAATCCATAAGGATCTCTCAAAATATGTAGATCTGAACCTGACCCCCATTATACGGACCCTGAAACTCAAAACTCAAAACTGGGCTACATTACCGCTCTCCCTACCAGGGCGCATAAACATAGTGAAAATGATCTTCCTACCCAAATTCCTGTACGCCTTCCACAATTCCCCAGTGATAATACCCAAAAAATGGTTTAGGAACCTGGACACAATTGTCAGGGGATTTGTTTGGGCCGGGGAACACCCAAGAATAAAATGGCAAATCTTACAGGCTCCACAAAACAAAGGGGGGCTAGCACTACCCAATTTCCAACTGTACTACTATGCAAGCCAACTTGTGTTCGCCTGGTGGTGGCTAAACCCCAACCCAAAAAACCAAGCATTAGTACTAGAGGCAGGGGTGATCTCCTCCTATGAGGCGTTAGCCAACCAACTACACAGGGGTCCTACTTCCATATACCCTCTCACACCGCCTATGAAAACCGTGGTCACAGTGTTTCAGAAAACAGTGATAAACTCATACCGTAGACTTTCTAAATGGTCCAAGTGGACAGTGTTATGGGGCAATGACGCCCTCCCCCATCTCCGTATCATGCCAGATGTGAACACCTGGGCAGTTGCAGGAGTGAAGCATCTTGGGGATGTCATTACGGCTGGGGGATTCAAACAGTTTGCACAACTACAGACCGAATTCGGACTGCACAACCGCATGCTGTTTAGATTCCTCCAGCTCAGACATGCACTCAACACCCAATTCCCAGACAGTGCCCCGGATATAACAGTAACATCACTAGAACGGTACCTGAGACGCCCAGACCTTACTAAACCGGTCAGCTGGTTTTATACCATTCTTCTTCAAGAAGACTTCGACCCACTTAAACATTTTGCCCAAAAATGGCAGCAGAACCTCCCCCAGATAGAGGAAGGTACCTGGAAGGATATCCTAAACCAAATACCAGAAACCAATATCTCATCTAGGGACAGATACATACACACCAAGTTTCTTAATCGGGTGTACCTCACACCTCACAGGCTGGCTCAGATATACCCGGGACATCCAGATGTTTGCCCCAAATGCAACACAGAACAAGGTAACTATATGCACATATTTTGGGAATGCCCTGTGATACAGCGATTTTGGTCGGAAATACGGACCTACTGCGCTAAAGTCCTGGGACTTCCAAATGTTCACTCCTCCACCCTGTGCCTGCTTGGACACACAGAAGGTCTGTCACTAAATAAGTACGAGGAACTATGCCTTCTCCAAATTCTGCATTTTGCCAAAAAGGCCATTCTAATGACTTGGAAAGCAACGGCACCACCCACCCTGGGATTCTGGAAAAAACTGGTCAACGACACGCTCCCCAGTCAAAAACTAACATACCTGGCCAGAGGATGCCCAGACAAATTCAAAAGGATATGGGATAAATGGCTGGCAGATGCTCACTGAACACCAGGACTGACACAACCCCAAATAGGACACAAAAAAAAAAAAAGGGAACATTAAACCGCCATACCAGATGGATAATGGCAATACAAGGAAGCAAGGAAAAGACACGAGGCATAAGGCTTTAATCACAACTTTCTTTATTTGGGGACACCTGAACGGACCATGGCACGAACCTGAATAAATACAAACTTATAAGACATCGAAGGAAGCCCACCACACCCCCCCCCTTACCCCCCCTCACTACACCCCCCCACTAACACCCAGGGGCACTGTTCATAGCCCCAACCCTCTGTCCCCTTTCTTTCTTCTTTCCTCTTTTTCCAGTAAATGTTGTTTTCTGAAAATCTGTAATAAAGAAAATCTTTTAAATTCTTTAAATCCTCACTGCACAATCTCAAATACTTCATTGCATTTTTTGTATTGTAAATACTTGTACCTTTATTGCACACTTTTATTATATTTAATATATGTTTTTTTTTTTTGTCTATGTAAAGTTGGGGGGAACACGGGCCAAAAGAATTTCATTATGGTAATGATGCTTCATTGTTATTTGTATATGACAATAAAACTTGAAACTTGAAAAAGCGGAAGAATAAGCTGAAGTCAAAGAACTGTATTTTGGGTTTTTCAACCCAACATAATGGCACAGTGACCCCCAGAAATGGGGGTGCCAAATTGTAAGACACCATCCAGTGACTTTAAAGGACAAGTTAAACCAGAATACATTTTTTTGCTTCATTACTCCTTGTTTCTCAACCCTTTCTCCTTTGTAAGCTCTTTTGGGCAGGGCTCTCTTCACCTCTTGTATCAGTTATTGATTGCTTTATATGTTACTCTGAATGTCCAATGTATCAAACCCACTTCTTGTACAGCGCTGTGGAATATGTTGGCGCTTTATAAATAAATGTTAATAATAATAATAATTAAAGAAGACAAAATTCTAAGCAACGTTACAGTATAAATTCATTACAAATTTGTAATGTATTTATATTGTAACATTGCTTAGAATTTTGTCTTTAATTATTATTATTATTATTATTATTATTAACATCAGTAAGTGCAATAAGAAGAAGTAGTAAGTCTGTCCCATTCTTTTATCTACCCTGGTGACTATGACTGTTGAAACAATGCATGGCAGCAGATTGACTGGAGGAGACTGGCCTTTGGCACATTGTTTAAAAAGAAACAGCCAGGAGTTCAGCAAATGCTGCTTTCAATAGTAATTACATTTACAAATAACGTTTAAAGCACTGAACATTTTTAAATAAAATTATATTGAAAAGTTTTCTTTTATTAGGTAAACACTTTTGGGGTTTAGATGTCCTTTAAGATGTTGGTTTTGCTGGCTGTTGAGCCGGTAAGCTTCTACCTTGATCTGGAAGGACCCAGTCAGCAGCTTTTATAAGACTATCTATGGCCACATATTAGTAGTAATAAGTAACATCAACTGAACTTGCTGTGTTTTTCTTGAAGACATTACACCAGTTATCACACTGGCTTTCTCAATTCAGAAATATGTATGGCCACCTTAACTTGGATCAACTAGAGACATTTTGCACAACTGCCACATACTTTCCCCAAAATAAAGCTGTTATTGCTGCAAATTGTGCCACTACAAAGTACAATATTTAAGTGTGGTAATTGAATGCCTAAGGCATTAACGGTAGAGGTCCTGAGTAGAATTTAAGGAGCAACTGGGTAAAATTTAGAGATATTGTTTTGGCTGTAACTTAAGCCAAAGCTGTTGACATCTTCCAGTATCACTGGCAGCAGTTTAAATGTTTTTCTAAATGGCAGAAGAAGACATAGCAGAGATCAAAATATTGGTGTGGGAAGAAAAGCAGCAAGTGGTGAGGTGCAGAAAGCTGTCAGGCACATTTAATAGTTGGGAAACTAATTTATTATACAACATGTTGTATAGTTGTGCTGTGATGACCCCATTTTGAGTTCAAAAGATAGTAAAATTCAACTTGCGTACAACAGGAAAAGAACTCAGCTTGGCAAAAACTATGCTGGATAATGGTTTAGTGTCGAGTAAGTTTACGGCTAACCGAGTGCAGATAATACATCATATCCGTCTGTACATGTTGAAACCACAAGCAGGAAGCAACCTACACTTTCAAGTTACTTGCTTGTATTTATATCCTCTCCTGTGGCTTTCCTGGCTTTACAAATATCATTGATGTAATTCTAGCTAAATGTTACTGGATTTAAAATGAAGTTGTGGTAGGAGAGTGGGTACACTGGGTACACAAGTGTAGATCTATTTTGGTTTTTCTACTTTTTGTTACTACATGAAATATTCTGCTTGTGTAAGCATATGACTTAAATGATTTAGCAGATAAAACAATGAAAAAACTATTAATAAACATTAGGGTCCTTTTTCATTATAAGTAGACTAGAATGTTTTCTCTAGATGCACACACATAACAGAACTTACATCACTATAGAACATTTTTTCTTTTGAACTATTTATTTTACTTCTCTAACTAAGGTCCAGTTTTATGAAAGGACAAGGAATGTTAGCCACCAAATAGAGAACATAAAAAGTAACACACAGCCTCTTACCAAGCAATCCCAGTGTGCACCCTTTCCCCAGCATTCTGTCCCAGGCGTGTTAGCTTTTTAAATGTACTTTATGCTTGCACCAAGAAACCCAAGAAAATAGAGAATTCCATAACTCTCTTGGAAGCATAAGTAAGTATTTTTAGTTCTCTTTTCAGGACACTAATTATAGGTTCTGATAAGATCAGATTTAGAAATTAGTTTAATCAATTATCTGTCACAGAGTATAATATCTGTGGAATTGGCTGTAAAGTAAACATCAACTAGAGCAGCGCTATAGATTTTTCCACTTTATCTTTGATCTCCTGTATGCTACATTGCATGTTGCAGTGTCTCTGCTTTCTTTTGACATGAACTAATGTGATCAGAGCATAGCTATTTTTTATATTATTTATATTTTTTTTCTGAAGGCTTAAAGGCTCAGACCTGCCTACCAAGACACAAATAGATATACCATTCAGCTTGGTAAAAAAGTTGTAGACCCCCTGCATCCATTCCTAAAATCAGATCATAATTTAACCACCCTTATTCTGCTTGCTGTTGCTTGGCATGCCAGTTATTTCTGGTCTCAGTTAGGCTTGCCAACATAGGGTCATTGTTCAAGTAAGATTGTGTTTCTTCCAGGATTTCTAGGAGCTTTAACTTTGTTATGAGACTTTTTTATTACATGGAACTTGAGCTTTCTGGACATGCCAAGCTCACTACTTTGGATTTTGCTCCTTCAGACAACCAGGAACAACAAATTCTTCTGGATGTAAATAGTTCTGCTTCTTATCATCCCCTTCAGGAAATCCGTCATAGTGTAAGTTGGAATTATTGGCCGGCATGTTGGTCTGGGTCTTTTCCTGTAAAGTTTTAAATAAAAACTCTTTAGTCTCTTGATGCAAGAGCCAAGCATATGTCTTTTACACCCCAAAAAAAGTTTCCACCAGCAAATCCCAGAGATCAGTTCTGGTTATTGGTAATGTTTATAAATAGCTTGAGACCCTTTTTATGCAAAACCATAAGGATTTTACTGCATGAAACCTTTAATGCATATGCCCACTAAAGCTGTGAGACTGGAAGGTTGTTAGCATTATGCTAGGGTCTGTTATTCTGTGGGTCACAAAAGCAAGAAAGAAATGGGTTTTAGCACTGCTTTGGTTTCTTATTGCTACAGAATGTATTGTCCTTGTATAGGTTTTTAAGAAACAATGCACTGTAAAGATTCTTTTAGGCACATTACTTTTTTTATTTTTGTGCAGAATACTATTTAAAAAATTGATACATAAACTATTTCCTTGGTGGAAGGACACAGGAATGAGGTGTAGCTTCTTTTTAATGGCCTTCCAGAGCTCTTTCAGTCTAGGCATGGTAATACCACACACTTCAACAACAAAGAGCAAACCAAATAAAAAGTTTGCGGTTTAAATAAGGAAGGTTCCTCCAAGATCCTTTCTAATGATGTTCTAATTATTTGCACCTGAGCTGCTGCACCTGATCGTAAATATTGGGAATTTGAGCTAGTAATAAATATAGGGGTGTTGTTACTGCTTTTACATGGAAAACCTGCATACATATTTATTTAATGGGCACAATGGACTACAAAACATACCTCCCAACTGTCCTGATTTTTGCGGGACAGTCCCAGTTTTAACAGCTCAGCCCGCAGACCCGGATTCTTACTGAAAAGTCCCTCATTTCCCTTTAATCTCCTGCACTGAATGCTAAAAAAATACAATGTTTCTCAACTTAATTAAAAATGTAGCTATTGGCAGAGAGCCCAGAAAACTAAACAAGCTACACCTGCACTTAGATACAATTGTAACTAATAATCTGAACAGGTTTCCTGGGTGAACTGAAGCTTTCAGCTTAAATGGCAATTTCACCTTCATTAGCAAAACTGTAATAACACATAAAACAAGATCCCAAAACCCCCAGAAATGTGTTTAAACTTTAAATAACCTGCCAAATTTTGTAAAATGGGAGTGGCATTGATGGGGGGGTTGCAAAAATGCTTCTAAGTGCTGCATTTTTTTTGTTCCTCTTTACATTTTTTAAATGTTGGGAGGTATGTACAAAATACAAAATGTTGCTAAAATGTAAATCAATAGCTTTATGTTGAAAAAGTATAAAATTGCCACAGGGGAGTTGAGATGTGAGGGTGTGGGCAGGGAGTGGGGGGATGTGGGGGGCGGGTGCAGAAAGATTTTTTTTGCAGGGGGGCCTGGTGCAGTCTAGGAACACCACTGTCATCATGTATGTAACATAATGGAATACTTACAGAAGTGTAGCGTTGAAGTTACATGTAGGAACACTAAGATTTAAGTTCCTTTACTTGGGTTCCCTTGAGGCAGATATGCCTGTCATGTGATCTTTGTTTAGAGTGGACACCTAAAGGTGGTTCTAATAATTTGCTTTTAAAACTATTCTTTCAAGGTTAAAAGAGAGCTTCTCCTGCAGTTCAGGAATGCCCACTAGGTGGAGGTGTTCTCCAGTGTAAAAGGGGATGACTCATGTGTTAGAGGTCTTCTTCATGAGACTTCACCTCATTAAAGGGGACCTGTCACCCAGACATGAAAAGCTGATTAATAAAAGTCCTTTTCAAGTTAAACATGAAACCCAAATTCCTTTTTTTTAATAACACATCCATACCCATTATGTCAATCATATATATGCCTTAGGCATAGAGGCGGGGCAGACAATACCTTTAGCTTTCCATTCAGCACTTCCTGCACTTCTCACTTTTCCCCTCCCTCCCCATCACCTAATTATGTAGCAGTGTCCACAAAATGGCAGCTGCCTGCTTGCTGTGATTGAATAGTTCCAAGACTGAAGGAAACAAGATTTATACTATCTATATAGTGTAAATGAAGTTTATTTTGCTCAACTAACATGATAGAAAAGAATTTGGAGTTATTTCTTAGGGTGACAGGTCCCTTTTAAGAAGTATATACAAGAGTGAACAGATAGAAAGGTTATTTTGTTGGGCAGCTCCAGGCCCCTATGAGGAAAATAGAGAGGTTATTACCTCTCTGCATTTCTGGCCGTAGTTTCAGGGAAATCTAGTGGTTAGCTCAGGGTACAAGTAATAACTGAAGTTGGGAGATCCTTTTATGTGAAAGAATTTCTAGGTTTGGATATGCGTAAAGGGAAACCTTTGCCTGCATATAATACTACAGAATGCTGTTCTGGAGTAAATAAAGAACTTATTGTTGGTTTGCAAGCAACCTCCAGTGTCCTGGTCATTTATTTCACAGAAAGATCTTCAACTATCTGGTAAGCCCTTTCAAATGGTGTCAAGGTCTCGGGAGTTGCCCATTCAGAGGCCTCCATAATACTGCACAGCTTAAATAACGTGCACACTCAAATATCTCTCAGTCAACACTCACGGGTGTGCTACATACACAAATAGCATGGGTATGATACCATCTTTTCCAAAGAGATGTAGTTTCAGAGGCTATTTAACAAGTAGACGATATCATCATTTTAAAGGGGATATATACCATAAATTTTTACAATGCACTAAACCATGTAAAAAAAAGTGCTTTTATTTTAATACCTTTGTGTTCAAATATGTCCATAACTGCTTAAAAACTGTGCTCTAACCAGACCTTTTGCCAGCTTCTGGTTTAGAGCCTCAGAGCCGCCAGCCCGATAGACTTCAGCAGAGCAACTTAAAGTGCAGTGAATATGCATAGGGTAGGCAATGTCACAGGGAGTCGTTCCTGCTCTACTCGCTCCTCTCCCCCCCCCCCCGCCCCCTGCCCCTGGCAGCAGCACAAACAGAGAGACACAGAAGGAGGAAACTAGGAGGGGTTTTCCCTGCTACTGCTGCATAAAGCCTGTCAGTCAGTGCTGTGACCACTTCCGGTGGAAGACTGAAGCGACACTCCCATGTTTCATTTTGCTCTGGCTTCTGATTAGAGAGGTTGTGTATGCAGCTCTCATATAATGGCAGTTTTAGAAGGTAAAATGCTTTCAAAACATCTTTCTTTCTGCATCATTTCACATTTTGAGGGAGGATGAATATTATGACTGAATATGAACTTTATATAAAATGTCTCCTTTAAATAACATTACAACCATGGAAAATCTTTAATTAATGTATGGATGAAATTTGCTTACAATTATATTTTTATTATTATATGATTATATAAATAATTATATATTTATATTACAGAGGCCACCTTTACTCCTTAAATGGGATCAAGGCAGTCAGAAAGAAATTACTTTTTCCTATGAAGTGAGAGCATTTTGTCAGATTACTAACAGGCCCTGATATCTTGCAAGTAGGAGACTTAGAAACTTGTCCTATTAGGAAGGAGGTCCTTCCCTCTGACTGTAAAGAGGACAAATAAAACTGTATACAGAGCTGCTTCCTACTGATTTAAAAAGGTTGTAAAATCAAAGATTACATCCAGTATGTTCTCATAAAAAAATCTTTAATGTTTTAATAAAAAACACGATCTTCTACCTGCGATCCCCCCCCCCCCTTTGCTCCACTTGTTCTGATTACTCAATGCACAAATCTTTAGCTGCCCGCAAGCAGTGTGCAGGGTTGTTTATGACCAAGGTTAGCCTAAATGAGACACAAACACATAAAACAATATACCGCTTTCCTGCCATCCAGAACTAAAGTTGCCACGTATTGAATACACATCCTGCATGGCAAGTTAGCATTTAATTTAAATTCATTCATGCTGTGTAGCTTCACATAAATCAGTTCAGTCTGCAGCATGCATCTAAATACGTTGCTAATTAGCCATACAGAATGTAAATTCAATATGTGGCCGGTATTAAAGGGGTGAGGTGGAAACCCTACCCAGAACAGGGAACAGAGCTTATGGCTTTGAAGCTGTGGAGCCAGCTGCTGTCTAAAGATTTATGCATTAAATAATTAGAGAAAGTGGAGTAAAGGGTAATTGCAGGGAGAAGAATGCATTTTTAATACATTTTATTTTAGTGCCTGCAATGGGCCCTAATGTCGCATCGTGTTTGGCGCATGTCACTGGCGCGAGCCAAACGTGATTCAACATCACATGGCCAAATGCAATGTGACGTCAGGGACCAGGGTGCGCACAGCCATATGCACCACTTGTTTAATTTAACCTGCACTGAGTTTTATCCAACCTGCATGGACGTAAAGTGCCAGCGACAAGCTAGCCACTTTGTCTAATCCTTGTTGTTCTCCCTCTCCCTGCTGTCAGCACAAATTGCCAATAGCACTCAATATATCAGGGATCCCCAAACTTTTTGACTCATGAGCCACACTCAGATGTAAAAAGGTGAGCCACACAAGCATAAAAAGTGTTCTTTTGGGATGTCAAATAAGGGCTGTGATTGGCTATTTGGTAGCCCCACGTGGACTGCTAGCCACAACATGCCTCCAAGCCAGAAATGTAAAAATGGGCACCTGCTTTGAGGCCACTGAGAGCAACATCAAAGGGGTTGGTGAGCAACATGTTGCTCACAAAACACTGGTTGGGGATCACTGCTCTACATCATACTAAAAGTTAGTCTAATCTCTATGATTTCTGTTGGTCCCTACAGGAAATCTTACTTTCCATTCAAAGTTTTATATATCAGGATGTTTTTGTGTTTGTTTCTTTTTTTATTTGTCCTGTTTTTGAGACAGGAAATAGATTTCATAAAATTCCATTCCTGAATAAGGTCCAAACCAGAGTCCCCAATTATACGCATTGCTTGTTCTGAAGCGTGTAAAACCAAAATGAATATGGTTAAATGCAGCCTTTTTCCTAATTCACAGAAGAGCCACATATTGTCATAAACCGAAAACAATGGTTCTCCTGAATTATATTCTCAGAGGAAGTTTATTTATAAAGTTAAGCATAGACAACTGTATTATAGTTAAAGAAACAGCAGTTGGTAACCCATTTGTTTATATAAGATGTTTTCTTTTCCTCCCAGCTATAAATAAGATGGAGGTCATTCTGGGTTGTTTATTTCACATTTAAACTTACAATATTAAGGCAACTGAAATATTCAGCCATTCAGCCTGTATAAAGGGAGGTCCAGGACTTCACTCAGTGATTAAAAAAAAGGTAATGGCTTATTTATTCATTTTAAATAAGCTAAAAATACTTACATTGCAAATTTTTTCCTGATTGTAAAATGGTATTATTTTTACCAATTTAGGTCACTTGCTAAAAGGGAGAGATAAGGATGATTTCACTGATATCAGCAATCTATGCTGTATAATTTCATTACTTAATAATACATTATTAATGCACACCCAGTTGCACTACAAACTATATGAGCAGAAATTATGTGCATGCAATACTACTGTTGCCTATGGGCAATGTCTACCATTGTTAAGTAAGGCCTGCACATACCCATTAGGATCTCATGACCCACGCATCAACCTACACTCGCTCACCTCACCAATAAAAACTGCGTGACGATATCATTGTTGGAATGATAATGGCCACAGCTTTATTGAAAATACAACAGTGCAAAATGTATAACATACAATACAAAATTGGTAACATGTATAAACATAAACAGTACATTGATATAATAAGTGCAAAACATTACCATAACCAAAATTACTGACCCCGAGCCCCTTGCCAGCCTGCCCTTCCATAACCATCCTGAGCCGTGTTATCCTCCAGCCGCCCAATCCCTAGCTCGGAGGATACCCGCCGCCAATCCGGGACCTATCCGGTCCCCTTTTCTATTTAGCCATATCAGTACCCACCCAGCGCTTTATAGCGCACCTTTCGTATTCCTTCCACCAATGGTCACCCACCTCAGGGGTTAAACCATCCAATATATACCTGATCTGGCATACCAGAACAAGCTTACCCCCCGGCAGACTGACAAGGACCCGCCAAAGCTGTGACAACTACCATGACGCTGTTCGTCTGCGCCACTTTACCCCCATTTTTTTTTTTTTAACTAAACCCGTGTACCCCTAAGCCCTCCATGGCCACATATGTGCCGACTAAGTAACAAACCAAACCTCCAAGCTAACCCCCACTAAGGGAGGGTGGGTGGGGACCTTTCCTCTGCTGCTTCTTCCACAAAATGGTGGATAGCCAGCCCTCTCTGCACTCCTATATACCCTTCTCCACCCCGCCTTCTTTCTCTCCCCCTTTTCCATCAATCTGCTCTATCCCCCACTCGTGATGCTGGGCTGGGTCATGCAGCCCCTCCTCCGACCCTGCTGCTCCAGGGCTAACATGACCCACGCATCGACCTACACTCGCTCACCTCACTTACCAAGAAAAACTGCGTGACGATATCATTGTTGGAATGATAATGGCCACAGCTTTATTGAAAATACAACAGTGCAAAATGTATAACATACAATACAAAATTGGTAACATGTATAAACATAAACAGTACATTGATATAATAAGTGCAAAACATTACCATAACCAAAATTACTGACCTCGAGCCCCTTGCCAGCCTGCCCTTCCATAACCATCCTGAGCCGTGTTATCCTCCAGCCGCCCAATCCCTAGCTCGGAGGATACCCGCCGCCAATCCGGGACCTATCCGGTCCCCTTTTCTATTTAGCCATATCAGTACCCACCCAGCGCTTTATAGCGCACCTTTCGTATTCCTTCCACCAATGGTCACCCACCTTAGGGGTTAAACCATCCAATATATACCTGATCTGGCATACCAGAACAAGCTTACCCCCCGGCAGACTGACAAGGACCCACCATAGTATGTAGAGCTGGACCCCTTCAGCTCTGCATACGCCGCCACGACTTCCAGGCCAGCGTGATGGCCTCCTGTAAATTAAAGTTGAACAGATCCAGACCTATGTCGTTCAGGTGGACCCCGTCTTGGCGGAAAAAAGCCCTGTTGTCCTCTAACTCCTTATGCCTGACAACTATCCCCCCATTGGCTCGCACGTAGTTGGATACCGCTCTATTTGTTTTTATTCTGGCCCTGTTTACCGCCCTATGAGATCGGGCCCCCTTCCAATTTTCTCTGGGAATGATGTCGGACCATATCAAAATCACTCCTTCAAATAGTGACCGTAGCCTAAGGCAGTCTCTCCTAATGGTGGAAATTAGGACTTTCATGGGACACTGGCCTAGGTCATTACCTCCCGCATGTAGCAGTATGACATTGGGTGGCCCTGAATCTTTTGCTTCCTGCACTGCCCGAGGTACTAACTCCTCCCACCTGAGCCCTCTCCTACTGACCCACCGCAGCTTCACCTGAGACACCAGAAAACCCAACTGACCGTCTGCCTGACGAACTGATGCCCTCCTTTCGGCCCAGTGTATGAAGGAGTGTCCCATGAGCCATACCTTGCATTGAAGGGGACCTAAACAGGGAAAACAGATAAAACAGTATTGCTGCACATTATTTTCCTGTGTCCTACCCTCCCCCCCCCCCTTTTTTTTTTTTTTTTTAACGCTCAACTCTATTGGGTCTAACGTAAGTCTGGAACCTGTTTGACTCCCATCTGCCAATTCTCCTAATTACGTCTGCCCCGAGGCCCCACCTCGCTGCTTCTGTAGCGGCCCCGATCCTGAAGGAGAGGCTCCCATACTCCTTCGCGGCAAGGTGTAACCCTTGCAGTGCCTTCTTGAGTACCGCAATGAATTGGTATCGAGATAGTGAAGCCCCATCTTGATGAACCAGTAAACTGCCCTGGTGGTCAGGCCTGACCCTATAGTAATTGTCAAAGCATCTGACTGGGCAGGTATGATGTCCTTCGATCCCAAATAGCTCTACCCTGAATCCCGTCCCTTTTTTGTCCGTCTTGGAGTCTCTAAGTATAATGGCCACGCTCCCATCTAACCTGCTGACGTCTTGCCGCAAAATACCCCCGCCCCCCGCCTTGTTGTGACTTACCAGCTCTGATATTCGAAAGGCGCCAAAGAAGGCCCATGAGAATGCCAGTCTAAACAATACCAGTTCAAAGGGCGAGTTGGCCAACTCCCCCAGTTGATTGAATAGGCCCCCCAAGATATTGAAAGTAATCGGCCGCCTGTGGTCTATGGGCCTCTTCCCCTTTTTGAAGCCTTTTACTGCCTGTTTGATCGCAAACTCCTTGGTGAGATCCGCCCAGCCCCGGAGTTTGAATAAAAATGCTAGGGCTGCCAATTTTTTCTCGACTGCGCTAGCTGATACATTGTCGCTGAAATCCTTGGACAGCTGCCAAGCCAGAAGCCCAAGTCGATCTAACTCAGTCTCTGATCCCCCCATTTCCTGTTCTAGTTGGAACCATTCCTTCCATATTCTGTTGTAGGAGCTCCAGGTGGTCGGTGCTACTGACCTCCTGACCCATTCTATCATACCTGAGATACCACTCTCCAAACGATGTCTGGGCATCGCTCTCCCTCCTGTTCTGCTTCTGGCGCTAGAGATCGAAATCTGTCCCACTGAAATCGAGATCAGCATCAGCAATCTCATTAATTTCACCAGGAATATGTTTTGCCCTAAACTTGATGTTCAGTTGTAGGCAGCGCAATACCAGGTGCCGTAAGAGTGATAGCACCGGGCGTGAGGAGGAGGTCAGATTGTTGACCGCCAGTACTGCTGCCATGTTATCTGACCTAAACAGAACCGATTTATTAGCCAATGCCTGCCCCCAGAGTTCCACCGCTACTACTATTGGGAACAGTTCCAGGAAGGCTAAGTTACTTGTTAGCCTACCCTCGGCCCATTCCTGTGGCCATTTGGCCACGCACCATTTGCCGGCAAAGAATGCCCCAACGCCTGTTGACCCCGCTGCGTCCGTGAATAAACTAATCTCCGAATTCTCTACCGTGTTCTCCAAACAATATACTCTCCCGTTAAAGTCCTGGAGGAAATTGCTCCAGACCGTTAAGTCGAATTTGTGCCCCTGGTTGAGCCTGATGAAATGATGTGGTTGCCTGACCCCCGCTGTGGCCAGGGCTAGGCTCCTGGCAAACACCCTCCCCATTGGGATGATGCGGCATGCGAAATTAAGCTTGCCCAGTAGGGACTGCAGCTGTTTTAGGGTCACCTTTTTCGCTTGCCTTGCATACTCTATTTCTTCCTTCAATTTTACTACTTTGTCCATTGGGAGCCGGCACTCCTGCCGGCTTGTGTCTATCTCAATGCCGAGAAATTTGAGGCAAGTGGTGGGGCCCTCTGTCTTTTCCCGTGCCAGTGGTACCCCGAATTGTTCCGTAACCTGGTGTAGCGTCTCAAGTAGGACTGCGCACAAATTAGAGTGCTGTGGGCCCACGCATAGAAAGTCATCCAAGTAATGGATGACTGAAGTGACTCCTGTCTACGTAATAGTGCCCTTTGAAGTGGCAGCCCAGCAGGTGTAGTGATTCTGGGTGTACCGGCAGTAGCCGAAAGGCCGACTCTATGTCGGCCTTTGCCATCAAGGCCCCCTGTCCCGCCTTGCCCACTAGGTGTACCGCCTCGTCGAACGAGGTGTAACAGACCCGTACCAATTCCTTATCAATTTCGTCATTAACTGAGCTGCCTTTGGGGTGGGATAAGTGGTGTATTAGCCGGAATTTTCCAGCTTCCTTTTTTGGCACTAGGCCGAGGGGGGATGTTCTAAGGTTATGCAGTGGCGGGTCCTTAAAGGGCCCCGCCATGCACCCCAAGCTCACCTCTTTCTGAAGTTTTTCCAATACTAACCCTGGTTTTTCGTTGGCCGACCTCAAATTTTTTTGATGAACCCCTCCTGTCCCCTCCTTCCCCGGAATCCTAAACCCCTCCTGAAAACCCTTTATTAGGAGCTCTGCCTTGTCCCTGGCTGGGTACTCATTTAGCCATGGACGCATCGCCTCTAGTTTCACTGGAGTCAGGCCCTTTGCCAAAACCGTCCCTGGCTTTTCCCGCTGCTCCCTTGCCTTTTTTGAAGCATCTACTGAGTGGGTGTGCTTCTGCGCATAAAGAGCATTCATGTTTGAAGCGGCATGATAGCCCCCATTTGCAGTGGCTATCATTGTATAGCCAGCAAACGCCTTTTTTGTGTGCTCCAGCTGGGCTGGAAGCTTGCCCGCTGGAGCTGCCTGGAAAGGGCTGTTGGCCGACTGCCCCCGGGCCGCCATACCCTTGATAGCCCTTGTTATTCATCAGCCTCATCCAGAGGCCGATATCCCGGTGGTCCCAGCACACATCTTGCCTCACTGCCATCCGCTGACGAAATTGTTCGTCGTACCGGAGCCATGCTATGCCCCCGTATACCCTGTGTGCTTCCCAGATGCCATCTAAATAGCAGAAGAGCGCCGAACAGTGTTCGGGGTGCTTTTCTCCCACTACGCTTGCCAGGATGGCGAACGCTTGCAGCCAGTTCCCAAATGTCCTGGGTATAAGCCTAAAGCGGCGCCTGTCCTCATCCTCCTCTTTCCTGTGTCCCTTACCCTTCTCGTATTTGTCTATGTTGAATCTCTCTAAGGGGAGCAAGGTGAAGATGTCTACATATTCGCGTTTCCATATTTTTTCCCTCACCTCTGGCTTAAGGTGTGACCCCAGGGGGCCCTCGAAGCATATGTAGGCATGCCCCTTGGCCGAATCGGAGATTGGCACTGGTTTGTTTGCCCGCTTTGGTCCGCTTCCTTCTCCTACAACCCCCGCTAGCCCTTGTGTGCTCATGCCCACTGCGGGGGATACTGCTGTTGCGCTAGGGGCCCCCCCTGACGTTTGGGACTTCCCATCCCATTGCCCTATGAGTTTGCGCAAGCTTTCCATGAACTCCGCCATTGGTTGTCCCCCTGTTTGTCTGTCACCAGTGGCTGCTGTTGGTGTGTTGTTTGCCGGTTGGTGGTCCGGCCCCAGTGTAATACCTTGCATACCTGCGCTGTCGTTGTGGTTGGAGATCGCGCTGTCCCGGCCTGTGGTTTCCTGCGAGGTCCCCCGCGGATGCTGTGCTGTGGCTGCTCCTCCGCTCTCTGACCTGTACACCTGCGGAATACAAAGCGGGGGGGGCATGCCCTGGGCCGCCACGGTGAGTGCAGCCGTTGTTCCCTCCCACCCCGCCGCAGCATTACCGGGTACTGCCCGCGTGCCCTCCATCATGTCCCCTGTTGCTTGCCCCAGGCCCGCTCCTGCTGGCCGTGATGGGGTAGGAGGCCCGCATCCGGGCAAACCCGCTGGTGTTGGGCCCCCCTGGGTGGCACCGGCCGGCCCACCCGCTCCCCAGCTGTTCGCTGCTGTGTCTGCCCCAGGCCTGCCCCATGCAGCCTGGGCCGCTGCTGTTCCCCCTCTTGTGTCTGGGTCGTGGCTGTAGGCCCAGGCCCCCCCTGTCGCGGGCCCGCCCGCTCCTAGCCTGCCCTCTGTGGTGCCTGCTGCCTGTGGAGCAGTGCCCCACGCTGTCTGGGCCGTCGCTGTGCCCCCTACCCTCTCTGGGGTAAAACTGACTGCCGGGGCCCCCCCCTGCATCGGCGCGCCCGCCATGCGTGTCTCCTGGCCCCGCCTTCTGGCCCCTCCCCCCTCCCGAGGCCCAGGCGCGTCTCCCTGCCCGGCGCGTGTAGCGCTTCTGTCCTCCTGGCTCCCGCCCGGCCCATTACTTGCCTGACCGCGGAGCCGCCTGGACGTTCCTGGGGTGCCGATCCTCCCTGGGACGCCTTCCTCTGCATCGGATGCCTCCTCCACGTGGTCCTCGCGGGCCGCTCCGGGTCCTCTGCTTCTGCGGCGGGCGCTGGATCCTCCGCTCCGTGCTCTGCCTGTGGGGGTGGCTGGCTCCTGGCGGCCCGAAGGGGGGGTTCCGGCTGGGATCCTGCTGCGTCTGGTGGCTCTCTGCAGTCCCGGGCTCCCGCTGGTGGATGGCTGTGGGCTCGGGGATGCGGGCCTCCTCCTGCGCGTTGGTGGCGATGGGCTGAGCCTGCTGGGCGGCCGGGATCTTCGGGACCTCCTGGTAGGTGTTGTGGGGGGTTGGTCCTGCTGGCTGGGTAGAAGCTGGCGAAGCCACTCGTCTCCCCTCTTCTCAGCTTCTGCCCTGATGCGGGCTAGCATCTCTTCAATGCTGGCAGACATCTTGTCGGGCTGCTGGCTCTCACGCTGCTGGCTTCCTCTCCGACCTTTCCTCTGCTGCTTCTTCCACAAAATGGTGGATAGCCAGCCCTCTCTGCACTCCTATATACCCTTCTCCACCCCGCCTTCTTTCTCTCCCCCTTTTCCATCAATCTGCTCTATCCCCCACTCGTGATGCTGGGCTGGGTCATGCAGCCCCTCCTCCGACCCTGCTGCTCCAGGGCTAACAGGATAGACACAGAAAAAGGTATACAATAAATGGAATACAGAAGAAAATTAGCTGGTATAGTGTAGGGCTATGATGCATGTGTAGCTGCAATCAAAATGCTACCACTGATCAAATATTCTTTAGTTTGTCCTATTTTTAGATAAAATAGTTTAGTTAAATAAGAAACAGTGTGGATCATTAAGCATCCACTATTAATGCTTACACATGCACCAGCAAGTGGCAGCAGTTAAAGCATTGTTTGCCAGGGTCCTTACAACATTACACAGTTAAATGACTGATATTCCCAGGCCACTGACTGTATCACTGATATCCCTCCTCTGTTCTTACAACAACCACAAGAAGTATAGCATTACACATTAATAAATAGCTTTTGTACATAAAAAGGTATTTCATTGCAGTCAACATCAACTCTCAATAAATCTCTCACCTGACTGAAATATGTGTACAACAAAAGGAAAAATAGTCAATAACATATTCTTGAACTTAAAACCCATATTGATTAAAGATCTAAACATATTCATCAGCCTGAATAAAACTGTTATATCTCTTCCCTTGCTCATCCAGGCACTAAGCAACAGCAGTAACTCAAAAGAATTTATATAGCCAGGTGATTCAAAAAAAGGCCCTGGCATATCACATACAGAGAGGCCCAAACTGCCTCCACCAGCCCAATAAATAGTGACTGTCTATAGCATTTTAGAGCAGCACATCTGGAATTTGCCAGAATCCACAGATTGCCATTCCGGGCCTGTTAGAGATTTAGTTTCCACTGTAAGGCCCCATACAGACAGTAGTTTATTTTTGTGTTCCACTGCAGTGGCTTTTATATTTGTTTCTCTTGCTGTGTTTCACCTGTGTTTGCTGATTCTGTGCAGCTCAATGAGGCGCTACTAGAAACAATAGACTGCTTCCCCTTACATTGGAACACATATGAATTGCACCACAGAAGAATGCATGAAGAAACACTTGTCTGTATGAAAGTATTCCCTGGCACCAGAAGGTGAAACAGATAAAAGAAGTACAATAACAACATGATAAATATAATGTTAAAATTTTGCTCTAGTTCCAGTTTAGGATGTGCTGTAGTTTTAATCAGTATCTGACTGATAAATGATCTGGTTGATAAATTACCTGGAGCAAAATGTTGTGGTTGTTATTTTCTAGAAATACAACATAAACATTTAAATACTGTAGATCAGTGCTGTCCAACTGGCGGCCCGACCCCCCTCTGTGTGGCCCCCCACCTGTCTGGCTGCTTTGATGGGTTGATGTGTAAGCTTTGGATGGTATCAGTACTGTCATTAACTGGACTGCATGGTTCACACCTCATATTCCCCTGTATTGTTTAAACATGCAATCCCCTGTACTGTTCAATTCTATTAATCTCTGCATTGTTCATACCTCAGACTGTAAGCATCCGCATTGTTCACCTGTTCACACTTCAGACGGAGCAGTAGGAGCAGTAGAAACCCACAAATAAACCCTGCACACTAAAAAAGAACATATACTGAGGTGGTACTGTCATTAAAAAGTTTTTTAATATATAGTTATTGTGCAGACTGTAGGAGCAGTGCCAGCATTGTGTTACTATATACTGCCTGTGTGTGCCATACACACAGGCAGGGTGGGGCAGGCAGTGTATGGCACACACAGGTAGGGAGGGTAGGGCAGGCAGAGTATGGCACACACAGGTAGGGAGGGTAGGGCAGGCAGAGTATAGTACTCACAGGCAGCATAGGGCAGGCAGAGTATGGCACACACAGGCAGCATAGTTCAGGCAAAGTAAGGTACACACAGGCAGCATAGGTCAGGCAGAGTATGGCACACACAGGCAGGGTAGGGGAGGCAGAGTTTGGCATGCACAGGCAATGTAGGGCAGGCAGAGTATGGCACACAGGCAGCATAGGGCAGGCAGAGTATGGCCAACACAGGCAGCATAGGGCAGGCAGAGTATAGCCCACACAGGAATGGTAGGGAAGGCAGAGTATACCAGGTTTTTGCTGTACTACCACCATTAATATGGGTATGAATATGTGATAAAACGGGTGTGGTTTCAAGTGAGTGTGGTTTTAAAAAGGGGAGTGGCCAAAACTGTCTTCCATTATCAGCCCTCCACCATGTAGGCCGGAAAAATTCTGGCCCTCTGTACCACAGAAGTTGGACAGCACTGCTGTAGATGGTCAATTGGTTCTAAAATGTAACTCTCTCCAGGGCACAAAGTCAGTTGACAGAAGCTTTTGCTTAAAATTGAGCAGGATATACTCCCGATACAAAGCAGCCAGTATTATAGAGGCTGCGTACAAGGTGCCATAGGGGTTTCCAATATGAAGTTCTCCTTTGCCATGTATACCTACCCATTGTTAACTTAAAGAAGTTAATTATATGAAGACTTCAAATATACTTAACCTAAAAATACATTTTAAACCTTTCTAATCCCATAACTAATACTTCATTTAGTTTTAAATGCAGTTAATACTATTGCATGCACCTAAATCTAACTTCTCATGTAGAAAGTGTTTTGTGGAAAACAAAAATGCAAGTTATACTTCCAATGCAGCTTTTCATTGTAAATGAGTTGCAAACCATACTTTGCATCTTATTGCAAAGAAGACCACTATTTTACCTATGGAATTCTGTGCAATTAGAAGGCATATAAGAAAGTGACAGTGCTCTGCCTATGATTCCCATAAAGATTCCTATTTGTACATTTCTTATAACGTGAATTGTGTCTAGTGGCTTTGAAAAAGGGCTGGATAAAGAACATGGTGAAGTGTAATCATTTTTAATGCTTAGCAGTCAAATATCCTGTCTATGTTTTTTTGTTTTATAAGTCATAACTAGCCATTTCTATTTGCCTTATAAATTCAGATCACAATTCAGGTAATCTGAACTGTGCATAGCTAATGCCTGTCAGTATGCCAATGAGAAAAATGTAACTCCTGAATAAAACCGTTCATTGTGCGATTGCTGGTGAAGAATTAAATCCATAAGTATCCTAAAGTATTACTGACAGATCTCTGTTGATGCTATTAACATGGGCTGGGCAGGTACAGTAGAAGGATTCAGGAACAGAGGGTTCATTTTTTAAAATTCCTTACATAAAGCTCCCTTTGGCTCTCCAAAGAAGCTGCACCTAACTTGGTTACAGATGTAAAAGAATGCTCCTTTGAAAATCTTCCCAATCAGCTCTCGGTATTCAATAATTTCCAGGCATCAGAAGGACAGATTTCCAAGGGCTGCATACACCACACATCACCATCTGATCTTCAGGCATTGCCATTTAAAATCAGCGTATTTATCAAACATTGTATAAACCTTTGACATAAACATTTTTTCGTGTAAAGAACAACAGCAGCTTAAAAATGCTGTGTAAAAATCAGTGATCCACCACTATAAAAAAGCTATTTTGTACTGCATTTTATTTTAATGTTTCCCATTGACATGAATGGGTTAGCCTGCACCATAAATATAACAGAGTAAAATACAGTGATTGGAGGCATAAAAGAAAACGCCCATTTTACATTTTTTAGGTGACCAGAAAAAAATCTGGGAAAATATAAAATCAGGGAAATGTGTTATGCATTATATATTGTTGGGAACAAAAAAAAAAAACTGCTTAAAAAGCAGAAAAAAATTAAAATCAGGGTAAGTCATATTAAAGTTTTCATTGTAAACAGATTTATAAATTGACCATTTATTTTACACCACTTTTTACACCATTTTTCTGGTGTCAATCATTTTAAACAGCATGATAAATAGGCCCCTTTAAGTGCAGCACATTTTAATAGTCAGTGAGGCCCTTGACATATTGCTTGTTGCTTGTCAGTGGCTTTACCAGGTGATAGAAACCAAAGGCTACTGCCACACATGGCAGATTGTTGGCCTGCTGATAAACATATGGTATTCCTGTAGACCAATACCTGTGCATATGCATAATTCTTTTGGCAATCTTACCAAATTAGGCATTTGTACCATTGTGTAAACACTGGTCAGTTTTAACCTCTGACACTTCATTGCAAAAATGGGCGGCAAATTTTCCTGTCTCATGTCATGTAAACATTGAAGACTTATTGGTACACAGTGGGCACATATAAATGCGACAAATGCAAGATCTGTCTGCAATTGGGCAACTCTTTTTGAGATCCAGAAACAGATAAAAGCTATAAGATCAGCACTTATCATTAACTGTGACGCTATTGGGGGTATGTAATAAAAGTTGTAAATGGAAAAAAATGCGCACAAATAAGAATATAAATTTGCATTTCACAATGTGATATTGTTCATTGCAAAGTGAATTTTAATTGCACATTTTTTTTTCAAAAACATGGGGTAACAAGTTAAGGACTACCCTCACAGGGGACCTATGTGTGAGTAACCGGGTACACATTTAAGGGTAGCGTGAATGGAGGGAGCCATTACATAGTTACGTATAGTTGAAAAAAGTTCAACCCTTCCAATTAAACCCAGCACACACAACCTATACTTACCAATCTATACACTCACATACATAAACTATATATACAACCATTAATACTAACTGTAGATATTAGTATCACAATAGCCTTGGATACTATGCTTGTTCAAGAACTTATCTAGGTCCCTCTTAAAGGCATTAACAGAATCTGCCATTACAACATCTCTAGGAAGGGCATTCCACAACCTCACTGCCCTCACCATGAAAAACCCCCTACACTGCTTCAAATGGAATCTCCGTCCCTCTAATCTAAAGGGGTGGCCTCTGGTGCGTTGATCGCTTTTATGGGAAAAAATAACACCCCCTATATCTGCCATTAATATCTTGCTGATATCAATATTTATGCCATATTATATATACTGCTGTCCACATTTTATATTCAATATCTGTGTGATGTTTTTATATTCTCACATTTAGAATTGAGCCTGAATTGATGGTTTTCTGTCCCTCTTTTCCCTCTTTTTGAGGGGTATTTGTTTTTAAGCTTAATACTATATGTCATGCCAGGCAATATTGCCCTGCATTGTAAAAAGGTAAACCTGGCAGCATTTGCTTTGTGTCCACAAGATACCCTTAATTAATCCAATACACACTATCGACATCAAGTTGTCCTGCTCCCAGATACACCCTTAATTAAATATGCAACCCGTGACTGTGGGAAGGTAACAACTTCAGCAGAGTTAGCAGACGATTCTAAAACAAGCCATTTGGGAGGCGGGAAACCTGAGGCTATTGGTTTCTTTCATCTGTGATCAAAGAAGTCAGTTGTGGACCTAGAACAGCAGGGGGGGTACAGCTATGAGAAAATATGGATTATAGAAAGAGATCCATATCTCCTTGGCTTTAAGGTTCACATCCTCATAAATCATATATTGATTATGAAGAGGCCCCATGCTTCCCAATGATACCAAACAGGGACTTCCTATACCCACCAGTTAAGAGGGATAGTTTCTGGGGGACTGGGACATGAGACACCCCTCATGTTTGGTATCATTTTGATCACCCACATATGGGTCAAACAAGCCCCTATTGTCATTATAATATTGGGTACTGGTAAGTACTAATATTATATGACAAGAAACGGTCATGAGAAGTACAGCTCTCTACAGGGGAGGTCATGTGACAAGTTCCTGGGAAGTCCCTCCTCATGCATACGGTAATGAGGGAGGGTCCCAGCAGGAGGATAAAAAGGGCACAGACCCAGGTACTAGTTAGCTCATATTTTGAGGTTCCAAGTTCTGTTGGATTGTGAGTCCAATTTTCCAAACTCTTGCCTCAGGAAGACACAAAAGATAACTCTGTAACGTACATAGGGTTTTCTCTGTGTTTTTATTCCCTTTTATTTTTTTTACTGTTTTTTATGTATATGTCTCTTTTTGTAAAACCTTTTTTGCACTGTTTACCTTTGAAATATTAAATATAAAATTTAATAAGTTCTGTCCTTTGGCTCTATAAAGATCCCCACGTACCTTGTATAACTGCTCAGGCCTAAATGTATAAACTGCTTGGCTGTGTGTGTGTTGAGTAGGGGGGCAAATTCTGTGTAGAAGCTAATTAACTAGTGGACTGTCAGCAGGAGAGTGTGTTTGTAAATTAACCCTGTGACTGCTGGAGTGTGGAATTAGCGGAAAACTAACCCTAACTGCAGTAAGAAAGTTTGTGTGATATATTTGTATATTAGGTTTCTATCGCCTGCCAATGATAGATGGTGGCAGTGAATAGTTATTTGGGGCGGTGGTGTGTTTGGGGGTGCTTGATGTTAGTCTAACCTGTGTGAAAGGTGACTGAGTGTAACCCACTCCCATCCCCATACGCGTCTGGGAGTGGCGTGTTCTTGACACTATACTATAATGTTTATTTGGTAACTTTAATTTTTAAAACATTAGCTCTGTTGTTTTGGTACCATAATATTAGTGGTAATAATTTGCTCAAATTGTTTTGGATTTTATACTGGAGAACATGTGGAATTCTATCAATTAATTTTTACTTAACAAAACTTTTTTACCTCACCCATTAAGCTTTGATGGGCAACAAACTCCTTCCTCATTTGTCCTAATGCAAATCTGTACTATTTATGTACTGATAATGTACAATGCAATGTATACAAGTAGCAATATACTGTATAAATAAAGGTGGGATTACACTTCAGTTGTTGAAAAAGAATATATTATTTTCATTGGTAAATTAAAAGTTGCAACTATGAATAACCATAATAATGTGTGTAAAAAACTTGTGTGCAGAGAGTGCATTTAAAAAGGCTGGAAAAATGGCAACATGCTGAGACAAGACCAGTAATCATCTGGTTTGGTTTGTTCATTTAAGACCGAAAAGTTTATAGTTTGACTAAATTATTATTATCCTTTATTTTGGGGCACATTTACATTTACACAATGCAGACTTTGTTTTCTAGCCTGTCAAACTTTTATTGATAGTTGTTATATGTTTTAATGAAATTGTTTATTTAACCTTACTGCAGATAAGCTGTTTTGATGGCTTAAATGCACACAGAGCTACTTAGTAGCAGCTACTTGGCTACTAAAAACCAGAAAACACCCTGCCATAGTCAATACTGAGAAATGCCTCTGCTAAAACACATGTAGAGACAATTGTCAATAAATAATCAGCATTGTTTTAGTAGCTGTGACAAGTAGCTGCTACTAGTTCACAATGCAATAAATACTAAAAATGGCAACATATTTTCTCACTAGATTATTTAAACTCTGTTATAATTCTGCAGTACTTGATACAACTGACCATTATCTCCTTTGAAATAGCCTCCAGATGCTTGGTATCTATGGTTCTTGTTTTATCATTATTCTCTTTGTATCTCTCCATGTGCACTTTCACTGTATCTATTTCTAATAGCACCTCTTCACCTTATGATCTCTCTGCTGGTGTGGTCCAGTCTGTTTTAGGGCCTCCTTTCTGCTACATTCTTTCTCTTCATAATTTCTTCCTATTATGTTAATGACACGCAGATCATCCATTCCTGCCCTAATAACAACCCTGCTCTACAGGATACATTTACACAATGCCTCACTGCTATAGTGTCCTGGATGGCTGCTCACTGCCAGAAACTGAATATGTCTAAGACAAAACTACTTATATTCCCCCTAAACCCAGCCCTTCCCACCATTTAATATTTCAGTCAGTTAGCTTTAACCAGACATTTTGTACTACATAAGGGGTGCATAACTCTCTCAATATCGTATAGAACAACAATCCTCCCATTGGGACTGTTATGTAAACCAGCTAGATCTACCATAAGCCCTCACACTGGTGTAGCTCTAATGCCAGGAGGCAAGAAAGAACAGAAAGCTATAGTTTGTGTAAATTAGCAATTCTGGTGTCAGAACCATCTTTTTCTGAAAGTAGGCAACCTTGTGCCTCATTCATGTCAATAACCAATCCACCCTTAACATTTTGCTATTCTGAAATATTATGTTGATATCTTGGATACTGGCATAATCAAAGCATGAATTTTAGAAAATGTATTTTCCTATAGCCTTGCATGTATTAAAATGTTTTATCTAGGGAGGAAAGTTAAGCCTGGCACAATGGAAATGTCACCCACCACCCTAAACCACTTTACAGAGAATCTTAAAATAGTGCATGAGTCTCAAATGGAATTAAAATTTATGACTATGCCCTCTATAAACATGAAACACATGAGGGCTGGTTGAAAGTCATAGACTAAACGTCAAGTTTTGATTACACCAGCAGTGTTGTGTCTTACTATCAAATGTTCCAGTGTGCACATCTTCTTAGTTTTGTAAGGAAAGCTTCGACCAACACTTCATTTTGGAAGTGTTACCCACCCCTTTATGCTATTTTAAGATGCTCTATTTTAAGATTCCTTTTAAAATGGTTAATGTGGGTGACTACTGGAATTGCTTAAACATTGTAACAAATGGACTTCCATAAATGGAAGTCCAATTTTATCACAAGCTAGTTTCCTTTCCTAGAAAACTTTTGGTGATACACCACATGGAGAATGAACACTAAAAACATGTGGAATGTAATAGTATAGTATCTGTAATGTAAGGATCAGAATGTTCTGGAGTTGTTTCATAGGTAACTGTTTTACACGTCAGCTACATTGTCTTCCAACAGCTCTAGTGTACCAAGAGAGGGCAAAAGTAGGATATTTCTGCCTAGCAATAGTTAAAATATAACTTAAAGTAAAGAGTATTACTAGCAAGCCTCTATGTATCTATCCACTTACCAGTATCTGCAGTGCTTGCAAGAAGTCAAAATGGTTTCCAGATTTACCTTTTTGAAGCACAACACTCTCAACCACTTCTGATCAATGTGCAAAACTGTTAGCTTCCCCTACAAAATCTGGTGGTTTTGCTTTATCTTCTTAAAACAAAGACAGTTTTTCCATATACAAAATCTATAGCTTTTGCATATGGAAAACCTGTCTTAGCTCTACTTAGATCTATTATGTGTATATCAGTACATACCTAGACGACATTATTATAGCGTTAAAAGTAGTGGGGACAATAGAAGACTAATTATTTTTCTGTGTAAAACACAATTCACTCTGTACTCATTACAGTGTAAAAAGCTGTGTAAAATAAGTGGTTAATTTATTAAGTTGTGTGTTTTTTTAAGCCATTTAATGTCAGATTTGCGCCTGTTAGTTCTGACCGAAGTTGCTTTCAGAAAAAAAGTACGCCATTTTTTATGCAGTGAAGCCTGACACTGTGTGCCTAATTTTGTCATCGTTTTTTACACTGCATAATATATCTGCCCCTAGCTGTGCAGTTGTCCCCTATATCTAAAAAAAAAAGTACACAGTTTGCCCAGGTGCAGTAGTTGATAGCAACAAATAAGATGTTTGCTTTTAAACAGGTTACCAATAAATGCTACCTGCTGATTGGTGGATAAAGGTGGCTAGAACTTTTCGCCCCTATTTTAGAATTCCCTGTGAGCCACTGAGGTGCTGATGGTGGCTGGATTATGTGTGTGTCAGGGACACTGTAGTAGGTGCAGGCCCGGATTTGTGGTGAGGCCACAAAAGCCCGGGCCTAGGGCGGCAGAAGCTTAGGGGCGGCATGCCGCTCCGCCGCAAGAAAATTTTTTAGTTTGGCTCCCATACGGAGCAGTCGGGACCTCTCCCCACTGCTCTGTATGGGAGTTTGAACAGCGCATGCACACTCGCAGCTGCGTTCGCGCATGCGCACCGGGGGGCGAGCGTTTGCACATGCGCACGGGGGGGGCACCAACAGAGGCGGCCTCGGGGCGCCCAGAAGAGAAATCCGGCCCTGAGTAGGTGTGTACGAATGATGGTTTCATTTCATGTGTTAGTCCTTAAATATTCCTTAAATGTTCCTGGGGAAGCAATAGGTTGCAGTTCTAAGTGGGTACTGTTTAGCTGCTATGTGTTTCCATGGTAGCGTTCTGTGCTGAGTGGTTTTGCTATGCATTTCTCTGCTAGGTAACTATTCTGGGTGTTATTCCTACAAGTGTATAAACAAAAAGGCTGTGAGGGCTATTTTGTGAATTTATCCAAAAATGTTTGACCCTCATTAACTGCAAGTTGAACAGCACACAAATGAAAACAGAGGATACCATTATCACTGTGCCAGAAACTTGCCCAGGGATGAAAACATCATTTTGCACCTTTAAAGGTCTTTGGTAAGACCTCATCTTGAGTATGCAGTGCAGTTTTGGGCTCCAGTCCTTAAAGGAGAAGGAAAGTAATTTTGGAACTTTATTGCCAATAGATTTGCCACATTTAGTGCCACCTAGAAGGCTTTATTTATTCTAGAGAAAGTTTTACCATACCTGAGCCCTAGAAGCTCCCTCTGATAGCAGCTGCCATTTTAGCTTGGTAGCTCCCTACTGCAGTTATAGCCATTCGAAGACTCAGAACACACATTCCTAAGGGAGGAGGAATGAGTTCTTATGCATTCTTATGGGAGGTGGAGCAGGAGAAGGGAGTAGGAGAGGGAAAGATGAGAGAACTGAGCAGACTCAAGCCGCAAACCTGACAGAGCCCTAAAAGGGAGGAAGCTTTCTGCTGATTGGCTCAGATCCACATTCCTAAGGGGGAGGGGGTGAGTTGTTAGCATTGTTGAGGGAGGGGGTGGGCAGGAGAGGGGAGAGAGCAGAGAGCTGTGTGTCTCTAGCACAGGAAATACAGACACAAGAAATCTTTTGACAGGGAACTCTGTGCAGCTTTCTGTGAGTGCTTATGGCTGTTTTTACAAAGACCTTTCTGATAAAAGATTAGACTGTCATGGTTGGGGTTGTTTTCTCTGGAAAAAAAGGTGCTTGTAAGGGGATATCATTACTTTGTACAAGTACATTAGAGGAGATTATAGACAGCTAGGTAGTGTTCTTTTTTTCCCATAAAAACGATCAGTCCACCAGAGGCCACCCCTTTAGATTAGAGGAATGGAACCTTCATTTGAGCAGCGTAGGTTGTTTTTCACAGTGAGGGCAGTGAGGTTGTGGAATGTCCTTCCAAATGACATTGTAATTGCAGATTCTGTTAATGCCTTTAAGAAGGGCTTGGATGATTTCTTGAACAAGCATAATATCCAAGGCTATTGTGATACAAAAATCTACAGTTAGGATTGATGTTGGTTTATATGGTTTATGTATGTGAGTGTATAGATAGGTCAGTATAGGTTTGTGTTTACTGGGTTCACTTGGAAGGGTTGAACTTACACCCTTGGAAAGGGTGTACCATCATGTGTTTACATGGTTGCCTTGTGCCACACACATGCAGCTGACTAAGGATTGTGTAATCAACCATTTAGATAATAGTATTTTTGTACAAATTATAGCGCTCATCTACTAATAGTAAGACATGTGCTAAAACTATATATTTGTCTTTGGAAATTTGAAACAACTGAAAGTTTCAAGACTACCCCACCAGAGCTGCACATGTAATAAACACAAATACGATGAAAAGTCAATTTTAATGCATGAACAAAGGGTCAAGTTTCCCCAAATTCTCTACCAAACCATGCAGAAAGAAAACATATCTCATAGTCACATCCACTGCATAGCTTAACTTATTTAGACATAGCATTATCAAATTCTGCTATGTGTACATCAAATTAGCAATATATGGCCATAGATACATAGCTATTGTTTATTCAGATCTCTAACCATTTGTGATAACTGAGCAATATCATATGTTTCTACAAATGTATTACATCAAGACCTATGCTGAGGCCATGTCGGCGCATGCGTACTAGAATGAAAAAGCCAACTTTTTTGTTAAAATTTGGCTTTTCACTCTGCTGCGCATGCGCATGTGCAAGTGCACAAAGACAGAAGAAGGAAGAGGAGACACTCGCTCGCAGCTACCCTGGGCTGGTGCTCCTGATAGGAGAAAACAGCACAGGGGGTAAAAGGTAAGCGATTATAGTCACTGGGGGTGCCTATCATTTTGGCACCCCACCAGTGACTTAACCTTTCCTTCGCCTTTAAATGTATCATTACACTGTGTTTTCATGAGCTTTAGAATTTTGCCTTAAAAGTATTTGCCCAATGCTTTAACATTACCTATCTGATCCCCCATGTTGCTCTGTAAGGAGGCTGCCATAGTCGTGCAGCAGTAGTCCATTAGCATGAGAAGCTATAACTGACAGGTTGAGATTGGCAAAAACATCAGGTTTAGGAACTTCAATAATTTCTTACAACAGCATCCCTATCAGCGAAAAATAATCAACATGGCTTATAGGTAACTTTTCATGTACATTCCTATTTTGCAAAGTAGTTTTTTCATGTCAGTATCCCTTTAAAGGACATGTAATGCCTACATTTGCTTACAATGTATATCAGTTGGACACATCTCCCCCACCCAAATGGCATTATTTGTACTGCATATATCCCCTCCGTTTGCCAGCACCATCACATTTTCCTAAAGCAAATAGCATTTTTCCTCTGATACATAATCAGTTACATTTAAATCTGCAAACAGCATACACACACAGACCCTTATTCAGCATACATTTCATCAAGAATACAGGCTCACACAGGCACAACTGTCTCTGATAAAAGTTCTGCTTTGTTTGAGCACTGTAATAGTAAAGCTGAGATCAGGAGAAAAAAATTGAAGAAGGCAGCTAGAGCTGAGTTTCTATATGAGCCATCTCTTCACTGGCTGCTAGACTGGAGGGCGTATTTAGTAATCTGAGCTTAGAACAACTGAGCATGCTCACAAGCCAGAAGTCAAAGCAAATTCCTGAGGGAGGGAGCCGAGTGGGTTACAGGAGGAGAAGGAAATCTTTAAGATTTAAGATTAAGGAGATGTTGCAGCCTTAATATTAACCTCTGGACAACCAGTGTGGCAGGTATTTAAAGATTTCAAAGAGGCTGTTCACTGATTACATTTTTGTGTGTGGGGTTTACATGTCCTTTGAGTTAAGATTTCGTCCAAGTTACCTCTTGGATGTACTTGCTGTACACCGATCAGTGTCCTGAAAGAAAGTACCTCTAAAATGTCAATCAAATACACTGTAGATGTGTTTGGCTATGCTAGAAAACATTAGAATTTTGGATATCAAGCATCTGTCCATATTTTATATGTCTTTTTGCCTTCCCAACATACTGTATATGCTACTGCAATTATTTTGTTCAAATAATACATGTGTGTTACAATTTCTGCAGACCCCCTTATATATTTGATTTTAAAACCCAAGGACACTGCTCACAACTGCCACATTAAATTGTGCCAGATCTGTTGCAGAATCTAACCTTATTTAATGCTCTATAACGACTTCTTAATAAAATATTCTCAAGACTTTTTTTCCTTCTATATGAAAATCTTGGATGGTCCATTATTAATCGTCCAGTAATTGTATCAAATTTTAAAATAGTCCAGTGTTATTTTATTGTGGAGCTGATTACAAACTGGCATATAACTACTTGCACTGATATATTTACTACCATTAAAAAGACACTGATACCAGAATTTTTTTTTTTTTAACATCTATCATAACATTGTCTTTGCATGCTATTTAAAATCTTGCCTTAATAGTAATTGCTTTATGCTTTTACATTACATTTGTGCAGCAGCAGAAGCTGTAACTGACTGATAAGGGGCAGTCAGGTTGGCAAAACAGTCAGGTTTAGGAACTTCAAGTTATTTTATTTTTAATTATAGGGCCTAGAGCTAATTGCAACCTAAAAACTGGATTAGTTGGATACCCCTGCATTATGTAATATGAATACGATGACAGTTTTAATAAACTTTGGGATTGTGCCCATGCTACACACTTTGATGGCCGGAAAGAGCGGAAACTTGCACTGAGAAAAAAAAATAATGGATTTAACTTGTATTTCACACCTAAATTTTCACCACCAGAAACAACATTTACTTAGTTCTGTCATGTTTGCTGTCGAGTAGTACAGCTGCTACAGAATGCTGTGGGATGGTGAGTCATGCTGAGTGGTGGATTTGCCTTTCCTCTCAATTCAGTTATTCAACTTTTTAAAATGACTATTAATTTAGTCTGGACCACAAGGGGGAAAACTCCTTGTTTGTGGCTTGGGTGACAGCCTGTATGACAACTAGTTCCTGTGGAAGGTAAAACAGCAGTAACAGAAAAATATACTTAACTACCCAAAACCACTAGCCAAAATTATAGCAATAGTAAATCCTGAAGTGGTGAGTTGAGCAGGGTTTGATACTAGTGTATATAATAGCCTGAGAAATTAACAGATATTAAAAAGTAATTGTTTACATTTTTACATATATTGTATGTTAAATAATCAAAATTCAATTTGAATGCTAAGACTGCAAATAAAACCATCAAACAAAAATGTAATATGGAATGTGCTTATAGTATCTGTAGCTCCTGCTATATAAGGGGTTTCTTTCTCCAATGTATCAGTGGGTTGGTGCAATTTGGCAATCCACACATGTTGTGTGTGGCTAGCTATAGTGATTTGTAATACCTGTGCACCCCTGTCAACCACCATTATTTGCTCAAGTTTAAGGGGATTTTTATGGTATACTTTTTATTTCTAAATTACACTGTTTACATAGCAAATAATTCACTCTACCAATTAAAATTGTATTCTTGAGCCAACAAATGTATTTTTTTTAGTTGTAATATTGGTGTGTAGGCAGCCATCTCAGTGCATTGTGCCTGAGTTTGAGCCTTCAGAAAGAGCCAGCGCTACAACATTAGAACTGCTTTCAGGTAACCTATTGTTTCTCCTACTCCCATTTAACTGGAGGAGTCCCAAGCCGAACTTGGATTTCTTACTACGGTTGTGGCATCCTGGGAAATGGAGAATATGTCTAGCCCCATGTGAAATTTCAAAAAATCTTTTTGTGTTTTTGAAAAATGGATTTCAATGCAAGATTCTGCTGGAGAAGCTCTATTGACTGATATGTTTTGAAAAAAACACATTTTCCCATGACAGTATTCCTTTAACCCTTTCCCTGCCAATGACGTAGCTCCTACGTGCTGGCATAAAAAGTTGTTAAACGCCAAGCATGTAAGAGCTACGTTTTCTTTATCTTGCACTCATTAGCTAACCGCACTGCGCAATACTTTTGTGTATTATTTTGGTGGGTTTTTTTTACATTTTCTGTGATTTGGTGCATTTTTAGTCATTTTATTGCATTTTTAGCCATTTTATTGCATTTTCAGTTATGCATAGTTGTTGTTTGCTTGACTTTGTCTGTAAAACTAATTTGCCCAAGCCAGAATACTCAAACTGTGATTCTGACTGCAGATATCACTAGAAAAAAAACCACATTGATTTTATTTGATTTTTTTGCGATTTTATTGATTGATTTTTTTGCGATTTTATTGCTTTTCATATTGTTCTTTGTTACTTGTCTTGCACATGGACATTTTGTCTGCTGTATTTCAATTTGGCTTCCTCTGTATCCCACATAGTTTGGTAAATCTATGCATATTGGGCATCAAACTGTTCAGTAGACCCCTGGTGTTCATATTTAGGGTGTTTTATGTTGGTAAGTTATGAAATGTGTGGTACATAATGGGGCAAAATGCAAGCTTTGTAACAATTTTCAGAAATGTTATAAAAACTGTTCTGTTTAGCATAGCTTTGTAGTTTGGTAGTTTGCAGTAGAAAGATGTATTTATGCATTTTTGTTTTGTCAAAATGTGTACTTTCAGAAAATGTATGGTTTTCTAGGGTTTCCATATTGTTAGGGGTCTTATGGCACATAATACACATACCAGGTGCAAAAACTAAACGAGCCGGAGCATCATATGTGAAAATTCATATGCACTATTTTTATTTGGGTGCCCCTGTACTCCACATAGTTTGGTAAATCTATGCATATAGGGCATCAAACTGTTCAGCAGACCTCTGGTGTTCCTATTTGGGGTGATTTTCCTTTGCATGCAAGAAATTGTGTGATATAAATGTGGCAAATTGCAACATTTTTAGGCGATTTTCTGAAATATCATAGAAACCACTAGCTTTAGGAAAGCTTTGGAGATTGGTACTTTGGTGTAGAAAGGACTCTTTACCCATGTTGGATTTGTCAGAACGTGTACATTCCAAAAATATATGGCTTTCAGGGGTTACCCTACATTTCTGCAGTTTCTATCCCGCATAAAACTGCCATGTGTTTATGAATTAGGTAAAGGTAAGCCATGAATTTAGTGTGCACAAGGTATATTTTGGGGTCTCTAAGTGCCATATACTTTGATAAATCTATGTACAGTGGGCATCAAACTGTTCAGTAGACCTCTGGGGTTCATATTTAGGGTGTTTTATCTTGGTACCTAATGACCTATAGAAAATAGGATGCTGCATATTGGAAGTTTTGAGGTGATTTTTGGAAATGTCATAAAATCGGCAAACTTGGGAAACCTTTGCGGCTTGGTACTTTGGAGTAGAAAGACATGGTTACCCATTTTAGATTTCAGGGAATGTGTACTTTCCAAAAATATATGACTTTCTGGGGTGAGTGTACTTTTTTTACTAACTTTATCCTACATAAAAGTGATGTAAATGTGTTGATTTTGCAGAAGCTGAAATGACAGAAATGATAGCTCATATAGGGGTATGTTCAAATTGGGGCCCCTACATGCCACCTATACATATTGAGTATCAAACTGTTCAGTGGCCCCCTGGCGTTCAAATTCAGGGTGTTTTATCTCGGTACCTAATGATACGTGGGAGGTAAGATGCTGCAAACTGGAAGCTTTGAGAGGATTTTTGGAAATGTTATAAAAAAATGCCAACTTTAGGAAAGCTTTGCGGCTTGGTACTTTGGCATAGAAAGACATGGGTACCAATTTTGAATTCAGGAGAATGTGTACTTTCCAAAAATATATCGCTTTCTGGGGTGAGTGTACTTTTTGTAGCTTTATCCTACATAAAATGGTGTAAATGTGTTGATTTTGCAGAAGCTGGAATGACAGAAATTATAGATCATATGGGGGTATGTTCACATTGGGGCTCCTACATGCCACATACTTAGGTAAACCTATACATATTGGGAATCAAACTGTTCAGTGGACCCCTGGCGTTCATATTTAGGGTGTTTTATCTGGTTACTTTATGACCTGTAGGAGATAAGATACTATAGACAGGAAGCTTTAAAGCGATTTTTAAGAAATTTTTAAGAAATTTCACAAGTTTTGATAAAAACCAATAACTTAAGGAAAGCATTGCAACTTGGTAGTTTGGAGTAGACAGGCAGTTCTAAAAATGTATAATTTTCTGGGATAAAGCTTCTGTTAGTGGAATTTTTGACCTTGAAATCTAACGTATGCAGCTTTCTGGAGCAGTGCTTTGGAACTTTGGTACTGTACTGCTGGGAGTTTTTGACCTATAAGTAAGAAATCTCCATAAAACTATATATATTTGGTATTGGCACGTTCAGGAGACATGGGACTTTCTAAATCAGTTGTATTTTCATGAATTAAATAATTTTTGTTTCTGGTGTATGTGTTTATATTATGGAAAATATTTTTTTTTAATTTTTTAGATATTTAGAATCCTATATCTTGTTACAGAATTGGAATTACACAAAAATTACACAAAAATTAGGTTGTTCTGAAAAAAATGATATATAGTTTTCCTGGGTAAACTAAAAGTCCCCCCAAGGAAAAGCCCCTAAATGGAACAGTGCAAAATGTTCAAAAACTGTCTGGCAGTAAAAGTTCCACTTTGTTCAAAATGGCTGGCAGTGAAAGATTAATGTTGAAGGTAAACAGAATGAGCTAATAAATACAAGCCACTGACAGTAGGATAGTTTTATGCAATGGACAATGAATATAGAAAACAAAAGAACCAGAGGACTCCATTATCAAGCACATATGCTAAGATAGATTTATACCAAAGGTTTAAGAGATTCCAAACAGGTTGTGAACATTTTGGTAAGAAACTCACAATTCAGGCACCATGCCAAGTTGTAGATTTCCAATAGGCCATGGTCCATATTTCAAAGTGGGGCTCAATATCTGCAAAACATGTGGAGCATGGGCAGCCATGGCTGGGGTGGTTTGGGGCAGAGATGAGGCTGATCAGGGCGAGGACAGGGCACCTCCCTGCATTGTAG
The DNA here is from genome assembly GCF_000004195.4 of Xenopus tropicalis. NCBI lineage: Eukaryota > Metazoa > Chordata > Amphibia > Anura > Pipidae > Xenopus > Xenopus tropicalis. The sequence continues at coordinate 78,745,151 of NC_030682.2, read as the reverse complement.
CAGAGGTTTAGACAGTGATCCTCAACCAGTGGCTCAAAAGCAACATGTTGCTCACCAAACTCTTGGATGTTGCTCCCAGTGGCCTCAAAGCAGGTGTCTATTTTTTAATTTCTGGCCTGCTATAGGCTGCCAGTCCACATAGGTGCCATCATATAGCCAATTACAGCTCTTAATGGCAACCCCAGGAATTGTTTTCATGCTTGTGTTGCTTCCCAACACCTTTTCCATTTAAATGTGGCTCACAGGTATAAAAGGTTGGGGATCCCTGGGTTAAGTCAACCCTGAATATACTTGCACAACTTTAGTCTGAAGACTTTAGTTTGCATCCCCACAGAGGGATGTAAATAGGAATTTTTAATTAAAAACTTTCAACCAATTCAGCACAATCTAGCAAGAAGATATACAATAGCTCTGGAATAAAACTCATCCATCAAAATTTCATTTTTTTTGGTATGCAAATGTAGTCAGAATGTAGATCTATTATTTGCTTGTAACCATATAAAACAAGATAATAAGTAAAGATTTATTATACAAAATCCCCATAAAAGAACAAAAAGATTCAGTACATATTCTCCTATAACAAGATTTTTCTTCCGGGGATGTTGTAAAAAGTATACTGAAGCAAGAATGATTATTTTTCAATATCAGCTATAACAGATCCTGTCCATCATTGTACTGACCCTTAGCTCAATTAGTAAATAGATTTGTATAATATTTTATTGTCCAGATCTGCTAAGGGCAGTGACACATGGGGAGATTAGTCGCCGCGTGACAAATCTTCGTTGTTGCAGGCGACTAATCTCCCCGCAATGCCATCCCACCAGCTAGAATGTAAATTGCTGGTGGGATGGCATACACAGCGCCGCAATTTGCCAACGTCACCAAAGTTGTCTTGAGAGAAAACTTCGGGCGACTTTGGCAAATCACAGCGCCGCGTATGCCATCCCACCAGCAATTTACATTCTAGCTGGTGGGATGGCATTGCGGGGAGATTAGTGATTTACATTCTAGCCGGTGGGATGTCATTGCGGGGAGATTAGTCTCCCGCGAAAACAAAAATTTGTCACGCGGCGACTAATCTTCCCATGTGTCACTGCCCTAAGACAACAAGGAAATACCCTAAATCAGTAACCATAATCATCCAAAACACGCCAAAGGTGTAAATAAATACATTATCTAGAAAAGCAATAAATACAGTCCAAACTTAATACACACCTGCTACTATGCCTACTACTAAGGAGGAGTTCCAAACGGGTATGAACTTTTGGCAAAATGTAATAAGCTAATGTTCTTGGGTATTGTTCTTGCAACAGACATGTCTGTGATTTACCACTTATTATTCTTAATTTTCTTTAATGGGTCAACAAATCATTAAAGGAGAAGAAAAGGCTAATAAAGAGTTAATTTCAAGCTGCAGGCATACCTTCAGTTCTCTCAATAGTGCCCTTAAGTCTCCCCATATTTCTACTGTTCAGACAATCAGAAGCCTCATAGGAAAAAAAAACGCTGAGCTCTGTAAAGAAAGTTCCCATAATACTTTGCTCCTGTACCAACAGCAAGACCGGTGTACACGCTCAGTTTGTAAGACTATGAGGAAGTTTCCTGCTGATTGGTCAGATCACACATTCCAAAGGGGGGGGGGAGTTCTTAGCATGGGGGAGCAGGAGAGAAGAGAGAGGAGAGAGCTGTGTGTCCCTGGCACAGGAAAACAAAGAGACAACAAATCTCTTTTTTAGACAGAGAACTCAGTGCAGCGTTTCTGTGAGTGCTTATGGCTGTATTTACATAGACCTTTCTGATAAAACTTACTTAGTTTTTACCTTTCCTTCTCCTTTAATATGATTATTTATAGCTGCTTTGCATTGATATGCTGATTTGCTTTTTTCATTCATCAGAGAAAATGCGGGTGTGTGGCATCTGCCTAGAAGAGCTTGAACCACAGCCAGGGTAGTAGAGAAATAGAGTTAGTAGCTATACACCTACTCACCTCACCAGCAGACCCTGAGTAGTATAATGATGTCTTTAGGCAGTCATCAGATTGAAGTCAAGAAAAGACAATTATCCTTTGAAAAGTTTAAGGAAAAAACAGGACATTAGCATATGATATATAGATATGCATGAAGACCCAAAAATACACTATTCATATAACTGCCAGGAATCTAAACCAAGTCAAACTAAGTCAGACTAGTACTACTACTAATAATAATAATAATAATAATACAGTGCAGCCATACACTGAATATGGACTCCTGCTAGGGAATGAATAAAAGGACAGGAACCCTGCCCAAGCTCCACATAAATGCACTAAATCCAACTGTTCCTTCAATAGTAACTGTTCTCTCTTGGTTATATAGAGTCAAAGAGGGGCAACTTGCAGCTCTGTTTTTACATGTACTCATTTAGCTGAGTTTATATAGAAAATGTTATTTATGGGAATTCAGATTCATGCTTGCTGATAATATTTGATGCAAATGTATAATCAGATACTTGGAAAGTAATCATTTGAAAAAACAAATGTACAGGGTGTGTGAAAAGTAAGTCAACAGAGGAAAACCAAAATGAGTAGGAAGCTGAAAAGACAAACAGGAAAGGCTGCCTCACTGGAAAGTCTGAACGTAGGTAGAGAGGAGATTTTACGGATGCTAAACCAGACATGAGTATAGCCTAAAAAGTATTATTTCCTGAAAGGCACTAGTTATAAATCACAGATCATAATCTTAATGAGTTTGTGATAGAGCTAGTTGGGATTTAGTAGGGGCATCAAATAACTCTCTGCAAGTTGTCTGTATGCTGTGCTGTTTGTTTGCAGCTTCTTTTTGTTAGATTTTCTGGCACTCTAACCAGGCTTTCCAATTGGAGAGAACCTTAGAAATGGGATTATGGGAACTTTCATTTGTCATGAATATAGAATCACTTTGTGTAGGGTAAGAGCTGTGACAGCATAATAGTTTGTAAATTACATACCTGGTGTTTTCTGCTGACACCTAATTAAGGGCAAATAGGAAAACTATAACTACTTAAGGATGAAGTCACACGGAGCTACTTGTGGCTACTAAAACAGACAATGCTGATTATTTATTGATTATTGCCTCTATGTGTGTTTTAGCAGAGGCAATTCTTAGTATTTTCTGGTGTTTAGTAGCCACGAAAAAGTAGCTGCTACTAAGTATCTCCGTGTTTTCACCCTAATGTTTGGTCCTTGTAAGGTAAAAAATTAGATTACCAGTGCACAGATAAATGCCCTCCATAATGAACTTTGCTGACAAAACAGTCACAAGAAGGGGTTTCTATACTGGTAATCTAATTATCTACCTTGCTTAGCATAGTTTGTAGTTAGGGCGTAGGGTGACAATTCCTTAAAGCAGTGGTTCTCAACCTTCCTAATGCTGCGACCCTTTAATATAGTTCCTCATGTTGTGGTGACCCCCAACCATAGAGGAGCGGTGTCTCAGTTCCTAAGACCATCAGAAATATGTGTTTTCCGATGGTCTTAGGCAACCTCTGTGAAAGGGTCATTCGACCCCCAAAGGGCTCCTAACCCACAGGTTGAGAACCACTGCCTTAAAGGGGACCTGTCACCCAAAGAAATGATTACAAATTGTTTTCTATTGTGTTTGTCAAGCAAAATAAACTTCATTTACACTATATAAATTTTTTGAAACTTATTTCCTTCAGCACTGGAATTCACCATTGCAGAAAACAGACAGGCTCCATTTTTTGGACACTGTTATTAAGGCAAGCTGTACACCCTGCCAAAATCTCATTTCTGTGCCAGTATGGGGGGGGGGGGCTGATACCCATGTCCATGCACTGGTTACAAAATTAGATGGTAAGGAGGGAGGGGGAATGTGAGGAGTGCAGTGACATCTAAGAAGTTCTGAATTCAAAGTGAAAGTAAGGCATAGAGGCGGGTCAGGCAATATATAATTGACAGCTGGGACTTTTAAATGCTTATATAATGGGTATAGATGTATTAAGAAAAAAATGAATTTTTCGTTACATGTTTAATTTGAAAAGGCTTTTATGATACAGCTTTTTATGTCTGGGTGACAGGTCCACTTTAAAGGGACAGTGCCCTTACCTTTACTCGGTAGTCCAACTCTGGTTAGAAAGGAACTGGTAGACTCTTTCTCATGCAAATAACTTTTTATTCACAGCCGATGGACACTGTCACATTTAGACAGGCAGGCAGTTGAGCACTTTAAATGGTACATACAATTCTTTCTCCTTCCAAGGACTTCCTAGGCCAGCTGCACAGCTTAGTAAATTATCTCTATAATTCCGCTTCCATGGACCTAGTCCCATCTATCCACTCTAGTCGTCCGGTATCCACTCTAGTACCCCTCCACTCTCTTTAGTTGTCTGGTACTCCTCAGTGATACCCCTCCACTCTTCCAGGATAGGACTTTTTATCTATTAATTCTGGCCAGAAGCCTTTTACACTCTTCCTAACTGTTCCTATACTGGCACTGGATTCCCTGACTAACGTGAGACCCGTTGGAACCTGGTTTCCCTTTCTCCTGGTTGGGGAGGAGGCTGCCCGTTCTATCTACCCTAACTGCCTCGTGCACGTAATGCTCGCTATTACACCCCTCTAACCTATTCTAGCTATTCCTCTACTACTGCCCAGGTCCTGACTCGCCTCCTGTCGATAGATGTTAACTCGACCACGCCCTCCTGTCAAAGACCCTCATCCTAGGTGTGGCTACTCCTTTTATACCTGCCTGCACTGCAGTGGCCAGTGGTCTAAATTACACTATTTTATTTATTTATTTTAATTATACCCAAGTTACTACAACGCAATAACACTTTCTGAACACTTAGCAAATTCACCAGAACACATATTAAGCATACAAATTTCTCCTTCTCTTTGCACCAACATTTACCACCTCCTTACAAGTATTGCTCTGTTTAGCTAAGAAAATAAGCCAAAATGTATGTGCAGTGTCCAAAATGTATGTTAATGTATGTTTCACAAGGGTGTATACTGTTCTTTTTAAGACTAATATATACATATTTTATAGAGGCACCAATCCAGTGGTTTCATTTTCTGAGTGCATCTTAGCTATGCCTGTTATGCCCCATAGCCAGACCCTGTTAATCCCCTAACCCAGGGGTCTGCAACCTTTAAGACATAAAGAGCCACTTGGACCCGTTTTCGAAAAGAAAAAAAAACTTGGAGCCGCAAAATGTGCCAGAGTCCAATAGCCCCCCTATAATGTGCCAGAGTCCCCCCTAATGTGCCAGGCCCCCCTATAATGTGCCAGAGTCCCCCCTAATGTGCCAGGCCCCCCTATAATGTGCCAGAGTCCCCCCTAATGTGCCAGGCCCCCCTATAATGTGCCAGAGTCCAATAGTCCCCCCTAATGTGCCAGGCCCCCCTATAATGTGCCAGAGTCCCCCCCTATAATGTGCCAGAGTCCCCCCTAATGTGCCAGGTCCCCCTATAATGTGCCAGAGTCCCCCCTAATGTGCCAGGCCCCCCTATAATGTGCCAGAGTCCCCCCTAATGTGCCAGGCCCCCTATAATGTGCCAGAGTCCAATAGCCCCCCCTATAATGTGCCAGAGTCCCCCCTAATGTGCCAGGCCCCCCTATAATGTGCCAGAGTCCCCCCCTATAATGTGCCAGAGTCCCCCCTAATGTGCCAGGCCCCCCTATAATGTGCCAGAGTCCCCCCTAATGTGCCAGGCCCCCCTATAATGTGCCAGAGTCCCCCCTAATGTGCCAGGCCCCCCTATAATGTGCCAGAGTCCAATAGCCCCCCCCTATAATGTGCCAGAGTCCCCCCTTATGTGCCAGGCCCCCCTATAATGTGCCAGAGTCCCCCCCTATAATGTGCCAGAGTCCCCCCTAATGTGCCAGGCCCCCCTATAATGTGCCAGAGTCCCCCCTAATGTGCTAGGCCCCCCTATAATGTGCCAGAGTCCCCCCTAATGTGCCAGGCCCCCCTATAATGTGCCAGAGTCCCCCCCTATAATGTGCCAGAGTCCCCCCTAATGTGCCAGGCCCCCCTAAAAGTGTGACTTACCTCCTGAGAGCGAATCACGCGCCTTCCTTCAGCCCGGTCCTCCTGTAGTCTGGCTTCAGTCCTCTTCAGCGCTGGCGGCGCGATGACATCATCGCGGTCCGGCGACCTCTCTGATAGGCTGCCGGCCAGCGGCAGCACACACATCATCCTCTGCGGAGAGCAGCGCCTGAAAAGCCACTGAAAGACTAAAAGTCAGAAGTCTTTCAGTGGCTTTTCAGGTGCGCTGCTCGCCGCGGAGGATGTTAGTCACCAGCCTGACCGGAGCCGCACCTAAGGCCAAAACGAGCCGCATGCGGCTCTGGAGCCGTGGGTTGCCGACCTCTGCCCTAACCTCTCTGTGTTCATAATGGAAAGCAATAGTTCTAAGATTTTATATTGTATATCAGTACTGGCATCTTCATCAGTGCATCTATAACCTGGAGGTCCAGTATTGTACCCCCTCCTTGTCCTTATTGTTTACTTTCTTCCTTTTTGATCTCCTTTAGTTTTTCTCTCTTTACTAAATAAAAAAACACACAATAGACTACATATCAGCTATTATGTTATCATATACAGTATGCTGTATATTTAAATCTGTTCACAATCTCTGGGGCAGAGTTTTCAATTTCTGCATGTGGGCTTTGCCATAAATCATGTCACAAAGAAAATGGCAAAAAAATAAAACCAGGCTAAAAGTTCACATTTTCTTTTGTGAAACGGGAGAGATTCGCTCATCACTATCAATAACATTTTATAACAGATTTTGCCATAGCAGTTCCTAAATGGTACACACAATTAAGGACCAGTAAAACTATGGGGCAGATTTATCAAAATGTAAGTTTGCATTTTTTCATGATTAAAGAAAAAAATGCAAAAATACTCGAGAATATTCTTAAAGGAGAAGGAAAGCCTAAATCACTTGGGGGTGCCAAAATGTTAGGCACCCCCAAGTGACTTAAATCGCTTACCTTGTACTCCGGGCTGCCCCTGTTAAGAGAGAACAGCACCAGCCCGGGGTACCTGCGAGCGCTTCCTCTTCTGCATTGGCGTGCTGCGCATGTGCATTAGAGTGAAAAGCCGAACTTTAACAACAAAGTCGGCTTTTCACTCTAATGCGCATGCGGCGGCCCAGGGAATTTGCCGCAGAAGAAACATGGAAGAAGGCTTGCCTCCCACCCCCAGCTTCCCTTCCTTCCCCCTCTTCCTCTTCTTCTCCTCTTTCTACTCCCCCCGACTCTCTCCCTTGTTGGTCTGTAAAGGGACTGTTCCCTTAGGGGCTGATTTACTTACCCACGAACGGGTCGAATGGAGTCCGATTGCGATTTTTTCGTATGTTTTGCGATTTTTTCGGATTCTTTACGAATTTTTCGGATCCAATACGATTTTTGCGTAAAAACGCGAGTTTTCCTATCCATTACGAAAGTTGCGTAAAAAGTTGCGCATTTTGCGTAGCGTTAAAAGTTACGCGAAAAGTTGCGCATTTTTCGCGTAAGTTTTAACGCTACGCAAAATGCGCAACTTTTTACGCAACTTTCGGAATGGATACGAAAAACTCGCGTTTTTACGCAAAAATCGTATTGGATCCGAAAAAATCGCAAAACATACGAAAAAGTCGCAAAATATTCGTTTTCAAGTCGGAACTTTTCCAATTCGGGTCGGATTCGTGGGTTAGTAAATCAGCCCCTTAATGTTGTAAAATCTTTAAAAAAGCAAAATAAAATCTTTAAAAAAAAAAACATGGAAGAAGGAAGCGCTCGCTACAGGTACCCCGGGCTGGTGCGGTTTTCTCCTAACAGAGGCACCAGCCCCGGGTGCAAGGTAAGCGATTTAAGCCTAACATTTTGGCACCCCCAAGTGACTTAGCCTTTCCTTCTCCTTTAAGAACCACAAATATTCTTTATTTATTAAAAATCAATGAAAAGTTGCCAGTAAAAGCTGTTGAGGTTCAACAAAAGTCAATGGGAATTGTCTCCAACAACTTTATTTATTTAATTTCCCAGTTTATAAAACATTTGAGTTTTTTTTATCTTCATTGAAAATAAATGGAACAATGTGATCCACTCCAGCTTGCAACTTTTTTTTTCTGTGACAAAATGCACACAGAATTATTCTGCCCAGTTTTTTTCTTAAATAAGCAAACCCCTTGAGAGGTAAAGTTTCACGAGTTTTGTAGCGTTCATTTTTTTTTCCGCTTGTGCTTTTTACATTTGGCTAAATTACTTGACATTTGTGGTTTTAGTGGCAATAGGTTTCTTCGTGTTTTCAAAGAACTGTAAAACCACTAAACTCAGAATTGTTGAAAAATGAGTCTCTCCCATTCAAAATAATTTAAGTGAACTGATTAGACTTTAGCAAGATATTTTCGATAATATTAGAAAAAGAAAGAACCTCTCCTGAGGCATAATAGATTCCTGAAAAAGAATTGTCCCATAGGCCACTGAAAAGTTTGAATAGAAAGATCATGGATCAATGTACAGAATGTTTATTCATTCTTAGGAAGCAAATAATTATAAATATACATATAGCTAGTATTTTTTTCACTGAGCATCCTATTGTGGGGCATTAGGTACCCAGACTCTACTAAAATGTGCTATGATACAAGCTAGACCCACACTTTTTAAAGCCCTCTTTCAAAAATCTGAATTTTGGCTCCTTAAATTTCCTTAAGTTTTTGTATCTCTGAGTTGCCTGCTGATAATATATACAAAGTTATTAACCCTGTTTTGAGTAATTCCTTTTTATCATTACTTTTAGAATCTGGTCATGCATCACATCTGGGACAAAAATAACATGTAACTTCTAATAAAGTGGTGATTATTTTAATGTAGCTTCTGTCTACATCTATATGCTGTTCAACATTTCCAAGCAGGGAAGCATAACAACCGCTTAGAAGACCCCTAGCGCCCAATACTCTGTAGCTCTCAGGTTTCTAACAGCTTGTGCCCACTTTGGACATCAGAGGGCGCATGTCCCTTATTCCAGACAGAAAAAGAGGGGACAGAGAGGTGTTTTCCTTTATAATAACGAAATGCCTATGCTCACATGGCAACGTGTACTAGTCTATGGCATGTATATGTTTATGTATTGAAAAGACTTGAATCTTTGTAGATTGTTGTGGATCTATGTAAAATATTTCCATTAGCTTCTTCAGTGATTATATTTTGTAGCGTGTGTAGGCATTTAATGAATATCTTGCTTCTAACCATAAAATAGGGATTGTGCGTTCGTTTCTGAAGTTAGCGCAAGGTTGAAAGCTCCCCTTCTCACATTCCCTACTGAAAGCTTCTGCTTAGTGCCAGTAGCAGGTCACGTTACCACATGGTGGCTCCCGAGAGCTCCGGAAGGCACTGTGTCCTTCCCTTTTCTTGTCATGCACAGTTAATGGGGGAGGAGAAAAACATTGTCAGTCACACAGACACACATAATAGGCAGCAGCGGCACTCAGCTCCATATTCACATCACATTCTCTCAGCCATAGGAGCACAACAACGTGATTGTGTCACACATTCTCTTCCCCTGTGTGTGTCACTGGCGCTGGTATTTTTTTTTTACCTTCCCTACACTCTTGGGTGATGGAAAATAATCTGTCAGCAGCACAGATCGTTGGGCTGTCCCTCCTACTGCTGCTGGCTGCGGATCATTGCTGAGTGGGAGGGTAGGGATGGACATGATCCTTCGCATTTCTTGTTAAGGGATCCACATGCAGACCGTTATCCTGCTGCAAGCTGCTTCCCAACGCTGTGCTCCTGGGGTCCTGCTGTATTATCATCCCATGTGCCTGGGCTGTTTACTGACCGACAGGGATTATGGTGAAATTGCCGGCTCTCACTCCTTACTGGCCCCTCATCCGTTTCTTGGTTCCTCTGGGGATCACCAACATCGCCATCGACTTCGGCGAGCAGGTACCTGAGCCTTCCGGTGTACATTTTGTTCCCCCATTGTCTGCCTCCTGCTGCTAGGCTATCATAGCCACTGTGACTAGAGCATCAGTCTGAGGATGCCAGTATCTATATAATAGTCATTTATGTCTCGTTATGTTATATCTAAAGTCTACATATCTATGACAGATTACTACTTATCTAGCACCTATCAATGCATATATTATTATAGATTTTTATATATATTTTATAATTTATATAATTATTATATACCTCTGTATAACTCTGTACAATTATGCACATTAATTTAAAGAATTACCTAAAATATAGTAATGTATAGCCTAGAGATTGTGCCAGGTGCATATCAATAATACACATTTGAGCACCTGCTGGTGATGATGCTGATGGATAAAGCCATGTGTGTGATTGTATAACACTGGCATTTTCTGGTTATGCCTGCCAGCATGATACTGATGTTTGGCTGAACAAACCTGTGTGTGCCAGGGCACAGGGTCAGTGAGTAATCACAATGCGGTGCTGAGGTGAGTAGGATGCTGGCTTTGTTTACATCAGAGATACTGTTAGTATGTTGGTGGGGGTTGGAGGTGACAGTGAGGTTAGTGGATCTGGCAAGCTCTAAGTGCTTCCTCATGTTTCCCCTGTCAGCCACTGTCATTTTGTATTTTTATTTGTATCAATTTGTCCCATCACTCACACTAAATCAGGCTATATAGCAATATATACAATATATTTGGATTTCTTTCAGAAAAAAAAGCCTTCTCTTTTGCTTGCCTGGCCCAGTTCCTTCCTTATCATTTAACTTTCCCATGCTGCATGCTTTCAACCTACTCTGTAATCTTCAGTGCGCTGTTATTAAACATGTGCTCTTTGTCCTGGAGGGTTATATTATTTCACATTATGCATATTACCTGTTTCTTTTTTATAACTAACAGTTTTATGGTTCAGATATGGGATTGCTTATCCAGAAACCCGTTATCCAGAAAGTTCCGAATTACGTAAGAGCCATCTCCCATAGACTCCATTATAAGCAAATAATTCTAATTTTTAAAAATGATTTCCTTTTTCTCTGTAATAAGTGCCTTGTACTTGATCCCAACTAAGAGATAATTAAACCTTATTGGAGGCAGAACAAGTCTATTCAGGGTTTATTCAGTACTGAAATTATTTTTAGTAAACTTATGTTATGGAGATCCATATTATCCGGAAAAAGTTCCCTTATCCGGAAAACCCCAGATCCCAAGCAGTCTGGATTACAGGTCCCAATACCTGTGTTTGTATTCACTTTTCAAATTTAACAAGAATATTTCTGATATTTCTATTTTTTGGCACACCCCCTGCCAACATACTGTATATAGTTCTCAATGACATAAAGAAGTCAGTATGGCATGCATATGGCATGCTCTTAAATTCCTTTTCGTCATGTTCACACCTAAAACAAAAAAAAAGCTTTAACTTAATGCTGCAGCTATAGCAGGTTGTCATTTTTATTCTCCTTCTGTAGTATTAATACCATAGTATGAGTATGTGTTTCCGTAGTCAGTGATGGGGTCACCATCACCATGAATCTGCCCTTAATGTCACATTCTCCATGTTTTCAGTGATGTAGTGTAGCTCACTTACCTGTTTCTCTCAGTGTGTGGATATGTTTGGATGTGTGTTTGTTTGTGTGTTTGTTTGTTTGTGTGTTTGTATCTATATATAATACACTGGAGCAATGGCTTTCCTGATTGTTAAATTGTCATAAACGATCATTAGTGATGTCATCAGTTATTAGCAGTGTTAATGATGTAATTTCTGTCACATAACTCACTAAAATATGTGTATTATATTAAAAAAATGCACCCCCTGTAGTAAAATATGAGCATATGTAGGGGACATATTATTCACTATATGATACTCAAGAGCCATGAATATCCCTGTAAATTGTATCCTTATAATTTGTGTCACATAACTCACTGAAATGTGTGTATTATAACAAATAATGTACCTGCCCCTTGTAGAATATTAGAAATCACCTCAGGCACTTCAGCCAGTGGAAGGTGAAACTTGACTTAGGACAGGTCAGCATGGTCTGTCTATGCTCCCCCCTAAGGTGGCATATGTGACGAGAGGATCAGGCAATATATCCGAAGTTAGTCAAACTGCTTAACCAAATCTGGCCACGTATAGCCAACTTTAGACTTTTTCTTCCCTCTTTAAAAATGATATTTCTACTATATGTTTCTATTTGAGCCTGGTATGCGTACACTGGATCACATGCTGTACATTCAGTTCAGCATACAGTGACATACATTACTGACTGTTCAGGTAGTATTGTATTAAATACACTGCAGCCTAATTTTGGCAGCTGCACCACAGATCAGATTTCAAGGTCACTCTAAATAAAGCTATCTTTAATTATAGAAATACTGTACATTTTTTTGCCCTTAAAACAGCTTTGGTTACTAGCATTCTGCATTCTTAGAAATATTTAATTTGTATAAAGGATTATATATATATATATATATATTTGTTTATTTATTTATCTTTAATTAAACTGATATTTTGAGCAGCAGATGCCACTTTTAATGACTTCTTGAGGACATTCTGTAGCTACTTATTTTCCAAGTAACAGTGGTTTTATGTTTTTCAAATATATAGTTTTAGCTTTAAACTGAATGTACTGGTATAGTAGCTCTATTTTATCAAACAGAGAACATCTGTTAGTTTGACAGCTGGTCTGGTTTGGAGCTTTACTTTGCAAGGCCTGCTTGACACTAGATAAAACCTGTATTTGATTATTTTGCACACTTTCATTTTGAAGGAGAATTCATGCTAGGGTTAAAATGATGTACAGTATGTTTGGGCCGCTGCACCAGCCCACAATCACAGCCCTTTAGAAGCAAACATCTGTGCCTCCAAAGATGCCCCAGTGAGTTACCCATCTTCTTTTCTGATAAATCACTGCACATGCTCTGTGCTACTGTTAGTTACTGAGCTTAGGGACCGATTTACAATATATTTTATGTATTGAATATAAATGTCATGGAATCAGGTTGATTAGTAATTTATTCAGATTCACATCACATGGCAACTCTGAAACCATTTAGTATTAGTATACTATCAGCCCTGTGGCATCAAGCCAACCTATTTTTCTGCTTGATAGTTTGTAATGACTCCTAAGTGTAGCTTCTCAGCAGCTGCTTAGAGTGCACCGAGCATGTAAGTGTCGCAGATACTAGATGGGGAGCTCCTGTGACAACTGAATGCCTAGATCATTAATACTATAGAGATGCTGAACCTTTATTAATTTTTGGGGTTTATTTCTCCTTTACTGTCTCATGGCATGTTTTACACAAGCTTGTAAGTAATAAGTATTAGTACCAAAATAAATAGCAATTTTAGAAAGACTCAGATGAAAAGACGAGCATCCCACTCAGATGAAGCAACGCACATCCCAGCAACTCCAGGTTACAGTTCAATAGAGAGTGGAAATTTGATAATTTATAACAATCTACTTCTATTGCAGTGTATTAGTTTGTGCACATAACGGCATGGGCCCACACTTACAGCACTTACATTAAATGATCCAACAGACTGACCTGTTTAGTTTGATAATTTTGTCCAGCTAATTATTTATATTATTATATTTTATAATAATTATAATTTTATAATAATAATAATAATTATAATTTTATAATAATTTATATTATTATTTTAACATTTAGATATTGTGAGGAAACCTTTTTTTTGTTAGTTCTGAACACTGTGTTCAAGTAAATAATACAACACTGAGAGTCATTACATTTGTTATTCTGATGATATTTTGTGCATGTTGTACTTGTTCTGCCTGTTTCTAGATGGGTTACTGACCAGTAAAATACCTGATGAAATTCCAAACTAGGTAGCTGCAGAAAAAAATGTATTAATTAAAAAAGAAAAACAAAAAATGAGAGCAATTGCAAATTGTCTCAGAATATCACTGCCTACATGATTCTAAAAGGTGAACTACCCCTCTTATTCTGTTAGGTGAGATATTGTGCTGCTTCTCAAAGGTTTTTTGTGATTGAGGAAGTGATTGTGGATTCATAAATTACAATTTTTATATATACAGCTAATGATATGTGCAAATCCTTTTGGTCTGCCGAGGGAGAGGGACACTGTAGTTTTCATTTCTATGCAAAGTGTTCTGCATACCATTTTTCACTGCATAGTTTGCCCATTTATGCTACTAATTTATATATGATTTGGATGGAAGTCTGAGTTAATGGCTGTAGAGGTTTTTGTTCTGTTACCACTCCCATCCAGACAGGTTTCCCTGTATGGATGGGTGTGGTAACAGTTGGATCCTTCAGGCCAGCATCATACCTGGCATATCCTATGCCAGACATTTTCTGTCAAGTAAAAAACATAGGTGTCTACTTAATACTGCCTCCTGCAGGTCACTTTCCTTGTGTCCATTTGCTTTCATAGGCTGGATTTTACCCTACAAATGCTGAAATCTACTCCTTGTTTGCAGTGACAGGCAGATGAAAGTCAGCGGCAGGAAGCAGTGCCATTTCTCTAGCAGAAAAACTCTGTTGAAGGGTCCCCTAAGGTGCCCTTAGCTTAAAATCCAATTTCTTTTTATTAAAAGGTTTTTCCTTGTCTTTTTGTTTTGCAAATAAAAAAGTACATATCAAGACCTCTTTTAAATCGCACAAACTAGAACAGGCCCAGCAACATAAGTTTCCTGTAAATGGCACTACTCATACTACTCCTGTATTTTATTTCTAGTATAATTGTAATATGAGAGACTTAGATATTTCCAGCATGCTTAATAGGGTTACTTTGCATTCATGCACAATTAACAATTGAAAAGCATAAATAAATCATTTCATGTGGTTGGAGGTAAGTGTTTATTGTTCTCTCATGGTGCTGATTTATCTCCAGTCTCTCTAGTTCACAATCACAACAGTTAGATTCCCTATGTGCTCATTATAATGGGCCCATACCTAAAATGCTGCAAAATATAAACATATATGATGCTTCATTTTTTAATATTGTTCCTAACTGTGTAAGGTGGGGCAGTCAGCAATTTCAGTTGATGATTAAACCTTTACTTCAAGGGTATTATTTATGATAATGAGATGCAGAACAATGCTCTTTTTTTCTTTAGCTATTCACATGCTTGTGAATATAGAGGAGATAGAGGTGACTCGAAAGAGGCAGAGCTGTACCAGTTGCGACTGATGCCTACTTAATGTTGTTGCCTTTATATGGTACATGGTAGAAGTTGTTCAATAGAAGAGACTATTTTGACCTAATAGTGGCTTTCCAGGGCAAACCACATTAGCTCTGCTTCTGTATGAAGATATATAGTATATTAGCATGTATTTATTACTAAATGATATAACTGCATTTTGTGTCTGCTTAATGAATGACTAGTCTATTGTGCAAATTGTCTGCACAGGTTCCCATTGCTTCACTAAGACACAAAGGGTTGCCTGAGGAAGTTAGCATTAAGATAGAAGAGATTGGTATTGAGATTAGGGGTTAGAGTTTAGCTCCATAGGGCTGCTGCCTGTGGTTAGTAGTTAAGCAGTTCTATGTATTAAAGGAGAAAGAAAGGTAAAAACTAAGTAAGCTTTATCAGAAAGGTCTATGTAAATACAGCCATAAGCACTCACAGAAACGCTGCACTGACTTCTCTGAAAAAATATTTCTTGTGTCTGTAATTCCTGTGCCACAGACATGCAGCTTTCTGCTCTCTCCTGCTCCCCCTCCCTCAAGAATGCTAAGAACTCACTCCCCCCCTTAGAAATGTGGATCTAAGCCAATCAGCAGGAAGCAGACTAATAGGGGGAGATTCACTAAGACCCGAACGCTCCGAGCATATACACGCCGTTTTTTTTCGCGCTCACGCAACTTTTTCGTGCGGCCACACAATTTTTTCGCGTGCCCGCGCGAAAAATTTGGAAAGGCTCTGCCGCTGTTTACAATGGCCAGTACGAAAATTTTGTGACCTTTGGATCGCCAATACGATATTATCGTGAGTAATACGATTTTTTCGTAAGCATTTTCGGGATATTTGCGATCTTCAGAAATTTTCGTTTCCAATCCGAATTTTTCCCATTCGTGATTCGAATTCGTGGATTAGTAAATCTGCCCCTAGTCTAACTAACTGAGCATGTTCACTTGGTCTGGGTGTCTGTGCAGGAGCGAGGCATTACGGGAAGTTTCTTTACATAGCTCAGCGTTTTCCTCCTGTTTGGCTTCTAAACATCTCAACAGGTGAAATATGGGGAGGCTTAAGGGCACTATTGAGACAACTGAAGGTATGCCTGCAGCTTGAGATTAACTCTTTACTAGCCTTTCCTTCTCCTTTAATTCTTCCTAAAACACTTGATATATGTACTCTATTTAGTTATTTTTGGCCCATCTGGACCCCGGGGTTATTATCTGCAAGGTTTTCTACAATGACGCTAATTTGCCTGAGAGTAGTAAACATCATCATCAAACATCAAAACATCCTTGCAAGCTTATCTGCACACACTCAATTATGCTCCTAGGGGCTGTTTGTGACATTTACCAGTCACATGGAAATTAGAGTTATTATGATGTATCTTACAGACAACAAAGGGGATTATGTAATAAAAGGCAATACGTTTGCCCAGATGCAGTAACCCATAGCAACCAATCAGCAGGCTGAATTTAAAAGCAAACATCTTATTGGTTGCTATGGGTAACTGCCCCTGGACAAACTTAGTGCCTTTTATTAGATATGATGGAAAGAGCTTGAGATTTGAAGCGAAATTCTTTTTCCACATACTTTCCCCTAATGACTTGGTACTTGCACCTAGAATCCAATTTGCAGCTATGAAGAAATGATACTGTTATTACTATTCAAATGTATTTTTGTAGTGTTGCTTAATAGCATTGGTAAGTGAAGAGCTACGTAGAAAAAAAAACTACTGTATAAAACTGATGAGAATGTTGAGCTTTCATTACTTGTCTGTGCTTAGTTAGATGCCCTTTGCTGGTTCCATGCTATCTGGCCAACTATTTTACCCTTTAAAGCCCAAAGGGAAAGAAAGGTACTTGTAGCCCAAACATTCTTACTATTTAGCCTAACGCCCCTAATTGAAATGCAATATTATTAAAAAAGGTACATTGTAAAAGCTGATTTTTATATCTTATAAGTCAGTCCTCCTGTCTCTCTGACCAGTTTTCTGAGAGGATTGAAGTGGCAACTTCCTATACAGTATGCTTACATCACCATGTCCAAGCTTTTGCCCTTACTTGCTTCTTATTGGACATTGATACTTGCCTCCCTGGTAATTCATTGGGTGCTTGTGCACTTTAACCCACACCCTCCCCTTCCCCATGTGAAAGTGACAGGCTGCTCTCTCCATCCCACATACACAGCAACAAACACACAAAAAAATAATAAACTTTTCCTTCCACCAAGTCACATAAACCTGTACAGATAAGAGACTTTTACCTTAAAGCATGCTGGCACACCAGGTCCTGAAAAGTGACAAACCTCCTTCCCATCCTGAAAGCTATGCAAATTAACCACTTTCACAGAACATGCAGCAGATGAGGGATCAGAGGCAGAGTGACAGGAGATGTAGGCAGTTGTTGAACTGTGAAAAATAACTATACAAGCGCACATGATCTTATAGACATTTTTGCCAGTGCTATGTGACATCATACAAGGTAGTACAGTGGAGACTGTAGCATTTTTGGGGTCCGGTGACCCCCCAGCAGAGGGCCCATGAAAGGTTCAGCAAAGGGATTCATTCTGAGGTGAATATATAAACTGCATATTTTTTTGTTAATCATTTATGCCAAAGGTGGTAACATTATGTTACAAAGGTGAGCAAACCCTTTAAGATATTTGCTGCATAAATCATCCTCATTCCCAATATACTGCTGTCGCTATGTGTTACTTCCCCCAAGAGCTGCCTGATGATGAACATGCGTCAATTTTTTTTCCTTCACTGACCCAGAATAAAAGAGTGAAAAACTTCCAACAGGCATTATAGAAAAGTGGGCATGTACTGAAGGAAGGAAAAGAATGAATGTCAAACAAATACTAGATTGTATGGAAAGAACTAGTGTGATTGCAGACAGACTACGGGGCAGATTTATTAAAATGTGAGATTAAAGCTCAACACTTTCACCTACTTCTATTTATTCCTATGTGATTTTTAGAAGCATATTTATCAATTGGTAGAAGTTAGAGGTTATCATTTGATACATACACTTTTAAAAATCCTATTTTTTAGTTTCTTCTTATTAGGTGACATAAAAACCCAAAATCTGAAGGACATAGAAATAAGTGTAATAGAGGAGGAAGGTGAGTCCAGAAATAGATAGTCGTGTATGTTAAGAGTCCCAAGGATACTGTATATAGAAATAGAATAAGTACTGTGACAGGAAAGGATGAATGAGCACAAATAATGAAGGTATAATTATAGGTTACTAGTTGCTGTGTACTGTCTAGCCTGCTAGAGAAAAGCGCAAGAGATGACAAGATAACAGTATGGCAGAGTGTTTTTAAGTCTGTACTGTACTGTGGTGTTTGTAGGCATATTTATTATTATAGAATATATTTGTAATTTTTCCTGTAAGGAAATTAGACTTTATTACAGCTGCAAAGCTTAAAGGATAATGCAAGTCAAAATTTAAAAAGCATACTGCCCAATAGTCCTCCTATTGTTTAGTAAAAATGCCACACTTTTGGCTCACCTAATCAAATATTTACTCAGTCACACTTACTTCACATTTTCTATCTGTTTTCTTGAACAGGCAGCCATCTTTAAAAAGGTATTCTCCCTTCCTTTCCCTCCTTGCTTCATACTGCACATGTGTTTCACTCCCGACCCTCTCCCCCCCCCCTCGGGCAGATCCGCTTCTGATTGGCTGGTGGGCAGGGCAGGTGTAGCTCAGAACAGCAGACAGGATTAAGTTACACACATGCTCAGAGAATAGGAAGGCTGCCGCTGGCACCTACAGGAAGGACAGAGAGATTTCAGTGACATCACTGTAGTCTTCACACTGCTGTAGGCTGCCAGCACCATATCTCAGAGAAGCAAGCAGGGATCTGGGAATTTAGATATGCAGTAAGTACTTAAAAAGAATGCCTTTAGACTTACTTTTAATTTATATTAACCTTTCCTTGTCCTTTAAAGGAATATTGTAATGTAACACAACAGTTAATAGAGCTTCTTCAGCAGAATCCTGCATTGAAATATGTTATAAAAAAAACCCAAACAGATTTTTTTATATTTAATTTTGAAACTTCACATGGGGCTAGTCATATTCTTCATTTCCCAAGGTGCCACAGCCATGTGACCTGTGCTCTGATAAACTTTAGTCACACTTTATTGCTGAGTTGGAGTGATACCACCAGAATGTTCCTTGCTGGAACTGCACACATACAATGTTCTCTGAGCTGACTTGGGTTCTGGGGATTCTTCCCACTCATATGTAATATTGCCAATATACAGAGAAGGAAAGGATATAGCACAAAATAAGCTAGATGTCTAATTTAAAATCATATTTGTTTATGACCCTAATATACTATATTAAATGGGAACTCCACCCAAACTTATCTTAAACACAACTTTAAAAAGAAAACATAATTCAAGCAACTTTGCAATAATACATCAATTCAAAATTTGCAACCTTTTCTTGATTTTTAATGTAATTAGATGGTTTGGCACAGTCACCTAAGCCTGGTCCCTTGTTCTCCTGCTGATCTGGCTGACTACTTTGAGACTCAAAAAACATTTAAAGGAAAAGTAACACTAAAAATTTTTAACTAAAAAATCTATTCTACCCTTCCCCAATAATTGCCCTATCCTACAAACCATTTATTATTTTGAATGCTGCAGTACAAAATACCTGTTAAAAGTTGGCTTCTGGTCATTTGAAGAAAGGCGATACGGCGATGCAGGTGAAGTATCAGGGGAAGCGTCCACTATGCGGCAATCGATTGATCGAGTCTAGCCTTGCTTCTGTATAGGAAGGAGTCAGGCTAGGCTCGTTTGTAGGATAGGGCAATTATTGGGGCAGGGTAGAATAGATTTTTAACTTAAAAATTTTTATTGTTACTTTTCCTTTAACAGTTGTCGACTGTCGTCAGCCTGTATCCTCCAAACCGCACAATCCCATGCACATGTAATATCAATACGTAAAGGAACATCACAGTGCAATGCATTTTGGATTGTGTAGTTCCTGCATGCTGTTTGTAAGCTGTGGAGAAAGTATTACAATTTGTAAAATCAGTGTTTTAGTCCATTTTACCCTGCCAGGATATCAGAAAGAAAACTGTTTTGCAGCTGGATTTCAGCATATAAAAATAGTATTTATTTATACATTTTGGACAAACAGATTACAGGTATTCCATAGAAATTAATAGAAAGTGGGTGAATTTTTCTGCGTTTAACTTTAATCTCACATTTTGATAAATCTGCCCCTAAGGGTAATACACAGGAAACTTCAAGGAAACTTTAGAAAACAAGGGGTTATATTTATCAAAGAGTGAAGTTAGAGTTTGTCTAATCCACTAGAGTGAAATTCCACCACCTTCCATTCATTGGTATGGGATTTCTAAAAGAGTATTTATCAATGAGTGAAAGTTTACCCTTAAATATGCCTTTAAAATGCCATAGAAATTAATAGAGAGTGGAGGAATTCCACTCTAGAGGGCTGTGGAGAGTTTTTGCTTCACTCTTTGATAAATATACCCCCAGAATTGCATATGCTTTCTCACTGGCGATTCACTTTATGCCGGTGGGAAAGTATTTCGGGGAGATTTAACACATGCGGTAGCTGAGATTTAATCGCAGGGGACAAATCTCCCCATGTTCCATTACCCTAAAATGTCACTTGAATTTTCACGAACCATTTATGTTTAAGTTGCAGAGAGGAACAGAAGGTGCACCCTATTTTTAGCAGTGAGGCGTTGGAAATTAATTTTAAGCATTGTGCCTAAAACTTCAGTATATTAGCAGCAAGAAAAATCTGAACATATCTATTCGAAACTGGTAAAATCATCCAGTTTAAGTACAGAATGGTTAATCCAGCATTTCAATTTTTCTTACAAGCAGCTTCAGAATTATTTATGTTCTGTTCCTCCAGGGCTTTGATAGTTATTAAGATTTACGTGATGTTCATTTCATTGTACATTTCAGGCACTGTTTGTGTTTGTGTTGATAAGAGTTTCACTCAACATTTATATGCTAGATGTGCATGTGTTACCATTTGAAACACAATAAATATATAGCAAATAGAGAAAGATACCAAGCCAGACTTGATTATAATATCTCTGCCCCCTAAAATTTAATGCATTCAGGACACATTTTTCTAGTTATTGATAACTTTTATAGACAGGAACATTATATATCATTTTAATGTACAATGTGCAGTAAATTAATGTCCATATTTTGCTCTTAAAGGAATACAGTCATTGCAAAACCTGTTTTTTTACAAATGCATCAGTTAATAGAGTTTCTCCAGCACAATCCTGCATTGAAATTCGTTTATCAAAAATGCAAACAGATTTTTTTATATCTAATTTTGAAATTTCACATGGGTCTAGCCATTTTCTTCATCTCCCAGGGTGCCACAACCATGTGACCCACGCTCTGATAAACTTCAGTCACACTTTACTGCTACGCTGCAAGTTGGAGTTATATCACCCCCCTCCCTTTCCCCACCAGCAGCCAATCAGCATAACTATTGGAAGGAAGCAAGATAGCAGCTCCCGGTAGATATCAGAATAGCACTCAATAGTAAGAAATCTAAGGGGCAGATTTACTAATCCACAAACGGTCCGAAGGCATCCGAATGCGTTTTTTCGTAATGATCGGTATTGTTGCATTTTTCCGTCGCGACTTTTTCGTATGCCCGCGACTTTTTCGGATATTTTCCACGACTTTTCCGTAGCAGTTGCAAAAAAATCGGATTGGTTTTTCCGCCGTTTACTATGATGAAAAAGTCGTGCAAAATACGATAAAGTCGCGACGGCAATGAAAAAGTCGCGACAAATATGAAAAATCACGACGGCGACGAAAAAGTCACAAAATTTCTGTTTCCAATACGTTTTTTTCCCTTTTGGAATTCGGATTCGTGGATTAGTAAATCTGCCCCTAAATCTGGCTTGGGACTATTCCAGTTACATGGGAGTAGGAAAAAAACAATAGGTTATCTGAAAGCAGTTCTGATGTTTAGCACTGGTTCCTTCTGAAAGCTCAGAATCAGGCACAAAAAAATACATTGTATTTGCTATGTAAAGAGTGTAATTTATAAATAAAAAGTACACTATAAAAATTATGACAGAATACATGTAATAAACCCAATGAACTAACTGGTAAAGGGGATGGAAGATTTAAGCTATGAGTTTAGACTGTCAAGGTTGGGGTTGTATTCTCTGGAAAAGAGGCACTTGCGAGGGGACATTACTATGTACAAGTACATTAGATGGGATTATAGGCAGATAGGGGGTGTTCTATTTCCCATAAAAACGATCAACGCACCAGAGGCCACCCCCTTTTTTTTTTTTTTTAACAATTCTTTTATTCAGCATTACAAAATATACATATACATTTACATATATCACATAATGACTGTGTTATAACATGCCATGTTTTCATTAAAGTAAAAGAAATAAATAAAAAAATAACAACTCAACTTAACATTGATGGTGTTGTGTTTCTTATTGTTTCTAAGGTATGCCAGAGTTTGATTGTCAAGTATTATATTGGTTGGGGGGGAGCTTCAGAAAAGCAGTTTAACCATTGGCTTTGAGTCTGCGTTTACCTTGTGTAGGGGTCTAGGCTACGTCTGGGTCTATCCAGAGTTCCCAGACCTTATAAAATTTATCCGGATAGCCTCTGGTCATATAGGTGAGCTTATAGAGAGGAATTGCCTTCTCGATCAGTTGTTCCCATGAGTGTATAGAAGGCCCTCCACTGGATTTTTATATTGTTAAGGTCAATGGTGGTCATATAAGCATTTCACTACATATCGTACTGTGTATGACTGTGTATGTGACAAATAAAATTTGAATTTGAATTTGATTTCCAGTGAATTGCTTTTTTTGCATACATGCATAGGATAGACAGTAATGTACATTGTGCCCTTCTTGGTGTTACCTCCCCCAGTTGATTAAGTAATATAATTGTAGGGTTCATTGGGAGTACAATACCAGTTTTTTCTTTTATCAGCTGTATTACATTTCCCCAGAAAGGTTTAATCATAGGGCAGTCTCATAACATGTGTATGAAGTTTGCAGGTACATGTTGGCAGCGTGGGCAATTTTGAGGTACGTTGGGGTTCATGTCATGTAACCTCTGCGGGGTTAGGTATACCCTATGTAAGTAGTTCATTTGCATCATCTTATCTTTACTGCTAATGACCCCCTCAAAAGTCTAAAATATCTTCCCATTGCTCTGGTGTGATTTGGGGGATGTCTCTCTGCCATTTTGTGTACAGTTTGTTCAGGGATACACTTCCAACTTGTATTAGTTGTGCATAGAAGCTCGAGAGAGGTTTTTTTAAGGTCTCTCTATCTGTCATTATTCCTATATGCCTTGGTGTTGTACCGATTGGTAGGTGCCCAAACTGTGCTTCAGTGGCATGCCTTAGTTGAAGGTATCTGAAGAGCATCCTATTCGGAAGTAAGTATTTTTGTTTTAGGTCTTGATAGGGAAGCAGAGTTCCATTTGTCATGATATCTGCCAGATACTTGATGCTGTGTTGCGCCCATAGCTGTTGGTCTGGTATTGTTTTAAAGTGTTTTAGGTGGGATTTATACCAAAGTGGGGTATATTCTGAGTGGTACTGTTGGGGTCTGGGGTAGAAGCGAATTGCTGTTTGCAGGCTCTGACTGTTGCCTTCATTAATAGAGAGGCCTTTTTGTTGTATTTATAGCCTCTATACAACAGGTTTTTTAGTTTTACTAATGAGCCCATTACCTGTGCTTCTAGGATGGTTGCTGCGTTAGTTAGGGTGGGTACTACCCAGTTTCTTGCTACCGTGAGTTGTGCTGCCAGGTAATATAAAGATTAGAGGAATTAGAGCTTCTATTTGAAGCAGTGTAGATGGTTTTTCACAGTGAGGGCAGCGAGGGCAGCGAGGTTGTGAAATGCCCTTCCTAGTGATGTTGTAATGGCAGGTTCTGTTAATGCCTTTAAGAGGGGATTGGATGAGTTCTTGAACAAGCATAGTATCCAAGGCTATTGTGATACTAATATCAACAGTTAGTATTAATGTTTGTATATATAATTTATGTATGTGATAGGTCAGTATAGGTTTGTGTGTGCTGGGTTTACTTGGAAGGGTTGAACTTGATGGATTCTCGTCTTTTTTTCAACCCTATGTAACTATGAATGGGGGTGCGAGGTGCCTATTTCTATCTTAATCCCATACTTCAGTTCATACCAACAAACCCTGCATGCCCCAAGTAAAAAGTGTTTTGTAATGATATAAAGAGAATGTGTATAATTCATTTGTTTTTGCATTGTCGACACACTGTTTCTAATCTCTGTATTCCCACTTTGTTCTTTTCTTTTATATATAAAAGTTCAGTAAAGAAAGATTTAAATTAAAAATCATGACAGAATACCTTTACAGTTCAGATTTTACTTTGGGACTGCAGGGGATCTCTGGGACAAGACACATGATGGTGGTGTAGTGCTAGTTAAAATAGTATCATGAACTGCAGTGCTTGATTTAAATCTGCCCCTGACCTAATTGCTGATCCCTTTGCCCACTGCCTCTTTGATTTACTTGAACTGTGTGTTTGTGTGAATAGAACTATCACTTCATAGTATTAATTTTCACTTCCTGACAGTTAGGGTTTCCATGCCATTCAGACAGATTTTCAGTACCAAAACTAACTGGATCTGGATGGACAGATTGTTAACTTAAGATGAACGTGTGTTCAGAGTGAGTGGGATGTCACAAGAGCCATGGAAAACAGTTTTAAAGTTATATTTTTGTGAGGTAGCTTTTATACCTGCACACGATTGTCTAACTCTAGCTATACATGCCCAGATTTAGTAAGGCAGTTTGACTGATTTTAGTCATTCACTGCCTGGTCATCCGGGCCTGTATGTCAACCATCTTTTGCCCAAACAGAAAATGTAATTTGTCAATGTGCAAGTAAGAGGGGTCACATTTCCTTTTTCTTTCCAGTAAGATCCTATATTTTGCGCTGTTGGTCTGAATGAATAAAACTCTAGTATTTGGCCATTCCTGTGTATGGTGAGGTGTACAATCCATTTGACCTGAGGGCTCATCAGTCAGATACCATGCAGGGTGGACCATTGTATGTCCACCCTATAAGCATCTGTTTGTTTCTTCTCTGGCTCTGCTCAATTTACTTTTAAATCAATCAGTTCAGACTTTTAGTTAGTAAAGGGCATTTTTCTGTAACAAAATGCATCAAGTTTTTATTAAATAACATAAACTGCAATGAAATTGCTTACATTGCCTCACCAAACCTTCTTTTCCCAACTGGTCACAGCTCCAGTGGTTGAAGTCAATGGGGTGATTATTGTCATTTAACCATTTCCATTCCGGTGATGTATGTGCTACATACAAAGCGGTAGCCTGCCAACAACACAACAACTTTCCTTGGTTACACTATGTTAAAAGCACTGTGTTAAGGATAAAGGGTTATTCTTGTTACTTAAAATCCTGCATTAATGTAAACAGTGGGTTTCAGACTACTGTTGCAAAAGTGATTTCGCTAGCTACATGTTCAGTCAGAAAGCATGAGCTGTTGCTTCATCCACTGATGATGCCTTCTTCCTTACTTACTTGTGCCTGCCTGTATCTTGTCAGCCCTCTCCCCCATAACAGGAATATGGGAACGCATAATTAAGCAAGGAAGGAGGTATTTTCTTTGTTGATCTTTGGTATGCTGGAGAAGGAATGTGTGGGTATCACGCTGTTTGAATTTCCTTTACACCAACACTTGCAAACTAAAGATGGAAGCAGCAGTGAGTCTGTGGCTGGTAAAGTAAGTGACAAAAATAATTTCACACCACTAAACCACTGCTGCTTTTCATGATGTTTCTTTATTTTCTATTCCTATTTGAGGAAGAACAGCATTTTTCAGAATTTCGGGGGCCATGACTCCCTTGACCCCCCCAGATTCATAATATTTGTATGGTTGCCTTTTTTTCCGTTCACTAAAGCTGGCCATACACGGGCAGATCCGCTCGCTTGGCGATGTCGCCAAGCGAGAGGATCTTCACCCGATATCCCCACCTACGGGTGGGCGATATCGGGTAGCAAGTGCCTTAAAAAAAATAATCCAAACGTTTACATTTGCGGCCATGGGTCAGTCGGTTCGGGGACCACATCAACGAGCCGATGCGGTCCCCGATCCGACTGGATTTTCTAACCTGGCCGATCGACATCTGGCCAATTTCAGGCCAGATATCGGTCAGCCAGCCCGCTCGTTTCTGCCCCTACACGGGCAGATAAGCGGCCGAGTCGGTCCAAATCGGTCCAGCCTTTAGGCTGGCAGCTCGAACAGCAGGAAGGAAAAGCTGGGAGATATGGTCCACCAGCTGATGAAATGGTCCAACATAACCAAACAACCAACCAGTTGATATCCTTGGAACAAATATATTGTTCTTACAAGAGCAAGTGATTGAGTGCTATGCAATTGCATACCCAATATCTAAGAAAAGCTTGTTTAGGCTAAATAGCCAACTCCTATCAGTTTCCCATTTTGAAGATTGGTGGTTTGCCAAGCTAAAAAGATTATAAAAATACTTTAGTAATAAAATCATTTTTAAACATCATACGATGAGCCTTTTAAGCAAAACCTGTTAATTTATACAAAATAATCACCAATCACCAATTATGCTGTAGTTTCTGTAAACTAAATTGATGCTTACCTTTCGAAGGTTCCAGTTAGACAATTTTTCAATACTCAGATCACATGGTGAGATTACAGGCATCCAGTTTATGAGGAATGTCATTCAAATAGAATCAGTTCTGCTTGTTCCAGTGTTTCTCATCTGTTAGTTTTCAGTATTACTCAGGATAACATGTTACATCAAATTAAAAACTGAGGAGTTATGAAATCAAATTTTATGAAGGGTTCCAATATAAACATAGGCAGCTTTGTGGTATAGACGATTGAGATGGGGGAATTTGTGAGGTGATGTCTGTTACTATCATACAGACTTTGAATAAGGAACTTTTCTCATGTATGTTTTTGATTTCACACTATAAATCTTAATGGATTAATCCAAATTACCATTTTAAAGTGAGGCACAACTGTGCCAAAGCAAATTACACATCATGTTGTCAAAAGGGATTAATCATGGCTTCCTCTTAAGAAGAAGTTGTTGAGGGTGTCTACCCCTGTCTAGTATGCCATGAGCTTATTCCTCCATTCAGACCAACACAGATCTCCTTTTGTATGCTGTGTTTATGTGAAAAATTTGTTATACTGACTTATTTGATATATCACAAAATGGATTTGTAATGAAGTCATAAATTTGTTGGAAATTTTCTGTGTGGTTGTCTCAGCATGATGAAGAAAACAAACAGATTGGAAAAGTGCACAATCTCTTTCCATTGGCTCTCTTTCATTGGGTTGACATGGCATAATCTTGGCACACCAAAAAGCAAAACCTAAAAACATGATCCAAAAAATAGTTTGTTCTAATTTACTGACTTTAGTTCAGTATTTCCCACACCTGTCTCCCTTAACCCACAAACCTTTTACAGAGTTTGTTTTTCTCTTCTGAAATAAAGGACCAGTCAGTCTTTAAAAAATAGAAGTGGATAATTTCATTTATGCAGAAAAGGGCAAATAGTACCAAGGGGGTGATGTAATAAAAGGTGCAAAGTTTGCTACAGTTCTAATCACCTATAGCAACAATTAGGTAGCATTTACTGGTCATCTGTTTAAAAACAAGCGTCTTATTGGTTGCTAAAGGGTTACTGCACCTAGGTAAACAGAGTGTCCTTAATATCATGTGGTGCTATCGTTTCTTTTATACATACGATTCCTCTTCACTTTCTGCTGTTATGATCATTCATGGCCTTTACATGTACAATTGGAACAATAGAAAGTTGCACGTGTCATATATGGCCCCTTACCTTACTGCCTTGTGTATTGCCATCTTTAGAAAGGTGCAAACCCACAATTGACAACTATCCTTTTATGCAGGAAATGCTTATCACATCTAAGTTCTTTTAGCTATTTAATATTGAAAATTCCAGATACTAGTTATCATAGCAATGTTCAGAAACTACAATTCCATAATGCACTGTAGAACATTCAGAGGGGGATAGTTGGAAGAGATAACAATGTGAAATATAGAAGAATAAAGTATAAGAAATAAACTGACCACATCATTAAGTACATTATAATAATATAATATAACCCATACCTCTTTTTTTAATGAGCCAGTGCTCAGTCTAGAGCAGGGGTGCCCAGACTTTGTCCACCGGCGATCTACCTTTGACTCCTTCCCCAAGAAGCAGCATACATACATGATGCAGCATACTTACGCATTTCCAATAAGCATGCTGCGCCGCACTTCTGCATCCCCTGGCTTAGACGCCGTCTACTAGAAATTCATGGAGGATTGACTGGTGGACCGCGATCAACGTCTTGGCCACCCCTGGTCTAGAGGGTCGGCACCCTCAAATACGGAATGTGAAGAATCTGGCCAGCACATCAGGTACAATGCAAGCAGGGCTTACCCCTACGGGTTTCTTAAACCTATCTTAAAAGTTCTTATGAATTCTTATGGGGGGGGGCAAAAAAGGGAGGGAGAGAGTAGAGAGCTGCCCAGACTCATGCCCCAAACCTGAAGGAGCCCTAAAGGAGAGAAAGTCTGATACTGAATAACATGTTTACATAAAAAGGCAAGAAATCCTGTGTTTCTTTTGATAGAGGGCTCTGTGAGTGCTTATGGCTGTATTTACAAAGATTTTTTTTAATAAATCTTACTTAGTTTTTTTAATAAAGCTTACTTGAGTCATTCTGTTGCTACTAAATATTATGACATTATAAAAAAATTTTTGTCGTCATTTAGCTTTGGGGTTACAGAGGGCACTGTAGTTCCAGCCTTGTTATATGGTGTTGTGTACATATAAAAAGGCTCAACTTAAAGGGCACCTATAACCTACAAATTATTTCCTCCACCACAGGTGGGGCCAACAGAGCCTGTCCTCCAGACTGGGGTGACAGCAGTTTTTGCAAAAAAAAAACCCTTGTGAGTACTTTTGGGGCACACACCTACATAATAAGGGAGTGCCCCAGCTTGCTCATTAAGTGCATTTGTGTGATGCATAAATAGTGGTGCGTTGACAAGTTCTCATCACACATATGCATAATCAGTGATCTAGGGCACTTTACTGTATGCATGCGTGTGACCTAACATGGACACCCTCACCAGAAATGACTTTTTGCAAAAAATAGTATTGTTTTTGCTATCCAGAGTGCAATGCTAACAAGTTTATCCTGCCCCAAACAGGGGAAAGCATAGCCAATGGCCTAGACTTGAGTTTCTTTAAATTTGTGAATTATTGTCAACTGGGTATCCCTAGATATTATAATCCCGAGGTATGAAAATGTTGCCAGTTATTGGAATTCAAGGGTGTTTCCCCACCAATACTCTAGAGAGAAAAGTTCTAATTTATCATTTAATTTTGTTGCAGTTACAAAGGTCCATTATCATATTTTTTGTTTTCAAAATGAAAGAATTAGATTGTTTTCTTTTTTTGTGCAGTATACCTCCTACATTTCTCATTACCATGGAAACAGTTATGGCTGAATGTAACTGCTGCTGGCATCAGAATAAATTTTTCACTTTACTGTATTAACTCGGGTAGTGAAATATAAACATTACGTATTTTATTTGAAAAAAAAGCTCAGCATAAAATTATCAAAGTTCTTTGTGAGTGGGCAAATTGCTGTAGCATTTTAACAAACACCACCTTTTATTGTTATGAGGGGTTACTGTTATATAACAATATATATGTATATATATATATATTTATATATATAACAATAGTTTACTATGGAAAGCATTCTGTTTAACTGAGTAATTTTTTTTTTTTTTGAAAATGTTTTTATTGAGTTTTTACATATAGATTACATTTACAGTTTGTATTTTCTATGCCGTTTCTGTATCTTTTAACAAAAATATTTATTTGTTTGTCAGCATGTTTCATCTATGGCATTTCAGAGTTTAGATATTGATATTGTAACTTTATCTTCTATATGCATCTCATTTAACTTAATATTTTTTAATAAACCAATAAAGTATAAACCTGGTGACCCACCTTCAAGCTCAGTCTAACTGAGTAATTCTTTATTTTTTTAATATAGGTTATAAATTAAAAAACAAATAGAATCAAAATAGATATAAATTGTAAGTTCTTGTAAACTGGCCCCAGAATTTTATTTTTCTGTAACCCTTAAATCATTGTAAGACATCTAATTATTATAAATTATTATTTTGTATATTTATAGAGCTCTAACATTTTTGAAGCGCTGTACATAGAGGTACATAATACACACACTGGTAACGAGGGCCCTGCCTGCAAGGGTTTATAAAGTATATATAATCTATAGAGTTGATACACAAGGTATAAAACTATGTAGTTGAGGGTAAGTATATGCTGGGAAAATTATGACAGTAATGACATTTTTAATGAAAATGAGTCAACAGAATGTGATGTGTAGAAGTTGATGTGCTATGGGATATTCCATATCTGTTAAGTTAAGCTTGATGGAAGAGGTGAGTTTTTAGGGGACATTTAAAACTCTGAAGGTTAGGGGAGTATCTGATGCTGTGGGATATTGAATTCTATAGGTAGAGAGCTGCTCTGGTAAAATCTTGAAGGTGTACTAGGGCAAAACAACGAGGTAGAAGTGCAAAATCGTCAATTTAGAGTGTATCTGGAGATGAAGATTTAAATGTAAAGTGGAGCATTGCTACTGAGAAAGAGGGTACCCTCTCCCACATTATGTAGCAATGCCAAAACTGGTTGATTTTTGAGTATAGTTTTCTGGGAGATCCCTATTGATACTACCAATGCCCTATTGGGCCTACCTCACCCACATATCCCACACTCGGAACAAAAACTCCTGAACTATATATATATATATATATATATATATACAGCAGCCAGACTTTTGATTACTTCCAGTTGGAAATCCCCAGAACCCCCAAGCATAGGAGAGGCTATCTCTCGCTTACAAGATATGAAAATGTTGGAAGAAATGACAGCAAGACACTGGGGGACAGTCCCACAACATGATAAAGTATGGTCAAAGTGGGACTATTTCATCTCCAAAAATTATACACCTCATATGAATAGATTTATGCAATAATGGATATCACTTCACCCATACTAACTGTATGAGAGAGCATAGGGGCGAGGTATATAACTTGACATATTCTCCTGGGAAACAGTACTGGAATTGTTACTGTTTTGACCCGTTTTGTTTCTCTACCACTCTTGTTCTCTCTCCCCCCTTAATTTTATCTACATGTATATAACTTGATTTGACTTTATATTACATGATCTTTGTTATTGGTTACATTATTCACAGTATTGCTTTTCAAAGAAAAAAACAATGTATGAAAAATAATGCTATTAATACCAAATAAAATTTAAGTTACAAAAAAAAGAATGAGGCAAACTGTTAAACATAATAATACATAATAATTTTACTGTTCCATAGCTGGCATTGTTCCAAAATATTTAATGCCAACTTGTTGTGCAATGCTTATATTTTAGCATAGACATTTGAAAGACCAGAAAGGCCATCTCCCATTGACTCCATTATAAGCAAATAACTCTAATTTTTAAAAATGAAAGTATTGAGGAACTCAAAGGGGAAGAAGTGCAAATGCTGCAGCAGCAAGGTACTGCACCAAGGAGCCTGTGATTTTCTCTTTTTTACAAAGAAATGGTTCACTGAAGTTTGAGAGGCACTGCTACTGCTTGCAGTGCTGTCACTGAAAGGTTTATTGTTCTGGGGGCTGGTCTGATGACCTTTCCAATCCTACAGATCTCTTCTTAATCCTATTTAAAAGTGTAGATTAGAATGAATAATGCACCTTCATATTGTAATTTATACAGATATTGGAAGTCACCTCAGACTTATGTGACCTGTATTAAAGCATTCTGCCTGAGGCCTTTACTAAATTACAGTAAGATGTAATTCTAAATCTAAATCTAATCCAATATCTGTATAAATTACAGTAGGGGGTACATTATCCACTATATACCCAAACTCATGTAGAACAAATATAATACATTAGCCTTATCTTTAAATTCTTTGGAATGTACCCGTGTAACCCTGCATAAAATATGAATACTGAATATGATTAGTAAAGTGCAGACTGTAATAACAAGGAAACAGCAATTGCTTAGCACTGTTCTAAATGTACATTAGGTAGGTACACTTTAAAGACTAACATGCCAATTCAAAAGATACAGGATTACTTGTCTGTTTGTTTTCCTCTGCCAGAGACACGCAGCTCTCTCCTCTCTCCTCTCTCCTGCTCCACACTCCCACAAGAATGCTAAGAACTCCCTCCCCCCCCCCTCAGGAATGTGCATCTGAGCCAATCAACAGGAATCTTCCTCATAGTCTTTCAAACTGCACATGTACACCTGTCTTGGTCTTGGTGCAGGAGCGAGGCATTATGGGAACTTTCTTTAAAGAGCTCAGCATTTTTTTTTCCTATGAGGCTTCTGATCATCTGAACGGGAGTAATATGGGGAGACTTGAGGGCACTATTGAGAGAACTGAAGGTATGCCTGCAGCTTGAGATAAACTCTTTACTAGCCTTTCCTTCTCCTAAGTGGAGATGGGTGAAGACACACAGAGCTACTTATTAGCAGCTACTTGTGTTGGCTACTAAACACCTTAAAATACCCTGCCAAAGACAGTACAGGTATGGGATGCCTTATCCGGAAACCTGTTATTCAGAAAGTTCTGAGTAACAGAATTACAGACTCCATTATTAGCAAATAATTCAAATTTTTAAAAATGATTTCCCTTTTCTCTGTAATAAAACAGTACCTTGAACTTGATCCCAACTAAGATATAATTAATCCTTATTGCGGGCAAAACATTCCTATTGGGTTTATTTCATGTTTAAATGATTTTTAGCAGAGTTTAAGTTATGGGGATCCAAATTACGGAAAACCCCAGGTCTCAGTAAATGATCAGCATTGTCTGCGTTTGTAGCCACGACAAGTTATATTTATGTTTAACATTTCAAGTTTAAATCTGTTCATACATCATAAATAATCTGTTTCTTCACAACTAATATTCTGTATTATATTTGAGAGGTCTTTGTTCTGTTGGGTTAAGCGTCCTATGTAAGTACTACAACCACTGTACTGCACACAGCTTCTCTGTTATTTGCTTGGTAAATGCATGCCCTCTAGCCCAGGTCACCTTGAATAACTGTCCATAACTAAACAGCTTATTTATATACTACAATAGTTACTAGTACAAGTAACAATTCATTATATATAAATACATACCAAACACGTTCATTTTCTGTTGTTATTTGTCCTTTAAATATTAGCCATTTTTTGACTAAAATTGGCAGTGTAGAGAAGTTTATTGAATTGCCTGCAGTCGACCTAGGAACTGCACTCTGTGGGGCAGACATCACTAGAAGAAAGGTTAATACATGTAGAGTGAATCTGATATCCCCTTTGCTAATGTTTTTTGAAGATAATCCAGTGCAGTTCACATTCTTATTCTATAACATTACACCTAGGGGCTGATTTACTTACCCACGAACGGGTCGAATGGAGTCCGATTGCGTTTTTTTCGTAATGATCGGTACTTTGCGATTTTTTCGTATGTTTTGCGATTTTTTCGGATTCTTTACGAATTTTTCGGATCCAATACGATTTTTGCGTAAAAACGCGAGTTTTCCTATCCATTACGAAAGTTGCGTAAAAAGTTGCGCATTTTGCGTAGCGTTAAAACTTACGCGAAAAGTTGCGCATTTTTCGTAGCGTTAAGTTTTAACGCTACGAAAAATGCGCAACTTTTCGCGTAAGTTTTAACGCTACGCAAAATGCGCAACTTTTTACGCAACTTTCGTAATGGATACGAAAAACTCGCGTTTTTACGCAAAAATCGTATTGGATCCGAAAAATTCGTACAGAATCCGAAAAAATCGCAAAACATACGAAAAAGTCACAAAATATTCGTTTTCAAGTCGGAACTTTTCCAATTCGGGTCGGATTCGTGGGTTAGTAAATCAGCCCCCTAATGTTTGTACCAGGGACCTTTAAATGGCTGGAGTTTGTGGAAGAGCTTGTTAAAATATCTACAGTTTCTGCACTTTCCTGGTTCTCATTAGGGCTAAGAATAAATAATACACGTTAATTTAAAAAGGAAAGTAGAATATCCTATTATTGTAATAGCATTTTCATCTCTTTTTCACAAATACAGTGTATCAGGGCAAAACTCATATTGTGAGCAGGAAAAACTTTTTTGCCAATCTGTGTATAAATATCAGGTACCTTACAGTTTGTTTTAGCCAATTTTTTCCTCCACAACATTTAAAGATACACTTTTTGGCCACTCGATGCATATTTGTAGGTGTCAAAAAGAAAAACATTAAATAAGCAGGGAAGAACTATTATTTGAACACAGGGTATGTTTCTACAGGTATGGCATCTCCAGAGAAAATCCCAACCTTAATAGTCTTTCTTCATAGTTTAATTCTTCCATTGCACTTACACATTTAGTTGCCCTCTTTTCAGCTCATTATTGTCCCTCAAAAGGAATCATATTCCAAGTGCAAAGATAATCCTTCAGCATAATGAACTCCTGCTAACTGAGGTCGATATCCCACGGGAAGATTAGTCGCCCACTGTCATCGCAGGGACCGCAGACAACTAAACTGTCCAAAATGCGTTTCCACCAGCAATTAAGTGAATCGCCATTGGAAAGGTAATAATAATGGGCTTTGAAGAGGGCAGAGATATGCAACTAAACTATTTTAGGGCTGTTGCACACGGAAAGATAAGTTGCCAGTGGTTAAATCTCGGCTATGCGGGTGACTAATCTCCCCAAAATGCCTTCCCACTGGCAATAAATTGAATCGCTGGTGGGAAGGCACACGCAGGACTTTTCTGAAGCTGCCCAAAGTTTCCTGCCCCTATTTTACTTTATTGAAGGTGGAAATGCATTTCAGGAAGATTAGTTGCCTGCGGTAGCTGAGATTAACCATGAACGACTAATCTCCCAGTGGGACATAACCCTAAAAAGTTGCAACAAAGATTATAGAGAGAGGGTTGTATACTGGTAATCTGATTATCTACCTCGCAAGGACCAAATGTGTAGTAGCTTCAGTTTTACTGTTTATCTCAGAACAGAGCAAAAACCATAGATTTTTCATTATTAAAACAATAGGCATAAGTTAGGTTCAGCACAAACCATATTAATTCAACTCAGATTGGGGGTATACTGCCCTTTAAACCAGCTGGCTTTGAGCAAGAAACCTTTTGTCTTATGCCTTTTAAGCTTAGCATTGTCCCCGCTTCACTCACACTTTCCAAGCAAGCACTTGGCATAAGTACTATGGCCTTTCACTTGACATTTTAAGTATTATTGGATGTAAAGCTGTGCCACCACAAAGTATTTACATTTCTGGCTCACAATATAACCCTTTAGGACTGTTGGTCTGCCCCTAGGGTGGGG
This sequence comes from Xenopus tropicalis, assembly GCF_000004195.4. Taxonomy (NCBI): domain Eukaryota; kingdom Metazoa; phylum Chordata; class Amphibia; order Anura; family Pipidae; genus Xenopus; species Xenopus tropicalis. Next base: position 78,709,532 of record NC_030682.2, on the reverse strand, counting down.
AAGAGGGAGAACTGGTCCGTTCTACTTCTAACATTTTTTTATTTGTTATGCCAAAAAATGTAGAATATTGCAGATAGCTGTGACAGCCAATCAGTAATTAGCTTGCTGCAAGTTTAATAATGAAAGCAGATCTTCGATTAGTTTTTAGGCTAACTAACCCAGTTGCCCAAGGGCAATTCTACAGTGTTAGAAAATAAGAATACAAATCTAAACATATTTACCCATATGTTGTGATGAGAGAATCTGTCCCATTTCGATTAAGCAAAACATTTGCAAACTGGTAGAAAGATTTGCGGAATGGAGAAAAATCTGTAGGTGGGGTGAATTTTTACACCTGTTTCACAAAATAATCCGCCAATGTCGAAACGCAGAAATTTGCTGTGAATCCATGCCTGGCGAATTAGTTTGCCCATCACTACCCATATGTCATAAAAACCACTAAATTTGCCCAGGTGCAGGAACCCAGTAAATTCTGCCTGCTGGTTTGTTGCTTATGAGTCATTGCACCTTGGTTAAATTAGTGGGGGTCATTTATAAAATTTGTGCAGTGCAGAATTATTCTACTATGACTACGTGTTGAAAGACATGAAATGTGTCAGGATTAATGTGAATAAAGCTTTTTTTAACACCTACACCTGTGTTTGGAGTGCGCACCCATTTGGTCTTTTTATTATTTGCAATTTTTGGATTAATTGGGTTTTTGTTCAGCGGCTTTCCAGTTTGGACTTTCAGCCTCAATCTGGTTGCTAGGGTCCAATTTAACCGAGCAACCAGGCAGCGGTTTGAAAGAGACACGGGAATACGAAGAGAGGAGGGTCTAAATAGAAAGATAGCTAATAAAAAGTAACAATAACATTAAAATTGTGGCCTCACAGACCAGTAGTTAGGGTCAGTGACCCCCATTTGAGTTTAAAGAGGAAGACAAAAAAAATGTACCAGTTGAAAAGTTGCTAAGAATAGGCCATTCTATGACATACTAAAAGTTAAACTGATCAATTACATTAAGAATATTTTTTAAATAAATAAAATATTTCATAAAGTAATGGTAAACCAAGCCCAGTACATAATTCTGGTTAAAATATGCCCACTCATACTTAAATGTGTCATGTAATATGTGTACCTTTGGCTAGGAGGAGAATGTGCTGTTGATTATTTATAAATGACTCACCACATAGACATGAGTATTTACTATGGTATCATATCAGTTTTGTACTATGAGCACCCAGCCAAATGAGGATTGTTCTGTGTGAAATGTTTTTCTTGCCTCAATCATGGTGCAGATTGTGCCATGTGGTTATTAGCACCATGCTGTATGGCTTGGGGACTCAATAGGGATGGGTCGGGTTTCAAGTTTTTTTAGTTGTCTGTTATATGTAACTGTATATTGTGCTTTCAGAAAGGAATACTTTCTGAAACATTAAAGCAATTGAACTCTGGACCCCATCACTGCAAGGCAAAAGTACTACTCACCAAGCTACCATGCTGCTCAAAATATCAAGGAAAACAGGCACTCGTGCCAAATATCACCCTAACTAACTCTTAGGGGCACATTTACTAACCCACGAACGGGCCGAATGCGTCCAATTGCGTTTTTTTCGTAATGATCGGTAATTTTGCGAATTTTTCGGCGTCTTTACGATTTTTGTGTAAAAACGCGAGTTTTTCGGCGTCTTTACGATTTTTGCTTAAAAACGCGAGTTTTTCGTAGCCATTACGAAAGTTGTGCTAAGTCGCGATTTTTTCGTAGCGTTAAAACTTGCGCAAAACGTCGCGCCTTTTAAGTTTTAACGCTACGAAAAAGGCGCGACTTTGCGCGCAAGTGTTAACGCTACGAAAAAATCGCGACTTTGCGCAACTTTCGTAATGGCTACGAAAAACTCGCGTTTTTACGCAAAAATCGTAAAGACGCCGAAAAACTTGCGTTTTTACGCAAAAATCGTAAAGACGCCGAAAAAATCGCAAAAAATACGAAAAAGTCGCAAAATGTTCGTTTCCAAACGGAATTTTTCCAATTCGGATTCGAAATCGTGTCTTAGTAAATCAGCCCCTTAGTCTGCCTACTCCCCTCACAGTATGGCAACCTCTAGTCTAACAACCATGGGAGAATCACATAGGGTTTTCATATACAGTACCTATATTTTATAGAAAAAAGTGTACTTGCAGGGTTGCCACCTGATCTGTATTTTGCCAGCCTGGCCAGTAAAAATGATCCTTGCTGCTAAAGGTATCATTAGGGAAAAGGTTTAAAAATATAGGAATGGCAGGATTTATTATACTTAATGTTATTAGGTATTAGAATTTTAGTACTGTCTATTATAATGTTAATTGGGCATAATACTGAGAATACTCCCTAATAAATCTTTTATTCAGGTCAACATTTTATGATTGAATGCTTGGAAAGTGGTGCAGAAAGTCATGTAGATTTTGTTTTAATGGAAAGAAAAGGCTAAGCAGCCACACTGTCATTATACTGTATTTGAGTATTCTGAAAACATAGCAGGTAAAAAGGCCAGAGAACTATTATTGAACAGCTGAGTTATTCAAAGTCTGTTTTTCTGTATGCATGAATTATAATTTTGCCAACTGTGTATGCACTAACTATCAATTGAATTGTTTACCTACTGTAGAGAGTATATTTGAGGTATGACCGTAGCTTAGCTATATAAAGTAGAACATGTATTTTGCAAAATTCAGATTAGTCCTTAAAGAATTACTTTTTAAATATTTATTTGGCAGTGTTCAGCAAAATTATTATTTTTTAATTGTCAGTGTGTATTTCTCACATTTTGAGACATACAGCAGCCTCCATTTTTGTGTTTGTTACCTTCTGGGCATACTATGTTGTTCCATCCATTTCCTTTTGATGTCACAAAAATGTCTAGTGTGGCTTGTTATTACAGTAATAACCAGGTCCAAATGAAAAGATAAATAGCAATAGTTGAAAAACAAGCAATAAAATAAAAATAACAAAATTCAGAGTTTCGCAATCAGTCTTATTTTGGGTTGCTGGGGTCAGAAACTATTTAAAGTAGCAGGTTCTAAAAAGTCAGCCTAAACATTCTAAGGGCAGTGGCACACAGGGAGATTAGTTGCCCACAGTTAAATCTTGACTACCACCACAACTAATCTCCCAGAAATGCCTTCCCAACTGAAAAAAGTGCAGGAAACTTCAGACAGCATCGAAAAACAAAGTGCTGCGTGTCCCCTCCCACCGGTGATTCAGTTTATTGCCGGTGGGAAGGCATTTTGGGGACATTAGTCACCCGTGGTAGCTGAGATTTAACCTCAGGCAACTAATCTCCCAGTGTGCAGCTGCCCTAAAAGTGAAGAAAATAAATGCCAACTAAAAAATTGCTTAGAATATGTCCATTAATACCATTCAAATTAATGTAAAGGTGAACTTCTCTTTAATTTAAAACCGTTTAATTAAGGGTTTTAACTAAACAGCTGGCTGTGCCTTCTATGACTTTTTAGTGCAAACACTAGTACTGTTTAGTTTTGTGATTTGATTAGTGTAGCACTTGTGCCTTTAATTAGAGCTGAACAGTACTGAAGCATAAATCAGCTGTTGAAGTGGAATGTTCTGGCAACAACAAGAATGCACCTCAAACATGTCTTTTCTTGCTTTCTCTTACTTCTTAAGGTGATTACAGATTAGTAGATCAGCACAAAGCCATTTTTTGTTAATGTTTATCTGCTCGCATTTTTTCTCCTTTGCAATGAACTTTGTTAGTTTAAAGTTTTCTCTTGGGTTTGTTAGTTACAAAATTGGGCAAATGTAACACATTCTTGGTATTTTATACCCTGCTATGCTGGCTCTGCAGGTATATTGTTCACACCATGAGTAGGTTAGGCCTTTTACATTTCTGATAATATATGGGAAAGTAACTGTTGTGATTGTCTTACAAATTAAATTATGTGCTTTCCCAATGTATTATTTTCTGAACCTTTGACAGGCTTACTCATTGCTATTAACAGTACTTCCCAGGCCCTGGCCATTATTCACTAATACCATTACATTTACATGTTACTTTTTAATCTGTAGCATATTAAATCCTTAGGCTGATGCCACACCAGGCGTAGGGCTGATTTTTTCGGCAAGCGGAAAAACGCTTGCCGAAAATTCAGCCCTACGCCTGCTACTTGTGCCTGCACCCGAATGAATGGAATACGCTCGGTTGCAGGCACATGTAGCCGATATACGCACGAAAACGCGAGACTTTGCATTCTCACGCGTTTTCTTGCGTATATCGGCTACATGTGCCTGCACCCGAGCGTACCCCATTCATTCGGGTGCAGGCACAAGTAGCAGGCGTAGGGCTGAATTTTCGGCAAGCGTTTTTCCGCTTGCCGAAAAAATCAGCCCTACGCCTGGTGTGGCATCAGCCTTACAGTTATTGGTAGTTTTTACATTATATTGTCTCAGGATGTGAAGGTTTGTCATGGTAATTACAATCTAATTTGATTGGCAAATGATACAGAATTACTGCAGTGTTGTAAATTATTTGTACAAGGTCTTTGTATGCTGCTTTGTTAATAGTATACTTGTTGCATTTTGTCTGCTATTTTATTTCATGTACTTAGACTTTTTTCCAATTTAAAAGATTTTGTTTTGAGTTACTGTTATGTGTGTTTGAGGTGTAAGAGTATTTTTGAAAATAAAAAAGAAATGCTATCCCATTTATTATATTCTCATTATATCAAAAACAGCATACTTTCTAATTATTAATTGCTTTTATCCATTGCTTTTTAAACCAGTTTTTAAAAGGCCTATATTATGCAATGTTAGTGATGTAATCTTAAAGTTATGTTGACACTTTCTGTCAAACAGTGGCATAACCGTTTCAGACTGGACTGAGTAAAGCTTTCATGTGGGCTGATTTAAGTGCTAAACAGCTCCAATGCAGTTATATGCAGCTCTTTACTTTCCTTTCATATAGCAGGCTGGTGAGAACTAAGTGTTGATTGAATGCTATGAGTAACTTTACTAGTGAAATCTGGCACTTATGTTAGTAAATCAGCCCCACAATCTTTGTGGTTTCTCATTCGCAAAACTGACAGGTGTCAGCAACTGGGGGAAGTGCTCATATTATATCCCCAAGCCTGAAACAGATCATATCAGCTCAAGTCTAATAAACATGTTATTGTAAGCTGCCATCTCAGCCCCTCCAGACTAAAGGTGGCCTTACACGCACCGATATTATCGTACGAAACCTCGTTTCGTACGATAATCGGTGCGTGTATGGCATGTCAGCGAGCCGACCGATATCGCAGGAAGCTGCTGAAATCGGTCGGCTCGCCGATCGGCCAAGTTAGAAAATTTTGATCGGGCGCCATAGAAGGCGCCTGACCAAAATTCTCCCTTCAGAGCTGAATCGGCAGAAGGAGGTAGAAATCCTATTGTTTCTACCTCCTTACCTGCCGATTCAGCCCTGAATGGTGTGTGGCGGATCTGACGATGTTTCGTGCGACCGACGGTCGTACGAAACATCGTGAGATCGCCACGTGTATGGCCAGCTTAAGTTGGCACCAGGAGCAATTTGCATGAGATTGGTTACCCAGAGATACCAGAGACCGGTCAGCTTGGATGGACTATCATTGATGTTTTATCCATGCAGGTGCGGTGTTCAGGTAGTTGGGTGAGCAGACAGCCATTTGAGGGGGTAAAAAAATAAGAATTAACTGTTCTTCGAGCAAACCAATGCTCATGTTGAATGGAAGTGAATTGGGGCCAGAATGTGGGTATGGGTATGGGTAAGTGGGTACAGATTGGGCGTGAGTTTACCAAAAAAGATCCACACAGGTCCCTACATTATTGGCCAATATATGGGGTCCCTCCTGACAGCCTGCCTGACCAGTATGACTTGAGTTTTTTTTTTTTTACTGTTAGCGTACTTTTAACCCACGAACGGGCCGAATGCGTCCGATTGCGTTTTTTTCGTAATGATCGGTATTTTGCGATTTTTTCGGAAAATTGTCGCGACTTTTTCGTTACCAATACGATTTGCGCAAAAAAACGCGAGTTTTTCGTAGCCATTCCGAAAGTTGCGCAAAATCGCGATTTTTTCGTAGCGTTAAAACTTGCGCGAAACGTCGCGCCTTTTAAGTTAACGCTACGAAAAAAGGCGCGACTTTTCGCGCAAGTTTTAACGCTACGAAAAAGGCGCGACTTTTCGCGCAAGTTTTAACGCTACGAAAAAATCGCCAGATTTTGCTCAACTTTCCGAATGGCTACGAAAAACTCACGTTTTTTCGCGCAAATCGTATTGGTAACGAAAAAGTCGCGATAATTTCCGAAAAGTCGTAAAGTCGCCGAAAAAATTGCAAAAAATACGAAAAAGTCGCAAAATGTTTGTTTTCCAATCGGAATTTTTCCAATTCGAATTTGTGTCTTAGTAAATCAGCCCCTTAGTGTTCCATTGCCTGGAAATTGCTTTTTTTCTGTAAGAAGCTGATTTATATTTATATTATTTACATTATAAAAGTAGCCTTCTAAGTAAGTCTTCGTGGTTGACACTTGCAGCAATTCCACAACATATTTCTCTAAACAAGATCTAGGGCCAAACTGGTCAATTTATATACATATATATTATTAGCTATGATCACTAGGTCACAACTTAGTGTACTTCCCATTTGAGTATAAGGGGAAAGTGATCTACATTTTGGCACAGGGTAATGTAATAACATTTTGCCCAGGTTTTCAAACAACTGACCAGTAATGGGGCTAGTAGACAAGTAGCTTAAGAATATTTTATTACATTACCCACTGATGTGAAATGAGATGTATCGGAACAAGTGGATAAGAGGCAAATATACAGTGCGAGGGTTTTGCATAAAGTCAATAAACATATGGTTTCAGAAGTGACAAAAAGGGTCATTTAGCACAAAGATACTATCAAACCCAACAGATAATCCTAAAAATAAGGGTACCTCTATATATTAAGTGAATAAACAATGCCAAAAGAATCATGTTACTGTAGGATAGGAACCAATCAGCAGCTAGGCTGACATGATAGGGAACTGAAGCTTGTCTTTGCTTGTGTGCGTGCAAGGCTGGGATTGGCTGTTCCCCACCTTCTGTGTTTCCGGCAGGGACTGTTAGGACACACCCTCCTTCCATTTGAAACACATACAGAGACCTGATAGGATCTATAGGGAGCTCCAATAAAGGAGCTATTTTGAAAAACTGTATTCAATTTTAGACCAATGTGAAACAAGCACCATGTATTATTCATAATTCCCTACAAAATTAGGGTTTTTTTCCCATTTATCCAGTATGTCGCCTTTAAAAACATTAATAACAAAGTAACAATTTGATTATAATATGACTTACAAAGAAATGTATTACTATGATTAAACAACACAAATATTCAACACCCCTACAACTTTACTCACTCTCACCTAATAGCTTATGTCCATGTAGCGAGTGTAAGGTACCCACATGCAGGGCTATTTGTGGAATAGCTGATTGATTAATTGGATAATATGAAAACCAGCCACAAATGTGGTTGACCCACAAAACAAACTGATATATATCGGGGTATTCTGTTTAAAATTAATTAATAATATGATATAGATGTCTAAAAAGATTTTGATCATTTTTTTTTATTTTGTTTCTTTTGAATGACTGTACTTTTTGTTCTTCTGCTTCTGTTTTTGGAATTGAAGCTTATCTGCTTGTGAAGGTCACTGACCTTGCAACCATTCAGTGGTTTAAATTAGCAAACTTTATCTGGAGAGACAAAACTCATTAACAGCAAAACATTAACTCTGCATTCCTGAATTCCCTTCCACTAGGCCAAATGCAGAGGTCCTTAGAAAGAGATTACATTTGCAGAGGATATCTTGGAGTTGGCATGTGCTCTAAGTTGGCTTGGCCCCAGTACAGAATCTGTCTTCTCTCTGCGTCTGCATTCTTTGTACTGTGAATGGAGGGAAGCATAACAAAGAGACTGTTCACTCACAAAACATCTTATTGAGAATGATTCACTGTATTATAATGATAGGGTTGAAGCCTAGTACTTGATAAATTCAGTGCTGTTAACGTAAGTAAATTAATCTTCACACAATACATGCTTTACTCTTACTGGACATAGCCAGGATATTCAAGCATATCTAATATCCAAGCTATAAGAATGAATTAGGTGTGACGTACACCTACCTGTTCTATGGATACAGCCGAGCTAATTGAAGCGGAACTGTCAGTATTATTAAAATCTGCTAAATTCTAGTCAATGTTTATTAAAGAGATAAAAATATTAAAGAGATAATAACATCACACATTAAACCAGTTACTAAAACACTGTTTATGCACTTTATAATTTTGCCATAAATGTATTCCCTTTGCTGTTTCTTTACATATCCAAACCCTGTGAGGGGGCGCCATATTTGCACTGGAGTAGTCCATGTCAGAAATTGTGAGGTCAGGTTTAGCAACTTCAAGTAACAATTACTTACAAAAGCAGCCCTATCAGCTGCAAGGGCAAACAAGGTTTTGAGTTGTATTAAAAGGGGTATAGATTCACGGTAGGAGGGTGTTATTCTTCCCCTTTACAGAGCGCTGGTAAGGCTGGTAAGGTGCTGTTCAGTTTTGATCTCCAGTGCTTAAATGGGACATTATTGAATTAGAGAGGGTCCAGAAAAGGGCAACTAAGCTGGTAAAGGGTATGGAAAGTCTCAGTTATGAAGAAAGACTGGCCAAGTTGGGTCTGTTTACACTGGAGAAGAGGCGCTTAAGGAGGTGACATGATAATTATGTATAAATATATAAGGGGATCATATAATAACCTCTCTAATGTTTTATTTACCGTTGGATCCTTCCAATGGGCACAAGGGTACCCACTCTGTTTAGAACAGTGGTTCTCAACCTTCCTAATGCCGCGACCCTTTAATACAGTTCCTCGTGTTGTGGTGACCCCCAACCATAAAATTATTCCTAAGACCATCGGAAATATGTGTTTTCCATTGGTCTTAGGCGACCCCTGTGAAAGGGTTGTTCGACCCCCAAAGGGGTCCCGACCCACAGGTTGAGAACCGCTGGTTTAGAAGAAAGGAGGTTCCATTTAAATATTCAGAAAGGATTTTTTATTGTGAGAGCTGTGAAGTTGTGGAATTCCCTCCCCGAATCAGTTGTACTGGCTGATACATTATATAGTTTTAAGAAGGGGTTGGATGGTCTTAGCAAGTGAGGGAATACAGGGTTATGGGAGCTCTTAGTACAAGTTGATCCAGGGACTGGTCCGATTGCCATCTTGGAGTCAGGAAGGATTTTTTTCCCCTCTGCAGCAAATTAGAGAGGCTTCAGATGGGGTTTTTTGCCTTCCTCTGGATCAACTAGAAGTTAGGCAGGTTAAATATAGGCATTATGGGTGAATGTCATGGATGTACGTCTTTTTTCAACCTAACTTATTATGTTACTATGTATCAGTTAAAAATCAGCATAACCTATAGGTAACTTTTAATGTACATTAATATTTTGTTTTCTTACAGTTGCTTACATATTTAAATTTATAAACCTCTAATATTGCCCTTTTACATTTTTTCCTTTGAGCCATCTTTTTATGATAGGCTGCGTGCTCCATCGGGGATCACATGACCAGAAATAATGCAGCTCTAACTGAAACAGGTAGAAGTGTGAGAGTAAAAGACAGAACCCTGTCCATTATTTGACTGATGTGGCCCTAGCATGTATGTGTGCCTTTGTTTGTTTGTGTGCACCATGAATTGTAAGATCCCAGGAAGAGGCCCTTAATTCTTAAAATGGCAATTTTCTATTTAGGAGTGCCCAACAGCACATACTAGAAAAATTTATTTTTATGAAAATGGCTTATTTAGGTGAAGCAGGGTTTTACACATGAGCTGTTTTATGCAATATATTTTTTTATAGACACCTACCTTGAACCTATCTTTAAATAAGTTATTTTTTTTAACTGGCGCAGTATTATGGACTGTCTTTTCAATAATTAAAAAGCACCTCTAATTGATTTGTTAGATAACATTAAAAAATCATGAAACATACTAAAATAATTTGATGTTTTTTGACAGGGAAAGGCTACTTGAAATGTGGCTCACTTGCCCTTTCAAAAATTCATAGAAAAGCATTCACTGGAATAATATGAACCTAGTCTGAGTTAAATGTCTCCCGGCAGTTTTGTTTTATAAATAGATTTGCTCATTAAGCCATGATCTACAGCTGATGCATATTCTGTGTGCTAATTCTCACAACTCATGCCTATTTTAACCACCAAGAACATTCCCGATGATCACATAGAAACAATTCTTTTTATTCAAAAAGAAGCATGTTTTTGTTTTATTTTAATTGTTTTACTAAGCCAATCCAAAGAATTATGAGTATATAGTCCATATTTTCTGTTGGGTTCAGTTGTCTCCACATCAGTATTTCTTTTAGACTGACCCATGTTCTAGATTTCTTTTTAAATGAGAAAAGTAGCACCATAAAAAAATAGTTCAGATACCAGCAATTTAATCTCTAGATTTAGGGCTCATACTGACAAGCGTATTTTCCTGCTTTCCCCAGTGTCAGACTGGGGTGGAAGGTCCCACCAGAAAACTAGGGGTGGCCTTTGCCTGTATTACACCTGCATGTGGCGCTTACGCACCTGTCTTAGTACAGCCCCATGAAGACAAATGGGGTGCATTTCTTCTGGCGCTCCCCTGTGGTAAAAAAAACGCTTGTCAGTACGAACCCTTATTTAGGTTGAATTGCTCTAAGTACTGAAAATTCTGGGAGACATAAGGCAGCTGTATGCACAGAATAAATTGCAAGCAAATATTATGGGGCACATTTACTAACACTGTGCAAATTTGCTACCGTGCAATTACCCACAGCACCCAAGCAAAGTTTGGACATGAAGTAGGATGCCTAAAGCTAAATTGTGATTGGTTGCTTTTGGTTATGCACAGTGGAATATTCGATCAGTGTTAGTGAATGTGCCCCCTTGTGACCTTTTTCATGTTTGGCTTTTATACAGGCAAATGCCTGTGAAGGGTTGAGATTTTAAGATATTTGATAAACTGATTAAAGTAAAATAAAGTAAAAAACATGTATTATAGTATAAGTAGCAAAGGACATGACCAGGACCATAACTGAATCAAAGTACAAAGAACAGTAAAAAAAAACCCTAGAAATGCAAATAAAATGTAATATATATCAACAAAAAAATCAAATCTAACTTTACATAGACTTTAACCTATAAAAACCTATACAAACATCCTGTTTAAGTGCAAAAAAGCAACCTGACTCACCCATCATGCCCAGTGAAAAGGGTCCCAACAGGTTTTATCCAGTGCCCTGTTGAGCCAGTCCAATCTTGTACCATAATATCCCAGTTTGGGATGGCAGCTGGGAACAGAAGGTACACAACTAAATGTGGGGGCCAATGCTGTCAAGCAGCTCTGTAGTTCTGTACATGGCTATGGGGGCACAGATAAATTGCGGAAAATCTCAGTTAAGTGATTAACAAGGGGCACTGCTGCTAAAACTAAAAATTAACCTGTGAGGCTTTACTTTTTCTTGAATTAGAAAACTTGTCAGAAACTTGCCCCATGACAATAGGCTGTAAATCCTCATTAAAATGTTAATGACCCCCATTGTGACCTTACCAGAGATTTGAAATGTAGACTGGGTGAAACAAAGAGAAACAGTAGAGCTTAAAATTAATCTGAGGGAAAAATGTCTGGAAGAAAGTTGTTAAAATGTAGTTTAAATGTTGTTAAAAAGACAAATTCATAAAAGTGTTCTGTAAACTGCCTTTGTTTGACCAAAAACTGAAAAGTGGTGGTTGAGTCAGAATTTAGGCAGATATCTGTTTGTGAATATGGAGAAAGTGGTTTACACCAGTTTTACCACCACTTTTACTCCAAAAAGGGCTATCTCCACTTCAGTAATCCTGTTATTTGGATCTAATTATAATGCAAAATGAGTGACAACAAAGACCAGGATCATGAGATAGAGTTAGAATTTTAGATGACTGGAAAGTAAGCAAACATACAGTATATCAGAGAGTAAAGTAAACAAAATACTGTTAGGAATAGGTATCAGTAACTGAAAGGGGAATTATATCAGGATTAATTTAATTTGTATAGATGAAAGGTGATATCAAACCTGAGTTCAAGAGGGAATCTTGGTGCAGTGTTAGGAGGCTCAGCAGCCCTGTCCTTCAAACTGGGCTTCGAGCTGTGCCTTTCTAATACTTCCTAAGTTGCTTGTCTAAATGAACCACAAGTTAGGGGGCAGGAGGAGGGTGCCAGTCAGCCCTGCATGTCCCTCTTGGTTGGAGTGCTGCCTAGTACAGGTAGCGCTCGACCCAAGGGGCATGCCACAGGTCTCTGCGCTCCAAAAAGGAGCACAGAGACATGCACAAGTTATGCAATATAAGAGCAAAAAATTGACAATAGCTGTTTTTTTAACTTCGCGAATTGCGTCCTAGATCATAAAATACCCCTTACGTTTTGCATATCTCCAGTTTGAAATTAAGAATTTTATATGTTTCATAGATCTACAACTAGCTAGTGGTTTGAATGATAGACTGAAATATTATTAGGAGATGGCCTATTCACAAAAAAGTTATAAAAAAAACCAATAAAATGGCAGCTTCATGTTTCTAAGCGTGGCTGACCCCAATAATGCGAATAATTACAAAACAAATAGAAAAACAAGACCAATTGCAAATTGTCTCAAAATATTAGTGTCTACATCACACTACAATTTTATATGAATGTGAACTTCCTCTTTTAATGTCCTATATTTTTCCTATTACTAAGTAGTCATTCCATGGCCAGTCATAAGCTATTTTAAACAAAGGCTCTCGTGATTTAGAGACTACTCATTAGATAACTCATTAGAAGTCTGAAAAACAGAATATCATTGAATTCTGTTTGTAGGATTTTGTTGTATTGTGAATCTGTATATTATCCTTAATCATAACACTTTTATACAGATTCTTTGCTGCTGCTATAAAGCAGTGAGATAGCTGTGGGTGTTAAGTATCTTTTACTGTTTATGGCAGGGCCAAGTCACTGTATATTTTTAGACTCACAGAAGGCCTTAAACAAATAAATGACTATAGTACAGTTGGCACTGAAACATATGATTTACTTTTTCAAAGTTAACTTTATTGGGGTAAAAATAAAATGCGTTTCGGAAAACAAAGAAAACATCTGTAGATATAAAAGTTTTTATTTCAGTAAATAGCATTTGTGCGCCTTTACATATAAAATGGCCTTGTGCAGTAACCCCATTGCTGATTCAATATGCCATCTAAAATTTATTATATTAAATGCCATCAAGCACACAGAATTGGTGAAAATCATCTGTTGTAGTTTATTTTTTTTGTATATTTATTCATCTGACTTTCTACCAGCTGACCTGGAATCCTGTTTGCAAATTTTTGTTTTATGTTTAATTTGTGTTTGCTTCATATACAGGTATTGGATCCGTTATCCGGAAACCCATTATCCAGAAAGCTCCGAATTACGGAAAGCCTGTCTCCCATAGACTCCATTTTAATCAAATAATTCAGATTTTTAAAACTGATTTCCTTTCTCTCTGTAATAATAAAACAAAACATTGTATTTGATGCCAACTAAGATATAATTAACCCTTTTTGGATGCAAAATAATCCTACTGGGTTTAATTAATGTTTTATTGATTTTTTTAGTAGACTTAAGATATGGAGATCCAAATTACAGAAAGACCCCTTATCCGGAATACCCTTGGTCCCGAGCATTCTGGATAACGGGTCCTGTTCCTGTATTTTATTAAATCTAATATGCATGCTAAGGATAGAACATAGTTTCCTATTTATTTCTCCTTAAAGGAGAAAGAAAGGTAAAAACTAAGTAAGCTTTATCAGAAAGGTCTATGTAAATACAGCCATAAGCACTCACAGAAACGCTGCACTGAGTTCCCTGTCAAAAGATTTATTGTGTCTGTAATTCCTGTGCTAGAGACACACAGCTCTCTGCTGTCTCCCCTCTCCTGCTCCCCCTTCTCTCAAGAATGCTAAGAACTCACCCCCCCCCTTAGGAATGTGGATCTGAGCCAATCAGCAGAAAGCTTCCTCATAGTCTTACTAACTGAGCATGTACACTTGGTCTGGGTCTCGGTGCAGGAGCGAGGCATTATGGGAACTTTCTTTACACAGCTCAGCATTTTTTCTTCCCGGTTGGCTTATGATCATCTGAACGGGAGAAATATGCATTTACACATAAACTAAAGCTGCATTTCACTGTGGGTTGCATTACTAACAGCACGCTAGTAATGCAAGCCACAGTGAAATGCAGCTTTAGTTCATATGTAAATGCAAGTACAGTGAATGATCTGCCTCCTGCCAGCTGTGCTTTGATACCTTATTGTCTTTTAATGGAAAATAAATATAAACTAACCACTCCCAGTGTAATCAGCCACACATTTTTCAAAGGTCCAGAGATACTTGTTGCCAGTAATGTTGAAAATACAGTGCAGGTACATCACCATGGACTATAACATATATACTACTGCATGAATATAGCAATAAGATGTAGTATGTCCCAAATTTTAAGACCCTTTACCAGCTCCCTCACGTAACAAATGACACAAAATGGAAATTTGTTATATTTAAAGTGCAAAAGTTCAATCAGACCAACCTGAACAGCATGGAGCAGATATGCTTAGAATGGGCCAAAACCTAAATGATCTAAAGCTGTTATTGATGCAAAATATGGCTCTACAAAACATTAACATGGGGATTGAATACAAAAGGAAACATCATATTTTCGTATTTATCTGAAGATTAATTGTACTAAACAATGTGCTTTGAAATAACAATATCACAAAGAATACATTTTCACTGAACAAAATTTGGTCGAGGGCCTGTGTATATATAGTCAGTACTACTACTATTTGTATCTGCGACAGAAGGCACATCCCTTAATGCTGCTGCTGCTTTTAGACTGAAAATGATTTTAGAAGCATTGTGCAAGGACCTAATTACTGTGCAAGGTGCAGCTTGACCTCCATTTATAGTTTGCTGGATAGAGGCTGAACCAAACCCCTTTTGTCTGCTTACACTGCCTCATGTAACTCTCACCGTATGCCCTGTGCACAGGCCTGCTTGGAGCAGGAAACATATTACGTGGATATTGATTCCTTTTTTTGTAAAATGTCTAAGCTTGCAATGGAAACACCAAAAGCAGCGCTGATAAAAATTGGTTTGTTCATATTGTGTGTCATCTGGCTGCGCTCCTTTCTGTCAGTACTATCTTTCTCTTCATCAGCAGCAGAAATCAGAGAAGGGAAAAGGGTTTCCAAGGAACAAATGAGCTGCGTTGGCAGCTGCTCTCCAGCTCATTCACCTCTCATTAACATCTGAAATAATCAGTGTGCAAATTCACCTGCTGAATGTGACACTCACCAGTTTCTGCATATTATAAAGTATGGCATCACAATCAGGAGTTAAAAAGGACAATTATGTGTCAGCGTGTATCTTCCCTTTGTTTTATCCTGCACAATGCATAATAAAGTATAAGGGCACATCACATTCCTTCTTAGCATATTTGCATTAGAGATGAGTAATACATTTACAGATATTTCTATTGAGACATTTATTGCAAACTTTAAAAGTATCAAACTATATCTAAAGATTGGGAAGTAATTAACCACTTTTCCCAGCAAGTAGTGGAACTGTGCATGTGTGATACAAATATATTGTGATACCTCATAAAATATTACATTTCCAAAATACTGTTATGGTACCATTGCCATGAATAGCAATACTGCCACTTATGTGATAAGGCTTTCACTTGTTAAAGGGTTCAGTGGTTTCAAATGTGAGGTCTTCAGCTTGCAGCCTTTCTAACTGTTGCTCAAACGCTCTTAGATTATGGTGGTAGTGCATGTGTGAGTACCCAAGGGTGTCTGGTGTTGTGGTTACCATGCAGTGTGTATACCAATCATTCTATGTGAATCCGCTGCATGTCATGAGCTGTAGTTTAAGAGATGAAAGTCATAATTATTTGTTTTTTTCTGCATCATAGATTCAGACAGACCTTTATCTATTTTTTTCTACCCACAAGAAAACTGTAATTCTCACTGGGACCAATTAAAACATGCAGTTAAGCAGTGCAGCTAAGCCCAGTGGAAAACACTGGAATAACAATGGAAACTGCAGCCCCATACATCCATGGGAGCTGTGCTAGATTATGCATTTTAAGCAATATTCTATCTGCATTAATTCTGAAAAAATTCTTAAAAAAGCATACAGTAAATCGTTCCTCAATGGTTCCCGAAATGTATACAATTAAAAAAATGCCTAAAAAAATAGACAATATATCACCCTCCCTACACACATAAACAGGGCATGGGTCAGCAATAGTCATATATTTGGTACCAGGAATTTATAAGAGAATGAAAATGTGGTTAATAAGTAATAGTGTTCTGACTCTGGCAATGATATTAACATATTTGTGTTATTTAATGCATGGATGAAATTTATCCAGCTAAAAATGCCTGCTTTTTTTTTTCTCACAGGCATTAAATCGGGGTATTGCTGCCGTCAAGGAGGATGCCATTGAAATGCTTGCTAGCTATGGGTTGGCATATTCACTTATGAAGTTTTTCACTGGTCCCATGAGTGACTTCAAGAATGTTGGCCTTGTATTTGTGAACAGCAAGCGGGACCGCATGAAGGCAGTGCTCTGCATGGTGGTGGCCGGCATTGTAGCTGCAGTGTTTCACACACTTATAGGTACAGTTTTTCGGGAATTCATTTGTGCATATTGTAAACAAAGCAAGTGAGGAATAGAAACACAGCCAGTATGCATTGAGGTGAAAAACACTCACCATGTTTTTTAAGTATTGCTTGCAGCCTGTATAATATCCAAACTCAGCAAAGCATGAAATGCCATTCCTGTGAATTCATTTGTCAAATTTTGCACCGTCAGCCCAATATCACACTGCCTGACTATTAAATAAGGACGTAGCTCATTGTCTAATTTGTCTAGATCTGTTTGTACAGTGTTTACTTGTGGAGAAACAGTGATATCCTCAATGCTGTGTATGAAATGATGTGCAAATTTCCTAGCCCTGAATAGTTGAAAGGGATGTTCACCTGTAAATAACAATTAGTAAGTGTCACGCACGGTATCCCAAAACTCAGAACAACAGCCAAGGTCCCGGTCTGAGCTCACTCTTCTGCTTATAACAGCCACCTTTCACTTCGGGAGGAGCCCTCCGCTACTCGGGTGCCGCAAGGACTTATTGTGAGAGGACCAGGGCAAATGTTCTGAGCAGGCTAGGGAACTTAGTGTTATGCAGAATTTTGGGGAGAAGAGACGAAGTGATCAAGCCGAGGTCAAACCAAACGGGCAGCGCAGTACAAAGTCAGATTCCGGAACCGTAGTCAAAAAACAGGCAGAAGGTCAATTCAGGCGGCAATCAGCAAGGTCAGAGTTAGGCAAGGGTCAAAACACAAATCAGAGTCAAACAGCAGAAAAACAAGAACCAGGAGGCGAAGCCGAAGTTGGGCGATGAAATAAAGCACAGGCGCCTTTAAATATTTGAAATTCGCGCCTTGCACGATGACGTCGCGCCAGCTTTAAATGGCAGCACGCGTACTGGCGAGCAGGACACGCGCACTGGCGCGCATGGAGAGGCGGGCGTCCCCGCTAGACCACTAGGTACTCTTACAGTAAGTTTACTTTTGGAGAAACAGTGATATCCTCAATGCTGTGTATAAAAGGATGTGCAAATTTCCTAGCCCTGAATAGTTGAAAGGGATGTTCAGCAGCTTTTCAATTGGTCTTAATTGTTTTCAAATAATTTGCCATCTTGTTCTGTCTCTGCATCAGTGTATCTGGGTCAAAAATACATTGACTTTGAAGCTTCGATTTTATTATTCTTGTTTTTGTTGTCTGTGTTGCTGTTTTGGTCCTCTACTTTTTGTCTTCTATTCTATATATATATTATATGGGTTTTGGTTTTTTCTTCATTTTTTTTTTTTTTTTTACCAGTTTTTACCTTTTTTTCTCACAGCATACAGTGACCTGGGCTATTATATTATAAATAAGCTGCACCATGTGGATGAGTCTGTGGGAAATAAGACACGGAAGGCCTTCCTTTACCTGGCAGCGTTCCCCTTCATGGATGCCATGGTAGGTTTCAGTAACCAGCATTGTGTCCATCTTCTTGGCAGAAAGCAATTAGTCATTTTTTATAAACACGTTATTTTTAATTACACAAAATCTCTGATTTTACCATCAATTAGTAGCAGTTATTACAAGTTTTGTTTTATTATCACTATGCTTAAAATAACAGTGATTGAACTTTTTGTTTTATATGTATCCTTGTAAATTTTCTGATCAAGACTTTTCCCTGCAGTCTTTAATTAAACAGAGAAATGTCATTTTATATGTGCTTTTTAATACCCTGTGCCTCAGACTTAACTAATATTTGCCAAGCTTTATAGCTATTGCTCATTTCAAACATGTGAAAACCTGTGGCTACCACATTAAGCATAGAGAGCTGTGATGTGCAGGTTTGAGGCAACCAATTGCCCTGAAACATATATAATTAAAAGGATCCAAAATTCGCATTCAGATGGTTTGTTAAAACAAAAAGATAGAACATTGCATTGAATTAAAAGTTTGTCTGGAATGCAGGTAAAATGAACCTTAAACCTAATTCTACAAACGAGTGTTATATGTTTTACTATAGCATTTATCTGATTATTTGTTATGTGCTATATTATCAGTCCCACCTGATTTTTTCTAAATTAATTCTTTTTGGTTTGCTCTGTTCTTTTATAGGCCTGGACGCATGCTGGAATTTTATTAAAACACAAATACAGCTTTTTAGTGGGGTGTGCTTCCATTTCTGATGTCATAGCACAGGTAAATATAGCTAATTAGATTAATACAAATCATTTTTTACCATACATCAAGTTTTAGCCTCACTTCAACTTCAGGCTCTGCATTCATTTCTACTTGTGTAGATTAAAAGCATGGATGAAAATACATGGGTAGCAGACCCAGCAAATGCAGATGAGGGTGTAGAGGCCCTGTAAAGGTACAAAATGATGCTCAGCTTCAGCAAATAAACATGTCATCCTTCTGAAGTTTTTAGTTTGGAAGGATGTAAATTTTGTTTTACAATAATCTTTTCTAGACAAGCTTCCTCCTTCTCTGGTACAAGAGAGCCCATAGTGTATGACTGAAGTGCTTTTATTATATAAGTACATTTTTGAGTAATGTATGTTTACTGCTACTCTGCGCGCATTTGATGTTGGTGCTTCCCACATGTGCAGATGTGGGACTTTGTTAGCGCTATACTCTGCCAAGTTGTGTGGCTATGGTGCATGTACAGGTGTGGGACCCATTATCCAGAATGCTTGGGACCAGGGGTTTTCCAGATAAGGGGTCTTTCTGTAATTTGGATCTCCTACCTTAAGTCTGCTAATAAAATTATTTAAACAGTAATTAACCCAATAGTATTGTCTTGGCTCCAATAAGGATTAATTACATCATAGTTGGGATCAAGTACAAGGCACTGTTTTATTGTTACAAAGAAAAAGAGAATAATTTTTAAATATGTGAATAATTTGATTAAAATGGAGTCTATGGGAGATGGCCTTTCCGTAATTCAGAACTTTCTGGATAATGGGTTTCTGGATAAGGGGTCCCATACCTGTAATGTAAAATTGTGTAAATTATGCATGGTTATAATGTAATTGCAATAACTAAACCAGTTCCTACACAATGTTGTTATGGTATTGCTTAAACATATTAAAACTATATTACATAGTAGAAAGTCTTGCTTTAAAAAGCAGGAAGGCTTATTCTTAGTTGATTATGGAAGAAATTGAAATGCTTTGCTGGTGTTTATCTTAAAAAACACAGTTTGTAGCCTGTAAAATAAATATACCTCTGGGTACACAAATAAAGCTAGCTTGTTTGCAGATGCCTAACAGAATAAACACTCTATATGGGCTGTGATTGCCTCTTAAGGAACAAAAAAATGATCACAAGTTCTTTTGATTCTTTAATAGGGGATTTAGCATAAAATTATCTGTTACTTAAATGTAGTGGTTTGAATGAGGTAGGCTTGAAGATGAATAGAAGCTCTGAATAAAAATACAGGTATAGGACCCGTTGTCCAGAATGCTTGGGACCAAGGGTATTCCTGATAAGAGGTCTTTCTGTAATTTGGATCTTCATACCTTCTACTAAAAAAACAATAAAACATTAATTAAACCCAATAGGATTATTTTGCCTCCAATAAAGATTCATTATATCTTAGTTGGGATTAAGTACAAGGTACTGTTATATTATGACAGAGAAAAAGAAAATCAATTTTAAAAATATGAATAACTTGATTAAAATGGAGTTAATGGGAGACAGGCTTACCATAAAAGCTTTCTGGATAATGGGTTTCCGGATAATGGATCACATACCTGTATTACAAATATGAACAGGTATGGGATCTATTATCTGGAATGCTTGTGACTCTAAAGGGTATTTCTGTAATTAGGAACACTAAGGGGCAGATTTACTAATCCACAAATCCGAATCCCGAAAGGGAAAAAATCGTATTGGAAACGAAAATTTTGCGACTTTTTCGGCGCCATCATGGCTTTATCGTATTTTGCGCGACTTTGCGCGGTGGCGCAACTTTGCGCGGCGGAAAAACCAATCAGATTTTTTCGCAACAGCAGCGAAAAAGTTGCGGAAAATATACGAAAAAGTCACAACGGCGACGAAAAAGTTGAGACCCAATAGAATTGTTTTGCTATCAACGAAGATTTGTGCAGCTTAGTTACCACCAGGTAACAAGGTACTGCCTTACTATATCAATTATTATCAAATAGTGTTATACAGATATAATACGTTTTATTGAAACACGTACATATATACAACTATATTTGCATTTGTGCAATAGTGGTTGACTATCATTAGGCTGCTTTTAAATAAAACTAATTAGCATTGTAACTTCTGGTGCCTACAATTCATTGCAATGTTATTAGAACTGCAGATAATAAATTGCCCCATTTTTCTTAGTGAATTAAATTTCTAAAATTATGAAATATTGACTTTTAGTGAATTTTTTTTGCATAAATATGATTCATTTTGATTGTTTTGTGTGAATATCGTCTCCTCCTTTCTTTACCACTCAAAACACAATTACAATGGCTTCTATTGCTAAAAATGTGTTTCTCCCTAGTGCAGCTGTGGGGGTGACAGAACCCTCAATCCAGATGATCTAAACAATAGTACTCATTTAAAGATGCGTTACCACACCAAATGCTGTGGCAGTACGAACCAGGTTCCTACTCTAGGTGCAGGTGGATATATAAGGGTACATGCATGTGCAAAGTGTACAAGTGTCCAAGAGCTCATGACACTTGTTCAGTATACGCATGGGTGCAACCAAAAATCCAGGTGACAAGCATGCGTAAATTGAGGGAGTGTTCTGCACCTAGGACACCTGTATATTCTTTGCATACAAATGAGAACCTTTACAGTTCTTGGTAGAAGAGTTGAAGTAGTACTGTTTCTTTCCAGTCAAGGGTGCGGGCTCTGTGAAGCTGCAATGTAGAGAAACACATTTTTAGAGATTGATGGCCTTTAAATACATTTCATTTTTTAATGAAAAACAACTTGATTAAAAACTGGCTTCTCTATTTAGAAATGGCTGGAAGTAATTTTATTTTAAGAATACTTACAGCTCATAACTTTAGTTATTTAATTTCATATTCAAGAAAAGAAATACAATGATCTTCCTTAAGGGTGGTCCTGCTAGTCCAGAGAACAATTTCCTCTGTAGATCTTGTTATCTAAAATGTGTGATCCTTTAAAATAATTACCTTTAGTGCTACAGGGGTATCATTAGCCTTTACAGTGCAGATCAGTTATGATGAAAATTAATGTGTGCGCTGGGTAAGATATCTTTAAGCAACTGGATTGTTGTCAGAAAGACAAAGTAATTTTTCCAATGTTGATATTAACTGTTATTCTTGTTGATTATTTCTTTCTCACATATTTTCTTTCGAATATCCCAATTAGAGAGAAAATGATAGTTGTATACTGTGCATGTGCAGGTCTAAGGGAACCCTTCAGAATAAATGCGGAATATGTTGGCGCTTTATAAATAAATGTGAATAATAATAATAAATGGCATTGCTTGTATTGAAAGATGTCTGAGCTGTTTAATTTTTTTCCAAAGAGGAATGCAGTCCTGAGGAAAAAAATTGCAATTTTATTCACTGTGGAGATTCTAACATTATGGCAATGCCCAGTGAATCAGTTGCTGAGTAAGAATATGTTTTTCTCTTCTGTATTACCATATTTCAAACACAACAGACTTTTTCTGCTATTTGTTCCAAGCAATTTTAAAATCAGGGTCTTATAGTTACAAACGGCTTGCGTAATTAATTTACCAGCAGATGTTAATCGAAAATGTATTCTCAGACAATTTGCACCATATGTTCACGGACACTAATGCTGCTTTCCTGTTACCTACAGAGAGTTTTCTGTTACTTTATGCAGCATAAAACAGTAGCTCCCAGAGTTGCTTAAGATATTCCAAATTCTGATTACGTCTGTGTATGGAGAAAGTGCATACTTTACCTTTTACCTCCTACTGAACTATCTGTGGAAAGGAAAGTGTAGTATTTCATTTTTTGTGTTATGCAGAATTGCAGGTATTACCTGTGGCATTTTGGTAGAAGTAACACTATTGTTGCTTATACTTTTTTACCAACAAGTTAAAGGTGCATTGCTGCTGGGCGTTAAGACCTGCAGTATATTAGATGAATACTGTTTTTGGAATGTTTGTTTCTGACTTGCTCGCAGAGAACCGTGAACTAAGCTAGCAATAATAAGAAAGAGACTAGGGAGAAATCTATATTTTGCTGTTTGTTATAGGAAAGAGTCTGCCATTGTCATTGCATACCTACCTAGATTTACCTGACGTGCTTCTTTGATGATCCTCTCTTTTTATACTTTTATTGCCAGTGGCTTTGAATCTGTTTCTTTGGTATTATCCTTTAACAACAGTATTTAAATAAGGCACTCATACCTTAAGGAAAGATGAATAGTTCTTTCAATAATATAAATCATTTATATTCCGTTTTTTTGTTCCAGGACACCATTAATAAAACACAAATGGACTTTCATAACTATGCTGAGCACTTTTTTTTCTTTTCTTTTTTTTTTTTATTACTTATTGAACTGAGGTATTTGATTGCTTGTCTCTCCATGAGATGTATACTATACATATATTAATATAATTAAGTAAAAAAATTACTAAACATTAGTTAATGGTTGCACAAGCCTGTTTACTTGATTTTAACTTTCATCCAAGCATGTATAAATGTGCCAACTAATCAATATTGGATCAACTTTGAGCAGTCAAATATAGATACATTCTTTAACAGCATTCTGTCATTCAGTGCTTTTCTACTGGTAATTTCCATACTGGTAAAATGCATTTTCCATGTTACTATGAATTTGTAGTGTCAGTAGGAAAGGCTCTTTCTAAATTTTATGAATGTTATGCATAGTGAAATAATAACAACCATTTGAGTTCCCTATTCTCATAGACACCATTGCATGTGAAATTGATGAAATTGCAACAGTCCTTTTGTCAAATGGTTGGTGCTCCTTCATTCATATGTAAAAGAATTATATTATGTCATAATAAGACGTACCCTTAAATCCATATGTGTCATCCTCCCCTGTGGATAGCACAGCAACCCCCAGCAAATCATTACACACCTTAGGGACCATGTAATGACTATTTCCAACTACTAACAAACTTCTAGAAAAAAACCCTTTCAGGTGCACCTCCCACAGGCAGCGTAGGGCAGGCAGAGTATGGCACACACGGGCAGGGTAGGGCAAGCAGAGTATGGCACACACAGGCAGCACAGCTTGATAAAAGGTCTCATGTGACCTGAAACGTTGCTGCTGTTGTTGTTTGCCCCAAAAAACTTTGCAATAAAGGCATTTTAATCTACAAAGACAAGAGGTGCTGTTCCTGTTCTTCTGTACACACTGGCAGCATAGGGCAGACAGAGTATAGAACACACAGGCAGACTATGGCACACACAGTTGCCTACCCTATGCTGCCTGTTTGCCATACTCTACCTGCCCTTCCCTGCCTGTGTGTACCATACTCTGCCTGCCCTACCCTGCCAGTGTGTGCCATAATATGCCTGTCCTATGCTGCCTGTGTGTGCCATACTCTGCCTGCCTGTGTGTGCCATACTCTGTCTGGCCTATGCTACCTGTGTGTGCAGTGCACACAAGCAGCAAAAGGGCAGGTAGTACAGGTGATACAGTCCTGACACTGCTGTGCTTCTACAGTCTGAGGTGTAAACAGGTGAACAATGTGGACACTTACAGTCTGAGCCTGATGTGTGAACAATGCAGGCACTAAAAGTTGTGAACAACACAGGGGCTTCAAGGTGTGAACAATACAGGGGATTACATGTATAAACAAGGGATTTACAGCCTGAATCTGAGGTGTGAACAATGCAGGGGCCAGTTAATCTCAGTACTGATACCATTTAATGCTTACACAAAGGTAAGCAGTCACAGCAGCCAGACAGAAGGGGGAGCACACAGAGGGGGGTCCAGTGCCGCCAGTTGGACAGCACTGTTCTAAGATATTTCCACAAATATTTTCATTTTCCCCTGTCAATGTTGCCTGCTCAGTATATATGGCCCAGCATATAGTAAAATAGACTTTTTTTTCTAGTTTAATCACTCTACCTCTTAATTTGGAACCATGGTTTAAATAAGTAAGAGATGCACCACTGACTTGACACAGAGTGACTGTTTTATGGTATTGACCTTATTATAAAATACTCTCCATTTGATTTCGTTAAGTAGGATTATCATTCTCTGATGCTGGCTTCATGATTCAATTGTTCCGCCCCACATGTACATGAATAACAGTGCCAGGAAGGAAAGCAAGGTGTTACATTCTGTATCAGCACATATAGCACTGATATAAAGAGTCACCTTCAAAGAAACAGATAAAAACATATAGCTGTTAGCTGTTATGAAGCAGCTCCCGTAGGCATAAGGGTTGATTCACTAAAGTGCGTTAAAACGAGCGCTATTTATAGCATGCGTTAAAAATTTTTATTGCATCTTATTTTTTGCGTCTTAACGCACGATTCAGTAAAAGAAAATTTGCGTTAATTTAGACGCAATGCTTTTTGCGTTATTTAAGTCGCGAAGACTATTTTCATGCAGTATTTGACGCAGCGCGCACTAACGCAGCGTGCTACTTGTCGTGTGTGCTGATTAACGCACCTGCGCTACTTATCGCTCGCACGCCATATTAGCCATACACACCATTACGTTCGTAAAACTACTTTTTCTGAAAATGCCCATTTCCCTGCAAACTGGAGGCTACATCACTCTAGGGCCAACACATACTTAAATAAATCCCACTGCAAAGTCCTTATTGTGTTGCCAAAAGCTCATGAACTGTACTTTTCTATAATTACCGCCTGCCCCAAGTAGGTGCTAATTTTCGCATAGACTAATACAATATTTAGCATTACCAGGACTTTAAATACTGGGGTTAAAACAAAAAGCAAAAAAATATGCGCAGCACAAACCATTTTACTGAACCTATAATGAACAAAGGGGTATACTGCCCCTTAAAAAGGTGGTTCATGAGGTTCAAGGGGCTAAGTAGTGTTTGTGGAGTTTGCAAATTGGAGCAGGTGATTTCTGTAATCCCTAGGAAAATCCTAGTAGTCTAACACAAAAGTTGTTAATCAAGGGAAACGATTGCCTCAGGTTTGCCTCAGATTGCAAATACTGAACACGAGCTGGCCAGCAGTACTCATTTTTTCTGGGCCCACTAGTGCTAATGTACTAATATTTATTATAAATATTTTTATAAGTGCCCTTTATAAGTGTTTAAAAAGGCATTCTTTTTAACGTTTTAAGACACTCACTGCTGCATTTATCCAGTACACAGGGTCAGTGGACTGGGAGGTTTATCATTTGAGTCATTAGTACTCATGCTTTGAAAAGCCTTTCAGTCATTAGGGTTGATAAGCGTTATCGCATGCTTTTTTGAGTTAAAATTTACGCAAAAATAACCCTCGATTCGAGTATTATCGCATGATCGCAAGTTAATTTATGCGTTAATTCTCACATAGAAATAACGCATGATTCACAAACACATAAGAAGCGTTAGACGCGCTAAATATCGCATGTGTGCGAAAATTAACACCTACTTGGGGCAGGCGGTACTTAAAGAAAATTGTGGTTTGTGAGCTTTTGGCAACACAATATGGACTTTGCAGTGGGATTTATTCAAGTATGTGTTGGCCCTTGAGTGATGCATCCTCCAGTTTTCAGGGAAATGGTCATTTGCAGAAAAGTAGTTTTACGAACATAATGTTTACGTGCGTTAAATCGTACGCTAATCACGTGCTAATATAGCAAGCGGCAAAATATATCGCGTGCAGCGGGAATTAACGCACGCGCAGAAAATAACGCAAGAAAAGCGCTCATCGCGACTTAAATAACGCAAACAACATCGCGTCTTAATTAGCGCAAGTATCCTATAGTGAATCGTGCGTTGTCGCAAAAAATAAGAATCGATAACATTTTTAACACATGCTATAAATAGCGCTCGAAATATCGACCTTTAGTGAATCAACCCTATTGTCTGTTGTGACTTTCAGAAAATAAGTCACCCAGCTGACAGTGTTTTTGAGTTTCAGAACCTGCAAGGCTGATCAAGATGATATGTGACGTTTGATATTTCTGAAAGAGCTACAGTGGTCTAAGTTCACCACTTGTGTCAAAATCCTCTCTTCTTGCAGTTTTAGCCATATTATTGTTTTGATCCTGTTCCTATATTAATGGAGAAGGAAAGGCTAATAAAGTGTTAATTTCAAGCTGCAGGCATACCTTCAGTTCTCTCAATAGTGCTCTTAAGTCTCCCCATATTTCTCCCCTTCAGATGATCAGAAGCCTAAAAAAAAAATGCTGAGCTCTGTAAAGAAAATTCCCATAATGACACGCTTCTGCACCAAGACCAAGACCTGTGCACATGCTCGGTTAGTAAGACTGAGTAAGCTTCCTGGTGATTAGCTCAGATCACACATTCCTAAGGGAAGGAGGGCATTCTTGAGGGAGGGGGGAGCTGTGCATTCTCTGGCACAAAAAACAAACAGACAAGAAATCCCGTTTCTTTTGAAAGAGAACTCAGCGCAGCGTTTTTGTGCTTATGGCTGTATTTACCTTTCTGATAAAGCTTACTTAGTTTTTACCTTTCCTTCTCTTTTAAGGTAATCCTGAAGCATACTTGGCATGTGAAAAATGTCTGATAAATTGCTCTTGTACTAATAAAAACTACATGTAACCTGTGCTTTATTGTAGAATATGGTTTTCACCATCATTTAGATTTATATATAATTACATTACAATATCTGTAATTGTGCAGAGATCTTTAGAAGTCCAGCCGCATAAATCACTTTAATTCCTTAAATATGGCCTTGAATGGTAAATATCAGAATGTTTATTGCTGTGTTATGAAATATAAAGCTGTTGCATTACAAAGCAGTTGCATTATTAATGGGATCCATCATTTTGAATAAAGATTACTTTTAACATTCCTTTATTCTCTTAAAAAATGTCTGTAAGCTAAAAATCAGAACCATGAATCTAAACTATTTCACTGAAATGTGCTATAAAAATGTTTCTTTATCTGATCCTTAGGTCGTGTTTGTTGCTATTTTGCTACACAGTCATCTGGAATGCAGGGAGCCACTTCTTATCCCAATCTTATCTTTGTATATCGGAGCTCTTGTACGTTGCACCACCTTGTGCTTGGGTTACTATAAGAACATACATGATAAGATTCCTGAGAGCAGTGGGCCGGAGATTGGAGTAAGTATGAAGGCCCAATTTACTGGCCAAATCTATCTATCTATCAGTCTGTCTGTCTGTCTGTCTATCATCCTCTTCGTTTCTCTATGGGTAATATCTTGCCATCAGTTGTTATCTGGGTTCAGTATTCATGGAAGCAAATTAGTAAATGGGATCGCATTGACCCTGTAGAGGATATTGTGTTAGGATTACAGGTATAATACAAAAAATGAGCAGCAAATGGTTTGTTCTGTCTGAACCTACTGTTTATGGAAAGCTTGCTATAAGTACTACAGCCACATGTTGGTGTCATGGCAGACACTAGAACATTGATGCTTGTTAAAAAATCCTCTGGAAAGCACTTGTGACAGAGACAATAGAGACTGCTCTGTCTGTAGCCACAATAGGGGTAAATAATTGGACATTATCATTATAACTATACAGCATTTGTTTTTGTTTGGGCATGTGCCCATGTTATAATTAAACATTCATGCAAACCACTGCCTGGTGTCTATGGTAAACTGCTGGGCTGCTGAGCAATAAAACGGAAAACCACAAAAAATAGAGAATTAAGACCTATTGCAAATTGTCTCAATATCAATATCTACGTAATAATAAAAGTAAAATTTATGATGAGCTACCCATGTAAATGCTTTGCTGTTTGTCAAGCAGAGCATTTACATGGGTAGTTCACCTTTAATTTAAAAACAAGATATTAGGAGGAGTTGTCCAAGAAGTTTACAAACTGGCAACCAGTCAGTAAGAGAAAGTTATATTCTTTTGTTTTTTGCTACTACTAACAATATTTGCCGATATAAATGGCTGCTATACATCTCTGTACGATTTCATGCCCAGAGGTTTTTAGAGTTTTTAGTGAATGCAGTTTCAAGATTGACAGCCCTGAGCATTATGGTATTTCAGGGGTTTCTCAGAAAGAGTGAGGACATACTGCATTATGACAAACTGTGCTGTTATACCCAACCCACAGCTAGAAATAAAAAATAGTGAAACTCACTATGAGATGGGGTTGGGTAGAAGCCTGTACCTTCAATGCAGAAGTGATACAAACTACAGTATATCATGCTATGGTGCAGTCTGCAGGAATCGCCTCTTTACATCATTGGTAATAATATATATATCTGTCTGTTTTAAAACCTAATGCTTTAAGTTACTAAGTCATTACATGAACGTATATAGGCATAAGATTGGTTGCTTTTTTTAAAGATCTTAGAGTTCTGAGGTGACTTAATATCCACACGATTTTAAATTCAGATACATTACTTCTTATAATGCACTGAATTATGCAAGACCATTTATATCTGATTATATTAAAGCATGACTTAAAAATATAATACACAAGGGCCACAAATATCTTGTAAATTATATCCCTATAAACAGTGCTTAGTGATGTCATCAGTAGTAAACAGTGTTTAGTGATATCATTTTTGTCACGACTCACTGAAACTTGTGTATTACAGAAAATAATTTACCCCTTGTAAAATATGAGGATATTAGAAGTCATCTTGGAGTTTCCTGACCTTTATAAAATATGGTCATGAAATGCCTTGGTGACTTATCCTTAGATATTACAATTGTGGGTACATTATTTACTATGTATGTATAAATGTATAATGTAGAATGGCTGTTACTACTATAAATATATAGAAGTATGGGATCCGCTATCCAGAACCCCGTTAACCAGAAATCTCAGAATTAGGGGAAGGCCATCTCCCATAGACTCCATTATAATCAAATAATTCAAATTGATTTTCTTTTTCTCTGTAATAATAAAACAGCACCTCAAACAGATCCCAACTAATATTGATAACTAATATAATCAATACTTATTGTAGGCAAAATAAGCCTATTGGGCTTATTTATTGTTTAAATTATTTTTTAGTAGACTTAAGGTATAGAGATCCAAATTACAGAAAGATCCCTTATCCTCTAAGCCCCAGGTCCCATACCTGTACTTCTGTTTTGTTGTTGAAAGATTTTATCTGATGATAAAGTGACCTTGACACCTGAAGTAAGTATGCACCATTTAAAAATGCATTGTATGTTATGTTAACCATCTACTAGTAATTGCTTATTTATTATGAGGGCTTTAGCTGGAGCCTTCCACAACTTTTGAGGGTGCCTAGAAGGCCATAAGACATTTTTCTGCAGTTCTTTTCTTCACACCTAGTTGTCTCCATTCCACAGAGGCTCTTTCTGAAAATTAAAACTTGCATAGTATACTGTGTCATTTTATTTTTACTAACTGAAATATTTTCAAGAGGATGTGACTACTAAACCAGAAACTGAATGAAGCAGCTGTTCCTTTGTTTCCAAAAATGTGTTTTCTCATTCTGCAGGGAGATGCTACAATCAAAAAGATGCTGAGTTTTTGGTGGCCTTTAGCATTAATACTGGCTACTCAGCGAATCAGCAGACCCATCGTGAACCTATTTGTCTCTCGTGACCTGGGGGGCAGTGCCGCAGCCACAGAGGTAGGTCAGCTGATCCCTATATTGGGTCCTGCCTGAACTTCCATCAATGATATTAAAATTTACTTTTTTTTGTGTTTCTGCTATTGATATTGTACTTACAGGTATTATTGCATTCAAGCAATGCATGGGCAATTGGACTAAAAGATGCTATATTACAGATATTTCCCATACTTCTCTAACCTGAAGTGCTGGATAAGGGCTTAACAATTCCTTCACTTGGTCTCCTAAACCATAATTTTTGGAAAAGCAGTGGTTTAACATTTGGGAGCTCGATCCCCACTAAAAATATTTTTGTTCCCCAACTCTCACTAAGCCAGGTGTGGGGGGGCACAAGAACAACACAGAAGACCACTTAATCTACTATAATGATATAAAGACACAAGGCTGCAGGCTTTAACAGTTTATAAATATATAGGTGCATACTGATAAAAGAGCAAACTATTGCAGAAATAAATGGAGAAAAAAGCATTCTGCCAAAAGGCAGCAGAGGTAGGGGATATTATTATTCAGTGACTAAAGGATGGCATACAATGCTGTAACTGTTCTACATTTGATATAAATCTATTCTCTAGTTCATGGGTATACAGTATGTGCTATAGCCAATGGCAAGCACAAAGTGACTGCTAGCATTATATTTTTGCAAAGCTTGCTAAATTATGGATGGACATATTTACTGCTTTTAAAGCAAAACAATAGGTATCATATGTGCAGTATTTTCCAGCTATTATCTCTTGTTCTGGCCCTTTTGAAATAATGACTCCATTGACCAATGTCCATTAAGTTAATGTAATTGCTTACGTGCATTTAGTAAAGGCGATTGGGATCAAGGCATGAGACACAAAGTGCTAAATTGCTGTAACATTGACTAAATGAGCCATTAGTGCTTATCCAGCTTTAAATATATAAGTTCTTAGGCTAATAGGAAATGGGTCATTTTCCTAGTTCACATACACATTCCATCTGAGAAAAGCTGATCCACTGCCTTCTTTACCTTGAATGTGTGTGCACTGACAGGCACATGATCACCATGTGTGTATTCTGACAGGCCAATCTTGTGTAACTAATTTAAGCCTTTTATAAGTTAACAAAATCTCATTCTTATGTCATTAATTTTAATATAAAATTATTTTCCACTTTTTGATCACAGGAAATATTTCCTTCTTGTTATCCTTGTAACAATTTGAATTAGTACTTCTAGAAGAGTAAATGGTCTCAGAAAGCAACAGGACCTTTCTCAGCTAGCAGCACAAAATGAAATGTAAGAAAATCTGTCAATCTCACGGTAACTTCTTATAATGGACTTTATGCATTTTGCAGGCAGTGGCTATTCTTACCGCTACATACCCAGTTGGACACATGCCATATGGGTGGCTGACAGAACTTCGAGCGGTCTACCCTGCTTTTGACAAGGTAAAGAAAGCTTAGCAATAGACCTGATTCATTGCTTATGTTTATTTGCTTAGTCACTTATACATTTATATGTTATATTTCTCTAAAGGAATAATAAGTCTTCTTGCAGTGACTTTCCTTTTAGATGTTACAAGCCCTGTTTCTCAGCTATATGTGAGAGCAGGTATAACAATAGATTGGCATTCCTCCATCTAGAGCCAGGACAGACTATGCTGTAAAAATGTTTTTGGCAGGGAGAATGCAAAATTTAGAATAACTTTTGTGCATATATTCTACCAGCCTCCATGCAGCCTTCCTTCCTCCATAGTTCACAGGGGCATTGACTCCCACCACTCCCTGTATAGAAACAAATCAGAGATGACAAATGGTGCACACAACACAATAGCACAGAGGCTGGGAAAAGTATCTCTAGCCTCTCTACACCTGCACAACACAAAAATAAGATTTAATTAAAAATAATATTTGAAGCTGCTTTATTTTAAAGGTTTCTGTCTAGTCAGAATGTGTTTATAATGAATTTTGTTTTTCCAGTCCGTTGGTAGCCCCATTTCACTCAACCCTAATTAAAAATCACTTCTTCTATGAATTCTGCAGGTGTAGATTCACACAAACCCACACAAACAAAATCTAAAATGCTCAAACATATTCTGTATGACAAAACATACATATAAAGGTCTATTAAATATAAAAATTATCGTTCTGATGCTATATATAACTATTACCTAATCCTCAGGCTTTATTTGATGAATTTAACGATTTGCTTTCTTATGCATTTCTTGTTTAATAGATATATTTCTCTTTATGTACACTGTGTATAATTGGGTTTACTCATATTGTTTATTGAGCAATATAATGCTAGGCCAAGTCACACATTTGTGAGTGAACAAGTGAAAAAATCATCTTAACTGGTTTATTTTTGTCTTCCAGAATAATCCAAGCAATAAATTGGTGAACAGTGCCTGCTCAGTGTCTAAAACCCATATCAAAAACTTTACATTTGCTTGTATGGCACTTTCATTAACGGTAAGAAGAATGCAGTTAGAAGGTGTTGAGAGTAACCTACTACTTTTGTTGGTTTTCTTTAGTTGAAAGTGTTTTTGGCTGTGTCTTACCCTCTAATAGCCTCGAGTAGATGAAATTTTCTTCAGAAAAACCTATAAAAGAAAAGATCAATAATATTTTTAGCTCAGTGAATCACTGAATGCCTTTGTATGTATTTGGCCAAATTCAGAACCAAATCCAAATCATCTTGCTTGGTAGGAATTGGTGATAGCAGAGATGTGCATTTTTTCATTTACATAGGGTTCTCATTCGGTTTGACCAGGCCTAATCCAAATCTTGCTTAAAAAGGCTCTGATTCAGATTGTGCATCCCTACTTTAAGAACTACTTTACACACTGGAACGGGAAATTAGTTAAATGGTTCCTTTTTTATTTACACATCATCATGAAATATAATGTATGTCACTTTTGAGTTGTCAGAGGCCACTTATGAGTCCCCATAGGCCCCCTAACTTGGATTCACCAACATGAATACGCACTCCAAAAGTGTTCCATTTAATTTTTTTATCTATGTTTAGTAGCAAACTTAGACTAGCCTAACCTCTGCTGCTGTCTTGCAAATTAAGCCTAAGGTTGACATGAAATACAGGGCTTACTTATACCCCAGTATGCTGCACCTTTCACCTTATGCCTATCTATTAGAATGCAAGTAGGCGCAGCCAGTTTAATGTATGGCCCAGAGGCCACCCCTTTAGATTAGAGGAACGGAGCTTCCATTTGAAGCAGCGTAGGTGGTTTTTCACGGTGAGGGCAGTGAGGTTGTGGAATGCCCTTCCTAGTGATGTGGTAATGGCAGATTCTGTTAATGCCTTTAAGAGGGGCCTGGATGAGTTCTTGAACAAGCATAGTATCCAAGGCTATTGTGATACTAAAATCTGCAGTTAGTATTAATGTTTGTATATATAGTTTATGTATGTGTTGGTATAGATTGGTAAGTATAGGTTGTGTGTGCTGGGTTTACTTGGAAGGGTTGAACTTGGACTCTGGTCTTTTTTCAACCCCATGAAACTATGTACAATGTAAATAGTTCAGTGGAACCATTGTGATTGAATTTTGGTAACTATATTTCCCATAGGGGTTTAAAAGCCTTGTATCATTAGTTGCCTACTGAATAAATATACCATTCTTTCTTACTGGAGTACTGCCTTTAGTTGTATCTTTTTAATCCCTACCACTCAGTTGAACTGAAGAAGCTGCTCGCATGCATATTGTTTCCAAATAGTTTGGGCTTCATCCATGTACCTGATCCCAACTATGATATAATTCATCCTTATTAGAGGCAAAACAATCCTTTTGGGTTTATTTAATGTTTTAATGATTTTTTGGAATGTGGTGTTTTATCACTGCTCATTTACCTGACCAAAATCACAGTAAGTCAAATATTAGCACTAAAATTTCTAGTACAACTGTGTGGTGTCATGATTATATCTTTAAAAAGCCTTTTTATTCAAAGTAGGTCTTGTGAGTGTGTCTGGCACTCATATGTTTTATTTATTATAGTAAACTTTCTCTAACATGCTGTGCATGATTGGCAGTGCAGTTGTCAGTGCTCTACAAGAGCACTGCAGTGTACTGTTTGTGGGTGGAAAAAAGATGCTGAATCACTGTGGAAGAACTGCTGATCAGCCCTGTTGCCACGGGGCATCTCCTGTTTTGCTTTATTAGTTACAGTAGAACAGTATTGGAAAAAGAGTCAGGTGAGTTGAAATAGAGAAGAGGGATTTATTGCACATTACACACAGCAGATAATGACTATGAGTCACACAGTCAGAGCTGAGCCCTGTTTATCTGATGTTTTGTAAGGAGGCTAATAGATTACTACAGTTTAACCTTAGTGACCAGGTCAAAGAGCATTTATTTATGGCACAAACAAATACATGCAAAGACACAGTTAAACAAATATTCATAGCAAGTTTAAGGCTTTATATTAATAGCATAGGAGTCCCTGCAAACTTTCTATAAAGGATTTATGGTTGTGTTCACAAAGAAAAAATGCACTTGATTGGCAGCTGTTTGAACCTAATGGATATTCAAGACAAATACAGACAAGAAGGGTTTTTTTCCTGCCTGAAGACACATTGTAGTCAGAGTTCAAATTCACACATGCAGACCACTAAGTTTAGAAGGCGCAACAGAGACTTCTTCAACATACGCAACTGAATAATTGATGTGTTGAAGGCAGAGATCACCCCAAATCTTTGCAGTTCATTCACCTCTGCTCTGTAAGCCTTGATTTATTCTACACAATCATAGGGGCATATTTACTAATCCTCGAATCCGAATCCCGAATGGAAAAAAAGAAAATTTGGGGGGGGTTTTCGTCGCCGTCGCAATTGTTTCGTATTTTGTGCGACTTTTTCGTCGCCTTCACAACTTTATCGTATTTTGCGAAATTTTTTCGTCGCCGTCGCGATTTCTTCGTATTGAGCAATTGTAAACGGCGGAAAAACCAATCCGAATTTTTCGCGGCGTGACGAAAAAGTCGCGGAAAATATACGATAAAGTTGTAACGGCGACGAAAAAGTTGCGCAAAATACGAAACAATCGCGACGGCAACGAAAAAATCGCAAAAATACCGGTCATCACGAAAAAAACGCATTCGGACGTTCGTGGACTTGTATATGTGCCCCATAGTGTTCACATTTTATAATGTGCTATTGCTCAAATAAAAGAGTGTAAAGCTTGTAGATTGTAAGCTCTTTTGGGCAGGGCTCTCTTCACCTCTTGTATCGGTTATTGATTGCTTTATATGTTATTCTGTATGTCCAATGTATGAAACCCACATTGTACAGCGCTAACAATATGTTGGTGCTTTATAAATAAATGTTAATAATATTAATAATAATAATAAAGCAATGGTGTAGTGTCTGTGCATAGAATGTGCATTAACAAATGAGTGTTTCCCGTGACTATGTTTCTGGAAGTGGTTGGTATTTGCCACTACTTTGTAATGTTTATGTAGTAGAGGTCAAATGTACAAAAAACTGTAGTCTCTTAGGGGGAGGGGAACACATATATTGAGTATTTATAGGGCAATATAGAATGCATAAATTGTTCTCCATTTTTATATGGTTTGAGGTTAAGCCTTTTATGAACTTACTGTTGACACATACTTAGTTCAGCAAGCAAAAAAAGTCACACAAAAAGAAGCATCGAGACTGTGAATGATAAGAATGTGAAAGCCCCTGGTACAGCCCTGAACCAGTGGCGTAGCGTGGGCTTTCGTCGCCTGGGCCGACCGGAAATTTGCCGCCCCTCTATTTAGTTATTCTTAAAAAAAATAGACAAAATAAAAAAAGCAGCATTAAATTTTTTTTTTTTTTTTTGATTGAATTTGAAATGCAGTGCGCATGTCATAATTGTCAAAAGTGGATTCAGCTGTGCGTCCGTGGCTGCCCATGGTGGCAGGGCCGCCATCAGAAATCACGGGGCCCCTCCCATCAGTACAGGACACACAGACATAAAAAGTATTAGGGTCACCCTACCACAGTGCCCCCTAACACTATGCTGGCCAGGCCCCCCTAATGCTATTCTGGCCACGGTCCCCCCATACAACTGCCCCATAGACAGTACCCCCATACACAGTGCCCCCAATTGCCCCATACACAGTGCCCCCCACACACATTGCCTCCAATTGCCCATAGAAAGTGCCCCAATTTCCCCATAGACAGTGTCTCCAATTGCCCCATACACAGTGTCCCCATAGACAGCCCCCTCCACACAGTGCCCCCAATTGCCCTTAGACAGTGCCCCCAATAGGAAGTGCCCCCATACACAGTGCCCCAATTTCCCCATACACAGTTCCCCCATAGACAGTAACCCCCAAAGACCTTGCCCCCCCACAGAAAGTGCCCACATACACAGTGCCCCAATTGCCCCATACACAGTTCCCCCAATAGAAAGTGCCCCCATACACAGTGCCCCCAATTGCCCCATACAAAGTGCCCCCATACACAGTGCCCCAATTGCCCCATACACAGTGTCCCCATAGACAATACCCCCCAAAGACCTTGCCCCCCAATAGAAAGTGCCCTCATACACAAAGCCCCAATTGCCCCATACACAGTGCCCCCATACACAATACCCCACAAAGACCTGCCCCCCCCCATGGAAAGTGCCCCAATTTCCCCATAGACAGTACCCCCACACAGTGCCCCCAATTTCCCCCATAGTACATACCCCCAACAGACCATCGGCGGCGGCTCCTTCTCTCTTACAGGCAACAGGCGCTTCTATAAGGTTGCGCCTCGTCGCTGACGTGTGACGTCATACGCACGGGCGCAACCTTATAAAAGCGCCTGTTGCCTGTAAGAGAGAAGGAGCCGCCGCCGCCCCTTCTGATACGCCGCCCGGGGCCATGGCCCCCTCGGCACCCCCCTCGCTACGCCACTGCCCTGAACTGTACCTTATTCCCTCAATTTTCCAATAAAAACATACTTTAAATTATATAAAGTTTTCTGTAGAAAATAAATTGCAAAAATGCTTCAAAGTACTTATTTCCATAGTTTTTTTTTTTCGTTTTTAATTCTTTAAATCATATGCCTGATATATCTGCTTGACAGGCCATTGACCCAATAATTAAGAAGAAAGCATAATTAAGCATCCAGTAGGGAAGGTAGACCTTGGGCTCAGTGCTAATATATAATCAGACTCTACTTAGCTTCAAACATGTTTACAGATACAGGTATAGGACCCGTTATCCAGAATGCTCAGGACCAAGGGTATTTTGGATAAGGGGTCTTTCTGTAATTTGGATCTCCTTACCTTAAGTCTACTAAAAAATCAATAAAACATCAATTAAATCCAATAGGATTGTTTTGCATCCAATAAGGATTATTTAAATCTTAGTTGGGATCAATTACAAAGTACTGTTTTATTATTACAGAGAAAAAGGAAATCAGTTTTAAAATTCTGAATTATTTGATTAAAATGGATTCTATGGGAGAGAGGCTTTCCGTAATTTGGAGCTTTTTGGATAACGGGTTTCCAGATAAGGTATCCCATACCTGTATATGAATATATTATTGGAATTGTCCACTTGTCATTTAGAATTTTTTTGCATGTTTAATATTACGATTATACAACAATAATAATCAAGCATTTAACCCCAGATCCCATCCAAGTATTTTTTAGTCTGGGCCCCTAAACACATTGTGCTTAGTGCAAGGAATACCTGTTCTAGCATAGTATGGTATTTTTACCGGCTATAGGGCTTAATTCTTGAAATGTACTTATTTTATAGAATTATGGTACTTTTCTCATATATAAATATATAGTACCATTATATATATATATATATACAGTCATGGCCAAAATTGTTGGCACCCCAGAAATTTTTCCAGAAAATCAAGTATTTCTCACAGAAAAGTATTGCAGTAACACATGTTTTGCTGTATACATGCTTATTCCCTTTGTGTGTATTGGAACAGAACAAAAAAAGGAGGAAAAAAAGCAAATTGGAAATAATGTCACACAAAACTCCAAAAATAGGCTGGACAAAATTATTGGCACCCTTTCAAAATTGTGGATAAATAAGATTGTTTAAAACATGTGATGCTCCTTTAAACTCACCTGGGGCAAGTAACAAGTGTGGGCAATATAAAAATCACACCTGAAAGCAGAGAAAAAGGAGAGAAGTTCACTTAGTCCCACTTAGTGGGCAACAGAAAGAGGAGAAGAGAACTGTCTGAGGATTTTAGAACCAAAATTGTGGAAAAATATCAACAATCTCAAGGTTACAAGTCCATCTCCAGAGATCTAGATTTGCCTTTGTCCACAGTGCGCAACATTATCAAGAAGTGTGCAACCCATGGCACTGTAGCCAGTGGGCGTGGAGGGAAGAGAAAAACTGGTGAGAGGTTGCAATGCAGGATAATCCGGATGGTGGATAAGCAGCCCCAAACAAGTTCCAAAGCTGTCCTGCAGGCTCAGGGAGCATCAGTGTCAGCGCAAACTATCCATCGACATTTAAATGAAATTAAACACTATGGCAGGAGACCCAGGAGGACCCCACTGCTGACACAGAGACATAAAAAAGCAAGACTACAGTTTGCCAAAATGTACTTGAGTAAGCCACAATCCTTCTCGGAAAACGTCTTGTGGACAGATGAGACCAAGATAGAGCTTTTTAGTAAAGCACATCATTTTATTGTTTACTGAAAACGGAATGAGGCCTACAAAGAAAAAGAACGCAGTACTTACAGTGAAATATGGTGGAGGTTCAATGATGTTTGGGGTTGTTTTGCTGCCTCTGGCACTGGGTGCCTTGAATGTGTGCAAGGCATCATGAAATCTGAGGATTACCAAAGGATTTTGGGTCGCACTGTAGAGTCCAGTGTCAGAAAGCTGGGTTTGCGTCCGAGATCTTGGGTCTTCCAGCAGGACAATGACCCCAAACATACGTCAAAAAGCACCCAGAAAAGGATGGCAACAAAGCGCTGGAGAGTTCTGAAGTGGCCAGCAATGAGTCCAGATCTAAATCCCATTGAACATCTGTGGAGAGATCTTAAAATTGCTTTTGGGAAAAGGCGCCTTTCCAATAAGAGGGACCTGGATCAGTTTGCAAAGGAAGAGTGGTCCAAAATTCCCAGTGAGAGGTGTAAGAAGCTTATTGATGGTTATAGGAAGCGACTGATTTCACTGGATGCCTAGGTGTGCAACCAAATATTAAGTTAAGGGTGCCAATAATTTTGTCCAGCCCATTTTTGGAGTTTTGTGTGACATTATGTCCAATTAGCTTTTTTTCCTCCCTTTTTTGTTCTGTTCCAATACACACAAAGGGAATAAACATGTGTATAGCAAAACATGTGTTACCGCAATACTGTGAGAAATACTTGATTTTCTGGAAAAATTTCTGGGGTGCCAACAATTGTGGTCATGACTGATGACTGTATATATATATATATATATATATATATATATATATATATATATATATATATATATATATTGGATAGTATGTCTAAATAAATAATTGATTCATTGGACACTTATGCCGGAGTGCTTTCTATACACTGGATATATATATATAATAATGGTACTATATATTTATGGTCCTGTGTGTTCGCTGTGTTTTTCTGTGTGTGTGTTGTGTGTGTGTGTGTGTGTATATATATATATATATTCTCCAACCGAGTCGCACTCCGTACTATCGATATACACACTGCCAAATTTGTGTCACTTGTGATTTATGTCTAAAAAATCTTTTGTACTAATGTAAGTTTGCCAATATAGAGAGAATTTTGACGGGGTTGGTGTATCGGCTTCTATGTAGATTGAACACCTTATTGTGTTCGGTCTCCATGGTGACCCGCTACGTCACTTCCGCCTTCTTCTTATACACAGAGTGACTAGTAGATGTCATTAAAACATGTAAGATGGCCACGCTGCTGCGCTTGAGAAAGGGGGTACAAAGTTTCCCGAAACATTGCGCCTGAGCGGTATGCCTGATCAATATTCATGTTTTTTCTACTGGATTGTTCTTATATGGAACTTTTTTTAAATGATTGCCAATAAAAATCTTTTTTTATAAGTACGGAGTGCGACTCGGTTGGCGAATATATGAATACACGGAAGGACTCGCTGTGATTTGAGTTTATTACGCACCCACGTCCCTTTATTTTGGCTTTTAAACTGTGTGCATCGCAAGTTGGATCATTTATATATATATATATATATATATACATATGGGGTGACGGCACACACAGGAATTTTCATACAGGAATCACAGGTTTAAAGAACCTTCTTTAAACCTGTGACTCCTGTATGAAAATTCCTGTGTGTGCCGTCACCCCATATGTATATATATATACACACACGCACACAGGACCAGGTGCAGATGTTTTATAAAATAAACCACAAATATCTGTACAACCACCAGGGTGTATATTTGATGGCACATGGGGTGCCTTGTTGCCTGCGGAAAATTATGTTCTCCTTCACATGTGACAAAGCACCCTGAAAATACTGTTGGAACCACAGGAATCACATTGGGTAGACCATGAATGGCATAATCATGCAAAATTTTAGGAGGCAGTTTTGTGCCATTAATGTTTTCGCTACAGTGGTTCCATAAGGCACTATATTTCCGGCCACTCACAGGAGAGGGTATTTCCTGTGGTCGTCAAAGCTCCCTTAAAGGCAGATATAGGCTGCACAGATATTTGTGATAATGTTATTTACTTGCAGTAGTTCACCTCATTATTAGGAGGAGATGTTACATAGCAGACCTGCAATGGTCACTGTACTGTTTTGCAAATTTGTTGGACATGGATTATTTCTTTGACAAAAAAACTGACCTTACTGTGCCACATCTTAAGACTGCTTTTGCCTTTTTTCTTTTATAAATACATGTATAAATATATGGGGTCAGCTTTCTTTGGATCAGCTACAAGTAAAACAGGTTGAACATAATGGAGGTGCTTTTTCAACCATAACTGCTAGGTACTGAAATTATATTCACTTTACTTCTCTTTTGATACTAAGTAAACATATTAGCATTGGTTGTTATGGGCGTGATATTGAGGAACAAAGTGTAGCGGAATGCTGTGCCATTCAGTAGATCACAATGGGAGACTTGTAGAAACATTGGAAAAGCATTAATGATGATAAGTATACATGTATGGGACCTGTTATCTAGAATGCTCGGGACATGGGGGTTTTCAAATAAGAGGTCTTTACGTAATTTGGATCTCCATACCTTAAGGCTAAAGGCTACTAAATGATCATTCAAACTTATTGCCTCCCATAAGGATTAATTATATCTTAGTTGGGATTAAGTACAAGGTACTGTTGTATGATTACAGAAAAAAAGAGAATTTTTAGAAATCAGGTTTTCCTGATAATGGATCCCATACCTCCCAACTGTCCTGATTTTAACAGCTCAGCCCACAGTCCTGGATTCTTACTGAAAAGTCCCTCATTTCTCTTTGATCTCCTGCAGTGAACCCTAAAAAAGATACACTGTTTCTCAAACTTAATTAGATAAGTAGCTTTTGGCAGAAAACTTAGCAAGCCACACCTGCACTTAGATACAATTGTAACTAATAAGCTAAATAGGTCTCTTGAGGGAACTGAGACTTACAGTTTCACCTTCATTAGCAAAACTGTAATAACACATAAAACAAGACCCCCAGAAATGTGTTCAAACTTTAAATAACCTGCCAAATTTTGCAAAATGGGAGTGGTATTTAGGGGGTATGGTCGCATAAATGGACATGTTCAAGGAATTTTCACCGCACCATGTGCGGCATTTCTTTTTGTCCCTCTTTACATTTTTCAAATGTTGGGAGGGATGATTAATCTCATAACTGTATAAGTATGTGTCTAAATGAAAATTTAGAAACAGAAACCGTTCCGGACC
This sequence comes from Xenopus tropicalis, assembly GCF_000004195.4. Taxonomy (NCBI): domain Eukaryota; kingdom Metazoa; phylum Chordata; class Amphibia; order Anura; family Pipidae; genus Xenopus; species Xenopus tropicalis. Next base: position 78,667,308 of record NC_030682.2, on the reverse strand, counting down.
TGAAACCTTGCACTTACTGTATATATAAGCCAGCAACACCTCATAATGCTAGAACAAAGACTACTGTACCTGCTATGCTTGTCACTGGACTGTAAGCTGATGCCTAGGTGGTCAGAATTGCCGAACAGCACATCCCAGCACTGACTTTATGAGTCTTTTTTTTTTTCAAATAAAAAATAAAAATAAAGCAAAACAGATGCCATTATTGACTTAAATGATAGCCATAGCAAGATTTCATAAAATTCCCGGTTCTTTTTCAAGGTTTTCCATGCTGATTGTAACGCTATCATCACTATAGTTCCTGGCACATTCTGTAGTTTATTATTGGCCTGTGTGTTTGTCATGTTATGTATTTATTATACGCAGAGTTTTCAAGTTGTTTCATTATAGGCCAAATACCATAGCAAGCTATCCATGGTGTATTTTTTTTTCCACATCTTCATTTTATATAGCATAGACAAAAGGATAGACATAATTTCCAGTAATTTTAACACCCCATGCACCATAGACTTAAGGTAGGAAATAATGATTGCTTATTGTTGCTTTTATTGTTAAAATTGTAAAGTTCTGTGCCTCATATTGTCAGAGGTTGCTGGGAAGTAAGCATGATATCCACATAAGGACTGTGAGAATGCTCCAAAATGTCACAAACTGCCCTTGGATACACTTAGTGAGATGTAGAGATGTGAGAAGTAAATTTATGCATACGCCGTGATACTACTAAAGGCCACAACCATGTCCAGCTGTGAATATTAAAGAGGGCTCCTTAAAATTCATAATTCATGTTTGTCCTGACAATATATATCTAAAAAAACTAGATGAACAGTATCTACATATTCCCAATATTCAAGCACCCTTGATCTCCATAGAAGTTATGCAAAGCACTTGAAATTTTCCCATAGGCCCATGTGGTAGATCTAATGAGTACTTAAACAAATGTTATGGATTAAATGTAAAACTAATCTATGTTTTGTGTAACTTATTGGAAGATCATATGTCACAAATACTTGTGTTACTTAGTTTTTGTGAACACTTTATTGTGTACAATATAAAGCATATCTGCTTGTATCTATGACTACCATAAATCAACCAGGCCTTCTGTTGACTATAGTACGTACCGTATACTGGTTGACTACCATGTATTCAGCTTTAATTATATAAACATTTGTTGGAAAGAACACATCAGTCATATGTTCTACTGCACTATACAGTGGAGGAAATAATTATTTGACCCCTCACTGATTTTGTAAGTTTGTCCAATGACAAAGAAATGAAAAGTCTCAGAACAGTATCATTTCAATGGTAGGTTTATTTTAACAGTGGCAGATAGCACATCAAAAGGAAAATCTAAAAAATAACTTTAAATAAAAGATAGCAACTGATTTGCATTTCATTGAGTGAAATAAGTTTTTGAACCCTCTAACAAAAAAAGACTTAATACTTAGTGGAAAAACCCTTGTTTGCAAGCACAGAGGTCAAACGTTTCTTGTAATTGATGACCAAGTTTGCGCACATTTTAGGAGGAATGTTGGTCCCTCTCCTCTTTGCAGATCATCTCTAAATCCCTAAGGTTTCGAGGCTGTCTCTGTGCAACTCTGAGCTTGAGCTCCCTCCATAGGTTTTCTATTGGATTAAGGTCCGGAGACTGACTAGGCCACTCCATGACCTTAATGTGCTTCTTCTTGAGCCACTCCTTTGTTGCCTTTGCTGTATGTTTTGGGTCATTGTCGTGCTGGAACACCCATCCACGACCCATTTTCAGTTTCCTGGCAGAGGGAAGGAGGTTGTCGTTCAGGATTTCACGATACATGGCTCCGTCCATTTTCCCGTTAATGCGAATAAGTTGTCCTGTGCCCTTAGCAGAAAAACACCCCCAAAGCAAAATGTTTCCACCCCCATGCTTGACGGTGGGGACGGTGTTTTGGGGGTCATAGGCAGCATTTTTCTTCCTCCAAACACAGCGAGTTGAGTTAATGCCAAAGAGCTCTATTTTGGTCTCATCAGACCACAGCACCTTCTCCCAGTCACTCACAGAATCATTCAGGTGTTCATTGGCAAACTTCAGACGGGCCTGCACATGTGCCTTCTTGAGCAGGGGGACCTTGCGAGCCCTGCAGGATTTTAATCCATTGCGGTGTAATGTGTTTCCAATGGTTTTCTTGGTGACTGTGGTCCCTGCTAATTTGAGGTCATTAACTAACTCCTCCCGTGTAGTTCTAGGATGCTTTTTCACCTTTCTCAGAATCATTGACACCCCACGAGGTGAGATCTTGCGTGGAGCCCCAGAGCGAGGTCGATTGATGGTCATTTTGTGCTCCTTCCATTTTCGAACAATCGCACCAACAGTTGTCACCTTCTCTCCCAGCTTCTTGCTAATGGTTTTGTAGCCCATTCCAGCCTTGTGCAGGTCTACAATTTTGTCTCTGACATCCTTGGACAGCTCTTTGGTCTTTCCCATGTTGGAGAGTTTGGAGTCTGCTTGATTGATTGATTCTGTGGACAGGTGTCTTTTATACAGGTGACTAGTTAAGACAGGTGTCCTTAATGAGGTTGACTAATTGAGTAGAAGTGTCTAACCACTCTGTGGGAGCCAGAACTCTTAATGGTTGGTAGGGGTTCAAAAACTTATTTCACTCAATGAAATGCAAATCAGTTGCTATCTTTTATTTAAAGTTATTTTTTCGATTTTCCTTTTGATGTGCTATCTGCCACTGTTAAAATAAACCTACCATTGAAATGATACTGTTCTGAGACTTTTCATTTCTTTGTCATTGGACAAACTTACAAAATCAGTGAGGGGTCAAATAATTATTTCCTCCACTGTATGTGCATAGAGACATGACTTTTCAAACTAATGTTATATTTGTATACTCGATAAATATTTAGAAAGTATTTGCAAGTGTAGCTCAGTGCAACTAAAAAAATAGTTTCATATGATCTAAAATTACTCTTTATTTTATAATGTTTGTGGTTTTTAAATACATTTTAGTTCTGCAACTCTAAGGCTTGGAATTACAATTGCTATCTGGGTGCTAGGAGTTAAATACCCTAGCAACCAGGCAGCACTGTAAAAGTCATAAAAGAAGATGAATAATAAAGGCCTGAAAAGCAATCAGAAAACCAATCAGCAGGTAGTAGTTACTCCTGTTTAATGTCATCTTATTAAACATCTTATTTGTAGCTGTAGGTTTCTGCACCTGGGGAAATTGTGTGTCTTTAATTTCATGCCCCAGCAAAGTTATTGAATGAGCAATCAAAGTGAAAAATGTATTACAGGTAAGGGATCCGTTATCCTGAAACCCATTTCCATCCAGAAAGCACTGAATTACGAGAAGGTCATCTCCAGTAGATTTTATTTTAATCAAGCAATTCTAACTTTTAATATTATTTTCCTTTTTCTCTGTAATAAGTACAAGATACCTACGAAACCTGACCTAACTGAGATATAATTATTCCTTGTTGGAGGTAAAACAATCCTATTGAGTTTAATTATTTTTAAATGATGTTTTAGTAGACTTTATGTATGGAGATCCAAATTACAGAAATATACCTTATAAAGAAAACCCCAGGTCCAGAGCATTTTGGATAAAAGATCCCTTACCTGCACATGATACTTAAATGCAATGTTTAGCAGATCTTCAGAATGTGTGGGTGGTAATGTAATGTGTAAAATGCACATTACTTTACCCCGTGTGTTGTACTTAAATCAACACAACAATACCTATTAACTATTTCCTTACTGCTTGTCTAATTAAACCCAATACAAGTATGTTTGAAAAATGGTTCTTTAATGTGCTATGTCTTCTCAATTTTTAGCTCTGCTTTGTGATGTTCTGGACACCTAATGTGTCAGAGAAGATCCTAGTTGATATAATTGGAGTAGATTTTGCATTTGCTGAGCTGTGTGTAATTCCATTAAGAATCTTCTCCTTCTTTCCAGTACCAGGTAGGACTGATGTCAAGTAATTGTGATTAAGGGGTATAATTAACACGATAAAATGAGTAAATAAGTGTAAAGCCATACAAGTAAACCAATTCAAGGCACTTATTTCCTTTATGGGACTGAGTTGGGCAAATTCTTGATAGAGAAAGATTTTAGGGTACATTTGAATAGGAGGTTACTGTCTTCTAAGTGGGGACGGTTACCATACAGAGGCTTATCTGCACAGTTATTACTGACTGTTCATCTCTCCCCAAACAAGTAAAAAAACTATTGCTAGTACAGTTATCTCCTTTCTTTTTGTTTCAGTGAATTGTATACCTCATTTATTAATAGAATAACACCAATGTGTCAAGCCTTCCTTAAAGAAGAAGGAAAGGTATAATCACTAGGGGGTGTTAGAAAGTTAGGCACCACACAGGGATCATAGTCACTTTACAGAGACCATGGCTGGTGCTCCTGTTTGCTAAAAACACCCAATTTTCTTCTTTCTGGATATTCTCTATGTTCTAGTCTAAGAGCTCATAAACAGTAGAGGAAAAAGCTGAAGCAGAAAGCTTTTCACTCTATTGCACAAGCAGTTTTTGCAGTTTTCCTTTCCTTCCTATTCTTCTTCTTTACTATCTGGCCTGTTAGGCTAATGCCACATGGCAGAAAAGTAGATAGGATAATTTGACTGAAGTGTGTATAAAGAAATTTTTTTGCGCACAATCGGCATTTGCACAGTGCAATAACAACCATTTTTTACCATAATAGAAATCCAAAAAATAGGAAAAAAGCTTCAGCAGGCTTACTGCAAAACATTTAATGTGGGTAGTGGTAACACAAATAAATGTTTTGCAGTAAACCTGCTGAAGCTTTTTTCCTATTTTTTGGATTTCTACAACCCATAAAACTAATAATTCTGTGAATTTGTTGTGCAATTTGCTGAACGACACTTTGAAAACTTAGCAACACTTTTGTGAATTCCCCCACACATTGTATTAACTTTAACCAAAAGTTAATACAAGACCCAGTTATGTAGCATAACATATATTCATGGCTTCATGCATTCTGGCCACGAGAAGGTTAGGAAACAGGGCAGTAGAGCAATACTACAGAAATAAGTCTTTAGGAGCTATAGCTTGGCAGTTTTTCTCAAATATTAGCAAAAAGTTGTGGTCCATGAATTTAATCTCATTGATTTTCTCCTTCTTCATTTACACAGTTACCGTAAGAGCACACCTAACTGGTTGGTTGATGACACTCAAGAAAACGTTTGTGTTGGCACCAAGTTCGGTCCTAAGAATTATCGTCCTCATCTCTAGTCTTATTGTCTTGCCTTACTTGGGGTAAATTACGTATTATTATATTTTGTCTATAGCAAAACAGCCTATGTTTATGTTTGTATGTTATGTATGTTTTTAGGTGAATTATATGTTGATCATGGTGTTAAAGGACAAGGAAAGTCAAAATCTATTAAGCGCACTATTTAATAGTACTACTATTGCTGTGTAAAAACGCTATATTTCTGGCTTGCCTAATGAAAGATTTACAGAGATACACTTACTACAAACTACATACTTGTTTCAGTGAATGACACCGCCATCTTTGATAAAGGATGCCCATACCCTTTCCCTCACTGTCTCTACTGCGCATGCGCTCCCCGCTCCGATCATTTAGCCAGCATGTCTGTATGGGGTATTGCTGCAGAGGGCATAACTGAAAAAACACCCCCCCCCGCCACCCAGCATGTCTGAAAAGCACAAGCCAGTCCAGTCCATCATTTAGCCAGTATTTCAGCCAGAAAAGAACAAGCCAGCTTACACTTTAGTTGGTAAAAATGGGCATTCCAGAATAAGGAAGAGAATTGCAGGGCTTGTAATGGTAAGGTCACAAAACACAAGAAGCTAGGCTTTCTCTGATTTGAAGAACAGCACCTGACTTTTTATTTCAATGTAAAGATAAGTTAATAAAGTTGATGTGTGCTTAATGTGCGCTGGCACAAAATTAATACCTTTTTCTAAATCACATCCACATGGTATACACTGCTGTACTCTCTACATTGAACAGAAATCTGTTGCAGGGGCAGTTCTTTGTGTAACAGAACTGGCCAGCAGTGTGCATGGGCACAACACATTTTCAGTCATTGTAGAAAATATGGAGACACACATTGGTGATTGTGACTATATTTCATAATTAAACTTGTACCTGGCAGGATTATAGGTGCCCTTTAATATGAACTGTTGTATAATCTTTTATGACCTTCTTTGTATGTGTGGACTGCTTATCCAGAATACAGAGTTCTTCCATTGCACCAGTAGTGCATACATTCTAAAAGTATAGTATGTTGTTCCAAAGAAATGTTTTTCATTTGGGATTCAGGGTAAGTAATAGGTTTAGGCTTTATTGCTACCCTTTCCAACCCTGAATAAATTCATCATTATCAGTACACAATGTATATGATTCCCATGAAATACTTATTTTATACTAAATGTAATACAAGTATGTGATCCTTTATCTGGAAACCCATTATACAGAAAGCTCAGAATTACAGGAAGGCTATCTCTCTTAGAGTTTATTTTAAGCAAATAATAATGATAATGATTTAATTTTCCTCTGTATTACTTACTTTATCCTTACTAAGTTGCATGAATTTATATTGCTGGCAAATCCTGTAGTGTTTAAATGATTTTTAGCAGATTTAAGGTTTGGTGATACAAATTATGGAAAGATCTCATATCCAGATGGGTGAGCGATCTGTAATCTCTATGTTAGCATCATAAAAAATAGCATTAAAAGATTTATCCTTCTGCTTACCGATTAAAGGCACAGTAACACCAAAAAAGCCAAAAAGCTTTTTAAAGTAATACACATTTAGGGGTATATTTATCATGCTGTGCAAAAAGTGGAGTGAAACATTACCGGTGATGTTGCTCATAGCAGCCAATCAGATGCTTTGCTTTGGTTTTCTAACTGTTGAAATCTAATTGCTGATTGGTTGCCCTGGGCAACATCACCAGTAATGCGTCACTCCACTTTTTACACAGCATGATAGATATACCCCCTTATGTACTGTTGTCCTGCATTGGTAAAATAGGGTGTTTACTTCAGAAACACTACTACAGTTTATATAAATAGCCTTATGTGTAGCCATGGGGGAAGCCATTCAAGCTAAACGGGCTATCAAGCTAAATAGGGCTAAATGGCACAGGTTACATACCAGATAACAAAGTTTGATCCCCTTGTATTTTATAGAATTTATCTTCTGTGTAACCTGTGCCTTTTCTCCTTTTTCAGATTGAAATGGCTGCCTCCATGGTTACAGAGCAGCTTATTTATATAAACTATAGTAGTGTTTCTGAAGCAAAATACACCAGTTTTAATATTACATTATATTTGTATTACTTTAAAACACTTTAATTTTTTGATGCAACTGTTCTTTTAAATGAGACACTATCTGAATTGCAGTCCAAAGTGAGATGCATTAAATAAGCACATGGATATTACAATACACATCTATCTCCTATTTTACTTTTACACTTGTAACACTCATAACAGTAATATGTACACTTAGAAGAATCCAACTGCCAGATTTTACGCTGTTACTTTACATAAGTTCCAGCGGAAGAAAAAACGCGTAAAAAATGTACGCCGATTTTACGCTGTTTTTTAAACATCGAAGCCTGGTGTTGTGTGGGCAATTTTCTCGACGTTTTTTACACAGCATAATAAATATGCCCCTTATACCCACTACAGAGCAGAAAGTGCAGTTTGCTGTTGTTCTTTTCTAACCTCTCAGTTTTATAATAAGACATGTCATGCACAATACTTCACTTTCTTGCAAGAGGTAAAGGAATTTATCTTATGTGGCAGAACTGACTAGAATTTAAATTTCCTAGCTTGAGAAAAAAATGAAGAGGCATCCATAAACAAAAATAACAGATTTCTGACTGCACAACCAATGGGTTTTTCATGTCAGAAATGAAATAATGTCACAGGGCTAAAGGTTCTGTTATAACTTTAGAACACCACAATTACATGTATTTTATTTCTAGTAAGAAGGCCCCATCTAAATAAAGCTCTTTTTTCTTATTTACAGGGTCCATGGAGCCACCTTAGGTGTAGGTTCTCTTTTAGCTGGTTTTGTAGGAGAATCCACTATGGTTGCTATTGCATCATGCTATGTTTATCGAAAGCAGGTAAGAGTTACCCTTTATGTGATGTAAACCATTGATGTTATTACAGGTGTTTCTAATACAGGTATGGGACCCATCATCCAGAAACCATCGTAAAAGCTCCAAAATATGGGGTGGCCATCTCCCATAGAGTCCATTTTAAGGAAACAATAGCTTGTACTTGTACCTGACTAATCTGCATGAATCCATATTAGTGGCAAAGTAATCCTATTGGATTTATTTAATGGTTTCATGATTTTTATCAGATAAATTATAGTAATCCAAATTACAGAAAGACCCCGTATCTGGGAAACCCAAGATAATAGATTCTATACTTCTATACTATATTGGTTTGCAACATTGTTCCACACAATTATAGCTTGCATGATCCAATGATATTGAAAGAATACATCTGTTTCCAGTTTTTTTAATGGTTTCCCTTAATACCTTGTAGAAAAAGAAGAGTGAGACTGAAAATGCAGTGGAAGGGGAAGACTCTGCAATGACTGACCTACCGCACAACGAAGAGCTAACAGACATAGTTGAAATTAGAGAGGAGGGGGAATGAGTTGGACCTTGTATTTCAGTGCTCTTTGCGAGAGCAGACACAATGTTTCTCCATGCCTTTTTTCAAGCTATTTTTATTTTTCAAAGGAATTTTGGGTTGAAAAGACACCATTTTTTTCAGCATACTGGGTATGCGTACCATAGAAAGGGCCCAACAAAAGCCCTTACTTACACAAATGGTACAGTTAACTTTACAGCCTATGGACTTTAAAGTGGCAATATTGACATGAAGAGACTTTTCCTACTTACATACATTAAACATCATTGACCAATCCCCCAACCAAGTGTCGGTAAAAGCTCTGCTGGTAATAACGCTGCCATCCTATTTGCTCTGATTATCAAACTTTCTCCTTTTAAAGGAACAGTAACACCAAAAAATGAACGTGTATAAAAATAATTAATATATTATATACTATTTCTCTGCACTGGTAAAAGTTGTGTGTTTTCTTCATAAACACTACTGCAGTTTATATAAATACCTTGCTGTGTAGCCATGGGGGCAGCCATTTAAATTGAAAAAAGGAGAAAAGGCACAGGTTACTAAGCAGATAACAGATAAGTTGCAGATTCCCATTGTATTCTACACAGTTTATCTGGTATCTTCTTATGTAACCTGTGCCTTTTCTCCTTTTTTCAATTTAAATGGCTGCCCCCATGGCTACACAGCAGCTATTTCTATTAACTATAGTAGACTTTCTGAAGCTAACATGCAACTTTTACCAGTGCAGGGCAACAGTACATTATATTTTAATTATTTTAAAACATTTTTATTTTTTAGTGTTACTCTTCCTTTAAGATCATAGAAAAAAATCTAACAGAATGCAAGTGACAGGTGATGCCTTGCAATGCATTCATTCTCTGTCTGTTTGCCCTAGGGGGGAATATGTCTTCTCACCATTTATGTCTGTTTATTGAAGTCCGCTTATAAGTTAAAAAAGGGATTTTATCATTTTTATACTTTCTAGGAAACAGTGTTTTTATACCACACATTCATTTCTCCCATAATTTTTTTTTTTAACATTTTTTTGTGAAAATGTAGTTCTTGACTTAAACTGTGTAACCTTTTTATCAGTGTTTTTGTAGTTTTTCAGTAGTTCACTGACTTGCTATGTTTATTAGGTTATGTAGTAGCCTCTCAGCCCCTCTGTATTCATTAGATTATAGACTGGACCGAATGCGTAACTGCTGGATAGACTTATGGTACTCAACTCACTTTAAGTGCCACAAATATACATTATATTTATCTTTAATATATTATTTAAATATGGCACTAGTGTATTTATCTTCTGGCTACCCCTTGCCAGGAGCAACCAGGATTACACTGAACAACATGGTAAGCTAATATAACCAGTACAGGTATAGTAAAACAATTCTGCATTAATCAGGTGTTAAATGTACAATAAGATATAAACCCAGTACTTGCACAATTTCATACTGCAAGGCATGGGCCTATACTGTAATATTGTTAATTTAGTGCCTTTAGTTCTTTTACCTTCTTAAGTCATGAATAAACTCTATATACTCCATACTCCCCCTTTGTATTATTGGAGACTTTCCACTTGTATCTGCCAGTTACTTACAGAGCCTGCCATTCTCTTTATGCCCACAAATAGTTTTCAGAAAACTCATTTCCACATACTCCCATAAGAGGGTACTAAAAACAAACATGAAAACTATTGATACTGTGTATTTCCACCATCTTTATAATCATTAAGTACTGGCCATACCACCCTCTTCCAATGCCAGAAACTGTGTGTGTTTGAGAGGCGCAAGTTAGGGAAAGGCAGGACCCACATCAGGGTTCAGTGCTTACCAACCACCCTATGGCAGGCAGTAAGGACAGGGCTTGACTGCACCTCCTGAAGCTACACTGCTTGTGCTGGATTGTAGGAGTGCAGCTTATAACAGGGTACAAGTTCTTGGGGCATGCTCTTGCTATCTTTAGTGCTCTAGAATTGGCACACCGGTACATGACCCCTAGGGGATCCCCAAAGTGTCTGTGTTGGGTAGGTCCATATCCACCACAGAGAAAAATTGTATTCTTCATACAGGATAGCATAGGACCTTCTATATCTTATGCTCAAACTGTAGCCAGTGGTGGAGTTATCTATATCTAGAACATTGTAGGCCAAATGTATCTTTTTTTCAATATTTCTATCAGATGAAACTAAAATTTATAGAAGTAATTAGCAAGGTAAGCCATAATATATGGCATAAATATGGAAAACCTGGAAGCATGCAGCTGTGACTAACTACAGTGACAAACCTTTAATCATCAAATTATTGAGTAATTGCCATCTGTTAAGTGTCTTATAAACCATTTAAATGGGATAACTGTGTGGTATAAAATCACATTATGTGCATTATCCATACCATATGTTCCTCACCTGCCTTGTTCCATGTTGATGGTAAATGTGATCTGTTAAATTTTTTTTGTTATTGTTAATAACGCCACCTCCTTCTGGCTGTAAAGAACTGACTATCTTTCTGGACACAGAAGACAAAGTGGAATATTTTTTTTAATAATATTTTTTTCTCACGGTACTTGACTAGAAATATAATCAGCAGTATTTTTTGAATATTTGTGAATATATTTAAAATGTGTGGGTTTAAGGCTGAAGAACCTACTCTTAAAATTTTGAGAAAAAAAAAAACAAAAAAAAAAGCATTTGAATGTGTTGGCAACAATTATTGGATGGTTGCAGCATATTTGGAAGAGTGAGATTCATTTTGTGTAGAATTTAAAGGGAATGATGAAAAATAATCTATAAAACTGGATAGAATAAACCTATTTGTGTATTGTATATACAATTAAAAGTATATACAGCTACTTCTTACCTGATTGCAGTCATTTGTTTGCTTGTTTTCCAAATCGTGGAGACATTGCTTGATCTTAAGTGTAATGTATTAGCGTAGTATTTCTGTATGGAACTGCACTAGTTCATGTTGGCAGGAAGGTAGGGGGGCAATTTTTTGCCATTTGGCACTGCCTTCCTAGACCTGTAAAATGTTTCTTATTCCTGCTGTGTTTGCTTAAGTTCTTTTTTTTTACAACAAATTGCAAAATCATTTCCTGCATAAATGTGCCATTCACACATCTGTGACATATTAGTATACCTTCATCTGTGCTACGTGGCATACATTTGGACAGGGGGGCAAACATTTAAGACACTGGGGACATTATGTTTGAATTAACTAAAAATGTAAGGCCTTTTAGGGCCTTTCTTTTATACCTTGGCGATGGCTTAAAGAAGCAGTTCAGTCATTTATAAATTGATTGATACTAAGTACCTTTTTAACTGGTCTTCATTTTTATGTTTATTTGCTTAACAGAGCATAACAGTGCACTTCTAGTGGCACAATCACCTATACACACTATGAATAGGATATCAATTCATAGATTATTTATTATACTTAAAGGTCAATACCAAGAGATTTATTCAGCTATTACTACAGATTTATCTCGTACATCAGCATGTAAAGATTTACTTCATATTATTAATATTATTGCTTATCTGTTATTCCCAGTGGACATGCCACAGGATCTACCAAGCCAATCTTTAAAGAATCACTCTAAAAGGGTATCTAAACCCAAACTATGTATTGGTTAACTTAGGGTGCTACTCTGAACAGCTTCATTTTTAATTTATGTCATAACAAGTGCCTGTTTCATATAATTAAATATTGTGCTTAAATCATTTACCCTAAGTCACCATTTTGTGATGCTCTGTACACAAAGGACCCACCAGCTGAAACTTATTCTATGTGGACATCTGTGAGCTCTGTTTGTTGCATTTTTGCTACAACAAGCAGAGCAATGCAGTGGATACAGGCTGACAGTGTGCAAATCAAAACCTTAAAGGAGAAGGAAAGGCAAAGTCACTTGGGGGTGCCAAAATGTTAGGCACCCCCAAGTGACTTTAATCGCTTACCTTTTACCCCGGGCTGATGCCCCTGTTATGAGAAAACAGCACCAGCCCGGGGCACCTGGGGCGATGCGCTTCCTGCTTCGTTTAGCTGTGACTATGCAGTAGGCGCATGCGCAGTAGAGTGAAAAGCCGACTTCTCTGTTAAAGTTCGGCTTTTTACTCTACTGCGCATGCGTGCGCGAGCGAAGGAGGAAGAAGGAAGCGCTGCAGGTACCCCGGGCTGGTGCTGTTCTCTGTGTACAGGGGCACCAGCCCGGGGTAAAAGGTAGGCAATTAAAGTCACTTGGGGGTGCCTAACATTTGGCACCCCCAAGTGACTTTGCCTTTCCATGTCCTTTAATATCCCCATGCTGTTTACAGCACAGATGACAATAGTTCTCGGTTTCCCATTTACACTCTCCAAATACTTCTCCTGAGAATCTCACCATCCCAGAATTATATCATTGCCTGCTGCCTGGAAAAGGTAGAAAAGAGTTAATGCTCTGTGCTCTAGAAAGGGCAAACATCTCACTCAGGCCAGGGCCCACTGGCAAAACTCCCGGTACCCTGGCAGGCAAGTCCAACACTAAGCAAGGCTTTATATTTGTGACCAACTGGACACAAACAAAACTATTGTTGTATTAATTCTAACTGACCTTTATTAGGACGTTATGTGAACATTGTACAACCACATTACATTCTTTTTAGCATGACTTCTTTACAGAAGTTTATCTTTGCCAGACAGCTTCCTGGCAGCTCAGATAAAGGCACTAGTGCATGCCCCCCCTCCTATCAGGGGGGAAGAGGGGATACTGTTGTGGAAATCTGCTTCAGAAAGGGGTCCGGACGCATTGTGAAAGTTACACAAATTGCAAATTACTCATAAGGTTACGTTATGCAATTTACATAACTTCTACAAAAGTTGTCTTAAGAAACTGACACAGACGGGTAAACTCCACTCACCACCAATGAATTTAACAACTTAAGGTAAATTCTACTTCCCTCCAATGAACTGACTGACTGATTAGCACATGTATTATTCATTTCAACTATTTATATAAACTATTATATCAGCTGTTTATTTTGGGAGCTATTTACTGTATCTTATTAGTGTCTCCTACATGAAGTTTCAGTAGGGAAATGAGAGCAACATCATTGGGCCCTCACGCTTACACAATTTACGCAACTTGTACAAAAACTTAGGTTACTTTCACATAAACTTACATATAGACTCCACTGACACCCAATTAAATTACTTACTAGCTTACTACTTATTAGCACATTATTTTTATAAACTACAACTGACTAGTTATTGGGCCCCACAGCAATCATTGGGCCCCTAAACATATGCGAAAAGGTGCGAAAGGAGGTTAAACTTAGAGCCAACTCCACCGACCCCCAATAAACTGAATGACATTAATCAATGGAACTCTTCATATGAATTGTTTATTATAGAGTAACATCAGCTAAACAGTAATATTGCTTAAACAAGGAACGTGGCCAAAATTTTGGTACTGCACGCTTGTGTTTATATGGGGGCCCCATATAAATGACTTGTGCATGGCCCCAGAGTTTCTGATGGCGGCCCTGTCCCCATGCCATCTCCTTTTGCTGGTCTCGCCTCTCCAGTCAGCTACTGTCTTAGACTTTTATTCTTCTTAGTGCCCTGTTAGTAGAAAACAGAGCCATTTCTGCCATAAAGCAAGCTGAAAAACTTGCCTGAGGCAACACTTACCTGGAGAAGCAAAAAAACAGCCACCTCTGGTAATGTCAAAAGCTGAATTTCTGTGGTTATTCTTTACCAAAAATTTGGCTTTTTTAGTTCAGAGAGCACAACTCCACCCGGTGAGTTGAGGGCATCTGGACTGATGCCTTAGACAGCATTCTCCTTATTGGCTAATCTTTGGTGTCCTCAGTCATCTTCTTGTCCTCAAAGGCCTCACATGAATCCCATTCTATGGCCAATTATAGCTTAAAGGGAGGCCCACCTCAGTCCTGTCCAAGTCATGTAAGTGGGGTGAGGAGGATGCATCGGAGGCAGCAGCATTCCCTGAAAATAATCCTGGTGGGAAGTCATGGCTTGGTTGGTCTCCAACACTAAAATGGCTAATTAATATTGAATATTCTTCCTGAATAAAATATTTGGCAATACCTCCTCCTTCCTTCCTTCCTGTTCCTACATGTGATTTGTTGTTGATTTTAAGTGGAATTTCATCTACACTGAAATGGTGCAAGACCATGTTACTTTTTCCTAGAAATAGAAAAGTACTGTTGGTGTTAAATTCTCCTATTCTTCATCCTCCTCTATATCCCATGTTGGAATTCTGGTTTTCTTGGCCTCCTGCTAGGCATCTTTGATATTCTCATCCATCTCTCAACTGCGTTCCTGAACTTACTCCGGCTCTCACTCACATCTTTAACTCTTCTCTGTCCTCTGGAAGCTTCCCCTCTTCCTTCAAACAGGCCTGTGTCAAGCCTATCCTAAAAAAGGCCACGCTGGACCAGTCCTGTCTCTCTAACTACCGCCCAGTCTCACTTCTACCGCTTGCCTCCAAAATCTTAGAGCGTATTGTCTTCTCCCGTATCACTAACTTTATTAATGCCCATAATTTATTAGACCCTCTGCAATCTGGTTGTCGGCCTGTGCACTCTACTGAGACAGCCTTGTGCAGAGTTACAAACGATCTTCAGGTTGCCAAAGCCAAAGGTCACTTTTCCATACGAATCCTCCTAGATCTATCGGTTGACCACTCCCTCCTGATGCAAATTCTGCATTCGATTGGTATCCGTAGTCAGGCTGCATCTTGGATCTCTTCTTATCTCTCTAACCGTTCTTTCATTGTCTCCCATGCTAAAAAAACCTCATCTCCAGTTCCTCTTAATGTGGGGGTACCCCAAGGCTCTGTACTTGGGCCGTTGTTGTTATCCCTCTACACACTGTCTTTGGGAGATCTTATCCGTTCATTTGGCTTCAAATACCATCTGTATGCTGATGATATCCAAATTTATCTGTCGACCCCTTCGTTAACAAATGAAACTGAGACTCAAATCTCTAACTGCCTCCTGGCTATCTCTAACTGGATGAACCAACGCCACCTCAAACTGAACCTAACAAAAACTGAATGATCTTTCCGCCTAAGCCTGGTCCTACCCCCCCCCCCTTTTCTATCTCTATTGATGGCACCCTCATCAACCCTGTTGATTCGACGCGTTGTTTGGGGGTGATCTTTGACTCCAGTCTCTCCTTTTCTGACCACATTAACACCACTGTCAAAACCTGTCACTTTTTCTTACGTAATATTGCCAAAATTCGTCCCTTTCTTTCTACTGCAACAGCTAAGCTGCTCATGCATGCTCTCATCCTGTCACTGGACTACTGCAACCTGCTATTAACCGGCCTCCCTAACTCCCATCTTTCCCCCCTACAGTCTATATTAAACACTGCTGCCAGAATTCTCCTCCTCTCATCCAGGAGAGTTCAGGCCCCTCCCCTGCTAAAGTCCTTATCGTGGCTTCCTATTAAACAAAGAATATTTTACAAACTCCTTCTCTTAACCTTCAAAGCCCCCCATTCCTCTGCTCCTCACTACATCTCTTCCCTTGTCTCTCCATACGTTCCTGGCCGACTCCTTCGTTCCTCGCAGAGCAATCGTTTGGTTGCGCCCCCCACTACTACTGCGGTTTCCCGCCTTAAACCTTTCTGCCTTGCTGCCCCTTACATTTGGAATTCCCTCCCTGATTTCCTCCGGAGAGAATCCGCCCTCAGTCTTTTTAAAACTAAGGTTAAAGACTACCTTTTGGAGCACTCACCCAGTACCTCATCTGGGAACTGGCACTTATATTGTAATGTCACCCACTGTGACCTACAGCACTTGCCTATTTGCCTATTTGTATCTGTAAGTTACCCTCCCATATAGATTGTAAGCTCTACGGGGCAGGGACCTCCTTCCTCTTGTGTCCTCGACTCTTAACTTATTGCAGCTGTATTTATCTTGTATTTATTGTTACACTTTGTATTTATCTATTATTATCTTAACACCATGTTTATATTAATGTATTCTACTGTACAGCGCTGCGTACATAAGTAGCGCTTTATAAATATATACATACACACATACATAGTATGTAAGCCAGCATCACCGGTGATGTTGTCCATAGCAACCAAGCAGCAATTGGATTTGAACCGCCACCTACAAGTTAGAAAGCCAAAGCAAAGATCTGATTGGTTGCTATAGGCAACATCATCAAGATGTTAGCTTACACACTATAAAAAATATGCCCCGGGGTCCTTGTTGTATGGAGGCCTGTGATACCACAGGGATTGACTGTAGATTGTATAAAATGCCACATAGTAGAATGTTCTGTCAGGTATCAACTGTTTGCTGAGAATATTTGCTGCTTGGTAACTTGGTCCAGGATTTGCATTTTGAATTTGGCGCTTTTCATGGGACAAAGGAGCCCTTGTTTTTTTTCAGGGTGATAGGAATTCTTTTTTTGTTGCTATGGCTTCACAAAGTAGAGGGTCAATAATAAAACAAACAGCATTGAATTAGTGCTAGTAAATATCACTCCTACAGTTTCATATATTAGTATGCAACTTTATGCTAACACCTTAGCATGCCTCGTTTGGTGTTATTTCATGTAATGTAGTATACAGTTCTAATTAGACCCCTAGGGGATCCCCAAAGTGTCTGTTGGGTAGGTTCATATCCACCACAGAGAAAAATTGCATTCTTCATACAGGATAGCATAGGACCTTCTATATCTTGCGCTCAAACTGTAGCCAGTGGTGGAGATATCTATCTGTCCCAGGCAGGGGGAGACAATTGCACTTATTTGTTTAGTTGGACCTCCCTGCTGTCAGTGAGTTGCAGATTTCAGAAGGGAGGTCAGGAGCTCCAGTGCCTGTTTTTATTATTTGCCCTACACAGCTTTCTGTAGGCTCATTTGTAAGTGAAGGTTAAGTCCCAGTAAAGCCACATAGGGATTGGATTGGCTGAAGGGGAAGTTTAAACATCACCCATCTAATCCCTGTGCAGCTCTAACAGGACTTAAATTTTAGTGACAAACCAGAAGTACAGAAAGCTGTTTAGGGGAAAACCATAAAGGCACCAGATCTCCTGCCCTCCCTTCCCAAGTCACTGACAGCAGGGGGACTAATTCAAGTAAGTGCAGAACTGCAGGCCAATTTTTTTCACTTAATATGCTCCTTACCAACACTACGCCCCCTGTACTAGGAAGAAGCTCTTGGTCAGGGTGGCCATGTTGGGGCACACACATGTGATAATGAGCAAGTGACACAACTTCAGAAGAACACAGCAATGGTGCGCGAGGCACACAGTCAGGCATCCAACCTAGATCATAAGGAAAGGGCATTTATAGATACAGTATATACATCTATTTGTACAGCCGTAAAATTCTTTCTTGCTGAGCAAACCCTGGTATCCCCACATTTAAGAAATTCTTTGTTTAAAAGTAACAGATTAATATAGGCAAGAAGACAGCTTTTCGAGAAATTGTTCACCTTTAACAATGTAGAAACTGCTATTCTGAAATGATTTCTGCATTTGGGCTTCATTTTTTCTTATTTGTGGTTTTTT
Source organism: Xenopus tropicalis (assembly GCF_000004195.4). Lineage (NCBI taxonomy): Eukaryota > Metazoa > Chordata > Amphibia > Anura > Pipidae > Xenopus > Xenopus tropicalis. Next base: position 78,649,136 of record NC_030682.2, on the reverse strand, counting down.
AATCATTTAGCTTTTTTTTCAGTAGCTATCTGGTTGCTAGGGTATAATATATGTATGTATAACTTCATTTATAAAGCGCCACAAGGGTACGCAGTGCTGTACAATCTTACAGAATACAAAATTACACAAAGGGAGGACAAGTGATATAATAAATAAATACAATATATATATATATAGTATACAGACAGTGAGCCGCACAAAAAATAAAAAATTTATTTGAAAAAAAGGTCCAACGTTTCGAGCACTGTCTGTATACTATTATTATTTTTGCCAGCACCCTGGGCGTTTGAACCTTTATAGGGTGTGCTCTGTTTGTTCTTATATGAGACACAGTAGAAAGGGGGGTCCCTGCCCCGTAGAGCTCACAATCTAAGTGGTATAAGGGGTATAATTTAACCTAGCAACCAGGCAATGGTTTGAAAGAGAGATAGGGATATAAAGGGAAGGCCAAAATAAAAAGATAAGTAATAAAAAGTATGAATAACAATAACATTGTAGCCTTAAAGAAAAATAGTTTTTTGGCTGCTGAGGTCAGTGACCCACATTGGAAAGCTGGAGAGATCAGAAGAAGAAAAATTATTCAAAAACCATAAAAATGAAGACCAGTTGAAAACTTGTTAAGAATAGGTCATTCTATAACACACTAAAAGTTAACTTGAAGGCAACCCACCCCTTTAATGGCATTACAGATGGCTGTGGATGTTGCTTGGTTGTGGAACCCATTGTGGTAATTGGCAGTGGTGACAGGAAATGTTGTGGGCAGTAAAAGGAAAGGGCAGATAAGGTAAAAAGAAAGAAAGTAACAAACATAGCAATAATTGCCTTTCCAGATAGTGATACGGTGTAGGATTTCCCTTGTGCACCTAGATTACATATGAATATATATGGATTATTAACAGTTGCCTTGGAAGGTTGCCTGTTATTGCCAAAACCAGGCCAGGACTTTATCTGCTAATTTGCACACCAGAAATCTGCGCCATAGTAAGCATCAGGTTTTGTTATACTTTGAATGTCAGTTATTTGGCTATTATCTTGCCTGACTTGCCTGTATAGACTTGTATGTAACAATCCTATGTGGCTGTTTAGGCTCACTCCCTGTACTTTATAGTGCTTTCCTTCTGGCCTGTATCTATGTGTTTCTATCATTTATAAAAGCAGCAATGTACTCAACACCCTTCCTGGCCTACTATTCCCAGTTATAATCATAGTTAGCAATGGCATCAGCAGACTCTGACAGGACACTGCATGGGCTTGTGCTGCTCTCAGGCTCTATGCCCACTGCTGCCACATCAGCCCAATATTAAGAGGACGGGTAGCAGGTAGGGAGAACAACATTGAAGGCTGGAAAGTAGTTTATTTAATAAACAGGGAATTATGTGACATTTGCACTACAGAACAGAAAGTCTTGTAGGTTTGCTATAAAGAACATCCACCTGTGGCCACAAGCAGCAAGTGACCAAGGCTTATTTACTAAAGGTGTGTAGGCCCCACTCCACTCTCTCACAGAGCAGTGACAGTACAACTACTTATAGCTTACAGCTGCCAACAAGGCAAACCTCTAGCACTTTGGTCTGTGTGATGAACTCTGGCACCTTGGTCTACATGCTACAGCGACTCTATGAACCTATTAACCTAGACCAAAAAAAAAACATACTATTTACTTGCTTTGGAGAAGGCACGGCATGAATGCTGGGACATATTCTAAATAAAGCATGACTGGGGAACAGCAGTTGCTCTAGAAAAATAGAACTTAGATGTGCAGTACTGCATTTACTTCTGATGAAGCCTTGCACAGTGTGAGCAAGTTCAACCTAAATATAAGCCTAAATACTGTGACTTTCTGGTACCAGTTAGAGTTAAGAGTACACAGAGGAACAAAAGATGAGGACACATCTCAGTGCAAGGTATTCTGCTAATTTAATTAAAAAATACATTTTTCCTGTGAGATTTAAAAACAAGACTGGCAATTTATAAACTGCGAGTGTGTACAAAGCAAATATGTCACAAATTATAGTGTACAACATAATGTATGTAACATTTAAAGGAGTAATGCCTTAAAAAAAAGTATGGTAAGAAATGCTGTATTTTATATACTGAATGTAAGACCCAGATAGCCCTATAATAGGAATGATCCATTCAGTTGTTCACAGCAAATCATCACCATTTTCTGCAAGTCAGTGGCTTAGCACAGATTTAGGGGTAGATTTATCAAAATCTGAGATTATAGTTTACCACAGAAAAACACACCCACCCTCTATTCATTCCTATGGAATTTTTAGTACTGTAAATACACTTTTAAAAATCCCATAGGAATGAATAGAGAGTGGGTGTGTTTTTCTGTGGTAAACTCTACTGCTTCCACTTTGCTTGAATTGCTGCAGGTCTTAAGAGTTTTAGTCTCTTGACATATCTTCTCTCTTCAGCCTTACAAAGAATATGTATCTTTATATAGGGAAACATCAATTCATCAACTTATTTTTATTGAAGTTGGACTTAAATCAGCTTCATCTGATGTGTCCCATCAGATGCAACTTTGGGGCATCTTAATTCAGTGCTGGGCCTAAGTTTGTGAGTGCCCAAGGCAAACCCCACCCACCGTTTCATCTCCTTGGTTTGACTCGGAAACTTCAGACACCCCCCTTTATGGCAGGAATCCAGCAGACTTACAGATGAGCCAAAACTAGAGGAAAACTGTGTTTCCTAGGCATGTGGCCTCTTCTGCCTACCCCCATTCTGGCGATGTCTGAATCAGTAAGACTCACTTTCTGAGAATTTCGCACTCACATGTGATTTACACTATGGACACTATTTACATCTATAAAGACAGACCCTAAGAATGCAGCCTCTCGTTCTAGATGACAACAGGTCTTGGCCTTGGCACAGTTGACCTCCAGCATCTGCATAGAGTGCTTTGCATAATGCCAACTGTAGACACACTTTGAAAGCTTTCAAATATTCAATCATCAAGCAGCTGATAAGTAGCCAATCATATGGACTAACTTTTATTACAACATGGATTCTAAAACTTTACTGGATGATTTACATACCTAATGATCTTCCCTTAACTGCCACTAAGAGTTGTGTCATGATGCATATTAAGTTAACATTTATCAAGAACTGTTAAGGATTCATTTATATCAATCAATGGAAGTACTACAGCAAATTACAATTCTAACCAGCTTAGGTAGGTCACCTAGGAAAGTGTTGTAAAGCTTTAATTTGATCTGCATCTATATTTCTTTAAGTAAATGGGGATGAGTGTTTTAATGGGATACAACATCTCAGATAAGTTATATGGTTATAATGTTATACAAATGTACATGCATCTAAAATGAACACAATTGAGAGTGTTTACTGACACAATTCATACCTCTACATGGCTGGCAATGTGTCCATCCTGTGAATAGAAACAAAAAAAATGTTTTATGACTTACACTCCCTTCGATTCCAAGCTTGAGCTGGGGGAACACTAAAGAATTATTGGGTGCGGTTAAATCCAAAGCAGTGCTCCTTTGCTATTACATCTGAAGAAAATGGAAAAAGATCCCATGTTCCTTGTCCAGTATTAAAAACTGAAGAATATTCCTTACTTTAAAAACCTTGGTGCCTCAGTTGGGGACTGAAGCCTGACGCGTTTCGGGCTGTAACCCTTAAAACTTAAGCTAACCTATGATTCAAAAAAGTCAAATTTAACATATAGGGCATAATTTCTTATACACTTGCTAAATGTGAAATATCCCATCTGTCTTGCCATCAAGCCTTGAGGGATTCGTATACATAACTCATAAGTGCAAAAGGCTTTTCTCAAATGTAAAAGTCTGGAAAAGTTGACTCCTCATATTGGGATCTGTAATTTTTCAATAATTTGTACTCTCAGATCCTGGATTCCTCTTGTAGAGTAACTTTTAATATACCTACCTATAGAAGTATTCTAAGTGCCTTTCTCGATAGAGAAAATGCGCTCCCTTATCAGATTTTTCAGGCAGCGTGTAGTACACCCTACATACGGCTTATTGTAATTTGTACTTTCTAAAAAGGTAAACAATACCTTTTGTATTACAATTACTTACTTCTTATTGCTGTATTCTTTCTTGATTACGTTAAATCTGATATTACTTTACATGCTTTTCTGGTTCTTGCCCCGCATTTATAGGTTCTTGTACTGTGCAGCCAATTTTGTCTGGCAATGGAATTAATGATACTTGGAGCTAATATAATATCTAGCGTCAGATTTCTATGTGAAGTATTTAATATAGTGGGTCTGGAGTATTTCCTTCAGTGATGGGATTTGTCAAAATTCTGCACTGTATCCCAGAGTAATAGAAATATATAATGATACTCAATTTGTACCAATATATATTTGTTCTGTCTGGTTCTGGATCCCTGAAATAACCTTTGGCCTGTAATTTCTCCTTAAGGTTGAGGGCTTGTTCATCAAATAAATTAATAGTTGAATAATTTTGGCAATAACAGACAAATTAGGCATAATTAATGCTATTTATGGTGTGATTAGGGTGTCAAATATTTGCTTTAATGATTAGTAAATAGCGAGAAATGTTCCTGTAAAAATGTTACCACGCAAGGTGAGTTATTAAGCTATTAGCCTATAATTAAGGGTTACAACACAAAACGTGTCGAGCTTCAGTCCCCCACTGAACCACCAATTCTGTACAAGAAAAATGTACCCATCCTGCTTCTTCTGAGAAATGGTTTGTCTAGTAAATTGGATGCAAGCACCATTTTGAACATAAAACTATGGAAGTGACACAACCCTTCTATGAAAATGCTACATGCAAATGACACCAGATTTGCAGCAAAACATATCCGGTAGAACTCAAGAGCGCAGCTGAAATTCCACTGGGATTATAAGGAAAAAAACGCTGCATTATGGTTTAAAAAACATTTACATTTAAGTATGAAATAATACTTGGCACTGCACGTGTTTATGATCTTCATTTTTTAAGGGCTGAAGCTTATTAATAATTGGAACCTGCCAGATTGATTGACCATTATAAGTCTTTAATCCCACTTGGATGCAATGTGTAACATTAAGCATAGTCTATTGAGGAAAAAAAATGCACAACTGCAATTAAAAACTCCCGGTCTTTATTTTCTAAATAGTATGCTGGGTAACAGAATATGCCACCATTAACAGACTTCCAACAACTGCAAAACCTAAAGACCCAAACAGAAGCAGGAAATTCTGGAGAAACTCTATCCATTTAATCAGCTGTAGTCAAAATCATACTGTCAGCACTTAATTCTAACATTTCCCATCCTTCATATACCTAGGCATTCAAAGGCAACATACCAGGATACCTTCAAGTAACAAAGCTCAAGCACAAGAGACCCTAAATTGCCTTGCTAAACATAAATATAGAAAAAACAACAGGAATTATTAAAGTCAATGTTCCCCTTTGCTCAACATCAGACCAATAAAGTAGCTTGTGTTAAAAATTATTTGCCATCAACAACTTTATCAACTTGTATTGCTTCTGTTACCTGCAAAGGGTTTGGTAATTTCATGTTTGGGCCTAATCCCAATAATGAGGGTTTATTTTTAGGCTTTCTCTATCTGTGGTGAACTTTAAACAGCGTCTCTTAAGCACTGGCCAAACACTTCCTGTGCTAAAAGTACATGTTCTGCATTCTACTCAGTATAATTAGCTGGCAGAGAAACACCAGTTCTAGTGTTGGATGTTTCTCTGCCAGCGGAAAAAAATACCTTGTCTACCAGTGCACTGCTTTCCAAACAATAATTTTCATTTTCATAGATCACGTTCTTTGTTTTATGTTTATAAATGTGTTTTTAATTTATACTGGTTTAAAGATAATTTAGTTTCTTTTTTACCCCTCTAAAGTTTTCTAAAAGCAACCAAGTAAATTTGGTCACAATTTGATACATTAGTTGCTGGCATGCCTTAGATCAGCGTTTTTCAACCGCTGTTCCGTTGCAGATGTTGCCTGGTGTGCCGTAGGCAGGGCCGCAATTTTTACTTTAAAAAAAAAATCCGGGCCCTGTCATTGGTTGCGCCCCGTGTGTATGGGTGACGTCAGTACACACGGGGCGCAACGTTATAAAAGGGCCTGTGTGCGGTCGCGTGTAGGCAGAAGTGCAGAGGCGGCGTGCGTGTGGGGAAGATGCTGCTGAAGCCGCCAAAGAGTAAAATGCTGCTGGGCACCAATGTATTAGGGGGGGCCACGGGGCACACTGACTTATGGGGGCACTGCTGCTGGGCACCAATGTACTAGGGGGGCTGGCTCTTGGCACCAATGTACTGGGGGGCACTGCTGCTGGGCACCAATGTACTAGGGGGGCACTGCTCTTGGAACCAATGTACTAGGGGGGCACTGCTGCTGGGCACCAATGTACTAGGGGGGCTGGCTCTTGGCACCAATGTACTGGGGGGCACTGCTGCTGGGCACCAATGTACTAGGGGGGCACTGCTCTTGGAACCAATGTACTAGGGGGGCACTGCTGCTGGGCACCAATGTACTAGGGGGGCACTGCTCTTGGCACCAATGTACTAGGGGGGCACTGCTCTTGGCACCAATGTACTAGGGGGGCACTGCTGCTGGGCACCAATGTACTAGGGGGGCACTGCTGCTGGGCACCAATGTACTAGGGGGGCACTGCTGCTGGGCACCAATGTACCAATGGGGCACTGCTGCTGGGCACCAATGTACTAGGGGGGCACTGCTCTTGGCACCAATGTACTAGGGGGGCACTGCTGCTGGGCACCAGTGTACTAGGGGGGCACTGCTGCTGGGCACAGAGTTAAATTTTTTAACATTTTCTAATGGTGGTGTGCCTCGTGATTTTTTTCATGAAACAAGTGTGCCTTTGCCCAAAAAAGGTTGAAAAACACTGCCTTAGATGTAGCTTTAGGGTAATGGCGTTTTGCCCACCATGCGAAAACACAACAACTACTAATATTCTGGGACATTGTATATCACTCAAAAATGTTAGCTGCTGAATTTTCAACTACTGAAAGGGAAACAGCGATTCCAATGCTATTCAAGGGAAAGAAAATTTTCATCTACAGAGAAGCAATTTCACACAAGCAAGAAAAAGTTGCATGTGTCTTTTCTCTTGGACCCCTCTGAAGTAATCCAGACTAAAATCTTTGACAGCAACTAATGTATCAGATTGTAACAGTTGTTTAGTAACAGCATAAAGAGACAGTTTTGGCTCCCAATCCATAGGTTAAGAATAATGGACCTAAGAGAAATAACAGCTTCTAATGTATACATTTGTAACAGATTTAACAGTCTGTGACCAGACTTACTGAGCTGCTACTGGGAAACAAGAGACAGGGTAAACTAAATTAATGAATTTTTTAAAAGTGCATTTTATGATAGAATTTAAAGGAACAGTAACACCAAAAAATGAAAGAGCTTTAAAGTAATAAAAATATAATGCATTGTTGCCCTGCACTGGTAAAACTGGTGTGTTTGCTCCAGTAACACTACTATAATTTATATAATAAGCTGCTGTGTAGCCACGGGGGCAGCCATTCAAGCTGGAAAAAAGGCACAGGTTACATAGCAGATAACAGATAAGCTCTGTAAAATACAATAGTGTTTTATCTGTTATCTGCAATGTGCCTGTGCCTTTTCTCCTTTGAATGGCTGCCTCTGTGGCTACATAGCAGCTTATTTATATAAATTATAGTAGACTTTCTGAAGTAAACACACACCTTTTACCAGTGCAGGGCAGCAGCACATTATATTTTAGTTACTTTTATACACTTTCATTTTTTGGTGTTACTGTTCCTTTATGAAAGGATGTGAACCCTGCACCCCCCCCCCAACAACACAAAAATAAATTTACATTTTTAATTTGTAACATTAAATACACTCTTCCTTTTCTCTAAATGTCTTCCTTACCATCAAACATACACACAACACTAACACATCATATATCCAGTATAATTATGACATTACTCAATGTTCATTTTTCCCCATCACTTCTCTAATAAGGCAGTGTTTCTTAATATACTTCATTTCAAACACTGCTACACAAACTGCATCTGAGTTTTTTTTTCCTTCAGTGCAATATCAGTGACTTATGGTAAAAAAGCAGAACATACAGATGGAGCAAACTTTATTGGGAAATATGGTGCACATAGTGCACATGGCACAGCATTCTTTTAAAAAGGAAAAAAAAGAGCGTGACTCTGTGTGCCGTTTACATCAATAAAACCTGCTTCATATGTAGGCTAAACTGAGCTTAGTCTGATGTACAAGCTCCAAGAGGCACCTTTCTTCTAGAAATACAGGATGTTTCATAGTATATAAAAAAAAAAAGTCATATTTGATAACAATGTTTACTTCCACTGTTCAAAACAAAGCAAATTACAGTTGCTTTGTAAAAGCTGGTTGTATGCAGAACAAGAAATTCTTGTATTGTATGAAAAAACCCCATTTGTATGTATTTATACACTTGTTTCTTCACACACTCGGACAGGCACGTTATAGTGTCGATCATCTTCGGTTATCAGAGTCACTGTAGGCCAATTTGTCTTGTCATTGGGATAGTATGTAATAAATTCATCTGTTCCACATTTGTACAACCGATACACCTTGATAGTGTGCTGAAGCGCGTATCCAAGAAGAAACATTTCCACCTACAAAGTGAGGGTAACAAAAAGCAAAATAACTTGATTTTGATTGAACTCCAAGATTTGCACCAGATTCAATTTGATGAGAAAAGCTTATCTCCTAATTCAATTCCAGACTTTCCCATAGAACCATATGAAATACAATGAGAACTAGAAGAAAAGGTTTTTCTCCTTAAATTGAATCTCAACCATAAGTTTGTGTGTGATCAACCATAAAATAATGTTTTCTTATGGAAATAAATCTGGCCCTATGTCCATAATACAAGTTGTAATGGCTCAAACTGAAGGGGCAAGTACATCGGTAGCAAGTTCAAAAGTCAGTGATCCTGTTTGTCGGTGATCAGTTAAGGGGTTATATAATAAAAGGCTCAGTTGGTCCAGGTGAAATAAGCCATAACAGCCAATCAGCAGGCATCATTTAATTGGTCACTTGTTTAAAAGCAAACATCTTATTGATTGCTGTGGATTACTGCTTCTGGCCAAACTAAGCACCTTTTATTACATATAGCGGTTAGTAGTTTACAAAAGAATTATGCCATGGTTTGATCAGTAGGCTTCTCTCAGACTGAGAGTCAAGGGAGAATAATGGATATAATGTCTCCTACAATTATTCCCCTACTACATATAGTTATAATTCAGTTTTTATAAAATCTTGCAATATTTATCACTAAAATGTTAAGTGTACATACAGACAATATTTTAAATGGGCCCTAATTTGCTTTTATTAACTTTTATTATATGTGGGAGGTGTATGATATCTGATCTGATGAGTGCCTGTTTATATTATCATGTATAACATTTCAGTGTCTGCTGGCTTTTGAACTACAAATCTCTCCAATGTGGCAGGACTCAGGTTTATTTAGCAAGGTAGCCCTAGAATGTAAGTATTGTATTTAAAACCAATAACTAAGTTTGTTTGTTAAATATTCCACTTAGGCATCATTCTGTATGAATATCTATACTGCAAAATCAATACAAATTTAAGATGAAAAAATTAAATAACTAGCCACTTTTTCATTTTTTGTTTTATGGGTTATTTTATGCATGAATTATACCATAATCGTAATCAACAAAATCTATGACCACGTGTCTGGTAAACACAGCAAACTGCAATTTCCCCATGACAAAAAAACTGTCACAAGGATTTAACATGCGTCACAGACATGATAAGGCAAAGTGTGTTTGCTTTTTCTAATTTCTAAGTGGTGAACTGCCAATCATGTTAAATGGCAGGCCAGGGTCTGTGGCACAACAATAAGGCTACAGTCATATGGGCCTGATATCCAGCCTGCGCATAAATACAGGCTGAGAATCAGCTGATTCACTGGCCTATACTGGCACCTGTATAACCACAGAAAGGCACTACTGTGTCAGCACTGGGTAAAACACATGGAGTGGATTCCGGCACAAAAACCACATGAGAATGCATTTCTGCCCTGAAATCTGCTCTATATGTCTGGCACAGGTTTGTGCCACTAAATGTATATGCATGGGGGATCCACAAATTGTTTTGCTGGGAGAATGGTCCACTGCCAGTTCATCCAGAGCATGTGCACATAGAAATAATCACTGTTAATCCAGCCATCCAACAGATAGGCTGACACCTAACAGTAAGCCCCAGGGCAGAATGCATGAGACTTGACCAATATGTCCCCAGTTTGCCAGTTAGACTGCCTTTGCATAGGCTACAGGGGGGCCTTTCTTTTCCTTGGCAGGTCAACAATACCATGCTGGGCTGAATCTCAGCCTGAATCAATCCACGAGAATCCGCTCATAGTGGTTCTGGATGCAGACACAGAAAGTAGGAGATATGAGCCCTACAGCTTACCTCTACACTTGCTCTCATGAAGAAGGGAAGGTGTGCTCCACAAATATAGATTGTACTGATATACAACCTCTTGTTAAAAAATGGTAGTTTTTCATAGGACTAAGCTACAGAACTAACTAATACTAAATTCTCTCTTTTGCTCTACCAGCCTGTGTGGCCTGAACTCCATAATAGTTTAGTTAAATAGTAAAAGTTTCTGGAGTAATGTACAAGAGAATTATTTGCTGTGCAATGTTATAAACAGTAAAGTTAAAGTGCTATTACTGAACTAGAGCTCTCTCTACTGGCCAATAATGATTCGTTCTAAAGAACTGCAATCCCAATGCATCCAGCTTGCTCTAAAACAGAACTTGGAATGTAAATTCCTTTGCATTTTTAGTGCTACATTTCTATAATAAGAAAAGAATATGAACAGGCCAGTGGCCTATGCAAGAGGACTGCAAAGGATGGGGGGGCGGGGGAGAGGGGCCCCAAAAACGGTACGTCACTGGGACGGGTAAATTTGGATTATATGAAAGAACAAATAATATTTTTTTTAGCAGATGTGTATATTTGAAGTTCAAGAAAGAAGCTGAAATATGCAGAAATTAGCACTGGAGGAACATCATTAACAGCTCTTCCAGTGAAGTCAGGTGGTAAATGTGACAGTGGGCAAATTCCTTCTACTGTCTTGATGACTGCAATCCCACTGACCACGTGTAACACTTGAAATTATAAAATGTACACATCCACACCTCGGGTTACTATCCAGTGAGATTTTCTTACCAGTTACTTTCAAATATGATGCCCTTTCGTCTTCTAAACTATTTTAAAAACAAACTTGCAGTATTAAGGGCCTTTATACCATAGTTAGGGTTTCTACTTTTAAAATGGAGAAAATACTAATGGGGCTGGCTAAGTGACATTGGGGACAGAGCTAATGATGTCAGAGGCAGAGTAATTGTATTTTGGGGTTGGGCTATAATGCAGCAGGCATCAATTGGCTTAATTTTCCGTCAATCAGGCAGCGTTTTGTTTCAGACCCCAGACAAGCAATTTTGAACCAGACTGTTCAATTCAAAACTGAAAAGGTGACAAAACTAATCATAATGTATTGTTTATGAAGGTATTTCAGGCTCTTTAAGGCTTCCTAAAATATATTGATTATGCTTTAGGGCTCTGGCACACGGGGAGATTAGTTGCCCGCGACAAAACTCCCTGTTCGCGGGCGACTAATCTCCCCGAGTTGCCTTCCCCCTGCCATCCCACCGGCGAACATGTAAGTCGCCAGCGGGATGGCAGACGCGGCGGAGCGATTTCCCGAAACGTTAGAACATTCCCTGACTGAACCATGTTGCCTCAGCAACCAACTGCCCTTTAGTTTTTCATTCATTGAGAAACTCACCACAAATTTTTTGGCTAAGGAAGCTCACTAATAAAGAGATTGAATCAAAAGCTATAATTAAAAGAAACCAAACTACAAATACTGTAGATATATGAATTAATTATTGGTTACAATTTGGTATAACTTATAACTAACAAAGTTCACTTATGTGGTTTGGAAACACAAATCAAACACTTTCCAGGTTTTCATAGAAGGAATTTTACATTTACCTGCTCAAGTCCTCCAGAGTGCCCCACTTGATTCAAGTGATTCTTCATAAACTCACAAGGATTGCTGGACGTGTTCCGAGCAAAAAGCAACCATGAGAACACTGGCACTTCCATGCCCTCGTTATTTGCATTGTATAAATCAATGGCTGTTTTCAACATCACAAATTTTACCCCTTCATAGAGACAATACTCGACTTCCTCATTGGTAAAGATCTCATCGCAAGCTGCCTGCCTCTCCTCTGGTGTCTTCATTCTGCTTAAAGCTGCCCACTAAATAAAAGGATGAACAGATCAGTAAAATAAAATGCCTTCAACTGTATGAGAACAGCTATAAGGTTGTCAAATAAGCATAATAATAAATAATACAGACTCCAAAAAAAAAATTTTTTTTTCTTTTTTATTTATTTATTTGCCTTGCAAAACTAAATCAGTCAATAATGAATAGCAATACACACCTTCTCCTTGAGCAAATCAATATATTCCTTGAGTCGGACTTCAACATCTTTGCCTCCATGTACATTCCAGAACCGCCACAACTTAATCCATTCATGTTTTGTAGCGAGCCTTTTAGGCAACTGTGTAGAAGGAGAAATATATTATACAGTTTTTTGAAAAATAAACTTTTTAAGATCATATCAAATTATTGCAGATGCTACACAGGAATCAAAAGACAAGGAAATGTAAATTCACTGCGTTGTTTTTGTGCTCATTTTTTGGGGAAAAAACATGGAAATTGTGCTCAAAATTGCACTTTTCTCACTGCACTTGCAGACATAAACAATCCCTTAAATTTATGAAAAGTTAAGAAAGATGGAGGCACTACATTGCTATTTTGTTCTGGCCAGCATGCCCCAATGAATATTCCTTTCGTTGTCCTATAAAAATTTTATGTTTAGGGCAGTGACACACAAGGAGATTAGTTGCCATGTGACAAATCTTCGGCGCCACCACAATTGCCAGAAGTCACCTCGAGAGGAAACTTGGGGCGTCTTCAGCAAATCGCGGTGCCGCGTATGCCATCCCACTGGCGATTTACATTCTAGCCGGTGGGATGGCACTGTGGGGAGATGTCGCCCGTGACACCGAAGATTTGCTGCGCGGCGACTAATCTCCCCGTGTGTCACTGCCCTTAAAATATACAAGTGGTGTTTTCAACTGAAGTTCTAACAACTTCCACAATTTCTCTGTTCAAAACTGTTAGAGTGTTGTCTAACTGGTCTAAATACACATAAAGAGACTTGCATTTTTGTCTTGTTATAAAATAAAGGTCATCTGGAAAAATGGCAGGTATTTTTTTTTTAATTTTATGACTGAATTGCTAACTGTCATAGAAACGCTGACAACAGCAAGTATCAGAATGAGGTGGTAACAATATAAATAAAATACCAGTGAAAGGAGTGAGAACAATGTATTGCAACTTTGAACCCATTGAACGCCAGCGTGTGACACACCTCTAAGTGATATAACTATTTGAGATGACCTTTGTGTAGCTTAATCTTAGCTACGGGATCTATTATACAAAAATATTTTATCCAGAAAGCTTAAAAATACACATTCTTTAATAATGATGGAAAGTGGCACTGCAAGAAATTCTGCCATATACCCCGATATACTGAAACTTATCAATGCAACATGCTGTGTTCCACCTGCATTCGGCGTGTGGTGCAGTCGTCGTGCAGTGGAACACTGGAGAACCCGTCAGTATGCATTAGTGGCTGTTATGGACATGTAGCATTCTAGAATTAAATAAATGCAAAATAAACCAAACCTATATTCCGGTGTTACTGTTAGTTCAACCTGGTGAATATTACATTTGCCATTCTGAGTTTTTAATCATATCGTCTTAATTGTAAGGTTTTTTGTTTAATCATTACAAAACTATAGATAATCTGAGTTGTTCTTAACAACATGTAGTAAATTCACTCGAGTAGCAGAAGCAGCACCTATACCTTAGGCAAGAGACTGCAACGCCAGTTCAAGCTGGTAAGTTCCAGTGTTTTATTTATATGAGGTCTTAAACGAAACATTGTGCCTTTCTGTTCACATTCAAACCATATAAAGAAAGAAAAAGCTACATTCCATTTGTCTAAACCACATATAGATAAAATCACTAACAGTCTTGATAACTGTGGAGTTCCTACTAGAAAGAAAACCAGCAGATATTAGGACCACATGTCCAACAATAATAGCATTTCAGTTTCACTCAGAATGTGTAGAGTTTCCTTCTGCTTTGTGTATATTTGCCGTGTATTGTCTTATTTTTAGATCTCCTAGGGCAAGACCAGCTAGACAAGCCCTTCAATAGCACAACCAGTTGAAACATGAAACATGGTCTGGCCAAGGAGCCAAAATTCCATCCAGTAAAACCAGCTTCAGATTACAACTTACTTTTTTCCAAACACGCAAAAAACACTAGTTTGCACTAGTTTCCCAGGTCAATGGTAGTTTGCAAGAAATCTAAGGGGTATATTTTTAATGCTGTGTAAAAAGTGGAGTAAAACATTACCGGTGATGTCCCTTATAGCAGCCAATCAGATGCTTTGCTTTGGTTTTCAAACTGTTGAAATCTAATTGCTGACTGGTTGTCCTGGGCAACATCACCGGTAATGCTTCACTCCACTTTTTACACAGCACGATAAATATACCCCTTAGTGTAATATCCCCTCGCACTCCTGCAACTCCTTCCACTTTTTTTTTTTTAATATACGAACTACAGCACTAGCAAATTCATACAAAAAAGAAAAAAAGGAGGATTGTTTGTAACAATTGGGCACAATGAGGAAATGGCATGCTGTACTTCTGAGCTTCCTTGATTGCATGCTTCCCACATTGCATTCACAAATCATCTAGTAGAATGTTATCTGCCTGTTATCTGGTTACATTACATGTGAACAACTCACAAGTGAAAAATAATCACGATAATGACAGGGACTGATTTATTCATGTTTATGGAACATTATCATACATACATCTGCCAGTTAGTGCACAGACATGGCAGATTTAGGCACAAAAACAAATGCATTTTCCAGTGGAGGAAAAGCTATGTGACTTTTCTATTACACTAGGACATACTTTCCTAATTAGATGTCTCGTAACTACTACACACAATGTGGCAGTTATCTTTAATAAAGTAAGTATACTTTGACAGAGAATACATATTTAGCTCTCTTATGAGAGAATAGTAGGAATGTGTGCTTAGGCCTCTGCACCCGTCACTACTTTTCATATTAATGTATGGGATACGAGGTGCCTAAAGCACAGGTAGCTGTGACAAGTGGCACTCTGCTCAGAAATGAAAAAAGACATACTTTTAAAGGATTGTTTACTAAGAATTGAGATAAAAGTGCAAACGCCTACGTGCTTCAGCCTCCTATCACTCATGAACACCTCACTTCCCAATTATGGGGGCAGCTGTATGTCTCTGTGCTCTGAAACAGAACACAGAACCTGCAGCAATTTATGTATCCAGGAAGACACGGTGCGAAGTGCAAAAAATTGGTGTATTGCACCTATTATTTTGCAGTTTGCACAGTGGTAAATGAAAATATCCAGCAGAAAACCTGTAACCAACATGCCACTGAAGTCAATTTCTAGGGCAGCAAGATATGCATGCTCACCGCTGGTGTTTTAAAAGGCTTATGCAAAATAACTTCTATTGATACAAATCACTAGCAAACTAATAAATATGAACTAGAAAGGGAAGTTTGAGAACAAACTTCATGTTGGGTTGAAAAATGTGAAGTCATGAAATGAAATCTGATCTGTTGTTGGCTCAGCCCACTTTTTCTAACCTTGGACCCACAGTTATATAGTAAAAACCACTGTACAAAGTTTGGGGACCCTGGATTTAATAGTGTCTGAATGGCAGCAATTTAAATTTCCCCACTGCAGTTACCCAGTGACTAACTGCAAAGTTTAGGGACCATAGGATTAATAGTTAATGAACGGCAGCAGTTTAAATTTAAACCAATAAAAGTCAATAGGTAAATTGTGATTGGTGGTTGTGCCCCCTTTTTCTAACCTTGAGTCGAAGTCACCCAGTGACATTGGGCACCCTGGCATAAATAGTGTGAGAATGAGAGCATTCTAAATTTAAACCAATAAAATTAAATGGATGAAATCTGATTGGCTGTTAGTGGCCCAACCCACTTTTCCTATTTTTGAACTGCAGTCCCCCAGTGACCAACTTTGCAAAGTTTGGGGACTCGGGCACTGGGCATAAAAATTGTGGGACTGACAGCATTTTACACTTCACCATTGAAAGTACAAAGGTGAAATGTTATTGGCTGTTGGTGGCTCCGTCCCCTTTTTCTAACTTTGGACTGCAAATACCCAGTGACTAACTTTGCAAAGTGTAACAACCCTGGAATTAATACTTAAATAATGGCATCAGTTTAAATATAAACCAATGAAATTTAATGGGTGGAAATGGATTGGCTGTTGGTGGCTCCGCCCACTTGTTCAAACCCTGAATACGTGGTCAGCCAGTGACTGACTGCAAAGTTTGGGGACCCTGACATTAAACATGTGAGAATGGCAGCAGTTAAAATTTCCCCACTAATAACAATGAAAGAAATGTGATTGGCTTTTGGCGGCCGCGCCCACTTTTTCTAACTTTGAGTACGAAGTCACCCAGTGACTGACTGTGTAAAGTTTGGGGACCCCGGCAGCAGGTTGAATTTCCGCCAAGTCAATAGGTAAAATCTGATTGGCTGTTCACAGATCCGCCCACTTTTGGGCATCCAACAATCATCATATTTTCATTCAGGCTGACCCCATGACTATGTGATTCATGTTTGGAAAGTGTAGCTTTAAAGCTGTAAGTGTGGCAGCAGTTTAAATTTCCCCATAGTCAATAGGTAAGAATAAGAAGAAGAAGTGGAAGAATAAGCTGAAGTCAAAGAACAGTATGTTGGGTTTTTCAACCCAACATAATTAGAGAAATCAGAGAAGGAATACAACTATGAAAAATGTCCATGGTTACACAAAACAGCACACTGGCAGCATATAGCACACATTAACTAAAGTATGCTACAAGCCTTGCATTTCGATTAAGGATGCACCAAATCCAGGATTCGTTTTTTCGATTAGGCCAAGATTCTGCCTTTTTCAGCAGGATTCGGATTTGGCGGAATCCACGCTTCTGGCTGACCCAAATCCAAATCCTTAAAATTACGTGATTCTTTGTCACATAAACTCAGAAGTTAAAAATTTTTGGCCGCTGCGCAGTTCTCTTTATTAGGATTCGGTTTGTTATTTGGCCATATCTTTGTATGTATGTATGTATGTATGTATATCTTTATTTATAAAGCGCTACTTATGTACGCAGCGCTGTACAGTAGAATACATTAATACAAACAGGGTGTTAATAAGATAATAGATAAATACAAAGTATAATAATAACTACAGATAAATACAGCAGCAATAAGTTAAGAGTCGAGGACACAAGAGGAAGGAGGTCCCTGCCCCGTAGAGCTTACAATCTATATGGGAGGGTAACTAACAGACACAAATAGGCAAATATAAGTGCTGTAAGTCACAGTGGGTGACACTACAATATAAGTGCCAGTTCCCAGATTAGGTGCTGGGCGAGTGCTCCAAAAGGTAGTCTTTAACCTTAGTTTTAAAAAGACTGGGGGAGGATTCTCTCCGGAGGAAATCAGGGAGGGTATTCCAAATGTAGGGGGCAGCCAGGCAGAAAGGTTTAAGGCGGGAAACCGCAGTAGTAGTGGGGGGCGCAACCAAACGATTGCTCTGCGAGGAACGAAGGAGTCGGCCGGGAACATACGGAGACACAAGGGACGAGATGTAGTGAGGAGCAGAGGAATGGAGAGCTTTGAAGGTTAGGAGAAGAAGTTTGTAAGATATTCTTTGTTTGATAGGAAGCCACAAAGACTTTAGCAGGGGAAGGGCCTGAACACTCCTGGATGAGAGGAGGAGAATTCTGGCAGCTGTGTTTAATATAGACTGTAGGGGGGAAAGATGGGAGTTAGGGAGGCCGGTTAATAGCAGGTTGCAGTAGTCCAGTCGTGACAGGATGAGAGCAGTTCTGCCCAAAATTCTATAGGTGACATGCTTGAAACATTGTTTGAATCTAAATGCAAACTACAGGAATTGTAGGGCTCATTAATGATTGCTACCAAAACACTAAACAATAAAAATGGAGTAGTATTGTGCCAACAAAAATGCTACACTGTGCACAATGTTGTTGCTCCTACTTGTTTAAATCTATTACTAATAGTCCTAGTTATAAAAAAAAAAAATGCATTAAACGGGGGTATGCTGAAATATTTGAAACCATTAGAAAGGCAAATCGTTTTTTCATTTATAGATTGTAAGCTCTTTTGGGCAGGACCCTATTTACCTCAAATATTGGTTATTGGTTGTTTTGTAGGTTTTCTTGTATGTTCAATGTACTGTATACACCCATTTATTTACAATGGTGCGGAATATGTTGGTGTATAAACGTGTTAATAATAATCTTTTATATGTACTGATACAAACAGTACACATTCTAAGTTAATTAGTTTGGACTGACACAGAGGCTGAAGTGGCTGGGGAAGGCTAAAAGCTTTAGGAAGAAGTTCATATCAATCTTATAAGGTATCAGTAGGAAAATTAATTCTGCCACCAAATATATTATTGCTATTTAAGTCGTGCCCCAGCTAAAGTGCATGTAGGAGAGAATACCTTCCCCAGAATTCTATTTCCTAAATTTCCTATTTCCTGGTTTGAGCCAGACTTCCTCACAGTCTGGCTCAAACCAGGGAGAAAAGATTCCCTGTAGCTGAGGATTATATTTATATATATATATATATATATATATATATATATATATATATATATATATATATATATATATATATATATATATATATATATATATATATATTATATATATATTATATATATATATTATATATATATATATATATATATTATATATATATATTATATATATATATAAACAGGAACGAATGTCAGCACTCTTAGGATTTTTACAAATGATCAAGAAGTCATCAAGTATTTGCAAACGGTGAGGTTTTATTACCAACGTTTCAGTCCTCACTTGGGACTTTCGTCAGGGAAAGTCCCAAGTGAGGACTGAAACGTTGGTAATAAAACCTCACCGTTTGCAAATACTTGATGACTTCTTGATCATTTGTAAAAATCCTAAGAGTGCTGACATTCGTTCCTGTTTGTACAATTCTGGCTCTAGCACCAAGGTTATTGTATTTTATATGGTGTGCTTCCTACTTTGGACTTAATAATATATATATATATATATATATATATATATATATTATTATCATTCTAATAATAATATAATGAATATATTTAGGTGACTTTCAAATGGACCATATGATAGTGCTAAATGTTCACAGTAATCAGGTCATATCTAGTATAAATAAATTTAAAGCAACTGGACTGGTTTGGTAATCATTGAAGACGTTTCACTACTCATCCGAGCAGCTTATTCAGTTCAACTGACTGGTATGGGAAGTCCTCAGCATATATACTCCTCTACTAATCCAATCACAATGGCACTTTGTAACTCTTCAGAAAGGTGACAGCTGAAACTCACAGAGGTGTGAATGCTGTGGAGTTACTTTGAAAGGATTACCAAAGTATCATGCAACTCTTCAAACAGGTGTTACTTTTTGGAGTTGCATGAATGGATGTGTGAAGAGTTCTGAAACTGCCGGGGCACAGATGTTAGAACAGCATTGTATGTAGCAGACAGATGGTGTCGAAGTCCCCCCGCCTCTGTTAAGGGATGGTTTCTCCACTTTGACATGAATGGCCTCTTTTACACCTCTTTTAAACCAGCGGTCTTCTTTGTCCAAAATTTGGACGTTGCTGTTTTCAAAGGAGTGTCCCTTGTCTTTTAGTTGTAGAAATACAGCAGAGTCCTGGCCTGTAGTGTTTGCCCTCCTATGCTGAGCCATTCGCTTTGAGAGCAGTTGCTTTGTCTCACCAATGTAAAGGTCTGTGCACTCCTCGCTACACTGGACTGCGTATACAACATTGCTTTGTTTTTCCTTTGGTGTTGGATCCTTTGGGTGTACAAGTTTTTTGTCTCAGTGTGTTGCTAGGTTTGAAAAACACAGGGTTTTTTCAAACCTAGCAACACACTGAGTTACAAAGTGCCATTGTGATTGGATTAGTGGAAGAGTATATATGCTGAGGACATGGGCGTCCACAGAAGGGGGCAAGAGGGGGCACTTGCCCCCCCCTGGAAAAGTAGCAAAAAAAACCTTACTTTCTGCACTGTCTCCTCAAGCCCGTTTTTGCTGTGCTCCGATTGGATCTTTCTTCTTGTGGATTCTCCAATCAGAGCACAGCTTCCTTGACAGACAGTAAAATTGACCAATCAGAGCACAGATGCACACAGGGATCGGGAGATTTTGCAAACTGGAAACAAATGAAGACTGAAAAGAAGAATCTGCAGCTGTAACTTTACCTGAGAACCAACTCTCAACTTTTGCTGCAGATTTCATCCCACAGGCACTATACACAGGTACTATACACAGGCACTATACACAGGTACTATACACAGGCACTATACACAGGCACTATACCCAGGCACTATACCCAGGTACTATACCCAGGCACTATACCCAGGCACTATACCCAGGCACTATACCCAGGCACTATACGCAGGCACTATACGCAGGCACTATACGCAGGCACTAT
Source organism: Xenopus tropicalis (assembly GCF_000004195.4). NCBI lineage: Eukaryota > Metazoa > Chordata > Amphibia > Anura > Pipidae > Xenopus > Xenopus tropicalis. Next base: position 78,628,394 of record NC_030682.2, on the reverse strand, counting down.
ACGCAGGCACTATACCCAGGCACTATACCCAGGCACTATACCCAGGCACTATACCCAGGCACTATACCCAGGCACTATACCCAGGCACTATACCCAGGCACTATACCCAGGCACTATACCCAGGCACTATAAACAGGTACTATACCCAGGTACTATACACAGGCACTATACACAGGTACTATACCCAGGTACTATACCCAGGCACTATACACAGGCACTATACACAGGTACTATACCCAGGTACTATACCCAGGTACTATACCCAGGTACTATACCCAGGTACTATACCCAGGCACTATACCCAGGCACTATAAACAGGTACTATACCCAGGTACTATACACAGGCACTATACACAGGTACTATACCCAGGTACTATACACAGGCACTATAAACAGGCACTATACCCAGGTACTATACACAGGCACTATACACAGGTACTATACCCAGGTACTATACCCAGGTACTATACACAGGCACTATACCCAGGTACTATACCCAGGTACTATACACAGGCACTATACACAGGTACTATACCCAGGTACTATACACAGGCCTCTGTTCTGCCTCTATACAGATTTCAAATGGGGGCCAAAAATATTGCTCTGTGAGGCTACAATTTTATTATTATTATAATTTTGTATTACTTATTTTTCCAAGTAGGCCCCTTAACTATTCATATTCCTATCTCTTGTTTAAACCACTACCTGGTTGCTAGGGTAAATAAGACCCTAGCAACCAGATAGCTGCTGAAATACCAAATGGAGAGCTGCTGAACAAAAAGCTAAATAACTGAAAAACCATTAAAAATAAAAGTGAATTTGAATGCGAACTAGCCCTGATCACAAACACAAATGTTTGCAGATCCCCTCACAGAAATGCGCGTATAAATACTTTAACATACTAAACATTTTAGGGTAAAAACAAAAAAGCCCCCCCCGCACTTTTGTACAGTATCCCTGGGAGTCAGTGGGAACGGCAAGAGGTAGTTGGGAGGTTAACTTTATACGCCAGCAGCGAATCCACTAAGTGTCACATTAGCTGTAGGTCAGTCTGTGTATGGGCCATCTTTAGCCTCCCCTAGTATCATCCTGCAAAAAAAAAAAAATATATATATATATATATTTGTCTGTTGCAGGATGATACTAGCTTACTTGCCCCCCCTTGGAAAATTTTCTGCGGACGCCCATGGCTGAGGACTTCCCATACCAGTCAGTTGAACTGAAGAAGCTGCTCGGATGAGTATGAAACGTCTTCAATGATTACCAAACAAGTCCAGTTGCTTTAAATTTATTTATACTAGATATACCATGACCTGGATGAATGAAAATCTTCATAGACAGTAATCAGGTCACTATCAACACTATAAAGTGCACTGTGTGTTTTAGCGACATTACAAGCTCAGATAAACTATGTTCTATTAATATTCAATATACCAGCAAATAGAAACTGTTGATATATTAGTTAATGGTTGCATTAACTTTTGCATTTAATTAGTTACGATCCTGTTTAACTATTTAAACATCAGCATTTTTTAGTTTGCTTAAATTCCCATGCAATGCATTTGCGGAATACTGCAAGAAGGGATAAGTGTTACGGATTAGTGTTGAGATGTTCCATTACGGCATCACACTGCAAGAGTGACTTTCTTTTACTATAGCTGATTGCTTAACCAATAGATGGCCTGGGGGCCAACATATGAAGGGGCTAACAAACTTGTAAGAAGAGAACCACATTAAAGAGATACTGACACCAGAAAGCAAATCTTTTTTTTTTTTCCATCTATCATAACATTGTCTTTGCAAGAACTTTTTTGCCATAAAAATATTTGCCTGATGCGTTTACATTACCTGTCTGATCCCCTGTGTTCCTCTATGAGGGGGCGGCCATACTTGCATTAGAAGCTATAGGTTGGGAAGGGACAGTCAGGTTGGCAAAACAGCCAGGTTTAGGAACTTCAAGTAACAATTACTTACAAAACCAAACCTGTCAGCGAAAAAAGGTAGCTTTTTAAGTATATTCATATTTTGAAAAGTAGTTTTTTCGTGTCAGTATCACTTTAATGTGCAGATGAAGTCCTTGATGGACGGTAAAATCATCCTGCCCGATACATACATGTTCTCTATGTGTTTACTAATATCTTAAACAGGAGGAACTTTTGGTAAAGCATCATATCGGGAAAATGTTTGGTAGGACTTTGCAAAAGGTGCTAATGCCCTTTAAAGGAATAGTTTAAAATTGAAACTGGGTAAAACAGATAGACTGGGCGAAATAAAAAATGTCTTCAATATAGCTAGTTAGCCAAAAATGTAATCTATAAAGGCTGGAATGGGTAGATGTCTAACATAAAAGCCAGAACACTACTTCCTGCTTTACAGCTCTCTAAGCTCACCAATAAGTGACTTGAGGGAGGGGTGGGGGCATATGGGACATAACTGTTCAGTTAGTTTGCTTTTGAATCTGACCTGCATGCTCACAATCTAACTGAACATTTATGTCTCATGTGGCAGCCCTTAAAGTCACTGACTAACAAAAAGGTTAGAAAGCAGGAAGAAGTGTTCTGGCTATTATGTTAGACATCTGCTCACTCCAGCCTTTATAGATTACATTTTGCCTAACTAACTATATTACACATACTTTCTATTTTGCACAGTCTATCCATTTACCCAGTTTCATTTTACACTAAACTATTCCTTTAAAGCTAAATAAATAGAAAAAACACAATCTATACATATGATTTACTTATACTTTAAAATCTTGTTCAGTTAAAACCAACATGTAAAAGCAAATAGAAACAGAAACAATGTGGGCTAAATGCTTGAAATGATTGATCTGAATAAACAAAAGCATGAGTTGGTCCAGCACATTCTATTCCTGCTGTAAAATTCCTTTGACACAAATGGCTAGGGAAAAACAGTAGCCTTTTTTGACAGCATGCCACTATTTTGTGTAACAAATACAATAAAAGACAAACTGACTTTGTAAAAAACAGGAGCATTACCTATGGTATTACCTATTGTTTAAATGTAATGCAATAGATGCAACTGTGCATGTGCATTATTGCAAGGAGGATGCAGTTGCATCAAATATTTTAAAAGTCTGTCTGGCATTATATTTGGTGTTTGGCATGTAAATGGTGCCTGTGCCTTATACTTTAGGTATAGTGTGCTGCTTCACCTGCATTTACAGGCACAGCAGCACATAATCTGGAATAGAAGTCAGGAATCTTCTGAGGAAGTGGCATGTAGCCACGAAACTCGTTAAGTCGTGCTCTCTGTCATGATTTTAAAGATACAAATAAAGGAGTGCTTTTACTGAGAGACAAGCCAATGCTTCGCTTCCATTTCTACTTATTTCTATAGAAGTCAGGAAGGTCTGAGTAGCGCTGAGCACAACTATACAGAAATGCAGGGAGTGCATTTTGTCAAAAGCAGCTTCAGTGAAAGTGGTTTTACGCAAAACTCACTGTAAGGAAATTGCAGGGGCAGCAAGTGCACTTGCAGATGTGAATGAGCCCTGTTATTTCACAGACTGGATTTTATCCAGCACAACATAATATATGGGAAACGAAACCAAACTGTAGCGCAAGAAACATACTTGATTAAGCTCTGAATCATCAAGCCACTCAGGGAGCTTAGCAGTTTGACTAAGAGCCTGGAACAATGTAGCCCTCAAGGCACAGTAGTTATCTCCCCTCACCCTCCTTATGGAACCAAAGGAATGAGACACTTGTTCATAGCCCTAGGAAATAAACACAAAACATATAGTTAGGCACCATGTCCTATTTACATTTAGAAAGGCACATCTATACTGCCCACCATACCATCTCTCTCCCAGCAGGACACTTAAAAAGAAAATCTAATTCTTATAGGCCTTTTTGTAAATTTTGTAAATGAGGCCACAAAGTACTTTTACTGTACCTCAGTCTTTCTCTCTTTTTTCATATACTGGTGTCATGTTTTCTCCAATGCCTACCTTCTCAATCTGTTCTCTCCCAAATGAAGCACAAAAATGGGGCAAGGGGATTCCTATATCCCACCTCTTCTGTATGCCTTAAGGGCAGGTGCATGAAGCGCAACATACATAAACAGGTGCAGCACTTGAGCACCAGCTTTGTGATAAATGAACCTTTTACTTATAGCCAGAAAAAATTGGCTAAATGCCAAACCAAACACAAACCCTAACTTGCTACTACCTTTTTCTAGGCTTCTCTCCAAGTCGGTCAAGATGTAGATAGCTTTCCCATTATCTCTGGTTATTCTTCTAGGAATGTATGCACTTACATTCTTCTGATTTGTTGTAAGTTTATTAGTAATGGATTCCTTATTCTGTTTCCCTCCTCTTACTTTTCACTTGGCTCCAAAAACCTGTTACCCAAATTAACCTTTCCTTAAACTTTTACAATTGTTGATTTGTGTATTCTTTTGTGCTTCTTCTAGTATAGGGTTACTCTAAAGAACAATTATTATTTTAGAACATTTTTAGCCTTCTAGCCAGGATCATTGGACAAATGTCAAATACACAACTATTTTTTCCTATCCTCCTTACATTCTCAGCCTGTGGGTTGGAAAGGATTGAAGCATTTATTAACCTAATGCTAATCATTTAGTTGCAACCTTATAGGCTTTTAGTTGCAACCTTATAGGCTTTCTAAGAAAATAGATGCAACAAAAGCAAAAAGTACTTTCCATCTACTGCATATGAAAATCTATTCTCCAAATACCTTTTTCATTATCTGTGCAACTGTTGTCTTGCCGCGCCATTCTTTTTTACAGTACTCCACAATGTCCATCTCTGGCCCCACTCCAAGTTTATGATCACCTAAAAAAGGTAAATTGTGTTTAACAGATAACAATGGCATCCATTTTTATACTTAACAAGATAAAAAAAAGTATTATTTCAGTAGGGTTTTGAATAAAAAGGTAGGTATCTGCATTCAATAAACAGAGGAATCTTGGTCTATATTTTGTGTATCTGTCTTTTTACCCACTTTTGGTTATTTTTGTTAATAGACCACATCCGTAAAGGTGACCATACACAAGATTCGCTCATTTGACGAGGTTTTGAATTTGTGTGTGCTCTGATGCCCATATTATTTTCATTTAACATAAAAAGTACTAAGACTAGTGCCACATAGGGATATGCTTCTACACTTTCAAACACAGCTGAGCCGATAATAGTAAAAGAAAAGACTCCATACAACCTTCAGAGATTATTAGGAACTTTTACCGCAAGACATAAACCGTACGTAAACAAATAAAAATGCCATGGTGAAATAAATGAATTTGTATAGTTGTACTTCTATACACATACAGGTATAGATCTAAGCAGTAGTTGTGGAAGCAAAGCTTACCCGTTGTACAGGTTTGGTCCAGGTGCTCATGCCCCAGACCCTCAGCATAAGGGAGCCATATAGGAAGCAGATAGATGAGAAAGGCAGGCACTCCGGAAATCCCTATAAATAGAATGAAGCTCAAATATTGAGTAAGATCAAAGGTACTTTATTAAATAATACACATATATGCTATGAGGCCTTATAGCATATATGTGTATTATTTAATAAAGTACCTTTGATCTTACACAATATTTGAGCTTCATTCTACTTATATGGATTTAAGGAGTGCCTGCCTTTCTCATCTATCTGCTTCCTAGTTGTACTTCTAACCTTCCTAGAAAGACCCTTATACAGTGTTCAAAAATAAAAAAAAGTACAGCTCAAAAAGTTTCTATTTCTAAATAAGCCAAGGTTGAACCCTCCACTGAAAATAATTTGTTGTATAATTGTATTTAGTGAAAGAATGGTTCTTTTCCTGCTCTGTGACATAATAAAAGTGATGGGAATACTACTTTATTTCTCGGATTGATGTCTAATAGATCTGCCACATGCGGAACAGCTAGTCAGTAAATAATTTTTGTAGTGAATAATTTTCTAGGTTACATACCCTTTTATGTTGAAAAACATTAAAAAGCTATTGAGGAGAGCAGTGGCATATGTATGATGCACTGAACCATATCCCCTGGTATCAGGACTGCATTCTGCTATGCTGCACTGGCTGCCTGTCAACAGGTACACAGTTAATTGGGATGTTTACATTTCAGCAGAAACACTTACTTTTGCATATTATATTATATTAGCAGCTAACTGTACTATTCACTTCTGTACCATATAATACATTTTACAAAGGTAGACAAGCAAAGCAGCAATTGCCTTCAGACATTCAGTTTTCATTATAAAGTTTCTGTTAGTGGAGGTAGAGGCAGGGCTACCATCCTGCAACAAGGCAAGAAACATGGTTGCCTCAGAGTCCACCTCCTGTCATATCTTTTTTCTGATTGGTTGATTGTCGAATGAATTGCTACTGTTCCATGCGCAACTGATAAAGTTAGAGTGCACTGAAACAAGCGCTATATAGAAAGAGATAATTATGGGGCCTATTTATTATGCTGTGTAAAATGAAATTTGGAAAAAGTTGTGTAAAATAAATGGAGAAGTTTGCCGTCCGAACACCAGATTTGACGCTGTTAACTTACTTAAGTTCCGGCAGGAGAAAAAACTGAAAAAAATGTTGCCGATTTGACACCATTTTTTATGCGCTGCCTGGCAAAGTGTGGCAAATTTTGTTACTATTTTTTACACAGCATAATAAATCTGCCCCAAAGCCTGCTGATAACATAACAAACAACAATGTGATTGGCGCATGCTCTTCTGCTCACAGTAGTGCATGACATATTAGACAGCTGCCAACAATTAAGGGGTGGGTAACACCCTCTTTTAGTAGCTGCTCATACTGTACCTGTATTAGCAGCCATCAAGTTTTAGAATTGCATATCTTTAAAGGGGTGGTTCATACTTTTAGTATATTATAGAATGGCTAGTTCTTAGCAACTTTTCAATTGGTCTTTATTTTTTATAGTTTTTGAATTATTTGCCTTCCTCTTCTGATTCTTTCCAGCTTTCAAATAGAGGTCACTGACAGCTGTCGAATAACTATTTTTCTTTTCTGCTCCAGTTTTGTTGTTATTGTTACTTTTTATTGCTTATCTTTATATATTATATTTAGGCCAACTCCTATTTATATTCCAATCTCTCATTTACCCCACTGTCTGGTTGCTAGGGTAATTTAGACTCTAGCAACCAGGCAACTGCTAAAATTCCAAACTGGAGAGCTGATAAACAAAAACCACAAATAAAAAATTAAGATGAATTGCATATTGTCTAAGAATAGTTACATAAGGTTGAATAAAAAACAGAGTCCATCAAGTTCAACCCGTCCAAGTAAACTCAGCACACAAAAACCTATACTGACCTGTCTATACACTCATATACATAAACCATATATACTAACATCAATACTTACTGTAGATTTAAGTATCACAATAGCCTTAGTTACTCTGCTTGTTCAAGAACCCATCCAAGCCCCTCTTAAAGGCATTAACAGAATCTGCTATTACAACAACAGTCGGAAGGGCATTCCACACAACCTTACTGCCCTCACTGTGAAAAAACACCTACATTGCTTCAAATGAATGTTCAGTTCCTCTCATCTAAAGGGGTGGCCTCTGGTACGCTGATCTTTTCTATGGGAAAAAAGAACATCCCCTATCTGTCTATAATTCCCTCTAATGTACTTGTGCAGAGTAATCATGTCCCCTCACAAGCACCTTTTTTCCAGAGAAAACAACCCCAACCATGAAAGTCTAACCTCATAGTTTAAATCTTCCATCCCCTTTCCAAGTTTAGTTGCATGTCTCTTCACTCTCTCCAGCTCATTAATAGCCTTCTTAAGGACTGGAGCCCAAAACTGCACTGTATACTCAAGGTGAGGCCTTACCAGAGACCTATAAAGAGGCAAAATTCTGTTTTCATCCCTTGAGTCAATGCCCTTTTTTATACAAGACAGCACTTTATTTGCTTTAGTAGCCACAGAATGACACTGCCTGGAATTGGACAACTTATTATCTACAAAAATCCCCAGATTCTTCTCCATTAAGGATACCCCCAACACACTACCATTTAGTATATAGCTTGCTTTTATATTATTTCTACCAACGTGCATAACTTTGCACTTGTCAACATTGAACCTCTTTTTGCATTTTGCTGCCCAGTTTTCCAATTTTATCAAATCGCTCTGCAATGTGGCAGCATCCTGCATTGAACTTATAGTTTTACACAATTTAGTATCGTCAGCAAAAATAGAAATAGTACTTTCTATGCCCACCTCCAAGACATTAATAAACAAGTTAAAATGCAAAGGACCAAGGACAGACCCCTGCGGTACTCCACTAACAACGGCAAATTAGAAAATGTTCCATTTACCACCACTCTGTAATCTATCCTTCAGCCAGTTCTCTATACAATTACAAATATTATGTTCTAGGCCAATATTCCTCAATTTTTATTTTCCAAAAGTTTTCCTACTACTGATATCAGACTAACAGGCCTATAGTTTTTACGCTGAAATTGGGATTCCTTTTTAAATAACAGCACCACATTAGCCATTCGCCAGTCCCTCAGCTCCATGCCAGAACTCAATGAATCTTGAAAAATTAAGTGAAGAGGTTTGGCAATCACAGCACTAAGCTTGTTTAATACCCTGTATGAATAGCATCCGGTCGTGGACCTTTGTTTACCTTTACATGTCCAAGTTTCTTTTGAATTTCCTCCTGAGTGACCCATGTGTCAGTAGTTATATTACTAGAATTGGGACTATTAAAAGGGAAACATTGATTAGCTGGCTCCTCAGTTGTACACACAGATGAAAAATAAGAATTCAAATTTTCTGCTTTTTCCCTGTTCTCTTAAACCAACTGACCCCCTGTGATAATAAGGGTCCAACCCCTTCTTGCTTCACCTTTTTACTATTTACACATTTAAAAAATAATTTTGGATTCAAGTTGTCAAATAAGCATATTTCTGACTTTGCCACCCCATTACTCCAGTCAATTAAAGTCCCCCTCCTCCATTTGCAATAGTAGCTGGGCCTCATCCTCCTTACTTATACAAGGTGGTTTATAGCATACACCAATGATAATTTTATTTGTAACCTTGTAACCAAAGGGATTCCACACTGTCCCTGGTAATTTCTTTAGCACATGGCTTTAAATCTGACTTTACATAAAGACAAACCCCTCCACCATTTCTAAACCCACTGTCCCTCCTAAAAAGGGTGTAACCATTTAAATTCACAGCCCAGTTGCATGTTTTATCCCACCAGGTCTCAGTGATACCAATTAAAGGGGACCTGTCACCTTAAGAATTAATTCCAAATTGTTTTCTATTTTGTTTGTCAACCAAAATAAACTTTACTTACACAGTATAAATTATTTTAATCTTATTTCCTTCACCACTGGAATTCATCATTGCAGAAAACAGGCAGGCGCCATTTTGTGGACATTGTTATTAAGGCAAGCTGTGCATCCTGCCAAAATCTTACTGTGCCAGTATGGGGGACCTGATGCCCATATCCATGCACTGGCTACACAGTTACATGGTGAGGAGGGAGGGGGAATGTGAGGAGTGCAGCAACATCTAAGAAGTTCTGAATTGAAAGTGAAAGTAACTCTCTGCCCCACCCCTATGCCTAAGGCATAGAGGCGGGGCAGGCAATATATGATTGACAGCTGGGATTTTTAAATGCTTTTATTATGGGTATGGATGTGTTAATGAACACATGGGTTTCTTGTTTAATTTGAAAATGGCTTTTATTATACAGCTTTTTATGTCTGGGTGACAGGTCCACTTTAAATCATAATTTTCAGTACATGCAATAGACTCCAGCTCTCCTAATTTACCTGACAAGCTCAGTGCATTAGCCAGCATGCAGCGGAGATTACTACTTTTCCCTCTGATATTTACATTTAGTAAGGGAGAGTTAGATCTAAGGTTTATTATTGACGGGTGAATTCTAATGATTAGAAACAAGAAGCTGTCTGTGGTAATTTCCAACCATTTAACTCGAACCCTCACCAGAGAAAATGTTTCAAGAATTGTACATGTGGGGTTTATTTCAGCAATTACTATACTGTACTTTCTCTGTCTATTGCAATGGAGCCTATCCCTCTCCCTATCACCTTTTCTAATGTTGTTATGTCTGGTTTCTCTTCCATTCCTTTCAATTGTTACATTCTTTAATTCTTCAGTTTGCTTGCTTTTTCAGTTTTTTCATTTTGAATGCAACAGATAACATGTTATTGTCCATGCAACATTCTACTTGTGTTATGAGCGGCAGTAAATCTTTCCATTGCAGTTTGTTTTATGTCATAATATATATTTTATTTTTGCATTCAAAATCTGTTAGGGACTCTTTTGCCCTCTACCTACCTACTTATTGCCATGTTTGCCTGCACTTGTATATGTATTATCATTATAAATGATTAACACATATTTACAAAGCATCAACATATTCCACAGTGCTGTACAATAAATGGGTGTACAGACTGAACATACAGATTATCATACAAAAAAAATAGAGGACCCTGCCCAAACAGCTTATAATCTAGTTATATATGTGTGTAGTTGCATCCTGTGTTGCAATTGTATACTTAATGAAAGGAGGTATATGATTTGCTTTAGTTATTAGATAAGGACTGCATTTATTTCATTGCAGTCTCGCCTAATTATTCTCTCTGTAAGTGGGCGCTACCAAACAGACAGTACCATCCATCAAGACTTAAAGCTGAAATATTATAACTTGTTGCAATCATAAATAAATTGCTCTGCGTCATTCATACTATAGTATATATAAAACATCTAGGCTAATAAATTGCATTACTATGAAGAACATGCTAAACATTGAATTTATTATTGCTGTACGGTTTTTACCTGCAACAATCCTTTCAGTAGCAGCAGGCACTATCTTACTCTTATCTTTTTCAATTTCCTCTTCATCTCGATAAAGATCTTCTTCACTGTATGCAAACAAACTCTGTTACAACTCAAGCAGATGAAAATATTAAACATTCCTTGTCAATCCAAAGATACTTGATAGGTCCCTCCTCTAGGCTGACAAAGGCAAAATTAAATATTAAAAATATATGATGACTCCTATAAGAAGACATCATATAAGAAGATAATTAAAAACCTGTAAAAAGGTTAAAAAAAATATTATAATAATATCAGAAAACCCATAATCACAGTCACAATCAGTCACACAATTAATCTCGAGAACTATAACTTCATATTTATTGATTAGTGATGTGTTCCTATACCATGTATGTAAATAAAAGGCACTAAATTTGCCCAGGTGCAGTAACTTATAGCAACTAATAAGTTGCTTGCTTTTAATCAGTTGATCAGTAAATGCTATCTTCTGATTGTTTGCTATGGGTTACTGCTCCTGGGCAAACTTGGTACCTTTTATTACATAACCCCCTGTATAAACACCAAAATAAATGTATTAATCCATGCAGCCTAGAAATAAAAGGCATATGTATAATTATATATATTTTCTTTTTTTTCTTCTTTTTAAGCACTTTATAGTTTTTTTTAATCAAATTGGAGATCCAGTTGTTGCATTGTTCATGCATGATGTGAGCGTTCTACTTTTACTACTTACATTTAAAAATAAGTCCCAGCTTTAGTAAGAGTGATTACAAAATTATCAAAATAAAAACCTATTACAAGTTCAAGCAATGTTACATGATCAAAACTCTGTTACATAAATACTTACTTGTCCAAAGATGAAGTAATTTGCTTTTCTAATTGTGACGCAACCAATTGCTCTTTTCCATTCTTTGTCTCAGTACCAGTACAATCTTCGGCGTCTATTTGTGCATCACTAGATGGGTACTTCATATCATTATCCACAGCATTAGCTCCTGTAGAGTCATCAGCCTTACATGGGTGTTGAATCAGGTCATTCTGTAACTTGACTGAAGGTATTAGGTCCAGACTTGTGGATTTAGCATGTGCAATTAAAACTTGATTTTCGCTAAATCTGGAATGGGAAAAAAAAGGTTTGACATTGTAAGACTGTGAAAAATAATAAAAAAAAGACCCCTAGAAAACATGCTGAAAACAAAAATATTTGATGGCGGTCAGAGCATACCAATTATACCAGTAAATGACACAGTATAATCAATTCAATACAGACAGAGCTCTCGTATTACTCAATGGGAGCTGGGAGTTAATAAAGCTGCATGTCCCATACAGGAGGGGCTGCCGGAAGGTGGTTATGTTTTCAAATGAGTTTGGTGTTGAGGTAGTTGTAACCCCAGGCCAATACTGAAATACATGTCAACATTTTATAATGTATAGCTAACAGGAGATAGAAGAAAAGAAAAAGGAACAAGGAGATAACACAGGAATTGGGATGGAGAGGGAATCTGATAATAGGTACTTATGCACACAGGCTACGAGACAGGTATTAGGAGAGTTGCCTCACTTATTGGAATACATTGGGAGCACAAGTTTAGTTAGTATTTCGGTTTATCTCTGCATGGAATACATAGACATTTTAGAGTACAATACACATCTAAGCATTTAGTCAAGGAAGCCCCTTCTTGCATAAGTTAACTTTTATAGCGGGATAACTTGGTTAACCTGATTTTGCCATAGTGTCAGTAATGATGGTTTGCAGGCTTTCCAGTGCATGACAATGCATTTCTTAGCAATTGTGAGAAATATAACAAAAGAATTCTCGTAGCTCTGATGATAGTTTATAACTGAGTAACATTACCAGCGGGTCGGGTTGTATATGCACCCCTGTAATATTTGTAAGATATTTAGTAATGGATAACCAGAATTAACGTATCGTCGGCGTATTATTCTGAATTTGCACAAGAGTTGTGGGGTGAGGTATAGTCTATGTAAAAATCTAAATTGAATCCGTTTATCTCTACCCCCGACCTATTGTTCGAATTGAGAATCCATCTAGTCATCTGCCTGGGTGGTCCTGTGACCAACTTCTGAAAAGTGTAAGGTACAGGGGAAGAGCTGGCTACAATCAATTGGGTATAACATTTTGACAGGGGTGTAGTAAGCAGTGGATTATGTGCTTCAACCTCTAGGTGACTGGGTGCTGTATCTATTACATGTCCCTGAGCCTGTGAGGTTGGTGCATGTCACAGTTGGAAGAAAATGAATAACATGTTGTTAGGCAGTTGGAACTTCTCTTTTAAGCCTTGAAAGTCAGATATTGAATTGCCCACACAAACATCCTTAATGTATTTGATGTTGTACCTGGCCCAGAGTTGGGGGTCCAGGACTGCTTCAGGCTGCTTCCAAATCTGAGGTTGGGTTTGCCAGATAAAAAAAAGCTGTCCTCTGCAAAGAGTGATAACCTCTCTGTTTGGGGGCTTAGTTTGAGGCCTATTATTTGGTGCCCCAAGAGAGAGAGAATTATGGCAATAAGATGAAGATAGTTCTGGCACAGGCCTGTGGTGCTCTATACAGGACTTTTGTCCAAAGTCTTCTCATTGTCAAGAGCGGCTATTTATTTCTTCTGAGTTATCATGTGTAATGATAATAGTTTTGAATAGACGTCTTAGATTTAGGTCTGTTGATCTACAGGGGAAAAACCCAGGTTTTGGCAATAATGGTCTGTATGATGAGCATAGTGCAGGATCTTTCCCAAGTTTTAATAAAATAATTACTAACGATTTGTTAGCAAATAGGGGCAAAGGGGTTCCCTTGCTGATTGCATTAAATAGCTAACCAGAGAGCTAAAATAAGGCTGTATTTTTTGTACGATTCCACTAGAAGACCAAACCTGAGGTTTTCCTGATGGGCAGGGCCTGGGCCAGGCTTAAGATTGGGGAGTCTAATTCATGACTGAGACTTCAAGTCATGGCATAGGTATAGTTCAGACAGTCCTGTATCGCTTCTATGTCTAAAGTGAGTTTTGTATGATACAGTCCATAGTAGAACTTAAAGAAGGCTTCATTAATTTACCCTGGGTGTGCTAGGATGTGCCCTTTGTCATCCAGTATTCCTGGTATTGTAGTGGACTTCGAGGGGTCTCTAGCCAACAGAGCTAGTAATCTGCCTGATCTGTCTTGGGAGGTTAGCCAAGAAGTGTCATCATTAGGGTTAGTTATATATGAATTCTCACTGTTGGACACTGCTTGAGTAAGGGTGGTTATCTCAGCTGCGTATTGGGTATGAGATGCTTAATGTGGGAAACATATTTCCCTCTAAGAAATGCTTTTAGTGCGTCCCACCCCATGAGGTGCTCAGCTGACTCGGATATGCTATTTTAGGCATTCTAGGTAATGGTCCAGTGAACTAACAGGACATTAAGGCACAGGAGAGAAAATATTACTTGGTAACAACAATCATATGTTCAGTGCTTGTGAGACAGTAGGCACATGCAGGCTGCAGAGAGTCAAATGGTTTTGATTGCTAGCAGGGTGTGGATCTGTGGACTCTAGCTTCCAGCCAAGTGATGACCTCCGAACTCGCTGCTTGGCTGGGGAAAGCATGGCACAGGGCAGGTTGAGCTGCCTCCACGAATTTCTGCCACTATTTGCGCACTTCTATTAAAAAAATCAGGGTAGATGAACACCTTGGCTTTCTGATGGGCTATTTCTTACTTTTTGTGGGCTTCCATCAAGATCTTATTGCAGTCTCTGTAGTTCAGCAGACATGTAATGAGGTGGCTGTGGTGGAGCTCCAGGTGGAGGAGGGCTTGAAGAATACTGTGGGCAGGCTCCACTATAAATGTTGATGAGAAGGTGTCTCTGCCTAGTTTATCCTTAGGACAGTTCTCCAAAAAAGGTCAGGGGAAGTGCCCCCTGATCTTTCTGGCAAGCCCACCAGCCTGATATTGTTTCTATGGAGCCTGTTTTCCATACTGTTGGCATACTGTCAAGTGCATGATTTTTTTTATAGGAGCAGTAGTGTCCTCTAGAGCACTAATGTGTCTCTCTGCCTCTGTAGTGAGTTCTCTTATCTTTTAAGCATCATAGTTGAGCAGAGCAAAGTCAGATTTTAGATCATTAGTTTTGCTAATAGTGATGGCAAGGTTATTATTGATAAGTGACCTAACCTCTGAAAGCTCAAGAGTAGGCTGAGTTGATTCTTGTTCTTGCATATCTGTATCAGGGACACTGTTTGAAGAGAGCACAAAGGATTCCTATGGGGAGGCCAGGAGTGGACTGGAGCAACAGCCATCCTGCATGGATAGGTTTTCAGGGGGTCTCTGGCATTATTTTCCCAGCTTTCAGCTTTTGCTGAAGAACGAATATTTCTGCGATTCCCTGGGTCCATGTTACTTTGGGACCCTTATGGCACATAATTTCTGTGTGCTGAAGGAGTGGTGGCGCCATCTTGGGGGATGGAAGCAGAAGATGCGGCTCCTTGTTTTTGGCCTGGACAGTGGTTTTTTCCCCATAATGCTGCCTATTAATTGAGCAGTTCAGTGCAGGAGTGCACAGCCCTAAGGGTCGAAGACACACAAAGCTACTTAGTTGCAGCTACTTATATAAATTCCAGTAAATACCCTGCAATATACAATACTGAGAACTGCCCCTGCTAAAACACATTTATAAGTAAATGATCAGCATTTTTTATTTCTGTAGCCACAAGTAGCTGCTACTATTAGCTCAGTGTGTCTTCACCCTAAAAAAAAAAAACAAACAAGGATCTCCCTCACTATCCAAACTGGAATACATGGCTGAACACCTGGAAAGTCTTATTTATGACAAACATGCATAATGACCACAAATCCTCTTAGGGTGAAGACACATAGAGCTACTTAGTAGTAGCTACTTATCACAGCTACTAAATGCCTGAAAACACCCAGCTATAGTACAATACTGAGAATTCCCTCTGCTAAAACACGTAGACAATTATCAGTAAATAATCAGCATTGTCTATTTCTGTAGCTGTGACAAGGAGCTACAACTAATAGTTCCATATGTCTTCATCCTTATAGAAAAAAAGTTTTAAATATATTGAATGATCTGGAAGAAGCCAGCTGATTAACCATCTTCTTGCTCCTATATGATTGCTGTGTACTGCCTTAGATAGGAACTCCATCCCATTTTCTATATGTTCTACCCTATTCATCCCTCAAAAAAGTGGATAGGTGCAATACACAAGAAGAAAGGTTAAATTGTTATGTATGAAACAAAAACTAATTGTATCAATTTTCAAGGTATATGAGAGTCATCGATATTTGAAAGTGGAAGACACACACTACCACCAGTATGAAAACATACAGGATTTGTATTTGAATACTTTATAATTTACCCCATCCCTGTACATATTCATGACTGCATACCTTGCATACTGTGGTCTTTACAAGCTATTTTACCCTTTGCCTGAAACACAGTCACACCTGTGGCTGGTATAATAGCAATGACAAACAGGGCCTGAGTTTACAAAACACCTGAAAATACCAATCCATTTCAGATAGTGAGAATCACCACACATGTGTGTAGTCATGTGAAATGCCTTTTAATGTATTTTGCATATTTGCATAAATAAAGTGTTTTATTTGCCACAATTCTCAGTAAATGCAATAGAGAGGAATTTTTGAATGTTTTGTCACCTTGACTAACCACAGGCAACAAAATGACCTATCCATTATTGCCATAAAAGTAATTTATAGCACTCAGAACTGCTGCTTCAGTACAGCACCGCAGTATTAGAAAAACAATGAAATTTGTGTGCATCTGTATTAAGCCCCACCAGGATAGGGGGCCCATTAGCACACTTTCATGTGGGAAAACTTTTGGCAGAAGCATCTTTCAGAGATGGCAGACCCCTTGTTTTAATGAACTGGAAGAGCTCTAGTATATGGTTCTTTTAATCTCTTTTCATTTTTTGTGGCATCCCTATTTTGTCATTTTTCTTCTCCCATGGCTGTTGGTTTATTGCTGCACACCTGGGGATCAAGTCTACTTCAGTAAGCACAGACCATTTCTTTACTGCCTGCCTTACTATGTTGAAATTCATGTGCTTGATGGTTTTTCTTTCACAAATCTGTTGTGGCAGTAGGGCCCCACCAATTAAATTTTGCCCAGGGCCTACTGGTATCTTGAAAGCAGCCCTACTTGGGTTTTAGTAAAAGACTAAAACATTGGAATAATATGGAAGGGACAATGTGTTAAAAAGGAAAAATAATTAAATGGAGTGAGGGAATAAATATAAAATCATCATTATGCTTCAGTATGTACCAACTACAGGCGACAGAGAACAGAAGTGACTTTTTTACCCAATAAATAATCATTTACGGATCTTGTGACTGACCCTGTACTTGGGTATGATTTTCTTCACTTCATTAAAGTTGGGGCCAAAAAGACCTAGCCCTAAAACTTTGATTAAATTACAGAAAAGACTTGTTAAAAAAGGAAAAAGTTTTAAGATGGAAGTTTACTGATTTTTTTTTCTGCTTCCAAGTTCTTTAGTTGTTGCTTTCTATGAATTTTGACAGTAATATCTGGTAATTGGATATGTTCCACATAAAGAGGGCCTGAACAGAAAAACAAAACTCATTCTTAATCTGCTTTCTGGTTTTCTAGGGCCAAGTAGCATTTTAAATTAATTAATTAATTTTCCATCTGTCTTTAAATAAATATTAATTTAAAGGGTGGATGCCTATACAACACCTTTATTGGCTAGATGAACTTTATATAGTCTATAAATGCCCACAGATAACAGAGTGGGGTGGGTTTCTTATAAATATGATGTAATGATCGATCATCCACTGTAGCTATCCAAAATAGTAATACAAAAATATATAGACAAATAAAGGTTTACCGATCTTGGTGATCATTAAGCAGTTTGGACTTCTTACTGTGTTCACACAGGCCACCCATGTCTCTTTCTTCATCAACTGCTGATGACCAATCGCCTGATGTCCTTTTTGTAAGTGGTTCCATCTCAGCTGAGCATGTCCTGTCATCACTAGCATATGAATTCTGTGGTAAAATATTCTTTTCTGGTATGTCTGATAGGCCTTCGGGGATATCTCTGCTGTTGTACACAGAAAATTTATATGTACACACTTTTTAAACCAACAAGACTTATGAACTGTAAAAAAAAAATTGCAATGGATAATATTAATGAAATATGCTTAGAAGAATCATCCTAATAAGAAAGACATGAGATGTAAGCCCGTGGATGTAGTGAGTTGTTGATTTTATGTGATAGAAAAGCCCTATCTGTTCTTTCCCTTCCCTTTCCCCCTTTTTCTTTCTGTAACCCTATTCCCTCCTTTTTTCTTTTGCTGAAAAATTAATAAATAAAGATTAAATAAAAAAAAAAAAAAAGACATGGGGCATAATTAATACATTATACAAATCCACAGTGCTTATTTTGCAAGGTGAAGTAGCACAACTCTCCAGATAGCTACAACATAAAATATTGTGGCTTTAGGTTTATATAACACATCAAGTACAACAATACAACCACAGAGAATAAGCACAAAGTAAGGTGCCCCCTGCTTTTAATCTCTAGCTTTCTGAATTAATATGATCAAGAAATGCCTCTGTGATCTGTAATATCCTTATATTTTTTTTAACAGTGAACATATATATGTATTCCCTATATAAACAGTGCTTACTTATGTCATTGGTTATGATGGATATTCATATGGCAATGGAATGCCTCATTGACTTTTCATTAGGGATGGCCAGAATCCAGGGTACTTTTTGGCATGTGGCCTTTTTCAGCAGGATTCTATTTTGGCTGAATCCACGCTCCTGGCCGAACCGAATCAAAGTCCTTAAAATCACATGACTTTTTGCCACATAAACACAGAAGCTGAACATTTTTGCATATGCAAATTAGGATTTGGTTTGGTATTCGGCTGAATCTTTTACAAAGGATTTGGGGTTCTGCCGAATACGAAAATAGCGGATCCGGTGCATCCCTACTTTTCGTATCCTTATATTTCAGTACAGGAGCTACAAAATTCCCTAAATTATTTGTCAGACAGAAAAATTTTATTTGTTTATTATAGTAAATTAGTTTAAGAAAATAATTCTTTAAAGGAAAAGTAACGCTAACATTTTTTAACTAAAAAATCTATTCTACCCTCCCCCAATAATTGCCCTATCCTGAAAACTATTTGTGATTTTGAATGCTTTAGAAGAAAATACCTTGTAAACTTGGCTTCCGGTCATTTGAACAAAGCCGATATGGCCATGCAGGAGAAAGTATTGGGTGAAGAATCAACTATGCGGTGATCGATTGATCGAGCCTAGCCTGACTCCTTCCTATACAGAAGGAAGGCTAGGCTCGATCAGTCGATCGCCGCATAGTGAACGCTTACCCTGAAACTTTCCCGGCATCGCCATATCGCCTTTGTTCAAATGACAGGAAGCCAAGTTTTTTACAGGTATTTTCTTCTAAAGCATTCAAAATAACAAATAGTTTTCAGGATAGGGCAATTATTGGGGGAGGGTAGAATAGATTTTTTAGTTAAAAAATTTTAGCGTTACTTTTCCTTTAAAGAATTATTTTCTTAAACTAATTTACTATAATAAACAAATAACATTTTTCTGCGTTACTTTTCCTTTAAAACACTATGACAAAAGGCAAATACATACCTGCAGCCAGACCTCTCTGTTCTATGATAGACAGACAGCTGTACAGCACAATTCAGAATCTCAGGCTCCAGCTGCTGTGAGCTCTCTATGGAACTGGGCACTTTCACTTTCAAAGAATCATTTCTTTCA
The DNA here is from genome assembly GCF_000004195.4 of Xenopus tropicalis. NCBI lineage: Eukaryota > Metazoa > Chordata > Amphibia > Anura > Pipidae > Xenopus > Xenopus tropicalis. Next base: position 78,608,770 of record NC_030682.2, on the reverse strand, counting down.
GGCTTACAGATGCTGCTGAAAAAAACAATTATATTTACACCAATATTCATTACATGCAGGTATGCCCATTTCCTTCAGCTTCACTTGAGTAAAAAAAAAAAACCTCACATATTCTGGGTGACTAAGAGATTTTTCCTTTCACTTGACAGCAATAATTGCTGAAACTTTGTTAATGCCAACTTTTAATACAAGATGCATTACTTTAATACAAGAACAAAATAAATAAATATATATGTATATATATATATAGCACAATAAGCACATGACACAGTACATATCAGCACCAATTATACAAGATATTCACAGAGATGAACTAATGCACTGGTAGCCAGTATAGGTGGATATGTTTGAACAATCCCACATTGCCTGTCAGCAGCTGTTAAGTGCAGTGTCCCTTCAGCACTACCTAACATTGATACAACATCTTGTTGTATCCAGTAGTCTTCATAAAAACAAGACAATGAAGTTCCTGTTTAACACTGGGGGCCTTTAAAGAACATCTTATGTGCATCAGGAATGAATTAGTATTATGTGGGCAGGGACTGATGTGAATGATATGTAATCTCTGTAATGAGCTACAAGATATGTTAGTGCTGTGTAAATAATGGCTAATTATATGAAAAATAACACTATAAAAGGCTTTGGTAGGAAACAAACAGAAAATGTAACATTTCTGCATGATTACAAGAACCAAAAACATGGTCTAAACTTGCAAACCTATGTTATTAGCTTTGCTGATAACACTTTTAGTATAGCCTGGTTACCAGGACCTGAGGGATCTTATTACAGTAATAATAATACTGAAACAAACTAAAGTAGTGATTATGTTTTATTCCTGTACTTTTATTGTGTCCACTAAAGATTCAGCCTTTGAGTCCAAATACTTTGCTTACAGCACAGAGAGGCCCAAATCTGTCTCATGGAGAGCAAGCAACCCCAATACAGTCACCTCGCCCGTGTACCCTCGATACTATCGCTATAATTTGGGCTGTTAGCTGTAGAATTGCTGAATATCTCCCTGAGGTATCATTATCTAAAGTCTGTCCAACCAAGCACAGATACAGCAAGGAAGAAACCCTTCCCGATACTGTACCTCGCCCGGGAAGCCATACCACACCGAGCCCTATACAGGTCACCTCCCATTGGACAGAACGATACCCATACGAACAGCTGACCTGTCACCATCCAGCTCACAGCGTTGCATACTCGAAATATAGACGGAAACTGGACCGCGTAAGACTTCAATTCCCATGGGCAGCAATTCAATTGCCCAGAACTTTATTTACAGTTAACACATGCAACAGGTTCGTAGATTACGGTTTGTGTGTGACAGAGCCGGAAATACATTCATCCTCCTCCTTCCCACTCACAGTCCTCCATGGTTCCTCTTATGTTGCTGTGCTGAAAGGTTTTACTTGGTGGTACTGTCACAACACGGAGTCTGTTGTTTCCGCCTCATGACGATCTATGAATTACTATACATCATCATTCTAGGAAGTGTGGGTATTGCATGCCACAACGGCGGCGACTGTTATCGTTCCCTCTTATGTAGGCAAAGTGGTGTCGCTGTATGACGTTCTAATGCGGGGCGGTGAAGTTATAGGGGCGTGGATGGCTTGCTGTTTGGGTGGAGACAGTGTTATAGGGGTTACTGTGCCAAAAAGTGTTGATTAAAGGGGATCGGTGCACTTTGCTGCATGGCATATTGGGGGTTTATGTGCAATGACCTGCTGGCAGAGCACTATGCAGTCTTGATAGGTGTAAATCAGGTAGCTTATGCAGGAACTAAGAATTACTATGCAATTTCTTATATAAAAAGCTTGAAATTATCTCATTATACATAGTATAATAAAACTGCACACCACAAATATAGACCTCACACACTTAGGGGCTGATTTACTAACCCACGAATCCGAATTGGAAAAATTCAGATTGGAAAACGAACATTTTGCGACTTTTTCGTCGCCGTTACGACTTTTCGTAAATTGTCGCGACTTTTTCGTAACCATTACGACTTGCGCGAATTGTCTCAACTTTTTCGTAGCCATTACGATTTGCTCGTATCTTGTCGCGACTTTTTCGTATTGAGCGCTCGTTAACTGCGGGCAAAACTTTCAGACTTTGCATGATTTTGGAAGCCTCCCATAGGACTCAATGGCACTCTGCAGCTCCAACCTGGCCCAAGAAAAGTTACGATACTGAAGCTTGAATGAATCCGAAACTTTCGTACTCGGCGCGAAGGCTACGAAAAAGTCGCAACAATTCGTGCAAGTCATAGCGCTACGAAAAAGTCGCAACATTTTGCGAAACAGTCGTAATGGCTACGAAAAAGTCGCGACAATTTATGGAAAAATCGCAAAATACCGATCATTACAAAAAAACGCATTCGGACGCCTTCGGACCGTTCGTGGATTAGTAAATCAGCCCCTTAGGGGCAGATTTACTAATCCACGAACGGTCCGAAGGTCCGAATGCGTTTTTTCGTAATGATTGCTTTTTTGCGATTTTTCCGTAAATTGTTGCAACTTTTTCGTCGCAAATTTTTTGTATATTTTCCGCGACTTTCGTTGCTGTTGCGAAAAAATCGGATTGGTTTTCCCGCTGTTTACTATCGCTCAATACGAAAAAATTGGGACGGTGACGAAAAAGTACCGCAAAATACGATAAAGTCGCAACGGCAATGAAAAAGTCGCGACAAATACAAAAAATCACGACAGCAACGAAAAAGTCGCAAAATTTTCGTTTCCAATACGATTTTTTCCCTTTCGGGATTTGGATTCGTGGATTAGTAAATCTGCCCCTTATTGTCATAAGGTATGATGATGGTGCTGGACGATATGCTCCACAATTACATTTAGGGGCAGATTTATCAAAACACGAGTTCGAATCCCTAATGGGAAAAATTCAGATTGGAAACGAAAATTTCTGAAGATCGCAAATATCACGAAAATGCTTACCGTATTCGTATTAGTCACGATAATAACATATTGGCGATCCGAAAGTCACAAAATTTTCGGACCGAACGATTGTAAACAGCGGCAAAACCGATCTGATTTTTTCACGCTAAAAATACAAAACGTCGCGCAAGGTACGAAAAAGTTGCGGAAAATACGATTGGACCGATCGAACGAACGCTCGGAGCATTCGTGGATAGGTAAAGGTGCTCCTTAGTGTTTAAAAATGTTCCACAAAATGTCATGTTATCAAATTACATCTGTATGGACTCATAGGGTTATTGTGCCCCTATGGCTTTAAACCCTACCTTTCCATTTCTCATTGTCACTAGGCAGGATGAATGTATCTAGTTGGTATTTACATATACCTTATTATTGGCCCAAGACTAGACCACACCCTACTACACTTTAATATAGTGTTAGGGAAGGGGTGGATATTTCTTCTTGGCTTGCAGCATTTGATCTGTGTGGCTGGTCCTTGAAGCCCGGGATCCACACTGGCCCAGAAGTATTAGGCCCTAAGGGGACAAGTACTCTTAGTGAAGTCGGGGACAGGGACCCCATAAATGAGGTAAAGCTAGAACAGGTTAGATCAACTTATAGCACCTTCTAGCAAAGTGAGAAAGTCAGAACTTATATAGAAAGAGCAGCTTCCTTGCTCCATCCAGTAGAAGAGAGTAAAGGAGTAGTCTCCTAACAGTCTCCTACTTGCCTTAGATTAGGGGACACAGAAGTGCCAAGGACTAAGCCAGTCTTTAACCCTGCCCAACCTCTTTATGAGAAGGGATAAACCGGTGGACTTACCTCCTGTCACTCTGTTGGTTGTCTTACCCTGCTCAAGGGAAGGGATAAACGGGTGGACACCATACTTGCACATTCAATATATGAAGAGCATTTAGTAAATAAATAGTGTATCCCAAGGCCCTGTTCGGATGTATATAATCAAACTGGATTGTTCACCTATTGAAACTGGACAAACATAAAAAACAAAAGTCTCAAAAAATTTAAAAAACCCTGAATGGTGGAATGTTAAAAGTTAAGAACCTGGCCAGGTACTCATATAAATTGATACCCCCTGTTCTGATTCCTGGAAATTACTTACAAGGAGAGCATCTACAAACTTTCTCTCCATGTCGGTAACATTGGGGTAACAAGAAACCTTAAGCTATTCACACAAAATTGTTCCATGGTGGTTACATATAGATTTAAAACCAGCTTTTCAGGATGAAGGAATTGATTTTATTCACATGTGGGAGTAAGTTTTGAGTAGGTGTTCTTTGCAATTAATTGAGTTTCTAGTTCATGAAAGACAGTCGAAGTTAAGGCAATTGGAAGAGAAAATAGATGTAATGAAAAGATCCTTTGAGCCCATATAAGGTAAGTCAATATACAAAAGAAGTATAGAAAAAATCGATGGAAGATTAGATGTGTTTGATAAAGAGGTGACAACTAGAAAATAATGTAAGTTCACTCGAAACAAACAAGATTATTCGTCTAATATAATTTATAGTTGGAAAAATAAGTATCACTTGGAAGATAATGGTTTCCAAAATACAAATATAAATTGGAATAGAAAAGAAAATAAAGGTGATCTTAAAAGGGGGATTAATATAAATGTAAATATGAATAAAGGTAAAACAAAGAATTTTAATGTAACCCCAAACCCCATCCCCCTACTAGATTATTGGGCTGGAGAAGGGTGGAAATATATAAAAATAAGCAGAATATGAAACGTTTTTCGAATCTATTGATAAAACCCAATGATGGGAATTTTATTCATTGAAATAGATTTGCGGCTACTCCAATATATACAGGTATAGGACCCATTATCCAGAATGCTTGGAACCAAGGGTATACCGGATAAGGGGTCTTTCCGTAATGTGGATCTCCATACATTAGGGGGCTGATTTACTTACCCACGAACGGGTCGAATGGAGTCCGATTGCGTTTTTTTCGTAATGATCGGTACTTTGCGATTTTTTCGTATGTTTTTCGGATTCTTTACGAATTTTTCGGATCCAATACGATTTTTGCGTAAAAACGCGAGTTTTCCTATCCATTACGAAAGTTGCGTAAAAAGTTGCGCATTTTGCGTAGCGTTAAAACTTACGCGAAAAATGCGCAACTTTTCGCGTAAGTTTTAACGCTACGCAAAATGCGCAACTTTTTACGCAACTTTCGTAATGGGTACGAAAAACTCGCGTTTTTACGCAAAAATCGTATTGGATCCGAAAAATTCGTACAGAATCCGAAAAAATCGCAAAACATACGAAAAAGTCGCAAAATATTCGCTTTCAAGTCGGAACTTTTCCAATTCGGGTCGGATTCGTGGGTTAGTAAATCAGCCCCTAAGTCTACTAACAAATCAATAAAACATTAATTAAACCCAATAGGATTGTTTTGCATCCAATAAGGATTATTTATATCTTAGTTGGGATCAATTGCAATGTACTGTTTTATTTCTACAGAGAAAAAGGAAATCAGTTTTAAAATTCTGAATTATTTGATTAAAATGGAGTCTATGGGAGACAGGCTTTCCGTAATTCGGAGCTTTCTGGATAACGGGTTTCCGGATAAGGGATCCCATACCTGTACCAGGGGAAGAATGAGCTACAAATACCCCGTTTTTGGAGAAGATATTACACAACTGGGAAAGATAAAAGATACCACCACCAAACAAAGTAAGTTGTGTTGAAAAAAAAAGACATATGTCTATCAAGTTCAACCTTAATGCCTATATAGAACCTGCCTAACTGCTAGCTGATCCAGAGCAAGGCAAAAAACCCTATCCAAAGCCTCTCTAATTTGCCGCAGAGGGGGAAAAAAAATCCTTCCTGACTCCAAGATGGTACCAGATCGGACCAGTCCCTGGATCAAATGGTACTGACAGCTATCTCCCATAACCCTGTATTCCTTCACTTTCTAAAAAGCCATCCAAAAAAGCTATCTAATTTATCAGCCAATACAAAAAAGGTGTGAAAGAGTCAGGTTACAAGAACTAAAAAAATGAAAAATATACCTCCAGAGGAATCATATCATTTTGGTATTTATAATCTTTCACTAACAAGTTTGACTATAGGACAAATAAGTCTTTTAAATAAGGGACTCTCCTTTGCTCCGAAAATGGAACTGAGTAAGTTTCACTTGTTTATTGATTTTGAAGAAAATTGATTTTAAAAAGATTTTATGCTCAAAAAAATGTGAATATTAATCAGGATCCAGATAAAGATATAGAGTAACTGCAATAGTGGGCTTAGATGTTGAAGATATCAAACAAGCAGTAAACAGTTTTATTAAGGAGAATAGTGATGTGGATGGTCTTAAAATTACAACAAATGTAAAAAGGAAGTCTACCCTGAACCAATATGAAGTAAAAGGGCCTTATTTACAACTATATTAGAAATTAGTGGAAGAAGTTTCGTAAGATTAAGTTAGATAAATGGGAAGATAACCTTTCCAAAATGGAAAGGACAGCTCTTCTTGCACTAATTGGAGATCACAGAGAGATTAGACAATATACAGGAAGCAGAGACAATATTAAAGGATACAAGCACTTGTAGATTATTAGATAAGAATACAACTGTGTAAAGCTTCTTGTCGTAATATTATTTTGAAGCAGGAGTTTACATTTTTATGGAATAAGTTTCTAAAAATGGCAATTTTGTTCTATTTGCCTAAAATTCATAAGACTTTGGTGAACTTCCCCTCGGGGAGTCTGATAATATGAGCGATAGATTCACTAACAGCTAACCTATTCATTGATCTGTAGTTACAAGTATTGGTACCCCTAGTGCCATCTTACCTAAGGAGAAACAAAAATCGGTATAAAAATATGGTGAAATGTGATAGTGTAACTTCTGTTGGCACCGAAGGGTGTATAAAGGGAATGCTAATTTTGGCTAAAAATTGGTGAACCAGACAGACAGACTTGTGTGTGACAAGAACTATGACTCTTAGGGGATGGCAGTTTCAAAAAGGTTCTGTCCGTTAAAGGAGGTTATATTTCACATACCAATTTTGTTATTAAACAATTTTTAAATTGCTCTAGCAATTTTGGGGTATATTTAGTATTATGTTCTTGTAACTTACGATATGCGGGTAAAACTACGATGCACTTTAATACTAGGTATATGAGCACTTGTATAAAATTAGAACTAAATCACAAGAACTTCTTTTGTATAGACATTTTTTAGAAGTGCATGATTCAGATTTAAATCACTTATCAGCATGGGCCCTGTGGGTGCTAGCCCAAGTGGGGGTAAACGTGAAATTTATTTGGACCAACGTGAACTTTTTTGGATATATATTTTGAATACAATTTCCCCAGTCAGACTGAATGAATATTATAGTATATTATAGTATTAAATGTTTTCTGTAATATAATACAATGTTCCAATAGAAAGAGAGAAAGCATAATGAGGTTAGTTATTCATTAGGATTTTACCTTTATATATTTTGGATTATCCATTATCCCATTTTTTTTTCTACAGCTTTATATGTAATGTATTTGCCTATAGGCTAGACATTATTGTCAACGCAATTTTTAGCCTTGTACTTATACATATGGTATTTTTATAAATGGTATTTCAAGGAGGAATGTTCCCGTTGCTATGTGTGATGCAAATGAGGAGCGCTTAGCATATCCAATGGCGCTAGATGAGTGAGCATATGTAGACGCAATGTGTCTCAAGCCTCTTTTTCATGTTTCCTGAAGAAAGCATGCTTGTGTGAAATGTGTAGGGTTTTTTTTTGTTTTGGTTGACATGGAGAGAAAGTTTGCAGACACTTGCAGGACTTCTAAAAAGAATTTCATAGTTTGATTTATCAGCCTTAGTCCATCTTAATTGTGCTTGGGCCCAGAGAAGGTGACGGTGTTTTGTAATCATGATTTGATATGGTTTCTTCTTCCACCATGGTCACAGACAATTGTTTTGGAAGGATGCCTAAGCCCATGCAGTGATTTCCACTAAAGGATTGTGTCTGTTATTGCTGCAGTGCTGCCTGAGAGCCGTCCCACAGATCACGGCCATCCAGTATTGGCATGTGGCCTTGTCCCTTGACTGAGATTTCTCTGGATTTTCTGAATCTTTTAATAAAATATACTGAAGATGATGAAATCCCTAAGTTCTTTGCAATTTATGTTGAACATTATTCTTAAATTCTTGAATATTTACCCGTGTAGTGTGTCACACCCCTTCTTTACTTCCCAGCCTGTCTGGGATGCTGCTTTTATATTTGATCATTTTGCTGACCTGTTGCCAATTGGTGAGATTTTTTTTTATTTATTTGGTGAGATGTTTTTAACATCACATAATAGGGGCGATTCACTAGTGCATTAAAACGAGCGCTATTTACAGCATGCGTTAAAATTTTTAGCGCGTCTAATTCTTCGCAACTTAACGCACAATTCGCTAAAAGCATACTTGCGTTAATTTACGCGCAATGCTGCATGCGTTATTTTAGTCGCAAAGACTATTTTCGTGCGGTATTAGACGCAACGCGCAATAACTAACGTGTGTGCGCTACTTTTCGCATGTGCGCTAATTAATGCACCCACGGTACTTTTCGCACGCGCGCTAATTAACGCATGCACGGCGCAGTACTTTTTGCGTGCACGCTAATTAACGCACATGCTCTGCTTTTTGCTGGGAGAGCACAGAAGTACTAGTGTGAGACAGAGAGAGAGAGAGTTGTTATATAAAAAAATCATGGAGAGCACTGTGGCTGGTAAAAAGGTGGCCAAGAAGAGGGAGCACCTTCCAACTGCTGTGTCATCCAGCTCCGGCAGTGACACAGAGAGGCCTCTTTACCTTGGTAGCCCTGATGTGTCTGAGGCTGAGGGCACAGACAGGGAATACCATCCGGAGGAAGCCAGCGAAGAGAGCGGGGGTGGGAGTTTGAGAATGAGGCGCTGGTGGAGGGGCTCGTGCCGGTGTACCACAAGGTCATCAGCAAATATGCCACCAAGACGCCCACTGCAGTTAAATCAAAGGCCTGGTGGGACATTGCGGAGCGCATTAATAGCGTGGGTGTGTTTCTCCGCAGTGTCCAACGCTGCAAAAAGCGGTACCAGGATATAAAGCGGGTCCTGAAAAAAAAGCTGGCAGAGGACTCCAGATACAGATAAATATCTTACATTCATCTTTTTATTTAACACTTGCTCATCTGCTTTTCTACTCAACTGGCTTTTCATTTTGGCTTACTAAATTTCCTTCCTTTTTGCCTTCTTTCCTACTTACTTTACTTGTATGTAATGTATGTATGTAATGTATTATGTGTGCAACTTATGTCCTCAAAGCTGTGGAGTACAACATCAAATTAGGCCAGTAAATAGGGGGGGGGGGCATTTAAGGAATATTTGCCAAAATACTTAGGGGTCCGTTTACTAAAGTGGCTTAAATTTAGTACACAGAATAAATGCCAAATATGTTATGGGCAGTTTAGTAAACGGGGACAAATATAATATTGCAATTATTCTGGCGCCAAAACATTTGATTGGCAGTTATCATACTTGCCAGAAAATATACTACGTACTAATTAACGCAAGCTTTACTGTTCAGCGAAACCCATATAGCATATTGATGCTGTTACTGATAAATGTAAAAGTGGAAGAGAAACTACAAGAAAGTATAGAATACCATGAATGAACGCAAAATAATTAGACATTACCCAGTTCAAAAGTAGAAAAATAGCAACTTTTATTCTAACAATAAAATGTAGTCAAAATTTTAAAATTTAAAAAAACTGGCTAGGCCTTGCTGGCCTTAAGCTCCTCGAGGCTCTGCTCCACTCTGGCCAACTGGGCCTTCATGGAGGCAAGGTCCTCCTGCATGGTCCGAAGTGAGGGGTCAGTCCACCCAGGTGTTGTTTGGGTCCCCACATCTTCGGTCTGACGTGATGGTCGCTCGTCTAGATCATCAGGAGGACTTGCCTCTTCCCAGTCTTCGGCCTGTGGAGCGTCTGGGGCCTCGGGAGTATCAGGGGCCTGTGGAGCCTCAGGGGCCTGGGCCTCTGGAGGGTCTTGAGGCGTGTAATAAAGGGGGTGAACCTTTATTAATATTAATAATTTGTATTAATTGACATTAATGACAAATATTAATAAATATGCAGGATCAATGATTAAGCCTTCTGATAAACTGTTAGTGAGCAATAACTTACACACACACAAGTAATAATAGAATCAAATAGATTTACTTATCTTGGTATGATTATAGTTACAAGTGTAGCCAGTTCTGCACAATTCAGCACAATCGGGGAGCCCCACAACCTTTGGCGCAAGACCTTCAGGTTCCCGATAACCAAGCGATGATCCAAATGTCCCGGCACTCGTTCAGGAGTCCTAGGCGAAGCTACTGACCCATGGTAGGGGCTCCCTTTTATACTAGAGGTCTTTGCAAACCCGCTACACCAAGTGCTGACTTATTGTACAATATGGTGTACAAACTTTTGTCATGAACAAAACCTAACTAGACAATTTACTAACTTTGTAGAAAGCCTTATTTGATTCTCAAATAAGTTGTACATAAAGTGTATTGTCTATATGCTGTCTGTTTGTTTATTCCAAGGATATTTGCTGGGTAACAATACCTGTGTTTACTGTTTACCCAGCAATATACATAGAACAAAGACATTGTACCTTGAACACTGGACAATAGCTGTCCCAAAATCTTCTGGTTTTACTTTTACTGCTGGTTTTACTTGACTCAAACCTAAGATTTGATTCATATGTCAAAGCAGATGTTTATTGTAAATCATTATAAAATCAAAATAAAATCCACCGTGCTACAAGGCGCTACATACAGTTGAAGTTCTTTGAGATAATATTGCAAGATGTTGTTTAAATATATTATACAAATATATATACATTCATACACAGAGGACCACCATCAGAAATCACAGGGCCCCTCACAACAACATTTTTTGGGCCCCCCTCCTCCCACGCCCCCAATGGCAACTCACCCTGTGACCCCTCACATCAATACAAAGGACACACAGACATTGTTAGCCAGGGCCCCCTAAAACATTTGTGGTTCTTTCCCAAATTACTTATACTATGGGTCGCTCCCTGGTGCTTCCTCCCGCTCCCCCCTGCATACTCTTGCTTCCCACAGGGCCCCCCCAAGCATCCTCCAGTGCCCCCCTCCCCGCGTCCTCCTGCTTCCTCCGGCTCCCCTGCGTCTCCTATATATATATATATATATATATATATATATATATATACACACATATGCATATATACATATATATACGTCTAAATATACATATATATAGATCTTTATATACTTATTTATGCATATGTATATATACACGTATGTATATATGTTTTGGGAAATAGATGTATATATATGTGTATATGTATTATTTTTTCAAACTGGCCCAACATATTTAAAATTACCTCTTTATTGTGAACTTTATTGTGTGTGGTTTTTGAAAAAACATGCATATATACAACGTACATATATATATAGAATATACATTTCTTAAATTTTTAGGTAAAATTAATTTCAAATTATTTTAATTAACGTATTCTTTAAAACATTAATAAAGTACAATAATTACTGTCTGCTATTTCCACCAGTAAATTGCGGTTCCTGCACTTTATGTCGGACCACAGCCGCTGAAAATCCCAAATTTTCCTTCTTTTAGAGGAAAATGAGAAAAAGTTGAAAGTAAACCATGAAGATTTGATTTCACAGAGAAGCTAAAAATAGACATTGGCATAGGGATTAGCAGAAAGCATAGCACTAGGGACTTTAACGCCATAAAAGTAGACTATTTTATAGCAAGAATAGTCGCAAAGTTAATTTGTTGCCAAAATATTCGCCCCTATAACCTGCTCCCGCAATGATCACTGGCATTTACACGCACATCGCTGCTTAGTCAAACTTTGAAGCGGCGAATATTCTGTCGCCAAAATATTCGCCCCTATAACCTGCGGAAACAATGATCGCTGGCATTTACACGCACATCGCTGCTTAGTCAAACTTTGAAGCGGCGAATATTCTGTCGCCAAAATATTCGCCACTATAACCTGCTTCCGCAATGATCGCTGGCATTTACACGCACATCGCTGCTTAGTCAAACTTTGAATATTCGGAAGCAGGTTATAGCGGTGAATATTCTGGGGACAGAAGCAGGTTATAGCGGCGAATATTCTTGCAACAAAATTAACTTTGCAACTATTCTTGCTATAAAATAGTCTACTTTTATGGTGTTAAAGTTAGCGACTATTCATAGACTATACTCTTAGACAATTTAAATGCACTTTAGTAATGCCCTGTACTCTCCTTTATCAAGGAGGATTATTGTTTAAGCATTGTTTAATACAGAGAGAGTATAAGGGAGAGCCCTGGGAGTTAGCAAGGTCACTTAGCAGCAACTTGCAGCATTTTAGTAGCATTTGTGTCAGAGCATGCCTGAGTATTGTTACACTTGAAAGTAAAGGAAATTGATTGGGGCAACAATGAGTAACAAAAAGTGACTGCGTTGTTATCACTTGCTTATTGGAGACAACACAATAAAACCATTTGTATATTTTATTTAGATCCGGAACTGGAAGTTGGCCTGCTAAGAGGGTCCATTTCAGCAAATTTGAGGAGCTGGTGCTGCCTTTCCTTCACAGTGAGAGTGTGAGCGGTGTGTCCGGCATGTTTGATTTGGGCAGGAATGTTGGCCAAGGTAGGTGTAATGACATTAATACAAGTGTATTTACTCTTGCAGAGAAGCTTAATATTAATGTAAAACTTCCCTAACAGCTTCTCGTCTGTGCTCCACTCCCCACAGTGCGATCCTGCAATTGGAGGGGATACGTTTAGTGGGGAGGAAAGTGATAGAGGGTCGCATGTGGGTGGCAGCGATGTGACCTTCTTCTCAGATGAGGAGCTCCCAACCCAGGCCAGAGGAGAGAACATGGCACCCCAGGAACCTGAGAAAGATAGGTTCCACAAATCCCTAATAAGGCATCACAAAGCCTTGATGGATCAGATGCATGTCGACTTGTGTGTGGCCACTAACACCTACAATGCAGGGCAGGCACGGCAAGCCACACACGAGTCGGCAATGCTAAGCCTCCAGCAGGCCAGTGAGGCACGGAAGGCGCAACACGAGGCTGACATGTTGAGCCTCCATCAGGCCAGCGAGGTGAGGAAAGCACAACATGAGGCTGCCATGTTGAGCCTGCAAGAGGAGCGGGTAGAGATCAAAAGGCAAAAACTGGCCCTGTTGGCTCAACAAAATTTGCTCCTCCAGCAACAAATTGCCGCCCTACAACAACAGGCACAAAAGCCAACAGAGCCAACAAGCTCTACCAGTGGAGCTGCTGGTAAGAGCAAAACTCCTGGTCCTGCAGGTTCAACTAGGCAGCTTCGCAAAAGAAAATAAATTGTGCACATTAGGGATTTGTGGAACCTATCTTTTCTTAGTTTTCTTTGTGTTTTTTCTATTTGTGTTGCGGGTGGAGGAATCACCTGGAAGTGGGTTCCCTGTAAATAATTTTTTTTTTTTTTTGGAGAATTTGTTTGGTATTTCTTGTGTATGGGATTAAATATTGTAGGTGCTTACAGGAAAAGTAATTGGTAACGATTTGTCCCTGGATTTCACTCCCTCTGGCATCCGCACCTCAGACAGGATCTTGTGGATGTATGGGGTCCTCCAGGTCATCGGCCATATCCCCAGGTAAGCCATGCTGGTTTGCCAGATTGTGCAGTACAGCACAAGCAGCCACAATGTTGGAAACTTTGGAGGGGCTGTACATGAGGCTGCCTCCTGATTTATCCAGGCAGCGGAACTGGCTTTTAAGGACCCCAAATTTCCGCTCAATCACAGACTGCGCTTTCACATGTGCTTCGTTAAAAGCACACTTGGCCCGTGAACGCGGCCTGTGAATCGGTGTGATGAGATACCGAGAGCATGGGTAGCTAGCATCTCCTGAAATAAAATAAGATGTAATAAGATGCTGCAAACAAATAAGCTGCTTCCAGTCTCCCTGTGTCAAAACACGGCCCTTTTGCAACAGATGTGACAGTGTGAGACTGATAGGTGACACTACAAGTAGCTGCTTTGTCTCTCCCAATGGCAAAAGAGGGCACTTTACAAATTGCAAAACAAGCTTATGGCAGGCAGGGCCTGGTTTTACAGTGGGAGACAGAAAGCAAATGTGGGCAAGTTGTGCTAGATAGGTGACACAAATACTTACCTAACAGCCACCCGTGAGGCATTTGTCCTGTCTTTAAAGAATGGTAAAGTGCGGACTGCCTTAGGATATAAGCATCGTGAGAACCCAGACACAATGCTCGTGAGAGGAGCCGGGGAACCCAGACACGATGCTCACGATGCTCATGATATTCATACGTGCATCACACACCACTTGCACGTTTAGGGAGTGGTAGGCCTTCCTGTTTCGAAAAATGTGCTCCCTGTCTTGGGGGGGGGGTTTAACGCCACATGGGTGCAATCAATTGCACCCAACACATTGGGGATGCCACTTACCCCATAAAAATGCCTTTTCACAGCGTTCCACTCGTTCCGATGTTGGGGGAATGAGATGAAATTCCCGGACACCGATCGGATTGCGTCCAGAACCTGGCCAAGGCACCGTGAAAAGGTGGGCTGTGACACCCCCCTGTAAACCCCCCCGACCCTCTGGAAACTGCCAGTGGCCAAAAAGTGCAGGGAGCACAGCAGTGTCACCATACCGGGGACAGCACGGCTTCTGTGAGTCAGTGGTTGCAGGGAAGGCTCAAGCAGCTCATACAGGCTGGATATCGCTACCCTATTGAGCCTGTATCGCCTGACCACTTCATCCTCGCTTAAGCCCTCTAATGTGGCCCTTTCACGAAAAAACAGAGGCCACATGACTGAGAAGGCTGGGGGTCTTGACATACCTCCTCCCTGTCAAGCAGAAACCCCATGGCATACTCCATTTTAGCTTGTAACATTCAAAACTGAAAAATGTGCTTTGCCCAAAGCTTCCCCCAATCAGGCGCTAAAATACGCCCACATTTGCGCGCTAATTAACGCATTTAACGCTTTAGGTGCTTTTGTGAATCATGTGTTCACATTCTTTTCATTCGCTAATTACCGCATTGCGTTAAAATTAACGAACGCGGTTGCGTGTGAATTAACGCATGTGATGTGCGACTTAACGAAAGCGGTAATACTGTAGTGAATCGCGCGTTAATTTTCACGTCTATTTTAACGCATAAAAGCATGCGATAAAAATTAACGCACTTTAGTGAATCAGCCCTAATTTTTCCAGTGTTTTGTTGACCATCCCAACTTTTTTGACATGTGTTGATGACGTCAAATTTAAGACAATAAAATTTCTCAGTTTTAACATTTAATATTTTGTCTTTGTACTATTTGCAGTCATATATAAGTTTGGGACCTGTTAACCAGAATGCTCTGGACCTGGGTTTTTCTGTAATTAGGATCTCTATACCTTAAGCCTAAAACTAAAACTGTAAACATGAATTAAACGCACTAGGATTGTTTTGCTTCTACTAAGGATTAATTATATGTTTATTGGGATCATGTACAAAGTACTGGATTTTTATGACTGAGAAAAATGAAATTATTTTCAGAAATTTGAATTATTTGATTATGGAGTGTATGTGATCCATACATGTAGAGTGTTTAAAAGATTTACAGATCATCCTATTTTTATTTATATTTTAATTTTTTGGAAACATAAAGGCAAAACAAAAAAAATCTTGATCCACTATCTTACCCAACACAGATTACTGTGCAGAATAACCACACAGTGATCTGCAATTTAACCACCTCCTCAAATTTAATCTTAGATGCACTGGGACTAAAGGTGGCCATACCCCACACTACAAAATATCTGTGTTTCTCAAAGTGCTGTATTCCATAAATTTCACTAATGTTTTGGTTCCGGCTTGGGCCCTTTTTTAAAGTTAAGGAATACAAAATGAAACATACCTTTTATACTGTGTGACAATTATTAACAATGCCTATTAACTAATTAATAATTTTATGTGGATGTCCTTACCCTCATTTACTCCTATACCAGTGGTACAAAGTGAAACATACCTTTTATACCCTGTGCCAATTATTAAAGGACATATAAACCCCACACACAAAAATGTAATCAGTGAACAGCCTTTTTGAAATCTTTCAATACCTGCCACACTGGTTGTCCAGAAGTTAATAGTAAGGCTGCAATATCTCCTTAATCACTTAGATTTCCTTCTGCTCCTGAAATTTCCCTCAGGAAATTGCTTTGACTTCTGGCTTGTGGGCATGCTCAGTTGTTCTAAGCTCAGATTACTAAACACACCCTCCAGTCTAGCAGCTAGGGAAGAGATGGCATTGCTGGTTCCCACAGAAACACAACTCTAGCTGTCTGCTTTAATTTTTTTCTCCTTCTCTTTTTTGCTCTCCTGAGCTCAGCTCAAACAAAGCAGAACTTTTATCAAAGACAGTTGTGCCTGTGTGAGCCTGTATTCTTGATGAAATGTAGGCTGAATAAGGGTCTGTGTGTGTGTATGCTGTTTGCAGATTTAAATGTATCTGATTATGTATCAGAGGAAAAATGGCAAACGGGTGAAAGCTGCTATCTGCTTTAGGAAAATGTGATGGTGCTGGCAAGCGGAGGGGATATATGCAGTACAAATAATGCTATTTGGGCGGAGGAGACGTGCCCAACTGATATATATTGTAGGCAAATGTAGGCTTTACATGTTTTTTAACATTGCCTCTTAACTAACTAATGAAAAATTTTCTGTGGATGTACTTACCATTATTTACTCCTACGCCAGTTGTGCTCCAGAAGCAAATACCCAGCTCCAAATATGCCTGATATAAGAAAAAGAGAAATAGTACCTTTGGAAATCAGCATCCTCCACACTCTGCCTCTCCTTTACAGTCCGTTTATCTGATCTCTTTTTCTTTGAACAACAAAAAACACTTTTTTTAGATCTTGAATGTTTACCAGCCAGCCTGTGACAGGTTTTAGAGCAGCACACTGACCACAGACAGCCCATGATGTTAAAACCACATATTTCCACCAGTGTGGGTTGTCATTTCAGCTACTCCGGTGTGTTCATTGATGCCCAGATGAGCTGTGCGGGTAACGTTATGATCTAAAAAAAAACAACATTCACATTAATTCTAAAAAAAAACAAGCCAGAAAATGCACAAATTTTAAGACTTTATTGGGTCACACAATGACAATATCCCTTAAAATTAAAAATAGGAGCGCTCCAAAGAAGGATGCGCAGAGGAGGAAGGAATACACAGTGGTCAGCCAATGCTCCTTACAGTCACACAATCAAAGTAAACCCAGCACATACAACCTATACTTACCAATCTATACACTCACATACATAAACTATATATACAACCATTAATACTAACTGTAGATATTAGTATCACAATAGCCTTGGATATTCTGCTTGTTCAAGAACTCATCCAGGTCCCTCTTAAAGGCATTAACAGAATCTGCCATTACCACATCACTAGGAAGGGCATTCCACAACCTCACTGCCCTCACCGTGAAAAACCACCTACACTGCTTCAAATGGAAGCTCCGTTCCTCTAATCTAAAGGGGTGGTCTCTGGTGCGTTGATCGTCTTTATGGGAAAAAAGAACACCCTCTATCTGCCTATAATCCCCTCTAATGTACTTGTACAGAGTAATCATGTCCCCTCGCAAGCGCCTCTTTTCCAGAGAAAACAACCCCAACCTCGACAGTCTATCCTCATAGCTTAAATCTTCCATCCCCTTTACCAGTTTAGTTGCACGTCTCTGCACTCTCTCCAGCTCATTAATATCCTTCTTAAAGGAGAAGGAAAGGCTAATGAAAAGTTAATCTCAAGCTGCTGGCATACCTTCAGTTGTCTCAATTGTGCCCTTAAGTCTCCCCATATTTCAATAGCTCAGATGATCAGAAGCCAAACAGGAAAAAAAAAACGTTAAGCTGGGTAGAGAAGATTCCCATAATGCAACGCTCCTGCACAGACACTACGACCAGTTCCTTAGTGAGCACATGCGCACAAGCAAGAGTGCTCCCCATAGCATCTGGTTGCCATGGGGATGCCTTTATAAGAAGTGGATGCAGCAATGAGCTGGGGGCATAAGAAGAGGATGCCGGCAGGTGCTGGGGGGCGGGGGGTCGGGTGCGGTACACCTTTCCTGCTGATTCCTGCTGCCCTGTCACTTTTTACAAGCGCACCGCGGAGCGGAGGGGGGGCGGAGTTGGTGTGTGAGACTAACGCAGCTTGCAGGTGCTGGGGAGGCTGCTAGAGGATGTTGGGGACGCATGTGTAGTAGAGAGTAGTAAGGGAAAGGAAGTGGGCATTCCTATTAAAGATGGCGGTCGCCGTTCACTGAAACGAGTATGTAGTATATACAGTAGTAAGTGTATGTCTGTAAATCTTTCATTAGTAGATAGTTCACGTTTATATTATTTCTACCAAAGTGCATAACTTTGCAATTGTCCACATTGAACCTCATTTTCCAGTTTGCTGCCCAGTTTTCCAATTTTGTCAAATCGCTCTGCAAAGTGGCAGCATCCTGCATCCTAGATTTGCACAATTTAGTGTCGTCAGCAAAAATAGAAACAGTACTCTCTATGCCCACCTCCAGGTCATTAATAAACAAGTTAAAAAGCAAAGGACCAACAACACTGGTCCAATTAGAAAATGTTCCATTTACCACCACTCTTTGTAATCTATCCTTCAGCCAGTTCTCTATCCAATTACAAATATTATGTTCTAGGCCAAAATTCCTCAATTTGATCATTCACCTTCTGTGAGGTACTGTGTCAAACACTTTAGTCCAAAGTAGATGACATCAACTGCCATTCCAGCATCGAGGTTCTTGCTCACCTCCTCATAAAAGCCGACTAAATTAGTCTGGCAAGATCTGTTGCGTATAAAACCATGCTGGCACAAACTAATAGTATTGTGAACTGCAATGTATTCAAGTACCCTATCCCTTATTTCCCCTTCCAAAAGTTTTCCTACTACTGATGTCAGACTAACAGGCCTATAGTTTTCATGCTGAAAACAGGATCCCTTTTTAAACAACGGCACCACATTAGCAATTCGCCAGTCTCTCGGCACCATGCCGGACCTCAACGAATCCTGAAAAATTAAGTGAAGAGGCTTGGCAATCACAGCGCTCATCCCGAGTGACCCATGCGTCAGTAGCTAAATTACTAGAACTGGGCATATTAAAAGGGAAGCCTTCATTAGCTGGCTCCTCAGATGTATAGACAGATGAAATATAAGAGTTCAAAATTTCTGCTTTTTCCCGTTCTCATCAACCAACGTACCCCCCCTTGATAATGAGGTTCCCACCCCTTCTTGCTTCATTTTTTTACTATTCACATAATTAAAAAATAATTTTGGATTCTTTTTACTCCTAGCTGCAATATCCCTTTCCATCTCTATTTTAGCTTGCCTGATAGCTTTTTTGCATGCTTTATTTGCTTCCTTGTACCTGATGAAAGTTTCTGCTGTCCCAGCTAACTTGAATGCTTTAAAAGCACATTTTTTCTTACCAACCTCGACTCTAACACTTTTATTCAGCCATAAAGGTTTTGCTTTGCGATGCCTCTCCTTGCTTACAAGGGGAATATACTGTTGTGTATACCTGCAAAGCAATGTTTTAAAGATGTCCAATCCTATGAAATGACCTTATGTAATGGTCATTTTGCAGAAAAGGGAAAAGGGTAAATGTGATAAACTAGATATACAAATATAACTATTATTTGTATAAAATGATAGAGGTGCCCACTTAATTTCACTGCTGCACTGTAGCCCCCACCCGTCATAAGCTACATTTAAAATTTTCTGATATCGGTAGGGGGAGGCAAGATGGCCACATCCACAAATGAGGTATGTGTGAGTAGCAAATCGGCCTTCCAAGGTAGGAATAATACAAATAATAATCATAGCTACTAGCCTGGTGATACTTGCTGCCCCTGTGTTTGGGGGCATAATTAGACATAATTAGACAGGACAGCAAAGTCTTCAAGGGACTTTAAAACTCTGGGAAGTGTCCTCGATTTTTATCAGAGCACAGGAGTTACTCTGCAGTCCACCTAGGGGAACACTTAACTAAATAATTCTGAGCAATGTTCTCCACAAATCTGAAGACCAGCTCTGCCTTTAATCTGTTCATACACAAACTGATACAATCTATAATGTAAAAGGAAGAAACTATGAAAATACAAATATGTTACCATTACTGCTCTGGTTCTATTTTTGTGGCCTGTATTTTAAGGAAGTTTGTTTGCAATGCATTAAGCAAGAATATATTTGGAGAAAAGAAAGCCAGTGCTGACAGTGCTTGCTCTACTTTATCTGCTTGTAAGAGATTGTCTTTGGAAATGTTTTTCCACTGCTGAAAACACATTATATATGTACAGCAAAACACATACAAAATTAGGAGATATTTAGAAATAATACACCTACAGATGTGCATTCTTAACTATAATCAGTAGAAAAATAATCAGTATCCCTGCCAGGAAATTATATTTTTTTTCTTATTCCCTGTTTCTGGTTACATTTAGGTGTCAAAAGATGATCTCTATTTGTGTCACAAGCTCTCCTATAGGCAGAACCTATGACCTCCTCTGGATAAGATCTTTAAAGGGGTACTGTTATGATTTTTATGGTGCACTTTTTATTTCTAAATTACACTGTTTACATAGCAAATAATTTACTCTACCATTTAAAATTGTATTCTTAAAATTTAAAATTGTATTCTCAAATGGTGTGTAGGCAGTCACCTCATTGCATTGTGCAATGAGCTTTCAGAAAGAGCCAGCGCTACACTTTAAAACTGCTTTCAGGTAACCTATTGTTTCTTCAACTGGAGGAGTCACAAACAAGACTTGGATTTCTTACTATTGGGTGCTATTCTGATATCTACTGGGAGCTGCTATCTTGCTACCTTCCCATTGTTCTGCTAATCGGCTGCTGGGAGACGGGTCAGATCACTCCAACTTGCAGCTCAGCAGTAAAGTGTGACTGAAGTTTATTAGAGCACAGGTGTGGCACCCTGGGAAATGAAGAATGCGGCTAGCCCCTGGTATTTTAAAACTAAATACTATAATCTGTATTACAGAAAGGCCATCTCAGGGCCGGGCCAAGGTATTTTGGCACCCTAGGCAAGGTCTTCAATCAGCGCCCCCCCAGTCAGAGCATAGCCACATGTATTGCCCCACCCGATGCCCAGTCACAGCCCAGACAGTCAGACAGCACTAATAAATACTGCTATCATCAAGCCACATAAAATTATCCCCCCCCCCGATTGCCCCCATGTACCAATGCCAGCAGCCATCCTATTGCCCCCCATCTGTACTGTGCCAGCAGCAGCCAATCCCTCATATTGCCCCCCATCTGTACTGTACCAGCAGCAGCCAATCCCTCATATTGCCCACCATCTGTACTGTGCCAGCAGCAGCCAACCCCTCATATTGCCCCCCATCTGTACTGTACCAGCAGCAGCCAATCCCTCATATTGCCCCCCATCTGTACTGTACCAGCAGCAGCCAATCCCTCATATTGCCCCCCCATCTGTACTGTACCAGCAGCAGCCAATCCTTCATATTGCCCCCCATCTGTACTGTACCAGCAGCAGCCAATCCCTCATATTGCCCCCCCATCTGTACTGTACCAGCAGCAGCCAATCCCTCATATTGCCCCCCATCTGTACTGTGCCGGCAGCAGCCAATCCCTTATATTGCCCCCCATCTGTACTGTACCAGCAGCAGCCAATCCCTCATATTGCCCCCCCATATGTACTGTACCAGCAGCAGCCAATCCCTCATATTGCCCCCCATCTGTACTGTGCCAGCAGCAGCCAATCCCTTATATTGCCCCCCATCTGTACTGTGCCAGCAGCAGCCAATCCCTCATATTGCCCCCCCATCTGTACTGTACCAGCAGCAGCCAATCCCTCATATTGCCCCCCCATCTGTACTGTACCAGCAGCAGCCAATCCCTCATATTGCCCCCCATCTGTACTGTGCCAGCAGCAGCCAATCCCTCATATTGCTCCCCCATCTGTATTGTACCAGCAGCAGCCAATCCCTCATATTGCCCCCCCATCTGTACTGTACCAGCAGCAGCCAATCCCTTATATTGCCCCCTCCAATCCTATTGGGTTTAATTAATGTTTTGATGATTTTTTAGTAGAAGTATGAAGATCCAAATTATAGAAGCACCCCTTATCTGAAATACCCTTGGTCCTGAGCATTCTGGATAACAGGTCCTATACCTGTACCAAGTAAAAATATCCCAAATATGAAAGCCAAGGGTCCACTGAATATTGTGATGACCATTGTGCATACATATTTTATGGCATATATTTTTACTACCAAAAAATAAACCACCTGGTTTATGTGTGGTAAAAGTGGGAAACAAGTAATTTGTTACCAGAAAACCTCATATTATCAGAAAATCCACATTCTGCTAAATGTAAAATGGGTCAATATGTCTTTGTATGGCAAAGCACAAAACAACAAAGCTATGCTAAATGTAGCAATTTTTATGTAGTTTCTGAAAATTGTCTCAAAGCTTGTACTATAACCAATGCTATAACCCACATTTTGTAACATGCCAACATAAAACATTTTAAATATGAATGCCACAGGCCTACTGAACAGTTTGATGCCTGCTATGCATAGATTTACCAAACTATGTGGCGAATAGAGGCACCCAAATGAAAATAGTGCATATGAATTTTCACATCTGACACTCTGGCTACTGCAATATAAGCTCCCGATATGTGTATTATGTGCCATAACACCCCAAACTACCAAACTACGAAGTTATGCGTAACGTAACAGATTTTATGAAATTTCTGAAAATCTTCACAAAGCTTGCATTTTACCTCATTATATACCCCACATTTATGTATCAACATAAAACATTCAAAATATGAATGCCAGGGGTCTACTGAACAGTTTGATGCCCAATATGCACAGATTTGCCAAATTATGTGGCATACAGATGCACCCAAATCGATAAATAGCAAACAAAATTTCCATGGGCAAAAACAAGTAACAAAGAACAATGCGGAATATAATACAATCATTAAAATTCAATAAAACTGCTAAAATCAATGCTTTTTTTCATCTAGTGTAATCTGCAGTCAGAATCACAGTTTCAATATTTTTAACACCTATGCAGAACTGAAAATGCAATAAAATGACTAAAAATGTACCAAAATCACCAAAAATATTATATGAGGACCAAAATAACATACAAAAGGTATTGTGCAGTGCTGCTTGCGAATCTGCTATCCACAAAGGCAATAAAAAAAAATTTTCAAGCAAAAAAAGGATACAATGAAAAAATCCACAAAATTGTATGTGCGTACGAGTGTGTGTTCACTTGGCAAAATGCCTTTTTTTGTGCATGTGTGTGCTTGTGCAAGTATGTGTGAGTGCTGTGAATGTGTAAAAAAGCCCCCAAAATGTATGTGTGTATTAGTGTAATGAGTGTGTGTTGTTTTGACACTTACCTGGGGCTGGCTGGCAGGAGGGCAGATTGTCCTGGAGAAGCCTCTTCCTTTTCTGATCCAATGATTGGGCGGAGCTTGGGGGGGGTAGAAGAGCAGTAGTATCCACGTGCCATTTCCTATGGGGACCTTGGGCGATTGCGCCCTAGGGGCCACTGGTACCCTTCCTCTGCTCCTTGCCTAGGGCCTGGGTAATGAATGGGGAGTGAAAGAGTGACTTTATGAGACGCTCCTTTGCTCTCAAACCCAGAAGCACTGTGAAATACTGTTTGTATGTTATCTTGGTGCTTATATTACATTTTTGTTGATTTTGGTGCATTTTATTTGTTTTATTGCATTTTTAGCCATTTTATTGCATTTTCAGTTCTGCATAGGTGTTTTTGGCCAAGCCAATCATTCATTTTGGTGGTTTTACTGGATTATAGCATTGTCAATTTTCTTTGTTACTTGTTTTTGCCCATGGAAATTTTGAATGCTATATATGTATGTATGTATAACTTTATTTATAAAGCACCACAAGGGTACGCAGCGCTGTACAATCTTACAATATACAAAATAACACACAGGGAGGACAATAAATAAGTATAAATACACAGGAAATAAGTGCCATGTGGTATGAGACACAGTAGGAAGGAGGTCCCTGCCCCGTAGAGCTTACAATGTAAGTCAATATATCAATTTAGGTTCCTCTGTATGCCACATAGTTTGGTAAATCTATGTTCAGTAGACCCCTGACATTCATATTTAAATGTTTTACGTTGATTCGTTGATGAAATGGGGTACAGAATGGGGTAAAATGCAAGCTTTGAGACAATTTTCAGAAATTTCATAAAAATCTCTACATTTAGCTTAGCTTTACTGTTTGATGCTTTGCCATACAATGACATTTTTATCCATTTTAAATTTGGCTGAATGTGTATTTTCTGAAAATATGAGGTATTTTGGGATCAACTTATTTCCCACTTTGACCACATATATTTCTACTACTAAAAAATACACAGCCTAATTTATATGCCATGAGATATGTATGCACTAACTTCATTTTGGGGTCTTAAAATGCCAGATACTTTGGTAATCCTATGCACAACGGGTATTAAACTGTTCAGTGGACCCTTGGCTTTCATATTTAGGAAGTATTTTTCTTGGTACCTAATGCTATGTGTGAGATAAGGTGCTTGAATGTGGAAGCTTTGAGGTGATTTTTAGGTATTTTATCAAAACTGCCAATTTTGGGAAAGCATTACGACTCCATAGTTTGGAGAAGAAAGACATGGGTGCCCATTTTGAATTCACCCGAATGTGTACAAAAATACATTATATTGTTTTTGGGAAAGTCAGCATTTTTTTGTGTTTTTACCCCACAAATGCAGTAAATGTGTTGAATTTTCAGTTGCTAGTGATCTCCGGGGCAGTTTGTATGTACTAACTTCCTTTTGGGGTCTCTAAATGCTAGATACTTTCGGTGAGCCTATGCACAATGGCCATAAAACTGTTCAGTAAACACTTGGCTTTCATATTTAGGATGTTTTTTTTTGTGGAAGATCTGAGGCAATTTTCAGATATTTTATCAAAACCTCCAATTTTGGGATAGCATTGCGATTCCATAGTTTGGAGTAGAAAGACATGGGTGCCTATTTTTGATTCAACTGAATGTGCACAATTTAAAATATATAGTTTTGGGGGGTCAACAGTTTTTTGTGTTTTTTACCCCACAAAAATGCAGTAAATGTGTTGAATTTTAAGTAGCTGAAGTGATATCTGGGGCAATTTGTATGCACTAACTTTTTGGGGTCTCTAAATGCCAGATACTTTGATAATCCTATGCACAATGGGCACCCTTTGCTTTCATATTTAAGAAATTTTTTCTTGGCACCTAATGCTATGTGGTAGATAAGATGGAAGCTTTGAGGCGATTTTTTAGAATTTTCATAATTTTTTATAGAAACTACTAAGTTTGCTACATAGAAGTAGAAAGTAGGTATGCATTAAATCCAGGATTCGGTTTGGGGGATTGGCCAAGATTCTGCCTTTTTTAGCAGGATTCGGATTTGGCCTAATTCATGCCTCTGGGCGAACTGAATCCTTTAAATCATGTGACTTTTTATCAAATAAAGTGAAAGTTGGTTTATCAAAGTCCGAATTTCAGATCTTAAAAAGTATGATTGCAAAAAATTTGTATTAAATATGATAATTTCTGATGTGAGTTAATTGGTACGATCCAAAAGTTCCGAAATTTCCGTATCCGAACGATCGGAAACAGTGCAAAAACCTTTCTGACTTTGAACCTTCAGTGCATGATTTTGGAAGCCTCCCATAGGAAGCTTGAAGGAATTAGAAACTTTTGTACTCGTTGCGACAGATATGATTTTGTTGCACAAATTGACTTGAAGAGCGAAAAAGTTGCGGAAATTAATGAAAATATCACCTTTAATTACATAAATCTATAAGGTTGTAAGGTTGTAAAATAATGAAAGATATATTTCTACCAACTAGTAGCAAACAGTTGTTTACTGGTGTTCTGTTAGTAGACCTCAAGTAATCTGTCATCTTATAATATCAACCCATAATTATTTTACTGGCATTACAGTTACATTCTTTACTACATTCTTTATTTTTTTTATCACAGACAGAAAGAAAAGGAACCAATGGCAAATATATTTTACAAAGATTATATTTAGGGCCACATTTACAGTAAAAGTCATCATGCAGCAGTAAGTCTGGCACTTTAAAGAAAACTGTCATGGGAAATTGGGATGCACCAAATCCACTATTTTGAGACTAGACCAAACCCTGAATCCTTTTTGAAAGATTCAGCTGAATACTGAACCGAATCCCAATCTTAATTTGCATATGCAAACTATGGCACAGAAGGTGAAAAATG
This sequence comes from Xenopus tropicalis, assembly GCF_000004195.4. Lineage (NCBI taxonomy): Eukaryota > Metazoa > Chordata > Amphibia > Anura > Pipidae > Xenopus > Xenopus tropicalis. The sequence continues at coordinate 78,582,435 of NC_030682.2, read as the reverse complement.
TTGAACATGTTTATGTGGTGAAAAGTCACATGATTTTAAAGATTTTAAGGCCATATTTTTCATTTTAGGGTGCCACAGCCATGTGACCTGTGTTCTGATAAACTTCAGTCACACTTTACTGTTGAGCTGCAAGTTGGAGTGATATCACCCCCCTCCCAGCAGCCGATGAGCAGAACAATGGGAAGGTAGCAAGATAGCAGCTCCCAGAAGATATCAGAATAGCACTCACTAGTAAAGAAGCCCATACACGTTAAGATTCGCTCGCTTGGCGAGATCGCCAAGCGAGCGGGTTTTCACCCAATATCCCCACCTACAAGTGGGCGATATCAGGGAGCGTGTAGGCTAATTCGATCGTTTGGCCCTGGGGATCGAATTATATTGGCGGTTCAGGGACCGCATCAACGAGCCGATGCCAATTTCAGGCCAGATATCGGTCGGGCAGGCCCATCGGTAGTCCCCATACACGGGCGATTAGCTGCCGAATATTGGCAGCTAGATTCGGCCTGTGTATGGGGACCTTAAGAAATCCAAGTCTGGTTTGGTACTCCTCCAGTTACATGGGAGTAGGAGAAACAATAGGTTACCAGAAAGCAGTTCTAATGTGTAGCACTGGCTCCTTCTGAAAGCTCACAATGCACTGAGATGGCTTCCTACACACCAATATTACAACTAAAAAAAAATACATTTGTTGGTTCAAGAATAAAATTTTAAATGTAGAATGAATTATTTGCTATGTAAACAGTGTAGTTTAGAAATAAAAAGTATACCATAAAAATCATGACAGTATCCCTTTAAAAGAGGTTGAAACTTTTTATATAGGTCTTGTTGGAGGTGTATGTTATGTAATCCTCCTGAAGGGGGACTGATAGAGATTCTGCAAGTGGGAGTTTGATTTGCTTTAGAGCCCCCTCTGTGTGGCCCCCCACCTGTCGGGCTGCTTTGATGGCTTACCTTTGTGGAAGCTTTAAATGGTATCAGTACTGAGATTAAATGGCCCCCTGCATGGTTCTCAACTCAGATTCAGGCTGTAATCCCCCTGTATTGTTTAAATATGTAATCTCCTGTACTGTTCACACCTTTCAATCCTTCCATTGTTCACACCTCAGACTCAGGCTCTAATCACCCACATGGTTCACCTGTTCACACCTCAGGAGCAGTAGGAGCAATGCCAGCATTGTGTCAGTGTATGCTGTCTGTGTGTGCCATACACACTGGCAGCATAGGGCAGAGAGAGTTTGGCACACACAGGCAGGGTAGGGCAGGCAGAGTATGGGACACACAGGTAACATAGGTCAGACAGAGTATGGCACACATAGGCAGGGTAGGGCAGGCAGAGTATGGCACACACAGGGTAGGTAGGGCAGGCAGAGTATGGCACAGACTGGCAGGGTAGGGCAGGCAGAGTATGTGCCATACTCTGCCTGCCCTACCCTGCCTGTGTGTGCCATACTCTGCCTGCCATATGCTGCCTGTGGGAGGTAATCCTGGAAGGGGTTTGTTCTGGGAGTTTGTTAGCATTTGAAAATAGTCATTATATGGTCCCTAAGATGTGTAATTATGTGCAGGGGGTTGCTGTGCTATCCACAGGGGAAAAGGAGGCATAGGGATTTAAGGTTGTGTCTTAATATGACATAATATAATTCTTTCACATACGAATGAAGGGTGATATCCCTACAGTGAGCACCAACCATTTGGGGTTTTGCTGCGCTATCACCATTAATGTGGGTATAGTCTTAAAAGCTCTTGTGATAACATGGTTTTAAGTGGGTGTGGTTTAAAAAGGGGAAGTGGTCAAACTGTCTTCCATTATCGGCCCTCTATCGCGTTGGCCAGAAAGATTCCGGCCCTCGGTGCCACAGAAGTTGGACAGCGCTGCTTTAGGGCATGATAGGGAGAAGCATCTGTAATGGTGGTGGAATTTTGGGACAGCCCTGGTGTGTGGGTGGAGCTAAATGGGGATAGATATTGGTGTGGTCCTAGGGTATGGCTAATTAGATGAGTTAACATGTGGTGGTTGAGAGAAGTAATAATCACTATTCCCCTTACCAGCTAGGGCATCTCGAGATACAATATCAATACTCATGCTGTGATTATTTTTTGAACAATACTTTTCCATGCTGCAACTGAAGATCACGTGTACCTCCAGCAAAAAAAAAAAAAAAAAACAACACTAATATCAAAGCCTACAGGCAGCCTTTATCTCTTACGTCTTAAACTGTATCTCTATACTGTATCTATCTGTTATATATTTTGAAAATTATGAAATTTATTTCTGTATCTTTTTAAATATTTATAAAATCCAGTGAGCTTTACGGACTGGTTAAACATTGCTAAGTGTGTAATACCTATGAGCTAAAGCAAATATAATGCAGACTGAACAAAGCAATCATCAGATGACACTGCAGAGGCCTAAACACAAAGACAACATATCTTTTGCAACTGCCTGGCTCAAATCTGGCAGGGAAATGTGTCTGAGCTTCAATTGTAGCAAGTTGCCTTTTTTATGTAACCGTACATTTGAATGTATTCTGATCCTCTGCTAAAAGGATTGTTTGATAACCCTTTTTATACCCTTTCCCTTGCTGTGTGTTCTCCTGTAATAGAAAAATATTTGAATTTGCAGCTTATGATTTACCTTTCCTTCTGTCCCGTTCTCCAGCTGAATCACTGAGTGCTGCGCCTGTATGTGCTGGGTGGCTCAGGGCACAATCCCAGAATGATTTCACCTCTCTGTCTCTTATCCTGAACAATGTGCACTACATTTGCCAAGAAATCCTAGATTCCCCCAGGCCCATCCTTCTTAGTTGTGGATAGGAAAAGAAAATCCATCTCCTATTTTTAAACAAGCTAGGTGGAGAAATGAGAATGCATCTGAGAATCCAGTAATTCAGTTGATTAAGTGTACAGTTCTGAGTCATTGGAAAGGTCAAGCAACTTTATCTTCAAAGATATTTTTAATATTGGCCCCTGTGGAGAAAATTTGCTAACACATACAAAGCAAAATAAATATTACTTGTTTTAACAACATGTGTTATACACCAGTATACACTAAGGTTGCCAACTTTTTCCCCCCTAATGTCAGGTTTTGGGTTCGGGCAGGCTGTAATGTCAATTTGGGGTGGGGCTGTGACAAATAAGTGGAAATGGGTAGGAAAAAAGGTAAATGAGGCCAGCAAACAGGTAGACTGGGTGGGGAAATAATTGAAGCATAGGTGGGCCTGTGGTTTTAAGGGGTGATCGGCAGCAGAGAGGGTCAAGAAGGGAATTATGGGGCATTAAAAATGTAATGGCAAGTAAATTTTCAGGTAATTTGTAATACAGATGCTGGCCCTGGCTGGTGATTTGCTGACTATTTACCAACTAGGATTCTTCTGCGCTGCTACTGTTGCTAGGGTTGCCACCTGGCCTGTATTTTACTGCCAAGGCCGGTATAACAAATTTTCCAGCAATGTAATGCCCTTAAGTTTAACCCCTGGCCCACCCTCCATTCACCTCAGTCTTACCTGTTACCTTCTGCTCCATAACCAGTCCTACTTTAGTCTTGCATTATTGCCCCAACCCTTTCACATGATTACTCTGCCCCTAATACATCACAGTCTGCCCCCTTTCATGCCCCCCCCTTCCCTACAAGCTGGTAAGATATTTTAAATAGATCTTAACTTTTACACAGATTGTTCCTGTTAGAAGAATAGAATCTTTTTCTATTGTCCAAAGAACCCAAAGAAAGCAACAGAAATTTGATGGCACAATGGGTCTTGTTTTGACCACTGCTCCCCTCAGGCAGCAAGCGGCGGCTGTAAAAATGCTCTAACGTTGTCATTGCTTTCTTTAAAGAGCAAAAGGAAATGCTCAAATTAAAGCATGCAGAGTGGTGACAGGTGGACCTCTATGCTGAAATGCTCACTTTGCAGTGTGAGAGAGGGGACCTGTCACTACTATGTGTTTTAATCCCATCTCTATGGGAAGTGGTGACAAGGAGGAGGTTGAGGATTTCATTGCTGCTTTTTTCAGCTGCTAATAACAGCGATCCAGAGACCCCATGAGCCAAAACTCCTTATCTGAATTACTAATGATTGCTTTAAAGGAGAAGGAAAGGCTACATTGCTGATGGGTGCCAAAATTTTAGGCACCCCCCAATGACTTTAATTGCTTTCCATGAAACCCTCAGCCGGTGCTCCTGTTTTTTTTTTTTTCAAAACACATCAGTTAATAAAGCTTCTCTAGCAGAATCCATTTTTAAAAGCACAACCAGACCCCCTCCCTTTCCCCTTAGAAGCCAATCAGCAGAACAATGGGAAGGTAGCAAGATAGCAGCTCCCTGATGAGGAGGGGGATTATATTTAGTTTGTCATTTTAAGTATCCAGCATATGCTTGCTGTCTGGAAATGTACAGATGCTGACAAATAATATTTGTAAATATATAAGCATGTCACTGGGTCACTCAGGAGGAAATTCAAAAGTGACTTGAGCATGTAACAGTAAACAAAGGTCCAGGACTGGATGGTATTCATCCTAGGGTATGAAACAAGCTTAGCGCTGTGATTGCCAAACCTCTTCACTTAATTTTTCAGGATTCATTGAGGTCTGGCATGGTGCTGAGAGACTGGCTTAATTCTAATGTGCTGGCTTAATTCTAATGTGGTGCTGCTATTCAAAAAGGGATCCCATTCTCAGCATAAAAACTATAGGCCTGTTAGTCTGTTAGCGGTAGGAAAGCTTCTGGAAGGGGTAATAAAAGAAAGGATACTTCAATACATTGCAGGCACTCACCAGTTGATTGCTGGCGGAAAACTCGATGTGAGGCAGTAGAATGAAGTTTGGTTCTTTCATTTGCTAGAAAATGCTGTGGACAAAGCTCTTGAAATCTGCCCCATGTGCCACAGTTTTTGCAGTAAATTTATTAGAAAAATCAGTTAAGAGCCTGCATGGATTCATACCACAATACCGGCCAGTTGCCAACTATATGTAAGAGACAAGATAAAGACATCTACGGCATGTTAGGGTATATAAAATCCAGAGATGGGACCACAACATTAATGTAATAATATAATAAATCTTTACCCCAACAAACAGGCTCGCTCTTTTATTCTCATAGCTGTGGAGCAGTTATACTTGCTGAAGTAGTTTTTGGCTTTCTTGGCTAGAGGGAGCTCTTGCTTCAAACATGAGCTTTACACTGATTTCCAACCCAGACTAGATTGGTTTACAAGCTTTTTAAATAGGATTATATCTCAGATTCTCCCTTTCATATAAATTACATTTAAGGCTGGTGGGGAAATCCCTAACCAGCACAAACAGTTCTGGCTAAGACCCAACACTGTTGCTGAACAGTTCCTGAGCAGGGCTTGGTTAATCAACCTAGGGGAGGGTAGATTTGTACTGAATGTAGAATGAGCTGGATGAGCTAAAAAGGGAATTCACTTGGAAAATGCAACACAGTAGCAAATTACCTTCTGATTATTTTGACACATACACATGGAGAACTTGGCTGGTTGAAAAATTGGATTTAGAGAGGACCTGTCACCATAGAAATGATTTCAAATCCTATGTTATATAAGTCAAAATAAACTTTACTTAAACTACATACATCATTAAAATCTTGTTTATTTGATTATTTTGAAATTCAGAATCACAGGAAGCCAGTACAGGTATAGGACCCCTTATCCAGAATGCTCGGGACCAAGGGTATTCTGGATAAGGGGCCTTTCCGTAATTTATATCTCCTTACCTTAAATCTACTAAAAAACAATAAAACATTAATTAAACCCAATAGGATTGTTTTGCATACAATAAAGATTAATTATGTCTTAGTTGGGATCAATTACACATACTGTTTTATTACTACAGAGAAAAATGAAATCAAATTCTTAATTATGCGATTAAAATGGAGTCTATGAAAGAGGGGCTTTCCGTAATTTGGAGCTTTCTGGATAATGGGTTTCCGGATAATGGATCCCATACCTGTATGTGCCATTTTTAGAAAATTATGAAGGCAATTTTTGCATCATCCCAAAATCTCACATATGCACCAGAAAGAACCTGATGCACATACCCATGCACAGGCAGCGCCAGATTTTTCCGCCCCTAACACCCTACCCCCGTGTGCGCATTAGGCCCGGACCTTCACTTATAGACAGTGAAGATGGAGGGAGACTGTGTGGAGTGCAGTGACATCTAGGAAGTTCAGAATGGACAATAGATGTCTGACAGGTGAGACTTTTAAATAAGTTTATAACAGATATAAAAAAAAAATTGGGTTTCATGTTTAATTCTAAAAGGACTTTTAGAGGACATCATAAAGCTTGTGATTCACCATTATCTACAAGTAATGGGGTTGGTTCATTTTTAAAATGACCTAAGGCGACTGAGATCTTTCATTTACGAAAGGGCAAATTTGCACCACTACATTCCTGAAAGCCATTCCAACCAATAAAATGTTTTCCTGTTATTTTAACTACAATAATAATTGCTGATTTTTATCTGTGTATCTTTCTATTTCAGGATATGTTATGGAAGAAATGATGATGTTATTTCATAAAACAACCCATAGCTTAAGTGCTGTCCAAGACTTTGGTAGACACTTCCTTTCTGGAAATTAATAACATTAGACTATAATGTATTTTGTGCTTGGCAGTATAGCTAACTTTTTTTTTTTTAACAATAAAAGTTTTTATTGAAAACAAAGCATTGGCATTAATACAAGCAAGGTTTCAATCACAGGTTACAACACGGTACTGCATACAGTTATACATTCACTGTGAAGGATAGACATTTGCATTGATAAATAACACTCAGCTTTTATGCATTGGAGTATAGAGTAGTCCTGTCCTCTAGCAGGTAGGGTACCTTAGTGGTTTGCCGTAAAGGTGGGTATCTGGGGAGCCCTAAATCTCAGGAAGTCGGTACTGGCATATCTCGAGCATGCTTAGCTTGGTATAGGTTCCTGGTCAGTGTGTGCTGCCCAGCTCCCCCAGATATTGGTAAAGGTGACACCCTTCCCTTTTCTACCTAGTGAGTGCTTTTCTTGCAGGTATACCTGGTTCATGGCTTTCAGCCATGAGCCATAGGATGGGGCTGTTTGGGCTTTCCAGTTAAGGGTTATTTGTCTACAGGCCTGGAATAGCGCCTTAATTATGAGTGTGTTTAGACTGTGGTTAGTCTCTAGACTGGAGGTTATCCCAAGTATGCATATTTTTGGGGACGGGATGATGTCTGCGTCTGTCACCTCATTTAGCTTAGTAAGAATCCTAGCCCAGTAGGTGGTTAATAGTGGACAGGACCAGAGGGTATGCAGGAGGGATCCAGTGTCCACCTGACACCTAAAGCAGAGCGGGGAGGACTCTGGGTATATTGTGTGGAGTTTTGCCGGGGTGTAGTAGGCCCGGTGAAAAAGGTAAAGCTGCATCAGCCCATGTCTGCAGTTGATGGACACTGTTTTTGGGGAGGCCAGTACCTCCTTCCACTGGTCATCTGATATGGGACCTAGGTCATCCTCCCAGGCCTCCCTGCATCTCATGGTGGAGGATTTTTGCCTCGCCTCCATAATGTATTTGTGCAGGACTGCGATCTTGCACTTTTTATAGCCCATTTTTAGAAGTGATAGAAGTGGGTCTTCTAGGGTGGCCAAAAGGGACCTCTTGTTTAGGCGATTAAGGGTTGTGTTTACTCTGTGGTAAATTAACCATTGGGAGGCTGGTAGGGAGCGGTGTTGTTTTAGGAATGCGAATGGGGCTGTTACACCCATGTCCCACACGTCATGTATGGAAGTGAGACCTGCCTCCAGCCATTGCCTGGGGGGGGGGGTTCTGCCAGGCTTCCCAACACTTTATTGCCCCAAAGGGGGGTGGCAGGGTCTATTGTGCTAGTCCCGGCGATTTTCCGGGCGTCCACATATTCCCGTCGTACTGCTGCCACCAGAGGGTTGCAGGGAAGTAGTGATGGCTGGACCAGCGCGGCTTGCCACGGGGATATATATGGGGGTATTAGTTCCTGCCATAAGCTGTATAGGGCAGAGCAGGGGCCTTCAGGGGCTAGTGGGCATAGATGCGACAATTGCGACGCCAGGTACAGGACTCTGAAGTCGGGGAGAGCCATCCCACCCCCTGTTTTGGACCTTCTCAGATGAGGCATACTTAGCCAAGAGCGGCACTTTCCCCAGATAAATGATCTCATAAGTGTGTCCAGTTTGTCAAAGAAGGTTTTTGGGGGGGCGTTGGTGTGTGCCACAGGGCGTACATAATTTTTGGTTGAATAAACATTTTAATAAGTTGTATGCGACCCACGGGTCCTATTGGCAGGGTGCCCCATGCGGCAAACTTGGCGCCCATCCACTCCATCAAGGGGCCCAGATTTAGGTCAAAATATGTAGTTATGGGGAGTGCTATCTCTACTCCTAAGTATGTGAATTAGTTTACTATTGGTAGTGGACTAGGCGTGGGTCTAGGCCCGTTCTGCTGTGGGTCCACTAGGAAAAGCAGGGATTTAGCCTGACTGACCTTTAGCCCTGAGACTGTTCCAAACTCCGCTGTGAGTTCTACTAGTGCGTTTAGGGATTGCCCCCTGTCCCCTAAGTAAATTAAAGTGTCATCAGCATATAGTTGGAGTTTATCAATGCGGTTTTGGGATATCCAGCCCTGTATATTGGAGTTTTGTCTGACGGCCGCCGCAAATGGCTCTATTGCTATTGCAAATAACAATGGGGACAAGGGGCAGCCCTGGCGAGTGCCTCTGGTAAGGCTAAATGAGGGTGCCTCGTCAGTACCCACCCTAAGGAAAGCGGTGGGAGTTTTGTAAAGTAGTTTTATCAGGTTTACAAACTTTGTACCGAATCCAAATTTATCTAGGACTTTCCATAGATAGGGCCACTCGACCGTATCGAAGGCCTTTGCGATATCCAAAGTGGCTATGGCCCTCTCTCCTGCATTGGTGTGTGCCATCGTTAAGCTCAGAAATAGCCTCCTAACATTCATGGCTGTCGTTTTGCCCGGCATAAACCCTAGTTGGTCGTCAGCGATGATGCTGCCTATTGGCCAACAGTTTAGCCAGGATTTTTACATCGGTTGTGAGTAGGGATATAGGTCGGTAGGATTCTGGTAGAGTGGGATCTTTGCCCGTTTTGGGCAGCAGCACTATTGCTGCTTGGCACATGGATTGGGGTAGCTGTCCCTCCCCGAGAGCCTCTGTAAAGGTCTTTAATAGCATAGGTGCTAGCGTTTTTGCATGTCTTTTATATAATTCTACGGGGAGGCCATCAGCCCCTGCCGCCTTGCCATTGGGGAAGGATTCTATAGCCTCTTGCACTTCTATCAAGGAGACCTCCTCCTCCAGGAATGCCTTATATTCTGGGCTAAGTTGCGGCAGTTCTAGGGGGTCTAGAAAGGCATCTACTTTGTTGATATTGGCATCGTCCAGAGTGGACGTATAGAGATTGGAGTAGAATTTAGTTAGCTCCTGCTGGATTTCCCTAGTGTCTGTTGTTAATGGGCCCTGCTCCGTTTTTAGTAGCGTGATTGCGTTGGGGGTGGACTTTGTTCTTACTAGGTGAGCAAGCAACTTCCCTGCCCTTTCCCCGTGTTCCATAACATTTAGTTTCATAAAAGTATACTGGGAAAGTGCTTTGTCTCGCATGTATTTTGCATACCTTTCCTGGGCTTCCTCTAGCTGCTTCCCAGTGCGTCCCAGAAGGTTAGTGTGCCCACCGTGTGCTCATTTAGTGAAATGAGTTCCCTAGTAGCTGCTTTTATCTGTTGCCAGTTATCTAGGATTCCCAGCCACGCTGGGTTCAGAGACCACCTTGGTTTTCTAGCTTGCTCTGCCTCCCTGAATTGAATCTCCAGGGGGGCATGGTCTGAAATGCCCCTTGCAAGATATTTGGCTGCTCTTACCCGGGGAAGCGCTACCTGGTTGACAAATGCCAGGTCTATTCTTGATAGCACTGTGTGGGAATGGGAGTAACATGAGTACTGGCGAGTATTGGGGTGCAGGTGTCTCCACACCTCCGTTAGGCCAAGCGAGTCAGCTAAGGATCGTAGGTTGCTGTTAATTTCCTGCCCAGTTCTATTGCCCCTTCTCTGCCTGTCTGCAACAGGGTCCATAAGGGTGTTGAAGTCTCCCATTGCAACTATCGCAGCATGTGGGAATTTCGCTATAAAGTTAGCAAAGTGGGTTAGGCATGTGTCTTGATACGGGAGAGGGATGTAGATATTGGCAATCACAACCTCCTGGGCTTGTAGAAAGCCGTGTAGAAAAATAAACCTACCCTTAGGGTCCAGTTCCACCTTCCCCAGTCTAAAGGGGGTGTTACGGGTGATGAGGATGTCGACCCCAGACGAGTGTGTTGAGAACTCCGAATGATAGTGCCAGCCCACCCATGGCCGTCTGAGGGCCATTGTTCTGCCCCCCTGGAGGTGGGTTCCCTGCAGCAGGAATATATTAGCCCCCGATTTTTTCAAAAAATCAAGCACTAATCTGCATTTGATTTGGTCATTGAGACCCCTCACATTCCAACTGAGCAGTTTAACCATTTGGGGATTTAGGTAGTCCTAGCAGGGTGCCCCTTGTGTTCTGCGATAGTGACCCAACCTTATCTAGTACCTGGTTGCGTGCATCAGTAATATAGTGCCTGGATTTGGCCATGCTTATAACTGTGTAACAAAACCCTTGTAACAGTCCCTGCGCACCCTCCCCATCTGCACAGATCCCCAACTCCTGGCAGATTTGTTCCCATAAGCCATCAAACATCATTGTGAATAACAGTGGGGAGCTAAGTCAGCGCTTGGCCTAGCGGCCGTGAAAAGAGCTGTATTGCTTGTCACCATACGGTGATTCTGGGGGTAGAGTTTGAGTGGTTCTCTTTCAGTATATGCTCAGTCCCGGTCCTAATGCAGGTGTCTTAACCACCATCTAACGGGTGTAAACGGGGGGGTACTTAATAGCAAACATAGCACAACATATTGTTATACGACCTGGGAGTGTCCAGTGGCCCGTATGCACGGGGTAGACGAGGCAGTGATCGGAGACCGCCCTGGCTTGGGGGGGTCCAGTGTGGGACGAAAGTCTCTTAACGATTTCTCCTGCCGTCAATCCAGCTGCAGAGATCCTGCTGGTTGGTAAAGAAGTGTGAGGTCCCGTTCTCGATCACTCGTAGTCGAGCTGGATACAGCATGGCATACTGGAGGCCCATGTCATGTAGGCGCCTTTTACTTTCCAAGAACCGGGCCCTTTATTTTTGTATTTCAGCGGAAAAATCCCCGAAGATTGATATTTTGGCATCCTGGTAGGTTAATTGCTCTTTCTTGCGGGCTAGCGATAGTGTTGAGTCTCTGTCCCTCGCATTCAGCAGTCGGGCTATTAGCGGTCTGGCTGGTGCCCCTGGTATTGGGGCCTTGGTGGGTATGCGGTGTGCTCGTTCGACCGCAAACGCTGTGGAGAACGACTCCCTGCCAAATTGGTCTACCAGCCAGGTTTCTATGAATTTTCCTGGCGAGTTGCCTTCAGAGCGTTCAGGGAAGCCGAGGAATCGCAAGTTGTTCCTGCGTAGCCTATTCTCGAGGTCGTCGGACTTGGCTGCACATGTGTTGGGTAGAGGGTTGGAGACATCCTCCAAAGAGCTTACCCGACGCTCTAGAAGCGTGGTTCTTTCCCGCAGCTTCTGGAAGTCCTGTTTTATTATTGATAGCTCGACTTTTATCTCATCAGTTTTGGAGCATATAAGGGAAGTACAGGAGTCCTTGGAGGCCCGGATTTCTGAAAGTAAGTCGGATAGTGTAGGTTCAGTTGGCAGGGTTGCCGAGGAGGCTCGGGAGTCTCCGTGTGATGTACTGGGTTCCCCTCTGGCCTGCCGTTGTTGTGGTGGCTGGGCCTCATTCTCCTCGTCGCCATCTTGGGTGTGCCGTGCTTCGCAGGAAAACTTTTCAAGCCTTGATGCGGCTTCCGAAGCCCTTTTTTGGGCTTTGTTCTGCCCCATTAATGCTCTCGGGGGTAAGGGTTCTCCGGTGTATCCCCAGGTATCCGTTCTGTGTGGTTTTTAAGCGCTTATCTGCAGGATTGTAAGAACTGGACAAGGAGCAGTCTCTAGGTGCGACTGTTCACATTCAGCGCCAAGCCACGCCCCCATAGCTAACTTTTAGTATGTTAAAGAATGTGCTATTCTTAGACTGTTTTTCTGTGCCTCCTCTGCTGAAAATTCTCTAAAAAAATTCAGAGAAGGACATGCATTGCTCAGTAAGGTCCCTTTAGACCCTAATGGTGAGGGGCCCTCAGGACCCAGGGCACCCCCTCACTGTGGGGCTTTATTCATGTTACTGACAAAGACACAAATAGGAAATGCCATACCAAAGTTATTTTGCTGTTTTCAGAGCAGCCCTTTCTGGAGTACAGAACATTAACTTATTTTACATTTTCCAGAAATATAGAAAGAGTTAGCTTAAAATTTTGTGATGGTCAGGTAAAAGACAGATGCCAAATATCAATGTAATGTAATGCTGGCTTGTAGGGTGGGCAGTCTTTTTTCCTTATTAAACAAAGAGGTCAAATGGTTTTGGTCTTAATTCAGACTTTGATGTATCATGCTATTATGAATAACACTTCAGATATGTCTATATTAATGTCTATTGCTTATGCTTATGTGCAAGTAAAAAATATTTTTTTTCCCAATACTGTACTTTTAAAAATGGTTTCTTTTTCCCCCCCCTTTTAACCTTTGACCGCTTTGAAAATTGTCTGAGCCATGTCCCCTGGTGGGTATATATTGTTTAAACTATGTATTATATACCTAGCCTGTGATTAAGTGCTTTGTCATGAAACACATAAGGCTTGTATCTATAGAAAGATCTACAGTATTGCACTTTGCCTGTTTGTGCATGTGCACCTGGACTGGAGAGCCTCTACTGGCCATTTCAAACAAAACCTTTTTGTGTTTCTTGCTCCAGCTGGTAGGCCCTAGATATCAGATTCTCTGGTGGGCCCTACGTACCCCAGTCTGACCCTGTGTAATATGCACTGCAGCTTCCTGCACCTGTGAGGATAATGGACCAGATTCAATTCAGTGAGAAAAAGTTATGTCACAGTTTATCATGTAAAATAACTTTTGGATGTGATTCAATTCAGAGAGAAAAAAATTTTGTCCTAATTCAGTTCCAATTTTTTAGACTTTAATAGAGTTTTCATGGGATAAACAGTGAGATAAGTTGTTCTGAATTTAACTGCATCTCAAATTGAATCTTGTCCATGAGTTTTCACTTTTGCTCACCAAATTAAATCTGGCCCAATGTTAGGTCTTATTTAGTAATAGCAACATAAACATTAAACAGTATGGAAAGTCTCAGTTATGAAGAAAGACTGGCCAAGTTAGGTCTGTTTACACTGGAGAAGAGGCGATTAAGAGGTGACATGATAAATATGTCTAAATACTGTATATAAGGGGATCATATAATAACCTCTCTAATGTTTTATTTACCAGTAGGTCCTTCTGAGGGCACCCACTCCTTTTAGAAGAAGGGAGGGTCCGTTTAAATATTAGGAAAGGATTTTTTACAGTGAGAGCTGTGAAGTTGTGGAATTCCCTCCCCGAATCAGTCGTGCTGGCTGATACATTATATAACTTTAAGAAGGGTCTGGGTGGATTCTTAGCAAGTGAGGGAATACAGGGTTATGGGAGATAGCTCTCCCATACGAGTTGATCCAGGGACTGGTCCGATTGCCATCTTGGAGTCAGGAAGGAATTTTTTCCCCTCTGCGGCAAATTAGAGAGGCTTCAGATGGGGTTTTTTTGGGCACCCATTCTGGAAAGGATTTTTTACTGTGAGAGCTGTGAAGTTGTGAAATCACAATTTATTAATCCTAGACAATAGCATGGCAGATTGAATTTGTGTTCAGTGTGTCGACAAAAGACAGGTATGAAGTACTTAAATAAACATTTATTTTCTTTTACAATGCAACAGGTAAAACTTAACATGTGCTGTCTCATATATATACAGTGGAGGAAATAATTATTTGACCCCTCACTGATTTTGTAAGTTTGTCCAATGACAAAGAAATGAAAAGTCTCAGAACAGTATCATTTCAATGGTAGGTTTATTTTAACAGTGGCAGATAGCACATCAAAAGGAAAATCGAAAAAATAACTTTAAATAAAAGATTGCAACTGATTTGCATTTCATTGAGTGAAATAAGTTTTTGAACCCTCTAACAAAAAAAGACTTAATACTTAGTGGAAAAACCCTTGTTTGCAAGCACAGAGGCCAAAAGTTTCTTGTAATTGATGACCAAGTTTGCGCACATTTTAGGAGGAATGTTGGTCCACTCCTCTTTGCAGATCATCTCTAAATCCCTAAGGTTTCGAGGCTGTCTCTGTGCAACTCTGCGCTTGAGCTCCCTCCATAGGTTTTCTATTGGATTAAGGTCCGGAGACTGACTAGGCCACTCCATGACCTTAATGTGCTTCTTCTTGAGCCACTCCTTTGTTGCCTTTGCTGTATGTTTTGGGTCATTGTCTTGCTGGAACACCCATCCACGACCCATTTTCAGTTTCCTGGCAGAGGGAAGGAGGTTGTCGTTCAGGATTTCACGATACATGGCTCCGTCCATTTTCCCGTTAATGCGAATAAGTTGTCCTGTGCCCTTAGCAGAAAAACACCCCCAAAGCAAAATGTTTCCACCCCCATGCTTGACGGTGGGGACGGTATTTTGGGGGTCATAGGCAGCATTTTTCTTCCTCCAAACACAGCGAGTTGAGTTAATGCCAAAGAGCTCTATTTTGGTCTCATCAGACCACAGCACCTTCTCCCAGTCACTCACAGAATCATTCAGGTGTTCATTGGCAAACTTCAGACGGGCCCGCACATGTGCCTTTTTGAGCAGGGGGACCTTGCGAGCCCTGCAGGATTTTAATCCATTGCAGTGTAATGTGTTTCCAATGGTTTTCTTGGTGACTGTGGTCCCTGCTAATTTGAGGTCATTAACTAACTCCTCCCGTGTAGTTCTAGGATGCTTTTTCACCTTTCTCAGAATCATTGACACCCCACGAGGTGAGATCTTGCGTGGAGCCCCAGAGCGAGGTCGATTGATGGTCATTTTGTGCTCCTTCCATTTTCGAACAATCGCACCAACAGTTGTCACCTTCTCTCCCAGCTTCTTGCTAATGGTTTTGTAGCCCATTCCAGCCTTGTGCAGGTCTACAATTTTGTCTCTGACATCCTTGGACAGCTCTTTGGTCTTTCCCATGTTGGAGAGTTTGGAGTCTGCTTGATTGATTGATTCTGTGGACAGGTGTCTTTTATACAGGTGACTAGTTAAGACAGGTGTCCTTAATGAGGTTGACTAATTGAGTAGAAGTGTCTAACCACTCTGTGGGAGCCAGAACTCTTAATGGTTGGTAGGGGTTCAAAAACTTATTTCACTCAATGAAATGCAAATCAGTTGCTATCTTTTATTTAAAGTTATTTTTTCAATTTTCCTTTTGATGTGCTATCTGCCACTGTTAAAATAAACCTACCATTGAAATGATACTGTTCTGAGACTTTTCATTTCTTTGTCATTGGACAAACTTACAAAATCAGTGAGGGGTCAAATAATTATTTCCTCCACTGTATATGTATATATATATATATATATATATATATATATATATATATATATATATATATATATATATAAATGTTGCGCATCTATTTATATTTCCATTTTGTTATTTTAAATACCCATAAAATCTCATTGTGTACAGTCCAGGGTATTTTTGCAAGACTTACATTTTGGTCCATCCAGACCCTGGATCTCTGTGTTTTCATTTAAAAAAATTAAAATTTAATTTAGTTTTGGAACATTATAAATATATAAATTTTAAGAGCCCACTAGTGTTGGGTGTATGCAAAATTATTTTTACCATGCTAGCAGAAAACATTGTTATGTAGCTGTTAATTGCAAAATAATGTAGAGTAGGAAGGTCTATCATACAATATAAGGCAAGCAGGGGACATGAGATAATTTCTATTGCGTGAGGCTGCAGCACAGTATTGAGTTTTTTTCTGCATAAAGCTACAACAGCATAACACTGAGCAATGGGCAATGCCATTTAATTTTACTGTACAACTAAGATTAAAATAAAGGAGCAGAATTTAAACAGAATGAGGCATGGAGTTAGAGGGAAAAAAACTTGTGCATCTAGTATCAGAATGTGTGTGTTGCTTTTTATAATGTATTTAGCATGTTTGTAAGCCAACACTTTGACAGCAATGAAAAACCTTTTGTGAAGCTAATATACATTCCAACCATCCCAACTGGACCTCACATGACACTTTTGAATTTCTGGTTTCTCCAAACTCATGCCCTGCATGCAGAAACCCTACTGTTATTAATATAAACTTGTTGGCTGCTGTGGTTCACCTGTTAGTTCCACCCATTCTCACTTGATTGCATAACTAGTGAATCTGATTTTTCCTGTATTGTTAAACCCTAATAAACTTGAATTTAATATTTTCTGAGCTTTAACAGTTTGGTATACAGCTGAGCTCTAACACCCTACAGAACAAAAGAAAGTTCAACAGCTTTTGGTAAATATATCAAAGTTAAGTTTATAATTACCACAATCTCTACCAAGAAATGAAAGAGGCAAGAAGTGTAGCACTGAGCCGAATACAAAAGAAAGGTGGTTGGACAGAGTATGCAATGTTAGCTCAGTCCTTGCAAGAACAATTTATACAGATTGTACAGATGTTCTAATGTTGCTGCTTTCCCTAACAACAAGAATGGCTGTGTATCTTTTTTATTTTTTTACAGCTATAGAAAATTATTTTGTTAAAAAAAAAAAAACCAAGACTATTACTGCACTGCAATGTTTTTACTGCTCCCTGTAAAAAAAAGCCAGTGGATTTCAGCCACTGACATTGCAAATGGCCACTTCGCTTAAAGTAAGTTCATTATGAGTTCCTCAATCAGTTTTTTCTTCTCTTCTCTTTTTCTTCTCTTCAGTCATTTGAGACTTGTTATTATTGTAGGCACTCTGCTGCTGATCTCAGTATACTTCTTGGTTTAAATCTCTTATTTTCCTTTGTTATTGTGACTGGCTATAATTGGTATGTTATAATGTCTGTCATCTTCAGTTACAAGACAAATCTCTTGCCAGT
This sequence comes from Xenopus tropicalis, assembly GCF_000004195.4. NCBI lineage: Eukaryota > Metazoa > Chordata > Amphibia > Anura > Pipidae > Xenopus > Xenopus tropicalis. Next base: position 78,565,315 of record NC_030682.2, on the reverse strand, counting down.
CACACTTATAATCCTCAGGATAAAATACTTGAAATTTTTCAGTATTGAACTTGGTCAGACGAAACACTTTTATTTTTACCTCTAATATGTATCCAACCAAACACATTTCAACCTGTCAAAGAAAGAGAAACAAATTAATACATTTTTGGTAATGTATGCTGAAATTAATTTTTTTATGAATGGAATGTATGATACGGCTTCTCATGCTGTTAGTTTGGTCTTAAATCTACTCCAGGGGTGAATTGAGTCTTAGAGCAGTGGAAATATATGCCTGAATTAATGAAAATTCAAATTAGCAATTAGCTCTTTCTCAATGAAAAGCTAGAGAAATGTTACCTCTAGCTGTGTGTGTAGGCCTCTTGTCAATTGGGGAATGATTAACTTGTTTTGACTATAAGCACCTAGGGTACTGTCATAATATCTGCTCCCCCTGCAGTCACATACTTCAATAGTGCCAAAACTGGAATGGTTGTGTTGTACCTTATTATACCCATTCTCTAATATTCAGTTTCTCGCTCACATTTGTTGCATTTATGTTTCTATTTTGTTTAATTGCTATTTCTGTTTAGTGCCTGTTTTATGATGTATAGGTTCTATAAAATTACATGGATTAAAAAGATTAGTATAACAAATGAGGTAAACACTATTCTGACACTTAATTTGTCAAATCACGTGGGTGGGTGGTCGCATAAAACATCCACTATCAGAATTTGTCCTCACTGAAAGGCCTTGGAGACTGATATCTTATTGTGCCCTGATTTTTCATCCCATATCTGCGCCAATATGCTGGTGAATTGGTCAGGATTGCCTGAATGATGATCTATCCATATATGGCCAGCTTTCTGTTCTGTGAAAGAGTTATTTATACCAAGCTTTATTTAATGAGCATTTCGCCACACTGGCAACAAAACCACATTATGATTAAGGGGCAGATTTATGAAAGTGTGAAATTACAGCTCACCACAGCAAAATGCCCCCACTCTCAATTCTTTCCTGTGAGATTTTTTAAATTTATGTATGAAATGGTAGACTCTAACTTTCACCCATTGATAAATATGCCTGTAACAATCCTATAGGAATGAATAGAGACCTCTAATACATACTTTTATAAATCTGCCCCTAAATATCTCTACAGACATGTCTTAAAACTCAACTTAAGTCTAAAGTAACTGGTAGAATGGAAGCAGTTCGTCATTGTATAGAGTAATTATGTAGAGTATAACCTACTACCAGTGCATTCTGGTGTATTATACATTTAATTTAGAGTGCGTCCAAAACTGAATAATAGATAGATAGAAATGACCCCCTGTTTTGAACTTGTTCCATGATCAAATGTCCTTGAGGTCAATGGCCCAGAGGTCCAGATGACAGTAGACATGTCAGAGGGTTTATAAGACGCACCAGGCACTTCTGAAACTGGAGACATCCTGTGTCCCCCAACTACTATTACTTACTAGAATAGGTAATTTTTGCATTTAGAAGCTGCAATGTGTTGTGAAGCCAGATGAGGTAGGGCCCTTTTAGTACTATGAACACCATGTCCTGTAGAGGTTCTTAAAAAAAAAAGAGAGTGAAAGATACAGATAAAACCACCTAGTCTGTAGGGAATGTAAGGTTTTCCAGGTAATCACTAAAAGTCACTGTCCTGAATGTCTGATTAAGAAATTCCAAGAATTCTAATCAAAATGTTATAAAATTCTGGCAGGGATTGAATTGAGCAGAAAGCAAACCAGTGTTGTAGGTACATAAAATTTCTGATGAGTGAGCTTCAGAAGGGATTCTCTTTTGTACCTCATCAGAGAAGGACCATGTGTTGCCATGTAGTCATATGTATGGGCCTTCTGCTACTAAGTACCCAGAGAAAGATATAAGCATTATATCTCATTATTAAAGAGTTGAATAATACTGTGGTCACCCTACACAGTGTTATCCGAAGTGCACAATATAGGCATTACTGCTGAAGGAAGCAGTAAGGATCCCAATCTGGATAGAAATAATGTTCATCCAGTAAACCCATCAGATGCGTCAATAAAGTCTTGAGCAAGGACGCTTGCCCTACCTAAAGAATGGTCTCTATCATTTGCAACTATTCAAGGTATAGGATATTTTGCAACAAGGAGAACAACAAAGTGTCCAGATTTGATTCTTTATGTCACCAGTATTATCAAGGGTCTTTGTATACCCACGTTTTTGAAATTGAGCAGTTCCACAAGAAGTTTTTGACTCAGGGTCACTGCTAGGACTTGAAGGGGTCCAAGATAAAAGCCTGTAAATTAATAAGCTGTATAAACAGTGTAATCAGGTAGTGTTATAAAGCACCCCTGTACTTATTTCCTTTTAAAAGTTACCCAAAATGCAGGAATGGTTGAATTAACAGTGTCTACTTACAGAAGTAATCCCTGATTTCCACAGAGTCTTTTGCCTGAAGTCTGATGCTATTAAAGTCAATGTTTTGAGAAATGTGCATTATACTTTTCTCCTTTGAACAAGTTTCCCCTAGAAAAGCTACTGTAGGGGATCAGAGAACGCTTTCCCCTATTCCTTAGTCTGTGACATCATGCCGCCTGGCTACAGACTGGGGAGGAACCCGATTGGCTGGATTCCCCAGTGCACTGTTGGGAGAGCAAGGTATGCCTAGGTTTAGAGCCAAAAGTCAGGGGCGGGCCCAGCAGTTTATAAAGGGAGCCCCTGTTGTTTTGCCAGTTGTTGAGACAAAGAGACCATCCAGAAAGCAGTGACAGGGTGAAGGAGCTCTGCTTTGCAATTAAGTGCTTGTAAAGAGAGATCTGCTACACTGTAGTTGGATGACTTACCACCTGTGGATCCCCAGTGAGTGATCCATCTGAGGAAAAGGTAAAGAGTCTTTCTGCGTGTCCCCTGTGTGAGGACAAGTGTTTCTCGTGGCCTGCTACGACTGCTAGGACAGAATTGGGAAAGGGTATTTCCTCCAGGAGTGGAGTGTGGAACTAAATCTTTAAAGAGACTGAGCCAGTAGTTACTGTATATAAAGTTGATATTTGCTGCAAACTTTGTGTGATTATTTTTCTAGTGGAAATTCCCCTGAGGTGTGCTCCTCAGTGTCAACTAGGTGGAGGCACTGCGCTAAAATCCCAGTACCTTTTATTCCAAAAGGGAACCAAATTTCCTGTTTAACCAAGTATACAGCCCAAAATAAGTGCGTGTGCCAAGAAAGGGTTACACTGTCATCATATTTTTACTTATTTATGTTGCTATTATAGGAGGCTCATTATGGGCTCCCTGTAATTTTCAGTAGATGTGTTGTTACCAGCCTCCCTATTCAGTGCTTCCACTTTTTTATTTGTTAAAGTCGGGACCAAGGAGGAAGCAGAGTTCAGACAAGCTAGAATGGTCCATTGTGTGGTATATGATGGGTTAAGAGCCTCCTACTTCAGGCTTAAGTCGGGAGAAGCAGCAGTCAGAGTAGTCAAAACCAGGCAGGAGAGTCAGGAACCTAGAAATCGATTAAAACTTTAGAAATTTTAGACTCACACAGGAACTTGCAAACAAAGTCCTATATTTGGGCATTGAACCTGAATCTTCTTCATCTATTTATTTTGAATTTTCACACCAAAGTTTGACACAATGAAGTCATGTAGCCGTGCATCACTATGACATTGTGGCCATAGGCGTGACTATAACGTGACGTTGTGGCCATGGGCGCTACCATCTTAGAAAAGTAGCAGAGCACTCCTAAGCAGAGTGCTTCTGACAGTACCCCCTCCCCCAGATAGACCACCATAACCAGGTTTGCATGGAAACTGTCTATAAAACTCTTGCACTCTTGCAACGTGGAGCATGGACATCAGAGTGCTTTACCCAGGAACATTCCTCAGGCCCAAGAACGTTCCACTGGATGAGATAGTGTAAAGAGCCTCTGGAAAATCTCGAGTCCAGAATTTTTTTCAGCTTTATATTATTGCTGACTGTAGAAGAGTAAGTGTTAAGGTGGCTAATCAGTAGTTCTTAATACTCTGGCTGGTCAGTCTCACAGGTCGCCTAGAGTGAAAAATGAGAGAGGTCTGGGAACTCGATGCATAGAGGTCTATGTACCTGACCACAGGCCTGGATTTGCATATCGGGCACCCCTAGGCCCCTGTCTTGGTCGCCCTTTCCCCCTCCCCTTCTTGTGCTAGCCATAAATTTCATTTACCAGGGTGTCACAGTCAAGTGACTCTGTGCTCTGATAAACTGCTGTTAATATTACCCCCCTTCCAGCAGTTGATCAACAGAACAATGGGAAAGTAGCAAGATATCAGCTCCCAGTAGATATCAGAATAGCACTCTATAGTAAGAAATCCAAGTCTGGCTTGTGACTCCTCCAGTTACATACAGTAGGAGCAGGAGAAACCATGGGTTACCTGAAAGCAGTTGCAATGTGTAGTGCTGGTTCTTTCTGAAAGCTCAGACTGAGGCACAATGTAGTGATATGGCTGCCTACACACCAATATTGCAATGAAAAACAATACATTTGTTGGTTCAAGAATACAATTTTAAATGGTAGAGTGAGTTATTTGCTATGTAAATAGAGTCATTTTGAAATAAAAAGTATACCATAAAAATCATGAAGTATCCCTTTAAAAATTGCTCAAAAGGTTGATTAACTCTTTTGACATTGGACTGAGGGTAGAAGAAAACTGATTTCCGATGAAATTCTCATGGCAGAAGAAAATTCTATGATATAATGAATATGAAATCATGATGTTACAAGAAAACTGGACAGTGATGCCAAGAGCAAAGATCGCCAAAATTTGGAAATAAGTTGAGAACCTTTATCGTACAAAATTTTTGCTGGAAATCCATGGAGGGGAGAAATGTAAAGAGTGTAAAGAGAGCTTTGAGTTCCACAGCAGATGGGAGTTTGCGTAAAGGAATGAAATGTGCCATTTTGCTGAAGTGATCAATTACCACTATATGACTGCGTTGCCTTTTTAACAATAGTTAACATAGTTAGGTGTGTCCAGAGATGAGAGGAACCAGAAGACCACAAGGTAGGGAGTGAATAGACTTAGAAGAGACACAGACAGTACAAGAAGTGATAAAGTCTCTGGTGTCTTTTTGCATAGAGACAATTTAACAGTTCCAAGGGTTTTCTTACTCCTGGGTGACTAGCTTGTTTAGCACAGTGGGTCAGTTGTAGCATAGAGAGATGGAAGTTCTGGAGGAAAATATGACTGAATCTGAGAAGCAAACTGTAGAAGCAAAGAAGTAATAATCATTCTAGGGGAATAAATGGATCATCTTCCTGACTGTGACAATGAAGCTTCTAGAGAGAGCATCCACTTTTTTATTCTTGGAGCCTGGACAATAAGCAAAAACTAAATGAAACCATGTGAAGAAGAGTGCCCACAGTTCTACCAAGGATTCAATGTCTTAAGAGATTGGGGGCAGAATTGGGAAGAAGAGGAATATCAAGGTGTTTGGTAAAGGCAGAGTCCATGATATTCACTGTGGCTCCGGAATCAAGAAAGGCTTGGAAGTTAATAGTTTTAGAAGCCAGATGAAACTGTACTGGAAGCAGAAGTTCCTCGGATGGAATGGAAGAGGACTAAGCAGTGGAGCTCTGTAGCTTCAAGATCTCTGGATACTAGTTCATCTTTTAGCTTCTTAGACAACCCCTTCCAAAAGGCTGCCACATATTCCTCCTTGTTCCAGGCAGTCTCTGCAGCCAATTCAATGGTATACTGGCTAGCACTGCAATGGCCTTGGTGGATCTGCATGAGATGAGAAGATGCAGCAGCTACACAGCTAGTAGTATCAAAGACAGTCTGAAAGGCCTGATGGAAGGCGTTAGCATCTTTAATCTGGGGAGAATTTTTTTCCCAGAAAGAAGATGCCCTTTTCAGCACTTTGCCCTCCAGCATGGAGATGACATATCTCACCTTAGCTTGTTCAGAAACATAGTGGGTGGGTTGCAGTTTGAATTGTATGAGGCACAGGTTAACAAAGCCCCTACAGGCCTGAGGATCTCCATTATAGCATGGAGATGGCAGAATATTGGATTCTTCAGTCATTGCCATAGAGAATAGATATAGAGAAACCGATGTGGCGGGGGGACTCCCCAACACTGAAGACGCAGTAGGCATCCGAGAGAGTAGGGCCTTAAGGACTTTGGGCAAGCCTTAAGGACTTGCCCAAACTGGAGCGCCCTTGACAGATGTATTTATGGATATATATGAGTATAATCATACATATATTCAAATATATTATTATTTTATCATGGATAATACAGAAATTCCAAATTTTGTTCTATTAAATATTTAGAAGTACATTTCACTCTCTTACAATCCTATTTTTCAACTGTTGATTTTTTTCATTTTTTAAATTATGGTAAGACCCCTTATTCAGAAAACCCAATGGCTCATAGAATTGCAGATACCTGGATGGCATATAGGTAATACAGTTATCTAGAAATGTGGTGTAGCTAGTTATACTTGTACTTGGCTTGTCAGAGAGGGAATTTTATAGGGCACATGTCCATTTATTTTGTATTGTATGCACTTACCGATTAGACTGGCATGCAAAGGATAATCATGCTTACATGTGGTATGCTAGTCATCTTGCTGTCTACATTTGGTGATATAACCATGTAATTTAGCTTGCTGATAAACAAACCAACAAACCTCAGAAGGGCAGGCATTTAGGGAATTTTCTAGTGAAAATACATTTTATTCTTTCAGCTCCAACTGCAGGACCAAAGCTATGCAGAGCAGAAAGGATTCTCATTGGAGGCTACCACTGCATCTATTGGGATCTAAATGGGTGGAGTACAGCTCCATGCATGACTTAGCACTTTATCTTATGTTGAAATATGCTAGCAGTTATAGTAACAAATAAGCATCATTATTTCAGTCTCCTTTATAAAACACAGTGGTATAGGAACATAAATGTTTTCAAAATGTACCTGCTCTACTCCAGTGGTGTCGCCAATAGGATTCAGGTGGTTCATCATAAAACTAAGAGGATCTGATGATGTGTCTCTTAAAAAAAGCATATTGAAGAACTGTGGTAAGTTGTGCTCTGCCTTTATGTTTTCATAACCATCAATCACCAAATACAGCATAAGAAATTTTACTGCTTCATAAAGTTTGTTCTCCTTGCTTTCATCAGAAAAAATGGCTTTACACATCTTCCTTCTTTCAGCCGGGTCTTTTGAAGTGCATATTTCTGTCCACTGGAAAACAGAAATAACAGATTTTCAATCCTATCCTCACTTTCCATACAGAGCTTAACTGAATGAGGCATAATTTACTGGCCTACTTGTAAAGGCCAATTTACAACTAAAGAGAATGCTAGATATTTTCAAATGATAAAGTAGGGGTTCAGTTAGGTTATAGCCACATAATTTGGGAAGACATGACTATATATACAGTGGTGTGAAAAACTATTTGCCCCCTTCCTGATTTCTTATTCTTTTGCATGTTTGTCACACTTAAATGTTTCTGCTCATCAAAAACCGTTAACTGTTAGTCAAAGATAACATAATTGAACACAAAATGCAGTTTTTAAATGAAGGTTTACGTTATTAAGAGAGAAAAAAAACTCCAAATCTACATGGCCCTGTGTGAAAAAGTGATTGCCCCCCTTGTTAAAAAATAACTTAACTGTGGTTTATCAATTTCAATTTTCAATTTCAATATCAATTTCTGTAGTCACCCCCAGGCCTGATTACTGCCACACCTGTTTCAATCAAGAAATCACTTAAATAGGAGCTACCTGACACAGAGAAGTAGCCCAAAACACCTCAAAAGCTACACATCATGCCAAGATCCAAAGAAATTGAGGAACAAATGAGAACAAAAGTAATTGAGATCTATCAGTCTGGTAAAGGTTATAAAGCCATTTCTAAAGCTTTGGGACTCCAGCGAAGCACAGTGAGAGCCATTATCCACAAATGGCAAAAACATGGAACAGTGGTGAACCTTCCCAGGAGTGGCCGGCCGACCAAAATTACCCCAAGAGCGCAGAAACAACTCATCCGAGAGGCCACAAAAGACCCCAGGACAACATCTAAAGAACTGCAGGCCTCACTTGCCTCAATTAAGGTCAGTGTTCACGACTCCACCATAAGAAAGAGACTGGGCAAAAACGGCCTGCATGGCAGATTTCCAAGGCGCAAACCACTTTTATGCAAAAAGAACATTATGGCTCGTCTCAATTTTGCTAAAAAACATCTCAATGATTGCCAAGACTTTTGGGAAAATATCTTGTGGACCGACGAGACAAAAGTTGAACTTTTTGGAAGGTGCGTGTCCCGTTACATCTGGCGTAAAAGTAACACAGCATTTCAGAAAAAGAACATCATACCAACAGTAAAATATGGTGGCGGTAGTGTGATGGTCTGGGGTTGTTTTGCTGCTTCAGGACCTGGAAGGCTTGCTGTGATAGATGGAACCATGAATTCTACTGTCTACCAAAAAATCCTGAAGGAGAATGTCCGGCCATCTGTTCGTCAACTCAAGCTGAAGCGATCTTGGGTGCTGCAGCAGGACAATGACCCAAAACACACCAGCAAATCCACCTCTGAATGGCTGAAGAAAAACAAAATGAAGACTTTGGAGTGGCCTAGTCAAAGTCCTGACCTGAATCCTATTGAGATGTTGTGGCATGACCTTAAAAAGGCGGTTCATGCTAGAAAACCCTCAAATAAAGCTGAATTACAACAATTCTGCAAAGATGAGTGGGCCAAAATTCCTCCAGAGCGCTGTAAAAGACTCGTTGCAAGTTATTGCAAACGCTTGATTGCAGTTATTGCTGCTAAGGGTGGCCCAACCAGTTATTAGGTTCAGGGGGCAATTACTTTTTCACACAGGGCCATGTAGGTTTGGATTTTTTTTCTCCCTAAATAATAAAAACCCTCATTTAAAAACTGCATTTTGTGTTTACTTGTGTTATCTTTGACTAATAGTTAAATGTGTTTGATGATCAGAAACATTTAAGTGTGACAAACATGCAAAAGAATAAGAAATCAGGAAGGGGGCAAATAGTTTTTCACACCACTGTATATATATATATATATATATATATATATTTAAAGAAAGATACAATATAGCTTTGCAAGACATATGTCTTACCATTAACAGTTTACATTAATGCCCATAGAAATGTAACATCAGACTTTTTGCTTCCCACACTGGAGGAGATTTAGTGTCGGTGAGAAAATGTGCCTAGAGCAAGCTTCAAATATCAGGTTCTCGGGTGGGCTAGGAGACCCAGTATAAAAGGGTTGAGATAAAAACTATGGTTTCCATTTTAAGCCGTGTACCTCTTTTTTGAAGACTTCTAAACATCTACGCAATTTTCCATAAACTTTTGTCCCAGCATACTTCTCAGGACCAAAACTGAACTGCTGTATCCAGTTACATCCTTGTGAATAGAGAAGTATTTCAGGAAGCTATAGATTTAAAAAGAAATATTATCATTATGTGCATGTCCAATGAATCAGCAGAAAGGAAGATAGGGAGCTACTGAGGGTCAGTGTTAGGATTAGAGACACAGATCTTTACTACTAAAAGGCTGTGGCTGCCTTGGGCTGGTGCAGAACCCCACATGTAATCTAAAGCATTTATACCCTACTTCTACTTTTGTTGCTAAATCATCATTTCTGTTATTATCTGGCATCTATAAAGGCAATTGTAGCTATACTAACTCTTTACAGAATGCTATTCATTTGGGATTTTCCATTGCATGCCTTCTGGATTGACACAACAAACTGCAGCCACACAAAGGATAGATTATTTGAGAAGAGGTAGTGCACTTATCTACACAACAAAGTATGTAGTTGTTTTAGGTAAATGAAATAAAAATTAATAATTAGAGAAAGGAAAAGTAGGGTAAATAGATGCTTAACTGTACAAGTGAACTTGTCAGCAATAACCAGTCAGGTCTTTGCTTTCATTTTTAACTGTCCAAAATTAATTAATAATAATGAAATAATTAAAAGTAGCTGTTTGTGTAACAGTAATGAAACATTAAGCAGCGACTGGCTTACCGACAAAGCAGTACCTTTAGGCAGCGATATCACATTCTCCATGGAATGTTTATATATTGACTGGAACTCTATGTTAGTGTCAACCCAAAAATACTTTAAAATACAGGCAGGGTACGTGCTGATTTGACTAACAGCCCCTAAACAAACTATGCCGAGATGCACATACTATTTATTACATAGACCACAAGCTTTAAAGTATGACTCACTTTGCCTAAGCCAGGCTGTAAAGATTGCTTTGTGTTTTTGCCAAAGGTTACAGTCCTATGTGCATGGTAAGTTGTTTTACCTATACAGTGCTAGTCACTATTCATGCTCACCCTATGTCAGAATTGCTATGCATCCAAAATCAGCTACCTTCACTTACTGATTGGTTAATGTCATATAAGCCAATCTGTGCAGTTCAGCCTAAAATGCCAAAACTGAATTTTCAGTCAGAAATCTACACAGATCATTTCACACTGATGGGCAAATATCATGCTTGATGTCCCTGCTTTTGTAAACTTTCATATTACCAACTTATGATCATTATACTTCACACTCCTTTATAAATTTAATCTTCAGGTGGCTAACTATCACTCTAGGAAGCAAGAAACTTAACTGCCATTGTGAGAAGGGCAGTGTAATATTGCAACAAACCACCATAGAACTGTTTCACACACAGAATAATCAGATACTTTCAATTTTGTTGACTTTAGTTGTCCTCTAAACAATAAATTAGTATGCAGCCCAAAAACAAAGAGATTTAGTTACATTAATTTACAATTTACAGATTACATGTTTAAAACCAACCTTTAAAATGTCTGTCTCTTTCATCCATCCAGGAAAGGGAATTCCTTGATTGAAAACTTGAAAAAGTACAGCTCTAAGAGCAGAATAGCTATCATCTTTAACGGGACGGACACTTTTAATATGATACTTCAGGAATACTTCTTCATAAGCCTAGTAAAATGAACACAATGCTAATTATAGGGTATAATTGAATTATGTTGCCAACTGTAACCCAATCTTGGCTAAAAAAAGGCCTTGTCTGGCTAGATAAGATAGAACACGGATTACATTGCACTCAAACTATGTGGAAGGAATGAAGGGGGGAGGTAGTTGAACTACAACTCAATTATCCTGTTGCATTAAAAATAAAATAAAGTACACCAAAGGGTTCTTTGCAGCAACAGAACAGTCTTAATTGTTCAAGACAATCCACACTGTTAAATATACTAATGAGCAATGAGGCAAAAATAAATAGTCAATGTCAATGTTGAGACAGCATGATGTGACACCATGTGGAAATAGCTTTGGGTAGTTTAAGGCTAATCCCTAGGGTTTCAATTAGTGATGAGCGAGTCTCTCCGTTTCGCAGAAAAATGCGCAAAAAAAAAAATCGTGAAATGGAGAAAAATCCTACGTTGTAGTAACATAGGAATACGTTTGAATTTAAAGCCATAAGGTGACATTAATACTATGGGTACCTACACAACACTTGTTTTTATAAAGAAAAGAATGAGCATTTTAAAAGGTTCACTAAACATATATATATAATAAAGTCTGCATAAGAAACAAAAGGCTTATGTATGACTAACCATTCACCAATAGCCAGTGAGTGAAAATAATTATCATAAGAAATTGTTTATTTATTTACCTCTAACTGGCTATGAGCAGCAAATGAGCAAGTTGGTGTGTGGTAGGGAATATAAGTTGCCAGCTCCCCTGAAGATCTTTTCATGTGAGGTAAAGTACTCAGCCCCAATTGACAAAAAGAATTTACATTTACACTCCTGTAGCCTGGGCTAATCTTGCTGTTGTTAGATGCAGACACACAGACAAATTTACTAAAATATTTGTTAAATTAGGGTTCTCATCACTCCCTGTTTTAGGACCTTGGTCCCTGCAAGGTCCCCACCTACACCTATTGGCTCAAGAAAATCCTTGTTTTTGGCACACAGTTCTTCTGTAGGGAAACTGCTTTTGTGTTAACAAGAAGCAGAAACAGCAGAGGTGACAGCAGACATGAATTAAAAATGCTAACATATTTTAATTAAATGGAACTTGTGGTTGTGACACCAGTGGGTGTGGTATAACCAGACTGGTCAAAATGTAGACATGGTCTAAATAAAAATTTATGTAATGACTGTTAACAGACTGTTATATGTCTAAAAATATGTTTATAGTCCGAAAGATTTTTCACTCTTAAAACCTGATAACCCTGTATTAAACCAGTTTAACTGCTGGGCGCTCTTGGAATCTGGAAAAAGGTACAGTTTATATCTTAATCACTTCTTAATGGCCCGTGGACACATGGCACATTGGAAGCCACTGCTTAAGGCAGTTGCTGAGTGCAGTGCTTCCACATACAGAAGAGCTTTTCTTCAAGACACAAGGAGTTCAGGGGCACAGATCACAGCTGCTGTTAAAAAAAAAAAAAGCAGTTATGTGAAATGCATGTTTATGGTCCAAAAGATTTTGGCTCCATTAAAATACACAACTCCAGCTTCCAGCATTAATAAATGACCCCTCTAGTACTTAAGCAGTAAAAAAAAAAAAAATTAAAGAACAATAAGTATTCTTGTTACCTTCCTCATTTGTCTTGCTCGGAGTGCTTCCCCTTTCCATTTTTTAGCACAATACAACAGCATGTCAACTTCTGCATTTACGCTCAGGTTTCCTATACAGAAATGCAAAACAAAAATACTGTTTGACAAGGATTTTTTTATTTTTAAACATTCATTTTTATTGGGCTTTTTAATCAAAGAAAAATTGTCTAAACTTGCAAATACATAAAGTTGTAGGAAGATAATTAAAAATAATTACTTTATATTTGCTATTCTCTTAGGGCTCTGGCACACAGGGAGATTAGTCGCCTGCGACAAATCTCCCTTGTCACGGGCGACTAATCTCCCCGAACTGCCATCCCACTGGCGAAAATGTAAGTCGCCGGTGGGATGGCACACGCTGCGCAGGCGATTTTGGCAAATCGCCGAAGTTGCCTTACGAGGCATTTCCAGAGCCCTTATGCAGCAATGATTCTTCAGTGTCTAAATTAACAGTAGTCACGTTTTTGGGTCAGGACAGTTGACCAAAACCCTACCCTTGTTCTAGGGCAGTGCCACCATAAATGAACTGTGCCCTCCTCTCCACAGCCTCGAAAGCACAATGACTGAATTTACTAAAAAAATGTATAAAGGTGGGCAGGAACCATATATGACTTATATATGACTGATATATGATAATTCCAACAAAGAAGTATTTATCAATTATTTGCCAGATCTTCTGCCAAGCCTGTTCACCCAGTGAATAACTGGGTGACCAAATCTCAATCCCAGACCTTAATATAAGATAATGTAGGTGGTGCATACCACCAAAATCTCATATAGCTTAGAGCAGTGATCCCCAACCAGTGGCTTGTGAGCAACATTTTGCCCTCAGTGCCCCCAAACCAGGTAGTTATTTTTGAATTCCTGACTTGGTGGCAAGTTTTGGTTGAATAAAAAAAATATTTACTACCAAATAAAGCCTCCTGTAAGCTGATAGTGTACATAGAGGCTACCTAATAGCCAATCTTAGCCCTTTTAGCCCATTTGACACCTACATTATGGTTTTCCAAAAGTAACATGCCACTGTATCTGACTTTAGTAAATAGATTGAATTAATGGGATATTTTATGATATGAAAAAAGTTCTAAATCTGGCATAGAGAACTTGTTTATGCTAGTTCCATGTTAGGATACCATATAGTCCAAAATGATGTTTAACATGTGTAATGTTACTAGAACAAGGATTTTTTTCTGTGCTATTAGTTCACATGGAAATGTATAAAGTAACAAGATTCTTACTCTGGCTCCTATAATGGCCATTGCATGGAACACTGCACCTGTGAACAAAATAAGAACAAGGTTGACATAATCAGCTAATCTTATGTACCTGAAAACTGCAGAGGTACTTGCTCTAAGAAGGATTACGTACCATATTGACAGTAAAGCCTTGCAGTATTGCCACATCTTAAACAAAGCTGTGAATGCAACCGTTAGATAATATTTTAGTATGTTCCACACCATGCTCAGGATCTCATGAAATAGAGACAGCTTTGGCTGCTCTTTAGTGCTTCCTGAAACAAATCATGCAAAAAGATGCATTAATGGAATTACAATAATAAAAGTGAAAATAGAGGACCATTAGTGCTAGAATTGGGGAGAGATGCAGAGGGTTGTCATACCTACTGTACATTTCTATATTTCTATGAAATAGCATCCCCTTAGAGGGGATGCAAGAGTTTTGAATCAGGGAGCTTTTTACTGAAAGACCAGAGATGGCCAAAATAGGTGGGAGAGAAGTAGAGAAGAGATGGAGAATAGTTATACGGATGAGGAAGGTGAAGGAATCAGAGAGGGTTATAGAGAACAGGAGAGAAGAAGAAAATAGGAGAAACAAATAGAACATATTTAGAGAACAGTAGCAGATAAATGGTAAGAGAAAGATATATATGACATTTTGGGGGGCTATATAGCATACACCGAGGTTGTGCTGTGTTACGATACACAATACTCAGGCAGGGGTCTGTGTTTGCAGAAGCTGAATTGGCAGACAAGAAAATAACACCCATCATCACCAATCCCCCATCCTGCTCTTCCAAAACATATTTAGAGGGGAAATCATTCTGGTACGTAATCACTGCATAAAATATAAAAAAGGCCTCATTCTCATTTTTAGTCAAAACAGCAGCAATCCTGAGAAAGACGGCAAGTTTTGTGCTACAATTTTTTGATGGAAAGAGGCTTAAGCTTATCCACTGGGTTTTAAAGCACAGGTAGCTTTAGACCCATTATGAGGTCTCATCAATGTAGTCAGGGTATTCTGATCATCATATAGTCAGTAAAGTAGTTCCACACGAACAATACAAGAGCATAACGTTTCCTCGATTTTGACCAAACTGCTAGACCATCTATGGCCAGTGAGGTTGTTGCTCCAACGTACCAAATTTCCTTCAGTCAGCCAAAGAAAGTGAGCTGCAGGTCCTGCTGGCCCATAAGTCAGAGTACTGTACAGGCTGGCTACTGTATATGTACCTTAAGAGTGAGGAAACCCTCTTCTCATTTGTATACAAAAAAACAAAAAACAATATGCTTTCTAAGTAGATACATCACAAATAACCACTTGACTCATAAAATACATTACCCTGCTGGATTGTGCATAGTACATAAGAATATCTATCGTGCTCACATTTCCTCCACAGTAAATTTTTACTGAAAATAGTAAGAGAATATTTTAAATGGGGTGGTTAATATATTTAGTTCCTGTAATAATCTATACTGTATATCGTTGCATATTCTAGTGGGGCTATATAAATATTTATTTATACATACATTAGTCCCTCCTCATATCTGACCCTGCTGCCACATATTTCTCCTTTATTGTTACATATCTATTTGTTTCACATTTCCTTCCCCTCTGCTTGTACAGAGGGATCTCCCACATCCTTAAGGCCAGAGTCACACACATCTGATCATGTGCGATTCTCAGCCTGCTTCTAAACAGACTAAGAAAAGTGGATCTGCTCTCATCCACAGCTCTGTGTAGCTGCACTAACAGGCACAGTTTTGGCCTATGTGCAGCTACATAAAGTGGAGAATGTGCCAAAAATGGCTAGTTTCCTGTTTTTCAGGCCAACCTCCACTCCGCTTCGTGTAGCTGCACTCAGGCTAATGATGTGCCTGTCAGTGCAGCTACACGGAGCTGCAGATAAGTGTGGACCTATGTAAATTGCTGGTGGAAAAACATGCACTGCCATTATACTACCTAATTATAAATATAGAACCCAATCTATACTCAGTATTTTTTAGGGCAAGAGCCATTGTTTTGAGATATAAGGGTCATGTAAACACATGTATTTTCTCTGTGTGCATACCGCCTAAAACATTTCCTGAACATTTAAGATATTCTTTCAGTTTCAAAAATTGCATGCAAGCATTACTTATAGATAAAGGTATCTTTTTCCCTTCTGTGGTATGTTTTTACTTAACAATCACATGGGCATGTTTTCAACTTAGCTATCACAGAGATTCATCAGACACATTTCCGTGTGATAAAATGTATTTTTCATCAGTTGTGACATTAATATGCTTCTCCCAAACAATCCTAATATTCAGTGGTTCTATGCTATAGTCAGAGACTGAGAAATTTTGTAGTGAAAATTATGTGGAAAATATGGCACATATATTAGTAGGGTTTAATTCTATTGTATCTTTAAATATAAATGTTTTTCGCAGAGATAATTTATTTATCAGGTGCACTGAATCTAGAATGTAATGCAGCTGCGCTATTTTTGCAAGGTTCTACAGCATGGCAAAGTACATCCACGCACTTGTTTTCATTTGACCTTACTGTCCTGTTCAGCTGAAGGCAAAAGATTTTTGGCCACAGAATTTAAGATTTCAACAATTGCTGGTAACGTTTATTTAATTAAGAAAATGTCACTCTTATCATAACCTAGAGATTGGGTTCTTAATCTGATAATAATTTAATATAGGAATTCAAGATAATCTGCATTTAGTGCAACCCTAATGTTTATGTGCACAATATAAAATATAATTTTGTCATTATTTTGCTTGAGGCAGCAAGAACAGCAGGATCAGACTCTGTCCCTACCCTCACTTACCACTCTACATTCCCCCCCCCCCAACCAAAAAAAAAAACCACCTGGTTTTGACATGATCAGGCCAGTAAACTAAGAAAATGTGAAGAATGTAAGAAAAAAGTACAAAACTGTTGTGCATACAAACCCAAAGAAAGAATTGGGAAAAGAAGTTGGATTAGTGGACTCCTGGTCCGGTAATTTATGTGTGATGAACTGCAGGAATAATACTGTTTCCCAGTTAGCCACAAAAAAGCAACAATACAATATTAAGAGTAAAAATGATATCCTCCAGTTTTAATTCACAGAGCTTCTGTGGAAGTATGACTGGCTAGCAATTTTAGCCTTGACTAAGCAGTTGTCTCATTATAAGAAGCAAGAAGGGGCTGTGGGCCTAAAAAAAGTACCATGGTATCATTGGGTCAACTTTACATTTATTGCACTTGGCATAGTAGGACAATCTCTGTTTTCTCATAAGCACAATTCTGCCAAAAGCCAGAAGTTAAAGAAGCGTAACAACATTTGCAAATTTCAAATGTGTAATAAAAGAGACAGCAGACTAGGAGTACAGACTGGCCCATATCACCTAATTATGCAAAACAGCACTATATGGCCAAAGGTATTTGTAAATCTCTTCTAGTTACTGTAATTTGTTTCTTAATCCACACTTAGCATTGCTGACATAGGAGCCTCTACATCATACAATGACATTCTTGACTGTTCTGTGCTTGCTGCTTTGTGATAACAGTTTGGGGCAGGCCCTTTCCTGTTTCAGCAAAGTAACATAGTAACATAGTAACATAGTAACATAGTAAGTTGGGTTGAAAAAAGACATACGTCCATCAAGTTCAACCATAATGCCTATATATAACCTGCCTAACTACTAGTTGATCCAGAGGAAGGCAAAAAACCCCATCTGAAGCCTCTCTAATTTGCCACAGAGGGGAAAAAATTCCTTCCTGACTCCAAGATGGCAATCGGACCAGTCCCTGGATCAACTAGTACTAAGAGCTATCTCCCATAACCCTGTATTCCCTCACGTGCTAAGAATCCATCCAGCCCCTTCTTAAAGTTATATAATGTATCAGCCAGCACGACTGATTCGGGGAGGGAATTCCAGAACCTCACAGCTCTCACTGTAAAAAATCCTTTCCGAATGTTTAAATGGAACCTCCAGTGCACTTGAACATTTTGCCCCCACTAGCCAAGTAACTAACATCTCTGGCTACTTAACAACAGGTCCATAAAATAAATCTGTATGCTGACAATATCAGTTTAACATTAATTAAGCTCCTTACTAGTCTTCCCAATTTATTTAATCCTAGACAAAATTCACAGAATCTCTGGTCCCCAAGTTAGAATTGCAAAAACTGAAGCTTTACCAATTAACATCCCCAAGCCCCAACTTAAGCTAAAAGAATTATCTTCCCTCATCATTAATACACTGCCAATGCTCGTAGAAAATTGGTCAAAATATTCTATTTCCTGGCTAGGTTGCATCGCTGCCATTTAAATAGTTTTTCGCCATAAACTTCTCTATACTTTTGGAGGTTTTGTACCATAATATAGGTGCGTGTATGGCCGGCTTTAGGCATAGAGGTGTGGCAGACAATATATGACTGACAGCTCAGATTTTTAAAAGGACTTTTAATACACTGCACTTTTATGCCCGGGTGACAGGTCCCCTTTAAGAGAAATTATAATCTTAATTTAATGTTATATATAATGTTAACATATACCATACTTTATGGACTAATTTATGAAAATTCACATCAGGGAGTCTTGAAAAATTCCTAGAAGTTGCTTATGTTATCACATTTCTACAAACTGACACATTTATTAAATAAATGTGGCAATTTATCAGGATTCAAACAACATTTTGTTCTATAGGGTGTTAGAGCTCAGTAACAGTGTAAAAAAGTTATACATATGAAGTGATCGGTAATGACTGAAATCTGTGACAACTGAAAACACTATAATTTTTTATTTGATATCACTTTATCAGAGCAATTGTTAAAGAAGGTAGATCAATATACCCTTCTGAAACTGTGCAACTGGTTCCCCTTGGGGAAAAAGTCTCAACCTAATGCCAGTTAGGTTGAGATTTGGGCAGGGCCTTTTTAAAATAAAAATTCAGGTCTGCTAGTGGAGAGAGTGCTATTGAGCCCCCTGTACTAACAATGTGGCCCCCTCTGGACCCTCTCTGACGTTAAAGTTGTAAGCGCAGAAGAGAGGGGGTGGCAGCAGCCCCAGGATCAATGTTGGATTTGGTGTGAATGTCTGTTTGCTCTCCTAGATACACCTCAGTGGAGTTGAGACTTGGAGTGAAAATATATTTGATGCCCTATTGCTTGGTGAGTAAAACATCAGCAAAATAGGTAAATGTGTTATTAGCTAAAGGGAGGCCCTGAACGAAAAGGTGGACCTCCAGCTGAATATCTAACAAAATTAAAGGAAGAGGGGGACTTCTTCATACAGAATATTATTCATAATATTCATAATATACTTCATATATGTTCTATATATTTAGCTAATGTATCTTAGATGCATCGGGTGTTCTGCACAAGTTCCTCAGACGCTAAAGACCTCTGTCTATTCATCTTCTCTTTGTGTGTTGCACCTTTACCATTTGTGGCAGGTGAATTAAAGGCAAACAGTGTTAAGGTTGCCTTCAGACCAATTTATCAGATTATTTGCTCATGTGTGGGGCCCTCTGACACGGACCATTATCTGGGCAAAAATCGGCCAGATGTTGATCGGACAGGCTTGATTTTTCTATCAGATTGAGGACCACATTGGCTCATTGATATGGTCTTCTCTCTAGCTCCTCGTATCCCATTCATTGCAATGCAATAGCTTGGCTCTAGGGCCAAACAATTGCATTAGCACAATTTTGCCCACTCAAGATGGGCATATCAGGGAAAAGATTTGCTTGTTTAGTGACCTCACCAAATGAGCGAATCTTGCCATGTATGGCCATCTTTAGTCAAGCAGTATGCTTCCAAACTCACACATTAGTGCCAGTAGAACTGGCACTAGTGTTGCTACCTTTTCTGGAAAAAATACCAGCCTTTCTATATATTTATCCTTCTTCCCTATTAATAACATTAGTATCAACCATAATTTTTGCCTGCCAGGCCTATAAAACATAGTTGCCAGTGGCAATCCTGCTTGCGTTTCATAGATGAAATAGGTGCAACTTTTGTGCCATGACTGACACATCAAGCAAAAATAGCAGGCAGAGCAAATCATGTGATGCCAACAACTACACTAAAGTGCTGGAAAAGAATTTTGCATTGTAAGTTAAAACTGTACTTTGCCCAACTTTAATAAAGGAGTTTTGTTTCTAAGGCTTCACTTTGGCTTAGGAATATATAGTATAATATAATAGAAAGCTGTGTTGTAGGGAAGTGGTTCCTTTACTCTGGTTTTCAAACTGGCCACACAATACATAAAGAGGGACAGAGCAAAGCATATGCATTTGCACTTCTCACTGGGAAACAGCCTGTCTGTTTAGTTAAAGAGATACTGACACCAGAAATGAATCCTTTTTTACATCTATCATAACAATTGTCTTTGCATGAGCTTTATAATTTTGCCATAAAAGTATTTCCTGATGCTTTTACGTTCCTATCTGATCCCCCATGTTCCTCTATGAGGGGGCAGCCATATTTGTGCAGCAGGAGTCTGTTACCATTAGAAGCTATAACTGACAGGTAAGAAGGGACAGTCAGGTTGGCAAAACAGTCAGGTTTAAGAACTTCAAGTAACAATTACTTACAAAACCAGCCCTATCAGCATAAAATGATCAACATGACCTATAGGTAACTTTTTTATGTAGATTCATAATTTAAAAAGTTGTTTTTTCGTGTCAGCATCACTTTAATCATTGGGTCACCAACACAGCACCACTCATACATAGCTACAATGTCTAACTTCTCAAATTTCTAAAAAAAAAAATTACAAATTTAAATTTAAACATTTTAAATTTAAAAAATGTAAAAATAAAGATTAATGTAGATATACAATATTTGTTCTCAGCAAATATATTTTTAATATTTATGGATGGTTTATAGCTAAGAATGGAAGTTTACTTTTCAATTAATAATATCTAAACAGGCAAATCTTAGAATTCCTACATACTTTCATGTTGTATTTACTCATCTGTACTAAATATTTAATAAATATTTTACTAGAAAAAAGATCTGTGTAAAGACAATTTATCTTTATTACAATCATGGGCTCTCTGTACATGCAGTTACACGGATTCTAACTAAACAGATGATAAAAGGTCCATAATTATTATTACTAAACGTAAATGTTTTTCTTGAGCACTGCATTTAATCAACCCCCAAAATTACATATATGAATAGGATGCAATGAAGTAGCAGAGTTCCAGATGTTACCAGATGGACAGTTATTCCCAGAAAGTCTCTTTTCGAGCACTTTTGTTGACTAAAACATAGACTGTTAAATTTTCAGCAGCAACAACGATAGCGTGACAAGTTGTTTCAGTAGAGTTATATAGTAAATTATGTAGTAAATTTTGCCCATTTTGACCCACCTCATGGGCTTCTATTGCCATGGTAGGCAAAGCCCTGTGAGCTTTGCTCTAAAAAACTATTCTCAAAGAAATTGTAGAGGTTCTGTAAACTAGTATACTGTTATACTAGTTTACAGAACCTCTACAATTTCTTTGTGCCTGAAATACAATAATGAAGTAATTAAAGCAGTACTAAACACTTCCAAATACTCATTGCTGTGCTGCTTCTGAAAGTTGAAGTCAGGCAGGCTCGTACTGGGGGTTGAAGGGCCCACCGTGGCTCCCGCCCCAGTGTGGATTTATACTGTACTCAAAGTACAGGGATGCCACATATAAAGAGTCAAACATTACAAATATAAACAGCTATTGAATATATTACAACTGCCTTCCCCGCAATTATTGCATACTGATGCAATAGTTGCGGGGAAGGCAGTTGTAATATATTCAATAGCTGTTTATATTTGTAATGTTTGACTCTTTATATGTGGCATCCCTGTACTTTGAGTACAGTATAAACCCACACACATGCACACACAAACACACAAAGGAGTGTTTAGTGCCCACAATAAACTAAGGGTCACTAATCCACTGTCTGTTTATGGCAATGTAGATTAGAAATAATACAGGGTTATTGAAAAGTAGCTCTTAGTACAAGTTGATCCAGGGACTGGTCCAATTGCCATCTTGGTCAGGAAGGATTCTTTCACCCCTGAGGCAAAGCGAAAAGGCATCAGAGGGGATTTTTTGCCTTCTTCTGAATAAGTTAGCAATTAGGCAGGTTATATATAGACAGAAAAAGGTTGAACTTGATGGACATATTTCTTTTTTTTAACCTAACTTACTAAGTCACTATATGGGAAACCAATAAATACTCATGACTTTCATTTTATAAATGATATCTGAACAGGCAGGCCAAAAATCCTACTGCATACCTTCTAACAGCTGAAGCTGAAAAGGTGGGGCATTTTAGGCCATGCCCCAATTATGATCAGACCAGGGCCATTTATACCCAGATATACCTCAGATCTACCTTAAGCCCTGCGCACTTGCCAATAAGTCTTAAAGTCTACAATTTGGAACTGTTCTACCTATAACTGTTATAATTGTTGGGCATAAGATTGTCCAATAACCTCACTGTCTCTGTCTGTTATGCTGTCCACCATCAGCCACATTTTACCACAACACTTGTTGTTAGACAGACAGTTGCCTATATATAGATGTACTTAATTTGCCAAAGATCTGATAATTGCCTGACTTCAGGGTCGGACTGGGCCGCTGGGAGACCGGGAAAAATCCTGGTGGGCCCCGGCGGCCCAGACCCAACCTTTGCGGTGCTCACCCTGCCCCCTGGGTGGGGGGCCCTGCAAGGGGGGTTGGGGGGGCCCCTGGGGGGGGCTATGGGCGCGGGCACCTGCAGGGCCCTGGGGCGGGAGCCACGGTGGGCCCTTCAACCCCCAGTATGAGCCTGCCTGACTTAGTCAACTTTTACAAGCAGCACAGCAATGAGTATTTGGAAGTGTTTAGTACTGCTTTAATTACTTCATTATTGTATTTAAGGCACAATATGAAATTCTAGATTTTATGTATTAGATTGTACTCTATACACAGGATTCTGCTATACAAGAGTAATGTCTTAAATGGAGTCCTACATTTGGTACAGATACCAATCATAGTCTGGAACAGGATTGTGAAACTGTAGTAATGGCCCTGAGGAGGACAAAAGGGCAGATGTAACCAGAGAAGTGATATATATGTGACCACTATCCTGTGTGCCACATGCAAAGCCAGTTATATAGCTGCCACTTAGTGATCACAAGGCATTAATTTAGGAGGCCATTGTTTATTGTGTGAATTCTGAGGGTAATTTACCATACTATGCCTAACTGTGAAACACTTTGCAAATATGTAAAATAGTTTTTAGTTTTGAATTAACATTCCCAGTGACTTGATCTTGTTTGCCACTTGTTAAACTTTCCTGTCAAGACATGACACCTGTGTCAATTTGTCAGATTCTGCTCTATAGGGTGGTAGCACTCTTCCCTGTTTAGCAGCTGCACTGACCATTCTTACTATCACCGATGCAAATCTCAAACAGGGATTGGGATTTAGACAATTCTTCTCCATACTGGAACATATAGTTCCAGTACAAGCATTAAAATCTCAAACTACCAGTGCAGTTTTACCGAATATTAACTACTGTTATGACCTAATTTATGATGTGCACCTTGAGACATTCTCCCCC
This sequence comes from Xenopus tropicalis, assembly GCF_000004195.4. Lineage (NCBI taxonomy): Eukaryota > Metazoa > Chordata > Amphibia > Anura > Pipidae > Xenopus > Xenopus tropicalis. Next base: position 78,541,900 of record NC_030682.2, on the reverse strand, counting down.
TTTTTCTCTCTCTCCCTTCATATATATACACACAGCATGCACTTGTAAATAATAGTACAGTCATTTCCAAGAACAATGTATCAAGACCCAGTGAGTGGCTGAGTATAGTGGCACTCTAAATACATTAAATACAGTGAGAGGCAATAATTCCTGACATCTCTGACTCCCTTTGGGTTGTATAGGTGAGGCAAAGGACTTTCATTGTGTTGTGTTGGCTGTTTCTGAAAGCACAGAATCATTCATAATGAACTGTGTATATGTATATTTATTGGTTGGAGAATAACAGTTTAAATGGCAAAATAAATTATAAGCAATGTACACAGTGTAATATTACTATACTGTGTCTATACTGAAACTACACCAAAACATTATGACAGAATGCTTTTAACAGATTCGAGAAGAAACATACAAGACTTTATGTAAATGGAGTCTTGTCTGGAGGAAATCTGACTTCTAATAAGTTGTTTCAGAAACGAGGAGTGCAGAAGGAATAGGAAGGCAACTGTTTTCAGTTGCAATCATATTTACTGATTTTTTTAAAGAGCAGGGAAAGATTAATTCACTGGTGTTGCCAATATGTTATGTGCCCCCCACCCCAAATAAATTACTTTGCTAAGATTTTTACCCAGGCCATCACTTTTGCATATGTAAACTTCCACATATACCTGTAGGTCTGAAATGATCCAAGATTGACAAATATGAGGAGGCAGCATAAGTGGATAAAAAGGCATATTCCAATTCTATCCACAGCAGTGGGTCAGATTTTTTATGAAGAGAGGAGAGTAGAGCCATTTTAGCAGATATATACAAAATAATTCCAAATATATGGTGATGTAGAATGATATAATACAGACCTATTGACCTGAGAGACACCCCAAAATTGGAACAGGGAGTACTTAAAAATGTTAGTTGAGTTTGCACAATGAGCAGTAATCGATTTTGTAAATCCTAGTTGTGTAAAAGAACATAGAAATGAAAACCTTTTTGAAATCAAGTTTACCAAACATGGCTGGTTAAAGATGTAAGAATGACTAGACATCTGATTATGTCTGTTGCGTGTCTGCTTTGCATAAAACCAACCTGGTCTCTATCAGTCAATCGTTTGTAAAGTTTTTAGGTGTAAACATACCCAAGGAAAAAAAAGTGATGCTTGATCGACCCTTCGACTGGCTATTGGAAAATACATTATGGGCAGAAGTGTTCAGGAATGTTCTGAGTATATTACCATAAAAGCAACCCTGCAGTAAAAAATGCTATGCTTCCCACTAAACATGTATACAGTGATGTGGAATAAGCTGGTGTTTTTCAATTATTATAACTACATGCTGCCTGCTTTGTATAGCCATTTAAGCACTTGGTGGCACATCTTGGACTTTTTTTGGAAGATATAATGCTTTACCTGTACAACCAAACAATAGGTGTTTCTGAAATGTCACAGAAACACAAATGAAACACAGAAGCCCTTTGTATAATGTGCCTTCATCATAAACTGTAGAAATACTTCAGAATTCTTGCCTGGGGCAGTAATACATCATCATCTTCCAATAACTCCCTTGTTAATCATGTTAGAGACACTAAGCCTCATTGTGGAAAATGCATTTTGTAAATAGTTTGTTGTGCAGAGAAAAGGGATGAAAACCACTATGCTTTTCACACTTTTGTACGCTTGCTGAACACTGAAGAAAATAGACCTTGTCTTACATGCAAGTTAGGGACCGCCAGCAAGTGCATGGTGCAAAGGAGACTTTTACAGCTTGCCCAATGGCAGGCAATAAGACAGGGCTGCCTTGTGCCTGGCAGGACAAGAGTTGCAGAACATAGCAGTACCTTTGTCCAATGTGAATGAGCACTAAGTGGTACAATTTTGGGCCCCTTAGTCCTCCTGACCTTGCAGCAAGGGCATTGTGAAATAATGCCCACTGCATTAACTTAATTACTACATGTGACTGTCAGGTGGTGATGAGAGTTGAATCCAGCACCAGCTGCAGGTGATATAGTATTGCCTTAAAACAAATAAGCATGCAGATAGAACTGAAGTGAATAAGAAATAAGGAAGCTTCTACAAAATTTTGCATATTTATTGGGGCCTGGCAATACAATAACATAATGTTTTCAAAGGCAAATAAATAATTTGACTAAAGAGGATAACATTACCTTATCAGTGGCCTCTGCCTGTGCATAATAGAACTCACAGTCAAATTTAGTAGATACAAAGACCATTTACAGATGCTTTGGCTCCTTTAATGTCTTTGTTTTGCTGACAGCTAGAGCACCATATCTGAATTAAAGCACCCAAACCAATCATATTTAAGTAATTGTATATCACAATCTTCAAAAAGCAGAAGCTGCAACATACTGCACCACTTAGACACTATCTAGAAAAAGTCCCATGCTGCTTGCAGGCAAAGACACCTAGAAAAGAAACTATGAAGCCAATCTGGCACTTCAGAACACCTACTGAATAAAATAAAAGTGCTTTGGTCAGCCGTTTGAACATGAAACTGGCCTCTGTGAAGACTGGCCAGAATGAAACATTTTAAAAGTCACCAGGAACTTGAACATGAGAACAAGAGTGATGCCAAAATATTGCACTGTAGCCATGAAAGCATCTATATAGCTATAATAATTCCATGGTGAAGAATATCAGCTAGATATCAAGGAACTATGACTGGTGCAAAGTACAGAAACATACTAAAATAAGCATAACTGTGAGGGACTGTTTACTATGTACTTTCATCTATCTATTGAAACAAATATTTTTGAAGGATCTTAATATAAAAAGCCCCAAGTAGACACCACAAGAAAAGGTTTTGTGAGGTTCTGATTTTTTTGTTTGACAGCAATGAGGACTAAATTAGGAGATCTCTTGGTTGATTACTTTTTTGTCTCATTTATTATATTCAAGTTCAGGTGCTTGAGGGTGCAGTGATGGCCCATCAATAAAGTCTTTGCCCTGGGCCCAACAACACCTTAAAGAGACCCTGACAAAGCTTGCAGTCCCCTTTTCCAATTGTCTCGGATTTTTTTAGTCCCAGTTCACTGACCAAAGAAGAACACATTTGTGTTTTTGATGTTTTGCAAAGTTTTCATTTTCATAGATGCACCAAGCCTTTTTTCATCAGTGGACCTGCACTTCCACTTATAGTGATAAAATGGTAATTAGTAGTGCTATGGACGTAGTATACTGAACAGTAAGTCTTAGCAACAATATTTCATTTGTCATTCACAACACATTTACATTCAGTAAATGTAAATAACTGGGGCAGCTGATAACTAGGCAACGAAAAAGCCAATCTGTACCAGCACCTTGCTCACTGAAGTGAGGGAGATAACAGCAATGTGGTAGCTATTTGGTCACACCCAATCACTGTCTTTGTTTGGAAATGAAGCAGAGCAATGTTTTTTTTTTCTATGAATGGCAGTTGTTATTGCATTTTATTCCACAGAAGAAGATCAGAAATTTGTAATAAACAAGGCATAAAAATGTATGATTATGCCTGTATGTGTACACCTATGTACCCTTAAGTGCCCAGTGCTGAGCTTTATGATTATGGACTCACTTTCCAAGAAGAAAAATCTTGGGAATTCTATTGTTGTGTATGTGAATGCTATTGTTGTGTAAATTTGGCAAAGTGGTTACACTATTACCTAATGCCAAACAGTGGCTGCATCTAATTAATCTCAATCTGCCAAAATCATAATAAAATGAAGTAACCTGTGTGTGTTTTTTTACTGCACTTAACGGATACCATACTCTATGCTTTCATAGTTCGAAATTATACTTGTCCCTTCTAAAAATTGCACAAGTATAGTAGAATGTTTTGATAAAAAAAACGCATATCATTTTATTGTTAACATATATCTGTTTCTGTACACACTCAGTTGAGAAGCAACTTACAGAAATATTACCCTTGCTATAGGGGCTGCATGTACTGTAGGCAGGTAGAGTTCAAATGAGGAGATAAGCTAAAAATACCCCATCAGATCAAATCAACTTGATGCATGAACTGAAATGTAAGTAGCCAAGCCCTGGGGCGACTAATAGACCTGTGGGCTCATTGCAGAGCTACCAGATAGAAGTAATAAGTGGCACTTAAATTAACTAGTATCTCTGATAACATTAGGCCCTTGGGCTTATGATTGGTTTACTCCTATGGGTGGTTTTCCCAATTGTACATGGTTATATTTCAGCAAAGACTTGTCTGGAATTTTAGTTCCTAGCATTTAGGGCTTATTCACACTACAGCCTTCAACTACAGTAAGACTTTCTTGAGTTCCTGGATCACTACAATGGCACTCCATTGAAGTCCACAAAGTGTCCAAACCAGTATGATCCAATTTGCTTAGTTGCTTAGTATACATTTATTTGGGCTTATCATGATTAATACCTTACTGCAGTAAAAGTCAGTGTATATCAGCACCATTGTATGGAACTGGCCTAATGTCAGTAGTGTGCACAAACATTACATCTGGGCCCACCAGGAATTTTCCTGGTATCCTGGTGGGCCAGTCTGACACTGCACATAAGAAGAACACACCAATAAAGTATACAGCCAGGGATACAGCAGCCCCCTAAATGAAGCAAATGTTAGATTAAAAAACAATTAGGGGTTAACTTTTGGAATCACTATAACGGATATGTATAATTTTTGGCACTAATACTGTTTACCACTTTTCCTTCCTAATGGTAAGGGTTGACAGCTCTTAGAAGCTGTATGATTAAATCCACATGTTGCTCTGCCTTACTCACACAAACAGAAGCAATATGAAAACTGTTTAAATGTATGTGTTTAGTTCTTTATTTCCTTTTCAGATAAGTACATATTTAAAAGAAGTAGTTATATTTTGCGTTTTGTTTGATTTGAGGCAATGCCAAATTACTATAAGTGCCCATCTGTAGCTATGATTAAATTAGCACAGAAGTTGCTCTCCTGCTCTAACTTAAATATCACCCTTCCATTTTCTGGTATCATCTTTACATGTTGAGATCTTTACAGGCAGGAGGCAACCCTGACTAAGTAAAGCAAATATCCATATGATTTTCTTTACGTATTCCAGTCTTGTGTCCCAGGCACCCTAATTATAAGAATTCCAACTATTTGTGTGGGAGCACTGCAAATCGTCAGGCACATTATTCAGACTAAAAAGAATGTACAGTTTGCCATAACTGCATGACTTTATTCTGACAAATGCAATTATTTTGTATATTCATAGTGAGCCTTGCCAGCACCAGGTGCAGCCACTGTACCACTGTGTCTATTTTTTCTTAGTTTAACAATTGTTTGCATTCCTCTAATTTAAAACTTAAGTGTTATCTGGTTGTGAGGGTCCCACTTACCCAAGCAACATGCCGGTGATTTGACTAAAACATTGGAAGATAACCAGGAGAGGGCTGAATAAAAGTCTAGCCTTAGAACAAATCAAATGGCATCACTGTCCATTGCAAGCATATATAGCAAATAATTAAAGGAAAAGAAGACAAACTTTAAATTGTATTACAATATCAAATGTCTATATCACGGTAATAGTAACTCAACTTTCCCTTTTGCATAATTAACACTGTACCTGTAACAACCTGCAAATAATTTTTAAAGTGTGTGTTTTCACACAAGCTAACCCTAGAACATTAATGTCTAACAATATTTTCATTTTGCTTCCACTTCAGTGAACAAGGCAGATAAAAATAGAATATCAAAGCTATGCCCATGTGTTGGGATAGGATGGATGGGGGTAGTGTGTCTTGGTATAAGATACTCACCTGAAGCCATGTCTACTTGGTGAGAGCAGAAGACCTCCTTGTGTCCCTGAGCACAATGCTGCTTAGCAGGTGATTGGGGTGACCTTTGGGAAAAGCCCCTGTTCCCCTCTGGGCCTGACATTGTCATGTTCCACCACCGTGGAAAACAACCACCTGCCCATGCAGTTTTTTCCCTCACTTAAATGCCCAGATATTCTGGCTGAAATGTTACTGATGTCCGCCCTCTTTACAGTTTTATTGCATGCAATTCAGCAGTCAGGGAACTACACTTCCTATTTCAAAACAATTTTTTTCTTTGCTGGTTTGTTGTGCTGTGGAAGCCAATCACATGCCTCTGGGTTGGTTTTGCTGAATGCTACGCCCTGCAGCCATGCCCTTCTTGTTGCTATTCAGTCAGAGCGAGCAGGCTGTCAGAAAGCTGCTGTAGGCACAATCTGTCTGCCGATGTGAAGTTTTCACCATCCTGAGACAAAGAAACTCTATAACAAAAGCAGAAATTATATCAGCTTTTCCTACAAATTTATTCATTATATCACACTGTTCCTTTCTAACAGCACTTTTATAGTGAATAAAAGTAACACAAATTCTACACAGACATAGCACAGGACAGGTTCAAAAAGGTGGCAGTTTTTCTGTGATTGGTTACTAAAGCTGGCTATACAAGTAAAGATCTGCTAATTTGGCGAAGTCACCCAACACGTGGATCATTACCGATATATCAGGCTAATCTGATTGTTTGTCCCTCAGACCAACAATTGGATCATAACTGGAGCTATGCAGGCCATCAGAATGAGGACCCCATCAATGCACAGATGCCATCCTCAATCCAATGGCAAAATCAAGCCTGCCCAATCAATATCTGACAATTTTCAGGCAGATATAAGTTTGGCAGAAGTGTCAGATGGCCCCATACATGGGCCAATAAGTAGCCGACAGTCAGCAGCTTTTATCAGCCTGTTAATCTGCTACCTTTATCTCTGTTACTAAATTTGGTAACAATGACATATCTGTACAGTAATTTGCATTTAACTATTTGTCTAAATTAATGGTTGGCTAGTATCACAGCATCACAATTCCTACAGTTTTCTCTTTTTAAGTAAGTGAGTTATGTACATGAGCAAAATGAAAGGTTATCTGCAAAAAGAAATCATCATAGTGCATTATCAGCTCAGCACAGGGTGCACTTATACTGTGCACGTGCATAAGCATAGGGAGTAGGGTATATAAAGAGTAGGCTCAATTTTTATTAAAGGATCCACTTCTATTCAGTGAGCTGCAGGCTCTAAAGACTAGGAGAAAAGTTTACTCAGCAATATTTCTTTAACAATGCTTCTCTGAAGTTTCTGGATAACAGCTTCCCGCATGCTATAACCTTAACTGAAAGTATACCGGGAGTTTTAAACCAGCATTAGTTAAGTACTACTGAACTTTGTGAGTTCAGTCGTTCTCGGGTTGCATGGATTGTAATGCACCAGGTACTCTCCTACTGAACAAAACCCAGACTGCATTGGTTTGTGCTATAGCAACACATAATCCCACAGACTAAACACAGACTAAGGTGTGTCCCATTTAGGACTGCAAGTACAGTGTGCAAAGACCATTGTAACTGCAGCTGCGAGAAGGAGTTGCACTCAGTGCAGTTCTGAAAACATTCAGGACAACATCACTTTTGGTGCTAGGTGTCCAAATGATGTCACTGTTGGAACCCTGTGCACTGTACATAATTTATCAAAATACACTGGTGCAGCGCACTGGTGCTTCATGACAAATAGAGATGTAGCGAACCTCACAAAAAAAGTTTGCGAACCCGTTCGCGAACTTCCGCCAAAAAGTGCGAACTTTGCGAACCCCATAGACTTCAATGAGAAGGCGAACTTTAAAAACTAGAAAAGCCATTTCTGGCCAGAAAACTGATTTTAAAGTTGTTTAAAGGGTGCCATGACCTGGACAGTGGCATGCAGGAGGGGGATCAAGGGCAAACATTTCTCTGAAAAATACGTTGTTGACACAGCGTTGCGTTTTGTGCTGTAAAGGGCAGAAATCACACTACATTTCTAAACTTGTGTAATAAACTGCTTTAAAACGTCCTGCGTCTACATGCCAATCAAGTCGTGTAAAGGTTACAGCCGGTTCACTGGCAAAGTTTCCCAAGCTTTAAATTTGTTTTGTGCCCAGCAAAAGAGGTTCTCCATATTGAGATTATGATATTGCGAGATCGGGAGAGCTATCTGTATACCCAGGTAGGTAAATTTGTTAGCAATCTGCAGTGGGCAGATTCATTGGGCTGTTGCCTATCAACCAGGAAGAGTACTGATTTAGCTGTGCTAGTTTGTAGCCCTGAGATCTTACCAACCCCCTGAGTAAGGTCAATCAATGCAGTTAAAGAGGGGCCTCTGTCACCTAGATAGACTAAAGTGTCGTTGGCATATAGTTGCACTTTTTCTGTGAAACCACGGTACTCAAAACCCCTGATCTGGGGGGTGTGCCCGTACTGCCTGGGCAAAGGGTTCTATAGCTATGGCAAAAAGCAAGGGGGATAGTGGGCACCCCTGGATTGTGCCCCTGGATAATGCAAAAGATGATGGTAAGCTTGGTAAGGGAAATGATGCAGATACTGGCCTGGGGTACTTGTAGAGGAGCTGGACCATTTGTATGTATTTCTTACCAAATCCAAAGTAGGAAAGAACTTGCCAGAGATAGGGCATTCCACTGTGTCAAAGGCCTTTGTGATGTCAAGGGCTGCTATGGCCCTACCCCCTGAACCACTGGGAGTGAGTGTTAGGTTAAGGTACAGTGGCCTAGTGTTTAGACCTGTAGTTTTTGTAGGGATAAATCCTATTGGGTCAGGGTGGATTATTTTAGTAATTACCCTGCTCAGTCTGCGGGATAGTACTTTGATGAAAATTTTCACGTCTGCTGTGAGGAGGGAGATTGACCTGAAGTATTTGCACACTTGTGGGTCTTTGCCTGGTTTATAGGGATTTGGGGAATCGGCCTATTTGAATTGCTTCTTTAAAAAGCTTGAGCAGTAGTAGGGTTAGGATTTTGGAGTGTCTCTTATATATTTCTATGGGGAGGCCGTCTGCCCCTGCAGCCTTGCCCAAGGGAAATGAGTTTATGGCTTCTTGTATCTCAGAGTCTAGGTATCCAATGAATTCCCGGGGTAGTGTTGGGAGGGCTAGTGAAGCAAGGAAAGAGTTGATTTATGATTCTGGGGCCGTGAGTTTGGTTTTGTACAGGTCTGTGTAGAGTAACATCAACAATTCTTGGACCACCTGGGGGGGTCTGTGTGTAGGTTGCCTTGGGGGTATCTCAGTGCGGGGACTGGGGGAGGGGTGGTGTGGGTTTTGGCCAGTTGTGCAAGCATCCTGCCAGCCCTCTCTCCTTGTTTGTATATATTTGTTTTGGTGAAATAGAGTTTGTTCGGTGCTTTTTGTTTAATAGCTTGGGTGTAGTTGTTTTGCGCTTCGTAGAGCTGTTTTAAGTTTTCTGAAGAGGGATAGGCTGCGGCTAAAGAGTCCAGTTGGGAAACTTGGGTCTCAAGTGCTTGTATTACGCTCTGTGCCTGCTTCTTGTATGCCGTTATTTCAGCTGATATTGAATCTCATATATAGGATTTCAGGGAGTCCCAAAAGGGTAGTGTGAGATCCGCTGCTTGATTTAGTGTTATAAAATCGTTTATAGTGTTGTCAACAGTTTTGGAATTGTCCAGTACGTTTAACCATACTGGGTTTATAGTGGGACGCGGGCTTTTGATTTTGTTTGGGAGCTCTAGTTTGAGCTGAAATGGAGCGTGGTCGAAAATGCCCCGAGGGAGATAAGCGGTGTTGACCACATAGGGAAATGCAGCTGTGTTTATAAAGGCCATGTCTATTCTGGACAAAGCTGAGTGGGCAGAAGTGAAGCATGAGTACTGGAGCACCCCAGGGTGGGTTTCTCTCTATGGGTCAATCAGTGCTAAAGAAGCCACAATTCTAGAAAGCTGGGTGTTCCTAGGAGGAAGCTTGAGAGGATGCTTCCAGAGCAGGACCAGGGACTAGCACTTTGTTAAAGTTGCCTGCCACCAACACCAGTGCCCTAGGGTACTGTGTCAAAAGAAAGATAAATCTACCCTTGGGATCGGTCTTTAAGCTATCAAATCTGAAGGGAACAGATTTGCCTATAAGAATTGATACACCTGATGAGTGCGAGGAGTAGGTGGCATGACAGGCCCATCCTATCCACGGACGTTTGAGGGCTAGGATTTTAGAACCTGTCAGGTGTGTTTTCTGGAGAAAGACAATTGAGGTGGAGTGTCTTTTAAGGAAGTCTAAAACCAGTCTACGCTTTATTGGACAGTTGAGACCTCTTACATTTCAACTTGTCAGCTTGTCCACCCAATTCCCAACTTCGGGTAGAATTTGTCCCTTTACATAAACAGTAACTATCATCAGTGTTGGGGTGGGTCACGCCACTCCGTTAAGCTTCCACTATAGGGAGCCGGTAGTAAACTTTAGAACAGTAACTCAGGTAAGTATGAACAGCATTGTGTTAGGCCCGCAATGACCCTTACTGTAGCAGGGTCGGTAACCTGCATTTTGTAGAGGCCTTGCCTTAGCAAAGGGGTAAGCGGTGACCATGAAACAAATGGCAATCGCCATTGTGAGATCCGTTATGGAGCCTTAAGGGCGAATTCCTCTGGCATCCAGAATAATGTTTGTTTTGGGAGAATTCTGATTTTGCTTGTTCAGCTGATATGGCTAGCTGTTATCAGCTGTTTTTGCCATACCCAGTCTATTTACAAGTATTTGTATTAGAAAAGATCTGTGGGTAACTATGGCCACCCCACCCAATTAATTCTTCTGAACATGTTCCTCTCCATGCACTTTAAAACTTGATCTCTGAAAAGGTTTATTTCTGTGACTAATATTTTGAGATGGTCTAAAGGTATTGTAAATATACTGTATGGTCCTTTCAATGAACAATTGATCCCACCACTGGAGGAAATACAAGAAAGGATGGGGTGTTTTTGCAATGATACAATGTTTGCAGACAACAGACCATGTTCAGAAGAATTAATTGGGTGGGGTGGCCATAGTTACCCACAGATCACTTCTAATACACCCCACCCCACCCACTGCTCATGCTCCACAGATTGCCCTGCAGAGTAGCTGGTGATCATTTAGTTTGCTGCATGTCCCATTACCTAACCTGCTCACCAGTAGCTCTTGTTTCACCAGTAAGTATAGGGGATTTCAATATTCACATTAAAAATGTTGAAAATGTTTGTGTGAGGTATGGACTTTAGGCTAAGCATTTTAACACAAAATTATACAGGGGTTAAGAGATAATAGACAATCACAAGATTTCAAGAGACTTTAATTGGGTAGATTGGTGGAATGCAGGATTTTGGTCAAAATACTTTGGAAAAATACTATGCCTTTAGAAGATAAAGATGCTGGATCCCTGCCAGGTTTTTTAGAGATAAGATGTAGGTTGGTATGAGGCAATTGGGGTTAGGCCAACTGGCTTAGGCAGCTGGAATCTATTCCATGCTAATAATGCATAACATATTGTTCAAGGGAACCAGTGCTTACTTAATGTTAGAAAAACATTATATATATATATATATATATATATATATATACAGTGGTGTGAAAAACTATTTGCCCCCTTCCTGATTTCTTATTCTTTTGCATGTTTGTCACACAAAATGTTTCTGATCATCAAACACATTTAACTATTAGTCAAAGATAACACAAGTAAACACAAAATGCAGTTTTTAAATGAGGGTTTTTATTATTTAGGGAGAAAAAAAATCCAAACCTACATGGCCCTGTGTGAAAAAGTAATTGCCCCCTGAACCTAATAACTGGTTGGGCCACCCTTAGCAGCAATAACTGCAATCAAGCGTTTGCGATAACTTGCAACGAGTCTTTTACAGCGCTCTGGAGGAATTTTGGCCCACTCATCTTTGCAGAATTGTTGTAATTCAGCTTTATTTTAGGGTTTTCTAGCATGAACCGCCTTTTTAAGGTCATGCAACAACATCTCAATAGGATACAGGTCAGGACTTTGACTAGGCCACTCCAAAGTCTTCATTTTGTTTTTCTTCAGCCATTCAGAGGTGGATTTGCCGGTGTGTTTTGGGTCATTGTCCTGCTGCAGCACCCAAGATCGCTTCAGCTTGAGTTGACGAACAGATGGCAGGACATTCTCCTTCAGGATTTTTTGGTAGACAGTAGAATTCATGGTTCCATCTATCACAGCAAGCCTTCCAGGTCCTGAAGCAGCAAAACAACCCCAGACCATCACACTACCACCACCATATTTTACTGTTGGTATGATGTTCTTTTTCTGAAATGCTGTGTTACTTTTACACCAGATGTAACGGGACACGCACCTTCCAAAAAGTTCAACTTTTGTCTCGTCGGTCCACAAGATATTTTCCCAAAAGTCTTGGCAATCATTGAGATGTTTTTTAGCAAAATTGAGACGAGCCATAATGTTCTTTTTGCTTAAAAGTGGTTTGCGCCTTGGAAATCTGCCATGCAGGCCGTTTTTGCCCAGTCTCTTTCTTATGGTGGAGTCGTGAACACTGACCTTAATTGAGGCAAGTGAGGCCTGCAGTTCTTTAGATGTTGTCCTGGGGTCTTTTGTGGCCTCTCGGATGAGTTGTCTCTGCGCTCTTGGGGTAATTTTGGTCGGCCGGCCTGTTCCATGTTTTTGCCATTTGTGGATAATGGCTCTCACTGTGGTTCGCTGGAGTCCCAAAGCTTTAGAAATGGCTTTATAACCTTTACCAGACTGATAGATCTCAATTACTTTTGTTCTCATTTGTTCCTCAATTTCTTTGGATCTTGGCATGATGTCTAGCTTTTGAGGTGCTTTTGGTCTACTTCTCTGTGTCAGGTAGCTCCTATTTAAGGGATTTCTTGATTGAAACAGGTGTGGCAGTAATCAGGCCTGGGGGTGACTACAGAAATTGATATTGAAATTGAAAATTGAAATTGATAAACCACAGTTAAGTTATTTTTTAACAAGGGGGGCAATCACTTTTTCACACAGGGCCATGTAGATTTGGAGTTTTTTTTCTCCCTTAATAACGTAAACCTTCATTTAAAAACTGCATTTTGTGTTCAATTATGTTATCTTTGACTAATAGTTAACGGTTTTTGATGAGCAGAAACATTTAAGTGTGACAAACATGCAAAAGAATAAGAAATCAGGAAGGGGGCAAATAGTTTTTCACACCACTGTATATATATATATATATATATATATATATATATATATATATATTTACTTGTTAAAACATCTCTGTAATCTAATGCACGTTTATAGCTTCAGTCACAGGGCTTCTGTTTCAACCCAGAAGTATAGAAATAATTTAACAGTATAGATATCCAACTCCAATGCTGTCCTCACATTGATTGTTAATACATCAAGGACCAGATTTATTAAAATGTGGGTTTAGAACTTGATACATAAAGGGTAAAAGTTAGGACTCACCATTTGATAAATTCACTTCTAAAAATCCCATAGGAATGAATAGAAGGTGGGGAAGCTTTTATCACATTTTGATAAATCTGCCCCCAAGTGTGCTGGCAGTCCCTGCTTGGAGATCAACATGGCAGTTACCCAAGAACATGGGTGGCAGCAATACAGATCATTCAGTAACAGGCTTTAGCTGCCCTTTAAATGAGCACAAAATATCAAATTAAAAGACAACTATTTAGGACATGCCCTTTAATTACCAAAAATACAAATGCAATGAATTATACAAGTACTTAAAATGAAAAGAGATTACAAACCATTAAATACCCTGCATTTACCAGAATAAAGGCAAACAAAACAAATGACACAAAGGGCAGAGGCTCTTCATGGTTCTGTGAGGTCTGTTTCTTTCTGTACCAGTTAATGACAAGCAAGGTGGCAGAAGATGGAGGAGTGCTAATTCATTTTGTTCATTCAATTCATGTAATTGAGACTTGCCTTTGTGAGGCAATTTGAATGCTTTTCCAACTCTATCACAAAGAAGTGAAATGAGGATAGTAATTTCAGGTTCTTATATTTGCATTTTTGCCCCTTAAAAGCTCAAAAAAACAGTTAGGCACCAAACCTTTATTTTAACATTCATAAATTTAAGGAAAGTTTTTTCACAGCTCTGTCACATAATATATTTGCAATACATAAGATTTATTACCCATAAAGGAGTGCATTTCATAACCAAACAAGAAGAGGAAAGAAGATTTTTTTTTCTCTGTCACCATCCCAAAATGCTTTCCCACCTGCTCTCTAGGTGGGGCAAGCAATAGTGGTGCTGCCAGGCAGGCATTTGTAGGTAACTGCAGCCGGCCATGATGCCCTTATTTGCTCAACTGTATTTTGGTATGACTGGGATGTTTATTTTATATGTGCATATGTATGTTAATCAGTGTTATGTGCCCTATAATTACTAAGTCTTGAACCAAAATACAGTTCAGGTAGTGTTCTATTTTCACCATAGCAGTGTGAATAAATTGGGAACATTTAGTGATAAATATAATTATGATTTAGTGTAGATTTATTATATGAATGATTTATGAATTGTGATTTAATATATACACTGCACACTTTTATCCTGGAAGATTAGGAGCTAAGATTTCACAAAACAAATGTATAATATCGTTTATTTGTATAGAATTTGCTTTATCAAGGAACTGTGAAATGCATTTGCACTTTTGTATAAGTCTCATGAATTAGATGCAGATGCAGTATTTTTACTGCATTTACAAAGCAACTAACCTCTTTTTCCCATATAAAGAATTGGCATTCTGTAAGGCATGTAATCAAGGTACCCTTTAACAAAATACTTTAAACACACATTAGGAGGCATATTTATTGGAGCGTGGTAAGCCAATATCACTGGAGATGCAGCCCATTGTAACCAATCAGCAAATAGATTTGAACTGTCACCTGACCTAAGTTTGAAAACAAAAGTATAGATCTGATTGGTTGCTATGGGCAACACCACCAGTGATCTTAGCTTACACACTACAATAAAAATACCGCACAGCTCTGCTTTTTGCTTAGTACAAAGCCCTCAACTTGGCCTAAATCTGGCCATATGCACAAATACAATTTACTAGTTTTGTACGATTTTCGGACTGTGTGTGTAGGCTTTGAATTATCATCCCGATAATTCTCATACCATCATTTAGATCAACCAGGTTAGAAAATTTCAGACAGATAAAATCGGCGCATGTATTGTGTATCTGATGATATCCTTGGGGGACCTACAATGCATTTACAGGAAGTCACAATTGGTGTCTGGA
Organism: Xenopus tropicalis; assembly: GCF_000004195.4. Classification (NCBI taxonomy): domain Eukaryota; kingdom Metazoa; phylum Chordata; class Amphibia; order Anura; family Pipidae; genus Xenopus; species Xenopus tropicalis. Next base: position 78,526,846 of record NC_030682.2, on the reverse strand, counting down.
AACTATTTCATGTTCAGAACATCCTCCAATATTGTTATTTTTAGCACTTTATCCTACAATTTCAGTATGAATGTTAGTTTTAGATTGTTGCATTTGAATGCATAATTGATACTGAATGTTCATCGGAAGAAAACTAAAATCAGAACATGTATGGCCACCTTCTAGCTGCAAATTCAATTATAGGAGCCAATATTATATCACCTCATAAGATACTTTTGTACAGATTTTAAACTAAAAGGTTCCTATTGAAGCAAAATTTAAAAAAAAAAAAAAATTGTCAGTAACATGAGCAATTATCCAGTCCTATGGTGTATGGATGGCATGCTATCGCTACTTGTTTCCTTAGGTATAAAGAAAAAAAACAAAAGCTGGAAAACCCATTTGTAGCCTAAAGCAATTCTCTATATACAGTAGATATCTGAGTTGGCTTCTGTTCCAGCTAGATGGAGATAAAAAAGGAAAGACAAAGAAGGCTTTGGGCACCAAGAAGGAGAGATTTTTGTATTTACCACAAGCAAGCTGCACTTCAACTTTGGACAGTGAAGTAATGCAGTCATGAGGTCATTATTCCTAAGCAAGAATGTTGTTCCTAGTTTCAAAATATTAAGGCTTTAAAAACCACTAAAATTCGTGCTGACCTTTAATCGCCTGTAGGTGGTTTACTTTGTTTTGCAGCAGTCTTTCTCCTTTGTATGACTAGGCATTCATTTTAGTAAAACAATACAGTGTTGGTACACTGGAGGGCGACAACAACACACCAAATTTGCTGCCTCAAACATAAAATAAATTGTGTTCTTTGAAACAAAATATTTATTTTTCTCATATGTGAGTGACACTGTCTATTTTTATTATAGATAAAAAAATATATATTTATACTTCCCTGTCTGTGTCTTTATTTGTACAGCACCAATATATTCCACATTGCTGAATAGAAAATGTTTAATCATTGATATTGGCCCATGTCTTTGTTTTAAGCAAATCTCTTTATCATAGTAGTAACACTGACATTATAACATATCATATAATTTATATATATATGTGAATATATATATATATATATTTCTAATCCCTCCTGCCTGCAACCAGACAATTACAGCTAAAACTGGCAGTGGAGCTATGGGGAAGGGACTACCTCTGTTGTAGGACATCAGTACTTTCCTGAGCATGGGCCAGTCAGGGAGTACGCATCTGGAGGGGTGTGCCTAGGGCATTACCAAATGTAAATACGGCATTGTCTACTGCTAATCTTTTTTACCTCCAAAGTTCTTCCTGGTCGGGTGTTTAAACTGATGCTTTTAAAATCCTAAGCCTGTCAGCTACAGAACGAAAAATGTAATTTATATTTTAATAAAATTAAGTCCACATTGTCTTATAATTGCCTTATAATTGTCTTAATATGTTACATTAAAGGAGAAGGAAAGGCATTTTGGAAATTTATTGCCAACAGATTAGTCACAATAGTGCAAGCTAGAACGCTATATTTATTCTGTAGAATTCTTTACCATACCTGAGTAAAGAGCCATTGAAGCTCCCTATATATACCATACATTTTTACAATGCACTAAACCATGGAAAATAATGTAAAATAGAAGTAAGTGCTTTTATTTTAATACCTTTGGGTTTCAAATATGTCCATAACTGCTTGAAAACTGTGCTCTACCCAGCCCTTTTGCCAACTTCTGGTCTGAGCCAGAGGCCCTGATAGATTTCAGTGACACAGCAGAGCTACTTAAAGTGCAGTGAATATGCATAGGGTGGGCGGGGCTTAGCAATGTCACAGGCAGTCTGTTCCTGCTCTGCTTACTCCTCTCCCCGCCCCTGGCAGCTGCACACTGGTCTCAGTAACTTCCATACTGCAGCTCTGGCTGCAGAAAAGGGAGGGGAAGAGAGCAGAGATGGGAGAGGGAGAGAGGAGAAAACTGAGCAGACTTGTGTTGTGCCCCGAAGGATTTTGTCCGAGTGCAGAAAGTCTTACACAGAAGATCATGTATACAGAATTAAAGGAAAGAAACGTGGCATTTGTTTTCACTGTGAACTCAGAGCAGCAGTTCATTGCATTTGATAAGGCTAATTCTGGGTAAATACAATGAGGGATACATTGTGCTCTGCATTCTTATACCAATAACTATTCTTAATTACTGCTGTTAAAGGCTATGGCATATAAGGCGTTATATCTGTATGTGGTGGAGAAAGTGAGGTGGACAAAACTTCTCTGTTCTCCTTTCATAGTTCCTGATAGAAGTGAATGAAAAACAGGTTATTGGACATGTATAACAAAATTTAAAGGACAATGAAAGGTTAATATAAATTAAAAGTAAATCTAATGGCATTCTTTTTAAGTACTTACTGCATATCTAAATTCCCAGATCCCTGCTTGCTTCTCTGAGATATGGTGCTGGCAGCCTACAGCAGTGTGAAGACTACAGTGACATCACTGAAATCTCTCTCCCCTTCCTGTAGGCTGCCAGCGGCACCCTTCCTATTCTCTGAGCATGTGTGTAACTTGATCCTGTCTGCTGTTCTGAGCTACACATGCCCACCAGCCAATCAGAAGCGGATCTGGCAGAGGGGAGGGGGGGGAGGGAATGAAACACATGTGCAGTATGAAGCAAGGAGGGAAAGGAAGGGAGAATACCTTTTTAGAGATGGCTGCCTGTTCTAGAAAATGTGAAGTAAGTGTGACTGAGTAAATATTTGATTAGATGAGCCAAAAGTGTGGCGTTTTTACTAAACAATGGGAGGACTATTGGGCAGTATGCTTTTTAAATTTTGACTTGCATTCTCCTTTAAAATGCAAAAAAAAAATGTTTTTTTACAAGATTAAAGAGAATGTAAAGGAATTTTTTCCTTTGCTACTGTTTCACAGTTCCTCCACTGGATTACTAACTCAAGGCAAAATACAGATCAGCACCACAGGCTATGGAAAAAACAAATAACAGAACCTAGTGCAACACAATGTTGTCCAGAACCATAAAAAGTCTATACACAGATTTTTCTGTGTGTCTTATAGTGTTGTAGTGATTATTACAAAGTGTTATTGTGCTTCCTTTAGGCATAAAATGATACAAAATAAGGTGTTATAGTGCTTTCTAAAAAACACAATTAAATAAAGCAAAGCACTATAGTCCAAACAACAAAACTCAGCATGGGGCTTTTCTACTCTCTGGGATTAGTAACTTACAAGATTCCTGATTTCAAAAAAGCATATCGATACCAACTTCAGTGTACTCCTGTTCTCTGCAAAGACATTAAAAAGCAGGGGCAGCAAATGTAATTCACCTTTATGTCATACCTAACAAAATTTTGAAATTGGAAAGAGGGAAAAAAAGAAATGCCACACGCAGCAAATTTTAAAGTTTGAACACATTTCTGTTAGTTTTGGGGGTCTTGTTTTATGTGTTATTACAATTTTGTTAAAAAAGCTGAAATTTCCCTTTAAGCTGCAAGTCTCAGTTCCCTCAAGAGACCTGTTTAGCTTATTAGTTACAGTTGTATCTCAGTGCAGGTGTAGCTTGTTAACTTTCTGGGCTCTCTGCCAAAAGCTACTTTTTAATTAAATTTGAAAAAAAATTACCGTATATACTCGAGTATAAGCCGATCCAAATATAAGCCGAGGTACCTCATTTTACCTAAGAAAACTGGAAAAACGTATTGACTCGAGTATAAGCCTAGGGTGGGAAATGCAGCAGCTACTGCTAAGTTTCAATAATCAAAATAAATACCAATAAAATGACATTAAATGAGGCATCAGTGGGGTATATGTTTTTCAATATTTATTTCAAAGAAAAACAGTAAACTGGCTCTGTAAGCGGAGAAGACGGTCAACAAAAACAATATGAGTACTACCCCACGCTCATTGCACATTGGCAAACTGGCAGCAGACCTGGTCCCGGAGGAGATGTAAGGGGAAATAAGTATTGCTAGTGGGAGCCTAGGCCAGGGCACAGGAGAGTCTGGCTGAGGTGCTAGTCTAGAGAGACCCATGGCACCCGACTTGAGTATAAGCCGAGGGTGACTTTTTCAGCACATTTTGGGTGCTGAAAAAATAGGCTTATACTCGAGTATATACAGTAAATCTTTTTTAGCATTCAGTGCAGGAGATCAAAGGGAAATGAGGGACTTTTCAGTAAGAATCCAGGACTGAGGCTTGAGCTATCAAAAGAGGGACAAAAGAGCGGTCAAAAGAGCTATGTTATTTTTAAAAAGATTATAAAACTTATTATAGAACTTACATAAGTCACACATCTGAGCACATATCAGTCACTTTCTCCAGTGTTTTGAAGCAGATCGTGGAAATGAACCCTTGCAGTACAAACAGATGGATTCTGCCAGTGCTTGACTCGTTTTGCTCAGGACAGCTTCTTTAAAAGGCGGATTTCCTTTCCCTGCTAGTTTCCTTATATTGTCTGTGTTGTCATGGTTACTATTCCAATTCTTTTACAAGTCCACAGAATGTTCTTATAACCCCCCCTTTCAAATTATATGGGCACTAGATTTGGAAGGCTGTTTATATTGATTTTCTTAGTTGTCTAAGACACAGGTTTACTTTCAATCAGTGAATAAATAAATACATTTGTAATGTAAAGTGTAAAAATTACATATACAAATATAACAATAAACTAATCCTAAAACCATTATAAAATTTTATAAAGAAGCTTTTAGATTAATATCAATGATTTTTTAATCCCTCCAGGTTCTTCTTGTGTTATTCTTTAAAATGTTTAGACTGCAACTCATTACTCCAGCTTTATATTTCTTACATGTTCATTTATTTGGTCCCTTAACACCCTGTTTGTTTTCCCTACGTACTGCAGTCCACAAGCACACTCAATTTACACAATAAATTCCATTTTCTGATATACATTTTATAAAACTTTTTATTTTATACTCCCTTTGCACTGCATTTGCTAGAATTTTATTGGACATGCATAGAGCAGTGATAGGCGGACCTCTACACCAAAAAGCTTGTTGAAGGGCTACAGTGACCAAAACACCCATTCTCTATTACAGCTAAAATCCTACAGTAAACAGGCAAAGGTAATGGGACATAAGGAGTTAATCGGGCTCATTTATCAATGCTGGGCACAGCTGCAACTGGGAATTGTAAATAAGCAAATGAAACCATACCATACCTTTCATTTTACCATACCTTGTTCAAAAAAGCTAATCACTGATTGGTTGCTACTAAGGTACAAATTTGCCCAAAGTTGGTAAATTAACTTTTGTGAGTCTTGGTAAGGGACAATTGGTTAATCAAATGTATACAAATAACTCTGTAGATAAATGTAAATAGTTATATACTTTTCATAAATAGTTATATACTTTTTACTGACCACCTGTCCAATAAGATTTACACAGGATCCACAGATCATTATCCACTAGGCACTCTAATCGTACCTCTTGATTCATGGGGTTTTCAGGTTTATCTAATTTTCTTTCTGTTTTGATATTCCAACTGACACTCAGAGGAAGAAAGAGCAATCTATCACTGGGGACTGCTGGCACCCCTGACACTACTGCTGTGTAGTAGCAGAGTGTACCGTATTAGCTATAGAACAAAACCAGCATACCATGCCTGAAGCAGGGACCTATGTAGTCCCAAAAACTTGCATTTTTTAATCTACTTAGCCAATATAAGGCATAAACTACATATGTGCCCACTAGAGTGTTCCATCGGGGTGAAGCAAAATGTATGTGACAATATTAAAGGGACTTTTTCACCGATTTACAGTACTTCATGATATTTGGAATTACCTTAATTTGTGTATATTTAATCAAACCCATAACTAAGAAATATTAATAATTGTGTAAAAGTTTTGCACTCGGCAGCATAAATTGTCTGCTTAAACTCTTGGAAAAAGGCATTGCTGCTATGGCTCCTGACAATAGGAACTTTGAACCAGATAGGTAATACTGCCATAAGGGATAACTATAAAAGTTTCAAACCTAACAATTTACATTTAAATTAAAATCTACCTTTCCTCTCTGCATTGGGCAGTTAAGGTTTATTTTAGATGGGATTAAAGGCTATTTACCTAAAATTAAACCAATTTCTTTAAAGAGGTGAAAGTGAGCAGGAACGTGTTAAAGCAGACAGGGCTTATGGATATCCTGAGCACTTCTGCTGGTTCAGAACCTCAATAAGTTTCTGACTGCACAGCGAGTTTGGGAGCTGCTAGCGAGTTTTGCATGTAATCTAAAGTGTTGCATGTAAATTTAAGTGTATAGCAGGCGTTTAAAACAAAAAAGGCGTTTGGGGTTTACTGTGCATGCTGGGAGTGCTGGTTGAAAGGAGAAAGTAAGTGCAATTAACTAACTGCTGTGTGACTTGTAAGTGCTACCTGGCTGATTGAGCATACTAATTAAGGGGGTGGAGTAAATCTGGTAAATTCTCAACAGACATTTGGCTGTTTGGTTTGAACCTCAATAAGTTTCTGACTGCACAGCGAGTTTGGGAGCTGCTAGCGAGTTTTGCATGTAATCTAAAGTGTTGCATGTAAATTTAAGTGTATAGCAGGCGTTTAAAACAAAAAAGGCGTTTGGGGTTTACTGTGCATGCTGGGAGTGCTGGTTGAAAGGAGAAAGTAAGTGCAATTAACTAACTGCTGTGTGACTTGTAAGTGCTACCTGGCTGATTGAGCATACTAATTAAGGGGGTGGAGTAAATCTGGTAAATTCTCAACAGACATTTGGCTGTTTGGTTTGAACCTCAATAAGTTTCTGACTGCACAGCGAGTTTGGGAGCTGCTAGCGAGTTTTGCATGTAATCTAAAGTGTTGCATGTAAATTTAAGTGTATAGCAGGCGTTTAAAACAAAAAAGGCGTTTGGGGTTTACTGTGCATGCTGGGAGTGCTGGTTGAAAGGAGAAAGTAAGTGCAATTAACTAACTGCTGTGTGACTTGTAAGTGCTACCTGGCTGATTGAGCATACTAATTAAGGGGGTGGAGTAAATCTGGTAAATTCTCAACAGACATTTGGCTGTTTGGTTTGAACCTCAATAAGTTTCTGACTGCACAGCGAGTTTGGGAGCTGCTAGCGAGTTTTGCATGTAATCTAAAGTGTTGCATGTAAATTTAAGTGTATAGCAGGCGTTTAAAACAAAAAAGGCGTTTGGGGTTTACTGTGCATGCTGGGAGTGCTGGTTGAAAGGAGAAAGTAAGTGCAATTAACTAACTGCTGTGTGACTTGTAAGTGCTACCTGGCTGATTGAGCATACTAATTAAGGGGGTGGAGTAAATCTGGTAAATTCTCAACAGACATTTGGCTGTTTGGTTTGAACCTCAATAAGTTTCTGACTGCACAGCGAGTTTGGGAGCTGCTAGCGAGTTTTGCATGTAATCTAAAGTGTTGCATGTAAATTTAAGTGTATAGCAGGCGTTTAAAACAAAAAAGGCGTTTGGGGTTTACTGTGCATGCTGGGAGTGCTGGTTGAAAGGAGAAAGTAAGTGCAATTAACTAACTGCTGTGTGACTTGTAAGTGCTACCTGGCTGATTGAGCATACTAATTAAGGGGGTGGAGTAAATCTGGTAAATTCTCAACAGACATTTGGCTGTTTGGTTTGAACCTCAATAAGTTTCTGACTGCACAGCGAGTTTGGGAGCTGCTAGCGAGTTTTGCATGTAATCTAAAGTGTTGCATGTAAATTTAAGTGTATAGCAGGCGTTTAAAACAAAAAAGGCGTTTGAAACTTAAAAGGCACTATACAAGGGATTGCACTCGGGAGACTGTAAGTACCCAGTTGCAATATGAGTTGCAGTATGATTGCTGGTGTTACTCAGTGTGCATCTTGTCGCATGTATGTGGTCCTGGAGCAGCAGTTCCATGCAGCATTTACTTGTGAGAGATGCAGGTGGGTTTTCCTCTTGGAATCTGAGGTGCAGAATCTAAGGGGGGAACTGGCAGCACTGAGGGCAGCTGCAAACATGGGGGAGAACAGGAGGCTCACTGAGCAACCACTGGCAGGGGCCGGTGTAGTGGGGGGGGGAGAAGGGACAGTGGAGGTTAATGAGGGAGACAAATTTGTAACAGTTAAGAGGGGCAGTAGGGGACACAAGGGTAGGGGGGCTGGTTCAAAGCTTGTACAAACCAACAGATTTGCCGCGTTAGGTGAAGATGCTGGGGAAGGCAGCTCTGAGCTGGCGTGTATGGAGCAGGCTGACTCTCAGAGCACCCTGGGAGCTGGCACCTCTAATACAGGTGGGGGGAGTAGTGCTAGGAAGGGAAGGCAGGTTATAGTTGTAGGGGATTCAATTATTAGAAAGGTGGATAGGGTAATTTGTCGCAAAGACCCTACATGCCGAACTGTGTGTTGCTTGCCTGGTGCTAGGGTTCGGCATGTGGTGGAACGAGTGGACAGATTGTTGGGAGGGGCTGGGGAAGACCCGGCGGTCTTGGTACACATAGGTACCAATGACAAAGTTAGAGGAGGGGGGGAAGTCCTCAAGAACGATTTTAAAAAGCTAGGTGCGAAGTTGAGGGCGAGGACTTCCAAGGTAATTTTCTCAGAGATATTACCTGTGCCACGAGCAACATTAAGAAGGCAGCGGGAGCTCAGGGAGATTAATGCGTGGCTGAGAGATTGGTGCAGGGAGGAGGGCTTTGGGTTTCTCCAGAACTGGGCTGATTTCTCAATCGGCTACAGGCTCTTTGCCAGGGATGGGCTGCACCTCAATGATGATGGGGCAGCTGCTTTGGGGGAAAAGATGGCTAGAGGGTTGGAGGAGATTTTAAACTAGGAGTGGGGGGGGAGGGTGCAGCGGGAAATTCTGTGGTAGACAGGATAGATGAGGTAGTGGGCATAGTAAGGAAAATTGGGGGAGGAGACTTGCTTCGGGATACTGATAATGGCAGGGAGGCCCATAAGTTGTTTACACGTCATTCTCACGCCGGAACCAGTATTAAATGTATGTTTACCAATGCAAGGAGTCTGACTGGTAAAATGGGAGAGCTGGAGGTACTGGCGTTGGAGCGGAAATATGATGTGATTGGTGTTGCTGAAACTTGGTTGAATGAGTCTCATGACTGGGCAGTTAATATTGGGGGGTATACATTGTTTCGGAGGGACAGGGGCAATAGAAAAGGAGGAGGAGTGTGTCTGTTCATTAAGCACGACTTAAAAGCAAATATTAAGGAGGAAGTGATGGGGGTAACAGAGGGAGCTGAATCCTTATGGGTTGAGCTTCTCACAGATAGTAAAGAATCTGCCAAGCTAATTGTAGGGGTATGCTATAGACCCCCTAATGTAAGCGAAGAGGAGGAGGCCCAGCTCCTGTTGCAAATAGAAAAGGCTGCTAGTTTGGGGCAAGTGATAATAATGGGGGATTTTAATTACCCTGATATTGACTGGGGCAATAGTACTGCCAGGACAGTAAATGGGAACAAGTTTATAAACTTGCTGCACGACAACTTTATGTCACAGGTTGTTGAGGAGCCAACCAGGAACAATGCTATACTAGATCTAGTGATCTCTAATGACCCAGAACGTATAGCAAATGTGCAAGTGGTTGAACCCCTGGGTAATAGTGACCATAATGTTATTTCATTTGATGTTTGGTGCAGGAAACAAATTTACACGGGGGCAACAAAGACACTGAATTTTAGGAAGGCAAATTTTAGCTCCTTAAGGGCAGCGCTTCAGGGCATAGATTGGGGCATTATGTTTTCTGATAAAAATACAGAGCAGAAATGGTTGTCATTTAAAATGATATTAAATCATTACTGTTCTCAATTCATTCCATTAATAAGAAAAAGTAGAAGTGTTAAGAATCACCCCATGTGGCTTAACTCTGAGGTAAAGAAGTTAATAGGGAAAAAAAGGAAAGCTTTTAAGAAATATAAGTCAGAGGGGACAGTAGCTGCGTTTAATGAATATAAACACTATAACAAGTGTTGTAAAACAGCAATCCGGAAGGCAAAGATAGAAAATGAGGAGCGCATTGCGGCCGAGGCCAAGACTAACCCCAAAAAGTTTTTTAAGTATATTAATAGTAAAAAGATGCAGGTTGAGGGTGTGGCCCCATTGAGTTATAATAACAATATGGTTACAGCGGATACAGAAAAGGCAGATGTGCTTAACCAGTTCTTTTCTTCTGTGTATACAGTAGAGGAGCCAGTGGGCCAAGTCTCACCCAATAGCTTCACTGTTGCCTCAGCTCCAACTACACAGTGGTTGGCACAGGATATGGTGCTTAAAGGGTTACACACGATAAATGTAAACAAGGCACCTGGGCCAGATGGAATACACCCTCGGGTACTGAGAGAGCTAGGGGCAGAATTGCAGTGGCCCTTGTTTCTGATATTCTCAGACTCTCTTTCATCAGGTATGGTACCTAGTGATTGGAAGAAGGCGAATGTCACTCCCATATTTAAAAAGGGAATAAGATCTCAGCCTGGCAATTATAGGCCTGTAAGTTTGACATCCGTGGTGGGCAAGTTATTTGAAGGCTTGTTAAGGGATCACATTCAAAATTATGTAGTGGAGAATGGCATTATGAGCAGTAATCAGCATGGCTTTATGAAGGACAGGTCATGTCAGACCAATTTAATTGCTTTTTATGATGAGGTAAGTAAGAAGCTGGACAGTGGGGATGCAGTAGATATAATCTATTTGGATTTTGCCAAAGCATTTGATACCGTTCCCCACAAACGACTGCTTTCTAAGCTAAGGTCTATTGGTCTTAGTGAAGTCGTTTGCACATGGATAGAAAACTGGCTACAGGATCGGGTACAGAGGGTGGTTGTTAATGGCACATTCTCTACTTGGAGTAAGGTTCTCAGTGGGGTCCCTCAGGGTTCTGTACTGGGTCCACTTTTGTTTAATTTGTTCATAAATGACTTAGGGGAGGGTATTATGAGTAATGTATCAGTGTTTGCAGATGACACAAAACTCTGCAGACCAGTCAATTCTATCCAGGATGTGACATCCCTGCAGCAGGATCTTGACCAACTGGCAATCTGGGCAGCTAAGTGGCAGATGAGATTTAATGTGGATAAATGTAAGGTCATGCACCTGGGATGTAAAAATATGCAAGCCCCGTATAACCTTAATGGGACTGCACTAGGCAAATCCATAATGGAGAAGGATCTTGGAGTCCTTGTAGATAATAAACTTGGCTGTAGCAAGCAATGCCAGGCAGCAGCTGCAAGGGCAAACAAGGTTCTGAGCTGTATTAAAAGGGGTATAGATTCACGGGAGGAGGGGGTTATTCTTCCCCTTTACAGAGCACTGGTAAGGCCCCATCTAGAATATGCTGTTCAGTTTTGGTCTCCAGTGCTCAAACGGGACATTATTGAGCTAGAGAGGGTCCAGAGAAGGGCAACTAAGCTGGTAAAGGGTATGGAAAGTCTCGGTTATGAAGAAAGACTGGCCAAGTTGGGTCTGTTTACACTGGAGAAGAGGCGCTTAAGAGGTGACATGATAACTATGTATAAATATATAAGGGGATCATATAATAACCTCTCTAATGTTTTATTTACCAGTAGGTCCTTCCAACGGACACGAGGGCACCCACTCCGTTTAGAAGAAGGGAGGTTCCATTTAAATATTCGGAAAGGATTTTTTACAGTGAGAGCTGTGAAGTTGTGGAATTCCCTCCCCGAATCAGTCGTACTGGCTGATACATTATATAGCTTTAAGAAGGGGCTGGATGGATTCTTAGCAAGTGAGGGAATACACGGTTATGGGAGATAGCTCTTAGTACAAGTTGATACAGGGACTGGTCCGATTGCCATCTTGGAGTCAGGAAGGAATTTTTTCCCCTCTGAGGCAAATTAGAGAGGCTTCAGATGGGGTTTTTTGCCTTCCTCTGGATCAACTTGTAGTTAGGCAGGTTAGGTATAGGCATTATGGTTGAACTTGATGGACGTATGTCTTTTTTCAACCCAACTTACTATGTTACTATGTTACTATGTAATACATATCTTGAAAATGTAAATAACAGAGAAGCATCCAAGGGGAATAAAGTGCATATATTGGCTTACAAGTTTAAAGGTCATCATTAATTTTTCTGTATGGTATCAAAAGAAAAGAAAATTACAGTTACATGGGTACTGCAATACTTTCTGACTTAAATATGTGTAAACATTCCTCTCACTAACACTATAAGAAAAATACCTTTTAGATGAAGATGATGTATGAGATAGGCTAAGCATACTGTAGTAATTTTGATTACTACACTTGTATTACACTTGAATGTTTTCACTACACTCATGAATTTTTCTATATGGTATCAAAAGAAAAAAAAACAGTTAAGTGGGTGTACATCCTTTTCTGACTTAAATATGTGTAAACATTCCTCTTGCTAACACTACCTTTTAGATAAGGATGAAACACGATATAGACTAAGCATACCGTGGTCATTTGGCAACTACACAAAAAAATATAAAAAAATAAAATAAAAAAATAAAGCTACATTTGTCATTTGTTAATACCGAACAGTTGTATATACAGTAGCTTTCATATTAGTGTTGATTGCTTACTTATTTTATCAGTTGGTAGTTTTTCGATTAAGTATAACTTTTACCTAATAAAACAAAATTTAATTTTAAGCAACTTTCTACATTTACAAGTTTGCAATGGTTTTGAACTTATTTGTAAATGTAATTGCTACTGAAAACAGTATTTGCTGCTCACTGCTTCTGACTGTTTAAACAATATTGCAAAAGTCAGCTCTCCTCCAGCAAAGACAGGTCTGGTAATCCACTGGCTTTATTTACGTTGTTTTAAATGTCAGAGACACCAGGGCAGAGAATAGAAAGGAAGAGACAGTTTTCAGTATACTTCTGCAGGGGATATGTTAATCAACTGGCATCTACTACATTGTTTGCATAGCCAGAACCAAGAGTGCAAAATGAGAAAAGCAAAGGATGGCCATATTCTTCTTTTTTAATAGTAAGTACATATACAAAAAGTGACTTAACATTTGTAATGTATGTGTCCTGGAAAGTTGATTAAAAAAAATTAGAATGAACATAACTATATACAGTATATATATATATATATATATATATATATATATACTAAAACAAGAACAGCACTCCTAGGATTTAAAGGTAAAGGAAAGGTAAAAACTAAGTAAGCTTTATCAGAAAGGTATATGTAAATACAGCCATAAGCACTCACAGAACAGCTGCACTGAGTCCTCTATCAAAAGAAACACAGGATTTCTTGTCTTCTTTTTTGTAAACATGTTGTTCGGGTGTCTCAGAAAAATCCTTAATTCCCTGTGCAGCTCTCTCCCCTCTTCTGCTCCCCCCTCCCATAAGAATGCTAAGAACTCCCTCCCCACTCCCTGAATGTGTGATCTGAGCTATAATGGCTAGACTGCAAACAGGAAGCTACTTAAAATGGCAGCTGCTATCTTAGGCAGCCCTAGTTAGGCCCAGTACACTCTGTGTAGGTGACCGAAAAACTGGCATATATATATATATATATACAGTATATACTGTATATAGGGGTTTAGAGCCCCAGTGAACATCTGGGAGTGAAGGAGGACCCAGGGAGTGCCTGGCCAAAAGTGAGGGTTGGGCCAACAGGTTATAAAGGGTTCCCTGCTGCAGTGAAGCCAGAAAGCCAGATCAGGAGGAACAGAGGCAGCAAAATAACTGTGAGTTACACTAAGTTTGTTTCAAAAGATTACTCCACCTTCAAGCATGCCTTAAAAAGTTCGCAATGTGCAATTAAAATTCGAAAATGCAAGAGTCTAATGAACAATATTACACTGTAAAATGTAAATTATTATTCTTATTTGTGACTTTTATTATATTCCCCCACATATGTTTAACTGATTGCAGTAATAAAAGCAGTAAGCTCAAGATTATAGTATTCCAATGCAGCTAAACTGGAGCTACAATCTACAGTATCCTTATTAGCTTTTGCTTTGGCTGGGGCATGACTTCAATTAAAAATGTCCAAAAGGCTAGTTAAACAAAGGAAATTTAAACTAGAACTTCTGCCGATGGGACTAAGAGACAAAAAAGTTAATTCGCTGCAGCACCTCTTTTATGGTGCATCACATCCACCCACACATGCATATTAGCGTTTTTTCCAGGCAGCAGGCTGAACCCTCCATAATGTTGTTTAGCACATGTGTGTGCATGCAATGTGCAAGTTAAGAGGTCATTTAAATTATATTTGTGAAAAATGGAGATTTCATCAATTGAATTTCATTGGTTTATATTTATACTGTTGCCTTTCTCACACTATTATGCCAGGGTTCCCAAACTTTGCACAGTCAGTCACTGAGTGACTACGTACTCAAGGTTAGAAAAAGTGGGTGGGGTCACCAACAGCCAATCACATTTCTTTAATTGACTTCAGTGGAGAAATTTTAACTGCTGCCATTTACACACATTTAATGCCAGTGTCCCCAAAGTTTCTACATTATGTCACTGAGGTTAAAGGTTAGTAAAAGTGGGTGAAGCCACCAACAGCCAATCTGTTTCCACCCATTAAATTTAATTGGTTTATGTTTAATCTGATGCCATTATTTAAGTATTAATTCCAGGGTTATTAAACTTTGCAGTTAGTCACTGGGTATTTGAGGTTCAAGGTTAGAAAAAGTGGCCACACCCACCAATCACAATTTACCTATTGTCTTTTATTGGTTTAAATTTAAACTGCTGCCGTTCTTTAACTATTAATCCTAGGGTCCCTAAACTGCAGGGTTAGTCACTGGGTAACTGCAGTTCCAGGTTACAAAAAGTGGGCAGGGCCAACAATCGCCAATCAGATGTCACTCATTGACTTTCAGTGGGGAAATGTGAATTGCTGTTATTTAGACACTATTAAAACCATTATTATAACTGTGGTCCAAAATTAGAAAAACTGGGTGGAGCTAACAACAGCTAATCAGATTTCAACTGTTCCCAAACTTCCCTTTCTAGTTTTATTTTGATTTGCTACCTTTGTGCTGGGACAGGAGCAATCGCGATGTCTGCTTGAAATGAAAACTCTTTTATTGTTATGGGCTGTGAGATATCCTGGGGCTGGGAGATACACTAAGGGGTTTATTTATTATGCTGTGTAAAAAGTGGCTTTTTATCCTTCTGCTTGTTGGAGGAGGACCTATTGCAAATTTAGAATACATTAAACTGGAAATCTTGCTTTTTGAGTCATACATTGTAGAAGTGGTACTAGTTGTAAAATACAGTGCACATTAGTGATTTGCAGGCTGGCCAGACACCCGCGGGTATACCCATGGGTAGGACAGGTTCTTTGAGTTGCGGCCAGATTCGGGCCAACCTGCTGCCCTTCCAGCCCACGACCTAACTGCGCCCCACATCTGCCTACAGGAGCAGCTATTTATATAAGTGTGCCTGCCTTGCCCCGCCCCCTCCGTGACGCCAGAGATTTGTGGGTGAACAATGTTGGGAGAAGATAGGTTATTGTTGGGTGTGGGTCGAATTTTTGATGACCCACTCATCACTAGTGCACATTGGCAGCAGCAGCAGCCTTTGGGGGGGATGTAGGAGGGATTTATGCAGCATATGTTGTCACACCCACATTTATAGACACCTATTTAATACCCACCAATAATGAAGCATGTGTTCACATACTAACCCATGGACATTTAAAGGTATCTGGAGCTAAAGTAATGCTGCTTTGTAACTGGCAGGAGGGAGAGCTGAGCAAGGTTGGAAATCCAAACTTCTGTAACTGCACCCCTCTCCCTCCTGCTGGTTATCCAGCAGAGCTATATCAGATTATAATATAAGGGATGGTTCAACCAAAGTACCAGTACTGAACCAGGACCAAGGCAAAGGCCCACAACTATAAACATTACAGATAAAATGGTCACAGCTTGCTTATTTTTTCTTTTGTAGTTCCATACTCCATACCATATTTTTCTTTCACTATTGCACCTAGGTTATTAATGAGGTGATAATAAGTTACACGGGTGACTGAGCTCAATTTAATAGTATTATACCTTTAACAGTTTAAGAAATGTTATTTTAATAGAATTGCAAAACAATCCTTTCCATTTAAGAGCAATGTTGTCTTTTTTTCTTGAAGCTGAAATTGGACGCAGTGCAATCGATTCAGAGATAAGTAACACTGATGTGAAAGAATCATTCAGTTTCAGTAAACATTAGACATTGACAAAGATTGCAGATCTGAAGTATTTGCTGAATTGTATTGACAGTGATTTATAAAATTTTGCAAATTAAACTAAGCTGTTTACTTGCAGGGAATAAAAATCAATTTTGTTTTTGATGTATTATAAGGTTTTTCCTGTTATTGCTTTCTGGGCTCTTAGCTTTTCTTTTTGTTACTTGTGCTTAAATTGTCTATAATTGTCTGGGTTTACATGGTGAAGTAATAACTGCTCTTGGTTCCTCAAATTATTTGGAGTAAAATGCTGGATAATTAGCCCTTCCTTGTCAGCTCAGCTCTGAGTAAAGAAGCAGTAGAAACAAAAGAGTACAAATGCCCAATTGCCCCATTGAAGTAAGAAACAAAGGACAAAATTATTCAAATCCAACAAGAAGGGCATGTGACCTAAACTTAAATGTGTAAAATCAAGATATTATTTGTTAGCAATTTGCACTAAACACAAGTCCCTGTAAAATGATGCTTTCCATCCACAATACAGTAGGGAAAGCTTGTTATATATCTGGAACATATCTTTCAAAAAATATAATCATTTTATACTGGAAATGTTTAAAACAATAATGCATCATTTACAGATGCATGAAAAGCCACATAATGGACCCTATACAATAATGCCAATGTGTGAGTTGAATATTTCAATTATTTACAACCCCTTTACTTTCTCCAATAAAAGGCTTGTTAGAATTGCAATACCTGTTAAAAGGTCTCACTGATGCCAAGGGGCCCCAGCAATATCAAAGCATTAAAGAGCAAGGAAAGGCTACTACTGTAGCCCTTAATATAGTGTAGAGCTCCCTTGCCCAAAGTAAATCGCCAAATTTATTTTTTAAAATAATGCTCACATCTCCCAAAAATTTGCTTGTAAGTTAAGTTTATTTGCAGCCTGTCATGGCCGCCATCTTGGATTCCCCGCTCGCACCCCCCCGTGATCTATCAACACCGCCCGCCCCACTGCTCTCACCCCACCCCCATGACGATCAACCCCCCACAACACCCCCACCCCACCGCTCGCTCCCCGCTTGCCTCTTTGCTCCTTGCCTGTTTGGCGCTTCACTGTGTCAGTGTGTGCAAGAGGGTAGGGGAGTGGAGGGGAGCGCGCCGGCTTCTCACTAAAACCTACCACAGCGCATGCGCCGCCTTCAGTGTCCTGGTCACACAGTCAATGTGGGAGTGAGGCATTATGGGAATCCTCTGTACCCAGCTCAGCGTTTTTTCTTCTGGTTTGGCTTCAGATCTTATGAACAGGTGAAATATGGGGAGACTTAAGGGCACTATTGAGATTACTGAAGGTATGCCTGCAGCTTGAGATTACTAGCCTTTCCTTCTCCTTTAAAGGAACATATACAGCTCCCTGAAACAAAAACCTACAAGCTCTGCAGATTATTGACTTTATAAAAACTTTCTAGAGCTAACCCAGCCAGACCCCACTCTGAACTCATCCTATTTTTGACCTATATTGACCTTATTGGCCCATATATGCAGGCACAGGCACAATGATATTTTCCCTTTACCAATATCCAATTGAGACATTTAGAATATATGTAAAAAAAACTTTTTGATGGGGACAGTGTTTGACTGGCATGGTACTAGGCTTTTTTATTTTAAATTTGTGATGGGATCAGGGAAAATGCAGAAGCCATATTTATTGGCACAGATAAGCAAGATAATCTTTTTACAGTTGGGGTGTCTTACCATGCATCAGCAGAGAGATTGCAGAAGCTGGAGTAGGCTATTGAGAAACTTCATATGCACTATTTTCTTTTGGGGTTCCTACAGGGCACATATTTGTTTTATCTACATTGGGCATGAAATTGTTCAGAAGACCCCTGGCGTTCGTATTTAGGGTGACTTACTTTGTATGTAAGAAATTGTGTGAGATAAATATGGCAAATTGCAAACTTATCCATTTTAAAACGGGCACTGTGTTTTTTAATTAGTAAGCCATAAAATTAGTATGCATATGTTATATTTTATGGTCTCTACATGCCACATACTTCGAGAAACCTTGATGTACCTTGGGCATCAAACTGTTCAATGGACCCCTGGCATTCATGTTTAGGATGTTTTAGCGTGGTACCTTATTATATGTGGGTAGATCATTTTCTAAAAACTGGACGATTTGAAGCAATTTTCAGAAACGTTGTAAAAAAAAAAAGAGCAGAAATATTTGTCCATTTTGTATTCTGGAGAATGTGTCCTTTCCAAAAATATATAGCTTTCTGGGGTGAACTTACCTTTTTGTGGTTTTAGCCCACAAAAATACAGTAAATGTGTTTATGTTGCAGTAGCGTAAATGACAGCGGTATTTTCATTTTGCGGCTCCTACATGCCACGTACTTAGGAAGCCCTATGCACATTGGGCATCAAACTGTACAGTCCTATACAAGTGAGACATTTCCATAATACTATACATATTTGGCTTTGCCTTGTTCAGAAGACATGGGACTTTCAAATAAGTTTTATTTTTGTGCATAAAATACATATTTCTGATAATTGTTACAAAAGTGGAATCACACAAAAATTCTATCATATTCTGAAAGTTTAGGTTTTCCTAAAAAAATATATATATATCTTTCCTAGGTAAACTAAAAGTCCCCACTAGGAAATGCCGTTAAAGGTTTGGAGCACAGTGGAAGTGAAAGGGTTGAAATTATTATTTGCTGTTAACCCTTTCACTGCCAGCCAATTTGGCTCTTCTGGAATTTTTATTGCCAAGCAGTTTTTGCACTCTTTCATTTTAGGGACCTTTCCCTAAGCTTTTCAAAATATGCTAGAATTGTTTAATTATAATTCCACTTCTGTAACAAGATATAGGCTTCTATATGTCTAAATGAATGAATGAATAAATAAAAGTCCCATGTCTCCTGAATGTGCCAGTGCCAAATATATATAGTTTTATGGAGATGGTATGGTCAAAACCTTCCAGCAGAAGGCTACCAGATTTTCAAAACACTGCTACATTAAGCTGCATACTTCTCAAGGCAAAAAATTCCACTTACAGAAGGTTTACCCTAGAAACCAATACCGTATATACTCGAGTATAAGCCGAGTTTTTCAGCACTAAAAATGTGCTGAAAAAGTAACCCTCGGCTTATACTCGAGTATATACAGAGGACTCGGGAGGACTCGCAATCCTACACTAACTGCTAATGCTGATGGTTAGGAGGAACTGTATACTGGTATACTGGTGGATTCACAGATGCAGATGCTCGTTGCACGCATGTACGCCCCCACGACACCACCCCTCCCCCCGCCCGTGGACGACCTTACGTGCACGGCATCATGCGTGGCGCGACGGCACACCATTACGGCACTACGAGCAACACGGCGGCGCCGCGGTGAGCTATAATGGGGCGCACATACACCAGCGCACAGCATTATAATGGGCCGCACATACATTGGCGCACGTCATCATGTGCGGCGCCGCCCATTATGATGCCGGCGCCGAGTATATACGGTACCAGTGTTCTGCAGAAGGCAAGTTACAATTAGTGTGAAATAACATATAAAAGACACTCACTTGGAGTGGCCGAGTTGGCAGCTAATGTTGGCCAATGTACAGTTAGCTTTAGATTACCACATTCTATACCATACTAAACATTTTTTAAAATGGTGGATTGTCCCTTTAAATATCAGTGATATGCAGGATAAGATTCATCCAAGGTGTTTTGTTAGTATGGCAGCTTCCTTAGCCTTCCCAAACTTGCTTTTGTCTGCTGCTGTAGCATTTTTCTTTCCCTAAAGTTATCTATTATTTATTTATCTGTTATTTGATTATTGAAACTTAGCAGTAGCGGCTGCATTTCCCACCCTAGGCTTATACTCGAGTCAATAAGTTTTTCCAGTTTTCTTAGGTAAAATTAGGTACCTCGGCTTATATTCAGATCGGCTTATACTCGAGTATATACGGTACATTTCTGTTCTGGAAAGAACATATTCTGACAAATCCAGAATAGGTAAAACTGTCTGTCTACTCCAAACTACCAAGTTGCAATGCTTTCCTAAAGTTATAGGTTTTTATAAAAATGTGTGAAATTTAAAAAAAAAAAAAAACACTTAAAATCTTCCATTCTATAGCATTGTATCTCCTACAGGTCATAAAGGTAACCAGACAAAACATCCTAAATATGAATGCCAGGGGTCCACTGAATAGTTTGATGCCCAATGTGCATAGGTTTACCTAAGTATGTGGCTTTTAGGAGCCCCAATGTGAAGATTCCCCTATGCTCCATCATTTCTGTAATTTCAGCTCCTGCAAAATCAACACATTGACATCATTTTATGTGGGATAAAGCTACAAAAACTATGCTTACCCCCAGAAAACCATATATTTTCTGAATGTACACCTTTACCTGACATGTGGTGCACATGACTTTCTACTCTAATGTA
Organism: Xenopus tropicalis; assembly: GCF_000004195.4. Classification (NCBI taxonomy): domain Eukaryota; kingdom Metazoa; phylum Chordata; class Amphibia; order Anura; family Pipidae; genus Xenopus; species Xenopus tropicalis. Next base: position 78,506,344 of record NC_030682.2, on the reverse strand, counting down.
CCAAGCCCCAAAGCTTTCCTAAAATTGGTAATTTTGACGGCATTTCCAAAAATCACCTCAAAGCTTTGCAGCATCTTATCTCCCATATATCATTTGGTACCAAGATAAAACATCCTAAATATGAACACCAGGCGTCCACTGAACAGTTTGATGCCCAATGTGAATAGGTTTATCAAAGTACTTGGCATTTAGAGACCCCAAAATATACCTTGTGCATACTAATTTCACGGCTTACATTTACTTAATTCATAAACACATGGCAGTTTTATGTGTGGTAAAAACTGCAAAAAATAATGTAACCCCTGGAAACCATATATTTTTGTAAAGGACACATGCAGACAAATCCAAAATTGGTAAATATTTCTTTCTACCTCAAACTATCAAACGGCAAAGCTTTCCTAAAATTAGTGGTTTTGATTTTTTGAAAATCAATAAAAATAAAATTTTGCTATTTACCTTTATCTTGCATAATTTCTTTCATACAAAGGCATATAATATGAACAGCAGAGGTCTTATGAACAGTTTGATGCCCAATATGTATAGATTTACCAAAGTGTGTGATATGTATGGACTCCAAATGAAAAAAAAATATTTTCTTGGCTGCCAACTCAGCTTCTGTAAAACAAGACCCCTTCCTTGTGAATTATGTGTTGTAAGACCCCCTTACTGTATAGAGACCCCCCCCCAGAAAATATTTTGAAAATGACACATTCAGACAAAGTAAAAATGGCTAAATATTTCTTTCTATCCAAAATTGTCAAACAACAAAGCTTTCCTAAAATTAGCTGTTTTGATGGCATTTCTGAAAATTGGCTAAAATTGTTGCAATTTATCTCCCAGAACTTCTTACATATGTAGGGATCTCCAAAATTGGGCCCCTAGGATGGGTTCTCCTTTGACAGGCACTAGAGGGTGGCCTTAGGGAATTGGACACCTAAAGGTGGTCCTAGTTGTTTTTGTGTTAAGAAAGGGAGTATCCCTGCAGTTCAGGGTTATGGCCACAGGGTGGTGCACACAGTATATAAGGCTGTGCAGCCTTGTGCAGCCAGGTCTTCCTGCCTGGGACCCTCTGGCAAGAGGCCAGCTACAGGCCAGGAGTAGTTAGTGAGCTAAAGGTTATAGACCGCTCTAGGAGTGGTAGATAGGCTATTTAGCTGGGCAGCTTGGCCCCTACAGGAGATTTAATGAGATTAAGATCTCCCAGCACTGATTGCTGGAGTCAGGGAACTAAGTGGTAGTAATAGGTGATTTGCCTAATCCGGGGGATAGCCGGGTGATATTCCGGGGTGAGGTCTCAAGGGGGTGTCCGCTTGGCGGGAGTACCGGGAAGTGCCCTAGAGAGGGGCTTCTGGCGTGAAGTACCGGAGGTAACCCCAAAAGAGGGTCATCTGGCTGGAGTATTGACGGTATCCCAGGAGAGAGGGTCCCCTAAGGAAAAGAGTGTTCCCTGACGTGTTCTGTAACTCCTGCAAAGTCTATCTGTCATCCATTCTGCAAATAAAGAAATCACTTAGTTCATCATACTATCTGAGTGCATTGTCTCACTATCTGGAGGATCCACACTGCCGGGTAAGCAACTACCCCAGGGAGGGGGCAAGGTGCCAGGAGTGCTGGGAGTCCCCAAGCAGAAGTATAATATCAAGTTCTCAGGAGGGGAGTTATAGTTCAAGCTATCCCTATCCTGGGTGGAGGCACGCCAAATAGTACAGCAACATCTGTTCCCCATAGTAAGCGGGGCTCAGGATCCTGTTAGTGCCACTAGATCTCAGCAGGTAGCAGCACATTCTCTAAAGTGGGCTACACATACAATGACAAATCACCCCAAATATGAATGCCAGAGGTCTTCTGAACAGTTTGATGCCCAATATGCATAGATATACCAAAGTATGTGGTACATACATCCCCAAAAGAAAATAGTTCATATGGATTTTCTCACCTGCCAACTCAGCTTCTGCAAACAAAACCTCCTTCAGCATATTATGTGTAATATCCCCTAACTGTACAAACAGCCCCACAAAAACAATATATTTTTGGAAAGTACACATTCTGACAAATTCAAAATAGGTAAAGAAGTCTTGCTACACCAAAGTACCAAACAGTAAAGCTACGCTAAAGAAACATACAGACCTAAAACTGCAATAAGATAAAAAAATCAAATACATTAAGGCAAATTAATGAAATAACAAGGTAACTGATTTGACCGTGTGGTTAGGGGTAAGAATACCTGATCCAATAGTCACAGTATGAAATAAATAGTTTTCAGGGGAAAAACAAAAGACAAAATGATAAAATAAAGAACTAAAAAAAGCAAAAAAAAGTATTTCTGTGTGTTTAAGAGGAGGAATTAGAAACAAAACTAAGCATTTATATATGAAGAATGGAATGTGCATATAAACTGTTCATATACTGTCCTAACAATGTTCAAATAAAAATGAAACAGCAATAATTTGTTGTCCTGGTGCTTGTGTCCTTCAGCTAGAAGGATATGCAAGTAAATAACATAACCCTTACAAAGGTCCATTTGGTACCAAATATAAAGCCTTGCTCAGTGTTGGCCTGCCAAGGTACCAAGAGCATTAAATATTTTCTTCCTTTTCCGAGTTCTGTTTGTTCTTTTCATTTATTCCCATTAATGAGAAAAAGTTAATTTTGAACTTTGTAATGGGGTCATGAAAAAGACAGAAGCTACATTTATTGCCACAGATAAGCAAGAAAATCTGGGGAGGTTGTTATTATACAATTCTGGGAAGGTGCATTTCTAAGAAGAATTAGGAGAAGAATTTGCACAAGATAAATTGGAGAGCAAGAGCTAATTGATGCCACTTAACCATATACACTAAACAACTTTATCATGTAATCTGTACTGTAAACATCATGGGGATAGAGAGGTTCAGCCACATAAACATGAAATGAAAAAAGGATTTAGGCGTGGTTAATAAAATTGTATGTAGTGGGCAATTGTTTTGAAAAAATAGTGCCTTTGCTATATTAATCAGTTACATTTGAACAATGAATCTCTTAAATGTTTTAAGAGTTTTTTCTCAGGAAGAAGAAAACATTTTAGTATTTACCAATAAACTTAGGTCCTAACTTAGCAGAGGGCACCTGAAGTTGGACATTCTTAGTAGAAAGCCAAACCCTGTCTCCCACTTGGTAACTAGGAACTGTTCTACAGTATGATCAGCCCAGAGGCTGCCCTCATTACCCCCCCCCCTCCGGATTGCACATGCGCATTGATTTATTGCACCTATGGAGCAGTGGGGACAGGATGTGATGGGCGTCCTGTTCCCAGTGCTCTGTATGCGAGCAATGTGGGCATGCCACCCCTAAAGTTGTGCTGCCCTAGGCCCAAGCCTCGCCACAAATCCGGGCCTGTCTATGATGTCTGACAGCAGCTTTTCTCTCGCGGATGCCAGCAGAGTACTGCACCCTTTGCCAGACATTAGCAAAACAAGAATGGGAAAAGGTTTCAACAGTCTTAATACCAAGGTGCCCAGATTTTCCTAAAACATAAGTCTCCACAGATATGGCAGGGCAGATTCTTGGAAACACAAAATTTATCAAGTAATTCAGTGTTTGAGGCCTTTGTCTAAACCAGCTATTGGACAGGAATTGGGGCTGCAGCAATCACTGCCTTGGGAACATTAGAAGCTTTTATAGTGATAACAGTGAAATCCCCATCACATTCAAGTAGGCTCTCAGTGGCAGCAAGGTGTAAATGGCATTTAATGCAGACTGACTTATAGCTAGGACCCAATTGTAATATCAGCCAATATCAGTGTGTGGGTTATGTCACCATAACTAGGGTAGTTGCAAGACCACAGGAATGCACACTGGATATGGTGGAAAGCAATCTCTTCAGAATGTGTGCGTCCCATATACATATCAGGTTTATTGGTTACTGATGTAACTAACCCATGACCAAGGGGATTTTCATTTATAGACAATAGTCTGACAGGAGGGCAAAGGGTAATGTGAGGGACAGACATCTTAGCAGCCAAAGGTGGCATCAAGAAAATTCCCAGCAGAACCTGAATCAATAAAAGCCTTAACAGAAACAGGTGTGTTATTCCAGGACAGAGTAACAGGGACACAAATCATAGCACTAGTGTAACAGGGAGTAGAAATACAGCCAGAATGAATCTCCCCAACCTCATTTTACTGCAGGAGCTTTCCTCCCTGTACTGGGCAGGTGCACACAAGATGGCTTTTGGCACCGCAGTACATACAGAGACCTTTAGAACGTCTGTGATATCGTTTTTTCAGGTGACAGTTTAGCGGTCCCAATCTGCATGGTCTCCTCAGGGAATTGAGCAGGAGGAACAGATTCAGAGGGAAGACCTTGCTGGCAGAAACATAACCAGGTAGCAAAAGACCTTTTTCTGATGCCTTTTCCTAAGTTTGCGATCCACCTGAATAGATAGGTCCGTTAAGAATTCATGGGTGGGGGGGCGGAGCCGCATGCCGAGCTAGAAGGCAGCGTGGAGAGATAGCTCCGCTAGCAATTATCCTGATCAGCCACATACAGACCCAAAAACAAATACCTCAGGCGATGTGACCTTCTTCTGATATCCCCTGCATTTGAGGGAAGGCACCATGGGGAAGCACACGCAAAGAATGCGCTCAGAAGCGGCCGCAAAATTAGAGCAGTATGCGCGCACCACAAACCAAGATGGCGCCCGCAGCCGTCTCCTGAAAGACAGGTGCAGCCTGAGCAAGACCCGGGGCCCCAAAGTCCCCCAGCGCCGACCACGCAGGACATCCTAACGGCAATTACTACCTGCCAATCCACCCTCACGGCCACACTGACTGCTAAGATAGAGGAGATGAAAGTGGAACTGTCGCTACTAAAACAAGAAACAAGATGTCCAAAACATCTGGGACAGAACCCGAGCGATAGAGGAGCGGGTGAGTACCCTGGAAGACTGCACAACCCCACTGCCTAATGAAATTACCCAACTCCATAAATTGATAAAGCAGGCCACAGAGCGTATGGAGGATATGGAAAACAGGCAGCGGCACTCTAACATTAGAGTGGTGGGACTCCCAGAGAGGAGTGAGGGCCAGAACCCTGAACTATTTGCTGAAAAGTGGCTCCAAGATATGCTGGGAACAGAGATATTTTCCACACAATTTGTCGCCGAAAGGGCCCACCGAGTCCCCACTCGCGCCCCACCTCCAGGAGCACTACCACGACCGTTCCTCATAAAGCTTCTCAACTATAGAGACAGGGATACAGCACTCCAGGCGGCAAGGAAAAAGGGAGACATCCAATTCCAAGCGGTCCGTGTTTCTCTGTACCCGGACTATTCAGCAGCCCTTCAGCGCCAACGCGTTACCTTTTACGGGGTCAAAAAATGCCTACGGGACCTGGGAATCAATTACAATATGCTATTTCCAGCCAAGCTGAGGATTATGGAAGGCGGCAAAGTCCATATTTTTGACCAACCGGCTGGGGCCGAAAGCTGGATTGACTCCCGCCCAGCACCTTCACGGCATAGCCCCCAGCGCGCTAGCCCTGCACGCTTCCCACAACTACCGGATGCCCAAAACAAGCCATGAGGGTACCGTAAGTAAATAGCCACAGGGCCCATCTTATAAAAGGGGCATCAACTCCCTGCATCGGGAGAACCAGGGGTGGGGACTACTGCCTTATACTACGGGATAAACTCTGCAAACAGGGCCCTTGCAAATCTCCACTGATCCTGGAAAATAGACTGGGCACAGTAAAGGCCAAAGAGCCCCATTAAGCTCCCCTACGTAGGGTCCAAAACGGAGAAAACTAGCGGAGCAAACCCGCACTCCCCCTAACAACATGCACTGTTTATTTTATCAGTTCACTAAGACAGCAAAAGGGAACACATTTCTTGTTCTAGCAAGTCACGTTGACTTGTTATATGATATGGCTGATCGCCCGGATACAGCTCCAGGCTCTCACCCCATGAAACCAGTTATGGGAATAATGTATCTCCAGACGTTCTCTGAAGGGATACCGGGTGGGGGGACAGTTGTTAAATGTATTTCTAACTGTTATTTCTCAATCTCACTAGATAAAAACCTCTCGGTGGATGGGCGTCCACAAAATGTATTTTGTTATCTAAGTGCCAGCCTGTGGGTTACCAACACTTGCAATATGGACATAATATACCATGGCAGGAACTAACCTTAAATTGGTCTCCTGGAATGTTAGGGGGATGAACGATAAAGTCAAAAGAGCAATAATACTAGACCACCTTAAAAAACTGAAAGCAGACATAATGCTACTCCAAGAGACCCACCTGGTAGGACAAAGAGTCCGGTCTTTAAACAGATCCTGGCTAGGCCCCGTATTCCATGCAGAGTACTCCACATACTCAAGAGGGGTAGCCATTCTCTTTAGGAAAACAGTTGCACCCAAAATTGAAAAGGTAATTTCAGACAGATATGGGCGCTATATCATCCTTAAGATCACCGTGTACACAAAAACTATAATATTGGCCAATATTTACTCTATAACTATACTGCAGACCATCTTGGGGAAAGTGGCAGAGCTGGGAGACCATCCTGTTTACTGGTTGGGGGACTTTAACGCAGTCCCTGACCCTACATTAGATAGACTCAGACCTCTCAAGGGAGACTCTAGAGCGCTCGGTGACTGGCTAAATGCCACTAACCTAACAGACATATGGAGATGGTCGCACCCCACGGCACAGCAGTATACATGCTACACGGTAACTTCATCGGCTCTCTCCCGCATAGACTTAGCCCTTGCCTCACCACTAGCACTACAAATGGTGGCCAATATCTCCCTAGCCCCTAGAATCTGCTCCGACCATGCCCCCCTTCAGCTGGAACTGAGACTGAGAGAGGGTAAACGGAACATGCAATGGAGACTGCCTCCAAAATGGATCACACATAAATTTATACAAGATACCTATAAAACCCAAATCAAAGAATTCTGGGAAATTAATGCAGGGACAACTACACAACAAGTAGTATGGGACACGTGCAAAGCCTATACGAGGGGAGCATATATATCTTTAATAAAGGAGGCCAGGCGCCTACAAGACGCTGACCTAGAATCCCTCTGTAAAGCCCAGGGAGAAGCCGAAGAGGCATATACCAATGACCCAACTGACCCACTAGGAGAGGCCCTTGAGACTGCCCAAAGAGACGTAAACCTAGCCTATGTACATAAATACACCCAATGGGAACTCAAAAAAGCAGCCACATGGTATGAAAAAGGGGATGTGTGGAAAACTCCTAGCCATTCTAGCCAGGGAACCTACACACATAACATCTATTCCTAGATTAATCTCTCCCCGGGGCCAAGAAGTCCTCAGACAAGACCAGATCACAGCTGAATTTGCCCACTACTATTCCACACTATATGACTCTAAAATAAACTACCCCCCTGAGACCCTGATTCAATATCTAAGTGAGACACCAATACTCACTCTAAATCAAGCAGAAGCTGAGGTGCTCAATAGGGAAATCAATCTAGAGGAAGTCACGGAGGCCATAGACAGTTTCCCCAACGGAAAATCCCCTGGACCAGATGGGCTCCCTATAGAGTGGTACAAAACTAATAAAGATATTGTGGCACCCCAACTTTGCAACCTGTACAATATGATCACACAAGGAGCCCACCTACCAGAAAGTATGAGAATGGCCACTATCACCCTGATTCTTAAACAGGGAAAACCCCTGAGAGATGCGAATCCTACAGGCCAATCTCACTGGTAAACTCAGATGTAAAAATACTTGCAAAAGTCTTAGCTAATAGACTCAAGAAAGTCATAGAACTCCTAATCCACCCGGACCAAACCGGCTTTATGCCAAGCAAAGCCACTGACATCAATATCAGGCGCCTGTTCACAAACATCTGGGCCAAGCACGATGTCACAGGGGAAAGAGTGGTTGTAGCTCTAGACACTGAAAAAGCGTTTGATACAGTGGAATGGTCCTATCTATGGGCCCTTCTCGCACGCTATGGGCTGGGAAGCCAGTTTATCAGTTGGGTGAAAGCCCTATACGAATCACCCAGTGCAAGAATCATGGTCAACTCAGAACTGTCCCAGGCGTTCCCTCTTAAAAGAGGTACAAGGCAGGGGTGCCCTTTGTCACCCTTCCTATTCGCACTGGCCATTGAGCCTCTAGCCATCAAAATACGTAATAATGCAGGCATACAAGGTCTCAAAATGCAAAGGGTCGAGGAAAAAATATCGCTCTATGCGGACGATGCATATCTACCTGGCCAATCCGAAACAACCCCTCACGGAGCTCTTAACAGAGGTCATAAGGTTCGGAGGACTATCCGGCCTTAGGGTTAATTGGGCAAAGTCATTGGTGTTCCCCATAGACAACAAAGCAGTTAGAGACCCAATACATGGACCCCAACTACAATGGGTCACATCGTTTATATACTTGGGCATAGTAATCCATAAGGACCCTAAGAAATTTACAGAGTTGAATCAGACACCCCCACTTAAATCCCTAAGGACCAAACTACAACACTGCGCTAGCCTGCCACTTTCTTTGCTGGGCCGTATTAATATTCTAAAAATGATTTGGCTACCAAAATTCCTTTATCTATTTCATTATGCCCCAATCCTCCCTGCAAAAAAATGGTTCAGTGAAATTGATGTCTGTGTCAGAGAATTTATCTAGGCTGGGGAACGGCCCAGAATAAAAATGCCAATGTTAGAAGCCCCAGTCAAAAAAGGTGGACTCGCTCTTCCTAACTTCCTCCTGTATTTCTATGCCAGCCAACTGGTGTATGAAAATTGGTGGCTTAACCCAGACCCCAACAACCAGGCCACGGTATTAGAAGCAGCGGTGGTCTCGTCGTTTGAAGCACTGGCAAACCAAATATATAGAGGGATTACCATCCATATACCCCTTAACCCCACCCATGAAAACCGTAATCCAGATCTTTTCTAGAACGGTAAAAGTAATACACCAAAAAGCAAATAGCTGGTCCACATGGACACCACTCTGGGGCAATAATACCCTTACGCAATTTAAGACCTTCCCAGATGCTAACCTTTGGGCTGCTGCAGGGGTAAAGCGCCTACATGATGTGGTGGAAGCAGGGGGTATCAAGCGATACGCTCAATTAAAGGAGGAATTTAACCTGCAAAATCACATGCTTTTCAGGTACCTCCAGTTGAAGCATGCGTTCCAGACACAGTTCCCCAGGGAACCCCCCAATATTACCGAAAGTACCCTTGAACGATACCTACATAGACCCAATCTGCTCAAACCCCTCAGCTGGTTCTATGCCATATTACTGCAGGGGAGCTTTGACTCTGTAAATCATAACAGGCTGAAATGGGCCCAGGACTTTCCCCAGCTAGATAATGATGTCTGGAAAGATATACTAGAACAGATAACTGAAACTAATATAGCAACAAGGGACTGCTATATACAGGTCAAATTCCTTAATAGAGTGTACCTAACCCCCCACAGGCTGGCACGCATATACCAGGGCTACCCAGATGTATGTGTAAAATGTAATGTAGATCAGGGCAATTATATCCATGTATTCTGGGACTGTCCTAAAATCCAGCAGTACTGGACTACCATACTCACCTTTATGGGCTCCTCGCTGGGACTCCCGAATATCAGGACACCTGAATTTTGGTCTTACTTTGCCCTCCAGGGACAGGATATGTCTGCAGCAACTCCTACACTATACCAAGAAAGCTATTTTGCTGACATGGAAAAATACGGAACCACCAACCCTGGGATTCTGGATAAAGCTGGTGGATGATACACTCCCAAGACAGAAACTTACCTACCTGGCCCGAGGATGCCCGGCCAAGTTTGACAAAATATGGAGCTTCTGGCTGACAGTCCCACGAACGAATAGCATAACCCATTAATACCTCAATAAACCCTAGATAAGTAGCTAGGCACTGTTACAAATGAAACTTCTTCAAATGTAAACGCCCACCACCGAGTATTACCATGTATGAGTATTTTCTTTCTTCCCTATTCTCTCTCACTTCCTACTTTACTATCCCCTTTTTTTTTTGTTCCAAAATTAATAAAGAAAAACTTTCAAAAAAAAAGAATTCATGGGTAGGTGGAGGATAGTGAACTAGGCTATCTCTAACAGCATCAAAGAGCCCCACTCGGAACCGGCTGCATAGGACAGTGTCATTCCGTTGGGTATCAACAGCCCAATGTCTGAATTCAGTACAATATTCCTCTGTTAATTTTCCTCTGCACATTTACTACCCTGGCACAGGGCCAGAGTAAAGCCATGGCTTTAAAAAATGCTTCTAAAGTGACAGGGTCAGAAGCTCTGTAGGAGTGTTATTAAAATTTAATTTTGGCCTCATCAAGGGAAAGAGTGAGGCAATCAACTGAAATAAAGTTTAAAGGTATGTTGGAATGCAAAAAATTGTTTAAGATCCCCAGAAAATCTATCAAGTAAAGGTGCCTTAGGTGCTGGTGCTTGAATGGCAGGCACTGCAGGTACTTGCTGCATGGCATCTAGACGGGCGGTTAGGAGTTGCAACCACTGGACGATTTGGTCCTGTTTGTCCTCTTGGGCATTCAAATTTTGCGGAAGATCAAATTGTAATTAGATTGTAAACCCAGGGCAGGGACCTCTAATCTTAACTTAAATCTTAACTTACTGCAACCATACCTTGTATTTATTTGTATTTATTATCATACTTTGTTATCAACCTGTTTGTTGTATTAATTTATTTTTCTAAGTAGCACTTATAAAGATATATATATACATATAAATGCCCGCATGTAGAGATGGCATATTTTTCACGAATTGTATCAGGTTCTCTGAAGGGCCAATGGTGCTCCAATCAGACATTAGGCTTACTGTTTCAGTCAGTGGTCTGCAAGAGCTCCCTATGTGTTACATAACCTGTGTGTGCAGCGACAGGCGGTTGCTGTTTGGGTCATTAGACCAGAGCTAAGCACTGAGATCTATCATCATATCAAAGTATTAAGCTACAAGGGGTTGCATTTAAATTTGCACAATGCAAGTTTAAGGGCCTAACAAATCTGTAAAACTAATTCTTATTATAAACTTGTTTCAATCATAAAAAATCATGAGATAAATATTCCCCTTTGTTTTTGCTGTGGTAGAAGAAGTAGCCAAGCTAGGGAAGCTTTAGTTCAACACACACATACTAACTGTGTGTAGGTAAAAACTGTAACTGTCTCTTATAAAAGTTTATAATACTGTATCACTAAAAAGAAAAAAACATGGTCAAATGTGTTATTTTGTGCAAATAATTAGATAAATAGATTTCATTAGTCAGTAAGACTACACTAATTCACACCAAAATGCACACAAACATGGAGACCATTAAATGTAGCTTACATTTCAGATCTATCTTCCTGAATCTATGTCTTTTTGTCTCTCATCTTGTTTAGCAGATTGATTGCATATTTTATAAATCCCTGTTCATCAGAGAACCTAAATGAAATAAATGTATTCAAGGCCATGGTTCCAATTTAGGTTGAACTGAAGCCATTTATAGTTTTATTGACCTATCATCATCTTACAACACTTAGCAGGCTACAGGCCTTTACTTAAATGACTTCACACCTAAAGTGGCAGTATTGGTTATTACTTGCCAAAAATAAGCTGTAGGATTTCTTTTAAATACATAGAGTTTCGCCTAGAAAAGAGAATTTTTAATGGCATTTCTGAAAAAAAATCAAAATACTGAAATCAGTCTGTAAACTGTCAAAAGAATGGACAAAGAAATAAAAGCAATACCAGTAACAACAGACCCTATCATACAGCCTCTTTGGGAGATTTTGAATTGTTGGAATATACAATGCAAATGTAATATAGAATTATATTCACAGAGACCGACATTATCTATCTAAAGGAATGGCTACTAGAAATATGCAAACAGCAAATAAATACTGGACACCTATAAACTCTGAGTTATAAAGTATGGGACCTTTTATCCAGAATTCTCTGGGTTTTCCAGATAAGGGGTCTTTCCATAATTTGGATACCTTAATTCTACTAAAAAACCCTTTAAACATTAAATAGACACAAACGGGTTGTTTTTTATTTAGTAAGGATGAATTTTATCTTAGTTAGGACTACTAAAAATTGGAATTATTTGTTTATAATTGAATCTATGGGAGATGGCCTATCTGTAATTCTGAACTTTCTAGATAATGGATCCATACCTGCACAAATTATGGCAGAGCTTAACAATTTAAAAAAAAAAGTGTAAATGCTATTACCATGGTAATTCAGAGCTTTTTGAAAGGATCCTGTCTCCATTAATCAGCAGATTCAATAGCTGAACAGAGAAGCACATTATTTCAAAATGTTGATGACGTTAAAGAAATTTGTAAATGTAATTGAAAGCATATTATTTGTCTCTAAAAACAATGTACGAGGGCTCTATTTCCTGCAGTTACTGCTTTTTCATGGGTCTGCTAAGGGATACAAAACTTCACCTTTTAGTGTCCGTACACAGATCACTTGTGCCTGTTCCATTAGCAGATGAAAGCTGAACTCTTCTGGATTTTTGGCACAGATCACCTGACATGCTCAAGGGAGCTATTGTCAAAGGAGAAGGAAAGGTAAAATCACAATTTGTTAGGGACCCCAATCAATCTAATCACTGACCTGTTACCCTGGCAGCTTACATCTTCTTTAAAAAATAAATCAACCTTTCCTACAGAGTACCCTGCTGCTATCTTCTTGGATGCTCTCAGGTTGTCCCTGTATTGGTTCCAGCTATACACATATACAATACAGTAATCTCCAAAGCAGTTTGTTACTGGGTATGTGCAGAGGATGCCTAGGAAAAGGGAAGAAGATATCACATATGTTCCATGTATCTCAGTGAAGCATGGCTAATGTTAATGGCTCACAAAATTTCTACCTTCCATGACTTCTTTTTCCCTGTTACAGGGCAAACACCCTATGCACCCTAGCGCATAGTGGGTACATATAGCATTTTCTGCTCCCGAGGAAGAAAAGCGCTAAAAATAGTGTGAGTGTGAGATTCCTCTAAAACATATAACTAATAAAAATGCACTTAAAGAAAAACTACCTTTAGATATAAATCTAACATTTGCTAATTCATACCTGCCCATTGCAAAAGTGTTTCCAAAAAACAAAGCAGTCTAATTGTTAAAAAAAATGACATTGCATCATACTATGACAGATAGTATATTTACCGTTTAGTTACTGAGGATTGATCTGCTGCAATAGATGTCACAATTGTAATGTAAATAAGGCAGCCTGTTTATTGCATGCACCTCTGCCACTGTGTATTTTTCACTTGTTAAATAGACATAAAGTTTCCATTTTTCACCTTAGAAACACAGCTGTGCACAAAAGGTGGATGTGCACCTCTTTATTATATTTTACTTCGAGTGTTATCAGTAGATTGTTTGCACAGGCATGCTGGCTTTTCTGCAATCAGATAATCACTTGCTACTGAAGCAAAAGACATTTGCTGTGTTCTGCCGGACTCAACAATCATAGCTAGGTATAATAACCCCAGCGAGTGCAAAACTCAAGTGTGGCAGAGCTTGACAAATTTATAAAAACTGTAAATGCGATTACCAAGGTAATTCAGAAATTTTTGATAGGATCCTGTCTCCATTAATCAGCAGATTTAATAGCTGGACAGAAAATTATTTTAGTCCAAAAACAAAAATAAAACAAATTTTACAAAGCACATTATTTCATGATGTTAAAGAGTTTTGTAAGTGTTAATGTAAGCTGATGTAAGTTTTTATAATGTAAGTTTTAATAAACGCGTGAATGTGCATGCGCCTCAGGGCGCCCCAGTGGCAAATCTGGTGCTGACCTTGCTGTCCTGATGATCTTGCTGTCCATGCCCGGAGACCCACATTATACTACATTATGCAGAAGGCCAGTGCTTCATACATAAACAGCTGCAAATAAATCTATAAGACACTGGTAATACACCTAATATATTTTCTATACTTGTTAGGCAAATAACTGTAGAAGATGTTTTATGCTGTGATCGATTAAAAGACATGTCAACCCCAAAAATAATTTTTTGCCTAATAAAAGAAAACATAATTCCTTCAACTTCAAATGTGAATTTATTGAACATTTTTAGTGCATTAAAAGTTATTTGGAAATGTAATTGCTATTGAAAGCTGAATTTGCTGAACTCTGGTTGTTACTTTTTAAAGAATGTTGCAAAGTTTAGTCTCCCCCAGCAAGACAGATCTGTCAATCTGCTGGCTTTTATTACATTGTTTTAAAATGCCAGAGCCACCAGAGCAGAGAATAGAAATGATTCTAGCAATTATATATACAAATATGTAAAAAAACCATTGCAAACATGTAATGAATGTACTGTATATTGCAAAATTGCTTAGAATTATATTTTCTTTCATTAGGCAAAAATTATATTTTGGGTTGACTTGTCTTTTAAACAATTTTCTATCCAACAACTGTATTTTCTCTAAGCAGACTACCTTATGCTCACAGAGCCCCCCTCCATTTCCTTCTCCTAAAGCATTAGAAAGTGTTAAGGCCTTCTGTGACAACCAAAACACAAGCTGTAATACATGTCCAAAGAATTATTTTTGTGGGCTGCACCTGGACCAATATCTAGGCAAGTATTCTTCTTTTCATGTTTTAGATCAAAAGGCATATAGGCTGACAATAGTTTTCATAGTTTTATTTATATATATGCACTACTATTTTACACCATTCTAGACTTGGGACAACTATTGAAATCAGTGGGATAAATTCAGGTGGCAAAGAATTTCTAGCATGTTGTATGGTGTATTATATGCCCATTAATGTATGTGCTTGCTTGTACTGTATCAGTCTATTAAAGGCAGAAAACTCTACATACGCATATGTACAACACTTTCTTATGATATGAAAGAAATAGAAAAACACTTTTACTGGGTTTTTATTTTATAGCTGGGTTTATTTATCCTTACAGACAGATAAATGAATAAGTGCACATAAGACAGATCGTTAACATTAGTTTTATACAACATTAGATTTCTTTCCACATAGATAATGTAATGTTGTGTTAAATGTTAGAGTCGTTTGAGTTCTAAAGTTTAGTTTTTCAACACAAACTCAACAGTAATTGTGCTAGTTACAAGAGCTTGAAAAAAATACTCATCAGTCAAGTTTAACCATTTCCCCATGTAAAACCTGACACATTTCTAGTTAAATTGTAGCAAACAAACAGTTCACAGCTGCATACACCCTAAGCAAATTTCTGTGGTGCAAAGTCTCCTATGGCAATACCCCAACAATGCATTGAAAAAGGAAATAGAGACTTCACTCAAGGATCTCTATACATCTATTCCACATGAGGAAGGTGTGGAGAGTGTAAGGGAATATTTATCAAAAACAGAAATACTACTGCATGAGGTAATGTTTGTGTGTGATTGTTTGGATATTGTGCTTAAGCAAAATAATTTCCGTTTTGGTACAGATTGTTATCTCCAAGTACAGGGCACCAGTATATGTGCCAACATGGCACCTGCCTATGCCAACCTTTTCATACACAGATTTGAACATGAGCACATTTTATCACATTCAGCAGATCCATTTTTTGGAAGCGTTATGTGAATGATGAATTTTATCTGGGCAGGACCCCCTGAAACATTAAAAGACTTTGTGGAGTACTTACATTCAGTACATCCAACAATAAAGTTTACTATGGAGGTTGGGTATAAAATCTGGATGTGAAAATTACAACAGAAAATGAGACTTTTATTACTGACCTTTTTACTAAATCAACAGATAGGGAAAATATCCTTTTACAGAACAGCTTTCACCCACCAGGCGCTAAAAAGGGTTTACCCAGAAGCCAATTCATTAGACTAAGAAAGATCAACTGGAGTGATGAGTTGTACCACCAGCAAAGTGACTGTATGATTAAAAAAAATTCTGACAGAGGTTATTATCCAGCTACTCTCATTAAAAAAAGGAATGAGGTTGCCTGAATCAAAAGAGATAAATTATTGTGTGACAAACCCAAGTTTAGGATGGGTAACCGTAGATTGCCCTGTGTAACAACATTTGGCCCCCATACATCTCTCATTAAGAAAACAGTTAACAAATACTGCCCATTTCTACAAAATAATAAGGTCTATGGTAAATTGTTTGTGGATAAACCAATTTTCTCTTTCCAACAAGGTAAGTCTATAGGCGATAAGGTTGTTAGGGCTGAAATTACCCAATTGATAAAAGAAAAAAAACACTTTTAAGAAGGGAACATTCCCATGTATGAAATGTGGCAATTGTACAGGCATAATTGGAGGTGACACCTGTGCACACCCTTCTCAGGGCTACCCAATCAAATTAAAGCATTTCGCCACTTGAAAAACAGAAGGGGTTATGGGCACAGGTTATGTGGGCCAAACTGCTAGGATGGTACGTGTGCACCTTAACGAACAAAAAAGCCTTATCAAAAATTATAAGCCTGATGATGGAAAACAAGCTAAGGACAAGAAAAAAGTTAAAGAATTTAAGAAAGAAACACCCTTAGCAAAACATTTCTTTGAGCAAAAACATTCTGTAACACAAATCAGGTGACAGGTATTGGAAAAGATTTCCTGCGCAGTGGGATTGCCTGCAAAGAAAAAATTGCTCTGCTCAGAAGCTTACTGGATTCGGAGACTTGAAACATTGTTCCCTAAGGGGTTAAATGAAAATTGGAGTTTTTCTTGTTTTTTGCAAATAGTGTTTGATACACACTCTTTCTTTTCACAGATAATCCAGCACTGGTTGGGGATTACAGAAATTAAGGTAAAGTTCACTGGTGAAATTTTTTTTTTTAATATTTGCATTATGGTATAGTATAAGAATAACACAGTGATTTTCTTCATTTATATTTGAATGTTGAATATATTGTCTGCACTGCTTTATGCTATAAGTGACATGGTCTACTGGCGTTCATATTCTGGATATTGCGATAATGGACATCTATGAATCCTTGTAATGGACATATTGTATGGACTTCCTTTATGTTGGACTTTTCATGGACAATGTGTTTCATAAGGATTGGTGGTGCTTAATTATCCTGTCAATCACTCCCCTCCTTATTTGGGGGTTGGCGTCCCATCAATGTTTTAAGCATTTTTACTTCGCTGTGTGGGGTGCCCCCCCAAAATGTTGAATTTGTGTGGTACACTGGCAGAATAAATGGGGTAACCCAGCCAAAGTTTGCTTGACTGCAGTCTCTATTTCCTTTTTTTATACATTTCTAGTTAATCCAGAGGAAGGCAGGGTCAATTGTTTTTTGTTTTTTTTACTTAAAATGTGGAATCAGTTTAGTTCAACTCCAAAATAAGGGCCATGGCCACTGAGTGCTTTCTTGTTTACAGTGCACTTCTCTGACCGTTGTTACATGTTTAAAGTTGTAAGCACAATTTTGTAAAAAAAAAAAAATTCTACATTTTTTCTCTAATCAATTTGTATAAAGAAAAACAACTTATTTTCCCATACCTTCTGATCTGATGCCTAAGGGCATGGGTTATTAGCAGTCCCTGATGATTGGTTGCTAAGTATGAAGTTCCGTATGAAATGTTAGTAATGTGAGTAACTGTGTGAGCTCATGATGGAAAAGTGCATTTTACTAGTAAACAAACGTGTTTATAATGCAAACAACAGCTCTTATAGTACAGTAATGCATGTATAAGTATATGAAAATCTGTGTTTGTAGAAAGATCCACAATGTGCAATAGTTTGCTGTAACTGGTTTCCCAGATATTATTCATTTCTGCAACTGAAAGCATCTTATTGCCTAGTCTCTTGAAATCCTATATATTTTTTGTTTGTGTATTAATTATTTAGATTTTTTGTGATAATTTACCATTATATAGACATTTGCAATACCTGTCATATTGCGACTTTTAAAACAATGTAATAACTTCAAAGTAATTCAGTCATATAAATACTGATATCATATTTCCATCATTATTTATTTTCTGCGATAAATACAACTTCATGTACAGGTATGGGATCCCTTATCCGGAAACCCATTATCCAGAAAGCTCCAAATTACGGAAAGCCTGTCTCCCATAGACTCTATTTTAATAAAATAATTCAGAATTTTAAAACTGATTTCTTTTTTCTCTGTAGTAATAAAACAGTACCTTGTACTTGATCCCAACTAAGATATAATTAATCCTTATTGGATGCAAAACAATCCTATTGGGTTTAAATAATGCTTTATTGATTTTTTAGTAGACTTAAGGTATGGAGATCCAAATTACGGAAAGACCCCTTATGTGGAATACTTTTGGTCCCGAGCATTCTGGATAATGGGTCCTATACCTGTACTAACATATTTTAGAAGCTAAAAAATCATACTTATATCAGCACACTATTTTAGTCTCCACTAGATTTCTATTCTAACAGTTATGCTTCTGGAAGTGATAAACTGACAACAAGTTCTGTCTGCAATAAGCTCGTGTGTGCAGAGAGATTACTGTAAGAATATTTTTCCTGTCCCCAAAAGATCAATATATATTTTACACAAGCATTTTATACACCAACTGAATTTAAATGGCACTCATAACACTACTACTCTGTGATTCTTGTTTATTGTCCTAGACAGTATTACAGAGAAACTTTGTTGTTTTATATAAATTGTTATTGGATATCAATTGAAAGGCATTCAAATAAACCAATGGTGTACTTTAGCCATGTGGGGTTTACAATTAGTGATGTTATCACATTAGGGTCTACCACCTACAACCATGTGTTACACAGCCATAGAATATATAACTTTGTATACACCTGAAAAATATAAAGTAGTGTAATTAATTAAATAATACATTTACATATACATTTAAAGCTATTGAAAAATTGATATAATGAAGTAGCTTTTGAGTAATTCTGGATTCCTGAGTTAAACACTTTTTTCTTTTTGGTGTCCTCATCACTATTGGCCCTATATCTCAGGAATCTTGAATTTTTGGCACATATTCTAGTTGGACTTCCCATGATAGTACCTTGCACAGTATAAGATTACTCCTCTGCTTTTATCATTAAGGTTCTATGTAAGAAGAACATTACTTAAATTTATGTAAGATTTACTCTTTTGATGTAGATGATGTGCAGTTCACTGTGTACATTTTCCCTTTTTGACAGTTCCTCATCAAGAAATAAGGGAAAGAACAGATTCATAGGATCCAACATATAGTACTTTAGGGACAATTCTATGTAAACACTTCATGCCAAAGACAGCAAGTGGTTTGACTTTAGGAAGATGTGTATTCTGGACATCTGAATGATGGGGGTTTTCATTAGATAGTTAATCTAAAATGCCATATTTTACATACTGAACTTACTGCACCAGCCTAAAAATTTCAGCATCTCGATGTATATCAGCAATGATTCAGGCCTTCAAACTTGCTACAGGAGTTCCCCATCTTGGATTTTGTTAGGATATGTCAGTGACACTTACATGCTCAGTGTGCTCTGGGCAGCTGTTAAGAAGCCAAGATTAGGGGTTGTCACAAATTATCAAGCAGAAAATTAAACTGGCCTGTAATATAAGATGATGCTACAGGACTGATTAGCAAATTTTGATGCTAGTTGCACTGGTTTCAGAGCTGCCATGTACTAATAATCTGTATTAATTACTAATCAACCTTATATTGTGACATTTATATTCTATATATACAGTCTTTTGTGAGTCAGTCCCTAAGATCAGGTAACCAGTGTCAGACTGAAACGCCAGGGGCCCACCAGAAAACCTTAAACCATGGGCCCACTCTCCAAAATATTTTTCCTCCTTTTCTCATTTAACATCTTTATTCTCCTATTATTTTTAATTACATCTATCTTTCGATTTATTTTTCCTCTTTGTTGCCATTCAGAAAAAGGGAATGACCATAAAGCAGGCCAAATGGTTAGGAGCAGGAGGGCCAGCTGACCCCTGGGCCCACCGGGAGTTTTCCTGGTATCCTGGTGGGCCATTCCGACACTGCAGGTAACTGACAATATCATGGAGCATGTGCAGTGAGTTAGCAGAAAAGATGATGGGAAGCACAGAGAAGGGAAGGGGGGAAAAGGGGCAAGCTGGGCAGACTCATGCCTTGCCCTGAAGATTTTTTTCTAAGAGAAGGAAGTCTGTATAAGTCAGTTTGATAAGATGTTTGTATATTCTCACTCTGCTTATAAGGTTTTTCTCCAGGTACTCTTTAATCCCATATTTCAAAAACATACAAGTTTAACTCCTGTTAAAATTGTCTGCAATGTATAAATGCATCAGAGCCCATAAATTCCACTAAGGCAACAGTTTCATGTACACCCGCACAACTAAATTGATCACGGTCATGCCTACATCATTAATGTTCAGGGGGATGCATTGTTAGTGCAGATACTGCAGTTGTACTCTATACTAAAACAGCTGAATTTCCAATAAAAAATATATATTTGGCTCTTAAAGTGGTAAAATGCTACCCAAAGCAAGGTTCCTTCCTGTAACTTTCTGTGTTGGAAGAACGCCCCTATCCACTGGGGCAGGGACTGCTCTGAATGAATAGGCCATTTCTAAATTTTTTACTAAAACTCCAGCTTGTTTAATATATCCTAGTTACCACTGTTATTTTCCATTCTGTCTTTTTTTTCTCATAGTTCATCTTTAATTTGATGCCAGCCAGAAAAACGAGCTATAAACCTAAACAACCATAGCTTAGAGTGTCAATTACAAGAAAGGTACTGCAGAACATGGAGGATAGAATGTTCAAGGGGCAGTTCAAATTCATAAAAGCTCTCAATTAATACAACAAATAATATATTTCAAAGTTGTTTTCCATTTTCCATTTCAAGTTTTGAAAATTAAAAAATCCTTTTTCTCACATGTGATTTGTAATGGTGACAAAATGATTCAGTGATACTGCTTAGAGCAGCTGAGTTAAATTAAAAAGTTTGACCATAGGTAATCCAAAGAACTTTGTGTAAACCCCAACTAAACTCTGATTTTGGCATGGAAAATGCTTGTGTAAACATTCTATAGCCCTAGACTGACAAGCTTTACTATAGAAACAGTCCATTTTTTTTATTTTGTAAAAGCGACAAGCGATAAGTGACAGAAGCCCAAGCCAACATTCAACATGTGAAAAGTGGAAAGTCTGCTTGGCTCAGCAGTAATGAGTTGATTGTTAACTAAACAGGGCTGACCAACAGGAGACTGTACAATGCATCTGCACTGCTATTTGGTGGCAGATAACTTAAAGCAGTCATTGGTTGAGAATAATAAATATTTAGAAAAACTTAGCCACACCAAAAAGATACCAACTGCTATATGCTCTATACTTTTAATGTTATTCGACAATGGACAGCCTTCTATCGGTAGCCTCCCTAAACAGGAATTTAAAGGAATACTGTCATGGGAAAACATGTTTTTTTTCTTCTAGAGCTTTTCTAGAAGAATACTGCATTGAAATCCGTTTTTCAAAAACACAAACAGATTTTTTTATATTTAATTTTGAAATTTCACATGGGGCTAGACATATTCTTTAGGGTGCCACAGCCATGTGACCTTTTCTCTGATAAACTTCAGTCACACTTTACTGCTGAGCAAGTTGAAGTGATATCACCCCTCTCCCTTTCCCCCCAGCAGCCAATCAGCAGAACAATGGGAAGGTAGCAAGATGGCAGCTCCCAGTAGATATCAGAATAGCACTCTATAGTAAGAAATCCAAGTCTGGCTTCTGACTCCTCCAGTTACATGGGAGTAGGAGAAACAAAAGGTTACCTGAAAGCAGTTCTATTGTGTAGCACTGGCTCTTTCTGAAAGCTCAGAATCAGGCACAAGATTACTGCCTAAACAATACATTTGTTGGTTCAAGAAAAAAATTGTAAAATTGTAAAAGTACAATATAAAAATCATGACAGTATCCCTTTAACCCCCTTCTTCTGACAGCTGTTTGACTTACCTGTTTCTTGTGGTCTAGCAACTTTCAAGCTACTTGTCCAGTCAGCACAATACATGCACACTATGGCTCTCCTGTTTGCATTATAAAGGCTTTGTCAACAAATTAATGAGGCAAGAAAAAATGACAAGGCAAATAAAACACTTACATTTAATCATGTATAAATCAAGGGTTTTATTTTCAGGTTGCCATCTTCAGAATATCAGGTCCTGGGAATGGCAATGCAGAATTTACAGAATCCTGTCAGTATCCACTGTCATTTTTTATATATGCATCATAGCTTGATTGTGTGCAATGTCCAAGTTCATTTTATAGCTTTATGCAATAAATATTTTTTTATGAAGTTTAGGATAAAACTGAGTATTGAAAAAGAAACATCTGGTAATCATGTTATATTAAGGAAGCATAACATTTGGGTAAAGTTTTTACTTTTTAGTGTAATTTTTATTGTGTAATATTTATTTTACAGTGCTTTTTAATTCATACAGATTACTTTTTAAACATGAATGATCTAGTGTTTTAGTGATACCCTAAAATGCTGTTATTTAATATTAAAGATATAATAAAATCATTATTTGCTCTACATGAAGGATTTTTTGATTGGAAAGACACTGTTAATGGCATTTTTGATATGCAGGATTTACATACAGTACACAAGAAAACACACAGCTTGAAAACAACAATGGAACTTTACCACATGAAGTTAATACATCAGCTTTCAGCCAGTTACCATAACTAGTTGTTAAGCGATTCTATATCACTATACTTAAATGTCATATTTTAAAACGTTTGTTCATCTACATATGCTCCAGTTTGCTCAGTTATAGCTTTTCTATATGTGTAATATCTTAAAAGTTTTAGTATTAATTGATTTTGTGAAAAAATAACACTGTTTTGGAGCAATATGATTATGTTAACAGTCATCATACATTGTTACTGTGCAAGGTTTAGCTCATTATCATAGATTATATTTGTATTTACCCATAAAAAGCTGGGTGCTCAGGTTGAGAAAACTAGAGTAGTGTACCAAAATAACCGAGTAAACTACGTTCACCAAAACACGATGGGCACGATACCTATCTCTTAACCCAGAACCATGTGAACATTCCATCTTCTCTTCACAGCAGCAAACATCATCCCATAGTGTCTTCAAAAACTTTATCTTTCCTCAATTCTTTCTAGGCGACTCTTCTACTTCAACCATGTTCTTCTGTCACACCATATATAGCATTTTATACTTTTAGCCAGTGGTGGAGCTTAAAAGAAAAATACAAATGCCTTAATTGCAATTGTTTTTGAAGAATAGCTTTTAAGTTATAAGGGAAAATATGCATCTGCCACTTATAACAGCACCTTCTGAAGGAGCCCTCAGCCCTCCGGGTACCACCAAGACTTATGTTCATGAGATTGCCAAAAAGTTAGACAAATGAACAAAATTGTAAATTTTTAAAGGATCAGGGATAATATAGACAAGTAGTTTAGGCTTTTTTACGTATCAGTTAAAGCAGCTCACAATTGCTTGACAGGGAGATAATCATAGTCAGACAGGTGACCAGCAGGGGTACCTTGAAGGTTGTATCTCATAAAACTAAGCAGACAGGACTATGAAAATCTACAGGCAGCTTAGCCTCAAGTTAAGAAGAGTTTAGCCTAAAGTGTATAGTCCCAGGCATGAGTTTTAGTCGCTAAGTATATTAAAATAAGAAGCAAATGAATTTAAGGGGTACAAGTATTATTCTGTATTTGTCAAAACCTGGAGTAGACTCCAGCATTAGTATGGGATTCAAAACCAGTTGATAAAAGTCATTGGAAGATTAATTGAACCTTTCAGACAATGCATTTCTTTCAGGAGTGTTGCAGAGACATATACAGGTTTAAAAACAAATTTCTCTAACTAAGTTTTATTCCAGAGGGGGTTGTGCAGGTGAAAAAGGAGTATTCACTGTGGCTGAAGTAAAGATCATTCCATCATATAGGGTTTCTTAATCATCAGGTTATGGAAGTTATAGAAGTTATGGCAGTTAAACATTTTTAATCTAAGTTAAAAATAAGTATCATTTTAACTGTGGAATGTGGATAGTAAAATGATTAGTGAAGTGGACCAGAACAGAGGCCTTAGAAAATGGTGAACTTGATGGACTCACAGGTGTAATTTTTTTTTCTATCTACACTTTGAGGTATGAATTTATGTGTGCGTATGTGTGTGTATATATATATATATATATATATATATATATATATATATAATGCTGTATTAACTAGCAAAAAACAAAAATGCAAACATTAGACCAGTTGAACAGTAAATTCATTCTAAATAGGTTTCCACATGTAAAATTATTTCAGCTAAGCCAATAACAGGGTAGATGTTGTGATTAAACGTGTGGCCGGCAGTAGAAGGCTTTAATGATATATCTAAACTTTAATTAGCAGGCTTAAGTATGTCATTACTGACTGGGATGAGAATATCCCAGCAACGCAAAGTGACAAATATAAGGTAAAAAAAACTGAGATTTTGCTATGTCCTCTTGATTATGTGACTACAAGTAATTCTTATTTTATGTCTCTTCTTTATGTTTTTCTTAAATCTTAAAGCAAAATGAGCAATTATTTAAAATTTACCATACATAAGAGCATTATAATGAAAATTGTTTGGAAAATGTACTGAGTAATACAAAACACTCTACAAGGGTTTGCATATATTGCATAACTATATATTGCAGTGTGCTAGATTTTTCTGTATTGGTGGCTATGTTTTTTCCTAGTGAGGGAACAACATATGCAAACAGGTAAACACTGTTGAAGAGGACCGCAACCCAAAAATAAAATTGTTTATCTGACAACTGATAGTAGAAAAGTTACTGTATGTTGCTAAATTGGCTTTTATCATGGTACCTATGATGGGTGCTAAGCCAGCTGCTGGAGTTAAATGAATATGTTGGCCTCTAATGACACAAGACGTAAAATGCTTGCTGTCTAGGGCTAAAGCTGCAATCAAAACTGAATGGACAGAAATGCTCAGAAATGTCAGACAAAGAGTTTTCTCTGCTGCCTTTTTCTGGCTAAAATCTGCCCTGTGTGTAATGACAGGTGGATGCCATTCCAGCCGCTGCTTAGAGCCACAGCTCTTCTTGATTTCTGCTGTACTATTTGTTTGGGCTGATACTGAGTATATCATGTAACTGTACTGAGCCTGTGGACTAACCTTAGTATCATACATTTAACCCGCAGTTGCTCTTTTTCATGGAAGAGGACCAAATTTATTATCATTCTAGTAGCCTGCAGTTGCTTTTGTACTGAATAAAGATGTTTCTATTCAACAAAGCAAAACAATGGACAGATATTTTGAACATCAGCAACTTATATTTATGCAAATTTGAAGCCTGATATTTTTACCAAAATATCTGAGCTGCACTCACTAAGTCTTCTCATGTGTAGGTCAGGAACAACAGTTCCCCTAATGCACTGCACCCTCAGCAATGAGGAAAATATTCTTATTGCTGAAGTTTTCATTTTTTAGCATCAGGGGCTATATCTATTCTCATTTAAAGGATCCTACAACTTCAGTTGAAGTAGCTGAAAGTGTGATGAGTTTTAATGTTTTATTAAGATTCTGTTTAAGGCCATATTATTAGTAAATTTAATAAACTTGAGCCTTGTTGGCTGGATATTCATTTTTATCACTAGTCTGATGCTGTAAGGCTAGTGGGCTGCCACCTGGAATAAAAAGTATTCTTGAAGTTATTAATGAGAAAGAGGGTTGAAAAAATATAGCTATACTAGTATTTTTTCCAGTAAAGGGGGCAAACAGAAATGCTAGTCAATTATCATGTAATAAATTTGTATAGCATATAATACTTATTTGTTATAGAATGACTGATAAAACAGACAAACAAACATAAATTCAAGATCAACAATAGCAGTTAAAGTGTAACTTATTCTGCATCATTCAACAAATAAAATTGTATACCATGCATGGGTGCAAAATTTTTTGATACACTACTGTATGTGTGCAAAACAACTTACAGTAAACTGACGAATTTTTCCACTTTCAATGAGTTCATATTCTTTTTCAGGTGTTATAGCATAAGCAATTTTCTGCAGTGTAAAAATGTAATATAATGGTTAGTGACTGAATGTTTAACAAATAAGTAGGGTAGAGATGCTGCAAATTATTCAATATATGATGGTATGGAATTTTTTATTCAGAAACCTATTATCCAGAAAGTTCAGAAACTGGGGAGTCTGTGAATGCCATTGCATATTCTTATTTTCTGAGTGATTTCATTGTCTGTCATAACACAATTCATTGCACTTGATGGTAACTAAATTGTATAAATCTGCGATGGTAGGAAAACAATTCTATTTTGTTTTTTTTTATAAATATTCATTTTTTAGTAGCCTTAAGCTTGGTGATCCAAATTCTGTAAAAAAAAACCTTTATATATTCATCTGTAAAACTCCATCTCTCAAAATTACAGATCCCATACCTGTACATTTTTTTTGGTTAACTAAGAGGATAATCCCAACATACTGTCAGAACATTTTGGTGTTTTTTTTAAAGCTCATTAATCAGTAATAAGTTTTTAGATATCATTTTATATTAAAAATAGGACACTGAGATGAAAATCTGAATACATTAATAAGGAAACATTTGGTGATGAGTGATAATTTTATGAACAGCAACCTACATACCTCACGAAAGGATCCATGAAGGCTAGAAAATTTATAGATGGCATAAAGGGGCACCATGGCCATAGATGAAATGGCAACCAGCCAACCAATAACATTTGCCCATTCAGGGAATGTGTAGTTTCCATACTTTGGAGATCTGTAAGTTACTATACTTACTACAACTACAAACTGAAAGAGAAAATTACAAAAATAATGTTCAACATCATTTCCTATAAAGTTTATTTTATATTTAAAATAATATTAATGTTTAAAATGAATTAATGTGCTCTATCAACCAAACGCCATCCTACAAAATCTTCCTTGCAGTTTAGCTCAAAATTTCAGCTGTGGGGATCAGATTTTGTAAGATCCTACAGATGACCCCTAAAATCTGATAACAATCTGTGCAGTTTAGCCCTTAGTGCTCTTTGTTGTGGTGCAAAACCCTGTAGCACATTTGTGAACAGTTGGAAGTATGCCGAATAACTGATTTATGATTCTGGAGAGCTAAATTGAAATATATCCAAACATAATGGAGGATAGAGAAGAAAGTTCATAGCAGATATTTACCAAGAGAAAGCAAGGACTAACAAACTTCCAGCACAACCTCCAATACAGCCCTGGTCTTTTTCCAATCATTTCCTCAATGTCATCACTGAACCTCCCAACACCTAAAAAAGCAAACAATATATTTAACACCTAAAATGTAACTATGATAACTAGGCTAAGGCTCAGGTGCTGATTTATTATTAATGGTGGGGGAAAAAAGTAATTAAAAAGAGTGAGCAAAATAATCTATTTACTCTTGCTTTTTTGCATCAAACAAAGCCAGTCCTGACAAATGATTAATAATAAATCAGCACATAGAGATTCAAAGATTATAAATATACTGTATATGCTGTGACATATAACGGACTGCTAATCATATACAATCAATTTAAACTAACAGCAGTGGTGGACTAGGAACTTAACTGAAAACTGTATTGCGTGGAGTGGATTCTTTCCAGAGTATTGTGTCTTTATATGGTATCACTCAATAAATGCATTTTAACTACTGATGCCTGAATATTGGCTGTATTAGAAAAGATGTGCCTTGTTTCTTGCAACGTTTCTCGTAAGTATATTAAATACTCTCATAAAATCCTCATTTAAAGGGAAATCCGCTTTCCAGTACTGAAGGATTCTCAATTTTTTCACAGTTCTTAACATTTTAGCAAATTCACACACCTATAAAAGCACATCAAGAAGACAGAAGTTCTAGTGCTTTACCAAAATATTAAGGAATCCTAATTTAATCTTACTCTCTGCAGGAGTAGAAAGGTAACTGCTAGAGAAGGTCATAATAACCCATATCCTGCAGCTGGCTGAACAAGGCATATCACTGATTGGTTGCAATGGGTTACTGCCGTGTTGTAGATTTGCCCAGTGTTAGTAAATTAGCCTATCCCAATGTTTAAGTGACATACTTCATGAAAAAAAATGTACGTCTATAGTAAAGTTTAACTCCCATTTGTACTATACTATTACGTTTACTATTACTTTCTACAGTTGTTTATTTATACTGCTTTTCTTTGATGAACTGACACAAAAACAATGAAAAGTCTATTCTTACCATAAAACCACGCAATTCCTATTGCTTCTATGAGCACTCCAAAAAGTATAGATGTGCCAGCTGCGAAATGGTCCAGTAATGTGAAAACATAAATTCCACCCTAGCACAAATGAAGAAATCAAGATGTAACTATTAAGCAAAGCAAAACAACAATAACAAAAGTTAATTTAAATTACAGCATTACAATGCTACTAAAAAATTACCCAGAAATAATGACTTTTTATTTTCATTACAATTCATTACAAAAATATTTTATCACAATATTCTATAACATTCTATAATATGCTGTTCCATACTGCCTGTTATTGCTGAAGTTACTAAAATAGCCTCCACCTGCCAATGTGCACACAGGGCAAAAAAGCATACCCTGGCTGAAGCCATGACTGTGACATTTTAGGCTAATGGCACACTTTTCTTCCCATCAGTGAAGACCACCTGTCATTGCACTTATGCAGTAATGAGTGCAATGACAGGTGGTCTTCACTGATGGGAAAAACTCAGTGTGTGCCATTAGCCTAAAATGTCACAGTCATGATTTTAACAATGAGACCTTAAAAAATAAATTTGAGCTTATGAAGGTAAAGGGTATAGTTTGCCCAAGCCAATAACCTTATAGCAAATAAACAGACATTCAGTTTCCTACTCCAATGTAAATATAATAATAAGAGCAAACATTTTCTCATGTCCAAGCCTAAAACCTTTTACATATAAAAAAAATCGAAAAAAGGTGAGAAATGTCAAATCTAACATACATTGGTTACACAGGATAATGATGTGAAAAAGGTGCACAGAACAATAAAAAGGGTAAACAGCTCCCGATGTCTACGTAGAAATTTAAATTCATCAATGAGGCCAGTGATGACTGATTCCATTCCACCCATCTGCAAATGACAAAAAGTAGTTACATTAGAAATAGCTTGTTTCTGTTGCACAAAACATTGAAGGTGTCTACTATGTACTATCAATATTCACAAGGTAATAAATGAGGCTATAAATGTCTGCTGTAGAAGATACATTGTAAAATGCTAATTTTTATTCCCATTTATGTTTTTTTTAAATTTATGACTAGAAATGAGTGAAGTTATACCTGGAACAGTGCCATGGTGAGATTTGCATTCTCACCAGCTGTTGCCAGTTTGCACTAGAACTTCTCAATGTGTTCTGTTTCTACGAAAAATACCCTATGTGTTTTTGCTCCTGAATAAACATACAAAAATGCCAACATCATTATTGTGTGCCATTTGCCTTTCACATCATTTCCACCTTCCACCATTTTTCTTACTATTAATTATATATATATATTTTATCTAGTGCCCCAAATGTCACAAAATGCCCTAGGCTATTTATGTCCTAATACACTATTTTATTTTTACTACTGTACTGCTGCATTTTTTTTTTAATATTCTCACTCACACATTTTTGTTTGTTGGCTCTCCATACCTTAAGTCTACTAAAAAATAATTTAAAATAAATCCAAAAGGACTGTTCTCCCACTAGTATGGTTTGGTGCTTAGTTGGGATCAAGTGCAAGCTACTGTTTTATTATTATAGAGAAAATGATTTATTTCTAAAAATTAGAATTATTTTCTCATAATGGAGTCTATCTAGAACAAACTGGATAATGGGTTTTCAAATAATGGATACCATACTGGTCATTATTAAAAAGTAGCATAGCTGATAAAATTGCTTACAAACCTACATATCCAGTGTCTTCTAGTTCTTTTACAAAAAAGTCTTGACTTTGCAGTCTCTTCAAAGCATTTTGACCAAATGGTTTTTTTTTACACTGCAATGGGTTTACTAAAAAGTGGCAAAGAACATTTTATTTCTGTTCTACTTTTTAAATGTGCCTTATATTTACATGTATATAAACTCCTTTCATTAATTGTAAACACCTACAGTATATAACAGTATAAACGGCAGAAAACACCTTCAGATAGCCAGCATCATTTGCATCAATATGTTAGTACTTCATACATTTATTATTAATTGGAAAAGGTGACTGTGTAGCAAACACAAGTGCCATATCATATATGCATTACTGGTATATAATCACATTACATAAAAGATGAAATTAAAATTTGTTACTTACTGCACTGTCAATCCCAAGTGTGAGAAGCATAATAAAAAATATAACAGACCAAACTGAAGATAATGGAAGAGTAGCAATAGCTTCAGGATATATAATAAATATTAGCCCAGGTCCTGTAAAATAAAATGTAAAAAAACAAATCACAATTGTCCAAAATCTTTTTAAATGTATAAAACTGCAATCTGTAAAAGATATACAAAAGATTCAGGTTGAATTATATTGTAAATGGGGCCAAGATGGGTACTGCAAGGAAAACAGAAAAATATTTCAATGCTGAACATCAGAATTTTTTTTTCAGTAGTTAGCTATTAAACAATGGACTTAATTTAGCAAAAAGTGTGTGCTCCTCAGTGCTTATTCAAACAGCATTTATGTCCAGATGTGGCTGCACTCCCCACCTTGTGCCAGATAAAAAGATTGGCATAGGATGCAGAGTGCATTTATGAATGACTTGTAAGTCAAAGGGGGAGTCAGAAGTGGGAGGGGGGACACCTAAGTGCCTAACCCCAGCCGACCCATCATGCACACAGTGTTGCTGAAACCCTAGGGCATGGGCACTCACTAAGTGTAGGGTACACCACTCTCCACCTGTGTTTTGTGAGCCACTGGAGAAAAGATCCTTTATGCTCCTGTGTCTAGCTGACAGACACAGCATTGTCCTGAATGCAGCTACAGGAGGCAGCGATCAGCACAAAAATGCATGTTTCTTGCCCTTAGCCTTTAACCTGTGCATCCTATCCATCCATTGTATTGGGCTTGGATTGGGTCTGGTTACAGGAAGGGCTACAAAATTTGGGCATGAGTGGGTAAAAGTTTTAAAAAGCAGGTCTAAGTTGGCTGAGTTTAATTTTTTTTTTCTGATTTGCACATTACTAATACTTACCATCTTTTGCTACATCACCAATAGGCACATTGTGCTTTTGTGCCATGTATCCCAGAAATGAGAAAATGACAAAGCCAGAGAAAAAACTTGTCAGGGAGTTGACAGAAGTGGTGATAATTGCATCTCTGTAAAAACGAAAAGCAACAGCTATTGCTATAGATAATGGTTGTTATGAACAGAAATTAAATGTATCATTGCATTGATTTTTTTCTTTTTTTTCACTTTTTTTCCTGCATTTTCACAGTCTACTTTCTTCTGTGTAAACTAGAGATCCAAGAATGCCCTACAATAATGTATCCTATTCCTTCACACTTGGTTAGCAAAAGAAAATGTTTAAATGACCTGGAGGAAAACTGACTTCTGCTACACTTTTTCTAGTGTCATAAACAGAAAACAAGGGCTGAATAAATACAGCTTTACATTTACAAGTAATTTCCTGAACTTACTTGGTTTTGTCTGCACACAATTAATTACAGCACCCTAAAGCTGTCAAACCTTTTATTTTTGCC
Organism: Xenopus tropicalis; assembly: GCF_000004195.4. Classification (NCBI taxonomy): domain Eukaryota; kingdom Metazoa; phylum Chordata; class Amphibia; order Anura; family Pipidae; genus Xenopus; species Xenopus tropicalis. Next base: position 78,474,677 of record NC_030682.2, on the reverse strand, counting down.
AAAAATCCATTGGGAAAAAACCCTGCTTTTTTCAGATATTCTCTAGCAAGTGCAGAAAAACTGTGATTATACGGAATCACTTGATTTCACTGTAACCAAAAGACCCAGCCACAGACGGTAAGTTTGATAAATATGCCTCTTAGGGGCTGATTTATTAAAAATCAAAGTGGTGTTTTTTTCTCAATTCAAGAAAAACATGGAGGAAAAATGCAGACATGAAAAAAATGCACAAGTATTTTCTGAAACCTTGAATAGTCGGGATTTATTAAAGAAAAAAACTGCAAAAAGTAAAAAAAAACTCACCAAGTGAAGGCTGGTAAGGTTGTACAGAAGTCAATGGGAATTTTCTCTAACAAATGTATGAATTTATTTATTTTACTAGTTTATTAAAACATTTGAGTTTTCCAACCTCATTGAAAATGAATGTTTTTTTCTGTGAAAAAGTGCACCCCAGAAAGAAAAGTCATTTGCGTTTTGTCAGGATTTTTTTTTTTTGGTGCCAGCGTTTTTTTTTCTGCAAACTCAAATTTTAATAAATAAAGCCCTTAGACTTTCAATTACTGATAAAAAAGCTTAAAGACCAGGCCATGGTTAAGAGTACATTGGTGTTTTCTCTGCCACATGTGACAGTAGCCTAATAAAAACTGCATGGTACAGAGCTGTATTGAACTGGTGAACTTAGTATTAAATTAATTATTTATTTACCCACCTCATCACAAAATGGAAAACTGAAATGAATACACCTAAGCAGCTGCAGAGATTTCAATACAGCTTTGCACATAATGTTTTCCATAGGTGTCACTACATACAGATTAGGGATTTTTAAATTTCAGAACAACACCTTTTTCCTAGTCTCTGACATCAACAGTATCTGAGAATATAGGAACATACAATCTGCCAGCAGAACATTTTTTCCTGATGGGAAGGAGATAAATACCAAAACACTGGTCACATCTGTGTGATTAAAGCATTTGGAATATTTAGACTTAATACATCAGCTAAAAATATACATTGTCTGAAAATAAAATTTTCAGACCAAAGGCAGGTAAACATAATTCTTCTACCTTGACCTTTATTCTAGCTACCACTAAAGCAAAGAAACAGAGATTGCTTAAAGGTGAAGCTTTATTATTAATTTACTTTGCAACCGCTAGCCACCTGGGATCAAGCTAGGACAGGTTAGTCAGAATCCTTACAAAATGAATTATTTGTTTTACAAATGTCTAAATGTTTTAGTTTTATGGCAAAGCACGGATATAGGCACATATTGTTATTACTTTGTTCAATAATAATTTCATGCTGTCTATATTGAGTAGGTCACATTTTTTTAGATATCCGTAATGTTTGACCAGAATAGTTAATATGGCATCATAAATCAATTTTAAAAGGTTAACTACGAGGTATCCAAAGATCCAATTGCAAAGAAAGACAGTGTACCGATACACATACACATACAAGTGTTTAAAAGAAGCAATTCAGCTATTGCATACACTGTGCTGCAAAAAGGCTACACTAACTCTACACTGCTACTTATACGCACTGTGACATTTTATCCCTTTTATTTTCAGAATTATCAAAGGGTATCATATTCTAATTTAATTGAATAATCTTGTTTTTATAGGGACTATTCTGTGTAAAGGGGTTCTCCACCCAAAAACATGTTTTTGGTATTTTGTGTATAATGAAAAAAAATGTAATTCTAAGCAACTATCTAATACACGTTAAAGATTTCCAGCTGGCTTGGAACATTGTTTGAGGAGTCAGAGGTAGTGGTAAATTTTAATGGCAACTACATTTACAAATAACTTTAAAAGAATTACAAAATCTTAATGTATATTGCAAAGTGCTTAGAATTATAGAAGTCAATTTTTCTTTAGGCCTATGGCATACTGGGCAGCAACTCATGACTTTCATTTAGTTGTGGTGAATGTATATTGGTGTGGTGTGATTATGCTTCTTTTTATAGGAGTAAGTTTATTGAATTTTATTTTGATTTGGTGCCATTTTTTCAGAACAAAGGTAAAAAAATATCTCTAAGGTAGTATAGCACATACATACAAGTCATGTATTAATAATGCCTATAACGTAAGGCTTATTAAACAGAACACTTCTTGACAACTGAATTTTATCCTGCCTCTTTTATATCTTAAACTTTATTTATACACATCTAAAGCATCATGGCTCACAGATACAGCAATAATCACATTCAGTGCAATCACTTACACTGCAATTTGTATTATTTTACATAGTGTTCTATTACATAATATGAGTAGTATGCAACAAATAAATGGTAACTTTAAAACTGGCAATGAGCATAATTTTGTGCCTTTTTCTCACCTTGTATTTATGGCTTACCTATAGCAGTTGTTTGTAAACTTGTTGTAACTGGAAAATGCAATTAGCACACCAAACCCAACACCAAGCGAGAAGCAGATCTGCGTTGCAGCATCAATCCAAACCTTTAAACAGACCCCAGAACCAACAAAACAAAGAATGGTGAAAGGAGGGGGAGAGGGAGAGAGAGCTGTTATTAGAGATAATTGCAGGAAACTCATTAAGCAAAAAGATGAAAGATAATGTTGAATGCAAGGTAATTTCACAAATTACTGTTGCATGGATGTGCCCAATTCCAATTTCTCAGATTATTGCTTTGAGTTGTCAAGTCGTGAGGACTATGAGAGGAAATTATGCCCCTCTGTTACTCTTTCTTATGGAAAATTAAATATTGGTTTAACTTCATTGTAAATTAATAGAATAGGATCAGTAGCTACTTTGGTTTCATTAAATATATTTCCTCAAGCTGCCGTGAATCTTTGAAGACATGCTTAATATGATAAAATTATTGTTTTGTCAATGGCAAATCTACCCCTAAATGACCTGTGCAATAATAGAGCATTTCTGCATTGTTTGTAACACCTTAGAAGTTCAACACACTTAGGTTATTGTTATTAAGCATCACTGATCTGAACTGCAGTTTGCAGTCCCAGAGAACACATATTGCTGTATCAAACATTAAGAAAACCAGTTATTTACAGCTGTTTGTTTTGTCATTCTAAATGACAGTGACCAAAAGCAGAATGCTTTGCTAATAATATGGGGGATTGCAGGGGCCTCATTTATCAGGTGGGTTGTTATCTATATAGAAGGTTTTGCACAAAAATGTAATTTACTTAAACTGCCCCCCCCCCCCCCCCCCGAGCTGAACAAATGGATCTCAAGCAAAGATGAAGGTGGAAGATTCACTCACTGTCACTTCAATATTAGCTGGTTTCCTCATCCACATGCTGATGGGAAGTTTTGGTTGCCCTTTTGGGCATACATATTTTTCTATAAATGACCAACTTTACAAAGGTAGCAGTGGGGTAAACCATAACAAGCAATCACAGGCCTTCTTTAATTATTACACTTTACAAGCTAATTGGTTGCTGTAGACTACTGCATTGGTATAATTTCATACCCATATTTGTAAATAGTCTCTAGTAAGGTTATATCAGTATATTTATTATGTTGGTCCTGTTATTAAACAAATTAAAATCCTCTTAACCATGAAAAATACAATTTGTTTCTAAGCTTGAATTCTGTTGAAGTTACATAGTTACATAGGGTTGAAAAAAGACCAGAGTCCATCAAGTTCAATCCAAGTAGCACAAATAAGTCAGCTTTTTGAGCTTGTTACATTAACAAGACTTTGGGGTGGCTTGAAATGGGAATGTATAATGGGAAGACTTAAGACTTTGCAAGGGCTGCACCCCTTTTCTGCAATTCAATCCCACAGCCTGTCCGACTTTCTCTCAATCTTTCTTTCTTCAAAAGATTATTTAGAAAAGCTTATGTTAGTTTAACATAACTTCAGTGTGCTGCAAATACCCTGTGCTACAACTCTCACCTTGTACTTGCTGATCTTGCCCATTCCCACACCTTATGTCTCAACCCCTTTTCCTTATAGACTGTAAGCTCTTTTAGTCAGGGCCCTTTTCACCCCTTGTATCTGTTATTGGTTGCTTTTCATGTTATTCTGTATGTCCAATGTATAAACTCATTTATTGTACAGCGCTGTAGAACATGTTGGTGCTTTATAGATACATGTTCATAATAATAATAATAATATTAATATCATCACATTTATTCATTGTATCAGGCTGCTTAGTAATTACTTCAGTTTTATATTGCATGGCAACAAGTGCATTCTGAATCAGAATTGAGAGTAATAAGCCCTGTATCAGTAGCTTTTATGAAAGATGTAGCCTTACTCTCTGCTAATGTTTTGGTTATTTCCACCACCAAAACAGCAGCAAAGAGCACAATGAGCATGAACAATGTCACTTACACTCAACATCAGAAGATCGAGAGCTGCTTTTGGACAACGTTAAATAACATTGGGGAAATGGTTGGATAGAACTGAACATAAACAAAAACTGCAGTCGTTGGTAATTTAACTTACTGAAGCTTCACAAAGCCTTAAAAAGTCTACACTGAGATATGCTTTAATGCCATCGATTGCTCCAGGAAGAGTTACACCACGAAGAAGAAGTGCTGTTAGGACCACATAAGGCATTGTGGCTGTTATCCAAACTACCTGGAAACATAAGCACCAAATTAAAATCTACAACCAAAGTATGGAATAATAATAATATCACATTTAATTCAACGTAATACAAGGAACAATTAAATGTGAAAATAAACTAGATAAAAGGATAGACTGCAAAATAAAAAAAATGTTTTCACTATAGTTAGCCAAAAATGTAATCTATATTTATAAGGTTGGGGTGAACCGATGGCCATTTGCAACAGCCTTTGCAGGTGGCCATACATTGAAATATCTGCTCAAGTGTGAGGATGCCAAATGAGAAGATCTACAATGGAACTTAGGCTAATGCCAGACAAGGCGTAGGGCAGACTTTGCATTATCTGGCATTTTCATGCGTATATCGGCTACATGTGCCTGCACCCGAGCGTATCTCATTCATTCGGGTGCAGGCACATGTAGGAGGCGTAGGGCGGAATTTTCAGCAAGCGCTTTTCCGCTTGCCAAAAATATCCGCCCTATGCCTCGACTGGCATCAGCCTTAGGGTCACAAGGTACCAGTGGGTGGAGGAAAACTGGGATGAGCTACTTCCAGACCTTAAAAATGGTTCCTTACTGCAGACTAATCTTACTTTTCCAGATGTTTTAACTCCCTTCCATAAGCTGAAGTAAAGAAACACGATCACAACAATAAGACAAGATGTCAGTTTCCAGCGAGGTGAGCCTAAATCGTGGATCCCTTGGCTTTCATGTAGATGCAGAACACCCCGTCTAAAAATAATAAAATTACAGTTTAAAACAAGGCCTGTAAGAATGGAAAATTGATACGTATTTGCTAATTACATAGCAAAAGAAACATACAAATATATTTAAGTCTATTTTAACTAGTTACATGTAGAAATAATATGAGACGTCTACAAAGTAACTAGAAATACTGCTCATCGTTTTAAACAAGTTATTTTTATTATGTGATGTTTAACATAATTACTGTATGTTATGTTGGGGATACATCTTATTGTGCTTTTAAATCCATATATCTTTAGAACCAAACAGAAGTTACATAATTTTGGACTTGTTTATAAGCATATATTTTTAGTATGCACTAGCCTAAGCGACATGGTTTGGTCAATAATCTTTTTTAAAACATTATTTTGATTCAGCAAAGTGCATACTGGATAATATTGTGGCCTTAAGGGGTCCTTCAACTAAAAACAGGCTTTTGCATATTGAAAGAAATATAATTCTAACAATGTTTCTAATATTAATTCAAGATTTTCAGTGCAATTTAATGGTTTTACAGTTATATACAATTACAGTTATATGTAAATGCAATTGCAAATGAAAACAGTGTTTTCCCGTTCTTTGGGTCCGATTCATAAAATAATGTTACATGGGTCAGCTGTCCTCTAGAAGGCCCATATATTACCACAACTGCAAGTGTTGTAATTGTGCTAAAATGGATGCAGGTTTGTGTGATTACTGATGCTATTCATGTAAGGTAAACTTTTGCCAAACACCTTGCTCTTCTGCAAAGTTGCACTGGGCAACAATGTACAGCCCAGCCTGCTCATATTGGCACACATCATATTAATGCAGCAGCAACAAGCAAATAAATGCTATGTGCTATCAAGGATTCCTGAGAACATGCAGCACCGTGTGGCAGTTTTTCATGAATGATCTTTGTCCTCTTATTCTTTATTAGTATCCCATTTGTTTGAGTTCCTTTGTATTCTTCTGCATAATCTTTAGTACCTATTTCCCCCAACCAAAACATATGGCCACAAAGCTAACATATTAAGAGGCTATCAAAGCCAAACAGATTTCAGCTAAAAAAATAAAAGAAAAAATATTTGAACCTCAAAAGAACATCCCCACCTCTGTAAATCAGGAATAATGGTAAACATGCTGTAGCCACACATCAAAACCCCCTGACACTGGCAACATCTGTTGCAGGAAAACATTAGCACAACAAAAGAACATCTTTCTCTGCATAAAAGAACAGGTGTTGAAAATAACTACCTTAGTTTCACTAGAAGATTGATGCTTTCGATTCCTACAAATAAGCAGGAGAAGACACCAAACTAAAAGTTAAGAAAGCACTGTGTTTTCAAAATTAAATGGGTTAATTATGTTTCCCTGGGGTGCACAAGCACTTGCACCCTGGGGAAAGCTACTTTCTGCAGGAAAATGAAGAAAGCAGCAGTTGAGCTCTGTCCTTACCGCCTGCTAGCAATGTGTGGCTTGACCCGCAACCTGCATGACCCCCAGGTTTACCTTTACTTAGGTTAAACAGATTAGGGTTGAAATTTTGGGTGACTATTGTAGATTTAGTTTGGGTGCAGGTCAGACTCAGGAAGTGCACTAATCCTCTGCTCCAAAGTTTCCCTGTCTTGAAACCTAAGGAGAGCACAGAAGTAGCGTACAAAATGGAAAGACCCGGCTACCGGTTGGGTGTGTGTCCTACCCAGGCAACATTTTGAGGGCTAGGTTTGGGTGCGGGTTAGGGTTGGGTGCAAGTTGAATTTTTCCTGACCCACACATCATTATGCCTGCCATAGGACAGGCAGCAAGGACAGGGACCATGTGTGGCCTGCTCATCATGCTGTTCCATAAAATGCACATCTGAATGTGGGAGGTGGTGCTTGTTGGGTGTTTCACAAATACCTTAGATATTAGTGGTTTTATCAACTGTAAGAGTGTAAAATCAGATGTTATTGATTGAAACTGCATAACTGCCAATCATGAGCCAGATACAATTTCTTGAAATAAAAGAAGATTAAACATGTGATAAGTTTTTCATATAAAACCAAATCTGGCCCTAAGTATGGTACCATACCGCAATTATTTCTACTTTCTGAGGAAGGCAAAATGCTGTGGAGCCCATGTTATGTGGAAACAATGCACCAGTGTGACCCTATGTCGCAGACTCTCCCTACAGAAAACTTCAGAGTGTACTGGTAGACCATTTAAGTTATGAAAAGGGATACTTAAATATGTATAAAATTAACAGGTGTACTTATAGAATCTAAAATGGCATTTATAGGTGGAGTTTGCATTTTCTAACAAAGCAATAGAAAAAGTATGCTTTTTATTTACTAAAAAAAATTACAGTTTGTTGAATCCTATTACATTTTTTCATTTTAAATGTGTAAATGATGAAGTTTCTCTGTTTTATTAATATAGACTACACATTTTGGTGGAACTTATTGAAAGACGAGCTTACTGCCGCTTATTTGTGATCTGCTGTAGTGATTATTTTTAGATTAGCACCTACAAACTGATAATTCAATAGACCTTCTGGGAGAGGTCTCACAACCATTGCCTCAGATAGAGTAATGGTAAAACATGTATGGTTTTGCTTGGTCACCATAACTGGATGAATTTTCATGCTTTCTCCCTCTACTCCAGGTAGGATTTTATGGGAGATGCAAAAGAAAGATGTGTCCAGCAAGTGCCAATCTAGAGTAATGGGAATTAATGTTGATTAATTTAATCACCTTTATAAATAACACCTTTATAAATAACAGAAAAAACACGCACATATATCATACTTTACAGCTGTACAAGAGAATTGAGAGAAATACTGAAATATTTTACCTGGTTATGCTGGGTGCATGATAAAGCAGGATGATGTACTGCATAGTAAACAACCATTAAGCATTCTGTTATAAAATGGTTCATAAAACTGTACCCCCAAAAGTCAAGCTTGGGAATATTGAACCTAAATTAAGTGGTAGCAGTCTGCATGCCATGATTAGTTGCACATCGGCCCTATGACTTGAATTTGGTTGATCAATAAACTATGTAGATTGATTGAGTCAAGCATTATAAAATGGAAGAGCTGGTCAAAAATAAAGTACAGCTACACTACTTTTAACCACTTTTATCAACAACATCCAGGCTTTTACTAAAATCTATTGGAGGGTATAATTTGTTCTACATTGTTATTTGCACAGAATCACTGGAATTATCTCATTCCTCTCTGTAAGGGCTTTAAAATTTTACTGTAAAAGAAAGAATTACAGAGGAAATGAGCCAGTACTTACTCAAAGTATTCAGCAGCAGGTGTGACTTTATAAGTATCATTCAAGCCAAATAAGCTGTAGTCACTGAAGTTGCTATATTTTGTCTCAGAACAGTTGGGACTGTTCCATGAATTGTTACAGTGAATCCAAGGTAATTCCGAGGTAAAGGAGGAAAATAGATACTGCAGAGCCCATGCAATGATTACATTATAAAAAAAGCCAACATATAAAGATATCAAAATGACCGTATATCCAACCCCTATAAATAAACAGAGAAAGAGTTAGTTTAGGTGAATTATTAGATACGCAACAAAATTTTTTATCATAAGACTATATAACATGCTATCATAAGGCTATATGGATAATGTATTATTTCTACTGCATTTATAATGTGCACATCTTCCATTCTCCAGACAGTATAAGTATAGGCCCCTGTTGAGCATGAGAGTGTTCTTAAATGCAGTATGCACCTTTGAGGGTGTATTTGAATGCAGGGTACCCAGAGAATATTATAATTGCAAACAAAACATCTGTCTTTATGGAGCCTTGGATACTAAGTACATTTTCATAATTTTTATTGTGTAAACATTGTAATAATGGATCACTTCTCAGCTTTAATAAAGGCTTTCTTCCCTACCATTTTAACAGCTTTGTCCCCGGGCAAGTTTTCTGCATATTTGTCAGACAGGCAGCAGCTGAAGACTTTAAAGAAAGTTGTTTTTTTGTCTCTGCCTTTCATGCAGATCTCTTAGCTCATGTTAAATTAAGGTAGTGACTAAATGTTGAACTATGGTGCCACAACTTTCATCAGCACTACAGCCAATTACCTACCACCAATATATTATAATTTGAAAACAGGGAGCAAGCAAGATTTTACTGTACACACTTATCTTCACTTTCATATTGGTGCACTGCATAGAGGAATGAAATAGCTCAAAGCAGAGCTGGGTTGGAACAAGGCAGAGGCAGAAGAGAAGACGGAATTAAGCAGATCCCAGCAAACAGAAGAGAGGAAGGCAGTAATCGCAGTTATCAGCACACAATACTAGAATAGGGACTGTTCCTAGATACAAGCTATTAAACCCCAGCTGTGTGTACTGTGGGGTGGTGAATGCAGCAATCTGTTAACAGGTGCAAAAAGGCTGATTCATAACAATAGTGTTTAGGGAAGACTGGCCGTTTTCTTCCACTTTGCTTAGATATGGGGGAAACAGGCTAATTTATTACAGGGGGATGCAGGGAGTCAAGCTGAAATTTCAGGAGAGTGTGCTTATGTATTGCAAAGGGGTCTGAAAGAGACTGTGATGCTTTATAAAATTATTATAGACGATCTGTTACAGGGGAATGAGCCACTGCTGTCCTGTTACTGGGAGGCTATGCAATTTTATTCATGAGGATAAATGTGCTGTAGTGTTTCTTTATTTGCACTTAGCACCCTATTCTGCACTTAATAACTGTATTATGCATGGAGACTGCATATATCATAGTATGGTAGAAATGCAATCTGAGGTATTTGTACTGTATTTTACTTCCTAAGTTTCCTTATTGCTTTCATGTTTTATTTGTCTATTTGTGTACATTGTTATGGATTAGTTTAAGGTGAAACACATCAATGTCTCTGGTTAAAATAAATCTTTCCTAGCTTGGGGAAGATAATGATATTCGCCACCACAAATAAGCAGCAGGTTCCACTTTAACATGTTGCTATTACTTTTTAATCAACAGAAGCAGCGCAACTTAGCTATTCCACCATATATTTCTGAAGCAGAACACAAGGACCCACAGAGTAACACAATTTATTCAAATTGTATACATTTTCCAATACAACTTGCTGTATGGCAGTTTCATCTAAGTAATAAGTAATAAATGCAGATCATAAAGAAAAAATGGATGAGAAAATAAAAGACTGGACAGCTTGGGATGGCTACAATTAAAATGAATTCATATTTAAGAGGAAAGATGAAGCAATTGCCTATTTTCTTCTACTGCACAAAAACATGTCTGAAAGATATTTTTCCAAAGCGATTGCATTACGCTTGTCTTGGTTACAACTTGTAGTCTATGTAAACAACAATAATATTTGTGAATGCCTGTAACTAAAGTTGATGTTTTGTATGGCTATTTAAAATGCTTTAGTCCTTTGAGTCCTGGACTTGGGCAATAACAAGAATATTGGTTTATGTTAGAAAAGTCTAGCAATGACCTACATGTTCAAATCAAAAAGGCAAGCAGGCAGACCCTAATTAGAGAAGATTCATACAACTGCCAAGAGTAGAAAGCACAGGACGTAGAGGTGGCTCTGGCCACTATTAATATCAAAGTGCACTTTTTAAAGAAATTACCTTTAAATATAGGGCATATTTTCCACACTCCAGCAGCTCCTTCTCTGTTGAACTGTCCAAGGGCTAGCTCCATGTAAAATAGGGGCATGCCAGCAATAACCATGAAAAATATGTAGGGGACCAGAAATGCACCTGCAAGAGGGACAACATATACAAGTGTCATTACGGAAAATTTGCAAATCTTTCAAAAGATTTGCAAAACGGTGAAAATGTTGCGTGTCAAAAAAAAATTGTCGCCCGTGGCTATTCTTTAGTCGCGAGGCTATTCTTTTGTCGTGAGGCTATTTTTTTGTCGCGCGGCTATTCTTTTGTCACGGGCGACAATTTTTGGACGCACAGCGAAACAAAACATCCATTTTGCGAAACAATCCGCCAATTGCGAAACGCAGAAATTCGCAACGAATCCATGCCTGGCGAAACATTTCACCCATCACTAGTCATTACCCAACTAGGCTAGTCATTTGTAAGAGCAGCAGGTTTCTCTGCAGTTGATTTCTCTAACAGACCATAGTTAAGAGAGTTAGACAAGTAATACCTGATGTCTTTGCTATGCTACTGTTCTTAATCCCCAAACAACATAATGATGCTTATTAATAAAATAATGTAATAAGAAACGGTCATAATAATAAAATGCAAACCTGTTTCTAGGCTTAATTTCAAAGAAGTAATACTTGGACCAGCCTTGGCTAATATAAAAAACATTCAAGAGTAATAAAAATAGAAGAATCAGGTCAGTATTTTCAGGATCTTATTAATTTCTTTGAGGATCAAATTAACTCTCCTGACAACATCAGGTTGAGAACGTATAATTCATACAGAAATGCAGTAAGCAGGAAATATTTTATGATTATCTATCATCCACACCTCTACAAATGACGCTAGGAAAAAATAAGGTCAGGTTATTATATATATATATTTATGTAAACAAAATATTCCAGAGTGGAGGGAAATGTTATACAATGGAACTGAAAACAAAGGCAGTAAAGGAACTTCTGAAAATATGGGGATATCATGATGCTGCTCAGATGCAGCAACATGTCTGCAACAAGCTATTCCATTGTACTGGAGAGCCAGGGGTTTTGGGCGACTGTAGAGTTATAAGCCTAAAATGTAACTGAAATATACATATACATTAACTAGCAGCTTTTAGGGCTCTGGCACACGGGGAGATTAGTCGCCCGCGACAAATCTCTCTGTTCGCGGGCGACTAATCTCATCGGATTGCCATCCCACCGGCGAAAATGTAAGTCGCCGGTGGGATGGCACACGATGCACAGGCGATTTCGGCAAATCACTGAAAATGCCTCGCGAGGCAACTTCGGTGATTTGCAGAAATCACCTGCGCAGAGTGCGCCGGTGGGATGGTAGTTCGGGGAGATTAGTTGGTTCTCTTTCCCCCATCCAACGCCCACATTGTTCCTGATTTATCTATAACGGTTAACAATTCTACCATCACCCCATCTTTCCAGGCCTTGGGGTTATTCTTGATTCTGCCCTGTCCTTCACTCCTCATATCCAATCACTTACCAAATCATGTCACTTTCACCTAAGGAATATTTCCAAAATACGATCATTTATCACCCAAGATGCTGCCAAAATTCTTATTCACTGTCTTATAATATCTTCCCTGGACTACTGTAACTCCCTTTTAATTGGCCTTCCCCTCCAAAAACTGTCCCCTCTCCAGTCCATAATGAATACTGCTGCCAGGCTCATACACCTCTCCAACCACTCCTCCTCTGCCGTGCCACTTTGCCAATCCCTGCACTGGCTTCCCCTACCATCCAGGATAAAACTCAAACTAATGACTCTCACATACAAAGCAGTCCATAACTCTGCCCCACCCTACATCTCTGAACTTATCTCTAGGTACCATCCAACCCGCTTGTTACACTCTTATACTGACCTGCTCCTCAACTCCTCTCTCATTCCCTCCTCACATACTCGCATTCAAGACTTTGCAAGGGCTGCCCCCCTTCTCTGGAATTCGCTCCCACAATTTATCAGACTTTCTCCCAATCTCTCTGCCTTCAAGAGATCTCTAAAAACACATTTATTTAGAGAAGCTTACCCTAATCTAGTTTAGCAATACCCTGTGCCACACCTCTCACAACTCTGGTCATGCCCATTCCCACACCTTGTGTCTCAGTCCTTCTCCTTGTAGATTGTAAGCTCTTTTGGGCAGGGCCCTCTTCACCTCTTGTATTGTTCATTGGTTGCTTTATATGTTACTCTGTATGTCCAATGTATGAAACCCACTTATTGTACAGCGCTGTGGAATATGTTGGTGCTTTATAAATAAATGTTAATAAAAATAAATAATAATAATAAATATGACTGTGGATTCTTCAGGAAACACCACAATATTTCCTAAAAAGAATTGCAACTTAAACATTGCATTTACTTAAAACTATTGTTGCTTGCTGTCTATAATCTCTGGGCATAAACTTTAATTTTGAATATTCATCCATGAACATGCCCTAGGATTTTAAAATGATAAAGTGTATTGCAGTTAACATCCTTCTGTGAATAGAGGGCTCATTTACCTGCACAAGTGGTGTGTACAATTTCAGGGGCAAGTTGCAATGTTTTATACCCACAATTCAGCCGTTTTTACCACAATATCACTGTGGCCCAATACTGCCTTGCTTTCTCTACAATTGCTTTTGATACATCAATATGATTGCAACTGGTGTTAAAACAGCATAATCCTTTGGTCACAAGTCTGCTGTGTCAATGAACTGAGGTCACTGGAGCTAACACCACATTCATGATGGTGGTAGCTTCAAGGTTCTACAGCATCAATAGGTGCACTTGAGTACAATTCTTTGTAAGGGGTAGGAAGAACGAATGGATTCTTAGTGCAACTATGCAGAAGTGCGGGCGCTACTTTAGAGACATGTGTCTGTAATTAATGGTACCAATTCACACTATGATTGCGCCATCTTTGCATGACCCCCAACTGATATTTTTTCTTTAGGGTAATGTCACATATGTTTTCCCATATGCATATATTTTCCTCACAGATGGCTGGCCAATTGTCAGGCAGGTTTGACCCATCAGGTGAGCACTGCATCAGTGCGTTGATGCAGTCCTCTAACAACAGGTCCTTGTTATGATCCTTAGTAAAATTGTTTGGTGTCACTTCTAACATGTTGATGCACATGGGGAGGCTCAACAACTGGCACATTTGCTCATGGGCAGCAACCCATTCTGCCATGATTTATATGGTGTAATTTTATTATTAAATTACACTGTGCACATTGCAAATAATTATTTCTACCAATTTATAAATTTATTCTTGAACCAATAAATGCAGTTTTTTAGTTTATTTTAGTCATTTTTGGGTGTAGGTGGCCATCTTATGTCATTGTGCCTGATGCTGTGCTTTCAGAAAGAGCCAACCTTTCCCAATTGAACTTCTTTTAGATAAGCTATTGTTTCTCTTACTCAGTATAACAGGAAGAGTTATGACTTGGCTTTTACTATTGAGTGCTAGTCTCATATGTACCATTAGGTGGGGTATGGAAGCATTTTTAGTTAAAGAGGTTTCAGCGAGCTGTTATCTTGTTACCTGCCCATTGTTCTGCTGATAGGCTAAAGGGGGAAACAGAAATGAGATGAGATAACTTTAACTTGCAGTGCAGCAGTAAAGAAGGGACATAGATTCACGGGAGGACAGGGTTATTCTTCCCCTTTACAGAGCTGGTAAGGCCCCATCTAGAATATGCTGTTTTTGGTCTCCAGTGCTCTAACGGGACATTATTGAGTTACAGAGGGTCCAGAGAAGGACAACTAAGTTGGTAAAGGATATGGAAAGTCTCAGTTATGAAGAAAGACTGGCCATGTTAGGGCTGTTTACATTGGTGAAGAGGGGCTTAAGGGGTGATTTGATAACTATGTATAAATATATATGGGGATCATATAATAATCTCTCTAATGCTTTATTTACCAGTAGGTCCTTCCAACTGACACAAGGCCACCCATTCCGATTACCAGAAAGGATTTTTTACTGTGAGAGCTGTGAAGTTGTGGAATTCCCTCCCCGAATCAGCCATACAGGCAGATACATTAGATAGTTTCAGGAAGGAGTTTAGATGGCTTTTTAGCAAGTGAGGGAATACAGGGTTATGGGAAATAGCTCTTAGTGCAAGTTGATCCAGGGACTGGTCCGATTGCCATCTTGGAGTGAGAAAGGAATTTTTTCCCCATAAGATGGGGTTTTTTCCTTTCTCTGGAGCAACTAGCAGTTAGGCAGGTTATAACTTACTATGTTACTATGCTACTAAGATTATTAAAGCACAAGTCACATGGCTGAGGGCACATGGGAAACTAAGAATATAGCTAGCCCCATGTCAAATTTCAAAATTAAAAAATATGTTTGCTCTTTTGAAAAAGATTTCAATGCAGGATTCTCTTGGAGGAGCACTATTAATGCATTAATTTTTTAAGAAACATGTTTTCCATGACAGAATCCCTTTAAATGACTTGCAAGTTACAATGACATGCCAAATTACACTTGTTATTTGCACTCTGCCTTGTATGTAGTAAATGATCCTAGTATCTTTTTATTACATAACCCCATAAGGGAACACCTTTTGAAGGAAGGTGTATTCCAGGGCTCTGCACTTTGTATCTTGCACCCAATTTTATTAAGTGAGTACTTTTGTGAAGAGTGGCTAAGCATGCAAAAACTTCCACTGCTACAGGCTTCAGGACTAAGCTGCAACTTTCAGTGTTTATTTGAACACGATGTGTTTTGAGCAAAGATCAAATAAACACTGAAGGTTGCAGCTTAGTCCTGTAGCATGTATCTTTGTCCCCTTATTTTTATCACTATAGTTCTTATAAAAGAAACTAATGACACAACTAAATAAATGCAGTCATGTCACTGGATGCAATTATGTCATATGCTCTTGGTAATAAATTATAGATCATTGATACTTCAAAATCATTATTATTTATGTCTGCATTTCTGTGTATCCATATAAAAGATCATGTATGTATACAATAAAGTTATCATTAAATTATCATTAATTCCATTGAATTACACTTACCTCCACCATTTTTGTAACAAAGATATGGAAACCTCCACACATTGGCTAAATCCACAGCAAATCCAATAACAGACAGGAGAAAGTCAATCTTCTTGCTCCATGTTTCTCTTTCTCCATTTTCAGTGTTAATCTGGGATGGACTAACAAGTGCAGAATTAGTGAACTGAACTCCATTCTGCTCTTTAACAAGGATGAGCTCCACCTCCTTAGGGCCCATTGTATTTGATTCTTTAGCTGGAGCAACCACTGAAGACATTTGTCCTACTGGTGGTCTAGTTTTGACCATGAGGTTTTGATGACACAGTATGGAGATCCCAAGTGGTGTCAGTTAGATTCTGCTTAGATAAATAAAACAGAGATACATTTTTAATTTGGCATGGCTTATATACAGGCAGTGTATTATTGTTGATTCATTCTTTTATTAACTGTTAAAAATGGTCCACATAACTCATGACTACTATAATTTTTCTAAAAGTTCAATTTTATTTACTGCTGAGAAAACTGAATGTCAAATCAATACTGGACACTTTCATGGCAATAAAATACAGATGCTCAAAATGATCTTGAAGAAAATGCATGTGTCTAGAGGCTGTCATTTGTGGACATTTATGCTCCGTGGCCCTACATTGAGGGCAATTCTTGTAATAAGAAATTTTATAATTGAAGAGCTATTTGCCCTGTTTGCCCATCATCTGTGTCTTGTGTTTTGAGAGATGTTGCCACTGTCTGTCTCATGATAGTTTGTCCCATTATACGGTTCTTTATATGTTGAATATTTAGTAGCAAATAAACCAGGAATGGAGCTTCTGGACCGTTATATGTGTTTCCAGTCTCTGTCCCATGACAGTGTATTCTGCTATATGGTTCTTTACGGATGAAGGAGCATACCAGACATAAGAAAACCAGAGCCTACTGCGCTATCATTAGGGCTTGGTCTTTAGGAAAAATACCAAGAAAATTAATTAATGCTAAAGTTATAATCCAGTTAGGCATATAAAGTGACCTCAGGTTTATACAGTTTGGGCTTAGTGGTAAATTTGATACAGTATATTGGTATTTATGTGAAAAACTTTATACTCTAATTTCTACTTGCTTCCTTTTTGTCTACTTTGATTTCTGATAACAATTAGGAACTACATATGTGGAAGGAATTGTAATAAGGATTTGGTTTAAGATTCAACCAAAGTCCAGCTCTTTTTGTTTGATTCTGTTCCAGAAAGAATCATTCTTCACCTCAGAAGAGGAGTGCAGTGATGAAATCTAAGGAGATTGAAACAGGCTTTCTAAGTATGGATATATTAATCTGAATTATAAGGCTGTATCTGTGCTATCTGTGCAGTTCAGAATGCATTGATGACCACAGGGACATTAAAGAATATTTTGCACATCTTCATCTATAATTATTTATGTGAACCTCTCATCTTTGGTTTTATGGTGCTATGTGATGAAATGTGTAAATACCCCCTGTTTTAAGAAGGGTTCTAGTGCAGCTACTATAATCAGTTATCAGCCACAAATTGCAGCTGTACAGACAACTTGGTCCACTGATCCATTCAGTGTTCACAGTTCCTACTTTTATATTTTGAAAACAATAATTTGGTTTCTCATAAAAATCATCATTAATGTCATCATCAGAACTGGGCTTGAAAATTCATTTTGCCTTACATCACATGAACACATGTTTTGCAAGGCATTTTCCCTGATTGACTTATATCTATAATACTATATTTTGAGTGTATGCCTGCATGTGGTACACCTCAGATTGTAAAAGCAATTATGGAACTAATAAATTATTTAATTTTTAATTTTTTGTAGGAGAACTCTATATAATTTTATTTTATCTTTAAACAAATATCCTTCCAGGATGGAGTAGATTTTTTGAGTAATTTTGCACCAGTTCTATCATATAAGCTAAAGAATTGCAGGATTTACACGGGAGGTTCTACTTTATAACTAGGCATTACAGGGTCATAGGCTACGGGGCACAAAATATAGCTACATAGAAATTCAAGAAGAAAAAAGTGTGGTAATAAAAATATATAACAGGATAGATTTTCATAAACAGCGAATATAAAGAATATAAAAATGAATAATTAGGGTGATTATAATGCTGCTAAGGGTAAAGATTGTGGTGTATAGGAAAAACAAAAGAGGAATGCCATTTTGTTATTTAGAACAGAGAAAATATTTACATTTATACTGATTAGAGTGCTGTTATGTTGAGTGAAATATTCTGTTAAGTAAAGAAAATAGGATACTTTTATGTAAGCTTATTTTGTAAGCAAACGAGTTGTTACATGGGTAAATAATAAGAAAGGGATATGGTGCCATAATGTAGGCTTAATACAATGTTTGCTGTTTATGGTATTGTACTGATATTTAACCTGAATTTTTATGGCGCTGGTATTGAAAATGAGCATACTTTATAATGCTTTTTTTATAGTGATTGCTGCATTTAAGGGAATTTAGTGCTGTTAATTAGGAAGATTGTGTTATTATTTAGGCTAAATATGGTGCTGGTGAAAAGGTTGCTGTTATGTAGAGTAAACATTAATTGAGTTGATAATATATATATAGGACCAATGGGACCTTTTGTTTGGTTTTGTTGTTTTTTTTGAAAGAAAATACATTAAATAAAAACTATAACTTAACATTTTCAGAAAAATGAAAGAAAAAGTAAGCTCTCCAATACACATTAAAATGTTCAGTGGTTTTAAAGTTATTTTTCAATGTAATTGTTATTCAAAGCAATGTTCATTTGCACTGCTAGTTCTAAGTTCATCAGCAGAAGCTAGCTCTCCTCCAGACAAGACTTCAATTCCCACCATGCTTTTTCACAGGTCTGTTAATCAGCTGGCTTCTGCTGCACAATAAAGAGTCTAAACCACCAGTAAAATACATTTTTAAAAAACGTTTTAAATATTTAACTAATGTATACTTTACCATAAATTGGGTGCTGTAAGGGGTTAATATGAGGATATGGTGTTGGCATTTAAGGTAAATTGGGTGCTGCTTTCAGTGTAAATAATTAGGGGGTGTTGTGATAGTATGTAGGGTTAATATGTGTTGTTAAATATAAGAATGTTGTGATGTATTTAGGGTAGTCCTATGTGGTACTGCTCCATTATTCTAAAGCCCAAACAGGAATTTTAAATACTGTTCAGAAAATCACAGTCACCCTTAAATGTCTGAACTGTACTTGGTTTATTTAAATAGGTATATAATCCTAGTAAAAGGGTGGGGTGTAAAGTAAATTATGTTTTACAATTTTATGGGAACTGGAAATTTGCTGGTGTTAACACTGTTCCTTGATTCTACAAATTGTTTCCCTGAATAATAATATATAATAAATAATAATCTTAAAAGCTCAGAATCGATTATCCATCTCTTGACCACAAATGGAAAATACATGTTTTGATGTTACACAAGTGAAAAGAATAAGTAAATTGCCAGCTTGACATTTTATAAATCAATGAAAAAGTGAAGGGCTGCCATTAGCGTCTCTGGGTTGTGTGAATGTACAGCAGGGTGCGGTGCAGAGAGGATTACAGCTTTGGGTTTGTATGTGCAATTCAGTAAAACATGATTCCCAAAATAAAAAAAAACCAGATTGTATGATGTACCCCATGCTATCTTAATACACAAACTTCTGTTACAAGTACATCTATCTATCTATCTATCTATCTATCTATCTGTCTCTCTGTATGTCTTTTCATCTTTTTATCATTTATTGTATTTATCACTTAAAGTGCTTTATTTTGCTACAGTTCTTCTACAATCTCTAGATAAGTACAGTATTACCTATCCTGCTATTTTTTACACTGTTGCCACCATTTCTGGAAATAAATACATGCCTTTAATTATCTCTAATAACTTTTACAAGGTCCCTGTATGGTTTGCATCTGATATACAAGCAGGTTAAAAATGCTGAAGAAAAAAAAAGATGCTTAGTTATTGTCAGTGGTGGAAAAAACATACAAAACCTACTGATAAATCCTAAAACAAAATGATAGTTTTTCCTTAGCAATGGATTTGCTTATAAGGTAATTATACACAGTCTGGCGCAATATAACAAAGTTATATTCCTGGCCAATACATTTCTGCAGGTTTCTACAGAGGCGCAAGATAACACAGGTTTTTTTTTACCAGAATTATTATTTCATCCTGTGAGATGTTCCATTTAGCAAAGTGTCCCGAAAAGGCAATTATACTTAACTCACAGATCTTTGTGGAAAGGAATTATTTAATATGTATATATTCAGCACCTTTAGCTAGATGGCATGTGCAATAATGTGTACGTGCAATAATTTAAGAAAGTCGGGTCACTTTATGTTTAAACTACTGTAGTGTCTGCTAGCTAAGTAATATCATTTTACATATTTCATTGTAAAAATATGTTAGATTAATTATTTAAATATAATGCCATAAAGTCAAAATGAAAAGAGACAGTCCCTGTGGAATATTTGTTTTGAAAATGAATATTTTACACATTGCAGGGAAATGAAATAAAAATAGCGACAAGAGAACTATAGTATCTGCTAGGGAAATAGGACTTACCTGGATTCAGAGAATGCCCATGAAGAGTGCTTTTGGTTAGATAAAGCTGCAGTGGCAGTGATTTCAGTCGGGGAAGCTGCAGACACTAGCCATGCATGCCTGGCACCGCTAGGGCTGGCCTTGCAACAGAAGGTGAATGTGGGAATATTAAAGGTTTGAATCTCTCAGAGATCTTCCTTTCTGTCTCTCTGCTCAGGGAGAGGCACAGTCATCTGTTCAGAGTGAGGATCCTTCAGCTGCTGAGGCAGAACTTGTAGCAGGGGCAGGTACAGCTTCAGGGTGTCATGATCCCTCCCTTCTCCTTTCCAAAACCCCCCTGCTCCTCTAGATATTAACTAGCCATTTCACACTTTAGATGCAGAATCTTTTGCCCACCCCCCCAACAAGACTTAGGATCACAATTTTCAGCAAAAAATAATTAAAAAGGGTTTTTTTATTGGTAAATAGTAAACATGTAGTGGTGTCTCAATTAAGGGTAAAAGATGTAATATGTCAGAGGATGTACAGTCTTTAGCAATATACATTTGTAAAGTAAGCTAGCAGTTAAAGGTATGCATTTAGGGCATGTATCCATGGGTCCTTTTTTATTCACTGGACTGCAGCTAAATTACCAGTGCCCATTACTGGGGTATGACCAGTGTTTAAAATTACCCAGATAAGTGACAATATACAGTATAATATCCTGAATATTCTATCCATATAAAGAGTAATGTCATCAGTTATAATTTGTTCTTAGTGATTTAATTTCTGTCACCTGAAATTTGTGTATTATATAAAATGTTATATCCCCTGTTCTAAAATAAGAAGTTATAAGTCACTTTGAGGTTTTGTGACCCGTATATGCACTTGGCTTTCAGTGTGATGCATTTATATGGTCATGGAACGTCTTGGTGACTTATAATATCCAACTGTTGCAGAGTTGCAATAACTTTTTATCAGCATACACTGGTGTGGAGCCAGAGCAGCCGAGCACCTGATAATGTGAGAGATCTTTTGGTGCATACCTTCTGTTGAATGCTCACCATTCTGCAGAACTTCTTATATTTTTTTTCTTTTTGGTTTTATTTTCCCTCTTCACAATCAAGTGAGAGAGACTGTGCATATCTATATATATATATATATATACATTCCAATTGACAATGCGCACTCCTCATCCTTTATAATTCATAAAGTACGAGTTCAAGTGCATTTTTTTTGTGCGGTACTCTCTCTCTCTCTCTCTCTCGCTCTATATATATATATATATATATATATATATATATATATATATATATATATAGTATCACTAGGTCCGCACACTCCCATTACTCACTTTACTCCATATCCAATTCAAGGGTGCTGCACATGGTTGTAGCTCATATTCATTCCAACTGACAATGCGCACTCCTCATCCTTTATAATTCATTTATTGTTGCATTAAAAACATCAACGTTTCGGTCCAGGTCTAGGACCTTTATCAAGATGTTAAACAGCACTCCTAGGATTCAAAGAATTATGAACAAAATGCAAAATTACTTGAGTAATAACCTTTCTATTTTTGCATTTACATTTTGTTCACAATTCTGTAGGTCCTAGGAGTGCTGTACGAGTTTGAGTGCATTTTTTTTGGTACTAGCACCCAGGTTTTGTTGTTGTTAATGTTGTGCACCCATATATATAAATATATATATATATATATATATATATTAATTTAGCGCCAAATTTACTAAAACTGTAACATTTCCCATTTTTTCTTTTTAAAAATTTGAATAAACTCATTTCCTCAAATATCTAAATTGAAAAAGTCTGTGTGGAAAAAAAGTCGGAGAAAAGTTGGGAAATTGCACAAAATCCAAAAACTGTAAAAGTTTCAAAGCAAAGAAGGATCCCTCCAGAGAAAGGAAATCTGCCATTGACTTCTACATAATCTCAGCAAATTTTAACTGGAAAATGCATCCATATTTTTAGCCATTTTGTAGCAGTAAATGTTGAAAAATTCAGGACATTTTTTTCTGTGACTTTTAGGACTAAAAAATCTGAAGTAGGGGGGCGAAAAAATCAGAGCGTTAGTAAATGGACCCCTTAGTATCTGCTACTTAAGGATATCAGACTTTGTTGTAATAGTGATGGGGTGGTGATCTAATTTGTAGCCTGTGGGATATTTAATCACATTTTTGTTCTTTCTAATACTTTACTACCTAGTACACCACTTTTTATATTTTTCTGTTTAAGTGGTAGGTGCAAACTTTAATCCCTTCTGTTATTGTTACCTGTGTTAATAGAGAACTATGTGAGGCAGTATTGGTAGCACGTCACATATGGTGGTGTTATAGGAGTACATGATTATTATATAATCCTAATGGCAACATTAAAGGGTTTATTAGTTGCTTTTTTAAGTATCAAAATGGATGCATAGATACACTGGCTCTTTTCTAAAAAAGAAGTAAATGATGACAATTAAGAAGAGTTGTAAGGGAGACAAGATACCAATCACTGTTTCCAAAATTGAGTATACCCTAATTGAGAATAAAGCACAGTGTTAAATCAAATTACAGTATCTATAAGAGCACTGTCCAACCCCAGGCCTTCAGGCCATAACATACTGATTAACCAGCCTTAGGGGCAGCTGAATTAGTTCAAAGCATCTGCTTTACCAGCAACCAAGCATGAGGCATGTCCCACTGGGCAGATCTTTTGGCCTGCAGTACAAATCAGTATTTTGTATTTATTTGGTGTGTGTACCTCATTTACTGCTTCTTGCACTCCAAAGAATGTTCACTATAAACTGAACCACTAATTGTGCTAGCTTCCTAAGGATTTATTTACTATTGTCTGGGCACCTAAATTATATTTATTAATATTAATTATATATGTATTATTATTAATGAATATGAATCTGGGCATTTTTCAGTCTAAAGCACAGATTTACTGCCTCCAGTACTGCCTTTTCCAGCTCTGTTCCTTATAAAAGCTGACAAAGTAAGCATTGCAGCTCTGATCTACACAGAAACTAGAGCTAAGCAAGAAACTTACATTGCAAATAAATATAATTTTACTGAGTAAGCCAATTTCTGCATGCAGGGGCATTCTGCCCCATATTGCCACCATGTGGTGGCCTATGGGATGGCGCCTCTCTTGTCTTGTTTTTTGCCTTGGAGGGGGCCAAAGGGGGCCACAGAATTTTGGCTCCTTAAGTAAGCAGAAGCAGATTTTAGCCACCCCTGGTAACTTAAGGAGCTCTGCTGCCTGAGGAGAGTATCTCAACTCACCTCATGGCAGCAGCGCCCCTGTCTACAAAACAATTCTATTGGGTTTAGTAAGCACTCACATGATTTTTTTAGTAGACAGAGTATGGTGATCCAAATTACGGAAAGACCCCTTATCTGGAAAACACCAGGTCCCAAGCATTCTGGATAACAGGTCCTATTCCTGTATTGTTAATATGCGCACTAGAACTTTTACATACTCAATTTACTTTCAAAGGAGAATTCGTCAGTCTTTACCTGTGGCAGATATACAAACTTTGCTCTTTTTGGAATAAAATTAAATCCACATAGCTTTACTTTACTTTCAATACAAACAAAAGGGCCACATTATATTTATTGTAAAGCATTTATTTAACAACAACTTTTCCAGCTTGTTTTTTTGCCTAAAAAGATGTTACACTCCTTATAACACAATTGTTCCCTACTTTACTCTTGTGATCCTTACACAGGTAAATTTAAGAGTTATTAAACAATAGGAGTTTGTGTAAAACATTGCCAATATGAATCAGAGTTTTTTGGCTGTAGGATTTAACATGCTTGCCACATTAATCTGATCTATGGGTGTGCAAATTTTATTTCAAGGATCAAGTAAAGAGTAGTAAATGATGGGATAGCCTTAGGATAGAGTTTTGTTTTAAACCTTCTTAACAGTCTGTGCATTGTTGTGCTAATTGATTAAATGGAATGTCTTCTGTTTACTTAATTGTCACTAACTAGTTGTATAAGATGAATTAAGTAGCCATATCGCTGAGAGATGTAAAAGCCTTAAAATTACCTTAAGGCAGCATGCTATTATTATGTAAATAATAAAGCAGGTGCAGGAGAGTTCCTGGCAGGACTTAAAAATCTTTTCTTTAAGTTCTGGCCCACCTGGCCTACATGCTCTAACTGAGGTTGACTATCTTTGTAACATTTAATTGCCACAGGAAAGCAACTTAAATATACAGTATAATTGCCTTATAGGTAGAGAGACACATGTGAGTTAGCCCCAGACTTAGGCCAGTGCTGCAGATTGGAGATGGAAATAAAGGCTTCTTGTATGTCAGATTGTAAACTTCGCTTTCTTGTTCCAGGGGCCTGTCTACTGCCTGAGCCTTGCCTTGCTTTGCCATGGATAACCAAACGGTTTTCTGATGGATCCCAACAGAGGATACTTTATACTATATGTATGTAAGTGATATAATAGCCTATGAATTTCCATAATTTTAAAACTTTATTGTAAACCATATGCCTTCTCATTGTGCACACTGAAAGGGTTTTAAAAGCAGTTTATATAATTAACTTTTGGCTACTGATGAGCCAATCTGTCCCGTTTCACTTTGCAGAAAAATTAATTAACCTTTAGGATGATGTAGATATAAATTTTCTGTGATGATTTGCAAACAGGTTTTTGCTCAACAGCTCTCCAGTTTAGTATTTCAGCAGCTATCTGGATGCTAGGGTCTTATTTACCCTTGCAAACAGGCAGTAGTTTAAACGAGAGATGAGAATATGAATAGGAGAGGGCCTGCATAGAGAGATAATAAAAAGTGACAATAACATTGTAGCCTTACAGAGCAATAATTTTTGGCTGCAGGGGTCAGTAAGCCCCATTCAAAAGCTAAATAATGGCAGAAAGGGCAAATCATTCAAAAACTATAAATAATAATAAAAAGAAAACCAAATGAAAAGTTGCTAGGGAAAGGGCATTCTATTCTTCTATCTTATTCTTTACCCCCTAGGTAGGAGGTGGTGTACACATTAATCTGAGTAGTTTTAACTGTTTAACAGTGGTTGCAATATTCTTGCTTGGCTACATTAATACAGATCTGGAAATACATTTTTTATGTATTTTTCATAGACTTTTTTTTTTGCGCTTTCCATTATAATAGTGTTCTCTCACCATAACTTGTTAAACAATATTCTCCTATTCATTTTCCAGTCTCTTATCCACACCACTGGCTTGTTGCTAGGGTAAATTGGACCCTAGCAACCAGATAGCTGCTGAAATGTCAAACTGGAGAGCTGCTAAACAAAAAGCTAAATAATTAAAAAAACCACACATAATATAAAAAAAAAAAAATTACGGCCACTTGCATATTGTCTAAGAATATTGCTCTATATCATACTTAAAGTTAGGGATGCACAGAATCCAGGATTTGGTTCGGTATATGCTAATTAGTATTTGGAATGGTTAAATGTTGCCGCATGAACATGGAAGTGGGAAAAATCGCAACTATTAACCCTACCATATCCTAATTAGCATCAGAATTCGGCCGAATCCCTTACCATGGATTTGGAGGTTAATGTAAAGGTGAACCATCCCCTTAAAGTAAGCGGTTTCTAACATTTTTTTTGAATGTATGACTTTATTCTATAGACCATTTTTAGTGTATTTGCCATGCAGTGCATTTTTATACACGTTAACTGATCTAATTCTTTCATATGGCTTACTCACAAAAAAAAAAATGAATGAGGCCAGATCAAAGAACAACTGTACATCTGCAGTGTATCTGCAATGTAGTGTAGTTTCAACACTAAGTAAACAGCTAAGTAAATATTACATGCACATTGGCTGTCATTGGTTAGTAGACTCACATTTGCAGCTAATTCCCATTTGTGCATTCTAGCATGTTAAATTCCACACTTTTCCCGGAATTTGGCCTAACTTTAGGTTGGTTACACACAAACTTATGCAAACGTATGCAGAGCATGAAAAAACACATACATTGAGTTTATAGGTGTTTTTTTAAAACACAACTAAGTATGTTTTGTGAGTTCCAAATGCAACAATTTATTTTATTATCTTTTGAATGTGTGCCAAGCACAAGAAGATGCAGATTGCTGCAACTAAAATAAATAAATAAAAATGCAAACCTGCATCTCAAAAATGTTTCACATGCACAAAATAGCCAATGTATAAAAGAACATTAGATTGTAAGCTCCACAGGGGCTGATGTGAATGATGAACTGCGTCTGTAAAAGCACTGTCCAGGCAGATTTTCTCCATGTTGTACAGGTTAGTCAGATAATGTTTATGTTCATCAGTCAAATGACACAACCTCTTAGCTGGATTCAGATCAGGTCAGGGCTTTGACTGAGCTTTAGGAGGACATTCACCTTGTTTTGTTCCGAGCCTCTCCTCAGTTGCCATACAACCTATTTGTCAAGGTTGGCAAACAAGTATATCTTTACCCAAGTTGGCCACCCACCTGAATTGGGCCAATCATATAATTTGGCAGCATGGTACAATCATTGGCCTGGGGGACAATTTATGGTGATGTGTCAGTAGAGAATTGCATCATGGAGCTGGTCCTTGGATCATGGAGCTGGTCCATGGATTTTGCACCCTAGACATGAGATTGCTCACTGTTGCATTTCCAATTAAAGGAGAATGCAAGTCAAAATTTAAAAAGCATACTGCCCAATAGTCCTCCTATTGTTTAGTAAAAACACCACACTTTTGGCTCACCTAATCAAATATTTACTCAGTCACACTTACTTCACATTTTCTGTTTTCTTGAACAGGCAGCCATTTTTAAAAAAGTATTCTCCCTTCCTTTCCCTCCTTGCTTCATACTGCCCCTCCGGCAGATTTGATTCTGATTGGTTGGTGGGCATGTGTAGCTCAGAACAGGAGACAGGATCAAGTTACACACATGCTCAGAGAATAGGAAAGCTGACGCTGGCAGCCTACAGGAAGGGGAGAGAGATTTCAGTGATGTCACTGTAGTCTTCACACTGCTGTAGGCTGCCAGCACCATATCTCAGAGAAGCAAGCAGGGACCTGGGAATTTATATGTGCAGTAAGTACTTAAAAAGAATGCCTTTAGACTTATTTTTAATTTATATTAACCTTTCCTTGTCCTTTAAGGGAAAGTGTTGACCAAAAACTATACACAAAATAAGATATTACAGGGGTTTCAATAAATGTTGGTTTCATGTATACTGTGTGATGCACTTTATCTGTTTCACCATACTTATTTTAGTCACAGTATCCCTAATATTTTCCATCATCAGTTATAGTGATATAGAGTGTCAGCAATAATCGCTGCATTGGCTTCCAGCACATACCAAACAAAAAAACAAACAAAAAGACACCAACATCTATTGTACTAGAGGATTTTTTTTTTTTTATTGAACTTAACACTGAAAATGTTTTAGACAGATACATGAAAGATATCAAATAGGTGCTGTATAAGCAAGAATAAGTAAGAAGAGTATCGGTGTAGCTACAAAAATGCATTATCTTAAAAAAATAAACAGAAAGGCAAATACAATATTACTTAAAACACAATACTGACAAAAGTTTAAAATAAGAGTGTTGTTGCCATGTCAAATGAAGATTACATGCTACAAAGGATTTTAACAGTGGAAACACTTTCCGGTGTGTCACATAACCCACATAATTAAATCTACAAGGAAACGAACTTTATTTCACAAATAAAACTGTGGAGAACGAAAAGTAATTAATGTTGCAGAGTAAGATTATATTTTTATTGGCAGCTGACAAGTGGACTCACCATTTGAACATTTCAGCCATTTCTTAATTATTTTGTGATATATAATGGCATTCCTGCCTAGCCAAATGCATAATCTTTGGACTCAGGAATATTAGTAATTGTCAAAAAATAACTTTTTTAAATAACTGCCTGAAGCTGCTGCTGTGTCCTGGCTCAGTTTTGACTGGGGAGTCTTATTATACCTGGTTCTGGTTAAAAAGTAGTTTCTGGCATGGTAGTCCTCAATATACACTGCTGTTGTAATTGCTAACAGGCAGGCCATCATAAGGCAAGATTGTCTATCTGTGCACACTAAAGGTGGCCATACATGTTAAGATCCAACTGCTTGGCGAGGTCGCCAAACAAGTGGACCTTTCTCCCTATATGCCCACCTAAGGTTAATTCGATTGCTTGGTCCTAGGGCCAAACAATTGATTTATGATGACGTGTATAGAAGCTGTCCGAGCGAGAATTGCATCAATGCAGATGCGGTCCCTAATCCGACAGGAAAATCAAACCTGTCTGATTGACATCTGCCCAATTTTCCTCCAGGTATCTGTCGAGGAGGCCTGCCGGGGGTCTACATACACAGGCAGGTAAGCTGCCAATAGTCGTAAGGTTTCAAATCAGCAATTTAAAGAGATACTGACACCAGAAATGAAAACTTTTTTACAATTGTCATAACAGCGTGTTTTCGTGCCCTTTAGAATTCCGCCGTGAAAGTATTCACCTGATCCTTTTACATTACCTATCTGATCCCCCATGTTCCTCTATGATGGGGCTGCCATATTTGCGCAGCAGTAATCATTTGCATTAGAAGCTATAACTGACACATTGAGAAGGGACAGTCAGGTCAGCAAAACAATCAGGAAGTACCAATTACTTATAAAAGCAGTCCTGTCAGCAAAACACTATCAACTTGGCCTATATGGAACTTTCAATGTACATTAATATTATGAGTAGTTTTTTTAGTGTCAGTACCACTTTAAAACTGTCCATGTATGGCCATCAAGTAGGACTCCATTTATTCTAATCTATACAACACATAATATTAGATAATTGACTATATGAAGAATAAGCTTGGCTCTAGTGGTCATTTGATCCAGACAGACCAAAATGACATCTCCTTCAGAAAATGTTCTGTGAAGATCTGCTAAGTAACTGTGACTTTGGGTCACTCTTGGTTTTGTGCAGAAACAAATAAACTAATCACTTGCACTTGAAAACTTATGTAGTCATAGAACTCGTTTGGTTAACCATAACCCCATATAAATCTAATAACTATTCAAATATGGCAACAACCATTTCTGGGAACATACTTGCCATACGTATGGGCATTATTGCATTAAAATTTATTAAAAAAAATTAAAAAATTCATTGGTGCATACCAAAGTAAGAAATAGACAAGGCAAGAGAGAAAATGATAATAGTACTAGCAGTCAGTTTCAAGTACAGATATCCACACAGAAATGAGATGGAAAACAGCAGAATTATTGTTTACTGTTTAAAATGTGTGGCCCAGTGCAGTCAAGAGGAGAAAGTTGGCCTTTCTATGGGCTGCTAAATCATAAACTATACAGGGCCTCCTTTGTCTTTGGCACTTAGAGGCTGACTTAAAGACATTTTAACTTGGTATTTGATGAATTTTATAGGAAGCATTTCTCCTTTCCAATCAATTCAAGTCAGTCCAGTTAGTTCGATAAATCTCAAATTATCATTAATGGAGCTTTGGGATATCCCAAAACAGCCAAAATAAAGCTTGATCTCGGAAGACTATAGGCAAAATTTGACAATTATCAATATTGATCAATACCAGCTAACAGTTTCCTGGTACATTGCTCATAATTAGATTGCTTCAGAACTAATTCTAAGGTTGATGGCACACATTGAGATTAGTTGTCCAAAATAAATCTGCTCTAGCACAGGCAACTAATCTCCTGCAAATGCTTTCCCACTGGCAATAATGTACAGTAATAACGTTGCAGCTGGGAAAACAAATGCGTTGCTTCATTTTCTAATGTAACCCTGAGATGACTGAATTTGGTATTTGGGATGATTAATCCCAAAATTCTTCCTGGTTTACTAGAATCAACTGAGCAGTCAGCGCCCTTTTTAGGACATATATTTTATGTATATATTCTTATCTATTGTTTTCCTCCCCAGCTTTTCTATGAATAGTTTGATATGTACAGCTCTGCATATACAAGTGTATTAACATCAATATACTTAATAGACAATATATGTTTTCTTCACTGAACTAAATTAGGTCTACTATTTGTATATAGGTATGGGATATATTCCCTGGAATGTTTTGGACCTTTTTTATGAAGGGTCTTTTGTTAATATAGGTTAAAAATGATATTAAAAAAACAAACTGTTGGTGAGGTAAAAGCACAGGTTTAAAAACTGATGGTCTAATGACTGGGTCTATTTGATTTTTTTTTTTTGAATGCCTGATAGCATTGCGGTTTAGCTAGCCTTTTAATCTACAGCCACAAACTATCTCAACATCTAGATAGAACCTATGACATCAGCAGCAGCCTTTGTGGATAAACAGCCAAGTTGACCACTGACAGGCCAAACCGGCCATCTGCAAGTATCCAAATTTCCATTTACCGTGTAAATCAGCATAAGTGAAAGAAAAAGGTACACAACCAGTGCAATTATCTCATTAGCTCACTTAGTAAACAAGACAAAGGTTAAAAGTCTGTGCTACAGTAAAATGAGCTACATTTACATTAAATTTCACCATATTGCATTTTTTCTGTAAAGAATGATCTAAAAAATAACGCCAGTACACTGTATGAAATGTTTAAATCACCTAAAATAGAAAAAATAGCTATAGTTTGTTCTCCTTAAGATGTACTCATCTGAAGAAAGCAATTTTAGATATACATAGCATGTAGGAAAAAAGTCATCTAAGTGGTATGTGTGCACTTTTGTGTGTGTATGTGTATATATATATATATTTACACACACACACACACATTTATACACACACACACACACATACATACACAAACCTTTTTTGGGCACAAGTGAAACTGGTAAGCAATTTTTATAAAAGACAATAAAAAAGTAATAAAAATATTAAATCCCTGTTTCATCTTGACCTTTTATTTTATTTTACAAGTATTTTTCTGCCTTTTACATATTACCCCTATCCAGGTCCTCAGTCCCTCCTCCAAAAATAGTCACCAGGTGTAACTATTGTTTAACAGGGATCAAAGAGACATCAGCAGACCTTTCAAACAGAGGTGCATTTTGCATTCCTTAACTCATAAAGAACATTTTTCAAGGTCAAGTGTGTTCCCAGGTTAACACACTTTACTATAGAGAAACACTTACATGGTTCCCTGAACTGAATTAAACAGCAAGCAGAATCATTTTGTTTGTTTGTTACTTCATTTATTGGTAACAATGTTTTACATAAGTCATAATCAGAATTACCCATGATTCAGCAGTTGCACAAGAATGATTTAAATGTACAGTGTTTTTCAAAGGTAATGTTATAGGTTTCTTTTGAGAGTGGCTTTCAAAGCCTTTTAAGGAAGGAAACAAAAAAGCACACATCTTTAATATGAGATGAATTATGGACTGAGTTTCAGTTACCAGAACGTGCAACAGGAACTCGGAAAAGTCATCATCTGGCTTTTGTATTATGCTGCAAAAACCACTGAGCAAAAGAACAAGAACTCTGGACGTTATGTAGTAATGGGAAAATGTTGCTCTAGTTTAGTCACCCATTGCAACAAATAAGCCAACAAATAACAGCAGCAGCTGGTATCTAGCCCAGCTGCAACATCATTTTGGCTGCTTACACCAGCGTTTTTCAACCACGAGTGTGCCGCGAGATGTTGCCTGGTGTGCCGTAGGCAGGGCACCAATGTACTAGGGGGGCACTGCTCTTGGCACCAATGTACTAGGGGGGCACTGCTGCTGGGCACCAATGTACTAGGGGGGCACTGCTGCTGGGCACCAGTGTACTAGGGGGGCACTGCTCTTGGCACCAATGTACTAGGGGGGCACTGCTGCTGGGCACAGAGTTAAATTTTTTAACATTTTCTAATGGTGGTGTGCCTCGTGATTTTTTTCATGAAACAAGTGTGCCTTTGCCCAAAAAAGGTTGAAAAACACTGGCTTACACAACAGGGTCAAAAATTGCCCATGAGTACACATTCTCCTTTGATGATTGATTTCTGTATATGATGATTGGCATCTTGCTGGATTGCTTCATGTGTGATAGCATTCAGCATTGTTGAATTGAAAAAGGAAAAACTGAACATAACAAATGAGAGGTATCAAAAGCACAGCTTATGGATACCTAATGAATTTGTCCTGGACACAAAAGCTCACCATCACATAATATCAACCTGAGTAATCAAACATCTTGGTTTTCATTGACATCAATTTCTAAAAAGCAGTGGTGTTGTGAAATAACAGCTGTCAGTCAGAAATATACTATAGTTTGCAAATACCGGGAGAAAGCAGGGCAAATTCCTCTCTTGGCTCAGTTGGATTCAATGTTCAATCTGGCTACTGGGGGAAAAAAACCAAAAAAACAAACAAAAACAGATATATTCACATTATCGTGCAACTAACTCCAAATGCCAGCAGAGGTAAGAATGAAATAGACAAAACCATTCTGGTCCATCTCTGACAGCCAACCAAAAGAAAACAAAAAAAAAACTTTGAGGTAATGGAAGACTGTAAGCCCAGTTGCCAAACAAAAACACACTTCTAACATAATTTAAGACTGATAAAATAAAAAACACACAAAACATCATTTTCAATATGAGAGCACTGTTTGTATATCTACTCTGAAGTCTGGATAATGTAAAAATATGTTACTGAAACAAAATAATCATCAGTAATTGATAATTCATAAATTCAACACAAAAAAACCTTTAATCTAAAACAAAACAATTCACCAAAGTGCACAAGACACCGAGCTTGTTACTTTATTTTCTGATGTACATGCACGCTTTGTACAGCACAGGAAGGAATGAAGAGTACGTATGTGCTGCTTCTTTGCCAAGGGAATTTTAGGTTCTTCACACCAACAATCAAAAGAAGAAAAATAAAGTGCTATACAGCGGTGCAACTTGCCAACTGCAAAACTGATAAAGAGAGATCTCTTAACACAACAGGTATGGGGGAGATTTACATAATACTTTTAAACATTGACCAAACATTGCCATTTGTCTTTAAAACAGCTTTGAAATGTTAACATTATTTGTGGCTCTTCGTACCTTCTTCCAAAGAAAAGAAGGCAGACATTGCTTGTATTGGAGGATTTCAAAGTAGCAGTGACTGCCCAATCTCCTACAGCAATTTTCAGTGATAAAGTTATAATTTTTTAATAATTTAACCTTCATAAAAGCAGTCAAGTTTTTAGTTAAGCTAGTTGTTTATTTTACCGCACACATAGGTGGCAGAGCACTTGATCTTTGATTTCAAAAACACCTTATAATTGGTTAAAGAATGCAATAAAAATAAACTTAATCATCAAGTGGAATACAGATAATGTGTAAAAATTGGTACAATTATTTAGAGAGATGTAAAAGAGGTACTATGCCACTGGAAGTGTTATTTGGATTAGTTCAACTTCTTTTGCTTGTTGTGGTTTTCTGGCCTCTCTATTTCCTCTGGTGTAAAATCTGGACAGATGCCATTAGGGGTTGTAGGTGAGTGGCTTTCCATACATGAATCCATGTCCACCAGATCTGGGTAAAGATAATCTTCAGCAAAAGTTGGGTTCATCATTGCATAACTGTTAAACTCATCTGCATGAATAAAAGGAAAATACATGAATAAAATGCAAAGTACAGTGTTCTTGCCATTGCTGGTGAAAAAAAGCAAGCAAAAGCACATACATTCATACATATATATATATTCAAGTCAAACACCCATATGTGATAAAAGGCACTAAAGCTTGTCCAAGTGCAGTAACTCACAGAAATCAATAAGATATTTGCTTTTAAACAAGTTACCAGTAAATACCTACTGTTGATTAGGTGATTAGACCAGTGGACACATTTTATTACATATTCCTGTTTGGCTCTATCTGCATATAATTGCCCATATGCCATGTACCATATTCAGCTTTTTCTTTTGCAAAAACTGCAAATCTGTACATAAATGCATATGCATATACTGCTTCATGTATGGTTTTCTATTACATTTGCTTAATTGGTCATGATTTGGGAGAAAATAAGATAAACAAATATAATATATATCACTGTCGAAATATGAGAGTAAAAACCCAGTTTGGGTCTGACACCTAATAAATCACATTTGGATAATTTATAGAGATTTGAAAAAAAAGCTAGATTTTTTTCTTTAGCTTGCATATTAAAGTTTAATTTCCTGGTACTTCCTACTAGTAAAGATCAGCAGATATTTATATAAAAGACCCTTGGCATACTGTACTGTACTGAAGTTATAATTTATGTGGAGAGGAGAAACCTATAGGAATGTTAACACATATTTTTAGTTCTTTTATTGGTTTAATATAAAATACTTACTAAAACTAAAACTTTTTTTTAGGATGATGGTACATGGGCACATTGTCGCTTGCAGGAAATTGCACTCCATGAGAGCGACAAAGCACACTAAAAAACCTTTTTTGCTGGGGTAAATATTAATCACTGCGTATAAAACACTGGAATTGAAAAACTGTGAATATGTGAATGAAAGAATTTTCTTTTAATTGTGATTCAAATTCTTTACCCCACCAAAAAGATATTTTTGGACATTATGTCACCCGTGGAGATCACATTTTCCTACGGGTGATGTGCTATCGCCCTTTTGTGCTCTGCATTTGACTTCACTACCTATAAGTGAGTACTAATAGTACTTCTAAGATATTCAAGGCAAATGCCTAGTATGACATTTGACCAGAGGGGGCAAACAGTGTTTTCTATGTAGCAGAGAAAAGATCGATTTGTGTTGTGTGTTCACTGACAGGCACGGCATCAGCCCATTACCACAATCACGCAGGGCAGATTTTGGCACAGAGGCGCATACTTTATTATTTCCGCTGTACATTCCACTGGCCTTAGGCTAAAGGACAGTTAAAATAAAAGGGCCCATATATGGCATGTTCTGCTTGTTTGGCCCATCAAAGCATTTAAAGCAGAACGTGAAGAGGAGAAACGGTATACGATACGCTGGCAGACATGGTGCATCGGTAGGTAATATTTTTTAAACATGACCATATAAAAGCCGACTGATACTTTACATGCCCCAAAAATGATATAAAACAAATTTTATACAGTGGTGCTAAAAAGCCTGAATTATTTTGCATTTTCAGTATTTCTACATAAACATGACCTAAAATGCGATCTGTTTTTTTTTTTTTACACAAGTACTTAACCTAGTTAATGTGAGCTTAAACACATAATGCTTGCTTATATATTCTCTAAGATATGATTCAGAGTTACATATATGCACGTGACAACGTATGTGAACATGTATTTTCAGTTAATTTGAAGGGGAAATTAGAGTTAGGCCTTATATAATGACAATCTCATTGGTGTGAGTGTGGAATGCCCTGCCTTATTTAAAGAACAGAAATCTGTGTCTTCACTATCCAAACCTGAGTTTAACAACACAAGTTTGTGGAAGTGTATCATGCCTCAAACAAAGAAGATTTCTGTAGATCTCTAAAAACAGTTGATTCTTACTAGGCTGGAAAAGGTTACTGAACAATGGTGTGCATGGCAGGGCTGCAAGGAGAAAGCAATTACGATCTCATATAGATAATTTAAAATGCTATAAGAAGAATGTTCTGTGGATGGATGAGATAAAAACAAAACTTGATTTCTTTAATAAAAAACATTATGTTTAGTAAAAGGCAAAGACTGAATTGCATAATAAAAACATTATCCATCTGTGAAACATGGTGGCGGCAGTTTCATGGTTTGGGCCTGCATTGCTGCTTCTGAAACTTGTTAGCTTACCATCATTGACAGAACTATGAATTCTGAATAATACCAAGAAATTGTGCACATAAATGTCAGGGCATCTGAGTGTGAACTGAACTTTTGGAATTGCTGAGTCAAAGCCCTGACCTAATCCTACAGAAATGTTCTGGAGGGAACTAAATCAGACAAGAAAGCCCACCAACAACCTTAAGCCAAATCTGCCCTGTAAAGAAGAATGGGCTAAAACTCCTCCTTAGCTGATGTGCTTGACTGATCAACTGTTAGTGAAAACATTTAACTGCATTAATTGCTAGCCAAAATGAGCACATTAGTTAATGAAAGCAATGGTTAACATACAGAGGCATACTTATAGAAAAGTAGACCCAGTGGACAATGTGGGGGTTGGGTCAGCTTCCTCTATATAAAGGGCCTGAAAGGGGTACATGCGTGACACACAACTCAAACATGATTTGCATATATCACAGGTGACACACAACATATATACCTTTTCTTCAACAAAAAAATGAATGAATAAATGGACAAGCATTATGTTTTTGACTCATTTGTAAAATGTGGTTTGTTATTACCTAGTTTTAAGACTTGTGTGAAAAACAGATGTGATTTTTACCCTTTACTGAAAGTGGTGTGTTTATTTGACTTACCATATGTTATTTTCCCCATATTTTCCTCATCTATCACTCTGAAGAGATCTGAAACATTCAGCTCTGATACTCCCAACGCAGTCTTCAAAATTACTGCAAGGTCCTCTTCTACTATGGTTTTTCCATCTTCTGACTGGTACATCTACATAAAACCATTTAAACACCATTTCAAACCACTTAAAGTGTAAACTGCTAATCCTCAAATTAGTCATATATATATATATATATATATATATACACATACATAATATATATATATATATATATATATATATATATATACACACACATACATACATCTTAGGAGGAGACCGAAACGTTGGCCTGTTTTAACAGCATGTTTAAATAAAAGTAACGTTTTAATCTTTAAAAAATATCCTGGTGTGCACCCAATTTTTGGACTTCTGGATAATTAGACACATGGAGGTAGCACCCAGGTGATTTATATTACGGGTTTGGTGTGCTGAAAATTTTGTGGACTGTACATACATATATATACATACATACATACATATATATATATATATATATATATATATATATATATATATATACAGTGGTGTGAAAAACTATTTGCCCCCTTCCTAATTTCTTATTCTTTTGCATGTTTGTCACACTGAGTTCAATGTCACCCCCAGGCCTGATTACTGCCACACCTGTTTCAATCAAGAAATCACTTAAATAGGAGCTACCTGACACAGAGAAGTAGACCAAAAGCACCTCAAAAGCTAGACATCATGCCAAGATCCAAAGAAATTCAGGAACAAATGAGAACAAAAGTAATTGAGATCTATCAGTCTGGTAAAGGTTATAAAGCCATTTCTAAAGCTTTGGGACTCCAGCAAACCACAGTGAGAGCCATTATCCACAAATGGCAAAACATGGAACAGTGGTGAACCTTCCCAGGAGTGGCCGGCCGACCAAAATTACCCCAAGAGCGCAGAGGCAACTGATCCGAGAGGCCACAAAAGACCCCAGGACAACATCTAAAGAACTGCAGGCCTCACTTGCCTCAATTAAGGTCAGTGTTCATGACTCCACCATAAGAAAGAGACTGGGCAAAAACGGCCTGCATGGCAGATTTCCAAGGCGCAAACCACTTTTAAGCAAAAAGAACATTAAGGCTCGTCTCAATTTTGCTAAAAAACATCTCAATGATTGCCAAGACTTTTGGGAAAATACCTTGTGGACCGACGAGACAAAAGTTAAACTTTTTGGAAGGTGCGTGTCCCGTTACATCTGGCGTAAAAGTAACACAGCATTTCAGAAAAAGAACATCATACCAACAGTAAAATATGGTGGTGGTAGTGTGATGGTCTGGGGTTGTTTTGCTGCTTCAGGACCTGGAAGGCTTGCTGTGATAGATGGAACCATGAATTCTACTGTCTACCAAAAAATCCTGAAGGAGAATGTCCGGCCATCTGTTCATCAACTCAAGCTGAAGCGATCTTGGGTGCTGCAGCAGGACAATGACCCAAAACACACCAGCAAATCCACCTCTGAATGGCTGAAGAAAAACAAAATGAAGACTTTGGAGTGGCCTAGTCAAAGTCCTGAATCCTATTGAGATGTTGTGGCATGACCTTAAAAAGACGGTTCATGCTAGAAAACCCTCAAATAAAGCTGAATTACAACAATTCTGCAAAGATGAGTGGGCCAAAATTCCTCCAGAGCGCTGTAAAAGACTCGTTGAAAGTTATTGCAAACGCTTGATTGCAGTTATTGCTGCTAAGGGTGGCCCAACCAGTTATTAGGTTCAGGGGGCAATTACTTTTTCACACAGGGCCATGTAGGTTTGGATTTTTTTTCTCCCTAAATAATAAAAACCCTCATTTAAAAACTGCATTTTGTGTTTACTTGTGTTATCTTTGACTAATAGTTAAATGTGTTTGATGATCAGAAACATTTTGTGTGACAAACATGCAAAAGAATAAGAAATCAGGAAGGGGGCAATATACATATATATATATATATATATATATATATACATATATACACACACACATATATATATATATATAAATCTAGTGAATATTGGTGCACACCGGGAATCATTTAAAACATAACTTTTATTATAATAAATACATTACACGACAGGCCAACGTTTTGGTCTGTATCTGAGACCTTTATCAAGACCATAGTCATTTTAAAACCAATTCAAATATAAATAGTAAAAACAAGACAGACACACCCCCCAGAGACAGGGTTCCACCCAATCCCGTGACTGAAACAGACACCAAAGAGACAGAAACCCTGTACCGAGGAGAAACCATATTAAAACACATAAGGATGAAAATTAGGAGAGTTAACCCTCAAGTGCAGAGTGCAAGTTAAAGTGAACTGACAATATAGCATAGAACATTACAAAAAAATACAATGTAGATTTGTCACAACATGCAAACAAACTTGCATATATCTATAAAATAACATTATCAGAAACAAATTGATCAAAAAATATATACCACTAGTGTCCTAGTTGTAAATCTTGCAGATATATGACTCCGTGTGAATCTTTTTTACACCCACAGACTGGCAAACGCCTGCTTATCCTTGCGGTCTGTCATATGTAGGCAAAACCGATCAGACCCTTAGGTTACCGATGGATGGCCATCGTTCAGCCATCAGTACGGCATTCAGGGATGGCACTACAAATAAACCAGTGGCCAAGCACTTTCTTGAGAGAGGGCACAGGTTACCCACGTTCAGGTTTATTGCGACCATGTTCCCCCCATTAGGAGGGGGGGGGGGGGCGATAGGTCTCAATTGCTTATGCAGAGAGAAGTTTTTTGGATCAAAACGCTCAATACATTATCCCCCTTTGGACTGAACGAGTATTGTTCCTACACGTGTCTTCTGAAGCAACGTTAAAGTATGCTCCAAGTGGCCTGTGGTATATATTTTTTGATTAATTTGTTTCTGATAATGTTATTTTACAGTGTTTAGCAAGACATATTCAAGTTTGTTTGCATGTTGTGGCAAATCTACATTGTATTTTTGGTTCTACAAAGTATTGACTCAGGGGGCTGAATACGCACACCCCACTTTGCAGTTATTTATTTGTAAAAAATGTTTGGAATCATGTATGATTTTCGTTCCACTTCTCACGTGTACACCACTTTGTATTGGTCTTTCACGTGGAATTCCAATAAAATTGATTCATGTTTGTGGCTGTAATGTGACAAAATGTGGAAAAGTTCAAGGGGGCCGAATACTTTTGCAAGCCACTGTATACCTTTACTGTTATG
This sequence comes from Xenopus tropicalis, assembly GCF_000004195.4. Classification (NCBI taxonomy): domain Eukaryota; kingdom Metazoa; phylum Chordata; class Amphibia; order Anura; family Pipidae; genus Xenopus; species Xenopus tropicalis. The sequence goes on along the minus strand of NC_030682.2, from coordinate 78,434,610 downwards.
TCTATTTACCTTTACTTTTTTCTATGTTGATTTATAGTTCTTCTATAATGTAAAAATGGCAAACAAACCTAATTTTTAAATGTATTCATATTTGAAAGCTATTAAAAAAAAATATTACAAAAAAATAAAAATATTACACAAAAAAAATGTAGGTATGTTACATAGCCAGATTTTTGGAGACATCTGAAAACCTATTATCCATAAGGCTCCAAAATTCAGGAATGCCATTTTTCATAGTTTTATATTAAGAAATATTTCATTTTTTTTAACATCATAACCTTTATTTATTGAGCATCATGCAGTTGTGAAAAGAACATTTTACTCTGCCAATTCATTATTTTTTTCCAAATTTATTTCTCTTATGGGCTTATCAATTTTCGAGTTTGTTCTTTTTAAATCTAATAAACTCCCATATCAAATGGTTGCTTTGAGTATTTATGAGATCTAAAAACTTCTCAAACTTAAAAAATTTTGAAAAAAAAGTTTGAGAATATGGCTTTACTTTACTATGACTTCTCATTGACTTCTAAAGAAACTCGCAAGCTTTTAAATGGCAAATTTTTACATTTGAGTTTTTGGATTTTTTGCACTTAATAAAATACCAGACATTTGAGTTTTCACAACCTTAACTCAAATTCGAGTTTGTTAAGTGCAAAAAAACTCTAGTCGACTGCTACTCATTATTGTTAACACAGCAGTAAGTGTGCGCATTCAAACTTCTAACACATAAAATTGCAAGAAATTACAACCTTGGTAGAGAACAGGGAAGTAGTTTTTGTTTGAGTTTTACCAGAAAAACACTTAGGTTAAGGGCACACAATGTGATGATCTACTTTTCTCAATCTGCAGTTTGTACGCAGGCTGAAAAAAAATCCCCTCCTTCATGTAGCTCCAGACAGGCACGGTAAGTTTTTGTTTACCAGTAAAATGCTTAGGTCAAGGGCACACAATGTGATGAAATCACATTGTGCAGTCAATCTGCAGTTTGTACGCAGGCTGAAAAATAAAAATCCCCTCCTTCATGTAGCACCACTGACAGGCACAGCATCGACCTGAGAGCTTGCTACACTAGTGCTGGGCGGTATGACCAAAAATTTATATCACGGTATTTTTCAAAATTATATCGGTATCACGGTATTTGACGGTATTTTTTTTTCCCCATGCATGATTAGGTGACCACCCCAAACACCCGCACCCCCCCCCGCCACCCCAAACACCCCCCCATCCGCACGCAGCCCCCCCACCCGCACGCACCCCCCCACCCCACACACCCCCCCATCCGCACGCAGCCCCCCCACCCGCACGCACCCCCCCACCCCACACACCCCCCATCCGCACGCACCCCCCCCACCCGCACGCACCCCCCCCACCCCACCCCAAACACCCCCCCATCCGCACGCACCCCCCCATCCGCACGCACCCCCCCCATCCCCTTCACATAAATATAACCCCCCACCCCATCCCATCCCCCCCAAACACAACCCCATCCCCTTCACATAAGTATAACCCACCCACCCCCCCATCCCCTTCACATAAATATAACCCCCCACCCCATCCCACCCCCCCCAAACACAACCCCATCCCCTTCACATAAGTATAACCCACCCACCCCCCCATCCCCTTCACATAAATATAACCCCCCACCCCATCCCACCCCCCCCAAACACAACCCCATCCCCTTCACATAAGTATAACCCACCCACCCCCACCCATCCCCTTCACATAAATATAATTACTGGCCAGGCACCCCCCCGACAGCTCACATTGGTATCCGACTCTGAATGCGTCCTAGCGATGGCGCTTTTGTAGAGTGTGCGCGCTGACGTCACGTGCGCGCTGACGTCACGTGCGCGCTGACGTCACGTGCGCACCCGGAAGTATTCAGCACACCGGTATGTCGAAAATTCATATCGGTTTAAAAAAAAACACCGGTGATCGGTTTTTACCGGTATACCGCCCAGCACTATGCTACACTGAATGGATTTCAGCCAAAATATACACGTTTTTGCATTTTTAGGGCAAAATCCACTCAGTGATGCTGCAGAAAGGCCAATGCCATGTCTGTCAGTGAAGCTACATAAAGAAATAGATGGGAGCAGATCTGCTTCTCTCAGAGGGAAGCAAATCATCTGCATTGTGTCCCCTTGGCCTTATATTTATATTAGGGGGAGGGTAAGCCTCATTATGCTCCACCTGCTTATAAAGTGAAAAAGGCACTTACCTTGAATGCTAGTTTAATGGTTTCTAAAGTCTTTGAAGGTCTACACACAACAGAGAGAGCAATAACATACTCTCTTAGGTCAATAGTGCCCTCTTCATTCTATGTAAGTAAACACAGCACAAAAACACATTGTAAGAGCTTCTGCTAGCTTTATGCTTTCCTTCCATAGACAGTCATAATTTGAAAAGTAAGGACAATGGAACATTGGCTGATTTTGTGTATTCTTCAGTATCCCAAGAGGTAGGGTCAAAATGGAATAGGTTGCACTTCCAAGCAACAAATCACCTGACAAATAGGCAATGTGGTGACATGGAGAGCTTCTGCTCTTAATGTTTGGGCTAATAGCCAGTGTACCATTGCCCAAAATGTATTTTTCAATATCTTGCCAAATATACAGTAGGTGATAAGGAGCGTTCCATTTTCTCTGTAATAATAAGTGTACCTTGTGCTTGATCCTAACTAAGCTTCATAAATACATATTGAAATATTTTTAGTAGAATTAAGGTTTTAGAATTATTCAGAAAAACTCCGCACTTTAAGTATTCAAGATAAAAGACTCCATAACTGTATGCAGTAATCCTATGCTTATAGCACATAATGTTGGTGTTTTGAAAATGTGGTAATTTGGGCTTTAGTAAGCATTTGGTTAGGGCAAGTCAGCCATACTGCTGACTACATATCGCTACTGCTGGGAAAGCTCTATGATGTAAAAATGAAAATACTTTGTATCTCTATAATGTTTTGCATATCACTAAATTAGAATATTACTTTCAAAATTACATAAAACATCACAAGGCTTTAACAAACTTAGAGAAGCAAGAGCAAAAACAAGAATAGAGTCCATTAAAACTAAAGACGGCAAAATACTAACTAACCCAACCCAAATTGCACAAGAATTTGCTAATTACTACTCTACTCTTTATAACCTTAGTAATGATCCAAATACTCCTCAACTGACACAAACCAACATTGACAATTTCCTAGCTTCTCTATCTTTGCCAACAATATCACAACACAAAGATCAACTAAATCAACCCATTTCAGCAAGAAATCAAAATTCTAAAAAAAATAAAGCCCCCGGACTTGATGGGTTTACTAATAACTTCTACAAAAAACTAGTACCCAACATCTCTCCGTTTTTAACACAACTATTTAACAACTTAGGTTCCAACCCTTCTCCCCGTTCTGAACTATTTCAAGCTATTATTACCACGATACCAAAGCCAGGGAAAGACCCTAATTTTGTAACCAATTACAGACCAATCTCCCTACTAAATTCGGATATAAAAATCTATGCAAAAATACTAGCCACTAGATTGAACCCCCTATTAAAGACACTTGTAGTAAACGATAAATTAGGTTTTGTCCCAACTAGACAAGCCCTGGACAATACTAGAAAAACAATTAATATTGCCCTTCATGCCAACTTTTATAGAGCACCTTGCCTGATTCTATCCCTAGATCAGGGGTGGGCAAACTTTTTGGCTCACGGGCCACATTTACTCACCCCCGGGCCGGACCGGGCCAGGGCGGTCAGGGCCAGGCCAGCATTACGCCCCTTCGTCTCTTTAATTCCGGCCCGCCAATGACACTAAGGGGCACATTTACTAATCCACGAATCCGAATCACGAATGGGAAAAAATCGTATTGGAAACGAAAATTTCGTTAGATCGCAAATATCGCGAAAATGCTTATGAAAAAATCGTATTAGTCACGATAATATCGTATTGGCGATCCGAAAGTCCCGAAATTTTCGTGCGGTGTACGAAAAAGTCATGCGCCGTACGAAAATGTTGTGCGGACGCCCGAAAAAATCTGCGAAAATACGCTCGGAACGTTCGCATGAACGCTCGAGCGTTCGTGCTTTTGTAAATGTGCCCCTAAGTCTCGCGTGATGAGACTTGGCGTCGTCGGCGGGCCGGATTAAAAAGGCCAAGGGGCTGGATGTGGCCCGCGGGCCGTAGTTTGCCCACCCCTGCCCTAGATGCTGAAAAAAAGCATTTGATAGAGTAGCTTGGCCCTTTATTAAAGCATTATTATTTAAATTTGGCTTTTCTGATTTTTTTCTAAATAGTACTTTAACCTTATACACTAAACTCTCTGCTAAAATACATACAAATGGCTTTAGTTCTGTCTCGTTTTTTTTTAAATACAATACATTACAATTAAAGACCCTACCAAATCCCTACCAGCTTTATTTCAAATACTCAAACAATTCTCCTTAGTCTCTTATTATAAAATCAACACCACCAAAACAGAGGCTCTCCCTATCTGGATTCCAAACCAAACTTTAGCGGACTTGAAGTCTTCTTACAAGTTTGAATCTTCCATAAAATATTTCGGTATCTACTTAAGCTTTTCTGTTAAAAATTTGTTTACAGAAAATGTTACTCCCTTACTTGCAGTAATTCAAAAACTCACCCAGGATTGGATGTATAAGAATATTTCATGGCTTGGGTGTTTAGCAGCAATTAAATGTAACCGGTTGCCAAAAATTTTATATTTATTTAGAACTATTCCAATTGCTATCCCTACTAAATTTTTCGTATTACTACAAGGCTTACTATCCAAATTTATCTGGCAAAAACGGAAACCTAGAATTGCATTTAAATACTATGATAAAACCAAAAAATAAAGTAGGCCTGGCTCTCCCCAACTTTAAAAAGTACTACCATGCCTGTCACCTCAATTTTTTTATATGGACAACCCTCCCCAATGGTCATTACAAGAAATTTTAGTCATACCCAACACGGATATTCCAATTACTTCCACAATATGAATCCCCTCTCAATTACGAACTGGACAAAAAATGTATTAACCTGCGACTATATCTACAATCAAAATCTGGTATTCATTTATACATAATGACAGTTTGAAGAACGGACTATATCCTCAATTTCCTTTATCCGGGTTCCAAAAAATAATAGATAATTTGAATTTAACCTTGTGGAAACAAACAAACATATCCACTTTTGCAGATTTGTTTCAAAAATCGACATTCCAGCCTTTCACTTATCTAAGGAACAAATTTAATGTCCCAAACACTACAACTTTTTTTTCCCACCTGCAACTATCCAGCTATTTAAAAACTCATTCATTACAGAAACTAAAATCCTTATCAACGGACCAAAAGCAGCTTTCTACTTTATTACAGCAACCTTCAAAAATCTCGCAGTATTACACTTTGATTCTAGACATAAACACACAAGAAATAAATCCTTATATGAAAAAATGGGAATCTGAAATTAACACTACAATTGACCTTATCGACTGGCCTTCTCTATACTTTTCTCATCAATCCGATCAAACCGCGTTCTTGAATCCAGTGTGAAATTAATGTACAGATGGTATATGACCCCTGCAAAAATTTATAGAATCTTCCCAGTCACATCTAATAAATGCTGGAGAAACTGCAACCAGAACGGAACCTTCATCCACATATGGTGGGACTGTCCTAAGATTTCTGAATTTTGGTACTCAATATTTAATATTCTAACAGAGTTATCACAAACAAATATTGAAATATCTCCCAGACCTGCTCTCCTAAACCTTGACCTGGACCATATTCCCTGGAATAAAAAATGCCTTATAATAAATATACTAGCGGCATCCTGCTTATTGATAGCAAGAAACTGGAAATCGACATTGATCACTACATTAAAAGATGTAGTACTTTTAATCAATAGTAACAGCACCATGGAATATTTTAATGCCAGAAATAAACATTTTTTGCACAAGTATCCTGCAAAGTGGGATTCATGGAACAACAGCAAATATGCTGAAAAAAATCCTGTCAGAAATTCTATATGACTTTCCCTAAGCTCGGCACTTAAGATGTAATTGAGTAGTAGACAAAACTATAATTTGCCTTTGGGCCCTTTGAAAATGAACATAACCAAGATATAGACGGCTTATATGGGATGTTTTACTTTTATTTTTTTTCTAAATAGCCTGGCTTCTATACAGTTAAAGCTTTTACATCTCATGTACATTTGAAAGTAAATGTAATAATGTTGCTGTAAACTTTACTTCACCAATAAAAAAAGAGATAAAAAAAAACCCATCATAAGGCTTTGTTCCTAAGCAACTATATTATTACTTGCATGTAAGGAATAGTAACTAACACAGCTCATTGAGTCTAACAATACCTACTTCATCAAATAAGGCAAATAGGTCTGCTAATTTTTCTGTGTCTGGAACATATAAGTATGCAGCAAACTCATGAAGGGTGATCTTCTTCCCATTTCTTTTCCTGGCGCTTTCACAGAATGCATCAAGTTCCTTCTCAAGTTTTTCTGGTTTAAGACTGGAAACAACACAAACAAAGCTATTAGCTTTTCATTATTAAAATGCAATACAATGCTCAAACTATGGCAATATATCACAATTTTTATGATGTCATCATTTTAGTCTCTGATAGAGTTCATCAGTATTTCCAGTAAAGTGAACATCCTTTCCCTGCTGCCAGTTTGGAAGCTTTGATTTCAACATTGCCAGAATCCATGCAGATGACTGTGGAAATCTCTTCACTAGGTAATACTTGCTTTCCTAAAATGGCAGTTCATGTTTAAGTTAACTTTTAGTACATACAATGTCCTATTCTTAACTTGGAACTGGCCTCCATTTTTTTTTATTTGTCTGCTTCCTCTGACACCTAGCAACTTGACAGCTGCACAAAAATAAAAAATGAAGAAAGATCAAGAGTTGCAAATTGTCTCAGAAGATCACTGTCTGCATCATACCAAAAGGTAATTTAAAGTTGATAAAGAAAGCAAATAACATGGGCAAGTTAACCCTGAATATTATCATTTTAAAAAAGCTGCCAGTTTTTTTTTTGCCGGTTAAGCTGTGTTTTGGACACATATTACACTACATGACAACTTGCATACACATGAAAATTCCCAGGGAAAACTTTGTAATGTTGCCTAACTTACTTCCTTAGACAGCTATATAGTTCATCCCGTAGGTTACAATTATTACCAGGTTAAATAGTATATAAAATAAAATATTTCAGCCAGTGGTGCATTACATACCCAAGGCTTCGCACCAGTCTTGCAAACTCCAGAAGTGAAGTATCTGAAGGGAGACGTAGTTGCCCCTCAGCCAGTGCCAGCTGGCAGTCTTCAAATGTATAATCTGTGACAGACACTCCCAGTGCTCTTAAAGGTTAAAAAAAAAGAACAACAAAAAAGTGAGCAATGCCTTACATGTTATTTAGACGTTTTACATAGTTTAGATATTTCATATTTTATTTGTACAATTTTTACCAAAACTATTTGAAACTGTTATCATGGATACATGTCCATAAATAAAGCAAGATATTTTCTAGATCTGAATGCCCACATGCAAAGTACTGGTTTCTCCTATTTAAGCAGCAGAATTTTTTACCTTTATATGCTTCATCAGTTGCACCATACCATTGGAAAACGAGCCCTCAGAATTTTTGTTTTAACTTATCATTTATAGTCTTAGTTATTGTTTACCTCTACCACAAGATGGTGCTGAAATAGTACATATAAGAAGCTTTAAAATATTCATTGTTTGCTTTCGGAAACAAAATCTGCATTTAGGAGTAAATGTTGAACATCCTGGTTGGTAAACTATCTGAACCTGCCCTTTGGCATCCCACACACTGATACACACAAATACTAGCATCGTCTACCTGTGACTGACCCAAGTACCTACATTTAATTGGTCACAAAAATATACAGCAACTCAAATGGAATCATCCATAGAAACTTCTTACTATTTACACTCACAAACAAACCAGGAGGAAATCAGTTCAAACATCTGGAACTGGCAAAAAGTTCTGCTGTTTCAGCTCTTATTATCAATACTTGTGATTTATATAGCATGGACATATTCACATTATGCTGTGAAAGATTGAGTAAGGCGATAGTCTGAGTGCTGTGTACTGCGTCTACCTTTTTTTTTTAGTTTAATTTGAGTTAAACCAGTAGCATTGTTTAATTTTGACTAAATACGGGCATTTGGTGAGAAATATGTGACTGTGGTCACTGCTAAAACTTCAGGAGTGTGACACTTATAACTTCCCTAGACAGTTTATGGAGAGTTAGCTACCCAAGGGTTTATCCTACATAGAGCCTCAAAGAGCCACCCATGGGTTAACCTTACTTTTTTAATTTGTATTTATTGCATAAATATATTTCTGACATTGCAAATCTTTGGAAAGAAAGAAGAAGCAGAAAAGATAAATCCAGACAGGGAGGACATGCAGGATGAACTTACTTGGCCATTACTCGCCTCACATTGTTTGCATACAGTGCAGGATTCTTTTTTTCCTCTTCTGATGGAGTATAAATTGGAAGAAACTGCAAAGTTTAACATGTAAAGTGATACTTTAAACAATTTTTCTTCATATCCAGCCACAGTAAAAGTAAGCATGCATAAAAGCATTCCAACAGTTAAAAGGACATTTCATGTATATGTCAGCAAATCTGAAAACAATACAAGCTGTACACCGTTTAAGCTAAATAAAACAAAGCACTCCATATGTGAAATTCTTATTATAAAATTCTAAACCATTCTGACATTTTTATAATAATTTAGCAAATGAAGGCACAATTTAGAGCAGCTTTCACTCATGTTTTAATAAGTTAGAATAGTGATTATATTATATTTATTGTTAGGAAGACAATACATTTTAAAAAAAGAACAATGGTAGATTCAGCATTAGGTGCAATAATAAGTGCAAAATGCAACCAATTAAAATGCAATGCAGACTGTTCTTGTGCTTCACTAAAGCAGAATTACAGCACTGTTGTCAGGTGCAAGGAAGCCCTAACCTTAACATCTGCCTTAAGCAAGCATGTACAGTGCAACTGCAAAAAATTTTTCCTAGCACACAAGTAATTTTGTGTTCATCAACGTGGAAACCCACATCCCCTTTACCTGGTGCAACTATCTGCACCTCCAGCATTGGGAGCAAAGAACTGCATCAGAAAACATAGAAAATCTGGTAAAGAATGGTGCACTCCGGGTACAAAAATATGGCACAGGTTTTCTGCATCTGCTTAAAGGAACAGTAACACTAAAAAAATGAAAGAGCTTTAAAGTAATAAAAATATAATGCACTGTTGCCCTGCACTGGTAAAACTGGTGTGTTTGCTACAGTAACACTACTATAATTTATATAATAAGCTGCTGTGTAGCCACGGGGGCAGCCATTCAAGCTGGAAAAAAGGAGAAAAGGCACAGGTTACATAGCAGATAACAGATAAGTTCTGTAGAATACAATAGTGTTTTATCTGTTATCTGCTATGTGCCTGTGCCTTTTCTCCTTTGAATGGCTGCCTCCATGGACACATAGCAGCTTATTTATATAAATTATAGTAGACTTTCTGAAGTAAACACACAACTTTTACCAGTGCAGGGCAGCAGCACATTATATTTTAGTTACTTTTATACACTTTCATTTTTTGGTGTTACTGTTCCTTTAATAAATGAACCCTTATTGAAATGATGAACATACAAAGCAACATACTGGCCTAGCATACTTGCCTTTACTGACCTTGAAAACAATTTCTGTGCAGGTAAAATAATGATAAAAACCTGTTGCACACCACTCATTTAAAGTAAAACAAACTTGCCCTATATTTTACATTCAGCGAGAAATGTAGCTTCACATTAAAAGATAATCCAAAAGACAACTCTAATGGGACTTCCAGTATCTTTACTTATTCTCTAGAATGTTCTACCATACCTGCTAAACAGTCTTAGAGGCTCCCTCCATTTAAGATAGCTGCTGCCTGTATCTCTCACTGCTGGGGGTAGGAGGAAGAACAAGAAGGGAGGAGAGAAAGAAGAAAGCTGCACAGGTTTGTGCTGTGCTTGAAGGATTTTGCTGAGAGAAGGAAGTCTGACTCATGTGCACAGAAAGAAAGAAATGTGGTGTTTCTTTTCAGAGAGGATGCAGAGCATCATTACTGTGATTGTTTATTGGTGTATTTACATAGACCTTTATGATAAAGCTTACTTAGCTTTTACGTATTCTTCTCCTTTAAGAAAATAAATGGTGTGGCTACAATACACTACAAGGAATTAGCTAATGCTTCCAATATGGCAATATTTTTTTTTTATGGCAATATTTTTTTTTTTACTTACCTCAATCTCTACATAGTTATGAAATTGGCATAAACTAAGCCACAATATTTTCATCCTGGGGGAAGAAAACATGAAAAGATTTAATTTAATATTTTATAAATCCCACAGATACACAGAAGAATGCGTGCCCGTATAATAAAGCCAGGCTGACATGCGGTACACCCTAAAAAATTTTAATAAAATAAGGAGAATTGTGTCCCAATTAGAATCAGGTACAGGGCAACAGGCCATAGTGAAAACTATGAGCAAGGTCATATCCAGGAGGGCACTATGTATCCAATAACTACGTTAATGCACTTTCCAAAGGATACCTGTAATATAATTTTATATAAAACAAGTTTCATTCAGTCCTTTCGTAACCACAGCTTGTAAAGTGTAAATCCAACGGGATTCCTTCTGTAATAAGAGCTTGTTCCTGTCTCCCCTTCTGGGTGGTGGAATATAGTCAATTGCCATGCAGCGGAGGGTGGGTAAGGGGCTGTGACACACAGGGAGATTAGTCGCGCCGTGACAAATCTCCCTTGTTGCGGGGGACTAATCTCCCCACAATGCCATCCCACCAGCTAGAATGTAAAGCACCGGTGGGATGGCATACGCAGCACTGCGATTTGCTGAAGTCGCCTTGAGAGGAAATTTCGGCAAATCGCGGCACTGGGTATGCCATCCCACCAGCGGGATGGCATTGTGGGGAGATTTGCCGCGGCACAACTAATCTCCCTGTGTGTCACAGCCCTAAGGAATGAGACATTTTCACAAAGTCTTTTTTTAGTATCCGTAGCCTCCTGTTTTGTAATGGCTTTCTTAAATGCTGCCCTGTGGTTTCCAAGTCTCTCTCTATTAGTGTATTTATGGTTTTGCCCACATACATCAAGCCACATGGACAGATCCATGTTTGTGATCGATTTCTGAAGGGACTAACTGCCAGTGTCAAATTGTGAACTGTAAAAGAGATTTTGTTCCTGTTTGGACTTATGTTTTTGGTCCTGTCTTGGCCAGTTTTGTCATGCCCTTTGTATTTCGTGTTGTAAAAAATCCCAATCATCAAAGTATGTAAACTAGAGGCATGTAAAATGCTATTGCGGTCAGTTTCCTTTCGGTAAAGTTTGGTGCCAATCTGGTGATTCTCAATAAATATAGTGAGATCCAGAAAATGTACTTGTATGGAACTATATTCGAGGGATAATTGGACATGGGGTTGTTTATGATCAACTTGCTCCACCAGTTCAATTAATTACTGTATATACTAGAGTATAATGTGCTGAAAAATCACCCTCGGCTTATACTCGAGTAGGGTGCCATGGGTCCCTCCAGACTAGCACCCTCTGTCCTTTAAGTACAAATTAGCCCACCCGCAACCAGACCCTCCAGTTGCTGATTGAGCTAAGGGGGTAGTACTCTTAAGGTATCATTGTTGCTACCCATATTGTTTTTGTTGACCCTCTTCTCCACTTACAGAGCTAGTTTACTGTTTTTCTTAGAAATAAATATTCAAAAACATATACCCCACTACTGCCTCATTTAATGTAATTGTATTGGAATTTATTTTGATTATTGAAACTTAGCAGTAGCTGCTGCATTTCCCACCCTAGGCTTATCCTCGAGTCAGTAAGTTTTTCCAGTTTAATTAGGTAAAATAAGGTACCTCGGCTTATAATCGGATTGGCTTATACTCGAGTATATACGGTAATTATTGGACCCAAAATTACCTAAACCTCACCTCCCTGTGCTTAAATCTGTGTAAGGGCACACAACAAATAAGAAGCAGAGGGATGGGGGCAAGACAGGGGAAACCTTTAAAACATGAGGAGACTAGTGCTGTTCAGTTTTACATAGTCATGACAACAGATTTCTATTAAAACCTGAAATTTATTACTATCTTTTTTAATTATACAGTTGTCAGCAATGAGTATGGCTTCAATTCTACTCATTAGATGGGGTGTCAAGATACATTTGTACTTAGTATGTGTGTGTTTCTAAATTTAAATAAATTTGAATTTTAAAACATTAAAACTTACGCTCCAGGTCCCTGCCAGGTCCAGGTTATTGTGTCCTATTGAAAAACAATATGAAAATAAAATGTATTATTTGTTGATAACTTTCAGACATCCTCTATCTTTCCATACTTTTTTAGGCTGGCATCATGCACAAGCTCTGCTCACACATACGCACTTTCACCACTGGATGCCACTGTTAGCTTGTGAACATCAAATACAACATGGTAAGCCTAGAAGGGGAGTGGGGAGATCATTGACCATTAACTTTTTATTGAAAACCTGCTGTATAATGGTATCTATACATAAATATTAATCCAAATAACCTTTTTACACATCTTTGCAAGATGGCAAACAGTATGAGGATATACTGGGATATTCAATTTTTACATATGCGTGGAGGCTATTATACTGCTTGCCACGATCAAGTAACTATAAATACATTTTAATTTTGCAAATATCTGGTGGATAGGCTTACTGACCCTTACAACAAGGCATCTGTCTGTATTTCAGAAGTATAAAGAGAAAAAGCCCTGAATAAAAAAAATGAGCTTGAAAAACATACACGTAAGTCTGCTACTGAGATTGAACCTTGCATGGGTTTGTGTCTGGGGCAGGAATTTTAGATTGCAAGTTCAGCAGGGGCAGAGGCATTCTAAATATAGTTGTCAGTACTGTATTCTATGAACAAGACAGATTTTTGTGAAAAGGCCTAACAGTGGACACCACAATAAATTCATATTAAGCACTACTTTATAAAATATGCTGTTTTAATGAATTAGTTTCATTATAAAAATGGAATACCATGTAAAATATACAACATTCCTTTCCTGGTATCATATATGTATAGTACAGCAGACAGTATGTTACGCTGATCATTCTTGGAAAACAGGGTAAAGAGCTAAACACCTAGATTTGCTAGGAGTTAAGTTCCTATCTGCCAACAAATGTAACACTGCCTCTGTAAGCTCTGTTTTCAAATACAAGGATAGATTCCATTTGCTCATTGTAGCTATTGGTTTTGTAAACAAGATACATTACAGTCAGGGGAATTCATACATTCCCCCAAGGGAAATATTTTTTTTTTTTTTTCACAAACAGTGAGCCAAAGGACACAAGGGATTTATGTGTGCCCCAACTAGCCAGATGGTATATATTGAATAAACAAATCAATACATAGAGAAAAGTATGTATAATACTGTTTTCTTTAAACAGAAATAGAGGAACCTGTATCTTTAAAGGGTTAATTAGTGGTTTAGCAAAGCTTGAAAAACAAGCATATACGCACGATTTTCATAAAATATTTGAAGCATTGGCTTTCACAGGTGGATAAAACATATTACAGTATCATTTACAATTCTCATGTTGAGCAATTGTATATTCACTTCATTCTTTCTTCCACTCCAGTAAAGGGCTGTGGCACTTTAGAGTAAGTTATATGCCTGAGCAACTTAACTACATGACTTTTGTGTCAGTGGGTGCAGTCTAAGGGACTGTTTTTTCTGTGTTACCTAGTTATAATCAATAGTCATGGAAAGTGTGTCAAGTTGACTACTTTGTTTTCCTTTTAAAAGACGTGATGGTTCAAAGTCATATATATTTAAAAATAAGTACAGTGCAATAAATGCTCTTTCTTACAACCTGCCTTCATTAATAATAAAAGTACAAAAACAACCCACTTTCAGCCCTTCCATCTGACCACGAACCATGCTGACTTAATCAGTTGTTTACAGTCATTTTTTTTTTTTCACAAACAGTGAGCCAAAGGACACAAGGGATTTATGTGTGCCCCAACTAGCCAGATGGTATATATTGAATAAACAAATCAATACATAGAGAAAAGTATGTATAATACTGTTTTCTTTAAACAGAAATAGAGGAACCTGTATCTTTAAAGGGTAAATTAGTGGTTTAGCAAAGCTTGAAAAACAAGCATATACGCACGATTTTCATAAAATATTTGAAGCATTGGCTTTCACAGGTGGATAAAACATATTACAGTATCATTTACAATTCTCATGTTGAGCAATTGTATATTCACTTCATTCTTTCTTCCACTCCAGTAAAGGGCTGTGGCACTTTAGAGTAAGTTATATGCCTGAGCAACTTAACTACATGACTTTTGTGTCAGTGGGTGCAGTCTAAGGGACTACTTTGTTTTCCTTTTAAAAGACGTGATGGTTCAAAGTCATATATATTTAAAAATAAGTACAGTGCAATAAATGCTCTTTCTTACAACCTGCCTTCATTAATAATAAAAGTACAAAAACAACCCACTTTCAGCCCTTCCATCTGACCACGAACCATGCTGACTTAATCAGTTGTTTACAGTCATATGAAAAATTTTGGGAACCCCTCTCAGCCTGCATAACAATTTACTCCACTTTCAACAAGAAAACAGTGGTATGTCTTTTATTTCCCAGGAACATCTGAGTACTGGGATGTTTTCTGAACAAAGATTTTTAGTGAAGCAGTATTTAGTACCCTTGTCATTTTGCTAATTTGTATGCATGTAACTGCTCAATACTGATTACTGCTGTAAAACCCAGGTCTGGCAGGTGAAGAAAATGAAGAAAAATACAGAAACAGCATATGCGGAGGATTGTGAGAATGGTTACAGACAACCCAAAGGCCTACAAGAACATCTTGCTTCAGATGGTGTATCTGTACATGGTTCTACAGTTCAGCGCAATTTGCACAAAGAACATCTGTATGGCAGGGTGATGAGAAAAAAGCCCTTTCTGCACTCATGCGACAAACAGAGTTGCTTGTTGTATGCAAAAGCTCATTTAGACAAGCCACAGTCATTTTGGAATAAAGTGCTTTGGACTGATAAGACAAAAATTTAGTTATTTGGTCATAACAAAAATGGAAGAAGCGGAAGAAGAACACCGCATTGCAAGAAAAACACCTGCTACCTACTGTCACATTTGGTGGAGGTTCCATCAGGCTGTGAGGCTGTGTGGCTAGTTCAGGGACTGGGGCCCTTGTTAAAGTCAAGGGTCGGATGAATTCAACCCAATATCAACAAATTCTTCAGGATAATGTTCAAGCATCAGTCACAAAGTTGAAATTACGCAGGTGTCGGACATTCCAACAAGGCAATGACCCTAAACACAATTTAAAATCTACAAAGGCATTTATGCAGAGGGAGAAGCACAATATTCTGGAATGGCCGTCACAGTCCCCCGACTTGAATATCGAAAATCTATGGGATGATTTGATGCAGGCTGTCCATGCTCGGCAGCGATCAAATTTAACTGAATTCAGACACTTATCAAAGGCTATAGGAGGCGGTTACATTTGCAAAAGGAGGCTCAACTAAGTATTGTTGTAGTATCTCTGTTGGGGTGCCCGAATGTATGCATGGGTCTAATTGTGTTATGACGCATATTGCATATTTTCTGTTAATCCAATAAACATGTTACTGCTGAAATACTACTGTTTCCATGAGGCATGTTATACTGTATATTAAAAGAAAGTTGCTACTTTGAAAGTTCAGCCAATGATAAACAAAACTCCAAAGAATTAAGAGGGGTTCCCAAACTTTTTTATATGACTGTATATTTAATCAATAATGCACCTAGGGGCTAATTTATAAATACTGGGCAGTAACCCATAGCATCCAAACAGTGATAAGATTTTTCCAGCCAGAAGTATGAAGTGTGTTTACTCAAGCTGCGCTATGAGCTAGAAATCATGGCAAACTGCTGCTTGCTGAGAAGAAATGAAATGCAGCCAAATAAGCCAAAGACCACACTTTCATATTCTACTACAAAACTGAATATAAATTGAATTAAATAATTGTTTGCATTTATATCATGATTTCATTTTGTTTTAATATTGTAAATCCAGTTTCATACCGCCTTATTTGGGTATCTTAAAACCACAGGCTGTACCGGGACTCCAGGAATAAAGGCACCTGGAAAAGAGAAAGTTTACATTATATCAAGAACCCTGACATTCAGACACACACAATTAAGAATTGGGCTGCTTAGTTATGGAGTGTAATTTTAGCTAGCATTCAAAAACACACCACAATGGCCTCTTATTAATTTGATTTAAAAAAAAAAAAAAAGTCATCTACAATTTAATCTACAAAAATCCTTATTATTCCTTAAAACGATTCTAAGTTTACCTGCCTATACAAATAGGGTTTAATGTCAATAGGGTTTAATTTAGTGCCATCAAAAACAAACTGTAGAGAATTTCATAAAGAAATCATGGTGTCCCATTCTTCTTGGTTACCAAGACCCCAGTTATGAGCCCACAAATTGCCTAGCAAAAATATAATGCTCTAAACTGCACTCCAGCCACGCCCGTTACACCCATATTATTGGTATGCTGATATTCAAATATATTTATCTATCCCTTTCAAGAAGAATACAGATGACATTGTAGCAGAAAGAGTCTTGGTGTGAACTGAAGTCTGTGCAAGGTGCAGTTCTTACCAGGTTTAAAGGTAATGAGACAGGATCTGTTGGTACAGGTTCCCTCTGGAAAAATCATTACCTTTAAAAGAAAAATAATGAAAAAAAAAATCACAAAGTTTACTAAAGAAGGATAAAATTATACCATTATGCAGGTATAGGACCTGTTATTCAGAATACTTGGGACCAAGGGTATTCCAGATAAGGGGTCTTTCCGTAATTTGGATCTTCATATCTTAAGTCTACTAAAAAAAAAAAATCATTAATTAAACCCTATTGATTGGGTTTTGCCTCCAATAAGGATTAATTTTATCTTAGTTGAGATAAAATACAAGGTACTGTTTTATTATTAAAGAGAAAAAGGAAATTAGTTAAAGAAAGAATTTTTATATATATATTTATATTTATCAATGGAGGGCATGGCATTGTGAACACGGTGCTGCCAAGTGGACCATACATTTTACAGGTTCCAACATGCGCACTTGTGGACCAGCCATTCCCTTCCCCACGATTTTGACTATAACCTGCAATGGCCTCCTGAACACTGTGGCTGTGGCTTTTATTATAGCCGACGCAATGTTTCGGTCCCCATCGGGACCTTTCTCAGAAAGGTCCCGATGGGGACCGAAACGTTATGTCGGCTGTTTATGCTACTTTGAATATATGTTTTGATTTTTCACAAGAAATCCCGGAGTTGCTGGTCTTTTTTATACTATTGGAACCCTTTACCGAGCACCCGAGGTATGCTTTGTGTGTGTGTATATATATATATATTATATATATATATATATATATATATATATATATATGTCAAGCTATGTGTCCGCACTAAATGAGTTTAACAGATGGGTGCTGAAGTTAAAATATGTAAATACCTATAAACAGGACTAGCACACCATTTCACAGCAATTCATTTATTTATTAGTTCAAGGTCCCAAAACGTTGGAACGCATGGTGAATGAATAAATAGAAGAATTGCTGTGAAATGGTGTGCTGGTCCTGTTTATAAAAATGAAGAACAGAGTGTCGCACACACAGAGATTTAAAAAAGAACAAAAAATCTTTATTAATCCATGGATTAATAAAATCTTTTTTAATCCATGGA
Organism: Xenopus tropicalis; assembly: GCF_000004195.4. NCBI lineage: Eukaryota > Metazoa > Chordata > Amphibia > Anura > Pipidae > Xenopus > Xenopus tropicalis. The sequence continues at coordinate 78,416,739 of NC_030682.2, read as the reverse complement.
TTAAAAAAAGATTTTTTGTTCTTTTTTAAGTCCCTGTGTGTGCGGCACTCTGTTCTTCATTTACATAAACTTCTGGCCAGTACCTGGGGCAGCTGATTGTTTGTAGGGAGTGCTCCTTTTGTTCCGTTACCTGTGGCCACCTGCCATTTGAGTGACTTCGTCTTCTGATTTCCTCCACTGTCTTTTTACGAGAATCCTGATCAGAACGTGATACAAATACTGGTCGAATGTAGTTGATTAAAGCTAAAAAACAAAAGCAAAAATAACTGAATTCCTGAAAATGCATGTTTTTGTTTTCTTTTTGCTTTTTAAAATAGGTCCCCTTTTAAAAAAACACAACCTGTCACCCAAAGAAATCCTTTTCTATCATGTTAGTTGAGGAAGCAGACAGGCACCATTTTGTTGGCATTATTACTATGACAAGTTTCTCTAAAATCCTACATGTGTGCAGTATAGGGGAACTAGTGTACATGCAAAGCCTACACAATTATAGACTGTGTGGAGGGAGAATGTGAGGAGTGCAGTGTAATGAACAAGCCCTGATTAAAAAGTGAAAGTACCCGACTGCCCCTCATTTCCTGCCTCAGGCATAAAAACGGGGCAGGCAATATATTATTGCTGAGATTTTTAAAATACACTTATAACAAATATAGATGTTGTAATAAAAAATCCTTTGGGTTTCATGTTTCATTTGTAAAGAATGTTCATCATACAGGTTCTTATGTCAGGGTGCCAGGTCCACTATAAGCCTACAGTGTGTTTACCAGAATAAAGTTAGCAGTTTACCTAAATTGTTTACACACACACACATATATAATATATGTGCAATATCAGACTTATTAAAATTATACTGTAGGCAAAGCAAACAAATTGTATCCAAGTTTTCTGTGGCTGTGTAGAAAGCACAAATTATCATAGGCTTAAGTTTAAAGGAGAGTGCAAGTCAAAATTTAAAAAGCATACTGCCCAATAGTCCTCCTATTGTTTAGTAAAAATGCCACACTTTTGGCTCACCTAATCAAATATTTACTCAGTCACACTTACCGTATATACTCGAGTATAAGCCGATCCGAGTATAAGCCGAGGTACCTAATTTTACCTTAAAAAAACTGGAAAAACTTATTGACTCGAGTATAAGCCTAGGGTGGGAAATGCAGCAGCTACTGCTAAGTTTCAATAATCAAATTATTTAATAAAAGGACACTCACAAGTGCTTACATGATCATATTAATAAACACAAGGTAATTTAAGCTTGCATATTTACAGTAGCGTAAAATCCTAGTTCTGCCAAGTGATGTCTGGTGAGAGGTAAGCAGCATGGTGCTTTGTTAGTTTTTCCCCAGGCCAATAACATGCTCATCACTGGCTTCTACGTTCTAAGCAGTTTCATGCCTGAGAGCAAAACATGGGAAGAAGAACTTGCTCATGTAAATAATTTCATGTACATGCCTCGTGTAAGCAATATATTCTAGGCTGTATTTTATTATTTACGCAGTGCCATAAGCAGTACATCATATTGTGTAACATGCCCTTTGAACAGGAAATGCACAAAATATGCAATAAAAAAATAAATATTACAGATGTCCTATTGGCAAATGAGGCAGCTGAGGGGCTATGCGAAACCTGAAGGAAGGCAATAAGTTCAAAATGATGCCACACCATCCACATGGCTTATCCATCCGAGCGCACCCCCCCCCCGAGTACTTCTGCATGACTACTTCAAAGCCATCCGGTATACGCAGATAGCGCATAGCAAACACATGCGCACCCGAGCGCACCCCCTGTAAATACTTCAGCATGAGTACTTCTTCTCCTATCCGGCGCCCGAGCGCACCCCCGTGCATCGCCAGAACGAAAACTCAGCGTGCGCAGGGCGCAACGTGTGACGTGCGTGATCTGCCGATGCATGGCGGGGGTGCGCTCCGGCGCAGGAGAAGGTATTTATGGGGCTTTGATTCCTCTGAATGGCTTTGATTCCCCTGCAGTCCCGGGAGTGGGGGGGGTGGTGGTGCGCACAAGCATATGTCCAGGGGTGAGTGGTGCGGCCGGGAGAACTTAACTACCGTATATACTCTAGTATAAGCCGAGGGTGCCTTTTTGAGCACATTATTAGTGCTCAGAAACACGGCTTATACTCGAGTATATACGGTACTCACATTTTCTAGAACAGGCAGCCATCTCTAAAAAGGTATTCTCCCTTCCTTTCCCTCCTTGCTTCATACTGCACATGTGTTTCATTCCCTCCCCCCATCCCCTCTGGCAGATCCGCTTCTGATTGGCTGGTGGGCATGTGTAGCTCAGAACAGGAGACAGGATCAAGTTACACACATGCTCAGAGAATAGGAAAGCTGCCGCTGGCAGCCTACAGGACGGGAAGAGACATTTCAGTGATGTCACTGGAGTCTTCACACTGCTGTAGGCTGCCAGCACCATATCTCAGAGAAGCAAGCGTGGATCTGGGAATTTAGATATACAGTAAGTACTTAAAAAGAATGCCTTTAGACTTACTTTTAATTTATTTTAACCTTTCATTGTCCTTTAAGGTTACAAAAGAGAAATCAGAAGCTGCTAATTTAAGGTGGCTAGAAATGGGTTCTGTTGATTCCTGCAGTGACATAATATACTACTTGCCAAAAAGAAAAGTAAACCTGCTTTGTCGCAGCTACTAATGTTGCTGTGTGACAATATTTACCAGAAATGACATAATGTATAAAAAATAATCTGACATGGAAACTGTTTTGATGGTTTGAATAACATGGAAAAAGGCTAATTTTTCACTGTTATAGTGCAGATGGATTTAAAGTTTGCACTCTATGCTTAAAAGAGTGGAGCAAGCGTATTTTCACATTCCATAGCGCACGTGGCACCATCGAGATTAATATTCAGTGGTTCCCAGGTCACAGAGTTGGTGCAGGTTCAGTGAAGTAATAAAGCAAGATTTGTAGAAACTAGGAAGTGAGGAAGTTGGTACAGAAGAGGATAATACACTGTTAAAGCCCTGAGTCCAACCATGGTGTCCTGATAAGTTTAAATCTAGTCTGGGTACCCTTAGTTTCTGATGTGAACTTATTTAGAGGTATTGCTTTGTTAACCAATTGTTGCCATGCAGAGATGCTGGGTAAAGTTACACCCATCCAATGCATTGCCATGTCCTTTTTAGCATAGAATAGTATGGACTGGTATCGGTTGCATGTGTGGTTAGCAGGAATAATGCTGTCCAAAATTCCCAAGAGGCAAATTTTAGGTGACATTACTTTAAGGAATTCTAAATCGTTTACCAGGATATTTACAATAATTCGCCAGAAGTTAGCTATTGGTGGACAGGACCAGATAATATGGAAGAAGTTTGCATTGGTTTGTCTGCATCTGGGTCAGGAGTCATCCATCTTTCTCCCCATTTTAAAAAGTCTGATGGGGTTTAGGATCTTGTATTGAATAAGCCTATCCTTGGTGGAAATTAGGAAGTTGTAACAGTTCTCTGTTGCATCATCCTAGTCCTCTTGGATCATATCTGGTATAGTTTGGAGCCATTTGTCCATTATAAGGGCAAAAGGTTGGGAAACTGAGTTTAAAAGGATCTGATATATCCTTAAAATCAGTTTGGAGGTTCAGTGGAGAGTGTCTTCTAAGGTTGTGGTGTGTAGTCTTAAGTTGATGTGATGGGAATTGTGCCCTGAATGCATGCCTGAACTGATATTAGTAGAATAGAATGTGGTGCTGGGGGTATTTTTGAGTTTAGGAAAAGGTCTCCAAGATATTTCAATCCTATCTGGGCCAGAATAAAGTCTCTGTTTTAATGTAATATTTTACAAATGTTCTAAAAATTTTCATTTAATAAAAAAAGGGCCACATGAAACAAAGTATAGGAAATGATAATGTGTTGAATTGTCATGTATCCCTATTTACTTTTTGTGAAAAAAAACATTGGGACTTTCTTGAATTGCTCCTTCCTGTGAAAACAACCAGAGATAACCAACAACAAGAAATTAATTCAATGTTGTTACTGCAACTTTTCCAGAGTAAATTTTCAGCCGCACACCAAGATGAACACGGTGTTCAGATTATAGCATTTTACCATAAAGTTGTGAATATAAGTCACTGCCAAACAGTAGAAAATTTTAAGTAGCTAAAAGCATGTAAGTTATTTTAAAAATGAGGAATAACAAAGTTAAAATAAGATAAAGTCATGCGTTATCACTTTTTTTTTTATACAATCTGCTGTCCCTTTCATCTTCTTAAGAGCTATTGCGAAAGGGAGTAAACTTACATGTTGTTTCTGTGCATTCTTCCCATAATATAGTAAAGGAAAGTTAACAAAGGAACAATGTGATTCTTGCCAGGAAAGAAGGGAAGTGTAAGAGGCAGTGGCTTTTATACACAAATATAGCTTAAAGAGGCGAGTAGCCCTTATCCAGGGCACAAACAAAAATTATTTTGCATTTCTATTTTATGGGGGAATATCTATTCAGATACCTAAAGGACTGCTAAGCAGTCCGGCAACAATTATTTGCAAGTAGAAATGCAGAGAAAAATTTTGCCAATGCAGAAAATAGCTGAAAAGAGCAGAAAAGCATAACTACACTTTCTCACAGGCTAATGCACCATACTCTGGCTGTCATGGTGCATCAAACCTACTCAATTGACTAATGAACCAATATCTATGGTACATACAGTGCCCTCCATAATGTTTGGGACAAAGACATCTTATTCTTTGCTTTACCTCTCTGCTCCTGAGTGCAAAACTTTAAATCAAACAATTCAGACGTGCATACATTTCAGTTTCTCCATTTAGAAATGACAACACTTTTTATAAATAGCCCCCCTCATTTCAGGGCACCATAATGTTTGGGACAAAGTAATGGTAGGTACATTAAAGCAGTCATGTTTAGTACTTTGTTGCATGTCCCTTGCATGCAATGACTGCTTGAAGTCTGAGATTCATAGACATCACCAGGTGCTTACTATATTCTCTGGTGATGCACTGCCAAGCCACTACTTCAGTTGCCTTTAACTCCTGCTTGTTCTGAGGGCTTGTCCCTTTTCAGCATATGGAAGGCATACTCAATTGCATTTAAATCAGGTGACTGGCTTAGCCATTCAAGAATATTCAATTTTTTAGCTTTGAGAAACTCCCATGTTGCCTTAGCAGTATGTTTGGGGTCATTATCTTGTTGCAGGATGTAGTTTGGAGGCATTTACTGGAACTTGAAAAGTTAACATATTTCTGTACACATCAGAATTTATTGTGCAACTGCAATCAGTAATTACAACATCAGCGAAGATAAGTGTGCCAGTACCTGTGGCAGCCATACATGCCCAAGCCATAACACCCCCACCACCATGTTTAACAGATAAGCTGGTATGCTTTGGATCTTGTCAACTCTGATACAGGTTAATCTTGGTCTTGGTTACCTGCCCGTTTTTGTTGCTAACTAGTGCTTTGCATCTTGCAGTACAGCTCTGTATTTCTGTTCATAAAGTCAACTATGGATAGTAGTCTGACAAACACACACCTGTTTCTGAAGAGTGTTTCTGATCTGTTGGACAGGCATTCTGCCTCATTTAATATGCTATAGATTCAATTAGCCTTCATTTTTTTTAATCTTTAATAGTTTTTGAACTATTTGCTGGAAAAGGCAGACAGAGAAGGCAAATATTTTTTATTTTTTATAGTTTTTAAACTATTATTTGCCATCTTTTTCTTTCTCTTTCCAGCTTTTAAATAGAGGTCATAGACCCCAGAAGCCAAAAAACTATTGTTAGGCTTCAATTTTATTGTTACTGTTTATTTTGTATTATTTACATTCAGGCCCTCTACTATTAATAATACAGCCTCTCATGAAAATCAAAGCCCGGTTGCTAGGGTAATCTGGACCCTCGCAACCAGATAGCTGCTGAAATTCCAAACTGGAGAGCTGATACATAAAACCTAAATACTATAAAAAACACATATAATAAAAAATGAAGACCAATTGTAAATTGTCTCAGAATAGCACTCTCATATAACATCATACTAAAATATAGGCTGATGGTGAAGAACCACTTTAAAAGGAGAACGCCCCCCCCCCCCAGCTATAAAAGCCCCCTTAACTGGCCTGCCTCGAGCCCCCTCACCTATCCCTTATCGCATAGTCTCTAACTTTAAAATTGACCGTAGCGCAAACACCAACCTTAAAGAGCAGAGCAGCGCAGCTGAACACTCTTCGGGTCTCACCAGCGATACAGACCCTGCTTGCACATTTGCAGTTTAAGCAGGTTTCCTGCTAGCCCCAACTGTGCATGCACAAGCAGGGGAGACCTGAAGAATGTTTGCTAAAAGGGAAGATGTCGCCTAGGTACATAGCTGCGCTGCTTTGTTCTTTTAGCTTGGGGTTTGCGATAGGGACAGTTTTTAAAGTAATAGACTATGCGACAAGGGAGAGGTGAGTGGGGTCGAGGCAGGCCAGTTAATGGGGCTTTTTTATAGCTGGGGGGTGTAGTTCTCCTTCAATGATATCCCAGACAGTTAATTTTGGTAATCCTAAGGTTTGACCGATGTCTGTAATGGTTTTATTCTTGTTTTTCAGCCTCATAACAGCTCCCTTACTTTTTGCTGGCACACAGCTTTTCTCCTTATGTTGACCATTGGCATCTACAGACTCCAAATGGTAGAAGCAAGCCTAGGTATCCCTGCACTCATGCAACAAACCTCACTACTCACAAACACCTGTGAAGCCAATTGTACCAAACATTATGGTGCCCGAAATGAGGGGGGCTATGTATAAAAAGTGTAGTAATATCTACATGGTGAAACGTAAAGGCATGCAAGTAACTTTAAAGTCTGTAATGTGCACTTTAATCATGTCTGAATTGTTTTATTTAAAATTTTACACTGAGAAGCAGAGGGATAAATGAAAGAAAAATGTGTATATCATTAAGGACAAAGATTATGGAGAGCACTGTAGTTAACGGCTGGGATCATCTTAGCTTCCACATACCAAAATTCAAACAAATCGTTACAAATTACAAACAGCATGGAAAATAATATTGAGCAGGTCAACCGTTTTTTCAGTAAATATATTTCTAATGGGGCTATTGACATGAAATGTACACCAGATGTTAAAACAAGTAAGTCCATAAATTATGTGTAGTAAAGTGGAATGACACAGGGAATAAGTATTGAACATGCTAACTAAAATGTATTTAATACATTGTTGGTAATGACAGCTTCAAGGCACCTCATGTATGGAGAAACTAATCACATGCATTGCTCAGGTGTGATTTTGGCCCATTCTTCTACATAAACGGTCTTTAAATCTTGAAGTTCTGGGGGCCTCTTCTAGGAACTCTGATCTTCAGTTCTTTCCATAGATTTTCAATTGGTTTCAAGTCGGGTGATTGACTGGGCCATTCTAGCAGCTTCCTTTTCTTTCTCTGATACCAATTGAGAGTTCTCTTGGCTGTGTGTTTTGGACCATTGTCTTGCTGTTTCATCTTCGGCATCCTGGTAGATGGCAGCAGATTCTTATCAAGAAAGTCACAGTACATTTCTCCATTCATCCTTCCTTCAATTATGTTAAGTCTGCCAGTACCATATGCTGAAAAAGAGCCCCATACCATAATGTTCCCACCTCCAAACTTCACTGTTGGTATGGTGTTTTTGGGGTGATGTGCAATGCCATTTCTTCTCCAAACATGGTGTGTGCAAAGACATCCAAAGAGTTCAACTTTGGTCTCATCTGACCAGACTGTATTCTCCCAGAATTTCATTGGCTTATCCAAATGTTGTGCAGCAAATTTTAAACAAGCTTCAACATGATTTTTCTTCAGCAGTGGAATCTTGTGCAGTGAGCATGCATAGAGGCCATGTTGGCCAAGTGCATTATTTATTGTTTTCTTTGAAACAACTTTACCTGCTAATTCAAGGTCTTTCTGAAGCTCTCCACGAATGATCCTTGGATCTTGGACAACTCTTCTGATTGTTCTTTTGACTCTTCTGTCAGATATCTTGCGAAAAGCACCTGGTCATGGGCAGTTTAGGGTGAAATGATGTTCTTTCCAGTTCCAGGTATGGCCCCAACGGTACTCATTAGAACATTCAAACCTTAGAAATACATCTGTAAACAATGCCATCAGTATGTTTTGTAACAATAAGGTTGCAAGAGAGCTCTTTGCTTTTACCGATCATTAGATGCTTCTTGCTAATGAGAAACCTTTTTATAGGCCATTAATTAGGACAAAACCAGCTGATATTACTTTGCACTGATAGGGGGCAGGAATGCTTTCTAAATACTGAGTTCAGCAGGTTGCTTGGCTTTCCATGCTTTTTTGCACCTCCTTTTCTTTGTGTGTTCAATACTTATTCCCTCTGTCATTCCACATAATTTAAAGACTCATTTGTTTTTTCTTTGTATGTAAGGACTGACATCTGGTGTAAATTTCATGTCAACAGCCCCATTAGAAAAATGTTTGATGAAAAAAACATTAAAGTGTTCAATACACTGTATATGGACAACTTAATACTTAAGCTGTGTTAAACTACAATTCCCAGCATTGTCTGAGTAATTTGAAACTGTAGCCAACCTTTGCCCTACGGGTTAAGCTGCCCGTGCCCGTTTCTCTTTACTTTATGGGGTAAACTAAAAACACTACTAGTGTCCTCCACTGCATAGAATACATATCTTTTTAAATTTAATGTTGAAGTCAAATGTTCCCTTTTCTTCCTGATTTCCCTTCAAGCAAAATACATTTAATGGAAACTATTAAAAGGCAACTTTTTTTCGGTCCTTAAGATCTCTACTTTAAATGTCGAGTACCTCTGCAAAGGCAATAACCTGTTTTTTTGGTCATCCAAGTTATGATTACACAAGCACTTCTGTCTACTTAAGAATGCAGTCAACAACTGTTAAGGCACATTTAACTGAAGGTTTTCCAAGTTTCTGCATCAAGAGTCACTGGCAGAGACTAATGAATTGAGACAATCAGAAGTCTTTACTTATTAAACATGCTTCGGTTTCATGGTGTCAGTATTAATTAACCTATAGAAAAAAACAGCTACGGAGAAAGTTTTTGTGTTTTTCTGCTAAGAGCTCCTTCATTTTAAGATTTATAGAGAACTACAGACAGTAATTTGGGATTTTTAACTGTTAGATTTTAGCTAGCTAGAAATATAAAGTACAGTGACTGATATTCTAGAAATCCCATTCATATCAAGTTGTGCTTATGCACCAAGGCTTATAGTAAATGTTTCCAGTACATCATAGTATACTTATAGTATTGTGAACTGTAATTAATTAATTAAGGTGGCTTACATTTTAGTTTTTTCCATTTTACTTTGTATAAAAAAAAAATGTGATCCAGACACAGCGGGCACCAGAAACCTATATATCAACAGCTGCATGTCACTCACCTGAACTGGAAACATTTACTCAATTATTCTCCCAACTCATTGATAAATCCTGTGCATTTTAACCATTTTTTACACAAAAAATGTGATAAATGTACTAATTCACAGTGACAAGGAAAACTGTCATCAAGCACTGTTCTACAGTACTCCTGGGGGCAGGATTTCTTAACACTGCATGGTAATTAACAATCTATGTCATGTACTATAATATAAATTGTTATAAACTTACTTCCCCAAACTGGAATGTCTTTGCTTTCTGCCTTCATCACAATGGAGGCCATAGTCATTGTGACTGGAATAGCATCAAAGTAGGAAGAGTGTGGCGCTAGGGTTAGTATTGGAGCTTCTGCTGGCAAGGCCTGCTGTCCCTTTACCGTCACCCAGTGAAAACCCCCAGCAAACCACATAGTCCTCATTATTGCTTTCAGTAGCAAGTCCAGAACCCTGTAACAAAATGTATACATTTTATCAACAACAAAAGAAAAACAAAATCTCACAAACAAAATCAAGTATGTAATATGCAGGTGCAGGGAATGTAATTTTCAAAATATATGCATACATATAAAAAGTGTTTCACAAAACAATGGTATTTATATTATTGTAAATTTCCCCAAATTGCAAATTTTTAATTCTGTCAGTCCAGAATCTACTAGACCCCCACATTGAACTCGCACTTACAACTGTCTGGTGTGAGTCCAGATGACTGCCACAGATCTGATTGGTAAGAAATCCCTGAGACTTAGTCACCAGCCAGGGGAGCTACTGAATGCCTAAAATCACTGTGTGAGCCTAAAGTTGGCAATATACAAAGATCTGCTCTTTTGACAAAATTGCTAAATAAGCAGACCTTTGCCCAATTTGGCTTCTTAAGTGCTGGGTCAAATTGGGCTGATCCAATCACATGATCGGATTGGGCCAACAATCAGATCATAACAGATTCTATGCCATTTGGGACAGGAGTGCATCAATATGCTAATGCAGTCTTTTCTGAAGGGATTCTCAAACCTGCCCAACAGATATATCTGTCTGATATTGGTCAGGAAGGCATTTTGTAACAGCACATACATGGACAGATATGAAAGGGGCTGAGTTCTGAAGAACTGAGTTGAGAAATGTGCATTTGATTCAGCATGACTGGACAAGTGCCCCTGTGTTATAGATCTAATGGCCTCCAGTTGTGAGCTCAGTGGACAGTTTGGAAATTAGAGCGCAGGTGTATTGCACTACTATCTAAAGATATGATTAGTCAATTCCAGTCGGGTAACGTTACAGGACTGCAAAACAGAAACATAATGTATATCAGACTCACAGAATTCTACATTTAGGGATGTCATTGCAAGATTGCTTTCAATACAGATGACAGATGAATCCAGCCTGTGTGATCAATATCTCTATGGGCCCTATTTAAAAGTGAGTTGTGAGAATTTGGGATAAGGCTGCAAAGCTGAGAGGCCAGGGGAGGTCACGTAACTTGTGGGCACTTTCCCTGGTAGTACAAGGCATGACTTAGCAGTGTATAACCAACAGGTATACTATGAGATCCTGTACCACTCTAAATTTAAACATTTCTGCCATTGACCTAATATGTGCAGCCATATCCCCAATCGACTCAACATATTACACATTTCAAACTGACCAGTAAGCCATAACAATTTTCCTGAGTATGCATATTTATGTGGCATAAATGCTCTTTTTTAATTAAATGTACAGCAGACATAATAGATATTTTGAATTTTATTTTTTTAACAAAATACACCAGGTAAGTAAAGATAGTCTATAAAGTTCTGTGTACCAACACCCAAGTTAATATTAACTTGAGAAAAATGGCTGTTCACATGATTTCATTTTTCATGCAATATAAACCCTGCTCTACAACTGTTTTAAAACCCTGTTTACTTGGCTTTATGCAATAATCTTACATATATGAGGCCAGAGAGTTTTCAGTAAAATAAAATGCAGGGAAAGGAAAAGCAGAATGCCCCAATACTTTTAAATCTTTTAAACAAATTCAGCAAAAGAAAGCAAACAAGGTTAATGTAGGCCACAGGATTGGTATGCATTGTACATTGCTAAGAGTGAATTCCTGTGAGCATTTTAAACAAGGACGGAAAACTGTCAGCAGTAATAAAGCTGAACCAGTACTTCCAGATAGTTAGAGCATGCAATGGATTGTACAGACGGAGCACATGGAATTGCAAACTACCCTATAATCTACTGAGTTCCCTAGGCCTTTTAAAATTAGTAATATTGTGCAGCTAGACCATATATTCACTAAAAGGTAATTCCTTGGCTACACTACCGATTCCTCTCCCCTAGGTCTTTAAGTTGTGCTTACTAACACCCTGCTTTATGTATCCCTTATGTGTGGACCATTCGATTCAGCCTATTCCCTTATCTTGCAACTCACCTCCACCTGTTATCTTTTCCCTGCTCTTCCTCTTTAGGGCTCTGGCACACGAGAGAGTTTAGTCGCCCGCGACAAATCTCCCTTGTTGCGGGCGACTAATCTCCTCAATATGACATCCCAAATGCGAAAATCTCGAGTCAACTTCGGCGATCGCACCACCGCGTATGCCATCCCACTGGCGATTTACATTTTCGCCGGTGGGATATCATATCGGGAAGATTAGTCGCTGCAACAAGGGAGATTTGTTACGGCCGACTAATCTCCCTCGTGTGCCAGAGCCCTTATACTGCTGTTCCAGTACCTTTTTATCTGCCGCAATGGATCTGAGCGGTTCTATGGATAAGTGTGGTAGTGGCAGGGATGCAAGGGGTTGGGTAGCAGCCCCTTAATAGATATAATTTACAGCTTGGCCCATAGGGAAATAGGAAAATTGTAGATTATATAGTGAATAATGTACCCCTATTGTAAAATATAAGGATATTATAACCAAGAAGGCTAAAGGCCAAGCGCTTGGAACTCCAAGGTGACTTCCAATATCCTCATATTTTACAACAGGGATACATTATTTATTAAAATGCACAAGTTACAGCAAGTCATGTGACAGCAATTCCATCACTATGTACTGATTACATCATTAAGCACCACTTATAAGCATATAATTTACTTGATATTCATGGCTCTTATGGACTTAAATGACTATAAGGGATCTTTTTGGTCTAATCTAGCCTCTCCATAAACTATACATGTTTGGTACTGGTGCACTTGAGGAATTCTTCAATCACTTGTATTTCTTTTTTTCTCACTTTAGGTAATTAGAGTCATACACATTCTTACAGAATAGGAATTCTGGAGATTAGCATGTTTTCCTAACTAAAACAAAAGTTCCTATAGATATCATCTTCTCCAGAGATGATATATATTTTCCATAACCTTACATAAGCACATTTTACACACGCACAGGACAGGTATTGAACAAAACTTACTTTCTCCACCAGGACAATGGCTTTTCAAGGTCTTTCTCTGTACGACCCATTGCAGCAATAAAAGCAAAAGGCCAAGCCAGAAGCATCATGAAGGCAGCAAAGAAGAGTCGAATGGGGAACACAGTCAAAGTCATGAAGAGGATCTACAAACATAAGTAAAACACATCAATCTATTTAGTTGCTATGGCCTTCTGTTGTCAATGCAAGAAAATGTTTTGTGTCACCTTGGTTTTTAATTTTTTTTTTTTATTATTTACAAGTTTGTCCTTTCCCGCTATAAACAAGCATTCCTGATCAGCAAAATTTCACCTCCAACCTACTCTACCTCTACCCATCAACTCCATTTCTACCCACCTGCCTTTTCCAAAATCAGGAAAAAGGATGGTACAATATTTTCCTTCTATCATCTACTTTCATAAACAATTATTTTTAATTTCACCTAACATTCAGCATTTGACAACTGGAGGCAGAAGATAAACACAAATAATTCAAACACTATAATAAATAAAGACAAATTGCTAAAAATAGGGCATTCTAAAACATACTAAAAGTTACTTTAAAAGGTGAAAAACCCACTTTAACCAAAAACACTGTGAACACACAGCCACTAAAGCAATATTGCAAAGGTACATTCAGCAATAAAAAGCACTCATTCAGTAATAATGGAATGCCTTGTCTGCTAGTTATTTTTTCAACATGCCAAAAATTGGTGCGTTTCCTTTCAAAATGTTTAAACTGTAAGCCAAATTATATTATTATAATCATGTTTTATTATAATCATGTTTATTGTAGAACACATTTATCTAATCTGTGCAGTATCAGAATGAAACAGAAATTATAAATTACAGCCCCTGCAATTTCCTGATCTGTTAACTACAGTCTGTTGTGATAGACTTGGTCCACTTTTGGGTACAGTCAGCTCTTTACACTGATGAATACTATATATGGGGACAGGCAATGGCAGCAGCAGTCAAATCACCCATTGTGCCATAAGCCTAAATGCTGAGCAAACAGATTACCATTACCATGTGGTCATTGCAGTCAGCTAAAACGTACAACCGTCCTACTGAACGTTTTGCTAAGTTAATTTTGTGTCATAAAGTAGTGATGAGTGTTTTTTTTTCGCCAGGCATGGATTTGCTGCAAAACTGCGCATTTCCCATTGGAGTTTTTTGCGAAACTGCTATGAAAATTTATAGTTACAAAAAATTTGTGGTTGTGGCAAATAACATTTTTCAGCAGCTTTGCTAATTTTTTGGCAAAGCAAAACAGGACAGATTTACTCATCACTAGAGATGAACAATAATTATTAAAGGGGATGGTCATCTTCAGACAAAAGTCTGAATTTGAACAGCTCCTGTCAGAAATCCAAAACATAAATGTTAAACTTTGGCATCTAAATGCTTGCGAGTTCATAGTAATGGAAGTTGTCCTAGGCAAAGTAAAGACACATTTTTAATCCGACATTTTGAAGTTTTTTTTTCGAGTCTGTAAACTTACAAATTCAAGATATTCTAGTTTTTTTTTATTAGAACAAGGTTTTCTTATTAAAGGAGAAAGAAAGGTAAAAACTAAGTAAGCTTTTATCAGAAAGGTAAATACAGCCATAAGCACTCACAGAAATGCTGCACTGACTTCTCTGTGAAAAGATGTCTTGTGTCTGCAATTCCTGTGCCACAGACACGCAGCTTTTCTACTCTCTCCTGCTCCCCCCTCCCTCAAGAATGCTAAGAACTCACTCCCCCCCTTAGGAATGTGGATCTGAGCCAATCAGCAGTAAGCTGACTCATAGGGGTTGATTTACTTACCCACGAACGGGTCGAAATGAGTCCGATTGCGTTTTTTTCGTAATGATCGGTATTTTGCGATTTTTTCGTATGTTTTGCGATTTTTTCGGATTCTTTACGAATTTTTCGTTACCAATACGATTTTTGCGTAAAAACGCGACTTTTTCGTATCCTTTGCGAAAGTTGCGTAAAAAGTTGCGCATTTTTCGTAGCGTTAAAACTTACGCGATAAGTTGCGCATTTTTCGTAGCGTTAAAACTTAAAAGGTGCAAAGTTTCGCGTAAGTTTTAACGCTACGAAAAAAGCGCAACTTTTTGCGCAAGTTTTAACGCTACGAAAAATCGCCAGATTTTACGCAACTTTCGTAATGGCTACGAAAAAGTCGCGTTTTTACGCAAAAATCGTATTGGTAACGAAAAATTCGTAAAGAATCCGAAAAAATCGCAAAACATACGAAAAAGTCGCAAAATGTTCGTTTTCAAGTCGGAACTTTTCCAATTCGGGTCGGATTCGTGGGTTAGTAAATCAGCCCCATAGTCTAACTAACTGAGCATGTTCACTTGGCCTGGGTGTCTGTGCAGAAGTGAGGCATTATGGGAACTTTCTTTACACAGCTCAGTGTTTTTTTCTTCCTTTTTGGCTTCTGATCATCTGAACAGGTGAAATTTGGGGAGACTTAAGGGCACTATTAAGACAGCAGCTTGAGATTAACTCTTTATTAGCCTTTCCTTCTACTTTAATAAATAAGCATGCACTGAATTTACGAACTGGAAAATTGATAAATAAGCCCATTGGTATGTTATAGAATGTCATATTCCAATTGTTTTTCATTTTTTTTTTCATTTATTTTAATTATTTGCAGTTCTATTCTGCTTATTTCGAGGTTTTCAAAAGGTCTCTGGGGCCACAATTTTGTTAATTTTTACGACATATGTTTAGACCCCCACCCTCTTAGTAATCTTCCAATTTATCATTCAAACCACTGAGAGGTTGCTAGGGTAAATAAGACCCTAGCAACTAGATCATTTCTGAAATTCCAAACTGGAGACCTGCTGAACAAAAAGCTAAATAACTGAAAAAGCACAAAAAACAAAAAAATAAGACCAGTTGCAAACTGTATCAGAAAAACAATGTCTACATCACACAACAAAATGATTTAAAGGTGAACAATACCCTTAAAGAAGTCATATTATAGCCTTTAGCCTAAATAATTTCATTTTAAAAGGTCTTCTTGACCTTATACACACTGTATATAAAAACCAAGATGAAAGCAACACGTGTACAGAGAGACCTTAAATTGTGTAGAAAGTAACATAAAACACTCTTGCAATGGATAGTTGGGAAAGCTACTTCATCATGTTGTGATTTTTCTTTAACTCTTTTACTGCCGACGTATGGGATACGTGTCCCATACGTCGTTGGCATTTAAGCGCTGCTCTCTGCAGCAGCGGCATGTGCCGCCGCTGCAGAGAGCTTCTATCCAGGACAGCCCACCTGGGCAATGTGCCAGGGGGGCTGTCATGAGGTTCCTGCGAGCCGATCGCTCCCAGGACCCTCCAGGAAGCAGCAGACGCGATCGCATCTGCTGCTTCCTACTTCCCCCCTGCCGGCCGGCCCACTGAGGAGGAGGCGGTCGGGTCTTCAGGACAGGTAAGGAGTCTTTTTATTTTTTTCATTTACACACTTACACACACACTTACATACATTTATACACACTTACATACATTTACACACACTTACAGCACACATTTTAGCAGGTTTTTTTTGTTTTTTTTCATTTTTCACACTTTTATACACTTATTTACACTCATATACACACTATCACACAACTTTTACACATGTACACACATGTATACACAAACACTTTGGTTTTTTGTTTTGTTTTTTTGTTTTCATTTTACCACTTTGTTTTTAGTTTCTTTTACCTAAAAACTGTTTATTTTGACAGCGTGACTATTGGATCAGATATTCTGACCACTAATTACACTGTCATGTGACATTTTGTCACATTTGTTGTTTCACTGATTTGAACAATTTTTGTGGTTTTATCACATTTTATCCCTGTATAAGTGTTCCTGATCTGTTTTTAGCGTAGCTTTGCCAGGTGTAACTTTGGTGTACAAAAATAACTTTACCTATTTTGAATTCATCAGAATGTGTACTTTCCAAAAATATATAGTTTTCTGGGGGTCTCGGTATAGTTAGGGGGGGTTACTGCACATAATACACTGTCAGGGGGCTCTTGGCAAGCGAGAAATCCATATGCACTATTTTTGTTTTGGGTTCATTACATACCGCAGACTTTGGTATATCTATGCATATTGGGCATCAAACTGTTCAGTAGGCCTCTGGTGTTCCTATTTCGGGTGATTTGTCTTTATCTGATCTTTATCAAGAAATTGTGAGAGATAAATGCGGCAAATTGCAACATTTTTAATGCGATTTTCGAAATGTCATATAAATCTGCAAACTTAGGAAAGCTTTACAGCTTGGTACTTTGAAGCAAGAAGAAATGTTTACCCATCATAGATTCGGGGGGATGTGTACTTTCCAAAAATATATGGCTTTCTGGGGTGAGCATACTTTTTTTGTAGCATTATCCCACATAAAGGATGTAAATGTGTTGATTTTGCAGGAGCTGAAATGATAGATCATATGGGGGTATGTTCCCATTGGGGCCCCTACATGCCACATACTTAGGTAAACCTATACATATTGGGCATCAAACTGTTCAGTGGACCCCTGGCGTTCATATTTAGGGTGTTTTATCTTGGTACCTAATGCTATGTGGGAGATAAGATGCTGCAAAGTGGAAGCTTTGAGGGGATTTTTGGAAATGTCATCAAAATTGCTAACTTTAGAAAAGCTGTGTGGCTTGGTACTTTGGAGTAGAAAGACATGGGTACCCATTTTAGATTCGGGGGAATGTGTACTTTCCAAAAATATATGACTTTCTGGGGTGAGCGTACTTTTTTGTAGCTTTATCCTCTCGGTCCAAAATATGCACGTTACTGTCCTCAAAAGAGTGACCTTTTTCTTTGAGGTGTAGATAGACCGCTGAGTCTTGTCCTGAAGAGTTTGCCCGCCTATGTTGGGCCATTCTCTTACAGAGAGGTTGTTTTGTCTCCCCAATGTTTAAGTCTGAGCACTCTTCACTACACTGGACAGCATAGACCACATTACTTTTCATGTGCTTGGGTGTTGGGTCTTTCGGGTGCACCAGCTTTTGTCTCAGGGTGTTGCTGGGTTTGAAAAACACAGGAATGCGATGTTTGTTGAAAATTCGCCTAAGTTTTTATGATGTTCCAGCAACTCCTCAGGACAAGACTCAGTGGTCTATCTACACCTCAAAGAAAAAGGTCACTCTTTTGAGGACAGTAACGTGCATATTTTGGACCGAGAGGACAGATGGTTTGAAAGAGGTGTGAAAGAGGCCATTTATGCCAGCCTGGAAAAACCATCCCTGAACAGAGGAGGGGGCCTGAGACACCGCTTGTCACCAACATACAATGGCGCGTTGACATCCTTACCCCGGCAGTTTCACAACAGTTCACACTTCCAGTCATGTACTTTGAAGGATTAACACCTTCATCAATGAGAATCTTGGTACCATTGTGATTGGA
Source organism: Xenopus tropicalis (assembly GCF_000004195.4). NCBI lineage: Eukaryota > Metazoa > Chordata > Amphibia > Anura > Pipidae > Xenopus > Xenopus tropicalis. Next base: position 78,398,554 of record NC_030682.2, on the reverse strand, counting down.
TCATACCTTCTTACACCTGTCAGTTTCAGCTAACACCTAACTGAACAAGTTCAATGGAACCATTGTGATTGGATGTCTGTGACTCTACTACCATCAAGAGTTTAAATAACGGGGAATTCCCTACCAGTCATTTGAACTGAAGAAGCCACTCGGATGAGTGGTGAAACGTTTTCAAGAAAAACTCAGAAAAGTCCAGTTGTTTTAGACTTACAGTGGAGGAAATAATTATTTGACCCCTCACTGATTTTGTAAGTTTGTCCAATGACAAAGAAATGAAAAGTCTCAGAACAGTATCATTTCAATGGTAGGTTTATTTTAACAGTGGCAGATAGCACATCAAAAGGAAAATCGAAAAAATAACTTTAAATAAAAGATAGCAACTGATTTGCATTTCATTGAGTGAAATAAGTTTTTGAACCCCTACCAACCATTAAGAGTTCTGGCTCCCACAGAGTGGTTAGACACTTCTACTCAATTAGTCAACCTCATTAAGGACACCTGTCTTAACTAGTCACCTGTATAAAAGACACCTGTCCACAGAATCAATCAATCAAGCAGACTCCAAACTCTCCAACATGGGAAAGACCAAAGAGCTGTCCAAGGATGTCAGAGACAAAATTGTAGACCTGCACAAGGCTGGAATGGGCTACAAAACCATTAGCAAGAAGCTGGGAGAGAAGGTGACAACTGTTGGTGCGATTGTTCGAAAATGGAAGGAGCACAAAATGACCATCAATCGACCTCGCTCTGGGGCTCCACGCAAGATCTCACCTCGTGGGGTGTCAATGATTCTGAGAAAGGTGAAAAAGCATCCTAGAACTACACGGGAGGAGTTAGTTAATGACCTCAAATTAGCAGGGACCACAGTCACCAAGAAAACCATTGGAAACACATTACACCGCAATGGATTAAAATCCTGCAGGGCTCGCAAGGTCCCCCTGCTCAAGAAGGCACATGTGCAGGCCCGTCTGAAGTTTGCCAATGAACACCTGAATGATTCTGTGAGTGACTGGGAGAAGGTGCTGTGGTCTGATGAGACCAAAATAGAGCTCTTTGGCATTAACTCAACTCGCTGTGTTTGGAGGAAGAAAAATGCTGCCTATGACCCCCAAAACACCGTCCCCACCGTCAAGCATGGGGGTGGAAACATTTTGCTTTGGGGGTGTTTTTCTGCTAAGGGCACAGGACAACTTATTCGCATTAACGGGAAAATGGACGGAGCCATGTATCGTGAAATCCTGAACGACAACCTCCTTCCCTCTGCCAGGAAACTGAAAATGGGTCGTGGATGGGTGTTCCAGCACGACAATGACCCAAAACATACAGCAAAGGCAACAAAGGAGTGGCTCAAGAAGAAGCACATTAAGGTCATGGAGTGGCCTAGTCAGTCTCCGGACCTTAATCCAATAGAAAACCTATGGAGGGAGCTCAAGCTCAGAGTTGCACAGAGACAGCCTCGAAACCTTAGGGATTTAGAGATGATCTGCAAAGAGGAGTGGACCAACATTCCTCCTAAAATGTGCGCAAACTTGGTCATCAATTACAAGAAACGTTTGACCTCTGTGCTTGCAAACAAGGGTTTTTCCACTAAGTATTAAGTCTTTTTTTGTTAGAGGGTTCAAAAACTTATTTCACTCAATGAAATGCAAATCAGTTGCTATCTTTTATTTAAAGTTATTTTTTCGATTTTCCTTTTGATGTGCTATCTGCCACTGTTAAAATAAACCTACCATTGAAATGATACTGTTCTGAGACTTTTCATTTCTTTGTCATTGGACAAACTTACAAAATCAGTGAGGGGTCAAATAATTATTTCCTCCACTGTAATTCTACTAGATACTGTATATCATGACCTGGATGAATGAGAATCTTCATAGACATAGATCATAAAACTGTAGAGATTTGCTCTCCACTAATAGATTCCCATGAGTTATGTCAGTGATGCTAGATAGTAATGCAGGCAGGTTGTTAACAGTTCACCATCTTTATTTCTTACACACAGAGACTAGCTTCCTAGTCTCCTCCCACTATTTCCCAAGGCTGCAACATTCTGACCTCCTTCAAAACATATAACTTTATAAAACATAACACAGCTTATGCACATACATAACATTTCTCCCCCCTTCTATTATGTTTTATAAAGCACATAGTCAGCCTGATGTTTAGGCAAATTAGTTGTGGGAGTTGAACTTCGGTGGATTTCACTGGGCAGTTCATTACTGCCTGAAGGGCTGTCCGGTGTTTGTAGCTGTGCAACCAGATTAGGTGGATCATCCAAGAGATGCCAGTTAGAGGTAGTGTCCCACATCTGTGAGGGCTCAGGAATGGGAACTAAACTGCTCACATGTCAGGTAGATTCATCCTGCAGTCTGTAGGTTACTCGTCCCAACTGACTGTGAATCTGAATGGGATCAGATAAAATAGGATTAAATTTTTATCTGATGAGGGCGTTCGTATTCGTACCCATTGCCCAGCATCAAGGGTAATTGTCTTTGCTTTTCATTTTGAATCATTGTAAGCTTGTTTTGTCCTGATAATTTTTAACCCTTACTTGCAACTCTTGGGGTTCAGTGACTTCCATCTGTGGACGTAAACGTGTTAGGGGCATCCGTAGATTACGTCCTATCATCAGTTTTGCTGGTGTTTCCCCAGTTGCACTATGGGGTGCAGACCGGTAGTGCTGCAGGACTGTAGGTAAAGCTTTGCTAAACAAAAGGCCTTCATGCAAATGTACCTTAAGGCCATTCTTTAAAGTCTGATTAAAGCGTTCCACACCTACATTACCCTGTGGGTGGTATCGAGCTGTTAAAATGTGCCTTATGCCCTTCAGTTGAAGGAAATCTTCACATTCTTTTGACACAAATTGTGGCCCATTGTCTGTAATAATTTCTAGTAGAAGTCCCCACCGTGAAAACCATCATTCTAAGGTTGTGATGACGACTTAAGAGGTAATGATTCCTGCTGTAGCTACCTCTGGCCATTTAGAGTACAAATCATATGTGACCAACAAGTACCTCTGGTGTTGTGGTGCAACAGAAATTTCTCCACATAAAAATGGGTTTGAAATTACCAAAGGAAGCTATAAACACATCTACTGAATGAACTACCCTACCTGTACCTAAATGCACCTGTTGTCCCCAGAGGATCCCCACCCACTGGCAGCAATGTCTGAAAAAACACAGCAGAGCAATACCACCAATTTTAATAAAGAAATGTTTTGTGAGATCTTCCAATAAAAGGTTCATCCAGCATAAAATGTTTTTAAATGTTTGTTTTATCCTGAGTCTAGCCTTCTGTTTAGCTCAGTGTATACACTCATGTCCTTTCCTAGCCTGACATGTGGCCAGCAGGGGAAACATAGTTTCTGCAAAGCAAGTCTGAAGTATACAAGTTATTATACAATATCGATAATTCAGTGGATCACCGGAAAACAACAGGAGTGTGAGTGCTGACTAGAGATGATGGGATGTAAACGAGGTAAAGATGCCATATTTACAACAAAGAAACAAGAAAACATGAATGGTAATCATAACCCAGTACCTTATTTAATGTGTCACACCAAATCCAGGAGTCTGTCCTGGATAAGTCCGAATGCCACTACTTTTTTATGTTATTTGTTATCCAGAAACCCATTATCCAGAAAGTTTTGAATTATGACTCCATTATAACTCTATTATTATGACTCCATTATAAGCAAATAATTCTAATTTTTAAAGATGATTTCCTTCCTTTCTCTGTAATATTAAAACAGTACCTTGTACTTAAAGGGATACTGTCATGATTTTTATGGTATATTTTATATACACTGTTTACATAGCAAATAATTCACTCTAGCATTTCAAATTTTTTTCTTGACCCAACAAATGTATTTTTTTTTTTTAGTTGTAATATTGGTGTGTAGGCAGCCATCTCAGTGCATTGTGCCTGATTCTGAGCTTTCAGAAAAAGCCAGCACTACACATTAGAACTGCTTTCAGGTAACCTATTGTTTCTCCTAACTGAAGGAGTCACAAGCCGGGCTTGGAATTCTTACTATCCACTGGGAGCTGCCATCTTGCTATTTTCCCATTGTTCTGCTGATCGGCTGCTGGGAAGTAAAGAGAGGGGGGTAATATCACTCCAACTTGCAGCTCAGCAGTAAATTGTGACTGAAATTTATCAGAGAACAGGTCAAATGACAACCTAGGAAATGAAGAATATGGCTTGCCCCATGTGAAATTTCAAAAGTTTTGAAAAAACATGTTTTTCCATGATAGTATTCCTTTAAAGGAGAAGGAAAGTCTAAGTCACTTGGGGGTGCCAAAATATTAGGCACCCCCAAGTGACTTAAATCGCTTACCTTCTACCCCGGGCTGGTGCCCCTGAACAGAGAGAACAGCACCACCCCGGGGTAGCAGCGATCGCTTCCTTCTTCCTGATCGCGTGCGCGCGCAGTAGAGTGAAAAGCCGAACTTTGAACAGAGAAGTCAGCTTTTCACTCTACTGCGCATGCGCCTGTCCCGGACAATTGGCAGCAGCGCAAATAGGGAAGAAGGCAGCACTTGCTACAGGTACCCCGGGCTGGTGCTGTTTTCTCCTAACAGGAGCACCAGCCCCGGGTACAAGGTAAGCGATTTAAGTCACTTGGGGGTGCCTAACATTTTGGCACCCCCAAGTGACTTAGACTTTCCTTGTCCTTTAATCGTAACTAAGCTATGAATCCTTATTGGAGGCAAAATAATCCTATTGAGTTTAATTAATGTTAAAATTATTTTTTTAGACCTAAGGTATGGAGATCCAAATTATGGAAAGATCCCTTATTCAGAAAACCACAGATCCCAAGATTTCTGTATAACAGGTTTAATTCCTGTATTTGACCAAATACTAACAAGTTTAGCCAAAATGAATCTACAGCCTTTATTTACATTACAGCTCTAGGCAACTCTAGGCTAGGCTCTAGGCTCACGCAATTTTATTTTTCACTCAATTAAATATGTAAAATAGGGTTTCAATTCAGTTTGTTATTCAGCTAGCTCCAAAAAGATGGATTCTGTGCATCCATAATAATTAAAACGTTTAATGCTTGGAAGTCAAAGCTTGGTAACTCCACAAAATAATTATCAATTATGTTTCTAACAAGAACAAAGCAGGACATATATGCCTTCAAAAACCAGACTGCAAAAGTTACCAGCTACACTTTACTGTAGCTAATGTTTTGTATGTGTTGTATTGTCTGTTATTAAAATGAAAATAAACACCTTTCGAATTATGGAAAAGGCCGTCTCCCGTAGACTCCATTTTAATCAAATAATTCACATTTTTAAAAATGATTTCCCTTTTCTCTGTAATAATAAAACAGGACCTTGTACTTGTTCCCAACTAAGATTTAATTAATCCTAATTGGGGCCAAAACAATCCTATTGGGTTTAATTACTGTTTAAATAATTTTATTAGCAGACTTAAGGTAGGAGATCCGAATTACGGAAAGACCCCTTATCCGGCAAACCACAATACTACCAAACTGCTGAGTGTCATTTCCTCATTTGCTGATGTAACATGCACCTTGTTGGAAGGTTCCACAAAGAAATTTCCAAATCATTTCCAAATCATTCCCATTTAATAGTATGGTGCAAAGAGGACCCAGGGTCCCCATAGGAAATGACAGGCACGTGGTTACTACATGCCTGTCGTCTTCTACATCCCCCCTGCACAGCCCAATCACCTAAAGAAGAAGACAGCTCCTCCAGTTCCCAGGTCCCTCCTGCCTCCTCCAGGAGGATCTGCCTGCCAACCCCAGATAAGTGTAAAAAAAAAAAAAAAACAAACACACACAACTTATTATACTAATACACACTTACACACATTGGGCATCAAACTGTTCAGTAGAAAGATGTAATAGAAGTTAGCAAAAGAAAAAAACATGTATTTACCCATTTTGTTTTGTCAGAATGTGTACTTTCGGAAAATATATGGTTTTCTAGGGTCTCTGTACTGTTAGGGGGTCTTATGGCACATAATACACATGCTGGGAGCTTGTAGTGCAGCATCAAGAGCGTCAGATGTGAAAATTCATATGCACTATTTTTATTTGGGTGCCTCTATCCGCCACACAGTTTGGTAAAACTATGCATATTGGGCATCAAACTGTTCAGTAGGCCCATGGCATTCATATTTAGAATGTTGGTGCGTTACAAAATGTAGGATATAGAATAGGGTAAAATGCAAGCTTTGAGACAATTTTCAGAAATGACATAAAAATTGCTTAGCTTATTTTTGCCATATAAAGACATATTAACCCATTTTACATTTAGCAGAATATGTATTTTCTAAAAATATGAGGTTCTTTGGGGTCAACTAACTTATTTCCCATTTTACCACATATATTTCTACTACCAAAAAATACACCACCTGACTTATATGCCATGAAAATGCATGCAGTAACTTCTTTTTGGGGGAGATAAGGTGCTTGAAAGTGGAAGGTTTCATGAGATTTTCAGGTATTTCATCAAAACTGCCAATTTTGAGAAAGCATTGCAAAGCAGTAGTTTGGAGTAGAAAGACATGGGTGACCATTTTGAATGAACCCAAATGTGTACTTTCCAAAAATATATGGTTTACCCCACAAAATGCAGAAAATGTGTTGAATTTTCAGTAACTAAAGAGATTTCTGGGGCAATTTGTATGCACTAACTTCCTATGGTAGTCTCTAAATGACGCATACTTTGGTAACCCTATGCACAATGGGCATCATACTGGGCAATGTTTAGGAAGTTTTTTCTTGGTACCTAAGTGCTATATGGGAGATAAGGTGCTTGAAAGTGGAAGGTTTGATGCAATTTTCAAGTATTTCATCAAAACCGCCAATTTTGGGAAAGCATTGCGACTTTGTAGTTTGGTGTAGAAAGAAATGGGCGCCCATTTTTGATTCGCCCTAATGGGTACTTTCCAAAAATATATGGTTTTGGGGGGGTCAATGTATTTTTTTGTGGTTTTACCCCACAAAAAATGCAGTAAATGTGTTGAATTTTCAGTAGCTGAAGTGATCTCCAGTGCAATTTGTATGAACTAACTTCATTTTGGGGTCTCTAAATGCCAGATACTTTGGTGATCCTATGCCCAATTGGCATCAAACTGTTCATTGGCTTTCATATTTAGGATATTTTTTTTTGGTATCTAATGTTATGTGGGAGATATGATGCTTTAAATTGGAAGCTTTGAAAAGATTATTTTAGAGTTTTCATAATTTTTTATAGAAACTGCTAAATTCAGAAAAGCATTGCTGTTTGGTACTTGGGAGTTGAAAGACATGGTTACCCATTTCGTCAGAATGTGTACTTTTCGCAAATATATCTGCTGTAATGCTTTGAAAATTTGGTAATATCAGAAATCTCCGTAAAATTATACATATCAGGTATTGGCACGCTCGGGAGAGGCTTTCAGAATCAGTTGAATTTGTGTCCATAAATTAAAATATTTCTGGTATAAATCCCTAAACCATGAAAAAAAATGTTTTCTTTTTTTTGTATTTAGAGCTCTAAATCTTTGCTTATTTACTAACTGCTGATATCTTTTAAACAAATCCATTTAATGGCAAAGACACTGAAGTTCATTTATGAACAGTGGGCAAATTTGTCCATGGGTAGTAACCTATGGCAACCAATCAAAAGTCTATTTTGACTGATCTACCTGCAACTGGCTAAAAAATGCTAATCACTGTTTGGTTGTTATGGACCTGTCCAGGTGCAAGTATGCCCAGTGTTGATTAATGATCCCCAATAGTTTACAGCAGAGCTTTAGAGCAGTGTTCTGAAACACTTTTACACATGCAAGCACACAGGCAGCACAACTCTGTACTTGATCAAAAGATCTTTGCTAAGAAAAACTTTAGATAAAACAATAGTAAAGAGATACATGATCTGCTCCACTTGATAATATATATATCATTGCAATGGAAACTGCTGACATCTGTCTGGAAAGTTTGTCTGAAAATAGTCTTGGTATGCAAACATTGGGATTTATAGGACTTTCATAGTTGCCAAAATGAATCACCGGTGCTTTAACAATTCTATTTTGTGCTGTCGATCTAATGCTATTTTGAAGTACACTTCCAAAATGGCAGTGCAGCCAGCAGTCAATCAGCTGTTAAAGGGATTTAGCCAGGGGAAACCTGTTTTTTACAAAATGCATCCGTTAAATTGCACCTTCTGCAACAACATAATGCACTGAAATCAAATTTTTTTTTTTTTTCAAAAGAGCTAACAATTTTTTTATATTTAATTTTGAAATTTGACATGGCCCTAGACATGTTCATGTTACCCAGGTACCCTTAGGGCTCTGGCACACGGGGAGATTAGTCGCCCGCGACAAATCTCCCTTGTCACGGGCGACTAATCTCCCCGAACTACCATCCCACCGGCGAAAATGTAAGTCCCCGGTGGGATGGCACATGCTGGGCAGGCGATTTCAGCAAATCGCCGAAGTTGCCTCGCGAGGCATTTTCGGCGATTTGCCGAAATTGCCTGCGCAGCGTGTTCCATCCCACCGGTGACTTATATTTTTGCCAGTGGGATGGCAATCCGGGGAGATTAGTCGCCCGCGAACAGGGAGATTTGTCGCAGGCTACTAATCTCCCTGTATGCCAGAGCCCTTAGTCATGTTTTACAAATATAAAAGTGCAATTTTCAGTGTATGCTCCTCACTTCAGATACCTTGTGTCCCAGGTCAAATACAGTTCACTTTGGAGTATTCTATTGAACACACTATACTACTGCACTGCAAGTCAGCAGCCGATAAGCAGAACAATGAAAAGGGTGTAAGATAACAGGTCTCTGACACCAGCATTGCTAAAAAAAAAAAAAAAAAGAAATGAAGAAAAAAAAAAACTCCCCAGCCCATACCTAGTGGTGGATATAAGAATAGAAAACCCAAATCTAGCTCAGCCACATCATGACTCCTTCAGATATACCAAGTAGGAGAAACAATAGCTCATATGAAAGCAGTTCTATTGTGTAGTGATGGCTCCTTCTAAAAGCTCAGAATCAGGCACAATGCACTGAGATGGCTGCCTTACAACAATATTATATATAAAAAATACATTTATTGGTTCAAGAATAAAAATATAAATGGTAGAATCAATTACAGGTATAGGACGTGTTATCCAGAATGCTCGGGACCAAGGGTATTCCGGATAAGGGGTCTTTCCGTAATTTGTATCTCCATACCTTAAGTCTACTAAAGAATCAATAAAACATTAATTAAACCCAAAAGGATTGTTTTGCATCCAATAAGGATTATTTAAATCTTAGTTGGGATCAATTAGAAGGTACTATTTTATTACTACAGAGAAAAAAGAAATCGGTTTTAAATTTCTGAATTATTTGATTAAAATGGAGTCTATAGGAGATGGGCATTCTGTAATTCGGTGCTTTCTGGATAACGGGTTTCCGGATAAGGTATCCCATACCTGTGTTTGCCATATGAACAGTGTAATATAGTAATAAAAACTATACCATAAAAATTATGAAACAATCCCATTTATGAAAAATCGAATAATTATCCAGCAACCTTTTCTACTTGTCGACTACTGGAGACCCATAAGTTGAACATTTGAGCTCCTAACAGTTATAATAAAAACCTTTTGTAATTTTACTTATGAACAACGTTCTGGATAAGTTAAAAAGCACGACAAGAGCAAATAATGGGTGCAGACACTTAGGACATATTACAGTGCAAAAATGCATAGACATTACAGTAGCAAAATTCTTTTAAGTGTATCTGGACCCAGGGTGACCTTATGCCTCTAGGTACAGTAACAGCAGACAGCAGAGGCCAGAAGAGCGGCTGAATCTCAGCCTGCATTTATACACAGGCTGAGGATCAGCCCCATTTGTCAGAAGCCTTAGAAGAGTTAATTAATTATGCCACTACCATCTATAGAGCATTATCACTCACTTATGCTGTCACTATGATAATTTACAGGGGTATTATTATACCTGTACTAACTAATTACACAGTAGGTTTAAAAAATATGGTAGTTATGTGTGCAGGGTAAAACCAAAAGCAAATGTAAGCAAATTTGTTTTGTCTTTAAAACAGGTAGCAATGTTCTAGAGCAGTGCTGTCCGACTGGCGGCCCACGGGACGCTCTGTGTGGCCCCCCACCTGTCTGTCTGCTTTGATGGATTACCTTTGTGTAAGATTTAAATGGTATCAGTACTGAGATTAACTGGCCCCCTGGATGGTTCTCACCTCAGATTCAGGCTGTAATCCCTCTGTATTGTTTAAAAATGTAATCCCCTGTGTTGTTCACACCTTTTAATCTCTGCATTGTTCACCCCCTGCAGTATTCACACCTCAGGCTCAGGCTGCAATCACCCACATTGTACATCTGTTCACACCTCAGACTTTGTATGTACTGCCTGGACTATGCTGCCTGTGTATATGGCACACACAGACAACATAGGGCAGGCAGAGTATGGCACATAGGCAGCATAGGGCAGGGAGGGTATGGCACACACAGGTAGGGTAGGGCAGAGTATGGCACACACAGGCAGCATAGGGCAGGCAGAGTGCTGCCTGTGTGTGCCATACTCTTCCTACCCTATGCTGCCTGTGGGAGGTGAACCTGACACACACAGGCAGCATATGGCAGACACAGGCATCATAGGGCAGGCAGAGTATGGCACACACAGGCAGCATAGGGCAGGCAGAGTATGGCACACACAGGCAGCATAGGGCAGACAGAGTGCTGCCTGTGTGTGCCATACTCTTCCTACCCTATGCTGCCTGTGGGAGGTGAACCTGGCAGGGGTTTGTTCTGGGAGTTTGTTAGCAGTTGGAAATAGCCAATAAATGGTCCCTAAAGTGTGTAATTATGTGCTGGGGGTTGCTGTGCTATCCACAGGGGAGGAGGAGTCCTATGGATTTTAGGATGTGTCTTAATGAATGATAGTTGATATCCCTGCAGTGAGGACCAAGCATTTGGGTTTTTGCTGCACTACCACCATTAAGATAAAACGGGTGTGGTTTGAAGTGGGTGTGGCTTAAAGGGGGGAGTGGTCAAAACTGGCTTCCATTAGCGGCCCTCCACCATGTATGCGCGAGAAATTCCGTCCCTCGGCACTGCAGAAGTTGGACAGCACTGTTCTAGAGCATTTGCTACCTTTTACACCACAGGATAGGTATTTTAGTAGTTATAGATCACCAGTCTGATTGTTATATAGCACATTAAGATGGACAGGCAAAATATCTTTCAGGGACTGAGCCACCCCTCCACATGACATCACGATCACCCTCGACCACCCCCATTCCTTTGTGTGTCCCCTGTATAAAGGAAGCAGACCCTGGCCCTCCCCCTCTGGCTTCAGGGTCTGCTTCCTCTATAGTTTTATATATATATATATATATATATATATATATATATATATATATATATGTATATATATATATATATATATATTATATATATATATATATAAAACATATATGCCACTTTTGTATTTAATATAACAATTAAAATTTCTAGAATAATTTGTGTTTGCGTTTTATGGAAAATATATCGTTGCCTTTAAAATGAATAATAATCAGCATTGTCCTCCTCCAGCAAAACATGTATTTTGGGTATCCTGGGCCCCAAGCCAAAACATAAGTATTTAAGAATACTAGTGAGAAGCTATTTTCCAGGACAGGAAATTTATAACAAGTAGCTGCAAGTCACAAGGCCAGCCTAAATATGAACAAACTTCCGAACTGGAAAGGCTATCATATTTGGTATTAAGGAAAAATATTACAAATTAAATGTTAGTAATGTGAATGTTTATTACTTACATGTTTATTCCATTGTTCTGTATTGTTTTGCAGGAAGATATGCATTTCTGAATATTTTAATAAACTCTACTCAAATATTTAAAAAGATGTATATTAGTATCAGCGATCTATCACAAAGCCTGAGAACATTGTTAGCTTGAATTACACAGCACTACAAAGTACTCAGAAAACATCTTTCTGCTGAAATCAGTTGACATATAAAAAGAGAAATTATTAACCCATGCCTCAGAGTTGTCTTTAGGTGGCCATACACTTTCAGATTTTAGTCTTCTTCCGACAAACGTTCGGATATCAGTTGTACGTTTAACTGTAGGATAAAGCCCATAAAAACAAATCAGAGGATGTTCTGAACATGAAATAGTTGGCAGACACCAATTGTACGAAAGTGCCGTCCATTTCAGGTCACCCAAGGATACTGTCTGATGCTCAGATTTTATCGTTACCAGAAGTTCCAAAATCTGACCTAGAAGCTACTGAACCCACCTATCCAACTTAGCCCCATGGGCAACTCTGTGGCTAATGGCACAGACAGTCATTCTGTCACTGCTGTGAATGCTAGTAAAAGAAGTACCAAGTGTGATGTTTAAGATTCAGCCGGAAAGGGATATATTTGAAATGCTGCTGTTTTCGATTCAATAGCAGCGGTGGTCAATCGGTCTATGAGCCCCTGGGCACACTAACCATATTAAATATTATTGTATGGTTGTAGGGAGATAACATGTTTACTGAATGCATTGAATTGAATGCATTCTGGCTGGGCTTTTCATACTCTCCCGAAAAACTGCACTGTCATTTTTATGAATGGGGAACAAAAGTAATACATTAAATTGTTTAAAATAACAAAGTCACATACTATAAAATTACATAAAGACATAATTACTGGATAGCTTCCAAATTAGAGAAACAATCCAGTAGATGCAATGTTTTGACCTTTGAACTCAATAATTCCTGGTGGAGGCAAGGAAGAAGGCTGGTCTTGGTAACTTTCTGCTGCAGTTATAGCCGTTGGAAGTGAGTTCTGATGCATTTATGGAGTGGGGGAGCAGAAGAAGGAAGGGAGGAAAGAACTGAGCAGACTCAAGCCCCAAACCTAAAGGAGCCCTAAAAGAGATAAAGTATGATACCAAAGAACACGTTCCCAAAAAAGGAGACAAGAAATTCTGTTTCTTTTAATAGAGAACTTATGGCTGTATTTACATAGACCTTTCTGATAAAGCTTGCTTAGTTTCTACCTTTCTTTCTCCTTTAATGTTTAAGTCTGATATATCCTCCTTTGTACAGTGCTAGAGAATATGTTTCAAATTCTAAAAACATATTATTGATAAAAATCAAATATTATAATAAATATCATAATAACAACAAAAAGTAATTGTTAACTTCCTGTCAGACAACTGCCGCTGCATTCTGCTCACAAATGAAAGATAAGTAGTAGTATAAAACAATGCAGCAGATGGGGTACCATAAACATGCAGGGCCACTGCACATGGAGGATCCTTTTCTTTTTTTTTTTTTTACAAAAAGGATTTCTACAAGGATGGTGTATGAGAAATTTTGCTGCCTTCAGTCATACCATGAGTGAATGCATACATAAAGCCACAAATAAACGGTCATCAACAGGTATCTCATGCGTACAGGCAGATGTATCAGATCAGTGTTCCCCAACCAGTGGCTCATGAGCAACATGTAACCTAATAGCCAATCTTAGCCCTTATTTGGAACATCCATGCTTGTGTTGCTCTCCAAGTCCTTTTACATTTGATTGCGGCTCACGAGTAAGCAAGGTTGAGGACCCCTGTATTAGACTAGAAAAACAGATGACAACCAGTTGTTCACAAGGGGTGTTAAATTATAGCTACCACCAATTTAAAAGTCTATTGAAACTATATTGTATAGTAATGAATAATGAAAAAAACACAGAAGCAGTGGGATATATTAGAACTGCAAAAATGATGTATGTGCATAACAAATGGGCCAGACACTAGCAACATCAGGTATACTGTACAAGAGAAAACCAACAGAGAAGGAAATTCAAAAATCAGCAGAAAACACACAAGAACCCTGGACCTGGCAATTTCATTAATTTGGAGAAAATGGATACAGTTACATAGTTACATAGTTACATAGGGTTGAAAAAAGACCTGTGTCCATCAAGTTCAACCCATCCAAGTAAACCCAGCACACCTAACCCACACCTACCAATCTATACTCACATACATAAACTATAAATACAACCACTAGTACTAACTGTAGATATTAGTATCACAATAGCCTTGGATATTCTGATTGATCAAGAACTCATCCAGGCCCCTCTTAAAGGCATTAACAGAATCTGCCATTACCACATCACTAGGAAGGGCATTCCATAACCTCACTGCCCTCACCGTGAAAAACCACCTACGCTGCTTCAAATGGAAGCTCCGTTCCTCTAATCTAAAGGGGTGACCTCTGGTGCGTTGATTGTTTTTATGGGAAAAAAGAACATCCCCCAACTGCCTATAATCCCCTCTAATGTACTTGTACAGAGTAATCATGTCCCCTCGCAAGCGCCTCTTTTCCAGAGAAAACAACCCCAACCTCGACAGTCTAACCTCATAGTTTAAATCTTCCATCCCCTTAACCAGTTTAGTTGCACGTCTCTGCACTCTCTCCAGCTCATTAATATCCTTCTTAAGGACTGGAGCCCAAAACTGCACTGCATACTCAAGGTGAGGCCTTACCAGGGACCTATAAAGGGGCAAAATTATGTTCTCATCCCTTGAGTCAATGCCCTTTTTTATACAAGACAGCACTTTATTTGCTTTAGTAGCCACAGAATGACATTGCCTGGAATTAGACAACTTGTTATCAACAAAAACCCCTAGATCCTTCTCCATTAAGGATACCCCCAACACACTACCATTCAGTAGATAGTTTGCGTTTATATTATTTCTACCAAAGTGCATAACTTTGCACTTATCAACATTGAACCTCATTTTCCAGTTTGCTGCCCAGTTATCTAATTTTGTCAAATCGCTCTGCAAAGCGGCAGCATCCTGCATGGAACTTATAGTTTTGCACAATTTAGTGTCATCAGCAAAAATAGAAACAATACTGTCTATGCCCACCTCCAGGTCATTAATAAACAAGTTAAACAGCAAAGGCCCAAGGACTGACCCCTGCGGTACTCCACTAACCACACTGGTCCAATTAGAAAATGTTCCATTTACAACCACTCTTTGTACTCTATCCTTCAGCCAGTTCTCTATCCAATTACAAATATTATGTTCTAGGCCAATATTCCTTAATTTGATCATTAACCTTCTGTGAGGTACTGTATCAAACGCTTTAGCAAAGTCCAAGTAGATGACATCAACTGCCATTCCAGCATCAAGGTTCCTACTCACCTCCTCATAAAAGGCAACTAAATTAGTCTGGCAAGATCTGTTACGCATAAAACCATGCTGGCACAAACTAATAGTATTGTGAACTGCAATGTATTCAAGTACCCTATCCCTTATTACCCCTTCCAAAAGTTTTCCTACTACTGATGTCAGACTAACAGGCCTATAGTTTTCAGGCTGAGAACGGGATCCCTTTTTAAATAACGGCACCACATTAGCAATCCGCCAGTCTCTTGGCACCATGCCAGACCTCAATGAATCCTGAAAAATTAAGTGAAGAGGTTTGGCAATCACAGCGCTCAGCTCATTTAATACCCTGGGATGAATCCCATCCGGCCCTGGACCTTTGTTTACCTTTACATGTTCAAGTCTCTTTTGAATTTCCTCCCGAGTGACCCATGCGTCAGTAGCTAAATTACTAGAACTGGGCTAATTTTTTGCTGTGAAGTTGTGAAGAGCACTACATTTATCCTGGCCATAATACGGGAACTGTGTGAAACAATGCATTCTGGGTAAAGAAACATGTAAGTACTTACTTACATAATTGCAAATTACACTTGCTTAAAGTAAATGACCCTTTTATTCTAATATATATCAGTAGGTAGCTGCCTAATAAGGCTGCAAGTGAAGCAGCAAATAAAAGATCTGTGGGATTACACAGCAAGGGGTTGGTTCTTGATTCAGAGTAGGTCACTCTCAGAGCAGGAAAGCTGCCTGCCAGTGTTAGGAACTCCCAAAAGGGTTGGGCGTGCTGCCTGCCACTGCGAGGAGCAGAGAGAGCCATGACCAGGTGTGTGAGAGCTGAGAAGAGTCAGCAGGGCTTAAGGTGAAGCCAGAAGGTCAAGGCTTAGTAAGAAACCAGCATGTTCATGAGTGAGAAAGTCACCTTGGATGTGTGAAAGTCATTGGGGATGATGAGAAACCCCGAAAAAGTTCCAGAGTGTGGAATTTACCCTGGAAGATGAGAAGTTTTGAACAAGTTTGACGAACTGTTTGTTGATGAACTGTGTTCCTGTGAGCTTTATGTTGGGAAGAATTTGCCCTAAATAAACATGTGTTTTTTGCCTGAAGAAATGGTATCCCTGTCTCTATGCTCAGGATCCTCTGCTTATCATAGCTAATTTCCCCAAAAAACTACATGTACAGGCAGTCAGCATGTCACAATATCTTCTAAATTTATAAACTTATTTGTTATATTAAGCCTTAGCTGTGGTTCACAATAAATCATATTTTATTTGTATTTTGTACATTTGCACATGCATAGCAGGATTAGATCTGCAGCACAAATTGGTGTGTACATGATTAAACAACTGAAGATTGATGACTGATCCTGGAAAGAACCTACTTACTACAGCAATAATTAATATATAGCATACAGCCATGTAATTAAATGTCATTACAGTTCTGGGCCACTGTATATGTAGTATGAATTATCTGCACAAATGTCATAGAAAGCAATTGCCCAGGTATGCTCCTTATCTATGGATGGACAGATATAATATCATCCTTAGCAAATAAAGGGCCAAAATAGAGGATATGTGATTTTAGTTAAGGGTGCAATCAGTAAATCAGAATCCAAAGACTTTGGAATCCCTTTCTGAATAAATTTTTGTAATTTATGCAACTAATAGACACCATTCTCTTACATCAGTCTTCCATGAACCAAGCCAACAGTTTGAGGAATGCGTAGCAGTGCAAAAATACATTTAAACACTATTAAGCCCATTTTGTATGTCGTAAATGGCTTAAAGCGGACCTGTCACCCTAAGAAATAATTCCAAATTGTTTTCTTTTGTGTTTGTCAAGCAAAATGAACTTCACCTACACTGTAGAAATTATTTTAATCTTATTTTCTTGAGCCTTGGAATTCACAATTGCAGCAAGCAGGCAGGTGCCATTTTGTGGACACTGTTATTAAGGCAAGCTTTGCATCCTGCCAAAATCTTGTTTCTGTGCCAGTATGGGGGGACACGATACCCATGTCCATGCACTGGTTTACGAAATTACAAACCGGATTCCAAAAAAGTTGGGACACTAAACAAATTGTGAATAAAAACTGAAAGCAATGATGTGGAGGTGCCAACTTCTAATATTTTATTCAGAATAGAACATAAATCACGGAACAAAAGTTTCAACTGAGAAAATGTACCATTTTAAGGGAAAAATATGTTGATTCAGAATTTCATGGTGTCAACAAATCCCAAAAAAGTTGGGACAAGTAGCAATAAGAGGCTGGAAAAACTAAATTTGACCATAACGAAGAGCTGGAAGACCAAATAACACTAATTAGGTCAATTGGCAACATGATTGGGTATAAAAGGAGCTTCTCAGAGTGGCAGTGTCTCTCAGAAGCCAAGATGGGTAGAGGATCACCAATTCCCACAATGTTGCGCAGAAAGATAGTGGAGCAATATCAGAAAGGTGTTACCCAGCGAAAAATTGCAACAATTTTGCATCTATCATCATCAACTGTGCATAACATCATCCAAAGATTCAGAGAATCTGGAACAATCTCTGTGCGTAAGGGTCAAGGCCGTAAAACCATACTGGATGCCCGTGATCTCCGGGCCCTTAAACGACACAGGAATGCTACTGTAAAGGAAATCACAGAATGGGCTCAGGAATACTTCCAGAAACCATTGTCAGTGAACACAATCTGGGACGCCATGTCATCCGGACCAAAGAGGACAAGGACAACCCAAGTTGTTATCAACGCTCAGTTCAGAAGCCTGCATCTCTGATGGTATGGGGTTGCATGAGTGCGTGTGGCATGGGCAGCTTGCATGTCTGGAAAGGCAGCATCAATGCAGAAAAATATATTCAGGTTCTAGAACAACATATGCTCCCATCCAGACGTCATCTCTTTCAGGGAAGACCCTGCATTTTTCAACAAGATAATGCCAGACCACATTCTGCATCAATCACAACATCATGGCTGCGTAGGAGAAGGATCCGGGTACTGAAATGGCCAGTCTGCAGTCCAGATCTTTCACCTATAGAGAACATTTGGCGCATCATAAAGAGGAAGGTGCGACAAAGAAGGCCCAACAAGATTGAACAGTTAGAGGCCTGTATTAGACAAGAATGGGAGAGCATTCCTATTCCTAAACTTGAGAAACTGGTCTCCTCGGTCCCCAGACGTCTGTTGAGTGTTGTAAGAAGAAGGGGAGATGCCACACAGTGGTGAAAATGGCCTTGTCCCAACTTTTTTGGGATTTGTTGACACCATGAAATTCTGAATCAACATATTTTTCCCTTAAAATGGTACATTTTCTCAGTTTAAACTTTTGTTCTGTGATTTATGTTCTATTCTGAATAAAATATTAGAAGTTGGCACCTCCACATCATTGCATTCAGTTTTTATTCACAATTTGTTTAGTGTCCCAACTTTTTTGGAATCCGGTTTGTAGATTGTGAGAAGGGAGGGGGAATGTGAGGGGTGCAGCAACATCTAATAAGTTCTGAATTGAAAGTGAAAGTAACTGTCTGCCCCGCCTCTATGCCAAAGGAACAGAGGCGGGGTAAGCAATATATGATTGACAGCTGGGATTTTTAAATGCTTTTATTATAGGTGTGGATGTGTTAATAAAGAAAAAGGCTTTTGATTTCATATTTAATTTGAAAAGGGCTTTTATTATACTGCTTTTTATGCCTGGATGACAGGTCCACTTTAATCTTTTTTTATTAAGAGCAAAGGGCAGAGCGGGGAGCAGAGCACCAAAAAACATTTTTTTTCATCCTCTGAGCACAAAGGAGTTGTCATAGTTGATAAAAGGGTTTAAGAAGCCTTGTAAAGGCCCATGTACCTTCCAAAGTAAGGAAGAAAGCCAGACTTACCACAATTTAAAGTTGTCCACCACAATTTAAAAGATGTCCTGGAAAGTGTGCAAGAAAAAGCAGTAATTACTAAGTAATTTAGTAGGCAGGGTCAAAGGAAACCTAATACAAATATATTGCTGATTTTAGTTGATTTCTCCTCTAAGGGAAAACTAAAGCAGAGAAGGAAGGAGAAGCAGAGAAGGAAGGAGCAGGTATCAACTATGCAACGATCGATTGATCGAGTCTAGCCTGACTCCTTCCTATACAGAAGGAAGGCTAGGCTCGCTCAATCGATCCTTGCATAGTTGATGCCTGCTCCTTCCTTCACCGTTTCACCTTCCTTCAATTGACAGGAATCCAAGTTTTAACAGGTATTTTCTTTTAAAGCATTCAAAATACTAAGGGGTTTGCAGGATAGGGCAGTTATTGGTGCAGGGTAGAATAGCTTTTTCACTTAAAAAATGTTAGTGTTACTTTTCCTTTAAAATAATAATACAACTTTTCGTTAGTAAAAACAATTTGTTAAAATGGAAAACCTTTTTATTTACAAATGGATCCTTGCTCAATTTAGATTTTGTTAAAAAACAAAAGGCATACATTCAGGTATCACATTCTCCTTTCTGCTTTTCATACTATTTTTAGCTTCTCTACTACGGTCAGAAAGAAAACTAACAAGCTTCATTACACAAGAGTATTCAGTGTTGTTACCATTAGCCTGTAAGATCACTAAATGTCCTTTTATTAAAGTACAACATTTTGCTTTAAGCTTTAGAGCTCCTTTTGAAAATATATTTTCTGTAATAGCCTATTGACATACTAGTCACAATGTACATCATCATCACAGGTAATAGGCAACCTTCCAGACATTGCAAGCTATAACCCAGAAGATCCCAAATTACCACACAGTTATCACAAATTAGCAAGGAATGCTGAAAGTTCTATTTATCCAACAGAATGCCTATCCCTAATAATTACTAGAGATGCAGAATAATGCACCTTCAAGAAAACGCAGAAACGCTGTGGAGCTTAGAAGTTTATCACTGACACCAATGAAATTTCTAGTGTTACTGGTCCTAAAAAGCCATACTTGTCTTTGATGCAAAAGCAAATGTTTTTTATTTAAAATTATACACAAGTGCCCTTACAGATCAGCAGTATACTTTTTAATGCTAGTTTAGCAAAGCACTTCCCGCCTTCATGTCAGCATCTGTTAGATACGTAAATATATATATATTTTTTAATCCTTAAGCCTTATTAAGGCAGAGGTGCAGTCATTTATCAGAAACCAACACAAAAACAACCACTTCTACACCTGCAGATCATGACCTGCACAGCCAATGAGCAAACATATCACACAGAAAGGTGCATTTACCCATGTCAAATACGCCTACAAAACTATTTGTACAAAGTACATATGCAATTTACATTAAATATTAATTAGGTAAACCCTGATACTCACTATTTTGCGAACAGATAGAACTCCACTGCAAAAGCACATGCAAAAGCAAATGTTGCTAGAAAAATGTCAATTTCTAAAAAAAAAGCATCAGTTAATGAGAAGGAGCTGAATCTATTTGTTTTTTTCCATGCCTGGGTGTCTGAGTACTTTCTGTCAATAATAAATCTGCAATAGGTAAATAGGTCTAAGCAAATTTAGTGTAGAGAAAGCTTACCAGTGTACACAGTAGGTCCAGGTGCTCATGCCCCAGACCCTCAGCATTGGGGAGCCTATTAGGAACCAAAATAACGAAATAGGCAGGCACTCCGGATCTCCAAAGAAGTAGGTATAAAGCTCAGGTATGAAGTAACCCCCATGTGCATGTCCCCATTTGTTCTTTTAATGTTTTCTATGGTAGCACTGTTACAAATTTATATAACAATGGTGTTTGCTTAACTTGCTGTAGTTTTGCAAGTGATTATTTTCAATGCAGCGAAGCCCAGTCAGTGTTCTGGATTAATATTTGAAGGGTTAGCTAATTAGAAGTTCAGTAAAAGAAGAAGCAGTAGAATGCACTCTATAGAAGGAATATAGATTTCGGCATGTCAGTTTTAATCTAAGTACACTGCCCAGAAATCTAAGCAATCTGTATAATGTTTTAAGATCAATGTCTTAAACAGCAACAAACTATTTATAGGTAGGCATATTGTCCTACAGCTGCATACATAGTGTCTAAGGAAACAATTCTTGTTATCAGCCTATAAGTTATACTTACTAAAGCATTGATTTTTATTAAGATTTTTTTATACGGTAAATACAGTACAATATTGTTATAGGTCCTAGAATCATTAACATGGTCAAACAATGGCATCTTTTTTTCCCATATTTTGTGTTGAATCTGACCAGCAGCGTGCAAAAAAATGAGACTCTAAATTGTTAAAACATAGCTCCCACAAATATGTATCTTACATAATATTACTGCTCCTGCATAAAATATTATTATTATAAACCTGAATATAGCTCACTTTGGATGTAAGGCTACTGCCAAAAGGGTCTGACTGCAGAAAAACTCATGCCAAGAGTCAGCCCCTACACGGTGGCTCCTGGCAGAGACTCATGAGAGGTCTGTTACAAGCATAGCCTGATATTATCACTATAAGAAATTGCACATTCCTATACAATACAGATTAATGAAAGTAATGTACAGGTATGGAATCAGTTATCCAGAAAGCTCCAAATTACGGAAAGCCATCTACCATAGACTCGATTTTAATAGAATAATTCAGAATTTTAAAATGGATTTCCTTTTTCTCTGTAGTAATAAGGGCTCTGGCACACGGGGGAGATTAGTCGCCCGCGACAAAACTCCCTGTTCGCGGGCGACTAATCTCCCCGAGTTGCCTACCCCTGCCATCCCACCGGCGAACATGTAAGTCGCCGGCGGGATGGCAGACGCGGCGGGGCGATTTCAGGAAATCGCCGAAAAAGACTCGCGATATATCTCAATATAGCTGGGGACAGAGGCTGCTGTTTCAGACACAGTATAATATTTTGTAATCGTTCTGTCATAAGCAACCTCCAGTACAGGTAGAGTAATTTATTAAGGGGCCACAGGGTGTTGTACACACCAATGGCCCCCTTGTCGTCTATAATTCAGGTTTAATGGTGAACAAGGCAATAACTGTATGGAGCTTGTACTTATTTGTAAGGGCTTCCTTTAGGTACTCCAGATTAATTGTTGTCTCGTAAAATAAGTGTAAATTGCCCCTTAAAAATAATGGCCTATAACATTGCTTTTAAATAAATAGGCATCATTCAGGCCACTTTTACCACAAATAAAATTGGTATATCAACCCAGTTAATGAATGTTTTCTCACAACCATATGCAGACAGGTATTCACATGGGTGGCCTGCCTTATACACCTAGGGGCTGATTTCGAATCCGAATCCCGAATGGGAAAAAATCAGATTGGAAACAAACATTTTGCGATTTTTCGTAAATTTTCGTAAAAGTTGTTTTTTTTTTGCCAATTCTAGGGGGCACATTTACTAATCCACGTACGTCCGAAAAGCGTTCAAATGCGTTTTTTTCGTAATGATCGGTATTTTGCGATTTTTTCGTAAATTGTCGCGACTTTTTCATAGCCATTACGACTTGCTCGTATATTGTCGCGACTTTTTCGTATTGAGCCCTCGTAAACGGCGGGCAAACCTTTGCCACTTTGCATGATTTTGGAAGCCTCCCATAGGACTCAATGGCACTCTGCAGCTCCAACCTGGCCCAAGGAAAGTCACGATACTGAAGCTTGAATGAATCCGAAACTTTCGTACTCGGCACGGCGGCTACGAAAAAGTCGCGACAATTTACAAGCAAGTAGTAATGGCTACGAAAAAGTTGCGTCAATTTATGAGCAAGTCGTAATGGCTACGAAAAAGTTGCGATAATTTACGAGCAAGTCGTAATGGCTACGAAAAAGTCGCGACAATTTACGAAAAAAATCGCAAAATACCGATCATTACGAAAAAAACGCATTTGGACACTTTTCGGACGTTCATGGATTAGTAAATGTGCCCCCTAGAATTGGCAAAAAAAAAAAAACTTTATCCAGACAGACTGGCTGGATTCAAAGAGCAAACGCAAAATATGCCAGCCTATACCTGTATTTGTAAGACTGCTACTCACTATTAAAATGGGACAGTGACCACTCTGCTTTGCACTTTTCTCATTTATATTTAAAGGACAGCTATAGGAAGTCTGGAAGATCTTACATTATACAGCTATAATGGTAAGGTATAAAAAAGAAAAGTTATAAAAAAAATCTCTGCACAGCAAAAGTATTAAAGTGGCCAAACATACATGGTTCATATTTATTTGGGCAACTTGACAATTTTGACAGCAAGGGATAACTTAGGAGGGGGTAGAGCCACACATAAAACATTGAGGATTAATTTTATCACTGCTGGATACAGAGATATTCAAGAAAATAAAGTGGTGCTCTGTGGCATAGTGGTAACAGGGAATTCCAAGTATTCTGTAGTGACATAACAATGAGAGATTTAGCGCAATTTTGAAGTGTCATTACAAGCTATTGTCTACTGCTAACAACTTCCCTATACAGTCAAGTATTTCAATAATAAAGCTATAATTTTTTTAAGCTACTTGTGAATGGGGCCCAGACAGTGAAATACAGCCCTTTTGCTGTATTCTTTCATGCTGTATAAAAGGGTAATTTAATCCAAGCAGAGCGTGAATATTACTCTCTGATGGCATTTGACATTAATTATAACCAAAATAGAAATAAGTATACCATGGGAATGGGTGTGTTTAATTAACCAGACATTTATATTTAGATATATATTAATTAAGAAATCCAAAATAGGACAAACAATTTTAGTTAAAATAAGACTGCCCTATTGAAATCCTCCATGTTATTTCATCTGCTATGCATTAACAATATTTCACAAAATAAATAGCAAATAAGAGTTTCAACTCATAATGATTAATGCAGAACAAAACATATCTTAAAGGGGCAGTATGCCCAAAACACACACGTCAATTCTTTTTTCCCCAAAGTCGCTCCAAGTTTCCTCAAGAGGCAACTTTGGAAAAGTGATTCACTGTATTGCAAGTGGGAAAGCATTCTGGGTAGATTAGTTGGCCACAGTAGCAAAGATTTGTCACAGGTGACTAATCTCTCTGTGTGCCAGTTCACTAAGGCTTGTGCTGGGTATAATTCTCAATTCTTTTAATTAAATATATCTGATCTGATATCTTTCCGTTAGTGCTCTGTACTAGCAAATAAGTTGTATTTATTATGCTTATTTTTTTAGCAAAGGTGCATTTATGTTTAGACTGCACACAACCTTAAAGTTGTGTTTCTAGCAATCAATCAACCGATCCAGCAATCAATAACCGATACAAGAGGTGAAGAGAGCCATGCCCAAAAGAGCTTACAATCTAAAAGGATTACCAGCAATATCATTATAATTTGTTTTTGTTTTTTTTTCTCTAAGATTTGGGCTTTGGTGTGCTAAAACATTTCTGGACATATATATTTTTGTGTATATACACACACATACATACATACATATATACATATAACCCATTATCCAGAAAGCTCTGAATTATGGAAAAGCCATGTCACATGTAATCAAACTCATTAAATCAAAATGATAAAAAATGATTTCTTTGTAGCTTGTACTTAATCCCAACTAAGATATAATGAATTCCTATTGGAGGCAAAACAATCCTTTTGGGTTTCAGTTGGACACATCTCCCCCACCCAAATGGCATTATTTGTACAGGTATGGGACCCCTTATCCAGAATGCTCGGGACCAAGGGTATTCCGGATAAGGGGTCTTTCCGTAATTCGGATCTTCATACCTTAAGTCTACTAAGAAATCAATAAAACATTAATTAAACCCAATAGGATTATTTCACATATAGTATGGATTAATTATATCTTAGTTGGGATCAAATACAAAGCACCGTTTTATTTTTACAGAGAAAAAGGAAATCAATTTTAAAAATCTTTTTTTATTATTTGATTAAAATGGAGTCTATGGGAGATGGTCATTCCGTAATTCGGAGCTTTCTGGATATCCAGGTTTCCGGATAAGGGATCCCATACCTGTACTGCATAGCACCATCACATTTTCCTAAAGCTAATACAGGTATAGGACCCACTTATCCAGAAACCCATTATACAGAAAGTTCCGAATTACGGAAAGGCCATCTCCTATAGACTCCCATTATAATCAAAAAATTCACATTTTTAAAATTATTTACTTTTTCTCTATTATAAAAAAATGATCCCAACTAAGATAGAATTAATCCTTATTGGAGCCAAAACAATCCTAATGGGTTTAATTACTGTTTAAATTTTAGCAAACTCTAGGTAGGAGATCCAAATGACAAAGGAGACATATTGGATAAATGGGAAAAACGCTAATTTTGTAGGCAATTATGAATAATATATGGTGCTGGTTTCACTCTGTGCTAAACATTAATCCTCTTTGTAAAAATGGCCCCTTTATTGGAGCTCCCTATAGATCATACATGTCAAACACAAGGCCCGCGGGCCAAATCCGGCCCGCCAGGCCTTGCAATGTGGCCCGCACCGCGCTGTCATCACTGCACGCACGCGCAAAAACATACCTTCAGCGCCAGCGGCTCCTTCTCTCTTATGCCGCAGCAACAGGCCCTTTTATAAGGTTGCACCCGTGCAGTGTACGGAGGGCCGCCCGATCCCCAGCTCATCTAGAGAATTCAGCCAGCAGCAAATGGCACAGATGGGCAGGGCTAGTGGGTTTTGGTGGAATTTCTCAATAAATCAGTCTGAAACAACATTTTTAAGCACAATCCTTCTATATCTAGAGGAGTATAATTCACTGGTACATTCATAATTTTTATAGGATATGTCTCCTTTAAGACCCCTTATCCGGAAACCCCCAGGTCCCAAGCATTCTGGGTAACGGGTCCCATACCTGTAGTAGCTTTCACCCGGTAACCATTTTTACTCTGATATATAATCAGATACATTTAAATCTGCAAACGGCATACACACACAGACCCTTATTCAGCATACATTTTATTAAAGGAGAAGGAAAGGTTAAGTCACTTGGGGGTGCCAAAATGTTAGGCACCCCCAGTGACTTAAATCGCATACTTTTTACCCCGGTCTGGTGCCCCTGTTCAGAGAGAACAGCACCAGCCCGGGGTAGCTGCGAGCGCTTCCTCTTCCGTACTTGCTGCGCGCGCATGCGCAGTAGAGTGAAAAAGCTGAACTTAAACATAGAAGTCAGCTTTTCACTCTACTGCGCATGCGCCAGCCCACGGATTTCGCCGGCAGCGCGAAGACGGAAGGAGGAAGGCTCGCTGCAGGTAACCTGGGCTGGTGCTGTTTTCTCCTAACAGGGGCACCAGCCCGGGGTACAAGGTAAGCGATCTAAGTCACTTGGGGGTGCCTAACATTTTGGCACCCCCAAGTGACTTAGCCTTTCCTTCTCCTTTAAGAATACAGGCTCACACAGGCAAAACTGTCTCTGATAAAAGTTCTGCTTTGTTTGAGCACTGTAATGGTAAAGTTGAGCTCAGGAGAAAAAAATTGAAGCAGACAGCTAGAGCGGAGTTTCTATGGGAACCAGCAATGCCATCTCTTCACTGGCTACTAGACTGGTGGGCGTGTTTAGTAATCTGAGTTTAGAACAACTGAGCATGTCTGGCAAGCCAGAAATCAAAGCATATTCCTGAGGGAGGGGGCCGAGTGGGTTACAGGAGGAGAAGGAAATCTAAGTGATTAAGGAGATGTTGCAGCCTTACTATTACAACCAGTGAGGCAGGTATTGAAAGATTTCAAAGAGGCTGTTCACTGATTAAATGTGTGTTTACATGTCCTTTAATGTTTAATAATGTGTAAATGATTTTTTTTGATGTATGGAGATCCCAATTAAGCAAAGATCCTTTATCCAAAAAACAAAAGCAGGTCCCGAGCATTCTAAAGGTAACAGGTTCTATACCTGTATTATAATGTATACAACAATGCATTACGTTGTATAATAAATGGATATTAGAAGTAGCCTTGGAGGTTCCCACCCATTTGTAGTTTTGTTTGTTCTTCATGCATTGAATGACTAATGCAAGAAACTTATTACGGGTCTTTTCTTGTCCAGGAGATGAAAGATAAATTTAAAAAACATCAGGCTCCTCTGCCTGCACCACCATTATCACGTTACCGTATATCATTCATTTGAACATGGAATGAGATAAAAATTAATTTTGTTCACTACATTGCTGCTTATTATATATATGATATAATGCTGTGCTTTTTAGACTACATAATAAAGGTAATGATGCAGAGTGCTACTTAACATAGTGGGAAATATTTTCTTAGCAATAGGGTTACTACCAAAGATATATCCAGCTCCAACCCTGGAGGCTTTTAAAGGACAGGTCAACTCCAAAAATATTTTTTTTGGCCAATAAAAGAAAACATAAAAAAGCAACTTTCCAATGTGAAAGTATTAAAAATGTTTAGTGCTTTAAAAGTTATTTGTAAATGTAATTGCTATTGAAAGCTGCATTAGCTGAACTCCTGGTTGTTACTTTTTAAACAATGTTGCAAGGATCAGTCTCCTCCAGCAAGACAGGTTTGTCAGTCTGCTTGCTTGTTTTACATTGTTTCAATGTTGAACGCGCTCGTTGCGCGCACGCCTCTGGATCTGCTCTGTGCACACAACAAATGCAAATGCATGTCATGGATGGTGCTAGACCCATAACTGACCCTTAGATCTTCTCATTAGCTCAGACAACATTTCTCATTCGTACTATATCTTTCTCACTTCAATTTTACAATCTCACCCATTTAAAGGTTGTTTTGCTTCAAAGAATCCCTTGAGCCAACAGATCTTGTCTGGTAGCAGTTTTGCAGAACTAGCATCCCCTGGGATGTGTAAGTGTTAAGGAATGGTACGAACCCTTGATTCCTTGTTTGGGTTAAGCATGGTTTCTAAAAGCTGAAGCATAGAACCGCTCACCTTTTTGTAGCAGAACCCTAAAATACCCATAGCAACCACAGGGTTTCTTACTACAGTGGTCCATAGTCCATAGTTTATTTCTCTAATTATCTTATTGTAAATAGATTTTGGTTTGTAAATGAGTGCTGAAAAATGGAGGCTGGCTAAGCATTCTGCAATGGCATAATGTTATTTCTTAACCTTACTTTAGTTTTCTACATAATATTTACATATACCATCTCCTTCCTCTTCTGTACATCATTAACATTGTACGCGCGGAGGTACGCACGGACACAAGGCCGTCCACGGGGGGAGGGGGGGTTGGGTGCGCACAACAATCGCGTTACATCTGCAGATCCAGAGTCGGCAGGTATGCACGGACAAACGTGGAGGGAGGGAGGGTGCGCGCAACAAGCACGTTACATCTGCACATCGAGCCAGAGTAAATAAGTGGTACAATAACTTGTTATTTACAAAAATTAAATGTGCACTAAGTCCAGCATCAAGAATTATTTTGCCCTTGTAACTACTATTGTAGTACTGTGGTGGGACTTGTACACTGGGGTCCAAGTACTTGATAATTAGTATGGCAGCTTCCTTAGCCTTCCCAAACTTGCTTTTGTCTGCTGCTGTAGAATTTTTCTTTCCCTAAAGTTATCTATTATTTATTTATCTGTTATTTATTTGATTATTGAAACTTAGCAGTAGCAGTTGCATTTCCCACCCTAGGCTTATACTCGAGTCAATAAGTTTTTCCAGTTTTCTTAGGTAAAATTAGGTACCTCGGCTTATACTTGAGTATATACGGTAAGTAAATAAACATTGCACATTTGTAATGAATGTATATTGCAAAGTTGCTTAGAATTATGTTTTCTTTTATTAGGCAAATATTATATTTTGGCTGGACTTGTCCTTTAATGCTGCATCTTCAGATGGCGATCAGTGGGACATGGGAGGAGTCCTGATATAAGTTGTACAACTGTAAGTCTATTAAGCAAGCAACACGTGTTTACATTATATATATAGTAAGTAAACATTTCCAGTATATACCCCACTATCAGATCACACAGATATCAGTTGTGTATACATGATAATGTTACAACCTTGTCCTGTTCTAATAACTGATATGGCTCACTTTTCCTTAGGGACCAATTATACCTCATTATCAAAAGATCCTTGCAATCTAGCTGGCTCTTACTTTTACTGTTTGTTGACAAAGAACTGTGTAGAATAATAACAGTGGAAATACAATGGCAAAAATGAAAACAATAATAAGAACGTAGAGTAGGCTAGACTAGTAAACAGCAGCAAGTCACAAATATACTGCATACGGGGCATTTTGTTGGGTGCATCGCCCAGCATTTTTTTGGCAAGTCTTATATCACCCCAAAATCTTGGGTATGCAGCAGACTGGGAAGCTTATTCCCATGCTAGCACAAAGGTTACACAATTATAGATGATAAGGGAGGAGGAATGTGAGGAGTGCTGTAACATCTAGGAAGTGGTGAATGGAAAGTGAAAGTGACTGCCCCACCCCAGCAGATATGTTTTTAAATACACTTATAACAGGTATGGATGTTTTAATTAAAAAAAAAAATGGGTTATGTGTCCAATTTGCAACAGCTTTTCATGCCTGTGTGACAGGTTCCCTCTAATCATAAACAACTGCTTAGTGATTCTTCTTTTCTAAATAATTTGGGGCTTAATGCACAAAAACTCCCATATTCAAGGTACCATTACACTTAACACCATTCAGAAGAAGTAATTGTTTATATTAATGTTACAGAAAGCATCTTCTCTGCTGGTTGAGTAAATATCTGTTTGCCCAAGTGTGTAGTAACAAGCATGAAAGTATCTGCCAAATACTGTGAACACCCTAGGGCTCATTTTCTACACTGAGCAAACAATCCTGGGCAGTAACCCACAGCAAGCTTTTACAAATTAACCTTACTGTGTAAAATTATCTTTAGACATCTCAGACTAGAATTCAGCAATTTAAATATAATCAGATCCATAAAATTTGTATTGACTTATTTCTATTAAAAATATATTGACTTCAGATCTGGCGATTCACATCCTTTAGATTTAGACCAATTCGGCAGCTTATCTGCCCCCGACAGGCGTACCCAACGCAATATTTGGCCTAAAATTGCCAGTTCTCAATCGGGCAGGATTGATTTTTCCAAGCAGATCAGTGACTGCAACAGCTCGTTGATACGGTACTCGGGTCCAATTATTGAATTGGCCCAATATTGCCCACCATAGGTGGGCATATCAGGAGATGATCTGCTCGTTTGACAACCTTTCCAAACAAGAAGATTGCACAGTGTATGGGCACCTTAAGGGGCAGCATATAATCTGTTTAATGAAAAGTGCACCTTCGTCGCAAGTTACCCTTACGATACTTGCCACATAGATGCTGAGATGGGGTACTGAAGGAAAGAATAAGGGCAGGGGCATATGAATTGGATTACCCACTCTCATCCGCCTGCGTATGCATGTGCCCCAAGAAAACCAAAAAGCAATTTTAATTAATTTAATTTTATGGCTGTATTTAGATTAAGAAAATCGATTATGAGTGTGTGGAAACAAACTGATGTGTTAAAATGGGGGAAATTCCAAAGACGACATTCCACTAACTCTATTCACCACTTTAAGATAATGAAGCTAGTGATCTCTGGTAACAGAAGATTCACATAAATACTTGCCAAGTACATTCATGTAAGAAGCAAGATAATGATCCAGGGCTAGCCTGTATTCTCACTTACTGATCTGACAACAGAGCCGTTTACAGTGCTTTAATGAAGGTATAGGCTTGGCATACTGAATTGTAGCAAAATGTGTAAAGGTGGCCATACACTGTAAGATCTTGGCAAGGTCACCAAGCAAGCGGATCTTCACCCAATATGCCCACCTACGGGTGGGCGATATTGGGCTAATTCGACTGTTTGGCCCTAGGGCCAAGAATATTACAGGGACTACTCCATGATGTCAACCTTTTTTTACTGTAAGCAACATTTAAATATAGAAAAAGTTGAAGAGCAACACAGGCATGAAAAATGTTCCTCAGGGGGTGACTAAAATAGGCTGTGATTGGTTTATAGTAGCCCAATGTGAACTGGCAGTCTACAGGAGATTCTGTTTGGCCGTACACATGTTCTTTATGCCTTCAAGTCAGAAATGAAAAAATAAAGACCTGCTTTGAAGTCAGTGGGAGCAACATCTAAGGCAGTGGTCCCCAACCAGTGGTTCGTGAGCAACATGTTGCTCCCCAACCCCTTTTATGTTGCTCCCAGTGGCCTCATAGCAGGTGCTCATTTTTGAATTCCTGGATTGGAGGCAAGTTTTGGTTGCATAAAAAAAAGTTGGACTGCCAAAGAGAGCCTCATTTAGGCTGCCAGTCCATATAGGAGCTACCACATAGCCAATCACAGCCCTTATTTGGCACCACCAGGAACATTTTAATGGGTGTATTGCTCCCCAACTCTCTTTACATTTGAGTGTGGCTCATGGGTAAAAAAAAAGGTTGGGGATCCCTAATCTAAGGAGTTGGTGAGCAACATGTTGCTCCTGAGCCACTGGTTAGGGTCCGCTGCTCTAAAGCAACTAATATCATTAGTGGCTGTGTTTCTCATAAACAGGCACTGTTTTTACAAGCACAAGTAAAGACTGGTGCCTGAGAACTACACTCTGAAGGTTTTGAAAGAGGAACACAAATAAGTTTACTAAAAATAGAGGTATATCCTGTTTATACTACATTGTAAGTGAAAATGAATGCAATGTTAAATTCAAATATTTCTATGGCAGTGTTACTAGGAAGATTATTACTGTGACATCTTCCAATGAGGGGGCTATCTAAAGAGAGAACATGTGGAGATGTACATTTATACAGCTAAGAGAAGTATAATTTATTAAGAAAATATTCAGTGAAGGATAAATAAAGTACATTTAGCATAACTGCTGCGCCTCCTGTTAATGAGAAGAGGTTAAAAAAATAAATCAGTAGAATATTCTATATTCACTAAAATGCAATGTTAAAACTGAAACTTTGTTCAGATCTCGGTTTACTTTACTTCATAAGTGCAACAAATTCAAAGCAAAGACATATGTCTTACACTAGTATTTTGCTGCATATAGATCACAAACAAATCAAAACTTTGTGAGCACTATTAGGTGCCTCTGCAACTCCATGGTAACTCAAGGTTCCAACTCTACTGAACTGCAGTACATGCAGTCCCCCATAGAGAAGCCACACCCATAATTTTTTCTATGAAGATCGCATTGCACCTTTAATACCAGGGATGCACCAAATCCAGGATTCGGTTGGGGATTCAGCCAAAGTTTAGCCTTTTTTCAGCAGGATTCGAATTTGGCCGAATACATGCTCCTGGCCGAACCGAATCCTTAAAATCACCTAATTTTTTGTCACAAACACAGAAGTCGAAAATGTTTAGCCGCAGCTCTTTAACCCTTCAGCATCCTAATTTATATATATGTTAATTAGGATTCGGTATTCGACCAAATCCTTTGTGAAGGGTTTGGCGAATCCAAAAATAGCACTTGCCATCTTTAGAGTTAGAAATAATGGGAGGCTGCACCTCATACAACATGGTGAAGAAAGATGAGTCAGTGAGAAATACATCACTAATTTAGTGTGTACCTGATCACTTTTAGTGGTAGACAGCCAGCAGCACAAGATCCGTAATGTTTTAAAGCAAATAGAAGAAGTGGGGCAAGAAGTGGGGTCAGCTGCCAGCAATCTAAAAACAAGTCCTTTACTTGAAAAAGATTTGGCAGGATACCTAACCAAAAATGAGCCCTAGCCCTGGGATTCGGCTACATCCTAAACTAAACTAGGATTTAGAGCATCCAAACAGTGAATTATTTGGAACTACATTTGCTGCATTTTGATGTCCTCCACACTATTTAAATAGCATTTTGAGTTCTGAGATAACACACAAAATGAATGAATAACTTTTAAAATATATTCTTATAAATAAAAATAATATTGGTGTCTGTGATTGTATGTGCTCAGTAAAGTCACTTGTCAAATGATACATGGAAACTGTAAAGTATGCTTCCATGATGTTTTAAAAGACCTGTATAAAAGCACTAGCAAATGAGCACTCATGGCTTATGATAGCTGCTTCCATGGGCTGATCACGTTACTTGGCCATAGAGGGGCCGATTCTAGCTGCCAATATCAGTCCCTCAGACCTATTCAGCAGCTTATTGGCCCGTGTATCGGCACTAACAATGGGCCTGCCCGACCGACATCTGGCCTGATTTGTTGTCAGGGCCAAACAAGCAAATTAGCACAATATTGCTCACCCATAGGTGGGGATATCGAGAGAAGATCCGCTCGTTTGGTGACATTAGTGTGTATGGCCACCTTTAGACTAACAAATGTCTACCTAGTGCCTCCCATATGGAACATTGAAGGTTTTCGGTCTATGGTAAATACGGATGCACCAAATCCATGTGCCTGGCCGAAAGGAATTCTTAAAATCAAGCGACTTCACATAAGTTAAAAATTCTCTTTAACCCTTTTGGGTTGATTTGTGGTTTGGCTTAATCCAAGTGTATCCCTAATGGTAAATGGGGCACTTTGTGTCCATCCACCACAGTACTTAAACAAGGAACAGCAGTGGCATTTCTGAGCAGAGAAGAAAATTCAGAGTGTTTGGATTGCCACTGTTTTTTACCAAAGCAACAGAGAGATCAAAAGACCTCTGCTCAGTAGGCCTTTGGATCAATTTTTACCATTTTTTAGAGTAAGCCATGGAGGAACACCCATGCCTCCATGGTCCTAAAACCATTCAAAAAGAAAAACAGAAAGCATAATAAACAAAAAGAAGCAGCAAATGACAAGTCTGCATTTTTTTTTTTATTTATACAACAAAATTACAATTCTCCAGCAAAATAAAAAGAAAGGGTGCGGTATATTTGGGGAGAAAAATAAACTACAATACACAAGAGAATATATCCTGTTAATAACAACTTACAACCTGTTACAGAACTGAAGACACAGCAACACTAAAACTAATTCTCCTTGCCAACCCATCAATTCACTCACAAAGTACAGAGATCTGTACTTCTGGCAATTATTAACATGAATTTATAAAGCATGAATGCTTCTATCTACCAGCAGTGCATGAATGAACACCACCATATATTACAAATACTGAACATTTTTTGACTTACAATTAATTTTTTTATAATAGAGGAAAGGAAGAGCAGATAAAGCACAACTGTAGCTTAATGTGAAAAGGAAATCTCACTCATGCATAAACAATGTGAAAGCAAAATTCCCCAGGGGGTTTTCTGCACATGCTGTAAATGTTACTGCATTCTGATTCTGGCATTGATTATATGAATGGCTCTGTGAAGGTTTAAAGTGTGGGTGTACATATACAATCACTATGTTTTTATTCCAATGTGGTTTCAGAACTGACAATCAAAAATGATACAGAATCTAACAGTATCTATATTCACAGTATATGTTTTTATCCTTAGTAAAAGCATCAAATTATAATATAGTTTGGAAGAAGAGACTTGCTCAGCGGGTCTGAAATGGTACCACATCTCTAGTAGCAAAATGTAGAAATGTACCACTCATTGGCCTCTAGTTTCAATGAGATTGTACCTGTTCCTCAGGCAAAAATTTATGAAGCAGAATAAATTGAATACAAAGGGATCTTACTAATAACAGTGTTGCAGTAACAGATGCTGTTTGGTGCCCACCAGCTGGAGCCAGCATTAGTTCTTTTAATTAGGGGGATGTAATGCTGTACAGCAAATAGAGCAGGAGCATCTTCCTCAGCCTCCGGGTTCTGGGTAGCTGTGTTTACATTGCAAACGATTATTTGATGATAGATGAACCAACAGAAAAAACTATGCTGTTAGCCTCGTTTTACACAATCACTGCAGGTAGGTGCCTAATACATGCCTGCACAATCATGAGGTGCAATGCAAAGCCTGTATTATTGTAACAGTGATGGCCAAACGTGGCCAGCAGTGCAAGATGGAGTATGGTGGGCAAGTTCAATCATCAGGCCTCCACTGCGCATATGCTTTTAACAGAATTCATTAGTAAATTACACTTATTAGTTCCAATCAAATTCTACTTCGATCATAGAAACTAAACTTGAACACATCGTCACTGTCATTTGTGAACAGCTTTCATTAAGTGGAGCCACAGCACTACTTGTAAGATAATGGAAAGCAACAGATATATGTCTTATTTGTCTGACATTTTCTCCCACTCACTCATGCACAAACACACACAGAGGACCTACTTTGGCTTTCTGCAGCGGGCTGAAGCGCAGGTCATGCACAAAGGGGTTCCTGACGGGTCGGGCCAGCTCCTCCACCCGGCCATCTCCAGCTTCCAGCCCGTGGGACACAGCGCGCCCGTTTTTTGTCAGCCTCATGGTGCACAAATCGGCCAACAAGGAAGGCAGACAATGTGTACGTTTACAATATAAAAGGAAAGAAAACCCCCCAACAAAAAAATAAATGCAAAATGGAGAGAATGCCCGGAGTAGCGTGGAGTTCAGCAGACAGCACAAAAGGGATGTGGTATACTAATTGTTTTGTGGAGCTTGGGTGATTTCTGGAGGGAAACTGTTGTTTTTTTCGTCTCCTTTCCCTTCCTTCTGTGATGGCAGGAGACTGCAGAAAGCTATAATCCGAGCTGGGGATGTCCTGGAGTGGGGAAACGATTAGAACCCTGAGATGTGCTCAAGGGATAAGGATGATCCAAGCGGCTCACACACGTACCAAGTCAAGGCTAAGAGGGGGTGGAGCAAACGCTGATCTCCGGCGGGGACCTGAGTCTTTCAGTAGTGCAGGACACGTCTCCAGAGGATGAGGAGAGCGGGAGGAGGAGCAGCAGGCGTTGTCTGTATGTCTCCTGTCTAACAGGCTGTTCCGGCAGAGAAAGGGTTCAGCGAGAGGAAGCGGCAGGATGATGCACTCACTCCCTCTATTCCCCCTCCCCTTTTTCTATCCCCCCTACTCGTTTCCTCCGGTGGCAGCACAGACGTGTGACAGAGGGGAGGGGAGAGGGAGGAGGCAAAAACCGGTTTTCAGAATGCCACATACCAAAAGAAAGAGGGGAGGGTGGAGCTGCCTGAGGAGTAGAGACACAATATATTGTTAAAAAATAGCCAGGATAAATATTGTAAAAGGCATACTATTTTTGACTCTAAAAGCTAACTTTGGCATGTAAATAATTTGGTGCGTTATATACAGTCTTATTGTTTACAGTAAATACCCTATGAAGGTCTGACTAACCAAAATCTACACACTTGCCAGCTGCAAAGATATGATATAATGACAAAAGCCTTAGGATACCTGCGTGTGTAACATAACATTCTGTTCTGAACCCACACTGCTGATTTATGAAAGGGCAAAATGTGTAGTCAAATCACTATGGTTGTCTTTTTTACCCACAATATGGCTTTTTTTGCTATCACAGTGTGATAATGGGAACAGGCAAGAAAAATGTGCTCTGTAACTGTATATGGTAGATCAGTAATTCAGCATGGATAAAAAAAAAATAGGTATTTATATGTCTATGGTACCAGAAACTGGTCAGCCAAATCACATGCCTTTTATACTGTTCAGTTTGAAATTGTATATGACACATCTGTGAGTGTGTAGCCAACAATAGCCTTCTCCTCAATTTTTCATCTAAAAGATTAGTTAAACAACTAAAACATCATATTCACCTTTTTTACTATCTGTCTTTTTTCGTAAAAAAGAAACTTTATTAAACATGATTAGAGGGAACCTTTCTTACAAAGTGGCAAGGCAGTAGTGCAGGTATACATAGATTGCAAATTTCATTACAGGAATGTCAAGAACTATAAATACATACATTTTATATAAAATTGCCCCAACAAGTGTCTTCAGTCTTTAATAACTAAGATATATTTTAAAAAGTTGGACTTGTCCCCCCCTAAGCAACCTATTATGGTCCCACCCCTCAAACACACCAAAGGAAATGCTATTACACCCAACTATAGCAGCAACACTAGGAATTTGGAATAAACACAAAGAACAACTTATTACAACTTCCCCATTTCCCAAATTTCTAACTTTGATTGCAAACCCAGACTTCCCTCCTAGTTTAGATAACAGAGTTTTTGCAAGATGGGGAACATACGAAGATAGAGAAACTAGAATAAATGACTTTTACAAAAAAGGTAAAATCATAACTTTGGCGGATATCCAAAGGATCTGGGGAACCCACCCCAGAGATACATGATACCAGTTACATCATTATCTAAACAAATTCAAGGACACACCACCAAGAAACCAAACAACCACATGGGAAACAATGCTAGATACTCGGAAACTTCCCAAAAGACCACTGTCTTTTACATACAAACTTATGTTGATAAATCAAGACCCTCCTCAACTGGGATATATTGATGCATGGGAAAAAGAAATAACTATAAATATACTATAGAGAAAAAATGTTAACAAATATCCACAAAGCCTCTAGAGCCTCCAGAATACGGGAAATGCTCTATAAAGTAACTACTAGATGGTATTATGTGCCCGAGAAACTAAACAAGCTCTTCCCAATCACTAGTAACCTTTGCTGGAGATGTAGCTCTGAAATAGGGTCTTTTAAACACATATGGTTCTCCTGTCCAGCTATGTCACAATATTGGAGTAAAGTGTGTGAAATCTCTAGTAGAATTACCAATACTATTATACATCCCTCTAACCTCCCCCTGCTTCTCTTTCACTATGATAGCAACAACAATGCAATTGTAAACGATAAACTGGTACTCCATTTACTACATGCAGCAAAAGTACTTATCCCCAAAAGGTGGAAATCAACAAATCCCCCCACGGTTTACGAATGGGTCAACCTAGTAGAGGAAACTAGGAAATTAGAAGAAATCACAGCTTTGATACACAATAAGATTCATCAATACCATAGCATCTGGAACCCCTGGTTAAACTTGGTAAAAGTCTAAAGGAGAAACTGTTCTGGTATTTTGACACTTAGATAGGAAAAGGACTTAAACACTGGTCATTGGCATAGGCCGCATAGGACTTAGGTTGTATTTTTGATACCTCTGTATAACAAAACTCGCTGTTAACCCGGTTAAGAAATGAAGGATAAAGAACTTTGTTACAAAATGCTGAACCCCTCCCTCCCCTCCCTCTTCCTTTCTGTACCCCCCTCCCCCCCTTTTTTGAAATGCAAAATCAATAAAGAAAGATTTTGAAAAAAAAAAAAGTTGGACTTGTAGTGGGCAAGATGTGCTCTGAACAGCAAGACAAAAAAAAGTTTGCTGGAAGACACCAGTTGGGAACCCTTTGAAAGCAATGGCTTACCTACTAGGGTGCAGGAGGTGCAACTGCACCTTGGTCCACCACTAGCAAGGATGGGGGGAGGGGAGACACAAACCCCTATATGTAATAAACAATAATAACATGTAATAACACTAAGGAGCAGTAACCCATAGCAACCAATAAGATGTTTTCTTTTAAATAGGTGACCAACTACCTGCTGATTGGTTGCAGTGGGTTACTGCTCCTGGGCAAACATAGTGCCTTTTATTAAATAACCCCAGAAGTCACCCCATGGAGGTAGTTACACTGCTAGCTCAAAGAGAAATACAGAAGAACGGTGAAGTGATATAAGATCTACTACTTGTTGAAGTTGCACAGCACATAAACTCTAGATAAATTCTTTTTATTGTAAAATTGTTATTCACCTTTTATATGTGATTCACTCTGAGCATGTTTATGATATTTCTGCCTGCCAGCTCTGCTCTGTCATTAGTCCTGCCTAGGATTTATTTCCACTGTCCTCTTCCATGTGTCCCAGATCAAGAATTCAGTCAGTCATTATTTTCTTGCTGTTATGTTATCATTTACTGACTAGCTGCAGCATTCATGGTGTCAGCGGCAATTCTGGGATGTGAAGCCCTGATGCTGCTCTCTGCACTAGCAGAGCCAAATTTTAATTTTAAAAAATGAAAATTCGGATCTTGATGTTACCAGAGGCTGCTTTTTGTGGCCCCTGGTAACTGGAAAGCGCTGAAATGCCTAAAGAAAGCGCTGAGGGACTGGGGAGCCGAGCTACATAGGATTTCCCTCCAGCTAACAAGGAGTTAATGAGGTCAGCTTACTGGGCGGGAAAGAAAGCAGCTTTTACTCACCCCTCCCCTTCTGCTTGCCAGTTTTCTCTGCAGGGGTCACACAGCAGGCACGGAGCTGCATCTCTTCCCTCCACAACTGCACCCCCTCTCCTGCCTCCTACAAGGGAACCGCCGGCCATCGCTATGAGCGAGGACCTCATAGAGCAAGTGCGGGCCAAGGTAACTGCCGAAGGAGCCGACTGGCTGCGCCAGCTGCTCGGCTCTTTTGGCACACAGGAGCAAGAGAGTCAAGCGGCGGGCAGCGCCAGTAGACGCCCGGCCCGCCGCTCCCGCCCTCCCTCTCGCCTGAGCCCCAGTCCCCCCCGCGCCGTCCTCCTCCGCCGCCTCCCGGGCCCCAACTGCCGCAGCTGCGAGGCGGCGCGCGGAGGCCAGGACTGGGGCCCAGGCGAGGGCTCGCATCGCCACTGCCACCAATGTCCCCAAGGTCCTAAAGCCCCCTGCCAGCACCTATAAGGCAGGGAGGGCTGCACACAGGCCCCCATCACCAGTTTCTGCCCCAGATAGCCCCACCAGTGCAGCAGGGATGGCCCCCCACCCCATGGTGCCCCCCCACCCAGCACCCCTGGCTTGCTGCACCAACTCCCAGGTCAGCACTGGGCCTGCATATGGCATGGGGGATAGCGACATGCCCACACTAGATTTTGAGGAGGGGGAGCTCCCACATGAGGAGCCGGGGGAGACATTCTCCATCACAGGCAGCCTGTCCCCGGATCACTTCTTTTCCACACAGCCACCCCCTTCCCCCCCCCCTCTTTCCCCACCCGAATCTGCCAGCTACGAGCCTTCCACCCACCATGCAAACCATGAATCCTCGGCCCGGAGGCACTCCATTTGCCCCCGGCAAGTTTGGGGTGCACAGGCATCAAGGGCTACCCAGGGTACGGAGGCACGGCAGCGCCACCGTGCTGCTGGTGCCGCCATCGGGGTGCCAGACAGCCTCCAACCGTCCACCACCCAAATCAGGAGCACAGGCGTTCGGAGGGCAGCCTCCACACGATCTACCTCACCAGGGGTACCCTGCCTGTACAGCAGTCCTACACCCACTGGCACTACCTACCACCACAGCAGACCCAGGCTACGCGACACATCTGGGCATCGCCCGAGATTTCAGCCGGTAGCGGTACCTGCAACCTCCCCTCCAGTCGATCACGACATACCCACGCAGGACCGGAGTCCAACAGGTGAGCTTTCATGCATCAGGGCATGGGGCCAACAGGCCCATGGTAGCACAGAAATCTTGGCAGCCTTGCATGCCATTATGGATAAGATAGGCCCCTCCAATTCAGGTACAAACATTTCCCCTCCTTGTCCACTGAAGGATACTTACTTCTGTGGCATATCCCCCCTGGGCTGCCATCTGTCCGGGGAAATTAGAGAAAAAATTTGGCGAAACGAATACATAGACATTTGGTCCCTCATCTCGCTAGAGCAGCCTACAGTGGACAAGGAAAGGAGGTTTGACAGGGCGGATGACAAGAAGCCAAAGGTTGCCAAGACATTTGGCAACTGGCTTCAGGCATTTTCTGTCCTCGCATGCGTCATAGGCCAAAAATACCCGTCCAAATGTTCCGAGCTTTTTGTCTATTTAGATTCCATTTACGGCGCCTACAGGACGCACGGGGGCGCCTCATGGTGGCGCTACGATGAGGAATTTAGGCGCAGGATGGCTCTAAAGCCGGAATTGGGATGGGATATGAAAGCCACCGATGCATGGCTCAGAATCATGATGACCCCTAAGCCGCCCTTTCAGTACGGTGCCGCTGCGCCCTCCAACACCGGGTCCCAGGGCACAGCGGCCACAAGACGCCCCGGAGTCTGCTGGCTCTTTAACGAAGGGCACTGCAGATTTTTCGGTACGTGTAAATTCAAGCACGAATGTAACTTTTGCGGCGGGGCCCATTCGGCCCTGCGATGCTTCAAAAAAACCAGGGTACCACCAAAAGCTACAACAAGCGTTCGCGGCGAAGACGCCGGTGAACGTACAAAGGATGTCACCATGGCTAGACCTATACCACAGGAAGGGGGAAGCCGCATTAATTAGGGATGGTTTTACATACGGCTTCTTTATCCCCTTCACACCAAATTCCCAACCAACTTTTGCAGACAACCTAAAATCGGTACCAGACAACAAGGAAGTAGTGGCAACCAAACTGAGGAACGAAGTGGCACTGGGCCGCATGGCCGGCCCTTTCGCTTCCTTGCCTTTCCCAAACCTACGAGTTTCCCCCTTGGGTGTCGTTCCAAAGAAAGAGCCGGGAAAATTCAGGCTCATCCACCACCTATCTCACCCAAGGGGAAAATCAGTGAATGATGGGATTAGCAAGGAAGCCGCAGCAGTCTCATATGTGTCCTTTGATCGGGCGGTATCCCTGGTACGCCAGGCAGGGAGGGGAGCGTTGTTAGCGAAGTCGGACATCGAGTCCGCCTTCCGCCTGCTCCCGGTCCACAGCGACTGCTACCACCTATTGGGCTGCCAGTTCGAAGGCCAGTTCTATTTTGACATGTGCCTTCCCATGGGCTGCTCAATATCGTGTCGCTACTTCGAATGTTTTAGCACTTTTCTCGAATGGGTAGTCAGACACGAAACCGGAATTAACTCCGTCATTCATTACTTGGATGATTTCCTGTTCGTAGGCCCCCAAGCCACAAACGTGTGCCAGCTACTGCTGAGCACATTCCAATTTTTTATGTCAAAATTTGGAGTTCCCCTGTCGAAAGAAAAAACGGAGGGACCAACCACCGTTTTGTCTTTTCTGGGCATCGAAGTTGATACGACAGCCCTAGTTTTCCGCCTCCCGGAAGACAAGCTGCAAAGACTAAAAGGTACAGTAGCCGAAATGCTAGCAGCTAAGAAGGCGACGCTGCGCAACATGCAGTCATTACTGGGCCTGTTGGTCTTTGCTTGCCGCATAATGCCAATAGCACGGGTTTTCTCGCGCAGGCTATCCCTAGCCACGCGAGGCATTAAGCAACCCCATCATTTCATTAGGATCACCAAACAATTGAGGGAAGACCTGAGGGTCTGGCAAACATTCTTAGAGCACTACAATGGGCACACCTGCCTCATGGACACTGAAGTGTCCAATGAGGAGCTGAGCTTGTTCACGGACGCGGCCGGCTCCACTGGGTTCGGAGCCATTCTCGCCCAGAGCTGGTGCGCAGAGCAATGGCCCGACAGCTGGGCCTCGGTTGGGCTATGCAAAAACTGACCCTGCTGGAGCTGTTCCCCATAGTGGTGGCGGTTCAGATATGGGGACAGAGAATATCAGGGAAAAAGATATGTTTTTGGACAGACAACATGAGCGTGGTATTTGCAATAAACAGATTAACTTCCTCTTCCCTACCAGTGCTTGCCCTGCTGAGACATTTAGTCTTGCGCTGCCTTGATTTTAACATATGGTTCCGGGCACGACATGTGCCGGGGCGCGCTAATACTGCCGCTGATGCCCTGTCTCGTTTTCAGTGGCGGACCTTCAGGGAGCTGGTGCCAGCAGCGGAACAGGAGGGGACAGAATGCCCAGTATTCCTATGGCGCTTGGTGGAGGACAACTGCTGAGCATGGTCAGGTCCTCGGTAACCCCAGCTACGTGGCAAGCATACGGTAACGCATGGAGTGAGTGGCTACCATTCGCCAGGGGCACGAACGGCGAAGATAACCGCCAGCTATGCGATAGCACAATTGCATACCTCTTAGAGCTGCGAGCCAGGGGCGCATCAGCCGTGTCCGCGCAAAGGCGCCTTACAGGCCTGGCTTTTGCCTTTAAGCTGTTAGGTTGGCAGGA
This sequence comes from Xenopus tropicalis, assembly GCF_000004195.4. NCBI lineage: Eukaryota > Metazoa > Chordata > Amphibia > Anura > Pipidae > Xenopus > Xenopus tropicalis. Next base: position 78,355,622 of record NC_030682.2, on the reverse strand, counting down.
TGTCACTAAACACTTCGTAATTAGGCAAGCCCTCAAGGGCTGGAAGCGAGAAGGCAAAGAAAAAAGGGACACGCGCAGGCCAGTGGACTTCCACCTGCTACAGCGCTTGCTAGCCCCTCTGCAGGTCATATGCAGGTCCCAGTATGAGACCGCGCTATTCCAAGCAGCCTTCAGCCTGGCCTTTTTCGGGGCCCTTCGCATTAGTGAGCTCGTCCCCCCGAGCGCCAAAAAACCAGGCGGCCTAAGACACGGGGACATGATCATAAACCAAAATTTTGTACGCTTCCGCATAGGCAGGTCAAAAACTGACGTCCTGGGCAGGGGCTGCTGGGTAACCATTGCCGCTATCCGCGGACGCAGCTGCCCAGTAAGATTAGTGACTGCTTTTGCGTCACTACGGCGCGCTGGCACAAACTTCCTGGTCCATGAGGATGGCTCCCCCCTCACCCGCTACCAATTTAGCCGGCTTTTCAACAGATGCCTAGAGCGCCTGGGCTTAAATAAAAAAGAGTTTGGCACGCATTCCTTTAGGATCGGCGCTGCGACCGAAGCTTGCTTACAGGGCCTTAGCGAATCAGCTGTAAAAACCGTGGGGAGGTGGAAGTCCAACTGTTTCGCTTCATATGTCCGTCCCAACCTTATAGTTAACTAGTTCTCTAACCACCCCCCCCCCCCCCAGGTTCCACTACGCCAGTAGTTCTGCTGGTTGGGCACTCCTACCTCCGTCGGGCGGAGAGACGAGCGGCAATTCGTCCGGGCGGCAGGAACCTCGGTTTCCATGGGGTTGACATGGTATGGAAGGGAATTAGCGGCCTGCGGTGGTTACAAGTTTTACCAGAAGTGTTCTCCTTCAGTAGAATTTACAACGGCCCGATAGTATTAGTCGTGCATGCGGGTGGCAATGACCTCGGCACGGTCAAGGTAGCAGAACTCATAACCCTAATTAAGTCTGATCTAGAACGCTGCGCCTCGCTGTTCACCAAGGTTGTTATCGTATGGTCCGAAATTGTCCCTAGGCTGGTCTGGAGGGGGGCTAGGAAGTTTGCTGCGATTGATCAGGCACGCAAGCTCCTGAATGCGAGGATCTCCCGTTTTGTCAGAAGTAAAGGGTGGGTAGCATGGCGGCACTGCCACCTGGAGGGTGATACGTACAGATTTTTGACCCAGGACGGTGTACACCTTAACGACATAGGGCATGATATTTTCCTGTCCGGTTTACAGGATGGCATTGAGCGGGCACTAGGGCTTTTAGTGGGTGGGGGTCGGAGTTCAAGTAGGGATACATGAACTCCTCCTGGCGGGGGACAGTCCTTGGCCATTTATTTTCTGGTGGTGTTTTGAGGGTTTTTCACATGCCCACTGCTTTGCAGTGGCCGGCATTCGTTTGAAACAGTTAAATAAAAAAAAAAAATGTTGTTGCGATGTTTGGAAAAGTTGTATTACATGGCAAGGACTGTTTTGTTCTATGTTATGAAATAAAGCTGTGGCCGAACTCCACCCACATAAAGAAAAGCCCTGGTGTCATAGTGTTTTTTCTTGGTTGGGCATTGTAGGCAAAAGGGGTCAATTCTGGTGGGGAGGGAATAAGTCTCCGCAGTCTTGGCTGCACCCTTGCCTCATGGCAGGAGCAGCCCTGCATGCTGTGTTAGTTCCTTTATTTTTGTGATGCTCTGTGTTCAGAACAAATTATTCTGACATATTTTCCAATAACCATAAAGAGTGTTCAATTTTTCCATTAAAGGGTGGTTCATCTTTCAGTTAACTTTTAGCATGTTATTTATCAGTTGGTCTTCATTATTTATTTTTTTTTGAATTATTTGCCTTCTTCTTCTAAGTCTTTGCAACTTTCAAATGGGGGGTCACTGACCCCCAGCATCCAAAAATCTATTGCTGTTTGAGGGTACAGTTTTTATTGTTATTGTTACTCATTATAACTTATTTTACTATTCAGGTCCTCTCCTATTTATGTATCAGTCTCTCATTCAGACAAGGTAAGTTGCACCCTAACAACCAGAAAACTGCTGAAACTCCAAACTGGAAAACTGCTGAGCAGAAATTAAAATAATTAAAAAAGTACAAATAATAAAAGATGAAGACCATACTAAAAGTTAACTCAAAGGTGAGCAACCCCTTTAATTCAATTTTTAAAGCATATGCAGGTATAGGATCCCATATCCAGAAACCTGTTATCCAGTAAGTTCTGAATAACGGAAAGGCCATCTCCCATAGACTCCATTATAAGCAAAAAATAATGTAATAATAAAACAGTACATTGTACTTAATCCTTTCTAAAGTATAATTAATCCTTATTGAAGGCAAAACAAGCCTATTGGGTTTATTCAATATTTAAATGATATTTAGCAGACTGAAGTTATAGAGATCCAAATTATGAAAAGATTCCTTATCCGGAAAACCCCAGGTCCCGAGCATTCTGGATAACAGATCCCATACCTGTATATAATTTGTGCTATTTGATAAGCTAGGCATGCACAGCCCGACATTTCCTGCAAACTCTTCAGATCTACTAAGCAGCATTGGCCTTTGTACAGGGCCAAAAAGATGGGCATAAATGCCATCATCTCCTAATGGTTTACTTAGGACCATGTTTCAACTGAATTTTTAGCTTGGTAGCCAAGAGAACAGATCAACCATATTTCGCACATAATATGGATTACCATATTGGGCAAAGTTTTTTTGGTCACTTTTTTGGCACCTCTTTTTTATAAAAGTTTAGCTTTGGATACTATTTTTCCACCCATACTTTTAATAAAAAAAATATTACGCCTTCAATCAAATATTGGGTGTGTTTCTGCTATTTTGTTTGAAATAACACTGTAAACTTTTCAGAATGTCAGAATGCAAAAAAATAGAGGCTATAGCATCACTACTTCAGCCATATATTCCAGTTTGCGTTGTTATGATGCCTCCCCCAAGTGTGTTGGTGGTTCAGCAGAGTTTTATGAACGTCTCTCACCTATTTGCCTTTCAGGTGGTAGGGAGCTGTTCTGTTACTAGTAACACTAAAGGCATACTTGACGGAAACCAATGTTCTCTCTAATTCCTTTTCGGCTATGTGCACCACAAAATTATTTTGTGCAAACATTTTAAACTTGCATGCTTATTTAATAAAAACAGTGTGCTCAGGTCAAAATGGATACAAAATTCATCAGCACAATTATTTGTGTGCACCACAATTTGTTGTGTGTGCTGGCCTCAAAGTTTGTGTGCACACACAAGCGCACAGCTTAGAAGGAGCACTGACAGAAACCTGTGGGGGTATTCTTAAGGCTGGATTATGTGTCCACATAAGGTGGGGTGTAAATTGTTTAGTTTGATCCATGGTAGGAGCAAATACAGAAAACTTGAGAAAAAAACTACAGAAAAGTGATCTACAAATACCAAAGCATGGTGGTACCCTGAGTAAATCCCCTGAACTAAATCACTAACTTATATGGTTCTCCAGTTTGCTAAAAAGAGTCAGCTTTATCCAGCTTGGGTTTACATATGGTACAATAGAGTGACTAACACCCAATTTCTACAAAGAGATGAATAAAAAATAGCAGGTTTATTGTTACCAATGTTACCATTACACACAGGAACTTTCATCTGAGAAACCAGAACAGTGCACAGACAAACATTTAAATGCAGAATTTGGCGCCAAGCACAGTTGCTAGGCAACCTCCCGCATACCTGCAGCATAACATGATGCTGCCCTGCTGCTGACAATCCTAGACCATAGTGCACTGGACTAATCTCACCTAAGTGACTAGATAGCCAGTTTTTTTATAGTTTTTTTCCCTGGGCTGGTGCTTCTGTTTGAAGAATACTGTATAGGCGCATGGAAAAACTGTCTAATTTCTGTACTATTTTTTGGCATCCCTAATGAAATACACTTTCATTGTCCTTTAGGTCATACTAGAATATAATTAAACTGCAAATTTCATTTTAATAGAGTGGCATGTTTTCAGCTACATAGGGCTCATTATCAAATATAGCATATACATTTTTACAAAATTATTTAATTAACATCCCAGAGCCAATACTATATATGTTTAGTTTGTTGCTCAGGTCACAGTACCACAGTACAGTGTGATTTAAAAGCAAAACTGTCTATATGCTTTTTCTCTGGTACTTGTGACAGCAATACATTTCTTTCGAGGTTGTTAACAGCAGCCCTAGCCTGTGCAAAAAGTTTGGGGCCGTAACCTCTTGCCAAAAACCGGAGTGCAGAGACATGTGACTGCCACGGTGTATACAGCATTGCCTGTTTTTATCATTTCTGGGACATGTAGATGCCCCCTTCGTCACCCCTGGACTTGTGTATTTTGAGTGGACACAGGCGCATCGAGGCCCTTAACTTACCACCAGGCCTGCTGCTCTATGCATCTAATGCCTGAATTTTTATCCAGTGCAAGGTGTAAAGCGCAGGTAGACCCCAATCATTTTACTAAAAGTTGTTGTACTATTTGTTGATGCAACTACACAGTAAATGGGGAGGCAATAATCTGTGTGTGTTGTCGTTACCCAAGTTCAAGCTTTTAATTGCAGATCCTGAGCGGGACTGCAGAGGGGTTAATTTTGAGAATGGTCTTATGAGGACCAAGGGACAATTGCTTTAACTAATTAAAGAACAGTGTGGCTTAAGTTCGAACTGAGATTCATAATAGGCCTTTGCTTACAAGGTCACACAGGCCGAAATAACCCCCAACAGGCCAATAAAAACTGTCTATGGCAGCCCCTCTGGCATTTGTTACAATTTACATCACTGTGGCTAGGGGCGGATTATATATTTTGAAATGAAGTCGTAATTGTACAACTTACAGTATATCATTTATACAACTTAACATAACCATAAATCATAAATAGTTACAACTTCAAAAGTTATGGAAAATGCAATACTTCAGTCTGGTTCATTATGATTTAAGATAGTCAAAGAATATTTGGTTTCAGTAGAGGTCACCCCAACAAAAATTGTAAAAAACACACTGCATTCATTCTGTATTTTGAAATATTGGTGCCGCCACTCATAGTCCTCATAGTTCCTTTTATATACCTGTCAGTCATTTATATACTTGAATACATTTTATTTTTCATTGTCTGTGAAATAATATCAATAAAAGTTTCTGATGTTGCAAAAAATTCCAAAACCATTTTGTGTTTATTTAAAGGAAAAGTAACACCAAAAATGAAAGTATAAAAGTAATTACAATATAATAAAGGCTGGTAACTTACAGATAAAAGATAAAATCCCATTATATTCTACATGGTTTATGTGTTATCTGCTATGTAACCTGTGCCTTTTGGCTGCCCCCATGCTACACAGCAGCTTATTTATATAAAATATAGTAGTGTTATTATAGCAAACACACCAGTTTTACCAGTGCAGGGCACTGTATTCAAGAATCTTATCCCTTATTAAACCTTCAAAAAGCTTTCCAACTACTGATGTCAGACTACAGGCCTATAGTTTTCAGGCTGAGAACGGCATCCTTTTTTTTTTATGTGGAACCACATTAGCAATTCTCCAGTCTCTCAGCACCATGCCACACCTTAATGAATCCTGAAAAAGTAAGTGAAGAGGTTTGGCAATCCCAGAGCTCATTCAATGAGCTTTGATGAATACCATCCAGTCCTAGACCTTTGTTTACCTTTAAATGTCCAAGTCTCTTTAATTTCTTTCCGAGTGACCCATTCATTAGTAGTTATATTACTAGAATTGGGTCTATTAAAAGGGAAGCCTTGATTAGCTGGCTCCTCAGTTGTATAAAAAGATGAAAAATAAAAGTTCAATATTTCTGCTTTTTCCCTGTTCTTATCAACCAACTGCCCCCCCCCCCCGTGATAATAAGGGTCCACCCCTTCTTGTTTCATTTTTTTACTATTTATACATTTTAAAAATAATTTTGGATTTGTTTTACTCCTAGCTGCAATACTCCTTTCTGTCTCTATTTTAGCTTGTCTGATAACTTTTTTGCATGCTTTATTTGCTTCCTTGTACCTGATGAACATTTCTGCTGTTCAAGCTAATTTGAATGCTTTAAAAGCACGTTTTTTACTGTTCCTTTAAGGATGCCATGACTTCATATAGAACACCCTAACCAGTTTCTCTAAAAACAGTTTGAGGGTCACACCTGCAATATTGATATGTTTGCCACTGCTGCTAGAATTATTAATAATCTAGCTTCCTTGTAGTTTTGGTTGATTCCAGAATAGTCTACAGAAAGGGCAGTTCCATAAATATTGCATTAAATCTGCAGTCACCTGTCCACATCTAGAGCAGTTGCTGTTTGCCCATCAGTTGGCCAGAATTTTTTTAAGTTTTATGGAAGTTCTATGGAGAACAAGGAATACCATGGCTATTAATACGCTTTCAAAAGTCCCTCCATGTTCAGTTCTGGTATGTTAGTTGTCCACTGTCTTGGTCTTCATGTCATCTATATTATGCTGTAAGAATCTATAATGAATATAATTTTGCTTCCTTATCCACTGTTCTTGTTTGATAGAAAGTTATTGATGGTGTTATTCCAACTTGGGCTTGTATTCCAATTTGGGCTTGTGGAAAAGTGAATATGTTACTGACCAGAGGTGGGTATCTGACCTGCAGTTCCACCCCACTTTAGTGGTTTGTTGCCCCTTGCATTAGTTAGCACAAAGTAAAGACTCCCTTCCCATCTCAATCCCTGTGTGTTAACCCTATAGCTTGGTCTATCTTCTAATTGATATTTCCTCTATTACTAAGTCCTGTTACCTAGGTAGTGTGTTACTACTTCCTGTTTCACTTTAATTTAGTGATTTAGGAATCACACAGGGACCCTGTGAATGAGGTTTAGACCAGGACCAGGAACGTGAGTTAAGGTGGCCATACATGTTGAGATCTTCTCCCGATTTGATTGCTGTGTGGTGTTTGTAAATAAACTTTGCCTGTTTGCAGTTAAGAGATGTAATTGTACAACACCAGTCCCTTCCTCCTCCATTTAGGTAAGGTAGAGCTGAGAAAGGGAGCCTAATGTCATATTTCTGCTAAACTAAGCTAAAATGTACTTTTAGGGCCAATATCAGGTTACAGCTGTACACTGTTTGTTCACTGTGAAAGTCTGGATTATTCAGCAAGGGTTGGTAGAGGGAGTGGCAGCTATTCCGGTTGTAACATTTTCTAAGTAACTTTCATGTTGAAAGAAACTGCTATATGTTTCAAATTCAACAGGTCCCTTTCCTGTACCATATACATCACACCTATCGAATTGTTTTTTGGAGAAGAGCTCTCGGCCTGGGTATAACTGCATATAATTCAAAGGCAATTCTTGCCTGTAAATCTGAAGAAGTGAGAATAAAAAGCTTATATGTAATAAGCATGTGAGTTCTTATTGGTTGCTATGGATTACTGCTCCTGGGCAAACTTAGTGCTTTTTATTACATAAGGGGGTAAAAGTTAACTTAAAGTGAACCTCCCCTTTAAGAAGGTCGGACTGGGTCTATTCTGTACAGCAACTAATCCATCTGCTTATGTATAAATCGAGTAGCTCAATCGTCCCTTAGACATTTCCCTTTAAACAGGGCAAGGACCCAAGATCTTCACAATAATTTTTAATCTACATTATTGCAGCAACTGCTGATTCTCCACCTCTCTTGATAATATTGTAGGCTTTCTCTCCCAGGCAACAACATCCTGATTCTTGTTACTTTGTTTCTTTTCATCCAGGGACACCTGAGCCTAGTCACGTGTGATGTGTGTGTGTGAATGAGAGAGTGTGTTCTGGTTTCAGTGTAGATGAGAATGGCTGCGTGTGCATTTGAGTATGTGAGAGATAACTAAATCTGCCTGTGTTTGTGCAAGAAATTATTATTAACATGTATTTCTAAAATACCAACATATTCCACAGAATTGTACAGTAAATAGGTGAATACCTTAAACATACAAGGAAAAATACGAAAACAATCAGTAATAAATACAACAGGTATGTTGGTATGTTTCTGCGCCCTTTGACCATTACCTGAGCTAATATACAGTCCTGTCTATCCCTTGTATGTTCCATTTGCACTGGTTAAATTTCCAAAGTGTGTAAGTTCCTGTTTTTTTCATCGTTCTACACAACTGAGGTGCCAGCTAATCAAGGTTTCTATTTTAATAAAACAATTCTAGTACAGGTATGGGACCAGTTATCCAGAATGCTTGGGTCCTGGGGTTTTCCGGATAAGGGGTCTTTTCGTAATTCCGATCTCCTACCTTTAGTATAAAACCCAATTGGATTGTTTTGGCTCCAATAAGGATTAATTATATCTTAGTTGGGATCAACTACAAGGTACCATTTTATTATTACAGAGAAAAAGGAAATAATTTTTAAAACTGTGAATTATTTGGATTCTGGATAATGGGTTTCTAGATAAGGAGTCCGATACCTGTAATATAACTACTGATGCATGGGTCATTCAGTAAGAAATTCAAAAGAGACTTGAAAATGTAAAGGTAAATAAAGGTCCAGGACCGGATGGTATTCATCCCAGGGTAGTAAAGAAGCTTAGCTCTGTGATTGCTAAAATTATTCATTTAATTTTTCAGGATTCATTGAATGGTGCATGGTGCCGAGGAACAGGGCAGTAAAATGGAAAATGAGGTTGAATGTTGAAAAGTGCAAATGTATGCACTTTGGAAGCAATAATATAAATCCAAGTTAAACACTATACAGTTTTGGGGGAAACTGAGAAGGATCTGGGAACTTTTGTAGATAACAAGTTGTCTAATTCCAGGCAGTGTCATTCACTGGCTACTAAAGCAAATAAAGAGATGTCTTGCATAAAAAAGGAAATTGACTCAAGGGATAAAAACATAATTTTGCCTCTGTATAGGTGTCTGGTAAGGACTCATCTTGAGTTTTGGGCTCCAGACCAAGAAGGATATTAATGAGCTGGAGAGAATGCAGAGATGTGCAACTAAACTGGTAAAGGGGATGGAAAACTAGAACTATGAGGTTATTGATGTAAATATATATGGTTTATGTATATGAGTGTATAGATAGGTCAGTATAGGTTTGTTAGTGCTGGTTTCACTTGAAAAAGGTTGAACTTGATGAACTTTTTTAACCCTATGTAACTATGTTAGCAGAAAGTTTAGGTGTCCCAAAAGGGCATCAGTGAAGCCCTGAGCTGGTAGAGGTTTTTGCCTGGTTCACTGGAGAGTTAGGACCCACAGACTGCCACCTAAACGTCCCCATACACGGGCCGATTCTAGCTGCCGATATCTGTCCCTTAGACCGATCTCGCCAAGCGAGCGAATCTTCACGTGTATGGGGACCTTAACACTCCCAACAGACTGTTTGTGTGTGTATGTCTAACATGTTTGTTTCCCCCCTTCCTCAATAGCTGCATACAATAGAACATGTAAAGCCATGATCCAGGGAGTAAAACTGACTGCTGTTTATAATCAGAAAGGAATGCAGTGCAGTGTGTATAGGGGTGGGTGCGTGTGTAAAACATGGGTGTGTTTTTGTAGAAATGGTAGGTGATTGTGTGGGGTAATGGAGGGTGGGTGTGTCAGAGCAGGGTGCGTGTGTTGGGGAGGGTGCTTGAGTAGTCAGAAAGGATGACTGTGTAGAGCAGGGGTAGGGAACCTATGGCTCGGGAGCCAGATGTGGCTCTTTTGATGGCTGCATCTGGCTCTGCCAAATCTTTAAAACCGGGGGGCGTGGCCTGAGCTCGGCGGATAGAAGACGTGTTCAAAGCCTTAGAACACGTCTTCTATCAGCCGAGCGCAGGCCACACCCTCCTCCGCATCCGGCATCCTTGGGACCCACCCTACCTTGCCCCTGCGCTAGGCAGATAGAAGACGTCTTCTATCCGCCGAGCACAGGCCACGCCCTCCTCTGCATCGCATCCGGCATCCTTGGGACCCACCCTACCTTGCCCCTCAGCATCCGTGGCCAAACATATTGTATGGCTCTCATGGAATTACATTTTAAAATATGTGGTGTTTATGGCTCTCTCAGCCAAAAAGGTTCCCAACCCCTGGTGTAGAGTGTGCTTGGGTGGGTGGCAGGTGTGTGTTTGGGGGGTGGGTGCATGCGTAGGAGAGTGGAGGTGTGTTGGGGGCAGGTGTGTGCAAAGGGTATGTGTGTATGGAGGGTTACTGGGTGGGTTCCTGTGTAGATGGTTAGTGGGGGGTGCTTGTGTAGGGGGTTAGTAGGGGGTGCATGTGTAGAAGGGTTGCGTGTGTGTATAGAAGGGTTAGGTTAGAGTGTGTGTAGGGGGTGGAGGGTATGTGTGTTGGGAGGTTGAGGGTGCATGTGAAGGAGGGACATATAGAGCATATAAAGCCATGATCCAGTGTGCAAAACCAAGTGAAATATGCAGATTGAGTACTGGCTTTTTTTCATGTTGCTTTGGATCATTGGAAGGAACTCTCCTGGTTAGGAAGAGCAGCCAACAATCAGGAGGTCCTGAGATTGAACCGCAACAGAGCCTAACATACTGTTTGCTAGGCATATGCCCTGCATATGGACCACAGGTGTCTGACCACTCTTGCATCAAGACCACAGGAGTGATTTGGGGGATCATAAGGAAGGTTGGGGCAAGCTATGGAAAATAGAAGAGAAACACAAAAGATGTAAGCAAAATCAAATAAATAAAAGCTAGGGAAATTAACCAGAGATGTAATACTTATACAATTCAGCAGGAACAGGCACCAAGGTTTGTTTATAGCCTGTGTATAAAGAAAGTATAACTGTCTGCCAGCATAGCAATACCCCTGTACTAAGCACAGCTCTGTAAGAAATTGCCATTTGACAGCCCACTGCAACCGAATATGTCGGATTTGTCTGCTCCCCTGCCTGTTTGTATGATATCACCTTTTAAAGAATAAGTAAACCTTTTTTTTCTATTAATAAAATTACTTTAAACAGCTTCCCAGAATTGCCTACCTTTGTCCCTCTGTTGTTTCTGACCTGGTTCCTTAGTTACAAGCTGATCGATTCCTCTCCTTCCTTGTTCAGAGTGAAGCTCCACCCCCACTTCCTGTTCAGGTCTCTCATTACATCGACTACCTGTAGTCGAAGTGGAGAGCCTTCTGCGCATGCCTGGAGGCAGCAGGAGACAATCTGTGCATTAGCAGAGTTTTTTTTCTTGATGAGAGACCTGAACAGGAAGTGGGGGCGGAGCTCCACTCTGAACAAGGAATCATGCGTTAGTATTATTTCTATGCGATAATTATCTCAATGCGTTAAAAATAACGCTTTGCGATAATACGTTTTTTTGCGCATGCGATATGAGTGTTAACACATGCAAAATGACTTTGATGAATCAATACTTAATTATCGCACACTTTTTAATGCAAAAAACGATAAGCGTTAACGGGCTTTAGTGAATTGGCCCCATAGTGTGTTCTTAGAACAAGAGGCAAAACATTTTTATTATATATAAATGTAACTGATTATGTATCAGAGCAAAAATGGCCACCAGGTGAAAGCTGCTATTTGCTTTAGGAAAATGTGATGGTGCTAGCAAGTGGAGAGGATATATGCAGTACAAATAATGCCATTTGGGTGGGGGAGATATGCCCAACTGATATACATTGTAGGCAAATGTAGGCTTTACATGTCCTTTAAGATCATATAGTTGAATGAGGCTTTCTGCACCTTTTATCACTTTGTAATAATAAAGATACAGAATTTTAGTCAGAATAAACTTATTGTTGTAAAAGTTGTATCTAAAGCATAGACTGAATCACCAATTTAGAGTGAAAAACAAGACAGAAATGCAACCTCCACCCCTACATAATGTTCCCCAAAATATTAATGACTTACTAATAACTGTAATAGGCCAAATGTATTAATGAGCAAAAACAAAGCATAAATAATCACAAACGCAGATTGCAGTTACACACATAGGGGCACATTCATGAAAACACGAGTTTGAATCCCGAATGGGATAAATTTGGATTGGATACCAAAATTTCTGAAGATCGCAAATATCACGAATATGCATACCGAACAATTGTAAACAGCGGGATAACCTTTCCGTCTTTAGCGCGCAAAAAAAGTTGCACGGGTGCCGAAAAAGTAGCACAATTGGCGAAAAATTTGGTGAAAATACGCTCGGAGCGTTTTAATTACCACTCTGAGCGTTCATGTCTTAGTAAATCTGCCCCCTAGAGTAATAAACTATATATCACTTGCTCTTAGATCATCTAGAAACAAAGGCATTCAATAAAGCGGGTAAAGATAGGGCCAAAAGATCACAAGCTATGTTGTTATTGCGTATAAGAGAATCAATACCTAATATGCTATGATGAAATGAGTGGAGGGCATTCCAATTAATAGATAAACCTGAGTAAGCAATAGCAGCTGTATCAGTTTTACAAATAATGGAATATTGATGCAATCAATAGCTATGTGTCAGTCTTGTTAAAATAGTGGTTATAATTTTCCCACTCCGGTTGTTTTGAAAAATGTGAATCACATGTTAACTGATTCTATAATTTTCCCACTAGCACACAATCCTGAAAGCTACCTGGGAGTAGCAGCCAGCATTCACTCTTTTAACATCTACATAAAGAACTCAAACAGATACAGGACTTGGTATAGAAAAGGCTGTGGCTGTTTAATAATAATAATACATTTTTTTAACAACATTAATTCATTTATCAACTTTATAAATGATTAGCATTAACCAATGACAGCTTAAAGGAACAGTTCAGTGTAAAAATTATATTGGGTAAAATGGATAGACTGTGCAAAATAAAAAATTATTCTAATATAGTTAATTAGGCAAAAATGTATTCTATAAAGGCTGAAGTGAGCAGATGTCTAATATAACAGGCAGAACGCTACTTCCTGCTTTCGGCTCTCTAACCCCTTTATTAGTCAGTGACTAACAAAATATCCAGAACATTACTTCCTCCTTTACGGCTCTCTGTTAGCAGTCAGTAACCAATCAGTGGCTTTAGTGGGGGGGGGGGGGTCAAATGGGACATAACTGTTCAGTTAGTTTGTGAGCACGCAGGTCAGATTCAAATGCAAACTAACTGAACAGTTATGTCCCATATGCCCCCCTAAAGTCACTGATTGGTTACTGACTTCTAACAGCATAGAGAGCTGTAAAGGAGGAAGTAATGTTTTGGCTATTTTGTTAGACATCTGTTCACTCCAGCCTTTATAGATTACATTTTTGTCTAACTATGTTAGAAATATTTTTTATTTTGTGCAGTTTTTTTACCCAGTTTAATTTTTACACTGAACTGTTGCTTTAAAGTATGAACCATCCCTGCTCAATTTATACCCAGCAGGCTGCCCTCTTTAAAGAAAAGAGCAGAAGCTTAAGTATATAGCCTAACAATAGCCTAGAGCAGTGCTGTCCAACTTCTGCGGTGCCGAGGGCCGGAATTTCTCGCGCATACATGGTGGAGGGCCGCTAATGGAAGCCACTCCCCCTTTTAAACCACACCCACTTCAATCCACATGACTTCAATCCACATGACTTCTCCTCCCCTGTGGATAGCACAGCAACCCCCAGTACATAATTACACACCTTAGGGGCCATTTATTGGCTATTTCCAACTGCTAACAAACTCCCAGAACAAACCCCTGCCAGGTTCACCTCCCACAGGCAGCATAGGGTAGAAAGAGTATGGCACACACAGGCAGCACTCTGCCTGCCCTACACTACCTGTGTGTGCCATACTCTGCCTGCCCCATGATGCCTGTGTCTGCCATATGCTGCCTGTGTGTGCCATACTCTGCCTGCCCTATGATGCCGGTGTCTGCCACATGCTGCCTGTGTGTGCCATAATCTGCCTGCCCTATGATGCTTGTGTCTGCCATATGCTGCCTGTGTGTGCCATACTCTGCTCTACCCTGCCTGTGTACCATACTCTGCCCTACCCTGCCTATGTGTGCCATACTCTGCCCTACCCTGCCTGTGTGTGCCATACTCTGCCCTACCCTGCCTGTGTGCCATACTCTGCCCTACCCTGCCTGTGTGTTCAATACCCTCCCTGTCCTATGCTGCCTGTTTGTGCCATACCCTCCCTGCCTTATGCTGCCTATGTGCCATACTCTGCCTGCCCTATGCTGCCTATGTGCCATACCCTCCCTGCCCTTTGCTGCCTATGTGCCATACTCTGCCTACCCTATGCTGCCTACACACAGGCCTGAGGTGTGAACAGGAGAACAATATGGGTGATTACAGCCTGAGCCTGAGGTGTGAACACTGCAGGGAGTAAAAAATGCATAGATTAAAAGGTGTGAACAGTACAGGGGATTACATGTTTAAACAATACAGAGGGATTACAGCCTGACTCTGAGGTGAGAACCATGCAGGGGGGCAGTTAATCACAGTACTGATATCATTAAAAGCTTATACAAGGGTAAACCATCAAAGCAGCCAGACAGGTGGGGGGCCACACAGAGGGGGGCCGCCAGTTGGACAGCACTGGCCTAGAGCATCCCTTCAAAATAAAATGAGACAGCCACAATAATATATATATATTTTTTAATAATAAAAGAAAACAAGACAGGGTGTGGCAGCCATCCTGCCAGGTTCCACTGAAGTCCAGCGCTGCTTTGATGGCTTACTCTTGTGTAAGATTTAAATGGTATCAGTACTGTGATTAACTGCACCCCCCCTGCATGGTTCACACCTCAGATTCAGGCTGTAAACCCTTTGTATTGTTTAAAAATGTAATCCCCCTTTTAATCTCTGCATTGTTCACCCCTTGCAGTGTTCACACCCCTGGCTCAGACTGTAAGAACCCACATAGTCCCCTGTTCACACCTCAGACTGTAGGAGCAGTAGAAACCCACAAATAATCCCTGCACACTACAAAAAGAACATATACTGAGGTGGTACTGCAATTAAAAAGTTTTTTAATATATAGTTATTTTGCAGACCGTAGGAGCAGTGCCAGCATTGTGTCACTGTATGCTGCCTGTGTGTGCCATACACCCAGGCAGCATAGGGCAAGCAGAGTATGGCACACACAGGCAGGGTAGGGCAGGCAGAGTATGGCACACACAGGCAGGGTAGGACAGGCAGAGTATGGCACACACATGCAGCATAGGGCAGGCAGAGTATGGCACACACAGGCAGCATAGGGCAGGCAGAGTATGGCACACACAGGCAGCATAGGGCAGACAGAGTATGGCACACACAGGCATGGTAGGGAGACAGAGTATGGCACACACAGGCAGGGTAGGACAGGCATAGTATGGCACACACAGGCAGGGTAGGCAGGCAGAGTATGGCACACACATGCAGCATAGGGCAGGCAGAGTATGGCACACACAGGCAGCATAGGGCAGGCAGAGTATGGCACACACAGGCAGCATAGGGCAAACAGAGTATGACACACACAGGCAGGGTAGGGCAGACAAAGTATGGCACACACAGGCATGGCAAGGAGACAGAGTATGCCACACACAGGCAGGGTAGGGCAGGCATAGTATGGCACACACAGGCACACAGGCAGGGTAGGGCAGGCAGAGTATGGTACACACAGGCCAAGTATGGCACAAACCAGCCAAGTATGGCACAAACCAGCCAAGAATGGCACACACTGTCAAAGTATGGCACACGCAGACAGGGTAGGGAAGGCAGAGTATGGCACACACAGGCAGGGTAGGGAAGGCAGGTTTTTGCTGTACTACAACCATTAATGTGGGTATGGTCATGTGATAACATGGGTGTGGTTTCAAAAAGGGAGTGGTCAAAACTGGCTTCCATTATCGGCCCTACACCACGTAGGCTGGAAAAATTCCGGCCCTCGGTACCACAGAAGTTGGACAGCACTGACTTATGGGAAGCATGCAACTGGGGAGGTTGTTATAGGAATTTACTACATGGGGACAACTATAGATAGGCTAAACGCACTTGTGTGCCACTGACACTCTCCTATGCCTGAAGGTTCATGGGAGCAGTAGCCAGCAATCACTGCTTTAAGATATAAATATTGAATAAATATAACTACATGCCTTGAAAAGCCATGGCTGTTTATTAATATTAATAATTGTATTTCTAAAATGTATTAACCAGACATTAATTCATTAATCATCTTGGTAATTGATTAACATTAAACAATGACAGCTTGAAGTATTAACCAGCCCCAGCTTAATTTACACTCAGCTGGCTGTCCTTTATAAAGAAAAGGCTGCAAGCTCAAGCATAAGGCAATAGCCTAGAGCACCCCCCTACACCAAGATCTTTCAAAACTTTGAATTGGCCTTGGCCACAACTTAAGCTTTTTAAAAAGAAAACTTTGCAATATACAGTGCATAAGTTTAAAAAATATGCAGTCTTTAATGATTTTCAAAAATAAAATAGTTTAGAACAGTTCCCTAAACCTGGCTCCCTGTTCACCTGTTAATCTGGCTGACTACTTTGAGACTCAATGAAAATGTCCTTAGCCTGCATCCTCCAATCCTGCATTTCCCTGCACATGTGATGTCAATAAGGAAAGGAACAGTGCAATGCATTGTGGGTTATGTAGTTCCTGCATGCTGTCTGTAAGCTGTTGAGAAGTTGTTGCAATTGGTAACATCAATGTTTTAGTCCTTCCTCCGCTGCCAAGATTTCAAATGATGCAAAAAGAGATGGACAGTCTTACAGCTGGAGTTCAGCATATAAAAATAGTATTTATTCATACCTTTTGAATGAACAGATTACAGTGATAGGTATATTAGGGGTTTCTGTGTTGTGTGTGGCTCTTTAGCAAACTTTGGTTCAGAAGCTGGAGTTCCTCCATAAAATATCTGATCCTGTGTCAGATAAATGAATCCTATCAACACTATATAGCCACTCTCCACCAAGTTCCAGTTTATGATTCCTGTACACCATTATAAAAAAAAATTGGAAATAGCAAAATAACATTTTTGTGGCATCTTTTAAGAGAACATAAGGTAGCTTTTTGAATCCATGTTAACCTTGGTATAACCTCTGATAAGACAACAACTGTATTTGCAGGCCCAGATTTGTGGCGAGACACTGATCTATTTCATGTTTGCAAATACCCAGCGCCCCAACAGTAAATTCGGCGCTGGGTATTTGGAGACATGAAATAGATTAGTGCGAGATTGCTTTTCTGTACCAAGTCAATAGTTTTTCCTTCTCCTATACCATTGCCTAATAAACTAATGATGACCAATCATCCATGTCAGTGGAGGGGACACTAGAAAAGAGAGGAAAACATTTCCAACTAAACAAGTTGGAATCTCTGGGAGCTCCACCTTCCTAATCTCTTAATGAAATTATCACTTATCCCCATAATTGATGCTTGTGTAGCCACACCGATGCTGAATGAATGCAACTTAAATTTATCAGGTGAGAGGTCTTCTGGAATTTTTTTTAAAAAAAGAGACATTATGGACCTGCTATGCTGGGCCTGATCTGGATTTATAGTTCTTGTAAGCCTTGATCAGACATAGCAGTTGGTCACTTCTGTTACAGCCATAGAACAACACCTTTTCTAAACTTGTCAGTCTTTGTTTTGCTTAACATTAACTTAAATTTATTGTTCACTAACCTGACATTGTCAACTGACAACCTAGTTTCGTTTTACTTGGTTGTATCAGCCAAAGACTCCTGCAATCACGTTAAAACTCTGGCAATGCTAGGTCCCACAAATGATCTGGGAAAGATGTCCCTGTCTTGTCCAAGTTGGTGCCAAGTCTTATAAATTTGCTGAACTGAAAACGATACAATGCAGTGGCCAGATTATTGCTATTAACAGGTTTATACTTAGCCTTTATCAAAATATTAAATCATAAAGTATGAAAAACCGCTTGTTTCAAAAGCCTTAATACTGGTGGAGAATCTGATGACAAATTATCAACAATCTGAACTACTCCCATATTGTGGCAAAGCCATACATTTTTCATATTAGCTGTCTGGGGACCCTAGACTTTTAAAACTACCAATAATGGAAAAAATTCCAATAAAACTAAGTATTTGGTTAGGCCCAAATCAACCCACTTAACTGGCCATAAGAATGCAAGCCAGTGGATGTAAAAAACTGCCCCAAAACATGGACACAGCAACATCAATGTATAACTTCAATTATGTGTTTAAAAAAAGCAGTTATGCCAATAAGAACTTCCATTAAATTGGTCTAGGAATTGCTTCCAAGTCAATAAGTCCTCCCTAACCTCTGCTGGTATTTGCACATGCCAGTTTGGAAATAATAAATATGAGTCTCCTATCAAATACACAACCTATGGGGTTGAATCTTGTATCACAGTTTAAATGTCTGTGCATGGTTCAATTAAACTTTTTTAGCAACTATGGCAGTGGATAATAGGTTTTTATGCTTGACAACTTTTTCCATTGGTAGTCTAAATTCTCTTTTATCGATTTCATCAATTTTGGTACCAAAAAACTGAAAAACTGTGGTTGGCGGGAGAGTCTTGTCAGCTGCTAGAGGGATACAAAATTTCTAGGCAAACCAAGCAAAACTGTTTAATAAAATGCAACAAGTATTGTACCTAAGGGTCTGACAGATAAAAATTCATCTAGATAATGCATAATGCCTATGGAACCAGTGTCCCACTAGACTACCTATTATAAGAATTAAACAAATGCTTCAAAATATAAACATGATAAAGAGCAAACCATCAGGAGGCATCAATCATAATAGAACTGTCCATCAATATAAAAGCCTAAAAGCTTGGGACAGTCAGGGTAAATTGGTAGATGGAAGGCAGACTGAATATCACTTTTTTGCCAAGAGCGTTTTTTGCCTTGACCGTATTCCTGTATTAGAGCAATAGCCTCATCAAAGGATGCACAAAATACAGAAGCTAATCCTGGACTAATTGCATCACTGACCAATGCTTCCACTAGGAAGGATAGGAGATGAAGTAAACTATAACTCCCAGGCTCCTTTTTGGGAACCCAGCCCAATGGAGAAACCCTGAAATCCACAAATTCATCATAGAGGCCCTGCATTTTATCTTAATCTAACTCTTTTGCAATTTTTCCCTGACTAGATTTGGAATGGCTTTTTATTAATTTAAGATTTTGTGAGAAGGGAATTGGAAATATTCAGTCTGCAGAAGGGATTCAGAAACCAGATTCTCTTCTCTAGTAGCTGCACCATCTGGCACTTTGGATATACAGTAGATCTAGATAAGCTTGCATTTCTACAAGCTTCACCGGGGTTTTCAACTCATCAACTCTCCCTGCCTCCTTTGCTGATGTTGATGTCGACCTTTGAATAGACATTTTTTGGTGAAAGTTGTCATTATACTGTACATGAACCATGCTATACCTCCATATGCTTTGTAAGCTTTCAGTAGAACTTAAGAATCTGATTTTTTTTCTTGTTGATTAAAAAATTTATAAAAGAAGGCTTAAAAAATAATGTCAAAATAATCTCTTTTAGTTATTTTATCCTTTGTGGGCTGTGAAACATAGAGGGGTTGCATCACACAGCATAGAATCCTTAAAGGGGACACACATTTCTTATCGGGCCCTGCACCTACCCATGCAAGGGGTAAGCAGTAGCAGTAAGGACAGTAATAATGTCATTATTTAATAATTACCAATCACTTGGATGGATTCCAGTTCCTGTGCTGTTGTCTCTAGGCTCCTACATAGTAACATAGTAACATTCACAAGTGCCGCCCCTCTTGGCTTTGGTCCCAAAAGCCATTTCCGATTTTCTCAACTTTTGCTTCTTGCCTGTGTGTGCTGTCTTTCGTGCTGATATGATGTGATGTCTGATCTGCTTGGCTCCATCTTTCCTGTAACTGAGTGCTGGGGTGCAGCGAGTGCCACAGCTGCTGGCGATAATGCTGCTTCCTTGCATGGTCATGACACTTCCTTTTTCCCTTGTAGAGAGCACTATGCTGGCTGCAGCAGGAGGGAGCATCTGGCACAGGTCACCATGTTGTCCAAGAATTAGAGTCTCTCTCATTTATGCTCATGCATGTGTAGCCCTCTTTTGCTACTGCATGAGATCTAGCACGCATTCACTTGCGTGTGGCGCTACAGGAGCCCTGAGCCTCCGCTATATGGAAGGGCAAGTACACTGATAATGGCGTGCCTCCACCCAGGGTCAGGACAGGTTGGACTGCGGTACCCCTCCCTGGGAAACTTCTCTGATCCACAACACACAAACACAGGAAAGGTTGATGGATTTATTGGCAGGACGCTATACCTTTAAATTAGCAGAGATAGATACAGCCTGCCAGCCAGGGGCAACCTCACTCACATAACATACAGTAGGTAGTACTTTCTGAACTGCTGAGGGGAATCCCCCACTTATGTGGCAAGTGCTTCAGAGTCTTAGAACTCCCTTTGGCTTTCCGTGCCCTGAGAAGAGCACGCTTTGTTCTTCAGAGCCCTGTACAGGACCCCCTTTCCTTCCGCACCCTAAGAGAGCGCGCTTTCTGCCACTGGGGAGGATTCCCAATTACTTTATTATACAGAGCACTGTGTGAGCTACCAACACCTTGCTTGTCTGTCTGCTTCCTCGTTCCCAGCAGCACCCTCTTCTCCCCCTTCCTTCCTGTCAGCTCACACAGGGGGTGGGGGCTCCTCCTCCTTACACAGTAACAGCACAGAGGAGAGACAAGTATACACAGCTCCCCTACATTCTCCCCCTGCTTAAAAACTGTCACCTCCTGGCTGACAAACAAAAAAAAAAACATAACCAAGTAATGCAATAACATGAAGCATACAAAATCTTCTGGCCTGCTTTAGCTCACAGGGCCTATTTACATAACCACTAGCTGAAAAGGAACTGCATGCAACATACTCAACCTTATACTTACCAAGGCACATTTCATAAACTGAATCAATAATAGTATAGTCCTGGGGGTGCAAACACCGGCAGCATATTTACCAGATTGGACACCGCCCCTACCCAGGCATGGTAAAGTCCAGCATGTGGTACATAAGAAGGATTTCCCAGTGTATCATAAGTCAGTACAGGTGGGGGCTGCCGAACTCGTGCACCCCGTCTCACCTCTCTCGGGGGAAGTCCTCTAGCTGAATCCTCATTAGAAGGGTTTCCATCACTCAGCAACAACCTCTGGTTTGTCTCAGACCTTGGTACAAACTCCGGGGATGCAGGATTCAAATTATCCCTGACAGGAATAGGCCAGTCCTCAGAAGGAAGAGAGTCACTCTGAGTTACATCATTGCCACCCTCATCAGGTTCAGGCATTTGAGCATCCATAGGGGTCTGTTGAACCGTAGGTGGGATTTCCGTGGCGTTGGGGAAGTCAGAAGTACCCTCCATTTGACCTTCCTCAATGTCAATACCTGTAGAAACATCACTTGCTTGAGATACAGGGAGTAAGTGATTTCTATGCCAGGCTTTTACTCGACCCTCTGGTCCCTTTATCTTGTACACCGGAATCCCAGGCAGCTTGCTCACCACATCGAATAGTTCATTTCTCCAACGGTCAGCCAGCTTATGCTTCCCAGGCACTCCTAAATTCCTTAGTAACACTTTGTCACCTGGAAGTAACTCTCTGTACTTGACTTTATGATCATACCTCCTTTTGTTATTGGCATTCAACTTGCTAACATTCTCTTCAGCCAAACGATAGGCAGTAGTCAAGCCTTCCCTCAATCGGGAAACGTACTGAAAGTGGTCCCGATGACTCACTCCATCTGTAGATACACCCAGCTGGACATCAAGGGGCAACCTTGGCTCCCTCCCAAACATCAAGAAGTATGGAGAGAAACCAGTGCTATCATGCCGAGTACTGTTATAAGCATGCACCATAGCCTCCACATGCTTGCTCCAGCTCTTTTTATCCTCCACTGGCAGGGTACCTAGCATGTCCAACAATGTCCGGTTAAATCTCTCAGGAAGGGCATCTCCCTGGGGGTGATAGGGAGTAGTTCGGCTCTTTTCAATATGTAACAGTTGCAAAAGCTCTTTAATAAGACGGCTCTCAAAGTCTCTGCCTTGATCAGAATGTAATCTACTTGGCAACCCGTAGTGAATGAAAAACTTCTCCCATAGTACTTTAGCGACTGTGGAGGCTTTTTGGTCCTTGGTGGGGAAAGCTTGGGCGTACCTGGTATAGTGATCGGTGACTACCAGAACATTACCGATGCCCCTCGAATCATTCTCAATACAAAGAAAGTCCATGCACACCAAGTCCATGGGCTCTGAACTTTTAAGGTGACCCATGGGGGCAGCGAGGACCGGAAGTGTCTTCCTTTGCAGACACCTTAGGCACTTCCTGCAGTAACTTGCAACTGCATCTCTCATTTTAGGCCAGAAAAAGCGGTCTTGGACCAGCCCGTAAGTCTTCTCCATTCCAAGATGTCCATGGTGATCATGCAGACTCCTTAACACCATGTTCCTGAATTTAAGGGGCAACACTAATTGCCGCCTCCCAGGGTGATTATGATATGGTATCAACCGGTATAACAGTCCTTGTTCCACACAGAACTTACCCCAGTCACGTTGGAAAAATTCATACCCTCCTGGCAAACTCTTCTTGAGCAAAGCAGGATTTCTGCTGTTAACCGCTCTCCACAGGTGGCCTATCACAGGATCAGTTTTCTGGCTTTGAACCATGTCCTTGTGACTGATTAACTTGGATTCTCCCCCTACTAGAGAAATGGGACAGCAGTACATAGGTGGTACAGACTCCGGCCCTCCACCAACAGAATCTACGACCCTCAACTCAGAAAAAGCCACTTTGTCATCCACTACAGCAGCTGTAGCACAGTAGGCCTTCATACCGATGCTGGGTATCTCTTCCCACTCCCCATCATCCTCCAGGGCAGGCAGACCCGGTCGTCTAGAGAGAGCATCCGCTCCTATATTCCTAGGCCCTGGTTTGTACTTGAGGGTGAAAGAGTAGTTTGACAGTGCAGCTAACCAACGGTGCCCTGTGGCATCAAGTTTAGCAGTAGTCAAAATATATGTGAGAGGGTTATTATCTGTTCGTACTTCAAACTCTACTCCATATAAGAAGTCATGCAACTTGTCCACAATGGCCCACTTAAGAGCCAGGAATTCCAGTTTATGCACAGGGTAATTCTTTTCACTGGGTGCCAGACTCCTACTAAGATAGGCCACTGGCCGCAGCCCTTCTGGGTACCTCTGGTGTAGGACACCTCCCAACCCTTCATAACTGGCATCAACATGGAGGACATATGGTCTGTGAGCATCTGCATAAGCCAATACAGGGGCTTCTGTCAGCCTTTTCTTTAACTGAACAAAGGCCTCTTCACAGGCTGAAGTCCACTTATCACCAAAAGGGGCTTTAGCATCTCTTTTTGTCCCTTCACCATGCACATTAGAAAGCCTCAACAATTCATTTAATGGGTGGGCCACTCTTGAATACCCCTCTACAAATCGCCTGTAGTAACCACAAAACCCGAGAAATGATCTCAGCTCAGTGACATTTTGGGGTTTGGGCCAGGTTACCACCGCTTCAATCTTGGCCGGGTCAGTTCCTATTCCTTCTGTAGAGACCACATGGCCTACATAGGTTACTGAGGAGCGGCAAAACTTACATTTGTCGATTGACAGTTTTAGTCCTTCTGCTATTAATCGGTCAATCACATTCATCAGACGCTGCTCATGCTCCTCTAGGGTAGTCCCAAACACAATGATATCATCCAGATACACCAGGCACTCTCGGGGTGACAGGTCCCCCAACATCTTCTCCATAAGTCTCTGAAAGGTAGCTGGGGCCCCACAAATACCTTGGGGCATCCTTGTGAACTGGTAAAAACCCAAGGGGCATATAAATGCAGTCTTTTCCTGATCCTCAGATGCCATAGGTACCTGGTAATAGCCAGAGCGTAAGTCCATTACAGTGAACCATTTGCTACCATTAAGGGCTTCCAGAGTCTCCTCAATTCGAGGTAGAGTATACTGGTCAGGTACAGTGCGTCTATTTAAAGTACGATAATCCACGCACAACCGGATTGAGCCATCCTTTTTCCTCACGATGACTATAGGGGAAGCATAGGGGCTCCGACTGTCAGCAATAATTCCTCGCCTTTTCATTTCCTGTAAGGTGCGCTGGAGATCCTCCCGGTCCTTGGGAGGGACTCTCCTAGGCCGCTCCCTAAATGGAGTGGAGTCGGATAAGCGGATAGTGTGCTGGGTACTTTTAGCACACCCTACATCCATTTCGTCTGTTGAAAAGACTTGTCTGCGTTCAAGTAAACCGTTACTCAGCCTCTGCTTCCACTCCTCAGAAACAGGGGAATCCCCAAAATCAAATGCCAAGTTTGATACAGAAGCAGATACTGGGGTGGACTGAACCTCAGCAAGGTCAGAAACCTCATGAACGGGGTAGCAATACGCCAACTCCTGTTTAGGCCGGATTACTACAGCATATGGAGAGATATTTTGAACAGTTACTTGAGCAACTAGAGGTATTTTCTTGCCCCACTCTTTCTTCTCCGGGACAACTTTCCACCCATTCTGGACCACTGCCTCGGAGGGGCTTTCAACCAGCACACATCTATAGCCTTTCATCATCTCAGGTTTTACATCAGTTAGTGCTCTCACAGTCCTAATGGACCCCGGAGGAATCTCAACAGTTTGCCCAGCAACATGGCGTAACAACCCATACTTGTAAGTAACTGTGAAGGTGTTGCAGACAACCTCTGGACCATGGTCAGAATACCTAGGGGCTTTTGTCACAGTGACTGAAGGGTTTAGGGTAGTCCGTACCTCACTAACATTTGTTCCCAGAATGATGGGAGCAGCGTTAGGGTTTCCTGTATCTGGGCAGACCACAGCATCAACTTCCTGGGACAGAGGCAGTGTACCATGGCACCTCGGCATGGTTATAGTCACTTGTAGCAATCCATGTATGGGGTAGGCCTGCTGATTCAGCCCCCACAATTCTAAACCTCTAGCAGGCTGTAAAGGTTTGTGGGATAGATGTTGCAGGTAATAACTATAGTGGATTATTGTGACCTGTGATCCGGTATCAAACAAAGCTTGTACTGGCTGCCCATCTAACAGGATGTCTACCAAGGACTTAGGGCCCACCATGTTTCTGTCCTTTGTCGCAGAGGGTTTTGTAACCTTGTTGGGGTAGCTACTTGGCTTCCCACATGACATTGTCTGCACTGCATTAGGGGAAAATTTCTCAGGACAGTCTTTAACAAAATGCCCCTCCTGGCCACACCCAAAACAACTGGTAGGGGTAGTGGCAGGTACCCCCTTATGCCACTCTGATGGGAACCTTTTCCGGATTTGGGTTATTGATGGTACACCCTTTCCAGTTAGCTTAATATCCTTCGAGGTAGGTAAAGCGGGGTTCTGCTTTGGTACCCGAGAGGTACCAGCAAAGAGTAGGGTTGCCTCCTCTTGCTTAATCACTTTCATCAGGTCAATAAAGCCGGTATCTCTTTTATCCCTCAGGAGTATCTGCAACGTGGAATACATGGGGAAGAATGGGGACATCCCCTTTAGTAATTGTTTTAGACGTAGTGTATCTACTTCCTCTGCTGTAATCACTTTTTTTGACAAGAGATTCCGCAGCATATTCTCTAGACGGAGGGTGAAGGCAGATACATCCTCAGAAGACTTCTGTCTCATCTGTTTAAAGTCAGCCAATAACTGGTCAGGGTCCTCATGCTTCCCATATGCTGAAGTGAGGATATCAATTATGTCCATAGCATTGTAATCTTTGTGACTGGCTTTAAAATTTAACACAATACTAGCTGCAGGGGGACGGACATGCTCCATAATTCGCTGCCTCTTGGTTTGTTCTGAGCAGGCCCACTCATCTAATGCTTGTAGTGCAGACTCCTTCCATGTCTCAAACCCCTCTTCCCCTGTAGGAACCGGCTCTGTGCCTGAAAATGTCTTTAGCTTTTTATAGTGGCTCAGCTGCAAGCCCTGAGCCAATGCCTCTGTCATTTGAGTTATTGCGTCAGTCAAGGGATGCTCTGAAATGCTGACATCCTTAGCTTCACTGGTCTCAGTTACAAGCGGTTCTTGCTTTACTGTGTGCTGCACATTGCAGGGTAGTGACGGCAGCAGCCTCCTTTTTCTACTGGTGTAGCCTGCATCTGGACTGGGTGCTTCAACTTTCCAGGGGGCAACAACAGCCTGGGGGTACACCAGGGGGCACCCTACCGATAAATCACCCACAGGGAACACAGCATATGGCCCCACTTCTGAATTTAGTGGATCACTCACTTTGAAAAGCAGGACTGCATAACCGTCCATGGTTGATCCCTCATCTGCTATCAGATGTGCACCCTCCAAATGTCTGTATTTAGACAGGTTACTCTCTAACATTTCCAGTGTAACTTCAGGTGGTACACGATCAATGGCAAATACATGGTCTGGGTTCACCTTTTCCTTTAGGGCCCATTCATAGACCTGGGTTGGCGTTATTAATGGCATATCTGCAGTGATTTCTGCTTCGATCTCAGCAGTGCCTCCAAATGTAGCCCTCTTTTGCTACTGCATGAGATCTAGCACGCATTCACTTGCGTGTGGCGCTACAGGAGCCCTGAGCCTCCGCTATATGGAAGGGCAAGTACACTGATAATGGCGTGCCTCCACCCAGGGTCAGGACAGGTTGGACTGCGGTACCCCTCCCTGGGAAACTTCTCTGATCCACAACACACAAACACAGGAAAGGTTGATGGATTTATTGGCAGGACGCTATACCTTTAAATTAGCAGAGATAGATACAGCCTGCCAGCCAGGGGCAACCTCACTCACATAACATACAGTAGGTAGTACTTTCTGAACTGCTGAGGGGAATCCCCCACTTATGTGGCAAGTGCTTCAGAGTCTTAGAACTCCCTTTGGCTTTCCGTGCCCTGAGAAGAGCACGCTTTGTTCTTCAGAGCCCTGTACAGGACCCCCTTTCCTTCCGCACCCTAAGAGAGCGCGCTTTCTGCCACTGGGGAGGATTCCCAATTACTTTATTATACAGAGCACTGTGTGAGCTACCAACACCTTGCTTGTCTGTCTGCTTCCTCGTTCCCAGCAGCACCCTCTTCTCCCCCTTCCTTCCTGTCAGCTCACACAGGGGGTGGGGGCTCCTCCTCCTTACACAGTAACAGCACAGAGGAGAGACAAGTATACACAGCTCCCCTACACATGTCATGAGCATAAGTCAGTGCGAATGACATAGCACTCTTTTGATCCATATTTTGGGCAATACAGTATTATTTCTCTCAACTGGAGTGTAGACTCTATTAGCCTGCTTCTCTGGTGAGGGAAACAATTTTCCTATGGTAGGTACCCTTTAAGTTTGAAAAATGTACTAGAATGACTGCGCTGAAGTCTCTACAGTCACTAAATTAGTTTTTTTTTTTTTACATAGCAGGACAGCACAGATTCCAGTATACCCTTTAAGACTAAGTCTAAGTCTTTTTCATTTAAATGGCAATATTTAAGGGAGCCCTAAACTATATTCCCTTGTTCATCCTGCCATACAAGGGGAGGGACAAATAGAAGTTACTGTCACCCATTGAGCTCCATGAGTTTATAATCACTGTTCGGTCTTATCTACTAGTAGTAGTATAATCTGGATATAATAAATTGTTTATTGTATTGCTGATATTAATGGGTTTTATAATTCTTTGTAAGCTCTTGAGCATTATAATTGCATTCAGTACATTCATTTAGATTTATGTAGTACGGTTCCTGATTGATCCTTGGTATAAATATATCACCACTACAACAATTATACTAAATTCTTGTAAATTTATTTGTGTAAAATAAGCTATTTTGTAGCTCTCTTCCTGCTCCTGAACAGTAGCTCTCAGTCAAGTCTGAATAAGGGAGAATCACAGTATTTATCTGATGACAAAGAAACAAGAATGATGCTTTAACTATTGGCTCAAACATGGCACAAATGTATGCTTTATGTACCCTTGCTATAAAGTTAAATTATAATATGGCACAGCAAATTCAGTAGGTAAATGTTTATCAAGCCATAGGTGATTTATACATACCTCATTACTGATAATAATCAAGGCATCTTTGGCCATGGGTTTTGTTTCAGCTCCACAACTTCTCACATGCAACCACCATTCTCCAACCAAAATGCTGTTTTTAGTCCTTTTAAAGAGTCCAGGAAGTATAATGGCCATTTCTTTGCTAGACACGAATAAGACAGTAGCATGCTGTTTACATGTGAAGGAACACAGAATAAAGATTGAATTATAATTAAAAATGAGCTTGCACATCCAGTTTACAATACACATTACAATGAGTGCATTTAAGTTGCATTTGTCCTGGAATGTTTTGTTACAATTCTAAATTACATAACAAAAAGTAAAATTTAATTTCTCTGGTTTGTAATTTATCACATTTCACTTTAGTAAATAAGATCATGCTACTATTATATCTTGCAAAATGTAGGAAGACAAGGAATTCATTGTTGATTTTGTGCATCACACAGCCCACAGCTTAGCATAAGATTAAATCAATGTAGTATTCAGTGCTGTGACCAGCCTCTGTCTGCTGTCTGATTATGAGAACATTACTGTGGAGCTAATGAAAATACAAAAGATGCTAATCCCTAGTGCTATGGTTTGTGGGTAGTTGACAATACTTGGCAAAAATGCTATTGAAAAACATAGACATAAACTACTAAACAATCCTCAAAAACAAAAAGCACAACTACAAAACATTTGTTTGGACCACTATTATACACATGAATTGCGCAAATAGATGCTAGATTACTGTTAAAATACTGCCAACCTAGAGCCTAGCTGCAATTGGCCTAATCCCCACTACAAGAATGGCAGACACAACTTGAGGGCAATTTGATAAAAAAAAAAAACTATTCCTAATAGCACTTTAGGCCACAAGTTGTGATGCTTCTTAGTGGGCACCCACACCAATGTTGGAATTCTGGAATAAAGTGCTGCATTGCTGGGGAAAAAAGGGCAAACTGTGTTAAAAAAACTACATTGTAAATAACCCCTATCCTGCGTTACATCCTTGGTACATTTACCAAGCTTAAACTACAGGATTCCAACTAGTAGTGGTAATTTATATGTTTATTATATTTAAATTGTACACTACTGTGCTCCCTCTCTGTACCACCCCATCTTGTTCTGCCACTTCATGCACCACCAAAAAAATGATGTGACTATATTGTCACTAAAGCATTTGTCTAATACTTGACACTGATGAGGTTTTTAGCTGTGTATAATGTAGGGGCATTGTAGCAGTGCTCTTTACCTGGCTTTAACAAATCAGCAAACATTTAACAAATTAACATCATCATAATTGTTATCTCTGAATACACTCTTTTTGAGGGCCCTGACAGATGCAGTGCTTTATCTTCTGCCTGAAAATATATACCCCCAGAATAATTGGAATTGCAGCATTAAAAACACTTTACATGCTGCCCACATGAGAGGAGATTTCCCATGGAAAATAAAACCGCCCTGTCTGCCAGGGTCCTTATCGCAGGCAGGTAGCTTCTTGTCATAAGCACTACAAGTTCACCCATGGCCCTTGATCAGCCACAATGACATTCTTTATATGAGAGCATTCTTGTAAATGGCAGTAGCTGACACAGGCTAGCTCATTCATGTGAAAGCCTAGCAAACAGCTGCACATATTCAATCTATTCAGGCAGCAAGGCCTTCTCATACCACCTACACTAAGTAATTTCAGACCACCAGCAGGTCAGAAAGAGAATATATGCTTTGCAATCCTTAGTTCCACCACTACTAGCTACAAGGGGCAATTTACTCACCATAAGTGCAGTGTGCAAAGTACACCTTCATTGTCATGTTTTTTACCCATAATGCAGTATTCTTTTTATCCAGCATTCCAGTTTAATTGCGGTTGATGGGTAGAGGTGCCTGATGATTGGGCTGATGCATCAAGATTTGCATAATTCCATTTGCATTTCAGTGGCTCCGCAAATGCACTTGTGGTTGTACTTCTACAACCACAAGTGCATTTGCGGAGCCACTGAAATGCAAATGGAATTACGCAAATCTTGACGTATGGGGCAAGAGTGCAGGGAATGTTTGTTGCAACATGCATCAACAATCAACCAAATTACATGAACTACATGACTATAGCAGCCTATTCTACCTAACCCTAGTCTTGGCACTGTGTGTCTGTGTACAAAGTATTTCATTTGGACCATAAGGCTGCTGCCACACAGGGTGGTTTCTCAGCCTGCTTATAACCGCAGACCAAGAAACCTCTCCTGTGCTCCAATCTGCAGAATGGTGTGTCTGCACCCAGAGACATTGTGTTGACCTGGATACTAACTCACAGAGCAGATTTTGCCACCAAAACATGCCACCTATAACTGCTCCATGTGTTTGCACCCAGTAGGAAGCAGTGTCTCTGGATGCAGACACACCATTCTGCAGATCGGAGCAGAGGGAGGGAGTCTCGAAAGTGAATTTTCAAAGGAAAAGGTGTTTCTTGTGTTCCTACAAGTAAACCCTTGATATGCCTATTGGCACTAGCTGATAATCTGAGAGAGAATAAAAATCAAACAAAACATTTGACTGGTGTCATTCTAGTGTTTGCTTTGGCTGTTATTGATTTTGCAATAGACTGTCAGTTGTGTGTATTAGAATGCAACTGGGGTTTCAATGTCATTTTCAAGTGTTTTGGATACATTAACAATTAATCAAAAGACTTTTGATAATTAAGTGTCATTAAAGAATAAATATTTTATCTGATTTGGGTCAAGTAGATATGAAACAAATATATAAAATGTGCTAAACCAGTTCTTTTCTTCAGTTTATACAATAGAGGAGCCAGAGTTCCAAGATCTTACATACAGCCGCACTGTTGGCTCAGTTAAGTCAGTGGTTGAAGCAAGACACGTTACATAAAGGTTAACTCAAAATTAATGAGTAAAAAGGCACCAGGGCCAAATGGAATACACCCTTGGGTAACAAGAGAGCTTAGTTTGGTTTAAGACCAGCCTCTATTTCTGATTTTTCTTGCTTTCATCTAGTATGGTACCTATGGATAGGAGGAAAGCTAATGTAATTTCTATATTTAAAAAGGAATTATGGTCTCAGCCTAGCAAGTATAGGCCAGCAAGTCTGTCTTGGACAAGTTATTTAAAGGCTTTATCCCATTCAATATTATGTTCTGGAGAATGGCATCATGAGCAGTAATCAGCATGGCTTTATGAAGTACAGCTCATGTCAGAAAAATTTGATTGCTTTTTATGATGGGGTTAGTAAGAAGCTGGACAGTGGGGGTGCAGTTAATGTGATCTATTTGGATTTTGCCAAAGCCTTTGCTACCATGCCTCACAAACAACTGCTTTCTAAACTAAGGTCTGTTGGTCTAAGTGAAGGCATTTGCACATGGATAGGAAACTGGCTACAGGATTGGGTAAAGACGGTGGTTGTTAATGGTAACAACCTTAGTGGGTTCTCTCAGGTTTCTGTACTGGGTTCTCTTTTGTTTGACTTGTTCATAGTGATGAGCAAATTTTTTCACCAGGCATGGATTCGCAGTGAATTTCCGCCTTTCGCCATCGGTGAAAAAAAAGACGCGCAACAAAAATACTGCGGGCAATGCAACAACACATTTTGCAGATTTTTCTCCATTTCCCGAATTTTCCTGTTGTTTCGCAAATTTTCTGGCAAAGTGAAAAGGGACAGATTTGCTTATCACTACTTGTTCATTTATAGCTTAGGGAAGGGTATTGTAAGTAATGTATCAGTGTTTGCAGATGACACCAAACTATGCAGCCCAATTACATCTACGATGTGCCATCCTAGCAGCAGGATCTTGAAAAACTGGCAAGCTGTGTTGCAGATAAGATTTAATGTGGATAAATACAGTATAAGGTCATGCACCTGGAATGTAAAAATATGCAAGCCACTTATACACTTAATGGGACTGCACTTGGCAAATCCATAATGGAGAAAGACCTTGGAGTCCTTGTAGATAATAAACTTGGCTGTTGAAAGCAATGCCAGGCAGCAGCTGCAAGAGCAAACAAAGCCTTAAGTTGTATTAAGAGGGGCAGGATTTACAGGAGGAGGGGGTTATTCTTCCCCTTTACAGAGTGCCGGTAAGGTATCTAGAATAGACTGTGCAGTTTTGGTCTCAAGTGCTCAAATGGGATTTTACTGAATTAGAGAAGGGCAAATAAGGTACAGTTCCTTTTTTACCTGCAACTACCCCACATGTATTGTGAGTTAAAATAATTCAATTAGGGCTTTAAAAATGCTAAAACAGTTTGTAATTTTAATACTAATCTTTAACTACTTTGGGAGGGGCTGGGCATGACCCGGCTGTCTTGGTACATATCGCTACTAACGACAAAATGAAGGGTAGATGGGGGACCTTAAAGGAACAGTAACACCAAAATATGAAAGTGTGTTAAAGTAATTGAAATATAATGTACTGTGGCCCTGCACTAGTAAAACTGGGGTGTTTGCTTCAGGAACACTACTATAGTTTATATAAATAAGCTGCTGTGTAGCCATGGGGGCAGCCATTCAAGCTGGAAAAAAGGAGAAAAGGCACAGGTTACATAGCAGATAACATATAAGACACCATTGTATTCTACAGGATTTATGTGTTAGCTGCTTTATAACCTGTGCCTTTTCTTCTTTTGTATGGCTGCCCCCATGGCTACACACCAGGGTTTATATAAACTCTAGTAATGTTTCTGAAGCAAACACAAAACTTTTACCAGTGCAGGGCAGCAGTACATTATAGTTTAATTTCTTTGAAATATATACATTTTTTGGTGTTACTGTTCCTTTAAAGAGTGAGTTCAGGGATCTAGGCTCTAAGATTAAGGAAAGGTCCTCCAATGTCATTTTTTCGGAAATGTTGCTGGTGCCACGTGCAAGTTTAGGGAGATAGCGGGAGCTTAGGGAGCTAAATGCATGGCTAAAGTCTTGGTGTAGGAAGGAAGGGTTTGGGTTCCTAGAGCACTGGCCTGACTTTTCTTTGGGGTACAATCTATACAGCTGTGACGGATTGCACAATGGAAGGGGGTCCGCTGTGCTAGGGAAGAGAATGGTTAAGAGGTTGGAGGAGTGTCTAAACTAGACAAGGGGGGGTGGGTGAGCTAGAGTTCTATAGGAAAGCTAGTGTAGATGGGGCAGTGGGACTAGCAAAAGGTTGTGGGGGAGGAGTGAGGGGGCATATAGTTTATCAGATAAGGAGCTTCTGTTACAAGGAAAACAGTCTAATATTTGTCTTAGCTCTAACTCTCCGTTAGCTAATGTAAACATCAGAGGGAGAAGTAGTAATATCCGCTGCATGCTGGCTAATGAGCGAAGCTTGTCGGGTAAATTAGGGGAACTGCAAGCTATTGCATGTATTGAAAATTAGGATTTAATTGGTATCACTGAGACCTGGTGGGATGAAAAATTCGTCTGGGCCGTGAATTTAAATGGTTATACACTTTTTAGGAGGGACAGAGAGATTAAAAAGGGTGGAGGGGTTTGTCTGTATGTAAAGTCAGATTTAAAGCCATGTAATAAAGACATTACCAATGAAAACATCAAATTTCTTTGGGTAGAAATTTCAGTAGGGCTGAAGGTCACAAAGAAAATGATCATTGGTGTATGCTATAAACCACCCCGTATAGATGAGGGGGATGAGACCCAGTTATTGTTGCAAATGGAGGAGGCTTCACAACTCGGTCAAGTTGTTATTATGGGGGACTTTAATTATCCGGACATTGACTGGAGTAATGGGGTGGCTAAGTCAGAAAAAGCTAGTAGATTTGTAAATATGCTAAATGGCAACTTTTCATTTCAGGCGGTTCAAGAAACTACTAGGAATGACTCTATTTTGGACCTGGTAATATCTAATAATACTGAACTCATCTCTAACATTTGTGTGGGTGAGCATTTGGGGAACAGTGATCACAACATGGTCTTCTTTGAGATAATGCTGCAGAGACAGCTCTATAAGGGAGTAACTAAAACGCTCAATTTTAGACGTGCAGACTTTGCCAGTATAAGGGCATCTCTGCAATGTGTCAACTGGGAAAGGCTTTTCATAGGGTTAGACACAGAAGGAAAATGGAACATCTTTAAAACATTGCTTTGCAGGTATACACAACAGTATATTCCCCTTGTAAGCAAGGAGAGGCATTGCAAAGCAAAACCTTTATGGCTGAATAAAGGTGTTAGTGTTGAGGTTGGTAAGAAAAAACGTGCTTTTAAAGCATTCAAGTTAGCTGGGACAGCAGAAACTTTCTTCAGGTACAAGGAAGCAAATAAAGCATGCAAAAAAGCTATCAGGCAAGCTAAAATAGAGATGGAAAGGGATATTGCAGCTAGGAGTAAAAAGAATCCAAGCAAGAAGGGGTGGGAACCTTATTATCATGGGGGGGGGGGGTAAGTTGGTTGATGAGAACAGGGCAAAGCAGAAATTTTGAACTCTTATTTTTCATCTGTCTATACATCTGAGGAGCTAGCTAATGAAGGCTTCCCTTTTAATATACCCAGTTCTAGTAATTTAGCTACTGACGCATGGGTCACTTGGAAGGAAATTCAAAAGAGACTTGAACATGTAAAGGTAAACAAAGGTCCAGGACCGGATGGGATTCATCCCAGGGTATTAAATGAGCTGAGCGCTGTGATTGCCAAGCCTCTTCACTTAATTTTTCAGGATTCGTTGAGGTCTGGCATGGTGCCGAGAGACTGGCGAATTGCTAATGTGGTGCCGTTATTTAAAAAGGGATCCCGTTCTCAGCCTGAAAACTATAGGCTTGTTAGTCTGACATCAGTAGAAGGAAAACTTTGGAAGGGGTAATAAGGGATAGGGTACTTGAATACATTGCAGTTCACAATACTATAAGTTTGTGCCAGCATGGTTTTATGCGTAACAGATCTTGCCAGACTAATTTAGTCGCCTTTTATGAGGAGGTGAGCAGGAACCTCGATGCAGGAATGGCAGTTGATGTCATCTAATTGGACTAAAGCGTTTGATACAGTACCTCACAGAAGGTTAATGATCAAATTGAGGAATATTGGCTTAGAACATAATATTTGTAATTGGATAGAGAACTGGCTGAAGGATAGATTACAAAGAGTGGTTGTAAATGGAACATTTTCTAATTGGACCAGTGTGGTTAGTGGAGTACCGCAGGGGTCAGTCCTTGGTCCTTTGCTTTTTAACTTGTTTATTAATGACCTGGAGGTGGGCATAGACAGTACTGTTTCTATTTTTGCTGATGACACTAAACTGTGCAAAACTATAAGTTCCATGCAGGATGCTGCCGCTTTGCAGAGCGATTAGAAAAAATTGGAAAACTGGGCAGCAAACTGGAAAATGAGGTTCAATGTTGATAAGTGCAAAGTTATGCACTTTGGTAGAAATAATATAAATACAAACTATCTACTGAATGGTAGTTTGTTGGGGGTATCCTTAATGGAGAAGGATCTAGAGGTTTTTGTAGATAACAAGTTGTCTAATTCCAGGCAGTGTCATTCTGTGGCTACTAAAGCAAATAAAGTGCTGTCTTGTATAAAAAAAGGGCATTGACTCAAGGGATGAGAACATAATTTTGCCCCTTTATAGGTCCCTGGTAAGGCCTCACCTTGAGTGTGCAGTGCAGTTTTGGGCTCCAGTCCTTAAGAAGGATATTAATGAGCTGGAGAGAGTGCAGAGACTGCAACTAAACTGGTAAAGGGGATGGAAGATTTAAGCTATGAGGTTAGACTGTCGAGGTTGGGGTTGTTTTCTCTGGAAAAATGCGCTTGCAAGGGGACATGATTACTCTGTACAAGTACATTAGAGGGGATTATAGGCAGATGGGGGATGTTCTTTTTTCCCATAAAAACAATCAACGCACCAGAGGCCACCCCTTTAGATTAGAGGAACGGAGCTTTCATTTGAAGCAGCGTAGGTGGTTTTTCACAGTGAGGGCAGTGAGGTTGGGGAATGCCCTTCCTAGAGATGTGGTAATGGCAGATTCTGTTAATGCCTTTAAGAGGGGCCTAGATGAGTTCTTGAACAATCAGAATATCCAAGGCTATTGTGATACTAATATCTACAGTTAGTACTAGTGGTTGTATTTATAGTTTATGTATGTGAGTGTATAGATTGGTAGGTGTGGGTTGTGTGTGCTGGGTTTACTTGGATGGGCTGAACTTGATGGACTCTGGTCTTTTTTTAACCCTATGTAACTATGTATGTAATTATGTAACTACTTGGTAACATTTTAAAATTCTAAACTGTTAGTAAAAGGGGAACTAAACCCAAAAAAATGATTTAAAGTAAACTTACTTAGCAGTTTTAGACCATGCTCTTGGTTCAACAGCTCTCTCAGCAACCCTTGTGTTATCTGATTATTCAGGAAGCACGCAGGAGGTGCATAGACAGTCACGCTAACACTCTTACCATTAAAAAGTGCTGTTGGGCTGGAAACTTGGAATTAGCAGCCTTAAACTGTCTTAAACTGTAAATATTAAAAAAAAAAAAAACTCACAATAGATAAGTTAATGTAAATGGTGCACAGATGACTACTCTGCACAAAAGAGTATGTATTTATTAGTTCATGTTTTGTTTCTAGGTCCTCTTTAAATCAGTAGTTTTTCAAAATAATAAAGCTACTATGAGGAATTAACCTTAAAGCAAAACATATATGAATATAAATATATTTTTGGCACTAAAAACAATATAGGAGGCTCAACCTTTTAATGATATAAAGCTTTTCTTTTTGTGGGTGTCAAATGAGCAGAGATTACCAAAGATCAACTCTTTAATTATTATTGATAGTGATAGCAGTAGCTATGACATTTCATTCTAACACACTGATATAAATGTAACTTGCAAGTGTCTTATTCATATGGAAATTACAATTTATTTATATTGCATAGCATTTTGGTAAGAATTGTTCAACAGTTGTTTTAATATTAATATACTTCAATTTCCTAATTAAAATTTTTTATTTCACAGCATCATTGAACAAAAAATAGCCTTGTGCTTCTGGAATTTAAAACATCTTCAATATTTGACTCTATATAATAATGAAATGCTATGCAATTAAAACATTTTCAATGAAGAAAATTAACTCTAAAATATATTCTGTATATTCCATAGAGAACAATGTATTTAAAAAACAATTATTGTTAGGCAGTGCCACTCTTGTTGCACATTTGCAACAAATTTTTATATGCACAGTATCATTAATATTATTATTAACATACCTCCCAGCATTTGGAAAATGGAAAGAGGGACAAAAAGAAATGGTGCGTGTATGGGCCACGCCTATTTTAGACCACACCACCTAAATACCACTCCCATTTTACAAAATTTGGCAGGTTATTTAAAGTTTGAACTTATTTCTGGGGGTTTTGGGGTCTTGTTTTATGTGTTATTACAGTTTTGCTAAAAAAGCTGAAATTGCCCTTTAAGCCGCAAGTCTCAGTTCCCCCAAGAGACCTGTTTAGCTTGTTAGTTACAATTGTATCTAAGTGCGGGTGTGGCTTGTTAACTTTCTGGGCTCTCTGCCAAAAGCCCACTTGTTTAATTTAATGTGAGAAACATTGGGGCCGATTCACTAAATTTTCGCTTCTAAATTTTCGCGACTTAGCGCACGATTCACTATTAGCACACTCTCGCTATTTTACGCGCGGTACTGCATGCGATAATTTTGTCGTGATAAATAGCGGGCGCGGTATTTTTCGCATGCACGCTATTTATCGCAAGCGCTAATTGTAACATTGCAACATTACGCATGGGCACTTTATTAAACGGGAACAAATATAATATTGCAATTATTCTGGCAACAAAACATTGGATTGGCAGTTATCACACTCGCCAGAAAATACGCTACGTACTAATTAACGCAAGTTTTACTATTCAGCAAAATGGGCTAAAGACTAAATTGTTGGCAGAATATTTGCAAACATTTAAACCATATGGCATATTGATGCTGTTACTGATAAATGTAAGAGTGTAGGGGAAACTACATGAAAGTATAGAATACCATATCAATGAAGGATAAATAATTAGACATTACTCAGTTCAAAAGTCCAAAAATAAAACAACTTTTATTTTGTTAATAAAATTTTTAAAACTTTTTATCTAAAAAAATAAAAACTTAGGGCTTGCTGCCCATAAATTAGTCTACTTTCTGCTCCACTCTGGCCAACTGGGCCTTCATGGAGGCAAGGTCCGAAGAGTGAGGTCTAAGCTGGATGGTGATGTTTGGGTCCCCACTTCTTTGGTCGGAGGACTTGCCTCAACCCAGTCTTCGGCCAGGGGAGCAGAAATTGCCTCGTGGGCCTCAGGTGCCTCGGGTGGCTCGGGGGCCTGTTGGGCGGCCTCGGGGGCCTGTTGGGCCTGGAGAGCCTCTGCAGCCTGGGGTTGGGCCTCTGGATGAGGCGCTACATCCAGCTGAAGGTCTGTGAGATAGTATTGCAAGATGTTATTTAAATATATTATACATACAGTATATATATATATACATTCATACACAAAGGGCCACCATCATAAATAACAGGGCCCCTCACAACAACATTTTTGTGGCCCTCCTCCTCCCATGCCCCCAATGCCCCCCCCCCCTCTGAACTCTCACATCAATACAAAGGACACACAGACATTGTTAGCCAGGGCCCCCTAAAACATTTGTGGCCCTTCCCCAAATGACTATGGGCCGCTCCCTGCTGCTTCCCCCTGCTTTAAACTTATTTATGCATATGTTTTGCCAAATAGATGTGTATATACTGTATATATGTGTATATGTTTTTTTTTTTGTTCAGAATGCCACAACATATTTAACATTCCCTCTTTATTGTGTTTTTTTTTAAAAAACATGCATATATACACATATATATAGGAACAGGTCAAAGCAGGCACTCACGTATAACGAATTAGTAAGATAAATGTAAGGTCATGCACCTGGGATGTAAAAATAAGT
This sequence comes from Xenopus tropicalis, assembly GCF_000004195.4. Classification (NCBI taxonomy): domain Eukaryota; kingdom Metazoa; phylum Chordata; class Amphibia; order Anura; family Pipidae; genus Xenopus; species Xenopus tropicalis. The sequence goes on along the minus strand of NC_030682.2, from coordinate 78,316,824 downwards.
AAGGATTTTTTACTGTGAGAGCTGTGAAGTTATGAAATTCCCTCCCAAATCAGTCGTGCTGGCTGATACATTATATAGCTTTAAGAAGGGGCTGGATGGATTCTTAGCAAGTGAGGGAATACAGGGGTATGGGAGATAGCTCTTAGTACAAGTTGATCCAGGGACGGGTCCGATTGCCATCTTGGAGTCAGGAAGGATTTTTTTCCCCTCTGGGGCAAATTAGAGAGGCTTCAGATGGGGTATTTTGCCTTCCTCTGGATTAACTAGTAGTTAGGCAGGTTATACATAGGCATTATGGTTGAACGTGATGGACGTATGTCTTTTTTCAACCCAACTTACTATGTTACTATGTAATAATTTGCCTGGGTGCAGTAAAAAGTAAGCATACAAAACTAGAAAGAATTTTTAAAAGTACAATAATTACCTTCCGCTATTTCAGCTATTAATTCGGGACTCCTGCGCTTCATATCTGACCATATCCGCTCGAGAGTCCTGAGGTCCATTCGGAGGGCATAGCGGTGTTGTAACCTCCGCATCAGCCTGCGGAGGATTGCTCTCTTTCTCTCATGGACCCCTACCATCCCCAGCGGCTGCCTATCATAAGATGAGGGCAGGAGATATCGGCAGATGTAGCGCCTCTCCACCAGTCGTAGCTCCGATACCCCAGGTATGTTCACTCTCTGAATAACTGCAGGCTCTGAAACAAAATGGCCGCAAGTCGCGCCTATCACGAGATTACAAATGGCGAATAGTCGCCAAAATATAACGTGTAGTGTATTTGTCGCGACAAAACGCGCTGTATATTATCGCAACTAAATATTTACCGCTATAGTACTGTATATTATCGCGACAACATATTCACCGCTATAGTACTGTATATTTTGGCGACAACATATTCACCGCTATAGTACTGTATATTTTGGCGACTAAATATTTACCGCTATAGTACTGTATATTAGTAGCGAAATTCCATACATGCCAAGACTTAAGTAAAATTGAGTAAAAAGACACATACTTGAATAAATAACACTGTAAGTCCATATTTTATTGGCAAAAACTCATTTACTGTACTTTTCTATAATTTTTCGCCTGCCTGTAGTAGGTGTTAATTTTTGCATAGACCAATGCGATATTTAGCGCGCCTAAGTGTTTGTGAATCATGCGATCGTATTCTTTTCAGCGTGGAAATTAACGCATGCATTAAAACTAGCACGAAAAATACCGCATGTGAAAATGGCGACTTAACGCGATAATACTATGGTGAATCGCGCACTAATTTTTGCGTCTTTTTTAACGCAAAAAAGCGTGCAATCATTTTTATCGCACTTTAGTGAATCGGGCCCATTGTATCAAAGTGCCGGTATAGACTGTTAAGATTTCTGGGCTCTCTGCCAAAAGCTATTTTTTAATTGTTTGCATCTTTTTAAACGTTTAGTGCAGAAGATCAAAGGGAAACACACAAAGACAAAGCTTTCCAGTCTCCTCCCAATATTTTCCAAGGCTACAACATTCTAACATCCTTCAAAAGCATGTAACTTTATAAAATATAACACAGCTTATGCAAATATATAAAGGTGTCTCTACCCACTGTGGTAGAATGGCCCAACAAATGAGAGAAAAGGTGAGTTTTCCCTTCAAGTTCTCCATAGTGGGAGATGTAATCTCTAAGGGAGAGGATGATAAACCGAGAAGGTTTGTTCTGTTTAAAAGGTTGTGCTGTCTGGCCCTGAAAGCTATAGGGTTCTGGAAGGAACAAACGGATCAGGCGATCCATTCCAGTAGTCCAGCTCACCTATTGGAGCTTACTTTCCACAGGAAGGCTGTCCTGTGGAAAAGGTATTTAATTGTATAGGCAGGTGTGAGACAGTCTCTCAGAGCAGGGCACAGGAAGGATACCTCTCTGTGTTAGGACTCCCAGAGGGGCTGGGGGTGCTGCCTGCCACTGCCAGAAGCAGAGGGAGCCCAGACTTGAGAAAGCTGCCAAGAGACTGAGGGTCTAAGGAGCTGAAAGGAAAGCCAGGAGGCTGAGATAATCCCCCAGAAGTGTTGTGAGTACAGGGGTGACCCCAACATTTGTGTTTTCCCACTGGTAGTCCACAAGGGACCCAGGTTAGTGAGGGAACTAATGTAATGTGTGAAGGTAGTGCCCAGTGGCAGTGTCTGTCCTGGATCCCGCTAGTTTACACCACAAATATTTCTTTGCATATGTTGTAATTAAAGAAATTATAATTGTAAACAACTTTCCAATGTACATTAATTACTTTATCTGGGTTATTTATAAATGCAATTGCAGTTGAAAGCAGCACTTTTTATCTCTTTCTGCTCTCTGGGTCTGGATCTTAAAGGAACAGTAACACCAAAAAATCAAAGTGTATAAAAGGAACTACAGTATAATGTACTCTTGCCCTGCACTGGTGCAACTGGTGTATTTGCTTTAGAAACATTACTATAGTTTAGTAAATGAAGCTGCTGTGCAGCCATTTAAAAGAGAAAAGGCACATGTTACATAGCAGATAACAGATAAGTTCTGTACAATACAATGGTGTTTTATCTGTTATCTGCTATGTAACCTGTGCCTTTTCTCCTTTTTCCAGCTTGAATGGCTGCCCCCATGGCTGCACAGCAGCTTTTTATATAAACTATAAAAGTGTTTCTGAAGCAAATGTGCAAATTTTACCAGTGCAGGGCAACAGTGCATTGTATTATGATTACTTAAAAACATTTTTATTTTTTGGTGTTACTGTTCCTTTAAAACAATGTAACAGGAGTCAGGTCCCCACCAGTCAGACAGTTACAGTTTTCAGTATCAATAAGATTAACATATAATTTTAAAACCACTGAAAATATGTAATGAATGTATAGTGCAAGTTTGCTTAGAATTACATTCTCTTTCACTATACAAAAATAGTTTTTGGGTGAAGAATCCTGTTTAAATCTTTCTGAAGAAGCTAATATCTGAATGGTTGCTATGGGTTAGTTCCCAGGTGATAATTTGCCCAGTGTTTAGAAATGACCCCCAAAAAGTTGAGCAAACAGCCTGGTATTAGAAGTTTAAAAATGCAGATATCTCAGAAACTGCTATTGAAAATGAATGTAAATTAATCTAAGAAAACCACCTTGCCCTACGCCTTGTCTGGCATTAGCCTTACAGAAAAGGCCCTCATTTCCCTCATTTTGGCAGAGAGCCCAGAAAGTTAACAAGCCACACATGCACTTAGATACAATTGTAACTAATAAGCTAAACAGGTCTCTTGGGGGAACTGAGACTTGCAGCTTAAAGGGCAATTTCAGCTTTTTTAACAAAACTGTAATAACACATAAAACAAGACCCCAAAACCCCCAGAAATGTGTTGAAACGCGCTACACGCAGCATTACTTTTTGTGCCTCTTTCCATTTTCAAAATGTTGGGAGGTATGTAGTAGTACTGCTTCACAAACAAGCAAGGCAAATATCACCATTAATTAAATGGAAATGTTTATGGAGCCAAATCAGCAAAATGTTCGCAGGCCGTTGATTGCAAAATAGGCAGAGCAGTAATGTATTGTGTACGGGCTTATGATGTCAGGGGGCAGGGCTATGACACAGGGACTGTCTGATTGCCTTGTCATTCAAGGGGCATCCTGTCAGGATTTGCTTATGAAAACAGGGCTGTCCTGTCAAAACAGAACAGGTAGCAACCCTGACTTCCAGGTTTATCATACAGTAATTTCTGCTTGTATAGTGGTAAACTGTCGGGTTGCAAATAAAACTGTTACTGGTCAGATTAGGCATTGGATCTAAACAGGAAAAATGTTTAATACAGGTCCACCCAGCCAGCTGACATTAAAGGAATGTTAACTATAATAGGATACACTGTCAAGTACTATCTCTCACATTTAATATATAGCATGGGCCATACGTCACCAATCTTTTGATCTTGTTGGGCTTTTGGTTTTAGTGCCAGTGACACAGAACATTTAGCCAGTGAGGCTTGATGTTTAATTAAGGGGGCTTACCAATATTTCTGTTTTTGGGTACAAATGTAATGGTAGTATATAAAGTTGTGCAGAAGTACAATTTCAAGCTCTGCTTTTACACAGTTTATCAAAGTATAAAAGAAACCATGAAAGGTGGCTAAACTTGCAAGGTACAGAATATCTTAGCTAAGTGGGTTCTTTTGCTGGTTTTTATTCCTGTGCACTTCAGTAGGCCTTTTTTTTTAGCTCATTGTGTAGTAGTTGTGTAACTCTTGCATAAGAACTTTTATAAACTTTTTGTGAATAAAAATTAAAATTCTAACCTCTCACACAACTGGAGGCTTTGCTACTTGAAGAACTGCCTAGTATTCATCTATAAAGGGTTATAAATCTATGTAATAGTATTAAAAAGCACAGAAGGTCTTCTGAATTGTTTATTAGCTTATTTAAAATCATTTATTGCTTAGTGTTTTCTACTTCTTTATCTCTCTAAGGCTAATGTCAGACCAGGCGTATAGTGTATATTTTCGGCAAGATGAAAAACGCTTGCCAAAAATACCGCCATACGCCTCCTACCTGTGCCTGCACCCGAATGAATGCAATACGCTCGGGTGCAAGCACATGTAGCCGATATCCACATAAAAACGCAAGAGAATGCAAAGTCTTGCGTTTTTATGCGTATTTCAGCTACATGTGCCTGCAACTGAGTGTATTCCATTCATTCGGGTGCAGGCACAGGTAGGAGGCATATGGGGGTGTTTTCGGCAAGCGTTTTTGCCAGGTCTGACATTAGCCTAATACATACTTTTACATAGACATAAAGTCTCATTTACAGCCACAGCTGTAAGTGGTTAGGGGATAAAATGGATGCATAGTTGTGTGCATATTAGTCATAGTCATTGAGGTACTTGCAGCTAAACACACTCCTTCTGCTTCTACATATTAGCTCTGAGTGCAGATGCATCTGTCCTGCTTCTTATGATTACTCATGCACAAGTTTTCCTATTAATGCCAGATAAAACCTAGAGATGCTGCCACCCTAATGGGTTTTTATAGTGAATTGCATCATTAGGCACTAGAGATGACCAGCAAATTGGGCCCTAATTCTATTTTTTTTTTTTACAAAAGTTACACAATCTAGCTGCAACTTTCACTTGCACATGCAATAGTATACATTTCTTTGAACTGCATGCAATTGTGGTGGATGCAACTCTGCGTGTACTGGAATTTTAGGGGAAAATATTTAATTGTGGGGAAAAAACATGGTAATTTTCATTGGATACTACAACTTGTAAGTAAATGCACCTGACAATATATATAATCATACGAGGCACGACCATAATTCAACCTCTTCCTTGTGGTTAGTAATAAGACTTCCAGATGCTAATTGCACATTTTAAATATCTATAAAGTATGCATGTATATTAATTATTCAGGTCATAGTCTAAAAATATCTGATGGACTATGCTTGGCATGTAGCTACATAGCATTGTTAAAGTTATTATAGCAAGTAAGCAAGAATGATAATTAGCAACATGAAACAATCAAATGGATGGGTGAGGTACATGTAAGAACACATCACGGGAGGGGTACTAAAGATGTCACTTAAGACATGAAAGATCATTTACTTATGCAAGTGAAATGTGTAAAGTGCAATTTGGGACATAATGTGCAATTTTTATCCTAGTTTTTCCAACATAACTGTGGCCCCTAGAGTTGCATCTGATGCAACTGAGTCCAATTTTTCAAACACGCTGAAATTGCAGTTTACTGTAAAAAAACATGAGTCAGGATAGTGTCATTTATAATGCCTTACTTGATACTTTAGGTGCAAGTGTTCTGCAAGTATTAATGTAGCCCAAAGTGCTACAGGAATTTCCACTATCTTAAAGGTGCAGTAGCTCCAAGGTTCTTCTTTTTTGTTCACTTCTCCATTCTGCTCTCTTCCTGTTTCCTTTTGCTCATCCTTTGCTTACTCTGTTGTACTTCTAACCCCCTAGTCCCCATAAAGGGAACCTTTACCACATTGCAGGTCTCTATAAAATTATATATCACAAAACAGCCAATATGTAAAATCAATCTAAATATATCATAAATTTCCTTTACATGCAGGAAAGTCACAGCTGAGTCACTACGATATTTAAAGCAGTGGCAAATGCAGTATAAAGCTTGGTTTTAACGTACTGATTGCCTATTGCTTTAATTACTAAAGGAACAATTTTTTTGTTATCTTGTGATGATTATTATTATTAGAACATTTTTATAAAACACCAACATATTCCACAGCTTTGTTTAATAAAATATTTCTTAAGCTAAAAAGTATGAACAGGGAGATTTGGTTTGATTCTTATCTACCTCATAAGGACCAAACATGCAGTAACTTTAGTTTCCCTGTTTGCGCTGTTTAGTTCTACAAATAACTAAAACATAGATTTTTCATTAAATACTGTATTCATTGAATTAATGTTGAAAAGGAATCACACAGGGATTGGTTATTAATCTCCTGCCATTCTCAGGATTGTTAGCCTGGGCTTCCTAAACATAAAGGTTATGGGACATGGAGTGTTAGAGCCTCAGTTAGTGGTGATCAAAGAAAAGGTATAGGTTGCTTCACATATATATTAAAGGAAACCAACACTAAATACTGGTCTAGTATTTATTGGGTTAAAAACATAGTCATTGTTTAACTTAAGCACATCTCCGGATTTGTAATGAAGGCGCCCAGGGGCCACCCTCATGCCCCGCCCCCCCCTCCACCACCCTCAGGATTGCGCATGCGCATCCATTTAAAGCGCATACGGAGCACTAGGGACAGGACGCACTGATGTTTTCTGCACGTCCTGTTCCCAGTGTTCCATATGCACAAATTTATGCTGCCCTAGGCCCAGGCCTTTTTGGCCTTGCCATAAATTTGGGTCTGTTAAGCATTTGTTTAATCAAGTTTATTAACACAATGCCACAAAGGGCATTCTGATAGCAGGTTTGGGATCTTTTATTTGGAAACCCATTATTAGGACAGCTTTCCTGCAGTCCATTTTAAGTAAACAATTCATATTTTTTTAATGGCTTCCTCTTTAGTAATACAATAGCTCTCTGTACTTAAGGACAATTATGCTACAAAAATCCATGTTGGTTGCAAAGCATTCCTATTTGTTATTATTTATTCATTATTTTTAATGTTTAAATATTTTAGTAAACCGAAGGTATGATAAGACAACACTTCTTATCAACAAGTATCTAACATATTCATCCACACAGTGCATCCTTGTCTTATCAAAGCTGCTGTTTCTTCTGACCAACCAAGTCTGCTGATATCAATATATCAGCATTGCTTGGATCTCATAAACATGCAATCTAGCTCTTAAGCTGGATACCAAAGTTCAGCTGCAAGGAAATCTGAAGAGAATAAAGTATATTATAGTAATAGAAATAAACATCATTGACAATGGATTGGTGTGTTGTCAAAAAAACAAGAGATCACAATATAAGTAAAGTTGCAGTCAGTTATGAGCCTACATTTACAGCTATATTCTATTTGATATCAATATACGATTATTTCTCTACCATCTAAATTACCAGATCAAGTATGAGGTTTCTAAATGGGGTTGTTAAAATTATACCTGGGTCCCCAGACCATATTGAATTTCCCCACAACCCCTTGGGTCTTATATGTAAAGTTTATTAATGGGAGGACACCTTTTACCAGCTATCTCCAAAATGTTACATAAAATGTGACAGAGGTGGGCAGGCAGGCATTAGAACATTCACTACCCCCCAAAACACAAACCATTGGGTCTGCAACCCTAGTTGTCCCCAGATCGATGGCCCACATTATGTCAGACTAAAATTTATTTATAGGGGGTATACAAGTCCAATACATATGATTAAGGTTGGCTTGTAGAGAACCGCACCTTGGATAATGATTGTCCTGTCATTTAGCAATTCTTTTGAATTTAAGGGGTATTATAAACATTTGGTGAAAAGATGTATATTTTATGATTCTATCTCTGATTGAAATTTCTAGCTATTGTCTATAGCCTCGACCCATTATTCTTGTACAGAATGGTATGCACAGTTATTATATCTCCATAAATTCTATAAAGGAGTTTATTAGATGTGGGTAAGAAAAGGGTTTCTCCTGCCCCCAGAAAGAATAAGGATGAGGTAAGGGTGTTAAGCCATAGCTTAAAAAAAATGAATTGCATATGCCTATTTAGTCATCCAACTTGTAGTTTTTGCTAAGTGGGGAATTGTGCATCCAGTGTTTCCATTAAACAGGCTATACAATAAAGAATAAGTTAACCTTTTATTTTAAAATCCCTAAAACTCTAAACAGCCAAAATGACATACTTCACTCGCTACATTTAAACTGATGTCCTTTCTCTTATCTGCCGTGAAGCTCTGCCCCTTTAGTATACCGAGCCTTCCTACCTCTTTGAATGGGAGGTCAGTCAAAGAACTGTCTACTGTGCATGCTTGCTGCATCCTGCTCCAATGGTAGTCAATCAGGTATGTGCATTACCAATGCATTTTATTCTATTAGCAATAACATATGTAAGTATGCATATACAGACACATAAAATGTGGTAATACACAAAAGGTAGGATTATATTTTTAAGAAGAGTAATCTCCCCAAAAATTTGAGCTGGTCCCAATGCACTGTGATTTTTGAGCAGAAATTTCTTTTAATTTTCTTCACACTTTGGTTTTAATATATTATGGTTAATGAAAAAGCTTGTTGTCTAAAAGTACTATGTACTATAAAAGTACAAAAATGTGGCAGGGAAAATATTTTTTAAAAAATTATCCCATGTGATGTATACCTTACACTACATGCATGAAAACACATAAAATAGGCATCTGTTAGACTGAATGAAAAGCGGGTGTCTGTATATCAGCAGAAGATCTAGTGACCTGTTAATATTACATTATGACATTAGCTTTCTGCTGCTTCCTTCAGCAATGAGTGTTTCTGAATTAAATATAACAGCATGCGATTATCTTACATTATCCATAGTTCCTTCTGTGCATGCCACAGTTAATGGATGTTACATTTACAGGGTATCCAAACTATGTGGCAGGTTAGTATGATACTATTCCTTGCTGACTAATATTAGAGCTATATTTTTGCACTATTAAAATTTTCTGACAGCCCTGCAGTTTTACCATGAAATTTTTTTCCCACTGAAGTTTTGTTTTACAAACCAAATGTATTTCAAATGCTGGAAAATATGCTTAGTTTACATTTTGTCACAGTGGATAAATATTATATGCAGAAGACTTGAACTCATTGCTTTTCTTACCCGAGAAACCATTTTTATGTACTCTATAAAATTAGATACTTTTTGCTGGCAAGAACACTTCCTTGCCAGACTATGCTTTGACAAAATAATGAACAGAGATTCTTGTCTGCCAGCAAAATACTTTGCAGGAAACAGAAAATGTTTAAAAGTTATAAATAATGATGTACAGTGTAAAATTAAATGTACTTGAAATGTACCAAATTTTATATTTTTAACACAAGATGTATCACATAAGGTTCAACACATGTAATATAATTATAAGCTTAAATTTAGGAACAGAGTTGCCCACTCAATGTATCAATCCGTCAGTTGCTATATTTGTACTATAGGTGTTCTTATTCAATCATGGTTGTAGCCCAAGAGGTGAACACTGATTAGACATTCTAACATTATGTTTTTCAGTCCTATTTTTATGTCCTGTTGCTACAAACTTTCAAGGGAAAGTTAATTCCATTATTGTTTTCTATTTCACCCAGATAGCAAAAAAAGAAAAAAGACAACCCAAAGTAATAAACTAAACTTTAAATTATAACTGTTAATCACTAGCGACCCAAAGTTAATACATTAACCTAGAGCAAACGTACCTAGGAATAGTTGTGTATCTATAACCCCAGGTCAGTCGCAAGCTTCAAACATAGGTTAAAATCAAGTCAAAACAAAAACTTGCCAGGCAAGGAACTCACCACTGTCGACAAGTGGTCCAAGTGCAAAAGCCCCAAACCCGTAGCTTGAAAGGGTAAGCAACCATACATGAAAAAATAGCTGTGCTCATATACCAGGAGTCAATTAATATCCAATTTTATCCGCTCATTTAAAAGAACAAAGCCTAACTAGTTTCGTGCATAGGTGAACTTAATCATAGGCATGGGTAACATACAAAACATCACAACTTTATAAAGGAAGTGCAATTAGTGACATCGCAATTTTTTCCCCCTCTCTTTTCCTTATAGCATAATACGATACATCAAATGACAAAACTTATTATTTGTAAACAAGTAACATTCAGCACTAATATACACCTCTGTAAATAAAATAAATAAACCAGTAAATGAAACCGCAATTAAACAGTGAGAATAAAGAGGACCTACTATAAACTTAACCATATCAAACTTTATCAAAGGGTTTTACTCAGCTGGAGGCAATGTAACAACTGATGTCAAAAACAGAATTTAATCCTTTCGGCTGACATGTACCTAACCTAAAAAACCATTTAACCCCCAAACGCAGTAACCTAGTGGATCTATCTCTGCTTCTTTTCATCTGGCATCACATGTAACTGGGACGCATCACCACTGCAACACTGTATAAAATGTTTTGAAACTAGACTGTTGCCACTCTTTGTCCACAATTTGTCCAATATGTTCCTGCATTCTGCTTTTTAAAGGATGAATGGTGCAGCCCACATATTGAATATTACAAACTGAACAGGTCAATAAGTATACTACAAAACATGTATTGCAATTAGCATACATATATATATATATATATATATATATATCAAAACTCTCACCCGTTGCTGTACTGGTAAATGTGGTGGAGCGTTTAATGTAGGAACATTTAATGCTCCGCCTGCACCACAAGGGTAAGTGCACTTTGTCGTGAGCCAGGAAGTCCCAATTGATCAGGATCTCAAAAGAGTCGGAGAAAGAAAACTGGCCAGGGTAGGGGCCTTACATGACACAAAGTTACAACTGTTCTGCAAAATTGACGAAAATTGCGGGTCACTAAATAAAACAGGTAAAACACCAGTGACTATGCCTCTAATTTTGTAAAATTGGTTGCTAAAGGTAGTAATAAAGGTAGGGATATTATTATTCACCAAGTTATCTCTCTTAACCCTGTTATTAAAGACTTTTTATTTTTCAATAGTTCAGACCTATCCATCCTCAAAGTTTTTAAAAAAGCAGCAACAAGGTGTTTCATTGGATAAACTCGATCCAGGAAACGGTCTTGCAGAATACAAGACAAGCAACCCAGATGCTGGGAAACACAACTGGGTGAGTGCAATATAAACCATGGGGGTGCCCCCTACCAATCACCAACAAGAATCCAAAGGGGCTTCTCCTTTACATTACTCTGGAAGACACGTGTAATCCGCTGTCAGCACAGATTTCAGAACTAAAACGGCAAATGCAATTACAAGCTGACCAACTCGACGATTAGGCCAAGACAAAACCCCCACACCTGAGAGGCTGGGAGCACATTCCACAGGTTGACAATGTGGGTCGAGTTGCTGCCTAAACAACACACAACTGTGACTGCAGATATATCATGGCCTTCCACACCTTCCCATGTGACAATAGGCCACTAACTGGCTGATGCACCCCATCAGGGAAAGCCATATAACACGTTTTGACTCTGCGATGGAACTTCTCCCTTTCCTTCCACCTCAACTAGAGACTGCAGGGTGATGATAAACCCCTCTAAGTAAACCATGAGGCAACCAAGATTAAAACATGCAGTCAATTAATCGCTTGAAACCTGGCAACCGACCCCCCAGGACCATGAGTTACTCACACAGCTGGGGACTTTCCCCGCCAAGGAGCTCCTGATTCAGAAGTTAAAGCACACTAAGTGCCTTCCTAGTTGGTTGGCAACCACAGTTCCTTGCCAAATTTGTTATGGGTACAAGGCCCACCCATTTGGGGGGGGGTTGGGCAGGGTGGGAACGGGGTTATGTTGGGGTTACTTTTTGTTTTGATAACTGCTCTCTCTCTTCTTTTCTGTGCTTTCCTCTTGTCCTCTCCCTTCTACATCCCCAGGATCCACATTAATGAAGACGTACATGGTGACACAAGCGAGGGCATCCGGACCTCAAGTGACCCATCTGGTAAGACACACTCACTAACAGAATACCTTTCACAATGGGTGACCTAAAAATTATATCATGGAACGTTAGGGGCCTGAATGACAAAATCAAGAGATCTTTGGTCTTTAACTACCTCAAAACCCACAATCCACATATCTAACAGGCCAAAAAATTCTTGCTCTGAGAAAGCCTTGGGTAGCATACGCATACCACTCCACTCAGCAATTCAAACTTGTCCATCTAGGATATGGAAAACTTTTTGTTCGTAATAAGTGCTTTAAAGGAGAATGCAAGTCAAAATTTAAAAAGCATACTGCCCAATAGTCCTCCTATTGTTTAGTAAAAACGCCACACTTTTGGCTCACCTAATCAAATATTTACTCAGTCACACTTACTTCACATTTTCTAGAACAGGCAGCCATCTCTAAAAAATAATTCTCCCTTCCTTTCCCTCCTTGCTTCATGCTGCACATGTGTTTCATTCCTTCCCCCCTCCTCCCCTCTGGCAGATCTGCTTCTGATTGGCTGGTGGGCATGTGTAGCTCAGAACAGGAGAACCAGCCTACAGGAAGGACAGAGAGATTTCAGTGATGTCACTGTAGTCTTCACACTGCTGTAGGCTGCCAGCACCATATCTCAGAGAAGCAAGCAGGGATCTGGGAATTTAGATATGCAGTAAGTACTTAAAAAGAATGCCTTTAGACTTACTTTTAATTTATATTAACCTTTCATTGTCCTTTAAAACAAACTCTTAGTAAATGTAACGAAACTGGTGTTAATTTATTCCACTACCTATGGTCTTGTCCGAAGATTGGTAACTTCTGGAACATGTTGGAAAGATTCTTGAACCACAGGTTGAATTTAAATATAAAGTTATCTCCTAGTTTCGCACTATTACACATTAAAAAAGAGGAGGTGTTATCAAGCGAGGTGTTATTTTGTGCTCCTTAGCACAAAAAATTGATAAATCATTGTTTTTGTTTATGGCTGCCTCTAAAAAAGCATTATTTTATTATTGGTTAAAAGAGGAAACCCCTCCTATAACAGAAATTATTTTTTATCTTAATCAGCTTAGCTGGCAAGAGGCCATCAAAGCAAAAACAAGTGAACCTAAATCCAGGATCCCTTTTAAAAATACATGGTCATTTTTCTTTAATGCTATAGATATAAGTAATAAGGATCAGATTTATAAAATTCTGCATATATAGATTTTTTTTTTTTCAATAATTCACGAACATATAAGCAAAATTATCCTTGATTTTGCTCTCTAGGATACTTTTCTTTCCATTTCTTTTTATAGTTTATCCACTGGGCAAAGTTAGTTAATTTGTTTTTGTTTTGTTTTTCTCTATTTAAATTACTTATTTTGTTTCTCTGTAAGTATTCTATTTTCTTCATTTCTTATCTTTTTGAAGGACAAACTGTCGAATGTGACTATTGTTGTACAACCTATATTTAAATAATTTGTCATTATTCATCCTACATGTTTATTGCAAAACTTCAATAAAATGTTTAAAAAAAAAAACATTTGTTCCTGGGCAGTAACCCCTTAGCAACTAATCAGTTAGAAAGATTTTTTTCAGCCAGGTACAGTTAGAACAAAGGAGGAAAACCTCTGATTGGTTGCCATGTGTTACATAGTTAATGTGTTACATAAGTTAAATTGGGTTGAAAAAAGACTGACAAGCAATAGCTTGTGATTAACGTGGGGGGTTGACATCCTATATCCTTTCCATGCAATGTACTGTCTAGTTAGGATTCATAGAGTAGTGTGGTTAGAACATTCTGTGAAGGCATTGCCGTTTGATTCCTTGGTTATAATTTAGCTCCAAAAACAACCAGCACAGCAAAATTCCAAATTGATCAGCAGTTAGTCAAAATGCATTCTTTACTGAGCTGGTCCTGCATTACTTCTTAAAAAATACACCAAGCTTTAGCAACGGGGCCCGAAGGGCCTGTAAATCTAGTTTTTCACAGTACATGTTGCATCAATCATTTTTACAGCAGTGCGCTAGTGCCTTTCGTCATTATGACTAAGGTTCACACAGTTAAGTCTGAAGTAAGAAATTATTTGCTGGATATGTGTTAAATTATGTTCATTTCTGCCACAACTGTTCAGTGGTAAAGTATAACATTTAGTACTTGCTTGTAACATACATGGGGGTTGATTCACTAAAGTGCGTCAAAACAAGCGCTATTTGTAGCATGCGTTAAAGATTTTATCGCTTCTTGTTTTTTGCGACTTACCGCACAAATCACTAAAAAGAACAAGTGTCAAAATTAGACGCGATATTATTTGCGTTATTTAATTTGCGATGAGGGTTTTTCTTGCGTTAATTCCTGCCACATGCGTTATTTCCCGCTGTGCACAATATATTTCGCCGCATGCTATATTAGCGCATGATTTAACTCACATAACCATAACTTTCGGAAAACTACTTTTCTGAAAAATACCATTTTCTTGCAAACTTAAGTACCACCTGCCCCAAGTAGGTGTTAATTTTCGCATAGGCTAATGCGATATTTAGTTCATATGTGTTTGTGAATCATGCGTTAGTATTATATCTATGCGAGAATTAACGCAATGTGAGGTAAAATAACGCACGTTTTTTTGTGCATGTGATATGCGTTTTAACGCATACGAAATTATTTGATGAATCGGTACTTATTTATCGCATGCTTTTTAACGCAAAAAAGCATGTGATAAGTGTTATCGCACTTTAGTGAATCGGCCCCATAGCTTTTTACCAGGTGACCCTCCTGATGATTACTTTTCAAACAGTAAGCAGTAAACACTAAGGGGCACATTTACTAATCCACGAATCCGAATCACGAATGGGAAAAAATCGGATTGGAAACGAAAATTTCTGAACGCAAATACCACGAAAATGCTTACGAAAAAATCGTATCAGTCACGATAATATCTTATTGGTGATCCGAAAGTCACGTAATTTTCGTACCGAACAATTGTAAACAGCGGTAAAACCTTTCCGATTTTTTTCGTGCAAACGTCCGAAAAAGTCGTGCGGCGTACGAAAAAGTCGGCCGGACGCCCGAAAAAATCGGCGAAAATACACTCGGAGCGTTCGTGCTTTTGTAAATGTGCCCCTAAGTGTTTTTCAGTAAAGACAATGGTGAAGCTCACTGAAGTAGTGAGCTCCACCATTGTCTTTACAGACAAACACTGAATACTAATAAAGAGTTGGCGGTTGGCAGCCACCCCATGGTTGTCTTGATTGCTGTCTGGTCAGGCCAGGATATTTTGGACAGTCCTGTTAGACAAGGTTTAACCTGTGCTATTTTAAGTTCTGTATAATGGGTAGCCAATTTGGCCAAAGATCAATAAGCAGATATTAATGTATATATGGCTTTATAGGTGCCTGCTACATAAAACTTACTAGAAATAGTGCAATTTATCATGCTACCATATGAAACAATGAAACCCAGCTCCATTTAAATGTACTGTATCTTAAAAAACAGGAGAAAAGTAATATGAAAACAGATAAAGATCAGAATGGGGTAACAGTGATAGATAGATAGACAGCGCCGGATTTCAAATCCGGGCGCCCCTAGGCCGCCCCCCATTCGCGCCCCCCCCCCCGTATGCGAGCACAAACCCACCTCCCCCCGCGCCGATGCAAGCGCGCATGCGCGGGCATTTAAACTCCCATACGGAGCAGTGGGGAGAAGTCCCCATTGCTCCGTATGTGAGCAAAATGCCAAAATTTTGTTGCGGCGGGGCAGCATGCCTAAATTTTTGCCACTGTATTTGTATTTATAAGCAATATATTCAGGCAAGGTGACATTTGTATGGTTAGTTCTATAAGTGCTTTGTTATAAATAAAAATGCAAAAATAAAAATGTAATATCAGCTTCTTATTAAAAGAAGAAACCTTTTAAATATAATCTATATTGTTTCTGAAATAATCAAGTTACTCTTTAGTATCCCCCTCTCAGCAATCTAACTTTCTTAATGTAGGAGTTTAGAGTGTAACTGAATTGCGCCTTAACGTCATAATTTCTGTCACCTGGCTAACTTAGACTTGTGTATATATATATATATATATATATATATATATATAGAAACAACCACAAGAGATCCTCTGCACTCACCCATTATCAATATATATAGGACATTAAGACATTCGGTGCATTAAGCTACTAAGAAATGCCCTTCCCTTTAAACAAAACAGGGATTGTTTGTCCATATATTGAAATATACTTCAAGCTGGCCAACTGCGTCAAAGTCATCTCTTCTGACCAGTTCCTACACTGACTTATGCGATTCATTAAGAATTCTACTGCTTCAATATACATTTAGCCAAGGGACTGCTACTGCTTCAATATACATTTAGCCATTGGCTAAATGTATATTGAAGCAGTAGAATTCTTAATGAATCGCATAAGTCAGTGTAGGAACTGGTCAGAAGGGATGACTTTGACGCAGTTGGCCAGCTTGAAGTATATTGCAATATATGGACAAACAATCCCTGTTTTGTTTAAAGGGAAGGGCATTTCTTAGTAGCTTAATGCACCGAATGTCTTAATGTTCTATATATATTGATAATGGGTGAGTGCAGAGGATCTCTTGTTGTTGTTTCTATGTATTTTGTGGTCACAACCTCATTGCACCCCCGCCTAATGGTTTAAAATTTAGTGGTTGAGCACAACTTTCCCTTTTTTTTGCTATATATATTAATATAAATAAATAAATAAATATATATATATATATATATATATATATATATATATATATATATATATATATATATAATATATATATATATATATACATACAGGCCCGGATTTGTGGAGAGGACACAAAGGCCCGGGCCTAGGGCGGCAAAAGTTTAGGGGCCGCAAAAAAAAAAAAATTAAATTTGGCTCCCATACGGAGCAGTCGGGACCTCTCCCCACTGCTCCGTATGGGAGTTTAAAGGAGCGCATGCGCACTGGTGGGGATCGCTTTTGCGCATGCGCACGGGAGGGCCGCTTTCGCGCATGCGCACTGGGGGGCACGCTTTCGCGCATGCGCACTGGGGGGCGCTTTCGCGCATGCGCACGGGTGGGGAGGGGGCGACCGACAGGGGCGGCCTCGGGGCGCCCAAAACAGAAATCCGGCCCTGTATGTGTATATATATATATATATAATACAAAAAGGTACCCCGCACTCACAGGACTTATAAGAAAATAAACAATTTTTATTGGTCAAAAAACTAACGTTTCGGCTGGCACAGCAGCCTTTCTCAAAGTGATTCTGTGTCAAACAAATCCCCCAATTAAACCCAAAAGTGGCGCCAAATCCAGTGTGACATCATCAAGTGGGAGTGTACATTACTGGTTTGATAGGTAAAATGAGAATTAGAGAGTGAAAATAAAGTAAAATTAAAACATAAGACAGACATAACGAAGATACTAGATGTTTAGGTGAAAAGAGTGTACAGATCCCGTGCAGGATAGAAAACGAAAATGAAAGAGCTGATACCTATAGGTACTGAACTATAACTCACACACACCATACCGCTAAAGTTGTAGTGTGATGTAAGAGTTAAGAATGGGCAGGGAAATAGATTATAGCACACACCAGAGAGACGGTAATTTTGCATAGGGGGTGAGGAGTTGCCAGATACAAGGCGCGCTTAACTGTCAGTGTCACAGCTGCCGCGTATGCCAAAGCTTGCACGTATCGATAGCGCTTAGTCAGCGCATTGTGTACAGGCAGCCGCATGTCTTAGGGGCTGATTTACTAACCCACGAATCCGACCCGAATTGGAAAAGTTCCAGTTAAAACTTAACGCTACGAAAAATGCGCAACTTTTCGCGTAAGTTTTAACGCTACGCAAATTGCGCAACTTTTTACGCAACTTTCGTAATGGATAGGAAAACTCGCGTTTTTACGCAAAAATCGTATTGGATCCGAAAAATTCGTAAAGAATCCGAAAAAATCGCAAAACATACGAAAAAATCGCAAAGTACCGATCATTACGAAAAAAACGCAATCGGACTCCATTCGACCCGTTCGTGGGTAAGTAAATCAGCCCCTTAGAGTAGGACGTTGCAGCGTCACAAAAGAATAGCCTATTATTGAGCGTGACATATCGCACGCTGAGGTAAGGTAGTAGCGGCTTCGTCTCTGAACCTACGTGACAGCTAGTGTTGCGTATGAGCATGGAATCCACCCTACCGTGGGGGACCCAGAGTGTCAATACGGTCCACAAATGTATACTGTTCACTTAGTAGGCGAGACTATAAAGAACAGAAATCGAAGGGTGCTGTGAGCAGGGGCTGGCAAGTAATCGGGCTGATCAAGTGGTGGTGTCCGTACCCAGCAAAGGGGGGGACCGCCAGCCACTAGAAACAGGACCTCAATGGAGTACAAGCTGGTGGGCAAGCTGGTGGGCTAGATATGGGATACAGGTTGGTTGGTACAAGGTACAGCTTAGAGTGTAGTGCACAATAGGTGCGGTGCAGTAAAGGAAAAAGGAAGAAGCAAAAAATAAAATAGGAAATAAAGACTAAAAATGAATATAAAAACAGAGAACTGAGGCTGTAGAAACTGGAGATACAACATGTACGTAAGTAAGAGTGTGGCAGCAGAAGGTGCAGGAAACAAAGTAACCCCACAGCAACAGAAACAGGTTTTACAACAATTTCAAATGGTACTGTAACATCTCCAAACTGATACTTCGTCAGCCCCACAGTAACGGAAAAAAGTTTTGCAACAGTTTCAAATGAAAAACAAAATGTAACATATCAAAACATAGTACTTGGTCAGCCACAATGTAGCAACATATAGAGTCCAGTGTATATAGACAGTAGCACAGAATCACTGTAAATAAAATGAGGAATATGAAACCATTTCGTTAAGGCCGTTTGGGCTGATAGTATTAAGTCTATGCATCCATTTCAATTCGGTTTGCAGGAGGAGTTTGTCACGATTCCCACCTCTCACTGGCGGGGGGACAAAGTCTATCAGCATGCTACGTAAGCTGGCCAGCGAGTGTTTCTTTAGCAGAAAATGTGCGGCTACTGGTGTGTTAGCTTCTCCTGTAGCGAGAGCGGAGCGTATTGCGGACCTGTGGTTTGCCATCCGATCCCTGAAGGAGGTGATAGTTTTGCCAATGTACATGAGGCCACAGGGACATTTAATGAAGTAGATAACAAATTTGGAAGTGCAAGTCAGTCTATATTTGATTTGTATTGGACTGCCTGTGTGTGGGTGATTGAACAAGGGGCCCGTTATTAGTGAGCTGCAGGTAGTGCAGTTAGGGCACTTATAGCAACCTGGGTGGGCAGATGATAACCAGGTGGTAGGGGTCTCTGAACTGTAACAGTGTATGGGATCTGTTTTGACCAACAGGTCGCGCAAGCTCCTGCCCCTTTTGTAGGCAATGCGAGGGGGGGGGTCCTAAAAACGGGAGGCAATGAGCGATCCTTTTCAACCACTGACCAATGGTACAAAATGGAGTCCGTGAGAAATTTCTTATCAGGAGTAAATGTAGTGACAAAAGTAAGTCTGTCGCTATGGTTTTTCTGTGGGGAAACCTTATTGGTATCCAGGGTGTGAGTGCGTGGCAGACTCAGTGCTCTTTCTTTGCTGTGGAGTAGATCATGTAGAGGATAGCCTCTCTGTAGGAAACGTTGGACCAAGTCATCGAGTTGTTGATGTAGGAAGTGTCGGTTGGAGTTGTTGCGTACCATCCTGACCATTTGAGAGTAGGGAATGCTCCTCAGTAAATGAGGAGGATGGCAGGAGGAATGGTGCAGTAAGGTGTTGCGGTCAGTAGATTTCCTGTAGGTGGTTGTTGAAAAGGTAGAGCCCGACAGGGAAATGGTCAAATCCAAGAAGGCAACCGATATTGGATCAATATGTGCAGTAAATTTGATAGTAGTAGGTAAGTCATTTAGTTCCTGGACCATTGTTAGAAACTGGTCCTTAGTGCCTGACCAGAGAATTAGCAGGTCATCGATATAGCACAATAACCTATAAATGTGTGTGCCATATTTAGGAAAAATATGAGCGTTTTCAAAATAAGACATGAAAAGGTTTGCAAAAGAGGGAGCGACATTGGAGCCCATACTGGTGCCGCTGATTTGGAGATAGTAGGATAATTCAAATTTGAAATAGTTCAAAGTCAAGCAGTGATTCAATAGTGTTATTAGAAATTCGATGGGTGGTCTGTCCCTGTCCGGTTGGTCTTGTAGGAATTTCTGGACAATGGATATTCCTTCAGTGATAGGGATGACTGTGTACAGTGAGGAGACGTCCATTGTGGCGAGTAGGAGTTTGCAAGGTAAAGGATGTAGCTCCTGTAATCTCACTAGCAGGTCACCCGTGTCCCTAATGTAGGTATTAATTTTTTGTACTATGGGTTGCAGATAATGGTCAACAAAAATAGAGAGGGGTTGCAAAAGTGAGTCGCAAGCGCTCACTATAGGTCGGCCAGGAGGTCTGTTGAGATTCTTATGTATTTTAGGTAAAGTATAGAATATGGGACATTTAGGGAACTCCTTGGTTAGAAAGTTAAAGACATCTGTGGTAATGAAACCGCCATTGAGGCCCAGTGATAGTGAATTGTCAATTACTTTCTTGAAAGTCATACCAGGGTCCCTGTCCAGTTTGCGATATACAGTAGTATCTGCTAGTTGCTGCATAATCTCTTGTCTGTAGTCAGAGTAGTCTTGGACCACTACTGAGCCCCCTTTATCGGCAGGGCGAATAGTAATCTTAGGGTTCTGGGCTAGGGAGGTGATGGCTTCCCTTTCACTATTGGTCAGATTAGGATGTGTGCTAGTAGGCAATCTGTGTTTGCTGGTCTCATCAATGAGTAGCCTAGTGAATGCTGCAATGGATTTTGGAGTGTTGGGGGGTTCAAATTGGCTTGGGGCTCTGAATGGAGTGAGATTAGTAGGCGAAGAAGTACGAAAATGGTCCCGCAGTTTCATACTGCGTTGGAACCTATGTATGTCAATCATTGTGTCCAGGGTGTATGATTTGGATGTGGGGACAAAAGATAAACCCTTTGAGAGGAGAGATAATTCAGATTCTGACAGGGTGTGTGTGCTAAGGTTAAACACTACTTGTTCCGTGGCTGTAAACTTCTTGCGGAACGGGTGTTGTCGCCCACCTCGCCTCTTGTTAGGGCGCCCCCTGATGGGGGGCGAGGGTTTGTCACTAAAAAAAGGGACTGAGATGAGACTGCGGGTACGTGGGGTGGTGTCTGGGCAGAAGACCGTGGTTGTCGCCCCCTACGGTGACTACGTGCCCTATCGGGTGTGTCAGAGTCTGAGGATGTGGTGGTATACGGGGAGGAATCTATCCTATCGAATTGAGGGTTATGGGTGAAGTGAGCCCGCCTCCCCCGGGTCTGTGTCTCACCCCCAGTCAACCACCGATACACTCGCCTGTTCTGGTAGTCAGCAGTCACAGTGGTAACTTTCTGTTTTTTAAATTTATGTAGGTCAGAGGTGTACTGGGAGAGCTGGTTCTGTAGTTTGTCAAGCCACTTATGCTCTGTGTCATTGGATAAGGTTTGTAGATATGCTGTTTCAAATGCAGAGGTTTCTGTGTGGACAATCTTTAAATTCTTACTGACCTCTTCAATGACAAGTAGTATCAAGTCCATAGAACATTTGTTGAGGATCTGGCACCACCGTTTACAGAAGTCTACGTTGCTGCGTGATGAAAATGGATGCATAGACTTAATACTATCAGCCCAAACGGCCTTAACGAAATGGTTTCATATTCCTCATTTTATTTACAGTGATTCTGTGCTACTGTCTATATACACTGGACTCTATATGTTGCTACATTGTGGCTGACCAAGTACTATGTTTTGATATGTTACATTTTGTTTTTCATTTGAAACTGTTGCAAAACTTTTTTCCGTTACTGTGGGGCTGACGAAGTATCAGTTTGGAGATGTTACAGTACCATTTGAAATTGTTGTAAAACCTGTTTCTGTTGCTGTGGGGTTACTTTGTTTCCTGCACCTTCTGCTGCCACACTCTTACTTACGTACATGTTGTATCTCCAGTTTCTACAGCCTCAGTTCTCTGTTTTTATATTCATTTTTAGTCTTTATTTCCTATTTTATTTTTTGCTTCTTCCTTTTTCCTTTACTGCACCGCACCTATTGTGCACTACACTCTAAGCTGTACCTTGTACCAACCAACCTGTATCCCATATCTAGCCCACCAGCTTGCCCACCAGCTTGTACTCCATTGAGGTCCTGTTTCTAGTGGCTGGCGGTCCCCCCCCTTTGCTGGGTACGGACACCACCACTTGATCAGCCCGATTACTTGCCAGCCCCTGCTCACAGCGCCCTTCGATTTCTGTTCTTTATAGTCTCGCCTACTAAGTGAACAGTATACATTTGTGGACCGTATTGACACTCTGGGTCCCCCACGGTAGGGTGGATTCCATGCTCATACGCAACACTAGCTGTCACGTAGGTTCAGAGACGAAGCCGCTACTACCTTACCTCAGCGTGCGATATGTCACGCTCAATAATAGGCTATTCTTTTGTGACGCTGCAACGTCCTACTCTAAGACATGCGGCTGCCTGTACACAATGCGCTGACTAAGCGCTATCGATACGTGCAAGCTTTGGCATACGCGGCAGCTGTGACACTGACAGTTAAGCGCGCCTTGTATCTGGCAACTCCTCACCCCCTATGCAAAATTACCGTC
Source organism: Xenopus tropicalis (assembly GCF_000004195.4). Lineage (NCBI taxonomy): Eukaryota > Metazoa > Chordata > Amphibia > Anura > Pipidae > Xenopus > Xenopus tropicalis. The sequence goes on along the minus strand of NC_030682.2, from coordinate 78,294,062 downwards.
TCTCTGGTGTGTGATATAATCTATTTCCCTGCCCATTCTTAACTCTTACATCACACTACAACTTTAGCGGTATGGTGTGTGTGAGTTATAGTTCAGTACCTATAGGTATCCGCTCTTTCATTTTCGTTTTCTATCCTGCACGGGATCTGTACACTCTTCACCTAAACATCTAGTATCTTCGTTATGTCTGTCTTATGTTTTAATTTTACTTTATTTTCACTCTCTAATTCTCATTTTACCTGACAAACCAGTAATGTACACTCCCACTTGATGATGTCACACTAGATTTGGCGCCACTTTTGGGTTTAATTGGGGGATTTGTTTGACACAGAATCACTTTGAGAAAGGCTGCTGTGCCAGCCGAAACGTTAGTTTTTTGACCAATACAAATTGTTTATTTTCTTATAAGTCCTGTGAGTGCGGGGTACCTTTTTGTATTATCTCTATTATAATTCTGCACCCAGGCATCCTTACTTCTGATACGTGAGTGCCTGATCCTCTTGGACTTCTATATATATATATAGATAGATAGATAGATATATCTAGGTTCCTCCTCAGGGAACAGCACTGTTTGTGCTCGAAATGTTGGATTTTTTGTAATTAAACTTTTTTCTGTATATTAAGCCCCAGTGTGTGCGGTACTCTGTCTCTATATTCAGTTCATTTTGACCAGAACCCATTATCTACACTTTAAGGGGCAGATTTATCAAAATGTGAGTTTAGAGCCTAATACACAAAAACTCACCCACGTTCTATTCATTCCTATGGGATTTTTAGAAGTGTATCTATCAATGAGTGAAATTAGAACTCACAAATTCACATCTTAAAATCGCATAGGAATGAATAGAACGTGGGTGAGTTTTTGTGTATTAGGCTCTAAACTCACATTTTGATAAATCTGCCCCTTAGGGTTGTGCTCCTCTCACTGTGTATATATATATACCTAATTATTTTTGTTGGTTCAAAGTGTGCTAACCCCCCATATTGGTGGCTTTACAGTGCTGAACTGGAAATTTAGCTCCATGTAATTTCACAGGATGACCTTGTCTATTGTGCAGCCCTAGGAAAATCTATGTGCTGTGTATTGATTTAGGTGCTGTGTACTGATTTTTCATAAATCTTTGTATATAGTAGTCATATATCCATACAAATAAAACAAGTTTTGCTAAATGAAAACTTTAATCCCCTATATTCATTTTATGGCACAACTGAAATAAATATTGGAGACTTCAAGTATATTAGGCATAAGCAGCTGTAAATAGCAGTAATGATTAAAATAGTTACAAAAAAAGCAGTCTTTCCAAGGACTCAAGAGATGGGGTTACTGGATTTGGGAAGTCACTTAAAAACACCTTTCCAGAGCAGTGATTATTGCATGAGAATGTAGCAGAGCAGGTTATTGCAAAAAAAAGGAAAAATTGAACATGGCATCTGTCATCCAAAGGAAAGTCTCTAGAACATTGCAGGACATGTCAATCACTGGAACTCATTTATACTGTATTTCTATTTTATTTTTGTTTATATATGTTTGCTATAAAAACACAAAACTGTGCAACTCATGCAAAGAAAAGTATACTGCTGTATAAGTACGTTATTGCACAAACCAATAAAATGCAAGTTACAAAAAAAAGGGTGGAGGAGTTTGACTTTATGTAAAGCCAGAATTAAAGCCATGCACTAAAGAGATTACCAGGACAGCAATGGGGGGGGGGGGGGGGGTGTATGCTACAAACAACTCTGTATAAGTGTAGACAATGAAGCCCAGCTACTATTACAAATGGAAGAGACTTCACAAGGAGGTCAAGTTGTTATTATAAGGAGTAAAAGGAATGCAAAATTATTTTCTAGATATGTAAATAGTAAAACAATGAAACAAGAAGGGATGGGTCCCTTATTATCAGTTGGTTGATAAAAACAGGGGAAAAGGCAGAAATATCACCAGTGATGTTGCCTGTAGCAACAAGGTCTTTGTTTTGATTTCTAATTTGTAGATGACTATTCAAATCGTATTGATGATTGGTTGCTTTAGGCAACATCACTGGAGATACTTATCTCTAATCTTAGTAAACACGCCCCTTAATACGTTTAGGCACAAGCTTTCATATAAGTGCATAGGTTCCTTTAGAGCAAAACTTTCAACATTTTATATTTAACTCTTTTACTGCCAAGCACGTATGGCATACGTGCTGGCAGTAAAAGGGCTTAAACGCCAACGACGTGTCTCATACGTCGTTGGCGTTTAAGCGCTGCCCTCTGCAGCGGCGGCATGTGCCGCCGCTGCAGAGGGCTTCTAACAATGACAGCCCCCCTGGGCAATGTGCCAGGGGGGCTGTCATCAGGGTCCTGCGAGCCGATCGCTCGCAGGACCCTCCAGGAAGCAGCAAACGCGATCGCATCGCATCTGCTGCTTCCTCCCTCTCCCCCAGCGCCGGCCCAACTGAGCCAGGAGCGATCGGGTCTTCAGGAACAGGTAAGGAGTTTTTTTTTTATTGCTTTTACACACTTTTACACACTTATACACACATTTACATACATTTATACACACTTACATACATTTACACACACTTACAGCACACATTTTAGCATTTTTTTATTTTTATTTTTTATTTTTTATTTTTTTTCATTTTTCACACTTTTATACACTTATTTACACTCATATACACACTTACACACTATCACACAACTTTTACACATGTACACACATGTATACACAAACACTTTGGTTTTTTTTTGTTTTGCTTTTTTTTTTTTTTTTTTTCATTTTACCACTTTGTTTTTATTTTCTTTTACCTAAAAACTGTTTATTTTGACAGCGTAACTATTGGATCAGATATTCTGGCCACTAATTACACTGTCATGTGACTTATTTTGTTGTTTCACTGATTTGCACAATTTTTGTGGTTTTATCACATTTTATCCCTATATAAGTATTCCTGATCTGTATTTAGCGTAGCTTTGCCAGGTGTAACTTTGGTGTACAAAAATAACTTTACCTATTTTGAATTCATCAGAATGTGTACTTTCCAAAAATATATGGTTTTCTGGGGGTCACTGTATAGTTAGGGGAAGTTTTGGCACATAATACACTGACAGGGGGCTCTGTGTGCAAAAGCTGAGCTGGCAGGCGAGAAATCCTTATGCGCTATTTTCATTTAGGGTTCAGTACATACCGCAGACTTTGGTATATCTATGCATATTGGGCATCAAACTGTTCAGTAGGCCTCTGGTGTTCCTATTTGGGGTGACTTGCCTTTGTACGCAAGAAATTGTGTGAGATAAATGCGGCAAATTGCAACATTTTTAGGCGATTTTCTGAAATGTCATAAAAACCGATAACTTTAGGAAAGCTTTGCGGCTTGGTACTTTGGTGTAGAAAGGACTCTTTACCCTTGTTGGATTTGTCAGAATGTGTACTTTCCAAAAATATATGGTTTTGTGGTGGTCTCTGTATAGTTAGGGGAAGTTTTGGCACATAATACACTGACAGGGGGCTCTGTGTGCAAAAGCTGAGCTGGCAGGCGAGAAATCCTTATGCGCTATTTTCATTTAGGGTTCAGTACATACTGCAGACTTTGGTATATCTATGCATATTGGGCATCAAACTGTTCAGTAGGCCTCTGGTGTTCCTATTTGGGGTGACTTGCCTTTGTACGCTAGAAATTGTGTGAGATAAATGCGACAAATTGCAACATTTTTAGGCAATTTTCTGAAATGTCATAAAAACCAATAACTTTAGGAAAGCTCTGCAGATTGGTACTTTGGTGTAGAAAGGACTCTTTACCCTTGTTGGATTTGTCAGAATGTGTACTTTCCAAAAATATATGGTTTTGTGGGGGATCTGTATAGTTAGGGGAAGTTTTGGCACATAATACACTGACAGGGGGCTCTGTGTGCAAAAGCTGAGCTGGCAGGCGAGAAATCCTTATGCGCTATTTTCATTTTGGGTTCAGTACATACCGCAGACTTTGGTATATCTATGCATATTGGGCATCAAACTGTTCAGTAGACCTCTGGTGTTCCTTTTTGGGGTGATTTGTCTTTATCTGATCTTTATCAAGAAATTGTGAGAGATAAATGCGGCAAATTGCAACATTTTTATGCGATTTTCGAAATGTCATATAAATCTGCAAACTTAGGAAAGCTTTACAGCTTGGTACTTTGTAGCAATAAGAAATATTTACCCATTATAGATTCGGGGGGATGTGTATTTTCCAAAAATATATGGCTTTCTGGGGTGAATGTACTTTTTTTGTAGCATTATCCCACATAAAGGATGTAAATGTGTTGATTTTGCAGGAGCTGAAATGTTAGATCATATGGGGGTATGTTCCCATTGGGGCCCCTACATGCCACATACTTAGGTAAACCTATACATATTGGGCATCAAACTGTTCAGTGGACCCCTGGCGTTCAAATTTAGGGTGTTTTATCTTGGTACCTAACACTATGTGGGAGATAAGATGCTGCAAAGTGGAAGCTTTGAGGGGATTTTTGGAAATGTCATCAAAATTGCTAACTTTAGAAAAGCTGTGCGGCTTGGTACTTTGGAGTAGAAAGACATGGGTACCCATTTTAGATTCGGGGGAATGTGTACTTTCCAAAAATATATGACTTTCTGGGGTGAGCGTACTTTTTTGTAGCTTTATCCCACATATAATGATGTAAATGTGTTGATTTTGCAGGAGCTGAAATGACAGTATATATGGGGGTATGTTCACATTGGGGCCCCTACATGCCACATACTTAGGTAAACCTATACATATTGGGCATCAAACTGTTCAGTGGACCCCAGGCATTCATATTTAGGGTGTTTTATTTGGTTACTTTATGACCTGTAGGAGATAAGATACTATAGACTAGAAGCTTTGAAGCGATTTTTAAAAAAAATCACAAATTTTGATAAAAACCAATAACTTTAGGAAAGCATTGCGACTTGATAGTTTGGAGTAGACAGACAGTTGTGCCTATTCTGTATTCCCCAGAATCTGTTCTTTCCAAAAATGTACAATTTTCTGGGATAAACCTTCTGTTAGTGGAATTTTGGCCTTGAAATCCAAAGTATGCAGTTTTTTTGGAGCAGTGCTTTGGGAATTTGGTAGTGTACTGCTGGGAGTTTTTGACCTATACAAGTGAGAAATCTCCATAAAACTATATATATTTGGTATTGGCACGTTCAGGAGACATGGGACTTTCCAAATCAGTTGTATATTCATGCATAAAATAATTTTTGTTTCTAGTATGTGTGATTATATTATGGAAAATTTGATTTTTTTTGCATTTTTAGACATTTAGAAGCCTATATCTTGTTACAGAATTGGAATTACACAAAAATTCTACCATATTTTGAAAGCTTAGGTTGTTCTGAAAAAAACGATATATTGTTTTCCTTGGTAAACTAAAAGTCCTCCCGAGGAAAGGCCCCTAAAGTGAAACAGTGCAAAATGTTCAAAAACTGTCTGGCAATACAAGTTCCGCTTTGACCAAAATGGCTGGCAGTAAAAGGGTTAATATTACAAAAAGTAAACAGTGCATATACAAAAAAGATATTGCAATGACAAACAGTAAATAAAATAAAAGGGAATAAAATGCAGAGTAACCCTATGTAAGTTACCAAATAATTCCTTTGTGCCAACCTGAGACAAGGGTTGGAAATCATACCCCTAACAGAATTGGGCCCTCAGGTATAAGCTTATGATGGTTAGGTGTCCCCCACTTTTTATGGCCTACCAGGACATTCTCCCCTCAACCTTTGGTGAGGCATTAGATACAGTTGATGTTCTGCAAAGGCATGTAATAAAGTGTTGCATAAAAATAACATTGGTTTGTTGGTCCTGGGAACTTTACATGTACAAAGAAATGACAGTATTATGTGCATAGGAAAATTTCTGATTCTCATTCTCTAATTGGGCTAAAGGTAAATGATTGGGACCTGGGGATTTGCCGGATGCCAAGTTTTTACAATTTGGAGCACTATGCCTTAATGATACAAAAAATATTTAAACATTAAAGCTATAAAACAGGAATGAATATAGCTAAGAGAGGCCACCTAGCTTCATATACTACTTTCTTCTGATAGCTAAAAATAACGTGAATGTCAACAAACTAGCTAAAGTATAAATGTATTATTGGTGGCTGAAAGAGGACAAAGATAAGGGTTGATTCACTAAGGTGCGATAACGCATATCGCATGCTTTTCTGCATTAAAATAGACGCAAAAAAAAATGCGCGATATGCTATAGTATTATCGCATGCGTTAAGTCGCATATCGCTATCGTATTATCGCATGCGTTAAGTCGCATATTGCATGCGTTATTTAGTGCGCAACTGTATGCATTAATTTTACCGCGTTGCATTAATTAGCGCACAGAAACAATACTAACGCATGAACACTTATAAGCGCTAAATATCGCATTACTCTATGCGAAAATTAACACCGACTTGAGGCAGGCGTTAATTATAGAAAAGTACAGTTCATGAGCTTTTGGCAACACAATATGGACTTTGCAGTGTGATTTATTCAAGTATGTGTTGGCCCTAGAGTAATGCATCCTCCGTTTTGCAGGGAAATGGTCATTTGAAAAAAAAGTAGTTTTACGAACGTAATGCTGTGTATGGCTAATATGGCGTGCGCGTGAAAAGTTTCGCTTGTGCGTTAATTATCGCGCGCGGCAAGTAGCGCGCACGCGTAAATTAGCGCGTGTTGCACCGAATACCGCACGAAAATAGTCTTCGCGGCTTAAATAACGCACACAGCATTGCGTCTAAATTAACGCAAATATACTTTTAGACGCGATAACATTTTTAACGCATGCTATAAATAGCGCACGTTTTAACGCACTTTAGTGAATCAACCCTATAGAGCTATGCATAACTTACGTTTGGTGAAAAGTATTAGGAAGAGACCCAAATTAATTCACACATTTTTATAATAATATTTTATATTTCTGTCCTGCTGGGAGCAGCTGGTTAATTATTCTTCTGTAGCATGCCTGTGTGTATGTTTGTGTTGCTTAGACAAGAGATACATTGTAACAGCTAGTAGCAAAAAGAAAATCAGATTGATATCAGTGGTTTATGAAGTGCATAATTCAAGGTTGGATACATTTTCCCGGAGGATTAATAAATGTATGATTAGTATTTGGTGTGCAGAATGCTATATAAGTACAGTTCAGGTATGGGACCTATTATCCGAAAACCTCTAATCCAGAAAGTTCAGAATTACAGAAAGGCCATAATCCATAAACTCCATTTTAAGGAAATAATTCACCTTTTCAAAAAATATTTCCTTTTTCTGTGTAATATTAAAACAGTACCTTGTACTTGATCCCAACTAAGATATAATTCATCCTTACTGGAGGTAAAACAATCCTATTGGGTTTTTTTAATATTTAAATTATTTTTTAGTAGACTTAAGGTCCCCATACACTATAAGATCCGCTCGCTTGGCGATGTCGCCAAGCGAATGGATCTTCACCCGATATCCCCACCTACGGGTGGGCGATATCGGGTAGTAGGTGGCTTAAAAAAAAAATAATCCGATCGTTTGGCCCTGGGGCCAAACGATCGGATTACATTTGCGGCCATGGGGCAGTCGGTTCGGGGACCGCATCAACAAGCCGATGCGGTCCCCAACCCGACTGGATTTTCTGACCTGTCCGATCAATATCTGGCCAATTTCAGGCCAGATATCGGTCGGCCAGGCTGCTCGTTTCTGCCCATAGACGGGCCGATTAGCTGCCGAATTGGTCCAAGGGACCGATATTGGCAGCTACTATCGGCCCGTGTATGGGGACCTTTAAGGTATGGAGATCCAAATTACAGGAAGATCCCTTATCTGAAAAACCCAGGTCCCGAGCATTCTGGATAACAGGTCCCAAAAGTGTATATGCTTTTGTATTAGCAGACATAGCACCTCCGAAAAGGCTATTACTGTAGTATTTACTGTATGTGCTTGAACTATCATGTTGAACTATCTTGTGAAGTAAAATCCAATTTTATTTCAACAGTTAAAACATCCTGATGCATTTTATGTCAAAAGACGTAATCTTCTGGCACGAGAACAAGTTTAGAGAACTAAGCCACACTTAATTTAATTTAACTATAATGTTGACACCTCTAGATAGCTCAATAACTGCAGTTTTTGTAAAAATTTAGTAATAGTCCATATTTCCGAAAGAGCAGAAACATCTGCCTTTAGGAAAATGTTGTGCCATGTCTACTAGTGGGAACTCATCTTACGTTGTCACTCATAAACAAAACTTTAATTTCAATCATTGAAATGTTTTTTTTGGGGGGGATGGTTTCTTAGCAGGAACGTCATGGAAAAAATAACTTGAATGATCAATGAAAGGTTGCATGTGCAGGCCTTGGGCTGTGCCTTCAGAGCATGATAAATGCAAAGGGGTAGGGGAAAGAGAAGATCTATGACATCAGCCTAGTAGAAGAGGCAACAATTATTTACAGACAGATCGCTGTTCTTGTAATGGGTACATAAGGCTGTAAGAAGACTCATTTAAAAGGTTTTACAGAGGCCATATAAGTGTAACATGGTAACAAAACCTTATAATGGTTCACATTAGAATTATGTGGTCTGTGCTCATGCAGTTGTGTTTTCCACAATTTCTTATAGTAGCTTCCCTATATTCCCTTCAGTTCTGAGTTAAATGCTGCTGTGCATATTGGTGCAGAGGATCTCTGGAGCTACCCCTACTGGCCCTAATGTGTCAATCCTGGCACAAAAGTAACACCTATTCCTGGACTCCTTGAAACAGCATACACCATGGGTTTATCCCTTCCCCCTCAGTTGATAGGACAGGCCCCCACCTTCTCCTTCCCAATAAAGATATATATGAGGGACCCCTCCCACCTGTCTTTCCTGTCCTGCTTGGTAGTGCAGGTGTTATTTGGTGTTAACACTTTTCTTTTTGACTCACCTGGGTGTCGATCCATACACCCTTCCAGAGCCAGTTCTGTATCTCTCTCTCTGCTCTATAGTCCCTTCCAGGGCCAAAACTAGGGGTAGGCAGAAGAGGCACCTGCCTAGGGCACAACAGTGGGTGGGTTTTAAGACTTATACCACTGGGGATGGCTGCGTCGCTGATTCTGTTAGTTGTGCGATGCAGGGTTGGACGCAGGCCACATGCATGTGATGTCAGATGTTGTGCATTTATTTCTTTCGCGTTCACTTGCCCGGCTTGTCCTGCAGTCCTCGCTGCCATGCTGTCGGTCGACTTTTTCCTTGCTGTTCCCTGCTTTTGTAAGTTCCTCTTTTAGGCTTAAATAGGCTTCGGGGTTGAAAGTTTTTTTTCTAGCCATTTTTTTGTTTCTTTCAGGCGCCCATGTCTGCTAACTCCCCAAATAGTCCACTAATCATAGGTAATAGGTGAGTCAGGTTTGGTAAGTATGCAGGAAAAGAGAGAGAGTCTGGTCAGGAGATTTACAGTTTTTTTCTTATGCTTTCTTGTAGCAATTCTGTTCCCAATGAAAAGTCTAAAACTGCTCTCAAGAAAAGAAAAGCTTGTCATGCATGTAATAACCCCAGAATGGAAGGAAAGAAGTTCCATGAAGACTGCTTCAGCCGTAGGATCCAGTGAGGCTACTCCTTCTACCTCTACAGACCACATGAAAGAATATTTTTCCTGGATAAAGAAAGTGGTCTCTTCTTCTTCTTCCTAATGTGTCAATCCTGGCACAAAAGAAACACCTATTCCTGGACTCCGAAACAGCATACACCATGGGTTTATCCCAAGTTTCGAAGGCAACAGTAAAAGCTTTGCACCATCTTAGATCTCAGGGATGCTTACTATCACGTTCCGGTAGCCCTCCAAGATGAAAGGTTCCGGAGGTTTGCAATACTTGCCTACCCTTGCCTACCACTTCCAATTTACTTGCCTACCCTTTGGGTTGTCAACTTCATCCAGAACTTTCCCAAAGATTCTGATAGTTCTAGTTGCTCATCTGAGGATATCAGGTGTTCAGATATTCCATTATTTGGACGATCTCCTAATCAAAGCTCCTTCCAGGGAGAAGCTAGTGTCGGACGTCTATGTAGTCCTGCCGAGCCTTCAATCTCATGGTTGGCTCATCAATTTGGAGAAGAGCAACATTATTCCAACTCAGGGACTCAAGTTTTTAGGAGCAGTCATAAGTTCAAGACAAACAGATTATGAGGATCCTTGTCCTCATGACTTCTTGCACATAGATGGTCCCTTGGGCACAGTGGCATTCAAGATCCCTTCAGAGTTGGTTTCTCTGGAGATGGAACAAGGTGGATCTTCACCAGAATTTCTACTTACCTCCTTATGTTTGTCTGCAGTTGAACTGGTGGCTGACTTTGGGAAATCTGGAAAAGAAGCAACATTTAGGGAAGATTCAGTGGGATGTCCTGACCTTGGATGCGTCAGCCACAGACTGGGTGCTCACCTGCACTCAAACTCGGCTCAAGGTCATTGAGAGTGCAGACTTCGGGATGTACCTTTGAACGTTCTGGAGATAAGAGCGCTGTGGGAAGCTATTCAGACATTTCTCCAATCCTCAGAGGGAGATCCTTTCTTTGTAGACTAGGCAACACTTCAGCAGTACAGTACGTAAAGAAACAGGGGGGGACCAGGAGTCTATCTCTCCCAGGCGAGATAGCCCCAGAACAGAATCTATCCAATCTGTCCGCTATGTATTTGCCGGACAAACAAAATATTTCCACAGACTTTCTGAGCTGAACCCAAATTCAGCCTGGAGAGTGGGAGTTGGAGGACAAGGCGTTCAAGTTTATCACCAAGATCTGGGGATATCCAGAAGTAGATCTCTTTGCAACTTCTTCCAACAAGAAGGTTTAAAGATTCATGACGAAATTTCCTTCAGAAGGTGCAGAGGCAGTGGATGCCTTAACAGCTCCTTGGCGCTTCAAGATGGGATATGCTTTCCCTCCTTTTCTTTTGATGCTACTTCTGCTAAGGAGGATAGCCTCATAGAGAGTAACCATAATTCTGACCTCTTTGACCGTGAAGAGTCTGGTTCCTGATCTTGAAGAGTCTGGCTTATTGTCCACCTATCCTTTTGAATCAATTTTTTTACTACTATCTGCTTCATTAGGGGCTGGTCCGGCATCTGGATCCCCAAGTTTTTAGTTTGGTAACCTGGAAATTGAAGAGTCTAAATTGAGAGAGGTTGGTTGTTCGGAACAGGTGGTCTCAACTCTTATGGCTTCTAGAAAGCCTTCTACCAAGACTACTTACTATAGGATCTGGGACAAGTTTGTCCAATGGTGTCTGGAAAAAGATCTCAATCCTGTTAAGCTACTGTAGAAGTCCTGGAGCTTCTTCAAACAGGACTAGACAAGGGACTAAGTCCTAGTGCTGTAAAAGTCAAAATTTTGGCTATTTCTGCCCTCTGTGGAATAAGATTGTCCAATATACTCATTCAAAGATCCTGTGTGACCAAGGCGAAGTTAAAGCCGAAGGCAAGATCTTTCTGTCCCTCGTGGGATTTAACTAAGGTAGTTGAAATGCTATCTGAACCTCCATTTAAGCTGGCCATACACGCACCGATAATATCGTACGAAACCTTGTTTCGTACGATATTCGGTGCGTGTATGGCAAGTTGGCGAGTCGACCGATATAGCAGGAAGCTGCTCGCCGATCGTCCAGGTTAAAAGATTTTGATCGGGCGCCATAGAAAATGTAAATTGCCGGTGGGATGGCATACGCGGCGATTTACATTTTCGCCGGTCGGATGGCATTTCGGGGTTTATTGGGTTTATTTAATGGTTAAATATTCTTCAACAGATTAAAGGAATGAAGATCTTACAGAATTTACAGAAAGACCCATTACCCAGAAAACTTAGGTCCCAAGTTTTCAAGATAATAGATCCAGTATAAGCTAAACAAAACAGTTTTTGTTTTATATTAAATTAGTCTCCATAAGCAACAGAATTTTAAAACGTTAAGGTGATTGGTCAGTTCTTATGTACCTACCCCATAGCTCTGTTTAACTTATCAAATTGTTACACCAAATACCTAATAATACCTCTAATAATACCTAATAATACCTAATAATACCTCTTGACTGTGATTTTTATTTTACCATGTAGTTTTTCTTTTACCAAGAAGTAGATTCACTAAGATTGGGCTGGTCAGGGCTTATGCCATTAACCATGATGCCAGTGCAAAAACCATGGTCGGACTGGCCCACTGGGAAAAATTCTAGTGGGCAGGAACTGGTGGTCCCTGCTGCAGCTGTCCTAGGCCCATTTAGTTTTTGTGGTCCCTAGACTACTCACCCTCCAGACACTGACCAGCCACTCAAGCCTGCTGACTGTCTGCCCACCAAAAGATCACAGTTAGTGATGGGCATGGATTTGCGGCGAATTTCCACGTTTTGCCATTGGCGGATTGTTTCGCGAAATGGATGGAAAAATTTTCTGTGCTGTCGCAAGAATAGCCGCGTGTCAAAAAATTGTCGCAAGAATAGTCGCGGGCGTCAAAAGAATAGTCGCACGTCCAAAATTGTCGCAAGAATAGTCGCGCATCCAAAAATTGTCGCAAGAATAGTCGCAGGTGTCAAAAGAATAGTTGCGAAGCCGAAATTGTTGCAAGAATAGTCGCAGGCTTCAAAAGAATAGTCGCACGTACAAAATTGTCGCAAGAGTAGTCGCAGGCATGAAAAGAATAGTCGTGCGTCAAAATAATAGGCGCACGTCCAAAATTGTTGCAAGAATAGTCGCAAGAATAGTCGCAGGCTTCAAAAGAATAGTTGCGGGCGAAAATTTTTTTTTTCACGCAACATTTTGGCCTTTTGCGAATTTTTGCCCGTTTCGCGAATCTTTTTTGAAAGATTCACTCATCAATAATCACAGTGCAAAAGATGGCAGTGCTATAGTTTTGTGAGCAAAACTTCATCAAATAGTACCTGCAAGGTCCCCTTCTGCAAACAAACTTTTCTATGTAGAGAAACTTCTCTCTGATTGGAACCTCTGGTCCAAAAAAAGAACAGTATCTGTTGCAAAGAGAAGTTTGGTGCCCTTGGATATGGGAGCACATAGAGCAGAGGCTAGTCAAAAGAAAGGTGGACATACGGTGTCAGTTCACAAGGCTCACAGTTACTGCACAATGCAAAATATGCAGAGGGGAAAGGGGCAGTGTAAAGAAATGGAAAGGGGACAGTAAGAGTAATACTGTATGAGGTGTACCTGTACATGCAATGAGAAAATGCCTAGAAAAAGAAAAGTTATTGGAATCACAGGATTAAATAAATATTTAGATGAAGAAAAAATTACATTTAGAGCAAGAAAGATGCAGCAAATAATATAAAATGGAAGTAGGTTGCTGTTTTTGTGTGTACATCTGTGCAGTAAATAGCTATAGGCCTGTGCCTTGATAATATTGTGCACAACACGCTTGTCCCTCATATATTATTCTATATTGGTAATGTCTAATTAACATTTACTTCACCTAAAAATTACTTTGGTGCGGCTATCTGTATTGTGTTTTTTATATATCCACGCCTGTTTTGGATTTAATAGGAAAGCTCCTTAAGCTTTTTAAGATTTTCTTTGAGGGGCATGAATATTATTATATGCATTTATCTTGTTATTATTTATAGTAATTAGTTAGTATAGTTATTTATGAGTGCAAATACCTGTAATAGGAGTAGCAAAATTAACAAAATGTGATTCTAAACAACCAGATCAACAAAGTTAACAAGTAGAAAGAAAGAAAGAATTGACATGAAGTTTTACGTAAGATTTGGGGATCTATTTGCACAATTATTTTGCAAGTGGAATCATTATCCAGAAAGTTCCAAATTACGGAAAGGCCATCTCCAATAGACTCCATTTTAATGAAATAATTCACATTTTTAAAGATGATTTCCTTTTTCTCTGCAATAATAAAACAGTACATTGTACTTGATCCCTTCTAAGATATAATTAAAGTGATACTGACACTAAAAAATGGCTCCTCAAAATATGAATGTACATAAAATGTTGCCTATAGGTCACATTGATTGATTTTCGCTGAGATTTGCTTTTGTAAGTAATTATTACTTGAAGTTCCTAAACCTGACTGTTTTCCCAATGTGACTGTCTCTTCTCAGCCTGTCAGTTATAGCTTCTAATGCTAACGGCCTCCTGCTGCACAAATATGGCAGCCCCCTTATAGGAGAACATAGGGGATCAGACAGGTAATATAAAAGCATTGGGTAAATACTTTTATGGCAAAAATGAAGGTCATGCAAAGACAATGTTATGATAGATGTTAAAAAAGGTTTAATTTCTGGTGTCAGTATCTCTTTAATCCTTATTGGGGGCAGAACAATCCTAGTGGGTTTAATTGCAGTTTAAATAATTTTTTTTAGTAGACTTAAGGTAGGATATCTGAATTACAGAAAGACCCCTTATCCAGAATACCTCAGGTCCCAAGCATTATGGATAACTGGTCCCATACCCATTTGATATTTCTGTAGCTGTCATATTCCTGATCCCCGCCCCAAAAATACTTTTTGGTAGCCCTCTAGTGACCTCTGGTGGATGGAAACTAAAAGGTAATGTACTATTTCTTCAGTTGAATTGCAATACATACACTGTTGTTTTACAGATCTATACATAAAGGTAGATCATTTCTTTTTTATGTAAATCCCATTAGTACATTTGAAGGCAATATGAATAGTATTTATAAAAGTACATCTCTTCCAGTTCTACTCAAACCATAAAAATATTGTCTAAAATCTTTTTAAAAAATAAAGAACCCAAATATAATTTTTTTTAACACAAAACAAAACAAGACAGTAACATAAAAAAATAATTTTAGCCAATGGTACATAACAGTATGTCCTCTTACAACTTATTCACATGCTGTAGTCTATTTAAAAACTGAGTTGTGTATTTCAAACATGTATAAGACTATTTCACTATATCTTAATGGTATACGCCTAATATATGTCTTGCAGCAGTTAATCCACATTGGATACAATAGAAGAAAAAATATGGTAAAAAAAGAATTTTTTTTCCCTCAGCATTAACCTTTAAATGTATTAATGTTTAGCATCTTCTCCATGTGTGGTAGTAGGCAGTATTGGGCAGCCAATTATTTTGTCTATAGCACTCTATTCCCACCTGTATTAGCCTCTCTCTATTATCATTATGTTGGGTTCGACTTCAGCTTATTCTTCCGCTTTTTCTTCTTCTTCTTAGCGCCCTCCATTTGCTAAACGCTACTCCTCCTACAGTTTTAGGGGTCCAACACCAAACTCTCCACACTTCTTCTTGACTTTTGGCTGCCAATCTTACAGCTTCGAGGCTACACTCCCCAAACTTAAATAAAGTATCACATAGTCCAGCGCTGCGGAATATGTTGGCGCTTTATAAATAAGTGTTAATATTAATAATAGTCATGGGGTCAGCCTGAATGAAAATATGATGATTGTTGGATGCCCAAAAGTGGGCGGAGCTGTGAACAGCCAATCATATTTTACCTATTGACTTGGAGGAAATTCAACCTGCTGCGATTCTCATAGTAATAACACCGGGGTCCCCAAACTTTGCAGGGTTAGGCACCAGGTAACTGAGGACTCTATTTTAGGCAGGTTCTGCATTACCTCACTGAGCCACTGGAGACCTTGGGCATCCAGCCCTGAACATTCTGTTAACCCCTCTTCTTTGCTTCTGTGTCTATGTTCACCTTCTCCTCCCTTAATTAGCCCAGGTGGTTGCAAACCCCTGGTTGCTTGATCATTGAGCCTTTTTTGCGATCCAGTGTCCTTACCTGCCTGACTCCTGCCTGGCTCCTGCCCGCGTACCAGCCTGATTCCGTTCACCTTACCTTGTTCTTCAACTCCTGTTCCTGAACTCTGTTGGATCTCCCGGTATTGACCTCGGCCTGATTATTGGACTTTCCCTGTCTTAAGCCTGCCCCGACCACTGCCTGTTATTCCGGACAACAAGGAGGTTGTTTGCTGCCAGTCCAGACCCTCTGCCTGCTTTCCGGATTTGTTTCATCTTCTGCCTGCCTCTGACCACTGGCCTGTTGTAAGGACATCCATATTTTCTTATTGCTCATTTTCATTTAATAAATCATGTTTCAGCAACATAACTTGTTTCCTGCCTATCAACAAGCGCAGTACCCCCTTTATCCTTATTACATGGCATATAAGCTCCTACCTGCCAGCCACCCACCTGTGGCTGCTCCTGACAGTTCCCGAACTTTGCACAGTCAGTCACTGGGTGATTTCTTTCATTGTTTTCAGTGGGGAAATTTTAACTGCTGCCATCCTAACATGTTTAATATCAGGGTCCCCAAACTTTGCACAGTTTGCCACTGGGTGACTATGTTCCAAGTTTAGAAAATTGGGCGGGACCAACAACAGCCAATCAGATTTCGTCCATTGAATTTTATTGGTTTAAATTTAAAATGCTGTCATTCTCACACTATTTATGCCAGGGTGCCCACTGTTTGTCACTGAGTGACTTCGACTCAAGGTTAGAAAAAGTGGGCGGAACCGCCATCCGCCAATCAGAGATCACTCGTTGACTTTCAGTGGTAAAATTTAAATTGCTTCCATTTAGACATTATTAAAACCAGGGTCCCTAAACTTTGCACAGTGGTTTTTACTATATAACTGAGGTCCAAGGTTAGAAAAAGTGGGCGAAGCCAACAACAGATCAGATTTCATTCAGTGACTTCACGTTTTTCAACCCAACATAAAGTTTGTTCTCAAACTTCCCTTTCTAGTTTTTATTGTTACTTTTTATTCCTTAACTTTCTATTTAGTCCCTCTTCAATTGATATTCCAGTCTCTCATTCACATCACTGCCTTATTGCTAAGTTAAATAAGACCCTAGCAACCAGATAACTGCTGAAATTCCAAACGAGAGCTGTTGAATAACAAGCTAATTAACTGAATTACAGAACTACAAAAAAAAAAACAATTGCAAATTTTCTCAGAATAGCAATGTCTACATCATAAAAACGAAATTTTCGTACCGAATGATTGTAAACAGCGGATCCTTCTGTGCATGATTTTGGAAGCCTCCCATAGGACTTCATGGACACTCTGCAGCTCCAACCTGGCCCAATAATGAAGTTTGAATGCATCCAAAACTTTCGTACTCGGCGTGACAATACGATTTTGTCGCACAAATTTTGTCGCAAGGTACGAAATTGTCGCGCAAAATATGCTCAGAGCGTTCGTGGATTAATAAATGTCCCCCCCTTAGGGTCATTTTTCACCCCACTTCTTGCTGCCAGAGTGACAAAGGGAAATAGAAAATGTAACTTCAAACTTAGCAAAATGTTCTTTTTCTAGTTACTATGGGCAGCATTCACACTAACCCTCCCAAAAGAAAGCTTGGATGCTATAGGGTCAGACTGAAGTTTCTTAGTTGGGGAATGGTTTTGTTTGTAACCTAACCTATCCTACCAGCATGGTAGGGGGGATGAATTACCCTTAGTGTGATAGCTGCCATAGTGATTAGGGAAAACTAATCAATAATTTTATGTCCTGCTTTGTTGCAAGGCTATAACTAATAACACAAATTATCTCATTATTATAACAGCTATTTAGTGGACTGTTGAGTTTGGTACTTGCCACCCAAATCACAGGCTAGTACATTCTCTAGACCGTGTCCCTAGAAATAGGGCAATATTTACAGATATATATATTTGTTTGGTGAGATTCTTTAATAGGTAATCTAACATAGTATAAGCTATCTATTGGTTAAGTTTTAATTTCTGGGGATATAGTTTTCCTTTAAGCGATAGATCTAAGGTTAAGGGTAGACACTGTGGCTCATCCGTTTATGTCCACATGCATTTTGTATGTGGCAAGTCATACATGTATACACTTCTCTCCCCTAGCCTGGGTCTACCCAAGGATAATCGAACCACCCTGCTGGCAGTTAACTTATTAGCCAAAACTGTGGTTTTGTTCTTGTATAACACACTCTGTTTTAATATTCATGTAAAATAATAACTTTATTTAATGATAGGTAGATGCAAATATCACTCCATTTATATAAGGAAAAACAATAAGTTGCCAAGTCTATTAAAAGAATGATATAAGTGTTGTATAAAATTGTCCTGATCTGAGGTAAATTTTATTTTTCCAGCAAGGTTGAAGAATTTTTGTAAAATATTCTTCTATTTTTCCACATATAACTCATACATGTTTGCAGGGTGCATTTCACACAGTGGTTCTGTCCCCTGCCACCCTCCTCCCCAGCAGGGTTAGGCCAGACAGCCCATTACAATAAGTGATGTGCAGGCAGCTTTGGTCTTCAGTGGTCTTATTTCTTGAACCAGTCAGTTGTAAAGTTAGAGAGGTAGCTTAAAGTCTTGGCAGCTTGATCAGTTTAAAAAGACATACAGTATTTCCACTGGTAAACAAATTTCACTTATTTCAATTCCATGGAACTGACTTTAATATAAAAATGGTACAAGTATTTTTCTGTTTTTTGGATAATCTTCAAATTTTTCAAGGTACCATCTGAAAAAGAAGGTAATGGACAACTTACAATCAGTGCTTTTACTGCAAAAGACCAATCTCATATTAAAGAACATGTAAAGCTAATTTTACTGAAGGCATCCACCAGTGAAATAAATCGCCAATTTTTTTCCCTGGGATGGAGCTCCTGTCAGAAGAAAACTGCACTGGCCCATGGAAAAAATCTCTAAGCACTGATCAGGCATTTTACTTACCCCAAGGCATCCCTTGCGCACATTCCTGTTTGCACATGAGCAGTCGAGTAAACCTGGCAAATCTTACTACTACGCATACGTGATCACCAATAGCCAAGAGAATAAAGATCTAAAGAAGTTAAGGAGATGCTATGGCAATGCTTAGAGGGTTTTTCGACAGGCTTGGTGCAGTTTTCTCCTGACAGGACCACCTTCCCAAGGAAGAACTTAATGATTTTTCTCTGGGTGATGCCTCACATTTTGGCGAAGGATCAAGTGCAAATGAGAGGATTTTGGAGGAACCTGTCTAATTTAAACCTCAGGCATTTAGTTTGGTATGCTCTTTCTTGTTGAATTGTGTCAGCATGGCTAGATATAAGGTCCTGAGGTCTTTAGAAAGAAGGCTATGAAGGGGCCAAACAAGTGGAAATCAATAATTCCACTGTCTGATAGATCACCTACATAGAGAGGTTTTCAAACAACTGTTTGTAGATTGTAAGCTCTTTTGGGTAGGACCCGCTTCACCTCTCGTATCGGTCATTGGTTGCTTTATATGTTACTCAGTATGTCCAATGTATGAAACCCACTTATTGTACAGCGCTGCGGAATATGTTGGTGCTTTATAAATAAATGTTAATAACAATAACTGTCAACTTGCACAGGTCATCCCAGCAAGTCAGGCCTGAGATCGATAGAGGACATACAAAAATAAGTCTTTAAGAACACCAGATTTTTACCTGTATCAAATTTATTTATCTATTTTTTATCAAATCTTCCATTCCTTCTCTGCCTCACCTTTTTAACCTGGACTATTCCCAAACATCTCTATGACTGACAATGGATATCTATCATACTTCATATCTGAAGTTTGGTTCTCTTAGGGCTTTTTGTAGCGTTACTATTGTATAGTCCTCTCATTGATAAGTGTTAATACAGCAATACTTTTAAATCCTTTTATGCAGTTGAGAACACTGCCTGCAAGGTTCTCATGGAACAGGCCAACCAGCTACCATTCTACATAACTATTGTTGTAAAATCGTTGGCTAAAAAGAATTTAGTGCTGTTATAGCGTTACTTACTTGTGATGCTGTTGTGCCCTGGAAGTCAGGACAAATGCTGTAAAGATTGCAAATGCAGCCGCAGGAAGGGACCACCCAGCTAATGCAAAGCCAGACCATTCAACTATTTCACCAAAAAAGTTTGCTCCAGACACATAATCAAATAATCCTCCTTTTTGGGAAAACAAAAGTTAAACAATGAAATATAAAGAAGGCAAAAAAAACCAAAGACATTAAAACTGTAAAAGTATAAAACAATAAAAATACTGTGACAATGAAACAACTGGGGGTAGATATCCTGAGCAGCATGTAGATAACTGATAATATAAAAATATTGTAGCTGCTTAGCAGCTGCCAATTATGTTACCTCAAAAGCCTCCTGTTGATCTACTGATCAGTGTAGACATGGATGTGTATGTGCACAGGTTAGCTTATTTATACTTGGCAAGATAAAATGCAAAATGCTGGGTACAAACAGGTAAATATGTCTGATGCCCAAATTTATCCCTACAGCCTTCTACTGTGTCCAGTAGGAAATCTTGTGACATTACCTGTCAGAAACTGGTAGCAAGTCACAAATAATCGGTAACTGTAGTGAACTACATACAGTCACAAGCTTTATAAAAAAAAATGTAGCAACCCTATATCATAAAAGCTAGAGTGCCAGCCCTAGATGTTCTTTTGTGTTCTAAGTGAAACAATGCAGTCCAACTGTGCAAGTGCAGATTAATACACTTTGTGCATTTAGTTCTGTCATCAACAAGAGAAGTGGCCACAACATCAGGGCCGGACTTCCAGTCTTGGCGCCCCGAGGCCGCCCCCGCAAGTTGCGCCCCACCTCCCCCCGCGAGTGCGCATGCGCGAACATCGGGTCACCGCGTGCATGCGCGGAAGGCCACACTTGCATACGGAGCAGTGGGAAGAAGTCCCCATTGCTCCGTATGGGAGCAAAATTTTAAGATTTTGGTGCGGCGGGGCGGCATGCCGTCCCCAAATTTGTGCTGCCCTAGCCCCGGGCCTTTGTGGCCTCTCCACAAATCCGGGCCTGCACAACATGGAACAACAACCTAATTCAAGTTTAAGACTCCTTTTAAAATTAACTGGCTTAGGATTTATGCATCCCCTGTGAGGTCTGCACATTAAGTAAGTCTGTTGATCTGTCTAACCAGCCAGTTCAATGTTAAATTAAAAATCCATTCTATGCCCGTTTAGAAATACCTCTACCCTGCACAATATTGTAATGGCTTTTTTGCAAAAATACCATAATAAAGGTTCTTTTTTCTGCAGTCTCAAAAATGCTACATGAACTGGTCCAGACGTGTGCGCTCCCCGGCAGCTCCCGACATCATCTTGTCAAACCGGAAATCTTTTACTGCAGCTCTATGGAGGATTTTAAATCGACAGCATTGGTTCCTCAGCCGTGATTCACAGCTAAAAAATTTTTTAGTACTGTGAGCTGCAAAGGCAGCACCCAAGACAGCCATAAATCCACACTGTCAGTGTGCTCATTCCATTGCTGCTCACAGTACTTATAAGAGTAAATCACAGCTAAAAAATTTAGGCGGTCAACGAGCACTCTGCCTCGAAACCTAAATTGCAAAGTGTAAAAAGAAACTGAGAGCTTATATGGGGCGGAAAGTGATTTCCAGTTTAAGGAGTTGCTGTGGAGTGTACACGTAGTATCAGGCACAGTTCTCTTTTTGGTGCTTGTTCATGGTAGAGGTCCTAAAAATGGATTTTCAAGTTAATCATTTTAAGTGTTACTTTTCTTTTAAAGACTGCACAAAACTTCCCCCTGTACTGCCTGCCTTATCTCAGCAGAAAATTACCAAAAAAGGGGAAGCAATAGAAAAGCATAAAAAGATACTAAAAAAGTGCCCTACGCATGTTTATATATTACAAATCTAATTTATAACTCACCTTTGGGAATTTTGTATCCCATTTCACCAGGTTTACGCAAATTCCTTAGAATGCGATCAGAATAGATATTGATAAACATGCCACAGAAAAACAACATTATTCCTAAAAACAGAAGAAAGATTTAAGTCCTTTTTGTACAGTATTGTACTCTGATTTAGAGACTAATTTATGAGGTAGACTAACACAAATGGAGTAGTATAATTAACTTGTATTCTGAATGTCCTGTGCTGACTAGTTAAATGTATTCTACACCATAGGTTAGCAATTTGCTTGCAAAATGCAGAAATGCGCTAAAAATTAAAAAAGCAAATACATTATACTTATAATACCTAGTAAATTACCTTTCTGTCATTTTAAACCTTAACTTACAGGTGGAAAGCCAACCTCACTTTAAAACGGAGATGCTAGCAGTGAACACACATTAGGATGTGCTTTGGGGTTAATCAGTGGCATAATAAGAAAAATATGGGCCCTAGTACATGGTTTGCATTGGTGCCCCACTGCTCCCTATGCTAGAAGTGTAAAACTGCTATATGCCTCCCAATGGGCCGCAGTGCAGTTCAACCCAAATAAATGGTAATTTATTATTTATTGGAACCCTCCTAGATCTATAACAGGATCACTGTAACAAAGCTATTATGCACATGTAGATCTGAGTGGGGCTTGAATCCTTTGAAACATCAAATGTGGCCATCTTTGTTACTGTAGTTTCTTTCAGGTGCTCCCTGTGAGAATTTTTTTTTTACAGGGCATCATAGGTTTGTAGTCTGTCCAGTAATGGATAATTATCACTAGTGTGTGCAGTAAGTGTAACATTTTGAGGAATATGATCTCACCAGCAATAGGTGTACGTGTGTGTTACTGTATTTAAAACAGTAACTTTTATATTACAAACTATAATGTACTCTCTACTAAAGTGTATATATGTACTGTGATTATGTAAATATAATGTTAGTCTTTAAATGTACCTGTTATAAAGCGAGGGTCATGGATCCAGTCTGAGGCATAGGCAGCATGACTGCACAGGTAGCTGCTCTGCAGGTACCCATTGTAACAGCAAAAGATGAAGGCAAGTGCAAATGATGCAAATGGTGTAGGCTTTCCCCCTCTAATTAGGAATGGAAATATAAGGGTCCTGTGGAAACAGTTTTTTAGACTTTGAATACATAGGTTTTATTTAACACAAAAAAAATCACATTTGTTTTTTTTGTTGTAGAGAAAAGTGCAACACATTTTCTTATGTAATGAAAAGATGGATGGAGTACATAAAAAAAAAAAAAAGACTACCGGTACTTAGCTTTAAGATAAAAGAAAAGATAGGGTGTAGTTAGTAGCAAAGTGCAGACGTAGGGCCCACTAAGGTATATAGTAGGCTAGGGTGGGCAGGGGAGTTGGTGCCCTATTGTAGATGCAGCAGAGACACCATGGGTGGCTTTAAAGCAGTACTTTGAGGCGCTGTCAAGAAATCTTTTGCTCATTCCAAGGATTCAGGTATGTAAAACACTTGTATGAAACACTTTTTAAAGAAATCATGCAGCCTGCATTAGATTCAATACTCATGACATTAAGTAAGTGTTCACCCCAAATCCAGCTGAAATTTTAGAACTATTAGATGAAATAGCAGTTCTACCTAAACGCCGGGCCCCTAGTAACTGCTCAGGGCCACCCTATTGTGGAAATCCCAACAGGAACCACTGCTGTAAGTGAATGCCAAAGTGCAGAGTTAGAGGACCTTGCTAAGGCCCGGGAAATGGGGACCAGGCAGCACACATTAGTTATTAGTATGGGGCACACGAGGAGCGCTTTCCGGTTGGAACCCAATCTCTACCTTTGAGTATAATGACAAATAAAGGCTCCCATTAGCACCTGATTGGCGATGCTGAATTCGGTTTGTCTTAAATAAAAGAACAAGGAAACAGACAATGACGGCACTTCCTGGACAAACCATGCCAAGCGCACTGGTACTGGCGGCCCAAACGCCGAGTCGGCATAGCGACCGTAAGGCATTCGGATGTACTGCAGCGAGACATAGGAGACCAGACCCATAAGAGCCATAAACATAGCCAACAGGTTCAATAACTGCGCTTCATCTCCAACCAGTGCTGACAGCGACATGATTTAAAAACTGCTGTCATTAACCAGCACCAAATTCTGATGAACAAAAGAGTACAAACACTTTTCCTATTTTCCGCCCATGTCCCACGCAAAAGCCAATCATAGATACCGACTTGCCACACGAAGCAATCACTAAGCTTGTTTCAGCCAACCAATAGATTGCTCGATAACAATACGCAAGCAAGTTTTGTTACGCGTCTAAGTTTTGGTATTGTACAGTGAGATGATGTTTCCAATCTTTTGTTAAAGCGTCACAGGCTAAACACACATGTCATTTTCTCTCGTACTATGGCGTCAGACAGTAATTCATTTAGACAGGCTACAAAATTCCACTAACAAACATGGCCTCCTCAGCACTAGCGTTGCTTTTTGATTCCCCTTCAGGTGAATCCATGCCGGCGCCGACTTTGGACGTCATCGCCACGGTCAAATGCGCTTACTTAACACGTGTTTGATCACAGAAGTGAGTGTTGCTTTTCTGTGTTTGTACGGTTATTTTTTTGCTGTTTACTATTAGTTCTAACTTTGAATCATAATTTCCCTTCTTTTAGACAAGGGAACGGAAGGTTAAGCGTGCTTTAATATGTGAATACTTTATAATATATCATTTTTCCGCATTACTGCAGAAATCTTAAGTATGTGTGCTGAAGTGGAAGTACACTGTCTGGGGCGGGATGCTTGTGGTTGTAGAGAAGCAGCACGTATTTGGGCTGGGGCGTTATTTACAAAGTGAAAATAAACTGATTAACATTAGTTGTAGTAGGGAAAATAATCTTTCTTTTCTTATCTGCAGTCAGTCTTGTAGTCTTGGAATCAACCAACTATTTTCCATTCCTGTCGTAATCTCCTTGTGCGTTGGGGCATTATGGGCCGCAGAAATCGGCGAAACCGCCAGAGGCACCAAAGGAGCACTGAGCAGCGAAGTCCCGCAGAGGAAGAGCAGCGGCGCAAAGCTAGAGAGCAGGCGGTGAGCTTGGGCAGGGGCGAATAGATTGCAGGCCCAACCTGGTATAAAATACACTTTTATGTTGTTAATGCTTAGTGTGGCTTTTAGAACAGGAAAACAAAATATACTACATAAAGTCCAGTATTAAAAGTTAGCACTTTTACTGGTATTTGAACTCTAGTTATACAAAAAAAAAATACAAAACTATCTATCTAGTTACACCTACCATATATGATGTGCTTGAGGAGAACTAAAGCTAAATTGCTGGTACTGATATGTTAGGCACACCAGTGATGATAATGACTCACCTGCCACCTGGCTTTCTCATGCCTATTTTGTGTAAACACCCAACAAAATGAAACTAAAAGCAGTGCTGCTCAATCGACAGTGCAAAACATCTCAGCAAGTGACCTAATCTAAGTATACTGCTTCACAATCATGCTACATAGTTGTATATAAAATGCAATTATCATAGTACAGATTTTTTTTTTTTATGATGAAGTTAAAAATAATTCTTGATGATTACAATTAAGGGACTAACTGGATGGTGGGCCCTGGGTACAGAAATTAGGGGAGGGATTCCAACTAACAGCCTAGTGTTACGATACTACTCACTGCCATTCCCAAAATGACTTACAACTTTGAGCTGACCAGGCATACACATGCAGAACTACTAGCAGTGCTGTTGCAGCTGAAGACGCCCAGTGTCACTCTGTGTGTTGCAATGTCACAGGCAGTCAGTTCCTGCTCTACTCAATCCTACTCAAAGCCTACAATGTATATCAGTTGGGCACGTCTTCCCCACCCAAATAGCATTATTTGTACTGCATATATCCCCTCCGCTTGCCAGCACTATCACATGTTCCTAAAGCAAATAGCAGCTTTCACCCGGTGGCCATTTTTCCTCTGATAAATAATCAGTAATATTTAAATCTGCAAACTGCACACAAACACAGACCCTTATTCAGCATACATTTCATCAAGAATACAGGCTCACACTGGCAGAACTGTCTTTGATAAAAGTTCTACTTTGTTTGAGCACTGTAATGGTAAAGCTGAGCTCAGGAGAAAAAAACTGAAGCAGACAGCTAGAGATGAGTTTCTATGGAAACCTGCAATGCCATCTCTTCACTGGCTGCTAGACTGGAGGACATGTTTAGTAATCTGAGCTTAGAACCCACTCACTGAGCATGCCCACAAGCTAGAAGTCAAAGCAAATTCTTGAGGGGGGGCGGCGAGTGGGTTACAGGAGGAGAAGGAAATCTAAGTGATGTTGCAGCCTTACTATTAACCTCAGGACAACCAGTATGGCAGGTACTGAAAGATTTCAAAGAGGCTGTTCACTGATTTTTGTGTGTGGGGTTTACATGTCCTTTTAGTAATGGTGATCCAAATTATGAAAAGATCCCTTATCTGAAAAACCCCAGGTCCCAAGGGTATAAGAAACTATTCCAGTACAACCATTCTAAGAAATTTAACTTAAGTTATATTTGTTTGTTTTTCAAGGCTTGGGAATGTGGTTACCCTGAAATCATCAAAGAAAACAAATTATTTGAACATTATTATCAGGAACTAAAGATTGTACCTGATGGGGAGTGGGACAAGTTCATGGCTTCTCTCCGGGAACCCCTTCCGGCTACCATAAGAATCACAGGATACAAAAGGTACATCAATCTTAAAAAAAAAAAAAAAAAAGTACATCTTAAAACAAACCCTTACTATGAATATAGTGGTGACATTTTTTCAATTTTTTTTGTGGCTTTTATTTTGCTTCCTTTTCTTTTCTGCCCCTTTTTTTTGTCAGAGCCTAAAATATAAAATGCCATTTAGTTGCTGGGGTCACTGACCTGTCAATCGGAAAGCAAATTGGTCCTTTCAGATACCCCTCATATTTATCTTTTTCTGTTTCAACCATTCCTTATGTTTACACAAAGAAAAAACACCTGCAAAGAGGTTCAAGTTGCTTTAGTTGCCTTATAGAAACCATACTGTAAATCAACTGCTAGATGATTATCCCCCAACAGCAAGCATCAATACCGAAGATGTATGTGACCTAAATCCCTGTGCACACATTTAGTATATTTCCAGCAAATAAACACTTGCATATTTCTATTTTAAATTATGTAATATATATGTTATGAAATCATCAGGGCATAGCAAAAATAGTTAACCATTTAAACATGTTATAATATCTTAAAGGTGATGTTTTCCTCATTTCCACTGATTCACTTATCATATATTTTGTCATTAAAGGACGTCAACCCCAAAAATAATTGTTTTGCCTAATTCCAAGCAGCTTTCCAATGTGAATTTATTGTAATTTTTTATTGCTTTAAAAGGTATTTGTAAATGTAATTGCTATTGAAAGCAGCATTTATTGAATTCCTGATTGTTACTTTTTTAACAGTGTTGCAAAGCTCAGTCTCCTCCAGCAAGACAGGTCTGCCAGTCTGCTGGCTTGTGTTATATTGTTTCAAATGCCAGAGCCACCAGGGCAGAGAATAGAAAAGGACTGGCAAGCACTACTTCTAATAGCAATTACATATACAAATAAGTCACAAACCATTGCAAGTTTGTAATGAATGTGTATTGCAAAGAATTCTTTTATTAGGCAAATCATATTTTGGGTTGACTTTGGGCTGAAAAAAAAAAAGAAGCCGTCTCAAGGACACACATTGTGGGGGGAAAAAAAAATGTGCCAGTGCGTTATACCTTTACATTTAAATATAGAAGGACTGTGCTAAGAAAGTTGTGTGTTAGGTGTATCACTGGCCTGAGCTGGACAGTACAGTTTATTTGTTTAGCTTTTCTCTTAAATTTTTGAAACTGATTTGAGTATATATTTGAATAATTATTTTTCTTTTAAGCCATGCTAAAGAAATACTGCATTGTCTGAAGGAGAAATACTTCAAAGAACTGCAAGATATTGAGGTTGATGGGCAGAAGATAGAAGCTCCACAGCCATTAAGCTGGTGAGAATTAAAAAAGGAAATGTAATAAAATAATTTCAATGAGAAAAAATATTTTTGTAAATTATCTTTATTATTTAAATTGGCTGAATCTTGCCTGCCAATGGTATCTTATATACAAATATAGCAAAAGTGGGAAAGCATTAACCAGTTCATTGTCAACTTCCTGTTTGGGCAGAATGCAAATTGGTGTCGGCAATTCCTTTCAAAGAGAAGAGAGAACAGAGGAGAGAGAGATTTAACCGTGCAGATCCTTGTCTGTAGCTTCAAAACGAAACAATTTAAATAATAAAGATGATTTACAAAAATGTTTTTTCTGACAGGGGCTCTTTAGTTTCAGACTACTACTACTGTCTTAAGGTGAATATCACCTTTTAAGAAGAATATTTATTTGTAGTTATGTGTTGCAGACCAACCCAGAATAGATTACAAGAATCTGAGCAAAGGAGCAATAAACCTTTGCACTTTGTCAAGGTCCAGAAAGTCTTTTACCATCAGGATTGAAAGATTCTGGTGGTCCCACATTAGTCAGGGGTCCCCAGTTTCAATAGAATGTATGTATGTCTAAGTGTAGGCCTAGGTTATATCAATAGAGCAATCGGATGTTAAAATTGTAACATGTTGTGGAACAACTAAAACTCACTGCATTCTGTAACACTCTTTCAGGATATGCCGGGAGTTGTAATTTATTGCTAGATTTAAGCAAAGTAAATACTGTTTAGAGGCAATATAAAAAGGGGGCTTATTATGCTGTCCAGTGCATGCAGCTAAAAGTTGATACAGAATTTGGACAGCTGCTAACCTTTTAGGTTTAATTTTGTCAGAGCACAGGACACATGCATTTGCCCTTTACCAACCACAGCAGTAAAATTAGAAGATATATGTCTAATGTATGTATGCTTTTTTATGTTAGTAGAAGAGAAGGAAAAGCATTATAATATTCAACTCAGTTGTGGAGCATGTTGGAGCTACAACATTGCCCTCCATTGGCTGTGACCAATTTCCTTTCTCCTCCTTCTGTATAAGTAGATTGAATGACTGCATCTGCACTAGCTCTGGTTTTCAGTGACCTGCTCACTAAATTTAATGGCTAGTGAAGACTTTGGCCTGCAGTTTGCGGCTACAGTCAATTTCTCCAATAAATTCCAAGTTTTATTATTGTTAGGTTGAAAAAAAGACATATGTCCATCAAGTTCAACCTTAATGCCTATATATAACCTGCCTAACTTCTAGTTGATCCAAAGGAAGGCAAAAACCCCTTCTGAAGCCTCTCCAGTTTGGCACATAGGGGGAAAAAATTCCTTCCCAACTCCAAGATGGCCATCGGACAAGTCCCTGGATCAACTTGTACTAAGAACTATCTTCCATAACCCCTGTATTTCCCTTACTTCATTAAAGGCCATCCAACCCTTGCTTGCTAAAAAAGCTTCAAGAAGGATGAGATGCCATCTGATGTGTCAGCCAGTATGACTGATTCAAGGAGGGGATTCCACATCTTCACAATTCTAAAGCATTTGAAAGATTGCTATACGAGCCCTTTATATATTTATACATAGTTATCATATCATCCCTTAATTGTTTGATGGCTGCATCAAGAAAAATTCACATTTACCATTGGTTTAAATGATAAGTAAGTATTCATCGCAGACTGTAGTTTTAACAAGTTGATTTGTATTTATAGTGGTGTGAAAAACTATTCTGATTTCTTATTCTTTTGCATGTTTGTCACACAAAATGTTTCTGATCATCAAACACATTTAACTATTAGTCAAAGATAACACAAGTAAACACAAAATGCAGTTTTTAAATGAGGGTTTTTATTATTTAGGGAGAAAAAAAATCCAAACCTACATGGCACTGTTTGAAAAAGTAATTGCCCCCTGAACCTAATAACTGGTTGGGCCACCCTTAGCAGCAATAACTGCAATCAAGCGTTTGCGATAACTTGCAACGAGTCTTTTACAGTGCTCTGGAGGAATTTTGGCCCACTCATCATTGCAGAATTGTTGTAATTCAGCTTTATTTGAGGGTTTTCTAGCATGAACCACCTTTTTAAGGTCATGCCACAACATCTCAATAGGATTCAGGTCAGGACTTTGACTAGGCCACTCCAAAGTCTTCATTTTGTTTTTCTTCAGCCATTCAGAGGTGGATTTGCTGGTGTGTTTTGGGTCATTGTCCTGCTGCAGCACCCAAGATCGCTTCAGCTTGAGTTGATGAACAGATGGCCGGACATTCTCCTTCAGGATTTTTTGGTAGACAGTAGAATTCATGGTTCCATCTATCACAGCAAGCCTTCCAGGTCCTGAAGCAGCAAAACAACCCCAGACCATCACACTACCACCACCATATTTTACTGTTGGTATGATGTTCTTTTTCTGAAATGCTGTGTTACTTTTACACCAGATGTAACGGGACACGCACCTTCCAAAAAGTTCAACTTTTGTCTCGTCGGTCCACAAGGTATTTTCCCAAAAGTCTTGGCAATCATTGAGATGTTTTTTAGCAAAATTGAGACGAGCCATAATGTTCTTTTTGCTTAAAAGTGGTTTGCGCCTTGGAAATCTGCCATGCAGGCCGTTTTTGCCCAGTCTCTTTCTTATGGTGGAGTCGTGAACACTGACCTTAATTGAGGCAAGTGAGGCCTGCAGTTCTTTAGATGTTGTCCTGGGGTCTTTTGTGGCCTCTCGGATGAGTTGTCTCTGCGCTCTTGGGGTAATTTTGGTCGGCCGGCCACTCCTGGGAAGGTTCACCACTGTTCCATGTTTTTGCCATTTGTGGATAATGGCTCTCACTGTGGTTCGCTGGAGTCCCAAAGCTTTAGAAATGGCTTTATAACCTTTACCAGACTGATAGATCTCAATTACTTTTGTTCTCATTTGTTCCTGAATTTCTTTGGATCTTGGCATGATGTCTAGCTTTTGAGGTGCTTTTGGTCTACTTCTCTGTGTCAGGTAGCTCCTATTTAAGTGATTTCTTGATTGAGGTGTGGAAGTAATCAGGCCTGGGGGTGACTACAGAAATTGAACTCAGGTGTGATAAACCACAGGTAAGTTATTTTTTAACTAGGGGGCAATCACTTTTTCACACAGGGCCATGCAGATTTGGAGTTTTTTTTCTCCCTTAATAACGTAAACCTTCATTTAAAAACTGCATTTTGTGTTCAATTATGTTATCTTTGACTAATAGTTTATGGTTTTTGATGAGCAGAAACATTTAAGTGTGACAAACATGCAAAAGAATTAGAAATCAGGAAGGGGGCAAATAGTTTTTCACACCACTGTATAGGAGATTTCAAGTTCAGAAGTTAAACGTGTTTGGTCCTAATGTCAAAATCCTTATGCCAATGAAAGGAAACCAAGTTTTAGTGCATTGTTTCTGTCTCTGCTTCTTATGGCAAGATATAAAGTTCTAACCCTATACACTGATATAACTGTTTTTTTAGGTACCCTGAAGAGCTTGCCTGGCATACCAATCTGAGCAGGAAAATAATTAGAAAGTCTCCAGAACTGGAAAAGTTTCATCAGTTTCTTGTCAACGAAACAGAATCGGTATAAAACCTAGGTTTTACTTTTTAAAAACCTTGCTTGGGCTGTGTACCTGCAGTATAGGCTACTTTGTAATCCAAAATTAGTCATGTTTATTTTAAATCTAGCATTGTATTAGCATATAGCGCAGACTTTTTATTTATTTCTTGTGTGTGGTTCACCAAATCATCTACTAAATACTTAATAGTATCTGCAATTTCTACTAGCAAATAATTTAATTTTTTTTTTTTTTATTTGCGTTTTAATTTCATTCAATGTGTTATGTATTCACTTTGCTCACTTCCAGGGCAACATTAGTCGGCAAGAGGCTGTTAGTATGATTCCACCAGTCCTTCTGAAAGTTCAGCCGCATCACAAGGTCAGTTAAAGATTTGATCCATGCAGCCTTAACTTTAATTAGCACTAGATTAGCTGCCTCTGTTCTTGCATTACATGTACTGTAAATTGGGGTATGGGGTATGGGGTACAAAAAAAAAAGTAACCCTCCACATGTTTAAGTACATAAATACAGGTATCAGACCCCTTATCTGGAAACCCATTATCTAGAAAGTTCCGAATTATGGAAAGGTCATCTCCCATAGACTCCATTTTAATCAAATAATTAACATTTTTAAAAGTTATTTGCTTTTTCTCTGTAATAATAAAACAGTGCTTGATCCTAACCAAGATATAATTAATCCTTATTGGAGCCAAAACAATCTTATTGGGTTTAATTACTGTTTAAATAATTTTTTCATTAGACTTAAGGTAAGAGATCCAAATTATGGAAAGACCCCTTATCCGGAAAACCCCAGGTCCCGAGCATTCTGGATAACAGGGCCCATACCTGTACTGTTTGTTTTCCATTGCAATAGTATAATAACCACGTGTTATCTTTCCTAGATTCTGGATATGTGTGCTGCTCCTGGATCAAAAACAGCCCAGATAATTGAAATGTTACATGCCGATATGAATGTACCCTTTCCTGGTAGGTGTTAAGGAAATGCTTTCCTAAACATATTTAAAAAGTTTGTGTTGTGTTCATGGATTGAAGAGTAGATCCTTAATCCTGGTAGTAAAATTTAGACTTTTGCACCATATTGGCTTTCCATCCTTGTGTAACCGTTTGCTGTGTTCCAGACAGAAGGAAGGTAAGCAACTAATTCTATTGATGACCTCTTGTTTGTCCATACACATAAGACCAATTATGTCAAGTATAAATGAAAAAGAAGAAAAATGTTTGTGGTCTTGGTTATTTAAAAATAGTGATATTATAAAAAAAAAAGGCATTAGATAACTAAAGAGAATTTTACTCTTAAAGGAACAGTAACACCAAGATATGGCAATGTATCGACATAATTAAAACATAATGTACTGTTGCCCTGCACTGGTAAAAGTTACAACTTCTACTAGCGTTTCTATAAATACCCTGCTATGTAACCATGGGGGCAGCCATTTCAGCTGAAAAAAAGAGAAAAGGCACAGGTTACAGAGCAGATAACAGATAAAACACCATTATATTCCACAGGACTTATCTGTTATCTGTTATGTAATGTGTGCCTTTTCTCATTTTTTCCAACTTGAATGGCTGTTCCCATGGCTACACAGCAGGGAATTTTTAACTATAATAGAGTTTCTGAAGCAAACACACCAGTTTTACATGTGCAGGGCCAATGTGCATTATATTGTATATTATATTACTTTAAAACAATTATTTTTTGGTGTTGCTTTAAAAGATGGCTGCTTTAGAAACACTTGTAATATTGTAGTAGAGTTGGCTCTAGGAACACTTTTTTAGTAGTACTTGTCTGAGGAAACTTTATTTTAAATATAGACCCCAAAATGTAGTTGTATATTGTGTATTATGCAGATCTGCATTTATTTAATTTTATTTATTCAAATAACTAAATCTATCTTAATGGAATTTTTTTTACTTGAAAATATCTAAATCCATATTACTTTGAGTGTTTGTTTAGTGGCTGCATATTAAACTTCACAGTCATGGTTTTTTAAAAAATTGAGGACATGCATTTCAATTAAGTTGCTCTTTTTTCTTTCCTACACCAGAGGGTTTTGTCATTGCAAATGATGTTGACAATAAACGCTGTTACTTACTGGTTCATCAAGCCAAGAGACTAAACAGTCCTTGCATTATGGTAGTAAACCATGATGCTTCCAGCATTCCCAGACTACTAGTAGAGAACAATGGTTCTAGAGAGGTGTTGTACTACGACAGAATACTCTGTGATGTACCATGCAGGTAAATCTTTGTGATTATAATACAGTCAAAAACGGATTTTTATGTTTTCCTGAATGTTACGCTTAGCTGTTTGAGTTTCTGTTTCTTTAGCTACATGGAAATAAAATTACATAGTAACATAGTAAGTTGGGTTGAAAAAAGACATACGTCCATCACGTTCAACCATAATGCCTATATATAACCTGCCTAACTACTAGCTGATCCAGAGGAAGGCAAAAAAAAACCCCATCTGAAGCCTCTCTAATTTGCTGCAGAGGGGAAAAAATTCCTTCCTGACTCCAAGATCGGACCAGTCCCTGGATCAACTTGTACTAAGAGCTATCTCCCATATCCCTGTATTCCCTCACTTGTACTGAGAGCTATCTCCCATAACCCTGTGTTTCCCTCACTTGCTAAGAATCCATCCAGCCCCTTCTTAAAGTTATATAATGTTTCAGCCAGCACAACTGATTCGGGGAGGGAATTCCACAACTTCACAGCTGTCACAGTAAAAAATCCTTTCCGAATATTTAAATGGAACCTCCCTTCTTCTAAACGGAGTGGGTGCCCTCGTGTCCGTTGGAAGGACCTACTGGTAAATAAACATTAGAAAGGTTATTATATGATCCCCTTATATATTTATACATAGTTATCATGTCACCTCTTAAAGGAACAGTAACATCAAAAAATTAAAGTGTTTTAAAGTAATTAAAATATAATGTGCTGTTAGTCTGCAAAAAAATGGTGTTTTTGCTACAAAAAAACTATTATATAAATAAGCTGCTGTGTAGCCATGGGGGCAGCCATTCAAGCTGGAAAAAAGGAGAAAAGGCACAGGTTACATAGCAGATAACTAGTAGATAAGCCCCATATAATGGGCGATTGTATGTTATCTGCTAAGTAACCTGTGCCTTTTCTCCTTTGAATGGCTGCCCCCATGGCTACACAGCAGCTTACTTATATAAACTATAGTAGTCTTTCTGAGGCAAACACACCAGTTGTAGCAATGCAGGGCAACAGTACATTATATTGTAATTACTTTTATACACTTTAATTTTTTGGTGTTACTGTTCCTTTAAGCGCCTCTTCTCCAGTGTAAACAGACCCAACTTGCCCAGTCTTTCTTCATAACTGAGACTTTCCATACCCTTTACCAACTTAGTTGCCCTTCTCTTGACCCTCTCTAACTCAATCATGTCCCGTTTGAGCACTGGAGACCAGAACTAGACAGCATATTCTAGATGGGGCCTTACTAGCGCTCTGTAAAGGGGAAGAATAACCCCCGCCTCCCGTGAATCTATACCCCTTTTAATACAGCTCAAAACCTTGTTTGCCCTTGCAGCTGCTGCCTGACATTACTTGCTACAGCCAAGTTTATTATCTACAAGGACTCCAAGGTCCTTCTCCATTATGAATTTGCCTAGTGCAGTCCCATTAAGGGTATAAGTGGCTTGCATATTTTTACATCCCAGGTGCATGACCTTACATTTATCCACATTAAATATCATCTGCCACTTAGCCGCCCAGATTGCCAGTTGGTCAAGATCCTGCTGCAAGGATGCCACATCCTGGATAGAGTTGACTGGTCTGCAGAGTTTTGTGTCATCTGCAAACACTGATACATTGCTTATAATACCCTCCCCCAAGTCATTTTATGAACAAATTAAACAAAAGTGGGCCCAGTACAGAACCCTGAGGGACCCCACTGAGAACCTTATTTTAAGTAGAGAATGTACCATTAACAACCATCCTCTGTACCTGATCCTGTAGCCAGTTTTCTATCCATGTGCAAATGACTTCACTAAGACCAATAGACCTTAGTTTAGAAAGCAGTCGTTTGTGGGGAACGGTATCAAATGCTTTGGCAAAATCCAAATAGATTATATCTACTGCATCTTCACTGTCCAGCTTTTTACTTACCTCATCATAAAAAGCAATTAAATTGGTCTGACATGACCTGTCCTTCATAAAGCCATGCTGATTACTGCTCATAATGGCATTCTCCAGTACATAATTTTGTATGTGATCCCTTAACAAGCTTTCAAATAACTTGCCCACCACGGATGTCAAACTAACAGGCCCATAATTGCCAGGCTGAGATCTTACTCCCTTTTTAAATATAGGAATGACATTCACCTTCTTCCAATCCGTAGGTACCATACCTGATGAAAGCGAGTCTGAGAATATCAGAAACAAGGGCCACTGTAAATCTGACCCTAGCTCTCTCAGTACCTGAGGGTGTATTCCATCTGGCCCAGGTGCCTTGTTTACATTTATCTTGTGTAACCCTTTAAGCACCATATCCTGTGTCAACCACTGTGTAGTTGGAGCTGAGGCAACAGTGCAGCTATTGGGTGGGACTTGGCACTCTGGCTCCTCTACTGTATACACAGAAGAAAAGAACTGGTTAAGCACATCTGCCTTTTCTGTATCCGCTCTAACCATATTGTTACTATAACTCAATTGGGCCACACCCTCAACCTGCATCATTTTACTATTAATATACTTAAAAAACTTTTTGAGGTTAGTCTTGGCCTCTGCCGCAATGCGCTCCTCATTTTCTATCTTTGCCTTCCGGATTGCTGTTTTACAACACTTGTTATAGTGTTTATATTCATTAAATGCAGCTACTGTCCCCTCTGACTTATATTTCTTAAAAGCTTTCCTTTTTTTTCCCCTTATTAACTTCTTTACCTCAGAGTTAAGCCACATAGGGTGATTCTTAACACTTCTACTTTTTCTTATTAATGGAATAAATTGAGAACAGTAATGATTTAATATCATTTTAAATGACATCCATTTCTGCTCTGTGTTTTTATCAGAAGTCATAATGCCCCAATCTATGCCCTGAAGCGCTGCCCTTAAGGAGCTAAAATTTTCCTTCCTAAAATTCATTGTCTTTTTTGCCCCCGTGTAAATTTGTTTCCTGCACCAAACACCAAATGAAATAACATTATGATCACTATTACCCAGGGGTTCAACCACTTGCACATTTGCTATATGTTCTGGGTCATTAGAGAACACTAGATCCAGTATAGCATGGTTCCTGGTTGGCTCCTTAACAACCTGTGACATAAAGTTGTCATGCAGCAAGTTCATAAACTTGTTTCCATCTACTGTCCTGGCTCCAGTCAATATCAGGATAATTAAAATCCCCCATTATTATCACTTGCCCCAAACTAGCAGCCTTTTCTATTTGCAACAGGAGCTGAGCCTCCTGCTCCTCACTTACATTAGGGGGTCTATAGCATACCCCTACAATTAGTTTGGTAGATTCTTTACTATCTGTGAGAAGCTCAACCCATAAGGATTCAGCTCCCTCTGTTACCCCCATCACTTCCTCTTTAATATTTGCTTTTAATTTTTGCTTAACGAACAGACACACTCCTCCTCCTTTTCTATTGTCCAAAAGGGTTTGAAAGTTTTTTCATCACACCCTGTATTCTTTTATCTTATTAGATCTTATCTTATTAGATAAGTTGCTTGCCTGCCTTCTTAAAAAAACAAGAACTTGGCAAAACAGACTATACAGGGTTTTTGCCCCTATCCTACTGGGCACAGTCTGGTCACAGACTTCACTTCTCAGCTTTCCTCATTATTTGTGTAGGAAGATTTCTCGAATCTAGGTGCAGTCTTTGCAGCCTGAAGATAAGAGTCCATAATAAAGATAATGTTGGTCATTTAAGTGTATGAGTAGTGTTACCATCTGTTCATGCTGTAACCCATATGCTTGTTGTAAGCTATTCCGATTAAACTTATTGCAACACATACATCTGGTCTGCTGCCGCGCATCCTAAGGTATTTGAATTTAGGGAACCCAAATATACATTACTGTTATTTTATTTCTTCCTTTTTGTGTTTGATTTTTTTATTAGCCTAATGTATTTTCTTAGAATAATTTAGTAAAAAAAAAATATAAGCCTTTATCAATACACTCCAATTTGTAATATCTTAACCAATTTAAGGACTTGCTTTTTGACTGATGATATTGCACATCCCAGTAATCATTCCTGGAAAGCTTATGCAAGTATTAATTTTTGCAGCGGTGATGGGACTTTGAGGAAAAACATTGACGTGTGGAAGAAGTGGACAACTTTGAACAGCTTGCAGTTACATGGGTAAAAAGTCTAAAGTCCAGTTTCTATTAATTTTAACTGTCATTTTACTTTTTATATTGGATAACATGGAAAGTGTGCAGCCATCTCAGGCCAATATAATATAACAGTTTATGCAAGTTCTGTGATTTTTCTAGGCTACAGATTAGGATTGCTACCCGTGGGGTAGAACAGTTAGCAGAAGGGGGCCGAATGGTCTATTCTACGTGCTCTTTGAATCCTGTTGAAGATGAGGCTGTTATAGCTTCTCTGTTGGACAAAAGTGAAGGTAAGAAATGTTATATTTCAGAGTGATGCAAGAAAATAAAAATCGTGAAGCAAGCGTAAGGAAATATATAGTATAAGATTTTCTGCTTTTTTCCACCATAAGAAATCTAGGTTCAGGTTCAAGTGTTGCATTCCTTTTATATGACATGTATTCAAACTTTCTATGGATTGTACTTCAGTATGTTGCAAATTACATTTTGTATCTAGGTTCCCTGGAGCTTGCTGACGTGGCTTCAGAAATTCCTGGCTTAAAATGGATGCCTGGGATTACCCAGTGGAAGGTAAGCAAGCATTGGTTAGACATTTTTTTGACTCTTATTTATATGCAGGTTTTAACCAATAATTGTATTCAACTAAACAGGTAATGACAAAAGAAGGACACTGGTATGAGAAATGGGAAGATATTCCCACAAGCAGACATACTCAGATTCGCCCAACAATGTTTCCGCCAAAAGATGAGGAGAAATTGAAATCAATGAATCTAAACCGTTGGTAGGATATTTGCATATTATGACACTTTAATGATGCTTAGTGTTGTATTTCTAAATAATTTTTAGTCGCGTGACTCAGTGAATTGCACATTATATTACTATATTAGATTAAATGAACTTTTAAAATATTACTACTAAAATTAGTGTTTACTAACCTGTAAATGAATTGTATGTATGTATGTGTGTGTGTGTGTATGTATGTGTATGTGTATATGTATATGTATGTAGAAAAAGGCTGAGGCACACACTTATAGGAGTTACAACCTGGGTGTAAATCAGAGAAACAATATAAATGTAAAAAATGCTGATGCACACCAGGAAAATTTTATCAAAAAAAGTTACTCATTTTATTTAGATCGACGTTTCGGTCCTCACTCGGGACCTTTATCAAGATGATTATACATAATACAGACACACATACACACACATGTATACACGTCTCCTGTCTATCCGAACACCCTTTGATTAAACTATATTTAAAATTATTTGCAATGCAGGACAATTATTGTGCAATGTCCAATCATCATTCTGTGTATTTTCCTCTTCAATGTTTCAGCATGCGAATACTACCGCATCATCAAAACACAGGAGGATTCTTTGTAGCTGTGTTGATAAAGAAAGCACCAATGCCATGGAACAAACGACAGCCAAAGGTATAGCACTGTCAGTTAAATATGATGGGAACCATTCTTTCCCAGTGAGTTTGCTAGCTACTGTGACAAATATAGCATAGCTAAATTTGCTTGATGCTTTGTTGATTTCTTCTTAAATTTAGTTGTCTGCCATTACCTGTAACATCCCATTATAAAGGATATTTGAACTTGACATAGAAACATTGCCCTCTGCATACATCACCAGGGCTTTTTTTTTAAATACCAAAATATTGTCTTGAGTTCTTAGTTGTCATTTGGAGAGTGTGTAATGCAGTGACTAAATTTTTTTTGTTGCAGCTGCAAAGGAGACCTCCTGTTTCAGCTTGTGATGCATCTATTGCTGTTGCCCCCGAGCTTGTGAAAGCTGTCACTGAGAATAGTGCAGGAATGGCAGATGAACCTGCTGTAGACACAGAAAATGGTGAAACTAAACCTTGTACAAACCAGAGTGATTCTAGTAAAACTGATATTGTTTGCTGGTGAGACATTTTTAGTTAGTTTTCATTTTTGTTCTTTTTCTTATTTTAGAACAGCAGTAGTTAATGATTTATATATCTCTCTAACAGCCCACCTCCTTCCAAAAAAATGAAGTTGTTTGGTTTTAAAGAAGATCCTTTTGTCTTTGTTTCTGAAGATGATCCAATTTTTGACCCAATCCAGTAAGTGCTGTACTTGCTTGTACAGTGGCTTTTAGGAGTGGGGTTGGGTGGAATTAAAATATTATGACTGTAAATAAAATTGCCTGTTGCTGTTTTGCTAAATATATTGATGTATGTATTGCTTATTATCAGGACGTTCTATGCACTTGATCCTTCCTTCCCTAAAAAGAACTTACTGACACGAACACAGGAGGGAAAAAAAAGGCAGTTGTATATGGTCTCTAAGGAGCTGCGAAATGTACTTCTCCATAATAGTGAGAAGATGAAGGTACGGTCAGTGCAAAGGTGTCGTGTGTATTTCTTGCTTGCCTCATTTTTTTAAATACTATAATAAAAATGCGTGTCCAGACCTGTGTTTAAGCAATCCAATTGAGTTTTGATGCGGGAGGCCATAATGGGACACAAGCATGCAAATTAAACTTAAAGGAACAGTAACACCAAAAAATGAAAGTGTATAAAAATAATTAATATATTATATACTATTGCTCTGCACTGGTAAAAGTTGTGTGTTTTCTTCATAAACACTACTGCAGTTATATAAATACCCTGCTGTGTAGCCATGGGGGCAGCCATTTAAATTGAAAAAAAGAGAAAAGGCACAGGTTACTAAGCAGATAACAGATAAGTAGCAGATTCCCTTTGTATTCTACACAGTTTATCTGGTATCTTCTTATGTAACCTGTGCCTTTTCTCCTTTCAATTTAAATGGCTGCCCCCATGGCTACACAGCAGCTATTTCTATTAACTATAGTAGGGTTTCTGAAGCAAACACACAACTTTTACCAGTACAGGGCAACAGTACATTATATTTTAATTATTTTAAAACATTTTTATTTTTTAGTGTTACTGTTCCTTTAATGTCCCAGACTGGCAATTATGTACATGCATGTGACATCACAAAAAGTGTCAGCTAGGAGGTGCTCTCATTAAGCAACGACAAAGTTATGTATGTACACATTTTTAGTATAATGAAAATAGGTTCTCTATTCAAAAAGAAACCTGGGACTGGGTTTTTATTTTTTGACTTTACATCATCTTTAGGACTTGTTTGCATTGATACTTCATTTGCATACATGCACCTGAAATCGGGGGGAATGTCTAAACGTTTCTAAAATATTGAGGGTGGAGTAGCTTTTTTTTCTGTTATAATATGCTCTATTTAACAATATGACTGCCTGAATTTCTGATTTTTATTTTTTGCCAGGTAATTAACACTGGTATAAAGGTGTTATGCCGCAACAATGATGGAGAACAGTATGGTTGTGCTTACAGATTAGCACAAGAGGTACAAATATTTTATATTGTAAAGCAATGGTTGCCTCCAAGAAAGTGCATCTCCAGTAGATAACGTAGAGCAGGGCTGTCCAACAGAAGGCCTGTGGGCCTAATGTGGCCTTCCAAAGGATATTTATGGCTACCAGTCTAGTCAGAAGCTCCATAGACTTATACACTATATGACATCATCATGAAGTTTAAGGAATTAATTAATTGATCAACTAAATGTAATAAGTTGAACAGCACTGAAGAAAGCTGCTATGATCTGTAATATTCCTTATTTGATATGTCAGAGATGGCTTACCTATGATAAGAGCTAGGCTAGAAAATATTGAAACACTGCTAGTTAATCACAGATATGCTTACTAACACACATCTCAGAATGAAAGTGTTTTTTAATGTCTTCTTGTACAGGGCATATATACACTTTATCCGTTCATCAATGCGAGAATTGTAACTGTATCTATCGAAGATATCAAAGTTCTACTCACCCAAGAAAATCCTTTCCTTAGTAAATTTAGTAAAGAAACACAGAAACAAGCCAATAATTTTGGTAAGTAAATATAATATCCCCTGGAATTGACAAAAATCTGGACTGCTGACACTTTCTACTGGTAGTAAAGAGACACGTTGGCAGATTGCAAGTCACAGGCTGGATCTTCCTGTTAGGTTTATTTTGATAAATAAATTCAGGCCATAAACTGGCTAGCCATGTGCATGGAAAAATTGTGAAATATCTAAACACAAAATCGATAGCTGCACCTCCAAAACGGAATTAAGCATGCAGCCACTCAAACATAATTTACATTATAAATGGGGACAAACCAGTGCAAAATGTTAATGGTGCACTGGTGGCTTGAATAAATTAGATAGTGTCCTCTTTGTAGTTAAATTGTTTGTGCGACACCTTGCTACAGATACCCAACTTAATTGAATTGCAGATGTGACTCTCCAGCAGCAATTGTAGATAAACACCTGGGACAGCACCTAACCACATCATAAACTTCTTGGTGCATATGTAAGACACCAAAACTATAACAGGACAGAATTTGTACATTTGTGTATAACTAATGTATCCGCTTTTATGATGCAGATAGCTGTGATGCCAGATTTTATTACTGGCCTAGGTAGATCCAGAAGTGTTCTTTTCTGCATTCTCTTAATTGAGGTTAAAAGTAATGCAGTCCATTTATAGCTTGGAAATAATGTTGCAAATGTGTGTTTATTTATAGATATGGGAAGCATTGTCCTTAAATATGAACCTGATCCACAGTAAGTAGTTTTTTGCATGCTAATAATCCTAATACAGCAAAACCTCAATTTAATATCCCCTCATGTTGTTTTCCCACATTTTACAGTTTTTTGTGATCCCACCAATGTACAATACATAATGCATTTTCCTGATCGTTTATTTTCACAAATTGTACACCTTTTTTTCTGGTCCCCTTAATGTAAAATTGTGGTTCTCCTGTATGTTTAAACCCTATGGGTTTGGTTTGCAGAAACTATGGCACTGATGTCCACTTACATGACTACTAGAGCTGTAGATTCAATGTCTCCAGGTTTTCTTTTATACCATGTTATGTATTGTCTGGCAACATGTGGTGCAGTGATATCAAAAGCATATGTGACTACGTAGAGGTTAAGCAAAATTACTTCATTGCATTTATGCTGCTATTATATGATTCAAAAGTCTTTAAATATCCCTCTGTTATAAGTTAATGGGAAATAAGTATTTTTCTTACTGGACCTGATCCACTGTACTATGTCAAAAAAGCGCTGTGTATCTAAAAGCCTATACACTCCTGTATGGTGCACAAGATAGACCAAAAGCATACGCAGTTAAGTTCTGTTCTCAGTTTAGATAATGACCCTATTGTAAATTGTTGGCTTTTTTTGATTTTTGTGCAGCAGGTGTTGCTCAATGGGGACCCTACAGCTGATCACAATAGATCAGCTCCTTTGCCTGGTGCTCACTAAGTTAAGAACTAGGGTGGTGTGTTGGTAGTAGCGTAAAGATGTGGCTAAGTTTTAAACCTGTAATCATTTTTTATCATGCAATTTGTCTGTAGAGAACCGGAGACTCTGCAGTGCCCCATTGTTCTTTGTGGCTGGCGTGGGAAAACATCGATCCGTTCTTTTGTACCGAAAAACGAAAGATTACATTATCTAAGAATGATGGGAGTAGAAGTGTTTAAGGAGAAAGCTGAAGTCCTTGAAAAAAAGCCTGTAGAAGGAAAGGCATGCGATGAGGAGCATATAGATGAGAAAATGGACATTGACGGTGCAAAGGAGGAGAGTAAAGAATTGTCGGGAAATGAGAGTGGTGATGATGAGGACCCTAAGGAAGAAGACGTTATTGACAGAGGAGTCTTGGAACATGTAGCACTTAAAAACACCTCAGCAATCCCAGCATCTGTCGAAGATCAAGCTGAGGATGCCAGCGTGAGCAAAGAGTCAGTAGACTAAAACGTTGCCTTCTTTTGTACATAAACAAAATATAGTATGGTGGATTTTTATTTATTTAGATGAAAGAGGAAGGGAAATCTTTGTTCTTTTAAGGTGAAGCATGGCATGAGCCCTTTTGAAGTACACCCCAGATCTCTTACTTAACACACATTAATCCTCTCATCCACCATGTTTATATATTTTTTTTTAATTATATGGGCTAGTTTGTTGGTCTCTTCTCATTAGTCCATTTACAGGATGCAAAATTATTGTAATTCTAGACAGTTACTTACATTTTCATTTTTCAGAATCAGCCGAAAATATACTGGATTTCATTTTTTTAAAAAAAAATAAAGATGCAGTGCTTAAGAAATGGGTTTATTAGTTCTTATTTTTGTTAACTTTGTTTGCAGAAAGTAATAGCTTGCCAAATTTCGTGAACTGGAAATTGCTTTGCTGAACATTTTAACTTGCATTGCCACTAATTGTTTTCAGAACACATTTAAATTTACATTTCATTTACAGTAAATACTTTATAGTCTGTTTAAACCATCAACAATTAACTAGTTCAGCTAAAGATAGGGGATATTAGCTATGGAAGTAATATGCATGTTCATCTTCTGCAGTTAAAGAAAACCTAAATTAGGACTGTTAATGAATACGGTGTTTTAAAACTTTAATCACACTTTAATCCTGTTAGATAATGTTATTAGGAAGTGACTTATGGTGTAATGTATTTACACTGTTTGAAACAGGTGTTGTAACCAATGTGACCAGTAAATGCTGCTTGTTAAAGGAAAAGTAACACAAAAAAATTTCAAGTAAAAAAATCTATTCTACCCTGCCCCAATAACTGCCCTATCCTCCAAACCACTTAGTATTTTGAATGCTTTATTAGAAAATACCTGCTAAAACTTGGCTTCCG
Source organism: Xenopus tropicalis (assembly GCF_000004195.4). Lineage (NCBI taxonomy): Eukaryota > Metazoa > Chordata > Amphibia > Anura > Pipidae > Xenopus > Xenopus tropicalis. The sequence continues at coordinate 78,249,790 of NC_030682.2, read as the reverse complement.
GTCATTTGAAGTAAGGCAATACTGCGAAGGAAGGAGCAGCATCCACTTTGCCACGATTGATTGATCAAGCCTAGCCTTCCTTCTGTATAGGAAGGAGTCAGACTAGGCTTGATCAATCGATCATCGCATAGTGGATGCTGCTCCTTCCTTTGCAGTATCGCCTTACTTCAAATGACCGGAAGCCCAGTTTAATCAGATATTTTCTAATAAAGCATTCAAAATACTAAGTGGTTTGCAGGACAGGGCAATTATTGGGGCAGGGTAGAATAGATTTCTTACTTAATTTTAGTGTTACTTTTCCTTTAACTATGCGTTAATTAGACCTGGTTTATACATTGTGCCTTCTATTACATTACCCCATTTTGTATGAAATTCACTACACTTTCACGTTTAGTTGTCCTTTAAAATATAAATTATTCCCATTTATGTTAGTGTTTCCAAACTCCAGTAAGAGAATATTTCCCTGCCAAAGAATGATAATTTTAAAAGTTTGTGACAATCCTTGTGTTTTGCAAAACATTCCTTGCTAGAAATCATTTCTCTAATTACTAAAGCAAACTGGGAATGTTCCTGAAATCTCTTTGCCATGCAAACTTCTTAACTTGAAATTTACATCCGTATACATTGCACTTTCTTCCTGCAAACACACAAACACCACGCTTGATGTGCCAACCCATAATAGAATCAAATGAATACATGGAAATATTTAGCCTCAAGCCATATGATGGTGGAGACAATAAAAGGGCAACCATTTGGGGCTTTTAACCTTGAAAGCAAGCAAGTTGCAGGTAACCGTCCCTTTTATCAAAATGTATATTGAAGCATTAGAATTCTTAACTAATCCGATAAAAGTGAGTGTAGAACTGGCCAGAAGGACGTAGCAGGCTGACTCTCAGAGCACACTGGGGGTCAGCACCTTTAATACAGGTGGGGGGAGTAGTGCTTTTAAAAGAAGACAATCTATAGCTATAGGGAATTAAATTATTAGAAAGGTGGATAGGGTAATTTTGTTGCAAGAACTGTATGTTGCTTGCCTGGTGCTAGAGTTTGGCATGTGGTTGAAGGAGTGGACAGATTATTGGGAGGGGCTGGGGACGTTCTGGCAGTCTTGGTACACATAGGTATCAATGCCAAAGTTAGAGGAGTGGGGGGGAAGGTCCTCAAGAACAATTTAAAAAAAACAAACAAAAAAACTAGGCAATAATTTGAGGGCGAGGACTTCCAATGTAGATTTCTCATAGATATTACCTCTGCCACAAACAACATTAAGAAGGAAACGGGAACACGGGGAGATAAATGTGTAGCTGAGAGATTGGTGCAGAAGGGAAGGGCTTTGGTTTTTTTTGGAGAACTGGCCTGATTTTTCAATTGGCTACAGGATCTATGCCAATGATGATGGTGCAGCTCCTTTGGGGGGAGAAGATCGCTAAAGGACTGGAGGAGGGTGCAGGCAGTAATTCTGTCTTAAGGTGGCCATACACGTGGCGATCTGACGATGTTTCGTACGACCATCGGTCGCACGAAACATCGTAAGATCCGCCACACACCATTCAGGGCTGAATCGGCAGGTAAGGAGGTAGAAACAATAGGATTTCTACCTCCTTTTGCCGATTCAGCTCTGAAGGGAGAAATTTGGTCAGGCGCCTTCTATGGCGCCCGATCAAAATTTTCAAACTGGTCCGATCGGCGAGTCGTCCGATATCAGCAGCTTCCTGCGATATCGGTCGACTCGCCGACATGCCATACACGCACCGATTATCGTACGAAACGAGGTTTCGTACGATAATATCGGTGCGTGTATGGCCACCTTTAGACAGGATAGATGAGGTAAGTGGGCATAGTAAGGGAAAACGGGGGAGGAGACATGCTTGGGGATGCCTATAATGGCAGGGAGGCCCATAAGCTTGAAATATATTGCAATATATGGACAAACAATGCCTGTTTTGCTTGAAGGGGAGGGGATATCTTGGTAGCTTAATGCACAGAATGTCTTAATGCCCTATACTGCATATATTGATAATGGGTGCAGAGGAGTTCTTGGCCTCATTGCACCGCTGCCTAAAACATATCACTTAAAAGAGCTTCTCCAGCGTAATCCTGCATTGAAATCCATTTTTTTTTAAAATTTATTTCATATTGAAATTTCACATGGGGCTAGCCATGTTCTCCATTTTCCAGATGGCAGCCTACAGACCAATTTTACAACTAAAAAAAAAAAAATACATTTGTTCATTAAAATGTTGAACAGTGTAATTTAGAAATAAAAAGAGTACACCATAAAAATCACGACAGAATCCCTTTAACAAAAGGCTTGATTTTTTTGAGTACTGACGGCTGGTTGATTAAGAAGCAAGTTCAAAAGTACAATGGAAAAGTAAACAAAGGTCATGGTCCTGATTGCATTCACCCAAGATCTGTGACTGCTAAGCCAATTTACTTGATTTACAGGATTCCTTATCTGGCATGGTGCCAATGGATTGGTAAATTGCCATTATTCAAAAAGTGATCCTGCTCTCAGCCTGAAAACTATAGACCTGTTGACACCTTTCTAGCTTTCTGTAACATTGCCACCACCTCATGTGAGAGACCTTGTGCTTTTAAGTGTTTCTTCTCAATTCCCACGCCTTCAGAATCAGTGTCTAAAGACCTGGGTGCCACATTTGACTTTGGCTTCGCAAATCTGGTCTCTGGTTAAGAGGCCTGCATCAGCAAATGCCAAGTTCCACAGAAGAGGGAACCACAGACACAGTGTCCAAAAAGGGATTATTATGTTGGGTTAAAAAACCCAACTTACTGTTCTTTGATTTTGGCTTATTCTTCCTCTTTTTTTATGTTGGGTTGAAAACCCCAACATACTGTTCTTCTACTTTAGCTTATTCTTCCGCTTCTTCTTCTTCTTAGCGCCCCCCATTTTCTAAACGCTACTCCTCCTACAGTTTTAGGGATACAATACCCAAACTCCCCACACATCTTCGCCCTATAGCGGAGCAGGTTGCTTGTGCTTTTCTAAGCGATTGCGCCCCCCGTCTTTTTGTGGCGCCGCTCCGAACCCCCCAATTTTCCCATTGACTTTGACAGGGAAGATTTTCAAACTGCTGCCACACTTACAGCTTTGAAGCTGCATCCCCCAAACTTGAATAACATAATCATGGGGTCACCCCGAATGAAGCAGCAACATTTGTTGGATGACCCCAAAGTGGGAGGGGCCAACAACAGCCAATCAAATTTTAATCATTGACTTTAATGGGGAAATTGAAACTGCTGCCAATCTTACAGCTTTGGGGCTACGCTCCCCAAACTTGAATCACATAGTCATGGGCTCAGCCTGAATGAAAATAGGATGATTATTGGATGCCCAAAAGTGGGCGGAGCTGTGAACCGCCAATCAGATTTTACCTATTGATTTGCCGGAAATTCAGCCTGCTGCCATTCTCACAGTAATAACGTCAGGGTCCCCAAACTTTTTACACTTGGTCACTAGGGGACTGCAGTTTAAGTTTTGAAAAGTGGGCGGAGCCACAAACAGCCAATCAAATTTCACCTATTGATTTTTATTGGTTTGATGCCAGATTTTCCAAACTTTGCACAGTCAGTCACTGGGTGACTACGCATTCAAAAAACCCTGCAAAGTGGGAGGGGCCAACAGCAGCCAATCATATTGTACCCATTGACTTTTATGGGGAAATTGAAACTGCTGCCAAACTTACAGCTTTGAGGCTACACTTCCCAAACTTGAATCACACCGTCATGGGCTCAGCCTGAATGAAAATAGGATGATTGCTGGATGCCCAAAAGTGGGCGGAGATGTGAACAGCCAATCAGATTTTACCTATTGACTTGGCAGAAATCCAACCTGCTGCCATTCTCACAGTAATAACACCGGGGTCCCCAAACTTTGCAAAGTTAGGCACCAGGTAACTGTGGTTCAAGGTAAGAAAAAGTGGGCGGAGCCACCAACAGCCAATCAGAGTTTACCTATTGACTTTCAATAGGGAAATTCAATCTGCTGCCATTCTCACAGAATTAACACCAGGGTCACTAGGGAACTGCACTTTTAGGTTTTAAAAAGTGGGTGGAGCCACCAACAGCCAATCAGACTTCACCTATTGAATTTTTTTGGTTTATATTTAAAATGTTGCTTTGCTCACACTATTTATGTCAGGGTTCCCAAACAAGTGGAAGGAGCCACCAACAGCCAATCCATTTCCACCCATTAGATTTCATTGGTTTATATTTAAACTGATGCCATTATTTAAATATTAATTCCAGGGTTGTTAAAGTTTCCAGAGTTAGTCACTGGGTATTTGCCATTCAGTTAGAAAAATTTAGAAAAAAAAGTGGGCGGAGCCACCAACAGCCAATAACATTTCACCTATTTACTTTCAATGGTGAAGTGTAAAATGCTGTCAGCCTCACAATGAATGCCTGAGTCCCCAAAATTTGCAAAGTTGGTCACTGGGGGACTGCGGTTCAAAAATAGGAAAAGTAGGTTGGCCCACTAACAGCCAATCAGATTTCATCCATTGAATTTTATTATATATTTTATTATATGCCAGGGTGCCCACTGTTTGTCACTGGGTGACTTCGATTCAAGGTTAGAAAAAGTGGGCGGAACCACCAATCACAATTCACCTATTGACTTTTATTGGTTTAAATTTTAATTGCTGCCGTTCTTTAACTATTAATCCTAGGGTCCCTAAACTTTGCAGAGTTAGTCACTGGGTAACTGCAGTTCCAGGTTAGAAAAAGGGGGTGGAGCCACCAACCGCCAATCAGATGTCGTTGACTTTCAGTGGGGAAATTTAAGTTGCTGCCATTCAGACACTATTAAAACCAGGGTCCCCAAACTTTGCACAGTGGTTTTTACTGTATAACTGTGTCCCAAGGTTAGAGAAAGTGGGCGGAGCCCATTCAGTGACTTCATGTTTTTCAACCCAACATGAAGTTTGTTCTCAAACTTCCCTTTCTAGTCTTATTTGTCGTCTTAGCGCCTCCTATTTTCTAAACGCTACTCCTCCTACAGTTTTAGGGGTACAACACCCAAACTCTACACACACCTTTGCCCTATATAGCAGAGCAGGTTGCTTGTGCTTTTCTAAGCAATCCCGCCCCCGTCTTTTTGTGGCGTCGCTCCGAACCCCCCAATTTTCCCATTGACTTTGACAGGGAAGATTTTCAAACTGCTGCCACACTTACAGCTTTGAAGCTGCATCCCCCAAACTTGAATAACATAATCATGGGGTCACCCCGAATGAAGCAGCAACATTTGTTGGATGACCCCAAAGTGGGAGGGGCCAACAACAGCCAATCAAATTTTAATCATTGACTTTAATGGGGAAATTGAAACTGCTGCCAATCTTACAGCTTTGAGGCTACGCTCCCCAAACTTGAATCACATAGTCATGGGCTCAGCCTGAATGAAAATAGGATGATTATTGGATGCCCAAAAGTGGGCGGAGCTGTGAACCGCCAATCAGATTTTACCTATTGATTTGCCGGAAATTCAGCCTGCTGCCATTCTCACAGTAATAACGTCAGGGTCCCCAAACTTTTTACACTTGGTCACTAGGGGACTGCAGTTTAAGTTTTGAAAAGTGGGCGGAGCCACAAACAGCCAATCAAATTTCACCTATTGATTTTTATTGGTTTGATGCCAGATTTTCCAAACTTTGCACAGTCAGTCACTGGGTGACTACGCATTCAAAAAACCCTGCAAAGTGGGAGGGGCCAACAGCAGCCAATCATATTGTACCCATTGACTTTTATGGGGAAATTGAAACTGCTGCCAAACTTACAGCTTTGAGGCTACACTTCCCAAACTTGAATCACACCGTCATGGGCTCAGCCTGAATGAAAATAGGATGATTGCTGGATGCCCAAAAGTGGGCGGAGATGTGAACAGCCAATCAGATTTTACCTATTGACTTGGCAGAAATCCAACCTTCTGCCATTCTCACAGTAATAACACCGGGGTCCCCAAACTTTGCAAAGTTAGGCACCAGGTAACTGTGGTTCAAGGTAAGAAAGAGTGGGCGGAGCCACCAACAGCCGATCAGAGTTTACCTACTATTGGTTCTGGGGGTGGTGTGATCTTGATCTTTTTTGTTCCTGTTCCTGTTACTGTGTGAGAGCTCTCTCTGTAGCTGCATGTTCCTGTATTTACTGACTAACATTGCTGATATGCATCTATCCTAACAGCAAAGGATTGTGTGGAACTGCACCACTCTGCGTGAGAATCTGATACCAAGGAACTCTGGTAGGTCATCAACCCTGAATATTAGAGTGTTGTACAGAATAGTTGCAAGAAGGTCCAACCACCCCTTTAACAAAATGGTACGGTCCAAACCCCCCTCCCAAAAAATGGTACATTCTGACCCTCCCCCCCTCCAAACAAATGGTACGGTCCGACCCCCCCCCATACAAAAAATGGTACGGTCCGCACCCCCGTACTAAAAATGGTACGGTCCGACCCCCCCGTACTAAAAATGGTATGGTCCAACCCCCCCTCCAAAAAACTGGTATGGTCTGACCCCCCCCCTCCAATAAAATGGTACAGTCCAACCCCCCCATCCACCAAAATGGTACGGTCCGACCCCCCTCCCCTCCAAAAAAAATGGTACGGTCCGCCCCCCCCCCCCCCGTACAAAAAATGGTACGGTCCGACCCCCCCCCCCCCCCCCCGTACAAAAAATGGTACGGTCCGACCCCCCCCCCCCATCCAAAAAATGGTACGGTCCGACCCTCCCCTCCAATAAAATGGTACATTCCGACCCCCCCAAAAAAATGGTACAGTCCAACCCCATCCACCAAAATGGTACGATCCGACCCCCCTCCCCTCTAATTGAATGGTATAGTCCAACCCCCCCCGTCCACCAAAATGGTACGGTCCGATCTTTAGTTGTAGGGGCAGTCATGAAACTGTATCATTATGTTGTGTTGAAAAAGCCAACCTCTTCAACTGTTCTTCAGCTTATTCTTCCTCTTTTTCTTCTTCGTCGTTTTAGCGCCCCCCCATTTCCTAAACGCTACTCCTCCTACAGTTTTAGGGGTACAACACCCAAACTCTCCACACTTCTTCGCCCTATAGCAGAGCAGGTTGCTTGTGCTTTTCTAAGTGATCCTGTGTTCCCATCTCTTTGTGGTGCCGCTATGAACACCCCAATTTTCCCCTTTGACTTTGACAGGGAAGATTTTCAAACTGCTGCCACACTTACAGCTTTGAAGCTGCATCCCCCAAACTTGAATAACATAATCATGGGGTCACCCCGAATGAAACAGCGACATTTGTTGGATGACCCCAAAGTGGGAGGGGCCAACAACAGCCAATCAAATTTCACCCATTGACTTTTATGAGGAAATTGAAACTGCTGCCAATCTTACAGCTTTGAGGCTACACTCCCCAAACTTGAATCACATAGTCATGGGGTCAGCCTGAATGAAAATATGATGATTGTTGGATGCCTAAAAGTGGGCGGAGCTGTGAACAGCCAATCAGATTTTACCTATTGACTTGACAGAAATCCAACCTGCTGCCATTCTCACAGTAATAACACTGGGGTCCCCAAACTTTGCAGAGTTAGGCACCAGGTAACTGTGATTCAAGGTTAGAAAAAGTGGGTGGAGCCACCAACAGCCAATCAGATTTTACCTATTGACTTTCAATGGAGAAAAGTCAACCTGCTGCCATTCTCACAGTATTAACACCAGGATCCCCAAACTTTTCACAGTTGGTCACTATGGGACTGCAGTTTCAGTTTTGAAAAGTGGGCAGAGCCAACAACAGCCAATCATATTTCACCTATTGAATTTTATTCGTTTGATGTCAGGGTCCCCAAACTTTGTTTGTCACTGGGTGACTATGTTCAAGTTTAGAAAAGTGGGCAGGGCCAACAACAGCCAATCAGATTTTACCTATAGACTTTATATTTAAATTTAAACTGCTGCCATTCTTTAAATATTAATACTAAGGTGCCCAAACTTTGCAAAACAGAGCCACCAACAGCCAATCCATTTCCACCCATTAAATTTCATCCAGTCAGATTTCATACATTGAATTTTATTGGTTTAAATGTAAAATGCTGTCATTCTCACACTATTTATGCCAGGGTGCCCACTGTTTGTCACTGGGTGACTTCGACTCAAGGTTAGAGAAAGTGGGTGGAGCCACCAACCACCAATCACAATTTACCTATTGACTTTTATTGGATTAAATTTAAACTGCTGCCGTTCTTTAACTATTAATCCTAGTGTCCCTAAACTTTGCAGAGTTAGTCACTGGGTAACTGCAGTTCCAGGTTAGAAAAAAGTGGGCGTAGCCACCAGATGTCACTCGTTGACTTTCAGTGAGGAAATTTAAATTGCTAATTTCTCTTTGATCTCCTGAACTGAACACTAAAAAAATACAATGTTTCTCAAACTTAATTAAATAAGTAACTTTTTGGCAGAGAGCTGAGAAAACTTAACAAGCTACACCTGCACTTAGATACAATTGTGACTAGTAAGCTAAATAGGTCTCTTGGGGGAACTGAGATTTGTATCTTAAAGGGCTATTTCACCTTTTTTAACAAAACTAATAACACATAAAACAAGACCCCAAACCCGCAGACCCCCAAACTTAAAATAACCTGTCAGATTATGTAAAAATGGGAGTGGTATCTAGGGGGTGTGGTCGCAAAAATGGGCATGGTTAAAAAAAAATTCTTTTTGTCTCTCTTTACACTTTTGACATGTTGGGAGGTAAGGATATCTGTGCTCAAGCCTTCCATCTGCTTCTAAATAGAAAGCAGCAATGAATACTGCTGTATTCAGCCCTATTGCGATCAGGGAGGATGGCTCAGGTATCCCAAAGGGAATAATACCACAGGAAGGGAAATGCCAAGCAGCCTGGAAGGACACCCAGCTAGATGCCAGTACCCCCTTTGGACCCTCAGCTGAGGACCCATAGAAAATAACAAACAGGTCTGTACTGTGGAGAAAGGAAAAAAACACTTAGGGGCTAGGGGAGGAGAGGATTTTTATACCTGTCCTGTGGGGGTAGGGACTCAATCCCTATCTCTGTGTGTGCTGCCTGGGACCTGAAGGAAATGGTCAAGTAAATGGTAGGGATTTCATGGTAGATAGTAGATGATTTGACTGTTTCTACAAATAGCATCAATCTAAATGTCCTCCTCATGTGCCTTTTGCTCTTCTTTACTAAAGAGAGCTAAATGTATATTTTCTGGCAATGTTTAAATAGTTTGGTACAAGGATGTTTTATTTTTTGTGTTCCTTGGCCTTTAATGTCTTCTCTAGTTGGGGCAGGACTTTATAATTTTTCAAATTCATTTATGGGTCATTTAATCCTCTGTTATTAACATTTAATCTAGCCACACATACATTTCCATTTTTATTAAGAGATAATCTTCGTCATTTTCATTAGTATGTAAAGGCTTTCAGCATATTCCTACAATCTTCCTTGCAATGGAAATCATTAACCTCTAGGCCTCTACATTATCATCTTTACACTATCCAGGATCTTCATATGGTACAGAGATTTAAATCTGCTGCAACACACAGGTGGGCTATTCTCCAACCTAAGGGTAAAGACACACAGAGCTACTTAGTAGCGGCTACTTGTCACAGCTACTAAACGCCAGAAAATACCCTGCCATAGACAATACTGAGAATTGCCTCTGCTAAAATACACTTAAAGACAGTTATCAGTAAATGATCAGCATTGTCTATTTTAGTAGTCATGACAAGTAGCTGCTACTAGTAGCTCTGTGTGCCTTCACCCTTACTATTTACTTTATGAATAGCAACTATTTAAATTAATTTCTCAGTCATTCATTCTTATTATGTCATATTCTGAATTAAATTTAGTTAACTGCATCTCCCTTATTTTACCTGAATATAGAGACCGTGGCAGTTCCCATTTTGCACAGTTTGCAGCCATTTATTTAGGGGCTGATTTACTAACCCACGAATCCGACCCGAATTGGAAAAGTTCCGACTTGAAAACGAACATTTTGCGACTTTTTCGTATGTTTTGCGATTTTTTCGGATTCTGTACGAATTTTTCGTTACCAATACGATTTTTGCGTAAAAACGTGAGTTTTTCGTATCCATTACGAAAGTTGCGTAAAAAGTTGCGCATTTTTCGTAGCGTTAAAACTTACGCGAAAAATGCGCAACTTTTCGCGTAAGTTTTAACGCTACGCAAAATGCGCAACTTTTTACGCAACTTTCGTAATGGATAGGAAAACTCGCGTTTTTACGCAAAAATCGTATTGGTAACGAAAAATTCGTAAAGAATCCGAAAAAATCGCAAAACATACGAAAAAATCGCAAAATACCGATCATTACGAAAAAAACGCAATCGGACTCCATTCGACCCGTTCGTGGGTAAGTAAATCAGCCCCTTAGTGTCTCATACTGCTGTAATGATTAGATTTGTGTTCCCTTGACCTGATTTTGGCTTGCAGTCAGACCAAACACACACATCACAAACACACAAAATGCAATGTCACATTTACTTCCTTTTGGAATGTACTATATACTTATAATGCAGTCTACGGGTATATGCACATGCGTATTTTACAAGGCTATGGCAGCTCTAATCACTGGGGGATGGCAATTTCTTAACAACCAAAAGGAAAAATAAAATAAGCACGCTTACAAGTGTACTAACCTTCCCTAGATTTTTCTCTGGCGTTCCCAGCCCCAACAGCATACGGAATCACTGTCAAGCAGACTAAAAAATATAGTAACATGGGGCAATACAGATGAGGAAGGTGTAAGGCTTATAGCCATGTTTATTTCAGAAAAAAGAGAAGTGCAAAATGTTTCGGGGGAAGAACCCTTCTTTAGGTGAAGAGGTACAAGTGACTGATCCCAAACATGTCTTTACTATATCATTGCCCAATTGTGTCCCATAGTGTTACAGGAAAACATAGGGGCTGATTTACTAAGACACGAATTCGAATCCGAATTGGAAAAATTCCGATTGGAAACGAACATTTTGCGACTTTTTCGTATTTTTGGGGTTTTTTTTCGGCGTCTTTACGATCTTTGCGAAAAACCGCGAGTTTTTCGTAACCATTCCGAAAGTTGCGCAAAGTCGCGATTTTTTCGTAGCGTTAAAACTTGCGCGAAAAGTCGCGCCTTTTTCATAGTTTTAAAACTTAAAAGGCGCGACTTTTCGCGCAAGTTTTAACGCTACGAAAAAATCGCGACTTTGCGCAACTTTCGGAATGGCTGCGAAAAACTCGCGTTTTTTTGCAAAAAACGTAAAGACGCTGAAAAAATCGCAAAAATTACGAAAAAATCGCAAAATACCGATCATTACGAAAAAAACGCATTCGGCCCGTTCGTGGGTTAGTAAATGTGCCCCATAGTCTACAACAATTGCCCATATCTTAGTCCACAAGTAGAAAGAATCCATAAAAAATGTCTATGAAACCAACAACCATTTCCAATTCCTGGTATATTAAGAGTCAATTCTAATAGTTATAAAATATCAAAAAATAATTTATTATAACAACCTGTAGCAGAAAACTTAAAAATATACTTTCTTAGCATTACTTTATTCTGCAGAGTCATACAAACTGTTTACATAATAACTAGTCTAATCACCTGTATATGCACTTCAATTAATTTATGTATATTTGGAAAGCTAAAACAATACTAGTCATCATTCATGCCTTTTGGTTTCAATTACCTTAACCTCCACATTCAATAACTTTCCCTTCTTAATAGTTTTTCGGTGAAGTTTTCCCTACCTTTAATGCTTTACCCTTTACAGGATATGCCAGTGTAAATGTGCCACATTGTAACCTTGTTCTACAATATGTCTGGCCACTGTAGGGTTGCCACCTCTGCCAGCATTTGTCTCCTGTCTCTTTGGATTGAGGGGTTATATTCCAAGGGACTTATACAGGTAAATGCAGTAATTGTAAAATATGTCCCCTAATACAACTTGGTAATGTGTTTGTTGATCCTCAGATCTCCAAAGTATATCTGATTCGCCAATATATCAATTGTAAGACAAGGGGAGTTATTTACACGATACAATGCCCTCGCAATATGGTATATGTTGGCCAGACTTGTCGTGAACATAGAACTAGAATTTTAGAATATGCGTGAGATGTGAGGAATTTTTAATTGACAAAAACAGAACAGTAGAAAAAATAACAAAGAAAAGTAGACATTCAACTTTTTTATTTGGCTTCACATTTTTTCAATCATCATAGGGTTAATGTACAAACGTTTCCGAGTGTGGGGGTTGGAAAGGTATCATGTGGCCCTAGAGGTGGGGATTTGGAGAGAAAACTGACTGAGAGCTGATGGATTTTAATTTTACAAACAGTGTCCCCTAGAGGCCTCAGTGATGAATTGTGCTTCACAGGGTTCCTGGGGTCATAATGATTATTATATCTTCAGGGAAACAAATACCAGTATGGAATTCTTGTTTTTTTTTGTTTTATGAAACATTTAATATTAATATAATTTGTTTGTAATTTTGCTTATGCTTTGGTTGTCTTTGTTTCATTTAAAGTTTGGAGAACACTTACACATCGAGCCTCTTAGACAATAATATTAGGTATCAATAATTTAGAGATAAATATTAATGGAGCTAAAGTCTTTTTCTGTTATATATAGACTCCATTATACCAATTGGAACAAAAGAGCATAAACAAGGTACCATTAAAGTTCTTTGTACTGGGATCTGGAATGTGAGCAGCCTTTGTCTGGGAGTACTAAGATGGTGCTAAATCTCCCGTTTGTTTGATCTGTGGGAGAGATTCATATCCAGGATGATGAAGTCTTGCAAGATTTGTCCCTGGAAGGAAGATGCAGTCTTTCTGTCCTCTCTTCGGAAACTTACTTCAGATCAGGGATAGACACTCGGTATAGATTCTATAAAAATGCCCTAGGGGCTGCTCATAGATGCCATAGACAGCTGCTATTTATTGGGCATGTGGAAGGCTGTTTGGGCCTCTGTGTACTTTAAATGCCAGGGCATTGTTTGAATTTTTTTTTTTGAACTATTTTGAATCTTTAGTCTTGACCTGCTGCCAGCTGTAGTTTTTGCACCAGTCACTAGTAGTCTGACAAAGCACTTAAGAATGAAAGTGTACTTCTTATTCTATCAGTATAGGGAAAATAACACAAAAGAGAAAACCAGGTCTGTTTCCATATTAAAAACAGTTAAATACCAGCAGGTATAGAATTCAAATAAATACACCATTTTATTTTGTATATATACAAAACAGCATCTAGGAAGTTGGAAAGACTTTGGAGGCACAGTAGATCTCTCATAATGTTGTATGAGAGAGCAAATGCACCGAATTACAGAGACTTTGTTCACTGAGACTTTAGTCATGGCATGTTGTAAGGAAGGTTGGATGAGAAGTGGGCATCTAACCAGGAAGTTGAAATTGGAGAAAACCATGGAGAGATTGTAAGTTAACTGTCTATAATGTTGCTGGATTAATCTGCCTTAATAGTGTCAGAGGCACTAACAACTAACGAGTATGTTTTCTATATATACAGACTGCGAGTGAACCAATCTGCTCTGGTTTCAGAGGAATTAAATAGATATTTCTCAGAAGATAAAAAAAGTAATCTTTATATTGTATACAGAATGAGCATTGATTAGGCAGCAGAGGGCACCATTGATTCAATAGCAATAAAGCACTGAATCATTTAGCATTCCAAAGATGTTTTAGTACCAGAATGTAGATACACTGTTGTGATTCTGCTGAACAATGTTAATTTTTTGTTTACCCATCTTGAAAATCTCATTTGATCTATAGCATTTATGTCTAATTTGATGCAAAACACATTAGACTAATTAATGAAATCTCAAATTCAAATAGGGTTGGTAAATTGCCACTAAGCTGATTGAATATATATGTTTGTGATCACATTTGCTCAGCAGGTTTACTAATGTTTAAATAATCAAATTCACTGTCTGATGTTTTCAAAGAATGGATCATCCAACTCAAAGAATAAGAAGAGCAGCTACAGGGAAAAGAGTACAAATTGACCTCTTTCTTGTATTTGCAAGGTTATATTATGTGCTTTATGATGCCATAAAAGTCCCTTTTCACTTAAAGCAAAGCTGTTACTTGACATTGAATGGATTTGCTAAAAGAAGAGTTTCATACAAATATATATGCAAACACATTTTAAGCAACTTTCCAAAAAATAGGTAATGTACCATTATAATAATTAAGTTGCCTCGTACCTCTCTGTTTTAGAGCTGCATATCACACAATACCTTGTGTACTTTAAAGGAAAAGTTCAGTGTAAAAATTATACTTTGTAAAAAAGATAGACTTTGCATAATAAAAAATGTTTGTAATATAGTTAGGCAAAAATGTATAAAAGCTATAAAGGCTGAATTGGACAGGTGTCTAACATAATAGCCAGAACTTTCTGGTTTTAGCTCTCTAAACTCTTAGTTAGTCAGTGATTTTGGGGGGGGCACATGGGACATACAGTAACTGTTCAGTTAGTTTGTGAGCATGCAGATCAGATTCAAATGCAAAGTAACTAAACAGTTATGTCCCATATACCCCCCCAACTCAAGTCACTGAGTGGTTACTGACTGCTAATAGCTTAGAGAGCTGTAAAGGGAGAAGTAGTGTTCTGGCCATTATGACATCTGCTTACTCCAGCCTTTATAGATTACATTTTTGCCTAACTAACTATACTAGCCATTTTGTTCACAAAATGGCTCCTGTCTGCTGTAATTATGAATTCTGAGACTAATGAAAACAAGATATAAATAATTTATATAGTGCAAGTTAAGTTTAATTTGCTTGACAAGCACAATAGAAAGGAAGTTGGAATTATTTCTTAGGGTGACAGGTCCCCTTTAAACGAGAAAGAAAGACATTTTGGCATTGTATTGCCAATAGATTAGTCACAAAGGTGCAAGCTAGAATGCTATTTATTGTGTAGAAAGCTTTACCACACTTAAATATACAGCCCTAGATGCTCCCTCTGTTTGTTTAAGATAGCAGCTGCCATTTTAGCACTTCCATGCTGCAGATCTGACTGCTGGTAGCTCAGATTACACCATAGTTTGGAGGGGGAGAGAGGAAATGTGAGGAGGAAAAGGGAGGTGGAGTGTGGAGCAAACTTGAGACCAGTAACATGCTCTGAAGGATTTTTCTGAGAGAAGGAAGTGTGACATAAAAGAACATGTATACACAAAAGAAGAAACAAAAATCCTGTGTTCCTTTTGATAGAGGGCTCAGTGCAGCTTTATTTACATAGACCTTAGGGGCCCATTTACAGTGTCAGACTGGGCCGCCCAGATCCGATCCACCCCCCCCCCCCCAGTCTGACCCTACCTATTTACTAAGGTTTTTTGAGAAAAAAAAACAGTTTCAAGGGAAAGTTAATCCCATTATTGTTTTCTATTAAAGGATTAAGCAGAACACTAACCAGCAGGCATGGTTTTTAATATATAGGGTGCATTCATATTATCACAGTATCAGAACACAGTATAAGAACACAGTCGAATGGTCAGTTTGTATGCCTGAAACACGCCATATCTATTGTTTTGATTCCAAAACTGATTTCTCAGTTTTGGAATCAAAACAGTGCATCATATCCAAAATGCCAAAGAGTTTGTCACCAAGATTCAAGGAGTTAAACTAGAGGCAGAAGAAACTATGGTATCATATGATGTCACTTCACTATTCACATGTATACCTACAGCAGAGGCTACTGAGACTGTAAGAAATCGACTGCAGAAAGATAACACCCTCGGCAGCAGAACGAAACTCAGTCCCAACCAAGTATGTTTATTGTTAGATTTGTGCCTTAACACCACATACTTCAGATACAAGGACCAATTTTACAGGCAAAAGCATGGCTGTGCAATGGGTTCACCAGTTTCTCCCATTGTAGCAAACTTGTATATGGAGGAAATGGAAAGGAAGGCCCTACTCACATTCAATGGAACTACACCAAGTCACTGGTTCAGGTATGTAGATGACACATGGGTTAAAATCAGATCCAACGAAGTAGCGGCCTTTTCAGAACACATTAACTCAGTGGACAACAATATCAAGTTCACAAGGGAGGATGTCCATGAGAACAAACTTGCTTTTTTGGACTGTTTGATATCCATTCAAGAGGGGGGTATCTTGAAAACAGAAGTATACAGGAAACCAACTCACACGGATCAATATCTGTTGTTCGATTCCCACCATCCGCTGGAACACAAACTGGGTGTCATTTGAACTCTACACCACAGGGCGGAAAGTGTGACAACTGATACAGAGTCCAAGGACAAGGAATGTAAACATCTCAGAGGAGCACTGAAAGCTTGTGGCTACCCAGACTGGGCCTTTGTCAAAACAGGAGCAACTAAGCCCAACAGGAACACCAAAAGGAATAACCGTCCTGAGGCAGAGAGAAGGCGCAATATAGTCATCCCATATGTAGCAGGAGTGTCGGAGAAACTCAGGAGAATTTTCAACAAACACCACATCCCTGTGTTTTTCAAACCTAGCAACACACTGAGACAAAAACTTGTACACCCAAAGGATCCAACACCAAAGGAAAAACAAAGCAATGTTGTATACGCAGTCCAGTGTAGCGAGGAGTGCACCGACCTTTACATTGGTGAGACAAAGCAACTGCTCTCCAAGCGAATGGCGCAGCATAGGAGGGCGAACACTACAGGCCAGGACTCTGCTGTATTTCTACACCTAAAAGACAAGGAACACTCCTTTGAAAACAGCAACGTCCGAATTTTGGACAAAGAAGACCGCTGGTTTGAAAGAGGTGTAAAAGAGGCCATTCATGTCAAAGTGGAGAAACCATCCCTTAACAGAGGCGGGGGACTTCGACACCATCTGTCTGCTACATACAATGCTGTTCTAACATCTGTACCCCGGCAGTTTCAGAACTCTTCACACATCCATTCATGCAACTCCAAAAAGTAACACCTGTATGAAGAGTTGCATGATACTTTGGTAATCCTTTCAAAGTAACTCCACAGCATTCACACCTCTGTGAGTTTCAGATGTCACCTTTCTAAAGAGTTACAAAGTGCCATTGTGATTGGATTAGTGGAAGAGTATATATGCTGAGGACTTCCCATACCAGTCAGTTGAACTGAAGAAGCTGCTCGGATGAGTAGTGAAACGTCTTCAATGATTACTAAACAAGTCCAGTTGCTTTAAATTTATTTATACTAGATAAAACTGAGAGATATAATAATACATTATCTGTGAATTTTAGTGTTCAATGCTTTAGCAACCAATTCATAATTTTACTGTCATTAAGCTAACATTTACAGGCCTTACATATACATTCCTAGTTAAGTCTTCAAATATGAAAAATAATATTGTAATCCATTCATTATAGTACTATAAGTTTTTTTCTGTCTGTTTTTAGATGCATTGCAGTCATTATATGTTAATTTTCATATCTAGGCTGCGTCCTTTATAGAAGTCATTTCCCTGTGGAAACCAGACTTGATACTAATTACAGCAGATCCTGGATCATTATATGATAGTACAGGTACGCGGGAGTTCAAGTTTTGGAACACAGATCCGCCATTCACAAATCCCCCATTCAGCTCGTCCGAGGTGCCTTTGTCCTGGATCCCTGGAACCCGCAAACGCCGGCGTAGAGGGAGAAGATCCGGCATTTTAGCTCGACTGAGACGGCGTTGTAACAGACCACCGCTACCCAGCTTATTACTAGCTAACGTGCAGTCTCTGGAGAATAAGCTTTGCGAACTTAGGGCAAGAATTTCTTTCCAGCGCGAGATGCGGGACTGCTGCCTTACAGAAACCTGGTTGTCGGACAAGATACCGGACTCCGCGATTCAACTAACAGGATTCTCCGTGCACCGCGCAGACAGGTCGCGAGAGCTAACTGGTAAAAGTAAGGGCGGCGGCGTGTGCTTCATGATCAATAACTCTTGGTGTGATCATGCAAACGTACACCCGATAAAGTCCTTTTGTTCACAGGACCTGGAGTTTCTGATGCTTATGTGTCGGCCATTCTGGCTACCGAGAGAATTTTCAGCAGTCATTATTACGGCTGTTTATATTCCCCCGCTAGCTGACATTGACCGAGCACATGGGGAACTGTATAGCGCGATCAGCAGTCAGGAAACATCGCACCCAGAGGCGATGTTTATCACGACTGGAGACTTTAATAAAGCCAACTTAAGGAAAGTTTTACCCAAACTCCATCAACACATTCAGTTTAACACACGAGGAGAGCGGCTGCTCGACCACTGCTACACTTCCTTCCGGAATGCGTACAAAGCTCTCCCCCGCGCCCCATTCGGCCAATCAGATCATCGCTCCATTCTGCTTCTGCCTGCCTATAGACAGAAGTTGAAACAGGTAGCTCCAACTCTAAGAGAGGTGCACTGTTGGTCGGACCAATCAGATTCAATGTTACAAGACTGTTTTGATCATGTGGACTGGGAAATGTTTCGAACAGCAGCGGTTAGCATTGATGAATATGCAGACTCAGTCTGCGGATTTATCAGGAAATGTGTAGATGATGTTGTACCATCCAAAATAGTAAAAATTTATCCAAACCAGAAACCATGGATAAACAGTGATGTCCGCATGGCACTGGCAGCACGGAACTCTGCCTTTGCCTCTGCTAACACATCCGAATATAAACACGCCACCTACCAACTCCGGAAGATTATTAAGTCTGTGAAATGTGAGTACAGAGACAAAGTGGAACAACAATTTGATGATCCTCGAAGAATGTGGCAGGGTCTGAATACAATCGCGGACTTCAGAGGGAAAACCAGCACTTCACAGACCACGGCCTCTCTGTGTGAGGATCTAAACGTATTCTACGCTAGATTCGACACAACGAACACCACGAGATTGGTCAGTGATCGCAGCATGAATGACATTAGTGCGCATACAGTGTCCGAAGAGGAAGTAAGGAAGTGCTTCAAACAGGTGAACGCACGCAAAGCCGCTGGTCCTGACGGAATTCCCGGCCGAGTCCTTAAAACATGCGCGGCTCAGCTGGCTGGAGTGTTCATGAACATCTTCAACCTCTCCCTCTCTCTGTCTGTAGTCCCAGCTTGCTTCAAAACGGCCACCATCATCCCTGTACCCAAATATTCTATCATCAAATCCCTGAATGACTGGCGACCAGTAGCCCTGACCCCCATCGTAAGCAAATGCTTTGAGAGGCTGGTCAGGAACTTCATCTGCTCTGCGCTGCCGGACTCACTGGACCCTCTACAATTTGCATATCGTCACAACAGGTCCACAGATGACGCCATTGCCCTGACTCTACATACGGCCCTCACCCACCTGGAGAAGAAGGATACGTATGTGAGAATGCTGCTAGTAGATTATAGCTCTGCATTCAATACCATCGTTCCCTCGAAACTGGATAGGAAACTACAGGATCTAGGATTGAGCAACTCTCTCTGCAGCTGGATTCTCAACTTCCTGTCTGATAGACGCCAGATGGTTAGACTGGGCAACATTACCTCATCCTCCGTCATAATGAACACTGGTGCTCCACAAGGGTGCGTATTAAGCCCTCTATTGTACTCACTTTACACACATGACTGCACGGCCACTAACAGCTCCAACATTGTTGTGAAGTTTGCGGACGACACAACAGTGGTGGGTCTCATCACCAACGGTGATGAGACGGCATACAGGGAGGAGGTCAATGCCCTGACACATTGGTGCCAGGATAATCATCTCTCCCTCAATGTCGGAAAAACCAAAGAGCTGATAGTGGACTTCCGGAGGTGTAAAGGTGCACATTCCCCCATCATCATCAACGGTGCTGCTGTGGAGAGAGTGAACAGCTTCCGTTTCCTGGGAGTTCACTTCGCAGATGATCTCACATGGTCAGTTCATATCGACAAAACAGTGAAGAAGGCGCAGCAGCGACTCTTCTTTCTCAGGAGACTGAAGAGATTTGGCATGAGCTCCCGCATCCTTAGGTCCTTCTACCGCTGTGCCATCGAGAGCATCCTCACTGGATCCATTACAACCTGGTACGGCAACAGCACCGTCTACAACCGCAAAGCTCTGCAAAGAGTGGTGCGGTGTGCCGAGAGAATAATTGGAGGTGAACTTCCCTCCCTCCATGACATCTACAGGAATCGGTGCCTGAGGAAAGCGAGGAGGATCATCAAAGACTCTAGTCATCCCAGTAACAAATTATTTAAACTGCTCCCGTCAGGCAGAAGGTATAGAAGTATCCAGTCCCGAACCAGCAGGCTGAGGGACAGCTTCTATCATCAGGCCATCAGACTGCTGAATACTGACAAAAAGGTCTCATAGACATTACACGGTCACTTATAGTCACTAAGTATTTTTTTAATACTTGCTCAAGCTAATACTACTGTATTATTCACATACATATTTATTCTTAAAATTGTTCACCTCTATTGCTTGTGTAGCTTGCACATAAGAATTTCACTCATATGTACTGTATCTGTGTACCAGTAACGTGATGTGACAATAAAAGTGATTTGATTTGATTTGAGGTATAGGACCCGTTATCCAGAATGCTTGGGACCAAGGGTATTCCGGATAAGGGGTCTTTCTGTAATTTGGATCTTCATACCTTAAGTCTATGAAAAACCAATAAATCAATAATTAAACCCAATAGGATTGTTTTGCATCCAATAAGGATTAATTATATCTTAGTTTGGATCAAATGCAAGGTACAGTTTTATTTTTACAGAGAAAAAGGAAATCAGTTTTAAAAATCTGAAGTACTTGATTAAAATGGAGTCTATGGGAGATAGACTGTAATTCAGAGCTTTCTGGATAATGGGTTTCCGGATAAGGGATCCCATACCTGTAATAACTATGTAGAAGACACTGAAGGGGTAATTTTATAGAAGTCTTGTCTAAGAAGCCATAGCAAATGTTTTGTTTTGAACTGATCACCAATGAATGTTGCCTGCATATAGACTGCTGTTTATGGCCACCTTTAATGATTATGAGCCCTGCCGGCATAAGGAATATGCTATACCATGACTGAACATATATATATATGAAGCACAGAGTGCTGCACACACAGGGACTTTAAAAAAATAAAAAATAAAAAAATAAATCTTTATTGATCCTTTGGATTATGTTCTGTAATATCTTGCTGCTGCTGCTAAATAACTTGTCACTTTATAAACATGTTAATAATTTACATAAAATATATATCATGCATATTTGTAGATTTCAGTTTAAAACTTCGTTAATAAACTTCTGTTCTTTACTATCACTTTAGACTGAGGTTCAGATTTAAGCATTTTAGCCGTGAAGTACAACTTACATGTTGTTTTCAGAGAAAAATATGCTTTTTTCTTTTTTTTCTTTATCAGTTTTTGACCACTTTCATATGTTGTGACTTATGCTGCTCAAAAATATAAAAAAAAAAACAACCAATGTTACAACTAAAAAAAAAAGAATCCCTTTAATGCTTTGGGAAAACAATGTGATGTGGATCCTTTCTCTTCTATCTATAGTTCTCTGTTATTCTCTGTTATTTGCACTGTTCCCCTCTGTCTACAATCCTTGCCTCCTACTCCTTGATGACCTTTTATGCAGATGGCATTCATATGCTTTTCAGTTGGTGTAGCTCAGCTTGCTAAAGGTTCCTCTTAACTTGAATGGGATACTAGGGGGCACATTTACTAATCCACGAACGTCCGAAAAGCGGGCAAATGCGTTTTTTTCGTTATGATCATTTTTATCGTCGACATCGTAACTTTTCCGCGAATTGTCGCAACTTTTTCGTCGCCACCACGATTTTTTCATGTATTGTCGCAACTTTTTTGGCGCCGTCGCGAAAGTATTGTGACTTTCCTTGGGCCAGGTTGGAGCTTCAGAGTGCCATTGAGTCCTATGGGAGGCTTCCAAAATCATGTAAAGTCGCAAAGGTTTTCCCGCCGTTTACGAGCGCTCAATACGAAAAAGTTGCGACAATTCGCAAAAAAGTCGTAACGGCGACGAAAAAGTTGCAAAAAATACGAAAAAGTCGCAGAATGTTCGTTTCCAATCCAATTTTTTCCCATTCGGGATTCGGATTCGTGGATTAGTAAATGTGCCCCTAGGTGTGGGTATGTTTTCTACCCTCAATCCAATTAGACCTTTCTATTTTTCTATTATCTGCTTAACTCATATGCCAGTTATTAACCATGGTGTATACAAAAAATCACAATTGTGTGATTGTATATGGAACCTTACCACTACGGTCCAAACTACTGACATCAAATTAATTAACGTGTTTGATAACTGTAAACATTGTTAGAACTTTGCCTAGCCCCATCGGTTTGCTTCTCCATTACTGGTTTTACAATTCCCAAAACCAAAGGGATTGACACAAGTGGCCAAATCAATGACTATTATACAATCAATGACAAATTTCCTTTACTACTGGAACAAACTTTGTACAATAAAGACATATATCATTATTCTTTGTAGAATCTTTTTTCTGATAATTCCAAGCTAGGAACCAGATGTTTGTTTAGTCCACCTAGTCTAAGCAAAATGTATACAGGAGGGGTATCCCTGTGTCATATAATGTAATGCTACTGGGTATAATAAATAATAGACATATAATAAGTATACTCTAAACTACAAACATATTAAGTCCATTTGTGTACAGGTTCAGGGCTCCAACTAAATCCTTCTCCAGAAAAAGCATTGTTGAATTTGAATACCCATTGGTTTTTGGTTTACCTGATCTTGCTATCAGTGTGATCAGCAAACATAGCATTTGGAATGTTTACTCTGGCAATTTAGATAGACTCCATCTAGTATTAACAGCTAACAACTAACACAAATAACCTCAAGTACACAAGTATTCAAAATACGAGAAAATTAGAATTATCAAATTCATACAGTTGAAGTTGCCCTCTAAGGCTAATGCCTTACGGAGAGACTATTCTCTTCAAAATGCCTTTTCACCGGCAACAAAGGTAATCACCAGTGCAATGGCCTATGTATGGCTTCAGCTTTCTGAAGTCGAGTAGTTTCCTCCTGCAGGTAACTTTGCAAGACTTCAAAAGCGGAAGCCATGCATAGGCCATTGCACTGGCAATTCCCTTTATTGTTGGTGGAACATTAGCCTAAGCATTGACATCACAAGAAGAGAGGAATAACAACCTGGAATAGAACAACTGAAGGAACAATGCTATAGATGTAAAAGATGTGATCAGATACTGTAGGACACAGCCTATTTAGGCACTACTGGCAGTTCATTTAGAATATTTTCAGTTTTTAAATTCTTGATTGAAATACGAGGATCAAGTGTAGTTCTGCTCTACCTTTTAGATACAACCAAATCTCATTTACCCCCATGATACAGTTACAGTGTGGCACTATGGTGCAGAGTTACTAAAACTCTAACATTTTTCATTTTTTTCTTCATAAAAAATTTGAACAAACTCATTTCCACAAATGTCTGACTTACACAAAAAATTCTAAACTGAAAAATTCAGTGTGGGAAAAAGTCTTAAATGCGCGACTTTCAAATTGCTGGACCAACACCATTTTTTTTAATTGTCCCACAAAAAACAGTATCACAAATCTGAAAACCTCTAAAGTTTTGTTTCAAAAAAGGATCCTCTAGGGAAGGGACATCTGCCATTAACTTCTACATGATCTTGGCAAGTTTTCACAAAACAAATGTGACCTTTTTTCTGCAACTTCTAGTGCTAAAAAAAACCAAATTGTAAAACAAATCTAAACATTAGTAACTGGCCTCCTTTATATATTTTTAATAAATATGTACAAAACTGATATAGTTTCTCAAGCTTTGAGTGTAAGAGCAGCATGAAAGATGTTTGTTTGCAGTGGGGCCCCAAAATTTCTAGTTATGCCACTGTGCAGAGACACAGAATGTATTGTTGTTTGCTGACATACTGACATACATCTGCAGAGTAAATATTTTTTACTGTCTGTGTCACTGTAAATAGACTTTTGTTTTAACTCGAATTGATTGGATAATTGCTTTATAAGTATACGCTGTGTTCAGAAATTACTGTGTGCAGCTTTTCTGTTGAGAGGAAAGGTTAAAATGCTGGTCTCCTCCTGTTTTGCACCTGAGGTCCTCTGGCATTATTAGCCATAAATGTCTCAGAGGAGCAGGTTAACAATGACCTACATTTATCACATATGACATTTATTGCTCCATTTGTATAAAGGGGAACTGTGGGCTTAATAATGCATAGGTCAGCCACCCATAACCGGAATAAGAGTTACACATATCATTTTATATTTTCCTTCTGTAAGAATCCTACAGCATGAACAATGTATCTAATTTAAAATTTTGAATTAAATGCAGGCATTAAAATAAGAAAAGGGTAGCACAGGTTACATTACAGCACAACTGTCCTTTCTATATTGAGCAAATTAGTCAAGGAACCCAACATTCCAATCACTGCACTGAAGCTACATAAAAAAATATGGAAATTTAAGTTAATTAGACAATCAATCATTTCATACCCTTTCAACTATGTATCCAAATGCTCGTTTGGTCCAACAATAGGCAAATTATCTGCCGTGGAATAAATTGCTGTGTACAGCTCCTCATTTTTATGGTTGAACTCAGAATGACTCTATCAGGCTTTTCATGATTAATGACATTTTATGTAGCTTTTCCTCCTGCTACTTTTACTGTTTCAGTATAGTCTTTCTGCCCAAGTAATGATAGCACACATGAAACCTATAGCGTTATGCACAAACTATATAACAAAAATTATGCTTTTTATTATTACATAGAAACAGTAAAT
Organism: Xenopus tropicalis; assembly: GCF_000004195.4. Classification (NCBI taxonomy): domain Eukaryota; kingdom Metazoa; phylum Chordata; class Amphibia; order Anura; family Pipidae; genus Xenopus; species Xenopus tropicalis. Next base: position 78,225,027 of record NC_030682.2, on the reverse strand, counting down.
TGGCAATGGCACAGAGTCGTTTTTCACAATACACAATATTGTAAAATAACAATAGTATGGCACTCCATAGGGACTCATTTAAGTCCACAAGTGCAGTGTGCAACTTGCACATTTTTCCTGCAGTCAGTTTCATTAGGTACGTGTGCCAAAATGTGCTCCTTGGACTTCCCTATAGTTGCACTCGGCTCTGATCAATCCACCCTGCCTTCTGTCCTAAATTGAGCTCTGCTGTACCTACCAGGTAGCTCCAGTCACGTGCCCAACACTAGAAATGCCGCCAGCAAACACTGATTCTGTAGGCCTAACATTTATTTTTATTTTCTATACAGCAATAACACAACATACAGTTATGAATAAATATCATGAGAATAGTTGGAATTTTTACAGTAAATTCTATTATCAAATGTATACAATGTAGTTCCTTCTACATACTTTATTTTAATCATGTCAGTCATTTATCCTAAAAAATTTGGTTAACCTTTCCCCCAAACTAAATCAAATTTAGTCGAGCAAGCCCTATTAATGAAGGTCATCTTGACCAAAGGTAGTGTTCAATTAACATAGTCTATTAAAGAAAGGGGGGTAGGTCTCATGCAATAAAAAATTATATTTTTTCTAGCATAAAATAATACATTTTAAATGAAAATGTTTGAACCCATGACTAGAGCCTCCACGGCCCCCTATTGCCAGAGATAGTGTCAACAAAATGGACGTTGTCTTTTGTATCCTATTGATTATTCTTTTCCCTAATGTTTTGCAGACAAGACCATGCCAAATAGCAAAAGTCTGCTCCCTCTTTTTTACAACATACATGACATCATTTCTGGCAGAAAAAAACTCTTGTTGGTGTGTTGATGTGAGACTTTTAGATTCATTAATATATCTCTTAATTAGATTGATAAGATTGCTCAATGCATCTTCCAGAAAATGTGCTATAGAATTAACAAAGACACAGTTTTATAACTCTTAAAACTCCTAGATTGGAGCATATAGTAATGAGATAGAAAAGGCCTGTATGTATGGCACTTTTACTGCTGTAACAGCTGACTTACAGCAATACCTCTGTTGTTTAATAAACCATGGTTTATCTTTATGGCCCTGCTGTCTGTCTATGTTTAGTACCTACACCTGCATATTCAAACTGAGTAAATTCTCAAACACTTAAAAGGCTAGGATTCCGGATTCTAGTTCTAGTTTAGTTATTGCTTTCACTAGTGCTAGAGTGGACACTTAACTAATCAGACTTAAGTGAGCCCCACTCCTCATGCTAGTCACTAGCGATGGGCGAAATAATTTGTATGGCATGGATTTTTGGCGAATTTCCGCGTTTCACCATTGCCCGATTTTTTTGGCGAATTAGGCATCAAAATTGTCGCCTGCATCAAAAAAATTGGTGAGTGCATAAAAAAAATGATGCGCATCAAAAAAAAAAATTGTGCACAAATTTTTCAAGACAGACTCGCTCATCACTACTAGTCACTAATAGTTGCCAGCAAAAAACTTTGGCATTATATGCCACTATGGCTTTTTTGTGCCCTTTCATCTTTTCACTTAGTTCAGCAGAAATAACACAGGAAACATCTTGAGCACAATATTTTTTTTGTAATCTTTGTACTCATTCTATCCCCCTGCCAGAATCACTTGAGGAAATAAGTACCAGGAGGAAGTTTGAAGCACAAGCTGACTAAAGCTGAATCAGCAGCAACCGAGTGTGCCAGGATTCACAGAAATCATTAAGTGTAATCAACAAGCAATCCTACTCAAAATACAAAATGTGAAAAGCCATGATATCACATCCTTGCACACAATATCAAAAGGCAGATGTGTTCAACATTTTTTAAAAAATCTATATAATTTAGTGGAAAATGCTCCACATTTTTCTGTTGCACTGCAAAGTCTCCTATGTGACTACACCATTAAAATGACAAGCTAATATTGACAAGCCCTCTGTAACACTTATAGTGGCATTTAAACAGTAACAAGGCATCATATGGCATCCTATGCTAAATCACTCCCATGAGCAAAACCTTTAATTGCTTGTGGGTTTCAAGAAAAGCTGCATCTGAGCAATCTAATCAGATCAGATGTTGAGAGGCACTAAGTTATGATGTTTCCAAGCATTGTAAAGCCTCCTATTACTATTAGCACCATTGATTTTATTTGTAATATAACCTGCACAAAAATACAAGGAGCGGGGAGCCACCTTGTAAAATCTGATCATTTTAGCCATTTGTTGTATGATGGCTGATGTTTGTCAGCACATTTTTCCCACAGTACATTTAACGGATTTCTAACAATGCCAAGGGAAATAATTTTCTTCATATAGCCTGGGTCTGGCAAGGCATGAATAATAATTTAACAACAAACTCACCTATCTAAAATTACCCAGTGTTAGGAAATATGTTGTGGCTTTATAGCAGTGCTAATGCATTACATTATATGCTCTGTCATATAACAACTTTATTTAAATTTCCATATTCACTAGAAGCAGTTTCTTATACAGTGCATAAGTGCATACATATCTATAGGATATAGATAGAACCCAAAATACTGTCTATTTTTGTAAAATGCCACTGTTATTTTTCTATAGTATATAAAGGGAATTGTGCATATACTGTAAACCCTTTGTTGGATAGATGTAGCGCTGACAAGCAGGCCTCTCATTTCTTAGTTAAGCTTTATTGTGGAGACCTAGGGGTACAGTGGGTTAGTTAGCAGAAATAAGTGTTTCAGAAAGTTGCTTTAACTGGACATTATTTTTACTTATATGTTTATATTTGTGACCCAATCCATAATTTTTTAAATATTACTATTCTGCCTTCCGTCACCAGGGGGCAGATTTATCAAACCACGAGTTCGAATCACGAATGGAAAAAATAATATCATATTGGGGATCCGAAAGTCCCGAAACGATTGTAAACAGCGACAAAAGCGATTCGATTTTTTCGCGCTAAATTCCGAAACAGTCACGCAAGCATTGTAAAAGTCGCGAAAGCGCCGAAAAAGTTGCACAAGCATCGAAAAAGTCACGCAAGGTACAAAAAAGTTGTGGAAAATATGATTGGACCGATCGAACGAACGAACGATCGAAGCGTTCGTGGATAAGTAAATGTGCCCCTAGGTGTGGCACGCAGCAAAAGATCTCTACAGAAAAAAAATTCTGCTGTTTAGGATCATATATTTGCAAAGTCATGTACATTATACTGAGGAACAATCAGCGTTTTGGCATGTTTTTTACTTGCCTCAAATACAAACACAGCTAGCTTGTATTAGAAATCCCATAAACTAAACCCATAAAGGTTAATTTTTTAAAATAAGTTTTTGTAAGGAAAGATCATAAATTTTGAATTATAGACCAGCATTTCTGTAAACCATTGTATGTTAATCCCACAGCAAAAAGCATAGCAAACCTAACAGTACTCCAGTGTTTTGCATCAGGGGCATAATATTAGGTGGGATATAAACTGCTTGGGGTAGAGTAGTGCAAGGGTCCAATTTTTGAAACCCAGACCTGACCTGGATCTGCGACTTGGACTTGCGACTCGCATTTTTACCTGCTTGGACCTGCTTTACCCAACCCACAACTGCCTTGTTTGCAACCCGCTGGCCACCACTAAACAAGTGCTGTTGCTGCTAACTGGAAGTAGCATAATTAGAAATGGGCTGGGGCAGAAAAAAACATTTAAAAATGAGTAAGATAGGAGTAAAGTATAGCTATAGATAGATTATGCTGTGGGACCCAGTAACATCTAATAATGTACTGTAAAAAGCCAAAGTAACAGGACATATTTACAACAAAAACAGCATGTGCAGCATTGTGGTTACTTGGGCATATATTATTTTAAAAACAAAATTCTTGTTAAAGATTCAGTAAGAGGCTACAGTTGGGAAAAATCAAGGCTTCCCATTCAATGGGAAGTAAAAATATTTGTAAATAAATTCACCAAAGGACCAAGGATCTTCTTCTGGATAACAGATTTTCACATAACAAGTTTAAGTATTTGATTTGGAATCACAACCCAGTTTAATATGTTCGGTATGTTCGGTCTATGAGGAATTTTTCATTATGCAAGTGCGGTGTGCAAAGTGCAATTTGGGATGCAATTCACTATATTTTTTTACCCAGAATGAAGTATTTTCCCCATAATTCCAGCATAATTTTGGATGCGAGGGAGGTTGCACTGGACACAATTGCTACTGATGCATCAAAATGCATGCAACTGGGCATGCCCCTTAGGTAGAAAATGTTCTAGATTGGCATGCTGTCATTTTTGTCACTAGTTGTCAAAATAACAGCAGTACCAGATTTTATAGGTGCAAATCCACTGTACGTATTGACCAAGGTTACAGTGGGAACCTTGGAATTACCAATATAAGGGTAGCTCTAGGTTTCCCTAGTGTCAGTACATACAATAACTAAAAATTCAGAACAGAAGGTGGGGCTAATATAACTATGCCAAGTGCAACTATATGGAAGTGCAATTGCTACTTTTAATAAATTGTGTCAATTTGTGCAACAACTGTGTCCATTTTTGAGCAAACACAACTACAGTTGCTGTTTTAAATGAGCCCTCAGATCTACATATTGCAGAGACACTGCTGAACTGAAAAGAGTCATTTGCTACCTGCAAGGCAGAATGCATAGTCCATAATGTTTTTTGCACTTTGCTCCCTGCCCTGCAGGTAGCAGAACTGACATGAGGGGCGGACAGGGTGTCGCTATTACCATAAATAAATAACTTAGGTAATGGTGGCGAGATGAAGATGTAGTCTGTAATAATTTCCAAAGGAACATGAACATGGTGTACATTGGCATTAACTAGATCTGACCAAGGAAAATGGTTTATATAATACATTTATAACATAACATACATTTATCTGTGACATTGGCAGAAATTTGTGCGGAGAACTGTATGCTGAAATCATTTTTAATATACAGTATATAGACCTCAGGAGCAGAGCAATAACAAAGGCCATTGTATTTAGTGATTGACATCACATTTTACATTTACCTTAAATATATTTTTTTTCCTCTTGAAAAAGTCTTAAGCAGGAAATCTACTGGCACCTAATTTTAATATGCTAAATAATAACACTCAATAGGGCCGATTCACTAAAGTGCGTTAAAACGTGCGCTATTTATAGCATGCGTTAAAATTTTTAGTGCGTCTAGATTTTCGCGACTTAATGCACGATTCACTAAAAGCATACTTGCATTAATTTACGCGCGATGCTGCATGCGTTTTTTTAGTCGCGAAGACTATTTTCGGGTGGTATTAGACGCAACTCACAGTAACTAACGTGCACGCTAATTAACGCACATGGTAGCACATAAAACTAGCGCCATTTTGCGCATTTGCGCTGGGAGAGCACAGAAGGTGGAAGTGCTATTGTGAGAGAGAGAGAGAGAAACACCAAAAAATTATGGAGATCAGTGTGGGAGGGAAAAAGGTGGCCAAAAAGAGTGTTCCAGCTGCCGTGTCATCCAGCTCCGGCAGTGATACCGAGAGGCCTGTCTGCCTGGGTAGCCCTGATAATTCTGATGTGGAGAGCACAGACTAGGATTATAGGCCAGAGGAAGCCAGCAGAGAGGAGAGCGAGGAGCTTCCCCCCCCTCATCTGTAATGTATGTATGTGTGGCACGCCTATTATTATGTGCGCAACTTATGTCCTCCAAGCTGTGGATTACAACAACAAATTAGGCCAGTAAATGGGGGGCATTTAAGAAATATTTTGCAAATTACTTAGGGGTCCGTTTACTAAATTTAGTAGCACAATTTAGACAGAGAATAAATGCCAAATATGTTATGGGCAGTTTAGTAAACGGGGACAAATATAATATTGCAATTATTCTTATTCATACTATGGGTCGCTCCCTGGTGCTTCCTTACTGCTTCCTCCCGCTCCCCCCCGCATACTCTTGCTTCCCACAGGGCCCCCCCAAGCATCCTCCAGTGCCCCCCTCCCCGCGTCCTCCTGCTTCCTCCGCCTCCCCTGCTTCTTTTATATATATATATATATATATATATTCATCAACAAATAAGCGCACTCCAGGGTCTTAGCTTAAAAACTTGATTTTTATTCCAAAATTGCCATCTGATCAACGTTTCGGCTCCGGCCTAGAGCCTTTCTCAAGGCTTTCTCTAGGCCGGAGCCGAAACGTTGATCAGATGGCAATTTTGGAATAAAAATCAAGTTTTTAAGCTAAGACCCTGGAGTGCGCTTATTTGTTGATGAATATGTGAGATTTCCCAAGCTGCACCCGGGCATAATCGTACAGTGATTCAAGGTGAAATTTGGAGTGCGGATCGTTTTGTGGATATTATATATATATATATACGTGTATATACATACATATAGATCTTTATATACTTATTTATGCATATGTATATATACACGTATGTATATATGTTTTGGGAAATAGATGTGTATATATATGTGTATATGTATTATTTTTTCAAACTGCCACAACATATTCAAAATTACCTCTTTATTGTTAAATTTATTGTGTGTTGTTTTTGAAAAAACATGCATATATACATATATCTAGAATATACATTTCTTACATTTTTAATTTTAGGTAAAATGAATTTGAAATTATTTAAATTAACATATTCTTTAAAACATTAATAAAGTACAATAATTACCCTCCGCAATCTCCGCAACTAAATCGCTCCTCCGGCGCTTTATATCTGACCACAGCAGCTGAAGATCTCGCAGGTCCATGTTTACTCGGAATATCATCCGCATTCTCCGCCTCAGCTTGCAGAGGATGGCCTGCTTCTTCTCCTGGACCCCTATGGTCCCCAGCAGCTGCGTGTCGTAACCGGAGCACAGTAGGAACCGGATGATATACTGGCACTCCGCAAAACTCAGCTCTCTCTCCCCAGGCACCTTGGCTCACTGTGTCACTCTCTGTCACTGCAGGCTCTGTGAGTCAAAATGGCACGAGATTACAATGACGTCACGTTGCGACCGAATAGTCACCAAAATATACCTTGTAATTTATTTGTGCATCAGAATAGTTGCCAAATATACTTGCGTTTATTGTAAGGGTGCGTTAAATTATACGCTCGCAAATTAGTCGCATATTTGCATTAGATGAGTTGAAAATGCATAACCTTCGGCGAATATTCTGGCGATAAAATTAACTATGCGACTATTCTTGCTATTCCTCCTCCATGTTAAGAAGCATAAACCCCATACTCCATTTTAGGTTTTTACACTCATAAATGAAAAATGTGCTCTGCCCAACGCCTCCCCCAATTAGTCGCTAAAATATGCACACATTCGCGCTAATTAACGCATTTTAAGCTTTAGGTACTTTTAGGTATTCTTTGCATTCGCTAATTACCGCATTGCATTAAAATTAACGCATGTGGTTGCGCATAAATTAACGCATGCGATGTGCGACTTAACGCACGCGGTAAAACTGTAGTGAATCGCGCGTTAATTTTAGCGTCAATTTTAACACAAAAAAAGCGTGAGAAAAAACTTAGCGACCTTTAGTGAATCAGCCCTAATAGGTCTTGCTTGGTCAGTTATTTCATTGAGGTATTTTATTGTGCAACTTAAAACTCCATGTTTCCCAGATGCAAAATATCACCTATTTTTGAAAGTTCAACATGTTCTGCTGCACAATAATAATTTGCTTATGTTTTTTGCATTCTGATTATATCACATCTACCTGAGCAGTGTGTGCGTGTACAGTAAAAACATTTCTATGTTTTCTGCAGAGAATCAATTCAAGGCTGCCGGAAATGCTGAATATGTTTATTGCATTATGAATTCCCCAAGGTTACGCACAAATAACTGATGTATAACCTTATTAAAATTTCTTTCCAGCTACAATATATTAAAACATAAAACAGCTCAAGCTTGCCAAAACATTGCTGTTATTATTTTATAAAACATTACTTAAAAAAGATGTTTATCCCCAAACAATTTCCAAACCAAATAATTCAGTTGGAAATTAATGCACTCTCTACCAACCTTGGAACACGAAATACAAAGAGTTAAAGGACCCTGGGGCCCAAATTTTATGCCCCTTGGAAAATAAGTGTAAAATCACTCAGATTTTAGGGTTTATTTACAAACGCCAATGGAAAGTTTCTTTTTTTCACAGAAATACACAGAAATACACCCCAATACCCATATACATACATATAACCATTACAGGTTGCACTGTTTGACTCCTGACGAAGGTCCATGTGGGGGACCAAAACACTGAGGAAAATAAATCTTTGGAAGATTGATTCAGCAACTCCTCTGCATTGTTTACAACCCTTAGGTATCTAATGTTTATTGGTGTTTCACCAAAAATGCACTTATGCAGCGCATTCTACTTGCACACAGGCCCTAGGCAATGACTTTAGAGGCCAGTGAAATCAGTCCTGGGACAATGATTAAGCCCACTACATCAGAAACATGACCATCTGGTGTCTACAGTTTGGTCTCTTTCCCGCAGCAGTTATCCCTGTGACTTTCTGCTGCAAAGACACTGCAGAGACCCTATTGGTGCACTCTTCCAGCTGCCAGCTGACAATGAAAGTAATTTTGATTCATCTCTATTTTAATGATTGCAATGCCAGACTTAATATTTTTTAAAATGACCTAATTTAAAGGATAAGGAAAGGTAAAATTACTGGGGGGTGATTGTAATCGTTTTCCTTAATACCCCGGGTTGGTGCTCCTCCCTGCGTAGTAGAGTCAAAAAGATAGCTTTTTGCCAAGTTCTTTTTATCAAGTTCAGCTTTTCACTCTACTGCGCAAGCACAAGCAGTGCAAAGACAGAAGAAGGAACAGGATGGCTCTCTCGCAGTTACCCTGGGATGGTGTGTTTTTTTCCTAACAGGGTTTAAAGTAAGCAATTACAATCACTGGGGGTCCCTAACATTTTGGCACCCCCCAGTGATTGTACCTTCCTTTTTCTTTAAAAATAATGTTGACTGGGTTATTCATGAGTAAATATGATCTATATATTTTCAAGCTATTTAACGAGTCAGGTGGCAGCTAAACTGGCAAGTGTATGAACAGAAAATACAATAATTCACATTATTCATCTCAAATATAGGAATATTCACTTTCCAATTATTAAAATGCTGTCAGTCCCACAATTTTTATGCCTTTATGAGTCCCCAAACATTGCAGAGTTGGTCACTGGGGGACTGCAGTTCAAAAATAGGAAAAGTGGGTTGGGCCACTAACAGCCAATCATATTTCATCAATTGAATTGTATTGTTTAAATTTAACATGCTGCCATTCTCACACTATTTATGCCAGGGTGCCTTCTGTTTGTCACTGGATGTCTTCTACTCAAGGTTAGAAAAAGTGGGCACACCCACCAATCACCAGTCACAATTTACCTATTGACTTGGTTTAAGTTTAAACTGCTGCCGTTCTTTAACTATTAATCCTAGGGTCCCTAAATTTGCAGAGTTAGTCACTGGGTAACTGCAGTTCCAGGTTAGAAAAAGTGGGTGGAGCCACCAACTGCCAATCAGATGTCACTCGTTAACTTTCAGTGGAGAAATTTAAATTTCTGCCATTTTGACACTATTAAAACCAGGGTCCCCAAACTTTGCACAGTGGTTTTTACTATATAACTGTGGTCCAAGCGGGCAGAGCCAACAATGTATCAGTTTTCATTCAGTGACTTCACGTGTTTTAAACCAACATGAAGTTTATTCTCAAACTTCCCTTTCTAGTTCATAATGGAATGCAATTTAGCATCCACTTTTCGGGAAACTGCTGCACTGAGACATCATTGTTGAGTTTGCTTTTGAAGGTTGATTCTAAGTATATTCTAAGAATAAAGTAATTATTACTTGCAGATGCCTAAAAAAAGAAACCAAAATAGTATAGAAACTGGTGATATTGCCAGTATCTTCATTACACTGCTTTTGAAAACCCAATGATTCACATAAATAATTCTGTGTGTATATACTTTTAATATCAATATGAAAAGTATTACGTGAGAAAAATATTTGCAACTTATGAAAAAGTTTAACAGATGGCAAAGAGAACCAGATGTTGAGGAATTTTGCTCAGCTGTGCAAGTAGCACTACAATTAATATAGCTATTTATTTAGTGTTCTATTTTGGGATTGTTTAAAGGTTTCTTAATCATCTCCTACTGTGTTATATTTAACACAAAGTATATGTGGGCAAGTACACACACTAATATAGCTACATACGCTGTTTCAGAAATCTTTATATTTAACAGGTTTATAGACACTGCAAGAAGTACTTAATATTCTATTGTTGGACCTTTCTGATTTTGGCTTTCTGGGTTCTGTGTGGATTAGAACTTTTTACTTTAAAAGGCTTCTGATGAATTTCCTCTTGAGTTATTAATAAGAAATATATACTTGGAAATATAAAAATAGTGTTACTTTGTGAAACAAAAGGACTAGCTCCCACTTAAGTGATGTTGAGCACCAGTTGAGTTAGACTTCTGTCTTAGCTAGGCCCTCACAATACAGTGTGAAGGAAGGGGGAGGTATTGCAGAACTATTCCTCTCAGTTGCTAAAACAGGATTTCTCTATGTCAGAACCAAAACTAACAATCTATTAGCAAAGGCACAAAGGTAACAACACTGTACACTGCTTCTCTGAGTTACAGTAGTCAAGGCACATTTAATTACAGATCATATCACACACTAACACTCCCCTTGCATATAGACTTGGCAGGATTTCACTTCACCTTTGTGACACCCTTTAGCAGACTTGAAACATTGGTGGACATCAAGGTGTAAGCTATTTGTCCTTTAAGACGTACAAGGGGAAAACTGCAAGTTACCAATCTATCACCTGTGACAAGATTGTTTATCATGGGCTCCTGGTTTTATGTCAGCACTGTGTCAATACTGGAGATCCATCCTCACTTATAGATGGATATAAGAATAAAAAAGAAAAAGCTAAGTATGACCCCAGACCAATGATCACAGCATGCAACAGGCAGAACAATATAAAAAAAGTTAAGGCAAGCAAAAATCAGCATAGTCCACAATTTAGGCCAAATCAAGATGTGAGTCAAATGAGAAAGACAAGCAGGTACTGAAGTAGGGCAATCAGGCCCTGTAGCCAAAATATGTCAACTTAGGCACAGAAGGAGACAGGAAGTACAATTCTGAAGGCACCATAGTACCAAAGAGAGAGTGGAACTTGCCACAATGATGCTGTGTATACAACCCAAGTGCTTCAGAACAAGAGTTCAGCTATGGTACTGCTACTCACTTGTCTGACTGCCTGGCCTATCTATTAATGAATGCTTTATTGATGCTCGAATGAATAAACAGCACTAAGGGGTGATTTATAAATGTTCAAATTTTGCCACAATGCAATTTTTTCCCCTAAAACATGGGAATTTAAATTATGAATTCAAAATGTGAACGTTTGATATTTATTACGCACAAAAAAACAGAAAAACCTGAATGTAAAACTTCACCATCTAAGAGCTTGCAAGTTTATATATAAGTCAATGGTAGTTGTACTAGGCAAAATCTGTGCAGTTTTTTTAATTCAAGTTTTTCTAATCTTTGAGAGTTTGTAGACCCATTGAAAATGGTAGGTAGAATATAAATTCAAAGCACTGAAGCTTATTTTCATGGCTTAATGTAAGTTTTTGATATTCAAAATTTTTAATAAGCAAACATTTAGTCACCTTTTATGAGGAGGTGAGCAGGAACCTCGATGCTGGAATGGCATCTACTTGGACTTTGTAAAAGTGTTTGACACAGTACCTCACAGAAGGTTAATGATCAAATTGAGGAATATTGGCCTAGAACATAATATTTGTAATTGGATAGAGAACTGGCTGAAGGATAGATTACAAAGATTGGTAGTAAATGGAACATTTTCTAATTGGGCCAGTGTTGTTAGTGGATTACTGCAGGGGTCAGTCCTTGGTTTATTAATGACCTGCAGGTGGGCATAGAAAGTTCTATTTCTATTTTTGCTGACGACACTAAATTCTGCAAAACTATGCAAATTCCGATTGGAAAACGAACATTTTGCGACTTTTTCGTATTTTTTGCGATTTTTTCGGCGCCTTTACGACTTTTCGGAAACTGTCGCGACTTTTTCGTTACCAATACTATTTGCACATAAAAACGCGAGATTTTCGTAGCCATTACGATTCGCTCGTATCTTGTCGCGACTTTTCCGTATTGAGCGCTCGTAAGCGGCGGGCGAAACTTTCAGACTTAGCATGATTTTGGAAGCCTCCCATAGGACTCAATGGCACCCTGCAGCTCCAAACTGGCCCAAGAAAAGTCACCATACTGAAGCTTGAATGAATCCGAACGCTACGAAAAAAATCGCAACATTTTGCGCAACTTTCGGAATAGCTACGAAAAAGGCGCGACTTTTCGCGCAAGTTTGAACGCTACGAAAAAATCGCCACATTTTGCGCAACATTCGGAATGGCAACGAAAAAGTCGCGATAATTTTCCGAAAAATCGCCAAATACCAATCATTACGAAAAAAACGCAATCGGACGCATTCGGCCCGTTCATGGGTAAGTAAATGTGCCCCTATAAGTTCCATGCAGGATGCTGCAAACTGTGCAGAGCGATTTGACAAAATTGGAAATCTGGGCAGCAAACTGGAAAATGAGGTTCAATGTGGACAAGTGCAAAGTTATGCATTTTGGTATAAATGCAAACTATCTACTGAATGGTAGTTTGTTGGGGGTATCCTTAGAAGAGAAGGATCTGGGGGTTTTTGTAGATAATAAGTTGTCTAATTCCTGGCAATGTTATTTTGTGGCTACTAAAGCAAATAAAGTGCTCTCTTGTATAAAAAAGGGCATTGACTCAAGAGATGAAAACATAATTTTGCCTCTTGTCTCTGGCAGTGCAGTTTTGGGCTCCAGTCCTTAAGAATGATATTAATGAGCTGGAGAGAGTGCAGAGACGTGCAACTAAACTTGGAAAGGGAATGGAAGATTTAAGTTATGAGGTTAGACTGTCGAGGTTGGGGTTGTTTTCTCTGGAAAAGAGGCGCTTGCGAGGCGACATGATTACTCTGTACAAGTACATTAGAGGGGATTATAGGCAGATAGGGGGTGTCCTTTTTTCCCATAAAAACGCACCAGAGGTCACCCCTTTAGATTAGAGGAACGGAGCTTCAATTTGAAGCAGCGTAGGTGGTTTTTCACGGTGAGGGCAGTGAGGTTGTGGAATGACCTTCCTAGTGATGTTGTAATGGCAGATTCTGTTAATGCCTTTAAGAGGGGCTTGGATGAGTTCTTGAACAAGCATAGTGTCCAAGTATATTGTAATACTAATATCTACAGTTAGGGGCTGATTTACTAAGACACGATTTCGAATCCGAATTGGAAAAATTCCGATTGGAAACGAACATTTTGCGACTTTTTCGTATTTTTTGCGATTTTTTGGCGTCTTTACGATTTTTGCGCAAAAATGCGAGTTTTTCGTAGCGTTAAAACTTGCGCGCAAAGTCGCGCCTTTTTCGTAGCGTTAAAACTTAAAAGGCACGACTTTGCACGCAAGTTTTAACGCTATGAAAAAACCGCGACTTTGCGCAACTTTCGTAATGGCTACGAAAAACTCGCGTTTTTACGCAAAAATCGTAAAGACGCCGAAAAAATCGAAAAAAAATACGAAAAAATCGCAAAATACCAATCATTACGAAAAAAACGCAATCGGAAGCATTCGGCCCGTTCGTGGGTTAGTAAATGTGCCCCTTAGTGTTAATATTTATATATATAGTTTATGTATGTGTTAGTATAGATTGGTAAGTATAGGTTGTGTGTACTGGGTTTACTTTGAAGGGTTGAACTTGATGTAACTATGTGTGAGTGTAACTATGTGTTTGAGTTCAACAAAAAACTCAGAAAATTACAAATTCAAAAATTGCCTTCTTATCTTCCACTTTTATATTCAAGCATAGTGTAATAGGGAAAAAACAAAATTTACGCAATAAACTCTGGGGAAGCGGTCAGGCTCTGATGAAATAGATGATAAATCTGTTACTATATTAATTATTATAAAATAATTACTAAGCTTGTGGCAATTAAGACTGCAGAGTTGAGGCTCTATAGGGTATCTACAGAAGCAGCAAGCAGATAAGTTATTTATTTGCATTTTTTGAGTGCATAGTTTTTAATAAAATTGATTTAAAATAATGTTTTTATGCCATGGGAATGCACCTTGTGACCTGTGTTTCTTCAGTACAATAATCTCTCTGTAATTACATGGTAAAACCTCTATAAATCCCTTCTGCTGTACCACACTGTCATAATCATTACAGATGCAACCAGATTCTTTAATTACAATTATGCTTATGATCGCTACGTGTATATCAGTTAGCTTTCTGTTATCCAACATTGGTATAGTACAGCATAATCGTCTTCACTGTAATGAAACTTTGTATAATGACGCCAGCTCTAAATGTAGGAATAAAAAATAAGGCGCTCTGTCCATGGAATTTTTTTTTAGCAAACTTGTTTTAGGTAGCTGCACTGGATAATTCCAAGTTGCATGAGCAATATGTACTACAGCTCAAAGGGTTGGAAGCAATATTCTCCAAACTGTCCCCCGATTCCCTTGTATTATCTGCAAACATAGGTGTTACAGGCTTGCCAGAGAATTGTCTTTGGAACCTCAGCAGTCTGTGTTTCCGAGCAGCAATTACCTGGCAAGCCAGATTGTAATGCAAGTGAGGATACTAATTTGTATGTATAAAAGAATTGAAATTGTCCGATGTGCCCTTGCCCTTAAAACTTCATTGCTGATTTGCTTGATTACAACTACTATAATGTTTAAACCTTGTTGTACGGAAGCAATGTTTAGGTATGCTGTGGCAGGGCAATGTGTGTGTATAATTCATTGCAGTGTATGCAGGCAATAACACAGTTACAGTATCAAAATGCCTTGAATGGTTGCAAATCTTTCTTTTGGTAGTTGGATAAATTCCCTCATTTAGTAAGATTGTTAAATTATGTTTTGAGTTCTATTTTAATACTTTGCACATATTAAATTCCTTAATTCCGAATTATTTTTATTAAATAAAGAAGAAAAAGATAACCCCTTAATTAGAAAACACTTTTAACAATAGCTACCCACTGTTTGATTCAACTCAAAATACCTGTTGGGATATTTAATGCAAGAGCTGCTTGCTTTAAATTAATGTCAATTAGGTCTTCCAAATGCATGGATTTCCTCTATCCTCCAAAATCATCAGGCAAGTTGACTGGCTGCTCCTTGAGTGGTTGCCTGTGGTAGGGAAGTTTGACTATAAGCTCCTCTGGGGCAATCACAAAGGCAAACAATGAATTACCTCTGTAAAGTGCAGCAATATATACATGCTTTATATGTAGAATACTAATCTGAATCAGCAGCAAATGGTAAGCTGTTTAGGTGACCCCCTATCTATTTGCACAGATAGTTGGTAACTTCTTTAGCTTAAAATCATGCTAGAGTCTTTTTTAAGTGTAAAGTCCAACTGAACACAACTTAACACCCTATATTAGATATTCATATTTAAGATGCTTCAAAATGGGTCCGATCTTTTTTCCTTATATTATTGACATTTTGAACTAACAAGAGGCCACGGAAAGTGCGTTTTTTTAGTTTATACAAAAAGTCTCTTAGCATTCTGCTCATAAAATTATAAAGAAGGCCAGGAAAAGTTCAAGCAAGTATAAAAATAAATTGTACTTAGTCTCCTATGTGAGATCAGTTTACAAGATGAAGCACTGCAGTTTGTGTTTTCCCAGTTTCCTGATTCCATGCAAAGAATTTTCATAGCTCAATGACGTTTCCTAGAAACAAGATGATATAACAGATTAACTAAATGAATTAGCACTGATAGCCTTTTCCTGGTAGAGGGAGAGAAATACTCTCTTTCTGTCTTAAACATAATTTGCAGTAGAAAAAAATCATATACTTTTGGGAACTTAAAACATGGAGACTTTGGGTAAAACATTAATTGAAAAGACAGAGATTAGGCATGACAGCTAGTGGATGGTACACTAGTGTTCCCCTTAATGTATGATAATGTTTAATCCTGGTTGTCCTCAAGGCAGCCCAAGATGGTAAGTGATCCACCATTCAGGACTTTCCAATTAGTCTCTACTATTTTTCCTTGCTTGTTTCGTAGAACACATGGAATTTAAAATACATCAAACGTAATGCATTTTTAATTTCTGCTCTGTAAAAATAGCAGTGCTAAAGGCACAACAGTGTTTAAGATTATACAGTTATATGGACCTTGACAGTCTGTTCAGATTTTTGACCTAGACAGTTTGTTCAGATTTTTTACTAAACCTAAAATATGGCTGCACAGACAAATCCTATATTACTATTCCCAGAGGAGAAAAATCTGAAACTGATTTTGCAACTTCTGGTATTTTTTATCTAGCAGAGGTGCAAGTTGTTCAGTGTACTGTGCTGCATTTGGCTACATTTTGTACAAATGGCCCAAGAACTAGCACCTCTGTATTCAAAAAAAGTTATGTATTTGGAATGTAGGTATAGTGGCATAACTACTAAGCCCCACAGCAAAATAATTGAATATACCCCTATATTTTGGGAATGGAACATTTCTTATAAATATATACTGAACAGTATGTACCTGCCTGGACCCCTATACCTCCTTGGCCTCCAGCAGTCTTAAGGTGTGCTTCTTCTGGTACACTTTTGGAGTAGAATCACTAATGAGCCAGTATAAGTACTAAGAGTCACTGGTGTGTCTATATAGCTTAAAAGTCACTTCAATGCCTATATCAGCCTAGTGGTGGAGCTCACAATCCAGCGGGATTGGTGTCAGCCCTATTCCAGTATAAGCAAATTAATACTGAAAGCAGGGCACTTGCAAAAGAAATTCATATTATTAAATGCTATATCAGTACAAAGCCCAAGGAATGTTAACCTCTAGGTATAGTAGGGGTCTTTGTCAGGGGATCGAGTTTAAAAAAATGCAGCACCACATATTGCATTACTGTTTACTGTAAGGCCTTTTTGCTGTATATGCTCTATTACAGTCATTGTTATATTTCTGCTGAATATGTGGCCTTTTTGTTTTGTCATTGTACATATTTGCCTAAACTGCACACTGGGGGGGTTGCTTTAATTTTAACCAGGAAAACAATATATCAAACAACCTAAGCTTTTAAATGTATGCTAGAATGTTGGTGTAATTTCACTTCTGTAACAAGATATAGGGGTTGATTCACTAAAGTGCGATAAATTTTATCGCACTTTTTTTGCGTTAAATAAGATGCGACAATAAGCGCACGATTCACAACAGTATTACCGCGTGCGTTAAGTCGCATATCGCATGCGTTAAATTTCATGCTACCGCATGCGTTAATTTTAACACATGCGTTAATTTGCGCGCAGAAATGAATACGAACGCATGATTCACAAACACTTAGGCGCGCTAAATATCGCATTAGTCTATGCGAAAATTAACACCTACTTCAGGCAGGTGATAATTATAGAAAAGTACAGTTAATGAGTTTTTGGCAATAAAATATGGACTTAGCAGTGTTATTTATTCAAGTATGTGTTTTTTTACGAAATTTTACTAAAGTACTGGCATGTATGGCTAACATGGCGTTCATATTCGCTACTATAGCGGTGAATATCTAGTCGCCACAATATTCGCTACTATAGCAGTGAATATTTAGTCGCACAAATACATTACTAGGTATATTTTGGCGACTCTTTTGTTGCGACTTTGTAATCTTGCGACTTGCGGCCATTTTGTAGCGACTTTGTAATCTTGTGACATGTGCGACTTGCGGCCATTTTGTGTCATTGAGCCTGCTGTATGAGACTGAGACATCATGCCTGGGGTTTCTGATTTGCTACCGGGGGAGAGGCGCTACATTGTGACCTTTTTCCTGCGCTCAGGATATGATAGTCTGCCGCTGGGGCCCTTAGGCCCTTAGGTCCATGAGAGGAAGAGGGCAATCCTGCGCGACCTCAAAGACGGGTTGCGCGCCAGGTTTGCCCTTGATGTGGACCTCCGCATGCTCCAGTGGTTATGGTCGGACCTGAAGCGCAGGAATTCAGATCTGATCGCTGAAATAGCGGAAGGTAATTATTGTACTTTATTATGCTTTTACAGAATGCGTTCAGTAAAAGATTTAGCAAGTAATTTGATAAAAGTACAAATGTAAGAAATGTCAGGGATGACGAAAGTTCCTGTGAGGAACTGAAACGTTGGTCACAATAAACCTCTGAATATTATTTCACATCTTCGTGACTCCTTGTGAAAATCCTGTGTGTGCCGTCACCCCCTGCCTGTCTAGATTTTGATTTGCACAGGCACCCAGGTATTATTGTTCCTTATGGTGTGCAGCTTCCCAGCACTTCGTATTGTATATATATATATATATATACATCTATTTTCAAATACATATGCATAAATAAGTTTAAAGCAGGGGGGAAGCAGCAGGGAGCGGCCGATAGTATGAGTCATTTGGGGAAGGACCACAAATGTTTTAGGGGGCCCTGGCTAACAATGTCTGTGTGTCCTTTGTATTGATGTGAGGGTTCACAGGGGGAGGGGCCAGTGGGGGCGTGGGAGGAGGAGGGCCCAAAAAATGTTGTTGTGAGGAGCCCCGTTATTTATGATGGTGTATGAATGTATATATATATATATATATGTATAATATATTACACAAAATAACATCTTGCAATACTATCTCACAGAACTTCAGCTGGATGTAGCACCTCATCCTGAGGCCCCCCAGGCTGCAGAGGCTCTCCAGGCCCCCGAGGCCTTACAGGCACCTGAGACCCCCAAGGCCCACCAGGCTCCAGAGGCCCCCGAGGCCGAAGAGGCCCCAGAGTCCCCCGAGGCCCCGGACACACCCCAGGCCCAGGACACTCCCCCCCTGGATTTCTCCCCCAGTTTCCCCCAGGCCCTTGAGTTCTCCCTCCAGGCCCCAGACTCTCCTCAGGCCAAGCGCTGGGCACCAGGTCCTCCTGCGGATGAGGGACCATCATGCCGGACCGAAGATGTGGGGACCCAAACAACACCTGGGTGGACTGACCTTACACTTCAGTCAATGCAGGAGGACCGGGATACCATCAAGGCCCAGTTGGCCGAGCTGCAGAGGGACATGCGGGAACTCAAGGGCAGCAAGCCCTAAGTTGTTGTTTTTTTTATAGCATTTTAAAATATTTTACTGTTAAGATTAAGGTTTTTAGTTTTCTAATTTGGAACTGGTTAATGTCTAATTATTTTGCCTTCCTTGATATGGTATTCTATACTCTCATGTAGTTTCTCCTACACTCTTACATTTATCAGTAACAGCATCAATATGCTATATGGGTTAAATGTTTGCAAATATTCTGCCAACAATTTTGTCTTTAGGCCATTTTGCTGAATAGTAAAACTTGCGTTAATTAGTACGTAGCATATTTTCTGGCGAGTGTGACAACTGCCAATCAAATGTTTTGTTGCCAGAATAATTGCAATATTATATTTGTTCCCGTTTAATAAAGTGCCCATAACATATTTGCCATTTATTCTGTGTCTAAAATCTCCCACTTAATTTAAGCCAATTTAGTAAACGGACCCCTAAGTATTTGGCTAAATATTCTTAAATGCCCCCCCCCCCTATTTTATTATCTCTAGCACTTCTTTTTTTTTTTGTTACTTATTTTTATTGTTTTTTGGTTTTTTTTTGCAAATAAACATTTATACAGCACCTCTCTAGCACTTCTATGCTCTTCCAGGGCAAATGCGCAAAATGTCGCCAGTTTTATGCTGCCGCGAGCATAATGTCGCGACTATTAGCACGCATGCGAAAGCTATCGCACTTGCGATAATTAGCGCGCGCGCAAAAAATACTGCGCTGCACGTGTGTTATTTAACGTGCGTATACTTTTCGCGACTAAAATATTGCATGCAGTATCGCACGTAAATTAGCGCAAGTGTGCTTATAGTGAATCGCGCGTTAAGTCGCGAAAATTTAGACGCAATAACATTTTTAACGCACCCTATAAATAGCGCACGTTAAAACGCACTTTAGTGAATCAGCCCTATTGGCTTCTAATTATCTAAAAAATAAAAACAAAAAGCACATTTTCCATAAGATAAACACATATATCAGATACAATTTATATTATGCAAAAAATACAACTGATTTAGAAAGTCCCATCTCCCCTGTGCATGCCAATACCAAATATGTATAGTTTTATGGAGATATTCCACTTGGGTTTAATTCAGCCAGGGCACCTTCTGTAAGTGTGTATGTTTTCTCTCTGCTGGCATTGCTTTCATCGCACCCTCCAACAATATACAGGCAGATAAACTGGCACTAATGTGTGGAAATTAGTAAATTCAGCTGTAGCATGTTCTGTTTCACTAACGCAGGGCATACCCCATCTGATTTCCAGGCAGCACAACCTGCTGTCCCAGATTGCCCTTTAAATGTCCCACATTGCCTAGCTCCTCTTTTGTTCTTCTTTGCTCCCTGCTTTTGTCTTCCATGTGTTTTTAATATAGACACTGGGATTTGGACAGTAAGAGAACTGGGAAATGGATGCCCGTTGCATTACTATAAAGTAAGCAGACCCCCTATGGAACTGGGGGCTCATACCATGGGGTCAGCTTCCTCTATACCCATCTAGTGGAAAGTTGTACACCCGATGTGCGCAAGTGTGGGGCTGGTAGGTTGCAGTGCTGCACAGCCCCTTTGAAGATCTCTTGCAGGTAGGTCAGGACCAATGTTGTTACACAGCTGATAGGTGCCCTGGTTTCTCTTAAGATATATTTACGGGGGGGGCAATGTAGGACCCAATGTCTTAATTCCTTTTTGGTTCAGGTTGTTTCAGAAGCTGTAACTTTTGTATAGGGTAATATAAGGTAAGGAAGCCTATATCTCTTAATTAACACCTACTTGGGGCAGGCGGTAACATGCCCCAACATGCTTTAGAGGTGATTATTAAGTGGTTTCTAATTTGCGCTACATTACAGTCTGCATCACTTTGGAACTTGTTCATGTGTCTATGCAATAGGCTGCAGGCAAATGTTTTTCCTCATAATTTTGTAAGAAAAATAAATAGTTTAACATTTATCCACAGTGCTTGACTTATTTAAGTTAACAGTAAGCAACTTCATCAAGCTAGATTCAATAATCATTAAGGGCCACTGAACATATGGAAAAGGTCTATAGGATATGATCTGTTGGGATGTTTCTGGAGGAATGAATCATCACTGCTTCTGTAGTCTGTGCTGGTACTCTAGCCCCAATACATTTGTTTTGCTTTAGTAAAGCTAATAAATATTGTTATGACAGTGAATGACTTTTATTGTCTTTTTATATTTGCTAAGATGATACATAGATAGATAGAACCAATCTTTACTAGATAGTAAGGTCATGTGAGGAAACTGCCCTTGTTGCTCTCATCTTTATACCTACTAAAGGGAAGTCTTTCAAAAGCACAGTAACTCTCATCTCATTTTTTTGTATTTGTCCCTTTTGAGTTGGACAGAAATCAGTAACTTTAGTATCGCAAATGCAATGGAAATTGGTATGAAACTTTCTAGATATGTTTTTTAAGTTAATTATGGTGTGATTTAACTATTGAGCTGCTTATATTATACAAGACAATACTTCTTTGTTCCCTGATGGACTGATTATCTTTACATGTACACAAAGTAAGAAGGAACCCAAGGGGCACCCCTGACAGACATGGCTGCAATAAATCTATATGTGCCTTTTATATTTCTGAACTCATGTCCCCATTATTTGGGTAGTGGTTCCCAAACAGTGGGGCTGGCCATGGGAGCTTGGAGCAGAGGCAGGGGGGCTTAGCCTCAATGGTAGTTAGGATAGGGTTTGAGGAGAATATTTATTTGCTTTCCCTTATACATATACAAGCTTGAAGGTAAATTAGGCTGAGATTTGGGTTGAAAATTTTCTGCCCAATATATTCTTTAAACTATGGCTGAATTACTCATATACCAGTATCAGGAATCTTGTTATGAGCTAAGGGGAGATCTGACCAAATGCTGGACTTCCAATGTGGACTTGAAAAATTCACAATCACTAGAGCTTAAGCTAATCAAACTGAAGTGGGGGAACCTATGGGAAGCTACAGAATGCATGGGTTGAAATATTCCTTGAATTTCTTAAAAACTTCCAGCCAGAATGCATTTTGCCATAAATGGAAGATTTTTTAATGAATGTAAAGTTTTACGAGCAGTTATATAGAATAAAAAGAATGTTAAAACATTGTCCTTGATGATACTGATGATACTAAATTGTGCAAAACTATAAGTTCCATGCAGGATGCTGCTGCTTTGCAGAGCGATTTGACAAAATTAGAAACCTGGGCAGCAAACTGGAAAATGAGTGTCAGGATCAGAACACCACTTGGGGTGTTCCTGGCGGCATGCATTTGCCTCTGTAGCCACTGGAGGCATTTTGGGCTGTCTGTTTAATTCTTCTCTTGTCTGTCTTCTACTTTCTGGCTGCTCCCTTTCCTCCACCCACCTCATTAACCTCATGTGTTTCCCATCTCCTAATCTTCACCCTTTATAAGCCTTTCCCTGACCATTGCCCCTTGCTTGGTCATTAATTGTTTCTCGTGACCCTGCCTCCGTGTTCCCTGTTCCTGTGACTATTCTTGTTCTTGCTGGTTCCAAGCTCCAGTTCCATGTCCTGATCCTGCTTTCTGCCTTGTTCCTGTTCTCTGGTGCCCTTCCTAGTTCTGCCTTGATTTCCCGGTTTTGACCTTGGCCTGTCCTCGACTTTGCTTGACTGCCGCTTGCCCTGACCTTTTGCCTGTTTTGGATTCCGCCTCTGCCTGCCGTGTTATATATGCAGTGTGTATTTCCATTGTGTGCACTGTTACGCTACTAGATATTAAAGTTCTTCATTATCATCATGGCCTCTGACACCAGTTCTGTGATCTATGGTTACACTCCGGGTTACCCAGTCTTCAGGCTCCCACCTTCCTGGTACTCCACGGCGTCTCCTCAGGGAGATCGTGACAATGAGGTTCAATGTTGATAAGTGCAATGTTATGCACTTTGGTAGAAATAATGTAAATGCAAGTTCTACACTAAATGGTAGTGTGTTGGGGGTATCCTTAATTAATCTTAATGGATCTGAGGATTTTTGTAGATAACAAGTTATCTAATTCCAGGCAGTGTCATTCTGTGGCTACTAAAGCAAATTAAGTGCTGTCTTGTATTAAAAAGGGCATTGACTCAAAGGATAAAAACATCAGTGTTACTTGGGCACTAGAGTAGGTTACAACTACTGACAAATTGGTTGTTTAAGTTCCCTGGCAGAAGATCACAGATTTATATTTTTATTTTTGTTGTGATTTGCAGCTGGTTAAACATGGCCAATTTTCACTTTAAAAAGTGAGAAAGCTGTACAACTACAGACCATACAAATTGTAGCTGAGCATCCCTTTATTTACATCTTTCAGAACAAAATACAGATATGGGGCCTGTTATCCAGAAAGCTCTGAATTATGGAAAGACCATTTCATAAAATATTTTAAATTTTTAAAAAGTATTTCCTTTTTCTCTGTAATAATAAAACAGTACCTTGTTCTTGACCAAGTAAGATATAATTAGTGCTTACTGGAGGCAATACAATCCCATTGGGTTTAATTAATGTTCAAATAATTTCATAGTTGACTAAAAGTACAGTAGGTTATTTATCAACGTTGGTATCATAAATTTGAATTGTGGTTTCAAAAAACCTCAAACTGTCAATATTTAAAGAGAAAAAGAAAAAAACCCCAAAAACTTGTCAAACCATCAAAATCATAAGTAAGATACAAATTCAAGGTATACAAGTTTTTTTCAATGTTTTATTTAATTGCATTTTTTTTAAAAGTAATATTTTAGTTTTTTAAAAATTTGGGTTTATTCAAAGTACAGGTATGGGATCCCTTGTCCAGAACCCCATTATCCAGAAAGTTGTGAATTACAGAAAGGCCATCTCCTATAGACTCCATTATAAGCAAATAATTCTAATCTTTAAAAATTATTACCTTTTTCCAGTATCTATTTTTATCCAGAAAACCCCATGTCCTGAGTATTCTAGATAACATGTCCCATACCTGTAATAAACAGAATAGAAATATAAATGGATATAACAGAAAGTGAGACAGTAAAACCCACAACAGCATAAAGCCTCTGATTAATCTTATTTTTCTTCTTTGAAGGAAATCTATTTTAAGATTGCCAAACTAATCTTATTAAAAGCATATAATTTGACTAGAATCTTGACTGAACCCATTAACCTACCTGGATTGCCTTGGGAGTCAAGAGTGAAACAGTTTTCTTTGTATATTGGCATTTGTAGCGAAGGGCTCCTCCCGACGTGAAAGGCGGCTGTTATAGGCAGAAGCGTGAGCCGAGACCGGCCCCTGGAGCCTGTTCTGAGTTCTGGGATAACGATCTTGACAGCCCCTTAATGTATGATGATCCAAATTGAGGAAAAATCCCATATCTGGAAAATCCCAGGTCCCAAGAATTCCAAATAACTGGAATCTATTCCTGTACCAAAAACTGAAAATGAATCAGATGAAAGTGACGTGAAACTCTTTGTATATTGTGTTTGAAAAATTGTTGACTTTGAAGCAAAAGTACTGTTTATTGATATTAGTCTTCAATAAGACATATACATGACCTTGCCTTTTAAAAGCACTGCTAAAGTAACTTACAGATATTTTGAAATATTATCATGGTTTTTAGAAATTATACAGAATTTTCAAAAGTGCAAATTAACATGAACTAAATGCATATAAATGTTCTCTCCTGGTGTTATGGACCTTTAAAATTCAGTGTATACATATTACTCCAGACAGAGTTTAATACTTCATTTGATTTAAGCAAATTACAATTCCCTGAACTAAAAATAAAAGACCACATTGCATAAATAAAATTACAAAAAAATTAGCCTATTTTCTAAATGAGCTCAGTAGCATGAAATTGGTTTATATAGGGATGAGGTCATGGGCCCTCAGGGACTTCCACAATAATGAGTATCACCTCCTTATATATGAACGTCCTCTGCTGCTGGAGGCAAAAAACACGTTGATTAGCTTTCTATCTTTAAATGTAACCGAAGACGGCCTGAGGTAGGATTTTATTACCAGAAGGAACAGCGTGACAGAAATGACGTCAACATGAAAAGGCTAACATGGAAAATCTAGTCTGAATGCTGGTCAGCAGACACCCACTGTGACCTACAGCACTTATATTTGCCTATTTGTGTCTGTAAGTTACCCTCCCATCTAGATTGTAAGCTCTACGGGGCAGGGACCCCCATCCTCTTGTGTCTTTGACTCTTAACTTATCGCAACTGTATCTTGTATTTATTTGTGCTTATTGTAATACCTTGTATATATCTATTTTAATACCCCTGTTTATATTAATGTATTCTACTGTACAGTGCTGGGTACATAAGTAGCGCTTTATAAATAAAGTTATACATACATACATTCACGATCACCTTTGTATGTAGTGACCATTGTTCCAACCTATAAAATTATAAAAGAGCTTAGCAGACAAACTGACAAGAAACCACATATACACTTATTTTGAGGGATTAACAGGCAAATTTATAAAAAGAGCAAAGTTTGCTACTGGTGTAATCACCTATAGAAGCCAATTAACAGGAAGCATTTACTGGACACATAAAACCAACAAATAATTTGTTGCTATGTGCCTTTTATTACATATGGGAATAGTATCCAACCATAAAAACTCTCACTTTTGGTGTACAAAGTTGGTAGAGACTTAATCAAATATAATTATTTCTGTTAATTGTGATTCCAAATATTGGTTTAATTTAGCACCATGCTAATTTTCTGTAAAAAAAATGGACATATATCTCATCTTTTGTCTTTATTTGATCTATTGATATAGAATTAAAGAGTTCAAATACAGTCTAAGGGCACAAGCTTTACATACATTGAAAATTACACAAAATATGAAACTTTGTACATGCAGACATTAACTTGGACGCACTTTTTTCATACATATATAAATTATTAAGACATTATTTGCATTTCAGTTAAAGCAAAACTGGACTGTAGAAAAAAAAAGAAAATAGATTGTGGAGTTCTAAAAAAAAAAAAAAAAAATACATTTATATGAAATGTATATGTAAGTAAGATACAATTTGTAAGCTAGAAATGCCTATATCTATCAATACCTTATCAATACCTTACTGGGACATGTATGATATATTTATCATTATATCAACCCCAAAAATAAATGTTGCTTAATAAAAGAAAACATAATTCTAAGCAACTTTATAATACTATGACTTTTTAAACAATGTTGCAGAAGCCAGTCTCCTCCAGCAAGGTCTGTCAGGGTAGACAAACACTGCTTTTACTGCAATAATAATTTAATTTACTTCCTGTTATTTATACAATGCCAACACATTTCTGCAGCACTTTACAGAAAAAAAAGTAAACCAGAGTACCCGGAAGAAAATCCACAGATAGCATCCTGGCTAGGATTGAACTCCCAGCACTGCAAGGCAGGAGGGCTACTCAGTGAGCTACCTGGCTGCCCATCTTATAACTAACTTAAAAACCTTTACAAATTTGTAATCAATGTATATTGCAATGTTGCTTAGAATTATGTTTTCTTTTATTAGACAAAAAAAATTACATATTTTTTGTGTTGACATGTCCTTTAAGGCTGCCTTGTGTTTTACTGCTACTGCCCTGAAAAATAAGGGGGAGGTGTTTCTAATACCAGAGCCTCACTCATTGATTTTATCTGTGGGAATGGTTAGATTTCCTTTGGGAAATTACAAGCAAATGGTCACCAAGCCTTTGATATTACAGGCTCCATGAATTGGCTGACATATAAGTAATTGAAGAAATAATAATGCATTATAAATATTAACAGAGGATATTGTAATAAAAATGATTTCCTGGTGCAGTAGCCCACAACGACCTCACAGGCACTTCTGTGCAGCATATTAGTAACTGCTACCTGTAATTAGATACTGAGAAACAATAACAAAACAACTTATATTCTTTGAACAATTGTAGAGAGGGCCAAAATGTTGGTGTGGGACACATTGGTCTTTAGCAAGGTCCTTGAAAGGTCTCCAGGTTAAAAAAAAAAATCACCATTTTATATGGTGTCAGTATAGATTAGGGGTTCCCAATCTTTTATACACGTGAGCCACATTCAAGTGGAAAAAGTGTTGGGGAGCAACACTGGCAAGAAAAATGTTCCTGGGGTGCCATATGAAATCTATGATTGGCTATTTGGTAGCTCATGTGTGTAGTGTCAGCCTATAGAAGGCTCTGTTGGCATTACACTAGTATTTAATGCAACCAAAGCTTAATAAGCACCTGGTTTGAGGCCACTTGGAGTAACATCAAAGAGGTTGGTGAGAAACATGTTGCTCACAATCCACCGGTCCCCTCCTCGAAGCTCCCTCCCCGCAACATTGATTCAGTTCAAAAGTTTCTCTGTGTGCTGACCTGCCATAAATCTGCACAGCTGTACCATAAAATACCCTCCTGCAAGATCCCTATCTGAGAACTAACAGAAGAGAATAAGAAGACAGGGTAAAATGGTTCCTTTGCTTCGAAACTCAGGGAAACTTTTGAACTGAAAAGATGCAGAAAGGGGGGTGGGGGGAGCTGGGGTCAAGGATGAGCTAGGGTTTAGTTATTCTTTTTTGATGATCTTAAGCTAAACACTGGGGGGGTTTTAATATTTACATCCTTTTCTTTATTTCTCTATCCTCTCTAGTAAAATGGTGGGGTACAAGCTGAGGTGACATCCTAGCATTGGTATTTTGGTAAGAAAAATTTAAAGGACCTCACTGGGTCAGTCAGGGACATTGTAATAAATATGCAAAAGGGGCATTTGTCTTGAACCCACCAAGATAGGGGGCCCACTAGCACACCTTTCATCTTTTGGCAGACCCCTCAGTTTAATAAAATAGAAGAGACCTATAGTTATTTAGATTTCTTAAACTTTTTTTCCTGCAGCCATTTTATGGTTTATCAATAAACTTGCTTGGTTATTTTACAGAAAAACTACATAAAAAGATGACCCTATAATAAATATTGTATAATGTCAACAACTGAATTGCAAAATATGTATTTGGCCTTATAACATTGTTTTGAAATGCTGTTTTTATGGCGCATATAATGGCTACTCCATTTGTGTATTATCTGCGTAATTTAGTATCCCACTCTTTATAGCAGAAAATCTAGTGTCATTTAAATATAAACCTCAACTATACTTTACTTTTAATGCCAGTACTCTCTGAAACACATATTGGGCCATGAAACACATTATTTGAGAATATAAAATATAAGTACTATAATATAAATATAAGTGGCTTACACCATTTACTGTTACATGACTAAGTTCTCTAGGAGACAGAAGTGTTACTGGGGAAGCTGCAGAAACAATGGCAGAAAGCTTAAAATTTTGACTTGCATTCAGCTTCTACATGCAGCATATTCTTTGACTAATACATAGGGGCCAATTCACTTAAGGTCGATAACGCTTATCGCATGCTTTTTTTGGGTTAAAAAACATGCGATAAATAAGTACTGATTCATCAAAGTCATTTCGCATGCATTTATCCACATATCGCATGCGCAAAAAAACGCATCATCACAAAGCGTTATTTGTAACGCATTGCGTTAATTAGCAAATAGAAATAGTACTAACGCATGATTTACAAAAGCATATGAAGCGTTAAATGTGCAAAAATATCGCATTAATCTGTGCAAATATTAACACCTACTTGGGGCAGGCGGTACTTAAAGAAAATTGTGGTTCGCGAGCTTTTGGCAACACAACATGGAGTTTGCAGTCGTATTTTTAAGTATGTGTTGGCCCTAGAGTGATGCATCCTCCAGTTTTAAGGGAAATGGTTACGTGCGCAATATCATGCTCTAAATCAGTGGTTCTTAACCTTCCTAATGCCATGACCCTTTAATACAGTTCCTCATGTTGTGGTGACCCCCAACCATAAAATTATTCCTAAGACCATCGGAAATATGTGTTTTCCGATGGTCTTAGGCGACCCCTGTGAAAGGGTTGTTTGACCCCCCAAAGGGGTCCCGACCCACAGGTTGAGAACCGCTGCTCTAAATATAGCACACGGCGAAATATATTGCGCGCGGTGGGAATCGCAAGAGCATCGCTCATCATGAGTTAAATAACGCAAAGAACATCGCTTCTGAATTATGACAAATAAGAATAAGAAAATATCTAATGGCACAGATTGAAAGGAAAATATGATAGTGTCTTTGAGGCAGAGAATAGTTTAATACTCCCTCTCAATTTAGGCTCACAGAGTGATTCAACCCCTCCTACTGCTTTGTAAGGGCTCTGGCACACGGGGAGACTAGTGGCCCATGACAAATCTCCCTTGTCGTGGGTGACTAATCTCCCCAAAATGCCATCCCACCGGCGATGTTATGGCATACGCGGCGCCGCGATTTCCATGAAATCTCGGAAGTTTCCTCTCAAGGCAACTTCCACGATTTTGGGGAAATAGTCTCCCCATGTGCCAGAGCCCTAAAAGGGCTTATACCTTTCATCACTGTAAATGATAACCTTAATGTGCAGAATAAAGCAGTAAAGGGGGTACCCAGACTTTACCAATGTAAGGTCTATTTTAGGGGAAGGTCACCGTCTCCCACTTCAGCCAGGGGTGGTTCTGGCTCCCATGCCACCCTGAGGCTGCCTTTTCTGATGCCCCCACTTACATTTTTTGCGCTCCTACAGGGACAAGGAGGGCATTTACATGCTCCGTGATTACAAGCTTCATATCTCTGATCTGATCCAAAGAAAACCTGAAGACACAGAAGATGGCACCTATCAACTCCGCTGTGGTATCCTGCACTCTAGGTCACCTTTACAAAGACACTTTGATTGTAATAGACTCTGCAGGAAGTGTGTAGAGACTTACAAAAAGTGTTTAGACCTTTTTACATATTATATACTGTATGTTGCTTGCCCTGTTTTGGTTTGAATAGTGGATTGAAGTTAAATAAAACTTTATGTGTTTTTGACATTAGCTCATTCAGCTACGTAAAAAAAGGTCCATAAACACTATCTAAACTTCCAGAAATAAATATAAATGTATTTTTATACAGACATATCTGATATCACAGACTTAAAAGAAGCCATGTTACTTGTAAGAACCATGTCACAGTTACCCTTAGGCTCAAAGTGTAATACAAACCTGCATGTACAGAAAGTGTATTGAGCTTGCACTCACTTAGTTTTGTGATAGTGGATTGAAGTGCATAGTATTTTTCATATTAAGGGAAAATATACCCTCCCTTTTTGACATGAGCTCATTCAATTGTGCTTATGTAGAAAAGGTGCATAACACTATCTGAACTATAAAGAAATAGTATATATAAATGTATTTTTACACAGACATACATAGTGAAAGGAAGCCATGTTACTATTCCAAACCATTTCCAGCCTTCCCTTCTAGACTGTAATGCAACCCCTCCCTTCTCTTGCGCTACTGTGAAGTGATGGATTCCAGAATCTCTGCTTTCTGTAGTGAGTGGTGCACAGATTACCTGAAAAGCAGAGGGACTTGAAGTCAATAAATTCTACACTTCACAATGGAGCAAAGTGAGGGAGGGGTTGAATCACTCTGTGAGCCTAAATTGAGAGTGAGTATGAAACTATTCTCTGCCTCAAAGACACTATCATATTTTCCTTTCAATCTGTGTCATTAGGTATTTTGTGTAAAATAAAATATACCTTATTAATTACTTCTGGAAGATCGGGAAGTGTTTATTTACCTTTTCTAAATAAGCCCAGCTCAATGAGCTTACATCAAAAAAGGGGAGGTATATTTTTCCATTAAGGTGAACTGAAGGCTAATATGTGAATGCTCTATAGCACACTATGGGGCTGATTGACTAAAGGTCAATAAATCGAGCGCTATTTATAGAATGCGTTAAAAATGTTATCACTTCTTATTTTTTGCGACTTAACGCTCGATTCACTAAAGGGACACTTGTCATAATTTAGAAGCGATGTTCTTTGCGTTATTTATCTGACGATGATTTTGTGTTGTGTTTCACATGACTCACGCCATTTTGTGCAGTTCTGCTGTGAATGTAGAGATGGAGAGAGCGCGGAAGGTGCAGGTGCGCAATTGGCAAAGCAAGGTAAGTGATGGAGAGTGATGTTGAAGCCAGCAGTGGCAGTCTGAAAAAGGTGGCAAAAGTGAGGGAACACCAAGGTAGGCTGGGGCATGAGCAATCTGAGAGAAGACACAGGCACATTGCAGAATACCAACAGAGGCCAAAAAGGAAAATTGAAAGCCTACATGAACCAAGCAGGTTCTACATGAGAGATTTACCCACACCACCAAAGCTGCACAGGAAGGGTCACTAACAAAACTAACACCTGCAAGTATTCCTACTTCTATCCCAGCAAATTTATCCAGCAGTGACAGTGAGGAAGAGAGGCCTGGCTACATTATCAGCCCAGATTTGTCTGCTATTGAGGGTACAGATAAAGATTATCAGCCAGAGGAAGCCACCTCCTCACCCAAACCAAGCAAGAAAAAAAAGCAGGAGAGCAGACTTCGAAATCTTACATTTTCTGAATTTGAGAATGAGGCTCTAATTGAGAAGCTAGTGCCTGTGTACGACCAAATCATCGGAAAAGACGCATCCAAAACAGCTACAGCTATTAAAAACAGAGCATGGAACGACATAGCTGACCATGTGAACAGTGTCGGGGGCTGTCTCAGGAGTGTCCAACATTGTAAAAAAAGATACTTGGAATAAGGTTCTCAGTGGTGTCCCTCAGGGTTCTGTACTGGGTCCACTTTTTTTTAATTTGTTCATAAATGACTTAGGGGAGGGTATTATGAGTAATGTATCAGTGTTTGCAGATGACACAAAACTCTGCAGACCAGTCAATTCTATCCAGGATGTGACATCCCTGCAGCAGGATCTTGACCAACTGGCAATCTGGGCAGCTAAGTGGCAGATGAGATTTAATGTGGATAAATGTAAGGTCATGCACCTGGGATGTAAAAATATGCAAGCCCCGTTTACCCTTAATGGGACTGCACTAGGCAAATCCATAATGGAGAAGGACCTTGGAGTCCTTGTAGATAATAAACTTGGCTGTAGCAAGCAATGCCAGGCAAAACAAGGTTTTGAGCTGTATTAAAAGGGGTATAGATTCACGGGAGGAGGGGGTTATTCTTCCCCTTTACAGAGCGCTGGTAAGGCCCCATCTAGAATATGCTGTTCAGTTTTGGTCTCCAGTGCTCAAACGGGACATTATTGAGTTAGAGAGGGTCCAGAGAAGGGCAACTAAGCTGGTAAAGGGTATGGAAAGTCTCAGTTATGAAGAAAGACTGGCCAAGTTGGGTCTGTTTACACTGGAGAAGAAGCGCTTGAGGTGACATGATAACTATGTATAAATATATAAAGGGATCATATAATAACCTTTCTAATGTTTTATTTACCAGTAGGTCCTTCCAACGGACACAAGGGCACCCACTCCGTTTAGAAGAAGGGAGGTTCCATTTAAATATTCGGAAAGGATTTTTTACAGTGAGAGCTGTGAAGTTCTGGAATTCCTTTCAGCCTCGCGCTGGCTGAAACATTATATAACTTTAAGAAGGGGCTGGATGGATTCTTAGCAAGTGAGGGAATACAGGGTTATGGGAGATAGCTCTTAGTACAAGTTGATCCAGGGACTGGTCCGATTGCCATCTTGGAGTCAGGAAGGAATTTTTTCCCCTCTGTGGCAAATTAGAGAGGCTTCAGATGGGGTTTTTTTTGCCTTCCTCTGGATCAACTAGTAGTTAGGCAGGTTATATATAGGCATTATGGTTGAACTTGATGGACGTATGTCTTTTTTCAACCCAACTTACTATGTTACTATATCAAAAGGGTCCTAAAGAAAAAACTTGCGGAAGACTACAGATACAGGTAAATATATTACATTCATCTTTCTATTTAACACTTGCTCATCTATTCTCCTCAATCTGCTTTCACTTTTGGCTTACTGTCTTTCCTTCATTTTTTGGCTTCTTTCATGCTTTCTTTACTTGTATGTTATGTATGAATGTATGTATGTATGTACATGCGTACATACGTACATACACACGCCTATCATTATGTGCGCTACTTATGTACCAAAAGCTGTGGAGTACAACAACAAAACATTTAATAGGGGTTAATTTAGATGTCATTAAAATAATATTTCCCAAAATAGTTAATGCCTTGTTCTCTCCTTTATGAAGGAGGATTATTGTGGAAGCATTGTTTAATAGAGAATATAAGGGAGAGCCGTGGGAGTTAGCGAGGCTTCTTAGTAGCAACTTGCAGCATTTTAGTAGGGTTTGTGCCAGAGCATGCCTTAGTTTTGTTACACTTGAAAGAAAGGGGATTGATTGGGGCAACAATGAGTAACAAAAAGTGACTGCGTTGTTATGGCTTGCTTATTGTAGGCAACACAATAAAAGCATTCATATATTTATTTAGGTCAGGAACTGGAGGAGGTCCTTCAACCTACTATACCACCTATGAGGAGCAGCTTCTGCCGTTTATCCACGGAGACATCGTCACTGGTGTCGCCGGGATCTATGATTCGGATAGGAAGTAGGTGTAATGACATTAATACAAGTGTATTTTCTCTTGCAGAGATACAATGTTTTGTAAAACAGATTCATCCTTACCACCACCTGGCAGAGGCAAAGGCAGACAATCCTCAGTTTCTACCATTCCAGGTAATATTGTTTCCTAATTTTGGAGGACATGTGTTTTGTGTCTTGTGCAATGGCATGAGAGTGAATTGTGTCCGTGTATATTGCAGGTGTTTCAGTTACAGAAGTGCAGTGTATTGCTAATAAGATAGGTGTGTTATTGGACAAGTGTGTCTTGCTGGGTTAGGTGCAGTACTTTTGGACAGTCAATCTTTTCAACTTGTTTTTGCCCTTGCACTCTGTATGGCAAAACATTTTACCTTTTTTGCTCATTTGAAATGAATCAAATAATTTTTGCAACATAAACTTTGTAATGTTGTAAAAGAAATGATAAACATTATTGTCCATGAAGTTTTCCTGGCATCATGAACATAATTCAAAACATTGAAACTATTTTTATTTTTTCAAAAAGGTTGCAAAAGAGACACTCCTCAAGTCAATTCCACTCGCCGCAACACCAACAGGATCCTGAAATAGAACAAACAATATTTAGTGGTGATGATAGTGCAAGACAGTCTGGGGAATGTTTCAGTGATGTTGCACTTTTTTGGACGAGCCCTCAGAAACTCCCCAACAACCACAAGTGACACATAAGTCCAAAGCCACAATATCTCAGGTTCCCCCCCAAATAGTGGAAACTGAAAAAGATTGTTTCCACAAGTCACTTATACAGTATAACAAGTTGCTCATGAAAAAAATGCTCATTGTACATCTAGGGGGCGATTTACTAATCCACGAATGGATGGAAAGCGCCCGAATGCTTTTTTTTGTAATGATCGGTATTTTTTCGTTGCCATCGCGACTTTTTCGTAGCCACCGCAAAAAAATCGGAAAGGTTTGCTCGCCGGTTACTAGCGCTCAATATGAAAAAGTTGCGACAATTCGCGCAAGTTGTAACGGCTACGAAAAAGTCGCGACAATTCGCGCAAGTCGCAACGGCTATGAAAAAGTCGCGACAATTCGCGCAAGTCGTAACGGCTACGAAAAAGTTGCGTCAATTCACGAAAAAGTCGCAACGGCGACGAAAAAAATCGCAAAAAATACAAAAAAGTTGCAAAATGTTCGTTTCAAATCCGATTTTTTCCCATTCGGAATTCGGATTCGTGGATTAGTAAATCAGACCCATAGACTTGTGTGTTGCCACAAAAGCTTATAATGACAGTCAGGCACGACACACCTCATACAAGGCAGCTATGTTAAACCTGCATGAGGAACACTTGAAGGTCCAGCAACAAAAAATTGCTTTGTTGGAAAAACAAAATTCCCTTTTAGAGAACATGACTAATGCACAACACACAAATGAACAAAACTTGATAACTGTTCTCCAAACAAGTTGAGTAATGCCAACACGCTCTACTACTAAAGATAGTGCTGATAGTTCAGCAGCCACTTCTGCAGCTCCAACTAGACAGCTGCATAAAAAAAATAAATCTCCCTGTTTTCTTGATTTTGCACGAAAAATTTTATTTTACAATTTGTAAGTAATCTTTGAGTTTTGGAATTTTCTGGGGCAAATTTGGTATTAAGCAAAAATATTAATACACATTAGTCCTATGTGCTTATAGTGCTTTGTAAATAAACATTGCTTTAACATGAGCCTTCGTTGCCACTCGCTACTGCTGTGAGAAATAAAATAAAGGAGCATTTCTTTTGTAAGCATGCAACTATTTTCACTGTGAATAAAAACAGTTTTGTTTGAGAAGTTGTTTTGTGTTTCTTTTTTATGGGATCAAAGATTGTAGGTACTTAGTAAATGTAATTGTTATGTTATGATTAATTGTTGAATTGTTATGATTAACTGACTTGATTCCCTCTGTCATCTGCACTTTGTACAGGATCTTTGGGATGAATCGGGTCATCCAGGTAAGACAGGTAAGCCATGCCGGTTAGCCAGATTGTGCAGTACAGCGCATGCTACAACTATCTGGGCAACTTTAGTTCTGCTGTACATGAGGCTGCCTCCTGACTTGTCCAGGCAGTGGAAGCGGCTTTTAAGAACCCCAAAAGTTCTCTTGATCACAGGCCGTGCTCTGTGTATTCGGCCTGTGAATGGGGGTGATCAGCCTCCTAGAGCAAGGGTAGCCAGCATCTCCTGAAATAAAATAAGATGGAATAAGATGCTGAAAACAAATAAGCTGCTTCCAGTTTCCCTCTGTCAAAAGAAGGCCCTTTTGCAATTGCAAACAAAGCTTATGGCAGGCAGGCCCTGGTTTGACAGTGGGAAACAGACAGCAAATGTGGGCACAAATACTTACCTAAAAGCCACCCGTGAGACATTTGTCCGGTTTGAAAACCATCATAAAGCCTGGACTGCCTTAGGATGTAAGCATCGTGTGAGGAGCCTGGAAATCTGGACACGATGCTCCTGATGTTCATAGTAGCGTCACACACCACTTGTATATTCAGGGAATGATAACTTTTCCTGTTCCTGAATACATGCTCCCTGTCTTGGGCGAGATTTAAAGCCACATGGGTGCAATCTATGGCACCTAACACATTGGGGATGCCACTCACACCATAGAACTGCCTTTTGATGGTGTTCCACTCATTTCTATTGGTGGGAAATGAAATGTAATTGGCAGACACTGAGCGTATGGTATCCAGGACCTGGCAAAGGCACCGTGAGAATGTGGGCTGTGACACTCCCCCGTAGACCCCTCCAACCTTCTGAAAACTTCCTGTGGCAAAAAAATGCAGGGAGCACAGAAGTTTGACCATGCCAGGAACAGAATGGCTTCTGCGTGTTAGTGCCTGCAGGTAAGGCTCTAGTACCTCATACAGGCTGTATATTGCTGCTCTATTTAGCCTGTAGCGCCTCACTATTTCCTCCTCTGTTAAGCCCTCTAGAGTGGACCTTTCCCTGAAAACTCTAGGACGCTCACATACTTGCTGATCCTCTTCCAAATCCATCAAAAATCCCAGTGCAAACTCAAAAACAACAAAACATTTTGTTTAAGTACCGCATCTCCCAATTAGGTGTTAATATTAGCACATATTATCGTGATATTTTGCGTGTTTAACGCTTCATATGCGTTTGTGAATCATGCGTTAGTATTCTTTCTATTCGATAATTACCGCAATGCGTTAAAAATAACGCATTTCGGTAATACGCTTTTAACGCATGCGATATGAGTGATAACGCATGTAAGATGAGTGATAACGCATGCGATATGAGTGGTAATGCATGCGATATGAGTGATAACGCATGCAAAATGACTTTGATGAATCGGTACTTATTTATCGTTTTAATGCTAAAAAACTGTTATCGACCTTTAGTGAATCGGGCCCCGTATGACTCATTTACCTGCACCAATGCAATTGCCATTTTTTTCCCACTGTTTTTTCCAGCACAACTGTGTCTGATTTGTTAAAATGGATGCAAGATTGTGTGCTTTTCGCTGTAAATTGGACACAGTTGCACTAAACATTTCCACAGTCTGCCTGGCATTAGTTCCAGTGTTGATGTGAAAATGATTTCTGCATCCAAATCTTTAGCTGCAACTGTGCTGTGTTTATTGACACAGGTTGCTAAGGAAAACTTTGGAGCTACCACCTGTAGTTAGTAGATGATGGTAATTCTGGTGTCCACACATCACCATGCGTCAATAGGTGCAGCAGTGCTCAGTTTGAAATAAAAGTCAGAAAGAACTGATCGGTGTTAAGTATAACTATACATAAGTGTGCAGATCGCATTTTGACACAAGTACCTTTGGCTTTGTGTCTCTGCATTGAAACCATATGCAGGTATGGGACCTATTATCCAGAATGCTTGGGACCTGGGGCTTTCCGGATAAGGGATCTCCATAACTTAAGTCTGCTAAAAATCATTTAAATATTGAATAAACAAAAAAGGGTTGTTTTGCCTCCAATAAGGATTAATTATATCCCAGTTGGGATCAAGTACAAGGTACTGTTTTATTATTACAGGGAAAAAGTAAATAATTTCTAAAAATTTTAATTATTTGCTTATAATGGAGTCTATAGGAGATGGTCTTTCTGTAATTCGGAACTTTCTGGATAACAGGTTTCCGGATATGGGAGCCCATACCTGTACTACTATTTTATATAAAGACGTGAATGTAAGGTTGTTTTACCCTCCTAAATTGTTCTACTTGTATAGTGTTACTAAATTGTTCATTCTGTATCACTGGAACATGTTTGATGTACCATGGCAATTCAACCACCAGCCTTTAAAAGCACACAATCAACACAAAATTTATATGTTTTCAAACATTGTGAATGTGATGGGGCTGATTTATTAACATTCATGTTTTTAAACACAAGTTTTTTTGTGCTAAAATTTACAAATTCCAATTAGGATTTGAGACTTATTAAGGAAAAATAAACTTGAAAAACTCAAATGTAAAAATTCAGCATCTAAAAGCTGGTAAGTTCATGTAGAAGTCAATAGGAGTTGTACTAGCCAATATTTTTTTTTAAAGTTGGCAGACTCATTGAAAAGGAGTATAAAAAAAAAAAGGAGTATAATTGCTCTGCACTTGTTCAGATTTTTAAGCAATCAAGCTTTTGCAATTCAAGTTTGTAATGAATAAGTGCACATTTGAGTTTGGGGAGTTTTTTCAAATGAAAAAAAAACCTCGAAAGTTCACAAATTCTAATTATGATAAATAGGCCTATAAGTTTTCTAACAAAGGTGCAGGATTGGTTCACCACTCTTGGTTCACCACCGAGATCTTGGATCTTCCAGCAGGACAATGACCCCAAACATACGTCAAAAAGCACCCAGAAATGGATGGCAACAAAGCGCTGGAGAGTTCTAAAGTGGCCAGCAATGAATCCAGATCTAAATCCGCCCTTCCAATAAGAGAGACCTGGAGCAGTTTGCAAAGGAAGAGTGGTCCAAAATTCCCGGTGAAAGGTGTAAGAAGCTTATTGATGGTTATAGGAAGCGACTGATTACAGTTATTTTTTCCAGAGGGTGTGCAACCAAATATTAAGTTAAGGGTGCCAATAATTTTGTCCAGCACATTTTTGGAGTTTTGTGTGACATTATGTCCAATTTGCTTTTTTCCCTCCCTTTTTTGTTCTGTTCCAATACACACAAAGGGAATAAACATGTGTATAGCAAAACATGTGTTACTGCAATACTTTTGTGTGAGAATTACTTGATTCTCTGGAAAAACTTCTGGGGTGCCAACAATTTTGGCCATGACTGTATGTCTAGAAAAAACAGAAGTTAATAGAGGCCTCTCCTATATCATATGAATAGATACCACAGTCAAAGGGTGATGTTCACCTAGCAGACAAAAAGAGATTGTCTCAAATGTAATACCCTTATAAAAATTAAAAACAAAACTGAGAACCAAACAGTTTGTAGATTTTAATGGCTTAATTTGTAGATTTTAATATTGTAAATTCTTCGGATCCATTTATCGCATCAATGCATATGTGTCTTCTTTGTCCTCAAAGTAATCCATAGGGCAAGGGTATACATTATTGTAGTGCATGCATTATGAAACAAAAAGTCAGATATCACCCTGCCACAAAGTTTAACTGAAGTCTTGCTGGCAAAAGTTAGCAAGTGATTTTAGTATATAAACAGCACAACAGACTCCCACTCCTAGGTTTGTGTCCGCCTCATAGTCATCTGTGTAACACTGGATCCCTGCAAACATTTGGGGTCACTCGGTTATTGTATACTGAGTATAGCAGTCAAGGCCCTTTGTAATTAGGGTTGCTTATTGTATACTGTCCTCTGGTGTCAGTATGCCCTCCAGTTCCTCCAGGACAATCTGCCTGCCTGTCAACACCAGGTTAGTGTCAAACAACATATAAACACACATTTATTACACTAATGCACACTTAGGGGCACATTTACTAATCCACGAATCCGAATCCAAATGGGAAAAATTCCGATTGGAAACGAACCAGCGACTTTTTCGTATTTTTTGCGATGTTTTTTATTGGTACCTAATGCTATATGGGACATAAGGTGCTTAAAAGTGGAAGGTTTGATGCGATTTTTAGGTATGACATCAAAATTTAGGTAAAGCATTGTGACTCCATACTTTGGAGTATGCTGGTACTTAAAGGGGTTTAAAGCTACAATTCCATTTAAACACATATATTACAAACCTGATAAAATGAGGCAAACAGATAAATAATAAGCATTTTACTTGTCCAAATTTGTAAATATATCTATATTGAGAATTTTTTGAGTTATAATCTATGAATCCAAAAGGTTTCTTCTCTGGATGTAGCCTGTACCATATCTCCACCTCTCTACTGACGCTTTTTTTGGCAAATTCCGATAAAAGTTATTAAAGAGGGGTCACTATTGTGTACTAGTTTACAATGAGCCGAGACTTACTATTACATGTAATGGTATCCTTAATATAGAATTCTTCTTTCGTTACATTTGATTTATATTTGCCGATATATTTGCATTATACATATTTGGCAGGCTTTTGACATTTAAAAAAGCCCTTTAACTTATCATTTGTCAAAAAACGTTGTTCCTGAGTCAACTTGGTACTAAGATCCTTTTAATGGCAGAAGGTTTTTTATATATCACTTTTGGGTGTTCTATTCCTAATTATACGCCAATGTTACCTTGTAATTTTTTTCTATTTTACTATTCAAATTATTTAATGTAGTAAGAAAGGGAATTCTTTCTAATGCTTTTTCTTCTTTATTCACAATATAGTTAAGTTTGTTCTGTAATAATGCCCTTACATCTAGTTTTTTGCTCTATTAATTAATTCACTACTATACCCCTTTTCTTTGTATTGTTCAGCTAGGGTTTGACATTCCTTCTCATAATCTGCAGTATGACTAGAGTTCCTCCTTTCTCTATTAAACTGGCTATAAGGGATGTTGCCATTTCCTATGATGGCAGCTACTATTTAAAATAAACCCATTACAATCCGTGAGTTTAATTTTCTAGAAAGATTTTCAAGTCATCGCATGTCCCTTTCCATATGAATAGGCCATCATCTATGCAGAGTTTCCATGCTACCCAATTGCCACCATTATTTAGCAAGGGGCAAACCGTGTATTCGTTGCGGTCCCTTTGATTTGCAAAAAATAATCTCCCTCAAACCGAAAATAATTCTTGGTGAGTTTAAATTTTATAAATTTAAATATAAACTCTTTTTGGTTACACCTAATTGAACTATCCTAATCCAAAAATATTTAGTTGCTTGTTATCCTAAATTTTGATTTATAATAGTATACAGGGAGGTAACATCACAAGTTCCTAGTATCCATTCCTCTTCCCAAATAATATCATTAAGAAAAAAAATGAATTGTGGCAATTGTGTCCTTTAAATAAGAAGGGAGTTCTTTGACATACTGTATTTTTGTAAAAAGCAATCAATATACTCAGAAAGATTTGAGGTAAGTGAATTACAACACAAAATAACTGGTCGACCGGGTGGGTTTATTAAATATTTATGAATTTTGGGTAATAAAAAGTTCTAGGGAAATTTATTTTTAAATAATTTAAATAAATTTTTTGTAAGGATTCCTTCCTCCTTAGCCTTCATCAAAAGTGTAGTTAATTCTATTTGAAATTCCTTTATTTCTTTTTTAGATTCTCATAAATACTAGTGTTGCTTAACTGTCTATTGATTTTTGCTATATATTTCTCCTTACTCATAACTACAATCCCTCCCCCCCTTAGCTTCTGGTTTGATGCATATGGAGGTATCGTTTTTCAATTCTCTTAAAGTGTGGTGGAAGACGCTGAGGAGACAGGACAGCAGGAATAGCAAATGAAGCCTGCACGAGGGACGCCAGAAGCGAAGAAGCCGTACGGAGGAGAGAGGATTTGGAGATACGCCTGTATTCCCTTTACTTGTGTAAGTAACTACTTGTAAGTAAAACTGATTGTGCTTGGGGTAGACGGGAGCTAGCAGTGCTTCACTAGCAGTTTCTATTTAGGTGCAACAATGGTAACATATCTAAGAAGATTGTGTAAGGAGACATGCACATGTTAACACAGAATGATGTAAGTAAAATAAATTAGCATGTGGTAGCTGCTTCACAGTACTTTACTATTATGAGCGCAATCTTTACTTGCAGATACATCAGGGAACAGGAAAAAGCTGTGTATCAGAGCACATCTTCAGGACTTTATACTGTAAGTTTATTATACTGGTGGATAAGTGGATTCAAAACTTTGGATGCAGCTAGGATTATTGGTGTGATAAGAGCAGCATTTGTTTTTTTTTTTTTTTTTGTTCCAGACACTGCAGCTCAAACTTTGGGCAGAATTGATGGGAATGGAAAATGCAAGTTACAGGATAGAGAAGGGGCACAGCTGTACGTATAGCAATAATTATCTAGAGCTGAGAAAGCATATATTCAGAGCTTGACAGCTGAGTATGTTTAAAAACTCCCAAATTATACAATTAAAAGGCTCCTTTATTGACCTTTATAGTGCTGGTAAACTCGACAACGTGTGTGTTTCATGTCCAAATTATAGGCAAATATTGCTTCTAGCCGCGATTTAGCAAACTGAACGCTGGCTCCTCCTTTAAGTTTTAGGGCAATGCCACACAGGGTTGATTCTCAGCAAGCGGAAAACCGGAATGGAGCCGTTTCAGGCAGAAATACACTGTGTGTGTATGCATCCAGGTGGATTCAATGCTTCCTTGGCAAATCATAGCGACGCGTATGCCATCTCACCAGTGATTTACATTCTTGCCGGTGGGATGGCATTGCGGGGAGATTAGTCACATGCGGCAACGAAGATTCACAGAGATTAGTCGCCCGCAATAGATCTCTGCTACCCGGGCGACTAATTTCTCCTAAATGCCTTTCCACTGGCAACAAAGGGAATTGCTGGTGGAAAGGCCTAAGCATTGCTTCAGTTTTCCGAAGTTGCCTGCAGGAGAAAACTTGTGCGACTTCAGAAAACCAAACTGATGCGTAGGCCTTTCTGCCGGTGATTCCCTTTGTTGCCGCTGGAAAGGCATTCAGAAGAGATCTATTTCTTATAATGTCGTCGGTAGCAGAGATCTATTGTGGGCGACTATTTTCTGCGTGGGACATCAGCCTTGAGAAGGAAAGGTAAAAACTAAGTAAGCTTTATCAGAAAGGTCTATGTAAATACACCTCTATCTATCTCCTTTTTTCCTGTGCCAGAGTCTGAGCATCTCTCTCTCCCCTCCCACAAGAATGCTCCCACAAACTGCGCATGTACAGTGGTCTTGGTCTTAGTGCAGGAGCGTGGCATAATGAGAATTTTGTTTACAGAGTTTTTTTTTTTCGATGAGGCTTCTGATCATCTGAACAGGCGACATATGGGGAGACTTAAGAGCACTATTGAGAGAACTGATGGTATGCCTTTGAGATTAACACTTTATTATCCTTTCCTTCTCCTTTAAAGTGACTCTGTAAACTGTTGTTTTTGGAATGGAAACAGTTTAAAAGCTGACTCCTTTGGGAATGCTTATATATTATCAGTTCAGAACTGGTGCACATTATTGAATATAGAGGATTGCCTCTATATGCAATAATGTGCACCAGTTCTGAACTGATAATACACCTGTGACCAATGTGTTTGCCTGTACATTTTAATTAAAAGCAATCTATTGTTTTTTAATATTTTATTAAAAACCACAAACTACTAACTCTGCCATAAATCTTCAGAAAAAAGCTTCAGAGGGTTTTAAAATAAAAGCATTTTAAAGGGATATATTTCTCTTGCCAAATTGTGCT
This sequence comes from Xenopus tropicalis, assembly GCF_000004195.4. Classification (NCBI taxonomy): domain Eukaryota; kingdom Metazoa; phylum Chordata; class Amphibia; order Anura; family Pipidae; genus Xenopus; species Xenopus tropicalis. The sequence continues at coordinate 78,181,616 of NC_030682.2, read as the reverse complement.
GTCATAATTGTATAGTATTTCTCTATACAGGCTTTAAAAAAAAACTCGTGCAATTGCCCCTGCTAAATCTGTTTTTAGAATTTCAACATTCATTTCTAAGTAGCCACCATATCTGACTTTTTCTACCAGCTGGTACAGTTATTCTTCTGCTAGGTTCTTGTAAGAAGGAAATTAATTATTCATTTACGTTTTTCATTTCTATTAGATAAATAGAAAGGAAAAGCACAATAAATCAAGGTATAGCAGCTAATTCTGGTAGGGGGTAAACAGGTCACACAAGTTTACAATACAACCCTTTCTTAAAGCAGCAGTACTCTGCCAAATAACTGCCAGTTGAGTCTTCTAAGTGGTTGCTGCTAGCTCTAATGAATATGTATGTATGTTCCTACCAGGACAAATGAATGATTTAGTTAGGAAAGAATGTGTCTAGAAGGAAAGAATATGGTGCCTTTGCGTATTGCGTATTACCAACATTTTAAACCTTGCCACATCATATCGTAGTGTGGGCAATTATGTTTCAGAATCTTTCTATATCCACAAAACCTACATTCTTGCCATGCTCAGTTGGAAAAATACCTGCAGTTGAATTCCAGTGTCCTATTGCGGCCCCATGCCTAATATAACCCGCTGCACCGATATAATAACACAGCCTACACCTGTTTACTAGGGTTTTTTGTAGCTGTCCTACCTTTACAAAACCAGTGGACCCAGTGATTGAATGCCAGTATGTTGTTTTCGCCCACCATGCTTTTGTCAACACATTAATAGGGGATTGTTGCTCCCCTTTTGCTTGTATGAACTTGATACACTGAAACTGTAGTTATGACTTTTTTTATAGGCAGTTATTATATCAGGTCCACCTTTCTTTTAATTCCTTGGTTCTGACATAAACAACAGTATAATGTAGGTACAAGCATCTGTTTTTTTGCATTTTTGCAGCCTTAATACACACAGCACTTGCATTTCTTCTCATTAATAATCTCAGAATGGTTTCATGCCTTTTTTATGTCTGTAGGTCTTCTACAATAACAGTATTTTGTTATACCACCAAACACATCAATATACTGCATTTTGTTGCTAAGGAATACTTGAGGTATTAAGCTTTAATGAATATCTGCCTGAATAAAACACGGTAATGCCTAGCTTATACACATCAACCTAGAATGTTTAATGAGCCTCACATAGCACAAGTGAAATGTGATCCTGTTAGCGTCTCCCAGGATGGATGTTTATTTGGCTTAACCTCTGATTGCGCTGCATATTTCACCACAGAATCTGCATTGAATGTTTCAGGTGAGTTTTATTTTACAACAGCTTCACACTATAACTCTTTATTATTTTTCCACTGTTATATTTCGTCAGTTATCCAACACAGATCACATCGAACACAAATGAGGTCTAAATTTTGAGTCACAGCGGACCACAGCTTCACATAAAGACAAATCTTCAAAGTTGTGTTGACCTGGCAGGAAAAAAGACAAAGATAAACAGCACAGCAAACATGTACCTGCAATGCACTGCTCGCCTATTAAATATTAACGGCTTCATTTACATTTAAATAAACCGAGCAACCACAGATGGAATTTCCACTGCTGCCTTTTGGTACTGCTGTCATGGAAAGAAGCCGAAAAATCATGCGTCTAGAATGGACAAATGAAGCAATCTCAACCTCCACACTACAGTGACCTGAAGAGGATCGCTCATCAGTCTGGAAACATGATTGTAGCGCAACATTCCTTTCCACGTTCTAGGTTCCTTCCATAAATTCCAGTGTAAACACTTCTGAACGTAAATAAATTAAGTGTTCCTGTCAGTCACATTTTCAAACTGTAGCTGAAGTAGAAAAGGACGGATGAATGATATACAGCACTGAGAAGATGGCGTGGTGATTTATTTTTAAATATATTCATATATTCATTTTCTCGGTGAGGTTGTTTTCTTTTCCCTTCCTAAAAGTCTATCTTTTCTTAAGCTTTTTATTCATCAGCCATCAGACACAGGTGGGGTTACCCAGCCATACTTCTCATGGGTCTTCACCAAACTTTTGAATGTTGCTTCTGCCTCTTTGCGGCTAAAGGCTTTTTTGGATTTGCCAGCTTTTCTACAGATGCGCCCCTGTAAAGAGAATACAAATTTTATTTAGTGCAAGAACAAATATGACAATGTGGTCCCATGTCACAACATTTATCAAGGTCAGCAACAACCTGCATATAGAGATACCAGAAACTGAATACAAGTGATTATACAAGATAACATCCCATGATAATTGGGGATGTATTCAACCCCAGACTCTCTCTGCTCTTTTGCCTATCAACTTTCCTGATTTTAATTTTGCTACATTTTAGGTCAAGCCCTAAACATCCCAGGTCATGCCCAGTTATGTCCATTATTGTTGTGATTCACACTGTCCCCACCCATTTTAATGTACTCTGTTTGGGACTGTCCTGCTGCTAGTAGGAAGTAAGGTTGAAGACACACAGAGCTATTTAGTAGCAGCTACTTGTCACAGCTATTAAACTCCAGAAAGAAACCCTGCCATAGACAATACTGAGAAAAGCTCCTGGTTAAAACACACGTAGATACAGTTATCAGTAAATGATCAGCATTGTCTATTTCTGTAACTGTGACAAGTAGGCACTACTAGTAGCTCTGTGTGTCTTCACCCTCAAGCCTGTTGGCCTAGAGATATGTAATACTGATAAAATATATAAATTGACTGGAAACCTGCAAAATAATGACAAGCTGTTTATAGAACTATGTCTTTTACAGTTTTTTCTCTTTGCTGCTTTATTAAAACCTGAAATTTAAGGCAACACATAAATAACATATACATTTTTACCTCAACGCTAAAATATACCCTTTTTAAAAGTAAATGGTGGAAAATCATATAAGCATAGGACACACTGGACAGAAAAGCATTTTGAGCATATTTATATTTTTGACATGTCATGTTGGTTGCAATGCCAATTTAAGAGTAAATATAATATATTCCTCATTGGAAAAGCCATGGAAGTTATAAATTTGAAAATCACCATAATACCAATCACTTTTTATCTAAAATGACACTAAACCACACATTCACCATATCACAATTAATAAATTACTAACAAATTTATTTACAAGCCATTTTACCAGACTGCTGTATACTACTGTATCTGTAGATTTAAATCAGCAACCAGCCAACCTTAGTTCTAATTCTACCAATAGCTTCATATTACCATATCTGTACACACCAGTATTTATCCATTGACGTTAATAGAAGTATTCACCAAGTTTCTGCTACAATCTCCTTCTCACGCTTAGCCTCTTAAAAATCAGTGAACGCACTATAACTTTGGGGTTGCAGTGGATGGGATGAGGGAAGACTAATATTATTATTATTTATTATTATTTTTCACATCTGTTTATAAGTGTTTAGATTTGACTTTTTTGATTAATTTGTATAATTTATGCTTAGTACAGGGCGGTATTTGGGGGCCCTGTGAGGTGTACATTTGAAGCTTTGATGTGATATACGCCTGTTACAGGGCTCTAGTAGTAACCCTGAAAGGCTTTAATCTTGAAAGGTTTTAATGTAATATATGCTTGTTACAGGGCTCTAATGGTAACCCTGAAAAATGTGCAAATTATAGTTTTGGGTATAAAAGGGAAGTGACATGGGCACACTATACTTCCTCTGATGAAGCACCTAGTGTGCGAAACGCGTTAGGAAGGAGAGAGGGTGCCATGTAGCATGGGATGTACCTTTCCATTTGGTATAGTATGTTTTGTTTTTTGAATTTTTGTATTTAAATTCTGAGCCAATAAATGGTTGTGTTTCTCACTGAAAAATGTGTTTATTTAATGGAAGACTAATATAGCCTATAAAAAACTTTAGGGTTAAAGTGGACCTGTCACCTTTCACAATGCCAAAATAAACTTTAAAAATATAAACTACATTGTTTAAGAACTTATTCTAGATCTCTGCTACCTTTGTAAGCAAAGCCGTTGTCTCCCAACCCGCTGCTGTATTTTTGCTGGGTGTGAGCTGCCATGTTGATCCTCCATCTTTATGTTTCACGTCAGTTCTACTCTGTTTAATATCGCACATGCGCTGTAAATGAAGGGATGCGCATAGTTCCTCGCATCCAAATTGAGAAACTGTCACACTCCTTTGCGAGTCTGTGCGCCCCCAAGACTCACAGGATAGAATCAGCCCATGTAATGTAGAAAGCTCGCTCACAATAGTTAGGCGCGTCTCTACCATAACGTGTGCGCGTTCTCATTAAAGCTACGCGAGACTGATAGCCTGTATAGGGCGGGGGAGAATAGAAGGAGTGGTGACGTAGAAGACAAGGAGACGCCTCTATGCCTAAGGCATAGAGGCGGAGTTGAATACTTTTGATTGACAGGGCATAAAGATAATAGGCAATATCTGGGGAAACACACAGAAAAGAAAAAAAAAAAAAGCGCTGCTTTTCTGCATCTGAACCAGTAGCTGAATTTTCAGGTGAGAGTGACAGGTCCGCTTTAATATAATAGCCAGTGAGTGTGCCATGTACCCCCTCTTGTGATTTACAGATTAAAGAGTTATGTCAAATTTTTTAAAAAACGGCACCAATCATTGCATCTACAGTATCTTGTCAGAATTGTGTACCTGACTTTGGTGTAAACAATAAATTCTGGAAAGGTAGGCAGCAAAAAATATGGCAAACTCTGCCAATATTTTTCTATTTGCACTGCATTAGAAAATTACCCTTTGGCTCTCTTAGCTTGTTCAGTGAGATAACATGATTTTAACATACATATATATTTCTCATAATGATCTCCCACCTATAGATTCAGGACACAATATTTAAATCTCATTTGCCTTCAGGATACATCATCCACTGCTTTACCCACCTTGACAGGAGGCAGATGCTACTGGCATCCACTGCTCCCAGTGGGTGAAACCTATGCCGAGGACTATTGCTGGAAGTTGCTGCCAACAGTTCCAAGCTGTTTGCTATAGTCTGCTGTAAGAAGATGAAGGTAATCCAAATGCCTAAAAAATACTGATGTTAAACAGCTCATTTTGATTGCATGTACTTGAGAACCCCTGCTAATGTTCATTGGTAGCTTTACAAATATCTGAAAAGGGAGCACCATGTCATTTACCTCAGTAGTGGCAATTAAAATGCCCCAAGTTACACTGCCCTCAATAAAACTTCATGAAAGAAATTTAATTCTTACCCACTGGTAAATATATTAAAGAAATGGAGACTATAGAGAAACGGACATTTTTAATTTCTCTCGATTATTTGTGGGCTGGCAGATGATTTTGAAGGGAAAGTGTAAGCGAAATCCTTGCACAAAACCAAATACTGTTATATTCTTTTTAAATTTAGAAATAGTAACATCTGCTCTTTGTTCAGGCTTACGAGTTAGAATGTGTGAAACGCAGATGTTAATATTATAAAAATGATACAACCTATGCAAAACTAAAACAGCACAGAACAAATGTTCCACCAGTGATATGGCACTATTACTGACAAGTCACAAAAATAATCTGTCATTTGTATTTAAAGAGGAAAGAAAGTGCAAAGGTGTGCAGATGTAAATTCAGGAATGGAAAACTTCCTTCCCTCAGAATAAAGAGAGAAGTGAGTGCAAGCTCAACAGCAATACATAGCTCCTTCCCTGTAGCTTTTCATAAGAACAATAAGGGTGAAGACACTAGGGGGCGTATTTATTATGCTGTGTAAAACTAATTAGCCGAAAAACGGAGTAAAAAGCTGTGTAAAATAAATGGAAAAGATCGCCATCTGAACGCCGGATATTACGCTGTTATTTTCCATAAATTCTGGTGGAAGAAAAAACGCATAAAACAATTACGCAAATTTTACGCTGTTTTTACGCCATTTTTACACGGCGAAGCCTGCCGATGTGTGTCAAATTTTCTCGCCGTTTTTTACACAGCATAATAAATATGCCCCTAAGTAGCAGCTACTTGTCCCGGCTACTAAATGCCAGAAAATTCCCTGCCATAGACTAATAATACTAAGAATTGCCTCTACTAAAACACACATAGAGACAATTACCAGTACATGATCACCATTGTCTATTTTTGTAGCCCTGACAAGTAGCTGCTACTAATAGCTATATCTATGTCATCCATTTAGATGGCCAAATAGCATGTATCTAGTTATTTGGTCTAAATGAACAGGTCTTAGATAAAGTGGGGAGCATCTTTGGCCCTTCTCACACATCCAGATCTGCGAAGGTCCCATAAATACCCCAACAAAGGCATCAGAAGATTTGACAGATTGACTATGATGTGATGGAACAGCAAGAACGCCTGGCTAGTGGATGGACAGTAAGGATGAAACTGGCCAAGCCATATTAATGCATGCACGGCCCCCTTTAATATGACTGATTATTATAAGTACTTTGTCCTTGCACGGAATATACAGTCACACATATTTAAAGGAGAAGGAAAGGTAAAAACTAAGTAAGCTTTATCAGAAAGGTCTATGGAAATACAGACATAAGCACTCACAGTAACAGTGCACTGAAACACGGTATTTCTTGTCTCCTTTTTTGTAAACATGTTGTTCGAGTGTCCGAATTCCTCTCTCAGAAAAATCCTTAATTTCCATGGCCAGAGTCTGAGCAGTACTCTCTGCTCTCCTGCTCCCCCTCCCATAAGAATTCATAAAACTCACTCCCCCCTCCCATAGGAATGTGTGCTCTGAGCTATAATGGCTAGACTGGAAACAGAAAGCTATTTAAAATGGCAGCTGCTGTCTTAAACAAACGGAGAAAGTTTCTAGGGCCCTAGCAATGCTTTCAGCAGAATAAATATATTGTTGTAGGTGGCACTAATGTGGCAAATCTATTGGCAGTAATATGCCAAAATGAATTTCCTTCTCCTTTACTGTTGCAGTATACCATCTTTTTTTCATCATTGGTTGTATGAGTAAAGCTTGTGCTAAACATTTTTTATCTCTAATATCTATGGTATTTCTGGCTCTAAACAGGGCTACATTTAAAAATGAAACTACAGCCACATTCAACTTCCTCGTCCCAAGAAGCCAAAGTCAAACATACCAGTAGTCTACTGAAAAGCCTCTGTACAAATAAACCCGTCCCTCCAGCTACAGATTAGCATTTTAGATAAAGAGCAGCTCATCATACAGACGTCTCAGTGGACTTCTAGTTTGTTTGACTTTGCTCTTTAGAAACAGAAAGTGGAATGTGAATTTAGTTTCATTTTCAAAAATACGCACAGTACGAAAACTTAGAACTTAAAATAAGATTTTTTGGTATTCTGAAACAATTGTACTTTGATGAATGTGCCCCTAAATATATTAAACTACTTCAGCTGTATATTTGCGTCCTGTTCCAGCAGGGCATATTTACATATATATTTGATTATTCTTACTCTACAAAAACATAATGTACATACTGGTTAATTGGTTCTTGATAAAACTGACCGCAGTGTGTAGGTGATAGTGTCCTCAGATTGTCAGCTCTGCTGCTTCAGGGACTCATGTAAATTATGAACATTCTCTATAATCTCTATAAAGCACTGCAGAAACCCCCACCCCACTATCTAACTTTAATGAATAAATTCAGTTTGTAAAACCCCAATTGACTGCACATTGCACATTGCATCAGCTCCTGCAAATTCCGCTCCACTGTAAACTAATAAATAGATTTAATAGGCCTAGAAACACCAAGTTAGAAAAAAGGGACAAAGGACAAAGTGTAAATTAAAGCTCACACTACTCAGTAAGATTTGGGTGTAGATTATAAGTGTGATTGCTTAAAACTAAATTTCAATTGATAAAATGTAACTAAAAACCTTAAGTGGAAACTCAATTTATGCTAAATTTATTATTGGTTTTTCTTCAAATTTCTAAATAAATTCTAAAGGTTTGAGTATTAATTAATAATTAAATTTTTTTCATTAATTACCAATATATTCCTTACTACTACCCAACAATCGGGATCAAGGTTGAAATTCTTACAAACACAAATAATTTATTTTGTGTAGTACAATTTTCAATTTAAGAAACAACGTCACAAAATAAATGAGTTCTGTAACAATGCTTTCCAACTTCTTTCATGTGGTGGGCTTATTATCCCAAAGCGCAAGACAAAAGAAGCACAGTGTGGTAAAACGTGGGCATAAAAGACTTTTTTGGACAGCTTTTACTGAGATATTCAGAGTATTTGTTCTTTTTGTTCTTTGCTTTATTATTATAAAATAATCTGTGCTTCATTTTATTATGTTGGTTATTCTCCACACAAATCTTTATAATGGGATATCATTGTATCATTAAACAAAACATTTGACACTGGTAAGGCAGGCATCTAACCTACTGTATGTGGTGGTAGGGATAAAAAGTGGAAAAAAAAATCAAAACAACAACACTGTGGTGCCATGTTTAACATCACTGTGGACAGTAAAAAATTCAGGATATAGAACAAGGAATCACATTCAACAGTTTGTCCTTTAAAAAAGAAACTAAATTTGTAATATAAATGGAAAAAAAAAACTAAACAAATTAACTATGCCCAGTGGATAAACTATGGAAAGCAAAGTTTCCAAGAGAGCAAAATAATGGTTAATTTTGCTTAGAAATTATATCATACCTCCCAACATTTGAAAAGTTGAAAATAGGGACAAAAAGATTTGGCGCGCGCAGTGTGGCAATTTTTTTACCACGCCCACTTTTGTGACCATTCCCCCAATTACCACACCCCATTTTTTTAAATAAAAAATTCACGTTGAAATGGTGGGATCAGACACAAAATGTGCTATACCCTTATATTGTACTACCTAAGGAAAACAATATAGCAACTTCTACATATAAAATACAAATATAGAGAGAAGGCAGTCAGTTATAACTATGTACCAGTTTTACCCCCCATACACAGTGCCCCCATAGACAGTACCCCCCATACACAATCCCCCCACTTGCTCCCCATAGACAGTGCCCCATAGACAATGCCCCAACTGCCCCATAGACAGAAGCCCCCCATACACAGTACCCCCATACACAATGCCCCCAATTGCCCCCATAGACAGTACCCCCATACACAGTGCCCCCAATTGCCCCCATAGACAGTACCCCCCATACACAGTGCCCCCAATAGCCCCCATACACAGTGCCCTCATAGATGCTCCTTCTTCTTCTACTGCTCCTTTGCAGCAGCAACAGGCCCTTTTATAAAGTTGCACCCTGTGCGTACGTTTGACGTCTATACACACAGGCGCAACCTTATAAAAGGGCCTGTTGCCACTGCATAAGGAGCATAAAGAGCAGGAGCGCCCGGCTCAAGCCAGCGCATCCTGCTGTCCTGGATAGTTCAATGAATGTTCCACATTTCTGTAATCTATTACAGAAATGCGGACATTCATTAAACTATCCGGGACAGCGGGATACGCTATTAAAACCGGCACAGTCCTGCAGAAAGCGGGACAGTTGGGTGGTATGTTATATGTTCATAGGTTATTGAAATAAATCTATATATGCAGCATTTTATAAAAAAATTCCTTCCTTACCCAGCCCCTTGCCCAGTTGTAGGTCAGTGGTCTCATTCTTCCTCCTGGCTTGCTATTATTCTTGCCTGATCCTTTTGGTATTTTGCTTCCAGACTGCAATCTGCAGCTCCCAATACCCTGCTTCCTTCTTTGTCCATGCCTTACCCCCAAGACAACTAGACCCAGACATTATTATTTCACCTAAAAGCTAATATTGTCCATTACTTTATTTATTCTCATACTATGGTTCTGTCCATGAGATGTTACCTTGCAATGAATTCATTAACAAATTTTTCAGTAAATTACAGGGATAATTTTGCCAGAGTAAATGTTTTTGTTATTTACTACTACAATATGGCCATACTAAAGATCTAGTAGTATATGTATATATATAATATACTAATAAAAAATATGTTTTCTTCATGAGTGTGTGCATCTCACACCTGATAAATTTGACTGGGTTTGGCAATATAGTAATTTAGACTTTGGGGACATTTCCCTTTAGGATTACCATTATTACAGCAATGTTTTTTTGTTCTTTTCTGGTACACTGGGAAATTAGCTGCCCGCAACAAATCTCCCTTGTCGTGGGCGACTAATCTCCCCGAAATGCCATCCCACTGGCGAAAATGTAAATCGAGGTGACATCTCCCTGTGTGCCAGAGCCCCTAAGAGGAGAAGGAAAGTCATTTTGGCATTTTACCGCCTATAGATTAATGCAAGCTAGAACACTATATTTATTGTGCAGCTTTACCACACCTGAGTAAATAGCCCTATAAACTCCCTGTTTAAGATAGCAGCTACCATTTTTGCTTGATCTTCGTAGCTTCCTGCTACAGATCTAGCTGTTGGTAGCATAGAACAAACATTCTGATGGGAGGGGAGTGAATTCTTATGAATTTTAATGGGAAGAAGGAGCAGGAGAAGGGAGAGAGGAAAGAGCTGCAAAGACTCCAGCCCCATGAATGAAGAATTTTTCTGTGAGCGATACCAAAGTACATGTATACACAAAAAAAGACAAGAAATCCTGTGTTTCTTTTGATAGAGGAGTGCAGTGTTTCTGTGAGTGCTTATGGCTGTATTTACATAGACCTTTCTGATAAAGCTTACTTAGCTTTTACTGCTCCTTCTCCTTTAACTCACAAAGGCACTGTGTCTTGATTACACATTATTTTTTCTTTTCTCTTTGTATGTATATTTTTTGTTACTGTTTTGTATTAAAAGCAATAAAAAGATTATAAAAAATATCAGTGTGCCTTATTTGTAAATTACTGTATATACCAAACTAGAGAGAACTCAAGGCTGAATAGAGAGAGTAAGTGCTGCAGTTCTACTTAATACATTTTCCTGCTAATTTTTTTCCTAGATTTTCACTTTTTAAGTAGGCTAAAAGTAAACTATAACCTACTGTTTGGAAGGTGGGACATTTTTGAATAATGAAGTCATAATGTACCATTAGCTGAAAAAATACTGAAGCAACTTGATTATATTGTTAATGGTAAAGATTTAGCTATAATCCACTATAAGTACTTTTGCTTGCAGGGTCTGTTATATTACCATATAAAGACATCTATGGAGCATTTGCTAAGGCTCATGTCGAAAGAAATTCTTAGAGGGCTAAATCTATTCTCTTGCTGGTCAGGTCTAATACATATTATTTGCCAGTAGACAGTATTACCGCCTACCAAGGAAGCAAGAAATCAATCTACTTATTGTGTCTAATGAGTACTTTTACGGCACAACAGAAAATACCAGCAGTTATATTTATAGCACAGATATAAATGGAACTGTGAAATGCTGGTTATAGTGACTGAAAGCGCAACATACATAACCAGTCACAAGATTATTGCTGCAGTCCTGTATATGTATAACAGAATCGGTCGATTTCAGCTCTTGCTTGAGGTACTATTGGAATAATCATGGATGCCAACAGAGGGAAAAAAAGCAGATTCACTTGGTGGATAATGGCATCAGTAGCTGCAGGCTCAACTGTGACAAAGATCAAGCCTGCAGTTTCTTCAGCCTGTATCACATATCTTAGAGAAACTGCAGTCAGCAGGCTGACTTATAAAAAGATTAGGCTGCAGAGAAATGTCAAAAACCCAAGTCAAAAGTCAGTATAAAATCAGTATTACAGTGTTATGGAGGAAGAGCAGATCATCTCAGGAGAGAACACTGGGTAACAAACAAAAAAGGAATATTAGGTACAAACAGTAGGTGTTGAATATATACCATCACGTGTCAGGCATGTGTCCCCTAAAAACTTTGTCTCACAAACATAAGAAAGTCATTTTTATTTTGTGTGTGGCTGTTGCTGCTGCAAAAAAATATATATATACACACATACATATATATATATATTAAATCAGTGTTCTATATTTAAAACTGAAAAGTAAAACCATATTTTTTTGGGTGAAAGTAAGTTAAAAACACGACTATGAACTCTGTGATTATGAAGTTGAAGTGTTAATGATAGGATTGGCTTGGGAACTAACTGACTCAGTGTATAATTAGGCTAGTAGCTGAAGTAGTTGGCAGAGATCTTCTGGTACAGAACAATATGATCTCTCTGTCTGTCCTATGAGAAAGTAATATCAGCTTTGTTGAAAGGAAGGAGACAGCCCTGTTGCTCAGAGACAGAGCATGTTCTAAGGCGACCAGTCAGCCATGTCACCTGTAGGGTAGAATGTGACAGAAGATATTCATGCTGCAAAAGGTCACAAAGGCTAAGGCTCCTGGGTTTCATGTAAATACAATTCCCATCTCAAAGACATTGAATAACTCTTGAACTAAATATTTTATATTTTATTAATCTGTGTAATGAATTGTATACTAATTTTGTATTTTTGCATGTTTACTATAAAAAATATTAGTGTTAGGTTCTAAATAATGTGATTGCAGTAATAACTAATTTATTCACATTATACTTGTCATTCCAGAGCTAGTTGGAAACATACAATATGCCCTTTACACTTTGCTCTTGTTATATAGTAGATTAACAGTCTAAAACTCTCAGTGTGTTGCAACACAGAAACAGGGATGGGGCCAAATTTATACATATGGCTGATGGTGAGTAAAACACATAGCTGCAATGTCATCAGTTGCAACAAATGAATCAATGCAATTTGGCCATTCATGTGTGGATGAAAAAAAAAAAATAGCAGTTAAATTGTATGTGAGTAGCCTCTATGGTTGCCACCTTTTTTTTGCCTTTGTTCCCTATTAATAATATTGACATCAAGCTTCATTTTTACTGGCCAGGCTGGTAAAATACCAGCCAGGTAACCCTATTAGCCTCATATCTTTAACAGAGAAACTGAAGGCATCATGTGTGAGAACTTTTTCTTTTTTACAATATGGCACCCATATGTGTTTCTAGAAGTTTTTACAGATTCTTCTGATTCCTGCAGAGTGGGTAAGAGATTATTACAGCCACAGTATAGCACATGGATAATTAGTACCTCTCTCTAACCCTAAAAGATTAGTTTAAACTTCTCTCTGAACTAAAGCACACTAAAGTACTCTAGGAATAGGGAAGGCATACCCACAGTGAGCCATTTCATCTCACTGTAGTATACTATAAGGGGCACATTTATCAAAGTACGATTGTTTTCAAAGGCAAAAAAAAATTATTTTTTGTACTGTTCATATTTTTTGCGACTTTTTCGTTAATTTGCGTGTCTTTTTCGTACTTTGCGACTATTTGTGCGACAATTTCAATTGTATCGCGTTTGTCGCGCCGAGTACGAATGTTTCGGATTCATTAACCCTTTTAGTGCCACAGGACGTAGAATCTACGTCCTGTGTATCAAAGTGCCTAAGTGCCACAGGACTTTTCAAGCTGCTCCTTCGCTCCCTAGCCCCTAGGCAACGAGCACAGGGGGGGAACGAGTGGCCCCTGGGGCGCGATCGCCCAGGGGCCCCATAGCACATACCTGGAATCCACGTGGCTTTCCCCTGCAGTGCCTCTGCCTTCTCCAGCTTCCCCCTCTGCCCCCCACCCCGCTTCCTGCACCCCCTCACATGGGCTGCTGCTGCTGTGCCTGCTCGTGTCTCTTCTGCAGATCTTCAGTTTCTAGACCCCAAGTACACACACAAACACACACTTATTACACTAATACACACTTATACTTACACACACACATACATTTTTTGGGGGGGGTTGGGGGGTTTTACACATTCACAGCACTCACACTTACTTGCACACACATGCACACAAAACACATTTTACCTAATGTACACACTTACTTACACACTTATGTAATTTTGTAATTTTTTTTTTTTATCGCATCGTTTTTATTCTTGCCTGAAAATTTTTTTTTATTGCCATTGCGGATAGCGTATTCGTTAACTGCACTATGCAATACCTTTTTGTGTATTATTTTGGTGTTTCTACTACATTTTCTGTGATTTTGGTGCATTTTTAGGTATTTTATTGCATTTTTAGCCATTTTTATTGCATTTTCAGTTATGCATAGTCTCTAAATGCCACATACAGTGGTGATCCTATGCACAATGGGCATCAAACTGTTCAGTGGACCCTTGGCTTTCATATTTAGGGTGTGTTTTCTTGGTACCCAATGTTATGTGGGAGATAAGGTGCTTGAAAGTGGAAGATTTGATGTGATTTTCAGGTATTTCACCAAAACTTGCAATTTTGGGAAAGCATTGTGACTCTGTAGTTTGGAGTAGAAAGACATGGGTACCAATTTTGAATTCGCCAAAATGTGTACTTTCCAAAAATATATGGTTTTGTGGGGTCAATGTATTTTTTTGTGTTTTTACCCTACAGAAAATGCAGTAAACGTGTTGAATTTTCAGTAGCTAAAGAGACCTCTGGGGAAATTTCTATGCACTAACTTCCTTATGGGGTCTCTAAATGCCACATACAGTGGTGATCCTATGCACAATGGGCATCAAACTGTTCAGCGGACCCTTGGCTTTCATATTTAAGGTGTGTTTTCTTGGTACCTAATGTTATGTGGGAGATAAGGTGCTTGAAAGTGGAAGATTTGATGTGATTTTCAGGTATTTCACCAAAACTGGCAATTTTGGGAAAGCATTGCGACTCTGTAGTTTGGAGTAGAAAGACATGGGTACCAATTTTGAATTCGCCCGAATGTTTACTTTCCAAAAATATATGGTTTTGGGGGGGTCAATGTATTTTTTTGTGTTTTTACCCCACAGAAAATGCAGTAAATGTGTTGAATTTTCAGTTTCTAAAGAGATCTCCGGGGCAATTTGTATGTACTAACTTCATTTGGGGGCTTCTAAATTCCAGATACATCAGTGATCCTATGCACAATGGGCATCAAACCGTTCTGTGGACCCTTGGCTTTCATATTTAGGATGTATTTTCTTGGTACCTAATATTATGTGGGAGATATGATGCTTGAAAGATTTGAGCGATTTTTTAGAATTTTCTTAATTTTTTAATGCTAAATTCAATAAAGCATTGCCGTTTGGTACTTAGGAGTTGGAAGACATAGTTACCCATTTTGGATTCGTCAGAATGTGTACTTTTCAAAAATATATGGTTTCCTGGGGTAAACCTAATGTTCCTGGATTTTTGGCTTTGGAATCTAAAGTATGTCGTATTCTGCTGTAATGCTTTGAAAATTTAGTAATGTACTGCTGGGAGTTTTTGATCTATAGAAGTCAGAAATCTCAATAAAACTATACATATCAAGTATTGGCACGTTCGGGAGATATGAGGCTTTTCAAATCAGTTGAAATTTTGTCCACAAAATAAAATATGTTTCTGGTATAAATCCCTATATCATGAAAAATAGTATTTTTTCTTTTTTCTCTTGTATTTCAAGCTCTAAATCTTGTTCCAGAAGTGGAAATACACAAAAACTCAGGCAGATTTGGAAAGCTCAGGTTCTCCGGAAAAAAACAATATATAGTTTGCCTACCTAAACTTAACCCTTCCCCCAGTAAAAGCCCCTAAATTGAGAGAGCACAGAATGCTTACAAAACGTCTGGCACTGAGGGGAACCGAAATGTCAAATTCTGCTGGCACTTAAAGGGTTAAAGCTTCGTTATTGTGACTTTCTTTGGGTCAGGTTGGAGCTGCAGCGTGCCATTGAGTCCTATGGGAGGCTTCAAAAAACATGCACAGTCAGAAAGGTTTTCCTGCCATTTATGATCATTCAGATATGAAAATTTGGACTATTGGATCGTCAATACGATATTATCGTGAATATTACGATTTTTTCATAAGCATTTTCGTGACATTTCCGATCATCAGAAACTATCGTATCTAATGCAAATTTTACCCATTTCGGGATTCAACTCGTACTTTGATGCATCTGCCCCTAAATATACTTAGGAGCACATTTACTTATCCACGAACGCTCCGACCGTTCACTCGATCAGTTCTGTGACTTTTTTGCCGCTTGTGCGACTTTTTTGTATTTATAGTGCGAAAATATCGGATCGGTTTTGCCGCTGTTTACAATTGTTTGGTACGAAAATTTTGTGACTTTCGGATCGCCAATACGATATTATCGTGACTAATACGATTTTTCTGGAAGCATTTTCGGGATATTTGCGATCTGTTCAAACCTAACAATTACTGAAAAAATTACTGAAAATGCAAGGATGCACTGAATATGTCCAGAGTGCTCCTCTGTGCTTCTAAGTATTACTCTCTAGTATCCACCTAATTGTATTCCTGTAAAGATGTGTAGCTTTGGTTCTCAATAATAAAATGATAAATGTTAAAGGCTCATATAATAAATGTCAAATATTGGGTTTTTTGTTACTGGGATAAAGAACACCCAAAAATACCACCTAATGGCCTCATAAAAGAAAAAAAATAATAATTAGGTTTTGTCCAGTTTTAAGCCGGGTATACATGTACAGATTTGCTTATTTTGCATCTTTTCCTGATATGGCCACCTATGAGTTGGGCTAAATTTAGGCTAATGTTCAGACACATCAAGAAAGTACTGCATCAACGGACCTATATAATCCTCTCCTAGTGTTGCCACCCAGCCTTTATTTTACTAGCCTAGCCAGTAAAACACCTGCCAACTTTTGGCAAACCTATTCTCGCCAGGTTTCAGGGCTAATAGATATCTGGATTTCAACAATATATTGTGCCAGATTCATTACTTCATGGTTTAAACACATGAAAACTTATATGAATGATTTAATTGAAGGAAAAAAAAAATTCTCCTAATTCAGTTCCATTTCTTCCCATTCACCAGACGTGCAAAGAATACCAAGTGGCAGATATCACTTTTAATAGCAATAACATTGGATTGATTTTAAAGTTATATGTACCTGTAAAATGCAATCAAGGGAGTGATTTTGCATTATAGATGGATCTGTAAAGCACAAGCAATCCAAAAAGAAACGGAAGCAATTACAGGCATAAGTGTGTGTTTATGCTCTAACCTATTCTCAGTAGGTTCTAAGTAACTTCTACGGAAATACAGACTTGTGCAAAAAACTTTGAAATCAATTTAAATATGTAATTAATGTATATTGTAGAGTAGTTTAGAGAGAAACAAGCTTTTACCACTTAAAAGACAGGGCCATTGGAACAAGAACAAAAAAAGCATGGGGGGATTTAATTTTTTGTTTGGCATCCCCCAGTTATTAATATCAATTACTTTGTTCCCCAGACAGGATCTTCTTCATTAAACCTCACCAGCTTGGGTTTCTTTATGTCAAAGTAATTTTAGCTTACTCTCCCTGGGATACCCTGTGTTGCCTAGGGAAAAAAGTAACTCACTTTATTCACTGGGGGTGCCTAACAAACTGGCATCTTCCAATGCCCTTTACAATACTATATTTGAGTTTATATCTTCTTAAATATATTTTGTCACCTTGTATAGAAATCGCAGCTTTAATCCCTTTTGAGAAGTATAAACTAACTATGCACACTGTTCAGAAGTGATTTGGCCCATTCTTCCAGACAGATTCTTAGTTAGACTGTGATTATCTGCATTTTTGTTCTTGGGTCACTCTAGTGTTACTTTTTTTAACTGTGGGTCATTACAGTTTTTAGGTTAATGTAGTTTTACTTTACTGTACATGACTAGCAAAATACATTAGAAGAAGGGATTCCTCAAGAGCAATGGCCTGTAACCTATTGGTCAGAGGGTTTCTTAGTATGGTTACAATGTTCCTTGCATCTGAAGCGAATAGCTATGGTATATTTTTTTCTAATGGTTGCTTACTACTTAAGACAAGGGTTGATGTGTTAAAAGGACTGCCATTAACAAAAATCTGTGTTTTAATATATTACTTAAAAACCTAAGGACTATGTAGAAACATGACCAAAGCTTGCTTATGCACTACTAAACCATAGTAACCAATCAGATATTTACTTTTAATAGTCTACCTGCACTAAACCTGTAACGTTAACTACTGATTGACTAATATGGGTTACAGGCCCAGGTCAAATGTTGCCTTTTACCAGTATGGGAAGCAGATAAAGGATAGATGCCAAAGTCACTGAAATGTTCCATAGTGTCAGGAAAATATTAAAGGAAAACTAAAGATTAACATGGACATATGTTTGAAATACTACATATACTACACAGTCAGAAAGTAGCTGTCCCTGTGGAGATGCCCCCAGTAGCCCCTCAACTTTTCTGTTGATTCATAGAGCGTGCTCTTGGCTGCTGTCAATTGCCTAAACCTAAGGACTAATTGACAACTTACAGTAAATATAGTCACAATACAAGGCAAATCAGTTATTAAAGGAGAAGAAAATAGATGTGACAACTTGCTAGAAATGTCAGTCTTATTGCTTACAGCCTACCCAGAGTCAGTGTTCTTTGTCTTTAAAAAGAGCATTGGCTTTGGCATATGGCAAGTCTAAACTTATGAAAAGACTACCTGGGAGCATGGGCCAAGATGGCAGCACCCTGCTGTGCATGGTTTGGAGTGGGAGGTTAAATAATTAGGGTAACCTCCCAGTAACTTTACATTTCCTTTTCATTAAATTGCGTCTTGAAAAAAATATCTGAAAAATCTTATTCGTGTGGCTGATATCCACTATTTATCCAGTTGACATGGTCGCTTTGATTAGTACTTCCAGATGATGTTGCAATCTTTAAAGGTCCTGAGAATAATGAACAAAGTGAGATATGACTCAGACAGCAGATTAACAGTCTGCAAGGGAATGTGTGTGCATGAGTATCTTGGCACAATAATCCCAAGAGAGAATTGTGTGTCACTAGAAAGCTGTTGCATGATCTGTGGGGAAAAGTAACCTGTGCTTTTGGCACAAGAGCATCTGCTTTGCACAAGTCTGTATTTCCGTAGAAGTTACTTAAAACCTACTGAGAATAGGTTAGAGCATAACACACATACTTATGCCTGTAATTGCTTCCGTTTCTTTTTGGATTGCTTGTGCTTTATAGATCCATCTATAATAAACAGATGAAGTGAACTATGTGTTTGAGTGCAAAATCACTCCCTTGATTGCATTTTACAATCACATTAGTGCTTCTTTTAATTTTCTTGTAACACTCATTTTTTTCAATCCGATTAGTCACGTGAATTATCACTAACATCAAAGGGTTACATCATTGGTGTAACTGAGCTGCAATATCGTGCATTTTCATGCTTCAGACTTTACATTCCAGAAGTAAATTAGTAGTCCAGTAAGTGACATCAGGTGACTACATACCTCCCAACATTTAAAAATGCAAAGAGGGACAAAAATAAGTGACGCGTATAAAATACTACTCCCATTTTACAAAATTTGGCAGGTCATGTAAAGTTTAAACACATTTCTGGGTTTTATGTGTTATTACAGATTTGCTAATGCAGGTGAAATTGCGCTTAAAGAAGCTTATCTCAGTTCCCCCAAGAGACCTGCTTATCTTACTAGGTACAATTGTATCTCAGTGAAGGTGTTGTCTGTTGAGTATTTTGGGCTTTTTGCCAAAAGCCTACTTTTCTAATTAAGTTTAAGAAACTTTGCATCTTTTTTTTTAGCGTTCAGTGCAGGAGATCAAAGGGAAATGAGGAACTTTTCAATAAGAATCTGGGACTGCAGGCTGAGCTGTTAAAATCTTGACTGTCCCACGAAAAGCAAGACAGTTGTAAGTATTATTATACCATATTATACCACAGATTTTGTTTTGCTAATTGATCTTATTGTGTTATAAACATAAAAATACACTTTAAACACTACAGCCCAGAGCTGTTCATCAAGGCACAGTGTTTTTTGAGTGTCATTTATGAAATACTTCCTGCATTTTAAAGGTGCTATTGGTCCCGTAGGACCACGGCACCCACAGTGCCATTGCCATATAAAATCAAAAGCATCACAGATCGCCCAGGACCACCTTTCATAAATGCGTTTGCACATTTTCAAGCACTAGTAATTTGCTGGAGAACCAATGCTGTATTGATGAAAGTAGTAATTGCTGCAACTAGTAAAAACTCCATGTGTGCCATAGACCATAATAAGTGGTGCAGTTAATATAAGAAACCCTGGGAGGGTGAGGAAAAAACTAGAATTTTTTTTTAACTTCAATGCAGTAAGAAAATTCTTGAGAAAAAAAATCTATTGACTCCAATGCATTCTGTGAATTTTTGCCATTTTGAACATTTTTCTGCGGTTTATAGAAACCTGGTAGTTGCTTATTACTTCTAAACAGCCATTCATAAATTGTTGAATGATTTGGTTTACATTACTACTGGAACATTTATTTGTACTTAAAAACTTAGATACTTACAAAGGGATCCCATTTTCTGGTGCTCATGTGACTATTTCTACTTCCATTCTGGCAGCCAGCAGAAGCCTGTCTTGCTTTATGGCAGAGATTCTAAATAGATTTCTTATATATTTTTGTAGCCCGGATTCATAGCAGGATCCAAACACTTACAGAAAAATATAGTGAATGCAGACCCTATATCTTTGTGTAGTATCCAGATAATTAGAATCCCTGCTTGCTACATGGCCTTACTTATATATTCATTTGTATTCCGGTTTTGCTGATAGACCCAGAGACCAAATCAAGCTTAGGGTTGTTATGGCAAAAAAATGTACTAAAACGTTTCAATGCCAAATAAGAGCTTGTGTTGATTTTTTCTTTCCTGATAAAAACTCACGTAATGACAACTACCTATACAGTACTATGTGGTTTGGCTCTAATATCTATTCACATATTCTAAAAATGTTCTCCTAATTGCCATCTGTTGTCTACTCCAGACCTGCTACCCAAGTAATTGCATCGTCCCCTTATGTTACTTCTCCCAGGCTTTCCAACCATCACAAATATTCTAATGATTTAACCCATTAACTGCAATATAAGACAATAAGATCTGAACTCATTCCACTGCCCATAGGTGAGCAAATTGTAGGTGGCCTTCTCCTTAATGCTTAATTGAAGTAGCTTTCAGTTCTCACTGAACTCAACATTTTCACAATATATTTACTTAAAGATACTCTTTTTAAAGATCAGTTACACACTGAAATACATCTAAATTTCCATATAACTGTGATATATGAATATCCTGGAACCATTCAAGCAAGGGGCATGGTTCTACAATAAGGGGCAGATCTATTTAATTTAAATTCTTGTTTTGGCACAATTTGTTTAAATTTCAGTTTCAAACAGACCCCATATACCTACAAAAGAAGTGTTACAGTCCCCTGCTGTAATGAATTCAATAAAAAGGTACTGAAAAACTGTAAAAAGTACCATTTATAGTACAAATTGACACTGTATGCCTGAACAATAGATTTTAAATAGATGTTTTCATGCTACATATTACTGTATGTCTGGATTTATTTATCTATATGCTACATAGTTCTATTTTAAAGATCTTTCTAATGTTCTTTGTTATTTTTTCCCTCCTGAACTTGTTTCACTCTGACTCTGTAGCCATCAGTAATTAAAGGAAAACTATACTTAAAGGGGTTGTTCGCCTTTACATTAACTTTTATTGTTTTTATTTGTTCAGCAGGTCTCCAGTTTGAAATTTCAGCAGCTATCTGGTTGCTAGGGTCTTTTTTGCCTTTGCAACTAAGCAGTGATTTGAATGAGGGATGTGAATATGAAAAGGAGAGAGAATGAATAGAAAGATAAGGAATAAAAGTAACAATAAAATGACCCCCATTTGGAATCTAAGAAGATGTCAAAAGGGGATGCAAAGATCTCAATAACTATCAAGAATAAATAATGAAGACCAATAGCAAAATTGCTAGGAAAATTCTGTAACATACAAAAGTTAACTTAAAGGTGAACCACCCCTTTAACCAATAGATAGTTTATACCATTAAGTGGCCTATTAAAGAATCTTACCAATTCGGCTCTTCTAGTGCAATAGCGCTCTCTGCACTAACTAGAGATGTGGCCCCTCTTGGACCTGCTCTGACACTAAAGTTGTAAGCGCAGAGCAGGAGGGGGGTCGGAATCAATCAGAAATTTTAGAATGGCAGCACTTCCAGTGTGCATTGTTAATAAAGGCATACTATTAGCTTGCTGAAATTGCTAGTGGAACCCTGGAACTATGTCCAAGCTGGAGGTAATCACAAGGTCTGTTTGCATCAATAAATGCATTTGCCTGTAGTTCATTAGAACAGGCTGGATGGGCACATTTCTGCTCGAGCTGGTTGTTAGGAGCACTTATGGGCACAAGTACCTTTGTGAATGGTGTCTATGCGTGCTGAGTTTTGCACCCATTTTAGGGCTTTAAACTTGTGGGTGATACTTAAATTTGCAAGCTGTTTTTGAGCTGAAACTATTTATTATAGCAAAGAAACTTTAAGCCTCTATTAATATTCATGGCTCAAAATGTTCCCAGCATTCAGGAAAGTGTTTATAAATGTGATAATATTTCATGCTGGGAAGCCATCAGGATTTTGAAGTTCAAATTTAAACAAGTTTGTCCCTAATTGTAATGTAATACAGGTATAGGACCCATTATCCAGAATGCTCGGGACCAAGGGTATTCCGGATAAGGGGTCTTTCCGTAATTTGGATCTCCATACCTTAAGTCTACTAATAAATCATTAAAACATGAATTAAACCCAATAGGGTTGTTTTGCATCCAATAAGGATCAATTATATCTTAGTTGGGATCAATTACAAGGTACTGTTTTATTATTACGAGGAAAAAGGAAATCAGTTTTAAAATTCTGAATAATTTGATTAAAATGGAGTCTATGGGAGACGGGTTTCCGGATAAGGGATCCCTTACCTGTAGATGCTGCCGATACTGTACATTCCATGTGTGACAATGCATTAAATATAATGTCCCTCATGACCTATATAAGCAAAAACTGATTTGGTAAACTTCCCTGTGATATGAGTGGTATCTATTTGCTCAGCAGCTTTATGAAATCTGTATTAAGTGGATTGTTAAAATTGCCACGTGTTTATAAAGTGATTATCTAACCCAAAGGTCAAATGGGGATAAATAGAAAGGGGTTTCATTGAAAGGAGCCTGATGTAAGAAGTGGAGAATGGCAACATAAGTGATAATAATATTCATCATTTAGTTCAGCTGTGTTTTAGAAAATAACAGATACAATGTTGGGATTACTATGGTTTTAGTTATGAAGTAGAGATAAGCAAGGGAAAAAATCTCTTTCATGGTTCTCTAAACAGCTACTGTACAGTAAGCATTTACATATAAAAGAAGACTGTTACTGCCAGAAAATGTTATTTGCAATTGCAAAACAGATAAAACAAGGGTGATGGCACACAGTAAGGGCTCTGGCACACGGGGAGATTAGTCGCCCGCAACAAATCTCCCTTGTCACGGGCGACTAATCTCCCCGAACTACCATCCCACCGGCGAAAATTATGTCGCCTTACATTTTCGCCGGTGGGATGGTAGTTTGGGGAGATTAGACGCCCGTGACAAGGGAGATGTGTGCCAGAGCCCTAAGATTTGTTGCCCCCGATAGCCATCCCCTTCAGTAACATTAGAATCGCCACAAGTATATTATATGACTTGCAGCAAACCACAGAGAATTTTTGAGAATGGCATTTCAACACAATTAAGCTGAATTGCTGCAAGTAATGTGATTCTAATGTTAAAAAAAGGGTATGGCATTTTTTTTGCGCCCACAGCGGCGCAGATTTAACCATGGGCAACAAACTGTATTGTGTGCCATCACTTTTAAATGTAAATATACTTTAAATGGCTCATTTATCACAATGGCAGCCAGAGCTGTGGAGTAAATCCTTTTACTCCAACTCCTCAGTTAACCGCCAACTTCGACTCCTCTGTTTTTAAAGGAAAAGTGACACCAAAAAATAAGAGTATAAATGTAATTAATATACTATGTTCTATTGCCCTCCACTGCTAAAAGTTGTGTTTCCTTCAAATCCCTACTATAGTTTATATAAACAAAGCTGATGTGTAGCCATGGGGAGTGTATCTGTTATTTAACCTGTGCCTTTTCTCCTTTTTATCCTTGTATGGCTGCCCCCATAGCTAAATAGCAGCTTATTGATATAAACTATTGTATATTATTGATATAAAAGGAGGAGTCTTTCTGAAACAAACATGAAACAGTGCAGGGCAACAGTACCTTATATTTTAATTACTTTAATATTCATTTTTTGGTGTTATTGTTGCTTTAATATTCTAATTTATTTTCCATGTTGAGAGAACACAACATACAAGGCATACGCACTACCCTATGGGCCATCCCAGCCTGTCAGTGCCAACATGAATGAGGATACTGTTCAGGTTTGGGTCTAAATCTATAACTAATCCTGTGTCATTGTGGCTTTTTATTTTAATTATTAAAGAAACTACAAACATTCCCTAAACCTAAAGTTTAACAAAATAAAAACAATAAGGTTATAATAGCTCAGCTGGACTTCACACTAGCTTCTGCCTTTTTCAGCAGGATTCAGATTCGGCCAAATCCATGCTCCTGGCCGAACTGGATCCTTAAAATCATGTGACTTTTTGTCTCATAAACATGAAAGTTGAAATTTTTTTACCACATGCAGCACTCTTTGACCCTTCTGCACCCCAATTTACATATGCAAATTAGGATTCGGCTCGGTATTCAGAGAAATCTTTTACAAAGGATTCGGGGTTCGACCAAATCCCTACTACCAGAATGTATAATTTAGATGTGACTGTGTGGTATATTTACCTCCTGTGTTGCCCCCTTAGAAGGGTAACAAGAAGTTACTGCAGACAAAACTGAGCTCTGTGTATGTTTGTAAATCTGTTAGAAGCTTTTGGTTATGGAGTACAGACCACTTCAACTATGGAGACAACAGAGGAGAGGGATGTGTCACCTGCCGTACTGTAATTGAGAAACCCAGGGTACAAAATAGTCCTTGACCTTTTCTGTAACCTATTCCTGTCAAATGCCAATTGCTCACCACATATGTACCTAACTGCAAAGTATCTGGCTGTTTGGCTCATGGAATGAATCATCAAATCACATACATGATGATGGCAATGAGCCATATGTGGAATGCCTAAAAACAAGCAGATAGCCTTCAATTATAACCTTTTGCCTGAAGATGGTATCTTTTTATTGTCAAAACCTTGCTAAAAAGGGTGTTGGCTATGGTAGACACATACACACTGCTTTATTTTTTCATTGTAATTGGCACAAAACTGATATTTTTTAGATGTAAAGATATGGTTTACACGACACATGTGTAGCTGATGGGTGCTGGTGATGCTGCTAGTTATAAAAATAAATGTACATATACTGTTATATCCATTTGCATAACCTTACACATATGTAACAACATTCATAACCATATCAAGGTAGTTGTTATATACTGCTTTGGTTGAGCTGATATAATGAAATCGGATCAACCAACTTTAACCATACAAGGTGCATTTGCATTGCTCTAATGACAAACACATTTCATCATTTTTACTTCATTAAATTTTTGACACCCCCCCCCCCCCAACAAAACCCCACAGTGTTCTTGTATTAAAATTTTAGAGAGGTTAACAATAAGCTAAGTGATACTTTGAAGAGCAAACCTTAGTTTATCAGAGTCATTTTGCTAATGATAACAATTATGAGAAGTATCCCTGCTGGAGCTCAGATGTTTAACATGATCTCCAAGTGAAATTGAGATTGGTATAATATGCACCAGAGATTGTAACAGAGCACTAGGATCTGAGCCAAAATGTAATAGATAATTGCTGGAGATGGAAAGACTCCATGCACTGCCAACATCTGAATGGTGTGTGGGGTTTAAACACATTAACAAACACCTGGAAAACTGGTTTGAATGACACATTGATTTAAATGCTAGGACTTTTTTTTTTGCTTCTGAATCTGAAACTTTTTAAATCATGTTAATCTCATGTACTCTAAGGCATTTGTCTAAACCATGAACATCCAAGGCCAAATACAAAGATGAAGACATTCTCTTCTTTAATAAATGTGTATTACAGCATAGATGCCTAATGGGTATTTCATTATCTACCAGTAAATCATGGAGGTCCTGCATTTCCCACAAATAGTTCCATTACTTTATTATAGGTACTTCCCTTTAATCTGATTTCAAAGAAATCACTAGGATATGGGCATATTTAACTAAACATGGCAATATATGATTTCAGTGGAATACAATAAAATGACGATGTTTTCATGCAGTGTTTCATGCAGTGTTTCAATTGAGGTGATAGATCCCACACTGGTAAATCCTGGACACCCATTTTATAGGTGTATTGTGACATAAATGGATGATTTATCTTTTGGCTTGCTCATATTTATATCCTGACTGGATTGTTTGTGTTATATATTATTATTATAAAGAGGAAGATCTTATGGATGACACCTTAGACAAATGGATGAAGTGGCACAAGGTAGAGAATATGCCTTATTTATGGGCTATCTCTTTACACACACGCACTTGTGCAAATTAACTTACACAAACTTAAAATAAATCCAAGGTTCACATAAAAAACATATTGTCATTATAATAAAGCATCCTTACATATTACTATAAACATTATAAACTGAAATGTGTGTTAAATCAAATATAAAGGGATAAGTACTACATGTCCTGCCTTTCTGCCTGTGTTGTGCCAGTCCTTTTTCTCAAGTTTTGAATGTAACAATGCACTACCAAGTATGTAATCTTTTGGCTGCAGGACCAGTACTTTACGAGCCCAGTTATTATTTTCCACAGCCCTGTAAAATCTTCTGCTATTTATACAACTTCTGAATAGAGGGGGTCGCTCATTCATCTAATAAGCACTAATAAGCATTTGCTTTCCCTTTCACAGAATGTTCTGAACTTTCTCAGATGATTTTTTTAGGACAAGCATAACCTCATTTATGATGAATATATCATTTCCATTATCATAAGAACGGGGGGATACATCCATTTTCACTGTTGATGTTTAGTGGTGTTACTAAGGATGTATTAGCATTGGCAGAATCTCCTGGTACAGCACATTACATATAATAGGTGTCTTTTCTAAAAGGGAAAGGATTAGTGTTCTGTGACTGACCCAATTAACCCCAAAGCAATCAATGTATTTGGTAAGGTTTCAAGGCAGATGTTTATATTCACAGATTGCATTATTACAGAATAATATCCTACACAGAAGTACTAGCCTACAAAAGTCAGTGACATTGACTGAATAAGGGTTTATTTTCCTGTATGACAAGAAATTTTATTAACCAAGCAATTGGTGTCACTGGGTAACATCATGCATGGTATCCACATAAGCCATTTATTTGATAGGTCTATACATCCATTTGTCCATACATAGATTCTGTGAATGGATCAGAAAAATAGGAGGAGGAAATCATATTTTTTCTGTTTTGTTTACATAAACATAAATTACATAAACAAATGTTTCCAGATTAAACATGGGCTTATATTTTTATATAAGAAACTATAAAAAAGGTCAACCACTTTCAGGGATGCCAAACCTGCTTCCTTCCAACAGTTGAAGAGGAGCTGGTTTGAGTCCAACTAGGGAATACTAAGAACTGCACTTTACCGACTGCTAAAAAGACATTATGATGGGCATTCCTGCCATACATACACACCAACAGAGAGGTGTCTGTTGTCGGTTTAATGCTTACCTGTCCCTTGACAAGACTGGCAGCGAATTGTCTCATCACTGCCTCCACCGTGTAGGCACTCGACCATCCTCTGGGGGTGAGCAGCTCCATGCAGATTGCCCCACCATCCAGCACATAGCCATTCTCCAGCCTGGGGCTGAGCACCCGCATAAAAGGAGGAGAGAAGGGGAAGTTGTCCGGGAATGTCAGGTTGAGCAGGATATACTCTGTGTTGGTCTCCTTCATGTCCTGCCAGAGGGTGGAGTCCTTGTCCACCTGGTGCAGTTTGACATTCCAATCGAAGAGGCTGTCATCCACCAGCTCCACAGAAATAAAGTGATCGTTCAGCTTGCGGATGTCTTGCAGCTCTTTCATCAGCCTTCTGCTCCTCACCTGGGTGCAATGCTGCCGATTAGGGGGCACCAGGGGTTGCAAAGAAGACCCGCCGCTTTGTTTCCCACCTACCCCTCCATTTCCCGCAACACCTCCTTGCTGTTTGGACTCCTTAGTGATGGTCGGGGTGCTCGTCTCTCTAGCGCTACTCTTTTCTTTACCCCCAGCTATACAGTGCTTGTCCTTGTGGGCCTGCTCAGCCTTTTTGCCCTTGATCTCAGGTTGGCCAAGGATCCCATCAGTAGTTGTTGTGTTATTGCTGCTGCTGCAGCAGCCGCTGCTGCCTCCCCCACAACTCCCACCACCACCTCCTCCTGCTGAGCCTCCTTGCTGCTGCTGCTGCTGCTTGTTGCTGCTGTGCTTTCCCTTGCTACCCTTCAGCGACCCTTGCTGGCTGCGATTATGATGATGATGATGCTTAGGGTCTTCCGTATCCCTATCATGAAGACGAATCAGCCCTATTTTCCGCAGCAGAGTAGCCATTTTCTAGGGTCTTTTGATACCAACCTGCTTTCCTCTCTTTCACTATCTCAGGGCAATGAAGGAGTGGAACAGTGCACAGCAGTCTAACAGCGCTGAATGCGAGCCTTGCCCAATGCGCTTTCCTTAACTTAGATCGCACCTGGCATTGCAGTAGCAGTCAGACGATCAGAGGCAATCCATAACAATTTCCCTGTTTATACACTGCATAAATCAAATTGTAGCCTGGGACTGCGCAGCTGAGGAAGACCAAGCAGGTAAATGCAGACAGAGTGATTCATGAACACTGGGGAAAGTAGATGAGTCTGTTGTGACAGCAGGGCTGCCTTGCTTGGCTGTTCCTCAGTGGATTAATCCCCATTCAGCCTACTACAAACCTGACTCCCTTTTCCTTTTCGTGATCATCGGTGGTGGCAGCTTAGCAGGATCCCTGTATCAAACACACTATGGCAGCCCGACTCTCTCTCTCCTTTTTTTCTGCAGTGCTCCGATCTCTCTTTTTTTCTACTCTGCTCTGTTTTCACCTCCTCCTGGTGCAGTGAAATAGTACTGATCGCCTGCCAGCCCTATCCCTTCTGTCTCTTATCTGCAGACCTCACAAAAGAGGGGGGAGGGCTGCTGTACAAGGAGGGGAGGAGGGAAGGAACACTGCAGCTCACATGGAAGCAGCAGGCGAAGCAGACACACGACTGGATACATTAGAATTAAAAAGGTCCTATGATTAATCCACTGGCAACTCCCATTATTCAAAAGAGCCCGGTCTGAACCGCCCCTTTCGCCTATCATTCCCCCATTCATTACCTGTGCTGCATCTCAAATAACTGGGTCTGCAGCTATGCTGCATTAGCTGACCCACAAAGACATACAGTAGCTGCCTCCTTTATCTCTACACACTCAAGGCTTGAATCTTTCCTGCCTGACAAATTTACAAACCTTTTTGTAACATCCTATCTGCCTCCTGGCTCAGATGAAAGAAAACTTGGTCCTTCACTATACTAAAGGGTTTATGTTATTTTAAGACCATTAAATGAGTTATTTCTGCTGACTTCAGTTAGCACTAACACCATCTACATTAGGATGCCCTTGAACAGTAAGGAGAAACATCTCTGGAATTACTGATTTTCTTCCATATATATATATATATATATATATATATATATATATATATATAGACCAGCAAGGTGTAGCATTCACAATAAAAAAAAATATAGAAAAGAAATAAAGGGATTTTCTTTTTTTTTTTTTTTAAATAATGAAATAGTTGTGTTTACATAGAAGTTATACATATATATATATATATATATATATATATATACGCACACACACACAGTAAATATATATATATAAGTGTACAGTATATTGTGTATAATTCACAATATAAAGAATGATAGGAAAAAATGAAGGGGATTTATAAATATTAAAATATAATAGATGCATTTAATTAGACGTTCTAAGTGCCGTGGAATATGTTGGCACTTTATAAATATATGTTTATACGAATACACACACACACACACACATATATATATATATATATATATATATAGTGTATAGTATATTAATATTGTGTAGAACTCACAATAAAAAGAATGATAAAGGACAATTAAGGGGATTTATACACATTTAATGTAATTGCGTTTCGTTGGAAGTTCTATACACACACACTGCATTATAGGACTGGAGGTATCAGTGCATGCTTTGCTTTAGGGCTATAGGATCTTATTGTTATGCTAGTGAGCCCTGTATGCCAAGTACTCTGGTGGGCCCTAGGAGGTGAGGTCGAACCCTCAAATGAAATCCCCTTATTCACCCACTGTCACTGCCGATTCACTTTGAAAATGATGCAAACTATCTAAGACAGATGCTAGTGAGGAACAAGCACGGGGACTATAATGAACTGAGTTAACTATATAATAAGCTGGTTACTA
This sequence comes from Xenopus tropicalis, assembly GCF_000004195.4. NCBI lineage: Eukaryota > Metazoa > Chordata > Amphibia > Anura > Pipidae > Xenopus > Xenopus tropicalis. Next base: position 78,151,297 of record NC_030682.2, on the reverse strand, counting down.
TATTTTGGTACCAATATACAGTTCAGGGTTTAGTAGAAATAGTATCAAAATTAACACTTATGTTTGCGTATGACACTTTGTTTTGCTATAGTATACAACAATGCTGTCAGAGAAAGTAACTTTTAGTTACACCACTAAAATGAAAAAAAAAAAAGAAAAAAAATATATATATATTGTACTGAGTGAAGTCGCTACAATGCATATTGCCTATTAATAGTAATGTGAAATTTTAAACTAGGATAGGTGCAACGGGAAGCCACTGAATCTAACACGGCCACTGGAAAACATACAAAATACAAGATGAGATCCAACATAGGCCATTACATTTCCCTGAATGTTCTGCCTCATCTCTGCTTCTAGTGTTTCTATGCACTCAAGTATAATTTATTGGAAATGTGGCTAATAATCTAGGGTGTAGAGCTCAAGGGTTTTCCTTTTACAGGAAGTGACAGTGTGCAATTCTATAAACGCAGAACAAAGGTTGATAGCCCTATGCAAATCTTGAAGGGACCTCTCTGACAATTTTTATTTTTCGTAATCATAGCTGAACTAAACATGAGCAAGGCATTACTGATAAACTGGTTTAGCTAAACTAGATTTTTTTTTCTCCGAAACCCTATGAATTAGGAAAAACAAATGCAATAAAATGAGCTTGCAATCTACAACATACAAAAGCGCATACAAAAGGGACAAACAAGTAATGCACGCAATACTGATGGTGATATGATTTTCATTTCCATGATGACCCCTACAGTATTTCTGCAGTACAAAAGGGAAATCAAAATCTATTGATTATAAACTAAAAGGCACAAGTGAAGAACTAGTCATAAAATCACGTAAGAATAAGCCCTCCTTGCTGTAACCAATGCCTATAGATTCTGCTGGTTGTCTAGATAATGACTTTTCTCAAGGTCACAGTGGACAGGTCATCAACCTGAAGTAAGATCTACTGCTGCGTATTACCTTAGCAACTGAGCCAGTTGAAAACTCAGACATGATGGATAAGTGCTTGTAATTTATGATGTCTTACTATATACCTTTCCATACCACTATACCTTTCCATAAAACAAAATATTAATCAGTGTATTTCTTCCAGCACAGTGAACACAATTCTGTTCAAAGGAAAGGTATTAATGAGCATTTTGCCTCTATCTCGTAAGCACAGTCAACAAAACACCCAGTGTTCCATTGCCTTAGATGTGGGTGTTTAAACATCTGGTGGACTCTGAGACTGATTTTTTTTAAAAATCAGTATATACACTGAACTATTTGAAAAAAAATACACAACTCGGTTATTATTATTAGATTATTTTATAGACAAATACAGGAGATCCTGTGCATTCACAAATATCAGTATATTTACATTAAGACATTCTGTGCATTAAGATACCGAAAATGCACTCCCCTTTAAACAAAACAGGCATTGTTTGTCCTTATATTATAATATGTTCAAGCTGGCGAACTATGTTAAAGTCATCCCTGGCCTGGCCTGGCCAGTCCTGCACTGACTTAATCTGATTAAGAATGTTAGTATTTATTTATGCACTATAGGGACTAAAGCTGGCCATACACGCACCGATAATATCGTACGAAACATTGTTTCGTATGATATTCGGTGCGTGTATGGCAAGTCGGTGAGTCAACCAATATCGCAGGAGGCTGCTGATATCGGTCGACTCGCCGATCGGACAGGTTTAAAGATTTTGATCGGGCGCCATAGAAGGCGCCTGAGCAAAATCTGCCGTCAGGGCTGAATCGGCAGAAGTAGGTAGAAATCCTATTGTTTCTACCTCCTTATCTGCCGTTTCAGCCCTGAATGGTTAGTGGCTGATTGAACGATCTTTCGTGTGACAGATGGTCGCATGAAAGATCCCAAATCGCCACATGTGTGGCCACCTTTAGTTTTACCTGCAACTTCTTCCTGCTTTCTAAAAACTCCCAAATGGTTGCCCTTTTAATTGGACACCAAAGGGATCATCTGACAGAAGTTGGAATGCTAGGAGTAACAATATCCAATATCCAATGTCCACTGCTCTTGTATAAATTACACCAAAAAAGGGTAAACTAGTTTAAATTAAGGTGAGTGCTATGAGGGTATAACCACAAAATGCAAACAAAGAAAAAAGGTTCTTTGCATTTGCCCCATTATCAATATATTAACGACATGAAAACATTTTGTCAATAATGCTACCAAAAAATGCCTTCCCCTTTAAATATTCATTTACAGAACACCAACACACACCTGCAAATAACTGACATACTGACTGAGGCAGTAAGTAATGAGGGCCCCGCCAAGAGGGTTTATAATCTAAATGTAATAGGATAACTGAGAAACAAGTGTAACCAAGCCAACAGCACGGCTAGTGTAGGTTTAGAGCATGGGATACACGCGGCTCAATCCAGGATGGATTCGAAATGTGGAAGTGACCAAACGGAGCTATGGTGTAGTGCAACTAAAACTCACTGTAGCTGTGTGCAGTGCAAAGTAACAAATGGGCGCCAGAAGGTTCTTGCAGTTGTACAATAGAAATGGTACAATCAATATGCAGGGTTATAGCAATACTCTCACAGAGGAGATATCAGGCAATTGTACAACAGGTAGAAAAATATGGTGTCCACCGGTTTTGCCCACCTCAGCCAAGGGTGGGGAAGGTAAGGACCACCAACCAGCACGGCCTCCCTGTGGAGATTAGTCTGGCCAAGTATCTGTATCCTCAGGGTGTCCCTTAGCAGCCAAGGATCCCTCACAGCCAACTATGGATCAGGGATAGGAACTGACCTGATACCTGCCTCTTCACTGTGGTCCTGCTCTAAGGCAACAGTGCCTGTAGGGAAGATTACTTCCAGCTACTTTCTCCTGTTTGGAGCCAAAACTGCTCACTCTACCTAATCTCACTATCTCACTTTCCTAGAAAGTGCTCTTATAAATTATCCTGACACTTACTATTCCTCATTCACGGGGTTCCTGTTCCCCGACTTCACTAGATGCAGCCTCCCAGGCTCAGTGGAACTTGCAGCCAAAGACGAAGACCCAGCCCCCACTAAACACTATATCAGAGTGCCAAGGGAGTGGTTTCCCTGTTAACCAATAGGACACATATGCAAAACTATGGGTCTTTACCCAGTAACAGCACAGACTAAGGAAGTTGAAGGGATTTAAAGCCATTGGGACATGTTAACCCTATGGGTCCCTACACAAGTTATAAAAATATATGATTGTTTGGGGACATTTATGATAGAGACATAAGTGACATAAGTAGAGATAAGTAGTCATCAAGTTAATTGCTGGTAAGGGAATAATAAAGGTTTTGTTTAAACAAAGATCAGCAAAATATGATGGGAGAACACATTTTTAAAGGTGCTGCTAGGAATTAACAGATCAGTGTGTAGGTTTGGTGTAAATGGTAAGTTTAAGGCAACATTTGAAACTCTGCAGGGTATATTTTGTGTGGTAGTGAATTCAATAGCAGTTCTGTAAAGTTCTATATGTGTGTATATGGGGAGGTTACCAGGGAGAAGTTAAGTTGAAGGCTGAAGACACATGAAGTGTAGGGTTCAATTCTCTCCACCTGTGTTTTGTAGGCAGAGAGAAGCAGATCCACTCCCATACACTTCTGGGTTTAGCTGCCCTGATAGGGCCTGAAAAAAGCAGATCTTCTTCTCTCTGGCCCCAAAAAATGAATCTCTTCTCTATGGCCCTACAAAATGCAGGCGGAGAGAAGCAGACCCTATACTTTATGTAACTTTGCCCTAAGGAGAAACAAAGCAGTTTGTTTGGAGAGTGTATGAAGATAATGGGCCAGATTCAGTTCAAGGAAAAAAAACATCCACTGTTTATCACATGAAAACTCTATTGAAGTCTAGGGGAAAACCTGGAACTGAAATAGGAGGAAAGTTTTTCTCCTTAAATTCAATCTCGCCCATAGGGAGAAAAGACAAATGTAGGATTTTTTAAAGGTTGATCGAGTAATTGCTGAGAAGTGGACAAAGAGTTGTGTGGGGGGGAAGTGCACATGTGTGCATTGTGAAGGCAAAGAAGTGCAGAAGGCTGTCAGGTACAGAGAGGTCCAAACAGCCCACCACCATCGTAATAAATAATGACTATGGCATCTAACAACAGTCACTCTAGCATTTGCCAGAATCCACAGATTGCTATTCTGGGCCTGCTGCTAAATCTTCATCCGAATCTTGCAAAATTCTACAGTCAACTCTATTTTGATTTGGATTCATACGATTCACGTTATTCCAAATAACCATGCACAAAAGAAGAATGTGAAACAAATGATACTGATTGCTTTCAAAGATGCATGGTAGTATATCTGGCAGAAATCTATTGGCACATTCTAGCACAGGCTGTGCTAATCTATTCTGGCTAGTGAGTAATACAGCAATATTTAAGACTGTGCCTGGACTGTGAATGATGAATATTTTTAAGCTTAAACACTATTTTCCAGCAGATATATTTAACATCTGAAGAACTCTGCCTCGTCTGGTAGACCCGTTTTATTGTAACAAAGAATATAGTTTACTGGTGTTGCATAACTAAGGGGTCCAATTTATTAAATATTGGTAAAGTAGTAATGACAGTTACTACTTGGTAGATGGCTGATCACTTCCACTTAGATGGCAGATGGCAACTTGTTAAACAATTTCCAGATAGTCAGGAAAATATTCAATGAAAGGAATGTTTATAATTTGTCTGGATTACCCAATTTGATCTATAAATAAATCTGCCACTAATTGCCAATGCTGGGATTGGCAAAAAAGTAATAACGTGTAGGAGCATAGTTATTGAGCATTATAACAAATATTGTTTGCTGGAATCTGTGGCTAACCTTTCATTTAATCCTGGCAGAGTATGGCAACTTCCCATCCATACTATTTCACGTACCTTGGGCCATGTAGTTTAGTGAATATCTACAGAACATGTTATGTGCAGATGGATTTATTTTAAAGAATCACAATTTCTTTAAAATATATGACATTAAGTAGCATAGTTCAGTCTAGTCCAGTATTATGCCTGCTTTGAATAACTGTACCATTGGGTACTCTGCTATAATTTAGAGTTTCCCTTGAAGACTATGTATTAAAGAGTAACAGCAGAGATGCAGTATTTAGCATTTCTGGGACTGTGCTACAGCTACTAGCCAATTATACAGCAAATTATTACTTGCCTTAGGGTTGTGCTGAGTACATGGTTCTGGACGCTCCTTGTTCCTCCTAGTTAATGTCTGGATATATTCTATACCCCAGCTGGAAAATATACAGTATATACTTAATGGAGCAGAACAGTGAAACTTGGCTCAACAATTGATGTGAACTACTGTACAAGTCCCTGCATATTTGATTGCTGGAGGATGCTGGATCTTGTTATTTATATACCCTGCAAGCCGAGAAAATTGACATCCTTATACTAAATATATTCTGTTACCTGTCATTTTTCTTTCTTATAGGGGTTCCTTTAACTTAAGAAAACACTACAGTGTAGGAGTTTCCTTGACCAGAGATTTTCCAAATATGAAACTACTCAGATTACAAAGAAGATTTTATGCTTGTACTGTATTGTGTGAAGAAAGCCAGAGAAATGAAAGCAGTCATGGGATACCTTAGCTATAGGAATTTGGGTGTGGGTGTTCCATGCCCACAACTCACTCCTCCCTTAATTCGTTTTTTTAAACAAGGAGCAGAAATGAAATTCTTCAAGTTGTTTACATAATTTGAAAAGCTTTAAAGAGAAGTCGTGACCATTATTTGCATAATAGAAAAAACATTTTTCTAAATTACATTCCATCATGAGTTGATTAAAAATTGTTAGTAGTTTTTAAGCAATTTGTTAATATATAAGCAGTTGCTGCCCATCCTATTCTGTTCCTTGTTTATGATTCTTGAAAGAATGCAGTAGAAGCCACCTGTCTTTCAGCCAAGACACAGTTTCCCACAATGCCTTGCATGCTTTTTCGCAGGTCTGTTGTTCAGATGGATTCTTCTACATTTTTTTTTTAAATCAGAACCAAAAGGGCAGAAAATAGGAAAGGACAGATACTTTTTTCAACAGAGAAATATGTTATAAAAGATGGTGCCAGACCTCCAGCCCCCTCGCAGTATGGTCTGCTCTCTGATTTCCCCTCTGCCACTACATTTAGTCTTAAGCCTCAATCTGTGGGCTGTGGGGGAATTTTCTTTATAAAATCACACCCCTAAATTGCTGCCCCAGGCACAGACACTCAGGTGCCTATATATAAATATATCCCTACTTATTAGTGAGGTTACTCATGTCACATGACTTGGAAAATGTATGCCATTAAAAATAATGTTTAGAAATTTCCTACGTGTGGTAGCCTTGTGAATTTATATATCTGTGGAACTTGTTTTGACCTCTAATGCCTTCAGAGGAACCAGCAAAATTATGGGGCCCACTACTACTTACTTATCAGGGCTTTTTATCCCACTGACCACATGTATTACTTAGGCAGTGGGCCATGCCCCCTAAATAATATAGGGCTCAAATAAAATGCACAACTAAACAGGGGCGGGCCAAGCCGACCGGGTGCCCTAGGCAACCCGGTCGGCCAACTCCGCCCACCTCCCCGAGGGGGGGGGGGCGTTGTGATTAGATCGGTAGAGATGTAGCGAACCTCACAAAAAAAGTTCGCGAACCCGTTTGCGAACTTCTGCCAAAAAGTGCGAACTTTTGCGAACTTTGCGAACCCCATAGACTTCAATGGGAAGGCGAACTTTAAAAACTAGAAAAGCCATTTCTGGCCAGAAAACAGATTTTAAAGTTGTTTAAAGGGTGCCACGACCTGGACTTGTGTAATAAACTGCTTTAAAACGTCCGGTGTCTACATGCCAATCAAGTCGTGTAAAGGTTACAGCCGGTTCACACGCAAAGACAAAACGCTGCAGTAGTGGATACGGAATATATTATTGCTGGTGGAAAAACATTGCTCAGGTGATTTTATTGCAATGCAATGTCACTACTATGTGTAACGTGTTTGGTGCACTACTATGAATAACAGCAAACAGCACTGGGCACATTAAAGAACAGTAAGTTAAATAAAAAAAAAAAAAATTAATAATAAAAAAAAAAGTGATCTCTGGTTGGTGCTGGGGGTGAACTACTAGGAGCAGCACACCAGTCCCCAACACAGCTAGACTAATAGCACTCGGCTCTATAAATTACAGTAGCAAAGTAAAAAAACACAAATGAAAAAAAATGATGTGAATGTGTGGTTGGTGCTGGTGCACTACTATGAGCAGCACACCTGTCTCCAACACACACAGACGGAGCTGCAGTACACAATGAAAAGAAGAGTAACAGTAATCAAAAAATAAAAGCAGTCCTTACAAGGTCTATTGGGTTACAGCAGATGAGATCAGCAGGACAGCTGCCCACAGCAGCTACATACAGAGCAGTAGAAAGTAGATTACTAGTCAGCAAAGCTACCTAAACTGTCCCTCAAACCCCTGCACAGCTCTCTCCCTATGCTAACTCATCAAGCACACACAGGCAGAATGTAAAATGGCTGCTGGGCTTCGGTTTATATATGTAAGGGAGTGGTCCGGGGGTGGTCCAGGAGGGAGAGCTGCCTGACTGGCTGCCATGTATCTGCTGGCTCTGGGATGAGAGGTCAAAATTTGGCTCCAGCTAAGGTGAACCAAAATTGCGAACATCACTAAAAGTTCGCGAACTTGCGAACACCCAATTTTCGTGCGAATTAGTTCTCCGGCGAACAGTTCGCTACATCTCTATAGATCGGTCATTGCCTCCGCCGCTAATGACAAGCGGCGGAGGCAATGACAAAGTAGCACTAGGGGTAGGCAGGAGAGGCTCCTGCCTGGCACCCCTCAATCGTTGCGCCCTAGGCAGCTGCCTCTTCTGCCTACCCCTAGTTCCGGCCCTGCAACTAAATAGCACATGTGGAGCAAGCAGTGCAAGTGCACTAAGGGGTACAAGAACACTCCTCTTAATGCTCATTTAGCCAGCATTTCTACACCCATTAGCTGTGGTATGCAACTCGAACCGCATAAAAAAAAAGTCCAGTGTGAGGTGCCAGCAGTGTATCTTGACATGGCCAGCTCCCCCCACAAAAAAATCTTTGAGGTGATTCTAGCACACCATTAGCTGCCAGAAGCTGCCAGAAGCTGCCTCCACTCTCTTGCTTGCTTTCCCACTTGCTTGCAGGGAATTTAAATTGATGGAAGGGACCAGGAATGGCAAACAGAGAAACATCAAAGCCCACAACAGTAAAGGTCCCTGCTGTGTGGTAGTTTTGGCACTATGACGCACAGACTGTAGGATTGAGGGGCCTTACCACCTGCTGCTGCAGAGTCAGGCACAATGCACTGAGATGGCTGCCTACACACCAATATTACAACTAAAAAAAAAATACATTTGTTGGTTCAGAAATAAAATTTTAAATGGTAGAGTGAATTATTTGCAATGTAAACAGTGTAGTTTAGAAATAAAAAGTACACCACTTATCAAATGGTAAGTTTTAACTTTCACCCATTGATAAATGTGCTTCTAAAAATCCCATAGCAGCAAACAAAACATGGGTGAGTTTTCATGTATTAAGCTTTAAACTCACAATTTGATAAATCTGCCTCTAAGTGAAAAAAAACATGGATGTAAAAAATTTGCCATCCAAAAGCTTGTGAGGTCATGTAGAAGTCAATGACTTAAATTTTAACTATTTAGTCAATTGTAGTTTTTGTTTTTTTTATATAAAAAGATGTGTAACAAAAGTCCTTTGCAAACTAAACATAAGACCCAAATGAATTTTGTTATTAAATTGCTCATACCTGTATTAACCCTTTAACTGCCAGCCGATTTGGTCAAAGTGGAACTTGTATTGCCAGACTGTTTTTGAACATTTTGTGCTCTTTCACTTTAGGGGCACCAAAGATAGATGGCTTCTCTAGGGCAAATGAGGCTTTAATGGGACCTTGTTGATCCCAGGCTCAGTGGAACATCCGCCTGGTTCAACAGATGCAGGCCAAAGAGGAAGATCCACCCCCTGTTAAACACTATATTAAAGTGTAACAGGAAGTGCTCATAAGGCTTATAGCACATAATATGCTAAATAACCCTATAGCTCCCTACAGGTGCCTGTCTGCTTGCAGTGACTGTGTAATTTTAAGACTGAAGGAAAAACAATTTAAATAATTTATATATAGTAAGTAAAGCTTATTTTGCTTAAGTAACATGATAGAAAAGGATTGGGAATTATTTCTTAGGGTGACAAGTCCCCTTTAATATATAAGGTTACACTGATGTATTAAGGAAGACATATTGGATAAATGGAACAAAAACCCTACTTTTTTAAATGGTAGAGTGAATTATTTGCAATTATGAATAATATATGGTGCTGGATTGACTTGGGCTAAACATTAATCCTATCTGTAAATATGGCCCCTTTATTGAAGCTCCCTATAGATCCTATCAGCTCTCTGTCGGTGTTTCAAATCAGTCCCTGCCAGAAGCGCAGAAGGAGGGAGATAGTCAATCACAGCCCTGCATGCACACAAGCAAAGACAGGCTTCAGTTCTCTATCAGGTCAGCCTAACTGCTGATTGGTTCCTGTCCTACAGTTGTGTATTGAAAGTTGCTGGCTCCCTTGCACATCCAGAGAATTCAGCCAGCAGGAAGTGGAACAGATAGGCGCGATTAGTGGGGTTTTGGTAGAATTTCTCCATAAATCAGTCCAAAACACAACTTTTTAAGCAAAATCCTTCTATATTTAGAGGAGTACAAATCACTGGTACTTAAAGGAACAGTAACACCAAAAAATGAAAGTGTATAAAAATAATTAATATATTATGTAGTATTGCCCTGCAATGGTAAAAGTTGTGTGCTTGCTTAATAAACACTACTACAGTTTATATAAACACCCTGCTGTGTAGCCATGGGGGCAGCCATTTAAATTGAAAAAAGGAGAAAAGGCACAGGTTACTAAGCAGATAACAGATAAGTAGCATAGATTCCGATTGTATTCTACACAGTTTCTGTTATCTTCTTATGTAACCTGTGCCTTTTCTCCTTTTTTCAATTTAAATGGCTGCCCCCATGGCTACACAGCAGCTATTTCTATTAACTACAGTAGTCTTTCTGAAGCAAACGCACAACTTTTACCAGTGCAGGGCAACAGTACATTATATTTTGATTATTTTGAAACATTTTTATTTTTTAGTGTTACTGTTCCTTTAATTTTAATATGATATGTCTTCTTTAAAAATTAAACTATAGCCTGATTCCTTTACTATTCTTAGAGCTTGGGTTATGTGATGATCATATGCAGGGGTGTAGCAGAACTAGAAAAACCACATGGATATCTTAGACAGCAGGGTAGAACTCAGCTTTGCCCATGGGCAAATTTGCCCAGTGTTGATAAATTACCCCCACTGTGTCCCTTCACTTTACTTCCACTTCCTGTATCCACAACATTTCTCATTACTCCACCCAGTGCTAAGCTGTTAATGCACATTAAAATAAACATTCTTCTTACATTCTTGGATGTATAATTTATGTTTATAGGTATGTATATATTGTCAGAACACTAGATGTGACTTAAGTAGTTGTTTACACCATGTAGGGCAAAAAAAAAAAAAAACAGCAAACCACCATGTTTTTCACAATTTGCACCTTGTTCAACACTCCAAGCACATAATATGCCCCCTAATAAAAACAGCACTGCCTGAGTTTGGTTGCTTTGTATTCATGAAGGGCATTCTGGGATTGTCTTGTAGGCATTTAGATGACATTTAAGTTAAGGAGCAGACACAAGTGCAGGATACAGCAGGGCCCAGCCCTATGACAGTTGTTAAGTACAGGGCTGTGCTGCACCTTAATCCATTGCCAAAAGTGCTTTGTAAATGAACACTAAATAGCACAATTTTGTACTGATTAATGCTCTGGAACTTGCTGCAAGGTATTTGGTATTGACCCCTTACATCTTTATCCAGCAAAAAAACAAATAAACTACATAATTCAGCATTATTTACATAATCTCCATACTAATTATACATTTAAAAAAGAAAAGGAAGCGATGTAGTAAGGATTCATAGAAACATACTTCTCAAAATGTTGCTGTATGTGTTTTGGGGGTAAAGTTTGGAAATTTGGGGAATTGATTGTGGTTTTATACAGCCAGAATGTTAACTAATTTAATGTAATGTATTTATTTATTAGTTTAATATATCAATATGTTTAGCTTGTACCCCTTACATTTTTATAAGGGTAAGAACAGTTCAATGTTTTGCATGAAAGAACAAGTAACACCTGAAGTGTTTTATCCTGGACAAATCAACTGTTAGTATTAGTATCAAATGTCCTGTTTTTGTGGTGTTAGTGGTCCTTTAACAGAACAACAAATTCAGCACCTGTACCAGCATATTATTTCTTTGCAGTTATGAATTGTTATCTGACAAATTCAAGCAATCACCTGTATGACCTGTATTTTAAAAACAGTATGACTTGCAAGAATGTTATGTTATGAACAATGAATAGAAAACATAATGCTGTTTTTCCTACTGACTGCAGGGGATGTCTCTCCAAACCCTTTAATCTCCTCATACTAACAGAAACCTGGCTTTTGCAGAATGATACTGCCACTGAGGCTGCGTTCTCTCACAATGGTCTCTCTTTCTCCCACACCCCCTGGACCACTAGACGCGGTGGAGAAGTTGGAATTCTGCTCTCCTCTAACCAATCCTTCACTGTCTCTTTTGCAAACAAAACCTCATCTCCAGTTCCACTTAATGTACTTGAACCGTTGTTGTTCTCTGGGAGATCTCATCTGCTCATTTGGCTTTTAATTTCATCTGTATGCTGGTGATATCCAAATTTATTTTTCAATCCCTTTATTAACAGTTAAAACTGAGACTCAAATCTCTAACTGCCTCCTAGCAACCTCCAATTGGATGAACCAACCCCACCTCAAAATGAACCTAACAAAAACTTCTGCCTAAGCCTGGTCCTACTTTCCCCTTTTCTATCTCTATTGATGGCACACTCATCAACCTTGTCAACTCGGCAAGTTGTTTGGGGGTGATCTTTGACTCCTCTCTCTCCTCTCTGACCATATTCACCACTGTCAAAACTTGTCACTTTTTCTTACACAATATTGCCAAAATCTGTCTGTTTCCTTCTACTGTAACAGCTAGGCTGCTCATGCATGCTCTCAGTCTATCCCACCTAGACTACTGTAACCTGCTACTAACTGGCCTCCCTAACTCCCATCTCTCCCCCCTACAGTCTGTATTAAATACTGTCAGAATTCTCCTCCTCTGATCCAGGAGTGTTCAGGCCCTTCCACTTCTCTTAACCTTCAAAGCCTTCCATTCCTCTGCTCCTCACTACATCTCTTCTCTTGAGTCTCTATATGTTCCTGGCAGACTCCTCTGACTCTCCCCCAATACTACTGCTGTTTCCCGCCTTTAACCGTTCTGCCTTACTGCCCCTTACATTTGGAAGGCCCTCCCTGATTTCCTCCTGAGATATTCCTCCCTCAGTCTTTTCAAAACTAAACCTAAAGACTACCTTTTGGAGCATTTGATTTGGGAACTAGCACTTATTGCAGTGGCACCCACCTATAGCACTTATATTCTCCTATTTCTGTAAATTACCCTCTCATTTAGATTGTAAGCTTTAGGGTTCTGGCACACGGGGAGATTAGTCGCCCGCGACAAAACTCCCTGTTCGCGGGCGGTGGGATGGCAGGTGAAGGCAACTCGGGGAGATTAGTTGCCCGCGAACAGGGAGATTTGTCGCGGGTGACTAATCTCCCCGTGTGCCAGAGCAATTATGGGGCAGGGACCTCAATCCTTGTCTCTTTGATTCTTAACTTATTGCAACTGTATCTTTTATTTATTTGTATTTCTTATCATACTTTGTATTTAACTATTATTTTAATAACCCCCTGTTGTGTTAATCTATTCTACTGTACAACGCTGCATACATAAGAATTATTGCATTTCATATTGTTCTTTGTTACTTGTCTTGCACATGGACATTTTGTATTTCAATTTGGCTTCCTCTGTACCCCACATAGTTTGGTAAACCTATGCATATATGGCATCAAACTGTCCAGTAGACCCCTGGCGTTCATATTTAGAGTGTTTTATATTATTACGTTTCTAATTGTGGGGGTACATAATGAGGTAAAATGCAAGCTTTGTGACGATTTTCAGAAATGTCATAAAAACTATTCTGTTTAGCATAGCTTTGTAGTTTGGTAGTTTGCAGTAGAAAGATGTATTTACCCATTTTTGTTTTGTCAGAATGTGTACTTTCGGAAAATGTATGGTTTTCTAGGGTCTCCATACTGTTAGAGGGTGTTTTATGTTGGTATGTTATGAAATGTGGGGTACATAATGGGGAAAAATGCAAGTTTTGTGACAATTTTCAGAAATGTTATAAAAACATTCTGTTTAGCATAGCTTTGTAGTTTGCAGTATAAAGATATATTTACCCATTTTTGTTTTGTCAGAATATGTACTTTCGGAAAATGTATGGTTTTTTAGGGTCTCCATACTGTTAGGGGGTCTTATGGTACATAATACACATACCGCGTGCAAAAACTGCACGAGCTGGAGCGTCATTCTTGAAAATTCATATGCACTATTTTCATTTTGGTGCCCCAGTACTCCGCATAGTTTGGTAAATCTATGCATATAGAGCATCAAACTGTTCTGTAGACCCCTGGCATTCATATTTAGAGTGTTTTATGTTGATACGTTACAAATTGTGGGGGTACATAATGAGGTAAAATGCAAGCTTTGTGATGATTTTCAGAAATGTCATAAAAACCGTTCTGTTTAGCATAGCTTTGTAGTTTGGTAGTTTGCAGTACAAAGATGTATTTACTCATTTTTGTTTTGTCAGAATGTGTACTTTCGGAAAATGTATGGTTTTCTAGGGTCTCCATACTGTTAGGGGGTCTTATGGCACATAATACACATACCGGGTGCAAAAACTGCACAAGCCGGAGCATCATGTGTGAAAATTCATATGCACTATTTTTATTTGGGTGCCCCTGTACTCCGCATAGTTTGGTAAATCTATGCCTATAGGGCATTAAACTGTTCAGTAGACCTCTGGTGTTCCTATTTGGGGTGATTTTCCTTTGTATGCAAGAAATTGTGTGAGATAAATGTGGCAAATTGCAACATTTTTAGATTTTCTGAAATGTCATAGAAACCACTAGCTTTAGGAAAGCCATGTGCTTTGATAAACCTATGTACAGTGGGCAACAAACTGTTCAGTAGACCTCTGGGGTTCATATTTAGGGTGTTTTATCTTGGTACCTAATGACCTATAGAAAATAAGATGCTGCATATTGGAAGTTTTGAGGTGATTTTTGGAAATGTCATAAAATCGGCAAACTTAGGAAACCTTTGCGGCTTGGTACTTTGGAGTAGAAAGACATGGGTACCCATTTTAGATTTCGGGGAATGTGTACTTTCCAAAAATATATGACATTCTGGGGTGAGTGTACTTTTTACTAACTTTATCCCAGATGAAATGATGTAAATGTGTTGATTTTGCAGAAGCAGAAATGATAGATCATATGGGGGTATGTTCATATTGGGGCCCCTACATGCCACATACTTAGGTAAACCTATACATATTGGGTATCAAACTGTTCAGTGGACCCCTGGCGTTCAAATTCAGGGTGTTTTATCTTGGTACCTAATGATACGTGGGAGATAAGATGCTGCAAACTGGAAGCTTTGAGAGGATTTTTGGAAATATTATCAAAATTGCCAACTTTAGGAAAGCTTTGCAACTTGGTACTTTGGAGTAAAAAGACATGGGTACCCATTTTAGATTCGGGGGAATGTGTACTTTCCAAAAATATATGGCTTTCTGGGGTGAGCGTACTTTTTTTGTAGCGTTGTCCCACACTAAATGATATAAATGTGTTGATTTTGCAGAAGCTGAAATGACAGAAATGGCAGATCATATGGGGGTACGTTCACATTGGGGCCCCTACATGCCACTTACTTAGGTAAACCTAAACATATTGGGCATCATACTGTTCAGTGGACCCCTTGTGTTCAAATTCTGTGTGTTTTCTCTTGGTACCTAATGATATGTCGGAGATAAGATGCTGCAAACTGGAAGCTTTGAGAGGATTTTTGGAAATGTTAGCAAAAATGCCAACTTTAGGGAAGCTTTGCGGCTTTGTACTTTGGCGTAGAAAGACATGGGTACCCATTTTGAATTCAGGAGAATGTGTACTTTCCAAAAATATATGGTTTTCTGGGCCATATAGCCATATAGGTTTATCCTACATAAAATGATATAAATGTGTTGATTTTGCAGAAGCTGGAATGACAGAAATGATAGATCATATGGGGGTATCTCACATGCCACATATGTGGCCCTATATGTGGCATATAGGTAAACCTATACATATTGGGCACTAAACTGGTCAGTGGACCCCTGGCGTTCATATTTAGGGTGTTTTATCTGGTTACTTTTGACCAGTAGGAGATAAGATACTATAGACAGGAAGCTTGAAGCGAATTTTAAGAAATTTCACAAATTTTGATAAAAACCAACCAACCAACTTTAGAAAAGCATTGCAACGTGGTAGTTTGGAGTAGACAGGCTTCCACAGAATCTGTTCTTTCTAAAAATTTTCTGGGATAAACCTTCTGTTAGTGGAATTTTTGACCTTGAAATCTAAAGTATGCAGCTTTCTGGAGCAGTGCTTTGGAAATTTGGTAGTGTACTGCTGGGAGTTTTTGACCTATACAAGTGAGAAATCTCCACAAAACTATATATATTTGGTATTGGCATGTTCAGGAGACATGGGACTTTCCAAATCAGTTGTATTTTCATGCATAAAATAATTTTTGTTTCTGGTATATGTGTATATATTATGGAAAATATTATTTTATATTATTATACATTATTATACATTTAGAAGCCTAATTGGAATTACACAAAAATTCCACCATATTTTGAAAGCTTAGGTTGTCCTGAAAAAAACAATATATAGTTTTCCTGGGTAAACTAAAAGTCCCCCAAGGAAAAGCCCCTAAAGAAAACCGTCTGGCTGTAGAAGTTCCACTTTGTTCAAAACGGCTGGCAGTGAAATGGTTAAAGGATTATATATTTGTAACAGATTGATTTTATTTGCAAATAAAATTCACTTCCTAAGGTCAGCAGTTTATTTAATAAAGATCACCAAAACAAGGATATTATCCTTGGAGGAGAGAAACCATACCAAGCGATGGGTCACTGCCCAGATTGTGCAATGTACTTTTTTCCCAGCTCATTTGTTTAATAGCCCAAACATACCAGGCCAAATTTTATTTTTTTTAAATTTTATTTCATTTTACAACTGTAAGATTGGAAAGATGGCTGCGTTGTTTATACAGTATATAAAAAAATGTTTTTTTTGCTTTGTTTGTATATTTGGATTAAACTGCTTCCCTGCCTTACCATGTCATATCCATTCCAATCTCAGTTTGCATAGACTTTATAAGGGTTCCCAGACAATATTCTCTGAGTTAACAGTTTGGAATATTCAATGCAACATGGAGTGGATGCTCTTTTATGACCCAAAGCTTTGAGCTTTTGGACAGGGAAGGAAAATTGCTTTGGCTCATTTTGCCTTTAGGTGCAGTAAGGAATACTGTTTGTAACCTTGCAGAAATGATTTATTCACTTTACTGGTATAGGAGACATTAAAGGACAAATAAAAGGACATACATTCCTAACTGGTTGATTAATAGGCTATGAAATAAAACTTGATTATGAAGGCTTCCATGCAGCATTTTTCTGTGAGCCTCCAACTCCACACCTCCAAAGACTGCAAAGTATTTCATGTTAACTTCAAGACCAGGGGCGACAAATTGACTGTATTAGTGGCGAACAGCCCAACAACTTGATTTTTTCATATGTAGCCTGGCCATCTTTTCAATTATAGCTAGATATCAAGAAAGAAAAATAAACAAAAATATACCCATTATGTAAAGAGTTACCTTGGACTGCACATTTTGCATATGAGTCATGCAATTCTGGCCACCAACAGACTATAATGGCAAGCAAAAAAACAAATTTAGATTCTAACATGTATCTTTTGTGTGAAGGATTCCTTCATTGGCAATCACTTCTGTTAAATTAGATTAACAGCTACATAGTATTGATCTGGTCTTACTTCATTGTTCTTAGATGTTCTTCTGAGATTTTATTCTAATTCTCCTCTCTGATGCAAGATGGGTTCTTTAAAAAGTGATAAAAGGAAGGTGTCTAAATTGTCCTGGAAAATGTTAGAGACTAAAAAAAAAAAAAAGCTTGATGCTAGTATTAAACCACCTAGAAGTAACAAATAAAAAGTGATACTGACACCAAAAATTTCTTATAAAAAATATGAACCTACTTCCAAACTTACCTATAGGTCATGTTGACTGTTTTTCCTAAAAGTCCTGCTTCTCTACCCGACTGTCTGGCAACCTGACTGTAGCTTCTCAATCTGTCAAAATGACTACGTCATAAACTGGGAGGATTCAGCTTGCCGTTTGCTTCAAAGAGTTCCCCCTCTCTCGCATAGCATTGTATTGTGAACTAGATAGCAGGCAGGCTTGATCTTTCCATTGCCTGCCTACTTCAAAGGGCTGTGCCCTCCCTCTCTGCTCTTCCCACGAAGAATTAAATAGCAGGTCAGCTTAAGCTTTCCCGTGCCTGCTTCTAAGGGCTCTCCCTCCGCCCTCCCCATTACACATAGACAACGGAGCTGAGCTTTTCACACACCGGCTGAAAGCAGAAGGGGCGTTGCAGGTTTGTGATTGTGATATTTATTCACTTGGGAGGCATTTAAATTAAAACCCAGAAGAGGGGAACAAACATGGCTGCTCCGTGGGTCTGTAATTCGTGCTACCATAATTATGAGTCGAAAAAACTTTGCAGATTTAGTTTATAAGGAATTTAAAACACAACAGCAGGTGTAAAAAAAAATTGCAGAAGAACCAAGGGAATAAATCAGCAGTAAAATGCCTATAACACAAAAAGCAAAACAGAGTTAAGATAGTTAAAAAAACCTATTAAGGACTTTATAACCCTTTCAAATAGTGATGAGTGAATCTGTCCCATTTTGCCGAAAATTATCGAAACTACCGGAAAATCCCTGCAACGCAGGTGTTGCACAACCATTTTGTTGCGCACAACTTTTGTTGACGTGACCATGTCCATTTTGATGCGGTTGCACTCATTTTGATGCGACCGTGACCTTTTTTGCCATGTGATGAATCTCTTTGCGGAAGTTTCACAAAACAATTCAACAATGGCGAAGTGGGCAAATTTGCTGCGAATCCATGCCTGGCAACAAAATTCACTCATCACTACACTCAAACATACAGTTTGCTACAAAACACTCAATGTAATATCATGTGGGTTATGGGACTGGTTTAGTACTAAGATCCTTTGAAGTTGTGGGTCCCGATTTGAACTAATAATAATAAAAATAGTTCATTAAGAATTATCCACCCATGACCATTCTGCAGATTTAACTTGTATCTGCTGGTTGGTACATTTCCCATAAGTGCTTATGTGAAGAGGCTTAGACTGAAAATAACAAATTTCCTGCATATTTTGTCTTCAAAAGATCTCTAAAAACACATTTATTTAGAGAAGCGTACCCTCATTTAGTTTAAATTAACCTCTGTGTGCTGCTAAAAGCAATAACCTTTGCCACACCAATCACATTGCTTAATTCTAATCTTGGTCATTCCCCAGGCCCGGATTTGTGGAAATGCCACAAAGGCCCGGGCCTAGGGTGGCAAAAATTGGGGGGCGGCATGCCGCCCCGCCACACCAAAATATTAAAGTTTATTGCGCATACGGAGCAATGGGGACCTCTTCCCCACTGCTCCGTATGCGATTGAAAAGGGCCGCGCATGCGCAATCGCGAGTTCGCACATGCACGGGGGGAGGTTCGCCGTTCGCGCATGCGCAGGGGGGCGCGACAGAGAGGGGGCAGCCTCGGGGAGCCCGGCCAACAAATCCGGCCCTGCCATTCCCACACCCTGTGCCTCCTCCTTGTAGATTGTAAGCTCTTTTGGGCAAGGCCCTCTTCACTTCTTGTATCAGTTACTGGATGCTTTATGTTACTCTGTATGTCCAATGCATGAAACCCACTTATTGTACAGCGCTGCAGAATATGTTGGCACTTTATAAATAAATGTTAATAATAAGTAATAATAATAACCAAACGTTTCAAGGGCTTCACACCCTCTTCATCAGTGGTATACCAGATAAAGAGGGTATGAAGCCCTTGAAACATTTGGTTGCTTGCACTCCACAATAAACACCACAGCAGTTGTAGGTGTACATCCTTTTTGCTGTATTGACTGAATTCCCTTCATGCTAAGCCACATGATTTGAAAGTGATTGCACTGACCAGATAACTTCTAGAACAGTGCTGTCCAACTTCTGCAGTGCCGAGAGCCGGAATTTTTCCAGCATACATGGTGGAGGGCCGCTAATGGAAGCCAGTTTGACCAGCCCCCTTTTTTAAACCACACCCACTTCAAACCACTGCCTGCCTTCCCCTACCTGTGTGTGCCATACTATGTCTGCCCTACCCTGCCTGTGTGTGCCATACTCTGCCTGCCCTATGCTGCCTGTGTATGCCATACACCTGCCCTATGCTGCCTGTTTGTGCCATACTCTGCCTAGCCTACCTGTTTGTGCCATACCCTCCCTGCCCTATGCTGCCTGTGTGCAAAAATTTGCCTGCCCTATGCTGCCTGTGTGCCATGCACACAGTCAGCATAGTCCATACAGTACATGCAGGTGTGAACAGGTGAACAATGTGGGTGATTACAGCCTGAGCGTGAGGTGTGAACAATGCAGGGGGTGAACAATGTAGGGATTAAAAAGTGTGAACAACACAGGGGATTACATGTTTAAACAATACAGGGGAATTACAGCCTGAATCTGAGGTGTGAGCAATGCAGGGGGCCAGTTAATCTCAGTACTGATACCATTTAAAGCTTACATAAAGGTTAGCCATCAAAGCAGCCAGACGTGTGGGGGGCCACACAGAGGGGGGTTGAGGGCCGCATGCGGCCCGCAGGCCGCCAGTTGGACAGCACTGTTCTAGAATATTCCAATAGAAATGTGTATTGAATTCATCTTATAGTACTTGAAAAGCCAGGGCCTATTTTGAATCCCAGTCCAGACCTGTCACAGCTCTGCATGTTGTTGCATAGTGACCTCTGCATATGCAAGTGCTTTGTGAATGAACACTTTGTGAATGAAGAGCATGATTTTGCACTCCTAAACTCTCTAAAGCAAAACTATATTTAGACCTGCTAGCCTCAAATGTAAAATTAATATAACCTGTTTTGTACGTAGATATATTGAAAATGTGAATTATTCACTGTCTAGTCTCAGTTCCTTCGTATTTTTGGCAAGAATTGACATTGTTATATAGTCATCTGGATTCTATGGTGGTAAAGTTATTCAGAATATTAGTTTTTTGCACTAATGCTACAATCATAGCAGTTGCTTTCAACAAAGTTGACTAATTGGTTATTGTGCCCAATGATGTATAAGGCGGCAACAAAGGATTTCCAATTCTGTCTGTCTTTGGCTAATATTGTGACAGTGTCCAATGTTTGATGCAAGTTCTTAAGTTCATCTTCAACTGTATGTTGCCATGTAACTCTAGGTCGGCCATTCCAATGCTTCCCATTTCATGTCCAGTGAATGACAATGTTGGTGGTTGAGTCTGTATTACACCTTAGTATCCATATCCAATCCACCACCATTTCCTTTGCATGTGGACAAGGGCTATGTCCTTTAGATGACCCTGAGCAAAAACATCATAGTTTGAAATTTTCTGTGGCCAAAAGATGTTCAGAATCCTCCTGAGACTTGTGGTATGAAAGACTGACAGCTTGACTAAAGGTGTGTGTATGGCACACACAGGCAGCATATGGCAGGCAAAATATGGCACACACAGGCAGTATAGGGCAGGCAGAGTAAGGCACACACAGCCAGTATAGGGCAGGCAGAGTATGGCACACACAGGCAGTATAGGGCAGGCAGAGTACTGCCTGTGTGTGCCATACTCTGCCTGCCCTATGTGCCTGCGTGAGGTGAAACTGGCAGGGGTTTGTTCTGGGAGTTTGTTAGCAGTTGGAAATAGCCATTAAATGGTCCCTAAGGTGTGTAATTATGTGCTGGGGGTTTCTGTGCTATCCACAGGGGAGAAGGAGGAGGCATATGGATTTAAGGGTGTGTCTTAATATGACATAATATAATTCTTTCACATATGAATGATGGTTTGATATCCCCACAGTGAGCACCGCGCATTTGGGTTTTTGCTGCACTACCACCATTAATGTGGGTATAATCTTAAAAGCTTGTGTGGGTTTGGTTTTAAAAAAGGGCAGTGGTCAAAACTGGCTTACATTAGCGGCCCACCACTATGTATGCTAAAGAAATTCTGGCCCTCGGCACCACAGAAGTTGGACTGCACTGGTTTAAAGGACTTGAATCAGCAGCTTAAATCTGCCATATATGGCCACTTTCATATTTATGTGCCCCTCGGCCAGCCTGTGATCCCATTAAACCTGCCCCCCCTTCCCCAGGTGTACATGCTTGTGCGAGCACTGTTAAGGAGCTGTGCCTACTTTCTCCTGCACCGGAGACAGGAGGTTTAAAAGCAAGCATTCCGCCCTAGGCCCAGGCCTTTGTGGCCATCTCATAAATCCAAGCCATAAAGCAGTGTTGACAAGACACAACTCTGGTACAGGCATAGTTTGTACAAATAAACATTCTTCCAAACATTGTTCATAGCAAAATAATTCTTGCTATGAAAATCAATTAAGGAAATCAATAAGCAGTGTCTAAATATAGTGTACTTAAAGAGCGTTTAATATGGTATTTATTAATAGTTACTGGAAACTCTGCTTTACACATACAGTAGAAAAAAGACAGCTATGATGGTAGATTTGTGAAGCATCACAAGATTGCTAAGTATTTTCGTTGAAGCAAACCAGCAATTTTTTTTTAGATTCATGACAGTATCTTTGTATGGATTACAAATGAGATGTTGGAAAGGTAGATGTCCACATACATTTGGCCATATGGTGTATGTATAGGTTGGTGTTTTGGCTGGCATATACACACCAGTGGAGATAACCAGATCCGCTTCCTTCTGTTACTTAAATATGTGTGCACTGAGGGAGGAATGGAGGCATGTCGGAGGAACCAACCAATGTGCCATTAGCCTAACTGCTTGTCCATCCCTTTAAATTTCTGTTTTTGCTATTTCCAAGTGAAATATTTGCCCACTGCATACCTCCATTAGCTGTGAGCAGGGTCAGATGGACAGACAGTTTACATAAACAAAAGCAAACCCTTGCCATACTTGGGTTTTAACTAAAACACAGGATATATCCCACTCTAGGACCCGTCCCCTACTGGGATTTAGGGATGTAAAACAAAAATCCAGGGTCATAGATAGATAGATAGATGCCCGGCTGATAAGAGCCGTGCCATGTGGGGGAGTGACAGCCCACGTGGTGGTGATTTAGAGTTCACATCAGAACCCCTCATAGGTGATGTGGAGGTCACACCACACTCAACTCATTTATTGTCCTAGAATCCATACCTGTTATACCAGCGGTTTTGATATTGTCAAATGAGTCCAAACATGACTGGCTTTGGGTACTTGGCTTCTCAGTTAGGAATATCTGGGCAGAGGCAGGTCACACAGTAGTGATGTTTAGTCTGTGGGATCATTTAAAATTGATGAATTTAATATCATGACAACTGCATGACAACTTTATGTCACAGGTTGTTGAGGAGCCAAAACAGGAACCATGCTATACTGGATCTAGTGATCTCTACCGACCTAGAACGTATAGCAAATGTGCAAGTGGTTGAACCCCTAGGTAATAGTGACCATAATGTTATTTCATTTGATGTTTGGTGCAGGAAACAAATTTACACTGGGGCAACAAAGACACTTTTTTATGAAGGCAAATTTAAGCTCCTTAAGGGCAGTGCTTTAGGGCATAGATTGGGGCATTATGTTTTCTGATAAAAACACAGAGCAGAAATGGTTGTCATTTAAAACGATATTAAATCATTACTGTTCTCAATTTATTCCATTAATAGGAAAAAGTAGAAGTGTTAAGAATCACCCTATGTGGCTTAACACTGAGGTAAAGAAGTTAATAGGGAAAAAAAGGAAAGCTTTTAAGAAATATAAGTCAGAGGGGACAGTAGCTGCGTTTAATGAATATAAACACTATAACAAGTGTTGTAAAACAGCAATCCGGAAGGCAAAGATAGAAAATGAGGAGCGCATTGCGGCAGAGGCCAAGACTAACCCCAAAAAGATTTTTAAGTATATTAATAGTAAAAAGATGCAGGTTGAGGGTGTGGCCCCATTGAGTTATAGTAACAATATGGTTACAGCGGATACAGAAAAGGCAGATGTGCTTAACCAGTTCTTTTCTTCTGTGTATACAGTAGAGGAGCCAGAGTGCCAAGTCCCACCCAATAGCTGCACTGTTGCCTCAGCTCCAACTACACAGTGGTTGACACAGGATATGGTGCTTAAAGGGTTACACAAGATAAATGTAAACAAGGAACCTGGGCCAGATGGAATACACCCTTGGGTACTGAGAGAGCTAGGGTCAGAATTACAGTGGCCCTTGTTTCTGATATTCTCAGACTCGCTTTCATCAGGTATGGTACCTAGGGATTGGAAGAAGGCGAATGTCATTCCTATATTTAAAAAGGGAGTAAGATCTCAGCCTGGCAATTATAGGCCTGTAAGTTTGACATCCGTGGTGGGCAAGTTATTTGAAGGCTTGTTAAGGGATCACATACAAAATTATGTACTGGAGAATGCCATTATGAACAGTAATCAGCATGGCTTTATGAAGGACAGGTCATGTCAGACCAAATTAATTGCTTTTTATGATGAGGTAAGTAAGTAGCTGGACAGTGGGGATGCAGTAGATATAATCTATTTGGATTTTGCCAAAGCATTTGATACCGTTCCCCACAAACAACTGCTTTCTAAACTAAGGTCTATTGATCATTTGCACATGGATAGAAAACTGGCTACAGGATCGGGTACAGAGGGTGGTTGTTAATGGTACATTCTCTACTTGGAATAAGGTTCTCAGTGGGGTCCCTCAGGGTTCTGTACTGGGTCCTCTTTTGTTTAATTTGTTCAAAAATGACTTGGGGGAGGGTATTATAAGTAATGTTTCAGTGTTTGCAGATGACACAAAACTCTGCAGACCAGTCAATTCTATCCAGGATGTGGCATCCTTGCAGCAGGATCTAGGCAAATCCATAATGGAGAAGGACCTTGGAGTCCTTGTAGATAATAAACTTGGCTGTAGCAAGCAATGCCAGGCAGCAGCTGCAAGGGCAAACAAGGTTTTGAGCTGTATTAAAAGGGATATAGATTCATGGGAGGAGGGTGTTATTCTTCCCCTTTACAGAGCGCTGGTAAGGCCCCATCTAGAATATGCTGTCCAGTTCTGGTCTCCAGTGCTCAAACGGGACATGATTGAGTTAGAGCGGGTCAAGAGAAGGGTAACTAAGTTGGTAAATTGTATGGAAAGTCTCAGTTATGAAGAAAGACTGGCCAAGTTGGGTCTGTTTAAACTGGAGAAGAGGAGCTTAAGAGGTGACATGATAACTATGTATATCTATATAAGGGGATCATATAATAACCTTTCTAATGTTTTATTTACCAGTAGGTCCTTCCAACGGACACAAGGGCACCCACTCCGTTTAGAAGAAGGGAGGTTCCGTTTAAATATTCGGAAAGGATTTTTTACTGTGAGAGCTGTGAAGTTGTGGAATTCCCTCCCCGAATCAGTTGTGCTGGCTGATACATTATATAACTTTAAGAAGGGGCTGGATGGATTCTTAGCAAGTGAGGGAATACAGGGTTATAGGAGATAGCTCTCAGTACAAGTGAGGGAATACAGGGTTATGGGAGATAGCTCTTAGTACAAGTTGATCCAGGGACTGGTCCGATTGCCATCTTGGAGTCAGGAAGGAATTTTTTCCCCTCTGCGCCAAATTAGAGAGGCTTCAGATGGGTTTTTTTTTGCCTGCCTCTGGCTCAATTAGTAGTTAGGCAGGTTATATATAGGCATTATGGTTGAACGTGATGGACATATGTCGTTTTTCAACCCAACTTACTATGTTACTATGTTATTTTGCTAAGAGTAGCAGATGGTTTCCCTATTATGTCTGGACCAGTTACTCAAGAAACCTTTTCTATTTGTGTTACAATTAATAAAATCCATTTCGCAACTCTGAACTTTGATGTGGTAGCTTCACCACAAAACACAACCCATCCATTAACTGGGCCACTGGGGAAATAATTTTCCATTCCAACTTCTGCCATTCTAATGGTCATCTTCCAGCATCCAAAATAACAACTGAGCTACTTTCCCTCTTGTCTTCCTCAGAAGTTCCTAGTTATCTTCCTTAAGTGAAAAGTTTGCTGATTTAATAAAAGGGGAGCTGACACTTTACCTCCATATTGCATCTATGATTGTCCTATCGATCTGCTTCCAGGTACTCAAGTCCCTTTTGGACATATTTATCCTTTAGCAGAACCCGAATTGGTACAGCTACGCAACTACCATGACGAGAATCATTCGCACATCCACGTCTCCCACTGGAGCTGGAATCTTCTTCGTTGAGAAGAAGTATCACACCCTAAGACCCTGCACTGACTACAGGGAAATGAACAAAATAACAATTAAGAATAGGTACCCTCTTCCACTTTCCTGAACTTTTCCAGCGCTTGAGAGAAGCTAAAGTCTTTTCTAAATTAGATCTTTGCGGAACCTATAACCTCGTAAGGATTTGTGAAGGAGACGAGTGGAAGACTGCCTTCTGGACCAGTATGGGTACTTTGAGTACTTAGTAATGCCTTTTGGACTGTGTAAAGTTCCTGCTCAATCCAGCACTCTGTGAATGATGTCTTTGGAGACTTTTTAGATATATTCGTCATTATTTACCTAGGCAACATTCTTGTCTTTTCCAACTCCATGGAAGAACATAGATTCACATGATGCAGGTGTTTTCTCGCCTTTCCACCCATCAGCTCTATGCCAAATTAGAGAAATGCATCTTTGAAAAAGACTATCGAATTTCTAGGCTTCTTCACCTCACCTCAAGGGATCCAAATGTATTCTAGAAAGGTTTGAGCAATCCTCAACTAGCCTACTCAGTCTACAAGAAAAGCGATTTATTGGTTTTGCCAACTTTTACCAAAAATTCATGAAGAACTTTTCACAAATCATTGCCCCTATCACGCAGCTCACTTTTGCTAACTTAAAGTTCTGTTGGACTTCTCAAGCTCAAACTGCTTTTGACTCCCTAAAGCATATCTTTACCTCTGCTCCTATACTTTATCATCCAGATCCTTCTCTCCCGTTTACCCTAGAAGTTGATGCTTCCGAAACCGCAGTGGGGACTGTCCTTTCTCAAAGATATGGTGTTCAGGAAGAATTGCATCCCGTAGCTTTCTTTTCACATAAAATGTCTAAGTCAATCTGTAATTGTGATGTTGTGGATAGGGAGTTGCTGGCTATCAAACTTGCACAAGAAGAATGGAGATACCTTCTTGAGAGGGCCAAACATCCTATTTTGATATCTCCACTCCGCTAGGCCTAGACAAGCTAGATGGGTCTTATTTTGTATGTGCTTCAATTTCCATCTAACTTATTGTCCCGGATCTAAGAATATTAAAGTGGACGCACTCTCCCGGATGTCTTTCTCCCAATCTGACCTCCAAAGTCCTCCAGAAACCATATTAAGGTCTAATAACTTCCTTCTTTTCAACCTGCCTTACCCTTCCAACTTAAGAAGTCTTCCAAGGATCTTCAGCATCCTCCCTCTCTTACAGAGGTAACCTGTAGAAATGGGCTCTTCCTCCGCAAAGACAGAATTTTTGTTCCTGAGAAATTGTGTCTCGAAGCATTAAAGATCATCCATGATTCTAAATTAGCAGGTCATCTGGGTATTAAAAAGACATCTATTTTAGCTAAAAGGTTATTTTGGTAGCCGGGGCTTAATAAGGACTGTGTAAGATATGTTGCTTTCTGCGATATATGTGCCCGATCTAAGGATTCCCATTGTAAACCCCTTGGTCTTCTACAGCTTCTCCCTAATCCTACTTGCTGATTTCTGCGTCCTGAGGCCAAAGCGATGTCCGCCTGCTGGCGTGATTAGGTTACGATGCAGTGCGTCTTCATGCAGTGCGTGTTTATGCGGTGCATGTTTACTCTATGCACCGCGACGCTGTGCCTCATGTCGCAGGCGAACTGTCGACAAAGGCAGTTTGTGGAATTGATCAGTGCCTGGTTATCGTGGTTATCCTGAAGCCTAGCTGTTATATCCTATTGTTCCCTGTTGCTGATCTCTGCCTGCCGACTCTGAATCCTTGCTGCCCGCCCTGACCTCTTCCTGATACTGAATCCTATGCTGCCTGCCCTTGACCCGGAACTGTTCGACCACTCTCTCGCCTTCTTTTCGCAGAAAAGAAGAATAATTCCCTCCAACCTTGTGTCGATTATTGTGAACTTAATAAAATAACTATCGTATATACTCGAGTATAAGCAGAGTTTTTCAGCACTAAAAATGCGCTGAAAAAATAACCCTCGGCTTATACTTGCGTATATACGGTAATTGCACTTACACTAGATGCAATATGATCGTTGTGCAGCGTGACATTATGCGCGGCGCGACACTGCTCCATCCACCCCCCCTTGGACAACCTTGCCTGCTATGTACACGCGCCGTGCTTCTGGATGGGCACCCCCCCCCATGGACGACCTTGCCTGCTATGTACCAGCGCCGTGCTTCTGGATGGGCACCCCCCATGGGGACGACCGTGCCTGCTGTGCACATGCGCCGTGCTTCTGGATGGGCACCCCCCCAGGGATGACTGTGCCTGCTGTGCACACGCGCCATACTTCTGGATGGGCACCCCCCTGGGGACGACCGTGCCTGCTGTGCACACGCGCCATGCTTCTGGATGGGCACCCCCCTGTGGACGACCTTGCCTGCTGTGCACACAAAGTGCTTCTGATTGAGGAACCTGTGGGACAAGGGGTAAGTCCATTCTGTTACAAGTTTATAGTATAGAGAATGTAATAAAATAAATATATCACTTAACGCTCTAAAGAAAGACAAGAAAGTAACTTCATTGCATCCAAAATTTTCTGGGAAGGGGTAGCAAATGTCCAACATGCAGCCTCCAACTGTTTATGAATACTTTTATAATCCAGTGACTGCCAAAAACTTAACACATCGGGAGTTGATGAGAGTTGTAGTGTAACAACAGCTGGAAAGCAGCAAGTAGGGTTATAGGGTTATAAAAAATAAGGCATCACACAGTGTATTTTGGTATGAAGTTATAGCTTTGTCAGCTTTTGGTATAGTAATGAACATCTTGCAATTTGGTGCAGCTGCATAAGGCCATTGCTTGAGATTTACAGCTTTCATGCTGTACAAAGTGGCCCTGCAAATGAAATTGATGTCTTTGACACAAGAGGCCCCTCTGAAGCTCTTAACATACCCACATGCAGTTCTTCTCAGGCTTAAGTACAGTCACAAATGAAAAAATAAAAAAGAGAGAGAGATGTACTGGTCTCTATATTATGAGAGGTTTACATAACTTGTCAACAAGTTTTTCCAGTTTTCTTAGGTAAAATTAGGTACCTCGGCTTATATTCGGATCGGCTTATACTCGAGTATATACGGTATTAAAAATCATTACCCCCTTCCTCTGATTCAAGAACTCTTTCAGAGATTTCGCTCTGCTACTGTTTTCTCTATGACATTCTGGTCTACTCCTCATCCTTGGAAGAACATCGTAGACATATGAGATAAGTTTTCCTTCGTTTACGTCGCCACAATCTGATAGTGAAGGCTGAAAAATGTGAATTTGAAAAAGAGACTATAGAATGTTTTGGATCCAAAAAAGGTTTCAGCCATCCTGCAGTGGCCTACGCCAACAGACCCATGCAAAGATTTGTGGGGTTTTCCAATATTTATTGTAAATTCATCAAGAATTTCTCTGCCATTATTAGACCAATTACTGATCTAACTAGAAAAGATGCAAGATTTAAATGGACTCTTCAAGCTCAAGAGGCATTTAATAATCTTAAGAAGAGTTTTACTACTGAACCTATATTGGCACATCCTGATTCTTCTCGACCATTTGTGCTGGAAGTTGATGCCTCATAATCAGCTGTTGGAGCAGTTTTGTTTTAACATTTTGGTCTTCAAAGCCTTCTTCACCCCATTGCCTTCTTCTCTAGGAAACTATCAAGCTCTGAATGTAATTATGACTTATGTGATAGGGAATGTATGTGCCATCAAATTAGCTCTGGAGGAATGGAGACATCACTTGGAAGGCTTAAAGGAGACATATCCTATAAAAATTAAGAATGTACCAGAGAATTATACTCCTCTAGATATAGATGGAATGTGCTTAAAAAAGTTGTATTTCAGACTGATTTATTGAGAAATTCCACCAAAACTCCACTAGCCCCGCCCATCTGTTCCACTTCCTGCTGGCTGAATTCTCTGGATGAGCTGGGGAGCCGGTGGCCCTCCGTACACTGCACTATAAGATAGGAACCAATCAGCTGCTAGGCTGACCTGATAGGGAACTGAAGCCTGTCTTTGCTTGTGGGAGTGCAGGGCTGTGATTGGCTCTCCCCCTCATACTGTGCTTCTGGCAGGGACCGTTAGGACACGCCCACTCTCCATTTCAAACTCTGACAGAGAAGTGATAGGATCTATAGGGAGCTCCAATAAAGGGGCCATTTTTACAGATAGGATTAATTTTTTAGCACAAAGTGAAACCAGCACCGTATATTATTCATAATTGCCTACAAAATTAGGGTTTTCCCATTTATCCTATATGTCCCCTTTAACTTACCATATTCTTGTGTAAACTGATCACAGGAATCTGGAGTATTTGCATTCCGCCAAGAGGTTGAAGCCTAGACAGGCGCGTTGGACTTTATTCTTTTCTCGGTTTTAACTTTACATCACTTATCGTCCTGGTTCAAGAAATAATAATGCAGATGCACTCATATGTTCTCCACCAAAGTATCCTCAGTCGAGTTACCTGAAACGATCCTACCATCTAATTGTTTCTTGTTGTTACAGTGCACATTGTTACACAGGATCAAGGAAAGTTTTAACAGTGATTCTAATATACCGCTAATATGTTCAAGATGGCTTTTATTTCTGTAAGGACAGACTTTTTGTTCCCGCATCTGTAAGAACTGAGGCTTTAAAGTTTATTCATGATTCTACTCTGGCTGGGCACTCTGGTTTGAAAAAAACCCTAGATTTTGCTCGTCGACATTTCTGGTGGCCTAAACTACAGTAGGTAGGGACTGTTCAAGATTCATACGTTCCTGTGAGGTATGTGCTCGCAGTAAGAATTCAACTATCAAACCCCTGGATCTTCTGCATCCGTTACCAATTCCAGATCAACCTTGGTCTTCCATTTCTTTAGATTTTATTACCAATCTTCGGGGCGCTCTTCTGTCATATTTGTGGTAGTGGACTGTCTTACAAAATGGGCTCATTTATTTCTCTGCCAAGAATTCCAACTGCTTCGGAAACAGCAAATACCTTCATCAAGGAGGTGATACAATTACACGGCTTACCAAAGAACATTGTTTCTGACGATTGAGTTCAGTTCACATCACAGTTTTGGAAGGCCCTTTGTAAAGGATTACAAATTAAACACTCTTTCTCCTCTGGTTATCACCCACAGACAAATGAACAAACTGAAAGTACTAACCAAACCTTGGAACAATATCTGAGATGTTTCTCCTGCTTCCTTCAGGACGATTGAGTACATTTTTTGCCCATGGCAGAACTTGCTTACAATAATTCTGTACATTCTTCCCCCAAGCAAACTCCATTTTACTCGAATTTTGGGTTTCTTCCTTCCATGATTCCTGGATTCCCAAAGGTTGTATCTGTACCTGCTGCTGAAGAGAGACTTACCTTCTTAAGGTCCAATCTGGAGATTTTATGTCAAAACCTCTTAAAAGCTCAAACCAATTTTAAATACTACTCTGATAAGAAGAGGAATCCTGATCCAGAATTTGCGGTCGGAGACAAAGTTTGGCTTTCTACTCAAAATGTGAAGCTTGCCTGTCCATCGAGGAAACTGGCTCAGTGCTTTGCCTGACTCTTTGACGTCATACATCAAATCAACCCCATCACATTTAAACTTCGTTTGCCAAGCTCATTTCGTATACACTCGTATACAGTTTTTCATTCTGCACTTCTTAAACCTTTTGTTCCAAGTCAGTTTTTGGATAGTGGATCATTCTCCCCAGATCCAGTTATTATTGCTGACCATGAAGAATTCAAGGTTGAATCTATAGTGGATTCAAGGCGCAGAGGAGGTCAGGTTCAGTATCTGATCAAATGGAAGGGGTTTGGTCCAGAAGAAAATTCTTGGGAACCTGCTGTTAATATCCACGCTCCTTAACTTTTATGGACCTTTTAATTAGGAAATCCTGGTAAACCAATTCATATTCGCGTCCAGAGGCCACGCCTAAGGGGGGGGGTAATGTCAGGATTGCATACTTACCAATCATGGTCCCGGTGACGTCATGCCCCACGTTGTGCTCCGACGTGCATGACGTGGAGTTGCACCACGTGTGTCATTACGAGCACTATGCTAACACAGATATCATGACGTTACATACGTCCTGGTGTTGCGTGGCGTGAACCTTACGCTGGGGGCACTATTTTAGTACATTTCTAAGGGCGAATTGTTGCTAAGACATCGTCTCAGCTCCATAGTGTTGCTTGCTTATTCCTATCTACTGTTGTGATTACTGACCTTGACTTGTTCCCTGACTTCACTTCTGGATTCTCCCTTGTACTTAGCTGGATTTCTCTTGCCTACTGGTTAACACATCACCTGTCCTGACTACGCCGATTTCCACGTCCCTTGGCCTGTCTGACCTTTCTACTTGTCTCAACGCTGAGCCACATACCTACTAATAGCAACTTACCGTGGCTCTCATACCTTTCTTTACTAGTCACCTCTCTGTTCATAATTGAGGGTGTGCTGTGTGGGGAACTGTAAGAGCGGCCTTCCACCAGCAATTGGTTCCAAGATTCCGGTGAGTCTTATAGAACCTCTATTAGAAACAATGTCCATAGGAAATCCATGAAAAAAAAGAGTTCAACTGCTGTTGAGAGTTTGCATAGAGAAAGTCCATAGCCAGGTGGGTCCAGGGTCAAGAATAAACAGGTAGAGGTTGTAGGAGACCACAAGGTATGGAGTGACTAGACTTAGAAGAAGCACAAACAGTGCAAGACATGTTTTTGCATAGATGGCTGCCATACAAGATGGTTTAGAAGTTACAAGCTCTCTTAATCCTGGGTGGCTGAATCTGTAAAGTGAATTATGGAAGCAGAGAAGCAATAATTCTGAAAAGAAAAATAATTGAATTATTGTCCTCACTGTCACGATCCTCAAGAATAAAGGCACCTTTTTGTTCTTGGAACATGGACGATAAGTAATAACAAAATGAAACTGTGTAAAGAAGAGTGCACACAAGCCTGTCAAGGATTAAGTCTCCTTAGAGCCTGGAAATATTCCAGATTCTAGAAGATTTTGCCACTCTTCTAATGCTAACTTGATAGAGAGTTATTCTCTGTGACCAATGTTGTAGTTCTGCTCAGAAGAGAAACATTTCTCAGAAAACTAGGCACGTGTATGTTACTTCCCATCTAAAGCTTGCCTCGGGACAGAATAGCTCCTGCTCCAATATTGGATGCATAAACTTCAATAAAGAAGGTTTGAAGAAAGTCAGGATGCTTGAGGGTTGGAGCCCAAAGCAAAAGTCTCTTTCAAGGCTTGCAGGGACCAAACATTAGGTTTCCCACCTTTTTGGATGCGAGCTATGATAGGTGCGATGCAAACGAAAAAAGCCTTAATAGTTGGCAAAGCCAATAAATCTCTATAAGGCCTTGGTACTGGTAGGAAGGAGTCAATCCTGGATTACAAAAACTTGGCAGAGTCCATTTCAAACCCTTCTTTAGAGGTGATATAGCCAAGGAAAGGAATCTTGGGGACTTCAAAAATATTTTTTTTTCAATTTAGCATAAAGAGAAATTTCCCTCAATCAAGAAAGCACTTCTGGCACCTGGGGCTGATAAAGTCCTTAGAAAAATTTAGGATTTTGTCTAAGTAGATGACCATGGATTGTCTCAGAAGATCTCATTTACAAATTCTTGGAAAACAACAAGTGTATTACAGAGTCCAAAGGGCATAACTGGATACGTATAATGCCCATATGGTGTTAAATGCTGTCTTCCACTCTTGTATCTGGATCAAGGTGTAGGCCCCCATGGAGGCCAAGCTTAATAAGCAACCGTCAACTGGTCAAATAGCTCTGAGATAAGAACTAATAGTGGTTTTTAATAGTAATCTTGTGCAGACAATTCTTAGAACTGTAGTAACTACAAAGATCCAGTCTATGGTAGGGTTATGCAAACAAAGCCAGGGTAAACCCAGAACCATGAAGCAGAATTAATAATAAGGAAGGAAAAATGTCTCTTTGTACAATGGCCCACTGTAAGATGTTTTAAGATCTCTACAATAAAGACAAGTTTTAGTGGACCAAGGAGTGCGTGCCATTTCTCTTCAAACTGATGTTCGCTAAATACCTCAAGCTATGGGTTCAGGGCGCTGCACCTGGACCACCACTTGTCTTTGGTGAGTGCATTTCCCAATAACTTTGCCAGGACTGTTTTAAAGTCGTGTGTTGGAGGTGGAGGGTCCGGGGTTTATACACCCGGACCACATAATTTATGGGGTGAGCTTGTTATCACTTCATTTGCATTTAGCTTTGAAAGATAGCCTGGGGGTTGTACTGAGGCTTGTATACATATATTCCCCCTCCTGTTGCCGTAAAGCTGAGCCACTTAGTATTATTGTTAGGATAGGCCAACAGTTTTTCTTATTCGTAAAGAAGAACCCTTCTGATCTGCATAGATTCCTCATCGTTAGTGGAAGGTGACTGAGGAGCAGAGCTCTGGAGAATAGGTCTTTGAACCGTGGTGCCAGGATAGGCTGGAACTTCTTGCTATGTTCCTTGTACACTTGGTATTCTATAAGGCGGGTATCAATTTTAATACTGGGAGCAATCACATCCTCAAGTTGTCCATCTTTTAACTCATCAGACAGCCCCTGCCAATAGGCTACCACGTATGCCTCATTATTCCAGGCAGTCTCTGCAGCCAGAGTACAGAATTCTATACCATAGAAGCTAGCACTGCATATTCCTAGCAACTTTGCAATTGGTTTTCCTAGTTAATTTTGTATAGTTTTTGAATAATTGCCTTTCGCTTCTGCCTCTTTCCAGCTTTCAAATGAGGGTCACTGACCAAAAAGTATTGCTCTGTGAAGCTACAGTTTTATTTTTCCATGCAGGCCCCTTAACTATTCATATTCCCATCTCTTGTTTAAACCACTACCTGGTAAATAAGACCCTAGCAACCAGATAGCTGCTGAAATACCAAATGAAGAGGTGCTGAACAATAAGCTAAATAACCGAAAAACCATTAAAAATAAAAGAGGACCAATTGCAAATTGTCTCAGAATATCAATGTCTACCTTATATTAAAAGTTAATTTAAAGGTGAACTACCCCTTGAAGCTAACTGATCACAAACACAAATGTATAGAGAACCCCTAACAGAAGTGCACGTTTGAATGCTTTTACATCCTAAGCATTTTAGGGTTAAAAAAAGCACCCCCACCCGCACTTTTGCGCAGTATCCCTGGGAGTCAGTGGGAACAGCAAGAGGTAATTGGGAAGTTAATTTTTTACACCAGCAGCGAATCCACTAAGTCTCACATTAGCTTTAGGTCAGTCTATGAATGGCCCATCTTTAGCCTCCCCAAACAAAAAAGTCACCCTCCGCCTATGCTTGTTCTGAAACATAATAAGAAGGCTACAGTTCAAATAAAGCCCCTGCAAGCCTGAGGGTCTGCACTGTAGCGAGGGGGTAGCGGAATGCAGGGTTTTTTGTCCATTTCTGCAGGAAATTGAGGTACCGCTGTTGCAGTAGGAAGAAGCAGTACGCATCCTAGAGAGGCCTCCAAAACATGTCCTATATGAGCCTGCTGAGCTTCAGAGGCCTTTATAAAACCCACAATGCTCTGTAAAGTCTTTTCAAACTCAGAAGGTGCTTCCTTTGAAGCGTCTATGGCCCAAATATACTGTCAAGGCCTGATATCCAAAGTCAGGGTAGAAGTTCAGACCAAGGAGAAAGCTGTTTACAGAGAGTATGATATACGTGGAGTTAAGAAAGCTCAAAGTCGTGTTCAGGCAAAAACGTTGTGACAGGCAGCAAAAAGCGTGATCAGGAAAAAAGCAGGAGGTCAGAAACCAGGAGAACAAGATGAAATAGCAATTTAGATGCATCTAGGAATTCCACAAGGAAAGATATTTATATGTTTATATTTGGGCATTGAACCCGGTTCTTTGGTGTCTTTCTATTTTGAATTTTACGTTAAAGAATGACACAATGATGTCATAAGGCGCAGAATCATTAAGTGGAATGTTGGAGAAACATTGTAACCATGGGTGCTGCCATCTTGCCTGAGAAGTGGAGCACTCCTTTCAGAATTTCACAGTTTCATATACATATATTAATAATTAGAAATATAAAATGTCAGCACAAAATCAGAATTAATTTTACTTATTAATACTGGTGGCTGATGCAGTCTCCAATGGCTGTGCAGTCTTAAATATATATCTTGCATCATTTGGTCATTAATAAATCATTTTAACTAATTAATACAGGAATAATAACTCTGAACTTGTTCTATCACCATAATGTTCCAATTAAAATCACCAGTCTGGGATAAGAGTATTCTTCCTTTTGGCACACTATACATCCTGTAATAATGCTTATCTTGCAACTGACAGGATTTATGGACTTAAGCATTTTTATACAAACCCCACCCCCCCGAAAAAATTGCTATAAGGCTTAAATATGGCTTTTCAAAGAGACCGTACTATTATGATGATTTACAATGTTTGTTATGATCATTTTCCACTAATTTGCACAGCAAGCAATCAAATAATTTCCCAGCAATTTTAGTGACTGATGCTGCAAGAGAATATAAAGCAGAGATATTTCATCCAATGCATCAGTGGTTCTTGATAGAGATAAAAGACACAGTGAGGTTGGATAAAAACAACTTTAAACTTGCAGCAGGCAAGCAAAGTCAAAATCCCAGAAGGCATGTAGCTGACAAGTGAAGGAAACAGGGGAAGCCAAAATCAGAAGTACAAACACAGGGAATGAGGGATTTAGGATCAGGTCACAACACTTTATAACCAAGCACTGAGAGAAAGACAAGATAGGTGCGATTACAAACTGGAACCTGCTTAGAGGTGGAAAGCAGACTTGTGTACAGTAAATAAGATGCAAATACCATATTAAGGCAGAGTACGGAAAATGGTGCAGTCCTAACTCTAGCAAGCTCTAGATGTAATTGCATCTGACTTGCCAACATGTGCATCCTTATTTGCATTCATTCTTTTTGAAGTATGGGACAGAATTGTGGTGAATGCCACATTTTGGCATGCATGACAATGCATGCAGTTGCATCTCGAAAAATGGGCTAAATGTGGCTAGTGTTAAACTAACGTAAAATGTACATCGGTCATCAGATATACCTTATATACTCGAGTATAAGCAGAGTTTTTCAGCACTAAAAATGTGCTCAAAAAGTAACCCTCGGCTTATACTCGAGTATACCTCCCGCCTACCTCCCTCCACTTGTGTCTGTCCTGCCGATTCTTGATCTGAAGATGTAACGTGCTCGCACCCAACCCCCCCGCCCCCGTGGTCGGAGCGTCCGTCCAAGCGCGTTACATCTTCGGATCAAGAGTCGGCAGGACGGCCACAAGTGGAGGGAGGTAGGGGGGAGGTATGGAGACACAAGTGGAGGGAGGGGGGTAGGGGGGAGGTATGAAGACACAAGTGGAGGGAGGTAGGGGGGAGGTATGGAGACACAAGTGGAGGGAGGGAGGTAGGGGGGAGGTATGGAGACACAAGTGGAGGGAGGGGGGTAGGGGGGAGGTATGGAGACACAAGTGGAGGGAGGGAGGTAGGGGGGAGGTATGGAGACACAAGTGGAGGGAGGGAGGTAGGGGGGAGGTATGGAGACACAAGTGGAGGGAGGTAGGGGGGTGGTATGGAGACACAAGTGGAGGGAAGT
The DNA here is from genome assembly GCF_000004195.4 of Xenopus tropicalis. Taxonomy (NCBI): domain Eukaryota; kingdom Metazoa; phylum Chordata; class Amphibia; order Anura; family Pipidae; genus Xenopus; species Xenopus tropicalis. The sequence continues at coordinate 78,113,982 of NC_030682.2, read as the reverse complement.
AGGGGGGAGGTATGGAGACACAAGTGGAGGGAGGGAGGGGGGAGGTATGGAGACACAAGTGGAGGGAGGGGGGAGGTATGGAGACACAAGTGGAGGGAGGTAGGGGGGAGGTATGGAGACACAAGTGGAGGGAGGGAGGGGGGAGGTATGTATGCACGGACACAAGTGGAGGGAGGGAGGTAGGGGGGAGGTATCTATGCACGGACACAAGTGGAGGGAGGGAGGTAGGGGGGAGGTATGTATGCACGGACACAAGTGGAGGGAGGGAGATATGTATGCACGGACACAAGTGGAGGGAGAAAGGGAGGGTGGGTGCGCGCAACGAGCGCGTTACATCTGCACATCCATCTGCAGATGTAACGCTAGAGTAAGTAATTGGTACAATAACTTGTTATTTACAAAAATTAAATTAGGCCAGCATCAAGAATTATTTTGCCCTTGTAACTACTCTTGTAGTACTGTGGTGGGACTTGTACACTGGGGTCCAAGTACTTGATAATTAGTATGGAAGCTTCCTTAGCATTCCCAAACTTGCTTTTGTCTGCTGCTGTAGCATTTATCTTTCCCTAAAGTTATCTATTTATTTATCTGTTATTTATTTGATTATTGAAACTTAGCAGTAGCTTATACTCAAGTCAATAAGTTTTTCCAGTTCTCTTAGGTAAAATTAGGTACCTCGGCTTATACTCGGATCGGCTTATACTTGAGTATATACGGTACATCTCCAATGTGAAAGTAGAATATGTTTCATTAGCAGGAAGTGCTAGACTTTTGTTGTAACAGGAATAGCATTCATAAACTACTTTCCAAGTTAAATTTTATATATCCAACTATGAGATAAGCAATAGAGGTAGAATTTTGCAATGTTCTTGTCAGGGCCTGCTTCCATCAGGTCTGTTGTCGGGACCAAGGAAGCTAGAGTTCAGGCAAACAAACAGTCCAAAAGGTGGTGTCAGAAGGTTCAAGAGTCTCGGTGGATTCCAGGCACAGGTCGCTAAAGACAGCAAAACAGCATCAGAAACAAGCGAAAGGGTCAGGAAACAGAAAAAAAAAAAATAACCACTTTAGAGCCCACCCTAAAAAAAGATCCTATATTTGCCTTGAGCCTGGGTTTCTGATGTCAATTTATTTAAATTTTTTGCATTTTACAATTAACAGTAATTTAACCATAAAGCTTTTTTCCATATGGAGGAGCTATTCAGCCTGAGTTCACTGCTGCAGTGTGAACTATAAATCTGGTGATTTGTGTCTAAAGATTGAACTTTATATATTGTATTGTTTTATGTCTAACTAAAAAGACTGAAAACCGTAATTTGTGGATCACAGATTTTATGATGAATAATTCATCTGATTTACACTGCTGCAATCAATATCAAGTCCACAACTACATTCTAAATATATATATGGTACAGCGTTTCCAAGAGAGACTTAATTGGTCAAATTAATTATGTTTGTCCCTCTAACTTTATTTCGAATTTCAGGTCAGTTATTTTTTCACATACTATTTAGAAAAATGTAATCTGCAGGAAATATAATATTAGATAAAATCACACAAGATCAGAATAATTAGCAGAGACTACCTGGACAGCCATTTCAGTGTAAGTGCGCACATTTTATACAGCAGAAATAAGTCTGTGAAACAATGAGCTTTTCTTCAGTCCTTGATTCTTTAAATCATAACACCCTTGGTCCTTGAGCTGTAATGTAAATGGATAAATGAACAAACATTGTTATGGCATAATTTAGCAGGATAATTACACTTAGGGGGAGATTTATTAAGACACAAACGCTCGGAGCGTTAATTTGAACGATCTGATTTTCGTATGCCCACGCAACTTTTTCGTACACTTGCGCAACAAAATCGGAAAGTTTCTGCCGCTGTTTACAATCGTTCGGTACGAAAATTTTGTGACTTTAGGATCACCAATACGTTATTATCGTGACTAATACGATTTTTTCGTAAGCATTTTCGTGATATTTGCGATCTTCAGAAATTATCGTATCCAATCTGAATTTTTCCCATTCGGGATTCAAACTCGTGTTTTAATGTATTGGCCCCTTAGGGGCAGATTTACAAAAATTCAATAATTTCTCACTTTTTTTTATTTTCAGAATTGACTAAACTCGTTTCCTGAATGTCTATTATTAACTAGAAAAAGTCACATGGAAAAATCACTGACAGAAAAGTCGTAAAAAACTCAACTTTTCTAAATTGTCGCTGTGAAAATCCCGAATTATCACAGCGACAATTCTATAAAGTCAGGATTTTCGCAGCGACAATTTGAAAAAGTCGTTTTTTTACGACATTTCTCAGAGCAACGTTTCTTTGCTACTATTCAAATTTAGTTGAATTTAAAAATAAAGAAAAAAAATATTATTATTATCATTTTAAAGCCTTACAAATCTTTGTCATTTGCAGTCATTTTTAACCCATCTGTACCAGGCTTAGAGTTGTTTTACAAAAAATAATTCAAACATTAAATAAACCAAATAGGTTGTTTTACATTTGAATGTAGCTCACGACTAAAAAAGGTTGGAGACCAGTGATGAGCGAATTTTTTCGGCAGGCCATTGACAGATTGTTTCGCAAAACTTCCACGAAAATTTGCAGCAGTCACGGCAAAATAAGACGCATGTGACAATAAATTTGCACGACAAACACGTTTTGCTGAATTTTCTCTGTATCGCAAATTTTTCTGTCGTTACGCTAATTTTTCAGCGAAGCGAAATGGGCATATTCACTCATCACTATTGGGGACCCCTCACCTAGATGGTGCTTCTTTCTTGCACAGTATTAATTTTTTAGATAAACTTTTTGAATTAAAAAAAGCCTCAAAGCTCACCTTCCCCTCTATTCTATGATAGACCACATATAATTTTGCTATTATAAAATAGCAATATATGTAAATTTATGTACAGAATTTGTCTCCAAGGTCAGCATCTATAGTATGCCAGATGTATCAGTCTGACATGTATCAATAATTGTTGTGTTCTGGTACAGCAGTGATTTCAAGGAAAGTGACATAAACAGTACTGTAAATCTCTTATGAAAGAACTGTCAGAATGGCTTGTGGTAAGAATGTCCTTGCTGCGGGTTTTTTACAACACAACAGCTGCATCTGTTCTGTTATATAATGTAGGGGCAGACGGCACGTAGATGATTGGACCCAGTTCTCTCCTGATTACATCAGGTGCCCCAGATAGTTTAGAGACAGAAATTGTTCTGGATAAGCTGTCTGATCATAAGGTATTGTGAATGTTAGCAGCTTAGGAAACAAGCTATACAGTGCATTCTATGAATTAACTATGCCTATGGAAAAAATGAGTGGCTGACCACATATTCAACTGACCATTCCCTGTTAAAGAGGACCTGTCACCCTAAGAAACAATTCAACATTATTTTCTATTGTGTTTGTCAAGATAATCTTTACTCACCCTATATAAATTAATTAAAACTTGTTTCCTTTAGTCCTGGAATTTACAGTCCTAGCAAGTAGGCACCATTTTGTGGACAGTGTTACTAAGGTAAGCTTTACATCATGCTAAAATTTTGTTTATGTGCCGAAATGGGGGATCTGATGCACATGCCTATACATTGGCTACATAATGAGATGGTTGGGAGGGTGGGGAAAAGTGAGGAGTTCAGTGACATCTAAGAAGCGCTGAATGTAAATGCCTCTATGCCTAAGGCATAGAGGCGGGGCAGGCAATATATGATTGACAGCTGGGATTTTTAAACGTCTTTATAATGGATCTAGAAACAGATGGAATACACCCTCGGGTACTGAGAGAGCTAAGGGCAGAATTGCAGTGGCCCTTGTTTCTGATATTCTCAGACTCTCTTTCATCAGGTATGGTACCTAGTGATTGGAAGAAGGCGAATGTCACTCCCATATTTAAAAAGGGAATAAGATCTCAGCCTGGCAATTATAGGCCTGTAAGTTTGACATCCGTGGTGGGCAAGTTATTTGAAGGCTTGTTAAGGGATCACATTCAAAATTATGTAGTGGAGAATGGCATTATGAGCAGTAATCAGCATGGCTTTATGAAGGACAGGTCATGTCAGACCAATTTAATTGCTTTTTATGATGAGGTAAGTAAGAAGCTGGACAGTGGGGATGCAGTAGATATAATCTATTTGGATTTTGCCAAAGCATTTGATACCGTTCCCCACAAACGACTGCTTTCTAAGCTAAGGTCTATTGGTCTTAGTGAAGCCGTTTGCACATGGATAGAAAACTGGCTACAGGATCGGGTACAGAGGGTGGTTGTTAATGGCACATTCTCTACTTGGAGTAAGGTTCTCAGTGGGGTCCCTCAGGGTTCTGTACTGGGTCCACTTTTGTTTAATTTGTTCATAAATGACTTAGGGGAGGGTATTATGAGTAATGTATCAGTGTTTGCAGATGACACAAAACTCTGCAGACCAGTCAATTCTATCCAGGATGTGACATCCCTGCAGCAGGATCTTGACCAACTGGCAATCTGGGCAGCTAAGTGGCAGATGAGATTTAATGTGGATAAATGTAAGGTCATGCACCTGGGATGTAAAAATATGCAAGCCCCGTATAACCTTAATGGGACTGCACTAGGCAAATCCATAATGGAGAAGGATCTTGGAGTCCTTGTAGATAATAAACTTGGCTGTAGCAAGCAATGCCAGGCAGCAGCTGCAAGGGCAAACAAGGTTCTGAGCTGTATTAAAAGGGGTATAGATTCACGGGAGGAGGGGGTTATTCTTCCCCTTTACAGAGCACTGGTAAGGCCCCATCTAGAATATGCTGTTCAGTTTTGGTCTCCAGTGCTCAAACGGGACATTATTGAGCTAGAGAGGGTCCAGAGAAGGGCAACTAAGCTGGTAAAGGGTATGGAAAGTCTCGGTTATGAAGAAAGACTGGCCAAGTTGGGTCTGTTTACACTGGAGAAGAGGCGCTTAAGAGGTGACATGATAACTATGTATAAATATATAAGGGGATCATATAATAACCTCTCTAATGTTTTATTTACCAGTAGGTCCTTTCAACGGACACGAGGGCACCCACTCCGTTTAGAAGAAGGGAGGTTCCATTTAAATATTCGGAAAAGGATTTTTTACAGTGAGAGCTGTGAAGTTGTGGAATTCCCTCCCCGAATCAGTCGTACTGGCTGATACATTATATAGCTTTAAGAAGGGGCTGGATGGATTCTTAGCAAGTGAGGGAATACACGGTTATGGGAGATAGCTCTTAGTACAAGTTGATACAGGGACTGGTCCGATTGCCATCTTGGAGTCAGGAAGGAATTTTTTCCCCTCTGAGGCAAATTAGAGAGGCTTCAGATGGGGTTTTTTGCCTTCCTCTGGATCAACTTGTAGTTAGGCAGGTTAGGTATAGGCATTATGGTTGAACTTGATGGACGTATGTCTTTTTTCAACCCAACTTACTATGTTACTATGTTACTATGTAGATATGTTAATAAAAAAATTAACTTTTTATATTGAATTAAAAATGACTTTTATTATACAGCTTTTTATGACTGGGTGACAGGGCCCCTTTAACTCAAGAAAACAATCCCTTTGGACGCTAAGAGGTGTCCCCTGGTAGCTTCTAGTAAGGTGATTGTAATACAATAAAATATATGTGAGGTTTAGAAGAAAGAGTGTAGCCATCCACCAGCTTGGACCAAATTAAATAAAAGGAAATATTTTGTTGTGTTGCAACCTTGAAATAAAATGGATTTACAGTAGAAATCCCCATTTTATGTTTTTCAGGGGATCAGAAAATCTGGTGAAAATCAGGGAAATGCATTATATGTTGGTGGGAGCACAAAAAACTAGTGTAAAATGCAGGAAAACTTAAAATCAGGGTATTTTATATGCACAATGACACCAAAATTGTGGGGAAAATATGGTGATTGCATTCGAAATTGCACTTTGCTCATTGCACTTCCAAATGCGGCCTATTACAGTATTTTTTTTTATAAAATAAAAATGCCTGCAATTACAGCTTTTAGGTAAGTCTCTACCACATTTGCACACTGTAATACTAAAGAGCACAGCTCTGTGATTTAAAAACCCCTTACTTTTCCAGAATTCTTTGATGTCTGGCATTGTGCCAAGAGATTGGCCAATTGAAAATGTGGTGCCATCAATCAATAAAGTGATCCTGCTCTTGGCTTGTTAGTTTGATATTGGTGGTAGGATAGAATTTGAAGAGGGTAATAAGGGATAAGATTCTGGAAAACTTGAAATCCACAATACTATGAGTTTGTGCCAGCATGGTTTTATGCAAAATAGATCTTGCTTGACATAGTAACATAGTAAGTTAGGTTGAAAAAAGATGTACGTCCATCAAGTTCAACCATAATGCCTATATATAACCTGCCTAACTTCTAGTTGATCCAGAGGAAGGCCACAAACTCCCTTCTGATGCCACAGAGGGGAAAAAATTCCTTCCTGACTCCAAGATGGCAATCGGACCAGTCCCTGGATCGACTTGTACTAAGAGTTATCTCCCATAACCCTGTATTCCCTCACTTGCTAAAAACCCATCGAGCCCCTTCTTAAAGCTATATAATGTATCAGCCAGTATGACTGATTCGGAGAGGGAATTCCACAACTTCACAGCTCTCACAGTAAAAAATCCTTTCCGAATATTTAAACGGAACCTCCCTTCTTCTAAACGGAGTGGGTGCCCTCATGTCCGTTGGAAGGACCTACTGGTAAATAAAACATTAGAGAGGTTATTATGTTGGGTTGAAAACCCCAACATACTGTTCTTCGACTTTGGCTTATTCTTCCGCTTCTTCTTCTTAGCGCCCCCAATTTCTAAACGCTACTCCTCCTACAGTTTTAGGGGTACAACACCCAAACTCCCCACACTTCTTCTCCCTATAGCGGAGCAGGTTGCTTGTGCTTTTCTAAGCGATTGCGCCCCCCGTCTTTTTGTGGCACCGCTCCGAACACCCCAATTTTCCTATTGACTTTGACAGGGAAGATTTTCAAACTGCTGCCACACTTACAGCTTTGAAGCTACACCCCCCAAACTTGAATAACATAATAATGGGGTCAGCCCAAATGAAACAGCGACATTTGTTGGATGACCCCAAAGTGGGAGGGGCCAACAACAGCCAATCAAATTTTACCCATTGACTTTAATAGGGAAATTGAAACTGCTGCCAATCTTACAGCTTTGATGCTACACTCCCCAAACTTGAATCACATAGTCACGGGGTCAGCCTGAATCAAAATATGATGATTGTTGGATGCCCAAAAGTGGGCGGAGCTGTGAACAGCCAATCAGATTTTACCTATTGATTTGGCAGAAATCCAACCTGCTGCCATTCTCACAGTATTAACCCCAGGGTCCCCAAACTTTTCACAGTTGGTCACTAGGGGACTGCAGTTTTAGTTTTGAAAAGTGGGTGGAGCCACCAACAGCCAATCAGATTTCACCTATTGACTTTTAATGGGGAAATTCAACCTGCTGCCATTCTCACAGAATTAACACCAGGGCCCCCAAACTTTTCACAGTTGGTCACTAGGGGACTGCAGTTTTAATTTTGAAAAGTGGGCGGAGCCACCAACAGCCAATCAGTTTTCACCTATTGATTTTTATTGGTTTGTTGTCAGGGTTCCCAAACTTTGCATAGTCAGTCACTGGGTGACTACGCATTTAAGGTTTTTTGTATTTTTTTAAGTGGGTGGGACCACCAACAGCCAATCGGATTTTACCTATTGACTTTCAATGGGGAAATTCAACCTGCTGCTTTTCTCACAGAATTAACACCAGGGCCCCCAAACTCTTCACAGTTGGTCACTAGGGGACTGCAGTTTTAGTTTTGAAAAAGTGGGCGGAGCCACCAGTCAATCAGATTTCACCTATTGATTTTTATTGGTTTGTTGTCAGGGTTCCCAAACTTTGCATAGTCAGTCACTGGGTGACTATGCATTTAAGGTTTTTTGTATTTTTTTAAGTGGGTGGGGCCACCAACAGCCAATCATATTTTACCTACTTTCAATGGGGAAATTCAACCTGCTGCTTTTCTCACAGAATTAACACCAGGGCCCCCAAACTCTTCACAGTTGGTCACTAGGGGACTGCAGTTTTAGTTTTGAAAAAGTGGGCGGAGCCACCAACAGCCAATCAGATTTCACCTATTGATTTTTATTGGTTATGTGTCAGGGTTCCCAAACTTTGCACAGTCAGTCACTGGGTGACTTCGTACTCAAGGTTAGAAAAAGTGGGCGGAGCCGCAAAAGCCAATCACATATCTTTCATTGTTTTCAGTGGGGAAATTTTAACTGCTGCCATTCTCACATGTTTAATGTCAGGGTCCCCAAACTTTGCACAGTTTGTCACTGGGTGACTATGTTCCAAGTTTAGAAAAGGGAGTGGGGCCAACAACAACCAATCATATTTCACTTATAGACTTCATATGTTTAAATTTAAACTGCTGCCATCCTTTAAATATTAATACTAAGGTCTCCAAACTTTGCAGAGCTAGGTAACTGCGGTTCAGAGTTAGAAAATGTGGGTGGAGCCACTAGCAGCCAATCAGATTTTAACTATTGGTTTTCAACGGGGAACTCTCACAGTATTAACACCAGGGCCACTAGGGGACGGCATTTTTTTTTTTGTTTTAAAAAGTGGGTGGGGCCACCAACAGCCAATCAGACTTCACCTATTTAATTTTTTTGGTTTAAATTTAAAATGCTGCCTTTCTCACACTATTTATGTTAGGGTTCCCAAACTTTGCAAAGTCAGTCACTGGCTGACTACATACTCAGGGTTAGAACAAGTGGGCGGAGCCACCAACAGCCAACCCATTTCCACCCATTAAATTTAATTGGTTTATATTTAACTGATAAACTTTCCAGAGTTGTTATACTTTCCAGAGTTACTCACTGGGTATTTGCCGTTCAAAGTTAGAAAAAAGTGGGAGGAGGCACCAACAGCCAATCACATTTCACCTATTTACTTTCAATGGTGAAGTGTAAAATGCTGTCAGTCTCACAATTTTTATGCCTAAATCCCCAAACTTTGCACAGTTGGTCACCGTGGGACTGCTGTTCAAAAATAGGAAAAGTGGGTTGGGTCACTAACAGCCAATCAGATTCCATCCATTGAATTTTATTGGTTTAAATTTAGAATGCTCTCATTTTCATATTATTTATGCCAGGGTGCCCACTGTTTGTCACTGGGTGACTTTGACTCAAGGTTAGAAAAAGTGGGCACACCCACCAACCACCAATCAAAATGTATCTATTGTCTTTTATTGGTTTAAATTTAAACTGCTGCCGTTCTGTAACTATTAATCCTAGGGCCCCTAAACTTTGCAGAGTTAGTCGCTGGGTAAGTGCAGTTCCAGGTTAGAAAAAGTGGGCGGGGCCACCAGTCAGATGTCACTTGACTTTCAGTGGGGAAATTTAAATTGCTGCCATTCAGACACTATTAAAACCAGGGTCCCCAAACTTTTCCCAGTGGTTTTACTATATAACGGTGGTCCAAGGTTAGAAAAAGTGCGCAGAGCCAACAACAGATCAGATTTCATTCAGTGACTTCACGTTTTTCAACCCAACATGAAGTTTGTTCTCAAACTTCCCTTTCTAGTTATATGATCCTTCTATATATTTATACATAGTTATCATGTCACCTCTTAAGCGCCTCTTCTCCAGTGTAAACAGACCCCCCCACTTGGCCAGACTTTCCATAACTTTACATAACTAAGACTTTCCATACCCTTTACCAGCTTAGTTGCCCTTCTCTGGACCTTCTCTAATTCAATAATGTCCCATTTGAGCAATGGAGAACAAAACTGAATAGCATATTCTAAATAGGGTCTTACCAGCACTCTGTAAAGGGGAAGAATAACACCCTCCTCTCTCTAATCTATAACCCTTTTAATACAGCTCAAACCCTTGTTTGCCCTTGCAGCTGCTGCCTGACATTGCTTGCTACATCCAAGTTTATTATCTACAAGGACTCCAAGGTCCTTCTCCATTATGGATTTGCCTAGTGCAGTCCCATTAAGGGTATAAGTGGCTTGCATATTTTTACATTTTAGGTGCATGCCCTTACATTTATCCACATTAAATCTCAACTGCCACTTAGCCGCTCAGACAGCCAGTTGGTCAAGATCCTGCTGCAAGGATGCCACATTCTGAATAGAATTGACAGGTCTGCAGAGTTTTGTGTCATCTGCAAACCCTGTTACATTGCTTATAATACCCTCCCCTAAATCATTTATGAACATCTACTGCATCCCCACTGTCCAGCTTCTTACTCACCTCATCATAAAAAGCAATTAAATTGATCTGACATGACCTGTCCTTCTTAAAGCTATGCTGATTATTGCTCATTATGCCATTCTCCAGTACAAAATTTGGTATGTGATCCCTTAACAAGCCTTCAAATAACTTGCCCAGCATGGATGTAAAACTTACAGGCCTAGAATTGCCAGGCTGAGAGCTTACTCCCTTCTATCTGGCCCAGGTGCCTTATCCACATTTATCTTGTGTAACCCTTTAAGCACCATATCCTGTGTGAACCACTGCGTAGTTGGAGCGGAGGCAACAGTGCAGCTATTGGGTGGGACTTGGCACTCTGGCTGCTTTACTGTATACACAGAAGAAAAGAACTGGTTTAGACTGGCCACACCCTCAACTTGCATCTTTCTACTATTAATATACTTACGCTTTTTGGGGTTAGTTTTGGCCTCTGCCGCAATGTGCTCCACATTTTCTATCTTAGCCTTCTGGACTGCTGTTTTACAACACTTGTTATAGTGTTTATTTTCATTAAACGCAGCTACTGTCCCCTCTGAGTTATATTTCTTAAAAGCTTTCTTTTTTTCCCCTATTAACTTCTTTAGCTTAGAGTTAAGAGTACCTCACTACTCTTAAGGATCTAAAATTTGCTTTTCTAAAATTCAGTGTCTTTGTTGCTCCAGTGTAAATTTGTTTCCTGCACCAAACATCGAATATTGACTGTTACCCAGCGGTTCAACCACTTGCACATTTGCTATACATTCTGGGTCACAAGAGTACGCTAGATCCAGTATAGCATGTTTCCTGGTTGGCTCCTCAACAGCCTGTGACATAAAGTTGTCATGCAGCAAATTTATTAACTTGTTCCTATTTACTGTCCTGCCATTACTATTGTTCCAGTCAATATCAGGATAATTAAAATCCCCCATTATTATCACTTGCCCAAAACTAGCAGCAATAACATAAGTTAGGTTGAAAAACGACACACGGCCATCAAGTTCAACCTTTTATGCTTTTATGCCAAAATTCTTATTCACTCTCTTATTATATTTTGCCTGGACTACTGTAACTCTCTGCTATTTGGCCTTCCCTTTCAGAGACTGCCCCTCTCCAGTCCATAATGAACACTGCTGCCAGACTCATACACCTCTCCAACCGCTCCTCTTCTGCCATGCCACTCTGCCAATCCCTGCACTGGCTTCTGCTACCATCCAGGATAAAATTCAAACTAATGACTCTCACATTCAAAGCAGTCCACAACTCTGCCCTACCCTACATCTCTGAACTTAACTCTATATACCAACCAACCCGCTTGTAACGCTCCTTTACTGACCTACTTCTCAACTCCTCTATCATTACCTCCTCACACACTCGCATTCAAGATTTTGGAAGGATTGCCCCCCTTCTTTGGAATTCGCTCCCACAATGTCAGACTTTCTCCTAATCTCACTGCCTTCAAAAGATCTCTAAAAACTATTCTCTATTTAGAGAAGTTTACCCTCATTTAGTTTAACATATCCTCAGTGTGCTGCTAAAAGCAATAACCTGTGCCACACTTCTCACATTGCTTAATTCTAATCTTGCCTATTCCCACACCTTGTGTCTCAACCCTTTCTCCTTGTAGATTTTAAGCTCTTTTGGGCAGGGCCCTCTTCACCTCTTGTATCGTTTATTGGTTGCTTTATTTGTTACTCTGTGTGTCCATTGTATGAAACCCACTTATTGTTATTCAACCCCTTCTTGAAGTTATGTAATGTATCAGCTGGAAGGACCTACTGGTAAATAAAGAATTGGAAAGATTGTTATATAGTTGCATATAGTTACATAGGGTTGAAAAAAGACCAGAGGCCATCAAGCTCAACCCTTCCAAGTGAACCCAGCACACACAAACCTGTACTCACCTAAATAAAGTATATATACCAACATCAAAACTAACTGTAGATTTAAGTATCACAATCAGCACACCAGAGGCCACCCCTTTAGATTGGAGAAGCAGCGTAGGTGGTTTTTCATGGTGAGGGCAGTGGTTGGTATGGCAGATTCTATTAATGCCTTTAAGAGGGGCTTGGGAGATTTCTTAAACCTTTCATTTATTGACATTAAATGTCATCTGCCACTCAGATTGCTAGTTTGTCAAGATCCTGGATAGAATAAATTGGGCTGCAGAGTTTTTAATATTCTCCCCTAAGTCATAAACAAGTTAAATAAAAGTGGACCCAATACAGAACCCTGAAGGCCCCACTAAGAACCTTGCTCCCAGTAGAGAATGTACAATTAACAACCACCCTCTGTACCTGATCTTGTAGCCAGTTTCCTATCCATGTAAAAACAACTTCACTAAGAACAACAGAACTTAGTTTATAAAGCAGTTGTTTGTGGGGCACTGTATGAAATGCTTTGGAAAAATCCAAAAAGATTTTAATAATAATAATAAATTGTTCCCTAACACCATTTTTATCACTACAATCACTACATTCTAAAATTATGAGATTTCTTGTGTGTTATTTACCAAAACTTAATAAGCCCAATGGTAAACTAGGCACAAGTTGAAACTGAATATTTATCAGGTACCTCTCTATTTTGTTGGAACTATGGGGGGAAAAAAAACCCCTGTGTGTGTTTTAGACCTTGCACTTCATAATTGAGCACTAGTATGTACCTAACTGCCCAGTGTTTACAGTGTGATTTGCATTTTGATTGCTTTGCATACCTTTTTATGGTCTTGGACTTTGCAGTGGTTAGAGGCATAAACCTGCATAAACTGTATGGAATAACATTGCTGGGTTTTCAACAGAAAGGAAGTTAGAAATTGTTCTGATAAAAGCAAAACAGCTGCTTATGTCAAGAAATAAATAAGCCTTCATTGTACATTTCTTACATAACATGTAAGTAACAAAAGCACTACTGTATTACATTTTCAAATGCCTTAAAGGCAAGCAGGGCACAGAGTTTCTAAAACTGCGTAAGTGCACAGCAGAGCAGGGCTATATGTTTCATTCATTTTAAGATTTTGTCAGTATGCCTCTGCAGGTTACATACTGTGCATATTTACTAAACTTAATTATGCCTAATAAGTAGGCCAAACCAAGAAAAAAAGAAAATCAACAACTTATTAACAAACAGCTATAATAACTATTGAAATGAGCTTCAGGTACCCATCTACATACCCCTTAGTAGCATGATTGCCCATAAGTGCAAATGCAAGTGCCTGTAAAAATGTACATGTGCTAAGGGAGTCCTGTATTTGCTTTAGGTTAATGTGAACATAGCTCCTTTTAACCTGAGTGTGGTTTACTTAATGCACCAACATATGCACAACTATCACGTCACAGTTGCATCTAAGGGGCCCATTCATGAAACCAAAATTTTTTTTCCAAGAAAAAAAAAAAATCGTATTTTTTCTAATTTTTAGAACTTTTCGTAATGACCACGATAATATCGTTAAAATAGCATGACCTTTTCTTGTTTTTTGTTAACTTCCACAAAAAAAGATTACGACCATTTTGGAATTCATTCAAGCTTTGGTATTGTGACTATCTTTTGGCCAGGTTTGAGCTGTAGAGTGCCTTTGAGTCCTATGGAAGGCTTCCAAACTCATGCATTGAAGTTTCAAAGCCAGAAAGGTTTTTGCAACATTTACGATCGTTCGGATCTGAAAATTTTGTGACTTTCGGATCGCAACCATGATATTTTCTTACAACCAATAAAAGAATCTTGGTCGTACAAAAATAACGTGGTTCGCACATCAGAAATTATCATGGTTACTCCGAATTTTTTCCAATCTTGCTTTTAACTAGCGAAAATTCATGCTTTAATGAATGGGTCCTTAATTATTCTCACACTACTGCACTTAGTACCATGTTTTTTTGTAATATATAAGCCCTGGGCTGTGTTAGATTTGAAATGAATTGAGCTTACGTGTGGAATCAAGCAATTGTATAACCTGAAAAATTATGTTGCCAAATCTAAATAAAGTTTCTTTCCACAATTCTGCTATACAGTGGCTTGCAAAAGAATTCGGCCCCCTTGAACTTTTCCACATTTTGTCACATTACAGCCACAAACATGAATCAATTTTATTGGAATTCCACGTGAAAGACCAATACAAAGTGGTGTACACGTGAGAAGTGGAACGAAAATCATACATGATTCCAAACATTTTTTACAAATAAATAACTGCAAAGTGGGGTGTGCATAATTATTCAGCCCCCTTTGGTCTGAGTGCAGTCAGTTGCCCATAGACATTGCCTGATGAGTGCTAATGACTAAATAGAGTGCACCTGTGTGTAATCTAATGTCAGTACAAATACAGCTGCTCTGTGACGGTCTCAGAGGTTGTCTAAGAGAATATTGGGAGCAACAACACCATGAAGTCCAAAGAACACACCAGACAGGTCAGGGATAAAGTTATTGAGAAATTTAAAGCAGGCTTAGGGTACAAAAAGATTTCCAAAGCCTTGAACATCCCACGGAGCACTGTTCAAGCGATCATTCAGAAATGGAAGGAGTATGGCACAACTGTAAACCTACAAAGACAAGGCCGTCCACCTAAACTCACAGGCCGAACAAGGAGAGCGCTGATCAGAAATGCAGCCAAGAGGCCCATGGTGACTCTGGACGAGCTGCAGAGATCTACAGCTCAGGTGGGGGAATCTGTCTATAGGACAACTATTAGTCCTGCACTGCACAAAGTTGGCCTTTATGGAAGAGTGGCAAGAAGAAAGCCATTGTTAACAGAAAACCATAAGAAGTCCCATTTGCAGTTTGCCACAAGCCATGTGGGGGACACAGCAAACATGTGGAAGAAGGTGCTCTAGTCAGATGAGACCAAAATGGAACTTTTTGGCCAAAATGAAAAACGCTATGTGTGGCAGAAAACTAACACTGCACATCACTCTGAACACACCATCCCCACTGTCAAATATAGTGGTGGCAGCATCATGCTCTGGGGGTGCTTCTCTTCAGCAGGGACAGGGAACTGGTCAGAGTTGATGGGAAGATGGATGGAGCCAAATACAGGGCAATCTTGGAAGAAAACCTCTTGGAGTCTGCAAAAGACTTGAGACTGGGGCGGAGGTTCACCTTCCAGCAGGACAATGACCCTAAACATAAAGCCAGGGCAACAATGGAATGATTTAAAACAAAACATATCCATGTGTTAAGGTGGCCATACACGTGGCGATCTGACGATGTTTCGTACGACCATCGGTCGCACGAAACATCGTAAGATCCGCCACACACCATTCAGGGCTGAATCGGCAGGTAAGGAGGTAGAAACAATAGGATTTCTACCTCCTTCTGCCGATTCAGCTCTGAAAGGAGAATTTTGGTCAGGTGCCTTCTATGGCGCCCGATCAAAATTTTCAAACTGGTCCGATCGGCGAGTCGTCCGATATCAGCAGCTTCCTGCGATATCGGTCGACTCGCCGACATGCCATACATGCACCGATTATCGTACGAAACGAGGTTTCGTACGATAATATCGGTGCGTGTATGGCCACCTTTAGAATGGCCCAGTCAAAGTCCAGATCTAAATCCAATTGAGAATCTGTGGCAAGATCTGATAACTGCTGTTCACAATCTAATCTGACTGAGCTGGAGCTGTTTTGCAAAGAAGAATGGGCAAGGATTTCAGTCTCTAGATGTGCAAAGCTGGTAGAGACATACCACTAAAAGACTGGCAGCTGTAATTGCAGCAAAAGGTGGTTCTACAAAGTATTGACTCAGGGGGCTTAATAATTACGCACACCCCACTTTGCAGTTATTTATTTGTAAAAAATGTTTGGAACCATGTATGATTTTCATTCCACTTCTCACGTGTACACCACTTTGTATTGGTCTTTCACGTGGAATTCCAATTAAATTGATTCATGTTTTTGGCTGTAATGTGACAAAATGTTTTTTTGGAAAAGTTCAAGGGGGCCGAATACTTTTGCAAGCCACTGTATATAAAAGGAGGAAGCAAAGGGAGTGTCTCCATTGGTACCAGAGTTTCCCTACATTGTGTCCAGATTTTAAAGGCAAAATTTATGAATAAGAGTGGAGTTGGGCAAATAGGTGCTAATGTAAATTTTTCTTTTCCCATCTATCATGTGTAGGCATTTTTTGAGGTCCAATGTATTATCTGTTACTCCAAGACAACTGTGGGTACTTATTTGCAGGACTTATCTGTTAAGGTTATTTTAGTGTGCAAAGTGCAATATTGGATGCAATTATCCATGGCTTTTACACAGATTTTTTCCCCACAATTCCAGCGTAATTACAGGTGCAAAGGAGAGTTGTAATTGTGACATTTCCACTGCTCAGTGTCAAAATGACTGCATGTGAATCTTTAGGTACAAGTCTGCTGTGCATATTGACTCATGGTACAGGGGGAACCCTGTAATTACCAGCAGCTTAAGGGTGGAGCCTAGCCTCAAGGTTCTCCTGCTTCAAGGCGAACTTGCGCATGATTTAAAAAGGGGTGCAGGACAGCTGGTGTTGAAGGCAACTACACAGTGCAAGGAGCATCTTTGGATGCAAGTACCGTTGCAAAATGTGCAACCGGTAGTTCATTTCTGCTTGCCCGCAACTGTGGCTGCAGTCGTAAACAAACCCTTAGAAGCATTTACAAATACCCCCCAAAAAATGACTGCAAGAGCCCTAAGGGAAACAAAAGCTTATTGAGCGTCCTTGTCTGCACTTGTGTTCCCCCCCCCCCCCAATATACTGTATACTTATTGCAGGCCTTCTAGAATCTAGTAGAGATATATTTGTGGTTTTGCTTCAAAAGCTCTAGTACAGGTATTGGACCCCTTATCCGGAAACCCGTTATCCAGAAAGCTCCAAATTACGGAAAGCCCGTCTCCCATTTTAATCAAATAATTCAGAATTTTAAAAAGGATTTCCTTTTTCTCTGTAATAATAAAACAGTACCTTGTAATTGATCCCAATTAAGATATAATTAATCCTTATTGGATGCAAAACAATCCTGTTGGGTTTAATTAATGTTTTATTGATTTTTTAGTAGACTTAAGGTATGAAGATCCAAGTTACGGAAAGACCCCTTTTCCGGAATACCCTTGGTCCCGAGCATTCTTGATAATAGGTCCTATACCTGCTATCTTAACTGTTTTGTCCCACTGCCTATAAACATTGTCCTGGCAACATAACATTTTAAAATTATTCTATGTGCCATTGTCTTTAAAAGATGAAAATAAAGTCTGTTGCTTTCAAGGAATATTTGGTTTGCAGATAGAAGACAGACAAATATAACCTATAAAAGTGTTATAACCTTATATAAAAATATAACCTATAAAAAAATACTATAGGTTATGCCATGTATGTGTGTGATGTGCACTGAACCAGGGGGTATTAAACATTCACTTGCTGATGTAATCAAACAGAATACTTACCAAAGGTACATGAGGTCCAAAGTTTGCCTTTAGGTTACATATGAATCTGAATAAAAGAGAAGGGGTTGTCTGATGCTCAGACTGTGTATTTCCTGAACTGAAACACCAAATGGTAAATATAATAACAACTTGCAGAGGCTTAACCTAAATTACTTATTAAATATACATCTTAAACCTGGACTACTGATATTTGCTTCATGTTGCTGTTTAACTTTTAGTAGAACTTGCAGCTTTCTTGCAATAACAGGCTATTTTGTATTAAATGTGTACGATAATTGTAGCTTTCCTTTTGTCTAAATTTTATATGCCCATCAACTATATTTAAGGTTTAAACCTTTAACTGCCAGCCAATTTGGTCAAGGTGGAGCTTGTATTGCCAGACCGTTTTTGAGCATTTTGTGCTCCTTCACTTTAGGGGCCTTTCCTAGAAGGTACTTTTAGTTAACCTGGTAAAACAATATATATTTTTTTCGGGACAAACTAAGCTTTCAAAATATGCTAGAATTTCTGTGTAATTCCACTTCTGTAACAAGATATGGGCTTCTAAATGTCTTAAAAATCAATAATAATAATATTTCCATAAGATGAACACAAATATCAGAAGCATGAATTATTTTATTCACGAAAATACAACTGATTTGGTAAGTTAAATATCTGTTGAACCTGCCAATACCAAATATGTATCAGTATTAATTATGCTACCATCACCAGGAAGGGCATTCCACAACCTCACTACCCTCACCATAAAAAACCACCTACGCTGCTTCAAATGGAAACTCCTTTCCTCTAATCTAAAGGGGTGGCCTTTGGTGCGATGATTGTTTTTATGGGAAAAAAGAACACCCCTCTCTGCCTATAATCCCAACCTTGACTGTCTCACCTTATAGTTTAAATCAGTCCTCTTTACCAGTTTAGTTGCACGTCTCTGCACTCTTTCCAACTCATTAATATCCTTCTTAAGGACTAAAGCCCAAAGCTGCACCACATACTCAAGGTGAGGCCTTACCAGGGACCTATAAAGAGGCAAGATTATGTATTCATCCCTTGAGTCAATGCCCTTTTTTTATACAAGACAGCACTTTTTTGCTTTAGTAGCCACCGAATTACATTGCCAGGAATTAGAAAACTTGTTATCTACAAAAACCCCTAGATCCTTCTCCATTAAGGATACCCTCAACAAACTACCATTTACTAGATAGCTCGAGTTTATATTATTTCTACCAAAGTGCAAAACTTTGCACTTGTCCACATTGAACCTCATTTTCCAGTTTGCTGCCCAGTTTTCCAATTTTGTCAAATCGCTCTGCAAAGCAGCAGCATCCTGCATTGAATTATAGTTTGCACAATTAAGTGTCGTCAGCAAAAATAGAAACAGTACTTTCTTTGCCCACCTCCAGGTCATTAATAAACAAGTTAAAAAGCAAAGGACCAAGGACTTAGCCTTGCAGTACTCCACTAACAACACTGGCCCAATTAGAAAATGTTCCATTTACCACCACTCTTTGTAATCTTTCCTTCAGCCTCTTCCCTATCCAATTACAAATATGTTCTAGGGCAATATTTCTCAATATGATCATTAACCTTCTGTTAGGTACTGTATCAAACGCTTTAGCAAAGTCCAAGTAGATGACATCAACTGCCATTCCCGCATCGAGGTTCCTACTCACCTCCTCATAAAAGGCGACTAGATTAGTCTGGCATGATCTGTTACGCATAAAACCATGCTGGCACAAACTTAAAGTATTGTGAACTGCAATGTATTCAAGTACCCTATCCCTTACTAGTCCTTCCAAAAGCTTTCCTAACAGGACAATAATTTTCAGGCTGAGAACGGGATCCCTTTTTAAATAACAGCACATTAGCAATTCACCAGTCTCTCAGCACCATGCCAGACCTCAATGAATCCTAAAAAATTAAGTGAAGAGGCTTGGCAATCACAGCGCTAAGTTCATTTAATACCCTAGGATGAATCTCATCCGGTCCTGGACCATTGTTTACCTTTACATGTTCAAGTCTCTTTTGAATTTCCTCCCAAGTGACCCATGCATCAGTAGCTTTATTACTAATACTGGGCATTTTAAAAGGGAATCCTTCATTAGCTGGCTCCTCAGATGTATAGACTGAGGAGAGATGTAGAGCTGTTGCGATAGGTTGTGTGGAATAAGAAGGTATTAGGTAATGGTATGAGATCTGTTATCCGGAAACCCGTTATCCATAAAGCTCCAAATTACATAGGCTCTATTTTTGCACTGACACTTATACTTGATATCTCTCAGGGTTCACTCTCCTGCATAGATAAAGTGATGCTATAACCAAACACAAGTCTTCTTAGCCAAATCAGGAATGTGATTATGTGGGTTAGAAATGGTAAGCGCCCAGTTCTACTTATTTGACAGGGCCTACCACCCAAAGTACCCATGCAGGCAGTGAGCTAATTACCCAGGCCCCTGTGGTGGAGGGCTCTGATAACTCCGTATGGGTGCCTAATATTATTTAACATGTCAAACAGTTTTACTCAATAAAACCAACTGATACAAAGTCTGACTCAATAATCTGATTGTGATAACTGAATTTTATATAACATTCTACAAAAAATACCCATTATTTATTACGAATAAAACGTTTTACATAGAATTTGTCATTTGCTGTCTGAAACATGCATAACTGCATGCAAGAAAAATATTGAGTATATTTACTGTAATATTCTCTTTACTTTTGAATTCACGCCATTTAAAAATATATAATTAAAACATTAAAAATATAAAACAAACATTAAAAACAATAAGTTAGGATGCATACCGTGACTCCATAAAAACAAATAAGAAGCAAGAAGTACTCTGAAGTGTTAAATAACAGTAGTTTATAAAGAATTTTATCATTAGTGTTCCTTAAATATACTATAATGCAAGCTAGATGGTTACTAATAGTTTTTTCAGTCAACACCAATTTACATTTTCATGGTTGTCAGGCATGTGTTGAAGTGTAAAATGTTCCATTGTCTTCTGGGGACTGAGTAAAAAGCTGTTCATCGTAAATGTTATTATTACAGGTATAGCATAACTATCATTTATACAGAAGATACTGCAAATTTCAAACCTTGGAGATTGTGTTCAAAAACTACTTTTTCTTTAAAATAAGTCAGCAATCCTGAATAGTAAAGTGAACGAATCCAGACCTTGCAGCCACTGCTGCAGTTAGGCTAATGCCACAGGTAACGTAAATAGCATATTCTCGGCAAGCTGAAAAAAAAAAAGATTGGCACTACTCCTACCTTGTGCCTGCACCCGAAAAAATGTACTGGAGTGCAGGCAAATGTAGCCGATATCCGCCTAAAAATGTGAGACTGTGCATTTTTGGCGTATATTGGCTACATGCCTGCACCCAAGCATATTCAGTGCTACTGGGTGCAAGGAGGATTTTGAATCCCTGTATGTAGCTTATTCTCAGCAACCATTTTTTGGCTTTCTGAAAATAAGCTACCTACGCTACATGTGGCATTAGCCTTAAGGTGGTCATACACAAGCTGCCTAATCATACCCTTCAGACCAATTTGGCAGCATATCTGCCAATGGGGCCACTGATGGGCCTTCTTGACTGATATCTGGCTAAAAATCGACCAGATGTTGATTGAGCAGGTTTGATTTTCCTGTCAGATCAAGGGCCACATTGGATCATTCATGTGGTTCATAAGGGCTCATATTTCTGTTGTTTTCGCCCTAGGGCCAAATGATGGTTATTAGCCTGATATTGCCCATCTTAGGTGGGCATATCAAGGGAAATATCCACTTGTTTGTGACCTCACCAAACGAGCAGAGCTTTAGTGTATGGTCAATATTAAGATTAGAAGATATTACATGAAAATCATATGATGTATTTCAATGAGACTGCATTTTTCTTTTTGCTAGTTCAAGCACTAAAATATAAATTAAATACATTTGACATTATTTTCAAAATAGGACTCATTTATATATAATATGCAGAGTGCAAAAAGTGGCACAAACCAACAGGTTTGCAAAACTGTTTCCTAGAATTCCAGTGTACTTTCTACTGTTACAAATATGTGCCCCTGATGCTGGAGACAACAAAAATGATTCCACCCAAAAGATAAAGTTCTAGGGTTCTAACTTTGTGGCAGAGTAAACTAGTTAATGTCTTACATCTGACATGAAAATCTACCTGACTAACCCAAGGGTCTTCTCAGAGACACTGGAACACCACAAGAATACTACTGCTTACTAACACTTCTATTCTTCCTTATTTAGCTATCACATTTAGACTGGCCCCCATGGTTTGCAGCCCATTACACACCTGCCACATTGTCTGCCTTAGGAGTCAATCTTAACCCCAAATTATTCTCTCACACACATCAGAAAGTCACATATTACATTAAATGTCCTGGCAAAACAGAAGGTCAAGAACTTGACCAGTGATGGTCTTACAAATAGGATATCACTGTGAACTATGTTGCTGCTTGTTCACAATACACTGTACATAAGCTAGACCAGTGCTGTCCAACTGGCGGCCCGCGACCCCCCTCTGTGTGGCCCCCCACCTGTCTGGCTGCTTTGATGGCTTACCTTTGAGTAAGCATTAAATGGTATCAGTACTGAGATTAACTGGCCCCCTGCATGGTTCTCACCTCAGATTCAGGCTGTAATCCCTCTGTATTGTTTAAAAATGTAATCCCCTGTGTTTTTCACACCTTTTAATACCTGCATTGTTTACCCCCTGCAGTGTTCACACCTCAGGCTCAGACTGTAATCACTCCCATTGTTCACTTCTTCACACCTCAGACATAGGTACTGTAGGCAGAGTATGGCACATACAGCCAGCATAGGGCAGGTAGAGTATGGCACACACAGGCAGCATAGGTCAGGGAGGGGATGGCACACACAGGAAGGGTAGGGCAGGCAGAGTATGGCACAACCAGGCAGCATAGGGCAGGCAGAGTATGGCACACACAGGAAGGGTAAGGCAGGCAGAGTATGGCACACACAGTCAGGGTAGGGCAGGCAGAGTATGGCACATACAGCCAGCATAGGGCAGGTAGAGTATGGCACACACAGGCAGCATAGGTCAGGGAGGGGATGGCACACACAGGAAGGGTAGGGCAGGCAGAGTATGGCACACACAGTCAAGGTAGGGCAGGCGGAGTATGGCACACACAGGCAGAGTATGGCACACAGAGGCAGCATAGGGAAGGCAGAGTATGGCACACACAGGCAGGGTAGGACAGGCAGAGTATGGCACACACAGACAGCATAGGACAGGCAGAGTGCTGCCTGTGTGTGCCATACTCTGCCTGCCCTATGCTGCTTGTGGGAGGTGAACCTGGTAGGGGTTTGTTGTGGGGGTTTGTTAGCAGTTGGAAATAGCCATTAAATGGTCCCAAAGGTGTGTAATTATGTACTGGGGGTTGCTCTGCTATCCACAGGTGAGGAAGAGGCATATGGAATTTAAGGGTATATCTTAATATAACATAATTCTTTCACATATGAATGATGGTTGATATCCCCACAGTAAGGACCAAGCATTTGGGATTTTGCTGTGCTACCACCATTGTGATAAAATAGGTGTGGTTTGAAGTGGGTGTGGTTTCAAAAAGGGGAGTGGTCAAAACTGGCTTCCAATAGCGGCCCTCCACCATATATGCTAGAGAAATTCCGGCCCTCGGCACCGTAGAAGTTGGACAGCACTGAGCTAGACAGACAAGCAAGGGCAAACAAAACTAGCTGAGAAACTGGTAGCAGCATTAGTAAGTGATAGTAATCTATAATTGCTAATTAATATCCTGGTAGATTCAAAATCTAGTAATTTACTGTTTTACAGTAGATCAGAGGAAAATAAAATATTTTTGCACTCAAAAAGCATTTGATATCTTTTCATCAGTCAAGTTTTAAAACCAAAATGAAAGTATGGTTCATATACACTACTTGTTTAAAAGTATTTGGGCACATGGACACCACACCTACAGTGCCCTCCATAATGTTTGTGACAAAGACTTTTTTTTTTTTTATTTACACCTCTGCTCCTCAGTGTAAAAAGAGAAAAAAGCAAATGCACAAAAAACTATCTCCGTTGGTCTAAAAAATACCTCCAAAAAGGTGTTTCAAGGGCTTCTTGCCCCCTTCGTCAGTGGAAAAAGTGCACACTTGAATATTTGATTCTTATGTGCACTCCGCAATAAACGCCTTTGGAGGTATTATTTTAAACCAGTAGAAATTGTTTAGTGTGCATTTACTTTTTTTCTCTTTATTCACACTTTCTGAGCCAGGTGCCTTCTGAGGATTTGCACCAACAGACAATGGATCTAAGGGGTCTATTCATCAAAGTACGAGTTTGAATCCCGAATTGGGAAAAATTTGGATTAAATACGATAATTTCTGATGATTGCAAATATGCTTATGAAAAAAATCGTATCAGTCACAATAATATTGTATTGGTGATCCGAAAGTCACAAAATTTTCATATCGAACGATCGTAAACAGCAGGAAAACCAGTTCCCAATGGCACTCTGCAGCTCCAACCTGGCCCAAGGAAAGTCACAATACCGAAGCTTGAATGAATCCGAAACTTTCGTAGTCGGCGTGACAATACGATTGTCACACAAATTTTGTTGCAAAGTACGAAAAAGTCCTGCAAAATACGGAAAAGTCGCAGAAAATACGCACAGTACGATCAAACACGAATTTTTTTGTAATTCGTACCTGTCGTACTTTAATAAATAGACCCCTAAGTCTACATTATTACAAGGGTAACAATGAGTGTATGGACTCATTGTTTGTAATAAAATTTGAAATAAAACAATTCAGATGTGATTATAGTGCACATTCCAGAATTTAAAGTTATTTGCATACATTTCAGTTTCACCATGTAAAAATGACAACACTTTTTAAACATAGTCCCCCTCATTTCAGGCACAATGTTTGGACAATTGGCTTAATAGACGTTTGTGATTACTCAGGTGTGCTGCATTGCTTCATTAGTACATGGATAAGATACATAGGCTTGCTTCTACCATTTGGAGTCTGTAGTTGCTAAGTATTGTGTTTGTTGGCAGATATCAGCTGTGTGTGCCTGTACCCAGGTGGACATCAACTAACCGAACGTCACTTGGGTGATAATGATCCTGTCAGGGATTTTTTAATGCTGAAGTTTTGTTTAAATTAAATGACATAAATTAAAGTCAGACTTAAACTCAAACAAACTTTTCACAAGACACTCTATTTTGTCCCCATCATTTGGTTACCTGCATTGGTCTCTTCCACTTCCTATAATTTGCAGTTAAATTAAATGTTAATCACATCCATTTTAAAAGGCCAAAACCTTCCAGATATAGGCAGTGCCGTGAAGAGCTGGATGCATGATTGGGGCATGGCCAACAGCATAACTTGGCTAAAACACTCCCAAAAATGGGCCCACTGAGTCAACCTTGCCATGTGGTTTCAAAAATGCCTGTGGAGTGGATCATTAGTATATTAATTACACTGCATGTTGATAGGAGTAATGGGCATCTTCATTTTGGAGCACAGAGATCTTAATCTACGCCAACGACTAAAACACTGTATGCTTTTGGCAGTTCTGTATTCAAGAGGGACAAGTGGGGGGAAAGATACGTAGGCTTCCCCATCATTAAGATGTGCAAGTTATTAAGTGGCAGCCCACAAATGTCGTTACGCCCTGCACAGGGCTGGCTAATCCCCCACATTGTGGTCTGTGCCTGTTTCCAAAAATGGAAAAAGTGATACCTAAACAAGAACCATGGGACATACACTTTGTCTTTCCCCGGTTGTTAGTATCTCTGCTAGTGTAGAAACTAGTTGGGTTTTTTTGTGTTTTATCTGTACAAGCCCACAGCTTTTTCTATAGCATAAACAATATACATAAAGCTGCTGGGACACTACTTGTATGGTGTCATTTATCAACACAGAGTATCCCATTGCGACCAATGAAATTATTGCATTAATTGTTTTACCTGCAGGCTGAAAAAAAAAAAAGATAATCACTGATTGGTTTCTATGGGCCACAGGCGAATTTGCCCACTTTTGATAAATGACACTTTTTCCCCAAAGCTGCAACGCTTGCCAGCATGAGTGAATCACGCTATCCCACTGGAGCGTCGTGTGTCTCCCCATCTCCATAAGGTGAAATTGGAAATATAACACTGTAAAAATGTCCAGCTTTTGGCCAAGCGCGCAATACAAATATCCTGTCATTAGAGAATCTTCCTTTTTGGAGAAAATCTCCGGAATGCTTTCAATGTAAACCTCGGTGAACGCCAACCATGAGTATCTCCGCTAAAGCCACATCCCCTACCTCCAATTGGCTGCCACTCTACTGCGGCCGCACACGGACTGTACGCTTAGTCAGAAGGCAAAGGAAGGGGAGGGAACTGTACCCGGAAGTGAAAGGAACGAAAGAATAACGACAGTGCTTCCACTGTTCTGGCTCATTATATTATTTTATAGAAAAAGATAGTGATTGAGGGTTGGTAGGAAAGGACAGGAAACGATTGGTGCCAGCAGGAAAGTGTGTGGGCTCAGGAGCCAGAATGGCTGAGAAGTTTGACAACCTGGAGGAACATTTAGAGAAGTTCGTGGAGAACATTCGCCAGCTGGGAATCATTGTTAGCGACTTCCAGCCCAGCAGCCAGGCTGGTCTTAATCAGAAGCTGTGAGTAGCAAAGCCCTTGCACAGTGGGCATTGCATCTGTATTTTAGCACTTACACCAGGGGGCCATTGCATCTTTATATCAGCACTTACACCAGGGCCATTCCATCTGTATATCAGCACTTACACCAGGGCCATTCCATCTGTATATCAGCACTTACACCAGGGCCATTCCATCTGTATATCAGCACTTACACCAGGGCCATTCCATCTGTATATCAGCACTTACACCAGGGCCATTCCATCTGTATATCAGCACTTACACCAGGGCCATTCCATCTGTATATCGGCACTTACACCAGGGCCATTCCATCTGTATATCGGCACTTACACCAGGGCCATTGCATCTGTATATCGGCACTTACACCAGGGCCATTCCATCTGTATATCGGCACTTACACCAGGGCCATTCCATCTGTATATCGGCACTTACACCAGGGCCATTCCATCTGTATATCGGCACTTACACCAGGGCCATTGCATCTTTATATCGGCACTTACACCAGGGCCATTGCATCTTTATATCGGCACTTACACCAGGGCCATTGCATCTTTATATCGGCACTTACACCAGGGCCATTGCATCTTTATATCGGCACTTACACCAGGGCCATTGCATCTGTATATCAGCACTTACACCAGGGGGCCATTGCATCTTTATATTGGCACTTACACCAGGGCCATTGCATCTGTATATTTGCACTTACACCAGGGCCACTGCATCTGTATATCAGCACTTACACCAGGGGGCCATTGCATCTGTATATTGGCACTTACACCAGGGGGCCATTGCATCTGTATATTGGCACTTACACCAGGGGGCTATTGCATCTGTATATTGGCACTTACACCAGGGGGCCATTCCATCTGTATATCAGCACTTACACCTGGGGGCTATTGCATCTTTATATCAGCACTTACACCAGGGCCATTGCATCTGTATATCGGCACTTGCGCTAGGGTGCCATTGCATCTGTATATCGGCACTTACACCAGGGCCATTCCATCTGTATATCAGCACTTACACCAGGGGGCCATTGCATCTGTATATCGGCACTTACACCAGGGGGCCATTCCATCTGTATATCAGCACTTACACCTGGGGGCTATTGCATCTTTATATCAGCACTTACACCAGGGCCATTGCATCTGTATATCGGCACTTGCGCTAGGGTGCCATTGCATCTGTATATCGGCACTTGCGCTAGGGTGCCATTGCATCTGTATATCGGCACTTGCGCTAGGGTGCCATTGCATCTGTATATCGGCACTTGCGCTAGGGTGCCATTGCATCTGTATATCGGCACTTGCGCTAGGGTGCCATTGCATCTGTATATCGGCACTTGCGCTAGGGTGCCATTGCATCTGTATATCGGCACTTACACCAGGGCCATTGCATCTGTATATCGGCACTTACACCAGGGGGCCATTGCATCTTTATATCAGCACTTACACCAGGGCCATTCCATCTGTATATCAGCACTTACACCAGGGGGCCATTGCATCTGTATATCGGCACTTACACCAGGGGGCCATTTCATCTTTATATCGGCACTTACACCAGGGGGCCATTGCATCTGTATATCGGCACTTACACCAGGGGGCCATTGCATCTTTATATCAGCACTTACACCAGGAGGCCATTGCATCTGTATATCGGCACTTACACCAGGGCCATTGAATCTGTATATCGGCACTTGCGCTAGGGTGCCATTGCATCTATATATTGGCACTTGCGCTAGGGTGCCATTGCATCTGTATATTGGCATTTGCGCTAGGGGGCCATTGTATCTGTATTTCAGCAGTTACAACAAGGGGCCATTGCATCTGTATATTGGCACTTACACGAGGGTGCCATTGAATCTTTATATCAGCACTTAAGGAGTGCCATTGCATCTGTATAGTGGCACTTGCGCTAAGGGGCCATTGCATCTGTATATCAGCACTTACACCAGGGGGCCATTGCATCTGTATATCAGCACTTACACCAGGGTGCCATTGCATCTGTATATCGGCACTTGCGCTAAGGGGCCATCGCATCTGTATATCGGCACTTACACCAGGGCCATTGCATCTGTATATCGGCACTTACACCAGGGGGCCATTGCATCTGTATATCGGCACTTACACCAGGGGGCCATTGCATCTGTATATCAGCACTTACACCAGGGGGCCATTGCATCTGTATATCGGCACTTGCGCTAAGGGGCCATCGCATCTGTATATCGGCACTTACACCAGGGCCATTGCATCTGTATATCGGCACTTGCGATAGGGTGCCATTGCATCTGTATATCGGCACTTACACCAGGGCCATTGCATCTGTATATCGGCAATCTGTATATCGGCACTTATACCAGGGGGCCATTGCATCTTTATATCAGCACTTAGAGAGTGCCATTGCATCTGTATAGTTTCATTTGCGCTAGGGGGCCATTGCATCCGTATATCTGCACTTGCGCTAGGGGGCCATTGCATCTGTATATCGGCACTTGCGCTAGGGGGCCATTGCATCTGTATATTTTCATTTGCGCTAGGGAGCCATTGCATCTGTATATCGGCACTTTCAATTGGGTTGTCATGGCATCTGTCTAACGGCACTTGCACCAGGGTGCCATTGCATCTTTATACCAGCACTTAGAGGGGGCCCATTGCATCTGTATATCGGCACTTACACTAGGGTACTTGTTTGTTAAATTGTTTTACTTTTAAGATGATAAAATAGTATAATGTCTAATGAATCTGTTAACCCATAGTAATAGAATGTCTCTTTCCTCCAGAAATTTTTTGGTAACCGGCTTGCAAGATATTGACAAATGTCGACAACAACTTCATGATATCACTGTACCCTTGGAAGTTTTTGAGTGAGTACCAACATGTTCATTCCTGCTAAATAAATAGTTTTATTTGTAGATTAGTTGCTCCCAAAGGAAAATTTGCGTGACTGGAAAACGAAGTGCCCCATATGTTTTCCCATTGGCAATACCCTTTATTGTTGGAAAGCATTCAGGGGAGATTTGTGAGAGTTTAAGCCTCTGATAATTAGTTTTAAGCAGTGCCATATGTGTAGCATGAGGCACGTGAATACATTCTGTTTTAAAAAGGGTTTCACTTAATGTCTTGCATGGTGAAGGGTTCTTACCCAAAGGGCAAGGGCACAAAAAATTGTCTGCTTTCCGCCGCCTGCAATTTGTACACACATGCAGGAAAGCGGATCTGGATCTGCTTTCCTGTGCTCACCCGGCTGTGTGGGCTAAATATAATTTAGCCGGAATAATGTGAAAGCATGCATTTTCGGCCCGATATGCCGAAAAGGAGCAAGAAGATAGATGTTTACAATGAGAAGTGTAAGGAGCAAGAAGATAGAGTGAAAACATAGTAGCTTTGAGAGGAGGAGACATTCAGGAACATACAGGCAGTCTAGGAGACCAGCTAGTGAAAGGTTTCTAATCAGGGTAGGATAAGAGCATGGGTTAGTGTAGTTGCAGTTGTTTGCCATGTTACTTAGTGCACATGTGCATAATGGGCAAGGTTCCCTGCTGACTCATTCTGTGCATGCGTGTGACGTAGGAGTGGTGGATGCGACTCACCCCCCTACATCACACACATGCGTATAATGAGTCGTGGCATCCTTATACGCATGTATGAGCCACAACATGTCTGCCCGTCCCCAGAGCTCCTTCCCAGTGTGGCAACCTAGCTTTGTAGGGGGCTGTTTTTTTTAAAACAAAAAAAAACAAAACACTATTGTTTCCCCCAACCGAAGTGTAGGTTCTATTAGCCTGCACCTCTGGTGGGGGAAGTTATTTCAGGGTGATGCAGTATGTGCCCTTTAAGACCCAATGAAGAGGTAAGGCCTCCTAAAGATGTGTACAGGGAACAACAGGGAGGCCGAGTTTACTAGGCTGGATTGGGGAAGATTATTTGTTAGCAAAAGCAACAGTTGAAAACGAGGATGCAGCTTGATTCAGAATTCAGAAAGTTATATAGTGTATAGGAGCAGGAGTGTAGCGGTGAGGAGATATGACAGAACAAGGACAGTCAGTTAGAGGGTTAAATGGAAAACTACCTTTGGAAAGACTGAGAGGACAGACAGGATTAAGAGGGTTAAAAAGGACAGTTGTTGAGTCATTTCTTGTAGTCCAGATGAAAGTTGTTTGTAGTCTTCAGTGGCTCAGTCCTTGATAGTTAGTTATCTTTTGTGTTCCTCCTGTTTAACTAATTTATAACTCATTTATAGATTTTTCTTTTTTGCTTCACTTGTGAAGGGAGTCCAAGCCTTTGAGAAGCAGAGGCACAAGCTATGTGTCTAAAACAAATTGCAAACTACAAAAAGTTGTAAATAGCAGGAGAACTACAAATTCTTTAAAATGTATGCAATTTAAATTGTCCGGCTACCAAATATATGAAGAAGGAGCAGTGTAAGCGTGCAGTTTTAACAAACCGTATACTTTAAAAGAGCAGTTCAGTGTAAAAATGAACATGGGCAAAATAGACTTTGCAAAATCAAAAAAAAATTCAATATTTAGGCAAAAATCTATGAAGGCCGGAGTGAAAGAATGTCTAACATAATAGCCAGAACACTACTTCCTCCTTTACAGCTCTCTAAGCTCTTAGCAGTCAGTAACCAATCAGTGGCTTGGGGGGGGTATATGGGACATAACTGTTCAGTTAGTTTGCATTTGAATCTGACCTGCATGCTCGCAAACTAACTTAACAGTTATGTCCCATTTGGCCCTTACTAAAGTCACTGACTAACTAAGAGGTTAGAGAGCTGAAAGCAGGAAGCAGGAGTTCTGGCTATTATGTTAGACATCAGCTCACTCCAGTCTTTATAGATTACATTTTTGCCTAACTAACTATATTACAAATATTTTTTTATTTTGCGCAGTCTATCCATTTTACCCAGTTTCATTGTTACACTGCACTGTTCCTTTAAGGAGAGATAAAGGAAACTGCAGTTAGTGAGACTGCATGAGATAGAGATAAAGCAGTCGAGGCACACAGGCTAGGCACTACAGAATATTTCAGTGCTATATAAATAAAAGTTTAAACGCTCATTCACTGTTGCTCCAGATTCAGTCTTTGTTAAGGATCTAAGAAACTGCCCTATCTTGTATCTACTCCTCTCTTCTTTATATATCCTTTTGTGTCTCCCATACCACTTCTACTTAAAGGAGAAGGAAAGGCTAATAAAGAGTTAATCTCAAGCTGCAGGCATACCTTCAGTTGTCTCAATAGTGCCCTTAAGTCTCCCCATACTTCACCTGTTCAGAAGATCAGAAGCCAAACAGGAAAAAAAACTGCTGAGCAGTGTAGAGAAGATTCCCATAATGCATCGCTCCTTCCAGACTTGGCGACAGCAGGAGCGTCCGGTTGCCATGGCGACACAGCCTTGGAGAACTCTGTGACATGCAGGTGGGGGGAGCGGGGGGCAGGTGCGGCGAGCGGCTGAGAGTTTGTGGCAGGAACGGGGAGCTTGGGGGGGTTTGTGGCAGGAGCGGGGAGCTTGGGGGGGGGTTTGTGGCAGGAGCGGGGAGCGGGCTGGCTTGTGCTTTTCAACCCATACAGACATGCTGGACAAGATGGCGGCGCCGTGCACTGAAACAAGTATGTAGGTTCTAGTATGTGTATCTCTGTAAATCTTTCTCTAGGCAAGCCAGAAATATAGCGTTTTTACACAGCAATAGTAGTACTATTTAATAGTGTGGTTAATAGGTTTTGACTTTCCTTCTCCTTTAATCACCTTGCCCTCTCTAAGTTCAACTTCTTCTCGTCTTTAATCTATACTACTATTTTGGGTCATCTAATTAACTAATTTGGGGTTTAGAAGCATTTATAGGCAAAAACAGACTCACATTTTTTACTTTAGACCTGTCACCTCATATCGTCCTCTTGTTGCCTAAAAAAAATGGGCAAAAAGAGTTAACTGGTCATCTTCCCACCTTCAACTTCTGTTTCCCTGATATAATTCTTATAACAACCATAAACCTCCATTCCCTGATTCTGCTGCTTTCAAGTCACTTTTGATTTTTCTCTCTCAATCATTCCCTATATCCAAATGCTCAAAAATCTTGCAATCTCCTCCTTATTGACTGGACTGGAGCCTGGACTGGATGTGCTGCCAACATACTGTGATAGGCAGTTACTATATTTGCCGCATGACAATTTTGGGGCACATTACAGTGTCATTTAGTTGTGGTGACAAATTACAGGAAAAGCAATTTTCCATTTTAATAAACAAGTTGCTAATGCCCAAATCCTGCTTAAT
Organism: Xenopus tropicalis; assembly: GCF_000004195.4. NCBI lineage: Eukaryota > Metazoa > Chordata > Amphibia > Anura > Pipidae > Xenopus > Xenopus tropicalis. The sequence goes on along the minus strand of NC_030682.2, from coordinate 78,081,401 downwards.
TGATGGGGAAAAAAAGCAATTACCAACTTGCATGAATGGTGAAGATGCCCTTCGAATTCTGTGGCATTTCAACAGAATTTAGGTGGCATAATTGTTATTTTTGCAGCAAAATACTGAACTGCGTTTAGTGTTACACTGGCCCCTCCATTTCACAGATGTTGAAGGATTCAGCCTACATTTCTTATTATTTTTTATTTTCTGTCTTTGTAACATTTTTAAATGGCCAGTTGTAGGCCTGTGATCATTTGAAGGTTTTTTGAAGAGATCTTTTTGAAGGTGGGTTATGTAAAAAAAATTACTTGTTTATTTATGATAAAGAAAGTGGGTGTGGATTTTTTTTAAAGTTTTTAAACGTTGTAGTGATACAGGATCTATGGCTGTATTAACACATTTCAAGCAAGTATCTGCCACATGTGCCTGCACCCCAGTCGAGACAATGCTTCCAGATGCAGGCATGGTTGGGAGACTGATGTCAGCGGAGGGGCTGATTCTCATAGAGCATTTACACAGGCCAAGAATCAGCTCTGTGTGGCATCAGCCTTATGTTTTAGCTTATAACACAATACCAATGGAGGATAGACACACAATTAATGGCATGTTTATCATTAATACATTCAATTCACTCTTTCAGTTACATTGATCAAGGGCGCAATCCACAACTTTACACCAAGGAGTGCTTGGAAAGAGCTTTGGCTAAAAACGAGCAAGTCAAAGGGAAAATTGATACCCTAAAGGTAAGCTTTATCAATTAATTATATTATGTAAAATGTGTTATTACCTATATTAATTCTTTTACTGCCAACGACGTATGGGATACCTCGTGGCAGTAAAATGGCTTGAATGCCAACGACGTGTCCCATACGTCGTTGGCATTTCAGCGCTGCTCTCTGCATCGCGTCTGCTGCTTCCTATCTCCCCGAGGAGCGCCGGCCCACTGAGGAGGAAGCGATCGGGTCTTCAGGACAGGTAAGGAGTTTTTTTATTTTTTTAATTTACACACTTACACTTACACACATTTACATACATTTATACACACTTACAGCACACATTTTAGCAGTTTTTTTTTTTTTTCACACTAATATACACTTATTTACACTCATATACACACTTACACACTATCACACAACTTTTACACATGTACACACATGTATACACAAACACTTTGTTTTTTTTTTTTTGTTTTGGTTTTTTTTTTTTTTTCATTTTACCACTTTGTTTTTAGTTTCTTTTACCTAAAAACTGTTTATGTTATGTTATGACAGCGTGACTATTGGATCAGATATTCTGACCACTAATTACGCTGTTATGTTATGACAGCGTGACTATTGGATCAGATATTCTGACCACTAATTACGCTGTCGTGTGACTTATTTTGTTGTTTCACAGATTTGCACAATTTTTGTGGTTTTATCGCATTTTATCCCTGTATAAGTGTTCCTAATCTGTTTTTAGCGTAGCTTTGCCAGGTGTAACTTTGGTGTACAAAAATAACTTTACCTATTTTGAATTCATCAGAATGTGTACTTTCCAAAAATATATGGTTTTCTGGGGGTCTCTGTATAGTTAGGGGGGGTTACTGCACATAATACGCTGTCAGGGGGCTCTGTGTGCAAAAGCTGAGCTTGCAGGCGAGAAATCCTTATGCGCTATTTTCATTTTGGGGTCAGTACATACCGCAGACTTTGGTATATCTATGCATATTGGGCATCAAACTGTTCAGTAGACCATAGGTGTTCCTATTTGGGGTGATTTGCCTTTATCTGATCTTTATCAAGAAATTGTGAGAGATAAATGCGGCAAATTGCAACATTTTTATGCGATTTTCGAAATGTCCTATAAATCTGCAAACTTAGGAAAGCTTTACAGCTTGGTACTTTGAAGCAAGAAGAAATGTTTACCCATCATAGATTCGGGGGAATGTGTACTTTCCAAAAATATATGACTTTCTGGGGTGAGTGTACTTTTTACTAGCTTTATCCCACATATAATGATGTAAATGTGTTGATTTATGCAGTACATATGGGGGTATGTTCACATTGGGGCCCCTACATGCCACATACTTAAGTAAACCTATACATATTGGGCATCAAACTGTTCAGTGGACCCCTGGCATTCATATTTAGGGTGTTTTATTTTTACTTTATGACCTGTAGGAGATAAGATACTATAGACTGGAAGCTTTGAAGCGATTTTTTAAAAAAAAATCCCAAATTTTGATAAAAAACAATAACTTTAGGAAAGCATTGCGACTTGATAGTTTGGAGTAGACAGACAGTTGTGCCTATTCTGTAAAATGTACAATTTTCTGGGATAAACCTTCTGTTAGTGGAATTTTTGGCCTTGAAATCTAAAGTATGCAGCTTTCTGGAGCAGTGCTTTGGAAATTTGTTAGTGTACTGCTGTGAGTTTTTGACCTATACAAGTGAGAAATCTCCATAAAACTATATATATTTGGTTTTGGCACGTTCAGGAGACATGGGACTTTCCAAATCATTTGTATATTCGTGCATAAAATAATTTTTGTTTCTAGTATTGTTTCTATTTTTTTGCATTTTTAGACATTTAGAAGCCTATATCTTGCTACAGAATTGGAATTACACAAAAATTCTACCATATTTTGAAAGCTTAGGTTGTTCTGAAAAAAACAATATATTGTTTTCCTGGGTAAACTAAAAGTCCCCCCGAGGAAAGGCCCCTAAAGTGAAACAGTGCAAAATGTTCAAAAACTGTCTGGCAATACAAGTTCCGCTTTGACCAAAACAGCTGGCAGTAAAAGGGTTAATATATTCAGTAGAGTGTTGCAGTCTTCACCACGAGTAAGTTGTTTTAAGATTTAGGAATCTGCTGCAATTTCAGTGATGTTCCCTTTCTTGATGTTAATGTACAGATGCTATCAGGTAAGCATCAGTGGGGCTCACTTAATAACAGTGGGCAAATTTTCACCCAGTCAATAACTTATGGCAACTTTGCTGCAATATTTTAATTGCTGTTGGCTGATGAAATGATTTACTGCTGGTTTACATAGGTTACTAACCAGGTACTAATTTAATAGTGATTGCAAATAGGCCAGACAAGGAACACAGGGACTTTCTAGATGACTTCTGATTGGCAGCCAGTGAGTGGATCTGTTGATCTGTGGATCTGCTCAAAGCTTCCACTTTCAAGCATCTTCTCTCCCACATAGAATTAAGTACTAAGAAAAAATATCCTAAATAAGGGTCCACCGAACAGTTTGATGCCAATTATGCATAGGATTACCAAAGTATCTGGCATTTAGAGACCCCAAAAGGAAGTTAGTGCATCCGAATTGCAACCAGAGGTCACTTCTGCTATTGAAAATTTAAAGGAGAAGGAAAGGCTAGTAAAGAGTTATTCTCAAGCTACAGGCATACCTTCAGTTGTCTCAATAGTGCCCTTAAGCCTCCCCATATTTCACCTGTTCAGAAGATCAGAAGCCAAACAGAAAGAAAAAACGCTGAGCTGTGTAAAGAAAGTTCCCATAATGCCTCACTCCTGCACACCCAGACCAAGTGAACATTCTCAGTTAGTAAGACTATGAGTCAGCTTCTTGCTGATTGGCTCAAATCCACATTCCTAAGGGGGGGAGTGAGTTCTTAGCATTCTTGAGGGGTGAGAGCAGCAGAGAGCTGCGTGTCTGTGGCACATGAATTACAGACTTAGTGCAGCATTTCTGTGAGTGCTTATGGCAGTATTTACATAGACCTTTCTGATAAAGCTTACTTAGTTTTTACCTTTCTTTCTCCTTTAACACATTTGCTGCATTTTTTGTGTGGTAAAAACACAAATAAATAAATTGACCCCCCCAAAATCATATATTTTTTTGAAAGTACACATTTGGGTGAAGTACCCATATCTTTATACTCCAAAGTATGGAGTCACTATGATTTCCCACAATTGGCGGTTTTGATGGAATACCTAAAAATCGCCTCAAAGCTTCCACTTTCAAGCACCTTATCTCCCACATAGCATTAGGTACCAGGGAAAAACATCCTAAATATGAAAGCCAAGGGTCCACTGAACAGTTTGATGCCTATTGTGCATAGGATTACCAAAGTATCTGGCATTTAGAGACCCCAAAATGAAGTTAGTGCATACATATTTCATGGCATATGGCGGTGTATTTTTTGGTAGTAAAAATATATGTGGTAAAAGTGGGAAATAAGTAAGTTGACCCCAGAAAACCTCATGTTTTCCGAAAATACACATTCTGCCAAATGTAAAATGGGTAAATATGTTTTTGTATGGAAAAGCACCAAACCGCTAAGCTAAATGTAGCATAATTTCTGAAAGTTGTTTCAAAGTTTGTATTTTACCACATGCTATACCCAACATTTCATAATGTACCATAAACATTGCAAACTACCAAACTACAAAGCTATGCTAAACATAGCGGGTTTTACAGAATTTCTAAAAATCATCAAAGCTTGCTTTTACCCCATAATATACCCCATATTTCATAATGTATCAACATGAAACACCCTAAATATGAACGCCAGGGGTCTACTGAACTTTTGATGCCCAATATGTATAGATTTACCAAACTATGTGGTGTACTGAGGCACCCAAATGGCAATAGTGCATATGAATGTCTGACGCTCTGGCCACTGCAATATAAGCACCTGGTGTGTATTATGTGCCGCAAGACCCCTAACAGTATGGAGACCCTAAAAAACCATATATTTTCTGACGAAACAAAAATGGATAAATACATCTTTCTACTGCAAACCTACAAAGCTATGCTAAACATAACAGTTTTTATGACATTTCTGAAAATCGTCACAAAGCTTGCATTTTACCCCATTATACATCCAACTTTTCATAACATATCAACATAAAACATTCTAAATATGAATGCCAGGGGACTACTGTACAGTTTGATGCCCAATATGCATAGAGTTACCAAACTATGTGGCATGTACAGTAGAGGCACACAAATCGATATATAGCAGACAAAATTTCCATGGGCAAAAACAAGTAACAAAGAACAATGCGAAATGCAATAAAATCGCTAAAATCCAATAAAACTACTAAAATCATTTTTTTTTTCATCTAGTGTAATCTGCAGTCAGAATCACAGTTCGAATCATAGTTCGGACAAAATCAAGTGAACAACACCTAGGCAGAATTGAAAATTGCTATAAAATTACTAAAAATGCACCAAAACCCCAAAAATTTAATATAAGGACCAAAATAACATACCAAAGGTATTGCACAGTGCAGTTAGGGCAGTGTTTTTCAACCTTTTTTGGGCAAAGGCACACTTGTTTCATGAAAAAAATCACGAGGCACACCACCATTAGAAAATGTTAAAAAATTTAACTCTGTGCCTATATTGACTATATATAAAGTAATTCTCTTGAATAGGAATCAAATAAACACAAAGAAAGTATTTTCCGGGACATTTTCTCCACAAACCCACCCCCCCACTGATTTGGTGCCCAGCAGCAGTGCCCCCCTAGTACATTGGTGCCAAGAGCAGTGCCCCCCTAGTACATTGGTGCCCAGCAGCAGTGCCCCCCTAGTACATTGGTGCCCAGCAGCAGTGCCCCCCTAGTACATTGGTGCCAAGAGCAGTGCCCCCCTAGTACATTGGTGCCAAGAGCAGTGCCCCCCTAGTACATTGGTGCCAAGAGCAGTGCCCCCTAGTACATTGGTGCCAAGAGCAGTGCCCCCCTAGTACATTGGTGCCAAGAGCAGTGCCCCCCTAGTATATTGGTGCCCAGCAGCAGTGCCCCCCTAGTACATTGGTGCCCAGCAGCAGTGCCCCCCTAGTACATTGGTGCCCAGCAGCAGTGCCCCCCTAGTACATTGGTGCCCAGCAGCAGTGCCCCCATAAGTCAGTGTGCCCCGTGGCCCCCCCTAATACATTGGTTCCCAGCAGCATTTTACTTCTGCTCTTCGGCGGCTTCAGCAGCATCTTCCCCTCACGCGCGCCGCCTCTGCACTTCTGCCTACACGCGACCGCACACAGGCCCTTTTATAACGTTGCGCCCCGTGCGTACTGACGTCACCCGTACACACGGGGCGCAACCAATGACAGGGCCCGGATTTTATTAAAGGGGGCCCGAGCTACTAAGAAAAACTGTAGAATCGCCGGGCCCCCTTTGAAAGTAAAAATTGCCCGGGCCCGGGACAGTTGTACCCGCTGTGCCCCCCTGATGGCGGCCCTGCCTACGGCACACCAGGCAACTAGTGTGCCGCGGAATAGCGGTTGAAAAACACTGTGGTAAACGATCCGCTGGTCTGGCAATCTTAAGGGTCAGCTTTAGACTTTCCATCCTACTTGGTGTCCACATAGGATAATGTCTGATTGCTGTCACTACATGTTAAAGGGGTTGTTCACCTTATTAATTTTTAGTATGGCGGACAATTTGCAATTAGTTTTTTTATTTATTTAGCTTTTTGTTCAGCAGCTTGGAAAGATAAGAAATAAACAGTAACAATAATATTACAATTGTAAGCCCAGAGAGCAGTACTATTTTGCATGCTGGGGTCAGTGACCCCAATTGAAAGCTGGAAATATGCAGAAAAGGAGGGATAATAATAATAAAAAAAAAACTATAAAAAAAATTATGGAGACCAACTGTAAAGTTGCTAGAAATAGGGCTATACTAAAAGGAAATTTAAAAGGATAACTAGGCAGATGGATTTTAACTGCAAGTCATTGCCTTTTTATGGAGCACCAACGTATTTCAAGGTGCTTTACAGAGTTTTCCCATGATCACTTTGAGAGTATTTTTTGTGTATGCTGTGAGATGTCATCTTTTCATATTTCCACCTACATGCACCCCCATTATTAAATGTATCTTTAGTCAGTGGTTGCTGCTATTGTTAAATATACTATTTGATTTTCCTGATACAACTATTATATAACTAATATTTACTTAAAATGAAAGATTCAAATCAATTTTGTATTTGAAAAAAGCAAACCTACTGTTTAATTCTTTGTTTTTATGAATGATACTGACACCATGCCAAGTTGTTTGCTTGATAAACTAATGGCAAAAACATTGGAAGGTCTCCAGTAAATATTTTAACATAAATCTATGTAATATAATTTTTGTATGCAGCACCATGGCTACTGAAACGCTACTGTGATTGTTTAATTGGAATTTGCCTGGTATAACTCAGGTAATTGGTTTTGAATGCTTTTTGTATTTTGTATAGTTCAGTCTCTTGGATCTGGCAGCTTCACACATTTGTAGCGTTACTAATATGCAAATAGACAGCAGGTTTTCTGGCTTCTGTACATTCTGTGTTCCTTCAGGGTTTCATTCAGATAGCGTTGGTTCTATACGCTCCATTCATGCTGTGTTTATTATGTGACTGGTTCCTGGCTCAAAGCTTTGTTAGGTTTTATTCTGCCTTTCTGTCATTTACATTGTTATTTCTTGGGTCATTCTATTGTGCTGGCTGCACTTTTATGCCCACTGCTTATGTGTAAGTTATGAATGTATTTTTGTTTGTAGCAAGAATAAAAAGCCATAAGCACTGGTACCCCATGCACACATTCATATAAAAGCAGCCCTGGAACCTTTTGAATTAATTCACTTTTAGAAAAGTGCAGGTAGATATGGAATCTCTTCTGCACAATGCTTGACTGCTGGGTTTTCTTGATAAATGATATTCTAGTAATGTGAAGCCCTTTACTTTATATTGTACTATATATTGTGCATCAGTCTCTAAGATCAGGTCTTTAAGAGGGGGGCAGATATTTATCTCTAAACACATGTATTTAGCTTTAATCAAAATCCACTTTCTCAAGTTAAATATATAGTTATTATTTGGGCTGTAGATCCTGGTTATTATATGGCTTTCTAAAACAATTATACCAGTTATTTAATAAAAGTTCAGTGACATATGATCTAGGCGGTCTTAGCATTTTATCTTAAAGGTCTACGTTGCTGTCATGGAATACGTTTGTTTTAGAAGCGTAAGCTGGATTATTTGGGTCAAGACCACATGAAAAGCATCTTGAGTTGTGAGACTCTCTCCTCATTTGTATGCAAAGCAGAAGGAATCCCAGCATTTGTCCTACTTTGGACTAAAACCACTAGGGAAGGAATGCAAGCTGCTATTTATGATGTTTTTATTAACTTGTGGTTTCATGTGTTTTTGTGCCACATAGAAGCCCTATAGCTCAGCTGTTTTAGAATTAAAAAAAAAGGGTGTAGGTATAGACATTCTTGATTTCCTGTGTTGCAGTTACACTGGCAGTGGTTGTATTAGTAACCTCTCTACCAAGTGCCTCTTGGTACATATATTTTTCATATTATATTTATCTGCTGTGCTTGTATGGTCTTTGTTTCATCTCTCCTCTTGCTGGTGCATATATATCTGGTCACACAGGTCAGTTGTTATTCATGCTTCTATACTTAAATGTACCTCTCAGCATTCTTATTAAACAGTGTGCAGTTTACAGTGACAGAATTACCTTCTAATTGTCATGCAAATGATAAATAAAAAAAAATATTTTACCTACTTGCCCTCCATAATATAAACTAAATGTTAAGCAGGTACCTGCTTATAAAATATAATGGTGAGAAAGCAGCTTTGCATGTATTTTCTTATATTAATGCCTAAATAATTCATTTTATTCTTTCTTCTACAGAAATTTAAGAGTCTGTTAATTCAAGAATTAAGCAAGGTTTTTCCAGAAGACATGGCAAAGTACAAAGCAATAAGAGGGGAAGATCATCCTCCTTCATAAAAATATTCCCCACTCTAAGGAGATGGAGAATTCTCCATTAAAAAAAAACCCAGAAGGATTTGCCCTCAGACAGGAGTAGAATATTATCATGGAAATTTTAATGGCAGTTCATTTTAATGGAAACTCCTCCTCTGCAATGAATGGAATGAGTGTATGATTACAAAAACTGACAGGCCAATATGGAACATGTCTACACCAAGCACACAAAAATCACAATTACATGCAACTGTGAATACATCTGTAATAAACTGAGCAAACAGAGAAGGATCAAAAACAGATACAGATGTTTTTTCTGCCAGAGGAGAGGATGCATAAAGCAGGATGCCCTTTAAATTCATACTATGTTGCTGAATCAGGTCTCTTGGCTTCATCAAACATATCCATGGAGAAACTTAACATCCACTGGAAGAATTATGTTGGATATTTAACTACATAAAGCATTGCGTAGCAAGGAAATATTGACCAATAGGTTCCAGTTAATGGGACGATGTATATTTGCGTTGCAATTGTCAGAACTTCTTTGTCAATTTGGATCATTTACTTTGTCTCACTATTCGTATGCAACGGTATCATTGGGATGGCAACATTTTATAAAGCCTAATGTATTAATCTCTGTATTGGTTGATGTGGTATTAATAAATTCTATTTTGGCTATGAACTGCTTCAACAGATGTTATAGATATACTCAGAATAGTCTGCTACTTCTGTAAGGTAGTGAAAATACTGAACTGCTGCTTTTATCCATGGTGCAAACATCTTATAGTACTAAGCACTGAATAATAAGCTTAGTTTAAATAAAAAATTTGTCACTTAAAGTCCTCAGAGAAAAACAATATATGCAGCTTATGGAAAGGGTTGGTAGACATTTATCTTCTGTCAAATATGTTTGTGTGCTTAAGGGTAGTGGCACTCAGGGAGATTAGTCGCCCCGCAGCAAATCTTTATTACCGCGGGCGACCAATCTCCCTGCAATGCCATCCCACCGGCAAAAATTTGAATTGCCGGTAGGATGGCATACGCGTCGCTACGATTTTCCAAAGTTGCTTCCCAAAGGAAACTTCATGCAACTTTGGGAAATCGTAGTAACGCGTATGCCATCCAACCAGCAATGGTCTTGGGTGAGGAAAAAATAATAAAATATGTGCCTCTGAAACCCCACCTGTGCTAGAATAACTGGAATTGATACACACAAAATTCACAATTTAGGACATGCATATAAAGTGTCAGAATTTTTTTTTTTTGAGGGGGGGGCGGGGATAGAGGTGGATATTGTCTGCATGGCAAACACCTTGTTTATATATGTAGGCAGCTACCTTCCACCCCCCCCTAGCTCAGGTTTGAGAGCAAAATAAAAAAAATACTTATATTGTACAGTTTATTTGCGTTAACCTGACAAACTGTGGTATTTACAGTGGATCTTTTTCTGTAAGGGGTAGTTTATCTTAAATTTTAGCATGATGCAGACTGATATTCTGAGACAGTTTGCAATTGTATGTAGTCACATTATCTAAAGTCGCAAAATATTAAGGGTTTGAACTCGGCCATTTGAATTCAGCCAAATCCGAGTCCTGCCAAAACAGACACAAATACGACTGAATCCCAACCCCAATTTTGTTTAGAACAGTCCTGCACTATTTCCTGCATAATGTAGAGGGCAGATTAGTACTTCTATGAGTCCTTAATACTGCTGCTTGGTTCTTAATTATGCCTACCACATTTTCTCGCTTGGAGGGCAACAATGTTCAAAATGCCCATGCGCCATCAACTTGTTGGTTGTACCCGGAAAAAAAGGTTCGGCTCAGGAACCACTCAAATTATTAAGCATATAAACCGCTTTAATCAAAAAAATAAAATCAATATGAAAACTGCAGTTTAGTGTTTTTTCTTAATAGTGACAGTTTTAAAGGAGAGAAGGAAAGGAATTTTGGCATTTTATTGCCAATGAATTAGTCACAATAGTGCAAACTAGAATGCTATATTTATTATAAGTCTGATACCGAAGAACATGTGTACACAAAAGAAGACAAGAAATCCTGTATTTCTTTTGATAGAGGACACAGTGCAGCTTTTCTGTGAGTGCTTATGGCTGTATTTACATAGACCTTACTGATAAAGCTTACTTCGTTTTTATGTTTCTTTCTCCTTCAAGGGCCGTCATCACGCAAGGTGTAATTTGTAGGGGTATTGTGTTCTCTTTTTTTATAAAAGCAATCATCTTGTAGCTCTGACACTATATATTTATTTGCAAAACCATGGTTGCTGTTGTACATCAAATTAGTTTTATTTTTTCCATTGTCATTTCTCCACATGGCTACAATGCCTCTTTTTCTTTTATAATCTTGTTGCCAAGCAATGCATAATGGAGTTTTAATTGTTTCTATTCATATTGAAAAATGGATAAAAGCATAAAATGTTTTAAGTCTGCAAAGAATGCAAATGTTTAAAAAACATTCCTGATGTTTCAGAGACAATAACAAAATACAAGACTAGAGTACATAGATTTGCAAGCACACATAATAAGGATGAACATTTTCAACCTTGCCAGACAACAAATTTATTGAACAGAAGCATCATACTGTTTTAATAGCCCTTCATACCATACGTATTTATGATGTGTGCACGCTTATAGCTACATCTGCATACCTTCCGTGTCAGTGTTAATGTTTGTTCAGGTAGTGTCTCAAGCTTTCACCAAATTCACCCAAGTGAACAAGTAGCAATATACTGGCAAGTTTGCCATTAAAATGCTAGCAGGAGGCTAATATCACAGAAGGTGATTTCTCTGCCAAGAGAGAATGGATTGTTATGGTCATATCCGGATTTAAATATTCCTGATATGACAGCCTTGGTCTCTCATACTGATTCTGAAGAAAAACAACCTGAATTTGCAGAGGAACCCAAGAACTGTGAACAGATGCTGAAAATTATAGTTAAACAATAGCTTCAGGGTTTAATAGCTGTTGTATACCTTTAGCTCTTACCTGTAATCTCAATTTAACCCATTTGTAGGCACAAGTCTTTATTGTGAATGCATGTAAATCTAGAAAGAGCAGCACTTCTCGGATCTAGCAATGCAATGTATTAAGGTGGCTTGCAGTCCTGTAAGTATAAAAAGATGTATTGCAAAATCCCAATAAGAATGTTGATTTTGGACAGCCTTTGCTAAACTTTTCTATGGTAGAAATCAAATAGGATAGTGAATAGAAATTAAGCTGCAGTAATTCTCCAACACTGACAAAAGATAAGATCTGGTGCTGAGCAAATTGTTCAAATTCTCTGTAATTTTGCAAGACAGACACTCATTAGTGCGTTTAATACTATATCAATCTCTATGTCTCAGCAGGCTTCAAATAAAGGAAGATTTATTCCTGGTAAAAAGGGATCATAGCTTGTATGTAGGACCTATATCTGTAATGTCACCTGGAGCAAGGACTAATGTGAATTATGTATATTGGTGAGGTGCAGGTCAAATAAACAGTGACCAAGGTAATGCACAGGGGCTCAAGGTCTGGCAATAAAACATTCACCCGCCCACACCACTGTTTTGTTACCCAAACTTGCCCGACCCCCGATATCAGATATATTCGCACATTACTGCTATATATTCTGTAAAGTATTGCAGAATATGTCAGCCCTATCTAAATAAAGGATGTTAATAATAGCAGTAATACTTGTTCAGGGCATTTCTGAGTGACCGTATTAAAAACAAAATCATCATTCTTATTATTTATGAGCACTAATCATATTTATTAGACTAATCATATTGGTTTGTGTGATCGTTACTCATGGGTTACTCAAGGATCAGCAGTCAGTTTAGTAAGAAATGACCACATTATATGATACGGCAAAGGAAGCAGCTGCATCCACTATGCGACGATTGATTGATCGAGGCTAGTCTGACTCCTTCCTATACAGAAAGAAGACTAGGCTAGACCAATCGATCGTCGCATAGTGATTGCTGCTCCTTCCTTCGCCGTATCGCTGCACTTCAATTGACAGGAAGCCAAGTTTTAGCAGGTATTTTCTATTAAAGTATTTAAAATACTAAGTGATTTGCAGGATAGGGCAGTTATTGGTGCAGGGTAGAATAGCTTTTTTACTTAAAAAAATTTACATTTCCTTTAAGGGCTCTGGCACACGGGGAGATTAGTCACCTGCGACAAGGCAACTCCTCTCCAGGCAACTTCCGCGATTTCAGGGAAATTTACATTTTTGCCAGTGGGATGGCATTTCGGGGAGATAAGTCGCCCGCAAACAGGGAGATTTGTCGATGCCGACTAATCTCCCCATGTGCCGGAGCCCTGATCGGAAGTGAATAAACATGCCTGTATATTTTTAGAGTGTGAAAGAAACTTACACAATCTAAAGCTGGAATCAAATTCAGGACCTCAGTGGTACAAGGCAGAAGTGCTACGCAATGTTTTTACTTGTAATTAAAAAAAAATAATTTTCAGCTTCCCTAATAAAAATATATTGCAGCATCTCTAAGTTTGTGTCTGGAGACACAGAAATAATGTGAGCAGACACTATGCAGGAAAATGGCTTAATACTAAAAAAAAAATAGTTCTAAAATAGTTTTAAAATATTTATTGTACACACGATTACAAATGTTTTATTTGCTCTCAGTTAACACAATTATCAGTATAACAAATGTTCCTGCCTTATATTTTGGGCCCCTAAACTTATAACATAGCACAGACTATAGTACTACCAATTTCCTTATTAATTTTTAGCTGTTTAATAGATACCACCTGTGTATCTTGATTAATTACATTTATCTTTTCCTATCCTGTTGCTGAGAGCATCTCTAAGGACTGTTATTTACTATAGATAAGCCAGATCTGGCTGGTACGAGCAACATATAATTATCAACAAAACTCCAGTAATCAGTGACTTCTCTGTAGAGATTTTATGGACAACAGAACCGTGTAGAACTATTGGAACAAAAACTTCTTGTCCCAGTGTATGTGCTTTATATACAGTATATTTCAAAGGCATCTGCACAGCAATCATGCTAGAAGCAAGCCATTTGCTGTAATTACCCCTTCTCAGATGCTAGTAGTTACAGATTAATATCACTGATAAAAGAAGAAATTAAGGAATTCTGGGAGATACTGGACAAGAAGAATTCATCCTACCAAGAAGCAAGAGGGAAACGCCAACCAGCTAATTGCTTAATTAACCCAGCTCTGGGTTGTGCTTCCTATGTTGCTCACAACAGACACAGAGGATTTAGTTTTGGATTGTTTAGCTATTTGCTGAAGTCCAGTTTCAGGCAGAAGGTCAAATGGGGAGCTGATTATGGACCCCGCAGTCAAAGTAAGTTAAAAAGTTATATTTATGGGGTATTCGTCAATCAGTCAGGCTGTGTGGGACTGATTTAGGAATAACTCACAGGTTAGAAGGTACTCATTTCTGCTATTGCCAGAGTTCAGTAATTTAAGCAGAACATTTACAGTTTCTTAAACATATGCTTGAAATACCTTCTAAACATACTTTATCATACTTATATAACAATACATACCCTTCCACCAATTAGACAGTCCTGGGACTGGGTAAGCAAAAAAATCCCATCAAGGTTAGGGGTGACAATGAAAACTAGAAAGGGAAGTTTAAGAACAAACTTCATGTTGGGTTGTAAAACGTGAAGTCAATGAAATCTGATCTGTTGTTGGCTCCGCCCACTTTTTCTAACCTTGGACCACAGTTATATAGTAAAACCACTGTGCAAAGTTTGGGGACCCTGGTTTTAATAGTGTCTGAATGGCAGCAATTTAAATTTCCCCACTGAAAGTCAACGAGTGACATCTGATTGGTGGCTCTGCCCACTTTTTCTAACCTGGAACTGCAGTTACCAAGTGACTAACTCTCCAAAGTTTAGGGACCCTAGGATTAATAGTTACAGAATGGCAGCAGTTTAAATTTAAAATTCAATAGATAAATTGTGATTGGTGGTTGGTGGGTGTGCTTACTTTTTCTAACCTTAAGTCGAAGTCACCCAGTGACAAACAGTGGGCACCCTGGCATAAATAGTGTGAGAATGGCAGCATTTTAAATTTAAATCCATAAAATTTAATGGATGGAATCTGATTGGCTGTTAGTGGCCCAACCCACTTTTCCTATTTTTGAACTGCAGTCCCCCAGTGACCAACTGTGCAACGTTTGGGGACTTAGGCATAAAAATTGTGAGACTGACAGCATTTTACACTTCACCATTGAAAGTAAATAGATGAAATGTGATTGGCTGTTTTGGCACTTTTTTCTAACTTTGAACGGCAAATACCCAGTGAGTAACTCTGGAAAGTTTAACAACTCTGGAATTAATACTTAAATAATGGCACCAGTTAAATATAAACCAATGAAATTAAATGGGTTGGCTGTTGGTGGCTCCGCCCACTTGTTCTAACCCTGAATATGTAGTCATCCAGTGACTGACTGTGCAAAGTTTGGTAACCCTGACATAAAAGAGAGAAAGGCAGCATTTTAAATTTAAATAAAAAAAATTCAATAGGTGAAGTCTGATTGGCTGTTGGTGGCTCCACCCACTTTTTAAAACCTAAAAATGCAGTCCTCTAGTGGCCCTGGTGTTAAATCTGTGAGAATGGCATCAGGTTGAATTTCCCCATTGAAAACCAATAGTTAAAATATGATTGGCTGCTGGTGGCTCCACCCACTTTTCCCAACTGAACTGCAGTTACCTGGTGACTAGCTCTGTAAAGTTTGGGGACCTTAGTATTAATATTTAATGGCAGCAGTTTAAATTTAAACATATGAAGTCTATAGGTGAAATCTGATTGGCTGTTGTTGACCTCACCCACTTTTCTAAACTTGGAACATAGTCACCCAGTGACTGACTGTGCAAAGTTTGGCGACCCTGACATTACATAGTTACATAGTTACATAGTTACATAGGGTTGAAAAAAGACCATTGTCCATCAAGTTCAACCCATCCGAGTAAACCCAGCACACAACCTATACTAACCAATCTATACACTCACATACATAAACTATATATATACAACCAGTAATACTAACTGTAGATATTAGTATCACAATAGCCTTGGATATTCTGCTTGTTCAAAAACTCATCCAGGCCCCTCTTAAAGGCATTAACAGAGTCTGCCATTACCACATCACTAGGAAGGGCATTCCACAGCCTCACTGCCCTCACCGTGAAAAACCACCTACGCTGCTTCAAATGGAAGCTCTGTTCCTCTAATCTATAGGGGTGACCTCTGGTGCGCTGATTGTTTTTATGGGAAAAAAGAACATCCCCCAACTGCCTATAATCCCCTCTAATGTACTTGTACAGAGTAATCATGTCCCCTCGCAAGCGCCTCTTTTCCAGAGAAAACAACCCCAACCTCGACAGTCTAACCTCATAGCTTAAATCTTCCATCCCCTTTACCAGTTTAGTTGCACGTCTCTGCACTCTCTCCAGCTCATTAATATCCTTCTTAAGGACTGGAGCCCAAAACTGCACTGCATACTCAAGGTGAGGCCTTACCAGGGACCTATAAAGCGGCAAAAATATGTTCTCATCCCTTGAGTCAATGCCCTTTTTTATACAAGACAGCACTTTATTTGCTGTAGTAGCCACAGAATGACACTGCCTGGAATTAGACAACTTGTGATCTACAAAAACCCCTAGATCCTTCTCCATTAAGGATGCCCCCAACACACTACCATTCAGTAGATAGTTTGCGTTTATATTATTCCTACCAAAGTGCATAACTTTGCACTTGTCAACATTGAACCTCATTTTCCAGTTTGCTGCCCAGTTTTCCAATTTTGTCAAATCGCTCTGCAAAGCGGCAGCATCCTGCATGGAACTTATAGTTTTGCACAATTTAGTGTCATCAGCAAAAATAGAAACAGTACTCTCTATGCCCACCTCCAGGTCATTAATAAACAAGTTAAAAAGCAAAGGACCAAGGACTGACCCCTGCGGTACTCCACTAACCACACTGGCCCAATTAGAAAATGTTCCATTTACCACCACTCTTTGTACTCTATCCTTCAGCCAGTTTTCTATCCAATTACAAATATTATGTTCTAGGCCAATATTCCTCAATTTGATCATTAACCTTCTGTGCGGTACTGTATCAAACGCTTTAGCAAAATCTAAGTAGATGACATCAACTGCCATTCCAGCATCAAGGTTCCTGCTCACCTCCTCATAAAAGGCAACTAAATTAGTCTGGCAAGATCTGTTACGCATAAAACCATGCTGGCACAAACTAATAGTATTGTGAACTGCAATGTATTCAACTATCCTATCCCTTATTACCCCTTCCAGAAGCTTTCCTACTACTGATGTCAGACTAACAGGCCTATAGTTTTCAGGCTGAGAACGAGATCCCTTTTTAAATAACGGCACCACATTAGCAATCCGCCAGTCTCTCGGCACCATGCCAAACCTCAACGAATCCTGAAAAATTATGTGAAGAGGCTTGGCAATCACAGCGCTCAGCTCATTTAATACCCTGGGATGAATCCCATCCGGTCCTGGACCTTTGTTTACCTTTACATGTTCAAGTCTCTTTTGAATTTCCTCCTGAGTGACCCATGCGCCAGTAGCTAAATTACTAGCACTGGGTATATTAAAAGGGAAGCCTTCATTATCTGGCTCCTCAGATGTATAGACAGATGAAAAATAAGAGTTCAAAATTTCAGCTTTTTCCCCGTTCTCATCAACCAACGTACCTCCCCGTGATAATAAAGTTCCCACCCCTTCTTGCTTCATTTTTTTACTATTCACATAATTAAAAAATAATTTTGGATTCTTTTTACTCCTAGCTGCAATATCCCTTTCCATCTCTATTTTAGCTTGCCTGATAGCTTTTTTGCATGCTTTATTTGCTTCCTTGTACCTGATGAAAGTTTCCGCTGTCCCAGCTAACTTGAATGCTTTAAAAGCACGTTTTTTCTTACCAACCTCGACCTTAACTCTTTTATTCAGCCATAAGGGTTTTGCTTTGCGATGCCTCTCCTTGCTTACAAGGGGAATATACTGTTGTGTATATTAAACATGTAAGAATGTCAACAGTTAAAATTTCCCCACTGAAAACAATGAAAGATATGTGATTGGCTCTTGGCGGCCCCACCCACATTTTCTAACCTTGAGTACGAAGTCACCCAGTGACTGAACGTGCAAAGTTTGGGAACCCTGGCACCTAACCAATAAAATTCAATAGGTGAAATCTGATTGGCTGTTGGTGGCTCCGCCCACTTTTTCAAAACTAAAACTGCAGTCCTCTAGTGACCAACTATGAAAAGTTTGGGGACCCTGGTGTTAATTCTGTGAGAATGGCAGCAGGTTGAATTTCCCCATTAAAAGTCAATAGGTAAAATTTGATTGGCTGTTGGTGGCTCCGCCCACTTTTTCTTAACTGGTGCCTAGCTCTGCAAAGTTTGGGGACCCCTGTGTTATTACTGTGAGAATGGCAGCAGGTTGGATTTCCACCAAGTCAATAGGTAAAATCTGATTGGCTGTTTTGGGCATCCAACAATCATATTTTCATTCAGGCTGACCCCATGACCACGTGATTCAAGTTTGGGGAGTGTAGCCTCAAAGCTGTAAGATTAGCAGCAGTTTCAATTTCCCCATAAAAGTCAATGGGTAAAATTTGATTGGCTGTTGTCAGCCCCTCCCACTTTGCATTTTTTTTAAAAAAAAAACTTGAATGCGTAGTCATCCAGTGACTGACTGTGCAAAGTTTGGGAACTCTGGCATCAAACCAATACAAATCAATAAGTGAAAATTGATTGGCTGTTGGTGGCTCCGCCCACTTTTCAAAACTAAAACTGCAGTCCCCTAGTGACCAAGTGTAAAAAGTTTGGGGGCTCTGGTATTATTATTGTGAGAATAGCGACAGGTTGAATTTCCGCCAAATCAATAGGTAAAATCTGATTGGCTGTTAACAGCTCCGCCCACTTTTGGGCATCCAGCAATCATCATATTTTCATTAAGGCTGACCCCATGACTATGTAACATAGTAACATAGTAACATAGTAAGTTGGGTTGAAAAAAGACATACGTCCATCAAGTTCAACCATAATGCCTATATATAACCTGCCTAACTACTAGTTTATCCAGAGGAAGGCAAAAAACCCCATCTGAAGCCTCTCTAATTTGCCGCAGAGGGGAAAAAATTCCTTCCTGACTCCAAGATGGCAATCGGACCAGTCCCTGGATCAACTAGTACTAAGAGCTATCTCCCATAACCCTGTATTCCCTCACTTGCTAAGAATCCATCCAGCCCCTTCTTAAAGCTATATAATGTATCAGCCAGCACGACTGATACGGGGAGGGAATTCCACAACTTCACAGCTCTCACTGTA
This sequence comes from Xenopus tropicalis, assembly GCF_000004195.4. Lineage (NCBI taxonomy): Eukaryota > Metazoa > Chordata > Amphibia > Anura > Pipidae > Xenopus > Xenopus tropicalis. Next base: position 78,062,326 of record NC_030682.2, on the reverse strand, counting down.
AAAAATCCTTTCCGAATATTTAAATGGAACCTCCCTTCTTCTAAACGGAGTGGGTGCCCTCGTGTTCGTTGGAAGGACCTACTGGTAAATAAAACATTAGAAAGGTTATTATATGATCCCCTTATATATTTATACATAGTTATCATTTCACCTCTTAAGCGCCTCTTCTCCAGTATAAACAGACCCAACTTGGCCGGTCTTTCTTCATAACTGAGACTTTCCATACCCTTTACCAGCTTAGTTGCCCTTCTCTGGACCCTCTCTAACTCAATAATGTCCCGTTTGAGCACTGGAGACCAAAACTGAACAGCATATTCTAGATGGGGCCTTACCAGCGCTCTGTAAAGGGGAAGAATAACCCCCTCCTCCCGTGAATCTATACCCCTTTTAATACAGCTCAAAACCTTGTTTGCCCTTGCAGCTGCTGCCTGGCATTGCTTGCTACAGCCAAGTTTATTATCTACAAGGACTCCAATGTCCTTTTCCATTATGGATTTGCCTAGTGCAGTCCCATTAAGGGTATACGGGGCTTGCATATTTTTACATCCCAGGTGCATGACCTTACATTTTACATTACATGTGATTCAAGTTTGGGGAGTGTAGCCTCAAAGCTGTAAGATTGGCAGCAGTTTCAATTTCCCTATTAAAGTCAATGGGTGAAATTTGATTGGCTGTTGTTAGCCCCTCCCACTTTGGGGTCATCCAACAAATGTTGCTGTTTCATTCGGGGTGACCCCATGATTATGTTATTCACGTTTGAGGGCTGTAGCATCAAAGCTGTAAGTGTGGCAGCAGTTTGAAAATCTTCCCTGTCAAAGTCAATGGAAAAATTGGGGTGTTTGGAGCGGCGCCACAAAAAGATGGGGGATGGGATCGCTTAGAAAAGCACAAGCAACCTGCTCCGCTATAGGGTGAAGAAGTGTGGAGAGCTTGGGAGAGTACCCCTAAAACTGTAGGAGGAGTAGCGTTTAGAAAATGGGGGGCGCTAAGAATAACAAGAAGAAGCGAAAGAATAAGCCAAAGTCAAAGAACAGTATGTTGGGGTTTTCCACCCAACACAATTAGCCACAGAGCCTACACAACAGAAGACATACAATGTAAAACCTTCTTAAAAGAGAAGATACTTACTTGTCTAATGCTACACACATAGCCATGCTTGAAAACTAAAAATTAGAGGCTTTAACTCTCACTTAAAGAAACATTAAACCCTGCTGCACAGCGCTGCTCAACCAAACTTTGCTCAGCTGTTGCTGGACTACAAATTCCAGAATAATGTAACATATAATGAAGGGTGAGGCATGCTGGGAGCTGTAGTCCAGCCACATCAGGGTTGTATTCTTAAAGCAATATTGCACAATAAAACTTTTCAGGTTTTCCAGTGCTCACGGCAGCATTTGCAAACAAATCTTCCAGTGAGATTCCCAGCTGATGTGTGTAAATCTGGCTCCATATTCTCAGTTCCTGCTGTTGGAGTTGGGGAGCAATAAGCACAGTTTCCCAGAACTAAACATGTCTGTCCTTTATCCCCATGTCTGATTCTTATTCATATAATGAAGTGAAAAAATTACATATTCTTCTCTATATGTAAGGTAACAGCAAGATGCCTGGCCACAGTGCTGGGAATCAGCATTCTCATTGGTCAATTCTCTTGCATCTTTAATTAAGTTTTCAGTCAGTAGAATTCTTATTGGTGAATTGGTTTCTATGTGTAATTATATTTTTCATCAATATTGGACCATGGTTTCTACGGGGTAGTACACCATCACAATTACGATGGATAATAAACATATCCTAACTAAGAAAAAAAAGCTGTGGTACTACTCTTGTTTTGTGTCAAACATCCAAGCAGGTCAGACGCAACTGTGCTGTGCGGCTCCCTTGTTTAACAACACAATGATATATGCAAGTGTTCAATAGCTCGACATAATGATGGAATAATTTTGCATCTATGATCTAGGTGGTCAGCTTGTCCTCCTTCAACTGTTAAAGACTAAGGGGCTTCTTTATCAAAATTTGAGTTTGCATTTTATCTTATTTCGTGAAAAACCATGATAAAAAATAATTTGCACAGAAAAGTTTCCGCCATTGGAAAGGAATGGAACAACATGCGACTGTAACTAATATGTCATGTTTTTTCCTTATATAACCTAGTGCTTACAGTAAAAACCTTGTGGAAAAAAGTTGCACCTGTTTGGTCGCAGGTATTTTTTTCCCTCATCCTCAAAAATCGATAAATCAGCATCTTTTCTTGCAGCTGAATTTGTACTTCTTTGTTTGATGTGTGTATAGGTTAAATTGACTCCTTATTCAAATGTTAGTGCAGGTGCCAAGAGGAAATGTATTGAAATGGAAGGAAAGAAGTTTCAAGATCGGCATATTATATTCATGTTTCACAGTAGCTACAGATTTTCCATCAACTTTGTGCCTGTATTCTGTTACTCTGAATTTTAGATCAGCAGCCACTTACTAGGCAGAAATAAAGTGCTGCTTTGCATTCTGAAAGGCTAAAGCAGGAGGCAAAATGTCAAATTTGCCTCTGGAGGCTACCTCAGGCTAATTAGTGTCAGTTTCTGGCTTTGTGCAGGGCTTTCCCTTATAAAATACAATTTCTGTAACGTTACAGGCACTACACATTTCTTTTCTCATATAAAAATTGTACATCATTCTCAGTAATCTGCTTTTTTGTTTAGTCTTGTGCTTATCTGGATAAGAGTGCTACTTCTGCAAAGGTAAACTTCAGAATAAAAACATTAAACTTATTGCACTCAAAGGAATCACTAGGTGTCATGCCAGAGCAGTATTTCTCTGGCATGTCTAGGGTTAAACCTGGCAACATTTGGCCTTATTTGCCTCATTGCGACATAAAATTTTGTCTCAAAGTACGAAAAAGTTGCGCAAATTAACTAAAAATTTCAGAAAATACGCACAGTTGTATTCGGAATCAATTGTACTTTGATAAATGTGCCCCTAACTGTTAAGTGGATCTATACTGCATGCATGCATTACAAAACAGTTCAGCCTGCAGCACACATATAGATAATTGTCAATAAGTCATGCAGTGTGGACCTCTCCCCACTGCTCTGTATGGGAGTTTTAATGTGAGCGCATACGCGCTTAATGTGAGCGCATACACGCTTGCGGAGGGGGTTCATGTGTTTGCGCATGCAGGCAGGTGGGGGGGGGGGCGCAGAATGGGGGCGGCTTTGGGGAACCCTTATTAAATCTGGTGCTGAAAGCACGTGCTTATATTTGAATTTTTGGTAAGGAGGCCAGTCTACATAGAGGCTATTAAGTAGCCAATTAAAGCTTTTATTTATACCCCCAGGAACCTTTTCCATGCTTATGTTGCTCCCCAACCCTTTTTCAATTAAAATGTGTCTCAGGGGTATAAAAGGTTGGGGATTCATGCTGTATACATTCTAACTAAATTGATTTGGACTGGTCCACAGGTAGGAGTGTATCAGTAAAATATCAGTAAACTGCAGCCACACATAGTCCCATTAACCAGGATAATCCAAAATGAGATAATGTAATTTCTCTAAGGGGTATATTTATCATGCTGTGTAAAAAGTGGAGTAAAACATTACCGGTGATGTTGCTCAGAGCAGCCAACATGAATTCAAACTGATCCCGAGGAACATGAAATAACCCCAAGGCTATTTACAGCGCCAGTGGGTCCAAGGCAAAGATCTCACTGGTGGACTCCCTACAGCCGTACCAATACATTAGTGTTACCATCAAGTAGTGCTGGGCGGTATGACCAAAAATTTATATCACTGTATTTTTTTTATTATGTCGGTATCACGGTATTTGACGGTATTTTTTTTTCCCCATGCATGATTAGGTGACCACCCCAAACACCCCCCCCAACCCCAAACACACCCCCCCAACCCCAAACACCCCCCCATCCCCTTCACATAAATATAACTTACTGGCCAGGCAGCCGCAGGCACCCCCGACAGCTCACAGAGCCTCCTGGCAATTTTTCTTACTATTTCCGGGTTGCGTGCGTGACGTCAGCACACACGTAACGTCAGCGCGCACGTAACGTCAGCGCGCACAACCCGGAAATAGTAAGAAAAATTGCCAGGAGGCGCCCACACCAGTATGCCGGTAAGTTAAAATTTTTTATCATTTTTTTTAAAAAAACCGGTGTTCGGTATATACCGGTATACCGCCCAGCACTACCATCAAGCAGATTAAACTAGAATATAATAAGGAAGGCAATAAAGGGATGGCATGAGATTACCAAAGCATAATTGAGGTCCAGGTGATCCTCCCTGAATTAACAGCTATTGGAGTGTGTACCATAATTACACAATGTTAGGATAATATAAAGAATTATAAAGAATTCAGTCTTTTATTGTATTAGTTGCTTTTCTTGCGACTATAGTTTCAGTAATGACCTTCTATACCCCGTTATATTACAAAACAATATCTTGTTGACCATTGCCGTTGCTAATTGGCATTGTTTGCTACACTTTATTATCCTCAAGTACTCCTAGATCATTCAGTAGCAGACGTAGACACCCATGGGCCTGGAGGCAAAATTTGCAACAGTGTCTCCATGACGCCTACCTCCACTACCTGCTGTCCACTATGATAGCTCTGTCTATTTGTTGCCACCCATGCTGCCGCTGAGCCCCATGGGGGTAGTACAGGTCCTGGTGCACTTGCATCCTATGATTCCCCTAGTGTAGTCATTCTCCAAGCTATGTAAAATTTTATAATGTTAATTTATGTTATTGTTTTTCTGATGGTTTTAATCAACATTGATACAGCACTGATCCTGATCAAATCCTATTTCCAGAAAAATTTAGTACAATTCCAGCCAATCGAAATTAATTATCCCATAGAAATTATTAATAAACCAGCCTCTGAATCTCATCTGCCATAAAACTGCCTAGATTGACAGTTTCTCCAGATTACCCTGCAGGGATAAAACATCCTGAATGGATTTAATTGTGCTCCATAGTTGTATTTTGTTGACAAACACATAAACATTACTTATAACTACTTCCTCATTAATGGACATGTATACCCTGAATTGTCCTACTATGTATATAAGTTGGGCACATCCCCCCAACCAAAAGGCATAATTTGTACTGCATATCTCCCCTCTGTTTGCTAGCACCATCACATCACCCCCAACACCAGCTTTTACCTGGTGGCCATTTTTTCCTCTGACTTCATCAGTGACAAAAATAGGAGCAGACAGCTAGACTAGAGTTTCTATGGGAACCAGCAATGCCATCTGTTCATTGGTGGCTAGACTGGAGTGGGCATATTTAGTAATTTGAGCTGAAAAGATTCACTGCCATAGCTTAAAGTAAGCATGCCCAGTAGCCAACAGCCAAAGTAAATTCCCAAGGGGGGGTTCAAGTGGATTAAAGGAGGAGAAGAAATCTTGAGTTATTATAGAGATGCTGCAGTAGTGATGAGTGAATCTGTCCCGTTTTGCTGAAAAGTTTGAGAAACTATGGAAAAATTTGTGAAACGGCAAAAAATTAGAGAAACGTGTGCACCGCACATCTTATTTGATGCGACCATGTCTTTGTTGATGCGACCGCACCTATTTTGACACGGCCGTGCCTATTTTTTACGCAACCACACCTTTTTTTGTATGACCATGAATTATTACAGCACTATTTCATGGAAGTTTTTCAAAACAATTCGCCAATGGCAAAATGCAGAATTCGCTTTAAATCCATGCTCCATCAAAGTGGCATTTGTTTATAGATTTCAAAGAGGCTGTTCGCAAATTAAATTTTTTTGTGGGGAGTTTACCTGTCCTTTAATGAACAAATTGGATTTACATATTGACTTGGTTTTAATGTTTATATGTTTTGACTTGCCTTAAAGGACATGTAAACCCCACACACAAAAATATAACCAGTGAACAGCCTCTTTGAAATCTTTCAATACCTGCCACACTGGTTGTCCAGAGGTTAATAGTAAGGCTGCAGTGTCTCCTTGATCACTTAGATTTCCTTCTCCTCAGGAATTTGCTTTGGCTGTTGGCTTGTGAGCATGCTCAGTTGTTCTAAGCTCAGATTACTAAACACGCCTCCCAGTCTAGCAGCCAGTAAAGAGATGGCATTGCTGGTTCCCATAGAAACTCCGCTCTAGCTGTCTGCTTCAGTTTTTTCTCCCAACCAACTCTCCTGAGCTCAGACAAAGCAGAACTTTTATCAGAGACAGTTGTGCCTGTGTGAGCCTGTATTCTTGATGAGATGTATGCTGAATAAGGGTCTGTGTGTGTGTATGCTGTTTGCAGATTTAAATGTATCAGAGGAAAAATGGCCACCCAGTGAAAGCTGCTGTTTGCTTTAGAAAAATGTGATGGTGCTCGCAAGCGGAGGGGATATATGCCGTACAAATTATGCCATTTGGGTGGGGGGAGACGTGCCCAACTGATATATATTGTAGTCAAATGTAGGCTTTACATGTACTTTAAGGCAGGGTGCTCAAAATTAGGAAAAACACATCCTAGTCTTTTCTCAGTAGAACGTACTTCCAGACATGCAGATCTTTTCTGTGACACAAAATTGATCAATGGGAGACTTTCAGCAATTAGAAAAAAAAAATATATATATATATTAGAAATAGAAAAGTACATTTAAGTAAGGGGAGTAAAATAAAGCAAATTCCTGTATGCTTACTGGGACATTTTCTTTTCTTGGTCTTCATGTTTTTGCAATTTACCAAATGTATCCCACACTTTACAAAAACATCAAAAAGAAAAAAAGAAGAATCATATTTTATTTGAAAACCATATTAAAAACATACAAACCCCAAAAAGCCTTACGTGTTACGTACTTCAACGGTACTTGTCATAGTCATAGGCAGTTCTAACCCCATGGGTTCCAAAGCATATATTTAAACACAAAATAACCCCGGCCCTCATTAAAAACATAATTACTTAAAGGGACACCACTCTCTTTATCCCAGAAAGAATTCCTTACAAATACATTAACAGGGTTCATGTTTTTGCAGCCTTAATATCACCCTTCTGGATCTGACCAACATTCAAATATTCCTAAGCTAAATATCCACCCTAACAACTTTATTAGCACAATGAATTTAAAACAGTATGAGCTAAGACATAACAAAGAAAATAACAAGAAATCCAGTCAGTGACAAGCAGATGAACTCACTTAAGACCATGAGCAATTTATCCGTCTACCTGATACAGCTATTGGTCATCATATTATTTTGGTGCCAACCCTTCTTCCTATTATAGTTTGGGTGTAAATGTCAGCAAAAAAATAATTTATTAAGGTAGGATCTGGAAAACATCTTAAAAAGTTTCTCTGCTTTCCACAGAATCTGAGCACTACCCACTATGGAAAGCATTTTGATTCCAACAGTTAGAGAACCAAAGCAAAGCATCTGATTTACTGCTATGAGCAACATCACCGTTAATGGTTCACTCCACTTTTTACACATCATAAATATACCCATAAGTCTCATAATTTATCACTTCACACTGGTACAAGTTAAAGGAGAGGTTGAATGACTCTGCCAGCCTAAGAGGGAATGGGGTTAGGGGTTGAGAAATGGTTCTAAGACTCCCGGTTTTCTTTCAGTCCATTGAATTAGGTAAGTCATATAGTTTATATGTTTATAATTTTTTATATAAACCCAAATAAATAAGCTTATGTCAAAAAAGGGGGGTGCATATTCCTCTTTAACAGAGGCATAATATATACATAGTTACATCTTAATTGGCCAGCCAATCTTTCACTGTGCAATAATATTTTGTAACTTTCCAATCCAATTATTATGCAGAGAGTGCTTATAAGCATTATGTTACATATTGCCAGCATGGTCACTGTTATATTAATGGAACTGATTACAAATGTAATTGGCAGTAACCTTGTCAGTGTTGTCTCTGTAAGAGATGCTCTCATTGCCAGAGAATATACATCTGTTAATTTTGTTTTCTCGTGAGTGATTCACACTGGGACCAGTGTGACTTTCAGGCTCTGATGAGAATGTCAGTGTTAGCCATTGAAGCCAAATAATTTGGCTCACACCATTTTCTTTGCCCAGAAAATGCCCCCAAAGGATCTTTCAGTGAAAGTGTTATGTTTACTTCAGATAAGCCCTTCCCAGCACTACTGTATGGTTCATAAATGTTAATTGATTCTTGTATAAGGGAGGCAAATCAGCAGCCTATAAAATACAATGTTGTTCATTATAATTAATTAAAAGGCCATGAACAGCAAATGTTCCATGACAAAATTCAAAACCTTACCCAAATAACCTTATAATGAAGACGGTTACTGCCAAAGGGTTGCAAATCAAATAACAAATACTCTTTTTAGCTACTTCTAGCGGATCATCGTGAAAACACAGAATCTCAAGGTTAATTAAGAGCACACACATTTGCTGTTGTTACGCTTAAAAAAAGAAGCATACTGTAAATTAAATAGGGAAGAATTCTGGGCGATATACCAGTTAAAGGTCTATGCACCTTTTTTCCACATATTCTGACAACATGTACTGTACCTTAATTGCAATATAGGTAAGTCATGATCTTTTCTGAGAACACTATTATGGTAGAATAAATGGACAGGTTATCTAGTTTGACCAGTGTAATACTGTATACTGCTTCAATGACTTTACCTGCCCAATGCTTCCACTCTGGTGCACACACACTGCAGAAGAACGGCACACGCCTGCTTTGTACGCAGTGCTTCACAAGGCGTAGACACACATACAGGGGTTATAGTTATAATTATTTTACAGCGAAAATAGATAAATATATAATTAAGTGCAGGGTGGTTTCAGTACACAGTTGGAATGAGGTCCCTGCCACAAAAGAGCTTATTAGGAAAAGGAAAAAACAGAAACAAAAGGGGTGGGGTATAAGTATATATGTGTGTTGCTGCAGAGGAAGACTACCAAAGTGATCTGTGAGATGATTTTTTTTTTTGTCAATTCTTTATTTTTTAATTTTGCATGTATGGGGAAGGGTACAGAAAGGAAGAGGGGGAGGCATAGGGAACATTTTCTTATACATTTTATCACATTTTAACAGTTTAAGTATCAGGCATTAGCTATCAGCAAGTCGTTGCTAGGTTTTAACATGAATTCAAAGAGAACATATAAACTGTAGTAGGGTGGGTTGCTAACATGAATGACTGGGATTTAATCAAGTGTTATAGAGATTTTGTGTAGTTTAGCCATGGGGTCCATATTTTCCAGTAGTGTGAACTTTTGTTATGGATCATGAGTGATATTTCTTCTAATTGTCTTATTTTGTTTATATTGTTTAGCCATTCCATGAAAGTAGGGGCTTCCGTGGATTTCCACTTTCTGGGTATAAGGGCCTTTGCTGATTGGAGAAGGTGAAGGGTAAGAGGATCTGTTACTGAAACATTTTTTTTGGGATAGATATTTAATAGTAGTGGAGCTGCATCCTCAATGGTAAATTAAAATTTGTAACTTGATTAATTGCTCCCAGTACCTCTGTCCAGTATTGTTTAAGTTCGGGGCATTTAAGCCAAATATGAGTATGAGTGCCTATGTGGCTATTGCATCTCCAGCAAGTATCGGGGCTATTGGGAAACATTTTTTTTAATTTTGCTGGTGTGTAATGCCACCTTGTAACCAATTTGTATACGGCTTTGTTGGTTCTGGAAGCTCTCGAAGTTTTGTACATAGTTTTAAATATTCTTGCCCAAATGAGATGATTTTTAAGGAGCTTAAAGAAAAGTGATAGTGTGGGAGCTTTCCTGAAGAAAGGTAGAAGAGCAATTTAGAGGCAGAGTGCAATCAGTGAAAAGGTTTTTATGCGCAACTCTCTTTTGGTGAACTGTATGGTCAGTAGATTGTCCTGAGCTGAGCACAAGGCCTGGAAGGGAGTGTCTGGGGAGAAGAGAGCTAATTTATAGAGTAAAACAAAAGAATAAAAGGCTCTTAAAGACAGGAAAAGAATATTATATCTAATGTGCCACTTGACGCCAGGAGGCAGATTTTAGGAGTGGGGAGTGATTTCGATGCAGGTGAGATTATCTGAACAGCAGCAGTGTGGATTGAAAGGGTAGAGATGTGAGTCAGGAAGACCACCTAGGTATAATTTTGGTCCACACCCTTAAAAAATTAGGATGTAGTATAAATAAATATAATTAAGCAAGCACAAACAACTCTTTTTTTGCCTTACAAGTTGCAAAGCAAAATACACTATAAAAGGCTCATCAATGGCTGACTAGATCTTCCAAAACATTATACAGGTATGGGATCTGTTATCTGGTTATGTTGGTGGTTACCAATATAGGATTTTTCTTTAATATGGATAACATGTTGTGAAGTCTGCTTCACAACATTTAAGCAATTCATAAACTCAATAGGATTGTTTTAGCCCCAATATGGATTGTTTTATTATTACAAAGAAAAATAAAATCATTTAAAAAAAAAAAAAAAAATTAAGCTTAAATTGACTCTATGGGAGAATTCTGAGCTGTTTGGCTATTGGGTTCCCAAAGATCTCATACTCACTTTTTCACTTCAGGCTTTCAAGATTCAAGTGAAAATTTGTCAGACTTACAAAAAAGTATAAATAAGATGTGTTTTTACTGTGTTTAAGTTGTTTTTTCATGTTTTTATGCACAGAAGTTTTTAGAATTCAAGTGTTTTAATAAATAGGCACACATTCAGCATTTTTAAGTTTTTGAGGTTTTTTGATTAAAAAAAGTGATAATTACTTTTTTGATAAATTGGTCACCCTGTGTTGATTAGCCCTGTGGTTTTTCTTAAGGTCTTGTGAATTTAAGGATTAAAGTGTATAATATGTTTTGTACTAACAGATATTGCTTTGTGTTTATTTAACCATGAAAACATTTGTTATGGAAGGTTGTAAATCAGCTTAATTAGTTACTAGCCTGAAACAAACGATTGTTTGTATAAGTGTTGAGAATTTGCTCTAACACAAATTGGCACTAAGCACAGAAGACTCCAGTAGAACCAGAATACTGTACACCAGACCTTCATATATAAATTGTGGTTTACAAGTCTGTACTTTGGTCCTTAGTCATTTTTATTACCTCTGTTTTAGTGATGAGTGAATCTGACCCGTTTTGCTTTGTTGAAAAATGTGCAAAACTTTGGAAAAATGCTCAAAACGGCAAAAAATTCACGAAACACAAATTTTTTGAATCACCTGCTACTTTTTTGACACGTGTGCAAATTTTCTGCAGCAAAATTTTGTGGCCTTTCGCTAAAAACTTCTGCAATGGTGAAATACGGAATTTTGCTGCGCATCCATGCCTGGTTAAGAAATTCACTCATTACTAGTCTCCTTCCCTTTTCATTTCATAGAATAGCATGCCATTTAAAGCTCACCAACTGGCTTATAAAGCACAGCCAGGACATTTGCCACTGGTTTTGCCCTAAATGATGCTTTTTAGGTTAGTGCAGGGTTTTCTGATCAGCATATGTAGAACGAAAAACAATTTGAGTGCAAAGCAGAAGAATGTACATATGCTGATCAAAAAAACTTGCACTACACCAATGACCTCCAATAAGTGTGAAATGGTCTGCCTTGCCATTACCCAGTATTAGCTGACTTGGTATACTACCTGTATAAAAGTGAAAATTTTATGGGGGAAATTGGGGTTTCTTCCTACAATTCCTTCTGCTTGACTTGCAAATGAGAAGATGGTTCCCTACTCAAAATGTTTTTCTCATGGACCCACTTCCAATGCTATCCCTATAATACACACAGTAATTAGCATGTAAACTTTCTTGTCATTACATATTGTTGCAGGTATCATTATGCCAGTGCTGACTATAATCAGATCACAGGCTAGAAAACATAAACATCTAAAATAATATGCAGTTTAGGATGAAAGGATGTATACATGTCTTTTTTAGGTATTTTATTATAATGATTTGCATTGGATATAAAGACAAAACATTTAAAGGAGAAGTAAAACTTAACAAAGAAGTAGGCTAGACATGTTGTACATTATGTTTTGGGGTTCTTAGGGTCAGATTTCTTTTGAGGGTGCCTTGAAGCCTGTGTCCTCTGCCACCCCTCCTCCACCATTTTCATCCGTTGTTCCTACATCTAGAAGACAGGGCGTGTGCAGATTCAAATAACGGGCAAAACCTTGCGTACCTAGTCCCCAGTGCTCTGGATGTAAGCAAACTTCAGGTTCGTCATCATGCCATCCCTAAATTTGTGCCACTCTAGCCCTGGGCCTTTAAGACCTTGCCACAAATCTAGGCCTAGGGGTTTTGTACCAGCCCAATGCAACCACAGCCCTTTAGCAATGGATATCTGTGTTTTTTTCCATAGTTTTAATCAGAAAATTAATTGAATCATAATTAAAGTTGTCCTCTTTTCTGTTGATGAATCAGAAATTTCTCCATCAGAGATTTCTGACAAATCTCTGATAGGGGATACAATGGGGCAGATTCACTGTGTAGTAAAACAAGCGCTATTTATAGCATTTTCTTGTGCATGCGATATGCGTTTTAACGCATGCGAAATGACCTTGAAGGTACTTATTTATCGCATGCTTTTTAACGCAAAAAAGCATGCGATAAGCATTATCGCACTTTAGTGAATCGGCCCCAATATCTCTCTTTCTCTCAGCCTGTTCTTTAACACATTATTGTGACCTGAGCCACCATATTAGCCATTTGATCAGAAGCAGTAGATGAATTCCCTCCACAGGCATCCCCTTCATCCATGTCCATCATCGTGTCTCCCTGGTGAACTCCTGAAATGAAAAAAAATACTGCCTTGAGAAGATCCAGATTTACTAGTCCTCACATATCACAGTACTCTCCAGATCCAACTCACCCCCTGGAGTCCGAATAAGACCTTCTGGAGCTCATGACAATCAGTCTGCAAAATAATAATAATAATAGTAATAAATATGGTCAAACCTTTTCTTTTTGTCCCTCTTTACATTTTTCAAATGTTGGGAGGTATATAGGTACTGTATTCAAATTGAATGGACAAACATAATTAAGAATTGGGGGAAAGAAAGGTTTTTGGGCAGAAAACTGGCCAAGTGAAGAAGCTGCTTGTTAAAGGAACAGTAACATCAAAATATGAAAGTGTATTAAAGTAATTACAATATGATGCACTGTTACCCTGCACTTGTATAACTGATGTGTTTGCCTCAGAAAGACTATTATAGTTTAGATAAGCAAGCTGCTGTGTAGCCATGGGGGCAGCCATTCAAATGAGAAAAGGCACAGGTTACTTAGCAGATAGATAAAATGCCATTGTATTCTACAGAGTTGATTTGTTATCTGCTATGTAACCTGTGCCTTTTCTCCTTTTTCCAGCTTGAATGGCTGCCCCCATGGCTACACAGCAGCTTATTTATATAGACTTTAGGAGCGTTCTGTAGCAAATACACCAGTTTTACCAGTGCAGGGCAACAGTACATTACATTTTAATTACTTTAAAACACTTTCATATTTTGGTGTTACTGTTCTTTAATGTATTGGTGAAGACCACAGTAACATGAAAAGTAATTATATTCAAAATCTATGCAGAAAAGTTAAGCACTGCTCTATGATGCATATATTTCTGATTATTGCAAAAAAATGTTTATTGGTGAAGCTCTTTCTCATTGTGACAAACTGAAGGATCTCATTTGACATGAATATATGCACAGACCAATAGTATATTTCTCTATTCACATTTGAGTGTCATCTATTTTGATTTACATATAAAGGAAATAGTAGGCTGCATCTTTCTGACCTTTTGTGTCTTTCTATTGCTAAGCTATTTATATATAATCTGTAAAGTACAATGAGGCTGTAAGATTCAATAAAATGTAGAGAAAGGTCATGATAAAAGATGTGGTTGACTCACAGCACTCACAGCGAATGACAAGCACAAGTCACAAATGAATGTGTATTATTTTAAGAGTGGATACAATTTATGAGGAAACTCTGAGACTGTAGGGGTAATATACTTACCAGGGGCGATTCTACACCCCCCCCCCCCGCCCTGAGGCAAGCCTTCTGATGCCTTGTTCCCTGCATCTGCCGATCGGAGCTTCAGTGCAAGTCAAGGGGGGGGGGGGGGTTGTATTGCATGTGCAAAGACTGCAATTGAAAATTTTGGCTCTTACAAGTTACCAGGAGTGACTATTTGCCTCCCCCTGTTAACTTGTGTAGCACCGCCACCTAAGGTGAGTTTCTCAGTTTACCTCTTGGCAGCAGCACCCCCTCCTAAACACAATGCACATCCGAATACAATCACCATGGTCTTTCCCCACAATGCAGTGATACCTCCAGAATTACAGGAGCAAGTGTTGAGGCAGTTCAACTCACACTTGGAAATCTATACCCCCAAACAATGTAAGCCTCTATAAAAATATATTTAATAAACCAGCTCATATATAATACCCTGCTTCATCTAAATCAACCATTTTCATAAAAATAAACTTTTTTAGAAGTATGTGCCATTGGGTCATCCTAAATAGGAAATTGGCATTTTAAAAAATTAGAGCAGCCTCCTAAAGTCATAAGATTCATGGTGCACACAAACAAACCATGGCACACATACATACTAGACCATATAAGCCAATTAATGGACAGAGTTCTGTCTTTTGCTTCCACATATCTTCCTGAGCTGCATTATTTTTGGTCATGTGATCTCTGAGGGACCACACAAAATAGTCTAAGGAAAAGATGTAAAAAGGCAATATTTACTAATATAATATTAACATGAATCAGACACAGTACTGAAATACTGAATACTGAAGTACTGAAATGTCATATTCGTGACATTAGTGTGACGTGCTTTTCTTTTGGCATCAGTTGGCATCTGTTCTGATCCTGTTGATACAGGCCACAATGGGAACCCTGTAGCCAATGCCTAGGTTAGGGTGGTGATAGCTCCAGGTTTTATATGCGCCAAGAGGCAAAACAGCTCTTAGTTTGAAACAGAAGGTAATTGTCAAGGCCCAACGGCCATTATCGAGGTTAAGGTGGGGGACCAACAAGGAAGCTGGGTACAGGATGTCCAATACATGGTATCCAAGGGGTTAATCAAATCTCAGGTAAAATGTAATCAGCATAGTCAGGAGCTGAGCAGATAGTCAAAACTGGAAGATCAAGCAGAAATAACAATTTAATCATATTCAGGAGCTTTCTGAGAAAAGACTTAAACTCAGGTATTGAACCTGGGTACTGAGCATCCTTTTAGTTTTAATTTGACGCTAAATTGTGACATAATAATGTCACGTGTTGGTGTACACGCGGTGTTTCGTCACCGGGAAACCACACAGCACCTTTGGGCTCTGCCATTTTGGGAGATGACCTGCCGGGAAGACGTCCCCCCAGCATGTTTTCCCAGAATCACACTTGGCAGCACTCACAACAGTACCTCCTCCCCCAGGGGGGCCACAGGACCACCATTGCCAGACTTTTGAGGAAAGTCAAAAATGAGATGAGGGGCATGGACGTCACTGTGCTTTACCCAGGAACACTCCTCTGGACCAAAGCAAGGATTAGAAATTGTAAGGCACCTCTGGAAACTTTAGGGTCAAGAATTATTTCCACTTCATACTCCTGCTGTCCATCCACAATAATAGAAGCAGGTGGTCATTGTCCAGAGGAAAATTGGTTCGATATCACATATTTGACAAGAGACACATGAAACACATTAGGAAGCAGCATCTCAGGGGAAAGCTGAAGGCAATTGGCAACAGGAAAAGTAGAAAAAGCTAGCACCGTCCACACTAACCATACAGGTTCAAATTATAACCGTCTACACTCTCATATTGAAATTAGATGGAATAGAGTAAGAGTACTGAGGTAACGTGCATCTGAAGTAAAATTATTATGTAGCGAAAAGGAGAAAAACAGGGAGACACCCAAGCAGGTGGTCCCTGTATAGACTTCAGAACATTGCACCGTTAATCCCAGGAACAGGTAAAGATTATTATCAGGTAATTCGCTTGATCAAGTAGGATAGGAAATTAAAACTTAACCTTTATTAAACAAACTTAAAAGGTGAAGTGTATCTTAAAGAAATCCCCATTAAAAATCGCCTGGGGTGATGTTCAATAACAGTAAGAACTATGAGATAATATGAGGCTGCTCAGAGTAAACCTGTCTAGTTAAATTTGTAACTAGATAACATTTGTATCGAAATTCTCCACTTAAACAGCCCTGTGGAGGCAGTCAGAGAGAGATCGAGATAAACCTGCAACAATTGTTACAGAATTGTTGCCATATAAGGAGAACACAAGTCCGGTTTCCTTATGATCGATAGTCACTGCTTAAGAGAGTAGGGGATTCGAACCCCGTTATAACTCAAATGAGGTGTGGAGGAGAATAACAATGTACAATGTATTGGATGCCTCCATTTCAATAAAGAGTTGATGAGAGTCAGGATTTCTGAGTACTGGGCCAAAGGAAAAGAGTCTTTTGACATTTGATTTTCCACCTTTATGGATGAGAACCAGGATAGATGCTATGCAACAAGTGAACCCCTTGACGAATTGTCTGTAGTAATTGGCCAATAAATCTCTGCATGGCCTTGGTGCTAGTAGGGAAAGGCCAATCCTGAATTACCGAGATTTTGGCAGGATCCATCTTAAACCCTTCCTCAGAGATGATATAATCAAGGAAGGGGATCTTGGGAACTTCAGAAACGCATTTCTCCAGCCTGGTGTTAGGAGAACTTCTCACACCTGAGCTATTGCTGATTAAGAAGGGTCTGGATGGATTCTTAGCAAGTGAGGGAATACAGGGTTATGGGAGATAGCTCTTAGTACTAGTTGATCCAGGGACTGGTCCGATTGCCATCTTGGAGTCAGGAAGGAATTTTTTCCCCTCTGCGGCAAATTATAGAGGCTTCAGATGGGGTTTTTTGCCTTCCTCGGGATCAACTAGTAGTTAGGCAGGTTATATATAGGCATTATGGTTGAACTTGATGGACGTATGTCTTTTTTCAACCCAACTTACTATGTTACTATGTTACTAAGTCCTTAGAAAAAACAAGAATATCTTCCAGATAGGCAACCACAGATTGACCCAGAATATCCCTGAATTTGTTGTTAACACTAACTCTTGGAAGACAGCCCGAGCCTTGCTGAGCCCAAAGGGCATAACCAAATACTCATAGTGGCCATCACTGGTATTAAAGCTGTCTTCCACTCATCCCCCTCTCGTATACTGATCAAGTTTAGGCCCCATGGAGATCCAATTTAGTAATGACCCTAGCCCCTTTTAACTGGTTGAACAGCTCAGAGATGAGAGGTAGGGGATAGTGGTTCTTAATAGTTATCTTGTTGAGTCACCTGTAGTCGATACAAGGACGAAGACCTCCATCTTTCTTTTGTGCAAAGAAGAATCCATCCCGAGCAGGAGAGGAGGATGGACGTATGAATCCGCGGTAAAGATTATCTTGGATGTACTCTTTCATTGCTTGGGTCTCTGCTGGGAAAAGTACAGCCTCTAGGGGACATGGTCCAGGAAGAAGATCAATGGGGCAGTTGTAGGGGTGATGAGGAGGAAGAGTTTCAGCAGACTTCTTACAGAATATGTTTAATACATTAATGGGCTAATGTGGTCCAACATGAATTTAACTTTCCTTATAGATAGCTGTATGATTTTGGCTTAATGTCGGGCAGGCAGGATACTGAAAATGTCCCATACATGGGGCAAAAAGCCACCAACTCAATCTGGAGGAGCCAAGTTGGCAGCTTATAGAGTTACTGCAAATGCAGATAAGCTACAAGAACTGGAATTGCTTGTATACCAAAATCTAAAACTCTGTTTCAGGGTATCTTCTACAAACTTCTTAAGGTTATAATTGCTAATATGGCATCCTTTAGCTAGACCTTTAACATAAACTGCAGGGCAAACTACACAAGAAATATTTTCCAGCAGTCCTAAAATGCTTTTAATTAGAAAAACAACCTTTTAGGTTTAGTTTTTACCTTGAACTATATTATCTTTTACATAACATCCTTGTACACAGGGTTTTTTAATTACAATTATTCTCTGTAAAATGCATACAGTAGACTTCAATAAAATGTTTTTGTTTTTTTTTTGCTGTACTAATATCTAGTAATGCTGACAGCAACAGGCGAAAATTCTTTCCAACTTTAGCACAAGAGAAATCAAAGAAAATTAAGCATTCTGCGTTTTACCATTCTCCATAATTTGGAATATAAGCACACCGTGAATTAATTGTTCTGCCAACAGAAAAAATGATGATTTAATTTCTTTGTCATGCTTATTGTTAATTCTCTGGGAAAAAAAGAAACATTTTATTTACATATTGAAATGCTGTATCTATGTTGCACAATGTCACAAAGATTAATTATAATTAACATTTGCAAGGCTTGGAAAAAAACAGTGGGAGACTTTTTTTTAACACAAACCATGTGTTTAAAAAAGGAAAATACATTGAAATCCACAGTTTCTACCACAAGATGCCATTACAGCAGCTTATTGGTAATATATGAAATAAAAGCCCTAGCAGAAACTCATTTATAATAATTAGTCTTAAAAGAAAATGTTTAAATGGAAAAGCACTTATCTTACAGTACAGGATTATTGTGCTTGTGTTAATGTTGTTTGAGCTTTCATATTGTTTATCAAGTGCTAGGACAAAAGTTGCTGTATTTTTCTGTAACAATACCAGTGATTATAAATCTGTCTATCTTGTGTAAAAGCACAAGACATTGCTTAAATGTTTTATTGGTGAGGTATGTCAAATTAAAATGTCTTCCTGATTAATTAAATCTACCCCAGGGATAACAACTAAACCAATGCTGTCTAACTTCTGTGGTACCGAGGACCAGACTTTTTCTGGTCTACGTGGTGTAGGGCCGCTAATGGAAGCCAGTTTTGACCATTCCCCTTTTTTAAACTACACCAACTTCAAACCACACCCATGTTATCACAAGAGCTTTTAAGACCATACCCACATTAATGGTGGGAGTGCAGCAAAAACCCAAATGGTTGGTGCTCACTGTAGGGATATCACCCTTCATTCAAATGTGAAAGAATTATATTATGTCATATTAAGCAATACCCTTAAATCCATATGCCTCCTCCTCCCCTGTGGATAGCACAGAAACCCCAGCACATAATTACACACAAACTAGCAGCCTCCCACAGGCAACGTAGGGTAGGCAGAATATGGCACACACAGGCAGAGTAGGGCAGGCAGAGAATGGCACACACAGGCAGCATAGGCAGGGTAGAGTATGGCATACACAGACAGTACTCTGCCTGCCCTACCCTGCCTGTGTGTGCCATTATCTGCCTGCCCTATACTGCTGTGTGTGCCATACTCTGCCTGCCTGTGTGTGCCATATTCTGACTGCCCTACCCTGCCTGTGTGTGCCATACTCTGCCTGCCCTACCCTGCCCATGTGTGCCATACTCTGCCTGCCCGATACTGCTTGTGTGCGCCATACTTGGCCTGCCCTATGCTGCTGTTTGTGCCATACTCTGCCTGCCGAACTCTGCCTGTGTGTGCCATACTCTACCTGCCCGACTCTGCCTGTGTGTGCCATACTCTGCCTGCCCTATGCTGCCTGTGTGCCATGCACACAAGCAGCATAGGGCAGGCAGTACATACAGTGTCACAATGCTGGCATTGCATTCAGTCTGAGGTGTGAACAGATGAACAATGTGAGTGCTTACAGTCTGAGCCTGAGGTGTTAACAATGCAGGAAGTGAACAAAGCAGGCACTAAAAAGTGTGAACAGTACAGGTGATTACATGTATAAACAATACAGTGGTCTTACAGCCTGAATCTGACCTGTGAACAATGCATGGGGCCAGTTAATACTATTTACACAAAGGTAAGTAGTCACAACAGCCAGACAGGTGAAGGGGCCACGCAGAGGGGGGTCGCAGGCCACCAGTTGGACAGCACTGAACTAAACCTATGTCATTAATGTGATAATAATCCAGTCTTGGATTTTTTGTAACTTAATTCATTTTCCCACTTAATAATAACATAAAAAGGTTACACAAATGCCCAGTGTGTATCATTATTACCCTGATGAAATCGCCAAAAGAGAGATTTGGTGCACTTGACTAGACATGCCTTATGTTTGGTAGTAATGTGCACGGTCAGAGGCAAAGCCTTTTATTTTTTCATTCATTTAGTAATCAACATGTCATTTTATTATAGCATGTGTTATACAGTATATATATATATATATATATATATATAAACAGTCTGTGGAGAGCTGGCACTCACGTTTAGGTAAACAATGATCGCCTGGGTGCAGTATCAAAGGTTCAGGAAACATTGCATAGGAAAGAATATCGCACTCACAGGTCTTAATTGAAGAAAACGTTGGTTTATTCTCACAGCATACAACTGACGTTTCGGCTGCCTCCGCAGCCTTTCTCAAAGTGAACAATCCCTAAATTCCAACCACCATTTAAACATATTATGGCGCCAAAAACCACCTGATGACGTCATACCACCCACGGACGTTACTTCCCCCTCCCATCCTAAACCAAAACAAGTAGAATCAAAATTAAAAAATAAAAAATAAAAAAACATAAAAAACTCTCCAGTGATATTTAACACAGTAAAGAGCCAAAGAGAAAGGAAAGAGATACCCAGCAAAGTAGTGTAAAATCCCCAAGGTTTAACACATAACCTACGCTGGCTGAACTGTAACTTCCCTTAGTGGGGTAGAATAGCTGTTAACCAAGAACCTTGAATCGTAAGGGGCATAAGTCCATCATGGATCACCTGCCTTTAGTCGCGTCAAGTCGAGCCATAAATGAATAATAGAACTGTTCCGTGCTGTGTGGCGGTGTCCTTAGAACCGATCGCTCTGTAATCCAGCTGCGTATGTTGCTATAGCAACGAGGACGCGTGTCGTCCTGACCGGGTCCAGTCCGGTCTAATATAAAGTTATGCGGTACCAATAAGGAACATGTGGGCCATCACCCACAGGGTCCTAAAGGCTCCTACCCCTGCCACCTTTGTATTCTGTGGCATTTTCCAGTATCGGGGTAACAAGTGGCAGGCGTTTAGGGACACACGGCGAATGGGTATTCACAGTTTATCACTGTGAACCTCATCAGTCGTTCTGTTATCCCTGCCCCCTGTATATTTTAACAAGGTTGATAGTGCAAAAGTAAGTTGCCTAGTATAGATACACAGTCTAGAATGGAACTCATAGATCAACGTGCTATTAGTTTATGGAAACATCTGAAATGGACTCGGTCTGGGTTATACAAAGGCAATGGTTACAAATCGTAACAGTTACGTCCAGCCAGTTTCTCTGCGTAAGTTAATGTGCAACAAGGAAACAAAGAATGAAAGAATAAAATCAAGCCAAGTCATTCTTATAGCTCCACCGGAATATGACAAAGGAAACAGTGTGAGGGAAATACATAGTATTAAGATAAAGGACTGATAGTAGAAACATATATACAAAGTACAAGATAGTCCCCAAAGTGATACATGTATCCTATTCAAATACTTAAAGTAACATTATATTCACTCTTAAATGACTGTACACATGGGAACCTCCTTAAGAGCAAGTTTACATTCAAACTATGTTACGAATTGGGAATAATGATATTAAAAAACAAAAAACAAAAAACATGTTGTTCTTTTATGATCAATAAAGTTTGCAAAAACATAGTAACTTAATGTGTAGCAGATAGCGGTATTAGAACAGGTAGTCTTGCCAATCTCTCAAGCAGAAATGTAGAACAACTCAAACTATTGCTAGAGACTATATGCGTGTATATAAAATTCACAGATAGAATGCAGAATATGACACCAGTTCATTAAGTCCATAGGGGCTAATAGTGTTCAATCGATGTATCCATCTGAGTTCTTTTTGTAGAAGGAGTTTGTCGCGATTGCCACCTCGTACCAGGGGTGGGATATGGTCAATCACCATACACCTTAAACTAGCTAGTGTATGTTTGTGGGACAGAAAATGGGCTGCCACTGGGGTGCTGGCTTCTCCTGAGGACAGTGCTGTGCGGATAGCAGACCTATGATTGGCCATGCGGTCTCTAAATGTAGTGACAGTTTTGCCTATGTACATCAATCCACAAGGGCATTTAATAAAATAAACGATATATTTGGATGTGCATGTCAATCTGTGTTGGATTTGAATAATCCTTCCCGTGTGTGGATGGTTGAATGAGGGTCCACAAATAAGTGCACTACAAGTAGTGCAGTTTGGGCATTTGTAACAACCCAGTTTCGTTGATGGTAGCCAGGAGTTCGAAGCGGAGGATTGATAACAATGATCGGGATCTGTCTTAACAAGAATATCCCTCAAGCTGCGCCCCCTCTTATAGGCTATTCTTGGGGGGTTCCTAAAGATAGGAGGAAGGGTCCGGTCTTTTTCAAGAACCGACCAATGATAGGAGACGGCCTCAACTAGAGGTCCTTTGTCTGGAGTGTATGTCGTGACAAAGGTAAGTCTGTCCTCTGTCTTGGTTGATGTCATAGTTTCTCCGGATTTCAGGACCGAGGCTTGTGTGAGCGTTGAGATCTGTTCTTCTGCTTTATCCAGAATGGAAGGTTTGTATCCTCTTTGGATGAATCGTGTTCTTAAGTCTCCCAGTTGATCTTGCAGGGTCACAGGGTCTGAATTATTCCTCACCATTCTTACCATTTGAGAGTAGGGGATACTTCCTAAAATGTGTGGAGGGTGGCACGACGTGAAGTGTAGCAATGTTTCTGTCCCACAAACATACACTAGCTAGTTTAAGGTGTATGGTGATTGACCATATCCCACCCCTGGTACGAGGTGGCAATCGCGACAAACTCCTTCTACAAAAAGAACTCAGATGGATACATCGATTGAACACTGTTAGCCCCTATGGACTTAATGAACCTTGTTAAAATATACAGGGGGCAGGGATAACAGAACGACTCATGAGGTTCACAGTGATAAACTGTGAATACCCATTCGCCGTGTGTCCCTAAACGCCCGCCACTTGTTACCCCGATACTGGAAATGGCCACAGAATACAAAGGTGGCAGGGGTAGGAGCCTTTAGGACCCTGTGGGTGATGGCCCACATGTTCCTTATTGGTACCGCATAACTTTATATTAGACCGGACTGGACCCGGTCAGGACGACACGCGTCCTCGTTGCTATAGCAACATACGCAGCTGGATTACAGAGCGATCGGTTCTAAGGACACCGCCACACAGCACGGAACAGTTCTATTATTCATTTATGGCTCGACTTGACGCGACTAAAGGCAGGTGATCCATGATGGACTTATGCCCCTTACGATTCAAGGTTCTTGGTTAACAGCTATTCTACCCCACTAAGGGGAGTTATAGTTCAGCCAGCGTAGGTTATGTGTTAAACCATGGGGATTTTACACTACTTTGGTGGGTATCTCTTTCCTTTCTCTTTGGCTCTTTACTGTGTTAAATATCACTGGAGAGTTTTTTATGTTTTTTTATTTTTTAATTTTGATTCTACTTGTTTTGGTTTAGGATGGGAGGGGGAAGTAACGTCCTTGGGTGGTATGACGTCATCAGGTGGTTTTTGGCGCCATAATATGTTTAAATGGTGGTTGGAATTTAGGGATTGTTCACTTTGAGAAAGGCTGCGGAGGCAGCCGAAACGTCAGTTGTATGCTGTGAGAATAAACCAACGTTTTCTTCAATTAAGACCTGTGAGTGCGATATTCTTTCCTATGCTATATATATATATATATATATATATATATATATATGTTAAATATTTATTAAAAACATAATATGCATTGTATTGGTTGCTAGAATTGGTCTTAACTTTTTTATGTAATATTCAGTTAATTCGGGCAGCCCCTGCACCTGACAGCTTCACAGTATTCACTTTTAGTTGTATTAATTGAACTTTATGTACAATGTACAAGTCAGAAATGCATTAGTAGTTCTCTTTTTTAGCAGATCAAATGATAATGGCTTTTAATGATGCTGGCACATGCATGTACAAACAAGATTTTCTTGCCATATTAAAATACCGTTAAATTTGTTAGTTCTTTTGATACTGCCTGGTTCCCTACGGCTTGTGCAAGCATACTGCATCTATTTTTCCTTGGAGAACACTGGGATCAGGTTGAGGGACATGGGATTTCGCCAATGCAGAGCTTTGGGAAGAAGAAGTCATGGCTACAATATACTATATGAAAGACCCAATGCCATGAATGTCTTCTACACCTCACTCCACAGATAAAGTGTAATGAAAAAGGCTTTACCCCATTCATCACCTGAAGGTTTTTCAAATGTGAGTATATGCAAGGGTGTGTATTCGATGATTGTTTGGTTTGCTATAAAATACATACATTTGATATTACGTTTATTAATTTATTATAAAGAAAAACTATGTTTATGTCAACAGTAATAACCTGCAAACCTAACAATTATGCAGAGGCATATGGCTTAAATATTTGACCTCTTTTTTACCTTGTGTTTATTGACCTAGATTAACTATTTAATAAATAATAGAACTAACCAAAAACATCTAGTACAAAAATTCTTTTACCAAAAATAGCTGACCTAATTTAAACCGTTAGATAATTTAATAGGGTTAGTCAATAAGCAAGCTTCATTGGTTGAGCTACGGTAACCACTTTTTATAATGGGGTGTAATGAAGTTATACTACTGACTAGACTACCAAGTTCTTGTTATCTGATAACTGCCGTGGTTTAACCAATTCTTGATTTTGTAAAATAATGTACTGTACTGTTGCAGCCATTCAAAGATAATGTAGAAGAGGCAGTTGCATATATTTTTCTGTCACAAAGCAACATATTTTGCAGAATGAAAGCAGAATGAGTTTTTAAGATGGTAGCAGTACAAGCACTAAATTATGCTGGACTTTTTTTTTTGTGTGCCACATTGCCTTGCCAATTATGTCATGTGAATTATCATCCAAAAAGCAGAAAAAGATTATTCTCAATTAATAAGGCATTCCACTCCTGGCCCCTACCTTCCCCAAACCTAAGGGGCACAGTCTTGCAGCCCTTAATGCTCTTGCACTGACCCCTAAGATAACCTATTTATATCATTTTTACTACTTATAATATAGCCTTGAGGTCATTCTGTATTATTTATTACTGTAAAAACTCCTGATTCTTCTATACTTTGTTTTACTATTTATTGTTCTGCTGTACAGTGCTGCTTACATGGGTAGCACGAAAAAATTAAAGATATACATTGTGCATGAGCCCTGGTCCTTTCTGCCCCAGATTTACTCAATAGCAGTTCTCTTTCCATATATTTTTTTATTTTTTTACACTATATTATTGTAACACTATTTTGGCCATAAAGGGGTAAATCCAGGCTAGTAGATGATGTAGAGCATGTGTTACACGCGACCCCTTTTTCCCAGGATGGGCCTCCGCTATGTGGGAGAAAGTAAGATAGGAGCTGAGGATGTAGTTAAACTACAACTTGCTGATGCTGTGTAGTGCAGATGGTATAAATGAACACCAGAGAGGTTCTTACGGTGAACTATAATACAGATTTATTTGTCCAAGACACAGATGTTACGCAGGGTTATCATACTCACAGACAGGCGATTGAGATGGTACAATAAGGAAATGCTCTTTTGCAGAAGAGAGGGTATGCACCATTTTATCCCACCTCTTGGTAGAGTCTGGGCAGGGAAACACACCTTTCAACCAGTACCCCTCGGGAGGTAGTCCAAGTAGTAGGAACTCCTTCAGGTTGATAACCTCTAGTGGATGAGTGCTCCAGGTGAGTAGGGATCAGGGGTTATCCTGCCTGTCACTATCTCTACTCCGTGGCCCTGCACTGAGGCAACATTGCCAGATAGGTGAACTACTCCTGGATCTAATCTCTCCTTTGGTGGGGCTAATGGCTGCCCTTTCTAGCTAGAGCTAACTACCTTCACTTTCCCAGAAAGTGCTATTAAACAGTCTGACTGTGCTTGCTAATTCCTCGTTCACGGACCCTTTCCCCGACTTTCACTGGAGGTATAGTGTCCTCTAGGGTACAATTGCTTCTGGGGCCTACTGTCTGCTCCCAGGCTCAGATGGAGCTTTGCTTGGAAGACAGCATGCAGCCAAAAGAGGAAGTCACACCCTCCTGCCAGACACTATATCAGTCTGTAGGGGGCATGTATAACCTGACTAAACCTATATGGAATAGTTTTAGAACTGCAACTTAAGTACAGGGGCTCTTACCCAATAACAATAAAGGTGTGAAGAGGTAGGGTGTAAAGCCAGAGGGAGCTTAACCCTATGGGTCCCTACATTATAACAGTGTTAAACAGTTATTACAGCAATTTCAACTAATGAGGAAGTAATAAAATATGATCAGATATAAGGAACAAAGAATGCTCAATACATTTGTTGTACATCCAGGATGCCCAAGTTTGGTTCTTGTTGTCTACCACCACAACAGAATTTTAGTTCAACTCTTGGTTATATATTAAATTAGGTAAGTAATCAGTTCTTCAGCAATGGAATTTTATAGATGTGTGGGATTCCCAAAGTTTATTGCTACTAGAATCTCTATTACTTACTCGATTCTGGAGAGCAGCAATCATTTCTCTATTTAGGGTCAGTGTAAATATGACTTACAAGTTATATTGGCCTAGGATTAAATAAATGGATGTTTGGTCTAGGGCTTTGATAGATTGCCACTTGCCTTAGATACATGCTTTAAATTGCACTGAATTCTTTGTAGTACAACTGAAGGAATAAAGATTAATGTAAAGCAAAAATATTTTTTATTGAATATCCAACATTTTTGTCCCTGAGGAAGATCAGTTTATGTGATTAAATTATTGCATCTTTAATAGAAATACTTTTGCTTTTGATGCCAAGACCAGTTATTGCCTTATGTTTTGTTAACTTGTTAACAGTTGCTAACCAATAGATTTTAATTAAATGCTTCATTACTTCATCCCCCCCAAAATTAATTTTTGCAGACAAAAATCCCAGCGTTGCAGCACTGGTGAATTTAAAGGAATAGTAACACCAAAAAATGAAAGTAATTTAAAGTAATTAAAACAAAGTACTGTTGCTCTGCACTGGTAAATGTTGTGTTTGCTACAGAAAGGCTACTATAGTTTATATAAATAAGCAGCCGTGTATCCATGGGGGTAGCCATTCAAGCTGGAAAAAAGGACAAAAGGCACAGGTTACATAGCAGATAACATATAAGCTCTGCAAAATATAATGGTGTTTTAGCTGTTATCTGCTATGTAACCTGTGCCTTTTCTCCTTTGAATGGCTGCCCCCATGGCTACACAGCAGCTTTGCCTATATATATTATAGTAGTCTTTCTGAGGCAAACACACAACTTTTACCAGTGCAGGGCAAAAATACATTATATTGTAATTACTTTTATACACTTTTGGTTTTTGGTGTTACTATTCCTTTAACAAATATTCACAGCAATAAAATACATTTACCTAAAAGGAAGGTTTTACTGTATATATAAATCCCTACCTGCATCATTTTTTTTCGATTAACCTCTTTTATTGGTGTTTAGGAAGGCATAATTTAATACAGGCATTGCAATCATTTGTGTTCCGTACAACTAGTGATGAGCGAATTTTTTCACCAGGCATGTGTTCGCAGTGAATTTTCACATTTCACCCTGGCAAATTGTTTTGAGAAACTTTAGATCTGGTAGCTATTGTGTACATTTTCTAACTCCTCTGTTTTCCTTTGTGTAATCATATAACTTAAAATTTAGTCTGTAGTGTTGGGATATTGTTTTTTTATTGTTAAATCCGCCACTAACGTTCAGGGCTGAAACAGCAGATAAGGAGGTAGAAACAATAGGATTTTTACCTCCTTCTGCCAATTCAGCCCTGACGGCAGATTTTGCTCAGGCGCCTTCTATGGCGCCCAATCAAAATCTTTTAACCAGCCTCCTGCGATATCGGTCGACTCGCCGGCTTGCCATACGCACCGAATATCGTACAAAACCTCGTTATCGGGCGTTTATGGCCAGCTTAAAGGGATTGTCCCAATCTAGATCTGATAAGTAGGTTCTTATTCTCTTTGTATAACTCTGTAGTTGCATAAATGCTAGGTTGTGTGAATGTACAATTGGATATTTTTCCTGGAGTTCTTGAAAGGTTAAGGGTCTCTTTAAACATTTATTCATTATATGCTTTATGGCTTTATGCTTTCCATCTTACAAAGAGATAGGATGCCTGACCATTTTGGAACTCCTGATTGTGTAAGAAAATACAATGTAGGGAATGGTGAGAGTTTAGATTATATTAAGTTTGTATGATGTGCCATGTCTGCCATGTATATATTATTAGTGGGTTATCTAGTAGATTCTGTGGTAGTTCCTGTTTATGCATATAAAGTGTATTTATCAAAATTGTGGGGCTGACAAAGCATGCTTCTATATCTACTATTGTATAGCTAAAATTCTCATGCTGCTGCTATTTTGTATTACTCAATATTAGGGACACTTAGGTCTCCGTGCCCCGTTGGCTGCTGTAGCTTCAGTATGTGTATTCAGGTTTTTTTCCATTCCAAATAAATGTCGGGAATAATGCATTGATTTCCTTTAGATTTTTTTGTTTTACCAGGAGTACAATAGTTTTGGAAATGCTATAATTTTGATCTACCTATGTATGAGAGAGTGTGATGTTTCCAACTGTTAATTTCATCTGAGAGTGCAATTTGTGATAATTCTGGGGGATATGAATTCCAAGATATGTTATCTATTCTGGTGCCCAGGTTAGGTTATAAAATTTGGTCCAGTTGGGTAGGATGTCTTTACCTAAGAGGTAATACCGGGGATATGTCCCCGAATAGCCATATGTCTTCAAATATGATTGGAAGAAAGTTGTCTGGGATGGATATATAAAGGAGCAAGTCATCTGCAAATGCTGTCATTTTAATTTCTCTGTGTCCAAAATTAACTCCTTTAAATGTGTTCATTTCTTGTCAAATTTTAAGTAAGAATTGATTGCTAAATAAAATAATAAAGAGGAAAGAGGGCATCCCTGCCAGGTGCCTCTACACATTTTGATAGGATCTAAGTTATTGTTATTCATAATTAGTATGTTTTAGGGGTTTGTGTATATTTCCTTGATAAAATTTGAGATGGTATATCCAAATTATCTGAATTCAAGTATATTTGCCTTCTCAGCATCAAGATTTAACAATATTTTTTTAGTATGGTTCCGTGATGGTAAGGTTGACTTAATTGTTGCTGCTATGGCAGCCCTAATGCCTTTATAGGGTGTCTACCATGGACAAATCCTAATTGATGTTCAGTGAGTATGTCTGGTAGTATACTTTGTAGGTGGTCGGCCAGAATCTAAGTATTTTAAAGTCACAATTGAAAACATAAATGGGGCGATATATGTTACCTTTTTCTAGGTTTTTTTGTGGTTTAGGGAGAAGAATTGTAAATGCATCATTGAAACGAGGAGGAATTTCTGTACTTTGAAGAATTGTGTTGAATAGGTCAGTTAATATGGGTTGATTTTGTGGGGTTAGGAGTTTATAATACTCATTGCTAAAGCCATCAGGTCCTGGGGATTTGGCATTGTTGAGATTTTGGATTACATTGTTTACCTCCTGTGCAGATATACTCACATTTAACATGTCAATTTGAGTGGTGGTCATTTTTGGAAGCCTAGCTTTGTAAAAAATAGCAAAGGGGTCATTGTTTATATTGGGGATGGTGGTATATAGTCTGGTAAAATGTTTATGGAAGAGGTTTTGAATGTCTGTAGGTTCTGTGGTTTGTTAGTGCGTATATTTTTGATTAATGATTGCCTGCTTTATTAGCCCATCGAAAAAAAATCTATTTTTGTTGTAGTCTAGGTTTTGGGCTACATGGGCTGTTAAAAAGGTGTTAAAAGCCTCTTGTGTTTCTTTGTATTTAGTTTTTAATTCTGTTGTTGGGTAGAGTAGGAATTCCATGTTAGTAATTTTAACTTTGTTGTGTAGATTAGTGTAAGATTTCAAAAAATTGCATCTGTTTTCACACATGTAAGAATTAATTTGCCCTAGCATAACTGCTTTGGAGGCCCCCCAGAATAGTCTGAGGTCATTTTAGTGTTCCAAGGTGTCATCCTTGTAATTCTCCTAGGAAATGACAAGAAATTTATGGAATGATTAATTTGTAGAAATATATGGGAATTTCCGAAGATGACAACTGGTAATTGGTTTGGCCAATTTATATTTTATATGGATGGGACTGTAATCCGAAAAGGCTTTTATCCCTATATCAACCGACAGCACACAAGAGCCACCCCCCCGATATCAAGGTTTAGTCAATATATGGGTGCGTTTTGTGAACATGCGAAAAGTACATATAATACTTTGTGGTGGGGTAAAGTAGGCAGTATGGATCAACTAAGGCCAGTAACGCAGTAAATAATTTATGCTTTCTATATAGTGGGTGCGGGAGATTTGTCAGTGATCTATCCAGTGTTGGGTCTATTACCTCATTTAATCTCCCCCTAGGAATACGTTGCCCATTGCATGATCCAAAAGTGTTTGTGTCATCTGGACATAGAAAAAATGGCTGGGTACATAAGGTGCATATATACTTAAGAGGGTATATTGGTTATTATTGAATATCAAATTTACAAGTAAATATCTGCCCTCAGGA
The DNA here is from genome assembly GCF_000004195.4 of Xenopus tropicalis. Taxonomy (NCBI): domain Eukaryota; kingdom Metazoa; phylum Chordata; class Amphibia; order Anura; family Pipidae; genus Xenopus; species Xenopus tropicalis. The sequence goes on along the minus strand of NC_030682.2, from coordinate 78,031,749 downwards.
TCTTTTTGTATAGATGAAATATGATATGTTGAAGAGGATCACTACCCCTCTTTCATTTTTAGTAAAGTCTGCCCATATGCACTCTTAAATCCAGGTATCTTTAAATGTTATATTGCTAGTCTCTTGCCAATGCATTGTTTTTGTTTTTTGCAGACTTTAGGTAGGAGATCCAAATTACAGAAAGACCTCTTATCCGGAAAACCCCAGGTCCCGAGCATTCTAGATAATGGGTCCCATACCTGTATTTTTTTTGAGGAAAGACCCCTGTCCCAATGAGCTGGGGATTGTTTAGCCCACTTCGAAAGAATTATGTATAGTCCTGGTGATATGCTGTAGATTAGGTGAAAGAAGAATCTAGGCAAAATTGTGCTGGAGTACCAAGACTTGTTATGCAGTATATCTAAGATTTAGCCTTGCAGCAGTCTCCACGCTTTTCTGCACTGGGGTTCTTTAGGTTGTCGACTAGGCTAGCTTGCTAAAATGTCTAGTTGTACTATAGGCTGAGACAGCACCGAGTTTACAGAGTAACAAGTAGCCCCTATATAAAAGCACAGATCATCAGGGCATGATATACAGGATACTGTATATCATGCCCTGGATGAATGAGAATCTTTATAGACATTTATTTAGGTCTTAATTAACAAAATATACTTAGGCAGCTTAAACATTTGTCAGTGCAATGAATACCTTTTTTTTAAAGGGGTGAGCATATTCAACATTTATAAATGATCTTATATTGAATATTATAATTTTGTTTGTTCACATATTATGATTAATCTGATGCCTGCTAGGGCATCGTTGTGAAGCTTGCCTTTTATGAATGTGCATGGCAGAGCGAGGCCAATGTGTAAATTCTCAGCTCTTCATTATTATTATTATTATTATTATTAACGTTTCATACATTGGACATACAGAGTAACATATAACGCAATCCACAACCGATACAAGAGGTGAAGAGGGCCCTGCCCAAAAGAGCTTACAATCTACAAGGAGAAAGGGTTGAGACACAAGGTGTGGGAATGGGCATGACCAGAGTTGTGAAAGGTGTGGCACAGGGTTTTGCTTTTAGCAGCACACTTAGGTTATGTTAAACTAGATTAGGGTAAGCTTCTCTAAATAAATGCGTTTTTAGAGATCTCTTAAAGGCAGAGAAATTGGGAGAAAGTCTGACAGTTTGTGGGAGCGAATTCCAGAGAAGGGGTGTAGCTCTTGCAAAGTCTTGAATGCGAGTGCGTGAGGAGGGAATGAGAGTGGACTTGAGGAGCAGGTCAGTAGAGGAGCGTAACAAACGGGTTGGATGGTACCTAGAGATGAGTTCAGAGATGTAGGGTGGGGCAGAGTTATGAAGTGGTTTGAATATGAGAGTCATTAATTTGAATTTTATCCTGGATGGTAGGGGAAGCCAGGGCCGGAACTAGGGGTAGGCAGAGTAGGCGCCTGCCTAGGGCGCAATCACTGGGGGGCGCACATTTAAGGGGAAAGAATTTTTTTTTTATAGTGTATTTTATTAGTTCGCCACCTTGGCTTTTAAAAAACCGCCGCCCCTTCAATCCTCCTACCCCACTCCGGCATTATGAGGTTTTAATTGTTGGGGCCTAGGAGCGCAACTTCCCCGATCCTATAGGGACCTCCCTTTCCTATACGAGCGCTTACCTTTGTACGCCTGCGCATTAGGAAGTGGCGCGCACGCCCCTACGCAAGGCAGCCAGAAGGCGCTGGGGTGCGGCGGTGGGTGGTTGTCCTGGGAAATCGTCGAGGCCTGAGGCTGAGTGAGCAGGACTGCTGGGCTGGCTGGGAGTTCGCTGACACGCTGAGAATAGCTGCTGCTGCTGACATAGGTACAGATGGGGGAGCAGGTACAGATGGGGGCAATATGAGGGGTGGCTGGGCTGCTGGCACAGGTACAGATGGGGGCAATATGAGGGGTGGCTGGGCTGCTGGCACAGGTACAGATGGGGGGGCAATATGAGGGATTGGCTGGGCTGCTGGCACAGGTACAGATGGGGGGGCAATATGAGGGGTGGCTGGGCTGCTGGCACAGGTACTGATGGGGGGGCAATATGAGGGGTGGCTGGGCTGCTGGCACAGGTACAGATGGGGGGCAATATGAGGGATTGGCTGGGCTGCTGGCACAGGTACAGATGGGGGGCAATATGAGGGGTTGGCTGGGCTGCTGGCACAGGTACAGATGGGGGCAATATGAGGGGTGGCTGGGCTGCTGGCACAGGTACTGATGGGGGGGGCAATATGAGGGGTTGGCTGGGCTGCTGGCACAGGTACTGATGGGGGGGCAATATGAGGGGTGGCTGGGCTGCTGGCACAGGTACTGATGGGGGGGCAATATGAGGGGTGGCTGGGCTGCTGGCACAGGTACTGATGGGGGGGCAATATGAGGGGTGGCTGGGCTGCTGGCACAGGTACAGATGGGGGGGCAATATGAGGGGTTGGCTGGGCTGCTGGCACAGGTACAGATGGGGGGTCAATATGAGGGGTTGGCTGGGCTGCTGGCACAGGTACAGATGGGGGGGCAATATGAGGGATTGGCTGGGCTGCTGGCACAGGTACAGATGGGGGGGCAATATGAGGGGTGGCTGGGCTGCTGGCACAGGTACTGATGGGGGGGCAATATGAGGGGTGGCTGGGCTGCTGGCACAGGTACAGATGGGGGGCAATATGAGGGATTGGCTGGGCTGCTGGCACAGGTACAGATGGGGGCAATATGAGGGGTGGCTGGGCTGCTGGCACAGGTACTGATGGGGGGGGCAATATGAGGGGTTGGCTGGGCTGCTGGCACAGGTACTGATGGGGGGGCAATATGAGGGGTGGCTGGGCTGCTGGCACAGGTACTGATGGGGGGGCAATATGAGGGGTGGCTGGGCTGCTGGCACAGGTACTGATGGGGGGGCAATATGAGGGGTGGCTGGGCTGCTGGCACAGGTACAGATGGGGGGTCAATATGAGGGGTTGGCTGGGCTGCTGGCACAGGTACAGATGGGGGCAATATGAGGGGTGGCTGGGCTGCTGGCACAGGTACTGATGGGGGGGCAATATGAGGGGTGGCTGGGCTGCTGGCACAGGTACTGATGGGGGGGCAATATGAGGGGTGGCTGGGCTGCTGGCACAGGTACTGATGGGGGGGCAATATGAGGGGTGGCTGGGCTGCTGGCACAGGTACTGATGGGGGGGGCAATATGAGGGGTTGGCTGGGCTGCTGGCACAGGTACTGATGGGGGGGCAATATGAGGGGTGGCTGGGCTGCTGGCACAGGTACTGATGGGGGGGCAATATGAGGGGTGGCTGGGCTGCTGGCACAGGTACTGATGGGGGGGCAATATGAGGGATTGGCTGGGCTGCTGGCACAGGTACAGATGGGGGGGCAATATGAGGGGTGGCTGGGCTGCTGGCACAGGTACTGATGGGGGGGCAATATGAGGGGTGGCTGGGCTGCTGGCACAGGTACAGATGGGGGGCAATATGAGGGATTGGCTGGGCTGCTGGCACAGGTACAGATGGGGGGCAATATGAGGGGTTGGCTGGGCTGCTGGCACAGGTACAGATGGGGGCAATATGAGGGGTGGCTGGGCTGCTGGCACAGGTACTGATGGGGGGGGCAATATGAGGGGTTGGCTGGGCTGCTGGCACAGGTACTGATGGGGGGGCAATATGAGGGGTGGCTGGGCTGCTGGCACAGGTACTGATGGGGGGGCAATATGAGGGGTGGCTGGGCTGCTGGCACAGGTACTGATGGGGGGGCAATATGAGGGGTGGCTGGGCTGCTGGCACAGGTACAGATGGGGGGGCAATATGAGGGGTTGGCTGGGCTGCTGGCACAGGTACAGATGGGGGGTCAATATGAGGGGTTGGCTGGGCTGCTGGCACAGGTACAGATGGGGGGGCAATATGAGGGATTGGCTGGGCTGCTGGCACAGGTACAGATGGGGGGGCAATATGAGGGGTGGCTGGGCTGCTGGCACAGGTACTGATGGGGGGGCAATATGAGGGGTGGCTGGGCTGCTGGCACAGGTACAGATGGGGGGCAATATGAGGGATTGGCTGGGCTGCTGGCACAGGTACAGATGGGGGCAATATGAGGGGTGGCTGGGCTGCTGGCACAGGTACTGATGGGGGGGGCAATATGAGGGGTTGGCTGGGCTGCTGGCACAGGTACTGATGGGGGGGCAATATGAGGGGTGGCTGGGCTGCTGGCACAGGTACTGATGGGGGGGCAATATGAGGGGTGGCTGGGCTGCTGGCACAGGTACTGATGGGGGGGCAATATGAGGGGTGGCTGGGCTGCTGGCACAGGTACAGATGGGGGGTCAATATGAGGGGTTGGCTGGGCTGCTGGCACAGGTACAGATGGGGGCAATATGAGGGGTGGCTGGGCTGCTGGCACAGGTACTGATGGGGGGGCAATATGAGGGGTGGCTGGGCTGCTGGCACAGGTACTGATGGGGGGGCAATATGAGGGGTGGCTGGGCTGCTGGCACAGGTACTGATGGGGGGGCAATATGAGGGGTGGCTGGGCTGCTGGCACAGGTACTGATGGGGGGGGCAATATGAGGGGTTGGCTGGGCTGCTGGCACAGGTACTGATGGGGGGGCAATATGAGGGGTGGCTGGGCTGCTGGCACAGGTACTGATGGGGGGGGCAATATGAGGGGTGGCTGGGCTGCTGGCACAGGTACTGATGGGGGGGCAATATGAGGGGTGGCTGGGCTGCTGGCACAGGTACAGATGGGGGGGCAATATGAGGGGTTGGCTGGGCTGCTGGCACAGGTACAGATGGGGGGTCAATATGAGGGGTTGGCTGGGCTGCTGGCACAGGTACAGATGGGGGGGCAATATGAGGGATTGGCTGGGCTGCTGGCACAGGTACAGATGGGGGGGCAATATGAGGGGTGGCTGGGCTGCTGGCACAGGTACTGATGGGGGGGCAATATGAGGGGTGGCTGGGCTGCTGGCACAGGTACAGATGGGGGGCAATATGAGGGATTGGCTGGGCTGCTGGCACAGGTACAGATGGGGGCAATATGAGGGGTGGCTGGGCTGCTGGCACAGGTACTGATGGGGGGGGCAATATGAGGGGTTGGCTGGGCTGCTGGCACAGGTACTGATGGGGGGGCAATATGAGGGGTGGCTGGGCTGCTGGCACAGGTACTGATGGGGGGGCAATATGAGGGGTGGCTGGGCTGCTGGCACAGGTACTGATGGGGGGGCAATATGAGGGGTGGCTGGGCTGCTGGCACAGGTACAGATGGGGGGTCAATATGAGGGGTTGGCTGGGCTGCTGGCACAGGTACAGATGGGGGCAATATGAGGGGTGGCTGGGCTGCTGGCACAGGTACTGATGGGGGGGCAATATGAGGGGTTGGCTGGGCTGCTGGCACAGGTACAGATGGGGGGGCAATATGAGGGGTGGCTGGGCTGCTGGCACAGGTACTGATGGGGGGGGCAATATGAGGGGTGGCTGGGCTGCTGGCACAGGTACAGATGGGGGGGCAATATAAGGGGTGGCTGGGCTGCTGGCACAGGTACAGATGGGGGGGCAATATGAGGGGTGGCTGGGCTGCTGGCACAGGTACAGATGGGGGGGCAATATGAGGGGTGGCTGGGCTGCTGGCACAGGTACTGATGGGGGGGCAATATGAGGGGTGGCTGTGCTGCTGGCACAGGTACAGATGGGGGGGGCAATATGAGGGGTTGGCTGGGCTGCTGGCACAGGTACAGATGGGGGGGCAATATGAGGGGTTGGCTGCTGCTGGCACAGGTACAGATGGGGGGCAATATGAGGGGTTGGCTGCTGCTGGCACAGGTACAGATGGGGGGCAATATGAGGGGTGGCTGTGCTGCTGGCACAGGTACAGATGGGGGGGCAATATGAGGGGTTGGCTGGGCTGCTGGCACAGGTACAGATGGGGGGGCAATATGAGGGGTTGGCTGCTGCTGGCACAGGTACAGATGGGGGGGGGCAATATGAGGGGTTGGCTGCTGCTGGCACAGGTACAGATGGGGGGGGCAATATGAGGGGTTGGCTGCTGCTGGTACAGTACAGATGGGGGGGGCAATATGAGGGGTTGGCTGCTGCTGGTACAGTACAGATGGGGGGGCAATATGAGGGGTTGGCTGCTGCTGGCACAGGTACAGATGGGGGGCAATATGAGGGGTTGGCTTGGCTGCTTCTGGCACAGGTACTGATGGGGGGCAATATGAGGGGTTGGCTGCTGTACTGGAACTGATTAGGGTTATGTGTGCTGTGACTAGGGGTGGGGTGGTGTTTCATGTGTGCTGTGATTATTTGGTTTTAAGTTTGGGCTGATGTGCTGCCTGTTACTGTTTTGTGTGATTTATTATAAAAAAACATAAAATACTTTATAAGCAGAAAAAAAATGCCAGCTTTGCCAAGATTTAATAAGAAGCTTTTTGATGTTTTTAATGTATGGAGCTAAATATTTTTTCACTAAATGGGCTGTTAATAAGAATTTAGTGTGCCTTAACTGTAAATCATCAGGCCATTCGTGTGACATTGACTTTATTTGTCCTAGGGCTGGGCTTCAGATCTCCCTGTTTTGTTGGTTATCAATATGATGTTTGTGCATTTTTATGCCTGTCCTGCTCTGTGTTGTGTCTACCATTCTGTGATGTAGATAGTGACAATTTGCAATTGGTCTTGATTTTCTTTGCAATTTTTTCAATTATATAGATTTTTGTTTAGCAGCTCTCCAAACATTTCCAGCAGCTATATGGGTGCTAGGGACCACTTTAACCTAGCAACCAAGTAGTGTTTTGCGTGATAGACTTAAATATGTTAAAAAAGTAACATTTAGACTTAGGGGCACATTTACTAATCCACAAATTCGAATCCCGAATGGGAAAAATTCGGATTGGAAACGAAAATTTCTGTAGATCGCAAATATCCCAAAAATGCTTACTAAAAAATTGTTTTAGTCACGATAATATCGTATTGGCCATCGAAAAGTCACAACATTTTCGTACCGAACCATTGTAAACAGCGGCAGAGCCTTTCCGAATATTTTGCGTGAAAAAATCGCAGGGAATATGCTCGTAGCGTTCGTGCATTAGTAAATATGCCCCATAGTGTTCTGCTTTCTTCTGACCCCTTTATATGTGTGTTATGTTATGTGTATACTATGAGAATATATATATATATACTCATAGTATCATAGTATATTGTTTGAATGGGTATACTGCTATCCATACTGCTATCTATATTTATTTATAATGTACATAGTAGCAGAGGTTGAAAAAAGCCAAAAACAGTATTTGTTAGTTAGTTGCTTAATTGAATAATACCCAACTACTGTGTGATTGAGAGGAAGCAAAAAATCTGAATCTGCCTCCAGTTTGCATGAGATGGGGAGGGAACACCTCAGTGGATTTTGAGCTTCTTTCTTGCCCTGCCCTTGTGACATTTGAGTTGTCACAATAACAGAAAGCTGCATCTGATCAGAGATTGAGAGCTTTTTTTATTAAAAGAATGAAACCATTCACTGTATTGCTACCAATTAAATTATCTAAAATGCAGAAAAAAAAAATTGAAACCGTATATAATGGTAAGGTGGGAAATTGTAATGGGGGGGGGGGGCGCTGATTGAAGCCCTTGCCTAGGGTGCCAAAATACCTTGGCCCGGCCCTGGGGGAAGCCAGTGCAGGGATTGTCAGAGTGGCATGGCAGAGGAGGAGCGGTTGGAGAGGTGTATGAGCCTGGCAGCAGTATTCATTATGGATTGGAGAGGGGACAGTCTTTGTAGGGGAAGGCCAATTAATAGGGAGTTACAGTAGTCCAGGCGAGATATTATAAGAGAGTGAATAAGAATTTTGGCAGCATCTTGGGTGATAAATGATCGGATTTTGGAAATATTTCTTAGGTGAAAGTGACATGATTTGATAAGTGACTGGATATGAGGAGTGAAGGACAGGGCAGAATCAAGGATAACCACAAGGCACCGGGCCTGGGAAGATGGGGTGATGGTAGAATTGTTAACCGTTATAGATACCTCGGGAACAATGTGGGCATTGGATGGAGGAAAGAGAACCAATTCAGTCTTAGAGAGGTTTAATTTAAGGTAATGTTGGGACATCCAAGTGGAGATAGCGGACAGGCAGGAAGAGACACGCGTTAGAAGCTCTGGGTTGAGATTAGGAGAGGAAAGATAGATCTGAGTATCATCAGCATAGCGAGTAGTGTTTTTTGGCTTTAGCCGATAGGAGGTCATTTGTTAGTCAGGTTAGAGCAGTTTCGATGGAGTGTTGTTGTCTAAAACCAGATTGTAGGGGATCCAGGAGGTTATTGTCAGAGAGGAATAGTGTCAGTCAGTTGTAAGCTAGGCGCTCAAGCAGTTTGGAGATGAATGGGAGCAGAGAGAGAGGTTGGAGGTTACTAGGATTGGAGGGATCAAGGGAGGGTTTTTTCAGAATAGGGGTTACATGTTACATAGGGGTGCATTTTTCAGTTTGGGGGGAAAGATTCCAGTAGAGAGCGAGAGCTTGAATAGATGAGTTAAGGCTTTGCGTAGAAGTTTGGTAGGAATGGGATCAAGCGGGCAGGTAGTAAGGTGAGAGGAAGCCAAAAGTTTTGAGACTTCCTTCAGTCACAGGGGAGAAAGGGGAAAGCCAGGCAGAAAAGAATTGTGAGGTCGGTCCAGGAGGTCGGTGAATGACCGCAATGCGAAGCGAACCAGGGGAGAAGAGCCTAATAGAGTGAACCTCAAAGGAGGAAAATGAAAGAGAAGGAGGAGGTGGAAGGACTTTAAATGAATAGCGGGGGGAGAAAAGGAGTCCTACCCCTCCCCCTGTTTCCAAGTCTGGGAGTGTGAGTAAGGTGTAGACCCCCAGAGCAGCACGTGAGGCAGTGTCAGTAGAGGAAAACCAGGTCTCAGTTATTGCAAATAAGTTAAGCGATTTAGTGATGAAAAGGTCATGGATGGAGGTAAGTTTGTTGCAGACGGAGCTGGAATTCCAGAGGGCACAGGAAATTTGAACAGAAGCATTGGGTATAGGGGTAAGGGTTCTGTACCTTGAAGGGGGAGACTTTTACAAGCACCAGAACCAAGTTTTGGGGCTGTAAAAATATCTCTTGCTCACTGAGGAGCGGACACAGATGTGAGTTTAACACAGCAATCACAAGTACTAAATCAAGGTAGGCCTAACAGAAAAAGTTATTGGCATAGCAGATACAACTGATTTACAATTGCCATTAATAGGGAGGCTGCAATATAATGGCTTATATAGCAGTATACAGCAGAGGGTTACACAGATGAAAATTACCATTAAATGGGTGGCTGCAATATAATGGCTTATGTAGCAGTATACAGCAGAGGGTTACACAGATGAAAATTACCATTAAATGGGTGGCTGCAATATAAGCATTTTAGACTTTTAATTTCTTTTTTTAATTTTTAGACTTTTTAGCTGACTAATGAAAATGTTTTTAATATTAATGCAGCAATAACACAGCTTTAATAGCTTAACTTTATTTAACACAAAAGGCTTTTCACACATAAAACCTAGTGCTGGTCCTCCTGACCTGTTACAAAAGGTGCATTATTCTCTGAAAATGTGTCAAGAAAAGTCCACTTTTCAATTGCAGTATTTTTTAAGATAGTGAGCAATTCACTGGTGAATCATGCTAAATGCACCCTAAAGATAGATTTTAGATCCAGAGCTGACTTGTGTCTATACACCCTGTACTTTGCAATCAGTTTATCGAAGCAGGCTGAGCTATAAGCACAAGTACATTTATGAAAATGCACAGAACTGGTTGCAATTTTGTATAGAAACCAATACATGAGTTCTAACGTATAGCGAATGTACACTAATTGCAACTGCAACTTACACACATTTACTGTAAAATTGTATGTAAGAGTTAATGCAAAAATGTTTTTTTGTGTTAACCACTGCAGCCTCTGCTGTGTACTTTATACTGCTTGTTTCTAAGGGCCTTTACAGTTAGTGACTAGTTATTGCTACCACTTGCTTTTAGCATCTTTTTTAGCCTAAAGATAGGTTTAAGGTCCTAGTACTGTGAGGGCGGGTCATAGTTCTAGGTTAAATTAAACAAGGAGGTGCCAGCAAATGAATAATATTACCAGAGGTACACATTTCTGTGGGCAGTCCTAGTGGACAAATACATCAATACCTATGTTATTAAACTTTTTTTGTCATGTGAAAGGCTTATTAAGGAATCTATATTGTTGCTATTCAGTGTTTTGTTAAGTAACGGCCTTAGATTACAGAAAGACAGTTTCGGCCTTTCAGAACATAAATATGGTATTAATTATGACATTAAGTTATTATTATAATTATTATACATCTAGCATTGACTTTCCTTTGACATTCTCCATATTGTATAAATGTATGAATGTTCAAGAATTCTTTCTATTCAGATAGTTCATGCTCGCCTGTTGAATACCAACTGGGTGGTGGTGAAGGCACCAGAAGGCAGCATGATAGATGCTACTGGTCCTTGAATCAGGATTTAAATTCCAAGTTGGTATCAAATTACTGGTAAGCATCAGTATGACCAATTAGACTTGCAAAAGTATTTCATTATACAGGTGTAGGACCTGTTATCCAGAATGCTCGGGACCAAGGGTTTTCCGGATAAAGAGTCTTTCCGTAATTTGGATCTTCATACCTTAAGTCTATTAAAAAATCAAAACATTAATTAAACTCAATAAGATTATTTTGCATCCAGTAAGGATTAATTATATCTTAGTTTGGATCAAATACAAAGCACTGTTTTATTTTTACAGAGAAAAAGGAAATCAATTTTTAAAATATGAATTATTTGCTTATAATGGAGTCTATGGGAGACAGGCTTTCCGTAATTCGGAACTTTCTGGATATCGGATTTCCGGATAAGGGATCCCATACCTGTATTACTATAGAAAGAAAAAACAGGCATCTCTCCAAAAAAACTATTGTGGGTCTACTAATTATCCCTAATTACAGTTAATGTTGTTAATGTTAACTGAAACAAGAAGTCTGTCATGCTTTGATCTTTGCAATTCAGGTGCGGCAGTAGAGGAATTTCAAAGTCAGCAGGGTACCGGATAACAAGATAGAATTGAATTTATTAAGGAAAAAACTGGATGATTATAGTGTCAGAAGGGGACGGCAAAGCAATTATTTTTCCCTTATCTCTCTTGTTAAATGAAATGAGTAATTCCAGAACTGTATTCACAGTTCCATTTTAGTTGTCAGGAAACAAATAATGATCAATGGAATTATTTTCACGTGAAATCATGACCAGTGAGCAATATTTAATTATAGATAGGTGTTATTAAAATTGCATGCATCCATGACATTATTATCTCTAAATTCACTAAATACATTTAAAAAAAAATCTGTAAATCAATCATAAAGGGATCATAAAAAAATAAACTGAGACCACAGAAGCAAGAGTACTGAGTAAAAGCATTGTCAAGAGCTCTCCATTGCGGAGTGCTCTGTTTTGCAACAAAGATAGCGGTTCACATGGCTGCGTATTGATGTAATTGCACTGCTTGTGTGACGCAGCGACGTATGACATCATCACGCAGCGTTTTGGTGTGAAAATTAAAAATTAAAGGAAGTCAAGGACCTGGGTTCAATGCCCAAAAATATGTTCTACTTGAGAGTGTTCCTGGGTGCGTTTAATTAATAAATGTGACTGACTTCTCTGCATTGTCTCCTGATTACATCTAATAGCTGCCTTCCCTGATTTGTTGCCTGGATATGACCACAAACTTTTTAAACCCCTAAATACCGTGAATCGGATTATTTCAACTGAGCCTGTTCTCCAGCTTCCTCCTTGGTGCCAACTCCAACCCAAAAGCTGTTGGGCTTTAACAAGCATGCCCTTTAGTGGTCAATTAAAAAGCACTTGTATCCTCGGTCTGGCTGTGCTCTGTACTGTTTGTGAAGATAAAAAATTGTATTTCTGGGGTGAACGTGAGTCTCTGTATTTTGCTTGGAGCGCAGAGACTTGGAGCAATCCTTCTACCTGCAGGACAGGGTGCCAAACAGGGTGCCTGTTTTTTGCACTTGGCAACACTTGGCAACCAATGGCATTTGCACCATACAGACACACAGGCTTAGAAGCACCAGAGCCTGCAAGCCACAGGAGTTTCTCTTAAAGGAAAACTATACCCTTGGAATGTATATTTAGCCAACAGATATATAGCATATATAACATAGTTTATATTATGTTAAATGATCTATTAAAGAATCTCACCAAACTGGAATATATATATCAGTAAATATTGCCCTTTCACATTCCAGATAAGGGACCTTTCTGTAATTTAAATCACCATACCTTAAGTCTGCTAAAACTCATTTAAACATTTTGCCACCAATATGGATTCATGCAGCATTGTTAGTATAAGACACTTGTGCATATTCTCATCCTATCCGGACTAGACTACTGCAACCTACTCCTAACTTATCTTCCTAAATCCCATTTATCCCCCCTACAGTTTGTATTAAAAGGAGAAGGAGGCATTTTACTGCCAATAGATTCACCACATTAGTGCCACCTAGAATGCTATATTTATTCTGCAGAAAGCTTTACCATACCTAAGTAAACAGCCCTAGAAGCTCCCTCAGTTTGTTAGCTTAGTCTTTGTAGCTTCCTGCTGTAGCTCTAGCCGTTGATAGCTCAGATTACACATTCCTAAGGAAGGGAGGAGTGAGTCTTATAAATTCTTATGGGAAGGGGGAGCAGGAGAAGGGAGAGAGCTGCACAGACTCTGGCCCCAAAAATGAAGGATTTTTCTGAGAGAGGAAGTCAGATACCGAAGAACATGTTTACAAAAAAGGAGACAAGAAATCCTGTGTTTATTTTGATAGAGGACTCATTGCAGCTTTTCTGTGAGTGCTTATGGCTGTATTTACATAGACCTTTCTGATAAAAAGAAGTGTTACCTTTCCTTCTCCTTTAAATACTGCTGCCAGAATTATCCTCCTCTCAGCAAGCCCCTCCCCTGCTGAAGTCCTTATCATGGCTTCCAAAAAATAAAAAAAGAATAACTTACAACAACACTTAGAAACCTTAGAGACCTAAAAGGAGAGTATGGTAAAAGAATAAGCATCTGAAACATAACACTAGTGATGAGCAAATCTGTCCTGTTTTGCTTTGCCAAAAAATCTGCGAACCTTCTGTGAAATGGTATGTTTTGTACGCGCGTTCGGTGGGGGGGGGGGTCGACGGATGGGTGGGGGGGCCTGCAGGGAGGTGTGTAAAGGCCATTGGGGGGTGTAGGGGCCCCTGAGGCAGAAGCCCCTGTGACCCCTGCAACCCCCAGTCCAACCCTGTGCACACCAGATTACACATCTGACCAACACCATTAGAAAACTTTAAAGGTACATTGCAAAGCTTAGAGCATGGAGACGGAGCAAAAGTTACTAAAGAGCAGGGGCAAGCTCAACGCATTACTATATGAACAAGTAGAGAAAATTCTTAGATATACTGGCCAGACGTTCCACGATAAATGCAACAAAGTCAACACACTGTTGGCACACAAATTAAGTCCTAATGCTAGCAGTCAGACATTGCATCCCTCAGATTATATAAAAGTAGTTTAAGGGCTATACATTATCTGCAAAGCCACATCCATTCCTGCAGGTCTCCAGTTTGAAAGCCCTGATATACTGGAGTTAATAGACAACAACTTTCAAAAGTTAATGCAAATAAAAAAATATTTCTTTTAAACACTTACAAGATCTTTGACTCAGGGTCAGGGGTCATTGTGTGAAGAATATGATTCTTGTAATATATATATTGCTGTGTTAAAGGTTATTTACAAGAAACACACTGTTATTTCTTTGCTTTAGTCCTGTAAAGTACAAGATAAATGCATAGATATAAATATTTTAGTAAAAAAAAGATATATTTTGTTAACACAAATGGTACAGAGTAGTGGATGTTATCTTTCTCTGAAATGAGCAGTGAAACACATAAAAGGAAGGTTTTCTAAATGTGTTAAGGGAAATGATAGAGCCGCTGGCAATTTATTTGGCATTTATGTAAATGAGGTATAATTATCTGATTACTATGTAAATAGTTGAGAGGTCTCATCTGCTTTTGTCATTTTTTAAATAATGAATGTAGACACTGCAGCCATGATAAGCTGAGGAATGATAAATAGCAAAAGGGGGACAGTACAGGATAACTTGCCTGTCATCAATTTCTATATGGTTCAATTGAGAGCACCATTCCTTTACAATCATACTACTGAGTACTGGGTCGGCCAAATGTGGCAACGGTCCTAATGTTCTGTTTCCTTGCATTCACTTGCAATAAATAAATAATCCCTATTCTGTTTTTTACAATACTTTTAATAATTGGTCCAGATTCCACTGGGATTCAAACATGGGTTTCTAGCAAAATATTCATTCCAAAGACCTTGCCTTTAAAGGGCAACACATGTCTAGTCATGACAGGAGCCCTATAACACAATCTTGGTTTTATTTGTATTTCCCTATTAGCAGATATTTCTATACTCTTGACAGGTATTATTTTATAAGACTGCAGAATTGTGATAAGTAAATAAGTAGCTGGCAAATAACTGATTCAAATTAATCAACAATACACAGTCAAACTTACAAGGCTTAACACCTCATCAGTTTGCTAAAAGAGAACCAAAAGTTTCCAAAAAGCCAAAGCTTACAGTACTAAGTCATCTCAGTTTTCTAAAGCTCACAGTGTGACTAATGAAAAAGTAATGCATATAAAAAAGGATATGTTAAGATTTTGATGATTTACAGCACCCATGCAGTAAACAATTAATGTAAAATAAACAGTGAAACAATTAATAATGACAATATCCTTTTAATCTGCAACAGGTTTTCATAAAATATGCTCTTTATAAATCTCAAACGATTATATAACTATATTTGTAAATGGCAACTTGATTTTGGTGAAGTTAAAGGACAATGAAAGGTTAATATAAATTAAAAGTAAGTATAAAGGCATTCTTTTTAAGTACTTACTGCATATCTAAATTCCCAGATCCCTGCTTGCTTCTCTGAGATATGGTGCTGGCAGCCTACAGCAGTGTGAAGACTACAGTGACATCACTGAAATATCTCTGTGCTTCCTGTAGGCTACACATACCCACCAGCCAATCAGAAGCGGATCTGCCAGAGGGGAGAAGGGGAGGGAATGAAACACATGTGCAGTATGAAGCAAGGAGGGAAAGGAAGGGAGAATACCTTTTTAGAGATGGCTGCCTGTTCTAGAAAATGTGAAGTAAGTGTGACTGAGTAAATATTTGATTAGGTGTGGCGTTTTTACTAAACAATGGGAGGACTATTGGGCAGTATGCTTTTTAAATTTTGACTTGCATTCTCCTTTAAGCAGTTTTTTCTTTTTGTTAATGCATTTGTTTACAAACAGTGACTTCTATACTCTTTTGTGATGCTTTTGGAGTCTTCTAAGGTTTTTTCCCACTGAACAGGAATTAAGGTGTAGGATTAATTATTTTTTTTACCATGTGAGAGAGATATGTATATTTTTCTCTAACCAATATCTGGGAGCTGTCATTGCATGCATTATTAATTATCACATTCCTTGAAAAGACCTCATGGACTTCAAGCACTGTATAACAAAAATTAATGTTGCAAATGAATTAATCTTTTTCATATTTAATAATATTCAAAATGCTAGATATACCCTCTAAATTCTTTAAACACTATAATACTGTTTCTGGAGTAAAATGTTAATACAACATGATCAGCTGAGAAAATCCTCCAATGTCGCTTTTTTATTGGTCTCATATTTAGATCAACAATAATAACTAACTTAATAGCAACAACTGGGACCACATACTCCAGTATATGGAAAAAGTATAAATGGGACACATAAATATTAAAAGGATGAAGAAATGCTTCAATTGCAACAAGACATTTTGGAGTACCATAATTGTAACCCAGTTGCTTATTTCAAAAAATTATGTCAAAATTTTAGGGAATACTCTACAGTAAAGAAGGGATTTACAAATTATACAAAGGGAACATTATTTGTTTTTTTTACAGACTGCATATTCAAGTGTTTTTTTTAATTAGAGCTGATACTTTGTAAAATATTAAATCACTTTTTATTTATTTATTGATCAGTTTATTAAGGGATACAATATGCACTTATTAATTCAGGTTTTATAGACCTTGTTGTGAACTGCTATTTTCTGATTTCTAATAAAGTTCTAGCTAGCAGGTTCGAAACAAGTTGGGAACATGGGAGCAGAATATTTTTGCCTGAGAATAGGTGTGCTATTATTTTGTTCTTTATTTCTTTGTGAGTGATTTGTTTTGATGTCACACTCATGTGGAGTGAGCTGTATGATTTGTTATGTGGATAGGGTGCTGCTGGAACCCAGGATAGAGTGGTAAAAGACACTAATATCAGTCCGGAGAGTACACAGTGTTTGAAAAGTGTTTTTGCGAATGCATTTAATTATTCCAGAAGATAGATTAAGTCTATAAATGTGTTATAGAAATAGTATAAATAGGTAGGATCCAGTTTGTAGAAGCTGTAGTCAAATATGGCAGAAATTGTTTGAAAATAGTGCAGGAGAATCTGCTGTAAGTTAGGAAATTAATAAAGTTCCAACCAATCTTTTACAAAGTAGTTGAAAATTATTTAATGTTTCAAGCTCAGAGTCACTTCTCTATATAACATCATCTCTATTTTAATAAAATCTTTCTAAGAAATGTTAATTATTTGGCTATTTGCTTTTCTTGGAAGCTAAATCAAATCTTTAATTAAAATTATTTTGACTGGTAATTTTGAACCGCCATATGACATCTTTGTCATCTTTCAAGATGAATTAGTTTAGAGTTAAATTAGTACAATACTTTTTAGATGTCAAACTCGCTGCTATAGAAATAAACAAAATCAAATGTAGCATTCTTAATTAATAATTCATCAGAAATGAATCAGTAGTTGTTGTAATTACCATCTTAAAAGATGATTTGAAGTCACAATATTTGGGCATGGAATCTATAGCAGTTTGTTTCCTCTACATAATTAAATAGTTACATAGTTACACAGAGTCCATCAAGTTCAACCCTTCCAAGTAAACCCAGCACACACAAACCTATACTGACCACACTCACATACCTAAAGCATGTATACCAACATCAATACTAATTAGAATTAGACAACTTGTTATCTACAAAAATCCCCAGATCCTTTTCAAGAAAGTATAAAGTATAAACTGAGAATTAAAGGAAGGGAGGAGAAACCTAGAGCTGCAGGGGGAGTGGTTATAAGGTTATAAGTGGTTAAGAAAGGAAACTATACACTCTCTGACTTGGGGCTCTCACCTTCATAAATCACATATTGGTTATGAGGAGATCACATCCTTCCTAATGATAACAATGAGGGCTACCCTATACCCTCCAGTTTGGGGGGGGTATGGTTTCTGGGAGACTAAAACATCATGTTTGGTATCATTCTGTTGACCAACAATTATTTAGAAGGGGTAAAAAATGACACGTTCCTAGGCAATCCTGCCTCATTCATAAGATAATGAGGAGGAATGTCCCAGCATTGAATAAAAAGGTGGTGAGATCTAGCCCTTGAAGCTTTACCTTGATGACCCAATTCCTTTGGGAGTATGTGCCCAGTTTTCCAGTTCTTGTCTTAGGAGGATACAAAAAAAAATCCTAAACTTTGTAAAGTACCAAGAATTTCCTAATGTTTTAGTCTTGTTTTATTTAGAAATGGTTTTTCATATATTGTTAGGTATGTCTTTGTAACATTTCTTTTGTATTCACTGTTTACCTTTTGTAATATTAAATATAAAATGTTATAAGATTTGTCTTTGTGCCAGTGTACCTTAACTTGCTGTGTGCTAAAAAGTTATCCTTTTGTATGCTAATTAACCAGTGGATTGCTGACAGCAAGAAAGTTTGTTTAAATGTGATTTTAACCCTTTTGCTGTTGAAGTGATTGTTCAATTAGTAGGAACTAACTTTTTGACTGCAATGAGACAGTTGTCAGGGTCATTTCTAAATGCTAGGCAAATTTGCACCGGGCAGCAACCCATGGCAACCAATGAGACAATTGCTTTAAAGACGGCCATACATGGTAGGATTTGCTCTTTTGGGGAGGTCGCAAAACGAGCAAATCCTTTCACTGATATACCCACCTTGGGTGGGGTAGATATCATGCTAATGCGATCGTTTGGCCCTAGTGGATAGGAAAAGCCAGAGCAAGGACTGCATAAATGAGCTGATGTGGTCCCGGATCCAACTAAAAATCAAGCCTGTCCGATAGACATCTGGCCAGATATTGGTTGGAGGCCCGTCAGTGGGCATCATACATGGGCACATAAGCTGCCAAGTCAGTCTTATGGACCTGAATCAGCAGCTGAAATCTGCCTGTGTATGGCCACCTTTAATATTCAGCTTGTAGCTGGCTGAAAAAAACCTAATGGTTGCTATGGGTTACTGCCCAGGTGCAAATTTGCCCAGTGTTTATAAATGAGACCCACTTAGTGTGTTTGAAACATTTTTGTAGAGTAAGGTATTATTAGAGAGCATGGAAACAATTATTTTAGGTTTTCTACTGGCTATTTTTTGTTAAGGGAGTAACCCCTTATAGCCCCACCAAGTCACATTCATCTGAAGCAGTGTTTTTGTGACACAGAACCTGTACTGAAAATCTGTTCTGCCTATTATTTAAATAAAAGATCTTTTTTAGTGTATACAATAGATGAGCCAGAGTTCCAAGACTAACTTGATAGCTGTACTGTTGGCTCAGCTCAGTCTAGTCAGTGGTTGACACAGGTGTATAAATGTTTACTCAAAATTAATGTGAACAAGGTCCCTGGGCCAAATTCGCAAAATGCAGAAAATACGTATATTGCCGTTATTAGATTTTAACAACCTGTCTTCCAGATTAGGAGGTGAATTCCATGAACATATACAAACTAAGCATTTTAATTAATAAAGTAATGCTAGCATAAAATGAAAAATGGAAATGGTTAATGTTGTTTGGATTTACTATTACCAAAGAATATGAAGTATCACTTTATTTTGTTGTTCACAAATCATTTGCATTACGCAATTATAAGTTGTTTACATGAAAAAAAACTTTGCAAATGCAGTTTCCCTCCCAGTGTTTACTAAGCATATGGGTATAGAACAAAATTATCCCTTGGAGGATGTGTGGAACAGGTGACTCAGTACTATTCAGCTAAGACTTCCAGACTTGCCCACTGTACAATCCTGTTCCACATGCCTACACACACGCAGAATTTATGCCATGGAATTGCAATGTCTATATATCTAGGCATGGAAATGAAAAGAAGGCTTTTTAGTTATCTGCAGTGGTAGAAGTTTTCTTTTAGGTGCCATGAAACATTGAGCCACCCAACAGCCAAGTCTCCAGCATCACTTGGCCTTCTACCTCAGTGGTCATGCCCTTAAAATATTCTAAAATATTACAAATTTCTTTAAAGGAAAAAGAAAGGTAAAAACTGAGTAAGCTTTATCAGAAAAGTCCATGTAAATACAACAATAAGCACTCACAGATACGCTGCACTGAGTTCTCTGTCAGTTTACTCTCATAGTTTAAATCTTTCATCCCTTTTACCAGTTTAGTTACACATCTCTGCACTCTCTCTCATTAATATCCTTCTAGAGCCCAAAACTGCACTGCAAGAGGCAATATTATGTTTTCATCCCTCGAGTTAATGCCCTTTGTGTGCAAGACAGTACTTACACACTGAATGACACTGCCTTAAGTTACACAACTTGTTCTCCACATCCTTCTCAACTATCATCAGGGTTGTATTTATAATAAACCTAGAACCTAATTTATCACTATCACTCTGCAAAGTGGCAGCATCCTCCACAGAAATTGTAGTTTTGTACAATTTAGTATCATCAGCAAAAATAAAAACGGTACAGAAGAAAGAAGATGGTGCATAGGGGAAAAAAAACAGAACAGAGAGTAGAAAATCTCAGCTCAATAATATAACGTATTCTGTGTAAACATTTGTATATTCAGGCGTCTTACATGTAAATAAGTTTATTAAACATCAAAATGAAGTAAGAGAGAAGGTAGTCCCATCTTGCTCGTGAATTATTCACTTTTTCCTTCAGTTTTAAATGCCTGAATCTAAACAATTATACAATGGCAAAAGTGGGTTATAAAAATACCTCTTTCAGTTAGTTAGTTGAAAATGTTTTAACCATGGGTTCCAGATTTTCCAATATAATTTGGCTATTATTATGGAGAATTGCTGTAATTTCCTTCATTTTTCTCTACTCAAGTTTCACCCAATCATGGTATGTAGGGGGTTCAACTCTTTTCCACCACCTGGGGATAAGGGCCTTTTCTGCCTGTAACATATGAATTAATAATCTGTTCTTGATTACTTTATTTGTCTTAATATTGTAGTGAAGGATCAGTTTGGGTAGGAACTCTGATTCATTTTTTAATGTATGATAACCTCTATATTTTCTAGGATATTTACCCAGAATTTGTATAAACTTTTTCAGGTATACCATATATGGGTGAAGGTGCCCTATTCCGATTGGTATCTCCAACATTGTTGGATGTTCCTAGGAATAATTTTTGTAGTCTCATGGGTGTGTAGTACCACCTAGACATCAACTTGTAACTTATCTCTTATGTTTTGGATGCAATAGATAACTTAAAGTGAAGACACACAGAGATACTTAAAGGAGAAGGAAAGGCTAAGTCACTTGGGGGTGCCAAAATGTTAGGCACCCCCAAGTGACTTAGAGCGCCTACCTTGTACCCCGGGCTGGTGCCCCTGTACGGAGGGAACAGCACCAGCCCGGGGCACCTGTAGACACCGCTTCCTCCTTCCTTTGCGCGCTGCCGGCGAAATCCGCCGGCCGGCGCATGCGCAGTAGAGTGAAAAGCCGACTTTAATGTTTAAGTTCGGCTTTTCACTCTACTGCGCATGCGCGCGCAAGCGAGGAGGAAGGAGGAAGCGCCGGCAGCTACCCCGGGCTGGTGCTGTTCCCTCCGTACAGGGGCACCAGCCCGGGGTACAAGGTAGGCGTTCTAAGTCACTTGGGGGTGCCTAACATTTTGGCACCCCCAAGTGACTTAGCCTTTCCTTCTCCTTTAATAGCAGCTACTTGTCATGGCTACTAAATGCCAGAAAATACCCTGCCACAGACAATACTGAGAATTGCCTCTGCTAAAACACATGAGACAATTATCAGTTAATGATCAGCATTGTCTATTTCTGTAGCCATGACAAGTAGCTGCTACTAGTAGCTCTGTGTGTCTTCACCTTTATGGATTGAGTTGTATATTGCATACCAACTTTTATCTGTAAAGGGTAGCTTTAATTCCTTTTCCCAAGCATCCCTATAACTGGGAATTGTATCTAGATTTTCTGAAATTAGACATCTATACATTAAAGACATTGATTTGTTAATATTCGGTATTGTGGTTAGGAGTGCTTGCTGTGACTGCGCCGGTTGCCCTTCAGGCTTTTAATATAGTGGGCCCACCTCTTGGTCATAAACAAAGGTCCCAGGACAGACCCCTTGCTAATCCATGATAAAGGGCATATATATTAAACAATAATGTATTTTATCTGTGCGATCTTCTTTGATAATTAATACTTTTTAGTCTCCAGTGGAAATGTTACTATAATAATAGCACTTGTTGCAGGGTGTAGATAGCATAAGTTCTAACACATAATTGCTTTCTTTCCAGAGAAAAAAGCAAGAGTCTTTAGAGAAAACAACAGCCTTTGTAATTTGTAAAAGGTGATCACAGATGCACACATCCTTAAATTTGTTCCTACAGCCAGAAGCTAGAAAATTCTATCCTAATGAATACAAATAAATAAAAGTACAGTTGCATTAAATATTCCATAGAGCTAAGAGACAATAGACAAAAGGATGGAGGTCCCTGTCCTGTATTGCTTACAATCTAAATGGGAGGGTAACTTACAGACACAAATAGGAGGGTATTAAGTGCTGCAGGTTACAGTGGGTGATACTGCAATATCAGTACTAGTTCCCAGATCAGGTGCTATGTAAATGGTCCAAGTGATAGTCTTTGAGTTTAGTTCTGTTTAGTCCCAAATATGAGAAGCAGCAAGGCAGAAAGGTTTAAGACAGGGAAGAGCAGTATTAGTAGGGGGTGCAAACAAGTGGTTGCTCTGAGGGGAGCAGAGGAGTTGGCTAGGAACAGATGGAGACACAAGAGTTTCAGAAGTGAGGTTCAGAAGAATGAAGCGCTTTGAAGGTTGTGAGAAGTTTGTCAGGATGAGAACAAATACTGTATGAGCATCTTAGCTGTTGTAGATGAAAACAAGGGACAGATTTTGGCAATACTGCATAAGAAAAACTGATATGTTTCTGGTAAATGATGATCAGTCTTGCACATTGGTTAAAAGGGACTTTAGCCCATTGCTCCTTTTTTGAGTTTCATTGGGATACACTAACATTTTCCTGTAGAATTTACTGAATTCAGAATTCTGCCAGCTGCCACCCCCATGTTTCACAGATGGTATAAGGATCTTATACTGGTATACAGTGTTTGCATTTCACCAAGCATAACACTTAATTTAAGCAAAAAATTAATTTATTCATATCTTCCATCCACATCACATACTCCTAATAGCCTTCTGACTCTGATCCATATGTTCTTTAGCAAACTGTGGAAGGGTAGCGATATTCTTTTTGGATACAGTGGCTTTCTCCTTGAAACCCTGCCATGCACACCATTGTTCAGTGTTCATTTGATGATGAATTCATTTACCAATGCAAGAGTTTAGTTCCTTAGACTAACCTGGGATTCCTTGTGTGTGCTCTTGGTCGGGCCTGTTGGTTGATAACAGTAGTGCTGAATTGCCTCCATTTGTACACAATCTGCTTGACAGTGTTTGAGTTTAAGCTCGTAAGAAATAGTTTTATAATCTTTCCAGCCTGGTGAGCATCAAAAAATGATTTTTGGTAGTCCCCAGAAATCTCCTTTTGAGTCATCACACACTTCCACAAACCTGTGTTGTTAAGTAGAGAAATGGATAGTAAAGACTATATTTCTGTTCTTTAAAAAAGCTAGGGCCTCCAACACTCACACCAAAGGGATTATTATCACATTGATTAAACTACCTGACTCTAATTTCTGTTTCATATGAGAATCTTAGAGGTTCACATACTTAAAGTAACATAGCAAGTTAGGTTGAAAAAAGACATACGTCCATCAAGTTCAACCTTAATGCCTATATACAACCTGCCTAACTGCTAGCTGATCCAGAGGAAGGCAAAAAAACCCATCTGAAGCCTCTCTAATTTGCCTCAGAGGGTGAAAAAGTCCTTCCTGATGCCAAGATGGCAATCAGACCAGTCCCTGGATCAACTTATATGAAGAGCTATTGCCCATAACCCTATATTCCCTCACTTGCTAAAAAGCCATTCAACCCCTTCTTGAAGCTATCTAATGTATCAGCTAGTACAACAGATTCAGGGAGAGAATTCCACAACTTCTCACAGTAAGGCCAGCACCTTCTTCTAAACAGAGTGGGTGCCCTTGTGTCAGTTGGAAGGACCTACTGGTAAATAAAGTATTAGAGAGGTTATTATATGACCCTCTTATGTATTTTTACACAGTAATCATGTCACCTCTTAAGCGCTTCTTTTCCAGTGTAAATAACCCTAACTTTTCCAGTCTTTCTTCATAACTGAGACTTTCCATACCCTTTACCAGCTTAGTTGCCCTTCTCTGGACCCTCTCTAATTAAAAAATGTCCTGTTTGAGCACTGGAGACCAAAACTGAACTGCAGTTCCTCCAGAAAGTTGTCTCTCCATTCTAGAGCAGAATCGAACACATGGATTGGCACTTTTTGTCTCTCTGACACACATGGAACTGCAAGTCCCTCTGGTCTTTATTAGTTCATTTTATTGAGAAATTCTGTAAATTTCAAATTTCAAAGTTTCAAATGTTGTCAACTTTTACACATTCATTAGTACTGAGCAAGGCATACAAGCAAAACTTGGGATTTGCAAAAGATGCACCTGCCTAGGGCACAACCATTTGGGGGAAATGGTGTGGAGCATTATATTTATTATGTTAAAAATAATCATCCTGTGCCCCCTGGAAACACTTTGGTTCATGACATTTTAATACAAGATATTTATACTTAGTCTTTGCATGGTTTACATTTAAAGTCCTGAAGACACATTATGAAAAGCTCTGGCTGATTGTGTGGTGTTTTAGTTATTTATGGGATTGATTTTCTGGCTAACTGTGAGTAATTGGCTTACTGTTGGGGTTTCTGTTCATGTTTGCTGCTTCCTGCTTCCCTTAGGACGTGCATGAACACAAAAAAGAATTGGTGTGAAAACAAGTGCTTCAAAGACAACTGATATTAAGAAGAATCTATTTGCTAAAACAATTTAACTTTAAATATTACTTGTTATAATGTATTACTTGTTTTTACATAAAATATATAAATTAGTATCTCATTGAGGTGCAGTAACTCAATCTAGCTGTAATTTCTGTTTTTGCAAGCAAATGTTTTTCTCAAGATAAAAACACAGTGAACTTTTAAATATGGATTTATTTTGAAAAGATGACAAATAGTTTTGCCTCCCTGGAAATGTTTCATCCCAACCCAACCACTTAGATTGTTAGCTCAACAGTGAAGGGACTTTCTTCTTTTGTCTCTTAATGCTTAGCACTTAAACTTGAACATATAAATATTGCTTGCACTAGCAGCGCTATAAAAAATGTATACATACCTGTACATACAACATTAAAAGGTAACTCAAATAATACAAAAATGTTAGTTTATATGATATAATTGTAAGAAATTGCTCATCCTGGGTGCCATTATATATATATATATATATATATATATATATATATATATATATATATACAGTATATAAATATTGTGACTGCCGGTACACGTAATTTTGGGGGAATTAGCAGTGGTAGGCAGGCATGCAGAGGATCTGGAGCATAAGAGACAGGGACACAAATTCTTCAGGCAAAACACAGGTTTATTTAGGGCCAATTCTTCTCAACACCAACAAAAGACAGTTCATAAACAGTTCAGAGTTATGATATGTCCCTTCTTCAGGGCTCTTTCACATGTCCACAGTAACTCACACTCGTGAACACTCAGGTTTCACCTTAAAGAAAAAGTAAACCTTTTTTTTCTATGAGTAAAATGACACTAAACAGCCTCCAGAATTACCTACCTTTTTCCCAGCATTCTCTCTGACCTGGTTCCTCAGTCAGAAGGAATTATTTTTCTTTGCTTCCTTGTGCAGAGTGAAGCCCCGCCCCACTTCCTGTTCAGGTCTCTCATAAAAAAAAAAAACCCTGCTAATGCACAGACTGGCTCCTGCTGCCTCCAGGCATGCGCAGAAGGCTCTCCACTCTGCACAAGGAAGCAAAGAAAAAGAATACCGTATATACTCGAGTATAAGCCGATCCGAATATAAGCCGAGGTACCTAATTTTACCTAAGAAAACTGGAAAAACGTATTGACTCGAGTATAAGCCTAGGGTGGCAAACACAACCGCTACTGCTAAGTTTCAATAATCAAATAAATAACAGATAAATAAATAGATAACTTTAGGGAAAGAAAAATGCTACAGCAGCAGACAAAAGCAAGTTTAGGAAGGCTAAGGAAGCTGCCATACTAATTATCAAGTACTTGGACCCCAGTGTACAAGTCCCACCATAGTACTACAATAGTAGTTACAAGGGCAAAATAATTCTTGATGCTGGACTTAATACAAATTAAATTTTTGTAAATAACAAGTTATTGTACCAATTACTTACTCTGGCTCGGTGTGCCCTTGTTGATTAAATAATACTTCTATTTTGCTTTTACCCCAAGATTTTACCCATTGGACCCTATAATACTGGGGGCCCAAAACAAACACACCATTTGGTTTTCACAAACTGGCAGAGTTGTTTACACTACCAAGTAACCAACACCTACAGATGGGCAAACTAATATGCAAGAGATGGACTGCTTGCGTATGGCCTGCATTCTGAGCAGGCATTTCCTCTCCTATCCTCTCTCGCTGTCAGACAGGGTATTTGCAGAAGGTATTGTACATTTAAACTTACTTGCGCTCTGAGGATAGGTGCAAGGAAAGGTGTAAGAGTGTACCTGCATCTGGCAGGCGCTCGATTAAACGAATTGCCATACGCTGTCTTCAAGCGCCCATACGTGTGTGTATGCTCCGGCGCACAGAGACATTTGCTCACATTCGGCGGCACACAGACCCGCCTGCTCATCCGGCGGCGCACAGACCCGCCTGCTCATCCGGCGGCGCACAGACCCGCCTGCTCATCCGGCGGCGCACAGGCCCGCCTGCTCATCCGGCGGCGCACAGGCCCGCCTGCTCATCCGGCGGCGCACAGACCCGCCTGCTCATCCGGCGGCGCACAGACCCGCCTGCTCATCCGGCGGCGCACAGACCCGCCTGCGCATCCGGCGGCGCACGGACCCTTGTGCACATTCAGCGGAGGTAGGGGGGAGGTATACTCGAGTATAAGCCGAGGCTTACTTTTTGAGCACATTTTTTGTGCTGAAAAACTCGGCTTATACTCGAGTATATACGGTACCTTCTGACTGAGGAACCAGGTCAGAGAGAATGCTGGTTGCCCTCTCAGATGACTTGAAGAAGGGGGGAGGGCTCAGGCTGATTGCCACTAAGGGCAAGATTTGGAAGTTGTTTCTAGTTGTTTTCTAGTTACACCTGACAGCTTTGTAGTCCTTAAGGGTAATATATGGGTTTTGTATAATTTAAAAATCATGCCTTCCCCCATTTGGTAAATTTCGCTCTAATTACTCTTTTATTGATCTTCCAGTATTTTACCTTCTTGTCTGTTTCTGACCATCCTGTTTGCCACCTGAACCGATCAGATCCTTTGCCTGGAATTCAATTTGAGTTTATTCCCTCTGCTACTGTGATTTCAGACTTATCAACTGTCTGTACTCAAGCTTCCTCCTCAGTCCCTATTAGAAACCCATTAATAACCGAGCAGGCCCTTACAGTATACTTGGACCATGGATCCTTCTGAGTAAGAATCTTGTCGATATTCTTGTTTTTCAGCCATAGAGCCCAGGTGCGAGAAGTACTCTTTCGATTGAGGAAAAACTCGCTTTATCCAAAACTGGAAAAATACATCTTCGAAGTCCCCAAAATTCCCTTCATTGGCTACATAATCTCTCTGAAAGGGTTTAAAATGGACTCTGAAATATATACGGTGTACAGTATATGCCCTGCTTAAAAGGAGAAGGTCAACAATGGTAGTAAAGTCTTTGTGATAATAATAATATCAAAAAATAATAATCAAAATGAGTCACACAAAAGACCAATAGAAAACATGTATGCAATAGATATAATGGGGCACTGAACAGATGCCTTAAAGAAATAGTTAAAATAAATAACACCATGGGAAATAGGAAACATCAAATCTCAAGTGTGCAAAACACATTTAGAATACAATTGAAATTAAGTAAAAGAAAAACAAATTACAAAACAGTTACTGGTAGTAACAAAACAATAATTAGTACCCAAACAGATCTAGATATTAATAAATGGTGGTCCATTGCCATTTTAAATAAACTTTAGGATTATAGAGAAAGTACAAATTATAGGAAAATACACATTACAATCACTGCTTAAAGCAGGGGTCCCCAACCTTTCTTACTCATGAGCCACAGTCAAATGTAAGAATACTTGGAGAGCAACACAAGCATCACAAAAGTTCATGGAGGTGCCAAATAAGGGCTAAGATTGGCTATTAGGCAGCCTCTATGCACACTATCAGCTTACAGGGGGCTTTATTTGGTAGTAAATATTGTTTTTATTCAACCAATACTTGCAACCAAGTCAGGAATAACCCCCTCATTTGGGAGCACTGAGAGAAACATCCAAGGGGTTGAAGAGCAACATGTTGCTCACGAGCCACTGGTTTGGGATCAGTGGCTTAAGGCATCTGGTATTCAAGTATGTAAGTGAAATATCCACTTAATCTCAAATTGTAATAATATGGGGATAGGATCCCACCTCTCACATTGTTTTCAATGTATATATGCCTATTACCCATAACTTGCTAACATCACTTCCATTACACTCACCAACAACTTGCAACATTTGATTCTGGACTTTTTTTGTTGATATTCAAAACATTATCCCTTATATGGTTTTTTAAGGGGTAGGGGGTTTGTTTTACATTTTGGATACATTGGATACAATTTTGACTCCAGAAGATAAATAGCAGAAGCTGTATTGCAGTTGATATAATGTCTAATGTCATATTTGTGACATATGAATGACATATGAAAGGCATCTTGAGGCCCAACATTTAAACATGCCCATGTGTTTAACCACCCTAAATTATTTACATTGGGACTCTGTACAAAAATGTTCCCCTGCAGAACAGAACTATGACACTGGGAACCATGAGCTACTCGCTGTCAAGTGCCAACACCTTCTTGAAGGCACACCGTATCCTTATGGACCATAAAAATCTAGAGTATACCCAGGTTCTCAAAAGACTAAATCCTCAGCAAGCTCAGTGGGCACTCTTTTTCTCCTAGTTTAATTTTCACATTCAGCAGACCCACAGTTCCAAACAAGCTAGTCATCCTGGGGTGAAAAAGACTTTGGATCTAGTAAATCGCCTTGTTTGCTGGCCTTCTATGCAGAAAGACGTCAAAGACTTTGCTGCTTCATGCTCTATCTGTGCCTTTTACAAACCAAGTCACTCCCCTCCTTGTGTTCTGCTGCAACCCCTACCTATTCCCTTTCATCCATGGACCCACTTAGCCATAGACTTCATTGTTGAATGAACTTACTCTAAAGTTACCACTGTTATCTGGGTGGTAATTGACCACTTCAGTAAGATGGCACATTTCATTCTGTTAAAGGACATGTAAACCCCACACACAAAAATGTAATCAGTGAACAGCCTCTGTGAAATCTTTCAATACCTGCCACACTGGTTGTCCAGAGGTTAATAGTAAGGCTGCAGCATCTCCTTAATCACTTAGATATCCTGCTCTTCCTGTAACCCACTCAGCCCCCTCCCTCTGGAATTTGCTTTGGCTGTTGGCTTGTGGGCATGCTCAGTTGTTCTAAGCTTAGATTACTAAACACGCCCCCCAGTCTAGCAGCCAGGGAAGAGATGACATTGCTGCTTCTCAGCTCTAGCTGTCTGCTTCAGTTTTTTACTTTTACTCCTGAGCTCAGCTTTACCATTACAGTGCTCAAACAAAGCAGAACCTTTATCAAAGACAGTTCTGCCTGTGTGAGCCTATATTCTTGATGAAATGTATGCTGAATAAGGGTCTGTGTGTGTGTATGCTGTTTGCAGATTTAAATGTAACTGATTATGTATCAGAGGAAAAATGGCCACTGGGTGAAAGCTGCTATTTGCTTTAGGAAAATGTGATGGTGCTGGCAAACAGAGGGGATATATGCAGTACAAATTATGCCATTTGGGTGGGGGAGACATGCCCAACTGATACACATTGTAGGCAAATGTAGGCTTTACATGTCCTTTAAGGAAGCTCCTGTCAGCAGTGGAACTCTCTCAACTCTTTTATAATTTTTCATCTCCATGGATTCCCTGTGGAAATTGTTTCTGATAGAGGTTCTCAATTTATTTCTAAATTCTGGTCTCTCTTTAAAGCTCCTGGCATCTCTCTCCAGTTTTCTTCTGCTTATTATCCTCAGTCCAGCTCTCAAACAATTTTCTTCGATGCCATGTATCTCTCTGCCAGAACGACTGGTCTGATCTTACCCCTGGGCAGAGTTAGCCCATAACAATGCTTTACACACCTCCACTGGGAGATTGCCATTTCTAAGTGTCTACGGGCAACATCCCCAAGCTTTTCCACAGGAATTCCATCTCTCTGATGTCCCAGCAGCACATGATTAGGTGGCCAAAACTTTGCCAATAAAAAGCGGAAATCTCCTCAGTACTCAGTTGGAGACAAAGTTTTGTTGTCCACCAAGAATATCCATCTTAAGATTCCCTCTCCAAAACTGGGTCCTAGGTTTATTGGTCCCTTTCTGATCCTTGAGATTATTAACCCTGGGGCTGCCAATCGCCAACTCCCTCCTGAGATGCAAATTCCAAATTTGTTCAATGTAATCTAGTAATTCTCCTCCTACTCTTGTCATTGTTGATGGCCAGCAAGAATATGGAGAATATGGCCCAGCAAGAATTTGAAGCTGAAAAAATTCTACATTTGAGATTCTCTAGGTCTAGGGGCTTGTTACAGTACCTCATTAAGTAGAAAAAGGCTTTTGGCCTAAGGAATGTTCCTGGATGAAGCAAGGTATAAGGTGCATAAAAAATGGCACAGAGGATTTGCAGTGTGAAGACATTTTAATAAGGCACTTAATGTTGACAAAAATGGCAATTGAACAATCAAATAGTTGCAGAAAGACCTGACTTACACATTTCCTTTTAATATCAATGTAACTTAACAATAGTAGGCCATTAGGATTGAAAGATATTGCCTTTAAGACAAACTAAAATAATTATAAAAACCTGGCAACCGCTTGATACACATTTATAACTAACTATGCAGTTAATGAGAAGAGCTATACAATTTTCTCCAAATAAAATATAAACCAGAATCAACATGTAAAGGGAAAAAAAAGTATTGTTCGGTAAAAGGCTTACAGTACCTGGCTTTTGGAATGCTTTTGATAGTAATGACAATTACTTGCCATTTTAATGACTAAATACCAATGTTGGAAGTGTAACGGGAATCACCTAACTTCACAAGGGAATAACTGTAAAGACATATCATTTTTATAACAATTAAGAAAAGTTTTGTTTAAGTTTACTTTGGTTGCCAACTTGATGTATTTGAATTGCTGCAATACAAAATGAGGGACTGAAACACAACTGTTTTCAAGTTCACAGTTTGCATAGACATTGTTTATTTGCATAAACATACTTTTCCAATTTTATCTAGTGCTTGTTGTGAAGATTGCACAGGTTCCTTGTAAAGGATGGGTGATGCATATTGACTTCTGACATCTGGATGCCTGCTCTGCAGAGAACACACCCACCACACACATGCTGCAGGGTAGCTCTTAAGTGATTATGATTTCTGGCTGCTGTATTGATTGTTGTAAGACTGATGGCTGAAAGGTGAAAGACTTTTCTTTGGCCTTTCAGCTCTGCTTAACTACACATTCCAAATACACACACTAATTAGGAGGGATCAATAATTATAATGAATGAATAGGCTGCTATCCTCAATGCAATGTATTGATATTTTACAGGGATATGTAATGTGAAGCAACACTAACATGTTCTTCACATACATTGTGCATTCAATAATCTGAACGTGTTTTTGTCTGCCTTATGGGGCCTTATTCTCTTTTTTGTTGATTAAAAATGTAAAACATTTTGAAGGGAAATCACCATGATTTATTAATGAAATAGAGAAATAAAGAAATACAACTACTAGTCTATGTATTATAATTTATTATAAGATGGCATTTAAGATAAATGAATACTTATATTCATCAGCTTCAACCTATTCCCCATTGTTCCTCATTTGTTGCTTTTGGTGTGAAGGGAAAATATACTGTACAATATATATTGTGGCACACACTGTCTAAATATACCCACCACTTGTGGTGGAAATTATGTCTTAGTAGGCATAGGAACCGCTAATAGATCACAGGTCTGGTGACATACCATATATAAGCAGAAAGCAAAGGTTTCTTTACATCAAACAAGCCAACACAAACATATTCAGGTTCTTTTCTAATAGGAAAAGCACAGTTTATCAGTATCACCCTTTAATATTTAACATTTCCCTTTATCAAAACTTGAAACAGACATCTCTCACCTTTAAAATATCTTCAGTTTATACAGAACTCTTATTCACTGCATTTTATTAAACTTGGATATCATGGTGCACGCTTACTTTCTATCAAACACAGAGAAGGGTCTTTCCTTCTCGGACTCAGGGTGGAGCACCCAGGTGTGTGCTAATACCTCTGTTTAAATGCGACAGGAGCTCTAAACTTACCTTACGAGGTGTGAAAAATGCTTACACTACTAAGGGGCAGATTTATCAAAATGTGAGTTTAGAGCTTAATACATAAAAACTCACCCATGTTCTATTCATTCCTATGGGATTTTTAGAAGCGTATTTATCAAATAGCGAGTTCTAACTTTCACCTAATGATAAATATGCTTCGAAAAATCCCATAGGAATGAATAGAACATGGGTGAGTTTTCATGTATTAAGCTCTAAACTCACATTTTGATAAATCTGCCCCTAAGTCTGCTACTGCAGTCCTCTTCATGCACCCCCAAACCTTTACTACTAAATGTTTTCTGGCCAAATTGTTGCATGTTCCTAGTACACTGCCCCAACATATTGTTTTGCATTATTTAATATTAGCCACCATCTTCATTGCTGAATGTAATGTCAAAATAGTATGAATAAAAACTGATTTCTGTGCATAATTGTCAATTTACTTTTTATTTGTATCTCCGTCAGCAAATTTCCTAGTAAGTTTTTGGACAATGAACCTGGTGATAATGTTTCTAATGTAACTAATAATTATTTTTAAGTTCTAGGTCTTGTGGGCAGTATTTTGCCATTCTACCATGTATATTTTATTAAGATTATATTAGAGTTTGCAAGCTTAGACATACGCTAGAAAAATATGATGAAAAAAGAGAGTAAACGTGGGGTAAAAGTGAGGCATTGAGCCTAATAGCGTATAAAGCATTAGTAAGGCAATACTTAAGTTATGTTGTACTGCACTGTGGGAGATATAGTTTACAGGATCATGGAAGACTATTTTTTTATGCAACAAGATATACCTTTGTCATGCCAAAGCAGTATTTTTCTGGAATGTCCAGGGTTAAACCTGGCAACATTTCTCATTTTTCTCCAAACAAGAGAACCTTAATTAAATATGCAATAAGGGACTGTGGAAAGGTGACACACTTATCTGGGGAAGACATTTCGGAGCCAGACCATTTAGGCAGGGAAGCTTGGGCAATTGGTTTCTTTGATGCCCAGGTTTCCCACTCTGCCTCAGGAGGACACAAAGGAATTACTTGATAACGTAAATTGGGTTTCTCTGTGTTTTATACCCTTTTATTTTATTTACTGTTTTGCAATGTAATGTGTATGTCTCTTTTTGTAATATCTTTTTATATGTACTGTTTACTTTTGTAATATTAAATATAACATTTAGTAAAGTTTCATCCTTTTGCTCTAAAAAGATCTCACGTAACTTGTCTAAATGCTTGGACCTAAATGTATTAACTGTTAGCCGGAGATTTTGTTTGACTGTAATTTAACCCTTTGGCTGCTAGAGTGCTTGTTGAATTAGTAGAAACTAACCCTAACTATAATAAGAGAGAGTCAGTGTTACATTTGTGTATTGGAAAATATTGCCTGTTGTAGAGAGCAGGGGGATATTCAGATTAGATTTATATCACCTGTTAATAACAGATGGTTGCAGCGAATAGTTTTTTGGGGCGGTGGTGTGTTTGGGGGCGTCTGATATTAGTCAACCTATGTGTAAGGTGACTGAGTGAAACCCCTTGTCTCATGTCCCAGAGTCATGTGCAGCTGAGAGTGGCATGATCGTGACAACCTTTATTAACAGGTTTAATATTTACGCAGACAAGCAAGTAGGCCTTGTGTTTCTGGGTAATGGCTAGATAATGAAATAATCAGCTTCATCACAACAGAGACAAGACTGGCAGGCAGGTCATACCTTCAGTTTAGACATATAGCTGTCCCAAGCTGGACCAAATTTTAGCTTGCCATTGACTCAAACTCTAAGAAGCTGAAGTTGCTTTTTGGGAGAAACATAAATAATCCCCCCCAAAAAAAATTTTGTAGATAAATGACTCAACAGATTTATAATTTGTCTTTTTTTTTCTTGCCAGTAGAAATAGACCTTGATTTTAGGGGGATGAATAGCTGTATAAGCTAATTTTTTCCTTTTACCTACAGAAGGCACAATATGTAGGTCGAATGGCAAAATGCCAGATTGTTCTATAACATTAATTTCCATTACAGTTTTTAGGGGCTTTGTGACACATCTCATTTACTAAGAACCCTTGGCCATGAAACATTTTAATTGACTTTAAAATACAAGGTGCTTTGTTTGAATAGCTGATCTGTCTGCCTTTCTGCCTTCTGCTGTTCTTGGTTTCCATGGAAATGTTTATAACAATGGCAGTTCTACTGCAGTGCAAGTAGGACTGCTGTGAGCCTCAGACTGCAATAAGACAATTAATATTCATGAAATGACCATAAGGTTAAATACTGCTGAATAAATGATTTTTATAATTTAGTATCAGCCACATAGTGTAAACCATTTCTGTGTACAAAAATCTGGATATAAAAAAACAAAAAAGACAAGTTAAAAATTTTACTAGACTGTAAAATCCATGACATAGTAAATTAAATTATATTTTTAATACAGGTATGGGACCTGTTATCCAGAATGCTCAGGACCTGGGGTTTTTCAGATAAGGGATCTTTCCTTAATTTGCATCTCCATAGGTTAAGTCTGCTAAAAATCATTTAAATATTAAATAAACCCAATAGGATTGTTTTGCATCCAATAAGGATTAACTATATCTTAGCTGGGATCAAGTACAAGGTTCTGTTTTATAATTACAGAGAAAAGGGAAACCATTTTTAAAAATTAGAATTATTTGCTTATAATGGAGTCTATGGGAGATGGCCTTTCTGTAATTCGGAACTTTCTGGATAACAGGTTTTCCTGAAAAGAGATCCCATACCTGTATCATTAAAGTACCAAACAAAAAACAAACTATATTTGCACAATAATTAATCTATTTCATAATGTGCAGAGTTGCCTTTGTTCATAGCTAAAAAGTAAAGAAAATGTCAGGAAAGTTTTCTAGCTTAATAATACAAAATGATAATTGGCAAAATAGACATAGGCTAAATATATTGTCTTTTAGAACAGCAATTCGTCATAATTTGAACTTTAAAATCCACTAGGGCTCTAAAACTGTTAACAATTAGTTAAAGTCAAGTTTTTTAATGGCAAAAAACTTAATGCTGAATTTGGTAAAAAATGTATTCCTAGGATACAGAGGCATGTATTATACATGCGATGGGCAGTAGTAAATTATTTTAATAAAGTTGTTGCAGTGGAAGTTGTGGCAGTCATAAAGGGTCACTGTTCTTGATTCCAGCCTCAATGTAGTAACCAAGAGGAGTTGTATCTCATGCAACTGCAGCCAATGTGGCAAACTTGACACAGTTGCACTCACACTTGAATCAGTACAATTGATCAGTAATGTCGGTAGCTCCAGGGTTACCCTGCGGCAACAGCACTCGGTTTAAAAGATAAGGCAAGAGAAGTGCAAAGAGCACATGTTGACACAATTACCTTTAATAAATGGGGTTTTTCTTACAAATTACTCCTGGGCAGTAAACATGATGGGGACTTGACATTATTTTGGAAAGAATGAGAAAAATTTGGTTTGGTTCATAGTTTTTCTACTCTCTACCCAGCCACAAGAAAAGGAAAGCACAGACATTTCCACAAGGTAAATCCCCATTAAGCTAAAGCATTAATGTTATTTAATACTACTATTGTTCAAAAGCCATAGGTGATCATAGCCTGGTATGAACTAATACATTTTTGTTAATTATATATTTACCTACTGTTGTGTTGGCTACAGTTTTAAGTGCTGGATATAGACCTTTAACGCACCGGAGTTTCACTGCATTTTAATACTTGCCACTACAGGTAATGAGGGGAGATCGCCTCACCTTCCCACCCCAGCAGAAGCTAACTTTGTAAATTAGGGCTATGCTGGACAACGTAGTTGATTGCTTGACCTTGCAGTAAAACTAACAGCACACTCTAAGGACTCGACTTTAACATTGAATTTGTGTTGAGTCTGACTGGTCAATATATTTTTACCTCCAGTACCACATGTGATTTTAGATTTTAGGTAGCTAGAAAGGTAAGTCAAGAGTGAGAATCATATTATATTTACACCTGGATGTTCAGCCAGCACATTGGAACATTACTTTTTCCATTTGTTAAAGGCTTTTTAAAAATATTTGTAGCCACAGATATGATACTATGAATGTGAGTTATATGAAATGGAGGATGGTATTCTTTGTACCAATTAACATTTGACTTTCAAACCTTGTAAAACTCTAATGGAACTGCATAAATAAATAGGCAGCTTAGGCTGGGCCTATTCAGGGTCGGACTGGGGTGTGGAGGGCTCACCGGGGCCAGTGCCCATAGCGTACCCCCCCGAGGGCCCCCCCTTACCCCCCTCGCAGGGCCCCCCAACCCGATGACCTTCCCCGAGCGCGTAAATATAACGCGTCGGGGCAGGAGCGTTCGGGCAGGGAGAATGCCGCAAGGGTCTGGGCCGCCAGGGCCCACCGGGATTTTTCCCGGTTTCCATGCGGCTCAGTCCGACCCTGGGCCTATTTATGTGAAAGTGTTTGAAACTAGAGACTTTTTTTGCCAGGCATGGATTTGCAGCCAATTAGCTCATTTTGCCATTGACGGATTGGTTCATGAAACGTGCATGAAAATTTGCGGTGGAAAAATTTGTCGCACGTTCGCATCAAAATGGGCAACAAAAAAAACGCAGGCAAAAAAATTGCGCGACAAATGCGATTAGCGAATGTTGTTTTTGTTGTTGTTTCGCGAATTTTATGGCTAAGCGGAAGGGGACAGAGTCGCTCATCACTAATGGAGACCTGAATGAGAATAAAATGGTAAAAGTGACATAATTTTCAGCCTACCTTAGATTATATCCAAAAGAGACATTGGGCCTGATTCACTAAAGGGCGATAAAACGTGCGCTATTTTTATTGTGCGCTAAAATTTTTACCGCGGCTTAATTTTGGTGATTTTTCGCACGATTCACTATAAGCATACTCGCGCTTTTTTACGCGCGATATTGCATGCGTTATTTAACTCGCGAAGACTATTTCAATGCGGTATTTGCTGGTACATGTGCTAAATTACGCCCGCGAATAGTCACCGCATATGAATGGTAGCTTAGAAATAGTGTATAAAAATTGTCGCCGCATATAAATGGTGTATATAAATATTAGCCACATATAAACGGTAGCATATAAATGGTATCATATAAATAGTAGATGCTTATAAATAGTAGCCACTAGTGATGAGCAAATGTGTTCTGGTTATCTTTAGTGAAAAATTAGCAAATCTTTTGAAAGATCCACGAAACGGCAAAAATGTTGTGCGGGCAAAAAAATTGTTGCTGTGACTATTATTTTTTGACGCTTGTATAAATTTTTGTATGTGCGGTGAATTTTTGCGTGGCAAATTTTTTCATGCGTTTTGCCATTGGCGGATTGTTTTGCGAAACGCATGAAAAAATCCGCCGCAAAAAAATTCAACGCACGTCCAAAAATTCACTGCGAATCCATGCCTGGCGAAACATTTCATCACTTGTAGCCAAATGTAAATAGTCGCGCAAATGAACGCACGCCATGTTAGCCATACACGCCAATACTTGCAGAAAATTACTGTATTAAAAATGAACATTTCGCTGCAAACTGGCGGCTGCGTCACTCTAGGGGAAACACATACTTGAATAAATAACACTGTAAGTCCATATTTTATTGCAAAAAATCATTTACTGTACTTTTGTATAATTTTTCGCCTGCCTGTAGTAGGTGTTAATTTTCGCATAGCCGAATGTGATATTTAGCGCGCCAAAGTTATAGTGAATCATGCGATCGTATTCTTTTCAGCGCGGAAATTAACGCATGCGGTAAAACTAGTGCGAGAAATAACCCATGCGAAAATGGCGATTTTTCGCACGCGATAATACTATGGTGAATCGCACGCAAATTATTTTGCGTTTTTTAACGCAAAAAAGCGTGCGATAATTTTTATCGCACTTTAGTGAATCAGGCCCATAATCTCAAGTAAAAAAGGAGGCTTATATTACAATTGGTGACATTGTTCTGGCCAGGCTTGTAAAATACTGGTTGGTTGGTGAAAGGTGCAAAGGAATAACAATTGCTAAAAAATTGGTAAAAAAATCAGATTATTGAATCTATTTCAATAAATCATAGAGCAGTAGCCAGTGATAGAGTACTACTGCAGATTATAGCTTGTAAATGTGATAAATGAATAAATGATAAATGTATTTCTACATTTTGTTTGCATCTCCAAAGAACTGCAGTGGTCACTCACCATATCACACACAGAATTAAGTGACCTAATATTGTATGAAGGCACCAAAATAATGCTTAAGCACTGAAACGAAATAATCGCGCAAAATACGATAAAGTCGCCACGGACGAAAAAGTCGTGACAAATACGAAAAATCACGACGCGACGAAAAAGTCGCAACATTTTCGTTTCCCGTGCGATTTTTTCCCTTTCGGGATTCGGATTCGTGGATTAGTAAATCTGCCCCTAAGGCTGCAAAATGATGCAAAAAACATTGAACATTGGTCAAAATACAATCTGAGTCATTGCAAAAGGTTGATTTCAGAGCAGACTAGTAAAATACAGTATTTTACCCTATACCTAGTCCCCAGATACATACAAAGGGGAATCTAGTGCTCTATTTTCTGTATACGTGAATTGTTGATCCCTACAGATCAGTACATAAAAATAAAAAAATGTATACTATGTATGTTAAAAATGCAGAGAGGCTCTACAAATGCTTCCAAAGAACAATGGATGATTTTCAAATCAATAAAATCTAATAAATTCCCTTTGTAAAAATGATTTATTCAACTTACACTAAATTTAATACTGACAGTAATAGTAGCGTGACCACTCAGGCATCTAGGAGGAGCAGCTGCCAGTCGAGATGCCCAGCTGTGCATATTAAATAAGTGCCTCAGCTTGTAGCCCACGTGGGATACAGGCACAAGCCCCAAATTTGAATGCTCACACCAAGGTATGGCTGCACATAGTTCAGCATTGTGACTTGCAACGACTCTAGACAAAAGCCCTCCTGGTCTCAGTGATATGAGTAATAGCATTGTTTCCTCATGTCAGACAGCTGGTTATGTCAGCTATTTTGGGAGTGATAGCCTTTAAAAATAATTCCTTTATGCATATAGAATAATACACACCATATCCTGCATAATATACATTCTCCTGTGTGCATTTACAATGTGTACATTTACAGCAATTTCAAAGTGGATGTAGAAACTGTGTTTTATAGAAGGCATAATTTAAAACATTATAGTCATGGGTTGTATAACAGCATACAGTACATAGGCAAGACACACAGTACCTTAGACAAACCATTTGATGATAGGCCTAGTGAAAATTAACTAAAACTAGGAATGTTTGTATGGTATGGAATCCCTTATCTGGAAACCCTTTATCCAGAAAGTTCCAAATTATGGAAAGGCCATTTCCATAGACTCCATTAAAAGCAAATAATTCTAATTTTTTTAAATTATTTCCTTTTTTTCTGTAATAATTAAACAGAACCTTGTACTTGATCCCAAGTAAGATATACTTAATTCTTATTGGAGGCAAAACATGCATGTTGGGTTTATTTAATGTTTTAATGATTTTTAGCAGACTTAAGTTACGGAGATCCAAATTACAGAAAGATCCCTTTTCCGGAAAACCCCATGTCCCAAGCATTCTGGATAACAGGTCCCATACCTGTAGTGTAACTAGCAAAATTTACAAGCAAGGAAAATTGCAAATGACTATGTACAGGTTAATAGTAATAATGAAAAACAAAAGAAGGAAGCAGCTATAGCTTTAGAATTGCTAATTATTCTTTGTTTAGTATGGTGTTTTATTAAATTAAATATGTCTATGATTGTCACAAAGGTATGTAAAGTCTAAAATGTGATGGTAAATATAAGGCAGACAAGCACTTAGTACATTTGCATAAGGATATCTGCACAAAAGTATACTGCATAATGTATGCACTAATATATAATATATTCTCCGTGCAAAGGAGAGGTGCCTTATATTTCATTTTTAATGACCCCAGAATGCTTCAGTGCACAGAAGTGATTAGAGCAGACTACATGTTGTGAAGCAAGCTGTAAATAATAAACTCTTTGCAGTTAAAGAAGCAGTGTGCTATAACAGTACAGCTAATAGATCAAATACATAATCACAGTTTTCAGAAAAATTATGTTTATGGTTTTCTACATATTTACTTTGCATACAATAAACATTGAATACCATAGTTTGGGAAATGAATTTCAAAGCCTATTAAAGAGAAACAGCTAATCACTGTGGGATACCAATCTGCCTGTTTATGCTGTTTCATGTAATCCAGCTTGTTATGCTGCCTTTGCTTATTTTCTCCTTGTTCAACAACAAGACATTTGGCATTTGCTATTTATTATTTTTGTCACAAAATGGTAAGCAACATTAGTCAAAAATGTAGCAAATAATAGCATGAACAATATTTATATATTAAGGAAATATGCATTTTTAAAAATGTCAAATAATCTTTATTTTCAGTAAGTAAGGGAAGGTTTCAGAAAGCAAAAAGGAAGGGGGAAGAAGGAACTGTACACCTCCCTTCCCCTTTGCCTTCTGTACCCTTCTTGAAACTGAAATAAAAACATTGTTCAAAAAAAGTATCCAAAAGGATAATCTAAGTTTTTCCAACGATGACTTTGAAGTGGACCAGTAAGTACCTATAGTGAATGATTTTTTTTTATGCTTGTTAACACAGAAGTTTCCAATACATTTTAGTGTAAAAGGGTAGCCTTTGGTTTCCACTAATGAGATTGTTAATTAATTATTTGGATATTTCCAATTCCTTGCATATCCATATGTTGTAGTGGAGGGCCTTGAGTACCTCTGTGATCTGCAGATTTAGGTTTTTGGAAGCTGCCTACTGTGCATTGCACCCTTTCCAAGGTTATTGTAACACATTTTTTAGTTACCCAGACTTGGTGGTGTTTTTTGTCAGTAAATGTCTTGTGGCTGAACAGCCCACCTAACTTGGCTAGGCTTAGACTGAATTGGCTGTATAAGGCCAACTTCAGAGCCCACAACCTGAAAAATGAAAGATAGCGCATTTGGGATAGCATAATCTTCTGATTCTACGTCAGCAAACCATGTGTTTTGGTCTCACAGGGAAAGAGATGGCAACATCAGTCAACTGATCGCTACTAGTTAGTTATTTTCAGCGCATGGGAAAGGAGTTATTATTATTAGTAAATTGATAAAATATGTAAAACATCTGTATACTATACATAGGAAAGGCAAGAAAAAACTATGAAATAGAAGTAGTGAAGCAAATAAAATATTGTCTGTTTGTGAGTATAATTGTAAAAGCCAAGGATTGACTAAAGGAAATCATGTCTGTCAGCACACAGGATATAAAGAGAAAGTGAAAAGTGAAAGAGGAGTATTTAATTCTAAATCACAAAAGTGTAAAGGTTGGCATAAAATCAATAACATATTAATAAAGCTGCATCAATTACACATTTGATGTAAATGTCCAAGCTCTGGGCGCATAATTAAAAAAAACGTTGTGTGGAAACCTGGTATGAAACTGTCGTACAAGACGATCTGCCCGAACATCAGATGCTGGAACCCAAGACCTCTCCTCTGGGCCATACCCTTTCCAATGCACTAGGTATTGAAGTTTACCCCTGGAGAGGTGAGAGTCCACTACCATTTGTACTGCATACTTAGGTTGACCTTCCACAGAAATGAGAGGAGGAGGAGTCCTCTGCCGAACTACTCTAGTGGGCTTTAACAAAGAAACATGAAAAGAGTTAGAAATTTTGAGTTCAGGAGGAAGCTCTAATCGGACCGTGTTGGGGTTTATAACCTCAGAAACAGAAAAAGGACCGATAAATTTGGGACCAAATTTGGTAGACGAAACTTTCAAAGGAACATTTTTAAAAGAAAGCCAAACTCTATCACCAACCTGATATTCTGGCAATGCTGTATGATGCTTATCTTTTGAACAGCTACTGCGGTAGATAATGACTTTTGAACCTTTTTCCAAATGTTGGAGAAATGACTGACTAAAGAATTAACAGCAGGCACATCAGAAGATAAGGTAGAAAAAGAGAAAACTCTGGGATGATACCCAAAAACAACAAAAAACAGAGATTCCCCAGTGGATGAGTGAATGGAATTATTGAATGCAAACTCAGCCCATGGAAGGAAATCAGCCCAAAGGGATTGATTACTGGAGACATAACATCTGAGGTACTGCTCCAGAGACTGATTTGTCCTTTCCATCTGCCCGTTAGTCTGTGGATGATAAGCCAAGGAGAAGGAAAAATCTGTACCCATCAAAAAACAGAGCCCGCCCGCCAAAACCTGGAAACAAACTGAACCCCCCCATCAGAGACTATATTCAGCGGAGCACCATGGAGCCTAAAAATATCACACAAAAAAATGTTCAACAAGGGACTTGGCAGATGGGAGGGTGGGAAGGGGAATAAAATGAGACATTTTACTAAACTGATCTACTACCACCTATATGTCAGTATTCCCATTGGAAGGAGGTATATCTACAATAAAATCCATGGAAATGTGAGTCCATGGCCTTTCAAGGATAGGAAGTGATTGTAGCAGGCCCTGAGATAAGGATCTGGAAGGTTTGGAGCATTGACAAACTGGACAGGAATCAACATAATTACCAAGGTCTTGTCTTAAAGTAGGCCACCAGAGGGTGCGGGATAGAAGAGAACAGGTTTTGTTGTGACCAGGGTGCCCAGGTACCCTAGAATCCAACAAAATCTCCTCACGAAGATGAGGAAATCAGTGGGAAAAGAGCGAGGGAGGAACCCAAAATACAATTTACATGCCTCCTGGAAGGCAAAAAATTGACTTCGCTCCCTGGAAAATTTTTCAGGAACAGTACCTTAGGCTCCACTACTAGCATGCCCGGAGCTGTAGAAAGGGATCGGCTTCCCGGTAGAGGAGTGGGAGGCTGTTGCTGGAGTGCATCCAACCTTGCGGATAGTCTCTAGAGGCATTGGATGATTTGATCCTGCTGAGCTTCCTGTTCCCCAATACGCTGGAGGAGGTTTGCCCGGATTGCTTCAGAGGAAGTAAGGGATGCGGCAGCCCCTTCAGCATCCATATCTGGCCCAACGTAATGTCACGGCTGGTATCCCAAAACTCAGAACAGGCGCCAAGGGTCTGGTCATGGCTCATGCTTCTGCCTATAACAGCCGCCTTTCACGTCGGGAGGAGCCCTTCGCTACTCGGATGCCGCCAGGTCTTATAGTGAGA
Source organism: Xenopus tropicalis (assembly GCF_000004195.4). Lineage (NCBI taxonomy): Eukaryota > Metazoa > Chordata > Amphibia > Anura > Pipidae > Xenopus > Xenopus tropicalis. Next base: position 77,988,498 of record NC_030682.2, on the reverse strand, counting down.
GACCCAAGGAGAGAGTTCTGAGCAGGCGAGGGAACCAGAACCGTGTGGCAGGAAGAAGGGGAACAAGTCAGCGTAGTCAGAGGTCAGGCCGGGGTCAGCAACGATCAGACAGCACGGTACCAAAACAGAATCCAGAAGAGTAGTCTAATACAGGCAAAGGTCGGTTCAGGCAGCAGTACAGGATTGGTCAAGAACAGGCAAGGGTCAAAACAGATCAGAATCACATAAAGAACGCACCCAGGAACTATCAGGAGGTAAACCTACATTGGGCAATGAATATACTACAGAAAACGCTTTATATTTTAAAATTTCGCGCCAGAATGACGTCACACACAGCGATGAGCGACGGACGCAAGTGCGCATACGTGCGCAACAAGGAAGAAGAACACGCATGCGCGCACGTCAAAAGGACAGGGAACGTGCGCATGCGCACATGGAGGAGGCAGCTGGCCGGCGTCCCCACACAGGCGCCACAAGTGGCGAGCATCCCCGCCGGCCCCCAGGTACTATTACAGTTATACTTCAATATACATGAATTCCATTACAGTGTATGGAAACAAAGTTCTAGTGAACATATGTAAAACCAGCATTGTTGTTTTTTTTGTTGTTTTTTTTGTTGTTTTTTTGTGTAGGAACTAAGGGTATCTAATGCAGTTTTACTAAGTATTCTGATTCTATGCAAGCTTACAAGACAAAAGGGATGTTTAACAAGTGACAAAGAAAATATCTGCTTTATTTTTTAACCAGCTTTTCCAATATCCCCCATTATCATTTCAAGAAGATATAGAAGTGAATATAATATACAATTCACCTGTACTGTCATGTGGCCAGCTAACATTTACTACTGGTATGCCACAATGTTTGAGAACCTATGCAGCATTAGGTACAGTGTTTATTAAAGCTAGTTAAAGAACAACAAAGTGATGAAGACCATTTGCTATGATATTTGTAGTATTTCATTACATTACATTAGTAGTAATGAGTGAAATTTTTCGGTAGGCATGGATTTGTGGCAAAAAAATTACATGCGCGCCAAAAAAATTACGTGCATCTAAAAAGATTGTCATACTCAACATTTTTTTTTGCCATGCACATTTTTTTATGCGTGTCATTTTTGCTGTTCGTGATTTTTTTCTCTAATCTTTTCTAAGATTTGTGCATTTTTCGGCAAGCGAAACGGGACAGATTCACTCATCACTATACATTAGCAATAACTATATGGAACCCAATAAAACATTTTGCTATTGTATTAAAAGGATAAGTTTCAGGTTGTATTTATCTAATGGAAATATAAAAGTGCTGAATGTTTAATAATTTTCTTTTTTTCTCCTTAGCTTCTATAAAGGTGTTAATGGCTCTCAGTTTTAGCCTTGCTCAAGTTTCCATTGTCTCAGAAAGACAGAAAACCTTCCTTTAACCCCCCTTTTGTTTACTCAAGAGGTAAAGTTAAGCATTAAGTGACCCTTTGATAGTAATGTATTGAAGAGTTTTGCTTTAAGTAAATTAAACATCTCTAGCACCTAATGGTACTTACAATCAAATATTGGGTGCAGTTTGTCTTTTGGTGGCAAGCATTTCACAAGTGAAACTGTTACTGTATGTAATTATATGTAATGGCATGCTTGGACATGGACATTAATATCATATTATTGCTTTTGTATGGCATGATTATACTTTTTCAGTTTATGGAGAATATTTATATTCCAGGAGAAGAAAAGCAGAAAACTAAAAGCTGCAATAGTATAATAAATAATACAAAAAAGACTATAATTCCTTGATGTAAAATGTATAAGACCATCCAGATATGAGCACATTTTAAAATAACTACAAACAAGAATTCCAGGCACTTGCCGTGGTGTTACAGTTAGATTAATGGAGATTGCTGAAATATATTCTAATTAGCTGCCGCATATTATCTAATGAATTTATTTGATATTTTGCTTTCCAGTTTAGACAATACATCTATACACATACATGTCGCTTATTTAAATTAAAGAGAAATGTTTCCCTGTTTTAGTTAGATATATTGTGAGTTTGCCTTATGGCAAATGTATAATATTCACATTAAATGTTAGTGATTGCTTAAAAACTTACACTATAGAGGTAATTTACAATCTTGGGAGGTTCAAGTACAAGAGCATCCCTAGTGTTCTTTTAATAGCACTTGCACTTCTGAGGTTGTTGCTCTTTGTATGGAGCACCGGATTGAAAATCCAGAACAAAGATTAGTGTCTGGATATGCAGCCCAGTCCTGTCCTTACTGCCTGCCTATGGGCACTCTCAGCAATTCTGCTCGTTTGCTGGAGGTAAGTTGGGAACACAAGCCAAAAAATTATTGCTGATGTTTCAAAGTGATTAACAAATACAGCATTATAATGAGGTCCTTTAGTGGTCTGTGCTCAGCACAGGCCATGGAGACTAGAATGTGTGACTTGAAAGGTTGGACTTATTTTTAAACACTGGGCAAATTTTTCCATGGGCAGTAACCCACAGCAACCATTCAGCAATTGTCTTTTTTATATAACTACAGGTAAAAAAATTAATGCAACAATGTGGTTGGTTGAGTTACTGCCCATGGGCAAATTTGCCCATTGTTTACAAATGATCTAGTAATGAAGCATTCAGTGCTGCCAGAAAGAGGTCTTATTTGGCAACAAATGTACTTGAATGTTTCTTTTTTTTTTGTAACTTAAATTTAATTGAATTTTTCAGTGTTGATTATACAGTGAATGAACATATACATTGTGTCAGCATAGTATAGCAGTGAATTAACAGTTTTCAACAATAATAAAGTTTCATAACAAAACGAAAAGTAAACAGTGAGATATAGATTAAGGAGGTACACTTGAGGGTTTTAATGAAGTTTCAATGTTCATTAGCAAGTAATTCCCAGGGCTACTTGAATGTTTCTATGTCTTAGTATTAAAGGTTGATAGTCTGTGTTTTTGAAAACATTTTAAAAATGAATGGCCATCCCAGGGGCCCCACATCCCACAAGGAGCCCCGCTACGGTCCACCGCCACCTGCTCCCTCCCCCGAGTGTGTGTAAGTTAAACTTACCTTCAGCGTGTCAGGGGAGGGAGACCAGCCAGGATTGGGTCTGGGCCAGTGGGCCCACCAGCCAAGTCTGACCCTGCATTTTTGCCTAGCTAACTACAATATTACAATATTACGATATATATTTCATTTTTACACTGAACTATTCCTTTAAATAGATTGCTGGGAGCTATAATACATATTACTGAGGCACATAAAAGGTCATCTCTTTGTTTGCCTGCAAAGAATAAGCATATGCAAAGTGCTTTGTTTTAAATCTAAACAGAGATCACTGTGGTTTATGGAAGAAAAATATATATATATATATTTGAGAAATGTGATTCTATGCAGTAAGTATATGCTCACATAAGGACATCTTTAGTATATATATTATTTGTGTATTAGAATTGTACAGCATTACAAATAATCATTTTGCAAACCTAATAGACCGTAGAGGACATGGTTTCTAGACAGTTTGGTTCCTGACAGCACTATGGGGATACAAGGGTCTCAGAACAAGGGTCTGGGGACAGTGGGTGCAGTGGACCATTGAAGCTGCAGCTGAGAGGGGTTACCAGTGAGAGCAAAACAATTACCCTCAGATCACAGTTATTAAGCTGGTCAATAAAGGCACAAAATGACCACTAGTAAAATATGAAAAAATGGTATCTTATCGTATAATGTCCGAAAAGTATGATTTTTTTGTATCTGAACAATTGTAAACTGCAGGGAAACCTTTCTGACTTTCATCCTTCTGTGCATGATTTTGGAAGCCTCCCATAGGAATCAATGGCACTCTGCAGCTCCAACCTGGCCCAAGGAAAGTCATAATACCGAAGCTTGAATGAATCCAAAACTTTTGTACTCTTCTCGACAATACGATTCTGTCACGCTTGTAGACGCAAAGTATAAAAAAGTCGCGCAAATGTACGAAAAAATTGCAGATAATATACAAAAGTTGTAACCTTTAAAAAAAATATGAATTTTTTGTATTCAGACCTGTCGTACTTTGATGAATGTGCCCCTTGTTTTTGTATATAATATTATTAATTAAAGATCCCCTTATAAGTCTTGCATGAATCACACACAAGAACCAAGCCAACATAATGAAAGGCATTTTCTGATTTTCATATATAGTCACCCGCTGAGTGCCATCTGGTGTGTGAGAGTGACCATGGTAGCAAATTTAATTGTGTACAGTTATATATAGTGTTGATTATTTTACCCTCACGGTGACTGTATCCCCTTTAGCAAATTGTCACAATCCCCAGATGACTTATTTCTATGTACTCATTTTAATACCAGCTGAGTGCAGCACTGATATAATCTTCAAATCTTTAACATATAGGGTTTATGTAGCCATACCTTCTAGGCCAGGGGTGCCCGAACTACTTTGGCTCCTCCCTGCGTACGTATGCGATGCCCAATAAACGCGCCGCACTTCCGCATCCGCGCTGCACTTCCGCATTTCCTGACTTAGACGTGGTACACCAGAAATCCATGGGGGATCGACTGGTAGACTGCGATCAAGGTTTTGCCCAACTCTTTTTTCTTTTTTTTTTTTTAATAAAAAATAATTTTGTTTGTTTAATCTGTTTTATTGCTGCATATATCTTGTGCATACATAAATCTTAAAATTGTAAATTTTCAGTAAATCCGGTTATATCCTATGGGATAGCACAAGGGCCACCAAAAAAAAATAAATTCTGGGGAATTATGACTTTGAGACTTAAGACACTTATGAATTTTAATCTTATAATTATGACTTTAAAAAGTCAAAATTATGACATTTATTCTCATAATTATGACTTTAAAAAGTTGAAATTATGACTTTTTAAAGATTCAGATTTTTTTTTCTGTTTCTACAAAACCTGCTGTTAAAAGTCATAATTTTGACTTTTTAAAGGACATGTAAAGCCTACATTTGCCTACAATGTATATCAGTTGGGCATGTCTCCCCCACCCAAATTGCATCATTTGTACTGCATATATCCCCTCCGCTTGCCAGCACCATCACATTTTCCTAAACCAAATAGCAGCTTTCACCTGGTGGCCATTTTTCCTCTGATACATAGTTACATTTAAATCTGCAAACAGCATACACACACACACAGACCCTTATTCAGCATACATTTAATCAAGAATACAGGCTCACACAGGCAGAACTGTCTCTGATAAAAGTTCTGCTTTGTTTGAGCACTGTAATGGTAAAGCTGAGCTCAGGAGAAAAAAATTGAAGCAGGCAGCTAGAGCTGAGTTTCTATGGGAACCAGAAACTGGTTCTTTACTGGCTGCTAGACTGGAGGGTGTGTTTAGTAATCTGAGCTTAGAACAACCGAGCATGCTCACAAGCCAGAAGTCAAAGCAAATTCCTGAGGGAGGGGGCTGAGTGGGTTACAGGAGGAGAAGGAAATCTAAGTGATTAAGGGGATGCTGCAGCCATACTATTAACCTCTGAACAACCAGTGTGGCAGGTATTGAAAGATTTCAAAGAGGCTGTTCACTGATTACATTTTTGTGTGTGGGGTTTACATGTCCTTTAAAGTCATAGTTATGAGATTAAAAGTCATAATTTCAACTTTTTAAAGTCATAATTATGAGTTTCAAAGTCACAATTTCGACTTTTTAAAAACTCAAAATTATGAGTATAAATGTCATAATTATTACTTTTAAAAGTCATAATTCAACAGAATTTTATTTTTTTTGTGGCCCTAATGCTCTTATCTATAGTATCCTTTGCCCACTGTCTTTTCAGGCAAAGCACTTATTTTGTAACACGTGTGCTTCATTTTATAGAAATTTTACTATCCAAGTTATATACATATATTGTAGTGTTGAGTAGTAATCATGGCTAACAGACCCTCTCTACATAGAATCATATATATATATATAACTTTTGTTATATATAAGTTTGTATAAAGATAAAATGTATCTTGTCTTAAAATCTGGCCCTATATTTGGTTCTTCTGCTACCTGAGAAAAGTATTGTGATTTACAAATCACAGTCTACATAGGCATCACTGACAACACACAATAGCTGGACAAGTTTATTGAGGAAAACTATACCCGCAAACAATGTAGGTCTTTTCATAAAAGTATAGTTTTTTTTAGTAGTATATGCTATTGGGTACTCTTAATGAGAAAATTGCCATTTTAAGGATTAAGGGCCGCCTACTGGGATCATAGGATACACAGTGCACACAAACAAGCCAAGGCACACATACATGCTAGGCCCCATCAGCCAATTAAATGACCGAGTTATACTACTTCCTGTTACAGTTGGAACTGAATTATTTCTGGTCATGTGACACAACCCATCATAAAATGGTGGATCAAGGGAAAGGATTTAAAAGGGCAATATTTACTGATATATATATGTAGGGACCCATAGGGTTAAATGGCCCCTGTGGCTTTAAATCCCTACAGGTTCAGTTCCCTTAGTTGCTGGGCAGAAGGGAATGTATCTAAGTGAGTTCATTAACAAATGTGTGCTATTGGTTAGAAGGTATGGTGACCACATCCTGCCTCACTTTGGTATAGTGCTGGGAAAGGAGTTGCATCTTCCTGTTTGCTTCCACCTGAGGAACAGGGTGGATGTGTGCTGAGAGCCCAGGGCATGGGCCCAGGCCCAGTTAAAGTTGGGGAACAGGGCCCCGTGAATGAGGCATTAGATAGTGACAGGTGTAGCTCCCTTTATAGTAGGAGTGTAAGGCAGTTAGGGTTGAGCTAGAAAGAGCAGTTCTGAGATTCTTCAATAGGTCAATTAACATAATATAAACTATCTGTCGGTTAAGTATTCATTTCTGGTGTACAGTTTTCCTTTAAATTACTTCTTCAAGTGCTACTACTCAAGGGAGCCTTGGAGTACCAGACAAGATAATTTACTTCAAACCCTTTTAGCTTTGGCTAATGCCACATAGCGGTGAAATTCAGCCCCCAAGTTGGCATCAGTATTTCCCTGTGTCTGCATCTAGAGCCATTGTATTGGCCTGGGTGCAGGTACATGGAGCTTAATTCTATGCAAAATGCATACTTGTGTGTTTCTCCACTTAAATCCGCTTTGCTTACCTGCACCTGGCCTGATGCAATGGCTCTGGGTGCAGGGAAAGGCTGATGTCAGTGTAGGTCAAGAATCAGTCCCATGTCACACTGGCCTAAAGCATCATAGTCACCCTCGGTTGTTAACATTTTTACTGATTTCTGTGTTATACGTTTGCCCTATCACTTGCATACACAAGACACCAAAGATGATGAGGTTTGCATCGCATTGCCTACTAAATAGCGATGTCACTACCATTAAGATGACTGCATCTCAACTAAAGAATGTCAACCCTAATGATAATATTAGTGACATCATCACCACACATCTGTACTACTCAGTTAATCAACCCACAAATCTGATATTCATCAATACATTTTTTTATCAGTTCTCATTTACCAGTAGTCTACTCCACCAGTCTGCCCATTTCTAAATATGTTTCTTAAAAAGGCATAATATTGTCTTTTGTGAAATATTATAGAAGACACAATTTGGAGCCCAAAACTACAGAATATTCTTGTATTTTAAGGTAAGCAGTACAAAGTGGTTATTACCCTACATCAGTCTTAAAATAGTTGCCTTTAGTGGTTTGTCCCATTTCGCTTCACCATAAAATTTGCAAAACTGTGAAAAACACAGAAAGATTAGTGAAATGCAGATATCATGCAACTTTTTTTGACACAACCACAACTGCAATTTTTTTGATGAGAGACCAACATTTTCCTCACTCTCCAAATTTTTGCAGTTGTTTCACAAAAAAATCTGCCAATGGTGAAATTCACCATCCATGCCAATCCATGCCTAGGGAAAAATTTCACTCATAAGTTGCCTTTTAAATATATATACATCATGCAGTATGTCACGTATATTTCCATGACTAATTAAAAAAAAAAAATATCCTTTCTTGGGTCACTTCTAAATTGAGGATAGCATCTTTAACACACATAATTTAAAGCAGATGTGTCAAGCTGCCACGTGCTTTTTTTTCAGAAGCATATGCTGTGGAAATAATCTGTTTCATATAGATGCCGTTGGACATGGTTTAACCCCGCTGACCTTGCTGATTTGGCTCCTATTGTATTTGATCAGTGTTTTTAGAATAACAGTTGCAGACCCTCCTACAAGGGTGTGAAAAGCCTTCACAAAGATTTGTGCTCAATGAATTGGATCTAATGCGTGATTAGATTGGCACATGGGGAGGTGAAAATGGTATATCAACAACAAAGTCTTCATTTTTACATATGAATTGTTGAGACTCCAGCTATTGTATATGGCAGTATTAATGGTAGGTGCACCAGATGCTAGTTTTCTCTTCATCAGGTTTTTCAAAAGCCATCAGTCAAAATCTACATTATCTTATTTGCAACAGAAGCTTATAATTAGGCACACATTAAAATAAAATAGGATGTAAAATCATGGTCACTCCAATTGTCTTTGCAATAATTAAAGCATTAAGTGCAATTTCATGTATATTTGTGCATAAAAGAATATTTGAACTCTGTTCCAAATATATATATTTTTAGCTAACAATAAAACCAGAATCTGGGCTACATTAGATTATTACATCAGTATATTTATAATTTTAAATTATAGAGAGCCGCACACACAAGGACTTTAACGATAAAGTGAAAAAATGTATTAAAAAAAAAACGTTTCGAGTACTGACTGTACTCTTCCTCAGGGACAAACCATATATATATATATATATATATATATATATATTTTTTTTTTTTTTTTTTTTTTTAAATATTATGTTAGTGGAAGATAGGACTTATCATCAATATTAAACTAATGATAAAGGTTAACTATAAACAACATTTCTTTTTTCTACCTTATTTACTATACTGTATACTATGTTACTTTATCAAGATATCAGAGTAACACATGTAACCCCTATTTGGCTGTAAAGCAGACAAAGACCAGGCTAGGCTATAGAGCGTGTGCTACACTTGAATCTAACATACAGGATGGGCCTTCACTATGAGGAAATATCAAGGGGGAGGTAGTGCAAAAATTTAAGAAATAAAGGAACCCAGAAGGTTCTTGCAGCAAACTCAAACAGAACTGATTTTATTGTCCAAGACAAGTGATCCACAGGGATAGATGTAGCAATACTCAAAATGCAGATTCAGATCAAATTAATTGGCAGGTTCAATGCAGAGCAAACAAAAAGGGTTGCACCTTTGTGGAGAGTAACATGGGTAGTAACAAAGTCCTAAGGGTTTCTACCTCTTGTGATCTGGATCCTCTACAACAGACGTGGATCAGGGAGAACAAACTAAGCATGATACCCTTGTTACTACTGTGGTCCCTTCACTAAGGTAGCACAGCCTGTAGTCCCACTGTCTCTCCTGGTTGAAGCACAAAAGATCCACTACTAAAAATGCTCTTACTAAATAAAGCTGAATATCTCATTTTCCTAGAAAGTGCTATTATGAAGTTAACCTGCTCTTACTATCCCTCATTCATGGGGTCCCTGCTCCCCAACTTCACTAGAGGTACGGGTCTTCTAGGTAAGAACACTTCTGGGCCTTGTTGATCCCAGGCTCCCTGAAGCACCTGGTTCAACAGATTCAGGGTAAAAAAGAAAGATCTTCCCTCTGCTAAACACTATATTACAATGTGCAGGAAGTGGTCCTAAACCTTATATGCTTATAATACAGAATATGTAAATTACAAAAAAGATACATGGGAATCTGCCTAGTAACAGTGAAATTAAGAAATTGCAGGTTTTAAAGCTATAGGGATTGTTAACCCTATAGGTCCCTACATACTTGTGTTGCTATGTAATGTGCCTTAAAAAGGACAAGGAAACCCTTAGATTGACTTTTTGACCATAGGATTAACACCCCATTGCTGAAGTGAGCTAAATTATTTTGTCCTTCATGTACCATTAACATTTTAAAGTTGTTAGCCGCATCAGCGATTACCGCTACCATGTTTCTCTCTTCTTTCTGTATTGAGAGAGCCCACGTCGCTATGGTAACTTGGGGGTCATTTCACAACACCGAGCAAATTAGGCTGTCGGCAGTAACCCATGGCAACCAATAAAATAGTTGCATTTATTGTTCTACCTGCAGCTGGCTGAAAAAAGTAAATCACTGATTGGTTACTATGGGTTACTGCCCATGGGCAAATTTGCTCAGCTTTAAATCAACCCCACTGTCTTCCAGACTGTGTGAATTGCTTTCAAAGGTGGGCCTTTGGGGAGATTGGTGCATTAATTTTAAAGTTCCTTCTAGCTGCTGCGTTCTGCATATTCTCCAGTTCCCTAGATTCATATGCACGTGTTCTTGATTTTGCTACAGATCGCAGCTTTGTGGGCAATTGTGGTTCAGCTAATCAGCTCTTTCTTTGCAACATGTAACATGTAGTGTTAGGTAACAGCAGCACTGTATGACTTATTTTATTGAGGCTTTTCATATGAGACAAGATGTATTTGGCCTTTTCTTGTCCTTTAACCGTTCTTACAACCATATTTAATAGTACAGTAATACAACTTTATTGTGTCTTGGTATGTTAAATAAAATACACAAAGGATCCCCAACCTTTTTTACCTGTGAGCCAAATTTAAATGAAACATTCAAACCTATACTATTAAACATAGCCATTAAACATAACAGGACTTGTTGGACCATTCTCCTATACTTAATTTTATTTGATTCACTAAGAATTTTACAGTTTCATAATGCATTGTATTGGACATAAGAGGGTGCACGTGGCAGAAGGAGGAGAGCAGAGCTAGGCCTAAACAGATGGTGGTTACAGGGGATTCGATGATTAGGAAAGTGGACAGGGTAATCTGTCGAGCAGATCTCTTCAACCGAACAGTTTGCTGTCTTCCTGGTGCCAGGGTTCGGCATGTGGTTGATCGGGTTGACAAATTATTGGGAGGGGCTGGGCATGACCCGGCTGTCTTGGTACATATCGGTACTAATGACAAAATGAACGGTGTGTGGAGGACCTTAAAGAGTGAGTTCAGGGATCTAGGCTCTAAGATTAAGGATTTTTTCTGAAGTTTTGCCGGTGCCACGTGCAAGTTTAGGGAGACATTGGGAGCTTAGGGAGCTAAATGCATGGCTAAAGTCTTGGTGTAGGAAGGAAGGGTTCCTAGAGCACTGGGATGAGTTTTCTTTGGGGTACAATCTATACAGCTGTGACGGATTGCACCTCAATGGAAGGGGGTCCGCTGTGCTAGGGGAGAGAATGGTTAAGAGGCTGGAGGAGTGTTTAAACTAGACAAGGGGGGGTGGGTGAGCTAGAGTTTTATGGGAAATCTAGTGTAGACGGGGCAGTGGGATTAGATAGGGTTGTGGGGAAGGACTGAGGGGGGCATATAGTTTATCAGATAGGGAGCTCCCATTGTTACAAGGGAAACACACTTAATTATGCAAATCTATAAGTTCCATGCAGGATGCTGCCGCTTTGCAGAGCAATTTGACAAAATTGGAAAACTGGGCAGCAAACTGGAAAATGAGGTTCAGTGTGGACAAGTGCAAAGTTATGCACTTTGATAGAAATAATATAAATGTGAACTATCTACTGAATGGTAGTGTGTTGGGGGCATCCTTAACGGAAAAGGATCTAGGGGTTTTTGTAGATAACAAGTTGTCTAATTCCAGGCAGTGTCATTCTGTGGCTACTAAAGCAAATAAAGTGCTGTCTAGTATAAAAAAGGGCATTGACTCAAGGGATGAGAACATAATTTTCCCTCTTTATAGGTCCCTGGTAAGGCCTCACCTTGAGTATGCAGTGCAGTTTTGGGCTCCAGTCCTTAAGAGGATATGAATGAGCTGGAGAGAGTGCAGAGACATGCAACTAAACTGGTAAAGGGGATGGAAGATATAAGCTATGAGTTTAGACTGTCACGGTTGGGGTTGTTTCCTCTGGAAAAGAGGCACTTGCGAGGGGACATGATTACTCTGTACAAGTTCATTAGAGGGGATTATAGGCAGATGGGGGGGTTTCTCATAAAAATGATCAACACACCAGAGGCCACCCCTTTAGATTAGAGGAACCGAGTTTCCATTTGAAGCAGCGTATGTGGTTTTTCATGGTGAGGGCAGTGAGGTTGGGGAATGCCCTTCCTAGTGATGTGGTAATGGCAGATTCCGTTAATGCCTTTAAGAGGGGCCTGGATGAGTTCTTCAACAAGCACAGTATCCAAGGCTATTGTGATACTAATATCTACAGTTAGTATTAGTAGTTGTATATTTAGTTTATGTATGTGAGTGCATAGATAGGTCAGTATAGGTTGTGTGTGGTGGGTTAACTTGGAAGGGTTGAACATGATGGACTCTAGTCTTTTTTCAACCCTATGTAACTATGCAAGAAGTTGGGGGGTGAAGCTACAATATGGAGCTCACACTGACCCTGCATATAATAGCAACCACTAGGAAGTGGTTCTATGAGGTGTGATCATCAACCTCAAACTAAGACTATCAACCTTAAATTCTGCACTATCTAATGTCAATAAATAAGAACATTAAAGGACAATGAAAGGTTAATATAAATTAAAAGTAAGTCTAAAGGCATTCTTTTTAAGTACTTACTGCATATCTAAATTCCCAGATCCCTGCTTGCTTCTCTGAGATATGGTGCTGGCAGCCTACAGCAGTGTGAAGACTACAGTGACATCACTGAAATCCCTCTGGCCTTCCTATTCTCTGAGCATGTGTGTAACTTGATCCTGTCTGCTGTTCTGAGCTACACATGCCCACCAGCCAATCAGGAGCGGATCTGGCAGGAGGGAAGGGGGGGGAGGGAATGAAACACATGTGCAGTATGAAGCAAGGAGGGAAAGGAAGGGAGAATACCTTTTTAGAGATGGCTGCCTGTTCTAGAAAATGTGAAGTAAGTGTGACTAATCAAATATTTGATTAGGTGAGCCACAAGTGTGGCGTTTTTACTAAACAATAGGAGGACTATTGGGCAGTATGCTTTTTAAATTTTGACTTGCATTCTCCTTTAAAGGTGAAGGAAAGGTAAAAACTAAGTAAGCTTTATCAGAAAGGTCTATGTAAATACAGCCATAAGCACTAACAGAAACGCTGCACTGAGTTCTCTATCAAAAAGAAACAGGATTTGTTTTCCTGTGCCAGAGGCACGCAGCTGTCCCCTCTCCTGCTCCCCGCTCCCTCAAGAATGCTAAGAACTCCCTCCCCCCTTAGGAATGTGTGATCTGAGCCAATCAGCAGGAAGCTTCCTCATAGTCTTACTAACTGAGCATGTTCACCGGTCTTGGTGCGGCAGCGAGGCATTATGGGAACTTTCTTTACTGAGCTCAGCGTTTTTTTTTCCTATGAGGCTTATGATCATCTGAACGGGAGAAATATAGGGAGACTTAAGGGCACTATTGAGAGAACTGAAGGTATGCCTGCAGCTTGAGATTAACTCTTTATTAGACTTTCCTTCTCCTTTAAGATATTTTGTGCATAAATCTACTAGAAAATGCCTTCCCCTTTAAACAAATCAGGGTTTGTTGTCCATGTAGGGCAATATATTTAGACTGACTGTCTGCATCAATGTCATCCCTGGCCTGGTCATTCCTGCGGTCACTTTATTCTGATTCATTATGAAGTCTGCTGTTCCATCATAAATTTCTCACAGGGACTAAACTTTACCAGCAACTTGCTTTACTAGGTTAAAATTTCTAAATGGTCGTCTTAATCCACTTGTCCGTAGCTTTGATTGATGGGAGCTACAACATGAAGATGGCCACTTCCCTTGTATAAACTACAAAAATATACTTCCCGGAAGTACAATTCATTAAATTACATATAAATCGTTATATTATGTACATTTAAAGGAACAGTAACACCAAAAAATCAAAGTGTATAAAAGGAACTACAGTATAATGTACTGTTGCCCTGCACTGGTGCAACTGGTGTATTTGCTTTAGAAACATTACTATAGTTTAGTAAATGAAGCTGCTGTGTAGCCATGGGGGCAGCCATTTAAAAGAGAAAAGGCACAGGTTACATAACAGATAACAGATAAGTTCTATACAATACAATGGTGTTTTATCTGTTATCTCCTATGTGCCTGTGCCTTTTCTCCTTTTTCCATCTTGAATGGCTGCCCCCATGGCTACACAGCACCTTTTTATATAAACTATAGAAGTGTTTCTAAAGCAAATGTGCAAATTTTACCAGTGCAGGGCAACAGTGCATTGTATTATGATTCTTTAAAAACATTTTTATTTTTTGGTGTTACTGTTCCTTTAACTCAAAGATTACATTATAAATATCTAAAAATCCAATATGATTTCATTGCAATAAATTCTTAATAGTTCCAGAAAATAGAATTGTTTCATTTTGCAACTTAACACAATCTAAACCATAACAACCTCAGGATTGTTGAACATTTACCAGCAAATATAAATACCAAGAATTTTACCATTTCTACAACATACTTCAGGAGTGTTGAGTTAATTTGCAAGCAAGGCATGATTTGTGTAGAGTTTGTGTGTTTCCCGTCCGTGTTTATTTCATTTATGTTCTCATTTCCTCTAGGTTCTTTGATTTCCTGGGCTAAAATTAGACTAGAAGCTTGATCTGTTTTCCATAAAACATTCTGCAGGTTGTACTTCAATAGTCATGTCTGACTTCAGTTCAGTCCATTAAACAGGAAGCTTGTTCTAACAATATTGTTTTAATACAGTCTCTGTTCTGGAACAAAAGGCCACGTGCCTCAAGTATAAACAGCATGGATTGCAGTGGTGAATATGGGATTATTTCATGAATAAGCCCACACTCCTTTCAATGTGCATTGATTTTTGTGGTCTATTTATCTGAGGTCAGCAAGCAGATACATTGGAGCATATATGTTAAAGCATTGCATGCATTTTATTACAGAAAATACATAACACATTTTTATACATTATTTGAAATCATTTCCAAGCACCAAGCATTTAGGAGATTTTTCTGGTGAAATTCTCCTCAAAAATGAATTATCAATGTAGAATTTTGTGTTTTGCTTTTTTTAATTCTCTTTGTTGAGCATTCACTTAAAGGAGTTACATTTAATTTTGAACAAGAAATATAATGAAGAGTAGCCTGTTAAAGAATTAGATATGTGCTGCCATGACATATTTATGGAATGGTGTCAGTTTTAATCTTTACTTGTGGCAAGAGGCAAGTGAATTAGAAGCCAAGCCAATTTAATTGCATGTCAGTCACAGGAGATCAGATACTGCTTTGTATGATAATACCAGGTTTTTTTTGCATAGAATAATATCTGTTGTAGCATAGGGCAGAAGCACAGTTGAGAGGGACCTGATGGTACTATTTATGGCTAGAAATATTATTAATGAGTTGTGTATTTACATTTGTTGTAAGTTTGTAAGTGTCTCTCTAATATATCAGAATATTTGGCTCTTTTTTAGATGAATTTTAATGTTGTTTTGCTTTGATCCCAAATGCCACAGATGATTCCCACATGTGGTGTGTTTTTTTATTTTCTTTTTATTAAACAACAACAAACAGTTGTATTAAAGTAATTTGTGTGCATGCACTGTATCTTTTTTTAAAAAAACAATATAAAAAACTGTTAATATACATGTATGGGTTTTCTAATCCAGAAAGCTCCAAATAACAGAAAACTACACTACTAATATTGCAGTTACTGTGGGTTTTCTTCATTATTATATTTGTCTTGCATCCTTTATTATAATAGTGATCATGGCAAAATGTACATCTATACATAAGATCAGTCATCCCCAACCAGTGGCTTGTGAGCAACATGTTGCTCTCCAACCCTTCGGATGTTGCTCCCAGTGGACTTAAAGAATAAGTAAACCTTTTTTTTTCTATCAGTAAAATTACTCTAAACAGCCTCCAGAATTACCTACCTTTGTCCCAGCATTCTGTCTGACCTGGTTCCTCAGTTAGACGATAATCCTTTCCTTTGCTTCCTTGCGCAAAGTAAAGCCCCACCCCCACTTCCTGTTCAGGTCTCTCATAAAAAAAAAACAACCCTAATGCACAGACTGGCTCCTGCTGCCTCCAGGCATGCGCAGAAGGCTCTCCACTACAACAACAGGTTGTCAAATTGAAGAGACTTTTTTAGACTGACAAAAGGTACGCCAGGTTTAAGCTGCCGAGAACCATTGAGTCCTATGAAGGCTTAGAATAGTAGAGGAATAGAATGGCAGTCTGTCCTTGACACATTTTCAAATTAATCCCATCATTGTTTTCTATTTCACACATTTTCAAGGGGAAGTCAATTCCATCATTGTTTTCTATTTTACACATTTTCAAGGAAAAGTTAATCACATCATTGTTTTCTATTTCACCTAGATTCAAGTGAAACCTAAACACATTATTGTTTTCGAAGAATGTTCCTAAAATGGTCGCTGGAGCACTTTTTGTTTGGGAAAGTAACGAGGATTCATGGAAATGAACGCCCATTAAAACTTAACAAATTTCTTGAGCTTTCCAAATTTTGCGGTTCCAAAAAAATCGTGATTTTCAGACAATAAACTGAATATTTTTGTTTGACCCTACCAACATGATCATGACAATTAATAAATGCAAGAATGCATAGTGTTTTATTTGAAAAAAAGTTTATATGGGTTTTCAGGCTGGAAAGATTCTAGTTTTAGTAAATCTGCCCCTTTGTGAATTTCCTAACTCACTTCAGGATGATTCTTTCATCATCTGTTTTTTCATCATCTGAAATGCTGAACAAACTCAAAAATGTGTGCTTATTTATTAAAAAACATGAATACAATGCAAATATGATTGCATTAAACACTATTAAAAAAACTCAAATGCATCACATTCATATTCTACTCATTTTCAATGGGTCTAAAAAAATCTCAAATTGAAAGAATTGCTTACATTTTGTCTAGGACAAATTCCACATTTTTCTACATGATGTCAAAGTTTTACAATTGAGTTTTGGAACCCCTAATTTAAATTTGGGAGTCTGCAAAACTCACCAAATATTAGGAGCCCCGTTCTTTTTTTTTTTTTTTTTGAAGGCCAGTCAAAGCCCAAGGGTTTTGGAATCATGTTCCTCAATACACAGATTGCTGATAAAGCTGTTTTATTCAAATCACCTGTTTGACACCATTGTGCTTCCATATTGTTTCCCCAGGCTCCATTATTCAAAGATCAAATGTGATGGGTGAGCTGTTTCCTCTTGCAGAACATGCACTGCTTCATAGTTCTGCCAAAGAACATCCACAACTTACAGTACTGGAAGAATGAAAGGTCATACTGCCATCTGGGGAAGCTCTAGGAGTCTAAATGATTAGATAAGCTGTGGGTTTTAATTTAGATTCAAAGTAGTAATATTAGGTACTGGTGCATACTGCAGAATTTTAGTTCCATGGACTTTTGTATTTTTCTGTTTGTAGACTTTAAAATGAATTAAATGATAATAAAAGGTAATATCTAAAAATATGGTTATGCTTTAAAGATGCTTAACACCTACATCAAGAACTGTTTTGCAATATGCCACCCAGAGGTGTTCTTGTCTGCGGTTATGCCTTAACAGTCTTTATCATCAATATTTAAAGGAAAACTATACCCCAGAATAAATACTTAACCAACAGATCATTTATATTATGTTAAGTGACCTATTAAAGACTCTCGGCAAACTGGAATATATATATATATACAGTATATATATATATATATATATATATACAGTATATATATATATATATATATATATATATATATATATATATTTCAGTAAATATTGTCCCTTTACATCCTTTCCCTTGATCCACCATTTAGTGACGGGCTGTGTGCTCCCTCAGAGATCACATGATCAGAAATAATGCAGCTCTAACTGTAACAGGAAGTAGTGTGGAAGCAAAAGAAAAAGCTCTGTCCATTAAAGGAGAAGGAAAGGCTAAGTTGCTTGGGGGGTGCCAAAATGTTAGGAAAAAATTGCACTAGCCGGGGGTACCAGTAGCGAGCCCTTCTTCTGCCGGTGAAATCCCTGTGCCGGCACATGTGCAGTAGAGCCGACTTTCTTGTTAAAGTTCGGCTTTTCACTCTACCTAACATTTTGGCACTCCCAAGGGACTTAGCCTTTCCTTCTCCTTTAATTGGCTTATGTGGCTTATAATGTATGTGCCTTGGCTTGTTTGCGTGCACTGTGAATTCTATTATTCCAGGAGCTGGTCCTAAGTCTTAAAATGACGATTTTCTATTTAGGAGGACAGAATGAAACAAATAATTAAGCAGGTTTTTACATATAAACTTGTTTATGCAATAAACTTTTATAGAGAACTACATTGCTTGGGGGTATAGTTTTCCTTTAAGAGTTAAGAACCACGTCATCAAAAACACTTGGGAAGGGGGCAGTACAGGCACTCTGCCAGAGATGCTGTTTCACATTCCATAGAGTATATTGCTATTTATCATCATAGATTTTGTGTCATTATATTAAATCCTATCAGGCAAATGTCTTACATGGCACAGTGTCAGATTCTCTCTTTTTTTTTTTTTAAATTATTTTTTTCCACAAACTTCTTTTTCAACATTATTTTTTTAAAGATAATGTGTTTTTAAAAAAATAAAAAGCGTGCTACTTAAATCCTGTGGAGCTTTATATAATTTGAAAATGCAATGTTTACAAAAACAATAGTGGGAACAAAAGCAAACAAAACACAAAATAACATTATCAAGAACCCACTTGCATTTTAAACATCAGTAGCCCCTAAAGTATTAATAAATAAGCCCTATATATTTGTCTTCCTGAAACCCTCCTGCTCAAAATTTATATCTGTTGAGTAGCAGTGTATATTACTGTAAATGTATTAAATTGCAACCAATAAGTGATTACGTTCTCATAGTACACATGAACAGTATGACATGAAAACACATCCAGTTGTTGTGTAAGGGTAGTCATGAAAATAAGAAATTATGAAGAATACTTTAAATTATCAAAAACAGCAAGGTATGTTTTGCTATAGACCAGAGGTCGGCAACCCGCGGCTCCGGTCAGGCTGGTGACTAACATCCTCCGCGGCGAGCAGCGCGCCTGAAAAGCCACTGAAAGACTTCTGACTTTTAGTCTTTCAGTGGCTTTTCAGGCGCTGCTCTCCGCGGAGGATGATGTGTGTGCTGCCGCTGGCCGGCAGCCTATCAGAGAGGCCGCCGGACCGCGATGATGTCATCGCGCCGCCAGCGCTGAAGAGGACTGAAGCCAGACTACAGGAGGACCGGGCTGAATGAAGGCGCGTGATTCGCTCTCAGGAGGTAAGTCACACTTTTAGGGGGGCCTGGCACATTAGGGGGGACTCTGGCACATTATAGGGGGGGACTCTGGCACATTATAGGGGGGCCTGGCACATTAGGGGGGACTCTGGCACATTATAGGGGGGCCTAGCACATTAGGGGGGACTCTGGCACATTATAGGGGGGCCTGGCACATTAGGGGGGACTCTGGCACATTATAGGGGGGGACTCTGGCACATTATAGGGGGGCCTGGCACATTAGGGGGGACTCTGGCACATTATAGGGGGGGCTATTGGACTTTGGCACATTATAGGGGGGCCTGGCACATTAGGGGGGACTCTGGCACATTATAGGGGGGCCTGGCACAT
Organism: Xenopus tropicalis; assembly: GCF_000004195.4. NCBI lineage: Eukaryota > Metazoa > Chordata > Amphibia > Anura > Pipidae > Xenopus > Xenopus tropicalis. The sequence continues at coordinate 77,968,854 of NC_030682.2, read as the reverse complement.
TAGGGGGGACTCTGGCACATTATAGGGGGGCCTGGCACATTAGGGGGGACTCTGGCACATTATAGGGGGGGACTCTGGCACATTATAGGGGGGCCTGGCACATTAGGGGGGACTCTGGCACATTATAGGGGGGGCTATTGGACTCTGGCACATTATAGGGGGGCCTGGCACATTAGGGGGGACTCTGGCACATTATAGGGGGGGACTCTGGCACATTATAGGGGGGCCTGGCACATTATGGGGGACTCTGGCATATTATAGGGGGGCCTGGCACATTAGGGGGGACTCTGGCACATTATAGGGGGACCTGGCACATTAGGGGGGACTCTGGCACATTATAGGGGGGGACTCTGGCACATTATAGGGGGGCCTGGCACATTAGGGGGGACTATTGGACTCTGGCACATTATAGGGGGGCCTGGCACATTAGGGGGGACTCTGGCACATTATAGGGGGGACTCTGGCACATTATAGGGGGGCCTGGCACATTAGGGGGGACTCTGGCACATTATAGGGGGGGCTATTGGACACATTTTGCGGCTCCAAGTTTTTTTTTCTTTTCGAAAACGGGTCCAAGTGGCTCTTTATGTCTTAAAGGTTGCAGACCCCTGCTATAGACTGTTTGCAACAGAGGATTACCAGTCGTTTAACCTCTCTATGATAATAGCTGCAGGATACAGAAAGAAAAGGCAATCGTTATCTGGTAGAAAATATATGATCTACACATGCTAAATGAGGTTCAACCATTTCTTAGTGGTAAATGTATCAAGTCATGTTACTGATCTGCTATTTCTCATACAGATGGTTTTTCATATGCATATTGTTAAACATCTTCTCTCTCATCTTTCTCTCTCATCATCATGCATGTCTGGTTGTGTACAGATGAACTGTATCAATACAAAGTGCATATTCTGCTATCAGTCCTAAATGTAGTGATCTTGAGGTCTGCACTGGGTAGGCAGGCATACTAAAGTGATGGATTTGAATAAAGATTGCATCAGAGTAGAAGCAGATGAGCAATTAAAATATACATTCAAAGATCCTAAATATAAAGTTATGAAAAAAGAACCTTCAGTCTGTAGGGCAAATATATGACCTGATCAGCATACAACAAATTCCAAGTGTCCTTAATGTACGTTATTTGAATGCCTTATCCCTTGAGAAAACCATTCTGTATTGATCTGTTTCAGTCAATAACAGGCAGTTAGATAGCAGCTGACTGGTAGAAAAGAAATCACAGCTTGATGTGCATTAGTAGAAACTACTAATTGTAACACAAGATTGTAAGGGCAGCTGCTTCATTTTGAGTGCTATTTTGAGTGCTTGTATTGAGTGCTCTGTAATGTCCAGTTTAGTAATGATGGGCAAAATTATTCACCAGCCATGGATTTGCGGTAAAATTTCTATGTTTCACCATTGGCGGATTGTTTCGTGAAACTGGTGTCGAAATTCAGGGCGTAAAAATCTGTAACGCAACATAAATTTTTCACCCACAGCAAAAAAAATTTTGTGGGTTAAAAAAAAAGTTGCTTGTGTCAATTAAATGATGCGTGCAACGATTTTTTTTGATGAGCATCATTTTTGCCATTTCGCAAATCTTTTGAAAGATTCAGGAAATTTTCGCTGAAGCAAAATGGGACAGATTCGCTCATCATCACTACAGTTTTACCCCTGTAGAATCTACATATATCCGAGAAGTGAAAAGTGAACACTTTCTGGAACTTGAAAATGTGGCTTTTTAGGCATTATCAACTGAATATACCCTGTATGTGTATGAAATTAATGCAGCATTTTTCTCCACAGGTACACATCACAAAAAAACTGAATTTTACCTTATTTCTGCCACAGAATGAACAATGCAATTGAGTGCTTGTATTTTTTTTAAAGTTTTAATTTTTATTAAAACATTTCATTGCAGTTAGTGCCATTATTTCTTCTAAATAAGGCATGTGACTAATATGTGTGACTAATATGTGTGACTATACACTCAGCGAAAATATGGTATTGTTCATGCACAAAAACTAGCAAAAAGTACACAGGCTCAACACACACTATGGGGGAGATTTATTACTTTTTCGTACACTAAGATTTTCAGCGCAACTGTGCCCAATCCGCACCAAAGCATACATAATTGTTTGCATTTAATGCAACAGCTGCAATTGTATCCAATCCACCTTTAGACCACAATTAAATAAGTACACATTTTTCCCACACAATTAGGGGCACATTTACTAATCCACGAACATCCGAAAAGTGTCCGAATGCGTTTTTTTTGTAATGATCGGTATTTTGCGACTTTTTCACGAATTTTTCAATCGCTCAATACGAAAAAGTCTCGACAATTCGCGAAAGTCGTTATGGCTATGCAAAAGTCACGACAATTCACGAAAGTCATAACGGCTATGCAAAAGTCGCGACAATTCACGAAAGTCATAATGGCTATGCAAAAGTTGCGACAATTCACAAAAGTCATAATGGCTACGAAAAAGTTGCGACGGTGATGAAAAAATCGCAAAAAATACGAAAAAGTCGCAAAATGTTCATTTCCAATCCGATTTTTTTCCATTCGGGATTCGGATTCGTGGATTAGTAAATCAGCCCCTTAGTGTTGAAAAATGCTGCACTGTGGGTAAAAACGTACTTACTTGCACCAAAAATTGTATTTTGCACACTGCAGGTGTGTTTGTAAATGAGCTCTGTAATGTCCAGTTTAGTAGTGATGGGCAAAATTATTCGCCAGACATAGATTCACAGCGAATTTCCATGTTTCACCTTTGGCGGATTGTTTTGTGAAACTGACGTCAAAATTTGTGGCGTCAAAATCTACATGTGACAAAAAATTTTCACCCATGTCAAAAAAAATTGCTGTGCGTAAAAAAATGAAGTGTAAAAATAAAGTCGCTTGCACAAAAAACATGGCACACGCAACGATCTTTTTGCCGCACAACATTTTCGCCATTTTGCAAATCTTTCAAAAGATTTAGGAAATTTTCGCCGAAGCGAAACGAGACAGATTCGCTCATCACTACAGTTTACCCCTGTAGAATCATATATCTGAGAAGTGAAAAGTAAATGCTTTCTGGCACTTGAAAATGTGGCTTTTAGCCATTATTAATGGAATATACCCTGCATGTGTATGAAATTAATGCAGCATTTTTCTCCATAGATACACATTACAAAAAAAACTGAATTCTACCTTATTTCTGACAGAGAATGAATACAATGAATACAATTATCTAGAGTGCTGCCTATGGAAAACAGTATTTGTTCTGAAACTCTTCATCACTTTAAATTTCTAGGACTGCCATATCATTGTGTCCTGTCCCTTTGAGCTTATTTCAAGCAGCTTGCCTTGTGTCTCAAGTGTATGTAAAAGTATGTAGTGATTTGAAACACTAGTGGGTTTTAGTACAAATCAGCTAGTTAAGTGGCACAGTGGAAGAGTCTGATAATACAAGAGCTGTGCTTTGCCTTTTGTGATTTCAGATATTATAGTTGCATGGAGATCTTCAAAAGCAAATGATATGTTATGCTACATATGAATGATTCTTATTTCAAGTGAACTGTTGTAATATGTGCTAAGGACCTACAATTTCTAATAATAGCTATTGATATTTACTGCTATTCGTAATTCTGAAATAGGTGGGAAAAATGAAATGTCTCTAAAAAAAATACCAGGATTTTATAGGATTTAAATTATGTTTAGAATTTACCATACTACTTAATAATTGAAAATTAATTTAAAATATAAACAATTGTGCTAAATTCAGAAAACATTTTTACTCACAGTCCACTAGTAATGCAAAAGAATATAAACTGCTATAAAAAATATACTATACAAAATGTATTTAGTATTGATATACCATCACATTAAAATCAATTTAAAAATTGGCTGGCCAGCCTACCATAATTCACAACCACATAGCACATTAATAACTTACTTTATACCATAAGTGTACTAAAAAGGTAAAAAATTAAAAATCAAGAAATGTCCCACCAAAATATAAAAATTAAAAATAAATTGAAGTCACTTTTCAATTAAAAAAAACAACAACCAAAAATCACTTGTATTGATTGTTGCTCCTGAAGGAGAGAGGTGTTATACGATTTATGCATGTTTTCTACGGTATTTAGCTTGGTGGGATTAATCAGAAAACCAACATTCTTAACTTGCAGAGTTAACTTCTTTTATAATTCAGGTGAGGTTTGTGCATACCGATGTCACTAATATTGTTCAATTTTACTTGTTCGTGCTGCTGTATATCGTGCAAAATTACCACAGTCTCTAGCAGCCAATATATTTGCACAGATAGTTGATATTATTTAGGTGATTGTTAGACCACCACCAATTCAAACTTCTTCCAGCATACACCAGCTACTGATATGGGGCACCCCCAGTCGTTATATCCGTGTAGCGTAGAGTTTGTAATAAGATGAAAAAACAGAACAATCTCACCCAGCTCAAGCACGTTCATTATGGCGCTCGTCTTCAACTTCCCCACTTTCTCTCGCACCGATGAACGTCTCACTGTCGCTTGCACCTGCGACTCCTCTCTCCTTCACCCAAAATGGCGGCTCCAGTTAATATAACATACGTTCCGCAGTGGAACGCATTAAAGATTTCTCCTTCACAAACAGTGATTATAATGTGGAAAAGTAATCAGATTACTGCTTTATGGAGAGGTGTTGCAGGTCCAAGCAAGTAACAAGCAAATAACAATATCATCACTTACAGTAGATTGTAAGCTCTACGGGGCAGGGACCTCCTTCCCACTGTGTCTCATACCACATGGCACTTTGACATTGGAATGCACAAACCTCACCTGAATTATAAAAGAAGTTAACTTTGCAAGTTAACATTTAAAAAACATTTTGACAAATGGGGCAACTTCACAACACTTGGGGAAAAAAGGCAAGATTCCATTTATACTCTATGGAAGATTTTGTAATTGTGCTGTTGAGATTATTTCCCAGATACCATTCAATGGATTTGGATTATGTAGGGCAGTGGAAAGGCATTGCCAAACTACACATTTAAATTCATACATACTATATATATTTAGGTGGGGTGCAGTGAGGATGATAAAAACAGCAGAGATTGTTTGTCCATATATTGCAATAAGAAAGTTTAGGGCTCTGGCACACGGGGGAGATTAGTCGCCCGCGATTAACTCCCTGTTCGCGGGCGATTAACTCCCTGTTCGCGGGCGACTAATCTCCCCGAGTTGCCTACCCCTGCCATCCCACCGGCAAAAATGTAAGTCGCCGGCGGGATGGCAGACGTGGCGGGGCGATTTGCGGAAATCGCCGAAAAAGCCTCGCGAGTCTTTTTCGGCGATTTGCGCGAAATCGCGCCGCCGCGTCTGCCATCCCGCCGGCGACTTACATGTTCGCCGGTGGGATGGCAGGGGTAGGCAACTCAGGGAGATTAGTCGCCCGCGAACAGGGAGTTAATCGCGGGCGACTAATCTCCCCCGTGTGCCAGAGCCCTTAATGTGAAGGAAAGAAAAAAGGAAGGCCGATGTAGGGTTTGTGCTTCCCAACCGTTTTCTCAGATTGTGTGACAATCATGGGTGAATTCAGGAATGGTTCTAGATAGGGCTGATCTTTCTAACAGCTGAGAGCCCAGAAAGTGGATAAGGTAATCTGCATCCCGTTTGCTAAAACCAAAGAGTTTGCTGTCTCAGAGTGCCAGGGTTGATCTTGTTGATTTTACAAGGGATTCTCCCTTAAATGGCATGCCTCCACCCAGGGATGGTGTTGTGGAACTGTAATCCACCCCCTGGGAACTTCATAGGTTGGGATGCCCCTCCGGGCTAATAGATCTCACCACACGGTAATATGAATAAAGTAAATGAAAAGGTTTATTGGACGAACACCTCTCCAGGAGCAGCTTATCAATAGTATACAGTGCAGGGTATATCTCCATACGTCTCATTGAGTACCATCTCCTGTTGGCCTACCCAATGGTACTCCCGACATGTGCTCCCCTCTAGGGGCTCTCCCCGGTACTCTTGGCAAGACACTCTACCATAGAGTTCCCCCGGTACTCACGCTAGGACGTTACCCCACAGGGACCCACACCGGTACTCTCACTGGGCATCCTCAGATCCGGCCTCCTGGACTAGCGGTAACCTGTTCCACCTACCTAGCCACTTAGTTCCCTGCACTCCGGCTGATATAATGCCGGGAGGTCTTAACCTCTCTACTACTCCTGGAGGGGCCATGTCCGCCCATTCTAAACTACTGTTGTCCTACATGTCACTCCTAGAGCGACCTATTATAGAACTTCTATCACTAAACTGTACCTGGGGTACTCCTGCCTGGAGCAGTCCCCAAAATGTCTGCCTCACAGCACATGGCTGCAACCCTTTATATATCCCAGCACCCCATCTAGTGGTTGCTGGTGAGAAATGCAGGGGAGACTCCCTTTTAGCAGAAAAACACCTAGGACCACCTTTAGGTGTCCAATTCCCTAAGGCCACCCTCTAGTGCCTGTCTAAGGAGAACCCATCCTAGGGGACCCAAATCTTGGGGATCCCTACATTCTCCCCCTGCTGAAAAATTGTCACCTCCTGGCTGACACATCCCATCACAACCCAAATACCTTACACAATACTTTTACCATATTGTTCACATCACACTTCAACAGCCTCTCCTGAGGACTGCCAAGGGTACAATGGGTTGCCTGCAAGGAAATAGTAAACACATAAACATTTTCCATCAATCATATCTCCACCTCTCTTTGAGGGAGTCCATGTCCCAAGGTGATCAGCACCCTGGGATACCTTCCACCAACGGGTGGGCACTTTGATCAGTCCTCTTTAGACTGATGGACCCTCCTGGGTCAACTTTGGGCCTGGCATCCTCCATGGCCAACACAAAAAGCTCCCCTCCGGGAGTCAAACAGGAGCAGTCCTTGCTTCCCAACCAGCCGGTTGGCTGTGGTGTGGGTATCCTTCTCCCATCCCCCAACAGTCCCTTCTTAGGAGAACACAAGTCCCTCCTGAGGGGTACACCAAAACTGTAGGTGCTACTTCCCCTTTAAACTCAGTCACAGCTGTGGCACTGCTGGTCTCCCTAGCTCGGGTGACTAATGGTGCGGTTCCCAGCTTACCGATACGCCGCCTGGGCATCAGCGCCATAGCTGCACTCGGCTCCTTGCTGACCCGCTCCTCTCTCAGGGGACCCACCCAGCACTGGTGGCCACATCAGGTACAGCGCCCTAGTGCTACAGTCAAGGCCTGAAATGCTTCGGCTCCACACTCCCCGCACAGGGGCACCATTACCGGCTCCCCTTTTGGAGGTGGAATTTTCCGCGAAAGACCCCAGCCATATGTAGCGGTAACCTCCGTCACACATCATGCCTTCCATGGGTCTCTCCGGTAGGGACTCTGGGCCCTCGCTACCGCTCTCACTGTTTCCAGACATATTGAGGTAGTTCTCCATCAGCCAGCTCCTCACACGCTGCGTGCTAGACACTGAACTGGAATTTCCCAAGATGGCCGCCGTGACATCATATCGCATCGTCACTTCCTCAGCCCTTGGCACACTTTCTAACACTTCTTATTGGCCGCTGAACCTCACGGGGCGGTCACTATACACGTACACTACACGTCACCCTTGGCCCGCCTCTTTTCTTGCGAGTCGTCCTAGGCTCTCTTGGCGCCAACTCCCTGCAATCCTATTGGCCAGGAGCCTGCCTTGCTCCTCTTTCGCGCCAACTCCCCTCTTGGGATGCGGATCAGGGGTTGCCCAAATCTAGCCCGGTCGGAAGTAGGGTACTGTAGTTACGCTAGGCCTCAATTCCTTTAGGGCCCTTTCTTCTAAACGGTTCTCAAAGAAATCTCAGCAGTGCCTCCAAATGTAGCCCACTTGTTACTTGTTCGTGTGGCACTACCTTGTGGAGCACTATCTTGGCGCTACAGGAGTCCTGAGCCCCCGCTTACTATGGGGGTTTACAAGGGATTCTCCCTTAAATGGCATGCCTCCACCCAGGGATGGTGTTGTGGAACTGTAATCCACCCCCTGGGAACTTCATAGGTTGGGATGCCCCTCCGGGCTAATAGATCTCACCACACGGTAATATGAATAAAGTAAATGAAAAGGTTTATTGGACGAACACCTCTCCAGGAGCAGCTTATCAATAGTATACAGTGCAGGGTATATCTCCATACGTCTCATTGAGTACCATCTCCTGTTGGCCTACCCAATGGTACTCCCGACATGTGCTCCCCTCTAGGGGCTCTCCCCGGTACTCTCGGCAAGACACTCTACCATAGAGTTCCCCCGGTACTCACGCTAGGACGTTACCCCACAGGGACCCACACCGGTACTCTCACTGGGCATCCTCAGATCCGGCCTCCTGGACTAGCGGTAACCTGTTCCACCTACCTAGCCACTTAGTTCCCTGCACTCCGGCTGATATAATGCCGGGAGGTCTTAACCTCTCTACTACTCCTGGAGGGGCCATGTCCGCCCATTCTAAACTACTGTTGTCCTACATGTCACTCCTAGAGCGACCTATTATAGAACTTCTATCACTAAACTGTACCTGGGGTACTCCTGCCTGGAGCAGTCCCCAAAATGTCTGCCTCACAGCACATGGCTGCAACCCTTTATATATCCCAGCACCCCATCTAGTGGTTGCTGGTGAGAAATGCAGGGGAGACTCCCTTTTAGCAGAAAAACACCTAGGACCACCTTTAGGTGTCCAATTCCCTAAGGCCACCCTCTAGTGCCTGTCTAAGGAGAACCCATCCTAGGGGACCCAAATCTTGGGGATCCCTACACTTCTCTAAATAAATACGTATTTAGAGATCTCTTGAAGGCAGAGAGATTGAGAGAAAATCTGACAGATTGTGGGAGCGAATTCCAGAGAAGGGGGGCAGCTTTTGCAAAGTCTTGAATGTGAGTGTGTGAGGAGGGAATGAGAGAGGAGTTGAGGAGCAGGTCAGTAGAGGAGTGTAACACAGTGTTAGCAAAGCAAAATTGCAAAGCAAAACCTTGGTTTAACAGAAAGGTTAGTTTTAAGGTTGGTAAACAAAATGTACATTCAAGGTATTAAAGTTAGCTGGGGGAGCTAAAACTGTTATTATGGACAAAAAGGCCAATAAAGCATGCAAAAAGGTCTTCAGAACTTGTTTCTTCCTGGCCTTGAAAGTCGTATAAACTCGACATGGTATAAATTCGAATTAAACTTAATCATTGTTGTATATATAAAATGTCACAATAATGCTTGAATTGTTCATACAAAAATTTCAAATTTACATTAGAAAATCAAAAATTTTTCGAGTTGAAATAGCATAATTTATCCCAAACATGAATTGGTCCAGCAGCCATTTTAGGAGCATTGGCACTCATTCTCGGAAAATAATATAAACAATGGGCCCGATTCACTAAAGTACGAAATAAGGAGTGCTATTTATAGCATGCGTTAAAAATCTTATCACTTCTTATTTTTCACTCGATTCACTAAAAGGACACTTGTCATAATTAAGAAGCGATGTTCTTGGCGTTATTTATCTTGCGACGACATATTTTCAAGCAACGTGCTGGGTAATATGTTGTGCGCTGCGTAATATATTGCTTGAAAGTATGTCGTCGCAAGATAAATAACGCCAAGAACATCGCTTCTTAATTATGACAAGTGTCCTTTTAGTGAATCGAGCGAAAAATAAGAAGTGATAAGATTTTTAACGCATGCTATAAATAGCACTCCTTATTTTGGACTTTAGTGAATCGGGCCCAATGTGTTTAAGTTTCACTTGAAACTGGGTGAAATAGAAAACAATGATGTAATTAACTTCCCCTTAAAGATGTGTGAAATAGAAAGCAATGAGGGGATTAAATACTCCTTGAAAATATGTCAAGGACAGGCTGTCACTGACTAGTCTAATCATACTATTCTAAACTTTCATGGGATTCAGTGATACTCGACAGATCAAACCTGCCATTTTTTTTGCCATTAATAAATCACATTAACATTAATAAATCACATTTGTTTTGACAGCAAAGAAAAAGCAAAAATTGTGAACTGTTAACAAAACTGTGAAACCAGCTAATGAAGGTCTCCTTCCCAATTCTATTAATGAATAATATGATAATTATTAATAGTTGGTTGACTAAGAAGGATATTTAAAATAATCTAGAACACGTGAAAGTCAATAAAGGTCGAGAATCAGATAGTATTCATCAGAGAGTACTAAAAGATCTCAGGTCTGTGATTGCCAAATCACTTTACTTTTTATAAGATTCTTTGATATCTAGAATGGTGTCAGGGCCTGCTTGGCTTCTGCCAGTTTTATAGTCAAGACCAAAGAGGAAGCTTGAGTTCAAGCAAATAAATAGTCCAAAGTTTGGTATCAGAAGGGTTAATGAGAATCTCTTAGTCAATTTAATAAAACAATGGACTCAGGATCAGGCAAAGGGTCAGAAACCAGAAAACAGTCCAATAAAGTAATTTAGAGCGCACCCAGGAACTTACAATCTATTTATTTTGATGCAATGATATAACGTGGTGGCATATCAATACTTGGCGTGCCAACGCAGTGAGGTTGTGGCCATGGGCCCAGCCATCTTTACTTCGAAGCACACGGAACAAAAAATTTGTGAATTGCTAGTGTGTTATCATTATTCAAAAAGTGATCTTGTTCTCGGCCTGTTTGTTTAACATTGGTTATAGGAAAGTTTTTGGAGAGGGTAATATGGAATAAGAGATTCAAATACATTGCAAATCACAATACCATCAGTTTCTGCTAGCATGTTTTTATGCACAATAGATATTGGTCTGGATCATACTGTAATATTTGTACTTGGATAGAGAACTAGCTGAAAGATAGATTACAAAGTGTAAATGGTAGTACATGGGTAGTGAAGAGCAATTTTTTTCACCAGGCATGGATTTGCCATTGGCAATTTGTTTTGCAAAACTTTTGTGAAAATTCCCCTCGGAAAAATTTGTTGTGCGTCAAAAAAATATGCGGCCGCGTCAAAGGGACTTTTATTGGTTTAAATTTAAACTGCTGCCATTCTTATTAACTATTAATCCTAGGGTCCCTAAACTTTGCAGCCACCAACCGCCAATCAGATGTCACCTTTTGACTTTCAGTGGGGAAATTTAAATTGTTGCCATTCAGACGCTGTTAAAACCTTTGCACAGTGGTTTTTACTATATAACTGTGGTCTAAGGTTAGAAAAAGTGGGCGGAGCCAACAACAGATCAGATTTATTGCAGTGACTTCACGTTTTTCAACCCAACATAAAGTTTATTCTCAAACTTTTCTTTCTAGTTATATATTGAACTTATTAAAGGTGGCAGGCACAACCAATTACCTTGTAGCCTGATGTTTACACCACCAAAGGCAAACCTTCACTTTTCCATATAATATCATGTAACTAACATTAATGTTAGTGTTCACCAAGCTTTTGACAGGGAAGAGCTAGTTTCTTGTTTGATGCTGCTTGAAGCAAACCGATACTGCAGAAAATAGGCAATAAGTGCACCATTGCCCAGTGTGATCCATGCAATCTAGTGCAATGCATGTGCACACTTCGTATGATTATTGCCAGTATCATTGTCCTGCTTCTGTAAGTATCAGAATGTAAGACACAAGGGCACAAAACATACAGTGGCTTGCAAAGGTATTCGGCCCCATTGAACTGTTCCACATTTTGTCACATTACAGCCACAAACATGAATCAATTTTATTGGAATTCCACGTGAAAGACCAATACAAAGTGGTGTACACGTGAGAAGTGGAATGAAAATCATACATGATTCCAAACATTTTTTACAAATAAATAACTGCAAAGTGGGGTGTGCGTAATTATTCAGCCCCCTGAGTCAATACTTTGTAGAACCACCTTTTGCTGCAATTACAGCTGCCAGGCTTTTAGGGTATGTCTCTACCAGCTTTGCACATCTAGAGACTGAAATCCTTGCCCATTCTTCTTTGCAAAACAGCTCCAGCTCAGTCAGATTAGATGGACAGCGTTTGTGAACACAGTTTTTAGATCTTGCCACAGATTCTCGATTGGATTTAGATCTGGACTTTGACTGGGCCATTCTAACACATGGATATGTTTTGGTTTACAATCACATCCAGAAAAAGCGGAGCACCACGTGGTGAAAAATGTATATAAAATCAGTCTTTTATTCAATCATATTAAAATGGCACATGTACAGCATCAGGACTATGTTTTGGTTTAAACCATTCCATTGTTGCCCTGGCTTTATGTTAAGGGTCGTTGTCCTGCTGGAAGGTAAATCTCCGCCCCCAGTCTCAAGTCTTTTGCAGACTTCAAGAAGTTTTCTTCCAAGATTGCCCTGTATTTGGCTCCATCCATCTTCCCATCAACTCTGACCAGCTTCCCTGTCCCTGCTGAAGAGAAGCACCCCCAGAGCACGATGCTGCCACCACCATATTTGACAGTGGGGATGGTGTGTTCAGAGTGATGTGCAGTGTTAGTTTTCCGCCACACATAGCGTTTTGCATTTTGGCCAAAAAGTTCCATTTTGGTCTCATCTGACCAGAGCACCTTCTTCCACATGTTTGCTGTGTCCCCCACATGGCTTGTGGAAAACTGCAAATGGGACTTCTTATGGTTTTCTGTTAACAATGGCTTTCTTCTTGCCACTCTTCCATAAAGGCCAACTTTGTGCAGTGCACGACTAATAGTTGTCCTATGGACAGATTCCCCCTACCTGAGCTGTAGATCTCTGCAGCTCATCCAGAGTCACCATGGACCTCTTGGCTGCATTTCTGATCAGTGCTCTCCTTGTTCGCCCTGTAAGTTTAGGTGGACGACCTTGTCTTGGTAGGTTTACAGTTGTACCATACTCCTTCCATTTCTGAATGATCGCTTGAACAGTGCTCCGTGGGATGTTCAAGGCTTTGGAAATCTTTTTGTAGCCTAAGCCTGCTTTAAATTTCTCAATAACTTTATCCCTGACCTGTCTGGTGTGTTCTTTGGACTTCATGGTGTTGTTGCTCCCAATATTCTCTTAGACAACCTCTGAGGCCGTCACAGAGCAGCTGTATTTGTACTGACATTAGATTACACACAGGTGCACTCTATTTAGTCATTAGCACTCATCAGGCAATGTCTATGGGCAACTGACTGCACTCAGACCAAAGGGGGCTGAATAATTACGCACACCCTACTTTGCAGTTATTTATTTGTAAAAAATGTTTGGAATCATGTATGATTTTCATTCCACTTGTGTACACCACTTTGTATTGGTCTTTCATGTGGAATTCCAATAAAATTGATTCATGTTTGTGGCTGTAATGTGACAAAATGTGGAAAAGTTCAAGGGGGCCGAATACTTTTGCAAGCCATTGTATCTTATAAAAGAAAGAGCACAGAGCAATGGCATTAGCATTGTAAAAATAAGGCTTGGTATAGATATTTGTTATTCTTGATATTCTTGTTTGTTATAAACATTGCATAATTTGCTGCGGCTATATAAATAAATAATGACAACAATAGTAAAAGCAAAACCTATTGTGTAGTGCAGTGCTGTCCAACTTCTACGGTGCCGAGGGCCGGAATTTCTGTAGCATACATGGTGGAGGGCCGCTAATGGAAGCTAGTTTTGACCACTCCCTTTTTTGAAACCACACCCACTTCAAACCACACCTATTTTATCACAATGGTGGTAGCACAGCAAAATCCCAAATGCTTGATCCTTACAGTGGGGATATCAACCATCATTCATATGTGAAAGAATTATGTCATATTAAGATATACCCTTAAATTCCATTAGAGATGTAGCGAACTGTTCGCCGGAGAACTAATTCGCACGAAAATCGGGTGTTCGCAAGTTCGCGAACTTTTATCGAAGTTCGCAATTTTTGGTTCGCCTTAGCTGGAGCCAAATTATGACCTCTCACCCCAGAGCCAGCAGATACATGGCAGCCAATCAGGCAGCTCTCCCTCCTGGACCACCCCCGGACCACTCCCTTCCATATATAAACCGAAGCCCAGCAGCCATTTTACATTCTGCCTGTGTGTGCTTGATGAGTTAGCATAGGGAGAGAGCTGTGCAGGGGTTTGAGGGACAGTTTAGGTAGCTTTGCTGACTAGTAATCTACTTTCTACTGCTCTGTATGTAGCTGCTGTGGGCAGGCAGCTGTCCTAATGATCTCATCTGCTGTAACCCAATAGTCCTTGTAAGGACTGCTTTTATTTTCTGATTAATGTTACTCTAGTCTTCTTTTCATTGTGTACTGCAGCTCCGTCTGTGTGTGTTGGAGACAGGTGTGCTGCTCATAGTAGTGCACTAAGCACCAACCACACATAAACATCATTTTTTTTTTATTTGTGTTTTTTTACTTTGCTACTGTAATTTATAGAGCCCAGTGCTATTAGTCTAGCTGTGGGGTACTGGTGTGCTGCTCCTAGTAGTTCACCCCCAGCACAAACCAGAGATCACTTTTTTTTTATTATTATTTTTTTTTTCATTTAACTTACTATTCTTTAATGTGTCCAGTGCTGTTTGCTGTTATTCATAGTAGTGCACTAAACATGTTACACATAGTAGTGACATTGTATTGCAATAAAATCACCTGAGCAATGTTTTTCCACCAGCAATAATATATTCCGTATCCACTACTGCGGCGTTTTGTCTTTGCGTGTTAACCGGCTGTAACCTTTACACGACTTGATTGGCATGTAGACGCCGGACGTTTTAAAGCAGTTTATTACACAAGTTTAGAAATGTAGTGTGATTTTTGCCCTTTACAGCACAAAACGCAATGCTGTGTCAACAACGTATTTTTCAGAGACATTTTTGCCCTTGATCCCCCTCCTGCATGCCACTGTCCAGGTCGTAGCACCCTTTAAACAACTTTAAAATCATTTTTCTGGCCAGAAATGGCTTTTCTAGGTTTTAAAGTTCGCCTTCCCATTGAAGTCTATGGGGTTCGCAAAGTTCGCAAAAGTTCGCACTTTTTGGCGGAAGTTCGCGAACGGGTTCGCAAACTTTTTTTGTGAGGTTCGCTACATCTCTAAATTCCATATGCCTCCTCCTCCCCTGTGGATAGCAGAGCAACCCCAAGTACATAATTACACACCTTAGGGACCATTTAATGGCTATTTCCAACTACTAACAAACTCCCACAACAAACCCCTGCCAGGTTCACCTCCCACAAGCTGCATAGGGCAAGCAGAGTATGGCACACAGAGGCAGCACTCTGCCTGTCCTATGCTGTCTGTGTGTGCCATACTCTGCCTGTCCTAACCTGCCTGTGTGTGCCATACTCTGCCTGCCCTACCCTGCCTGTGTATGCCATACCCTCCCTGACCTATGCTGCCTGTGTGTGCCATACCCTCCCTGACCTATGCTGCCTGTGTGTGCCATACTCTACCTGCCCTATGCTGCCTGTGTGTGCCATACTCTGCCTGCCCTACCCTGCCTGTGCGTGCCATACCCTCCCTGACCTATGCTGCCTGTGTGTGCCATACTCTACCTGCCCTATGCTGGCTGTGTGTGCCATACTCTGCCTGCCCTATGCTGCCTGTGTGTGCCATACTCTGCCTGCCCTACCCTGACTGTGTGTGCCATACTCTGCCTGCCCTACCCTTCCTGTGTGTGCCATACCCTCCCTGCCCTATGCTGGCTGTATGTGCCATACTCTACCTGCCCTATGCTGGCTGTATGTGCCATACTCTGCCTACAGTACCTATGTCTGAGGTGTGAAGAAGTGAACAATGGGAGTGATTACAGTCTGAGCCTGAGGTGTGAACACTGCAGGGGGTGAACAGTGCAGGTATTAAAAGGTGTGAAAAACACAGATTACATTTTTAAACAATACAGGGGGATTACAGCCTGAATCTGAGGTGAGAACCATGCAGGGGGCCAGTTAATCTCAGTACTGATACCATTTAATGCTTACTCAAAGGTAAGCCATCAAAGCAGCCAGACAGGTGGGGGGCCACACAGAGGGGGGTCGCGGGCCGCCAGTTGGACAGCACTGGTGTAGTGTATTGTACTCTCTATAGAGACCATTCAAATAATGTTGCATACCATATCAACTGGAACCAAGTGGGTGAGATCCAGTATCATGAAATCTGTTTTCACCACTTACAAACCACACAATGAGAAGCTGATCTGAAATAAAGATAATTTTTATTTGTGTTTGTTGTAATACCTATTGTCTTGTTTATTTATTCCTCCTTGTAACAATACCCTATGCCAGTGCTGTCCAACTTCTACGGTGCCGAGGGCCGGAATTTCTCTAGCATACATGGTGGAGGGCCGCTAATGGAAGCCAGTTTTGACCACTCCCCTTTTTGAAACCACACCCACTTCAAACCACACCTATTTTATCACAATGGTGGTAACACAGCAAAATCCCAAATGCTTGGTCCTTACTGTGGGGATATCAACCATCATTCATATGTGAAAGAATTATGTCATATTAAGATATACCCTTAAATTCCATATGCCTCCTCCTCCCCTGTGGATAGCAGAGCAACCCCCAGTACATAATTACACACCTTAGGGACCATTTAATGGCTATTTCCAACTGCTAACAAACTCCCACAACAAACCCCTGCCAGGTTCACCTCCCACAAGCAGCATAGAGCAAGCAGAGTATGGCACACACAGGCAGCACTCTGCCTGTCCTATGCTGTCTGTGTGTGCCATACTCTGCCTGTCCTACCCTGCCTATGTGTGCCATACTCTGCCTTCTCTATGCTGCCTCTGTGTACCATACTCTGTCTGCCCTACCCTGACTGTGTGTGCCATACTCTGCCTGCCCTACCCTTCCTATGTGTGCCATACCCTCCCTGACCTATGCTGCCTGTGTGTGCCATACTCTACCTGCCCTATGCTGGCTGTATGTGCCATACTCTGCCTACAGTACCTATGTCTGAGGTGTGAAGAAGTGAACAATGGGAGTGATTACAGCCTGAGCCTGAGGTGTGAACACTGCAGGGGGTGAACAATGCAGGTATTAAAAGGTGTGAAAAACACAGGGGATTACATTTTTAAACAATACAGAGGGATTACAGCCTGAATCTGAGGTGAGAACCATGCAGGGGGCCAGTTAATCTCAGTACTGTTACCATTTAATGCTTACTCAAAGGTAAGCCATCAAAGCAGCCAGACAGGTGGGGGGCCACACAGAGGGGGGTCGCGGGCCGCCAGTTGGACAGCACTGCCCTATGCAAAAGTTGCAGTGGCTTAGAAAGGTGAACTACACATGCAGCAGCATGTTTAGTATAAACATACTTAAATGTAATTTTAGGTGTACTTTACTTTTTAATCCTTTCCCTGCCAAGCACGTAAGTACGTAACCTGTCTCAGCAACGAGCCAAGGGGGCAAGCAAGTAGGTCCCCCAACGCGATTGTCGCAAGACCGACTTCTAACAGCAATATGATCACACTCCTGTCTGCTGTTAAGAGCTCCCTCCTGCTGCCCCTCTGAGCCAGCCCACTTACTTCCTGCTGCAGAGACTCTGGGACCCTCTGTGCAGTCAAGGACCCCCTGCTCACAAAAAGGGTAAGTGGACTTTCTTTACTTATATACACACATTTACACACACACACACATACATGCATTTACACACCCACAACACACCTTTTACTAAATGTAGCTTTTGTTTCTGCTTTTCTGCCTTTTTTTGCTTTTCTGACTTTGTTTTTTGCTTTTGTACATATTTACAGACTAACATATACATATAGGCACATTCACACCCTTTTTAGGGGTGTACACACAAGTATACATAAACAGACACACATATACTTTTTTCCCTTCTTTTTTAATTTTAGTTTCTTATTTTATCATTCTGTCTTTTTTTTCCCCTAAAAACTATTTATTTCACAGCGTGACCATTGGGATCAAGTATTCTGACCACTAACCACACTGAACATGTAAAATAAGGAAATTTGTTATTTTATTGATTTGCCTAATTGTATTTCATATTTGTGATTTTATTGCAGTTTTGCACTTGCATTATTGTTTGTTGCATTTATTTAGCATAGCTTTGCCATTTCGTAGTTTGGTGTAGGAAGATATTTTCACCTGTTTTGTATTTTTCAGAATGTGTACTTTTCAAAAAGATATGATTTTCTGGGGGTTTCTGTACAGTTAGGGGGTCTTATGGCACATAATGTGCAGTTGGGGATCTGTTTGCAGAAGCTGAGTTGGCAGGGGAAAAAATTAATATGCACTACTTTTATCTGGGGTCCATACATAGACACATACTTTAGTATATCTATGCATATTGGCCATCAAACTGTTCAGTAGCCTCTGGCATTCATATTTAGGGTGATGTGTCATTGTATGCAAAAAATTGTGTGAGATCAATGTGGCATTTTGGTACTTTGATGTAGAAAGCCATCTTTACTCATGTTGGCTTTGTCTGAATGTGTACTTTTCAAAAATATATGGTTTTCAGGGGTCACACTACATTTTTGCCTAATTTACCACACACAAAACTGCCCATGTGTTTTTGAATTAGATAAATGAAAGCCATGAAATTAGTGTGAATAAGTGCCATGTACTTTGATAAACCTATGTATATTGGACATCAAACTGTTTGGTAGACCTCTGGTGTTCATATTTAGGGTGTTTTATATAGTTAACTAATGACCTGTGAGAGAAAAGATGGTGCAAAGTGGAAGTTTTGAGGTGATTTTTGGAGTTTTTCAGTTTGGTACTTTGGAGTAGAAAGACATGGGTACCTATTTTAGATTTGGAGGAATGTGTACTTTCCAAAAATATGGTTTTCTGGGGTAAATGTAATTTCTTTGATAGATTTACCCCACATAAAATGCAGTAAATTTGTTGATTTTGCAATAGCTGAAATGACAGAAATGATAGATTGTATGTAGTATCTCCACCTTGGGGCCCCTACATGCCACATACTTTGGTAAACCTGTGCACATTGGGCATCAAACTTGTCAGTGAGCCCCTGGGGTACACAATTATGATGTTTTCTCTTGGTACCTAATAATATGTGGGAAAAAAGATGCTGCAAAGTAAAAGCTTTAAGGTGATTTTCGGAAAACTCCTCACAATCACCAATTTTAGAAAAGCTTTGCGGCTTGGTACTTTGGAGTAGAAAGACACAGGTACCTATTTTAGATTTGGAGGAATGTGTACTTTTCAAAAATATATGGATTTCTGGGGTAAACTTAGTTTTTTGTGGCTTCACCCCCCATAAAATGCAGTAAATTTGTTGATTTTGCAGTAACTGAAATGACAGAAATGATACACCATATGGGGGTATTTTCATTTTGGGGCCCCCTACATGCTACATACTTAGGTAGACCTATGCACATTGGGTATAAAACTGTTTCGTTGGCTGTTGGCATTCATACTGAAACAATTTTTCAATATTTCACTAATTTTTATAAAAACTGGCACATTTAATAAAGCATTGCAACTTGGTAATTTGGAGTAGAAAGACAGTTATGCCTATTCTGGATTCATCAGAATCTGTTCTTTCAAAAAATGTATAGTATTCTAGGGTAAACCTACTCTAAGTGGAATATTTGGCCTTGAAATCTAAAGTATGCAGATTTCTGGAACAGTGCTTTGAAAAGTTAATAGTGTGCTGCTGGGAGTTTTTGACCTATACAGATGAGAAATCGCCATAAAACTATACATATTTGGTATTGGCACGTTCAAGAG
The DNA here is from genome assembly GCF_000004195.4 of Xenopus tropicalis. Lineage (NCBI taxonomy): Eukaryota > Metazoa > Chordata > Amphibia > Anura > Pipidae > Xenopus > Xenopus tropicalis. The sequence continues at coordinate 77,949,202 of NC_030682.2, read as the reverse complement.
ACATTGAACTTTACAAATCAGTTATATTTTCTTGCATAACATATTTTTTATTTCTGATATATATGTTTATATAATGGAAAAATACAAATTTCCTAATTTTTTAGACATTTAGAAGCCTATATCTTGTTACAGTACAATAAAATATTAGCATATTTTGAAAGCTTAGGTTGTGTCGAAAAAAAAAACCCAGGTAAACTAAAAGTACCCTCTGGGAAAGGCCCCACAGTGAAAGAGTGCAAAATCTTCACTTTGATTAAATTGGCTGGCAGTTAAAGTTAATAATGCCTATAATGCCTGGAAATGAAACTTAGTAAAAAAAAAAAAGCACATTGTGTTGTCAATCACAACTTAGAAAAGAAACCAACAAAGAAATGAAGTCACATTGCTGCCATATTCTTTATTTTATTACATCAGGAAATTAGTTCCCTTACATGATGACAGATGGGATTTCTCTCCTAAGAACCTTATTAAGATCGGCATCAGGCTAAGTCATTCAGGAGATGACAGCTGTAAATAGGTTCATCCATCTTGTCATTTGCATATCCAAGAGTGTTTTTGCTAGTAAAAAAAGAATTTCATCTTACTGCTGTTTTCTGGATTTATTCATACTTAGATTTTTTTTGCAGATAATTGATGATGTCTCTGTTGGCAGTCAAGCTAATGTAACTATTAATGTAGGTACAGAGTGTGCAGTGAATGCTTATTTGCTACAAATCACTAAAAGGATTGCAACAAAAGATGCCAGCAGAAATATGAAGTATGGTTATTTAATAATCATTGGCCTTATCTGCTCTGGCTTATGGTCTGTGTGAAATGGTCTTTTAATATACTAACCAGGGTCTCATTTAAGAGCTTAAATGATTTCTGCAAAGTGTATGTAAAGCATCAAATACTACTAATTGATTTCTGCTGTAGACTTATTAAAATACAGCCCCATGAATGTGCAGCAATCAATATGACTCCTATAAAGAGTGCACCCAACAGAGATAATATTGTAATTGTCTAAGCTCCAAAGAATTGTTCATTGTAAGAGCTTTGGACTTGCTACAAAAGAACACACTCATTGAGCTTTATTTAAGAAAAAAAAGAAAAATGCGCAACAGGGTATGTGATTCTTAGTTCTTTTAGTAGTTTTGGGTGAAGACATACTGTTAAAGAAGGCCTAAAACACACACACACAGACACACACACACACATATATATGTATATATATATATATATATATAGAGAGAGAGAGAGAGAGAGAGAGAGAGAGAGACAAACACACAGAATAAACTCAGCACTCACAGAACGTAAATGTTGATTTTGCACACTAAAGGGATTTTTCATGTTTTTTTCAAGCAAGTCCTGTGAGTGCTGAGTTTGTTCTGTGAATGTGTCTCCAGCAACTTTTGCCTGGCACCCAGGCCAGATTCCTATTAGGTGTGTGGTTTTCTGTTATAAAGGCTATTTAACATAAATTTCTGGAGTACTGTACACATTTGTATTTTATATATATATATATATATATATAGCACTGTACAACAAATACACACATACCTGTCTGTAACCCTAACTTTGATAGTCTTTCTCCAGATAGTCTCTGTATAAAAGTACACACAGGGATGTCAAGTATTTTTGATAAATACAATAAATATGTATAAATACACAGAGGTTAAGTCCCATGTTGTATAAGAGAAATATGTTCCCTGTCCCGAAGAGCTTACAGTCTAAGATAGTGGATAACATACAAATTGGAAAGAAAAAATGCACAAGGCTAGGGAATTGTCCCTGAAGTACCAGGGCGAGATTAGTCTTAAAAATGTTCTAGTGCTCTGAAAGGTAGAATCTGAATTTTGCCTTGAAAAGATTGAGAGAGTGCTCCTTAGGGAGAAATTAAGGTATAGAATCCCAGAGGTAAGGAGCAGCAGGATAGAAAGGTTTAAGATGACAGATGGTGGTGTGAAAAGATGGTGGTTCTGAGAGGAGCGGAGGAGATGGGCAGGAACAGTGAAACAAATGAAGAAATGTGGTGAGGAGCAGAGGAGTAACATAGTAACATAGTAAGTTAGGTTGAAAAAAGAGGTCCGTCCATCACGTTCAACCATAATGCCTATATATAACCTGCCTAACTGCTAGTTGATGCAGAGGAAGGCAAAAAACCCCATCTGAAGCCTCTCTAATTTGCCACAGACTCCAAGATGGAAATTGGACCAGTTCCTGGATCAACTTGTACTAAGAGCTATCTCCCATAACCCTGTATTCCCTCACTTGCTAAAAAGCCATCCAGCCCCTTCTTCAAGCTATATAATGTATCAGCCAGTACGATTCGGAGAGGGAATTTCACAACTTCACAGCTCTCACAGTATAAAATCCTTTCTGAATATTTAAACAGAACCTCCCTTCTTCTAAACAGAGTGGGTGCCCTTGTGTCAGTTGGAAGGACCTACTGGTTAATAAAGCATTAGAGAGGTTATTATATGATCCTCTTATATATTTATACATAGTTATCATGTCACCTCTTAAGCGCCTCTTCTCCAGTGTAAACAGACACAACTTGGCCAGTCTTTCTTCATAACTGAGACTTTCCATACCCTTTACCAGCTTAGTTGCCCTTCTCTGGACCCTCTCTAATTCAATAATGTCCCATTAGAGCACTGGAGACCAAAACTGAACAGCATATTCTAGATGGGGCCTTACCAGCGCTATGTAAAGGGGAAGAATAACCCCCTCCTCCTGTGAATCTATGCCCTTTTTGATACAGCTCAAAACCTTGTTTGCCCTTGCAGCTGCTGCCATATCTCCAACATGTAGACAAATATTGACCTATAAATAGACATATAACCCTACAAGAGACAAATGCATTTCAGAATCAGCAACATTTATAATTATTACTACTTCTAACAGATAAACTGAAATAAAAAATATAGTTAGTTGCAAGTGATACTTAGACAAAGAACTTATAATTACTATCTCTTGCAAATAAATGTGCATTTTTACATGTAGTGGTGGGATACATTAATTTTCTCTTATTTTAGAAATGAACAGATTGTACTGGACACTATTAATCATTCATTACTGGGTTAGTTTGATATGCTCCCAGCGGTAAAAAACAAACTTCTTCCCTTTACAGTGTGTTCTCCCAATGAACAAGCTGTTGGCCTTGTTCCAAAGCGTTCAGCTTTTATAAGAAAGAACAAATTATCAGGATGCATTCAATTAGTTTTGCTCTGAGCTAAGAGCATTTACTAATATGTTTTCTTCTGAGACACTATTTTTCTGAATCACTACAATTTAGTGATGTAAAGTTTATATATATATATATATATATATATATATATATATATATATATATATATATATATATATATATAGTAAAGTCAATCAAAATCTGGGTATTGTTAGATCTGGTGTTCTGACTGGTACCAATTTTTCCCACATCCAGAGTATCCAAAGTGTGCATTTTTATTTAATTTCTACCTTTACGTTAAAAGGGGGATTATCATGAAAATTAAAATGTAATATAAGCTTTGTCTCATGGAAATATGAAACTTTCTAAATATAATCAAAGTGCTGTCTCATTCCTGAAATAATCAAGTTACGCTTCACTATTCCCCTCTTAGCAACCTTTCTTCATACTCTCTTCATGTAGAAGTAAGGGTCAGATTTTGATTGACAGGTGGCTCTAATACATTTTTTAGGGGGGCTTGCTTTCCTAGCAGATGTATTAGAGCTAAATTAAATAACAAAGGCCAGCACAAATAAAATAAATTTCTTTGGCACAAATCCTGCATGTAGAGAAACAGGATTTCTTCTGAACTACTACACCTCTTCTTGGCAGAGGGTGCAACCCCCCCCCCCCAAAGGATTTAGTAGATCTAACTCTCAATTAGAACCTGACTCCACCTACTACATGAAGAGAGAATGAAGAGAACAGACAATGAAAGAGGGATAAAGCTTATATTAAATTTTCATTTTCACAATAGATCCCCTTTAATTTTAAGTATGATATAGAATCTCCTATTCCTAGCAACTTTTGCATTTATTTTTCACACCCTTTTAATTATTTGAGTTCCTATTCTACATTTTTCCAGCATTCCAATGAGGGTCACTGACCCCAGCAGCCAATAAATCTGTAGCCTTGGGAGCTTACAATTTTATTATTAATGTTACTTTTTATTCCTTATTTTGGTACATAGTCCCTCTCATTCATATTCCAGTTTCTTATTCAAACCACTGCCTGGTTGCTATGGTAAATAAGACCCTAACAACCAGATAGAGTCTGAAATCTCAAACTGGAGAAATGCTGAAGAAAAAGCTAAATGACTGAAAATAAATCACAAAAAAATGAAAATCAATTTCAGATTTTCTCAGAATGTCCATGTCATATGAAAAGTTAATTTAAAGGTGAGCAGCCCATTTAATGAGAATATCTTTATATAAATCTTGAAACATTTTAATACAAGGAAGGTATAAAATACAAAAAATTTATAGTATAGTGCAAAATACCAGAAAAACTGTATTTATTCTGTAGACACTATAGGGTTAATTCACTAAAGGTCGATAAGTGTTATCGCATACTTTTTTGCATTAAAATTGATGCGAAAAAAATGCACGATTCACTAAAGTATTATCGCATGTGTTAAGTCGCATATTGTGTGCATTAAATATCGCGCAACCGAATGCATTAATTTTAACGCATTGCGTTAATTCTTGCGCAGAAAAAATACTAACTAATACTAACACTTAGACGCGCTAAATATCGCATTAGTCTGTGGAAAAATTAACACCTACATGGGGCAGGCGGTAATTATAGAAAAGTACAGTTCATGAGCTTTTGGCAACACAACATGGACTTTGCAGTGGGATTTATTCAAGTATGTGTTGGCCCTAGAGTGATGCATCCTCCAGTTTGCAAGGAAATGGTCATTTTCAGAACAGTAGTTTTCCGAAAGTAATGGCGTGTATGGCTAATATGGCGTGCGTTTTTTCGCACGCAGTGACAATTTGTGCACGCTGCGTTAATTAGCGTACGTTGCATCAAATACCGCACGAAAATAGTCTTCACAACTTAAATAACTCAAACAGCATCACGTCAAAATTAACGCAAGTATCCTTTTAGTGAATCGTGCGTTGCCGTGAAAATTAAGACATGATAACATTTTTAAAGCATGCTATAAATAGCGCTCGTTTTATCGCACTTTAGTGAATCAACCCTTATGCTTCTAAATATATCTCCTAAAATATTCAACAACCATTTAAATAATAATATTATATTGATTAACAGCTGTAAACTCCCAGTAGCTAGATTATGGAAACAAGACCATATAGTAGCAATCTGACAGGTTATAAAGGAAGTATCTTCTAACCTGGAATATAAAATAGCAATTCCAATCAACCTTTATAAAACAAACCTACCAAAAGCGTGGCATTCATCAAAGCAGAGTAGAATTCTGTAATTGTGGTATAGAAACATGTGAGGAAATACTTTATGAAATAGATTGTTTAGAGTTTGGATTTGCTTTTGTTTCTTCTTGCTTTTTCTTTTTTGTTTTAATTTTATTTCAGACATAACAAGTGGTAAGAATAATAAAATGCCAGCATTGCTGTTGTACGAACAAAAAAAAAACCCAGCTGACCGAAGTTTGAATCTAGTGATGGGAGAAATGATTCGGCAGGCATGGATTTGCGGTGAATTTCTGCGTTTCACAATTGGTGGGGTTTTTCGCAAAATGGGCGACAAAATGCACTGCATAAAAATTTACTGCGTGTACAAAAATTGTCACCGTGCATCCAAAAATTGTCGTCCGTGTCAAAAAATTGTCGTCTGCGTAAAAAATAATTATTGCAACAATTTTTTTTTACACGCAACATTTTCGCCGTTTCACAAATCTTTTCAAAGATTCACAGATTCTTATATATATATATTTTCTTGATTATGAGTCTATTTCAACTCACGGGGCTCATATGAAGCAGAACTGTGTTGATACAAACTTGTTACTTTCTCGGCTCACCCCTGACAGCTAGCTACAGTAGCGTGTTAATTTTGATACTTTTGTTTCTGTTTATAAACATGATGCTGCTTAGACCTTTTGATTACTTGCTTGTAGTTTCTATTATTTCTCCTGTGTTTTTTGTTTTTATTGCATGTTTTCAGTTTTTTTATTGGTTTATTTCTGATATCCTGTCTCTGGCGAAGTATGATGACGTCATCTTCACTTTTTCCCACCACTTTGTGCTTTTTTAGACACTGTGTTTGCTGTTTTCACCACTTTGATAAAGGCTAGAGTGCTAGCCGAAATGTTAGTCTCCTCTTTAATAAAAATCATTTGTTTATATAAGTCCTGTGAGTGCTGACCCTCTCTCGAGAACCTTCAACATTATTTGGACCTGCACCCAGGCAACAGCAACTTTTCTATACGTGAGTGCCGGCATTTTTTAGGAAGTTTATATATATATATATATACAGTATATATATAAATATAGATATATATCTTATATTCAAAGATTTTAGTCATCTAGAATACCACTTCTAGTGGTTTTATGGGATTACATAAAGATACATGGAGACATTCATTTGTTCAACGAGAGATCTGCTTGGGTATCCTTTCAATTGTATTCCTACTCTTTAGGAGTGCCCTTTTAGCCAAGCTTCCTACTTTGCCTTGATGTATGTATGTATATCTTTATTTATAAAGTGCTACTTATGTACGCAGCGCTGTACAGTAGAATACATTAATACAAACAGGGGGTATTAAGATAATAGATAAATACAAAGTATTACAATAAACACAAATACAAACCGGATTCCAAAAAAGTTGGGACACTAAACAAATTGTGAATAAAAACTGAACACAATGATGTGGAGGTGCCAACTTCTAATATTTTATTCAGAATAGAACATAAATCACGGAACAAAAGTTTAAACTGAGAAAATGTACCATTTTAAGGGAAAAATATGTTGATTCAGAATTTCATGGTGTCAACAAATCCCAAAAAAGTTGGGACAAGTAGCAATAAGAGGCTGGAAAAAGTAAATTTGAGCATAACGAAGAGCTGGAAGACCAAATAACACTAATTAGGTCAATTGGCAACATGATTGGGTATAAAAAGAGCTTCTCAGAGTGGCAGTGTCTCTCAGAAGCCAAGATGGGTAGAGGATCACCAATTCCCACAATGTTGCGCAGAAAGATAGTGGAGCAATATCAGACAGGTGTTACCCAGCGAAAAATTGCAAAGATTTTGCATCTATCATCATCAACTGTGCATAACATCATCCGAAGATTCAGAGAATCTGGAACAATCTCTGTGTGTAAGGGTCAAGGCCATAAAACCATACTGGATGCCCGTGATCTCCGGGCCCTTAAACGACACTGCACCACAAACAGGAATGCTACTGTAAAGAAAATCACAGAATGGGCTCAGGAATACTTCCAGAAACCATTGTCAGTGAACACAATCCACCGTGCCATCCGCCATTGCCAGCTGAAACTCTACAGTGCAAAGAAGAAGCCATTTCTAAGCAAGATCCACAAGCTCAGGCGTTTTCACTGGGCCAGGGATCATTTAAAATGGAGTGTGGCAAAATGGAAGACTGTTCTGTGGTCAGACGAGTCACGATTCGAAGTTCTTTTTGGAAATCTGGGATGCCATGTCATCCGGACCAAAGAGGACAACCCAAGTTGTTATCAACGCTCAGTTCAGAAGCCTGCATCTCTGATGGTATGGGGTTGCATGAGTGCGTGTGGCATGGGCAGCTTGCATGCCTGGAAAGGCAGCATCAATGCAGAAAAATATATTCAGGTTCTAGAACAACATATGCTCCCATCCAGACGTCATCTCTTTCAGGGAAGACCCTGCATTTTTCAACAAGATAATGCAAGACCACATTCTGCATCAATCACAGCATCATGGCTGTGTAGGAGAAGGATCCGGGTACTGAAATGGCCAGTCTGCAGTCCAGATCTTTCACCTATAGAGAACATTTGGCGCATCATAAAGAGGAAGGTGCGACAAAGAAGGCCCAAGACGATTGAACAGTTAGAGGCCTGTATTAGACAAGAATGGGAGAGCATTCTTATTCCTAAACTTGAGAAACTGGTCTCCTCGGTCCCCAGACGTCTGTTGAGTGTTGTAAGAAGAAGGGGAGATGCCACACAGTGGTGAAAATGGGCTTGTCCCAACTTTTTTGGGATTTGTTGACACCATGAAATTCTGAATCAACATATTTTTCCCTTAAAATGGTACATTTTCTCAGTTTAAACTTTCGTTCCGTGATTTATGTTCTATTCTGAATAAAATATTAGAAGTTGGCACCTCCACATCATTGCGTTCAGTTTTTATTCACAATTAGTTTAGTGTCCCAACTTTTTTGGAATCCAGGTTGTAAATAAAAGATACAGTTGCAAAAAGAAAAGAGTCAAAGACACAAGAGGATGGAGGTCCCTGCCCCGTAGAGCTTACAATCTAGTTGGGAGGGTAACTTACAGACACAAATAGGCAAATATAAGTGCTGTAGGTCACAGTGGGTGACATTACAATATAAGTGATAGTTCCCAGATCAGGTACTGGGTAAGTGCTCCAAAAGGTAGTCTTTAAGTTTAGTTTTAAAAAGACTGAGGGAGGATTCTCTCCGGAGGAAATCAGGGAGGAGGGCATTCCAAATGTAAGGGGCAGCAAGACAGAAAGGTTTAAGGCTGGAAAGTAGTGGGTAGTGGGGGGCGCAACCAAATGATTGCTCTGCGAGGAACGAAGGAGTCGGCCAGGAATGTACGGAGACAAAAGGGAAGAGATGTAATGAGGAGCAGAGGAATGGAGGGCTTTGAAGGTTAAGAGAAGGAGTTTGTAAAATATTCTTTGTTTAATAGGAAGCCACAATAAGGTCTTTAGCAGGGGAAGGGCCTGCTAAATGCCACTGCCAGCTAGAGGAACTAACATCACTAATGGCACAGATATATGGAATTTCATTATTTCTACACTAGCATAATCCTATTTCCTGCAAGTTTTGATTTTCAAATGGGGTTATGGGGTAGAGGTTTCAGACTTTTCAGTACATGTTTTACATTTTGCAAAGGTTTGAGAAATGACTAGCTTTTAATATGATATGTGTTGTAATGCTATATGCTTGCCAGTTGTGGTAATGATGTAAGCATTAATAATAGATTTTGAAACAGAGATTTGTGGCAAATGGCACAATGGTCTAAGTGAAAAACAATGTAAATGTATGCTGGGAATGCTTCCTAGGGAAACATTTCTGTTAAGCAACTGTAAGATACCCAAAGTCAGACTGAAATGTGTAAGATTATATTTTTTTCTTTCATGAATATTTCCGGTTGTTTCAATTTTTCATACAATCAATACTTTTGTTTTACTTTTTCTGTCTGCTCTGTGTTCTGGGATCCTGGTCTGACAGGCTTTATAGCATCCAGATGTACCATCTTAAATATTTCATATTATTTTTGTCAATTTAAAATGTTCTAATACTTTGACTCCTTTTATAATTATTTTTTTGCTGTCAAAACAGAAAATCAGCGGATATATACAGGTATATAGTTACTGTCCAAGTTAACACACTACTTCTATAATACCTTTAGTGTTGTTAACATTGTTGTTTTCCCAATTAAATCTGTATTTCAAGCATTCTGGTTTTCCAGGAACCATTTCTCTGACATATTGAACATGGAAGATTGTTCCACCCACTTCCCAGATGCACTAACCTACACACTTGGCTTTCATGTTTTATTCACAATCACAGTCATTGATTTTAATACCAGCTCACAGTTAAGCATTGCCAACATTTTATAGTTCTGTATACATGAACAGTGTTTAACGTTATTCATTATGGGCCAGTTGCTATTGTTAAAGGGGACCAAGACATAAAAACGTGTATATTAAAGGTTCTCTTCAAATAAAACATGAAACCCAAATACATTTTTCTTAAAATTTCCATACCTGTTATAAACTGCTCTGTTAAAAATCTCAGCTGTCAGTCATCTTTTGCCTCCCCCACCCCTCTGTGCCTGAGGCTTTTACTTTAATTTTTCCACTTCCAAATTGTCACTGCCCTCCTCACATGCCCCCACTCTCCTCAGTGTCTATAAGGATAATGGCACACGGTAAGATTTGTCACCAGGGGTTAAATCTGTGCTACAGCGGGTGGCAAATCACCCAAAGATTACTTGTCCTAGCATAATGTTAGGATTGCTGTAAACGCAACATATTACTCTTGGCGATCTGGATTTATCACAAGAAAATGCAAAAGGAGACAATTTCCTGTGATTAAGATGGATCGCTGTGAGTAATATGTTTTACTTGTGGCAATCCCAATGTTATGCTATGTTAAATTATCTTCTGGAGATTTGTTGCCCATAGTAGTGCAGACATACCTGTAGCTTCAGCTGACAAATCTTACCATGTGCCATTGCTCTAATTTTGTAGCCTGTGCCTGGGCATGGGCATCAGTATACATTATATTTTGAAATAATGCGAAACTTGCCTAGGTAACAGTTTACACAAAATGGTATTCTGGATCCAAAAATAATAAAGAAAACAAAATATAAATAATTTATATAGTGTAAATAAAGTTTATTAACACAATAAAATTTGAATTTTTTTCGGGTGCCAGATCCCCTTTAAATCATCATAAACTTTTCAAAGCTAAGGTTCCTTAAACTTCAAAGCTAAGTTTCCTTAAACTTTTCAAAGCTAAGTCTGACACCGTAAAAATGTGTTTAAATGACACTAGTGTATTGATATTTTCAGCTTGTTATTCTAGGAAGATTGCTGCAAAGCATAATGATATAATAATGATTAATGTCAGCTTTGTTTTTGGCACATAGCACTTTATTTTTTATGAATTATGATGACAAATGTTAATTGAATTGAGAGGTCCAAGTAGCAATGTAATATTCTTTAGCTCGTGTGTCTTTTATTGTACTATATTGTCAAAAGGTTTGTAAAAAGATTTTTTTTTATTGTACAGGTATGGGATCCCTTATCCGGAAACCCGTTATCCAGAAAGCTCTGAATTACGGAAAGCCTGTCTCCCATAGACCCCATTATAATCAAATAACTGAGAATTTTAAAACTGATTTCCTTTTTCTCTGTAATAATAGAACAGTACCTTGTAATTGATCCCAACTAAGATATAAATAATCCTCATTGGATGCAAAATAATCCTATTGGGTTTAAATAATGTTTTATTAATTTTTAAGTAGACTTAAGGTATGGAGATCCAAATTACGGAAAGACCCCTTATTCGGAATACCCTTGGTCCCGAGCATTCTGGATAACGGCTCCTATACCTGTATTGTAATATATTTATTGATTATAAGTGGACTGGTCAGTCACTAATGAATGTATGTCTATTATATGAAGTAAAGGGTTTCTAAATTCCACACAAAACTGTTTTGGTTACTGTTCCCTTAAGGAAATTTTTATTTTGTGGGTTTTAGCCACCATCAATTGAAATTTAGCTTTGTATAATACTGTAAATTGGCATCTAGTTCATTATTATTATATATACACATTTGTCACAACCAATAAGTTTAGAGTGATCAATTTTAAATCCCAAAATGAAATTTATAGTTTTATATTAAAGGAGAAGGAAAGGCAAAGTCACTTGGGGGTGCCAAAATGTTAGGCACCCCCAAGTGACTTGAATCGCCTACCTTTTACCCCGGGCTGGTGCCCCTCTATGGAGAGAACAGCACCAGCCCAGGGTACCTGCAGCGCTTCCTCCTTCCTGTATCTCTCGCGCACGCAGTAGAGTGAAAAGCCAAACTTTAACAGAGAAGTTGGCTTTTCACTCTACTGCGCGTGCGCCTATTGTGTTAGTCGCAGCAAAACGAAGCCGGAAGGAGGAAGCGCATCGCTCCAGGTACCCCGGGCTGGTGCTGTTTTCTCCTAACAAGGGCACCAGCCCGGGGTATGAGGTAAGCGATTAAAGTCACTTGGGAGTGCTTAACATTTTAGCACCCCCAAGTGACTTAGCCTTTCCTTTTATTGCCAGCCATTTTGGTCAAAGCGGAACTTGTATTGCCAGTTTTTGAACATTTTGCACTGTTTCACTTTAAGGGCCTTTTCTTGGTGGACTTTTAGTTTACCCAGGAAAACAATATATCGTTTTTTTCAGAACAACCTAAGCTTTCAAAATATGGTAGAATTTTTATGTAATTCCAATTCTGTAACAAGATATAGGCTTCTAAATGTCTAAAAATGCAAAAAAAAATTCCATAATATAAACACACATACTAGAAACAAAAACTATTTTATGCATAAATATACAACTGATTTGGAAAGTCCCATGTCTCCTAAATGTGCCAATACCAAATATATGTAGTTTTAAGGAGATTTGTCACTTGTATAGGTCAAAAACTCCCAGCAGTACACTACCAAATTTCCAAAGCACTGCTCCAGAAAGCTGCATACTTTAGATTTCAAGGCCAAAATTTCCACTAACAGAAGGTTTATCCCAGAAAATTGTAAATTTTTGGAAAGAACAGATTCTGGGGAATACAGAATAGGCACAACTGTCTGTCTACTCCAAACTATCAAGTTGCAATGCTTTCCTAAAGTTATTGGTTTTTATCAAACTTCAAACAAGCTTCAAAGCTTCCAGTCTATAGTATCTTATCTCCTATAGGTCATAAAGTAACCAAATAAAACACCCTAAATATGAACGCCACGGGTCCACTGAGCAGTTTGATGCCCAATATGTATAGGTTTACTTAAGTATGTGGCATGTAGGGGCCCCAATGGGAATATACCCCCATATGATCTATCATTTCTGTCATTTCAGCTCCTGCAAAATCAACACATTTACATGATTATATGTGGGATAAAGCTAGTAAAAAGTACACTCACCCCAGAAAGTCATATATTTTTGGAAAGTACACATTCCCCCGAATCTAAAATGGGTACCCGTGTATTTCTACTCCAAAGTACCAAGCTGCACAGCTTTTCTACAGTTAGCAATTTTGATGACATTTCCAAAAATCCCCTCAAAGCTTCCAGTTTGCAGCATCTTATCTCCCACATAGCATTAGGTACCAAGATAAAACACCCTGAATTTGAACACCAGGGGTCCACTGAATAGTTTGATGCCCAATATGTATAGGTTTACCTAAGTATGTGGCATGCAGGGGCCCCAATGTGAACATACCCCCATATGATCTATCATTTCTGTTATTTCAGCTCCTGCAAAATCAACACATTTACATCATTTATGTGGGATAAAGCTAGTAAAAAGTATGCTCACCCCAGAAAGTCATATATTTTTGGAGAGTACACATTCCTCCAAATCTAAAATGGGTACCCATGTCTTTCTACTCCAAAGTACCAAGCCACACAGCTTTTCTAAAGTTAGCAATTTTGATGACATTTCCAAAAATCCCCTCAAAACTTCCACTTTGCAGCATCTTATCTCCCACATAGTGTTAGGTACCAAGATAAAACACCCTAAATTTGAACGCCAGGGGTCCACTGAACAGTTTGATGCCCAATATGTATAGGTTTACCTAAGTATGTGGCAAGTAGGGGCCCCAATGGAAACATACCCCCATAAATAAAAATAAACAGTTTTTAGGTAAAAGAAACTAAAAACAAAGTGGTAAAATGAAAAAAAAAAACCAAAAAACAAAACAAACAAAAAAAAGAAAGTGTTTGTGTATACATGTGTAAAAGTTGTGTGACAGTGTGTGTGTGTATATGAGTGTAAATAAGTGTATACAAGTGTGAAAAATGAAAACAAAAAAAACAACTGCTAAATTGTGTGCTGTGAGTGTATGTAAATGTATTTAAGTGTGTATAAATGTATGTAAGTGTGTGTGTAAGTGTGTAAATGCAAAAAAACAACAAACACCTTACCTGTCTGGAAGCACCCGATCGCCTCTGTCCTCCAGGCTCCAGTGGGCGGTGGCATTGGGGGGAAGTAGGAAGCAGCAGACGCGATGCGATTGCGTCTGCTGCTTCCAAGAGGGTCCTGCGATGATCGAGTCACAGGATCCACATGACAGCCCCCCTGGCTCGTTGCCCAGGGGGGCTGTCATCGCTAGAAACTCTCTGCAGCGGCGGCACATGCCGCCGCTGCAGAGAGAAGCCTTTAAATGCCAACGACGTACGGGACACGTCGTTGGCATTTAAGCCCTTTTACTGCCACGATGTATCCCATACGTCGTTGGCAGTAAAAAGGTTAAAGAGATACTGACACTAGAAATTAAAAGTTCTTTAAACCTATCCTAACATTGTCTTTGTATGCTATTTATAATTTTGCCATAAATGTATTTATTTTATTTTGTAGTTTTGCACAATTTAGTATCATAGCAAGAAATAGAAACAGTACTTTCTATGCCCACCTCCAGGTCGTTGATAAGCAAGTTAAAAAGCAAAGGACTAAGAACAGACCCCTGCAGTACTCCACTAACAACACTGGCCCAATTAGAAAATGTTCCATTTACCACCACTCTTTGTAATCTATCCTTCAGAGTACAAATATTATGTTCTAGGACAATATTCCTCAATAGTGATGAGTAAAATTTTTCAGCAGGCATGGATTTGTGGTGAATCTCCAAGTTTCATCATTGGTGGATTTTTTCATGATACAGGCGCAAATTTTTTTTTTTTTGCTAATTTTCCTCCATTTCACTAATCTATTCAAAGATTTGTACTCAAATGCTTTAGCACAGTCCAAGTACATGACATCCACTGCTAACCTCCTCATAAAAGAATTAAAGAATAAAGAATTTAACCATCTATCAGATGTTTCAAAACACACACAACTGCACATATGCATTTTTACACAATGGACACAATTGTACTGGGATTGCATAATTTCTGCTTTTCAGTGTCAAAGTGATGTCTGCATAGGTGCAGGTCTGCCTCCAAGGTGGTAATAAGAATTACAGAATGATTTTTATTTTAGATACACAGAAGGGGGTTGTGGGAGCACTCCAAGGCTAAATAGAGTATACAAATACAATAGAAGTGCGACTGATCTGGCCAAATTAACTACAAGCATACAAAAAAGAGAGGGGGATTGATCAATGCACATTTCCTGTCCCCTTTTTCATAAGTAAATTATCTATGCTAGTGCATGTATTTACAAAAAAACAGGGGTTTTTAGTTACAAAATTATGATCATAAGATTGATAAGCCACCAATTTTTTTTATTTTAGAATTATTATTATTTTACAAAACACTCTGCTATACATTTTTTCACCTGATTTTTCCAGGTTATATCATGAAACAAGATAACTTGGCCAGGTAGCCTTGCATGAGTGGGACAAATTCCTTAAGGCATTACACATTGAATTGAAGTTGGGTTCAGCGAGGTGTTAACAGTAAATCATTTTGTGTCGATCTGCAAATAATTTTGAGAAACAGGACTGTAATTCTGAAAACTGAATAGCAAAATGATCTTCAGCAACATACTGTACACGTTGAGATTGTTATAAACACAAGGGCTGCATGACAAGGGATCCGAATAACCAGCAGCCAGATTGTTTATGTTTATTGGCAGAATCAGACGTAGCTGTGATTGGGTGAGAAGCAGTAAGTCAAGGTGGGGGAAAGCTAAGCTGGGGGTGGAGAAGGATGTGGGATGTGATGTCAAGAGCCACAAAAAAGCACTGGCACTCAAAGCTGCAAAAAAGGGACAAGCCCTATAAAAATCTTTAATGCGGAGGTGCAACGTTTCGGGGCACAACAACCCCTTTATCAAGCATACAAATCTGTGGAAGTGACGACATATATATCCAAATCATTTGCATAATTAGCATAGTTAATTAACAACACATTTAAATCCATGTTCCAACATAATAAACAATACCAATTATAAATAGTGTATACATAGTGCAATAGTGTATATAAACACAACATAATTCAAAATTCTGGTCTCCTAACCCGACTGAAATCAAGTGTTGAAAAGAATAACAGGTCCCACTGGGTACTAAAATACAAAACATTGTAACATTAAGCTAAAATTGTAACAATTAAAAACATGTTTCAATTCATGTATCAATTGATTTCAAAGAAACAAGAATCTTTGAATGGAGGGTGTGATTACAGATGAAATATACCAATTGATTTTTTTGCAGTATCCAAAGACACCTAATATTTACTTTTTACCTAAAATTCATAAAAGCCTGGTTAATCCACCAGGTAGACCTATTGTTTCTAATATTGGATCACTGTGGCAACCACCAGCCATATTTATAGACATGTATTTACAAGAGGTATTACCTTCATTACAGTTGTTGTTAACTGATACTACAGATTTTCTAAATAAATTGAATGAGGTTATTTTACCACCTGGTGAGTTCCTCCTCTGTTCACTGGATGTGAAAGACCTTTTCACGTCCATACCGCATGAGGAGGGCATTGAATGTATACGACATTATTTAAAGGATGCAAAATTGCATACGTACAAGGTTAATTTTATTTGTAGTCTATTGGAGATGGTCTTAACACGTAATTACTTTAAATTTAACGATGAATATTTTTTGCAGTTACAGGGATGTGCCATGGGTGCTAATATGGCACCAGCTTATGCCAATATCTTCATGGACAATTTTGAAAAGGTGCATGTCTTTTCTAACACGGTGTATGGACCGTATATTAGAAATTACATGCGCTATGTGGATGACACATTTTTCCTTTGGACTGGCACTTTAAATTTGCTAAATGAGTTTTTGGTTTATTTAAATAGTATCCATGCCACGATTAAATTTACCTTAGAGGCAGATACCTCTGAGATGCATTTTTTGGATGTTATGGTAAAAGTGGTAGATTCCAATATTGTTACTTCTGTATACAAAAAACCGACTGATAAGAATAACTTGTTGAGACCATCTAGCTTCCATCCACAAGGACTATTTAGGGGACTCCCAAAGAGTCAATTAATGCGTATTAAACGTATTACATCAACCCCTGAGTTGTATGAGGAGGAGTCACTGGATATGGTGCAGAAATTTGTAGAGAGAGGATATAATCAATCTAAATTAATGGAGACTAGGAATGAAGTAAAATTGATTCCGAGAAGGGATGCCCTTAGTAAAAAGAGTAAAATAACTAACCAAATTAAAAGAATTCCCTTTATTACTTCTTACGATGTAAATGCTAAGGCATGTAAAAGTATTATTTTAAAACATTGGGGAATTCTGGCTACAGATGTTAAATATGGCCATTTATTCAAATTGCCACCAATCTTTTCCTATAGGAGAGGTAAGAATATTGGTGAGTTTATTAAACGTAAATCAATTTCTAGTCGGGTACCTGTAGCTGGTACAACAAAAGGTACATACCCATGTAGAAATTGTAGCCATTGTAATGGCATTATCCCTGGTGATTTTGTTACTCATCCTCAACATGGCACAAAGCACGAGGTAGGTGGCTTCTTTACCTGCGACAGCAGGGATGTCATCTACTGTGTTAAGTGTCCATGCGGTCTGGCCTATGTGGGCCAGACTACTCGATCTATAAAAATTAGGCTTAATGAGCATAAATCTACTATACGTAATTATCAACCACAATCCCCCTCAAAAAAGGAGAAGGGTAAAGATACGGAGAAAAAAAGAGAGACATTGCTTGCCAAGCATTTTTTTACACATAGGCATCAGGTGTCACAGGTTAGATGGCAGATTCTAGAAAAAATTATGGTTAAACAGGGACAAGAAAAAAAGAAAGTAATGTTACAAAGGGAGTGCTACTGGATTTGGCTATTACAGTCCCGGCACCCAAGGGGGTTAAATGAGGAATTTAATATGACATGTTTTTTGTAAGTACAGGTTATTTATTATTCTATGTTTTTATTACAGATAAGTAATCCTTTTGGTTGTGCCTCAGGGATTAAAACTTTCTTTCTGCTGCATGTAGGGTAAGATTCTTGTTTCTTTGAAATCAATTGATACATGAATTGAAACATGTTTTTAATTGTTACAATTTTAGCTTAATGTTACAATGTTTTGTATTTTAGTACCCAGTGGGACCTGTTATTCTTTTCAACACTTGATTTCAGTCGGGTTAGGAGACCAGAATTTTGAATTATGTTGTGTTTATATGCACTATTGCACTATGTATACACTATTTATAATTGGTATTGTTTATTATGTTGGAACATGGATTTAAATGTGTTGTTAATTAACTATGCTAATTATGCAAATGATTTGGATATATATGTCGTCACTTCCACAGATTTGTATGCTTGATAAAGGGGTTGTTGTGCCCCGAAACGTTGCACCTCCGCATTAAAGATTTTTATAGGGCTTGTCCCTTTTTTGCAGCTTTGAGTGCCAGTGCTTTTTTGTGGCTATTGGAATTGGGAGGGTGCCGATCCCTCCAAGCAGTGTGCACCGAGCGGAAAATTTTTGGAGAGCTAGGGTGTGCGGGTAGGATCTTTTGTTCTTCTCTATGTGATGTCAAGAGACAAGCACTCCCTTATCTTCTGAGCAGGTAGAAACATGAGGCAAAGCTCTCTCTGTAATGTAATGTTATTAGCTTTAGAATATACACACTAACTGCTCAGTATACTGCTGGCTTTTGGGGGTTGAACTATTTGGGCAGGCTGCTTGTTAGTCTCTTGCTGTTTATTTGCAGTTTTACAGCATTTAATCTCATTGTAGTAACTCGGGAAGCATGGAAGTGTGGGTCCAAAAGGCATCTCATTACAGTATACAGAGAGCTATAGTTGAAATTTAGAGAGAGAGATGTGGAAAATGTGGGGCAAAGCCTGAATTCTGTAACTTTCCTGGGTTTTGCTTTACTAAGACTACTTATTGCACGTATTTCTAAAGTTATATTTAGTGATGAGCAAATGTGTCCAGTTTTGCAGAAAAAATTGCGAAATGGTGGAAAGATTCACAAAGTGGCAAAAAATGTGTGAAACATGGAAAAAGTGTGCGTTAAAAAATTGTTGTATGCGGATATTCGTGCAAATCCATGCATGGATTTGCTCATTACTAGTTATATTTATTTGATTCAGCAGCCTGTCATTGGAGTTTGACCTCTGATTTTACTGGGCCTTATCAAGTTGTGAATGTCCTCTATATACACATGATTAACCCATGCAGAACCTGAAGGCTAGCCATATAGCTATTTAAACATTCCAGCTGCCTTGTTATTATACCCTGTAGAGGCTATACACTGTCATTCAGGTTGTGTACCTAGGGCAGAAGTAGTTCTACTGTGTTTAGGCATATATATGAAGGGACCCATAGGGTTAAGTTCCCCTATGGCTTTAATTCCCTACTTCTTCTTCATTTTACTGTTACTGGGCAAAGACCCATGTACCAGTTTATAGTTATGCACTTATATATTATTGGTTTATGTGGTTGATCACACCCCTTGCAAACTCATATAGTGTTTAGCAGGAGGGTGTGGCTTCCTCTTTGGCTGCCTTCTGAATCTCAAGGAACAGCTCCACTGAGCCTGGGATCAGAATAGGCCACAGTAAAGTCATTTGCCCTAGAGTACCCATCCTATACTCTAGAGAAGTAGGGGACAGGTATCCTGTTAACGAGGACCAGTAAGATAGTTACTCTTGTAAGAGCACTCTCTAGGAAAGTGAGATAGAGAAGGAAGGAAGCAAGGGCAGTTTCAAGCCCCACCAAGGAAAGTAGCTCTGGAAGTATCCTTCCATCTGGCTATGTTGCCTCAGCGTAGGGCCACAGAGTAGGCATAGGAGACAGGTTAGAATAAACCCTGATCCCTAGTCACCTGGAGGACTCTCAAGCTAGGGGTTATCAACCTGAGGACTGAGGTATCTATCCTGACTGCTTCCAAAGGGGTACCAAACTGACCAGGTGCATTTACCCTGCCCAGATTCCCAAAAGAGGTGGGATAAAATTGTGTGCATCCTCTCTTGTTGTCCTCAGAGTGTACTATCATATACCATCTGCATTTGTGAATATTTGATCTAACTTTGCATCTATATTTGTCTCTGACAATAAACTGTACTATAGTTCAACTGCAAGAACCTTTTGGCGTCCATCTTTGCTAATCTGCACTGCACACAGCTACAGTGAGTTGTTTTACCACTACACCCTTGCTCTGCACAGTCTCTTCCACCTAGTGAGAGTAGCATGTAGCCCATGCTCTAATCCTAATACTAGCCTGGGTTTTGTCTAAATATAGCCAAACAAGTGTTACATTGTTTACATTATATATATAAATAACCCTTTCTTGGCACACTCACTTGGGCTCTATACTTACTTAAACAGGAAATTTGGTTCCCTTTGCA
Organism: Xenopus tropicalis; assembly: GCF_000004195.4. NCBI lineage: Eukaryota > Metazoa > Chordata > Amphibia > Anura > Pipidae > Xenopus > Xenopus tropicalis. The sequence continues at coordinate 77,928,990 of NC_030682.2, read as the reverse complement.
GATGAAAGGTACTGGGAACTGGGATTTCAGTGCAGTGCTTCCACCTAGTGGAGACTGAGGAGCACACCTCAAGGTGATTTCCACTAGGAAATAATCACACAGAGTTTGCAGCAAATATCAACTTTATACTGGGTGTAAAGGTAATATGATTATAACATCCAAAGCCCTGCTTTGGAAACCTGTGTGGTTTTAGCCACTACTGGCTCAGTCTCTCTGAGGGCACAGTTCCACACTCCACTCCTGGAGGAAATACCCTTTCCCAGTTCAGTCCTGGCAAAGTCCCTTCCCCAGAACTCTTTTAGTTCCCCCAGGTAGTGCTACCTGCCCCAAAGTACCTCTCCCACGTAGCAGGCCACGAAAAACACCTGTCCTCACACAGGGGACACACACAGGAGACTGTCATTACCTTTCCTCAGATGGATCACTCACTGGGATCTGCAGGGGGTAAAGGCATCGGACAGCAGTGTAGCCAATCTCTCTTTACAGCTGGCACAGTCTTTACAGTCACTGCTTACTGGATGGTCTCTGGCTCAACTGCTGGCAAAACAACAGGGACTCCCACGCTCCTCCTCTCTCCCAACAGTGCACTGGGGCATCCAGCCAATCGGGTTCCTCCCCAGTCTGTAGCTGGGCTGGATAATGTCACAGACAGAGAAACAGGGGACAGAGTTCTCCGATCCCCTACATTTATATATATATATATATTGTTGCAAGAAGACAGACACTCACTTATAAGTAGGTCCAAGGGAGCCTGGGTGCAGTCCCAAAATAATAGATGGAGTAGCTGTAGAGAGAGTCCGCACTCACAGATCTTACAGAAAATGTAGAGGTGTTTATTCAAATCAACATCTAACGTTTCGGCTGCATCCACAGCCTTTCTCAAAGACAATGTGAAACAAACACTGGTGCACTGAAAAAACAGAATTTGGCGCCAAACAATGACGTCATAGGTGTGAATACATTAGCATACAGTGTGAAAAAAAACGCTCTCAAAACACATTGAATCAACAAAAATATGATAAAATAATATGGATTAGGCATAGAACACAAACAAAAGGACTTTTAGGGGAAAGGAAAAGTGGGTGTGTATTAAAAAAGCCCGCATATGTATCCAGTGCTGAACTGCAACTCACACATGTCGCAAAGAGATCCTCAAGTTATAAGTTTATAAATGTACAAAATTGAACTGGCCCAAGGAATAAGAAATAATGAGGGACAGTAGGGCAAATATACATCAAGGAGTTGCTGAAAATGATTAACTAACATGACTGTCCTGTGCAGCATGTATTGCCTGACATGACAGACATGGCTGAAATAATAAGGGACAGTAGGGCAAATATACATCGTGGAGTTGCTGAAATTGAGTAAGTAACTGATGTGACTGTCATGTGTTGCATGTGTTGCCTGACATGATTGACGTGGCTGTCAAATAATGCATTATATGGTGTGCCTTATGGGGAATCGGTCCTCTTATTTGTAGTAAAGCTAGGACAAGGGGAATAGAAGAGGCAATGGGAAGAAAAATAGTCAAAGAGAAAGATGGAAAATAGTAACTGAGGAGAGGCAAAGTAGAGAGGACAGAGTGAGGTAATGAGAAAGGAAAGACGACGGTGTGATGGTATGGCCGTGGGAGGGGACTCTGCGTTCCATACAGAGCAAAAGCAACGGCGCCGATTAGTGCGTTCGCTAGCATGGAAAGCCGATCAGTAGTACGCGACTCTCCTTTGCAGGTGCTGTCAGGTGACGAAGGGTTCAATACTATGGGAGACCAATGATGTAAAAGGCAGCGGGGTTACTGGTATGCCAGAGTAGGGAGATTAAAAGGTATCATGTCATTCTCAACGTATCTTGGACGCAGGTACCAAAGGAGGGAAAATTTCTCAAAAAAGATAAATATTATGGCAGAATCAAGCCCAGGTTGTAACGCACGGATGGTGCGATCATACGGATCATACCTGACCGTCAGTCGTATGCTTCTGACACTGGCACTTACCTGGTGACACATTTTACTTGATGTTCTCCTTCTGCTTCTATACTTGTTCTCCGACTTTTTTTTGTTTTATTTTATTTTTTATCAACAAGTGTATTTAATGTTTACTTTGTTATCGGCCTATTTTTCGTTAATATTCGTTCGAACAAATTTATTCCTTTGTTTACACACCTGACACCTACCCCGATGTCTACGTGTATACAGTTTTGTTTTGTCCTATAATTACTGTGTGCACTCCTTGATTCGCTATTTTCTTTTCTTTGTTTTTTGTCTAGTTGTATTATTATACCCACTTCAGTATACGTTGTGGGTGATTTGTGGGTGGGGTTACTGGTTTGTGTAGTGTACACGTCATGTAACTTTTTTTCACCTCTTGGTTTGATTTTCCCGCCATATTAGGTATTTATGGCTGCTTTGTACCTGTTTGCTTCAACTTTGACAAAGGCTGGTGTAACAGCCGAAACGTTAGTTCACTCCTCTGGCAATAAATCATTTTTTATTTTCACTTAAGACCTGTGAGTGCGGCTTCTGAATTTTCCTTTTGTACATTTCTGCTGAATTCTGCACCCAGGCAATCTGAATTTGTTTGTTTCGTGAGTGCCGGCAGTCTGGATTGCTATTGCTATATATATATATATATGTGTGTGTGTGTAGCATACAGCACCAACACATGGTAGGCCTCACAGTGCCTAGGGCATACAACTATGCAGAATGCTCGCCTTGGGGGCCGATGGTCAGGGTTGATGCGGCTGCATAGCCATAGGAATGGTGACAATTGGCTGCCTGGTTAGACTTGCCCACCCAACCCCTAGTGGTTGGGTGTCTGGCATGTCAGGTAGCCCAGGAAGGCAGATGGTGGTTGATTATTGGCAAGCGTTACCTCTGGAAAAAGGTTTGTAAAAAAAACTCATATCGTCTGGAAAAATACCTTACGTCTAGCAAAATGTTGCTAATAGTTCCATGGCACTCAGCCTGCAATTTCTCCATATCCGTGCAATTATATAGAATAAGCAACCCCGCTCCAAGATGATATCATATGGGCCTGCTTATTGCAGCTTCCCTTCACACACCATGGGTAGAGGTAGGTTTACTATATCTATATATTTAAGCTGATCACTTAGCTCCCCATCACAATGATAGCCTTTATTTCATAGAGCTTAGTTTTGATTTTCTGGACAGAAAGCAGTTTCCCATTGCAATATAACATTTTATGGTCACATGGGGGGAAAGGCGATCAAGGAGTAAGGGTACAAACTGAGAAAGCGAGAAAGTAATAATTCATGACAAGGTTATCAGTTATCTCTTTCTGTGGCTAGTTTTCACTACAGTGACCATAATATGGTTGGTTGACCCCTGAGCTGGGCCCTTATGAGCTAGGCTTGCACGGCTGGAGGGAGGTCTGCAATGAAAGCAGCATAGAGGATGTTTGGCCTTACCCGCAGAGCTGGGATCTCTGGGCTAGGTCTCCACAGTGTGGATGGGCATCTACCGGACCAGTAAGTGGTTGGTTGACCTTACCCTCTGAGCCAGGCATGTACGGATGGAGGGAGGTCTCCACAGAGAGGACGGACGGATGCAGGAGCAGCATGGCAAAGTGGATCGGTTGACTTTACCCTCTGAGGCAGGCATGTACAGCTGGAGGGAGGTCTCCACAGAGAGGATGGCACACAGGAGCAATATGGCAAATGGCAAAGTGGTCAGTTGACCTTACCCTCTGAGGTGTGTACTGCTGGAAGGGAATGGTAAGCGGTTGGTTGATATTACCCTCAGAGCAGAGCAGGGGCAGCTGAGTGTCCCCAGAGCAGATGGACAGGCTGACTTGTGCTTCATTGTTATTAAAAGAAGTACAAGTTTGGTATCCAGAATGGAATCAAATTGCATTTGAAAGGCTGTGTAAGCATCCTAGTCTACCACATGGGCAGAGTAAATAGTAGTAATTTGTAGCAAAATAATGCTATGAATTCTTAGGCAAGTCTCTTGGCCAATAGAATATTCTAGTGGTTTTGGTGCTCATCAAGTTCTCTAGCTGAGAACTATTTGGGCTGCTATGGCAAGCAACCTAGTGGGAAGCTTTGCCTTGCTGTAACCTGTCCAACAAATATACATCCACAGTGTGGTAGCTAGCTAGCTAAAGGTATTTTCAATAAAGGGATAGTGATGTAGCGAACATCGCCGAAAATGTTCGCGAACCCATTCGCGGACTTTCGCCAAAACTTGCGAATATTCGCGAACTTTGCGAACCCCATAGACTTCAATGGGAAGGCGAACTTTAAAACCTAGAAAAGCTATTTCTGGCCAGAAAACTGATTTTAAAGTTGTTTAAAGGGTGCCACGACCTGGACAGTGGCATGCCGGAGGGGGATCAAGGGCAAAAACTTCTCTGAAAAATACTTTGTAAAAAAAAACGCCAAAAAAAAACGCCCAAAAAACCGCCAAAAAATAACGCCAAAAAAAAAACCGCAAGCTATTCCTATGTATATGCATAGGCGATAAAATGAAGCGAAAAAACGCGGCGGAAAAACCAAGGCGAAAAAACACGGCGCCAAAAAAAACGTGGCGAACCCAAAGTGGCGAACATCGGCAAAAGTCTGCGAATTTGCGCAAACACCCGATGTGAAATGGGTGGCAAAATTTGCATCGCTAAAATTTGCTGCGTGCCAAAAAATTGCAGCATTTTTGATGCTTCACAAATTTTTCCCCATTTCGCAAATCTTTTCAAAGATTCGTGAATTTTTCAGCAAAGCTAAACAGGACAGATTCGCTCATCACTAATGCTGTGACCATTTTGCCCATTTCTGGCTCCTGGTGCTTCATTAAGGTTTTTAACAATGGGGTTCAGAGGGATGGTTGAAAGCAAAAGATCAATTGAGTCCTCTCAAGCTGTTCAATAAGTTACATTTTCACATTTGAATTGAAAAGCAACACCTAACCTGATGTAAAGCTTATAGACAAACTCAGGCCAATATACTGTATATATATATACACAAGAGGCTGTCTTAACTTAAAAAAAAAAACAGAACAGAAACTAGTGAAAATTACTTTGTTTTTCTTCACTGAATAGCAATAAATGTTGTTTAAGTGCTGTCACTAAGAGTATGAAATGGATTCCCATAAGATAAAAAATGAAATTGGCAATCTAATATATCATTATTCTTGGCATATCTATAGATACCAGAGAGACAAATGCATCCTAGCTTTCATCTAGAGATAACAACTTCCATAGGACTGGGAAGACTTTGTGTTAGTTTGCCTTATCCTGTAAATTGTACAGGGAGCTTTGGGAATACCAAAAGATCTTTTTTTTTTTTCAGTTAATCTTAAATGTTTCTGCACAACTACAAAAATGATCTGCTGTATTGCTATTAATGTTAACTAAAATGGCACTGTGTATTTTATTTAATTAATTACTCTAAAATGAAAGATCTTAAAAAATATCAACTTAATAGTCATGCTTTTTATATTTCCAGTTAAAATGTCAAAATTATTGTCTTGGTTGTAATTTGCAATTTATCAAAAAACTCCATCCCTAATCATAATTTTCATTATATTGCATAAACACACACACACACACACACTATATACTCAGTATTGAATAAAGCACTAAATCAGTTGCAAGAAGAAAATCAGTGTCATTGTTGCATAAATGGATGTCGAGGACATCCTTCCTGAATTCTAATATTTTATAGATTTTTTTTATGCAAATCCCATACCATATGACTTTATAGGGTTGATTCACTAAAGTGCGATAAAATGAGCGCTATTTATAGCATGCGGTAAAAATGTTATCACGTCAAATTTTTCGCGTCTTAACGCACGATTCACTAAAAGGATATTTGTGTTAATTTAGACGTGATGCTGTTTGTGTTACTTAAGTCGCGAAGACTAATTTTGTGCGGTATTTGACGCAACGCGTGCTAATTAACACATTGTACACAAATTGTCACCGCGTGTGAAAAAACGCACACTATATTAGCCATACACGCCATTACTTTCTGAAAACTACTGTTCAGAAAATGACCATTTCCCTGCAAACTGGAGGCTACATCACTCTAGGGCCAACACATACTTGAATAAATCCCACTTGAATAAAGTCCATATTGTGTTGCCAAAAGCTCATGAACTGTACTTTTCTATAATTACCGCCTGCCCCAAGTAGGTGTTAAGGTTTTCGCACAGACTAATGCGATATTTAACGTTTGTGAATCATGCGTTAGTATTATTTCTGCGCGCTAATTAATGCAATGCGTTAAAATTAATGCATTCAGTTGCGCGCTATTTAATGCAAGCGATAATAATAATACTTTAGCGAATTGCAAGTTTTTTTGCGTCAAAAAAGCATGCGATAACGCTTATCGACCTTTAGTGAATCAACCCTTATGTGTCTTCTATACACCTGTAACATAATCAAAGCTCTTTTGTAAACTTTGTAATGAAGTTGAAAAAAAAAACCTCTTACAGTATATTTAAATAATCAGAGTTTAGGGTCTGTTAGAGCCATGTCACACAAGGCATCTTCTTTGTTGGTGTATCTAAATGGTGGAAAAAAATGCTGATCCACTCCCTAAAATCACTGTGCACTAAACAGCACAGCATTGGCTTTTTAATGCAAAGAAAGGGCAAATTTTTGTGCGAAATTGCAAAGATGTGCCAACAGAGAAAATGGTTCTTGTTACATTGCCCAAAGCATAAGAATAATTAAATAATAACCCCTTAAAATTGTCCACGCTAAATCAATTGATGGACAAATACATTTATTGAGAGAAGTTCTGTTAGTAACATTCATGGCATGGCATTGCTAAAGTTCCTTTGTAGCCAATAGGGCTCATGTATGTTCACAAGTGCAATTGCAGTCCTTCCAATTTGCCCACAGTCATTTATTAGAGATGTAGCGAACTGTTCGCCGGCGAACTAATTCGCGCGAACATCGGGTGTTCGCAAGTCCGCAAATTCGCGAACTTTTCGTGATGTTCGCAATTTGGGTTCGCCGGCACCGAAAAAATCGCAAAACTTACGATAACGTTAAGAATGCTCCGAAAAAGTCGCAAAACTTACGATAACGTTACGACTGCTCCGAAAAAGTCGCAAAACTTACGATAACGTTACGAATGCTCCGAAAAAGTCGCAAAACTTACGATAACGTTACGAATGCTCCGAAAAAGTCGCAAAACTTACGATAACGGTACGACTGCTCCGAAAAAGTCGCAAAACTTACGATAACGTTACGAATGCTCCGAAAAAGTCGCAAAACTTACGATAACGTTACGAATGCTCCGAAAAAGTCGCAAAACTTACGATAACGTTACGAATGCTCCGAAAAAGTCGCAAAACTTACGATAACGTTACGAATGCTCCGAAAAAGTCGCAAAACTTACGATAACTTTACGAAAGCGCCGGAAATTACGAAAAAGTCGCAAAATTACCGATCATTTCGAAAAACAGCGTGTGTCAATTTTTCAGAGAAATGTTTGCTTGATCCCCCTCCTGCATGCCACTGTCCAGGTCGTGGCACCCTTTAAACAACTTTAAAATCAGTTTTCTGGCCTTATCTACAAGGACCTTTTCCATTTTGGATTTGCCTAGTGCAGTACCATATTTTTACGTCCCAGGTGCATGACCTTAAATTTATCGAAATTTAGGGGCTCATTTACTAACCATAGTTTTTTTTTAACTCGAATCAAATTTTTAGTGCAAAAAGTCACAGAGAAAAAATGCTGCGACTTTTTCCAAATTTACTATGCATCTAAACGGCTAAATATTTGAATTCGACAATTCGCGAGGTTAAACTTGCTAAGTTCAAGTCAATAGCAAAGGTCCCCTCCCATTCCTTGAAGTTTTTTCTTTTGTCTCAAAACTTTAGAGATTTTGCTGGTTTTTTTCAGAAAATTTGACTTTTTTGAACTGTCGCATCGACAGATATTTTGATAAATGACTGACATTTGTGGAAATTTTTTCCCCCAGATTATTAAAACAGTCAAGATTTTCAGCCTCGTTGAAAAATGAATGGAACAATATTAGTCTCATGTAACTTTTTGCAAGCAAGAAAATGTGAGGCATGAGCTTTGTCACTTATTTGATGCAATAATGGTATTTTCCTTGAATTTGTAAATGGATCATCTGCTCTTAAAGCGGACCTGTCACCTACCATGTGTTTTTAAAAAAAACATATTAATGTAATCCGCATCAAAAAAAGACTTCTAATCCCCCTCTGTTACCTATGAAAGATTATTCATTGACGAAAAATCCACCATTGCTTGCGATGTACCGACGATGAAGGCGCCATCTTTATCCTCCATCTTCTACCCTCAAATCTCGCGCATGTGCAGTACACAGTTCATAAGTGCCCGATACAGAGGTCGCGCTCATTCGAGATATGCGCGTGTACTGCACAGTTACATGTGCGCGTTCCACTGAAAACTGCGCAAAATTAACAAAATGGACTAGGGGGGTTGAAAGGAGCAGTGACATTTACTATTAGAAGACGCCTCTATGCCTAAGGCATAAAGGCGGAGCTGATTGCATTTGATTGACAGTGCTTAAAAATGAGAAGCTATATGGTTTGGCGATGGGTTACTGGAATGAACATTCTACCAATAGGCGATTTTTAAGGTAAGGGTGACAGGTTCGCTTTAAAGAACAACATCAGACATCACATGAATATGTATTGCTTTGTTAATTTCTATTGGACAATGTAAAAAAAGAATAAAGGAGGCTGTAGAAATATGTGACTTTGTTTATTATTTTTTTAAAAACAAACAAACAAACAAACAATCCATTTATCCTATGGCTTGAATCAATGGTAATGTGCAGTTCCACACCCGCCCTGTTTGTCTGTAACATGGTCCTACTTATTATACAGTCCATTTATGCAAGTTTATTACTACACATATTCCTTATTATCTCCTAGCGCTCATTAGCAATAAAATGTACATCAAGCAAGCCAATAAACAAAATCAAATTCTTATAATAAGCAGTAAATTGCTCTTTCATATTAAACACTGCGGTACTCTGATTTATGTGCACAAACAAACTGCTGGAAAAAGTAATAAAAATGAATTAAAGTTTGCCCTTACCTATGTGTATTTCAGTTTTATTACTAATCTACTAATCTATTACTAAGCATTTTAATAGGGCTTTGAGGGAAAATATGCTTGCACTTAATTTTTTTCACATTTTTACGCTTTCTAAATAAACCCCCTTTATAAAATTGCAAATGCATGACAATATTTTTACAGGTGAACAAATCCTATCCTAATACTGCTTTTGAACTCTGAAGTGGTTTCATTATGCAAATAAAAGTTGTATATTTTAGCTTATCATCTACTGTAATTCAGTGCTGTCCAACTGGCGGCCCACAAAACAGTTTTGAGTTTATTTTGCAACATATTTATATACATGTTATGTTAACTGTTATTTTAGAGTTTCCATCATATTTGGTATGAAGTACAGCATTTGGTCATTAATAAGCTATGTGAGGTTGGTAGCCTTCCTTGACATTTTAAAGATAGTTTTTAAATTCTGTATTGGTAAAAAGTTCCATCACGTGACCATTTATGTATCTGTGTAAAAGACAAATATTGCTTCTACAAACTGGTTCTTACAATACTCTATTGAAACTATAGCTACCACTCAAAATGCTTCTGAACCTTTATGCCAATCTGGATAACAATCAGTAGCACCTTTAATTGATCTGTACACAAATGTTACCTATTGGATTCTTGGGATCTAACCTGCACTGCCTTTTGAATCCACACTACAGTCAATCAGGATTAATATATAAGTGTTATAAAAGACATCTTAATTAAAATAGTAATTAATAACTTTGGTGGCTAAAACCTTCTCAAAGACCAGACTGCTTACTCTTACCAATAATATGCAAAGAGACCATTTTACAAGCTGATAAATTGCTGAAAAGTACTCCTTCTCTTACCCGTAATGGTCCATTCTCCCCAATCATAGGAAACCCCAAATTCCCACCAGGTATGACTAAAGGTACTTTCCTGGGGAAAAGGTATAATGAAAGCTTTATGTGCTTTCAAGCACTATAAGACAAAAAACTACACCCACTAGCAACAATGTGCCCTAACTAAGCAGACACCTTTATGGCTCAGTTGAAATATGCACAACTCCAACCCTGGCAACAAATAAATTGTGGATCTTTCTCTCACTCCTTTTGAGGAATTATGCTCACAAACAATTCCTGTGAAACACACAATCTCTATACTATATCAGTTACTTACAACCAACAGAAATATCACTCTACCTAAATTTACAAAGAAATGGGAAAAGGAACTACAAACCCAATACACAGAAGAACAACGGGGAAATTGGGGAAATCTTACACATACATTCTCCATAGCATATAAAGCCCAAGAGACAAACTATAAGATAATCACAAGATGGTATAAATGTCCTGAAATTATACATAAAATGTATCCCACGGTTACGGACCAGTGTTGGAGATGTGGGGCCCCCCTTGCACATTTGGTGGCCATGTTATTTATTGACCCCACTCTGGGAACAAATATTCAAGGTAACCAACTCATGCACAGGCCTAGACTTGAAACCAGACCCCTCAATGGGCATCTTGTTTAGGGGCTGCCAGGACAGTGATATCACGCCACTGGAGGTCTATCTCCCCCCAACTATAATTGAATGGGTCAAAGAGATGGGAAACATTATGCAAATGGAGGAACTGCTTAGCAGTGTCCAAGGGACACAAGATAAGCTTGTATTGATGTGGTCACTGTGGGTCTTATTCCTAGAAATGTATAAAGGCTAACAAACGATATCGGACTAGGAGCACCGATACTGAAACAAAGGGATAAAAATAAAAAGGTCAAATATCAACTGATGGATATGTCAAAAGGCTGATAAAGGAGCGACTGAGTGACATTCTGACTCCAGGTTCTGATTCCCTTACTATTACTATTTTTTCCCACTCTTTCTGGTTTTATTTTTGTTTTGCCTTTCTTCCTTAACTATCTTAGAAGTTATTATTACAATAATGGTAGCAATAGGAGACACCACTGCAGAAGTATAATTAAGTATAACAAATGAACACTATAACTGACTCAGATGGTTTCAAGTAGAGCAATAATGAAACTTCTCTTTTTCATGTGATTGCAATCATTTTAAATAATTATGCCTTATTTTGATTGGTAAATAGTGATGGGCGAAATGTTTTGCCAGGCATGGATTTGCGTCCAAAAATTGTTGCAAGAAAATTGTCGCAGCCATCAAAAGAATAGTCGCACATCCAAATTGTCGCAAGAATAGTCACAAGAATAGTCGCAGGCGTCAAAAGAATAGACAATTTTTTTTCTGTGTGAACTTTTCGCTGTTTCGCGAATCTTTTGAAAGATTTGCAAATTTATTGGCAAATAAATAAATAAGTGAAACAGGACAGATTCGCTCATCACTATTGGTAAAGTGTTCAATGTGCCTACTGGTGAGACTTCTCCTGCTTTAATATGTGTTGCTTGTAAATAAAACTGAAAATAAAGAATATACAAAAAAAAAATAGTAATTAATAATACTGTTATAATAATGGAAGTGTTTATGTAAGTGCATTGTCATATCAGGCAGATTGGCCAAACTTGTGGAAATCAGCTATTCCTATGCTATCTGTATAATGCATTTTTTGAGACTTTAAATAAAAGAAATATTGGACTATTGGACTGAACTTCAATTAAATTCAACTAAATTTTAAGCTACAGTAGAACCCCTATTTTACATTTTTCAGGGGACCAGAATAAAATGGTGTAAAACTGGGGAAAATGTAAAATCAGGGAAATACATTATACATTAAAGGAGAAAGAAAGGTAAACACTAAGGGGCTGATTTACTAACCCACGAATCCGACCCGAATTGGAAAAGTTCCGACTTGAAAACGAACATTTTGCGACTTTTTCGTATGTTTTGCGATTTTTTCGGATTCTGTACGAATTTTTCGTTACCAATACGATTTTTGCGTAAAAACGCGAGTTTTTCGTATCCATTACGAAAGTTGCGTAAAAAGTTGCGCATTTTTCGTAGCGTTAAAACTTACGCGAAAAGTTGCGCATTTTTCGTAGCGTTAAGTTTTAACGCTACGAAAAATGCGCAACTTTTCGCGTAAGTTTTAACTCTACGAAAAATGCGCAACTTTTTACGCAACTTTCGTAATGGATAGGAAAACTCGCGTTTTTACGCAAAAATCGTATTGGTAACGAAAAATTCGTAAAGAATCCGAAAAAATCGCAAAACATACGAAAAAATCGCAAAATACCGATCATTACGAAAAAACGCAATCGGACTCCATTCGACCCGTTCGTGGGTAAGTAAATCAGCCCCTATGTTTTATCAGAAAGGTCTATGTAAATACAGCCATAAGCACTCAGAGAAATGCTGCACTGACTTCTCTATGTCTGTAATTCCTGTGCCACAGACACGCAGCTCTCTGCTCTTTCCTCTCTCCTGCTTCCCCCTCCCTCAAGAATGCTAAAAACTCACTCCCCCCCTCTTAGGAATGTGGATCTGAGTCAATCAACAGGAAGCTGACTCATAGGGGCTGATTTACTAATCCACGAATCCGAATCCCGAATGGGAAAAAATCGGATTGGAAACGAACATTTTGCGATTTTTCGTAAATTGTCGTGACTTTTTTGTAGCCATTACGACTTGCTCGTAAATTGTCGTGACTTTTTCATAGCCATTACGACTTGCTCGTATATTGTCACGACTTTTTCGTATTGAGCGCTCGTAAACGGCGGGCCAACCTTTGAGACTTTGCATGATCTTGGAAGCCTCCCATAGGACTCAATGGCACTCTGCAGCTCCAACCTGGCCCAAGGAAAGTCACGATACTGAAGCTTGAATGAATCCGAAACTTTCGTACTCGGCACAACGGCTACGAAAAGTCGCTACAATTTACAAGCAAGTCGTAATGGCTACGAAAAAGTCGTGACAATTTACGAAAAAGTCGCGACAATTTACGAAAAAATCGAAAAATACAGATGATTACGAAAAAAACGCATTTGGACGCTTTTCGGACATTCGTGGATTAGTAAATGTGCCCCATAGTCTTACTAACTGAGCATGTTCACTTGGTCTCGGTGCAGGAGTGAGGCATTATGGGAACTTTCTTTACACAGCTCAACATTTTTTCTTCCTGTTTGGCTTCTGAACAGGTGAAATATGGGGAGACTTAAGGGCATTATTGAGACAACTGAAGGTATGCCTGCAGCTTGAGATTAACTCTTTATTAGCATTCCCTTCTCCTTTAAATATTGTTGGGACCACAAAAAATTGTGTAAAATGAGGGAAAACTTAAAATCAGGTTATGTAAAATTGAGGTTTCACTGTATTATCTTTAAAAATGACTCCCATCATTCAGAATGGTATACATAGCTTGTTTAAGGCAGCGTAATTATGAGATTGGAATAATGAAAGCATAAGATAAGAAAACTGTATAGAAATGTGAATAATATTGCATAATATGGGGTTTTCTAACCTTGGATCACAGTTAAACCACTGTGCAAAGTTTGTGGACCCTGGTTTTAATAGTGTCTGAATGGCAGCAATTTAAAATTCCCCACTGAAAGTCAATAAGTCAAATTGACAGTTGGTAGCTCCACCCACTTTTTCCAACCTGGCACTGCAGTTACCCAGTGACTAACTGCAAAGTTTAGGGACCCTAGGATTAATAGTTAAAGAATGGCAGCAGTTTAAATTTAAACCAATAAAAGTCAATAGGTGAATTGTAATTGGTGGTTGGTGAGTGTGCCCACTTTTTCTAACCTTGAGTCGAAGTCACCCAGTGACAAACAGTGGGCACCCTGGCATAAATAGTGTGAGAATGACAGCATTTTATATTTAAGCCAATGAAATTCAATGAATGAAATCTGATTGGCTGTTGGTGGCTAAACCCACTGTTCCTATTTTAGAACTGCAGTCCCCCAGTGACCAGCTCTGCAAAGTTTGGGGACTCAGGCATAAAAATTGAGGGACTGACAGCATTTTACATTTCACCATTAAAAGTAAATAGGTGAAATGTGATTGGCTGTTGGTGGCTACGCCCATTTTTTTTCTAACTTTGAAATACCCAGTGACTAACTTTGCAAAGTTTAACAACATTAGAATTAATACTTAAATAATGGCATCAGTTTAAATATAAACTAACGAAATTTAAAGGGTGGAAATGGATTGACTGTTGGTGGCTTCACCCACTTTTCCTATCCTTTAACCTAAGTCCCCCAGTGAACAACTGTGAAAGGTTTGGGGACACAGGAATTACATTTGTGAGAATGGCAGCAGTTAAATATGTCCCCACTGAAATAAATTAAAGAAATGTGATTGGCTGTTGGTGGTTCTGCCCACTTTTTCTAACCTTGAATACTTAGGCACCCAGTAACTGACTGTGCAAAGTTTGGGAACCCTAGCATAAATAGTGTGAGAAAGGCAACAGCTTAAATATAAACCAATGAAATTCAATTGGTGGAATCGGATTGGCTGTTGGTGGCTCTACCTACTTTTTCTAACCTTTATCCATAGTCCCCCAGTGGCCAACTGTGAAAAGTTTGGGGACTGTGGAGTTAAACATGTGAGAATAGCAATCTGATTGGCTGTCTGTGGCTCCACTCACTTTTTTCAAACCTTGAATTATTGTCAACCAGTGACTAACTCTGCAAAGTTTGGGGGCCCTTATGTAAATAGCATAAGAATGGCAGCATTTTAAATTTAAACCAAAAAAATTCAATAGGTGAAATCGGATTGGCTGTTGGTGGCTCCACCCACTTTTTCTAACCTTAAAATGCAGTCCCCTAGTGACCAACTGTGAAGAATTTCAGGACCCTGGTTTTAATACTATGAGAATGGCAGCAGGTTGAATTTCCCCTGAAAGTCAATAGGTAAAATCTGATTGGCTGTCGGTTGTTCCGCCCACTTTTTCTAACCTTGAACTGCAGTTACCTGGTAAATAACTCTGCAAAGTTTGGGGACCCTGACGTTATTACTGTGAGAATGGTAGCATGTTCAATTTCCTTCTTTGAAAGTCAAAATGTTTATCTGAGCTGTTTGGAGCTCCGCCCACTTTTGGGCATCCAACAAATATCATATTTTTATTCAGGCTGACCCCATAACTATGTGATTCAAGTTTGGGGAGTGTAGCCTCAAAGCTCTAAGATTGGCAGCAGTTTAAATTTCCCCATTAAAGTCAATTGGTGAAATTTGATTGGCTGTTGTTGACTCCTCCCAATTTGGATCATTCAACAATATGTCACTGTTTCATTTGGGGTGACCCCATGATTATGTTAATCAAGTTTGGGGATTATAGCTCCAAAGCTGTAAGAGTGGCAGCAGTTTGAAAATCTTCCCTGTCAAAGTCAATGAAAAAATTGGGGTATTTAAAGTGGCGCCACAAAAAGACAGGGGACAGGATCGCTTAGAAAAGCACAAGCAACCTGCTCCGCTATAGGATGAAGAAGTGTGGGAAGTCTGGGTGTTGTACACCTAGGGCAGATTTAACAATGTACGATTGGGTATAAGCACAAAAAAATTGTATTTTTTCTAATTCATAGAACTGTATTTTGTACGTTTTTTTGTTAATTTCCACTACTTCCACGAGAAAGATTGTTGCACAGTTTACGATCATTCGGATACGAAAATTTCGGATCATACCACGATATTTTTGTACCACCACGATACTTATTTTCGCTCAATTAATGCACATTTAAAATTATCGTATTTATAAGCTGGTCAAAGTTGAAGAACCAACATAATAACCATACATTGGATAGGTGTAAAGCATGTTTACTGTCTAACTGGTAGAATGGATACAACGATTGGTTCTGTTCCATGGTCAATTGTATTTTCTTGAAGCAGCATGTAATTCTGTGACCTATATAAAGCTTGGGGGGCCATATACTAATGCTCCAATTTTTTTTTGCGCTAAAATTCGCAGGGAAAAAAAGTCAGGACTTATTCAAGATTAACTAAGCAGCAAAATGGCTAAAAATCATAACTCAACAATTTGCCAGCTAAAACTTGCAGAGATGGGGTAGAAGTCAATGGCAGATATCCCTTCCC
Organism: Xenopus tropicalis; assembly: GCF_000004195.4. Classification (NCBI taxonomy): domain Eukaryota; kingdom Metazoa; phylum Chordata; class Amphibia; order Anura; family Pipidae; genus Xenopus; species Xenopus tropicalis. The sequence continues at coordinate 77,912,936 of NC_030682.2, read as the reverse complement.
TTTGCTGAAAGATCCTTATTTTGTTTCGAAACCTTATATGTTTTGGATTTTTGATGTTGTTTTTTTGTACCTCAGTTCGAAAAAGTTGCGGTTTTCATGCGGCAAGACGAAAAATTTCCTTTCCTGCAACTTTTCTCCCACTGACTTTTTTAAGCTCAGACTTATGGACTTGAGTTCATATGAACTTAAAAATAAAAAAAAAAAAAGAATTTTAAATACTGATCCACAAAGACTTTAATAAATTTGAAACCCTTAATCTCACACCAGTTATGCAGTCACTGATCTCTAGGGTTCAGGTGTGGCAAGATCTCCCCTTCACCCTTCCAGGTAGAATTAACCTGTTTAAAATTGTATTCCTTCCAAAAATCAATTACGCCTTTCACAACTCCCCGGTAATCCCCAGAGCCCAATGGTTCAACCACCTTAATAAATTAATTTGGGTGTTTCTCTGGGCTGGCGCACATCTCCACCTATATTAAAATCTTACAAATGCTCAGAACCAAAGGTCGGCTGGCACTGCCAGATTTCAAACTATTTTTGGCCAGTCAGCTAGTTTATGCACACTGCTGATTTACGCCAGCAGCAGACAACCCAGCTGCCATGTTTGAAGCCGCAGCCCTACGCTCCTTAGAAGCTCTAGCTAAGCTCCTTTACTGAGACCCCTCACACTACTAAACACACCACCACTCCAATGCTCACAGTGGTTATGGTCTTTCAAACATCTCTCCATCTCCCCGAACTCCTCTATGGGGAAATCCGAAATTTCTATGCCCGAAATTGGTCAATGGGTAGGTAAAGGCATCAAAACATTACAGGATATTGTGAAGGATGGGGAATTGAAACAATTAGGGGCCTCATATAAATGTATTAATTTACCTAAATAAAGTAAATAAGGATTTTTAAGCCAGGCTGCTGATGCACATGCTTGGATGTGCATTTCTTCCCTGTCAAGCTACAAAATGAGAAACTGGCTGTACATCATCACTGAAAGCTCAGATAAAACTCTCCTCCATTAAATGTTCCTACTTAGTAGCAATTTTACTGTTGAACAGTTTAGTTATATTGACTTCAATTACAGAAGAAACACAAGCGTATTTTGTTGTAACCTAATCTCTGACAGTTTTCTTGTATAGATCTGTATTCTTTTCTCCTCAAGGGCCTTTTTTCTAATTGCAAATAATGCTTGTGGTGCTCTTGACACATGGCACTGTTCCCAAGGAAACAGTTTTACATAAACTAATATAGAGTCAGTCTATTCATTTCCAAAGACTAAGCAGGTGTCTGCTGTTCTTGCTCCAAAGAGGTCTCAATGCAGCAATTTCCTGGTGAATTAATTTTAGCATTATTTGCAATTGCGCTTTTGTCCATTCTCATTATTTTCATTTTTTTTGCTGGCATTTTTATAATACATTCCACAAAACAGCTTTGAGTTTATTTTGCAACGTATTTTATATACATATTATGTTAACTGTTATTTTAGAGTTTCCATCATATTTGGTATGAAGTACAGCATTTGGTCATTAATAAGCTATGTGAGGTTGGTAGCCTTCCTAGAAATTTTAAAGATGCTTTTTAAATTCTGGATTGGTAAAAAGTTCCATCACCTGACCATTTTTGTATCTGTGTAAAAGACAAATATTGCTTTTTCAAACTGGTTCTTACAATACTCTATTAGTCTATTGCATCTCCTGTGCATCTCATCTGTTACTGTTTTAGCCTGTGCTGCTTACATGCTAGTATATCAAAGTTTTTAAAAATCTGGTATCCAGATAAAATTGTCCACTCCCCTTTCTGTAAAGAATTCCTGTTTTTACAGTAAAAATATTTTATTTTGTTGTATTTCTTCTGAAATATGTGTCCAGTTTGCACTTTTTAAAATCTTTTAGCAAACTTTAATGTTTAAGTTGAAGTGTCCCTCTAAATAGCCTCCTTGAAACTATACATACTGTAGTACCTCCACATTACCTAGGTAGGCCTTTTAGGCTGGTATTAAATTCCCCTTGGCTATAGTAATAATAGAATTTATAGCAAGTTCAAACATTTTACTAAATGTTTTATTGGCAACTATAATCTGCTAAATAGTTTTTAATGATTGATGACAGGAATAGGAAATTGGGTCATAGGTTGTGTGAGGAAACAGTATCAGCCAGACATGTCTTTGTGTGCAAGTACAAGATGAATACATTTTTTAATACTAGAGAGTAATAAATCATGTCAAGGTACCTGTGTTGAATTCCGTAATTACAGTCTTCTACAAATACAAGACAGTAGTCAAATGCAAAATCTTTCAACAGAACCAAATAATCATATAAAATCATAATGGTATTTTTTTCCAGGCAATGATAGAAATTAGAAAATAAAAGCAAAATACCTATGTTATACAGTATATACACATTGAGACATTCAGACATTTATGGACTAAACACTGACATTTTTAACCTTTGTTAAATTATAAACAAAAATATTAAAAAAATATATTATTGCTAGTATATAAAAATTTGTGATCGACTGGCAATAATATATTTACATTTTGCACTGTTTATTGGCAACTTTATTTTATTTTTCTCATGTTTATATGCATTCAATTGTGTTTTCCTTTAGTTTCTAGGTTATGAAGTTTATCTGCAGAGTCTACCTCCAAGCATAACCTGAAATAATCAGGGTATAAGTATTCACAAGAGCTATAGCCCTTCCATTAGTCAAAGCTTCAAAAGTGGTATCCTTTTAAAGGTATACAATACATTTTCCCACAAATATATTAATTGTAGAGCAAAAAGGGAAATTGAAGAAGAAAAGGTAAAGTTACTAGGGGGGGTGCCAAGTTGTCAGACACCCCCCAGTAATTTTAGTAGCTTGCCTGCACCCCAGAGTACTGTTTGCTGAGAGCCACCATCTTCTTCCAGTTTTCCAGCACCCCCATCATAACTTAGATCTTAGAGAGATTTTCTGTACTGAATGTGTACCCTCCTAGAATTGGAGCAGGGAAAACCTAGAAGAACAAATAAGATGGTGACATGACATTCACCAAACAGTGCCCTGGGTTAGCATGTTTCTGAAGAAAAGGGGCCCACGGTAGCTGCTAAGTGTCTATAATAATTGGGGGGGGGGGTGGCTAATAACTTTTTGTGACTTTTTTCTCCTTAATGTAAAAATGTGAAAAGTAAAATAAAAAATATTTGCAAACTTTTGCTTTATAATTTTGTTTGCATATACCTAATTTTTGTGAAAATAGCATTTATTACATCACTCCCATATAAATTCCTACGTTGTTCTATTAAAAGGAGCTTCAGCTAGTAAACATTATATATAAAAATGCATTTACCATCTCATATATTTGCAAGAAATATACATTTATTAAGAAATATATTAGTGTATAGAAAGTAAAATAAAATTAAGTAGCGTATATAGACTAGGTAAAATATAGCCCGGGTTGGTCCTGCATCCTAGAAAAACAGGAATCTCATTGCAAGCCCATGCCCACCCAGTAGACCTTTAGACTTATGTAACAGCTGTAAAACTATTTAGCATTGTCTACATCTACTGTAAGTGTTGTGAAAATTGGCCCAGCATATTGGGTTAACCAGTGGACCCCAGCTTGATACTCACCATTGCCAGCATTAGAATAGAGGTGCACAGAAAAAAACATGCCCAATCTCACCAATTTTGGTAAGTTAGAGCTATTACTGATTTTAGTACTAGCTTAGTAAGTAGCCCTACTTACTTATTGCATGTAATTTGAAGACATGAGATCTGTTAACCTGTAAAACATTATTTTTTAACATAATAACATGATTAAAATAATTCCCTAGTTTGTATGTTCAGAAGCTTGGAATGTAAAATACACATACTAATTTTTTTCTTTATGTAAAATACACAGATAACAGTAACATAAATGTAATAATTCTTTTGTCTAATACTCTTGTTTTTTGCTTTCTCACCACCTTGCAATACCTTCCGTATGCCTGCAGACCTGTCAGCTTCGTAAGAGTAGTGTCCAGGAAATTTTGAAACCCAGAAGGGACGTCGCTGAAAGTGACTTCTCCTTGCAAGCGCATGAGCGGTTTTGAAGCAGCTGGACCCCCATTGCGTATGCGCACATTGCACATTTTACTTCTGCACATGCATACTCTGCATTTTATTTTAAAAATTGGGGGAATAGATTCTGCTTGTGTAGTTAAAAATAAAAAAATCTGCAATTTGAAATGCACTGTAGTATTTTTATAGTCCAGCGCTAATGTAAAAAATATATACACCTAACTGTATGGCTTTCCACCAACTGTTGTAGCCAATTTTTATGACCTCTCACATATTTATTTGCCAGAAGCAGCTGTCTTCTAAGCTCATCCTTGCTAATAGTATGCCAATTCTAAAAATGTATCTACTTTTGTATATCAATATTTATTCAGTAGTCCTTTCAATATCTTGAACTCTCCTTTTTTCACCAGTTATTTTGTGGTAATTCTGCAGAGAGGTAATTCTTAATACCTAACAGCTATATTATCTGTCCTGTTTCGATTTGCCAAAAAATTGGCAAAAAAAATGCAGCTACGTACAGTATCTCCCTTGTGACATGGGATTGGTTGATGCCTTATTACATACATTTTGACTCCACTATAAATGGAGATTACATATTAGTATCAATTACCAGTCTATGTCAGTTCAAAGACACACTTTATTTTATGCCTCCAGAAAAGAAAACAATACTGCACAAGTTCATAATGCATATTATATGTGAACTGAAAAATATAAAGAGGCTTAACAATAAAAGAGATGTCGGTAGTCATTTTCTTCATGGCTGTGCAAAGCCATCATTTATGTAGCTTATTGAAGCATTTAAATGACTTTGGTATTTCACTGACATTTTATTGCTACCTTTATACCATAAAAGAGGAAGTATTTAACTAGCAGTCTCTTCTGGAACACCAGTGTAAAGAGATAAAAAAAACCATCATAGCGAAAGAATAATAGCTACCAAATATATCAATTTATGAAAAAGCAAGCAAACAGACTACATGTATTTTTTTGTTCGAGGACATTTTGTTATTGATTCTCAAGGGGATGTCTTCCCAGGTGTTAACAAGAACATGATGGGCCTCTATGCATCTGCTTGTATGACTGCAAATCAACAGAATAACACTGCACCTGACCTCCTAAAATAGTTTTTTTTGCAAGAGGACATATTCCTTAAATAATGTAAAAAGATACCTTTGTAGCAGATGTGTTTTCAGAAGCAATACAGAAAAACATAGATGAATAATGAAGTTTTTCATTTATTTTAAGATAAAAGTCAGGCCTGGATATTTAGTGGGCATCGCTACAGGAAAAAATTCAAACCTCAAAATGTCATTTATTATTTACAGTTCCAGTCTCTGTTACCAAACAGGTGCATAAACAAAACAAAATCCTTGCCACACCTCACCTTGCTATTGACCTTTTTCTGCACATTTCCTCTTTTAAATTACCTAGATAAATCTTTTCCAGTTACTTAAAGGAGAAGGAAAGTCATTTTGGCATTTTACTTCCAGTGGATTAGCCACATTAGTGCAAGCTAGAACGCTATACTGTAAAAAATTTTTAAACAACCCTAGAAACTCCCTCCATTTGTTCAAGATAGCAGCTGCCATTTTAGCTTGGTCTCCGTAGCTTCCTGCTGCAGTTCTAGCGGGTGGTAGCATAGATCACACATCCTGATGGGAGGGCGAGTGAATTCTTATGGGAGGGGGAAGCAGGAGAAGGCAGAGAGGAGAGAATTTGCAGACTCTGGCCGGGAATGAAGGATTTCCTGAGATATAGTCATGCACTCTTACCTTCCAGTTTGTGCCTGTATGTTACCTGACCACTTAGATTGTAAGCTCTATGGGGCAGGGACCTACTGTGTCTCATACCACATGGCACATGAATACACAAAAGAAGTAGAAAATAAATCCTGTATTTCTTTTGATAGAGGACTCATTGCAGCTTTTCTGTGAGTGTATATGGCTGTATTTACATAGACCTTTCTGATAAAGCTTACTTTTAAGTTTTTACCTTTCCTTCCTCCCCTTAACAATTTTACCAAACTTATTTATCTTAATCTTATTGGATAATAATCTCTTTTTTAACCTAATTTCTCAACTTTGTTTTAAACATTTATCAAGCATCAGTTTCTTAATGTCTGCACATAGCCAAACTGCATACCGTATTTTTCGCCGTATAAAACGCACTTTTTCTTCCCCAAAACTTGGGGGAAAAGTTTGTGCATCTTATACGGCGAATGCTCCTTCCTCTATGTGCCGCGGCTCTCTGCCGCATACTCGCTTTTATAAGGTTGCGCCCGTGCGTACTGACGTCACACGCACAGGGCGCAACCTTATAAAAGCACAGAAGCCACGGCACAGAGAGGAAGATATCGCAGGAGCCGGAGGCCGCTGGGGGGAAATGGAAGGTGCTTGGGGGCCCGGGGGAGAAGCTGAAGTATGCTGTTTGTGCCGTGGGGGAGCTGGAGGATGCTTGGAGGCCCTGGGGGACGCTGAAGGATACTTGGGGGGGGGCCCTGGGGGACGCTGAAGGATACTTGGGGGGGCCCAGGGGGAAGCTGAAGGATACTTGGGGGGGCCCTGGGGGAAGCTGAGGGATACTTGGGGGGGCCCTGGGGGAAGCTGAAGGATACTTGGGGGGGCCTGGGGGAAGCTGAAGGATACTTGGGGGGGGCCCTGGGGGAAGCTGAAGGATACTTGGGGGGGGCCCTGGGGGAAGCTGAAGGATACTTGGGGGGGCCCTGGGGGAAGCTGAAGGATGCTTGGGGGGGGCCCAGAGACAATTAACTTTATACAGTTGATATAAAATATTTTACTATAGTATTTGCTTCAGAATCTTTTTTTTCTAGATTTAAAATTGGGTGCATCTTATATTCCGGAGCGTCTTATAGGGTGAAATATACGGTATTTCATCAAGCAATATTTGTTCCTTTTTATGCTTATACATTCACACATCTAAAATAATTGACCTGTTAAATAGCTTATAGATATATACATATATAATTAAGTTCTATAATGAAGGCGATACTAGTATATCAGTAGCTGCTATCATAAGGAAATGGGGGCTAACTTATATTAGGCCCAAACACCAGAAATCTCCTAATTACAGGAAGGCAATTTTCCATAATAAGCCATTTTAATCAAATAATTACAATTTTTAGAAATTATTTCCTCTTCCTCTGTAATAAGACAGTACCTTGTACTTGACCCTAACTAAAATATAATTAATCCCTTATAGGTGGCAAACAATCATAGGGGTTTTATTAAATGTTTGAACACATTTTTTAGATCCAGAAAACCCCAGGTACCTATACCTCAACAGTTCCAAAATTTCCAGTTTTCTGTTTTGACTGCTAACTGGGAATAAACCAGGAAGCATGGTACAGAGCTCAGTTCATGATCATCAGTGCATCTGTTTGGGACCTCAATAAAGCTGTTAATTGTAGCTGACACCAATTATAGTGGCAACCATTTGATGCCCCTGTTAATATATAATCTAATAGGAATATTATAGATTCTGAACTTCTCGATAACTGTTTAAATATTTTTGCAGTGACTAATTACCAATAAACTAAAAAAGCAAGGTTACATAGTTACATAGTTACATAGTTACATAGGGTTGAAAAAAGACCATTGTCCATCAAGTTCAACCCATCCGAGTAAACCCAGCACACAACCTATACTAACCAATCTATACACTCACATACATAAACTATATATACAACCAGTAATACTAACTGTAGATATTAGTATCACAATAGCCTTGGATATTCTGCTTGTTCAAAAACTCATCCAGGCCCCTCTTAAAGGCATTAACAGAGTCTGCCATTACCACATCCCTAGGAAGGGCATTCCACAGCCTCACTGCCCTCACAATATTCCTCAATATGATCATTAACCTTCTGTGAGGTACTGTATCAAACGCTTTAGGAAAATCTTAGTAGATGACATCAACTGCCATTCCAGCATCAAGGTTCCTGCTCACCTCCTCATAAAAGGCAACTAAATTAGTCTGGCAAGATCTGTTACGCATAAAACCATGCTGGCACAAACTAATAGTATTGGTACCAGTATATGTTTCAGAATTTGTATATCAATGTACAGAATTTAAAACACAATACATTTCTTAATTCTTTTGGGCAGTGCAATTAAGCTTTCCACATTTCCTTTCACATACTAAAGCAACATTTTATTTTGTTGCTTCAAACAAAAGAATGAATGATTCTTTTGGAATGCTGATTTTTCTTGGCTGAGAGTTGGACACAATGGGTGTGCAGTGCTAAGTTAATAGTCATTTGAATGTAATACAAAAGACATCAAATGTACTGTATTGGGAGAAATGCTCAGAAAATGCACAGCAAACGTCTTCAGTTGTTTCAGTGTTGGGAGCAAACTGAAATCCTACTGCCAGGTATAACATTTAACAGAGAAAATCCAGTCCAGCAGTACTCCAAAGTAGTCGGCAACATTCCAAAAGGCTAATCACCGGCGACTTACATTTTCGCCAGTGGGATGGTAGTTCGGGGAGATTAGTCGCCCGTGACAAGGGAGATTTGTCGCGGGCGACTAATCTCCCCGTGTGCCAGAGCTTGACACTTGACACTGCACTATCTTTTACGATTACAGTTCACTCACACATATACAATGAAGAGAGACCAAGGCTAGAGAAAGGATCAAGTTCTTCAAGGATGAGAGCGATTATACCTCAGGATACTGTGGATACAAGGTTACTCCTGCCTGGCACAGAGATGTCGTCAGTACAAGACAAGCTGGTTTAAAAATGATAGCTCAAGCTTAAAGGAGAACTAAACCCAAAAAATGATATTATAAACTGATTATAAACTGACTGCACTGGCTTAAAGTGTCAGCATCTCTATAGTAGCAATGATATAGATCATTACAGTTGTCACATGAGCTCCCCATCATGGTTCTACCCCCACCCCCCAGGACAGTGCACATGCACAGTGTGGTCTGAGCAGCTATTGAGAAGCTGAGCTTTAGGGGTTGCAAAATAGCAACAGAAAATGAGGGTTGTCTGTCATATAAGCTGATGCTGGTTTTAGATCGGTCATGTAATGTGAATCTGAATGAATTACTAATCACCGTATTAGTCACGATAATATCGTATTTGCGATCCAAAAGTCACAACATTTTCGTACCGAATGATTGTAAACAGCAGCAAAACCGATCCGATTTTTTCGCGCAAGCGTACGAAAAAGTCACGCAAGACACGAAAAATTCAGCAAAAATACGCTCAGAGCTTTCGTTCATAAATCTGCCCCTATGAGTCAGCTTCCTGCTCAGATCCACATTCCTAAGGGGGGGAGTGAGTTTTTAGCATTCTTGAGGGAGGGGGGAGCAGGAGAGAGGAGACAGCAGAAAGCTGCGTGTCTGTGGCACAGGAATTACAGACACAAGAAAAAAATTTTCAGTGAAGTCAGTGCAGCGTTTCTGTCAGTGCTTATGGCTGTATTTACATAGACCTTTCTGATAAAGCTTACTTAGTTTTTACCTTTCTTTCTTCTTTAAAAACAATTTATTTATTACCAGGACCAGCACCAGTGTTTTATACACTACCGAAAATTCATAAAAAAAAGATTTTGATTCATCCAGGTCATTATATACAGTATCTAGTAGAATTATGTCTAAAACAACAGGACTTCAGTTTAACTGAGTGGTAGGTAATTCTCCAGCATTTAAACCCAGAAGGTTAGTACAGTCACAGACATCCAGTTGTCATCTGTCCAGGTGTCATCTGAAACTCACAGATGTGTGAAAGTGTGATCCAGTCACAATGGTACCATGTTTCTCATTGAAGCAGGTGTTAATGGGTTATGTAATAAAAGGCACATTAAACTTATTGAAGTAAGTATAGGCTGAAGCTCACAGATGTATGAAAGTCCAGATCCATGATTCTCATTGAGGCAGGTGTTAATTTTTCAATGACATTATTGGAAGCAGTCCTGGAATTGGGGTGGGATGGCGTCCCACTCATATCAGCTGTTACTTAAAGGTAACTGTTATAGGGGACTGATGCAGAAGACAGCATTGCTGGCCATGCTGTGAAATATTTATGTTAAAAGGGGCAGGGTTAGGTTGGTTTTTGCAGCCATGTATTTATGTTGCATGTTGCAGCCATGTATTTATGAGGCCAGGGCAAGGTATCAAAAGATTTAAGAGGTAGGTGGAGCCGCATTGTGAAGAGAAAGGGGAAATAGAAGAAACAAAGAAAAGACTAATGCAAAACAGGTAGAGCAATATACTGTATAAAAATGTAAAGAAAATGTAAGAGAATAAGAAATGCTGGCAGAAAAAAAGACAAAGAAATAGTAGAGACAGACAGATGAATAAGAAAATGAAAGAAAAAATAAAGCAGAGCTGGGAACAAAACTAAAAAGTTAGAACAGGTATGGGACTTGTTTTCCAGAATGCTCGGGACCAAGGGTATTCCGAATAAGGGGTCTTTCCGTAATTTGGGTCTCCATACCTTAAGTTTACTAAACAATCAATAAAACCCAATAGGATTGTTTTGCACCCAATAAGGATTATTTATATCTTAGTTGGGATCAAGTACAAGGTACTGTTTTATTATTACAGAGAAAAAGGAAATCAGTTTTAAAATTCTGAATTATTTCATTAAAATGGAGTCTATGGGAGACGGGCTTTCCGTAATTCAGAGCTTTCTGGATAATGGGTTTCCGGATAAGGGATCTCATACCTGTAACATGTTGCTTTCGCATATGCTATATTTATGTACAGTATGTTTGAGGTGCCGGTACTTACTGACTCTAATTTCATAAAATGCTTTTTATAAAGTGCTTCGGTGTGGGTATTTACTGTTTCTTACTGTACAAGCAAATCAAACACAGCCCACTAGCAATTAACATGACATCATTTATACCAACCAGGGATGTAAGTAAAAATAACAGCATTTCTTATCATGAAACATTTTTTCAGCTTGGAATTAATGTGACTTCCTGGTTCCTGTTGGACTGAGTTGTTAATTAACATAGAAATAGCAATGGCTTTGTTATAAATTGGGCCAAACCACAAAGCGTTGTTGGGCGAGGCTTATTATAAGAGTGGCCATAACTTATAATTGTGTGCTGGGCATGTTTTTGTCATGCCACATGTAGTGCTGTGCACAACCCTCCACTTCATGGAGCCCAATTCAAGTACTGACTGTAAGTATGAATTGTTGTGAGACCACTGGAGTAAGGATGTCAAAGCAGCATTGTATGTTGCATTGTATGTTTTACTCCTGCACCAATATTATGTGCTTTATGGAATGCATGCTCAGTGTGCGACAAACTACCTGCTGTGCATGACTTTTTTTATATCCAGGGGCTTCCTGTTTCTAGGCATCACTAAAATATGGATCAAGCCCACCAACACAGTTGCCCAACAGCCCTCTTGGTATTTTACAATCTGAGCAGTGTTTTTTCTAGCCCATTGCTCAACAAATACCTTCCCTCACTTTCCACCCTTTTGAAGTCCACACAATTATGTTGGGTTGAAAACCCCAACATACTGTTCTTCGACTTTGGCTTATTCTTCCACTTCTTCTTCCACTTCTTCTTATTATTCTTAGTGCCCCCCATTTTCTAAACGCTACTCCTCCTACAGTTTTAGGGGTACAACATCCAAACTCTCCACACTTCTTCGCCCTATAGCGGAGCAGGTTGCTTGTGCTTTTCTAAGTGATCCCGCCCCTCGTCTTTTTGTGGCGCCGCTTCGGACCCCCCAATTTTCCCATTGACTTTGACATGGAAGATTTTCAAACTGGTGCCACACTTTCAACTTCGAGCTACATCCCCCAAACTTCAATAATGTAATAGTGGGGTCACTCCAAATGAAACAGCGACATTTGTTGGATGACCCCAAAGTGAGAGGGGCCAACAACAGCCAATCAAATTTCATCCATTGACTTTTATGGGGAAATTGAAACTGCTGCCAATCTTACAGCTTTGAGGTTACACTCCCCAAACTTGAATCAAATAGCCATGGGGTCAGCCTGAATGAAAATATAATGATTGCTGGATGCCCAAAAGTGGGTGGAGCTGTGAACAGCCAATCAGGTTTTACCTATTGACTTGGCCTGCTCCAACCTGCTGCCATTCTCACAGTAATAACACCAGGTTCCCAAAACTGCGGTTTTAGTTTTGAAAAAGTAGGCAGAGCCACCAACAGCCAATCACATTTCACCTATTTACTTTCAATGCTAAAGTGTAAAATGCTCTCACAATTTTTATGCCTGAGTCACCAAACTTTGCAAAGTTGGTCACTGGGGGAGTCCAGTTAAAAAATAGGAAAAGTGGATTGGGCCACTAACAGCCAATCAGATTTCATCCATTGAATTTTATTGGTTTAAATTTAAAATGCTGCCATTCTCACACTATTTATGCCAGGGTGCCAATTGTTTGTCACTGGGTGACTTCGACTCGAGGTTAGAAAAAGTGGGCACACCCACCAACCACCAATCACAATTTACCATTTGACTTTTATTGGTTTAACTTTAAACTGCTGCCGTTCTTTAACTATTAATCCTAGGGTCCCTAAACTTTGCAGAGTTAGTCACTGGGTAACTGCAGTTCCAGGTTAAAAAACGTAGGCAGAGCCACCAACCACCAATCAGATGTCACTTGTTGACTTTCAGTGGGGAAATATAAATTGCTGCCATTCAGACACTATTAAAACCAGGGTCCCCAAATTTTGCACAGTGGTTTTTACTATATAACTGTGGGTCCAAGGTTAGAAAAAGTGGGAAGAACCAACAACAGATCAGATTTCATTCAGTGACTTTATGTTTTTCAACCCAACATGAAGTTTGTTCTCAAACTTCCCTTTCTAGTTAGGATCTACTCCCCATTTGCTCGACGGGTTGCAATGATCTATTGGCCTCCAGGACCTACTTCCCAATTTCTAGATTATTTCTCAGCTTGGCGCCTACCCTTCCTCTCTTCTGATATCCCTGCTATCATTATTTGTGACTTAAATATTCCCATTGACATTGAAATGTCTTCTACCTCCAAGCTGCTTAATCATACCTTTTTCTACAATGGGTCTCCCCCACCCACCTGGGTGTCCACACCCTTGACCTCATCTTTACTCACGTCTGCTTTCTAACTAAACTCTTAAACTCTTCTTTCCCTCTCTCAGATCACCATCGCCATACACTCACACTCTCTCTCGCACACTCCTCCTCCACCCTAGAATCCTACCACCAGACGTAAGAACCTTCATCACATTCATTTTCAACAATTCTCATCCACTCTACAACCTGTGCTTTCCTCTATCTTTTCATTCACTGGCTGCATCTTTCTACAATTACACAATCACCACATCAATCTTGGAAAACTTTTCTCCCTTCTTCCCACAGCCCACGTCGCACCAACACACAACCTTGGCACACTACACACAACAACTCCAAATTCAGTCCCGCAGGCTTGAACGCTGTTGGAGAAACAACTCCAATACTAACTTCCAGCATTGAAAAAATGTGCTACTTAACTTCAGGTATGCTTTGTCCTCTGCAAAGCAGTCCTAATTCTTCACTCTCATATCTGCACATTCTCACAATCCCAAACAACTGTTTGACACTTTTAACTCCCTGGTACATCCATCCACTAAACCTGCTGCCTCTTCTATCACTTCTGAGGACTTTGCTAATTATTTCCTTGATACAATTTAAAAAAGCTGCATGGTAATAAAGTTGAGCCCAAAGGACAATACACTAGCATAGATTCCCCTAGCTGCTACTTTTCTTAAATCCTTTCCCACACTAACAGTAGGGACCGTCTCTCTTCCCCCCTCTAAATCTCATTTTACCACCTGCTCTCTAGATCCTATTCCTTCTCATGTCATTCCTCTTCTTTAACCTATATTTACTCCGACTCTCACTTCTCTGTTTAATCTCTCTCTCTGCACAGGTATATTCCCAAACAAGCAGTCATAAAGCCTATACTTAAAAAAAACCTTCTTTGGATCCTACACTCCCCTCTAACTATTGGCCGATCTCTCTCCTCCATTTCTCCCCAAAACATCTTGAACAACATGTACATAATGAATTATCAAACTATCTAACATCCTAGTTGACTCACTTCAGTCTGGCTTCTGACCCCACCACTCTACAGAAACAGCCCTCTTTAAAGTAGCAAATGACTAACTAGCTGCTAAATCAAAGGGCCACTATTCTCTATTAATCCTGCTTGACCTCTTTGCTCCTTTTGACACTGTCGATCTTTCTCTCGTCCACCATATCCTCACTAGGGATTCATGCTCTATCTTGGATCTCCTAACTTTCAATCCTTCAGTGTTTTCCATACATCCTCCGCCTCCTCTCCTCGGCCTCCCTCAGTTGGGGTGCTTCAAGTGGAAAATAATAATATTACCCCAGTTTTGCAAGTTCACTGTCTAGAAGTCACATTCGACTCTGCCCCCTCATTCATTCCCCCACATTTAAACACTAACTAAATTCTGTCACTTTCACCTCAAAAACATCTCTAGCATTCAACCCTTCCTCGCACACAAAATTTTCATCCAAATAATAGACTGTTAGACTACTTGACTCAATGCTTTGTGGGCTTCCACTGTTTAAACTGAACCCACTCAAATCCATCATTAACAGTGCCACCAGACTCATACACCTCTCCTTCTGCTCCACATGTGCTGCCCCTCTCTGCCAGTCCCTGCACTGGCTTCCTGTTATATGCAGGATTCAATTTAAGGTTCTTGTACTGGTACAACACACAAGGACTTTGTGTTAATATTTTTGTTCACATCTGGATTACACAGACCTAAAATTTCTATCAGAGGCATGCAGATGGTATGTAATTGCTACAGTAGTGGCCTTTTTAATGAGCTGCATTTGTGCTTTGACTTTCATTCTCCTTTAAGTCTAAAAAGTATTACTAAAGATAATGTGAACTTCCAAAAGAGTCTATATAGAAGTTTAGATTAAATAGTTCCAAAAGGGATCATGTCCCATAAACATTGTTGACTTATTAACAGTAAATTGCATCAGTGCACACTCCCATAGGTTGCTTGCGAAGTTCAAACATTAATAATGTTAGTCCTCAATTATTAATGTTAGTCCTGTTAGTTCAAAAGTAGGTGTCATTTACAAATACATTTGCAAGTGCAGGTGCTCCAAAATGAACACAATACAGATTAAAATGCATTTCATCAAGATACTACATGATTACCAATGCATCCATCCTGTGTGAGTTCTCTCACCACAATTGTGTTTTTTTTTCCCTCAAACTTGAAAATGTATACATTTTTTCCCCATGTACAGATATTGTATAAAGGAGTTCTAAAATAGATTAACACAGTGTATGTGAATGAATGATCATACACATATTATTAATTAATGAACTCAACACAGAATTTAGTTTAGTAATTAAACATGATTGCTGGCACCATCTCTGAATTACCCAAGATCCAGTGACTTTTATTAGCAAGCATGAGAATGAATATTCTGCTAGCCACCCTTCGAAAGCCTGCTGATCAGATAAATTGAGGCAGCAGACTACTGCAAAATAACTGTGTAGACAGAGGCTTTAACAAATAGTTGCTAGGATTTTAACAAATGAAGAAATATTTTTTCAGGTTTAATAGATTAATGCGTCCATTGTGTATAACATTGAAGGGGTAATTTACAAATACCCAGATGCAAGTGGAAGATCAATATGGGGAGTACAATAGCTAATCTAAGGGTATAGCTGATAAATCTAGGTTAAGAATCCGACCATACGCTCTAAAAATCTTACTGATGTGCCTTCACATAGAGTCATTGCATCTGCCTGGGTTCAGGCTCATGAAGCAGATTTCAGCACAAAACTGCATACTCAAGTTTTTTAGCATGAAATCTGCTATGAGTGCCTGCACTCGACCCACAGCAATTGCTCCTGATGCAAGCACATAATTAAGATTTTTTCTCCATGTGGCAGTTCCCTTAGTGCTCATTCACTCAGCACTTGCGCTGGGGCATAACTGTGCTCTCCTCCTTGCACAGGCTACACCTGTAAATGCAGGCAACAACTGTATTTATCTGGAAAACTTCAGTCCTTGTGCTCCTGAGGATACTCAAAGTGGGTGTGGGTGCCTTATTAAATTGATATGAGAAATGACCCATGTAAACTACTTCCCCTTCCACACTTTTCACAACCCCAGCACAATTTTTCTTTGAAACCAAAGTTTTACTAATATAAAAATATATTAATTGCAACATGCATTCCTGTCCACACTTGAATTTATATATAGCACTTTCTAATTCGCCTCAGCCACCTCTGGCTGTATCCATACATTCCTTTAACCCCGAAAAAGTTAAAGGAAAAGTTAAGAGGTCTAAATGTGGATGTTTCCAGTATAAATTATTTCATTTTATTTTCTTGGTAAGTGTATTCTTATCTTATAATGAACATATTGCCTGCATGCACATAAAATATATTAGATAACCCTAACATTGTCATAAAATACATTTTTACCTCGCATTTAAAAGGTTAAATCTTATTCCTAGCCCAACGGTAATTGTAATTTTTAGAGGATCCAAGAAAGCATCATAAGGGTTATTGGTAGCCCTTCAACAAATATTAACACAAGAATTCTTCTTTATGCAGACACAACAATTTCTTTCAAGAAGCCTTTTGTTAAGGGGTTTAAACATAATAGTTGCAATCACATAATTATCTTTGCATGTATCATTTGTTACTGAAGTGACAAGAGCACCCTTTTCTTATAATTTCAGCTTATCTGCAAAAGAAACGATATGTGTGTTTTTCTGTGATGTGATAATGGTGGGTGAGCTGCAAAAATAAGTGTTGAGATGTATAAAAAGGGGATAGAGAAAACAATCCTCCAACTGTGCATTTCGGAACGCATTTTGGTTTGTTTCCAGCCTAACTAAATGTCTGAAGTACCTGGAGGTGATAGATCAATGTTTGC
The DNA here is from genome assembly GCF_000004195.4 of Xenopus tropicalis. Classification (NCBI taxonomy): domain Eukaryota; kingdom Metazoa; phylum Chordata; class Amphibia; order Anura; family Pipidae; genus Xenopus; species Xenopus tropicalis. The sequence continues at coordinate 77,895,975 of NC_030682.2, read as the reverse complement.
AGATCTATGGTAAACTCTGAATATGATATAAAGTGACCTAGCTCAATTATTAGCACAGAGATGGATGACAGCATACATCTACATTTGGGGTTATGTAATATCAGGTGTAAAGTTTGATACATTTCTTAATGCCTGTAACAGCCAAACAGTATATAGCATCTACTGGCAACCTGTGTAAAACATCTTATTGGTTGCTTCGGTCTATTCCTGGGCAAACTTTGTTCCTTTTATAACAAATGGGGGTGTCTTAATGTTATATCAGGAATATTTATTACGTCTACATCATCTTTGATGAAGTACACAAAGGTCATTAAAGGAGAAGGAAAGGCAAAGTCACTTGGGGTTGCCAAATGTTAGGCACCCCCAAATGACTTCAATAGCCTACCTTTTACCCCGGGCTGGTGCCACTATTCGGAGAGAACAGCACCAGCCCGGGGTACCTGCAGCGCTTCCTTCTTCCATCTTCGCACATGCGCGCATGCGCAGTAGCGTGAAAAGCCGAACTTTAACAGAGAAGTCGGCTTCTCACTCTACTGCGCATGCGCCGGTTGTGTAGTCCTTGCAAAACAAAGCCGGAAGGAGGAAGCGCTTGCTACAGGTACCCCGGGCTGGTGCTGTTTTCTCTTAACAGGGGCACCAAGGTAAGCGATTAAAGTCACTTGGGGTGCCCCACCTGACTTAGCCTTTCCTTGTCCTTTAACCATTTACTATTGACAATTAAAAGACAACTACAATAACAATTACCATATGCATAATATTTTGCTGTTTTTGCTTCTTTTCTGAAGATATACATCAGTAGTGGTGGGTGAAAAACTTCGCCAGGCATGGATTCGAGGTGAATTTTCCGCATTTTGCTATTGGCGGATTTTTTCGCAAAATGGGCAAAAATTCCAACAATTCCAAAAATTGTAGTGAGCGTCAAAAAGAATTGTCTTGCATGTTAAAAGAAATCTTGTGTGTCAAACGTATTGTCGCACGTCAAAAGAATTGTTGACAATGTTTTTTGATGCACAGCATTTTCCCCAATTTGCCAATCTTTTGAAAGATTCACAAATTTTTCAGCGAAACGGGAAAGATTCGCTCATCACTATACATCACTATTAATTAAAGGACAAGGAAAGGTTAATATAAATTAAAAATAAGTCTAAAGGCATTCTTTTTAAGTACTTACTGCATATCTAAATTCCCAGATCCATGCTTGCTTCTCTGAGATATGATGCTGGCAGCCTACAGCAGTTAGAAGACTCCAGTGACATCACTGAAATCTCTCTCCCCTTCCAGCGGCAGCCTTCCTATTCTCTGAGCATGTGTGTAACTTGATCCTGTCTCCAGTTCTGAGCTACACATGCCCACCAGCCAATCAGAAGCGGATCTGCCAGAGGGGGGAGAGGGAAAGAAACACATGTGCAGTATGAAACAAGGAGGGAAAGGAAGGGAGAATCCCTTTTTAAAGATGGCTGCCTGTTCAAGAAAACAGATAGAAAATGTGAAGTAAGTGTGACTGAGTAAATATTTGATTAGGTGAGCCAAAAGTGTGGCGTTCTACTAAACAATAGGAGGACTATTGGGCAGTATGCTTTTTAAATTTTGACTTGCATTCTCCTTTAAGGGAACATTAAAATATCAGTGTTGGCCTCTTCATTAGACTGAAGGCAATGTCATACATTTTTGGTTCAGTACTACACAAACAAATGTCTCTTATTCACTAGAAGACTCCTTGTATCTGCATCTGATGGTGACAAATGCAAATATGTAAACAGATTGTTCCAAATACAAAGCCCCTATTAAAACCAGGATCCAAAATCTTTGCACAGTGGTTTTTACTATATAACTGTGGTCCAAGGTTAGAAAAACTGGGCGGAGCCAACAACAGCCAGTTTTCATTCAGTGACTTCACGTTTTTCAAACCAATATGAAGTTTGTTCTCAAACTTCCCTTTCTAGTTTAACTCTAGAATATATTACAGGGTCAGATTCTGTTTAATGAGAACAACTCCTGACACTTTTGAATTTCCCCATAGACTTCAATTGATTTTTTCCTGAGATAACCCACAAGATTTCATGGAATTTAATGAGGTCCTTTGTTTGGTTAATGGGTTTAGTAACCCAACAAGATAACAATTTGCAATCTGAGTGATGGATAGAAGCAGCAGAGAAGGGAAGAAATAATAATAATTCTAGAATAAATGTAGAGGTCAGCTTGCCCTTTAACTTTCAATTCACTGCTAACCCTGAAAAGAGGACCTTCTTTTTCCTCTTCTGACCTTGATTCCAGATCCAAGGACACTTGGCAATTGGATAACACCTGCCTCCTACAAGTCAAACCTGTTTCTGAACCCAAAACTATGGTGAAAATATATTTTAGTTTCCCAAAGTTACTACAAACATTAAAAAAAATAGGTAAGATTCTTTTGTCCCAGGGAAAATGTGGGGGCAGGGTATAAATCTGAAAAAAACAGGTTAGCATTATTGAAAAAAAGCAATACTGTACATGCAGGTGTTTTGACCTAAGACAAACCCAAGTACTAGTGCTTTATCAGAAAGCTTTATCAGAAAGGTCTATGTAAATACAGCCATAAGCACTAACAGAAATGCTGCACTGACTTCTCTGTCAAAAGATTTGTTGTGTGTAATTAATGTGCGAGAGACACTCAACTCTCTGCTCTCTCCTGCTCCCCCCTCCCTCAAGAATACTAAGAACTCACTCCCCCCCTTAGGAATGTGGATCTGAGTCAATCAGCAGGAAGCTGACTCATAGGGGCTGATTTACTAAAAATTCGGATTGGAAAACGAACATTTTGCGACTTTTTCGTATTTTTTGCGACTTTTTCGTAGCCGTTATGACTTCCATGAATTGTTGCGACTTTTTCCTAGCCATTACAAATTTTGTGAATTGTCGCGACTTTTTCATAGCCATTATGACTTTCGTGAATTGTCACGACTTTTTCATAGCCATTACAAATTTCGTGAATTGTCGCAAATTTTTCATAGCCATTATGACTTTCGCGAATTGTCGCGACTTTTTCGTATTGAGGGCTCGAAAAAGTCGCAAAATACCGATCATTACGAAAAAACGCATTCGGACACTTTTCGGACGCTTGTGGATTAGTAAATGTGCCCCTTAGTCTTACAAACTGAGCATGTACACTTGGGGGCCGATTCATTAAAACACTAGTTCGAATCCCGAATGGGAAAAATTCAGATTGGATACGATAATTTCTGAAGATCGCAAATATCACGAAAATGCTTTACAAAAAAATCATATTAGTCACGATAATATTGTATAGGTGATCTGAAATTCACGTAATTTTCATACTGAACGATTGTAAACAGCGGCAAAACCTTTCCGAATTTTGTCGTGCAAGCGTACGAAAAAGTCGCGCAAGCGTATGGAAAAGTTGTGCGGGCGTACGGAAAAGTCGCGCAAGCGTACGAAAAAGTTGTGCAGGCATACGGAAAAGTCGCGCAGGCATACGGAAAAGTCACGCAAGCGTGAAAAAATCGGCGAAAATACGCTCCGATCGTTCGTGTCTTTATAGATCTCCCCCTTGGTCTCGGTGCAGGAGTGAGGCATTATAGGAACTTTCTTTGCACAGCTCAGCGTTTTTTCTTCCTGTTTGGCTTCTGATCATCTGAACAGGTGAAATATAGGGAGACTTAAGGGCACTATTGAGACAACTGAAGGTATGCCTGCAGCTTGCGATTAACTCTTTATTAGCCTTTGCTTCTCCTTTAAACAGAGGTGCTGAAGGGTCCTACACTTGATATTTCTCTTTAAGAAAAAGGATGTCAATTGCAATTATCTAAAAACCTACAGCTCTTGTAAACCCACAAATCCCCAGATCCCCAGCTTGTTCACCTGAAAAGTTTAAAAGCACTAAATAAAGTCAAGTTTAGCAACTCAACATCCCTCAAGAGGGTGGTTGTTGCTTTTGAACAGTCCTACTTAAATTTCTTCTTTCAAATTGCATTTGAACATTTTTTTTTTCTTAAATATAAATTTCCCAATTAACTCAAGCTTATTCTAGCAACATTCTATTATTCATATTTGTGACAGATATCTTAGTCATCCATTTATTCCCTTGAGGCTTGGACAGAACATGCTGTATTTGTCACATGGAGCCACAAGGCAGAACAGCTAGTAATTCACAAATACTCTGGCTCCTATGCGTAATAATTCAGAACAACTCATTTAGTTTTCACACACTGAAAATTTTCTCATCCAGATCATGCTGTCTGGGGATTTAAATTAAAAGTACTATTTCATGACAAAGTAACAGCAGTCTTAGTGCTCTGAATAAATCATTTTCACCCACAACAGCAGCATTTTAGGCAAAGATGGGAAATAAAAACAGATATTATTTTTTCAAGAGTAGTTAAATCTGTTATTAGGGCCCCTCTAACACATTTCATTTTATCATTGCTCCCTTTCAAGCACTGGCAGACTGGTTTTATAGAGTTATCTTAACACAGACAGAAATAGACTATCTCCTACCCAGTATTACTCTCCACTTCAGTGTATCCCTCTGGGGAGCAGCATGGCTGGGGGTTGCAGCATGGCAGTACAGCAACTTAAAGTATAGCAAGTTGTTTACATGCACTGTAAGAGTTAGACAGAGTTGGACAGCAGCTGGAACAGCAGTTAACACACTCCATCTGGGACCTTACATTTTCAGCTGCTATGTATCGCTCTAAAAAGCGCACAAAGAAACTTTACTTTCTACTGTTTACATGTACAATTGCATGTTTACTTCATTCAGGTAGCCTTCTCCATTTACACCAAGAGAGTCAAACGGGCTGAATCCTGCCGCCTGGCTGTTTTATGTGGCCCGTGGTGACCTGGTGACTGTGCCTGAACGCGCAGCACCTATCGCCTGACAGCGCCGCTTCAGTCCCAGTGGTGCTGCATGGTCAGGCACAGTCGGCCCGTGACTTGGCCTGTGTTTTAGATTTCGGCCCTCTTATGTAATTGAATTTGACACCCCTGATTTATATCCTGTACATACCAAACATCCTTTATATCAGTACTTGATACATGCAAACTCTGACTTGTATGCTTGTCATAGTCTCTGAACACCACTGAAAAAGCCTCACAGCTAACCCCTAGTGCTTTAACCCTCTCTCTTCCTTTGCACCTCAATCATGCTCAGTCAAAGTATCAAATGTTTTAATAAGTGTAACCTTTTAAGTGGCTCAATAACTACCTTTCCAGACTAGTACCAGCAGAAAATGGGTCACACTGGAAATATACCTCTCTTGCAGCTGTACAGAAAAATAAAGACAGAGAGTTCCAGAGGTTCTTGCAAACAAAACAAAAAGAGTGTATTTAATATCCACATGGTTTACTCCCAGTACAGTTTTTTCGAGGCAAGTAGTACAGGTAACCTCAAATGTATACTATAATACAGGCTGACAATCCCCTAAGGACAGACTTGATGGGAATCTCACTTCACCTCTGCAACACCACATGGGGATTAGATCACCTCCAGGGAATTCTCTGATTTCCTATCCTCTACACTACATGCAATATCACTTGGGAGAGATACCTCCTGTCTACCACTACTACCCTGTTTCCCCGAAAATAGGACATACTCCGAAAGTAAGGCACCCCCCCGATTTTTCACCCCCCTCGGAAAATAAGGCACCCCCCCAAAATAAGACACCCACCTAGGGCTGGGCGATAAATCTCACCCAAACGATGGAATAAATGTGTACTGTATTCTTCTTCATGGAAAAATAAGACATCCCCTGAAAATACGAACTAGTGCATATTTTGGAGCTTAAAAAAATATAAGACAGTGTCTTATTTTCGGGGAAACACGGTATGTTGGAGCTCATAACTGCTCTTTCTAGCTTAAAGGAATACTTTAACCTGGAGAGTGACATGTGAAACAAACACAGAAATTGTATAGTGGGAGAGTCAGGTTTTTAACATGATCAGCAAAAATCAGTGATTGCACTGAAAGAATGATACTTATAAATGTATTATTAGTGAATTAATTTAGAATAATATATATATGAAAATAAATTATTCCTGATTTGACTTTATTGACTAAAATTAAATTAAACATTACATTCATAAATTGCTAATAAATATCGCAACTCAGCAGAAATAACTCTGAACTAACTGCTATGCTTGCATAAATAATGCCAATTATCACAAGACAAATTTGTCTCATGGCACTTTAGTAAACATGGGAGCGGCATTAAATTTGTTCCAAGAATATAAGCATTGATAATCGGCGATGGTTTATAGACAATTTTTACGAACTTTAGAAAACAGATGCCTAAGTTATTCTGCTATGTTACCTGTGCCTTTTCTCCTTTTTTCAATTTAAATGGCTGCCCCTGTGGCTACACAGCTGCTTATTCATATAAACTATAGTAGGGTTTCTGAAGCAAACACACAACTTTTACTAGTGCAGGGCAATAGTACATAATATTTCATTTTAATATATCGGTTTTATGTATTACTGTTCCTTTAAGTTTTGTAATGGAAGTTACTACTTGAGCTCTTCTGATCTAATGGCTAACACAGTACACAAAATATTTTTTATACATTTATCTCATTTTAACTGTAAAGGGGTAGCAGGCAGTTTTTGTTCAGAGAAACATTGGAACATTTAATAGTCTTCTATCTATTGATGAACATATAATTTCACATTAAATGGTTGAATAATGCTGGTAATGAATGTCAGTAAATTATTAGTATAGTTCTAGCCCACATATATAACAGTAAGGGTGTTATATGATGGAAAAGTTGCTGAACTGGCATTTGCCTGATCTTTTTATATTAAAGTTCTATTTATAAGTTCCTCTACTTAACTTACAAATGCCAGGTCAGCAACTTTTCCAACAGCATACCCCTTCTGTGATTGGTGAGCTTACAGCGATATACAGTATGTAGGCAAGAACCATCCATAAAATGTACTGGAATTATTGCTCTCTTGTAACATGAATAAAAGAACATTTTAAAGGTCAACTAATTGAATTTTCTTTGTTCACTGCTATCCTCTTTATTTATTTTATCATTTGTATATACATATATGTATATGTATTTGGAGATTATTTTGGGATTAATCTTTTCCTTTTAGCATTTCCATTTAACATTTTTACATTGCTTCTGAAAGTTTAATGACATCCCAGGGTCATACATTTTAGCAGTGGGTGGGCTCTCCTATTTTTCAGTACCATCAAATTCAAGTGCATCACTTTCAATTTAGCTTGCTTGCATTTTGTTTATGGTATAGAGCATAACTGTAACATTATGGAGTTTTCATAGAAAAATGCTTTCTATCTCTCTTTTTGTGCTTCGTGTCCAAAACACATTAGGGCTCATTTATGCATTGTGCTGTCATGGGACTGTGGACATAATTATTGTGCATATTGATGCTATCCCTTACAGCTAAAAAAATCAGCCAAATGAATAACAAAGGATATTTGTAAAAACCTGGAAACTGTTTTCAGGTAAAAACCTGACATAATCAATGCATTATATAGCAATGCCCCAGTGCTAAAAAAGGTTAAAAAGCTGGCTCTGTGATAATATACAGTATATTGCCTCCTGGGTTATGGGTTCTTCTAATTCTCTGTAACATTCTGCTTCACCTTTCTATCATCCTGTTAGAAATTATTTTATTAATGTATTAATATAGTTAGAATATCCTCTTTTCAAAATGATGCTATATCAGTAATGAAACAGTAACAAAGGAAATAATGCAACAGTTTTGTGAACTTTTTACTGCACAAATTTAATACAATAATTAAAACTTCTTGCAAACCTATATCAACTAATCTGGGGGATGTGACATACAGTAAAGTGGTTTCCATGCTGTGTAGGAAATGCAGCAAGTCCCATGGAACATATACCATTTAGAAGGGAGGTATTTACATCCTTTCCTTCAGTATCGGACTGGCCCATCAGGATACCAGGAAAACTCCCGGTGGGCTTCTATCTATTTAGCCTATTTCATGGTCATTCCCTGTTTCTGTATGGGAACAAGGAAGCTTGATAGATGGAAGAATTGAGAATAGTAGATATAGAAAAGATACAAGGATAATAAAGAGTTTGAGGGAGGAGAGGAGGAATTAAAGTTTTGAAAGTGGGCCCATGGTGCAGGGATTTTGGGGGGCCCCTGCCATCTCAGTCCAGCACTGCTTTCCTTTTTTACTGGGTATTCACAGTAGTTCCTGATATTTCAGGTTTAAGAAGAGGGGTGGATGTGTTAATTGGCCTGAGGGAGGAGGAGGTGTCAGTAAAGGAGGAGAAACTGAAAACCCAAGGCTAATGTCACATGTGTCATTTACTCAGCTGGCATAAATACTCTGCTGTAGCAGCACTCCATGGGGTAGATTTTGTAAAGAAAAATGTAAAAATGTTTAGGTGGGGGAGTAACTGATCTCATGATGCCTACCTTAATGCCTACTTGGATCAGTGTACAAAGGAGATAACATCTTTATTTGATGGTTCTTGTTAGGAACCACTGACACAAATTATTTTGCTATTGGTACTGAAATTGCATTTGAGAGTTATAGTTCAGTTGCAATGCCATTTGCTTGACTATTTTAGCAATGAAAATAATTAGAATTAGATAATCAGAATTGTAAAGCAGCCGTAGTTGAAAGGGGAATTCACTTGATCACCATTCCAGTTTGTAGTGTATGCAATAAAAAACACTTAAAAAATAAGATTTAGTTTTCCTTTTTATGACTTTTCTTTTGCATGCATTAAACATGTTTTTATTGTTTGTGCTAGAGTGCAAAGTATATTTTTAAATGTCTTAGTAAAAAAAAAGCCACTGCTAAGCTAGTCTTAAAATGCACTATACCCGTATTGTAATAACCTAAATAACCTAAACAAAGAATATTAAATAGCAAAATTTTCTTTCTTAATTTTTCAAACTGTTTTTCCATTTATAACTTTCATTACATTCCCCCAGAATAGAAATAACTGCATACCATGTATACATGATGCTGACATGCAATTTATTGCACTGACATTTACATTTAATTCTATAGCTCATTGGGCAAACTGATGTACTCTTCTACAACTATTAAGAATTCGGCAGTGCCTGAAGCAGTGCAGCTTACACTGTGCAGCTCTGAGTACCATGCAGAAAATCCCTTATTATCACCAAGAAATCAGATGCACGCATCTCCGTGATGACAGTGTGTATGTTGGCTCTGAAAGGATACGCGTTATGATGGAAATGCATCATTTGAGATGCATCTCAAATGGTGTGTATGCTGGTGCTGTCAGGAGACACATTATTATGGAAATTCATGTTTTTCGTCGCTTCTTGCATTAAGCTGGAGCATTTTGAATGCTGGGGGAGGTTCCTTGTCTATTTATACATACCTCACAAGACCGCCTGGCAATTTGCCTTTGATAAAGCTTGGCTTTACCTAGCTAAACACACGTCAGGCACTTTTTAGTTTCTGGACAGGCAGGGATCATTGAATCATGTTGATATTGTTGATTTCTAAGGGAAAAAAAGGTAGGGGGTAGTGGAATGGGGTGTTGATGGGCACATGCAGACTAAAATGGGTTGGGGAGATAGGAGAATCTAAAAATACCTGACCCACAATTGTAGCGTTGGAACCATCTGTGCACCCATATATTTGGAAGCCTTGGTGTAATATCTAGCTCTTCTAATGATAAACCCTCACCCCTGGGGTATAATGCACCTGGATGAGCAATATGATAGTGATTAGCTGGGTCCTTGATTTTTAATTGATTGGACAAAGGATTTAATGAGTATTTAGTAAAAGCTAAGTTTTATTTCTTGTCTGGAGGTCTGAGATACAATATACCAGAAGGAGGCAAATAAAAGGTCTTTTTTTGATCATTTTATTTTTTTGTTTTCAATACTTTGATCATGCACATGTAATCCTTTATTTGCACACTCTGCAGAAATAATAGTGTTACACTCACTTATCTGGGCTGTATTTACTTGCTAAGTTTAGAAGATCTCTGAATTTTCCTGCATAAGGATACTGGGAACTGGGATTTACAGCACAGGGCTTCCACCTAGTGGACACACCTCAGGGAGGATCCCACTAGGAAAATAATCACACACAGCAAATATAAACTTTATATATAGCAGTGTAAAAAATGGAATAACTATAACATGCAAATGGTAATAAATCCTGCTTTGGGAAACCTGTGGGGTTTTAGCCACTACTGGCTCAGTATCTCTCAGGACACAGTTCCACACTCCACTCCTGAAGGAAATACATTACATTACATTACATTAACAGTTATTTATAAAGCGCCAACATATTCCGCAGCGCTGTACAATAAGTGGGTTACATACATTGGACATACAGAGTAACATATAAAGCAATCAATAACCGATACAAGAGGTGAAGAGGGCCCTGCCCAAAAGAGCTTACAATCTACAAGAAATACCCTTTCCCAGTTCCGTCCTAGCAAAGTCCCTTCCCCAGAGCTCTTAGTTGCACTACCTGCCCCAAAGTACCTCTCCCTTTGGAATAGGCAGTTGCTCCCACGTAGCAGGCACACGAGACCTGTCCTCACACAGGGGACACACACAGAGTCTTTAAATACCTTCCCTCAGATGGATCACTAACTGGGGACCCGCAGAGGGTAAAGGCATCTAACAGCAGAGTAGCAGATCTCTCTTTTCAGACTGGCACTCCAAATGTTAAGCAGAGCTCCTCTCAGCATTTACACTCCCACTGCTTACTGGATGGTCTCTGTCTCAACTCTTGCAAAACAACAGGGGCTCCCTTTATAAACTGCTGGACCTGCCCCTGATTTTTGACTCCAAACTTAGGCACACTTCCTCTCTCCAAGCAGTGCACTGTGGCATCCAGCCGATCGGGTTTCTCCCCAGTGTGTAACTGGGCTGGATGATGCCACAGATAGAAAAACAGGGGAAAGAGTTCTCTGATAGCACACAGCTACTGACACTCATTACATTTTTGAGTGCTGGTGCTCTCCAATTACTCTGTGCAGATGCACAGGTGGTGTACAAATGGGCTGATTTTAGTGACCTAACTGTAGAGGAACAGTTAACTTTGGTAGCAGGGGGGCCCTGTAGAGCCATGACCCCAGCCTGGGAAGGCGGGCAAGTTGCGGTGCATGCCAGGACCCATTGAAGATTTTTTTTGAGGGGGGCCCCAGTGCAATATAATTGTGCCACTGGCTGATTTACAAAGATATGTGCTAAATTGCATTAATGCAGTTGTCCATATAAATCAATTAGATCTTTGCTTTCATTCTTTATTTGTACTGGTAGTAGACTAATTAAAACAGCTATCTGAAATGTACTTGTACAAAATTGATGAGAAATGAACAGATGATGAAAGCGCTTTTAAGAAAGCCACAGTCAAAAAGTGATTATGTGTTTATATGTAAGGTCAGAACAGCTTATATAGGCAATTCATACTAGTCAAGCTCATTCATCAACACTGGATAAATTTACACCTGGACAGGAACCCATGGCAAACAAATACTTTAGCTTTTACCGTTCTATCTGCAGCTGGATGAACAAAGCTATAACTGATTGGTTGCTATTGGCTGCTGCCCAGGTGCAAGTTTGCCCAGTGTTGATAAATAAGCCCCTATATAAAAATAAGCACACAGTGTTACCAATTCAAGTTATAAATTAAAAATGCACAAAAACCACATCTTTTTCTTGCAGAGTAATGTGTTACCTAGGAAAAGTGGCAAATATGTGTGATCAGATATGTGTCATTTTCCAATAAAATGAATTGGAATAAAACCAAGGGTATTCCAGATAAGGGATATTTCCGTAATTTGAAAATTCATACCTTAAGTCTACTGAAAAATTTATAAAACATTAATTAAACCCAGTAGGATTATTTTACATCCAGTAAGGATTAAATATATCTTAGTTGAGATCAAATACAAAACACTGTTTTATTTTTACAGAGAAAAAGAAAATCAATTTTAAAAATCTGAATTATTTGATTAAAATGGAGTCTATGGAAGACATGCTGTAATTCGGAGCTTTCTGAATATCAGGTTTCCGGATAATGGATCCCATACCTGTACTAATATACTGATACATAACGTGAACATATTTTTTTGTTTGTTTAAATGTGTTAAATTTAATTTTCAGTACTCCTAAACTGTTGATTCATGATGTGGTTATAACTTCTGTCATTTATATGGTATTAATAAATACAGCTGCTATTTATACATGTCCACAGATAGAGTTGTACTCCTTGCTGGACTTTCATTCTGTAGACACAAACCACATCACCATCTAAATCTATATTGGCAAGATTTTGTAATACTTCTATAAGTAATGCTTCTACTCAATCTTTGGGTAGGCTTTATTATTTGTTTCATACATGTATTTACAGATTTACAATACTGGCAGCAAGGCTTACAACTATATCGATATGCAAAACAAAAGCAGTTTTCTTGTTGCAAGAAGAAGAAGAAAGCTAAGAGCACAGCAATTTCTGGGCTCATAAATATGTAAAATGTAGAGGATCAATATGTCAGACCGACAGGACCTTTTCTGGTGGCCTTTTATACATAAATTTCTGGAAGAAGAAATATTAAAATAAACAGACAATGCTTAATTGTTAATTTATATTAGGGATATGTATCAATAAGAACATACATGCTCCAATTCAAACAAAGGCTTTCTGCTGCTTACACAAAGAAGTAATAGCTGAATGTTAAATGGATTAAACAGAAACCTGTTTCATAACTTTGTCAGACAGTATTTTTGTGACCTTTCTATTGTTTTAAATGATTAACCTTTTCAAACAATAGTGCAACCAGAAGAAAAATATTTTAAAATATGGAAAAAAAATGTATTTTGTCCAAAAGGTGATACTTTGATCAAATACTTTATAGAAAGGCCTAAATGATGGTACAATGGTTAGTATTGCTGCAGGTACACACTGAACTGTGTGTTTACATTATCATTTGTTTTAGATTTCATGGTCTAAGCAGTTTTTACACAGGTGTGTAAAGGCCTGGGTAGAACTACTGTACAAAGCTTAATTTAAAACACGAGTTCCTTGTTAATAATTAAGTAAGATACAGTTTGACTTGATCTTACTGGCATCAAAAGAGGGTTTTTCAGAATTGAAACATTTGTCAAAGTTAATACCTGTTTCAATTCAACACAATGTGTTCAACTATTTTGAGCAGCTAAACACCAACTTGCTTATGAGATAGTAGCGGTCAGCACTGAGAACTACTTATTTGAACCTTTGCGTCCTGATGAGTACTACAGGGAGAAAATATGTGGACGATTATTTTCAATGCTGAAACAAGTTATACCAGCACATTAAGTACATTTTCAAGGGTTATAAAAGATGAGGTGCTTTTTCACCCCTTGGAAAACTCTTCTCTAGTGGTCGAAAATACCTTCCCCTAAGGATTTACTGGAATGCAATGCAAAAGACTTTACATCTATCTTTTTACGAGCGGCATCAAAATGCATAAACTCTCCTTTATTGTGCATCTGCTTTGTACTGAATATTTCTTTTATTTGAAAAAAAGGAGTTCGAAATATTCATACTGGGAGGGAGCTTGTGCTTAATACAAACAGGATTGATGACTTCCTTGACTTTAAAAGGACCAATGTAACAAGGACCCAACTTAGAGCAAGGGACACAAAGCTTGATAGTCTTAGAAGATAAACATATGGAATCTCCAACTGCGAAACAAGAGCGGTTCCACAACGTTTATCTGCTGCCTTCTTTTGATGGAGAGATGCCTTCACCAGAGCTTGATGAGCTGAAGACCAAATGGACATGAGCAGCAGCTTCAGTGGCAGGAACATCCGCAGAAGAAGGTAGAGAAAGGGAATTCTGTCCATAAACTCAAACAAATGCAGAAGAACCTAAAGCTTTGTGTCAGAGGTTATTATGAGCGAATTCAGCCCAGGGGAGAAGTTCAGACCAGTTGTCATGGTTTTGAGAAATAAAACAGAGAAGAAACTGTTTAAGGACTGGATTGGTTCTTTCTGTTTGCACATTACTCTGAAGATGATAAGCTGAAGACAAATTTAAACCAATTCCCAAGGATTTACACAAGGCATGCCAAAAGTGGGAGATAAATTGGACCCCTCGGTTGGATACAATGAAAGAAGGAAAGCCACGCAGATGAAAAAATCTCTAATGAAGATACTTGCCAGGAGAGCTGCAGACAGCAGCTTCTTCAGAGGAATGAAGTGGGACAACTTAGAAAATCGATCTATGACTACCAGGATTGTGGTAAACTCTGCTAACTTTGGTAAATCTTCAATAAAGTCTATTGAAATATCTTCCCAGGGCTGACTTGGAACAGGCAGCGAATGAAGGAAACCACAGGGGAGACACAGAGGAATCTTTTGCTGGGCACAAACAGAACATGCAGCAACATAGTGGGAAACATCTTGGACAAGAGAAGGCCACCAAAAGTATATGGAAATGAGACCGAGTGTCTTCTTAATCCTCCGGATGGCCTGCAACTTTAGAGGTATGACCCCACCAGAGGATCTGAGAGACCTTAGCCTGATGGACAAAAATCTTACCAGACGGGCACTCTGACAAACCCTCCAAAGCCGGCTCAAATAAGGACACAGGATCCACCACTCTCTCAGGGGGTATAATTGGACAGGGAGGAACTGAGGAAGCTTTGTTCTAAGACAGGGATCTGGACAAGGCATGCAGTCTAAGCAGTCTAAGAGGCCCGTGTATGGGGACCTTAAGACAGGGATCTGGAAAAGGCATCAGCTTTGACGTTTTTGGACGCAGGTCTGTAAGAGATAATGAAATTGAACCTTGAGAAGAAAAATGCCCATATAGCTTGTCTTGGGCTCAGTCTTTTAGCAGAAGAGATGTATTCCAGGTTTTTATGGTTGGTAAGGATTGTAACAGGCTCCAGAGTTCCCTCAAGTAGATGACGCCATTCCTCCAATGCCAACTTTATGGCCAGTAGCTCTCGATATCATAGTTTCTCTCAGCAAGTGACAACTTCCGGGATTTAAAACTTATGAAACTGATTTGACTTGAAGAATATGTTCGGCTAAGGAAGAGGAAAACACCAGGATGTTGTCAAGGTATATCACAACACACGACTGCAACATATAGCAAAGTATGTCATTTATGAAGTCTTGGAAGACAATGGGGCATTGCACAGCCCATGGCCATCACGGGTATTAAATGCAGTCTTCCACTCATCTCCTTGACGGATGCGGATTAGGTTGTAAGCACCCTGAAGATCAAGTTTGGAGAAAATCTTAGCTTCCTTAGTTCTGAAATTAAAAGAAGTGGGTAGAGGTTCTTTACTATGATTTTATTAAGACCACGGTAGTCTATACATGGTCTGAGACTCCTGTCCTTCTTTTGAAAGAAGAAGAAGCCAGCACCAGCAGGAGAACTAGACTTCCTAATAAAGCCTCTGGAGAGATTCTCTTGGATATATTCTTTCATGGCTTGGGTCTCTGGCACTGATAGGTTCTACCCCTTGGAGGCATAGTTCCAGGGACAAATTTGATAGGGCAATCGTAAGGTCTATGTGGTGGAAGAATCTCAGAATTCTTCTTCTCAAAGACATCAGCAAATTTTACATAGCATTTAGGCACAAGAGGGGAATATTGTGCAACTGATGAAACACGAAGAGGCAAAACTGGAGCAGGCATACACTTAGAATGGCAGGAGGAACCCCAGGCCGTGAAATCACCAGTCTAAGCTATGGGAGACTAAGGATAAGTGAAGTAGCAGGACATTTGATAATGAAGAACGAAATTTCTTCAGAATGTAACCACCCCACCCGTAATTGCAGCAGAACTGTGGAGGAAGTTAACAGCCCCGGCGATACAGGTCGACCGTAAACCGCATGAGCTGAGAGTGGTACCTTGAGAGATGTAAAGGGACACTTCCTGGCAAAGGAAATATCAGTGAAATTACCTGCTGCCCCAGAATGCAGGAATGCATGACAGGGCAATAGGATAGGGCAGCGGGTACAAAAATTCTAGAAACTTGTGTATCTGGGAGTGAATCAATTCTGCCTAGGAGTGACTTCCCACTCGGACCTAGGCAGGATTGTTTCCCTGACATTGAGGCCTTTCAGGACAGGCCTTAAGTAGATGCCTACTCTGTCCACAATACAAGCAAAGACCCACAGTCCTTCTACGAATCCTCTCTTCAGGAGATGAATGAGTGGCACCCAGTTGAATGGGCTCTTCAGCTTGAGGACCCGGAACACTAGAGGATTCAGAAAGCAACACAGAAGGAGCAGGCGGCCTATGGGATTGTGATTTCTGGGATTGCCTCTCTTTTGATCCAAACTGCTCAAACTGTGTAGGCAAATCCCTTGTGGCCAATTCATCCTTGATAGTCTCATTTAGTCCTTGCCAGAAAGCTGCAACCTAGGCATAATTGTTCCAGGAGAATTCAGCCACCAAAGTACAGAAATCAATGGCGTATTCTGCTGCAGACATAGTGCCCTGAGTTATCTTTAGTAGGCAGGCAGAGGCATCGATCTTTCAGCCAGGGGTGTCGAAGATCCTATGAAACGTAGAAATAAAAGCTGAGGAGTTGTGGACGAAAGGATCGTCTAGTTCCCATAGTGCTGATGCCCAGGCCAGTGCTTTACCAAGGAACAATGCAATAATGTATGTTACCTTGGATTTCTCTGAGGTGAACTTGAAAGGAAACAGTTCAAATTGGATGAGACACTGGTTCAGGACACGGCAGCAAACTTCAGGATCCCCCTCATAGCACATAGGAGCAGGAATCTTTGGCTCTGAATGCTGTACCACAGGTGAAAGAGCAACTGGTGCAGAAACCTTGACGAAGCACCTTGCGCCTTGGGGGTATCTAAACAGGAGGCAAAAAGCTGAAGAAACTGGGAGAGATGAGCTTGTTGAGCTTGAGGACATTCTCAAAGGAACCAGTAGCAGCAGTGTGAGAGGGCTCCATGCTGGCCCAAGCTAACTATTGTAAAGCACTGGTATCTGTTTTTCTCTGTACAGGTATGGGATCTGTTATACAGAATGCTCGGGACCTGGGGTTTTCCGGATAGGGGATCTTTCCGTAATTTGTATCTTCATAACTTAAGTCTGATAAAAATTATTTAAATATTGAATAAACCCAATAAGCTTGTTTTGCTTCCAATAAGGATGAATTATATTTTAGCTGGGATCAAGTTTAAGTTTCTGTTTTATTATTACAGAGAAAAAGAAAATCATTTTTAAAAATTAGAATTATTTGCTTATAATGGAGTCTATGGGAGATGGTTTTTCCGTAATTTGGAACTTTCTAGATAACGGGTTTCCAGATAAGGGATCCCATACCTGTATTTTGTTTTTGAGAGATTTTATATTTTCCCATGTCTGTATAACTATCAGCTCTATAAGTTTCTTAGAAAAAGAATTTGATTGACTTTTGAGCACAGACTAGTATTTTATCATTATTATTTTTATTTGAACTTGGGCACAAATATTTACATTCATAATGAAACAAGATAAGGCTGCCACCTTTTCCATATATTACATGCACGGGGAGGCCAATTTTTACATTTTCATATTGGATTCTTTTTTATAATCAATTGTTTACAAAACTTAGAGAAAACTAAGAGATAAGCGAGATGATTTTTTTTTCCTTTACTAGCAAACCTGTTGCACTAGTCTCACAAAATAAGCCCACGTGAAACAAACATTGTTTCATTGATGAATGTTGAAAATACACATCAAAAATAAATCTCACAAGTCAAAAATTGAAATACCTGAATTCGAAAAATTGAGATTGTGGGGCCGATTCACTAATGGTCGAAAAAACGAGTGCTAATTATAGCATGTGTTAAAAATATTATCACTTAATTTTTGCAAGTTAACGATCGATTCACTAAAAGGACACTTGTCTGAATGAAGAAGCGCTGTTCTTGGCGTTATTTATCTGGCGATGAGTGATTTTAAGCGATATTTTAACGCATGCATGATAATTTCTGCAACACTTGATATTAGCGCACGCTATTACGCACATATAGCAGTTACTTTCTGAAAACTACTGTTCTGAAAATTACCATTTCCCTGAAAACCCAAGCATGCATCACACAGTAATTATCGCCACATTTTACGCGTTTAACACTTCATATGTGTTTGTGAATCATGCGTTAGTATTATTTCTTTGCGCTAATTACTGATAAAAATAACGCTTAGTGATAATGCGCTTTTTAACGCATGCGATATGAGTGATAATGCATGGGAAATTACGTTGATGTATCGGTATTTATTTATCACATGCTTTTTAACACAAAAAAGTATAAGATAAGCATTATCGACCTTTAGTGAGTCGGCCCCTGCGTTTCTTGGTCAGATTATGGAGAAAAGGTGACCTTGAGTTTTAATAAAACCATAAAACCATTAAAGAGTATGCAATAGCAAGGCTACAGGGAAGCTTAGCCTGATACCTTCTTAAGTAATGGGGTGCCTTCACTTAGGCAAGCAGAGCCTGGGGGAAAGTATCTCACTGCTATCAATCCTAGTTGGAGCCAGAACTTCTCTTACTAGTTAAATCTATCTGACTCACTTTCCTAGAAAAATGCTATGACAATATTAACTTGTATCTGACACCCTGACCAGAAATAAGGTTGACCCTCTAGGGCAGCACAGTTTTACTAGGGCATTGTTGATCCCAGGCTTAGTGAACATCCACCTGGTTCAACAGAAGCAGGCCAAAGAGGAAGGACCACCCCTTACAAAAGACTATTTTAAAGTGTGACAGGAAGCAGTCATAAGTCTATGGGCCAGTGGCAGAGATATGTTAAATAGAAAAATAGATACATGGGCATCTGCCTAGCAACACTGAAATTAAGGCAGTGTAAAAAAAGGCAAAGCATTGTTACATTTTGAGTGATTCAATGCCAGAACTAGAGCTTTAACTGTAGCTGTTATTCATAAGAACCATGAATTGCAACAAATATGAAGATGCCACCACATAGTTAAGGAAATAAATAACAAGTTGGAAACAGAGAGATTGTATTTTATTATGAAGGCAGTGGATATCATACCTTCTGCTAATACACCCCACTCAAAAGACAACGCCCACATCTTGATATTGATGACGTTCAGAATGGATTTTTTTTTTACTGTGAAAAGCACTCCTACAGTTCCACCTTTGTCTTCTCAAGAAAAGAATGCTTTGTTCTGTGAAATAGGTTTCGTATATAACTAACAGGGTGCTGTTCTTCTCTTTCGTGTGCAACAAATTGATAAATGTCACTGAAGGCTATGAAGAAGACAAAATAGGATGTTACATTATTTTAAAAAACTGTCTTTTCTCTTCTCTCTGTTTGTTTTAAATAATGGCTTTTTTTTTTATAGCTATGCTAGAAAATGTAAACCTTGAAAATGAGTGTATACATAATTAATAGATTAGCAGAACACGTATGCTATGTCTAAATATTCCACAAGCAGTTTTTACAGCAAATTACATAAAAATGCATAGAGCAAGAATAGATAAACTGAGATCCCTGAGTTGTCCATTTGCAATAGTGTAAAGGTGTAGTTAATCTACACCAACCTTGTTACTTATGGGAAGAGCTTAAGGGGTCAAATGTAAAGCCTGGATCTTTTGTAATTGTACAAAGGCAATTGACTAAATGGCACAATTGTTACAGAGGGAAATAGAATTACATTGGTTAACAGAATAAAATGTGCACCTTTAATGTAAGAGATTTTCTAAAATAAACAATTACATTTGTCACGATTTACACAATTAAAAAAAATGTCATGATTTACACAAATTAGAAAATCAGCCCCTTACTGATATACTATACTGGAGGAATAAGGGTGGCTGTGGTTCTCAACCAAATTAATTGACAATTTGTTAAAAGAACAGTGGCAAATTCAGGCACATTCTATTCGGTTTAACAGCAGCATTTTGGTTATAGTACTCACAGTTAGGTTTCAACAACAGCCAATTTGGGCCAACCCTAGGGTAATACAATTCTACTCACTCAAGTTCTCCACTCAGAAGGCATCACTATCATTTGCTCTTTTAGCACCTACAAAAAGGGTTCACCTTTCTCAAATATGCCAGGAAAAAAAGGTTTCACTTTTCTTGTATCATATTTGTTATAATCTGTGCTTCATAATTTGTTTAATCTGGAAATATAGAAAAATGGTTGCCATAATCATGAAGTTGGCTATTAAGCACTTTTGTAATTGATTATGTTTTCAGCAGGTTACTAAATATTTTATAATATGTTGCAATTATATAATTGCAACAATTGTAAACAGATTTTTTTTTCTTGACATACCCTGAGAGACATAGTAGCCTTTGACCACTATGCTTCCCATACAGGGAATAAACCAATGAGAACAGTAGGTAGCCTTTCTACAAAACATAAAATTCTAGGAAAAGATATTATTTGTAATTTGGCACTAAATACGGATTTAGATATATGCTTTATGTATGGCTATACATTACCACCTTCAGTTGGAAGATTGCTAAATAATGAGTGGAATGAAATTAATATTAAACCTTTTCTGCAGATTTCTTATAAATATGATATATTAATTAAAACAATGGTGTGTCTTTTACTGAAGAATGTGTGGTTACCTAATATGTATACACTGGAACTTGGAGAGGAATCTAGTTCTTCTGCTGTTAATGTAAATTAACATATTATACTGTAAAAATATAAAATATAAAAATGTACTTAGAACAATACACAAAGGACATTTTACAATAAGATAAAGTGGGTACAGAAAGTCACAGTATTTTGTTAAATAATGGCATTCATTTTAAAGGCAGGAAATGAAAGCGTTAATATACTGTTGCCATGGTCCATGTTTTGAAAATGACATTTTTGACACTGATATATTCATTTAGTAAATGCCACACTCAGCTGTGCAGCCTTGACACTCCTAACTATAGAGAAAAACAGACAGAATAGACTGCAGAACAAGCTAGATGAAAATAAACACAAATAAAATAGAAAACATTTCCATTTCTAACTGTAGTTTCTGGAAATAACACAATGACTATGTTGTTTTTCAATATAATTTTCATTTAAAGAAAGGTTATAAGTAACAGGACAGTTATTAAGCCAATCATGGGTAACTAAGTCACTTAGGCATAAAGCAAGTTGTGTTTATATTGACATGCACAGTAATATACATGTAATATAATTTTTGTGCAGAATACTTGGAGCAATTTTATTATTAATTCAATTTAAAAAAGTGAAAGGTAATTCTCTGTAAGTCACTGGTCAATTCCAAAAGCATTGGGATTGAAAGAAAAATTTTAGCTGACAGTCTGAGGATAGAGAGCAGATATGTAATCATACCACAAAAAAATAACCACACAGCAACAAAGAAAGTTTTTTTTTTTTTTTTTTAAATACGGCTTTTAAATATACAAGTATAGGATCTACTGTCCAGAATGTAATCTATGGGATATGGCCTGCCTGTAATTTGGAGTCTTTTGGATAATGGGTTTGCAGATAAGGGACCCCATACCTGTACTGAGCTTCTTACAAACAAGTACATTTCATCTTCATCTAAATTTGTTACTTCACTGGCTCATTTGCCAATTGCCAGAGCAATACATGACATCAAGAATCAATAATGTATCTGATAATGTATCAAGATACATTTCAGTGTCTGAAAAGCTATCGTATCACTTCCATTCTGTTTTGTCTCAAACATTTACTACATCTTATATCCTATCACTTGTAAGGGTTCAATATATTATAAATATGGCTCCAGATAAAGCTCAGCCTAACAATACTGTATACTGGAGACACTGTTTCAGAATATATCATGTTTAATTAATATTGGCATTAGACTTTACTGGAGGAAAAGAAATCACAGAATAACCTAAATAAAATATTGTTTCTTCATCAGCATTTGCTATTTAGGTTGTTTTTATTGTATTATACATGAAAATCACCTTAACCCTTTTACTGCCAGCCATTTTGGTCAAAGCGGAACTTGTATTGCCAGACAGTTTTTGAACATTTTGCACTGTTTCACTTTAGGGGCCTTTCCTCGGGGGGACTTTTAGTTTACCAAGGAAAACAATATATCGTTTTTTTCAGAACAACCTAAGCTTTCAAAATATGGTATAATTTTTGTGTAATTCCAATTCTGTAACAAGATATAGGCTTCTAAATGTCTAAAAATGCAAAAAAAATCAAATTTTCCATAATATAATCACACATACTAGAAACAAAAATTATTTTATGCACGAATATACAACTGATTTGGAAAGTCCCATGTCTCCTGAATGTGCCAATACCAAATATATATAGTTTTATGGAGATTTCTCACTTGTATAGGTCAAAAACTCCCAGCAGTACACTACCAAATTCCCAAAGCACTGCTCCAAAAAAACTGCATACTTTGGATTTCAAGGCCAAAATTCCACTAACAGAAGGTTTATCCCAGAAAATTGTACATTTTTGGAAAGAACAGATTCTGGGGAATACAGAATAGGCACAACTGTCTGTCTACTCCAAACTATCAAGTCGCAATGCTTTCCTAAAGTTATTGGTTTTTATCAAAATTTGTGATTTTTTTTAAAAATCGCTTCAAAGCTTCTAGTCTATAGTATCTTATCTCCTACAGGTCATAAAGTAACCAAATAAAACACCCTAAATATGAATGCCTGGGGTCCACTGAACAGTTTGATGCCCAATATGTATAGGTTTACCTAAGTATGTGGCATGTAGGGGCCCCAATGTGAACATACCCCATATGAACTGTCATTTCTGTCATTTCAGCTTCTGCAAAATCAACACATTTACATCATTATATGTGGGATGAAGCTAGTAAAAAGTACGCTCACCCCAGAAAGTCATATATTTTTGGAAAGTACACATTCCCCCGAATCTAAAATGGGTACCCATGTCTTTCTACTCCAAAGTACCAAGCCGCACAGCTTTTCTAAAGTTAGCAATTTTGATGACATTTCCAAAAATCCCCTCAAAGCTTCCACTTTGAAGCATCTTATCTCCCACATAGCATTAGGTACCAAGATAAAACACCCTGAATTTGAACGCCAGGGGTCCACTGAACAGTTTGATGCCCAATATGTATAGGTTTACCTAAGTATGTGGCATGTAGGGGCCCCAATGTGAACATACCCCCATATGAACTGTCATTTCTGTCATTTCAGCTCCTGCAAAATCAACACATTTACATTATTATATGTGGGATAAAGCTACAAAAAAGTACGCTCACCCCAGAAAGTCATATATTTTTGGAAAGTACACATTCCCCCGAATCTAAAATGGGTACCCATGTCTTTCTACTCCAAAGTACCAAGCCGCACAGCTTTTCTAAAGTTAGCAATTTTGATGACATTTCCAAAAATCCCCTCAAAGCTTCCAATTTGAAGCATCTTATCTCCCACATAGCATTAGGTACCAAGATAAAACACCCTGAATTTGAACACCAGGGGTCCACTGAACAGTTTGATGCCCAATATGTATAGGTTTACCCAAGTATGTGGCATGTAGGGGCCCGAATGTGAACATACCCCCATATATACTGTCATTTCTGTCATTTCAGCTTCTGCAAAATCAACACATTTACATCATTATATGTGGGATAAAGCTAGTAAAAAGTATGCTCACCCCAGAAAGTCATATATTTTTGGAAAGTACACATTCCCCCGAATCTAAAATGGGTACCTATGTCTTTCTACTCCAAAGTACCAAGCCGCACAGCTTTTCTAAAGTTAGCAATTTTGATGACATTTCCAAAAATCCCCTCAAAGCTTCCACTTTGAAGCATCTTATCTCCCACATAGCATTAGGTACCAAGATAAAACACCCTGAATTTGAACGCCAGGGGTCCACTAAACAGTTTGATGCCCAATATGTATAGGTTTACCTAAGTATGTGGCATGTAGGGGCCCCAATGTGAACATACCCCCATATGAACTGTCATTTCTGTCATTTCAGCTCCTGCAAAATCAACACATTTACATTATTATATGTGGGATAAAGCTACAAAAAAGTACGCTCACCCCAGAAAGTCATATATTTTTGGAAAGTACACATTCCCCCGAATCTAAAATGGGTACCCATGTCTTTCTACTCCAAAGTACCAAGCCGCACAGCTTTTCTAAAGTTAGCAATTTTGATGACATTTCCAAAAATCCCCTCAAAGCTTCCACTTTGAAGCATCTTATCTCCCACATAGCATTAGGTACCAAGATAAAACACCCTGAATTTGAACACCAGGGGTCCACTGAACAGTTTGATGCCCAATATGTATAGGTTTACCCAAGTATGTGGCATGTAGGGGCCCGAATGTGAACATACCCCCATATATACTGTCATTTCTGTCATTTCAGCTCCTGCAAAATCAACACATTTACATCATTATATGTGAGATAAAGCTACAAAAAAGTACGCTCACCCCAGAAAGCCATATATTTTTGGAAAGTACACATTCCCCCGAATCTAAAATGGGTACCCATGTCTTTCTACTCCAAAGTACCAAGCCGCACAGCTTTTCTAAAGTTAGCAATTTTGATGACATTTCCAAAAATCCCCTCAAAGCTTCCACTTTGAAGCATCTTATCTCCCACATAGCATTAGGTACCAAGATAAAACACCCTGAATTTGAACGCCAGGGGTCCACTGAACAGTTTGATGCCCAATATGTATAGGTTTACCTAAGTATGTGGCATGTAGGGGCCCCAATGTGAACATACCCCCATATATACTGTCATTTCTGTCATTTCAGCTCCTGCAAAATCAACACATTTACATCATTATATGTGGGATAAAGCTACAAAAAAGTACGCTCACCCCAGAAAGTCATATATTTTTGGAAAGTACACATTCCCCCGAATCTAAAATGGGTACCCATGTCTTTCTACTCCAAAGTACCAAGCCGCACAGCTTTTCTAAAGTTAGCAATTTTGATGACATTTCCAAAAATCCCCTCAAAGCTTCCACTTTGCAGCATCTTATCTCCCACATAGCATTAGGTACCAAGATAAAACACCCTGAATTTGAACACCAGGGGTCCACTGAACAGTTTGATGCCCAATATGTATAGGTTTACCCAAGTATGTGGCATGTAGGGGCCCGAATGTGAACATACCCCCATATATACTGTCATTTCTGTCATTTCAGCTCCTGCAAAATCAACACATTTACATCATTATATGTGAGATAAAGCTACAAAAAAGTACGCTCACCCCAGAAAGCCATATATTTTTGGAAAGTACACATTCCCCCGAATCTAAAATGGGTACCCATGTCTTTCTACTCCAAAGTACCAAGCCGCACAGCTTTTCTAAAGTTAGCAATTTTGATGACATTTCCAAAAATCCCCTCAAAGCTTCCATTTTGAAGCATCTTATCTCCCACATAGCATTAGGTACCAAGATAAAACACCCTGAATTTGAACGCCAGGGGTCCACTGAACAGTTTGATGCCCAATATGTATAGGTTTACCTAAGTATGTGGCATGTAGGGGCCCCAATGTGAACATACCCCCATTTATACTGTCATTTCTGTCATTTCAGCTCATGCAAAATCAACACATTTACATCATTATATGTGGGATAAAGCTACAAAAAAGTACGCTCACCCCAGAAAGTCATATATTTTTGGAAAGTACACATTCCCCCGAATCTAAAATGGGTACCCATGTCTTTCTACTCCAAAGTACCAAGCCGCACAGCTTTTCTAAAGTTAGCAATTTTGATGACATTTCCAAAAATCCCCTCAAAGCTTCCACTTTGCAGCATCTTATCTCCCACATAGTGTTAGGTACCAAGATAAAACACCCTAAATTTGAACGCCAGGGGTCCACTGAACAGTTTGATGCCCAATATGTATAGGTTTACCTAAGTATGTGGCATGTAGGGGCCCCAATGGGAACATACCCCCATATGATCTATCATTTCAGCTCCTGCAAAATCAACACATTTACATCCTTTATGTGGGATAATGCTACAAAAAAAGTACATTCACCCCAGAAAGCCATATATTTTTGGAAAATACACATCCCCCCGAATCTATAATGGGTAAATATTTCTTATTGCTACAAAGTACCAAGCTGTAAAGCTTTCCTAAGTTTGCAGATTTATATGACATTTTCGAAAATCGCATAAAAATGTTGCAATTTGCCGCATTTATCTCTCACAATTTCTTGATAAAGATCAGATAAAGACAAATCACCCCAAAAAGGAACACCGGAGGTCTACTGAACAGTTTGATGCCCAATATGCATAGATATACCAAAGTCTGCGGTATGTACTGAACCCAAAATGAAAATAGCGCATAAGGATTTCTCACCTGCCAGCTCAGCTTTTGCACACAGAGCCCCCTGTCAGTGTATTATGTGCCAAAACTTCCCCTAACCATACAGTGACCCCCACAAAACCATATATTTTTGGAAAGTACACATTCTGACAAATCCAACAAGGGTAAAGAGTCCTTTCTACACCAAAGTACCAATCTGCAGAGCTTTCCTAAAGTTATTGGTTTTTATGACATTTCAGAAAATCGCCTAAAAATGTTGCAATTTGTCGCATTTATCTCACACAATTTCTTGCGTACAAAGGCAAGTCACCCCAAATAGGAACACCAGAGGCCTACTGAACAGTTTGATGCCCAATATGCATAGATATACCAAAGTCTGCAGTATGTACTGAACCCTAAATGAAAATAGCGCATAAGGATTTCTCGCCTGCCAGCTCAGCTTTTGCACACAGAGCCCCCTGTCAGTGTATTATGTGCCAAAACTTCCCCTAACTATACAGAGACCCCCACAAAACCATATATTTTTGGAAAGTACACATTCTGACAAATCCAACAAAGGTAAAGAGTCCTTTCTACACCAAAGTACCAAGCCGCAAAGCTTTCCTAAAGTTATCGGTTTTTATGACATTTCAGAAAATCGCCTAAAAATGTTGCAATTTGCCGCATTTATCTCACACAATTTCTTGCGTACAAAGGCAAGTCACCCCAAATAGGAACACCAGAGGCCTACTGAACAGTTTGATGCCCAATATGCATAGATATACCAAAGTCTGCGGTATGTACTGAACCCTAAATGAAAATAGCGCATAAGGATTTCTCGCCTGCCAGCTCAGCTTTTGCACACAGAGCCCCCTGTCAGTGTATTATGTGCCAAAACTTCCCCTAACTATACAGATCCCCCACAAAACCATATATTTTTGGAAAGTACACATTCTGACAAATCCAACAAGGGTAAAGAGTCCTTTCTACACCAAAGTACCAATCTGCAGAGCTTTCCTAAAGTTATTGGTTTTTATGACATTTCAGAAAATTGCCTAAAAATGTTGCAATTTGTCGTATTTATCTCACACAATTTCTTGCGTACAAAGGCAAGTCACCCCAAATAGGAACACCAGAGGCCTACTGAACAGTTTGATGCCCAATATGCATAGATATACCAAAGTCTGCAGTATGTACTGAACCCTAAATGAAAATAGCGCATAAGGATTTCTCGCCTGCCAGCTCAGCTTTTGCACACAGAGCCCCCTGTCAGTGTATTATGTGCCAAAACTTCCCCTAACTATACAGAGACCCCCACAAAACCATATATTTTTGGAAAGTACACATTCTGACAAATCCAACAAGGGTAAAGAGTCCTTTCTACACCAAAGTACCAAGCCGCAAAGCTTTCCTAAAGTTATCGGTTTTTATGAGATTTCAGAAAATCGCCTAAAAATGTTGCAATTTGCCGCATTTATCTCACACAATTTCTTGCGTACAAAGGCAAGTCACCCCAAATAGGAACACCAGAGGCCTACTGAACAGTTTGATGCCCAATATGCATAGATATACCAAAGTCTGCAGTATGTACTGAACCCTAAATGAAAATAGCGCATAAGGATTTCTCGCCTGCCAGCTCAGCTTTTGCACACAGAGCCCCCTGTCAGTGTATTATGTGCCAAAACTTCCCCTAACTATACAGAGACCCCCACAAAACCATATATTTTTGGAAAGTACACATTCTGACAAATCCAACAAAGGTAAAGAGTCCTTTCTACACCAAAGTACCAAGCCGCAAAGCTTTCCTAAAGTTATCGGTTTTTATGACATTTCAGAAAATCGCCTAAAAATGTTGCAATTTGCCGCATTTATCTCACACAATTTCTTGCGTACAAAGGCAAGTCACCCCAAATAGGAACACCAGAGGCCTACTGAACAGTTTGATGCCCAATATGCATAGATATACCAAAGTCTGCGGTATGTACTGAACCCTAAATGAAAATAGCGCATAAGGATTTCTCGCCTGCCAGCTCAGCTTTTGCACACAGAGCCCCCTGTCAGTGTATTATGTGCCAAAACTTCCCCTAACTATACAGATCCCCCACAAAACCATATATTTTTGGAAAGTACACATTCTGACAAATCCAACAAGGGTAAAGAGTCCTTTCTACACCAAAGTACCAATCTGCAGAGCTTTCCTAAAGTTATTGGTTTTTATGACATTTCAGAAAATTGCCTAAAAATGTTGCAATTTGTCGTATTTATCTCACACAATTTCTTGCGTACAAAGGCAAGTCACCCCAAATAGGAACACCAGAGGCCTACTGAACAGTTTGATGCCCAATATGCATAGATATACCAAAGTCTGCAGTATGTACTGAACCCTAAATGAAAATAGCGCATAAGGATTTCTCGCCTGCCAGCTCAGCTTTTGCACACAGAGCCCCCTGTCAGTGTATTATGTGCCAAAACTTCCCCTAACTATACAGAGACCCCCACAAAACCATATATTTTTGGAAAGTACACATTCTGACAAATCCAACAAGGGTAAAGAGTCCTTTCTACACCAAAGTACCAAGCCGCAAAGCTTTCCTAAAGTTATCGGTTTTTATGAGATTTCAGAAAATCGCCTAAAAATGTTGCAATTTGCCGCATTTATCTCACACAATTTCTTGCGTACAAAGGCAAGTCACCCCAAATAGGAACACCAGAGGCCTACTGAACAGTTTGATGCCCAATATGCATAGATATACCAAAGTCTGCGGTATGTACTGAACCCTAAATGAAAATAGCGCATAAGGATTTCTCGCCTGCCAGCTCAGCTTTTGCACACAGAGCCCCGTCAGTGTATTATGTGCAGTAACCCCCCCCTAACTATACAGTGACCCCCAGAAAACCATATATTTTTGGAAAGTACACATTCTGATGAATTCAAAATAGGTAAAGTTATTTTTGTACACCAAAGTTACACCTGGCAAAGCTACGCTAAAAACAGATCAGGAACACTTATATAGGGATAAAATGTGATAAAACCACAAAAATTGTGCAAATCAGTGAAACAACAAAATAAGTTACATGACAGTGTAATTAGTGGCCAGAATATCTGATCCAATAGTTACGCTGTCAAAATAAACAGTTTTTAGGTAAAAGAAAATAAAAACAAAGTGGTAATATGAAAAAAAAAAAAAAAAAAAGCAAAACAAAAAAAACCCAAAGTGTTTGTGTATACATGTGTGTACATGTGTAAAAGTTGTGTGATAGTGTGTAAGTGTGTATATGAGTGTAAATAAGTGTATAAAAGTGTGAAAAATGAAAAAAAAAAAAAAAAATGCTAAAATGTGTGCTGTAAGTGTGTGTAAATGTATGTAAGTGTGTATAAATGTATGTAAATGTGTGTATAAGTGTGTAAAAGTGTGTAAATGCAATAAAAAAAAAAAGTCCTTACCTGTTCCTGAAGACCGATCGCCTCCTTCGTCATTTGGGCCGGCGCTGGGGGAGAGGGAGGAAGCAGGAAGCAGCAGATGCGATGCGATCGCATCTGCTGCTTCCTGGAGGGTCCTGCGAGCGATCGGTTCGCAGGACCCTGATGACAGCCCCCCTGGCACATTGCCCAGGGGGGCTGTCATTGTTAGAAGCCCTCTGCAGCGGCGGCACATGCCGCCGCTGCAGAGGGCAGCGCTTAAACGCCAACGACGTATGAGACACGTCGTTGGCGTTTAAGCCCTTTTACTGCCAGCACGTATGCCATACGTGCTTGGCAGTAAAAGAGTTAAATGCCCTTGCTCTGACTGTTCATTTTGCATGGATTAAGCCAATTATAATTGCAGCATATCCTAGTAATAGTTTTCATGGTGCCCTGAGTCAGCATGTGCCACAGAATCTAAATTATCTTTCAAAATGACAAGTGTAGTTATGCCATGAGACTATTTGTTATGCCAACTATATAAATATAACTGAAACCTCAGCTCTTTTTGTTTTTATTTTGCAGAAACATTTCTCATCTAGATAGTTTAATTTTGATGTGTTTATTTCAACCCCCCATCTCCAGATACCCCAATAACTAATTATACACCCATTAGGGTATAAGACTGTATTTTCTTACTCAGAATATTTAACTTCAAAGAAGCAAGATTATCACCCTCTTTACTACATTTCTAAACCAGTTGCTAATGGAAATTAATCCAACAATTAAATATAAGTGGGGACCATGCATGATTCATATATACACAGAAAGGCCATATTGCTCTGCAAGTTCAAGGTCAACTGTTAACCATTCAGGTGACAGATATTAAGGAGGAAAGTCTGAACCACCATTGATTTAAAGGGTAAATATAGATAATCCCTCTGGTATGCAGTAATTGAAATCAATGCTGTTCTCAATTATGTATTCCTTGTGAATAGCAACTCTAATTACTGAGTGCACATAGAAATATTATTTATCTATTTTCTTAAAGGGGTTATACTGTGTAAAAAACAAAAATGTGGCAGTTTACTATACTCTTCTAAACAGAAAATGAATGTGCTGAGAAAAAAATGTGTTTATAGCTGATTTATTGAAGATTTCCCCCCAAATCCTACTAGTTCTGCACATTGGTTTCACTTTCTGCTGCCTACTTTCCCAGGCTGTAAAGGGGAGCTAGCAACACTCCCCAATGTAGAATTTGGTAACATAGGAGCCAATCAGCAACTAGGCAGAAAACTGAAGTCTGTCTTTGGCTGTGTAAATGCAGGGCTGTTAGTGGCTATCCCCCTCCTACTGTGCTTCTGTCAAACACTTTTCGAACATGGTCATTTGAAACCCAAACGTGGACCATAGCAGATCTATGGGGAGTTTAAAAAAAAGTGGCAAGTTTTACTGAGAGTAAAACTGGCACCATATGCAATACAGATAAATAAATTTATTTATCTCAAGCTTTTTACATTTTTTTGAGCTTTGTGACCCATTAAAAATTATGCGAAAAGTCTGAATTCAAGGTATTCACATTTTTTTACATGTTTATTTCAATCAATCTTACTAGGTTGTTATGTACTGTACATGTAATTATGTAACTCTTTTTTTATTTGCAAGTCAAACTGGGATGGACTCCTGGGAAATTATTGATTAAATGTGACACAGTTTGTAGTGATGTTTTTATACCAATATTATTTGATAAAATTTGCCCCTGCAGAAGGAAACTCTTTGAATTAGAACTTTACATACAGTAGTAGGGATGTAGCGAACCTCACAAAAAAAGTTTGCGAACCCGTTTGCGAACTTCTGCCAAAAAGTGCGAACTTTTGTGAACTTTGCGAACCCCGCGAACCCCGCGAACCCCATAGACTTCAATGAGAAGGCGAACTTTGAAACCTAGAAGCCATTTATCACCAGAAAACTGATTTTAAAGTTGTTTAAAGGGTGCCACGACCTGGACAGTGGCATGCAGGAGGGGGATCAAGGGCAAAAATTTCTCTGAAAAATACTTTGTTGTAATCAGTAATCAGAAAATAAAAGCAGTCCTTACAAGGACTATTGGGTTACAGCAGATGAGATCAGAAGGACAGCTGCCCACAACAGCTACATACAGAGCAGTAGAAAGTAGATTACTAGTCAGCAAAGCTACCTAAACTGTCCCTCAAACCCCTGCACAGCTCTCTCCCTATGCTAACTCATCAAGCACACACAGGCAGAATGTAAAATGGCTGCTGGGCGGTTTATATATGGAAGGGAGTGGTCCGGGGGTGGTCCAGGCGGGAGAGCTGCCTGATTGGCTGCCATGTATCTGCTGGCTCTGGGGTGAGAGGTCAAAATTTGGCTCCAGCTAAGGCGAACCCAAAATTGCGAACATCGCTAAAAGTTCGCTGTGCTATTGTTAAAACAGTGATTTAAGTATCTATTGTCTTATATGATATATTAATGAAGTTGTATTTTAAATGTAGCATTATTAACTAACATATGTATGTCTTAATCCTTGTTTTCGAGATCTTTTCTGTTTTATACTTCTGCATTCCTGCCTTTCTGTCCCAAAATGCTTTTGGAGCTGAGAGCTGTGTACAGGATGGAACCTAATGTTTGTGAGTTCTGTTGTGTTGTATCTTGATAAAGGTCCTAGATTTTTTTTATTTTTTTTTTATTTTCTCTCCATATCTATGTGGGTTTCTTTTAGGTACTCCAGTTTCCTGGAGAGTAATTAGCTTCTGCCTAAAGTGACCATAGTGTGTGTGACTGTGCTAAGGACCTAGTTCGGTGCTGTTCAACTTCTGCAGTGCCGAGGGCCGAAATTTCTCTCGCATAGATGGTGGAGGGCTGCTAATGGAAGCCAGTTTTGACCACTCCCCCTTTAAACCACACCCACTTCAAACCACATGCATTTTATCACAATGGTGGTAGTGCAGCAAAAACCCAAATGCTTCGTCCTCACTCACACCATCATTCATATGTGAAAGAATTATATTATGTCATATTAAGACGTACCCTTAAATCCATATGCCTCCTCCTCCCCTGTGGAACCAACTCCCAGCATATAATTACACACCTTAGGGACCATTTCATCGCTATTTCCAACTGCTAACAAACTCCCAAAACCAACCCCTGCCAGGTTCACCTCCCACAGGCAGCATAGGGTAGGCAGTGTATGGCACACACAGGCATCATAGGGCAGGCAGAGTGTGGCACACACAGGCATCATAGGGCAGGCAGAGTATGGCACACACAGGCAGAATAGGGCAGGCAGAGTAAGGCACACACAGGCAGCACTCTGCCTGCCCTATGCTGCCTGTGTGTGTCATACTCTGCCTGTCCTATGATGCCTGTGTGTGCCATACTCTGCCTACCCTATGCTGCCTGTGTGTGCCATACTCAGCCCTACCCTGCCTGTGTGTGCCATGCTCTGCCAGCCCTATGCTGCCTGTGTGTGCCATGCTCTGCCTGCCCTATGCTGCCTGTGTGTGCCATACCCTCCCTGCCCTATGCTGCCTGTGTGTGCCATACTCTGCCTGCCCTACCCTGCCTGTGTGTGCCATACCCTCCCTGCCCTATGCTGCCTGTGTGTGTCATACTCTGCCTGCCCTATGATGCCTGTGTGTGCCATACTCTGCCCTATGCTGCCTGTGTGTGCCATACTCAGCCCTACCCTGCCTGTGTGTGCCATGCTCTTCCAGCCCTATGCTGCCTGTGTGTGCCTTGCTCTGCCTGCCCTATGCTGCCTGTGTGTGCCATACCCTCCCTGCCCTATGCTGCCTGTGTGTGCCATACTCTGCCTGCCCTACCCTGCCTGTGTGTGCCATACCCTCCCTGCCCTATGCTTCCTATGTGCCATACTCTGCCTACCCTATGCTGTCTACACACAGGCAGCATAGGCCAGGCAGTCCATAGGGGGAAACAATGCAGAGATTAGAAGGTGTGAACAGTACAGGGGATTACATTTTTAAACAATACAGGGAAATTACAGCCTGAATCTGAGGTGAGAACCATGCATGGGGCCAGTTAATCTCAGTACTGATACCATTTAAAGTTTACACAAAGGTAAGCCATCAAAGCAGTCAGACAGGTGGGGGGCCACACAGAGGGGGGTCGCGGGTCGCCAGTTGGACAGCACTGCCCTAGATTATAAGATCCTCTGGGGCAGGAAATGATCTGAATGATATAAAATCTCTGTAAAGTGCTGCTAAATTGTGTTGATGCTATATAAATTACAGGAAATAAATAAATGAAACAAAATAAACAGATGAACCAATATGCTGATTCAATATAGAAAAAGCTGTGATGAAAGTTTCTTGTGTACACTAGCATCTATTTTATTTAGTGAGATTTTTATTTTAACATTTCAAATACATTCTAAAATTCTTAAATAACTAATTACTGTGCATTCCTAATTAGGATCTGTTTATTGTATTGCTTGTTTTTACAACCAAAATATGAAGGCTGGGTTGTGTGCATTTTAACTCTGCATATAAAATATGCTCAAATATTGCTCCAAGATATCTTGTGTCATATTTCTGGCATGTTCAGTGTTTTTCTGACAGGTACATTTATCTGGACAGATTATTTTTGCTTCATCTTCCAGGGCAATGGAAAAGCAGGGTATTCTCTTCTGTCACTTTGAAATATAATGGCATTAGAATAACACAAGGGAATTTGTATAAAGTTATTATTGAACTGACAGAATAAGCACGCTGTCTCAAGGTTAATATACTATATATCAATATGCATGATTTATTGAAAAAAAACAAAATAAAAAACTATGGTGCAAAAAAAATATGGAATAGACAAAAGTTACAATTTGTGTACTTATCACATATTCTTGCAATAATGTATCCTTATTTCTTATGTTAAAGTATCTTAAATTCTTTTGTTCTTAAAGGGCACCTATCACCCTTGTATTTTTTTTTTTTTTAAAAGAAAACTGCCCCTGCCAGTGCTGGGCTGCCAGCACCGGGAGGGAGCCCCTGGTGCGGCAGCCATGTTGGGGCACACGCATGATGAGCGAGTGCAGCAACTTGCTCATTATGTGCATGTGTGGGATGTAGGAGGATGATTTATATCCACTGTTCCTACATCAGGTGCATGTGGAAAGTAAGCGAGAGGGGAAAGCCACTTATGTGCATACACGTCAACCAACATGGCCGCCCGCACTGGTGTGGGTAGCCCAGCACTGGCTGTTTAAATCTGCCTGGCAATCCCATTACACAGGTGGTTGCAGGACAATTTAGACAGCTAGGCTTATTTATCATGAGTGGGCAAATGTGTACCTGGGCAGTGGCCAATACCACAGAAGTTGGACAGCACTGCTTTAAGACATAATAAAATCTGGCTGGTGGACCAATCAATAAGAGGGTTATGCAGGTGGAGTGAAGGCAAACCCAATACCACTGGAACAGAGGGACAATTGATTATGAGAAAGGACAGCTTTTCTTAATGCAATGATCCCACTCTCAAAGGTTGCTCCCCAACGTCTCAGAGATGATTTCCAATGTCAATTGCCACAACCCGCAAGGGTGTAGACATAGAAAAAAGAGAAACACCAAGCTGCTTGGCAAAGGCAGAGTCCAAGATATTCCCTGCAGCTCCAGAATCAAGGAAGGCTTGAGAATCTACAGTTCTGGAAGCCATTATGAACTGCTCTCGAAGCAGAAATCTGTGGGAGTTCTTTTGGGGAGAAGGTTCAATGCCACCCAGATGAGACTCCCCAACCTCACCTAGGGCTTGGTGTTTCCCTGCTTCAGAGGGCAGTTATTGGCAAAATGCATCTTGCCACCACAATAGGCCAGTGATACACATAGGTTCCTCAGAGGAAGTAGAAGGGGGCTGAGGAGTGGAGTTCTGGAGAAGAGGTCTTTAAAGTTGTGGTGCCAAGATAGGCTGGAGTCTCTTGCCACACTCTTTTTTATCTTGGCAATGAGGCCACCACATTCTCGAATCAAAATTCAATGGCATACTGGCTAGCACTGCAGTTGCTTTGGTGAATCTGCATGAAATGAGAGAATACCAGATAACCAGGGTCATCAAAAACGGTTCGGAAGGCTTTGGCATCACTGACAAGGGGAGAGGTTTTTCCCCAAAGAGGGGATGCTCATTCCAGTGATTTGCCTTCAAGCATTGAAATTACATAACTGACCTTGGCATAAGCATAGCGTGATGGCTGCAATTTAAATGGAATAAGGCACTGGTTGACAGAGCCCCTACAGTCCTGAGGATCCCCGCTTTAACGTGGCAAATATATGAGGCTCCTTAACAGTGGCCATGGTGGGTGCTGACAAATGGTTAAGTAGGGTCTTCAGGACTTGCCTTATGCGAGCTTGCTGAGCTTCATAAGTGTCCATGCAGGTTGCCGTATTACAAAAGGCCTTTTCTAGATCTGGATCAGGAATTATTTTGCACCTGGGAACATTCAGGAGTTGAACCTATAACTGGGCATAGACTTGGAAAAAATTTGAATTGGAATGTTGATAAATACACCCCCTAGTTTTTGTTTTATTAAATAACCCCTTATATTGATATACAGTATATATTCCTTCATTAACTCTGGAAACTTTTAGAAATGTTCAAACATTCAAAATATCAATTTTTATTAATAACTGTGCTATTTAATACAGTGTCTTTAGATAAACCACAACAAATGAAACCTTATGGAAAAAATGCAAACTAAAGAACAAGAATACATTCTAATAAAATGGCAGGTGTGAACAGCTGCTTGCTTTATAATAAAGCAATAAAAAAAATTCTCTATCAACCATGTTAAAGACATAGAGGGCCATCTGGCATTGCTTTAATTGCTCTGAAATAAGATACTTTGAATTTAAAGAGATACTGACACCTGAATTGAAATGTTTTTTCAATATATTATAACACTGCTTTGATAATTTTGCCATAAAAGTATTTGCCTGATGCTTTTACCTTAGCTATCTTCCCCTGTGTGGGGGCTGCCATATTTTTGCAGCAGTAGTCTGTTAGCATTAGAAGCTATAACTGACAGGTTGTGAAAGGACAGTCATATTGACAAAACAGTCAGGTCTAGGCACTTCATGTAACAATAACTTACAAAAGTAGATCTATCAGTGAAAAACAATCTACATGACCTATAGGTAACTTTTTATCTACATTTATATTTTGAAAAGATTTTTTTTAGTGTCTGTATCACATAAACATAAATATCTTTACGTTATGGTCATAATTAAAAATCCAGTCCCTGGATCAACTTGTACTAAGAGCTACAGTGTATCTCCCATAACCCTGTATTCCCTAACTTGCTAAGAAGCCATCCAGCCCCTTCTTAAAGCTATATAATGTATCAGTTATATCAGTTGTATCAGTAATAACACCAGGGCCCCCAAAAAATGTTTTACATAGGACATGCCCCCTTTTGACCACACCCCCTTTAACCACATCTCACTCTTGGTCACAGACATAATTTCTCTCCCGTGTATATTGCTACAATATGCAATTTTATCTATATAACAACATAAAACAGTATGGCCCATTTTTACAAGTTAAATATATATAGCATTATATATGCAGTGCAGGGTCGGATTGGGCCGCCGGGACACTGCGAAAAATCCCGGTGGGCCCCTGCGGGCCAGTCCGACCTTTGCCGGCGCTCCCCCTCCTGACTGTTCAATTTATACGCGTTTGGGGAGGACGTAGGGTGGGGGCCCTGCGGGGGGGTTAGGGGGCCCCTGGGGGGTAGGGGACACGGCTGGCTGGGGCACCTGCAGGGCCCCTGGGGCGGGAGCCCCGGTGGGCCCTGCATCCCCCAGTCCGACCCTGATGCAGTGCAAGCTCTATGTTAATGCAGTAATACATGTAGTTCACCTTTTCTTGTTGTTCATTCTATTCATTGCTTAAGTTCTGTTGTAATTTTGCTCACCCCTGCTGTCTTTCTTTAACACACATACACTATAGTCAAACTATCTGCTATTACATTCTGTACATGGCATAGTGCTTTGGTTTACACTGAGGACAACAGATAGCTGTAAAGACCTGATGTGGATGGAAGCAACACTATCAACAGTCCCAGTCATGGAGTTGCTGAACTATAATTTATAATAGCACTGCAAAATCACATTAAAATTGGTGTGCTGCATTCATGAGTTATAGTTCAGTTATAACCTTGGATGGGTCTTGCATTTGGTTGTTGCTAAAAATGAAGCTACGAAATGCACCCACCCTGCATTCTAACTGGCAGTGTGCAAAGCATAAACAGTAGTGTGGTTAATTTAGTGTTCACATTTAACCTGATGGGCTCCTTTCATTGCTTGCTGCTTCCTCCCTCCACTGCCTTGTACCTCTGCTACTAATCAGCCTCCCTAACTCCCATCTCTCCCCCCTACAGTCTATATTTAAATACTGCTGCCAGAATTCTCCTCCTCTCATCCAGGAGAGTTCAGGCCCTTCCCCTGCTAAAGTCCTTATCGTGGCTTCCTATTAAACAAAAAATATTTTACAAACTCCTTCTCTTAACCTTCAAAGCCCTCCATTCCTCTGTTCCTCACTACATCTCTTCCCTTGTCTCTCCGTACGTTCCTGGTCGACTCCTTCGTTCCTCGTTCCCGTTTGTTTGCGCCCCCCACTACTACTGCTGTCTCCCACCTTAAACCTTTCTGTCTTGCTGCCCCTTACATTTGGAATGCCCTCCCTGATTTCCTCTGGAGAGAATCCTCCCTCAGTCTTTAAAACCAAATTAAAAGACTACCTTTTGGAGCACTCGCCCAGCACCTGATCTGGGAATCAGCACTTATATTGTAGTGTCACCCACTGTGACCTACAGCGCTTATATTTGCCTATTTGTGTCTGTAAGTTACCCTCCCATATAGATTGTAAGCTCTACGGGACAGGAACCTCCATCCTCTTGTGTCTTTGACTCAACTTATTGCAGCTGTATCTTGTATTTATTTGTGCTTATTGTAATACTTTGTATTTATCTATTTTAATACCCCTGTTTGTATTAATGTATTCTACTGTACAGCGCTGCGTACATAAGTAGCGCTTTATAAATAAAGTTATACATACATACATACATACATACCTCCCCAGGACTGTGGAGACTTGTTCCCTCTCATTATCACTCTTGCCCTGTTGCACCTAGCTGACAAAAAACGCAATGACACCGTTGTGTGGGTGGAGTTCGGCCACAGCTTTATTATATAATACAACCTCCAAAATTAGTCTTTGCCATGTATTTTCAACTTTTCCAAACATCTTAAACTGTTTTGTTAATGAATGCCGGCCACTGCGAACGCAGTGGGCATGTAGAAGCCATAATACAACATCAGAGCTTAAATGGCCAAGGACTACCCCCCGCCATTTGCTTGTGACAACTCAAATATTTATATTGATATGATAACTTTTTTTTTTGTGAAACAGAGTGTGCTTTAACAGGGAGGGTGGGAGGGGGATGCCGCTCGGTGGAAGCCGGAAGCAGAGTGGCAGCAGAGCGGGAGATGCAGGCACAGAAGGGGAGGGAGGAGGAGCGAGCAAGGGGGGCTGCACTTTCCTGCCTGCACTAGCTGGTGAGTTAACCCCTTAATAGCCCGGAGGGAACTGAGCCACAGCTGGCTCCACAGTCCCTCCACGCTTTCATTATTTATTTCAGCGCTCTCTAGGAGCCCTCAGCCTGCTATCAGTGCCTTCAGATTTGATTGTTCAGGATTTACTTTGGAGTGTATGCGTAGTTGAAAGAGCAGAGGTGTTCCGGGCTGTACTGGTCTTTCAGAGCAGGCTGCCATCATTAACAACTTAACAATAAGCAGTGGCAAGTCTCTCACTGACAGTCCCGTTCCTTTTTAGGCATGGAATCCACCTGTGTACCTTCCTGATGTAGCTCTCAATGCAGCCCTGGCCATATAGCCGCTCGAAAATAAAAGTATATTTGTAGCTCTATCGCTTCCTAAACAACTCTGTGGTATTTTTCTCTGGGTGCAGGAGAGAGGTATAGATCTGCACCAAGAGAAGAGTGCCTCAAAGTAGTTTAGGAGAGGATTAGAGCTGCAAATATACTATCATGTTTGAGCGCCTATAAGGTCAGGGCTGCAGCAGCATTGGGCAGTGTTTCTGTGGGCAGTGTTTCTGTGGGCAGCCGAGGGAAATATTTGCTACATTGATGCACAGACCCGAGCCCTCTTTTCTCTATCCCGGCAGTGAACTTCCC
The DNA here is from genome assembly GCF_000004195.4 of Xenopus tropicalis. NCBI lineage: Eukaryota > Metazoa > Chordata > Amphibia > Anura > Pipidae > Xenopus > Xenopus tropicalis. The sequence goes on along the minus strand of NC_030682.2, from coordinate 77,856,136 downwards.
GAAATGCGCACCTTTTATATTAGTACCGTTCTAGAGCTTCATTGGCTCTTGCAAACTGAATGATCATTCTCTCAGTCAATAGGAAATTGTTTTACACGAGGATAATTAAGTTTTTCAGGGGGACTTTTAAGACACAATTTCAATGGACAACTGGGACATTTTTCAGGGGGCAGGGGGTCCTGAAACAGGGCCTGTCCCCATGATATGGGGACGAATAGAAACCTTAAGTTAGGCACCAGGTAACTGCTGTTCAAGGTTAGAAAAACAGCTAATCAGATTTTACTTATTGACTGTCAATGGGGAAATTCAGCCTGCTGCCATTCTCACAGTATTAACAAATACTAACATATATACGCATACAAAATTTTTCACAGTTGGTCACTAGGGGACTGCAATTTTAGTTTTGAAAAAGTGGGTGGAGCCACCAACAGCCAATCAGATTTCACCTATTTAATTTTATTGGTATGATTCCCAAACTTTGCACAGTCACTGGGTGATTATGTACTCAAGATAAAAAAAAGTGGACAGGGCACCAAAAGCCAATCACATTTCTTTCATTGTTATCAGTGGGAAAAATTTAACTGCTGCCATTCTCACATGTTTAATGTCAGGGTCCCCAAATTTTGCACAGTTTGTCACTGGGTGACTACATTCCAAGTTTAGAAAAGTGGGCGGGGCCAACAACAACCAATCAGATTTCACCTACAGACTTCATACGTTTAAACTTAAACTGCTGGCATTCTTTAAATATTAATACTAAGGTCCCTAAACTTTGCAGAACTAGTCACCAGGCAACTGCAGTTCAGAGTTAGAAAAAGTGGGTGCAGCCACAAACAGCCAATTAGATTTTACCTATTGATTTTCAATGGGGAAATTCAATCTGCAGCCATTTTCACAGTATTAACACCAGAGTCACTAGGGGACTGCATTTTTAGGTTTTAAAATATGGGTGGAGCCACCAACAGCCAACCAGAATTTTTTTGGTTTAAATTTAAAATGCTGCCTTTCTCACACTATTTATGTCAGGGTTCCCAAAGTTTACACAGTCAGTCATTGGCTGACTACATATTCAGGGTTAGAACAAGTTTGTTTAAATTTAAAATGCTGCTTTTCTCACAATATTTATTCCAGGGTGCCCACTGTTTGTCACTGGATGCCGTTCTTTAACTATTAATCCTAGGGTCCCTAAACTTAGCAGAGTTAGTCACTGCAGTTCCAGGTTAGAAAAAGGGGGCAGTGCCCCAACCGCCAATCAGATATCACTCATTGACTTTCAGTGGGGAAATCTAAATTGCTGCCATTCAGACACTATTAAAACCAGGGTCCCCAAACTTTGCACAGTGGTTTTTAATATATAACTGAGGTCCAAGGTTAGAAAAATTGGGCGGAGCCAACAACAGATCAGATTTCATTCAGTGACTTTACTTTTTTCAACCGAACATGAAGTTTGTTCTCAAACTTCCCTTTCTAGTTTATATGATATTTGTTGTGAAAAAGACATGATACTTTATTTTTTTTATAATGCCAATATATTTTATGTTTTGTAGAGCTCATATATTTTTCACATCAGTCCCTGTCCCAGCAGATCTTACATTCTAAGAACCCTATGACATTTACACACAAGTAGCAAAATAACAATCTTACTTTTTTGTTTGAGTGTAAGTGGGAACCAAAGTAACCCAGAGAAAATTATGTCTGAAATCAAACCTAGCTCTGCAAAGCAGGAAAACTAACCAATGGACCGACATGCTGTCCTTAAAAATTTCTTGTAAAATAATGCTGACGAGAGAAGGAGTGACAAAATACAGAATGCAAGTAAAGAAGTTAAGTAAATAGCTTCTGGAAAGGTACTGTGTCAAAAAGAGTGCATAACAAGTATATATAATAGTGGCAATATATGAAGACCTCAGCTCAGCCTCCAGTTGGAATCTAAGGCACTCAGTAGAGATATAGTTCAAGAACAGCTGGTCACCAATCATTGCACTTTAATGTTAATGCAATATAACATATAAGGTAAAAGCTCTGTCTGCTAGTTTCTACTTTCCTCTCTCTATCTTTAAAGGACAAGGAAAGGTTAATATAAATTAAAAGTAAGTCTAAAGGCATTCTTTTTAAGTACTTACTGCATATCTAAATTCCCAGATCCATGCTTGCTTCTCTGAGATATGGTGCTGGCAGCCTACAGCAGTAAGAAGACTCCAGTGACATCACTGAAATCTCTCTCCCCTTCCTGTAGGCTGCAATGCACATGTGTGTAACTTGATCCTGTCTCCTGTTCTGAGCTACACATTCCCACCAACCAATCAGAAGCGGATCTGCCAGAGGGCGTGGGGAGGGGGGATGAAACACATGTGCAGTATGAAGAAAGGAGGGAAAGGAAGGGAGAATAGCTTTTTAAAGATGGCTGCCTCTTCAAGAAAACAGATAGAAAATTTGAAGTAAGTGTGACTGAGTAAATATTTGATTAGATGAGCCAAAAGTGTGGCATTTTTACTAAACAATAGGAGGATAGTATGCTTTTTAAATTTTGACTTGCATTCTCCTTTAAGGGACCAAAGAGCAGCAGAAGTGGTGCATTCTAAAATGCAATTCAGATAAAGATTTCTAACTTTGTTATAAGATATTTTATTGCTAAACACTGAACTCACAAAGGTTGAAACAAGACAAAAATTAAATATTGTAGCACACACCAAAACAAAATTATAATAATACAGCTGTAACAATTTTTGGTTTGGTATCAGGAATTCAATACCATTCGGAGTAAGTCCCTCTGAGCCAGATGTTATGGCAAAAGTGGACAGCATAAAAATGACTGGCCAAGGGCTAATGAGTTTTCCTTCTTGTTGCTGTGGGCTCCTTAGCATCTGTTGGACGCTGAAATGTCTTGCAGGAAATCTGGAGGTCAAATTGTTAGTGTTAGAACCAGCTGTCATGGAGAAGCTGAGTAAATATTCTTGTGCTGATATGTCTGTTCTTGAGGGAGATGATTTATTATTTTGATAAGCTGCCATGAAGTGAAAGTCAATTCTCTAAAAGGATACAATCATAAAAATAAAGTGTTTGTATTTGCGTGACCACATTGGTTGATTGAAAGTTTGATTTAATGTGAACTAAACCCTAAAACCAAATATGGTTAGACATGCCATATTTTACATACTGAACTTACATAACATTTTGGGATCTCTAAAACAGTTATGATTTAGACCTTCGAAGCTGTGCAAAGGGCTCATCTTGGATTTTGTGACATTCCACATGCTCGGTGTGCTCCGAGCAGCTGTTTAGAAGCTTAGGGGTCATTGCAAATCATCAAGCAGAAAATGAGAGGTAATAGAAGCTGATGTTACAGTGGTTATTATAGAATTCTGATGCAGATTGCAATTGTTTCTGAGCTGCAATGTAATAATGAATTACCAATTAGCCTTTTAGATTTTAGATTTTAGATTTGCTTCATCTTATTGAATACGCAAAATATCCAACTCTACAATAAATGTTTTAAAGATGAAAGTTTTACCAAGGTCACAATTCCAATGGATATTTTTTTTTTACTTTATTGAATCACAGTTGATAAAAGAATTGCTACTTTTTAAAATGGCAAGTGTAAAGTGGTATCACGAATAACTGTTTTTTTTCCTTTTTTGTAGATTTGTGTCTAAAATACTGCAGCTTACTCTATCTTGCATGGTATGTGGATTAAATGAATTTGTTTTAATGATAGTGACACAAGGGGTGATTTTAGACATTTTTTCTGCCAGGTTTTTTTCACCAACAAAAAAGTTCCATCCAAAATTATATAAATCTTGATTTCCTTGAGTGAATATCACTTGAAAGCACCAATACAGAACTTTGTCAGGAGATAATAAGGAGACAATATGCCCAAGATTACCTCATGTAACATTTCTCTAAAGTTTGAATGGACCACATTGCATCTGATTCTAAATAACCATTGTTTTACACATGCAATAGGATTCTATGGCATGAAATGTTAATTTGTCAATCATTTTATATGCTTTTTTAAAATGTTACTTCCTTTTTAAATGGCCTTTGAGATTTAAAAAAAAAAAAAATCATGAAGGGGATTTCAAATTTGACTATGAACATATGTTTGATATTAAAGGGAAAAGAAAGTCAAAGTCACTTGGGGGTGCCAAAATGTTAGGCACCCCCAAGTGACTTTGACCACCTACCTTTTACCCCGGGCTGGTGCCCCTGTGAGGAGGGAACAGCACCAGCCCGGGGTAGCTGCCGGCGCTTCCTTCCTCTTGTTTCGCTGCGCGCGCATGCGCAGTAGAGTGAAAAGCCGAACTTAAACATTAAAGTCGGCTTTTCACTCTACTGCGCATGCGCCCACCACTGGCATTCAGGAAGAGGAAGCCAGAACACGGAAGCGCTGCGCTCCAGGTGCCCCGGGCTGGTGCTGTTTTCTCCCAACAGGGGCACCAGCCCGGGGTACGAGGTAAGCGGTTAAAGTCACTTGGGGGTGCCTAACATTTTGGCACCCCCAAGTGACTTTACCTTTCGTTTCCCTTTAAACTTGTCAGTCAAAATACTTTTTCTACTAAATTTTATATTTAACTGTCCAGTCTAAAAATGTCAGGTTAAGGTTGGGTGAAAAAACGCTGCACTACCTGCACCGTCCAACAAACTGAACAGTGATTCAGAGGCTGTCTGCAACAACTTCCATAGCATTCAGTTAGCAGAGTTTTCTTATAGGGGAGATATATGCTCATGAGCAACATGTTGCTCACCAACATGGCTATTGCTCTCAGTGGCCTCAAAGTAGGTGCTTATTTTTGAATTTCTGGTTAGGAGGCAAGTTTTGATTGCATGAAACCAAGTGTAATTGCCAAACAGAGCCTTCTGTAGGCTTCAAGTCAACATAGGGGCTATCAGATAGACAATTATAGCTCTCATTAGCACCTCCAGGAACATCTTTCATGCTTGTGTTGCTCTCTAAAATGTTTTCCATTTTAATGTGGCTCACGGGTATAAAAGGTTGGGGATCCCTGCTTTAGAACATATCTCTGAAGCACATCAATATACAGTATATCTAGATGAATACAGTTTTGATATTGCCCTCTAGATCACTTTGTGGCATCCTGTTGGGTTTGTGGAACACATGTCAGTCATATCATGTCAGGAAACCTCTGTAGAATAAGATTCTTGTTGGTAAATCTTTTTTTATTGTTGTGTCTTGCTTTGTAAAAAATATCTGCTGGTGTTTAGACTTATATACTTGAACACACACACACTAAATGGTCCATACTTCTCCATTCCTTTAACCTGCAGAGGATGGTTGTTGTTTGACTGAGCCTGATGTTAATGTATAGGGGGAGATGTACAGTAAAGTCTGCTAGATTGTTAGAAACACAGTTTAATAGAAAGGAAAGCCCTGGAGCTATAAGTGCAGGGGCTGCATGACAAAGGATCCGAATAACCTGCAGCCAGATTACGCTGGTTTATGTTTAGAGATTGGCATAACCAGGTTCAACTGTGATTAGGTGAGAAGGAAAGAATTAAGGCAGGAGAAGGCTGACCTGGGGTGGCGGAGAAAGAGAGGTATGTGATGTCAGAAAAAGAAGAACTCACTTCCTTATCTTCTGAGCAGGTAAAGCATCCCACCCACCCTCCCCCTTTTTGCATATTTTGCAAAATGTCAGGAATGCAAAATGGAAAATGTCTCTTCTTTTTGTTCTCATATTATCAATTAGTAACTGAATGTGGATGTTTTCGTGAATGCATTGTGTGGTCGAGTGACCCAACAAATGAGAGAAAAGGTGAGTTTTCCCTTCAAGTTCTCCATAGTGGGAGATATAACCTTTAGGGGAGAGGTTGATAAACAGAGAATGGTTTCTCTGTTTAAAGGATGTTGCTGTCTGGCCCTGAAAGCTATAGGGTTCTGGAAGGAACAAGCGGTTCAGGCGATCCATTCCAGTATTACAAATATAAATAAGTGCAATTTTTAGTGTATGCTCCTCACTTCAGATACCTCGTGTCCCAAGTCAAATAAAGTTCAATAAATTACTCCAAAGTGCCCTCTTCTGCTTTAGACTTAGCGATGAGGTCTTATGAGGAAAAGAAGAAAAAAAGAAAAGAAAAAAAGAGAAAAAAATATATAGTGTAATACTGTATTTACTTCACAATGTGCACTCTCATGTGCTTTTTAACACCAGTGATGACTTTTACTTATATCACCCTTTTGTGCCCAGTTGTGATATCCCTTTCCGATTGCCAATCTACTTACAGACCCCCTTGGGTTTATATGGCATCCAATTGGTTCGCTTGTAGCTCACGACTCTCTGCTTTCCCACCTCTTAATTTCAGGCAGTGTTAGGAACCACTTCACATAGGTAAATTTCCAACTTTAGCACCTTTAGGTTAATTCCACGACATGTAGATACTTAGATGAGAAATCCACAGGTGTGATAACAGTGCACCAGTCCATTCACTTCCATGGTCAAAACTCTGACTTTTTTTTGGTGTTAAAAAGCACATGAGAGTGCACATTGTGAAATAATAACAGTATTACACTATATATTTTTTTTCTCTTTTTTTCTTTTTTTTTTCTTTTCTTTTTTTCTTCTTTTCCTCATAAGACCTCATCGCTAGATCCATTCCAGTAGTCCAGCTCACCTATTGGAGCTTACTTTCCACAGGAAGGCTGTCCTGTGGAAAGGTATTTAATTGTATAGATTGGTGTGAGTCTCTCAGAGCAGGGCACAGAGCAGGAAGGATACCTCTCTGTGCTAGGACTCCCAGAGGGGCTGGGGGTGCTTCCTGCCACTGCACAGAGCAGAGGGAGCCCAGACTTGAGAAAGCTGCCAAGAGACTGAGGATCTAAGGAGTGGAGCTGAAAGGAAAGCCAGGAGGCTGAGCTAATTCCCCAGAAGTGTTGTGAGTACAGGGGTGACCCCAACATTTGTGTTTTCTTACTGGTAGTCCACAAGGGACCCAGGTTAGTGAGGGAACTAATCAAATGTGTGAAGGTAGTGCCCAGAGGGCAGGATTTATTTTTATGATTTGTTTTGTATGCTGAAATGGGCACCCCTGTGTAAATAAACTGCCTTAAAGCCAAGAAAGTGTCTGTCGTGGATTCCGCTAGTTTACAATTGTTGTATTGTGCTTTCTGTATCTTTATACGGTATAAACTTGAGTGTCAACATTGTATTTAATTCATGTTAACTACAATTGCTTGATCCAGGGAATGTTTCCGATCACCAAAAGGGGCAGGAAGGAATTTTTTCCCTCTTAAGGCATAATTGGCACAGGCTTCAGGTTGGGTTTTTTGCCTTCCTCTGGATCAAAACAGTGGATATATGATAATATATTTTAAGTTTTATTTGTCACAGCAGCGGTAGGACCTTGCCAGAGTACTGCAAAGGTAATTTTAGCAGAGGGAGAAAGGAGGTTTTTTCCTGTGACTGCATGGTGGATTGATAGACACAGACACTACTACTGCTTGTGCTAGGTGAGAGCCTGCTTGGGTTGCCTATAATCGAGACACTGCAGATCCAGAACCGGCAGCAGGGCTGCTAAACTTCTCTCATGGTTGGTAATGCAGCTCCTGCTGGTAGCAGAGTTTGGGGCCATCCTCTCTGTAGGTAGAGGCAGTCTAATACTCATTCAAGTCTTCAGCGAGGAACGGCAGAGCATAGTAGCAACCTCTTATGGAATTATGGCTTTAGAATATTGCCTTTGGTTAGGCTGGCAAGGTCCTATTTATTTGATAGAATGTGAATAAATGCTGTGGCCATTTTCTCCACCTCTGTCTCCTGGTGTTTCATAAAGGTATGTAACAAGGGGGTTTAGTGGGGTGCCTCAAGGCGAAGGGTCAATTGAGGAGTCCCCTTGTCATGATTTTAGAATGTCTAGAATGGTTACTGTTGCTGATCTGTGAGTTTCTGAGAGAACTGTGATTCACCTGCTCATTGTGTACAAGCAGAATGAAGAGATACTTTGCAGTATTATTCACTTTTAGTAGTTGAAAAAAATTCAACATGCTGTGAGCTTGTGCGGAGGCATGAGTGTTTACATAATGTTCAATCAGATGAGGGGGGCTGTTGTACAGAGATAATAATTGGTACTGCCCTTTTTTAAGAACATAATGTACGATGAATAGTTTTTCAGCCAAGAGGAGCACTGTACTGTTTTATGTAATAATTTGTAATAGAGAGTGAAACACTAGCATAGCTATAGAGGAAGCAGACTCTGAAAGGGCAGGGGGCTAGATGGGGAGTGTGGAGGATGAGCATGAGCATATAGTCCAGGGTGTAGGTTGCTATCTGCACTGGGCTCCTCCTAAGATTTTTTTGTGGGGGGGGATGCTTGATGTTTTGTAGTTATGTCACAGGCAGGTATATAAGGTATATACCTTTATAGAAAGATCCCAATGTGGACTGAAATGTTACGTCGGCTGTTCATGCTGTTTTAAAAACATGTTTTGTTTTTTCACAAGAAGTCTCAATGATGCTGGTCTTTTTTGTAGTATATATATGTATATGTGCAGTACAATGTATTTATCAATAAGTCTAGATAACCCAAACCACTAAGACTTTGTAATAATTATATAGTATACAATTATGCAACACTTCTTCACAACTTGTATTTGCTTCATGACTGTAGAAATAAAAGGTCAAGTAATACAAACTCATAGCTAAACATATTAGAAGGGGCCTTGTTTAGCAAAGAAAAGAAATCATAACACTGCAGTCATATTGTTATGCCTCCAGCACTGTTTCATTGTTTTATTGCACCATCTACTGGTTTAATTCATGTTTGCATTCATTGTTTTTAGTGTTTTGAGAAATGTCCTTTCTAACCTACCATACCTTTACCATGTGACCTGTGTAATACAGGAAAAGGATAATTATAGCTTCTATCTTTATACTGTTAACAGCTGTAGTATTCCTTCTGCAGAAATCCTACCCTATCCCTCCTTGTGGTAGAATCATTGGTAGCTATCTATTCCTAGCTCTGGTGTACCAATATAAATAGATATTTTTATGTTTTATACTTATTTTCAATAAATTCATCTAGGCCTTATTCTAATACAGACGCCAGTATTCTTTAACCCTTTAACTTTTATTGCCAAACAGTTTTTGAACATTTTGCGCTCTTTCACTTTAGGGGCCTTTCCTTTGGGGGTCTTTTAGTTTACTCAGGAAAAAGATATATTTTATTTTTCAGGACAAGCTAAGTTTTTAAATATGCTAGAATTTTTGTATAATTCCACTTCTGTAACATAGACTTCTAAATGTCTAAAAAATGAAAAAAAAAATACTTTTAATAATAGAAATATCAGAAACATAAACTATTTTATGCACATAAATACAACTGATTTTGAAAGTCCATGTCTCCTAAATGTGCCAATACCAAATATATATAATTTTATGGAGATTTCTCATACAAATTTTCTTGGCTGCCAACTCAGCTTTTGCAAAAAAGACCCCTTGCTTGTGTATTATGTTTTGTAAGACTTCCTAACTGTCAAGAGACCCATAAAACCATCAATTTTTGGAAATTAGACATTCAAACAAATTCAAAATGGCTAAATATTTGTTATGTCCAAAACTGCCAAACAGCAAAGCTTTCTGATGTTAGACATTTTGATGGCTTTTCTGAAAATCTCACACAATTTCTTACATACAAACGCACATCACCCCAAATATGAGGTCTACTGAACAGTTTGATGCTCAACATCTATAGATATACCAAAGTCTGTGGTATATACGTACCCCAAATTATAATAGTGCATATGTATTTTTCTTGCCTGCTAAAACAGTTTCTGCAAAAAGAGCCCCATGACCACATATTACGTACAGAGACCCCCCAGAAAACCATATATTTGTAGAGAGTACACATTCTGACAAAGCCAACATGGGTAAAGATGCCTTTATGCACCAAAGTACCAATCTGTAAAGCTTTCCTAAATCTAGCGGTTTTTATAACTTTTCTGAAAGTTGTTGCAATTTGCTGCATTTATCTTGCAGAATTTCTTACCTACAATGACACAACACCCTAAATATGAATGCCAGAGGTCTACTGAACCCCCTGACAGTGTATTATATTCTGTAAAACCCCCTAACTGTACACAGATCCCCAAAAAACATATTTTTGGAAAGTAAACATTCTGATAAATTCAAAGTAGGTAATGACATCTTTATATACCAAACTACCAAACAGCAAAGATTTCCTAAACTTAGCAGTTTTAATGGCATTTCTGAAAAATACCTAAAAATTTTGCAATTTGCCATCTTACACAATATTTTACATACAAAGGCAAATCACCCTAAATATGAAAAACAGAGGTCTGCTGAAACAAACAAAATAACTGATTTGGCAGTGTGGTTAGTGGTCAGAATGCCTGATCCAATAGTCATGCTGTGAAATAGATACTTTTTAGCAGAAAAGCAAAAGACAAAATGATAAAATATAGACCTAAAAAAAAGTATATGTGTGTGTTTGTGTATGCATGTGTGTACACTTCTAAAACGTGTGTATATGTGTGTGTAAGTCTGTAAATATGTACAAAAGCAAACTAAGGCAGAAAAGCAGAAAAAAAGCTACATTTAGTAAAATGTGTGTTGTGTGTGTAAATGTGTGTATATAGGTAAAAAAAAGTCCACTTACCATTTTTGTGAGCAGGCGGGTCCTTGGCTGCACAGAGGGTCCCAGGATCGCAGAGTCTTTGCAGCAGGAAGTGCGTGGGCAGGCTCAGGGGGGCTGGGGAAGGAACTAGAAGTGTGTGTGATCGCGTCTGCTGTTAGAAGTCGGGTCCTGCAACAATCGAGTTGTGCAGGATCGACTTGGCAGCCCCCTTGGCTTGTTGCCGAGGGTGTTGGGGGCACATTAGACTCTCTGCACTGGTGTCAAAAGTGTATATGTGTATTGGTTTCCTGTACTTTACGCAGTGTTTTATGCACTTTGCATTATCTGCTATGCTATATCATGCTGTACAGTACCAGTAAGCACTATCCTTTTTTATCCCCCAGTTTTACCCCAAAAAGTTTAAGTATATTAATAGTAAAAAGGTGCAGGTTGAGGGTGTGGCCCCATTGAGTTATAGAAACAATATGCTTACAGATACAGAAAAGGCAGATGTGCTTAACCAGTTCTTTTCTTCTGTGTATACAGTAGAGGAGCCAGGGGCCAAGTCCCACCCAATAGCTGCACTGTTGCCTCAGCTCCAACTACGCAGTGGTTGGCACAGGATATGGTGCTTAAAGGGTTACGCAAGATAAATGTAAACAAGGCACCTGGGCCAGATGGAATACACCCTCGGGTACTGAGAGAGCTAGGGTCAGATTTACAGTGGCCTTTGTTAAAGGTAAGGCCCCATCTAGAATATGAAGTTCAGTTTTGGTCTCCAGTGCTTAAACGGGACATTATTGAATTAGAAAGGGCCCAGAGAAGGGCAACTAAGCTGGTAAAGTGTATGGAAAGGCTCAGTTATGAAGAAAGACTGGCCAAGTTGGGTCTGTTTACACTGGAGGTCTGTTTACACAAGAGGCGCTTAAGAGGTGACATGATAACTATGTATAAATATATAAGGGGTTCATATAATAACCTTTCTAAAGCTTTATTTACCAGTAGGTCCTTCCAGCAGACACAAGGGCACCCACTCCATTTAGAAGAAGGGAGTTTCCGTTATAAATATTCGGAAAGGATTTTTTACTGTGAGAGCTGTGAAGTTGTGGAAATCCCTCCCCGGATCAGTTGTGCTGGCTGATACATTATAACACTGCAGTCATATTGTTATGCTTCCAGTACAAGTGAGGGAATACAGGGGTATGGGGGATAGCTCTTAGTACAAGTTGATCCAGGGACTGGTCCGATTGCCATCTTGGAGTCAGGAAGGATTTTTTTTCCCCTCTGCGGCAAATTAGAGAGGCTTCAGATGGGTTTTTTTGCCTTCCTCTGGATCAACTAGAAGTTAGGCAGGTTATATATAGGCATTATGGTTGAACATGATGACGTACGTCTTTTTTCAACCTAACTTACTATGTTACTATGTTACTATGTTTCACTTTTCCTTTGTTAAAAAAGCTTAACAATCTGTCTCAATTAATTGATGAAGGAAGGAGTTTAGCTGAATGTCAAACTACACACTACCTCAGGGTGACACATAGTGAGGACAGAACATGTATTGCTCTACTAAGTGTTTAATTAGTGAGTATTCTGAAAATCAAGAACAGCTTATCTCTCTATTTTCAAAAGATTATCCTTTTAAATCTGTATAAACATTAAACATCCCTATTGTATTTTGTGCTATAATAAATAATGAAATAGTTTCAGCTGTATTCATACATACATGCATGATCATGTCATTGCACAGTGGGTTACAATGAAAAAAACACAAAAGGAATAATATCATATGGTATATTTCCCTTTAAGCAATAACACTTTCTAGTGTGTTGTAACTATATAAATCTTAAATCATAGTGACTTTCAAAGAATTCATTATTATTATTGTGGAGCATGAACACAGTTAAGTCTTTTTTCCACATTAAAACATTTTCTGTGTGAAAAGAAAGAGCTTTAGGGAACTTCTCTGCATGTGGCATTTAGGTAAGAGCATAGCAGACACTGGAAAAATGCTGGACTTTAATTGAAAGCAATTAAAGTCCAGCATTCTCTGTTTTCCAGTGTCTGCTATGCTCTTGCCTAAATGCTGCATGCAGAGAAGTTCCTTCATGTTCTTTCTTCATGTCCTGTGCAAAAACTGGCAGTGAGAAATTAAGAAGCTGGGCCAGTCATTTGACAAGCCCCATGTGTTTACCCAGAAGAGAGTTTTATCAAAGGTCATCAGTATCCATTCTATCTATGGCTGTGCTGTGCATGTCAGCATGAATATATTCCTTGTGGAGAAAAGAATAAAAAGAGGTAAAGTAATGTTCCTATGAAATTAAGAATTTAAGCAGTAAGTCAGCTAACAATTATCACATTTTAATTCCTTAACTGGAATGCATTTGAAAGGCATAGGTATATTGATTTTTGAAAGATTATGTGGGGACCTATAGGGTTAACACTCCCTATGGCCTTATCCCCTACCACTTCCTAATTATGTTGGGTTGAAAAACCTAACATACTGTTCTTTGACTTCAGCTTATTCTTCTTCTTCTTAGCGCCCCCCATTTTCTAAACGCTGCTCCTACTCCTACAGTTTTAGGGGTACAAAAACCAATCTCTCCACACTTCTTCACCCTATAGCGGAGCAGGTTGCTTGTGCTTTTCTAAGCAATCCCAGCCCCCGTCTTTTTGTGGCGGCGCTCTGAACACCCCAATTTTTCCATTGACTTTGACAGGGAAGATTTTTAAACTGCTGCCACACTTACAGCTTTGAAGCTACAACCCCCAAACTTGAATGACATAATCATGGGGTCACCCCGAATGAAACAGCGACATTTGTTGGATGACCCAAAGTGGGAGGGGCCAACAACAGCCAATTAAATTTCACCCTTTGACTTTAATGGGGAAATTGAAACTGCTGCCAATCTTACAGCTTTGAGGTTACACTCCCCAAACTTGAATAACATAGTCATGCGCTCAGCCTGAATGAAAATATGTTGATTGTTGGATGCCCAAAAGTAGGCGGAGCTGTGAACAGCCAATCAGATTTTACCTATTGACAGTCAATGGGGAAAATTAAGGCGGCTGACATTCTCACAGTATTAACACCAGTTTGTCACCAGGGGACTGCAGTTTTAGTTTTGAAAAAGTGGGTGGAGCCACCAACAGCCAATCAGATTTCACCTATTTAAATTTATTGGCTTCATGCCAGGGTTCCCAAACTTTGCACAGTTGATTACATTAAGTGGTTTAGAAAAGTGGGCGGGGCCACCAACAGCCAATCCGATTTCACCTATAGACTTCATATGTTTATACTTAAACTGCTGCCATTCTTTAAATATTAGTCACCAGGTAGCTGCAGTTCAGAATTAGAAAAAGTGGGTACAGCCACCAACAGCCAATCAAATTTTACCTATTGATTTTCAATGGGGATATTCAATCTGCAGCCATTCTCACAGTATTAACACCAAGGTCACTAGGGGGCTGCATTTTTAGGTTTTAAAAAGTGGGTGGAGCCACCAACAGCCAATCAGACTTAAAATGCTGCCTTTCTTACACTATTTATGTCACGGTTCCCAAACACTGCACAATTAGTCACTGGCTGACTACATATTCAGGGTTAGAAAAAGTGGGTGGAGCCACCAACAGCCAATCCATTTCCACCCATTAAATTTCATTGGTTCATATTTAAACTGATGTCATTATTTAAGTATCAATTCCAGGGTTGTCAAACTTTGCAAAGTTAGTCACTGGGTAACTGCTGTTCCAGGTTAAAAAAAAGTGGGCGGAGGCACCAACCGCCAATCAGATGTCACTCATTGACTTTCAGTGGGGAAATTTAAATTGCTGCCATTCAGACACTATTAAAACCAGGGTCCCCAAACTTTGCACAGTGGTTTTTACTATATAACTGTGGTCCAAGGTTAGAAAAAGTGGGAAGAGCCAACAACAGATCAGATTTCATTCAGTGACTTCACGTTTTTCAAATCAACATGAAGTTTGTTCTCAAACTTCCTTTTCTAGTTTGCGGTTACTATGCAGAATCATGTGTTGCCACTTTTGGAATTTGCATCTGTGCATTTAATGGCCTTTAGAAAGGATGACCACATCCTGCACACTGTAATATAGATACAGACAGGGGGTGGGCACTTCCTCTTTTGCCTTCCTCTTAGCAGCAGAAAGCTGTGTTCCAGGGAGCCTGGACCAACTAGGCCCAGAAGCCTTGAGCCCTAGAGGAAGCCAATACGATATGATATATATATATATATATATATATATATATATAAGTCGGGGAGCAGGGACAATGTAAATGAGGGTAATTCAGTGTGCAGGCTATACATCTGTAAGAGCACACTCTAGGAGTGTGAGTTATTTCAGGATTATTTAGAAAGAGCAGTTGTGTGTTCCAACAAAGGAGAAATTAGTGGGATTGGTACTCCCAAGATTCTGCTGCCTCAGTGGGACATTTAAAGGGACATTTAAAGGACATGTAAACACCACACACAAAAATTTAATCAGAGAAAAGCCTCCTTGAAATGTTTCAATACCTGCCACACTTAGTTTTTCTTCTCCTCCTGAAACCCACTCGGCCCCCTCCCTCAGGAATTTACTTCTGGCTTGTGGACAGGCTCAGTTGTTCTAAACTCAGATTACTAAACACGCCCTTCAGTCTAGCAGCCAGTGAAGAGATGGCATTGCTGGTTCCCATAGAAACTCAGCTCTAGCTGCCTGCTTCAATTTTTTTCTCCTAACCTCCTCTCCTGAGCTCAGCTCAAACAAAGCAGAACTTTTATCAAAGACAGTTCTGCCTGTGTGAGCCTGTATTCTTAATAAAATGTATGCTGAATAAGGATCTTTTGTGTATGCTGTATGCAGTACAAATGATACCATTTGGGTAGGGGAAACGTGCCTAACTGATATACATTGTAGGCAAATGTAGGCTTTACATGTTCTTTAAGGTTGACACCCTTGGGAATTCAGTCTACTTTCCCACATCAGCCTCCACAGTGATGCTACACCACTCTACAACACATTTGTCTTGGACAAATAAATCAAGTTCTAGTTATTTGCAAAGAACCTCTGGCATCCTAATTTTATTTTCAATACCTTTGGCAGTGGAGAGTTGTAGTTATGCAACATCTCTAAGTGCATTATTCCCCTTTGCAAAGGCCCATCCTGTGTGTTAGAGTCAAGTGTGTCTGTACCATTAACTGGACATTATCTGAATATCAGTCGAATTAGGATTACACTTGGTTGTACATTATTAGTACTAGTATTTAAAAATAACATTGTAAATACACATTTGTATACTGTATGTGTAAAAAATATAATATGACATAGACTGAGACATTTATAAATTTAAGAGGGGTGGACTGGGGGGAAGCATATAAATGTTCTTACCGTCATTTAGACATGCAAGTTAGAGAGAGCCAGGAAGCACAGGCTGCATTGGTGCAGGTGGTGACAGGGCTCTGCTTCTACTCTGGACTCTGCAGCAACTTACATAATGCAAATGCAGCCAGGGCCGGAACTAGGGGTAGGCAGAGTAGGCGCCTGCCTAGGGCGCAATCATTGGGGGGCGCACTTTTTCATTTTTTTAAAACTAGTTTCCATGGTAGCCTTGGCCTTCAAAAACCGCCCTCCCCAACCCTCTCTGGCATATGTGTTCTTCAACTTGTGCTGTACTCGGTTGCCAGGACCCAGGAGCGCACCACCACCCCTCTCTTTGCGGCGTATACCTTTAATAACCTGACGCGCTCTCCTCTCATTGCGCTGGCGCTGTGATGCATGCGCAGTGGGGGGTAGCGCACGTACGCCGTCATTCAAACAGGGAGAGCTGGCGCTTTGCAAAGTGTGGAGAAAAAGTTCTGACGCTTGTTGTGGCTGCTTGCACAGGTACAGATTGGGGGCAATATAATGGCTGCTTGCACAGGTACAGATTGGGGGCAATAAAATGGCTGCTGGCACAGGTACAGATTGGGGGCAATATAATGGCTGCTTGCACAGGTACAGATTGGGGGCAATATAATGGCTGCTGGCACAGGTACAGATTGGGGGCAATATAATGGCTGCTGGCACAGGTACAGATTGGGGGCAATATAATGGCTGCTGGCACAGGTACAGATTGGGGGCAATATAATGGCTGCTGGCACAGGTACAGATTGGGGGCAATATAATGGCTGCTGGCACAGGTACAGATTGGGGGCAATATAATGGCTGCTGGCACAGGTACAGATTGGGGGCAATATAATGGCTGCTGGCACAGGTACAGATTGGGGGCAATATAATGGCTGCTTGCACAGGTACAGATTGGGGGCAATATAATGGCTGCTGGCACAGGTACCGATTGGGGGCAATATAATGGCTGCTGTCACAGGTACAGATTGGGGGCAATATAATGGCTGCTTGCACAGGTACAGATTGGGGGCAATATAATGGCTGCTGGCACAGGTACAGATTGGGGGCAATACAATGGCTGCTGGCACAGGTACAGGTTGGGAGCTTGGGGGCAATATAATGGCTGCTGGCACAGGTACAGGTTGGGGGCAATATAATGGCTGCTGGCACAGGTACAGGTTGGGGGCTTGGGGCAATATAATGGCTGCTGGCACAGGTACAGATTGGGGGCTTGGGGCAATATAATGGCTGCTGGCACAGGTACAGGTTGGGGGCTTGGAATCAATATAATGGCTGCTGGCACAGGTACTGATTGGGGGCTTGGGGCAATATGATGGCTGCTGGCACATGTACAGATTGGGGGCTTGGGGCAATATGATGGCTGCTGGCACAGGTACAGGTTGGGGGCTTGGGGCAATATAATGGCTGCTGGCACAGGTACAGATTGGGGGCTTGGGGCAATATGATGGCTGCTGGCACATGTACAGATTGGGGGCTTGGGGCAATATGATGGCTGCTGGCACAGGTACAGGTTGGGGGCTTGGGGCAATATGGTGGCCACTGGCACAGGTACATGGTGGCAATGGCTGTTGGCACAGATACATGGGGGCAATATGATGGCTGTTGGCACAAATACATGGGGCTATGTAATGGCTGCTGGCACAGGTACATAGTAGCTTTATGATGGCTGCTGGAACCGGTACATGGGGCAATATGATGGCTGCTGGCACAGGCACATGGAGCAATAAAATGGCTGCTGGCACAGGTACATGGGGGCAATCAGGAAGGGGGGGGGGGCGCTGATTGAAGCCCTTGCCTAGGGTGCCAAAATACCTTGGCCCGGCCCTGAATGCAGCATACAAAAGTGCAAACCAATGGCCAATTACAGCTTTTTTTGCACTTGCAGTGTAAATGACCTCTGTTATTTTTGTTAAAGATGACACAACATGATCATCAGATTTTTCTATTAGTTTTTGAAACATTTTGACCCATGTGACAAGGTCTGGACTAGGAGTGAAAATAGGCCCTGGTAATCCAAGTATGGCCCAAAATAGCCCATACCAGCCACTAAATAGTGACCTTTGGCATCTGCCAGTCTGGACCTTCATGTGACTACATCCGACTTGGTGCTTAGTTTATCTCTATGAATAACTAGGTCCCTATGTATGCAGTATGATAACAAGGAGCATGCATCCCCCAGAAGCCACTCATTTTCACTGCTGATTGTCTAGGCACAGAAAATGGGTATTGATAGGGATTAAATTACTAAATGCTGTGATAGGGGCTAAATTGCTTAATGTTGAATTTACACAATTTTGTTTTGAATCATGAAGGCCTGTGAATGTGTTACTTCAATTGTTATGATTATCCTCATTATCTTGTCTTTGTCCAAGTTGCTCTGGCCTTGGGTATCTCAGCTTATTTTCAAGGCTAAGAAACCATAATAAGCTTCAGTAGCCATTTTAATGAATTTCTGTTATTTGCTAATAACTGTAAGGCATATGTGCCCACCCATGCTACGTAAGCATAATGGGATGTGTTTACCTATCTACTATAAAAGTAATATCAAAACAAAATAAATTTGTACTTGTTTGCAATACACATATTGGTTGTATCGTTTGTACAAGTTCCCTGATCAGCGCACATGCGCAGACGATATCAGATGTTTCGCCGACGCACAGGTTAAATCGGACCGGTCCGTGACTGCTTATAGGGACAGTGCTACAGGTGCACAGACAGAGTTACAGAGATTTACCCTAACAGTTCGTGCTACAGGTGTTACGAACAGAGATTACATGATTTAACCCTTTCAGTTCTGGTGTCAGGAAGTGGGATTGGCGACGGGGAAAATCCAGTGGTAAGTAAGAATTTATGTCTAAATTTGACAGTTTTCGTCTTACCCCTGGCTCTTCTCTACAAGCCAATCTAAAAAGGGTTCAGTTAGCAGTCTACAGTCTCTTACGTGTTGAGACAGAGATACAAGATACAGAGATACAGAGATAAAAAGAGAATTAGGGATTCTCAGGACGTGTGTGGGAAACATTATTTACTGACTGATTCGTCTCTGCATGTGTATTCCTGTGTTGTCCTGTCTTTGTTATATGTACCTGTAACTGTATTTTATGTATCTGCTCATATAAGCACACCTGGTATTAAGAGTGATCGCAAGTCATTGTGGGTCTTGTTGGGACCTTGATCTCAGTTCAGCCCTAATGACTTTGCTTTGCCAAATGTGTTTATATTTTTTCAATTTTGGAAATTTATGGTATTAAGATTTGATCGCGAGAGAAAATTAAAGGTACTGTTGGATGAATTACTGTTTGCCTGTGTTGTGTCTTTGTTATTTTCTTTAAAAGTAAATGTTTTTAATATCGTAACACTTATATTTTTAAACTGGTCATCTAAAATTTATTACAACATTAAGGAATACCTCTGACTGAGCTAGGGTTTTGTAGGGACCTTAATCCCAGTACAGCCTGTTTGCTTTTTTGGAATTGTTGCAATTAATTTTCATTAAATGAAATTGAAAATAAAGGAAATAATAATGCTAAGAAATTACTATTACTCATTCGTGATAAACTTGCAAGGAATACTGAACCTGGTGTCAGTATGATTCTTTCGGTGCGCACCCACACGCTTTGTTGAACTAATTTGGACAGGAATAAATACCGTGAGGACTGATTATGTCTTTAACAATTTGAGCCCAATGTGAGACTGCAGGTTTTGTCTGTCTTTAAGCCAAATATGAGAATTCCAGACAGTTTACACGGAATGGGACGGAGACTGATCACCTCCGGGACACGATAAGAACCTAGGTTTTAGTTTCTTTACCGTGTCATCCCCATATCCTATTGTGAATTCGTCTGTAATTTCGCAGTGGCTTCTTGCCAGCCAGCAAAGACAGGTTCCTTAGGCTTGCAGCTCATTTTAACGGAACCTGCACATGGTATATATTGCCTGATATTCTGTTTTTCTATGTTTTCTTTTGCCTCCCTATAATTGGTCTCTGTTAACAGTCTAAGGTTGTGTCTATGATGTTCAGTAGCAGGAGGATTCTTATGTGCAGGGATAAGAGGGGTTAATGGTTACATTCCAGCTGAGAGGTGTACATGTTGGAAAGGGGATAGTCACTGCGATTGTGTGTGTGTGTGGGGTGTCATAGCTTTGGTGGGTTAACCTAGTACAGTGTGCGGGAAAGCTATGTTGTGTCAAAATTGTGTATTTGAACTTTTCTTTGGTATTACAGAAGGGATGTTAGAGTGTGAATAAGATGAGTAAAAATGAGTTAGAAATTTAGGACCCTGGATATCTCTTTCTACTGGGTTCCAGGGATCAAACCAATAGTATGGTGGAGGAAGGGATCTCAGTATGTGAGCTGATGGCAGTCAGAGAGGGGAAGGAATATCAGATAAAAAGGAAAGAAAGAAATTGTAAACTGTTTTTCTTTAAAATTTTGTTTGGGTCGGTTCCCAGATTAAGGTGTTACTATTATTATTATTATTATTAACATTTATTTATAAAGCGCCAACATATTCCGCAGCGCTGAATGTTTGTCTCCCCAACAGTTACAATTACACTCTGATGCTTTAACTAATTTTGTATCTCTAAAAAAAATGGTCCATCTATCTACATACAGAAATTTTCCCAGAAACCTTAACAAATTGCATAAAGCGTTTTGATAAACTCATCCATACAGAAATCTGGAGGGAGCAAAACTTTAGACTAATCCATCTAGCCTATAAAGGTTTTAACTTTGATTGAAAAAAAAAAATTTCGGAGTTACAAATTCTCTGTACAAATGAAGCCATTGCTTTCAAATTTAGTAATACAAAAAACCGCACAAGATTCTTATCTAAATGGAGATTCCTCATGCATACCCTTTCTCCCAATGATAGTTCTCATTTGGACTCATTTCCTTACTATCCATAGTTCCATGAATATTTCCAAACTCTACTAGCCTGTTTAATTGTATCAATAAGAATTGTTTAATGTAGTATTAATCTTATCCAATTGTATCACAATAATACATGTTTTTCTGCCATTACCTTTTCATCCATAGTCACTTGTAAAATTGTTTGAATTGCTCATTGTATTGATCTACTTATGTACCTTATTAATCCCGTTTGGGATTGTTTGTTTCCCAATGATTATTGTACTTGTCTAATATAATAAAAAAAAATAATTTTGTATCTCAATTAACTTATGAACTAACTAAAGTGCATGGCCAGGTGTTCTCTTTTGTAACAGATCCCATCTTCACTGAGGGAACTGCAGCCCGACTAAGTGATGCTAAAGAAATCTGTTTGGAACTACACCTCCCACTGCAAAAAGACCCCAGCCCTGGAAGGAACACTTACATCCGTGCAAAGATAACTTATATCCTTTTATATTATTATTATTATTATTGTTAACATTTATTTATAAAGCAATCAATAACCGATACAAGAGGTGAAGAGGGCTCTGCCTAAAAGAGCTTTTCTGTGTGTTTACAAACATCTTACTAGCCCAAGAGGTAGCAATTAGATAGAAAAATGGGGTTACGTAGTTCTAGTACAACTCCTTTAATACACAGCCTAACAAAGCTATGCCCTTTCTCACTGTAGGAGATTCATTAATTATGAAACCCCTAACACCTTCAGATTTTAGGAACATTTTAATAAATGCTCTAGATCCTAGAAAAATCCTGGTGCCTAGAAAAATCCTGGTGCCTGCCTTATCTATCTTGTATGTATGTATCAGGGTCAATGCATGTAGAAATGGAAAGATTATGGACTGATAGTCTATGGCAGTTGCCTTAGCCTGTAAACAAAAGGTTTCAGAGAATGTTAGAGGACATATGGCACAATTAAAGTTATAAACTTGTTTTAGTTAATTTCTGAATGGCCTAGCCTCACTGCTATTTTTATAAGAAAGATAAGAAAGTGTTAGAGAAAGAAGCAGCATGTTTTGAGAGTACAAAGAAAGAGAAACGGGATATCAGTAGATTTCAAACGTAACTTGTTGACTGTACACCATACAAAGCTTCTATACACCCGCATTCTCACCCTGTTTTCTCAAACAGTATCCTATCAGTAAATGGTATTTGTCCCCTTGTTAACTCCTTCCTACAGCAAGGCATTTCACGCCTGATTGTTCTCCCCTTACAACACACCAGTCAACCCAGTGCCTAAAATAAAAAAAAAAGGGGTCTGAATATTGTTTAATCCAAGACCTAAGGGCCATTAACACTTTAATTACACTTATTGTGTTCATTATTCCTGATGTGACAGTTCTACTTACATCTATACCCTGTGATGTGTTTGTATTCACAGTTTTGATTTAAAGTAATGTTTTTTTCCTCGGTCCCAGTTGACCTTGAGACACAGTTACTATTGGCTTTTATTTTTGATGGGGCCTAATATACCTAGACCCATCATCCCTAAGGTTATTGGATTTCATCAGTGGCCATTCCCTGATGCTCCAATACTCCTTGAAGTCATGGACTCCTAGCCATGGTTCCGTCCTGCTTCAGTACGTCAATGACCTACTGTTGTGTAGTCCTAATCAGGCTGCTAATGTTGCTGACATGGTTTGTTTTTTACAACACTTTGCACTTGAAGGTCACAAAATTGCTAAACACAAAACTCAGATGGGGGCTGAGTCTGTTGAATACTAATACAATATTCTTGGGCAGTGCACAAAGAAAGATCAATATGTGTTAATTATATGGTCACCAGCTATGCAAAATGTGTTTTATCAGCTTAATAAATCTCTGGTTCAAGCCCCTGCTTTAGGACTACCAAATTATTGTAAACCTTTTCTTTTGTATGTTAAGGACACCTGTAAAACCATGACTGCAGTCTGTGCTCAGGAGTCTGGAGGCAATTTGCGTCCGGTAGCCTTTTTTTTCCAAAGTAATGCTTGTTCCGGTACAGGGGATGCCGGCGTGTCTCAAAGCTTTAGCAGCTAGTGCTATGGCTGTAGAAATGTCATAGTCAGTCACGAATGGTCACAATACTATCTTGCATACTTCACACCAAGTCACACATTTGCTATAAAACATTACCACCCAACATAAGACTTCCCAATGCCTTAGTGGAGACGTCTTACTTGGCACGCAAAATTTTAACTATTGAATATGCTTCTACAACACAAGGTCCCGCAGCAGTTTTCAATGCATTATTAAATTCGTCTAATCCTGATAGCAATCCATTATTACAAGCTCTGTGTGTTACTGAAATTCATATTAGTACTACACCAAGAGGGGATTTATAGGATATCCCTTAGAGAATACTATTAACATTTTCGTTGAGAGTTTTTGTACCAGGACCTCAGATCACGAGTACCAGGCAGAATACGCAGTTGTGCAACTCCCTGATATAGTCATTTAGTCAGGTCCATTAACTATTAACTCCTTGGGTTAGAAGTCCATTTATTATTCCCAGTGATTTAGAACTATTCAAATAAGAATATGTACATAACTTTATCATTACTTTGAATGGCAACTATGGTGATGTCTCTTTATCTTTTCGTTTACCCACACAGGAACCTACATATACCTTCTGCCCTGAAGACTCTCTTGTTGTTCTACAGATGCATCGTTATCGAAATGGGGGATTTCCATTTGGACCCAAAGCCACAGTTATTGCCATCACACCAACCTCCATTCTAACAGACTCCAGTGTCGATTGGATTCACGCTTCGAGAGTGAAATTTGCCCGAGTTGCTACCACCACCAGTACCTTCTAAAGATTATAACACTACCAAAGATGACCTCTTCTTGCCTGATAACACCGCCCCAAGACATCAGGACAGACAGAATGACCAGGAGGATGATCAGAGAGAAACTCAAGAACTGATAACTACCTGTAATGAACAGGAAATAGACAAAATATGCATCACTAACCGCACATAGTTTATTTTTAACATCAAGTGTGTCCATCTTGATACACCTTAACACATAGTTATTCTATGTGTATAAAAATCTGTATATGTTTTTTTTTTTTTCTTCTCTTTTTGTCTCTGTCCTTCTTAAATAATCTTAGCCATCCTGTTATTGGACAAGCTGTTTTTTGTTTTTCTTTTTGCCAATACCATCAAGGTTAAAATGCTCAAGGCTGAATACCAAGTAAACCACAGCTGAACCTTATTTTTTACACAAAGAATTGAATGTACTACATTCATTAGAATGTTTATCTGACTATTCTGTAATGATTACAGTTGTCCCACAGTATGTCTGCCTAGCTACAGACTGTCCTGTCGGTGCTTATGCTGTTGATTCTTCTCTATCTTTTACTGGCTGCTTTGCCAATGTTACTCTGCTACGATGTTTCAATTGTACTTACTATTTTTCTTCCATTTCCTTCTGTTCACAAGTCATTCATGTATTTCCCATCTGCTTTACCTTAGATCAGTATCAGATCCCTATATCAGTGTACTGTTCCTTAATCACTGATAATACTAATGCTATAGCCGCTTGTCACATGACCAATAACTGTATGACACAGCTATTAAAACAGTAGCAACTTAGAACAAGTTAATATCCCTAGGATCTCAAATACAGGACAATTTACAGCATCATTGGTATGATATATTCTCAGGTTGGTCACACATTGGCTATTCTATTGTTCAAAGCTTCTTCTATCTGTTTATCATTGTTGTAGCTATATTTGTTTTGCTTATTTTTTGTTCAACTTGTATTTGTCATGTACCTTTTTCAAACACATACAAAAGATGATTTCCATTTCTCAACTAGAACAACTCAAATTAATTCCTGCTATAGATTCCTCACTACCTTTCAGTGGTTGCCTCACTAACGTCACCCTTTTATGTTGGTATAATTATACCTATTATTTTTCTCCTATCCCCACTGTCCATCGTTCCTTTCTGTATTTCCCACCTACCTTACCTGTAGGATCAGATTCCCAATACTGTACATCAATCACTTATTATCCATTACACTAACATGATTGCTGCTTATCATGCATGATACCCAATTGCATGACACTGCTATTAAGACTGTTGCTACCAAGAACAAATTGCTCTCTCTGGGCTCTAAAATACAAGATGATCTGCAACCCCATTGGTATGATGCCTTCACTATTATTCAAAGTTTTTTTTATCCGCTTCTTGCTGTTATTGCTGTGCTTGTTTTACTTGTATTATTCAATTTATATCTCTCATGTACTTTTCGTAAACATATTCAAAAAATGATTTCACAAGCTCAGTCTGAACAACTTAAGCTTATATATGCTTCACATATGTAGTCACTTTTGTGACTAAAAAGGGGGATTGATAGGGATTAAATTACTAAATGCTGTGATAGGGGCTAAATTGCTTAATGTTGAATTTACACAATTTTGTTTTGAATCATGAAGGCCTGTGAATGTGTTACTTCAATTGTTATGATTATCCTCATTATCTTGTCTTTGTCCAAGTTGCTCTGGCCTTGGGTATCTCAGCTTATTTTCAAGGCTAAGAAACCATAATAAGCTTCAGTAGCCATTTTAATGAATTTCTGTTATTTGCTAATAACTGTAAGGCATATGTGCCCACCCATGCTACGTAAGCATAATGGGATGTGTTTACCTATCTACTATAAAAGTAATATCAAAACAAAATAAATTTGTACTTGTTTGCAATACACATATTGGTTGTATCGTTTGTACAAGTTCCCTGATCAGCGCACATGCGCAGACGATATCAGATGTTTCGCCGACGCACAGGTTAAATCGGACCGGTCCGTGACTGCTTATAGGGACAGTGCTACAGGTGCACAGACAGAGTTACAGAGATTTACCCTAACAGTTCGTGCTACAGGTGTTACGAACAGAGATTACATGATTTAACCCTTTCAGGTATGAAGGCTTCCACTCACCAAAACTGAAGCACTACAGATCATTTGATCTGAGGCATCTGAGAACTTTTACACATATCTATATACTGCATTCTGTTCTTGAATGTTTGCAT
Source organism: Xenopus tropicalis (assembly GCF_000004195.4). Classification (NCBI taxonomy): domain Eukaryota; kingdom Metazoa; phylum Chordata; class Amphibia; order Anura; family Pipidae; genus Xenopus; species Xenopus tropicalis. The sequence continues at coordinate 77,830,225 of NC_030682.2, read as the reverse complement.
GTTAACTTTTTAAGTAGTTATTCTCTGAAATATAAAAAACTTAAAAAGTGAAATATTAAAAGTTGTAAAGCTGTATAGCAAAAGGATCTTCGTATACTAAATTGAAAAGCATAATGTTTGTTTAACATTTTTTATTTTTATCTTTTGCAGAAAAGATAGGCAAAGGGAATTATATAAGGAATTAAAGCTACAGAGATTATTGTGCCCTGATGCTGTTGCTATCTACAGTATAATTCATTTCAGACAACATGCTGGTTAAAGGTATATCTTTAAATCAGTGGGTTTTCAGTGTTATTGGGCAGTAGGACATGAAGATGCCTCCAAATAAACATTCACTAGGGACTCCATTGTTTTGGCAGTCATAACTAGTTTCTATATTTGAGAGTTTAGATTTAAGACTTTAGATTTTCTAAAAAAAGATATGCTTTAAGACATATTCTACTATCTTTGTGTATATATATATATGTATGTAGGGGATCAGAGAACTCAAGAGGAGGCTGATGCCTATGTGAGGGTGAGTTCCAGCCAAGGTCATGCAGAGAAGTCCCCTGCTGATGTAAAGCTGCTGGAGGAGAATTAGAAACTTCGCAAAGAGTTGGAGGAGCTAAAAGCTCAGCTGTCTGAGAGAGCCAAAACTCCAGCTGAGATGAGGAAACCGGTGTAGTAAGATAGGCCACATACAGCCAAACTGTCCTGTTCCTGATGAGGTTGAGGTCCAGTCTGCACTGTGTAAAGTACACCGCTGGCGTAGAAAATTCCATGTGATGGGTCATCAGGCCCGGAACAGTAAGACTTACAAAGGCTCAACAGTACAGAAGTCCTACGAGCCTTCTATATCTGAAAGTGACTCTCCTGAAGAAGATGATGGGTTGGAAGACCACTGTGGAGAAACCTGTTGGCATGAAGGCAGACGCTGGAACCCTTGCTAGATCTAAGGGACTGGGTCTGGGTAAGCGCAGGTCTCCAGGTAATGCCCCTTTTGAGTATTGTACTGTTTCTGAGTGTCACGGGGGTACGGCAAGTGAGGACATTGCCGGTTTGTCCAAGGGGAGAATGTTGTGGATCAGAGAACTCTTTCCCCTGTTTCTCAGCCTGTGACATCATCTAGCCTGGCTACAGAAGGTGTGCCTAGGTTTGGAGCCAAAAATCAGGAGTGGACCCAACAGTTTATAAAGGGAGCCTTTGTTGTTTTGCCAGAGTTGAGACAGAGACCATCCAGTAAGCAGTGACTGTGAAAGGCTGAGGGGAGCTCTGCTTAGCATCAGGAGTGCCAGTCTGTAAAGAGAGATCTGCTACACTGTGGTTATATGCCTTACCCCCTGCAGATCCCCAGTGAGTGGTCCATCTGAGGAAAGTTTCTGTGTGTGTTCCCTGTGTGAGGACAGGTGTTTCTCGTGGCCTGCTACGTGGGAGCAGCTGCCTATTCCAAAGGGAGAGGTACTTTAGGGCAGGTAGCACTACCTGGGGGAACTAAAAGAGATCTAGGGAAGGGACTTTGCCAGGAATGAACTGGGAAAGGGTATTTCCTCCAGGAGTGGAGTGTGGAACTTAATCTTCAGAGAGACTGAGCCAGGAGTGGCTAAAACCACACAGGTTTCCAAAGCATGGTTTAATACTTTTGTTATAATTATTTTACTTTTATACCCAGTTATATAAAGTTGATAATTGCTGCAAACTGTGTGTGATTATTTCCTAGTGAAAATCCCCTTGAGATGTGCTCCTCAGTGTCCACTAGGTGGAAGCACTGCACTAAAATCCCAGTTCCCAGTACCTTTCACTATCTGCAAAGGGTAGCAAATCTCCTGTTAATCAAGTATACAGCCCAAAATAAGTGAGTGTGCCAAGAAAGGGTTACATATCATATATAAATTCCGATATACAGGTACCACTCACACAGGACTTAGAGTTAATTTTTACAATAATATCGTATTGGCGATCCAAAAGTCACAAAATTTTCGTACTGAGTGATTGTAAACAGTGGCGGAACCTTTTTTAAATTTTTCGCGCAAGCGTACAGAAAAGTCGCATGGGAGTATGAAAAAGTTTCACAAGCGTGAAGAAATTGGCAAAAATACGCTTGGAGCTCTCGAATGAACACTCCGAGCGTTCGTGTCTTAATAAATCTCCCCCCAAGATGTGTGTAACATCTTGATTAAGGTCCCAGACCAGGACCGAAATGTCGATGTGATGTATTGATGTGACCATAACCCACCTAACATGAAAAATAAAAGTGAAAATCCAATTAAAAAGCAAGTACCGAACAAGCCTCACACAATTATGAAGGACTTGTAAACCTTCCCAAGGAGGTCGGACTTATGTAGTAGCACATAGGGGAAACTCTATTGGGCTCAAGAGCCTTTACGCTCATATATCACTCTTTTGAAACAACAAACTGCTGCATATGGTACTGAAGCTCCGTACTTACGCACACCATCATTGCTAACTCCGCAGTCCGCTTCGTCGTGAGAGTACTCCATATGTGTATTAGCAAGCATCCTAAAGCAAAATAGGAGTAAAAATCAACCTATTAAGGTACAGGGTTTCAGAAAAAGAGCTACAAACGGGGAAATTTGTTAGTAAAGCACTACAAATACTCAATAACAAAATGTATCAAATGTAGATAAACACCTGCAGAATCAAAAAGAAACAAATTGTGGGTATGTTGCACAGTAAGCAAGTGTCAATAGTCAAAAGAAGTGGGACATGGGTAAGGTTTCATTAAGTCCCTTTGGAGATAATGTTTCCAATTTGAAGATCCACATAGATTCTTTTTTCAGAAGCAATAGGTCACGGTCACCTCCCCTGCGAAGAACTGGGACGTGATCAATAATCATATGTTTGAATTGTAGCAAGGTACAGTATGTTTCATCTTGAGCCAATGCTTTGCAACTGGTTGATCCGCTTGTCCTGTAGCCAAAGCATGTCTAATAGCACATCTATGATACGTTCCTGATATGTAGTAGAGGCCTTTCCAACATAATGAACTCCTTCATAATTGTGTGAGGCTTGTTCGGTACTTGCTTTTTAATTGGATTTTCACTTTTATTTTTCATGTTAGGTGGGTTATGGTAACAGCTACGTAGGGCTAGGGAGCCCTTGATTTCTACAATATTACCAATGCACTTGTGGGAGGTCTTTCTACACAGCTGTTTTACGTCATCTCATTAAGTGATGTCATGATTAGGGAATGAGGTAGTGTTGGGGGAGGGCTCTGCACTCTTCAGCCCTTTTCAGCTATATGTTTCATCACTTGATCACATTGTAATTGTGTGTCCTGAAGACGGCTTGAATCTAAGCCAAAATGTTGAACACCATTTTTTTGCTTAATACAAGTCCCGTGAGTGCGGTTTGTTTGTGCTTACTAATTATGTTGTGTTAACCATGTACCCAGGCAGTACCTGGAGTTTTATGTGTGCACCATTCCTGGACTTTTCATATATACAGACCGCATGACCTGGGTGCTACCAGATTATGCAAGGTTATCCAAAAAATCAGGAAAAAACTGGTGCACTCCAGGAACCTTTAAAAATAAAAATCAAGATTCTTTATTTAAATCATTTTAAAAATGTATCAGGGCAACGTTTCGGTCTCCTTCTAAGACCATTGTCAAGACAATATGTAAACTTAAAATCAACGTATAAATAGTTAAAACCTGTAGCACTCACCCAATCCCACGTTCTCACACAGTCATAAGACTGGAGGAGAATCCCTGTACTCTGGATACACAATACCCAGAGTAACTATATACACAGGGACCCGTGCAATCAGGGAAAAATACAGTGGTTAAAAACAAGTGCATAGACCAAAATGTATGTATGTTATAGAAAAAGGTACACAATAATCCACAGCAGTACAGTTACCCACAATATATCATCCTAAGAAATACATAGTATCACCTTTGTTCTAAAAAGCATAAGAAATAGCAATACTCATTTAACCCAGCAAGTGCTAGAGTGTTCAACTTCTTTATCCAGAACACCTCTCTCTGAAGTAAAACCTTAGCCCTGTCACTGCCCTGTATCAAGGATGGTACATGATCGATGGCAATATAGTGGAAAGTGGGTAACCTATGGCCTTTTTCCAGAAAATGTTTGGCCACAGGCTTATTAGTTGTGCCATCCCTAAAAGCCGTACTTATTGCAGACCAATGTCCATCCATTCGCAGCTGCAAAGTTTGGTCTGTCTTACCCACATAGGAAAAACCACACGGGCATGTAATTAAATAGATAACATGTGTGGTTGTGCATGTAATATGGTGTCTGATTTTATATCATTTCCATGTTTGCGGATGTAGAAATGAATCACCTGGTGTCATATACCGGCAAAAAATACAGTTGGAACAGCGGAAACACCCCTGTTTTACCCCCGGTAGCCATGTATCAATTTTCCGTGGATAGCATCTGACTGGCTCACTTTTAACCAAGAGGTCTCGAAGATTGGTACCTCTCTTTTAACAAATCATTGGGGGTTCAGGATCAATTTTACTCAATTCGTTATCAGCACCTATTATGTTCCACTGTTCCTTAATGTATTTGCCCAAAGAACTTGTACAATGATTGTATTTAATACTAAAAACCAAACACGTTTCTTTACCTTTAAGGACTTTGTCACTTTTACACCTCATCCGTGCAGTATCCAATGCCTGTTGCAAAGTTACATCTGGGTACCCCCAATCCTTGAAGCGTAACCATGTGTCACTACTCTGTTGTTCAGCCATACTAGAAACAGAATTGTTTCTCAAAACCCTGCAAAACTGGGATAGGGGTAATGACTTTTTCATAGAGTGTGGGTGACAACTCTTATAGTGGAGCAAGACATTTTTATCTGTGGGCTTTCGGAAAAGCTTAAAATCTAGGTGTCCACCATTTCTTATGAACTCAACATGTACTCAAATGTACTTTTACTGGATTTACCTCAAAAGTAAATCTCACTGGACTCTCTAAGTTATTCAATTCATTAACCATCGCACAAAACTCTGCTTCAGTGCCGCGCCAGACAATAAACATATCGTCAATATAGCGCTGAAAAAACAAGAGTTTGTGTCCAAATTTGGGCAAAATATGTTTTCGTTCATATTGGTGCATGTACAAATTGGCATAGGCAGGTGTCATCACTCCACCCATCGCCATACCAGACACCTGCAAGAAATAATTGTGCTCAAAATGAAAATAGTTCAGAGACAAAGTCAAATCTAATAACTCAAGTAAAAATGACACCGGAGGTCCAGCATATGTCTCATAGCTATTTATAGAGAATTTAACAGCTTTATAGGGTACAAACTTACCACATCCATACTGGCTAATAAACAAGGACCAACATCAGGTAGTGCCAATTGTCTGGCACACTCAAGCTAATGTGGTGTATCCTTTAAATAAGTGGGTATACTCTGGACCACCGGCTGTAGCACAGTGTCAATATAAATCCCAATAGGGTGTAACAATGAATCACGTCCCGAAACTATCGGAGTGCACCTACCTGGAGTGCACCTGTTTTTTAGTTTTTTCCTGATTTTTTATATATACATAAAATACATCTAATTAAACAGTATTCAGGAATGCATAGAACAAACAGCATCAGCCCAAAAACAGCTATATAGCTTCAAAAATATAGGATGTGTGTATATGATATCTTCAAGTACTTATATATGAATATGTATATAACGAGACAATTATGACAACATTGCATAAAATGTTCATCAAAAAAAGATTTAATGTGACCTTCAGCAACTTATTCATTTCTTAGTCTTGAAATAATTAAATATATCATGGATAGGAAACTGGCTACAGGATCGGGTACAGAGGGTGGTTGTTAATGGTACAATCTCTACTTAGAGTAAGGTTCTCAGTGGGGACCCTCAGAGTTCTGTACTGGGGAGGGTATTATAAGTATTGTATCAGTGTTTGCAGCGCAATTAATTCTACCCAGGATGTGGCATCCTTGCAGCAGGTTCTTGAAAAATTAGCAATCTGGGTGGCTAAGTGACAGATAAGATTTAATGTGGGTAAAGGTAAGGTCATGCACCTGGGATGTAAAAATACACTATGCAAGCCACTTATACCCTTAATGGGACTGCATTAGGCAAATCCATAATGGAGAAGGACCTTGGAGTCCTTGTAGATAATAAACTTGGCTGTAGCAAGCAATGCCAGGCAGCAGCTGCAAGGGCAAACAAGGTTTTAAGCTGTATTTAAAGGGGTATAGATTGCTTTACAGATCGCTGGTAAGGCCCCATCTAGAATATGCCTTTGCAGTTTTGGTCTCCAGTGCTCAAACAGATATTATTGAGTTAGAAAGGGTCCAGAGAAAGGGTCTCAGTTATGAAGTTAGGGTTGTTTACACTGGAGAAGAGGCACTTAAGGGGTGATATGATAACTATGTATAAATATATAAGGAGATAATGTAATAATCTCTCTAATGCTTTATTTACCAGTAGGTCCTTCCAACTGACACAAGGGCACCCATTTCGATTAGAAGAAGGGAGGTTCCATCTAAATATTCGGAAAGGATTCTTTTACTGTGAGAGCCATGAAGTTGTGGAATTTTCTCCATGAATCAGTCATACTGGCTGATGCATTAGATAGAAGCAGGGGCTGGATGGCTTTTTAGCAAGTGAGGGAATACAGGATTATGGGTGATAGCTGTCAGTACAAGTTGATCCAGGGACTGGTCCGATTGCCATCTTGGAGTCAGGAAGGAATTTTTTGAACTAGCAGTTAGGCAGGTTATATATAAGCATATATATAAGGTTGAACTTGATGGATGTCTTTTTTCAACCCAACTTACTATGTTACTATGTAAAATATATCATCTTCTTACTTTACTTAATCTTTGCTTAAAAGAAGAAAAATCACATAGAATTTTACAAATGGTACAATTAATCTCAAAATCATAGAATCTGCTAGTGAGTTAGTGTTATCAGTAGTTAAAAGCGTGTAAAGAGAGTAATATCAAAAAATACTAATGCTAAAAAATGTAGAATTTTGCATTGCTTTAATTGTTATCCTTTAAATTAAAATGGCTAAAGTTCTTGTTTCTCCATTACACAGTGGTCTAAAATGTGCTTTTTTGAAATCACACAATATCCATTTGTGCATCTTCAAAGATCTCCCTAAGGGTAGTAACAATATAGTGCTGGAGTGTACTCTACTTTCAAATTATTTATGCATTGTCAATGAATGTGTGCTGACTAAAAGAAAAGGTTTAAAAAGACATTCAGCTAAAGTATTAGTTATACACATGACTATTTGAGCTTTTATTAAAGGAGACATTTTAAATAAAGTTCATATTCAGTTATAATATTCATCCACCCTCAAAATGTGAAATGATGCAGAAAGAAAGATGTTTTGAAAGCATTTTACCTCCTAAAACTACCATTATATGAGAGCTGCATACACAACCTCTCCAGTTAGAAGCCAGAGCCAAATGAGACATGGGAGTGTCCATTCAGTGTCCCACAGGAAGTGGTCACAGCACTGACTGACAGGGAAAACCCCCTCCCTCCTTCTGCGAGCAACTGCCTGTGACATCGCTAAGCCCTGCCCACTCTATCAATATTCACTGCACTTTAAGTAGGTGAGGTTGTGTCATTGAAGTCTATGAGGGCCGTTGGCCCCAGCCACATACTGAAGAGTCTTAACCAGAAGCTGACAAAGGGTCTGGGTAGAGCACAGTTTTCAAGCAGTTATGGAAATATTTGAACCCAAAGGTATTAAAATAAAAGCACTTCCTTCTATTTTACATGACATTTGACATGGTTTAGTGCATTGTAAAAATGTAGGTCCCCTTTACTAGGCAGTATTCAGATTGCTTCCACACGCTTACTGGATGTTTTTGTTTCAAAAGAAAATGGTACCTTATGAGGTGTCAACATTCATAACCTCTAGAACATGGAAAACAGAGCACCATTTTAGATAAATGAATTGCTTTCTTCAAAACAATTATTATTATATTATATTTATTTATATTATATTTACCATACAATAAAAATAAGCACTTCAGTTGACTGAGCTGGCAGTACTATAAAAAGAGAACATCTGAAATTTAAATGCAGTTTTAAACTATATTATTTATTTAAATGAATTATAATCCATTATAATCCATTTTTATTTTACCTTGTTTGTTCCTAAGTTATCTATGTTCCATAAAACCTGGTTATTTTGAGATAGATAACAAGCTACTGTCTTTTAAAGTGATAAACAGCACAGTGGATGTTACTATGTGGATATGTGGATATACTATGCTGGTTGCTTAGTTACTTGAGAGATGTAAACTTTAAAATCAGTTGTTCATATCTATAGATCTTAATTATATATTGAATACAAGCCAAAAATAGAAGTATATGTGTGTCCTCACATACATGTCAGGCCGCATTGTACTACTGCTATGTTGATTCTGTGGCTAAAAATTATGTGAATTTGGTTGAATGAAGTTGACTCTAGTGCAAATATGTAATCACTTGCATGTGGGGGGGGGGGGGTTGCACATTGGCCATATTTATTTCTGTTCAGATGGGTACAACTCTCTGTAAAATGCAGAATTGCTAAGTTATAAGCAAGATTAATGGAGGCATATCTTAAAGGAGAAGGCAAGGTAAAAACTAAGTAAGTTTAGTTCCCAGTTGCCTCCAAGCAGGTGCTTATTTTGCTGCCCAACAGAACCGTCTGTAGGCTGCCGGTCCACATAGGGGCTACCAAATAGCCAATCATAGCTCTCATTTGGCAACACTTTTTCCATTTCAATGTGGCTTATGCATATAAAAGGTTGGCGATCCCTGATCTAGGGGAAGAGATATCCCAAAATATCACAACTGCCTGTGTTTGGCAAAGCCATACTTGTGCATCATTCAGCGCAAGATAGAGCTTTTACAAACAGGAGCTTTTACTCTTCTTTTCCAACTTGTGTGGCAAATAGTACATAAATTCTAACATTTGGCTACTTCTATGTAGACAGCCTGCACCCTTAATCCCTGCTGTTGGTGGGTAAACAAAGCCTAGACCCTCTGTAAAGTATGCCCATCCCAATACACATAACACTTATGCCCTTAATTGGGCATGCCTACCAAATGAAATGATTGATATTAAAGCTTGCAGCAAGATTAATACACAATACAGTACTCAAAGTTATCCAAAGCCAAATATCAACAACCTATAAGTAAACTAAGCCACTGAAATAAAACACAAAAAAATGATTATCCATAAAAATAAACTGTTACTTTAACCATTTCATGACAAAGGCACTGATGGCAAAGATATTTGAGTAATGTTGGACACTTTATTTTAATGTTCCTTTAGTGCTTTTAAGAATTAGTAAGTGGATAGGACTTTTGAGGTGCAGACCGGTGTCCTGGGTGCAAAGTAAAGGGAAGTGCTTAACTGGTCTAAGTGATTTCATTTAGTAATGGTTTGTTAATTGGCTGCTGTGCTCCTTGAGTAGCATCTCTTTTAGCTTTTCTTACTAGGATTGCTAAAACACAATAACACTAAAATGATCAGTGCTCATACCCTGGCTCCATGTTTTGATACTAGTTCATTCTGTGAACACATTTTAGTCGCAAGTTTATCATCATAAAAATTGCCACCATTTCCAGGTCAATCAAGAATTTACATTCATAATAATTTCCATTTATTCTGTGCTGCTAAAAGGTAGAAGGGTTTAAGTAGAAGTTTTTCACAGTTGTGCTGAAGATAAAACTCATACCATAAATTACAAAATAACTGCATCTCTGGACTGATTTAGAGGACCATATTTTGCTTGTGACCTTACGTACCCTCATACAGTACATCCACATAATTGCTAATCACCCTAAAAAGAGTTTGCAGTAATGACCCTATTAAGTTATTACAGTTCTTACTATCATTAATACTATTATAGAACAAACAGAGTGAAGTGTCATTAAAATAGATATTTGGGCATTTACTGCCTTCACAGTCCTGCTTTCTTAGTTTTCCCTGCATATTCTTTTTTGTTAATGGGAGAGTAACGTTTCCTCATATAGCTAGTTCTAAACAATTGAATAGCACACAAATGAAAGCCTGAGGGACCAGAAAATGGTTTCTGTTTTCCAACACTAAGAAAGACTGGGTAAAAATTGAACTTAGAAGGATAAACTTCCCTAAATTAGCAAACTTCAGGACATCATTAAAACATTCAGGACTAATTGTAGTGTTAAATAAAAAAGAGATTATTATGAGATTAATCAATTATATATTTGCTAAGACAAAGGGCAAGAACCCACGGAGTAAGTTACGGATAGAGACCTATTGCGGGCGAGTAACCACTGTGAAAAGGCTTTCCATTGGCAACAATAGAAGTTATTGGTGGAAAGCCCTTCACATTGCTTTGGTAATCTGAAGTCGCTCAAAGTTTCCTCCTGAAGCGGAGTTCTATTCCGGCGAGTAAGTCGCTCAGCTTACACATAATTGTTTGCAGCTTAGCAAATAGATTTTTTTTTGCCATGGTTACCTACTATATTCAGAATTATATTTCCAGAAAGAAACAAAATGAACTGGTGAAAGGATAAAGTTTAGTCATTAGTCTCCCTAATACTCTGCCTAACCACTGCTAACCCTGGGTTTGAAGAGTCTACGGTGCCCATTTAACAAATACTGTGCAGTCACGGAGAAAAAATATGCGTGTTATAGTTAGAAATATAAATGTATAAATAAAGGCACTCCCAAAATGAACTTTTAAAAAGAAAAGGGAACATAGATATGTCCAGTGTAACCCTATATTCCCAAGCTGAAAATGGGAATAACTTTGGTAAATTAAAACTAAACGTCCAAATTTTTTACAAAGCTGTTTTCTGCAGAATCTTCATCTCTGTGTGTTTTTAAACTTGTAACCTAATATATGGGCCTAGGTTAAGATAACAAATTGTGTATTTTTTCCTGTCTTTGTTGCTCCAGAGAATTGGATGCATGTTCCTCGGTGTCCCTTGGTCTTCAATATAGTACAATGGAAAAGTGATGAATAGCAGCACAATTTTCCAATAAAAAAAGTCTTTCTTTATTAGCTCTGCATAAAAAGACAGCCTTTGATTAATGGTGGAAGTACCTGAAATGCAGAAGGCACTGCCTTGTTTTCCCCTTTTAATGCAGAGTTAATAAAGATATTTTTTATCAACAAATTATGCTACTGTTCATCACTTTTACGTTGTACCATAATTTTAAAATGACGTTAGCACAAAAATTTAGCAAAAAAAAATTGTACATTATCAGGCCAAAATGTGTCCTGTTTTTGCACTAACTGCTTCTGGGTCATAGGGCTGATGGCAGAGGAGCAATATATTTGTCATTAGCACAAACTGTGCACTCATTTATAGTATTTTCCTCCTCACCCTCACCCTAACCGTGGAAGAGCAGCAGTAGCTAGAATATTATAAATCTTAAGCAAATAAAACATAAATATTCACATTCCTGCAAACACATTTTTATGAGTCTGCCAGATCTTTATTTAGTGGCCCAGAAACTGCTTGTGGCATGTGTAAAAAAATAAATGTTACCAGCAAAAGGATTTAATATATTACTGTCACAATTCTGTATGGAAACTGGGGCAAACATTAAAAAATTTGTTAGAATCATTATTTAGTTAAGAGAGTAATTTCCTGGTTGATTAAGCAAAATTCCCCTGTAGTTTTAAAAATTAAGCAACATATTTCCTTTGAAATTGGTACTACAAAAAGTGTATGCACTCCTTATTAGTGTCATATAATATATCCTAATGTATTTATTAGAAGAAGGGATATTGTCTATACTGAAACATTAGGGTCCTCTTTTACTACAAGTTCAGTGTGCAAAGTGCAATTTGAAACACATATTTCCATGTATCTTGTGCACATGTAACATTTCCCCCACATTTCGAACGTCTCCATGGCCTGAGCTCAGCATTGTTTTTGCTGCACCTAATACATCAAAATGAATTTTTAAATTGTGGCTGAAATGTGCATAGTAGGAATGGTGTTACTTCTGGTGTGTGCCATTAAAATGGTTTGAGCATGCAATGCTTTTGGTGCAAATCTGTTGCACCTATTTATGCAACTCATATTTATGCAACCCTAGAGCTACCATGGAGCTACTACCTATTCCTAAACTGCTGTTCAAGATATTCTCTAGATCACAGGTTAAACATGAAAATTTTCTAAATTATTAAAAGATGCAACACTTAAATGTTAAAATTAGACTATGGCCTTACCTAGGTCACTCCCACTACAAATGTTCAAACTTAAACCCCCAGGAAAACCCAATACATGCTTTTATGCTATCACAAAAGTGTGTTGGGGGTATTCTTAATGGCGAAGGATCTTGGGGCTTTGTAGTTGTCTAATTCCAGGAAGTGTCAATCTGTGGCTATTATAGCAAATAAAGTGCTGTCTTGTATAAAAAAGGGCATTGACTCTAGGGATGAAAACATAATTTTACCTCTTTATAGGTCCCTGGTAAGGCCTCACCTTGAGTATGCTGTACAGTTGGGGTTGTTTTTTCTGGAAAAAAGGCGATTGCGAGGGAACATGATTACTCTGTACTAGTATATTAGAAGGGATTATAGGCAGATAGGGGATGTTCTTCCCATAAAAATGATCGGCACACCAGAGGCCACCCCTTTAGATTAGAGGGATGGAGCTTCCATTCCATGAAGCAGCGTAAGTGGTTTTCACAGTGAGGGCAGTGAGGTTGTGGAATGCCCTTCCTAGTGATGTTGTAATGGCAGATTCTGTTAATGCCTTTAAGAGTGGCCTTGATGAGTTCTTGAATAAGCATAGTATCCAAGGCTATTGTGATACTAATATCTACAGTTAGTATTGATGTTGGTATATATGGTTTATGTATGTGATAGTATAGATAGGTCAGTATAGGTTTGTGGATGCTGGGTTTACTTGGAAAGTTTGAACTTGATGGATTCTGGTGTTTTTTCAGCCCAATGTAACTATGTATGTAACTATGTAACAACCTCCATACTGCATGAGACTTTCATTCTAGAAGGATCCCTTTAAAGGGATGGTTCACCTTTAATATTTGATATGTTATAGAAAGGCCAATTCTAAGCAACTTTTCAATTAGTCTTCATTGTTTGTTTTCAGAGTTTTTGAATTATTTGCCTTGTACTTCTCTTTGCAGCTTTCAAATGGGGGGTGGTTACTGACCCCTGAGTCAAAAAACTATTTACAGTATCTGTGAAGCTACAATTTAATTGGTAGTTACATATATAACTTTTTTTTTCTATTTAGGCCTTCTCCTGTTCATATATAATTTAATATATATAATTTCATTCAAACAGTTTCATTGTTATTGTTACTTTATATTACTTAATTTTCTATACAGGTCCTCTTCTATTCATATATAAGTCAACATTTAATTCAAACCACACCATGGTTGCTAAGGTAATTTAGATCCTAGCAAGCTAATAGCTGCCGAAACTCCAAGCTGGAAAGCTGCGGAACAAAAACTGAAATAATTAAAAAACTACAAAAAAAAAATTAAATAATAAAGACCAATTGCAAATTGTCTCAGAATATTACTCTCTACATCATATTAAAAGTTAACTCAAAGGTGGAAAACCCTTTTAATATTACATATTCTTATAATATTAGACTATATTAGTCTTATGAGTGATACCAATGAAATGGCCATAGTGCAGGATTTATTAAAAGCAGAGAACACAAATCGTATTTTAAGCTGCAAAAATCAAATTGGGGAACTGTTTTGTTGCAACCTATGCAAAAGATTTTCCCAAAGCTATTACAGGTATGGGATCCCTTATCTGGACACCCATTATCCAGAAAGCTCTGAATTATGGAAAACCCGTCTCCCATAGACTCCATTTTAATGAAATAATTCAAAATTTCAAAACTGATTTCCTATTTCTCTGTAGTAATAAAACAAGACATTGTAACTGATCCCAACTAAGATATATATAATCCTTATTGGATGCAAAACAATACTATAATGTTTTATTGATTTTTTAGTAGACTTAAGGTATGGTGACCCAAATTATGGAAAGATCCCTTATCCAGAATACCCTTGATCCTGAGCATTCTGGATTACGGGTCCTATACCTGTACCACCCTCGCAGAACTAATACCACTTGAAGAAGCATCTCTGGAGATAGTATACACTTTGGTTTCATTTGCTGGTTTCTACAACAGGTATTTTTGTTCACGTGAGACAAATTTTCGGGTAAACAAAATTTTGTACACCCCCAAAGACCAATATAAGCAAATGTGGCATTATTAAAAATACTTCACTGTCAAGAGCTACCCAAGTGTTTAATTAACTGTACAAAAAAATAATTGCTAGCTAAATTTGTATAAAGGTCAGCAACAATATGGCAAAACCTAAAAAGATATAACATATGCTTTCTATTTAGTGTTGACAACCTTTAAAGTACTTCATGTGCATTCATTATGCTGTATTATCAAATATTAAGCATTTAATTATAATGTAAAATAAAATTATTTACCAGCTTTATTTTATTTTATCATGTAAATTGTGCATAATTCTGCATTGGTAAATTAAAAATTATTGACAATTGTAGAATCTCTTCACACAAAATTTTAATGTTGACCACAACTTAATAAATGTACACCTGTTTTATTCATTCACACATACATGTAAATTATTTTGGAAAGGACTGAGTCTGCCTTTTAAGATATGATCTTGCCTTTCATACTGAAAACAAGCGTATACTATGGAACACAAAGTTGCTCCCTCTCTAGGGAGAGAGAGTGGGACAGACAGATTTCTCTTCCTGAGAGATGGACACACACCCAGACACACACATATGAACCACACACACATCACATATACTTAAATATTAAACCCATACATATGCATTAATATTAAAGAATATTTGCTGTACACTGTCAAGGATATGCTTTGACTGGCTATTTGTATTATACATATAATTTGTAACACTATTCCACACAATAAAGATATTTTGTTATCACCTTGGTGAGTAGTATTTACACAAAATGTTATAGATGCATTAATTTTTACAACTTCATACATTTTTTTTATAATCTCTTTATTTATCAATTTTATATTTACACATTGATTAGTAACAACATCGGTGACATGGGTTACAATGCTTTTTAATCTGGGTCGTTGAGTAATATCAGTGGTCGTTGTTCATATGTAGTGTCCTGAGAGAAGGTAGGGGCATCCCTGTAGAGGTCAGGGGGAGTCATTTGCATTGTTTATAAGTTGGCATCGAAGTTCTTGAGTTCTGAAGGTAGTCCAGGGTTCCCAGATTTCTTGGTGATGTTCCAGCGAGTCTGATAGGGTAGCTGCAAGGTAATGCATAGTTTGTATATATTCTACACGGGATTTAAGTTGGGAGATAGATAAATGTGGGGCTAGCTAATTCAAAGCAATAACCCAGCGTGCTGCGGCTATAAGTTGCAGGATCAGTTTGTTCTGAGTTTTTGTTAAGTTTTTTATTCTCATAATGAGAATAGTGCTAGCTCTTGGTCCATAGTGACTTCTTTTTGTAGTATCTGGGAAATGAGTTGAAATGTTTGGGACCAAAATCTCTCCACTATTGGGCAAAGCCACCAAGAATGGAAGTAATTTCCTTGTGTTTTACAGCCCCGAAAGCATAATGGAGAAAAAGCTGAGTTAAACTTATTTTTTAAACTGGTGTAATATACCATCTAGAAAGAAGTTTGTATGATGTTTCTTTGGTGCTTATATTTGGGGAGATTTTCTTTGTAGCTTGCCATATATTTACCCATTTTTGTTAGGGAAGTGGGGAGTGCAGATCTGTATCCAATTCTCTCATGTATTTACATAAGCTATCAGGGGGCTCTGCCCTTAAGTGACAATATATCTGGGTTATTGATCCTGAGAGATGTGTGGGAGACTTGCATCATAGTTCGAAACCAGATATCTCTGAAGTTGGGTTATTTGGTTTTTGTGAGAGGTAGAAGTGATGAATTTGCGTGTATCGATAAAATTCTGAAGAGGGAATATTGTTGTTTTCCTTGAGATATTCTAGAGACTTCAGTCCTCTGGGAGTAACGAGGTCTGCCAGTTTATTAAAGTTATTTTTTGACAACCAGGAGAAATTTTTTGCTATTAATCCAGGTATAAAGTCTGGGTTCCCTACCAGGGGTTGTCGATTGCTATTTGTTTAGTTTTGGGTGTTTTAAGATTTTGGGTTTCAGCAGGGTCCAGAGCTTTAGGTGGTGATATGTGATGTGATTGTATGCTTTGTGCGGTTGCCCAAAGTAAAGCTGATGTTTATAGGGGGAGATGGAGGCATTCTCAAAATCTACCCAGGGGACTGTGTTTGGTTGTGCATGCCATTGAGGGAGTTTGGTAAGTCTTGCTGCTCTGTAGTATGTGAGAAAGTGGGGGACATTTTGTACTCCTTGGGTGTAGGTTCTGAATAGGGTATCCTTGTTTATCCGGTGTCTTTTGTTGTTCCAAATGAAATTCATGGTGTCTCTTTGGAATGCATGAATTTCTTTAGCGTAAATTGGTATAGGGAGGGCCCTAAATATATATAGGAGTTTGGGTAAAACAATCATTCGGATTGTTGCTATTCGTCCAAACAGAGAGATCTGTAGTCTAGTCCAGTCAGCGAGTCTCCCACATAGTTGTTTAAAAATAGGGGGGAAATTTGCTGCATATAGCGACTCATATGTCTTAGTTATATTAACTCCAAGGTATCTTACTGATTTTTGTTTCCATTGGAAAGGAAAGTTAAGTTCTAATAGTTTCTTTTGTGGGGTGGGAATGTTAATTGGTAGTGCTTCTGTTTAAGAAATATTAACCTTTAATCCTGAGATGTGATGAAATCGGTCTAGGATTTGGAACAGATTAGGGAGACCCATCAGGGGGTTAGATATCATCATGCATATATCATCTGCATATAAGCTATCTTGTATTCTTTGGTGCCTTTAGTATATCCCAAGATATCTATATTTGATCTAATCATTTGTGCCAAAGGTTCCATTGCTAGTGCAAAAAGTAATGGTGATAGAGGACACCCCTGACGAGTTCCCCTCTTAATCTGTGTAGGGGGAGATGGTTTATGAAACAGCCTTATGTTTGCAGTTGGGTTGTTGTACCGTACTCTGAGTCCTTCTAAGAAGGTCCTGGATATATTGAAGCGGGGTAGAACATTAAATAAATAGGGCCAAGTTACAGAATCAAAAGCTTTGTACACATCTAGCATCAGTATGAGTATGGGAGACTTGGAGGTACTGGAGTCTGCTATTATGTTGAACAGTCGTCTGATTGCATCTGTTGTTTGACAACCCAGAATGAAACCTGACTGATCTGGATGTATCAGTTTAGGCATCAGTTTGTTAAGTCTAGAGCCCAGTATTTTGACAAAGAGCTTAATATCCACGTAATTTTGTATATTTGTTGCATCTTTGTTTGGTTTCGGGAGGAGGGATAGGTTCGCTTGGAGCATGTCGGTAGGGAGGGAGTGACCTTGCATCATATCATTGAATAGGGTAGTCAGATGTGGGATTAAAAATACTTTAAATTGTTTATAGTAGCTTGCTGGGAGGCCATCTGGCCCCGGGCTGGAGTTAGATCTTAAGGTTTTAATACCTGAGGTGACCTCCTCTTCTGTAATCTGGGTGTTGAGTGAATTTCTTTCGCTTTGGGTCAATTTGGGGAGGGGTATGGCCTCCAAGAAGGTATCTCTTTTATCTCGGGTCATTAGGGGTGGGGAAGAGTAAAGTGAGGAATAAAAATTATGAAATTCTTGCATTATGTTTTCTGGGTTAACTAGCTTTGCTCCTTTGGAGTTGTGTATGTGAGAAAGCCCTGATCTTTTCTTAGTTTTTGGGACAGTAGCTGGTTAGGTTTGTCTTTAAGGTGGAATAACTTATGTTTAGACCATCTTTTTGATTTTTCTGCGTTACTGATCAGGAGTTTTTGTAATTCCGATCTTATTTCAGTCAGTTTTTGGGAAATAGTGGGCTCAGTTGATATTTTATGCTTTGCCTCCAAGTCTCTCAATTCTCTTTCAAGTTTAATAATAGTTTAAATTCTTTTTTTCTTTTTGTGGGACGCCAATCTGATAAATGACCCTCTTATGACCGGCTTTATGTGCTGCCCAAATTGTGCCCGTGGAAAGTTCTTCATCTAAATTCGTAAGCCAGTATTCTTGCAAGTCATCAGTGATGGATGTGGTTATACGGAGTCTGAGAGTAGTGATTCGTTTAGGTGCCAAGAGTGCATAGGTTGTGGTGTATGGGTTAATTGTATCGTTAGGGTGGTCAGTGCGTGATCAGACCAAGTTATGTTAAGTATAGAGGCATCTTTGACCTTTGGGAGCTGTAGTTGTGGAAGTAAAATTAAATCTATTCAAGTTATGTTACTGAGGAGTAAAAGGTGTAGTCTGTATCGAGTGGGTGTAAGGCTCTACAGATGTCTACTAAGGATGTTTCCTGAATGAGTTGCTTTAAAAATTTCAGGGAATTTAGTGTCGGGTTAGTTGTATGTTGTGAGCAGTCAAGGCGTGGGTCAAGCACCAGATTGAAGTCCCCCATGACAACAATAGTACCTTGAGAGTGCAGCGATAACAAATCAAATACTTTGGTAAAAAATTGTTTGGCCCCTGTAGGCGGTGCATACAGATTAAGAAATGTTACCAGGTTGCCAATTATTGTGCCATTTATTAGTATGTATCGGCTTTCGGTATCTAAGACTGAGTGGGTCAATATAAATTGGACATGTGGGCGAAAAGCTATGGCCACCCCTCTAGCTTTAGTATGATAGGTCGTAGCATATATTTGTTGGTAATATCTATGGATATAGGGGGGAGGCCCTTTATCAGACCAGTGCGTTTCTTGTAATGCCACTATGTTCGCTTGTAATTTGTGAAAATATTGGCCTGCTATTCTTCGCTTTACCGGGGAGTTCAGCCCCTTAACGTTATGGGATATAAACTTTAGTTCCATGGCTTTGGCCTAAAATTATTTGCTCCATGAAAGGATAACCTGAATACATTTGCCAAGTGCAGATTAAGGCCGGGTTAAATGGTATAGTATTACCCATGCCTACCAAAAGCAAAGCTAACTTGTATATAACAACATAAGTATGACCTCTAGAGTTGTTGGAGGTCTTAACCATAAG
The DNA here is from genome assembly GCF_000004195.4 of Xenopus tropicalis. Lineage (NCBI taxonomy): Eukaryota > Metazoa > Chordata > Amphibia > Anura > Pipidae > Xenopus > Xenopus tropicalis. The sequence goes on along the minus strand of NC_030682.2, from coordinate 77,811,131 downwards.
TAAAACCAAAATTATAACAATAGCAAACCAACAAGATATATACAGTAAAATATGCGTTATGCGAATAGGAAAATTCCTATCCTGAGATAGGGTTACTCAGGAGGATCTGTAGCTTTTTTTCCGTAAGGCGTAAGTAATCAGTTCGGGTGATCCTTGCGGGGGTAGGGTGAGATGCCTTACAAGGGAAATGGGCCCGTGGTCTCTCCCACATCTGACCTCACAAACAGGCCACAAGAGCCGATCCGGTATCATAACCGGATGGTTAAGAAGCGGTATAAAGCAGTAGTAGTGGGAAGCTGTAAGTTAGGAGTTTGATGGTTCATCATCCTGGGGTTTGAGTGTGGTGATTGGGGGATCCATGCTGCTGTGTAGCCTTGCTGGAGGTGTTGCATTTCGTTGTCACCTTTTCCCATATGGGTTGTAGCGGGGTCATGTTAGTTTTGGCTAAGTTGGGGGGTGAAGGTGAGTCGGGTAACCCAAGTTTAGTTAGGAAGGCTGCACCATCTGTGGGATCTGTAAGGGTATATAGAATCCCATTTTTAAAGATCAAAGAGTAGCAGTTCTGTTGCGTACTCAGGCAGGAGTTTGGTAAACAGTAAGTCTAAAAGTTTGCGTAAGTCAGTATAAGATTCAGGTACATTTCTAATCCGAATGTTTCTCGGCGGGACCGATTCTCTAGGTCCTCAGTGTGTTCAGATAGAGCATGTACTGCCCTTTCCAATTATGCCACTTGCTGTTGTAAGGCATTGTGTGTCGCTATGAAATCGTCATGTTTAGATTCCAAGAGGTCAGTGCGCGTTCCTAGGGAGATGATCTCCTTTGTTATATCCGAGATTGCTGACTTCAGTTCAGCTTGAAAAGTATTGGTGATCTTTTGTAGAAGTCTGTCTAGGCTAGTATCCAGGTCAGTTTTTGTCAGGCAGTTGCTGTGATCTTCCCGTGCAGTTTGAGATGGGGAGTCGCCGCCATCTTGGATTTTCTGCGTATCTTGCTGTTGCCATTTGAAAAAGTTTCCTGCCTCTCGCTGAGGTCGAGATTTGGACGTTGCCATCTCTATATGGTATGAGGAGATTCTAGTCCGTCGGCTCTTATAAAATAATATTGCTTAAGTTAGCAATATGATTGCTTGAGTGAGGTACAGAGCGGGATCCCAGCGAACCTACGTCCTCACATGTGTGCGGTCAGCTCCACCCCCCAACTTTCATAAATTTTAACTGCTTATCTTAATTAATATTGCAATGTTAAGGTACACCTGAGAATTAAAAAATATTGCATTAGGAAATCTGTTTAATTTAGGGCATACGGAAAAGTTCATTGGGCATTACTTATGTTATATGTTATATATATATATATATTTTTCTCAGCTTGAAACTTTAATATTTTAATTTGTTGTGACATTGCAAATATTTAGTAGCAGTGCAGTGATCGCTCAGGCGTCTTATGGTCTGGATATTAGAGCATAGAATTTGGGATATGACACCTGGCAGCACAGAGGGTGTACTTGGCATAAAGTGGTGATAATTGTGTTTAATGCTAAGCCACTTGTCTAGACACAAGTATATTATGTGCCCTTTGGTCATTGTCTAAGTAAATATTAAATGTATTGTTTACTACATTTGCATTAAGGATTTATTTTCCTCAGGTTTATATATTTACATTTAAAGAAGTAGACTTAATTGTATGAAATGATAATTTACGATTTATAATAGGATTTTGTAATTAGCATTAGTGTTGTGCTTATTTTAGACTTATGAGTTTAGATCAAGCTAGAAGTTGTTTTTTTGTTTTTCTTTAAATTTAGCTTCTTTGAATGCTGTTTTTCATTTATGTAAATTATTACAGAATCTGCCATTACCACATCACCAGGAAGAGCATTCCACAACCTCACTGCCCTTACCGTGAAAAACCACTTACGCTGCTTCAAATGAAAGTTCTGTTCCCCTCTGGTGCGCTGGTAATCATGTCCCCTCACAAGCGCCTTTTTTCCAGAAAAAACAACCCCAACCTCAACAGTCTAACCTCATAGTTTAAATCTTCCATCCCCTTTACCAGTTAATGCACATCTCTGCACTCTCTCAAGCTCATTAATATCCTTCTTAAGGACTGGAGTCCAAAACTGCACTGCATACTCAAGGTGAGGCCTTACCAGAGACCTATAAAGTGGCAAAGTTATGTTTTCATCCCTTGAGTCAATGCCCTTTTTTATATAAGTACTTAATTTGCTTTAGTAGCCACAGAATGACACTGCCTGGAATTAGACAAAAACCCATAGATGCTTCTCAAGTAAGGATAACCCCAACACAGTACCATTTAGTGTATAACTTGTATTTATATTATTTCTACCAAAGTGCATAACTTTGCACTTGTCAACACTGAATCGCTCTGCAAAGTGGCAGCATCCTGCATGGAACTTACAGTTTTGCACAATTTAGTATCATCAGCAAAAATAGAAACAGTACTTTCTATGTCCATCTCTAGGTCATTAATAAACATGTTAAAAAGCAAAGGACCAAGGACTGACCCCTGCGGTACTCCACTAACAACACAATTAGGCCCAATTAGAAAATGTTCCATCTATCACTCTTTGTAATCTATCCTTCAGCCAGTTTTCTATCCAAGTACAAATATTATATTATAGGCCAATATTCCTCAATTTTATCATGAAGATTATGTGAGGTACTGTATCAAAAACTTTAGCAAAATCTAATTAGTTGACACCAACTGCCATTCCAAACGTATAATACTGTGCTTTGCAGTCTATTCAAGTACCCTATCCCTTATTACCCCTTTTTAGAATGAAAATTCTAAAAATTGCATCAAAGCTTCCACTTTCAAGCACATTATCTCCAACATAGCATTAGGTACCAAGAGAAAACATTTTTAAATATGAAAGCCAAGGGTCCCCTAAATAGTTTGATGTCCATTATGTATATAATTACCAAATGATGTGGCATTTAGAGACCCCAAAACAAAGTTTTACCCCAGATATCACTTTAGCTACTGAAAACCACCTCAAAGCTTCCACTTTCAATCACCTTATCTCCCACACATCATTAGGTACCAAAAAAAAACCCATTCTAAATATGAAAGCTAAGGGTCCACTGAATAGTGTTATGGCCATTGTGCATAGGATTACCAAAGTATAATTGGCATTTAGAGACCCCAAAAGGAAGTTAGTGCATACATATTTCATGGCATATAAATCAGGCGGTGTATTTTCTGGTAGTAGAAATAAATCTGGTAAAATTGAGAAACAAGTAAGTTAACCCCAGAAAACCTCATATTTTCAGAAAATACTCATTCTGCCAACTGTAAAATTGGTAAATATGTCTTTGTATGGAAAAGTACCAAACAGAAAAGCAAAGCTAAGTGTAGCAATTTTTATGTAATTTCTGAAAACTGTCTCAAAGCTTGCATTTTACCCCATTCTATACTGCACATTTCATAATGTACCAACATAAAACATTCTAAATGGGGCCTACTGAACAGTTTGATGCCCAGTATGCATAGACTATGTGGTATACAGAGGCCCAAATGAAAATAGTGCATATGAATTTTCATGTCTGATGCTCTGAACGCTGCAAAATAAGCACCCAGTATGTGTATTATGTGCCATAAGTATGGGGACACTATTTTCTGAAAGTACACATTCTGATTAAACAAAAATGGGCAAATACATCTGTCTGCTGCAAACTACCAAACTACAAAACTATGGTAAACATAGCAGTTTTTTAAAATCATTACAAAGCTTGCATTTTACCCCATTATATACTGTATGCCACATTTCATAACGTATCAACATAAAACATTCAAATTATGAATGACAGGGGTCTACTGAACAGTTTGATGCCCAATATGTATAGGGGCACCCAAACTAATATATAGCAGACAAAATTGCCATGGGCAAAAACAACAAAAAATGATATAGATTGCAATAAAATCGTTAAAATCCAATAACACCACTAAAATCAATGCTTTTTTTCCCACTAGTGTAATCTTCATTCAGAATCACAGTTTGAATATTTTGGCTTGGCAAAATTAATTTTAAGGACAAAATCAAGTGAACAATGCCTATGCAGAATTGAAAAATTTAATACAAGCACCAACATAACATACAAAAGGTATTGCAGTGTGGTTTGTGAATACTCTATCTGCAATGGCAATAAAATCATTTTTTCAGGCAAAAAAATAAAAAGATATGATTTAAAAAAAATCCACAAAGTTGTGTAAGTGTGTGTGTACACTTGGCAAAATGTATGTGTGTGTATGTGCAAGTAAGTGCAGTGAATGTGTGAAAACCACCCCCAAAATGTATGTGTGTATAAGTGTAAGTATAAGTGCACATTAGTGTAATAAGTGGGTGTTTGTGTGTTGTTTGACACTAACCTGGTGTTGTCAGGCAGGAAGATCATCCTGGAGGGGATGCAGGAACTGGAGGACTGTCTTCTTTGGTTGATCCAGTGAGTGGACAGCGCTGGGGGAGGGGAGAACACCAAGAAATGACAGTAGACTGTCATTTCCTATTGGGACCTTGGGAGACCTCTCCCCAGGGGGGGCGCTCATTCCCCAACTGCTCTTTACCTAGGGGCTGAGGAATGAGCGGGGATTAGCTTTAAACCAGGAAGTGCACCAGAATGTAGAATCTATGATCTGCGGCACTGCAGTCCTTTTATCCACAGAATGTATATTCTATGTTCAGTGGCACTTAAAGGGTTAATCCTTACTGTCAATGGTTGTATACAGGAAATACTAAGGCTAGTGGCATATAAGGTTAATGATTGTCTTTTCTCCACCTGCACTCCCATGTTTAAATTGTGACATCAAAGAGGGGGCACTTACCCTTGGTAGCCCTGCACAGTCCATGCACTAAGGCCTTTGCCTTTGATGCATCATGGTGATCCATTGTTGAACTGATGTTAACCTGACTATACCAAGGGATCTGCATAGTCTTGGCATGCTCTCTTGTTTCACTGGGAATTTGCTCTTGGTAATTTGGTTTCCTACCAAACTCCACAAATATAAGGACAGGATTATATCATAAACTCCACTGCAGGAAAAACTGATGTTAAAAAAATAAATAAATAACAGTGCTTTTGTTTTAAATATACCAAATATATACATTTACTTATGCTAAATCTTGAACAGTAGTTATATAATATAGGTCTGCTGTTTAATTTAAAAAGTGAAAGACATATTGTTAAATAAACAACTGAAGCAACTGTATACATCCATTATGAAAGTGTGTTAGGCTTCATTATTTTTGAGGAAAGAGGCATCATATTACTGTTATCTCTGTCCTGCAAAAAATAAGCAAACAGCATTTTCAGTTAATGAACCCTTATGCAATGATATTTTGATGATGGTGCATTTTGCTTTGATTAATAAGGCTTCTTTGTGCTATATATCCCAGTGGCTTACAGTCCCAGATGTTCTTTTCATCTACATACCTGACCTGTAACATTGCTACAAATGTAACCTTCTGACAACAGTGTTAGAGTAGCAATTTTCTTATGTCTCCCTTAGAAAACAAACAACAGAATTGTACCATGTAAAATGTTTTCCTGCTTAAAGATATTTTTACATATCCATCACCATAGATTATGAGCCAGTTGACCTTATGTCAAATAATTCCAGCTCAGTCTTTTGCATTTGTTTGTTTTGTTTATGTCAGTTGTACTGTTTAGGGTTTATTTATAATATGAATGTTTGTTTGTGATCATGGTTTTCTATTATTCTCAATTTTATCCATCTGCATCTTTTTAAATCATATACTTTGTATTAACAAAGTATCATCAAAGAAACTTAAAAACTATTTTCATTGATGTTACTTCTTTAAAACAACACAAATTGAGAGCTTAAATTACTGAATTATTATTACCACCTGATGAGAAGAAACTTTCTATATTTTGAGCACAGATTGTTTTGATGAATGAGGCATTGTTGAAAAATTATGAGCACATCAGTACATTCTGGCTGAAATAGTTTGTCCTACAGTGACACAGAAAATTTTAAACTCAGGAGGAGAATAAAAGCTATGGAAGCCTTTTTAAACACTTTAAATACTGTTTAAGTGATTAAAAAGAAGTGATTGGGGAAGCTCGCCTCAGACAGCAGTGCCCCCAAAGTTACCAGGGGGGACAAAAAGCCGCTCCTGGTAACTAAGAGCTGAATTTCTGGTTTTTGAAAGTGAAATTTGGCTCTGCTAGTAAAATTGTGCTCTCTACACTAGCGATGCAGCCTCCCCTGGACCCCTTCTGGCACTATAAAGGAAAGCATGTGGGCTGGCATCGGCGGGCCTTAGGCGGCTGAGGGGCCAGAAAGGCCCCTGTACTTATTAGCCCCCAATTGTTTTTTAAAACTTCTGACATCCAGCTAGATATGTGTTCGTACAAAACTGAACAACAAATATGCAACAATCTATAAAATACTTTTCTAATAATACCTTAGAGACAATATTATGAGGTCAATATGTTACCTATAATCAAAACTACATAGGCAACGCAACGGACTAACTCTTCTATTTGGACAGCAAGTGTATAAAAATAATCGGTGGAATTTGCTGATTTTAGTAAAGCAACTTCTCTTTAAATTCCTTCCTTTCAATTGACATATCTGGCTTTTATTTAGCCTACTGTACTTCCTTATATATCCTCCAGCGTACCTTCCAGGCCAGCAGTAAATATATTTAAATTAGGAGGAAAGAGAAGACTTGAAGATCACTTCAAGTTACTTTTCCAAGCAAAATACTAGTGCTTTTTGTTATACTAATGCAATAGTATTTATTGACGCAACCCCCCAATTTCATTAAAGTGACAAGTGCTGTAAATACATTTGTCTTTATATCAATAGTACAAAAGATATACCAAGATATACCAAGACCCAAATCAAGGATGTAGTTGCACTACAACTCTGGGTTCCTTAGATATAAGAGAGACTAAATTCTTGGAATTAAAAAAATGGCAAATTAGCCAGTTAAAAGGCCATAGCACACAAAGATGCCTACTATTACCCCAAATTGCTACCTCATTGTCTGGTTAAAACTCAAATATTAAATAGAGATTAAAAGGTTTTAGAAAAATGCTTTCCGCGTTTCTCCAGAGCTTTATCAAAGGCAAATGTTTTTACTTCAACATGTGCCATCTATTTAAGTAGCAGCATGTCTAAACCGTTAATATAATTCAACATTTGAACAGTGTCAGGTTGGGCCACAGGTGAATGGCTGGCAGGTAGGAGCCTATGTGCCGTATAACACGGGCCAAGCGGGTATTTAACTTGATGATAAGCCTGGAACATGTTGTTATGTAGAAAGGTGATTTTATTAATGATGAAGAAGACGATAAAATAGATTCAGAGCAAAGTATAAGAAATATGCAAGTCATTTTACCAGGCCAATGGTCAGAGCAAGGCAGCAAATAATAACCAAATCCGTGATACAAACAAAAGATCTGGGCTGGCAGTGAACAAAGAGGGTCCAGTAAACAGGCCATGGTCTGGGCAGGCTGAAGACAAGGAGAAATCCAAAGAACAGGCCGAGGTCAGTAGCAGGAGATCAATACGCAAGCAGACAGGGAACAAGCCAAGGCCTTTAGGAACAGAGCAGGGACTGGGGAACTCCGGAACTAGGAACAGAACAGGGATCAGGCTAAGATAATTAACATACCAACAGGATCTGGCTAGGAGGCTTAATGATCAAGCAACAACCATTGCAAGGAGCAGGCTTATAAAGCCCCTTAATTACATGATCATTGACAGATGTTGTCAAGAAGGTAGGCAGAGGAAAAATAGATGCAGGGAAGGATAAATGAAGTACCACAGCAGGATAGACCAGCACTACCTCCAACAGCCTCCAGTGGCTCAAGAGGTGAGTGTATGTATAGCACACAGTCCAGAGTTTGATCCTAGATGGTTCCTGACAAACAGCATCATCAACTTTAAGGAAACACCTCTCATTGGTCTATGAGTGTATTGATCATTGACTTGTTTTCTGATACTTGATGCCATTGGTCTCTAAAGGCCGCCACAGTTTACCTATCAAAAATAATCTCACCCTTGTCTTTCCTCTGGTTGCTGATTGGAGGAGCCCTTACGACATGCTCCTACTTTCTCATTCACAATACTTCTGCGGATCCTATCAGAATGAAATATAAACAATATCTGCAGCTTTAAAATATACAGTCTAATAAAAAGGACAAAGACATTTTTAGTGGAAGATTTTTTATAAAAAGGAATTTCATATGGTTTTTAATGTTATCTATCTTGAAGACAATGGTTTCATTCATGCATAGGCCTTTTAACTTTGTGATAATGACCATTGGATTTGGATTAATCCATTTTTTAAGAATAGTCCTCCTTGCTGCTGCTAGGAAATAGGAAATATTCCCAAATTTAAGTTGCATGAGACACTTGTATAGAATCTTCTGAGAATTGTTTTCTTCTAAAATTAGAACATAAGGAAATGTTCACATAGTTTTCAATTTCTTTCCAAAAGATTTGTATATTGGGGCAATCCCATAGTAGACAGATTAAATTTGGTAATGGAACATTGCATTTATGGCATCTGTTTAAGAAAATTGAAATTTTTAGAGAAAAGTTAAAACTTTTGCATGGTAAGTGAATAAATCTGTAATTTAATTCCCTCCAGACTTTCATTTGGATAAGTTTATCAAAGCATTTTATACAATTTGTTAGAATTTCTGGGGAACTTTCCATATGAAGATAGTTGGACATTTTTTTGCAGTCAAATCCGTTGGAGAAGGATTAAGAATTAGGTTATTCTATATTAAAAGTAACATTTTCCTAATGTTATTGTCGGATTGAGTGAACATAAGTCTATTGACAGCATAAGTAAGCTGTGAATTGCAGGTTGATATGGAGTCCAATTGGTTTAGATTTTTAAACCAGTGAGGAATTTGGTAATAATGTAATTTCTCTTTGTCAGAAATTTGAAATTTGTTACTGAAAGTCTTCAAGTCAAGAATGTTACCTGTAACTGCAGATATGATGTTGCTTACATAATGCACACCTTTTTGCTTCCAGATAGAGATAGGAAAATGGTATGAGCTGTGAAATATTAACACCTGCATCAATGACAATCATGGTACCATTGTTACTGGATCATACTCCTGTGAGTTTTAGTCAACACCTAACTGAATAAGTTCAATGGAACCATTCTGATTGGATGTCTATGAACTGAACTGAAGAAGCCATTTTGATGAATGCTGAAACGTCTTCCAAAAAACTCAGAAAAGTCCAGTTGATTTAGACTTAATTCTACTAGATACTGTATATCATGGCCTTAATGAATAAGAATCTTCATAGAAGTTGAGCCATATAGTTTCTCATAGTATTTCTCATTAAAATTTCCCATAGTTGAACTATAGACGTGTTTTAGGGAGTTAGTGGAAATAAGTAGATAGTCAGTTCTTGTCTCCGTTCTGTGAGAATGGGAGTAAATAGGTGAATTTTTTGCTAGAATTCTCCAAATATTTCTTAGATTAGTTTGGTCTAATAGTTCAGAGAAAATGTTTGTTTCAATTTTAGAAGATTTAGGGTTTTTGCTACATTTGTCTAGGGACCATATGTGTGACTTGTTGAAGTCTCTTCCTACTATAACACTGAAGGAGTTTAATGAGTTTATTCTATGAATTATGTCCCAATACAATTCTGGTTTGTTGCTGTTTGGGGCATAGACAGAGCAAAAATTCCATGACTGGTTTTGAAGCAGACTTCCTGTATGGATGAATCTACTTTTATCGTTGGATATTTTTATTAGTTGAAAATTCAAGTTTTTATTTATGAAGATTGAAACACCTTGTTAATTGATGGTGAAAAAAATATTTTTGAAAATTTTTCACCTTGCGTGGCGCTCTTTAACTTTTCCATATCCTAATTTACATATGTAAATTCAGTTTGGTCTTTTATGAAGCATTCAGGGTACGGCCGAATCCGAAAATAGTGCATTCAGTGCATCCCTAGTTTTTATCAATAGGAGATCTAGATCTATGTTGAGTTATGATTTTTTTTTTAATAAGCTGATTTTTCTGGATAATTTTTATGATCTCCATTAATTACTGGTAAGTTTTCCCATTTTAGTAGTGGAATTAGACAAGTTGGAGGAAAATTTCTTTGGATGTGAAGTTAGATTTAAAGCAAATCTCTCTTCTTTAAAATCATCAAAGGTGTGTGTACCTGCAGGCAAGACAATTTTTAAAATGACAGCATGGCAAATTAGTGAAATAGTATTTGACAGACTTTGGAAAAATGTTGATGTTTTGTAGATAAAGCAACAGAAAAATCTTGAAATAATATTTTTTTTTCTTTTTCAAAATAAAGATTTCTGGATTTTTTGTATGTGTGAAAAATTCACGTGTGCTCTATCTTTAGTACTGGAATATATGTTTGTAATCCAAGGGCTTCAGGAAACCTCTGGGAAAATAAATTCATGAGGGAGTCATTAATTTAGTAATGTTCAGGTATGCCAATGAGGCGTAAGTTATTTATCCTGGACCTATTTTCTAGGTCTTCAGTTTTATTTTCTAAATCTTGAACTTTCTTTTCCAGAGCCTGTATGTTAAACAGACTGAGGAAGAGATATCTTCTAGTGAATAAATCCTCTCCTCTATTTCAGAAAGCTATTTATCTGCCTGTAAACTTTTAACTCTTTTAACTGCAACCTCTATTGCTAAGTTTGCTACTTCTAATTTAAGTTATGTTTCTTTAAATCAGAGGTGCTTTCAGGTACTTGTGTGATGTATGAAGAAGTCTCATTGGTCATGTTTGATACAAGATACAAGACGTGCATTGATTTCTCTCCTACAGGACTCGGCATTGTGTTTCTCTCATACAGGACCATTCTTGTGTTTAGGTGAGCCTCCTGCCATATTTTGGACAAAGTAGAGGGGTCAAACAGCCTTGAATAGTCAGTTGCTGGGAGGGCGGACATGAACTGCATTCACTGTGTGCCTTCTCCCTCAGGCGCCATACCGGAAGTCGGGTTTCTGATATTTTTTTAAAGGATAGTTTGCACTGCTTCAGTAATTCATAGCAACCATAAGACATTTGACTTTATCATTTAAAAAGCAGTAGGCAAGCCAAAGATAATGTCTCACAGATTATTATAAATGACTGGACCAGGGCAAAGGTTGCCCTTTTTACACAATAATAACTCTAGCGCCAAACTGTTTCTAGTGGTAGTTTGAGACCAAGGAAATGCTCAAGGAACACAAGAACGATGTGTTCTTCTATTAACAGCCTCTTTTCACTAAGTAGCTGCCTCCACTTTTTAGTTGCTGCTATATTTTACTGTTCAAGGTTTCTATGCACACATGGGTGTTAAGCTCATAGACAAGAAATTAGGTAAGGCTGGAGTTGACTGGTTATGATTTGGGTTACAGCTAGCCAGTATTACTGGGCTAGCCTGTAGCCCAGTAAGGCCCGGGTCTGGGATTGAAAACATTTACTGGAAATCTATTTGCCAGTAAATCTCTAATACCCTGAAGATGAGCCTTGGCCCATCTACTATCTGCCTCAATTTGCCCCAATTTTACCTTTTTCCCCCCAAACCTCTATACAACCTGCCCTCCACCCAACCTTGTGTATCATAAGTCTGCCCCTTTTATGTCACTGCCCCAACCCTTCATATTACTGACTGCCCCCTTTTGTACTCTAATAATTTAGAAAGGTGTCAACCCTAACTAGAATATGAAAAATAAACCAGGTGATTTCAGCTCAAGTAAGGGTAAGAATACATGATAATACTGTACTTAGAATGATAAGGTCCTTGAAGCCTGAAGTAAAGAGTAAGTCATATTTATTGAAAAGAGTAAGATTTTACTCAGTGTCTTTCTGTGATGAGCCATGCTGAACATTCCAGATAAATAGACTTCTTTCCTAGTTATTAATGTCTTCCTTGATTTCAAAATTAGATGTTAACACGTCAATAAAAATAATTACTACCTTGTAGTTTCCTTCCAGCAATGATTACTGTGTCCCCTGAGAATCCCAGAGGAACCACTTTAACTCTTTTTAAAGCAAGTACATTTATGACATATTTTGTTAAATATATATATTCTTTAGTGATCCCACTCAATGAACTAAAAGAAAGCCAAAAAAATCCCTGTGATTAAACATATACAACAAATAAGAAGCAATAGAAAAGAGCAAAAATGAAAACAAAAGCCATCCAAACATGAAATCCAAATATCCAATGTGGTTTTACCTGAATAAACTGTAAAACTACAGTTTTTTTTACCAACCTGCTAACCAAAGGGTATTTTAAAGAAAAATATTAAAATTTAAATAATAATACACTCTCAAAACCCTTACAGTATTTAAAAAGCACATAAATAACCAATGCAAAGACAATGATAATTTCACTTCTGGTGATGTTATTTGCTAAGGTGAACCACAAATAGAAATGAAAAAAAAAAAAACAGTTAAAGTCAGCAGTTAATATTTTTTCTTGCATAAACACAAATGGATTGATACTCCTGTGAATTTATTTGTATAGGTAAGCAATACCCCAGAGGTAAAAAAAAACTGCACAAACAACTAAATTACAGAAAGGTTCTGAATTAAAATTGAAATTCTTGGACAAGGGGATTTCCACAGTGCAGACAAACAGTTTTTTAATGTGCTTGGCTGGCAAATAGGACATTTTTTGCCAGGGTAAAATTATAGAATGATTCATAAAGACACACTCAATTAAAGGCTAAAGTTAAAATTATATACAGGTATATCATTATGAAATCCATGCTTGGCAAAAAAATTTGTTGATTGCTACTTGTTACCAAACATACTGAATTAAAATACATTTTAGTTTTCAGTTTCCAGTTTTGCATTCATTTTTGTTTTACCTCATGTGATGAATATCACATCTTATACATCAATATTTTAATATGACTATTGCATTTAAACTAAAGAGGTTCTATAGAAACAGTCCAACTAAGGAACTCTGCACAGCATTTCAGTGCTTTATAATTGCCAATAACTATTCTAAATAAGTAGATGCAATTTAGTCTTTGTATTGTTATAGTTGTTAGTTTGGTTTCCAGTGAAGCCATATAAATTAGAAATGGGTGGGTAGTTTATTCACATTCTCACTAAAAGTAGGGAATCTAGAGCAGTGCTGTCCAACTTTTCAATCCCAGACCCGGGCCTTACTGGGCTACAGGCTAGCCCAGTAATACTGGCTAGCTGTAACCCAAATCATAACCAGTCAACTCCAGCCTTACCTAATTTCTTGTCTACATGGCGGAGGGCCACTAATGGAAGCCAATTTTGACCACTCCTCTTTTCAAACGCACTCACTTCAAACCACACCCATGTTATCAGAAGAGCTTTTAAGACTATACCCACATTAATGGTGGTAGTGCAGCAAAAACCCAAAGGTTGGTGCTCATTGTAGGGATATCACCCTTTATTTATATGTGAAAGAATTATATTATGTCATATTAAGACACACCCTTAAATCCATAAGGCTCCTCCTCCCCTGTGGATAGTACCCGTATAGTCAGCATTCACCACTCTAAGGTTCATATGCTGGTGCCCGTTACAAGTTCACAGTGAACACACAAATTCACAAGTTCACAAGTCCACATATCAGCTGCTATTAATTGAAGTCCCAGCACCATCCAAAGGGAAAAGTTTAAAAAGCCTTTATTGGAAATTCATGACTTGGATCTCCGACAACAAGCAACGTTTGAGGCCTTAGCACAGCCCTTTTTTTTTTTTTTAGCACAGCACCCAACAGCATATAATGACACATATAATGTCTATTTCCAAATGCTATTAAACTCCCAGAACAAAGCACTGCCAGGTTCACCTCCCACAGGCAGCATAGGGCAGAGTATGGCACACACAGGCAGGATAAGGAAGGCAGAGTATGGCACACATAGGGTAGGCAGAGTATGGCACACACAGTCAGGGTAGGGCAGGCAGAGTATGGTGCACACACAGGCAGAGTAGTTCAGGCAGAGTATTGCACACACAGGCAACATAGGGCAGGCAGAGTATGGCACACACAGGCAGCATAGGGCAGGCAAAGTATTGCACACACAGGCAGTTTAAGAAAGGCAGGGTATGGCACCCATAGGGTAGGCGGAGTATGGCACACACAGGCAGGGTAGGGCAGGCAGAGTATGGGACACATGGGCAGCATAGGGAAGGCAGAGTATGGCGCACACACAGGCAGAGTAGGGCAGGCAGAGTATTGGACACACAGGAAACATAGGGCAGGCAGAGTATGGCACACACAGGCAGCATAGGGCAGGCAGAGTATGGCATCCCTTTTTTTTACTATGCATTTTACTCCTTGCTGCAATACCTCTTTCCATCGCTATTTTAGCTTGCCTAATAGCTTTTTGTGCATGCTTCAGTTGCTTCCTTGTACTTGATGAAAGTTTTTGCAGTCCCAGCTAGCTTGAATGCTTGAAAAGCAAGTTTTTTCTTGCCAACCTCGACACTAACACTTTTATCCAACAATAAAGTTTTTGCTTTGCAATGTTTTTTCTTGCTTACAAGGGGAATATACTGACCTATATACTTGTTAAGCAACATTGTTAAGATATTCCATTTCCTTCTGTGTTTAACCCTGTAAAAAGCATTTCCCAGTTGACACATTGCAGAGATACCCTTATACTGGTAAAGTCTGCACATCTAAAATTGTGAGTTACTCCCTTATAGAGCTGTCTCTGCAGCATTATCTCAAAGGAGACCATGTTATGATCACTGCCCCCTAAATGCTCACCCACACAAATGCTAGAGATGAGTTCAGTATTATTAGTTATCCCCAGGTCCAAAAGAGAGTCATTCTTAGTAGGTTCTTAAACTGCCTGAAATAAAAAGTTATCATTTAGCATATTTACAAACCTACTATCTTTTTCTGACTTGGCCACCCCATTACTCCAGTCAATGTCTGGATAATTAAAGTCCCCTGTAATAACAACTTGACCTAGTTGTGACGCCTCCTTTATTTGCAATAGTAGCCATTCTTCCCCTAACACAGCGTACCCCCTTCCATTAAAGTGCATTCCATCATGGCTATATAGATTGTACCCCATAGAAAAGTCAGCCCAGTGCTCTAGGAACCGAAACCCTTCCTAAACCCTCCCTAAACTTGCATGTGGCACAGGCAAAACTTAAAAAAAAAAGTTGATAGAACTGTAAAAACAGTTCACACCCTCAGTAAAGCTGCAAGTTTATGCAACAGTGACATTTACCTATCGTTGTTGCAAAAAAAGGGAAAAAAAGTATACACACAACACAGCTATACAAAACTTAAGGGCTTAGAAATTATTCATTTTTAACATGTCCCCTTTGCTTTTGCAGAGTAATCTGTTTTCTTCATTATGTGCATAATGTATTAATAAGGAAATTCCCCACAGTGCAGAACAGAAGTGAACTGTAAATTTAATTTAATCTTACATCTGCTGTCATTCCAGAAATGTGCCCTCATGGGCACTGGAGCTATGCAGAACGCATATGTGTTCTGACACCCTTTTAAAATCAGAATCTGCTATTTTACATAATCTATTTTCTGTAACTAAAACAGTCTGGAAATCACCCTTACTTGGATCAGGCAGTCTTATTCTTTATAGCAACATCTTACTAACAGCTCATGTCTCCTGTATATTAATTATTAAAACAGTATTCAACCCTAAATGGAATCCATTTAGGATAAGCTGATACATATATTGTATTTCCCTCTATACTGACTAAAGATAGATTCTGCAGCAGGGCCCAGGGATTCTAGGACATGCTAGTGAAAAGGGATAGCTAAATGACTGATCTGGTGTTTATTTAATGTCAGCATGGGAATTCCTAGGGAGACCCTTTCAATGCAGTATCTCAAAGTTACATGGTTGCACTTAAAAAATAAAATAAATGTATTTTTCTCAAACCCAACTAGTCTGTTGCACACAAGAAGGGAGCAAGGACATTTTTTGGCTTCAACAAAGCACTAAATGATGCGCAAGTTAGATATGGAAAAAGGGCAGAAGGGGGATTCCTACAGTATGTTCCTCTTTCCAAAAGCTGGCAGTGCTCTATTCAATGGGTTAGCCACAGTGGCAATAAAATAAAGGCAAAAAAAAGCCTAACTGCACATGTTTTTGCAATGACACACTGCCTTACTTGCTGTAAAAGATAATTTATGCGTTTGTTCCCCTCTGTTCTTAATATATTGTAAATTGTACTCCCTTCTAAAGGTGGCTACAACTAAACCATTTCAAATAAAAATAGATCTGTTATTATTTAAACCTCCTACATTTAAAAAATGTTTTACCCCTTTTATTAACAAATTGGAACTGTTTCCACATAATAATTGTTTTTTTGTGCCTCCTTGTTTTGTTTTATTCTAAGAGGGAAAAAATTACCTTGGATATCCTCCAACCCACAGAGAATGGAGATAATGAATTATGGAGAAAGAAGATAATGAACAATAAGAAAAGCTTGTACTTTGCATAAAGGGCCTCAGAAACCAACTACGAAATCTTTCAAGCCATATAATAGGCATAATATTCAATAGCAGCTTATAGTAAACAAATAAGCAAATTTGACTCCAGAGCCTTCTCTACTGGGAAAGACAAGCTGTGCAGTAGTAAAAGAAACAAAGAAACAGAAATGTGATCTCAAATATAGGCTTCATTTGTGGTTCTGGTAAGGTTAAGTCACTTGCTTTATTTTATGAATAACATACAGTATAATCCAACACCAGTGAGAGCACAAAATATAAACATTAATACATACTGTGCATAACTCTCAGATACAGGTATCCAACCCTATGTAGGCTATTTATTGTATCTGACTAGGGATTCACTGAACTTCACTGCTCTCACTGTAAAAAAAACCCTTTTCACATCTTAAGATGGAACCTTCTTTCTTCTAATT
Source organism: Xenopus tropicalis (assembly GCF_000004195.4). Lineage (NCBI taxonomy): Eukaryota > Metazoa > Chordata > Amphibia > Anura > Pipidae > Xenopus > Xenopus tropicalis. Next base: position 77,794,244 of record NC_030682.2, on the reverse strand, counting down.
TTAATGGATGGCCTCACAACAAATGAAAGGCTCTACTGTTGAATAAAGCAACAGAGAGTTTATTTTATGATCCATACATATCCATACATAGCTGTCAAAATGATGAAATCCCAACTAAAAATTCTTTATTACATCTGATTTGTGTTGAAGTGTAAGTGCAGTTGTACATGTTTGGATGCATTAAGTTAAATTTTTCCAGGCACATCTCACCATTAGGTCTAGAGTTATGCTGGAATTGTAGGTAAAAACGTGGTGTAATGAACTTATAGTTTGACATTGTCAGGAAACATTGGGGGGTTTTGAAAGATGAGGTACCGGGGGTCTCCAGTTTCAGGGAATTCCCACTTATATCCTATAAAAGAAACAGTACAACTGGTTTAATGCTGACTAAGTCAGACATAGGGACTTGTAAAGGTGCTCAAATCGTATTGAGTACGGTGAAACATGGGACATTTCCATGTTTGAGCTGCAGCTGCTGTTCAAATTGTCAAAAAGGAGAGGTGGTGTATCACCCACATAAGGGCACCCCTATAAGAATAAGGGGATATTATACATGTGCCACAACATTGGCAGTCTACTTGGCTAAATGCCCTTGTGGTTTACTTTATGTGGGGCAGACATGCTGCCCCATAAGTGAAAGAATCCAACATAAGTTGGCTGTAAAGACAGGGAAAGTGGAACAAGCAGTTGCGGCTCACTTTGTGGAAATGTGCCATGGAGTTCAACAATTAAAATTCCAGGTAGTGGATAATGTCCCAAAATTACGACGAGGTGGAAACAGGACTAAAATGTTGTTGTTGAAAAGAAGCAATGTGGATAAGGAAATACAACAACACCAAAGCCACTCAGCACATCAATTCTAATTTAAAATTTGAAACAGCCAGTCTCAATTAGCATTCGCTCACCCCTTCACAAAGTTGGTCCGGGTGCCATGCCCCAGACCCTTCACCCAGGGAAAATTATTTTCAAGACTATTTCTTCATTAAATTATCATGTAAATCACAGTTTTTCATGGACACTCACCCCACTGATCCGGTGGTCCGGGTGCAGCACCCCAGACCCGTAGCAAAGGGAGACCCAGCAGTCACAAGCCCAATTTCTCGATGGGTACGCACTCCAGACACGGGTGAAGGTGGTTTAAGAAATAGCTTTATTCACATTTGTCCTGACTCGTTTCGTGTTTTCCAACACATAGTCATAGGTATATTACAAATATACCTATGACTATGTGTTGAAAAACACGAAACGCATCAGACAGATGTGAATAAAGCTATTTCTTAAACCACCTTCACCCATGTCTGGAGTGTGTACCCATCGAGAAATTGGGCTTGTGAATGTGGATAAGGACACTAACCCCCTAAGGATTGAATACAGAGTACGGTCTGCAAGCTATTTTCAAGTGTAATTGATTTTAATGGGTTTTTAATCTTTGTGTTTTACAGATATTATGTTTTGGATAAATCCGGGTAAATTGAAAAGAAGTAACAGATTTTTGTATATAAAATGTGACATTGTAACAAGTTGCCTTTTAATAATATGTTGCAAAGTTTACATGTATAATGGCCAGTAGATGGCGAGATAATGTCATGTATAAAAGGCTTGTTTACTCAGGGGTTGGTAAGCTTGAGAAAAGGCCAGGACAGGCTTGAAACATTGCTATATTCGAAAGCCATGTATATCTAATAAAAGCTTTTTAATGATATTAAGGTGCTGTATGCTGTTTTTCATATGTTAATGAACTTATGTTTTGCACAATTTAGTATCATCAGCAAACTTAATGACAGTTCTTTCTAGCAATGCTATTCTCAAGGTCATTTATGAGCAAATTAAAAAGCAAAGGACCAAGGATAGAACCCTGCAGTATACTACAAACATCACTGGCCCAATTAAAAAAAAGTTTCATTTATTGTACCACCACTCTTTGTAATCTATCCTTCAGCCAGTTCTCTATCCAAGTACAAATATTATGTTGAAGACCAATTCATTTAATCAGTAAAGTGTGAAGGGAGCGCACGTATAAAGTGAAACAAAGATGAAACAAAAACAACTGATAGTGTAATAACGTTTTGAAACTTTGTTCAAATAGCTAAACCAATCACCTTGTTGTATGTGAAACAAATTACTATATCCACCACTGTGTGTAGTGACTCAAAAGGCTCACCAGAGGGCGATGAAGTCCTCTGGTGAGCCTCAGGATGAAGCGTACCGCGGTACGCGAAACGCGTTGAGTTTTATTTGCCTGATTACTTTCTACAGTCTGTAAGTAGTTTTATTTTTAGCAGTAATTTTATATTAAATGTTTTTACACTATTTGGCGTTTTTTCCTCTTTCCGTTTGAACTGGGGATTTGCCTACATCTAACCTGGTCTCCTACTGTTGAGCTTGACTTCATCGCCCTCTGGTGAGCCTTTTGAGTCACTACACACAGTGGTGGATATAGTAATTTGTTTCACATACAACAAGGTGATTGGTTTAGCTATTTGAACAAAGTTTCAAAACGTTATTACACTATCAGTTGTTTTTGTTTCATCTTTGTTTCACTTTATACGTGCGCTCCCTTCACACTTTTCTGGACACGTTTGAGACCCAGTCAAAGGGGTTATATTCGTAAGAGGAGCAGCAGTATCACAGCAATCACAGTACTTCACTGGAACTTTATCTAAAGCGCTGAGGACCGGGGTATGTTTCATACCTTTGTGCATCATTTAATCAGTAACCTTCTGTGTGGCATTGTATTGAATACTTTAGCAAAATCTACTAGCAAACATAGATGGCATCCATTACAGCATCCTCAAGTTTTAAGCTTCTGCTCACCACCTTAGAGAAGGCAATTAAATTTTTCTGGCAGGATTTATTGTGCATAAAACCACGCTACCACAGACTTATTATACTGTAAATAAAAAATGTATTTTAAACATCTAATTCCATCTAATTCCATTACACTTTCCAAAAGCTTTTCTACCATCAATATAAAATTAACAGGCCGATGGGTTTTGGAGAGCTGGATCTCTTTCTGAATGAGGATACCATATGAAAAATTATGATTTTGAAATCTATATTCTGAAAGGCTTACTTTCATAAAAAGAACTTGGATGTCAAATATTATTTTTAATATAATGTCCACTTTTAAAAGCCTTAGAAGCCTTCATTAAAAAATAAATGTAAAAAATAATGTAAAATATCTGACTTTTCCCTGTGTTAATCATACAGTATACCAATCTTTGATATCAAGGGTGCTATACCCTCTTGCTGAATTTTATTTTTATTTATAGACTTGTTATTTATTTTACTTTTTATAACAATACCTATTTTATTTTAAAGTTTGGTTTACCTGATTGCTTTTTGCATTTTCTGGTCTCCTTATACCTCACAGAAATTTCAGCTGATCCAAATAACTTGAATTCAAAGTTTTTCTTAACCACCTAGCCTAACCTTCCTACTAGAATGGTTTTGCTGCAGGTGTACTAGTCAAAAATCTGTAAATCAACATATAAGCGGCTCATTTTTATGATTTTTATATAACTATTAATTTTGTGTGTTCTAGCATTGTTTATGAATATTTTCCACTTGCAATGCCATTTTATACAGAAACATTGTTGCAAGCATACAGTAATTCTTTGGGCTATGAGGTTTTACAGTGTGATTTAGAATCAATGGCACCAGATCCTAGTGTGGCCAGATTAGCTTTATCTGGCTGCAGCTGCTTGCAAATATGGGGCAGCTTCTAGGATGTTTGCATTTGTTGGATGTAACTGGTTTAAGGTGAGACAACACAGTGTCAAAAGCATATCATATTTTCTTTAAACTTTTATCTCACACTTTATCCATGATAAAACTGCATGCCTTATATTTACAGTGGTTTTACATACCCCGTTTTTATTGTATAGGAATATCCGGTGTTGTGTACTCAAATATAACTTTTTAACTATAAATGTGCATACACATTTAAAACATACATGATGAATTGTACACCTACCATAAGGGTTTCTGTACAATTCCTTTACTTTTACATATTTGTTATTCAAAATCACTCTGTTTACGTATGATGTATGACCCTACCTGTCAGTGCAGGATGACTGGGGATTGAGTTGCTCCTCTCTGGAGGCAGGACAAACTAATTGATTCTTTTGAGTCTCCTCCTTCCTGGTGTCTCCATTTCTTCCTCAATTTTTTGGTTTGTCCTGTCTCTGAGGCAGCCTTTTCTCCTTCTTCTGCACTATTACTACAATAGATGTAAATATAATGAATAGGATCTTCACATGACAATCTGACTACTTAAGAGCTCTCTGGGTTATACACACTATACCAGATTGAGCCCAGTAACACATATCAAGTTTCAAGTTTTATTGTCATATACAAATAACAATGAAGCATCATTACTGTACTGACATTTTTTGACCCGTGTTCCTCCCAACTTTACATAGACATACAGTATTACATATTAAATATAATAAAAGTGAGCAATAAAGGTACAAGTATTTACAATAAAAAAAAAAATGCAATGAATTATTTGAAATTGTGCAGTGAGGATTTAAAGTGGCTTTGCTTAAAGTGACACTGAGAAGAGTCCAGTAGTTATGGGGAGTGTGCATTGGTGTGTGCAGAATGTCAGCAGTTCAGAAGCCTGATGGCTTGTGGGTAGAAACTGTCTCTGTATCTGCTGGTGCGGGTCTGGATGCTCCTGTACTGCCTGCCTGATGGTAGGAGCGTGAAAAGTCTGTGGCTGGGGTGGCTGGGGTCAGAGAGGATCCGCTGCATCTTTCTCCTACAGCACTGTATAGCCCAATATAGCTAATTGGGCATGTGCTCCAGCAGTCTGACTGAAAACTTTTTTTTTTTAGCCCTGGTTGTTAACCTTCTACCTTCTTACACCCAGGCAAGATCATACTGGCAAACTCAGATTGAGTCCCTTCAAGAGTGCACCCTTCACTTACAGTCTTTATACTGCAGGGAGTGTGGTATATGCCCACTGTCAACACATGTGGGGTATTTAACCTTAGCTAAATTTTTTTAGCTTAGTTTTGTTAGCAACACTATTGCATTCCAACGTCGGCCATTTGCGCTCAAACGCATACAGCTTTCGGTTCACAAGCTCTTCTTACGGCAGCCATTTTCATGCTGTGCTGTGCTACTTCCACTCACAGAGATCAGTCCTTTGATGGTACTGGCCCTACAGTGCTCTAACATTGCGGCATGATTGCATGATTTAACAAAGCATATCACTACCAGTGGTTGGAAAGCACTTATAACCATACAAAACCTATCATCAGTACCTACACGTTTAACATGGCCTCCACTCATAAGGAGCTAGTTTCCTTGATTGAAGAAATCAACCTACCAGATTAAAAAACAATGTAAACTGAAAGCAACAGTTTAAAAGACAATCAAAACTGCTTCAAAAACATGGCCTCCACTCATAAGGAGCTAGTTTCCTTGATTGAAGAAATCAACCTACCAGATAAAAAAACGATGTAAACTGAAAGCAACAGTTTAAAAGACAATCAAAACTGCTTCAAAATGCACACTAGGCTTCACCAGCAAAAGTACACCATTCATGGTCCTTCAGACACTTACTCTAGTTTCAAGGTAACAACATCAGCATTTGTACATGTTTCCCAAGATGACAATATACAAACATCCCTCACAAACTTTGGCTGTGTCAGGACCATCCACACACGTGGCCCTAAACGACATGGCAACACTGCCCCTAAACATAGACTCGCATCCTTAAAGCTAAAGCAAATTATTTTTGATATTACAGGTAGGAAAGGAGCCTTCCTGTCACAAGGCAGGATAATAAATTATCACTACAGATCTTCAACCAAGTAAACAATCAAGACCAACCCAACAACAAACCCAAGGAAAACCCAGCAGACATTACAGATCCCACTGCAGAATAAAGCAAAAAACTCAGCTAAAGGTACTACAGCTAAAGATCAGGATTTCTGACTATTCTTCTTGCCCGGGAGAAACAGATCAAGTTGGAGGAATATTGCAAAACTTTACAGGAATTTGATAACAATCTCTCACAGATCCCTCAGTCCTAAGCATCATTACCCAAGGGTACAAGATTCCCTTCCCCATAAGACCTCCTCAAACCTTCCAATTCAGACAGAGAAGAGACAGGCCTTATTCCCCATAATCCAAGACTTACTCCACAAAAAAGTCATCATACCAGTCCCCAAGCAACACCATTTTTCAGGCTCTTACTCAAATCTCTTCTTAGTATCAAAGAAGGATGGAGGGTATCAGCCAGTACCCAGCCTATATCCCTTTAATCGGTTTGTGAGGTACGATCGGTTTAAGATGCAATCTCTCCCATCTATCATCAAAAGCCAAATACATTCATGTATTTAGATATAAAATAGATATTAATGATGCACACTTACACATTCCTATACACAACATGCACCAATGCTACCTAAGATGCACCCTGTACTGGTCTCACTTTCAGTTTTAGGCTCTGCCCTTTGGTCTCACATCAGCAACTTGCATTTTCACAAAAGTCCTAAATGCCCTCCTAGCCATATTATGAACACAGGGCATCCATGTAACGGCTTACCTGGGTCATATTATCATTGTGGCAGCATCAAGAGAAATGGCAAAAGTCACACTCAAAGCTGTCTTTAGACTCTTCGATCACACGGGTGGATTATCGACCATCCAGAAAGCCAACTCACCCCAACCCAAAACATAACGCCAACCCAGAATGCAGAATTTTTAGAAATCCCCCTGCATAGTACTGTGCAAAAAGCCCTAACTCTGCGAAATGCAGTGTTTCAACTGCAATGAAACAAGTCCCCATCAGCCCAAGACATCCTCAGATTACTGGGCCTCATGGCAGCACACATAGAGGCCATCCCCTTCACCAAATTACAGGAAAGATGACTGCATATAAAAACACTAGAACTCAGAATGTGCTCTCACACATTCAAAGCATTTCCTGCACAACAGGCATGTCCGAATTTAATCAGACAATGGCACCACTGTGGCTTATCTCAATCACAAAGGAGGCACAAAAAGCTTATTAGCCTTAAAGGAGATAACAAATCATGGTGTGGCCAGAGGGAAACTTCACTCACAGATGGCAGATGAGATTTAATGTGGATAAATGTAAGGGCATGTACCTGGGATGTAAAAATATGCAAGCCACTTATACCCTTAATGGGACTGCACTAGGCAAATCCATAATGTAGAGGGACCTTGGAGTCCTTGTAGATAATAAACTCGGCTGTAGCAAGCAATGCCAGGCAGCAGCTGCAAGGGCAAACAAGGTTTTGAGCTGTATTAAAAGGGGCATAGATTTGCAGAAGGAGGGTGTTATTCTTCCTCTTTACAGAGTGCTGGTAAGGCCCCATCTAGAATATGCTGTTCAGTTTTGGGCTCCAGTTCTCTAACGGGACATTATTGAATTAGAGAAGGTCCAGAGAAGGGCAATTAAGCTGGTAAAGGGTATGGAATGTCTCAATTATGAAGAAAGACTGGCCAGGTTGGGTCTGTTTACACTGGAGAGGAGGCAGTTAAGAGGTGGCATGATAACTATGTAAAAATATATAAGAGGATCATATAATTACCTCTCTAATGCTTTATTTACCAGTAGGTCCTTCCAACTGGCATGAGGGCACCCACTCCGTTTAGAAGAAGGGAGGTTCCGTTTAAATATTTGTAAAAGGCACCACTACTAGTGAAGTTATACAATGGGGTAAGCGAAGGGAAACCCCTACCTAAATCAATGAAGGAGACTCTTATTGTCTTAATTTTAAAACCAGGTAAAGATCCCCTAGACTGCTCCTCTTATAGACCGATATCGCTCATCAATGCAGACGCAAAAATCCTAGCAAAGACCCTAGCTACCAGAATAGCTCAAAACCTCTCCAAGGTAATTTCCCCAAACCAAACTGGCTTTATGCCTGGGCGCACAACAGATATCAATATTAGAAGGCTGTTCACAAACATTTCGGCAAACCACGATAACCCAGGTAGTAGACTGGTTGCCTCCTTAGACAATATGAAGGCTTTTGATTCAGTGGAATGGGAATACTTATGGGCCACAATGAATCGGGTCCGAATACATTCTGTATACATCAATTGGGTTAAAGCACTATATCACCTTCCAGTAGCTAAGGTAAGAACTAACACTAAAGTATCCACACCCCTTACTATAAGTAGGGGCACCAGGCAGGGATGCCCCCTCTCCCCGCTTTTATTCGCACTCGCAATGGAACCCATGGCCTGTCGTATAAAAGCTCAGAACAACATTGAAGGTCTGAAACTGGGCCCCAACAAAGAAATCATCTCGATGTATGCAGATGACACCCTCATTTACTTACCTAACTCAGAACAAGCACTAGAAATGGTACTGCAGGTAATTGATTCCCATACTACCTACTCTGGCCTAAAAATCAACTGGGAAAAATCAGTGTTATTCTCAATAGACCCTCGACCACCAGACGCTCCCACTCAGACTAAAGGTCTACAATGGGTAGAGTCCTTTAAATATCTGGGAATTTGGATACATGCTAACCTAAATAAATTTGAAGAACTCAACATAAACCCAGTTCTTAAGCTAATAGAAAAAAAACTGAACAATGGGCAAAACTACCTCTGTCACTAATAGGTCGCATAAACCTGTTTAAGATGGTAATTCTTCCCAAATTGACCTATATTTTTAGACAAGCCCCAACTGTCCTTCACAAATCCACCTTTGCCAAACTAAAAAGCCTAACGACCACACTATACTGGAATCACTCACCCCCGAGAATAGCCCTCACAACCCTGCAACTCCCTATAAATAAAGGAGGCCTAGCAGCTCCAAACCTATTTTTATACTACCTTGCAGCGCAACTTACAACGGCCAGAAACTGGACAGTACCCACCTTAACCAATGCTGCAACTATTCTGGAAGCCCAAGTAATAGGCTCACTGGAAGAGCTAAAAAACCTCTTATACAGAGGCACTAAATACACAAAAAAAGCCTCTCCGCTAATGAAAGCAACTGTGAGAGCATGGCAAACCGTGAATAGTTTTTACCCCAAGCCCCAACAACATTACTCCTTATACATGCCGTTATGGCACAACCCCCACCTAAAACACTTCAGATCAATCCCAGATCCACAATTATAGGCACAATACAACATAAAATACATGGCAGATATAGTGGAAAATGGCAAGATACTAACATATCAACAACTTAAACAAAAATTCTTGCTCCCTAACAAGATGCTCTTTAGATACTTACAACTCAGGCATGCTGCGGAGGCCCAATTTGGCCGCACGCTAATTGATACAACCCCAAAACAAACAGAAATAAGAACGCATGCGGAAACCCTTAAGAAACCGCTATCGAGTTTCTATGCACAATTAATGGAAGCTGGTAACACACCCCTGAATAGGCTCTATATGAAATGGCAAAATGATATTCCCCAGCTTACAACAGAACAATGGGAAGATACTTTAGACTCTGCCTTCGAAGGGGTCATTAGCAGTAAAGACAAGATGACTCAACTAAACTACCTACACAGGACCTATCTTACCCCACAGAGGTTACACAACATGAACCCTACACTATCCCAGAACTGCCCTAGATGCCAATACACCCCAGCAAGTTTTATCCACATGACATGGGAATGTCCTAAAATAAAACGTTTCTGGGGAAAGGTCATACAGTGCATAAAAGAAAAAACAGACATAACACTTCCAATGGATCCCAAGGTTACACTACTCAACCTAGTAGAAGAAATCTCACCAAGAAGGGCACAAAGAACGTTAGTGTCAATACTATGTATGTATGCAAAAAAATCCATAGCAATCCACTGGAAAGCCAGTGCTGCCCCATCTACTCACTCCTGGAAACAATTAATAGAAAAGGCCATTCCACTCTATAAACTCACCTATATGAGAAGAGGTTGCCCAGACAAATTCTATAAAGTATGGGAACCCTGGTTAGATATAGATCCAACAGTAGATTAAACCCCTACATGACACAACAAAGCAGAACGAAACAAACACACACCAAAATGGTACCTCCCCCTAAGTATAGACACCAAGAGAAATAGTAAGCAAGGAATAAGACACCATCAAGGTTAAATTGGTTAAATTTTAATTTTATTTTTTTTTTTGTTTATTATTCTTATTTTCACTATTAAACATGGCATGTATAATGATACTCTGCTCTATTACAAGTAAATACAAAAATGCAAAAGCAAACTTAATAATGCATGTAAACAACTGTATGTAATGCTTTGAAATGTTTAATAAAAGAAATGTTAAAAAAAAAAAAAAAATATTTGTGAAAGGATTTTTTACTGTGAGAGCTGTGAAGTGTGTGGAATTCCCTCCCCGAATCAGTCGTGCTGGCTGATACATTAGATAGCTTAAAGAAGGGGCTGAATGGCTTTTTAGCAAGTGAGGGGATACAGGGTTATGGGAAATAGCTCTTAGTACAAGTTGATATAGGGACTGGTCTGATTTTGGAGGCAGGAAGGAATTTTTTCCACTCTGTGACAAATTAGAGAAACTTCAGATGGGTTTTTTTGCCTTCCTCTGGATCAACTAGCAGTTGAGGTTATATATAGGCATTATGGTTCGACGTGATGGAAATACGTCTTTTTTCAACCTAACTTACTATGTTACTATGTTACATCTTCATTCAGAATTGGCAAGCAGACTACCTCAGCAGACACACGTTGGACCCAGTGGGCATGATGGCTTCTCAACACACAGTTCCCCAGATTCTACACCAGATTCTGGAGAGGATAGATACTCTGGTGAGTCCATAAAACTGGCTTGCTTATATATTCCCTCCCATTCCACTTATTCCCAAGGTGAGTCAGAAGATTGGGTCAGAATCAGTAACCAGCATAATGATTTGTGAACCTGATCCAACTTTCTCAGGATGAACCATGGACTTCCGTACTTTCTCAAGGGCCAGCAGCTGCATACTACATTCACAGTCTAAATTTGAATCCCAACTCTGGAGAGATAAAGAATTTTCAGCATTAGTTACTGCTACCCTCCTGGTGGCCCGCAAGCCTACAGCTTTCATACTATCAGACTTGGCCCCTCCTACCTACAGAAGGTAACTTCCACATTTCACATAAACCAGGACATAGTCATTCCGTCTTTCTGCCCTAAACTAGCAAATGACAAGTAGTGCCAACTTCACAAGCTGGATGCATTAAGAGCTTTAACGTTCTATCTCAAGAGGCCTTTGAGCTTCAGAAAATCAGACATTCCTTTATTGTCTATTAGTGTCCCTATACCAGGGAAGGTAAGAACCCATCCATCTCAAAGCACACTGTACCAGGAAAGTTAGCACTTCCCATTCAATGCAGAATTCACCCTCTCCTGCACGATTTCCAAAGCAGCGTCTTGGGTGTTTTTTTCACAGTGATTTTTTTGTGGCGATTTTTTCAGTGCAAAAACATTGGAATTTATTAGCCTTTTGTTTGCTCGACTGTGTTCTGTGCAAAATAAATTGGAGTCTGTGGGCATTTTTTCAATGCAACTTTTTTTTAGCAAAATACATGGGCATCTTGTTAAGTGGCAGCATTTTTCAGTGGTTTTGCACTAATATTCACCAGTGACAAAATGTGAAATTTTGCTGTGAATCTATACCTGTTAAATTATTTTGCTCATCACTAATGGTAGGGAGTAGCAGTACTTCTATACTTTCTGAACCAATAGCTCTCGCTGCAGATTGATGAGTGTAAGACAAGCTAACAGATCATCCACTGAATTTATAAAAAGACTTTAAAATTACATTAAAAACTGTAAAAAACAAGATATTTGATCATTCAATTCAAAACACATCAAGAGTGTGCTTCTAAATATCAATTACTTGATTGTAAAAACACTCACATACCATTTGTTAACTGCTTGACATACCATACTGACATATTTATATTTTAATCAATATTTTACATGGACATTTTATATGTCCCAAGTACATGAAAATGAGGATGTTGTATGATTGACTGATGATCTTATGACATACAACTTTAACCACATCCTTATTTCCACAAGATTTAATTCCCATTAAAGCTGCATCATGTAGACTTACTGTAGGTTACTGTACATTATGTTATGGAATGTGTCTAAAAAATGGAATTTAGCATGTGCTAAAACTTGGAGGTGTGGCCCACCTTTCTAAAGAATAAAAGTACAAAGTGGGTTGTTGGAGTGCTCCAAGGCTAATAATTATAAAGTTAAAGTATAATGGAAATGCTCCTTATTTGAGTAAACACACAAAAGAGGGGGTTCTGTCCCTTTAATGTGATATCTCCCCTACAGACCACAGCAGGGGAGAATACGCCATAGCATTGGCAAGGAAGTGCCAACCTATCAAAATATGATCATAGGCAAATGGTTAGGACCACCATATGGTGTTTACTTTGACATAGGTATGAAGTCTTAGCAATTTTACAATCATACACTCTTTACTTAAAACCCCTATTTTTTAAAATGTGTGCAGAGAATGAATTACTTGGAAAATACTGGGCCAGGGAATGTGTGGCAAATTAATTTACTTTGGGTAAATGCCAATGAAAATGAGATTCTGCAATTCATAATAAAACAACTTAAGTGGCAACCACCACTGTACACGTCCATGGAACTTAATAGCTTGCCTATGGTAATAAAATATTAAAATGGATTTCAGCGTTGTGCAGAAAAAATCTATTTTTGCATATGTGTTCTGTGCACCCTACAGAATTTATGTTGCAAAATTCAGAGGTCATTTCTTATGTCACTTTAGTATATAGCTGCTTTCTGAAGGTGATGATTTTCTTACTTAAGCAAGTGAAGTACTATTGCCATCTGCTGTCAGAATGAAAAAATGTATACTGTTGTGTGCTAGAAAATTGAAAACCCCATTTAGATCTATTTGCAAGTGTAACAAAATTATGTTTTCTGTTCTTCGACTTCAGCTTATTCTTCTGATTCTTTTCTTATTATTATTCTTAGCCCCCCCATATTCTAAACGCTACTCCTCCTACAGTTTTAGGGGTACAACACCAAAACTCTCCACACTTCTTCGTTCTATAGAGGAGCAGGTTGCTTGTGCTTTTCTAAGTGATCCCGGCCCCTGTCTTTTTGTGGCACCGCTCTGAACACCCCTATTTTTTATTATTTGATGACCCAAAGTGGAAGGAGCCAACAACATCCTATTGACTTTTGTAGGGGATCAGAGAACCCTGTCCCCTGTTTCTCTGTCTGTGACATCATCCAGCCCAGCTACAGACTGGGGAAGGACCCGATTGGCTGGATGCCCCAGTGCACATCTGGGAGAGGCATGCTCAAGGTTTGGAGCCAAAAATCTAGGGACGGGCCCAGCAGTTTATAAAGGGAGCCCCTGCTGTTGTTTGCCAGTGTTGAAAGAGAGATCTAGAGTGAACAGCCAGTACAAAGTGTTGTGAGTTCAGACTGCAAAGATAAAAGACTGCTGGGCTGCCAGAGAGTACAAGTCCTCTGTGGTATCTGTGTGTGTATCCCCTGTAGTGAACAGGTATTGTTAGTTTGCCTGCTACGTGGGAGCAGCCACCTTTTCAAAGGGGAAGATACTCTGGGGCAGGTAGCGCTACCTGGGGGGACTTAAGAGCTCTTGGGGAAGGGACTGAACTGATTTAAGGGTTGGGGTCTATCCGGATCCAAGTTGGGGCTGGGCAAGTACAGAGACTGTGTGCCAGCAGTGGATAGACTATAAAAGTTCCTCAGGACAGGATTATCAGTTATCCCTAAAGCTGTTCTACCTTCTATTTCAAAAGTTAAATAAAGTTTGATATTGCTGCTTGCTGCAAACCGTGTGTGATTATTTCCTAGTGGAAATCCCCTTGAGGTGTGCTCCTCAGTGTCCACTAGGTGGAGGCACTGTGCTGTTCACAGTTCCCAGTATCTATGATTCAAGAGAACAACAAATCTCCTGTTTTTCTAAGCCTATACACAGCCAAATTTAGTGAATGTGCCAAGAAAGGGTTACACTTTAAAGGGGAAACTGCTGCCAAACTTACAGCTATGAGGCTCACTCACCAAACTTAAATCACATAGTCATGGGGTCAGCCTGAATGAAAATATGATATCTGTTGGATGCCCAAAAGTGGGCCGAGCTACAAACAGCAATTAGATTTTACCTTTTGACTTTCAGAGAAGGAAATTCAACCTGCTGCCATTCTTACAGGAATAACGCCAGGGTCCCAAAACTTTGTAGAGTTAGGCACCAAATGTGATTTAAGGTTAGAAAGAGTGGGTGGAGCCACCAACAGCCAATCCGATTTTACCTATTGAATTTTATTGGCTTAATGCCAGGGTTCCCAAATTGCACAGTTTGTCACTGGGTGACTACGTCCCAATTTTGGAAAAATAGGCGGAGCCAACAACAGCCAATCAGATTTCACTTATAGACTTTTATTGGTTTAAATGTAAACTGCTTTAAAGGTGAAGGAAAGAGTTAGTCACTTGGGGGTGCCAAAATGTTAGGCACCCCCAAGTGCCTTTAATCTCTTACCTTGTATCCTGGGCTGGTGCCCATGTTAAGAGAGAACCCCACCAGCCAGGGTAGCAGTGAGCGCTTCCTTCTTCCTTATTGGCGCACTTGTGCATGCGCATTAGAGTGAAAAGCCGAACTTTAACAACAAAGTCGGTTTCTCACTCTACTCCGCATGCTCCGGCCCAGGGATTTCATCGGCAGAAGAAATGAGGAAGAAGGAAGTGCTCGCTGCAGGTACCCCGGGCTGGTGCGGTTTTCTCTGAACAGGGGCACCATCCCGGGGTACAAGGTAAGAGATCAAAGTCACTTGGCGGTGCCTAACATTTTGGCACCCCCAAGTGACTTAGCCTTTCCTTCTCCTTTAAATATTAATACTAAGGTCCCCAAACTTTGCAGAGTTAGTCACCATGTAACTGCAGTTAAAGGTTAGGAAAAGTGGTAGGAGCCACCAACAGTCTCAGATTTTACCTGGTGACTTTCAGTGGGCAAATTCAACCTGCTGCCATTCTCACAGTATAAATATCAGGGTTCCAAAACTCTTCACAGTTGGTTACTATGGGACTGCATTTTTACGTTTGAAAAAGTGGATGGAGCCACCAGCAGCCAATCAGATTTCATCTATTGAATTTTTTTTGTTTAAATTTAAAATTCTACCATTCTTATATTATTTACGCAAAGGTCGCTAAACTTTGCAGAGTTAGTCACTGGGTGACAATAATTCAAAGTTTGAAAAAAGTGGGTGGAGCCTCAGACTGCCAGTTAGACTTATTTCATTGATTTTAATAGGGAAATTTAAAGTGCTGCCATTCTCACAGCTGACACCAGTGTCCTCAAACTATTCAATTGAATATCATTGGTTTATATTTATACTGCTGCCTTATTCACACTGTTTATGCCATGGTTCCCAAACTTTTCACAGTCACTGGTTGACTACGTATTCAAGGTTAGAAAAAGTGGGCGGGGTCACCACCAGCCAGTCACATTTCTTTAATTGATTTCAGTGGGGAAATTTTAACTGCTGCCATTCTCACACGTTTAATGCCAGTGTCCCAGTTTGTCACTGGGGGACTAAGGTTAAAGGTTAGGAAAAGTGGGTGGAGCCACCAACAGCCAATCCGTTTCCACCCATTAAATTTCATTGGCTTTTATTTAAACTGATGTCATTATTTAAGCATTAATTCCGGGGTTGTTAAACTTTAGTCACTGGGCATTTGCGGCACAAAGTTAGAAAAAGTGGGTGAAGCCACCAACAGCCAATCACATTTCACCACATTTACTTTCAATTGGGAAATGTAAAATGCTGTCAGTAGGTTAATCATCCCTGTATTAGATACATGATCCAACACATCCCTGTGGATGCATGGATGGATTAATCCCTTTATTGGATCCATAGCAGTCTTTCTGCCATAAGGAAGCAGGGTCTGACCATAATACACTATCTATTTTTGCATCCTTCAGCCATTGGAGATGGAGTTGTGATATAAATACAGTATGTAGTCTTAGCAAGAGTAGCTATTTTGAGGTACCCAATAAAAAGTATATTGTTTACCTGAGGTATTATTAAATTGCCATGTAGTTATTGTAAATCTTTAGAAGCTACCCTCACTTTGAGTGAGTGAGCATAGATGGGCCCTTAGAGGTGTCTATAAGGGGACTGATTGCAAAGTTCAGGTCTCCTTCCACAATCAGTAAACCTGTAGCACATTTCCATCCAACATCCAAATATGTTTGATTTATGTTAGGGAGATAAAAGTTTTCTATTGTGCAGGGCATGAGGTATAATAAAACTTTAATTAATACACATCTACCGTTTGAGTCACTCAGGACGTCCTCTAATTGAAAGTTTATATTTTTGTGTATTGCTATTGCAACCCCCTGAGTTTTGTGAATGGGAACGTTATCATATAATCCCTAATTAACTTAAACTCCCCATTTTGCCACCCTGTTAGAATGAGGTGGGTGCAAGCAGTGGTAACAGTGAGTGTAGGAACTGGCCAACTGGGGGGTGACTTTGACATAGTTGCCCAGCTTAAATATACTGCAATATATGGATTAACATTCTGTGTTTTATTTTAAGGGAAGGGCACTTCTTAGTAGCCTAGTGCACAAAATGTGCACAATATATATATATATTTTGGGGGATCACAGTACGTCATAGTAACATAGTAGTAACAGTAACAGTGCTGTGTACATAAGCAAGTTACATAGTAAGTAACATAGTAAGTTGGGTTGAAAAAAGACATACGCCCATCACGTTCAACCATAATGCCTATATATAACCTGCCTAACTACTAGTTGATCCAGAGGAAGGCAAAAAACCCCATCTGAAGCCTCTCTAATTTGCCGCAGAGGGGAAAAAATTCCTTCCTGACTCCAAGATGGAAGTCGGACCAGTCCCTGGATCAACTTGTACTAAGAGCTATCTCCCATAACACTGTATTCCCTCACTTGCTAAGAATCCATCCAGCCCCTTCTTAAAGTTATATAATGTATCAGCCAGCACAACTGATTCAGGGAGGAAATTCCACAACTTCACAGCTCTCACAGTAAAAAAAACCTTTCCAAATATTTAAATGGAACCTCCCTTCTTCTAACCGGGTGGGTGCCCTCGTGTCCATTGGAAGGACCTACTGGTAAATAAAACATTAGAAAGGTTATTATATGATCCCCTTTTATATTTATACATAGTTATCATGTTACCTCTTAAGCGCCTCTTCTCCAGTGTAAACAAACCCAACTTGGCCAGTCTTTCTTCATAACTGAGACTTTCCATACCCTTTACCAGCTTAGTTGCCCTTCTCTGGACCCTCTCTAACTCAATCATGTCCCGTTTGAGCACTGGAGACCAGAACTGGACAGCATATTCTAGATGGGGCCTTACCAGCGCTCTGTAAAGGGGAAGAATAACCCCCTCCTCCCGTGAATCTATACCCCTTTTAATACAGCTCAAAACCTTGTTTGCCCTTGCAGCTGCTGCCTGGCATTGCTTGCTACAGCCAAGTTTATTATCTACAAGGACTCCAAGGTCCTTCTCCATTATGGATTTGCCTAGTGCAGTCCCATTAAGGGTATAAGTGGCTTGCATATTTTTACATCCCAGGTGCATGACCTTACATTTATCCACATTAAATCTCATCTGCCACTTAGCCGCCCAGATTGCCAGTTGGTCAAGATCCTGCTGCAAGGATGCCACATCCTGGATAGAATTGACTGGTCTGCAGAGTTTTGTGTCATCTGCAAACACTGATACATTGCTTATAATACCCTCCCCTAAGTCATTTATGAACAAATTAAACAAAAGTGGACCCAGTACAGAACCCTGAGGGACCCCACTGAGAACCTTATTCCAAGTAGAGAATGTACCATTAACAACCACCATCTGTACCCGATCCTGTAGCCAGTTTTCTATCCATGTGCAAACGACTTCACTAAGACCAATAGACCTTAGTTTAGAAAGCAGTCGTTTGTGGGGAATGGGATCAAATGCTTTGGCAAAATCCAAATAGATTATATGTTCTGCATCCCCACTGTCCAGCTTCTTACTTACCTCATCATAAAAAGCAATTAAATTGGTCTGACATGACCTGTCCTTCATAAAGTCATGCTGATTACTGCTCATAATGCCATTCTCCACTACATAATTTCGTATGTGATCCCTTAACAAGCCTTCAAATAACTTGCCCACCACGGATGTCAAACTTACAGGCCTATAATTGCCAGGCTAAGATCTTACACCCTTTTTAAATACAGGAATGACATTCGCCTTCTTCCAATCCGTAGGTACCATACCTGATGAAAGAGAGTCTGAGAATATCAGAAACAATGGCCACTGTAATTCTGACACTAGCTCTCTCAGTACCCGAGGGTGTATTCCATCTGGCCCAGGTACCTTGTTTACATTAATCTTGTGTAACCCTTTAAGCACCATATCCTGTGTCAACCACTGTGTAGTTGGAGCTGAGGCAACAGTGCAGCTATTGGGTGGGACTTGGAACTGGCTCCTCTACTGTATACACAGAAGAAAAGAACTGGTTAAGCAGATCTGCCTTTTCTGTATCCACTGTAACCATATTGTTATTATAACTCAATGGGGTCACACCCTTAACCTGCATCTTTTTACTATTAATATACTTAAAAAACTTTTGGGGGTTAGTCTTGGCCTCTGCCGCGATGTGCTCCTCATTTTCTATCTTAGCCTTCCGGATTGCTGTTTTACAACACTTGTTATAGTGTTTATAATCATTAAACGCAGCTACTGTCCCCTCTGACTTATATTTCTTAAAAGCTTTCCTTTTTTGCCCTATTAACTGCTTTCCCTCAGAGTTAAGCCACATAGGGTGATTCTTAACACTTCTACTTTTTCTTATTAATGGAATAAATTGAGAACAGTAATGATTTAATATCATTTTAAATGACAACCATTTCTGCTCTGTGTTTTTATCAGAAAACATAATGCCCCAATCTATGCCCTGAAGCGCTGCCCTTAAGGAGCTAAAATTTGCCTTCCTAAAATTCATTGTCTTTGTTACCCCCGTGTAAATTTGTTTCCTGCTCCAAACATCAAATGAAATAACATTATGGTCACTATTACCCAGGGGTTCAACCACTTGCACATTTGCTATACGTTCTGGGTCATTAGAGAACACTAGATCCAATATAGCATGGTTCCTGGTTGGCTCCTCAACAACCTGTGACAAAAAGTTGTCATGCAGCAAGTTTATAAACTTGTTCCCATTTACTGTCCTGGCAGTACTATGGCTCCAGTCAATATCAGGATACCGTATATACTCGAGTATAAGCCGAGTTTTCCAGCACTCAAAATGTGCTCAAAAAGGAATCCTCGGCTTATACTCGAGGCAAGTAGTAAGTGCACTTACATGTCTGAGAATCGAGCACTGAGCAGGCACAGCACACACACCCCGAGCCGTACCGATAATGTACACACGTCGGCCGCACCCAACCCCCCCCACCCCCGTGTGATGCGCCGCTCACAACCGAGAATGTAAGCACGGCACGTCGGCCCCGTGAAGCTCCGCCCAGAACAGAGAACGTACGCTCGGCACGTCGCCCCCGTGCGATTCGCTGGCCCGTACCGAGATTGTACAAACGCCGCCCGCCCCCAAGCGATGTCGCGAGTGAACTCATGGCATTCCATGCGCACCTTTCATCCCCGGTTCCGAGAATGGACAGATAGCACGTTAGGCGTCCCGGCACCCAAGGTCTGAACAACCCCAGGGTACAAATTCAACACGCAAATGGTACAAACGCAATGGCACTGTCCTGCCAGAGCTCATGGCAGACAAAAACTTTGCTATGCAGGTAAGAGACAAGTACCCGTTATTTTAAGTTTATTGGAATAAGCACGATAAATGTATGCTGTATTTCTGACCCCTCCATACATATCAGCTAGCTGGCACCACTGCCAGGTGGGCACAGGCCAGAGTCCCACACCTGAACCTGTTAGGTTGTTAGAGGATGCTGGTTGTAGTTCAGTAATGGCTGTAGGAAGGATAAAGGATTGCAAACACAGCCCTGATCTGCAGTATGGTGTGTGGGCAGGACAGGTTGCAGTTCCGTCAGCGACTAGATGTAAAATTCCTAATGTGATATTTTATGGCCAGCAATCAAAGTCATTTGTATAGCAGCAGCAGGAATAGCCTCCACCCGCTATTAACTACCAAAAGTGATTAATAAAGTAACAGAAGCAGTGGACTCTGCCAACTAACAAGTATAGAGACCCAGTTAAAACAAATTGCTCATCTATATAGATCACTTGACCACACCTCTTTTTTGTCTACATCTGTCCAGTTGATGATGACCCCTGTGGCTCCATAAAGTAGAGTAAGTCCTGTGCCAACTGGTCAGAGTTACATTAGCAGCTTAATGCTGTTCTGGCCAGAGAATGTATTCATGTAACAAGTGCCGGTGATTTACACTAATTAGTCCTTTTAATAAAAAATTTATTGAAACTTAGCAGTAGCGGCTTCATTTCCCACCCTAGGCTTATACTCGAGTCAATACGTTTTTCCAGTTTTCTTAGGTAAAATTAGGTACCTCGGCTTATACTCGGATCGGCTTATACTCGAGTATATACGGTAATTAAAATCCCCCATTATTATCACTTGCCCCAAACTAGCAGCCTTTTCTATTTGCAACAGGAGCTGAGCCTCCTCCTCACTTACATTAGGGGGTCTATAGCATACCCCTTCATACCCCTACTCATAAAGTGCTTAATGTGGTATTTGGGGGGTTTAGCCACCAAGTGGGTAATATACCATTTTTAAAGTGTGGGGAGGTATGCTGATATTTTTTTGGCATGTTTGGGATTTATTCAATTATGAAAATCAATTTATTGTCTACTTATATGTTTGACTGTTTTACTTTAACCTGGAGTCAGCAGCATAAGTTAAAGAAAAAGTTCAGTAACCTACATGCACTGAGCTGAGAGGACAGGGCAACATCAGAGTGAGTAAAAAGGGGAGGATAGATTTGGAAAACTGGTAATGCAGGAGACTACAGATGAGTATGCAGGGTGTCTGCAGGGAGATGGATTAATGCTAAGATCTGGGAACTAGCAGCCATATTGCTATTCAGGGTCAGACTGGCCCAGCAGGCACTGGGTAATATTTAATGGGCCCCAGTCCTATTTAGGTGTTTTTTATCTGTTCACTTTAGATGATACCCATGCAGTACCACTGCAAGCAGCATAGCATCCAAGTTGGCAATTTCACTTCTGCCACCAGTTTAGTGGCTTTATTAGATACAATGCTCTATCATTCATTTTGCCATTCCTCCCTCAATCTGCCAGGCATCCATTTGTAACACTTAAACTATAAAAGATATAAAAGCTATAGGCAACCAGGGGTGCTCCAGGCAGGAACTAGGTTTCACCAGTAGCCAGAGGAACTTATATGTGCATTGAAATAAGTATATTTCCTTTTTAGATTACATATGTCAGTGTGCCATATGTATTTCATCTGTGGTTGATGAACTCTGATGCTGCTTATAGCTTTTGTGTTCTTTCTTCTGTTCTCCATATTGTGTCATAACCTGTTCAGAGATGTACCCAAAAAGAAATCCAGCATAGCATTCTCCTATATCAAGCACATTTATATAATAAATGTCTGGTATAGTATCAGTGAGATGCTAGGAAGTGGTTGGAACTTTAATTTTAAGAAAGGGAACGCAGTCTTAGAAATGCTGTAGCATTGTGGCCTATGGATTGTAGTTGCTTCCGATCATTATGTTCATTATGTATAATAACATAGTATGTAGGATACACTCATATGTGTATGTGTCTATGCATCCCTGTGTCTTTCAGCCCTGTATTGTACATATTAACCAATTAAGTCACACAGCAGAACCCACTTTGACAGCCCCCTGCGGAGATGTTAACCCTTCAGTTTTTTAACAGATGCACACCCGTACACATGCAGATACTCCAAAGGAAGGCTAGTACTCCCACAGTGCTCGGCCAATCTGCACTAAAAGTGAAAATTCCATCCTGACTCCTCCAAATTTCAGTGGATTTTACATCCTGGAACATAGCTTTTACAGTACTATGTATTAAGGTTAGAAATACACACTTACACACACTCACCCTTACACACACACAAGGATCAGGCAGAAATGGACAGAAGGTTAGCCTGTGGAGAAGGAGGGCTAAAATAAATGTGGTAAGAAAAAAGGTTAAGGACCAATACACACACATACAAATACACACACATATACATACACACATATGATGACACAGGAGGGATGACAGGAAAGGGTTTCAGGGAGTAGGTAGAGGGACAATGGCAGCAACACTCCCTGAATAATCTTGGAATGGAACACTGAAATGAAAAAGCTTAGTTATTGTTGAAATAAGAATACATTACAGCAAAGTTATTGGTTTTTCTGAAATAAAAAGGCTCAGTCTGGCTACAGTATATCAGCTTCCACGGCATGACACTTTTTATTCTTTAGCAATCATCTAATGCCCAATCTAGTGCCTAGTGACAAACCCATTCTGCTTCAGCAGCCCTAAGAGAGTTTCCATATGCTTGTCCATTGTTGCCTTATTAGAGAATCAGCAGGGCTATCTGTAGATTTAGCTAGATTTCTACTTAGTGTCGGCAACCTAGTACAACTTAAAGATAGCTTATAAGTTATGTTCTGTGACTGATCAGCCCATGAGTGTATGGAGGACCAAACTCACAGTGATTGCCTTTCTATTGTTCCGCTCATTCAGACAGACATCCCATATGATTGGAACAAAAGTAAGTGTGTTAGAGTTCCACTGGCCAACATGAGGCATCTGCAGATTACACTGGGTATAGGTTTAATTTGATATTGCCTATCAAAACAAAACAATCTGCAGTAAATAGATGCATTACCAAAAACTCCTGGAGCCTCATGGTAATGACTTTCTTGTGCGAGTGTCAGCCTTTCCCTCTCTTCTCCTTTATTGGTTATAAATTACAGTATTGGGAGTGGTTCCATGTTTTTGGGGTAATATACAGTACTAAACATTTTATAGTTATATTGATATGCGCACTACCATCCCATCAAAACCACTAGGTTTTATTTTTGTTTTTAGCTACAGTATGGTCCTACATATATCAAAAGATAGAATGGAATAATTAGGTGGAACCTGTTATCAACAGAATTATACAGGTTTAAACGGTTTTGGGTTTTTTTTTGTCTGTTTTTAATTTATAAGAAAAAAGGGACCGTTGTTTTCATTCTAGCAGGCTAAATGTCTAAATTGTAAGTTATAGGACAAAGGGCCAGATTCAATTCAAGCTGAGAATATACTCTCATAATTCCCTTCCAGATTTTCCCATACATTTTAATGGCAATTTCACAAACACAAGATAATTATGTAAATGAATATGATCCAGAGTGCTCTAATAAAAACCCTATGAATATTTACCACAAAGAGCAAACTATATTCTTTTTTTTCTTTAATCAGCATGTGTACAGAATGTACTGACAGATTGTATCCTGTTTGTGTGTAAAATCTTTTGGAATACTGCTGCCCATATGTATTTGACAGCTGGTAATAATAATGAAATACCATCTCACTCATTGCACAGCAATCATTTTATGAGAACTAATTTCTATTGCTATCAATATTTTTTAAATAATCTTTTCTATATACATATATATATATATATATATATATATATACATATATATATATATATATATATATGTGTGTATACACCACTCCTTATGGGAACATAATAAAAAGATGATACTAAATTCATCAATTTTAAATGATCCCACCGTTCCAATACAGACTAAACATCACTACTGCCCAGATATTCCTAACTAACAAACAAAGTACCCAAAGCCAGTCATTTTGGACTTTTCTTTTAATAGGCAATATCAACCTATACCCAGTGTTTGGTACTGCTGGTATAACTGGTATGAGTTCTATGGTGATAAATGTGTGCGAATTTATGTTATGGTGTGATCTCCTTGCCCAACCACACCTTTCCTTTGTTGGCAGCCTGCCTTGATCTGTATCCTATTTAGTGATCTTTGTCTGCTACCTGCTACCTTTATTCTTTGCCTCTCCACAGATGATAATCTACTGGTGTTGCCATTACCATATGGACTTCAACCTGTGTACACTCAACTGGTCCTTCATAACACATATCTGCACTCTGCTGGCTGGATTACAGATGGGATGGAGGCTGAAAACCATAAGGGCAAACAATAAACACTGTAGGCCCAGATCTTATTTTGAAACTGCCATTTTTATTGATAATAATCATTGATACTAACTCTTAACTGACGTCTTATTTTTTTTAAAAGATACAATCTGCTTCCAAACCTTAGTGCTTGGTATTTATTTAAAGCTAACCTACTGGATAATCTAGGAAGGCGTCTTCCTATTTCCAAACTAAATCTTAATAGTGTACCACCATACTGCCCACAATTTTTTCTATATTTTTTCTGTAGTGCCAACAGATATTGTGCCACTCCTTGTTAAAGTTAAAGTAATTAACCAATGAAATGAATGAAAAATTGATGAGAAAAATAAATACAGGTATAGGACCCATTATGCAGAATGCTCAGGACCAAGGGTATTCTGCATAAGGGGTCTTTCTGTAATTTGGATCTTCATACCTTAAGTCTACTAAATGCCATGTAGCATTCAAACTATTTACTTTGTCTTATAGACAGTCAATTTTGTGTGTTAGTTGAGCTTTTCTGAGGCATTCGCGTGATTTGCTTCAGTTTGCCGGTTTGCTCAGTAAAGCGTTTTAGCCCATGTTACTGCAAGTGCTCTGATTGGTTTGCAAGCATGAAACATTAGCAGGAGCTTATTTTCTGCACTGTCTTTCAAATGCCATGTAGCATTCAAACTATTTACTTTGTCTTATAGACAGTCAATTTTGTGTGTTAAATGAGCTTTTCTGAGGCATTTCGCTTGATTTGCTTCAGTTTGCAGAATGCTCAGGACCAAGGGTATTCTGCATAAGGGGTCTTTCTGTAATTTGGATCTTCATACCTTAAGTCTACTAAAAAATAAAAAAAAATAATTAAACCCAATAGGATTATTTTTAATCCAGTAAGGATTAATTATAATTTAGTTGGGATCAAATACAAAGCTCTATTGTATTTTTACAGTGAAAATAGGTAATTAATTTTAAAAATCTGAATTATTTGATTAAAATAGCCTAGAGTCTATGGGAGACAGGCGTTCCGTAATTCAGATCAGATATCGGGTTTCCAGATAACGGATCCCATACCTGTAATCCAATTTAAAAATACAGGTGCCCTGTGCAAATGTTCTGACATGAAAAACAAATAGAATTGTTGAACTATAAGTGAGTGAATGGGGTTGAAATGTTAAACAAAATCAAAGTGGTTTGCAGGTCTATTTGAGTTCCCTTTCAAACTGACTTTAATTAGGGTGGAATCATTTTTATATAGGGCTTTCATTCTGTGGAACTCAAATAGCTTTACAAAAAGCAAGGCAGCCTTTAGAGGGCAATAAGTATCCTAGGACACCAGGAGAATGTGACTTGTCCAGGATATCAAGGAGTTGCCACAGGGAATTGAACCACAGTCTCGAATATGAGATCAATGCTGATCTCTACGCCAACGCCTTAATTAGAGCCAACTTTATACACATAACAAAGGTACTGTCCTCTAAGCTCTGGGGCTTGTTGTATGGTAGTTACACCACTGCTCCTATGTATGCATATAAGGACATTCAATCCAATTGTTAAACTGGGCCCCCACTAGCTGCTTCCCCCCATGGGAGCCAACCCTACAGTTTGGGAAAGGATGGTTCTAACTAAATAAGAGGGTTGACCCTAAAAGTGTTTTGTGTAAATTTAGCCTGCTCTACTGCTTATGGCTATGAAGATTTGCTAGGTTATTAGTGGGTACCCTTAAACCTCTATTTAGTCAGGGATAGCTCACAAGAGGATGGTTAGTGTGGGATAAATTCATCTGATATATGAAATGTAATTTTCTGAAAAGAGACTGTATAAAGCATATAATGGATGTTGACCATGTAGGGAGTTTGTTGGATAAATTGGTCTCTCTGTTCCTTAGAAGAAGGATTTATTTAAAGAGCAGTTGATTACTCTTTTCTTGCTTTCTGTTGTGCAAAGCAACAATTTCCTCCTGGCGTCGTCTTATGGGACTAATAGTGCACTCAGCAGAACAGTACTAAGAGATCATAAAGTTAAAAAAGGAAGTCTGACTCCATGCAGTCATAAAAAAAAATGAAAAACAAAGTTTAGATATGCTAATATTTACAGATGGAAAAATATTCTATCACATAAGAGCAAACTTTCTTTTAAATCATTAATGGCAAATGGCTTGTAATACAGAGAGAGAAAAGGTTAGTGCTATTAATGATTTTGAGTTTTCCCATTTAGTTAGCATTGCTTTTCTTAATTTATCCACTAGATGTCCTTCTACACCTATAAGATTCATAATGAAGAACATTTAAGACAATAGATGTGTAGGATTGTCTCATTAGCTATCAATATTTCACAGATTTAGATGTAAAAGTATTGTTGCTTGATGGGGAATTCTGTAAAATTATTTCAAATTTGTTAATCTGAACAACAGCAAAATATACAATTATGTCACCTCTTGTATATCTAACCAGTATAGATGTGTATAAATGTTGCCTTTCTCTGGCAGTGTTTTTAGTCTTTAAAGGACATGTAACCGCTACCATGTATAAAGGTTGGGCACTGGTGATGAGCATGGATTCGCAGCAAAATTCCACATTTCACCATTGGCAAAATTTGTGGTTGCATCAAAAAAAGGCGTGGTCATATAAAAAAAGTTGTGCAAATTTTAACAAATTTTCACACAGTTTCACTAATTATTTGAAGTGAAACAGGACAGATTTGCTCATCACTATTCACTATTTGCACCATCACACATCTCCGACACCCAAATCACACCATTTGTATTGTAAATATTCCCTCTGTTCACCAGCACATCATATTTTCCCTCTCATCCAAGTAAAGGCCACAAAAAGATGTAGTGATGTGATGACGCATGCACGCCATTGTGCAACTGGACCTGCACAGATAAACAATTTTGCACTGAGGATCTGGTATGCACAGTTCTGGGATCAGATAGAGCAGTGATCCCCAAAGAGTGGCAGGGGGGCAACATGTTGCTCACCAACCCCTTGGATGTTGCTCTCAGTGCCCCTAAACCAGGTAGTTATTTTTGAATTCCTGACTTGGTGGCAAGTTTTGGTTGAACGAAAACAAGATTTACCACCAAATAAAGCCTCCTGTAAGCTGATAGTGTGCATAGAGGCTACCTAATAGCCAATCTTAGCCCTTATTTGGCACCTCCATGTACTTTTACGATGCTTGTGTTGCTCCGCAAGTCTTTTTACATTTGACTGTGGATCACGAGTAAGAAAAGTTGGGGTCCGTTAGGTAAAGCATGGTGGTACTATGGCAGGTATCACTTGTTTGTCCTTGATCCATGTGCCCTCCCAGGCTGTGGTTAGCAGGTCTGGTGGCAAGTGCTTGTCCCCCCATCTGAGTGCCTTACCGGTCTTGCTGGTGTCCAGCAGCAAGGGTGTGTGTGGCCCCTACACTCCTTATCATTTTTACAGATTGGAGAGGGAGGTGGCAGTAAGCTAAGCACCAGGAGATGCAGGCTTAGTTTGCGGCCTGAGCCATATGACCTCATTTTCTTTTCCCCTATATTGAAGCATCATTTTTTTCTTTAAAATGGAGGATTTTAGGTTTCATAGCAAGCTGCTTTCCTCACTAGTCTTTTCCAAGGTTGAGGTAATTTCCGAAAGGCAGTGCATAGAGGGAATGTAGAGGTAATGCTCAGGATGCAAGCTTGATTTCCACAGTCTTTTAACGCTTGGAGTAAATTGGTTTGTTAGCAAGTTTGTCTGTCTCTTCTGTGAGCATTGCAAATGCAATGCCTCTTGGAGCAGGCACGGCATTATTCAGCTGTAGGTAATGGGGTATGTAAGTTCCCACCCCCATTCCTTTCTTCCTTCCTTGCAGTTAAGGATGAAGCTCCAGGAGTATCAGGTATGTTTCTCTTGAGTTTCACATTTGTTTTGTTAGTCTCATGCTGACTGTTACTTCCTTTCATACTACCTTTTCTCATCCGTCAGGCTAGTCAGGCTAATCTTATACTACAGAACTGGTGTCTTAATAAAGCAATGCAATACATTCCCACTTTTTGTTGGATGTAAATTAAAGGACTAAAGAAATGGTGGTCATGTAGTCAGGAAAAGAAAATCTCAGAAAATATTAAAATAATAGTTTTATATTTTCCCGGCCATCCCTGACAGCATACACTTTGGGGATTTTTCAAAATTTGAGATTAAAATTTACGACAGAAAAATGTACTCAATTTCTAATTATTCCCATGGGATTTTTAGAAGAGTATTTATCAGTTCACCTCAATATGAGGGGCACAGAATGCCTGCCTTTTGGTTTGAATTGTCTGCATTTTGAAACTTTGAATTTTCAAATGTTTAAAAACAGAATAGGCCTCAACTCACCTGTTCTCTTCCTTATTAATTGTAGAGGAGAAATAATCTCTCCCCACTCCTGCTCTTGTGGAACCTGAACTGCTCCCTTTAGGAGTAACTCTAAAACATATTGGGCCAGATTTAATTCAGTGCAAAAAACCTTTTCTCACGGAAAAAAACCCATGGGCCAGATTCAATTTGAGATGCAATTCAATTCAGAAATAAATCTCACATGGGAAATTACATGGGAAAAATAGGATTAGAATAGAATTAGGAGAAATGTTTTTTCTCCTCAAATTGAATCCCATCCCATGAGTTTTCATGTGATAAACCATGAGATAACTTCCATGCCAACACTTACTGGGATAGCACCTCCCCTCTGATCCCATCAGACGGACCCTCCCCAAAGCTTTAAAAGACAGACCCTACCTCCACTCCGGGGTCTTTTTTATCCTTCTGCCTCACTTTTTGTTTTGCTCCCATTGGAAGCAAATTTTTTTTTTTTAGCTTTGGGAAAGCATTAGAGCTGTCTGAAAGCATCTTAGGGACTGGGGGGTTTTGGTTAGGGAGATCTTTTATCCCCCCAAGCACATTACCTTATTTTTTTTGGAGTCCTTGATGTTTGGACTCTGGGATCAGGTAGGGCACAGCGGTGCTATGGCAGGTATCACTTGTTTGTCCTTGATCCATGTGTGCTACCCCCGCAGTTAATATTTCTGTATTATGTTTAAAGTTAATAGTTTACATGCATATCCATTGTTACACTGCCACCTAGTGACCAAGGTCATATTGCAACTTGTTTACTTTTAAGTCTGTATACCCTCCCATCCCCTTCCTTATGTGTGACGTCAGTTCCTCCCATCATGCCATTCATGTTCCTGCTTTCCATGTGTGAGGAGCTACTCCAGGTGTTGGGAAAGCATATTTCTTTTGACCTCCAGCATTTGTCCATCCACCCCAACATTTGTTCACCCACAACAAAGAAAACTTTGTGGATTCCAAGTGTCTGGTGAGTTCTGCTATCTGGCAAAGATTGCCCACAGTGGTTGTGCCCAGCTCTAGCTCAGCTCAGGCCCAGGGAGAGGGGTCACAGGGGAAACTCAGCCATAATCACAGCAATTGGAGTCAGAATACCATGTGCTCTCCCATGCTGCGGTTAGCAGGTCTGGTGGCAGATGCTTGTCCCCCATCTGTGTGCCCTACTGGGCCTGCTTATGAAGCATCTGGCGGCAGTGGTGTGCGTGGCCCCTACACCCCTTCATTTTTACAGATGGGAGAGGGATGTGGCAGTTAGCTAAACATCGGGAAACACAGACTTAGTTAGCGGCCTAAGCCGTATGGCCTCCTTTCATTATTTCCAGTATACTGGGGCATCATTTTGTTCTTTAAATGGAGCATTCCAGGTTTCAGCCTTTCAAGCCAGCACACAGAGGTAATGTTCAGGATGCAAGCTTGATTTCCAGAGTCACAATACTTGGAGCAAATTGGTAAGTTTGCAAGTTTGTCTGTTCTGTGACTGTACAAATGCAATGCTTGCTGGAGCAGACACCAATTGCAGGTAAGTAATTACTTGGCATGACAGTATTTAGCTGTAGGTAATGGGGTAGGTAGGTAATATTCCATGTATACTGAATGAATATGTTAAAACATCTCAGCAGTTCCTGTGGGTAATATACCATCTATGCTGAATGTATATGTTAAAATATTTGAGCGGTCCTCTTGCTGGGTAATATACCATTTAAACTGATATGTATGTTAAAACACATCAGTGGTTGCCTGGCTGGCTAAGATAACTAACAATTTGAATATATATGTAGGCTAAGAAAATGTCCATACTGTATGATTATTCAGTTTTAGGTCATATTGGCTTATGCAGCCTCCAGGTAAGTATGGGTAACATATAACTGATAGTGACCCTGTATTATGTTTCTTTATACAACATTCAATTCTTTTAAAAGCATGGTTTCCATTGAAATGAGCTGTTTGGGTATTGCTCACTCAGTGACTATGGTTTATGTAGAAGCAACAGCCAAGCTGCATAATGTAGTTTGCATGATAATGCTGTCTCTACGCTGTATTTTATTTGTATTTAAAGTAGTGGTCAACTGACTTAAGGGTATAACCAAGCAGAATTGTCGTTGTATATGTATTATATCTAACAGGTGTGTTCCATGCAGGTATTATATATTTGTATAAAGCTAAATACTGATGGTGTCAGCAACACAGTCTATATGTATTTTTCTCTTCTTTCAATACAGAGACCAATACAAACAGCCAGACTGTGTTTAGGTAGAATACACTGGTCTGAAACCAGCATCCATCTTGGTCTCATATGCACTGCTATACTGTGTAGTGTAGATGCTAAGGGCAACACTCAGGGTGCAGACAAGTATGCACTGGCATGCAACGGCTGGTCAAATTATATGTGTATGTGTTTAATGTGACTAAACTCTGAGTTCAAGCCTTACTGTAGACACAGTAGTCAGCAATGTGTTATCTTCTAGTTATGTTTATGGTTTTCAAACTTGATTTGTGCTGCTTATTCTCAAGACTGACTGTAGCAGGATTCCCACTACTGCTGTGCTTCTGGGTAAGTATTATAAATGTTTATCACTTTTTAAATTACCAGGACTTCTGATCTGGCAGATACATCTAGGAGGGGCTCAGAGGAACGTGGCTCACAATGCCTTGTAGGTTGCCATGGTTATCCATATGGCAGGGCATTATACTAGAAGCCTGAACAATAGGGCTCTGTATAGTCAATAAATAACATTCCCTGGCTCTAGACACTGAGGACCAGTTCACCATTTCTTAGTCCAGTATTCGGTGGGTGCATTGGTTTAAAGAACTTTTTGCATATGTGACTACGGATATAGTAATCTGTATAGGCAACTATGACCATGACATGGCCATCATTTTCAGGCCTAGTGCTGTTGGGGTAGACAGTAGGATAGGCCTGTCCAGTATCAGGTACATAGGGGGGCCAGTTTGCTGACTGAGTTTAGGCTCAGAGGCCACATATTAAAACTGTCACATTTAGAATCTTAGAAGGGTACTTGGACCATCAGCAGGCTAAGGCTATGGGACAAACCCATGGGCTAAGTGGCCTATGGGCTTGAGCACTGTAATACTGTTACATCTCTGGAGACATCAGGATGAGAGACATATTATCTACAACAGTGCTGTCCAACTTCTACAGTGCCGAGGGCCGGAATTTCTCTAGCATACATGGTGGAGGGCCGCTAATGGAAGCCAGTTATGACCACTCCCCTTTTTGAAACCACACCCACTTCAAACCACACCTATTTTATCACAATGGTGGTAGCACAGCAAAATCCCAAATGCTTGGTCCTTACTGTGGGGATATCAACCATCATTCATATGTGAAAGAATTATGTCATATTAAGATATTCCATATGCCGCCGCCTCCTCCTCCCCTGTGGATAGCAGAGCAACCCCCAGTACATAATTACACACCTTAGGGACCATTTAACGGCTATTTCCAACTGCTAACAAACTCCCACAACAAACCCCTGCTAGGTTCACCTCCCACAAGCAGCATAGGGCAAGCAGAGTATGGCACACACAGGCAGCACTCTGCCTTTCCTATGCTGTCTGTGTGTGTCATACTCTGCCTGTCCTACCCTGCCTGTGTGTGCCATACTCTGCCTTCCCTATGCTGCCTCTGTGTGCCATACTCTGCCTGCCCTACCCTGCCTGTGTGTGCCATACTCTGCCTGCCCTACCCTGACTGTGTGTGCCATACTCTGCCTGCCCTACCCTTCCTGTGTATGCCATACCCTCCCTGACATATGCTGCCTGTGTGTGCCATACTCTACCTGCCCTATGCTGGCTGTATGTGCCATGCTCTGCCTACAATACCTGAGGTGTGAAGAAGTGAACAATGGGAGTGATTACAGCCTGAATCTGAGGTGAGAACCATGCAGGGGGCCAGTTAATCTCAGTACTGATACCATTTAATGCTTACTCAAAGGTAAGCCATCAAAGCAGCCAGACAGGTGGGGGGCCACACAGAGGGGGTCGCGGGCCGCCAGTTGGACAGCACTGATCTACAAGATGCATATGTTTTGCAGGGGAAAACAAGATGGCAATCTGTAATAGCGTGTCCTGGTCTGGTACATGTAGAATGTCTTTGACTGTGTTTTTTAAACCTGCTTAGTCTTTTCCTCAGGTGTACTACTTTAGCTGTTTTCAGTAGTGATCACTGAGAGAGCATGTTATTACAGGAAGCTGCAAGTAGTGGAAGTGAGAAGACCTTCTTGTCTGTGTGTTTAGTTCTCTTTCCCCAGATGGGGATACTTTGTATCATTACTTTGGTGTGGGCTTTGTCTTTATCTAGTTCTAGTTCTTTCCGGGCTATTCATACAGCTCATTTTATTTCAGTCCAGATTCCTGGTTTATACCAGGTATCTGTTTCTACACCCCACGGTGGGGTTTTCACTTGGTTTGGGATGTATCTGGAATAGATTCATATTGTGGGATCCAGACTTCCATGCTTTGTGGAACTTTTACCCTCCCAGTTAGGGATATACGCTTGCTATGTCCTGGTGTTGACATGGAGTGGCCAAGGAATAAGGAAAATTGTATCATACTTACCGTGATTTTCCTTTCCTGGCCGCTCCATGTCAAGGTTCCCACTCTTTTTTGGTAGTTTCTAGAAGCTCATTACTAGACACCGGAGTGGAGGTAGCGTTGGTCTTTTAAAGCTTTGGGGAGGGTCCTTCTGATGGGAATAGAGGGGAGGGGCTATCCCGGTAAGTGTTGACATAGAGTGGCCAGGAAGGGGGAATCAAGGTACGTATGATACAATTTTCCTTATTTGTCACCAAACTGATTCTGTCCAATTGTATCATTATTAGTCTGTTTGCAATCTCAGTAGAGTTTCATCCTTGTTTATGTTTAATGGTATAATGCCCTTCCTAGTTGCCAGTAAAGCACATTTTTGCAGACTTAATTATTTCCAAAATTACTTCATAACATATTTGAGCAGATTTGCAAAAACTTTTTTTTGTTTTTAAAATTTGAATTAAATAATTTCCTTTAATGTCTGACATTTACTTAAAAGTCTGAACTGAAAAAGTACATGCAGGAAAAAAATTAAAAAAAAGCTCAGTGTGACACGATAAAATACAGATTTATAAAAATATAGTGCATTTAATTTATATTATTACCTTATTAGTGCTATTGAATAGGAGTTTCTGAACACTACAGGACTCATTTAAATCAACAGTAGACATCCCTTTTCAACATGAGCTCAATGAATAGGGCTTCTGTTGAACAAATTTTTATCTATTGTTTTAATTAAAGGAGAAGGAAAGTCATTAGTGCCACCTAGAAAACTATATTTATTCAGAAGAAAGCTTTACTATACCTGAGTAAACAGCCCTAGAAGATCCCACCCCCATATAGTAGCTGCCATTTTATCTTGGTCTTGATAGCTTCCCACTGCAGTTATAGCCATTAGAAGCTCAGATCCAGCAGGGGCAGCAGCTGGCAATACAACAAGGAATCCAAGTGTAACTGCATGACAAGCTGAATTTGACTAGCATTTAGAGATGTATGATATTGTTCTCACCAAAGTGTCAGTGTGGCAGCATTAGCGGCACAATGAATTCCTTTAAGGTGAATGCCACTTACTGCATCACCTGACCAAGCAAGCTTTCTTGGACTGTCTTTCTATGGACTAATATTCCCATGGTTTTAAAATACTTTATTTTGATAATAAGTTAAGCTATTGACAGTAGCAAAGATTGTACATAAAATAAATATCAACAGCAGCCCAAAATAGAATAAATGTCAAATGTACAGTAGGGTATCAGTAAAACCTGATTATGTCTTCAAAAGGGCTTAACAATTAGAAGCACTATAAAGCAGTGTGCAGTTTATTATCACAAAGCTTATTATAAAAGGTTAAACCTGAATGTTTGGACTGGAAAGGATCAAACATAATGGAAACGCATCAAAGGATTTTACAGAATATTGGGAAAAATAGTGAGGAGGTTAACAAGGACATTGCCTGAGATTATATCTAGATTTGATAAGGGCTACAAGACAGTAATAAAAATGTAAATTAAATACAAAATATTTATTCACATATGGGTAACAATGTACACAACATTCACAAAAAGATTACTAAAATGTAAAAACAGAATAAAATATTTAAGATGTACAAAAGTCTTGAATAATCTATACAATCTCTTTATCAAAGGTGTTTTATGATGTTTACAGAAACGTGGACAAAAAATGTGTACTCTGATTTAAAATATGTAGATTTTATACATCATGGGCCCGATTCACTAAAGTGTGATAACATTTATTGCACGCTTTTTTGCGTTAAATAAGTCGCGACAATTAGCGCGCGATTCACTATAGCATTACCGCATGCGTTAAGTCGCCATATCGCATGCGTAAATTTTCACGCGACCGCATGCGCTAGTTTAACGCATGCGTTAATTTCCGCACTGAAAAGAATACGATTGCATGCTTCACTATAACTTAGGTGCACTAAATATCGCATTCGGCTATGCGAAAATTAACACCTACTATACCATACAATACTATAGCGGTAAAAATTTAGTCGCCAAAATATACAGTACAGTAGTGGTAAAAATTTAGTCGCGATATTATACAGTACAACAGTGGTAAATATTTAGTCGCGATAATATACAGTACTATATAGCGGTAAATATTTAGTCGCGATAATATACAGTACTTATATAGCGGTAAATATTTAGTCGCACAAAATACATGACCCACGCATCAACCTACACTCACTCACCTCACTTACCAATAAAAACTGCGTGACGATATTGTTGGAATGATAATGGCCACAGCTTTATTGAAAAATACAACAGTGCAAAATGTATTAAATACAATACAAAATTGGTAACATGTATAAACATAAACAGTACATTGATATAATAAGTGCAAAACATTACCATAACCAAAATTACTGACCCCGAGCCCCTTGCCAGCCTGCCCTTCCATAACCAGCCTGAGCCATGTTATCCTCCAGCCGCCCAAAACCTATCCGGTCCCCTTTTCTATTTAGCCATATCAGTACCCACCCAGCGCTTTATAGCGCACCTTTCGTATTCCTTCCACCAATGGTCACCCACCTTAGGGGTTAAACCATCCAATATACCTGATCTGGCATACCAGAACAAGCTTACCCCCCGGCAGACTGACAAGGACCCGCCATAGTATGTAGAGCTGGACCCCTTCAGCTCTGCATACGCCGCCATGACTTCCAGGCCAGCATAATGGCCTCCTGCAAATTAAAGTTGAACAGGTCCAAACCTATGTCATTCAGGTGCACCCCGTCTTGGCGGAAAAAGCCCTGTTGTTCTCTAACTCCTTATGCCTGACGACTATCCCCCCATTGGCCTGCACGTAATTGGATACCGCTCTATTTGTTTTGATTCTGGCCCTGTTTACCGCCCTATGAGATCGGGCCCCCCTCCAATTTTCTCTGGGAATGATGTCGGACCATATCAAAATCAGCAGTCTCTCCTAATGGTGGAAATTAGGACTTTCATGGGACACTGGCCTAGGTCATTGCCTCCAGCATGTAGCAGTATGACACTGGGTGGCCCCGAATCTTTTGCTTCCTGCACTGCCCGAGGTACTAACTCCTCCCACCTGAGCCCTCTCCTACTGACCCACTGCAGCTTCACCTGAGACACCGGGAAACCCAATTGACCATCGGCCTGACGAACTGATGCCCTCCTTTCAGCCCAGTGTATGAAGGAGTGTCCCATGAGCCATACCTTGCATTGAAGGGGACCTAAATGGGGAAAAACAGATAAAACAGTATTGCTGTGCATTATTTACCCGCGTACTACCCTCCCCTTTTTTTTTTTTTAAACTCAACTCTATTGGGTCTAACATAAGCCTGGAACCTGTTTGACTCCCATCTGCCAATTCCCCTAATTACGTCTGCCCCTAGGCCCCACCTCGCTGCTTCTGTAGTGGCCCCGATCCTGAAGGAGTGGCTCCCATACTCCTTCGCGGCAAGGTGTAACCCTTGCAGTGTCTTCTTGAATACTGCAATGAACTGGTATAGAGATAGTGAAGCACCATCTTGATGAACCAGTAAGCTGCCCTGGTGGTCAGACCTGACCCTATAGTAATTGTCGAAGCATCTGGCTGGGCAGGTATGATGTCCTTCGATCCCATATAGCTCTACCCTGAATCCTGTACCTTTTTTGTCTGTCTTGGAGTCTCTAAGTATAATGGCCACGCTCCCTTCCAACCTGCTGACGTACTGCAGCAAAATACCTCCGCCCCCAGCCTTGTTGTAACTCTGATATTCGAAAGGCACCAAAGAAGGCCCAGGAGAAGGGGCAAGTTGGCCAACTCCCCTAGCTGATCGAATAGGCCCCCCAAAATATTGAAGGTAATCAGCCGTCTGTGGTCTATGGGCCTCCTCCCTTTTTTGAAGCCTTTAACTGCCTGCTTGATCGCAAACTCCTTGGTGAGGTCCGCCCAGCCCCGGAGTTTGAATAAAAATGCTAGGGCTGCCAATTTTTTCTCCACTACGCTAGTTGATATATTATCGCTGAAATCCTTGGACAGCTGCCAAGCCAGAAGCCCTAGTCGATCTATATCAGTCTCTGTTCCCCCCATTTCCTGTTCTAGTTGGAACCATTCCCTCCATATTCTGTTGTAGAAGCTCCAGGTGGTCGGCGCTACTGACCTCCTGACCCATTCTATCATACCTGAGACACCACTCTCCAAACGATGTCTGGGCATCGCTCTCCCTCCTGTTCCGCTTCTGGCGCTAGAAACCGAAATCTGTCCCACTGAAATCGAGATAAAGCATCAGCAATCTCATTAATTTCACCAGGAATGTGTTTTGCCCTAAACTTGATGTTCAGTTGTAGGCAGCGCAATACCAGATGCCGTAGGAGTGATAGCACCGGGCGAGAGGAGGAGGTCAGGTTGTTGACCGCCAGGACCACTGCCATGTTATCTGACCTAAACAGAACCGATTTATTAGACAATGCCTGCCCCCAGAGTTCCACCGCCACTACTATTGGGAACAGTTCCAGGAAGGCTAAGTTACTTGTTAGCCTGCCCTTGGCCCATTCCTGGGGCCAGTTTGCCATGCACCATTTGCCGGCAAAGAATGCCCCAAAGCCCGTTGACCCCACTGCGTCCGTGAATAAACTAATCTCCGAATTCTCTACCGTGTTCTCCAACCAATATACTTTCCCGTTAAAGTCCTGGAGGAAATTGCTCCAGACCGTTAAGTCAGATTTGTGCCCCTGGTTGAGCCTGATGAAATGATGTGGTTGCCTAACCCCTGCTGTGGCCAGGGGCAGCCTCCTGGAAAACACCCTCCCCATTGGGATAATGCGGCATGCAAAATTAAGCTTGCCTAGTAGGGACTGCAGCTGTTTTAGTGTCACCTTTCTCGCTTGCCTTGCATACTCTTCTTCCTTTAGCTTTATTACCTTGTCCATTGGGAGCCGGCACTCCTGCCGGCTTGTATCTATCTCAATGCCGAGAAATTTGAGGCAAGTGGTGGGGCCCTCTGTCTTTTCCCGTGCCAGTGGTACCCCGAATTGTTCCGCAACCTCGCGTAGCGTCTCGAGTAGGAGTGCTGTGGGCCCACGCATAGAAAGTCATTCAAGTAATGGATGACTGAGGTGACTCCTGCCTTTTTATGTACCACCCACTCCAGAAAAGTGCTGAATGCCTCGAAATAAGCACAGGATATGGAACAGCCCATGGGCAGGCTCCTGTCCACATAATAGTTCCCTTTTGAAGTGGCAGCCCAGCAGGTGTAGTGACTCTGGGTGTACCGGCAGTAGCCGAAAGGCCTTTGCCATCAAGGCCCCCTGTCCTGCCTTGCCCACTAGGTGTACCGCCTCGTCGAACGAGGTGTAGCAGACCCGTACCAATTCCTTATCAATTTCATCGTTAACTGAGCTGCCTTTGGGGTGGGATAAGTGGTGTATTAGCCGGAATTTTCCAGCTTCCTTTTTTGGCACTAGGCCGAGGGGGGATGTTCTAAGATTATGCAGTGGCGGGTCTTTAAAGGGACCGCCATGCGCCCCAAGCTCACCTCTTTCTGAAGTTTTTCCAATACCAACCCCGGTTTTTTGTTGGCCGACCTCAAATTTTTTTGATGAACCCCCCCTGTCCCCTCCTTCCCCGGAATCCTAAACCCCTCCCCGAAAACCCTTTATTAAGAGCTCTGCCTTGTCCCTGGCCGGGTACTCATTTAGCCATGGAAGCATCGCTTCTAGCTTCACTGGAGTCAGGCCCTTTGCCAAAACTGTCCCTGGCTTTTCCCGCTGCCCCCTTGCCTTTTTTGAAGCATCTACTGAGTGGGTGTGCTCCTGCACATAGAGAGCATTCATGTTTGAAGCGGCAGGATAGCCCCCATTTGCAGTGGCTATCATTGTATAGCCAGCAAGTGCCTTTTTTGTGTGCTCCAGCTGGGCTGGAAGCTTGCCCGCTGGAGCTGCCTGGAAAGGGCTGTTGGCCGCCAGCCCCCGGGCCGCTAGACCCTGTGCTGCCATACCCCTGGTAACCCTTGTTATTCATCAGCCTCATCCAGAGGCCGATATGCCGGTGATCCCAGCACACGTCCTGCCTCACTGCCATCCGCTGACGAAATTGTTCGTCGTACCGGAGCCATGCTATACCCCCGTATACCCTGTGTGCCTCCCAAATGCCATCTAAATAGCAATAAAGGGCCGAACAGTGTTCGGGGTGCTTTTCCCCCACTACGCTTGCCAGGATGGCGAACGCTTGCAGCCAGTTCCCAAATGTCCTGGGTATCAGCCTAAAGTGGCGCCTGTCCTCATCCTCCTCTTTCCTATGTTCCTTACCCTTTTCGTATTTGTCTATGTTGAATCTCTCAAAAGGGAGCAAGGTGAAGATGTCTACATATTCGCGTTTCCATATTTTTTCCCTCACCTCTGGCTTAAGGTGTGACCCCAGGGGGCCTTCGAAGCATATGTAGGCATGCCCCTTGGCCGAATCGGAGTGGCACTGGCTTATCTGCCCGCTTTATTCCACTTCCCTCTCCTCCTGACAGCCCCACTAGCCCTTGTGTGTTTGTGCCCACTGCGGGGAGTACTGCTGTTGCGCTAGGGCCCCCCCCTAACGTTTGGGACTTCCCATCCCATTGCCCTATGAGTTTGCGCAAGCTTTCCATGAACTCCGCCATTGGTTGTCCCCCTGTTTGTCTGTCACCCGTGGCTGCTGTTGGTGTGTTGTTTGCCGGTTGGTGGTCCGGCCCCAGTGTAATACCTTGCATACCTGCGCTGTTGGTGTGGTTGGTGATCGCGCTGTCCCGGCCTGTGGTTTCCTGCGAGGTCCCCCGCAGATGCTGTGCTGTGTCTGCTCCTCCGCTCTCTGGCCTGTACACCTGCGGAATACAAAGCGGGGGGGGGGGGGGCATGCCCTGGGCCGCCATGGTGTGTGCAGCCGTTGTTCCCTCCCACCCCGCTGCAGCATTACCGGGTACTGCCCAAATGCCCTCCATTGTGTCCCCTGTTGCCTGCTCAGGGCCCGCTCCTGCTGACCTTGATGGGATAGGAGGCCCGCATCCGGGCAAACCCGCTGGTGTTGGGCCCCCCTGGGTGGCACCGGCCGGCCCACCCGCTCCCCTGCTGTTCCCTGCTGTGTCTGCCCCAGGCCTGTCCCATGCAGACTGGGCCGCTGCTGTTCCCCTTCCGGTGTCTGGGTCATGGCTGTGGGCCCAGGCCCCCCCTGTTATGGGCCCGCCCGCTCCTGGCCCGCCCTCTGTGGTGCCTGTTGCCTGTGGGGCAGTGCCCCACGCTGTCTGGGCCGTCGCTGCTCCCCCTACCCTCTCTGGGGTAAAACTTACTGCCCGGGCCCCCCCCTGCATCGGCGCGCCCGCCATGCGCGTATCCTGGCCCCGCCTTCCGGCCCCCCTCCCTCCCGAGGTCCAGGCGCGTCTCCCTGCCCGGCGCGTGTAGCGCTTCCTTCCTCCTGGCTCCCTCCTGGCCCATTACTTGCCTGACCACGGGGGTGCCGATCATAGGCGGAGGGTGACTTTTTTGTTTGGGGAGGCTAAAGATGGCCCATACACAGACTGACCTACAGCTAATGTGACACTTAGTGGATTCACTGCTGGTGTAAAAAATTAACCTCCCATCTACCTCTGGCAGTTCCCACTGACTCCCAGGGATACTGTGCAAAAGTGCGGGTGGGGGGGATTTTTTTAACCCTAAAATGCTTAGGATGTAAAAGCATTCATACGTGCACTTCTGTTAGGGGTTCTCTATACATTTGTGTTCAGTTAGATTAAAGGGGTAGTTCACCTTTAAATTAACTTTTAATATGATGTAGACACTGATATTCTGAGACAATTTGCAATTGGTCCTCTTTTTTATTTTTAATGGTTTTTCGGTTATTTAGCTTTTTGTTCAGCAGCTCTCCATTTGGTATTTCAGCAGCTATCTGGTTGCTAGGGTCTTATATACCAGGTAGTGGTTTAAACAAGAGATGGGAATATGAATAGTTACGGGGCCTGCATGGAAAAATAAAACTGTAGCTTCGCAGAGCAATACTTTTTGGTCAGTGACCCTCATTTGAAAGCTGGAATGAGGCAGAAGCAAAAGGCAAATTATTCAAAAACTATATAAAATAAACTAGGAAGACCAATTGCAAAGTTGCTAGGAATAGGCCATTCTATAATATACTACAAGTTAACTTAAAAGTGAACCTCCCCATTAGATGTGTTTAAGTTAGCTTTATAGAAAGTGAGGCAGCAGGTACTGACACCCCAGGCACGTTATATACAGTGAGACCCAGTCTTTATATACAAAACCAGCACATTATATATACTGAGAAGCAGTGGGTACAGATGGCAGATATTCAGGCCCTGGCACTATAACACTGGCACTGATACACAGCATTGGCCCCACTGTAACTTACTATAAATTAAAAAAACAATGACAAAAGTAAAAAAAAAATAGAATGTGCAAAAAACCATAACAAATATATAAAAGCACAATGAGCTTTGTCAGGGGGAAAAATTAACTTACCCTCCATCTGTTAGGGTAGGGGATAGGGATATTATAAATGTCAGATGACAAAAAACAATTTAATTCCAGCTAGTGACTCAGCCTTTAGAACATATACAGTATAGTACCTGTGGGATGAAAACTGCAGCAAAATTCAAAGCTGGTTCATGGGTAAACTTACAGTCTGCAGATTCTTCTTTTTTAAGTCTTCATTTCTGCAGTTTGCAAAATTTCCCGATCCCTGTCTGCATCTGTGTCTTGATTGGTCAATTTTACTGTCTGTCAAGAAAGCTGTTCTCTGATTGGAGAATGTACAAAAAGAAAGATCCAATCAGAGCACAGCTGATTAGAGCAGAACCCGGAGCTTGCAGGGACAGGAGAAGATTTGCAGGACAGCGCAGAAACGGAGCCAGGTTTTTTTATTTTATTTTTTTTATTTTTAGGGTGCCAGAGCAGGTTTGGGGAGGCTTAGCCTCCCCAACCTTATTGAAAATCCGCCTATGTACCTAGAGATATGTTCAGAGATGTAGAGTGGGGCAGAGTTATGAACTGCTTTGAATGTGAAAGTCATTAGTTTGAATTTTATCCTGGATGGTAGGGGAAGCCAGTGCAGGGATTGGCAGAGCGGCACGGCAGTGGAGGAGCGGTTTGAGAGGTGTATGAGCCTGGCAACAGTATTCATCATGGACTGGAGAGGGGACAGTCTTTGGAGGGGAAGGCCAATTAATAGGAAGTTACAGTAGTCCAGGCAAGATATTATAAGAGAGTGAATCAGAATTTTGGCAGCATCTTGGGTGATAAATGATCATATTTTGGAAATATTTCTTAAGTGAAAGTGACATGATTTGATAAGTGACTGGATATGAGGAGTGAAGGACAGGGCAGAATCAAGGATAACCCCAAGGCCTGAGAAGATGGGGTGATGGTAGAATTGTTAACCGTTATAGATACCTCTGGAACAATGTGGGTGTTGGATGGGGGAAAGAGAACCAATTCTGTCTTAGAGAGGTTTAATTTAAGGTAATGTTGGGACATTCAAGTGGAGATAGCGGACAGGCAGAAAGAGAGTTAGAAGCTCTTGGTTGAGATTAGGAGAGGAAAGATAGATCTGAGTATCATCAGCATAGAGGTGGTACTGAAAGCCAAAATAATTAATTTGCCAAGTGAGGAGGTATAGAGAGAAAATAGTAAGGGGTCCAAGACAGAGCCTTGAGGAACCCGAACAGAAAGAGGCAAGGGAGAAGACGATGCTCATTGTAAGTGACACTGAAGGATCGATCTAAGATGAAAACCAGGATAAGGCAGTGTCACGAAGGCCAAGAGAGCGGAGAGACTGGAGGAGAAGAGTGTGATCCACAGTGTCAAAAGCAGCAGAGAGATCGAGAAGTATTAGTAGCAAGTAGTGTTTTTTGGCTTTAGTCGATAGGAGGTCATTTGTCGGGTTAGAGCAGTTTTGGTGGAGTGTTGTTGTTTTATAAAACCAGATTGTAGGGGATCCAGGAGGTTATTGTCAGAGAGGAATAGCATCAGTCGGTTGTAAACTAAGCGCTCGAGTAGTTTGGAGATGAATTGGAGCAGAGAGATAGGTCGGAGGTTACTAAAAATGGAGGGATCAAGGGAGGGTTTTTTCAGAATAGGGGTTACAAGTGCATGTTTCAGTTGGGAGGGAAAGATTCCAGAGGGAGAGATTGAATAGATGAGTTAAGGCTTTGATAAGACAGGGGTTGGCATTGCGTAATAGTTTGGTAGGAATGCGATCAAGCGGGCAGGTAGTAAGATGAGAGGAAGCCAAAAGTTTTGAGACTTCCTCTTCAGTCACTGGGGAGAAGGAGCCAAGAAGAGACTGGGTAACATGTAGGGAGGGAGGTGAAGGGTTATGGGGATTAAGTTGTGCAATGTCACTTCAGGATGGTATCAATTTTATTTTTAAAGTGCTCTGTAATAACTTGAGCAGTGACTGAAGCACTTAGAGGGGGTGAAGGAGGGGACAGCAGAGAGTTAAAGGTAGAGAAGAGTTGTGCAGGTTTTTTAGAGAGGTAGTTAATGAGTGCAGTGAAGTAGGTTTGTTTAGCTTGGTGAAGGGTGGTATTGTAGGAGAGCAGAGCAGATTTGTAGCTGCAGAAATCTGACTCTGACCTTGAGCAGTGTGCCAGGGTTGGAGTGGTTTGGGCCTCATGCGTTTTGGCTTGGCAGGAGCAAGCTCATTAAGGGCAATGACGAGTGTGCTGTAGTAGGCAGAGGTAGCCTGATTAGGACAAGAGACAGTTAGGATGTTAGAATGAAGAGAGTCAAAGGAAGAAGAGAGGTGTGACGTGTTTAGGGATTGCAGGTCTCAGTATGTGCATGTTTGGGGGGCAGCAGAGGGTGTAGAGGGAGTTAGCGAGAGTTGAAATGTGAGCAGATTGTGATCAGAGAGGGGGAAAGGGGAGTTAGTGAAGTTTGAGATAGAACAACATTTTGTAAATATAAGATCCAGGGAGTTTCTATTGGAGTGAGAGGGGGAATCAGAGCACAGAGATAACCCAAAGGAGGATGTTAGTAAAAGGAGTTTAGAGACAGCAGGGGCATTAGGATTGTTAACAGGTATGTTAAAGTCACCTAGTACAATGGATGGGGAGTAAGAGGAAAGGAAGTAAGATAGCCAGGCAGAAAAATTGTCAAAG
Source organism: Xenopus tropicalis (assembly GCF_000004195.4). Classification (NCBI taxonomy): domain Eukaryota; kingdom Metazoa; phylum Chordata; class Amphibia; order Anura; family Pipidae; genus Xenopus; species Xenopus tropicalis. Next base: position 77,750,078 of record NC_030682.2, on the reverse strand, counting down.
AATTGTGAGGTTGGTCCAGGAGGTCGAAAATGTTAGCATTAGTGCCTGCCCCACTACTCTTTGTAATCTCTCCTTCGGCCAGTTTTCTATCCAATTACAGATATTATGTTCTTGCCAATATTCCTCAAGTTTGTGTAGACCTCAATGAATCCTGAAAAATTAAGTGAAGAGGCTTGGCAGTCACAGCGCTAAACTTGTTTAATACCCTGGGATGAATAGCATCTGGTCTTGGACCTTTGTTTACCTTTACATATTCAAGTCTCTTTGAATTTCCTCCTCAGTGACCTATGCATCAGTAATTATATTACTAGAACTGGGTCTATTAAAGGAAATGTCAACACCAACAATAATTTTTTGCCTAATAAAAGAAATCTCAATTCTAAGTAACTCTGCAATATACATTTATTACATATCTGTAACGGGTTTTCAAGTTATTTGTATATATAACTGCTGTTAACAGCAGTGTCTGCCTGTACTTTCTATTCTCTGCCCTGGTAGCTCTGGCATTTGAAACAATGTACAAACACGAGCAGATTTTACAGACCTGTCTTGCTGGAGGAGCATGGCACTTGCAACATTTAAAATAACAAAATTTCTGCTTTTTTTATCAACCAACTGACCTCCCCGCGATAATAAGGGTCCCACCCCTTCTTGCTTCATTTTTTTACTATTTACATATTTAAAAAATAATTTTGGATTCCTTTTACTCCTTGCTGCAATATCCCTTTCCATCTCTATTTTAGCTTGCCCTATAGATTTTTTGCATGCTTTATTTGCTTCCTTGTACCTTAAGAAAGTATCTGCTGTCCCAGCTAACTTGAATGTTTTAAAAGCACGTTTTTTTCTTACCAACCTCGACACTAACACTTTTATTCAACTATAAAAGTTTTGCTTTGTGATGCCTCTCTTTGCTTATAAGGGGAATATACTGACCTGTATACTTGCTAAGCAATGTTTTAAAGATATTCCATTTTCCTTCTGTGTTTACCCCAGTTTAATGTCTTTCCCAGTTGATACATTGCAGAGATGCCCTTATACTGGCAAAGTTTGCACGTCTAAAATTGAATGTTTTAGTTACTCCCTTATAGAGCTGTCTCTGCAGCATTATCTCAAAGGAGACCATGTTATGATCACTGTTCCCCAAATGCTCACCCACACAAATGTTAGAGATGAGTTCAGTATTATTAGATATCCCCAGGTCCAAAAGAGAGTCATTCTTAGTAGGTTCTTAAACTGCCTGAAATAAAAAGTTGTAATTTAGCATATTTACAAACCTACTAGCTTTTGCTGACTTAGCCACCCCATTACTCCAGTCAAAGCACAAATAATTAAAGTCCCCCATAATAACAACTTGATCTACTCATCATCCCATCCTCACTTATAGGATGTGGTTTATAGCATACACCAATGATAATTTTCTTTGTAACCTTTAGCCCTGCTGATATCTGTCTGAAATCTGACTTTACATAAAGACAAACCTCTCCACCATTTTTAATCCCTCTGTCCCTCCTAAAAAAGGGTGTAACCATTTAAATCCACAGCCCAGTTGCATGTTTCATCCCACCAGAGTGTTGATTCACTAAAGGTCGATAAGTTTTATAGACCTTGGGGCTGATTTACTTACCCACGAACGGGTCGAAATGAGTCCGATTGCGTTTTTTTCGTAATGATCGGTATTTTGCGATTTTTTCGTATGTTTTGCGATTTTTTCGGATTCTTTACGAATTTTTCGTTACCAATACGATTTTTGCGTAAAAACGCGAGTTTTTCCTATCCATTACGAAAGTTGCGTAAAAAGTTGCGCATTTTTCGTAGCGTTAAAACTTACGGGAAAAGTTGCGCATTTTTCGTAGCGTTAAAACTTACGCGAAACTTTGCACCTTTTAAGTTTTAACGCTACGAAAAATGCGCAACTTTTCGCGTAAGTTTTAACGCTACGAAAAATGCACAACTTTTTACACAACTTTCGTAATGGATACGAAAAACTCGCGTTTTTACGCAAAAATCATATTGGTAACGAAAAAATCGCAAAACATACGAAAAAGTCGCAAAATGTTCGTTTTCAAGTCGGAACTTTTCCAATTCGGGTCGGATTCGTGGGTTAGTAAATCAGCCCCCTTATGTTAAAATTGACGCAAAAAAACCCTGCACGATTCGCAAAAGTATTATCGCATGCGTTAAGTCACATATCGCATGCTTTAATTTACGCGCAACCGCATTGCGTTAATTAGAGCACACAAATAATACTAACGCATGATTCACAAACACTTAGGGGCACATTTACTAATCCACGAACGTCCGAAAAGCATCCGAATGCGTTTTTTTCGTAATGATCGGTATTTTGCGACTTTTTCGAGCGCTCAATACGAAAAAGTCGTGACAATTCGCGAAAGTCTTAATGGCTATGAAAAAGTTGCGACAATTCACGAAATTTGTAATGGCTATGAAAAAGTTGTGACAATTCACGAAAGTCATAATGGCTATGAAAAAGTCGCAACAATTCACGAAATTTGTAATGGCTATGAAAAAGTCGCAAAAAATACGAAAAAGTCGCAAAATGTTCGTTTTCCGATCTGAATTTTTCCAATTCGGATTCGTAGATTAGTAAATCAGCCCTTTATACGCGCTAAATATCGCATTACTCTATGCGAAAATTAACACCTACTTGAAGCAGGCGGTAATTATAGAAAAGTACAGTTCATGAGCTTTTTGCAACACAATATGGACTTTGCAGTGTGATTTATTCAAGTATGTGTTGGCCCTAGAGTGATGTAGCCTCCAGTTTGCAGGGAAATGGTCAATTTGAAAAAAAAGTAGTTTTATGAACGTAATGCTGTGTATGGCTAATATGTTGTGCGCACGAAAAGAATCGCTCGTGCGTTAATTAGCGCGCACATCAAGTAAATTAATATAATCGTGCATAAATTAGCGTGCGTTGTGCCAAATACCGCACGAAAATAGTCTTCGCGACTTAAATAACACACACAGCATCGTGTCTAAATTAACGCAAATATACTTTTAGTGAATCGTGCATTAAGACACAAAAAGTGGACGCACTAAAATTTTTAACGCATGCTATAAATAGCGCTCGTTTTAAAGCACTTTAGTGAATCAACCCTCAGGTCTCAATGATACCAATTAAATCATAATCATATAATAACCACTCCGTTTAGAAGAATGGAGGTTCCGTTTAAATTTTCGGAAAGGATTTTTTACTGTGCGAACTGTCAAGTTGTGGAATTCCCTCCCCGAATCAGTCGTACTGGGTGATACATTATATAGCTTTAAGAAGGTGCTGGATGGCTTTTTAGCAAGTGAGAGAATACAGGGTTATGGGAGATAGCTCTCAGTACAAGTGAGGGAATACAGGGTTATGGGAGATAGCTTTTAGTACAAGTTGATCCAGGGACTGGTCTGATTGCCATCTTGGAGTCAGAAAGGATTTTTTTCCCCTTTGCAGCAAATTAGAGAGGCTTCAGATGGGGTTTTTTGCCTTCCTCTGGATCAACTAGAAGTTAGGCAGGTTAAATATAGGCATTATGGTTGAACGTGATGGACGTACGTCTTTTTTCAACCTAACTTACTACAAAGGTATGTTACTATGTATTATACAACTGATTATTCCAACAATATATAACCAGTTACAGAAATTAATATATATTTTTCCATGGGAAAGGACTGAGGGAACAAAATGATTATTAAATGATGCTTTCGTTATTTGCTGTTGGGGCATTTTAGCTTACTGTAATTTAAATAAGACCTATTTCCAATCTCCCTTTATAAAATGTAGCCAATGGCAGTTTGTTTCTTATTACCATTATATAGCAGCTTAGTTTAAAAGTTCTCATTTGGTGCCAGCACTACAATTTGTCTTATAATAAAATGCTAAAATATAATATGCAAATATAGGTTATATATGAAATATACAGACTTGTCACACCATTATTAGTAGTTCCACACTTAAAAGTAATTAATTTATCGCAACTAATCTTACCAAAGGGGGTTCTTATTATTTACATTGCTTTGCAATAAATACCCAGGGATCCAGTTTTCTTTAATTCCTAGAAGGGCTGTTTTGGTGGATAAAGACATTTAATCTCAGCAGATAACGTGGTACTGTCTGCAATGCATGTAAGCAAATTTAATATTTTTACAATAATCCTATTGACAAGCATATTTAGTCTAAAAGCTTTTACTAGAGTGGAAAATGTTAATCTATTAAGTCATAGATGGCAATATTTTAAGAACATACTTGCCCAACACTCCTCCATCTAATTCATATATATGTATATATATACCTATATATATACAGGTATGGGATCCCTTATCCGGAAACCCATTATCCAGAAAGCTCCGAATTACGGAATGCCCGTCTCCAATAGACTCCATTTTAATCAAATAATTCAGAATTTTAAAACTGATTTCCTTTTTCTCTGTAGTAATAAAACAGTACCTTGTAATTGATCCCAACTAAGATATAAATAATCCTTATTGGATGCAAAACAATCCCATAGGGTTTAATTAATGTTTTATTGATTCTTTAGTAGACTTAAGGTATGGAGATCCAAATTACGGAAAGACCCCTTATCCGGAATGCTCTTGGTCCCGAGCATTCTGGATAACGGGTCCTATACCTGTACCTATATGTGTATATATATATATATATATATATATATATATATATATGGAGGTTTATACAAATAACTAGAAAACAATTACATTGCTAGCATTGCTAATTACAAAGAACTGTTCAATGTGCTAAAATGGTTAGTTTCTAGAGTACCATATAACAATATTTTTTAATTTGAATTTTCAAAGATAATTTTTTTTTTTTAAAAGATACAGTTTAATTAATTCTATGCCCTTTGTCTTTTTTGAAGGGAGATTAAGGCAATTAATTAAAACGTTTAATATGCAGTTTCATATGCAATCTTTTTAAAAGGTCAAAGTTGACAGACTGAAACATAAATATTGTTTAGCAAGGGACATTGGTAGTATAAAATGTTACATGAAAGAGTGCTACTGGTTTTTAAAAACATACATACGAATTACAGAAAAATATTTTGTGTTTGAACAGACTTTTGTGTAATTAAATGTATCAAACAATGTATTAAACAAATATGGGGGGAAATGTACAACAATTAAAAAAATCCTTTGTATTTTTCTCAATAAATCTTGTGCGTATGCATTGTCACTTTTTTCATTATTGGGAATTAATTGTCTCCTTGAAAACGCACAAGAAAATGTTTCTTGCATTGCACAAGTTTCCCTTAGACTATAAGGGTAAACAACTTAGGGGAGGTCATTTTTGACCTGGAATGCAGGGCTAAAAATGAGCAGAATCCACCATCCTTTTGTACTACGCACCATGACTTATAGCCTGGATAAATTGCAGTCATCCCTATGAATAAATGAAAGGCCTCTGTGCTTATTGTAGAGGGGATTGGAATTTAAGCTGGTGGTGTGGCATTGCAAACTTATACACAAATGGGGTTATGTAAGATAAAACAGAATATTATTATTGGATGCACATGAGTTACCTGCAGGTGTCCAGAGGTGCTTCTATGTTGCATAACACATCAGTCTGTTTGTCTATGGGCTCTAAACCTTACCTCAACATTTAACCGCTAAAGATATACTAAGGTATATCTTATGACTATTTATGATGATATAAACCCAAAGTAACTTGGAAATTAATATTTATACCTGTAAGTCACTGCCAGTATTTACAAATGACTGGCACCAACCCTACTGAAATAATCCATTTATGATGTACAGTATATTCTGGTTAACTGGGTGATATGGGGCCTACCGCTTGGGCCTACCCTTGTGCTTAACCATTAGTCTAATGCTTGGCTAATTTAGTTTTTTATTTACTTTTATGAAGCAGTAGCACATTTGTTTTGTTGCAATGGGTAAAATTTGGAGTTCACCATTTGACAAATATGCTTTAAAAATCCAGTGGGAATCAGTAGAAAGTGAGTTTTTCTGTGGTGAGCTCTAATTTTACATTTTGATAAATCTTCCCCTTAGAGGCTTAATTATCAAGATTCCAATTTGGTAATTTTCAGTTTTTTTTTTTACTTTGAGTAATGTTGACATCTAAAAAAAATGTTGCCTTATTTATTTAAAAAATAAGAAATAACAAAGAATAAAATATATAATAAATAACAAACTGCAAAAAAAAAAACCATGAATACCTCAGTTACCACAATTAGATGGTGAGGAGGAAGGAAGCGGAAGAAGGGAGAAAGTGAAAAGTGCAGTGACATTTAGGACGTGCTAAATGGAAAGTAAAAGTAATTGTCTTCCCCTCCTCTATGCCAAAGGCATAGAGGCAGAGCAGGCAATATATTGTTGACTGCTATGATTTTTAATGCCTGACAGGTCCCTTTTAACTCATATATTTTTGCTGCCGTTTGCAATAAGATGATCACATGCCGTTTAAATATATTACAGTATAACCTATATGTCATATAACTGCTATATAACCGCTAAAACAAATACATTGTTTTCTATTATTTTCTATTACCACCTCTTTTAACTGCCTTATCTAAAACCGTCCATACATGGATCACTTTGGTTAGATATTTACATATTTTTACACTACCGCTTAACCCTTTAAGTGCCACAGGACGTAGAATCTACGTCCTGTGTATAAAAGTACCTAAGTGCTACAGGACGTAGATTCTACGTCCTGCTGCACTTCCTGGTTTGGGAGCGGAGGAGCGGCTTTTCAAGCCGCTCCTTCGCTCCCCGCTCGTTCCCCAGCCCCTAGATGAGTAGCCCCAGGGGCGTGATCGCCCAGGGGCCCCATAGGAAAAGTTGGGCATGCTGTTTGTGCGTGCCTGACAACTTCCTGCTCCCCCCTCCCTCCCCCCTCCGTCTGAAGACTCACAATCTGGCAGGGAGAAGCTGCAGCTTGGCTCCTGGGTCCTTCTTCCCACCTCCAGAGGATCTGTGTGCCTGCTTGTCCCAGGTAAGTGTTAAAAAACACAAATACACACACATAATACACTAATACATACTTATACTCACACTTACACACAAACACATACATTTTGGGGGGTTTCACACACTTTTCACAGCACTTAGTTGCACACTCACACACATGCACACAAAACGCATTTTACCTAGTATACACACACACACACTTTTTTTTTTAATTTTGTTTTTTTTTATCTCATCATTTTTATTTTTGCCTGAAAAAAATGTTTTATTGCCATTGCGGACAGCGTATTCGCTATACCTTTTTACATTTTCTGTGTATTTTTAGTTATTTTATTGCATTTTTAGCCATTTATTGCATTTTTAGTTATGCATAGTTGTTGTTCGCTTGACTTTGTCTGTAAAACGAATTTGCCCAAACCAAAATACTCAAACTGTGATTCTGACTGCAAATATCACTAGGAAATGTAGCAATTTTACTGCATTTCATTGTTCTTTGTTGCTTGTCTTTGCACATAGACATTTTGTCTGCTGTATTTCAATTTGGCTTCCTCTGTACCCCACATAGTTTGGTAAACCTATGCACATAGGGCATCAAACTGTCCAGTAGACCCCATGCGTTCATATTTAGAATGTTTTATGTTGGTACATTACGAAATGTGGGGGTATATAATGGGGCAAAATGCAAGCTTTGCGACGATTTTCAGAAATGTTATAAAAACCATTCTGTTTAGCATAGCTTTCTAGTTTGGTAGTTTGTGGCAGGAAGATGTATTTACCCATTTTTATGGCTTTCTAGGGTCTCCGTACTGTTAGGGGGTCTTATGGCACATAATACACATACCGGGTGCAAAAAAACTGCACAAGCCGGAGCGTCATTCGTGAAAACTCATATGCACTATTTTTATTTGGGTGCCCTGTACTCCGCATAGTTTGGTAAATCTATGCATATAGTGCATCAAACTGTTCAGTAAACCCCTGGCATTCATATTTAGAATGTTTTATGTTGAAACGTTACAAAATGTGGGGGTACATAATGAAGTAAAATGAAAGCTTTGTGACAATTTTCAGAAATGTCATAAAAACCATTCTGTTTAGCACAGCTTTGTAGTTTGGTAGTTTGCAGTAGAAATATGTATTTACCCATTTTTGTCGGTAGCTTATATTGCAGCATATTCACTTTGTATGCACTAACTTCCTTTTGGGGTCTCTAAATGCCAGATACATCGGTGATCCTATGCACAATGGGTATCAAACTGTTCAGTGGACCCTTGGCTTTCATATTTAGAATGTGTTTTATGTTATGTGGGTGGTAAGGTGCTTGAAAGTGGAAGGTTTGATGCGATTTTCAGGTATTTCATCAAAACCGTCAATTTTGGGAAAGCATTGCGACTCTGTAGTTTGGAGTCGAAAAACATGGATACCCATTTTGAATTTACCCGAATGTGTACTTTCCGAAAATATATGGTTTTGGGGGGTCAATGTGTTTTTTTGTGTTTTTACCCCACAAAAATCCAGTTATTTTGTTGAATTTTCAGTAGCTAAAGAGATCTCCGGGGCAATTTGTATGTACTAACTTCCTTTTGGAGTCTCTAAATTCCAGATACTTTGGTGATCCTATGCACAATGGGCATCAAACTGTTTGGTGGACCCTTGGCTTTCATATTTAGGATGTGTTTTCTTGGTACCTAATGCTATGTGGGAGATAAGGAGCTTGAAATTGGAAGCTTTGAGGTGATTTTTTTTTAATTTTCATAATTTTTTATAGAAACTGCTAAATTCAGAAAAGCATTACCGTTTGGTACTTAGGAGTTGGAAGACATGGTTACCTATTTCAGATTCGGCAGAATGTGTACTTTTCAAAAATATATGGTTTCCTGGGGTAAACCTAATGTTCCAGGATTTTGGCTTTGGAATCTAAAGTATACCATATTCTTGCATTTTGAGCTCTAAATCTTGTTCCAGAAGTGTAAATACACAAAAACTCTGATTTGGAAAGCTCATGTTCTCCTGAAAAAAACAATATATAGTTTGCCTACATAAACTTAACCCTTCTCCCAGTAAAAGCCCCTAAATTGAGAGAGCACAGAATGTTTACAAAACGTCTGGCACTGAGGGGAACTGAAATTACAAATTCTGCTGCACTTAAAGGGTTAATGAACATTTTATCATGTGTGGAACAATTGTTTTAAATGATCAAATCCTTGAATGAGTCAACGGTTTTGACTGGCATATGTTTAGTATCCATGGCCCATAGATCTGATTTTTTGTTACAGCAGTCCTGTTCAAATGGCATAAATGACAATCTTCCTGGATGTATATAATTCTGAAGTGGGACAGTATTATAAGGCAAGCACTATTCTAACTCTAGGAAATCACAACTACAATCAATTATTCTGGGAAAGCCTTTGAAAAAAGAGAGATGAAAGTTTCAGTGTATAAACTGCAAGAAATTAAAACATGCACCTAAAGAGCTTTTACACTACACAAAAAGTAAAATGTTGCCATGACTTAGTATATCTTCCACTGAGATTTTGGATTATTGATACCTAAGATTCCATATAGGAGTTTTTGTTCAAATGCGCATCCAGGTCCCAGTTTCTCTTTTTACTCAGAGGACAAGAAAATAATTTACTGAGATATCAGCAGTTTTGCTAGTGGCCCATATTCTCACAGGATTACAGTTATTCATCTGATTTTTTTCAAGATAAAAAATACAATTCATGTTATCCATAAGTTAAAATCTACAGTCTGTGGTTCAAAAATAACATAGTAGCATAGTAAGTTGGGTTGAAAAAAGACATACGTCCATTAGTGCTGGGCGGTATACCGGTATATACCGAACACCGGTTTTTTTAAAAAAGATGATAAAAAATTTTAACTTACCGGCATACCGGTGTGGGCGCCTCCTGGCAATTTTTCTTACTATTTCCGGGTTGTGCGCGCTGACGTTACGTGCGCGCTGACGTCACGCGCACGCTGACGTCACGCGCGCAACCCGGAAATAGTAAGAAAAATTGCCAGGAGGCTCTGTGAGCTGTCGGGGGTGCCTGCGGCTGCCTGGTCCGTAAGGTTTATTTATGTGAAGGGGATGGGGGGGTGTTTGGGGTTGGATGGGGGGTTGGATGGGGGGGTGTTTGGGGTTGGGGGGGTGTTTGGGGTTGGGGGGGGGTGTTTGGGGTTGGGGGGGGGTGTTTGGGGTGGTCACGTAATCATGCATGGGGAAAAAAAAATACCGTCAAATACCGTGATACCGATATAATAAAAAAAATACCGTGATATAAATTTTTGGTCATACCGCCCAGCACTAACGTCCATCAAGTTCAACCATAATGCCTATATATAACCTGCCTAACTACTAGTTGATCCATAGGAAGGCAAAAAAACCCATCTGAAGCCTCTCTAATTTGCCGCAGAGGGGAAAAATTCCTTCCTGACTCCAATATGGCAATCGGACCAGTCCCTGGATCAACTTGTACTAAGAGCTATCTCCCATAACCCTGTATTCCCTCACTTGCTAAGAATCCATCCAGCCCCTTCTTAAAGCTATATAATGTATCAGCCAGTACAACTGATTTGGGGAGGGAATTCCACAACTTCACAGCTCTCACTGTAAAAAATCCTTTCCGAATATTTAAATGGAACCTCCCTTCTTCTAAACGGAGTGGGTGCCCTCGTGTCCGTTGGAAGGACCTACTGGTAAATAAAACATTAGAAAGGTTATTATATGATCCCTTTATATATTTATACATAGTTATCATGTCACCTCTTAAGCGCCTCTTCTCCAGTGTAAACAGACCCAACTTGGCCAGTCTTTCTTCATAACTGAGACTTTCCATACCCTTTACCAGCTTAGTTGCCCTTCCCTGGACCCTCTCTAACTCAATAATGTCCCGTTTGAGCACTGGAGACCAAAGCTGAACAGCATATTCTAGATGGGGCCTTACCAGTGCTCTGTAAAGGGGAAGAATAACCCCCTCCTCCCGTGAATCTATACCCCTTTTAATACAGCTCAAAACCTTGTTTGCCCTTGCAGCTGCTGCCTGGCATTGCTTGCTACAGCCAAGTTTATTATCTACAAGGACTCCAAGGTCCTATTCCATTATGGATTTGCCTAGTGCAGTCCCATTAAGGGTATACGGGGCTTGCATATTTTTACATCCCAGGTGCATGACCTTACATTTATCCACATTAAATCTCATCTGCCACTTAGCTGCCCAGATTGCCAGTTGGTCAAGATCCTGCTGCAGGGATGTCACATCCTGGATAGAATTGACTGGTCTGCAGAGTTTTGTGTCATCTGCAAACACTGATACATTACTCATAATACCCTCCCCTAAGTCATTTATGAACAAATTAAACAAAAGTGGACCCAGTACAGAACCCTGAGGGACCCCACTGAGAACCTTATTCCAAGTAGAGAATGTGCCATTAACAACCACCCTCTGTACCCGATCCTGTAGCCAGTTTTCTATTCATGTGCAAATGACTTCACTAAGACTAATATACCTTAGTTTAGAAAGCAGTCGTTTGTGGGGAACGGTATCAAATGCTTTGGCAAAATCCAAATAGATTATATCTACTGCATCCCCACTGTCCAGCTTCTTACTTACCTCATCATAAAAAGCAATTAAATTGGTCTGACATGACCTGTCCTTCATAAAGCCATGCTGATTACTGCTCATAATGGCATTCTCCACTACATAATTTTGAATGTGATCCCTTAACAAGCCTTCAAATAACTTGCCCACCACGGATGTCAAACTTACAGGCCTATAATTACCAGGCTGAGATCTTACTCCCTTTTTAAATATGGGAATGACATTCGCCTTCTTCCAATCCCTAGGTACCATACCTGATGAAAGTGAGTCTGAGAATATCAGAAACAAGGACCACTGCAATTCTGCCCCTAGCTCTCTCAGTACCCGAGGGTGTATTCCATCTGGCCCAGGTGCCTTGTTTACATTTATCGTGTGTAACCCTTTAAGCACCATATCCTGTGCCAACCACTGTGTAGTTGGAGCTGAGGCAACAGTGAAGCTATTGGGTGGGTGCAACAGGAGCTGGGCCTCCTCCTCCTCACTTACATTAGGGGGTCTATAGCATACCCCTACAATTAGTTTGGTAGCTTTTTTACTATCTGTGAGAAGCTCAACCCATAAGGATTCAGCTCCCTCTGTTACCCCTATCACTTCCTCCTTAATATTTGCTTTTAATTCCTGCTTAATGAACAGACACACTCCTCCTCCTTTTCTATTGCCCCTGTCCCTCCGAAACAATGTATACCCCCAATATTAACAGCCCAGTCATGAGACTCAAGTTTCAGCAACACCAATCACATCATATTTCCGCTCCAACGCCAGTACCTCCCGCTCTCCCATTTTACCAGTCAGACTCCTTGCATTGGTAAACATACATTTAATACTGGTTCCGGCGTGAGAATGACGTGTAAACAACTTATGGGCCTCCCTGCCATTATCAGTATCCCGAAGCAAGTCTCCTCCCCCATTTTCCCTTACTATGCCCACTACCTCATCTATCCTGTCTACCACAGAATTTCCCGCTGCACCCTCCCTCCCCACTCCTAGTTTAAAATCTCCTCCAACCCGCTAGCCATCTTTTCCCCCAAAGCAGCTGCCCCATCATCATTGAGGTGCAGCCCATCCCTGGCAAAGAGCTTGTAGCCGATTGAGAAATCAGCCCAGTTCTGGAGAAACCCAAAGCCCTCCTCCCTGCACCAATCTCTCAGCCACGCATTAATCTCCCTAAGCTCCTGCTGCCTTCTTAATGTTGCTCGTGGCACAGGTAATATCTCTGAGAAAATTACCTTGGAAGTCCTCGCCCTCAACTTCGCGCCTAGCTTTTTAAAATCGTTCTTGAGGACTTCCCCCCCTCCTCTAACTTTGTCATTGGTACCTATGTGTACCAAGACCGCCGGGTCTTCCCCAGCCCCTGCAACAATTTGTCCACTCGTTCCACCACATCCCGAACCCTAGCACCAGGCAAGTAACACACAGTTCGGCATGTAGGGTCTTAGGAATAAGGAAGATACTCAACATAATTTTAACTGTAGGGACAGTAAACCAGATAATACACAAGAGAAAAAGTTTGGCAAGTAAATACAGTGTTTTGTTAAAGAGCAGAGTAAACAAAACTTCCTCATAAAGAGTATTAGAAAATTACATCTGGGGATAAAAAGCTAAAGTGAAATATATTGTCCTTCTATATATTAGTAGAACTACACTATAGGGTTGATTGGATGTCAAGAATTAACACCGCGCTGACGCATCATGGTTTGACACTGCACGCATGTGCACTGGCAATATTAGGACACTGTGGCCTAGTCACTTTGAGAAGTGATTGTTGTTGGCTGCAACTGACACTGGTCGTTATTTCCTTGCTTGATCTTTCCATGTACCTTACCTCTGCCTGACTTCTGATCCTGTCTCCTTGCTGCCTGGACCGACCCACTTGCCTGCCCGACTACGCTTTTGCTTGCCAATTATGTTTTGACACCCGGTTTTCTCCTGCCACTCCTCCACAGGTGCCAGTCCTGTTTCTGCTCTCAATGACTGTTCTACTCTGTGGGAGGTGTAAGTGAGGCTAGCTACCTTCAGTTCCCTCCAGAGAAGACGTGCCCATCCTAAAAGGTACGGTGACAATTATAGTATCACTTCTCCAAAAAGAAAATATGGAGGAATCTGGGGCTGCTTCTCCTATTGAACAACTGACCCAGCAGCTGGCCGCTCTGAGCCAAGCTGTCCAAGACCTCCGGGGGGGTTTTACCAGGTACAAGCCCAGCTCCAGGCCCTTACCGCTGCAGGTGGTCATCCTGCTCCTGGCGCTGTGGTTCCTGACCCACTAAGTGGAACGAGCTGCTCTTAAACATCAATTTAGCCTTAGTTATTCCAACTCTCTAAAAGATGAACTGGCCGGGCAAACCTCACTTGCTTGAGGCAATGATCGATCTTGTGATCCAAACCTATAGGCATCTGAGGGAGAAACAGCAGGAGAGAGCCTTTCTTCCACCAACCAATTGGGTGATGCCTAAAGTTTCTTTCCCCAATAATACGGTCAGCACTTGGTCCACCTCCTCTTCCCTTGGAGATCCGAAACCTATGCAGATTGGAGTAATTCGTGCTTCTTTGACTTAGGAGGATATGGTTGTTTCATGAATCGCGACTTTGTCTCTAAGAATTGCATCCCACTCAACCCAAAGACTAATCCTCTATTAGTTAAGCTTGCTGATGGAGCCTCTCTGTCTTCTGGTCCAGTGATGTTTGAAACTGTTCCCCTTCTATTAAAGATTAATCAGCATGTTGAACTGCTGGCCTTTGATATTGTTTCTTCACCATTATTTTATGTCATTCTCATCTTCCCATGGTTCAAGTTTCATAACCTCTCTATTGACTGGCTCAATAATCAAGTGATATTTCAATCCAAAACTTTCCCTCTTTGTATCTCCGCTGTCAGCCTCATTTCTTGTGACTCTCGACTCAAACTCATTCCTACACCGTACCACGATTTCATTGATGTCTTTGATGAGAAAGGGGCTGATAGATTACCTCCGCATCGTATTTATGATTGTCCTATCAACCTCTTACCAGGTTCTTCTGTTCCCTTTGGGATAATTTATCTTCTGTCTGAGCCCGAATTAAGAATTCTGACAATCTGGTTAAGGGGTTCATACACCCTTCCATGTCTCCTGCAGGAGTGGGAATTTTCTTTGTGGAGAAGAAAGATGGTTCTCTACGTCCATGCATTGATTACGGGACTTAAATAAGATCACAATTAAGAACAGGTACCCACTTCCACTTGTATCGGAGCTATTTGAAAGACTTCGCTCAGGCCAAGTCTTTTCTAAATTAGACCTTCGTGGGGCTTATGATTTGTTAGTATTTGCGAGGGAGATGAATAGAAGACAGCTTTCTGCACTCGCTACAGGCATTTTTTTCAATATACAGTAATTCCCTTTGGACTTTGTAGTGCTCCTGCCACATTTCAGCATTTTGTTAATGATTTAACAATGATTAATGATTTAATAATTTTCCTTGATCTCTTTGTCATCATATATCTAGATGATATTCTGTTCCTTCTATCGAGGAACATCGGGTGCACATGAGGAAGGTCTTTTCCAGGCTTCGGACTCATAAGCTATATGCCAAACTTGAGAAATATGAGTTTGAGAGATCCTCCATTGAGTTTCTGGGCTTTGTGATTTCTACTGGGGGTGTGGCTGTCTCACACAAGATTGCTGCTGTCCTGGACTGGCCTACCCCTAATAATCATAAGGTTGTTCAACGATTTATCGGGTTTACAAATTTCCACCGTAAATTTATTAAAGACTTTTCTAAGATAATTTCCCCCATCACAGACCTCACTAGTTCCCGTAAAAGGTTCTATTGATCTCCTGAAGTGCAGTTTGCCTTTGATGAATTAAAGAGAAGATTTACTACCGTACCCATTCTTAGACATCAAGATCCATAGCTCTCTTTTACCCTCTAAGTGGATGCTTCTGAATCTGCCATTGGTGCCGTGCTTTCCCAAAGAGCGGTTGATGGGGTGCTTCTTCATCAGACTGTCTTCTTCTTTAGGAAATTATCTCCATCAGAACGGAACTATGATGTAGGGGATCGTGAGTTACTCGCTATTACATCTGCTATTGAAGAATGGCATCATCTCCTAGAAGCTGCAAGTCATCCTATTTTGGTTTTCTCTGACCACAAGAATCTAGAGTACTTACCTTGAGGGCTCTGGCACACGGGGAGATTAGTTGCCCGCGACAAATCTCCCTGTTCGCGGGCGACTAATCTTCCCGAAATGCCATCCCACCAGCCTTGAGAGGAAACTTCTGTGATTTCACTGAAATTGCGCCGCCGCGTATGCCATCCACAGTGAGGCTGTGGAATGCCCTTCCTAGTGATGTGGTAATGGCAGACTCTGTTAATGCCTTTAAGAGGGGCCTGGATGAGTTTTTGAACAAGCAGAATATCCAGGGCTATTGTGATACTAATATCTACAGTTAGTATTACTGGTTGTATATATATAGTTTATGTATGTGAGTGTATAGATTGGTAAGTATAGGTTGTGTGCTGGGTTTACTCGGATGGGTTGAACTTGATGGACAATGGTCTTTTTTTCAACCCTATGTAACTATGTAACTAACTATGTAACTATGTAACTATCCCACCGGTGATTTACATTTTCGCCGGTGGGATGGGATTTCGGGGAGATTAGTCACCCGCGAACAGGGAGATTTGTCGCGGGCGACTAATCTCCCTGTGTGCCAGAGCCCTAAAGGTACGGTGACAATTGTGATACCGATCTAAAAATTCTAAACTGCTACTTAATGCTAGGGTCCAGCAAAAAACACCCAGTCTATCTTAATTATCAAACAGGGTACTAAGTTTTTATTGTTCCAATACTATTTGACTTGCCAAACCATTTAAGCACTTAAAGGGGAACTATCATGAATAGGAATCTGCTAAACTTGGCTTAGTTCTGACAGGCATCTTGTGTTCTGAGCAGAGAGGAATGGGACGGGGTCCAACCATTCTTGACTGACATCTAAAGTTCAACCCCCACCTGCCCATCTTTCCTACCTTACAAAAAAGCTGGAAAAGACTTTGAAGAAGGTGTAAAAATTCAACCCAATTAACCCTTACATTGTCTGATGCTTTCCATCTCACCTGGGTCACTTACAAACCTAGAACTTATAACCTTTTTCTTGGTTATTTATCAGAAAAATATGAAAGAAGTCACATATCACTTCAAGTTATTTAGCACAAAGGTCCAGCAATCTAAAATATACATGCCAAGTAAGCTGGCAGGTGATGTGTAGTGCAAATCCACTGCACACTCCCATAAAACTACAATTTGCCTTACTTACAACTTTTAAATAAATGTTGTTGGAACAGTAACTTGTGCTACTGTTTGTGCAATGACATTATACTAACTCATAATATGTATGCAAGCTAATCGATAACAGAATATATAGCCATTTCTTAAGAATACATGGACTGACTATATAAATGCTACAGAGTAAATGCTACAGACTGGGCCTGATTAGACTTTGCAATCAAGAAGCCTGAAAACCTTGTTGGTCTATCTGTAGAAGTGCCCTGATTGGGAGACATAGAAAGGTGTCTGTGAATCCAACACACAAGAATCTATGTGCCTGTACGCACATAACTGTCTGTGCAGAGGTCTGTAATATTGCTGCAACTGGTGTGTTACTGTCACTGGTATGGAAGAAGTCTCTTTTATACACTCTTTTGTTACACCTGTATCTGGCTATTGAAGCAAGATTTGTATCTGTGTGTTAATTGCAGTGCCTGAAGTGCTGTGTATATGTGGATATAAAGGATATAAACTATAGGCTGCTTTACTGTTATGTGTACAAATGCAGCTTCATCAGCACCCAACCCAGCCCGGCTCCATTTCTTTACTTTCCCTTTGCACATGTTTGCTGTTGAGGGGTGTGGCCTCATGACATGCTGCAACAAATCACCTTTCACTCTGCTCTGTCACTCATACATTTCTGCATTACTGACAGACCAGGGAGCCACAGATTCTGGAGGGTGGGGGATGGGAAGTTGCTTTAATAATTAGCTATAACTTTATGCAAAATTTTTAAAAGCTATAAATTGTCTAAATGTTTGTCTAGACTTTATATTTTCAATATTTTAAACATTTTTCATGACTGTTCCCATTTAAGAAACTTAAACATTAATATGGTACATTAATTAATAAATTAATATTAATAACACATTAATAAAATCCTCTATTTATTTTGCTGTCCAGTCATTTAAAGGATCACTATGTCTTTAATGATTCCATCAGAATGGTTCTTGGTACAGGGAAATACCTATTCTAAAACAGGCTATGATGCCACTCTTTACAGGATATAGGAAAATCCAGGGAGATTTCCCTGGTATGACAAGTGCTATATAAGTACCCATCGGCTGGCCATAGTTCCTGCTAAATTCTTGCAATGGGATTATAAACATCATTGGAGCCCCGTTAAAGGTGATAAAAATTTGATCACTAAAGAGTGATACATTTGCTACTTAAGCAACTGGAAGTTTAGCTTGTATCTTTAGAGCAAATGGAAAATAAATAAAGGCAAATTGATATGGAAAATAAAAAAGAGATACATCCTTTTTTAACTAATTGTGTGGAATATGTTCTAAGCAACTTTTTAGTAACCAATGAATCATCTACCCTGAATTTTTGATACTATAGATACATAATGCATGGCAAGACGGTTGGTTTATCTCTGAAGAAGAGCACTGATTGTGCTCGAAACATTGTTTTTTTTTCAATAAAACCTTTGTTTTTTACACGAAGTCCCAGCGAGTGTGGTTCTCTCTCTCTCTATACATGTTTTTTTGATTGAGTCTGTGTGCTCCCCCAAAGATCACCTGACAGAAAATAGTGCAGCTCTAAATGTAACAGGAAGAAGTGTGGAAGTAAAAGACAGAGCTTTCTCCATTCAATGGCTGTATTTTTTTTATAAAGATGGTTTATTTAGATGAAGAATGGCTTTACATGTCAGTTGCTTTATGCAATATATTTTGTTTGGGGGTATAGCATATAATAGATTGCAATTGGTATTGCCAATTGAAATGTAAGATTAAGATTGATAACCCTTAGAGGCCCATTTATCATGTGCTTTTGAAACCATAAATAAACTCATTTTCTCTAAAACTACAAATGTTAAGTGATTTATTAAAACAGCCTTTAAAAAAAAGCACAAAACAACACAGAAAACTGTGTTTTGTCACACAAATGAAAGAGTCACAAAAGCTCTAAAACCACGAAGCAAAGAAAGAGGGCAGCTACCATTGACTTCTACATAATCTCAATAGCTTTTAGAAAATAACTAAAGCTTAACCAATGAAGAAGGCTAAAAATGTTGTACATTATGTTTTGGGATTCTGTACCAGCCCAAGGCAACCATCGTGCATTAGCAATGAAGGTGCCACCAGTAGCTCCCCATTTTCTTTTATGCTGATTCACTGCACATGTTCTGTGCTGCTGTCAGTTACTGAGCTTAGAGACCATCTCACAATAAACTGAGAGAGAGAGAGAGAGTACCGAACACTCTGGGACTTGGTGCAAAAGAAAAAAAAGTTAATTGAAAAAACGTTTTGAGTACAAACAGTACTCTTCTTCAGGGACAAACCAACAGACAGAATACCAACACACAATTTAAGTACCCTACCACAAAAATGGCAGCAAAAAGTGACCCCCCCATAACCATAGCAACTACTGTAAACAAACAGCATGGAGAAAAGTAGTAAAAAGAGGCAAAGAAATATAGTAAAAAGGAGTGAAAATAGGTGAAACTATAGCGTTACAAGTGTTGCAGTTAAAAGGGATATCTACCATAAATTTTTACAATGCACTGAAGTACTAGACGGCGGGTTAGCTGGCAGGCAGTGACAGGTTCAAGTGCTCTGCACCCGGGGTCGGACTGGGCCACTGGGACACCGGGAAAAATCCCGGTGGGCCCCGGCCCTAGTGGGCCCCGGCAGCCCAGACCCAACCCTTGCGGCACTCCTCCTGCCCGACCGCTCCTGCCCTGACGCGTTAAATTTACGTGCTGGGGGAAGGATGTCGGGTGGGGGGCCCTGGAGGGGCCCCTGGGAGGGAAGCCCCGGTGGGCCCTTCACCCCCCAGTCCGACCCCCTGCCTGCACCAATACATAGAAGTCTGCGTGACGCACAAGTAAAGAAGGGCAATGTGTAGGGCAGTAGGGCATGGTGGTACTAAAACTCACACCATTTGTGAGATGTAACTATAACTCACACCACTTGCAAAGTATACCTATAACTCACACTACTAGAGAGGTGTTACTATAACTTACACCATTTGTGAGGTGTAACTTTAACTCACACCACTTACAGGGTGAAACTACAACTCACTCCATTTGCAGTAAGACCAATGGTTATTCAAAATGTCAAGGCAGCAAACTTTGTGTTGTAGAAGACAAGGGTGCAGGGTAAGACGTAGCGGTCTATTAACAAAGAAGGGCAATTGTAAACGACGCCATGAACCATTTTACGATCACAAGCTGCACGAGAATGCCGACCCTACTAGGATGAATAGTACTATATAAAAGTGCCTAGAGCACCCACATGCTTGCCACTTCACATGCTCCAAAATTACCACAAGTGCACAACCAATAGACTCTGTCACATACATGTGGAGCAAATGTGTGGATATTTCAAAATTATAGAAAAATATAAATAAAATATACACAAAAAAAATAAAAATTAAGAAAAATAAGAGAATAAAAGTAAAAATTATATAGTACTTCCTATGAGCTCAGAGGTAGCCTGACTTAGAGCAGGGAAGGTAATCTGGAATTAGTGCCAGTTAAGGCAATAGGGGATAATGCCAGTTAAGGCTATAGTAACTTAATTACTTAATGCCAGTTAAGGCAATAAAAGAAATAATGCATTAAATAGGGCATAGACAGTGAAAGAGAGAATGTCAGCACACGAGGAACAAAGTACAAACTTAAGGAGAAAAGCAGGAAGGGGATAGAAATACAACCTGACTGTAAAAGCTTAAACAAATGTGAATTGTTGTAACTGAATGCTTTTGAAGTTTTATTATTATTATTATTATTATGATAATAAACAAGTTTCATACAAAAAAAAAAGAAATACAACCTGACTGTATGGGTAATGTAAACTCACAGAGTAGAAAGTCACAATCTATCCAAATAACAGGTACTCGGACATATCAAACTATGAGTACATACATAGGCATCAAAGGCACATCATATCAAATATGTGATATAGTTGAAGATGCATGTAATAATATGGATATTAACAAACTATACACAAAAGAGAAAATGGTTATTTGCTGAAAGTTGATGGCCAGAGTTCAAACCGGTCATAGAAGATTTTTAAGTGTCCAAAAACTTGTTACTAGTCCACACGGATTACAGGAACATGGAAAGAGGAATTGTTTCATTCAGGCCACGTGGGCTTACTGTGTCAAGTTTAAAGATCCATCTTGATTCTAGTTTAACCCTTTAAGTGCCAGCCGAATTCGTCATTTCGGTTCCCCCCAGTGCCAGACGTTTTTTAAGCATTTTGTACTCATTCACTTTAACAATGTTTTTTGGTAGGAAAACCTCCACGAAACTAGGGAAATTATATATCGTTTTTTTCGTCACTAATTGGGCTTCGACATACATACCAAATTTTATAACTTTTCTGGAGATATGATGTGTATTTTGGGTGAAATATGTAAAAAAAAAATAAAATTATGAAAAATTTCTGTATATTTTGAGGTTTTTTTCCATAGAAAAGTTAATTTTACTCACTTTTTTTTATTGTTTGTAAAAGCCCTGATACTCCCAATTCCAACGATACCAAATATGTGGTGGTACCCCACAGTTCCTGTCCAGAAGTAACCCCCAAACTAAGGCAATACTTAGTACAATATCACACCAGAACAAAGCAGAAAAGCGCTTGTAACAGTTAATGCAGCATAACTTATATGTAAATCTAAAATATCCCCTCATGTTTGGTATCTTTAGAAACTACAGACCTTCAGGTTTCTAGGTGCAATGTAGTTTTCACTCAAAAGCCAAATACCTTTTGTCAGTGCATTGTGAAATTTGGAACTTTTTATGACATTTTTTTTTTTTTTCTAAAACGTAAACTTGGACGCATGATCAAATGTGGATTTGACAAAAAAAAATCTCATAAAAATTTTCTAACAAAGGCATATTTGAAAGACAAACTTCTCCTGAATAAAATGATGCCCCATATGTATGGGTGCACATAAAGACATGGGCACCAAACACTCCAAAGCAGGGGCAATGCACAAGGGCAATTACAGCTAAAAATGTGGGGGCTGCGCTCTATGTGCACTTCCTGCAGTTTTTCAGTGTTAACCCCCCCTACCTGTGAAATAACCCCCACAAACTATATATTTCTGAAAAGTGCACACCTTCAGCTATTCAGAGACACCACTCTTCTCTTTCTACATGGAAAATTGTGGCCGCAGTCCCTTGCAGAAGTCAGCGCTTTGGTCAGAAATCAAGGAAAAACTAGATACAAACCTAGATTTCTCCCCAAAATCTCCATGGCAACTACCAAAAACTTACTAACCATCAATCTGCAAGTTCCCCTGAATAAAACGATACCCCATATGTATGGGTGCACATAAAGACGTGGCCACCAAATGCCCCAAAACAGGGGCAATGCATAAGGGCAATTTCAGTTGAAATTTTGGGGGCTGCGCTCTATGTGCACTACCTGCAGTTTTTCAGTGTTAACCCCCCCTACCTGTGAAATAACCCCCGCAAACTATATATTTCTGAAAAGTGCACACCTTCAGCTATTCAGAGACGCCACTCTCCTCTTTCTACATGGAAAATTGTGGCCGCAGTCCCTTGCAGAAGTTAGCGCTTTGGTCAGAAATCAAGGAAAAACCAGATACAAACCTAGATTTCTCCCCAAAATCTCCATGGCAACTACCAAAAACTTACTAACCATCAATCTGCAAGTTCCCCTGAATAAAACGATACCCCATATGTATGGGTGCACATAAAGACGTGGCCACCAAATGCCCCAAAACAGGGGCAATGCATAAGGGCAATTTCAGTTGAAATTTTGGGGGCTGCGCTCTATGTGCACTACCTGCAGTTTTTCAGTGTTAACCCCCCCTACCTGTGAAATAACCCCCGCAAACTATATATTTCTGAAAAGTGCACACCTTCAGCTATTCAGAGACGCCACTCTCCTCTTTCTACATGGAAAATTGTGGCCGCAGTCCCTTGCAGAAGTTAGCGCTTTGGTCAGAAATCAAGGAAAAACCAGATACAAACCTAGATTTCTCCCCAAAATCTCCATGGCAACTACCAAAAACTTACTAACCATCAATCTGCAAGTTCCCCTGAATAAAACGATACCCCATATGTATGGGTGCACATAAAGACGTGGCCACCAAATGCCCCAAAACAGGGGCAATGCATAAGGGGAATTTCAGTTGAAATTTTGGGGGCTGCGCTCTATGTGCACTACCTGCAGTTTTTCAGTGATAACCCCCCCTGCCTGTGAGATACCCCCACAATCTATATATTTACGAAAAGTGCACACCTTCAGCTATTCAGAGACACCACTCTTCTCTTTCTACATGGAAAATTGTGGCCGCAGTCCCTTGCAGAAGTCAGCGCTTTGGTCAGAAATCAAGGAAAAACCAGATACAACACTAGATTTTGGTCAGAAATCAAGGAAAAACCAGATAAAAACCTAGATTTCTCCCCAAAATCTCCATGGCAACTACCAAAAACTTACTAAACCTCAATTTGCAAGTTCCCCTGAATAAAACGATACCCCATATGTATGGGTGCACATAAAGACGTGGCCACCAAATGCCCCCAAACAGGGGCAATGCATAAGGGGGGGCTGTGCTCTATCTGCAGTTATTTAGTCTAAACACCCCCATACCTGTGAAATAACCCCCGCAAACTATATATTTCTGAAAAGTGCACACCTTCAGCTATTCAGAGACGCCACTCTCCTCTTTCTACATGGAAAATTGTGGCCGCAGTCCCTTGCAGAAGTTAGCGCTTTGGTCAGAAATCAAGGAAAAACCAGATACAAACCTAGATTTCTCCCCAAAATCTCCATGGCAACTACCAAAAACTTACTAACCATCAATCTGCAAGTTCCCCTGAATAAAACGATACCCCATATGTATGGGTGCACATAAAGACGTGGCCACCAAATGCCCCAAAACAGGGGCAATGCATAAGGGGAATTTCAGTTGAAATTTTGGGGGCTGCGCTCTATGTGCACTACCTGCAGTTTTTCAGTGATAACCCCCCCTACCTGTGAGATACCCCCACAATCTATATATTTACGAAAAGTGCACACCTTCAGCTATTCAGAGACACCACTCTTCTCTTTCTACATGGAAAATTGTGGCCGCAGTCCCTTGCAGAAGTCAGCGCTTTGGTCAGAAATCAAGGAAAAACCAGATACAACACTAGATTTTGGTCAGAAATCAAGGAAAAACCAGATAAAAACCTAGATTTCTCCCCAAAATCTCCATGGCAACTACCAAAAACTTACTAAACCTCAATTTGCAAGTTCCCCTGAATAAAACGATACCCCATATGTATGGGTGCACATAAAGACGTGGCCACCAAATGCCCCCAAACAGGGGCAATGCATAAGGGGGGGCTGTGCTCTATCTGCAGTTATTTAGTCTAAACACCCCCATACCTGTGAAATAACCCCCGCAAACTATATATTTCTGAAAAGTGCACACCTTCAGCTATTCAGAGACGCCACTCTCCTCTTTCTACATGGAAAATTGTGGCCGCAGTCCCTTGCAGAAGTTAGCGCTTTGGTCAGAAATCAAGGAAAAACCAGATACAAACCTAGATTTCTCCCCAAAATCTCCATGGCAACTACCAAAAACTTACTAACCATCAATCTGCAAGTTCCCCTGAATAAAACGATACCCCATATGTATGGGTGCACATAAAGACGTGGCCACCAAATGCCCCCAAACAGGGGCAATGCATAAGGGCAATTTCAGTTGAAATTTTGGGGGCTGCGCTCTATGTGCACTACCTGCAGTTTTTCACTGTTAACCCCCCCTACCTGTGAGATAACCCCCACAATCTATATATTTACGAAAAGTGCACACCTTCAGCTATTCAGAGACGCCACTCTTCTCTTTCTACATGGAAAATTGTGGCCGCAGTCCCTTGCAGAAGTCAGCGCTTTGGTCAGAAATCAAGGAAAAACCAGATACAAACCTAGATTTTGGTCAGAAATCAAGGAAAAACCAGATAAAAAACCTAGATTTCTCCCCAAAATCTCCATGGCAACTACCAAAAACTTACTAACCATCAATCTGCAAGTTCCCCTGAATAAAACGATACCTATGTCTGGTTGCACATAGGCCGCCAAACCTGAAAATGCATAATATTGGGGCTGCACTCTATGCACCCCTTTTTTTTTGCCTGCACCCGAATGAATGGGATACGCTCGGGTGCAGGCACATGTAGCCGATATACGCATGAAAACGCGTGAGAATGCAAAGTCTCGCGTTTTCATGCGTATATCGGCTACACGTGCCTGCACCCGAGCGTATCCCATTCATTCGGGTGCAGGCACAAGTAGCAGGCGTAGGGCTGAATTTTCGGCAAGCGTTTTTCCACTTGCTGAAAAAATCAGCCCTACGCCTCGTGTGGCATCAGCCTAACCCTTGGCAATAGAAACTACCAGAACAATCTTAGCACCTCTGGACCTTTCTAGAACAACTGAAATCAAATGGAATAAAACCACTAAAAGCAATCAAAGAACAATAGTTGCAATGAAATCGGTAAGAGCCCTGGATCCACCAATGTCACTGCAAAAGCAACCTTTTTGGGGGCACTAAACACACAATAAAGAACAATGCAAAGATAAAACACCGTAAAATCCAATAAAACCACCTAAACCAACAGAAGAACAATAATTGCAATGAAATCGGTGGTCAGAGCCCTGGATCCACCAACGTCACTGCAAATTCAGCACCCAATAGCAATACAAAAAGTTACAGTGCAATAGAATAATTCAAAAACAGAAATCAATTATGAAAATGCCAAAAAAACACTAAAATGCAACCAAATAAATCAGATAATTATAGAGCAAGATCAGAAATAAAGTTTTAGTAAAAAAAAAGACTGCCAAAGAAAGCAAAGACAGAAAGAAAAGAAAAGAAAGAAAGAAAAAAAAAAAAAAAAAAAAAAAAAAAGTGTAAGTGTAAGTGTGTGTGTAAGTGTCTGTGTGTGCTTGGGAAAGTTGTAAATCAGTGTGTATGTGTACAAAAGTGTAATAATGACAAAGATAGAAGAAAAAATGCAAAAAAAAAAAAAAAAAAATTTTTTAGACAGTTGAGATAGAAATAAGCAAAATAAACAGTGGTAGAGAGTTGTAGTTCAGCTTACCCAAGGCAGGCAGACGATCAGGGGCGATCAGGGGCGATCAATCCAGCAGGAAGGCAGCAGGGGAGCTCCATCTCGTCCAAAGTGCGCAGCAGGAGTGAGGGAGCCGACAGTAGGCGGCGCTATTTAAAGGGACAGCAGTGGACACGTCATCAACGCGTGTCCACTGCTGTCATTGGCTGGCGACGCGATCGGTGCGGCTCGGGGACCCGGATCGGTGAGTATGTCTTACTCTGCTCGTTGCCTAGGGGGATCTGAGGGGTTTACAAGCGCTGCGCTGCTTTAAAAGCGAGCGCAGCGCTTGTAAACCCGACAGTGCCATTGGACGTAGATTCTACGTCCCATGGCACTTTGGTCCCTTGGTACCTGGGACGTAGAATCTACGTCCCTTGGCACTTAAAGGGTTAAGTAAATCCATGTCTCTATCACCACCCCTCCTTGGAATGGGAACATGATCAATTAACTTGCCTAAATTGAGGGGCGAAATGTTCTTCTGTCAAAAAATGTTTGGCTATGGGTTGATTGGCCGTGCCTGAGGCCAGGGCTGAACTGATTGCATATCGGTGGTTCTTCATCCTGTCCCTGTAAAAGGTGGAAGCCTTGCCAACATAAGCCAAGCCACAAGGACACCATACCATGTACACCACAAATCCACAAATTAATTATTACTATAGAGATGAAAAATCTTTAGACTGGTGCATTAAGTTCAGTATATAAAATGTGGAATTTTTGCAATATTCTCTTTTGGTTTTAGTTCTCCTTTAAACCATTGTTTTAAACATTTAAATATTACAAGCCAAGAAAGGTGATCTAATGGACTGATATAATACAGTATAATGGTCAACAGCTCAAGATCTTTAGTGTATAATAGTCTTGCATTTGTTGAAAATGTGATTCCTGTAACATAGCAACATCTGCTTTTAGCCTCATTATCCCCCTCAGAGCTAATGTTTTTATGGGTGATATTCAATCCTTTTACATTCAAGGATAAAACTTTAAACACTGTGGGGATAAGTAAGTGGTTATTAGATAAAATAGACAATTCACAATATGTTTTAATATGCATGGCCCAAGAGCCCATACTGACAGTAAAAGTATTACAGGTATCGGACCCCTTATCTGGAAACCCGTTATCCAGAAAGCTCCAAATTATGGAATGCCCGTCTCCCATAGACTCTATTTTAATCAAATAATTCAGAATTTTAAAACTGATTTCCTTTTTCTATGTAGAAATAAAACAGAACCTTGTAATTGATTCCAACTAAGATATAATTAATCCTTATTGGATGCAAAACAATCCTATTGGGTTTAATTAATGTTTTATTGATTTTTTAGTAGACTTAAGGTATTGAGATCCAAATTACAGAAAGACCCCTTATACGGAATAACCTTAGTCCCGAGCATTCTGGATAATGGGTCCTATACCTGTACTAAGATACTGTATTAATTGCAGTCATGTTTACCTGCAATTATTAGGTATGATTACGTATGAATAATAGTTTATAAAGCAACCATAGGTAGAATAAAAATAAACCTAATAACCATTTGAATGAAAAAAAGATTTAACAATATGTTAATGAACATCTACCCCGATAAACTACTCTGATAAGCATAGGCAAATATCAAACACTGCTGGGATAATGTATCGGAATTAATTGTCTTAAAGAGATACTAGGGCTGATTCACTAAAGTGCGTTGATTTTTATTGCACGCTTTTTTTTTGCGTTTAAATAGGCGCGAAAATTAATGCGCGATTCGCTACAGTATTACCGCATGTGTTAAGTCGCATATCGCATGCGTTAAATTTCACGCTACTGCATGCGTTAATTTTAATGCAATGCGGTAATTATCGAATGAAAAGAATACTAACGCATGATTCACAAAAGCACCTAAAGTGTTAAATGCATTAATTAGCGCGCAAATGTGTGTATTTTAGCGCCTAATTGGGGGAGGTATTGGGCAGAGCACATTTTTCATTTTTGACTGTTACAAGCTAAAATGAAGTATACTGTGGGGTTTTTGCTCAATATGGAGGAGGAACAGCAAGTCCCCCAGCCTTCCAGAGTGATGCGGCCTCACTTTTTTCACCAAAGGGCCACTTTAGAGGGCTTAAGCAAGGATGAAGTGGTCAGGCGATACAGGCTCAATAGGGCGGCG
The DNA here is from genome assembly GCF_000004195.4 of Xenopus tropicalis. Classification (NCBI taxonomy): domain Eukaryota; kingdom Metazoa; phylum Chordata; class Amphibia; order Anura; family Pipidae; genus Xenopus; species Xenopus tropicalis. The sequence continues at coordinate 77,722,000 of NC_030682.2, read as the reverse complement.
ATATCCAGCCTGTATGAGCTGCTTGAGCTTTCCCTGCAGCCACTGACTCGCAGAAGCCGTGCCGTACCTGGAATGGTAAAACTCCCTGCTCCCTGCACTTTTTGGCCACTGGCAGTTTCCAGAGGGTTGGGGGGGTTTACAGGGGGGTGTCACCTTTCTAGCACAACTTGCCCACATTTGCTTTCTGTCTCCCACTGTAAAACCAGGCCCTGCCTGCCATAAGCTTGTTTTGCAATTTGTCAGTGGGAGAGACAAACCAGCTACATGTAGTGTCACCTATCAGTCTCACACTGTCACATCTGTTGCAAAAGGGCCGTGTTTTGACACAGGGAGACTGGAAGCAGCTTATTTGTTTGCAGCATCTTATTACATGTTTTTTTATTTCAGGAGATGCTGGCTACCCGTGCTCTAGGTGGCTCATCGCACCTATTCACAGGCCGCGTTCACGGGCTGAGCATACTTTTAACGAAGCACATGTGAGAGCGCGGTCTGTGATTGAGCGGACATTTGGGGTCCTTAAAAGCCAGTTCCGCTGCCTGGATAAATCAGGAGGCAGCCTTATGTACAGTCCCACTAAAGTTTCCAACATTGTGGCTGGGTGTGCTGTACTGCAGAATCTTGCGAACCGGCACGGTTTACCTGGCGATGTGGCTGAGGACCTGGAGAACACCATACATCCACAAGATCCTGTCTGAGGTGCGGGTGCCAGAGGGAATGAAGTCCGGGGACAAATTGTTAACAACTACTTTTTAAAGTACCTACAATCTTTAATCCCATACACAAGAAATAACAACTTCTCCAAAAAAAAAGGTTTATTTACAGGGAACCCACTTCCAAAAGAAATGTTTTGAGCAGGTGATTCCCCCACCCGCAACACAAATTTCAAAAAATGAAACAAATATTTACAAACATAGGCCTAAGAAAGGATAGGTTCCTGTCTGAATCAAAGGTGCCAACCACACCGCTCACGCTCTCTTTGTGCAGGAATGGAAGGAGCATCTCCTCACATTTGGAAAAAAACATTTTTGCAGGGGCACCTCCAGTTCCAGACCTAAATAAAATATATGAATGGTTTTATTGTGTTGCCTCCAATAAGCAAGCCATAACAACACAGTCACTTTTTGTAACTCATTGTTGCCCCAATCAATCCCTTTACATAGTTACATAGTTACATAGGGTTGAAAAAAGACCAGAGTCCATCAAGTTCAACCCATCCAAGTAAACCCAGCACACACAACCCACACCTACCAATCTATACACTCACATACATAAACGATATATACAACCAGTAATACTAACTGTAGATATTAGTATTACAATAGCCTTGGATATTCTGATTGTTCAAGAACTCATCCAGGCCCCTCTTAAAGGCATTAACAGAATCTGCCATTACCACATCATTACCACTTCAAATGGAAGCTCCGTTCCTCTAATCTAAAGGGGTGACCTCTGGTGCGTTGAACATCCCCCATTTGCCTATAATCCCCTCTAATGTACTTGTACAGAGTAATCATTTCCCCTCGCAAGTGCCTCTTTTCCAGAGAAAACAACCCCAACCTCGACAGTCTAACCTCATAGTTTAAATCTTCCATCCCCTTTACTAGTTTAGTTGCACGTCTCTGCACTCTCTCCAGCTCATTAATATCCCTCTTAAGGACTGGAGCCCAAAACTGCACTGCATACTCAAGGTGAGGCCTTACCAGGGACCTATAAAGAGGCAAAATTATGTTCTCATCCCTTGAGTCAATGCCCTTTTTTATACAAGACTGCACTTTATTTGCTTTAGTAGCCACAGAATCACACTTTCAAGTGTAACAATACTAAGGCATGCTCTGACACAAACCCTACTTAAATGATGCAAGTTGCTGCTAAGTGGCCTCGCTAACTCCCAGGGCTCTCCCTTATACTCTGTATTAAACAATGCTTTCACAATAATTCTGCTTCATAAAGGAGAGTACAGGGCATGAAGTATTTTTGAAAATACTTCTTAAATGACCCCCCTATTTACTGTCCAAATTTGTTGTTGTACTCCACAGCTTTGAGGACATAACTTGCGCACATAATAATAGGCGTGCCATACATACATTACATACAAGTAAAGTAAGTAGTAAAGAAGCAAAAAAAGGATGGAAAGACAGTAAGCCAAAAGGAAAAGCCAGTTGAGGAGAAAAGCAGATGAGCAAGTGTTAAATAGAAAGATGAATGTAAGATATTTACCTGTATCTGGAGTCCTCTGTCAGCTTTTTCTTCAGGACCCTCTTTATGTCCTGATAGCCCTTTTTGCAGTGTTGAACACTGCGCAAACATACCCCTATACTATTAACATGGTCTGTGATGTCCCTCCAGGCCTTTGTTTTGACTGCCGTTGGCGTCTTGCAAGCATATTTGCTGATTAGCTTGTCGAAGACTGGCACAAGCCTCTCCACCAATGCCTCATTCTCAAATTTCATAAATTTGAGATTACAGAGCCTGGTCTCCTGCTTTTTGCTTTTCCTGCTCCTTTTTGGTGATAATGGGGGTTGAAGCTCTTCACTCTCCTCTCCACTGGCTTCCTCTGGGCAATAATCCCTGTTTGTGCCCTCCACATCAGACACATCAGGGCTACCCAGGTAGACAGGCCTCTTTGTGTCACTGCCAGAGCTGGATGACAAGGCAGCTGGAACACTTGCAAGGCATTCCCTCCTTTTTGCCACCTTTTTCCCTGTGCCACTGCTGCCTCCAACACTGCTCTCCATCGCTTGGGTCAGTTTTTCTTGCTGTGCCAATTGTGCACCACCACCTTCCGCACTCTCCCTCTACACTCTCACAGCGCAACTGCACAAAAGGACCTTGGTCATGTGGTACCACGTGCGTATATTACCGCGCGTGCGTTAATTAGCGCGCGTTACGTAAAATAACGCACAAAAATGGTCTTCGCGAGTTAAATAACGCAAATAGCATCGCGTCTAAATTAACGCGCCTGTCCATTTAGTGAATCGTGCGTTAAGTCGCGAAAAATAAGAAGCAATAAAATTTTTAACGTATGCTATGAATAGCGCACATTTTAACACACTTTGTGAATCAGCCCTACTGACTCCAGAAATTAAACCTTTTTTCACATTATCATGACATTGTCTTGGGATGCTATTTATAATTTTGCCATAAAAGTATTTGTCCAATGCTTTTACATTACCTATATCATCCCCCATGTTCCTCTGTGAGAAACAATATTTGTGCAGCAGAGGTCTCTTATCTGCCCATGTATGGGACCCCCTGATTGAGCCCCCCCAGTCGATATCTGGCCGAAAATTGGCGGGGTATTTATCAGGCAGATTGATTTTCCCATCTGATCAGGGACCACATCGGTTCATTAAATCCTTCATTCGACGGCCCCAATGTAATTCAATTGTTTGCCATTGCCATCCAGGGGTGCATCCATGGAGCTTATATATATTATATATGTAGGGATCTCCAAGATTTGGGGCCCCTAGGATGGGTTCTCCTTTGACAGGCACTAGAGGGTGGCCTTAGGGAATTGGACACCTAAGGGTGGTTGTGTTAAGAAAGGGAGTATCCCTGCAGTTCAGGGTTATGGCCACAGGGTGGTGCACACAGTATATAAGGCTGTGCAGCCTTGTGCAGCCAGGTCTTCCTGCCTGGGACCCCTCTGGCAAGAGGCCAGCTACAGGCCAGGAGTAGTTAGTGAGCTAAAGGTTATAGGCCGCTCTAGGAGTGGTAGATAGGCTATTTAGCTGGGCAGCTTGGCCCCTACAGGAGATTTAATGAGATTAAGATCTCCCAGCACTGATTGCTGGAGTCAGGGAACCAAGTGGTAGTAATAGGTGATTTGCCTAATCCGGGGGATAGCCGGGTGATATTCCGGGGTGAGGTCTCAAGGGGGTGTCCGCTTGGCGGGAGTACCGGGAAGTGCCCTAGAGAGGGGCTTCTGGCGTGAAGTACCGGAGGGAACCCAAAGGAGGGTCATCTGGCTGGAGTATTGACGGTATCCCAGGAGAGAGGGTCTCCTAAGGAAAAGAGTGTTCCCTGACGTGTTCTGTAACTCCTGCAAAGTCTATCTGTCAGTCATTCTGCAAATAAAGAAATCACTTAGTTCATCATACTATCTGAGTGCATTGTCTTACTATCTGGAGGATCCACACTGCCGGGTAAGCAACTACCCCAGGGAGGGGGCAAGGTACCAGGAGTGCTGGGAGTCCCCACACTGCAGTACAGTATCAAGTTCTCAGGAGGGGAGTTATAGTTCATTCTATCCCTATCCTGGGTGGAGGCACGCCACAGTATAAAGAAACATCTGTTCCCCATAGTAAGCGGGCTCAGGATCCCTGTAAGCGCCACAAGATCTCAGCAGGTAGCAGCACATTCTCTAAAGTGGGCTACATATATATCTATATATTATATATAGATATATATATATTATATTGTTATTAATCAGTAAATTGTGAGGGACATTTACTAAACTGACATGTTAAATGCACTAAGTAAGGGCTAATTAATTTGAACATCTGTTCTGAGTGTTTTATCCATGCACTTAATTTTCACTGAAATCATCTAAACTCATGACATTGCCAATTAACACTGCAGGTGTTAAAAAAAAAGTGATTTTATAACATTTATTAGGTCATAAGTGATGCCTTAATTGCTGTAAAACTATAAGAAATGCCATTCACAAGGGAAATGACTTAATGACTAATTAGATGTGCAAATAAATATGGGTTAGATCAGTGTTGTGAAACATGCAAAGCCTTTGTGGAGATCCCTTCAGGGTCAGCAATCTTTATACTAGGGTCCATAACTTCCATTAATTTGAAAACAAGATATGAGGCATGGTATTCCAAAACCCAGACAAAAGCCAAGGTCCCTGGTCTAAGCTCACTATTCCACATATAACAACAACCTTTCGCTTCGGGAGGAACCCTCTGCTACTCGGGTCTGAAAAAGAGAGAGCCCTCGAATGAAGGCCGTAAGCAATAAAGAAAGGAGATTCCCCAGCGGATGCATGAGTAGAATTATTAAAAGCAAACTCAGTCCAAGCAAGAAGCTCTGCCCACTGGGACTGATTACTGGACACATAACATCTCAGATATTGTTCCAGTGACTGATTTGTCGTTTTAGTTTGGCCATAATTTTGAGGGTGGTAGGCAGAAAAAATGGACAAATCAGTACCCAAAAGAGAGCAAAAGGCCTGCCAAAACCTCAAGACAAACTGAACCCCTCTATCAGAGACAATATTTTGTAACTTGAAAATATTAGATATAAAAAGTTCAGTCAGGGTCTTAGCAGAAACCGGACAATAAAGTCCATGGAGATATGTGTCCATGGCCTTTCATGGAACAGGAAGTGACTGTAGCAACCCCTGAGGTAAAGACCTAGATGGTTTAAACACCCCTAGATATATTTACCCTTTTCCACGAAGTCATTATTATATAATGTGGAATGGTGTAACCAGATTGGTCATGTGGGCAGGACTGTGATTTGGGAGCAATCAGATGTGTGTGACAAGAGGGGGGCGGGGGGGGGGGGTTGTGCAGACGAGGACATGAGCGTGTATGTTATGGATACACATACCTGGATACACATAAGGATGCAGCTACTTGGGGGTGGAGACACAGAAGGACATGGGGGGGGGGCGCAGGGAGGATGTTGGGGGCACATGCGCAGTAGAGACAGTGAGGGAAAGGGAGTGGGCATGCCTTATTAAAGATGGGGGCATTGTTCACTGAAACAAGTATGTAGAATGTAGCAGGTGTATCTCTGTAAATCTTTCATTAGGCAAGCCAGAAATATAGCGTTTTTACACAGCAATAGTAGTACTATTTAATAGTATGCTTAATAGATTTTGACTTTCCTTGTCCTTTAAAAGTGAAAAATGTACTCCAATCCCCAGACAATATCTCCGGGAAAGGGACTTTAGGTTCCACAAGATAGAAACCCCCAGAGGTAAGGGAGCAGGAGCAGCAACGGCTGGTGGTTGCTGGAGTGTGACCAGTCTAGCTACAAGACCATGGAGACACTGAACAATCTGATCTTGCTTTACCTCTTGTTCTCCAAGACACTGGAGGAGGTTGGATACTATAGCTTCAGAAGTAGCGGATGAAGCAGGAGTACATGTTTTTCATCTATTACAGTAGATGAGGGAAAATGAGTTGCAGATTGAAATTCAAAACCTCTAAACACCCCTAGATATATTTACCCTTTGCCATAATGTTCTGCAAAGTCATTGTTCTATAATGTGGAATGTTGTAACCAGATTGGTCAGGATGTGGGCAGGACTGTGGTTTGGGAGTAATCAGATGCCAGACTGAAGCATTTTTATCCTGTGGAATACCAAAATCTCCCCCCACCCCCATATGAGAATATAGTCCCTGAAAAGTTTTGTTCCAATCCATATCCAAAAACATTGTGTATGGTAAAACAGAAGGGAGGGCCAAGTGATACACAGGATCATTGCAAGTGAGGGTCCAGTCTGCATAAAAAGTAGGTAATGACCTCGGAACTAGATGACCAAGAAAAAAACAAAGCGACAAATATACAAATTTAGTATACTTATTTATATCAATTTCTCTGGTAAATATATATATATATATATATATATATATATATACTGTATATATATATATATATATATACATATATATATATGGAACATGGCAGAGCACTCACCAAACAAAAACACTGCATGTCTGGGTGTAGGTAAAATGTGTTCAAAACAACAAAAAGTACCACACTTAACAGGTTCAGTTAGAGTAGCTGATTTTAATAAACAAAAAGAATTTCTGTATGTATGTATGAGATAGGTAGATGATAGATAGATACAACAATGTTTACATCTAAACACTACAAATACAGTATAACACTTAGGTGTTTCTACTTTTATACATGGGGCATATGAGGGCATAGTGCAACCTTTTGTGTTTATAAATCAGACTATGCTGAGACCTGTTTTCCCTATTCCCCGGTGACAACAGGTGACACTGTGAAAGCAGAATGCTTGCCCCTAGACACTTTACTATAGAAAATGTCTTGAAATGCAGCCAACCTACCAGTTATTCTGTCATGACAAACTCCCAGAGTGAAAACAGACTCAGAAAAACAAAGAGAAAGCAGAAGCATGTAACACATTGAAAACATTACAGCACACTAAAAGTAACAGTTAACCTAAAACCGAGATTCTTGTATCCCATAAGAAACCTAGTGACCAGCTGAGATTTCTACATTCCATTAAAGAAACAGATAACACAATCTTATCAGGATAATTTGGAGTTTTCAGTTGTGACTTATTAGTCAATTATATTGTGTAATGTACTACTTTAAAGGGGTCCTCTGCCAAAACTGTGAGAGAAAGTATAATTCTAAGCTACTATAAATGATATATTATTAATGTTTTTAAATAGTTTTGTAATATGACATTTACAAATAATATATAAACCATTACAACTCTTTATTTCTTTTGTAATATTGGTTATAATAAGGGATGCACCAAATCCACTATTTTTGGATTCGACTGAACCCCGAATCCTTCGTAAAGGATTCGGCCGAATAAAGAACAGAATCCTAATTTGCAAATGCATCCCTAGTTATAATATATTTCCTATACTACACTACAAAAATTTTAGAAGCAATTTGTCCCAATTACTGTAAAGGAAATGCAAAGCCAAAAATAAAGGCACAAAATGATCAGTAGTAAACAAAATACTCATCGAGTAGAAGTGATGGTCCAGGTGCACCAGCCCCAGACCCTCAGCATAGGGTGCATAAAGCAAAAAGCAACAACCACCATGGGCATATAGGCACTCAGGAAACTCCACAAGGGTCACAATTTTTTTTTTTTAAATTAAAAAAAGACTTTATTCAAAGTTACATTAAAACATCTCCAAAGGCCCTATGCGTGTTGTGCCCTAGGGGCACTTAGTCATGGGCTAAATGTGAGCCACAGGAAGTAAATATTTATAAAAATACAACAAATTAAAAAAAGTTTAGAGAAAAGTGAGAAAAATTACTCTTAAAGAGCCAGTGTCTGTCCTTATTACATAATATACAATATATACAAAAAGTAAAAAAAAACAAGGTAAACTAAACCTATTATAAAAGACTCCTTGAAGGGTACAAACAATAAATATAAATGGGAAGTAATATACAGGCAGATACGTATACATTGTTTATTCAAATTTTGGTATACGCATAAACAAAACGCAAGATTCTCTCCAGAGTTCCAGACAGATATTAACCTAATAATAGCATGAGACAAAATATTCTGCATTCATACCTGCTGGCATCCTGGTGTTTAAAGTAAAGATCCAGAATACCTCACGTTTCCAAATGAATTTGGGAAAATTACCACCTCGCTTTCTCTATTCCCTGGACACTGAAATATCTCAAATCACCTGACACACATGAAGAAAAATGTCTAGAAACATTAGTCTCTTTACATTTTAATATCAGATAAATGTTCACAAATCCTCTAAGTTTGCGTGAAGTTTGTCCAACATATTACTTTTTACATTTAATACAAGTGATGAGATAAATAACATGTCTAGTCTTACAATTAATATACTGTTTAATACGATACACATTTTTTCAGTAGCATGTGCAACAAACAAATCACCCATAGTTATATAGGGGCATATAGTACATTGCTTGTCTCCACACTTATAAATATCTTTATGTTCTAACCAGGTAGGTGTGGCTTTGCATTGATTCAAAACCATACTGGGAGATAGTGTATTGCCCAAAGTGCATCCTTTTCTAGAGGCAAAAGTAGCATCCTATTCTCATCTGTGCGAAGTATAGGAAGATTTTTCGTAATTATATTGTAAGATAGTATTGGCAGCACACCTTTTTCTATAAAGATATTTGGCTATTTCAGTTCCATACCCTCCAATCTGATGTAAAAAAAAAATAATACAGGTACAGGTATGGGATCCCTTATCCCCCATAGACTCCATTATAAGCAAATAATTCTATTTTTTAAAAATGATTTCCTTTTGCTCTGTAATAATAAAACAGTACCTTGTAGTTGATTCCAACTAAAATACAATGAATCCTTATTAGAAGCAAAACAATCTTATTGGGTTTATTTAATGTTTAAATAATCTTTTAGTAGACAAGGTATTGAGATCCAAATTACAGAAAAATCCCTTATCCGGAAAACCCCAGGTCCCGAGCATTTCGTATTCCCATACCTGTACCTGTAGTATTATTATTGTTCTAGAAATGTATATTACTGATTATATAATATGAACACTATGTTCCACCTATTATAAAGCTGCTGTCACACTTACTATTCTTGCTAAGGCATGGCTTTCTGGCTTTTCATTGCTTTCTAGCTAGAATAAATAAATAGAATGCACTATTCTGATGCTTTAATATTCAAGCAATAATTTATTGGAATGACTGGGATAACTGATATGACTGCATACATCAGATCGATCAAGATATCAATATTCAGTAAACTGAATACAAGGACCTATCAATAATGCAACATAATTTCCATGCATATAGATTACAGGATATGTACAAAAAGCAAAAATACCTTTAACTTTTACAAGCATAGTCTATCATTGTATGTTTCCCTGAGATGACTTCACATGGATGCAAATCAAAAAGTATATATGATATTGTCTGTCTACTATGTGCTGTCAGTTTCTTTTCTTCTGTCCACACACCAATAACATTGAGCACTGTCCACAACCTCTAGGACATAAGAAGTCATTCTATTGCCTGACATGAGCCCTAAACTGGCCATACACGCACTGATGATATCATACGAAACCTCTTTGGTGTGCATTTGTTTACAATTCATTTAGTAGAGATTCTGTTTGAAGCAAATAAGTCAGCTCAGTACAAGTCTGCTTTGACCCCATTTTGATGATTGATTTTGAGGAATTATCTGTCATTTGGTGTAGTACTTTTGAACACCATCTTTACGATTAACAGCATAGTGTACTTTTCTTAGGGCATTACAGGGTGGTCTTACAGCTGGTGGGGGGATTTAATTCTATTTTATTTTTTGCTTTGTGCATATTTTTTCATTTTTATCACTTTTTTTAATTTCATTTTTTAATTTTGAACTACATTATTTTATATTTGCACAATCTTTCCAAATTCCTTGCTTACTGTGGACTAAAATATTTTCTGTTACATTAATAATGCATACTATACTAGCAAATGTACAACTTATGCTGAAAAGCAATCATCCTTTCAAAAAGTTTATTTTTGTTTTAATATATTGTTATTGTCCTAAGTAAGTAATTTATGGCCTTTTATTGAAAGAACTATTTGGCTAAGGTGAATGAATGTGAAAATAAATATATGAGAAATGTAAAAAAAAAAAAAAATCTGATAAATTGCAGACGATCAGAGAGGTGCCTAATGTGCATGCCTAATTGATTTCCATTGGAGCAGAAAGCAGCAAGTATGCATAGTAGACACCTCTTTGACTGTCTTCACAGTCAAAGAGAGCTCAGAAAAGAAAAGGGGGGAGCTTCACACTAGACTAGGAAGTAGATGGAATGAGCTGCAGTTGAGCTGCTTCTGCTGTAAAAGTTAAATGAACCTGAATGCAGGTAGAAAGGTACGTTATTCTGGGTACTATTTACTGTATTTTTAGATATAAAAAAATTGACTTATTCTTTCTATTTTCTGGTTAGCATAACATTTTTACAGTAGAACTACATAACAATGTAATTCTAATTATTATATATACCATGGTAGTGTCTTGTATAATTTGAATTACATTTTATTTTTACAGTTTTTTTTGTGGCCCCTTATCTTCATTCCACAGAGAAGTGTACATTTGATTTACATGTTATTGTCTATGCTGAAAATTCTTAAAATTTTTAATTCATAGATACTTTATTTATGCTTTATATGAGCCATCTGTTGCTTCTAATAGACTTTTCTAAAAGTATAAATAAATAAAAAATAGGTCTGCAAAAAATTCATAGACCATCTGTAAAATATATTACCATCTGCTTGTGAGCAAAGTGACCTTTACTGTATAATATTATATACTTGAAGAAAGTTGGAAAAAGAATGTGGAGAGGAACAGAGAACATAGAGATCCTAGGTGCAAAGGTGGACAACCCATTAAGTATGTCCAACTACTTATAGTCCATGTTTGTAAGAGTTTAAACATATATGCAATATTGTACTATTATAAATGTAAAAGTAAAAAGTAATGTTTTGTCTCAAAACTCAGTTACTTGGCAGACTACATGGGGCATACTCTCTGTTTGTTATATGAAAGTACTTTTTGCAAAGGTTTGTTCTTATATTATTTTTCTATTTGATGTTTCAGAGCAATGCACTTAAAGTGAATTTTTTTGGTTTAGTGCAGTTTTCTTTTCTATTACTTGGGAAGTTATGTTTCTTATGCAACTTATGCCAAAATCTTTTATTTTAACAATGTATTTTTTTAGTTAGGTTTCAGTGCTTCAATGCAGCATTTTCCCTAGAATTCCAGTATGTAAAATATCATGCTTCACAACTTGCAAAGGGTTTCCCAATACTTGATGAGTATTCTTTAATTATGCATGGAGACAATGTGTCTGCTCAAATGTTCACCATTACTTCTGGCTCCAAAAATGCTGATACACATTAAACTGTCACCTTGAATTTGAATGAACATAACAAATTGAAGCCATAATCATCTTTTAATAGTAATAATATTTGGTACATTGTTAACTGTAAAATTATTTGATAACATGAAATATTATATCAACATTTTGCAGTATAAAACTTTATTATTGATAGAACTAGGGTAAAAATATACAAAGTAAATAGTCTTTTAAAGGAGAAGGAAAGGGTTTAAAAGTCGACCCCATACATAGATAGGCCACATGTACCTGTAACTGATCGCTATATTTTACCTTTTTTGCTGGTACTTTTCGAGCACTCGCTGTTTGTTCTGAGCGCTCGTTTGCCTCTATTGCAGCCGCCATGTTAGATATTTAACTTAGTCCAACATGACGCCATGTAAGTTTATGCGCATAGATGAACCTTCTCCCTCCCCTAGACGCGAGCGCAACCTACTCTACCCCAGCCGCTCCTGCTTGTGAGATGGGAAAGTGCATGCACTTCCTAAGTAGCTGGTCGTTGTGTCTGTGCAGGAGCGATGCTTTCTGGGAATCTTCTTTTCACAGCTCAGCGTTTTTTCTTCTGATCTTCTGAACAGGCGAAATATACACTTACTTCACATTTTCTAGAACAGGCAGCCATCTCTAAAAAGGTATTCTCCCTTCCTTTCCCTCCTTGCTTCATACTGCACATGTGTTTCATTCCCCCCCCCCCCCTCCCCTCTGGCAGATCTGCTTCTGATTGGCTGGTGGGCATGTGTAGCTCAGAACAGCCTACAGGAAGCACAGAGAGATTTCAGTGATGTCACTGTAGTCTTCACACTGCTGTAGGCTGCCAGCACCATATCTCAGAGAAGCAAGCAGGGATCTGGGAATTTAGATATGCAGTAAGTACTTAAATAGTACTTAAATAGCCTTTAGACTTACTTTTAATTTATATTAAACTTTCATTGTCCTTTAAGGGCACTATTGAGAAAATTGAAGGTATGCCTGCAGTTTGAGATTAACTCTTTATTAGCCTTTCCTTTTCCTTTAACAACTAAAGGGTAAATAATATAAAATATGTAATAAAAAAGCTGTATAAATGTCTAAACACAGGTAAGACTGCTAGCTGTAATTTAAAATCCTAAATGTGTCCAACTGTCATTATTTAAAGAGGTAATGACCACTACTATATCAGGAGGAGATATGCTTTAGATCAATAAATAATTATCCAATAAATACATCAAAAAATAAAATGAAATAATAATAATTTCTCTTTATATTTCATTTTATTTTTTTATGTATTTGTACGGTTATATCTCTGTCTCACACTTAGTTGTTTAATGATGATCGGGTTGGGTGGTTTTGACACGGGGAGGTCGGTGATGTCATCACATTTGAATTTGTTACGTGCACACTTACTGTTTGTTGTTTTCCCGCCATGCACAGTATATAAGGTTTGTGTATACCCCTCAATGTAACTTTGACAAAGGCTGGTGGTACAGCCGAAACGTCAGTTGTCGTGCCTTTCTAAATAAAGTTCTTTAATGGATCACTAAGTCCTGCGTGAGCGGTCCCTTCCTGCAATATTTTGTATATCCCTTACTCCGGGACTGCACCCAGGCGTGATATTTCGATTTAAACGTGAGTGCCGGCTTTCTTGATGTACTATATATATATATACATATATATACTGTTTATACAGTAGATATATAGAAATTGCCTATATATTCATATATATACATACATAGTGGTGTACGGTTATATACTGTAATATTTTGTTCAAAAACCCAATATCCAGAAAACTACAAATTACTGAAGGATCATGTCCCAAAGAGTCCATTTTAAGCAAATATTTCAGATGTTTTTGTAATTTCCATTTTCTCCGTAATAATCATGCCGCCCATCTGCACTAGAATTTGAATTTTTGCCCGCATACGGAGCATACCACTGCTCTGTATGAGTTAAGTGGTGCGCATGCGTGCACGCGGGGGGGGTATTGGAGGGTGCGGGTTGGTCGAGGTGGGTGGGCATCAAAAGAGGAGTTCACGATTTGATAAATTTGCTCCTAAAAATCCAATAGGAATAAATAGAACGTGGGTGAATTTTTATATATTAAGCTCTGCACTCACATCTTAATAAATCTGCCCCTTAATGTATTACAATCCAAATTATGGAAAAAAAACTGGAAAATCTGGAAAACCCCAGGTCCTAAGCATTACAGATAACAGTACTGTACTGTAGAAGTGTGCCCTTTACAAACCACTAGTGAGGCCTTATCTAAAATATGCAATGCAGTTTTGGTCTCTGGTTCTCACAAGGGACATTACTTAAATAGAAATAATGCTCTGAGCCAAAAGGGTATGGAAAATATTTGTTATGAAGAAAAGTTTACCAGGAAATCCCTGGAAAGTAGAAGAAATGAAATCTTAAGTTTAGAAATCCTGTTCCTGATGCCTTTGCACTGGTAAATACATAAGATAGTTGTAAGAAAGGGTTTGTGCCTTTTTAGAAAGGTGTCTCATGCTAATACAGTTTTTATTCAGGGACTGATCCACTTGCCCCTTTTTATATACAGTATATATAAAAAGGCCCGGGCCCGGGCAATCTTATGCTGCCACCATAGGCACATTCCTATAGGTGCCTGTCAACAAAATAGTAAGGACAGTTAGTTTGATATTTATATTAATTATGCCAAATATGTAAAAAATGTTTCTGACTTTTTATACCAATCAAAAAAGCAGATGGAAATCATTTTAATAATCAATGTTTCACTACTCTTGTCCTACAATATAAATAAATATATACAATAAATACATTAAGACACCACAAAATCGTAATGTCAAATTCATTTGCTCTACTGTGAACCTATAATTTTCCCCAGGGAATTCTGAAGCAGGGCTGATTTCTGTTTGTTTACAGACACCGCTATTTCCATGTTAGTGATGCCCACCATAGCAACTGAACACACTGAATAGCACCCCAGGGACATTGGTTTCAGGAAAATATCCTGTGGGGGAAACTCTGTACAGGTATATAGGATGTACTAGAGCAAATGATCAGAACCTGGGGGTTTCTAGATAAGGGATATTTCCATAATTTGCATCACCATACCTTAATTCTACTATAAAATATTAAATAATGACAACAGCATTGTTTTCGATCAGAATGGACTTAGCTTAGCTTTATTATTACAGGGAAAAAGGAAATAATCTTAACATTAGAATTATTTGTTTATACTATATTGTATAGTATAGTATGGGAGATGGCCTTCCCATAATTTGGAGCTTTCTGGATACTGTATATATACTCGAGTATAAGCCTAGTTTTTCAGCACCCAAAATGTTGGGTGCAATGGGTCCCTCCAGACTAACACCCACTGTCCTTTGTGTGCAAATTAGGCCACCCGCAACCAGACCCTCCAGTACCCTGGCCCACTCCTGGTCACAATACTTATTTCCCCTTATGTGTCCTCCAGGACCGGGGAGCGGGATGTTGCGCACGTACGCCACAGGGTGTGTGCTTCCGCTACGTGCTGACACCTCAGGGTTCTGCGCTTGCGTGGTGCGTATTAAAGGATGCCAAATGCCTCTTCCTGTGCTAAGTTGTCTGCAGCCTTGCCTGTGAAACTAAGCCTGCCTGTTCGTTTGATTCTCCGTTGCTGACCCTTTTTGCCTGCCTGGCCCTGTTTCGCTATAGGCTTCCCGGATTGACCCTTTCCCTGCTTCACGACTACGACTTGCCTTACATTTTATGGCCTCCCTGACTTTTCTCCTAACCCTCTCCTTTTCCCATCCTCAGGAGTTCGGGTAGTGGAAGCTGTAGGGGAGAGTCATTTCACCACAAGATATTCTCCACTACGGGTTTGTGACAGTACAACTTAGCCAGCATGGAGGATTCCGGAGAAGCTTCTTCCCTTGATCTTATTTCACAACATCTAGCAGCTCTTACTCAAGCCATCCAGGAGTTGCAGACTGGTTACCAGCAGCTTTAAGCTCCACCTCCAGGGAGTTCTCCTTCGGTTCAGGATTGGGCAACTGCCATGAGTACCCCTGAACCCAAGGTTCCCATGCCTGACTTCTTCTCTGGGGATAGAAGCCAATATCACTCCTTTGCCGTCTGTTGTTTTCTTTCAAGCCCCAGACTTATGCTAATGAACAATTTAAAGTTGGTCTCGTAATTTCCCTCCTCCGGGGTGACCCACAAGCTTGGGCTCATCGCCTCCTGGAGCAACAAAGCATTATTCTCAATGACTGTAACACCTTTTTCCGGGCCATGACTACTCTCTACGTTGACCCTAAACACCAATCTCGGCTGAATCTGCTCTTCGCTCTCTTCGTCAGGGAAGACGACCTGTGGAAGATTATATCCATTTCAAGACTTTGTCAGTGATATTTTCAGAGATTTTCTTGAAATTTTTGTTATTGTTTATTTAGATCAGTGCTATCCAACTGGCAGTGCTGCCCCCCCCCCCCCCCCCATCTGTTTGGCTGCTTTGATGGCTTACTCTTGTGTAAGCTTTAAATGGTATCAGTACTGCGATTAACTGCCCCCCCCTGCATTGCTCACACCTCAGATTCAGGCTGTAAACCCTCTGTATTGTTTAAAAATGTAATCCCCTGTGTTGTATACACCTTTTAATCTCTGCATTGTTCACCCCCTGCAGTGTTCACACCTCGGGCTCAGACTGTAATCACCCACATTGTTCCCCTGTTCACACCTCAGACAGACTAGAAACCCTATAATCCCTGCACACTACAAAAAGAATATATACTGAGGTGGTACTGCAATTAAAAAGTTTTTTTAATATATAGTTATTGTGCAGACTGTAGGCGCAGTGCTAGCATTGTGCACTGTATGCTGCCTGTGTGTGCCACACATAGGGCATAGGGCAGGCAGAGTATGGCACACACAGGCAGCATAGGGCAGGCAGAGTATGGCACACAGAGGCAGGGTAGGGCAGGCAGAGTATGGCACACGCAGGCAGGGTAGGGAAGGCAGAGTATGGCACACACAGGCAGAGTATGGCACACACAGGCAGGGTAGGGAAGGCAGAGTATGGCAGGTTTTTGCTGTACTACAACCATTTAATATAGGTATGGTCATGTGATAACACGGGTGTGGTTTCAAGTGGGAGCGGTTTCAAAAAAGGGGAGTGGTCAAAACTGTCTTATTATCGGCCCTCCACCACATAGGTTGGAAAAATTCCGGCCCTCTGTACCACAGAAGTTGGACAGCACTGATTTAGATGATACCATGAACTTCTCTAACTCCTTGGATGAACATCGTTCACATATGCATAAGGTTCTTTCCAGACTTCTCACTCATCAGCTTTTAGCAAAAATCGAAAAATGTGAATTTGAAAGAGTAGAAATCGATTTCTTAGGATTTAAGATCTGGAATAAAGGAATTTTTATGGATCCAAAGAAAGTCAAAACTATTGTCAACTGCCCAGTTCCTGGTGATCGAAAAGCAGTCCAAAGGTTTATTGGTTTTTCAAATTTTTATTGTATGTTTAAAAACTTTTCACAAATCATTCATCCCCTTACTGACTTAAAGGAACAGTAACACCAAAAATTAAAGTCTATTAAAGTATTTAAAATATAATGTACTGTTACCCTGCACAGGTAAAGTTGTGTATTTGCTAAAGTAACAGTACTATAGCTCATATAAATATGCTGCTGTGTAGCCATGGGGGAAGCCATTCAACCTGGAAAAAAGGAGAAAAGGCACAGGTTACATAGCAGATAACAGATAAGCTCTGTAGAATATATGCTATGTGCCTGTGCCTTTTCTCCTTTGAATGGCTGCCCCCATGGCTACACAGCAGCTTTGTTTATATAAACTATAGTAGTCTTTCTGAGGCAAACACACCAGCTGTACCAGCACAGGGCAACAGTACATAATATCATAATTATTTTTATACACTTTCATTTTTTGGTGTTACCGTTCCTTTAACTAGCTCCAAGAGCAAATTTCTTTGGTCTTCTAAAGCTCAAAGATCCTTTGATGAACTTAAATCCAGTTTCACTTCTGTTCCTATTTTGCTTCATCTGGCCCATCTCTGCCCTTTTTTCTGGGTTCTGCAGTTGGAGCAATTCTCTCGCAGAGGAAGGATCCAAAGAATTCTCTACATACAGTGGCTTTTTTTTCTCAAGAAAATTAACCTCTGCTGAAAGTAACTATGATGTGGGTGACAGAGAACTGTTAGCTATTAAATTAGCTTTGGAGGAATGGAGACATTTTTTGGAAGGCGCCAATCATCCTTTTATTATATTTTCCAACCAAAAGAACCTTGAATATCTAAGTTCTGCTAAAAGACTGAATCCTAGACAGGCACGTCGGGCTTTGTTTTTCTCTAGGTTTAATTTCCATATTATTTATCATCCTGGGTTTAAGAATGGGAAGACAGATGCTCTTTCAAGAATATTCTCAAATAACAATCCTAAGACCAAGATTGAGGATACTATACTTCAGTCAAACAATTTTGTCCTCATTCAAAGTGATTTTATTTCTCAGTTAAAGTCCTGTTCGACTACCTCTGAATTTCCTTCTCAGTTTTCTGCTTCTGTGAGGGAGGGTCTTGTCTTCAAGGGTAATCAAATCTTTGTTCCTACATCTCTTCGATTTTTGGCTTTAAAATTAGTACATGATCAGCCTTTGGCAGGCCATAACAGAATTCAGAAGAAGACAGAAGACTGTTGATTTGGCCCAGAGACTTTTTTGGTGGCCAGGTATTGTTCGAGATTGTAAGCGTTTTGTCTCTTCATGTGAAATTTGTGCCAGTTCCAAGGTGTCTCATGCCCTTCCTGTTGGACTTCTGCACCCTCTTCAAGTTCCTGATTGCCCATGGAGTTCGGTTTCTCTTGACTTTATTGTGAAATTTCCAAAGTAATACAATTTTTGTTGTTGTAGATAGGCTCACTAAGATGGCACACCTTATTCCACTGACTAAACTGCCTTCAGCAGCGCAAACAGCTGATTTCTTTATAAAGGAAATCGTTAGACCCAGCGCCGGATTTGTAATCCGGGCGCCCCGAGTCTGCCCCCTGTCCGTCGCCCCCCTTCCGCGCATGAGTAAGCTCGCGATCGCGAATGCGTGGGGCTTTACACTCGCACACGGAGCAGTGGGGGGAGAGGTCCCCATTGCTCCATATGCGAGAAAAAGTTTATCATTTTAGTGCAGGAGGGCGCCGGGGCGGCATGCCGCCCCCAAATTTGTGCCACCCTAGGCCTGGGCCTTTGTGGCCTTTCCACAAATCCAGGCCTGGTTAGGCTGCATGGGCTTCCTCATAAGATTGTTTCAGATTGTGGCCCTTAGTTTACTAGTTTTTGAGACCCTTCTGTTCTGCTCTGGGAATAAAGTTGGCACTTTATACAGCTTTTCATCCCCAAACGAATGAACAAACAGAAAGTACCAACCAAGCCTTGGAACAATATTTACATTGTTTTTCTTCTTTTCTTCAGGACAATTGGGCCTCTTTACTACCTATGGCTGAATTTTCTTTTAATAACTCAAGACATTCTTCCACAAACCAATCTCCATTTTTTGCCAGTTTCGGCTTCCATCCTGCCCTGCTTCCAGATCTTCCTACAGATAGCTCTTTACCTGCACTTCCCGCAGAGGCCAAGGTAATGCCCATCAATGGGGCTGCACAAAAGAGCAGATGACAGCAGATCTTTACAAAATGCAGGCTAAGAAAAGTGGATAATCCACTCTGCGTGCCCCTGTCTTAAATGCATAATTAGTATATGAATGGACTAAGTAATGTAGTTGTTTATATGCATATTCTTGTATATAATATAATGCATTTAGTCCTTGAGATCAAAACCAAACCGATATTTACATTACTTTTTGCTATAGTCTGCAACTCTGAAATAAATTTAGTGTATTAATCAATTATGACAAGCTCCAAAAACTATGCAACCTCACGTATAACCAATCCAATCTATTATATATTTTTATTGCAAGTATAGATACTAATCAAACATAAATATATTACTTGATGTTCTGCTGTATTATTGATTGAAAAAAGATTGGGTTCAATAAATCAAGATATATGAAACTAAATTTCTTCAGTGATATCATACAGTAGCATTTGCCAGTATTAATGTAACAGCACACCAGCCACTAAATGTATCAAGTTTTTCAGGAAATGATCTGGTTGCTATTTTTTTAAGCAAGTATTTTTTTTTATTGACATAGCAATCTTTTTGGAGTTTTGCTTACTTTAAAGGGATTATTTTACTGAAGATAAATGTTCCATGCTATCTGATATATTACCAAAATGATCTCTCCAATATGTATAAACTATTTAATGTAGTATTTTTTTTTCTATGATTTGTATTTATAAGTACAAAACATGTAATCTCATTTTTTGTTTTATAAATAAAACAGTATTGGGAAACTTTTTTTGAACTTAAAGCCAAGAATTCCACTGGGTCTGTCAGATCAAATGCATTGTCAGGATGATATTACACAGTAGTTCCAAAAATACTGTAAAATGATCATATAAATACAATATATATATTGTTGCATTACTACCCATTCATTATTCCATTGTTTAAAAGTCTGATTATCTTAGAAGGGTGACAGCATGCAACTGTTTATGAATGATGCTCTATAGGCAGATGTCAGGCACAGGAGAGTGCCTGGCAGGTAGGAGCTTTAGTGCTGTATAACACGGGTGTGTACTTGACTTTTTAATAGGCCAGAAACATATTGTTTCAGAGAATAGCAAGAAGAGCAAGATTTAACAAATACATACAGTAAGTCCTTAAACCAGGCCAGGCAGCAAACAATCATAAGTCTGTATAAGTCAGGCAGAGGGCCTGGACTGGCAGCGAGCAAGGAGAATCCGGTAAACACAACAAAGCAAGGAGAATCCGGTAAACACAACAAAGTCAGGGTCAGGCTGAAGACAGAGGGTCCAGTAAACAGGCCAAGGTCAGATCCAACAGAGTTCAGCCAAGGAAGAAGGTATGGAACAAAGAACCAGGCAGGAACCAGGCAAAGGAATCATAGAACTAAGGATAATGAACAAGCAGCTGGGATTTCTTATACGGATGCCCTGAGGCCGCCCCATTTGTCGCAACTAAAAATGCAAGCTTCTCACAATTGTGGCCTTTTTCCTCGTCTTTTGAACTATGTAACTATACTGACATGTATATTTCCTGTTATAAATTCTAACTTTACTTACATATCTATCTATGCTTGATATACATATATATTAGTATTCAAAAGCTTGCAATCACTAAAAAACGGGTTTGCTGAGTTTGTTTCTTACAATGTCATGCCATTCCCACTGGTCTTGATTGGTGCAGATTTTACCATGCAGAAGAATAACAATCTATCTTGGGAAATAACAGGAAGCCAGAGTACTGACTTTAATGGACTAGCTGGAACAATCACCAGACCTCAATCCTATTGAGTTCTTTTGGCAAGAGCTGTACTGTAAGGTCAGATAAATATGCTACAAACCTCAAGGATAAATAGTCAACTAGTGCAGATTATTTGTGGGTACAACTACAGTAGTTTGTAGTGCACTTCCAGATAAATAAATAGTATTTAATTTATAGAATACCCAGAGTTTGTTTTGCTGTGATGCATGGTTCATGTATGTAGAACTGCATGTACAACTAACATAACTTTCTGGTTCCAATGTCTCAGTGAGGACCAAAATGTTACGTCAGTGCATTTTTTAAATCTTTACCCAAACCAGTCTCTTCCTAGAACTATAGTTTCTATATACTCATTGAACTCCTACCAACTATAATTATCTGCTTACTACTTTAGGCATGAAAGGTAACAGCAATGATGTCACACAATGCAGATGTTTATAATGCTTCCTCATAGAAGTCTGCACAGTATATATATTTATATATATATATAAATATAAATATATATATATATACATATATATATATATATACAGGATCAGTTATTTCATGATTACTGTTGAAAACTCAAAATATGGTTCTAAATTACAACATAATTCATTTGTTACAAATAAATGTATTTCAAGCACTGTGATGTTTATTACTCTGGAATAATTATTATGTGGTCAATAACTAATGTGCCATACAATGTCTGTAATGGATTGGCAGCATAGAGTATTGTCACATTATTTCACACTGAAAGTTAGAGCCAAGATCAATGTGTGTTACCGTAAATACTCGAGTATAAGCCGATCCGAACATAAGCCGAGGTACCTCATTTTACCTAAGAAAACATAAAAACCTTATAGATTTGAGTATAAGCCTAGGGTGAGAAATGTAGCAGCTACTGTTAAGTTTCAATAATCAAAATAAATACCAAAAAAATTACACTAATTGAGGATGATTGTATACTGTATATTATTTACTGTACTGCATGTGTTGAAATTAATAATAAGTAACAGTATTCACCTGTATTAGCAACGCAGATCACATGATATGAATACCAGTATATACTGTACTTGGGTACTAATTATAGGTAATTATTGATTGAAGTTAAACACACATGAGTTTCACTTCAATCAAACTGCAGGGTCTGGATTAATGGACAAGAAAAGTGTAAAAGTAAATATAGGTCAATGGAAAGGCATACCTTTATCCTTCTTTTTTAGAGATCTTAATTTGCACAACTTTCCATTCATTTATGAGTTTACAATCCTCTGTTTTCAAAAAAATGCAGGGTAAAGCAAAAACAAATTCCCATAATGCACCACTCAGTATCCAAGACCAGGAGCATGTGCGTTACAGAAAATGCAGAAAATAAAATTTGTGAGCGAGCTTTGTCTATTGCCAGCAGGGGCGTTTGCAAACATTGGCTTCGGTTGCTATGGTGACAGTAGACACTGATCGGCAAGCACAAACTATTTGTTCCTGTTGCGAGCTGATCAGTGTTTGTGCTTCTTCTATATATGCTTGTTGGTACTTTTCCCTGCCTTGCCTGCAGCCTTATGTCCATACATGCAGGGGCGCATGACGTCACTTCCGCACAGGCGCACAGAAGAGTGCACTAATAGGTAGCCTGGTGCGGTTGGTGGGAGCGGGAATCGCAGGAGAGGAGCGGGCAAGCAAACAGCTGCTTGTGCAGGTCAGACTTCTGTGTGACTCGAGTATAAGCCGAGGGTTTTAGGATGCTGAAAAACTCGGCTTATACTCGAGTATATATGGTATATATAAAATGTAATAACCGAGACAGAAAATCTATGTAATACACACATATGAGGAAATCATATGGAAATTAACCCTTTAATTTCCCCCCACCTAGAATCTACATTCTGTGGATAAAAGTACCGAAGTGCCACAGAATGTAGATTCCACATTATGCTGCACTTCCCGGGTTTGGGAGCAGAGGAGCGGCTTTTAAAGCTTGTTCCCCAGCCCCTAGGCAATGAGCAGAGGTGGGAAATGAGTGTCCCCTGGGGAGTGATTGCCCAGGGACCCCATAGGAAACAACAGGCACATGGTTACTATGTGTCTGTCATTTCCTAGTCTCCTGCCTCCCCCCCAGCACCACCCATTTACCGGATCAAGAGAAAAGATGGCTCCTGCCTCCTCCAGGATGATCTACCTGCCTGCCAACCCCAGGTAAATGTAAAAAAAACACACCTATTACACTAATACACACATATACTTACACACACATACTTTTTGGGGGGTTTCACACATTCACAACACTCACACTAACTTGCACGCACACACTCACAACATGCATTTTGCCAAGTGTACACACACACATGACACACTTTTTCTACGGATAGCATATTTGCTAACTGCACTGCGCAATACCTTTTTGTATGTTATTTTGGTGCTTCTGATTTTGGTGCATTTGTAGTCATTTTATTAAAATTTTAGCTATTTTATTGCATTTTCAGTTGTGCATTGGGGGAGTTCACTTGATTTTTAATTCCCACTTTTACCACATTTATTTCTAAAACCAAAAAATACATTGCCTGATTTATATGCCATGAAATATGTATGCACTAACTTCCTTTTGGGGTCTCTAGATGCCAGATACTTTGGTAATCAAACTGTTCAATGGACCCTTGGCTTTCATATTTAGGGTGTGTTTTCTTGATACCTAATGTTATGTGGGAGATAAGGTTGTGACTAGTTTGTACTAGAAAGACATGAATTCACCCGGATGTGTACTTTCCAAAAATATATTCTTTAGGAGGTTCAACTTATTTTTTTGTTTTTTTACCCCACAAAAAGCAGTAAATGTGCATTGTGAAGAAAGACTAGGGTGCCCTTTCTGAATTCACCTGGATATGTTTTTCTGTTTTTACCCCACAAAAATGCAGTAAATGTGTTGAATTTCCAGTAGCTGAATGCACTAACTTCTTTTTGTGATCTCTAAATTCCAGATACTTTGGTAATCCTTTGCACAATAGGCATTAAACAGTTCAGTGAACCCTTTTTTTCATATTTAGGATATTTTTTCTTGGTGCCTAATGTTATGTGGGAGATAATTTGCTTGAAAATGGAAGGTTTGAGGCAATTTTTATGGAAACTGCTAAATTCAGAAAAGCATTGCTGTTTGGTACTTGGAGTTAAAAGACCTGGTTACCCATTTCGGATTCAGCAGAATGTGTACTTTCCAAAAATATATGGCTTTGGAATCTAAAGTACAGTATGCCGTATTCTGCTGTAATGCTTTGAAAATTTGGTAATTTACTGCTGGGAGTTTTTAATCTGTAGAAGTCAGAAATCTCTATAAAACTATACATTTCAGGCATTGGTACGTTCAGGAGACATGAGGCTTTCCAAATCAGTTGAATCTGTGTCCATAAATATTTTTTTTATTTAATATTAAATTTAATTTAATATTTCTATATATATCAATCAATTTTTTTTTTTTGTATTTAGAGCTCTAAATCTTGTTCCAGAAGTGGAAATGCACAAAAAAATGAGAGAGCAAACATTTGGCACTGAGGGGAACCGAAATGTGAAATTCTGCTGGCACTTAAAGGGTTAATATATAAAGACAAGGAAATGGTACTAGAAACAGAGTTAATTCCAATTGCACAAAGGTGTCAATTGAGGTATTGCTCTATAATGAGCGAATTTAGAAAAAAAATTAACAAAATTTAGCTACTGCACAACTTTTTTTATGCGTGCATCTTTTTGAATGGCAACACGTGTGATTTTTTTTCTTTTTTATGGGACCGCAATTTTTTCATGGCAACCACAACTTATTTGATGTAGCCGCAACCTTTTTTTTTTTTTTTTTTTGCTGGAATTTGCTTCTTCATGAGAGAGGGCCATAAGCATGCTAAAAAGATCAGGTCTCCAATTCAAACTGAACATAGACCAGTAAAAAACCACTAAATACGCAACAGCACATATGTACAAAATTCAACATTAGGTGGTCCCTAAGGCATCGGAAGCTTGGAGGCTTTTAGTTAATCCCTTCTAAATCAGGAATGTACATTAAGGATGCAAACACAAATATGCAAATAGATCGAGTAACTGCATGTGTATTTTATAAAAAATCAATTTCCTGACCCTAATACACGTTCTACGTTCATTGCTATACAAGTATAGGACCTGTTATCTAGAATGCTCTGGACCTTTAGTTTTTAAAAATGTGAATTATTTAATTAAAATGGAGTCTATAAGAGATGGTCTTTCCTTAATTTAGAACTTTTTGGATAACGGGTTTCTGGATAACGGGCCCCATAGCTGTACTATGCTTTGCTAGTTTCACAAACCATTCCTATTTGTTTATATGCAAACTATGCAATTGTTTTCAAGTTACCCCCTTAATGCTTCTATTTTTTTCATTATTTTTACTGTGATTTCAACCCTAATGTTTCATTTATGTAATAAAAGCAAAAGGTTTTAAATCCTAGACCAAGTCTCTCATATTAAAAAAATAACAATTCCTACTTTACCCAAACGTTTTTCCTATTGGACCAATTCATTGGTTTCTTGTGCACTCTAACCAACTGCATAAATTGAAAGGTCATTAGTAAATTTCTCCCTTGCAATGGCATAGGCAAACAGACTTAGCATATCATAAATCTAACATATTGTTATGTTAGATTTGCAGCACAGGAGGCACAGGAAGCAATGTCTGACAAAAGACACAGTCAGTAGGAGTTAAGTCTACTGCCAGTTCTATGTGTGACAGCGTATAAGGGAATAAAAAAGGAACTGTAGTTTTAATAGCCCCCCCCAGCACAGGGTCTGGGTGCAGAAGTGAGAGATCAGCAGAGAGATGATTCTGATGTATATGGAAAATTTTGTTCTATTAATGTGAACTGTTAGATTTGTGAATGTTGTAAAAAGGTGAACAACCTTTAATGTGACTGGTTTATGTTACAAAAAATATTCTGTGAAATAATTAAGAAGTAATATGTTATTTGCCTCAAACCCCCCTCAATGTTTTGCTAAGGCATCTTTTGCAGCAATAACAGATATAAGTATTTTAAGGTATTTATGAGCTTTGCAAACTGATTGGTTTTTGCGCAGGTCAGTCGAATGAGATTTGTGCACCTCAGTCTGTGAGTAGTACCAGCTGGATTGAGATGAGGGCTTTTGCCATGCCACTCCAGGACATGCAGCTTTTTGCTCCTAAACCAGTTGATTGTTAATTTGGTCTTGTGTTTAGGATCATTGTCCTGCTGAAGCAGGCCTGGATTTGTGGAAAGGCCACAAAGGCCTAGGGCGGCACAAATTTGGGGCCACACCAAAATGTTACATTTTATCCCTAGTACAGGCAATGGGGACCTCTCCGTCACTGCTCCGTATCAGAGTGTAAAGTCCTGCACATGCGCGATCGCGAGTTCGGAGGGGGGGGGGTGCGCGCCTATCGTGCGTTTGCTCATGCACGGGGGGAGGGGGCGCTGTGCTGAGGGATATACATTTCAGTGCAATCTGGCGCTGTGCTGAAGGATATACATTTGTCCAACCTTCAGTTTTTTACTAGACTAAACTATGTTCTCTTGCTGTATTCTATTGTGCTTTGCACCATTCTTCCTTATTTGACATGGTGGCTATCCCTTGCTAATGTATTAGAGTTACATGAAACATATTGCATTGAACTTTGGCAAAAAGTTATATCCTGGCCTCATCTCACCACAAATGCCTTTCCTACATTGCAGCTGGGTAACTCTCATTCCTTTTGGCAAGAGATTTACTTTCACATTGTTGTTTGGATCAGTGGCTTGTTTATGCCACAGGCCAGTTTTATGCAGCGCTATTGATATAATTAGCCAAGCTTTACAGTAAAGTTTGGTAGTTAGTTGAATCATGCTATGTGGCTGTATTTCATCAAAAATCTCAAACACCATGCCAAAATAACATAGGAGTGGCTTAATAACAAAAAGGCAACCATCCTACATTGTCCCAGTCAAAGCACTGATCAAACAAAAATATCTGTGACATTCTTTAAAATTAAAGTTGCATAAATGTCATTAGACTAACCCTACCCTACCCTGGAGCAAATCTGCCTAGTAGAATGTACCACAGTTATTACAGAAAAATTGTCAAACTGGTATCTACTTAACCCAAGAAACTAGTATTGATACAAATTATTGAAGTGTGGGGATTGAGGTTTTAAGTAGTGCAAAATTCTAAATTTGAAGAAGCAGGAAATCTAGCTTTTTGTTACACATAAATTATACATTTTATGAAACATGTATTATGTTAGACAGCACAGGAAAGAATTTGTAGAAGTTCAAGCCATAAAAAGGCTATTTTTGTAAGCCATAATCTATGTCACTGCAGCCTATGCAGTGAAAACAAGAATGCTCCCAGGTCCAGCAAGGCTACATATTGAAAGGCCAATACTTTACCCCAAAGTAAAGGTAGGGCATGAGAAGCAAAAATAGCACAAGCTCATAAAAAAAGAAAATTAATTAGTCTGAAGACACATGGAGCTACTAGTAGCAGCTACTTTTTCATTGCTACTAAACCCCAGCAAATACCCTGCCCAAGACAATACTGAGAATTGCCTCTGCTAAAACACACATTGCGACAATTATCAGTAAATAATCAGCATTGTCTATTTTAGTAGCCACCACAAGTAGCTGTTACTAGTAGCTCCATGTGTCTTCACCCTATGTCCAGTAGCTGTCTCCTGCACATACCTACTGGCAGCAGCTGGAAGGAAGTACACATTTACTAAACTTTCAAAGGAACCGAAAAGGAGGAATATAAAGCTAAAAACAGAACATATGATTGTTGACAAAACTATGACAAATACAGTACCAACCAAGCAGTACAATAGGCAACCCCAAATAAATGTATATATTCCTGGTAGTTGTTGTTCTCCATCTATGAGCCCTGTGCCTAAACCATTTGATGTTTCAATGTGAGCACAAGGTGCTGCGCCCAGCTTTCAAGACTTCGATGTGACGGCCAATCCCAGCCACTGTACAGGCGCCAGGAAACATATATTCGAGCAATTCTCTTCTCATCCCTCTGTGAAGCAATCGCACACCGCTCAAAGCTTTAGACGCAAACGTCTGTAGAGCAGCAATGCGGTATTTCTTCCTGCGTCTGTCACCGCTGGAGATTCCGCAGCGCCCAGAGATCTTTCTCTTCAGATCTTAGAACGGTTGGCGTCTGTCTGGTCCCTGGGGAAGTGCTTGGCTAAGGTGCAGACACAGTAGGCTAAATCTGCAACACTTTGCTTCTACAAGAGACGACTGCACAGCGCTGATCAGATGTAGAAGTGCAATGAAGGAGCTCCCTCTCTGGTGCTAAACACCTCTCTGCTCATGCCCATGATTCTAGCACCGGTGGTGGCGGGGTTACAATTGGGAACTCTGGAGGAGGAGGCGCCATCGACAGAAGGATTGTCAGGGGTGTGTGTGTGTGTTTAGAAGGGAGGGGGTAGAAGACCCTTATCCTCGAAGGAAAACAAATAGGAAAGAGAGGAAGAGGTCTCCTGGAAGCCTACACTTTGGATACCTGCTATGATTTGCCCTCGGTTTATCGTTTTGCTTTTTATTCTTTTGCACCCTGCCTACACCAGATCTAAATGATAGAGAAAAACACTGCGCCCTTTAGCATTACCGAAGAAGGGACTGGGGGCGTCCGTGCCCCCTCCTTGCCTTTGAGCGTGTGCTGTGTATGTGCTGCCTCCGTGCTGTGATGCCCGCTTTCCGCCTGTGAGATGAGAGCGGAGTGAGGCGGCCCCTCTCCTGGTACCTTGCAGTCACACACACAGCTATGGCTCCGTCCCCGAGGAGGCGCTGGAACTCGCCGTGCGCTCTCCCTGGTGCTGAAACCCCACAAGCTGCTGGCGCTGGTGGTGCTGAATCCGCCACCGGCGTCTCACCTAAACCTGCCATTCAGATGCCAATGCTGCCTCCGCAATGCCTGCTGCTGGTATTGGGTTTGGGATTGGGACCTGGTTTCGTGTATGGATCAAGGGGCACGACAATCGAACAGCCTGCCAATGGCACTTCGCTATCCATCATGGGCTTGATGCCCCTCAACGAGACTGTGGCAAAGGGGAATATCGGCAGAGGCGTCCTGCCCGCAGTGCAACTGGCTATCGATCAGATCCGCAATATATCCCTCCTGCACCCTTACTTCTTGGACCTAAAGCTTTATGATACAGCGGTAAGAACCCATACTAATGCACCTTCAAATGTTTATCGTAATATTGGCTACCTTAGCAGCCTAGATGTACTCTGTATACCTAAAATAGCTTTAATCTGTGTGGTAGTCAGGCATACCTAGTGATAGTGAAAGAGTTAACTATATCACCCATTGCTGCTATATTGGCTGTAAAGGCATGCACCTCCTGCAACTGATTTTGGAGCAGTTACACCAGTTACCTGAGCAGAGAGTGATGATGTGTGGAAATGTATGTTATATATGTTTGCACAACAAATATCAACATGCTTTCTCCATAGCATATGAAAAAGTGGGTGTCAGCGCAGGGATGAGGAGAATGCAGAGTTGCCGCACGGCTCCTCCATGATGCTGCATAGGTGCATGATTACCTCCCTGCTATGTTTTTACTGTGACTATACATACATATATGCATATATGGATCTTATTTTCAATAAAATGTTATCCAAACCTCTCCTTCATCACATAAGCTGTATTTACCTTATTGACTCATACGTGTACTTTGATTTTTGGAATTTCATTTCAAGTCCATCCCTCCCCCTCAGTCGATTTAGCAACAGATGCACATCATATTTAGAATTTTTTGCAAACAACGTTAAGTATGTACTGTAAATGAAAAATAAATGGGAAATGCTGGGATATAATTGGGTATGAGATGAAATGCTGAGGCTGATAATGGTTCTTGCTGTCCTTTGCAGCCTATTTAATGCGCACAAGGAACTATGTCCTTTTAGCTGTATTTAGCAGTTGAATACTAATCAGTATTGCCTAGACTACCACAGTTATCTCTTACAGTAACTGACATTTCTTGAGTAAATGGCCATTTCCATTGTTACCTTTAGGTGAGTACAGTAGGGCTAGTTGGGGAATCCTTATTTATTCTAAAATGGGTAATGTTATTTATTTATGATTTGATACAAGACATACAATACAAAACTATAAAACACTTAACATATATGTTTTGCACCAAAGCAAACTGTACAGTCCAATGATTTTCCAAAATATACAAGTAACAGTGTGCCTTAGGACTGTTCCATCATGTAATTAACAGTATTTAATTTAAGCAATAATCACTTACATTGCTTTATTACAAATAGATGTGGCTCTCTTTGTTATTATCTATTATAACATAAGTGCTGGAAACTGAACACAGTTAGTACAGCAATTAATTCCTTGCGCCCCCACCCCCTTTTTTTCCAACAGAATTTAGTCACAGTAGTAGTCAATATTTTTTAGCACTCTGCTGTAGACTGAGCAAATGCCTGAAGATGGCAGTCATTTCTTGTTGAGCAGCTCAGGCCATTTCCAAGGCAACCCTTGGAACAAAGCAGTTTGGAGCTGTTCAGCTACATCTACCCCCATGCAATTAGCAATACATACATTTCCAGGTACCTGAACCTGCCAGAAACATGGCTGAGTCATGTAGTTAAAATAGCTGCAAAATAAATACTAATTATAAAAATAATAATTATAATGGCCACAAAATGATGTATAGCATAATTAATTCATAAATCATTTTTACATTTTTTGGTACTGCTGTCCATAGAGTTTTTATTCTTTGTTTTCATATGTGGCAAGCAGGTATCCCTTCTGTTGATCCTGTCAGATTTTTATGCACATTTTTAAAAAATTTGTCATTCAGATATACAGCTGTTCATTGCCATAGATAGAATGATGCACACAATTTGTGTACAGTCACCCATTTTAAACAGCATGCCACTTGCCCAGTAAGTGTGGAGGTTATATGTTATGTTATAAGTAGATGTTTTTAAAGCCTTTCACAATGTAAAGCCCTCCTCACTTTGGGCTGTATATATATATATATATATATAATGTGCTTTTTTTTGCATTAGCGGCCTGGCAATTATGTGGGGTGTATTCTATATATGCACATATACATTATATCATCTGCAACTATACCAAAATATTTAGATTTGGGTAAAACAACTTTACAATAATAACAATATAACACTTACATGAACAATTAGCTTTTATTAGATATTAAACAGTGTCAAATTCATTTTATTTTTCAGTTGGTAGGCTTTTTACTTTCTAATTATCTAATAATATCTAAAATATTCAAAATACCCTTATTATCCTTACTCATTAAAGCTCTTGCTTTCTTTTCACATACATATAAAAAAAAATCAAGAAAGTCCATTAGCTGCCAATGATTAATTTCTATTTGTATAATATTAGATTTAATAAAGGGGCTTTTTGTGATCCATGTTGTGCCATAGGGGTCTTAAAAGTAGAAATAACATTTTTTGTTAAATCAGAATGTTTTCTTACTTTTCATCTCCAAATTTAGTAATAATAGTTGTATGTATTAGATACATAGTGCCTAATTCGGTAAGAATCAGTGTTTTTATTTTTAAATAACAATATTATTGGCCCCTAAATAATGAAATTCCACCAGTCAGTATAAATAATGTATTAAGTCAGTGATGCCATGTTTTATTTTAAGCTGTATTCATGCCTGTAATCATTTTTAATACAGATACAATCTAAAATTACCCATGTATACAGTGCATTATGGAAAACAATGCATTGTTGCTACATAAAATCCTCCATGATGATGGAAATCCATTGAAAGTGTCAGAGGAGCCCTATAAGCTTCTGTCTGTAGTCTCTTCAGACTATTAAACTGACCAGATACATCCGTGGACATCAGTTGACTCATGCTGCCCTAACTACTTTCATTTTAATTTTACTGATTTTTATGTCATGTGACCAGTGGTAGAAAATATTAGGGGCCTTGGGCTATAATCAGGGGTTTAGAGCAAGCCATAAGGTTACTGACCATAATTCTTGATTTGTCATGTATGGGGCAAATAGAGCAGCTTTGGTTCATTCAACCAGGTTTCTTGGTTATTATGTGTGGCCAGTGGAAGCTAAGACACAGAGATATGGTGAATAATTAAGAAAATCTGCCAAAAGCATAACATGCAATTATATAAAAGGTTACATTAACCAATTTTTTTAATCTGGGGTGGTAAAGATTTGGGCCAACAAGTTCCTACGTGGAATACTGAATAGGGTTTTAGCTCCTCGTAACATTCCACAGATGTACATGTATTCAAGAAGAACCTTCAGTCACAAGAGGAGCATGACAGTGGTACATATTGATTGCGAAAACAGCTTTAATATTTAAACATGCGTGTTGCCTCTTTTAGTTTCTCAGTAGTTTCAAAACAATTGATATATCACATCTTTAGATGCCATGTCATTTCCTGCTGTCTCTTCTTGAAAATCGTTCATACATATCTTTTTCAGTTCCTGTTTCCAGAGATATTGTTCATTGTGTATGAGGAAGATGGTTTACAAAGGAAAATTTTTCTCAACCTGATAGTTGCAAGCACACACCTTACCATACATGAATATTATATACATTATATAAAGACACCTGATATTTATAGCGTGAAGAGTGCAATGATCCGTTGCCTAGTGATAATGATTAATCTTCTGTGGCCTCTGGCCTGTTAGCATTGGTCCAGATCAGGTCAAAAGGATCACACAGAGGTACACTTAAGTAGTTAGGAATCAATAAAAATGTATTATACCATTACAAAAGAGTGGCTTACTCTGCAAGCAAAGCAACACAAAACCTTGTGTGAATGCTAAAAAATTTAACTATCATTATAATATCATTGCATAATTAAATTAATAACAAGGCAAATATGATATATTCAGTTATTTATAAATGCTTGTAAGTGTTTGCATTGGCTGTTGTAATAGTTAGTTTGCATGAATGCGATATTACTTGCTGTACAGGGAAACTCAATGACTATTATTAATTATAGCTGTTACCCTCATGGTTTCTACACTGGAATGGTTCAAGTTGTTGGTGAAATACAGTTACAGAAGACCACTTGAGGTAAAAGACAAAGCTCATTTGACACAAGCTCTGTAGATTCTGCACTCTCATGAGTCAGAACAAAGAAATCACAGGGTTTTTACAGACTATTACATTGCAAGGAGTATGAGTAAAAAGGCAGTTACCAGAGGGAGGCCATAGAGATATTGCTTCTCAGCACAGAAAAACAAAGAACTGATCTTCCTCTGCCTTCAAGGCCAGGGTAGTAGTGACCAAGGCTATCTTTAGAACAGAATCCATCCACTCTGTTTACACAGAATTTTATTTTTTCTCTGCTGCTTAATGATGCTTTGTGTTTACTTTTAGAAAAATAACGGTCTATTGTAGTGTAAGCATTCATCATTAACAGTAAAACCAA
The DNA here is from genome assembly GCF_000004195.4 of Xenopus tropicalis. Lineage (NCBI taxonomy): Eukaryota > Metazoa > Chordata > Amphibia > Anura > Pipidae > Xenopus > Xenopus tropicalis. Next base: position 77,688,627 of record NC_030682.2, on the reverse strand, counting down.
GTGCCTGGGTTCAAAAAATAGATGTTTGGTTCTTAAATGAAAAGTAACACTAAAAATTTTTAAGTAAAAACTCTATTCTACCCTGCTCCAATAATTGCCCTATCCTGCAAACTATTTATTATTTTGAATGCTTTAGTACAAAATACCTGTTAAAACTTGGCTTTCGGTCATTTGAAGAAAGGCAATGCAGGGGAAGTATCAAGGGAAGCAGCCACTATGCGGCGATCGATTGATCGTATCTAGCCTTGCTTCTGTATAGGAAGGAGTCAGGCTAGACTCGATCAATTGATCGCCGCATAGTGGCTGCTTCCCCAGATACTTCTTGCATCGCCGTATCGCCTTTCTTTTCTTTCTTTCGTACTGCGAGCAAAAAGCCGTCATTTTTGTTAAAGTTTGGCTTTTTACTCTACTGCACAACCACAAGTGGTGCAAAGGAGGAGGGTAATTTTCTTGCAGGTACCCTGGGCCAGTGCAATTTTCTGCTAACAGAAGCACTGCGCTGGGGTATCAGATAAGTGATTACAATCATTGGGGGGGGGGGGGTTGCCTAACATCATCCCCCAGTGATTGTACCTTTCCTTCTCATTCAAATTTTAGTTGCTTTCTGTGCTTTTCTACCCTGTATTATGTCTACTGTATAACTTGTATAATCTCTAGGTAAAACATGTCCAAAAAAGCTCTGCTTGTTGATTTTCAACATAAGACTAGGCACAGTAAAGGTTGAACATCATCCAGTTCAGTTTTCATATATTAAGATAAAAATGTAAGTTTTTGTTTACCTCCTTGGTGTGTGTGTTGACTAAACTAAAATATGCAGACTGCAAATGTATGTGTATTAAGTAAATCACATGGTCCCAAAGCAATTAGCGAGAAGCAATTTGCTAAAATCTGTGGTTTAAAAATTTCACACTATGTAAGGTAATGATAAACATTTCAAAAGATTAACAGTGAAAAACACCCTTTTCACTTTACTTTATAGTATGGCACATCTGTTGAACTCACAGACAAAAACAGTATTTACGTGGTAAAGCTTATTAATGTTAATTGCTAACAAATATATAATTAATTTACAACCAGGATTAATACAGCCTGCGGAGACTTTTAGTTATATCTTTACTTGGCTGTAACATATGGTTTTAAAATTTGTAGATTTGCTGTAGCTAAGAAAACATATCCTAGAATGTTTCTCAACTGTGAGGCACTCTTGCAATTCTGGTAAAACCAAGGAAGGAGCTCTCGTCAGTACAAGCCTAAATAGTCTGAAATCACTTGTAGAATATTAGAAGGAATAACCAATGAGCAATTAAATGGAACTCAATAAAATGGAACTCAACTAATTTTTGCTTATAGTCATGATTTTCCCATTAGCACCCAAGTGCTAGTGGGCAAAATGCTACTTTCAATGGAATTTGATCCTGAGCATAGAATAATCAATGAAATGACTAAGATCTTTGCTCTGTGTGTGCTTAAGCAGAATTACTTAAATGTGTCCTTAAAGCTTAGCTTAATGGCTGCTCATATGGACATTATAGTAACATTATAGGATATCCATTTTACAAAAGGGAAGATCCCAGGACATTATTGTAATTAATTATTTTCATGTAAAATGCTGACTACAAGCATGTCAGTGAAAGGATTAAACATTCATTGAAAAGAATCTATTTAGTCATATGTATTTAGCATAATGGTATATCAATGAGGTTTAAGTCTTAATCATAACATGAACAACTAATTGCACCTGAGGCTGCTTTGATAATTAACCACTTTCCACCCCTAATGCCTTTCTTTACATACCAACAAGATCTCAGTAGCCTTCAGTTCAGTTGTGTTCCACACAATATCAAGAAGTCTGCCAGTCTGTCGCTTCTCTGCAATGGCATTCTCCTGTGTTCCACTGCAGGGGAGCACACGAAGAAACGCACCCCATTCTTTCTTATAGGGCTATATTAACATAGATGCGTGGAGCGCATCACGCATTCTATCTATCTGTAAAAATTCTGTTTAAAAATTTCTTCTTTTTAAAGAAGGAGTAACATTTACTGAGAAAGAGCAAAAGATTATTTTTGTAAACCTTGTAAAATAAAAATTGCAGATTTTTCATGCAAAAGCGTGAATATTTCAAATCACCTAAAATATTTAATTCTGCAAAAGATAAAATATATTATTATAACACCTTAACAGAACATAATTCAAAATATTGCACTAATAATGCTAATTGCAAATATCTAATCTTCCTATAAATAAAAAGAAAACATGTGAAACATAGAAAAATATCTATCTCTAGAAAACATAGGTAGTATTCTTTTGTAATCAGATGAAATACAAATACCAGTATTATTGTGCCAGACTCATATTGAAAGAACAAATAAAAGGGACCATATATTAAAGGAGAAGGAAAGGCATCTTGGAATTTTAATGCCAAAAGAGCCACATTAGCGCACACTCTTATGGGAGGGGGAGTGAAAGCTTATGGGAGGGGGAAGCAGGAGAAGGGAGAGGAAGAGGCAGAGAGGAGAGAGCTGTGCAGATTTGTGCTCCTGCTCTGAAGGATTTTTCTCAGAGCAGGAAGTCTGACACAGAGGAATATGTGTACACAAAAAAAGACAAGAAATCCTGTGTTTCTTTTGATAGAGTACTCAGTGCAGCTTTTCTGTGAGTGCTTATGGCTGTATTTATATAGACCTTACTTAGTTTTCACCTTTCCTTCTCCTCTAAATAGCACTGAAAGCTACTGTCAGGCAGGATTCTAACACTGGTTGATGTGGTTCTGGTGGCATGAATTTACCTCCTGAGCCACTGGAGGCATTTTGGGCTGATTCTGACCAATTCACACCAAGTCACACTCCTGGTATTCTCTGTCTGCTCCCTTTTCTTCACCCGCCTCATTATCTTTATGTGTTTCCCATCTTGCAATCTGACCACTGCACCTTGCTTGGTCATTGAGTTTATTAAACTGTTTGTGTGATCTTGCCTCTGGTATCCTGTCCTGTTCCTATTCTTGGCTTCTGCCTTTCGAGGTTCCTGTTCCTGGTCCCTGCCTGCCGAGGTTCTGTTCCTGGTCCCTGCCTTCTGAAGTTCTGTTCCGTCCTTGTTCCTTTGCTCCTGGTCCCTCCTTGTGCTGTTCTTTGGATCCCCGGTACTGACCCTTGGCCTGTCATAACTTCGTCTGATTTCCTGACCAGACCTTGGCCTGATTCTGGATTGTGTCTCTGCTTGTGTCAACTATTCAAGTTTGTATTTCAGTTATGTGCACTGCCACCAATCACTTGGTTAATTAAAGTTCACTTTCATTGATAGTCATGGCCTCTGATATCAATTCCGTGGCTCCCAACTTCCTGGTATTCCACAGCGTCGTGACAGCTACATTATAACTATAGTATGCATTATTAAAAATGCACACCTAGTTAAATTACATTGAAAGACAGTAAGACACATAGCTAAATACAGTGTAAAAAAAGTGTTTTTTTACCCCCATATTATAAATAAAAAAAGTATTATGCATAGAAAAGAAATAACAGCTGTGAATCTTTATCTAGCATTTACTAGTTCAGTTGGGAAATCTTTATCTATTGCAAACAAATTTTTTTGCATTTCTGATTTTCTGTAAGACTTTTCCTAACCCTGGTACCTATTGTAAAAGTTTACTGAATATTACAGACAAAGCATTTACAGATTTTATACTACTGTTTTGCCCCTGAGCTCTGAAGAGTTTTATTTTTTACATTCGTCATCCCAGCTCTCATTAATGTGATGTTATAATTCATTTTACTCTAGTATTCAAACTCTATAGTAACCTGCATTGGGGGTTTTCATCAGTAGCTTCTGAATAAAATGGAAAAAACAAAACTTTGCTTACCTTAGTCATATTAGTACTGTCATCTTGCAAAAGCACCTTTTGCCATCTTTTTTTTTTTTATGTTTCATTTTTCTTTTTTTCAAGTTTAATAATCTGAAGGACCCCTGAAATTACCATTGGCTGCATTAAATGGTCACTTTCCTTGTGGCCTTTCACAGACTGGGGCATTGGGACGGTGGGGGGGGGCTTGGGGGTAAGTGTTCTAAAACTGTATGTAGCTACTTATAAATTATATCCTAAATTATATCCTTATATTCAATGCTTAGTGATGTAAATTCTGTTACATGACTCACTGAAAACTGTGTATTATAATAAATAATGTACTCCCTATTGTAAAATATAAGATTATAAGTCCCCTTGAAATTCCACAGCCTTCGACCCTGTGCCTTTTTATGGTCATGGAACTCCTCTGTGACTTTTAATATCCTTATATTTTAGGAGTACATTTTTCAATATATTTATGTCTATCCAGGGGTGTTTCTGGCTCCTGCAGTGCGGCCCCCTGCACTTACCTTTACAGTGCCGGGAAGTTGAATTTCAAAATTTCAAGTTCAGGGTTTTTTGTGATTTGTAAAAAAAAATGATTGGAAAAAATGCATAACTCCAGTTTTTTTTAAACAGTCAAGACTTTCAATCTAATTGAAAATTAACATGGAGCAGTGCGATTTTTGTTTCTGTGCAACTTTTTTCAGTAGCATGAGTTTTGTCATTTTCTGCCTTCAGTTATGTTTTTTTCCCCTCAAACTGGAATATATATTAATCAAGCAATACTGCCACTATTGCTGCACATGCTTGCTTAATATTCTGGTTACAAGCTTACTCACAAAATTATTCTAGAACTAGATATTTACATATACATATATATTTATATATATTTATATATATATTTATATATACATATATAGATATTTATATACAGTATTTTAATTGTGCCAATGACAACAGAAAAAAAATGAGATGGCCCCTGCCTTGTTGTTAAGGTGTCTAAATTCAAATAGGAAGAGTGTAATACATATCACTGAACTAATAAAATATGTAATTATATTTTTATTGAAAGTGGGTCAAGGTTTAATCCCAATTGGCTAATGAAATCATGTAATATAAAGGCTTTTCAAAATCTGATCAAGGAACCACACAGAACAAGGGAAATTGGGAACCAATAGTAATGAGAAAACAGCAACAATATTTCAGGCAGAATAGGCATAAAATGGGCCATTTCTTAATTAGAATGCAGAGCTAGAATGTACTGAAAATAGGATAGAACATTTTAATATTCTACCTTTTTTTATTTTCAGTCATAATTTTCACTTGATATGAATGTATTTAATTGTCAAGGGTAGCTGCTAGGCTAAAATGTGAAAACAGAATTTTTTTTTAAAATTTTGTTGGTTTCTCTTAATTTTGAAATTGTAAATTAATTTCCAGTCTCCAAACATTTCTGAAAAATTAAAAAGTAATGAAAATACCTTTGAAGTATTAATATGTTATTGAAATGCAGTTATTTCAGTAGTTTAGCAAGGCCTTTTAACAGATTATCAACAGATATTCAAAACTTGGATTTTACCATCTCTGACAAAGAGGATCAAATTTATTTACAAGGGCTTGTATTGATCAAGTGGTTAATTCTGCAAAGAAAACCTTTTCAATAATGAAGCCATCTCTACGATCATTCTAAAAATGACTGTAAGCAACATTTTTAATCAGATTGTCTCTATAGACTTCTTAGGATAATCTCGTAGTGAGCTATGGACAATGCTGAAATGTTTTAATATTTGTATTTGTTTGCTTAATCAGTAGCAATATTGATTGATCTGAACCATGATCAGGATTTTATGTGGCACTGATCTCGGTTAAATCAATTCTGATTAATTTGTTCTAAATCAATTCAAATTAATCAAATTCGTTATATTCAGTTATAAATCCCCAAATCTTCATATAGATTAGAATAAATCCATAACAAGGTTTAGTGAATGTATCCCTTATTTATTACAGAAAGCCCCTGACTTATCGGTTTAATACCGCAAGCTAACGGTTTACTGATCGAATGTTTACTTAGCCTGACCTATTATCTGCGTCACTTTGCCATTTTGTTCAAATAATAAAAGCAGCTGTACACAAAAGTGTTCAGTTTTTAGCAACAGTTTACTTTTGGGATTTGCTTTGTGCCCTTTTTTCAGATACAGCACCTAAATTACATTTAAGTATGTAGGTATAGGATTTATAATGCGGAATCGGTTTTTCCATATAAGACATCTTTCTGTAATTTGGTTCTCCATACATTCTACTGCTGCATTCTTCTAAATTCATATCATTATTAAATGATTTTAGGAAGGTTTTGACACAAATGTGGATCCATGCAGCTTAGTTAGGATTAAGTGCAAGGTACTGTTTTATTCTTATAGAGAAAAAAGACATTAGTTTAAAAAGTTAAAATGATTTGCTTAAAATGGACTCTATAAAAGATGGCCTTCCCATAATTCAGAGCTTTCTGGGTAGCCTAGACAAAATTAGATATTTGAGATATTATATAAATTATGAAAACACTTTTTAAAATAAAAACAAATGATCAAAGAACTATCATTCACACAGACTACATATTCATAAACAGGTGGCCATGCTTTAATTCGAGCAATATTTTATATAATTGTTCTAGCCAAAAAGGAGAAGCATGTAGGATTAAGAGATATGCTGTAAGTCTTTAAACTCTTGAAAAGCCATAAAATATCCTAGCATAATAACAGATCGCCAGTCTTTTCCTTTGCACAGCAGGAGTTTAGGAATTCCTAATTAGAGTTATTATCCATGTCCACAGGAGATATTTAGAATCATATTAAATGAAGCATTAAACTAAAACTGTGCCATGAGCTATATTTACTTTACAAAAGCATGCACAGATAGAAAGAAGGAAGCCAGATAGTGAATCAATATTTCTATAGAAAGTACCATGTTGAGGGTAAAATATCTAAAATTCAAGAGATGCTCTGTATGCACAAACACAAGGACCATAACCCTAGTACATAGACTAGATGACATAGACAAAATCAAATATTTGATAAAATCAAATATCTCCAGTGAGTCTGCATCTGACCAGCATCCATTTTCTCTACATAAAGGATCATCTGAAATACTTCTATTAATGTGAAAAAGGACCATGGACCAATCTCCTGTATTATTCATTGTTGCACAGTGCTTTTAATCAATTTGGTCAATGACTGATGTGTCTAACACATGCAGTAAAGAGTAGTGGAAAACCACCGAGTGTGCTAGAAGCATCTCATTTACAATGAGAACCCTTTTTCTACTGCTTCCTATAGCACCCTTTAACATAAAACCTTATGCATGGAGAGATAAAGTTCCCCTACTATTAAGGATATGTAGTAGAGATTTACTAAAATTAAATTTTTTCAGTTCAGGTTTTTGATGCCAAAAAGTTACAGTTTTTGCCACTTTTCTGCACCTTTCTTTTTGTCCCTGCCTTATCAGTGATACATGACTGACATTCATGGAAATATATGGTTTTTTTTGGTCTGCTAACACAAATGATTTGAATACATTTTTCATTTTAGCCTTCAAATGTACTAAGTTACTACAGATGGAATGACACCCCCTGTGGTTAGGAAATGCATCAACGTGTGTAACCATCATTTATTAACACATCTTTTTGATTATTAATGTCTGTGAGTGCCAGCTCCATTTTGCATTTCTGTACATTAATGGAGAAGATGCATTTAGCCCACTACTGATGTTGGGTGACTGCGCTCTCACTCTCTATATATAAATATACAGTATATATATGGGACTTGTTAACCAGAATGCTCGGGACAAGGATCTTTCTGTAATTTAGATCTCCATAAGTCTACTATAAAATCATTTAAATATTAATTAATTCCAATAGGATTGTTGTGCCTCCAATAAGGATTAATTAAATATTTGTTAGGATCTAGTACAAGGTGCTGTTTTATTATTACAAAGAAAAATTACATCATTTCTAAAAATTAAAATTATTTGATTAAAATTGAGACTCTATACTGAAGATTTGTTTCTTAAAAATATTTATTTTGATATTCTCATTTAACAGTTAGAATAAGCTTCTGTTTTAATACTAATCAGGCCAAGTTTAATAATGCAATTCATGAAAATGGTTTAATTCCATACAATAATCCTTAAAACCTAAATCCGTAGTGGGATAATTTCTTATGCACATTAAAGCAAACATATTTTTTTATTTAGGAGTATTTATCCTTTGCATTAATTAAGCCTATATTTAGAACAAAAAAAATCTAATGCAAATATAAAATATATTATAAGGTATCTCTCTTTTTGTACACAAAGTGAAGATTATATAACAATAAGATGTTCATTGACAGCTTCTGTCACTGTGTTTATCTATAGCCAAGGATTTGCTGAATAGGTTTACTATTCACTGCAAAGTCGCCAGCTCTGGTGAGCTCTTTATCCCTTAATAACAGTCATCCCTCTCTCAGAGAGACCAGGGAACACAATGTTGACAGAAGGCACAAAATGGCAAGTCCGAGAAAGCTTCAGAACTGGCTGCATTAGTAATGAACATTCAGAGGGAGGGGAAAGACCAATTTAGCAAGCGTAATGTTGACTTGGTGGAAATGGAAATCTGGAGTTCTTGGCATATATCTTCTGCTTATGTTACCAACTTTTTATCTATCAAAACCCACAGGCATTTCTATCCTTGGGCTTTTGCCTATTAGTCGGTCTATAGGCCCACAAAATCTCACAGCAGGTGTGCAACCTGCAATCCAGTTAGCTTTGGAACACTTAAACGGCCACCATAAATTCTTAAAGGATTATGCACTGCAGTTAGCATTCACTGATACCCAGGTAAGTCTAGTACATTGAATTAATGATTTAAATCAAAGTTGCATAATTATATAATAAATAGAATATTTTTTTTAGGTTGGTAAAATCTATACTCTCAAGGTAATAATCTGTTTGGCATGTATGTTTATAGCATTTTTGTTTATTCTAATGGCAGGATAAATGAATGAATTGAGCAGGGCTAAGCACTTTGTATTTATTAGTGAAGTAAACAGGAATACGTGTTTTCTTTTGTATACGTTATCATTTTATTATGACTGAATAATAGTGTTTGTAATGGTGAAATATATGTTATGATGGAAAATCTAACTTTTACAGTGTATGAGTGCCATAATATCTTTGACCGCTCTGTCATGGTGTTTTTGTCCCTTTGAAGGTGCTGAGTATGCACTGAAAAAGAAAAAGAGGGTAGGGAAAAAAAGATATGTAAACTTTTTGAAGTGAAGCAAATGAGAAGTTTGGCTCAGACCTTATTGTAGTTTATCTGTTATTAACTGCTTTAATAAAGGATTGCTGCCACAGTGATTCAATTTAGTAATTCCGAAAATTAGAAAAAGAAAAGCTATTTATTAAAGGACTTTTGAAGAGCTTGAAGAACTCATGATATAAATGTTGCCATTGGCAAGAAAGAACTTAATCAGGGCAAAATGTAGATTACATTTAAATGAAAACTATCATAGTACAGGTATCGGACCCCTTATCCGGAAACCCATTATCCAGAAAGCTCCGAATTACGGAAAGCCCATCTCCCATAGACTCCATATTAATCAAATAATGCAAAATTTTAAAACTGATTACTTTTTTCTCTGTAATAATAAAACAGTGTCTTCTAATTGATCCCAACTAAGATATAAATAATCCTTATTGAATGCAAAACACTCCTATTGGGGTTAATTATTGTTCTATTGATTTTTTAGTAGACTTAAGGTATGAAGATCCAAATTACGGAAAGACCCATTATCCGGAATACCCTTGGTCCCGAGCATTCTGGATAAGGGGTCCTATACCTGTATAAACATCTGTATTATGATGGTAAAAGCATCCTACATTCTTATTATTCAACTCATATCATTTATTTAACTCATTGTGACATTTTAATGCACATTAAATATATAAAGACTTAACAAATTTGATACAATCTCCAGTCTCCAAATTGTTTCATGTTGACTAATATTATTGCAGTACAGCTTTTAAAAACACATCAGGTTTGTCACAAAACTATAGCAGAATTCTGTGTTATAAAGGCATAAATCAGGAAATGCTGCTTTTTTTAAAGGAATGTAGTAGACTTACAAAAAAAAAAGGAAAGAAAGGTAATATTCACCTCAAGGCCAAAAGTGAGTGGCATTTTTTCATTACTTTCCATTACTTTTTCGGAAGCTAGGCCAAAATAATCTATTTTCATGTTAAACATTCAATAGTCTAGCAGTTCAGATCAGAAGAACTAAACTGACATAGCAGATACAAGGAAGAGGAAAGAGACTTGGCCAATCTGTATCCAGAGGGTCAAGCTGCTGGGCTACATGAAACAAATGAATTTGTGTAACTGGATTAATTCTCCTCTCACACTAGCGGGATAAATAGATCCTAACACATAATTCTTCCACATTGCAGCTGTTTTTATCTTAAAATGTATTTCTTGCAACTCTTAAATCTGGTGGACTGCACAATAAATATTTCTTATCTCTAATTTAAAACTTGTGTAAAAATGTTTATCTCTAATTTAAAACACATGTGATGATTTATATATCAAATTTTGACTAAAAAAAACTCCTAAAACTGCTAATTTCTTGAAATTTCCTTCTTATTTGTACATTAATGTATTTTTGTGTCTAACCTTACATTTTATTGTGACAAATAAAGTCTGCTAAAAAAAAAATCTGTCTGCTATATCCATATACTCTAAATTACCACAGATGTACCCCTTTTAAGAGTCAGGTGCTTAACAGTTATGGGATCCATTATCTGGAAACCCATTATCCAGAAAGCTCCAAGTTATCTCCCATAGACTCATAGTTTAAAATTTTTAAAAAATAATTTCCTTTTTCTTTGTAATGATAAAACAGTACCTTATACTTGATGGTAACTGAACTGATTAAATCCATATTGGTGGCAAAACAATCCTATTGGGCTTATTTAATATTTAAATTATTTTTAGTAGACTCTTGGCTTGCCTCACAGTTTTGAATGTGACAAACCTCTGTCTGATTGAAGTCAGACTGAATGTTCCTCTTGAGCGCCTAATAACCTTTAGTGCATTAGCAGACTGCACAAGTGGTTATGGAAGGGACGCTGAAGATCTTGGGCATTCTGGTTGCTAGGTAACACGATTGGATCTGTGTCCTCGCTAATGTTCCTTTGGCAAAGGCCATAGTGGCCTGCTAAACTCCTCTGGGTAACAGTCCTTGGTAAGCTGCAAGTACCGTGACAACCATGGGGGTTGTAAACTAGGTTAGTATAACCTATACTGCGCTATATGTTATCGCCAATAAGGAGGTATGCATGAGAAAGCACTTGAATGAATGGACCATGTAGTGTATCCACAATAATGATTGGTTATACTCCCTTATTTTCTGTATATTGACTGTCTCTTTTCTTTCTCTTTTGTGGCAAATGTGTCTTATTCTGTGGTTGCCTAGTAACGCCTTTGGCGCCAATACATGTATTTAAGTGTTTGTATTTACACTGTTCTGGTTTCCCTGAGGAAAGTTCCAGTAAGGTATTGAAACAGTGGGTGAACAAAGACATGACATCTTTTTGATTAATATACTGCTGATACCTTTGACTCTAGTCGTACAAACTCCTGTGAGTGCCGTCATTTATATATATATATATATATATATATACAGTGAGGAACATTAGTATTTGAACACCCTGCAATTTTGCAAGTTCTCCCTCTTTGAAGTCATGGAGGGGTCTGAAATTCACATTGTAGGTGCATTCCCACTGTGAGAGGCAGCATTTAAAAAAAAAATTCTTTTTAAAGAATGTATTTGTATTCCACTGCTGCACATAAGTATTTGAACACCTGAGAAAATCAGTGTTAATATTTGGTACAGAAGCCTTTGTTTGCAATTACAGAGGTTAAACGTTTCCTGTAGTTCTTGACCAGGTTTGCACACACTGCAACAGAGGTTTTGGCCCATTCCTCTAAACAGATCTCCTCTAGATCTGTCAGGTTTCAGGGCTGTTGCTGAGCAACATGGAGTTTCAGCTCCCTCCAAAGATTTTCTATTGGATTTAGGTCTGGACACTGGCTAGGCCACTCCAGAACCTTGATATGTCTCTTACGGAGCCACTCCTTGGTTATCCTGGCTGTGTGCTTCAGGTCATTGTCATGTTGGAAGACCCAACCACGACCCATCTTCAATACTCTGACAGAGGGAAGGAGGTTGTTGCTCAAAATCTCACAATGCATGGCCCCATTCATCCTCTCCTTAATACAGTGCAGTCGTCTTGTTCTCTTCGCAGAAAAACACCCCCATAGCATTATGTTACCACCCCCATACTTCACAGTTGGGATGGTGTTCTTGGGATGCAACTCATCCTTATTTTTCCTCCAAACACAGCGAGTAAAGTTTAGACCAAAAAGTTCTACTTTGGTCTCATCTGACCACATGACTTTCTCCCATGCCTCCTCTGGAACATCCAGATGGTCATTGGCAAACTTCAGAATGACCTGGACATGTGATGACTTGAGCAGGGGAACCTTCTGTGCAATGTATGATTTGAAACCATGACAGTGTAGTGTTCTACCGACAGTGACCTTTGAAACTGTGGTCCCAGCTCTCTTCATGTCATTGACCAGCTCCTCCCTTGTAGTTCTGGGCTGATCCCTCACCTTTCTTATCATCAGTGATACCCCACGAGGTGAGATCTTGCATGGAGCCTCAGTTCTAGGGAGACTGACAGTTGTCTTTAGCCTCTTCCATTTTCCAACAATTGCTCCAATAGTTGATCTATTTTCACCAAGCTACTTGGCAATAGCCTCATAGCCCTTTCCAGCCTTGTGGAGGTCCACAATTTTGTCTCTGGTGACTTTTGACAGCCCTTTGTTCTTGCCCATGGTAGTAGTTGAAGTCTGACTGACTGTGGGGTGGACAGGTGTCTTTAAAGAGCTCAGACAGGTGCTACTTATTTAGAGGTGGACTATTTAAAGGCAGAGTAACAGGTCTTTGAGAGCCAGAATTCTTACTGATTGCGAGGTGTTCAAATACTTATGTGCAACAGTGCAATACAAATAAATTCTTTAAAAATCATTCAATGTGATTTTCTGATTTTATTTTTAAATGCTGTCTCTCACAGTGGGAATGCACTTACAATGTGAATTTCAGACCCCTCCATGATTTCTAAGTGGGAGAACTTGCAAAATCCCAGGGTGTTCAAATACTTATGTTCACTGTATATATGTATATATATATATATATATATATGAAGAAGATTTGGGAACAACCAGTGGCCTGGCATTTAGCAAAATTTGGACACCCGTTACCCACCCTCTGCTGCATGGCTATTGACTATGTCCCTCCCCCAAGAAGGGGTGGTGATCGCAATTTGCAGACTGTGGCACCAAAAGGACTTAATTAAATCCACCCCCTGTATTCTGAGACATGGATGTATGTATATATTTATTTATAAAGCGCTACTAGTCTCCAGTGCTCAAACGGGACATTATTAAATTAGGGAGGGTCCAGAGAAGGGCAACTAAGTTGGTAAAGGGTATGGAAAGTCTCAGTTATGAAGAAAGACTGGCCAAGTTGGGTCTGTTTACACTGGAGAAGAGGCGCTTAAGAGGTGACATGATAACTATGTATAAATATATAAGGGGATCATATAATAACCTTTCTAATGTTTTATTTACCAGTAGGTCCTTCCAACGGACATGAGGGCACCCACTCCGTTTAGAAGAAGGGAGGTTCCAATTAAATATTCGGAAAGGTTTCTTTACTGAGAGAGCTGTGAAGTTGTGGAATTCCCTCCCCGAATCAGTTGTAGAGAGTGGGAGATAGCTCTTAGTACAAGTTTATCCAGGGACTGGTCCGATTGCCATCTTGGAGTCAGGAAGGAATTTTTTCCCCTCTGCTGCAAATTAGAGAGGCTTCAGATGGGGTTTTTTGCCTTCCTCTGGATCAACTAGAAGTTAGGCAGGTTATATATAGGCATTATGGGTGAACGTGATGAACGTACGTATTTTTTCAACCTAACTTACTATGTTACTTACTATGTAACTTGCTTATGTACACAGCACTGTTCAGTAGAATAGATTAATACAACAAGGGGTTATTAAAATAGATAAATACAAAGTATAACAATAAATTTAAATCTACAAGGTACAGTTACAATAAGTTAAGAATCAAAGAGACAAGAGGATAGAGGTCCCTGCCCTGTAGAGCTTAAAATCTAAATAACTTGGAATGGGGATGCAGTTCTCCTTGAATAAATGTGCTGGGGTGACCCTTACATCTGTTGGGGGTTACATACTGAGGACACAGTTCATCTTAAAAGCCACCTTGTCATTTGGTTGGGCGATGTATATGCATTCCATGATTATTATACCCAGACGTATGGAAGAGATCATGGGCCTGATTCACTAAAGGGCGATAAAACGTGCGCTATTCTTATTGTGCGCTAAAATTTTTACCGCCACTTAATTTTGGCGATTTTTCGCACGATTCACTATAAGCATACTCGCGCTTTTTTACGCGCGATATTGCAAGCGTTATTTAACTCGCGAAAGACTATTTCAATGCGGTATTTGCCTGTACATGCGCTAAATTACGCGAATAATCGCCGAATATGAATGGTAGCATAGAAATAGTGTATAAAAATTGTCGAAGCATATAAATGGTGTATATAAATATTAGCCACATATAAATAGTAGATGCTTATAAATAGTAGCCACTAGTGATGAGCAAATGTGTTCTGGTTTCTTTAGTGAAAAATTAGCAAATCTTTCGAAAGATCCCCGAAACGGCAAAAATGTTGTGCGGGCAAAAAAATTGTTGCTGTGACTATTATTTTTTGACACTTGTATCAATTTTTGGATGTGCGGTGAATTTTTGCGTGGCGAATTTTTTCATGCGTTTTGCCATTGGCGGATTGCTTTGCGAAACGCATGAAAAAATCCGCCGCGAAAAAATTCAACGCACGTCCAAAAATTCGCTGCGAATCCATGCCCGGCGAAACATTTCATCACTTGTAGCCAAATAGAAATAGTTGCGCAAATGAACGCACGCCATGTTAGCCATACACGCCAATACTTGCGGAAAATTACTGTATTAAAAATGAACATTTCGCTGCAAACTGGCGGCTGCGTCACTCTAGGGGAAACACAGACTTGATTAAATAACACTGTAAGTCCATATTTTATTGCAAAAAATCATTTACTGTACTTTTGTATAATTTTTCGCCTGCCTGTAGTAGGTGTTAATTTTCGTATAGCCGAATGCGATATTTAGCGCGCAAAAGTTATAGTGAATCATGCGATCGTATTCTTTTCAGCGCGGAAATTAACGCAAAACGGTAAAACTAGTGCGAGAAATACCCCATGCGAAAATGGCGATTTTTCGCACGTGATAATACTATGGTGAATCGCGCGCAAGTTATTTTGCGTTTTTTAACGCGAAAAAGCGTGCGATAATTTTTATCGCCCTTTAGTGAATCAGGCCCCATGTGAGACAGAGGTATGCTAGGGGCATATTTATTACAGTGTGTAAGCCTACATATATATACAGATATATAGAGAGACGCAAGGTGCATACCAAAAACGGTTGTTTTACCTGGGTACCTGAGCTGAGAAACAACAAACAATGCTGAAGAACAGCACTCACAGGACTTGCTGAATCAAATGGATATAGAGATGAGTGTATATATAAATATATATTCATGAATTGTAAAGATAGGTATACTACCTATTTTGTTCTCACGCAAGTATTTTATAAATTACTGGTAAACACTGAATACACATTATAAAATACTAGGAGTATTACAATTAATTAAAAGGTCAGAAATATGGGATGTTCGGACTGTTATGTAGTGATTCAGATGAGTGGGTATAGTGTGCTTTTCCACTTAAAGGAACTGAATTACAAAGTCACAGACACTTAAATTGTGGCCCATGTCGCTCTTGTCAAGAATTAATTACAGTGTTTTAAAACTCCCATATTACCTTCCCTATTATTAGAACAGCTGTCTCACTAGAAACATGTAACACAAAGAATTCAGTGGAACACTTTACAAAACTTCATTTAAGAGTATTCAAAATGGGAATAATGCATGTTTACATTTTTCCATTGGTAGATGAAGACTTCTTTTATAAATACCATTGGAAAAATACTTAAAGGGGAACAATCATTAAAAATGTTTTTATAATATTGAAAATATAGTCTAGACAAACATTTCGACAATTTATAGCTTTTAAAAATGTTGCACTATTACAAAGTTATGGCTAATTATTGAAGAAGTCTCCCATCCCCCACCCTCCAGAACCTCTGGCTCCCTTGTCTGAATCAGTGACACAGAAATGTGTGAGTGACAAAGCAAAGTGAAAGCTGATTTGCTGTGGGATGTCATGAGGCCACACCCCTCAACAGCAAACATGTGTAAAGGGAAAATAAAGGAATGGAGCCGGGCTGGGCTGGGTGCTGATGAAGCTGCATTTGTACATATAACAGTAAAGCAGCTTATTGTTTATATCCACATATACACAGAACTTCAGGCTCTTGTACATTTGGGTTTTGTGCTGCGCACCAGCAGGCTTAGATTAGCAGCCAGTCACCATCCAGCAATTTACACATGCAGATGCAAATCTTACTTCATCTTACTTACTTAGCCAGATACAGATGTAACAAAAGGGTGTATAAAAGAGACTTTCTCCATACCGGTCACACACCAATTGCAGCAATTTTACAGACCTGTATACAGGCACATAAATTCCTGTATGTAGGATTTACAGACACCTCTCTATGTCTCAGTCAGAGCTCTCCTGCAGGGCCGGCCTTAACAACTGTGGGGCCCAATTGGAACCATTTTTGCGGGGGCCCCCTTAGTACATTGTGAATTATGCTTAGTACAGGGGGAATCCCTATGCTGCCATAGTTTTATAGTTTTTCAGGCTGTTCCTGCTGAATTGTGCTTAATATAGGCACACCCTCCAACATTTAAAAAATGTAAACAGGGACAAAAAGCTCTCAAAATTCTTTTTTTTTTTTGCCATGCCCATGGAAAGAATACAATTTGCCCTGCAGTGTACTTCCATTCCCTGACTCACCCAAACACTAGCAGAACAGAGCAGCACTGACCAGCTTTCATGTAGCCATCATAAGGAGCAAACTCAGGGGACTGTTCCTACTGAATTATGCTTAGTACAGGGCAATCCCTATGCTGGTATAGTTTTATGGTATCTCTCTGTACAGGCTATGAGCAAACTTAGGGGGCTGTTCCTGCTGAATTGTGCTTAGTACAGGGGAATGGGCAAACTTAGCAAACAAAATTTTCAGCTCCCTCAACTATCCCCCAGGCCTTCTCAAGCTTTCCCCCAAGCATCCTCCAGCTCCCCCAGCTCTACCCCCAGCGCCTACCTGCTTCATCCTGCTCTCACTCAGTGTCCCCCTGCTCCTCCTCCAGCTGTCTGCTGCTGCTTGCATCCGCCGGCTCACACGGCATCCTCCGTGCTTACCAATCAAATTACCCGCTGACCACCAATGAAAAGGCTTGTCATTTTTAAAGGGGACCCGGGCTAAAAAAAAAAAAAAGAGGTGTATTGCAGCAGGGCCCCCATTGGCGCGGGGCCCAATTGCTAGTAATTGGTCCAATCGGCCTAGGGCCGGCCCTGCTCTCCTGTAGACTAACTAGCCAGACTTTCAGGCTTCTTGACTGGCCAGCTGAGTCTAATGAGGGCCACCTAGTCAGTCTGTAGCATTTATTCTGCTATAGTCAGTCCATGTATACTTAAGAAATGGCCACATATTCTGCTATCAATTAGCGTGCATCCATATGAATAGTGACTACTATTGCACAAACAGTAGCGCAAGTTACTGCTCTTGCAACATTTATTCATAAGTTATTGTTTAACTACAACTTCAAGATCACCTGCCAGCTCACTTAGCATGTATATTATTGCTGGGCCTTTGTGCTAAATAACTTAATTGCTGTTGCTCAAAAAATCAAGTCATATGGCTTCTTTTATGTTTTTCTCATAAATAACCAAATAAAGTTGGTCAAAAATGGTTGAACTACCACTCCTCTCTGCTCAGAGCACAAGCTGCCTATCAGAACTGAACCAAGTAAGGAGATTCCCAGGGAAAAAGCGCTGCAACTTTTTCAAGATTTGCTATGCATCTAAACAGCTAAAAATCCAAATCCGACAATTTGCCAGGTTGAACTCGACAAGTCCATGTAGAAGTCAATGGCAGAAGTCCCTTTCCTTTTCTTTGTAAATTCTTCCTTTGCCGCAAAACTTTAGAGGTTTTTAGATTTTTGACACCGTTTTTTTGTGCGATAACTCAAAAAAGTAGAGTTTTCACAGCAACAAATCAAAAAAGTTGAGTTTTCACAAAGAAAAGTCGCAACTTTTCCTATCAGATTTTTTAGAATAACATCTGAGGAAATGAGTTTAGTCAAGTATGTGTTAGTAAATTCTACTGCAGATTTTTGACTAGTTTGCATCTGTGCTTAAACCTAGATAATATATTTATATATTTTGTTTCTCATACCGGATATACAGTATTGTATATTATTATAAAGTATTATTAGTATAAGTGCATGGTCAGACAAAGCGTATATCTGCGTATATCAGAGAAGTAGAGATACGCTTCGTCTGACCATGCCCTTACAGATATTAAATACCCTATCCATAACATACCAAGCACTAGGGATCTGCCCACAAAATATATTACATGGCAAAGCTGGAATTTTGATGGATTTGGTGGGTATATGTGTGCTCCCTTTCATTTTCTTGAGGGAGCACAAAGTAGGGAAGGCAGGAGTTTTAGTAGATCTCCCACCTAATTCATCAGCACTAGGTAAATTAAACATCATTGTACAGCGCTGCATATCCTTGTGGCGCTTTATAAATAAAGTTATATACACTCACCTAAAGGTTTATTAGGAACACCTGTTCAATTTCTCATTAATGCAATTATCTAATCAACCAATCACATGGCAGTTGCTTCAATGCATTTAGGGGTGTGGTCCTGATCAAGACAATCTCCTGAACTCCAAACTGAATGTCAGAATGGGAAAGAAAGGTGATTTAAGCAATTTTGAGCGTGGCATGGTTGTTGGTGCCAGACGGGCCGGTCTGAGTATTTCACAATCTGCTGAGTTACTGGGATTTTCACGCACAACCATTTCTAGGGTTTACAAAGAATGGTGTGAAAAGGAAAAAACATCCAGTATGCGGCAGTCCTGTGGGCGAAAATGTCTTGTTGATGCTAGAGGTCAGAGAAGGGTATTAGTATGGTGTTCCTAATAATCCTTTAGGTGAGTGTATATACATATCACTAAGGGGCAGATTTTTGATTGCTTGAGCAATCATAAAGGAAACCCTGCTTGAGTTAAGGAACTTATGCAGGGTTTGGGGGAAAAAAACTTGTTAGTTGAAGTATTTTTCCCTGAGTGGGCTTCTAAAATAAGAGAACATATGGGAGCTTTTAGGAGGGCTCAAGCATAAATGTGCCTTGGGGTGAATATAGGTCTGGTGCTGCCCTAGGCCCTAGACCTAAATACACCACTATGTCATGCTTGTGACATCACGCGCACCAACGTCTCTTCCCCCTACCCCCCTCACCCCCAGAATTGCCAGAATTCTTAGGGAAATCCGCAGTGGAGGCTGGGGGCATTTTTTTACATTAATATAAATATGCCCCTGAATGTGCCCCTTAGAGTTACAGACAAAAAGAATATCCACCAAGGATAGTTTGTGGTTTTCACTGTTAACATTTGAAAGAACCTTAAAAGTTAGAGTGAGGAGGGCCAAAAAGTCCTTGCTGCTCCATTTTAACTGCATTAAATGGAGTGAAAATCTTCTTGTAACAGGAAGTATTCTTCAGGATGTTTTAACCCTTTACCTAAGGAATCATTAAAGGAGACATGCAAATTACTCCCTTATGTCCCTGGGGCCAACTATACACCCAGACTTTTTTTTTTAATTTTTTTGTCATATTTATACATTAAGATGCTTTAAAAATGTTAAAAATTCAGGTTTTACAATTTTGCAGTTTTCTTTGGGAGACCAGAGCAAGATACTGTATGCATATGAAGTAAACTTTATGATGTTAAATATTTATAAATAAATATAAAAATACCATTCTGAGTGCAGGGCATTGTCATCTGCTTTAAATCAGCAACAGTCTCCCTGATTTCTAGAGTGCTTTAACCCTCTAATCACAAAATGATTGATGGAAGCCTCTGCCATATATGAAAGTATGACCTGAAATAATGCAAAAGGCACAAAAATATGGCAAATAAAGTAGTCAAAAAGTTAAAGGGTGTTCATGAAAAGCCTTTCCTATACACACAAGGTCCGGTAGTAAAACTTGAAACTGTAATGAAAATGGACCACTGCACATTTCTGCAAATTCGTTATGACTTTATTTCTACATGTATACTATAAAATCAATTTATATATATCTGCATAGCTCATGAATATGAATTATTGCATTCTACATCAGAGAGCATATACCTAGCTGAAAAAACTCATCTCTGTATATCTGCAGTAGACTTTTCCCTTCAGATTTTATAAGCGCATTAAGTCTTGATCTCACTATTCGAGAATTGTGTGGCTGGCAAAGTGCATTTGGAAGTGAATACAAAATTAATGAAGTTTTAACTGGAGAGATATATTACAGCACTTTCCCATTTATAACCACTCACAAGGGTCCCAAGAGTGGCAAAGATGAAGTGTCTCTAGGAAGCAGAAACTGTTCCCTTTTTACCCACATACGCGTGTGAATATTCTTGGTGATGCATAGGCTGAAATAAAGCGTGTTTATTTAATTTGAGAAAAATAAAACTCATAAGCCCTTCTCTCCTATTACTGGACAAAAAAGGATTAGGCTGTCTAACAACTGGGAAATCGGTGTTTTCTGGTGTAAAATAAGCAACCTCAAAAACCCCACCCCTCCCTTAGCAGTAAATAAAATACAAATGTAGCATTTAAGGAACAAGGCCACAGCTCTAGTAATTTATAATGGCAACTAAAAGATCTTGTGTTGTTGCCAGTTAATGATGATGAGTTCACAGAAGTGCATTATGGTTCTGTTACGATTATTAGTTTATTGATTTCTAGTATTGACATTTACTGAATCTCCTTGGATATATGTATTAAGTCCAGGCAAAATGCCTTTTGTCATGTTGTGGGTGTGTGTGCAAGTGTGTCCTCACTAAATAAGCAATGACAAGTAAAAAAATGCAAAATGGAAGGGGTTTTATTCATTTATGTATTTGGGAATTAAAGGACCAGTAACACCATTTTTTCACATTGAACATATGCCTTCTAAACACTTTTATTAGCATATTTGTCATACAGAAATGTTAATGCTAGAAAACACAGGAAACGAACTTCCGGTTTTAAAGCAGTGGCCACATCGCCTTTTTTAACTATGCCCTTTACAGCCAAGGTAATGGAATTTAATCAATAACCATTTATAAAATTGCAATTTCGCTCTATTATATATGTGGATAAAAGTGTTTCAAAAGTATATTTGTAATTCAAAATTTTTGTGTTACTTTTCCTTTAGGTATCTAAATGATGCCTTTATTTTGGCAAGTTGGGGTAACTGAGTATAATATCATAAAGGTCAAGGGTCCTGTAGCTATAATGAAGAAATTACTTACAAATAGAGGTAAGAGGGGAATTTACAAGAGCTGGTCTAATTCTAGTTCCACATAGAGTTGTAAAACTTGTTTTCCCCTGTTTCAATGAGATATGTTAGGGTACTCAACAAAAAGAAAAATCTTCAGCACACCACTTACATACATACTCGCAGAGGGTGCTTAACTTCCTCGGCCGCTCCCAAGCCCTTTTCATGTATCTTTGTAAAGGGAAGAAGCACACCAATATGCCAGCAATGCCTTTAACTCATTTATTGCAGAAACAAATAGCAAATAGCACAAATAGCGCTATATGTTTCTGCAATAAATGAGGTAAAGGCATTGTCAACATATTGGTTTGCTTCTTCCCTTTACAAAGATAAGGGAGATATTAGGGTACTAGCAACTCTTTCTCTGTAATGGAAATGGATCAGACAGGAGGCTTGGTGTACTTATAGAGCTTTTTTTCTTATGGAAACATTATTCATACATATGATTTTGCTTATTTATCATATAGAAAAGTGCTATGCTACAAAATAAAAAAGCCAAGTTCAAACAAAGTTTTTTTAAATCCTACGTTGTAACATAAGAACATATTGTAATGGTCATATCTATAATGTATGTGTGTTATCAAAGATGAAAGAGGGAGTCAAGTACATTTCTTGTGGTCAGAATTTCCATGGTTTAACTAAGCAAAGACAAAAGACAAAGCATGAAATTCCAGCGTCACATTTATTGCAGTCACCCACATACAGCAAAGAGAACTAGCAGTCTTTCGGTTACCATAGAAACATCATTTGAGATAAATGGACAGCAAGAGATTAATTCTGAGAATATGTAAGGTTTGAAATATTAATTCGCTGTCAAGTTAAATAAAACTTTAGTCATTCTATATCATGTATTACCATATTTTAAAAGCATGCAAAATTTTATAACCCAATAAAAAAGCGGTTTATTTGTAAAACAAAAATACTAGTATAGAAATTGCATTTGCTTAAAAGATAACATATTATGTAGGCCAATGCTCGAACATACAGAAGCAGGTTAAGTACTGTAAGTAAAATTAGTTATTTTATATAGAGGTATAGAACCTGTAATCCAGAATGCTTAAGACTGGGTTTTTTTTCAGATAAGAGATCTTTCTAATTTGGAAAACCTTCCTTTAAGAGGCATATTTACTAAAACTCTTCTAATTTCTAATTTTTTTTAATTTTAAAAATTGAATAAATAAATTTCCACGGATGTCTTATATTTGCTAAAAAGTCTAAACTCAAAAATTTCACGTGGAAAAAAAGGCACAAAAAGTAACGAAACTCAAAATTTTGGTACTGAAACCTTTATTATTTCAAATTTTTGCACAAAAAAACAGCATCAAAATGAACAAATTAAAATTAAATCCAATTGAATTGTTTTGTCTAAATCAAATGATATTTTAGTGGGGATCAAGTAAAAGGCACTGTTTTAATATTGCATAAATAAAGGAAATAGTTTTAAAAAATTTACATTATTTAAAAGTGGAGTCTATTGGAGATGGTCTTGCTTTCTGGATTCCATACTAGCAGGATTTTTCTCATGTGAAGGGGTGTAATCAGTGGTATTAAATACATGCAGGCCGCAGGCAGCACAAAAAAAAAAATGTAAAACAACATTGTTTATGTAAGTAGTTAAAACAACAGGGTTTTTACATTTTTACGTTTTAAAACCAAAAGAAGGTTTGCCCTCTTCCGTGTGAAAAAAACCTCCAAAAATCACCCTATTTGTCTGTAATGGCCTCTTATGTATTTTAGTATTTATGTCCCTTCACAAGCAAACCTTCTAGAGAAAAAACAGCCAAAGCTTTGGTAGCCTTTTCCTCAGAATTTAATTTATTTATCATTTATTTAACCAGTTTAAAGGCATGCTCTACATTCTTTCCTCACTAATTTTCTTTGTGAGAACTAGTGCCCAAAGCTGTCCTGCATACTCAAGGCGAGACCTTCTATGGTCTTGCCTTTTCCCTCCAGAACATGTCCCATTGTTTACCCACACCCCAGTATAACCTGTACCAAACACAAATCAGCGAGTTGTCATTCCTTTTATAGCTGCACCTGCTTCTTCTTTATTGTCACTAGAGGGGTCAGGGTGGGGCAAATACAAGTATATAACTAGGTGACCCATGACCTGTTAAGAAAGTGCTTTACCAGACAGAAATTGTTGACCCATGGGTTTGCACATTACACATGTTATCAGTGCCCCAATATTGTAAAATGCATCAATTATGTTTTACTGTAGTATGTACCAGTACATGTACCAGGACTTATTTTTCTGGGTCAGCTTTTTTGATGTTCTGAAAAAATACTGGGTTATAAAGCATGGGAACAACTCTGTTAGGGGCTGCTTAAAAATCGTTTTAATCTTTGTTAAAAACTTTAATGCTGATTAATGGGGATAAATGAATTCTCTGTGTGCATTTCGTCTTGCTGACACATAGCTTTTGCAAATTAGGCAATTACAAGTTATAAGAACTTAATTGAAATTACATAAGTAAATGCACTTTGGTTATGGCCTTCTTTTATGTTCATGCCCTCAAAGCTGAAATGTGTAGCTCCTAAAGGCTATTTTGAGGAATCAAACTGCTGACAACTGCTTTTGTTTAACTGATTCCCAGCATGACAGCAAGGCAATCTATTGCCTCCTGAGGAAGGGCATCCCTCTTGCAAGCAGAGCATGGGCAACTGGATTCATGTAATGTAAACATGTATTGTTGGAGCTGACAGTATGTAGTAGATCCCTAAATGTTGATGTTTAAGAATGATTTGGATTAAAGGTGACACAGCTTTGAAATCATTACAAAGCATTGTTTTTAAGTTCTGTATATGTAAATAACTAACAGTGTACATGTGCTGTATGAATGCTTGTTAATGCCAGATCAGAAGATTAGCCACTACAATAAGCATGCACTGTCCTTTGTACAAACTCCCAGTAACCTGTATGGGCAGTGTGTATGCTGACAGCTGGGAATAACTTCCTTGGAATGTGGCATTATTACCATTTAACATGGCATTAATGCATTCAAAGTCGTTTATAGGAAATTTAAAGTACACGTTTTGCATTATGACAGCATCTTTTTCAAATATATCCAGTTGCATGACTACATGAGCTTGTGTTTTATCCAAGATCAAGGTAATGCTGAAAACAATATTCAATGCATGCAGTGTTCATAAGGTAATAAACTGTAGGTGAGGAACTTTTTTATAGTCACTGTTCTTGCTCAGATTATAGTTGTACTCATTATTATTATTACAGTTACCAGATCACCTCAGGGACATATACAATGTATGCATTTTGCGTTTACATTAAATTGCACTCAGTAATGACCCTCTAGCTGAATTTTCTAGACATGTTGCTGAATTTTCAAGTGATCGGTAACCTTATTCTGTTTTGTCAGGGATTCCTTTGCACATTCTTAAAAGACCCCTGGCTGCTTAGTGATAGCTGATATTTACATGAATACTTTGTCCAATCTGGGGCAGTTTGCTTTAAAGATCAGAAGTAAATACTAGCAGCTATGGAAACTATGCAATGTTAGCATGCCTTTAATTTTGAGTTCATCATTTAAATTTCCCCCGAACCATTTAAAACATTGCCTCTCAGTCTGAAGCAGTAAAGCCGAGTCTTAGTGAAAGAGTTGAAAACGTTGTGTCCTTCTGGCCCACAAAATGAATTAAGGCTGGAAAGCATGTTTTTTGTAGTTTCTAGAACACTAGAAAATAATTTTAATGAGCGAAATGTCTTACAAAGATCCTACCATTGCATTTATATTTAAAATGGGGATTGTGGCTGGCAGCTGTATCACAATCCATATGCATAACAAAGAGAGTGGCACAATATAAAATTATGCGTCACTGTTGTTATACACCAAGGCCAAGTGCAGTGTATAAATTATGACCATTTATGTGGGAGTATGGACAAAAGGACTTAATTTCTGCTTTGGGAGGTAGCTAACTCCCCTCATTTTGGATTCACTGTCATAGAAAAGAAGATTGCTCCAACTGCAACAGAAGATTGCAAAACAGTTTAAGCTTACAATATGCCACTGCCCATATACCTGTAAAAATGCGTACTTTTAAACTTAAATATATCAAGAAAGATAAGAGAAGGTTTTTTGTTTTTTTTTTAAAATAAGGCTATACAGTATATACTGTAACTTGTACTTTGGACATACTGTTCTAGCCTAGTGTTATAATCAGGACCACTTTAAGGACAAATGGGCCCAGGGCAAAGATTTTATTGGTGGGGCCCCACTGCTCCAAGAAATTTGTGTCAGTACTACCCTCAAGCAGGAGAACATTCATTTAATAAGGCAGCAATAAAGATACTGTGCCTTTAAAGGTTTAGCACATGAAAACTCATGGATGAGATTCAATTTGAGATGCAATTCAATTCAGAAAAACTTTTCGTTTTGAAGTGAAATGAATATATATGTAAACTTGCAGGGGGCACAACAGACACTTTTAACTTTACAGACAGGTAGACTTTCTGCCCTGCTGAGAGAGCCTTTCCTAATATTTGCACAATTAAATACTTTACACAGTACAGCCTTCCTCCAATATGTGAGCTGGGGCACTGAAATGGATTGCCTGGTCTGCCTGATTCTTCCAGAACACAATAGCTTCCAGGACCAGATGGCAAAAGAGGAAAGGAAAGAGCAGAGAATGGAAAGCTACGTGTCTGTGGCACAGGAATTACAGACACAACTAATCTTTTTTCAGAGAAGTCAGTGCAGCGTTTCTGTGAGTGCTTATGGCTGTATTTACATAGACCTTTCTGATAAAGCTTACTTAGTTTTTACCTTTCTTTCTCCTTTAAGTAATATCACCTTTATATTCATAAACTTCCCATATATTTTAGCTTCATTGCAAATATCTGCAATATTAAATCTTAAAATGGTGCAGAGTGGGCAAACCAACAGATCTGGGAGATGTGGACTGAGGACTTTGCATTTGGCAGATTTATTGCATATCATGCCCTGGCACCATTATCAATCACATACCATATAACAGCGCAAAAAGTTCAGCATAGGAAGTATATGAATCATATGAATGGCTCATCACTAGAGATTGTGTTAAACCTAAATAATGGGTCTTGGGACTCTGTCAGGCCTAGGGGCTGATTTACTAATCCACGAATCCGAATGGGAAAAATTTGGATTGTAAAGCGAACATTTTGCGACTTTTTCGTATTTTTGCGACTTTTTCATAGACAGTACGACTTTCGCGAATTGTCGCGACGTTCGTATTGAGCGCTCGAAAAAGTCGCAAAATACCGATCATTACGAAAAAATGCATTCGGACGCAGCGCCGGATTTCAAATCCGAGCGCCTGGAGGCCACCCTGCTCAGCCGCCCCCCTGCGCATGCGTGTTTGCAACTCACCCAGCGCACACATGCGCATCTTAACCCCAACCCCCCCAGCGCACGCATGTGCATTTGTGCGGGCGCCGATATGAACACATACGAAGCAGCGGGGAGAGGTCCCCGCTGCTCTGTATGGGAGCAGAACTTCGGTGCGGTGGGGCGGCATGCCGCCCCTAAATGTTTGCCGCCCTAGGCCCGGGCCTTTGTGGCCTCGACACAAATCCGGGCCTGTTCGGACGCTTTGCGGACATTCGTGGATTAGTAAATGTGCCCCTTAGAGTTGCCACCTGTTCAGTTTTGACCTGAACAATTCAGATTTCCTTTCTCTTCGGTTTTCAGCCTTGTGAAACCCGAACAATAATCTGGTCAATAAATGAAAAACATTTAAATACTGAGATTATTTTTCTATCAACATGGCTTAGTTATCATCTAGTCCAATTAATTTCTTATTAGCGAAATAAAAAAGACTTACTCATCGGGCAGAATAAAGACAGAACAAGGGTTGCCAACCATCTGGTTTTGAACCGGACATCCCAGTTTTCCATTAAAAAGCTGAACGAAATTCCAGCCAATTGTAAGAGATGCAGTAACCGCACCCTGGCATCATAAACCCATTGAATGTGCCTGACCCTAATGTCATCATGCCCACCCCTAGCTTTACTGCCCCACCCTCAATACCATCTGCCCCAGGCACCTCCTTTGTTTGGGTTTAACCACTGGCAAAGGTGGCAGCCCTAGTCAGGCTCATAGCCCCCGCACTATTGGCGATTCCATATCAGATCATGACATAAAAGTTAAGGTGCAGATCAAAATCTTTAGATATTAGTAAGACCCTTTTAGAAAGACCCTTCAGTCAATTAAAATATATAAGGTCATATTCTTAAAAACAGTGCATATGCACTTATATCTTTAGAAGCTCTCATATCTTGAGGACAACTTGCCTGAGTGCAGGTAAAAAACAAATATAAAGGGACATAACACCACACTCATCAGATCAAAATAAATTACATTTATTTCAAAAAGTGGTTATTCCAAATGTTACTATTAATTATTTTCTTACTAAATAAAAGATTGCTCCAAAAAATGTACAAGCACTCTAATAGATAAGGCAACAGCAAAGCATCCAGTCAGCCGATATCCCTACCCAGAAGCCTGTGCATGCAAAAAAGGAGATGGACTAGGATCTTGCAAGCAAAGCACTTCTGTTTGTAGACCAACTTGTTGATGAATAACGTAAAATCAAGAATTGTGATGTGAATAATAGGCTTGCAAATTAAGTATCATTTTCAGTGCTTTGCAAATTATTTGTAGATAACCTGTACTCAAACCACATGTGTAATTTAATGAGAATGCATGTACACTTTAGAAACTATTTTGTTCCTTTGTGGAAGGCTCAGGAACCCCATTGTTTAGAATCCAGTGTTTGTATGCTTGCCAGGTGATTTGGTTTGAAATCAAAACACAAACAAACACTACTAACCAAGTTAATGAAGCACATATCTTACTTTCATATCATCTAGAAACAGTACATCCATTTGGTGCTGTTGGATAGCATAAATATGCACAATAGCTGGGTCAATTTTTGCACAACCACAAATGTGGTTAGATAGTTAAATAATTAATTTGGGTTAAAAAAGACAAAAGTCCATCAAGTCCAACCTTTCCATATAAACCCCAAATGAACTCATACAGACCTTTCTATATACTAACATATACTGTATAAACTATATATACCAATACCTAGACTAAAATAACTGTAGATCTTAAGATTGCAATAGCTTTGGATATTATGCTTGTTCAATAAATCATTCAAGCCATCCAAAAGAACCAAAAGGGGATCATGTTCTTTTTTACCAGTATAGTTCCACTTCTCTGCACTCTTTCTTGCTCATCAATATTTTTCTTAAGGACTGGGGCCCAAAACTGCACTGCATGGGAAGGCCCTACCAGGGACCTACACATAAAGAGGCAAAGTTATGTTTAAATGCTTAGATTTGATGCCCTTTTTCTGCAAGTCAATACAGGTATGACATCTGTTATGCGGACACCCATTATCCAGAAAGCTCCGAATTACAGGAAGGCCTTCTCCCATAGACTCAATTTTAATCAAATAATCCAAAATTTTAAAAATTTCCCTTTTCTCTGTAATAATAAAACAGTACATTGTACTTGAGCCCAGATAAGATTTAATTAATCCTTATTAAAGGCAAACAAATCCTATTGAGTTTATTTAATGTTTAAATTATTTAAATGTTTTAATGATTTTTAGCAGACTTGGAAGCTATGGAAATCCAAAGTATGGAAAAATCTCTTACCTAGAAAACCACAGGCCCTGAGAATTTTGGATAACAGGTCCAATACCTGTACTTTATTTGCTTATAAACAAAAATCGCCAGATCCGTTTCAATCAAGGATGCCCCCAACACACTATGATTTTGTGTAACATAGTAACATAGTAACATAGTAAGTTGGGTTGAAAAAAGACATACGTCCATCAAGTTCAACCGTAATGCCTATATATAACCTGCCTAACTACTAGTTGATACAGAGGAAGGCAAAAAACCCCATCTGAAGCCTCTCTACTTTGCCGCAGAGGGGAAAAAAATCCTTCCTGACTCCAAGATGGCAATCGGACCAGTCCCTGGATCAACTAGTACTAAGAGCTATCTCCCATAACCCTGTATTCCCTCACTTGCTAAGAATCCATCCAGCCCCTTCTTAAAGTTATATAATGTATCAGCCAGCACGACTGATTCGGGGAGGGAATTCCAGAACTTCACAGCTCTCACTGTAAAAAATCCTTTCTGAATGTTTAAATGGAACCTCCCTTCTTCTAAACGAAGTGGGTGCCCTCGTGTCCGTTGGAAGGACCTACTGGTAAATAAAACATTAGAAAGGTTATTATATGATCCCTTTATATATTTATACATAGTTATCATTTCACCTCTTAAGCGCCTCTTCTCCAGTGTAAACAGACCCAACTTGGCCAGTCTTTCTTCATAACTGAGACTTTCCATACCCTTTACCAGCTTAGTTGCCCTTCTCTGGACCCTCTCTAACTCAATAATGTCCCGTTTGAGCACTGGAGACCAAAACTGAACAGCATATTCTAGATGGGGCCTTACCAGCGCTCTGTAAAGGGGAAGAATAACCCCCTCCTCCCGTGAATCTATACCCCTTTTAATACAGCTCAATACCCTGTTTGCCCTTGCAGCTGCTGCCTGGCATTGCTTGCTACAGCCAAGTTTATTATCTACAAGGACTCCAAGGTCCTTCTCCATTATGGATTTGCCTAGTGCAGTCCCATTAAGGGTATACGGGGCTTGCATATTTTTACATCCCAGGTGCATGACCTTACATTTATCCACATTAAATCTCATCTGCCACTTAGCTGCCCAGATTGCCAGTTGGTCAAGATCCTGCTGCAGGGATGTCACATCCTGGATAGAATTGACTGGTCTGCAGAGTTTTGTGTCATCTGCAAACACTGATACATTACTCATAATACCCTCCCCTAAGTCATTTATGAACAAATTAAACAAAAGTGGACCCAGTACAGAACCCTGAGGGACCCCACTAAGGACCTTATTCCAAGTAGAGAATGTACCATTAACAACCACCCTCTGTACCCAATCCTGTAGCCAGTTTTCTATCCATGTGCAAGCGACTTCACTAAGACCAATATGCCTTAGCTTAGAAAGCAGTCGTTTGTGTGTATACTTACCAGGTACTACAATTTAGTATTATTTCTACCAAACTGCGCAACCTTGCATTTATCAACATTAAACTTGATTTGTCAGTTTGCCACCTAGTTCTCCAATTTAATCAGATCTCTCTGCAAAGTGGCAACATTCTACTTGAAACTTAAAGTTTTGCAAATTCTAGTTTCTAAATGTCCATTTGTAATCTGTCCTTTAGCCAGTTCAATATCAGTTGTGGCTGTAATTAAACTGAAAAAATCTCTCTTTAAATGTAAATGTGATAAACAATGTTCATTCTGTAGTATGCATAGAGATTCCACTCTATACATGTAATTAACAATTACAACAGCTCTAGTACACATTGCTCAGTACAGCAATGAATTTCATGAGATTCATTAAAATGCATCCTTGATAAAACCATGTATCTACAATATTATCAGTATAACTGCAATTCTGCCTTATAATTTAGCATAAATTAAATTACACACATTTTCAGGAGGTTCCAGTAGCAAGGATTAGAGCAACACACAATATTTCTGGTAATAGAAAAGATGCATCTAGTGAAAGTTTAGCTTTTTTTCCAGAAGGCATTTGTTGCGTGACTAGGTTCAAACAATCATTAGCATAGCTTTTTTTTGCACCACATCCCCCTCGGCCTGAGCTGTCTTTTCACAGTAGATTTAGCTTTAACTGACTGCCGATTTACTTCTTTTACATTTGCTCATATATTTAGAGGGAAAAAAAAATAGATACTGTTTGTGTTGTTGGAAGTTCCAAAAGGAGTTAGGATCAGAAAGCTGAACTAAAACTTAAAAGAAGCATGTGTTTGTTTAATTCATATGTACTTATCGTCCCAAAATGATGTAATTAATAAATAATACAGAATACAGGTATAGGACCCATTATCCAGAATGCATCTTTACATAATTTGGATCTCCATACCTTAAGTCTACTAATAAATCAATAAAACATTAATTAAACCCCATAGGATTGTTTTGCATCCAATAAGGATTATTTATATCTTAGTTGGGATCAATTACAAGGTACCGTTTTATTACTACAGAGAAAAAGGAAATCCATTTTAAAATTATTTGATTAAAATGGAGTCTATGGGAGAAGGGCTTTTGGATAATGGGTTTTTAGGATAAGGGATCCCATACCTGTATCTATATTTTCCCTATTATGACCATTTAATTATTTTTAAAGAGACTTTCAGTTCCTCAAGAGTGTGTACCATATTTTTTGGGCCCATACTGATAACTAGGGATGTAGCGAACCTCAAAAAAAAAGTTAGTGAACACGTTCGCAAACTTACGCCAAAAAGTGTGAATATTCGCGAACTTTGCGAACCCCATAGACTTCAATGGGAAGGCGAACTTTAAAACCTAGAAAAGCCATTTCTGGCCAGAAAACTGATTTTAAAGTTGTTTAAAGGGTGCCACGACCTGGACAGTGGCATGCAGGAGGGGGATCAAGGGCAAAAATTTCTCTGAAAAATACTTTGTTGACACAGCGTTGCGTAAAATCGCAAAGGCAGCTGGCAGACCTAGCGGAAATACGCAGCGTTTTTTGCTATTTCGCACTATTAGCACCATGGAAACGGGATTTGCTGAAAAACGCCTTGTGTGACTTGTGCGGCGTTGTTAGGCCGAGAAAAAACGCAGCGGAAAAACGCCACGCGAACCCAAATTGCGAACATACGCAAAAAGTTTGCGAACTTCCGAACTCGCAAACACCCGATGTTCGCGGGAATTAGTTCGCCGGCGAACAGTTTGCCACATCTCTACTGATAACATGATTCTGTTAACTGAAGATTTAAAGGAGAAGGAAAGGTACAATCACTGGGGGCTGCCAAAATGTTAGGCACCCCCCAGTGATTGTAATCACTTAACTTATACTCCAGGCTGGTGCTCATGTTAGGATAAAACTGCACCAGTCCAGGGTACCTGTGAGAGAGCGATCCTCTTCCATCTGCCCCCATTCTTCCAAATCCCAGTATATGCGCAGTAGTGCTATAAGGTAAGCGATTACAATCACTGTGGGGTGTCTAACATTTTGACATCCCCGGTGATTGTACCTTTCCTTCTCCTTTAAAAAGAGAGTCTGGAAGACAGCAATACTCCTTCTAGAAAAAGCTCAGAGCTAAGCAGAGGGGTTGGTGGCCACCATGTCTGCTGTGTCATTTCCAGTCTGGATAGCGCACCAAAAACATGCACACTGGAAGCCAGGACCAGATCAGTTCATCAATATTCAGTGACTCAAACCAAACAAATGCTGATGAATTGACACATTGATTTCCTTTGATAAATGTGCCAATTCATCATGCAAGTTCCTGACTCTCTGGAGGATTTTCCTGACAGCCAGGAAAGTGTTAACTAATGCTAGAATATGAACTGCTGGATCCCTTTAGGATTCCCCGGTTTGGTTTTCCGTAGGCCTGCCCCTAGTTCTAGTTTGAGTAGAGTTTTGTTACAAACTTACAAATAAAGGAAACACACGGAGTCATTTACGATTGCAGTGGGCTAAGTGCAATTATCAACACAATGTAAAAATGACCCCATATATATATACTCCATTAAAAAAAACATTGTCTATTGAAGGCTTAAGATCTTGGCAAAATTATTTTAAAAACTCCCAAGGTATCAATAATTTACATCAGAATTATACAGAATAATATGATTTCACTATCGATATAGTGTTCTAATGTTTTTTTTTTATTCATATAATAATAATTAGATCACTTTCTATCACATTTCAGTGCTTTATTATTAAGCAATACTGTTTCCCCTAATAATGGCAAGTGCTTTAGAAAGGATCAAATACGATTTCAACCGTTTATAAATAGGCAGAAATATAAGGAAGTACAGGGAAGGGCAGAAAGAACAAGATCAGAAGAGCAGGGAGCTAGGCATTTTTTTTTAAAACATCACAAAAACATATTGCTGAACAGCAACAGCAATAAAAAATAGAACTAGTGGGGAAAGGTGAATTTGTATTTTGAGGCTGGCCAGATGTTATTCTATTGCAACTCAGCAGGTTAACATATGTTAATTCTTTTATTTATTATAAACAAACCTTTGTTATAAAAAGGTATGTGTGTTTGTAAATTTAGTGCACATAGGACTGCACAAAGTGATGTTACTTTCTTGGGATCACCAGCTTTATTATATACATTCAATTTAAAATACAAAGAGTGTGACTATGGGATCAGAGCCCTCCCCAGTAGATTCATGCAGTAAGTCGGGTACCCACGGGTTACCTGCAAAAAAGCCAGGTCAAGGGTCTGGGGTGGGTCGGAGTTTATAAAACTGACCCCACAACAGGAGTTTCACTCATAACTATATGTGTACTTTTTATGATAAATCATGAAAACTAGATATTTTTATTAGTTCAAGCATAGCTTGCATATCAATGCATATAAAATTTGACATATGGCAAAAACCTCTTTATTGCATGATGGTGCTTTTCATAGCAATTTGAGAGACCTTGATTAAATAAGCTCTGTCATGTCATAGCCTACAGATATGTGACCCATGTAATAATATAGGGAAATCTACCCTAGCCAAGTAGAACTTGTCTTAATTGTAAATGTAAATACAGTTTATTGTACATACCCTCTAATATAGAAATACATATTGAAAAATGTGCTATACCTATACAATTCATAAATTCATATGGATGTATATAAGCAAATTTAAAGGGCACCTATACAAAAATTTAAGATGATGTGTTCTATTTAATTAGTTAATACTTAGCTTAAAATGTCTACTGTTAAATTAGTAGACACTGGGAAACTCTTCAGAAGTCTAAATAAAAGCTTGCATGCATGCCAAAAAAAATGTATGGCCTTCACTATTGTGGAATTCAAGCAGGCAAACATGTGGCTGTTTATCAGTACAGGTATGGGTTCCCTTATCCATTATCCCTTTCCGTTATCCAGAAAGCTCCGAATTATGGATAGCCTGTCTCCCATAGACTCCATTTTAATCAAATAATTCAGAATTTAAAAACTGATTTCCTTTTTCTCTATAATAATAAAACAGTACCTTGTAATTGAACCCAACTAAGATATAAATAATCCTTATTGGATGCAAAACAATCCTATTGGGTTAAATTAATGTTTTATTAATTTTTTAGTAGACGTAAGGTATGGAGATCCAAATTATGGAAAGACCCCTTATCCGGAATATCCTTGGTCCCGAGCATTCTGGATAACAGGTCCTATACCTGTAATAGCCTTTATTCCTTTTTATCCTTTTATCTTTCCATAAAAAAAAAATATATATATATATATATATATATATATATATATACTATATATATATACCTTGTATATACTTATGTAAAGATATACCTGGCTACTTGGCTGTTAATTTAACTGCTTACCTGCTGTTGATTATATAAACCACAGTGCTGATTGTCAAGTATGTCACTTCCAAGATCCATAGATTATAGGTTTCCAGGTTATTCATTGTTCTATATAAATCACGTTGCCTAGCAAAGAGCAATTTACATAGTGGCCAAAGTGGCTGGAAGCAAAATAGCTGAGTAGCTTAAAGGAGTATACTAAAATAAATTAATTTTTGATTACAGTAATAATAAACTTTCAGAATGCTTTAAATAGAGCACTGCATTTGCTAAAGTTGTGTAACGAAAGGCCAAAAAGAAATTATTCCAAACTGAATAAATGGTTTTTGGGTTCAGAATATCTCCCCATTATATAATTCAGCAACGGTTATCATGATTCACAAATGTATGAGAGTGTCTTTATATATACGAGTATTCTGAAGCCTGTAGTGCAATTAGAAATATGGAATATTTCTGCAGTGGCTGCTTTGGCCTCGTTGCTAGGAAACATATTATCTCACTGATACTGCTGCACTATCAACAAAGGCAGGTTGCTCTAGCAACATGTTTTAGTGAAGCTATACGAATAAATATTACAGCAGACAAAATAATAGATGTTTTATAGAACATGGACATGCAATAAAAGAATATGTGATGAAATGTCTGGAAGGCAATAATTACAATAAATGTAACTGAAGTCATTTACTTTTTTGTCTGTTACATTACGGGCAGAGAAAGAAGAAATTCTGAAGTAAAGATAATCTCTACTTGTGTCTTAAAACACATTCCTTTTATTGTCGTTTATGATAAAGTAATTATGATGCAGGGAGGAATAAGGAAATACTGTGCATTACTGATAAGATTTCATTTTGATTGTAGAAAAAAAATGACCATACCAGAAATTTGCTATTATCTTAATAGAACATTGTAGATAGAAGTAATCTAAGCAACCTTGCTCTTGGTCTTTATCTGATAACTAATCCTGCTAGCTCTAAATACTACATTTTACTTTAGCTTTTGTTCTGTCTGCATGGCATTTTGCATGTCCATCCATCCTTCTCACCTGGTGTGGCGCTGGAGATACATATACATATTTTTTATATAAATATATATATACAATGTAACCTTACAGGATCCACGACAGGCACTTTCTTGACTTTAAGTTTATTTAATACAGGGGTCACTATTTCAGCATACAAAACATAAATCATAAAATCGAATCCTGCCCTCTGGACTCTACTTTTACACATTTGATGAGTTTTCTCACTAAACTGGGCCTCTTGTGGACTACCAGTAAGAAAACACCAATGGTTGGGGGTCACCCCTGTACTCACAATACTTCTTTGGGGGGATTTCTCAGCCTCTTGGCTTTCCCCTCAGTAACTCAATCATTCTCTCAGTCACTTTGTCTTCAAGGGCTCCCTCTGCTGCTTGCAATGGCAGGCAGCCACTCTGGGAGTTCCAAACACAGAGACAGGTAGTCTCCCTGCCATGTGCCCTACTCTGAGAGACCTTACACACATTCTCCATATAATTAAATACCTTTCCACAGGTCAGCCTTCCTGTGGAAAGTGAGCCCCAATATACACTGTATGAGCTGGACTAGTGAAATGGATTGCCTGGTCTGCCTGTTCCTTCCAGAACACTATAGGTTCCCAGACCAGACTGCAAAGTCCTTTAAACAGTGAAAGCAATCTACGTTTAGTAATACTGAATCTCCCTGGAAGCTTACATTTCCCACTGTGGAGAAAAAAAACACACACACACATACGCATATAAGTATATATTGCATTCATCCCTCCCACCAGGTATATATATACATGAACGCAGATATATAATGCCATATATACTTATATGTGTATGTGGGTGTGATTTGGCCCCTACTGACACCATCAGCAGAAAATTATGTGGGGCTGAGCTTTAAAGGAGAACTAAACCTAACAATGAATATGGCTAAAAATGCAATATTTATTATACTGAACTTACTGCACTAGCCTAAAGTTTCAGCATCTCAATAGCAGCAATGATCAAAGTCTTTATATTTGTCACAGGGGGTCACCATCTTGGAAAGTGTCTGCAACACTCACATGTTCAGTGTGCTCTGAGCTGCTGCTGAGAAGCTAAGCTTTTGGGGAATGTGTCAAATTATCAAGCAGAAAATTAGGCTGGCCAGTAATATAAACCAGTATTACAGGGATAATTATTACATTCTGATGCTAATTCCACTGGTTTCAGAGCTAACATGTAATGTGTATAAATTACTGCCATATATTATGATATTTATATTTTGTTTAAACAGTATATTGTGCATTGGTCCCTAAGCTCAGTGCAGAAAAGAAGATGGGGAGCTACTGGTGGTATCTACTGTATAAAGGCACAGATCTTTCCTGTTGAAGGGCTGTGGATGCCTAGGATTTGACAAAAGCTATAACTTTATGCACAACATATCTAGCCTACTTCTTTGGTGAAGCTTTAGTTCTCCTTTAAGCTACCTATTTTAGGTACAACATAGAGGAGTGTGCATTTTACCTTTATTTTCTCTACATACTGCTGTGTAGTTCAATGACTGTAGTGAGTTAAACTAATCTATCATCTAGGCAAATCCTAAATGAACTCATTGGGCACTTAGTCATAGGTAATTTACATAAAAATGAGGACAAGTACTTAAGCTTCTTCATAAATTATGATTTTTGCCATTAGGTTTATCAGTTACTTTTACAATATGACACACATTTTATACATTTATTTCCCTCTTTCTATGTGCATGTGGCCCTATTTTGTTAAGTCCATTTAGCCAATTAGTGTCTGATGCATGTCATAATAATTTAGCCAAATACCCCTGATGTGCCATAGCTAGTGACTGGGTGAGCAGCACGCAACTGAATTCTCATGCATGAAGGACAATGTTAAATGCAATATGACTGTAAAAATAGACTGGTATATACTTTAAAGCAGAATAGCAAATAAAAAATGTTACTTCTTGTAAAGAAAGGTTTGTGAGCTTGCATTTTCTTGGCCTTTGTCAAATCTAGGCCTTGTCAGATTTTTCTTTTTCTAGATTGTTTTATCTACCTAGTAATGGTGCATTTAAACAAGGTTAATGTTAAATCAGAAGTGAAACTGATTTGCTTGAATGCACAATACACAGTCAGCCCTGAGTGATTCCACTTGGATAAATTCAGAGACTGTGCCGTGTTGACACTTTCTTTTCAGAATAAACAGCATCAAAAGCATTTTCTTGATCTTGCTTATTCATGTTTAAAATTGTATACTGTACCTAACAGGTCAATTCCTAAATATAACCTATGCTGTTTTTTCAGTGCATTTTGTTTATTAATAATGCGGCAATGTTTAAATCCGCTTGAAACATACTGAAAAACATATGTATACACTGTATGTATTTTATATCACACTACATGCATGGAGATGCAGTCATATATACAGACTGATTGATTTGTGTCCAGTAAGGACTAAATATTCATTCCTCCAGAGAAAAGGTGTAAGTGCCCCCAATAGCGTTGTATCTGGCAAAATGATTATCCGTTTACAAGTAATCGCAATTTGTCCCAGTGGAATAAAGCATTTGAGATCACTAGAGCATTGCTTGTATGGCATCTACTCTCCGCAGGCCACCAGT
Source organism: Xenopus tropicalis (assembly GCF_000004195.4). Taxonomy (NCBI): domain Eukaryota; kingdom Metazoa; phylum Chordata; class Amphibia; order Anura; family Pipidae; genus Xenopus; species Xenopus tropicalis. The sequence goes on along the minus strand of NC_030682.2, from coordinate 77,650,027 downwards.
GAAAATACTGATATAAGATCATTCAGTAATTCCCAGAAATCCTGTGCTTTATATTTTTTATGTTTTCAGCTAAAGTCCCCATTCCTGACAGTGTTGGATGGCCATCATAAACAACAGCATATTCAAGTGTTAATGGAAATAGCCAAATAAGAATAAGATTAATGTAGTTTTTTCCCAAAAAGATATTTACTTGCATTTCAAAAAGTAGGCTGAAAATGAACCATTAACTCCTCCTGTGACTCCCATTTACTTGAATAATAAATGGTTAATACCTGGTTATGGTTAAGGTATGGCATGGGGACTTTTTAGTATAAAAAGGTCCTGTTGATACACAACCTTTATGTGCTTTGCCTAAATAGATGAGATATGTACATAACAAATACAATAAATGTACTGCATATGCAAAGACTGTGAAACAGTGATGTAGAAGTGCAATATAAATGATAAAAGGGTCCATGGGCAATGCATGAAAGCAGATAAATGAACTGCTGAATTTATGGTTTGCTGAGCCATTAGTTTAAGTGGTCAGAATATTCAGGTTTCTCTGATGCAGCAAAATGTAAAAAATGTACACAAGTATCCTTCTGCTCAAAAAAAAAAAAATTGTTGGTGAACTTTCTATAAAATACTTGCGAAAAAATGCTTTAGCTCCTAGTTGTTGTGCTGTGCTGCAACCAAATACAATTGTAGAAATCCAAAAAAGAGGAAAAAAGCTTCAGCAGGTTTGCTGCAAAACATTTATTGTGGGTAGTGGTAACACACCATGTTTTAGGTCAATACCCTTTATCAAGTGTACAAAGACCATAACCATGTGTTCTCATTTAAAGCCCACCACTATGACCCACCAAGCACACAGCATTTCAGGAAACTCCTTAAAGTGATAGTACAATAGTTGAACATGAGTGATGTATACCTTGTGAAAAAAATGCTACAGTTAAGCAAAATAATGCTTCATTATACATTAACATTAAGCATAGATAATGATAGATAAGTATCCTTCTGCTCCTAAGTTTGTAAGAGGAAAGATTAATACCACTTCTGGTTCCCCTTTATTTTTTAAATGTAAAACGTGACTAGACATTTTAGAAATTCTTAAGGGCATTTGTCTTGGCTCAATTATGTGCAAGGTGCAAAAATCCTTGCAAATTTTTTTACAGTAAAGCATTATTCACAGTGGTGCAAGTCAAATAACACTCCTCTATGCTTGGGTCCTGTGTCAAAACACTGGTTACTTGAACTTTGCTAAAAGGTGCATGGATGCCTAGAATTAACATTTGTATTGAGGAGCTGTTACTTCCACCACTCCCTTTACACGTTGTGCCAACACATGCAAGTGATGTGCACCTAGTGAACTACACTCTTACACTGCTAACTCAAGTATCTCCACACACAATGACACAATTTGCACACACATTAACAACTCATATGCAACTTGAAGAAGATTTGCCATTGGATAATTTGCAACTTTAGTGGTAGATCAATCACAAGCTGCAGCACATGCTATTTTGCTGGATCATGATTATTATTATCATGATGATTATTATTATTATTATTATTATTATTAATAACCTATATGTATTTATATATTTTGCATATTCTGGAAAGGATGCTGTAAAAGCAGTGTCTTAAATGCATTCATACAATTGTTTGGCTTAGTGCTATAACTCTCTCTGTCTTTCTTTCAAATACGGCAACATTCAATTTGATAAGAAAAGCTTATCTCCTAATTCAGTTCCAGTTCCATAGAGCCAGATGAAATTTAATGAGAAAAACTTATATCACTGTTTATCACATGAAAACACTATTAAAGTCTAAAAATTATATCTTACCCATAAGTTTTCACTTGATAAACCATAAAATAATTTAATTTAATGTGGCCCCATAATGCCAAAGGTACCTAAAATGTATCTAGTATAAATAAATCTTAAGTAACTGGACTTGTTAAGTAATCATTGAAGACGTTTTACTACTCATCAGTTGAACTGAAGAAGCTGCTTGGATGAGTAGTGAAACGTCTTCAATGATTACTTAACAAGTCCAGTTGCTTTAGATTTATTTATACTAGATATACCATGACCTGGATGAATGAAATAAGTCGTACCTAAAATGCTTTCTATGTATTCTACTCACCTGCTTCTACCCCATAAGAACATTTTTTTACTATGACTCAGCTCTGCCTCTTCCTAGTATTCTAATGCTATTAAATATGTATACATTAATGTATATACTACAACCTATTTATTTAAGTGCTTTCGTTTAAATCAATACTTCTACTACTCCAGCAGCAACAATTATATAAATATAAACCAGGTATACATGTTTAAAATCTTTAATATGCATATTTGTTATACAGTTCTATTATATAATTTAAAGTATTTAATGTAATCCTATTGTTGTCATTATATTAAAAAGTGCTTTCTTCTGCTTTTGTTCACTTTATTTAAATACTTTTGTGAAAAGTAAATTCTATTACATAGAATGGTTAGTTTATTCAATGCTAAATATATTGGACATGGAAAAGGAGAAGAAATCCTCAGACTTGAGCAAATCAGTGTATGGATTATTTAGTGTGTGTGTCGGGGAGACTAAATATGTACTAAGTACAAATGTCTGTCATGGTACAGTTGTTATTTATTGATTTATTAATTTCAATTACAACAAGAGGTTTGGGTGTTATTGTAAAGCTTACAAATGCATCTGTGGTAAAAAGATGCACAATTAAAACTAGTCTAACCAAGGCCACTGGGATATTGGTCTGATTCACCGGTCCCCTGGGAAACCAGGATGGTTTGAGTGCTCACAAATTGGTTCTTGGTTTCAAGAGAATTGTTTTCATTGTATGTTGGTGAAGCTTGAACACATAAGACATACTTTAATCAGTAATGGCGCCCTTTTAACAAATAGAAAAGCAGATGCTCTTGTTAACATGTTAAGATATGAGCAGAACTTTATTTCTCCATACAATCAAGGATTTAATTCCATTGCCAGATGGAATCTATTTTTCCTTGAAAGTCAATGGCAGTTTACAAACTAGATATGATACTCTGAATTTAAAGTTAGATTTTAACTCCCAGCACACCAAAGCAGGAAATGTGGGTATTGTCAACCTTTAGGGGCACATCTACTTATCCACGAATGCTCCAAGCCTTCGTTTGTTCGGTCCAACCGTATTTTCCGCGACTTTTTCGTACCTTGCGCGACTTTTACGACGCTTGCAGGACTTTTTCGGTGCTTTTGCGACTTTTTCGTATTTTTAGCATGCTGTTTCCAATCGTTCGGTAAGAAAATTTTGGGATTTTCGGATTGCCAATACAATATTATTGTGACTAATTCAATTTTTTCGTAAGCATTTTCATGATATTTGTGATCTTTAGAAATTTTAGTTTCCAATCCAAATTTTTCCCATTCGTGATTCGAACTCGTGTTTTGATAAATCTGCCCCTTTGACTTTAAATGGATTGCTATATGATATAGTTATATTATCTTTCAACTAGTGAAGAGTGAATCTGTCCCATTTCGCTTTGCCGTAAAATTTGCAAAAATGACAAAAAATTAGCAAAATGCACGTATCATATGACTTTAACATGACCATGCTTTTTTTTACACGACAGCGCTTTGAAATTTAGCAGAAGTTCCACAAAACAATGGTGAAATGAGGAATTTCACTGCGAATCCATGCCTGGTGAAAATTCCTGAAATGCGGCTACCACGCAACTTTTTTTCACACAACTACAACTTTTTGAAGCAACCTTGATTTAATTGACGTGACCGCAACACTTTTTATGCGCCCTAAACTTTTTTGATGTGACCGCAACTTTTTCCTCACTCTGCAAAATGTTTCCTCGACAAATTTTTTCAGCCGGTTTGTGAAAAAAACATTTTTTTGCGCCAAATTGTTTCAGCTGTTTTGTGAAAAAAATCAATGGTGAAATGCAGAATTTCACAGCAAATCCATGCCTAGCAAAAAATCTCATCACTAATCGTATACATAGTCTTAGGCACAACAGGCAGGGAGCATTAAGGGTGAATGATGCTTCTGTCTTTAATTGCATGTTACATTTTCATTATTGGTTATACATGCTCCCTACTAGGAGGATGGGTACAATTCATATAGAAGAAGAGAAACACAAATACACAGTCACACATAAACAGACACTCTTAAACTCTGGTAGAAACCTAGAACCTATTTTTGACAATTGCCTTGCCTCACAAGAAAAGGCACGCTACTTGTTAAAATTAATGGCATACCAAAACATAATTTGGAATATTTATTTGGAAATGATAATGTATGTATGTATTTACATATGTATGCTGAGACATGAGGATGGAGGTCCCTGCTTTATAATCTAAATGGGTATTTAGTGCTGCAGGTACAGTTGGTGACACTGCAATACAAATGCTGGTTCCGAGCTCAGGTGCTATGCAAGTGCTCCAAGAAGTAGTATTTGAGTTTAGTTCTGCAGAGATGATAGGATGCAGGATGACATTCCAAAGGTAAGGAGCAACAAGGCAGAAAGGTTTAAGACGGGACACAGCAGTTGCTCTGAGAGAATTTGGTCAGGAACATATAGAGACACGAGAGAAGAGATGTTATGAGGTTCAAAGGAATGAAGGGCTTTGAAGGTTAACAGAAAGCTATGATAAGGACCTCAGTGGGGAAGGGGCTTGTACTCTCTTGGATAAGAGAAGGAGAGTTATGGCAGCAGTATATAATACAGACTTTTGGGGCAAAATGGGCGTTAGGGAGACCAGTTAGTTGCAGGTTACAGTAGTATAGTCAGGATAGTATGAGAGGATGGTTTTGTCAGTGGTGCTAATATAGTCAGAAAAAAATTTATTTACACGTGATGGCTCAATTACAATCATAAGGTACGGCACTTGACACAAAAATAGGTGCAAAATATGGTAAAAGGTGCAGCTCACTCTGGTTGACAAAGGGGTTACTTTGCCCCGAAACGTTGCACTTTCGCAATAAAGATTCTAAAGGGTTAGTACCGTTTTGCAGCTCTTGAGTGCCAGTGCTTTTGTTTCTATTTGGAATTTTGGGGAGGGTGCCGATCCCTCCAGCAGTGTGCACCGAGCGTTGAAGTTTTTTGGAGAGCTAAGGGTGTGCAAGAAAGGTCTTCTGTTCGTTTACGCAGCTCACTCTGGTGCAAGTACTTTACACCTGTAATGCCATGTTTTCCTTTGTGTATTTCATCTATAAGTGCTCCAACTTGTGCCAGTGAAATTGCTTAAAAATGAAATTACTTACAATGCACTGTCAGAAATTTACACACCATTTTCAACTTGTTTAATTCTGACAGAGTCAGATGCAATTCAATGAGAAAAACTTATCTCACTGTTTATCACAGAAAAACTCTATTGAAGTCTATAGGAAACTGGAACTGAATTGGAACTGGATAAAAGTTTCCCTCTTAAACTGGAATCTTGCACATAGGTTTTAGCGTGATAAACCAGAAAATAATATTTCCTTGTGGAACAAAATATGGCCCAAAATTGGCTACATTGCAAAATTCCTTCACTGTTACATACATGTTGCACACATTGGGGCTGATTTACTAATCCACGAATCCGAATCCCGAATGGGAAAAAATCGAATTGGAAATGAACATTTTGCGATTTTTCGTAAATTGTCGCAACTTTTTCGTAGCCATTACGACTTGCTCGTAAATTGTTGCAACTTTTTCGTAGCCATTACGACTTGCTCGTAAATTGTTGCAACTTTTTCGTAGCCATTACGACTTGCTCGTAAATTGTTGCAACTTTTTCGTAGCCATTACGACTTGCTCGTATATTGTCGCAACCTTTTCGTATTGAGCGCTCGTAAACGGCGGGCAAACCTTTGCGACTTTGCATGATTTTGGAAGCCTCCCATAGGACTCAATGGCACTCTGCAGCTCCAACCTGGCCCAAGGAAAGTCACGATACTGAAGCTTGAATGAATCCGAAACTTTCGTACTCGGCACGGCGGCTACGAAAAAGTCGCTACAATTTACGAGCAAGTAGTAATGGCTACGAAAAAGTCGCGACAATTTCCGAAAAAATCGCAAAATACAGATCATTGCGAAAAAAACGCATTCGGACGCTTTTCGGACGTTCGTGGATTAGTAAATGTGCCCCTTTGAGTTAATATATTTTAAATACAGCATGTCACAAAATCCTCCACAGCTAACAGTAGTTAAATGTAAAATGCCAATGCAGCAACTAAAGTGAAAGGTCCATTTTCATGTCTTCGGCTTTCTGGAATTGCATTGCAGGCTGCAAGTTCATCAGAAAAAGTCCATGAAATTTGAAGCTTATATAATTTAATTGCAAACATACTTTTTTACAGCTAAAGCTTAGAGAAAATATTGATATTTTCAAAAGGGATTAGCAGTGTTATTGCTATGTTAAAGACTATAAACAGAAAAGTTTAAAGGGGAACTGTCACCAGAAGTAACATCTTTCTGTTATAGTACACAGAGAACATATGCTCAGTAAAAATAATTGTCTTTTTAAATTTAAACATTCTGTTTGGTAAAAAATGCCTTTAGCTCACCCTGTACATTTTAACCATCCCACCTCCAACCCTGCACAACCACAATCAAAATTCTCTTCGTCAGCAACATCAAATAAACAGCCTAGCAGTTGTCTCCACCCACAGACAAAGCCCTGTCGGGTAGACAGGGGTGGCCTGACTAGCGCTGATGCTGGATGGAGCAGGGAACTGGCTGGGACAGGGGAGGAGGTTTGTAACAGGGCAAATGCAAATAGAATAGACCAGTGGCATGAGTGATAGAATAGGGGAGGGTGCATATTGGATTTGCAAGGCGCACAAATCAGTTACAGGAATTTAAATTGCCTTTGGCACTTAGTAAAGATTCACATTTTTCAAAACAACCGGAGTGCTGCTGTTTTCTTCATTTTTAAATTTCTGCTCTCCTCCTTTTAAGACCTCCGCTCTACCCACACAACTCTATATTTCCTCCCTCAACTCTATATCCCCACTGTAGCAAATATTTAAACACGGCCCTAGACTAGGGAGCAGGTGGAAAGAAAAATTATAAATAATGAGGACTGAGCAGGGAAGAGGCAACACAGGGGAATGCAGCAGTAAAGATACTTGACACTAGGGATGTAGCGAACCTCAAAAAAAAAGTTCGCGAACCCGTTCGCGAACTTCCGCCAATAAGTGCAAAAATTTGCGAACCCCATAGACTTCAATGGGAAGGCGAACTTTAAAGCCTAGAAAAGCCATTTCTGGCCAGAAAACTGATTTTAAAGTTGTTTAAAGGGTGCCACGACCTGGACAGTGGCATGCAGGAGGGGGATCAAGGGCAAAAATTACTCTGAAAAATACGTTGTTGACACAGCATTGCGTAAAAACGCAAGCTATTCCTATGTATACGCAAAGGCAGCTGGCAGACCTAGCGGAAATACGCTGCGTTTTTTGCTATTTCGCACTAAGCATCATATAAGCCTACTAGGCTGAAAAACGCCATGTTTGGCTTGTGTGGTGTTTTTTGGCCGAGAAAAAAAGCAGCGGAAAAACGCCTAAGGCGAACCCAAATTGCGAACATCTCGAAAAGTTCGCGAACTTGCGAACTTGCGAACACCCGATGTTCGCGCGAATTAGTTCGCCGGTGAACAGTTCGCTACATCTCTACTTGACACTGGGAATGGTGGCAGTGAAAGGTGAGGGGGAACAGCTTATTAAAGGATTTACAGTGCAAGACAAAAGGTGAACATCTTAAAGGAAAACTGTCAAGGGAAAACATGTTTTCTTTCAAATTGCATCAGTTTTTAGAGCTTTTCCAGCAGAATCCTGCATTAAAATCTGTTTTTCAAAAACTTGTTGCATGTCAAAAAAAAAAAACGCGTTTTGTAAGTTTATTGCCATTTTGCAAGTTTTTCTGCCATTCACAAATTTTTCACCAAAGCAAAATGTGACAGATTTGCTCATCACTACCCAAGAGACCTATTTAGCTTATAAATTACAATTGTATCTAAGTGCAGGTATAGCTTGTTAAGTTTACTGGGTTCTCTTACAATAGCTATTTAATTAAGTTTGAGAAACACTGTATCTGTTTTTAGCATTCATTGCAGGAGATCAAAGAGAAATAAGGGACTTTTTAGTAGGAATCCAGGACTGCAGGCTGAGCTAATAAAATTGGGACTGTCCCGTGAAAATCGTGAAAATTGGGACAGTTGGGAGGTATGTTTACTGCTGAGCTGCAAATTGGAATGAAATCACTTCCCTCCCAGCAGCCAATCAGCAGAACAGTGGGAAGGTAGCAAGATAGCAGCTCCCAGTAGATATCAGAACAGCACTCAATAGTAAGAAGTCCAAGTCTGGCTTACGACTCCTTCAGTTACATGGGAGTAGGAGAAACAATAGGTTACCTGAAAGCAGTTCTAATGTGTAGCACTGGCTCCTTCTGAAAGCTTAGAATCAGGCACAATGCACTGAGATGGCTGCCTACACACCAATATTACCTTTAAGGGACTCATAATTTGTGAAGGGATTGAGGGAGTAGGAAATCTTGAGCTCAAGAACAATAATCACTACAACTGCATTATATGGGAGCCTTCCATGCAAGTGTAATAGGGCAGAATTTTCATTAAAATATTCAGACTGCATCATTTGACTTTGTCTTTCACTCTCTCGTTCTCACCCTTTCCTACTTTTCTATACTAAATTATGTTGCTTTGTTATCTTTTTGTTTTACAAAATCAATAAAAATACATAAAAAGAAAATTCAGACTGTAAGTTTACATTAATGCCTGAACTGCAGTTCCTGGTTTACATAGGCTGTAAAGCGCTGTCATTCTTCTGGGCAAAAAGGGATACTGCCCATGCCACTGAAGTAATTTTAAGACCAATGATCGATTTTTCTCTAAAGAATATTTATATTTTCAGTACTGGAACTACTCCATCACTCTATTTGCAGACTGTATTTTTTGCAGAGAAAAGTCAATAATATCAACATTAAAATCACTCTATGTATAAAGCAATAATTAAAAATCCCATGAGTTACCCTTGGGCACAAAGTAGAACTGAACTGTTTAGTTATTTCTTTTAGCACAGATTTGAACTACATTTTTTTAATTATTTGAATTCCAGTATGCCAGTATTAAACACAAGTCACCTCTGCAGCTAAATTTAATGCAGAGAAATCATTTTGAAATCAATATAAAAGCAGACTTTGCTTCATTTTCTATTTCTTCATTATAGGGCCAGATTCTCCAAATTCAATTCCAGATTTTCCCTTAGAGCCAGAAAACTAATCACTGTTTATCACATGAAAACACTATTGAAGTCAATGAGAAAAACTGGAACTGAATTAGGAGAAAAGTTTTTCTCCTAGACTCCTGCTGAAACAGAAGGACCCGCCCCAAATCTTTAAAAGCCCCCCCACACACACCTACTGGTGCCCTTTTGGTCCTTCTGCTTTTGATCCCACTGGAAAATGTTAGAACTGTCCAAATAGTGTCCAAGAGATAGAAGTTTCTGCTCCTCTGGACCTTTTTTGTTGGTGGCAAGTGCTTTTAACCCCACCAGTGCGCAAAATGCATCTAAATTTTGTGGAAATTGTGTTTTCAAATACTTCATCACTAATGTGTCAGTTTAAAACAATATTTTAGGCTGCTTTGAGCAGTCGAGCAGTCGAGCAGTCGAGCAGTCGACCATATTCTGTTTTAGGAATTGTTAGACCTCAGAAAAATCAATAAGCTCTAACACCCTCTAAATCATCAGCTCCAGGAAATTCACATTCTTGGAATAAACACTGTGAAAGTTAATGGTAACTGTCATTAAAAAAAAAATACAGAATTTCTTATTTCTGCCCCTACTTTTATGTTGTTTTTATTGATATGTTAAGGTATCCATATCCAGAACATAATTTCTATAAATTACTCAGGTTAAGTGTTTCAGACCATCAGCTAAAACAATGTCTTATTAAGCTTTTATATGATTTACTCAGTATTTCTTTTGCATGGCACGAGGAACTGTTGCTAATTGCTTCCCAGTGTTACTAAGGTCTGGCATATGGCTCATGAATACGTATCCCTTAAAAATGACAAAATAGACAATTATGCTAACAAATTTCTGCAGTAATAAATTGAGTGCAACCCACTGACAATAAAGTGGGATGTGACAGCCAGTGGTTACAAATACTGGATTGTTGCAATTTTTTCACTGGTGTCACTTTCTTTCCACAATTCTTAGATGTTTTTTGATTTCTCAGGCTACACCCAGTTATAGTTTTTGAATTATTTGCCTTCTTCTTTTTAAGCCTATAAAGCACTGTCATCATGCAAATGAAATTAGTAGCTTATATATTTTGCTTTCTATATTGAATTTCTTTAAACATTTTTAAATTCCAACATATTGCTGCCCCTTACATTTGGAATGCCCTCCCTGATTTCCTCCAGAGAGAATCCTCCCTCAGTCTTTTTAAAACTAAACATAAAGACTACCTTTTGGAGCAATCACCCAGTACCTGATCTGGGAACTAGCACTTATATTGTAATGTCACCCACTGTGACCTACAGCATTTATATTTGCCTACTTGTGTCTTTAAGTTACCCTCCCATATAGATTGCAAGCTCTATGGGGCAGGAACCTCCATCCTCTTGTGTCTTTGACTCTTATTGCAACTGTATCTTTTATTTATTTGTGTTTATTGTAATACTTTGTATTTATCTATTGTCTTAATAACCCCCTGTTTGAATTAATGTATTCTACTGTACAGCGCTGCGTACATAAGTAGCGCTTTATAAATAAAGATATACATACATATTTTTATTTATTCCTATTTAATTGTTTCCTAATTTTATGCCACTAAAGGATTCTAAAGTGTTCATTTGTAGACATGGCGAAACCTTTTTATGGGAGGTTAATTGCACATTAATGGAAGGAATTAAAACTTATTACTGACAGCATTATTTTATACCACCTTAGGCCTGCTGTTACTGATTGACTTTAAAGGTAAAAAATTCAGATGGAAAAGAAATGCTAGTGCAAAGGTTGTTATAAAATATTGTGTAGAAAGTGACAGCGCTCAATTACATTTTTTACAGGTTTTTCTCAAACTCTAACACCTCTTTTTACTGAGTTTTACACATTTACTTATTTAGAGATCCATGTTTGTTGTAAATGAATGACCAGATTAGATGTAATTTTGCCTCTATTGTAATGGCTAAGTCACCTCTCCTGATGGCTCGTTGGTCTTCAAATTTAATATCTGCATGAGAGCAGTAACAGTGCTAGAAAAAATGTGAAACTTTCATTTGTATATTAAAGAATCGAATTGTACTTCAGAGCCTACATATAAGGAACTGCTTCAGATGTAAATGAAAAATGGCACTATATTACAAATAAACAGTAATTAAGACCAATAATCTTGGAAAATAATATAGCTTCTGTGTAGTTCATCTTCAAACAGAATAAGCACTCCCAAGTTCCGCATCTGCTATTTGTCATTTCTGCTTAATTAAATCCTTTGGCAAACTGTAGTTTCAAAAACTGGCAACGTATTAACTTTTTATGCTGTGGAAAATCCTTGATATTGCTTTTCACATAATGGAAATATTTTTTTTTCTTTCTTTTGTCTTTTTATTAAGATTATTGTTACTTAGTTTATCAAGTTAGTACTGCAGCATGCCTAAATATACTTCTGCTTCATTTAAAATTTTGTGGCTGATTTACTTACATTCTCAACAGTACAGTTGCCAATGGAAAAACATAATTAACAGTTTTGATAAGAAAAATCAAAACAGATAATGTGGGATAAAAGTACAAGGAAAGTCCCCAGACATCATAAGACCCATTTGAAGCTATCCATAGCCCCATGTAAATTGCTATATTTTTTTGCACCACACTTCTTATTTCATAAGTAAGCAACTTTTTAAAAAAATGTGACACTTGAATCTTCACGGCACCATCTTTCACCGATAAGATCATCAAGCCATTTTAAGCCATATTAATTTTTAGGGTTTAGTTCTCTGTAGGTTCAAGAGGTTTAACTAAAATTGTAAAGGTTGCTTAAATTATAGATTCAAAATAAAGGAATATTGTTGCAGCCTAAAAATACATACATTGTGGAGGTCACATGGGGCGTGATCAAATATGGCTGCACATTAAGATTGCTCCTCCTCCATGGGTCCCTTAACCCCAACTATCATGAGCCAGCAACAGAGAATTAAGGAGGAAACGGGAACAAAAAGGCACTTCCTCAAATGCACAACAACCTCCCAGGATAGTAGCTGCATACGTAACTAGGCCCTGTGGCAAAGATGTCATAGCAAGAGGATTCATGGATGAGCCCGGAGTCTCAACCAGTCAGCCTAGTACAACATGAGACACAGAAGTCTTAGAGAAATTTTATTACAGCAAAAATGGACATTACAACACAGATCTCTGGGCAGATGCACAATCTAGGTCAGCGTATAGAATATAGAATACAAAATGGATAATGTAATAACTGTTTTAGATGCTCAAGAACAAAATATTTATAGTTGCAATCCCAACTTAAAGATACCTTAGACAGAATCAAGGATGCAGACAATGGGTCTAGGTACAACAATATATGCATCCGGTGGATCCCAGAAACACTTACAGACCTGCCATTGGTTGTTCAAACAATTTTCAAGCATTACTCCCAGACTTGCCCTTGGAAAGACTGGACTGAAATCATATTCACCGAGCACTTTGTCCTAAGACACAAAAAGGATCTCTGCGATACAACTCATCTACGAAGGCCATAAGTTTCAAATGTACACAGATATCTCTCCAACCACCTTACAAAAGTTTAAGACCTTTTCTCCCATCTACTCGGTTCTTCAGCAACACAATATTAAATATAGCTTTTAATGATGGCTTTTTCCATTCTGCTTGGCCTTCACGATTAACAGTAAGGCATACTGCTTTTCAACTCTAGACAAAGGCTTAGAAGAACTCACTCGCTTAGACTTGATGGAAGCTAACTTCCTTCTGACTGAAAGATTTTTGCACTTTATTACTGTACCTCACACTGGGCACAATTGTGGTAGCAGATGATTAATGATGATGATTTAAATTAGAAGGGTATTAGGGAATTTGTCAAAAGTGTTTAGGGACATATATCATATCCCATTTTATACAGAAACTTCATTCAATAGGCGCTTGGTAACATATTAATCAAAACACAATAGGTAATTGTAGCTATATTTAGTGCAAAACAGTACAACATATAAATCATTACATAGAAGGTCTTGGTTTTGCCCTTTTGACTTTGTAACCACTGTACCTTTGAAACATCAGGTCTTTAGAAGTTCATTGTCTTACTAGATCTTTTCTAGAAGCTTGCTAGTATTCCTTTGTCTAGTCATAAGTGCAGGAATAGTAAGCAACACAGAATATTAAATGCAGTATACGCCCATTTAACCATCCACTGCATTCGGTTGCTTGGTTATATTGCTTCTCATCTCAGGCAGTCATTCAGAAGTCCACTATGGCAGGACCAGGACTAGGGGTAGACAGAAGGCACCTGGAATATACCAGGAATGATTCTGCAACCATAATTTCGCTTGCACAAAAACGCATAAGTGTCTGGAACATGTTTATGTGTGACTGCAATTGTAAAAAAGCCCTTATGTGTTTTATAGCAGTGGCACAAGGTAAGATTTGCCCCCACGATAAATCTGCATTACAGCGGGCAACAAACCTCACAAAAAATGATAGGATCGCTTGTGGGGCTTGTGGGGCTCCAGCTTTATCACAGAAAAATGAGAAAAAAAGGTAATATGTTTTATTTGCAGCGATCCTAATGTTATGCCACGTCAAGGTATTTTAGAGAGATTTGTCATCCATGGTAGCGCAGATTTACGGCGGGTGACAAATCTTACTATGTGCCCTAAGGGTTGATGTCTTTCATAAAACATTATCACTTTTCATTTATGCTTACACATAGTCAATATCAAAATAGGTGGAAGAGATTACAACCTATTCTGTTTCTATGTACTTATAAGCTGTTAATTATTTATCAAGGAAACACAGGTACATTTAATTGTCTAATCTCAGCAAGAGACAGGATACAAATAGAGAACATCTGACCATTTACATTTAATCAATACATTTTTGTACTGTATGCCTTAGATTTACATCAGCAAAGGATGATCTTTCTTGTCGTCTTCACATTTTACATGTAGTCATGGAAACCCCTCAGGAATTTTTTTTTTTAAATATGGCACTTGTCTTCACAGGCAACGCAGATGTTTTGACTACACACATTTTGTGAGCCTAATTGCAAGTAAGATGACATTGTTTCTTACTGAGCCTTATTATTTTTCTAATCTCGGAAATAGGTCAGATAAGGAGTAAAGCACAGAAACAAGGCATTCAGAAACAGTGCAGTAAGCACAGGCCTGAAATATACTGTATATTTTACAAAATATTTCAGCAGAGACAGTGCCATATTTTATTCTTGCTGTAACAATGCATTTTACATTTACACCAATATTTTGCTTAAGGTAACTGGTAAAATGTTTGGTAAAGCCTTGCATCTTTTCAGGGCAGGGGTTACGTAGGCAAGAAAAAGCTTAGCAACCAAGGGAAGACCTTGCAAGCTATTAATGACACAAGCTCCTTTGACACTGGTATATTTTCTGTATTTCTGCTGTATATACTTTCAGATTTAATTTTCTCATGTGCTTAATTCCATTTTCCATTTCATCTTTTCTACAGTTTTATCCAGCTTTAGGAGGATGCATACAAAATCTTATTATCTAAATTCTAGTGCTTAGTTTTAGCATGGGATATAGAAACATCTATGGAATTTATTCAAGGTTAGGCCATTCTTAAAATTAAATATCTGTAAAACATAGAAGTGCCTTTTTTACGTGAACTGTATTTTTAAAGGGAAGTCAGTACGATACTAAAGGCAGGGTTACAAGTAAAACAAAAAAGGTACAATGCCTAGGCAGTTAATGTGAGTTAATGTGCCACAATTATGCTTTCAGCTTGTAAGGGGGTGGAAAAGAGTGTTAGTATAATTATAGGGTAATTTCTAGCTGTGGCCACAAGGTGGAGCTAGTGGGTCATGTAAAAAGGTTCTAGTTGTAATTACAATATAGGGGCCTCTAGAGGGAGCTAGAGGGAGTTAGTGAGTGTTGGGAAAGTCCCAGAAGGAGGAGTTGAAAAGGGTATAAAAGGAGGGGAGTGGCAGAGCAAGGGGAATGCGTCATGGGAAACAGGCACATGCAGGAAGTCATCTGATCGGCAGAAGAAACAGGAAGAGGTAGGCAAACTAGCTAGTGAGGGCCTAGCTTGTGTTATAGCACACTGTAATGGTGTGAGGAAGCCCAGGTTAGTGAGAATGGGCAGCTAAAAAGCCCCACCAAGGAGTGAGTGGGAGTAGCTTCCCAGCGGGTACCCCGCCAGTCAGGGTTGAAGTGGATAGTGAGGATGTAGGAAGGCCTTCTGGGATTCGGCAAATAGTGGTGAACAGTGTTGGACTTCCACTGCAGAGCACCTGGCAAGGCTGGTGTTTTGGGCTAGGCCCTGTAAAAGGGGGAGTGTTGACTGGACCCCTATGAAGGCACTGGAGGCTGGTGGTGATAGTGGAAGGGAACACTGGAGGGACCAGAAAGTGAACTTGCCTGGGGGAAAGATTTTGCAACCTGACTGTTACACTAATCTGGCATGGGTAACTGTAAACTGTATCCTGTTGTATTATGATCTGTGTGTCTGTGGTTGAAGAACAAGGGCTCTATTGGTGTGCACTTGGTGAAGAAAGAAATAAAGTGTTGATTGTTATAACTCCCAGCACCCTTCGTGTTTCCTGGTGTAGGTGACGTGATTAAAGGTTAATTACTGCTTACAAGCTTCTCTTCTGTTTTAACAAGGGTGACATCAACACACTCCCTTCTTTTGCTCCCTCCCCCACCTTGGGCATCTGTACTGCTCCAAGCCAAGCACCTGAGCATGCTCTGTTCTGCTTTGAATCCATGGGTTTAACCAATGGCTGTGCAGTGAGAAATTAGAAGCTGTGCTGTAACTGTGGCTGTGAGTGCCTGTATTTGTTCAAAACTGAAAGCAAAATGAATTCCTTTTAAGCTCTGATTTGAGTAAAACATACCTATCATTTTAGAAGAGTGGGTTGGGGACATTGTATAGCCAAAGACTTCTTATACTGATACTTTAATACTTCTTATACGTGAACAAAAAGGTTTATTTGGGGTTAATATGCCTAAAAATGGTAACCTATTTGTAGGGTCAGACTGGCCCTGGTGGGCCCCGGCAGCCCAGACCCAATGCTTGTTGCCACTCCCCCAGCTGCGGGCATCCTCCCCTGATATGTTTTACTTACACATGTTCAGGGGAGGACGTTGGGCGGGTGATGGGGGTCCCTGCAGGGGTTTAGGAGGGTGTAGCCGGGGACGTGGCTAGCGGGGGGCACCTTGGGAGGGTGGAGGGCCCCTGGGAGGCACCTTGGGGGGGTGGAGGTCCCTGCACCCCCCAGTCCGACCCTGCCCATCAGACGATTACCTTCTATATTCTTACTACACTATGAACTTCAGTCCTTTCCATAGATTTTCAGTTGGAGTCAGGTAATTGACTAGGCCATTCTAGCAGCTTAATTTTCTTTCTCTGAAACCAACTGAGAGTTTTCTTGGCTGTGTGTTTGGAATTATTGTCTTGCTGAAATGTCCACCCTCATTTCATCTTCAGCATGCTGGTAGATGGCAGCAGATTCTTATCAAGAATGTCCCAGTACATTTCTCAATTTGTCCTTCCTTCAATTTTATGAAGTCTGTCAGTACCATATGCCCCCACACCATGATGTTCCCACCTCAAAACTTCACTGTTGGTATGGTGTTTTTGGGGTGATGTGCAGTGCCATTTCTCCTTCAAATATAGTGTGCACAATGACATCCAAAGAGTTCAATTTTGGTCTCATCTGACCAGACTGTATTCTCCCAGAATTTTGTTGGCTTGTCCAAATGTTGTGCAGAAAACTTCAACATGCTTTTTTCTTTAGCAGTGGAGTTTTGTACAGTAAGTGTGCATTGAGGCATGTCGGTTGAGTGCATTACTTATTGTTTTTTTTTTAACAACCGTACCTGTTAATTCAAGGTCTTTCTGAAGCTCTCCGTGAGTGATCCTTGGCTATTGGTCAACTCTTCTGATTATTCTTTTGACTCCTCTGTCAGAAATCTTGTGAGGAGCACCTGGTCATGGCCAGTTTAGGGTGAAATTATGTTCTTTTCACTTCCGGATTATGGCCCCAACGGTGCTCACTGGAACATTCAGAAGCTTAGAAATACATCTGTAACCAATGCCATCAGTAAGTTTTGCAACAATAAGGCAGCAAAGGTCTTGAGAGAGCTCTTTGCTTTTTACCCATTATGAGATGCTTCTTGTGTGATACCTTGGTAATGAGAAACCTTTTTATAATCCATCAGTTAGGACTAAACCAGCTGATATTAATTTGCACTGATAGGGGGCAGGATTGCTTTCTTAATACTGACAGATTTCAGCAGGTTGCTTGGCTTTCCATGCCTTTTTGCTCTTCCTTTTATTCATGTGTTCAATATTTATTCCCTGTCATTCCATTTTATTACACATAACTTAATTTAAAGACTTTTTTGTTTATGTTTGATATCATATTAGGAAGTAAAAAAGCAATTGTAGTGTTTATAGGTGTCCCGACAGACCCCCCCCCCCCCAAGGGTCTGTGCAGAAGTGAAGGATCAGCAGAGGGATGATTTTGAGGTGAATATCTCTTTAGCTGCACATTTTTTGTTAACTATTTATATGGCAAAGATTGTTCTATTAAGGTGACCTGTTAGATTTGTAAATGTTGTACAAAGGTGAACGTCCCTTTTAACAACCACTAATAGCAAAGGTACTGAGACTTTTTTCTTTTTTAACCTCTCCATTCTTCCTGCAGTGCTACCTGACCACTATTAGGCAACAAAAATATAAAAGCACAATGGCAAAACTGATGTTTGGACAGTTCTGCCAATAGCCAGGATATAAAATAAGCATTCCCCTAGATTAACCTTACTTTGGCCTTGGGATAGCCCCTCCAACAAATGTGGGACCCCTTAGGGGGACAAACTTGACACTTTCGTAACCTCAGATGCCTGACACATTTCATCTACAAAGGACTTACTCTTAGACTGAACCTCAGACCTATATTCTAAAATATGACAGAACTTATCAATATTGTACTAAACTTACAGTTCTACTACAACAGTATGGGGCACATTTACTAAGCCATTTGATTTTTTTTACCATGTCGAGTTTAGATAACTTTGAAAGCAGTATCTTAGCAGACACAAGGTTACAATCCTTTCTGACTGTTGCTGACAAAAACCCTTCAGTAGCTGAAAGTTGTTTCTAATCCTAGCAGCTGAATTCACCAACAGTTGCAGGAACACAATGATCACCCTTATGTGTATAAGGAGTACTTTTGGCTAAAAAAAACATTTGTTTACAGTCCACAATTGAAGTCCTCCTATAGTATAATAATGTTATTGTACTGTTTGTATTAATAGCTATTGATATTAAATAAATATCTTTATGTTTTCTAGCACACATTTGGAGATAGCCACTGTTATACTGTACATATCCACATGGCATGCATCAGCCAGCATCACTGACAAATCTAGTACAATTGCATTCAAGCTTGAAGCAGATACAAATGTTTCCTGTTTATGTCAGAGAGTAATTATACCACTCTTGGGAGGGAATAAAAACAGTGTGACATTTACCTCACAAACCTCAAGAGGCAATTCATTTTCCCCACCAGATTTCAAGGTGTTTGATTTAACAGATTAACAAAGCTTTAAATATTTCAATCCCACCTATAATGCATAACGAGAAATCACTGTAGTTAGAAATGGTATGCAAGTAGAAAAAGATCCTCTAATCTTGTATTTAAAGTGGATAAAATGCAAGTGAATATAAACAAAGATTTTTGTATTTGGTTTCTTGTCTATAGGTTTTAAAAAGTGTGTTATACAAAATGATTATTCATCCACTTTACAGTAAAATGCAGTAGTCAAACCCTTACTCAATGAGCGTTATGAATGTAGGTGGGGAGTAATGCTAAAGGAGGTCGATACATTAATAACCTAAATAGGGATTGTTGACAATTGCTTTTTCTGCTTAAAGGAACAGTTCAGTGTAAAAGTAAAACTGGGTAAATAGATAGACCATGCCAAATATAGTTACCCAAAATGTAATCTATAAAAGCTGGAGTGAGTGGATGTCTATCATAAAAGCCAAAACACTACTTCTTCCTTAAAGCTCTCTAAACTCTTAGTCAGCCACTTGGGCGGGGGGGGGGCACTGACTGGTAACAGGTTAGAGAGCTGCAAAAGGAAGTAGCATTCTGGCTTTTATGTTCTGGCATCTGTTCACACCAACCTTTATAGATTACATTTTTGGCTTACTAGCTGTATTGAAAACATTTTTTTGTTTTATTTTGCACAGCCTATCTATTTACCCAGTTTAATTTTTACACTGTTCCTTTAGAGCAGTGCTGTCCAACTTCTGCGGTGGTGAGGGACGGAATTTCTCTAGCATACATGGTGGAGGACCGCTAATGGAAGCACATTTTGACCACTCCCCATTTTGAAACCACACCCACTTCAAACCCCAACTATTTTATCACAATGGTGGTAGCACAGCAAAATCCCAAATGCTTGGTCCTTACTGTGGGGATATCAGCCGTCATTCATATGTGAAAGAATTATATTGTCATTATATATGTCATATTAAGATATACCCTTAAATTCCATATGCCTCCTCCTCCCCTGTGGATAGCACAGCAACCCCCAGTACATAATTACACACCTTAGGGACCATATAATGGCTATTTCCAACTGCTAACAAACTCCCACAACAAACCCCTGCCAGGTTCACCTCCCACAAGCAGCATAGGGCAAGCAGAGTATGGCACACACAGGCAGCACTCTGCCTGTCCTATGCTGCCTGTGTGTGCCATACTCTGCCTGTCCTATGCTGCCTGTGCGTGCCATACTCTGCCTGCCCTCCCCTGCCTGTGTGTGCCATACTCTGCCTGCCCTACCCTGCCTGTGTGTGCCATACTCTGCATGCACTACCCTGCCTCTGTGTGTGCCATACTCTACCTGCCCTATGCTGCCTGTCTGTGCCATGCTCTGCCTGCCCTACCCTTCCTGTGTGTGCCATACCTTCCCTGCCCGATGCTGCCTGTGTGTGCCATACTCTACCTGCCCTATGCTGGGTGTGTGTGTGTGCCATACTCTGCCTGCCCTTAGCTGCCTGTGTGTGCCATGCTCTGCCTGCCCTACCCTGCTTGTGTGTACCATACCCTCCCTACCCTATGCTCCCTGTGTGTGCCATACACACAGGCAGCATAGTCCAGGCAGTACCTACATAGGTACCTACACTACCTATGTCTGAGGTGTGAACAGGTGAACAATGGGGGTGATTACAGCCTGAGTCTGAGGTGCGAACACTGCAGGGGTTGAACAATGCAGGTATTAAAAGGTGTGAACAACACAGGGGATTACATTTTTAAACAATACAGGGGGATTACAGCCTGAATCTGAGGTGAGAACCATGCAGGGGGCCAGTTAATCTCAGCACTGATACCATTTAAATCTTACACAAAGGGGGGTCGCGGGCTGCCAGTTGGACAGCACTGCTTTAGAGGAAAACTATACCCCCAGAGTAAATACTTAACCAACAGTTTGTTATTATGTTAAATGACCTATTAAAGAATCTTGCTAATCCTATGATCCTAGGAGGCGGCCCTTAAAGGAAAACTATACCCCAGAATGAATACTTAACCAACAGATAGTTTATATTATATTAAGTGACCTATTAAAGAATCTCGCCAATCTGAAATATATATATGTATACAGGTATGGGACCAATTTGGATCTCCATACCTTAAGTCTACTAAACAATCAATAAAACATTAATTAAACCTAATAGGATTGTTTTGCATCCAATAGGGATTATTTATATCTTAGTTGGGATCAAGTACAAGGTACTGTTTTATTATTACAGACAAAAAGGAAATCAGTTTTAAAATCCTGAATAATTTCATTAAAATGGAGTCTATGGGAGACTGTCTTTCCGTAATTCGGAGCTTTCTGGATAACGGGTTTCCGGATAAGGGATCCCATACCTGTGTATATATATATATATATATATATATATATATATATATCAGTAAATATTGCCCTTTTATATCCTTTCCCTTGATCCATCATTTTGTGATGGGTTGTGTGCTCCCTTAGAGATCACATGACCAGAATATTGCAGCTCTAACTGTAACAGGATATAGTGTGGAAGCAAAAAACAGAACTCTGTCTATTAATTGGCTGATGTGGCCTAGCATGTATGTGTGCCTTGGCTTTTTTGCGTGCTCTGTGAATTCTATGATCCCAGGGGATGGCTCTTAATTAGAGAAATGGCAATTTTCTATTTAGGTTTACCCAATGGCACATACTACTAAAAAAGTATATTTTTATTAAAACAATTAATTTAGATGAAGCAGGGTTTTGCATATAATGCAATATATTTTTTATAGGGACCTACATTGTTTGGGGGTATAGTTTTCCTTTAATTCTTAAAATGGCAATTTTTAATTTAGGAGTACCCAATAGCACATACTACTAAAAAAGTATATTTTTATGAAAATGGTTTATTTAGATGAAGCAGGGTTTTACATATCAGCTTATTTATGTAATACCTACATTGTTTGGGGGTATAGCTTTCCTTTAAGATAGTGACACCTGACAGCTAAGACAGTGGCACCAAAGAGCAAAAATCAGAAAGTCAGATGAACCAGTTTCTCTCTCTATAGTATATAAACACTATATTTTTTAGAGGTTGCTTTTGTTATTATTATTATTATTATTATTATTATTATTATTATTATTATTATTATTATTATTATTATTATTATTATTATTATTATTATTATCATTAAGACATTTAAAATATGAATAAAGAATCTGCAATAGGCACCTAACTCATGGAATGCTACAGAACCAGGCATTATACGTAGCAAAAATAGCCCTTCTAACTATTTTTTGTAGTTTTTTGCCTCCACTTTTATTTTCTGTAGAAGATCATATTTTTTTTTGTTGCCATGGGCATCTTAATCCTTTTGTACACTTGAATGCTAAATAATGCAGAGTGGAGTAAGGAAATCAGGGTTCATGAGATGAAATACTGTATTCTGAATGACTGCCAGGAGTTTCTGAAATCTCTCAAAAAATGTGTCTGTTTTCAAATATTTCTTGTGGTTAAAATCATAGTTGTTAGAAATTCTGTGTAGTATTCCTAATTTTTAATTAAGACATTAGTGGGGGAATGAAATAAAATTTGTAAACAGAAAAAACTGTGCACAAATGCAAATTTGCATTTTGCATGTAATATTTTTCATTAGACTCGTATTGCATTGTGAATTTTAATAGTGCATTGTAAGATTGTATAATTGTTACACTGTGCACTGGCGCTAGCTTAAAAATTTGCTTGAAAGGCAAAGGGTTTGCAAAATGTATTTTACATTTGCACAAGGGCAAAATTGTTTGCAATGCAATTTTTTATCCCCATTGTGAACGTTTTTTCTGTTGCCAACTTTTATACATTCCTCCATATGTGTGTTGCTGCTGTAGATACAGTCCCCCACATTATACATATGTCCAGTAATTATGTTCATATTCACTGCTTGATACAATGCCTCTTTGGTTTCTTCAATCATCATGCTACAATATATAAATCTATTTGTGGTATATGGAATTTAGATCATTTGGCTGGAAATCTAAGACTGTGATATTGTAGTAAAGGTATGGAATGTGTTATCCGGAAACCTGTTAACCAGAAAGCTCTGAATTAAAGGAATCCCAGCTCCTATAGAGTTAATTTTAAGCTAATAATTTTAATTTTTAAAAATGATTTCTTTTTTCTCTGCAGTACAGTTCAGTAGCTTGTACTCGACCTTAACTATGCAGCATGAATCCATGTTGGTAGCAAAAAATCCTATTGGATTTATGTAATGATTAAATGATTTATAGCAAACTTTTAGGGGCATATTTATTATAGTGTGTAAGCCAATATCACCGGTAATGCTGCCGATAGCAACCAATCAGATCTTTGCTTTTGTTTTCTTATTTTTAGGTGAGCGTTTAAATCTAATTGCTGATTGGTTGGGATAGACAACTGCAATGGTGATGTTGGCATACACTCTATAATTAAGTATAATTAATTAATTAATAAATATTAATATTATACTTATTAATTAAGTATAAATAAGTATGCCTATTTAGACCTAGACTTTCCTGGATAAGTGATCTTTTCCATATTTTGGATTACTATACCATAAGTGTTCTAGATAAACCTGTATATATACATATATATATATAATAACAAAGTATAGTAACCGGCACTCTTGTCAAAAAGGATCAAAGATGCCTGGGTGCAGTCCAAAAAAGAATAATGTAGAACAAAGTAACTGGTACCGCACTCACAGGACTTATTAAAGTACAAGAAATGTATTAAAGAGTTGTGTCTAACGTTTCGGCTACCACTATATATATATATATATAGTTTTCTGTAAAGACGGGAGATTATATTTAGAGATATTTTCCCTACATTTCAGGATTATATGATCCATTCATATTTCTATGTCATATATTTCTGTTGTTTTGGACACCATTTTCATGGTGGATGTTATATTTCTTGCTGATATGGTTGTGGGTGGTATATGCCTTGTTGATCATTTTTAGCCATAGAAAATCAAGGTTATCATTGTAAAATGCTTACTGTGTTATTGCATTTTTTACTGTTTCCATGTGCTGAATAATCTATTGAAATGTAATTTTTTTTCTGAAGATTGTCTAAATCACTGGCCATCTTTAGCAGTGAGTAAATAGGGATGTCCTTGACAGAAAAGCTCAGGTGGCATATTACCTACTGTAATATACCATGAGGACCTCTGATTAATCTACAAGTAAATTAGTTTCTGTCATAGACAAGCCTGATAAATAGTTTTCATTAGTTTTGTGATTACTTGACTGTAAAAGAGCTGGGAACAGTAGTACTGAAAAGGGTTGGTGTTTCATCATACGTAGGTACCAGTTATAATCCCTTGGCTCACACCTAGTTTACAAAATATGTTAAGTGTAATATCTATAATGTAAAGACAGCTGCTATTTCCAGGGCATTTTAATGTTAACAATAATAAAATAATATTCTTTAAAAAAGCAGTCTACATTGCAAAACACTTTTCAGTGCTAAATATTTTTCCAGTGCCACAATGCCATAGGTCAGACAGGTAGATGGGCTGGTATCCAGCATTGCACAGGAAACCAATGCGATTTGCAGCTATGTATGTATTTTTTTGCATTTGGTATTAGAAATGTGATTTGAAATAGATTGAAATTCTGATTTTTTTTTCTAACAAAACATAGTTGCTGACCTCCTAGATGAGAGCAGAGTCCCTGAGAACATTCAGTCATATAGTACCCAGGCACATAAAGAAAAAGCAAAGAAAGCCATAGATATACAGCCCTTCTCCTTTATGCTACATATGAAATGGCAATATATATATTTACATCTTGTTATATGTGAATGTTAGAAGTCACCTCAGCATTCATTTAAATCACTTAGCTTATTGTTTATAACTGTGGTCATTGAACTGCTGACTGGATGCTAATAGCAATACATGTTACAGTAGGCTGAATCTTATTATCCTTAGGGTCCTATATACTGCCTGTAATGAGTTGCACCCTTTATCTTTTTGGGGAGGTGGGAGCCTGTCTCATACCAGAGAATTATCTTTCTCACAGGTGGAAGAACTTGCATTTTCTGAATAACAAACTTCTAACAAACTTTCTTTTTTAACAGACTGTTTTGTATGGACTTTACAAACGCATGCTGGATGGAACTTTTTGAACTTTGAATATAAGGCCTTATTTTTCTTCTGGACACATGTTCTAGAGTAGGGATGTAGCGAACCTCAAAAAAAAAGTTCGCGAACCTGTTCGCGAACTTCCGCCGAAAATTGCGAATATTCGCAAACTTTGCGAACCCCATAGACTTCAATGGGAAGGCGAACTTTAAAAAATAGAAAAGCCATTTCTGCCCAGAAAACTGATTTTAAAGTTGTTTAAAGGGTGCCACGACCTGGACAGTGGCATGCAGGAGGGGGATCAAGGGCAAAAACCTCTGAAAAATTGACACACGCCGTTTTTCGAAATGATCGGTAATTTTGCGACTTTTTCGTATTTTCCGGCACTTTCGTAAAGTTATCGTAAGTTTTGCGACTTTTTCGGAGCTTTCGTAACGTTATCGTAAGTTTTGCGACTTTTTCGGATCATTCGTACCGTTATCGTAAGTTTTGCGACTTTTTCGGATCATTCGTACCGTTATCGTAAGTTTTGCGACTTTTTCGGATCATTCGTACCGTTATCGTAAGTTTTGCGACTTTTTCGGATCATTCGTACCGTTATCGTAAGTTTTGCGACTTTTTCGTACCGTTATCGTAAGTTTTGCGATTTTTTCGGAGAATTCGTACCGTTATCGTAAGTTTTGCGATTTTTTCGGTGCCGGCGAACCCAAATTGCGAACATCACGAAAAGTTCGCGAATTTGCGGACTTGCGAACACCCGATGTTCGCGCGAATTAGTTCGCCGGCGAACAGTTCGCTACATCTCTATTCTAGAGCACTAAGGGCCATAAATTCACATCCCTTATCACTAAGTTACAGAGCACTCTGTGCATTGCAACTTGTGCAAGATGCAATACTGTGGAAGCAATGCAACCATATACTTAAAGTAAAGTAAAGGGCCCCCTGCATCTTGCACTCATTGGCACACCCTAGTGTATGCATCTAAATGAATACAGCGCTTCTGAATACAAAAATGCTGTATTGATGGAAGAGGTGCAGGTCTTTGCACCATTCTAGAGCACATAGACCTGCACCTATGGTCAATATTATTTTAATATGGTTTAAAAAAAAAAATTATGTCTAATTTTTGGTGTTTTAATAGTCACCAATTTTCAGTGTGTGGTATATATTGTTTGTTCTGTATGGCAAGTTAAAGGGAAATACATCACTCCACAATAAAACTCTGTTTTACAGCAAATATTATGATTCATGAAAACGTGTTCATAATGCTTTATGTGCAGCATCTAGTACCCAATGTGTCATCACATTTCACTCTTTCTTTCTCATACCAATCTACTGTACATTGCCAATGAAGTGAGTCATACCTCTATCCTTACATTACAGTATTGCAGTGATTCACATCATTATGCCATGCCTTCTATGTGTGTGTTCATCTTAACACATAACTTTTGACTCATTTAGCATTATATTTAATTTGTAACACTTGCATTTACTTTTAGTTTATGGTGATGAGTAATTAGAGGTTTTATGATTCACTTGAAAGGCTGTCCTATTGTTTTCATTAAACATTAAACTAATAAAAGCATGATAAATTATAAATTTAGTTTAGTGGAAAAAAAAGATTTACTAAGCTGAGTAAAGTCATAAGAGTATAAGTAATATATCTTGCAGTTATTGAAACATACCCTCAGATTTTTCAGAAAAATTGCGCTTAAGGTATGGAAATAATAGTGGCATTTATTTATAGTATATTCCTTTTTAGTCCTTGAGAAAATATAGGGAATTTTCCCAGTTTTTACCATTTAATAGCCCTGTTCGAATTTCCATGCTCCATAATGATGTAATAATTTGCCCCAGTAATTCTAAGTCATTGCACTTCTGCCTTTTTGTAATGGGATTATGACAGGATTATAAAAAAGCTTCTGTGGGAGTTGATAAGGAAGCTTGTGGTAAGACTGCTAGATAGGCAATATCTATTTTCCTTTAGAAAACCTACTGAAAGTAAAAAAATAAATAAAGTATATTGATCTGTTAAAAGAGCTGCAGCACTCATTTAGAAAGGGCTTAATAGATTCACTCTCTCTCCATATGTATCTAGAGAGAAAGCGAGAAAGACAGAGGCCCTGCACTGAGATTAAATACTCAGATAATACAGGTCCTTTTCAAAAAATTAGCATATTGTGATAAAGTTCATTATTTTCTGTAATGTACTGATAAACATTAGACTTTCATATATTTTAGATTCATTACACACAACTGAAGTAGTTCAAGCCTTTTCTTGTTTTAATATTGATGATTGTGGCATACAGCTCATGAAAACCCAAAATTCCTATCTCAAAAAATTAGCATATTTCATCCGACCAATAAAAGAAAAGTGTTTTTAATACAAAAAAAGTCAACCTTCAAATAATTATGTTCAGTTATGCACTCAATACTTGGTCGGGAATCCTTTTGCAGAAATGACTGCTTCAATGTGGCGTGGCATGGAGGCAATCAGCCTGTGGCACTGCTCAGGTGTTATGGAGGCCCAGGATGCTTCAATAGCGGCCTTAAGCTCATCCAGAGTGTTGGGTCTTGTGTCTCTCAACTTTCTCTTCACAATATCCCACAGATTCTCTATGGGGTTCAGGTCAGGAGAGTTGGCAGGCCAATTGAGCACAGTAATACCATGGTCAGTAAACCATTTACCAGTGGTTTTGGCACTGTGAGCAGGTGCCAGGTTGTGCTGAAAAATGAAATCTTCATCTCCATAAAGCTTTTCAGCAGATGGAAGCATGAAGTGCTCCAAAATCTCCTGATAGCTAGCTGCATTGACCCTGCCCTTGATAAAACACAGTGGACCAACACCAGCAGCTGACATGGCACCCCAGACCATCACTGACTGTGGGTACTTGACACTGGACTTCAGGCATTTTGGTATTTCCCTCTCCCCAGTCTTCCTCCAGACTCTGGCACCTTGATTTCCGAATGACATACTTTGGACCACTGAGCAACAGTCCAGTGCTGCTTCTCTGTAGCCCAGGTCAGGCGCTTCTGCCGCTGTTTCTGGTTCAAAAGTGGCTTGACCTGGGGAATGCAGCACCTGTAGCCCATTTCCTGCACGCGCCTGTACACGGTGGCTCTGGATGTTTCTACTCCAGACTCAGTCCACTGCTTCCGCAGGTCCCCCAAGGTCAGGAATCGGTCCTTCTCCACAATCTTCCTCAGGACCCAGCGTTTTCTGCCACACTTTTTCCTTCCCACAGACTTCCCACTGAGGTGCCTTGATACAGCACTCTGGGAACAGCCTATTTGTTCAGAAATTTCTTTCTGTGTCTTACCCTCTTGCTTGAGGGTGTCAATGATGGCCTTCTGGACAGCAGTCAGGTTGGCAGTCTTACCCATGATTGCGGTTTTGAGTAATGAACCAGGCTGGGAGTTTCTAAAAGCCTCAGGAATCTTTTTAAGGTTTTTAGAGTTAATTAGTTGATTCAGATGATTAGGTTAATAGCTTGTTTAGAGAACCTTTTCATGATATGCTAATTTTTTGAGATAGGAATTTTGGGTTTTCATGAGCTGTATGCCACAATCATCAATATTAAAACAAGAAAAGGCTTGGACTACTTCAGTTGTGTGTAATGAATCTAAAATATATGAAAGTCTAATGTTTATCAGTACATTACAGAAAATAATGAACTTTATCACAATATGCTAATTTTTTGAAAAGGACCTGTATATTATACATATTTGAAAACTATCTCCAATCGGGCATATTTTATGTCTACAGCACTTCCTACAGTATATATATATGTTGGCTGTTCATGTGTTTTTAATACATGATTGATCTTTTTTAAATAAAACTCGTGTTGCTGGTCTTTTTTGGATATTTAAATCGTTTAGCTTGCACCCGAGGTAAGAGCTGAAGCAGAGTGCCACTCTGACGAAACGTTGGATAAATAAATAACCATGTAAGGATACTCCTTGTTAACCATTTCTTTTCGGATTATATGTTGAAAAGTCCTGAGAGTGCTGGCTGCTGGCTTTCATTGCATTTATATATATATATATATATATATATATATAGAGAGAGAGAGAGAGAGAGAGAGCTTTGCACATTTTCATTATCATTACCTTTCATTTTGGACTAACTTTTCCCACTATGCAAACTGACAATAGTCAGAAAAAAAGATATAGAGATAGAGATGATCAACTCAAATAACAAATAATAACTGACAAAAATAATTGACAAAAAATGCTACTACTGTATTTACAGATACAGCCAGCAATTTTTCACATTTTGTCTAACCATGTCCAGACATCACAAGTGTTACATTCTGCCTCTTGGCTGCATCTGTACTTGATGTTTGATAAAATTAAATTATTATAGTAACATAGTAACATAGTAACATAGTAAGTTGGGTTGAAAGACATACGTCCATCAAGTTCAACCATAATGCCTATATATAACCTGCCTAACTACTAGTTGATACAGAGGAAGGCAAAAAACCCCATCTGAAGCCTCTCTAATTTGCCGCAGAGGGGAAAAAATTCCTTCCTGACTCCAAGATGGCAATCGGACCAGTCCCTGGATCAACTTGTACTAAGAGCTATCTCCCATAACCCTGTATTCCCTCACTTGCTAAGAATCCATCCAGCCCCTTCTTAAAGTTATATAATGTATCAGCCAGTACGACTGATTCGGGGAGGGAATTCCAGAACTTCACAGCTCTCACTGTAAAAAATCCTTTCCGAATATTTAAATGGAACCTCCCTTCTTCTAAACGGAGTGGGTGCCCTCGTGTCCGTTGGAAGGACCTACTGGTAAATAAAACATTAGAAAGGTTATTATATGATCCCTTTATATATTTATACATAGTTATCATGTCACCTCTTAAGCGCCTCTTCTCCAGTGTAAACAGACCCAACTTGGCCAGTCTTTCTTCATAACTGAGACTTTCCATACCCTTTACCAGCTTAGTTGCCCTTCTCTGGACCCTCTCTAACTCAATAATGTCCCGTTTGAGCACTGGAGACCAAAACCGAACAGCATATTCTAGATGGGGCCTTACCAGTGCTCTGTAAAGGGGAAGAATAACCCCCTCCTCCCGTGAATCTATACCCCTTTTAATACAGCTCAAAACCTTGTTTGCCCTTGCAGCTGCTGCCTGGCATTGCTTGCTACAGCCAAGTTTATTATCTACAAGGACTCCAAGGTCCTTCTCCATTATGGATTTGCCTAGTGCAGTCCCATTAAGGGTATACGGGGCTTGCATATTTTTACATCCCAGGTGCATGACCTTACATTTATCCACATTAAATCTGATCTGCCACTTAGCTGCCCAGATTGACAGTTGGTCAAGATCCTGCTGCAGGGATGTCACATCCTGGATAGAATTGACTGGTCTGCAGAGTTTTGTGTCATCTGCAAACACTGATACATTACTCATAATACTCTCCCCTAAGTCATTTATGAACAAATTAAACAAAAGTGGACCCAGTACAGAACCCTGAGGGACCCCACTGAGAACCTTACTCCAAGTAGAGATTGTACCATTAACAACCACCCTCTGTACCCGATCCTGTAGCCAGTTTTCTATCCATGTGCAAACGACTTCACTAAGACCAATATACCTTAGCTTAGAAAGCAGTCGTTTGTGGGGAACGGTATCAAATGCTTTGGCAAAATCCAAATAGATTATATCTACTGCATCCCCACTGTCCAGCTTCTTACTTACCTCATCATAAAAAGCAATTAAATTGATCTGACATGACCTGTCCTTCATAAAGCCATGCTGATTACTGCTCATAATGGCATTCTCCACTACATAATTTTGAATGTGATCCCTTAACAAGCCTTCAAATAACTTGCCCACCACGGATGTCAAACTTACAGGCCTATAATTGCCAGGCTGAGATCTTACTCCCTTTTAAAATATGGGAATGACATTCGCCTTCTTCCAATCCCTAGGTACCATACCTGATGAAAGCGAGTCTGAGAATATCAGAAACAAGGGCCACTGCAATTCTGCTCCTAGCTCTCTCAGTACCCAAGGGTGTATTCCATCTGGCCCAGGTGCCTTGTTTACATTTATCGTGTGTAACCCTTTAAGCACCATATCCTGTGCCAACCACTGTGTAGTTGGAGCTGAGGCAACAGTGCAGCTATTGGGTGGGACTTGGCCCTCTGGCTCCTCTACTGTATATGCAGAAGAAAAGAACTTGTTTAGCACATCTGCCTTTTCTGTATCCGCTGTAACCATATTGTTACTATAACTCAATGGGGCCACACCCTCAACCTGCATCTTTTTACTATTAATATACTTAAAAAACTTTTGGGGATTAGTCTTGGCCTCGGCCGCGATGCGCTCCTCATTTTCTATCTTTGCCTTCTGGATTGCTGTTTTACAACACTTGTTATAGTGTTTATAATCATTAAACGCAGCTACTGTCCCCTCTGACTTATATTTTTTAAAAGCTTTCCTTTTTTTCCCTATTAACTTCTTTACCTCAGAGTTAAGCCACATAGGGTGATTCTTAACACTTCTACTTTTTCTTATTAATGGAATTAATTTTATCAATATGTTCTGCCATTGTAATTCCTATGGCACAAAATATTCACTTTTCAGCATTGCCAATAATCAATATAAATGGTATTGATCTTAAGACGTTACTTAAATTT
Organism: Xenopus tropicalis; assembly: GCF_000004195.4. Classification (NCBI taxonomy): domain Eukaryota; kingdom Metazoa; phylum Chordata; class Amphibia; order Anura; family Pipidae; genus Xenopus; species Xenopus tropicalis. The sequence continues at coordinate 77,618,485 of NC_030682.2, read as the reverse complement.
GCAGGAGAAGCAGATAATGCATCACTTTGGCTAATGTATGTGACATAAGTTGTAAAATAATGTGTTGTCAATAATTTATGTAAAACTGAATAATTAACAGTCAAATGGCTTTATAGGTTGACAGACCTACATAAATGTAACACACTTTTTTGTTCCAATACTAGCTCTTAACATGTAAATTAAGATCATCAAGTATTTTGTAGAATCTGCGATTTTTTCGAATTGTCACCCTGAATTGTTGCACAAAAAATGCAATTTTTTTTTTCTGGCCTCGAAACGTGATATGGTATAATTTAGAAGTAACCATGATAATTTCTGTAGTTCTAAAATGTCTCCACAATGCTTTTATCGTTTGTACAAAAATATCGCAATTGCGTTCCGAAAGTCACAAAATTCTTGTGCCGAAAAGTTTGTTAACACCACGAAAACCTTTCTGGCTTTGATGCCTTCCATGTCTAGCTTTGGAAGCCTTCCATAGGACTCAATGGCACTCAAAAGATCAAACCTGGTGAAAAGATAGTCCCGATAAAAGTGTAACCAAAGCGTTAATGAATTCCAAAATGTTCCTATTCTTTGCGCAAAATGCAATTTTTTGTGGAAATTTACCAAAAACCATGGAAAACCTCGTGGAATTTTAACGAAATTGTTGCATACATTACGAAATGTTCTATAATTTAGAAAAAATATGAATATATCTCAAATTTGTTTAGTAAATGGGCCCCTTAGTATTAAAAATAAGATAGTAAAAAAATAAGATAGATAGTAAATGGACCCCTAAATCCCTTTATTCTAATTGCAAAAAGTGAAGGGCTTACTTTTTAAGAAAACAAAAGTCCAACTCAGCATAAATAATTATCAAATAGCATGGCAAGTTAATGTACCTGTGTTTTACCCATTGTAAAATAGTGTCATCTCCTTACTGTTGGTATTTACTTTGTAGCTTATGATAGTTATCTATGGAATAGAAAAAATCTGTCTTGCTCTCAGCATTACCAATCCTATCAGGAACCAAAAAAACAACACACAAAAGGGGTTTTAAGTCAGTTATTCACTGTTTCTAGCATAATTAACAGGATTTTTGAAAACAGTTTTATTTAAAAATAAAAAAAAAATCAAACTTCTATTATTTTTATCAGCTCATCAAGCTCTCACAATACCCTACACTCAGGTATTTTTTCCAAGTTATATTTTTGCTGGAAAAGTCAGGGTTAGGGGGCTGATTTTTTTTTTTCCAGTTAAGATTTTTAGTGTAAGGAAGAAAATTGTGAGTTTTTTGAGATTTACTATGCGTCCAAATGGCTTAAAATCCAAATCCAACAATTCACCAGCTAAAACTTGCCAAGAGCATGTAGAAGTCAATGCTAGATGCCCCTTCCCTTTTACTAAAAGATCCTTCTGTTGCCTCAAAACTACCCCTTCCCTTTACTAAAAGATCCTTCTGATGCCTTGAAACTATAGAGGTTTCGGATTTTTTATGCTGTCTTTTGCATTACAATTTGAAAAATTTCAGGGCAACTTTTTCTCGCACAGACTTTTTTAGTTTGGATTTTTTTGTAAATGTTTTTTTGTAATGTTATTCTAACATTTCTTCTATTCCCGTGTTATGCACTGCTTGGATGCAAATGTGCAACTTTTTTTCCCACAAATCTGAATGAGAAAAAAAAATCTGATGGTTAGGAAATGGCCCCCTCAGCATTCTTTCCTTCAGTATCGACTTTTGATTCATTATTTTTGTGCATCATAAGTCTACATAGTGCCTAAAGTTTAAAGTGCCTTTTTTGTTAAAAAAGGTCTTTTGCTATGTACTGTTACAATATTGTGATATATAGCATTTCTCATGTACTGAGATAACCCAATAAGATGGCACTGGTTCATGTGTTAACAATCTCATTGTTTAAATACCGAACTTCACTTTTTAACAAACCTCAGTTTATTTCTAAAGATGCAGTGGAAGCATCTGTCTATGTAATTATAACTAAAAAAAGACCAGAGGTTCAGTGGGAATAAATCTGAGAAGTAAAGATGAAGAGTATACGCTCTAACTACATAACAAATGTAGAATAACATGAAATTAGAATTTATTTCCCATTATGTGTTGTAATATGATATGTAATTACATTTAATTAAGTGCATAAAAATAGTGAATTATATTTACCAAAAGTACATGCATTAATTTAATCAAAGTCACAAATAAACCTAGGGAATTTGTAATCCACTAAAAATTGATCATGTCAGACCATAGTATTAATACTAAAAATAGTAAATTCAAAAAATTCATCAATTACAAAACAACATACACAAACACAAAATGGTAAACTGAAAAAATTCCGACAGTATTCACAGATCAAAATCGGGTGCTGATAATTAGCAGCTATTATATATGGAAATTAAAAAAATGTATTAATAAAATGCAAAAAATATTCACACTGAGTTTTACTGTTAATCAGCCAGAGCTGTAATATGTTCTAAAAAGTCTTTCATGTCACACTGTATATTTAATTAATCATGGGCAAATTAATTTAACTTATATCTCAACTCTAATTCCTTCTTAACTAATTTGTGTGTTCTTTGTTTTGGAATTTCAACCCAGCAATGTTTTTTTCATTTAAGAGATTATTTTACAGCTGGTTCTATAATGATTGATGTAGTTTATATTGTTACTTTTGTGTCATATTGTAATCTTTATTGTTTACCTTCCATAGTGCCAAAGATAAGGTCTATAGGGCTTATTTACAATGTCCCATGCAGTGTGCAAAAAAAAGCAACGATCAGCCAGTATTATGCACTTTGCCCACTGTTTGGGTCATTTTGTGAATAGCTCTGGCTCTGCGCAGAGACCTGTAGACTTCTCTTTGAATCTAGTGTAGCCTGCATTCAGCCACACTAGATTCAAAATGGACAGGCGGGGGGAAGCACATAGTCATCCTCCCCTCTTGCCCCTACCTACACGTCATTTAGAAGGCACAAGGTAAAAGCCCGCTACTGAGCCCTGTCCTTGGCACCTGCCTCTACAAAATATTACAACCCCTTCTTGCAGCCATTTGGGCTCTTATACATGACAATCTGTCCTGTTTTGCTTCGCCAGAAAATTTGTGAAACAGCGAAAATGTAGGCACAGCCAAAAAAAATTTGTTGTTGTGCACGTAATTTTTTAAAATATTTTTTTTGCCGTGGGCATCAATTTTTTGTGAGTGATTTTGAAGATTAAAATAAAGGTGATTTTTTAATGACATAAGCAACGACTCCTTTAGCAACTAATTTTGAACTTTTATTTGATGAGGACGCATAGACCAGGAGCGAGTGAAGCGTGTGAGCACGGGGTGCATTTTAATTTTGCTGGGCTTTATCTGGTGAGTGCACCCCTTGATACTGTTACACATTGCTTGGTTTGAAGGGCCATCTCATATTGCTTAGAGTTCTCATAGCATGTGTGTGCAATTTCAGAATGTCTATGCTTGTATGTGGAAAAAATGTAATAATTTAATAGATTTGTGCTGTGGTGCATATGGTGCAATTTTTGTGCCACATGTTGTGTTTTGATTGTTGCAATCAAAACACTAAGGAACCCTATTGGTTTCCCCTTGAAATCAAAGGAAGATTTCTGCATGGGCTCTGGCATTTTGATTACAACTATTCATTAGCAGTGATGAAATGGTTTGTTTATGGTTTATTCATATGGAATATATCTGGCTGATGTTAACTACTTTTAAACTCCAGATAATATTAAAATGTATTTAATGGACTAGGATCTGTACAGTGTAGAAGGGTTTGGTCTGATGAATTTGCATTAATGTTAATATTTATATCTTTATTATTTGTAGCTATTAAGGATTAAGCTCTACTAAATTCTGATTAAGTGTATGTGTTAATGCATTCATATGCTGTGAAGTTTCTGTGATAGCAAACTATTCCAGCCACAAAAGGTTTCTATGGTAACCCCATATAGTGATTCTAAAATTCTTGGTCAAATGGTTCATGCTTCTTTTCCAGGATATATGTTAAAACTCACACTTTATCTATAAATCCCATTTTTAGAACATTCATTTTGTTTAAAACAGCAGGACAATATTTATGAAAATCAATTAATTTCAACCTAAAGTGTAACAATATATTTACAGCATCTGCAGCAATAAATATTTAGATAAAAAGCATGTGCGATACATTCTGCAAGGACACTTTATATGATTATTATCAATCAAACAATGACACAATGTAATTAGAACAGGTTAAGCATTCTGTTTAATTGGAGTTAAAATCTAATTAATGCAAAATATTTAAAAACATAAAACAGTGTAAAGCTTGAAATGAGGTCAAAGAAAATAAGGGGCCAGCATTAATGCACTCAGAGAAGACTAATTTGCTCAAAAAAACACTTATTTGAAATGGAGAGTCTCATATGTTTTTTTCCTTTAATGAAATGTTCTAATTTTACTTAGGAATGAGATTCTGTTAATATGCAAGAATATTTGTAGAATATTGAAGTCTGGCATAAAAGCAGATATATTCAGTAGCGTAAAATTTCAGAGAACAGACCTTGTGGCTGCTGGGAGGTGCAGTGGAAGAGGGGGTCCAATAAGGATCTGCAATCCCTCTGCGGACTGGACAGAGGGTAGCCTATGCATGGTAGAAGGTGGTGGGGCAGAGAGATTAAAATACATCCCTGGATATATGTACATGTTTATAATGATAAAACCCTTGATACAAAAATATCTACTAGAGAACAATACGTGATGTTGTAAGTAATCTGATTAAAGATGTTTATATTACATAAAAGATTATGTTCAAATGTATGTTACAACAATCAAAGTGAGAAGTCTATAGGAACTTGTTTTGCAATAGATTTTGCTTTGCTTTCACGTTACTGTGAGGGTTTAATATTATATAAAGAATTGTTTAGATAATGTTTATAATTAAACCAATTAAACAAGGATATAACAATATGACGGTAGATTTGTTTCGAAAGTTGTAACAGATTTAAAGCGAATCCATCATGGGCTACTTGTGTGTAAATATGGTTCTAAATATTCAATATGTATGCTAATTTAATGCATTTTAATAAAAGCATAAATTTGTTGTAGGTATATTTATTACCTTTGTAATACCCAAAGGTGTCTGAGTAGTTCCAAATGCAGTCAGGCTGCATGCTCAGACCTTTGGAACACCTCTGCTGCCTCCAGGCAATGCTGTGCATTCCTGGACAGGAAGCCTACTCATGTTCTAAAATGTATGAAATATATGCATTATACAACACACACATATGTAATAAAATACACAAAATTTGACTGGGTACAGTAAGCTGTTACAACCAATAAAAGGTGAGCAGTAAATGCTACTTATGGCTGGTATCTACAGTATAGGTTACTGCACCTGGCACAATTATGGGGTAATGTAACCCAACGTAACAAAACAGTGGTGTGTTTTGAAACAGTAGACAGCATGTGTGGATCTGGAATTTGGTAAAGAATAGATTAACAGTTTAGTTGTTTCAGTGTTTTCTAAAGGGATACCTAGTAAAACAATATAATATCCACTTCTTTGGGGAGATACTGCTTCTCTTTAGTTTCAAGAATACCCTATTTTAGGACTCTCAAAAACATGGGGAAGTAAGGCTACATCCTGTTTTCCCCAAGCACAAGAAATTGCATTTCCTTCCCAAAAGTGAGTCAGGTCTGGCAGATTTGGCAAATATAATAGCAAAATAGCCATGCTTTTAAAGAAAAGATATAATCCTCTGGAGACTTGGTCCTGGGCATGACATGAAAATGATACATTTAATCCTGTCAATTTCCCTGAATTCTTGTTACCTAATGAATACCATAAATGTAAAAATTATGCTGATATACTGTAGTACATTTTAGAGGCTATTGAGGGTTTTAGATACATTAATTGTCTAATGTGGGATATTATAAAGGTTCTCTATAGTATGGCTGCTCACATCACAGTTTAGTAGACGCATAGATACTGGATTAGTGAATGCTGCAAACTCTACTTTGACATCATATGTATGACAATGTATTTATGATATAATTATAAATATAATGTAGCTCATCAGAAATGCTTTAAGTGCTTTCAGGAGTTACTTCAACACAACATCAGTTGGCCCAACAGCATATCAAATGGATCTGTTGTCTAACTCTGAATCCCCCAGGTATAAGGTTAGAAGGATGGTTTTAGTAACTATACAATAGACTGATAACTGAAGGAGATCCCCGCAGTCACACTGGGGTATTATTAATACAGATTCTTCACTAATATTTGTTAAGCATCAGCCACCTATGTTGGCTTACCAGAGGGGAAAAACTGATGACAAAGGACAAATTACCTACAGATTCTGCTAACAACACATGTTTGAGGATGTGTGTGTTACAAATGCACTTACTATCTCATCTAAAATGGCACAGGGAATGTACTTTCTACACCAATACAGTGGGTGCTACATTTCTATTATTTATTGAGTTACAGGCAGTACTGCTTTCTTTGTTGAAAACATAGTGTAGTGTCCTTGTGGTTTATACTACATAAGGAAAGCATTCACTACCTCTACTGCAGTTATAGCCCCAATGGAACTTTCATTTGAAAACCATGGCTCCTAGGGCACTGAATACTACCCTTAAATTAATTTATTTAAGCAACTTGAGTTCAGGTATTATTTCCATAACATAAGCTGTTTACAACACCTTCTAAACTTCTATCATTCTAGGAAGGGCCACTTTAACAGTGAGACCTGGGCAAAACATCATTAGTGGGTGCCCACTGCCCTAAGAAATTTGTGATAGAATAACCCTCAAGCAGTTCATTACAGTAAGTTAGGCAGTGAAGAAATGGTCTTTGTTTACTGAAATAGACGTGATCCCAGTTGTGTGCCACCCTGGACCTGTTCAGATGATCAGAAGCCAAACAGGAAGAAAAAACGCTGAGCTGTGTAAAGAAAGTTCCCATAATGCCTTGCTCCTGCACAGACATCCAGACCAAGTGAACATGCTCAGTTAGTAAGAGCTTACTGCTGATTGGCTAAGGGGGGGGAGTGAGTTCTTAGCATTCTTGAGGGGGGGGAGCAGGAAAGAGCAGAAGGCAAAGAGCTGCGTGTCTCTGGCAGAGGAAAACAGACACAACTAATCTTTTGACAGGGAACTCAGTGCAGCATTTCTGTGAGTGCTTATGGCTGTATTTACATATACCTTTCTGATAAAGCTTACTTAGTTTTTATCTTTCCTTCTCCTTTAAGACTATAATAGATAAATACAAAGTATAACAATAAATACCAATAAATACAAGATACAGTTGCAATAAGTTAAGCGTCAAAGACACAAAAGGATGGAGGTCCCTGCCCCGTAAAGCTTACAATGTACATGGGAGGGTAACTTACAGACACAAATAGGCAAATATAAGTGCTGTAGGTCACAGTGGGTGACACTACAATATAAGTGCTAGTTCCCAAATCAGGTGCTGTGCGAGTTTTCCAAAAGGTAGTCTTTAAGCTTTAGTTTTAAAAAGACTGAGGAAGGATTCTCTGCGGAGGAAATCAGGGAGGGCATTCCAAATGTAAGGGGCAGCAAGGCAGAAAGGTTTAAGGCGGGAAACAGCAGTAGTAGTGGGGGACGCAACCCAGCGGTTGCTCTGCGAGGAATGAAGGAGTCGGCCAGGAACGTACGGAAGAGTACGTTTATAAGATATATAAGAGTTTATAAGATATTCTTTGTTTAATAGGAAGCCACGATAAGGACTTTAGCAGGGGAAGGGCCTGAACTCTCCTAGATGAGAGGAGGAGAATTCTGGCAGCAGTTTTTAGAGAAGAGAAGGAGAGACAGGTGATCACCCCCAAACAACGCACCAAATCGACAGGGTTGATAAGGGTGCCATCAGTAGAGATAGTAAAGGGGGGGGGTAGGACTAAGCATAGGCGGAAAGATCATTAGTTCAGTTTTTGTTAGGTTTAGTTTGAGGTGGCATTGGTTCATCCAATTGGAGATAACTAGGAGGCAGTTAGAGATTTGAGTCTCAGTTTCAACTGTTAATGAAGAAATAAATTTGGATATCATCAGCATACAGATGATATTTAAAGCCGAATGAACGGATAAGATCTCCCAAAGACAGCGTGTAGAGGGAGAACAACAATGATCCAAGAACAGAGCCTTGGGGTACCCCCACATTAAGAGGAACTGGAGATGAGGTTTTGTTAGCATAGGACACAGTGAATGAATGGTTAGAGAGGTAAGAGGAGATCCAGGATGCAGCCTGACTACGGATACCAATCAAATGCAGAACTTGCATCAGGAGGGAGTGGTTGACTGTATCAAATGCAGCCGATAGATCGAGGAGGATTAGTTTCGAAAAGTGACCTTTGGCTTTGGCAACCTGAAGATCATTTGTAATACGTGAGAAGACAATACGCTCTAAGATTTTGGAGGCAATCGGTAGAAGCGAGACAGGACAGTAGTTAGGATAGGCTTGACACATGCCTGTTTGAACGAAGAAGGGAAACTTCCAGAAGTCAGAGAAGAGTTGAAGATGTCAGTAAGAGCTGGAGTAAGTTCAGCAGCATAATGTTTTAGCAGAGAAGAAGACATAGGGTCAAGAGAGCAAGTGGTGAGCAGATACGACAATAGAACTCGGGAGACTTCGGAGACAGTTACTGGACCAAAAGAGCTAAGACATGCAGAAGGGGGCTGAGGAAGGAGGAGCTGGTTTGTATTAGTAGAGGGGGGAATCTGATTGCGGATGGACTCCACTTTGTTCATGAAAAAATCAGCAAAGTCCTGGGGAGAGTGCATAAAGTGAGGAACGCAGAAGGGTTTTCAATATAGAAAACAGGCGTCACAGGTTGGATTTATTATTGTTTATAAGGGTATTGTAGTATTCCGGTTTAGCCTTCGACAAGTCAGAGTTGAAGCAGGCCAATAGGAATTTATAATGGATAAAGTCCACTTGCGTACGGAATTTCCTCCACATACATTCCGCAGACCTCGCACAGGAGCGTAAGAATTTGGTGTGTACATTCAGCCTGGGGAGTTGGTTTTGAGCCCGAGTACACTTAGGCTGAAGGGGTGCAAATGAGTCAATGGTGGAGGCTAGTATACTGTTGTACTCGCTAACCAGGGTATCAGGGTCAGACATCTCGTTAAAGGAGGAGAGACTGAACCTGAAAGAGTGAGCTAAGGCCGGGAGGTCTACAGAGCACTGGTAAGGCCCCATCTAGAATATGCTGTTCAGTTTTGGTCTCCAGTGCTCAAACGGGACATTATTGAGCTAGAGAGGGTCCAGAGAAGGGCAACTAAGCTGGTAAAGGGTATGGAAAGTCTCGGTTATGAAGAAAGACTGGCCAAGTTGGGTCTGTTTACACTGGAGAAGAGGCGCTTAAGAGGTGACATGATAACTATGTATAAATATATAAGGGGATCATATAATAACCTCTCTAATGTTTTATTTACCAGTAGGTCCTTCCAACGGACACGAGGGCACCCACTCCGTTTAGAAGAAGGGAGGTTCCATTTAAATATTCGGAAAGGATTTTTTACAGTGAGAGCTGTGAAGTTGTGGAATTCCCTCCCCGAATCAGTCGTACTGGCTGATACATTATATAGCTTTAAGAAGGGGCTGGATGGATTCTTAGCAAGTGAGGGAATACACGGTTATGGGAGATAGCTCTTAGTACAAGTTGATCCAGGGACTGGTCCGATTGCCATCTTGGAGTCAGGAAGGAATTTTTTCCCCTCTGAGGCAAATTAGAGAGGCTTCAGATGGGGTTTTTTGCCTTCCTCTGGATCAACTTGTAGTTAGGCAGGTTAGGTATAGGCATTATGGTTGAACTTGATGGACGTATGTCTTTTTTCAACCCAACTTACTATGTTACTATGTTACTATGTCACGTGTATTTCAAATTAATACAGTGGGGGAAGGAGCAGGTTGGGAACGAGAGTAAGAGACAGAAAATGTTAGCAGGTGATGATCAGAGAAGGGTAAGGGGAGACTGTTAAAATCAGAAAGGGACAGATTTTTGGTAAAGACAAAATCCAGAAAGTGGCCATCTTTATGAGTCAGAGTGTTTGTCCACTGCTGGAGTTCAAAGGAGGAGGTTAGGCGGAGAAAACGTGAGGGCCAAGGTTGCTAGGGATCATCAATGTGGGAGTTGAAATCCCCAAGGATAATTGTAGGGCCATCAGTACAGAGGAAAAAAGAGAGCCAGGTTTCAAAATCAGAAAGGAAGGTAGCAGGGGAGGAGGCTGATAGGGGCCTGTAAAAGACAGTCACCCGTACTGAGAGAGGATAGAAGATTTGAAGTGCATGCACCTCAAATGAATTAAACGAAAAAGCTGTAGGAATAGGAATACATGCAAACCGACAACAGGAGGAGAGGAGAATTCCAACTCCCCCACCATGTCCAGTGGTCCGGGGGGTGAGAGGGAAAGACAGACCGCCATGAAAGAGCTCAGCTTCAGTGGCGGTATCATTCTGCAAAAGCCAGGTTTCTGTTAGTGCGAGGATATAAAATGATTTAGAGCAGAACAGATCATGGATGAACGTAGCTTTTTTGGTTAAGGGACAGACATTAAGAAGGGCACAAGAAAACGGAAGGCAGGAAGAGGGAAGAGTGGGAACCTGAATAAGGTTACAAACAGCAGAGGAACGAAAGGCTTTTAGCATCGGGGCAGAAGGACGAGGATGTGTGTAAGTAGTAACGGAGCAAGGCCCGGGGTTTGGAGAGACATCCCCTGGAGCCAGCAATAGTGGGAAAAAGAGTGAGAAGATGTGAGCAAAGGATTTAAAATGAGTGCGCCTTGGTGTATGGACAGTAACTGTGGGACAAAGATGTTGCAAGTAGTAATAAAGTGTGAAAGAGCTGGAGTATGTAGATGGGACCAGGGAGGAGGATATGTAGATGGAGTATGGACAGACAACAGGGGGTTAAATGAAGAGACTACCTTAGGGAGCACCATGCATACAAGCAGTATAAATGAAGTGAGTTTTGCCATTAGCTGGCGGGTTGTAGTCTTGTAGCTTTTAGAAAATGGCAGTAGAAGGTGGGATGGTTGTAAATTGTTGTGCATTTTAGACAGTTCATACATTTCAAGCAGCAGTTTGTAGTGGCTCTCCTTGTTGAACTCCTTGTTAAACTCGTTCAGATCACTTGTAAACGAATCACTTTGGAATGCATCACCCTTGCAAATGCTCACCCCCCAGCAAATGCTCTCCCCTAAGAAAGTCTTAATAAATAGGGAGAGACAAAGCTGGGCAGCACTGCACCCAGGTCGGGGAAATCGCAACATATGTATATGTCTTTAATGTGGAGGTTTTTAGCATGATAAAATAAAAGTTAAATTTTATTGTTATTTAGTATACCTGTCACTGTTGTAAATTGTAAAGGAGTTTTTGAGTTCCCTACAAAAAGAGTTTCTTTCCTTCCTTTGATATTTGTCATAGAAGTATATTCTGGAGCACCTGGTTTCTTCCCCCCATGTGTATGTGAAGTATGGAGTAAGAGTGTGTACACCATACCTTACTGTTTATACATTTGGAACTGTTTACAACATTTACTAGCATTTACTTAGCTTAACCAACAAGGCTTGAACCATGTACACCCAGACACACAAAAAGTATTTTATGGTGGGGCATATCTGACAATCACCCACTTGCCTGAATTATTCCAAAGTTACAAGTAATTGTGTACTTATCTGTGTTTCATGGTTGTTCCAGTTGAAGTAAAAAAATGCCAATATGTGCCTGTAGCTTGTATCTATGGTAGCCTATACTGGACTTGTGGTGCTTTTGGACTATCGATAGTTCTCCATCAGAAGTGCGTAGCTGAGTGCTCATTATCTCTTCAGAATTTTGTAAATTCGCTCTAACATGTTATAGTGTGAGTTAAAGTTGAGGAGGTCCATTGTCCTCTAGGTCATGTCCCAACTGCTTATAGCTTAACTGCTTAACCTTACGTTGCAATTCCAAAACCACCGGAGTCTATACAATAAATATTAAACTTCTTCTTCATAAGCCTAGATTCTTGTTTATAAGTGGTTCTACGGCCCTCTACAGTGGGAGTATAGACAGTAAGCATTTAAGTATATATTATATACAATTATATATAAGTATATACATAGGCGGAGGGTGACTTTTTTGTTTGGGGAGGCTAAAGATGGGCCATACATAGACTGACCTAAAGCTAATGTGAGACTTAGTGGATTCACTGCTGGTGTAAAAAATTAACTTCCCAACTACCTCTTGCTGTTCCCACTGACTCCCAGGGATACTGCGCAAAAGTGCGGGTGGGGGTGCTTTTTTTAACCCTAAAATGCTTAGGATGTAAAAGCATTCATACGTGCACTTCTGTTAGGGGTTCTCTATACATTTGTGTTTGTGATCACAAGGGGTAGTTCACCTTTAAATTAACTTTTAATATAAGGTAGACATTGATATTCTGAGACAATTTGCAATTGGTCCTCTTTTATTTTTAATGGTTTTTCGGTTATTTAGCTTATTGTTCAGCACCTCTCCATTTGGTATTTCAGCAGCTATCTGGTTGCTAGGTTCTTATTTACCAGGTAGTGGTTTAAACAAGAGATGGGAATATGAATAGTTAAGGGGCCTGCATGGAAAAATAAAACTGTAGCTTCACAGAGCAATACTTTTTGGCCAGTGACCCTCATTTGAAAGCTGGAAAGAGGCAGAAGCGAAAGGCAATTATTCAAAAACTATAAAAAATTAACTAGGAAAACCAATTGCAAAGTTGCTAGGAATATGCCATTCTATAACATACTACAAGTTAACTTAAAAGTGAACCTCCCCTTTAGATGTGTTTAAGTTAGCTTTATAGAGAGAGAGGCAGCAGGTACTGACATCCCAGGCACGTTATATACAGTGAGACGCAGTCTTTATATACAAAACCAGCACATTATATACAGTGAGGAGCAGTGGGTACTGATGGCAGATTTTCAGGCCCTGGCACTATAACATACCTCCCAACATTTCATTAAGAGAAAGAGGGACAAAAATATATGACGCTGGTAGTGCGGCAAAAATGTTTTGGCCACGCCTACTTTGTGACCACGCCCACATGCCACACCCACTTTACATGCCCCAGATGTGCCAATATAATCACTAAATAAAAAGAATAAAAGACATATTAACTTCAAAGGTGCCAGTATGACTACGTTAAATTGATAAAGGGCATATTAACCCCAGACATGCCAGTAAAATTAATAAATGAAACTGATAGGGCATATCAACTTCTGACATGCCAACAGTTCTGTGCATTTTCCAAAGTTATAAACAGGGCCAATTCCAGTGGTACATAAATTTATGTTATTTCCTTCCATTCTTAATCAGTTGAAAGCAAAACAAAATTAATGTACCACTAGAATTTCTAGCCATATTAACAAGGCCTAAGGTTCCCAGACTTATAAGGGCCCCTTTAAAATGTCTGCTATATTTTATGAATGAGCGATACCTCTTCCCCTGCATGCTGTGCTCTGCCAGAGATTCCCAGGAGTGAGAGATATATGTTAGGGGTGGAAAGGTGAAACTGCCCAGCACACAAATAAAAGCAGCAGCCTCTTCTGCCTGATAAAAGACAGAGGCACCCTCAGCCACTGACCCACTGAGCAGGAGAGGAATGTGAGCCAATGCCGATAGTTGACCCTTGCTTGTCACAATTGCTCCTCCCAGGACAATTAAACATCAAGGTAAGGCTGTGAGCTTGAGTGTAGCAGGGGAGATTGAAGAGTTAAAGGGGCGGGCTTTATTCCCCAGCAGAGCAGGCACAGCAATCAATTAAATGGCAAAGCTGAGAAGCGGGACATCTAACAGTGAATTCGGGACAGCGGGAAGTGCTATAAATATCGGGACTGTCCCGCTGAAAGTGGCACTGATACACAACATTGGCTCCACTGTAACTAACTAGAAATGAAAAAATCATGACAAAAGTAAAATAAAAATAAAAAGTGCAAAAAACCATAACAAATATATAAAAGTACAATGAGCTTTGTCAGGGGGAAAAGTTAACTTACCCTCCATCTGTTAGGGTAGGGGATAGGGATATCCTATATACAGTATAGTGCTTGTGTATAGTACCTGTGTATAGTGCCTGTGGGATGAAAACTGCAGCAAAAGTTCAAAGTTGGTTCTTGGGTAAAGTTTACAGCCTGCAGATTCTTCTTTTTTTAGTCTTCAATTCTGCACTGCCTCCAGTTTGCAAAATCTCCCGATCCCTGTCTGCATCTGCGCCTTGATTGGTCAATTTTACTGCCTGTCAAGAAAGCTGGGCTCTGATTGGAGAATCCACAAGAAGAAAGATCCAATCAGAGCACAGCTGATTTCTGCAGAACCCGGAGAAGATTTGCACGGCAGTGTAGAAACGGAGCCAGGTTTTAAGGTGCCAAAGCAGGTTTGGGAAGACTTAGCCTCCCCAAGCCTTATTGAAAATCCGCCTATGAGTATATAGTATGTTTAATTTTAATAATCTTCATGACGCAAAGTAACGCAGTATAACTTGTAGTAAAAGAATAAAACTTGATTACCAAGGGAACCAATTTAAACAATGTGAATATGTTAAAGCACATTTTACTTTATTATCTTTTTGTTAAGCATTCAAATAGATTCCAAATTTGAAACATTAATGTTAATGTCTTAATGTTCTAATTTATCCATGTACACAGCATTCACAACATTTTGCTTTAATGTCTCATCTAGTTATATGCATGGCATAGTATAAGAAGGCTGGTAACCTAGATGGAATAGAGGAAATTTAGAGCTGTCAGTGTTCATCATTGTCTGTATCCTAGGGGTATTAATTGTCTTGACATAAAATGAACAGAATCCTTCACTCAGATTCTAAGGAATCCACTTATTGGACAGAAATAAAACACCATAACGACTACTAAATGCTTCATTCAGATGAAATCCCAAGTGATCATTATCTAGTACATACAATGTACTTTTTAATAATAGATGTTGAGGACACATATCCTGTTAAGTCCACATTCATTTTCAAAGCCTTGCTTGTTCTGGACAGTAAACAGTACTGGAGAAAGGAAATTTTCAAACCTGGGAACTCCAGTGGATTTCTGGTTGAGACTGGCAAACTAGCAGAGGATTCTGTCACAGGCAGGGGTAACTATGGAACAGGAGCTGGCTGGCCTGAAAGCAAATTAGGCAAATGACAGAGAATTGCAGATAGAAAATATTCATAACTAAAGGAGAATGTATGAAAACAACTTGAAAACACAGCTTGGGGAATAAGACCAAGTACCTTTCCCTCAGTCATGCAAAGGTAAACATAGCACAAAAAACTTTTTAAATCTTGACCCTTAAATCATTTGTTTAAAGCTGGACATACATAAAAAGATCAGCTCATTTGGTGAGGCTGCCAAACAGTAGAACTTCCCCTTTTATGCTCACCTTGAGGATTGGGGATGAGGATTGCATCAACAAGCAACCTTATCCTGATGGGATTTTTTAATCTACCCAATCGACATCTGACCATTTTTCTGCCAGATATCAGTTGGGTGGGCCTGTTTGAGGGCCCCATACTCAGGCTACTAAGCTGCCAACTCTGTCCAACAGCAGATTTTATCTGCCCTTGCTTAGGATATATGCTTACTGTAAAATATAATGAAATGCGTTATTGCCCTTTGGTTTTTTTTGTGATTTGTTTGGCGCATGATCAGCCTTAATGCAATTGTAGTCATCTCTGTGGTTCTATTATAAAGTTCAGATGATCTGGGGATGGATCAAGGCTTGTGTATTTAGTATTATGGCTGCAGTATGCTTGCAAATCAGAAAGTAACAATGCCAATTAGCACTGCTAGACTGATGTTAATAACCTATCATATAGTTGACACTAATGTATTACCTTTTAAGTATGTGCTTGTTCATGTACAGTAAACAGACAATAAGTGCTTCAACACATTGATGTTTTAACAAGTCTAATTTCAGAAGAATAAAATCAATCTGATTTTTCTTAAACTGTGCTGAAATGACAGTATATGTTTTTTTTTATTTGATGCTCATTAATAAGCAATGACACAAAGAACAAAAATGAAAATTGTTATTTTAGCCAAACTAGATTACTGCTACAGTTATCTTACTTAGATCATACTGCAGTGTCCCTGAAAGCTTTGGGTCCTATTATATTTCTTGCTATATGTTTGACATATATCACTAATATATCACTAGGACTGTAAAAATGTGGTAGAAGAGCGATGCTATCAACTGGTACCTGTTTGGAAACAAAATGCCCAAAGCTGCATTGTAATAATTTTATGTAATTAAAGAAATGAAAAGATATGTTTGCCATAGCATAACTGTCCTTACGGCAGCTCTGTGCAGATACCACAGCTAGTGATGAGCAAATCTGTCCCATTTCGCTTCGCTGAAAAATTCACACAACTGCTGAAAAATTTGGGAAACTTGCTACTGCATAACTTTTTTGACCCAACCGTGACTTTTTTTATAGGACCGCAACTTTTTCCTCATTTTTGTTGCACCAAGTTTTGTGGCAGTTTTGTGAAAAAATCTGGCTATGGCGAAATGCTGCAATTCACTGCGAATCCATACCTGGCAAAAAAATGCACTCATCACTACCCACAGCATTGCCCACAAGCCATAAGTAGGCATTCTCTTCAAGGCCGAGACTCCAGGGTACACATTTCTCCATGTTGGTGAATATCTTATAGATATTTTGTTATGGCAATCCCCATTAACATTAAAGATAAAATTATACAGATTAGATGCTTGACATAAACAGAATAACACTTACTAAATCCACCATAACTAAGAGCATAACTATACCATTTTTTAAAATTAATTTCCCTTTGGGATCATTTAATTACAACCACCATTCCCTTTAGAACCTTTAAAAGAGAACTAAAGCTTAACTAAAGAAATAGGCTAGAAATGTTGTACATTATGTTTTGGGTTTGGGTTACCAGCCCAAGGTAACCACAGCCCTTTAGCAGGGAAGACCTGTGCCTTCAAAGAAGCCACCAGTAGCTACCCAACTTCTTTTCTGTTGATTCCCTGCACATGCTCTGTGCTGATGTCAGTTACTGAGCTTAGGGACCAATGCACAATATACTGTATATACAGAATATAAATGTAACAGTATAAGGTTGATAAGTAATTCATTCGGATTCATATAACATGGCAGCTGTGCAACCAGTGCAATTATCATCAGAATTTAATAATCAGAGCCAGCAATTTTTTGACCACGCCCCTTTTGTGGCCACGCCCCAATTACCACACCCCATTTTAAAAAAAATACTCCTTTTATATAGATCAAATGGCGGGAGCAGACGAAAATGTGCTATACCCTCATACTGAACGACCTAAGGAAAACAATACAGCAACTCCTACATATAAAATACAAATATAGAGAGCAGGCAGTCAGTTATAAGTGAGTTATAACTAAGTACCAGTTTTGCCCCCCATACACAGTAGCCCCCCCATACACAGTAGCCCCCAATACACAGTGCCCCAATACACAGTAGGCCCCCCATACACAGTAGCCCCCCCATACACAGTAGCCCCCAATACACAGTAGCTCCCATACACAGTAGCCCCCCATACACAGTAGCCCCCATACACAGTGCCCCCTATACACAGTGCCCCAATACACAGTAGCCCCCCATACACAGTAGCCCCCCCATACACAGTAGCCCCCCCCATACACAGTAGGCCCCCCATACACAGTAGCCCCCCCATACACAGTAGCCCCCAATACACAGTAGCCCCCAATACACAGTAGCCCCCCATACACAGTAGCCCCCATACACAGTGCCCCCTATACACAGTACCCCCCTATAAACAGTACCCCCCAATACACAGTACCCCCATACACAGTAGCCCCAATACACAGTAGCCCCCAATACACAGTAGTCTCCCATACACAGTACCCCCCATACACAGTGCCCCCTATACACAGTAGCCCCCCATACACAGTGCCCCCTATACACAGTAGCCCCCAATACACAGTGCCCCCTATACACAGTAGCCCCCAATAGTGCCCCTATAAACAGTAGCCCCTAATACACAGTACCCCCCAATACACAGTGTCCCCCATACACAGTGCCCCCTATACACAGTAGCCCCCCCATACACAGTACCTCCCATAGGCGCTCCGCCTTCGTCTGCGGCTTCATTATGCCTCTCCTTGTGCAGCGCGTCAGGCCCTTTTATAAGGTTGCGCCCCGTGCGTAATGACGTCACACCCACAGGCGCAACCTTATAAAAGGGCCTGTTGCGCTGCACAAGGAGAGGCATAACGAAGCCGCAGAAGAAGCATGAACATCCGGCTCCAGCCAGCGCATCCCGCTGTGCCGGATAGTTCCATGAATGTCCCGCAATGCGGAACATTCATGGAACAATCCGGGACAGCGGGATGCGCCATAAAAAGCGGGACTGTCCCGCGAAAAGCTTGGGGGGTATGCCCTAAGCTTAGCTTCTCAACAGCTGCTCAGAGCTCACTGAGCATGTGCACTGTCCCAGACAGTTCTAGCAGAATCCAAGATAAGGAGCTTCTGTGACAACTGTAAAGACCTTTATCATTATTACTTTTGGCTAATGTAGTCAGTTTAGTATATAAAATATAGCATTTCTAGCCATATTCATTTTTAGGGTTTAGTTATCCTTAAAGAAATAAACAAAAGGAATTCTGGGAATGAATTCCTTCTCCTTAAAGGAGAAGGAAAGGTAAAAACTAAGTAAGCTTTTCAGAAAGGTCTATGTAAATACAGCCATAAGCACTCACAGAAACGCTGCTCTCTTTCAAAAGAAACAGGATTTGTTGTCTCTTTGTTTTCCTGTGCAAGAGACATGCAGCTCTCTCATCTCACCCCTCTCCTGCTCCCCCCTCCCTCACGAATGCTAACAACTCCCTCCCTCCCCTTAGGAATGTGTGATCTGAGCCAATCAGCAGGAAGTACCTCATAGTCTTACAAACTGCGCATGTACACCTGTCTGGGTCTTGGTGCAGCAGCGAGGCATTATGGGAACTTATGAGCCTTATTATGAGAGCCTTGAGAGGAAACTTTCGCGCCTTTTCTTTATGTGACTGTGCCCTTTTTTATGCATCAACAAATTTTTGATGGGAAATTTCTCTGAAGTTTGCTAAACAATTTGCCAATGACGAAATGGGGAGATTCATTGTGAATCCATGCCTTCTGAAAAAATTTGCTCATCACTATATAAACAGCATTGTTATTCTTGCTTTCAATTAATGGGTATGTGATTGAGACAAACTATAAATCCTAAAAACAAATCAGCAACCCCCCATGTACATGCCAGTTGTTATCTAATATGTTTTTTCTGCTTTACGCAAAATGCAATTATTTTAATAATTCTTACTGTTTTTTATTTTTCTAGTGTGACAATGCACAAGGACTGAAGGCATTTTATGATGCTATTAAATATGGACCTAATCACTTGATGGTATTTGGAGGTGTATGTCCATCTGTAACATCTATTATTGCTGAGTCTTTAAAAGGATGGAATTTAGTTCAGGTAAGAAATGTTTTTTATATTTCACTAAAATGTAAATGGTTCTATATCCACTCATGGATTAAACGCATATAGTGTGAGCTGCATGTTGTAGCCAGGCACAACTGATTTGGGAAATCATCCCAAGCTGAATTCTTGGACAGGAGAAGCAATTAAGCAGCCCCTCAATTGTCTGGTAATGTGTCAGAATGGCCTACCATTAACAAGCTGGTTCAGGTCTTACCAGTGACAGGCATGTTTTACTGTGTAGTTGGCGGCTGTGGGGTTTGGATATAAGTGACTCAGTTGACACAGGGAACTACTGATCCAATGTTGGTGACTTTTCATACCCAAATCATTTCACAAGTATATTGGCTAGTATACAGTATATTTAGAGCAATAGGAGTACATTTTAATGAAATGTGCATCTGCAGTTGTAGTCTCCACACTGATAAATTGTATAGATTCTCGTAAACTTACCTATCTACATCTGGATCACACAATATATTCCAATAGGAATAGCACAGGATTAAATTAAAATTAAATTAACATTAAAACTTTAATGTTAATAAAACATGTACTCATGAACGACATGGACTGATTTTTCCTTAAAACAGTTTGCAAGATGCAAAACTTGGTAGACACACATTTGGGCTAGGTCTCTGCAGTCTCCAATGTGCACCTGGGTGGTTTGTTCTTAGTAGACATCTTACAGATTGAAGGAGCATATGAAAAAACACAGGCGCACACTCATAGATAAAGTCACCTCATAGAAGTCGGAGCTCTATTTTGATAATGTATAATACACTTCTATGATGTCGCTTTCTATAAGTGTGCAACTGTGTTTATGCTCATGATTTTAATAGTTTCATTGGTAACATGAAAAGTCTTATACATCAGAGTTCTTCAATCTGTATGTGACAGTTGCTTTCTTTAGTTATAAACTATGTTCTTAATTGATCTCTTTACCTCTAAAAAAACAAAGAGCAGAGAAATTAAGGTATCACTGTTTAGAGCCCTACATTTAAGAACTATTGTCTGACATGGCAAAATTTAATGAATTTAATTTTCATTGAATAGAAAACCCTATTCTGTGAATAATTTGCTTTCAACAAAGCATATTGATTCATGTATTTAATTACATAATGTACTATATTGCTCAAAATCTTTTTTTTGTATGAATCTCTGGCATTATGTTATACTGCAGGTTAGCAATTTACTTTTAGTTATTCCCAAGGAGTTTTACATTCCAACATATGCACATCTTTTATTAAAATGGAGCAGGTAGGCTGTAGAATATCATTTCTCTTCTTCTGTTTAGAAATATGTTTAGCTTAGTACATTTCTGATGTAGCCTAAATAAGGAATCCATGATCATTTTCATAACAGAATAGAATATATATAACACATGAAAAGTTAACTTTGAGGTGAACAACCCATGTGATGAACAAAATTTAAAAAATCATTGTTACAAATTACATTTCCGATTTCCATTTTAGTACATTTCTTTCACCAAGCTGTATAAACCAAAAAATGTTTATTTCCAAAGAAAAAAATTATATGTAAAACATAGATCCCTGCATCATTCCTCTTCTACAAAAGTGAAAAGTCTGCGATGGTAAAAACTTTACACTTAAATGGATACTCTTCTGGTTCATAGGAACATTATTTATAATTTATTAGAACATTTTTTTTTTCACCAGCAAACACATTTGTGCATTCTGTGTGTACACAATGGGGCCAATTCACTAAAGGTTGATAACGCTTATCGCATGCTTTTTTGTGTCAAAAAGCATGTGATAATTGTCCCGATTCATCAAAGTAATTTTGCATATTGCATGTGCAAAAAAACGCACTAAAAATCGCAATGCGTTATTTACCTCGCATTGCGTTAATTAGCGTATAGAAATAATACTAATACATGATTCACAAACACATATGAAGCGTTAAACGTGCAAAATATCGCATTAGTCTGTGCAAATATTAACAACTACTTGGGGTAGGCGGTACTTAAAGAAAATTGTGGTTCGTGAGCTTTTGGCAACACAACATGGACTTTGCAGTGGGATTTTTTCAAGTATATGTTGGCCCTAGAGTGATGCATCTTCCAGTTTTCAGGGAAATGGTAATTTTCAGAACAGTAGTTTTCCAAAAGTAATGGTTATGTGCGTAAAATTGTGCGGTAATATAGTACGCAGCGAAATATATCACGCACAGCGGGAAATAACGCATGCGGCGGGAAATAACACCAGAAAAACGCTCATCACAAGTTAAATAATGCAAAGAACATTGCGTCTTAATTATGACGTCTGTCCTTTTAGTGAATTAAGTCACAAAAAATATGAAGCGATAAAATTTTTAACACACGCTATAAATAGCGCTTGTTTTATCAAGTTTATGAATCAACTCCAATGTGTTTAATTTTCTTTGGTTATCAGACTCCAACTAATGTTTAAGGCAAGTGACACTTACCTCTCTCATGACACAGACATGTGATTTTGAACTTAAAAGTAGGCAACACTGTTCTGAATACAGGATAATTTTATCAGGTACTATAATTCTTTAGTAGCCACTGACTTTGCCAGAGTGGATGCATTTCTATGCAAATCATTATGACATTATGTTAGGCATTACAAACCTTGGAGAGCTTTAAATGATTCAGTTCAAAGTGACAATCGTGTACTTTGGGGTCACCTTTTGGTTAATTTTCAAATAAATTCCACCTTCAGCATACAGTATGGCCAGTGTAGTTGAGTAGTTGTCATGGCTGGTGGCTAAATCATGCTGACACAACAACAAGGGGGCCACAGTAGGGTGTCATGGACCACTGGTCTTATTTCTTGAAAAGGGACCAAATAGGAGGTTGGCAGGGTAGTAAACAGGAAGGAGGTAACAACAGAAAGTATCTTTTATACAGCATTAGAAAGTTAAAAGCAAGCACAGGAATGGTTAACTGACAGTAGGCACAGTCACAATATAGGTATAATATAGGTGTCAATTAACACAAATCCCAATGTCCCAATTTGCTCATATTGCTTTGTTTTCTTTGGGTACCTATAGGACTAATTGTTACTATGAAAATAATTTGAGCCCTGGGTGAAGCATTGTTCAGCAGCAATATGCTAATATGCTATTAAACAAATTACTCTACAGCAAATCAGCAAGTTGAGTTGTGGGATATAATTTTGAAATAAATAGTGTTTGACCTTTGGGTGTTGGTGCTAAACATTAGACTACAGGCCTCCCCACTCTGGACTATATATATATATATATATAGTCCAGAGTGGGGAGCACACCACAATCATGTACTGAAACCTAGGTGCCAGAGCTTATGACAAAATCATCAGTATAGTAGAGAATGTCGGCACTCATAGGATTTCCACAATCAAGCAAAAATAACAAAAAAGCTTTAAATATCAACGTTGAGATTTATTGGTCCCAACATTTCAGACCTGTACTAGGACTTTCATTAGGGAGTGACTAAATAAATCTCACTGTTGATATTTAAAGCTTTTTTTGTTATTTTTGCTTGATTGTGGAAATCCTATGAGTGCCGACATTCTCTACTATATATATATATATACATCAGGAGAGAGCCGGCACTCACGTCAATCGGGTCACAATAGCCTGGGTGCAGGTCCCAGTGAAGAATTAGATACAGCAGTGAAGAGATCCGCACTCTTCAGTCTTCTCAATAAACACCAGATTAATTCTATAAGACCTGTGAGTGCGGATCTCTTCACTGCTGTATATATATATATATATATATATATATATATATATATATATATATACAGGTATGGGATCCATTATCTGGAAACGCATTATCCAGAAAGCTCAGAATTACGGAAAGCCTTTCTCACATAGACTTCATTTTAATCAAATAATTAAGATTTTTAAAATGTATTTCCCTTTTTTCTGCAATAATAAACCAGTTCCTTGTATTTGATCCCAACTAAGATATAATTTATCCTTATTGGATGCAACCCAATCCTATTGGGTTTATTTAAGGTTGTATTGATACCCTTGGTCCCAAGCATTCTGGATAATGGGTCCTATACCTGTATATGATTATAGGTAAAGACTCATATGTTGACACATATGGGATGTAGCTAGATGATAATTGTGATTCTGGGCACAATAGGTACAGCAGGAAAGGGCCTGAGGGTAACTGGTTTGTCGAAAACTATAGAATCAGGATAGAGAATGCTAAAGTAGGTCACATGTTCACAACTGCTGGAGGGTAAATTATGGAAATCTTCTTAATCATACAATTTACTGATTTCGAAATTTGACAATGAATGGGACACTGGCCAGCAACACATCCCCTTTCCATGTGATGACTGCACTGCATTGATGCTTGAAAAACTAGTATTCTTACTATACAAGGAGCCACTGAAATAACAGGCAAAAATGAGCAACCCTTATTATATGCTTAAGCTTTGCATAAACCACAGTTATTTTGGATACACAAATAATTCTTTCATCTATATGTGGAGAGGCATATTTATTGATGCTGTAATAATCTGTATTCTGGGATTTGAGTAATTTTGATGACAGCTCTTTAATGAAAAATAGCTTTGGTTCTGTGTACCAATTCACAGAACCTCAAAGGCACAGAATGTGAGGTAGATTGAGTTGTCTGAGTGTAAATGGCTGGTCAGATCAAATGACTGGTCAGTTCAAGAGCATTGCGTACATTATCCCACTTGTTAATATTCAAATCTTTCAAAGTATGTATTTATCAGTTTTGCAGCATGTCATTTTGCAGTTTCTTGCAACCATAAACGAAAACCATGTATCAAGTTCATATTCAGTTATAATATTCATCCTCCCTCAAAATGTGAAAGCTGCGTAGACAACCTCTCAAGTCAGAAGCCAGAGCAAAATAATAGATGGAAGTGTCGCTTCCTGTCTTCCACAGGAAGTGGTCACAGTACTGACTGACAGGCTTTACTCAACAGTAGCAGGGAAAACTCTTCCCAGTTTACTCCTTCTGTGTCTCTCTGCTTGTGCTGCTGCCAGGAAGGAAAGGGGGGGAGAGGAGCAAAGGATTGCCTGTGACATCCCAAAGTCCCACCCACCCTATGCATATTCACTGCACTTTAAGGAACTGCTGTTCTGTTACTGAAGTCTATCAGGGCCAGCTGCCCCAGCTACATACTGAAGAGTCTAAACCAGAAGCTGGCAAAAGGGCTGGGTAGAGTACAGTTTTCAAGCAGTTATGGACATATTTGAACCCAAAGGTATTAAAATAAAAGCACTTACTTCTATTTTACATTATTTTACATGGTTTAGTTTAGTGCATTGTAAAACTGTATGGTATATGTCCCCTTTAAATAATGGACCATAATGCAAAATGTAAATATATACATTTACTTCTATTTACAGTCATAGTTTTTTAATAGTTTTCTGTACTCACTAGTTATGAGCAAAACTTTTCGACAGGCATAGATTTGCAGTGAATTTCCGTGTTTCGCCATTGGCGGATTTTTTTGTGAAACGGGCACCAAAATTTTGCACGTAAAAAAATCACAGCTCCAGTCAAAGAAATTCTGCATGTCAAACAAAAATTGCACATCTCATTTCTTTTACAATTTACGTAACGTAATTTACGTTTCACAATTTTTTTCAATGTTTCACAAATTTTTGGGTGAAGCGAAATGGGACAGATTTGCTCATCACTAGTACTCTCCTTAAAAGTCACAAGACTCCTTTTTATATTGTGGTGAGGCATTGCTACAGCCATTGTGCTAACTTTCTAGGAGTCATTTTAGTTAATTTCCAGTCTCAGAAAAAAAAAAGCCATGCATTAATCTCAGGCATTTTAGGCCTAGGGGAATCAAACCAATAAAGCATTATGCAAAATAATATTTTTCTTTTCATTATTGCTCAATTCAAATCATCTTAATTTCAGGGTCTCCCATTGCTCTTTTGCTTTTTTCTTACGTGTCTTGCAATGCATTTTCAATTTACCCACCAAAAGAAGACATTTTAATACTAATTAAAACCCTGGGCAATTTATACACTAACTCTTTGGGGCACATTCATGAAATCACGAGTTCAAATCCCGAATGGGAAAAATTCGGATTGGATACGATAAGTTCTGAAGATTTTATCACGAAAATGCCTACGAAAATATCGTATTAGTCACGATAATATCATATTGGTGATCGGATAGGATCGCATAGGAATCAATGGCACTGTGCAGCTCCAACCTGGCCCAAGGAAAGTCACGATAACGAAGCTTGAATAAATCCGAAACTTTCGTACTTGGCGCAACAATATGATCTTGTTGCAAAGTACGAAAAAGTTGCGCAAGGTGCGTAAAAGTTGCAGAAAATACGCTCGGAGCGTTCATGCATTAATAAATGTCCCCCTTTGTGTAATTTACTTAATAGATCAGAGACTAAAAATTCTAAAAAACAAGAGAAAATGTTTTTCTGCAGAGGGTATCCCTCATAACATGTTATCACTCAAATAACCTCTCATTAGTGTCATTTCATGGTATTGATTGGACTGTAATCCTCTAAGAAGTCAATGCCTTTAACTTGTACAGAACATCATCAGTACATTCCTTTATCCTTAAACATTATTCTTGTAACTTAATCCTCCTTGGGCAATGCTCATTACAAAGCATCATAGTGAGGCTTTATTTCAGTAAACCTTCCCAAGAGGCTACACATTAAAACACTAAACTAGTTTTGTTTTAGTAAATAAAGAACCAATATAATCCAATCCACAAATCATTTCCAATAAGAAAACTGATATCAGCTGAAATTAATACAGGTATGGGACCCATTATCCCGAAACCCCTTATCCAGAAGTTCAGAATTACAAAAAAGCCATATCTTATAGACTCCATTTTAATCAAATAATTCAAATTTTTTTAAAATTATTTCCTTTTTCTCTATTATAATAAGACAGTACCTTGTACTTGATCCCAACTAAGATATAAATAATCATTATTGGAGCCAAAACAATCCTACTGGGTTTAATTACTGTGTAATTTTTTTGTAGACTTAGGGGCTGATTTACTTACCCACGAACGGGTCGAATGGAGTCCGATTGCGTTTTTTTCGTAATGATCGGTACTTTGCGATTTTTTCGTATGTTTTGCGATTTTTTCGGATTCTGTACGAATTTTTCGGATCCAATACGATTTTTGCGTAAAAACGCGAGTTTTCCTATCCATTACGAAAGTTGCGTAAAAAGTTGCGCATTTTGCGTAGCGTTAAAACTTACGCGAAAAGTTGCGCATTTTTCGTAGCGTTAAGTTTTTTCGCGTATTTGTTTTCAAGTCGGAACTTTTCCAATTTGGGTCGGATTCGTGGGTTAGTAAATCAGCCCCTTAGGGGCTGATTTACTAAGACACGAATTCCAACCGAATTGGAAGAATTCCGATTGGAAAACGAACATTTTGCGACTTTTTCGTATTTTTTGCGATTTTTTCTGCAACGTTTCGCGCAAGTTTTAACACTACGAAAAAATCGCAACTTTTTGCGCAAGTTTTAACGCTACGAAAAAATCGCATCTTTCGGAATGGCTACGAAAAACTCGCGTTTTTTCGCAAAAATCGTATTTGTAACGAAAAAGTCGTGATAATTTTCCGAAAAAATCGCAAAGTACCGATCATTACGAAAAAAACGCAATCGGACGCATTCGGCCCGTTCGTGGGTTAGTAAATGTGCCCCTTAAGGTATGGAGATCTGAATTAAAGAATGATCCATTATCTGAAAAACCCAAGGTCCCAAGCATTCTGGATAACAGGTCCCATACCTGTACAAATATGTAAAAGGCAAACTAGTGTCCTAATCTTTGTAAACAACTAGATATTTTATGCGCTTGCAAAAAAGATTCCAATTCTTTTTACAAATTTTACTTTTACTTACCTAAAAATATTACACCCATTCTTCTTTTTGCTTTTGTACTCTAGAATCTAATAGGGTTGATTCACTAAAGTGCGATAACGCTTATTGCGTGTTTTTTAGCGTTAAACTATACGTGAAAAAAATGCGAGATTCGCTAAAGTATTATCGCATACGTTAAGTCGCATATCACGTGCATTAATTAGCGCGCATACTAATGCATGAGTCACAAACACTTAGACGCGCTAAATATCGCATTAGTCTATGCGAAAATTAACACCTACTTGGAGCAGGCGGTAATTATAGAAAAGTACAGTTCATGAGCTTTTGGCAACACAATAAGGACTTTGCAGTGGGATTTATTCAAGTATGTGTTGGCCCTAGAGTGATGTAGCTTCCAGTTTGCAGGGAAATGGTCATTTAAAAAAAAAAGTAGTTTTACAAATGTAACGGTGTGTATGGCTAATATAGCATGCGCACGAAAAGTAGCGCACATGCATAAGCATACGCAACAAGTAGCGCGCTGCGTTAATTAGCGTGCGTTGCGTCAAATACCGCACGAAAATAGTCTTCGCGACTTAAATAACGCAAACAGCATCGCGTCTAAATTAACGCAAATATCCTTTTAGTAAATTGTGTGTTAAGACGCGATCAAATTTTTAGCGCATGCTATAAATAGCGCCCTTGTTTTAACGCACATTAGTGAATCAGCCCTAATGTCTCTTATAACAATATTTCTATTGTGGATTGTTTTCATGCCTAATGCTACCTACTACACCATGCTGCTCTTTCATACTTACCCTTGATCCCACTGATGTTTCTTACTTACTGTATTATCTTCAACTACCCCTGTTCTTCTTATTTGCCTATTGTCCCATCATCCTCTACTGTTTTCGATATCTACTTAGTTCCTTTTGTCCTTTTTCTCCTGTTATTTTATAAATTACCAAACACAACACTTGTTTATCACTTATGGGCTTATTTATTAATTTTTGTTTTTCTGAATTGGAGAGTTTTTTCATATTACGAATAAACTTGCATGTAAAAAAAACCTTGCATGTATGTTTATTTATTAATATGGAAAGCGTAGAATTTACAAACTCGAAAAAATCTGAAATTGAAAATATAGCTTGATTTTATCTAGGATAACTCCCATTGACTTCTACATAAACTCACAAATTTTTAGATGGAGAAGTTTTACATTCCAGTCTTCAGTTGTTTTTTATCAGACATTTGAGTTTTTGAACCATAATTGGAATATTGGGAGTTTTTGAGCAAAAAACTTGAATTTTGGAAACAATTTGAATACAAACGTTGATAAATTACCCACTTATTGTCATATACAGTAGTCATATTTTGCTCATTGTGTCCTACTGATTCTTTACACAGTTCCTGGATGTAATACATTAACCTTTCTTCCTTTTTTGCCTTTCTGCCCCTTGTGATGTCTTTATCTTTAGAAAATATGCTGTTCATCAGGGCACTACAGCAAAATCCTTTTAGGGTCTCCCTTTTTTATAAAGATATACAGTAGAACCCTGCTTATACGTACCTGAAAATTACAGTGTTTATTTGCGGTTCGGCACAGATAAGCAATGTTATTTTTTTCCCTTTTTTTCATTTCCACTTTCTCGATGTCCCAAAATTATAGAGTATTCACATTGCTATTGTGAACATCAAGAGCAGCTAGTTTGTGAATGATTATCCCATTTATTAA
The DNA here is from genome assembly GCF_000004195.4 of Xenopus tropicalis. Classification (NCBI taxonomy): domain Eukaryota; kingdom Metazoa; phylum Chordata; class Amphibia; order Anura; family Pipidae; genus Xenopus; species Xenopus tropicalis. The sequence continues at coordinate 77,589,433 of NC_030682.2, read as the reverse complement.
TTAAAGCACACCTAATATTATTAACATTTATCCAACATTAGGCAAGGTTCAAGGGATAAATCCTAATAAGTGTACAATCTGGATGCTCATAATGGATAACATAAGGGATTTTTCTTTATTATGGGCGTTGAAAAATCCGCACATAAACTAAAGGAGCTGACCTTGACTGAGTATTGTTAAAAAAAGTGTGCTAAGGGGATCTATTGCAAAATTTAATATAAGCTTCAGTGAAATAAGGAACCTTCTAAAATTAATTTAATACATATTCTGCACTGTTTATGAAATAATCCAGTTTAAATTAGGAATGGGATTTATCTTTTTAGCTTAAAATATTTAGATATTTCATATATTATTCTTACATTTTATTTTCATCTTTATCTTGAAATAATTAGATCATTTGGGACAAATGGTAATTCTCAGCTAGAATTGTAAATGTACTTTTTTTAAATTATGTACAGAATGCTGCTGCAAGATCTATAAAAAGATACGTATTATCAATAAACTGTGTCAGATGCATTGCCCCTTGCAATCACAATTATGCTGGCATAAAGAGGAAAATGCACATTCTAAATAAAAACATGGCATTTGTGTCTAAAATTGAACTTTGTACACTGTGGTATATAATTGTCTCCTACTGTATGTATGTATGTAGAAACATCCATTAATTCTTGTGCACTGTGTAAAGTATGCTATTTTTGTTCAGTTCAAATCTGCTGAATTTGATGAGCATAAGCAAAAGATAATGGATAAAGATTTTGTTTAAAATAATTTAAAATAATTTCCAGTCAATTGTGATGTGCAACATTCAAAAGGTCTTATTGGTTAAACCAATTGCAGCAGGTAAAGTGCAAAAAGAAAAAGACTGTAATCAGCCATTTTTTATCACTTTTAAAGCTGTGTTGGGCTGTGACAGTGTAGAGACCTGAGACACGGAACTTCAAAGGATCTAAGAGGGGTGGGCTGGGGGAGGCAGGTAGGCATCTCTTCACCTGCCCCTAACTTGCACATCATTTGCACAAAGGCACAGACCACATCAGTGCTCTGTCCATACATCCAGCCTTAAGGCTGGCAGTAATGACAGGGCTGAGCTACGCCTTCTGACACTGCGGTCTTCACTAAATGCCTGATTCTTCATCCAGCACTCAGTGCAGAGAACAGCAGACCTAGGGGGTGCAAGTGCTTTTCAAATAAGCAAAGGGGTGCATTCCCCTTAGTGTTCTTGCATTTTGCCGGCAGTGTCCTAAAGTCTTAAGTAAATCATGGGGACAAGGGCACTGCTACCATGAGGGGAATTTGTGAAACGCAAGTGCTGCACATCTTTTTTGGTGCACGCAACTTTTTTTTAACATGACTGCGCCTATTTTGACATGACCGCAAATTTTTATTGAAGTCTCGCAAGAAAATTCAGCAATGGCGAAATGCAGAAATTTGCTGCGAATCCATGCCTGGCGAAAAGATTTGCCCATCTCTACTGTACATATTTAACTGCCTCTGTATCTTAATATATGTAGAAAAGCTTTTAACTACACGTACAAAAGCCCAAGTAATAAAATATATTTTGTTGTTGTGTTTTTTGCTTGCTCTAAAATGTAATCTATAACCTTTTACGTAAGCTGATACACACCATTGATTTTCCCATAAAAATGCACAGAAAGCAATGTTGGAGTCAACTGCCTCTTTTCTAAGCAATACACTGTACTGTCAAGAAAAACTTAACTAGAAAGATTTATCCCTGCCAAGTGTGTTAACAGACTTTGCTAAGTAGAATGCTTACCCTTATAATGCAAAAACAGCATAAATATTATTTTTTTTGTAAAATTTTAGAATGCAAGTATAATAAGAAGCAAGTCATTAACCAACAACATGTAGGTTGTAATTGGAGTCCATTTACTGGTCTGGTATTGCTAAGCACATTATTAAGAGACTGCTATAAGCTAACTAGTCCAATATTACATAACAAAAGGAGGAGGCCAAACATTGGAATCTAGCAATCATCTACAAAGCTAATTAGGGTCACTACTATGACAGGGAAATTATGTATAGTTGTACAACTTTATGTTGTAGTGCAATGATGTGAATCAGCCACTATCCTTGGAGAGAGGAGCTTATGTTAGATGGGTTTGTACCGCACTCACTTGTGTATTTATAAGTGTCTCCTATATACTGAGTTACATTGCTACTATAAACATCTTTTTTCACCCATAAATATTTATTCTGCTAATATTAGGGAGGTTTAATATGATGCAATTAAGACCTGGTGTTTTATTGACTTCTCATATGTTAGTGAGCGGATATTAGGCCTATTGTATTGATGTGTTATGTTGGGAGATAATAGGAAAAGCATGTCACCTTAAGTTATCATATTAATGTTTTTTGTTTTGTTTTCATTATTATTAACAAAATTCCAAGAAATATCATTTCAGTTTTGTGCCACAGCATTAGTACAGCAATATATTTTTCATCCATTTGTAAGACATTCTGGTTAAGAGCCTGCAGCCCAGCAGACATTAGATGACACCCTCTATAGCAGGCCAGACAGTATCCTCTGCACTAAGGATGATTTAGCCATGTGGGGCAGAGTTGGCAGCTTTTCATCTTGTTAAATAAAACAGTGGGAAGAGCAATAAATGGACTTCAGTTAAAACCTGCATGTTATTAGATAATGACTATGCTTGCTTTTTATTGGTTCAGGAATTTGACTGACAGTGACAAAATGGATATTTTGTGGAACCAAGTATTCATTTTGTCTATAGAATGAATTCTGTGCTATAGAATCTTGATTTCTGTCAAAAGCATCTATTTTGTCAAGCTTGGAATATGCTAGTCAGTTACACCATTATAAATTTTGTCAACGTTTTGTTTTACATAATTTATTCTAAGTAACTTTACACATAACTGGTTTTGTTGTATGGATGCTATACATTTGTGGGACAGATTGCTTGTTAAAATTTACAGAATGGGGTTTTTAATATAATGATATCCTTTTGTGCACAAAATTGATTTTGTTCTCATTGTTCACTAGAAATATGCCTTTTGTATATTTTTTACCAGTGTATATTGCCACGCATTCATCTTGTGTACTAGGGATTGTTTTTTTTTGTATGCAGAATGTATTTTTGTAGATAAGTGTACTTGGGACAAACAGCACCTCTTACAGTAGTAAAGTACTGAAAACCTGGTGCCTCTGCTCAGTTTATCTTGCAGGGCACAGTGGCACTAGGAGCAGAATAATTTGTGTACAACAATTGAATGCAATGAGGCCTATCATATGTAACTGTATTCATTTATAATAATAATTATTATGGGACCTGTTATCCATAAACCATTTTCTAGAAAGCTCTGAAATTCAGGAAGGCCATATCCCATTTAATCAAATAATTCAGATTTTTACAATTGATTTACAATTGATTTACAATGATTTACAATGGATTACACATCCATAAATTCCCTAATCTTTGTCTATAATTTTACCTGTTTTCTGATGCAGAAAGGTACTAGGAGTTTTCTGTTTATTTTCAAAAGTTCTCCTTTGTTGGCGTGTTAAACATGATTCTTGTATCATTAGGAGTTTTTCAAATACCATGCTTGAAAACGACATCCCCCATAATTCCTCTCTTTATCTTTCTTATAAATTACCCTCCATTTTCCAGCCTGCGCTTTCCCCCTTTCTCCCTGCACACTCTCTCTTTTGGCACTCGGTCGCAGCACTAAAAGGAACTTCTATGCTAAGCTATATTAGCTTCAAACGATCCCTCCAGCAAGCATAAAAGTTAAAGCACCCTTGCCTTAATCAGTCAGTGCTCTGAGGATCACAGGTCTCTGAAGGGGCAGGATTGAAAAAAGGTTATCAAAGGGTTACGGTTTTACTTTCTGTGTGATGGAGTGACGATTTATGATGCCGACTACTTCACACTGAAGCCGTCTATAAGGCTAATGTCCCAAGGAGTGATTTAGTCACCCATGATAGATTTGTGCTACCGCAGGTGACTAATTGCTCCAAAATGCCTTTCCATCGGAAACAAAGGCAATCGCTGATGGAAAGGCCTATGCATCACTTCGGTTTTTCTGAAGTGGCATGAAGTTGCCTGCAGGAGGAAACTTTGGGCAATTTCAGAAAACCAAAGCACTACATAGGTGTTTCCACCAGAGATTGCCTTTGCTGCAGGTGGAAAGGCATTTTGGAGCAATATGATTATTTTTCTGGGTGTTTATTAATTACGGAATAGTGATGAGCAAATTTTTTCGCCAGGCATGGATTCGCAGCTAAATTCCGCATTTCGCCATTGGCAAATTATTTTGTGAAACTTTTGTGAAAATTCACTGTGGAAAAAGTCCTTAATGTAGACCTGATAGTTTTTCTTTGTCAACTAAGAACAGAGAATAATCTTTCTAGTATGTAATGAAGTAAAGGGCACTATCTTTATATTTAATGGTGACAAACTGATTTCCAACATCTAGCTACAGTCATGCCTCTTAATGAGTCCCAGTAGGCAAATCAGTTTGGCAGTGCACAGTCCCCAACAGGTAAGTTGCTGTGGAAATACACTGTAATAAATTCTAGCTATGCACTGTCATTTCAAAACAAGTGAGAGAATACATTTGTAGCTCAAAATATAAACCTTGATTTATAATTATTATGCATTCACTATATTTATCTTCTGTTTTTGTATCCCTTAAACTATACAGTTCCATTTAAATAAACTCTGCAGCCATACAAAATATGCTTTCCACTTTGACTTTGCTAAATGTACGTGCAATGCACTTAGGGCTTACTGTTCATTCTGTCCATAGTGTTGGTTGCGTGTTAAATTCACAACTTGTATCGAACCACTGCTTAGGCACTAAAAAGTATTCTCTGTACATGCCCTGTGAAATCATTAGCAGAAGGTTCAACCAATGGTATAATGCAGTGCTGTCCAACTTCTGTGGTACCGAGGGCCGGAATTTTTCTGGCCTACATGGTGCAGGGCTGATAATGGAAGCCAGTTTTGACCACTCCCCTTTTTTTAAACTGCACGCACTTCACACCACACCCATGTAAGACCATACCCCCATTAATGGTAGTGCAGCAAAAACCCAAATGGTTGGTGGTCACTGTATGGATATTCATGTGTGAAAGAATTATATTATGCCATTTTAAGACACACCCTTAAATCCATATGCCTCATTCTTCCCTGCAGATAGCACAGCAACCCCCAGCATATAATTACACACCTTAGGGACCATTTAATGGCTATTTCAAAATGCTAACAAACTCCCAGAACAATCCCCTTCCAGGTTCACCTCCCACAGGCAGCATAGGGCAGGCAGAGTATGGCACACACAGGCAGGGTAGGGCAGCCAGAGTACTGCCTGTGTGTGTCATAGTCTGCCTGCCCTATGCTGCGGATGTGTGCCATACTATGCCTGCCCTATGCAGCTTTTGTGTACCATACTCTGCCTGCCCTATGCAGATACATTTATATCTGCAAACAGCATACACACACAGAGACCCTTATTTAGCATACATTTCATCAAGAATGCAGGCTCACACAGGCAGAACTGTCTTTGACAAAAGTTCTGCTTTGTTTGAGCTGAGCTCAGGAGAGGAGGTTAGGAGCAAACAGCAGAGAGTTGCAGCTGAATTTCTACGGGAACCAGCAATGCCATCTCTTTACTGGCTGCTAGACTAGAGAGTGTGTTAAGTAATCTGAGGTTAGAACAACTGAGCATGCACACAAACCAACAGCCAAAGCAAATTCCTGAGGGAGGGGGCTGAGTGGGTTACAGGAGGAGAAGGAAAAATCTAAGTGATTAAGGGGATGTTGCAGCCTTAATATTAAACCTTACTTTTTTTAAAAATACATGTCCTTTAAAAGAAAACTATACCCTCAGAATGGATACTTGAGCAACAGATAGTTTATATTATGTTAAGTGACCTATTAAAGAATATCCCAAACTGGAATATATATGTTAGTAAATATTGCCCCTTTACATCCTTTCCCTTGATCCACCATTTAGTGATGGTCTGTGAGCTTCCTTTAGAGATCACATGACCAGAAATAATGCAGCTTTAACTGTAAGAGGAAAAAGTGTGGAAGCAAAAGATAGAACTCTGCCCATTAATCGGCTGATGTGGCCTAGAATGTATGTGTGCCCTTGGCTTGTTTGTGTGCACTGTGAATCCCACAAAGGCGGCCCTCAATTCTTAAAATTGCAATTTTCTATTTAGGAGTACCCAATAGCACAAACTACTAAAAAAGTATATTTTTATGAAAATGGTTTATTTCGATGAAGCAGGCTTTATGCAATATATTTTTATAGAGATCTACATTGTTTGGGGGTATAATTTTCCTTGGAGAATCCGAGAGTGCCTAATGGGATGGAGAAAAGTATTCCAGAGAATGGCTGGAGTGAGGAGAAGAGAAGGAGGCTGTCTGCAGACCGAAGGTTCTGGGGGTATACTCGGTGATTAGGGTTGTTACATATAGTGGTGCAGCACTGGTGAGCACTTTGTAGATGAGTGCAAGAATCTTAAATTGAATCCCTTATTTGACAAGTAGCCAGTGCAGGTACTGGTACATAGACACATCACTTGTGAAGCCAGAGGGGTGTAAGAATCTGGCAGCAGTGTTCATGATGGATTAGAGTGGGTTTCAGTTTAGACTGGGGGAGTTCACATAGCAGTGAGTTACAGTAGTCTAAATGAGATATAATGAGGGCATGGATGAGAACTTTGGTAGTCTTTTGTGTGAGAAATGTGTGTGATGTTCCTGTAACCCTTTCTTGGCACACTCATTTATTTTGGGCTGTATACCTGTTTAAAGGAGAAGGAAAGGCTAGTAAAGAGTTAATCTCAAAATGCAGGCATACCTTCAGTTGTCTCAATAGTGCCCTTAAGTCTCCCCATATTTCTCCCGTTCAGAGGATCAGAAGCCAAACAGTAAGGAAAAACGCTGAGCTGGGTAGAGAAGATTCCCATAATGCATCGCTCATCCCCAGACTTGGAGACTTAGAACTGTAGGCGGCGCATGCGCAGAAACAGGAGGCTCCCCCTAGCGTCTGCAGCTGCAGCATGAGACACAGGTGCTGGTAGTGGGGAGAGGCAAGGGGGACAAGCGGCGGTGCTGGTAGGGGGGAGAGGCAAGGGGGACATGAGCGGCGGTGCTGGTAGGGGGGAGAGGCAAGGGGGACACGAGCGGCGGTGCTGGTAGGGGGGAGAGGCAAGGGGGACACGAGCGGCGGTGCTGGTAGGGGGGAGAGGCAAGTGGGACATGAGCGAGCGGTGCTGGTAGGGGGGAGAGGCAAGGGGGACACAAGTGGCGGTGCTGGTAGGGGGGAGAGGCAAGGGGGACACGAGCAGCGGTGCTGGTAGGGGGGAGAGGCAAGTGGGACACGAGCGGCGGTGCTGGTAGGGGGGAGAGGCAAGGGGGACAAGCGGCGGTGCTGGTAGGGGGGAGAGGCAAGGGGGACAAGCGGCGGTGCTGGTAGGGGGGAGAGGCAAGGGGGACAAGCGGCGGTGCTGGTAGGGGGGAGAGGCAAGGGGGACACGAGCGGCGGTGCTGGTAGGGGGGAGAGGCAAGTGGGACACGAGCGGCGGTGCTGGTAGGGGGGAGAGGCAAGGGGGACAAGCGGCGGTGCTGGTAGAGGGGAGAGGCAAGGGGGACAAGCGGCTGTGCTGGTTGGGGGGAGAGGCAAGGGGGACAAGCGGCGGTGCTGGTAGGGGGGAGAGGCAAGGGGGACAAGCGGCGGTGCTGGTAGGGGGAGAGGCAAGGGGGACAAGCGGCGGTGCTGGTAGGGGGAGAGGCAAGGGGGACAAGCGGCGGTGCTGGTAGGGGGAGAGGCAAGGGGGACAAGCGGCGGTGCTGGTAGGGGGGAGAGGCAAGGGGGACAAGCGGCGGTGCTGGTAGGGGGGAGAGGCAAAGGGGATGCAGCTCCAGACAGTTGTTGAGGAAAGAGAGAATGTAGAATGTAGCAGTGTATCTCTGTAAATCTTTCATTAGGCAAGCTAGAAATATAGCGTTTTTACACAGCAATAGTAGTACTATTTAATAGTGTGGTTAATAGATTTTGACTTTCCTTCTCCTTTAAACAGGAAATTTGGTTCCCCTTGCAATAGTGAAAGGTACTGGGAAATGGGATTTTAGCGCAGTGCCTCCACCTAGTGGACACTGAGGAGCACACCTCAGGGGGGTTTCTACTAGATGAAATTGCTATTAGACAGTCAGTGACACAAGTACAGTAATATCTTAGTTGTCTAATAGGTTTTCAAGTATCTATACTTAGGTTGTAATCCAGCAGTGCCTATGAAAATATCATGAAGCACCTCTACAATGTCACTTTCAGTTACACAGCACTCAGCTTTTATATGGCTGGGGGTAAATGCAATTTCACCATATCTGTGTATTTATATAGAATTCAGCCACCCCCAAGAATATATAATACAGGGCCTTCTTACTGCAGTTTTTCTTTGTATGCAGGAGGGAGATAGTTTTACTATGTTTATATACAGTATTTAGGTTAAAATTTAGCACCCCCTGATTATATCATGTAGTGCCTGGACAATGTTAGCCTTCATTTTTGTAGAGCTCAGTTTTTATTTATCTGGGATCATAAAGCAGTTCACCATTGTTAATATAACATTTAATGATCATCTAGCAACCCCTTAAGATTTCACAATTCGGACCTTTTCAGTACAATATATTCTGTTTGTTGCAATACTAATTTATTTATTTACCTGGGCATTGCTTAATTCATTTAAGCTATATGCAGTTCTTTTCGCCAGGTACTGCTTGTCTTGTAATCACTTGCCACTTATTACCTTTCATGGTGTTGGTAGGAAAATATACATTTCTGTTTTTTATGACACTGTATTGGCAAGTTATGGATAAAAATTAGTCTGTTATCTGTTTGTTTGGAAATTCTGCATAATATGGATCCTGCATATGTTAGGTTACCCTTAATAATATAAGGTAGCATAGTATAGCAGCTAACACATTCAGAGACTGCATATAAGGTAAAGCTAATGCATGGTTACTGCTAGTCTGGTTATTAAATCCCTAAATAGTGTTTTAGTTCATAGTTTACTATGCTTGGATTACATGAGTGGGGGGGGGCAAACAAGGAGTAAGGGTACAAGCAAGTGAGAAACTAATAGCCTCCATCCCAGTCATGACAGGGTTATCAGTTATTTCTTTACTATAATATCAAAGCCTAACACCAATAATGGTAATTTGCTTAGTATAGTGTTCTGATTCAGAGGTAGGAAGCCGTAGTGTGGTTGTCTAATCCCGAAGGTGGGTAGCCACAGTGTGGTGGTTTCCATGCAAGATATGAATGGATACATGTATTGTGTTTCCTTAATGGCTATGGTGATAACAGCATGTCAAAGTGGTTGGGTGAGCTTACCCTTTGTGCTGGGGTCTTGTGGCTGAGTGGATGGGCTGCTATGGATGCAGCATGGCAAAGTGGGTGGTTGACCTTACCCTCTAAGTCAGGCTTGTGCAACTGAAGGGAGGTCCCTACAGAGTGGATGGGCTGCTACAGAAGCTGCATGGCAAAGTGGTTGGTTGACCTTACCCTCTGAGTTGTTGATGTACGGCTGCCTTACCCTCTGAGTTGGGCATGTGCGGCTGGAGGGAGGTCTCTACAGAGTGGATGGGTTGCTACTGAAGCAGCATGGCAAAGTGGTTCGTTGGCCGTACCCTCTAAGTTGGTGATGTGTGGCTGGAGGGGGTCTCTACAGAGTGAATTGGCTTCTAAGGAAGCACTATGACATAGCAGTATGGCAAAGTGGTTGGTTGACCTTACCCTCTGAGATGGGCATGTGCAGGTGGAGGGCCCTCAGAGCAGATGGGCAGGCTGAACTGCACTCCTTTATTATTAAAAGAAAGGTAAGTTTGGTATCCAGGATGGACTGAAATTGTTATTGAAAGTCTGTGTAAGCATCTTAATCTAACACATGGGCAGAGTAAATGGTAATTAGTAGCACAATAATGCTACAATTTCCTTAGTCAAGTCTCCAGGCCAATGGAATGTTCTAATTTCCATGTTTTTTTGTGCTGATCCAGTACTCTAGCAGTGAACTGTTTTGTCTTGCATTGCAGGCAACTTAGTGGTAAGATTGCCTTGCTTTAACTTGCCCGACAAATATACATTCATAGGAGGGTGACTGACTTTGCTGGCAGTTGCATACGGTCAATGATTATTTAAAATGTATTCCAAAGGAATTTTTTTATGTTTTTTGCATGCATATAATGTTGAAAACATACATATCATAAGGCTAATAACAAATATTATTCCATCCTGTGGTACTGTATGTTTGGTAAAAACATACAAAAATGTTTTGTGAATATTTATTTTTCCTTTGCTATGTTTTATTAACTAATAAGTAGGGATGTAGCGAACCCGCGCAAAAATGTTCGCGAACCCGTTCGCGGACTTTCGCCAAAACTCGCGAATATTCGCGAACTTTGCGAACCCCATAGACTTCAAAGGGAAGGCGAACTTTAAAACCTAGAAAAGCCATTTCTGGCCAGAAAAATGATTTTAAAGTTGTTTAAAGGGTGCCACGACCTGGACAGTGGCATGCAGGAGGGGGATCAAGGGCAAAAACTTCTCAGAAAAATACTTTAAAAAAAAACGCCAAAAAATAACGCAAAAAAACGCAAAAAAATAACGCCAAAAAAAACCGCAAGCTATTCCTATGTATATGCATAGGCGATAAAACGCGGCGGAAAAACGCGGCGGGAAAACCAAGGCGAAAAAACGCGGCGCCAAAAAAAAACGCGGCGAACCCAAAGTGGCGAACATCGGCAAAAGTCCGCGAATTTTCGCGAACGCGAACACCCGATGTTCGCGCGAATTAGTTCGCCGGCGAACAGTTCGCTACATCTCTACTAATAAGCAATAGTTGAAAAGTTATGGTGGGGCTGAGTGTGACAGTAGGACCTTGCCAGAGTACTGCACAGGAACAGGAAAAAGGAGGCTCTCTCCTGTGACTGCATGGTGGATTAATTGATACAGACGCTACTACTGCTTGTGCTAGGTGACAGCCTGCTTGGATTTCCTATCATTGAGACACTGTGGATTCAGGACCGGCAACAGGGCTGTTGAACTTCTCTCTTGGTGGGAGAGTTGGGGCCATCCTCTCTGTAGGTAGAGGCAGCCTAATACTCAGTGGTGGATATAATGACATAGTGCTGATCACTTTTCAATAGAGCAGACTCTATTAAGTATAAGTATGCAAGTGCAAAAACTGTCATAGAAAATGCAATGGCCTTTACACAGTGATGTTGTCTGTAAAAAACCACAGCAGAGAACTATATATTATTCTGTTCTTTAAACTCAGTTTTATAAATATGCCTCTTTAGAGTCCATCTGCTTTTTGTATTCTCTATCTATGCCAAGCCATGCCTCTCTCTAACCTAGAAGCACCTGTTCTTTCCTAATAGTAGGCATTTCCACTGTATTGGAACAGGCTGTCATATGCTGCATTTCTCATTCACTTGATTATTATAGTATTCTATAATAACTACTTAATTACCTTCCTTTAATTTTTCAGCTCTTCATCAGAAAAAAATATTTGTTTTTAAATGAGATAATGACTAGCCTAATTAAAAGTAGGATTTTTCACATGATAAATATGATCATGCCAAGTCCAAGATCTGTTTTCATGAGTTATATAATCTGCCATCTAATATCATCTGAAAGGAATATGAAAATTCTCATGGTGAGTTCAAGCAATAATGTGGGTTGCCAGGGAAACAAGTAAAATGTGGAAATGCCATGCTGCTCCCTGTTCCATCTGATGCAGATTTATATTAACTATATGTAAACTAATTATGCTTTCAAAATTTTTAATTGGAAACAGCAGTAAAAAAGGATATAAATCCTACAATTATTGATTAACATATTCATCTGTAATGCCCATATCTGACAGTTTTTTCACTAAAACAAAATTCTCAGAAAAATGGTGTAAAAAGCCACATAAAATGATATAGTGTATTTTATTTTACACCATCCAAAAGTCAGATTTGATGTTTTTATTTTACACAGCTTCAGACTTTTTGCCTTGGGCTGGTACAGAAGTCCAAAAGATAATGTACAACTGCCCTACTTCTTTAGTTAAGTTTTAGATCTCCTTTAAACTTTCAAGTGGAATGGGAAACTGGTGCCTGTGAACAGATATACACTATCTTTAAGGGCGAAGACATAAGCAGCAATTAGTCAGCAAAATTTTTGAAAAAGTTGCGACAACTAATTGTGCCCTGGAAAAGGTATCTTTAGTAAGTAGTAAGTGATATGTTGGAGAGTGATGTTACAGTATATGGTATACATGGCCTACTAGATTGTGCTTCAAATGTTGATAATTTCTTTCTAAAATAAGATATTTTAGGCATAGGTGTTATCTGTATATGAATAGAAAACTGGCTGAAAGATTGTGAACAGTGAGTATTTTTTTAATTAGACTTGGGGTTTGAATGATGTACCACAGTTCTTTGCCAAGTCAAATTTTCTTTAATCTGTGCATCAGTGACTTGGAAAAGGGCAAAGCACCTTATATACTTTTGGTGCTGAATATATATGTAACCCCTTTTTGTCTGTAAAACACACAAAGACCAGCTAGATAGGCTATAGAGCATGGGGTACACTGTACTCTAACATAGGATGGGCCTTTGCTATGTGGAAGGATCAAGGGGGAGGTAGTGCAGCTACAACATTCTATGTGCAAAATAATAATTAAGAATGCCAGAAAGTTCTTGCAGCAACTCAAACAGAACTAATTTATTTGTCAAAGACAAATGATCTACTGGGTTATGCAATTATACTAACAATGCAGTTGCAAAGCAAATAGATGCAGGCTAAATGCAGAGCAAGCAAGGTAATGATGAACCACTGTGGAGATTAGTTGGCTTTATCCTTAGGGCTTCTACCTCAATGGACCAGATCCCAAAAAGCAGATGTGGATCAGGGAGAAGACTATTCCTGATACCATTGTCACTACTGCAGTACTGCTACACTAAGGTAGCTGAGCCTGTTAAGGAGAATACTCCCAGCTAATTATTAGCCATAGCTACTCTTTCTAACCAAATCTGACAACTGTATCTCACTTTCCTAGAAAATGCTATAACAAAAGATATCCTGCACTTACTAATACTCGTTCATGGGGGCACTGTTCCCCGACTTCACTGGAGGCAATGATCTAGGGCAGCACAACTTTAGGCGCCATGTTGATCCCAGGCTCCGTGGTATAGCCACCTGATTCAACATATGAAAGATCCAACCCATGCTAAACACTATATTAAAGGACATGTAAACCCCACACACAAAAAATCAGTGAACAGCCTCTTTGAAATCTTTCAATACCTGCACACTGGTTGTCCAGAGGTTAACAGTTAGGCTGCAATATCTCCTTAATCACTTAGATTACCTTCTCCTCCTGTAACCCACTCGGCCCCCTCCCTCAGGAATTTGCTTTGGCTGTTGGCTTGTGGACATGCTCAGTTGTTCTTAGCTAAGATTACTAAACACACCCTCCAGTCTAGCAGCCAGTGAAGAGATGGCATTGCAGGTTCCCATAGAAACTCAGCTCTAGCTGTCTGATTCAATTTTTTTCTCCTGAGTTCAGCTTTACCATTACAGTGCTCAAACAAAGCAGAACTTTTATCAGAGACAGTTGTGCCTGTGTGAGCCTGTATTTTTGATAAAATGTATGCTGAATAAGGGTTTTTGTGTGTGTATGCTGTTTGCAGATTTAAATGTAACTGATTATGTATCAGAGGAAAAATGGCCACCGGGTGAAAGCTGCTATTTGCTTTAGGAAAATGTGATGGTGCTGGCAAGTGGAGGGAATATATGCAGTACAAATGATACCATTTGGGTGGGGGTGATGTGCCCTACTGATATACATTGTAGGCAAATGTAGGCTTTACATGTCCTTTAAAGTGTGCAGGAAGTGATCATAAGCCTTATGGGCCAAGGATACAGAAAATGCTGATGGCTAAATAGATACATGTGCATCTGGCCAGTAACCATGAAATATGAAATAAGGAAGTGTAAGGATTGTCACTTTTGTACGATTGGTGTCTGCCAACTATCTCATGTTCAGAACATCCTGATTTGTATGTTTAGGACTTTACCCTACAATTTCAGTCTGAATGTCAGTTTCAGATGGTTTCATTTAAACGCACAACCGATATCCAAAGTTTGTTGGAAAAAGAGTAAAATCTAAACGTGTATCGCCACCTTTAATTGCATTTTGGTGGGGGGGGGGGGGGGGCAGACCAAGACCCATTGACTACAATACATATGGCAAGAAAAAACACCTGTTGACTTCAATGCACTGGAAGTGAGAAAATTCCAATGCATTTGGTATAATAGGGACTCATTTACACACACAAGTGCAACTGCTAAAATATATTAATATGCATAATCTATATTCATGGAGGGACTTTATGAAGATCCCCCATGCTCCATTGGAATTGAAAGTGAACACCAATGCACACCTTCAGCCTGCTCTGATAAAATAGCACACATTGATGCTTTGTTCATTCAGAAAAAAAATCATGCCAAAGAGTTCTTCCAAGAAAGAAAGGTAAAAAGTATGTAAGCTTTATCAGTAAGGTCTATGTAAATACAGCCATAAGCACAGAAATGCTGCACTGACTTCTCTGTCAAAAGATTTCTTGTGTCTGTAATTCACAGACAAGCAGCTCTCTGCTCTCTCCTGCTCCCCCCTCCCTCAAGAATGCTAAGAACTCACTCCACCCCATTAGGAAGGTGGATCTGAGCCAATCAGCAGGAAGCTGACTCATAGTCTAACTAACTGAGCATGTACACTTGGTCTCGGTGCAGGAGTGAGGCATTATGGGAACTTTCTTTACACAGCTCAGCGTTTTTTCTTCCTGTTTGGCTTCTGATCATCTGAACAGGTGAAATATGGGGAGACTTAAGGGCACTATTGAGACAACTGATGGTATGCCTGCAGCTTGAGATTAACTTTTTATTAGCCTTTTCTTCTCCTTTAAATGGTGATCTACTACCTTGATCTACTATCAGATGAAAAATCTGATGGAGAGCCCCCTATATATGCCTATGTATTCTAAAGGTCCTGAGAGAATTCTTTTAGTGGCCAGCTTTCAACACCCATGCTTTTTATCAGCTTTCAGGGTGCATACTTCTAGTTAGCAATCACTGCAGGAATAGGAAGTAAGGATGCCAGATATGGAAGCAGCAAACCCCATTGGGCAGCTCTGTACCTGACCAGCAATTTTATGTAATTGGATTGACATGGCTGGGGTAAGGATGGGCAGGGGGACTAGCAATTAAAGGTATCATACCTTTATTACTAAGATTTTATAAGCATTCCAACAGATGTATCTAGTGTTATACTTATTTAGGATGTGTCTTTAAGTCTGCATTCACCGAACCATGAATTAATGCTTTTCTTGCACAGTCAGTCACATGAAAAGAAAGAGAAATTAGTGTGACATTTCTATTTTTGGACTGGAAGTTAAATCAAGAAAGCTATTCTTTCTAAAGTAAGAAATTTGACTTAATAACAGTCAGTATTTCCTGTTGTTCTTTGGTGAGGGGCTTATGTAATGGCAGCTGTCGTTTCACAAAAAGATTTCTCCAAAAAAAGATTGACAATAATTAGCCATAGCTTTAACTTTCAGAAAAAGGTGGTGATTTAAAGCATGGGGCAATGAGGGAAAAATGTTTTATGAACGGTACCTATGAAATGAAAACAGTAAGAAAAATAAACAGACAAACAGAGATGGACAGGTTCTATGAATGCTATCAGAGTTTAATGTTTAAACTTGTTTGTACACAGATACTTCTACATACCCTGTATATATATATATATATATATATCCTGTATGGGCATGGAATCCTCTGTGACATATATAGTACTTATCCAGTTGTATTCTTATTTGTTACTATAGGGGGTATATTATTACTAATATATGGTATGTTCTGACATTGACACTAAAATGGCAGCATTGTCAGAGAAGTATGCTGCTTTATGGTAAGGTCAGGGACACTTAAAGGAAAACTATACCTGTCATGAAAATGACCTAACAACCGTATGCTCAAACACTGGAGAGAAACCTTGTAGCATCCCAGCACTTTATTTTTGTAAAGTCCAATTACATCACACAGCAACAAATTGGTCTAAGGAAGTAAAATAGCAAAAAGGCAGTTCCAAAGTCCCACAGAAGTTTATCCACAGTCTGAAGAAAATAATGGCTGAAAAGTAACTGAAGTGGTTGATCCGAAGTGCAGGATCCCTTTCCTCTCTCTCTCTGAAGACTGACTTCCAAGCTCTCTTTGGGGTTCTTTATATGTGCCTGTTGGCCCATCCTCCCAGCAAGCCCCAATTGTTTCTATGCAGGGGTGGGGAGAAGTTTAGGTGCCAGGGTAACTGGATTATCTGCTTATTGTTTCCAATCAGGCCGGGACAGATGTGTCAGAGCCTTTGGGTATCAGTCCCTAATCTCATCAGAGAGAAATTAAATCAATTCCGCCATTGTTTATCATAAACCCGTCACAATACCCCCAAACAATGTAGGTCTCTATAAAAATATATTGCATAAACAAGCTCATATGTAAAACCCTGCTACATCTAAATAAACCATTTTCATTAAAATATTCTTTAGTATGTGCTCAGGTACTCTTAAATAGAAAATTGGCATTTTAAGAATTAAGGGCCTTCTCCTAGGATCATAGTATTCACAGTGCACAGAAACAAGCCAAGGCACACATACATGCTAGGCCACTTGAGGGTGTGGGTGGTGTTGGGGCATAGGTATACCTGTGTTTCTATTTTGCTCCCTTTGGCAAGAGAAGCAGGTCCTTAGGAGTGAGGTGAATACTGGATGTAGGTATTGTGGAGGGGCATTTTGTTTTATTCCTAGCCACCATTTGTCTCTTTTTCCCTTGTTCCCTTCCTCTGTTTTCACTTCCCTTACACCTTTTTCTGTTGCTTCAAAGTCCCTTGCACTATGTCCCTCCCCTTACATGTGTTATTTCCAGCAGTGTAAGATACAGCTAGGGAGATTTTGGCTGGAGTAAGGAGGGACTTTATGTTAAGTTCAGCATGTGGGAAAGAAAGGAGAGCACAGCTTTTTGTCTCTTTAAGTTATACATGGCATGTTCTGACTTCAGTTCTAAGGATACAGTATACTTTACAGGACACAGGTATGAGATTTATTGTCTGTAATGCTTGGGACCTGGGGGTTCAAAAGGAAATTACTCTGTAATTTGTATCTCCATACCTTAAATCTACTAAGAAAATTTTTAAGATTTCATAAATTCCAATAGAATTGTTTTCCCACTAGCATGGATTCAGGTAGCTTAGTTATCATCGAATACAAGGCACTGTTTTATTATTACAGAGAAAAAGGAAACAATAACAAATAAGAAGTATTTGCTTAAAATTAACTCTATCAGAGATGGCCTTCCTGTAATTCTGAGCTTTCTGGGTATTGGGTTTCTGGATAAAAGATGCCATACCTGTATTTATGGCTGCTGTGAATTATATATACATACTGTATGCAGATAGATAGACAGACAGACAGAGAGAGAGATACACGTAAACAACATATGGTATATACTGTATACATATATAGATAGATAGATGATAGATAGATAGATAGATAGATAGATAGATAGATAGATAGATAGATAGACAGATAGATAGACAATATATAGATAGATAGGCAGAGAGAGTGAGAAAGAGAAAAAGTCCTAAATATTGTATTGTAGGAATCAATTAACTGTTAAAAAGTAAGATATATGATCTGTCTGCCTGTCTGTTGGTATATATAGATGATAGGTAGATAGATAGATAGATAGATAGATAGATAGATAGATAGATAGATAGATAGATAGATAGATAGATAGATAGATAGAGTGAGAAAGAGAGAGAGTCCTAAAACATTGTATTGTAGGAATTAATTAACTGTTAAAAAGTAAGATATACAGTAAGATCTCTACTCACAATACAGGATAACAACATGAATGTTTGCAATTAGATAAGCTGTCAGTTTTAACTGCAAAAAATAAAACTGACATATCAATCTACATAAGTACTTCCTTCAGATGTGATGTACTAGAAAGGTGATTTAGTAAAAAATGCAACACTGTTTCTGTAGACAGATTACAATATAAAATGAGATGAATCAGAAAATGAAATGCAAAGCTTTTAAGATTCCTTGGCAGCCTACCAAAGTGGTCACATGCTTGCCAGGGAATTGAGTCTGTCTTGCCAACTGATATATGGTTTTTGCCCTTTTCAATTTGTAGTAAGAGTGTTAGTGCATTTCAGCGTAAGCTTGCTATT
Source organism: Xenopus tropicalis (assembly GCF_000004195.4). Lineage (NCBI taxonomy): Eukaryota > Metazoa > Chordata > Amphibia > Anura > Pipidae > Xenopus > Xenopus tropicalis. Next base: position 77,571,105 of record NC_030682.2, on the reverse strand, counting down.
GCTGTACTCATTTCAAAAAGTGGATTGTAAGAACCACTGCCACAAATATTCTGACTAATATTAGTAAAAGAATCAAAAGTGACATAAATTGTGGGCTTAAATAAAGCCTCCCACCAGTTTAACAGAACCCCATTGTCACGATCAATAACCCTTTTGGGTTATTAACCCAGAACAATTACCAAGGTCCCGGTCACAGCTCACACTTCTGCCTATAACAGCCACCTTTCGCTTCAGGTGGAGCCCTCCGCTACTTGGGTGCCCCCAGGTCTTAAAGTGAGAAGACCAGGGCAAAGGTTCTGAGCAAGAAAGCAAGGGAAAAAATACTTAACTCTGGAGCGCCCTCCTCTGCCAGATTTCCCAGATAAGGTCTTATAGGGTAAAATAAAATAAGAAAAAAAATATTTAGCATAATACAGTAATATAATATTAATAATCACCCCTCTAAACGTGTTTGTATCTAAAACAAATCTTGTGAACACCACTACCACAGCGGTGGAGAGAGACACCAAAGGGAGAACACGGAGAGATTTGCAAGCCAGGATCGAAGCAAGTACTGCAGATCGCATAAAGAGACTGATAAGCAAGCAAGGATCCAACGCTGTTTATAAAAGGACTCCCAATGGGCACAATTTTTATGGTGTTTGTGAGTTTAAACTTTTAATATGTTTTAGAATAAAGTTTTAGGATTTTACACATGTCCATTGTATATTTGTCCAGCAGCAGGGGAAAGTGGAAAAAGAGAAGCTGGGAGTTATAGTTCTACCACGAGGGAATTTGTTACAATCTCCAAGACCATAGTGTTGGTCTGTAAGTATATGCACAATTGGTTAAGGATAAAAGGAAGTCACGGAAGAGTGAAATACGGAAATTCACTTATTTAAATAGACATGAACTTTAAATTTGGTAGTGGTGTTCTCAAGATTTGTTTTAGATACAAACACGTTTAGAGGGGTGATTATTAATATCATATTACTGTATTACGCTATATATATATATATTTTTTTTTTTATTTTACCCCATAAGACCTCATATGGGAAGTCTGGACAGAGGAGGGCGCTCCAGAGTTAAGTATTTTTTGTTTAAACCGAAGCACAAGGTATCTGGAGTGGGTTATACATTTCACTCACACTTTGTTTTGTTTTGTTTCAAGAAAGCAAGGGAACCAGATCATTTGAAAAGGACTGGAGGAGCTTGCTAGTATCAGAGTCAGAGTCAGGATCCAGAAAATAAGTCAAACAGGCAAGGGGGAGTCCAGGCGGTGTTCACTCAAAGTCACAATGCAGGCAAGGGTCAAAACCAAATACACAGAATCGCAGCACACCCAGGAACTTTGCTAGAAATATCTATAAATGGCCATGAGCAGAGGGTTATATAGGCAGGTTGATGGTTAACACAGAGTACCTGTGACCAGATTAACAACAGCTGAAATCATGCCTACATGGATATACAAGGGAACTGTAGCAGTGAACCAGGACCTTAGCTGTCTGCTCAATTAAAGCAGTGGTAAAAGATACCACACAGCAATCTGCAGGTCATTGGTTAAATTCCAGTCAGGATGCTACACCCATGAGCTTGAGGATGACCCATCTTCTAGATCCAAAAATTATTCTTTTACTTTATAGTTATTTATGATAATTCAAATATGTTTTTAATTACTGTGAGAATCATCCTCAATTCCTTCTTATACTTGTTCCCGTTCTTCTATATACCTTCTAAACTTTCCTGCATTAGGAAATGCTCCATAAAGTACAACACAAAACATTATTATGGTATTGTAATAAGGTTAATTTATGAAAGCAAGTGCAGTACAAAGTGCAACTCTGGAGCAATTTGCTTTGCATTGTGCCCACAATGAACATTTTTCCTTTAGATTCCAGCATCATTGCGGATGAGCATATTGTTTTGTTCACCACCATTGTGGCATATAGGACAAATTTAAAGGCAACCTGTCAGCCTAAGAAAGAATTTCAAATGTTCTTCAAGCAAAATAAACTTTACTCACCATATATAAATTGTAAAAATCTTGATTCCTTTCAGGATTCAAAATCACAGTAAGCAAGCAGGTGCCATTTTATGAACACAGTTATTGAGCTTTGCATCCTCCCAAAATCTTGCTTGATGCCCATGCACAGGATACAATTATAGACCATGAGGGGGGAGGTGGAAAAGATGGAAGAGGAGTGCACTGACATCAATGAAGTGCAGAATGAAAAGTGAAAGCAATTGCCTGCTTCACCTCTATGCCTCAGGCAGTTCAGACAATATATCATTGGTATCATAGGTTTTTAAATTTCATTATAACAGTTATAGATGTTCTAATAAAAAAGAGCTTGGGTTGCATGTTTAATTTGAAAAGGATTTTTATTGTACAGCTGTTTAAGTCTGAATAACAGGTCCCTTTATAACTCTATCTTTTTGACAATACAGCAGTATAATAGAGGACTGAAATTTTTTTGCATTAAATATTTAATTAAACAAAAATTAGAGACAAAACCCAAGAAAAACATTTTTTATGTGAAGTATTGTCGAGTCCAACCCATTTGGATTCCTTGTTTTAAGAGAAAGGATCCATTTCACTTCAGCATGAAGGAGACACTTCACCCTACTTCCTCCACAATTAGAGGGTAAAATTCTCTCGATGCCCTGAATTTTCAGCTGTGTAATATCCCCTTCATTGCGGTCAGCAAAATGTCTGGACACTGGACTGTTGTCCATCTTATTATTTTTTGCATTCATGTGTTCACACATCCTGCTTTTTTAACTTTCCAGTACATCCCATATAACGGATGTTACACTTTTTACATGTAAGGCGATATGCCACAAAACTGGTATTACAATTAATATAATATCTCATTCTTTATATCTTACCAGTAATTGTGCTCCTTAGAAGTGTATATTCTTGTACAAGTTACACAATGCCTTGCTCCACATGGGTATGTACCTACTGTACTAAGCCATGATTTATCTTCATCTTTACTTTTCAACTCACTAGGGGATCGTATAGCTCCCCCCACCAATTATCACCATGTTCAGGATTAATAAGCACACTAGCACCTAAGTTTCATTAAGAAAGAACAGTTACTCACAGCAACAATGCAAAGGTGTAAGGAGCACAAAAACCTAATCAATAGCATCAATACATACTAAAAAGGGTGCTTTTCTTGCAACAAAATTATCAATCAGTTTCCCTTATTACTTGTTTCAATTTAGTATCATTGTGCAGAACTGATATATACTTTGTTACTATCTCTTTTATTTGTTTAAATTGCTGAAAAGGGTTATAAATACTGGTATGTCAGAAACCTTCTCTTTTTTATTTTTGTTATCTTTGAGTGAATCCATTTCCTATGTGCTATTAAAAAGGCACAATCTAGAATTTCAAAATTATAACCCCTATCCAGAAAACTGTCCCGTATTTTAAACAACAATCCGGTATGGAAGCCTTCTACAAGAAAAATCGTTGATCTCTACCCCCTGGCTCCAGGTTTGGGGCATCTGCACCTGAACCATTACAAGAACCAGGTCATCATTAGGGTAGCCTTACATTCTTTTTATGGAGGGTGTGCCTTTTTATTGATTAGTGAAGATATAGAAGTAACAGTACATTGTTTTGAAATAAGTACATTGTTTTGAAATAATGTCTGTTGTCAAATTATGAATGGACGTTTTAGGGACTGATGACTTACCAGTTAACTAGTGCTTAATGACTAGTAACTAGTTTTGATACCAATACTGTTGAGTATAAATTAGAACCAAGAAATCGAAGACACTCATGTCTGGACTGATGAGTCTAGTATTCTTTCCTTTTTATAGAAAGAAAACTCATAAATTTTTCCAGGGTTTGTTTTGCTGATTATAAAAACTAGTTAATAATGCAAATGATGCGCAATTCCTTATGCGCTGCTGCTTGAAATATAAAAAATCTAGGGCACATAAGATTTTTAGTAATATATCATTTATGAAGCAATGCAACTCTTACCATAAACTTCTACCAAAACCCAACATAGGATTAACTAGCTCAATAACCCATGCCAAGACATGTATAGTAAATTTATACCAAGAAATTTATAGGTTGACAACTGCATGACCCTTGCAGGTGAACAAGTATATTTTGTTTATAATAAAATACATTGTATTGATTGCTACATGTTTACACTAGTCTATGCCATTTCTCTTGCTGTCCCTAACTCAAGCATGAAGTTAGTCAAATATAAATTACAACTTATACTGTCACTGTTTAGATCAGTGAATGTCCACCTTATACAATTTTTATACCAGGCTTGCACACCAGATGAATTTATAAAGATAATAATACCATCCAAAAAAAAGGCCTATGGTGTACAATGAAATGCTGGGAGTAATGCATTAAAAATGCAAAAGGGCCACGTATGGCCTGCATGACACTTTAATTAGGCTTGATCTAGCAGAATCCAGGAATTCTATTTACCACTAGCAACATTACAGTTTTTTAATACATATTCAGCTTAGGGCCCCTATGCAGAGATAGTGCAGGGGTCACCTTTTCATTGAGCAAACTTTGCCTCTTAAAGATTTACTGTACCAGTCAAGCTTACCATGTTTATATGGTAAATATACAGTAGTACAAATATTCTTTAAGTAGTGCTAAAAACTCTAATTTGGAAATGATTTATAAATACAGGTATATGCCCTCTAGTAGAGCTCAAGATGTCTTGTGCTCCATCCTCCAGCAGTAGGTATGCTCCTACATATTGTTGTTACAGACTTCAGCTGTCTTTTGTTGTCACCATTAGAATCTCCCCGAAGAGGTAAAATCATTACATTGATTCTATACACCAGCCTTGGTTCAAACAATAGATGCTTTGGTTACATTTTTTTCTTTAAAACTCTTTTGTAATGGGAAAAATGGGAGCCACATCTAAAATAAGATTTGATCTTGTTCTAGAAATATCACAATCACAAATATCACATGTAATGCTGAGAGAATACCACGTACTGAGAAAAAGAGCATTTTACTTTAGAGATTTTCAGCTGAAAAGGTTTTATTATAGCATGCTTAAAAGACTGCAGTAAAATAGCAGTGAATCCAGAGCTATGCCTTTTATTGCTATCAAAGCAAAGTTCATAACCAAAACAAAAGTAACAAAAAGAATAATGCAATTAACTGTATTAGCTGTAAAAATGCAGTAAAATACTTGTTATCTATCCATAGTGAAAATTGTTAATATGTGTTAGTGGTTTTAAATGTAATTATGCAAATAGAAGGGGTGCAGCTATAAGGATTAAAGGAAAATGGCAGAGGAAGAGACTTCAGTCTGTTTGTAAAACCTTTAAAAGTGGGGACCAATTACATAGGTGCCATAGAAATGGGAATAATTGTAACATTGAACAGAAGTTTGACTTTGCTGTGATTAGGCTACCCAGTTGGTCTCTTGTGCTGTGGTTATGCATGCGTTATGAATAGGCATGCAACTTGCACTAAAAACATCATGGTTTCCCTGTGTAAAATATTTAGATAGTATCTAACTTTGCAAATAGGGAGAGATGTGTATTGTCCACTGCGACAGGATGATGCCCCTTTTCAAATAAAATGTATCAGTTTCTGCAAAGAATATTTTTTTAATTTTCTTGTGTAAAGTTTTGCACATCATAATCACTGTTTTCCTGTTACAGTCATAAAGTACAAAGAAGCCCTGTCATGAAGGCCTAAAGACATGGCTTCCTTATGCTATTATGCCTTATGCTATGCTTTGCTTCTCTGCCCGAGTTTTATCTGGCACAAGGTGAATTGTTCATCAATGCCCCAGATGTAAGTGCTGTGTAAAAAAAAACAAACAATAAGGGTTGTAATTTTGAGCCAGCTTGTAAATTAATGGTTAAGATTTTTAATGCATTGCAACTAATGGCAAAGTATAAAGCACAACTGACACATGGGGAAACCTTTTTTTTTTTTGTATCAAAGGCGATTTTTGTTAGAAGGAAGGCAGAGTGTTAAGTGGATTCAAACTGAGGTTCAAACATATTATACTTTTGGACAGCGAGTCCCTTAAAATCATCCTAACCATAATAGGGGGAAATATTATGCAATTTAATCTGAAGTTGGATACTTTTAGTGAGGACTAGTCATTTGCCATTTCTGGGTTCCTATCAGTATCTGTCAATGTGCAGGTTCATGGCAAGCAGCCTAATTTATTTCTTGGTCTTTCTGAGACTTTCAATGTGTGTTCATAGCTGCTTTGAGTGCTTGCAGTGTTGTGGGAAACCCTTATTCCCTAGTGATGCATCTCTTGTAATAGACTTCTTCCAAGCATCCTTGTTTCTCTGAGGCAGTCAGTGAAGAGGTTATCCGGATAGTTAATAAAGGTTTCTGAGGTTACACTTTTTCTCAGGAAAATATAGGAAATGAAGTACAGTATGTGAATATAGTTACATAGTTACATAGGGTTGAAAAAAGACCAGAGTCCATCTAGTTCAACCCATCCAAGTAAACCCAGCACACACAACCTATACCAAACCTATATACCAATCTATACACTCACATACATAAATTATATATACAACCACTAATACAAATTGTAGATATTAGTATCACAATAGCCTTGGATATTCAACATCACTAGGAAGAGCATTCCACAACCTCGCTGCCCTCACCGTGAAAAACCACCTACGCTAAAGGGGTGATCTCTGGTGCGTTAATCATGCCCCCTCGCAAGCGCCTCTTTTCCAGAGAAAACAACCCCAACCTCGACAGTCTAACCTCATAGTTTAACCCTTCCACCCCCTTTACCAGTTTAGTTGCACATCTCTGCACTCTCTCCAACTCATTAATATCCTTCTTAAGGACTGGAGCCCAAAACTGCTCTGCATACTCAAGGTGAGGCCTTACTAGGGACCTATAAAATTAAGTTTTCATCCCTTGAGTCAATGACTTTTTTTTATACAAGACAGCACTTTATTTGCTTTAGTAGCCACAGAATGACACTGCCTTGAATTAGACAACTTGTTATCTACAAAAAAACCTAGATCCTTCTCCATTAAGGATACCCCCAACACACTACCATTCAGTAGATAGTTTGCCATTATATTATTTCTACCAAAGTGCATAACTTTGCACTTTTCAACACTGAACCTCATTTTCCAGTTTTCTGCCCAGTTTTCCAATTTTGCCAAATCGCTCTGCAAAGCGGCAGCATCCTGCATGGAACTTATAGTTTTGCACAATTTAGTGTCATCAGCAAAAATAGATACAGTACTCTCTATGCCCACCTCTAGGTAATTAATAAACAAGTTAAAAAGCAAAGGACCAAGGACTGACCCCTGCGGTACTCCACTAGGTAGTCCAATTAGAAAATGTTCCATTTACCACCACTCTTTGTAATCTATCCTTCAGCCAGTTCTCTATCCAATTACAAATATTAGGCCAATATTCCTCAATTTGATCATTAACCTTCTGTGAGGTACAGTATCAAATGCTTTAGCAAAGTCCAAGTAGATGACATCAACTGCCATTCCAGCATCAAGGTTCCTACTCACCTCCTCATAAAAGGCGACTAAATTAGTCTGGCAAGATCTGTTACGCATAAAACCATGCTGGCACAAATTTATAGTATTGTGAACTGCAATGTATTCAAGTACCCTATCCCTTATTACCCCTTCCAAAATCTTTCCTACTACTGACGTCAGACTAACAGGCCTATAGTTTTCAGGCTGAGAACGGGATCCCTTTTTAAATGCACCACATTAGCAATATGCCAGTCTCTCGGCACCATGCCAGACCTCAACTAATCCTGAAAGTGAAGTGAAGAGGCTTGTCAATCACAGCGCTCAGCTCATTTAATACCCTGGTATGAATCCCATCCGGTCCTGGACCTTTGTTTACCTTTACATGTTCAAGTCTCTTTTGAATTTCCTCCCTCCTGGGTGTATTAAAAGTGAAGCCTTCATTAGGTGGCTCCTCAGATGTATACACAAATGAAAAATAAGAGTTCAAAATTTCTCCTTTTTCCCTGTTCTCATCAACCAACTTACCTCCCCGTAATAATAAAGTTCCCACCCCTTCTTGCTTCATTTTTTTACTATTCACATAATTAAAAAATAATTTTGCATTCTTTTTACTCCTAGCTGCAATATCCCTTTCCATTTCTATTTTAGCTTGCCTGATAGCTTTTTTGCATGCTTTATTTGCTTCCTTGTACCTGATGAAAGTTTCTGCTGTCCCAGCTAACTTGAATGCTTTAAAAGCACGTTTTGACTTAGCCACCCCATTACTCCAGTCAATGTCCCGATAATTAAAGTCCCCTATAATAACAACTTGACCCAGTTGTGAAGCCTCCTCCATTTGCAACAATATAACATAGTATTATCAGCACTTAGGTACCAATGAGCTCTATATTTGTCAGTTCTCTTTATTTCATATACCCATATAACATCAACCATGTATAGTGAAAGATTCTGCTTCAGTAGAAAGCTTGTGATGACTCTTCAGTTCTTCAGTGTCATTCAATCATTTTCACCATATATGTACAGCCAGAGCTTTATGCCCCTCACACATCTCAAGCACTCAAACCAAGCCATAGTAAAATGGTGATTTTATGCTCAGCTATGGTGATAATCAATTTATCTGTGTGCTAGCAGAGGTGATGTTATGAATGCTCTCTAACCTGCATTCTAACATAGTTACATAGTTAAATTGGGATGAAAAAAGACCATCATGTTCAACCCTTTTAAACAAATCACGGAACACACACAGACACATACCGTCTATACACTCACACCTATACACTCACATACATACACATACATATACTGTATATACCAACATCAGTATATCAATGTATATATTAGTATCACAATAGCCTTGGATATTATGCATTTTTGAGAAATCATCCAAGCCACTCTTAAAGGTATTAACAAAACATGCCGACACAACCTCACCTGGCAGGGCATTTTACAACCTCACAGCCCTCACCATTAAAAAAAAACCAAATTAAATTTCCGTTCCTCTTATCTTAAGGGGTGGCCTCTGATGCGCTGACTGTTTTTCTGGGAAAAAGAACATCCCCTATAATGTAAAGAGTAATCATGTCCCCTTGCAATCGCCTTTTTTTCCAGAGAAAACTCATCTTTGCACTCTCTCCAGCTCATTAATATCCTTCTTAAGGACTAGAGCTCAAAACTGCACTGCATACTCAAGGTGAGGCCTTACCAGAGACCTATACATAAAGAGGCAAAATCATGTTTTCATCCCTTAAATTAATGCCCTTTTTTATGCAATACAGTACTTTATTTGCTTAATAGCATTGCAATGACACAGCCTGGAATTAGACAACTAGTTATCTACAAAAATCTCCAGATGCAACTGAGTTAGGGAAACACCAAACACATTACCATTTAGGGGAACATTTACTAAGGCTCGATTTTTTGGTTCCAGTTTTTTTTTTTTTACGCCAAAAACCTATTTTGTTGTGGAAAAAGAAACATTATTTTCCCACAAATTATTATGCAACAAAAAAGCAACAAATCCAAAGAGAAAATACACCATCTAAAACATGTTGAGATCATGTAGAAGTCAATGGAAACAAATACACCAACCCAGAAATAGAATTACTCCATGAACCTTATTCTGATATATTTTCTGCATTACATAGTAAATGGAGTAATTTACCAAGAGATATTAAAAGGAATCCTCTATATCGGGACACTATTTTTGTATGGAAATATCTATTCTCCAGCCATGGCTTCAGTTACTCTTAAACTCCCTTCATGCCAGTTAAACTTCTATTGAAAACCTCTGACCCATTAAGGTCTTCTTCCTTTTTACTAACGTCTGAGAATATAAATATCACATTGATGAAAGACCTACTAGATCCAAAAAATTATTCTTTAATTCCCTGGCCATTGTTTAAAGAAAAATTTAAGTTACTTGAAATTGATAAATACTTTTACTTAGCCTGCCAATGTGGTTTATCAGTGACTCACAATAAAGACAATTTTGTCGTCGCTAAACATAGACTGGCAGAGGCAATATTAGAATTTAAAGACAAACCACAAATCAACATACTTTCTGGTACATTCTGGGATGTTTTTACCCAAGATAATCATCCTTTAGAGAATGTGTCTGCAAAGTGGTCTGTTTGGTTAAGTCTATACATGAATTCAACAATCTGATTTTTGTTGAAAGCTGGAGGATTCAGCAATTCAAACTTGTCCATCTAGGATATGGCAAACTTTTTGTTTGTAATAAGTGCTTTAAAACAAACTCTTTTTGCCCCAAATGTAATGAAACTGGTGTTAATTTATTCCACTACCTATGGTCTTGTCCGAAGATTGGTAACTTCTGGAACATGGTGGAAAGATTCACAGGTTGAATTTAAATATAAAGTTATCGCCTAGTTTCGCTCTATTACACATTAAAAAAGAGGAGGTGTTATCAAGCATTTTACCAGTCTCCTTAGCACAAAAACTTGATAAATTATTATTTTTGTTTATGGCTGCTTCTAAAAAAGCATTATTTTATTATTGGGTAAAAGAGGAAACCCCTCCTATAACAGAAATTATTTCTTATCTTAATCAGCTTAGCTGGCAAGAGGCCATCAAAGCAAAAACAAGTGAACCTAAATCCAGGATCCCTTTTAAAAATACATGGTCATTTTTGTTTAATGCTATAGATACAAGAAATAAGGATCATGATTTTGCTCTCTAGGAAACTTTTCTTTTTATAGTTTATCCACTGGGCATAGTTAGTTAATTTGTTTTGTTTTGTTTTTCTCTATTTAAATTACTTATTTTGTTTCTCTGTAAGCATTCTATTTTCTTCATTTCTTATCTTTTTGAAGGACAAACTGTCAATGGCAGATGTTCCTTTGACAACTGGATATTTCTTTGCTTCGTGGTTTTAGAGCTTTTCAGGGTTTTTTGATGCTGGCTTTTGTATGACAAACTGAAACCGAAGTTGCTGTTTTCATGCAAGGAATCAAAAAAGTCATGTTCTTTTATGTTTTAGAAATTGTTTACTTTTATTATCTTTGTAATCTATCCTTCCGCCATATCTCTATGCAAGTACAAATATTGTGTTCCAGGCCAATATTTCTCAATTTTATCATTAACTTTCTGTGGGATGCTTTAGCAAAGTCCAAGTAGAGGACATCCACTGCCATCCCAGAGTCAATGTTCCTGCTCACCTCCTCATAAAAGGTAATTAAATTAGTCTGGCAAGATCTGTTATGCATAAAATCATGCTGGCACCAACTAATATTGTGATTTGCAATGTATTCAAGTATCCTATCCCATATTACCCCTTCCAAAAGTTTTGTCAGACTAGCAGGCCTAAAGTTTTTGTCAGTCTTTCTGAACCAAGCCAGACTTCAATTAATACTGAAAATTAAGTGAAGACATTTGGCAATCAGAACTAAGCTTGTTTAGTACCTCAGAATGAATACCATCAGTTCCTGGACCTTTGTTTACCTTTAAATATTATGACATGCATGCCTGCCTACCATTGCTAATACCCCCAAAATTGCGTGTACAGGCAGTCAACGCAATTTTGGGGGTATTAGCAATGGTAGGCAGGCATACAGAGGATCTGGAGCATAAGAGACAGGGACACCACGTCTTCAGGCAAAACACAGGTTTATTTAGTGGCAGGAGGCACCCCCAGCACATCTGGGAGTTCTTAACACAGGCAGGCAACCTTCCTGCCCTGTGCCCTGCTCTGAGAGTGAACCCCTCTGAGTCCCCAACCTTAAACGCCAATCACCTCTTTCTCTCTATGTAATCCCACAGGCCTTTTATTTGCTGCTCATCTGCAGCCTAATCAGGCAGCTACTTACAGCTGGCCAAATCAACACACTAAATTGGAGTATGGGATGGAGGACCTATCCTATTAACCCTCCAATTACTCCAGGACTCCCTTATATGGCATTTTCCCTGGTGCTATACGTATCACACCTTTAACAATGGAGGAAAATACACCTACCAGTGTTCTTACTGCTTGTATCTCTCACAATATTCAAGTCTCTTTTAAACTTCCTCCTAAGTAACCCATGCATCAGTTGCTGTATTACTAGAACTGGGTATATTAAAAAGGAAGCCTCGTTAGGTAGTTCCTCAGTTGTGTAAACAGAGAAATATAACAGTTTAGAATTTCTGCTTTTTCACTGTTTTCAACCAAGTAACTGATCCCCCTGTGATAGTAAGGGTCCTTCCCCTTCTTGCTTAATTTTTTTACTATTTACATATTTAAAAAAATAATTTTGGATTACTTTTACTCCTTACTGCAGTATCATTTCTATTTTTTAGGTTGTTGCTTTATTGGCTTCCTTGTACCTGATGAAAGTTTTAGTTAACTTGGATGCTTTAAAACCATGTTTTTTCTTACTAACCTCGACACTAACACTTTTATCAAACCAGAAAAAAAAATGTTTTGCTTTGTGATGTCTTTTCTTGCTTACAAGGGGAATATACGGACAAATATACTTGTTAAGGAACATTGTTTTGTAAAAAGTGGGAAAGTTTGTACATCTAAAAATGTAATGTTCTAGTTACTTCATAGTAGATTCTTGAACTGCCTGAAATAAAAGGTTGTCATTTAACCGATTTACAAACCTACTAGCTTTTTCTGATTTGACCATCCCATTATCCCAGTCAATGTTCTGATAATTGATTGATAAGTTCCCCATAATAACAACTTGACCTAGTTGTGAAGCCTCCTCTATTTGTAATAGTAGCTGGGCTTCATTATCCTCATGGGGTGGTTTGTTGCATACATCAATAATAATTTTATTTGTAACCTTTAGCCTTGCTAAAATCTCTACCCAAAGGGATTCCAGAGAGACCTGGGAACAACCTTATCAACCAAACAATGGTCACAATGCAGTTTAACAGCCAACCAGGGAAGCAAATGCGTTACATACCATGTTCCAGAAGGATCCATTTGTTTTGCTCCTGGGGAAGAAACCCAAAAAGTTCACTAACCCAACTCACAGGCTATACCAGCACATTCTAATAGCAGTACAACTTATAATTGCGGCCAATTGGAAAAAAACAACCTTTTTTTAGCAAAGCTGAAGGCGAAAATAATTAGCATAGCAACTAATGAGAAACTGACTTACACAATACAAAATCAATATGGAAGCATATGCCAACATTTGGCTGCCCTGGTTGGCATACGAGAATGACTCTTTACTATTCTCCTCCCTACATCCGTTAGATACTCTCTAATATGGACCGCACAGAAAGCCAAAGTATGTTTCGCTGTCTATCCTAATACTCACTTATAGTATAACAAAACCCAGCCGCGGCTTTAATGGTCATGTAATATATTTCTTGAATTTACTGCAATACTCTTTTCCCCTTTTTTCTCCTTCTTTTCTTTTCTTCTCTTTTTCTTTTTCCCTTCTCCTTTTGTTTTTTTACTCTTGTAATTGTGAGGACAGGTGTAAATATAGGTGTTTAAGCTTCAGGCCTACAAGTAAATTTAAGGCCTAAAACTAGCACAAATTACAGAAAAAGTTTATACATGTAAAATAAGTTGTTTTGTACACTTTATGTAAGTTGTTTACAGATAACTGCTACATGCTGAATCATATATCGTCATCCCATGCTATCGATGGGCCCCAGATGTCACATGTTGTCATGGAAAGTCCAGAAACTTCTAGTATCACGCGTGATCAAACGTGAGGAGAAGGTTCCCGAATGATGGACAGATAACAGGGGAATATTGGACTCTGATTGGACAATATTTGGGGGCAGTGGGGGCCTTTGGAAATCCCCCACTGAAGGGTATAAAAAGGCATGATAGAGTGTTAACAACTTGGAGGTTTTATGCACAATATTCCATTGTACATTGTCTCCCCATCGTAAAAGATTAAATCTCTTCTGTCAAAACCTGTCACTTTTTCTTACGCAATATTGCCAAAATCCGTCCCTTTCTCTCTACTGCAACAGCTAGGCTGCTCATGCATGCCCTCATCCTATCCCGACTGGACTACTGCAACCTGCTATTAACCGGCCTCCCTAACTCCCATCTTTCCCCCCTACAGTCTATATTAAATACTGCTACCAGAATTCTCCTCCTCTCATCCAGGAGAGTTCAGGCCCCTCCCCTGCTAAAGGCCTTATCGTGGCTTCCTATCAAACAAAGAATATCCTACAAACTTCTTCTCTTAACTTTCAAAGCCCTCCATTCCTCTGCTCCTCACTACATCTCTTCCCTTGTGTCTCTGTACGTCCCTGGCCGACTCCTTCGTTCCTCGCAGAGCAACCGTTTGGCTGCGCCCCCCACTACTACTGCGGTTTCCCGCCTTAAACCCTTCTCCCTTGCTGCCCCTTACATCTGGAATGCCCTCCCTGATTTCCTCCGGAAAGAATCCTCCCCCAGTCTTTTTAAAACCAAACTAAAAGACTACCTTTTGGAGCACTCGCCCAGCACCTGATCTGGGAATCAGCACTTATATTGTACTGTCACCCACTGTGACCTACAGCACTTATATTTGCCTAATTGTGTCTGTAAGTTACCCTCCCATATAGATTGTAAGCTCTACGGGGCAGGGACCTCCATCCTCTTGTTGCCTTTGACTCTTAACTTATTGCAACTGTTACTGTATCTTGTATTTATTTGTATTTATTGTTATACTTTGTATTTATCTATTATCTTATTAACCCCCTGTTTGTATTAATGTATTCTACTGTACAGCGCTGCGTACATAAGTAGCGCTTTATAAATAAAAATATACATACATACATACATACATACATATCTGAGGAACGAAGTCTAGGTGGTGTTCTTGCATTGTTACCTAATTTGTGGCCTTACAAATGCAAAAATGAGGACAAAAGGCCCTTTCTTTTTTTCATTGTCTTATATTTTCTGAAAAATCAATAAAACATTTCAGTTTAAAAAAAAAATCTCTACCCAAAGGGATTCCACACCCTCCATTTTCATTTTTTATATACTTTTTAATAGTGCTATGGCTCATTTTAAGGAAGCAATGATTCGCAAGCCATTTAGAACTCTTTGCAATTGGTGCATACTCCTTAGTGCGATGGGGCATTTACTTAACATCTAGATGGCAGTTAAATTTACTGTAAATGTATACATTTTTATTAGTTTGTGTGATCTTGCTTTCTGAGCATTTTCCAAGCATTTTACATATCTGTTTGAGACAGTGTGCAGTCCAGTCCTGAGCAATGGAACTCCTTCTTTACTATTGAGTGTTAGAGCTGTAACACAACCTCACTAACAACTTTAAAGGGCTTAAGCCTCCAAATGACTATAATTAGAGGCTTAATACTTCCATTTCATCCCATTATAAGAAATCATTACAGTGTATTCAAATATAACGCAAACAGAAAAAGACAGAGGCAAACGGTATATCAATCCCTACATATATGTAAAAAAAATTGCATTGACTATATATTTAACAGATTTTTAAAATATCCATTATAGTTTAATATTATGTTGTTTTCTATGATAGTTCCCTTTCAACAATCAAACATTAAAAAAAACACCAGCCCACTTTGTAATAACCCATTTATCAGCATTCCAGTTTGTTTTTTTCACAATTCGAATTTTCTTGCTCTAAAAAAAACTCAAATTTGAATTTTGTTTAAAGAACACGAATGCCTATTTTTCCCTATTAATAAATACGTGAGCATTCAATATGCAAGTTTATTTAATTTGGAAATCCAAACCTAAATTCACAAACTTGAAAACTGATGAATAAGCCCATAAATGTAAAGTTTAATTGAACTTTAAAATAGTTTGTCATTCTAGGAAGATGGTAATAAAAGTAAATAGCTAAAACATATCAACAGAACCTAGATACACTTGTTAATAAATAACATTGCTCATGGGTCCATAAAATCTTTAAATATATTTTGAATATCCATTATCAGCCCTAAATACTTTGCTAATTGTTTCACAGATATGGAATGCACATGAACGGTTTCTATAAATAGTAATTGTGCTTCTTCTGCATTTCATTCAGCTATAATTACAGTTACACGAGCAAGGCTGCAAATTCAATTGACTTCAATTACAGTAGATTTCTGTAGATCCAAACTGAGCAACAGAATCTCTATCAGTGTGTTAATTGACCAGTTATGATGTGGATAGAGGGTTAACTCGGTAGGTGCTGGGAATAATTTTATGCATTTCCAAGGGGAAATGAGCTACAAACATATCTCTTTTGACAGTACAGTGCTTCCTAGCAAGCAATAAATTCTTGTAACATTTAAATGGGATTAGCCAATAATTTCATGATTTAAACAGTATATAATAAAATAGATAAAGCTATATTTTACAGTTCCTGTCACTGACAGTAGTGAAGAGTATTGGTGGTATTGCATCAGTATTATATATAACCATGAAAATTACTCCCCCCTCATTCACTCAGCTAACATTACTAGTGCATTGAAATTCTTGACAATACTACACAAAACATTAACGTGAAATACAGGGCAATAGAAACCATTATCTTAACACTGGTAAATACAAGTGATAACAAATCACCATAAACATTGTTGTATAGAATAAAACACATGTCCCAGGCAGGCCTGGACTGGCAGTATGTGGAGTCTGGTAAATGCCAGAGGGGCTGCTGTAAGATGCCATAGACATTCATTATTTTGAATCCCAGTTCAGACCTGGTTCCAGGCCCATGACTCTAGCTTAGAAGATGCATCACCCAATTTGGGATCTCCTCTATCGGATTGCTCAGTACTAAGGCCACCAGCAATTAGACAAAGCAGCTTTACAAATTTTCACTTTCTATTGGGGTTAAACCACCACACTCGATATACACCAAAATCTAGCTACCCCTGGCAGACAAGAGACAAGAACCCCACTGTGCCCCCAGCTGTGACAAGTAGAACTCCCCAGCTTCTAAACCATAAATAAATAACTACCCATGTAAGGTTCAACTAGCAGAGCAGCAAACTAAAACAACAAGAATCCACTCCCCCTTTCTTAGGGATCAAGAACCTATAGGCTAATGCAATAAAACTGACCAACTGAAGAGACCATGCAAGAGTTTGGAAACTCGTGCATGGTTTTAGTATCTGAATGCTCAAGCCAGAAGGTTCAAGCTTTCTTTAATCTGCCCCTATGTGTAACCAAAAAGGGTGGGCAAGAGTGTGTAAAGTTGTGTTTGTCACTCCTTGAAGCAGAGAGAACTATACTGGCAGATACAATAAAAGGTTTAATGCCTTTTAACAAGTAAGAAGAAGATCAAAGTCCATTGGTGGATTAATGCATGTATCTTTTTTCATTCACAAGTTTTATGGTAACATTTTTATACTGGAAACTGATTTTGTCCTTCACTTGCATAATTTATTATTATCAAATGTATGCACCTGACAATATAACTGGTAAAATATAAATGTCCAAAAATTCCACCAGTCTTCCAACAGTGTCTTTCGGAAGTATAGTTATAATGTTACAGTCATTTGTGTCACAGCTGTACAAATATTAATATATATTTTAGTGATATCTCATCTGGAGTACAAGTATATATCCAACAAAAATGACGAGGAAAGGTTAACCAGCTTCCCTACACTACAACTCTCAGCATTCATCAGCAGCCTAATGATTTTAAAGCTATGATTTTTAAATCCAAGAAAAGCGTTTCTTCTCATCCCATTCATACTACCGAATATAGTATTGTTCTGACATGACATGTTAGTTTAATGAGCTTAAATAGAGGTATTAAAATTATTTCTCACTGTGTTTGTTCTGTTATGTCCTTTGTATGTGTAGAATGTGTTTTAGAAAAGATTTAAAGAGATTATGTGCTCTGTGAAGAACAAAAGAGATTAAGAGATTACTTTATTTAGCTTTACAAAATGTTAACCAATATTTCTAAAACTGAAATTCTAATTTAAGAATAATTGTGGATAGAAAATATGTAATAATTAATATTGGTTAAATAGATACCTGTCAACCAGATTCAGCAAATTTACAAATTACTTTTTTTTTTACATTTTTGTACATAAGTGCACTTGTTTCCATCGGTGATTTTATAATTTTTTAGTATAAACATAGGACTGATTTTTTGCAGGATACTGTTATTTTCACTTATATAATTATAAATGTATACTTATATATTTAACTAAAATGTATACCAACCATACACCTCTGAAATATGCTGTACTCTTTTATATGTCATTATCCTGTTCTTACCATAAAGAGTGACACATAACTCTTACTCCATTCCAAGAGGACAACGAAGGTCAAATTGCAGTCGGCATTCATGCTTTTTTTTATTAGTTAATTTGCGGCAGAAAAAAAACATGAAAATTATACAAACACAAATTTTGATAAATAGACTTCCCCATTTCCATGCTACTCTGTTAAAGGTGTCCTTCATCCACTGTTTGAGGCAAGCATATACATAAACTTGTGGTGCGCACATGGATTATCTTCTGAAAAATAATTTTGCAGTTATTATGACCCTCGCACATAAGTTTCTTGAAAGTGCGTACAACAGAAATTTTTTGTGCACAAAGCCAATAACAAATCGGAGGGAACAATGCTTCTATCAAAAAAAACTTTTTTGAAGTGAAAGAAGATGTAATTCTAAGAACCTTGCTAACCAATAAACATCAGGCAAAACCTAAAAATATATAATATACTGTTTATAAGTGATATGTTCTTTTTAATGGTTTTCAAGTTATTTGTAAATGCAATTGATATTGTATTACTACACATCCCACACAGAGTGCATTTGAAACCTGGATCTCTAAACATTTAAAAGGGTTGGGGGAAAAAATGGTATGAAGCCTGGGGAATTATTTGAATTCTGAATAGGTTTTAGGACGAATGTAAAGGACCTGACCTTACTCTATAGAAATGAATAGGACAACATTACAGTCATCTCTACCAGAAGATTGCTTCACCTTTACAGATGGGATTGGGCTGCATTCTATTAAAACTGCCTTGTTAGGTATGTGGAAATAGGCAAGTAACAGAGGTGCTTCCAAACACTGCAGCCATTCAGTTTCATTCGGTTTTAAACAGTTCTTTTTTAATCTCTATTTATGCATCTTCAGCTACTGCTACTGTTTGACTTGCACACCTTAATGTTGACATAGATTCCATATGCTACAAAAATAGGTTAAATTCAGTGAGCTCAGTAAATCTGTCAAATTGTTTGAGATTGTAATCCTTTCAATCTCTCATACAAATCACCACTGTAAGTATGATTTATTAATCTAAAGTAATGGGTCTCAGTTGGCTGTGTTAACCATTTATGGAAAATTAAGTTACCACAGAACAGGCTATGTTTACAAGTGACAGCTTGTAAAAAAATAATAGACAGACAGTCGTGGTTTTCATAGTTTTATTTATTTTTTTTTGTTTTTGCTTTTTCAATTCTGATTTTTTGATAAATGGCTGACATTTGTGGAAATGAGTTTAATTGTGGTTTTCAAAATCTGAATGTTAATAAATCCCCCCCCCCCTAAGTATCATATAACATTGTTTCATTTAAGGTGCACAGTATATCTGTACATTTTAATATAGAGCTTTATATACTGTAGTTTGCAGATTTATAACGGTACTGGGGAAGTATTATAGTATCTGACTGTAAATCCAATGCAAGTACCTAAGGAGTTCTGTTATGGGATGAGCCATTTACAGCCCTGTTTTGCCAAATAATGCAGTAACAGTCTGAAAGCAGATTGGAAGCTAAAGTTTATCATATTAGTGAAATATATGCACTGTATGGGTTTCCCTCCGGAGGGACATATTGCAATTCTTATTGGCCATCCCCTTTGTCAAACTAATGAAGATAAGCAAATGTGTTATATACCGCCACCCTAGACCTGACAGTAGCTCCAGGGTTCCCACAGTCAATACACACGCACTGCAGTTGCTCTTAGTGAACTGGATGCAAATGCCAGTTTGAAAGCCTGCAGAGCGCAGGCAATTTAACCTTTATTTTGGATATGCAAGATGCAACTTGCAAAACTTGTGACCCGATTTATGCATTGGGTACAACTGCAGTAGATGCAACTCTGCATTTGGCTATGATTGTCACACTAAATGCATTATACTTGACAGGACTGAAGCATCAAAAGGCAACATGTGCAATTTAGTTTTAATAAAGTTACCGTTCTGGTGCTTTTAAATGAACCTCTTGTTGGTATATAAATATAACTGTATTATATAAATATTACATCACTTGCTATACAGGGCTGTAAAAGCATATGCAGAATGCACATAGGGCAACAATCATAGTTACAGAAGAAGACACAGCATTGAACAAGAGCTTAATTAAGCAACTAATTCGCTGAACTTAGACTCAATATTTTCACTGTGCTATAAGGAAGTAAAGCATTATTAATGGTTTAGTTTTGATTCTGTAAGTTCCAATAAAACTTAAAAAATATAGACAGACAGACAGAAAAAAGATAGGTAGATAGATAGATAGATAGATAGAGATAGATACAGTGGATTTTTGTTGAAAAGAAAACTAGGCATCATAGAATGTAGCCAAGTCATTTTGCTCAGTAAAGATTTACAAAGATGTGCTAAGACTGAGACACTGGTCCCATATCTAGACAGCAATACATTTAGCAGAAGTCAATAAATGCAGTAGTGTGAGAATGAGAAGCATGCAAGGGAAATATAGATTTTAGTATCATCAGCTGTAGCATAGATTCTATTAGCTTCTCTACTCAGGAGCTGTTGAAAGGAACACAAGGCACAGATTAGATTCCACATTAATCACATCAAAACAGAGTGAAACTAAAGATAAGTCAATGTCAGCATATGGAGTCCTAGTAGAACATTGTATTTCACTTCTCAGTCAGCACTCCAGGCTTAAGAAATACTGCAGATCCTTAGGACTTTGGGATCGCCAATACGATATTATCATGACTAATACAATTTTTTCGTAAGCATTTTCGTGGTTACACTTTCCTCGGGACTATCTTTTTGCCAGGTTTGATCTGTCGAGTGCCATTGAGTCCTATGGAAGGCTTCCAAAGCCAGACATGAAAGGCATCAAAGCCACAAAGGTTTTCGTGACATAACAAACTTTCCAGCATGAAAATTTCGGAACGCAATTGTGATATTTTCGTATGAACAATAAAAGCATTGTTGAGGCATTTTAGAACTTCAGATATTACCATGTTTACTCTGAATTTTTACCATATCGTGTTTTAAGCCAAGAAAAAAAATTGGATTTCAGTAAATGCGCCCCTAAGTGTTTGTTACAGTATCCCTGAAAATCTATATTTGTTTGTGCTCCAGGATAAGGGCAAACTTGTAAATCCTGATTACCAAGCATTAAAAAAATTACTGACCACCTATTTATGAAAATTATAAAAATGGTAAGCTTTTCAATCCTCCTTACCTTTTTTTTTTTTTTATTTACAGTTGTCATTTGCAGCAACAACTCCAGTTTTAGCAGATAAGAAAAAATATCCATACTTTTTCCGTACAGTTCCATCAGATAATGCAGTCAATCCAGCAATCGTTAAATTTCTTAAACATTTCAAGTGGAAAAGAGTTGGAACATTAACCCAAGACATACAACGATTTTCAGAGGTAAGCTTGATTTTACTAAGGTGATATAACATTTTTCAATAGGGAAAGGGTGGTGCAGAGTAATTAACTGTAATAAAGTTTATATTTCCTGTTTGGTATTGCTAGATGCAAAATTCATATTGTGATAATGATTTTCTGACTAATATTACTGAACTTTCTTTGGGGGAATCTGTACTTCGTTTATGACATAATTTTTCTCATATTGGCTACTAAATAAAGCAGACAAGTGCAAATAATATAATGGAATTATATATCAATAAATATTATAATGCAATTTTATATAACTGTTTGATGCCAGACAATATAACCTTCATGGCAGGCAGTGCTTTCTCCATTCAGATTAATATTATGTGGCTTCAGAAAAGGATGGAAATGTTGACTTCTGTAATTCTTCTATAGTCACACAGTGACTTTCAAAACATGCTGTGTAATGTAAGCAGTAGAGGCAACCCTTTCAAAAGTCATTGACAGTTTATGGGGGTTGGCTCTAAAAAGAGCTGCATTCCTGTACTGTAGGGGAGCTAGTTGTGCTAGTATGTACATTGTAAGGGGCCTAAAATTAAACATGTTGTCATGTTAGCAGCGCTTAAAGTGGGTCAGGATAGGCTGAGATGCAATTGAAATTGATACCGGTATTATTAAAAATAAATACCAGAGCTATTAATTGCTAATAACTGAGCCTCTTTAGTACACAGTGGAAAACATAAATGGGAAGGTGTGCTATCTTTACTTAAAATTAAAAAGATGCCATAGATGCTATACCAACAACATGTGTATTGCACTTTCCATCTAACTGTAGTTTTGGTTCTTAGAACTACATGAACTAGCCTTTTAAGCATTGTGTTCATTAATGAACAGCAATAGAATTTTATTTATTTTGATATATATACAAGGTTTCAAAAAAAGGGATGCAAAGCAATAAAATAAATATGTGAAGAGAAAGGTCTTATGGCATTAGTATGAAGTATTGATTGCAGTCATGACTTGCATATTAGCTGCAAGAAGCAAAGTGACTTTTTAGCCAATTTAATTATATAATTGATCTGCTCATACATAGGCGATGGAAACAAATGCTAGATAGTCAAGGGACCCAAACCCCAGAGGTGATTATTTTTACCATTACTTAGTCCTTGGAAATATTCATGGACACACATTTGTGTTCACTACATGCAAGCATAGTTTTCTTTGTTAACATTTTTTTTTACCAATAGATGGGTTTTTCAGAAAAGGAATTTTGACCTGATCACCCCATTTATTTACTGTCAGGAGAACAAATGCAAAATAAATATATATATTTATTTATATTTACATAACATGGTAAAGGAGCTTGGCTTTGGTATCTGCCAAAATGTTGTTTCATTACATTACACATTGCCTTTACCTATTCAAAGGGAATCATACATTGCCACCTCCATTGATTGGGTATTACTGCTAATGCTGGCTGAAGAAGCTATGCATTTAGAACCCTGGCACCACAGAAAGTAAAAGTATGGAGACGGAGGCATTAGAACTCCTGTAATTTTGACTAAATCCTAGTGGGTTATATTTTACCCAGAATGAACCTTTATTCCCATATTCCCAGTGCACCTGATTTGCATTGCTTGGTTGAAATGAAAAAAACCATATTACTTTTGCATCATTCAGAACATGGAAGTCAGTAACACCAGGGGATACAAGACATTAGGGAGTCTTGTATCAAATGCATATTGAAGGATTTAGTACAGGGCTCCATTATTCCAGAAATCTGCTGCACTTTTATCCCTGTGCCAAATTATAATTCTGTGCAAGGTTCAGTGTGTAGCAGGTATAGGAAAGGTGCAAGTGCATAGTAACAATTGTGCTTAAAGGGATGCAATTGTCAGAGCTTGTGCTTACCACTGTATAAATGATCCTGACTATATTTACCAAATCTTTCATTGGTATGACTCAAATTATATAGACAAAAACTGTTAAACCTTTATAATAAGCATACAGGTATTAAACACAGGGAGCAGAAGACACATACGGACATGAGTTGGTAAAATCAATAATCAATCTTAATTCTTTGAATTCAGAGTATCAGCTAAGCACTGCAGCTATTTAAACAATTATGGGTTTCCTCAAAATCTGAAAAAGCACCTTTCTTCATGGGGTTAAGAGTCATATTTTGATTTGATGAAGTGCTCTCAGTTTCTTGCTTTTCTTGCTTTTCCAACACTACTTAAATTCCTTATATATGCCCACAATTAAAGCTTACAAAGTACAACGTAAGTCCATACACTCACGGTTCCTTGTAAACTCAGTCCGTTATCCACTGGTGCAAATCCTCCCGATGAACCTGGCCAGGTGCTTATAGTAATGAGCACAAGAAGAAAGGGGGAAAAAGGCACACAAAACGAATTGCCGGTGTAAAAAAATACCGCCAACCTGTGTATTGCGGAGTGCACATACAACGTTTCAAGAGCCACATGCTCTCTTCATCAGTGGAAAAAGTACACACAATTCAATAGCGATGCCCAACACCCTTACATATTATTACATTACAAGTAATATATGGTCTGTATGTGCACTCTGCAATAAACAGGTTGGAGGTATTTTTTTACACCAGCAATTCGTTTTGTGTGCCTTTTTCCCTCTTTCTTCTTGTGCTAACAATTACAGTTTGTCAACCCCAAAAATATTTTTTCCCTAATAAAAGAAAACATCATTTCAAGCAACATTTAAATGTGAAGTTATTGAAAATTGTTAGTGCTTTAAAAGTTATTTGTAAATGTAATTGCTATTGAAAGCTGCATTTGCTGAACTCCTGGTTGTTACTTTTTAAACAATGTTGCAAAGGTCAGACTCCTCCAGCATGACAGGCCTGTCAGTCTGCTGCCTTGTGTTACATTGTTTCAAATGCCAGAGCCACCAGGGCAGAGGATAGAAAAGGACTGGCAAACACTGCTTCTAATAAGTAAAAAACCATTGCAAATTCGTAATGAATGTATACGGCAAAGTTGCTTAGAATTATGTCTTCTTTTATTAGCCAAATTGTATTTTGGGTTGACTTGCCCTTTAATACATTTTCTGTATGCTATTTATTGATCTCTGCTTTATTCTGTTTATTACTGGTATACTAAATTCACAATACATACAGTATCATTTTCAAGAAAGTATATCCCACACCCTCAAAGTAAAAACAAACTAAGTAAGACAAGGTTTTAAAAGTACAATATTTCAGATTAGCACAGCAGTATTTTACATTCATCATTGTAAAATGGTTTTCATTGATAATATTTCCATATCATTAGGTACCAACATGAACGGGGGTCCACTAAACAGTTTAATGTCCAATGTGCGTAGATTTATCAAAGTACATGTCATTTAGAGACCCCAAAATATACTGCATACTAATGGATTACATTTACCTAATTCATAAACACTCAACCAGTTTTATGTGTAAAAGCTGCAGAAAAGTAAGGTTACCCATGGAAACCATATTTTGGAAAGTACACATGCAGTCCAAAATGGATAAATATTTTTTTCTACCCCAAACTACCAAGCAGCAAAGCTTTCCTAAAGTTAGCGGTTGGAATTTGCCTCAATTTATCTTGCACAATTTCTTACATACAAAGGCACATCACCCAAAATATGAATGCCAGAGGTCTAATGAACAGTTTGATACCGAATATGCATAGATATACCAAAGTATGTGATATATACAAACCCCAAATGAAAATAGTGCATATGGATTTTTCTAGTCTGCCAAATCAGTTTTTGCAAAAAGAGCCCCATGACCACATATTATGTTTTGACCCGCTAACTGTACTGAGTAACCCAGAAAACTATATAATTTTGAAAAGTTCACATTCTGACAAAGCCAACATGGGTAAACACACCTTTATACACCAAATTGCCAATCTGCAAAGCTTTCCTAAAGTTAATGGTTTTTGTGACTTTTCTGAAAATTAACTAAAATTGTTGCAATTTGCCATATTTATCTCACAGAATATCTTACATACAATGACACATCGTCCTAAATATGAATGCAAGAGGTCTACTGAACAGTGTGCTGCTCAAAATGCAAAACCAAAGTATGTGGTATGCACAGACCCTAGATGAAATTTTCTCGCCTGCCAGGCCAGCATTTGGAAACAGCCCCCTGACAGTGTATTATGTGCCATAAGACCCCCTAACTGTAAAAAGACCCAAAGAAAACCATATATTTTTGGTACACATTCTGACAAATTCAAAATAGGTAAAGATAGGATATGCGCATGCACAGCTAAAGGACATGGCTGCCCTCCTTTAGAGCTGTTAGAGCTCCGGTTAAACTGCCACTCAACAGGTGACACAAGTGCTTCCTGTAAGCACCGCCTACCGCATGCAGCTCCCCTACATACCAGCGATCATGGGGAGGAGACGAAGGTACACGGGAGGCACACTCTCTCCCTTCCTTCATGGGAAACAGGCAGACCGCATGGGAGAAAAACAAAATGGCGATGTACAGGAAGAGAATGCGGGCACAGTATTTGTGCTCCCTTACCACTGACTCGCCCACAGTTTCTCCTCGCTCAGACAGGCCTGAAGAAGCAGATACCAGGTGATAACCCGGAAAATAGCATCAACACTGGCTCTCAGTATCAAGCTTTCTGAGAACATTAATCTTATAACATCAGCAGATTTAACTGCGCAGCTGGAAAGACTTCATGATAAACTCACTAAAACTATAGCAGATCACATTAAGACTGCTATTACAGATTTAACTAGAGAAGTAGCCACATGGATCACCTTGAATTATGGTCAAAGTAATATCAATTAATGTAAATGGTTTAAACTCTCCTATAAAAAGAGCCCTGGCTTTGAAAGAACTTAACAGTCTCTGAGCAGACATAGCTTTTCTTCAGGAGACGCACCATAAGAATGGAGAGGCCTGGAGCCTCTGGCCCAAATAAAAAGGCAGGTGTGGCAATACTAATCCTCAAGTGCCTTAACTACAAAACAGAATCAGTGATCAGAGACCCTAAGGGTCTATATGGGTCACTATGTGCTTGTTCAGGGGACTCTAGGGGAAGTCCCACTACTGTTAGCAAATGTATATGTGCCTAATAAGCATCCCCTAGCCTTTCTGTGTTGAATAAGATTGACTCCTGCCAATGCCAATATGTGCTCATGGGAGTGGACCTCAATATGACCTTCTATATAGATAAAGACAAAATGTAGTGCGAAATACACAACTAATATTCATCCGACAACATGGTCAGACCACGCTCCTATTGAAATCATACATACATATATCCAAACCACCAAACAGAACAAGTGCCTGGAGGCTAAACGAAACCCTCTTAAAGATCCTGGAGATTAGGGAACAGATACAAAATCTGTTAGGGGAATATTTTTTACTTAACACACAGACAGTACAGTCCCAGGGGACACTATGGGAGGCCCATAAGGCAGTTATCAGAGGGCATTGTATAGCCTTAAGCACTAAGCTCAAAAAAACTACTCAGCTGAAAATACAGGAAACTGAAAATGTACTACAGTTGCGCAACAAGCTCAAGGACTTGAAAATACAACAGGCCGAGAAAACATTGGCTTGGAACAAACAAGTCTTTTATGAGAAAGCTAATCGTGCCCATACCATGCTGGCAAGAAAGCTTAAACAAAACAAATCTTTGCCCCCCACAGGTCATACACATCCCTACTGGACCAATATGCGACCCTACACAAATAACAGAAGAGTTTGCATGCTTTTACCAACTCCTATATACAACTACAGCACACAATTCACAACTCACAATACGCAACCAGACTTTAGCCCCAGAAGTCCTAGATAAGCTGAATGCCGAGGAAGAGATCTCTTCAGTCCTGAAGGACCTCCCTACCCAGAAATCCCCCAGCCCAGATGGCTTCCCATACTCATATTACAAAACTTGCATTACAAGATATACTCACACCACACTTACATAAGCTATATAATAGCTTTTGGTAGGGGAAACAAATCCCCACAACCTTTCTAGAATCCTGCATTTCTTTAATACCAAAAGAGGCTAAGGATCCCATCTTATGCACAAATTATCGACCCATATCACTCCTAAACTCAGATTACAAAAATTTTCACAAAGATTTTGGCTTTAAGGATAAACACCACTCTCCCTAGATATATTAATCAGGACCAAGTTGGTTTTGTACCCCGGTCACAGAGCAGGGGTCAATACGAGAACGGTCATAAACGTAATTAACCTAGCTAACAAAAAGTCCTCCTGCATGCTCCTGCTAGGTTTAGACCCTGAAAAGGCATTCGATTGGCTTAGATGGGACTTGTTTGAAAGCTTAAAGGAGAAGGAAAGGTTAAGTCACTTGGGGGTGCCAAAATGTTAGGCACCCCCAAGTGACTTAAATCGCATACTTTTTACCCCGGGCTGGTGCCCCTGTTCAGAGAAAACAGCACCAGCCCGGGGTAGCTGCGAGCGCTTCCTCTTCTGTATTCGCTGCGCGCGCATGCGCAGTAGAGTGAAAAAGCCGAACTTAAACATAGAAGTCGGCTTTTCACTCTACTGCGCATGCGCCGGCCCACGGATTTCGCCGGCAGCGCGAAGACGGAAGGAGGAAGGCTCGCTGCAGGTGCCCTGGGCTGGTGCTGTTTTCTCCTAACAGGGGCACCAGCCCGGGGTACAAGGTAAGCGATTTAAGTCACTTGGGGGTGCCTAACATTTTGGCACCCCCAAGTGACTTAGCCTTTCCTTCTCCTTTAAGCTCCATTGGATTCAAGGGTCCAATTGTGACGGCCCTAAGCTCGTTATACTCAATCCCTCAAACTCGGGTAAAAATAGCCAATAATTTATCAACATTCATAGCCATAAAGAATGGCATGAGACAGGGGTGCCCCCTGTCACCCCTCCTCTTTGCCATCAGCATCAAACCCCTAGCGCAGGAGATTAGAGCAATCCCCAATATACATGGAGTAATACAGGGTAAGGAGGAATATAAGATTGCACTGCATGCAGACAACATCGTATTCACCATCACCAACCCCCTTACATCATTACCTAATCTGCATAGGTCTACACAGATGTACAGCAATCACTCTGGTTACAAAGTTAACAATTCAAAATCTGAAGCCCTTCCTATAAACCTCCCTTCTCATCAAATACAGTTACCACAATTAAACTTTCAATATCAATGGAATACCGAAACTATCAAGTATTTAGGGGTCAATATATCTAAAAACTATAACTCTATATACCAGTCTAACTATAGCAACCTATTTAAAGTCCTATCAGAGGACCTTTAAAAGGTGGCACACATACAACCTTTCATGGTTTGGATGAATAGCATCCATAAAAATGAACCTTCTCCCATGACTTCTCTTCCTGTTTGACACCCTACCAGTAGAGGTTCCTAGAGTAAAATTAAAGAAACTACAAAAAGAAATTTTAAACTTCATATGGGGACAGAAAAGGCAGCTGGCAGTATGAGAATAAACCAGAGATGCCTAATCAGTAGATTCTACACAAAAATACACCATAAATACATGGTGAAATGGACACAATTACTTGACACTCCCATTGACTGTGATGCATGGGAACGCACATGGACTAATGCGAGACAGACCCCCATATGCGTGGTGCTGAAGGAATCTATATACAGTACTTCTCAGTTGGTATCATACACCACTCATTTTGTCCCAGCTCTTCCAGAACACTGCTTCGGCACTCTGTTGGAGATGCGGGACTGAAGTGGGCACTTTGTGTCATATGTTTTGGTCCTGCCCAAAACTGACAGTTAAGGGATATAGTTCACAATTGGCTGAGAAGAGTAATATTCATAGATGTCTTCTGGGGCCAACTTATCTGCATCCTGGGAGATGAAGTGCCCAGCGTTTAATAAATAGTATCATAACTGCAGCTAGAGGGGCAATAGCAAAAGCCTGGAAAGCTAATATACCCCCTACAGAATTAGTCTTTCTGGGGAGAATCAGATACAGTATATACGTAGAATGGACTACCTTACTGCTCTCAAACATGATAACATAAAGAACTTCAACAAAATATGGTCAAATTGGGACTATGTGGATAGCCTAAGATCACATTAAGGGGAAGTGAACCTGAGAATGGTGCAACCTTTGATTTCCTGACTATTGCATTACTTCTATTCAGTATTCATAATATTACCTTTGTTATTTCTTTGATGTTATAACTTTTCCTTTTTTCTTTTGCACTACCCTTTTTTTGCCTTCTGTTTTCTCTTTATATAATTAAAATTCAATAAAAAGACAATTAAAAAATAATAGGTAAAGATGTCTTTCTACACCAAACTACCAAACAGCAAAGCTACACTATTAAAAAAGTAACGAACAGTAATATAAGCTAAAAACTACAAAAAGCGAATCAATGAAATAACAAAATAACTTAATTAACAGCGTGGTTAGTGGTCAGAATACCTGAACCAATAGTCACGCTGTGAAATAAATAGTTTTTAGGGGAAAAACAAAAGACAAAATGATAAAATATAGAACTTGAAAAAAAAGTATACAGTATATTTGTGTATGCAAGTGTGTACATTTCTAAAAAGTGCATGAATATATGTGTATGTGTAAATATGTGCAAAAGTGCGCAAAAGCAAAAAAGAAAAAATGCAGAAAAAAAACTACAGTTGTTAAAAGGTGTGGTATGTGTGTGTGTGTAAATGTATGTATGTGTAAATGTGTGTATGTAGGTAAAAAAAGGCCACTTACCATTTTTGTGAGCAGGGGGGTCCTTGGAAATGATGGCGGTCCCAGGATCACAGAGTCTTCACAGCAGGAAGTGGATGTGTGGGCCATGGGGAAACGGAGGAAGAAGCGCTAACAGCAGACGCAATTGCGCATGCATTGCAGGACTGACTTGGTAGCCCCCTAGGCATGCTGCCGAGGGGGTTGGAGGCACATCTGACTCTCTGCACTAGTAGCTACGTTCTTGGCAGGTAAAGACCTTTCCTGGAAGAACATTCTACATTCTCGACATGGAAAGGGTTATTAAAAACAGCAAAACACAAATCCTAGAAAATGCCAAATAAAACAATTAACTTTATTCATTTTTTTACATTTCTTACGCTAATATTTTCTTGATAAGATGTGCTCAGTTTATTTTACAGGGTTTACTATTTCACATGTTGGCTCCTTGTAAGAAGATAATAATAATAAATGTGGGCGACAATAAAAAGTTTGTTGGTCTGAGAACAATGGAATCAAAGTCATGGTTATCTCTGCAGTGTGGGTCAAATATACTAGTTTATATAGACTCTGGTTCAAAGTGTGTAAATGTATGTGTGCCAACTGATAACTGCTTCATGGGTAAAACTGATGTTATTTTATGTGTAGAATTAAGGTTATTTTTTTTGGCAGCATATATATTCTCCAGACTAAAGTCTTGCAGCAGGACAGAGTGAGCCCTAGGGGGATGCAGTACACTGTCATGAACAATCAAGGCACACAAATGTGCAATATCAGACACATCAGTAACTGTGTCTACATTGGTTTTAAAATATCCTTAAGCAACTAATTATTAACAATACTGAAAAAATATATTTGTGCAAATACTGTATATAAAGAAGAAGGTCTATTTGTATGTTTATTATAGAGACAAATGCTTTCTTCTTTAAAAACATATAACCGCATATTTATTCACAAATTTAATGTAAACTATGAGAATCAAGATAACAAGATGCAGCGGGGAGACAGTAAACTGGAGTTTTTGTGTCAAGGAGAAAATTTCTGTAGCAATCATCCAGAATGTCTGCACTAAACAGAAAATACATACAACATACATGCTGATTGGTTGCCATGGTTTACAGATGTAGCAAATTTGTACCTTTTATATGTTCATTAATGAATATTGATTCAAACACCAATGTCATCTCTCTGCGACCTTGACCCACCAACTTACTTTTACTGTAGTTAGATCATCTAGTGATCTAAATAACAGAAAAACAATTTATCTGAAAAACCCCTGGACCCAATCATTCCCAGTAATCTTGTACTACACAACTCACAGGTAATTTATTTATTAGGGTTTCCTTTCTCTGAGTTTATGCCATGTCACTTACATATTCTGAAATATTGCATTGAGCTAGGTTATAGCTTGTTAAAAAAGAAAAAAAAGATTTTGTAAGGGAGTTTGAGCCTTCTTAAGGCAATAGGTATAATAAGTACTTAAACTGTAACTACAAACAAACAGAATCTCACAGCCACAAGTAAATCTATGTGCTTGTTTGAGAATGTCATAGTGGCCAAGCCATCTGCCGCAACCACTTCTCATTAGGAGTCTCGTATGATCAACATCTGGTGGGATTAGGGACTCCTCTGAATGACAAAAGGATTTATTATGCCGTGCTTACATGTAGCTTTAGCTCCAGAAAAAGCAACAGAAAAATATTGTTAAAAATAGAACCATTATCCATTCAGTAGAAATACATTTTCAAAAAGTACAATATATGCAGAAACAAATATGTTTATATTTTATTTCTGAAAACTATAGAGTGCTTTATTGAGTATATGAAATGATCTAATATATACAACAGCCTGCTAGCACAATGTCTGTCATTTACATTACATATACAACTGCATTACGAATGCTTAAGAAATTACATAAAGAGATTAAGTATAAAAGCCAGATACTATATTAGACTGTCCCATGCACAGCCACCAAAAACTTGATTTTAAGATTGTGCAAATTAATGCTGGAAATATAATTTTAAAATGTTTTTATTTAAAAACAATTACCTCTCTACTTTAATAGTTTAACAGTTTCTACCAATATTAATAATTAATTTATTATAAATTGGCGCTTCCTGGCAATAGCAATTGTGGTTTTATATATTACAGCAAGAGTAGACAGCCTATGAAAGAGGTGTGGCTTAGGTATAGAAGCATGTTGTAAGCATAATATTTAAGCAGGTAGCTTTCACAATTATTACTTGGCCTAGAAGGGGTTAGATATGCTGATGTTGGGCATGTTTAAAGAAGCCAGAAGACTTGAGTGGTAGCTTCCCACAAGGAAAAAATGGCAAACTAAGTAATGTAACAGGTGCAAGTGTAACCCCTTTAAATTAACAGATTCAATAACACTAAACAACCAGTGGCTGCAGCTGCCTAACAAATGTATATTATAGTACCTACACTTCAAATGCTTTAAGCAGTGACTTTCAAAACAAATGGAAAACTGGGAAAAAGAATGAGAAACAAAAAAGAAAGGACAGAAATAACAAGGTGTTGCTAAACCTCTGATTAAAATATGATTAAAGGAGAAGGAAAGGTAAAAACTAAGTAAGCTTTAACAGAAAGGTCTATGTAAATACAGCCATAAGCACTCACAGAATTAGGAAAATGGAGGGAGCAATTAAGAAGGGATAGAAAAAAAACAGAGGGAAGAAGAGAGCACAAAAGAGAATGAAATAGGGTTGAGAACATAAACGCGAGATAAACCAAAGTCTCCTGTTTTTATGCGTATATCGGCTACATGTGTCTGCACCCGAGCGTATGTCATTCATTTGGGTGCAGGCACATGTAGGATGCGTAGGGCAGAATTTTCAGCAATCGTTTTTATGCTTGCCAAAAATATCCGCCCTACGTCTCGTGTGGCATTAGCCTAAATAATATGGGCAGAAGACAATAGATTAAAATGGACAGGAAAAGCATACATGGTATGTGAAGAAAAAGTAAGCAAGAGAGGAACAGAAAACTCTTGAAGATAAAAAATGGGTACAAAGGAAAGGCATAAGAAAAGCAGACAACAAGGGACAACAAAAGTGAGTTGAGAGTGTTGTGGGCACAAGGGAGAGGTGCATGGTCACCAATTTACAATTTAGTATTATGTAGAGAAGTATGGAGAAAACTCTGAGAAAAATGCTGCAAACAATTTATTTAATGTGCTAATTAGTACCACTGTGTGGTACACTACATAATACCATGACTACATGTGTGCTTGGGCAGGAGCACATTGGAGTTTACCTTAAACACTACTAGTCAGTTTGGACCACTGGAAATTAGTGAATCTAGTGCCTTATCACTGCAGTCAGTGTTTTTGTTTTTTTATGGTATTACAGTATATGATGGTGATGGCATTACTCATTTATCTCACAGTATAATGTGCTGAGGGTGACATTGACAGTTTACCCCCACTGTTTGCCTGGCAGTAATGCTTTTATAACATCTTCCTTATCAAAAGTAGATCCTAACACTTGTGGATCTGTCACAACTTTTTTTTAGCCCTTCCTACATGCTGTTAGTGACATTTGAAAAATGATTCTTAGAATTTTCAGAACAAATGTTAAGTCACAAAACTCTTACAATCGGACTTTTGACCTGGGGTAGCAATTTGGATATTTTTGCAAATGCTAGATGAGATTTATTTTGGGCCTTTGTTTGGCTCCCTGGTCCGTAGTGTAGCTGAAATACCAGAGCCTATAGTAAATGTCAGTCAACATATGTCTAGTACCCACCACTTTTCTATTCTACTCCACTCTACTATATAGTACATCTAGGTTTCCTGCACCTACTGCTTTTCACTTTGTGCTTGGAGTGTACGACCCACTACATTTATTGTATAATATGATCATTTTGCCAGTACCCTTTTTTATGCTATAACATGCTTGAGATGACAGTGCCAGTGTAGAATAACTGTCTTCTTTTTAATGAGTGCTACCAAAACATGCTAAATATAAACAGGGGATTTCAACACATAGTTTGCATCCTTTCATGCAGCATGTTTGCCATAGAAGTATGGACTCTCAACAAATGTCACCCCATGTTCTATTTCCCCCCAATACATTTAATTTTCAACACAAACACATTTAACACAACACTCTCTAAGGTGACAATGTCATGTGACAGGGTAATATCTGCTTATTTCCAGCAAATCTTAAATTCTCCCAGTGGTTCATTTACTTTTCTTCTTCACCACGTCTTCACCACGTCTTATCCCTGTCTCACTGCATATTCAACATAACGAAAAATGAAGGATTGTGATTATACATTAGTTACATATCAACAAATGATTCTACCTTCTAAAATCTAGCATATTTTGGAAAAAACACTTCTTATGCCAGTTTTGCTGGTATGAAACTAAAGTTAGCATTCTCCCACCTCCCTGTAATTTTGTGAGTATGCTGAAATAAAGTAACTGTGAAAATGGATTGGAATTATTCCTGCTCAAGTGTGCAATTTCATTCCTATAGACATGCAATACTATGTGAGGATAAATGACATATCACAGTTTTCAGCTCTTGAAGAGTATCATTATTAATCTTTCGATCTCACACAGAATGTGCTAACCTTTTAAGTAGGTTAAATAGTAAAGAAGTAGTCTGGTTTATGATCCTGACAGATGCATTTCAGTACATTGCGCTTCCAAGAGACTGATTATCAGGCAATCCTCTTCAAACGTAATCATGTTGAGCTATCCCTGTGAAGTTCTAACTTTTTAATTCAGCTCTCCAATTCTTTACTAATCATGAACAACGTTAGTACAGTAATTACATTATGAAGTCTCTATATGTAATTGAAATAGCAAACATGTCAGTTTGTGCTCTAGCGTGATTATCTGCCCTTAAAAGCACTCTTTTTATCCCTTTCTGTTTCAAAATAACAGCAGAACAAAGCGTAAATGCTCTAGTAAAAGAAAGCACTGATTTATTTACATGCCATTCTGGGTCATTCATTTATCGCATTAAAAGAACCAGTTCCTGATAACATCTCTCTTACTGCTCTGTTCTACTAAACACAAAGCCACAATTGCTAATGTGCCATTATAAGCTTAAATAAAGTCCTATTACATTTATTTTAGTAATGACACACATGCACACAAAGACATATGGGACCTATTTACTATTTGTCTGGTGTCTGTGTATTTCCTGTGCTGGCATGTAAAAATATGTGTTGTGTAGGAGAACACATATTGTTTTTTTTTTTTAAATAAAGGACTACAAAATATTTGAGACAACTTTTACTAAATAGTAAAAAAAAAATCACACAGCAGTTAAATTCTGTTTTTTAAAAAGAATTTGCACAAATCACACCAATCTGAACAACAATATATAGGCCTCTTTACAGTCCTGAAAAAGGTACCTTAAACCATAATAGGTAAAAACTGACACAAGGGCACCCACTCCATTTAGAAGAAGGGAGGTTCCGTTTAAATATTTGGAAAGGAAAGCCCTGAAGCTATAAGTGCAGGGGCTGCATGACAAGGGATCCGAATAACCAGCAGCCAGATTACACTGGTTTATGTTTAGAGATTGGCAGAAGTAGGTTCAACTGTGGTTAGGTGAGAAGGAAAGGCAGGAGAAAGCTGGCCTGGGGGGTGGAGAAAGAGAGGGATGTGATGGATTTTTTTGGATATATGATAAAATGTTTTAAGTTTTATTTGTTACAGCATCGTTAGGACCTTGCCAGACTACTGCACAGGTAATTTTAGCAGAGGGAGGAAGGAGGTTCTCTCCTGTAACTGCATGGTGGATTGATAGATACAGACGCTACTACTGCTTCTGCTAGGTGACAGCCTGCTTGGATTTCCTTTCATCGAGACACTGCAGATCCAGGACCAGCAGCAGGGCTGCTGAACTTCTCTCATGGTTGGTAAAGCAGCTCTTGCAGGTAGCAGAGTTTGAGCCATCCTTTCTTTAGGTAGAGGCAGTTTAATACTCATTCAAGTCCTCAGCGAGGAATGGCAGAGCATAGTAGCAACCTCTTATGGAATTATGGCGTTATAATATTGCCTTGGGTTAGGCTGGCATGGTCCTATTTATTTGATAAAATGTGAATAAATGCTGTGGCCATTTTCTCCACCTCTGTCTCCTGGTGTTTCATTAAGGTATGTAACAAGGGGGTTCAGTGGGGTGCCTCAAGGCGAAGGGGCAATTTGAGGAGTCCCCTTGTCAAGGATTTTTTACTGTGAGAGCTGTGAAGTTGTGGAATTCCGTACTGGCTGATACATTATATAGCTTTAAGAAGGTGCTGGTTGGCTTTTTAGCAAGTGAGGGAATACAGGGTTATGGGAGATAGCTCTTAGTATAAGTTGATCCAGGGACTGGTCTGATTGCCATCTTGGTGTCAGGAAGGAATTTTTTTCCCCTCTGTGGCAAATTATAGAGGGTTTAGATGGGTTTTTTGCCTTCCTCTGTACCAACTAGCAGTTAGGCAGGTTATACATAGGCATTATGGTTGAATGTGATGGACATATGTCTTTTTTGCAACCTAACTAACTATGTTACTACTATGTTACTATGTTATTTAGTAGAATTTAACTGCTTTGTGGTGTGTGGCTTAAACTTTCCATAAATACCACATCAAACAATATCAGTATTTAGTGATAAGTGGGCTCTGATGGGAATGGGTGATTATGATGCACCAGCATGATAGAAAAAATAAAAGAAGGAAGTTCGGCAAAGAGAAGAAATGTTCTGGTTTAACTTCAGTTATAAAGTTAATAATAATATTAATAATAATTATAGATTGAAAAACTAAGCAGCTTTTTGGTTGTTTGGAAGTAATGTCTTAATAAATACCAGATCAGAGAGATGTAAAATAATGAAAAATACTAAGCGGTAGATGTGATCTTTAAGATTTTTTAGCTATGATTCCAAGAATATCTATGTCTAAATCACTAAAGCAGTATAGGATCTAATATGCAGATGTTTTGGGGCTGGTTCATTGTGTAGCTGTAAGAAACAACGATTTGCATATGGCTTGAAATCATGTGAAAGGTAAAAGAGACCCCAGTCATCAATTATTGGTTGTTTCAATGCAGTAGTTGCTGACATCTTAGCTCCTGCAGTGAGATTGGTTATCTACTGGTAAATCTTTAGGTTTAGGGATTTTAGTATCCTAAAATCTTTATTATTATAATGTTTTATTCGTTTGTCTCAAAATAGGATTTACAATTATGTTTTTGTGTCACAGTACATCAATTTCACAAAATAAAACTAAATGAGCTGCTTTATATATAACAAGAGAAAATATAGAGATTGTATTCAGAGTTATTGTGTACTTGTCTTTTATTATTTTTATTACAATTAGTATTAGTATTTTTTTTTTATATATTTAGTTTGTGAGGTCCACTTTTCTTCAACTCTACTTCAAACAACTCTGTTAATACTGTTAATCACAGGAATGATCTGTACTATGCATTAGAAATGCCATTGTTTACTTGCATCTTGTAGAGAGACATCACAGGAAGTCAAATAGTGATTAAGGTACAACATTTCTATTTTAATTTAGAGATGTTTAATATTGGACAGATCAAGGCTAAGGAGATTATTGACTAAACCAGCTGTTATGGAGGAATAATGAAAACCTATAATATTATTCATGCTTGACAGTAGAATAAAAAATGTTTTTACTTACTCATGCTCATATACAGCATATAAAAAAAGTGTTCTTGAATTTAATCATAATCACTTTTAAAAAAAATAAATTCTTGTTTAACAGTTATTTTGAAATGTAATGCAATTTGCTGTATCATCTTACATTTACTTTTTCCCTTGTCCTGTTCAGGGAAAATTTAAGATAATAGGTATAATGAACCTTCTTATTAATGCATGGCACAGATGTGATAGGAGACTACTGCAGTTTTATTGTGTAAAAAGCAATGTAAATTTTAGATAAGGGAATGGGGCAGAAAATAGGATTAGTCCAGATTATATGGAGGATTAGTAGCCAGAGACTAAAGATGTCCATACATTGCCACTAAAATGGTTGAACAGTTTGGATGGCATCAACTTTAGTGGCCATATACAGCAGACTATCACAGTGAATTTGGACTGAAAATTGAATCAGGCAATAGATGGACAGCACATTCAGACAGGACCAGATTTAATGATTTTTGCCCCTAGGCTGCCACTTCTCATCCCAACCAATTCAAATCCCCCCTACTTGCACCTCCGCTTGCCAAGTTCGAAGTAGCAGGATTTCCAATCAGAAAAAAATGTTGCACTCAAATATTATCATATTTCAAAGGGACTCAAAATATGATATTATCCCCAATAGAGGGTCCTATAGTCTTGGTTGTGGGTACCCAGCGTGAAGGCCATTTTGAGTGATATTTGGGAAGAATGCATATTTGTTCTCCGTAAAGGAGAAGCAAAGGCAAAGTCACTTGGGGGTGCCAAAATGTTAGGCACCCCCAAGTGACTTTAATCGCCTACCTTTTACCCCAGGCACCCCCAAGTGACTTTGCCATTCCTTGTTCTTTAATACTTCTGAAATCCCAGGTTGAAGGGTAAATCAAGGTATAGACATTTATTTATGTATAACTAAGACTGAATGGCTAAAACAGCAAAATATTCATATATCCTATGCTTGAAATGAGTCATATAGGGCCCTGAACAAATGTTGGACATCAAAGTGGAGACTTGAAGCAAAAAATATCTAAACTTCTAAACTAATTGATGTATACATTATGAAAAAGATTAATAAAATGTAATAGCTAATATGATATGTAACACCTCTGCACACCTTTAGCCAGTCCTTCTTGAATAATACCTATGTTTTTGTCCTATAA
The DNA here is from genome assembly GCF_000004195.4 of Xenopus tropicalis. Lineage (NCBI taxonomy): Eukaryota > Metazoa > Chordata > Amphibia > Anura > Pipidae > Xenopus > Xenopus tropicalis. The sequence continues at coordinate 77,532,078 of NC_030682.2, read as the reverse complement.
GTTTTAATAAGTACATATATAATCAAATATATGTAATAAAATATTTCTCATGTGGTCCTGATACATTTATAAACCTGTACAATTCACACACTTATAGCTTATAATGCTGACTAATTCCATTTGTAAGTAATTTATAAATCATTATCTACATATCATAATGTGATAAAAAGTGCAAACTTATGCCAAGCATGATGCCCCCAGAGGCATCCACATAGACAGACAAAGCTTTGTAGCAGACATCAGCATGACATGCCAATATGAATCTTGCCATGATGATAAATGATTTGATATTTGTACCATAAGACTACATTACCAATACAACATATAGCAGATCTGTGTTGTGTTCAGTTGCTGAAACATACATACAAACTGCTGAGAATTTTGCGAAATGGCAAAAATTCTGCAACTTTTGTGCCGCAACCCCAACTTTTTTGATGCGACCATGACTTTTTCCTCACTCTGCAAATTTTTGTTGTGGACATTTTTGCTGCAGTTTTGCAAAAATATTAAGCAATGGCGAAAGGCTGAATGTTGCAGCGAATCTGTACCTCGTGAATTTCACTTTCCCCCAGTTTCACTGATCACTTATTATTATTACATTTATTTATAAATCACCAACATTTTCTAAAGCATATCTGCAAGGTTATTAGGTAAGTGGGTATGCTTCACAAAAGATGTGAGTTTTTAGGGGGCATTTAAAACTCTAAAGGTTAGGGTAGTATTAATTAATTAATTAATTCTACTGGTAGGGAGTTACTCTTATGAAGTCTTGAGGGTGTCCATGTGAGACGGTTACTAGGCTAGTTTAAGGCTAGGTCATTTAGAGGTGAAAAGTGGTTAAGGAAGATCTTCTTTTGCTTCGTGGTTTAGAGGTTCAGGTTTTGTGCAACAATACGAAAAAGCCGGGATTATTGTGCAACTGTCATACCTGAGCGGCGGGGACGCCCGCCGCTCTCCAGACGGGGACGACCGCACCGATGCGCGTCCTCTGCTGCTCTGGCGCGCGAAGGTGCGCGCGCATCCTTATAAAGGCCGGCGCGCGCATGACGTCATCGCGCTGGCGACAAAATTCAAATATTTAAAGGTCCCTCTAAGGTATTTTGATCGCCCAACTTCGGTTTCGCTTCCTAGTTCCTGCTATTGCTTGATTCTGATTCGTGTTTTGACCCTTGCCTGACCCTGACCTTGCTGATTGCCGCCTGTACTGACCCTCTGCCTGCTTTTGACTACGGTTCTGGAATCTGACTTTGTACTTCGCTGCCTGTTTGATTTGACCTCGGCCTGATCACTTCGTCTCTTCTCCCCAATACTCTGCATACGCTAAAGTTCCCTTGCCTGCTCAGAACATCTGCCCTGGTCCTCTCACATTAAGTCCTGGCGGCACCCGAGTAGCGGAGGGCTCCTCCCGAAGCCAAAGGTGGCTGTTATAGGCAGAAGAGTGAGCTCAGACCGGGACCTTGGCTGTTGTTCTGAGTTTTGGGATACTGAGCGTGACAGCAACAAGTTGAAAAAGTTTTCACAGCTTTTCCTAAATTTTTTTTTTGTTTGTGCTTTTTTAGTTCGTATCTTAGTTCGTGATAAATAACTACCATTCTTGGGAATTTGTTTTTTTGTAGTTTCAAAAAAAACATAAAAAGAAAAAAATTTGGTTTTAGTAAATTACATGGGGTTAATGATTTAGTGAACTACCCTCAAGAGGGAAATATTTAGTGCAGTGCTGTCCAACTTCTGTGGTACCGAGGCCGGAATTTTTCCGGCCTACATGGTGGAGGGCCGATAATGGAAGCCAGTGTTGACCACTCCCCTTTTTTAAACCACACCCGTGTTAGCACATGACCATACCCATATTAATGGTGGTAGTACAGCAAAAACCTGCCATACTCTGCCTTCCCTACACTGCTTGTGTGTGCCATACTCTGCCTGCCCTGACCTGCCTGTGTGTGTGTGCCATACTCTGCCTGCCCTATGCTGCCTGTGTGTGCCATACTCTGCCTGCCCTACCCTACCTGCGAGTGCCATACTCTATCTGCCCTACCCTGCCTGTGTGCCCTACTCTAACTGCCACACACAGTCTGAGCCTGAGGTGTGAACAATGCAGTGGGGGAACAATGCAGGGATTAAAAGGTGTGAACAACACAGGGGATTACATTTTTAAACAATACAGGGGGATTACAGCCTGAATCTGAGCTGTGAACCATGCACGGTAACACGGTAAAGCAGCCAGACAGGTGGGGGGGCCACACATAGGGGGGTCGCGGGCTGCCAGTTGGACAGCACTGATTTAGTGGATCAAAATGTGCTATATATATATATATATATATATATATATATATATATATATATACTCACAGGACTTGTATGAAGCAAAAAAATGGTGTTTAATTCAACGTTTCGGCTTAGATTCAAACCGTCTTCAGGACACACCATTTTTTTGCTTCATACAATTCCTGTGAGTGCAGTTTGTTTGGGCTTACTAAAAATGTTATGTTAAGCATGCACCCAGGCTATACCCAGAGTTTTCTGTGTGCACCATTCCTGGACTTTTAATATATATTAATATATAATATTAATTATTTTGCATTGCTAATAATATGCTATACGATTTAGCCAAATGATCAATGACAACACATGTCTACATACACAGGTTTAATTATTCTATTTTTATTTATTTTTCTTATCATTTATGTATAAAAGAGGGCATCTAGTGTAATTCTAAGGGAGGCTTTGTTACTTTCATCTCTGCAATCTACAAAAAACACCCCTTTTTACAGTATATAAAACTATAATACACAAAAGTCATGAATAACCTGTAACCTGGCAATGTTATTTGGTTGTGATTAATTAATTAATAAATATGGGAATTACTGGTGCATGCTGGCAATTTCAAGCATTCAAACTGTGGGGTAACTTCAGTTTTTACATCCCATGTATAGAAAAGGGTTAAAAGAGTTACGGACTAGTGGTATTTTTTTGTCTGTGATAGTATATGTTTAGCATCCGGCAACTAATTATTGATTGGTGACTGCTAATGATTATAATCTACAGCAAAAGATGGAATTTTTTGAAAGGGAAAAACATTAATCATTTTGTATCTGTATATTTTATCAGAAGGATATGGAGGAGTCCATGTGTTTTTCTTTCCCATTTACTCCTTACTATTCTTTTCTTGACAGGTGAGAAATGACCTGACTGGTGAACTGGAAGACTCAGCTATACAAATTGCAGACACTGAAAGTTTCTCTAATGATCCTTGCAGCAGTGTAAAAAAGCTCAAGGTATGCAAAAATGTTTACATTTTACACAAATAAACATAACCTATATTATATATACCTTATAGGGTTCTATCACCTAGAAGGCCATGGGCTCTAGTCCAATAATCTACAGAATATAGTTTTATAGAAAGCAAGGGCAAATTTGCAAGCATGTTAGTCATTTTATACAACTATAACTCTGACATACAGTATAGCACAAACTCACATCAAGAATATGTTGACCCAACATCTTAAATAAAAAAAAAAAAGAAAAATATTTTTATAGACTAAAAAACATATTGTAAACTTATTGATTGTATATGCATCACACATATTATCGATCTAACCTGATTTTGTTGCACAGGAATGGAATCTGATATCCAGAAACCCATTATCTACAAAGCTACAAGCTACAGGAAGGCCATATCCAATTGATTCCATTTTAATCAAACTTATTCAAATAATTTCATTTTTTTCTGTAATAATAATTGCAAAACCTGACAAGCTTTTTATTCTTTGAAAAAAACATGATCATGAAAATACAACTTGAAGGTAAAAACAACTGATGCTAGAAAAATTAAGCAAGTTAAAGAACTCACTTTTTTCACATTGTTTCTTCCAAATAAATCAACCCCTAAGCATATTAAGTCAGCCCAAAAAGATCTGAATTGTACAGTTCACAGTAAGAAGATGGAATAAATAATGCAAATGTTTAAAATGTCATATGAGGATATTAGAGGTCACCTCAAAATTCCATGTCCAGTGTCTTTGGCCTTGTGCTGTTATATGATCATGGAACTCCTCAGTAACTTATAATATCCTTATATTTTATTAACAGGGGAACTTTATTCACTAAATATACAGTATATATATATATATATATATATATATATATATATATACACACACAGGTATGGGATCCCTTATCCAGAAACCCGTTATCCAGAAAGCTCCCAATTACGGAAAGGCCATCTCCCATAGACTCCATTATAAGCAAATAATTCCAATTTTAAAAATTGTTCTCTGTAATAATAAAACAGTATCTTGTACTTGATCCCAACTAAGATATAATTAATCCTTATTGGAGGAAAAACAAGCCTATTGGGTTTATTCAATATTTAAATGATTTTTAGCAGACTTAAGTTATTGAGATCCAAATTACGGAAAGATCCCTTATCCGGAAAACCCCAGGTCACAAGCATTCTGGATAACAGGTCCCATACCTGTATATTTATATAGATCTTTATAGGTATGTGTACTGGGGTTTGGAGCAATTGAACATGGTGGACTTTAGTCTTTTTTCAATCTAAATAAACTACATAACTATGAGAGACCCTCTTTATAGCCTCTGGCACAAGGGACATTTGCTATGTATCCACATAAAAAAACCCTTGGGCCATATCCTCATTAGCCAGCACAAAACAGCATCCACTCGTCAGACTCCAGGACAGAGGATAAAAATTCAAAAAAGCTTTATTAAGGATAAAAAACTAACATGTTTCGTGTGACTGCACACGTATTCATAGGTTCATGGAATAACAAACGATTCAGGGTTTAAAAGACATGCACAAGTATACAACAATAATAAAGTAGTGAAACCAGTATAAGCATCCATTAATACAAACAGTGTAAGCATCTATTAGTGCAGACAGTTTATCCTGATATCTATTACAAGTTTAATGATTAATATGTTTAATATTGGCATACATATATGATATATGATATTTCCTACTCCCCCAATCCATACAAAGATCACCACTCCCTTAAGATGTTCACCTTCTGTCTTGCACTTTAAATCCTTTAATAAGCTGTTCCCCTTCACCTTTCACTTGCTGCTACATTCCCCTGTGTTGCCTCCTCCCTACTCAGTCCCCATTATTTATCACCCTTCCTCCAACCTGCTCCCTAGTCTAGAGCTGTTTTGAAAAAATTAGTACAGTGGGGATATAGAGTTGGGGGAGGGAACATAGAGTTGTGTGGGTAGGACAGAGGTCTTACAAGGAGGAAACTGTTAAATTCCTGTAACTGATTTGTGGTTATTGCACATCCTCCATGCACCCTCCATCCATCACTCATGCCAGCATTAGCGCTAGTCAGGCCACCCCTGTTAATTTAATAGACTGCATGTGAACAAGGAAGAGCTGAAGGACTTTGTCTGTGAGTGGAGACAACTTGCTAGGCTGATGACATGATGCCGCCGATGAAGAGCATTTGGATTGTGGTTGTGCAGGGTTGAAGATGGGATGGTTTAAACGTACAGGGTGACCTAAAGACATTATTTACCAAATAAAATATTTAAATTTAAAAAGACACATATTTTACTGAGCATATCTTCTCTGTGTACTATAACAGAAATATGTTACATCTTGTGATAGTTACCTTTTAAGGGCAATGGCACATAGGGTGCTTTGATCAATATTGTCCTCTTAGAGAGACACAAAATTGAGTACCTTTTAACTGGCAACAACTTTTTAGTCTACTGAATAGGAAATGCTTGGTTTATTTATTTACTTACATTCTCCAGCACTGTTTAAACCCAATGGTAAGCCAAGTAAAAGAGCACAATTTTAAATTTGTGGAAAGTCAGGAAGTTGACTAATCAGCGTGGTTATCCTAAGCACAGTATGTGATAGGGAGCAAAGGTGATATTAAAGTCAATTGAATGAAATAACTTCATTTTCTGCACCACTGCATGCTACGTAAACAAATAATAACTGAGGCATGTGGATGATCTGCAATGCTGCTATAATATGCTCACAGCTGAAGACTCAAGTGCATTTTTGAGGAACATATAATTCAACAATACATCTGATTACATCTGAGACTTATTTATGTTCTATTGAACTGCTGTATATTGGCAAAAGTGCACCTATTATTGTAATTCCTATAATATAGGAAAACAGTAAACTATTACTGCTTGGAAATTATCCCAACTATTTAATTTTGGCTGTAGTTAACCAGATCAAAGAACAGGTGCAAATCCTTTAAAATGCTTGTAAACCCAACCATAATTCTGTCCCACTGCACCCCCTAGTTTTGCTATAAAAGTTGCTGAAAAATGTAATTATAGATGCAAGAAATTTTACCAGTGAGAATTCTACTGACCAAAAACCTCATTATAAGTGCAAGAGACGTGACCAATGAGAATGCTGATTCCCAGCACTGTTGGGCATCTTGCTGTTATCTTTGTATATAGAGATAATCATGTTATTTTTTCCCTTCATTATATGACACAGGAATCAGACTTAGGGATAAAAGACAGACTTATTTAGTGCTAGAAAACTGTGATTAATGCTCCCAACTCCAATTGCAAGAATAAGGAATATGGAGCCAGATTTACACAGATCATCTGGGATTCTCATTGGAGGATTTTGTTTGCATTTTAATGCAGCCACTGGCCCTGGAGATTTGGAAAATTTTGATTGTGAAATATTGCTGTAAGAATACAACCCTGATGTAGCTGGACTACAGCTCCCAGCATGCCTCACCCTTGATTATATGTTACATTATTCTGGGATTTGTAGTCCAGCAAGAGCTGAGTTAAGTTTGGTTGAGCAGTGTAGCAGGGATTACATCCCCATTAACCATAAGCATTACATTTCCTTCATTTTGCAGTATTACTTTCTTGACCTTTTTTTACAGCTGCCTATTAATCAACTGTAAGCAGTTGAGCATTTTTAAGGTATATTTACATAGTTACATGGTATATAAATTAATGTTTTATGGCAAATTTTATTCTAAAGTGTAAAAACATTTTATTAAAAAAAAATTTAAACGAATATTTTGCCACTCTAAATATTGTCAAACTAAGCAGGCTTAATTGAAAAACATGTACATTAGAATCTATGGTGCTACAGCAAGTAATCAGTTAACTGACCACAAGCTCCTTAACAAACATGGTTTTGATTAGGTCTATACAGGAAAAAAATTGAGAGGAATAATTGGATACACGCTCATCTGTATGAAAACATTTTCCCCACAATTTTATTTTATCCTAAACTGACTTAGGATGCATTGATTTATCAGATATTAAAGATCTTGTACCAAGTGGAGTTTCTCTGTACTGAAAAAAAAAATCTTATCCAGAAACATACAGTGAAATTTGAATGTAAACAGAGAGACAAAAAACACAAATGGTGCTAGTTTGTGACTTTTAAATTATTTTGGCCAATTATTTATACCCTCAATCAGCCTTTAGCAAGTCCTTAAAGAACATTGTCAAACTGATGTATCCATTGAACCATAGAGTATAAAATATTAAGTATATTTCTCTATAAATACATGAACTGACAAATATTGTCAAAATGGAAAGCAGCATTAACATTTAACATCTATTCCAACAAGCCTCAGCATAAAACAGAGATAGACACATATTTTTATTCACAAGGAAACAGATGTCAGATATATTATCAAAAATCATCCCTCAACAATACCCTAAGGACTGTTGCTACAACCAATACATAAATAATATAAATATAAATATACCTGACACTATACTGTGAGCACATTTGATTTAAACAGGGAGTTGAAAATTCCAAACTGAAATATAATGTCTTTTAATAATAATTTTCATTTTTTTTCCTGCATTTCACATTCTTTCTTTTCTATCTTGGTATGAAAATCATGAATCATGTATTAACAACTGGCTCCTCAAATGTCATTGTAATGAATTTTCCTCTAAGCTAATGCATAGCTATAAAGAATGACACAGGTAAATGGTGGTCAGGACCCAAGCAGTTGTTTTGCTACACAATGAAGGTTAGTTTTCAAAACTCCAGCACATTCACATACTGAAAATAATATGGATCTGAATCTTGACTGCCCAGGATAAGGGTTATGTTAACCTACATGTCTGTGTGTTTTAAATCCACTGGATAACTATTAGTCGGCAAGCTTTTTGATAGTAGGGCAAAACTGATTTTTTTTGAAGGAATGATGTTTGCTTTATATATAAATCATAAATGTTATAGCTTTTGGAAATAGTATGCTTTAAAAGATAGTGATGCCAAAATTGGCCAAGAGCTTAAGTTTTAAGTTATAAACAGAGCAGGATTTGATCAGCAAATGGAAATGCTTCTGAATTACCCAAGGTCATAGGGCAAATATCATTGACTTAAAACTAAACCAGGTTGAAGGGAATGTTTAAAGCATCAATTTCAAGGATGGTATTTATGGAAGATGGCATTTTAGAGATATTAAATGTTTTATTACACTGCTCAGACAAGCAGTTTGTGTTCTGATGAAGCTAGCTGACACTTTGAGGCTATTTGTTGAACCAGTACATTACAGTTGCTGATTATTGTACTCGGGGAGCATGAGGTCATTTTTTGCACATGGGGAAAGAAATAAGGTGGAAGGACTAGAGAAAAAATTATAAAGCTGATTTTAAAAAGCAGACACTTTTTTAACATGAATTGCAATTTGTTATTTATATATCCAAAAAGCTCCAGATTACAAAATTGCCTTTTCCCATTTTGTCATATTAAAAAAATATATATTTTTAAGTTTCCTTAAGGCATTGTGATCAAATCCCCTATCTAGAAAATACCAGGTCCCCAACACTCCCTATAACAGATGCTTATATTTATATTTATCAATGATGCAGTTCAAAGATAACTGAAGAATCGCGCTGTTTTTCATTTGTTTTTTTTAACTATTTTTTCTTCTGTTCTTATATCCTAGGGCAACGATGTTCGGATAATTATTGGGCAGTTTGATGAACACATGGCAGCAAAAGTCTTCTGTTGTGTAAGGAAAATCTAATATAGATACTGACTATAATTTTTCACCAGGCATGGATTTGCGGCAAATTTCTACGAATCGCCATTGGTTGCCATGGCAAAAGTTTGCCACACAACAAAAAAAAGGCGTGCTCAACAATTTTTTTATGCTCGTCATCTTTTGCAAATTTTTTGCCATTTTGCACATTTTTTTCACAGTTTTGCAAATTTTTTGGTGAAGCAAAATGGGACAGATTCACTCGTTACTACCTAGGGGGCCTATTTATTATGCCGTGTAAAACAAAATTTTGCAAAAAGTGGTGTAAAAAATATGTAAAATTAATTACAAATTTTGCTGTCCAAACACCAGATTTTACGATTATTTATTATATAATTATTATGACTGTAAAGTCATTATAAGCAATGATGATAGACATAATTATTATATGCCAATCCTTAGGAGCTTTAGTTGAACACCCTGCCTATGCCTTGTTTTCTTTTGAAATATATATGTTATATATTTCACCTTGTGTATATATACTTTTGTATATGTATATATATATATATATATCAGATGATGCAGTTTGCATAGGTGATATACCAAAATAAGTACATTATTTAATATAAGTCACACGATATTTATTGTACTTGTATCAGATAATTACTGAGATATGCTATAATTTTTTTCCTGAAAATTAATAGTGATAAATAGGCAAATGGTATATGAGGCATATATATATATATATATATATATATATATATATATATATATATATATATATATATATATATATATATATATATATATATATATATATATATAAGGCATATGAAACATTATTTAAAAGAATGTGGTTGTGTGAGTCAGAAGGAAATCCCCCTTTTATAACAACATATGCTGCTGACTAGTGATGAGCAAATTTTTTCGCTAGGCATGGATACGCAGCGATTTTCCACATTTCGCCATTGGCGAATTGTTTCCAGAAACCTCCATGAAAATTTGCAGGGGAAAAATGCTCAGCGCGTAAAGTTTTTTAGTTGTGCATCAAAGTGGGTGCGGTCATGTTAAAATTATGTGCATCAAAAAATAGTTGACTAATAATAAAAATTGCGTGACTAATATGTTTCGCAAATTTTCTTGCCATTTCGCAAATTTTATGGTTAAGCAAAACGGGACAGATTTGCTCATCACTACTGCTGACTAAATGCCTCCACCTTTTCCTGCATTTGAAAGAAAATATGTTCTCTCAAACTTTACATATAAAGTTTGTATCAGTTGATCAAGCACCCCCAAATATAACATTTATTGTCAAAAAAATGTGCTATTTTATTTGAGATTCCTGTTAATGTTCCTGTGTAAGAATTTCAATCATTGTAATCTACAAAACGTATCTGTCTTCTGCTGTGTAATGTACGTTTTTGCCCTATTTGACTTGCCCGAATGACTGCCCTTTATTTATAGACCTTTATTTGTATATTTTTCTTTTTATAGCGCTACTTATGTATGCAGCACTGTACAGCAGAACAATGACTTAATTTATATAAATTGCATTTATAGTTTTAAAGAAAACACACAATTTACACCACTGCAGGTTAACAGTACATTATATTTAAACATTTTAATTTTTGGTGTTATTGGACCTTTTAAAATAACCTAAACATTTCTAATATTTCTAATCATGCCACGAGTCTACAGAGGCTTTTGATCTGATTTTGTACTGAAAATTATATCTGGGAAGAAAACCCAGGATCACTCCTAAGGTCTCCACTGACATGTAAGATCATCAGGGCTGAAGTCTATTACGTTTTAAAGCAAAGCCAGTCAGTTTTCTGATTAGCATCCAAAATACAGACCCTAAGGGGCTGATTTACTAATCCACGAATCCAAATCCGAATGGGAAAAATTTGGATTGGAAACGAACATTTTGCGACTTTTTCGTATTTTTTGTGATTTTTCTGTCGCCGTTACGACTTTTTCATAAATTGTCGCGACTTTTTTGTAGCCGTTACGACTTGCGCGAATTGTCGCGACTTTTCCGTAGCCGTTACGATTTGCTCGTATATTGTCTCGACTTTTTCGTATTGAGCGCTCGTAAACGGGCGGGCAAAACTTTCAGACTTTGCATGATTTTGGAAGCCTCCCATAGGACTCAATGGCACTCTGCAGCTCCAACCTGGCCCAAGGAAAGTCACGATACTGAAGCTTGAATGAATCTGAAACTTTCGTTCTCGGCGCGACGGCTATGAAAAAGTCGTGACAATTCGCGCAAGTCGTAACGCTACAAAAAAGTTGCGACAATTTACGAAAAAGTCGTAACGGCTACGAAAAAGTTGCGACAATTTACGAAAAAAATCACAAAATACCGATCATTACAAACAAAACGCATTCGGACACTTTTCGGACATTCGTGGATTAGTAAATGTGCCCCTAATAGTGATCATTGGCCATTTTCCCAAGTTTCCTTTTACTATTCAAATGAATGATGAAGGTATTTCCTCAATCAAAATGCTTTTTGTATATTTAGAATCCTAGCCATAAAGCATGACAGGACTGTTAGGGCTTTCCCAGAAATTAAGTAAATGTATTCACATGACTACTATATAGTGCTCCCCATACAAGCACAAACATTTATGCTCACATTTATAGCAAATAATTCCATTTAATTTTGAGTGAAAAAGCCATTTTGGACAAACAATAAGAAGAGGGGCTGAAATTATATATAACAACGAGTGGACTCAACATGGACTGGGTTAGAGAAGGTAATTAGTTGCATATTCATGTACAGGTATGGGACCCATAATCCAGAATGCTCAGGACCTGGGGTTTTCCGGATAAGGGGTCTTTACCTCATTTGGATCTCCTACCCTATGCCTGCTAATAAAATGATTTAAACAGTAATTAACCCAAAAGGATTGTTTTGGCTCCAATAAGGATTAATTATACAGTATCTTAGTTGGGATCAAGTACAAGGTACTGTTTTATTATTACAGAGAAAAAGGGAATCATTTTAAAATATATGAATTATTTGATTAAAATGGAGTCTATGGGAGATGGCCTTTCTGTAATTCGGAACTTTCTGGATAAGGAGTCCGATACCTGTACTGTAAATCACAAGAAATATAAATGCAAATGTTGCAACTGCCATTGAATTCCCCATTTTATTCCAATTAACGTATGACCTACACTGGAAGAAGTGCTAGTAAATTTGCTGCACAAAGATCTTTACCTCTGTATCTGTGGAAATAGGAAAACAATACCCAGTAATTGTTATAGTGAAATGCACCACATTAAAATTAATTTTATATTGTATATATTTTTGTCTGGCTACAAATCAAACAGTCCTTTAGCATGGATAGGGTTACCACTTGGCCATTTAAAATTAGGGAAAACCATAAAAATATAGAAATGCTGGCAACCCCAAGCATGGATTCCCACTAGGATGATTGCTTTCTTTGCGTAAATAACTGCAGAGGGAATTAAACTAAAGTTAGACTCATTGTCTGAGGCTTGGGTCGGTAGGCCAGTTTCAGTAGCTGACTGAATCCTCCTGCAGCTCTTACAATTACTATATTATGCATGTGAACCGAAATAAGCAAACAACTATTTTGTGGCTACATGATCCATTTATTGGCTGGATGTTATGGCAGTTTTTAATCATAATTCCTAAGTCACTTGCTATAGCTCATTTTCTATAACATCAATGTGAAATGCAGCAGGTTACATTATATGTGGGATAATTACCAGCAGCACTTCTCATTTATGACTGTTACTGGAATTATTACTGGCTCTACAAGCAGTGGTGATCAAAGCGCTTTAAAGGGTTGATTCACTATAGTGCGGTAACACTTATCGTTAAAATTGACGCGGAAAAAACGCGTGATTCGCTAAAGTATTATCGAATGCGTTAAGTCGCATATCGCATGCGTTAAATAGCGCGCAACCGAATGTGTTAATTTCACCACATTGCGTTAATTCTCGCGCAGAAATAATACTAACGCATGATTCATAAACACTTAGACGTGCTAAATATCGCATTAGTCTATGCGAAAATTAACAGGCGGTAATTATAGAAAAGTTCAGTTCATGAGCTTTTGGCAACACAATATGGACTTTGCAGTGTGATTTATTCAAGTATGTGTTGGCCCTAGAGTGATGCATCTTCTAGTTTGCAGGGAAATGGTCATTTTCAAAAAAAGTAGTTTTAGGAACGTAATGGTGTGTATGGTTAATATGGCGTGCACGCGATAAGTAACGCACGTGCGTTAATTAGCGCGTGCGGCTAGTAGTGTGCTGCATTAATTAGCGCGCGTTGCGTCAAATACCGCACAAAACTAGTCTTCGTGACTTAAATAACGCACGTAGCGAAAAATAAGACGCAATAAAATTTTTAACGCATGCTATAAATATCGCAAGTTTTATCGCACTTTAGTCAACCCTTATGTGACATCATTTATAGGCAAAGTGGTAGTGATATTACTAGTCTGTTGCTTTGTCCACACCTCCCACATCTCAGCAGTAGTAATGTAATTGTAATGTCATATTTAGCACCAAAATTTGATCCATGCTGAATTAAAGCAGAATAGCATCAGTGTACAATGAAACGGTTCTAAGTCCCTTAATGCTTGCCTCTTGTCTTATATACTTTTGCTATCATTTTGTGCTTTAATGAAGAGTCACACAACAGTGATCTACATAAAGGATTTTTTATTTCTGTAGAATTCAACATATTCCCCCTATTGTTCTGCTATCAACTAAATATCTCCCCAAAATAATACTATTTGCTTACTGGACCTTTGCAGTGCTAATATAGCTAATATAGTCTTTTCATTCCCATTTACGAGAAGGCTCTTTTGATAGGTTTGGTTCTCTTTCAGAGGGACTTTGTTATCAAATAAAGAGCAACATACATCTAAACTGAATCCAGAGAGAAAGATTAACATATTTATTCCTTTTATAGGCTTTTGATGAAGACATGTATGGCAGTAAATACCAATGGATTATCCCAGGATGGTATCAAGCGTTATGGTGGCAGCAAGCTAACACTTCAACATGTTCCACTAAGAACCTACTAACTGCTATGGAGGGATACATCGGAGTGGATTTTGAACCATTAAGCACAAAGCAAATCAAGACAATATCTGGACGGGTGAGGAAACATATTTCAACACGGATCCTTACTACTGCTATTTACATTTTTTTTCTTTGAAAAATTTATAAAATGGCAAAACTTTGCTGAAATGCATTTGAGTAAATGGTAATATGCTTTAACATATACATTAATAAATATACAAGGCAGGTCCTTCTTAGAAAAGTTCCTTTCCACTATGCTACAACTGTTCTTAGGAAAAAATGAAGCACCTCTTCTACCAGTGTAAACAACCCTAATTTGGCTAGCCTATTCCCATAACTGAGATGTTCAAAACCTCTTACTATCTTAGTTGCTCTTCTCTGGATTCTTTCTAAATCAGTAATATACCGTTTGAGCACTGGAGACCAAAACTGCATGGCATATGCTAGATAGGGCCTTACCAGCGCTGAGTGAAAGAATAACCCTCTCCTTCCATAAATCTATGCCACTTTTAATACAGCTCAAAACCTTGTTTGCCCTTGCAGCTGCTGCCTGGCATTGCTTGCTACAGCCAAGTTTATTATCTACAAGGACTCCAAGGTCCTTCTCCATTATGGAAATAAATCTATCTCCTTAGATAGATAGGGGGAGGGCTGAGAATTTACATTGGTTGATGTGGAAGTCAAGGGGCAGATAAAAATTCTAGTTCTGACATGTGTGGATTTGTGTCATTGGAAAAACTGCAATTTCACTGCAAAACTGTACCAGGCAAAAATGTATATCCTATACATGGGCTTTAGAGACAGTGAGAAAAGAAAACTTGTCTCCTGGCTGCAGCAGGTTGGGACTTTGAGGTTTATTTTGTGTTTAAAGTCATTGGTGTTGGGGGGTAAAAGGTAAAAGTAAAAGGTAAAGGTAAAAGTTTTAATTTTAGGGGTAATAAATGTGTCAGACCATTTAAAGTTGTAACAGGTAAATGATGAGATAGTTGTGTGAACAAACAAATCAATAATATATATTCCTTCCGAAAACCGGACAGGTTGCAACCCTAAAAGGGACAACAACAGTCCTTTGTTAAATGTATATTGAAGCAGTAGAATTCTTAATGAATCAGATAAGTAAGTGTAGGACTGGCCAGAAGGGATGACTTTGACATAGTTGTCCAGCTTGAAGTGTATTGCAATATATGGAAAAAGAATCCCTGTTTTGCTTAAATGGGAGGGCATTTCTTGGCAGCTTAAAGGACATGCAAAGCCTGCATTTGCCTACAATCAGTTAGGGACGTCTCCCCCACCCAAATGGCATCATTTGTACTGCATATATCCCCTCCTCTTGCCAGCACCATCACATTTTCCTAACGCAAATAGCAGTTTTCACCTGGTGCCCATTTTTCCTCTGATACATAATCAGATACATTTAAATCTGCAAGCAGCATACACACAAAGACCTTTATTCAGCCTACATTTCATCAAGAATACAGGCTCACACAGGCACAACTGTCTTTGATAAAAGTTCTGCTTTATTTGAGCACTGTAATGGTAAAGCTGAGCTCAGGAGAAAAAAATTGAAGCAGACAGCTAGAGCTGAGTTTCAATGGGAACCAGCAATGCCATCTCTTCCCTGGCTGCTAGACTGGGGGGCGTGTTTAGTAATCTGAGCTTAGAACAACTGAGCATGCCCACAAGCCAGAAGCCAAAGCAAATTCCCGAGGGGGGGGGGGGCGAGTGGGTTACAGGAAGAGAAGGAAATCTAAGTGATTAAGGAGATGTTGCAGCCTTATTATTAACCTCTGGACAACCAGTGTGGCAGGTATTAAAAGATTTCAAACAGGCTGTTCACTGATTAAATTTTTGTGTGTGGGGTTTACATGTCCTTTAATGCACATAATGTCTTAATGTCCTATATATATTGATAATGGGTGCAGAGGGTTTCTTGTTGTTGTCTATATGTACTTTGTGGTCACAACCTTATTGCACCCCCACCTAATGGTTTAAAATTTAGTGGTTGAGCACAACTTTCCCTTTTTTGCTATAGTTAACCCTAATAGGGAAACCGTTTATAGTTTCTTTTCTTTTTTAAGATTTCTGGGGCTCAATATAATATACAACATTTTCCCAAAATAAATGCAGCTATTATAGGGGTCATAACCAAACTACCCAATGTAACCAAAAATACATAGAAAAATAACAAAAAAACAAACAAAACTTGAGACGTGTATATATATTTTTAAAACACATTTGCCTCTAAGTATGTTTTGCTCTTATTTCTCTTATCCCCTTCATATAGACACCACAACAATATGAAAAAGAATACAATGAAAAACGGGCAGGTGTTGAGCCAAGCAAATTTCATGGTTATGCCTATGATGGAATATGGGTTATTGCCAAAACATTGCATCGAGCCCTGGAATATCTTTATTCCTCCAAACAACGTCAAAGGATCCAGGACTTCAATTATACTGACCACAAGCTGGGAAAAATATTTTTGGATGCTATGAATGAGACAAATTTCTTTGGTGTAACGGTAAGAACATTTCTACATTCTTTTTTTTAATAATTATGTACTGTGAATGATTTTAAAAAAACATGTTTTTTTCTTGGCTAATAATTTACATTTTACATATAGGTTTAAAAGTAATTTTTAAGGCATCAAGCGATGCACAGTTGTTCAGAGACTTTTTTGCACCCGATACATGGTCTATTCCCAGTATATGCATTTTGGTTCATATAGAGGTATGTTCAAACAATCAATTCAGGACACATGGTTTATATATTGTTAGCTGCATGCTGGCATCATGCCACCTATTATTAATGGTTTTAGAACACACACTGATATACACAATACGTTTCCTTAAACATAAATCAGTGTACCTTCATAATGGTTTCCATTATTTTTAAATGTAAACAACAGCGGAAATCAAAGAACAGAATTTTAGCTAAAAGCAACAGCACAAAGAAAACTACAAATCACCCATATAGTTGAGAATTAGTCTTCCTTTCCAGTGTAACTACTTAGTAGTTTTTGCAATATTCTAGGCTGCCATGGGAGCCCTCTTAATAAGTTGACGTTAAAAACCTCCTTTGGGAGGCATCCGTTTTGAAAATGTTCCACCTATTCTAGTTTCCTACATGCCTTGTGGCAGGCTTGCCTCTTGTATAGAGAAACTCTTTGCTGATTTTGACATTCATGTATTTGACTGCTTTTTTGCAGCTTCTCACCCTTCAAAGAATATTCCTTTCCTCAATAGGTATCCTTTTTATTAATATCTCTGTCGCATTGTATTTGAAGCAAAATGCAGAAAGATGAATGTCGCAATTTACAGAGAAGAAATATGTTTTATTTAGCAGATACTGACTCTTTAAGGACATTGCTAAGTTATTTATGCGTTTCCCTTTTACTCTACAGAAGTTTTTTCACTGCTTGCCAATTAGAAAGTTCTTTTAAAGGAGAGGGAAAGGCATTTTGCAATTTTAATGCCAATAGATTAGCCACATCAGTGCCACCTAGAATGCTATATTTAATCTGTAGAAAGCTTTACCATACCTGAGTAAACAGCCCTTCTCTTGCTCCCCCCTCCCATATAATAGCATCTGCCATTTTAGCTTGGTCTCAGTAACTTTCCCCACTGCAGCTCTAGCCACTGGTAGCTCAGATCACACCCCTTTTGATGGGAGGGGGAGTGAATTCTTATGAGAGGGGGAGAAGGAAAAGGAATAGTGGAGAGAGCTGTGCAGACTTGGGCCCATGAAATGAAGGATTTTTCTGATACCAAAGAACATGTTTACACAAAGGAAGACAAGAAATCCTGTGTTTCTTTTGATAGAGGACACGGTGCAGATTTTCTGTGAGTGCTTATCACTGTATTTACATAGACCTTTCTGATAAAGCTTACTTCGTTTTTAAAGGAACAGTAACACTAAAAAATAAAAATGTTTTAAAATAATTAAAATATAATGTACTGTTGCCCTGCACTGGTAAAAGTTGTGCGTTTGCTTCAGAAAGACTACTGTAGTTAATAGAAATAGCTGTTGTGTAGCCATGGGGGCAGCCATTTAAATTGAAAAAAGGAGAAAAGGCACAGGTTACATAAGAAGATAACAGAAACTGTGTAGAATACAATGGGAATCTATGCTACTTATCTGTTATCTGCTTAGTAACCTGTGCCTTTTCTCCTTTTTTCAATTTAAATGGCTGCCCCCATGGCTACACAGCAGGGTGTTTATATAAACTGTAGTAGTGTTTATGAAGCAAACACACAACTTTTAACAGTGCAGGGCAATACTACATAATATATTAATCCTTTAACTTTCCTTTTCCTTTAAACCATCATGGTGCCCAATCCAGTTTACCTACAGTTTTCATAAAGTTTGCTTATTGTATTTAAGCTTTATTCTTAGTTTGTATTTTTTTCCATCTAAGTACCTTTATTTCCACCACTGAATAATATAATCTGCATTATTACTTAGTGCAGTTAAGTTGAGCTCCAAACATCTCCGGACACGATATGCTGCTAAAACCAGGTCTTTATTGTTCCATCTGTATATGATATAATCTCTCCCTTCAGCTACGGGTTCGGGGCCCTGAGCACCCGGACCAATTGTGGACTCTGGTGAGCGTTTTCTGATTCTGCATTAATTACAAATTTCCATTGGGGCCCCCTAGAGTTTCCTTACAACTGCGCTAGGTCTGGGGTGTTCACACCCAGACCTATTTATTTATTTGGTACGGGTTTTGATTTGTTTGGGGCTTCAGTGTGTTATTCGTTTATATTTACTTTGTTATAAATACTATTTAGATTAGAGGCTTTATTATTAGTGCAGTTAAGGACTAAATAAATTCACAGCTTGCTGTTTTTCATGCAAAATTAGGGTCTTTTTTTCTTAATTTTGCTATCTAGCTGTGCACAATTTACCATGTTGTTCTTCAATGACGTCATAACAATTATATTGAAAAAACAGAGACAGTGGGAACCTTTAAACATAAAATAGTCATGGCCACCCAAATGAAGGTGAAAGAACTAGCAAGCTGTCTGAACTGTTAATAGATGTAACATTAAAAAAAAATATTATTTTTCACAAGATGTTATGGCATTTTTTAAAATTACCCTCATCATATCAGAAATATAAGGTGCCTCATTAATTTAAAATTACACTTTATAGGAGCCCCTATATATCCTTTCTGGTAAGTCTCTGTGTTAGATGAGTTAGACAAGTAGTGGGTGTATCCTGATTGTCTTTGTAGGTTCACATATAATTCACATGTAGAACAATAATTCACATATAGGGGCCGATTCACTAAAGGTTGTTAATGCTTATCGCATACTTTTTTGCATTAAAAAGTGTGCAATAATTAACTACCGATTCATCAAATCATTTCACATGCATTAACTACGCATATTGCATGCGCAAAAAAAACGCATTATCACAAAACGTTATTTTTATCGCATTGAGGTAATTATCAAATAGAAATAATACTAACATGATTCACAAACACATATGAAGCGGTAAATGTGCAAAATATTGCGTTAATCTGTGCGAAAATTAACATCTACTTGGGGTAGGCCCCATAGTACTGTAAAAGACTGTTTGCTTGCTAAGGGACAGAGGGACATAAGCTTTCTATGCCGTGAAATGCGCTGAGCAGAATAGGAGCAACTGACTAAATGCAATTCAACTATCCTCCTAAAGTCTTATGTATGCTATGGATGCAGTTCCTATGTGTTTCACAATAATGGTATCTGATCCATGCCCTCCGCTTCCTCAGTTTTATTTTGATTACCTGGCCTGCTTCTAAATTTATTCCATTAACTAATGCACTCTACAGCCTGTATTTTAATCAAGTCATTTCCCTTAAACATTCAATTATCTCAGACCAATGCATTCTAATTTTTAAAATAACATATTACACATGTGTGAAGGGCCTACAATATTTGAAATAAGCAATGTATCTAGTGTGTTATTTACGATATGTTGAGTTACTTGTAATAAAAAACACAGTAAATCTGTGCAGTTTAACCCTTTTAGAGCCAGCAGAAAGTCACACTTTATATGTGACACAAGGCAACAGATTTTTTAAAACATTTCCTTTTAGGGGTTTATCTGGGGTAAAACATTTAGTTTATCTAGAAAAACTCTTTCTAGAACATAAATGTATGACAGAATTTTTTGTATAATTCTTGTTCTGTAATAGTATATATGACTCTAAGCACGTAAAAATAAAAAAAACACTGATTTGTTTTTTTTTGGTTTTTTTTACACTGTATGTGTTAAAATACAGCTGATTTAGAAAGTGCCACAGTACACAATACCTGCAAGCTATCAGATTTCTGATTAACTGCATCTTAGCTCCCAAATGTCCTTAGGTACGCAGATAAATCATGAATATCAAATCCAATTGTTTCCTTAAAGGAAAAGAAACACTACTGAGTAATTTTTTTGCCAATAGATTAGCCATAATAGTGCAAGCTAGAACACTGTATGTATGTTTGTTTAAACACTTCCCTGCCTGCATGCTGTTGTCTGGAAGCTCTCTGCTCAGATTACAACAGGGAGTGGGGGGAGGAGGAAAAGAGAGAGGGAGAGGAGCAAGTTGTGCAGGCTTTTGCCCCTGCCTTGAAGTTTTGAGCAGTAATAAGAAGGTCTGATACTGAAGCGCATGTGTACACAATAGAAGCAAGGGAATGCAATGTTTCTTTTCACAGAGGACTCAAAAAAGCAATACTGAGTGTTTATGGCTGTATTTACATAGACCTTTCTTATAAAGCTTACTTAGTTTTAACTTTTCCTTTCCTTTTTGTAACTCAGATTTTTTATTTGCCAAGTTTGAAAGGTTAGCACAAAATACATTTGAAACATTTCATATCAAAATATCCGGACAGTCGATGATTAATTGACATTTTTCTTTAGTGTATACGAAAGAAAAACATAGTATAAACATATACAAAACAAATAAAACAATGAGTAATTAATTCCAGACAATATTTTGTAGTTCTACAACCTCTGTGTGGTCTATTACTAATGTATGGTTTTAAATTCCATTATGGTATTTATGGTGGTTTCTGATCTCCCCTGAGGGTTCAGTGCGAAATAGGCCTCCCATGAGGACCATATGTTAGCGTTTGATTGTGCATTATTTGTTATGTAGGCTGTCATAGTTTCAAATCGCTTATTATTTTCCACTCTTTCTATGACCTCGGATATACTGGGCACTCTTTGTGATTTCCATTTGGAAGTAAGTGCTAATCGTGCCGCTGTTGCGAAATGGTTTATCAATTTCTGAACTGGGCGTTTAAGTTTCGCTACAGGTTGCCCCAGTAAGAAATGTGGTAATTTGATATTGAGTGGCATTACACCTTTCCTTCCCTTTTAACAGTTTAGTCTTTTCAAACCACATAAGGCCCCATCCACAATATGCAGTGCAATTGATAAGTTGATAAAGGATATGGAAGGTCTCAGTTCTGAGGAAAGGTTGGGGTTGTTTAAACTTGAGAAGAGGGCTTAAGGAGGCAACATGAACACTTTGTATCAAACGTTATATAAATATATATAGGGACCATACAATAATCTATGTAATGCTTTTTTCAATAGTAGGTCCTTCTAGCAAACACAATCTCATTCATTCAGATTATAAAAAAGCAGGTTGCATTTTAGGATGAGGAAAGGGTTTTTATAAACAGTGAGCTGTGGAGTTGTTGAATTGTCCCCCTAAAGTCAGAAAAAACCCCACTAAGGATTTAATTATAAAAGTCACACATAAATAGTAAGTTGACCATAAAAAATATATATTTTTTTAGAAAGCACACATTCTAATAATTTCAGTATTGGGAAATATTTTTTTACTCCACTCTACTAAACAGGAAATTTTTATTTTTGTGATATTTCTGAAAATCACGGCAAACCTATAACTTTAAGGCATCTTATCTAAAACATATCCTCGTGCAAAAAGTCATAACATCAAAAATATAAGTACCAGGTTTAATGCCCCCTATACAGTACATATGATACTATATTTTTTCAAGCTACCCCAAAATGTATACATTTTCATGACACCAGCTCCTGCAAACACATCACACTGCCTGCCTTTTATGTGTTCTAAAAGCCCCATAAAAGTAAGTTGATCGCCTAAGACCATGTATTTTTGTAAAATACAAATTCGGAATTATTCAGAATTGGTACTTATGTGTTTCTATTGGATATTGCAAAGCTTTACTAATAATTGCATGTTTATGACATTTTCAAAAATAGATTCAAAGCTTGCAATATACAGCATCTTAGTCCCCAAGTGCCCTATGTAAAAAGATATAATAGCATCAAAATGAATGCCAAGGATCTTCTGAATATTATAATTTCCAATATGTGTAGCTTTGATAAACAATATGTTATATAGAGACTCCAAATAGCGATTGCAAATTTATATGGCTTATTCTTCACCCACTGCAAAATAAGCACGTGTTTTACTTTTTAAGAATTCAAAAGATAACTTTAGAAAACTAATTTTTGGGAAGAACACACTGTAAAAAATTAAAAATTGGTAATAAAAAATTTCCAATCAGCTAGCAATTGCGGAAATCTTTTTGATTTCTACATGAATTTGCAACCTTTTAGATGCCGAAGTTTTACATTTGCATTTTAGGTTTTCGAGTTTCTGAACCATAATACAAATTGTAAGAGTTTTAGCACTAAAAAATTTGAATCATGAGAAAAAAATCAAACTTGAACATTGATAAATCACCCACTTAGGCATCACCATTAAACTTTGGCTTAAAGTAAATTAGTAAATTATTTATATATGTGGGAGATAAAATTGTCAGATGCCAAATTTATGATATACTAACTAAAAAGTAAATGCCAAAAAGAGAGATGCCAAAATATAGTTGGATCAAAGTTATAACCCTGCATTGCTCTATAAAAAGCTTTTGAAGGTCCCAGAAAGCAACCACAGTAAAAATGCCTGGCAGAAAAAAAAATATGAGCATAGTCAAATGTACTAGCTAATGCACTAGCAATACATGGAAAATGCTCATAGCAAATGTACATAACACTAACAGGGATGAACAAGAGGGCATCTATGTATCAGGGCTGTTTTTGTAATGGAACTATACACCTTTCAACAAGCAGCACTAGTGATCTGGAAATTTTGCGGAAAATTTGCAAAACTTTGAAAAGCGGAAAATGTTGAAATGATGAAAAACATATTGTTGTGCACGTCAAAAAAAATTGTTGCGTGCGGCAAAAAATTGTTGTGCATGGCAAAAAAATTACGCACACGTAAAAAAAGTTTTAAAGATTTTTTTTTAACAGATTTTGTTTTCTGTCAGTAACATGGGACAAAACATTTTCATTTTGCAATAATTTCTGATTTCTTAAATTTAACTGACCTAATATCTTTCTATGAAGCAAGCATAAGTGATTAAAAAGTTTGCTAGAAATGATCCTCATGGGGCACATGATACTTTGAAACAGAAATAATTTTCTTCTTTTACACATTTGCAGTAAAAGGAGCTTTTAAGTAACAGATATAGCAGTCATAAACAACTTGAAATACAGAATATAAAAATGTGTATTAGTTTGTGGCTGTCTATTCAGAAGAGTGTGCTTTCCCAGCCAGTACCTGCAGTCGTTAAACCTTTTGGATTAACTTGCTTAGCCTGGAGTGGCTCCAAACTTGTCAGGTCTAATATTGTTCATTGGATCGGTTTTTCATACATCATTGCTCCTCTTTTCTGGCAGACACAATTTCAGTTCTAAACTAGTTTACTTCCTTAGAGAGGTGTCCCAAATTGCAGATAAAATTCTTGGAGTATATAAAATGATTAACTCCTCTATTGCTTAAAATGATCAAATTTCATGAGGTCATCTATGTTATGCCACTGATCTAGATACACCCCCTTCTTATACCATACTAATGTGCAGCTAAAGATAACTAATAAAAGAGAAAGCACAAGAAAAAAAATAAATGAAGGGATAATTGTAAAAAGACAAGTGTATGGGTATGTGGAGTTGAACTCCACTGTATGCATTTACATAATTATTCATTATACACAATAGAAGTTCTATTATTCCTTGAATTTCAGATTCCACATTGATCCAGAGGTCCTGCCCCTAAATTTAAAAAAATATGTAATTCTTCCATATACATTTCTGTTTCATGATCTAATCCACATTAAATTCCTGCAGTTCTGTTCAGCATTATTTGTTACTTCTTCTCTTATCTTTTGTGTGGTTTGTGAAGGTTTACTTTTGCCAGCCTCCAGTTATGATCATACTTGTAGTTTTGAAAATATTAGTTTCAATCACATCTATGAAATACTTATTCTAATTTATCCCACAGTACTGTTACTCTTGGGGATGGACTGAAGTTTCTAAAATCATGTTATTCCAGCAACAACTAGCTTAACTTTAATTCTCAACCTGAAGTCATGTGAAAGATTGCTTGAGCTGTAGTCAAGGAACATCATGTTTGTTTATATATATTTAATTCAACATTTAAATGTTTTTGAGTTTAGAATTGCATTATTGACTCTAATGGCATCTCCTGCTTGTCTGCTTTAGAATCTATAATATTCACTATAGACTACATTTCTGCTTCCCATTCTCTGGTATTCTTCCAAAAACTATAGTCTTGTTAAATAGTTTGATGTGCATCTTTCCTAATAATACAGGTTTTGTTTTGCAACTTTGTACCTTTTATTAAATTGCAGCTGTTGTTAAACTACAAATTCAAAAATATTTACATAAAGTCATACAAAACATGCAGAATGATCTAGGTTGTTGATGAAAGGAAATGTGCAGGACATGTGATTCACTACGCACAGACTATTAACACTGTAAATGCCTACTGAGGATGAAGGAGAAAAAGTAGCTTTCATTGATATTCCCACCAACTCTATTTTTCATGAGAGAAGAGAGACACCCTAAATCTTGAAGGGTGTTGGGCACAGGAAGTCCACAACATGGGAATTTACATAATTTATTTCAAAAACAACAAAAACTACTAAAATCAGAATGTTGATAAATGGGCCTTATAAAGTATATCTTTATTTTATAAGCAAGCATAATAAACAATGATCCTAAAGGGAAGCAACATGCATTAATAGTATAACCCAGCGTTTCAATATTTAATGCACATAATATAAAACAAATATGCACCTACTGAACAGCAGGTGTATTGTATCTCCTTTCTCCAATTCATTATTATTATCCAAATCCTTTCTAGCAAAACACATCCACTTGTATTTCATCTAAACAGAGATAGCTGTCATTTCTACTAATTTGCCTGACTTTTAGGCAGCAGATGCCACTGGATGGACTTAATTGGTGGTTTTGACAACAGAACAATGACAGCCCAGTGGAGGCCAGGCAGCATCAATGTTTTATTGTTTTTCTTTTATAGCAAGCAAGACAATATATGTGCTTCAGTTGCTTACCAGTCATGGGGGGTTGGCCTAACCATTAAATTGAATGGGGCCCTAAGATTTCTGATAGTCGTCCTCCATATCAAATTTTACTGAAGCTGTCCTAGACTCAGAATCAGCTTTATAAGTTTTGTAATTGGATGGCAAACAAGAACTGAAAAAAAACTAATACACAACTTAACTGTGGTTGTTCTGAAAATAGCAATAGGGATCTGTAATTTTTCCATTGTGCTCATCATTTAATTATAATTATGCATAGCAATAAAATATGCTGGTAAAAGTCTTAGTTGTAAAGTATTTTTAAAAACATAATTTAGTATTTCATTATAAGAACTTGGATAATGTTATCAGAATCTTTTATGTTCTTCCATAGCATTTTTCTTTATAATACATTTATAATATTCCCTTCTCTGCTCAGATTCAGTAACACATGCTCTCTGTAACAGCAGTTGGTAAGTAAACTGTGAGAATTCATCATGCTTAGCACAGCATTCCATGAACTTCTCTCTTCTGAAAATGAATCAGTAACTGCTCATTAAACACGCTCTCTGTCATGTATCAAGTAGGTTCCAGATTCTACTTTTGACTGATTATCAACTCGGAAGATTAACTAATTGTGAGCAGATGGCAAGGGGAAATTAAAGCAGTACTGCAAAGATCCAATATTGATAAGTATTTAAGTAGAAAGAGATTATGTATTATAATGTTATTTAAAAGAACAGGACTATGTAGAAGTAAAAGAAATGTACCTAAACAGAACTCATTTCATGGCACTATGCAGAATGATCTGGAGGTCAGTGTTTCCCACTGTGGCCCTGCCAGTTAGGAATGGAGTTCCATGATGCTTTAGATCCTAAAACTGTTTTGAGGCTGCAGGTTGCTTCCACTACTGCTTGAAATTCCTTATTCCTTCCTCTTGCCAGGACAGCCAATACAGTTTTTAACCATTGTCAAGTACAATACAATAGACACCCATAGGTAATAAAATAAATATATAAATAAATTGTGGTGCACACATAGAATCTTTAATACAAAAACATAATGCAAAAACATTTGCACTTAATCTGATATGTGCACACAAGTTTTTGAAAAGTGCGCACGTCGTTTTAAAAATTGTGCACGAAAGAAATTTTTAACACAGCCAAGAAGAAATTAGGGGGAACTTTTTTTTACATTTAAGGAACATGTTGAATTACTAATCTTATAATTCAGCTGCTCTATAATCTGGAATTTCAGCAACTTTTTGGTTGCTGGAGCCCAGTTTACTATAGCAACCAGGCAGTGCTTATGAACAGTAAAGGGCCTGAATTAAAAAATACCTAATAAAAAGTAACAATACCAATATAATTATAACCTAATAAAGCTATAAGTATATCAATGTAGAAGTAGTAGATGAATGCAAATTTTAAAAATATAAAAAATTAAGATCAAAGTTACTAAGAATAGGACATGCAAAAAGTTAATATAAAGGTGAATTACCCCTTTAAATACTACAAGTCCTTCTGCTACTTAATGATATAGTTACATAGTTACATAGTTACATAGGGTTGAAAAAAGACCATTGTCCATCAAGTTCAACCCATCCGAGTAAACCCAGCACACAACCTATACTAACCAATCTATACACTCACATACATAAACTATATATATACAACCAGTAATACTAACTGTAGATATTAGTATCACAATAGCCTTGGATATTCTGCTTGTTCAAAAACTCATCCAGGCCCCTCTTAAAGGCATTAACAGAGTCTGCCATTAACACATCACTAGGAAGGGCATTCCACAGCCTCACTGCCCTCACCGTGAAAAACCACCTACGCTGCTTCAAATGGAAGCTCTGTTCCTCTAATCTATAGGGGTGACCTCTGGTGCGTTGATTGTTTTTATGGGAAAAAAGAACATCCCCCAACTGCCTATAATCCCCTCTAATGTACTTGTACAGAGTAATCATGTCCCCTCGCAAGCGCCTCTTTTCCAGAGAAAACAACCCCTTTCCAGAGAAAACAACCCCTTTCCAGAGAAAACAACCCTGGACACTTAAAAATGTTATAAAAAAATTGGCAGAGATCACATAAAATAGTGTGTCATGCTACAGTAAGTCTTGTCTATGATGCACTGCACAATCATGGAGGGTTTAAGGAAGAAACTACCTACAAAGTATTCACAGCTTTTCATCATTTGTGTGTTTTAATTGTACTTGCATTGGACATACTAGCGGACTCATTAATCTGCAGTGGATACAAATGCATACAGCTCTGGAATAAAGATTCAACTGCATGAAGATAAAACTAAATGTAAGCTTGAGCTCAATCAGTACAAATGGTGAAAATTAAAATATGAGAAACTTCAAATAAAATTCATGAACTGAATGGAGGAATTGTATCTTTACAGTGATTAATTTAACTTGTCACATCTAGAATAGACAAAGATTTATCAAAGTCTAAATTTACAGCTTGTATACTGTGCTATTAATCTTTGAAATCAGAGTATTAATTGAGATAGAACAACTTTAAAAATGAGCTATAGTGGTCTTTAACACCTTTATTCATACCTATATTTAGTCATTTTGCTGTAAAATTTGTGATATATCATAATGCTGTAGAATTCGTGTGGTTTTTACACATTATGTATGATGTAAAAGTATGAATTTTAGTGTATAGGGCTTTTAGATACTCCATTTTATTATTTTGCATAGATAGGACAGGGTTAAGCATTTTGTCAGGGCTTATGTGTGGGTAGCTGTGAGTTTAATGTTTGAAAGGGAGAGGAGGGTAGCTACAGGCATATAATGTTTTTTTTCTTTTTATTTAATTTGGAACTCATTCATGCAAATGTTGCTATAGCCTATAAATATATTTCTGCATTACCTGAAGATTTTAAAAAAGTACAAGATTTTATTAAACCTCATTAATAAAAATATTATTCAACATTCAGTACAAAAGAACTATTCCGAGTCAGCTACTCAATAAATGTGTAATTTATTGTCATCTCATTGAATTTTATTCAAATATTTACTAATAGGGCCCCTATGGAATTGGTGGTGGGGGGGGGGGGGCTCATTGATTTGATTGCTCATAGACATGTGACAATTCAAAAATTCTACCATATACTTATTAGTAAGTGCACCTGCAATCAGTAAAAAAACTCCTATAGCATTTTTCAGCCAGCAGTAAAATGCCTGAACCTCTTCTTGAAGCTCAATGCACATATGACCATATGACTGACAAGATGGCATCGATAGTGACTGTTTGTGCCCATTACCATTAGAGTTTTTTGCACTAGCAATTATGCAACATAAGTTTACTGCAACATTTTTAAACAAGTCTGTAGGACTTTTACAGAAATTACAGAAAGAGATAAACTGCAACTTTTTTTTACTCACTACTGTACAGGATTTCCCTCTCCACTGAGTATAATAGTTATTTCCTTGCTTTACATATAATGCAAGTAGTAAAATCTAATCCAATTGCAGTTAGCCATTTGAAAAATAAATCTGCAGTGATATTTCCTAGTCAATATTCCAAAACACAATTTACACGCTTATCTACATAGTTACATAGTTAAGCTGAGTTGCAAAAATTTCAAGTTCAACCCCCCAAAGGGAACCCCAGCACATACATAGACCCATACTGGCCTTTCTATACATGCACATACATAAACTATATAAACCAACTTCAATACTAATTGTAGATTTTAGTATCACAATAGCCTTGAATATTATGCTTGTTCAAGAAATCATTCAACCCAGATATTAAAAGAATCAAAGAAAGAGGCAAAATTATGTTTTTCATCCCTTGAGTTAATGCCCTTTTTTATGCAAGACAGCACTTTATTTGCCTTAGTAGCCAACTTGTTATCTACAAAAAATCCCCAGATCTTTCTCAGCTAATAAACGTCTGTCATTACAACCAAAAGTACATAATTTAATATGATCCTCCCTATTGCTTTGCTATCAACCAAGTATCTGTCAATATTTTTTTAAATAATACATTTCTTATCCAGAAACCTGTTATCCAGAAAGCTCATCTTCCTATAGACTACATTTTAAACAATTTAGTTTTAATTAAAAATTATTTCCTTTTTCTCTATAATAATGCATCAGTATCTAATACTTGATTCTAAGATATAATTAATTCATATTGGTGGCAAAACAATCCAATTGAGTTTATTGAATGTTTAAACAGTTTTTGTAGACTAAAAGTATGGTGATCTAAATTACAGAAAAAATCCTTTTTCCAGAAAGCCAGAGTTCCCAAGCATTCTGGATAATGCCTGTATCTATTTTTGCCTTTATATTACCTAATGTAATGTTTTCCAAAAAAAATGGTGCTTGTGGCTTATTCCATACAGTATATTAATTTTTAGCAAAGATTGGCAGTTATTTCTGGCTTTATGGCAGGCATTCTAGAAGTATTCTCATAATTAGCTCTAGAGTCTTATGAGAGAAAGCAGGGTCAATTACCCTTTTCCTCAATGGCTCATTAACATTTACTGAACAGATGCCTGTGGCATATTTATCAATGAAAGTGAAAGAGATAACAAAGCTCAACCTGAGGCAGAGTAAACAGATCCACTAATCTTATAAACAAAACAAATGTCTAAAATTTGAATTTCTAATGTAAAAGAACTCAAAACTAGGGAAAAAATATAGTGCTCACCACTACACCATTATTAGGCGTGGTGCAATGAAGGTGTGGCCACAAAATTCATATGTGCACAGACAAGAAATCCTCTGCATTATCCATATAAATATATTAATGGACATTGAGGCATTTTGATCACAAAATAAATAAAAAAAAATAACATTTCAAACAAAAAAAGCCAGAGCCATCATTGTGTCCCATGTCCAGAGGTTGACTAGAAGGGGGATTAAAAGGTAGCGAATAGGTAGAACTAAACAACTTGATTCTGCACCCCCAAAATGAATGTGAAAGTTCCTACTCATTTCTATATAAGAAAATAAAAGGAGAAAAACTGTACTTTGTACAATAGGGACTATGTCCTCACATAATGTCATGGTAGAAAATTATTAGATCAGTAGTAATGAGCGAATATGTCCCATTTAACTTTGCCGAAAAATTTGCAAAACTGCTGAAAAATTCCATTTCAACGGTGGAAAATTTGCAAAATGCAATTACCGCACTACTTTATTGGTGCGCACATATTTTGACACGATTGCCATTGGCAAATTTGGAATTTCGCAGCGAATTCATGCCTGACTAAAGAACAAGCTTTGAATTCCTTTGGTAGCCAATTTACAAAGAAATTGAACAATGCTCATTTATATCCTTGCTATTGGATACTTTAACAGTTGCTGATTTTTTATAGATGATATCCAGAAACAATTCATTCTCAATCATAGTCGTCATTTCTCATACATTTCAAAATGTTTAATTTGATGACTGCTGTGTATTCTCACTAACTGTGTTACCCATTGCAGCACAGCGTACATGATGCAATTTATCAGATCTGTTTAGCAAGTTGTCACTTTAGAAGCCTGTTATCAATGAAGGAACTTCTTGACAAGGGGACTCCTCAATTGCCCTTCGCTTTCAACCATCCCTCTGAACCCCATTGTTACATACCTTAATAAAACACCAGGAGCCAGAAATGGGTAAAAAGAGGCCACAGTATTTATTTACATTTTATCAAATAAATAGGACCTTGCCAGCCTCACCCCAAGGCAATATTCAAAGCCAAAATTCCATAAGAGATTGCTTCTATGCTCTGCTGTTCCTTACTGAAGACTTGAGATTAGCACTATGTCATTATATCCACCACTGAGTATTAGGCTGGCTCTACCTACAGAGAGGATGGCCCCAAACTCTGCTACCAGTAGGAGCTGCATCTCCCACCATGAGAGAAGTTCAGCAGCCCTGCTGCCAGTCCTGAATCTGCAGGGCCTCAATGATAGGAAATCCAAGCAGGCTGTCACCTAGCACAAGCAGTAGTAGCATCTATATCAATCAACCCACCGTGCAGTCAAAGGAGAGAAGCTCCTTTCTCCCTCTTCTAAAATTTCCTGTGCAGTAATCTGGCAAGGTCCTACCGCCACAATCTGGCAAGGTCCTACCGCCACAACGAGCCCAACTGAAAACCTGCAGAAAGATATATATGATATAACCTTCAGTTGGGTTCGTCCCCACCATAACTTTATAACTATGTTATAAAACATTTCTTTTTGTATCACACATACTGTACCACAGGATGGAATGAAATTGGCCATTAGCTCTATGGTATAATTTTTTTTTTTTTTAAATATCATATGTATGCAAAACATTAATAAATAC
This sequence comes from Xenopus tropicalis, assembly GCF_000004195.4. Classification (NCBI taxonomy): domain Eukaryota; kingdom Metazoa; phylum Chordata; class Amphibia; order Anura; family Pipidae; genus Xenopus; species Xenopus tropicalis. The sequence continues at coordinate 77,500,332 of NC_030682.2, read as the reverse complement.
TTTCCTTTATTGAAATACCTTTAAAATAATCTTTGACCGAGTGCAATAACCAACATGGGCAGCTATAGATGTATAATTTCTTGGACACGTTCTTGGACATGTTACAGCAAAGCAAAACTTCCCACTAAAATGCCTGGCATATCAGCCCAAATAATTCTAAGCTAGAGGACTTGTACATGCCTACTCAGAGGGTAAGGTCATCCAACCACTTTGCCATACTGGTCCAGTAGCCACCCATCCATAATGTGAAGAGAGACCCCAGCTCTGAGGGTACGGCCAACCAACCAATCCACCATGCTGCTTCCGTAGCAGCCCTTCCACGTTGTGGATGCCCAGCTTTGAGGGTAAGGCCAAACTGCTCCTGTCGCTGCTCCCGTACACTCTGCTATGCTTTCGCCACTGCCCATCCCTTTGTGTAGAGACCTCCATCCAGCCTCGCAAGCCTAGCTCATAAGGGCCCAGCTCAGGGAAAAGGTCAACCAGCCACTTTTTCTTAGACTTTGATATTATAGTCACTGTAGTGACAACTAGCCACAGAAAAAAAACAATGATAACCTTGTCGAGAATGGGGGCTATTAGTTTCTTGCTTGCTTGCTTGTACACTTATGCCTTGATCGCCCTCCCCCCAGGTGATCATCTTATGATATACTGACAATGGGGAACTGCTTTGTGCTCAGAAAATTTAAAAATAAGTTTTATGAATTAAAGGCTAGCATTGTGCCAGGGAGCTAAGTGATCAGCTTAAATATATATATATATATATATATATATATATATATATATACACATATATATAATAAACCTACATCTACCCCCCGCGCACAGGGAAGCTACAGTAAGCAGTAAGATATATATGATATAATCTTGGGGTTGCTAATTCTATATAATTGCACAGATATGGTGAAATTGCATCTGCCCCCCAATTGCAAGCTGAGTGCCCTGAAACTGCAAGCGACATTGTGCTAAGCATTTGGTATTTTCACAGGCCCTGTGGGTCTCTTATACAAACCTTTTTCCAGAGGGAATGCTTGCCAGTAATCAACCACCATCCGCCTTCCTAGGCTACCTGGCATGCCAGCCACCCAACCGCTAGAGGTTGGGTGGGCAAGTGTAACCAGGCAGCCAATTGTCATCACTCCTGCGGGACCCATGCCAGTCGGCTGCATTCCCAGCTAAGCTACAATAGGCAGGCTCTGTTTTTTTATACTTACCCATCGGTATCTGAACACCTACTAGACGTACTAATAGAGGATTATACTATATGTAGGTTCTGTCCACAGTAGCAGTGGATTGTCCTCTGAGCATGAGCTGAAATCTGTGACTAAGCTCCTCTCTGTAAACTCAAACTACTGCTCTCTGTGTACTCTGATGGGTTGCAGTAGCGGCAGCTCAGTGTCACAGCCTTGATTTCTATATATAATAGAGAGGATGCCTTTTTGGACCCAGGCCAACTCCCCTGCTGCCTAAGTGGCTACATTGCGATTAACTGTTGTAACAACAACAAGGAAACGACTATTGGGCAGCCTGCCCAAATAGTTCTACCCCAATGCTAGTAGTATAATGAGGAGTAAATACTGCAACTAATAACATTATGTAAAAGAGAGAGGTCTGCCACATGGTCCATGATACACTCACAGGGACAAATATATACATGCCGAAATACAGTAGTAGAACGACTTCTGCCCTAGGTACACCGTCTAAATAACAGTGTGTAGCCTCTACAGGGGATAACAGGGCAGCTGGAATGTTGTCCAAATAACTAGATGGCTATCTGGCAGGTTCTGCATGGGTTAATAATATATAGACAGATGACATCCGCAACTGGATAAGGCCCAGTAAAATCAGAGGTCAAACTCTGACAGCAGGCTGCTGAATCAAATGACTATATCTATGACTACTGTACAATACGTAGTGTTAGTAAAGCAAAGCCCAGGAAAGTTACTGAATTCAGGCTTTGCCCTATTACCAACTGAGCCCCACCTCCAACTACAAGCTCTCTCTGTATATTTCAACTACAGCTCTCTGTATACTCCAACTACAGCACTCTCTGTATACTCCAACTACAACTCTCTGTATACTCCAACTATAGCTCTCTGTATAGTGTAATGAGTTGCAGTAGCTGCAGCTCAGTGTCACAGCCTGGATTCCTATATAATAGAGAGAGTACATTTTTGGGCCCAGGCTGACTTCCATGCTGCCTGAGTGATTACAGTGAGATTAACTGCTGTAAAACTGTTAATATACAGCAAGAGCCTAACAAGCAGCCTGCCCAAATAGATCTACCCCCAAAGCCAGCAGTATAGTGAGGAGTTAGTGTGTATATACTGCAGCTAATAACATTATATTACAGAGAGAGCTTTGCCTCATGTTTCTACCTGTTCAGAAGATAGGAAGTGAACTGCTTCTCCACCCCCAGCCCAGCTTTCCCCCTCCTTAATTTAATGCTTCTCACCCAATCAGAGCTGCATCTGATTTTGCCAATCTTTAAACATAAACCAGTGTAATCAGGCTGCTGGTCATTCGGATCCCTTGTCATGCAGCCCTTGCCTTTATAGCTTCAGGGCTTCCTGTCTCTTTATTATTATTCTCTGTCTTTTTTATAACTTCATTATCCATTATGAAGTGTAGACATTTATACAAAACTCTAGAGAATCAAGAAACAATAATTAATGTTTCCAGATCTGTTTGTCCTTAAAAAAAATCAATCATCAAAATTTTCAGTAGAAAATCTGCATGATTGATGCACTTGAAAGTTTTATTATTAATGTGAGTTATAAAACACTTGTTTCATTGTTAATGTGAGTTGTAATGCATGTGTGGTTTTTGGATGTTAGTTTGCCTTTTTTGTGTTTTATTAAAAGGACAAATATTTAGTGGAAGTGCAGAACAAAGTGGGGTTATAAGAGCTTAAATAAATAGGAATACCTTTATTATTGACAAATAATTCTGAAGTGAACAGCATTTAATCACTGCAATTGAGACAGTTTTCCTGGTCCCCATTCCTAAAGGTACACCAAACATTGTTGATCATGTTGCAAATTTCCTACCCTAAGACATGGCTTTCTAGACAGATTTAGGATACAGTGATAAATACACATTAATTGCTGCTGAAAAAGGGCCTTAAAATGCACAAACTAAGCTAATCTTCAGAAGTTTATGAAGAGTTATTAAAAACCAGCGGAAACAAAAGAGTAAATAAGCAAAGGATTTTGTATGTTCTCCCTGTCTCTGCATGGAAATTGACCCAGTTGTTGAATGTGATAGGGAGCTTAGATTTTAAGCTCCACTGGGGCAGGCATGTGAATGATGGCCAGTTTCTGTAAAGTGCTGTGTAAACATGTTGCTGCTCTTTAAATAATTAATAATATAGTATATAAAATATGTATGTTAAAAGCCTATCCAACATTAAAACCTCATAGAGAAGTTTATAACTAAAAAATCTCAATCTAGGTCATGGGAAAAGACTAAAGAAAGAGGTATCGCAACATTTGAACATAATTTGAGGAAAACTCTTCTTAATAGGAGAAGTGTATTACTTTAATTTTAGTCAGTCATCCTATTCTTCTATAGTTAATATTAAATATTCTGTCATGCTACTGAGAAATTCAGATGTAGAAGAGCCAATGACCATTAAAGGATGTTACAGGTTTCAGGGAGTTCCAGGGTAAGTGGTAAGTGAAACAGCATCTCCCAGGAACAGATCTATCTGTTGGTGACAGATAGTCATCCCAAGAACCCTAAAAAGTGATCCAGGTAAGAGTAGGCTTCCCCACACCAGCTTTTGGCTACTATTAAATAATGGGATTCTTTACATGCATCATTAAAAATTTAAAAGCACTTTAAAAATTAAAATAACAGAAAGTGGTAGTGTAGAGGGGAATCCTTTAAAATAAAGACCAATGTAAACATAACACATTTTAAGTTTATTATATGGTGGTCACCATAATGGTCTCCATCCATTAAAATAAAAGCTTGAATTAATCATTTTATTGTATTGTTATTTTCAATAACTACTTGCTTATCCTGCCCCTGGAGAGGACTCATGGACTATAATTAATTTAATCATACTGCAGACCTATCAGGGCCAGTCTGGCGAGGTCTGCATTAATGCATCCATTGCAGCACCTGACTAATAGATATCTTACTAATTTTGTCCCAATATTGCTAAGTGCTCCATGCACGGGCCAATAGGCTGGTAATTTGATGTGAAAATGCCCAGTTGCCAGCTTTTATCTAGCCTTGTATAGCAACCTTAACCACTTCTCTTTGTAACAGATTTTTTCGCCAGGCATGGATTCGCAGCGCATTTCCACATTTTGCCTTTGCTGAATTGTTTTGCGAAACCGACGTTAAAATTCGCTGCCTGTCAAATTGGGCGCAGGCGCGTAAAAGAAAAGCAACGGGCAACAAAAAAGACGCAAGCACCAAAAAAAAAAAATTGCGCACCAAATGTCATTTCTCAAATTTTCTTGACGTTTCGCGAATTTTATGGCAAAGTGAAATGGAACAGATTTGTTCATCACTACCCAGCAATGCTCAGAGCATATTTTCAGTCAATAAAAAAAAAAGCAATAAAAAAAAATTGTTGCTTACTGTAATTTCCTTTTCCTGGCCATGACCCGTAGTAGTATCTAAAAATCAGTGTAGTATTCCCCGCAGCGATCACTTACAGAAGGAAGCACTGCCAACTAACTGGTGAAAGGTCCACTCCACCTACTGAGAGTATCTTTGTGATAAGCTTTTGAAATATAGAGCACAAACTGTTAGTAGGGTGGGAGATGTTACTATGGGTTATGGCCAGAAAAAGAAAATGACTGTAAGTATAGAAACATTTTTTTTATTTTCTGGCCAACCCCCTTTGTAGCATCTAAACATCTGGGTTAGAACCTGAGCAATAAATAAGGGAGGGCCACAACAAAATAATGCTCACAAGTGTTGATGAGCGAATCTGTCCTATTTCGCTTCACCGAAAAATTAGCACACCACAGAAAAATTTGGGAAACACATTGAACTCAATAGGCAACAATTTTTACGCACAACCACCTTTTCCTGAACCTCAAATTCTTGATGCCCATCAATAGATACAGGAGGAGGAGAAACAGAAGAGAAGGCATTGTAAACCACAGGTTTAAGAAAAAAAAACATGGAAAGAATTTGAAATATTCATATTGGGAGGAAGTTTAAGCATGACACAAACAGAATTAATAAGTTCTTTAACTTTGACTGGACCAATGAAGCAAGGACCCAACTTGGAGGAAGGTGCATAGAGTCTAATATTCTTAGTAGATAGCCATACCAAATGTCTAAGCCTTAAGGATGGAGCCAGTTTGCGATGTTTATGTTTAACCAAAGCATTGCCTTCCCTGATTTCCTTTATAGAGAAGGTGAGAATGCCAGGATGGAGGTTTTGTTGTGTTGGTAGGAATAGTAGCCCTGTTTAATATGGATTATGTATTATGGACTCAAAAATATCCATATTTATGAAAGTAAAGTGAGGCCAAACATGCAGGAGGAAGTAACATTAAGTCAGCCAGTGCAGCTGTGGTGAGACCTTCTTAGGCTGGTCACATGGTTGAAGGTTTGGCCAATAAATAGAGTTGCTCTCTAGAGCCAATTAGGAAGAATTAAGAGAGATTCAAGGCAAAAACCTATATATGTAGGCCTTCTTGGTACACACTGACTAAAAGTGGTGACAGACCAATAGCATTGGTCACTTTGAACTGGATGGTGGAAAGGAATTAAACCAATATATTTGTTTTATAAGGCCTGATTACCCAAAACGCTGACCGGTGGAGGCAATGGAACAGGTAGATTTTTACAGTTAATTTGACCCCTACCCAGGAGTCGTCTGTCTTATTTTTTATTGATGGTGTTCTTTAGACATGAGTGATATGGCTCCTTGAAAATGTTGAGTAAGCTTGAATATGGAAGAAGAAAAACAAATAGACCTAGGGAGGGAATGTTCGGATGGATTTATGTAGTAAGTGCCAGAAGCCTATATTAATTTTGAATTTAATGCAAACAAAACACATTAATTCTGCAAAATGTGATGCATTACATTTTGCTCTTACACCATAACCTTCATGCAAAACATATGGGCTAAGAGACTATGGGGCCAATTCACTAAAGGTCATTAACACTTAACGCATAGTTTTATGCGTTAAAAAGTGTTTGATAATTAAGTACCAATTCAGCAAAGTCATTTGGCATGCATTGCTACTCATATTGCATGCGCAAAAATCCTGATTATCGCAAAGCGTAATTTCCATCGCATTGAGGTAACAATCGAATAGAAATAATACTAACGCATAAATCACAGACATATTTGAAGCGTTAAAAGCATAAAATGTGGCGATAATTACTGTGAAACTTAATGCCTCCCAGGAGTAGGCATTACTAAACAAAATTGCAGCTGGTGATTGTCTGTGGTGACAAGATGGAGTTTGCAGTCGGAATTTTCAAGTATTTGATCGTCCTAGAGTGATGCATCCTCCAGTTTTCAGGGAAATGGTTATTTTCAGAACAGTAGTTTCCAGAAAGTAACTGCTACATGCATAAAAGCGTGCGCTACTATCGAGTGCTACAAAATAACGCATAAATATATTGCATGGTTTAAAATATCACTTAAAAATATGTCATTGCAACATATATAACGACAATAACATCACTTCTTAATTCAGACAAGTGTCCTTTTAGTGAATCGATCGTTAACTCGCAAAATATAAGAAGTGATAATATTTTTAACGCATGCTATAAATATCACTAGTTTTTTCGGACTTTAGTGAATCGGCCCCTATAGCTAATATATATGACATTTATTTTAGTCAGAGTGAGTATCTTGTAAGCACCATCCTTGTGAGGATTTCTCCTGGATTATGGATTGTAATTAGTCTTGGTCTATGGTGGTGCTTTTGCTTACCGTTTCATGTATGCATTGATTGTAGACATTGGTGGAGGAGTATGTTTACACAAAGTATTAACAATATGGTTTTATCTACATGCTGTTGTTTGTGCTTCCTTTATGAATTTACACCATTTACTGTCAAATTTAATATTCTCACCAAAAAAGGTGTGTCTTTTCTATACTGAAATTATTTGCACACAGGTAAGGGAAAGATGGATTAGTGTCAGGAGGTATATTAACACATATAAATAGATTGATGTAGAAACCAATTGTGACACTGTAATTACTATAAACCTGAAAATCTGCATTGATTTTTAAACTAGTGCCTGTTGCAGATGTTCTTGTTGAGCAATGGCTTGTAAATAACCTATTGATTAGCAAATTACTTTCATTGATTGCATAGTCTTTAAATGATTAATTGAATAAGTCTCAAAAATGCTATTTTCTGCAAAATCTGCAGTCTTATAGCCTTTACTAAAATATGAAATGACAAATACATATTAGTTTTGTTTCACAGATCTAAAAAGTTATTCTTTTTGCAGCAAGCTCACACACTGCATGGCATATAATTAAACAAAGAATACTGAATGACATTTCTACAAAAAAAAAAGGGGGACTTGCTGGATTTTTTTTTGTTGCTCTTAAATGGGATTTTTAAAATGATCTTGCAGAACTCATATTTTATTACACTTAGTGGGGAAATTTATTAATGCATGAACGCTCCAAGCATATTTTCTGCGACAATTTCGTACCTTGTGTCACAATTTCGTACCTTTCAACAAAATTTGTGCGACAAAATCGTATAGTCACGTAGAGTATGAAAGTTTCAGATTCATTCAAGCTTTGTTATCGTGAATTTCCTTGGGCCAGGTTGGAGCTGCAGAGTGCCATTGATTCCTATGGGAGGCTTCCAAAATCATGCACAGAAAGATCAAAGTCGGAAAGGTTTTCCCGCTGTTTACAATCGTAAATTTCATGACTTTTGGAGTGCCAATATAATATTATCGTGACTATTCCGATTTTTTTGTAAGCATTTTCGTGATATTTGTGATCATAAGAAATTATTGTATCCAATCCGAATTTTACCCATTTCAGGATTCGAACTACCTGTAACCAGGGCCCAAACTTATCACTTCATATCTAAGCCATATGCAATTAAGTGAACATTTTAGGATCCCAGTTATAATTAAAGGACAGGCCTTTCAATTTTTAAACCTGTTTTCTTTTTTCTTTTGTATAAGGAAACATCCCCAACTTTGATTCTGGGATGATTAATTAATGTTTTACAGTTGGTCCATTTGAATGTCTTTTTTAATATTTTTAAACTATTTACAGATGAACACATATGGAAATGACAAGTACCTGGTACACTGAAATGAATACAAATATTGATACATTTCTTCCATTAGTGTTGTATTGAACATCACCAAATATCCGCAACTTTTACAAGTGAGACAACTATAGATTGCTTGTATCAATCTAAATAGTAAATAGATTGGGACAGAGGAACATCTACCATAGCAAGTTTTATGTCTTATGATACATTTGCAGAAAAAAAATACAGTACGATTATATGTCTTTGTACTACTGATTCCTTTCAAGTGGCAGTTAGGAAACTGATCTGCTCATCAACATTTCAGACAATATAATACAGATGATAGCACTCATTGAGTATTTGCATTCAGATGCTCAAGTTGCATACTCAGAGATCCCTGGAATTTTGTTAAAACAAAGAATTATCTTGTTTTGAAAAATTGTACTTCTATGGCTTTCAAGCCCAGCCTTAAATAAGAATGAGTCTGGGAGTCTGAAATTCATCCCTATGTTTCCATTCCTTCATGTTTTATGTATTAGGAGTCCTTGTAAAGAAAGAAGAAGGAGGACTATAATAGGTAACCTCTTGTTGCACTAAAGAGAAAATATAATTTAAAAATCTAATAATAAATAATGCATTCTAATATAAAGGTCCACTTGGAAGAAAAAGCATAATAAAGTATTTTTAAAGATTAATTCAAAGAGTCAATATATTGAATATGGTTGTTGTTTTAGAATAACTAACTTTATTATGGAAAGGGCATCCTACACTGCACATTGTGACTTAAAAGAAATGAAAGGATAGAAATGAGAAGAAAGAAATTGTGTTTATTATTTACAAGTCGAAAGGGCAGCCGCAGTTCTAAATTAACAAGGATCAATACATTTTTAACACTTCCAGCTTTAGTGACTTCTTTATTGAGTAAAATTGGTAAAAGCGAAAGTAGATACAAAAAAGAAAAATGAGCATTAGGACCAACACGTTCTTGGATGGTACAGACCTTTATTGTGTTGGAACCCTTGCATTGTAATACAAAGGAGAGATATTTAGGCTAACATCCTATATAAGGTACAGGTTTCCAGTGTGATGGATAAGAACAGTACGGGGCGGATTTACAAAAATTCATTTTTTTCTGGCCTTGAAAGTCATATAAACGCAACATGGTATTAATTAGAATTAAAATTATTGTAGCATTTATGAAATGTCATAAATTAGTTGGTAGGGTCGAACGTAAATATTTAGTTTATTGTCCGAAAATCATGATTTTTTTCAGAGAAATTTGAGGAATTTAAATGGCCATTTATTTCCTTTAATCCTCTTTAATTGCTCCAACATCCATTTTAGGGGCATTGGAAAACAATGATTTGTTTAAGGTTCACTTGAAACTAGGAAACAATGGAGGTAATTAACTTCCCCTTGAAAATATGTAGCAGAAAGACAGGCTGAAAATGAATAAACTCAAAATTTCTAGTATTTGAAGCCTTCCACAGGACTTCGTGGTACTTGACAGATCAAACCAAAAAAAAAAAAATGTTAATACGAGCAAATACTAAAATTTTTCAAAAAACAAATATCAGAAAAATCAAGTACTGGAGAAAACTCATTCGTAAATCTCAAATATCTAGAAGTACAAAAAAAATTGCTTAGTAAATGCTTAGTAATGGTAAAGTATTGGTAAATGGGGGAAAAAATTAGAATTTCTCTTACCTATAATCGTAAATTCCATTTCCTCTAGTCTCGACATGTCAGTACACATGGGAAGTATTGCCCCTCCCAGCCAGGAGGTAGGACCTATACCAAAACCAATCAAAATTAGTCCTTACCTATAAGACCATGTGACTTCCTCCTCACCACTGTTATACATTTGCCAAGCAGTACAAGAACCAAATAATTGGGATGGGAAACCTCGTACTGACATGTCGGGACTAGAAGAAATGGAATTTACGATAAGAGGTAAGTGAAATTTTCATTTTCTTCTTCATGCCTTCCATGTCAGTACGCATGGGATCTACCAAGCCATGGCCCTAAACAATAAGGGGTGGGAATAATAATATCAACAGATGCTAAAAACAAAAAATCAAGCATCACAAGAAAAGACTGACCATTCCCTGCTACAAGAATCCTCTCAGAGACCATAGGGATTTCCACACTATGGTTGCCATAAACATTCAACCCCAGATGGGTAGGATGCTCTGCCAACAAGAGGAAAACCATCACAAAACAGCTGCCCACTAGCAGCCACAATCATAACTCTGGCACCGGGCAGCTAGCTGGTGTTACCAGCCTAGCAACAAACAGGGCAGTTAACCATCGCTGATGCATTTTCCACTAGTGCTGCCTCTATGCCCCAATCCTTAGCACTAGCCTGGGGCCCTAGAAAAATAATTGCAACCCACAAGCATCTAGCTCCAAAGCACACCAGTAGCAGCTTAAATTAGTGCTGACAGTTGTCTCAACAACAACCAGATCAGCAAAGCTAATCCAAGCACATATCTGATGCAATGTACATGTGAAAACTGACCACCAGCGAAAGGGCACACTAGCCATCAAGCCACACTACGGCACAAGCAAGCTAGGGACCCAAGCCTGTAACAGAGCATGAGAGGCTGATACTTCCTACCACTCACTGTAGCTACCAACTTTGAGAGGCTACCGAACCAGCAATGTTAGGGCCAGGTTCAGGAACTGTCCACAACTTGCAGATGGAAGATCTGCCAACCAGTCTACCATGACTGGAATCAATTGGAAATCATGCATGGAACGACTAGTGCACAGCCAACCCATACTCAATGCACCAGCTAGCCACCCTGCATGAAAATCAGAGCAGAGCCATATATCATGCCTGCCAACAATCAGTGGACAAACCAAACACCACGCAAGCAAAGCACTGGTGGACATGTCATCCCCGCATGCAAAACATCAGAGTGAAAGACAGCTAGCACACAAGCAATAGCACATAAGCTAGCACTGTGCTTGCAATACTTGATTCTCAAGAAAACTTCAAACCTGCAACCACTGATGCACTGTTCAGTTACTACAACTGTAAAGACCCCTGTCCCCAAACTAGCCATTGATAGTAAGGAGTGGAATACAGGGTGAAAAACAAGTACACACACACGCCAAGAAAAGCAGCCAGACAGACGCCAAGTCAACATCCAGTCGCTAAGGTCCACCATGACATGAACCAAGACCATCAAAGGCAGTCAACCACATGCCTGCACCAAGGGCCACAGCATGACTGGCATCCACATACGCCAAGGACTAGAGCCAAGGCCAGCAGCCACCTGTGCCAAGGACCACAACAAAACTGGTAGCCTCATGTACAATTGCCAGCATCCCTATGAGCCAAAGTTCATAACCAGGGCCAGTCTCCCTGAGAGCCAAAGGACAGAAAACACAGCCAGTGGCTAAGTGAACCAAAGGCCAGAACTTGGGCAAGTGGCCGAAGGAACCAAGGCTAAAACAGGGGTCAAGTGAGCCAAAAACCAGAACCAGGACCAAAGGCCAACTGGAGTCAATCTCCAAGCAAGCAAAAGGCCAGAACCAGAGCCAACGGCCAAGCAAGTCAAAGGCCAGAAACAGGCCAACGGTCAAGTGAGCCAAAGGCCAAAACTGGAGCCAATGGGCAAGCAAGCCAAGGGTCAAATCAGAGCCCAAGGCCAAAAACAGAGCCAAAAGGCCAAAACCAGACCCAATGGCCAAACTAACCAAAGGCCAAAACTAATGGCCAAGCGAGCCAATGGTCAAGCAAGCCAAAGGCCAAAATCAAAGCCCACTGCCGAGCAAACCAAAGGACAGAACTGGGAAAGACAGCCAGGCAAACCAAAAGCCAGAGCCAGTGGCCAAGTGAGCTAAAGGCCAGAGCGGAGGTAGCAGCCAAGTGAGCTAAAGGCCAGAACCAGGGCCAGCGACCAAGCAATGAAACAGCCAAATCAAGGACCAGTGGCTAAAGGCCATAACCAGGAACTGCAGCCAAGTGAGGCAAAGGCAATAAACAGAACAGCCAAGCAAGCTAAAGACCATAACCAGGGCCAACAGGCACACAAGGCAAAGTCCATGACAAGGACCAGCAGCCAAGCAAGCCAAGGCTATAGCAAAAAGTCTGCTGCCAGGGGTCAGAGGCAGTAGACAAGCGAGCCAAAGGCCATAACCAGGAACTGCATTCAAGTGGGGCAAAGGCCATAAACAGAACCAATGGCCAAGCAAGCCAAAAACCATAACCAGGGTCAACAGGCACACAAGGCAAAGCCCATAACAAGGAACAGCAACCACGCAAGCCAAGAGACTTAGCAAAAAAAAACCATCTAACAGAGGCCGAGACCACGGCCACGCTGACCAAAGGCCATAACCAGGACAAGGACCAACAGACACGTAAGCAAAGGCCATAGCATAGCACAAGCCAGCCTAGCATAGCAATCAAACATTTCCCAATGTTGGCTCCTATCATGCTAGCAGACACAGAAGTAAATGCCTGTAAACACACCAAAAAGAAAAAGGAGTTGTTGAACTACAACTGGTAGGAAAAAACTGCCTTTTAAGCCGAAGACCAAAACCAGGGCCTGCCAGAAAAAAATAAGCAGGAAAAAGGTACAATACTGCCACAGCAGAAACCCCAGTTAAGCAGGACGCCCCTGATGAAACAAAGAGCTGCTATACCTGCTGTGTCTGCACAGTAGATTCGAAAGTCTATGAATATGAAACAGCAATAGCAAGGAGCCCAAAAAGCATACAAGCACCTAACAAGATAACACTGGCTTGTAGGCAAAATGCAAACTCCAGCCAGAACCCTGGAGAAAGGCTGGTTATAAGGCTGATGCCACACGTGGGGTAGGGCTGATTTTTTCAGCAAGCGGAAAAACGCTTGGCGAAAATTCAGCCCTACGCCTGCTACTTGTGCCTGCACCCGAATGAATGGAATACGCTCGGGTGCAGGCACATGTAGCCAATATACGCATGAAAACGCGAGACTTTGCATTCTCTCGCGTTTTCATGCATATATCGGCTACATGTGCCTGCACCCGAGCGTATCTCATTCATTCGGGTGCAGGCACAAGTAGCAGGTGTAGGGCTGAATTTTCGGCAAGCGTTTTTCCGCTTGCTGAAAAAATCAGCCCTACGCCATGTGTGCCATCAGCCTAAGGTGCAGACTCCCTGTGAGAAAAGGAGATACCATACTGCTACAGCAGTGCAACTCACAGCTAGTCTGGACGCACCTGGTATAATAATGAGCTCCCATTCCTGCTGTGTCTGCACAGAGGTCTCAGGCTCACAAGAGACTTTAGATACCCAACAATAAATACACAGAGCCCTAGAGCATATAAGCACCTTACAAAATAATATTGGCTTATTAGTAAAACGCAAACTTCAGTCAGACACCTTGAGAAAGGTTGGTTATTAGGTGCAGACTCCATGTGAGAAAGGAAGGAGATACCATACTGCTACAGCAGTGCAATTCCCAGGCAGTCTTGGAAGCACCTGGTGTAATGAGCACCCATATCTGCTGTGTCTACACAGAGGACTCAGGCTTACAGTAAAAACACTAAAGATATTAAACATCAATAGCAAAGTTCCCTAAAGGAGCACATACACCTTACCAGATAGCAGTGAGTAGTCAGCCTTCAGCTGAGGGACATAATTAGTTCATTAGTATGCAGGCTTCTCAGTACACTGAGCATTTCAAACACACAGTGGAGACTGAAGATTCATACTCACCAGAATCAGGCTTTGTTATCACTAGCCCATATCCATACCCATGGCCCTTTAGTCCGATATCAGTCTTCAAAGGCTCAAAACACCATAGGAAAAAGGAGACTCAATTGATCACAGGCAGGAATGTGGAAATACCCACACCTGTATACCTTCCCACTAAGCACCTGTTCGTATACTGTGCATACATGGGAATAGAGCAGGGGGGCTATTTTAGCACAAGGCTAGGACCATAGGTATGCCCAAACCTGCATTTCTTCCCCATAGGTGACAGTTTGCTTACTTTGCTTATTGGGGCATCAGGTAAAATCTTCTCCATTACCGGTGAATCATCCCTCTATGTATACATAGAGGTAAAAAATAAATAAAATGGCAAAAACAAAAGAAAAATCAAAACTGTGAAAACACTTCCTAGAATCACGAAACAGTGAGGAGGGAGATCCTACCTCCTGTTCAGTAGGTCAAAAAATAACAGTGGTGAGGAGGAAGTCACATGGTCTTATAGGTAAGGACTAATTTTGATTGGCTTTGGTATAGGTCCTACCTCCTGGCTGGGAGGGGCAATACTGCCTATGCGTACTGACATGGAAGGGATGAAGAAGAAAGACCAAAAAACTTTAATTATTCTGGATTCCTCAGTGCAATTGTTCATAAATCTACACAATTTTTAGTAGTTGCCCACTAATTATCAAAGATCTGTGGGCTAGAGTATATGCCCAGTGGCCCAGTCCTGTTATTACCGTACTGTAGTAGAAATGTGCAGACATCAAAAAATGTGCACAAATGATGTTCGTTTGACAAAGCTTATAAATTAATTCAATTAATTTATCCATAAGGCCCATATAGAAACAGATTTGGTTCTTTTGCAGGGAACTGCTTTTAATTGTATAAACTGGATTGTGGGCACTTTGCCATAATGCATAGTTATGCATTTGCTGTTTGTCAGAGTAATTATAAGGAAAGCTAATTCCTCTTGCATTTTGAAAAAACCTGTAATAAATACTTAGAACTGAAAAAGGAAAATAATCGCTAGAGTATTTTTGAAATTTGCTTAGTAATTGTTCAGTATTTCCTTTATATAAATTCTTGTACAAGAATCTAAAAATGTTACATCAAATCAGTGTTATAATTATGTTCAAAGGCTTACTTTATATTATTGCTTGTAAAGCGTGATTTTCCTTTTATTCTGTTTGCAATAAATAGCTTTACATTGCATTCTGTCTTTTTTAAGTGACATTCAAATCTCTAGATTTAAATGAAATAGGAAGTGTGGGATAATCCCAGCCTTAAAGAGCTATATTAATTTAGGAAGTATGATTTTTCAGATTTTTCTATTGAGATACTTTGTATTACATATCTTTATATTCAGGCCCTCACCTATTTTATTCCAGTCATTCTCATTCAAACCACTGCCTGGTTGAATTGGTTAACTAGACCCTGACCACCAGAGAGCTGCTGAGTGATGACCACACAACTAAATAATGCAAAACCCACAAAAAAATTAAAATCAAAAATTGTAAATCATCTCGGAATATAACTAAATATGCAGTGTTGATGCAGTGTTTTTATAAAGGTTCAAATACTGATTTATATCTAGGAGCTTTTTGAATTTTGATTTGAATATTCATTTTTTTTATTAGATTTTTGCACTCTGTTTTGGCCATATATTATATAATATATATATAATTATATAATTTCAAAGTATTAAATGTATTGCCTTTTCATTATTTGTACAATGATAAATGTAATATTTTAGGGCAAGGGAATATGATATTAGGGGCATATTATTTATGTGTTTTTATTTGTATTATTAATTTGTTTAAGTCAATCTAAATAGTTATTGGTTGCATTGTTATGGTAACCTAGTTTAGCAGTGGGCTTAGACAGGTTTGATATCAAGCGAGGTGGCACTGAATTACTTTAACTTAATGTGAGTTATGTTGTGTAGGTGGATGCTCGTTCTTTGATACATAGGACAGTCAGGCTATGTATCAATACAGGACAGCATCATTTAAGGATGTTACAGACACATCAATCACAAATAGACATTCCAAAAGAGAGTGTTTATACTTCAATATGGCCAACATGGACACTGTTTTTTGCTATGTGCTCCATCTGTCAAATCAATCAGGATCATTTATAAATATTTGCTCTGCCCGTGTTTATATTTATAAAGCTGAACAAGACTGGTGCATTTAATGGGCAAACATAATTGCAAACATTTTATTCTTTGCGTTATTTAACTCGCGATGAGCGTTTTTCTTGCTTTATTTCCAGTTGCGTGCGATATTTCCCGCTACGCACAATATATTTCGCCGCATGCTATATTAGCGCACAATTTTACGCACGTAACCATTACTTTCGGAAAACTACTGTTCTGAAAATTTCCATTTCCCTGAAAAATGGAGGATGCATCACTCTAGGGCCAACACATACCGTATATACTCGAATATAAGCCGAGTTTTTGAGCACTAAAAATGTGCTCAAAAAGTAACCCTCGGCTTATACTCGAGTATATGGCATGATGTGCCCGATGTGCCCCCCCACGGACTTGTGTCCCTGCGTACCTGCGTCCGCACTCTCCCTATGCCAGCTTCCCAGAACGCCATCCTAACTGTGCGCTCTTCTCCTGTGCGCTCTGCTCTTCTCCTGTGTACGCTTCTGATCTGCTTGGCGCCGCAGTCGCGCCAGTGACATCACGCACCCCCTTCAGTTACTCATGGCCTGATCTTACAAGGTCAGGTACGCAGGGACAGAAGAGCCTCAGGGGGCGCCAGAAATGGCCTGCTGTATATCCAAACTGAACAGACAGAACATTTACAAACTTGGGGGATTGTGTGGTAAAGACACTGGTCTGTATTAGTCTGACTATTTTATACTTCCTTCAAAGACTGGTCCTAGAACTGAGGTGGATTTTACTTCATGGCTGCCACCACATCATAAATAACTCTTGTAGTTTTTAGAACTATTTACAGAGCCTAAAGGGTATGCAATTAATCCTAAACGATTTTGCTATGTAGGAGTCAGGGGAAACTTTATCTTTGAATTTTAGATTGATGGTTTCTGGTTAATAAAAAATTATTTTGTTTCACCGACACTTGTAATCCATGCATTTATAGTATCAAACTGGAAAGGGCTATTGTCATTGCTGTTTTATTACCTTAGGCATTGGTAGAACATCACAGATTACCAATGGCTGCACCAACTCCTGTACTATTTCAGCTAATCTTAAATGTGCTTTTCTTGGTAATCAATATAGACTTTGGAATCCCATGATACTAGTGGAAGGCCAGCCTGACCTTCAGCTGTTGTTTATACACAATCATAACTGAGCAAATGACTTTCTAAATGAAACTGTGCATTTGGTTTTGGCTATAATAAATAAATTTTTTTGGGATACTCAATTAAACCAAAGTGTGAGCACACTTTGTGTGCTGGCTCACTCGCACCAGCCCTACTGGTGACACCCTAGGCTTATACTCGAGTCAATAGGTTTTTCCAGTTTTCTTAGGTAAAATTAGGTACCTCGGCTTATATTCGGATCGGCTTATACTTGAGTATATACGGTACTTGAAAAAATCCCACTGCAAAGTCCATGTTGTGTTGCCAAAAGCTCACGAAGCGCGTTTAACGCTTCATATGTGTTTGTGAATCATGCGTTAGTATTACTTCTATGCGAGAATTAACACAATGCGTGGTTAATAACACATTGCGATAGTGCATTTTTTTTGGGAGCATGTGATATGCGTCTTAACGCATAAGAAATGATTTGATAAATCAGGACTTAATTATCACATGCTTTTTAAAGCAAAAAAGCATGCATAAGCGTTATCGACCTTTAGTGAATCGGCCCCTAAATGTGCAATCTTTTTTTCTATCGGCGGTTGAGTCATTATGTTTTGGCAAAACATATATTAACTGAACAAAGGGAAAGATGTTTTTGCAAAGGAAAAATTGTTTGCATTGCTCATATTTTTTCCTTTAAAGGACAAGGAAAGTCAAAATCTATTAAGCACACTATTAAATAGTACTACTATTGCTGTGTAAAAACACTATATTTCTGGCTTGCCTAATGAAAGATTTACAGAGATACACCTGCTACACCTGCGCCGCCATCTTTAATAAGGCATGCCCACTCCCTTTCCCTCACTGTCTCTACTGCGCATGCGGCGTCCTTGTCTGCACTTTTGTCAGCACCACCCCCCCCCCCCGTCCGTCCGCTCGCTCTCTCCGGTCCGCTACCCCCTTGCCTCTCCCCCCACCAGCACCAGCTTGCCGGCTGTCACACACCACCCGCTCCCTTTGTTTTGTCAGCGCATACCACCTCCCCAGGTCCTGGTCTCATGGTTAGTGCAGGAGTGAGGCATTATGGGAATCTTCTCTACACAGCTCAGCGTTTTTTCTTTCTGTTTGGCTTCAGATCTTCTGAATGGGAGAAATATGGGGAGACTTAAGGGCACTATTGAGACAACTGAAGGTATGCCTGTATTTTGAGATGAACTCTTTACTAGCCTTTCCTTCTCCTTTAAGGCTGTTTATGATAGGCTTGTGTTATGGTGGCTTTATGTGACTTTATTGAAAGCCATCAAGCCCACATAATCTGGAATTTATCAACACAATCTCAATTTATATACAGTATGGATCAGTTGTGGGAAAACTAATGACTATTGCTTTTTATCAAAACAAAACAATATACCGTAAACAATTCCTTACACCCTATATATTTTTTAGTTAGCATACATTGCATGCAAATTTTAGTTCCCCAGCTAAAAAACCTTCCACCTTCCATCAGTACTGAAACTTATCAGTTAATTCTCCACAGATGCATGGTATAACCAGAAAATGGTTACTGCACCTGCATTCTAATCTGCATTGTATGCTCAGACAGGTTTTTTTAACAAATATTTTGCCCAGGCCTGTGACTTTGACTTTGTGTGACACCCTATCAAAAACTTTTGCAGAATTCAAATGTTGTACATCTATTACCATTCCTTATCCTAACTTTACATTCATAATTTCATTGAATGCTATTAGAATAATGTCACAAACAAGAATTCAAACTAGGGTTTCCACAACTCAAATGCTGAGTTGATAATATTTAAGTGCAAAAAAATCAAAAAACTTAATTGCAAATATTTGGCATCTAAAAGCTTGCAAGTCCATGTAGAAATGGAAATTGTAAAATGTACAAAAATTTTTTTTTAGAGTTTATAGATCCATTGAAAATGATGAGTACACTGTATATGTGAATTTGCTGCATTTAAGTTTTTTCATGGTTTAATTCAATTTAGTTATTAATAAATAAGCACACATTCAAGTTTGGTAAGTTTTAGAGTTTATTCGGATTAAGAAAACAATTTGAAAGTTTTACAAATTTGAATTTTGATTAATGAACCTCCAAGTAACTGAAACAAAACAACACAAAAAATAACCACACTTTTGCATATACGAGCATAGGATTGGAAGCTCTGAATTATGGGAAGGCCATCACAAATAGAGTAAATTTTAAGCAAATAAATCTAATTTTCTTTGTAATAATAAAACAATACCTTGTATTTGAAACAAATGGCAAACCATCCTATTGGATTTATTTAATGCTTAAATGATTACCCAAATTAAAGGTTATCTGTCATGATTTTTATGGTAAAGTTGTTATTACTAAATTTCACTGTACATTGCAAATAATTCATTCTATCCTTTAAAATTTAATTTTTGAAATAATTAATTTATGTTGTAGTATTGGTTTATAGTTTGGTTTCCATGTTTGCTCTTTCAAAAAAAAGATTTCAATGCAGGATTCTGCTGTAGCGCCACTATTTTGTAAACAAACGTGTCTTCCTGTGACAGAAAATGCCTTTAAGGTGATTTGGTGATTCAAATTACATATCCATAAAACCCCAGGTCCCAAGCATTATTAAATATACTAAATGACACATTTTATTTCAGGCAGTTCAAGAACCTACTAGGAATGATTCTTTTTTGGACCTGGTGATAACTAATAATACTGAACTCATCTCTAGCATTTGTGTGGGTGAGCATTTAGGGAATAGCAATCATAACATCCTTTGAGAGTATGTTGCAGAGAAAACGCTATAAGGGAGTAACTAAAACACAACAATTTAGACTTGCTAAATTTTTCCTGTATAAGGGCATTTCTGCTATATATTTACTGGGAAAGGTTTTTCACAAATGTAAACACAGAGGGAAAATGGAATATCTTTAAAATGTTAAAAATAACTATAGATGCATGGGTCACTCAGGAAATAACAGTTCTTGCCAGACTAATTTAATTGCCTTTTATGAGGAGGTGAGCAGGAACCTCGACTCTGGGATGGCAGTGGATGTCATCTACCTGGACTTTGCTAAAGTGTTTGATACAGTACCGCACAGAAATGATAAAATTGAGGGTAATGGCTTGGAACATAATATTTGTACTTTGATAGAGAACTGACTGAAGGATAGATTACAGAGAGTGGGAGTAAATGGACCAGTGTTGTTAGCATAGTACCACAGGGGTCAGTCCTTGGTTCTTTGCTTTTTAACTTGTTTATTAATGACCTGGGGTGGGCATTGTTTATGTATTTGCAGATGATACAAAATTTTGCAAGGATACAGGATGCTGCCACTTTGCAGAGTGATTTGACAATATTGAAAAACTGGGCAGCAAAATGGAAAATGAGATTCAATGTTGAAAAGTACAAAGTTATGCACTTAGGTAGAAATAATATAAATGTGAGTTACACACTAAATGGCAGTGTGTTGTTGATATTAAAGGGAATTAACTCAAGGGATGAAAACATAATTTTGCTTCTTAATAGGTCTCTGGTAAGGTCTCATCTTGAGTATGCAGTGCAGTTTTGGGCTCCAGTCCTTAAGAAGGATATTAATTAGCTGGAGAGATTACAAAGACACACAACTAAACTGGTAAAGGGGATGGAAGATTTAAATTATGAGGTTAGACTGTCAAGGTTGGGGTTGTTTTCCCTGTAAAAAAGGTGCTTGCCTATAAAAATGATCAGCACCCCCAGAGGCCACCTCTTTAGATTCGATGAACTGAGCTTTCATTTGAAGCAGCGTAGGTGGGAGGGAGAGGGAATGTGAGGAGGGCAGTGACATCTAAGAAGTTCTAAATTGAAAGTGAAAGTAACTGTCTGCCCCACCCCTATGCCTAAGGCATAGAGGAGGGTCAGGCAATATATGATTGACAGCTGGGGCTTTTAAATGCTTATATAATGGGTATAGATGTGTTCATAAAAAATTACTTTGGGTCACATGTTTAATTTGAAAAGGGTTTTTATTATACAGCTTTTTATATCTGCGAGACAGGTCCACTTTAAGAGGGTAAGTAGGGGACGCAAGGGTAGGGGGGCTGGTCAACAGCTTGTACAAACCAACAGATTTGCCATTTTAGATGATGATGCTGGGGAAGACAGCTCTGAGCTAGCATGTATAGAGCAGGCAGACTCTCAGAGCACCCTGGGAGCCGGCACCTCTAATACAGGTGGGGGGAGTAGTGCTAAGAAGGGAAAGCAGTCTATAGTTGTAGAGGATTCAGTTATTAGAAAGGTGGATAGGGTAAATTGTCGCAAGGACCCTACATGCCGACCTATGTGTTGCTTGCCTGGTGCTAGGGTTCGGCATGTGGTGGAATGAGTGAACAAATTGTTGGGAGGGGCTGGGGAAGACCTGGCGGTCTTGGTACACATAGATACCAATGAAAAAGTTAGAGGAGGTCCTCAAGAACGATTTTAAAAAACTAGGTGATAAGTTGAGGGCGAGAAATTCCAAGGTAATTTTCTTAGAGATATTATCTTTGCCACGAGCATCGTTAAAAAGGCAGTGGGAGCTTAGGGAGATTAATGCGTGGCTGAGAGATTGGTGCAGGGAGGAGGGCTTTGGATTTCTGGAGAACTGGGTTGATTTCTCAATCAGCTACAGGCTCTGATGATGGGGCAGGGTGTAGCGGGAAATTCTGTGGTAGACAGGATAGATGAGGTAGTGGGCAAAGTAAGGGAAAATGGGGGAGGAGATTTGCTTCGGGATACTGATAATGGCCGGGAGGACCATAGGTTGTTTAAGCAACATTCTCACTCTGGCACTAGTATTAAACCTATGTTTACCAATGCAAGGAGTCTGACTGGTAAAATGGGAAAGCTGGAGGTACTAGCATTGGAGCAGAAATATGATGTGAATGGCATTGCTGAAACTTGGTTGAATGAGTCGCATGACTGGGCAGTTAATATTGGGGGTTATACATTGTTTCGGAGGGACAGGGGCAATAGAAAAGGAGGAGTGTGTCTGTTCGTTAAGCAAGAATTAAAAGCAAATATGAAGGAGGAAGTGATGGGGGTAACAGACGGAGCTGAATCCTTATGGGTTGAGCTTCTCACAGATAGTAAAGAATCTACCAAAGTAATGATAGGGGTATTCTATAGACCCCCTAATGTAAGCGAAGAGGAGGAGGATTAGCTCCTCTTGCAAATCGAAAGGCTGCTAGTTTGGGGCAAGTGATAATAATGGGGGATTTTAATTATCCTGATATTGACTGGAGCCATAGTACTGCCAGGACAGTAAATGGGAACAAGTTTATAAACTTGTTGTATGACAACTTTATGTCACAGTTTGGAGCCAACCAGGAACCATGCTATATTGGATCTAGTGTTCTCTAATGTCCCAGAACATATAGCAAATGTGCAAGTGGTTGAACCCCCAGGTAACAGTGACCATAATGTTTTAGATCCTTAGACCATAGCAAATTTTAGATCCTTAAGGGCAGCGCTTCAGGGCATAAATTGGGCCATTATGTTTTCTGATAAAAAACACAGAGCAGAAATGGTTGTCATTTAAAATGATTTTAAATCATTACTGTTCTCAATTTATTCCATAAATAAGAAAAAGTAGAAGTGGTGTGAACTGGTAACAAGAAAACAGGTTGAAGGGAGATATATTTCCCCTAGGTTCATCTCCTACTCCCTGAGATAGAGCGGATCTGAGTGGGTTAATTCCCCAAGGGAGTTTCACCTGGGGAATAATTAGCCGGCTAGATCTGCCTGCAGTCTGATTTAGGACTGAAATTGGTGGGAGAGGGTCTGTTCCTGCCTGAAGCAGCTTGGAGTGCTGCTGGGATTTTCTCCCAAACATAAGGACTCTCTCAAGGTACTGTGACTCTGGTGAGTTGTGTTTTTGGTTTAGCCGATCCCAGTAAGGGACTGGTAATAGAGAGGGAAGCACCCTATGTATTACTTAGAGCCCAAGTCTGGCAAGGGTTTTGTTTACTTTTGTTTTGCTTATGCTCCTGCTTGATACCAGAGTCGGTCGCTGTACATAATAAAATGGACTTTATTCACCTAAAGGACTGTCTGAATGTCTGATCTCGCTTACGTAAGAACTACCCTATGTGGCTTAACTCTGAGGTAAAGAAGTTAATAGTTAATTTAAGAAATATAAGTCAGAGGGGACAGTAGCTCCATTTAATGAATATAAACATTATAACAAGTGTTGTAAAACAGCAATCCGGAAGGCAAAGATAGAAAATGAGGAGCGCATTGCGGCAAAGGCCAAAACTAACCCCCAAAAGTTTTTTTAAGTATATTGATAGTAAAAAGATGTAGGTTGAGGGCGTTGCCCCATTAAGTTATAGTAACAATATGGTTACAGCAGATACAGAAAAGGCAGATGCTAAACCAGTTCTTTTCTTCTGTGTATACAGTAAAGGAGCCAGAGTGCCACCACTGTTGCACTGTTGCATCAGCTCCAACTACACATTGGTTGACACAGGATATGGTGCTTAAAGGCTAATGCCAGACGAGGCGTAGGGCGGATATTTTCGGCAAGCGGAAAATCGCTTGCTGAAAATTCCGCCCTACGCCTCCTACATGTGCCTGCACGCCATCCAGGGACTGGTCCGATTGCCATCTTGGAGTCAGGAAGGAATTTTTTCCCCTCCCGGCAAATTAGAGAGGCTTCAGATGGGGTTTTTTGCCTTCCTCTGGATCAACTAGCAGTTAGTCAGGTTATATATAGGCATTATGGTTGAACGCGATGGAAAAACTCATAATCTATCACAAAATTGCCAAATAGACTACAATGGAGTTTTCACAAGATAAAAAACGACTTTTTAAATTAAATTTAATAAAGGCATTTTATTAGAGTTATTGTTTAGATATCAAATAATGTCTTATGCCTTGTGAACTCCACATAAGGAAGACAGATGCAAGTGTTTTTGTTTGGTTTCCGGGAGAGGTTTGTGGTGATCAACTCTAGGGGGCACATTTATCAATGTACGATTGGGCCCGAATGGGAAAAATTCGTATTTTTTCTAGTTTATAGAACTTTGCGTATTTTCCACAATATTTTCGTTAATTTCCGCAACTTTTTCGTGCTTTGAGTCTATTTGTGCACCAAAATCGTATTTGTTGCAATTACTACAAACGTTTCGGAATTCATTCAAGCTTCAGTATCGTGACTTTCCTTGGGCCAGGTTGGAGCTGCAGAGTGCGATTGAGTCCTATGGGAGGCTTCCAAAATCATGCATTAAAGGTTCAAAGTCAGAAAGGTTTTTGCGATCGTTCGAATACAAAAATTTGCGTAACTTTCAGACGTACCACAATATTTTTATACAACCATGATACAAATTTTTGTGCAATTAACGCACATCCGAAATTATCGTATTTACTCTGAATTTTTGCCGAACATACTTTTGATTATCCGAAATTTGGACTTTGATAAATCTGCCCCTTGGTCTTAAATTACACTCCACAATATCTCTTTGTTAAATTCATAGGTCTATACATTCCCGAATGAAAAAAGTTCCCTTTTTTAAATGATGATACAACTTTTGCAAAGTTTCCAGTACATTGGCCCTCTCAGACTTCAGGATGCCATATATTGTGCCTAATGAAGCATTATTAAACAAAAATAAAAAATTATAATCTTTTTCAAGGAAACCTTTAAATGTGCTTAATTCATTTTTGTTGGAAAAAGCAGAAAAATCATTATATCACTAAAGAAGATATGCTATGACTTCCTATGCAACATCAAATCTATTTTTTACATTTAAAAAACATTTTCTTTAGGTGTTTTAGTTCAGATATGCAATTTCAATTAATTCTCTTAATCGATGCGTACATCTGCAAACAGTTTTGTTAACTAAGACATCTATAAGCGAAAATGCATTTTTGTCTTTTGCACTGTTTGAGAAAGGATTAAAAAAGGCAGCTGAAACTGCTGACTCCTATGGCGACTAAGAGTTTGCAAATAAAAGACAAGATCAATGTACATAACAATAATCAAAGTAAATATCTTAATAGCAGAGAACAAATAGCAACCAAACCGTGTTTAATAAAATAAACATTTGACAATTACTTTTCTTCTTTCCAGTTTACTTTGCGACTTATAAATTGTGAAAACTAAATATAGGCAGTATGCTTAACAACTGTTATTTTTGCTTGTACCCCATAATTTGTTAACAAGGTCTCAGACTTCTATAACAATGCACAGTTTCAAAGCAGTGGTTAGAGAAATTAGTGGAGAGCATTAAGAATGAAGCTATGATAAAATTGCTTACGGCAGATTGCATCCATTTGGCAATTCAATAAAAAGGAATATTTTCGAATACACACACACACATATATATATATATATATATATATATATATATATATATATATATATATATATATAAAAACAGGAAAAAACAGGTGCACTCCAGGAACCTTTAAAAATAAAAATCAAGATTCTTTAAGTCATTTTAAAAATGTATCAGGCCATCGTTTCGGTCTCCTCCTAAGACCATTGTCAAGACCATATGTACACTTAAAATCAACATATAAATAGGTAAAACCTGTAGCACTCACCCAATCCCTTGCTCTCACACCAGTCATAAGACTGGAGGAGAAGCCCTGTACTCAGGATACAAAATACCCAGAGTAACTATATACACAGGGACCCGTGCAATTAGGGAAAAATACAGTGGTTAAAAACAAGTGCATAGTCCTACTGACCAAAAAACAGCATGTTACAGAAAAAGGTACACAATAATCCAGAGCAGTACAGTTACCCACAATGTATCAACCTAACAAATACATAATATCACCTTTGTTCTAAAAAGCATAAGAAAGAGCAATACTCATTTAACCCTGAAGGTGCTGGAGTGTTCAACTTCTTTATCCAGAACACCTCTCTCTGAAGTAAAACCTTAGTCCCTGCCCTGTCTAAAGGGTGGAACATGATCGACGGCAATATAGTGGAAAGTGGGTAACCTATGGCCTTTTTCCAGAAAATGTTTGCCCACAGGCTTATTAGTTGTGCCATCCCTAAAAGCCGTACTTATTGCAGACCGATGGTCTGTCTTACCCACATAGGAAAAACCACACGCGCATGTAATTAAATAGATAACATGTGTGGTTGTGCATGTAATATGGTGTCTGATTTTATATCGTTTCCCTGTTTGCGGATGTAGAAATGTATTGCCTGGTGTCAAGTACCGGCAAGAAATACAGTTGGGACAGCGGAAACCAGCCGGTCCAGAGTATACCCACTTATTTAAAGGATATACCACATTTGCTTGAGTGTGTCAGACAATTGGCACTACCTGATGTTGGTGGTCCTTGTTTATTAGCCAGTATGGATGTGGTAAGTTTGTACACTATAATACCTCATGAGGCTGGGCTGGAAGCTGTTAAATTCTCTGTAAATAGCTATGAGACATATCCTGGACCTCCATTGTCATTTATATTTGCGTTATTAGATTTTACTTTGTCTCTGAACTATTTTCATTTTAAGCACAATTATTTCTTGCAGGTGTCTGGTACGGTGATGGGTGGGGTGATGGCACTTAGCAGTTGGAAATAGCCATTAAATGGTCCCTAAGGTGTGTAATTATATGCTGGGGGTTGCTGTGCTATCCACAGGGGAGGAGGAGGCATATGGATTTAAGGGTGTGTCTTAATATGACATAATATAATTTTTCAACATATGAATGATGGTTGATATCAGCGACCATTGTCATAAAATGGGTGTGGTTTGAAGTGGGTGTGGTTTAAAATGGGGGAGTGGCCAAACTGGCTTCCATTAGCGGCCCTCCACCATGTATGTGAGAGAAATTCCGGCCCTCAGCACCGCAGAAGTTGGACAGCACTGACTTAGAGAGTCCGGTGAGATTTACTTTTGAGGTAAATCCAGTAAATGTACATTTTCTGGATGTTGAGTTCATAAGAAATAGTGAACACCTAGATTTTACACTTTTCCGAAAGCCCACGGATAAAAATGTCACCCACACTCTATGAAAAAGTCGTTACCCATATACCAGTTTTGCAGGGTTTTGACAAACAATTCTGTTTCTAGTATGGCTGAACAACAGAGTAGTGACACATGGTTACGCTTCAAGGATTGGGGGTACCCAGATGTAACTTTGCAACAGGCATTGGATACTGCACGGATGAGGTGTAAAAGTGACAAAGTCCTTAAAGGGGACATATTGGATAAATGGGGAAAACCCTAATTTTGTAGGCAATTATGAATAATATACGGTGCTGGTTTCCCTTTGGGCTAAACATGAATCCTATCTGTAACAATGGCCCCTTTATTGGAGCTCCCTATAGATCCTCTCGCTTCTCTGTCGGTGTGTGAAATGAAGAGTGGGCGTGTCTTAACGGTCCCTGCCAGAAGCACAGTAGAAGGGGGAGAGCCAATCACAGCCCTGCAGGCAGAGAAGCACAGACAAGCTTCAGTTCCATATCAGGTCAGCCTAGCTGCTGATTGGTTCCTATCCTACAGTGCAGTGTATGGAGGGCCGCCGACTCCCCAGCTCATCCAGAGAATTCAGCCAGCAGGAAGTGGAACAGATGGGCGGGGCTAGTGGGTTTTTTGTGGAATTTCTCAAAAAATCAGTTCGAAACACAACATTTTTAAGCACAATCCTTCTATATCTAGAGGAGTATAATTCACTGGCACATTCATAATTTTTATAGGATATGTCTCCTTTAAAGGTAAAGAAACGCGTTTGGTTTTTAGTACTAAATACAATCATTGTACTAGTTCTTTGGGCAAATTCATTAAGGAACAGTGGAACATAATAGGTGCTGATAATGAATTGAGTAAAATTGTCCCTGAACCCCCAATGATTTGTTACAAAAGAGGTACCAATCTTCAAGACCTCTTGGTTAAAAGTGAGCCAGTCAGATGCTAATCACGGAAAATTGATACATGGCTACCGGGGGTAAAACAGGGGTGTTTCCGCTGTCCCAACTGTATTTCTTGCTGGTATATGACATCAGGCGATTAATTTCTACATCCGCAAACAGGGAAATGATATAAAATCAGACACCATATTACATGCACAACCACACATGTTATCTATTTAATTACATGCCCGTGTGGTTTTTCCTATGTGGGTAAGACAGACCAAACTTTGCTACTGCGAATGGACGGGCATCGGTCTGAAATAAGTACGGCTTTTAGGGATGGCACAACTAATAAGCCTGTGGCCAAACATTTTCTGGAAAAAGGCCATAGGTTACCCACTTTCCACTGTATTGCCAGGTTTTACTTCAGAGAGAGGTGTTAGGATAAAGAAGTTGAACACTCTAGCACCTTCAGGGTTAAATGAGTATTGCTCTTTCTTATGCTTTTTAGAACAAAGGTGATACAATGGGACAGATTTATCAAAACACAAGTTCAAATCCCGAATTGGAAAAATTCGGATTGGAAACGAAAATTTCTGAAGATCGCAAATATCACAAAAATGCTTACGAAAAAATCATATTAGTCACGATAATATTGTTTTGTTTTGTTGGCGATCTGAAAACAGCGGCAAAACCGATCCAATTTATTCACGCTGAAAATACGGAAAAGCCACGCAAGGTACAAAAAAGTCTCGGAAAATACAATTGGACCGATCGAATGAACGCTCGGAGCGTTCGTGGATAAGTAAATGTGTCCCAATGTATTTGTTAGGCCAAACTTTGCGGCTGCGAATGGACGGGCATCTGTCTGCAATAAGTACGGCTTTTAGGGATGGCACTGTGGCCAAACATTTTCTGGAAAAAGGCCATAGGTTACCCACTTTCCACTATATTGCCGTCAATCATGTTCCACCCTTTAGACGGGGCAGGGACAGGGCTAAGGTTTTACTTCAGAGAGAGGTGTTCTGGATAAAGAAGTTGAACACTCCAGCACCTGCAGGGTTAAATGAGTATTGCTCTTTCTTATGCTTTTTAGAACAAAGGTGATACTATGTATTTGTTAGGTTGATAACGTATGTACTCGAGTATAAGCCGAGTTTTCCAGCACTCAAAATGTGCTAAAAAAAGAATCCTCGGCTTATACTCGAGTCAAGTAGGGGCACTGCTGGATTACTTGTCCTACCTGCACATCCGTCGGCCAATCATGCATGAACGTCGCGCCACGCGCACCCCCGACCCCCCCCCCCCCCCATGTGGCGCCCGAGCGTGTTTATTCCGTTTGGTGCTTGAATGCATTTTTCTCTTGGGTGAGATATATGGAAAGAAAGCTGAGAGAATGGTACTGTCGCTCAGAACAAGCATGAAGCAAACGAGTATATATTTGAAATGCTACACTGTAGCATGCTATAGCTCTACAACGACTTGCTGCAGCCGCAGAGAATCAGAACAATGTGTGCAAATAACAGAGCAACAATCTGCAGCTACAGTAGCATATATGCATTCTGCAGCATTATTACTCCAGTGGGGCAATGCAAGATTACAGGGGTATTGTTACAGACAAAGCAAGCCCTGCATTTGCTGGGGTGCCCTGGAGGTATAAGGGGCCCAGTGGGAAACCAACTAAAAGAAGTTTCACAAAAAATGTTGTTTCCAAAATTTTAAATGATTTTCTGCTGGGTCTGTATCATCTGATTAGTCTCTAAAGTACTGGGGTAACACTCTGAAGCTAGCATGTGTGTATAACAAATGTGTGCTTTAACAAGGAAATCTGTAGTAAAGATACCCTTAAAACCCCTTATTCATCCCTGATTCCCATAATTCAGAACTTTCTGGATGACAGGTTTCCAGATAACGAGCCTATACCTGTACAAACTTTACTGGATTTTAACTCTGGCCTAGTGTAATAGGGTACCACTTTGCCACTTATTAGTAAAAACTGGGTAGCCCTGCACTAGATTAACACACTGCATGACATGGTATGTTGGATTATTACTTTCCAAAATTACCAGATTACCAATCTTGTTTTCTACCAATCTTTTTTCTACAGTTATGGCAACATATCCTAACAGGGCAAAACTGTGCAGGACTATCATTACCTAGGCACTACAAAAATTAAATAAGATATTAACCTGTACAACCTTGCATGTGGATATCTTATGTTGGATGCACTTCATTTTCCAGCCCACACCTTGTGTGCGATAAAACGTGTGCTATTTATAAATTTTATCACACTTTAGTGAATCAGCCCCCTTGTGTTTATTAATATGGTAGTCATGTAAGCACTTGTGAGTGTCCTTTTATTAAATAATTTGATTAGCGAAACTTAGCACTAGTTATTTGAAAAGAAAAGATTATACTTTCACACAGTCATAAAAAAAAAATAATGAATTTACTGCTTATCATATTTCATTTGTTTAGCCGGACACAGTGATGCTAATATTAGCAATATCTGTAACATTATTAAAATGTGAGGATAGGTATGATAGATACCTGGTCTGTTGTCAGTTATTTTGATATAAGCTAAAAAACCTAGAAACTGAAAAAAATAAATTGTATTTAATAACATTATATGTTATTTTCCTATTAGATCCTGAACAAAGGTATTTGTACAAAGTATAACTTTATACTCTGAAACATATAATATACTGGCCCCCATTCATTTTACATCCTTAAATTTTACATAAGTAAAATAGGCTTGAGTATATTAAACATATGATAAATTGTTTCTATATAATTGTATTCATCTATATCATTTTAATTAAAAAGAACATATTTACTGTAAAATCAGTTTTACCCTTGGGGACATATATATTAAAATGTATTTTACAATAGGCGGTACATTATTGCCTATCAAATTTATAACATATGTACTTTCTATATATTTGCTTATTAATAATTATTTTTTTATATAACTTATCTTAGTTGTGGCATTGCTCATAACAGTAGAAAGAACATCAGCTGCTTATGACGACAATATTCTCCAGCAGCCCTGACATTCTTAATGGCTATGGCTCGAAATATTTTTATAATGTAACATCAAGTCACAATGTCAGGAATGGGAATTGAAAAAATCATTTTTGTAAAAATAGTTACCTAGAGCACTGGATCTCAAAGCAGAGACACTGATTTGAATTTCATCTACTGGTGACCCTTGATATGTCCCTTAATCTCCTACAGTTCCAGCATGCTTAGGGCATCCAAAGATATTTACCTGGTTTGCAACCTAATGCTTGGAGGTTAAAATGAGAAAAGTTCTATAAAGGAAACTCCCATGACAAACAACAATAATAAAATGGTATAGACATAGACTAACAACCTCGAAAGGAAACAAAAAAATGTTAAAGAACACCTGATAAAGGAAGCAATAAGAACAGACTGTAGCCTGAAAAATTATTCCTCCTTACAAACATCAAGTTAAAATACATTGTTTAAATTGTCTGATTCATGCAGTATGCAGGTTTATGTTAAATTCTATGTTTTATAGTAGTTTTACAATGTGACATTTTATACATATTCATTTATAAAGTTTGTGCATCACATTTTTTTCAAATGAGATTCTGATTTGCATGCCCTCTGTGTGCTTTATGTGCGAATATAGCGTTGATTTTCTCTTTGCGAACGTAAATTTGCAATTTGCAAAATCAGTTTACCAAATTTCCTTTTTAACCACTACAGTTGTGGCGTAACTCAGACACAGAGTGTGCACATAAATATTCGCCATTTGTGAATATGATGTATTTAAAAAGCTTTATGGACATTCGCACTGTGAATAAAAATTTTGCAATTATGTTTGTCCATTAAATACGCCCACCTTTCCAGCTTTATAAATATAAACATGGGCAGGGCAAATATGTTCATTGTGCCAATTAGTGATGAGGGAAAAATCCACAAAATGCTGTTGCATGACTTTTTTTGTCACCTGTGTCTTATTTTGTTGCCTGCGTCTTATTTTTGTTGCCCATTTTGACGCAGCCACGCCCAATTTTGGTGTGACCACGCCCAATTTGATGCAACTACGCCAATTTTGACACAATCACGCAACTTTTTTTTTTTTTTGATGCGTGATCAATTTTTCTGCACCAAATTTTCACTGAAGTGTCACGAAACTATTCCAACAGTGAAATGCGGAAATTCGCTGCGAATCCATGCCTGGCAAAAAAATTCGCTCATCACTAGTGCCAATAATTCTGCGCTGCACAAATTTTATAAATGACCCCCAATGTCTCTTCTCTCAGTTCTTTGCATATGCTTGTTGGATGTTATTTTAACTTCAGTAACAATTTACCACAAGTGTTTGAAATAAGTAAAAGCAGAAATCCATATATCCCTCTATGAATAAAAGCTTACATTGCATGAGCCTTGCCTCAGTAGATTATATAATCACAAGACTAATCTTAACTGTGGTCAAAGACTAGACTCATGCCCTGTAGCTCTAAGAGCAATCTATCAAATATTTAGAAAACACAATGGCATTATGCATAAGCATGTCAAGTAAAGGTGGCCATACAAGGGCTGATAAAAGCTGCTGATGGACAGAGTCGGGTCTCCCTGACCAATATCTAGCTGAAAATTGATGTTGATCAAACAGGTTTAAAATTCCTATAGGGGTAAAGGGCACATCAGTGTGCTGATGCGGTTCTCGACCCAATGGCCTGTGTCCTGTGAATGTGTTTGGCCCCTTAGCCCAAACTATCAGATATGGGGGCAAAAGATCTGCTTATCTGTAAAAAAGATCTGTAACTACCTCTATCAGATCAATTACTACCACAAACAACCATCTGCTGTAGAAATGTGCATAACCTTACAAAGGTTCAAATATTATATATGAAGTTTTGTAAAGGGTAATGTCATGCAAGTGTTTGTCTAGAATCAATATTTTTGTCTCAGTTTCATCATAGCAACTATTTGTTGGAATTGTTTATATTTTATACTTTTTTTACTTTTTCAGGGTCAAGTTGTGTTTAGAAATGGAGAGAGAATGGGCACCATTAAATTTACTCAGTTCCAAGGTAGGAAACATTTTATATTCATGATTTAAAGGTGGAGTCTGCATCTTGTTAAGTACATTCAGGGCTATTTGTAATTTGAGTGCCATTGGAGGTAACTCTGTGTCCAGTTTTGACAAATATATTATTTTGTATGTGTTACAAAACATTTTAAAGTTTGTTTTTATTTTTTTTTTATAAAATTATGTTTATGTTGGATATGTCTAAGATCCATGACATGAACGTTTATACCCAGTTATAATTATTATTATAATTATATTTAAATAAATATTGGTTTTGTTCATACTTGTATTGTTAGAGTGAGTGAAATTCTTTTTAGAATTATTCATATTTTTAAACATTCAATAAAATTTGAATTCTAACATATAGTAAATACAATAGGGAAATATAAAGTTGAGTGTACATAGTTAAAAAAAGTTGCTAAAGGTGTAGTTGAGGTGAAGATATATATGGTTTGTACTGGTATAAAAAAAGATCTAGACAATAATTAGGAGTTTTAAGAAAGTGTATGTATGTATATCTTTATTTATAAAGTGCTACTTATGTACGCAGCGCTGTACAGTATATTACATTAATACAAACTGGGGGGTTATTAGGATAATAATAGATAAATACACACAGTAAAACAATAAATACAAATAAATAAATATAAATAAATACAAGATACAGTTGCAATAAGTTAAGAGTCAAAGACACAAGAGGATGGAGGTCCCTGCACCGTAGAGCTTACAATCTATATGAGAGGGTAAATTACAGACACAAATAGGCAAATATAAGTGCTGTAGGTCACAGTGGGTGTCATTACAATATAAGTGCTAGTTTCCAGATCAGGTGCTGGGTGAGTGCTCCAAAAGGTAGTCTTTAAGTTTAGTTTTAAAAAGACTGGGGGAGGATTCTCTCCGGAGGAAATCAGGGAGGGCATTCCAAATGTAAGGGGCAGCAAGGCAGAAAGGTTTAAGGCGGGAGACAGCAGTAGTAGTGGGGGGCGCAACCAAACGATTGCTCTGCGAGGAACGAAGGAGTCGGCCAGGAACACATGGAGACATAAAAGAAGAGATGTAGTGAGGAGCAGAGGAATGGAGAGCTTTGAAGGTTAAGAGAAGGGGTTTGTAAAATATTCTTTGTTTAATAGGAAGCCAAGATAAGGACTTTAGCAGGGGAAGGGCCTTGAGTCTCCTGGATGAGAGGAGGAGAATTCTGGCAGCAGTATTTAATATAGACTGTAGGGGGGAAAGATGGGAGGGGGGAAAGAGGGAGGCTAGTTAGGAGCAGGTTATAGTAGTCAAGTCGGGATAGGATGAGAGCATACATGAGCAGCCTAGCTGTTGCAGTAGAAAGAAAGGGACGGATTTTGGCAATATTGCATAAAAAAAAGTGACAGGTTTGACAGTGGTGTTAATATGGTCATAGAAGGAGAGACAGGAGTCAAAGATCACCCCCAAACAACACGCTGAATCGACAGGGTCGATGAGGGAGCCATCAATAGAGATAGTAATGGGGGGGTGGGGTGGGTAGGACCAGGCTTAGGCGGAAAGATCATTAGTTCAGTTTTTGTTAGGTTTAGTTTGAGGTGGTGTTGATTCATCCAATTGGAGTTAGTTAGGAGGCAGTTAGAGATTTGAGTCTCAGTTTCAACTGTTAATGAAGGGGTCGACAAATAAATTTGGATATCATCAGCATACAGATGATATTTAAAGCCAAATGAACAGATAAGATCTCCCAAGGACAGCGTGTAGAGGGAGAACAGCAACGGCCCAAGTACAGAGCCTTGGGGTACCCCCACATTAAGAGGAACTGGAGATGAGGTTTTGTTAGCATAGGAGACAGTGAATGAATGGTTAGAGAGGTAAGAAGAGATCCAGGATGCAGCCTGACTACGGATACCAATCAAATTCAGACAATACGCTCTAAGATTTTGGAGGCAAGCAGTAGAAGCGAGACAGGACGGAGCTGGTTTGTATTAGTAGAGGGGGGGAATCTGATTGTGGATGGACTGCACTTTGTTCATGAAGAAATCAGCAAAGTCCTGGGGAGAGTGCATAAAGTGAGGTAATGGAGTCTGTGAGGGACGCAGAATGGTATTCAATATAGAAAACAGTTGTCACGGTTTGGATTTATTATTGTTGATAAGGGTATTATAGTATTCCTGTTTAGTCAGGTCAATAGGAATTTATAATGGATGAAGTCCACTTGCATACAGGATTTCCTCCACATACGTTCCGCGGACCTCTCACAGGAGCGTAAGAATTTGGTGTGCACATTCAGCCAGGGGTGTGGGTTTTGAGCCCGAGTACGCTTAGGCTGAAGGGGTGCAAATGAGTCAATGGTGGAGGCTAGTATACTGTTGTATTCGCTAACCAGGGTATCAGGGTCAGACATCTGGTTAAAGGAGGAGAGACTGGACCTGAAAGAGCTAAGGCCGGGAGGTCTATATCAAGTGTATTTCGAATTAATACAGTGGGGGGAGGAGAGTGAGAGACAGAAAATGTAACAAGGTGATGGTCAGAGAAGGGGAAGGGGACATTGTTAAAATCGGAAAGGAACAGATTTTTAGTAAAGACTAAATCCAGAAAGTGACCATCCTTATGAGTCGGAGCGTTTGTCCACTGCTGGAGTTCAAAGGAGGAGTGTGAGGTCCAGTATTGCGAGGGATCATCAATGTGGGAGTTGAAATCCCCAAGAATGATTGCAGGGCCGTCAGTACAGAGGAAAAAAGAGAGCCAGGTTTCAAAATCAGAAAGGAAGGAGGGGGCCAGATATAAGACACCACATGGTGTGTAAAAATGTTTGAAAATTTTTATTATGACATTGTAAAGTGAGTGAAAGCGATTTACCTAATAATGGAGAGCAGATGTATTTGGTATGTTAGGGAAATTATAATATATAGAATGGTGTGGACTTTAACGTAGCAGATAGCCATATGTGTGGGTAAAAGGCAGAAGACAAAGAGAGGTGTTTTTTTTCAATTATGAAGGAATGGAGGAACTAACTGATTGAATTGAACTGTACAGATTTAGACATGCAAAACTCAAATGAAAATTAATACTATGCACACTTCGTTCAGCTATTGAGTAACTGCCAAACAGAGACCTGTGGCCTCCACTTTAAAAAGACTGCAGCTTCTGTTATACAGCACTCTATTCAAGGTTGGACAGGTGCAGGATATGGTTGAGTAATGATGAGCGAATCCCGGTGAAAATGTTGTGCGTCAAAAAAAAATGTCGCCTGCGGCTATTCTTTTGTCGGCCACGGCTATTCTTTTGTCGGCCATGGCTATTCTTTTGGCGCCTGTGGCTATTCTTTTGTCGGGCGGCTATTTTTTTGCCGCCTGTGGCTATTCTTTTGTTGCGCCACTATTCTTTTGTCGGCCACGGCTATTCTTTTGTCGGGCGGCTATTCTTTTGTCGCGCAGCTATTCTTTTGTCACCCGTGGCTATTCTTTTGATGCCCGGGGCTATTCTTTTGTCACCCGCGGCTATTCTTTTGTCGCGTGCAACAATTTTTGGACGCGCGGCAATTTTTTCATCCGTTTCTCAAAACAATCTGCCAATGGCAAAACAAGGAAATTCGCCGCAAATCCATGCTTGGCAAAACATTTCACCTATCACTATTTTTGAAGCATTATTCACATGCGTAAGTCTGTCTACCCAACTGAGGAACCAGCTATTACAGGCTTCCTTTTTAATAGACCAAGTTCTAGTAATATAACTACTGATGCATGGATCAATCAGGAGCATATTCAATAGAGACTAGAACATGTAAAGGTAAACAAGGGTCAGGGACTGGATGGTATTCATCCCAGGGTACTAAACGAGCTTAGCTCTGTGATTGCCATACCTTCACTTAATTTTTCAGGATTCACTGTAATGGTGCCAAGACACTAGTGAATTGCTAATGTGGTGCTGCTATTAAAAAAAGCAATCCTACTCTCAGCCTAAAAATATAGGCCTGTTAGTTGACATCAGTTGTAGAAAAGCTTTTGGAAGGGGTAATAAGGGGTAAAATATTTGATTATATTGCAGATACTAGGGGTCTTTGCAGCATTGTTTTATGTGTAATAGATATTGCCAGACTAATTCTGGGATGGCAGTGGATGTCATCTACTTGGACTTTGCTAAAGCATTCAAAACAGTTCACACAAAGTTAATGATAAAATTGAGGAATATTGGCCTGGAACATAATATTTGTACTTGGATAGAGAATTGGCTAAAGGATAGATTACAAAGAGTGGTGTTAATTAGAATATTTTATAATTGGACCCGTATTGTAAGTGGAATACCGCAGGGGTCAGTCTTTGGCCCTTTGCGTTTAAACTGGAGGTGGGCATTGAAAGTACTATATCTATTTTTGCCAATTACACTTCATTGTGCAAAATATAAGTTCTAGGCAACAATTTGGAAAATCAGGATCAACGTTATGCACTTTGGTAGAAATAATATAAATACAAGTTATACACTAAATGGTAGTGTGTTGGAAGCATCCTTAATTGAAAAGGGGATTGATCTGGGGATTTTTGTAGATAACAAGTTGTCTACAGTAATTCCAGGCAGTGTCATACAATGCCTACTAAAGCAAATGAAGTGCCGTCTTGCATAAAAAGGGCATTAACTCAAGAGATAAAAACATAATTTGCCTCTTTAACCCTTTTACTGCCAGCCATTTTGGTCAAAGCGGAACTTGTATTGCCAGACAGTTTTTGAACATTTTGCACTGTTTCACTTTAGGGGCCTTTCCTCGGGAGGACTTTTAGTTTACCAAGGAAAACAATATATCGTTTTTTTCAGAACAACCTAAGCTTTCAAAATATGGTAGAATTTTTGTGTAATTCCAATTCTGTAACAAGATATAGGCTTCTAAATGTCTAAAAATGCAAAAAAAATCAAATTTTCCATAATATAATCACACATACTAGAAACAAAAATTATTTTATGCATGAATATACAACTGATTTGGAAAGTCCCATGTCTCCTGAACGTGCCAATACCAAATATATATAGTTTTATGGAGATTTCTCACTTGTATAGGTCAAAAACTCCCAGCAGTACACTACCAAATTCCCAAAGCACTGCTCCAAAAAAACTGCATACTTTGGATTTCAAGGCCAAAATTCCACTAACAGAAGGTTTATCCCAGAAAATTGTACATTTTTGGAAAGAACAGATTCTGGGGAATACAGAATAGGCACAACTGTCTGTCTACTCCAAACTATCAAGTCGCAATGCTTTCCTAAAGTTATTGGTTTTTATCAAAATTTGTGATTTTTTTTAAAAATCGCTTCAAAGCTTCTAGTCTATAGTATCTTATCTCCTACAGGTCATAAAGTAACCAAATAAAACACCCTAAATATGAATGCCTGGGGTCCACTGAACAGTTTGATGCCCAATATGTATAGGTTTACCTAAGTATGTGGCATGTAGGGGCCCGAATGTGAACATACCCCATATGAACTGTCATTTCTGTCATTTCAGCTTCTGCAAAATCAACACATTTACATCATTATATGTGGGATAAAGCTAGTAAAAAGTATGCTCACCCCAGAAAGTCATATATTTTTGGAAAGTACACATTCCCCCTAATCTAAAATGGGTACCCATGTCTTTCTACTCCAAAGTACCAAGCCGCACAGCTTTTCTAAAGTTAGCAATTTTGATGACATTTCCAAAAATCCCCTCAAAGCTTCCATTTTGAAGCATCTTATCTCCCACATAGCATTAGGTAACAAGATAAAACACCCTGAATTTGAACGCCAGGGGTCCACTAAACAGTTTGATGCCCAATATGTATAGGTTTACCTAAGTATGTGGCATGTAGGGGCCCCAATGTGAACATACCCCCATATGAACTGTCATTTCTGTCATTTCAGCTCCTGCAAAATCAACACATTTACATTATTATATGTGGGATAAAGCTACAAAAAAGTACGCTCACCCCAGAAAGTCATATATTTTTGGAAAGTACACATTCCCCCGAATCTAAAATGGGTACCCATGTCTTTCTACTCCAAAGTACCAAGCCGCACAGCTTTTCTAAAGTTAGCAATTTTGATGACATTTCCAAAAATCCCCTCAAAGCTTCCATTTTGAAGCATCTTATCTCCCACATAGCATTAGGTACCAAGATAAAACACCCTGAATTTGAACACCAGGGGTCCACTGAACAGTTTGATGCCCAATATGTATAGGTTTACCCAAGTATGTGGCATGTAGGGGCCCGAATGTGAACATACCCCCATATATACTGTCATTTCTGTCATTTCAGCTTCTGCAAAATCAACACATTTACATCATTATATGTGGGATAAAGCTAGTAAAAAGTATGCTCACCCCAGAAAGTCATATATTTTTGGAAAGTACACATTCCCCCGAATCTAAAATGGGTACCTATGTCTTTCTACTCCAAAGTACCAAGCCGCACAGCTTTTCTAAAGTTAGCAATTTTGATGACATTTCCAAAAATCCCCTCAAAGCTTCCACTTTGAAGCATCTTATCTCCCACATAGCATTAGGTACCAAGATAAAACACCCTGAATTTGAACACCAGGGGTCCACTGAACAGTTTGATGCCCAATATGTATAGGTTTACCCAAGTATGTGGCATGTAGGGGCCCGAATGTGAACATACCCCCATATATACTGTCATTTCTGTCATTTCAGCTCCTGCAAAATCAACACATTTACATCATTATATGTGAGATAAAACTACAAAAAAGTACGCTCACCCCAGAAAGCCATATATTTTTGGAAAGTACACATTCCCCCGAATCTAAAATGGGTACCCATGTCTTTCTACTCCAAAGTACCAAGCCGCACAGCTTTTCTAAAGTTAGCAATTTTGATGACATTTCCAAAAATCCCCTCAAAGCTTCCATTTTGAAGCATCTTATCTCCCACATAGCATTAGGTACCAAGATAAAACACCCTGAATTTGAACGCCAGGGGTCCACTGAACAGTTTGATGCCCAATATGTATAGGTTTACCCAAGTATGTGGCATGTAGGGGCCCCAATGGGAACATACCCCCATATGATCTATCATTTCAGCTCCTGCAAAATCAACACATTTACATCCTTTATATGGGATAATGCTACAAAAAAAGTACATTCACCCCAGAAAGCCATATATTTTTGGAAAATACACATCCCCCCGAATCTATAATGGGTAAATATTTCTTATTGCTACAAAGTACCAAGCTGTAAAGCTTTCCTAAGTTTGCAGATTTATATGACATTTCGAAAATCGCATAAAATGTTGCAATTTGCCGCATTTATCTCTCACAATTTCTTGATAAAGATCAGATAAAGACAAATCACCCCAAAAAGGAACACCAGAGGTCTACTGAACAGTTTGATGCCCAATATGCATAGATATACCAAAGTCTGCGGTATGTACTGAACCCAAAATGAAAATAGCGCATAAGGATTTCTCGCCTGCCAGCTCAGCTTTTGCACACAGAGCCCCCTGTCAGTGTATTATGTGCCAAAACTTCCCCTAACCATACAGTGACCCCCACAAAACCATATATTTTTGGAAAGTACACATTCTGACAAATCCAACAAGGGTAAAGAGTCCTTTCTACACCAAAGTACCAATCTGCAGAGCTTTCCTAAAGTTATTGGTTTTTATGACATTTCAGAAAATCGCCTAAAAATGTTGCAATTTGTCGCATTTATCTCACACAATTTCTTGCGTACAAAGGCAAGTCACCCCAAATAGGAACACCAGAGGCCTACTGAACAGTTTGATGCCCAATATGCATAGATATACCAAAGTCTGCGGTATGTACTGAACCCTAAATGAAAATAGCGCATAAGGATTTCTCGCCTGCCAGCTCAGCTTTTGCACACAGAGCCCCCTGTCAGTGTATTTTGTGCCAAAACTTCCCCTAACTATACAGATCCCCCACAAAACCATATATTTTTGGAAAGTACACATTCTGACAAATCCAACAAGGGTAAAGAGTCCTTTCTACACCAAAGTACCAATCTGCAGAGCTTTCCTAAAGTTATTGGTTTTTATGACATTTCAGAAAATCGCCTAAAAATGTTGCAATTTGTCGCATTTATCTCACACAATTTCTTGCGTACAAAGGCAAGTCACCCCAAATAGGAACACCAGAGGCCTACTGAACAGTTTGATGCCCAATATGCATAGATATACCAAAGTCTGCGGTATGTACTGAACCCTAAATGAAAATAGCGCATAAGGATTTCTCGCCTGCCAGCTCAGCTTTTGCACACAGAGCCCCCTGTCAGTGTATTATGTGCCAAAACTTCCCCTAACTATACAGTGACCCCCAGAAAACCATATATTTTTGGAAAGTACACATTCTGATGAATTCAAAATAGGTAAAGTTATTTTTGTACACCAAAGTTACACCTGGCAAAGCTACTTATATAGGGATAAAATGTGATAAAACCACAAAAATTGTGCAAATCAGTGAAACAACAAAATAAGTCACATGACAGTGTAATTAGTGGCCAGAATATCTGATCCAATAGTTACGCTGTCAAAATAAACAGTTTTTAGGTAAAAGAAAATAAAAACAAAGTGGTAAAATGAAAAAAAAAAAAAAAAAAAGCAAAACAAAAAAAAACCAGTGTTTGTGTATACATGTGTGTACATGTGTAAAAGTTGTGTGATAGTGTGTAAGTGTGTATATGAGTGTAAATAAGTGTATAAAAGTGTGAAAAATGAAAAAAAAAAAATGCTAAAATGTGTGCTGTAAGTTTGTGTAAATGTATGTAAGTGTGTATAAATGTATGTAAATGTGTGTATAAGTGTGTAAAAGTGTGTAAAAGCAATAAAAAAAAAACTCCTTACCTGTTCCTGAAGACCCGATCGCTCCTTCCTCATTTGGGCCGGCGCTGGGGGAGAGGGAGGAAGCAGGAAGCAGCAGATGCGATGCGATCGCGTCTGCTGCTTCCTGGAGGGTCCTGCGAGCGATCGGCTCGCAGGACCCTGATGACAGCCCCCCTGGCACATTGCCCAGGGGGGCTGTCATTGTTAGAAGCCCTCTGCAGCGGCGGCACATGCCGCCGCTGCAGAGGGCAGCGCTTAAACGCCAACGACGTATGAGACACGTTGTTGGCATTTAAGC
This sequence comes from Xenopus tropicalis, assembly GCF_000004195.4. Lineage (NCBI taxonomy): Eukaryota > Metazoa > Chordata > Amphibia > Anura > Pipidae > Xenopus > Xenopus tropicalis. The sequence goes on along the minus strand of NC_030682.2, from coordinate 77,458,122 downwards.
CCTTTTACTGCCAGCACGTATGCCATACGTGCTTGGCAGTAAAAGAGTTAAAGATCTCTAATAAAAGCTCACCTTGAGTATGCAGTGCAGTTTTGGACTCCTGTCTTTTAGAAGGATATTAATGAGCTGGAGAGAGTGCAGATACAGTATGTGCAATGAAACTGGTAAAAAGGATCAAAAATGTAAACTTTGATGAAAGACTGTCAAGCAACAACCACCATGGGCATATAGGCACTGGGGAAACTCCACAGGGGTCACAAAAAAATGTTAAAAGTAAAAAAGACTTAATTCAAAGTTACATTAAAACATCATTACTATAGATTTCAAGTTATATGCAGCATTACTCATCCAACTGGCCGATAGTAGCATTGAGTAATATCCTTGTCACCAGATTTGAGTGGCAGCATTCTGTTTATGAGCCTTTGTTTGATAATATAATACTTTACCTTCGTCTTTGTCTTTAGCAGTGATCTGTTTTGTATTGAAGTATTGACGGCTGTGTACAACCTAGCTATTGTTTTCATTTGGTTTTGACTGACACCCTTGACAATGCAAATAATCCACAAGATACAATGAAGATTTTTTTTTTTTTTTTTTTTAAAAGACCTTGGTTCTCTGAGAAGCATTACACAACATTTGTTTCATAAAATTAAAATTTTTTCATTGTGGAGTGACAGATGTTTTCATTCAGAATAATTCTCTAAATGATTAATCATCCTGGTGCTTAAATTTTCAGAAATGGCCTTTGGACTTGAATTGCACATTACTATGCATTAGCAATTCATCCTACTATGATAAATAAAAGCTGGTTTGTCATTATTTTGCTTTAAAATTGTTTTTATCAACTGATTATATCGGCACAACAGATATATTGAAATGTTTTATTTTTTTGTTAAAATCTAATAGTATATATTCAACATTTGCCTGTGCAAAACACTAGTTCTAAAAACTGCTCCATCAGTAGACAGTTTTAGACAGTAGAGTCTGTTACGACATAATGTGCCACATGGGTCTTTCCTGTTAACTAGATGTGTAGTTATATGTACAGTATATATGTATTTCATATATTTGGGTTCTAGGAGTTCTATTTTGTGACATGTCTGTGATATGTTTGCATGTTTTTTCTCTGTTTGTCTTGGGCATCTATTCTATAGAAAACAGAAGAAAAGAATAACTTAGTTATTCTAACTAAGTTACATCTACTTTGAACTCCATCATCACAAAGAAAATATGAAGGCATAAAATTATATTTGTAAAAATGGCTTACCATTGTTTGTAGAAAATTAGGAAAAATACTTATTTTTCCTAATTTTCTAGATGAGACAAACTGGTTTGTATGAAGGCAGCTCTAGTGATGAGTGAATCTGTCCCGTTTCGTTTTGCTGAAATATTAGTAAAACTGCTGAAAAAATTACGAATTGTAGCTACTTTTTTTTTACACGAGTATGACTTTTTCCTCTTTCAGCAAATTTTTGCTGCGGCGAATTGTTGTGGCAGTTTCGTGAAAAAATTGTCAGTGGTAAAAATGCAGAATTTTACAGTGAATCCATTCCAGCAATCTATTGCTGACAAAAAGCATTGTTAAGTTTTTGCTGTAGGAAAAAGGATGAGAAAGTACACTAATAAACTATGTCTTAGAAGCTGTAAGAAAGAAATACCTACATGGACTATTAAGCATCCACCACAGTTATGTGGGCTTTTTAGTAGTAGTTGCCTTTCAAACCCAAACCTGCCGTCAATATTTCCTTTTATAGCCACGGATATCCTGGAGGTCAGAAAAAGCAACTGGCGCAGACATCCAATCACAAAGGTTCCATTGAACTTATTCAATTAGGTTCTGGCTAAAATCTCACAGGTGTAAGAAAGTATGATCCAGTCACAAAGGTACCGGGATTCTTATTGAGGCAGATGTTAATCGGATTTTGCCCTGTTTGTTACAACAAATTATATCCATTTTCTAAATAAAACAAAAGACAAACCGTATGTCCATCACAAGCATGTTCATTGAGCTCATTTGAAATTTGCTGCCCTTTAAAACACTTTGCTGGCTGTCAGGAAAGGGCTAATATATGTAAGAAAACACAAAGTGCTGGAAATCCATAAGGATTCCCTAGCTCAGTTTTTCATAAATCTGACCATGTCTGATTGACTGCAATTAGTTATCCCCTGGTGAATGACTTTCACATAGGGACAGGGTTAATTGTGTTGGGTTGAAAACCCCAACATACTGTTCTTCGACTTTGGCTTATTCTTCCGCTTCTTCTTCTTCTTCTTAGTGCCCCCCATTTTCTAAACGCTACCCCTCCTACAGTTTTAGGGGTACAACACCCAAACTCGCCACACATCTTCACCCTATAGTGGAGCAGGTTGCTTGTGTTTTTCTAAGTGATCCTGCCCCCCGTCTTTTTGTGGCGCCGCTCCGAACCCCCCAATTTTTCCATTGACTTTGACAGGGAAGATTTTCAAACTGCTGCCCACTTACAGCTTTGAAGTCACACCCCAAAAAATTGAATAACATAATCATGGGGTCACCCCGAATGAAACAGCGACATTTGTTGGATGACCCCAAAGTGGGAGGGGCCAGCAACAGCCAATTAAATTTCACCCATTGACTTTAATGGGGAAATTGAAACTGCTGCCAATCTTGCAGCTTTAAGGCTACACTCCCCAAACTTGAATCACATAGTCATGGGGTCAGCCTGAATGAAAATATGATGCCCAAAAGTGAGCGGAGCTGTGAACAGCCAATCAGATTTTACCTATTGACTTGGTGGAAATTCAACCTGCTGCCATTCTCACAGTAATAACGCCGGGGTCCCCAAACGTTTTACAGATAGTCAATAGGGGACTGCAGTTTTAGTGTAGCCAATCAGATTTTACCTATTGAATTTTATTGGTTTGATGCCAGGGTTCCCAAACTTTCATTCACTGGGTGACTACATACTCAAGGTTAGAAAAAGTGGGCAGGGCCACCAAAAGCCAATCACATTTCTTTCATTTTTTTCAGTGGGGAAATTTTAACTGCTGCCATTCTCACATGTTTAATGTCAGGGTCCCCAAACTTTGCGCAGTTTGCCACTGGGTGACTATGTTCCAAGTTTAGAAAAGTGGGTGTGGCCAACAACAGCCAATCAGATTTCACCTATAGACTTCATATGTTTAAATTTAAATTGCTGCCATTCTTTAAATATTAATACTAAGGTCCCCAAACTTTGCAGAGCTAGTCACCAGGCAACTGCAGTTCAGAGTTAGAAAAAGTGGGTGGAGCCACCAACAATCAACCAGATTTTAACTATTGATTTTCAATGGGGAAATTCAACTTTCGCCATTCTCACACTATTAACCCCAAGGTCACTAGGGGACTGCATTTTTAGGTTTTAAAGGATGGGTAGAGCCACCAACAGCCAATCAGACTACATATATTGATTTTGTTTTTTGTTTAAATTTAAAATGCTGCCTTTCTCACCCTGTTTATGTCAGGCTGACTACATATTCAAGGTTAGAACAAGTGGGCGGAGCAACCAACAGCCAATCAATTTCCAACCATTTAAACTGAGGCCATTATTTAAGTATTAATTCCAGGGTTATTAAACTTTCTAGAGTTAGTCACTAGGGATTTGCTGTTCAATGTTAGAAAAAATCACATTTTACCTATTAACTTTCAATGGCAAAGTGTAAAATGCTGTCAGTCTCATAATTTGTATGCCTCAAACTTTGCAAAGTTGGTCACTGGTGGCCTACAGTTCAAAAATAGGAAACGTGGGTTGGGCCACTAACAGCCAGATTTTATCCATTGAATTTTATTGGTTTAAATTTAAAATGTTGCCATTCTCACAATATTTATGCCAGGGTGCTGGGTGACTTCAACTCAAGGTAAGAAAAAGTGGGCACACCCACCAACCACCAATCATAATTTACCTATTGACTTTTATTAGTTTAATTTGAACAGCTGCCATTCTTGAACTATTAATCCTAGGGTCCCTAAACTTTGCAGAGTTAGTCACTGCAGTTCCAGGTTAGAAAAAGGCCAACTACCAATCAGATGTCACTCGTTGACTTTCAGTGGGGAAATATAAATTGCTGCCATTCAGAAACTGTTAAAACCAGGGTCCCCAAACTTTGCACAGTGGTTTTTACTATATAACTGTGGGTTCAAAGTTAGAAAAAGTGGATGGAGCCAACAACAGATCAGATTTAATTCAGTCACTTCACATTTTTCAACCCAACATGAAGTTTCTTCTCAAACTTCCCTTTCTAGTTTGTAAATGCAATTGCAATCAAAAGCTGTATGTACATGTATGACTATTAGGAGAGGAGAGACACATGATAAGATGATATATTAGAATATTATATTACTATTCACATTACAGACTGCAATACATTATACATCTTTTTGACAAAGGTTTCAGAATTTTCCGAAACAACAAAATGCTCCATTTAAGCATTTTGGCCAAACAATGCTCAAAAAATTGTGCTGATTACAAATTTGTTGTCATTAAGTCTATTACCTTGCAATAGTTAACAAGTATTGCTAAATGGAAGAGAAAATGGGCTTGTTCCTGATGAATTATTTATGCTAAAATTACTGTGTGAAGAATTTTACAGTTCACTGCCTGAGTTTTATAATACCAGTTGGGGTAATATTTTCCATTAAACATGGCATAAAAATATGACATTGTAATATAAACAAATGCTGTCTTTTTTTTCTTTGTTCCAAATTTTATACAGCTTTATAAATGAGTTGCTTTAGAAAGTGGTTTGTTAAATTAATGACAGAAGAAAGAGGCTCAAAATAAATATTAACTTGGTGTTCATGCATAATTCATTTTGATAGTCTACATTTATTCAAACCAAATCACTCTTGTCATAATTCATGAATAGAAGCCATAGAAATATTATGGCTTCCTTGGAATGTAGTTTGTAGATTTTTTTTACATGTATGACATTTCATGATTCAGTAATTTTGTACATAATGCACAGGTGTGCTGACTAATTATTGCTAAACAATGGGAAGTACATTTATACTCATAGACGTTCATTTATGTCTGCAGATGCAGGGGACAATTTGCAACTTCCCCACAGTGAAAACCCAGAAAAAACACTTTCATTAAAGGTACTGGTGTCCAAATGCAGTCTTCCATATAGTTGCGCTAAGTCCTTTCTGCCTTCCATTCTGAATGACATGGCAATAGCTCCAGGGTTTCCTCAGTACCCTGAGTCAATAGACGCAGCATACTTGCACCTAAAGAATAGAGAGTAGTAAAACCATATGCAATACCACAAAAAATTAGTGAAACCACATTGAAGTCTATGGGCATTGTTCCACAACTTTTTTGCCGTCCAATATTTTGTCTTTTTTGAGACTGAGACTGTTTCTGTAGCAAACTACAAATGAGTCTATGTAGTTTTTTTTGCAGAACCTTTTTGGATTACCAATACAAATGTTTTCCTTATTTTTAAATCTTACACTGAATGAATCTGCCACCTTTCACTTTGTATCAGAATTCACAAACCAGGGTCAAAATTCACCATATTACATTGGCATTAATGGGAAGGTAAAAATACATGTGTTGTTTTGCTCTTATTACTTCTACGCACATGTCCTACAATACTAGAGGACCTCCTATTCACTAGATGAAAATGCTGCTATGTTGCCAATTTATTAAATATATGTCTGTGATTTTGAACATCATTTCTAGTGGACTTGAAATGGTATTGCCTACTAAACTAAGTAACTATGTTGCTGTTTAACCAAAAAGTGTCATCTATAGTTTATATATTAGTATAGTACTGGTTTACAAACACAGGCACAACTAATAATAAATCCGACCAGTGAGCCAAATTTTTGGAGCAGTCTCACAAAACGTTAAAATTCACGGCAAAACTGTTCATGGTGAAATTTTTCGCTCATCACTAGGGAGTAGACATTATTCACATGCTGAACACTGAAACTGACGTGATCGAATACCAGAACTGATGCCAGGCAGATTGCTAAATTATTTGGTGCAACTGTGTCCAATTTACAGCAAAGCTTATACACAGTTGAGTTTATTTTGATATACTGGAAACAGTTGCGCTGAACTCAGTGAGCAATAGTCATACACAGCGTAGGCTTGCATTGCTGTGCAAAGACACATGAAGTCAAGGACAAGTGGAAAGTGCATTGTGGAAAATAAATATAGCAATAGTGTCCAAAAGTGTACATTGCTCACTACTATTGAAGAAAATCCTGCACTGATTGACAGGACACTGTAAATAACTTTTAAATAAACTTTGATACGTACAGCCTGCCAGCCAGTAACATGCTCACACAATATTGTTGATTGCTTAGTCTCTGAGCTGCTGGGAGATCCTCACTTATGTGGCGGTTTCTTCAAAATCCTGAAATCGACTCCCTTTGGGTTTAATGCTTTTTTTTCAGAGCCCTTACAAGGAGTCCCTTTTCTGCCACACCCTAAACAGAAAGTGGTTTTCTTCCACTGGGGTCTCCCATTGACTTTTCACACACAGTAATGTCTGGGATCTTGCTGCACTTTTCTCTTACTTCAGCTTCTTTCTCTCATTTCTACATACCCATCACCAAAAAAAGAGGAAGGCAATAATTTAAAAATTATAAAATGTGAAGACTGATGAAATAGGCCATTCAATAACAAAAATAAATAAATCCCTTTTAGTACCATCCAGTTGTGACACACACTCTAACTGACATCTGAGTCCAAAGCGTGTTACCAGTGCCAGAAAGTTTGCTTATTTTATAGTGGCAGAGAGTTTGTTAAAGGAGATGTATTGTGTCATATTCATCTTTTGATATTATATTTCCCTTACTCTAAAATGTATAGCGCATCTGTAAAAAAAAATTCTAAAAACGTTTTACCTGCTAAAATCATAACTATACTAGAGCTGCAGAGAGAACCTCTCTCCTCCGTGTCTAGGCTGAAATGAGGGCTGGGCGTGTCCTTTCATTCTCCCTCAGGAAGTGGTGGTAAATGTGAGTGACATTTAGTACTAAACAGTAGCAGCCAAAGTCCCACCCCCAGTACTACTTTTACTTCACTGATAGCCAGAAAGACAAATCCCTTTTTTATATTAACAACAAATGTTGAATGGTATCTAATGGAAAACCTCAAACCATTAAGACTGTAGCTTTTGGAATGTGGTAATAAATTATGCCTTCTTCCCCCATGAGCCATACCCTGCTTTTCCCCTGAGAGCCGTTCGTTAGTAACTTCTGACAGGTTCTCTGTGCTCCCTACAAGTAATGCTCGGCTCCGTGCTCCTCTACCCGAAGGAATGAAAACTTCTTTTGTTAAGCCTTTCAAAAGACAGCTGCAGTTTTTATTATTTAGGGTAGGAGCAGGGACCCGAACATTCCTTGTAATCTGCAGTGAGCAGTTGTCAGAAGTTACGAGCGGCTCTCAGAGGGAAGCAGGACACGGCATAGGGGTGGGCGGGTAAGAGTGCTCAGTCCTTCTCTACAGACCTCGGCTCACAGTCCCAACCTGACGTCACTGGAAACGCCTCCCTCCCCTCACAGACTGAGTCATTAGCTAGAGCCGGCGGCCCCTTAGAGAAACTGTGAGGAGTCCAGTACCGGAACTCCAGGGAAGTGCCGGAACAAGAGCAGTTTTTGGCCTGCTTTATGAAAATTTGCCCCGAAAGGTACTAAACAAACACCGATTCCTTCTATTTTACATTACACAGCATTAAGACACTATTAAAAATCATGGTATATGTCCCCTTTAAGTGGCGCATGGTAATGCATGTCTGTTAGTGCATATTAAAGTTACATATAAAAATAGAACCTTGCAATTAGTAGTACAATTTATCATTATTTTTTGCTAGTTATTCTGCTCTTATTTGCATCAAAGGGAAGGCTCAACTTCAATTTAACACACTTGTTTCTGTCATTTGCAGTACTGAACTAATCTTCTTTTTGAAAAGGTTTGGTGGGATCCAAGGGAAAATAAAACTACTTTATATTCCCTCGGAATACTGCCCTGTAATTCTTTGCAACAGGATAATAGAAGGCCAGGAACATTGTTATCTTCTGCTATACAGGCAGTGACGAGTGTACAGAGAACATTTCATTCCTATGAAAACCTCTATGAATGTTTCTTACAGAGACAAATGTAGCTTCAATTATTGTAAACCATACATGATTGCATTTTCTTGTGCTTGAGGAAACACATTTCTCCCATTTCCAGTTTTTCTCTTATGCTGCCCTTTTTACTCTCCCCTTGTGTCTTCATTTGCTTCCTTTTCCGCAAATGCCTATACAACAGATGCCTGTTCAAATATTCTTCAGCAGCATGCAGAGGGCATAATTCTAGTGCAAAGAATTATGTTCTGTGTGCTGTCCATCCTGTTTTAGCAACACCTGTCAACACTGGCTTTATTAAATATTTATTCCCTCTTTATAAGGAGGGTCCTTTGAACCTGCAAAGAACAAAGCACTTATGTTTGCTGATTTAAGCTGCTGACCCTATAGACCAAGTTAGCAGCTTACTGGGGTCTGTTAAATGGCCTTCAGTACTGTATAACTAATATTCTATCCGACAGATTAGAAAATCGTGAAGCAGCTTCAAATTCCTTGTTTTTGTGTTCTTAGCTCAAGAAATAACAAAATCCACAGATTTGTTTGTGATTAAGGCAAAAAATATGTTCAGCGCAAGCTTAATTTATTGAACTCATGTTGAAAATGTCAATTTAATGGGACAGTAATACAAAAATACTGTTGGTCAATGAGCACATTGGTGTGTCCTCTCTAAACTGGGCTGTATAAGCAGGTAGAATCTGATGAGTCCAGTTTGCTCCAATATACGAGTGACCAAACTGGGCAAATATCCAATAAACTGGCGACCTTGCCAAATAAGCAAATATGCTTTTCTGTAAATGCTGCACCCCAGCCATACTTAAGCACTTCTCACAGTTTGGAAACAAATATCTGACAAATGACCAAAGTTTCCCCATTGACAAGAACTTCCATAACATTGATAAAGCAGCTTCCAGGAGGCAAAATATTTAATATATATTATACCCTTATGTCTTAATAAATAGACTTAATTGGCTTAATAAATAGGTAACTTTTTTATTCCACTAATGCACCTGCTACTACTTGGTGGGCTCTCCATTATTGCCAAAGTGATTTATAGAGATTGTTCATCATTTACATCAGCCCCTGCCCCAATGGAGCTTATTATCTCCTGCCATGCACACCCCCACACACTAGGGTAAATTTCATGACAAGCTTATTAACCGTAATCCTCCCAAATACATGTAACCCTTTCTTGGCACACTCCTACAGAAATTGGATTACACTCACTTCTCTTGGCTGTATTTATTTGCTTTTTCAGAAGGCTGAGTTTCCCTTGCATAAGAAGGATACTGGGAACTGGGATTTACAGCACAGTGCCTCCACCTCTCCACCTAGTGGATCCCCTACATACATGTGCACATCCGGCTTCTAAATTCAAACAATGCTTCTGTTGCTCAGAACTTAAGCGAATGGCACTCCCACTTGGTGCACAGAGAATCAAGGCAATGCACATGAAAAATTTACAAAACAACAAGCCCATGTGGTTTCATGAATCAGGAAAATCCCCAGCCTTTTGGGATATACTCCTACATCAGGTCATCTATACTGATAGATAGTGTAGATAGCCCTAGAAAATTCTAGAAGGAGTCCAATAAGATGAGTCCATTCTACTAATACTTTTTTTTAGTTAAGATAGAATCACTAAATTACTAACTGTCGTATTTAGTTAGAAAAAAACAAATCCCTTTCCCTTTCCAGATACACATACATAGCAAATAAATTGTGATATTGTAATACCAATAATTATTACTTACCTCCCAAAGCAGTATAGCAAATAAGCCAAACATATATTCTTAGCCTAACTATAAATAACATGTTTTATTATACAACTTATTTAACCTATGAGGGTTTTATCTGCAAAATCCATACCCAGTAGCTGTCACACTACAATACTTTAAAGGGCATGTCAACCCCAAAAATAATTTTTGCATAATGAAAGAAAACATAATTCTAAGCAACTTTCCAATATGAAATAATTAAAAATTTGTAGCGCTTTAAAAGTTATTTGTAAATGTATTTGCTATTGAAACGCTGAACTCCTGGTTGTTTGCAACATTTTAAACAATGTTGCAAAGGTCTTGCTTCTCCAGCAAGGCAGGTCTGTCAGGCTGCTGCCCTGTGTTACATTATTTTAACAGTCTGAGCCACCAGGGCAGAGAATAGAAAGCACAGGCAAACACTGCTTCTAATAGCAATTATATATACAAATAACTCAAAAACCATTACAAACTTGTAATAAATGTATATTGCAAAGCTGCTTAGAATTTTGGTTTCTTTTATTAGGCAAAAAATAATATTTTGAGTTGCCTTGTCCTTTAAGTTTTAAATCAAGGCTAGCCTTCATATGTTGTATGTACAGTCTCTAAAACTTGCCAACTAAATTGTGGGACCCTGTGTGTCATTTCTTGGGTTTTTGTTTAAATTTTTTGTTCATATCTTGCCCATGTGCAGTTTGAGTTTCTCTTTCAGGGGACTGGTAATTCCTTATGGCAGATCTATGCTTATTTAAGTATTTTTTTATAGAACACTAAGGTCTGTTCTGCCCAGTAAACAAAAAATGTGATCCATAACTTAGAACTTCATTTGCAGAGCTGAATTTTGCATAGCCTAATGTTCTTTCTATAGTCCAGCTCTGTTCACATTCTTTTATGTAGGGGTCCAATTAGCTGACTGACTACATGTTGATGGGCCAGAAAATATCAAAATGAAAATGATGTTAAATACAGATGTATATGCAGCCCATACGGTCCATATAATACTAATACTGTAAGCTGGCCTGCAAGCCTTCATAAATAAACAAACAAAAGAAGCTGATTGTTTGGACAGCTTTTCCGAAGGAGTTTTGTTAATGTAATCGATGACAAGGAGCTTAGTAAGGCTTAGTAAGGCTGCAACATCTCCTTAATCACTTAGATTTCCTTCTTCTCCTGTAACCCACTTGGCCCCCTCCTTTAGGAATTTGCTTTGGCTGTTGGCTTGTGGGCATGCTCAGTTGTTCTAAGCTTAGATTACTAAACTCGCCCCCCAGTCTAGCAGCCAGTAAAGAGATAGCAATGCTGGTTCGCATAGAAACTCAGCTCTAGCTGTCTGCTTCAGTTTTTTTCTCCTGAGCTCAGCTTTACCATTACAGTGCTCAAACAAAGCAGAACTTTTATCAAAGACAGTTCTACCTATGTGAGCCTGTATTCTTGATGAAACATATGCTTTGCCATGTGGTACTTTGGTTTAGAAAAATAACGTTACCTATTTGGAATTCATCAGAATGTGTACTTTCCAAAAATATATGGTTTTCTCTGTATAGTTAGGGGGTGTTATGGCACATAATATGCTGTCAGGGGGCTCTGTATGCAAAAGCTGAGTTGGCAGGCGAGAAATCCATATGCGTTATTTTCATTTTGGTGTCAGTACACACCACAAACTTTGGTATACACCAAAGTTTGTGGTGTGTACTGACACCAAAATGAAAATGCATATTGGGCATCAAACTGTTCAGTAAACCTCAGGTGTTCCTATTTGGGGTGATTTGCCTTTGTTTGCAAGAAATTGTGTGGGATAAATGCGGCAAATTGCAACCTTTTTAAGCGATTTTCTGAAATTTAGGAAAGCTTTGCAGATTGGTACTTTGGTGTAGAAAGGACTCTTTACCCATGTTGGATTTGTCAGAATGTGTACTTTCCAAAAACATATGGTTTTCTGGGTTTTTCTGGATAGTTAAGGGGCGTTACGGCACATAATACACGGTCATTGGGCTTTTTTTTGCAGAAACTGAGTTGCCAGCTGAGAAAATTCATATGCACTATTTTCTTTTGGGTGCCTCTGTACACCACATACTTTGGTAAATCTTTGCATACTGGGAATCAAACTGTTCAGTAGACCTCTGGCATTCATATTTAGGGTGATGTATCATTGTATGTAAGAAATGTTGTAAGATAAATGTGGCAATTGCAACAATTTTAGGCATTTTTCAGTAAAGATTGGTACTTTGGTGTAGAAAGACTGGATTTCTCAGAATGTGTACTTTCCAAAAATATATGGTTTGCAGGGATCACCCTACATTTCTGCAGCTTCTACCCCACAGAAAACTGCCATGTGTTTATGAATTAGGTAAAGGTAAGCCATGGAATTAGTGTGCATAAGGTATATTTTGGGGTCTCTAAGTGCCATGTGCTTTGATAAACCTATGTACACTGAACTTCTGGGGTTCATATTTAGGGTGTTTTAAATAGCTACCTAATGACCTGTAAAAAATAAATATAGTGGAAGTTTTGAGGTGATTTTTGGAAATGTCATAAAAACTGTCAAACCTAGGAAAGCTTTGTGTCTTGGTACTTTGGAGTAGAAAGATATGGGTACCCATTTTAGATTCTGGGGAATGTGTAATTTAGGATGAGCATACTTTTTTGTAGTGTTATCCCACACGAAAAAATGTAAATGTATTGATTTTGCAGCAGCTGAAATTACAGAAATGATAGATCATATGGGGGTATGTTCACATTGGGGCCCCTACATACCACATACTTAGGTAAACTTAAACTTATATTGGGCATCAAACTGTTCAGTGGACCCCTGGCATTCAAATTTAGGGTGGTTTATCTTGGTACCTAATGCTATGTTGTAGATAAGATGCTGCAAAATGGAAGCTTTGAGGTGATTTTTGGAAATGTCATCAAAATTGCCAATTTTAGAAAAGCTTTGCAGCTTGGTACTGTGGAGTAGAAAGACATGGGTACACATTTTAGATTCTGGGGAATGTGTACTTTCTAAAAATATATGACTTTCTGGGGGGAGAATACTTTTTACTAGCTTTATTCCACATAAAATGATGTAAATGTGTTGATTTTGCAGGAGCTGAAATGACAGAAATGATAGATCATATGGGGGTATTTTCACATTGGGGCCCCTACATGCCACATACTGAGGTAAACCTATACATATTGTACATCAAACTATATCAGTGGACCCTTTGGCATTCATATTTAGGGTGTTTTATTTGGTTTCTTTATGACCTGTAGGAGATAAGATACTATAGATTGGAAGCTTTGAAGCACATTTTAAAATGTTTCACTAATTTTGATAAAAACCAATAAATTTAGGAAAGCATTGCAACTTGGTAGTTTAGAGTAGACAGACAGTTTTACCTATTCTGGATTCCCCAGAATCTGTCCTTTGATTTTCTGGGATAAACCTTATGTTAGTGGACTTTTTTGGCCTTGAACGTATGCAGCTTTCTGAAGCAGTGCTTTGGAAATTTAGTAGTGTACTGCTGGGAGCTTTTGACCTATACAAGTTAGAAATCTTCATAAAACTATATATATTTGGTATTGGCATGTTCAGGAGACATGGGACTTTCCAAATCAGTTGTATTTTTCATAAAATACATAAAATACATAATACATAAAATAATTTTTGTTTCTGGAGTATGTTTTTATATTATAGAAAATGTGATTTTTCTTTATTTTTTAGACATTTAGAAGCCTATATCTTGTTACAGATTCGGAATTACACAAACACTCTACCATATTTTGAAAGCTTAGGTTGTTTAGAAAAAAACAATATATTAATTTCCTGGGTAAACTAAAAGTCCCCCCAAGGAAAGGCCCCTAAAGTGAAACAGCGCAAAATGTTCAAAAACTGTCTGGCAGTACAAGTTCCGCTTTGACCAAAACAGCTGGCAGTGAAAGGGTTAAAGCAGACTTGACCTACAACAGGTATAAAATGAGCTGATGGTAAACTCATAGCACCTGTGGTCAGATTAATAACAGCTGGAGTAGTTTGACTGTCTGTTCATATAGAGCCATTGTACTGCAGTCTGCATAGTAAACTTAGTTCAAATTTAGGTAGGGAAGATCTAGACCTTGATAACAACACAAGAATCCTAAAAATGAGGCAGAATTATATCACTTTAACATTAAAAATAAAAAAAAGTTTGTTTCTGAGTGACTTAAACTTAGCATTAGTTAGGTTTCATATAACTATCATAGTAATCATATTAGAAATGTTATTTAAGTTTAAAATAGCCCACCACAAAAAGTCTGATACAAATAATAATAGGCGTAATTAATATTTGGGTTAAATGCCAGGAAAATCATTTTTATTTCTTTTCTTCTTAGTAAAAAGGCATTAGCCTGAGGTATGTAGCATGCCGCACACCTACTAAATTTCTATGAATGCCTGACATACAGTAATATACTACATTGTGCAGTATTAAAAAGTAAAAGATTTGGGTTACATCTGGTTTCTCCCCTTGTGCACCACTGAAGCACAGTAGAAGCAATCATGTGATTTCTTAACATGCATTTTTAATAGAATACATTATTGTCTGCATATCTTGATTCACACATGCATTTTTAACAGGCACACTAAAATAAATCACGCCTTATTTATTAAGCCCAAAGGGATGTAGGGGAAAACAGAATGACTGTACATCAAAGTAAGAAATAAATCTCCAGTCGCTTTAAAAAATATTAATCTCACATACTGAATTTTCACCCTGAGGGTCTCTACAGACCTGTGAATTTGAATGCTTTGGACTTTCTGATCTATGTTGCCCATCTTGAAGGCCTCAGGTTGTTGAGGCTCTCAGGTTATTTTTGGAAAGGCAATGGTTTTTAACAAATATATTGCATTTTGATCACTTGCTAAGGGCTGCCCTTACACCTCCTCTTTGTCTGCCATTGTATGCTGCTTAGTCAATTTTAATGTTCTCAGGGTCTTTCAACATGAGTTCCCCATCTTTTGTTGATCTACACCTTGAAGCTTTCTGAGTAAACATGTGTTAGGACTTTACCTATGACTTCACTGCTGACTGTATGCTAGAGCAATTCTGGCCCTCGCCACCACAGAAGTTGGTACAGAAGATGGATACTTATGAAATACTTTTCAGTGGTACTTTAGGTACCACTATTGAAAAGTATTGAAACAATTTTGTACTTCCAAATTCTTTCTACTTTTGTTTACTTATAAACACATATCAAATGAGAGTGCTGCCACTTTCAAGTATTTTATCCAATTTATAGATTTATTGTATCAATTCAAAATAGAATTCCAAGATAATTAGTTAACTATGATTATCAGATTGTGCCTATTTTGTGTCAAAATGCACTTATAACTATGTGAGTTTTTTTACATCAATGGCAATTGCATCAGGTGTACCACCCACTCTGACTCTGCTCACTTTCACTTGAAATTGCACTTTACACACAGCACCCTTAACTTACAATCAGTTGCACTTTAATGACAACTGGTGGGGCAGAAAACCTTTTAGTAATTTCCGTAAAAAAGAGCTTATATTCCACAGTACATCAAATGAGAACAAAAGGTGAAACCATTAGGATGTGCTTATTTGTTTGGTATCCCGCCAGTGACTATAACCGTTGATTTGTTACCCAGAGCCATCTCACCTTTTCTTGGTATCACCTATCCTTCATGGTTAGGCATATGCACTGCACAGAACTTCTTTACTGTACTGCAAATGCATCCTGCCTAAATTAGCATAGGAGATACTCAAGAGCAGGCAAGAATTTGTCAGAAAAGAACTACAGGACAGTTCATTTTCTAAAGAATAGGTGTGGCAGCATAGGGATAATAGGCAATCAGTTATACACAAAATCAACTGGCTAACAAATTGGTACAATTATTTATATTAATTACAAAGTGAAGTCAAATTTTAGTGTATAATTGTATAAAAATGTATATAAAAATGCAATTAATTACTGCATGCTCAGTTTGTCCAGTTGAAAAATTACTGCATGCCGAATATCTAATTGTTTAAGTAGAAGCATATACATCCATTTTCTTTGCATTTATTAATTAATTTAGTTCTGCCATGTGTACGCTATGTACAATGAATACAGTTTATTTGCAGTCAAAACCTAAAGCTAAGGCTAGTGAACTGGTTAAAAGTGAAGTCAGCTCTGCCGATTATTCTTATTTACCCCCAGGGCTACTAAAATATATTTCAAGTCTAGCCCTTATAAAAGGTTTGGTGTATTATGATACTAATTATATATTTTAAATACTACTCCATGAATACGATCTACATCCAACAGTGGTGTGAAGTTTCTAGGAGTTCAATAACATTTTAAGCTTGTTTTATCTAGTTCAATAACATTTTAAGCTTGTTTTATCTAGTTCAATAACATTTTAAGCTTGTTTTATCTAGTTTTTTATTTTTCAAACTGAAATGTACTGTGTAGCCCTTGATGCCTCTTCTTTAGTTCTGCATACACAAAACGTATGTGTTAAAAAAAAAAATAAAAAAAAACTTTTTTATTGAATGATTCCCATCAGAAACTGTAGAGGTTTCCTTCTTATGTTACAATTATTCTGACCCTATGAGCCATCTATAAAGAACTTCCTATTCCCAGTTAGAATGTCTCCTTACATCTGAACTACATTAAAACCAGGGGCGATTCTGGACATATCGCCGCCTGAGGCGGCTCCTGGATGCCGCCCCCCCCCCCGCTCCCCAGCGCTTACCTTCTGATCGCAGGAGCGTGTCCGGGGGCGGTGACATCGCTAGTGCAGAGAGCGCAATTGCAGAAATTCGGCTCTTAAAGTTACCAGGAGCAGCTTTTTGCCGCCCCTGGTAACTGGGGCGCTTCTGCCGCCTGAGGCGAGTTTCTCAACTCGCCTAATGGCAGAAGCGCCCCTGATTAAAACAGAAGTCTTAAGGTGTATTGGCTTTTTTTAACTGGAGGCACAAAAAAGATTTAAGAATTTAACAATGGCCGATTAAAGAGAATATCAAAGCTACATATACATTAAATTCAACTAAAATAGACAGAGATAAAGAAATGCAAAACAGTATCCCAAGATGAATATTGAATGATCACTTTTTTAGCTATAGTAATATCTATATAGAGCCCAAGTAATATGTCTACACCCAATATCCTCATACATTTGCATATGGAAAACATCAGTGTAACTGATATGCACAGTGACATATTAAATTGTTAAATGTCAAGCTATATTAAATCATGCAACATACTTTGCGGCATACACAAGTAGTTGTAGATGTAATGCTACTAAGCAGGGCTACAATTTCTTTATTTCTAGCAAAAATTAATGTCCCATATCCTTCGCAGCCTGTTTGCACAGGTTGTTATAAATAAACAATGATAAATGGCATTGGTAATGTCCTTTTAGCTTGTGATCTTGTTTTAATAGGCCAGCACATCAGTCCTGCACAGTATTCTGTTGCATAAGATTTTAAAACAGCACTTCTTAAATTGCATCAGTAATTAATATTTTAGTGAATCTGCTGCAAAAAAATGGCTTAGCCTACTTACTTATGTGGCTTCACAAAGTAAAATGCAGTACTACGTACACTCGTCTCCTGGCCTGACAGGCTTTCTTTTCTTGTAGGTTGGTTCTGTACTTAGTAGCTATGCATCTGATGTCTGTTTATTTGTATACACTATTAGAAATGCTTATTACATAAAAGAATGAAAATGTACAATATATATATAAAGGCAAATAGTTTTGCTTAACTCAAGATTTAATGGAATCGTACAAAATCTCAATATTTCTGAAGCTAGAACAATATTGTGTATCTGTAGCATTTTATAGGGTGCACTTTTAGCCACAGGCCAGCAATTAGCAGCTATTCATTCTTATATGCAACATTACAACTGAATATATACCAATTAATGTTACTGCAAACTCTAAAAGTGCATTAAACTCCATTAAATTCTTAAGAAGCTGGAAGCAGCTTATCTAGGGTTTGGGGCTATTGGCATGAAATATTGTTGTCACAGTAATAAGACCTGTGCAGGCTTCCTATTACAATTGCACACACATATAGGACTTTTCTTGCAGATATTAGTTTAGCCAAATTTCATTGCAAAATGCAATTTAAAGATTTTGAATTTCATCTTTACAGTGGAAGGTTTGTTGCTCCAATACTTTGTTTTATGCATAACTTTCATGCTTTCTTTCAGGATTTTTAAGGACTTCATTTATCAGGATAAATAAAAAGCTTTGCAGGTGGTCTTTCCATGCTGTGGGCCAGTTTTCTGCCACTTCATATATTCAAGACCAGTTTATTACAAAACAATCATGTTATAAAAAAACGTTCTATGGAGCTCTTGGGTGTTCTGGGGCAATACATTTTTTGCAGGGCCACATCTGGCCCATGGGCATCCAAGTTAAACAGCTCCAACCTTGAGCAGGCATGAAACAATTACACAAAACATAGGAAAAATCTCTATTGCTCGGTCTGATCCATGCTATGGCTTTGCCCAGCTGCTAGAAACACCCTTGTGCCAGCACTCAGTCTAACCCACATCTTGGAGTTGACCAGCTGCTAGAAACGATAGCCATTATTTGTACACAAAAAAGAAGAAAAATTGCCAGCGCATGGTTTGCCTTTAAAGATAATATTTGCAACAAATGGGTTGTTAGTACCACACTTTGGCCAAAATATGTAAGCTCACATGCCACATCAAGGCCCCTCATTGTACGTGAGTCCTACACTGCTAATTAACATTATGTCTGTGATGCAATTAAATTCAAGTCCCCCAGCAAACAATGTGACTGAGTAATAAGACCATGTTGCACTTTTTACTTACTTCAGAAGCAAGGAGCTTTTAGGCTAATGTCAGACGAGGCGTCTGGCATATACTTACGGCAAGCAGAAAAGTGATTGTCAAAAATACTGCCATCCGCCTCCTACCTGTGTCTGCACCGGAATGAATGAAATATGCTCCGGTGCAGGCACATGTAGCTGAAATACGCATAAAAACGTGAGACTTTGCAAAGTTGCATTTTTATGTGTATTTTGGCTACATGGGCCTGTACCCCATTCGTTTGGGTGGAGACACAGGTAGGAGGCGGATGCCGATATTTTAAGCAAGCAATTTTCTGCTTGCCGTAAATATATGCCAGATGCATTGTCTGATATTAGCCTTAAGCCCCAGATTATTATCATACACATGTGAACCCTACACTTCTAAGTCTGTAGTGCATTTAAAATCAAGTCCTCCAGCAAACAGTGTGGTTGAGAATAAGGAATCATTCACTGGTGTATTTTAATAAGCT
The DNA here is from genome assembly GCF_000004195.4 of Xenopus tropicalis. NCBI lineage: Eukaryota > Metazoa > Chordata > Amphibia > Anura > Pipidae > Xenopus > Xenopus tropicalis. The sequence continues at coordinate 77,438,987 of NC_030682.2, read as the reverse complement.
GGGGCTGAAAAGCTCCCTGCTTTCCTAATAGGGTTTTTTAGTAAGTGCAATATGGTCTTACTACTCAGTCATAATTCTAATAGGCAGTGTAGGACTTGCATACAATGAGGGGCCTCGATGTGGCACGTGAGCTTACATATTTTGGCCAAAGTGTGGTACTACTTCCTATTTTTTTGCAAATATTATCTCTAAAGGCAAACCATGCTTTGGCAATTTTTCTTCTTTTTTATGGAACAATTGCAGTATTCCTTTGCCAGTAGAAGGCTTTGAATATGTATTCATGTATTTGGATATGAAAATTCATCATCAACTGGACTCTCTTATCTTTATTTGGTAGTCTGGTGAGTGGTTGATACAGCACTCAGTACAGTTCCATATTACACATTATCAACATTCTTTTTGCCAAACATCCTCACTATCTTAACCATATATGCTAATTATTTTATTTTGCATATTTAGACTATTTTTCTCTACATAATTTTAATATTTTATCCTTCATATTTTTACTATCCTATTCTACATACTCACCATTTTTTATTCAATTTCTATCTTTCTCATTTTGTTTTTTATATTGTAAACATTTTAGCCCAAACATTTTCAGTATTATGTAGATTTAAATTTAGATCTAAAATTATAAATATTTTGTATTTATAATACATGTTTCATATATGTTGTGCTTGCTAACAAGTATGTATATGTGTGAGGGGAGGGAGAACGCACCAGTAGGGTATAATGTATAGTGTGGTTAGAATTCCTTAAGTTTGTGGGACAGTGGTAAAGGGGTTTGACCAGTTGAATTCATGACAAAGTAAGCAAAGGATAGTTATTATAATAATAATTACCTTTTTGTACTTCATATGTGTAAATTATGATTAAGTGAGCCCAAGAGGTCTGTAATTATAAACTGATATGCAATTTGATATAATTTGATTGGATGTTCATCTGATATACAATAAAATAATCTGTGACATCTAGCAAAGAACAAGATTGTTGCTTGTTGGTTGCTTCTGATCAGAATTTTTTTATTAGTTGCAAAATATTTTGGCACAGAAGCCCTGAAGAAAATGTCAAATAAAACACTGTTTCACCTTTTCATTTCAATATAGCATTGTGTTTTCTTTGCAAGATGGAAGCCAATGCATCTGTAATATTTACTGTACCATCAACAGATAAAATTCTTTAAGCTATGGGTTAAATTTGATGAGAGACGTTTTGGAGCCTATTTAACGTAAACTCATTTAAACTTTGAAAATTAAATTAAGTGAATTCTACTGATCATTTTTGATGGGTCTACAAACGCTCAAAAAAATTTGAAAAACTCCAATTAAACACTTTTTGCCAGAATAACTTCCATTAGCTTGTACATGAACTTGCAAGCTTTTAGATGCTGAAGTTTTCCATTCGAGTAATTTGAGTTTTTTGAGTTTAATAAATATTGATAAATATCCCTTAATTTGAATTGTGAGTTTTAGCAACAAAAATTTAAATTGTAACATAGTTTTAAATGTGAAGATTGATGAATCAGCCCCTTAATGTCATTTTTATATAGCTCAGCAAACTGTTGTTGTCTATAAGGAGAGGCGAAATTAATCCATTATCATTATTATTTTTTTTTCAGCAAACAATTAACACAATGTTCATTGTGTGACTGAGAGTTCATTAATTTACGTTATTTTTGTAGAGACTCTTTTCATTTCTCTCTGCTAAGGGGGTGTATTTCCTGAAAACTATGGGCCCTTAGACTTTTTCTTAGTTGTGGGATTTTACTCTTGTGGAATTTTAGTCTTGGCCAAGCATATATCTATGGTACAAAATTCATCAGCTCTATTTTACAAATATGTAAAAGTATGTATGTGAAGTAGATAAGAAAACATAATAAAGAATAACTTTGTAAAATATCGACCACTGAGGAATAGTTAACTACTCATCTCTGTTTAATTGTATGTGATTAATTTTAAAAAGTAATGGGTGGAAAAATGCTGTATATTATAGTAGTTCTTATCCCTGCAGGCTACTGTAAAATAATCTGATGGTATTGCTCCTGAATAGAGAGAGATTACCTGTGCTCCAGAGTACAGAACGCTGTTCCCAGTAACTCACCAGTTGCAGAGAAGTGACACAGCCAAGTAAATATGCATTGTTGGTTATGGCTGCTAGATGCTTCACAATGCAAGAACCTCCTCACAAAAGAATTAATTACTGGGGAAGTAGACGAGGGACAGAATAAGATGGGTGCAGAATGTATCAAATAACACTGGATTTAAGGATTTCCAGATGTAATCCCTCTACCATCTACTTTCTCCCACTGCCTCCCAAGCAACCACCAAAAAAATAATGCGCCTGTATTTTTTTTAACTATTATGTTTATATGCAGTCATGCAATAGCCAACAAAAGTATCGACAAGGTGGGTTTAAAAGATAGAAGTATTATTAATGTATTTTGTATTCAAAAATGTAAAAATTTAAAGCAATTTCTGAAATGTGACATTTATATATTATAATGTATATATATAATATCAAATCTGTGGAACCAAAATAAAATTGCATAACTATTTTAGTAGGATAATATGGTAGTTTTAATTGCCACAAACATGAACCTTAACATTTGGTTAATTACAACATGACCTCTTTGAAACACTTTTGCATTTTTGACAGTGTGCATGAATTAGTTGCCTTTTACAGTATATTGACTAAATATGGATCTAACTCTTGCTTTTTTTTTATAATATGGAGTACTGCAACATCCCATGTCTCATGTCTTGTCATACTATACTGTGTACGCTATGCTTGCACAATAAAACAAAAGGGGGTATTGATAAAAGGCACAAAGATTGCCCAGGTGCAGTAATAGCAAAAAATCAGATGTTTCATTTTAAACAGGTAACAAATAAATACCCCCTGGTGATTGGTTACAGTAGGTGACTAGATTTGTATCAAACCTTGTACCTTTTATTAAGTCAACCACTCCCTAGCTTTAAAAAGAATTACTATATTATAGAGTTACTTGTTTCATTCACAAAAATACTTGATGGGTCATTTACTAAAGGGGGTGGCAAAGACAAGAGGTGTAATGATGGAGCTTTATGAGTGCAAGGTACAAAGGGGCCTTGCACTCCTGCATGCTCAATAAAATATGCTCATTAAATAAATGAGCCCTTTGTTGCTGAAAGTATAAAAGTTATCTGAGATAACTTTGAGCATGGACACAGCCAATTTTTAGCTTTTCTGTTACCAAACCTACAGCATAAGGACACTTCACTAAGCCCCTTACAAACCTGGTTACTAGTTATTTATGCAAAGCCAAGTAAATTAATTGTTTGGGCTTGTACAGCAGGTTTCATTAATGCATACTGCACAAACAGCAGGACTTTTTTACTTCAGGAAATAATGATGGGCATGTGCATTGATCTACCAAATTAAAGCCTATAATGAGACCTTATAGAGAATTATTGAGGTATGTCAGATATTATATTAAATATTTGGAAGGAATGCCTGTAGTCATCAACATGATTTTGAAATTTGTATGACTTGACATTTTTTATTTATGTAAAGTCAGTCTACAGCTAGATGTGTATAAAGTGTAATTTATAATGTCCTTCCTCTGTCTTTCTCTGCAGATGGTAAAGAAGTGAAGGTGGGAGAGTACAATGCTGTAGCAGACAGCCTGGAATTGATCAATGATACCATCAGATTTCAAGGTACTCTATCTGCTGGCTCAATTACTCTTTAAAGTAATGTTCTATGTATTTAAAAAATGTATGACAGAGAAATTAGTTATTATATAGATTTTCTAATATGACAATACATACAATGTAAATACTAGCCCAAAAGCCCAACTGAACCTTGAAAGGTAGCCAACGTGGCTATATAGCAGATAGATTATATTACAGCTTCAGATGCACAGTTTTTGCAGGTCGAGTAATGGTAAATTATTTTTAAGTGTATATAGGAACCCCTGATTTTTTTCTGATACAGCTCTTTTAAGGGCTGCAGCACAATAGTTAATTTTAGATGTTTAAAACATAATGTTTTTGTTAACCCAAACAATATAGTGCTAATTTATTAATAATTGTGAATTGTATCTAATCTGTATGTCTTTAATTTACACTATAGAACATAGACTATACAGTTTTGTCCCGGTGGGCCAGACCGACACTGGTTTTGTGACTTTTCTGCAACTTTTTCCCCACACTTACTTTTTAACTCCAGATTTTTAGTAAATGAGTTTATTCACATTTTTAAAAAGAAAACTGAGAAGAAAACTGAGAAGTTAGTGAATCTGGCCCTATAATTGCATAGTTCTGGGTTGGCTACAGTGCAGGAAACACAATTAAAGGTCCTAACTGATTGATATTGAATGGGATAAATGTTATACAGAGCTTGACTTTAGTAAGGGAAGTTGATTTCATGCAGAAACTCCACTTTATATTTTATTCTATTGTTAACGAATGCTTTTGACTAAAAATAATTTTATTTCTCTAATATCCCTATAGACTTACTATGTATGTGTAGTTATATAAATACATTTGCTGTACAGTACATTTCCAAACAAGTTACTGTGACAAACGGTGAAGTCTTTTTATAGTCCATTTTGGAAGATGTTATGTTTTTACACATGTTAAATAAAAATTGTATATTTGCCAGGACCTCACAAGTCATTCTATACATTAGGTCATTCTAATCTTCTCAGCAGCCACTGGCCTTAAAGCCTCAATTGATATTTACCTGTATACAGAAAAGAAACAGTTCACGGCTTTGTTCATTTTAATTCACTTTCAGTATGATGTATAAAATGATGTTCTGAGACAATTTGCAATTGGTCTTCATCTCTATCATTATGTGTATTTTATAAATCAATTAGTTTTTTTGTTCAGCAGCTCTCCAGTCTGAAATTTTATCGACTATCTGGTTGCTCAAGTCTAAATTATCCTAGCAACCAAGCAGTGGTGGGAATGGGAGGAATATGAATAAGAAAGGCCTGAATAGAAATATAAGTAAGAAATGTAAAAATAACAAATGTTTAACTTTTTAAATGTATTTTATTATAGCCTCAATGAGCAATAGTTTTTGGACTGCAGGGGTTAGTGACCCCCATGTAAAAGCCTGAAAGTCTCAGAAGAATATGGCAAAAAAAAGAAAAGTTAAAAATGACCAATTAAAGTTGCTAAGAACTGCTCATTCTAAAATATACTAAAAGTTAACCTAGGTGAACGGCCCCTTTAAAGAGATACATCTTCAACAGTTTTGTAATATTTGTAGTTTTGCAACCACTATTGTTAAAGACATGTTAAAGGACATGATATTACACATGGGCCTCATTTATTAATGCCTCTGAGCAACATGGGATGCTAAATATAGCACAAGGTGCCAAGTACAGTGCAAGGCCTGCCCTTATTGGACAAGTGGTAAGTACAGGGCTACATTGCATCTTGTGCAGATGTCAGGATAGGAGATGTCTGTGTGCCTTCACCAGCCCCTCATAACTACAGTGCTGCCAAATGCAAAAAGCACCGTATTTATAGGTTAAGTGCAGGTTCTACTGCTCCATTTTGGAGAGCAAAGACCTGTGTCTGTAGGCACTCAACCAGGATGCAAAAGTTTGAAAGAAATTGCAGCACACATCTGTTTTTGCAAGATAAATGAGCCCATATGTGAGCTTACTTTTACTAGAGTATTTATTATGGCAGCACTATTCTAAACTAGCACAGGCAAGGAAAATAGTGAATGTCTATGAATGTTACTTAGAACTATGTAAAACATTGCAGGGCATTAATGGTGCCACTGGGCAGAAGTGCAGTTGTGGAGGGAGGGACAACGACTTATGCCTACATACTTTCCCCATCCAGCCCTTGACCACAGACAGCACTGTATCTATGGCTGCAGCTGCTGGTCTTTCAAAAATATGGACAATGACCATTTTTTACATGCTGCCATTCTGTATGTAAATTACCCCCTTTTTCTCAGGGTGGTAGCACTGTGGCATGTTAATAGGCGGTTTTAGGGTAAATAGGGTCCTATAAATTCAGAGACTAAATAAAAATGTCAATGGGTCATTGCTGCTTAAAGCTAGAGGTTAGGGAGACTTAACAGTTAACAATTCAAAAATCATTCAGCATTGCACATCCCATATTATAGCATGTAGTTCCTGAGATCAGGACACCAGTAATATTTACAAAAGACAAGGAGGTATCTGTAAATGAGTTATAGTTAAAGGACATGTAAATCCTACAGTTGTCTACAATGTATATCAGTTGGGAATGTCTCCCCCACCCAAATGGCATAATTTGTACTGCCATACGTTTGCCAGCACCATCACATTTTCTTAAAGCAAATAGCAGCTTTTACCGGTGGCCATTTTTCCTCTGATACATAATCAGTTACATTTAAATCTGCAAGCAGCATACACACACAAAGACCTTTATTCAGCATACATTTCATCAAGAATGCAGGCTCAAACAGGCAGAACTGTCTTTGATAATGTTTGAGCACTGTAATGGTAAATCTGAGCTCAAGAGAAAAAAACTGAAGCAGGCAGCTAGAGCAGAGTTTCTATGGGAACCAGCAATGCCATCTCTTTACTGGCTGTGAGACTGGGGGGGAGCGTGTTTAGTAATCTAAGCTTAGAACAACTGAGCATGCCCACAAGCCAGAAATCAAAGCAAATTCCTGAGGGAGCGGGCGAGTGGGTTACAGGAGGAGAAGGAAATCTACGTGATTAAGGAGATGTTGCAGCCTTACTACTAACCTCTGGACAACCAGTGTGGCAGGTATTGAAAGATTTCAAAGAGGCTGTTCACTGATTACATCTTTCTGTGTGGGGTTTACATGTCCTTTAACGCTGTACACTAGCAGGAGAAGAACACCACCAAGAAGAATCCAGTGTCAAAAGTGTAGGTAGAAAAGGAGGAACAGAAAAAAATAGACAATTTTGATTATGGAGCTGCTTAGTGTAGCTTATGTATTTCTGAACAGCAAAGGCATAGCCTGCTTAATAGCTCATTACTCAAAGAACGCAAATCTTTGGAAGAACTGTGCAGAACTATCCACACTTTCAGTAAGTGCAAACCAGCACTCTTGGGGACAAAGGAAGGTTTATATGCAATATGAGGTGCTATTACCCCTTAAAGTTACAATATAGTACGTTTATTGAATAAAATATTTTTTTGCTTGCTTTGAACAGTTATACAATGTCAGTACTTTCATTTTAGGTGTAGAACCTCCAAAAGATCAAACCTTCATCAGAGAGGAACGCCGTCAAATTTATTTACCGCTCTACAGTATTTTATCTACGCTAACGATAATAGGGATGATAATGGCCAGTACATTTTTGTTCTTTAACATCAAAAATCGGAATCAGAAGTAAGTATATTGTATTTTTTAATTCCCGGAAAATGTCAGTGACTGTAACCAGTAATACAGCTGAGAATCCTAGAAAAGAACATGCATTTTTTTGACATTTGAGAACAGAGTCAAGATAATACCTGAGAATAAGTTTTTCACTAGTGAACCTAATGAACCTTGATTTGTAAGAATGACATTTTGTGTTTCTTTGTTTTTTTTTGGCAGATTGATAAAAATGTCCAGCCCTTATATGAATAATCTTATCATTCTTGGTGGAATGCTTTCCTATGCTTCTATATTTCTATTTGGTCTTGATGGATCATTTGTCTCTGCAAATACATTTGAAACTTTATGCACTGTAAGTAATTGTATGTCCCATGCTTTTGAAAACATGTATGAGGGGCTGGTTTTAGGTGTATATACATTATGGCTTTCCATCTTGTGGTCTCCACCCGTACACTGTTTATCCTTGCTTCTACCTCATATATAAGGAAAATGCATTTCTTTAATTTAGAGAACTGTTAGGGGCAGATCAAAATGTGAGGTTAGAGCCCACCACAAAAAATTTACCCACTTTCTATTCCGTCCTATGGGATTTTAGAAATATTTTTATCAATGGGTGAAAGTTAGAGTTCACCATTTGATAAATACACTTCAATATTTCTGTGGTGTGTGCTAATCTCACATGTTGTAGTGTAAAGGAAACCTTGTTATCATAGGGATAAGTCTCCTGCATGCAGGCCAGTTTCTTTCTAATGCTGTGGCCATGAAGATGTCCAAATTGAATTAGTTTCTTTTGAAAAGTGTAAAGCACTGGAGGAACAACTGGAAACTGGTACACTGTTTACCATTTAGTAACAACTTTCTATAACTTGATATTTTTGAGAAAAATACATTAATCTAATCTAAAACATTTGGCATACTTATCCCTGGTATGCTCAATAAAATTCTCTAAAATAGACAAGTGAATTATTTCTTTAGCAATGTTTATGGAGATAATTTGCCTTTTTTTGTTCTAAATGTATTTAATTTATGTAGTAGACAACAGTAGAGTGAATTTTCCATTGATATGTCTTATAAAGTATTCTGATAAGCAGGTGTTTAGTAGCCTAGTTAAAGCCATGTTTATTATTTACCTATAGAAGAAGATATCACTGTGCTTACAAATATTCCTTGGTAATGTCACTAGTCCCTGCTGCATAATATGCAAAATGTTTGCTTTAGCCTGTGGCTCCATATTCACAGCCTGCTAAATGGTAAGAGATTTGAATGAAGCTGCACATAAAGGTTTAATTGTACATATCTACAGTAACTGTGCATTAAACACATCTAGAACACAGCTGGGCAGCATCCAAATTGCAGTAACTAGCCATTTCATAAGTGCACACATGATTAGCTTGTGTTTACTAGCTTGTTACTTGCTATTGAGCAGTATAATTTATGCATTGAATGTCAGAAAATATCATGATTCACCTTGGAGGGAACAAATTCCAAGTGTAGCTACCAGCAAACACTGGCGCTTGTAACACTACTTACATGCCTTTGTTTCCTATTGATTCCATTATATTTATAAATATTTCAACAGGTATTAAAATATGTTTTGTGTTTATTTATTAACTGTATTTATCTTTATATAGAAGGGGTTGGGTACAGAAAGGAAAAAAGGGAGGGGGGTAAGTTTCAGTATTTACTTAATGCTCTGACAATATGATTTAATTTTGTACAAGCATTCATTGCCTCCTGCATTCATTTCCACCAGATTATTTATTTAAACCAGAAACAGGACAGTCACTAATAGTGATTTAATCGTTTAAAACAAAATATTTTAAAAAATCATTCTCTCTTAAAGATAGGAATACTGAAATAAAAATTTAAATGTGGCGCTATGATTTTATTTGAGAATTTTTATGTTCAGTTCTATAAAAAATGCTTTGCCAGCCCTCCCACTGCCATCTGTCAAATACCATCTTTTACCATCTATGAAACAGGTTTTTCTATCTCACTGTGACCTCTTCTACATAATGCCACTGCAAATACGGCGTGAAGAACATTTTCATTATTGCATTTTCCAAGAATATATAAGGATGTTTACAGAATGAATTACAGTTTTCAAATTAAATCTAAGTGTCTTTCCCTTTCTTATCACATTAGTCACCGCAAGGAATATTAAATTAGTCTGACATTTGTCATTTGTATTCACCACTATGAGTGTTTTTTTTCACACATAATTTATGTAGAGATTCTACTGGATCCCACTGTTAACAATGCAGTCTCAGCCAGCACAACCTAAAAATGTCCTTTTGAGACAAGAATACAAGTAAATAAATACAATGGAAATACTATTTGTGTAGATGTTGAAAATAAATATTGTACACTATTGTACACTGCTTCTGATATTGGGTTCTTCACAAGCAGTTGTGGCCATGCAAATGGAAATGGTTACAGTCAATTCACATGTTGATACAATAAATTTAGGGGCAGATTTGCCAACATCCAACTATCCTTAGTTACACCAAGCAGCTTTGTGCCCTCACAGTCTGTCTGGCTGAATCAGGCACAATTGCACCATTTGATGCAGGGAAACCCTGGACATACAGCCACCTTGAAGGTGACAGTAATTTCAGCATTCGTACTGTGTGCTGCATCAGTAGCAGACTTGTGCTTTACAAATTATATGCAGATATTGTTATAATGGTGAGCAACAGAAAGTATGCAATCCCCAAAGTGAACATTTTCAGTGAAATGACAACCAATTAGTTTTGATTGCAATTGTAGTGAATTCAAATCCACAAGTGCCTACGATTATGCTGGAATTGTGGGAGAAAATGTTGCATTGTGGGTAAAAACTCTAAGACTTTGTACACTGCACTTGTATTCATAAATAAGCCCTTACATACTGAGGAGAACATTTTATTACATCTTTAAAAAAACTAAAAATAAACTAAACAAATTTTGAAACAGACAAGTACATTGCTATTGGAATAGGTAATTTACTTACTGTAAACAGCAGAGCCTATTGAGCTCTAGCCATAAAGGGGACCTATTGGGGGCAAAACTGGTGATAGAGCCTACACTCTGGTTGGTGGAAATAATATGGTTTTTTTTATACCCCCCTTCAGCACTATGCCACCCCTGCACTTGGAGGGATGCAGAAAATCCCAGGTCTGGACTGGAATTTAAAATAGGTCCTTGAATTTTCAGTACACAAAGACCCAAACAGACCCCTAAAGGCCAATAAATAGTGACTGTCTATTGTGTCATACAGCAGACCCTGCTGCCCCAGCAGCATTTTCCAGAAACCACAGATTGCCAATCCAGTTTATCCTTTTATCATTGCTTCCTAAATTATAATGAGCTGGGTGGCAAGCACAAATGAACTGATGAACTGATAATTCATCACTGATGAATTTATTATTTAAAACACTTCAATTAAAACATGTAGACTCACACTTCAGAGACATACAATATTATTCAGTATATATTTTAGCAGTCAGTTTTCAGTTGGATATTTTTGCTTTGCTACCTCTGCTGGAAACAAAGGCAGCATTAGAAATGATTTCATGTGTGCTGTAGAGTCCAGGTGCCTTCTGAATCCAACAGGGACACCAATGTAAGTTTCCAAATGAGCTGTAGCTTCTGGTTGACAAAGTGGGAATTGGTGTCTAGTTGATTTGTGAGAATATGTTGCCAGTCAAAGAATTATTAACCCTTCCTGTGCCAGGGCTAGGGGATACATTTATGCATGATATTTTTTTTTTATAGAGCTGCATTTTCTTTAGGCATAAATATTGTCAAGAAATTATGTATACTGCATAAAGAACATATACAAGAAACAATATTCAAAAATAGAAAATTATTGGTGAACTTTGTATAAAATACTTACAAAAAAGCGTTAGCTCCCAGTTGTTGCTCTGTGCTGCAACGAAATGCAACTGCAAAAATCCAAAAAGTAGGAAAAAAAGCTTTAGCAGATTTACTGCAAAACATTTATTGTGGGTAGTGGTAACACAACATGTTTCGGGTCAATACCCTTTGATAAACGGTATTGACCCGAAACATATTGTGTTACTACTACCCATAATAAATGTTTTGCATCAAATATACAAGAAGCAATATATTGTCTCACATAAAGTAGATCTAGCTTGGTCAGCTGCTGTTGCAGTCCATTCTATAAACTGTAGCTGAACTGTAGACATTGCATTTGACCTTACCAGTTCTAAGTTCATGTTAAGAAAAGGGATTCCAATATACCTTACACGTGGAGGTGTTTCTGATTGTGCCTGCAAAATGGCCCTCTGGTAATGGACAATAAAGGGTATGCCCACATCCCACCTCCCACCTATGTGGCAGGTGCAAGTTGTGTCTGCCACAGCACCATTCATTCACAGGTACAAAAATATGTTCTTAAGCATGGTGGTTCACAGCAGTGACCATGCAGTCATTCTCTTTTCAAGTTCCCTTTTATGTAGCTTTTAAATGTTAGCTTTTGTAACTTATAGGGACTCACCCAGTCCTGCCTAGCAAAGTTAAAGTTACACTTATTTCTGTTCCCAGAAGAGATTATTATAATTGTAAGGCTGTAACATGCATGTTGATAAGGTGCTATTATTATCATTTTAAAACTGCTTTTTTTAAGTGTTTTAGATGACAAGTGCCAGGATTTATACCAGCCAGCATGGTCAATAGTTTCAGCATCATTAAAGAGGCATCAAATACCTGGGCTCTAATTCTACTATTATGGGAACCCTGGTCTTACTTATACTATTCTTGGCTTTATCTAAGGATGCCTAAATCCTACTGATGACACTACTGCCCTAGCTATGCAATGTGAAGGGGAGCAAATCCCTGGCCCAATTGTTAGCTTATCATGATTTTTGCTTGTTACCTTTCCCCTTCTCTATCCAGAGACAGTGCATGGTCTTTAACAATAAAATTGGCACAAGTTATTATGCAAACCTGGTTTGCAAATGCATTTGGTTGTTTTGATCGTACACTATAATTAAAATTAGCTTTTTTTGGCTTTTATTGGATAATAATAGGAGGCAAACGTAACCATTCGGATGTTTTCTTCAACAACTGACCAATAATTGCTACTTGCTAATCAGTTTCTATGGGTTACCAGGCATGTAGCAAACTTTGCTAGCCCATTACCTGCTGTCTGCTTAGTATCTTGAGACAGTGATTTTTATGTCAACATGAAAGAAGAACAGGAGAGTTCCTGAAAAGAATTAACAAAATGAATAGTAATATGTATAATACAATTAATATATTACTTTACTCTCATTTTCCTGTTGCTGGGGTCATGGAAACAATACTTAATTTTTCAAATCAAAAATGTTAGTGATTATCTTTCATGGACAAGCCCAATTATATTTAACCTTTTTTTTTGTATAAAAGGTAAGGACATGGATTTTGACCGTGGGCTACACAACTGCATTTGGTGCAATGTTTGCAAAAACATGGAGAGTTCACGCCATTTTTAAGAATGTAAAAATGAAGAAAAAGGTGAGTCTTTGAGGCATTTTCATATCGCTACTAAGGTATTAACTACATTTACTGATGCTAGTTGTCAGATTCCGAAATGCAAGGCCAAGATAAGTATAGTTGCCATACTTTGTATATTACTATTTTGCATCTGATCATTTTCATTTTAAAAAACATTAATCAGTCAATTTGTGCACAAGCAAGTCATCACAGTTTGCGTGTAAAAGCGAGACAGACTGGCACCAGTAGGTTAATTTAAAGAGAACTATACCCCCCTTTTTGACATAAGCTGATTCAGTTAGGCGGATATAGAAAAAGTGCATACACTTTCAAAAATATATTTTTTTTTATCTGCATAGTCTCCAAACTGAAGGGAAGCCATAATATCCTGATGAACCATTTTTCAACATTCCTTATGCTTACAGTGTGATGTAAACCCAATAACCAGCAGCCATCTTAGGGAAGGCACACTAACTACTGCAAGTACAGAAAAACTAGTTAGATCCCTACAAAGGGAATATAAAAAGAAATAATGTGAAATAAAAGTACAGGAACAAAATAAGCAGTAGGCGGGGCTGGCATTAGGCTGATTGAACCTATTGGGACAGTGCCCATGGGGGTCCACACCAGGGGGAAATGTAGATAAACATTGCCCCAGCACATAAAGCTGCCCCAGTGGCCCAGCCAACCCTAACCCTTATTGACCCAGACTGCCTCCCAACCCTGATCAGCCCATTTCTCCCTCTCTCTTGGCCTGTGTACCCCTACTTCTGCTTTTTCTATTGTGCCATGAGTGCCCCATTTCCTCCCTTTAATTGTGCCCTGTGTGCCCCTATTTCCTCTCTCTCTCTCTCTCTCTCTCTCTCGCCCTGTGTGTCCTTATTTTATCCCCCTCTCTTGTTCATCTAGAATGGAAAATAGAGCGACCAAAATGGCCCCACATGGACCTTGCAGTTGGTAAGGAAATGAGCAGTTAGTAAGGGCAGTAATTTTAGCAACACATATGGGGTATGGCATGCAATGTTAAGAAAGCTTATGAAGTAATGTAGTTAGTGTTAGATCTTCTGTATTTTCGAATCTAATCTAATTGATAGTAATAGTATTTGTTATGCGCTAAATAGGGCAACAAAGGTGGTTTAAAATTTGTATATTAATCTAGTCACATTATATAAGGTAATTTCATAAATCCAATCTATAAAATGCACAGATTATTTGTATAATTTATATATTTGTAAAAGGAAAGGAAGAAAGGATAGCCTAAATATGATCCTATTTATAGTTTCTATTTATACCTAAAGAAAATTAATGCTTAGTCCAAGTTGATTTAAATCAGGATAAGGTGCAGAGTGCAACAAATACCATAGTCACAGCAGATAGGTCCAAAGAAGAGCATTTTTTTCATTCTACAGAGTTCTTTAACTGCACTCGTGGAATTTGTTAATTTGAGCCCTTTGGTATCATCTTAAGAATGAGATAGGCGCAAAAGATCTGCGAAACGGCGAAAAACTTGCAAAACGGCGAAAATGGCGTGTGGCAAACAAAAAATTTCGCCCACGGCTATTATTTTGTCGCACGGCTATACTTTTGTCACCCGCGGCTATTATTTCGTAGCGCGGCTATTCTTTTGACACCCGCGACTATTCTTTTTTGATGCCGGCGACAATTTTTCCGTGGCAAATTTTTTCATCCGTTTCGCGAAACAATCCGCCATTGGCGAAACACGGAAATTTGCCGCAAATCCATGCCTGCCAAAACATTTCGCCCATCACTAGTTCAAACTCTTTATTATCCTAGTCTCTTTCTCTACCAAGCTTCCATGTTCCCAAACAGAAATAGGGAATGACCATGAAATAGGCTAAATAGATAGAAGCAAGAGGGCCCACTGACACCTGGGCCCACTGGGAGTTTTCCTAGTATCCTGGTAGGCCAGTCTGACACTTATTAGAAGATTTTAAGATCAAGTTTTACATGAATATATGATCTGTAAATAAGCCTTCTGGTGTTACTTGCTTTACTGCCAATTTATAATAATGGATAAAGGGCTCTACGAGGGTCATGTTTCCTGTTGTAACATAACCCGCATATTCAATAAGCATTGACTGTGAGAAGAAACACAGTTATATATTGCAAATCCATCCATTACTGAAAGTAATATAAAAAGAGTACGTTATGCTTCATATGGTGAATGTCACTTTTGGATCATGTGATAAAGGACAGTGCCAAATCATATATGCAGGATTGGATTGCTACATGGCAACGGAGATTGAATAATGGCAGTTTGCAGTATTTAACTGGCACTAATCAATAGATATGCACCTTGTACCTGGAACTTGTAAATGAACTTTATGACATTTGCATCCATGCAGCCTGTGCAACATAAAAATTAAAATAATGATTAAAACAAAACAAAAAACCTGAACTTGTTGCAATAAGGAAAAGTTTCCTAAAAGTGTATAACTCTGTTTAGTGCCTCTGGAAGTATTATTTACTTGATTTATACAATCCATTTCAGTTGTATCAAAGATTTCATGCTAGTGGGTCCTTACAAAAATTGTTGAAACATTGCAGAAATGGATGAAATGTCACATTTGTTTCACCTGTAGTTGGTATATGTTCCTACCGTTCACTAAAAAAATCATATTAGAATTATTATTTAAATGTGTGCAAATATTTAAAATATGTATAGACCTGTAAATATGAAAACAACACTTAACCACAATACATGTTTGGAATCATCATAGACTAAGGTAACACTATTCAGAGACTGTAAAGGAAGTTAAAAAAAAATCATGGCTTGTGTAATAAAAAAAAATGGCTTGTGATTAAAAAATCACTACAAGTAATGTGGTCTGATATACACTGCATATGCCACAGTCCATTTAGTCACATGAGAATAAACATTAACAGACCTGCAGGCACCACTAGGATACAGTAAACTTATCTCAGTTGGGTGTTTAGAAATAGTAGTACCAATACATATCTGCTGATACTCTCCCACAAACAGAATTGGTGGAATCACTGTTGCATCCACTTCCATTTAAGTACTGTTTCTCAGATTAATGTTGGCTCCAACAGGCTGTTAAATTACTACTATTCATTTTATGAATATCAATCCTTTTGGGTAGTTTCCCCATAATGTTATAGACCTGCTCCTGAATCAGAATGCCTATTGATCCTTTGATGTGTCTGAGGTAGAACCAGCCACAAGAAAAGCTAGCAAATAAACCACATTTTTTTCCATACAAAAATGATGACCATAAGTAATCTCTAACTTTGGGGCAACATACTGTATAAACTGAACAAACATATTTGCACAAAACATTTAGATGTAACATATAACTGTTTGGTCTGGTTATCATTCTAATGATGATGGGGACTCTTGGTTTGCCAACCTCTTAATCATTGTCACTTCTAATAACAAGTGCCAGTAGTTAGAAAGGATAGTTCTAATATTTCCAAAGGCTTAATTATGCCTTGGGCAGAACCATATTTTGAATCAATATTATCTTCTCCTTAGTTATCCTTAGTTGTCAAAAAAGAAAGGATGTTTGTGCTCCTAAGGTTTTTTGGGGGGTTGCATATTTTTTTTTATGAAAAAGACTATTATAATATTTTGTATGTAGTTTATTATGTGGTGGCAATTATATATGTCACCCTGGGACATATTAGTCTCCAGCCAAGAGAGAAAGCAAAGTTAAAGTCTAAATGTTATACAGGTGGAATGACTGAATGACTATGGTCTTCTAAAAAAGCAGAACCAGTTGCCGTGAAAAATGCAAGAATCGTTTGATAAGCCATTGTACATATTATGTATTTTATAAATAGTTTTGTTCTTTGGTTGTTGATCTTTGCAAACAGATCAAGACCAGAAAATATACAGTGCTAATGTGTGACAAAGGGGTAATGGATCTATAGGTATGTACATGCTACAAAATATTTTAAAGGGAAAAACACAGAATATTAATTTAATAAACAAACTATAATTTCTTTATATATTTAGTATAATAAAAATGGATTGTAATGTTTTACTCTTACCCTCCTGGAATATTAAAGTTAGTTCTGCATTTATAACCCCCTCCCCTTTTCTAAGAGAGGAAGTTATTTCTTTTTCTAAGTACTGCCTCTGCATCATGCCACCATTTTTGCACATTACACACTGCATGGTTCATTATAAATGACCCTGAGTATGTCTTTATTAAAACATTTTATTCCTATATAAAATAACAATTTCTTATAAATTCATGTCCTTTATTACTTAAAGGAACAGTAACACCAAAAAATGAAAGAGCTTTAAAGTAATAAAAATATAATGCACTGTTGCCCTGCACTGGTACAGCTGGTGTGTTTGCTACAGTAACACTACTATAATTTATATAATAAGCTGCTGTGTAGCCACTGGGGCAGCTATTTAAGCTGGAAAAAAGGAGAAAAGGCACAGTTTACATAGCAGATAACATATAAGTTCTGTAGAATACAATAGTGTTTTATCTGTTATCTGCTATGTGCCTGTGCCTTTTCTCCTTTGAATGGCTGCCTCCATGGCTACATAGCAGCTTATTTATATAAATTATAGTAGACTTTCTGAAGTAAACACACAACTTTTACCAGTGCAGGGCAGCAGCACATTATATTTTAGTTACTTTTATACACTTTTATTTTTTGGTGTTACTGTTCCTTTAAAAAAATGATGTGACAAATATAGCACAATTTTGTTGAGAAATTAGAGATGGGGTAAAGCTGATTTATCAACATTTGAGTTTTTCCCATGATTCTTTTTTTGTGCTAAAAAATCATGAATTAAGTTTCCAAAATGCAAATGATTAGTTGAATGCAAAAAATCAAAAATCTTGAATCTTAAAATTTGCCATCTAAAAGTTGGTGAGTTCACGTAGAAGCCATTAAAAGTTGTCTTAAGTGCAAAATACAAAAAAGAAAGTCACTCACGATTCAGTAGGTACAAAGAACTGCCTCCATGAAGGTTTATTGGAGTAATCAGTGAGAAGGATAAAGACGTTTCAGGAACCTCTTGTTCCCTTTTTAAATGTAGCATTCCCTAACACCTACCCCAGGTAAACAGAATTTACCCTGCAAAGTGCGTGTCCACGATCATACGAAATCTTGCGAGATCTTGGGCTGTTAGTGATATCAGTCATAGGTCATGTGATAAGGATCGCAGATAGAGCCACAACCTGGTTACCAAGGCAGCATCTAAGTGTTATACAGTGCACAATTATTACAATGTTATACACGAGGCAGATTTGTAAAGTGAAAAAACAAATAAAGATAAACCAAAAAATATATACATGATATACAATTGTTACTGCGCCCACATAGCACCTAACATATGCTGACAATACACATGAAAATCAAATGGAAACTCACCAGTCTGCAGGACCCACAATAAAACCTTCAGAAACCAATGAAGTTCTATTCTCTCATTTAAACCTGCGGGGGAGACTGTGTCTGACAGGTAAGTCCAACATGCCTCACGTTGCAACAAAATACAATCTCGATCGCCCCCTCTTTTAGGTCTATTGACCTGTTCTAACACTTGAAATCTTAGTTGTGCAGCATTGTGTCCCATCTCCACATGATGCTTAGCTACAGGAGTGTTGCATTTATTGGCAATGTCTAATTTCTGCTGCCCAATTCTGGCAAATGTGGTACCCCCTAATCTTTACTGGGGCCCCAGTTCTAGGATGCATACATTGATCACCCATGATAATGCTGTGACATTGGGAACAGTTTAAACATGGGAATGTACCATTTACAGGTTTGGAAAGGAAAATCTGCTTGGTTAATGCCTCTTTGCCTATGGCATGTACCAGTTTATCACGCAAATTATTTTGTCTTTTGTAAGCAAAAATTGGCCTTTCAGAAAAATAGTTCCAATTTGCGGATCATCCTGTAAGATGTGCCAATTTTCTAAGATAATGTTTTTAATATCATTTGATTCAGAGCAAGTATGACTGTTTTATGTTGTGGCATGATACTTGGGAACAGGCCTATGAATTTCTTACATATCTGAATAGTTGTCATCCCACTATAAAGTTTTCTATGAACATCTCTTACAAGGCCATTGAATTTTTAGATGTTAAAATTCATATGGGTCATAACAAAATTTCAGCAAATTTAAGGCAAAAAAATGTACATTTGAGCTTACAGGTGATAGGCTCATTGAAAATGTAGAATGTGATTTCATGTTTGAATTGCATAACCTGTATATTGACCAAAATATTCAACTGTTTTTTGCCCTTAGATTATCAAAGATCAAAAACTACTGGTGATAGTAGGAGGAATGTTGTTGATTGACCTGTGCATTTTAATTTGCTGGCAAATAGTGGATCCTCTAAAAAGAACAGTAGAGGAATATAATCTTGAGGTAAGTTATGATATTTCTTCACTGTAATGGAATAAACAATGGATAATCAAGCATTGATCACAAACTACAAATTATGGCAGTCTTATAGTGTTGTCAACCATCAGCCTACTGACTGTATGACTTTTGTTGAGCCTTTCCTTTAGGAAACGTCTCCAAGGAAAAAATATGACAAGTGGATTATAAGCATGCTGTTATGAAGCAACAGCAGAATAAGCTGACAAGTCAATTTAAAATGTTTAGCAAGTGACTATTAACAAATCCCACTTGCTAGAACATATATACATTACATTAAATGTTCTTCTTTATTACCACATGGCATTAAACAGAGAGATTAGTGTTTAAACTGTATGACTGATTCATAATAGTATACCTATTTGCCTATATACCTAGTTATACCTTCCAATGGTGTCACCCTGTGGCTGCCTTTTGATGTTGACTCACAGGATCCCATCACCCACATACGCCATGCATGTTTTTATTGACACATGTAAACATGCACTAAGCAGACCAGGGAAAAGAGGTAGGAAAGAGCATAACCGGGCAATAAGCCTGGTAAAATAGGGGTGGCATATAGTGACATGTATAGAACGACTGTCAATTTTTTGTAGCTGCATTATATTTTTGTACTTGTACTTTAAAGACTATTTTTTTTCTTTCTCTTTGTCTTTTGTTTTATTCCTTTTTATGCAGAACCAATACTCCAAACTTTATATAGCCAGAACAAGACATTTTTTAGGAAATATCAGGTCAAAAGAGGCAGAAAAACAGCAGTTATATTTTGAAAGTAGCAACTTTCAATAAAATGTACAATGCAGGAAAGAAACAGCATCAGAAAATAGTTATTTACATTGATTTTTTTACAAAATACTATAATCTCATATTCATTTGATTTTTAAATAGGTAGATTGCCCCATTCATATCAATTGAATCATATTTCTTTTCTAATAAAAATTAACTGGAAGATAGATCTTGTTTTTGAGCATATCAGCAGGTGGCTGTTTCTTTTAACTGACACTCCCATGTTCAATAATCCAAGTCAGATACATGTAGCTGCCTACTATTGTTAAATCTAGAGAACAGAAGAAAGAAAATTGGTTCCTGTTTTATGGACAAAGAAGCTGTTTACCATCTTTTATATGTGCAATAGTCATTATTTAGTATAATGTCCCAAAAATAGTTATTTGAAAGTGTTATTGAAAGTGTTATTCTGTGTGGAAGGAAAATAATGGAAAAGAATGTTTTGTATCCATTTGTATTCTGAAAAAGTAACCAAGCTCCGATTTACTGTAGCAGATGGTCATAGTCTGGACAAGTTTATGAGCCCTCTCTCCTAAAGTGATCAAGTGTTCTCTCCATTCCATGTCTCCAGCTGATTTTTATTCAGCTCATGTATGATATGACTGGAAGCTACAGAATTCAATCTTGTGATCTTAACAAGCTGCTGTTTCTTTAAGTAAAACTTCACAATTTTAAAATGGAGCAAGAAGCTTAAAACACAAGAGACTTTGACTGTTTATAATAGATTCTATAGCTATGAATAATAGATTTGCAGGGCCATTAGTACACTAGACATGCTTGGTAAGACCTCACATAGTTGAAAACTTGCAAAAGCTTCCACATGGCTGCAGGAAAAAAGTCAATTTAAAGCCAGCTTTTTTTCTGAGAACACTTAGGTGTGTGTTTTCTTCCTTTTATTTTGTTTTGTTTTTTTAATTTTAGAGAAAACAGATGCTATTTCCCTGCTGTCATCAGAACATCTGATGGCTATGACAGAACCTCCTTCTGAATTTTGGTATTAGAATTCTGACACAGCACTTCTATACCAAAAAGTTCCTGATTCCTAAAAAACTTAAACTAATTTCCAGGAATGTCAGACGTTTAGCAAAAAATCTGAACTGAGCAAGCATGTGTGGGGAAAAGTCATGAAAAAAGTTGTGAAAATCATAATTGTGACTTTTTTAATTTGTTGCACAAAAGCCAGCGGCAAAAATCCTAAAAATTCAAAGCAAAGGGACATCTGCCTTCCTCATGATCTAGACAGGTTTTAGATGGAGTATTTTCAGATTTGGAATTGTCGCACTTTTGTTGCATAATTAATCTCGGAAAAGTCTCAACTTTTTTTCTGCAACTTTTTTGAGTTTTAGCGCAAAAATATACAAACTGTGAAAAAAAATACGAATTTTAGTAAATCCCCCCCCCTAAGACTAGAAATTACCAAATAAAAAAATGACTAAAAATATTCTGTTAGAAACCTTCAAATTGAGCTAATTAGCAAATTGAGTTAATTTTTCCACCAAAACAATAAGCAAATGCAGACTTTAACAACTTCACTGCCAGCAGTGCCTGTAATGAATTGATGGAACAAAAGTATTCAGTTTCCAACTGCATTGATTGTTTGCAAAATGTATTCCGTTGAAATATGTGTATATAATACTACAGCTTACTCCATCAACTCAATCAATTCTTCAGAGGTTGCAATAATGATATCTCATTCCCTCCCTTCATCTACTTAGTTCCGGAATGAACCTTTCGGTAATGGAGAGTCATTTAAGGTTGTTCCTGGAAGTTAGACTGAGAGAAAGCCAGAAAATTCACATTAACCAGCTATGCCAGGAACTTTTTTTTCCTCTATCTCTCCTGATGCACAAGTGCATTAAGTGTTGCATTAGGCTTCCATAGTTCAAATGTGATGATATTTCAAAAATGAATATACAGAAACATCAGATTTAAAGAGGCACATGCTTTGCTCTCTGACCTTAAACAAATCTTAAGGGTTCTGCTCCATCTGTGTCAGGCATCATATATTTTATTCCACATCTGAAGAATGCAAGGAAGGTGACTGCCTGATGGGTTATATTTTACATTGGAAAAGTGTGCTTAGCACACATAAGCCAAATGTAGTACCCTTTATAGACATCACAAGTTTATTCCATCTGGCACAGGTAAACTCACCCTTTGCCAGCATATGTTCATAATGTAAATTACACCTCACTGCTGCATCTATCTGACATATATCTATTGGGTGCAAATATGCTTGCGAGAACCTTTACTATAATTAGACCAGCGTGTATGAGTGAATGGAAAGTTTCAATAAAGTAGTCAAATAATAACAGTGAGAATCTACCACTGCCTTACCATAGTGGTGTTTGTTTCTAAGCCACAAGAACAACTGGTAGGAGAAATAACAGATGGTTTCTCTGTTCTGCTAGGTAATGTAAAATTTGCAGATCTCTAATGTCATATCAGCAGGATGTGATAGGATCCATTTTTTGAGGGACATGATTATTTGTCATATGTAGTAGGAAACATTGCCTTAGTACCTTTGGCCTGTATTTTGTATACATTGTGTGTGTGTAAATGTGTATGCATGTATAAATAAAATGGGAAAGGTACAAGAGGTCGATAACAATAATTACAATAATAGTGTGGCCTTCCTCAAGATGCTTGCCATATATGTTTGTATAAACCCTTAGGAAACGGTAACTGTTCATATTTTCATTGTCTGAAAAACAGACACTCTAAAATGTGTGGCTTATACCCCTGGACAATATAGGTCTCTAAAAAGATATTGCATAAACCAGCTCACATGTAAAACCCTGCTTCATCTAAATAAACTTTTTAAATAAAAATATAATTGTTTAGCAGCATGTGCCATTGGGTACCCTTGGGTACTAAGGGTGCCTCCTGGGATCATACAATTCATGGTGCACACAAACAAACCAATTTTATATGCAAAATTTACCAATCCTTTAAAAGGTGTATTTCTTGCTATAGATTGTTCTGTCTCGACTCTGAAAATATGTTTACCTCCCATCTGTATCATAGTTCTGGTTTTTAATATGAGTTACCGTACTTCAATATAGCCAGTCTTAAACCCGATGAAAGTACTAAGAGTCTGCACTTCTAACATAGTTGAAGTCATCTCCTGCCTATGACCCATTTCACAGTGTAGGTGGCTGCTCATGCTCAATGAAATGATAAAAGGATTTTAACACTTAAAAGGAAGTTAAAAATACATTAGTTCAAATAATGTGCATCATCTGCTGACGTCTTTTTCGTTCTCATCCTGCCTGACTCGGCTAACACAATAGAGTTTTTTTTCCCTTCCCTGAAAACTGTGGTATAACTAGAAATCTGCTAAAGCTATTTAATGAAGACTAAGGTGCACATTAACTGTATTTAGAATAAAAGGAAATAATAGATCTTAGATATTTAACAATACTTAATGAACAAGAATAATCCAGTCTTGTAATCTCCAGCTTCAAAATCAGGAAGTAACATCTATGATTTAATTGTATCTATAAATGCATTAACACTTGCAATCTGTCCTGGGGACTGGCGAGAAGTGTCAGGAGCTAAAAATGCTAAATTTGCTTCTGAGGTTAAAATACAGTAATATACAAGTACTATAAAACTAACAATACATATTCTTATTTTTTGTATGCCATTGTACATTTTCTGACAGGGTGGAAGGTTAGTAGCAGTTTGCTGTTTCTGCAAACTCCTGTTTATACCTATAAGTTCCAGTTGTGCACTCTGCCTTCTCTGTCTGGCTCACTGATGTTTCAGTTCCATGCACAACCAGTTCTACCCTACATAAATGGAAAATGGCTTTCTTCGAACCCATCAAGAGCTATAGCTAGACTTCTAATTGCAGAAATGTGCACGCCTCAATTAAAGTATATTAAAATATTACAATATGTTAAAAAACAGAACCCAAGCTGTATCATTCACTGTTTTTTATTAGGACACAGGCTGCTGCTATACTTGAGAAATGCTTTTTGTTGCTTTTGTGGTGCATGTATGGGAACATGTTATTTGCAGAACAAAACAGAACATAAATACAAGTATTGTTACAGGGCTTTTTGCACTGTAATCCATTTACTATGTATATATTTTTTGCATGTACTCACAAGGTACTGATGAATGCAGTACTTACTTGTATACAAAATTGATTGTGTACTTTTCAACATCGATATAAGCAATCAATATTCAACTATAAAATTGCTATGCAAGCTTACAAACACCCTGGAGCAGATTGCTTGTTTAGTATTACCAAATCTTAGTATTACAAAAATCTGTAGGGCATGAATTTAAACACGGAGGTTTTGGTTCTGGTCCAGTTACATCACATTTTGATAATCACATCCACTTTGTGATGAGCGGCATTCTCAGGTTGACGTCTTTATGCTGATATTTGATTGTAAGTTACAAGGTACAATCTTGGTTAGATTTGTCAGAATATTGTAGAAAACACAGTCAGGCTGGCAGTCACATAATCTCCAACATGCAGGTAGAAGGTACATAGTTACATAGTTAAGTTGCCAAAGTCCATCATGTTCAACCCCTCCAAGTGAACCCAGCACACACATAAGCCTATCCTGACCTATCTATACATTCACATACTGTGCATAAACTATACATTCCAACGTTGATACTAATTGTAGATTTTAGTATCCCAGTAGCCTTGATATTATGCTTGTTCAAGAAATCATCCAAGCCCCTTTATGGCCCCTGCCATAAAGGCATTAACAGAATCTGCCATCACAACATCACTCGGAAGGGCATTCCACAACCTCTTTGCCCAAACTGTGAAAAACCACCTAAACTGGCCTCTGATGTGCTGATATTTTTAATGGGAAAAAAGAACATCTACCTATAATCCCCTATAATGTACTTGTAAAGAGTAATGTCCCCTTGCAAAAGCCTTTTTTCCAAAGAAAACAACCCCAACCTTGACAGTCTAACCTGATAGTTTATGTCTTCCATCCCCTTTTCCAGTTTAGCTGCACGTCTCTGCACTTTCTCCAGCTCATTAATATCCTTCTTAAGGACTGGAGCCCAAAACTGCACCTCATACTCAAGGTGAGGCCTTACCAGAGACCTATAAAGAGGCAAACATTTTTCATCCCCTGAGTTAATGCCCTTTTTTATGCAAGACAGCACTTTATTTGCTGTAAAAAAAAAAAAAAAAAAAAAAAGTAAACAAAAAACCTTATGAATTTAATGCTAAAAGACATTTGATAAAAAGATCTAAGTTTAAGTGGATTTGTAGAATCATAACTTTGCTCCAGGAAGCATAATTATAACTTTGCTCCAGGAAGCTTAAGTTTTTTTGATTACTACTATACTTTATTTGTATAAATTAAGATATGGTTGTACAGGGAAATGTTTTATAAGGTTGAGGTCAATTGAGAAAGCTGAGGACGAGGATGGTTCATTTAATCTTGGACATGGTTCACCATTTGTTTATTTGGCTCTATTCGATTGTTGAGCAGCTAAAACATGCATTTTTCACAGCTATACAGGCATGCCAATTCTCATGTGCATTGTAATTCACATTGGCACATTAGAAAAAAGAATGTATCCATTTGCAATCCATTCTGAATGTGGAATTAAAAGTTGTCACTTTTCAGAAAGCAAATGGAGGTGTAGCATTTTCATCTGTTACACTGATTCCAGATACCTTGCAAGGTGTGAGTGAGTGTGAGCGAACAAACTAATAAAGTGTAAACTGCAAAAATGCTTTGAAATATCCAGTACTCTGTGTAGTCATTTAAATAGTATCACTTTATGTTAAATGCCAATAAAAGCGTCTGTTAGTTTTAAAAGAAGAACCTTTTGAAACAAGGATGGATGTCTTTTCTCCAGACATTGACTTTTTAGCTTTTGACCCATTTCTGTTTGCAGCACCAATTAGTTTTAACAACAAGCCATTTTGCCAGAGTATCCCTTTTTCTTATATCTTCTCTGAGCACAATTGAAGCCTCTAGGGACAACAGATGCATTTGGTTCTTTGATATGAAGATCAGTACAGAGCAAAACAGGACAGACTGACAAATCACAAGGTGTCTAGGTGATGGTGGTGAGGAATGCTGCTAAACTGTGTAGTAAGAAAGAGAAAGCTTCATGTCAATCTGGTAAGCAAAGCAAACCAAGCAGAAATGAAATGGTGAATTTCTCTTTCTATTGTTTCATCAAAGCTCTTTTTGGCATCAGTCCTCAGGGCTGGATTTTAAGATAGGTCGCCTTTTTGCCCCTTGCAGTCCCCCCCTCCCCCCGCTTGCACAACCCCACCTGCTCTCACACACCTCTCCTCTCCGATTGCTAAGCTGGGCGCTCACATATGCCCCATTTTTTTCTGCTGCTATAAATCTTTCAGTGATGCTAATTTAGCTTAGGTTGCTATGGTACAAAAGTTCAAGAAAAATCCGACTGAAGACTAAAGTAATGAACCTCGCTGCTCAAAAGTAAGATGTACAGTAAAGGGTATATGGCTTACTTATTAGGCTGGGCTGATGACCTCTTTCAGAAAATGAGAATGAATAGACAGCATGAAGCCTTTTGGCAATAACTTTTATTGAATAATGTTCCTTCCACAGGAACAGTACTGTGGTTGTGAGTAAAAATTACTGTTTAACACAACTTTTCTGTATGGTATTTTACTTTCTTCCTTTTGTTTTTGCGTTTACCAATGGTAACTATTTAAAATAATTAATGACACAAAAAAGAGATTACAAGGTTTACTAGAGCACCATGCATTAAGTACTTGCACCAATGATTTTGCTCATTTCTCAAGGGTTCAAGGGAGTTCTTTACCTAAAGGAAATGTTCACCTTCTGAAAGAGTCCAAATATTTACAGTCTATGCCCATGGTTTTAATCTTTTAAAAAATCCAATGTGAAGATAATTACGACTGAAGCCGTGCAATCCCTGATGCGTAAAGTGTTTCTCACTTCTATGTCCACCGAATATAGAAGTGGAGGCATAAAAATGTACTGCCTGCCCATGCCACTTCCATTGCACTTCTTTTGCATATCTGTAATACGATTGGATGAATTATGATATGAAGAGGCATACACAGTAGTGCTTCATGCCTGAACTCCCTTCTTCAGCTTTTGTGCACTGACACATCTTGACATTGGATTATTTAAAAAAAAATAAAGACCAGTGTAGAAAATATTCATAGCCACAGGAACTATTCATATCAGGGAAACATCCCAAGCCTGTCGTCTGCCTTGCTCCTCAAGACACTTCTACTTGAATGACACACATGTAGAGGGGCATGTAGATGGATGCCCATGGTCTGCCCACATGCACAGGAACACACACATGGGCACACAACCTTTAATGACCAAATCTGTAGAGAAGTCACTTCCTGGTGAGTGGTCTCTTCCAAAAGAAGAGCTGTAGCCTATGGCACAACTGTACCACAAAGGATTTTGCCTATTCTCTAAAACCTGGTTGTTCACTCCCACTCCCAATCAACATGGGCACTATTTCTACACACTCTGCCCTTTTTATCTTCTGCTTACAGAAAGTGCTTCCCCCATTGTCCTTAATAAATAAGTATATGAAACTACATTCAGCCATAAACATAATACTTTATTAACCCATTTTATGGATAACATGGATACATTGAGAGTCATTAATATGCATTGTTTTGGTTTGTAAATAGTCACTGTGGTTATATGGCCCCAGTTACAAGAAAAGTATTACTGCTGGCATTAAAGTGCTATAAATAAAAATACTTGAACAAATAAATTAATATTATAGGGACATAGCCATTGGCACTTTGGTTTTCCATTTTTAACATGGTCTGTGGGTATTGGTGCATGCACATATAAACTCTGTAATCTTAGGCAAGTTACTTCTGTCTTACTTCTTCTATATTCCCTGTGCTTCAGGCACCATGCTCATAAGTTATTTAGTGAGTAAAAATATAGCCTTTGCTTGCATCAGCATCATTTAGTACTCATTGTTATATGTGTCTTTTTTAGTTCCTTTCTGTCTACTATTGTTAGACACTGAGAATTTACAGAAATTCTACATATAAAATTCAAATTATTTTTCCACAACTTCATAAGTACAATATTTACCAGTAAAGCTTTAAGTTATGATATTACATCTATTTAATAAATTCAGTGATCTGTTCAATAGTTCAATTATCTTCTTTTCCTGCAGGGTGTATGTTTAACTTCTCAGAAGGTGAGAAAAAAAAATAAATAGCAGTGGGGCTTGGATCCACTGATGTGTAGGACATTTTGAGGGAAGGACATATGGACTCAAACATATTACCTCCAGATTCTAATGGACATGGGCAAGGATAAATAGTATGTACTCTTTAGGGACCACCAGCCAGAGGCAAAGGTCAAAGGACTGAGAGCTAGAGCTTCTTCAAGGGTTTGATTGTTCCTGAGATATACAGCTTGTCCCCCTAAGGCTTGTACATGTCATTGTAACAAGATAACATTGTCGCTGATGCATGGTTTGTGACAGAAAGGAACTAAAAGAGACACATATACTGTAACAATGAGTACTAAATTTATTGTCAGAGACTCAGGGGCATATTTACTAAAACTCCATAATTTCTCATTTTCCTGAATGTCTAATATTTACTAAATAAAACTCGCACAGTAAAGTCGCTGCGAGAAAAGTCATAAAAAACACGACTTTTTGAAATTGTCGTTGTGAAAACACTGACTTTATCGAATTGTTGCTGCAACAATTCGAAAAAGTCGGGAATTTTGGACAAAACCCAGCGAAATCTATCGTTTTAAGACAAAAGCAAATACTTCAAGGAAAGGGAAGGGACCTTCTACTGACTTCTACATGAACTCAGCAAGTTATTCTGGCGAATTGTTGAATTCGGATTTTGAGCCATTTAGACGCACAGTAAATCTCACATATACCTTAATTTCTTCTGTGTCCCTCCATGCCAGTACACATGGCGGCAGCATTGTCCCTCCCCAACAGGAGGTAAGACCTATACCCTAGCCAATTAAATTGAATCCTGCCCTATAAGACCACCTGACTTCCTCCTCACCCCTGTTATAGGTAGGTAGGATCTCACTCCTCATGGGCCATGGGTATGGATATGGGCTAGTGATATCAAAGCCTGAATCTAGTGAGTATGATTCCTCAGTAGTGATGAGAGAAAAATACATGAAACGCTTTGTCGCACGTGTCTTTTTTTTTTACGCGACCGCGACTATTTTGACTTTTGCAATTTTTTTTGACCCTCAACAAATTTTTTCTTGACGAATATTTGCTGAAGTTTTGCGACATGTGGCAAAATGTGGAAATTTGCTGCAAATCCATGCCTTGTGAAAAAATTTGCTCATCACTATTCTTTAGTATCCACTGTGTGTTTGAAATGCTCAGTACACTGGGAAGCCTGTATACTAATTAGCAATTAAGTCCCTCGGCTGAAAGCTGTCAGGGTTCTTGCTGGAGGTTTCATCCTGCAGTCTCTTCCATCTGGTAATGTGCATATGCTCCTTTTGCTGTGTGATTTCTTATGTTTTATTTGTGAGCCTGAATCCTCTGTGCAGACACAGTGGGTATTTGTGCTCTTTATTACACCAGGTGCTTCTTTAGCTGTTGGGTGTTGCACTGCTGCAGCGGTATTGTTCCTCCTTCTTTTCTCATATTGCGTGTTCTCAATTAACTGTCATTGTCCAGGTTTTAACTGGAGTTTGCATTCTGCTGACAAGCATTGCTATCTGGTTAGGTACTTGTATGTACCTGTGGCACATCACTATCTTTATTGCTAAGTTTTTTATTCTGAGCCTGAGTCATCTGTGCAGACACAGTGGGTATTTGTGCTTTTTATCACACTAGGTGCTTCCAGCACTGGTTGGGGGTTGCACTGCTGTAGCAGTTTTGTTCCTCCTTTCTCTCTCTCTGTGACACAATGAATGTGTTCCCAATAAGCAGCCTTCTGTGGGTTCTAACTAGGATTAGCATTATTCCGCTAAGCCAATGCTATCTGGTAAGTAGCTTGTATTCTTATGGGACACTTTGACATCTAAAGTTTTATTGTGAGCCTGAGTCCTCTGTTCAGACACTGCAGGTATGGGTGCTCATTTTTCACACTAGGTGCTTTCATGGTTAGCTGGGGGTTTGGGTTGCTGAAGCAGTATGGCACCTCCTTCCTCTCTTCGATGTCTTGGCACTTATCAGGCAGTTTTTCTTTTTCTGTTGTGGTTTTTTTATTGGATATGTGTTTTCTCTTTGGAGATTTCATTTCTAACTGGTGGCTCAGGTATGAGCTTAGTTGTAGTTGTTGGCTGCATAGTCCCCATCCTCTTTATGGGTGGATAGGCATTACTCTTGTCACTATGTTAGGAGCCAACAGCTTTGACTGACATCTTTTGTTATGGCCCTTGGCTTGTGTGTCCGCTGATCCTGGTTATGGCCCTTGGCTTGTGTGTCCGCTGATCCTGGTTATGGCCCTTGGCTTGCGTGTATGCTGGCTCCTGTTGTGGCCCTTTGCTCGCATGTCTGCTGACCCCTGTTGTGGACCTTGGCTTGTGTGTCCACTGGCCCCTGTTGTGGCTGTTGGCCCTTGCTGTGGCTTATTGGGTCGCTTGCCCACTAGCCCTTGTTTTTGCATTGATTGCATGGCCTTTGGCCCTTGTGTTTTCTTACGGACTTTCATTTTTTTTTATTGGAGATATGTTTTCCCTTTGGAGATTTCCATCCTCTTTATGGGTGGATAGGCATTACTCTTGTAACTATGTTAGGAGCCAACAGCTTCGGCTGACATCCTTCTTTGGCATGCAAGTTTGCTGCCTTGGCTCGTGTTTCCACTGATCCTGGTTATGGCCCTTGGCTCACGTGTATGCTGGCCTCTGTTGTGGCCCTTGGCTCTCATGTATGCTGGCCTTTGTTGTGGCCCTTGGCTCATTGGTCCGCTGGCCCCTGTTGTGTGATCCCATGTGTAGTGACACAGAAGAAAGAGAATTTCACTTAATTACTTCTTGTAAATTAAATTTCTTCTTGCCCTGACATGCCAGTACAAGGTTTCCCATCCCAATTTTGTTTCCTGTACTGCTATGGCAAATGTATAACAGTGGCGAGGAGGAAGTCAGGTGGTCTTATAGGGCAGGATTCATTTTAATTGGCTAGGGTATAGGTCCCTACCTCCTGTCAGGATGGGGCAAAGAAATGAAATTTAAGACAAGAGGTTAAGTGAAATTCTCTTTTTTATCTGCATATGCATAAAGACAGTTTGAATTCTATATATATATAAGTTAATGCTCATCCCACAATTCAAATAAAAGCATGTATGGTGTGGCTTATATTATATACTATACATATTACCTGAGCCCTCACTATATAGCTTTTTTAATGCTATGATGTTATGCATGGAATCTGCAGTCCCATCTATTTCCATCCATGCATGTTCTGGTACAGCTAAGAAAGCATATTTCTTTCTTTTTTGCAATACATTGGAGTAACTGCAGTGAGTCATTCCTTTGAAGTGTAAATGCACCTTAAGAGGGATGTTAAATATTTCAAGTAATTGCTATGAACATGAAATATCTCATTAGAGGATGCTGCAGAATGCAGATAAGAATGAGTGGGCAGGGGGACAGGGAAAAATTCAGTGAGAATTCATGTGAGAATCTATTTCATCCTAGACATTATATCTATCTTCCACTCTTTGTTTTCCATTCTTGCAGCCCCTTGTCTAATGCAAAAGCTGTCGTTGAATAGGAAATAAGACTCTTCTATGTGCCTATTAATCTCAAAGCCTCAGAACTTCATGTGAAAGCTGACATGATGTGAGATCCCAGCTGTGAACCTAAGCTATTCTACCTGCATCAAAGGCTTTTACCCATGCCAGGGTTTTACATTTTTAATTTCCTAAGTGACATTTAAGTTATGTTCTGTTTGTAACCGGTGAATGAATTATGCAACATGGAGTCTGAAGGACCATAAATACCTAGAGATTTTCTTTCTTAGTTTGAAAATGATTTATTCATCTACATCTCTTACTATATATCTGTAATACCTGTATTGCTAGTAATTTAGTATTCTAGTAAATATCTGTAAGCTTACAAGGCACAAGGCTGTACTGCAGTTTAAATTATAAATTGGTGCGACTTCTGGTTTCTCAGTTTTTTGTTGTCTCCAATGGGATGGCATACGCGGCGCCGCAATTTCCCTGAAATCGCGGAAGTTGCCTTGAGAGGAAACTTTCGCGATTTCAGGAAAATTGCGGCGCCGCGTATGCCATCCCACCGGCGATTTACATTTTCCCCAAGGTACCTAATTTTACCTAAAAAAACTGGAAAAACTTATTGACTCGAGTATATGCCTAGGGTTGGAAATGTAGCCGCTACTGCTAAGTAATAATAAAATAAATAATAAAAGGACACTCAGTGTGAACTCTTCATAAATATATCATGCTGGCAGCTGCAAATTAGGGAAAGGTGATTAGGGAAAGGTGGATGGAGGACCCTTTCACCCTCCTGCCTTGAAGAGTTACACCACCACTGATAAAAAAAACAAAAGAAAGAAAAATGCAACAGCAGCAGACAAAAGCAAGTTTGGGAAGGAAGCAGCCATACTAAGTATCAAGTACTTGCCATGCTGCTGTGTGCGCTCCCATCAGATCATTCGGTCCTTCAATCGTATGCAGTGTGCAATCCCTTCATGTTTGTGCTGTGTGCGTGTCCAATCGCATAGTTGTGCCATTATTTTGTACCATTTGTCACCACTACTTTTCCACATGAGCTCCATTGTCCACAGCTCTGGCAGTATTACAGGGGTTTGTAATAACACATTTATGTGACCACAAATTTGTTGTAAAAGTGATTGTTGCCACCAAGGACCAACCCCTCCTTGAGAATTAAAGGGTAAACAGCATGGGCCAGCTATTTGAAAGGATTAGGTGCTGGGTGCAGGTATTAGCACCTGGGTGCAGTTCAGCTAAGCAAATTCATTAAGAACAATAGGGTCTATAAGTGTACATATGCTCAGTGGCTCAGTGGGTTTATGACAGCACACCTTCAGGTCATGTGCAGCCACTCTGCAGATTCCTGTTCCTGGGAACATTAGCTCTTACTCTGCATCTCTACAGCTCTAATGCTGATGGGTCTGCAGTGCCGACTCTCTAGCTGACTGTGGGTGCCGGATTGGGCCACTCCCCATCTACGGGGTGCACAACCCCCCCCCCCCCCGTGGAGGTGCACACACCCCCAGACGTGCGCACACGCAACGTCCACGGGGGGGATGTTGTGCGCCCCGTAGAGGGGGAGCGGCCCAATCCGGCACCCACAGCCACCTAGAGAGTCCGCACTGCAGACCCATCAGCCGAATATGAACGCCAGCAAGGTACATCTTCCATATACTCGAGTATAAGTCGAGGCTTACTTTTCCAGCACATTTTTGGTGCTGAAAAACTCGGCTTATACTCGAGTATATACGGTAAGTCATTCTTGTGACTTTCAGTTTCCCCTATCATTAAGTACTTAACTTAATAAACAAACAAAAAAAATATGACCTGGAGCAAAGAACAGACATCAGGGAAAAGACTTGGTCTTGCTAAAATACTGTATATTTTTGCTGCCATTTTTAGAAAGCATTTTTAGAAACTGAAGAGAAATGTGTATATATATATATATATATATATACAGTATATATATATATATAAAATAAAACACAGCCTGCACCAAGGGTCTTATAGTTGAAAACAATCTCAAGTGTATTGCATGTATAACCGATGTTTCGGTCCCTTTTGAGACCTTTTTCAAAACGTCGGTTATACATGCAATACACTTGAGATTGTTTTCAACTATAAGACCCTTGGTGCTGGCTGTGTTTTATTTTGTATTCCGTGCACAAGGGCGGCTATCTACTGGTATTTTGGAGTGAGGTGCTGTTGTGAGGACTTTATATATACATACACACAAATAGATGCACAAGGGAATGTTTTGCACCTGAATAACTTAATGAGCAGACTTTTTAATTAGCCATTAGCACCATAGGGCATGTCCTTCAATAAGGTAAACTTAGGACCCAACACTTTTGTGCTGTGCTTCAAATAGAATTGAGAACCTATCAACATGAATGTAATCACCATTAGCCTATTTTTTGTTTCATTAGCCTATTTATCCAATGAGAAGGACAAATGTGTCTTCAGTCTATACAGAGACATGATTACAAGTAAAGAAGAATTCTGTCATCCTTTGTAAAAGGGAAAGCGGATCTTACCTAACAAAAGAGTATAATTATTAAGCATTTTAATTGTTATTATTTTAGTTTTATGTTCCTGAAACTCCTGAGAAAGTAATGATATAGGTGTTACTACAGAGCAGCAATGTTATTTTTATGACCTTTCCCCATTGTAAATTGACGTGATGGTGAAAGTGGGACCACAGGACCTTGCAAGTTGAATTGAGGCTTTAACACTCACTGTCAATCATCTTTAGCAGACTTTAGTTTTTATTTTAATATTTCTGCATCATCAGGCTTATATTAAACATTAGTCAAACTATCCATGCAGTATGCTATAGATATATACAATAATTTAAGAAACTTTTTATTAGGTAATATCATGTACTGTATAAAGCAGTATAACTGAGGAACTTTGTTGACAGTTACTTTTTTTTTCAAACAAAGTGTTTAAGGTGGATGAGCTGTGTTCTAAAATATAGAAGTTGATAATAACCTTCACACTAATATTAACCTTTCATTTTTTACCTTGGGCTAAAAAAATGCTATAAATTTTATAAGTCTGTTAATTATGTCAGTATATATTTTAGGCATTCTAAATGATTTCATTTTATAGTCTTGCAGATGCAATGATAATAAAATCAAAAAGAAGTTCTGGATTCCTTGTCTTTCACAAATTACAGTTAGTATAACACAGGTGTTAGGCAGAATAGCAAAGACAATTTAAGGCTTTGTTAGGAGGAATCCTCGTGTGTATTTCACACTGATGAAGCATAATATGGCATCCACATTTTTCAGTTTATTGATCATTCACCATTTCCCACTTGCGGTGATTCACATTAGCTTTAATAGGAAACACTTGCAAATAGTTTCTAGCAGTTTGTAACAAGGAATGGTACATAGCAAAATTTAAACAATTAAAAGTAAAAGTAATGTATATGTTTCATTTACATTTTGAAAAGAAGTATATGAACCCTAAACGTTTTTAAAAGTGGGTAAAAATTACTGCCCAAATTGAAGGTGATTTAGTCACAGAAACAGCAGCATTGCACTAAAGGGAAAAGAAGGAAGTTTTGGTTGAAGTGTTCTGATGGAAGTGTTCTGATGGACATAAACAAAAATCTTCAGCACACCACTTACATTCATGCATTTCACCTGAAGAAGGGGTCACCCCCGAAAGCTTGTGCTGTTTGTACATTTCTGCAAATAAATGATTTAAAGGCATTGCCAACACACTGGAGTGCTTCTTCCCCTTTGAAAAGTGTTCTGATGGAAACAGAAAGTCAGTATCTTAACATACTGTAGGATATTATTAAAATTACTTAATTTGTGTTTTTTAAGTAATTTTCATTTAATCCTAATCATAGTTTATTTACTGCATTATGGTAAATAGAAGAAAGGCAGTATGTTTTAGCAGAAGACAATAAAATAAATTTGGGTCTGTAGCTTGGATTTCAGTAATGATGTGAACATCTTTTCGTACAGAAGCAGGCAGAGAGAAGTGTAGTTAGTATTTTGGTCTGTGACAAAGAAGATTCATGGATGTTTTATCGACAGTGTTATTGGGTGCTAAAATTCCCCCTGCCATCTGGTACTGCTTACATTAGAAACTGGTTGAAAGCACCAGCCCTAGTGGGCATTAAACGTGTAAGCTTCCATGTTCCATTGGTCTTAGAGCATGGAAATGTGTGAAAGAAACCAAATACAAGAACATATGTAGTATGTGGAGATTATGCAAAAAAGATGCCAACTGTCCCTCCAGTTAGCCAAAATTTCTACGTTCTACTGAAAACACACAGCCTATCATTAATAACAAAGTTCCATAAAATCATTTGGAATGAAACTTTTGGGGCAGCTTCATGTAGACATTAGCTTTACAATCTCTGCAGTAAAAGTAAAAAATACATATTTAACATTTATTTCAGGGATTTTCACGCTATAGCTATCCAGAACTACAGCTCATCTTATCCATAGAGGATTAAGGCTGTTTGGAGGTACTGAAAGTAGATCAACAACTTTTAGAGGGATGAAGAGTGGGTATTCCTGATTTATATCGTTTTCCCCTCTTCTTACCTAACCATCCTGCATTTCCAATTACCCTCTTTTTTCCCTATGTCCTATGTTTGTACATTTTAATGTACTGGGCAGTATCTGCTTCAAACTCAGACATAATTTTCTAGAAGGAACATTTATAATTGGGAACAGAGGTCATTTTAACAGTGGTGCAGTGCCAGTTTGTGATATTAGTTCCATGTTTGATAGAGTATTTAATGGTTTAATAGGCTGGTTTAAGTCCTTTTTTCTTTCCTCGATAGGGTTTATAAAGTTTGGTGCACATTTTGCTAACATTAATGATTTTCTTTATGAAGCACTAAAAGTTGTTTTTGCTGCCAGCACTGAAGCGATTGGCATAATCCGCAGAGCTCTGCATTTTTATTCACCCAGGATTCCTAAAACGTATCAAATAGTCAAGATGTGTTTGCTGGAGATTATATTGCAGCTATGTCAAAATATGCTGAGCACTGCACACTTCTTGTATTAATAACTAGACATGATGCAGCTATAGCATTCCACAGAAAGCATTTCTACAATTACATAAAAACATACATTCAAAATAAACGAAAGTGTTGGAACTAAAATTGTAATTGTAAAATTGTAATGTTTTACCTTAGTTAACATTCAAACCAAGTGAATTGTAATTTGTTCAAAACCTATGCAACAGGAATAAAATGCAAAGGTAATAATTGTTGTGCATTGAAAAAATGATCGATCGCAAAGATGTGTGTGTAATCTGTGGTTACATTTTTGTCAAATTTATAGTTTTCATTTAGGATCTTTTTACACAGTGGGAATAATTTAATATGTGGGCACAGATAAATTGTTGCAACTTTTAAGCACAGTGTGAGGAGGAATACAAGTGCATATTTTCTAATTTGTCTAGATACATGAATTGTGTTTTCACACAATTTGAAAAAAACAATTGCCACCTACATCAGATTTTCTTTCTACTACATTGTGCTCGTAAAGCTCATAATTGTATGGGTACAAATCATCTTACAGATGTTTTCCGTACTTTGTGCGACAAAATCGCATTGTCGCGCCAAGTACGAAAGTTTCGGATTCATTCAAGCTTCGGTATTGTGACTTTCCTTGGGCCAGGTTCGAGCTACACAGTACCAGTAGGGTTGATTCACTAAAGGTCAATAAGGTTTATCGCACGTTATTTAGCATTAAAATTGACATGGAAAAAAACGTGCGATTCGCTAAAGTATTAACGCATGCGTTGTCGCATATCATGTGCGTTAAATTTCGCGCAACCGTATGCGTCAATTTGCGCGCCGAAAGAACACTAACGCATGATTCACAAACACTTAGACGCACTAAATATCGCATTTGTCTGTGCGAAAATTAACACCTGCTTGAGGCAGGCGGTAATTATAGAAAAGTACAGTTAATGTGCTTTTGGCAATAAGATATGGACTTTGCAGTGTTATTTATTCAAGTCTGTGTTGGCTCTAGAGTGATGCATCCTCCAGTTTGCAGGGAAATGGTCATTTTCAGTACAGTAATTTTCCGAAAGTAATGGCATATATCTAGTAGAATTAAGTCTAAAACAACTGGACTTTTCTGAGTTTTTCTTGAAAACGTTTCACCACTCATCCGAGTGGCTTCTTCAGTTCTTGAACTGAAGAAGCCACTCGGATGAGTGGTGAAACGTTTTCAAGAAAAACTCAGAAAAGTCCAGTTGTTTTAGACTTAATTCTACTAGATACTGTATATCATGACCTGGATGAATGAGAATCTTCATAGACAATGGCATATATGGCTAATATGGCGTGCGTTTTTTTGCATGCAGTGACTATTTGTACGTGGTGTGTTGATTAGCGCACGTTCCATCAAATACCGCACGAAAAGTCTTCGCGACTAAAATAACGCAAGCAGCATTGTGTGTAAATTAATGCAAGTATGCTTTTAGTGAATTGTGCGTTAATTCGCGAAAAATTAGACGCAATAAAAATTTTAACGTACGCTATAAATAACGCATGTTTTATTGACCTTTAGTGAATCACCCCTATTGATTCCTATGGGAGGCTTCCAAAATCATGCACAGAAGGATCAAAGTCAGAAAGGTTTTCCTGCATTTTACGATCATACAGATACGAAAATTTTGTGACTTTCGGATCGCCAATACGATATTATCATGACTAATACGATGTTTTCGTAAGCATATTCGTGATATATGCGATCTTAAGAAATTATCATATCCAATCCGAATTTATCCCATTCAGGATTCGAACTCGCGTTTTCATGAATGTGCCCCTATGAGTTCATTACATAGTTACATAGGATTGAAAACCAGAGTCCATCAAGTTCAACCCTTCCAAGTAAACCCAGCACACACAACCTATACTTACCAATCTATACACTCACATACATAAACTATATATACAAACATTAATACTAACTGTAGACATAGTTTATGTATGTGAGTGTATAGATTGGTTAGTGTGGGTTAGGTGTGCTGGGTTTACTTGGATGGGTTGAACTTGATGGACACTGGTCTTTTTTCAACCCTATGTAACTATGTAACTATGTAACTATTAGTATCACAATAGCCAAAGAACTCATCCAGGCCCCTCTTAAAGGCATTAACAGAATCTGACATTACAACATCACTAGGAAGGGCATTCCACAGCCTCACTGCCCTCACCGTGAAAAACCACCTCCACTGCTTCAAATGGAAACTCTGTTCCTCTTATATAAAGGGGTGACCTCTGGTGCATTTTTATAGGGGAAAAAAGAACATTCCCTATCTGCCTATAATCCCCTCTACAGAGCAATCATGTCCCCTCGCAAGCGCCTCTTTTCCAGAGAAAACAACCCCAAACTTGACATTCTAACCTCACCAGGGACCCATAAAGAGGCAAAATTATGTTCTCATCCCTTGAGTCAATGCCCTTTTTTATACAAGACAGCAGTTTATTTGCTTTAGTAGCCACAGAATGACATTGCCTGGAATTAGACAACTTGTTATCTACAAAAACCCCCACATCCTTCTATATTAAGGATACCCCCAACACACTACCATTTAATAGATAGCTTGCGTTTATATTATTTCTACCAAAGTGATAACTTTGCACTTGTCCACATTAAAACTCATTTTCCAATATGCTGCCCTGTTTTCCAATTTTTTCAAATTGCTCTGTAATGCGGCAGCATCCTGCATGGAACTTATAGTTTTGCACAATTTAGTGTTGTCAGTAAAAATAAAAACAGTTCTTTCTATGCCCACCTCCAGGTCATTAATAAACTAGTTAAAAAGCAAAGGACCAAGGACTGACCCCTGCGGTACTCCACTAACAACACTAGTCCAATTAGAAAATGTTCCATTTACCACCACTCTTTGTAATCTGTCCTTCAGCCTGTTCTCTATCCAATTGCAAATATTATTTTCTAGACTAATATTCCTCAATTTTATCATTAACCTTCTGTGAGGTACTGTATCAAATGCTTTAGCAAAGTCCAAATAGATGACATCAACTGCCATTCCAGCATTGAGGTTCCTGCGACTAAATTAGTCTGGCAAGATCTGTTACGCATAAAACCATGCTGGCAAAAACTTATAGTATTGTGAACTGCAATGTATTCAAGTACCCTATTCCTTATTACCCCTTCCAAAAGATTTCCTACTACTGATGTCAGACTAACAGGCCTATAGTTTTCAGGCAGAGAACGGGATCCCTTTTTAAATAACGGCACTACATTAGCAATTCACCAGTCTCTGGGCACCATGCCAGACCTCATTGAATCCTGAAAAATTAAGTGAAGAGGTTTGGCAATCACAACACTAAGCTCGTTTAATACCTGAAAATAGATGTATGACTAATTATATGTGTGTACATGTGTATAGAAAAACACATATATTGATGTTCTAAAGAAATGACACTTATGAATATGAGAAATAATTTTCATATCTCTGTTTTTGTCTTAAAAAGTTAGCAAAGCTATGAAGGAACTTAGAACTCAGATGTAAAATTAGTATGGATGAAAGAAAATGGCAACATTTGGGCGGGAACAGCAAAATACAGTATAGTGACTGTCAACAAGATTGATTTTAGTTACCAAAGCAAACTTGAATTAAAGTCAGTCAGGTACCACTATAAGTTCATACATATTCTTATTTTTCATTTCTGCCTCTGGGGTGTTGATTTCTTAAAATGATCTACCCTTGTAAAATCACAGATAAGCTTTATAGTGCTGGGATTTGCTGTAATCAGAAATGATTAGTACTATTAATATGTGTCCCTGATATGTCCTAAGACAGTGACTAGCCCTTTTTGTTGCTGACATTTGAGATGAGATAAAAGTAAACTTAAAATAGCGAGAAACAGGCATATCATCTTTACCCGACTCAGCAATGCCAATCTATTATTGCTTGCCTTCACAGGAAATTGTCTTGAATACCCATAACATAATGAAAGCCTCAATTTCTTCCCATTCCCCCCCATTAAACAAATTTTACAGTAACTGCTGGAAATATATTTAAGGCAATATTAAACTAAACTAAATTGTAAGGAAATTATTCTGTAATACAGTACAAACTGGTAAATTATCTTAATGTTTATCTCACTGAACATTCACCCTCATTAGTCATCAGTCATTTTTTTAATTAGCATAAATTTGCTTTGGTCAGAGTAGTTTTATAATAACATTTGTGAGCTGTGTTGACACCTTTTTCCTTGAAAAAACTGTGTATAAAGACAGGGGGCCCTCATTTATAAAGGCCCTGAATGCAAATGCTAGAGCATTAGGGGCAATTCAAATAAAAATTAGGAAAACACTTGCGAGGCAGTGTTCAACTGCAACTCACCTTTATTGAGCAATGGAGACACAACATGTTTCAGGCAAAGCCTTTTATTTAGCAAGCACTAAGGGGCATCTATATAGTAGTTTACATTGATGACCTCTGTATTAAGAGTCAGCTAATAGCTGAAAGGACTAGGTTCCTAAGTTCCCCATTTGTCTCCTTGCAACTTTTTGTGCTGTCCAAGGTGCTGAATAGCAGAATACATGCATCAGAACTATCCATGATCCCCCCTATCACTTCCACCATAAAAGAAAGATCCATGAATCAGCTGAAAAAAGATTGTGAAGCTGCAAGTAAAATGTGCATATTAAACACTGACTCCTTAATTAGTTCTATTATATCATACGGATACACCTGAATATATTTTTAAACACAGTCTCTTACTACAAATGCTTCTTGCAGCTAAGTTTCTCATTCCCAGAGAGACGAAAACCCTCCTCCTGTAGAGGAATGGTTTGTAGCCATGAATGAAATATACACAATGGAAGAAATCCCATCCTCCATCCATGAGAAACAACAGGAGTTTGTGTTGTGCTGGCAGCCCTGGCTCTCTTACCTAAACTCTCATAATAGCCTATGATCATTACTGTACTTATCGCCATGCCATACCGAGTTAATGCAAAATTATCATAATGTTACTTACCTTGAAAATGCCGTGTAGTTTTCTTTGGTTCTCTTCTCTCTCTTCTCCTCCCCTTCTCTCCTCCCCCCGAATCCACTTGAACATGGTCTTCTAACGGTCTCTGGTCCTCTCCTCTTCCCCTCTCCTCCGGTTTACCCTTCTCCTTTTCTCTCTTTATTTTTTTTTTTTCTCTCTATACCACTCATAGTATATAATTAAAAAACCGGACTGTAAGTACTTGCTCTACTTTTATGAGACAAAAATGCTGTAACGATATTGTGAGAAATCCAATAAAGATTTGTTGAAATACAAAAAAAAAATGTGCATAAAAAGCTTAAAAAACACATAGAGGTGTAATAAACATGCTTAGAAATCAGTGTCGTTCATAGAATTGTGTACAATACTTTTTATGCCTATTCAATGCAATGGTCTTTGCCAAGTCTATTGCTAAATTTCATGCTACTTGTTGGGTGTAGGGTTTGTTGCCATAACTGTTATGGCCCTAACCCTTATCTTGTATAATTCCTGGTGATCTCTCTTTCTCTCTCTCTGCTTTAGGTGATGGATTTCTAAGCTGTAATTGCTTGAATAAAGACTTCCTATTCCTGTCACACATAATTAGTAGATTACATTTATTTTAATGTTTTCCAGTCAGACATAAACCTAACATAGGCAGTCAATGTGTAAAAAAATACATATTAGACACACAAAATAAACAATACGAGACACATCATTCATTATAAGCTGATGCTATCAAGTGGTTTAACAAAGTACCCAGACTCTGAACATTTTTATGGCACAAGCAAAGCTCTGTGTATGTCTCCAGGGCTGATTTACAGTAGCACCTGCTTCCTATTAAGACTAGCCTTGAATTTGCTATTGAGCTGTGAAATTCCATTTTGTAAACTGCCAAAACATATGTCTGAGAAAATAACACAACTACAGCAGATCTGGAAATGTTTAAAGCTATAACCATGGGCCTTGAAATAATAGATGTTTATTTCTAGTGGATGTATTTTTTCATATTCCCAACCTCCCCCGAACAAACACAACTTATTTAGTTAATTTAATATTTATGTCTCATTATCTTAAGTACTTACAATTTATGAGACAGTAATGTTGACAAATTAGCTCCTCTTATCTGAAGGAGAAACATATTCTTTTTATGGGTAGGGGGCTTAGGTTATTTTTGCACAGGGTGTCTTATTTATCAGCAGGTTTTTTTTTAATTAATAATGGAGCTAGCTGCCATTTGTGTGCTCTGATGAGTAGAATTCATAATTGTATCTATTGTCATTAAATACACACTTCCAAATTATTATGAAAGATTATATAACATTGGCTGACTTTTACCTCATAACATCGGATAAAAAGATAAAACATCTTTACAAAAATTTTTAATTCTTCAAATATATCATATTAGTGGTTATTTTATAACATGCTCGATATCTATGTAGTTAAAAACATAGTTTTCAGTCTGGCTATTATCAGCTTCATCTTTCATTTTGATTTCAAAATTGTTTCATAGTTGGTAGAATTATTAAACATCAGCAGCCAGATGAAATTCTATGCAACAAAAAATGGCAAGCCGATGACCAGTTCCAGTTTGTTATAGAATTCTGCTATTTACACCATACTAAAACTTAAAGGGGTTATTCACCTTTAACCCTTTAACTGCCAGCCAATTTGGTCAAAGTGGAACTTTAAAAGAGACATATTGGATGAATGGAAAAACCCCTAATATTGTAGGCAATTATGAATAATATACGGTGCTGGTTTCCCTTTGTGCTTAAAATTAATCCTATCTGTAAAAACGGCCCCTTTGTTGGAGCTCCCTATACATCCTCTCTCTTCTCTGACCATGTTTGAAATGGTCACTGCCAATAAGCACAGTAGGAGGGGGAGAGCCAATCACAGCCCTGCAGTCACACAAGCACAGACAGGCTTCAGTTCCCTATCAGGTCAGCCTAGCTGCTGTTTGGTTCCTATCCTACAGTGCAGTGTGCTGAGAGCCGGCGGCTCCCCAGCTCATCCAGAAAATTCAGCCAACAGGATGTGGAACAGATGGACGGGAATAGTGGGGTTTTGGGGGAATTTCTCAATAAATCAGCCTGAAACTCAACTTTTTTAAGCACAATCTTTCTATATCTAGAGGAGTATAATTCACATTGAACATTTTGCATTCTTTCACTTTAGGGGCCATTCCAAGGGGTTATTTTTAGTTTACATTCCACTTCTGTAACAAGATATAGGCTTCTAAATGTCTAAAAATGAAGTAAGTAAGTAAGTTTTGCGGTAGCGCAAAATTTAACGTACGCAATATGCAACTTAACGCATGTGTTAATACTTTAGCGAATCAAGCTGTTTTTTTTGGGCCAATTTCAACGCAAAAAATCGTGCGATAAAACTTATCGACCTTTAGTGAATCAACCCTATTGTTCTCTTTGGCACAGACATACCTGTATTTTCCTAAATCCCATTTGGTTTTTTTTTTATATTGTTTATCCGATAACTACATATTTCTGCAGTACTGGTTGCAGTGCAGTGTTTGTTTCCAATGAAAAGTAATGTGTTATGTAGGCCCATACATACAGTAGCTATCTAACTTTACTACCTATGTTTGCAGACATCCATATACTGAGATATGCTCAGAATCCAGTCCAAGATCTACCTTTCATTGGTACTTTTAGGAGGTTGATAAGTAGGTATATTTAATTCATTATTATTAAAGAATCCCTTGACCTTGTTCCATATGCCCTTTTTTTAATCCATAATCTACAAATAGAGTAAGGGTTTTTTATCATTAGGGGTGAGCTGTAATGAGGCAGGCGCTTTGCTTTAGAAGACATTTGTGAGCTGTCAAATCCTTATGATTAAGGGTGAAGACACACAGAGCTACTAGTAGCAGCTACTTGTCGTGGCTACTAACATAGACAATGCTGATAATTTACTGATAATTGTCTCTGTGTTTTTTAGCAGAGGAAATTCTTAGTATTGTCTAGGGCAGAGTATTTTCTGGGGTTTAGTAGCCTTGAAAAAATAACTGCTAGTAGCCTCTTGTGTCTTCACCTAAGAGGTGAAAACAGTGAATGTTAGTTCATGGATAGAGACATGGATATTGTATAGACTGAAATAGCAGCAGTTTGTAGGGAGGGGTTATAAACAAAGGCTGGATTAGTTACAGGTTACAGAAGCATT
The DNA here is from genome assembly GCF_000004195.4 of Xenopus tropicalis. NCBI lineage: Eukaryota > Metazoa > Chordata > Amphibia > Anura > Pipidae > Xenopus > Xenopus tropicalis. The sequence continues at coordinate 77,394,125 of NC_030682.2, read as the reverse complement.
ATTGATTTAAAGAGAGTTGTTCATGACATCAGGAACTGAAATATTATTATATGCCACCAATATGATTCTTTGCTAAACTAAGTCAATATTAGGTATGAGCTGTTATTTTATTATTACACAGAAAAAGGAAATGCTTTAAAAATAAAAATTACTTGCTTAAAACGGACTTTGTATGGAAGGTGGCCTGTAATCCGGAGGTTTCTGAATATTGGTTTTCTGGATGAGGGAACCAAATTACCTGTAGTTAAATTAATTACATTTCAAAAAGCAGAAAAACAATGCATTAATTCTTCAAGATATGATCCATCTAACACCCCTACACTCTTCATATGTAGCATATACTTCATGTAATTCCATTCCTTTCTGCTTGGTTGACTATTAATGTACTAGTAATTAAATGGAATAAAAACAGAGTAGAAAATTAAAGTACTGGGCCACAGATGGCATTTAAATGTAATTTTGGCAATGAATAGTGACTGAGCTGTAACTGGCGAGGTTTCTGTTTTTGAATCTGTATGCAGGTCTTGCTTTGTGCTTACATGTGGACAGATTTAGTGAACACTGCACTGGTGTAATGCTGGCACAGTTGGAATTGTGGTGCCTTAAAACTGCTCCTGAATATGGCTGTTGTGATAATCAAGTGTTATTATTGAAATTGTCTGAAATTGACTGAAATTGTTGGAGGGAAATCTTGTTAGTTTGCATGCAATATGATACTTTTGACTTAGGAAGGCAGGTTGTTGTTTAATTCTTTCAGCAAAGAACATACAGGAGATAAGTTGCATGGATAGTTATTCTTTGGTTGGAAGAATATACTTAGTTCCACATTTTATTGTGTTTAACATAGAGATGCATTCTTGACCTCTCAAAAAGTGTACTGGTTATCACTGAGTAAGTAATTCAATACACAACCATCCTCTCACTATTTACAGTTTCTGCTAATACTTATGTATTGCCAGCACTGATTAAGATAATTCACATTTGTGGAGGAAAACCTTATTTTCACATCCAAAAAAAACCTTTTCAGTGTTTATAGCAGACACTGCTAACAAAACATTTAGGGGCCGATTCATTAAAATGCAAGTTTGAGTCCTGAATGGGATAAATTCGTATTGGATACGATAATTTCTTAAGATCGCAAATATCACGAATAAGCTTACGAAAAAATCGTATTGGTCACGATAATATCGTATTGGCGATCCGAAAGTCACTAAATTTTCGTACCGAACTGCAGGAAAACCTTTCCGACTTTGATCCTTCTGTGCATGATTTTGGAAGCCTCCAATAGGAATCAAAGGCACTCTGCAGCTCCAACCTGGCCCAAGGAAAGTCACAATAACGAAGCTTGAATGAATCCGAAACTTTCGTATTCGTTGCGACAATACGATTTTGTCGCGTATTTTTTAACGCACAGTACGAAAAAGCTGCGAAAAAATCGGCGAAAATACACAAGGTACGAAAAAGTGGCCAAAAATATGCTCGGACCGTTCCAGAGCATTTGTGGATTAGTAAATATGCCCCTTCGTGTATGATTGATATGTGACTGAATGTGAATGAAGCTTTTTAGATTTGTAGGACCTGCAATCCCCAGGAAAATAGCAGCATGTTGTGAAGCTTTTCAGCTTACTTAAAGAATTTAAGCACAGTGTCTGGAGACCTAACACTTTAGCACTTAGGCACCACACAGCATGAATTGTATTTGTTGTTCATTTGGTTTTAATTTGATAAAAAGAGTAACAGTGACCTTTATTACTATTCTTTCATATCTTTAGTTAAAGAAAAAAAATCCTAATCTTATCTACAAAGTAAAATTAAAAAGATAAAAGGTTTTTTTTTTATACTCATGGAATACAATAGAGGACACAACTGTTCTTCTGTATGTTTATTTAAGTTAGTGCAAATGCTTGCAGTAAACCAGAGCATTGGTACGAAAGTTTACTCTTGAACTAAGTGTATGTGGTTGTCCTGGTATACCTAAGCTTGTGATAGACATGGAGGGCTACAAAGGTCAAACCTAAGTGGTATGATTGTTGTGCATCCAGCCACTTGCTTCTGCTGAGAATATGCAGTCCTTTGGAATGTAACAGTGGCTTAAGGGTAAAATTTGCTCTTTAGAACACGTAATATGGCATCAACCACTCATATTCACACATAAAAGAAGTCTATTTAGCTAATGCAATTCCATAGGTTTGCTGCTGATTATTCTAGTGAAAAAGTAAAGTATTGCTTTCTTAAAGTGATAAAGTATTTTTGCTTATTGTATTATTAGATGTCTGTGTTCTAATAACTCAAATAAGGTTCTTTGTCTGTACATCAAATGTACTTTATAAAAATATTATCATTTTATTATTGTTATGGCAGACGATTGGCATCAAAATGCAGATGCACAAAGGATCTGAGATTTAAAGGTTGAAACACAGCAGGGGAGCCAAATGGAATTCCAACAGAGAAAATGAACAGTTATAGCTGGTCTTATGAAAAGATCTAGATGGGGTGCCCTGAATGGCATTTATATGGTGATCTGTTTATTCCAACAATGTATTGTCATAGTGCTTAATTATTTATCCATCTCACAGTTTTCAGAATTCAAGATTGTACCATAGCAAATATCATTTGTCACCAGATTATTTAAGCTACCCACAGGAGGGGGTTCCCTTTATGAACAAAACTGCATCAATGTAAAAAGCTATTGTTAACTGTAACTATAAATAATTAAGCAGTTGATTCATAGGTGATTCATAAATGGACAGAATGGCATTTTGTTTACGTTATTTGAATAATTTAATGTACAGTTTGCTTCTAGGACCACAAGGGAATATCTTAATTATCTTTGTAAGTCTCTAGGGAGAAAAAGAATATTATTATTCATTATTATAAAATATAGATCAGTGTAAAGTGATAATGAACCCAAATAATGAATTATGAAAATAAAAATTTTGTTACATTCAAAGGTATTTTTCATACAGTTACCATACCTGTTATGAACCTGCAGATCTACACCGTCTGTGAAAGTATTTTTGAAAACTGCCCACTGCACACAAAAAATTCAAAGCATGCTGGAAGCCACACTAGCAAACTGTAAAGGCACAAAGTAGAAAGTCATGGAACTCCAGTATATTTTTCTAATTATTGTGGTACGGTTGCATTGTTTCTTATAATACATGCATATTACTATTTGGTCCAGCATGAACACAATTTTTTTGATCTGTCGCATTAAAACATCATGCCTTTACTCTATTTTTTTTTTTGTTTTCCTACTGATAAACAGTTCTGGCTTTAAGATTCTCAAATGATTTTCTCTTCTCTGACCTTATCACAAATCTATTAGCTCAGGTTGTTGATTGCTTACCTGTTATGTATGCTTACTTTCGGAAATGTGTTACTAACCTTATTGCAAATCTATTAGATGGAGTTGCTGATTGCTATTAATACTAACATTTCAAAGGACTAAACGAAAGGAAAATATACTCACCCAAAACATATGGGTTCCCACAAATACATTACTATTCTATTACTGTTTTTTTTTTTTTAACTGGTAACAATTACTGCTTCACTTATCTTTTGCCTGCTTCCCTGCGGTTTCTGAGAAAGCCCTTGATAAATAAGAGGTTAAGCAATCATGAAAAATGTTGTTTTATTTAATATTGTCACTTCCCTTTCCTTGCTTTTTAACTTACTACTGTAGAAGGGTGGAATGACTTAATGACTGTTTGTTGTATTATATTATATTACTTTTTAGTAGTTTCCTTTTTACTCATTTGCAATGTATAACTGATTTTCTTTTAACTGTAATGATTTGACATTAATATGCAGTTAATTAATACTTAATACTACTTATATGTGTTTTACTGACAGTCCTGTTTGTTTTAATAATTCATAATTACTAGTACTAGTTCATAAACACATGATAGTGCTCTTTAGATGTAGAAATACAAATTATTTGGGGTCAATAAGGATTCCTCTGCCTTTTTAACTGCTTTTTAGCTCTTTTTACAACTTGCCCATAACCTGCATGACAGACAAGACACGTGAGCTTACATATTTTGGCCAAAGTGTGGTACTAACACCTCATTTTTTGTAAAAATTATTTTTAAAGGCAAACTAAGCGCTGACAAACTTTCTTTCTCTTTGTGTATAATTAATGGATTTTTATCGTTTATAGCAGCTGGTCAACTCCAGATTGTGGGTTAGACCGAGCGCTGGCACAATAGTGTGTTTCTAGCAGCTGGTCAACACTACAGCGTGGGTTAGACCGAGCGCTGGCGATTTCTTTCTGTGTTTTATGACAGACAAGATGCCTAATAAAAACATGAAAGTAATATTCACAAACTTTAACTCATTGGTTCTTTGCATCTTTGTGAGCTTCTTGTCTGTAGAAAGCACACATTGGCACTGTCAACTAAGCTTAAGGTACATGTATATGACCCCTTATCCAGAAAGCTTAAAATTATGGGAAAGCCAGAAGGCCATCTTCCATAGAGTCAATTTTAAGTAAATAATTTGAGTTTTTAAAAATGATTTCCTTTTTCCCTGTAATAATATAACAATACCTTGTGCTTGATTCCAACTAATCTGCATGAATCCATATTGGGGCCATAAGGTATTGTGCCCTGTACTTACCACTTTGCCTGTTTTTAGCTGGAAATATTTTACTTTCCTGAATAGTTCAGTGGAACCAATGTAATTAAGGGGGAGATTTATCAATGTTCAAGTTTGATTTTTTTTTTCACTATTCCAGTTTTTTGTGCTAAAAAAAGCTCTCATTTAAATTATGGTTTAAAAACTCAAATGTCTGGTATTTATCAAGTGCAAAACATAATGAAAATTCGAATGTAAAAATTCACCATCTAAAGGTTTGTGAGTAAAGTCAATGGGAGTTGTCCTAGGCAAATCAAACCATATTTTTAATTTAAGATATTCAATTTTGAGGTTGTTTGTAAACTCGAAAATTTTAGGTATTCAAGTTTATTCAGACAATTTTTCTTATTAATAAATAAGTGAGCATTCGATATGTGAGATTATTTGATTTATAAAAACAAATTTGAATTCACAAATTCGAAAATTGATAAATAAGCCCATAGATATTAATGACTTTAATAACATTAAATAATCAATAATATACTTTGCATATTTTACTAGTAAAATCACCATAGACATTTTTACATGAGGATGCATCTTACTTAACGCCAAATATGTTAGCGGCAAGTAAATACATCCGCAAAACAAACTATTCTTTACTACAGAATAGTCGTATTTTTTTTTGTATACTTTTATTTTTATTGGTTTTTAACAGATTTTATAGACATAGTATATTGTTTGCTATATGCATTGTCAAGTTTAGAGATTTTCTTTATATTCAATTGCATATCTGCATACATAGTAGGGGAATAGAGGAGGGGGGGAGGGGAGGGAGGGGAAGATAGAGGAAAAAAGAGTAAAAAGAGGGGGGGGTGAAGAAAATGGAGGGGAGGTAAGGGGAAGAGAAATAAAGAGAAAGAAAAAAAACATAAATCAACATAACTTTCTGCGCTCTAGGTTTCAGTGTTAGTATGGAATGTTCATTGTTATTGGTTCACATTCTCTCACAGTTATCTATTATTGTTCCTCATATTGAGGGTAAAGACCCTACCCATAGCTTTGTGTTCTAGAGAGACTGTCTTTATTTAATATCCAGGTGTCCCATATCTGCAAGTATAACTCTGTTTCATTTTCCAGTTGATATTTGAGGGTCTCGTTTGTGTGTATATATTCAATTTTTTCCAGAACCTTTTCAACATGTAGTAGGTTTCATTTCCATTGGGCTGCGATGTGGATCCTTGTTGCCATGCATATGTGTTGGATAAGGCGCTGTGCTGGGTTGTTGAGGTTTTGCAGTTTTGTGTCCTAGGAGCATTACCTTTGGGCATGGGGTAATGGTCGTATGGAACAGTTTGGTGAGAATGTCTGCTACTTTTGCCCAGAGTTCTTGGACCACAGGGCAGGTCCACCAGATGTGCCACATAGTGCCTCGTGCGGTACAGTTCCTGAAGCAAAGTGGCGAGGATGTAGGGTAAATTCGGCAAAGTCTGTCTGGTACATAATAGGCCCTGTGGAATAGTTTAAGTGAAGTTTCCATTATTGCTACATTGTAGCTTCCTTTGCAGATGTTTTGGTAGTTCTTAAGCCATATTTCCTGAGGCAATTCGAATCCCAGGTCGTGTTCCCAGTCTTTCATATATTGTAATTTGTTATTTGTATGCATGTGGTTTAAGTGGTAATATAACATTGACAGCGTTTTCCGGCCCATTGGTGATTTCTCGCAGATAGTTTCCATCTGTGTGTTTTGTATTTTCGCCTTTCCCCAGAGTTTTTGTACGAAATGGGTTATTTGTATTGTCTGGTAGTGTTCGGTTGTTGGTACCTTGTATTTTTGTATTATTTGGGCTGGTTGTAATGGTTTTATTCCATCTGTGAGTTGATGTATATATGCTATTCCTTATTGTGTCCACCACAGGAATAGATTGTTGTTGTATCCTGGTGCAAAAAGAATGTTTCCCCATATCGGGGTCAATCTCGAAGGGTTTGATGCCAGTTTGTATTTATATCTAAGTGTATTCCATAGTTGTAGCATTTGGCGGGTTATTGGTGATAAGTCTTTGTGTTGCTTAAGGTCTTGGGGTGGATTCCAGATTAGGCTTATTAATGAGGTTGGATGTATAAGAGCGGATTCTATTTCAACCCAGAGCGGAGTTAGTTTTCCTCCATGTAATGCTGTAACTTGGGCACATCTTGCTGCTCTGTAGTATTGGTGTAGATTTGGGACTCCCAGTCCCCCCTTGGATTTGTGTAGGTACATTATTTTTTTATTGATCCTTGGTCTTTTGTTGGCCCATATAAATGTCATTATAGGTTTCTCTGTTTAATTGCTATGGGTAGGGCCCTAAAATAGTACAGTATTCATCTTAACACAGTTGATCCTTCCCAAGCTGTTTCTTGTTCCAGCTCTGCAGTTCTTGTACTAGGTTTCTGTATAGTGGAGGGTAGTTGCGTGTATACATAGTGTCTAAAGTTGGAGTTAAATTTATACCTAGATATGGTAAATATTTCTCCCTGATCTGGAATTCAAAGTTGAGTTCTATGAGTTTCACTGTATTTTTAGGGATGTTGCATGGTAGAAATTCGCTCTTGTCCTTGTTTAGTTTAAGTCCTGAGACTTGGGTGAACTCCTGTATCAGTTTCAGGAGATTGGGGAGGGAGGTTAAGGGATTTGTGATGGTGAGTAGCAGGTCGTCTGCAAATAGGGAAATTTTTTGTTCTGCCCCTGCCATTTTTACTCCTTTAATATTTTGGTGTTGTCTGATCGCTATGGCCAGGGGTTCCATTGCCAGGGCAAATAATGGTGGGGATAGTGGGCATCCCTGTCTTGTACCCTTCTGTATTTCAATAGTTTGTTGTGTAGATGTTGGCAGTTTTAGTGTAGCGGTGGGGGTAGAATAATAAGTTTGTAAGATTTTTGTGAAGGAACCTTGTATTCCTATTGATTGCAGTACTGTTTCTAGGTATTCCCAATTAAGGGAGTCGAAGGCTTTTTCAATATCTAGAGCCAAGATTCCCATTTGTGTGTTTGTTTTTTTTGCTTGGTGGATAATATTTAGTATTTTCCTGATGTTATCTCCTGCTTGTCTATAGGGTATGAATAATACCTGATCCTTGTGTATTATTTGAGGGAGTAATGCTGATAATCTCTTGGCTAGGATTGAGGTGAGTATTTTAAGGTCCAAATTTAGTAGGGAGATGGGACGGTAGTGTTTGGGGTGTAGTGGGTCTTTATTGGGTTTCGGGATCAGTGTAATGTGTGCTGCTAGTAGTTCTGGGGCTATGGTCCTGCCTTGTGCGATGTAATCGAATAGGGTTTTTAGTTGTGGTATTAGTATTTCTGAAAATTTCTTATAGTAGCTAGCTGATAGGCCATCTGGCCCTGGGGCCTTTCCTGGTTTAAGGGTCTTGATGGCTTTGCCTATGTCTTCTAGTGTAATGTTTCCATTAAGTCTGTCTAGTTCTGTTTTCGTTAGTGTTGAAAGTGGGTATTGTGTCAGGAAATCACTTATTGTTTTTTTGGGGGGTTTGTGGGACTGGGTATATAGTTTTCTGTAGAAGTCTAAAAATGGTAGTGTGGGCAGCATTTGTTCCAGGCCCGTGGTTACCGTAGTGGTGTCCTATATTAGATCCAGCAGTAGTGATAAAAGATCGGATACTCATCCGTTGGTATCGGAGTCCTCCTGTAGATTGTCGGGTTTCTGCCTCTGGGGTTTAGGCGATGGGGTCTGTTGGTCCGAGTTGTTGGGAGACCTTGGGGACCTGGCTGTATGCCAGTCATTGTGTGGTCTCGGGCTGTTGGTGGTCCACATCGTGGGTGTTAGTGCTGTGAGGCCCTCTTTGCCCAGTATCAGGAGGGCTGTGTCTGCTGATTTGAAGGTGTAATATCTATTGTTGATAATGCAGTGGAGTGCAAAGGGGAAGCCCCATCTGTTCAAAAATGAAAAATTTTGCAGCTTATTGTATCCATTTCGTAACAATAATTTATACGTAAATGATTTGAAAATGTTGCATTTAAACATGTATAGGCAATTTCAATATATAAAGGATTACATTACCCTGGATAGGCCCTGTATGGGCAGTTTCCTATCATTGGTGTGGTTAGACACGTGTAAACGTGCAGTGGCCCCCAGGAGTGTTTCTTGTGGATTCGGTTCAACTGGACCTCCCTTCCTCTTTTATGGAACTGTTTTTAATGGATTTCCAAGGACATTGGATCAACACTTACGGACTTAGTATTTGGACTGTATGCTTTATTCACTTTGCACTTGTTTTTGATTATCTTATAAATTATTACCTTTTATGCTATTTTAACAAACCTAAACAAATCTATGCACATTGTGGCATTATTTATGCTAATTGCAGCACTATCACTTTAATGTTAATGTATAATGAAACATTACCATATTTAACTATAGCATTTTTTACACAAGGTATATTATATAATGACCCTTCACTTATGTTTAACTTGTTAACTTATTATACTATCACTTTAAGAAAGTTTCCTGAAATGCTGTGTGCTTGGTGGGTCATAGGTCAATTTGGCTTTAAATGAGATCACATGGTTATGGTCTTTGTACACTTGATAAAGGGTATTAACCCGAAACATGTCGTGTTACCACTACCCATAATAAATGTTTTGCAGTTAATCTGCTGGAGCTTTTTTTTCCTATTTTTGGATTTTTGAAGCCCCATCTGTATTTGATCTTTGCTTTTTGCAAAATTTGGGTTGCCTCTTCCATCTGTCTCCGTTTTTGGAGCGTGGTGGGTGCGAGGTCGGCAAATATATCTGCGGGTAGTTGGTTAGTGTCCCTTCTTGTATAAAAGCGTGCTGCCTGTAAGACTGCGTCCCTGGTAGCTTCGTAGTGGAATTTAAGTACAATGTCCCTTGGGGATTCTTTGTTACGAGGTTTTGCAAGTGCTCTATGTATCCGGACCATTTGTAGCTGCTCCGGAGGCATGCTTGGGAGTATTTTTGTGAAGAGACTGACCGCAAATTTTTCTAGGTCTGTTTCTGTTTCAGGTACTCCTTTCAGGCGGAGGTTTGCTCTTCGTGACCTATTTTTGAGGTCTTCAAGATTTTCCTCCATTAGGTACATTTTTTCTTTATACATTTCCAGGGTTTCATGGTCTGTCTGCATTGCCATTACTATTTCCTCCGTACGGAGCTCTAGAACGTTGGTTCGCATACCTAGCTCCTGTATCTGCTTTGTAAATTCTGTTACCGCTGCTGCTAATTCCGTTCGGAAAAGTTTCTGTATCGATTGAAGTAGTTCTGAGGTCTCTAGTGGTGTGGTTGTTTGCTCGGCCTGCAGGTGCAGGTGCATCTGGTTCCTGCGTAGTGGGCAAAGATGGCGGAGTGTCTGGGCTTATGTGCGCTTTGGGTTGTTGCTTTTTTTTTTGGACCCGGAGGTGCCATTGTGTAGCGGCTGGGTTACGGAGGTCAGTTTGCTTTCGGGTGGATCTCTTATTGCTGTTTTTAGCTCTGATTTCCGGACCTGGGTGCGGAGCTCACATCAGGTGCGTCTGTCCCTGATGGCGCCGTGCATGCGCCCCCGTCAAGTCGTATTTTTATATGATATAGTGATATATGCTCTCAAAGACATTTCCAAGGCACTACAATTTTTATATTATATGCGAAAGTGTTATAACTGTTGAAAGCAACAACAAAAAACTGTAAAAATAAGACCACAATGGAAGAGCAAAGAATGTTCACCTACTGAAAGGTGTCAGATATCATCCACCAATTTCCAGCACAGCTTGAAACAAGAGAAAAAATAGAGTAAAAAAAATACAAAGGAAATGAAAGGTTCTTTCAAAGGAAACATGAACTTTACATCTTACAGAATCTAGAATAGAACAATACTAAAGCCAGTGTGTCATACGAGTCATTCCTGAAGTACAGGTAAACTAATAATTCAGATTTCTGGGAAAGCAAGCACATCATGATTGTGTCACACATTCTATGGGTGGACAATGTATAATTTCTGCTTGCCACTTAATACAGTACATTTTTACTGGAAGACTTAAGCTTTTTTTTTAAAAAATTGCTTAGCTTTTTTTCTGATAAAGGTCCCTTTATAAATCTACAAACACTATTGCCTGTGTTTAAGTCAAGAGCTCAGTGGTGTATTTAATCTGAAAATAAAGCTTTATACTTCATACAAAAGTCAGTTCCTGTATCGATTCATGAGTCATTGTTGTTAAACATAATGAAATAGAATGTACCTTGGCCATTAAAGGACATGTAAACCCCACACACAAAAATTTAATCAGTGAACAGCCTCTTTGAAATCTTTCAATACCTGCCACACTGGTTGTCCAGAGGTTAGTAGTAAGGCTGCAACATTCCCTTAGTCACTTTGATTTGCTTCTCCTTCTGTAACCCACTCGGCCCCCACCCTCAGGAATTTGCTTTGGCTGTTGGCTTGTGGGCATGCTCAGTTGTTCTAAGCTCAGATTAATAAACACGCCCCCCAGTCTCGCAGCCAGTGAAGAGATGGCATTGCTGGTTCCCATAGAAACTCAGCTCTAGCTGCCTGTCAGTGATTTTTACCTTTCCTTCATCTTTAATGTTTTTATGTGAAAATTAACTAAACATTATTTGGCCTAGTGTTTTTCTTAGTTCTGGAGTCTCATATGGCTCTTCTATGATTTGTATAGTTAAGGGTAGACCATCAGCATCACAACTGCAATCATGCCAAATGTACTTTCTGTACAAAATGGTTAAAGATATATTTTCAGGCTGGAAGCTAATCTAAATACATCTAAAAAGCATCCATCCATGACTTTTCTATTAAAAACATAAAATAAATTACCTATAAAACCCTTTAAAACACAAAAAAAAAACTATTACGCTCCTTGTGCTTTAAAAAAAACAAATAAAACAAGGGCATTAAAGTCATTTTAAATATATATATAGGCTGGATTATATGTCTGTTGCTTTTAAAAGGAGAAGGAAAGTCATTTTGGAATTTTACTGCCAACATATTTGCCACAGTAGTGCAAGCTAGAACACTATATTTATTCTGCAGAAAGCTTTACCATACCTGAGTAAACAGCTCTTGAAGCTCCCTCCATTTGTTTAAGGTAGTAGCTGCCAATTTAGCTTAATAGCTTCCTGCTTGAAGCCTTTGCCTTGGTAGCTGAGATCACACATTCCTAAGGGAGGGGGGGAGTGAGTTTTATGAATTCTAATGGGAGGGGGAGAACGGAGAAAGGAGAGAGCTGTGCAGACTGGCTCTCCCGCACAGCACCCCCTCTCCTCTGCTTCTGTATCCAGAGCAGCATCCCCCTCCCTCCCTCCCGCCCTGTTCTATCCTGGACTCTCTTCTGCAATACTGGGAAACTTAGAAATAACTCGTATAGGCACATTTTTCTTATGACTTTTATGTTCAAACAGCTTCATAAATATGTCTCAATTTTATGCATTGTTTCTCTATATTTGTTGTTAAAAGTTGTTACAGCAAATGGCAGGTGATAGTCCTTGGCCATTGCGGCAGGCATTCAGTTATTATTATTATTATTTTTTATATAGCGCCATCAATTTACGCAGAGCTTTACATAATAGAGGGGTACAAAAGACAGAACAGGTAACATGTACATATAAACAATTCACAAAAATGGTTTGCAGTTACAGTTGGATGAGTATCGGAGACACTAGGGGCCCTGCTCGCAAGAGCTTACATTTTAAAAGTTATGAAACAGCTATAAATTTCTTAAGATGTTTTTGGTACAATTGGAACAGATGGTAAGGACTATTGATGAGGTAATAAAGCTGTGGCCAACCTTCACCCACATAACTGTGTCCCTGTGTCCTTTCTAGAAGTTTAGTACATCGGTTTAAGTTCATGAAGGAAGGGAATAAGTCTCCACAGTCCTGTCTTAAAGAAATACTGTCATGGGAAAACATGCCTTTTTTCAAAATAGAGCTTCTCTAGCAGAATCCTGCATTGAAATCCGTGCAAACAGATTTTTTTTTTATATTTTATTAAAAATTTCCCAGGTTGCCACAGCCATGTCACTTGTGCTTTGTTAAACTTCAGTAACACTTTACTGCTGAGCTGCAAGTTGGAGTGATATCACCCCCCTCCCTTCCCCCCCAGCAGCTGATCAGCAGAACAATGGGAAGGGAGCAGTATAGCAGCTCCCTGACACCTGTATTGCTAAAAGTGATAGATAGCAGATATTTTACTATTAGGGCTCTGGCACACGGGGGAGATTAGTCGCCCGCGATTAACTCCCTGTTCGCGGGCGACTAATCTCCCCGAGTTGCCTACCCCTGCCATCCCACCGGCGAACATTTCGTGCAAATCGTCCCGCCGCGTCTGCCATCCCGCCGGCGACTTACATGTTCGCCGGTGGGATGGCAGGGGTAGGCAACTCAGGGAGATTAGTCGCCCGCGAACAGGGAGTTTTATCGCGGGCGACTAATCTCCCCCGTGTGCCAGAGCCCTTAAGTGCTATTCTCAGTCCGGTTCATGATTCCTTCGGTTACATTGAGCAGGAGAAACAATAGTTTGTTTGAATAGCTGCTTGAAAGCAGTTCTAATATGTAGTGCTGGCTCCTTCTGAAAGTTCAGACTCAGGCACAATGCTCTGAAATGGCTGCCCACACACCAATATTACAACTTAAAAATATACATTTGTTGTTTCAAGAACAACATTTTAATTGACAGAATCCCTTTAAGTCACTTGGTACTGTAGCAAAGTCAACTGTCTTTTTTTTAGTAATTAAACATACCGCAATTTATTTAACCAAAACACACATTACCAGATTTGTTATCCGGGCGCCCTGAGGCCACCCCCTCCCCCCCCATGCTCCCATCCTTTTTTAAATCACATACACAGCAGTGGGAAGAGGTCCCCATTGCTCTGTATGTAAGCAAAATTTTAGTACGGTTTGGGCAGCATGCTGCTCCAAAATTTGTGCCTCCCTAGGCCCGGGCCTTTGTGGCCTCGCCACAAATCCGGGTCTGAAAACACATTGCATATAGTCAAGCAGGGATCAAAGAAAGCTGGTCATTCACTGGCTGCCTTACTGGGCCAAAAATATCTGTTTAATAAACTATGCAGTACAGTTATCCACTGGGGCAAAACAGCTGCCTCAAGCTTGGGTGTAATAATAGTTAACTTTAAGAACAAAACGGGTAGGCATCTGTTCAGCACTAGTAATAAGCGAATCTGTCCCTTTTCAAATATAGTCAAAATATATATAATATAGATATTATAGATATTATATATTATATATATTATATAATATATAATATAATAGTCAAAAATTTGCGAAACATGGGTGCCGCTTGTCTTTTTTGATACAATTGCAATGTTTGTGCTCCCTGTTTTATAACATTACTGCATATAGAAGTGGTGTTATGTGAATACGATACAATATGCTAGTGTGGGTGACAATATTTTCATTCATTGTAAATAAGTAACATTTCTTTTTCTGCAAAATAAGCAAATAATATATTGGATCTTTTACACCATTTTTTCATATATTCACCTAAATCTATAGCTATCTTAGTGGGAAATGTATAACCAAACACTGTGTTTGTATGTGCACACTGTTCCTTGTCCAGATTCCTGCTGATTTTATTGAACTCATCCATTCTGAATTAGTTTCTATGGAAACATTCTTTTTTTTCCTCTGTGCTGTTAAAAAGCATGTTGCATGCGCATTACTAGCCAACTTGTAACTGGGAATACAGTAGCTATTACCCTGCAACCATGTCAGTCATTGTCTTGGATCTAAAAACCAAATATTGTGCAATGAAAATGAATTCATTTTTTAATTAATATTTCTCAGACCCTTACAACACATATTTTTTAGGCTAGTTTAAAATCGCAGAGGAGGAATGCCTAAGGATATAGCAAAATATGTGTGTTGTGATCTTACAGTCACAACACTGCCATCTTACAAACTGTCAACAGCTGCCACACCATAATGTCACCAAATTTTAAAAATATAGATGCCAGGGACATGGCTTTGATGCCCAACTGTAGGTTTAATTTTACTTAGTTCCGGGGTTTGCAGTTTTGTTTTTTCATTGTCTGGTTTCTTCATGTTCCTGGGCAATTCAATATCCAGTAAGGTGCCATCCTATTACAAGTTTGCCCATTGCTAAATGTAAAATTACTACATCTGATTTATTCAAAACTCATTAATCATTTTGGATAAGGCTTAGTATCTTGCCCTTGCTAAGTGGAGGCTTGCTGACTGTGGACACACTATATACCCTTTACTTTTGTGTACAAGAATGGTGCAAACCTATAATGGAGTTTTAGTGGAGTGGCGAGTAGAGAAGATGACTTTCTAGGCTGCATGGTGCATTTCTGCCAGTTATGAGGAAAGGTTGGCTAAGATGGGGTTGTTTAGACTGGAAAAAGGTGCTTAAAGGGATTCTGGCATGATTTTCATGGTATAGTTTTTATTGCTATATACACATTGCAAATAATTCATTCTAACATTTCAAATTTTATTTTTGAACCAATAAATGTATTTTTTAGCTGTAAAACTGGTATGCAGCCTGGTGTGCATTGCACCTGATTTTGAGATTTCAGAATGAACCAGCACTACAGAAGAGAACTGCTTTCAGATAAACTATTGTCTCTCCTACTCAATATAACTGAAGGATTCATGACTTGGCTGAACTGGACTGGAATTTTTACCATTGAGTGCTGTTATCATATCTACCAATAGACGAGATGGGAGAATTTTTAGCAATGCAGGTGTCAGGTGGTTGGCTCTTTTGAAAAATGGATTTCAATACAGGATTCTGTTAGAGAAGCGCTATTAACCAATTCCTTTTGTAAAATCCCTTTAAGGGGGGAATACAGTTAATTCTCGGATGCTTTATTCACAGTAACAGTAACAGTACGGCCTTCTAGCAAACATAATGTCATGCTTTCTGATTAGATGAAAGGAGGTTCTATTTTAAGATAAGGAAAAGGTTTATTACAGTGAGAGCTGTAAAGTTGTGGAAATTTCTCCCCGAGGCTGTTGGAGAGTTTCATGAAAGGGTTGCATGTCTTTTCAGTGAGCAGACAAATTAAAATTTTACAGCCCCTTAATAAGTTATCAGCCTTGGTTTAAATTTCCTTATTCATTTGTCTGTCTGTTTAACCTGTTTAAAAAGAGGTAGTTCTCCTTTAAGTTACCTTTTAGTATGTTAGAGAATAGCCTATTTTTATCAACTTTGCAGCTGATTTTATAAAAATATGAAGAACAATTGGCAACATTGCACACTTATTATGTTGAGTAAAAGAACCATATCACCTTCAATATTATTCTTTTTTACAACTCTTATTACATTCCCCCAGCAAGGTTTTAGAAACCAATCAGAATGTTGCTTTCTTTATTTTACAATAACTGCTCGCCAGTGATGTTGGCTTTCACACTATAATAAATATGTCCCCTAAAGTGTTACAGTAAATAGATTATGCCTCAGCTTTTCCCTGCGTAAGACAACCAGCCAAATTTAAGACAAGCAGTGCAGCTTGAGTTTCCCTATAAAATGTAAATGATTATATTTTTATTTGTTTGTACTTCCCTTTTTTGATTCTGTTATATAAATTAAACATTCAGATAAAACAGATAAGTCACACCAAAGTGTGGAGCCAGTCTATTGAGTGCATAGAGACAGTTAGTCAGAATGAGTACATGCAATTGCTTATAAGTTCTGTAATGATTTCTGTTCAGTTCAATACCTAATTCTATTGTTTGATACTGAACATATTTTCCTGTGGCACTTTATCTACCTAATTGAATTATATTGAAAAGGGTAAGACATTGAAGCCCTGTAATTATAAATGCTTTAATTTTAATCTCAGAGAACATTAAGGTTTATCAGGAGAACTGATAAATACTGGAGGTCATTCTCTTCAGAAGCTTTCCCTCATGTATCGCATCTGTGCCATTTCGCTTCTCCAAAAAATGTGTGAAACTTATGAAAAATGTGCGAACTGGTGAAAAAATTGTAAAACGGGACTCTCTTGACCCGCGTAACATTTTTTGATTTCACTGTGAATCCATGGCTGGCGAAAAAAAATGGTTAACGTTACTCATGTACAGTAAATGGGGCCCCAGAACCAATGTAACCAAGATAAGTGTGTTTACTATTTTAGATTAGTGTATAGCATACAATTGCAGAGCCCTCTACTCTCATTTCTAGTGCTAAGTACCATGTATCTTCATCTTTTTTTTGTAGTGGCAGTATGTGCAAATGCAGCATGTCACAAGGGGAGGTCCATTTATCCAAATTCTGATGTTTTGAAACCATGAAAAAACTAATTTCAACTAAAACCACAAATGTCTAGTTACGACCGAATAAATACAAAACAAAAACCTCAAATCTTCACAAGAAATAAAAAAATATAAGAATATTCATGCTCTTCAAAACAAAAAACCCTGAAAACCTCTAAAACAATGAATAAAATAAAAGATTGTTAGAATTTGCTCTCATTGATTGCTTCATGACCTCCACAGCTTTTAGATGTCGTAGTTTTGTCCTTTTTTAATGTTTTTTTTCACTTAATAAATTACAGATTTTATAGTTTCCACATAATTAGTAAAATCCACAATTTTTAGCTCTAAAAACCACAACTTGTGAAAAATAAATAAATACGAACTTTAGTAAATGGGCCCCTTATTGTCTTAATATTTGATGCTGTAGTAGGATCAGTAATGGGAAGGGTGGAATTATGGGTTA
Source organism: Xenopus tropicalis (assembly GCF_000004195.4). Classification (NCBI taxonomy): domain Eukaryota; kingdom Metazoa; phylum Chordata; class Amphibia; order Anura; family Pipidae; genus Xenopus; species Xenopus tropicalis. Next base: position 77,376,840 of record NC_030682.2, on the reverse strand, counting down.
AAATTCTGGATTTCACAACACAAGAACTTCATTCTTTCAAAGGCTATAACCACCTAAATATTTTTTCAAGCAACAATAACAACATACCTCCATATAACACCATCTTGCTTTTAATACATTCAAGTATCAACCAACCTGCTTTGGCCAGAAATGTACATCTGACCAGATATTTTTACACTGCTGCTGAAGGATACAGATAGACTGTAAGTTTTGATATAATATTACCGATCACAGATCATTTTACACATGACTTCACTACTATCAACAAGAAACACTTGGCTCTACTGAAAATGATCTATAGATGGATATACAGGTATTGTAGCTCTTAGCCAGCTATAATTAGAAACTCTCATGAGAAGGATAGCTAAACCCACATAAAATATCTCTTTAACATTTGAGCTCACTGTGTATCAACTTTAATAAAAGCTATTGCTCTGGAGGCTGAATTGGTTGAGGTGACACACCATATCCTAATGTAATGAGATATCTACATACTGTGCTGGAGGTTGCTGTATACCTTTGTAAGCAAATAATCATATTCTTCTTCTACAGTTAACTGTGGGTCTACAAAACCCTAGGGTGACTGATATCAAGGACCCATTTTTGCACATATTAGACAAATTATTAGATTAAGGGGGCCATTTACTAATGCTTAGATTTTTTTTAGCACTAAAAGTCGTAACTCTTTCAAGACTAAGGAGCAGATTCATCAAAGTATGAGTTCGAATCCTGAAATGGGTAAAATTTGGATTAGACACGATAATTTCTGATGATCGGAAAGGTCACGAAAATTATTACAAAAATAGCCACAATAATATTGTATTGGCGACTCGAAAGTCACAAAATTTTCGTAACCGAACAATCATAAATGGCGGGAAAACCTTTCTGACTTTGATCTTTCTGTGCATGTTTTTGGAAGCCTCCCATAGGACTCAATAGCACTCTGCAGCTCCAACCTGGCCAAAGGAAAGTCACGATAATGAAGCTTTAATGAATCTGAAACTTTTGTACTCGTTGCGACAAAAACGATTTTGCTGCTCAGAAAAAACGCAGATAACACGCTGTTCTGTAAATTAGAAAAAATACGAATTTTTTGTATTCAGAAGCAATCGTACTTTGATAAATGTACCCCTTAATATGCGTCCAAACGACTCCAAATCCACTCATTCGCCAGCTACAACTTGTCGAGATCATGTAGAAGTCAATGGCAGATGTCCCTTCCTATGAGGATCCTTCTTCGCGTTGAAACATTAGAAGATTTAGAATTTTTGACTCTGGTTTTTTGTGTGACAATTTGAATAAGTAGAGGTTTCGCAACTTTTCAGAGACTTTTTCCCACGTGTACTTTTTCAGTTCAGAATGTTCTGAATCCAGATTTTGGATGGAGGCTAACTATTAAGTAAAGTTGATGTAGTTCAGTGCCAGTAAAGATAGTCCGCTTTCTTTTTGCTGATAAATTATGTATCTTGATGTGAATGCAATTTCTCAAGAGCTATAACTCAGCTACCTATATCATCCCCCACAGAGTGTTATGCTGTGCTGCTCCAAAGCTTTGCAATCAAGTTGGTTTATTAACTCCCGACTGTCCTAAGTAACCCTCCCAAAATTAGGTTCACCTTGTCTTTTTGCAGGTATAAACAACATCTGCAAGCTCTTGCCTCATTAATTACACAAAAATTGTTGTAATGCTCTGAAGAATTGAAGGTTTATTTTATATTAATAATGTCCTTGTACTTTAATCATATTTGGAAGGCACAAAATACAGAACTTAAGAAAGAATGGCATCAAAGAACTAGATTTTATTATTAATATTTACACATTAAGAATGGCATAGAAGTGGCATATTTATTAGTTATTGAAATACACCATCCATTGGCAGTTGAATGTGGAATGTGGTATACTGTAAAAAATTACATTACAATACAACAAGCCGTGTAATAAATGTTGCTGTATTTGTAGCCAAGTGTAAAATTATGGCATTGTGCTAGGTTGTATAAAAACCAGCATTGAGCATCAGCACTTTTTAAACAACAATACACACAACTTTCTATGCCAGATACTCTTTGCTGGTTCAGTTTTACCCATTGATTTTAATAAATTATCCATGGGTTGAGTAGGTGTAAAATAATAGGTAATTCCAAGTGTTAGTCTGGGGCTAAATACAGTATAATACAAATACTGTAATTAGATTTTTGTGTCACCACATATGGTGTTGATTCACTCACTTTTCATAAATAAGTCATTTATTTTATACCACTTATTTTATACCAAGTTTCTTAGCTGTACCAGTATAAATACTGTACTAAATATCTTTGCAAGTGATGTTGATTTGCTGAGTTGTTTTATTACTTGCCTTTCTATTATACAATTAATCACAATTAATCACAATACATTAATTACAGTATACAGGCTTATATTCTGACTCTGTTCACCTTGCATTATTCAGTTATATTGTGCATTGGTAGCACAACAGAAATACAACCAATTTAATTTTTGGCAGAGTGAGAGGTCTTTAATTAGTCTGGTCAGTTCATAAGTGTTGCAGAAATCTAGTTAAATCACATTTGCATAATAATATGATATAAAATAATTTGTATGTGCCCCAAATACAACAGGTGATTCTTTAATTTACTGCAAAGACACATGTATTCCATTTTGAAGTCAAAACCTTGATTTCTGTTTATTTGCACACTGATCTATCTAAAATTATTTGTTATTTCACATATCTTTGTCCAGGATGTGTGGCCAATCAATGTGCATTGCCACAACCACATGGAAAATGCATATCTAAGATGGTAAAACAAGGCAGATAGCAGAAAAGTGAATGAATATGTTAGAGTAACTTATTTGCCTTGTGTTCGTATATTTTTATTTATATAACACTACTTGTGTTTGCAGTGCTGTACACCAGAACAATAATTATAAAGAACAAATAGGGGTGATTACAATTATATATACAAATTAGTTATATTATAGAGAAAAGAGGAAGGAGATCCCTGCTCCTTAAAGCATATAGTTACCTTTCTTTCCCTCCCCTGTACCTTCGACAATGAGACACTGAAAACAATGATTGATATGGAAAGTGAACCTAGAAATTGGATTTGTTTGGATGCTAAACTGGAAGGGAAGTAATATAGGTATTTTACCATTTTAATGATGATCTTAATTTGACTCTCCTTTTCTAAAAGGCCTATGGAACATTTTGCAATTTCCCCACCAGTGGAAAAAACAAAGCAGGAGAAAACCCTCTGAATCTACGCTCATTGACAGGATGGGAATCTGGTTTAGACCAAACCTACGCAGGGAACACTTATAGGTGGATTCCAGTCCTGTCAATGCAAGATACGGGAGATTAGTGGGGCTGAATTGGTGTTTTACATCAGTGCAGATAGCGCAATTAATGCCATAGACCTACTGCTCTTTTGCTTAAGACACCTAAGATAAATACATGCTGATGATCTTTTCAGCATTTAAATGTATTACTGAGTGAATCTTATTGGATCTTTTGGATTACCCCATCAAATGAACTGTAGTCACCCCTTTCTATTGTCATTTTTAAGTCAATTATAAGTTTCAAATAATATTGGGATCAGTGTTGTTGTTTTTATAAAATATCTCTGCACAAAAAAAATAGATGAATAGCCTGTTAATTTAAATGGAGACTATACAAATAGACTGAGCACTTTAAAAAAAAAAAATCCACAGACTGAGTAAACTTTGTAATTGTAACCAGCATTCACTGGTTCCTCCAGGCTGATTAATCGACAGTGAAAGAGATTGAAAAAGAAGCAGAAAAAGGCCAACAGTGGCAAGGAATTCAAGAACAGGTCATTTTATTTTTATATTTATCATTATGTACACTACATAAAGTCAGTGGAAGAAATCCTTTCAGTTATTAAAGTGACCTTTACTAAGTAGAATTCCATTCCACTGAATATTGCATACCTTGGTGCATTTATCTGAAAATAGAACAATACATGGTCGGCAAGCAAATGTATATGTCTCAAAATTCCCACTTGATCTGTGTTCTATATAGTATGTTACTGTAAACAGCCTTAAACATGATATAACAATTTACCCTTAATCCATTTTATATCAGTGTGCTTCTCAATAGTCTCTAATGTTATAAACCAAAAAGACAGATGACAGCCCAGAAGACATGTATAGGATAATATAATAAAAATATGCACAATTAGTTTGTCCTTTGGACAAACAATTTTTCCTTGTACATATTCCTGTATTTGATCTAAAAGATTGTTTGCAACAGTGCAAACATCTTGGGGCTGGTCCATCAATGTTCAAATTGGAATTTTTACTTTGGCTCAAAGTTTTAAGACTCAGGAATTCGAATGAGAGATTCCAAAATTCTGATGTTTGATATTTATTAAGTGTGAAAAATTTCAATGTAAAACTTCAGCATCTAAACGTTTGCACAACATGTAAGCAATTTTTAAATAAAATTTGCTGCGTTGAAGTTTTTCACAGTTTTATTCATTCCATTTTTTTTAAGATTCAAATTTGTTAATAAAAAGGGCAGTTGTTCAAATTTGGTGTTTTATTTTTGTGCCAAGAAATATTCCACATTCAAGCAGGTCTTGTGTAAAACTGTCTAATGGAGTGTGAAATGTTTTTTTCTGTTTACAATATTTATTATATTTCCCTAACAGACTTAAATGTAATAGATTTTTTGAAATAAAAATTGTTTATAAACTGCCTCTATTTTCCTGCACTGTATAATGAGATTTAATTGGCTCTTTTTTGATAATGCTGTAACATGATTGTAAGCAATCTTTTCCTTTAAAGGCTTCTCACGCTACACAACAATCACAATACAATGCAGCACCCAACAACACATCTATCACCCAGATAAGTCTCAGTCTCTGGGTCTCCAATTCAGGCTCACCCTTTACTGTGGCTCTCTACCCAAGTCTCTTTACCTACTTTCCCTGCTCCTTGTAGGGGGAGAAACAAATAAATATGGATTCACCCCCTACTTATACAATGGGGGGAGCTACACTGAACATGATCTGAAATACCAGAAAGTCTTCCCCATGGTTTTTCACCAAGTGCTAGGGCCCATAGACTGACCCAAATACATAGTTACATAGTTACATAGTTACATAGTTACATAGGGTTGAAAAAAGACCATTGTCCATCAAGTTCAACCCATCCGAGTAAACCCAGCACACAACCTATACTAACCAATCTATACACTCACATACATAAACTATATATATACAACCAGTAATACTAACTGTAGATATTAGTATCACAATAGCCTTGGATATTCTGCTTGTTCAAAAACTCATCCAGGCCCCTCTTAAAGGCATTAACAGAGTCTGCCATTACCACATCACTAGGAAGGGCATTCCACAGCCTCACTGCCCTCACCGTGAAAAACCACCTACGCTGCTTCAAATGGAAGCTCTGTTCCTCTAATCTATAGGGGTGACCTCTGGTGCGCTGATTGTTTTTATGGGAAAAAAGAACATCCCCCAACTGCCTATAATCCCCTCTAATGTACTTGTACAGAGTAATCATGTCCCCTCGCAAGCGCCTCTTTTCCAGAGAAAACAACCCCAACCTCGACAGTCTAACCTCATAGCAGACTAGTGATGCCATTTCAGTGGCTAAGGTACTATATCATATGTATATATCATATTTTGAGCATCTGTTGTTGCTGGAAGCCCAAATAGAACAGTGTTGTCATGATAACACCATTACACCCTGTTGCATTAAAATGTAATGACAGTGGCTCCCACACCTACAGAGACATCTGCTGGGGTGCCGACACAGAGTGACAAGGGCTATGCATGTTATTTGCTCTAAGCCTCTGAGAAGCTCATCTTCCCTTTTCTGTTAGGTTTCTGGATTAATTGAAGAGTTTTCATTCCGATGAGCTGTCATTCATCAGAGACAGAAGAGCTGGAACAATAGTTCAATATTTTTCAACAACAAAAATAATCCAGTATAAACAGCATGAATCCTATATTATGTTAGCACAGAAATCAAACCATTTATTATTATTATGCTTTATTTATATAGTGCTAAAATATTTGTAAGTGCAGACTTTGCAGTGAGTATACTGTATATAATTTACACCAGTATCTGCTTCAGTGGAGCTCACAGTCTAAGGTCCCTATTAAGTATGGACTCACCATGGTCAATTTTAGCAATAATTGCTAAGTAACTTTGCTATCCAGAAGAAAGCAATACATAGGCAAAGGCACCTCTTATATATTTACACAGATGTACAGAAAGTTTTTTTTATTTTAAACAAAATTCCACTTCCAATTATATATAGCTTTAAAGTTCATAAATGAATTTGGCACCTCTTTGCTTCAGCTTGTAATTAGGTCTAACTAAATTGGTCATGGTACATTTTCTCCAAGCAATTAAAAAATGTTTAAAAATCCACAAATCAGCTGACTGAATTGCCTGGCCCAAAATATTGATGGAACTAAGATCACATGATTGATTTTCAGAATTAAAGAGCACAAACCTTGCAGAGTTTGGTTTCCATTAATGTAATTTCATATCCAACCACCCCTCTGCACACAGAGTAAAGCGGCCACAAAGATCATTTGATTAAAAACATCCCTAAAAAGAAATAGAGGGGCATATTTATTTTCATCAATATTTTGGCATTATCTATAAAGTCAGAAGTAAATACTAAATGATTAGCTGTTGTAAATGAGGAATAATTTTAAGTCAATAACGCGTAAGTGCACTTTGAACCTAAGTGATTGATTCAAAAGTTACCATACCAGTCTCACAAGATATCACAAGCCTGGATAGAGAGGTGCTACTTAGCACTACATAAATGTGTCACTAGTGTCAGATGAATGAAGTGTTTATCGTGCAGTGAATGTTAATGTTTCACTTAGAATGATGTCAGATCAATATCCCCATAAATTTAGATTTATTCAGATAAGCAGCTATATGTTTTGTGTTCTTTCACTAAAATAGATTAAAGGTTTCCTGGAACATACAGTAATCAATATCAGCAGCTAAGACTTATGTAAGGTATTTCCCAATATATAGCGGAAGAGGGGGGAAGAGAAACTGCACAATCGGGTGGTTGTTTTCATATTGGCAAAAGAAAACTTGGCAATTACAGGTCTTTTTTGCTTTGTGTCAAGCTATTTTTTCCTACAGACAAGATTAGTACAGTGACTACAGTGAAAATTAGAATACATGCTGCCCTGTTGTGTTTACACTGCTTATGGTGTTAGATTAAAGAAATCATGAGAAAATGAGCAGTTAATGATATCTAATTTTTTTCAGTGATTATCTATTCTACTAAATGTTTAGCTGCCACCCTGTTACAATAAAATTATGATATACAAGATGTCTATGTTGCAAGTAGTAAGGCTAGGCACTAGGAATGCACACAATTCCAGATTTGGGTGAATGTGAGCTTTTTCTGCAGGATTAGGATTCAGACAAGTGACTGGCCAAAGTGAATCCAAATCATTTGCATGTGCAAATTAGGATTCTGATTTGGTCAAATCTGTTGAATGTTAAGTATTTGGTCCAATTCTAAAAAACAGTATTCATTTCATCTCTCTTAGGGCTTCTTGTTGGGCAGCCCTTTTTACGTGCTGGGTTTGATTTTATTTTCTACCCTGGCCAAATTTGCATTAAGCTTCATTTTTGTAATTGCAGTAAAATGATACAGCTCAAAATCTTGTTTGCCCTTGCAGCTGCTGCCTGGCATTGCTTGCTACAGCCAAGTTTATTATCTTCAAGGACTCCAAGGTCCTTCTCCATTATGGATTTGCCTAGTGCAGTCTCATTAAGGGTATAAGTGCCATTAAATGTTATTGGTTTGAGTGCAATTGCACTTAGAATGCCCATTGTAAAAGACATAGATATATTTTATATATCTAGTCAGTTATGGGTATAAGGGAATACATAGGATAATGTGTCCTGAAGAGTCTAAGCCGAAATGTTGCATCAAACACCATTTGTTTTTTTTTTTTGCTTCATACAAGTCCTGTGAGTGCAGTTTGTTTGTGCTAATTATGTTATGTTAACCATGCACCCAGGCAGTACCTGGAGTTCTCTGTGTGCACCATTCCTGGACTTTTAATATATATATATAAATATATCTCCTTTGCAGTGACTTCCTAAGAATATATATAAATCAGCTTTCTATAAGATATTTACAGGACGTAGAATCTATGTCCTGTGTATAAAAGTACCTAAGTGCCATAGGATGTAGATTCTACATCCTACTGCACTTCCAGATTACCCCAGCCCCTAGACAACGAGCAGAGGCTGGGAACCAGTGGTCCCTGGGCAGGGGCGGGCTGATGCGACCGGGCGCCCTAGGCAACCTGGTCGGCTACCTCGCCCCTGCACCGCTACATCGCAACCCCCCCCCGTGTGTTTTAACGCGCATGCGCAGTTCGAGGATGGGGGGGCGCGGCGCGGTGTGCAAAGCGCGATACGAATCGGCGCAACGCAAGCTGTACTTGGGGTAGGCAGGCGAGGCTGCTGCCTCGCGCCCCCCCAATCGTTGCGCCCTAGGCAGCTGCCTCTTCTGCCCCATATGAAATGTCAGACACGCTGTCTATGCATGCCTGTCATTTCCTGCTCTCTCCTCCCTTCCTCTCCCTCTCTCTGCATACTCACGGATCAGAAGAAAGAAGCTGCAGCACGGCTCCTGGGTCCTTCCTCCCACCACCAGAGGATCTGTGTGACAGCTTGTCGCAGGTAAGTGTTAAAAAACACACATACACACACATACTGCAATACACTAATGCACACTTACACACAAACACATACATTTTGGGGGGGATGGGGGGTTTCACACATTCACAGCACTTACAGCACTCACAATTACTTGCACACTAACACACATGCACACAAAACACATTTTGCCATGTGTACACACACACACACTTTTTTTTATCGCATCCTTTTTATTCTTGCCTGAAAAAAATGTTTTATTGCCATTGTGGATAGCGTATTCGCTAACCGCGCTGCGCAATACCTTTTGTGTATTATTTTGGTGTTTTCATTACATTTTCTGTGATTTTGGTGCATTTTTAGTCATTTTATCGCATTTTCAGTTATGCATAGTTGTTGTTCGCTTGACTTTGTAAAACTAATTTGCCCAAACCAAAATACTCAAACTGTGATTCTGACTGCAGATATCACTAGTAAAAAAAAAATTGATTTTAGTGATCTTTTTTGGATTGTAGCAATTTTACTTCATTTCACATTGTTCTATGTTACTTGTCTTTGCACATGGACATTTTGTCTGCTGTATTTCAATTTGGCTTCCTCTGTACCCCACATAGTTTAGTAAATCTATGCATATAGGGCATCAAACTGTTCAGTAGACACCTGGCGTTCATATTTAGAGTGTTTTTTGTTGGAACATTATGAAATGTGGGGGAACATAATAGGGCAAAATGCAAGTTTGCAGTAGAAAGATGTATTTACCCATTTTTGTTTTGTCAGAATGTGTACTTTTGGAAAATATATGGTTTTCTAGGGTCTCCATACTGTTAGGGGGTCTTATGCAGGGCCGCCATCAGGGGGGCACAGGGGGTACAGCCGTCCCGGGCCCAGATGATTTTACCTTTAAAAGGGGGCCCAGCCATGCTAAAGTTTTCTTAGTAGCTCGGGCCCCCTTAAATCGATTCCGGGCCCCCTGTCATTGGTGGTCAGCGGGTGATCCCATTGGTCGTGCCCCGTGCGTACATCACGTCAGTACGTACGGGGCGCAACCTTATAAAAGGGCCTGGCTTCTTTCGGCCCTCAGAAGCGCCGAGGTGTCATGCAGGAAGGGCCATGCCTGAGGAGCGCGAAGCTGCCGCCGCTGCTGCCGACGACGAACAACAAGATGCTGGCTACCAATGTACTGGGGGAAGGGGGGCACAGCTGGCTACCAATGTACTTGGGGAAGGGGGGCTAAGCTGGCTACCAATGTACTGGGGGGGCACAGATGGCTACCAATGTACTGGGGGGGCACAGCTGGCTACCAAATATACTGGGGGGGCACAGCTGGCTACCAATGTACTGGGGGGGCACAGATGGCTACCAATGTACTGGGGGGGCACAGCTGGCTACCAAATGTACTGGGGGGGCACAGCTGGCTACCAATGTACTGGGGGGGCACAGATGGCTACCAATGTACTGGGGGGGGACAACTGGCTACCAAATGTACTGGGGGGGCACAGATGGCTACCAATGTACTGGGGGGGCACAGCTGGCTACCAATGTACTGGGGGGGGCACAGCTGGCTACCAAATGTACTGGGGGGGCACAGATGGCTACCAATGTACTGGGGGGGCACAGCTGGCTACCAAATGTACTGGGGGGGGCACAGCTGGCTACCAAATGTACTGGGGGGGCACAGCTGGCTACCAAATGTACTGGGGGGGCACAGCTGGCTACCAATGTACTGGGGGGGGCACTGCTGGCTACCAATGCATTAGGGGGGCCCTGCTGGCTAACAATGTATTAGGGGGGCCCTGCTGGCTACCAATGTATTAGGGGGGCCCTGCTGGCTACCAATGTCTCATATATGTGAGTCCTTTGTACTGGTGGGAGGGGGGCCCAGAAATTTTTTTTGTGAGGGGCCCCGTGATTTCTGATGGCGGCCCTGGTCTTATGGCACATAATACACATGCCAGTATGCACTAACTTCCTTTTGGGGTCTCTAAATGCCAGATACTTTGGTGATCCTATGCACAGTGTTTTCTTGGTACCTAATGTTATGTGGGAGATAAGGTGCTTGAAAATGGAAGGTTTGATGCGATTCTCAGGTATTTCATCTAAACCAGCAATTTTGGGAAAGCATTGCAACTCTGTAGTTTGGAGTAGAAAGACATGAATGCCCATTTTAAATTCACCTGAATGTGCACTTTTCGAAAATATATGGGTTTGGGGGGTCAATGTATTTTTTTGTGTTTTAATCCCACAGAAAATGCAGTAATCATGTTGAATTTTCAGTAGATAAAGAGATCTGTGGGGCAATTTGTATGTACAAACTTCCTTTTGTGGTCTATAAATTCCAGATACTTTAGTAATCCTATGCACAATGGGCATCAAACTGTTGAGTGGACCCTAGGCTTTCGTGTTTAGGATGTGTTTTCTTGGTACCTAATGCTATGTGGGAGACAAGGTGCTTGAAATTGGAAGCTTTGAGGTGATTTTTTTTAATTTTCATACTGTTTTATAGAAACTGCTAAATTCAGGAAAGCATTGCTGTATGGTAGTTAGGAGTTGGAAGACATGGTTACCTATTTTGGATTCGGCAGAATGTGTACTTTTCAAAAATATATGGTTTCCTTGGGTAAACCTAATGTTCCAGGATTTTTAGCTTTGGAATATAAAGTATGCCGTATTCTGCTGTAATGCTTTGAAAATTTGGTAATATACTGCTGGGAGTTTTTGATCTATAGAAGTCAGAAATCTCCATAAAACTATACATATCAGGTATTGGCACATTCAGGAGACATGAGGCTTTCCAAAATCAGTTGAATTTTGTCTAAAAAATAAAATATGTTTCTGGTATGTTTCGATATCATGAAAAATATAATTTTTTCTTTTTTTTGTGTTTGGAGCTCTAAATCTGGTTTCAGAAGTGGAATTTGGAAAGCTCAGGTTCTCCTGAAAAAAACAATATATAGTTTGCCTACCTAAACTTAACCCTTCTCCCTGTAAAAGCCCCTAAATTGAGAGAGCACAGAATGTTTACAAAACGTCTGGCACTGAGGGGAACCGAAATGTCAAATTCTGCTGGCACTTAAAGGGTTAAGCCTTTTAATTCTTAAGGATACAACACAAATATCAGCACACTACCTGCCCCTTAAGCACTAAAGAGATTAGTAAGGAGTTACTGAAAAATAGTTTATATCTGAAATTAAATACTATGTGACATATGTCTCATATTATTCACTGGAGAAGTGTAGCCACCTCAGCTTATTGTTAATTTTAGAACAAGGACAGCCTATTTGTATGCAATAAATCTTCTGTCTGCTAGAGATATTTATTGAAAGGGCTTTTAACTTATAGACTTTTGTCAAAAAATATTTTATAGAAAAAAGAAGATAATCAGAAGTCCAAAGTGTCAAAGGTTTTATAAAATCTACAGTGTACTAAAAACTGGACATTTGGGTGGACCCCTCCCCCCTTGAGCATTAACATTTGCACCAAAGCAGATTATTAATTCTTAGCACTGTGCAGCATTTTGGCTCAATGAAAGAAAAAGTTCATGAGAATTTTAGTTTTTTTTAGAAAATTAATGAGTGTAGCATTGACCCCCTTGAGTTTCATTGACCCATAAACTATAACATGGTATATTTATCAGGCAAGACAAGTTTGAGCACAGAGATTTTCTAATGAAAATAGGATTGGATTTTTCTAGTGCGATTAACACAAGATGTTCGTGGCATTTTAAGCATAAGTTCATAACAGTTAGTGCCATCAATTGGCAGGATTCACCTTCAAATAGTACATGTGTAGAAAATCCATAGACTGCAGTATACTGGTATACTGCAGTCCTTGATAGTGAAGGCCATCGAAGCTACACAAATCCATAGGGACTGATGGAGGCCAAAGGGTTTTTTTGTTTTTTTTTGCAATAAACATCTAGGATGAATAATTTACAGGATGACAAATTATTTAAATGTAGGTTATAGAACAAAAATCACATTCAACCATTTGTCCCTCAAAAAGACAACATATGAATGAATTTGCTGGAGAGCTTTTATCACAGGGACACTGGCAAGGTCTGTTTGAGCGCATCATGTGGTAGAATTGGAGACTGCAATGGGATTGGCTGGGACACTTCAAAGGGTGATTTGCTTCTGAATGCGTTAGATCCCTGTGGAATGGGGATGAAAGGGATGCCTACCAGTAGGACAATAATAAAAAAAAATAACAGTGGTAAGAAGAAAGTCAGGTGGTCTTATAGGTAAGGATTAATTTTGATTGGCTATGGTATAGGTCCTACATCATGTCTGGGAGAAGCATACTGCCCATCCATACTGACATGGAAGGACCGCAGAAGAAATTATGTTGCAAGAGCCTGTTATTGTATTTAATACATGTATATTCTATTATTAAATTATATATGTTTTCCAATTAGAACCAAACTTAAGTTTAATGCATCACATTAGTCATCACATACTGTAAAATGGATTACACATGTATTAAAATTAGTGATACAGCAGTTGATTTTCATATTTCAGTTAATTGCATTAAAGAAGGCATTTGGTATACCGGTACATTTCTGTCTAGTCTAAATTATTCTGTATCAAAGTTTACCATTGTTTTAAAGAAAATACATTTTTAAATGTCTCATTATAAGTATAAGTTACATCTCCTCAAACCTGAAACAATTCAAAGATTTTCCATTTAGTTTGACAATACTAATGGCTATTTTTTTTATTTTTCAGCCGGACCCTGCTGGCAGAGACATAGCAATTCGGCCATTCCTGGAGCATTGTGAGAACACGCATATGACCATTTGGCTGGGAATAGTCTATGCTTACAAGGGGCTTCTTATGGTAAGAGAAAAATGAAAGAGTAGTATTAATATATGCAGTGTTTAGTATTGCTGTTAAACTTTGGTCAGATATTTATTTTTTAAATGATGGTTTAAATTAGCTAGTTTCCATGTTAAAAGTTAAGCAGCAATTTTGTTCAATAACGTTCATTTTGGTTCTGGCAAACAAGAATTTTTATTCCTGGCATCACAAGAAAACCAGAGATTGCATTTACTTGGCCAGAACCAAATTTCAGTTCAGAAAATATGAGGCAACTGCACATGGCTGTTTAGCCAAATTAGACATATTACTATTTTTTTAAAAAAAAAGTGTGAGTTTAATTAGAAGTTCTACTAGAACTTTAATGACTTTTGAAATCTTGTTGTTTTGGTAGGGTTGCTACCAACATCTATAGCAACAACCATAATTCACGTGATTGATTCATTGGTATCAAAATTAGAATGCATTTATCATATAGGAATAATGTAACAAAACGTAAGGAGTTTGTCTATAATGGATACATAACTAATTGTAATGTATTACTCTACTACACTGCTAGAGATAGAGTAGTTTACATCTATTTATTCATTCCTTAAGCAGCATGACTGCTATGCTATTGGGAGGATTAGAACAGTGGTGGAAGCTATTAAGCAAAACTATCCACAAATATTTATAGTATTATAATCTGCTCTTTTCTCTTAATAGTTGTTTGGGTGCTTTTTGGCATGGGAAACTCGGAATGTAAGCATACCAGCTCTGAATGACAGCAAATACATAGGAATGAGTGTGTACAACGTGGGTATTATGTGTATAATAGGAGCAGCAGTATCCTTTCTCACAAGAGACCAGCCTAATGTCCAGTTCTGTATTGTGGCATTAGTAATCATTTTCTGCAGCACCATCACACTCTGTCTTGTTTTTGTGCCAAAGGTGAGTGATTTTCATTTTTCTAAATAAAGACCAATGTATTGTATGCTTTTATTAAAAGATGGTACTTATTAAAATTATACAGAGCAGTCTTTTAACAAAGGTTAAATGCTTATCCCTTAGCAAAGGATGGCATTTTGACAAACAGCACCAGCTTGACCATAGAGCAGCCCTCACCAATTTCCAAAATTTGTGCATCATTTCAATATGGAGCTCTCTGTTTATTAGGCCAAGACTAATCAAAGGTATCAAAAGGCCAATTTCTAAATGTTTTTAATTTGTGAATTTTATTTTTAGATAATTATAATCATAATCTTAGGGGAAGTATTAACATAATTCTTTCTGAATACAGTCAGTTGCGGATTTTGCATTGTGTAAATGGATAACCTTGTGGTTTTGTAGTTAACAGAAGCTTCATAAACTGTCCAGCTGGTCCTTTGTGCCAAGCTGTCCATTCTAGCTAGAAAAAGTGTTGATTTCTGTCTCTCTGTAGGCTCTGTTCTGTGTGGGCTTTTTTCAGACATTTGGAAGACTGAAAATATCCTTAACACTGATGATTAATTAGAAACACTCCCTTTTCATAACAATACTAATCTAATAAAGCACAATCAATTTTCCACTGATTTGCATAGTATACTAACACAGCTGCGAGCTGGGGCATTGGTGTTTAACTTATGAGCTACAGTTATTTTTTAAAGACCCAACCGATGTACCTTATATCCCCCTATAGCAGGGATCCCCAATCTTTCTAACTCGTGAGCCACATTCAAATGGAAAAAGTGTTGGGGAGCAACACAAGCATGGAAAAAGTTCCTGGGGTGCAAATAAGAGCTATAATTGGCTATTTGGTAGCCCCTATGTGGACTGGCAGCCTACAGGAGGCTCTGTTTGGCTTTACACAGAGTTTTATGCAACCAAAAGTTGCCCCCAAGCCAGAAATTAAAAAATGAGCACCTACTTTGAAGCCACTGGGAGCAACATCCAAGGGGTTGAAGAGCAACAAGTTGCTCACGAGCCACTGGTTGGGGATCACTGCCCTATAGTATATAGAACTACCTGTAATTAGAAATTTGTTTATGAAAATATGAGACCTATGGTATTTTACTGCACTTGGTTATGGGAATGGAACACATTTGTCTAAAATATTAGCAAATTATATTATGTTTCTTTATTTTTAGCTTTTTATATATCGAAAAATACAGAGCATTGTTACTGCAATATGGTCCTAGGTGTGCTTGTAGTAGGCTGGGAATCATTGAGGTACAATTTAAAAAAATCTAATATTTCTCACAGAAAAGTATTGCAGTAACACATGTTTTGCTATATTTTGCTGTATTTGGTTGCACACCCTTTGGAAAAAATAACTGAAATCAGTCGCTTCCTATAACCATCAATAAACTTCTTACACCTCTCACCGGGAATTTCGGACCACTCTTCCTTTGCAAACTGCTCCAGGTCTCTCTTATTGGAAGGGTGCCTTTTCCCAACAGCAATTTTAAGATCTCTCCACAGATATTCAATGGGATTTAGATCTGGACTCATTGCTGGCCACTTCATAACTCTCCAGCGCTTTGTAGCCATCCATTTTTTGGGTGCTTTTTGACGTATGTTTGGGGTCATTGTCCTGCTGGAAGACCCAAGATCTCTGATACAAACCCAGCTTTCTGACACTGGGCTCTACAGTGCGACCCAAAATCCTTTGGTAATCCTCAGATTTCATGATGCCTTGCACACATTCAAGGCACCCAGTGCCAGAGGCAGCAAAACAACCCCAAAACATCATTGAACCTCCACCATATTTCACTGTAGGTACTGTGTTTTTTTCTTTGTAGGCTTCATTCTGTTTTTGGTAAACAGAAGAATGATGTGCTTTACCAAAAAGCTCTATCTTGGTCTAATCTGTCCACAAGATGTTTTCCCAGAAGGATTGTGGCTTCCTCAAGTACATTTTGGCAAACTGTAGTCTTGCTTTTTTATGTATCTGTGTCAGCAGTGGGGTTGTCCTGGGTCTCCTGCCATAGCGTTTAATTTCATATAAAAGTCCACGGATAGTTCGCGCTGACACTAATGCTCCCTGAGCCTGCAGGACAGATTGAATTTCTTTAGAACTTGTTTGGGGCTACTTATCCACCATTCGGACTATCCTTCGTTGCAACCTTTCATCAATTTTTCACTTCTATCCACGCCCAGGAAGATTAGCTACAGTGCCATGGGTTGGAAACTTCTTGATAATGTTGCGTACTGTGGACAAAGGCAAATCTAGATCTTTGGAGATGGACTTGTAACCTTGAGATTGTTGATATTTTTCCACAATTTTGGTTCTCAAGTCCTCAGACAGTTCTCTTCTCCTCTTTCTGTTGTCCATGCTTAGTGTGGCACACACAGACACACAATGCAAAGACTAAGTGAACTTCTCTCCTTTTTATCTGCTTTCAGGTGTGATTTTTATATTGCCCACACCTGTTACTTGCCCCAGGTGAGTTTAAAGGAGCATCACATGTTTGAAACAATCTTATTTATCCACAATTTTGAAAGGGTGCCAATAATTTTGTCCAGCCCATTTTTTGAGTTTTGTGTGATATTATGCCCAATTTGCTTTCCTCCCATTTTTTTTGTTCTGTTCCAATACACACAAAGGGAATAAACATGTGTATAGCAAAACATGTGTTACTGCAATACTTTTCTGTGAAAAATTTCTGGGGTGCCAACAATTTGAACCATGACTGTATATGCTCCCTTTCCAAGCTGTTTAAGGTATTGCCCTGTTATTACAGAGAAAGAGCAAGTCAGTCTTTTTTTTTTATAACAGAACACTATAGGAAATAGAATTTACATATTTAGGAGCTTTCTTGATAACAAGATTCTGAAAAAAAGACCCTATACTTGTTAAGTAACACTAGATTTAATTTAAGAGCTGAGAATGGAATATGTCTATAGATATATCATTATTAAATTTTTTGTAGTAATGAATCTCGCAGTTACATGACATTAACATTGAGTCAAGGATGCGTGACAGTTTAGTTCTGAAAGAATATACACTTATTACTTTCTAGCTAATAACACTGAGGACAAATCCTGATGCAGCAACTCAGAACAGAAGATTTCAATTTACACACAATCAAAAGAAAGAGGACTCAAAAACATCTACGTCAGTAACTAGCGTGAACCAAGCCAGCACGTCTCGGTTAGAAGGACTGCAGTCAGAAAATCACCGCTTAAGAATGAAAATCACAGAGGTACATTTTCTTGATTAAAATTTTTCATCAGAAGTTTATTCCAGACATAAAATGCATTACCCAGCATCCTAAGATAGCCGTTTGGCTCTCCATGGGTAGGGAATATCTAAATAGGTGCTGTAATGTTGTACCATATCAACGAATAAGCAGGTAGAATTTATTAATCAAATGTTTAAAAACACAAATCTAATTGATTACTATGGGTTGCTAGATGTCAGCTGTGATATCATTGATGCAGTTCAGTAATGCAGGCAGGTTGTTAACAGTTGACCATCTTTATTACTTACACACAGAGACTAGCTTCCTAATCTCCTCCCACTATATTTACTAAGGCTGCAACATTCTGACCTCCTTCAAAACATATAACTTTATAAAACATAGATTATGCACATACATAACATAGGCAAACTTTTTGCCATTTAATCTTTTTATTACTTTATAACAATAATTTAGTGATATTTTCTTTTATATGGTTTTGTTTCATGGGTGTTAATACTAAAAGGCAGACTAATCAAATTCATGATTTTGGTTTTTCATGGTTTTTCTTTGCAAATTAAAAAAATAAACCCAAACATGAATATAATCAAAAGTATTTTTTTAAAGATCAAATAGCTGCATTTTAGTAAAGACAAAAAGTCAAAATTTACATGAAAGCAAGTAAACATAGTACCATGTTTTCAGGTCATACTCCCTGTGGAAGCGTGATAAATTTATGTTAATAGTTTCTGTAGAAGCAAGCCCAGTCATCAGCGACTGCAACAGTAATCTATAATCAGCTGATTGTGGCAGTGATTGGGAATCAGCAAGTAAAGGTCAAGAACAAGACTTTATACCTTATCATATATAGAAAGATCACAATGCTTATCTGAGTCAACAAGTGTACACTCACTATAAGGGGCTGATTTAGTAAAAATTGTGGTCAAACGTGATTCAAGTAACCCTCAAACAACTGAAATTCCAAAAAATGTTAGGCACCCCCAAGCGACTTAAATCGCTTACCTTTTACCCCGGGCTGGTGCCCCTGTTCGGAGAGAACTTTAACAACAAAGTTGGCTTTTCACTCTAATGCGCATGTGCCGGCCCAGGGATTTCACCGGCAGAAGAAAGAGGAAGAAGGAAGTGCTCACTCGAGGTACCCCGGGCTGGTGCTGTTTTCTCCTAACAGGGGCACCAGCCTGGGGTAAAAGATTAAAGTCACTTGGGGGTGCCTAACATTTTGGCACCCCCAAGTGACTTAGCCTTTCCTTCTCCTTTAAACCATGCCATAGAAGTCATTCTGGAAGTGTATCTTCAAAATTCAAAATTGTGGGTTTTTTTCTGATATTTTCCACTAGTTACAATTGATCAAGAAACTTGAAATGCATGGAAACATATGATTTGCAGCCTTTACCAAAATATTACAGGATTGTGACAAACCCATTTTTATACATTTCTGTAAAATTGAAAATAAAAAATTGTAAATTATGGGAAAGTCATGGTTGTGCTTAATTGCAATCTGGTGTGATTAGTCAAAATCGCACACTGCAAACTGACCTATTTGTTTGTGTATAGTACAGGTATAGGACCCATTATCCAGAATGCTCGGGATCAAGGGTATTCCGGATAAGGGGTCTTTCCGTAATTTGGATCTCCACACCTTAAGTCTACAAAAAAATCAGTAAAACATTAATTAAACCCAACAGGATTGTTTTGCACCCAATAAGGATTATTTATATATTAGTTGGGATCAATTACAAGGTACAGTTTTATTATTACAGAGAAAAAGGAAATCAGTTTTAAAATTCTAAATTATTTGATTAAAATGGAGTCTATGTGAGACAGGCTTTCCGTAATTCGGAGCTTTCTGGATAACGGGTTTCCGGATAAGGGGTCCAATACCTGTACTACAAACTAGTCTGCAATTCTGCAAGAAAACAACAAGAATGTAATCCTTAGGTAGAAAAGTTTTCAATGAAAAATAATTTTTGGTGCAATGTAATGTTCTTTACATTTGTTCTTCATCTTTTCTGATTTCAGACTATAGCAAAAGGTAGCCTTTGCTAACCATGCTTTACATTACTATTTTACCTTTTACCAGTTATTCCATGTTTTGCTTTAATTTGAAATGCTTTTAATAGACATCAACCTTCTGATCCAAACAGGATGTGTCTGCGTGTTAATTATTTAGGCTAGTATATCCACAAGCTAGGAAAAAACAATATACAAAGTACGAACCTGAAAAACAAAAATACTTTAATTAATGTCTAGTTGATTAGTGTCATTATTGCAATGTACCTTTTTAAAGCAAATTCAAATGGGACCTGTCATCATAAGAAATAATTCCAAATTATTTTCTATTGTGTTTGTCAAGCAAGATAAACTTCACTTACACTATACAAATATTCTAAATCTTGTTTCCTTCAGTCTTGGAATTACACAATCACAGCAAGCAGGCAGGCACCATTTTGTGAAAACTGTTATTAAGGCAAGCGTTGTATCACCCTAAATCTTGTTTATATGCCAGAATAGTATGTATATCTTTATTTATAAAGCGCTACTTATGTACGCAGTGCTGTACAGTAGAAAACATTAATACAAACAGGTTGTTAAGATAATAGATAAATACAAAGTATAATAATAAATACAGATAAATACAGCAGCAATAAGTTAAGTGTTGAGGACACAAGAGGAAGGAGGTCCCTGCCCCGTAGAGCTTACAATCTATATGGGAGGGTAACTAACAGACACAAATAGGCAAATATAAATGCTGTAGGTCACAGTGGGTGACACTACAATATAAGTGCCAGTTCCCAGATCAGGTGCTGGGCGAGTGAATAGAATAGAATAGAATAGGGGGCCTGCTACTCATACCCATGCACTGGCTACAAATGTAGATGGTGAGGAGGGGTTGAAAATGTGAGGAGTGCAGTGACATCTAGAAAAGAGCTGAATCGAAAGTGAAAGTACATGTTTTTGGAGTTGACATGTCCTTTAAGAAATTACAGGCTTGAGCTGTAACTATGCTGTAGGATATTTTTGCTAAATTTTCTATTTTCTATTTCCCCATAACACTTCATATGCAATAGTGCTTGTGATTTATGCTATGGAATGTTTCATTTTCATATACAGGGACTTTTGGCTGATCAGGAATCTAGTAACCTACTTTTTGCATGTAAAAGTGCCTCTGAGTTTAACACATAACAGAAGTAGCAGTGACAGTACTACAGAAAAAGTAAACCATAGGGACTATATGCACATATCAAAATTAATAATAATACCCTGTAGATTATACCTCTAGCATAAATAACTAAAGACAAATATGCAATTGTATGCATAATGTCTGACGTACTATACTCCATAAATAGTATTTTATAATAAGTATGTGCCAATGAATAAGAAAGAAACTTCTTCCTAAAACGAATAACTAAATGAATTCTACTTATAGAGAGAGAATTAATTATAGGAGATTATTTTAACCTGGCATATAATAGAATACTGAATAAGCCACACTATAAAAATAAGCACTATTGAGTAATATACTCAATCTCTTGCTAGATTAAATAATAGGTAGCTAAGCCTACCTTATCCACAGCACCAGTATGCCTTAGATTTAATTATTAATGTGTGCATGCATTTAGAAACAGAAAGTAGTATGTACTAGCAATTTACATTTTGACTTAATTATTTTTTTCTACTAAAAAGTCTTTTTGTGACATCACTCGTTTGTCGAAAATGCACATGCATGGTTTATCTCATGAAAACTCAAATATTAATTCCTTGAAAGAAGTGGAATGGAATTAAATATGGTACTTTATACATTATATATGATACTTTTGGCATCAAACCCATGTTGGAGGCCCTAGATTTGTACAGTTCGACACCTATGTTAGTAAATGTGTCCAGAAATGTATTCAAATGTCCTTTTATGCAGTAGACTTTTCAAGGCTAATAGTTAAGTGGTTGCTATGGGTCAATGCACTGATGGAGTGCAGCACATATGTTTGTAAAGGAGCCCCAAGTTGTATTAAAATAGCTTTTTTTTTTTTTTTTTTTTTTTTAAATAAGTATAGTAACATAGATGAGTTAATTAAAGATATTTATGATAAGACTTTTCAGAAAATTAGATTTAGTCCTAGAATTTGATGTACTTAATCTGGCACTTACATGTAATAATTTATATCTTACTATACATTATTCATTACAGATAACTAATCCCCAACCGTATTTGAGCATTAAAATATAGATGCAGGTTTATTAAAGCTGAAGATATGTTTAGATTATTTATTAAATTTTTCTCATAAGAAAGTTTATCAGGAACTCTAAAGTGCATGTAACACAACCTGAATGTGCCCAATTTTGGAAACGTTCCCCTAGCTAGGTAAATGGCTTTGACTAAGTCCTAGAATCTACCTATTCAAATGTATTATATGTTTGCATGTCTATAGGTAACTGGCACAGAGGAGTTCATAATCTAGTTTTAAGCCTCCTAATCATTTAGTGGGTAAGAAATCTCTTAAATCTTCTCAGGATTTGATGTGGCGGGACATTCCTTCAGGCTAATGTCCCACAGGGAGGTTTGTCACTAAAATTTTTAAAAAGCAAGTTCCACTACAGTATGACAGTATTGATATCTATAGGCCTTGTCTAGGACCTTGTTTACCTTAGCAACTAGGCAGTGGACACGAGAGACTAAAATATAAATAGGAGACTGAATAGAAACATAAGGAATACAAAATAAGAATAAGAATAAAATTGTAGCCCTACAGAGCAACATTTGTTTGCCTGCTGGGGTCGGTTACCCTCATTTGAAAGCTAGAAAGAAGCAAAAGAGAAAGGAAAATAATCCAGAAATTAAAAAAAATAATTAAGACCAATTGCTAAGTTGCTAGAATTAGGGTATTCTATAACATACTAAAAGTTAACTTAAGGATAAACTACCCATTTAACTGTATATCACTGTGTGCTTTGAGTTTTTTTATTAAATGTACTGCCTGTAATGTAGAAGGAATTGCTAATAGGGTATCTTTGCTAAGAATTAATATTAAAGTGGATCTGACACATTTTGATATATTTTACAGCTGGACAAAGACCTTGAAGAGGTCACAATGCAGCTTCAGGATACACCAGAAAAAACAACATATATCAAACAGAACCATTACCAGGACCTGAATGATATTCTAAGTATTCGAAACTTCACAGACAATAAAGGTAATGGGCAATAAATATGTTAATCTGTTTGTTTTCTGATCTATTTATTAGCAATGGAAAACGGGAACAAATGTGCACTCAAAATGATATCTGAAAAGATTGGGGAGAGATATGCTGTTTATGCACCACTTTATCTATTGTGTCCAATAATTTTGCATTGTGCTGGGATTCGAGTAGATAGCAGCTCATGTGCTTTTAGATTGAACAGGGGAGAGTGAAAATACTTTTTAAGTGGGTATCAATGCAATTTTGAGTTTAGGGCCAGAATTACGGGTAGGCAGAAGAGGCACATATCTGGGGCACAATGGCACTTACCTACTCCTATTCCTGACCCATATCCCCCTCACCAACCACCTTAACTTCCTTACCCCTGCCTCCATAGTGGTTGTGTGCACATGTTGATAACCCATTACTTTCAGTAATGACAGTGCCATATCCTTAAAACGTAACTGCTATTGTTAAGTAATTTCATAGGCCTGATGAACCAGTAACATTCCCAACAGCTTTAGTTTTAAAGGCTTAGATTAGCAATTAGTGGAAATTAACTAACCACACAATGTTTTGTGCTACCTGCATAATACAAATTTGTTTTATAACATAATATGTATACCATGATACTTTGCTTTGCAGTGATAGAGCACTGTGTAACAATCACATGATGGTGAACAAATAAAGAAAAGGAATTCTGTGAATGAATTCCAAACTCTTAAAAAAAAAAAAAAAAATTTACAGTACATGGGTTTATCCTATAGGCTAAAGCTCACTCATTGGGTTTTAAAGCAGAAGCCAGATGATGGTGAACAAAACTCACAAACCTAAAGCTGGCCATACACGCACTGATAATATTGTACGGTTAGAAGATTTTGATTGGGCGCCATAGAAGGCGCCTAAGCAAAATCTGCTTTCAGGGCTGAATTGGCAAAAGGAGGTAGAAATCCTATTGTTTCTAGCTCCATATCTGACGATTCAGCCCTGAACATCAGTGGATCTTTCGTGCAAAGAATCGAAAATCGCCACGTGTGGCCAGCTTTAGGAATGTGTTATATATAAATAGTCTTGGTCTTGATTTTGCTCTTGATTTTTTGGTCAGGGGAATGTAATCTATTAAGGCAAGCACAAGAAGCAAATTAGATTGCAAAAAATATAACACCACTAGTATGCTATAACACCAGGCCTTTATGATCTCTAAACTGGTGCTTGTGCTTGTTTCAGAAGCCTTTTCACACATGCTCAACCTTGCAGCTTCCTCTCATCCTTACATTTGTAAGAAAGAACCAGAATTTTAGCAGAGATAGGTAGAGTGGTATTATCTTCAGGAATATTTGAGAAACATGGTTTGGTTTTGGTCTGTTTCTTAGGTTAAAATAAGTACAGTCACCTGCTTGAACTTTTCTACACCTGATAAATCTGTAACAGAATTAAAGCTCTGACACTAAACACCTGAGGAAGGACCCATGGAGATGCAGAACATGTTTATGCATCACATCTCTCTAATAAAACTCACTTTACTTGCATTTCAATAGTTCATGGTGAACTTTATGGCTGTATATTTCAATTTACCATGGTCTGAATAACAACGGAATTGGAGCATTATACAGTTTGCATTATACACTCGTTTGGTATGGCAATTTTAAACTTTTTGAATATTTCATATTACTTAATAGTATAGCTGTGAGTGTAAAGCTTTTTATTACTTACAGATGGTGAGAAGGCAGTTTTAAAAAACCACCATGATCAAAAAGCTTCTTCACAATGGAATACAATAGAATCTTCCAAAACCAGTAAAGATCCTATAGAAGACATTAATTCTCCAGAGCAGTAAGTATCAATATTGACAAAGAATACAAAAATGGGATTTAATAAGAAAAATAGATAGAGTAAGGAACATTTGGTGTGTATGTTTTTGAGTTTGTGTTTCTTTCTCATTTTAAAATTCTACATCTTTTATAAAAAAAAAAAACCTCTGCAGCAGGATTTTTTCTTTTTTGAAATTGCATGCTCATGGAAAAATCATCCCCCATGAGGAGAAAAAAACCAATCAATGCAAAGAAAACCAAAGAACTCACATTTTCTTACTATTCACACCTACCCCAGCTACAATACAATACAACATAATCAGTACTCATGTTGTCTAGGTGCCATGTGTGAGTTTTGCATTGTCTACATAATTGCTTTAGAAGGTAAACAGATTTTTGACATACATTTTGTTGAAAAATATGGGGTGCCGTTTGTGCAAAGTACATTTTGTCTACAAAAATACATTCTGTATAGAAAGGACAATCCCCAGTACACAGAATGAATGTGTGGTCATATCCACTGGTAACAAATATACAAAAGACATATTTCTGTAAAAATAATCACTTTTATGCACAAAAGGATATAATTACAAACTAAATTAATAACAAACTCAATTCTGTAAATTTTAAAAAGCAAATGTATAACATCCAAATGTATTATCCAATAACAAGTAATAACAAGTTTTAATTTACTGGTTTTTCTTCCCACTGTTTGAATTGTTTCTATAAAGTATTGCAACAGAAACCTTGTGTGTGTGGGCAATAACAACCTGGCTTGATTAGGAATTTTGGGCAGGTTGAGGGTAGGCCGGAGGTGGAATGACAGGTAGACTGGTAAATTCGCAATACTGGCTACAGCCTTGCCTGGTATTTTACTAGCTAGACTGGCAAAATACTGGCCCCTGAAAAGTCAATAAACATAAGATATTAATAGCATTATTTAAAAAAAAAAAAAAACTCTGGGGGGGCCTCTCAGTATAGTACAATATACAAATAAATATTTATGGTAGCAGTGTAACTCACTATATATGAGACTTATAAATACACCAGTGAGTAGAGCACAAACACATATAGCATAAGCTCCTCCCTCCAAGGATACCAGCTGATTCATATCTTTTCACAGCAATATGAAGTTGCACAAGTTTGCATAACTCTCCCACTGTGACCCTAATAAGCTTTGTAGATGAGTGTTAGTCTCCAATATCAGTCCTTCTCCTAGCCGTAATATTGCACCAGTTAGCTGATAGCACTCTCTTAATGATCTGCTTAGCTATAGTTCAACTACTACATAATATGTGTAGCCATGTGAGCTACTTCAGAATTTGATGCAGACAGGCTGGTTGTATAGTATGATGTGTAGGCCTTATGCGCAGTATCCTAGTTAGCTGTAGTTCAACTACAACATAAATGAGTACTATGTGCAAACAAAAGGGATCATTTACATATTGGTACTTTAGGGGGATCATCATTTATTTATATGATGTATTATGTGTGTGCGTAGTGTTGCACTGGGGTCCAGCAGGGCTGCCACCCCAGGAGCCCCTCACCTCAGTTACCAACTTCTCCACCACTGCCAGCCTTCACCCTCACTCTGTGAGTAATGCACACTGTGTACCCCCTTCTTCCTCCTTGCAGCCGCTATTGGGGTTGGGGGTTGTGTGCCCAAAGTGGATTTTTTTACCTGTGGTTACATAATGTAGTAGTTAAACTATAGATAAGCACATTATTAAGAGACTGCTGTAATCTAACTAGTACAATATTACATAACAATAGGAGCAAGCCAAACATTGGAGTCTAACAGTCATCTACAAAGTTTTAGGGGGGAATTCACAAAAGTGGTGATATTGAGACAAAATAAAAGTGGAGATAGATTTGTCGGATTTTCCACCTAATTCACAAACCTCTATCTCCACTTTTGTGAATTTGTCTTTTAAACAGTTTTCAGAATTGGTCATTTTCCCAACATTTTTTTTATGAATTTGCCTTTAGCTCTTAGTAAATCTGTCGGTGCCATCAAACCCAGTCCCACATAAACACAAGCCTTTGGGGTAAGGAATTTACCTGCAGGATTTTGCATTTCATATGCTATTTGTCATTTCACTTTGGGGCATTTCCTGAGGGGTAATTTTAGTTTGCATAGGAAAACTATACATCATTTTGTTCAGGACAATTTGGGCTTTCTAATGTTTTCTATTTCTGTGTAATTCCACTTCTGTAACAAGATTTAAGGGTCTAAATACCGTCTTCTCTAGCCCCTACTCATTACTGGGCAGCAGCAATCCGGCCCCCACACCAACAAGCCCGGTGATAAGGGGCCCAACAGGACTAGGGCCCACTGGGTTTTTATCCAGTGCCATGTTGGGCCAGTCCAACCCTGCACCCCAGTATCGCAGTTTGGGTGCCAGTGTGTATGTGCTGTTTGCTGATCACCAAGATGGCTGCTGGGAACAAGTGGGGGCCAACGCTGTCAAGCAGCTCTGTAGTTCTGGACATGCTATGGGGGCACAGATAAGTTAGGGCAAATGTCAGTGAAGTGATTAAAGAGGGGGCACTGCTGCTGCTAAAACTAAAAATTTGCCTGGGAGGCTTTACTTTTCCTTTTAATAAAAATGTTTACAATATATTCAAACAAAATGTTATTATTGTCTCATTGATTAAGCTAAAACTAGCATAATCATGCAAATGTGAGGTACAAACTTTTTAAATATAAGATATAAATTAAACTTTTTTTAATCAGTGTTTTACTTATCTAGTATAAATAAATTTGAAGCAACTGGACTTGTTTAGTAATCATTGAAGACGTTTCCTTACTCATCCGAGCAGCTTCTTCAGTTCAACTGACTGGTATGGGAAGTCCTCAGCATATATACTCTTCCACTAATCCAATCACAATGGCACTATGTAACTCTTCAGAAAGGTGACATCTGAAACTCGCAGAGGTGTGAATGCTGTGGAGTTACTTTGAAAGGATTACCAAAGTATCATGCAACTCTTCAAACAGGTGTTACTTGTTAGAGTTGCATGAATGGATGTGTGAAGAGTTCTGAAACTGCCGGGGTACAGATGTTAGAACAGCATTGTATGTAGCAGACAGATGGTGTCGAAGTCCCCCGCCTCTGTTAAGGGATGGTTTCTCCACTTTGACATGAATGGCCTCTTTTACACCTCTTTCAAACCAGCGGTCTTCTTTGTCCAAAATTTGGACATTGCTATTTTCAAAGGAGTGTCCCTTGTCTTTTAGGTGTAGAAAGACAGCAGAGTCCTGGCCTGTAGTGTTCGCCCTCCTATGCTGAGCCATTCGCTTAGAGAGCAGTTGCTTTGTCTCACCAATGTAAAGGTCTGTGCACTCCTCGCTACACTGGACTGCGTATACAACATTGCTTTGTTTTTCCTTTGGTGTTGGATCCTTTGGGTGTACAAGTTTTTGTCTCAGTGTGTTGCTAGGTTTGAAAAACACAGGGATGTGGTGTTTGTTGAAAATTCTCCTGAGTTTCTCCGACACTCCGGCTACATAGGGGATGACTATATTGCGCCTTCTCTCTGCCTCAGGACGGTTATTCCTTTTGGTGTTCCTGTTGGGCTTAGTTGCTCTTGTTTTGACAAAGGCCCAGTCTGGGTAGCCACAAAAAGCCACTGAAAGCTTGTGGCTATGTCGGGAAAAAATGTTGTTAAAACATTGTATAAATGTTGTTTAATCGACAAATTCACAAAAGTGTCTGTAAACTGTCTTTCTTTCACCATAAACGGAAAAGTGCCGGTTGAGTCGGAATATAGGCGGATTTCTGTTTGTGAATCTGGAGAAAGTGTTTTCCACCACTTTTACTCCAAAAAAGGGCTATCTCCACTTTTGTAAATTCCCCCCTTAGAGTCACTACTACGGCAGGGAAATTATGTAAAGTTGCAAAATTTAATGTTGTAGTGTAATGATGTGAATCAGCTGGTATCCTTGGAGGGAGAAGCTTAAGTTAGATGGTTTATACTGTATTTATGTGGTGTGTATCTCAGATATACTGAGTTACATTGCTACTATAAATATCTGGTGTATTGTACTTTACCGAGGAGCCCCTTACCCAGTAGTTATGCTGAAATATGATTAATGTGCTACTATGGTTAATATGATAGAATTAAGATATTGGGCCCGATTCACTAAAGTCCGAAATAAGGAGTGCTATTTATAGCATGCGTTAAAAATCTTATCACTTCTTATTTTTCGCTCGATTCACTAAAAGGACACTTGTCATAATTAAGAAGCGATGTTCTTGGTGTTATTTATCTTGCGACGACATATTTTCAAGCAATATATTACGCAGCACACAACATATTACGCAGCACGTTGCTTGAAAATATGTCGTCGCAAGATAAATAACGCCAAGAACATCGCTTCTTAATTATGACAAGTGTCCTTTTAGTGAATCGAGCGAAAAATAAGAAGTGATAAGATTTTTAACGCATGCTATAAATAGCACTCCTTATTTCTGACTTTAGTGAATCGGGCCCATTGTGTTTTATTGATTTGTATGTTAATGAGGGGATATTAGGCATATTATAATGATGGGTTAGGCTGGAAATTAATAATAGGAATAGCCTCAAGTTATCATATTAATGTTTTTTTGTTTTGTTTTGTTTTCTTAAACGCTCATTATCAGGAACAAAATGCCTAGAAACATCATTACATCAGTGTTGTGGCGCAGCATCAGTACAGCACTATATTCCTCATCCATTTGAAAGACCTTCTGGTAACCTATAACCCTCTATAGCAGGCCAGATAGTCTCCTCAGCACTAGGGATAATGTAGCCTTGTGGGGCAGAGCTGGCAGCGTTTCATATTGTTAAACAAATCCAACAAAAAAAATCCTTGTGTGTGTGTGTTTGTGAATACTTTATAGAAAAATTAAAACAGTGGGAAGACCAGTAAATTGACTCCAGTTAAAACCTGCATATTATTGGATAATGAATATGCTTGTTTCTTATTGGTTCAGGAATTTGTGTTGTTTCACAGAATGGATATTTTATCAGTTTTGTGGAACTGAGTATTCATTTTGTTAATAGAATGAATTCTGCGCTATAGAATCTTGCTTTCTGTCACACGCATCTATTCTGTCCTGAAAATCTAGCTGGAATATGCTATTTAGCTTTATATATTTTGTTGAAGTTTTGTTTTACATTATTCATTCTGTAAGTAACTTTACACATAACTGTTTTTTTATATGGATGTTATACATTTGTGAGACAGAATGCTTGTTAAAATTGATATTACAGTTTGTAATATAATAATATAAAAATTGATTTTGTTCTCATTCTTCACTAGAAATATATCTTTTGTATATTTTTTACCAATGTTTATATCCACACTTTAATTCTGTTTACTGGGGATTGCTTTTTGTATATAGAATGTATTTTTAAAGACAAAATGTACTTTGGACAAACGGCACCCCATAGAAAAATATCAATATTCAGGTGCAGGTGCATAAAATTGATTTAATTTTCACAAAATGTGCTCTATAGCCCTAGTTATTACAACACTGATAATCACATTTCAGTGTTGATATTTGTGGCCCAAAACACTTCTTGAAGATACTCAAATGTATCTAATAGCTACCATACACTCTTTGCTTTCATCAGTTTCATTTACAAATTTGTATTGTCAAAAGAAAACACTAAAATGCCTGAGGCTCACAATTATTTATTTGATTCAGATTGTATCACTATTGTAGAATGATAAATTGTTTTTTCTAGGAAGAATATATTTATTCTGCTATAGAATTGGTATTGCATAAAAAATACATTTATTATTATGTAGACAAACATTTTGCTTAGCCACTTTGGCTCAAATTCTCAAATTTCTTCCTTTTACTACCATTGCAAGTTGCTTGTGTTAAGGTACTATTTGTCTGAAAGCACAGATTTTTGCACTTTAGCGGGATCATTGCTCACT
The DNA here is from genome assembly GCF_000004195.4 of Xenopus tropicalis. Taxonomy (NCBI): domain Eukaryota; kingdom Metazoa; phylum Chordata; class Amphibia; order Anura; family Pipidae; genus Xenopus; species Xenopus tropicalis. The sequence goes on along the minus strand of NC_030682.2, from coordinate 77,346,248 downwards.
TTTGTCACAGTACTACATAGTTCTAGTATTTTGTGCTGAATACAATATAGTCATCATCCTAAAATGGTTGCTGTTGAAGCAGGCTTTCAAGAGGTCATACATAGGGTTTAAAAACTCTAAGATATAAATAAAGGAAGAAAAAGTTAAGTAAACCTATAGAAAGATCATTACGCTATCTCAATGGACTAAAATGCATGGGAAAAGAAGTTGTAGAGATTCTGTTGAAATCATTTGGGATTAAACAAAAAGCATTTGTTAAAATAATGTAATAGATTAATGTGTTTAGAGCAGTATTTGTACCATAGCTTTTAGCTACCAGCATAAAAAAACCTGACCTATAGGATCTGTAACTAAATTAAATTTCAAGAGTGAAAAAATCCATAGAAACATTCAAAAGAAAATTATTTTGAAAAATCTCCATAGACACTTGCTGTTTTAATAAAATTAATGTTTATTCTATTTTCTTCATAGTATACAGAGACGGCTCTCCTTACAACTACCCATCCTACATCATGCCTACTTGCCATCAATAGGTGGTGTTGATGCCAGCTGTGCTAGCCCATGTGTAAGTCCTAGTGCCAGTCCCCGACATAGACATGTGCAACCTTCTTTTCAAGTCATGGTCTCTGGCCTGTAGGAATAGGTAACACAGGCTTCTTGGACTGCTTCTGTAATCTCAAGAAGGTCTAGACTGCACAAACAAAAACTTTGCTATACATGAAACATTTGCTCTTAAAACAGAGGAGAATACAGTCTAGGGACATAATTCCAAGAGTCCAATATCAACCAGCGTGAGCGAGAGAAGTGAGAGATGCATAAAGACATACCTGGAGCCTTATCTGTGGAGTTTTTATTTCTTTACTCAGAGGACAATGATGAATTCTTCCCAAAACTCTGCGAGCATCAGATCAAGCGCAGAGAACCTATATTCTTGCACAAAAAGAAAAACAAATTACAGAAGATGAACTTTTTAACCCAAGTTACAATTCTAAATATATGGCTGCTATAAACAATGGTTAGTACACTTTATACACATGTAAAAATCTTTTAAAAAAATCATCAAAAAGGAAAATGGCACAGATAGAAATCATTTGCAGAAAATTGTACACGGGTTTGCACAGATATGATCAACGCATTCCATACAGATTTATCCTGCTAGTGTGTCACATCTAAGACTATACACAGTGGGGAAAACGCATCCTTATTAAAGATCCCTCAGGTGTCAGTGAGACATGCAGTATTACCAAGGTTTTGTGCCTGTAACTGAACTATACTGTTTTGACACTGTAGTTTCAGAAGCAGCATGGAGCTGTTAGGTAACCAAGGTTTTATTGTACTGAGCAAGAACAATTTGCAGCACAGCACTTCGCAGAATTTGGGAACAGCTCTGTTTCACTGCTCGCCATTTGGGACAATGTTTTACTCTCTGTAATTTTTTTTCTTTTTAAGAAATGCACAGACTTAATTGAAATGCAGGTTTGAGAACTAGTACATAGCTTAAATGTCACATGATGGATGATTTGTCACAGTTATTGTATTTAATTTGTTCTATACAGTGCCACACTTAAAAAAACTACAATAAAACCAATGTTATAACAGATTCCGGTTCTTTAGGCACATTAGGAGCTATAAAGCTTTGAGCCGGTAATGTGTTAAATTCTTTTTACTGTGCATTTAGCCAACCCCTGAGAATTTTGTATAATTTTCCAACAATTAAGTGGGTTTGAAAGTAAATTTTCTAAATTTGTGACATATGAAAGACAAGATGGAGATCTGAGGAGATTTGCTGAATGCAGGCAGACAGGATAATAGAAAAACGATACATAGCCAAGAAATAAATAATATGTTTTGGCATAATGTGAAAGTATATCTCAGGGGTAGATCATCTTCCATTCTGAAACCCTTTCACTTGTTAATTGTTTTAAGGAACCTGTTTAAAACAGTAACATTAAAAAAAAATCAACATACATATATCCAACAGGTGTTTGGGCTGATACAAGTATGTATAAGTACCTGTATGTAAGAAAACCATTTCCATCATGGTTTTCTGAGCAAACAGCCTGTCACAAAATTGCATGACTTTCCACTATCATTCTTTTAGAATGGGCAACAAAAATCACTATCATCTATAGGCAATGCTATTATTTTAATAATTAGCCAAAAGCCATTCAAATTAATTGATTGCAGTGTTCATTTACAATGCTTTATACTTCTTATTTGAACACAATTCCTAAATCTATGAAAGATAAAATGGGGGCTGCATTTTTTTATGTGTCACGGAAATTGCATTTTTGGAAAAGTTAAAATTAGTACCTGTAAAAATGGTAGTTTGTGAATAAACATTATAAAAAAAAAATGACAATTTTAAAATTTTGTTTACACTTCATTTGGATTATCCTTTACAAAAAAAAAAAATCTTATGAATGCACCCAATGCCATGGTTAAAATATATACAATCTACGTGTGATTTTGCTCCCAAAAATACAATGGACCAACTAGTTCTCAGGCACATGTATATGTACAATGTATAAACATAATTTACAGTGATCTAAATAAATGATTCTACCTTGGTATACAAGAAACAAAATGTATATCAGAAGCCAATAAGAATTCTGTTCCACTGACTTTGTTACAGCTGTTCTTTATTGTGGTTACAACTTGGTGAAATATATCTTTCCCTCAGCTATAAAAATAGTTTGACCTTTGCCTACTGTTACCTCCTGAATTCGCACAATTGTGAGAAAATATGGATCTGGGCACAAGAAATAATATGGATCTTAGTGGTATTATGACTGAATAACTAAAATACACTGTAATATTTTTACATAAAGCATTTAGTGGACCACATATATAGATGCCTCAAGGAAGGAAAAAAGGTACTGAAAAGTAAAGTAATATGTAAAGTGAGAACACTGTTCACACCTTATTGCTATGCACTAACGAGGAGTTCAAGCATTAAATAGACTTATTATATAAGTTTAGAGCATGTTCTTCACTAGCGACGAAATAAAAACGCCAGTAGCTTGGTACTGAACTATAGGCCAACCAAGAAACATTTTCCTATTGGTTAGCTTCAACATTTCACAGAATTTCTAAAATTAGATAGGGAGATAACCTTTTCTTAGGTTGCTCTCATGTTAGGGCTGCAAAGAGCCACTTATAGGTGAGGATGTATGTGATCTCATGAAGTTGAATTGTTTAGCATTAAAAGTACCTGCCTTCACACTCAGCCTCTGGAGTATCCAAACCTCTACAAGGTCAAAAGGAGGTTCAGCCACTTGGGTACAGATAAAGAATGTGATGGCCACTCTGTCGATTCACACTTACATCTAGCAAGTATAAATTCTAGAATGGTTATTTTCAGTTTTATTGTTGTTATTTGTGGAATGTAGTAAGGACTATCGAAAAAAAACATATCATCAATTTGGTTCTCTCCTTCTTGATATTACTGTTAACAACTTTTTAAATTTTCATTTCCTCTTTATTTATACTGATCTGGTGTGAGTTATTTTAAACTCAATATGACATTGTGCATTAATTTGAATGAGCTTGTTGCAGAGATACAATTCACAGCAATAAGAAGCAGCAAAATGAAAACAAATATTGTTTTTTTTCCTACAATGGAATAATCATTATATCTACAACAGCCTGGGGACTTCAGGGCCCATTTTAAACCTATTTAAGGCTGATGCCACACGAGGCTTAGGGCTGAAATTTTCAGCAAGCGGAAAAACGCTTGGTGAAAATTCAGCCCTACGCCTGCTACTTGTGCCTGCAACCGAATGAATGAAAACGCGAGACTTTGCATTCTCTCGCGTTTTCATGCGTATATCGGCTACATGTGCCTGCACCCGAGCGTATTCCATTCATTCGGGTGCAGCACAAGTAGCAGGCGTAGGGCTGAATTTTCGCCAAGCGTTTTTCCACTTGCCGAAAATATCAGCCCTACTCCTCGTGTGGCATCAGCCTAAGATCTCTCTGACCTGGCTTAAATTTGGGATTTAATGAGAAAAGGCTGGTGATCTAAATGGCCTCCTTAGTAAATGTTATTCAGCACTTCTCTGTCTCTGCCAGAGAGAAGACAATTCAATATTACTAAATGAAGCCGCCGTGTCTGTTTATTTTTACATAAACCACGAAGGCAAAGAATGAAAACACAATTAATCAGAATTTACGCTAGAGAAAAGAGTATAACTGAGGATAACAAGTGATTGTGGGTGTACTTCTGATTTTATTATATTTTTAAGACATGTATATTCTATTTCCTCCTTGCATTCCTTATGGCTTAGTTATCCTGTATTCACAAACCAAATCACTATACTCACTTCTGTTTTTTTATCAGCAGTATCATTCCAATAAGTAGTCAAATATTAAAAAATGGACTTGTGAGATTTGGTCCTTAGAAAGCTATGTAGGCAACAAACACTAATGGCATTAGATCTACTTAAGCACTTATGTGTATTTTGCAGTACTCTTATGATTATGCTTTTCACGTACCACTGTACAGAGCGATAGAAATCATTTTCAAAAGTAACACTTTTGTACATAATGTACTGTATACACAAATATCAGTAGAAATATTTTGAAAGAGCTGGAAAAACACAAAAGTATTTGACCATTGGAGGTGGATGTGTGTGTCATGTGTGTGTAAACTATTTGTGAGTAATGACTGTATGTGTGTAACTTATTAGGTCCAAGCCATGCAGTTCACTCTCTGTCTCAATGATACAATAGTTTTTTCCAATGATCTGGCCTTTTTTCCAATAAATCCTTCACATATCAAAAAAGAGTGAATTCAGGTGTATGATGTTTCTGTTTTTTGTACAACAAAATTGTACTGTAAATTTATGAAGAGGCTGTGCCAAAGGGCAATTTTCAATTATGTTATTGCACAAATGCTTTAAAATAGGCTGGATCTGCCAGGATAAATTGAAAACAAATAATTTCTTGTACCATTATACTGCATGATAAAATTTTTTAATAAATCGTTACCAATCTGTTTTTACAAATAAATCATATAAATGTATGTTACTCTCACTATCTCTGTCCCCCCCAAACTCTGTTATGGAAAGCTTAAGCTCCCTATGGATGGTTGCATTATGAACATACAGTACTTGCTGCTTGTCATATTGTAGATGTTAGTGGGGCAAGTCCAAGGTCTAATGAACTTAGAGCTTTCCCTTACTCTTCCCTCAGGTTTCAAGACTACATGTGCTGCAAGGAACAACATAAAAATAGCATTTTGAAAAGAAATATTGGGCAAAATATATGTATAAACATAAACAAATCTTCAAATTAATTCCCAGATTGTCCCAGAGACTGGTGCTGACAAAGAAAATGTTTGTTATACTAATATGGGATGCCTTATGTGCAAAACCTATATTGGTGGCAAAACTATCCTATTGGGTGTATTTAACGTTTAAATGATTTTTAGAAAATCTAAAAAATAACTTTGGAGCAAAGTTATACATTTGTATGAATGGAACAGAAGGAAATTCCAAATGATCATGAGATCCCAGTATTATACCAGAGTCCCTCTATACCTACAATAGAGGGAGGCATTGCACCGTAAAATTGGATGGTGAAAGTGTGATTTGCTTAAAGTTTGCAAAAACCGCTAACATAAAAACAAAATATATAAGGCTCCATATAATTTACAAAAAAGTAATGATATAAGGGTATCAAATGTATGTATGAGTTTCTGACACAAGGAGAAATATAAACCGGGTACAACTTTGACTGATTATCCATGAACTGTGTAATAAATAGGGCTCTATAGAATGACATTCAGTCATTTCTACAAAATGGTTTGGATTGCACTGGGACAATGCCTAATGTTGAGATAGAAGCAACGGTAAAAATGTTTTTCATCTTATTACCTTTGAATGCATTTTATATGGCTGCCTGTTATTGATTACATAAGGTTCCATGTTGCAGAATTCCTGTAGTTAAATTTACTTTGTCTGTAAAGTCACAGATTGGTGTAATGTAGTATAGTAGGCACCCAGACTTTCCTTGCATCAGCCAGTAAAAGTTAAGATTTTCTTGTGCCATCTTGTATTATTCTATAATACACTGTGCTGCTTTCTAGTTGTTCTATTTTCCTGGTACTTTCATAACAACTTCACCATGCCATTGTTCCTATGTCTTTGCCACTGGGTGGGGGGGGGGGGCAGGACAGTGGCAAGAAGTCTAAGCAGACTTATACAAGCTCTTTAACAAACAAATTGATTTTTTCATTGAACACCAAAAATAAAATGTTGTTTAGGACTAGTGATGAGCGAATATGTCCTGTTTATCTTAGCCAAAAAATTTGTGAAACGTGAAAAAGACGCACGTAACAATTTTTGGCGCGTGTTTTGTGAAATAATTCACCTGTGGCAGAACAAGGAAATCTGCAGTGAATCCATGCCTGGTGGAAACTTTCACTCATCACTATTCAGGACCCACCCCTGGAGTCAATGTTACTCAACAACGTTTACTATAATGCTGGGTTGTTTGCAAAAACCCACATAGAACTACAATAATAAAGTCTAAAGAAGGGATCCAACTTATGTTGAAAGCCCACACATTTACACACTTGGAATTTCTGGGTTATTAAAGCAATTAACATAACTGCAGCAGTGCAGTAAGCTAAAAGAACCCTGGGAGTTCATGATAGGGGGATGGTGTGTACACATGAGGACTGCAGAGGTAAAACAAAGTGAAAATTCCCACCTATCTGTAAATCTGAAAGCTTGCAGCTCTAGAATGGAATGGTCAGCTTCAGCTCCATATGGAAAAACCTTTATGTTGATGTTTGCTGTTTCTGAAAACTGACTTTTACTTTATGCTGAAGAAAGCCTGTGTTTTAGTTATCATTTTGTCCTGCTGTAGTAAAAGCCTGTTTGTTGGAGAAGTAAATGGACAATTATACTACAGTTGTGGTCGATCCCATATCCCCTAACCTTTACACAATTTAATAAAGCTCTTTCACCCTAGACATTATAGACAAGGCTTAAAAGAATAAACTTGAATACAGCATATGTTTTATTAATTCATTTTTAAGCCACATATCACATGGGATATCAATAAATCAGTTCAGAAAGGCAATATTTGCAAACAAGGCCAAAGTATCACTGGAGTGTATCAAAAACAAAAAGGTCCTGAAATAAGCAATCAGAATAGAATTCTCTACTTCATACTAAAAGTTAATTTCAAGGTGAACAACCCCTTTAATGTGTTTTGAGTTAACAATTTAAGGCAAAGCCTGTGTTTTTCTGCAGGGTGCACAAACAAGTAACATACAGAAAAAAATTTGGCAAATAATTCATATATTTCAATATATATTTTACAGATAAGCAACAGTAATCATGTTTATCAAAGACTTTTTCAAAACAGATCCATGTGTACCAGACTAAAATATAAAATATGAAAGAAAAAAGTGCTTAGCAGTTGTATTAGTGTTTCATGTTACTGCAATGTATGATTTTATTAAAAAAAAAAAATTGCAAGGACATAAAGAGAATTTTGTATTTTTTTTGTATTTTTTGTATGGCACAAACCAGTGCTATACAATAAAGAGGTATTGTGGAACTGAATAAAATAGAAACATGTTTTGTTCCAGACAACATAATTCACAAATAGACCACGAAGAACTGGCTGATAAAAGGAATAAAAATCAATAAACCTTTTGCCTGCAGGAGAATTTGACATAGCTTTATCACAAAGAAGTGTGGCCCAAAACCAAAAAAGGATTTGTTTCCACAAAAATGAAAAGCCATGAAAATAAAAAAGACTTTTTTTAAATGTGAGTGGCGTGAATGGTTACATCTTTCCGCAATCAGCAATCGTCTTGATAGCTATTGGACAGTTGTAAAAATATAATTTACTGAAAAAGAAGGCTCTGCTTGCAACAGATTTTCAGGTGAGAGAATCACCTTGTAAAAGTACAATTATACTAGCATTAATAAACTCATATACAAACCACAAAGGGGTTGTAGACAACAATATTCTGAGACAATTTTCAAATGTTTTTCATTTTTAATTATTTTTTTTTATGTAAAGTTATTTAGATTTTCATTTACTGGTCATTGCTTGATTTTGCTCTATTTACCAGTTGTAACTTGTTCTTCTTTCAGTTTTATATTGCTGTTTATTGCTCTTGATTTTCAGTGATTTTATTGAATTTTGATTTTGCATTGTTGTTATAACTGGCTCTAACTTGACCACTAGTTACTAGTTCTTTGGCTAGTCTGATAGGGTTTTTGTTCCAGAAAGTTCTAGGGAGTTGAAAGAGTTACATAGTAGTCACTCATTACATAGTAAGTTGGGTTGAAAAAAGACATACGTCCATCACGTTCAACCATAATGCCTATATATAACCTGCCTAACTACTAGTTGATCCAGAGGAAGGCAAAAAACCCCATCTGAAGCCTCTCTAATTTGCCGCAGAGGGGAAAAAATTCCTTCCTGACTCCAAGATGGCAATCGGACCAGTCCCTGGATCAACTTGTACTAAGAGCTATCTCCCATAACCCTGTATTCCCTCACTTGCTAAGAAGCCGTCCAGCCCCTTCTTAAAGTTATATAATGTATCAGCCAGCACGACTGATTCGGGGAGGGAATTCCAGAACTTCCCAGCTCTCACAGTAAAAAATCCTTTCCGAATATTTAAACGGAACCGCCCTTCTTCTAAACGGAGTGGGTGCCCTCGTGTCCGGTGCAAAGACCTACTGGTAAATAAAACATTAGAAAGGTAATTATATTATCCCATTATATATTTATACATAGTTATCATGTCACCTCTTAAGCGCCTCTTCTCCTCCAGTGTAAACAGACCCAACTTGGCCAGTCTGTCTTCATAACTGAGACTTTCCATACCCTTTACCAACTTAGTTGCCCTTCTCTGGACCCTCTCCAACTCAATCATGTCCCGTTTGAGCACTGGAGACCAGAACTGAACAGCATATTCTAGATGGGGCCTTACCAGTGCTCTGTAAAGGGGAAGAATAACCCCCGCCTCCTGTGAATCTATGTCTCTTTTAATACAGCTCAAAACCTTGTTTGCCCTTGCAGCTGCTGCCTGGCATTGCTTGCTACAGCCAAGTTTATTATCTACAAGGACTCCAAGGTCCTTCTCCATTATAGATTTGCCTAGTGCAGTCCCATTAAGGGTATACGGGGCTTGCATATTTTTACATCCCAGGTGCATGACCTTACATTTATCCACATTAAATCTCATCTGCCATTTAGCCGCCCAGATTGCCAGTTGGTCAAGATCCTGCTGCAAGGATGCCACATCCTGGATAGAATTGACTGGTCTGCAGAGTTTTGTGTCATCTGCAAACACTGATACATTACTTATAATACCCTCCCCCAAGTATTTATGAACAAATTAAACAAAAGTGGACCCAGTACAGAACCCTGAGGGACCCCACTGAGAACCTTATTCCAAGTAGAGAATGTACCATTAACAGCCACCCTCTGTACCCGATCCTGTAGCCAGTTTTCTATCCATGTGCAAATGATTTCACTAAGACCAATAGACCTTAGTTTAGAAAGCAGTCGTTTGTGGGGAACGGTATCAAATGCTTTGGCAAAATCCAAATAGATTATATCTACTGCATCCCCACTGTGCAGCTTCTTACTTACCTCATCATAAAAGCAATTAAATTGGTCTGACATGACCTGTCCTTCATAAAGCCATGCTGATTACTGCTCATAATGGCGTTCTCCAGTACATAATTTTGTATGTGATCCCTTAACAAGCCTTCAAATAACTTGCCCACCACGGATGTCAAACTTACAGGCCTATAATTGCCAGGCTGAGATCTTACTCCCTTTTTAATTATAGGAATGACATTCGCCTTCTTCCAATCCCTAGGTACCATACCTGATGAAAGTGAGTCTGAGAATATCAGAAACAAGGGCCACTGTAATTCTGACCCTAGCTCTCTCAGTACCCGAGGGTGTATTCCATCTGGCCCAGGTGCCTTGTTTACATTTATCGTGTGTAACCCTTTAAGCACCATATCCTGTGCCAACCACTGTGTAGTTGGAGCTGAGGCAACAGTGCAGCTACTGGGTGGGACTTGGCACTCTGGCTCCTCTACTATATACACAGAAGAAAAGAACTGGTTAAGCACATCTGCCTTTTCTGTATCCGCTGTAACCATATTGTTATTATAACTCAATGGGGCCACACCCTCAACCTGCATCTTTTTACTATTAATATACTTAAAAAACTTTTTGGGGTTAGTCTTGGCCTCGGCTGCGATGCGCTCCTCATTTTCTATCTTTGCCTTCCGGATTGCTGTTTTACAACAATTGTTATAGTGTTTATATTCATTAAACGCAGCTTCTGTCCCCTCTGACTTATATTTCTTAAAAGTTTTCCTTTTTTCCCCTATTAACTTCTTTAACCTCAGTGTTATGCCCCATAGGGTGATTCTTAACACTTCTACTTTTTCTTATTAATGGAATAAATTGAGAACAGTAATGATTTAATATCATTTTAAATGACAACCATTTCTGCTCTGTGTTTTTTTCAGGAAACATAATGCCCCAATCTATGCCCTGAAGCGCTGCCCTTAAGGAGCTAAAATTTGCCTTCCTAAAATTCAGTGTCTTTGTTGCCCCCGTGTAAATTTGTTTCCTGCACCAAACATCAAATGAAATAACATTATGGTCACTATTACCCAGGGGTTCAACCACTTGCACATTTGCTATACGTTCTGGGTCATTAGAGATCACTAGATCTAGTATAGCATGGTTCCTGGTTGGCTCCTCAACAACCTGTGACATAAAGTTGTCATGCAGCAAGTTTATAAACTTGTTCCCATTTACTGTCCTGGCAGTACTATTGCCCCAGTCAATATCAGGTTAATTAAAATCCCCCATTATTATCACTTGCCCCAAACTAGCAGCCTTTTCTATTTGCAACAGGAGCTGGGCCTCCTCCTCTTCGCTTACATTAGGGGGTCTATAGCATACCCCTACAATTAGTTTGGTAGATTCTTCACTATCTGTGAGAAGCTCAACCCATAAGGATTCATCTCCCTCTGTTACCCCCACCACTTCCTCTTTAATATTTGCTTTTAATTCTTGCAGACACACTCCTCCTCCTTTTCTATTGCCCGTGTCCCTCAGGGAGTTTAAAAGTTCAAGGGGGTTGAGCTTATAGCAGTTTTTTTCCTTGTTATGATTTGTTTATATTATCAGTTGGGTTGTTTTCTCCAGTCTCTGCCTTGCCTGTTGCTGTCGTTTTACAAGTAATCCCTTTTTTTTGTGGCTGTGAAACCCATTTTATTGGTTGATTGTTCTTTGTCACTGTGAGTTTTAGATTAGCCTGTACATATTTTGTTTGCAACATGGCAAAAAGGTTTTATTCTGCTGAAGAAGCTGCAGCACATGAATGGCCTCTAGCTCAGAGGAGTTTAGTGACTCTGATTCTAAATATGTGCCCCCTGCATCAGAGAGTGACTCTTCTACTGAGGGGTCATGGTGTAGCAGCAGCACTGTTAGTGCTCTCGAGGAGCCTATGGAGGTAGATGAGGATGTGGATGATTTGGAAGATCAGGAAGTGGGCGATAGGGCTGATGCTGCAGCTGGTGGAGAGCCTGCGTGGGGGCCTCCTTGTAATTTTCCTTTAGAGATCCCCCCATTTACTGCAGTCCCTGGCGTCAAGGTGGACACCAGGAATTTTGAGCCCATAAATTAAGGCCATCCTACAGGATATGGTCCTCTATACCAATGTATACGCCGAGCAGTATCTTACACAAAATCCCCTTCCTAGGTATGCTCAAGCTCATGCATGGCATCCCACCAATATTAACGAAATGAGGTTGTTTGTGGGACTCACTGTAGCTATGGGTCTCATAAAAGCCAATTCTTTGTAGTCCTACTGGGATACCACTACAGTGTTGTCTTATCCCTGTCTTTTCTGCCACAATGCCCGCTATGGGATCAAATTTTATAAACTTTGCGAAAGCAGCTCGGGGTACACTAGCTATTTCCTGATTTATGAAGCCAAGGACTCCCAATTAGATCCCTCTGGTTGTCCCCTTGACTTGACTGTCTGTGGAAAGATTGTATGGGGGCTCATTTCTCCACTTCTGGGCCAAGGTTTCCACTTATATGTGGATAACTTTTTTTTTCTAGTATCCCCTTGTTCAGTGCCCTATATTGTTTGGATACCCAAGCCTGTGGCACCATAAATCATAACCGAAACGGATTGCTCTGCTTGATAAAAATTGAATTGTGGAGAGACTTGTGCCCTAAGCAACAATGAGCTCCTTGCCATCAAATTTTTTGAAAAAAAAATGTTTCCATGCTGACAACAATTCACGATGAGTCAGTAATTACAGAAGAGAGAGTTGGTAGGTCCCCAAAAATAAACCTCTCTGTGTGTACAGTAAGTACATGGGTGGTGTTATAGAACTGACCAACTCCAACATTATTACAATGCCACCTGGAAAACAAGTGTCTGGTACAAGAAAGTTGGTATATATTTGATATATTTGATTCAAATGGCCCTCCGAAATTCATATACTGTGTATAAGGCAGCAGTACCAGGCCCCAAATTATCCTATTATAAATTCCAGCTGCAAATACTCCCTGCCCTGTTGTTTGGTGGTGTAGAGGAACTGACAGTGCCTGAGATGCCCCCTAGTGACAATGTGGCCCGATTGATTGGGAATCACTTTATAGATACAGTTCAACCCACACCTGGAAAACAGAGATCCCAGAAAGGCTGCAAAGTGTGCCGCAAAAGGAGTATAAGACGAGGTACTATTGCTCAAAGTGCCCTCGCAACCCTGGGTTATGTTTCAAACCATGTTTTGAAATATACCATACACAGCTGCACTACTGAAAGGTTTATAAATTGTGTATTGATTTGGATTGGATTTATAGTAAGCATTGGTATCCCACTGTGCAAAATTTATATAGTATACTTTTGATTTATGTATTCAGGGCAGTTGTGGTTATTTGGGAATTTTCAGTACCCTAATATATTGCTTATTATGGATGGCACTGGGGGTATAGCCAATTGAGGTGTTAGGTAGCGCACAGGGCCCATACAAATTTGCGGTGCGTGATGATTATGATGATTCATCTTGCCTGCTGATGATTTCATCTCCCCTACTGATGCCACAAAGTTTTTTTTCTACGGACACCTCATAAGCTGCCCTTGCTATCTGTTTTTTTGGGCAATATTTCAAATTTTACTAGTTTCTTGGGTCTCCCTGGGGGCTATTTCACAGGTAGGGGTTTTGACTAAAAAACTGCAAGGAGTGCACTTAGAGAGTAGCCCCAAACTTTCCAGCTGAAATTGCTCGTATGTATTGCCTGTTTTGCGGTGTTTGGTGGCCCTGTCTTTAGGTGCGCACTTGCATGTGGGGTATTGTTTTACTTGTGAGAACTTGTTCTTTCATATTTTACTTCATTTGAAAATTTTTATTGAAGATTATTTTCTCAAATTCACTTTTGTCTCTGTGACTTTGATGGCATTTAATAAAAAAAAATCCCAAAAAGTATTGTTGAATTTTGTAGTGATCTGTATATTCCAGCTGCATTTAGAGCAAAAAACTACCCCAGACCCAAAAACCTAGAGGTGTGTAGTTTCTAAAAATACCTAACTTATGGAGGTCTTTCACTTCTATCATTAGATATACCATGTTAACATAGAGATGCGCTTATCAGTTTTGTTTCAATGTCATATTATAGAAAATTGTATTTTATTATTGGGGTGTCTTCTGGGCAAGAAAAGTGGGATACCAATACATATTTGGTATTGGTGGATTCAGCAGAATCGGGGCTTTTGCGAATAAGAAAATTTGTCAGTAAATGTAATTTTTCTTGAAAAAAAAAATAAAATAAAAACATTTTTATTTTATTCTTTTTTACATATTTCACTCAAAATCTCCTGAAAAGTACATTTTTTTTACAGTGTTCAAGCCCAATTCGCTCCGGAAAAAACAATATGTAATTTGCCTTATTTCATGTAGGCTTTCTTGTCAAAAAACCTAAGCAAATGTAATGAGTGCAAAATGTCTCAAAATTGATTGGCAGTAGATGTTCGCTTTTAGGACAAATTGGCTGGCAGTGAAAGGGTTAAGTAAACTTTTAATATGTTGTAAAATTGCCAATTCTAAGCAACTTTTTAACTGGTCTCCATTATATATTTTTCATAGTTTTTGAATTTGCCTTTTTCTAACTCATTGCATCTTTCAAATGAGGTTACTGACCACAGCGGCCAAAAAAACTATTGTTCTGTGAGGCTACAGTTTTATTGTTATTTTTATTACTTATTTTTCTATTCAGGTCCTCTCCTAGTAATATTCTCATTCAAATCACTCCCTGCTTGCTAAGGTAATATGAACCCTAGTAACCAGATAGCTGCTGAAGCTCCAAACTGGAGAGCTGCTGAACAAAGAAAAAATAAATTAAAAAAAAAAACTAAAACATATAAAAAAATGAAGACCAATTGCAAATTGCCTCAGTTTATTACTCTCTACATCATACTACAATTTAACTCAAAGGTGAACAACCCCTTTTAACATTACTGGATGAATCAATACCCAGTTTTGTGGTTTTATTACAAATACCCAGGGCCGCCATCAGAAATCACGGGGCCCCTCACCAAAAAAATTTCTGGGCCCCCCTCCCACCAGTACAAAGGACTCACAGACATCAGACATTGGTAGCCAGCAGGCCCCCCCCTAATACATTGGTAGCCAGCAGGCCCCCCCTAATACATTGGTAGCCAGCAGGCCCCCCCTAATACATTGGTAGCCAGCAGGCCCCCCCTAATACATTGGTAGCCAGCAGGCCCCCCCTAATACATTGGTAGCCAGCAGGGCCCCCCCTAGTACATTGGTAGCCAGCAGGGCCCCCCTAGTACATTGGTAGCCAGCTGTGCCCCCCTTCCCCCAGTACATTGGTAGCCAGCGTCTTGTTCAGCACCTCCGGCGTCTTATGCGGCAGCGGCAGCGGCTCCTTCGCGGTGGCTTCTGACTCCTTCCGGCAAGGTCCTTCCTGGATGACACCGCAGCGCTTCTGAGAGCCGACAGAAGACAGGCCCTTTTATAAGGTTGCGCTCCGTGCGTACTGACGTACATGTACGCACGGGGCGCAGCCAATAGGATTACCCGCTGGCCACCAATGACAGGGCCCGGAATTGATTAAGGGGGCCCGAACGACTAAGAAAACTTAAGCACGGCCGGGCCCCCTTTTAAAGTTAAAATCATCTGGGCCCGGGACAATTGTACCCCCTGTGCCCCCCTGATGGCGGCCCTGCAAATACCATAGCATGCTGCTGTAAATCTGAAGAAAAACCTTTCAATACTTTGAAACTGGCAACATTCTACAAGTTGTGGAAAGTACAATGCTGTGTAATTGTAACATCACTTATTTGCATGGAAGAGAGAATACATAGGCATTTCTCTCAAATGCACATCAGTCGGCTCCCACATTACATTCTGCCTCTTTCCTTTTGAGACATATTAAATAAGAAAATAAGAGCTTATGTATGTGCAATTAGATGCAATTTATTATTTAACAGTGTACTGCACACAGTCCATACAGGTACTCTGGGTCAAATAGATTGCTGTTAATAAGTGCACACAATTTATCTTTAAGGATAAAGCAATGTTAATATTCTGTTACATGATAATGTTATTTAATGGTACTTTCACTCAGACACTATAGATTTTAGCAAAACTACTCAATTTGAAATTTGAAACTTATAAATACTAAAAAAAAAATAAAATAAAACAGGCTTAAACGCATTTCTATTTTCCTTTATTAAAAAAAGTGTACAGAAACATTTCAGATTTTTTCCCCACATGAAATATTTTTTTTTATTCAGCATTCAAAATAAATAAAACTAAATTAGAGACATGCTTTATGTTATACATTTTCAGATGTAATGTTTATGTGTTTTTCAAAATGCAAAGAATGGCAGCAGATGTTATTCACAAACTATTTTTCACCTTTTAGGACCCGTATGTCACTATATGGTTCTCACTGTCCATGTGGGAAAATTATAAAATAATTTTTGGTGATTCAATGGCATTCATTCCATTTGCAGGCATGTTGGGGGGCCAGTAAAGGTACTGATCTCTCATATGTAAAATACATTATCTGCTTGGAATTCATCATAGTGCTTTTCTGTAAACATCAAATATCTTAACACAGTGGTCAGCCCCACAGCTTGCCAACTGTATCCAGTCTCCATTATCTCTGTCGTCATGTCCTGCACGGCCCAAGCAACTTCTCCAACAAAGCTGCTTCACAGTCAGGGTGTGACTAAGAAGACTGAATGAAAAACAAAACAAAAAAACAAAACACTATTATATGTGTGTGTGTATACATATATATATATATATATATATATATATATATATATATATACTATACACATTACCCCAGCACTCCATTATAAAGCTTCAAAAGAAAATTAAAAAACAATTTTGCACACACTGAAGGAAAAATGTCTGCATTTTAGTAAAAAGAGACACGTGTAGTTACACGGTTTGTACAAAGTATGCATAAGCTGACGCGCCCCGTCAAGGCAGTTTCCTTGCGTCAGTCCTATATATATGTATATATGTAAAAAATGCTGATGCACACGAGGAAAATTTCATCAAAGAAAGATAATTATTTTAGATCGACGTTTTGGTCCTCACCTGGGACCTTTCTGAAGAAACGTCGGCCTGTTTTCTTTTTAATGATGCTGATTTAAAGTTACGTTTTTTCTTAGTAAAAATACCTGGTGTGCATCTGAATTTAGATTTTGTATACTACTGGCTTGGATTTCCCCCAAGTTTAGTGATAGGTTTGTTTTTTGTTTGTTGTGCTTGAACCAAACATACATATACACACACACACACTTTACAAAAGAGGCTCACACAAAACCATATAAGGTAAATTAAATCTTCATCCAGGTGTGTGTGTGTGTGTGCATATAGACTGGTTGCATGAGATCAGCAGGGGAACTACAAAATGTCAGACTCAGCTGGGTTGCAAATATGAATGCTGTCATTCACCTAATTAGTGTACTTTATCTCACTACTGCCAACTGAGAGGAATTGACTTGTCACAACCTGAAGATATTAAATATGCCGGAATTGCCAAGGTTATTAACAACATTAATGACATTTTATCACCTGTCTTGTCAATAATTTAATCTGCAAATTCTAAATCAATTACACATTACTGTTGGGTCCCTAATCTCAGTTCCTTTCTCAAGACATGCTACTTTTTTATTTGCTTTTTTAATTCACCCACAAAAAAAAACAGCCAAAATTAACTGTAAATATCAATGTCAGACTGATTTCTATACGAGAGATAGAAAATCTTATTTTAACAACTGACAAAAAAACCAAAAACATTTGTAGCACTAACCTCTGGTCCATCGCCAAACATTTTAACCAGTCATTCACTGTTCCACTGTGTTTCCATTTGTACAGTTGAATTATTCCACAATCCAGACCAACAGCTATAATGTAGCTATGGAACACAAATTTATTATATATATATATATATATATATTTTTTTTTTTTTTTTTTTTTTAAAGAAACTTTATTGTGTTTTATAGGTAGTGCAATAAATTTCTATACATAAATGGCCCATATAGACCAAAATGTCCCCATAGGTTTTGGTAGGTATCCACTAACAGAGCTTCCAGCTGACACATCCCACATTTGGGAAGGAAACTACATTTGCACAGTGGAACAAATATATAGGCTCTACTTGGTGCAGCTGTCAGTCCAGAATGCACCAATTAATGTGTGCTGCTATAAATTTGAATTTAATATGCACATTATTGGGCCCCAAATGTTAAGGGCAATATCAGGCTGAGAATACTGTGTCACTGCAAGTTTATCATATTGGAGAAAAAGGTTTTCTAACTTGTGACTTGTGCTTTAAAAAGGTTGCCACTAGTGGTTAAACTAGCTAAAAAAGGTGCAGTGATTGTATAAACTCAGTGTACTGATTTTTAAAGCAATGATCACTTACTTAATCCACATTGTCATGCAAGACTACATTTAAAGTAATTTAAAATATTTTTTTAGCAATGTTCAGCATTTAATAACACAATTTATCCAGCAGTATATAACAGAATGACCACAGTATTTAATGATGAACAAATGTACAAATTAAGTTATGGCAGTTGACAAATGGGGCATTTTTGGCTGGCAGGGGCAAAAGGGGTAGACAAATTATTACTTTTAATGTCATAAAAATATATACATTTAATTTAAAAAACAAGATGTTATGTTCTGAGAAAAAAGTTACTTGAAAAGGCAAGTCTTTAAAGCCATTATTTGGACTAATAACAGCTTTAGCGCCTTTGGGTTAAATATGTACCTTACCTTTGCATGCTTTATGGGAGTAATTCTGGAGCATTCTTTTTAAGTCAATTTGCTTCCATTTCAGCCGTTTAAGAACTATTAATATTTAAACAGCACCACAGATTCTCAGAACTGAGATCAAGGCTTTCACCGACCAATCTTTCACTTTGTCTTAGTGCTACATAGCTGTTAATTTGGCCTTTTGCTTCAGATCATTGTTCCATCAGGTGTCTTGATTATATTCCTAAATTCTAAAGATAGTGACAATCTTGTAGTAGCCCTGTCAAAGTCCTGGTCTCAGTCCAACAGAAAATCTATGAAGCTACCTATAAACAAAGTTGAACAAGTATCATCTGACTAACCTGAACAACCAAAAGCAAATTTGTCTAAAAAAGGCCACAATCACTTTTCACCAGGCATTTCCTATGAAAGTGTCTGCATTTAGTATATATGCAAATAGTATTTTTAGCTTTTCAATTGTTTTGCATTTTTTTTTTAAAGATTAATAAGTTACACTAACAAATTATGTTTTCATTTTTTGCAAAGCATTGTGTACAAAGGCAAACACATACCTTCCATCCAGCGCAAGTACTTGACTGACACTAACAGCTGTGATGGAGTCTCCTGTATCTAGAAGGCTAGAACAAGGCCTGATAAGTGCAGAGCTTTTCTCTTCATTCATAGATGGCAAGCTACAGTCACCCCAAACAATAACCTGAAAGATATTTAACAAAAAGGTTTATTTACACAGCTTTGAAACTTTTACTACAATGAACAATATCACCGTAAATATGATCGCCCAGTCTGCAAAACAGCTAGTTACATCATATATAGGTTCCTGACCTAAATGTGGTGTTATCCTTACTAAATTAATAATATTGGAATATGAAGTTCAACAGTTGGATGACCACTGATATGACTTATAACTCATATATTGGGATAGACATCTGTGGTTTAACTAGGCCGTTTTGCACAAACAGTCCTTTGCCACTCAAGGCAAAATTGTAAGGCAAGTGGAAAAAGTCCAGCCAGCTTAAGACTTTAAATGAGAACTCTTGTAAGCAATGGGCACAATGATAATGTGCATATCAATGACAAGCTTGAGATGCACATATTTTAACCACTTTAAAATGTGCAGGATATAAAGGGAATACATTATTTACAGAATAAGTATATTTGCAATATATGTATATTTTAAGTAACTATTGAGTTGATTGTTTTCTTCTTTTTGCTGTCTTTGGTTTAAAGCCAGCTATTTTTGCTTTAGAAATTGTGGTGTGCCCTCCAAAAAACTATTTGTTTAGATTCAGATTACCCGCAGGCTGACAATCCGCCCCTACGCTTAAAAATATTTCTCGTTGTGCCTGCGCAGGGAAGCACTGGATCCGCCCAGGTGCAGGCACAATCGGCCAATATCTGGCAACAAACTCCAAGTCTTGCATTTGTTGATTGATATCAGCTGTGTGTGCTTTCAGGTGTAATTTTAAGCGTAGGGGCGGATTGTTAGCCTGCTCTTATCCACAGACTGACAATCCACCACATGTGACCTTGCCCTTTTATTAGGGTAAAAAGCTGTGGACCTATTTTTTCTACACCAACATCTGAAAGTTGTAATTATCTATATTTAATGTTATAGGTCCAGAGGTATATATCCACTATACATTGTGATTTATTCACAAGTCATTGTCTTTATATTTAAAGCACTTAGTCTAAATAAATCTATAAAAGAAATGCCCTACTAAAAGGGCTGATGTACTACTGTTTATTTTAAATTCAAAGACAAATTAAAGTTTTTATATATAAATGGTCATGCCAGCTCGAACATTTATTTCAGTGTGAAGACTATGCATTCATTCCCCAAATTCAAAGCACAATGTAAATATAATATCTAAATCAATAAATGCATTAATGAAGCAAAATGCTTCCTTTTGCTAAGTGCCTACATTGCAGTAGCATTCTTATTGATTGATATTTTATACATGTATAAAGAACAGGACATTTCCATTAGTAGTCTGAACCCAGTTTTTTTAACCACAGCCAACTTTTAACACTGCTAGGTTTCCTGATCAAAACAATCAGAAATAGCCCTAAATATCAAACTGCAATATGCCTAAATACATACAGTGCTTATTCATATTCACTAACCTTACATGGCTTGCTCTTTACAAAATCTAGTGTTTTTAATTACAACATAGTACAAAACAAATAGCTTTTTGCTCTGCTGTTAGCAAAGGAGCTGATTAAAATGAAATTAATTACCTTTGGTGTGCTATTTTAAAACAATAGGTTTTGTTACAACGAACTACCATTTAATATTAAACTAGGTCTTCATCTAGCTCAGATTATCAACATGTTAAAGAAACACACAAAGGAGCTCTATAATGCGATTACTGCAAGTTCACCAACCAAGATAATGACAGACTTGCTGGATGGGTGGGGTTTTTGAGACTGAACTGATTCCGGTGAACTACTTTGAGAGGTAAAAGGAAATTACATCTTTTATGTTCATCCATGAGAGATGGACTCGTTGGATTAGCTAAGGGAATATGTAGTCATTTAATAAAGTTATGGATTCTGTACAACATATACATGCATTATTTTTTTTCTTACTGTTGTAAAGCCTCAGTCAGCCCCTGTTTCGAATAAGTAATATGATTTATCTCCGGTTGCACAGTTCTCTGTGTGCCCAGCTTATGCTAAGAAAACAGTATGGTCGGAAGTTGCTTAAGTTTCTTGTATAGCTTAGGTAGCTGAGGCTCCTTCCTTTTGCAGCCAAGGAAATCTGATCATTCTGTGCTGTGCTAATTTAGCCTACTCTGGATTGGGACACCCTTGTGTCCATTTAAAAGCCACCAGTCACTGACTGCATATATGAAAAGATAATGTCCTTGGATTTCTGCCCATGCGGATTGGTAACTTTATAAGCCCCAAAGAACATTATAATTTTGTCTCTAGAATGGGCAGTACATTGGTGTAATATTTTGCTTTGCTGCCTTGAAGAACTGTTGTCCTATGTTCAATTTTAGCTCGGACTATCTGTCTTGAAGTTATAACTGTGCTTGGATGGGTTTGCTCTTGACACACTGGCTACTTATATGTGATTGGGTCTCAGATTTAAACTCCACTGGGAAAGGAGAGATGCCAGTAAGGTATAATATTTGTAAAGGGTTGCAAAATTCTCTACATTATATAAATAAAAAATAACAATAATGATGTGCAGTTGAATGCAATGTCAATATGGCAAAAAACGATTAATATTTTTAACGATATAGATATAACAATTATATTTTTATAAAAGTATTTTGTTTTAAAAAAGTAAAACCATTAATGAAACCATTAAACAATAGCTGAATTACAGCACTTAAATACTAAGCATTTTTCCCTCATTTGACTAATGTCAATTTGTTAAATGGCTTCTATCAAAGGCTAATGCCACACATAGGGGCCCATTTATCAATGTACGATTGGTTATTAACAGAAAAAAAATCGTATTTTAGAACTGTGCGTATTTTCCACAACTTTTTCATACTTTCATACTGCGACAATTTCTTCATTCAACGTTCGGTATTGTGACCAGGTTGGAGCTGCAGAGTGCTATTGAGTCCTATGGGAGGCTTCCAAAACCATGCACTGAAGGGTTCAAAGTCAGAAAGGTTTTCACGCCGTTTATGATCATTCGGATACGAAAATTTCATAACTTTCAAATTGTACCACGATAATTTCGTAGAAGCACAATGCAAAATTAACGCACATCAGAAATTTTCGTATTTAATGCAAATTGTTGCAAATCGTACTCGTAATTCGGACCTTAATGAATAGGCCCCATAGCATATGGCGCATATTTTAGGCAAGCAGAAAATACGTTCCATGCGCTCCTACCTGTGCCTGCACCCGAATTAATTGAATATGCTCGGGTGCAGGCACATGTAGCCGATATCCACATAAAAATGCGAGACTTTGCATTTTCTTGCGTTTTTATGTGGATATCGACTGCATCTGCCTGCACCTGAGTGAATTCAATTCATTTGAGTACAGGCATAGGTAGGGGGAGTTTTAAGCGCATGGAGTGTATTTTCAGCAAGCGTTTTTACGGCTTTCCGAAAATACGCGCCATACGCTACGTGTGGCCTTAGCCTTAAAGCCATTAGACATTTCTATATACAGGCATTGACCATTACATTTAAAACTCCAAGAATTTTGCCTATTGTTTTCAAGGGTTAATTCATAATAGAGGTTGTAGGCATACAGAGATGCCATAAAGTAATACTGCACAAGAAACTTTTTTCCAAGTCCTTCAGGGCCTGAGGCACTGATAAAACAGGATCCCAGAATAGGAAGATGCTACCTGCTTGTTAACACTTGATTGTCTTCTCGGTTTCAAATGATCATAGATCTTTTTTTTTATATGGCACCAGAAATGTATGAAGTGTTTTACAATGCATAAACAAAAATTGTTTTGTAGTAAGTGATAAAAAGTATTGAATATAGTATTCATAAAAAAATAAGGACACAGCAGTCTGGACACATTTTTACATGTTGCAGTTGATTAAGTTAAGTAAGTTATTTAGGAAACTAGCAAAATTAAAGGAGTCAAATGGATTCAAATACCTTTTTATCTCTGCTTCCTGTGACAAAGTACTTGCTATCTGGAGTCCAGTCACAAGCCCAAATAATTCTGCTATGTACACATGAATTCTTGTCAGTTGAAGCATATAAAGTGAATGTTGGTTCTGCTTAGGAGAAAAATAAAATAAAATTAGATATAAAGCTGTGACAAATCAGTAAACATTAGTATGGCTAAATAGATGCATGGAAACTCGCATGGTGAAAAGACAGATACAATAATAAGATTATTAGATACACAAAAAAAAAATTGCAGAGTGCGACAATTCTATCTGAGTCATTTCCGGTGTTTTGCAAATTTTGCGAAAAATTTATGAAAATAAATAATGTCCTTGTCTATTTTCATTCTGAAGAATAAAAGTGAATGTACAAATTATTAGTGAAACCAATTTTTTCATTTAAACATATACTGACTAAATACTTCACAAAGTTTTTACTTAAATCAGTGCTGTCCAACTGGTGGCCTGCTGCGCCCATGTGTCTGGCTACTGTGCCTGCTTACACTTTTGTGTAAGCTTTAAATAGTATCAATATTAAGATTAACTGGCCAATGCATTGCTCACACCTCAGATTCAGGCTGTAAGCCCCTGCATTGCTCACACCTGTAAACCCCTGTATTGTTCAAACCTGTAAGCCCCTCCATTGTTCACACCTCAGATCAATGCTACTTATATGTGCTATACTCTGCCTGGCTTATGCTGCCTGTATTTGCCACAATCTGCCTGGCCTATGCTGCCTGTGTGTGTCATACTCTGCATGTTCTATGCGGTCTCTGTGTGCCATACTCTGCCTGTCCTATGTTGCCTGTTTGGGGGTCCCTAAGGTGCATAATTATGTGCTGAGGGTTTCTGTGGTACTCACAGGGGAGGAGGCATATAAATTTAAGGGTACAGGTATAGGACCCGTTATCCAGGAATGCTTGGGACCAATGGTATTCCGGATAAGGGGTCTTTCTGTAATTTGGATCTCCATACCTTAAGTCTGCTAAAAAATCAATAAAACGTTAATTAACCCCAATAGGGTTGTTTTGCATCCAAAAAGGATTATATACTGTATATCTTAGTTGGGATCAATTACAAGGTACTGTTTTATTACTACAGAGAAAAGGGAAATCCGTTTTAAAATTCTGAATTATTTGATTAAAATGGAGTCTATGGGAGACAGGCTTTCTGTAATTTGGAGCTTTCTGGATAACGGGATTCCAGATAAGGGGTCCGATACCTGTACTGCTTAAATAGGACTTAATGAACTTTTTTCAAATAAGAGTGATGGGCGATGTCCCTGCATCATCAATTATATGGATAAGTTCATGTTAATATGGGTGTGGTTTTTTAAAAGGGAGTGGACAAAACTGGCTTCCATTATTGGCCCTCCACCAGCCTTGGTATCATAGAAGCACTGATTACATTTTTTTTTTTTTTTTTTTACAGAGCAGTGCACAATATACATAGTTACATAGTTACATAGTTACATAGGGTTGAAAAAAGACCATTGTCCATCAAGTTCAACCCATCCGAGTAAACCCAGCACACAACCTATACTAACCAATCTATACACTCACATACATAAACTATATATATACAACCAGTAATACTAACTGTAGATATTAGTATCACAATAGCCTTGGATATTCTGCTTGTTCAAAAACTCATCCACCATCACTATTTTAGGGGTTCACGATTAGCAAACATTGTTGCTCCATTAGTGTTATTAATTTTGACTAACTAAATACTGTTAAATTCAGCACTAACTACCCTGCCTGCAGTAATTGATGGGTTATTCTGTTGGAATAATGTGACCCAAACGTAACCGTAAACGTAATTGCCCTTAAAAGCAGTTTTGTAGCTTCCTTACTATTCTCTGCACTGCTGGTCCTAACAATTAAAACAATGTTGTACCAACCAGCTAATTAACAGACCTGTAAAGAAGCATTAAAGACATTGTGGGAAATGGAGTTGTGGCTGGCAGAGAGCTCACTTTTTCTACATTGATTTAATTAATGTATATTTGAAAAGTTGCTTACAATTACATTTCTCAAAAAACAATTTATTTTTGGTTATACATCCCCTTTGCCCTTGGGCAATACATTTAGGCAAAGCAGGAGAAGAATTAATTAGACCTTGGCACCATGGCGCCAGCAAAAGTTGGTTGTGGTGGAAATGGTGGAAATTTACAACAAAATTAAAGGACATGTAAAGCCTACATTTGCCTACAACGTATATCAGTTGGACACGTCTCCCCCACCCAAATGGCATAATTTGTACTGCATATATCCCCTCCGTTTGCCAGCACCATCACATTTTCCTAAACCAAATAGCAGCTTTCACCTGGTGGCCATTTTTCCTCTGATACATAATTGGATACATTGAAATCTGCAAACAGCCTACACACACAGACCCTTATTCAGCATACATTTCATCAAGAATACAGGCTCACACAGGCACAACTGTCTTTGATAAAAGTCCTGCTTTGTTTGAGCACTGTAATGGTAAAGCTAGAGCTGAGTTTCTATGGGAACCAGCAATGCCATCTCTTTACTGGCTGCTAGACTGGAGGGCATGTTTAGTAATCTGAACTTAGAACAACTGAGCATGCCCACAAGCCAACAGCCAAAGCAAATACCTGAGGGTGGGTGTCGGGTGGGTTACAGGAGGAGAAGCAAATCTAAGTGATTAAGGGGATGCTGCAGCCTTACTATTAACCTCTGGACAACCAGTGTGGCAGGATTTCAAAAAGGCTGTTCACTGATTACATTTTTGTGTGTGGGGTTTACATGTCCTTTAACCCTTCATTTTCTTACATGTCATTCACTAATGGAAAGGTGCATCTTACATGCATTACTGCAAGAATTTACCTATCAATATCTACATAAGATTTACAATAAACAGTATCTAATAAAAATATGGCAGGTTCCAGAGTCTGAAGATCCCAAATGCTCGACTGTCAAGGTTGACAGAACAATGGCTTTGAAAAAAACTGAGATGAATAATAGTTGGTAGTATTTACTACATCACTTATACATACATAGTACATCATCTATTCAGAACAAAATTTGATCCAGAATAAATACTTGGAATACAAGCATCAGAGCAGGTCAAGTAGAACTACATGTCCTTGCACCCGAACAAAGTGCCCTATGGATTGTGCCTCCTGGTTACCATCTTCCCAACCACTTACTACCATTCACTCCAGTACCAGCTGTGGCTCACTCTGTCACTGCCTTCTTGACAATCATTTGTCTCACTGCAACCAGCGCTCTGTAAAGGGGAAGAATAACCCCCTCCTCCCGTGAATCTATACTCCTTTTAATACAGCTCAAAACCTTGTTTGCCCTTGCAGCTGCTGCCTGGCATTGCTTGCTACAGCCGAGTTTATTATCTACAAGGACTCAAAGGTTCTTCTCCATTATTGATTTGCCTAGTGCAGTCCCATTAAGGGTATAAGTGGCTTGCATATTTTTACATCTCAGGTGCATGACCTTACATTTATCCACATTAAACCTCATCTGCCACTTAGCCGCCCAGATTGCCAGTTGGTCAAGATCCTGCTGCAAGTATGCCACATCCTCGACAGAACTGACTGGTCTGCAGAGTTTTGGGTCATCTGCAAACACTGATACATTACTTATAGTACCCTCCCCTAAGTCATTTATGAACAATTTAAGCAAAAGTGGACCCACTACAGAACCCTGAGGGACCCCACTGAGAACCTTACTCCAAGTAGAGAATGTACCATTAACAACCACCCTCTGTACCCAATCCTGTAGGCTATCCATGTCCAAACAACTTCACTAAGTTTAGAAAGAAGTCGTTTGTGGGGAACGATACCAAATGCTTTGGCAAAACTAAATAAAGTTTATCTACTGCATCCCCACTGTCCAGCTTCTTACTTACCTCATAATAAAAAGCAATTAAATTGGCCTGACATGACATGACCTGTCCTTCACAAAGCCATGCGGATTACTGCTCATAATGCCATTCTCTAGTACATAATTTTGTATGCAAGTAACTTGCCCACCACGGATGTCAAACTTACAGGTCTATAATTGCCAGGCTAAGATCTTACTCCCTTTTTAAATATAGGAATGACAATAGCCTTCTTCCAATCCCTAGGTACCATACCTGATGTAAGCGAGTCTAAGAATATCAGAAACAGAGGCCACTGTAAATATGACCCAAGCTCTCTCAGTACCAGAGGGTGTATTCCTTCTGGCCCAGGTGCCTTGTTCACATTTATCTAATTCTGTAATCTGTAATTGGGCCAGTGTGGTTAGTGGAGTACCGCAGGGGTCAGTCCTTGGTCCTTTGCTTTTTAACTTGTTTATTAATGACCTGGAGGTGGGCATAGAGAGTACTGTTTCTATTTTTGCTGATGACACTAAATTGTGCAAAACTATAAGTTCCATGCAGGATGCTGCCGCTTTGCAGAGCGATTTGACAAAAGTGGAAAACTGGGCAGCAAACTGGAAAATGAGGTTCAATGTTGACAAGTGCCAAGTTATGCACTTTGGTAGAAATAATATAAACGCGAACTATCTACTGAATGGTAGTGTGTTGGGGGCATCCTTAATGGAGAAGGATCTAGGGGTTTTTGTAGATCACAAGTTGTCTAATTCCAGGCAGTGTCATTCTGTGGCTACTACAGCAAATAAAGTGCTGTCTTGTATAAAAAAGGGCATTGACTCAAGGGATTTTTGCCTCTTTATAGGTCCCTGGTAAGGCCTCACCTTGAGTATGCAGTGCAGTTTTGGGCTCCAGTCCTTAAGAAGGATATTAATGAGCTGGAGAGAGTGCAGAGACGTGCAACTAAACTGGTAAAGGGGATGGAAGATTTAAGCTATGAGGTTAGACTGTCGAGGTTGGGGTTGTTTTCTCTGGAAAAGAGGCGCTTGCGAGGGGACATGATTACTCTGAACAAGTACATTAGAGGGGATTATAGGCAGTTGGGGGATGTTCTTTTTTCCCATAAAAACAATCAGCGCACCAGAGGTCACCCCTATAGATTAGAGGAACAGAGCTTCCATTTGAAGCAGCATAGGTGGTTTTTCATGGTGAGGGCAGTGAGGCTGTGGAATGCCCTTCCTAGTGATGTGGTAATGGCAGACTCTGTTAATGCCTTTAAGAGGGGCCTGGATGAGTTTTTGAACAAGCAGAATATCCAAGGCTATTGTGATACTAATATCTACAGTTAGTATTACTGGTTGTATATATAGTTTATGTATGTGAGTGTATAGATTGGTTAGTATAGGTTGTGTGCTGGGTTTACTCGGATGGGTTGAACTTGATGGACAATGGTCTTTTTTCAACCCTATGTAACTATGTATGTAACTATGTAACTATCTTGTGTAACCCTTTAAGCACCA
The DNA here is from genome assembly GCF_000004195.4 of Xenopus tropicalis. NCBI lineage: Eukaryota > Metazoa > Chordata > Amphibia > Anura > Pipidae > Xenopus > Xenopus tropicalis. Next base: position 77,317,925 of record NC_030682.2, on the reverse strand, counting down.
TATCCTGTGTCAACCACTGTGTAGTTGGAGCTGAGGCAACATTGGCGCTATTGGGTGGGTCCTGGCTCTCTGGCTCCTCTACTGTATACACAGAAGAAAAGAACTGATTTAGCACATCTGCCTTTTCTGTATCCGCTGTAACCATATTGTTACTATATGGGGCCACGCCCTCAACCTGCATCATTTTCATACTTAAACTTTTTGGGGTTAGTTTTGGCCTCCGCCGCAATGCAGTCCTCATTTTTTATCTTTGCCTTCCGGATTGCTGTTTTACAACACTTGTTATAGTGTTTATAGTGTTGCAAATTTGCTATACGTTCTGAGTCATTAGAGATCACTAGATCCTATATAGCATGGTTCCTGGTTGGCTCCTCAACAACCTGTGACATAAAGTTGTCATGCAACTTTCCTGGCACTACTATTGCTCCAGTCAATATCAGGATAATTAAAATCCCCCATTATTATCACTTACTCGAACTAGCAGCCTTTTCTATTTGCAACAGGAGCTTCCCCTTAATCTTTTGGGATTCCTTCTTATTTAACCCACGAGGTTCCTTCCCATAGCAATCTACTTTGGCTCTTGGTTAATCGAGCATGCACAGTTCTTCTCAACCACCAAACGCACCCTCCAGTCTAGCAGCCAATGAAGAGGTGGCAGTGATGGTTTCCATATAATCTCTGCTCTAGCTGTGCACTCTGCTGGAGAAACATGTTTTTCTCCTAACCTCCTCTACAGAGCTCAGTTTAACCATTATATCACAATTCGGGCATGACTTTTTATCAAAGTAAGTTCTACCTGTGTAAGCCTGCATTCTTCATTGCATGACCTTTACAGCCACATGTGCTGTTTGCAGATGTAAATGTCACTGAAGATGTATGCTCTTTGTTTATGGAAATGTGATTTGTTTATAATGTGGTTTTGGCAAATTGAGGGGATATATGCAATACAAATGTAACAGTGTGGTTTGGGTGGGGGAGATGTGCCCAACTTATATACATGTTAAGAAAATGTAGGGTTTACGTGTCCTTTAAAGTATTTTCAAGTACTTGGTTACCCAGAGTTAGCAAGATTGACAATCTGCACTTTGAGGCCAGATTGCCTGAAACAAATATTCAGAAAATACATTTTCTTTGGTGTCAGTGTGAATTCTGGGTCGTAAACCACATAAATTGAATCGCATAACCACCAGAAAACACAGGAAAAGACCATTTTTGGAAGCTCTATTCAAGATGGGCGTTAGCATTGCTCTGCAAGGTGGAAGAATTAACTGCCTGTATATCTCTACTTTTTAATATAGGGCAATACCTTGCTAACCCTTCCTGCTGCTGACCTGCATTGCTTGCTACAACTAAGTTTATTAATCAGGTTTTTGTCCCACAAGGATTTCCCTACCTTAGTGCCATTAAGTGTATAAGCTAGCTATGTGTTTTTCTCTTTTTAAATCTCAGGTTCATAAGCATCTGAATTCCATGCAAGTATGCAGCAACTTGAATGGACTCAACAAAAATACAACACTTTCAACTCCATGTCATTATTGAACAGATTAAAATAAAACTAGACATACTATAGAACTCTTTTTTCTTATCAATAAAAAAAGAAAATTTAATAAAAAAAGAACCATTTAAAGAAACTGTTTGCCCAAGATCTTTTAGTCACTTTTCTACCTATGTATAAAAAGAATGATTTTAAATTTAGAAAGAAATCTGGATCAAAAATCTGTAAAAGTAGATTGCATATACTGCAGCCCAACTGTCTAACTTCCTCTTATTACAGGTATAGAAACCAGTTATCCTGAATGCTCGGGGCCTTGGGTTTTCTGGATAATGAATCTTTCCGTAATTTGGATCTCCAAGGTTCTGTTTTATTATTACAGAGAAAAAGAAAATCATTTTCAAAAATGTGAATTATTGGCTTATAATGGAGTCTATGGGAGACAGCCTTTGTATAATGAAAGAAAAGGTTTTTTTTAAGCATTTGGGACATATTTCCATGTTTTAATGGATCCACATTCTGCATAACGGGTTCCATACCTTTAAATCCATTATGGGTATGGGACCCGTTATCCAGAATGCTGGGGACCTTGGGTATATCTGGAAAATATGTCGTCTTCTGTAATTTGGATCTCCCATTCCTTAAGTCTACTATAAATAATTTAAGTGTTAAATGAACTCAACAAGATTGTTTAGTCTCTAAAAAAGATTAATTATACCTTAGTTAGTATCAAGTACAAGGTAGTATTTTATTAATACAGAGAAAAAGAAAATCTATTATTTGATTAAAATGGAGTCTATGGGAGAAGACCTTCCTATAATTCGGAGCTTCCTGGATAATGGGTTTCCGAATAACAGAAACCATACCTGTACCTACTGGTTATGTTGGGCAGCCCCTGTGACTAACTTGTTTTTCATAGTTGTCATCCCAGTAGCTTGCAACTGCTGTATATGGCTGCACTGCCCTCTTTGCAAGCCAGGTATAGCATGAATAGAAGGCTGCTAGTTTGGGGCAAGTGATAATAATGGGGGATTTTAATTACCCTGATATTGACTGGGGCAATAGTACTGCCAGGACAGTAAATGGGAACAAGTTTATAAACTTGCTGCATGACAACTTTATGTCACAAGTTGTTGAGGAGCCAACCAGGAACCATGCTATACTAGATCTAGTGATCTCTAATGACCCAGAACGTATAGCAAATGTGCAAGTGGTTGAACCCCTGGGTAATAGTGACCATAATGTTATTTCATTTGATGTTTGGTGCAGGAAACAAATTTACACGGGGGCAACAAAGACAATGAATTTTAGGAAGGCAAATTTTAGCTCCTTAAGGGCAGCGCTTCAGGGCATAGATTGGGGCATTATGTTTTCTGATAAAAACACAGAGCAGAAATGGTTGTCATTTAAAATGATATTAAATCATTACTGTTCTCAATTTATTCCATTAATAAGAAAAAGTAGAAGTGTTAAGAATCAACCTATGTGGCTTAACTCTGAGGTAAAGAAGTTAATAGGGAAAAAAAGGAAAGCTTTTAAGAAATATAAGTCAGAGGGGACAGTAGCTGCGTTTAATTATTATAAGCACTATAACAAGTGTTGTAAAACAGCAATCCGGAAGGCAGAGATAGAAAATGAGGAGCGCATCGCGGCCGAGGCCAAGACTAACCCCAAAAAGTTTTTTAAGTATATTAATAGTAAAAAGATGCAGGTTGAGGGTGTGGCCCCATTGAGTTATAATAACAATATGGTTACAGCGGATACAGAAAAGGCAGATGTGCTTAACCAGTTCTTTTCTTCTGTGTATACAGCAGAGGAGCCAGTGGGACAAGTCCCACCCAATAGCTGCACTGTTGCCTCAGCTCCAACTACACAGTGGTTGGCACAGGATATGGTGCTTAAAGGGTTACACACGATAAATGTAAACAAGGCACCTGGGCCAGATGGAATACACCCTCGGGTACTGAGAGAGCTAGGGGCAGAATTGCAGTGGCCCTTGTTTCTGATATTCTCAGACTCTCTTTCATCAGGTATGGTACCTAGGGATTGGAAGAAGGCGAATGTCATTCCCATATTTAAAAAGGGAGTAAGATCTCAGCCTGGCAATTATAGGCCTGTAAATTTGACATCCGTGGTGGGCAAGTTATTTGAAGGCTTGTTAAGGGATCACATTCAAAATTATGTAGTGGAGAATGCCATTATGAGCAGTAATCAGCATGGCTTTATGAAGGACAGGTCATGTCAGACCAATTTAATTGCTTTTTATGATGAGGTAAGTAAGAAGCTGGACAGTGGGGATGCAGTAGATATAATCTATTTGGATTTTGCCAAAGCATTTGATACCGTTCCCCACAAACGACTGCTTTCTAAGCTAAGGTCTATTGGTCTTAGTGAAGTCGTTTGCACATGGATAAAAAACTGGCTACAGGATCGGGTACAGAGGGTGGTTGTTAATGGTACATTCTCTACTTGGAATAAGGTTCTCAGTGGGGTCCCTCAGGGTTCTGTACTGGGTCCACTTTTGTTTAATTTGTTCATAAATGACTTAGGGGAGTAGATTGTAAGCTCTTTTGGGCAGGGCTCTCTTCACCTATTGTATCGGTTATTGATTGCTTTATATGTTACTCTGTATGTCCAATGTATGTTACCCACCTATTGTACAGCGCTGCGGAATATGTTGGCGCTTTATAAATAAATGATAATAATAATAATAGGGGAGGGTATTATGAGTAATGTATCAGTGTTTGCAGATGACACAAAACTCTGCAGACCAGTCAATTCTATCCAGGATGTGACATCCCTGCAGCAGGATCTTGACCAACTGGCAATCTGGGCAGCTAAGTGGCAGATGAGATTTAATGTGGATAAATGTAAGGTCATGCACCTGGGATGTAAAAATATGCAAGCCCCGTATACCCTTAATGGGACTGCACTAGGCAAATCCCTAATGGAGAAGGACCTTGGAGTCCTTGTAGATAATAAACTTGGCTGTAGCAAGCAATGCCAGGCAGCAGCTGCAAGGGCAAACAAGGTTTTGAGCTGTATTAAAAGGGGTATAGATTCACGGGAGGAGGGGGTTATTCTTCCCCTTTACAGAGCGCTGGTAAGGCCCCATCTAGAATATGCTGTTCAGTTTTGGTCTCCAGTGCTCAAACGGGACATTATTGAGTTAGAGAGGGTCCAGAGAAGGGCAACTAAGCTGGTAAAGGGTATGGAAAGTCTCAGTTATGAAGAAAGACTGGCCAAGTTGGGTCTGTTTACACTGGAGAAGAGGCGCTTAAGAGGTGACATGATAACTATGTATAAATATATAAAGGGATCATATAATAACCTTTCTAATGTTTTATTTACCAGTAGGTCCTTCCAACGGACACGAGGGCACCCACTTCGTTTAGAAGAAGGGAGGATCCACTTAAACATTCGGAAAGGATTTTTTACAGTGAGAGCTGTGAAGTTCTGGAATTCCCTCCCCGAATCAGTCGTGCTGGCTGATACATTATATAACTTTAAGAAGGGGCTGGATGGATTCTTAGCAAGTGAGGGAATACAGGGTTATGGGAGATAGCTCTTAGTACTAGTTGATCCAGGGACTGGTCCGATTGCCATCTTGGAGTCAGGAAGGATTTTTTTCCCCTCTGCGGCAAATTAGAGAGGCTTCAGATGGGGTTTTTTGCCTTCCTCTGGATCAACTAGTAGTTAGGCAGGTTATATATAGGCATAATGGTTGAACTTGATGGACGTATGTCTTTTTTCAACCCAACTTACTATGTTACTATGAAGGAGTTAATGGTATGACCAGAACCCTGCTACAGATCAACTTTAGGTACCTGCCTAAAATGCACAAATATATGATAAACCAGAGTTATATCTAATGCAGCAGAGGTTAATTCATACATCCCAACTGTCCCAATTTTCACGGGACATTCCCCCTTTTAGCAGCAAAGCCCGCAGTCCCAGATTCTTACTGAAAAGTCCATCATTTCCCTGAAATGAGCTAAAAAAGATACAAACTTAAATAAAAAGTAGTTTTTGGCAGAGAGCCCTGGAATCTTAACAAAGCTATACCTGCACTTAGATACAATGTTTCTCACACTTAATTAAATAAGTGGGATTTTGGCAGAGAGCCCAGAATCTTAACAAGCTACACCTGCACTTTTATACAATTGTAATAAGCTAAACAGATATCTTGGGGGACTTGCAGCTTAAAGGGCACTTTCACCTTCATTAGCCAAACTGTAATAACACATTCCCCCCCCAAAAGGATTGAAGGGAAAGCAAAGGAGGGAGGAGCTTCACATAAGAGAAGGAAGTCAGTAAAGGAGCTGTAGTTCAGCTGCTTTTTACACAGTAATAAAATAAATCTGCATGCAGGGAGAAAGGTATGCTATACAATGGTCTGTTTAGGGTAATTTTAGGGGATTTTAAAATAAAAGGCTTACTTATCCTTTAAAGTAGCACATAAGAAACTTCATGTACAGGATCTATAATCAGGAATCCCATTATCCAGAAACTCAGAATTATGGGAAGGTCATTTTGCATTTTAAGCAAATACTTCTAATTTTTTAAAAATGATTTCCTTTTTCCAGCAATAAATGGGGTCAAACATTTCTATTGGATTTCTTTAATGTTTAAATGTTTTATAGATGAATTAAGATATGGTGATCCAAATTATAGAAAGACCCCTTACCTAGAAATCCCCAGGTCCCAAGCATTCCAGATAATATATCCTCTACCTGTAGCTACATCTAATTATATTTTGCCTTTTATCATGTCTATTTTACTAAAATGTAGCAAAATATAGACACATACCAGAATAATAATAAAGATGTGTTCCCACTCTTCTTTATATCCAGAATGTATACAAAACTTTTCTGGGTATAAAGAAAAGTGGGAACAACATCTTTAATCACCAGAAACCTGAGGGACACAAATAAATATCTGTGTTGAATAGTCTGTGTAAAGGAACAGGAAATTTTAAATTACCTCTCTGAATAAAGGATTTATTTAACTAATTCTAGTAGACTATGTCATCTCACCCATATATAATAAACCACAGGGGATATATATATTTAAAAAAAAAAAAAAAAAAACAGAACAAAGACTGGTGAAATGCCCCTCAAACTTTAACTGGCTTTCCGAGTATGGGTGTGTATAGGATGATGAGCACTGAAGGTAAAGAAAAATAAAGTTTTTTTAATGGAGCAAAAACACCATGGGAAGAAACAGGTGTCTCACCCAAATCTGCCCTTTCCTAGCGATCAAAAGATTATGAGGTCTATGTTACCATTACCAATTATGCATCATCTCTCTATTAAATACAATATGCATGTATTTTATATATACATTATGACTTGTGTATTTAAGGATGTAAGCTTCAAACACATCCTATTTAGCACACAGTTGCTAAGACTCCCCCCCTTTGACCAAGGGTATTGGAAATTCAATCCTTTTTGTCCCCAACTGCATTTTCCCAACTTCCATTGTTCAACTTGCCTCAGGAATCCATGGCCAAGTCACCTAAAGTTGCCTCATGAGGAAACTAGCATGTCTACAGCACTGTCAACTCTTCTTTGTGGTGTATATAATCTATGTATGTGTATGTATGTATGTACAGTATATATATATATATATATATATATATATATATATATATACACAAGTATATAACAATTTTCATTTACCAAAGCCGGCACTCACGTCAAAGTTGAGCAAAGGATGCCTGGGTGCAGAATCAAAACTCAGAACAACATGCTTTAGAAAAAGATGCCGCACTCACAGGACTTAGTGCAAAGCCTTTGAAAAAGGCTGTGGAGACAGCTGAAACGTTAGTATAACGTTTGAACTAATAAATGAACTTTTGATTTTGAAGTCCTGTGAGTGCGGCATCTTTTTCTAAAGCATGTTTATATATATATATATATATATATATATATATATATATATATATATATATATATACACAGTGAGGAACATAAGTATTTAAACAGCCTGCGATTTTGCAAGTTCTCCTACTTAGAAATCATGGAGGGGTCTGAAATTCACATAGTAGGTGCATTCAGACTGTGAGAGACAGCTTTTAAAAAAAAATTCTGGAAATCACATTGTATTTTTAAAGAATTTATTTCTATTGCACTGCTGCACACAAGTATTTGAACACCTGAGAAAATCAGTGTTAATATTTGGTACAGAAGCCTTTGTTTGCAATTACAGAGGTCAAACATTTCCTGTAGTTCTTGACCAGGTTTGACCCACTCCTCCACACAGATCTCCTCTAGTCTGTCAGGTTTCAGGGCTGTCCCTGAGCAACACAGAGTTTCAGCTCCCTCCAAAGATTTTCTATTGGATTTAGGTCTGGAGACTGGCTAGGCCACTCCAGAACCTTGATATGCCTCTTACGGAGCCACTCCTTGGTTATCCTGGCTATGTGCTTCGGGTCATTGTCAAGTTGGAAGACCCAGCCACGACCCATCTTCAATGCTCTGACTGAGGGAAGGAGGTTGTTGCTCAAAATTTCCCAATACATGGCCCCATTCATCCTCTCCTTAATACAGTGCAGTCGTCCTGTCCCCTTCGCATAAAAGCACCCCCATGCTTCACAGTAGGGATGGTGTTGCAACTCATCCTTATTTTTCCTCTAAACATGGCAAGTGAAGTTTCATCTGACCACATGACTTTCTCCCATGCCTCCTCTGGACCATCCAGATGGTCACTGGCAAACTTCAGATGGGCCTGGACATGTGATGACTTGAGCATGGGAACCTTCCGTGCAATGCATGATTTGAAACCATGACAGCGTAGTGTTCTACCAATAGTGACCTTTGAAACTGTGGTCCCAGCTCTCTTCATGTCATTGACCAGCATAAGTGCTGCTCCCCTAATCTCCTCCTACAGCCTGCACCACTGCATTCTTTTCTGCTCCGTTTTGCATGTCACCCGGTGGCCATTTTGCCGGGTGACGTCATTGAGAGCGCGCGCCTGACCTCTTCAAGGATTTTTTTTTTTCAAGCTTCTGCTTTTTTAAACAAAGCTGTACAGACAGATCTTTGGGCCCATGGTAGTAGTTGGAGTCTGACTGACTGTGGGGTGGACAGGTGTCTTTAAAGAGCTCAGACAGGTGCTACTAATTTAGATTAACGAGTGGAGTAGAGGTGGACTATTTAAAGGCAAAGTAACAGGTCTTTGAGAACCAGAATTCTTGCTGATTGCCAGGTGTTCAAACACTTATGTGCAGCAGTGCAATACAAATTCATTCTTTAAAAAATCATACATTGTGATTTCCTGATTTTTTTTTTTTTTAAATGCTGTCTATCACAGTGGGAATGCACCTACAATGTAAATTTCAGACCCCTCCATGATTTCTAAGTGGGAGAACTTGCAAAATCACAGGGTGTTCAAATACTTATGTTCCTCAGTGTATATATATATATATATATATATATATATATATATATATATATATATATATATATATATATATATAATATGCAGCAGAAGCCAGCACTCACGTGTAAAGTTGATAAGTGTGCCTGGGTGCAGTCCCAACAAAATGTTTGCAGATGCTTGGAGAAAGGTACCGCTCACGCAGGTCTTAGGATCAGTTTTGAAATTTTATTGTAGAGGCAAGGGAACTGACGTTTCGGCTGCAACACCAGCCTTTGTCATATATATACACACACACATGCAAAATAGTGAATCAATTAATAGTTTTTAAAGATGTTAAAGCTTTGGCTCAAAAAAGATGGAAAGGCATAATCACTGGGAATCGCTTACCTGAGACCCCAGGTTGGTGCTCCTGTTCAGTGAAAACTGGACCATGATTATGCATTTCTTATCCTTTAAAGGACATGTCAACCCCCCAACCAAAAATGTTAGCAGAGAAAAGCCTCACAGCACTGTTTAAATACCTGCCACTCCTGTCCCTCAGAAGCAAACACTGAAGTTGCATTGATCCCTTGGAGTTTCTCTCACTGCAGAGCTGTGTAACTCCCTCTCCCCCCTCCCTTCAGAATCTCCTTGTCTGCCTGGCATGGTGCACATGCCCAGTTCCAAGCCGTTATAATGAGCATGCTCACTTGAGATGAATCTCTTCTCTACACAGCAGATGATTGAACTCTTTAACCACGCCCACAGTCAATCCTCCAATGAGCCGCATAGGCAGTTGCTATACTAAAGCTGGCCATACACGTGGCGATCTGACGATGTTTCGTGCGACCATCGGTCGCACGAAACATCGTCAGATGTGCCACACACCATTCAGGGCTGAATCGGCAGGTAAGGAGGTAGAAACAATAGGATTTCTACCTCCTTCTGCCGATTCAGCTCTGAAGGGAGATTTTGACCAGGTGCCCGATCAAAATTTTCCAACTGGTCAGCAGCTTCCTGCGATATCGGTCGACTCGCCGACATACCATACACGCACCGAATATCGTACGAAACGAGGTTTCATACGATATTATCGGTGCGTGTATGGCCACCTTAACTCTGCCTTTGTAAACAAGAGCTCTCTGCTCCCTCTCTTGGAACATGTTCTTCTGACTGCAGGCAGTTTAACCTTTTCACCGCTGAATCTGATCTGCAGGTATTTTATAAGTGAGTCTTGCAAGCTTAAACAGTGTTTGCTGAAATACTTAAGCAATGTACACTTCATTTCTGTTTAATTTTATTCATAGGCGGAGGGTGACTTTTTTGTTTGGGGAGGCTAAAGATGGGCCATTCATAGACTGACCTAAAGCTAATGTGAGACTTAGTGGATTCGCTGCTGGTGTAAAAAATTAACTTCCCAACTACCTCTTGCTGTTCCCACTGACTCCCAGGGATACTGCGCAAAAGTGCGGGTGGGGTGCTTTTTTTAACCCTAAAATGCTTAGGATGTAAAAGCATTCAAACGTGCACTTCTGTTAGGGGTTCTCTATACATTTGTGTTTGTGATCAGTTAGCTTCAAGGGGTAGTTCACCTTTAAATTAACTTTTAATATAAGGTAGACATTGATATTCTGAGACAATTTGCAATTGGTCCTCTTTTATTTTTAATGGTTTTTCGGTTATTTAGCTTATTGTTCAGCACCTCTTCATTTGGTATTTCAGCAGCTATCTGGTTGCTAGGGTCTTATTTACCAGGTAGTGGTTTAAACAAGAGATGGGAATATGAATAGTTAAGGGGCCTGCATGGAAAAATAAAACTGTAGCTTCACAGAGCAATACTTTTTGGTCAGTGACCCTCATTTGAAAGCTGGAAAGAGGCAGAAGCGAAAGGCAATTATTCAAAAACTATACAAAATTAACTAGGAAAACCAATTGCAAAGTTGCTAGGAATAGGCCATTCTATAACATACTACAAGTTAACTAAAAAGTGAACCTCCCCTTTAGATGTGTTTAAGTTAGCTTTATAGAGAGAGAGGCAGCAGGTACTGACATCCCAGGCACGATATATACAGTGAGACACAGTCTTTATATACAAAACCAGCACATTATATACAGTGAGGAGCAGTGGGTACTGATGGCAGATATTCAGGCCCTGGCACTATAACATACCTCCCAACATTTCATTAAGAGAAAGAGGGACAAAAATATATGACGCTGGTAGTGCGGCAAAAATGTTTTGGCCACGCCTGCTTTGTGACCACGCCCACATGCCACACCCACTTTACATGCCCCAGATGTGCCAATATAATCACTAAATAAAAAGAATAAAAGACATATTAACTTCAAAGGTGCCAGTATGACTACGTTAAATTGATAAAGGGCATACAGTATTAACCCCAGACATGCCAGTAAAATTACTAAATGAAACTGATAAAGGGCATATCAACTTCAGACATGCCAACAGTTCTGTGCATTTTCCAAAGTTATAAACAGGGCCAATTCCAGTGGTACATAAATTTATGTTATTTCCTTCCATTCTTAATCAGTTGAAAGCAAAACAAAATGAATGTACCACTAGAATTTCTAGCCATATTAACAAGGCCTAAGGTTCCCAGACTTATAAGGGCCCCTTTAAAATGTCTGCTATATTTTATGAATGAGCGATACCTCTTCCCCTGCATGCTGTGCTCTGCCAGAGATTCCCAGGAGTGAGAGATATATGTTAGGGGTGGAAAGGTGAAACTGCCCAGCACACAAATAAAAGCAGCAGCCTCTTCTGCCTGATAAAAGACAGAGGCACCCTGAGCCCCTGACCCACTGAGCAGGAGAGGAATGTGAGCCAATGCCGATAGTTGACCCTTGTTTGTCACAAATGCTCCTCCCAGGACAATTAAACATCAAGGTAAGGCTGTGAGCTTGAGTGTAGCAGGGGAGATTGAAGAGTTAAAGGGGCGGGCTTTATTCCCCAGCAGAGCAGGCACAGCAATCAATTAAATGGCAAAGCTGAGAAGCGGGACATCTAACAGTGAATTCGGGACAGCGGGAAGTGCTATAAATATCGGGACTGTCCCGCTGAAAGTGGCACTGATACACAACATTGGCTCCACTGTAACTAACTAGAAATGAAAAAATCATGACAAAAGTAAAATAAAAATAAAAAGTGCAAAAAACCATAACAAATATATAAAAGCACAATGAGCTTTGTCAGGGGGAAAAGTTAACTTACCCTCCATCTGTTAGGGTAGGGGATAGGGATATTATAGATGTCAGGTGACAAAAAACAATTTAATTTCAGCTAGTGAGTCAGTCTTTAGAACATATACAGTATAGTGCTTGTGTATAGTGCTTGTGTATAGTACCTGTGTATAGTGCCTGTGGGATGAAAACTGCAGCAAAAGTTCAAAGTTGGTTCTTGGGTAAAGTTTACAGCCTGCAGATTCTTCTTTTTTTAGTCTTCAATTCTGCACTGCCTCCAGTTTGCAAAATCTCCCGACCCCTGTCTGCATCTGCGCCTTGATTGGTCAATTTTACTGCCTGTTAAGAAAGCTGTGCTCTGATTGGAGAATCCACAAGAAGATAGATCCAATCAGAGCACAGCTGATTTCTGCAGAACCCGGAGAAGATTTGCACGGCAGTGCAGAAACGGAGCCAGGTTTTTAGGTGCCAAAGCAGGTTTGGGGAGACTTAGCCTCCCCAAGCCTTATTGAAAATCCGCCTATGATTTTATTGTTGTTTAATGCCCTAACAGTTTCATTTTAAGGAAAAAGCTGTCTGTACAGCTTTGTTTAAAAAAGCAGACGCTTGAAAAAAAAATCCTTTAAGAGGTCAGGCGCGCGCTCTCAATTACGTCACCCGGCAAAATGGCCGCCGGGTGACATGCAAAACGGAGCAGAAAAGAATGCGGTGGTGCAGGCTGTAGGAGGAGATTAGGGGAGCAGCACTTATGCTAGTGGGGGTAAGGTGCCCTATCCATTAGAAGTGAAATTAAAATTAGGGTTGACATCCCCTTTAAGAGGCCAAATTATTTCATAAATGACTAAACGTAATAATGTCTTACATATTTTATACTTAATTATATTTTAATTTAATACATTTAATATACAATTGTATTATATATATTTATATTAATACTTGATTTTATGTATTTGTCCTATTAATCTCCTCAAATTTTATATTTTTTTTAAAAAAAATTAATGTTTAAAAAGCTATTACCATGCTTGCCACCTGTCACAAGCTGCACATCTGTGGCACAAAAAAATGTCAAGCTTGTCATTATTATCATTAAATGCAACAGTGATAAAGGATTTAAGTGTGGTCATTACACTTGCATAATTACCAATTATGAAAGATTATTATATATATTTTGTAGTAATTCAAATGTAAGGAAATAGCATAGGTTAGCAGACATAAAATAACCTATACAATGTTAGCACATTTTGCTAACAGTGTTACACATGTTACAGTGTTAGCACATTTTGCTTCCCCACAGACATATCTAAATAACAGAAAGCAGACTAACATATTTGCTTTTTACCTGTCTGTTCTGGAATGCCCTCTTGCTTCTTCCACAGGGACCAGTTTCTATCTCTGGAAACTACTAATAAGAATTCATCATCAGGAGAAAATGCCATCTGAGTAACAGTCAAGTTGTGATAAGACAAGCTTTGTAACTGCTTCCAGCTTGTAGTGCTCCACAAAATAATTGCTGCATGTTCTCTTTTGGAAGCCTAAACAAAGAAGAAGTGGTGACAATAGGTATTGCCTGCCAAAGCTTGGTAGGATTCTTCAAAATGCTCTTTGCAGTCCCAGTTGAAAGGGCTGGGGTGGAAAATAAATTTCATTTAAAAACAAACAGTTGTTAAAGGATATGTCAACCCTAAAATTTGCCAAATAAAAGAAAACATAATTCTAAGCAACTTTCCAATGTGGATTTATTAAATGTTAGTGCTTTAAAAGTTGTTTGCAAATGTAATTGCTATTGAAAGCAGCATTTGCTGAACTCCTGGTTGTTACCTTTTAAACAATGCTGCAAATGGCAGTCTCCACCAGCAAGAAAGGTCTGTCAATCTGCTGGCTTTTGTTACATTGTTTCAACAGTCAGAGCCACCAGGGCAGAGAAACACTGCTTTTAATAGCAATTATATATATATACAAGTCAAAAACCATTGTAAAAAATTTGTAATCAATGTACATTGCAAAGTTGCTTAGAATTATGTTTGTCTAATTTAATTACATGTTAAGACATTGATGGCAATATGCTTTAGTATACCTTTTCAAACCAATTTTTATATTTTATATTAAACAAAATTGTTAAGCACCGCCTGTATCCTTCACTTAAAGTGCTTGGTCTTTAGCGCTGGCACAGCTTAATTACCAGCCAACAGAAATCTAATTTAAGTACAACCAATAGTATCAAAGGATGTGTCTACTTTCTAAGTAGGTTATTTGAGCATGGCATGCTTAGGGAGTACCATTTTTACCTCTCTCATTTCATTTATTAATTATTTTTTTTCTGTGTGGTTCAGGTGCTCTGTGAATGCTGTTCTCATCAAAGAAATCTATTCTTTGAATTCCAGCAACAATACTTTGTCATAGGACAAATGGGTAATCGTCTCTCATCCTTCCTATTGCCAAGACATAGGGCAGGTCTTGGGCAGGCTTAGTCACTTCTCATTTATCTATCAAAAAAGTAACTGTTTCTTGAGGCAATCACTCAGCTCAGAATGAACAAATCTCAGTGCAACTGACATTTGTAAACATTATTTAGGTTAAACAAAGTAATTCTACTTTTCAGGAATGGCGGTTACTATAATTTGAGGATTTTTTTTTTCTATATGTCCCCTTTAAAAGTGATTACAGAAAAAACATTGTGCAATATACTCTTTGTTTAACATGACTGGATTGATAAGGGCTTGCTATTAATCTACCTTTTGCCTATTATTTCAATCATGTAAAATCTAAGATATTTGCAATTTCTTAAATTAAACAGAACAAACAGGAAAATCACAGCTACTCCATTTTTGGTCTTCATGTCGTAAATAGATTGCCAGTGCACGGATAATTGCCCTGCATAATGGACTCCTGTTAACAAGAGTCACAACAAAGGGGGAAGGGAGGAGTTATATATTGGTAATCTAATTATCTCCCTCACAAGGACCAAACATAGAGTACCTTTAATTTCCCTGTTTGTCATGTTTAGTGAAACAAAAACAAAACAAAAAAAATACAGCAAAAAATGCATTTGTTTAGAAATTATTAGAAAATGGGAAAAAATATATGTTTCATTCAAGAGATAAAACAAAGTTGTATATTGATTTCACTTTTTGAATTTTTCGGATATTATTACAAAAAGCCATCATTTTATTTTCTATTTATCTGGGAGGTATATATTACTCATCTTAGACTTACTGCTACAGAAACATAATGGGACAAAATTGTATAAATATGTAACTTCTCCCCCCATAAGTACACAACATTCAAAAAAATATATAGCAGGGAAAATAAGTATTGAACAGATGTTGGTAACAGCCCAAGTAATCCACACATACAAAGAAATCAAAACAAATAAGTCCATACATGAAATGTACTGTATATACTCGAGTATAAGCCTAGTTTTTCAGCACCCAAAATGTGCTGAAAAAGTCACCCTCGGCTTATACTCGAGTCGGGTGCCATGGGTCACTCCAGACTAGCACCCTCTGTCCTTTGTGTGAAAATGAGGTCACCCACAACCAGACCCTCCAGTGCCCTGGCCCTCTCCCAAATTCATCTTCATCTACCATCCTCACCTGTCCCATTCTGCACTAGACATTGCACTTTATATTCTATATAAACTATACATAGTTTTGAAGGATTTTAACTCTTTGTGTTTTAGCTTGGTTGCTGATTGAGCTAGTTTACTGTATTTCTTTAAAAAAAAATACTTTTTAAACATATATAAAAACTTATACCCCACTGATGCCTCATTTAATGTAATTTTATTGGTATTTATTTTGACTATTGAAACTTAGCAGTAGCTGCTGCATTTCCCACCCTAGGCTTATACTCGAGTCAGTAAGTTTTTCCGGTTTTCTTAGGTAAAATTAGGTACCTTGGGTTATATTCGGATCGGCTTATACTCGAGTATATACGGTAGTTAAGTGGACGCTCTTACTGAAATGTATTTTACACTTAATAGAAAAGCCTTTGTTGGTAATGACAACTTCGAGGAGCCTCCTGTATCAAGAAACTAGTCACATGCATTGATCAGGTGTGATTTTGGCCTATTTTTCTGCACAAACTGACTTCAAATCTTGAATGTTCCGGAGGCCTCTTCTATGAACTCTGACCTTCAGTTCTTTCCATAGATTTTCAATTGGATTCAAATGGGGGATTGACTGGCCCATTCTAGCAGCTTTATTTTCTTTCTCTGAAACCAATTGGGACCATTGCTTGCTGAAATGTCTATCCTTGCTTCATCTTCAGCATCCTGGTAGATGGCAGCAGTGTCTTATGTCCCGGTACATTTCTCCATTCATCCTTCAATTACATGAAGTCTGCCAGTACAATATGCTGAAGAACAGCCCCACACCATGATGTTTCCACCTCCAAATTTCACTGTTGGTATGGTGTTTTTGGGGTGATGTACAGTGCCAAACTCCTGCTCACAAAAACTGCTTGGCAATAAAAGTTCCAGAAGCGCCAAATCAGCTGGCAGTTAAAGGGTTAAAGACTTGAGTTGTTACCGACATCTGGTGTAAATTTCACGTCAATAGCCCTATTAGAAATATATTTACTGAGAAAAACCTTGACGTGTTCAATACTCATTTTCCCTGCTGTATATATTTTTTTAAATAAATTTTTATTACCCTCATATTTCTGAAATAGTTATATTTTCAAATTACCTTACATGCTGAAGCAATAACAGTTTTTGCACTGTTACAAGCCACAGCAAAAATTTCATAGCCATGCCCATACCTGAAATAGAGAAAGATTACATTATTAATTACAATATCGTTACAGATTATTAAAAGTAAAGTATTCTTTTGAACAACTTGAATCCTCCATTGCTCAGACTTATACTGATTGTATTAACATGGCCAGGGACTGTACCATAAAGGAGAGGAAATTCCATTATAAACATCTGTCAGTTGAGAAATTAGATTTTAAAGGAACAGTAACACCAAAAAATGAAAGTATATAAAAGTAATAACAATATAATGTACTGTTGCCCTGCATTGGTACAACTGGTGTGTTTGCCTCAGAAAGACTAATATAGTTTATATAAGTAAGCTGCTGTGTAGCCATGGGGGCAGCCATTCAATTGAGAAAAGGCACAGGTTATTTAGCAGATAACAGATAAACCCCCATTATATGGGGCTTATCTACTAGTTATCTGCTATGTAACCTGTGCCTTTTCTCCTTTTTTCCAGCTTGAATGGCTGCCCCCATGGCTACACAGCAGCTTATTTATATAGTAGCTTTTCTGTAGCAAAAACACCAGTTTTTTGCAGAGCAACAGCACATTATATTTTAATTACTTAAAAACATTTTAATTTTTTGATGTTACTGTTCCTTTAAACTCCACTAGGGACAGAAGTGAACAATTAAACAAACTGTAAAAGGCTGCATAATAAATTGTGGTTTGGATCTGGGGGTTTCCATAATTTGGAACACCATACCTTAAGCCTGCTAAAATATAACTTAGACATTAAATAAACTCAATATGTGTTAATTATATCTTAGGGACAGGTACAAGGTACTGCTTTCTTATTACAAAGAAAAATGAAAATCAATTTTAAATGATTTAATCAATACCAAGTCTGTGGGAGATGGCCTTCCTATAATTTGGAACTTTCTGAATAATGAGTTTGCAGATAACAGATACCTGTACCTGCCTTTAAAGCCCACAACAAAATGTACTGCCTTAGAAAGTGATTGTTCTGTGTTATCTGCCACCTGCTTCAAGTAAGCAACACACTCAGCTGTTTGTTGCAACATTATTTATATATTATAGAGCAGTGCTGCCCAACTTCTGTGGTGCCGAGGGCCGGAATTTCTCTAGCATACATAGTGGAGGGCCGCTAATGGAAGCCAGTTTTGACCTTTTGAGCTTTTAAGACAATGCCCACATTAATGGTGGTAGCGCAGCAAAAACCCAAATGCTTGGTGCTCACTGCGGGGATATCAACAATAATTCATATGTGAAAGAATTATATTATGTCATATTAGGAAACACCCTTAAATCCATATGCCACCTCCTCCTCCCCTGTGGATAGAACAGCTATAGGGCAGGTAGATTATGGCACACACAGGCAGCATAGGGCAGGTAGAGTATGGGACACACTGGCAGTACATTGTTTGCCCTATGCTGCCTGTGTGTGCCATACTCTGCCTACCCTATGCTGTCTGTGTGCAATACTCTGCCTGCCCTATGCTGCCTGTATGTGCCATGCTCAGTCTGTCCTACCCTGCCTGTGTGTGCCATACTCTACCTGCCCAACCCTGCCTGTGTGCCATACTCTGCTTGCTCTACCCTGCCTGTGTGTGCCATACTCTGCCTGCCCTATGATGCCTGTGTGTGTGATACTCGGCCTGCCCTATGCTGCCTGTGTGTGCCATACTCTGCCAGTTCTATGCTGCCTGTATGTGCCATGCTCTCTCTGCCCTATGCTGACTGTGTGTGCCATACTATCACTGACACAATGTTGGCACTACTCCTACAGTCTGAAGGTGTGAAGAGGTGAACTATGTGGGTGCTTACAGTCTGAGCCTTAGGTGTGAACAATGCAGTGAGTGAACAATGCAGGGATTAAAAGGTGTGAACGGTACAGGGGATTACATGTTTAAACAATACAGGGGGTTTGCAGTCTGAAGCTGAGGTGGGGGGACAGTTAATCTCAGTACTGATATCATTTAAAGCTTATCATATCAGTACTGATATAATTTAAAGGTAAGCCATCAAAGCAGCCAGGCAGGTGGGGAGGGGCACACAGAGGGGGGTCGCTGGCCGCCAGTTGGACAGCACTGTTATAGAGGATGATATACCAAAAGCTACAAATATAAGGGTGTAGTAATCAAGCTGTTGCTAAACTATACTTCCTAGCATTATCTGCCAAATGTTTCATCTAAAGACTAAAGTAAGAGAAAAGTATGCAAAATATCTCTAACAAAAGGAACATGTTGCTTAACACTTTAAGCTTATTTACCATTATGTTTATTTGTCTGAATTTATATATATATCCACGCCCACGTCCACGCCCAGGAAGATTAGCTACATTGCCATGGGTTGCAAACTTCTTGATAATGTTGCGCACTGTGGACAAAGGCAAATCTAGATCTCTGGAGCTGAACTTGTAACCTTGAGATTGTTGATATTTTTTCACAATTCTGGTTCTCAAGTCCACAGACAGTTCTGTTCTCCTGTTTCTGTTGTCCATGCTTAGTGTGGCACACACAGACACACAATGCAAAGAACTTCTCTCTCGCATTCAGGTTTGATTTTTATATTGCCCACACCTGTTACTTGCCCCAGGTGAGTTTAAAGGAGCATCACATGTTTGAAACAATCTTATTTATCCTCAATTTTGAAAGGGTGCCAATAATTTTGTCCAGCCCATTTTTGGAGTTTTGTGTGACATTATGTCCAATTTGCTTTTTTTCCTCCCTTTTTTGTTCTGTTTCAATACACGCAAAGGGAATAAACATGTGTATAGCAAAACATGTGTTACTGCAATTCTTTTCTGTGAGAAATACTTGATTTTCTAGAAAAATTTCTGGGGTGCCAACAATTTTGGCCATGACTGTATATATATTATATTTTATAATATATATATATTATATAATATATATATATTATATAATATATATATATTATATAATATATATATATTTTATGTTCAGGATCAGTGTTTTACTTTTGTTGATGCAGACTATAAATGTTTTTTAAAGTAATGTCCTATTTTTAACTAAAACATGTAAAACTGTTGTGCACTACTAATGGAATCAGGGGGATTCATTTCATATATCATATAAAACACAGTAAATAGAAGTAGCTATTTATGAGATTTTGTTTTGCAAATTGGGGCAAGGACCTACAGCTTTTGAACTTCTGGCCAAAGTGTATTCTGTAAAAGATGATCTTCTGTTGGAGGTTCTGCAAAACCAAACAAAAAGTGACATTAGGGGAAAAAAACAAAAAAACATGGACAATATTTTTCAGATGTTGTAATATATATATATATATATTGAAGAAGAGTACATTTAGTGCTTGAAACGTTGGATTTTTTTCATTAAAACTTTTTTCACCTTGTGTGTGCGGCTCTCCCAGCAACCTGTATCTCTCTATATAGAGATACAGGTTGCTGGGAAGCTGCATACCATGAAAATAAATAATACCTGGGTGCCAGTGCAATAGGCGTAGATGTACAGGATTGGAATGACAGCACACAGGTTTTTCACAAAGGAGTCTTGTAGTTTTAAATAAATAAATGTGAGGCTTTATTCTGTCCGACGTTTCAGCTCCTAACTGAAGCTTTCATCAGGGACAGTAACAACACAGTGCAGTATACACGTTTAAAAGCCCAAAAGGGCGCCAATGTTGTTGCTAGGCAACCCCCACAAACATTAAATGTGACTAACAGAACAAAACAAACAAATCACCAAAGGTGCATAGAAATATATATATGTCAATCGTGAGCTGACAAGGATAATATGTGCAGTATTATTGGGTGAGCGAATGTACAGACCTGAGTGACAGATAGCAGTCGGCAAATCTCATTAATAGGTGCAAAAAATGAAAATTGGATAGATGCTGCAAGTGTTTATGTCAACCCCAGAGGCACAGGTCATTAAGAACACTGTGTGTAAGATCGCGTTGCCCTTGCTAGGCAACCACATAGTGCTGATCGTGCATCAAAAGTCCGGGTGGCTTCAGCAATACGTGTGCGCAAAGAGCGCTGGAATAGAGTGGTACAGCCCACAAATATCTGGGAACAAGTGTTAGCCGTGAGTACCCAAGTCACCGGAGGGGTGCTTACGGTATCGCAATGCTTGAACACTATAAGTAAACAGCGCACCCACAACAAAGTGAAGTGCTTACGAATAGAGACAACCCGCCAGCAGGTCAGCACTATATGCTGCAACCTGCATAGACCAACAATGTATTGCTTGTTACACTACTCACATACGTGGTACCAATAGAGTGTGCCAAGGTGCCAATGGCCCTACGCAGGGCGAGTGTATGTGCATGAGGGAGGTGAGCGCCTAAAGTCCCCACTTGCTCAGTGCGTCAAATCCAAAAAAGGGGTGTTTAACGTGCCCCCCGCGGGGCACGGTACTATGGCTCCAAAAGAAGGGGGGGTGGGTACACCTGCTACTCATGAAGAAGAGGGCATGGGTACGCCTGCTACCCATGGGAACACCATATAGAGAGAAGTGGTAATATGTAATGTTGCCACAAGAGGTCGTGCTTACACTCAAAAACGTTATCACTGGGCCCAACAGTGAAGTTGCAACAATGTTTCTAAGGAAGTATCACATATTAACAGAACAAAAGAATTGAAAGTACAAAATGTAAAAAAGAGATACGCCAGTTGAACCTAATCATAAATCTAAAATGGAAGATACACAATTGCAGTAGAAATGTAGAAGAGGACGTTTACAATACATTACAGCAATTTAAATAAAACATCCTAATGGCAGAGTCTCATTTAAGCCCCGTGGAGCCACACAGTCCAATTTATGTATCCAACAGGATTCCCTCCTGAATAAGGCTAAAGCTGGCCATACACACACAGATAATATTGTACGAAACCCCGTTTCGTACGATAATCGGTGCGTGTATGGCAAGTCGGCGAGTCGACTGATATCGCAGGAGGCTGCTGACTCGCCGATTGGCCAGGTTAAAAGATTTTGATCGGGCGCCATAGAAGGCGCCTGATCAAAATCTGCCTTCAGGGCTGAATCGGCAGAAGGAGGTAGAAATCCTATTGTTTCTACCTCGTTATCTGCCGTTTCAGCCCTGAACGGTTTGTGGCCGATTGTACGATCTTTCATACGACCGATGGTCGCACAAAAGATTGGAAATCGCAACGTGTGTGGCCACCTTAAGTCCCTGTCACCTCCCCTCGATAAGGGAGGCTGATGGTCAATAGCCATACATTTAAATGTAGGCAGAGAATGTTGCATGTTCAAAAAATGTTTTGCGACTGGTTGGTTTGATTCTCCTTCTTTGAGAGCTCTGCTAATAGCAGAGTGGTGGTTCCCAATACGCTCTCTCAGAGTGGTGACAGTTTTGCCCACGTAGTATAATCCGCAAGGGCAAGTGATAATGTACACAACAAAGGCAGAGAGACAGCACAGTCCATGTAGGATTTTATATCTTTTACCCGTATGTGGATGTGGCCACTTAGAAGGCACCTACATGTGACGCAGTCCGGGCATTTGTAACACCCGAGTTTTTTATATGAAGAAAGCCAGTCCTTCTGTTTAACATCCTTGTTTTTAAAGTCAGTTTTGACTAGCAGGTCTCTTAGGCTACTCCCCCTCTTATAGCCAATAAGGGGCTTGTTGGCCTGGTATAGGGATAATGATTCATCCTGATTAATCATAGGCCAGTTTTTGTTGATACTTTCTGTTAGTGCCCGGGAGGTGGATGAGAAAGTTGTTGTAAAAATTAATGGTGCTGGTTGTTTAGTCTGTATGCATTCTTTGCTGAGCAAGGTGTCTTGGGCATGGTTCAAGGCTCTTTGGAGCTGTGCCTGCAGGAAATGTTCCAGGAACCTGTCGAACATCTCTTGAAGCTGTATTAGTTGAGCTATTGTTTCTAATAACCCTGAGGAATTGGGAATACGGGATACCTTTAATTGTAGCTGGAGGCATGTAAAATGGAATTTCGATCTGTTGGTTTGCGAAAAAGCCTGGTCCCCAATCCGCCACTTGTTTTGAAGATATTGAGATCCAAGAAATCGATATTGTCCTTGTGGTAGTTCAGTGTGAGTTTAATGGGGCAATTCAGGTTATTAAGATGCTGGTGGAAGGAGAGTAGGGATTCCTCACATTCAGTCCAGATCAAGAACAGAAAAGGAGGCCTTTTGTGGCGAGGTCGCCAAATTAGATCTTTCACTGATATTCCTGCCTTAGGGTGGGTGATTTCACATTGATCAGATCATTTGGCCCAACCAGCCGATGCTTTCCTCGCTCCAATGGGATCTTTAAACCTGCTCAATCGACATCTGGCTGATTTTCGGCCAGATAGGCCCATCTGAGGGCCCTGTACACTGGCCAATAAGCTGCAGACCATTGGCAGGTTTTATCAGCCCATGTATGGTTACCTTGACTTATTTAAGCACACAAGTTAAACATAAAATGAAAAAGTTATGCTAATAATTCTGCTAAAAGACTACCTAAAAATGGTATCTAACCTGTAAGGTTAAGAGGTTGAAAATTTGGCTGGGAGTACTGCTCAGAAACACTGTTATACTTTCCTTCTTCTTGAGTTGATTGGATAAGAATTTCTCCTAAAGAAAAAAAATATAAATCTTCAAATGTACCAGTTTTAAGTATGTATTAAAGGGAACATATGCCATAAATTTTTACAAAGCACTAAACCATGTAAAATAGAAGTGCTTTAATTTTAGTACCTTGGATCCAAATATGCCCATAACTGTTTAAAAACTGTGCTCTACCCACCCCTTTTGCAAGCTTCCAGACTCTTCAGTATGTGGCTGGGAGCCGCCGGCACTGATCGACTTCAGCAACAGAGCAGCAACTGCTCTGCTCATGCCCCTACCTTCCCTTAAGTTACAACCTAAAGAAAACAGGCTATTTACCATGGATGTCTATTTTTGTGTATCTGCCCTTTACTTGTTATCTCCAAGAATTTTCTGTTGGCCAGGAATTTCTGGTATATGATTGGCATTCTTCTGAGAAGTAAAAGTTTTAGTATATAAGTAAGGTATATACAATTCTTTATAGACAGGCCAAAAAAAGTACAAATTAATGTCCTGCTTGAGGCAGCACAGGATGGAGGACAGAGTGCTCAAAAGTAGAACATCTAGACCATCCTACATAAAAGTGGGAGAAAATGAGGTCAGTGTTTTGTAATAACTGCCTCATAGCTGGCCTATAATGTCATGCTCATGCTCAATCAAACAGAAAGTAGACAAAAAGTTTTAGTAGTAGTTTAGTAGAGAGTTTATGTTGGACCCATAGGTCCCCAAATGTAAAGGGATTTTGCAATATAATTTATAAAGTATGCCAATAGATTCTGGGGAGCTCTTGTTACAATTGTTAAAAGGGGTCGTAAAGTCATCCCATTGAGTTAAGGGATTTTGGTAGAAATAAGATTGATTATTTTGACAAGAGAAAGAAAAAAAATAATGCAGTTATATTGGAAAGTTGCTTGTTTTAGTTATTCTATCAGAATCCATTAACTAAATGGGATGACTTTACATCCCCTTTAACTAAATCCAAAGATGATTGGCAGGGAATGTTTTAGTCATCCATAATTTGGTTAGTGCTTTCCCCTTCTTCCTGGTACAGTGTGAAGACCCGCCCCCTCTTCCTGTTCAACAAAATCTTTCTACTACAGGGTAATCAAGGAAGAGAGTCTTCTTTGCATGCCTGACAGAGAAGAAGCCTTCTCGGAATGCACAGAGAAGCAGGAGCCACTGTGCAACAGCAGATTTTTTTCTGTGCCCATACATAACTGCCTGACTCACTGTGCTTTCCCAGAAAGCTTTTTCTATGTCAG
Organism: Xenopus tropicalis; assembly: GCF_000004195.4. NCBI lineage: Eukaryota > Metazoa > Chordata > Amphibia > Anura > Pipidae > Xenopus > Xenopus tropicalis. Next base: position 77,293,338 of record NC_030682.2, on the reverse strand, counting down.
GCATACACAGAAGGCTATCCTCTTTGACTACCCTGTAGCTTTTGGTTGCATAAAAGTACACCCCAACGTAGATAATGTAACAGTAGACATGAGAGCACTATGTGTTAAGACCCTTAAAAGTATGTTTACTCCGTGATCACTAACTGTGTGTATAAACAATTAAGCAAAGACAAGTATACAATTTTAGAAAACTGAATTAGAAAAGTGGCACTGGCAAAAAACTTTGTTTTTCATGAAATAATTAGGAAAGCAGGGATTTATGATACAAAATATACAGCGAGGAAAAGGTGTTTATTTTAGGAATTTAAGTATTTGATAGGTCAAGGAAAGTCAAAATCTACTAAGTACACTATTAGGGCTCTGGCACACGGGGAGATTAGTCACCCGCGACAAATTTCCCTTGTCACGGGCGACTAATCTCTCGAGGCAACTTCGGCGATTTGCCGAAATCGCCCGCGCAGCGTGTGCCATCCCACCGGCGACTTACATTTTCGCCGGTGGGATGGTAGTTCGGGGAGATTAGTCGCCCGTGACAAGGGAGATTTGTCGCAGGCGACTAATCTCCCCGTGTGCCAGAGCCCTCAAATAGTACTATTTACTATTGCTATGTAAAAACGCTATATTTCTGGCTTGCCAAATGAAAGATTTACAGAGATACACCTACTACATTCTACATACTTGTTTCAGTGAAAGGCGCTGCCATCTTTAACAAGGGATGCCCACTCCCTTTCCCTCACTGTCTCTACTGAGCATGCTTCCCCAACATCCTCCCTGCGGCCACCCGCTCCCCGCTGCGTCCTTCTGTCCCCCCCCCCCCCCCAGCAGCTGCGTCCTTCTGTTTCTCCCCCAGCTCACACACCGACTCGTCGCCACCAAACCCCCCCCCCCACTCCACTCCCCTCCCTGCAGCAGCTGCCTGATGGCTGCATCCTCTTGTTATGGCCCCAGCATCCACTTTTTATAAGGGCGGCAGTCGCCATAGCAACCAGACGCTAGGGGGAGCGCTCCTGCTTGTGCGCATGCGCCGTCTACAGTCCTGGTCATAGTGTCTGTGCGGGAGCGTTACATTATGGGAATCGAACTGAACGATTGAAATAAGGGGAGACTTAAGGGCACTATTGAGACAACTGAAGGCATGCCTGCAGCTTGAGATTAACTCTTTACTAGCCTTTCCTTCTCCTTTAATAGAAACCATTTAAATGAGAAAGAAAATATTGCCAGTAGAAAACATTAATAATGTGCCTTTAATTGATTTATATTTTCAGGGAACTAATATTAGCAGAAAAGTATAAAACTGCTATCCACGGGCAAAATTCATAATACTAATGAATCAAAGGATAAATGATTACTATAATGAGGGGCTGAACTCTATCATTGTTACCATGTGCCATTATAACTAAAGCTAAAGTATCTTGTCCTTCAAATTATTTTCATTGAAGAAAAAACTAAAATCTAGTCTGCAGGCTTATTTATTGTCATGAAGAGATTGGCTTGCCAAGTAACGCATTCACTTTCGCCTCTGGATTTAAATATTAATCTTACCATGAAAGACTGCTTTATTCGACAAACCCAAAGCTGGCACAGTAGCACCTTCTGGAAGATTGGTGTCTTCCTAGAGTAGCAAAGGAATATAAAAGTCAACAGCAAGCAAAAAGTTCTATACAATCAGAAAAGCATGTATGAATTTCATTTCCTATTCTTTTTTTTTTTTAATTCAGGGAACCTTCCAGTGTATCAGTGGTTCAAGCAATATTTTAATTCAAATTGCAGAATTTGGTTTTATTATACTGGGAAGAAGCTAATACTGTACCTGTTAATACAGGTTTGGGATCAATTATCCAGAAAGAATTACGTGAAGGCCATCTCCCATTGACTCCATTATAAGCAAATAATTCTGATTTTTTTTTTTTAAATAATTTACTTTTTCTTTGTAATAATAAAACAGATTCTTGTACTTGATCCCAACCAAGATAGAATTAATCCTTATTGGAAGCAAAACAAGCCTATTAGGTTTATTTAATGTTTAAGTAATCTTTTAGTAGACTTAAGGTATGGAGATCCAAATTACGTAAAGATCCCTTATCCGGAAAACCCCAGGTCCCGAGCATTCTGGATAATGGGTCCCATACCTGTACTGTATTTGTACAAACTCTCTTCAACAAATACACTATTATATAACACTGTCCTGCTGTAACTTACTGCAAACAGGTTGCAACATATGTAAAGAGCATATTCATAAAATTTATCCCGCAACAGCAGCAAATCACAGTGTTGAGAGATTATTAGGGCTATTTCACATAGTGTTATTGTAAATAGCTTGTAGAAGTTGACTGTCACTAATGGATCCAGCGCTACTTGTTTTCCTTTCCAACATCTACATTTCAAACACTACTAGTGGTATAAATACCTCAAGTGACATAGTTTTTAGTATTCATTAAAAAGCTGATACTATCCTGCTAATATTGCCCAGTTCCCACAGCAAGACTATAAATGCATCTGTGTTATCTTTATTGAAATGTACATTTATCAGTACAACCTGACTTTAAAAATGTTACATATTTTTCTTTGTGGATGTTGAACAATATGATTTTACAGAACTGATCATGTATTGTTGTTTGTTCTTTGCTTTCTTAACATGTTGCCAAAACATCTTATTTCTCCTATATACTCTTATTGCTTTCTAAATCATTTCCTTGCTATTCCCTGTCCATTCCCTTTCCATGTTTTTTTTAATGGCTGCCCAGAAGACTTTATAATAAATTGTTCAAGTAAAAAAAAAAAAAAACAAATCAGTATAAATGTCTACATTAAAATGATGTGCTGCAAACTTTAGCCCTATTATAACTTTAACTTTTGGCATTAGTAACCTGTGTCAGCAGTGAAAGTCAATATTCTCATTTGCTTATCAGATTAAGAAAAAAGTGCTTTCAGTTTGTAAGTAGTCTAGGGTGGAAATCTTAAAACCAATACAAACATAATTTAAACACAAAAGTAATCAACAGATAGCCATTTATGTAAAGCAATGAAAATATAAAACCCGTAAGATATAAATCTAACTGTTTTGCTTTTAAAAATTACATTACTATATCATTAAAAGCATTAAAGGACATGTAAAGCCTACATTCGCCTACAGTGTATATCAGTTGGGCATGTCTCCCCCACCCAAATGTCATCATTTGTACTGCATATATCCCCTCCGTTTGCCAGCACCATCACATTTTCCTAAAGCAAATAGCAGCTTTAACCCTGTGGCCATTTTCCCACTGACATATAATCAGTTACATTCAAATCTGCAAACAGCATATACACACACACACATAAAGAATACAGACTCACACAGGCAGAACTGTCTCTAATAAAAGTTCTGCTTTGTTTGTGCTGAGCTCAGGAGAGAAAGGAGAAAAAAACTGAAGCAGACAGCTAGAGCTGAGTTTCTATGGGAACCAGCAATGCCATCTCTTCACTGGCTGCTAGACTTGGGGGGGGGGGGCGTGTTTAGTAATCTGAGCTTAGAACAACTGAGCATGCCCACAAGCCAACAGCCAAAGCAAATTCCTGAGGGAGGTGGGCGAGTGGGTTACAGGAGGAGAAGGAAATCTAAGTGATTAAGGGGATGCTACTACGGTATTAACCTCTGGACAACCAGAGTGGCAGGTATTGAAAGATTTCAAAGAGGCTGTTCACTTATTACATTTTTGCGGTTGGGGTTTACATGTCCTTTAATCTGTCATGATTTTAATGCTGTAGTTTTTATTACTAAATTACACTGTCTATATTGCAAATACCGTATATACTCGAGTATAAGCCGAGTTTTTCAGCACTAAAAATGTGCTGAAAAAGTAAACCTCGGCTTATACTTGCATATATACGGTATTTGAATTTGCTGTTAAAATGTGATCGTCCCCCCGTGGACGACGTAACGCGCGCTGTGACGTTCGCGCGACATAGGTAAGGTGCCATCAGTAAGGTGCCGAGCATCGCCAGCATCGGCTTCAGCACAGTTGGGGCATCAGACGGCGCCGCTGGCATCAGCGCGCCGCTTCATGGGGTAGGGGATAAAAGACATATAAATGAGGCATATACCTATATACCTAATGAACAGGTTCATGTTTTCCATGCGTAGTCTTCATACTGGCCAACACGCAACAGGTCACCTGTACAATATACCTAAGTCACATATGCACAAATGTTTTGAATGGTTTTATGGCCTTTTTACAGATGTTGCCAGAATTTCCAGTTCACTTGAATAGTGTGGTTCACTAAGTTAACTTAAGGTGGCCATACACAGGCTGAGGCATATATCTAATGAACAGGTTGGAGTGGCACAGAAAGCAGTGGGTGTGTGGCACGGCGGCCTTTGAAGTGGGAGACCCAGGTGCATTGTGCTTGGGTCTGAGCTTTCAGAAGGAGCCAGCGCTACACATTAGAACTGCTTTCAGGTAACCTATTGTTTCTCCTACTTCCATGTAACTGGGGGAGTCCCAAGCCATACTTGGATTTCTTACTATTGCATGCTATTCTGATATATACTGGGAGCTGCTATCTTGATGCTTTCACATTGTTCTGCTAATTGGCTGCTGGGAGGGGGGTGATATCACTTCAACTTGCAGTAGCGGTTGGATTTCCCTCGGCTTATACTTGAGTCAATAAGTTTTTCCAGTTTTCTTAGGTAAAATTAGGTACCTCGGCTTATATTCGGATTGGCTTATACTCGAGTATATACGGTAATTCATTCTAACATTTAAGGGAAGATTTACTAAAACTCGATCATTTCTCATTGTTTTTTTATTTTAAAATTCGATTAAACTTGTTTTCCCAAATATTTACAAAAAAAGGTTGCAAGGAAAAGTCCCTACGATAAAAGCTGTAAAAAAACTCAATATTTTTGAAGTGTTGCAGCAAAATTTCTGACTATCAAAATGTGGCAGAGACAATTAAGTTATTTAAGTTAGGATTTTCTGACAAAACCCAGCAAAACCTTATAGACACAAGAAAGTACTTTAAGGAAAGGAAAAGGGATCTTTGCCGTTGACTTTCACATGAGCTCGGCAAGTTTAACCTGACGAATCGCTGAATTCGGACTTTTAGCATTTAAACTCATAGTAAATCTCGGAAAATTTGCTGCGTTTTTTCTCTGCAACTTTTCCGAAAGAAATTCTAAAGAGTTTAAAATTTAAAAATCAATGGTTAGTAAATGGTAAACTTGTATTCTTAAACCAAGATAAGAGATTTCTAATAAGATCTCCAGTAGGTAATAATAAATTAAAAGGTTTTAATATATGCAAAAGTGTAGAGAAACGAAAGAATACAAATAATAATTCCCTTTATAATGGTGAAGTATATGATAATCAAACTGATAAATGTTTTTGGCAGAATAAACTAATTTTACATTTATCAACTCACCAGTAAAGAGGAGATAGTGTTACAAAAAGGATTACATTTTTCCCTACAAGCAATATGGATTATTTTAAAACCTATGTTGATTTTCAAAAATTTATTAGCAAAATTGCTTTGAAACAATATTTTAAAATTAAAGATTTGCAAAATTCAGTTCAATTCAATACAATACAATAACTGTTAAATCTGATGTAATAGTTGAAATGAAATTTTGGAGGGCAACGTATGTGACAATAAGGTACAAGGTGACTTTAGTGAACAAGAAACTGAATTATTGAATTTATGGCTAAATGTGCAGAATCAGATTTAACTGAATCAATGATACATAGTGATTTAAAGGGAGAATCAGTGTTTTCACCAGATATCCCTCCAGGTAATGCTATTTTGGTTTATAAAAAAAGTGGTAGAGCAAGAATTGCTAAAGATTTTTTAAAAGGATTTATCTACAGATTGGAGGTTCTGAGATAATTTGACTCAGAAACAGGAGAGCCCTAGCAAATTAAAAAAATAATAACAATATTTGCATTAAAAGGGCTGATAAAAGAGGGAAAGTGGTAGTGTTAAATAAAGATCAATATAAAAGAGATCAAAGGCATATGAATATATGAAGGATAATCCACTTAAAAAATATAAAAAAAGAATTGCAACAGTTGTTGTTGGAAGCAAGGAGGATATTAAATAAATCAGAAATTGAATACATATGGAGGGAAAACCCAATTATGGCACATATCTATGCTCTACCTAAGTTATATAAAAATGTTTTTTGTCCCCCTGGAAGACCAACAGTCTCAAGTATAGGAAGTCTAACAGAGGGTCTCAGTGCATATGTAGATTATTATAATAATTACATTGTCAAGTCTACACCAGCATATATAAGGGGTAGCCAGGGTGCTTTATCTAAAATAACTTCTATAAATTGGAGAAATAGTTATGTTTGGGTTACGTTAGATGTACAATCACTATATTCACGCATAAATCATGTTGATGGGCTGAAGGCAGTCAATATGTATTTATGTAGATATTTGAAATCAGATGAACAAGTAAGGGTTCCTTTTAGATGCTGCTGAATTTATCCTCTCACACAATGTGATGACCTTTGATGGTAACTATTATAGACAACTGATAGTAACTGCAGTGGGGGCAAAATTTTCACCCTCATATGCGGGTCTGTTTATGGCAATGTGGGAGTAGGAGTACATATATAGAGCTGACAACCCATATCATGAGAACATAGATAAGTGGTACCGTTACATTGATGATGTCATCATGGTATGGGATGGTGAAACAAAGAAGCTATCTGGCTCAATAGCAATATGTATGATATCAATTTCACCCTGGAACATAATGTACAAACAATTCATTTGGGCAGATTAATACAAAATAGTTTAGGAAACCAGTTGCAGGTAATACAATTCTGAGGAGAGATTCTTTTCATCCAGAACATACAGGAAAATCAATACCATATGCACAATTAGTGAGATTATATAGAAATTGGTCTAGTTACGAGGTATTTCAAGAACAAGTGAGACAAGAATGTGAGAGGCTAGGGGAAAGAGGATATAAAAATAAAGACTTAGAAATGGCATTACAAAGAGTGGATGATTTGAGGGAAAAAGATAAAAGTGAGGGCTCTAAAGCAATAGGTAAGAAAGAAATGACTACCATAACTGGGAAGAAAGAAGAAATAAGATGTATCCTAGATTATGGGGTCCAATATAAACAAATTTGTAAGACAATTAAAAGAAATTGGAACATTTTACAGGCAGATCCAGTGTTAAAGAAGTCAAAGGCTTTTTTCCATGCAAACTTTATAAGTCATGTAAACATACATAGTGGTAACGTAAAAACTGTTTTGAGTAAAAATACAGATAAAGAATATAAGATTGAAACTTATATATCATGCCAAACACAATATGTAGTCTACTGTCTTCAATGTGAATGTGGCTCCCTGTATGTAGGACGAACTATAAAACAATTAAGAACAAGATTGGGAGAACAACTGAGAGGATTGAAAAATGAAGATAGTGATAAACCCTTTTAGAAACATTTTGAGTATGCACATGAAGGAAATTCAGTATGTTTGGAATAGATAAGATAGATGAAAAAAGCGAGGGGAACCTTGTAACTAAACTCTTTAGATTAGAGTCTAAATGGAAATTTACATTAGATACAGTGATACCAAAAGGCATGAATACAAAGTTTGAATTGAAAAAATTTCTTGTGTCACTTTGGAAACAGATACAAGAGGTGACTTTAATATTTTAAACAAGAATTGAATAAGATACACTGGTCTGGGTCCTTGAGAGAATATTGATATGGTACATATTTGTTTTTTATTGGGCAATATTAATATTAAACTGGTTAAATTATTCAAATAAAATTATTTGGCACTTTAATATTTAATTGGATATGAGAAATAACTATTACGATATATATTTGTGGTTTGTCCCTTGAATGTACCCTTGAAATTTGATAATTGGTAAAATTAAATGCAACTTGGTGTTATGTATGTTTTATATGATTTTATATGATTTGTGCAGGGTGCAGGGTTGTTTAAGGACCCTGGGGAGTGTGTATTTTAAGTTTTGGTTTATTATGTGCCCATTACAGGGTTTGATTGCAGCACTGTGTGCTGTATAAATCATAGGTGGAGGGTATACAAAGGAAGTGACATGAATATGCCACACCTCCTCTGAAGAAGCACCCAATGGTGCAAAAAACACGATAGGAGGGCAGAGTATGGGTACTGGGATGCACCTGTTTGTCGCTGGTATAGTATGTTTATTTTTTCTAAATTGTTTTGTTAAAAATTGAGCCAATGGTTGTTAAATAAATGGTTGTTTGTTTCACTGATTAAATTGTTGATTGATTATCTATATATACAGGACCAGTGGGATATAACTTACAGATTATTTTTCGTAGTATATCAATATTTCTGTGTATTCTTAAACCAATACATGTATTTGTTAGCTGTAATATTGGTATGTAGGCAGTCATCTCAGTGTAATGTACCTGATCCTGTGCTATCAGAAGTAGCCAGAGCTACACAACAGAACTGCTTTCAGTTAAGCTTCTGTTTCAGAAATAGCCAGCACTGCAAAATGCAATTACATTCAGATAAGCTATTTTTACTCCTATTCAATGTTTTTTTCTCCAAATCATGCCACAATTCAGCTGTTTCCTGGTTGGATGCCATTCTCACATTTACCAACAGGAGGTGGCAATGCAAAGGATTGAGATTGTTTTGCTCTGTGCAATGTTGAAACCTTCTCCAGCCTTCCAGTTACCTCAGTTACCTACTTTTTTTTAAAAAGTAAAAATCTATCTAGGGCTAATTTTCCCACTGCCCCACACTGTATTTTAATGTATTGTTGAGCCACTACCTTCTGTCTCTCACTGTATAATGTATTAAGAATTTGTATTTATTGTTCTTGAAAGTTAATGTACAATTTGTACCAAGTGCATACTGTTTGTGTTATTGCTGACATTTATTTAAATCACAACCCATGCCTCCCAATGTGCTGTAGCCCCTAGAGATGGAAGAAGAGACAGGGCACTTTGTTTCCCCTCAAGATATCTATCTTGCTACCCGTGGGCAACAGAGTACTGGATAATATCTTTGAGTTGTTCCTTATATGAATTGCAGCAGGTGAAACAGACTTTTTGCATAATTGCATAAGATTGCCCTTTCTGAAGTTTTGCATAATTACATTTAAAGTCAGTTTTACCTGCAGCAGTTCACATATAGTAAGGAACATAAGTATTTGAACACCCTGCGACTTTGCAAGTTGAGGGGTCTGAAATTCACATTGTAGGTGCATTCCTACTGTGAGAGACAGCATTTGAGAAAAAAAAAATCAGGAAATCACATTATATGATTTTTAAAGAATGTATTTGTATTGCACTGCTGCACATAAGTATTTGAACACCTGGCAATCAGCAAGAATTCTGGTTCTCAAAGACCTGTTACTTTGCCTTTAAAAAGTCCACCTCTTCTCAACTTATTAATCTAAATTAGTAGCACCAGTCAAGCTCTTTAAAGACACCTGTCCACCCCACAGTCAGTCAGGCTCCAACTACTACCATGGGCAAGACCAAAGAGCTGACAAAAGACACCACAGACAAAATTGTGGACCTCTACAAGACAATTGCCAAGAAGCTTGGTGAAAATAGATTGTTGGAGTAATTGTTAGAAAATGGAAGAGGCTAAAGATGACTGTCAGTCTCCCTAAGACTGGAGCTCCATGCAAGATCTCACTTCGTGGGGTATCACTGATGATAAGAAAGGTGAGGAATCAGCCCAGAACTACAAGGGAGGAGCTGGTCAATAACATGAAGACAGCTGGGACCACAGTTTCCATTTGAAGTTTGCCAATGACCATCTGGATGATCCAGAGGAGGCATGGGAGAAAGTAATGTGGTCAGTTGAGACCAAAGTAGAACTTTTGGTCTAAACTTCACACGCTGTGTTTGGAGGAAAAATAAGGATGAGTTGCATCCCAAGAACACGATCCCTACTGTTAAGCATGGGGGTGGTAACATCATGCTTTGGGGGTGCTTTTATGTGAAGGGGACAGGACGACTGCACTGTAATTAAGGAGAGGATGAATGTATTGTGACATTTTGAACAACAACCTCCTTCCCTCAGTCAAAGCATTGAAGATGGGTCGTGGTTGAGCCTTCCAACATGACAATGACCCGAAGCACACAGCCAGGATAACCAAGGAGTGGCTCCATAAGAGGCATATCAAGGTTCTGGAGTGGCCTAGCCAGTCTCCAGACCTATATCCAATAGAAAATCTTTGGAGGGAGCTGAAACTCTGTGTTGCTCAGCGACAGCCCCGAAACCCGACAGATCTAGAGATCTGTGTGGAGGAGTGGGCCAAAATTCCTGTTGCAGTGTGTGCAAACCTGGTCAGGAACTACAGGAAACGTTTGACCTCTGTAATTGCAAACAAAGGCTTCTGTACCAAATATTAACACTGATTTTCTCAGGTGTTCAAATACTTATGTGCAGCAGTGCAATACACATACATTTCCTGATTTTTTTTTTTTTTTTTTCAGATGCTGTCTTACACAGTGGGAACACACCTACAATGTGAATTTCAGACCTCTCCATGATTTCTAAGTGGGAGAACTTGCAAAAAGGCATTTCCTGCAAAGAAGCTGAATTGTTCTGCATAATCTGTTTTACAAAGTCAAGGTATTTTCAGGAGAATTGTGGCCCGTGGTATTGCAGATTTATTGTTGGCAGTAAAACTCCTGGTCTGCCATGACCGAAATCTGTGCTACTGCCAGATGACAAACCTCCTGAAAAATACCTTTACTTGGTGTCAATATGAATTGCGAGTGGTAAGACATTTGAATCGAATCATATAATCGAATCATAGGCTGATGTCACACCAGGCTTATGGCGTATATTTTCGGCAAGCTAAAAAAACGCTTGGCGAAAATATGCACCATATGCATCATATGTCCCCTACCCGCGCTTGCCAAAAATATTCACCATACGCTATGTGTGGCATCAGCCATATAATCAGGAAGGCAATTTTCTGCAGTTACTCGATTCATTCATTCAGGTATTTTTTTGGTTGTGCAGATTTCCCCTAGGAAACAAATCTCCCTGAGCAGCTTTACTGGTTTTCCCAGTCACTGAAATACAAAGCAGTTTTTCTAATAGTGCATGCTATTAGCTCTAATCTATTTGCTCTTTTGAAAAATTTATTTCAGTGCAAAATTTTGCTGGAGAACTTATTAAGTGATCTGTTTGTTTCCAAGGCCAGCTAATGTGCATAAGTTGGTGGATAGTAACCTGCCACAGCAATTCTGACATCAGTTACAGAGGAATGCTAAGAAGTGTATTTTGGCATATGGACAGCCAAAGGAAGATTATGAAATTAAAAATAATATTCTGGTACTCACGTTTAAAAGCAACTTCTCTACAGATATGCAAGAAATGTTGCTGAAATTTTCAATGAAGTTACGTGGTGCTGCAAAAACTCTTAGAACTTTTTCATCAGCTCCAGAAACAAACTGAAATCTGCCAATCATAGCAAGACATTGCATGTCATATCCATGTATCTGAGGCCTTGCAATTTCATGCCACGTTACCTGTGGTAAGAAAGATCCCAATAATTTTATTAAAAAAAAAACCACAACTGTAAGCTTCAATGAATCGAGAACTTTAAATGACAAAAATACAACCCCCACAAAACAAAAAATGATTCTGCTGCACTGACATACCAGATAACCACATCTAGTACACACACACACTTTATTAATTTCAAAGGGCCGTAATTACAATCCCACTTAGGTGTTATATCTTGTGGCAGGGCCCTCATTAGGTACTAGGTTTTTCATATATATCCATAATCTGCACTGGCAATTCAATGAAAATCTATGAAATGATGGATACTACTGAAAGCTTGTGAATGTATTACCTATTATTATTATAACTTCTCACCAGCTGTTAAGAGGAAATTTTTTTCATGGGTTGCAAAATTTTGCAGAAATATTTACAGTTGTACATGACAGACACATAGGGGCAAATTTATCAAAATTTTGAGCTGTTTGTTTTTGCTTTTTTTACGATTTGAAAACACACAGCAAAAAAACGTTAACACCTATTTACTCGAAAATATTTTAAAGAATCGTAAATAACTGGATATTTATTACAGAAAAAAATCTGCCCAGAACAAAAAACTAAATTTTTGGCAAGTAAAAGCTGGTGCAGTTCAATAGAAGTCAATAGGCATCATCTAAAACAACTTTATTTATACATTTTCCAGCTTTATTAAAACATTCAAGTTTTTTAGCCTTATTGAAAATAAATGGAACAATGTGATTGAGACAAAATGCATACAGGAATATAGTGTTGCATTTTTTTCTTAAATAAACTAGTCACACGAGTTAAGCCTAAATCATCATGCAATGTTGACTAATAACATTGTATGCTAATACTGTTTTGAATTATAGCTGTCCGAGATCTCTTTCCTGTATACAACAGATGAGATCTGACTATGACTTAGCATAGTATGCCATGAGAATTATTGTGCCCTGTGTACAAAAGAATGTTATACATACATTTAACCTATAACATACCTTCATCAGCAGATGTGCTGATGTAACTTTGGCGCCAAATTAAAATATAAATAGCGCACCTTCGCTTGTTTTCATTGCCTAACCTGGCTCTGTGTATCCAGACCTTAGCGAAGCCTTGTCTTTGATTGTTCCACTGGTTTTGACTCTTCACCTGTTTATTTGAATCTTTGCTGTTTGCCTTCAACCCTTTGCCTGACTCTGACTTTGCCTCTGCCTGACCCCTTTTGTATCGTGTTACTGTAACAACCATGAAAGTGTACAGAATCCCTGTCCCGGCAGAAGAAAGTCCTGGGCCCAAAAAGGGTGTCAGGGAAAACCGGGGGTTGCCAGGACTCTTCTATTTCACCTAAAAGGTTGTTACTAGCAGTCTATGGGCTTCCTTATATTACAGTCTGTAACAAATTAGCTTGGGCCAAACACGGAGGCCTCTCAGCCTGCCACGGGTTATCTGGAAAGTGTACTAGAAGCCTCCTCGAGAGACTCGAGCTCCAGGAGGCTCAGCAAGCCCATCTGTCCCAGACTTTCCAACTGTAATCCTCTGGATCTAATCTGGATGCGCTCCAAGGCACTCATGCTAGTGCAGCTCCATCACCTCATTTCCCGCCTCCAGTTGTTCCTCCTGTTGTGACACAGTCTTCAAAGCCAAAGATTTCCACACCTACCTGTTACGTACGGGATCCTGAGGTATATAGGGGATTTCTGAACCAGTGCCTAATTTTCCTCAAAAATTTCTCACAGAGAAGACTAAGGTGGCTTACATAAAACACAGAAAGAAAATCGCCAGAGCTCGGTCTAACCCACGCTGTATCGTTGACCAGCTGCTAGAAACACACTATTGTGCCAGCGCTCGGTCTAACCCACAATCTGGAGTTGACCAGCTGCTAGAAACGATAAAAAGGTTTCTAGCAGCTGGTCAACGCTACAGCGTGGGTTAGACCGAGCGCTGGCGATTCCTTTCTGTGTTTTGTGTACAAATTGTAGCCAAATTTTGCTTCTAGCTGCTATGTAGCCTTTAAACCAATGAATCACTTTCATGTTTGTGCTAATGAGCTGGGGCTAAAAAGCTCCCTGCTTTTCCACTAGAGCCTTTTTGAGCTAAAGGTAGGTGCAACAGGGTCTTACTACTCAGTCACATTGTTTGCTGGGGGACTTTATTTTAATTGCATCACAGACTCAAAGTCATTAGACAGTGTAGGACTCACATACAATGAGGGGCCTTGACATGGCACGTGAGCTTACATATTTTGTATAAAGTGTGGTACTAACACCTAATTTTTTGTAAAAAAAGCACTGGCAATCTTTCTTTCTCTTTAAGGTGGCTTACATGCCTTGCTTTACAGGAAAGCTCTTTGCCTGGGCATCACCACTGTGGAAGAAAAATTATCCTTTTATTCACAACCCATCTGCCTCCATCTACACGTTTCATTAAAATTTTCAATGCTCTGGGTCGGGAGGTAAATGCTTCTGGTAGTCTTATGAAGATTTCTCAAGGCTCTCTGTCTGCTGCAGAATACGCAACAGATTTTCACGCTTTGGCTGCTGATGTCACCCAGAATAATGATGCTCTGGTTGCAGCATTCTGTCAAGGGCTAAATGACAATATTAAGGATGAGTTGACCTCTAGAGATCTAAAGTCTCGGTTGATAATGGCAGGGAGGCCCATAAGGTGTTTACACGTCATTCTCTCGCCGGAACCAGTATTAAATGTATGTTTACCAATGCAAGGAGTCTGACTGGTAAAATGGGAGAGCTGGAGGTACTGGCGTTGGAGCGGAAATATGATGTGATTGGTGTTGCTGAAACTTGGTTGAATGAGTCTCATGACTGGGCAGTTAATATTGGGGGGTATACATTGTTTCGGAGGGACAGGGGCAATAGAAAAGGAGGAGGAGTGTGTCTGTTCATTAAGCACGACTTAAAAGCAAATATTAAGGAGGAAGTTATGGGGGGAACAGAGGGAGCTGAATCCTTATGGGTTGAGCTTCTCACAGATAGTAAAGAATCTACCAAACTAATTGTAGGGGTATGCTATAGACCCCCTAATGTAAGCGAAGAGGAGGAGGCCCAGCTCCTGTTGCAAATAGAAAAGGCTGCTAGTTTGGGGCAAGTGATAATAATGGGGGATTTTAATTACCCTGATATTGACTGGGGCAATAGTACTGCCAGGACAGTAAATGGGAACAAGTTTATAAACTTGCTGCACGACAACTTTATGTCACAGGTTGTTGAGGAGCCAACCAGGAACCATGCTATACTAGATCTAGTGATCTCTAATGACCCAGAACGTATAGCAAATGTGCAAGTGGTAGAACCCCTGGGTAATAGTGACCATAATGTTATTTCATTTGATGTTTGGTGCAGGAAACAAATTTACACGGGGGCAAAAAAGACAATGAATTTTAGGAAGGCAAATTTTAGCTCCTTAAGGGCAGCGCTTCAGGGCATAGATTGGGGCATTATGTTTTCTGATAAAAATACAGAGCAGAAATGGTTGTCATTTAAAATGATATTAAATCATTACTGTTCTCAATTCATTCCATTAATAAGAAAAAGTAGAAGTGTTAAGAATCAACCTATGTGGCTTAACTCTGAGGTAAAGAAGTTAATAGGGAAAAAAAGGAAAGCTTTTAAGAAATATAAGTCAGAGGGGACAGTAGCTGCGTTTAATGAATATAAACACTATAACAAGTGTTGTAAAACAGCAATCCGGAAGGCAAAGATAGAAAATGAGGAGCGCATCGCGGCCGAGGCCAAGACTAACCCCAAAAAGTTTTTTAAGTATATTAATAGTAAAAAGATGCAGGTTGAGGGTGTGGCCCCATTGAGTTATAATAACAATATGGTTACAGCGGATACAGAAAAGGCAGATGTGCTTAACCAGTTCTTTTCTTCTGTGTATACAGTAGAGGAGCCAGTGGGCCAAGTCCCACCCAATAGCTTCACTGTTGCCTCAGCTCCAACTATACAGTGGTTGGCACAGGATATGGTGCTTAAAGGGTTACACACGATAAATGTAAACAAGGCACCGGGGCCAGATGGAATACACCCTCGGGTACTGAGAGAGCTAGGGGCAGAATTGCAGTGGCCCTTGTTTCTGATATTCTCAGACTCGCTCTCATCAGGTATGGTACCTAGGGATTGGAAGAAGGTGAATGTCACTCCCGTATTTAAAAAGGGAGTAAGATCTCAGCCTGGCAATTATAGGCCTGTAAGTTTGACATCCGTGGTGGGCAAGTTATTTGAAGGCTTGTTAAGGGATCACATTCAAAATTATGTAGTGGAGAATGGCATTATGAGCAGTAATCAGCATGGCTTTATGAAGGACAGGTCATGTCAGACCAATTTAATTGCTTTTTATGATGAGGTAAGTAAGAAGCTGGACAGTGGGGATGCAGTAGATATAATCTATTTGGATTTTGCCAAAGCATTTGATACCGTTCCCCACAAACGACTGCTTTCTAAGCTAAGGTCTATTGGTCTTAGTGAAGTCGTTTGCACATGGATAGAAAACTGGCTACAGGATCGGG
Source organism: Xenopus tropicalis (assembly GCF_000004195.4). Taxonomy (NCBI): domain Eukaryota; kingdom Metazoa; phylum Chordata; class Amphibia; order Anura; family Pipidae; genus Xenopus; species Xenopus tropicalis. The sequence continues at coordinate 77,277,313 of NC_030682.2, read as the reverse complement.
TACAGAGGGTGGTTGTTAATGGTACATTCTCTACTTGGAATAAGGTTCTCAGTGGGGTCCCTCAGGGTTCTGTACTGGGTCCACTTTTGTTTAATTTGTTCATAAATGACTTAGGGGAGGGTATTATGAGTAATGTATCAGTGTTTGCAGATGACACAAAACTCTGCAGACCAGTCAATTCTATCCAGGATGTGACATCCCTGCAGCAGGATCTTGACCAACTGGCAATCTGGGCAGCTAAGTGGCAGATGAGATTTAATGTGGATAAATGTAAGGTCATGCACCTGGGATGTAAAAATATGCAAGCCCCGTATACCCTTAATGGGACTGCACTAGGCAAATCCATAATGGAGAAGGACCTTGGAGTCCTTGTAGATAATAAACTTGGCTGTAGCAAGCAATGCCAGGCAGCAGCTGCAAGGGCAAACAAGGTTTTGAGCTGTATTAAAAGGGGTATAGATTCACGGGAGGAGGGGGTTATTCTTCCCCTTTACAGAGCACTGGTAAGGCCCCATCTAGAATATGCTGTTCAGTTTTGGTCTCCAGTGCTCAAACGGGACATTATTGAGTTAGAGAGGGTCCAGAGAAGGGCAACTAAGCTGGTAAAGGGTATGGAAAGTCTCAGTTATGAAGAAAGACTGGCCAAGTTGGGTCTGTTTACACTGGAGAAGAGGCGCTTAAGAGGTGACATGATAACTATGTATAAATATATAAAGGGATCATATAATAACCTCTCTAATGTTTTATTTACCAGTAGGTCCTTCCAACGGACACGAGGGCACCCACTCCGTTTAGAAGAAGGGAGGTTCCATTTAAATATTCGGAAAGGATTTTTTACAGTGAGAGCTGTGAAGTTGTGGAATTCCCTCCCCGAATCAGTCGTACTGGCTGATACATTATATAGCTTTAAGAAGGGGCTGGATGGATTCTTAGCAAGTGAGGGAATACACGGTTATGGGAGATAGCTCTTAGTACAAGTTGATCCAGGGACTGGTCCGATTGCCATCTTGGAGTCAGGAAGGAATTTTTTCCCCTCTGAGGCAAATTAGAGAGGTTTCAGATGGGGTTTTTTGCCTTCCTCTGGATCAACTTGTAGTTAGGCAGGTTAGGTATAGGCATTATGGTTGAACTTGATGGACGTATGTCTTTTTTCAACCCAACTTACTATGTTACTATGTTTAAAGAACTTGCATCTCTGGTTATTCGCAGGGTAACCATTTTGAAATTATAAAAAAACAAAAAAGGTATAAAGGTGATACCTTTATTGGCTAACTAAGATAACCATAGCAAGCTTTCAGAACATTTTAGTTCCCAGTCTCATAAGTCTCTGAGCCCCCTTCAATTCCATGTACACAGACTGATAAGCCCATACAATTAAGAGTCACACGTCTGTCTCCGATGGAATGAATGCTCAGGAGGGTTTCTAGTCTCTGCTTAAACTGTGGGCGGAGTGGTCATCTCCTCAAGTCTTGTCCTGTGAGACCTAAGCACCAGGGAAATGCTCCCGCCTAGGGGAGTGAGTAGGGAGTCTCCTCTAGGCAGAGTTGATTCACAGATAGTCTGTCCTCGAAAATTTTGTTTCGGCTACCTTATCCTTTTCTTCCAAGTCCTTCCCATGTCAGGCCTTTCTGATTTCCAGAGCAGAAGGAAATATTATAGATGTCTCCTTCTCTAAGATTTACGGGTTCCCTTCAATCTCTCTCTGCCCAAGCTGTCAATGGTAGGCCTGTTTTTCCTGGTCTCTTACCTTCTGCCACTGTACAGTTGCTGCTGTGAGTAGGATGGTTATATTCCAAAGAAATTTGCTTCTTGATCTTTAATTGTCCTGCCACTCCAGTCATTCTCAGTCTACCTTGGATAAGACAACATAATCCTGCTATCAGGTTTCAGGTCAACTTCTGTCACTCTTCTTGTTTACCTGCTCCAATCAAGTCGGTGCATGACACAATGCTGAATTTTCTGCAGACTCTGAGACTCTTCCTCTGCACAGGTCTTACGATTGTCCCATTGATCTCATTCCCAGCGCTATTAAGTTTTATTAGGAAGTTCACTTCTCCAGCAGGGGCCGGCTTTTTCTTGTACAAAAGGACAGTGGTCCTAGACCCTGTATCGACTACCGTGGCCTGAAAAAAAAAATCGCTACCCTCCCCCTTATATCCCTGAGTTGTTTGACAGATGAAAGGGAGCAAAGATTTTCTCCAAGCTTGATCTACAAGGTGCATACAATCTTATATGTATTCGTCAGGGACATAAGTGAGAAGACAGCATTCAATACCCGTGATGGCCATTACCAATACCTTGTTATGCCCTTCGCAAAATGCCATTACCAATACCTTGTTATGCCCTTCCTAAATGACATTTTCTGTGATGTTAAAGTTCTGCCTCGTAGTGTACCTAGATGACATCCTAGTGTTTTCTTCCTCTTTAAAAGAAAATATTCGCCAAGTCAAGATTATTTTGCAATGCCTTAGAGCGAAAAATAATTATGCAAAGTGTGATTTTCACAAGGCAAAGATTCCCTTTTTAGGGTATATAATCTCTTCTGGTTTTGAAATGGATCCAGCAAAAGTTTCTACAGTTTCATATTAGCTCATTCCTGTGGGGCTGAAAGCCATTCAACATTTTCTTGGATTTGCAAATTTTTATCAAAGATTCATCAAGGGTTTTTCTCAGCTTGTTGCTCCCATCACAGCCCTCACTCACAAAGACGTTCCTGGTCTCCTGAAGCCCAGAAAGCTCTTGAAACATTTAAGGCAGATTTTGCTTCTGCTCCAGCATTACTTCATCCTGATACTTCTTGTCCATTCACCCTTGAAGTTGATGCCTCTAATACAGGGTAGGACCCATTCTATCTCAACGAACTGATTTTCAGGGTCCTCTTCATCCCTGTGCTTTTTTTCTCCCGAAAGCATTCCTCTGCCAAACAAACTATGATGCTGGCAAGCGGGAGTTGTTGGTCATAAAGTTAGCCTTGGATGAATGGCATCATTTGTTGGAGGGATCTGTAGAGCCAGTCACTATCCTCATGGATCATAAAAATTTTGAATATATTTCTTCCGCAAGAAGATGGAATCCTCGACAAGCTAGGTGGGCATTATTCTTCTCCAGATTTAACGTTGTCATTTCTTATAGACCTGGATCAAAAAATATCAAAGCATCTAAATCCCTGGCTTCTGAAGAGACTTTCACGGTCCCACCCTCCCCTATTATTCCAAGTAAGTGGCTCCAGTGTCCCTGTCCCTAGTCCAGCATACTTCTGAAGTTTCTTCACCGTTTCATTTCCCAGAACTATGATAATTGGTCAGAACTACATCCCTGGGCTGAATTTGCCCACAATAACCTCACACATGAAGCTTTGGGCTCCTCTCCATTTTTCTGTATCTACCATAAGAATCCTCTCCCCCTACCTTCTTCTGTACTTAAAACTGATATTCCTGCTGCTGAAGTCGCAAGTCTATTTCGTCCAGAGCTAATCAAGACCTTGTGAAAGCTTCTGTCTGTCAGAAGAAGGTGGCTAATAAACATTGCAGGCTGGCTCCTTCCTTTAAAGTTGGGGATTTAGTTTGGTTGTCTACTAAGAACACAAGACTCCTTCCCTCAATTTCGGCCCTCGCTTCATTGGGCCTTTGAAGGTTAAAGAAATCATCAATCCTGTCTGTGTTGAACTTGAAGCTGCCAGTATGAACTTGTCAAATTCATTTCATCATTAATTTTCATCTCCCCCCGTCTCTTCTATGATAACTTAAAGGGGTTATTCGTCTTTACGTTGATTTGTAGTATGCTATAGAATGGCCAATGTTAAGCAACTTTTCATTATTTATTTTTTATAGTTTTTTTAATTATTTGCCTTCTTCTTCTAATGCTTTGCAGCTTTTAAATGGGGTCACTGGCCCACGCAGCCAAAATTCTTGCTCTGTGAAACTACAATTTAATTGCTATTGTTACCTTTTGGTACTTATATTTTAATTCAAGTCATCTACTATTCATATATTAGTCTTTCATTCAAACCACACCCTGGTTGCTAAGGTAATTTGGATCCTAGCAACCAAATAGCTGTTAAAACTCCAAATGGGAGAGCTGATGAACAAAAACTTAAAATTCAAAAACTACAAATGATAGAATATGAAGACCAATTGCAAATTGTCTCAGAATATTACTTTCTAAGTCTACATCATACTAAAAGTTAACTCAAAGGTGAAAAAGCCCTTTAACAAAGGAACCAGTCGGAGAAAACTTGCATATGTTTAATTGAGAACACAAGAGGAAATACAAGCCCTGGCTATACAATAAGTATTGATTTACTTTGTTATTGTATAGGCTGCTGCTCAAGTGAAGAGCAACAACACAAGTACAGATAGTTAGAAACTAAATTCATGAAGGTTGAGGGCAAAGCGAAAGCACTTGTCTGCTCAGCCTCTATGACCAAGGCATAAGGAAATATATGGGGATAGCTAGGATATTTAAATGTCTTTATAATGGGTACGCATGTGTTAAACAATGGAATTTGGGTTTTATGTTTAATTTGAAAAGGACTTTTCTTATACAGCTTTTTATGTCCGAGTACCAGGGTCCCTCTTAAATGGACAGTTACATAAAAAACAGCACTTTTTAACCCTTTTAAACACTTAAGAGCAAAAAAAAGGGTTGTACTCGAGACTTGCAATAAAATAATGCTATATATATATAAAAGTAAATTAAATAAATGGCTTACATAGATACTAGTACATAGGTAAAGCGTAAACTAATTATTTTTAGACAATGCAACGTTAACTTACATGAGACTGTCCTTTTTTCTTCCATGGTCCAAAAAGTCTTGTTGTTTGATCAGCGCTTACTGTTATTACAAACTGACCATCAGGATCCCACCTCATGTCCTGGACACTGTCAAAGTGTCCAGAAATGATTACCATAGGAATCCATTCATTCTGTGGGAATATATGAAATATTAAAGACTTTTTAAAGCCTCCAACAATAAGATGATCAGGGCTGCACACAGGTTTGTAAATAAATATATATATGTATACAAATATCCACAAAGATATGTATCAATGTTGCATGGACAGTTATTATTATGAGCACATTTATAAAACACCAACATATTTCACAGCATTGTACAATAAGTGGTCTACAAACTGAACATACAAAAAACATACAAGCAACCAATAAAAAATTACCATGAGTGTTCTTACTTTTTGCAATAAAACAGAGGCAAATACAACATTTTAATAGGGAATTACATTCATTCCCTCCATCTACGCCCCCCCCAAAAAAAAGTTGTGCATAGATTTTGATGGAAAAATAGATTTTAATGGAAGGAAAGTAATTCCCCATTGAAATATTAGTGTGCTTGCCTCTATTCTTTGCATGTGGACTTTTACACAGTGGATCGGGTTGTGAGAGGCTTAAAGCACCCTACAACAACTGCAGCAGAGTTACAAGACAATGAGTGTGGATACGTTGGATACTTTGGTTTTGATAACGTACTTACTACTTACATGACTGTAAACTTGCACATGATAGGGTTGCCACCTTTTGATCATTTTCTTACAAGCCCATCTGTGGTGGGAGGGCTATTGCTGAAGCAAGGGGGAGGGGTGGTGATGTAAAGGGGTGCAGTGATGACACAATGGGATGGAGTGGGGAAGACAAGGGGTTAGATTTGGATGGACTGTGGCCTAAGTGGGCAGACTAAGGGTGCAACAGTAAATTTGTAAAACTGGTTCCAATCTTGGCAGATGTTTTACTGGCCAGGTGGCAACACTATGTACAGTTAAATTAAATTGTCTATTCTGGTAAATAAAAGGGTAGTTTGTAACTGCACTACTCTTCCCTGTCCCAGTACATTTTTTCCTAAAAAAAGCACTGGCTGCAACTGCTGCTCCAAACGTTTTTTCAAACACTCACTCTCAAAGTAGCTTCCACATAGTAATCCAGTGCATTACAGTTAGTTCCAAAGAATTTACACCAGCCCTATCAACTGGTCATTTTAAATTTTATGAACATATAATCAGACAAGTTGAACAAGTTAATTATTTTTTTTTTTTTTTTAAATAAACTTTTAGACTAAAAAAAGGTTAGTCTCTAAACAGTGCATGAAACTCATTAAAAACACAAATCACCTGTAATCTGCAGAGATATTCAGAAGAAGTACAAACTACAAATTAGCATCATCCATTCAGGCAAATGAGGTAGTAATCAGCTTAAAGTGACCAAGGATTTTCAAACGATCAGAACAAATCAACTTGCATTTTAAGCTGTCGCTTCATCATGTGCAATCTGCACGTTGTAAGGTGTAGGCCATTCTTAATGAAATGAACGGATGCTGTGCTGTATATCGGCACCATGTTGCCTTGACAGCAGGCACTTCATAAGCTTTATAAATAAAATAAAGGAGAACCAGTTGGACTTCTGCTGCAATCAACTCTAATGTGTTGCAATTCTAATTGTCATCTGCCCTGCTCTGATTAGCATAACATCTCTACAAAAAGAAGTTCATCCTTCAATAAACTAAATCACTAGTGATGAGAGGATGCTCTAATACCCTTTTGTCTTACAGTTTTAATTACTAATTATTAGGGCTGTGGTAGCTGTTCTGCCATGCTTGCCTTTTAATGTCTCAGCCACATTATTAAAGGATGTCTGCAGAGGTACCGTAATAGCCCCCAAAGAATGAAATAACCCTGTAGTATGAGGTATCTTGAGAGGCATTTTAATGAATATCCAATAAGGCCTGGGTCCACACTTGGGAAAACTGATTAGCTCCAGCTACTTTTAAATGAAGTGCAACTGATTAGCTCCAGCTACTTTTAAATGAAGTGGCGAAGAGACCTCATAAAAATGTGTTTGAAGAAATTAGAAGCATCATATTACTGAGCCCTCCCCAATCCCTTTCTCACCAAGTTTTCAAGATTCTTATTTACAAAACACCACCAACAACGTAATTCCCTACCTTGTTTGTTATTCCTATGTAATAATAAGATATGTACTGTAACTGATGACAACATAACCAGCACAAATCCATGTTAAAATCAAAACAACTATTTTGGGCTTTCAATGCTTAAATATATTTTAGTAGATTTTAGACATGGTGCTTAAATTACAGAAAACCCCTTATCCTTTGTCCTCAAACCCAGTATAATAGATACAGTACTTCTATTTTTAGGGTAATAGATGTAAACACAAATATACCCTTTTCAAAAAAAATAACATAGGTTAAGACATCTTATTCTTTGGGTTACTGGTTCTTTAAAAGCCAATGCTACATTTGAAACACACAATACAGACAAACACCTTACATTCTAGATGAGTTCAATGGTCGTGGTGGTGTAAAGCAGGGCCTTCCAACTGTAGTTACGTGGGCCAGAGCCCTCCAAAGGATTTTTATTGCCCCTAGTTTGCTCAAAGGCTCTATAGATTTAATTGTATGACATCATCTTAATATAATCTGGCCCTAAGCACTTTTTTTTTTTTACACAAAATTCTTATGCAAAATACTGTATTAAAAAGATAGCAGTAAATACCTGTTTGTTAGGAGCACGACTCCACAAATGCAGGGCTCCATGAAAAGCATGAGCAAGGATCATAGACTTGTCTGGGCTGAACTGGCAGCCGAGGAATCCCAGTGTGTTTCCTCCAACTTCTCCTACACGGACCTATAGCAATGAAAAACAAAAATGGTAAATGTGTTTATGAGTAAATAAGGATTTACTGGATCCATAATCCTGACCTCAATATAGCTATGGATCTGTGACACTACCTAACATTTAAGGCACAAAAGCAACATCCAGCTATCCTGAACACCATGGGGCAAACCTGGAGGAATGGGCCAAAATCATGCAAAAATGCACTGACCACAAAATCTGTTATTGTTACAAATGGTGGTTTGAAAATATATTATATGTGCAGATCAAAAGATAAAAAAAACTAGTTCTCACAAAAAAAAATCTAAAATGTAAGTTTCAAGTTGTGTTGGAATAAAAATATCTCACAATGACTTTTTTTTGCTCTAGTGTAACAAAATAAGCTTAGATTCTCAACAGCAGCCAAGAAAACACTGAGCATGTGCATGATCAATGACACTTAACAAATCCAAGATGGTGAGGTACCATTCTCAGACTTGTAGGCCTGAATCATCACTGCAATAGAGATGCAGAACCTTTAGGCTGGTGCAATAAGTTTAGTAACTTAAATATGGAATGTCAATTCATATCACCCCAGAACAGTTCTTATTTATTTTTTACTATGTATCAGCACAAGATAATTCAATGGTTTATGCTTGGCAAGTGAAGGATAATTACTAATAATATTTGCACAATATTCACGGATATTCTAAACATAAGGATAATTGTATTTCTTATGAAAGAAATCTTTTCTTTACCTGTGCATTCAGTTTATTAAAGTACTTGATATATTTGTGCTCACTACTAGGTATTATGAGATTGGCATTAATGGAGCACTTTATTTTATTTTATTATTTTTTTAAATACTCTGGTCCTTACCAAAGATTTACATGATAAGGATTTTAATCATGCACAAGGCATTTAAAATTCTTTTGACAATATAGTGGAACCTATAAATTTTAAGTTATGCTGCATTACACACCATGCAACAAGCTTTGACATTCTGACAAAAAGGAATTTGAAGGTTGATACTAAAGATGACAGGCAGTTATATTAAATACTGCTTGAGAGTATATTTGAGCCCAGGCTAAAAACATAACAAAAGCACATAAAAACCCCAGGAGCTTGGAGCCTTTGCACATGGTGCTCATGGTAATGATTTCAACTCGCAATCCTTTACCACAATTTTACTCCTACAATATATATTAAGTCTGGCTAATTTGCTACTGCCTCCCATATTCAAAATACATACCCTTCAAGCAAGTTGAAAAAACTCAAACACAAATTAAACATCTGTCCAAATATGTTTGCAATGATATGAACTGTGCGCCAGGCTGAATGTTGCTCAAACAAAACAGAGGCACTTAAATGATATTTTACTAACCATCTCATGGATACAACTACCAACACTGTCAGCAATGTACTTTAGGGACAAGTGGAGGGTCTCTGTGCTCTGAACATAAGTGCAGGGACCTGCTGCAATTTACCCAACACAGTGTGCAAGGCACATCACAAGGGACAAACTCTTAGCACCCCTTAATTACAAGTCACCACCAGGCTTTATGGTATGATGGACCTTAAATACATACTGAGGAACATCATGAAGAGTATTCTGACAAGCCTGAAAATGTAGATCTGTAGTCTAGGCAACAGTATGTGGTACCTTAAGTGCTGGACGGAGGAACTGGTTTGGGTCTACTTTGCGGAGCAATTTGACAAAATTGGAAAACTGGGCAGAAAAATAGGAAATGCGCGTCAATGTTGAAAAGTGCAAAGTTATGAACTGTGGTAGAAATAATTTAACCATGAGTTATGCACTAAATGGTTAATTGAGAAGTATCTGGGGATTTTTGTAGATAACACATTGTCTAATTCCAGGCAATGTCATTTTGTGGTTACTAAAGCAAATAAAGTGCTGTCTTGTATAAAAAGGGCATTTACTCAAGGGATGAGAACATAATTTGCCCCTTTAGAGGTCTCTGGTAAGGCCTCACTTTGAGTATGCTGTGCAGTTTTGGGCTCCAGTCCTTAAAAAGGATATTAATGAGCTGGAGAGAGTGCACAGACGTGCAGCTAAACTGGTAAAGGGGTGGAAGATTTAAACTATGAGGTTGGGTTGGGGTTGTTTTATCCGAAAAAAAAGGTGCTTGCAAAGGACCCGATTGTTCTGTACAAATTATTATAGGCAGATAAGGGATGATCTTTTTTCCCATAAAAATGATCACCACTACAGAGGCCACCGCTTTAGATTAGAGCAACAGACCTTTCACTTGAAGCAGCATAGGTGGTTTTTCACGGTGAGGGCAGTGAGGTTGTGGAATGCCCTTCCTAGTGATCTTGTGATGGCGGATTATGTTAATGCCTTAAAGAGGGGATTGGATGGTTTCTTGAACAAGCATAGTACTATAATACTAAAATCTAGTTAGGGGGAGATTAATCAATCCACGAACGGCCCCCGATCGTTCGTTTGATAGGACCATAAAGGTTTTCTGCGTCTTTTTCGTACCTTGCGTATTTTCGCAGATTTTTTCGTTATTTAACGCAACTTTTTCGTACTGTGTGTAAAAAAAACGCGACAAAATCGTATTGTCGCAACGAGTACGAAAATTTCGGATTCATTCAAGCTTCGGTATCGTGGCTTTCCTTGGGCCAGGTTGGAGCTGCACAGTGCCATTGATTCATATGGGAGGCTTCCAAAATCGTGCACAGAAGGATCAAAGTCCGAAAAGTTTTCCTGCATTTTACGATCGTTCGGATACGAAAATTTAATGACTTTCGATATTATCGTGACTAATACGATTTTTTCGTAAGCATATTCATGATATTTGCGATCATCAGAAATCATCGTATCCAATCCGCATTTTTCCCATTTGGGATTCGAACTCGCGTTTTGATAAATCTGCCCCTTACTATTGATGTTGGTATATTTGGTTTATGTATGTGAGTGTCATATAAGCTGCATCATAACACTGCCCCTCTCCTTGTTGCCAAGATTAACTATAGATCACATTATGCTAGTGGTGCCCCTATACCTGTAATCCCTATTACAACGCAAAGAATGAAGACCTAAATGGAACTGAGGGGACTCTTTCTGATAAATGCCCATGGAAAAACCATGGTATTAAATCATTATTTTCAGCACCCTTATTCAAGTAGCAGCACATGAAAAGAAATCTGCTTTTGCTTAAATACTTAAAATAGAAAAGAAAATGTACAGAAAGGAGAAAAGAGGAGGTAAAAACTAAGTAAGCTTTATCAGAAAGGTCTATGTAAATACAGCCATAATCACTCAGAGAAAAGCTGCACTGACTCCTCTATCAAAAGAAACACAGGATTTCTCATCTTTGTGTATACATGTACCTTGGTATCTGACTTCCTCTCTCAGAAAAATTCTCCATTCCCGGGGCAGGAGTCTGCGCAGCTCTCTCCTTTCTCCTGGTCCCCCCTCCCATAACAATTCATGATAACTCACTACCCCTCCCATCAGAATGTGTGATCTATGCTACCAATGGCTAGAGCTGCAGAAGGAAGGTACGGAGACCAAGCTAAAATGGCAACTCCTATCTTAAACAAATGGAGGGAGCTTCTAGGGCTGTTTACTCAGGTATGGTAATACTTTCTGCAGAATAAATTTAGTGTTCTAGCTTGTGCTATTGTGACTAATCCATTGGCAGTAAAATGCCAAAATGACTTTTCTTCTCCTTTAACCCTTTCACTGCCAACAACGTACGGCGTACGTTGTTGAAGTAAAAGGCTTTATCTGGCAACAACATGCGCTGTACATTGTTTGGCAGATAAAGGTACTCTCTGCAGAAGAAGAGAGCAAACCCTGAGAGTAGGAAGAGAAGAAGAGAGTTTTTAGCGATGACAGCCCCCTGGGCAACGAGCCAGGGGTGCTGTCATGTCGGCTCGGTCCGACCCCCAAGCAGCAGACGCGATCGCATTGCGTCTGCTGCTTCATCTTCACTTCCTGTTCCCCCCCCAAGCGCCAGCCCCGGATTAAGACTGAAGCAGAAGGATCAGGACTGCAATCCCTGCTTCACGACAGGTAAGGGTTTTTTTTTTTTTTTTTTTTTTTTGCATTTACACACTCACACACACTTACATACATTTACACATACTTACAGCAGAAAATTTTGCAGGTTTTTTTTTTTTTTTTTTTCATTTTGCACACTTATATATACTAATATACACACTGTCACACATCTTTCACACATGTACACATGTACAGGTATTGGACCCCTTATCCGGAAACCCGTTATCCAGAAAGCTCCGAATTACGGAAAGCCCGTCTCCCATAGACTCCATTTTAATCAAATAATTCAGAATTTTAAAACTGATTTCCTTTTTCTCTGTAGTAATAAAATATAAATAATCCTTATTGGATGCAAAACAATCCTATTGGGGTTAATTACTGTTTTATTGATTTTTTAGCAGACTTAAGGTAACGAGATCCAAATTACAGAAAGACCCCTTATCCGTAATACCCTTGGTCCCGAGCATTCTGGATAACGGGTCCTATACCTGTATACACACACTTTTTTTTTTTTACCACTTTGTTTTTAGTTTCTTTTGCCTAAACACTGTTTATTTTGACAGCGTGACTATTGGATCAGATATTCTGACCACTAATTACACTGTCGTTTGACTTATTTTGTTGTTTCACCAATTTGCACAATTTTTGTGATTTTATTGCATTTTTATCCCTGTATTGGTATTCCTGATCTGTTTTTAGCATAGCTTTGCCATGTGTAACTTTGGTGTAGAAAAATAACTTTACCTATTTTGAATTCATCAGAATGTGTACTTTCCAAAAATATATGGTTTTCTGGGGGTCTCTGTATAGTTAGGGGGTGTTACGGCACATAATACGCTGTCAGGGGGCTCTGTGCAAAAGCTGAGTTGGCAGGCGAGAAATCCATATGCGCTATTTTTATTTTGGGGTCAGTATATACCACAGACTTTGGTATATCTATGCATATTGGGCATCAAACTGTTCAGTAGACTTTAGCTGTTCCTATTTGGGATGATTTGCCTTTGTATGCAATAAATTGTGTGAGATAAATGAGCAAATTACAAAATCTTTAGGCGATTTTCTGAAATGTCATAAAAACCACTAACTTTACGAAAGCTTTGCAGATTAGTACTTTGGGGTAGAAAGGATTCTTTACCGATGTTGGATTTGTCAGAATGTGTACTTTCCAAAACTATATGGTTTTCTGAGTTTTTCTGTATAGTTAGGGGGTGTTACGGTACATAATATGCTGTCAGGGGGCTCTGTATGCAAAAGCTTGGCCGGCAAGAAATCCTTATGCGCTATTTTCATTTTGGGGTCAGTACATACCGCAGACTTTGGTATATCTATGCATATTGGGCATCAAACTGTTCAGTAGACCTTAGGTGTTTCTATTTGGGGTGATTTGCCTCTGTATGCAAGAAACTGTGTGAGATAAATGTGGCAAATTGCAAAATTTTTAGGCAAATTTTCTGAAATGTGTACTCATTATAGATTATGGGGAATGTGTACTTTCCAAAAATATATGGTTTTCTGGGGTGCGCGTACTTTTTTTGTACCATTATCCCTCCTAATGGATGTAAATGTGTTGATTTTGCAGGAGCTGAAATGACAGATCATATGGGGGTAATATGTGGCCCCTACACGCCACATATTTGGGTAAACCTATACATATTGGGTATCAAACTGTTCAGTGGACCCCTGGTGTTCAAATTTATGGTGTTTTATCTTGGTACCTAATGCTATGTGGGAGAGAAGATGCTGCAAAGTGGAAGCTTTGAGGGATTTTTGGAAATGTCATCAAAATTGCTACATTTAGAAAAGCTTTGCGGCTTGGTACTTTGGAGTAGAAAGACATGGGTACCCATTTTAGATTCGGGAGAATGTGTACTTTCCAAAAATATATGGATTTCTGGGGTGAGCGTACTTTATACTAGCTTTATTCCACATATAATGATGTAAATGTGTTGATTTTGCAGGAGCTGAAATGACAGAAATGATAGATCATATGGGGGTATGTTCACATTGGGGCCGCTACATACTTTGGTAAACCTATACATATTGTGGCGTTCATATTTAGGGTGTTTTATTTGGTTACTTTATGACCTATAGGAGATAAGATACTATAGACTGGATGCTTTGAAGTGATTTTTTTTAAAAAATTTCACAAATTCTGATAAAAACAAATAACTTTAGGAAAGCATTGCGACTTGATAGTTTGGAGTAGACAGACAGTTGTGCCTATTCTGGATTCCCCAGAATCTGTTCTTTCCAGAAATGTGTAATTTTCTGGGATAAACCTTCTGATAGTGGATTTTTTGGCCTTGAAATCTAAAGTATGCAGCTTTCTGAAGCAGTGCTTTGGAAATTTGGTAGTGTACTTCTGGGAGTTTTTGACCTATACAAGTGAGAACTCTTCATAAAACTATATATATTTGGTATTGGCACGTTCAGGAGACATAGGTCTTTCCAAATCAGTTGTATTTTTGTGCATAAAATATTTTTTGTTGCTGGTATGTGTGTCTAAATTTTTTATTCATTTAGAAGCCTATATCTTGTTACAGAACGGCTGGCAGTGAAAAGGTTAAAGAGAAGAGTCCCTTTTAAGACCTAGCAGCCCACATTTGGAAAATACAAGAACTATACAAAGTTAACATGAGTCAAATGGATCTTTATTTAGCCATATCAAGGCTTCAGGGCACTTAATGGGTACAGAAAATAAAACTAATAAAGCTAATGATGTTTTGGAAAAGATCGATGTGCAGCTACACATAACTAGAATGTCCTGAATGGCCATTAATCTACAAGATTTGCATATAGTAAATAGAATTCTGGCTTATTTGTAGCCTTGAAGTAAGCCATGTCACATAAGAACAGATTTATAGTTGATTTAAATCCTCCTAAACGTACTTATAGACAAACTTAGAAAGTTCAACACTATTTACTATAAATATTCCATATCGTGGTACCTAACTATGGTGGCAGTCTAGAAAGCTGCAAGGACAAAATGCTTTTTCCCCCGCATGAGATGCTGCAAGCATACATTTGCCCAAAACCTAGGGAACACCAATGTTAAAATCTATGCAACAATATGCCATATTTTATATTTTATGCAATATGAAATAAACAACATACCAAATTGTTTTAATATATTTTATTTATATATATATATATATATATATATATATATATATATATATATATATATATAAAATGCAATTATAATACACAAGAGATTTTTTGAAACACAAAGACCCTTGGTGCTGGCTGTTTTATTTTGATTATATATATATATACTCGCTCCATAAATAGCACTCACGGCTTATGAATCAATAAAAAACATTTATAAGTTTTCCATATCGACGCGTTTCGACCCACTAGGGATCGTCATCAGGATAAAAAAACTTCCGTTTTTATCCTGATGACGATCCCTAGTGGGTCGAAACGCGTCGATATGGAAAACTAATAAATGTTTTTTATTGATTCATAAGCCGTGAGTGCTATTTATGGAGCGAATGTAATATTTGTATGGTGAGTGCCGCTATATCGGACTTATATATATATATATATATATATATATTGCACATATATACATTTTTTTCAATGCAAATGCAGGTTGCCTAACTTTAAAAAAACATGTCACCAGCTGAACAACAAAAGCTAGATGACTGCAACATGACTATCCCTAATGTAAAACAGAAAATGGCTTCTGTCTTACAGAGCAGGGAAAAAAATTCAAAGGACATCATAATGTATAATATAAAAGCATTTCATTAAACACCAAAAAACAAATTTTCACAATTTTTGATTATGTTGTACACTTAAAGCTTTCAATGCTCTGTGTTGAATTAATAATTTCAACAGGGAAAAATTATCTCAGTGAACATATCCACTGAAACATTTTTTATGCAAATATCAAATATTGTATGCAATACTGGGCACTAAACAAACCTCTTGTTAGATATCAAAAATTATGGAGATCTGGGGTGTCCTTTACTTTATAAACTACATAAACACTCATTAACCATCAAAGGAACTTCCCCTAGATCAAACCCAAGTCTATCATGCAAATAAATCATTAAAGAAAAAAAAATGTTTATTTACCACCTTGCCAAAAAAAAAAAAAAAAAAAAGGAAAGTTAGGGCTCTGGCACACGGGGAGATTTGTCGCAGGCGACTAGTCTCCCCATTTGCCAGAGCCCTTAAAAACATTTACAGACAAGGTGACACCTGTAAAGTGGAGGGGCCCCTCCATAGATATTTACTCAATTGATCACTCCTAAATGTCATCCAACACACCAAAGTGTGCAATATGAAGGTTCCACCCTAAAAATAAGTTAGTGTGTATAATGTGGCCATTTCACAGTCAATGTAAAAATTCCAGCCTGAAAAGGATCAATATACTGTATATGAAGTGACTAGTACAGTCACTGTCTTAGTTATTAATAACAAAGATAAATAATCTCTCCAATAAAATTCAAGGATGCCTTGTTGAGGAATTTGCACCGTGAAGATTTTACATAGATATCATATCAACGTGCTACTCATAGGTATATATCACCTTCATCCACATTAATGACAAAAAACAGAACTTATTTGGTGTTGTAATTATTAGGCAATATCCCAAATTGTCCTTATAGAGGTCAATTGTATAACGCTTGCAAATTCAAATGAGCATTTCACAGCTATGGCACCACCCCGGTGATTGTAATCGTTTACCCACGGCCAGCGCTACGGTTAGGAGAAAACTGCACCAACCAGGGGAATATATGAGCATTCCTCTTCCTCCTGTCTTCTTTCTTCAGAATCTCGAGGCCAACGCATGCGCAGTTGAGCGAAAAAGCCAGCTTTCTGTAGAAGTCGGCTTTTCACTCTACTGCAAGTTCATGAAGACCAAAGCAGGATTGTTAGCTCGCATACTCCCCAGCCGGTACAGTTTTCTCCAAACAGGAGCACCGGCCGGGAGTTTCTGGTAAGCGATTACAATCACTGGTAGTGCCTAACATGTTAACTTTGTAACTTTCTTTTTTCTTTAAAAATGTAAAGGGTAAGCATGTATCAGCTTTGCACATTGTTGAGGGATTTTGGCCCATTTTCGAGCCAGATTTATTTCAGGTTGTTCAGGTATTTGGATGCAGGAGCCTCAGTTGACTAACTAATAGCAATTTTCTATATATCACTATGATGTCTTAACCAATCTAAAGAAGTAATATCAGATTTATGGCTCGACATAGGAGTAGCTGTAAGACCACTCATTTTCCTTCTCCGTTCCAGTGCATGTTGTAATATATTATGCTACTTATCTATCAATAACAGCAGAGAGAAAAAAAATCCTGCAGCTCTCTTGCTAACAGCAAACTGTGAATAAATACAAGCAATACAAGGGGGTCTCTATTCCAATTATTTATAACAGCTACATACTATAATAAGAATAAGAATAATTCCAGTTTGTTTTAAACATGGCATACCTGCTCTAACCAGACTCCAGATTCCTCATCTGGCTCCCACAAGATCATGGTTTTGTCCATAGAAGCAGACAGTAAACTCATTGGCTGTACAATGCTGCCATCTGCAGGATAAGTATACAAGGTAATACATAAGAATTATATGATCAACAAACTACGTAGTCAAAAATACTGATTAACCAGTAGGTACATATTTCATTATATCCTCAAAATTTAGCTAAAAAGAAAACAAGAATATCTAACCAGCGTCCCTCAAGCTGTTGTTAAATTACAAACTCCAGGATTCTCTGACTTAAATTTTAGTTTACCAGTTTAGACTGCAATTTTGGCATCCCTGATTTAGGTGTTCAGCTTATCAGACAAAAATGTACATATATGAACACACTATACAGGAAAAAGTACATGGACGCATTTTTGGCTAAAAGTATTCTGCCACCCTGTTACATTGCATGTCCACTCAGTGCCAAGTTTCAAGTTGTCCCTAGAAGTAACTTCAGCACAAGAACTATTCATCAGGAGCATGGGTTTTCTAACAGCCCAATGTCATGATTGTGGTAAAAATGTAATAATTTCTCTGACACTGGACTCTACAGCAGTACCAGTCTATGCTTTAAAGTAATAATTCATGCTCCCCTATCAGACAGATCTTCATTTGGCTGATGCCAGTAGATAAATAACTGCCTGAATGTGTAATTGCTGAATGTAAAGTTTGATTTTGGAGGAATAATTAAGTGTGCTTGTTATTTATAATTTGGGTTAGGGTCTATAATTTAAGTCTTGACAAATCCATGTTTTCTACAGAAACTGTTTGCTAAAATGGGAGCGTGAACCCATAAGATAGAACCCAGCTGAACACCCGTGGAATGAACTGGAACACCACATCTGATTCACACTAATTTTTGTTGGCTGGATGGAAAATCATAGTAACATGGGTTGAAAAAAAGACATACGTCCATCAAGTTCAACCTTAAAGGAGACATATCCTATAAAAATGATGAATGTGCCAGTGAATTATACTCCTCTAGATATAGAAGGATTGTGCTTAAAAAGTTGTGTTTTGGACTGATTTTTTGAGAAATTCCACCAAAACCCCACTAGCCCCGCCCATCTGTGCCACTTCCTGCTGGCTGAATTCTCTGGATGAGCTGGGGAGCCGGCGGCCCTCCGTACCCTGCACTGTAGGATAGGAACCAATCAGCAGCTAGGCTGACCTGATAGGGAACTGAAGCCTGTCTGTGCTTGTGTGAGTGCAGGGCTGTGATTGGCTCTCCCCCTCCTACTGTGCTTCTGGCAGGGACCATTAGGACACACCCACCCCTTATGTGAAACCCAGACAGGGACCTGAGAGGATCTATAGGGAGCTCCAATAAAGGGGCCATTGTTAAAGATAGGGTTAATGTTTAGCCCAAAGGGAAACCAGCACCGTATATTATTCATCATTGCCTACAGGGTTAGGGGTTTCCCATTTATCCAATATGTCTCCTTTAATACCTATATTTAACCTGCCTAACTGATAGTTGATCCAGAAGAAGGCAAAAAAAAAAAACATCTGAAGCCTTTCTAATTTGCCGCAGAGGGAGAAAAAACTCCTCCCCGATTCCAAGATGACAATTAGACCAGTCCCTGGATCAACTTGTACTAAGAGTTGTATCTCCAATAACCCCATATTTCCTTGCTTGCTAAAAAGCCATCCAACCCCTTCTTGAAGCTATCTAATGTGTTAGCAAGTACAAATGATTCAGGGAGAGAATTCCACAACTTCACAGCTCTCACAGTAGAAAATTCAGCAGACAATATTTCAGCACCTAGTGAAAAGCCTTGCCAAAAGAGTAGACAATGTTATATCAGCAAAGACAGGACGAATTTCATACTCTTGATTTCAGAATAAGATATTACATTAGGAGGGATTTTTTGCTATATATTGTAGTTTGTAGCCCAGGGATCCCCAATCTTTATTATTTGTGAGACACACAGAGATGTAAAAATTGTTGTTAAGCCACACAAGCATGAAAAAAAGCTATTTGGGGATGCCAAATAAGGGCTGTGACTAGCTATTTGGCAACCACATGTGGAATGCTAGCTTGCAGGAGAAGTAAAACTGTGTCTCTATGCTTCAAAACTTACCTCCAAGGCAGAAATTTAAAAATGGGCACCTATTCTGAGGCCACTGGAAGCAACATCAAAGGGGGGGTAAGCAACATGTTAAATTGCCGTTCTAATTTGTGGGGTTGCCAACAGATGAAGTGGAATCAACTTTATTACCATTCTTTTTTTATTCTGTTAAAATGCAAACTACTAAAGAAAAGAAAAACATACCTCTCGAAAAAGAAGGCTGCCAGTGAACAGCATAAATAGAATTCTCATGACCGGTCAAAACGGTCTCCAATGTAACAGCATAACTAGTTTCCGTGTCTAAAATAAAGAGAGACAGCACTAAATTTAATTTTTTCCTTATCCCCTATAGACTGGAAACTGAAAAACAAAGAAGGCAAAATAATGTTTTTTTGGCATACCAAACTAGGTCTATCCTTGTAAAGGTTGATTATTCACACATTTATAATCCTAGGCAAGTGGGTATTTATTACAAACTAAATATACAGTTCGGTCAATTCCCTTTGGGTGAAACTGTAAATTAAACCTTGGTGCTGTTAATAACTTAGAGAGACACACACAGTATTTTCTACGTATCTTTCTTAGCAGTTCTGTTCAACCCGTGTTGCCTTCTTTTCAAACTTAGCAACCACCTGCCATTGTGGCACCTGTTGACTGCCACAGGTCCCCCATTGCACCTACTCCACATGTGCACTCGTGCCCTGTTGCCCTTACCACACTATTGGCTCTTTCATCAGCTGCTCCGAGCGGCCCACAGATGAAATCCCTTAACACAAGAAGGAAGAAGAAAATGGCTGACAGGAGGAATTTCACAGATGGAATTTACTGGGAGCTCAGAGGAACTGATGAAGTGGTGGAAATGGAAAAAAACTGCAGGAGGAGGCAAAGTGAAGAAGGACAGAGAGGTGGCAAAGAAAGGCAAAGGAATGGAGGCATGGAGAGTCCACACCACTGCCACCACACCCTCAGAGCCCCAGTCACCTACACATAGCCCTTCCTTTCAACCTACAATCCTGAGACACCCAGCACCTATGCACCATATGTCAACAAGGAGGCAGGAACAGGGTAATGCAGGTTGTACACTGCGCGGGTTGTAGAACATGCAGTTAAGAATGATAGCTCTCAATAAATTTTAAGCCAGGAAACATACAAAATGTATTGCCCTAACTTGTATATAAAAGCAGCGGATATAACATAATTTTTTATTCAATGTATGCCAGGCTTTTTCAGGTATGTTTTAAACCCAACTTTCCACTGATCACATAGTTTCCTGTTAAGAGACAAGGGTGAAAATATTTTCATAGCTCTAGATTCCTTGCTTTCTGTTTTTAGTAGTGTGAAGGTAGACTGGCACTGCTTTAAATGAGAACTAATCCCTAAAAATGAATATGTCTAACAATGCCACATTTTATATACTGAACTTACTTTGTTAGAAGTGTCCGTGACACTCACATGGTCCATGTAGTCTGGGCAGCTGTTATAAAGCTACACTTAGAGGCTGTCACAAATTATCAAGCAGTAAATGAGGCCTCTCATATAAGCTGATGCTACAGAGATGATATTAAATTCCTAATGATAACTGCACTGGTTTCAGGGCTTCCATGTAATGTGAATCTTAATAAATGACTAATTAGCCTTGCACCATGACTCTTACAATTTACAGTGGTGTGAAAAACTATTTGCCCCCTTCCTGATTTCTTATTCTTTTGCATGTTTGTCACACTTAAATGTTTCTGCTCATCAAAAACCGTTAACTATTAGTCAAAGATAACATCATTGAACACAAAATGCAGTTTTTAAATGAAGGTTTACGTTATTAAGGGAGAAAAGAAAAATCCAAATCTACATGGCCCTGTGTGAAAAAGTGATTGCCCCCCTTGTTAAAAAATAACTTAACTGTGGTTTATCACACCTGAGTTCAATTTCTGTAGTCACCCCCAGGCCTGATTACTGCCACACCTGTTTCAATCAAGAAATCACTTAAATAGGAGCTACCTGACACAGAGAAGTAGACCAAAAGCACCTCAAAAGCTAGACATCATGCCAAGATCCAAAGAAATTCAGGAACAAATGAGAACAAAAGTAATTGAGATCTATCAGTCTGGTAAAGGTTATAAAGCCATTTCTAAAGCTTTGGGACTCCAGCGAACCGCAGTGAGAGCCATTATCCACAAATGGCAAAAACATGTGGTGAACCTTCCCAGGAGTGGCCGGCCGACCAAAATTACCCCAAGAGCGCAGAGACAACTCATCCGAGAGGCCACAAAAGACCCCAGGACAACATCTAAAGAACTGCAGGCCTCACTTGCCTCAATTAAGGTCAGTGTTCCACCATAAGAAAGAGACTGGGCAAAAACGGCCTGCATGGCAGATTTCCAAGGCGCAAACCACTTTTAAGCAAAAAGAACATTAAGGCTCGTCTCAAATTTTGCTAAAAAACATCTCAATGATTGCCAAGACTTTTGGGAAAAAACCTTGTGGACCGACGAGACAAAAGTTTAACTTTTTGGAAGGTGCGTGTCCTGTTACATCTGGCGTAAAAGTAACACAGCATTTCAGAAAAAGAACATCATACCAACAGTAAAATATGGTGGTGGTAGTGTGATGGTCTGGGGTTGTTTTGCTGCTTCAGGACTTGGAAGGCTTGCTGTGATAGATGGAACCATGAATTCTACTGTCCACCAAAAAATCCTGAAGGAGAATGTCCGGCCATCTGTTCGTCAACTCAAGCTGAAGCGATCTTGGGTGCTGCAGCAGGACAATGACCCAAAACACACCAGCAAATCCACCTCTGAATGGCTGAAGAAAAACAAAATGAAGACTTTGGAGTGGCCTAGTCAAAGTCCTGACCTGAATCCTATTGATATGTTGTGGCATGACCTTAAAAAGGCGGTTCATGCTAGAAAACCCTCAAATAAAGCAACAACAATTCTGCAAAGGTGAGTGGGCCAAAATTCCTCCAGAGCGCTGTAAAAGACTCTTTGCAAGTTATCGCAAACGCTTGATTGCAGTTATTGCTGCTAAGGGTGGCCCAACCAGTTATTAGGTTCAGGGGGCAATTAGCCATGTAGGTTTGGATTTTTTTTTCTCCCTAAATAATAAAAACCCTCATTTAAAAACTGCATTTTGTGTTTACTTGTGTTATCTTTGACTAATAGTTAAATGTGTTTGATGATCAGAAACATTTTGTGTGACAAACATGCAAAAGAATAAGAAATCAGGAAGGGGGCAAATAGTTTTTCACACCACTGTATATGCACTGTATATTTTAAGTCAGTCCCTAAGATCAAGTACTTGACAGCAGAAAAGAGCATGTGCAGTGACTAAGCTGCTCGTGACATCTTTGGAGGTACAGATCTTCACAGCTAAAGTGCTGTAGTTGCCTTGAGCTGGTAAAGAAAAAACATAATGTACAACATTTCTTGCCTACTTCTTTACTTAAGCTATAGTTCTACTTTAAAGTGATATGTTTAAATTCAAAAGAGAAATTATCATAATCCAGTGGAGATGCATTTTTATTCTGTACGAGACAGATTGCATCTCAATTGTTAAAGGCCTTTGTTTTAGAAGCTACTCTTTCTAATATAAAACACAAAAACAAAGGTGCACAATTCTGAAACCAAATTATAAACTGCTTCCTTGTGAAACAAATCACAAATCTTCCCTACTGCCACTTTTACAAAATTACATCTGAAATATTTCAACAATGAGAAGAAAGTTAACACTGTATCACTTTGTGTGCTAGCTGCATAACAATAATCACTTCAAAAGAGCAAACAATTTTCTCCCCTGAATTGCAATCTCTGCTGGACAAATAAAGGTGATTGTGGTGAAGCAGAATCAAAGCAGTCGACAAGGGAACTGCATATGAATTCATAATAATACATACCAATGCACTAAGAAATTCAATCATCTTTCATAGAACACAAACACAATTTTCTTTATTATCTAATTCTGAGAGTTTCATTGCATGCTTATAATAGAATGTTAGCCTTTGAAACATTTTAATTTCAGAGTTTACACATTAGATTACCAAACAATGTCTGCAAAAAGCAGGGCAGGACTGAATTTTAGTGGAAACAAAGATTGGTAAACAAAAACAGTAAGGCATAAGAGGGTAACAAAAGTGGATTGGCTTTGAATATGCTAAGAAAAAGGGTCGGGTGGAAATGAGGTAAAATGAAGAAACAATGAAAGGAGAAAAAGAAAAATATAAAAAGGCAGATATTGATAAAGGGAAGAAAAGGAGCAGAAATAAAATGGTGAAGGGAATGGATGTGGAAGACATGGGACACAGCACAATACACAGACAGGTTTTTACTGAATAATCACAGCATTCAAAAAGTAACATCATGGTACAGAAGCCTTGAGATTCCAGATTATGCCAGCAATGTGACCAGCATCCTTTACAGAAGAGATCCTCTTGCTAAAGCACTACAGCAAAAAGCAGTAAGGGGAATAGACTGACTGAAGGTTTTCTTACCTGAACATACAAGTGGGAACTATACAATCCTTTACCAATTTCCATCCCACTGAATGGGATTAAAGGCAGGAGAAGAAAGAGACAGAGAAGCAGACTTTGGAGGAGAGGTTTATAACTTGTTGCGGCCATAGTGTCATTAAATGCTGGGGGGTACTCTGTCGTGAAAAATATCGGTGCACCTAGTAATAAGATGCTGGAGGAGAAGAGTGCTATTCTATGCTGGGGGCTGCAGGGGGTTCCATGTCCATTAATGCTGGGCATCAACATGACCTTTGTTTCTGGGAGTCACTAAATTACTGACATTGCAGAAAGAAGAAAGCATGTGTGAAATTTTATCTGGCATACACCTTTCAGATCACAGGTTACTAAATGCCCCACCTACTGCATTTATGTGCTCCACAATCCTCTTACCAAATGGTCTTAAATATAACCTATTTACATTATCCCACATACCACTATACCTATATACACTGCCATGGTATTTATTGGCAAACATGGATATCTGAAAATTCTTAGATGGTAACATAGTTGCAAGCACTACATCTTAAATCAACACAAAAGCAGGAATTCTGCACTGAAAGCCAATTTAGATTATTAGGGCTAACAGACTTGTGGTGACCCCTGATCACAAACCCTCTTAATCACAATTCTCGGTAAAGGTTTTAACTGGGTCAACAGAGTATGAGGTATTTATTTATAACCCTTTAGAGATTTGGATTTCCATATGTTACTATCGAAATGTAGAGCACAGCACCAATAGGAAAATATCTCTTAAAAAGTCTCTATTAAATATCACATGGCTTTAGATCTCCAACAATGCAACATCTGTTAAAACAAAAAAGAAATAATCCCCCAATTAAAAAAATCTATCCGAATATTGAATGTGAATCATATTCCCGATTAAGGCCATGGGGCTCTAGAGTTTCAAGGCTGTGTATCCACATTGTCTCCCTTTTCAGTAACGCTTTAGCTCTATCTTCTCCCCGTCAAAATTGTGAAATTTAATACCCAGGAGCAGTTTATGCAGTAAAGTTTGGTGGTATGTCTCTTCCAACCCGGAGGTGAAGTGGCTAATTTGTGCTGACAAGTAGTACAAGTAAATATTAGCAAGAGATACTCCTCGTTTGTCCTTGTCTCTGGTAAGAGTATTAATACTTAACCTGGGTCGAGATCCAGCCCATACTAAGTGTCGGAATATGCATTCTATTTTAGTAAATACGCTCTTTGCTATCAGGAGGGAAGCTTCCAGTAGAACATAAGTTAACTTGGGTAGGAGAATTATTATTTTCTCTTTCAGAGGGTCTGTAGTACTCTGTTAGGGGCAGTTTCACAATCACTCCCAGGTATATGAATTGGTTTGTCACTGGAAACAGGAGAACCAATGGAGTATGAGAGTCTGGGGGTGATTCTAAGAACATTGTTGATTTGATGGGGCTGGAGACCAATCCGGATATTCGTGCAAATGTAGTAGATAAATGGAAAAGGTGTTGCGGAGTCAGTCCAGTATATTATATTGGAGAAGTCAGTCCAGTATATTAAGGTGTATATACAGTTGTATGCATTCCTCTCTGTCCCCAATGCGTCATCCTTGTATATTGGCATGTTGTCAAATCACCTGGGCAAAAGGCTCTATGGCCAGTGTAAATAAGAGTGGTGACATTGGGAATCCCTGGCCCTGTGCCCTGTTTCAGTGGGAAAACAGTGGGTTGTGTACCATTTACAATTAGGGATGCTTTTGGTGAACTATACATAAAGCTTGACCCATTTAGTGTTTGCTGTACCAAAGTTATTTGTTAAAGCACCTGCCACATATACGACTATTCTACTGTGTCAAAAGCTTTGGCTATATAAAGTGCAGCTATTACTCTCAGGGCGTGATTATCATGTTCAGTAGCCAAGTTTAAGTGAGGCCTTCTGATATTGAGGGCCGTGGACTTGCCAGGCATAAAGCCCCTTTGGTCCTCTAGAATGATAATGAAACTTACTCATTCTAGTGGAGAGGACCTTAGCCAATATCTTGATATTTGCTGACAAAATTGAAATGGGATGACATGCATGTCCATTGCATCATATAATTCAGGGAGTGTAATGTCCTTGTCTAACTGCATCTTGTATTCTTCTGGGAAGATATAGATTTCATTTTTAGTGACATTTATTTTAGACTGATGGACTATTCTGTTATTACAGGGGGAGAGGAATGTGCTTTTGCCAGATAAGCCAGCAATTTACCAGTCTCTTCCCCCTGTTCAAAAAATCTTGCTTTGGAAAAAAATAATAACCCCTTTACCGAGTTACGTTTTACTGTGTTTATCGCAGTGTTGAGAAATGTGTCCCAGACCACCAAGGGAATTGCTATGTCTACATTGTCCTAAAAAAAAAAATCGCCAATAGTGACACCTATCGGGTCATCTATATTAAGAATATTAATATTAATATCTAGCCATATTGCATTATGGGAACATCTCCCCCCAGCAGCAGATCAGCAAAACAATGGAAAGATTACTAGACACCTGTATTGCTAAAAGTAGCTAAAAAAAGCTTATCTGAAAGTAGTTCTAACATGTTACGCTGGCTCCTTCTAAAAGCTCCGAACCAGGCACAATGCACTGAGATGGCTGCCTACAGACCAATATTACAACTAAAATACTTTAGTTGGTTCAAAAATAAAATTTTAAATGGTAGATTGAATTACTTACTATGTAAACAATGTAATTTAGAAATAAAAAGTACACCATAAAAATCATGAAAGTAAACAGCTTTAAAAGGAGAGCTAAACCCAACTCCCCCCTCACCCAGGTACAAAAGCCCCCTTTTAACTGCCTGCATTGATCCCCCCCCTCACCTCTCCCTTCTTGCATAGCCTATAACTCTAAAAAGTGGCCTGCTCAAGCAGAGTCCATGTCAGTGGTGATACCTGAAACATTTTTTAATGAACGGAAGATGTTGCCTAGGTCCCCTGCTGCACTGCTCTGCTTTCTTAGCTTGGGTTTTCCTACAGGGCCACTTTTCAAAATATAGGTTATGGATGCAGTGCAGTTAAGGGGGCTTTTGGTACCTGGAGGGGGGGGTAGTTCTCCTTTAACAAAAACTTCCAAGAGACATCATGGCTATCATTTGGTCTTGGAGCAACCACAATGAAAATGTAATGACAACATGCCATATATTGAAATAACCTGCCTTTAAAGGAGAAGGTCTATGTAAATACAGCCATAAGCATTTGCAGTAATGCTACACTGAGTCCTCTATCAAAAGAAACACAGGATTACTTGTCTCCTTCTTTGTAAACATGGTCTTAGGGTATCTGAGTTCCTCACTCAGAAAAATCCTTCATTCTGGGTGCCAGAGTCTGCGCAGTTCTCTCCCCCCTCCAATAAGAATTGATAAAACTTACTCCCCCCACCCTTAGGAATGTGTGATCTGAGCTATAATGGCTAGAGCTATACAGCAGGAAGCTACAAACATCACTGTGGTGAATCTCTTGGCAGTAAAATGCCAAAATGATTTTCCTTCTTCTTTAAAGTGAATAAGCCAAACCATTGTGAGTGCTTTTAAATACAGCCCATAATGACTTAAGGGTAATTGTCCCACAGAGAACTAATCTACCCATAGGATATTACCCTAAGGGCAGTGGCACACGGGGAGATTAGTTGCTGTGATAAATCTTCACTATTGCAGGTGACTAATCTCCCAGACATGCCATACCACTGGCAAGAATGTAAATTGCCGGTGGGATGGCACACGTTGCTTCGATTTTCCAAAGTCACCCTAAGTTTCCTTGCGAGGAAATTTCAAGCATCCGAAGTCATGCGTATACCATCCCACCGATGATTTACATTCTTGCCGGTGAGATGGCATGTCGGGGAGATTAGTCGCCCCCACAATAGAGAAGATTTATTGCGGGCGACTAATATGCCCATGTTCCACTGTCTTAAGTCTGACTTTTCCTAGCCACCATTGTCTACTCACATTGATTAAAGTTTACAGCAGCAGTTGTTAATAGATGTGTGTAGTTACCTGGCAACACACCTGCTCCAAAAAGTCATTATCTATGAGTAGCAACAAAAGTACTCAGTTATCTATAAGTCAACATACATGACCAAAATGCCTTGTCCTAATATGTTCCATTTACATGCATGTTGTATGAGCACTGGATGAAGACAAAAATACTTTGTTGCTGATTTGTAAAGTTTGGATGGTGTGAGAAGAACCCACATACAGAGAACAACAGGATAAAACATCACCTATTATTTTGTGACCTACATGCATGTTGCTGCTTAGAAGCCTTAATTTATTACTCATGAGCGTCACTTTAGGTATATATATATATATATATATATATATATATATATATTTGCAAAAATATGAGCCGCACTCACAGGACTTAGAGTAGAAAAAAGAAAATTTATTAGAGCATATAGCTATATGCTCTAATAAATTTTCTTTTTTCTACTCTAAGTCCTGTGAGTGCGGCTCATATTTTTGCAAGGGTATATTTATTTGATACTGCACCCAGGCATTCTATATTCTGTTTTACGTGAGTGCCAGTTGCCTACATTGCTCTTATTATTTATATATATATATATATATATATATCTCATGTTAAATATATAATACATGAAAACTCATAAAAATAAATACATTCCATTATATTGTAGTAAGTATGGTAGTTTCAAATATCCTGCATTAAAGTCCTATGTACTATGAAAACTTAACAAACCTTTTTCTTTTACTTTGAATATGTTCTCCTTGAGCTTGATGCTGTTTTCATCTTCAGTTTTGGAATTCTCTTTTGCTGTTTTCCTAAATATCTTCCATATGCGAATAAGGCAATCCTGTGCACAGCTTGCAAGGAAAAGGTTCTGACCTGCACAGTAAATGAAAGCATTGCTTTAAAAGCTGAAGAACTGAGCAGCAGACCATGAGCTGAATCTCTCCATTATATACTTAGAACTTAAGTCCAAAAGTTCTAGGACACTGCTGTCCAACTGGTGGGCCACGGGCCAACCTGTTAGCTGCTTTAATGGCTTACCTTTTGTGTAGGCTTTAAATGACATCAGTACTGAGATTAACTGTCCCCCAGCATGATTCACACCTCAGATTCAGGCTTCAAGCCCCTGTATTGTGTATTAAACATATAATCCTATGTACTGTTCATACCTTTTAATCCCTGCATTGTTCACCCCTCAGGCTCAGACTGTAAGCACCCATGTATTCACCTCTTCACACCTCAGACAGACTGTAGGAATAGTGCCAGCATTGTGTCACTGTATGTATTGTCTGCCGTATGCTGCCTGTGTATGGCATACAGAGGCAGCTAAGGGCAGACAGAGTATGGCACACACAGGTGGGATAGGGCAGGCAGAGTATGGAACATACAGGCAGCATAGAACAGGCAAAGTATATCACACACAGGCAGCATAGGGCAGGCAGTGTATGACACACACAGGCAGCACAGGGCAGGCAGAGCATGGCACGCACAGGCAGAACACTGTCTGTGTGTGCCATACTCTGCCTGCCCTATGCTGCCTGTGGGAGGTGAACCTGGCAGGGGTTTGTTCTGGGAGTTTAAAGTTTGAAATAGCCATTATATGGTCCCTAAGGTGTGTAATTATGTGCTGGGGGTTGCTGTGCTATCCACAGAGGAGGAGGCGGCATATGAATTTAAGGGTTTCTTAATAAGACATAATATAATTCTTTCACATATGAATGATGGTTGATATCCCAGTGGTGAGCACCAAAGCATTTCGGTTTTTGCTGCGCACCACCATTAATGTGGGCATGGTCTTAAATGCTCTTGTGATAGATGGGTGTGGTTTGAAGTGGGTGTAGTTTAAAAAAGGGGAGTGATCTGAAATGGCTTCCATTAGCGGCCCTCCACTATGTATGCTAGAGAAATTCTGGCCTCGGCACCACAGAAGTTGGACAGCACTGTTCTAAGATATTAAACAGAGTATCTGAAAGTAATTCTCTTTAGGTCTCTCTACCCTTTGTTGCTCCTTCCCTTTAGTGTTAACACACAATAAACAAAAATGTGTGCATACGTTTAGTACATGTACAAGATCTAGATAATGGGTCTCTTTAATTCTGCTAAAAAAGATTATTTAAGAATAAATGATACCCTACCTTTAAACATTTTAAATTTAAAATAATGTGCCCATAATTTAAAATGATTTTCACCATTTTAGATATGGCTAAAAAAAAAAAAAAAATTGTTAATCAACTAAATGTTATGCTACTAATGAAAAAAATGTATTTATCTGTAGAAAAGCAACATGCGGACGATTTTTTTAAGCTCAAGATTACACTTTTCTTAATCCTCAAAAGAAATGAAAAAAATTAACACTTTTCTCCAGGTTCTAGGTTTTTAGATTTTGGTTTTGATTTTCTTTGGTATCTTCACAGAAAATTTTAACAAAATTGAAAAAAATGAGAAGCATTACGTGATATTTCAAAAGCATCAATGGAAACACAAGAACAAATTTCTAATTAAGCATTTTAGTTTTCTTTTACTCTGCCTGCAGCTTAGGTTTCTATCTTAGCATTTTCCCTTTAACAAAGGCATGAACTCATGAGGATAGGACTTCTGCTCAATGCATACAACCTTTAAGAGATTGATTAAAAAAAGGCAGTTGCGGTAAAGATTATACAACAGTTCTACCACATGGTTGTGTGGAATTTCTGAGTTTATACATATAGGTCATACAAAAGCATCTATCAAACAGCTTATAAAATCCCGTTAGTCAAGGACCTTATGGGAGCATTGATGATTTCCTCTTCCATCGGGTCTGAACTTATTAGTATCCATTCACTTGCACAACCCAATCTGCAGCTACAGGTACTTGATTTAATGCATGGTTTTCTGAGCTGACTTTCTGTCCTTAAGAGCATTACTAAAAAAAAAAATAAGCAACTCCCTAATAATAAATAGGGTTAGGTATCTTTTTAGAATATCTCAAAGGCTTTCAAAATTTAAGTTGTCAAAGATATTTCCAAGTTTTTTGAAAACTACAAACTATATACTGTATACCAATAAGCTGAGCTGGACCGCAGACCTTGAGATCATCTGACCTCTCTAATGCTCTTGTAAAAAGTCTTATCAAAAGTAGAAACCAGATTTAAATCAATGCCTTTGGTTTCAAAGTTCCAGATGTCTGGATCTTTCTTCCCATACAGAACCTCCAGATCACAGTGCAATAATCTGAAACCCAATATTACCACAACTGGACTGCCACAAGTAGACTGTGCTAAACTCTGGTAGAATTCCAGCTGAGCATAAATTTACCAAAGTAACACTTGTATTTGAGAATATTAAGAATAATGAGCATGCCTCCGGAAACTGTCATGGTTTTTTAACAGTATACAGTATTATGTAGTTTTTAATAATATATACTGTATATACTCGAGTATAAGCCTAGTTTTTAAGCCCCCAAAATGTGCTGAAAAAGTCACCCTCGGCTTATACAGGTATAGGACCCATTATCCAGAATGCTCGGGACCAAGGGTATTCCGGATAAGGGGTCTTTCCGTAATTTGGATCTCAATACCTTAAGTCTACTAAAAAATCAATAAAAAATTAAACCCAATAGGATTGTTTTGCATCCAATAAGGATTAATTATATCTTAGTTGGAATCAATTACAAGGTTCTGTTTTATTTCTACAGAGAAAAAGGAAATCAGTTTTAAAATTCTGAATTATTTGATTAAAATGGAGTCTATGGGAGATGGGCATTCCTTAATTCGGAGCTTTCTGGATAACGGGTTTCCGGATAAGGGGTCTGATACCTGTACTCGAGTTGGGTGCCATGGGTCCCTCCAGACTAGCACCCTCTGTCCTTTGTGTGCAAATTAGGCCACCTGCAACCAGACCCTCCAGTGCCCTGGCCCACTCCCAGTCACAATACTTATTCCCCCTTACGTGTCCTCCGGGACTGGGTCTGCTGCCAGTTTGCCAATGCGCAATGAGCATGGGGTAGTACTCATATTGTTTTTGTTGACCCTCTTCTCCACTTACAGAGCTATTTACGGTTTTTATTTTAAATAAATATTTTAAAAACATACCACTGATGCCTCAATTTATGTAATTTACTGGTTTTTATTTTGATTATTGAAACTTAGCAGTAGCTGCTACATTTCCCACACTAGGCTTATACTCAAGTTAATACATTTTTCCAGTTTTCTTAGGTAAAATTAGGTACCTCGGCTTATATTTGGATCAGCTTATACTTGAGTATATACGGTAAACTGTGATCCTGTTTGCACAAAATTAATTGTAGTTAAAGGAGAATGCAAGTCAAAATTTAAAAAGCATACTGTCCAATAGTCCTCCTATTGTTTAGTAAAAACGCCACGCTTTTGGCTCACCTAATCAAATATTTACTCAGTCACACTTACTTCACATTTTCTAGAACAGGCAGCCATCTCTAAAAAGATTTTCTCCCTTTCTTTCCCTCCTTGCTTCATACTGCACATGTGTTTCATTCCCTCTCTTCCCCTCCCCTCTGCCAGATCAGCTTCTGATTGGCTGGTGGGCATGTGTAGCTCAGAACAGCAGACAGGATCAAGTTACACACATGCTCAGAGAATAGGAAGGCTGCCGCTGGCAGCCTATAGGAAGGACAGAGATATTTCAGTGATGTCACTGTAGTCTTCACACTGCTGTAGGCTGCCAGCACCATATCTCACAGAAGCAAGCAGGGATCTGGGAATTTAGATATGCAGTAAGTACTTAAAAAGAATGCCTTTAGACTTACTTTTAATTTATTTTAACCTTTCATTGTTCTTTAATAAATGACCAAAGTCCATCTAGATTAATTTAATTGCCTTTTATGAGGAGGTAAGCAGGAACCCTCAACACTGGGATGGCAGTGGATGTCATCTACTTGGACTAAAGCATTTAACACATTTAAAGCATTTAACACAGTACCGCAGAGAAAGAAAAGCTTTTTAACTTGTTTATTAATGAAAATTACTGTTTCAGTTTTTGCTGTCGATACTAAACTGTGCAAAACTATAAGTTTGATGCAGGATGCTTCACAGAGAGATTTGGCAAAATTGGAAAACTGGGCAGCAAAATGGAAAATGAGGTTCAATGTTGAAAAAAAGTTATGCACTTTGGTAGAAATAATTTAAATGCAAGTTATACACTAAATGGTAGTGTGTTGGGGGTATCCTTAATTGAGAAGGATCTGGGGATTTTTGTAGATAAGTTGTCAGGCCATGTCATTCTGTGGCTACTAAAGCAAATAAAGTACAGTCTTGCATAAAAAAGGGAATTAACTTAAGAAATAAAAACATAATTTTGCCTCTTTATACGTCTCTGGTAAGGCCTCACCTTGAGTATGCAGTGCAGATTTGGGCTCCAGTCCTTAAAGGACATGTAAACTCCACACACAAAAATGTAATCAGTGAACAGCCTGTTTGAAATCAACCATGCTGGTTGTCCAGAGGTTAATAGTAAGGCTGCAGCATATCCTTAATCACTTAGATTTCTGTCTCCTCCTGAAACCCACTCAGCCCCCTCCCTCAGAAATTTGCTTTGGCCGTTGGCTTGTGGGCATGCTCAGTTGTTCTAAGCTCAGATTACTAAACATACCCTCCAGTCTAGCAGCCAGTGAAGAGATGGCATTGCTGGTTCCCATAGAAACTCCGCTCTAGCTGTCTGCTTCAATTTTTTTCTCCTGAGCTCAGCTTTACCACTACAGTGCTCAAACAAAGCAGAACTTTTATCAAAGACAGTGCTGCCTGCGTGAGTCTGTATTCTTGATGAAATGTATGCTGAATAAGGGTCTGTGTGTGTGTGTATGTTGTTTGCAGATTTAAATGTATCTGATTATGTATCAGAGGAAAAATGGCCACCAGGTGAAAGCTGCTATTTGCTTTAGGAAAATGTGATGGTGCTGGCAAGAGGAGGTGACATATGCAGTACAAATGATGCCATTTGGGTGGGGGAGATGTGCCCAACTGATATACATTGAAGGCAAATGTAGGCTTTACATGTCCTTTAAGAAGGATATTAATGAACTGGACAGCTTGCGACTAAACTGGTAAAGGGGATAGAAGATTAAAACTATGATGTTAAACTGCCATAGTTAGGGTTGGTATCTCTGGAAAAAAGCGTTTGCAAGGAGACATGATTACGCTTTACAAGTATTAGAGGGGATTATAGATATATAGGGGTAATGTTCTATTTTCCCATAAAAAGGATCAGTTCATCATTGGCCACCCCTTTAGATAAGAGGAATGAAACTTTCATTTGAAGCAGAGTAGGTGTTTGTTTCACTTCCAAGTGATGTTGTGATGGCAGATTCTGTTAATGCCTTCAAGAGAGGCTTGGTTGATTTCTTGAACAAGCATAACATCCAAGGCTTTTGATGTTGTTATGTAGAGTGAGTGTATTGACAGGTCAGTATATGTGTGTGTGTGCTGGGTTCACTTGGAAGGGCTGAACTTAAAGGATTTCAGCCTTTTTTTCAACACAACACTTAACAATATAACTACGTTCAACCCCTCTAAATGACCCCAGTGCAGATAGATACACATACCTAAACAGACCAATTGATACACTCACATATATAAAAATATATACTTAACTCCTTAAGGAAGTAAGTGCTTGTGAGGAGAGACTCTTGTTCAAACTAGACCACTGTTTGTTACAAATTAAAGGCATACTATCATGATTTTTATAGGTTTTGTTTTTAATTTACACTAATTTAGTTAACATACATAGCTAATCATTCACTCTACCATTTAAAATGTTATTCTTGAACCAACAAATGTATTTTTTTTAGTTGTAATACTGGTGTGTTTGTGCTTGAGTTGAGCTTTCAACTCTACTGCTCTGCTCGCCAAGTATGCCTTCTTTCTTGTCAGGGCCTCTGCTGCTCTACTCATCAAGTAGGAGCATGCACACTTAAAGCTGACCTGGGTCTTTGTTTATAATGTGCATACCCTAGATTGGCCCTAAAAGCTGTCGTGGCTCCAACAGGATAAGCTAACAGGCCAACCACTTTGGATAGCTACCCACTGGGCCATGACCAAATGGATGCAAAGTATTTACTTGAATACAGGCAATTGATGTAATTTCTTTAAGTATTTTATTAATTTAGTCTTTAAAGATTAATACATACCAGTAACAGCCCATTCGACTCCTCTTATCCAGTCTTCATGTCCATGAAGTACTTGTGTTTTTTCAAACTACAAAATATTAGCATGATAATACACAGATGTCTTTTATTGTCTTATTATAAAATGGGTACAAGAATTTCAAGAAAGAAAAAATAACCACATTATAGACAGATATATAAATAATAATCAGAGAAGAGCTACATTAGGGTTATTGAATACTAAGGTAATTATTTTATTTTAACATGTCAGTCCAATAAAACCCTTTACGACACATATATAGATGTTAATAAATGCATACATTTTTTCACTTGCCAATTCAATACCTTTACCCTTAGCTACCCCTTAGCCTTCCATTAACTAACTATAAATGAGGCAATAGGTGTCAAAAGTACAGATGTGCCAGAAGATGCCCATTCCTGGGTATAATAAACTAGCATGAACACAACATGTTTTTCCAAGAAGAACAGGAATAACTAGTTTGAGAACAAACTTCATGTTGGGTTGAAAAATGTGAAGTCACTGAATGAAATCTGATTAGCTGTTGTTGGCTCCGCCCACTTTTTCTAGCCTTACATAGTATAGTTACATAGTTACATAGGGCTGAAAAAAGACCAGTGTCCA
Organism: Xenopus tropicalis; assembly: GCF_000004195.4. NCBI lineage: Eukaryota > Metazoa > Chordata > Amphibia > Anura > Pipidae > Xenopus > Xenopus tropicalis. The sequence continues at coordinate 77,241,874 of NC_030682.2, read as the reverse complement.
TCAAGTTCAACCCATCCAAGTAAACCCAGCACACCTAACCCACACCTACCAATCTATACACTCACATACATAAACTATAAATACAACCACTAGTACTAACTGTAGATATTAGTATCACAATAGCCTTGGATATTCTGATTGTTCAAGAACTCATCTAGGCCCCTCTTAAAGGCATTAACAGAATCTGCCATTACCACATCACTAGGAAGGGCATTCCACAACCTCACTGCCCTCACCGTGAAAAACCACCTACGCTGCTTCAAATGGAAGCTCCGTTCCTCTAATCTAAAGGGGTGACCTCTGGTGCGTTGACCTTGGACAACAGTTATATAGTTAAACTACCGTGCAAAGTTTGGGGACCCTGGTTTTAATAGTGTCTGAATGACAGCAATTTAAATTTTCCCACTGAAAGTCAATGAGTGACATTTTTTCTATCCTGGAACTGGTTACCCAGTGACTAATTCTGCAAAGTTTAGGGACCCTAGGATTAATAGTTAAAGAACGGCAGCAGTTTAAATTTAAACCAATAAAAGTCAATAGGTGAATTGTGATAGGTGGTTGGTGGGTGTGCCCACTTTTTCTAACCTTGAGTCTAAGTCACCCAGTGACAAACAGTGGGCACCCTGGCATAAATAGTGTGAGAATGACAGCATTTTAAATTTAAACCAATAAAATTAATTGGATGAAATCTGATTGTCTGGTTGTTAGTTGGCCAACCCACTTTTCCTATTTTTGAACTGCAGTCCCCCAGTGACTAACTTTGCAAAGTTTGGGGACTCATAAAGGCATACAAATTGTGGGGCTGACAGCATTTTAAACTTCACCATTCAAAGTAAATAGGTGAAATGTGATTGGCTGTTGGTGGCTCCGCCCATTTTTTTCTAACTTTGACCGGCAAATACCCAGTGACTAACTCTGGAAAGTTTAACAACCCTGGAATTAATACTTAAATAACGGCATCAGTTTAAATATAAACCAATGAAATTTCACGGGTGGAAATGGATTGGTTGTTGGTGGCTCCGCCCACTTGTTCTAACCCTGAATACGTAGTCAGCCAGTGACTGACAGCAGGTTACATAGTTAGTTACATAGTTAAATAGGGTTGAAAAAAGACCAGTGTCCATCAAGTTCAACCCATCCGAGTAAACCCAGCACACAACCTATACTAACCAATCTATACACTCACATACAAACTATATATACAACCAGTAATACTAACTGTAGATATTAGTATCACAATAGCCTTGGGTATTCTGCTTGTTCAAAAACTCATCCAGGCCCCTCTTAAAGGCATTAACAGAGTCTGCCATTACCACATCACTAGGAAGGGCATTCCACAGCCTCACTGCCCTCACCGTGAAAAACCACCTACGCTGCTTCAAATGGAAGCTCTGTTCCTCTAATCTATAGGGGTGACCTCTGGTGCGTTGATTGTTTTTATGGGAAAAAAGAACATCCCCCAACTGCCTATAATCCCCTCTAATGTACTTGTACAGAGTAATCATGTCCCCTCGCAAGCGCCTCTTTTCCAGAGAAAACAACCCCAACCTCGACAGTCTAACCTCATAGCTTAAATCTTCCATCCCCTTTACCAGTTTAGTTGCACGTCTCTGCACTCTCTCTAGCTCATTAATATCCTTCTTAAGGACTGGAGCCCAAAACTGCACGGCATACTCAAGGTGAGGCCTTACCAGGGACCTATAAAGAGGGGTTGAATTTCCCCATTGAAAATCAGTAGTTAAAATCTGATTGGCTGTTGGTGGCTCCACCCACTTTTTCTAAATCTGAACCGCAGTTACCTGGTGACTAGCTTTGCGAAGTTTGGGGACCTTGGTATTAATATTTAAAGAATAGCAGCAGTTTAAATTTAAACATATGAAGTCTATAGGTGAAATCTGAGCTGCTGTTGGTGGCCCTGCCCACTTTTCTAAATTTGGAACATAGTTGCCCAGTGACAAACTGTGCAAAGTTTCGGGACCCTGACATTAAACATGTGAGAATGGCAACAGTTAAAATATCCCCACCGAAAACAATGTAAAAAATGTGATTGGCTTTTGGCGGCCCCGTCCACTTTTTCTAACCTTGAGTACGTAGTCACCCAGTGACCGACTGTCCAAAGAACCCTGGCATCAAACCAATAAAATTCAATAGGTGAAATCTGATTGGCTGTTAGTGGACCGACCCACTTTTTTCAAAACTGAAACTGCAGTCCCCTAGTGACCAACTGTGAATAGTTTGGGGACCATGGGGTTAATATTGTGAGAATGGCAGCAGGTTGAATTTACCCATTAAAAGTCAATGGGTAAAATCTGATTGGCTCTTGGTGGCTGCGCCCACTTAAAAAAAAAAAAAAAAACCTTGAATACGTAGTCACCCAGTGACTGAGTGACTGTGCAAAGTTTGGGAACCCTGGCATCAAACCAATAAAATTCAATAGGTAACATCTGATTGGCTGTTTGTGGCTCTGCCCACTTTTCAAAACTAAACCTGCAGCCCCCCTAGTGACCAACTATGAATAGTTTCGGGACCCTGGGGTTACAACTGTGAGAATGGCAACAGGTTGAATTTCACCATTGAAAGTCAATAGGTAAAATCTGATTGGCTGCTGCTGGCTCCGCCCACTTTTTCTAACCTTGAACTGCAGTTACCTGGTGCCCAACCCTGCAAAGTTTGGGGACCCAGGTGTTATTACTGCGAGAATGGCAGCAGGTTGGATTTCCGCCAAGTCAATAGGTCAAATCTGATTGGCTGTTGAGAGCTCCGCCCACTTTTGGGCATCTAACAATCATCATATCTTCATTCAGGCTGACCCCATGACTATGTGATTCAACTTTGGTGAGTGTGGCCTCAAAGCTGTAAGATTGGCAGCAGTTTCAATTTCCCCATAAAAGTCAATGGCTGTTGTTGGCCCCTCCCACTTTGGGGTCATCCAACAAATGTTGCTGTTTCATTCGGGTTAACCCCATTATTATGTTATTCAAGTTTGGGGGGTGTAGCTTTAAAGCTATAAGAGTGGCAGCAGTTTGAAAATCTTCCTTGTCAAAGTCAATGGAAAAATTGGGGTGATCAGAGCAGCGCCACAAAAACACGGGGGCGGGATCGCTTAGAATAGCAACCTGCTCCGCTATAGGGCGAAGAAGTGTGGAGAGTTTGGGTGTTGTACCCCTAAAACTGTAGGAGCAGTAGCATTTAGAAAATGGGGGTGTTAAGAATAAGAAAAAGAAGAAAAAGCAGAAAAATAAGCTAAAGTCGAAGAACAACATGTTGGGTTTTTCAACCCAACATCATTTTAAGATTATCACTTTTAAGTAGTATATAGGGAATAATGTACACCCAGTACAAAAAGGAGGTCCATGAACTCACAAGAGTACTTTTACACAATACTCTACATCAGGGATCCCCAACCTTTTATACCTGTGAGCCACATTTCAATGGGAAAAGTGTTGGAGAGCAACACAAGCATGAAAAATGTTCCTGGGGTTGCCAATAAGAGCTACGATTGGTTACTTAATAGCACCTATGTGGACTGGCAGCCAACAGAAGGCTCTGTTTGGCATTATACTTGGTTTTTATGCAACCAAAACTTGCCTCCCTAACAGAAATTCAAAAATAAGCCCCTGTTTTGAGAAACATCCAAGGGGTTGGGGAGCAACATGTTGCCCACGAGCCACTGGTTGGGGAACACTGCTCTACATCCAAGCACAAAGCACTGTTTATAACAGATTATCCATGACTATTGTGGATTACAAAAGGAATATTTACCAAACTGCCTGAATATAAAAAAAAATAATTGCATTATAATTATTTTAAATATTTAATTTATATATGCTATATATCTGCAGTATATATTGCTCTTTTACACATTTTTTCCTTGAGCCACCACTTTGTGTTGGTCTGTGTGCTCCTTCAGAGATCAGTTGACAGGAAATAACAACGAGTGGGAGTAAAAGACAAAGTTCTGACCTTGGGCTACAGATGAGCTGGTTTATGTAATACATTTTTATAGAGATCTGCAATGTTCAGGGGTATAGTTTACACATTTTATTTTTGGTGCCAAATCTTAATAGATATAAATATCTTTATAAATATCTTTTATATTTTGTAATAATGGGCTTGTTTTAGGTTATAGATAGGGTTCATCAAGACAAAAGGAAAACATACTGTTTTCATACATACAATACGAATAAACAAGCTTGTCCTAATCAACAAATACATATACACAGAATTCAATTGAGAGCTATTTTGTGTGACAGCCATCAAGAGAGAACTAAAAGTAGTTGAACCAGTAGTCAGAGAGAATAGCAGCAGGCTATACATCAAAGCAAATATTGGAAATTGGAAAATAATGGAAATTTAAACAAGAAAACCACTGCCAGCTGAGAAAGGAATAATTACCTGCTCATTCTGTAATACATACAAATGGATTCGGCTATCATCTGCCCCACAAGCTAAAACTGGCACTGCAGAAACAATGAAACAAATGTTATTTAAAGAGAAAAGCTTCATTTAACTTTGTTTAATATATTATGACTGTTCTAATTATTAAAGATTCAAACGTACGATGCTGCTCGTGATGTTCACATTGTAAATGTCTGGGGTTTTACCAATAACTTGAGCACTAGTGTTTTATTTTACTGCTTTAAACGTTTTTCAACATTACTTTAATGAATAGAGTTTGTGTTGAGTTTGTAGGAGGGGCACAAACTTAGTCACTTACTCCAAGGGGCACATTTATCAAAGCAAGTCAGGTACGAAATACAAAAAATTCGTATTTGGTCGTACTGTGCGAATTTTTTGCGACTTTTTCGTACATTCGCGACAAAATTTGTGCAACAAAATCAAATTGTCGCGCGAAGAAAGTTTCGGATTCATTCAAGCTTCGGTATCGTGACTTTCCTTGGGCCAGGTTGGAGCTGCACAGTGCCATTGAGTCCTATGGGAGGCTTCCAAAATCATGCACAGAAGGATCAAAGTCGGAAAGGTTTTCCCGCCATTTATGATCGTTTCATACGAAAATGTTGTGACTTTCTGATCGCCAATCGGATATTATCGTGACTATTCCGTCTTTTTCGTAAGCATTTTCGTGATATTTGCGATCATCAGAAATTATCGTATCCAACCCAAATTGTATCCATTTCGGGATTTGAACTCATGATTTGATGAATGTGCCCCCAAGCCTTGGGCTGGTGCTCATCTTCTTTTAAAGATGCACCAGCCAGGGTTACTATCCTTCAGTGCTGCACCACTAGACTCTTCCTATGCCCCAGCATCCTCTCTGCTTGTAGAGTGTTGACACTGATAAAGTATTTTTCACAAAATGAGAATGGCAGGGCTGAGAACAACAGTACACTGGGGCAGTACATTTTTCGAGAAGGAGAACTGGCCTAGAATCACTGAGCAGGGCCTTAAATCCTGGACCCCCCCATGATTCAACTTTACAAACCCATAAATATTTCTTAATAAAAACTATAGGCAAAACGTATATTCTACTAAATACTAAATCATCACCTGGATGAATGAAAATCTTCATAGACAATGCCACTTCTAAGCTCTTAAAAGTTGTATAGCAGTAAAGCAAAAATGGGAATATGAAAACATTCATTGTAAAAGAAAACATCAAGATAGATTCAGAAGCCCACGCTAGTAGCAAGGTAGACAAAAACTGACAAAGTGGGCAATGGGTGACAAAACTGAATCTTAAAAAGTGTACTTACCTAAACTTCCAGGAAGAAAAGATATGCAGACATCCAACACAAATCCCTTTCCAAAAGATAATGTCTGAAGGCATTCAGCTGAAAAAGAATACAGCAAAATAATCCAATATTTACTTTCTTACCTTCCTGGATTAACAAAACAGTTCCAGACAAATTTGTTTGAGCTGTGTCATACAGCTCAATATGCCCCTTCCCAGTTTTCTGTGGCTCACACAAAAATGTATACAAATATTTTTTATTATTTTCTACCATTCATCAGTGAGAAAAATAAATAAGACTGCTTACTTTTTACATTTCTTCTTAACCACAGTCGAACAGTGCAGTCTGATGCCGCTGAAACAATGAGAAGTTCATTCTCAGATCTTTGCGTATAGACAGCATGGACAGCATTTACTACTTCTGTATGACCTTCAGCTGCAACAGGTTGCTCACACTAAGCAGGATATAAATCATCATGTTAGTATGCTCATTTAGCTACTGGTGCCCAAGTAGTACCCTTTTACTAGGGACATTTTGATATTACCTGTTCAAAGTATGTCTAAGCATTTTAGACAAACAATGTAACAGCCTTTAACCCATTAACTGCTGCAGAACATAGAATTCACTTTCTGTGGGTAAAAGGGGAACTGTCACCCAGACATAAAAAGCTGTGTAATAAAAGTCCTTTTCAAATTAAACATATCATTAGGATTGAGGAGACTGCCTCATGCAGATCTTAGAAAATCCCATTTACATGGGTTTATCCTATAGGCTAAAGCTCACCACTGGGTTTTAAAGCAGATGCCAGGATAATAGCTGATCAGATTCCCAACTACAGACCGGATTCGCCTTTCTTGAGGCTCATCAGTGTAGTGCAGGGCTTTCTGGTCAAATTCAACATAAAACCCAAACCCATTATAAAGGCATTTAAAAATCCCAGCTGTCAATCATATATTCCCTTCCCTTACTTTAACTTTCCCTTTCTCCTCACCATCTAATTTTGTAGCCAGTGCATGAGCATGTCCATTAGGTCCACCATACTGGCCCATAAAGAAGATTTTAGGGTGATACAATGCTTGCCCCTAAGTGTAGCTTTACAGTCTGCTAGTTTTGATTAGACAGTATTTGTACTGTACAGAAATATATGGTTTCTGAGGAACATTTTTTTGCAGCTTTTAACAGCATAAAAAAAGGCAGCATGCTTTTGTATTAGTAGAAATCACTGGGGGGGGGGGGGGGGGGGGGGGAGGCAGGTGCCTCTACTGCCTACCCCTAGTTCTGGCCCTGAAGTGCAAGTGAAATGCCTCTAAGTGTGATGCATTGGCCTCAAATAAGTAGCAACAAGCTTTGGTCTTATTTAAACATTAGATTTAATGTTTAAACAAGATACAGTCATATTGATTCACAAATCAAGACAGGTCACTGTAATGCTGGAGGAATCAGACAAAAGGAATATATGTCCTTCCTGTAATGTACAGCGGATATAAAAAGTCTACACACCCCTGGTAAAATGTCAGGTTCTTGTGCTGTACAAAAATGAGACAAAGATAAATCATTTCAGAACTTTTTCCACCTTTAATGTGACCTATAAACTGAATTGAAAAACAAAGTGAAATCTTTTAGGTGGAGGGAAGAAAACCAAAAAAACTAAAATAATGTGGTTGCATAAGTGTGCACACCCTTAAACTAATACTTTGTTGAAGCACCTTTTGATTTTATTACAGCACTCAGTCTTTTTGGGTATTTGAGTCTATCAGCATGGCACATTTTGACTTTGCAAGAGTTGCCCACTCTTCTTTGCAGAAACACTCCAAATATGTCAGATTGCGAGGGCATCTCCTGTGCACAGCCCTCTTCAGATCACCCCACAGATTTTCAATCGGATTCAGGTCTTGGCTCTGGCTGGGCCATTCCAAAACTTTAATCTTCTTTCGTTGAAGCCATTCCTTTGTTGATTTGGATGTATGCTTTGGGTCGTTGTCATGCTGAAAGATGAAGTTCCTCCTCATGTTCAGCTTTCTAGCAGAAGCCTGAAGGTTTTGTGCCAATATTGACTGGTATTTGGAACTGTTCATAATTCCCTCTGTCTTAACTAAGGCCCCAGTTCCAGCTGAAGAAAAACAGCCCCAAAGCATGATGCTGCCACCACCATGCTTCACTGTGGGTATGGTGTTCTTTTGGTGATGTGCAGTATTGTTTTTGCGCCAAACATATTTTTTGGAATTATGGCCAAAAAAGTTTAACCTTGGCTTCAGATGTGTTTTTGCAAAATGTAGCCTGGCTTGGATGTTTTTCTTCGTAAGAAAAGGCTTTCGTCTTGCCACTCTACCCCATAGCCCAGAATGTGATAGAAGAAGATATGAAGAATATGGGAGATTGTTGTCACATGTACCACACAGCCAGTACTTGCCAGATATTCCTGCAGCTCCTTTAATGTTGCTGTAGGCCTCTTGGTAGCCTCCCTGACCAGTTTTCTTCTTGTCTTTTTATCAATTTTGGAGGGACATCCAGTTCTTGGTAATGTCATTGTTGTGCCATATTTTCTCCACTTGATGTCTTCACTGTGTTCCATGGTATATCTAATGCCTTGGAAATTCTTTTGTACCCTTCTCCTGACTGATATCTTTTAACAATGATATCCCTCTGATGCTTAAACTAAATAAATGTCAGGAAAGACCAACTAGAGCAGCTGAACTTTATTTGGGGTTAATCAGAGGAACGTAAAATGATGGCAGGTGTGTGCTGACTCCTATTTAACATGATTTTGAATGTGATTGCTTAATGCTGAACACAGCTACATCACCAGTTAGAAGAGGGTGTGCAAACTTATGCAACCACATTATTTTAGTTTTTTTGGTTTTCTTCCCTCCACCTAAAAGATTTCAGTTTGTTTTTCAATTGAGAGGTACAGTTTATAGGTCACAGGTGGAAAAAGTTCTTAAATGATTTATCTTTATCTAATTTTTGTACAGCACAGGAACCTGACATTTTACCAGGGGTGTGTAGACTTTTTATATCCACTGTATATGAGGCCGTATACTTTTTAGTGGATGGAGTCTACACTTTCCACTAACAATCTTATACAATACATAATAGTTCAGGGATGGTACAAGAACATTTTAACCTACCTTATTTTTTTCTATCGCCCATATGATCACCTTCTTATCAGATCCACCAGATACCAGTTCTGTCTCAGCACCTGAGGCACAAACAGGATTATGGATCTGATTTGAGAACTACATATTATGCCTAACTTAATTTTCACTCTCTTGCAAATGGCATTTTAACTTCGCTGCTCACATCTGTAAACTGGTTTATAAACAACTTTAAAGAGATACTGTCATGCTTTCTATGTATACTTTTTATTTCTAAATTACAGTGTTTACATAGCAAATAATTCACTTACCATTTAAAATGTTATTTTTGAACCAACAAATCTATTTATTTATTTATTTTGTAATATTGATGTGTAGACAGCCATCTCAGTGCATTGTGCTCGAGTCTGAAAGAGCCAGCACTACAGATTAGAAGTGCTTTTAGGTAACTTATTTTTTTTTTTCTACTCCCAAGTAACTGGAGGGTTCCAAGCCGGATTTGGAAAGGTACAATCACTGGGGAGGGGTGCCAAAATGTTAAGCACTCCCCAGTAATAGCTTACCTGAAAGAGAAGACTGCAATGGGAGAACATAAGCGAGCATGTGCGGGCCCCCGGAGAAAGGAGAAGGAAGGGAGAGAATCGCTCACCTGCATTTAACCCAGGCTGGTGCAGTTTTCTCCTAACAGGAACACTGGCTGGGGGTTTCAGGGAAGCGATTACAATCACTTACCTGGCCATACACAGGGAGATTTTAGCAGCCAATTAGAGTCCTTTACACCAGAGATCCTCAAACTACTGCCCACGGCCCCCCAAGGTAATTTACCCTGCCCCCGCTGCATCCTCACCCCAGGCAAGGGGGAGCTGGGACAGGGAGGAAAGAGCGGGGAGAGGGAGGACGCAGCAGGGAGCGGGGTAGCTGGGAGAAAAGCTTTTCTGCCCGTGTATGGGGCCCCCCCAATCGATATCTGGCCAAAAATCAGCCAAGTGTCGATCGGGCAGATATGACTGGGGACTGTATCGGCTCATGGATGCAGTCGTTGGTACAACAACTCCATGTTGTATATGCATGTTGTTGTAATTTGATTTTTTATTGTAATTAAACATGAAAAATAAATAGGTTTGTTTAACATTTAACCTTCTTTGAATTAGTCTGTAGTCTCTACTTTTAATTAGTCTCTAGTTCTAAGTATTTTTGGATAATATAGCTCATACCTGTACACACTTATTTTATTAATGTGTATTTTGATTCAAGCCCTCTGTGCTTTACTTGCTGAATAACAAAATACTACTTGTTACAGAAAAATTATTGCATAAAATATGTTTTAACAACATTGTTTTAAACATTAACATGTATTAATTGTAATACTATTATTTCTTACACATCTTCATTACTTACTACAGTCATTCTTCTGAACCCAGTGCACACAGTTTACTCTTCCGGTATGACCATTTAGTGTGGATATCACAACATTTTTCTGAAAAAAAGAATAGGAATTACAATGTAATTGAAGAACTGATTTGTATAAAGGAGAGAAATCTAAAATGCACCAAAGCACTTATATGCATTTTTTTTTTTTTTTTTGCCATAAACAAACAGCTGAAGAGAAGCCCATATAACATACAACAACAGAACCCAAGAATGATCAAGTTATATTTTGGTCAAGGACATATTTTCAAATATTTTACCAGATAAAGAATGATAGTTTGTAAATGTGATTATATGAATACTCAAGTGGTTTAACAGACTTTACATACAACAACCCAGTAAAGGTTGTGCTATCTATAAAAAAGTGCTACTATGCATTACAGTCTGCTATTAAAACTGAGTAACATATTATTTTATCAGATTTATTTCACATTAATTATAATGAACATCTGCTTATATTCCCAACGCACAGGCTAAAAGATCATTTCTGTGCCTATACCATGCCTGCTGGTACAGAGACAATAGTTATTGTGACTGATAATGGCCTGATAACGTACAGTAGTACACAATCACAGGGTATATTTATCATGCTGTGTAAAAAGTGGAGTAAAACATCAACGGTGATGTTGTTCATACCAGCCAATCAGATGCTTTGCTTTGGTTTTTTAACTGTTGAAATCTAATTGCTGATTGGTTGCCATGGTTAAAGGAGAAGGAAAGGCTAAGTCACTTGGGGGTGCTAAAATGTTAAGCACCCCCAAGTGACTTTAATCGCTTATCTCGTACCCCGGGCTGGTGCCCGTTAGGAAAAAAAACAGCACCAACCCAGGGTACCTGGAGCGATGCGCTTCCTCCTTCGCTTCGCTAAGACTAACACAATAGGCGCATGCGCAGTAGAGTGAAAAGCCGACTTCTCTGTTAAAGTTCGGGTTTTCACTCTACTGCGCATGCGCGCACTCGCAAAGCAGGAAGAAGGAAGTACTGCAGCTACCCTGGGCTGGTGCTGTTCTCTCCGTACAGGGGCACCAGCCCGGGGGAAAAGGTAGGCGATTCAAGTCACTTGGGGGTGCCTAACATTTTGGCACCCCCAAGTGACTTAGCCTTTCCTTCTCCTTTAACATCACTGGTATTGCTTCACTCCACTTTAAAGCTAATGCCAGACGAGGCGTAGGGCGATTATTTTCAGCAAGAGGAAAAACGATTGCCGAAAATTCCGCCCTACGCCTCCTACATGTGCCTGCACCCAAATGATTGGAATGCGCTCGAGTGCAGGTACATGTAGCCGAAATACGCTAAACTTTTAAACTCTCGTGTTTTTATGCGTATTTCTGCTACATGTGCCTGCACCCGAGCGCATTCCATTCATTCGGGTGCAGGCACATGTAGGAGGCGTAGAGCGGAATTTTCGGCAAGCGTTTTTTCCACATGCCAAAAATATCCGCTCTACGCCTCGTCTGGCATTAGCCTTACACAGCATGATAAATATACCCCAATATTTCTGATTGGTTGCCCTGGGCAACATCACCAGTAATGCTTCACTCAACTTTTTACACAGCATGATAAATATACCCCTTAATGTGTTCCAATAAACATTACAGTCATTATAACAACTGTTATATCATGGTTATTTCATATAACATAGTATTAAATAACCGGTGTTCTTCATTCATAGCACTGGTGAGACCTACAACTTTCTGTTATGCAAAAGCAATGACAACGAAATTTATACATACATCAGAAAAACTGTATTGAGTTTCAGCGCAAGGCTGCGTTATGGTTTATAGTTCAATGGTAGATAACGCTTTTTCCATTAAAAGAGGATGGGGCAACACAGACACAAGTACATTTCTGCAAGTGCTTATGTATTTCCCATTTTCTCGTAACGCCTCCGATTTGTACAAAGCATTCTTGTTACCTGAGGGTCATATAATGCAATAGAATGACACGTCGCACATGCGAGTATTCCAGTCCGGCTCCAACTCACACAGTTAGGACAGCGATTTACAGAGAAGGCGGCATGTGCAAGCTGAACTATGGGAGCAGACATGTTAGCTGCTATAGACGTCATCGCAGAAGTTCTAAGCACGTGACGTAACGTGGGTAACACACTATTTTCCCCTTCTCAGCATCCGTTCTCCGTAGACAGTGCTGTGTCGCTAGAGCCATCTTTGTTTACGGCAAATATAGTGACGTGTATAGTGAACAGTCGTACGCTTTTTTATGCGAGAAAAAAATTAAGAAATATTACGGATGTAATGTTTTAGGCGTTCCCAAGTGGCCAAAGACACGTTTTACACCTGGTCGGCGCGCTTCTACTTTAAAAAATGAATTGTGTTGGGGGTGGGGCACATTGACAGTAGCTTTCCTATGTCTTATCACCAGGCGTTTTACAGTAATGCTTAAACATATTTACAAATGTTTTAAATACGCCCTAAAGCCTATTAAAATATTATTTAGGCACAAATTTCTGCTTAACTCATAGACTGGCTGTATTGGTGGCATTCCTACCTATTCTAATTATTTTATCTCATTCTGTCCTAACCCCAGATTAAGAGTTTCTGCCCTGTACAATTTACAGCCTAAATTAAGATGAACAGATTTTGAAATTGAAATTCAGGGATAGTGCTGAAAGTTGCGGCGTGCTACGCAAACAATTAGGACACGCCCATTTTGGGCACTCCCCATTTCCCTGTTTGGTTCCCTGTATTTGTTCAGCCTTGCTTGACAATATACTGATTTACTGAACAAGCATAATATCCAAGGCTATTGCATACCTCCCAACATTTGAAAAACAAAAAGAGGGACAAAAAGATTTGGCGCGTGCAGCGCGGCAAATTTTTTTTGGCCACGTCCACTTTTGTGACCACGCCCCAATTTTTTCTAAAAATACTCCTTTTATATAGTTGAAATGGTGGGATCAGATGCAAATGTGCTATACCCTCATACTGCACTACCTAAGGAAACCCACAGAGCCCCCCCATACACAGTGCCCTTCATACACAGAGCCCCCCCATATACAGTACCCCCCATACACAGTACCCTTTATATACAGTACCCTTTATACACAGAGCCCCCCCATACACAGTGCCCCCCTATACACAGAGGCCCCCCAAACACAGAGGGCCCCCATACACAGAGCCCCCCATACACAGTGCCCCCCATACACAGAGGCCCCCCAAACACAGAGGGCCCCCATACACAGAGCCCCCATACACAGTGCCCCCCCATACACAGAGGCCCCCCAAACACAGAGCCCCCCATACACAGAGGCCCCCCAAAGACAGAGCCCCCCATACACAGAGCCCCCCAAAGACAGAGCCCCCCATACACAGAGCCCCCCATACACAGAGCCCCCCATACACAGAGCCCCCCAAACACAGAGGCCCCCTATACACAGAGGCCCCCCATACACAGAGGCCCCCCATCACAGAGGCCCCCAAACACAGAGCCCCCCATACACAGAGCCCCCCATACACAGAGCCCCCCCCCATACACGGAGCCCCCCATACACAGAGCCCCCCAAACACAGTTCCCCCCAAACACAGAGCCCCCCATACACAGTTCCCCCTAAACACAGAGCCCCCATACACAGTTCCCCCCAAACACAGAGCCCCCCATACACAGTTCCCCCCAAACAGAGAGCCCCCATACACAGTTCCCCCCAAACACAGAGCCCCCCATACACGCTCCGACTCCCTCCGCTGCTTCTCTCATGTGGCTCCTTCGCCGGCGGTCCCTGGCCCTTTTATAAGGTTGCGCCCCGTGTGTACGTGTGACGTCATTACGCACGGGCGCAACCTTATAAAAGGGCCAGGGACCGCCGGCGAAGTAGCTACTTGAGAGAAGCTTAAAGCGGGACAGTTGGGGGGTATGCTATTGTGATACTAATTGTGATACTAAATTCTACCATTCGTATTGTTGTTGGTATTTATGGTTAATAAACTGTATATAAATGTATAGATAGGCCAGTATAGGTTTGTGTGTGTTGGGTTTACTTGGAAGGATTGAACTTGATGGACTCTGGTCTTTTTTAATGATGTAACTATGTATCTGTTAAAGTGCTTCTGAATTAGCATTTACTTAAAGTATAACAGAAATTCTTCAGTAGCACATACAGTATTTAATTCCCAGCCAAACTATTACCTACAATGGTTACACTACAACACAGACAGATATTGAAGAAAGGATTTTTATGGAAGACATGCACTAATAATATTCTGCAGGGACTGACAGAATTATAGCAAGGCTGTTAACAGGGTTATCTAAGCTGCAGAAACAGGGAACATGGCTTAAAAGTCAGAGCTTGTAATCCAATGTAAAGTAGAGAAATTGTAAAATCATGTGTGCAAGATAGCCTTATAATCAGGTGCAGAGAGATGCACTGTTTTGAAATCATGTAGTATCACTTTATATCTAGCTGTAAAGAGGCGCAATGTGTTTGCTCTGAACATTTTCGAAATAAGGATTACACCTTTCCAGGGTTACAGCGTCAAAATGAAGTCTGCATGTGATTCTTTAAGTGTATTAAAATGTTTACAGCAGCTTTTCAGGGAAAAGTAATTAAACTCTGACAGTTTGAAGAATCTTAGGGGCCCATTTACTTACTCACGAACGGGCCGAATGCGTCCGATTGCGTTTTTTTCGTAATGATCGGTATTTTGCGATTTTTTCGGAAAATTATCGCGACTTTTTCGTTACCAATACGATTTTTGCGGAAAAACGCGAGTTTTTCGTAGCCATTCCGAAAGTTGCGATTTTTTCGTAGCGTTAAAACTTGCGCGAAAAGTTGCGCATTTTTCGTAGCGTTAAAACTTAAAAGGCGCAACTTTTTGCGCAAGTTTTAACACTACGAAAAAATCGCAACTTTTTGCGCAAGTTTTAACGCTACGAAAAAATCGCAACTTTCGGAATGGCTACGAAAAACTCACGTTTTTTCGCGCAAATCGTATTGGTAACGAAAAAGTCGCGATAATTTCCGAAAAGTCGTAAAGGCTCTGAAAAAATCGCAAAAAATACGAAAAAGTCGCAAAATGTTCGTTTTCCAATCGGAATTTTTCCAATTCGGATTCGAATTCGTGGGTTAGTAAATCAGCCCCTTAGTGTGCCTTGTAAAAGGTAAGTTTCTGTTGACAGTTTATGTCCCTTGAAGAACTCATGAAGATTGCTAGGCATAAACAGTGAATGTTCTGGACTAAAATAGCATACTTCCATTCACTACAGCAGTGCTTTCACACTGGCAACCCCCCTCTGTGTGGCCCCCAACCTGTCTGTCTGCTGTGACTGCTTACCTTTATGTACGCCTTAAATGGTATCAGTACTGAGATTAACTGGCCCCCTTCATTGTTCACACCTCAGATTCAGGCTGTAAACCCCTGTATTGTTTATACGTGTAATCCCCTGTAATTTTTACACCTTTTAGTGCCTGCATTGTTTACCCCTGCATTGTTCACACCTCAGGCTCAGATAGTAAGCCCCCATATTTTTCAACTGTTCAAAACGGAGACTGCTGGAGCAATACCTGCATTGGGTCACTGTATGTACTGTTTGCCCTATGCTGCTTGCCCTACCCTGCCTGTGTGCCATACTCTACCTGCCCTACCCTGCCTGTGTGTCCCATACTCGGCTTGCCCTACCCTGCCTGTGTATGCCATACTCTGCCTGACCTATGCTGCTTGTGTGTTCCATACTCTGCCTGCCCTGTGCTGCTTGTGTGTGCCAATAGTCATTATATGGTCCCTATGGTGTGTAATGATATACTGAGGGTTGCTGTGCTATCCACAGGGGAGAAGGAGGCATATGGATTCAAGGGTATGTCTTAATATGACATAATATAATTCATTCACATATGAATGCAGGGTGATATCCCTACAGTGAGCACCGACCATTTGGGGTTTTTCTGCACTATCACCATTAATGTGGGTATAGTCTTAAAATCTTGTGATAACATGGGTGTGGTTTGAAGTGGATGCGGTTTAAAAGGGGGAGTGGTCAAAACTGGCTTCTATTAGCAGCCTTCCACCATGTAGACCATAAAAATTCCGGCACTCGGTACCACAGAAGTTGGACAGCACTGCAGCACTCATTACTTACCTTTTTTATATTATTAAACTTTGATTTACACTGAGGCTGAACTGTGTTACAAATGGGGCAGAAGGTATGAGGTGACAGATGGCAAGAAATGGCCTGAATTTTATAAACAGATAAACACCCCTGCAAAAAAAGATACGTAAATAAGGAGGAACATCAGAAGGTCCCAAGAGCTTGCATTCTAGTTAACTCTATAATTAGTGTAGTTTAATTTTACACAAATGCACAGTATATATTTAGTTACAAGGTTATTATAAATAAATACATTGTCATTTTAAAGCTTAAAAAAGATTACTGCGGTCATTTACTCACCGCAGGCACAATGCCCAAACTGCATTTTCAATTTTTTTTTACCCACAATGCAGCATATTCCCCCAGAATTGCACCATTGTTGCGGTCGCAAGGAGGAAGTCAATTTGACACAGTTGTATTTACATGTGTTTACATGTGCTGAAAGTTTTTTTTGGCATGGGAGTGATGTGCCAGGAGTACATTGACAAACGTACATAAACAGGGTTTTTCAGGAAAGTGTCAGGAAATGTGTGGGCCCATAACTGTGCTTGCACTTTTAAATAGCCCCTTATGAAAATAAATTCTGTATTTTAAATAGAGGTATAGGACCCATTATCCAGAATGCTCGGGACCAAGGGTATTCCGGATAAGGGGTCTTTCTGTAATTTGGATCTTCATACCTTAAAGCAGACCTTTCACCTTGAGAAATAATTCCAAATTGTTTTATATTGTGTTTGTCAAGCAAAATAAACTTCACTTACACTATATAAATAGTTTGAATCTTATTTTTTTCAGCCTTGGAATTCACAATTGCAGCAAGCAGGCAGATGCCATTTTGTTGACACTGTTATCAAAGCAGGCATTGCATTCTGCCAAAATCATGTTTCTGTGCCAGTATGGGGGGACCTGATACCCATGTCCATGCACTGGTTACAAAATTACATGGTGAGGAGGGAGGGGGAATGTGAGGGGTGCAGCAACATCTAAGAAGTTCTGAATTGAAAGTGAAAGTAACTGTCTGCCCCACCTCTATGCCTAAGGCATAGAGGCAGGGCAGGCAATATATGACTGACAGCTGGGATTTTTAATTGCTTTTATAATGGGCATGGATATGGTAATAAAAAATAATTTTGGGTTTGATGTTTAATTTGAAAAGCGCTTTTATTATACAGCATTTTATGTCTGGGTGACAGGTCCACTTTAAGTCTACTAAAAAGTCAATAAAACATTAATTAAACCCAACAGGATTATTTTGAATCCAGTAAGGATTCATTATAACTTATGTGCCAAAGAGTGGGTGGAAGCGCATAAAATTGAAAAACAAAATAGAAATATATATAGTGTAAATCAGTGAGATGAAAAAAAATTTTTAACTAAAAAATTTTTAACTAAAAGAGAGAACATGTATATTACATCAAACACCACAGTAGGAAAAGGTGACCCCAGTTTAGAGGTTATAACTGCTCACCAGATCCACTTAGTAAGAGGCATATTAATCAGTCCCAGCCAGGCATTGATTGAAGACCCAGTATCAAACCATATGTGGGATAAAAGATGAGGCAAAAAATAGTTATTCATTATAACTTAGTTGGGATCAAATACAAAGCACTGTTTTATTTTACAGAGAAAAAGGTAATCAATTTTAAAAATCTGAATTATTTTAATAAAATGGAGTCTATGGGAGACAGGCTTTCTGGAGCTTTCTGGATATCGGGTTTCCGGATAATGGATCCCATACCTGTACTGAACTTTCTGTACTACCCCAGAACTTTAACATTAATGCCTGTAACTGTAATGTTAATGCCTTCATCCACATCAGCAGTTTTATTTTTACTAATTATGTTAGGTTGAAAAACCCAACATACTGTTCTTCAGCTTATTCTTCAGCTTATTCTTCCGCTTTTTTTTCTTCTTCTTAGTGCCCCCCATTTTCTAAACGCTACCCCTCCTGCAGTTTTAAGGGTACAACACCCAAACTCCCCACACTTCTTCGCCCTATAACGGAGCAGGTTGCTTGTGCTTTTCTAAGCGATCCTGCCCCCTGTCTTTTTGTGGCGGAGCTGTGAACAGCCAATAAAATTTTACCTAATAACACCAGGGCCCCCAAACTTTGCAGGGTTAGGCACCAGGCAACTGCGGGTCAAGGTTAGAAAAAGTGGGCAGAGCCGCCAACAGCTTTTACCATCAGATTTTGCCTATTGACTCCCTTAATGGGGAAATTCAACCTGCTGCCATTCTCACAGTATTAACCCCAGGGTCCCCAAACTTTTCACAGTTGGTCATTAGGGGACTGCAGTTTTAGTTTTGAAAAAAAAAATGGGCGGAGCCACCAACAGCCAATCAGCTTTTACCTATTGAATTTTATTGGTTTGATGCCAGGGTTCCCACTTTGCACAGTGAGTCACTGGGTGACTACGTATTCAGGGTTAGAAAAAGTGGGGGGGCCGCAAAAAGTCAATCACATTTATTTTTTTGTTTTCAGTGTGGAAATTGTAACTGCTGCCATTCAAACATGTTGGCGGGGCCAACAACAGCCAGATTTCACCTATAGACTTCATATTTTTAAATTTAAACTGCTGCCATTCTTTAAAAATTAATACTAAGGTCCCCAAACTTTGCAGAGCTAGTCACCAGGTAACTGTGGTTCAGAGTTAGAAAAAGTGAGTGGAGCCACCCACAGCCAATCAGATTTTAACTATTGATTTTCATTTGGGAAATTCAACCTGCTGCCATTCTCACAGTATTAACACCAGGGTCACTAGGGGACTGCATTTTTAGGTTTTAAAAAGTGGGTGGAGCCACCAACAGCCAATCAGACTTCACCTATTGATTTTTTTTGGTTTAAATTTAAAATACTTCCATCCTCACACTATTAATGTCAGGGTTCCCAAACTTTGCACAGTCAGTCACTGGCTGACTGCTTATTCAGGGTTAGAACAAGTGGGCGGAGCCTCCAACAGCCAATCCATTTCCACCCATTAATTTCATTGGTTTATATTTAAACTGATGCAATTACAGGTATAGGACCTGTTATCCAGAATGCTTGGGACCAAGGGTATTCCAGATAAGGGGTCTTTCCATAATTTTTCTTCATAAATCTTCATACCTTAAGTCTACTAAAAAATCACTAAAACATTAATTAAACCCAATAGGATTATTTTGCATCCAGTAAGGATTAATTATATCTTAGTTGGGATCAAATACAAAGCACTATTTTATTTTTACAGAGAGAAAGGAAATCAATTTTAAAAATCTGAATTATTTGATTAAAATAGAGTCTATGGGAGACGGCCTTTCCGTAATTCAGAGCTTTCTGGATATCGGGTTTCCGGATAAGGGATCCCATACCTGTATTTAAGTATTAATTCCAGGGTTTTTAAACTTTCCAAAATTCGTCACTGGTTATTTGCTGTTCAAAGTTAGAAAAAGTGGGCAGAGCCACCAACAGCCAATCACATTTCACCTATTTACTTTCAATGGTGAAGTGTAAAATGCTGTCAGTCTCACAATTTTTATACTTTGCAAAGTTGGTCACTGGGGGACTGCAGGGTTGGGCAACTAACAGTCAATCAGATTTAATCCATTGAATATTATTGCTGTCATTCTCACACTATTTATGCCAGGGTGCCCACTGTTTACTTGGGTGACTTCAAAAAGTGGGCACCCCTACCAACCACCAATCACAATTTACCTATTGATTTTTATTGCTTTAAATTTAAACTTCTGTCGTTCTTTAGCTATTAATCCCAGGCAGGGTCCCTAAACTTTGCAGAGTTAGTCACTGGATAACTGCAGTTCCAGGTTAGAAAAAGTGGGCAACCAACTGCCACTCATTGACTTTCAGTGGGGAAATTTAAATTGCTGCCATTCAGACACTATTAAAACCAGGGTCCCCAAACTTTGCACAGTGGTTTTTACTATATAACTGTGGTCCAAGAAAAAAACAGATCAGATTTCATTCAGACACTTTTTCAAGCCAACATGAAGTTTGTTCTCAAACTTCCCTTTCTAGTTCCCTTTCTAGTTCTTTATTGAGCTGGTTTAAATTAAACATGTTAATAGAGGGAAAGAATATACTACTACATTTTCTCATTCAGCATCATGTTTATAGCAAATTTTGAGGTGATTGACTAACACACAATAAACACATTTTACTGCCCAAGTGTAAAGGAACCCAGCATAGTTCCATAGTTCCACAGTTCCACGCTAAAATAATCCAGCACACTGGGAGCTGAAAACATAATCTAGTGGGAATCGTCATATTTTTCCAATTGTGACTCTCATAAGAATAATGTTACTGGTACGTGTAGGCTATATGATATACAGGTATGGGATCTCTTATCCGGAATATTCCGAATAACGGGAAGACCATCTCACATAGATTCCATTATGAACAAATAATTCACATTTTTAAAAATGATTTCCTTTTTCTCTCTAATAATAAAACAGTACCTTGTACTTGATCCCAACTAAGATATAATTCATCCTTATTGGAGGCAAAACAATCCTATTGGGTTTATTTAATGTTTAAATGATTTTTAGCAGACTTGGGTATGTAGACCCAAGTTACAGAAAGATCCCTTATCCAGAAAACTCCAGGTCCCAAGCATTCTGGATAATAGGTCCCATACCTTTACTTTGATTACCAGTGTATTAAGTGCAGTATAGTCTTTGCCTTTAATATGTTTAATACATTTCTTGTTTGTATTTAACAATCACTGGTGCACACTTTCCTCCTCATTTCCTGTGAGAGCTTAGGGTGGGAGAGAGTCACATTTAGTAGAGCTCTACCTGTAGAGCAGCAGGAGTTAAGGAGGATTTCATCTGACCCCTTTCCAGGGTGCCACACATGCATCAAACAGTCAATTACCAGTGTATTGCTTTTTAGTAGATTGCCAACAAGGATACCACTATAAGTAATACAGTTGCAATTCTCATAGGCACACATTTTCCACCCTAAGTTACTTTCTATTAGAAAAGCACAATTTCAATTATCTTTTAATTAAATCAAAACCGTTATTTTCCTCTTAGGTACCTCCAATACCAGGGGACTTCAAAAAATAATTTGATACACTGCTGTGATGAGAAGGAATCCAAGTTGTATTCATTATGTATTCAGAGGCAATCCTAATTTGTTCATTACATACTAAATGAACTGCTTTGTGTGTTTTTTGTTTGTGACAAGGAACAATGGTTCTCAAGTGAATTTTTATCATTTTATTTCTTGATAGGATTTTTCAATAGTCTGTGCTCAAATATTATAAATGCCCAAATAACACCTGATAATAAACTGGCTACTATAAAAAAGGCACAATTAGAAATACAAATAATCTACAATTATATTAATACCTTGGAATTTATTACCCAATTTTTAAAAAAACAAAAAAAAAAAAAGAACTAGGATAATGTTAGTATCTTCTGGCTTTTTTAAAGTAAAAGAAAAGTCTAGAATGACTATATATCTTTGTTATGATTTATACTTTTTACAAACTAATAAGATACCCGTTGTCATTAAAAGTGATGTCTTTTAGGACAGTGCTGTCCAACTTCTGTGGTGCCGAAGGCTGGAATTTCTCTAGCATACATAGTGGAGGGCCGCTAATGGAAGCCATTTTGACCACTCACATTTTTTAAATCGCACCCACTTCAAACCACACCTATGTTGTCACAATAGCTTTTAAGACCATACCCACATTAACCCTTTCACTGCCAGCCATTTTGGACAAAGTGGAACTTCTACTGCCAGACAGTTTTTGAACATTTTGCACTGTTTCAATTTAGGGGCCTTTTCTCGGGGGGGACTTTTAGTTTATCCAGGAAAACAATATATTGTTTTTTTCAGGACAACCTAAGCTTTCAAAATATGGTAGAATTTTGGTGTAATTCCAATTCTGTAACAAGATATAGGCTTCTAAATATCTAAATAAATTTTAAAAAAATCACATTTTCCATAATATAAACACACATACCAGAAACAAAAATTATTTTATGCACAAAAATACAACTGATTTGGAAAGTCCCATGTCTCCTGAACGTGCCAATACCAAATATATATAGTTTTATGAAGATTTCTTACTTGTATATATCAAAAACTCCCACCAGTACACTACCAAATTTCCAAAGCACTGCTTTAGAAAGCTGTATACTTTAGATTTCAAGGCCAAAAATTCCACTAACAGAAGGTTTATCCCAGAAAATTACACATTTCTGGAGAGATCAGATTCTGGGAAATCCAGAATAAGCATAACTGTCTGTCTACTCCAAACTATCAAGTCGCAATGCTTTCCTAAAGTTATTGGTTTTTATCAAAATTTGTGAAATTTAAAAAAAAATCACTTTAAAGCTTCCAGTCTATAGTATCTTATCTCCTATAGGTCATAAAGTAACCAAATAAAACACCCTTAATATGAAAGCCAGGGGTCAACTGAACAGTTTGATGCACAATATATATAGGTCTTTCTATATATATGTCTTTCTACTCTAAAGTACCAAGCCGCAAAGCTTTTCTAAATGTAGCAATTTTGATGACATTTCCAAAAATCCCCTCCAAACTTCCACTTTGCAGCATCTTATCTCCCACATAGCATTAGGTACCAAGATAAAACACCCTAAATTTGAACGCCAGGGGTCCACTGAACAGTTTGATACACAATATGTATAGGTTTACCCAAATATGTGGCATGTAGGGGTCCCAATGGGAACATACCCCCCATATGATCTGTCATTTCAGCTCCTGCAAAATCAACACATTTACATCCTTTATGTGGGATAATGGTACAAAAAAAGTACTCTCACCCCAGAAAGCCATATATTTTTGGAAAGTACACATTCCTCTGAATCTATAATGGGTACACATTTCTTTTTACTCCAAAGTACCAAGCCGTAAAGCTTTCCTGTTTGCCTATGCATAGATATACCAAAGTCTGTGGTATGTACTGACCCCAAAATGAAAATAGCGCATAAGGATTTCTTGCCGGCGAACTCAGCTTTTGCATACAGAGCCCCCTGACAGCATATTATGTACCGTAACACCCCCTAACTTTACAGAGACCCCCAGAAAACCATATAGTTTTGGAAAGCACACATTCTGACAAATCCAACATCGGTAAAGAATCCTTTCTACACCAAAGTACCAATCTGCAAAGCTTTCCTAAAGTTAGTGGTTTTTATGACATTTTAGAGAAAAAAATTGCAATTTGCTGCATTTATCTCACACAATTTATTGCATACAAAGGCAAATCACCCCAAATAGGAACACCTAAGGTCTACTGAACAGTTTGATGCCCAATATGCACAGGTATACCAAAGTCTGTGGTATATACTGACCCCAAAATAAAAATAGCGCATATGGATTTCTCGCCTGCCAACTCCCCCCTGACAGCGTAATATGTGCCGTAACCCCCCTTAACTTTACAGAGATCCCCAGAAAACCATATATTTTTGGAAAGTACACATTCTGATGAATTCAAAATAGGTAAAGTTATTTTTCTACCCCAAAGTTACACATGGCAAAGCTATGCTAAAAACAGATCAGGAATACCAATACAGGGATAAAAATGCAATAAAACCACAAAAATTGTGCAAATTAGTGAAACGACAAAATAAGTCACACAACAGTGTAATTAGTGGTCAGAATATCTGATCCAATAGTTACGCTGTCAAAACATACAGTTTTTAGGGAATAGAAACTAAAAACAAAGTGGTAAAAATTTTTTTTTTTTTAAAAAGTGTTTGTGTATACATGTGTGTACATGTGTGAAAGTATGTGTGAAAGTGTACATGTGTGAAAGTGTATATTAGTGTATATAAGTGTGCAAAATGAAAAAAAAAAAAAACCTGCTAAATTTCCTGCTGTACGTGTGTGTAAGTGAGTGTGTGTAAGTGCAAAAAAAAACAAAAAAACCCTTACCTGTCCTGAAGCAGGGATCGCAGTCCTGATCCTCCTGCTTCAGTCTTCATTTGGGGCCGGCACTTGCGGGGGGGGGGAACTGTAAGAGGAAGTTAAGATGAAGCAGCAGACGCAATGCGATCACGTCTGCTGCTTGGGGGTTGGCCCTGCGACGCGATCATGACAACCCCCCTGGCAGATAAAGCCTTTGTTGGCAGATAAAGCCTTTTACTGCAACAATGTACGCCGTACGTTGTTGGCAGGGAAAGGGTTAATGGTGGTAGTGCAGCAAAAACCCAAATGCTTGGTGCTTACTACAGGGATATCAACCATCATTTATATGTGAAAGAATTATATTATGTAATATTAAGACACACCCTTAAATCCATATCCCTCTTCCTCCCCTGTGGACAGCACAGCAACCCCCTAGCACATAATTACATTTAATGGCTATTTCCAACTGCTAACAAATGCTCAGAACAAACCCCTGCCATGTTCTCCTCCCACAGGCAGCATAGGGCAGGCAGAGTATGGCACACAAAGGCAGCATAGGGCAGGCAAAGTATGGCACACACATGCAGTAGTCTGCCTTCCCTATGCTGCTTGTGTGTGTCATACTCTGCCTGCCCTATGCTGCCCATGTGTCCCATAATCTATGTTCCCTACCCTGCCTGTGTGTGCCATAATCTACCTGCCCTATGCTTCCTGTGTGTGCCATTTTCTGCCTGCCCTATGCTGGTGTGTGTGTCATATTTTGCCTGCCCTATGCTGCCTGTGTGTGCCATGCTCTGTCTGCCCTACCCTGCCTGTGTGTGCCATACTCTGCCTGCCCTACCCTGCCTATGTGTGCGCCATACTCTACCTACTCTGTGATGCCTGTGTGTGCCATACTCTGCCTGCCCTATCCTGCATGTGTGTGCCATACTCTGTCTGTTCTATGCTGTCTGTATGAGTAATACTCTGCCTGCCCTACCCCACTTGTGTGTGCCATACTCTGCCTGCCCTTAGCTGCCTGTGTGTGCCATACTCTGCCTGCCCTTAGCTGCCTGTGTGTGCCATAATCAGCCTGCCCTTCGCTGCCTGTGTGTGCCATACTCTGCCTGCCCTACCCCACCTGTGTGTACCATACTCTGCCTGCCCTTAACTGCCTGATTATGCCATACTCTGCCTGCCCTATGCTGCCTGTACACACAGGCAGTACATAAAGTGAAACAAGTCTGAGCCTGAGGTGTGAACACTGCTGGGTTTGAACAATGAAGAGATAAAAAGGTGTAAACAGTACAGGGGATTACATGTATAAACAATACAGGAGTTTACAGCCTGAATCTGAGGTGTGAACAATGCAGGGGGCCAGTTAATCTCAGTACTGATACCATGTAAATCTTGCACAAAGGTAAGCCCTCAAAGCAGCCAGACAGGTGGAGGGCCACATGGGGGGAGGGGGGGGGGGTGCGCCAGTTGAACTGCACTGTTCTAGGACATTCTTATACCCACCTCATTTCTGGATGCTTTTGCTGTAGAAACAGCCACCAACCACATTGATGGCAATCCCTGGAAGTGCTCAGACTGCCAGCCAATATTTAAGGCAATTATAAAACAATTTTACCCTTCTGTTTTGAGCATTGCCAAACAATGCAACTGCATTATTGCGACCTCAGACCTGTCAAACCCCCCTCCCCACCATCACCACCAATTATCCTGGTTATCTATTTTAAAGATCCACCCCGGTTTCTTGACACTTTGAGCGATTCTCCCAGTATTTTAACTAATCCTTAAAATGGTTGTGAATGCACAGTAATTGTTTTTTGTATGTAGGGCCTAATGTGCATGCGCAGTAAACTTTAAGTGCTGGGCACATGCGCGATGACATCATGAATAAACACCCAAAAATTGTGGTGTTGTGCAGATATTCTGGGTTCTTTAACTAAAAAGTGTGCAAAATGAAAAAAAAAAAAACCTGCTAAATTTCCTGCTGTACGTGTGTGTAAGTGAGTGTGTGTAAGTGCAAAAAAAAACAAAAAAACCCTTACCTGTCCTGAAGCAGGGATCGCAGTCCTGATCCTCCTGCTTCAGTCTTCATTTGGGGCCGGCACTTGCGGGGGGGGGGAACTGTAAGAGGAAGTTAAGATGAAGCAGCAGACGCAATGCGATCACGTCTGCTGCTTGGGGGTTGGCCCTGCGACGCGATCATGACAACCCCCCTGGCAGATAAAGCCTTTGTTGGCAGATAAAGCCTTTTACTGCAACAATGTACGCCGTACGTTGTTGGCAGGGAAAGGGTTAATGGTGGTAGTGCAGCAAAAACCCAAATGCTTGGTGCTTACTACAGGGATATCAACCATCATTTATATGTGAAAGAATTATATTATGTAATATTAAGACACACCCTTAAATCCATATCCCTCTTCCTCCCCTGTGGACAGCACAGCAACCCCCTAGCACATAATTACATTTAATGGCTATTTCCAACTGCTAACAAATGCTCAGAACAAACCCCTGCCATGTTCTCCTCCCACAGGCAGCATAGGGCAGGCAGAGTATGGCACACAAAGGCAGCATAGGGCAGGCAAAGTATGGCACACACATGCAGTAGTCTGCCTTCCCTATGCTGCTTGTGTGTGTCATACTCTGCCTGCCCTATGCTGCCCATGTGTCCCATAATCTATGTTCCCTACCCTGCCTGTGTGTGCCATAATCTACCTGCCCTATGCTTCCTGTGTGTGCCATTTTCTGCCTGCCCTATGCTGGTGTGTGTGTCATATTTTGCCTGCCCTATGCTGCCTGTGTGTGCCATGCTCTGTCTGCCCTACCCTGCCGGTGTGTGCCATACTCTGCCTGCCCTACCCTGCCTATGTGTGCGCCATACTCTACCTACTCTGTGATGCCTGTGTGTGCCATACTCTGCCTGCCCTATCCTGCATGTGTGTGCCATACTCTGTCTGTTCTATGCTGTCTGTATGAGTAATACTCTGCCTGCCCTACCCCACTTGTGTGTGCCATACTCTGCCTGCCCTTAGCTGCCTGTGTGTGCCATACTCTGCCTGCCCTTAGCTGCCTGTGTGTGCCATAATCAGCCTGCCCTTCGCTGCCTGTGTGTGCCATACTCTGCCTGCCCTACCCCACCTGTGTGTACCATACTCTGCCTGCCCTTAACTGCCTGATTATGCCATACTCTGCCTGCCCTATGCTGCCTGTACACACAGGCAGTACATAAAGTGAAACAAGTCTGAGCCTGAGGTGTGAACACTGCTGGGTTTGAACAATGAAGAGATAAAAAGGTGTAAACAGTACAGGGGATTACATGTATAAACAATACAGGAGTTTACAGCCTGAATCTGAGGTGTGAACAATGCAGGGGGCCAGTTAATCTCAGTACTGATACCATGTAAATCTTGCACAAAGGTAAGCCCTCAAAGCAGCCAGACAGGTGGAGGGCCACATGGGGGGAGGGGGGGGGGGTGCGCCAGTTGAACTGCACTGTTCTAGGACATTCTTATACCCACCTCATTTCTGGATGCTTTTGCTGTGGAAACAGCCACCAACCACATTGATGGCAATCCCTGGAAGTGCTCAGACTGCCAGCCAATATTTAAGGCAATTATAAAACAATTTTACCCTTCTGTTTTGAGCATTGCCAAACAATGCAACTGCATTATTGCGACCTCAGACCTGTCAAACCCCCCTCCCCACCATCACCACCAATTATCCTGGTTATCTATTTTAAAGATCCACCCCGGTTTCTTGACACTTTGAGCGATTCTCCCAGTATTTTAACTAATCCTTAAAATGGTTGTGAATGCACAGTAATTGTTTTTTGTATGTAGGGCCTAATGTGCATGTGCAGTAAACTTTAAGTGCTGGGCACATGCGCGATGACATCATGAATAAACACCCAAAAATTGTGGTGTTGTGCAGATATTCCGGGTTCTTTAACTAAAAAGTCGACAGCTATGCAGCCTAAGATTAATGGCAACCTAAAGAAAAGTCAGGTAGCAGTGTTAGCAAATATATTAGCAGTTTAGGAATTCACGAATACAGCGCTGCTAAGTGAAACACTTTGGGTTACATTTACTAAAGGACAAATTTACTTTTTTGGTGAAATGTCGCCATAAAGACAATTTGCAGTGTATTTGCCCATTTACCAAAAGGCTAATTGCGCCATTTCACCAGGTGAATTTTTGCTCAGGCAAAGAAGTGAAATTCTGTAATTTCTATTCTATTTGTTCCTCTTTTCACCAAAGTCTATTTCGCCTGGTTCTGACTTGTGAATCAATGAAGCTGGAGCCACAAATTGACTGTGTGATATGAAATCCTGCATTCCTACAAAAACAAAATTCTGTCTCTTTTAACCGAAAAATTAGCAAAACTATGGTAAAATTTGTGAAACACTTTCGAAACACAGGGTCCATGTGTATTTTTGACATGCAAGACTTTTTTTTCATGCGCACAACTTTTTTGATGCAAGTGTGCCTTTTTTTGACCCAATCTCAAGTTTCACAAAACAATCCGCTGCTAATTCATGCCTGCCAAAAAAAATCTGCTCATCACTAATGATTATAAATAGTAATGAGCAAAATTTTTTGCCAGGTATGGATTTGCAGCAAATTTTTGGGTTTTGGCATTGGCGGATTTTTTCACAAAACAGGGGAAAAAATTAGCGCATCAAAAAAATGTGTGGCAAAATGTTTTTTTTGATATGCGCAACAGTTTTTTTTATGTGCACCATATTCTGCTTGTCAGTAATTTTGTTGCTGTTTTTTTCACAGTTTTGTGAATTTTTCACTAATTTTAAATAAATTATATCATCTTAACCTGTTAATTGTATATATGTTTCAGGAGAACTTGAGCTTTACAAATTCAACTGATTTGGAAAGACTTATGTGTCCCTAATGTGCCAATACCTGATATGTATAGTTTTATGGAGATTTCTGACTTCTATAGATCAAAAACTCCCAGCAGTAAATTACTGAATTTTCAAAGCTTTACAGCAGAATATGGCATACTTTAGATTCTGAAACTAAAAATCCTTGAACACTAGGGGGCACATTTACTAATCCACGAACGTCCGAAAAGCGTCCAAATGCGTTTTTTTCGTAATGATCGGTATTTTGCGATTTTTTCGGAAATTGTCGCAACTTTTTCGTAGCCGTTACGACTTTTTTGCAAATTGTCACGACTTTTTCGTAGCGTTACGACTTGCGCGAATTGTCGCGACTTTTTCGTAGCCGGCGCACCGAGTACGAAAGTTTCGGATTCATTCAAGCTTCAGTATCGTGACTTTCCTTGGGCCAGGTTGGAGCTGCAGAGTGCCATTGAGTCCTATGGGAGGCTTCCAAAATCATGCAAAGTCTGAAAGTTTGGCCCGCCGTTTATGAGCGCTTAATACGAAAAAGTTGCGACAATATAAGAGCAAATCATAACGGCTACAGAAAAGATGCGACAATTTACGAAAAAGTTGTAACGGCGACAAAAAAAATCGCAAAGAATACGAAAAAGTCGCAAAATGTTCGTTTCCAATCCGAATTTTTCCCATTCGGATTCGCATTCGTGGATTAGTAAATCAGCCCCTAGTTCTATCTCAGAAAACCATATATTTTTGAAAATTACTCATTTTGTAGAATCCAAAATGGGTAACCATGTCTACTCCTAAGTATCAAACAGCAATGCTTTTCTGAACTTAGTAGTTTCTATAAAAAAATATGAAAATTCTAAATTCAAAGCTTCCATTTTCGAAGAATCTGATCTCCCACATAGCATTAGGTACCAAGAGAAAAGATCATAAATATGAAAGCCAAGTATCCATTGAACAGTTTGATGTCAATTGTGCATAGGATCACCAAAGTATTTGGTATTTAGAGATTCCAAAATAAGTTAGTGCATACAGAATGTAAGTGTATCACCTTTAACTGTGGCTAATGCAGTCCGAATGGATAAATGATGACTTGCCATTCTGTCCCTAAAATTTGTGACAGTTTTTCCCACATACTGTAGGTCAAGCCGCAAAGGCATTTAATGGTGTAAATCAGGGGTCCCCAACCGCCGGGCCGTGGACCAGTTCCGGGCCGCGGACGGCATGGCAGTGGGCCGCAGCGCCCCCTCCCCCCCAGCGCGTCGCATGTATTACGCGCTGCGCCCCGCCCCCCTCGGTCCGTGTAAAATATTTT
The DNA here is from genome assembly GCF_000004195.4 of Xenopus tropicalis. NCBI lineage: Eukaryota > Metazoa > Chordata > Amphibia > Anura > Pipidae > Xenopus > Xenopus tropicalis. The sequence goes on along the minus strand of NC_030682.2, from coordinate 77,211,507 downwards.
GTGCCTCCTACCGGGCCGCGGGGCTAAAAAGGTTGGAAACCCCTGGTGTAAATGATGAATTTAGAGGTACACGTAACCCTGTGTTTGATAAGGATGTCTTTGCCAAAAGGTGGGTGGTTGAAAGAAGGACCCGTAAGCATTTGTCTATAGGTAGTGCAATCCGCATTCAAGCTTGGTAGTGGGCAACCAAGTAGTGGAGGTAGTATTCTGATAGCAATGAACCAGATCTTTAACAAGAAAGTCCCGGAGACTACGGCCCCTCCTATATGCCAAATGTGGGCATCATCATTCTCCAACACTGACCAAAGATTAAAGATGGTTCTTGTAAAAGATTTCACATGTGGGGTGTAAGTAGTTAGGAATATCAGACATTCATCCTGTGTTGTATCAGCTGATCTGTCACTAGTCTCTACCAGTCCTTCCTGTGTCAGTTGTAGTGCTCTAGTTCTGCTTGAATATAGTTCATGTGGTGGGTATCCCCATTGTATAAAACAATCGTCCAGCTCATCAATTTGAAGTTTCAGGTTGTCTCTATTGGTGTTGTTCCAAACCATTCTCAACATCTGTGAATAGGGTTTGCTGCATTGTAAATGAGGATGGTGATAGGACGTATGATATAGCAAGGTTTTCCTGTTGGTATCCTTACAGTGGGTCAAAAATAGTTAATTGAGGATCTAAAAATGTAATTTCAGTAGTACTGCGACATGCTGTAAACCTAATTGGTGTGGGGAGAGAGTTCAATGTGTCAACCATTTGGTGTAATTGACCCTGAGTGCCAGTCAATAAAATGAGCAAATTGTCAATAAAACACCATATGTCTATGTATATGCTTTCAGTAAATTGAAAAAATGTGGGTTTCTTCATAGTTAGACATAAATTAGCAAATGCTGGGGCTACATTTGAACCCATGCTGGTACCGCTTAGTAAATAATAGCATAATTCAAATTTGAAGTAGTTTAGTTTGAGACACAGATCCAAAAAAGTAATGAAAAATTCAGTATTTGGGCATGTCGGGTTAGGATTTTGTATAAGAATATTCCAAATTATTTCAATAGCACAATCTGTTGGGATAACAGTATAAAGAAGTAATGTCCATTGTAGATAAGTTATTGGAAGGTAATTGTGTGCATTGTATAAATTTGTATAGTACATCTCCTGTGTCTCTAATGTATGTAGCAGTCCTTTGGACTATTGGTTGGAGGCAATAGTCCACATAGATCACCAGTGGTTTAAGATCTGAATTCTGTGCACTCACAATTGGTCAAACAGGAGGAGACTCCAATTCTTGTGAATTTTCAGTAATGTATATAAAATAGGACACACTGGGTGGTTTTATGTAAGAAAGTTGTGTGTAGAGTGAGAAATCTGACCCTGTGGCAAAATGAATTGTAATACAATGTCAACCTTCTGTTTATATGTCACAGTGGGATCAGCTTAGCTGTCATAAGATGTTATGCCTATAATCAGCATAATCTAGAACTGCAGCAGCTCCTCCCTTTTCTGCTGGACAGATAACCAATTGTGGATTATTTGCAAGTGTGATGATAGCAAGTCTTTTAGGATGTGTAAGGTTATTCCTAAATGTGGTTGTTACTGGTTTAGGGTTATTTAGGGGCTCATAATCGCTTCTGACACAAAAAAAGCCAGTAGTGGTTTTGGTTCTGACATGTTCCTTTAATTTCAGATTTCTCTGAATGATGTATATCTATCATAAGATTCAGAGACTTCATTTTTGTAGTGGGTACAGATGTTAAACCTTTAGCAAGAAGTTTCTGCTCAATGGCGCTTAAACTATAGGAGCTAAGATTAAATACTAACTCTTCTGGGGATGACTTGTACTTATAGGAAGGGTGTATGAAGCCATCAAGTCTCTTATGGGGTTGCCCCTGGTTCTTGACCTGGTTACAGACCCAAAAAAATAGGACCGTGGTGTTGTAGATGAGGTACCATTGAGAGGTGGTGATGTAGTAGTGGGCCTACCCCTTATAACTTCAGTCCCCCTTGACCTTTCCATCACAATTAAAAAATAATGTAGGCACTTTAGAGTCCTTTAGTTCCAACGCCTCCTTGTCACAAACCCCACGTTCTGCGAATGGAAGAGGCCAATGCCACACGTAGGATATGGTGCATACTTTCAGCAAGCCAAAAAACCCTTGTAGGTGGATATAGGCTACATGTGCCTGCAGCCAAGCCTATTCAATCTATTCGGGTGCAGGCACACGTGCGTATTCTTGGCAATCATTTTTAAGCTTGCTGAAAATATGCGCTATACGCTACATGTGGCATTAGCCTTAGATCTAAAGGTCCTGTGACCAGCAAAAAGGCATTTAGGCAAAAGATGTTGCTTTTTAAGGAACCGGGATACTGTAGATCTATAAGAATGGGATTTTGTTGTGTAATAAGTTGGTTTTGATTGAGAAGAAGATCTATTTTTTGCCTCTTCAAACAAAACATTTTTTTCTGCTGTATCATGGATTGTTTCATTTAATGCCAGCAGGTGCTTGTGAATGAGAATAAAACCTTGTTTGATTTGTTGAATTTTTTTTTGTTTGTTATCTGCATTCCTTGATGATGAAATGATTGTTCAAGGGAATCTGTGACATCTTGAATCATTGTAGTTTTCTCATGCTGGTCAGCAGGTTGCATATCCATATTTAATGCACCATCATGTAGAAATTTTGTACAGGTATAGGATCCCTTATCCAGAAACTCGTGATCCCGAAAGTTCCGAATTATGGAAAGGCCATCTCCCTTAGACTCCATTATAAGCAAATAATTGTAATTTTTAAAAATGTACTTGATCCCAACTAAGATGTAATTAATCCTTATTGGAGGCAAAACAAGCCTATTGGGTTTATTCAATATTTAAATGATTTTTAGCAGACTTAAGTTATGGAGATCCAAATTATGGAAAGATCGATTATCCGGAATACCCCGGGTCCCAAGCATTTGGGATAACAGGTCCCATACCTGTACTTCAAAAATAAATATGTCTAGATCTTGGGGACAAATTGATCAAAATGTGAAATTAGATCTCAGCACAGAAAAATTCACCCACTTTCTATTCATTCCTGTGTTTTTATCAATGGGTGAGTTATAGTTCAACATTTGACAAATATGCTTCTAAAAAGCCCATAGAAAAGAATAGAAATTATGTATTTTTTCAGCGGGAGGTCTAATCTCACATTATGAGCTAAGTGCCCCATAATATAAAGGGAAGTCCTTAGCAAAACACTGACATATATTGAGTTTACCTGTTGTGTATCAGCATCATAACTTCCTTTCATGCCAGTTATTCTGTCTGGACCAAGTATTGTGGACATTTCTTGTTCATAGTCCCTAAGGTCTAATTCTGATGGTGGTCCTTCCCTAGTACCCCTCTGATACCTTTTATGAGCAGATTTTTTTTTTTTACTTGTCTGTACCCTCCAGTACCCTCTGATACCTTTTATGAGCAAAAATATATTTTTTTACTTGTCTGTAAAAAGATTACAAAGATGTTATTGTGACATTTACATAGCTAACACACACATTTTAGGAAACAATATAGTTAAATTATACCACAGATACGCAGATTTCTAATTAGACCAAAATTTTTTTCCATACATAAAAACGTAACTAAATGACATGCTAGAAACACAAATTTCAAGACATGTCAATCAAAATTTATATACTGTGGTAGTAATTATGTTAGGTGTTGAAACATAGTGAAATTTTGGCTGATTACAAATTGAAGGGTGTTAATATAAATATTATAAATATATTAGACAAAAAAAATACATACACCCATCTTTTAATATCAGACAGACTTTTCTAACATGTCTTGATGGCTCAATTTTGACATACCATTGCATTGACTGATGATTGTATTTCAGCCCATAGAATGTTTTGTGAACCTTGGAAGTGTGCTGGGAATCCTTACCAAACAGCTTGGCCCAGTGCTTTACAACATTATGTACTAATGCAGTGTTTTCTTCTAAAAAAAAAGCAAACACCCCTATGAGCCTTTTCTGAAAGATCAGGATCATTTTTGAGTCAGAGGGCATTAAAATGTGAAGAAGAAAGAGTGTTAGGGGTTACCTTAGCAGTCAAGGAAGAAGATCTTTTTTTTTTTTTTCAATTCTTTATTTATTATAAATTTTCAAGGGAGTGGATACAGAAAAAAAAAGAAGGGAAGGGTAGGGATTAGGGCAGTCAACAAATTACGCATAAGTTGAATACATTTATCAACACAGTTGACAACAAGTCACTTCTAAACACTTAGTAGTATATCTATAGAGATAACTAATAATATATTTATTCTAGTGGCAAGAGGGATGGTCAAGTTTACCTTTATTAAAGGAACAGTAACACCAAAAAATGAAAGAGCTTTAAAGTAATACAAATATAATGTGCTGTTGCCCTGCACTGGTAAAACTGGTGTGTTTGCTACAGTAACACTACTATAATTTATATAATAAGCTGCTGTGTAGCCCCGGGGGCAGCCATTCAAGCTGGAAAAAAGGAGAAAAGGCACAGGTTACATAGCAGATAACAGATAAGTTCTGCAGAGTATAATAGTGTTTTATCTGTTATCTGCTATGTGCCTGTGCCTTTTCTCCTTTGAATGGCTGCCTCCATGACTACATAGCAGCTTATTTATATAAATTATAGTAGACTTTCTGAAGTAAACACACAACTTTTACCAGTGCAGGGCAGCAGCACATTATATTTTAGTTACTTTTATACACTTTCATTTTTTGGTGTTACTGTTCCTTTAACCTTTATTACTTTATTTTTATAATGCTACTAATGTTAAGGAGATTTATGAGACCTTCTATCCCTTGATTTCAAAGTGTTTTTAAATAATTAATCCAGGGGGACCATATATTCCAATAATAAAGACTCTTATTTTGTAACATAAGTGATATTTCCTCCATTTTTCTTATCTCTTCAACAGTTGCTTGCCATTCAGAGTGGGAAGGGGGAGAAGTTGTTTTCCATTTCTTAGGTATTAATGACTTCGCCGCGTGCAAAAGGTGCAAGGTCAGCGTATCAGATAGAATAATATTTTTTTCAGGTATAGTATTTAGTAGAATTAATGCTGAATTCTCTAATTTGAATGACATCTGTGTAATGTCATTAATTGTTTCCAATACTTCTCTCCAATAAGTTTGAAGCAATGGACATGTGAGCCAAATATGAAGGTGAGTACCTTCCTCCGCATTACACCTCCAACACCTTTCTGAGCTAGTAGGATACATTTTATGGAGTTTAGCAGGAGTATAGTGCCATCTTGTTAACAGTTTATAATTAGCTTCCCAAATTCTAGAAGCCCTAGAGACATTATGTGCTAATCTAAATAATCTATTCCAAATATCCATAGATATTTTAATATTTAACTCCTTCTCCCATGCCTTGCTAAAAGGCCAGGAGGAAGGAGTCATAGTATTCAGCAATAACTTATACACTTTAGATAGAGGTTTGTCTAATGTTTGATTTGTATCTAATACCTTTTCCCAGTCTGTTAACGGTCTATCCCATTGTTTCTGCTTAGACGAAAGAATAAAATAATGTAGCTGGTTATATCTCCAACTGTCTCTGGGGTGTGAACCCCACCGTTTCTGGATATCTACTAAAGGTATCAATCTATCCTCCTTAATTAAGTCGCATACTCTGGTTAACCTGTTATCATAAAATTCCCAGCTAGAAAAGGAATCGGGTTCCATGCTTGGAGGGAAATTTGGATTATAAAACAATGGTTGAAGTACATATGGACATTTAGATTGATTATACTTTTCTTTATTGCTATGCCATACTTTAAGGGTTGCTTGAATGAGAGGGTGTGAACCTACCTCTACTAGTGTCATATAATTATTTACCCATAGTAGGTTCTTAAGGGGGCAAGGCACAAAAATTTGTTCTAGTTCTATCCAATCTTTCCTATCCTTGCCCATCAAAGTCCAATTTAACAAACGTGTTAAATGGTTAGAGATATAGTACATTTGAATATCTGGAAGTGCCAATCCACCCTTATCCTTAGGAAGTATAAGGAGATTATATTTCAATCTCGGATTTTTACCAGACCATATGAATCTTGTTATCATGGACTTTATTGATGTAAAGTATGCTTGTGGTAGGTGAATTGGAAGTACTTGTAAAAGATAAAGAATCTTAGGGATAAAAGTCATTTTGACGGCCTTGATTCTTCCAAACCAAGATAACTGTAACTTTCCCCATTTTTCTAATAATTTCTGAAGGGCTGTCATTAAAGGAATATAATTATCCTTATAGCAATTTCCTAAATCTGATTGTATATTTACTCCCAAATATCTGATATAAGATTTAGTCCATTTAAAGGGGAACTTTTCTTCAAGGGCAGTTTTTTTTATGTCAGGGATATTAATGTTAAGTATCTCTGACTTGGAATAATTTACCTTGAAATTGGAAAGTTCTCCAAAAATTTTCAATAAATGGACTATATTTGGGAGAGAAATAATTGGATTAGTAATAAACATAAGTAAATAATCTGCAAAAGCAGCACACTTATATTCCTTCCCTTTTATTGTTATTCCTGATATGTCTGTATTATTCCTTATATGTGATAACGTTTCCATAATCATTATAAATAATATAGGAGAGAGAGGGCATCCCTGTCTAGTTCCGTTAAAAATTTCTACTTTAGGGGATAATATTCCATTTACTCTTATTCTAGCTGATGGAGAACGATATAATGCTAGCACCCTTTGTCTGGTCAAAACAGCCAAGCCAAAGCCTTCTAAGGTTTTATCTAAAAAAATCCATGAAATCCTATCAAACGCTTTTTCAGCATCTGTAGTAAGAATCAAAGCTGATATTTTTTTTTGTTGTACATATTTAATTAATGATATTACTTTAGTTGTATTGTCTTTTCCCTCTCTTTTAGGAACAAAGCCTGCCTGATCGGGATGAATCACTAAAGGTAAGTATTTTTTTAATCTATTTCCGATCATTTTTGCATAAAGTTTCAAATCAATATTTATCAAAGAAATGGGTCTATAACTAGAGCAAAGTTGGGGGTCTTTATCTGGTTTAGGAATTATTGTAATATGAGCCTCTTGGGCTTGGGGGTGGAATTTATATGCCCCAATAGAATTAAAATAAGACAATAAAGGGTTACTTAATTCTTTTTTGAAAGCTTTATAGAAGAGAGCAGTATATCCATCAGGTCCTGGGCTTTTCCCAGTGGCTAAAGAATCTATGTTCCCTTCTAATTCATTTAGAGTAAATGGTGCGTCTAATAGTTGACTCTGTTCTTCTGTAAAGGGGTTCAATTTAGCTTCCTTAATAAAAGAGTTAATTTTCCCCAGATGGAAATCTAATGGTCTATTTTCTTGTATTTTATAAAGAGATTGGTAGTATTTTTGAAAGACTTCTGATATTCCTCTGGTATCATAATGTACTGTATTGTTTTGATCCTTAATAGAGGAAATATAAGTTTGAGGCTGCATTTTTTTAATTATTCTAGCAAAATGTTTGTTACATTTATCTCCTAATTCATAGCTTCTTTGTTTACTTCTCATATATGCCTTATAAATTTTTTGTTCTAGTAATGCTTTCAACTGCATTCTCTTGCTTTCTAATGTAAGAGAAATATTTCTAGCTAAAGTTTCTTTATGTGTTTGTTCTAGTTTCGAAATTTCCTCTACTAATAATGTAATTTATTTTTCCCTTTCTCTTTTCAATTTACTAGCTAAAGAAATCAAAAGTCCTCTAACTACGCATTTGAGAGTTTCCCAATTTGTCGAAGGAGAGATTTCTGGAGTATCATTATTTTGTAAAGTATCAGTTATTAAAGTCTGTATTTGTTTTTTTATTTGTTCTCTATGTAATAGAAGATCATTGAACTTCCAAGTGTATTCCGGTTTAAAAGTATGTGGTATAGTAAATGAAGTCAGAACCGGAGAATGATCAGAAACCGAACTATTACCTATGAATGTTTTATCAAATAGATGCGCCCATTGCTGGGATATGAAAATGTAATCAATTCTGGAATAAACGTTATTTGTTTTAGAAAAGTGTGTAAAATCTCTTTTTTTTGGATTTTTTGTTCTCCAGATGTCTATTAATCGTTGTTCTGCTAACAATTTTTTAATTTCCTTAAGCCCTCTATAAGATATATTGTTCCTTAATGACGAAGTGTCAATTAAGGGGTTGAGGGTCAAGTTAAAATCTCCCCCTAATATAATAAGACCTTCCGCAAAATTTTCTAGAATCTCCAAAAATTGCCTTAGAAAAATAATTTGACCCTGATTGGGTACATATACATTTGCTATAGTACATTTTAGTTCTAACAAATTACCTTTTAAAATCAGAAATCTGCCCTCTTTATCTGTTAAGGTCTCTTTATGAGTATATGGTAAATCCCTATGAAGCATAGTAATTACCCCTGTTGCCTTTTTGGTTGGGTTATTACTAAAAAAAACATGTGGAAAATTTTTAAGATTAATATAGGGTATGTGATTAACCTTAAAATGGGATTCCTGTAGCATCACAATCTTCGCTTTTGCCCTCCTACACTCATTAAAAATTAGTGATCTCTTGACTGGTTCGTTAATACCATTCACATTATATGAAAAAACCGTACAATCAATTGAGTTATTATTAGCCATTGATATTAGTATATTTATGCATAATTACGTACTTTAATTGCTTACACTTGTTGACAATTTGCAATGGAGTGGGGACAAGTAAAGTAATGAGAGAAAAAAACCTAAAAAAACTTAGAACAGTTAGTTCAAAAAAAATAAAATAAGGAAAATAAAAAAAATAAAAAAGAAAATAGTAAAAAAAATAAAAATAAAAATAAAAATATAGCCGCTGTAGACTTATTGGGGCTTTTGCCCCTGGCTGTTGTAATAAAAAAGCGGCGAGGGTACATAATACCCTTAATTTGGGGGTAAGAGGTTGTTTGGAGCAGAAGATAATCATTTAAACTTGTCTCAAAATGGTACGGTTTTATCTCCCCGTGCCAGCCTTATCTGTAAAACCTCAAATATAGGGGTATATAACAATATCAAATTATAAGTAATGATAAAATAACCTATAACCAGAAATAAGAAACATTGATATTATTCAGCATATCATAACATAACATGTACTTAGCCCTGTAAATGATATAAAGATTATATCATACTTATCATTTGTTCCTTATTTCATGGGCTAGTATATAAACCTGTTACATCCTGTTAATACCTTAACACCTCTGGAAGTCCAGTGACCTTTAAAGTCCATACCAACACTGCAAAAAAATATATATTAGTCCCAGACCCCTTTGGTGCTTTTGGGGTAGTAATAAGCTTGCGCTGCCTTTTAGATACCATTTAGGACCGATCTTGATCTGTCTCTCTGAGTCCTAAGAGTGCGTGGAATATGTTTCGGTGTAGTAGTCCGCTGCCAATCTCCTTGTATATCGAAGAATAGGTCTGGTACTTTAACTTGAGAAGTGTACCATCCAGGAAGCTCTATCTGCGGGAGATGGAGTTTTTTAATAAAATTGTCCGTGTCCGAAGGATTACGTATAGTAGCTACAGTCCCATCCTTATTTACAGTCAGAGAGAAAGGGTATCCCCATCTATATAATATATTTTTCTCTCTCAAGGCGTCTGTTAATGGTTTAAGCAGTTTCCTTTTCATCAACGTAATTCTGGATATATCCTGAAACAGCTTAATGGAACAGTCTTGATAAGTAAGATTAGTAATTTCTTTGGATTTTGTAATAATCTCTTCTTTAAGAGCAAAGCTATGTAAACAACAAAGTATGTCTCGGGGGGCATTCAATGGGGCTGCTTTTGGTTTATTCACCTGGTGAGCTCTTTCTATTTTGATATCAGAAGAAGAATCTCTTTTGAGAATATTAGAAAAAATCTGCAATAATGCAGTCTTAATTTCCTCATTCTGAATGGCCTCAGGGACCCCCCGTACTCTTATGTTGTTTCTCCTGCTCCTATTCTCTTGATCCTCTATTTGTCTCTGTAATTCTGAAATAGTAGAATCTTGTTGTTGTATGTGAGCATATATAGATTTTTGATTAATGAAAGCCTTACTCTGGTTATGTTCAAAATCCTCCATGCGTGTAGCTAAGGAAAGTATATCTTTCTTAATCTCCTGAATATCCTCTTTTATCATAGAAGTCATTTCCAGGAGCATGCCCTTGATATCTGCTTTTGAGGGGAGAGTAGCGATATAAGAGGGTAAATCAAGCTCTTCCTCACCTTCGCTATCCTGCTCAGACGTTTCTCTGTTTGTGTCTGCCTCCTCCTCCTGCACGAGTACGGGCGCCATATTAGATTCATGCCTGACCGTTTTCCTTTTAAAAAACTGTGGCGTTAATTCCGCTTGTCCCAGCGGTTGCTTCTTTGCCGGCAAGCGCTCTTTGTCCGCTTTATCCGCTCTGCCTCTGCCTGTTTTCCCCATCTTTATGCGAAAACTGAATGGCTGGAACGGGGAAAATAGCACGGAGCTCTAAGCACCCGCTGCCATACGGCTCCAAGGCAAGCCACGCCCCCAAGGAAGAAGATCTTGTGCAGTGTGGAGCAGGATTACTGGTGCCTTGACAAGGACAATCTTGACCTAAGACAGTAGAAGATCTCAGCCTTCCTTTTAGTTCCTTGGACATTTTGCAAAATAAATGGACATTTCCACCAAGTTCAGCAGCATCACAAAAAACTACACACTAGAAACTAAACGCTAATTAGTAATTGACATTAACAATATATACCTTAGCAAATTTTCCCGGCAAAGAAGTGACACTAGCAAAAATTTGCGCCAAAATTTTGTGCCAGTGAAAGTATGCCTACGACAAAATCATATTTGTCGCAACGAGTACGAAAGTTTCGGAATCATTCAAGCTTCGGTATCGTGACTTTCCTTTGGCCAGGATGGAGATGCAGAGTGCCATTGAGTCCTATGGGAGGCTTCCAAAAACATGCACAGAAGGTTCAAAGTCAGAAAGTTTTTGGCGCCTTTTATGATCGTTCGGATACGAAAATTTCTGAACTTTCGGATCGTACCACAATATTTTTGTACGACCACGATGCAATCCGAAATTTTTGTATTTGATAAGATTTTTTCTTAAACGTACTTTTTACGTGCAATGGACGTCTTGCTTTTGTATTACTTTTGTGATCACAGCTTCATTACACTCACTGCAATTTTCGTGATGAACACAACTTTCCCTTTCACTTCTAAAACACACAGGAAAGACTGTGAATTAAAAGACAAGAGAGCTATGAGCTTGATTGTTAAGAATTTTATAGGCACAAGATTGGTGCCATAGAAAGTTTTGGACAAATTGTGTTTAATTAGTGAATTTGTTAGCTCATCTACCTATCGTGAGCTGTATAGTACATCTCTACCTTAACACAGGAAGAAATAGCTGTCTTTTCTGAGGCTGCATATCTGAATCGTATATGGTATAATGCAGAATGTATGCGGATCTCAATATTACAGTGTGAATATTAACACTTTATGATATTTATAGTGATATAAATTTCTGTAGCATGTGCTCCCGCATAATTTATGTTTTTAGAATTTGGCCTGGAAACGTCACCAGAACAGAAGACACATGCAAAGGATTTATGTTTAAAATCCAAATATCCTAGCAATAATCTCTCACATGGGACATACATGGAATTGCAACAGACTTTTTTTTCTAGCTTTGTAAACAGGAATACAGTCTAACAATTTTTTCACACCTGCAACCATTTTTATAGCTTCAGTACCTCCATTTTAAGCAACTCTAACAAAATAATGAAAGTATATATTAGATATTATAAAATTTTATATTAAAGTTATTGGCATGTGAACGTATAGTGATCACAGACATCCCAGTCTCTATAAACAAAAATATAGATACTGGTGGTGCAATAAGTTAAATATTTTTAAAACCTAATAACTCCTATTGCACAATCCAAATGTGGAGAAGAAAACTAGTGGCATGACCCATTCTAGTACAATTTACTGTACAGAAAGTGTTATTGAAGATAAATAATAAATCCCCTCTAGATGGCAGTAGCACTTGTAACGTAGAAAGGTTTTTAAATGCTATTAACTGTGAGTGTGTTTTGTGATACAGGGGTCAAAGCTCTCTTAATCATAAAAGAACCTGAATACACACAGCAGAGTAATCAGAACTAAAAGGTATGTAAGCCAGGCAGTACTTGGCTTAAGGTGGCCATACACATTGCAATCTGCTCGTTTGGCAAGGTCATAGGCGCCGTCAGAGCAAGGACTGCATCACTGAGCCAATGCAGTCCCTGGTCCAACAGAAAATCAAACCTGTTCTATCAAGATCTGGACAATTTCTGGCCAGATGTCAGTCGGGTAGGGCTGTTGGGGATGCCCAAACATGGGCAGATAAGCTGCTGAATTGGTCTGAAGGACCTGAATCGGCAGCTGATATGTGCCTGTGTATGGCCACCATTACAGGTTAGAGCATTGTCAAAAGAAATGGAAGGACAGGAAGATGATTTAATGAAACTAAATTGTCTTAAAGATAAACTATAAGGCTCATTACATCTGCAAACACAGGTGTGGTCTGGAATGCTGAATGGAATATGTTGGCACTATATAAATGATAATAATAATTTCTAGGTCAGCAATAAAGTAACATTTGCCCCAAGTATAGTAAGTATTTGCCCCAGACTTCACACTAATTGCCTATAAGGCTAGGAAAAGAAATCCCCTTTTACTGTTAATCCTAGTTCAGCTCTTCTTAGCCTACATGGGCCTCTGTTCTCAACTGCAGGCATCCCTTGGGGGATAATCCTCACACTTTTGGTGCAAACTAAGGTTTCCTTATTTCCTTTCACAAACCTCATTGAAATAGGATGACATTCCATGTTTACACAATTTACTGATTTGCTGACTGGCCATAAACTAAGGAAAAAGTAAGGGTACAGAAATGGCAAAAGGGAATGGTAGGAGGGATAGAGGATTTTGTCCCTCCACCATTAGCATAGGCGTCCACGGGGGCAAGGGGTGCCTCCCTAAATTTACTGTAATTTTTTCATGAAATGCACCAAGCTGTGTAATGGGTAGCTGGCTGCCCAGAGACACGATAAGGCTAATGTCAGATGAGGCGTCTGGCGTATATTTTCGGCAAGTGGAAAATCGTGCCAGCGGAAAACCGCGTATCTCATTCATTCCGGTGCAGGCACAGGTAGGAGGCGGATGGCGGTATTTTCGGCAATCGCTTTTCCGCTTGCCGAAAATGTACGCCAGGCGCCTTGTCTGACATTAGTCTTACACTCAACCAGCTACGTGCACTGATTGTAGGTGACTGATCAGCAGCAGCTGATAACGTGGTAGGAGGGCCAGTCTGGATCTGGAATAGGAGGAGTTTAAAGGAGAACTATACCCCAGGGTGCTAAAAGCCCCCTTAACTATCACTGCCTAGACTCCCCTCACCTCTCCCTCATTGCATAGTTTTTAAGCTTAAACGCTGTCCCTATCGCTAACCCCTAGCTAATAATGCAGAGTAGCACAGTAGTGTACCCGGCCGACATCTTCTTACCAACTGAAGACTCTTCAGGTCTCTCAGCCGATACGAACCTGCTTGTGCATGCGCAGTTGGAGGTTGTAGGGAAATCAGCTGCAACTGCACATGTGCAAGCAGGGTCTGTGTCGGCGGTGCCAGTCAGCAAATCAGTACAATTCAGCAAACCAGTGGCAGTTATCAAACCAGTACAATCCAGCAAATCAGTAAAATCTAGCAAACCAGTACAAGCCAGTGTCAGGCCAGTCAGCAAACCATGATAAAAGAGTTAAACCACAAAAGAGATGGTCCAGCAACTGCCTACATTTAACACTTACTACCAGATGCTCAGGTTTTGGGGGTGTTTTGACACTGTCATTTGTACGATACAATGTATTGTACGCCAATACAAAAAAATTTGGTTTTCATATTGCCACAAGTGTTTTTTTCTGCATGTTTTTTTGTTTGTACTTTTTCAGTTTGGATCTTCTGATAAATCACTGACATTCGTAGAAATGAGTTTGGTTATAGTTTCAAAAAACTCTAAAACCACAAAAATCCAAATTTTGATAAATGCCCCCGTAAGTTTTGTTAGGAGCACTAACCAACAGCAATCAATCAGCAGGAAGCATTTACTGATCATCTGTTAAAAAGCAAACATCTTCTTGGTTGCTATGGGTTACTGCTCCTGGGAAAACTTAGTGCCTTTTATTACATATAGGGGATTGTGTATAACAACAGCAATTAAATATTTACAGTTAATTTGTGTCTGAATACATGGCCAAGTTTTTTGTGGAATCTATAATCTGCTGTTGCTAGTGTTGTGTACCATAGATTTCACTATGTTTTAAATTTGAAATAGCATTTGAAATGCTATTTTATTCCCTGTTGTTGCCTATATTTTATATATAGTATACACAACATACTAATGTCTTCAAATAGGCAAACCAATATCATTTTTATCCTGTTCTTCTCTTCTGTCAGGGAAAGATCCATAGTACAACACTGATTAACAGCAGCAGAGTAGCCCAGAGTGGCAATATTGTAAACTCTACCCCCTTCTCCCTCACATGGCTTGATTGATCCTTTTGGCCACTGTACAGTTACAAAATGTTATATAATTTGGCCATACACACCTTTGAAAATCACAATTTAGTAGACTTTCACATGATCCCTTCTAAGTACGTCTTCGGAGCCACAGATTTTCACTGCTAAAGGTTTGTTGTTACCTAAGGCTGGTACAATACCCCAAAACATAATGTGCAGCATTTCTGTCCTACTTCTTTGTTAAGCTTTAGTTCTCTTAGCATGCTAAGAGCATCCTCTTCATTTCAATATTTTTTAGATTTGATATGTGTGGTGGGCACTTGGTGGTATACTTGATTTTTCTGAATTACTTGACTTTTATGATACTGTTAGTAGGAACTGGAACGTAGGGTTGCAGGAGTTGTAATGTATTTTGCCAAACGTTTGATATATAGTGCCGTCAAAATGGTTGCAATCCAATTTAAGGTGTGAAAATATTTATGTTTGTTTGAAAAACCAACATACTGTTTTTCAACTTCAGCTTATTCTTTCACTTCGTATTATTCTTAGTGCCCCCAATTGTCTAAACACTTCTCCTGCAGTTTTAGGGGTACAACACCCAAACTCTCCACACTTCTTCATCCTATAGCGGAGCAGATTGCTTGTGCTTTTCTACTTGATCCTGTCCCCTGTCTTTTTGTGGCGCTGCTCCAAACACCACTGACTTGACTGAAGATTTTCAGATTTCACCTGTTGAATTTTATCTGTTTACATTTAAAATGCTGCCATTTTCACTATTTACACCAAGGTTCACAAGCTTTGCAGAGTCACTGAGTGACAATAATTAAAGGTTTGGAAAAGTGGGTGGATCCACCAACAGCCAATCAGATTTCACCCATTAAATTTAATTGGTGTATATTTAAACTGCTGCCTTTTTCACAGCATTAATGCCAGGGTCCCCACAGAGTTAGTCAGTGGTGGATTGCAGTTTAATGTTAGTAAAAATGGACAGAACCACAAACAGCTTTCATAGTTAAAGGGTTGAAAAAAGAGTCCATCAAGTTCAACCCTTTCAGGTAAACCGAACACACATAAACCTATACTGACCTATATATAAACTCACATACATAAACAATATATAACAACATCAATACTAACTGTAGATTTTAGTATCACAATAGCCTAGGATACTATGCTTGTTCAAAAAAATCATCTAAGCCCTTCTTAAAGGCATTAAGAGAATCTGCCATCATGACATCACTTGGAAGCAAAGCAAAGGACTTTTATTGTTTTACATTTAAACTGATAGCATCTTTTAAATATTAATGCCAGGGTCCCTAAACGTTGAAAAGTTTTAGCCACTGGGTAACTGCAGTTCAAGGTTAGAAAAAGTGAGCGAAACCACCAACCACTCTGATGAAGCACCACATGGTGCGAAACGCGTTAGGAGATTAGGATGCACCTGGTCATGTTTTGGTATAGTATGCTTTTGTTATGAGTTCTGTTTATGTTTATATTTATTTGAGCCAATAAATGTTGTTGTTTTTATTCCACTGAAAACTTTTGCAATTTAACCACTAATCAGATGTCAAACTTCCCTTTCTAGTTTTTTATCAGTTCTGTAAAGTTCTAAAGACCTAAATTCCAATATCCATAAAAACTAATCAGATGTTTTAATTTACTTCTTTCATTTTGTAACCTGTAGTCTACTAATTAAAGTTAGTCACTGACCAGTTTCTGCTGCCAATTCCAATTGCACTTGTGCAATCTACCACCTCTGTTAGTTACTAGTAAGTAAGTCCTAGTATCAAATAGGTGTTTTTGTTTTCTTTGACAAAGGCTGGGATACCAGCCAAAATGTTAGTTGTCTGCCTTCCAATAAAATATTTAAAAATGACCTCTAAGTCCGGTGTGAGTGGATCTTGTTCGTCAATACTTGTCAATTTTTGAAGACTGCACCCAGGCCCAATATGTCCCTGTGATGTGAGTGCTTGATTATACATATTAATACATACATATACATGTATGAATATTTGTTTCTGTATTGGTAAATGTGCATGTTTTAAATGGGTAGTTTGTAATGTTGGTACCTGTGATTGGTACACATTTCCAGCCAAGGACTGGGGTAGGCCTTTGCTATAAGAAGTAGGGATGGCACACTAAGGGGCTGATTTACTTACCCACGAACGGGTCGAAATGAGTCCGATTGCGTTTTTTTCGTAATGATCGGTATTTTGCGATTTTTTCGTATGTTTTGCGATTTTTTCGGATTCTTTACGAATTTTTCGTTACCAATACGATTTTTGCGTAAAAACGCGAGTTTTTCGTATCCATTACGAAAGTTGCGTAAAAAGTTGCGCATTTTTCGTAGCGTTAAAACTTACGCGAAAAGTTGCGCATTTTTCGTAGCGTTAAAACTTACGCGAAAAGTTGCGCATTTTTCGCGTAAGTTTTAACGCTACGAAAAATGCGCAACTTTTTACGCAACTTTCGTAATGGATACGAAAAACTCGCGTTTTTACGCAAAAATCGTATTGGTAACGAAAAATTCGTAAAGAATCCGAAAAAATCGCAAAACATACGAAAAAGTCGCAAAATGTTCGTTTTCAAGTCGGAACTTTTCCAATTCGGGTCGGATTCGTGGGTTAGTAAATCAGCCCCTAAATGTGATGAACCATGGCAGACTTTATCCAATACTTCTGACAGATGGTACATGAGCAGACAAGAGCCAATTACCATCAGTTTATCAGTTACAGTTTAATACAGAATAGAAGATCCTCTTTCTCTGCACACACACAACATCCTCTCTCTCTTACATTTCTGTGTACAAGCCAGTACCTCCAATGGAAAAGCCTTTTAACAACCTTCTCCTCTTGACTACTCCCTTCCCCTTTTCCGACATGTCCATATACAGTGTATGAGCTTTTCTCAGCTGTCTTACAAAAGCTTCACCAGGTTCTCACTGTCTACACACTCCAGAGTTGCCTAACTAGCGCACAATCACCTGGGGGCTCTTTCCCAAATACTCACACCGCTTTGGGACACAGGCTGTCCTTACTAGCTCTCCTACCTATCCTTCATTTCTAGAGTGAGCTGACCACAATCTCCTCTCTAGCCCAGGCAAGATGCAGCTTTTTACCTGGTCTGGTTTTAGTATTGTCTGCCTACCTGTGTATTATTAGGCCTAAGAGAAAGTGCTTGAGACACCTCCTGATATAAGTTTTTGAAGTGTAATCCCCCCTACTGGCCGACCTTAGAGATTGGTGCCACCCAGTCAACATAGTCTAATCAAGTCTTATTTCGCCTCCTTAGACCATTAAGTTAACTCTTAGTACGTTATAGAATGACCTATTCTTAGCAAATTTTCAAATGGTCTTCATTTCTTAGTATTAGTTTTTTGCATTCTTTTGCCTCTTTTCTGCTTAGATGGGAGTCAAAAATCTATTGCTCTTTGAGGCTACAATATTATTGTTACTTTATATTTCATGTCTTTCTGTTTTGACCCTTTCCTATTCATCTTCCAATTTCTTTGAACAGCTGCCTGGTTGCTAGGGTAAATTGAAACCTAGCAACCAAATAACTGAAACAGCTAAAATTCCAAACTGGAGTAATCTAACAGAAATCCATTAGGCTTGTTGGCATGCTACTATCAAAATCTTTTTGTCAGTGATTAATTTCATGATTAAGTGTTCCTTTTACCTTGTGTTTGTTATGTTTATATTTAAAAAAAAAAATAAAATGGATAAAAGTCTGGCTAAATAAAAAAAACACCAATATTCCAGCAAGACATTGAAGTATTGGCTCAAAGGCAAAATGGTAACTATAAAATATGCTCAAAGCATTTTTAGAATATTGCTACATCATTAGAGGAGATAAAAGGATTATATATATCACAAGGTGTCTCCTTTGAAAACTGAACACATTCCTTTTTCACAGAATCTTCAGGACAAACAAGCTAGGCATCAACATTAAGCCAAAGAACAAGAACAAGAGGAAGGCAAGAAAAAACAAGACAGCTGACAACTACAATAAGTAAGATTTATTTAGACACATTTTAACAAAGAGATGTATATTGTGACAAAGCTACACATGTCCTAGATTTTCTCTTAACAGAGACAGAGGCTGAAAATGTTTTTAAAGGGGTGGTTCACCTTTAAATGGTATGAGGTAGACATTCGTATTCTAAGAATATTTGTAATTGGTTTTCATTTTGTATTTTTAGCGGTTTTTGAATTATTTAGGTTTTTTTTAGTTTACCTTAGCAACCAGGCAGTAGTTATAATGAGACGAAAGATAAATAGGAAGGGACTAAATAAAAAGAAAAGTAATAATAAGTAACAACAATAATTATTTTACAGCCTCACAGAGCAATAGATTTTTGCTGCTAGGGTCAGTGACCCTAAAGGCTGGAAAGAAGTAGAAGAAGAATGGAAAAAATTAAAAAACTATAAAAAATTAAAAAAAAACACCAATTGAAGTGTTGCTAAGAACAAAACATTCTATAACATACTAAAAGTAAAATGATGAACAACCCCTTTAAATATGACATATATTACAATGCTATAAAAAAAAACCTCTCTCATTTCAGCAGAGAACACAAGATGCCTGGTATTCTGTTGGCATCTCTCTCAACATATCTACATAACCGGCAGAGGAATTATAGACAATATTTTGATATGAGAGATGATGGCGCTATAATAAATAATAATAATAATTTTTTGGCTGCAATGATTTGGGAAGGACAGCATTTAGAAGCGGTCCCTAGGAAGAGACCACTAGCTGCCTTTCAAAGCTTCAACAGGAAATACAGAAGAAACTCCAACAGCACTGGTATACTTCACCGTCCTTACAGGGCCATGAGAACTTAGTTGGATTTGGAGCTTAGCTTTTTGGGACAGCAAAAAAAACAGCAGGAATGGCTAAGCAAAAATGTAGTCGGGTTTCAGGCAAATGAGCAGGGAAGGCTGCAAGTAACAAGTAGTCCAAAACAGGTAAAGGTGAAAAGCAGAATCCCAGCAAAGCAGGAACAAAGGCATCAAAAGGATCTGCACAAAACAAACACCAGCTTGGACAACAAATAGGAGATGTGTGTCATGAGCTGAAAATGTTTTTAAAGGGGTGGTTCACCTTTAAATTAACTTCTAGTATGAGGTAGATAATCATAGTATCAGTGGTATAAATGGTTTTCATTTTATATTTTTTGTCATTTTTGAATTATTTATCTTTCTTTTAGTTTACCCTAGCAACAAGGCAGTTGTTTAACAACAATAATTCTTTTGCAGCCTCACAGAGCAATAGTTTTTTGCTGCTAGGGTCAGTGACCCTAAAAGCTGGAAAGAAGTTGAAGAAGACAAAAATTATAAAAAAATATATAAAAAAAAAAAAAAAAAACAATGATTGAAAAGTTGCTAAGAACAGAACATTCTATAACTAAAAGTCAAACTGAAAGTGAACAACCCCCTTAAATAAATTGTGGATTGTTCAAGCACTCAGTCTGTCAGACCAGATGCATCAATTCTCCAAATGGCTATCCGCAAGCCAAAACAGCACAGAGAACACGAATAAGGCTTGGATACGATAATTTCTGATGATCGCAAATATCATGAAAATGCTTACGAAAAAATCAGAATAGTCATGATAATATCGTATTGGTGCTCCTAAAGTCACAAAATTTTTGTATCGAACGATCGTAAACAGTGGGAAAACCTTTCCGACTTTGATCCTTCTGTGCATGATTTTAGAAGCCTCCCATAGGAATCAAAGGCACTGTGCAGCTCCAACCTCGCCCAAGGAAAGTCACGATACCGAAGCTTGAATGAGTCTGAAACTTTCGTACTCGGCGCAACAATACGATTTTGTCGCACAAATTTTGTTGCAAAGATGAAAAAGTCGCGCAAAGTACGAAATTGACGCAGAAAATATGTGCCCCATAGTCTTTCCATTCTCTTATTTCACTAGAATGCCCAGTATTCTGTTAACATCTCTAATATTTCTAAATAACCGGCAGAGGAATTTTAGAGAATATATTGATATGAGAAATGACGACGCTTTAATAAATAATATTAATAACCTGTTAGCTTCAATGATTTGAGAAGGACAGCATTTAGAAATGGTCCCTAGGAGGAGACCACTAGCTGCCTTTCAAAGCATCTACAGGAAGTACAGGAAGGGCTAGGCAAAAATGTAGTCAGGGTCCAGACAAAGGAGCAGCAAAGGCGGCAAGTAACAAGTAGTCCAAAACAAGTAAAGGTAAAAAACAGAAGTCCAGTAAAACCTGAACAAGGGCATCAAAAGGATCTGCACAAAACAAATGCCAGCTTGGACAACAAATGCCCATTGGTATCAGTCTTTTCCATAACAGTAGTGATATTTATTCATTCATTTTTGCTACATATACCATCTACATGATGCATTACACAGTGGCTAACATATTTCTGAAAATAAATTAAAAAAAAATGTAGTAGATGTTTGATAAAAAATTCCCAAATTTTTTTTTGAACATTCTAATGTTTAATTTTTTAGCATGCAAAATAACACAGAAATACTCATGTTAGCATATATAGCAATGTATGTTTTCAAAATATTTCTTGAATGCAAGGACGGCAGCATTTCTCTAGAATTTGTAGTGATCCTAGATCTGCCATTTTCAGGACTGCACAAAGCAATGTACAGCTTCTAAAAATTGTAATAGCTATTATATATATATGAGGCCAGATGCCAACTTTTTATTTACATATGACAGCCAGAGTTTCTCATCCTGGTAATTCTTAATTAAGACTGTTTTAGAATCAAGCCTTTTCATTTGTAAACAAGCTCTAAACATTTATCTGACACTTCATCTAATTATTGGTAATATGTGTCATCAAAGCAAGTTTGATGGAAGCATAATCTTGTCAAGCGCAATAAAAGAAACCATCTGCTGTTGTGAACACTGTATTTCTCAAAAAAACACTATTATGAGTCATTTTTTTTCTCATAATGATAACAGTTCATAAAAACTATTTCTGACTAAAGCAATTTCTGTGACATCTTCTATGTCTGTCACTGCCTTCCTGGATTCATACCCTCTGAAAGTAGAACAGACAACTTCATAAGTTTTCTGCTTTTCCCCTAGCTCTGGGTGGGAAGTTTAAATCATATACAGGTATGGGACTTATTACACAAAATGCTTCTTTTGGGCTCTTTTTGTAATTTATATCACCATACCCTAAGACTTCTAAAAATGATTACTATATTAAAAATACCCAACCAATATGAGATCCCATATCTGTATTTGAATTATTTTTTTTTAATTATTAATAAATACTCCCATAAGTTCAGCAAATGCACCAGTAATATCTATATGCAATTCTTTTATTATGAATTACAGCTTTAGCAGGGCAGAGCAATAGTGATGTTTAGGGTTTGAAGAAGCCCTTATTTATCAAATAAATATTAGATTAATAATAATTGTTAAAAAACACCATGACTAAAAACTAAAGGTAAAAGGCAAATTGTTTTAGGAAACCAAATTCTACATAATGGTGTGTACATAATTATCACTGTCACAGAACTGGTTATTGTTATACAGGCATAGAACTCATTATCCAGAACGCTCGGAACTTGGCGTTTTCCTCAGTCTTCCTATTTGTCACTTCTGTATTAGCAAATAACTGTCTCAGGGTCATCAACCTTTCAGGTAAAATCCCTTCATTCAGTGAGCTTCATTGTGTTATTTGGCTCTAACCTAAATGGTAGTTTGAAAAAAACTTTTTTGTATTTGGACTCAAACGTACATTGATGAATGTGCCCCATAATAGTAAAATATCTAAACAATAAAAAATTCCTTTTGAAATAGTCAGAAAAGAAGACTTCCATGGGGCTCATTGAAGAAAGTTCCATTTTCCTTCCTATTAACTTGCGTTGTATACATTTTCACGCAAAGTCTGTTAGTTTATTACAAAGCACAGAATGAAGTTACATAGCAACATAGTAAGTTGGTTGAAAAAAGACACACACCCATCAAGTTCAACCATAATACCTATACATAACTTGCCTAACTGCTAGTTGATCCAGACAAAAGAATAAAACCCAATCTGAAGCCATTCTAATTTGCGGCAAGGTGGGAAAAAAATCCTTCCTGACTCCAAGATGGCAATCGGACCAGTCCCTGGACCAACTTGTACTATTGAGCTATCTCCCATAACCCTGTATTCCCTCACTTGCTAAGAATCCATCCACCCCCTTCTTAAAGTTATATAATGTATCAGCCAGTACCACTGATTCAGAGAGAGAATTCCACAACTTTGCAGCTCTTGTATGTATGCATATCTTTATTTATAAAGCGCTACTTATGTATGCAGCTCTGTACAGTAGAATGCATTAATACAAACAGGGGGTTATTAAGATAGATAAATACAAAGTATTACAATAAACACAAATAAATAAAAGATACAGTTGCAATAAGATAAGAGTCAAAGACACAAGAGGATGGAGGTTCCTGCCTCATAGAGCTTACAATCTATATGGGAGGGTAACTTACCAACACAAGTAGGCAAATATAAGCGCTCTAGGTCACAGTGGGTGACATACAATATATGTGATAGTTCCCAGATCAGGTGCTGGGTGAGTGCTCCAAAAGGTAGTCTTAGTTTAGTTTAAGTTTAGTTTTAAAAAGACTAAAAAGGGAGGATTCTCTCCGGAGGAAATCAGGGAGGGCATTCCAAATTTAAGGGACAGCAAGACAGAAAGGTTTAAGGCGGGAAACAGCAGTGGTAGTGGGGGTCGCAACCAAACAATTGCTCTGCGAGGAACGAAGGAGTCGGCCAGGAACGTACGGCGACACAAGGGAAGAGATGTAGTGAGGAGCAGAGGAATGGAGGGCTTTGAAGATTAAGAGAAGGAGTTGTAAAATATTCTTTGTTTAATAGGAAGCCAAGATAAGGACTTTAGCAGGGAAAGGGCCTGAACTCTCCTGGATGAGAGGAGGAGAATTCTGGCAGCAGTATTTAATACAGACTGTAGGGGGGAAAGATGGGAATTAGGGAGGCCGGTTAGTAGCAGGTTAAGTCAAGTCGGGATAGGATGAGAGCATGCATGAGCAGTGGGTACCGGGTTGATGAGGGTGCCTTCAATAGAGATAGAAAAGGGGGGAGTAGGGCAAGGCTTAGGCGGAAAGACCATTAGTTCAGTTTTTGTTAGGTTCAGTTTGAGGTGGCATTGGTTCATCCAATTGGAGATGGCCAGGAGGCAGTTAGAGAGTCAAGTCTCAGTTTTGGCTGTTAATGAAGGGGTCGAAAAGTACATTTGCATATCATCAGCATGCAGATGATATTTAAAGCCAAATGAACGGATAAGTACTCCTAAAGATAGCGTGTAAAGGGAGAACAACAATGGCTTTGGCAACCTGAAGATCATTCGTAACTCTGCCCAAGGCCGTCTCAGTAGAAAGCCAGATTGCAGCAGGTCCAATAAATTAGGGGCATTTATAAAGATAGTAATAACAATACGCTCTAAGATTTTGGAGGCAAGCGCTAGAAGTGAGGCAGGACGGTAGTTAGAGAGACAGGACGGGTCCAGTGTGGCCTTTTTAAGGATAGGCTTGACATAGGCCTGTTTGAATGAAGAGGGGAAACTTCCAGAAGTCAGAGAAGAGTTGAAGATGTGAGTAAGTACTGGAGTAAGTTCAGCAGCACAGTGTTTAAGCAGAGAAGAAGGCATAGGGTCTAGAGAGTAAGTGGTGAGGGGAGCCAACAATAGAAGCCGGGAGACTTCAGAGACAGTTACGGGACCAAAAGAGCTAAGACATGCAGAAGGGGGCAGAGGAGCTGGTTAGTATTAATAGAGAGGGGAATTTGATTGCGGACAGACTCCATTTTGTTCATGAAGAAATCAGCAAAGTTCTGGGGAGAATGCATAAAGTGAGGTAATGGAGTCTGCGAGGGATGCAGAAGAGTATTGAATATAGAAAACAGGCATCATGGGTTGGATTTATTATTGTTTATAAGGGTATTGTAGTATTCCTGTTTAGCATTCAACAAGGCAGAGTTGAGGCAGGCCAATAGGAATTTATAATGGTTGAAGTCCGCTTGCGTACGGGATTTCCTCCACATACGTTCCACAGACCTCGCACAGGAGCATAGGAATTTGGTGTGTACATTCAGCCTGGGGTGTGGGTTTTGAGCCCGAGTATGCTTAGGCTGAAGGGGTGCAAATGAATCAATGGTAGAGGCTAGTATACTGTTGTACTCGCTAACCAGGGTATCAGGGCCAGACATCTCATTAAAGGAGAAGAGACTGGACCTGAAAGAGCGAGCTAAGGCCGGGAGGTCTACGTCACATGTATTTTGAATTAGTACAGCGGGGGAAGGAGCAGGTTGGGAAGGAGAGTGAGAGACAGAAAATGTAACCAAGTGATGGTCAGAGAAGGGGAAGGGGACACTGTTAAGATCAGAAAGGGACAGATTTTTGGTAAAGACTAAATCCAGAAAGTGGCCATCCGTTTGTCCACTGCTGGAGTTCAAAGGAGGAGGTTAGGCAGATATAATGTGAGGGCCAGGGTTGCGAGGGATCAATGTGGGAGTTGAAATCCCCAAGGATGATTGCAGGGCCGTCAGTACAGAGGAAAAAAGAGAGCCAGGTTTCAAAATGAGAAAGGAAGGTAGCAGGGGAGGAGGCTGACGGGGTCCTGTAAATGAGAGCCACCCGTACAGAGAGAGGATGGAAGATTGAAGGGCATGCACTTCAAATGAGTTAAACAAAAAAGCCAGGGGAATAGGAATAGATGCGAACCGGCAACGGGAGGAGAGGAGAATTCCAACTCCCCCACTGCGTCCAGTGGTCCGAGG
This sequence comes from Xenopus tropicalis, assembly GCF_000004195.4. NCBI lineage: Eukaryota > Metazoa > Chordata > Amphibia > Anura > Pipidae > Xenopus > Xenopus tropicalis. The sequence continues at coordinate 77,186,160 of NC_030682.2, read as the reverse complement.
GGTGTGGGAGAAAGACAGAGCGCCATGAGAGGGCGCAGCTTCAGTGGTGATGTCATTCTCCCAAAGCCAGGTTTCTGTAAAGGAAATGATTGCAGAACAGATCATGGATTAGTGTAGCTTTGTTCGTTAAGGAGCGGACATTAACGAAAGTAAACGGAAGGCAGGAAGAGTGGGAACCTGAATAAGGTTAGAAACAGCAGAGGAACGTCAGGCTTTAGGCAACGGGACAGAAGGACGAGGACGAATATAAGTAGGAATGGAGCAGGGCCCGAGGTTTGGAGAGACATCCCCTGCAGCCAGCATTAGTAGGAAAAAGAGTGAGAAGATATGAGCAGAGGATTTAAAATGAGTGCGCCTCCGTGTATGGACAGTAACCGGGGGACAGAGGTGTTGTAAGTAGTTATAAAGGGTGAAGGAGCTGGAGTATATAGATGGGAGCAGGGAGGAGGATATGTGGATGGAGTATGGACAGACAACAAGGGGGTTAAAGGAAGAGACTGCCTTAGGGAGCACCATGCATATAATCAGTAGAAATGAGATGAGATTTGCCATTTGCAGAGTTGTAGTCTTGTAGCTTTTAGATTAGCATACAAGTCTAAGGGGCTGATTTACTTACCCACGAACGGGTCGAATGGAGTCCGATTGCGTTTTTTTCGTAATGATCGGTACTTTGCGATTTTTTCGTATGTTTTGCGATTTTTTCGGATTCTTTACGAATTTTTCGGATCCAATACGATTTTTGCGTAAAAACGCGAGTTTTCCTATCCATTACGAAAGTTGCGTAAAAAGTTGCGCATTTTGCGTAGCGTTAAAACTTACGCGAAAAGTTGCGCATTTTTCGTAGCGTTAAAACTTAACGCTACGAAAAATGCGCAACTTTTCGCGTAAGTTTTAACGCTACGAAAAATGCGCAACTTTTTACGCAACTTTCGTAATGGATACGAAAAACTCGCGTTTTTACGCAAAAATCGTATTGGTAACGAAAAATTCGTACAGAATCCGAAAAAATCGCAAAACATACGAAAAAGTCGCAAAATGTTCGTTTTCAAGTCGGAACTTTTCCAATTCGGGTCGGATTCGTGGGTTAGTAAATCAGCCCCTAAGTATGCAAAATAGAAAGAAAAGGAAAGCTTGCACCTTCCACACCAGTTATACAAATCAGGTAGGAGTCATCAATGTTTGCCTCCTAATGTTAGATTAATTAGAGTTAGGACGAAGGGAAAATGTGCAAATGAAGTATAGACAAATATAAATAAAAGACGGAAGAGGAAACACCACACAGGTGGTCCTGATCAAGACTTCAAATTACTGCACCATTAACCCAATTATTATAAGGTAGATCAAGTAGTCCATTAAACTGAAATGATAAAACTTAACCTTTATTGCTAATCATTAAAAAAGGGGAAAAAAAACAAAATAGAAAGATGTGTGTCATTACTCAAATCCCCATTAAAATTCGCAAAGGTGATTATCAGATATAAAATCTGCTATGAGATATGGTAGGGCCGCTGTTATCTAGCCTTTAAAAGGTGATACAATGAATATCAAGGCTCTCAGCACTTAAGTGTTCCTGTGGAGACAGCCAGAGAAAAAAGCCCCTTTGAGTTTGCAACATATGTTGCCAATTCAAACTCGTAGAGTGAAAGGTGTAAAAATGATACAATAAGTACCAAAGGCTCTCAGCACTTAAGCGTTCCTGTAAAGACAGCCAGAAATAAACCCCGTTTAAGTTTGCAACAAATGTTGCCAGTTCAAGCTCGTAGAAAGAAAGGTATAGCGTTTCTGCCCCTTATCTCATTTCAACACAGAGTGTGTCAGTGGTATCAGACCGTTCCAATCCTCATGACTTAGCTGGTGCTGAACAAGACCCTCATTTCTTAGAGGCTCTGTCAGATCTTAATGAGCTTCTTCAGGAGAACCTTGATGCAAATTCGGTTATTAAACCTAAAAGCACCTTCATGCCCCACATACGAGTTCTGCGGTCACCATTTTTGGTGAGTTAGTTATGAGTGATTTTCTTAAATTACCAATCACAGGATCTTCCAACCTAAGTCAGGGGGAGAGGCTGGCTATTAAACAAATCCAGAATTGGGACGATGTCATTATTAAACCATCTGATAAGGGGGGCAATGTGGTCATATGGCCCAAAATTTTATACATAGCGGAAGCTCTTAAGCAATTGACTGATGGCAATTGCTATAGTAAATTACACCATGATCCTACCCCTGCATTTCGAGAGGTATACAACGGCTTTATTCAAGATGGCTATCACACTGGTCTACTTACGAAACCAGAATTTAAAGCTTTGATTAATACACACTCGAGGACCCCTACTTTTTACATGTTACCAAAGATTCACAAAAACATTATTAAACCTCCTGGGAGGCCAATAGTCTCAGGGAATGGCAATTTATGCGAACAGGCTAGCATATATATTGACAAGAAATTACGTCCCTTCGTATGCAGCCTGCCTTCGTATGTACGGGACACAGGTGACTTACTATCTAAAATTGAGAATGTTAAGGTGTCACCTGGAACTATACTGGTGACATGTGATGTTGAATCTTTATACACATGTATTCTACACAAATTTGGCCTTATGGAGACTGAAAGTGACTGGGACCATCAATACATTGATTTTGTGATTTCCTTAACACAATTTTGTCTAACACATAATTTCTTCATTTTTAATAATAAATTCTATTTACAACAACATGGGGTAGCAATGGGGGCTGCCTTTGCCCCTACATATGCCAATTTATTTCTTGGCTGGTGGGAGGCCAATTGGGTCTTTAATGATGAACTAACCAATTATACTCATTATGTTTTGGATTGGTTTTGCTATATTGATGATTTGTTTTTCCTCTGGACAGGAACAATTGAATTGCTAGAGGATTTTCTTTGTAAATTAAATGACAACAGTCTCAACATCAAACTTACTCACACTTACAGCACGGATAGGATTGACTTCTTGGATATCTCAATCTACATTATGGCTGATGGTGATCTGATGACTGACTTATATAGGAAGCCCACTGCAACCAATTCCATCTTACATTTTCAAAGTCATCATTTACAATCCACCAAAAAGGCAATTCCCTATGGCGAGTTTATCAGACTCAAACGTAATTGTTCCGATCATTCCACATTTGTAACACAAGCAAAAGAACTTATGTTAAGGTTTAAAGAGAGAGGTTACAGTCGTAGAATAATAAAACAGGCATATCATCATGCCTGCGGACTTCAACGAAGTAACCTTCTCATGACAGGCCAGAAAAAGACCCAATCATCAGATGACTGTATAAGATTTGTGAGTACATTCAATAATCAGTGGCCTCACATTACCTCTATTCTTAAGAAACACTGGCATGTGTTGCGTACTGACACAACCCTGTGCAAGTATGTAGGAGAATATCCCAGTACTTGCTGTAGAAGATCTCCCAATTTAAGGGACAAATTGGTCTCTAGTCATTTCCAATCCTCTACTCGTACAAGCAGTACCAAAATCAGGGGGATGTATGCATGTGGCCGTTGCAAAGCCTGTAGATACTTATGGAACCTAGAGTCAATTACAGATAGGTTCAGTATCAAACACAAATTGAATGACTATTTCAACTGTCGAACAGAAAGTGTCATCTATCTCATCACATGCCCATGTGATAAACAGTATGTGGGCAAAACAATAAGAATGCTAAAAGATAGATTGCTAGAACATGTCAGAAACATTGAACAATCTAAATCAGATGCGTGTGCTAATAACAAGATGACCCCCGTTGCCAAAATTTTTTTGAAATGCATAATGGGACAAGTGTGGGGCTTAAGATTTTAGGGCTCAGTAAAGTTAGTTTAGGATTAAGGGGGGGTGATCTGGATAAAGCCCTTATTAAGAAGGAAAGTGAATGGATCTTTTTACTTAATTCACTATCCCCCAAAGGCCTAAACAAAAGTATTACATTAAATGCTTTTTTGGAATAATTCACACCAACAAGATTATCTCTGCCATGTACTGTAATATTAACCTTATTTTTGCAATCATTTCCCCTTTACACAACGATATAATAAAGATATATTCTTGTTATAGCGCCCCCTCCTGTTGGCATTTAGGTAAGACTTTTCAACTGTGCAGTCCGGGCTTTTTAGTGACGTCAGGGGGGAATTTCCCATGAAGGAGTCACTGGCCCAATCAGAACTACCTATTGAATTTAAAAGCCGGCACTGCAGGGGCGCGGTCAGTCCTTGAGAAAGCTCCACAATCTGGGAGCGAAACACGCGTTGGGCTTTGGGGGGAGGAACGGGTGTTGATGTGGGATGGTTTTTCTGAGAGGGATGGAGGGTGAGGGCGCACAATTGATGTGCGATTTTAACTGCAGAGGTGTTATTTAGACTAACAAGAGGCCGGGTGGCTATTGATGTTGGGGAGGTGGTGGGCTGATGAATTTGCTAATTTATAGCTTAAAATTTGAGCATATGTGCACCTCCAAATACATGTACTAACAGGCTCCGTTTTTCTCTGTGTTGAAATGAGATAAGGGGCAGAAACGCTATACCTTTCTTTCTACGAGCTTGAACTGGCAACATTTGTTGCAAACTTAAAGGGGTTTATTTCTGGCTGTCTTTACAGGAACGCTTAAGTGCTGAGAGCCTTTGGTACTTATTGTATCATTTTTACACCTTTCACTCTACGAGTTTGAATTGGCAACATATGTTGCAAACTCAAAGGGGCTTTTTTCTCTGGCTGTCTCCACAGGAACACTTAAGTGCTGAGAGCCTTGATATTCATTGTATCACCTTTTAAAGGCTAGATAACAGCGGCCCTACCATATCTCATAGCAAATTTTATATCTGATAATCACCTTTGCGAATTTTAATGGGGATTTGAGTAATGACACACATCTTTCTATTTTGTTTTTTTTTCCTTTTTTAATGATTAGCAATAAAGGTTAAGTTTTATCATTTCAGTTTAATGGACTACTTGATCTACCTGATAATAATTGGGTTAATGGTGCAGTAATTTGAGGTCTTGATCAGGACCACCTGTGAAGTCTAAGTATGCATGTATCAGGTACAAATATAAAGCTTGTTTGGTATATGCAGGATGTTAACAAATAAGGTTACCTGAATGAAGTAAACATACAAGATAGTAATTGTACATTTAGGCTGTAGAAAGTTAACAGATAACGATTTGCCCTTACACAGAGCCAGGAAATGTGATTAGACTAGGGGGCCCATTTACTTACTCACGAAACGTCCGAATGCGTCCGATTGCGTTTTTTTCGTAATGATTTGGCGATTTTTTTGGAAAATTATCGCGACTTTTTCGTTGCCATCCGAATGTTGCGCAAAATCTGGCGATTTTTTCGTAGCGTTAAAACTTGCGCGAAAAGTTGTGCCTTTTTCGTAGCCATTCCGAAAGTTGCGCAAAATGTTGTGATTTTTTCGTAGCGTTCGGATTCATTCAAGCTTCAGTATGGTGACTTTTCTTGGGCCAGGTTGGAGCTGCAGGGTGCCATTGAGTCCTATGGGAGGCTTCCAAAATCATGCTAAGTCTGAAAGTTTCGGCCGCCGCTTACGAGTGCTCAATACGAAAAAGTTGCGACAAGATACGAGCGAATCGTAATGGCTACGAAAAACTCACGTTTTTTCTAGAAAATCGTATTGGTAACAAAAAAGTTGCGACAATTTCCGAAAAGTCGTAAAGGCGCCGAAAAAATCGCAAAAAATACGAAAAAGACACAAAATGTTCATTTTGCAATCGGAATTTTTCGGATTCGAATTTGTGTCTTAGTAAATCAGCCCCTAGGGGTATGATGATAAATGTCACTGATCAAAGCCAAGCAGTAAGTACAGATATAGGAAACATACATTTAAATAAACAGCAGTGTATGAGAGTGTAAAATCAGGAAAAGTGGATGGCAGGAAACATACAGCTCTTACTGTAAAAAACCCTCTCTGGAATGGGTGCCCTTGTGTCAGTTGAAAGGACCCTGGATACAATTAATTGGGCTGCAGAGTTTTGTCTCATCTGCAAACACTGATTTATTGCTTACAATACCCTCCACTAAGTCATTAATGAACAAATTAAACAAAAGTGGACCCAGTATAGAACCCTGAGGGACCCCACTAAGAACCTCACTACAAGTAGAGATTGTACCATTAACAACCACTCTCTGTACCCAATCCTGTAGCCAATTTTCTATCCATGTGCAAACAACTTCACTAAGACCAACAGACCTTAGTTTAGAAAGCAGTTGTTTGGAGGGCACGGTATCAAATGCTTTGGCAAAATCCAAATATATCACATCTACTGCATCCCCACTGTCCAGCTTCTTACTAACATCATCATAAAAAGCAAATTGGTCTGACATGACCTGCCCTTCATAAAGCCATGCTGATTGCTGCTTATAATGCTAAAACTGACCCTAGCTCTCTCAGTACCTGAGGGTGGATTGGATTCCATCTGGCCCTGGTGCCTTGTTCACAAGTTTGATTGTTCAAAAGGGTCTTATGAACACACACATTGATCACAGCATATTTATATGGTGCACACCGTACTGTTCAGCAGAACAATATATTAATAGAACAATACAGTGATAAAATATGAATAATACAAATTCAGAAAAAATCCTAGCAACCAAGCAGTGGTTTGAATGAGGGATTAGAAAATGACCGGAAGAAAGATAAATAATAAGTAACAACAACAATAAAATTGTAGCTTCACAGAGCAATGTTATTGTGTCAATGTCACCCATTTAAAAGCTGGAAAGAGGCAGAAAAGGAAGAAGAATAATCTTAAAACTATACATTAAAGGAACTACTAATTTTTAGGGATGCACTAAATCCAGGATTCGGTTCTGGATTTGGCCAAAATTTGGCCTTTTTCGTCAGGATTTGGATGCGGCTGAATCCATGCCCCTGGCCGAACCGAATCCTTAAAATCACTTTTTGTCATGGAAACATGGAAGAATTTTTTTGCCGCACACTGCATGTTAACCCTTCCGTGACCTAATTTGCATATGCAAATTCGGATTTGGTTCAGTATTTGGTCGAATCTCTCACAAAGCAATTTTAGAAAGGACATTTTTTTGCAGTAATTATTATTGTAATATTGATTTTAGATTTAGCTTTAGTCATAACATTTAAACTAATGTTTATTGATTATCTTAGCATGCAAAATAACATACAAATAGAATCAGTCATTTTAACATATTATGAAAGATGCAAGGAATAAGAACATTGTTTGGTGTATATTCCACCAGTGTTAAAGGTGGTATACAAGTAGCACCAGGGAAAATGCCTGGTTTTGCAGCAACATATGATGATTTCATGTTATCGACTTGGGAAAACGTAAGAGTAAATTGAGGGAGAGTAAGATAGGTCCTTTATTCCATACTCCATTTAGTATTTTCAGTTGGCCAGCTGTAGGTAGCTGCCTGATTAGGCTGCAGGTGAGCAGCAAATAAAAGAGCTGTGGGATTATAAGGTTTACTCTCAGAACAGAGCAGGAAGTCTGCCTGTGTGAGGAACTCCCAGAGGAGCTTGGGGTGCTGCCTGCTACTGCAAGGAGCAGAGGAAGCTATGTGTAGGGGCAGACAGCATGTCATAAAATATGGTAACGAATGTTTTTCTAGTCAAGATGTTTTTTTTTTTGAGGGCACCAGTGCATTCCTTATAGGTCTTGTAGGATTTGTAGTGTTCCTAGATCTGCCACATACAGTGCTGCGGAATATGTTGGCGCTTTATAAACAAATGTTAATAATAATAATAATAATAATAATAATAATACGAACTTTGTGTTTAATATGACAGCTTGAGTTTTTCACCTCAGTACTCCCTAATTAGGAAGTTAGGAGGTTCCTTCCCCGTTTCCCCTGAGCTTAAAAGTGCACAAGAAGTTTAGATATTAAAAAATTAGATATAAAAAGGGTCTGTCTGTATGAGGATTGATCTCCTTACTACCATAAGTGCATACGATGCAACCTCTTGCCCACCATAGAATATTATCAATTATTATAAGGAGCCAGCTAGACTGCCTGTATGTTTTTCTAGTGCAGAAGAAAACTAGAGCACCTAGAGGACCACACAGATACAGGCAGAAAATACAAACTCCATATTTCAGACCCAGGACTCCAGTGCTTCAAATCTGCAATGCTCACCACTGCCCACCATGCTTTCTATAATAGGCTTTAGAGCCAATAAAACACTTAAAGGACAATGAAAGGTTAATATAAATTAAAAGTAAGTCTAAAGGCATTCTTTTTAAGTACTTACTGCATATCTTAATTCCCAGATCCCTGCTTGTTTTCTGAGATATGGTGCTGGCAGCCTACAGCAGTGTGAAGACTCCATTGACATCACTGAAACCTCTCTTCCCTTCCTGTAGGAGCCAGCGGCAGCCTTCCTATTCTCTGAGCATGTGTGTAACTTGATCCTGTCTCCTGTTCTGAGCTACACATGCCCACCAGCCAATCAGAAGGGGATCTGGCGGGGGGGTGGGAATGAAACACATGTGCAGTATGAAGCAAGGAGGGAAAGGAAGGGAGAATACCTTTTTAGAGATGGCTGCCTGTTCAAGAAAATGTGAAGTAAGTGTGACTGAGTAAATATTTGATTAGGTGAGCCAAAAGTGTGTGGTTTTTACTAAACAATAGGAGGACTATTGGGCAGTATGTTTTTTAAATTTTGACTTGCATTCTCCTTTAAGGATTAATTTACTATACCCCTGGTCAGAAGTGCAAAAGCCCTAAAGGCCATGATATACGGGATGCTATGTTGCCTGCAGGAAATCTCCTCTTCTGCAGACCACAAAGCATACAAAAATACCTTATCCATTGGAATAACTGCATGTAGAACATCTTACATGTGTCAATACAGAAGAAGGCATTTTTGCACTATTACCTTTTACCTTTTACCTTGCTCATGTAAAGATTACTTCGTTCTGGGATCTGGCTGTGCTGTGTTGGTGTTGTTGTGTGTATTGTTGCTCCCTAACTTGTTCATCTGATTGACATGCAAGTTAGGCAGGGGGCAATGTCCCCCCTAATTCTTCCTCAGCTATGTGTGTAAAAAAAATTATTTTGTGTACACATTTTAAATTTGCAAGTGCATTTTTAGAAACAGTGTGCTCAGGTCAGAATCAATAAAATGTTTGACTCAAAATTATTTGTGCACACCACAATTTGTTGTGTGCACTGGCCTCAAACTTTGTGTGCATGTGCAAAGCGCACAACTTAGAGAAGACTTTGGCAGGGGCAGACCTAGGATATTCCCCCACCACTCCTCATTAATACAGTGCTGGTGAACAGTTTTCATGGGGACACCCACAGGTCTGTAAAATGAAGTACACAAACCTTTGGCACTTTATACAATGTATGTAAATGAAGTAAATAAAGTATATGCAGATTGCTCACACTTTTTGCACTTTGCATCCTGCCATCCACATTGTAAGTTTGCATTATTATAGTCTTATAAATTGTCTCCCAGAGAAAGAAGGAACAGAAAGTAAACCAGTGCAATGTAAGGATTAGCATCCTGTGTGGCATCCTTAAAAGGGAAACAAATGCAATTAATCTTAAATTTAGGAAAATGCGTGTCAGGCCTCAAAACAGATCCAAACACAAGCATTTGCTATCATAGTAACATAGTAACATAGTAAGTTGAGTTGAAAAAACACATACGTCCATCACGTTCAACTATCCAGAACCTTATGAGAAACTGTTAGTCACTGAGAGACAGAATGTTTCCATCTGTTTCTTTCCTGACTTGGATCCACCTCTTTCAGAGCCAATGTATTTGCTCATACATAGAAAAGTGTATTTTCTCCTATTTATGTTTGGTGTAGGTGAACTTTAAAACCCTCCTATATGACACAATAATAACATGCTTAGTATTTCAATACATTATACCCTACAGATGAGAATAACTGCTTTTTGTCAATATAAACGTGGCCTGCAGATAAACACCCTTCTGCTGGCATCAGCCTTCTCCTGTAACTGCAGGAGGGTGGCCCATTTGTAGCGCATGTATGGACGCAAAATAAAATTATTTTGCGTTTGTTATTTCACACGGTGTGACAATTATTGTGCATTGTTGCTCCTGGCTTTGCGCCTAACTTTGCTTTATGATTGTTATAATATTGTGTAGCCTATGTTGAACTGAAATGCATCTTAGTTAACATCTAATTATCATCCTATAACAAAAGATAATTTTCTGCCTCAGTCACTGTAAACCCCAGAACTTCTCTCAGTCTCATTCTGTAAGAAGTTATAAATGAAGATGTTAAAGGGGAATATTTTCCTTAAAAGCCCTTGAACTCCCCTCCCTCAGTATAACATTAACCCTTAGCTAACCGTGAGTGCCTAAACTCCCTTCCCACAGTATAGCATTACCCCCCATTAATTAAATTTCTCAAGTAAAGAAGAATGACAATAACTACAATATGATGAAGGAACATAGGATGTCTCCATATTAACACACAAAACTGACTCTTGTGAGTTAGATAGTAGAATTTCGGAATAGCTACTACATTCCTCTAATTTCAGCCTCTGCTCCTGCTAAAGCTTGTGGTGATGACATGTGTGAAAACATATGTGAAATATCAGCAGATGTTGACAAATCAGGCTGCTCATCATGGGGTTGAGGAGCAGGTTCTAAAGGATCAGAAGCCTCATTATCATAGCCTGCCAGTTGTATAGAAGGCTGAGGTGTAGTTGAGGTGCAAGTGATATGGGCACATACTTCAGCTTCTGGCTGTTGGTCTTCTACTTGTGTAGCCTGTGATAAAATGGGGTCTTGAGGTAGTTGGTGTGCTGATTTTTTTTGCAGGCTGATTTTTCTACAGGTGTTTCAGGTTGCAATTTTGACCTTTTTTTGCCTTGAACTTGCAGGCCCGATGATCCGGCAACTGGCTCTTTCACTGTTGGATGTGCTTGAGCTTTGGGTGTAGTCTGGGCCCCAGGTATGTTATCAGATGATAAATTGGAATGGTGGTGTGTCCTTTTACTACACCTCTTTTTCATTATGTGTTGTGAAAAATAAAAATGTGGAAAATGAAATAGAAAATATAAATGATAATATAAAGGGAGAATGTTATAGCGGTCATGGAATTTGTTTGTAAATAATACATGAAGGTTGTATTTTTATAATAACAACCAAATATAATTAATTTCTTAATAGTATTTCTATCTTTATAGCTCTTTGCCTCTGCACACTCTACCTGAAAAAAATAAGATATAAGATATAAATGTTGTTATTGAAATTTGTTTGCAATCCAACAGATACACTCAAGACTTATTTAAGCCCCCAACATAACCACTGGATGTCCAGACCCAATGTTATTTTGCATTACATCATTTTAATAGATGGGATAAGAGCCGTAACTGGTCGATAGCACAATTTGGACAATTTAACCTTCACGTGGGACATTGGCACACAAATGTTATAATTTTTTTTTCTTCAATAAAATATATCTGGCACAAAAAAAAACTTAATGTGGTCTTATTGTGCATTTCAACAGATTTGGTCATTTCAAGAACATGGGTCTTATTAAATCCACTTACTTAACATTATCCTGTGGCGGATCTGCTTTAGTCGTTCCTTTTTTTGTCTATTTAAGTAATTCCAGCGCCGTTGGATTTAGTGTAATGTTCGCAGACGACCTGTTTTTTCAGCAATAATTCTTTGCACCTCCTGAATTATGCTAATACACATAAAGTGATAGTTTTGCACATAGCTTGGGATGCGGTCATATCTGCACATAGATTTAAAAAAACACAAGTCAAATTATGAATTCGGAAGCACAATCTCAGATCATGCACCCAAAAAAAACATACACAATAAACAACCAAAAATCCACTTGATATAATACATATTTTGTAAGATTGTTATTTTAATACATTACCACATCATGACAAATTATTTTTTAATGTTGTAATGGGTTTTATAGACTAACATGTCTTCCTTGTAAGATTAAAATTATCATTGTAAATTTTGAAAATATACTCACTCAAGCACATTGAGAAAAATGTGGGTGGAAACATTGTGTACAGGTGAAACACAAGAACATGCATCGATCCACCTGCGTTTGGCAAGTACATGTATGTGAGTACAGTTGCATAATTTACAATGATTTTTTTTACATCTTCAAAGGAAGACATGTTAGTCTATACAACCCATTACAACATTAAAAACACATATAGATTACCGTGCATATGTGCAAAAATGTCATATGGGTCTAGATACACAGAATTCATTTTACTGGATGTGGTAAGGTAATAATAACCATCTCACAAAAGATGTATTGTAAAGGCCAGGTTGTATTGTCTGGTGTATTGCATAACCATTGAACCACTATTTATTTTAATAAAGTTCTCATTTTATGATTTGATAATTGTTCTTAACACAATCTTGCTAATGGTATTATAAGAATCAAAATCATTGATCATGAATGAAGTACAAGTTTATAGTGTTAGCATAGAGGAACTTATGTCAACAATCAAATGACCTTAACACGTATTGCTCACTTCATTGAATTTATATAATAATAATAATATAGGCTAATAACACACCTTACCTTCTCTTATCTAGAATTTTTACTAGAAAATAAATTTCTCTTGTAGAGAATGCTTCACTTCTTTGAATGGCTGTCATAGTGCTCCTCTACCTTTCTATGCGACTAGCAATCGGGCAGGCTCCAGTGCGCCTGTAAGGTCATATATTGCCACACCCAGCTAACCTATTGAAGAAGCGCTGCTATCGGCCCAAATAAAGCCAAAGCAGGCGCGAGGTGGATGCGTTGCGTCGCTACTGTTGCGTACTGCGTCATAACGCTGCTATGCGCGATTTATGGCCCGAAAGTGAGTTTGGTAAGAAAATTGTTGCATGATGTGTTGTGCATGAAGGTAGTGCTAGAAAGATTAGCAGGAGGAGAAAACAATGGCAGAACAACTCACTGACCAAGAATTCAAGCAGTTGCTGCAGTTTTTGCCTTTTATTCGAGCGCAATCTACAATTCAGAGTGCATGCTCCATGAATAATGCTCCCACAACTACTAACATCACATCTGTGGTAAAGAGTGTTGCACAAGCAGCTGGACCACCAGTTATTTTAGAGTCTCCAAAGTCTGCTAGCGCTGAACCACTGTTGTTGCCTGAGGAAAATGTGATTTGCCAAGGTTTGTCTGAAACCGCTTCTATAACTGACAAAGCAGAGAGTGTGATTATGTTTAAAAAGTGCAAAAGTAAATCTAAACATAGAAGTAGTGCTTGTAAAACAAATGTATTGGATGATGAAAAATTAGGCAACAATTTGAGGAACCAGTGTGAGAATGTTTCTTCCAGTGAGGATTCAGAAGAAGACTATTGAGACTAGCCAGAAGCGAATGACAAAATTCTCTGATGAAGTCTTAATTCGTGAAGTGTATCCTGTTTTTGTTTTGATATTTCAATAATGAATTTAACATGTGTCACGTAACAAGATGCATACAATTTAAGTTCATAGATTAGTTTGTGTTTTTAAAACAAAGTCCAAATAGTAGCTGAAAAGGTTTGCAAATAGACATTTTTTACATTGTGATTGTGTTTATTAAAACTGGCCAAAATGCAAACTTTATATTAATTATGTGTAATTTAAAAAAAAAAAAAAAAAATAGAAACATGTTTAAATTTCAAAAGTCCATACATAATAATTATCAATATTATTGGCCAATAGCAGTAAACCAGAGTATCTCCAAATGATTTTTTTTCTTAAACAGAAGACAAGTTAAATCTAACTAATGAGTGGATGCTATGGGTTATGTCTGTTGGCAATGTGCTTTATACAGTATAACATGATTACAATTACACAAATGTTAATGCAGGGCTATCTTTGTTGTATATGTTGTCAATTGTATTAATATTTGAAAACCCCAACATACTGTTCTTCCACTTTGGCTTATTCTTCCGCTTCTTCTTCTTAGCGCCCCCCATTTTCCAAACGCTACTCCTCCTACAGTTTTAGGGGTACAACACCCAAACTCTCCACACTTCTTCGCCCTATAGCAGAGCAGGTTGCTTGTGCTTTTCTAAGCAATCTGGCCCCCTGTCTTTTTGTGGCGCCTCTCCAAACACCCCAATTTTTCCATTGACTTTGACAGGGAAGATTTTTAAACTGCTGCCACACTTACAGCTTTGAAGGTACACCCCCCAAACTTGAATAACATAATAATGGGGTCACCCCGAATGAAACAGCAACATTTGTTGAATACAAAGTGGGCCAACAACAGCCAATCAAATTTCACCCATTGACTTTAATGGGGAAATTGAAACTGCTGACAATCTTACAGCTTTGAGGCTACACTCCCCAAACTTGAATCATACAGTCATGGGGTCAGCCTGAATAAAAATATGATGATTTCTGGATGCCCAAAAGTGGGCGGAGCTGTGAACAACCAATCAGATTTTACCTATTGATTTGGTGGAAATTCAACCTGCTGCCATTCTCACAGTAATAACACCAGGGTCCCCAAACTTTTTACATTTGGTCACTAGGGGACTGCTGTTTTAGTTTTGAAAAGTGGGCTGAGCCACCAACAGCCAATCACCAAAAGTGGGTGGAGCTGTGAACAGCCAATCAGATTTTACCACTTGGTGGAAATCCAACCTGCTGCCATTCTCACACCGGGGGTCCCCAAACTTTGCAGAGATAGGCACCAGGTAAGAAAAAGTGGGTGGAGCCATCAACAGCCAATCAGAGTTTACCTATTGACTTTCAATGGGGAAATTCAATCTGCTGCCATTCTCACAAAATTAACACCAGGGCCCCAAACTTTTCACAGTTGGTCAATAGGGGACTGCAGTTTTAGTTTTAAAAAGTGGGTGGAGCCACCAACAACCAATCAGATTTCACCTATTGATTTTTATTGGTTTGTTGCCAGGGTTTCCAAACTTTGCATAGTCAGTCACTGGGTGACTACACATTTAAGGTTTTTTGTATTTTTGTAAGTGGGTGGAGCCACCAACAGCCAATTAGATTTTACCTATTGACTCTAAATAGGGAAATTCAACCTGCTGCCATTCTCACAGTATTAACACCAGGGTGCCAAAACTTTTCACAGTTGGTCGCTAGAGGACTGCAGTTTTAGTTTTGAAAAAGTGGGCGGGGCCACCAACAGCCAATCAGATTTCACCTATTGAATTTTATTGGTTTGATGCCAGGGCTCGCAAACTTTGCACAGTCACTGCGTGACTTCGTACTCAAGGTTAGAAAAAGTGGGCGGGGCCGCCAAAAGCCAATCACATTTCTTTCATTGTTTTCAGTGGGGAAATTTTAACTGCTGCCATTCTCACATGTTTAATGTCAGGGTCCCCAAACTTTACACAGTTTGTCACTAGATGACTATGTTCTAAGTTTAGAAAGTGGGCAGGGCCAACAACAACCAATCAGATATGACCTATAGACTTCATATGTTTAAATTTAAACTGCGGCCATTCTTTAAATATTAATATTAAGGTCTCCATTGTTTGTCACTGGGTGACTTCGACTCAAAATTAGAAAAAGTGAGCACACCCACCAACCACCAATCACAATTCAGCTATTGACTTTTATTGGTTTACATTTTAACTGCTGCCGTTCTTTAACTATTAATCCTAGGGCCCCTAAACCTTGCTGAGTTAGTCACTGGGTAACTGCAGTTCCAGGTTAGAAAAGGGGGTGGAGCCGCCAACCGCCAAACAGGTGTCACTCGTTGACTTTCAGTGGGGAAATTTAAATTGCTGCCATTCACACACTATTAAAACCAGGGTCCCCAAACTTTGCACAGGGGGTTTTACTATATTATTGTAGTCCAAGGTCAGAGAAAGTGGGCAGAGCCTATTCAGTGACTTCATGTCTTTCAACCCAACATGAAGTTTCTTCTCAAACTTCCCTTTCTAGTTACTTTTATTACTTTAAAAAAGTGTTAGCCATTATTTTACCCTGGTGCCATTTACCATTTGCTCTAGAATATATTATTGTCAAACTGTATATACAGGTATTGGACCTGTTATCCTGAATGCTTGTGACCTGGAGTTTTCCAGATAAGGGATGCCATACCTATACTCATACATGCGTACATAATTCTTCCTGTTAACTTGTGCTGGTATTAATACACAATATCATTTTGTAAGTGTTTTAAATTTTCAATGAAATAATTTTATAGTAATGGTTACATAGTGAGTACATTTTACCCTTATATTACAACTGTCAGTATAATAATTAACTGATCATGTCACTTATATGCAAATTGGAGTCATGTTAGAGTGAATTAACATTTCACATTACATAAATTTGCAATGTTGATGTTAATTATTTATCATATTAAGGTATTTTTTTAGCAAAATTATGACTATCCAAGAAATTATATTATCTTACAAATGCTACTTAGTGATGTAATTTGTTAGAATCGTAGCTTATTGAGTTAACTTGTCAAATGACTTGTGAAATCCTGCGTATTATAAGGCATCATTAACATTTGTATTGTTGCACAATTGATTATTTTATGTTATATTTTTATTCCCTAATTAAAGACGTACAAAGGATAAACCTGATCAACTTGAGAAGATAAGACACAAAACTGGTGGTGGTGAAGAGAACACTGCATTTCTTAATCAGTTTGAAACACAGGTAAATGAAATTAATTAAAAGAATGTTTTAGTCAAATACCAGCTCTACTTAATACACCACTAATTTTAGACACTTCTTCTGTATAAAAGAACACAAAACAATAGATGAATGCATAACATTAAGTGATCACACAAACAATAATAATATTGCATTCTTAAAGATGACCAAGTATTAATTCAACAAGCCACGTAGCTGTCATTTTATTTTGACACTGAAATGTTTTTAGGTGTGTCAGAATATTTATCTGTCTTTCTATCCCTATCTTTCTGTGTTTATGAAGTTGACATGATATGAGGTTAGTTTCTGTGTAGACATGTTAAAGGGGACCTGTCACCCTAAGAAAAACTCCAAATTCTTTTCTATCATGCTAGTCAAGCAAAATAAACCTTATTTACACTATACAGATAGTATAAATCTTGTTGCCTTCAGTCTTGGAACTATTCAATCACAGCAAGCAGGCAGCTGCCATTTTGTGGACACTGTTAGTAAGGCAATCTTTGCATCACACCAAAATCTTGTTAAAGGACCAGATGCCCATACCCATGAACTGGCTACATAATTAGGTGATGGGGAGGGAGGGGAAAAGTGTGAAGTGCAGTGACATCTAGGAAGTGCTGAATGGAAAGCTAAAGGTATTGTCTGCCCTGCCTCTATGCCTAAGGCATAGAGGCGGGGCAGGCAATATATGATTGACAGCTGGGATTTTTAAAAGTTTTTATAAAGGGTATGGATGTGTTATTTAAAAAAAGGAATTTGGGTTTCATGTTTAACTTGAAAATGACTTTTATTATTCAGCTTTTTATGTCTGGGTCCACTTTAACAAAGCAATATATCTTTTATTCAAACCATTTAAACTGGATCTGTGTTTCTTTAAGGTACAAGAGACCATACCTGAGATCTTAATCAAAGGAGATTCCATGCTCAATAGTAGTTATGTCAAATCTGTTAGCACATATGGTAATTAAAACCTTCAAGTATTTTTTTAAATTGTAATATGTATTAAGTAAAGTGAGAGAGACATCATTGATTGTGATTTGTGCTAATTTGTAAGTAAACATTAATAATTTTTAAACTATAACCCTTAAAAATACTTGAACATATTGGATTTTATATTAATTTGTTAATAATATACATCTTTATATTAGGCAATATTTGCTCCATAATGCAAAGTGTCAAACTATTTTTGAGCTTCCAACTACACTTTTACTATACTTCTTAGTAGTATATTAGGCATATTGTGAAAAGATCCACTCATCTAGTACCCTTGCAAATATCCTCTAACACAACTTAAATTTTACTATGTGTGTATTTTATATAAACAATGTTTATATTTTTTTTTCAGCTCAATTAGAGAAAATGTTCATGGATGATGACCCTATTGAACCCAAAAATAATGAGGATCTCGCCTCCACTTCACAAATCCAATATACAAAACCATTTGTGTGCGCTTACAGGCAAAAAAAAGTGATTCTTGAAGAAATGTTACATTTGTGCAAGGAAACAGGACCTGCACAAGAAAAGTGTTTAAATGTATTTTTTTTTTATTATTTATTGTTTTTATTGGTGAATAAAATGAAATTAACATCAAAAAAAAAAAGTTACATTGATCTTACATTATACCATATGAAGTATAAAGAAACAAGGTACAAAACGTGCCCAAAGCACTAGAATATGATGTAACACTGTTGTGTTGTTTCCATAGAAGGTAGGTGAACACTAAACACAGTTTCACCAGTTTTTTATTTATTTTTTTTTAACTATCTACAACTAAACAACTAAACAGATCTAACAGAAGGATAGGGTAAAGAAGTGAAAAAGAAAATGAGAAGGGCAAGAAAAGAAAAGTAGTCAAGGCGCATAAAAAAGCATATCAACAAATAGTGTATCAATTATTTAGCTGCATCCAAGGCCTAACAGCAGAGACAATTTTCAAAGAAAATTCCTAATTGGATTTTCCCCTACATACTTGCTGTTATTCCATAAGTCCCATTTTGCGTGGTATTTGTGCAGAAGGTGATTATTTCTAGCATTGAAGTATTCCAAGATGCTGTGGTTGTTGAGAGTTATAGTTACCTCTTTTAGTGAAGGAGTCGTGGTCGACTTCCAGCATCTTGCTATCAATAAACGCGTTGCAGCTAGGATATGAATTAGGAGCCGTTTTTTGTTCCAGGGAATATGGTCTAAATCTAGATTAAGGAGGGCCAGTCTAGGAGAGATTGGAATATCGATCCGAAATAGCTCTGAAAGGATGGGGAATATTGTAAGCCAAAATTGCGATATCACAGGGCAGTCCCACCATATGTGAGTGAGCGTTCCAATTTGGTTGCAATTTCTCCAACACTTGTTAGATGCGGTAGCCGGGAAAATTCTGTACAGTCTTGCTGGGGTCATGTACCATCTGTACATTAATTTCACACTGGTTTCCAGAAGACGGATTGAGCTGATTGAGGAAAAGAGAGTGGAGAAGGCTTTATTCCAGTCGATAGGCTCTATTGCTGTATTAATTTCAGATTCCCACGTTTTCATGTAGGAACTTATCTCTTGGGGGTTCATTTCCAAAAGCAGAGCATAATATTGCGAAATTTTTGAAGGATGCTTTAATAAGTTAAAAAGTCTTTCTTGGTCTGTTGATAAGGCTTTAAGTTTCTGTAGCGAATTGGTTTTTAAGTAACTAGAGAGTTGCAAGTAGGTTAAAAATGTAGTATTTGGGACTTTGAACTTACTCCGAAGGTATGAGAAGGGCTGGTATATGCTCTTTTGGAACAGGTCTGCAAAAGCTGTAATATTTGTTTGCGTCCATGCATTTAGGTTCAAATTATCTATTAATTGAAACCCTACTATAGGGAAATGTGGGTAAAGGCCGTTCTTCAGATTGTCGTTATGAATTAAAGAGTCCCAAATTTTTAGTGAGGCTTCTGTAGTCGGTAGGTAATCTTGTTTCCCCTGCCGCAGTTTAGGGGGAATCCAGATGGCAGAAGTAATTGGAGTACCTGTAGTAGGTGTAGCTGAAAATTCTTGAGATAACCATTGGGGGGGATTGATGGTGTCAAAAAATCGTTGTAGGAAATTGAGATGGCAAGCCTGGTAATACTTTTTGAGGTTGGGCAATGCTAAACCACCTTTCCTTTTTGAGTTTGACATAGTGCTGTATGCTATCCTGGGTTTCCGTTTTTGCCAAATAAATTTGGTTAGTAAACCTTGTAGCGATGTAAAAAATTTGGCCGGAATATGGATTGGTATAGTTCTGAATAAATATAAAATTTTAGGTAACAGGTTGCACTTAATTGCTGCCAGGCGTCCTAGCCATGAAATATCTTTATACATCCAGTCCTGGGTAAGTTTTTGGAATTTGGAGAACATAGGTGCAAAATTATCTTTATACAGGTTTTTCACAGAAAAACTAACATGAATACCCAAATATTTAATGGAAGACTGCTGCCATTCAAATTTGTATAATGACTTCAATTTCACCAAAGTATGGTTTGGTACCCATATCGGGAGGGCTTCTGTTTTAGTAGTGTTGATTTTATAGTAAGAGACAAGGGAAAATTGTTGAAGTATTTGAAATAGGGCCGGTAAGGAGTTAATAGGATCTGTCATTGTAATGATAACATCATCTGCAAATAATGAAGTTTTACAAACATGTGTGCCAATTGTGTATCCTTGGATCAGTGGGGAATTACGTATAGTTTCAGCTAAGGGTTCCATAATAAGGGCAAATATCAGTGGAGAAAGTGGGCAACCTTGTCTGGTTCCATTGGTTAAGAAAAAGGGGGCTGAGTTAAAACCGTTTGTGAGTATTTTAGCGGAGGGTTTGGTGTATAAGGCCAGGGTGCTATTTAGGAAAAAGTCGGGGAATCCAAATTTAATTAAAACCGCTTTAAGGTATGGCCAAGCTACACGGTCAAATGCTTTTTCAGCATCTAATGATAAAAGCAGGCATGGTATTTTATTAGAATTGGCGTGTAGGGCAATGTTAATTATTTTCCTTGTATTGTCCGGGGCTTGCCTGGATGGAACAAAGCCCACCTGGTCGTTCACTATAAGTGTCTTTAATAAAGGATTTAATCTAGTGGCTAATATTTTTGCGTAAATTTTTATATCTGAGTTTAATAGGGAAATTGGCCTATAATTGGTTACTAAATTGGGATCTTTCCCTGGTTTCGGTATCGTAGTTATAGTGGCTTGGAATAATTCTGAGCGAGGAGAACGGTTAGTGCTTAAATTGTTAAACAGTTGCGTAAGCAATGGGGAAATACTGGAGACAAGCTTTTTGTAAAAATTATTAGAAAACCCATCAGGACCGGGGGCCTTGTTATTTTTCAAAATTTTAATTGCTTGTAAAACTTCATTTGCTGAGAAGGGTTGGCTTAAGGTATCTTTATGTTGTTGCGTTAGTGTTGGTAGAGAGAGAGAGGCTAGGAAGTTTTCAATATTTGTTTGTGTCGGTTGAGCTGTGTGTGGGTCCTTGCTGAGATTATAAAGAGTAGAGTAATAATTAGCAAATTCTTGTGCAATTTGTGTTGGGTTAGTTAATGTTTTGCCATCTTTAGTTTTGATAGCTTCTATTCTTGTTTTCGCTCTTGCTTCTCTAAGTTTATTGGTCAGCAGTCTTCCACATTTGTTATCATCTGAATAATATTTTTGCTTCAGTATCAATAGTTGGTACGCCATTTTTTCAGCATTTATGTCATTTATTTTCCGTTTTAGCATTGTCACCTTTTGGGAGTTTGCCTCCGTGGGTTTTTTCTTAAGTTGGGATAATTCTGTAGAGAGTTGAGCATTAAGCTCAAATAATATTTTTTGTCTCTTTTTTTTTTGCTCGGAAGTTAGGGATATAATATGACCTCTTATAAAAGCCTTATAAGTACACCATAATAAGTCAGGACTATAATCCCATGAAGGGTTAAAAGATTTAAAGTCCTCAGTGAGTTTAGTTAAATATTCTAGATTTTTTGGGTTAGATAAAATTGAATTGTTTAGTTTCCATGAGATATTAGGGGAGGGAACTGCTGATAAATTAAGCCGCAAACCCACGGGGGCATGGTCCGACCAGGCGGCAATGCCTATATACACTTTGTCCATATTTTGTAAAAGGAAAGGATCTAACAAAATCAAGTCAATACGAGAGTGAGATAAATGCACATGAGAGAAATATGTAAAATCTTTTTCAGCGGGATGAGCAGCTCTCCATGCATCGTATAGGGCATACTTTTTGATCGCTTGCTTTAGGCCTTTTGCTAAATTCAGAGGCGTGCGTAATGCTTGTCCTCTAGGGATTGGAAATTTATCTAAGTAGGGGTCTGGAGCTATATTAAAGTCTCCTAAGACTATAACTTGTCTGTGATCTAAAAAAGCATCTGGGAGTAGTTTAAGCGCTTTATTTACAAATTTAACTTGGCGTGCATTTGGTGCATATATATTGAGAATAGAATACTTATGTGCATATAGTTCAAAATTTAACAATAAAAATGTATTAAATTAAATCTTGCTGTTATCTAAAGAACAACTCAAAATAGCACAAGACAATAGTAACATATTAAAAAACATGTGCTCATCTATGAAGTCTGTTGAGTTAGCCTTTTTAGATTTTGATAAGTTGATAAGGCACCTTGTACTGGCAGTAGAAACAGACAAAACTGATTTTATTGTGGATGATCCAAACAGTAGTATGTTTGAGTCTGACACAGGGGATTTGCAACAAGAAAATAACTCAATAGAATTGTCAAGCAAAATAAAATCCCCATTGTCTGTTACTCAAAGCCAAAACAATACACCAACACGATATATGTTTGGGCGAGAATGTCTTAAGGCAACAAGATGACCATTGCTCTGACAGTGGCAAAGAAAAGTGTGACACAGTGGCACATAAGCAGAATTCTCAGGAACATATATCCCTCAGGCGCTCAACACGAAAGAGGAAATGTAATGTTGCATTAGACAGTCAAAAGAGGGGGAGAAAACAAAACATTAAAAGCAAGAAATAGGTTTTGCCCGATTACCAGAAAGTTCAATTAAAGGTCCTTTTGCAATATGCATTCTGTTATTTTGAAAAGCCTTTTAAGTTATTTCTATATATAATTGCAAATAAAAGCTTTTTTTTGTATGGTAGCATATTTGCAGAACTGACTTGCTGGAGGAGCCAGCAAGAAACATAATAGAGAGTTCCTAACAATTATTCTTGTTTGTTTTTTGTAACACAAATAAACATTTAAAGTGTTGATCTGCTTTTGAATGAATTGTATTGTGCCATGCAGCCAGGGATAAACAGTAAACTGTGTTTGAGAAGGTGAAATTCAAGAGCACTTTTAGCATTCGGTTACACACTTCACCAAACTAATATATGTTTGAAGGGTGTCAAGCATAGGCGGAGGGCGATTTTTTTGTTTGGGGAGGCTACACATGGGCCATACATAGACCGACCTAAAGCTAATGTGAGACTTAGTTGATTTGCTGCTGGTGTAAAAAATGAACCTCACAACTACCCCCACTGACTTCCATGTATTCTGTGCAAAAATGCGGGTAGTATTTTTTTTCCCCCCTAAACTGGTTAGGATGTAAAAGTATTCATATGTGCACTTCTGTGAGGGGTTCTCCATCCATTTGTGTTGATCAGTTAGGTCCATGTGTGTGATCAGTTAGGTCAAACGTGTAGTTCACCTTTAAATTAATTTTTAATATAATGTAAGCATGGATATTCGGAGACTATTTGCAATTGGTTCACTTTTGTAATGGTTTTTCATTCAGATTTTTTTTCATAAGCTCTACATTTGGATTTTTGGCAGCTATCTGGTTGCTTAGAGTGTTATTTACACT
The DNA here is from genome assembly GCF_000004195.4 of Xenopus tropicalis. Lineage (NCBI taxonomy): Eukaryota > Metazoa > Chordata > Amphibia > Anura > Pipidae > Xenopus > Xenopus tropicalis. The sequence goes on along the minus strand of NC_030682.2, from coordinate 77,162,709 downwards.
AGCAACCCAGTAGTGGTTTTAACAAGAGATAGGAATATGAATATTTAAGGGGCTGCATGGAAAAATAATTAATTAAAAATTACAATAACAATAAAATTATAGCCTCACAGAGCAATACTTTGCCTGCTGGTGTCAGTGACCCCCATTGGAAAGCTGGAAAGAGGCAGAAGAGAGATGCAAACTATTCAAAAACGATAAAAATTAATTATGAAGACCAATTGCAAATTTGCTAGGAATAGCCCAATCTAAAACCTAGTAAAAATTAAATTAAAAGTGAACCACCCCTTTAGGGCTCTGCCACACAGGGTGATTATTTGCCCGCGACAAATCTCCGTTGTCGCTGGTGAATAATATCCCTGTGGCCCAGAGCTCTTAGATGTGTTTAAGTTAGTTTGATAGACAGGCAGGCAGTGGGTACTGACATCCAAGGCACATTATATGCAGTGAGAATCAGTGGTTACACATGAAACATATTCAGGCCCTGCCACTATAACACAGGCACTGATACACACCATTGGCTCCAATGTAACTAACTACAAATTAACAAAACAATGACAAAAGTAAAGCAAAAATATTAAGTGCAAAAAACAAAAACAACAAATGTATAAAGGTACAATTAGGTTTTTCAAGAGTTAACTGACCATACATCTGTTAGGGTAGGTAATAGGCATATTATAGATGTCAGGTGAGAATAAACAATTTAATTTAATTCACTGATTCAGACAGTGCTGTTGTTGCATTTGCAAGTGTCAAATCAAAACGGTGGGAGCTGAGTAAAAATGTTTCCATTATTTAGATTTTTTAAATAAGTCTGCCAAATACAGATTTTGTGAAACTGGAGTTGAATAAAGTATACATTTAATTATTATTGTAGGATGTCAGGTCTTTTTAAAACCACACACACATATATACTGCTTCAATGGCGCATAGTAATTGTGTTTGCATCCATATAAATGCATTTGTGTTTGTGGCGTCGCCCTCCCACATATTCTGCATGCATCGTGACACCTAGGCTGAGAGTTGTCAGAAAATGTAATGCTCGTACTGTTCTGTCACAATTAACAGATGAGGAAATCAGACTCAGATACAGGCTAGGTCGAACAGCTATTTCAGAATTATGTGACAAAATCAAACATTACCTAGAGCCAGCCACAAAGTACAGCCTTCCTATTCCTGGAATTTCAAAACTATTAGGGACATTACACGTTCTTGCATCTGGGTCATTCCAGACAACTAATAGTGCATGCACTGGCTACAGTCAGCCATAATTTTCAAAACATTTAAAAGTTGTCCTGGCTGGTATTTGCAGTTTAGCACCAGAGCTGCTACAATATGACATGGATCCTGCAAATTTGGCCAAGATCAAGAGTGATTTCTACAGTATTGCTCAAATGCCAAGGGTTTCATTCAATTAATGTACAGGTAGGTGCCAATATATTTTGATATATAATTAAACCTTTTACATGCTTTTCAAGTTAACCTTATTGATTGTAAACTTCCTTTAAAGGAGAAAGAAATGTACAAACTAAGTAACCTTTATCAGAAAGGACTATGTAAATACAGCCATAAGCACTTACAGAAACGCTGCACTGAGTTCCCTGTGAAAATATTAATTGGGTCTGTTTTCCTATGCCTGAGACACGCAGCTCTCTGCTCTCTCCCCTCTCCTGCTCCCCCCTCCCTCAAGAATGCTAAGAACTCCCTCCCCCCCTTAGGAATGTGGATCTGAGCCAATCAGCAGGAAGCTGTCTTACTAACTGAGCATGTTCAGTTGGTCTGGGTGTGCAGGAGTGAGGCATTATGGGAAATGTATTTACACAGCTCAGCATTTTTTCTTCCTGTTTGGCTTCTGATTATCTGAACATATAAAATATGGGGAGACTTAAGGGCACTATTGAGACAACTGAAGGTATGCCTGCATCTTGAGATTAACTCTTTACTAGCCTTTCCTTCTCCTTTAACATCAACAAAAAAGGTTGTCTGTGATGCATCGTGCAGAATCCTGGATGTTGTTTCCAAATACCCTGGATCGACACACGACTCTTTCATGGAACTCGAACATGAAAGACTGCAATCAGGAGAAGCTGGAAGTGGATGGCTGCTTGGTTGGTATAATTTTTCTTTTACATTTTAGTCACATGTAACACATTTTTTTTTTTAATTCTTAATTAAAGGGCACCTTTTATAACACATGATTTTTTTTTAAAAAAAATGCATTTATATACTCTACTAAGTGAAGACACCCATACAAAAAAAAGCATATTATTTGTGTCACAGAACTTAACTAGTAAATTTAAAGTAAACGTAAATTTCATACCATCTTCAACAAAATATGTGGATTAGATATTAGAAAGAAGTCTCATACCTTGATTTAGTTATTGTAAACCTTGTATACTTTAAGAACCTTTAAAAAAAATCATATACCATGGGGAGGGCTTGTAAAATTATGTTCCAATTGTTCTGTTATGTTCTGTTTCCTATTCTAATAAACACACAAAGACTGCTTCATACAAGTGTGTGACCTGTACTAGTATTTTGACCTTAGGCTCCTTGGCTAATTTGTACTGTACATTTTTATTTCATTTAACAATGTAATGCAAAATTTGGACTAAGCTTTTAGTATAGATAATTTAAAATAATCCCAACTCATGTATATTAAATTATTTTATTATTTTTCATGTTTTAAGGAGACAGTGGTTATTCTGTTAAACCATGGCTTATAACACCACTACTAAATCCTCAAAATGAATCTGAAGAGAATTTTAATAGCAGCCATAAGGTGTATAATTGAAAGAACATTTGGTATTCTGAAATTGGTTCAGATGTTTGGACAAAGCAGGGGGTGCCTTAATGTATGAACCAGTAAAAGTCTGTGAGATTATTTTTTGCTGCTGCATTGTCATGATCTCCCTGAGGAGATGCCATGGAGTACCAAGAAGTTGGGAGCCTGAAGGCTGGGTAACCCAGCGTGTAACCCAGCGTGTAACCATATACCACAGAACTGGTGTCAGAGGCCATGATGATTAGTGAAAGGAGCTTTAATAAACGTAGTGAAGTAACAGTGCACACGATGGATATACACACTTGAATAGTAGAAACGGCAGGCAGAGACGGAATCCAAAGGTCAGGGCTAGCAGCAATCAAACAAAGTCGAGGACAGGCCAAGGTCAGAACCAGGGAATCAGAACAGGACAAGAAAGGGCACCGGAGAACAGGAACAGGGCAGGGAGCAGGAACAGGACACAGAATCTGGAACTTGGAACCAGAAGGGGGTCATGAGAATAATCACAGGAACTAGGGAATCAGTGGCAGGGTCACAGGAACAGCTTAATGACCAAGCAAGGTGCAATGGTCAGGGACAGGCTTATAAAGGGTCATAATTAGGAGATTGGAAACACATGAGGTAGGCGGAGGAAAGGGAGCAAACAGAATACTAGGAGAGACAAGAGAATTAGTCAAAATCAGACCAAAATGCCTCCAGTGGCTCAGGAGGTAAATGCATGTTGCCAGAAACACATCAAACCGTGTTCGAATCCCAGCTGATCCTGCCATGCATCCTGCACAATTTTGCCCTCCTGCATAACGAAAACATGGAGGTTGCACAGGATCTGACTCCACAAACAGAGGATATCATTGAGCCAAATCGGGAAACAAATGAAGAAGGTGTGCTGATACACAGGCAACTTATTCGTGATTTTTTTAGTGGTAAGTTTCTTTAATGTTAATATTACATTTCCTGTGTCTGCAGTTTCAGTCAAGCAGGCCAGAGTGCAATGTGCTAAATCTGAAATTATATATTAATTTTGATGTAAAAATTCTCTACACTACAGCATCAGTCTAATGTAAGTTAATATTGTATGAAAATAATTGGTCTTTAATGAGATTAATGAATTCAGCTCAGCAGGGACAATTAGCATAAATGTAACAACTACTTAATCAATTTAGAAAAGGCTACAAGATGACTGAGAATTCAGCCCTAGCTCATTTACAACCAAAAAAGAAGTGACAACATCTTCAAAATTAGTACATTGAACAAAAAGATAAATGTAACAGATTATTCAGACTGTAAGTAGTAAAGCACTATTCTGTTTGAATGACCACCTGTACACAATCTTATGTCAAACTGCCAATTTAATAAATGTAAAAAAATACAAGAAATAAAGGCATAGTGCAAAATGTAAAGCATACTGATATGTTTGTGAAAATATAATTACTTAATATTTTTACATGTATTTCATTTTTTATTTTGCAGATGCATAATTGCGGACAAAAATGCAGAAAATCTGAATTAAAAAAATGAAATAAAGATGACAACATAAATGACAGCTGCATTCAATTATAAAAAAACATATTCCAATACTTCATCAAACTGAGCACTTCATAATAGTCACACACACTTTCAGGGTTAACTTTATGGTATAAAGTTCTGTATTGTTATAAAAAATTCTATGTAAGAAATGACACTAAGGGGCCCATTTACTTACTCACGAACGGGCCGAATGCGTCCGATTGCGTTTTTTTCGTAATGATCGGTATTTTGCGATTTTTTCGGAAAATTATCGCGACTTTTTCGTTACCAATACGATTTTTGCGGAAAAACGCGAGTTTTTCGTAGCCATTCCGAAAGTTGCGATTTTTTTCGTAGTGTTAAAACTTGCGCAAAAAGTTGCGATGTTTTCGTAGTGTTAAAACTTGCGCAAAACATCGCGCCTTTTAAGTTTTAACGCTACGAAAAAAGCGCAACTTTTCGCGCAAGTTTTAACGCTACGAAAAAATCGCAACTTTCGGAATGGCTACGAAAAACTCGCGTTTTTTCGCGCAAATCGTATTGGTAACGAAAAAGTCGCGATAATTTCCGAAAAGTCGTAAAGGCGCCGAAAAAATCGCAAAAAATACGAAAAAGTCGCAAAATGTTCGTTTTCAATCGGAATTTTTCCAATTCGGTCGGAATTCGTGTCTTAGTAAATCAGCCCCTAAGTAACCCATAGCAACCAAAAAGATATTTGCTTTTAAACAGGTGAGCAGAAAATTATACCTGTTAATTTGTTGCTATCATTTACTGGTACTTGGCAACCTTAGTACTCCCTTTTATTACATAACCCCCTATGGGTGTATCATTTACTATTAATAACAGTACTAATAAAGACATATGCCCCTTTTATGTTACTCAACTGTAAATACACTTGGTCTAATCATTAAAATGGATAAAATAATGAACAATAATAATTATGCTTTTTGAAAAAATGTTGCATTATGTGCAAATATATCTGCCATTCTTAATATGAGAGCACACTGGCATTGGTCTAAGAAATCCATAACAACTACATGCTTCCTAACAAAACAACCTAGTCAGTTGTTGTTTAAATTAAAAAAAGATATGAAAGACTCCATCACATTAACATTTCATGTCAAGGGCAACTGCCTTTATAAAAAGAATAAAGTTGAAAATGGTGAAAGCAAATGATGAATGACGCCCCTGGCCACACACCCCCAGAAAATGTAATTGCTTGTGAAATTATTTCCCAGTATTTGCGACATGCGCATTAAAAGAAAAAAACCCCACACAATGTAACGCATATGCAATTGCGAGTGCGCACAAAATGGTGTGTAATCATGAATGCGTCAGTTTGTGCACTGCGCTGCATTGATAAATGAGCCCCACTACTGCGTCAGCCTGCAGGCACACCAAGCAGATTTCAGTGCTAAAATGCATGCGTGTGTTTCGCCACCAAATATGGCTTCAAGTGTCTGTACCCGGTCTGACACAGTAGCTCTGGATATGATCACAGAAGGAGGCTGATGCTAGCAGAGGAGTGTCAGCAAAAAGCAGACCTGTGGATAAATGCAGACCGAAAATCAGCCCTGTATGGCATTAGCTTAAAAGTCTACTTTTGCTGACACTCCAGCAAGTATACCATTTCATAGCAGAACTGTTTTCATCAATGTGCAATAGACTGACAACAATACAATATTTAGAAGAATTTGTTTGAAGGCTTTATTCCCTGTTTGTGAAATATAAGAATATAACGTACCAAATGTAGCAATGAAAATGTTATCTGCAAATCGTTATGTTCTTTTTTTGGGTTTATTTTATGCCACCAAATTATATTTCAGCAGGGAATCTACTATACAGACATTATCTAGTTGAACATAAAAACACAATGAGCCACGAAAGATACTAAGCAGAAGAATATACTAAAACAGTGAGTGCTTTGTTTTGCTGTTTACATAGTGTAATTACATCACCCCCGTGGCTTCTTTACCTAAAACACATGAATATTTTTATCATTAAATTAATGAAAGAATCTGCATGTTGGGTTCTTTGGATGCTTTGATAAATTCAATATGTCTTGGATTTAAAACATAGGGCAGAACAGAGGCATACAGCCAATTTATACTTGATTTTGAGATATGATGAATGCATATTTTAAAAAACTATAATTAGGTAAATTATCTACAGAAAAGAGAAAGAAAATGAATCCAGCCTATTCATAAAAAAAGCTTACTTTAAGAAATCAGAGAAATCTGGCATAAAGCCTATATACTGTATTACCTATATACGAGGTCAGACTGGACCACCAGGATACTGTGAGAAAGCCCGGTGGGCCCCAATGCCTCAGCTCTGTCAAGTGAGAGTGGGCATATATGTGATGACAGTGGTGGAATATAACAGGGGTGATGTGGACAGCTGCCCAGGGGCCCATGGGTCTGGAGGGCCCAAAGCTACTCAAATCTTGATCAACTTCAGATCAACAATCACTCACTCTTGATCTTATTTCTCTTACATATAAACTGTTAAGCACCAGAAATTATCTCACCCAGATCTCACCTCTTCTAGTCCATGGTCTCTGCAATGTTGCTAAAGGAACTTAAACCCCAAAACAATAACAGAATTTATTTTATTTCCCTTTTCACTTCTCTGCTCTACAGTTTCTTTTCTAGAAAATACCATCTACAGTGGTACAAATAAAAATGTATATAGTACAGGTATACTATTTGCTGCAACTAAAAAACATAGTATATTGTAATAGTTTCAATGACTCACGAATACTTTCCCCACATTCTTCCACTATTTTCTGTATTTCCAACGCAGTACATATTTTCTATTATTAACAAAAAATGAAGACACCTAATTGTAGACCATTAACGTCAAAATTTAAGTCATTGATACATTTAAAGGATTTAAACATTTAAGTAATACTTTGTAGTTTGAAAAACTGAAATAAATGGACCTTCTAGTTAAAGATTTTACTCTTTGACTCTTTTCACTTCACAATATTGTTCTTGTAGTTACAATGTTATCCAGAAATTGTAACTTTTTTAAATAAAGTGTGCAATCGATAATGTGCAAATGGAAAGTACCTTTTGTTCCATTTGTGGACATAGACTGTATAAAAGTTGCTTTTCTAAATATTGTCGCCTACCTACAAAGTATGCGAACAACCGATTCTCCAGCATCTTATTCTCAAATCAAAGATAATAGCAATTAGGTCATTCTTTTCTTCCCATAACAGCATCTTTCATTCTATGAAGGCTGTCCACTTTATTATGGATAGAATTTGCTTTACTTCAAGCACAAGAGCATTAGTAAGGTTGGGAACTGTTGGGGAAAGGGCCTGGCTTGCAGTAGGCATTCCAATGCATCCCACTGTTCAGTTGGTTGGAAAAAAAAGTCTCTGTGCAACCAAGTTCTACTACTTCCATATCTGCAAATCAATTCTGTATTGACCTTAAATTGAGCAGGGAGGTTATTAACCTGCTGAAAAAGCAAAGGGTTTTCCCCAAACTCTTGTGACATAGTAGCAAGCATGAACATTGTCAAAAATACCATTGTATTATATGGTGGCACCAATGTCAGCAATGATGACTATTGCTTAAATAAAATATTTCACATGATTTTGGTCATATAGTGTATTTGTAGATTATTCCTAAACATATGTTTGCCAAGTACAAGAATTGACCACACCTAAAACAAAGCTGTCTGTGTTTAATATCTTCCCCATTTATGTAAGGAAATGTTTGATGCTGTGGCTCCATAGCACACTGCTTTGTAACTTATTACAATGTCAGTTATAACAGTAAATTGTTAAGTAAAACCATTTGCATGTGCTTTTCATTAAATTTTGGCATAACCAATTGATCCAGTATGGAACTGAAAAGCAGAATGTAAGTCACATTTTCATAAAAATGTAACACGTGACAAAGACAAAATACCCCGGATATAAACTTGTAGGCAAGTGAAAACTACATGGAAAACTATAATGTATTAATTCTAAACAGATTTTACAATAATGGGGCATAGTGTTGTATTTATTTGAATCCATATTCAAAAATGTTTAAAACTATACTTGAATCCATATTTATATAAACCACAACTGATAAACAACAAATCCATAGGGTATATATAATAAGCCTTAAAATGAAGTGTAAACTATAACCATGAAGCCCTATAACCAAGGGCTTAAGATTCATGTCCCCAAAATTATCTCCCCAGGTTTACAACCTTCTTTTTTTTACTAAACCTTTAACTCTACTTACTAGCTTGAGAGCGTGAAAAATATAAACTAAATTTGACCCTGAATAAATAATCTTGCAGTTGTAAGCAGATATGCACAGCACATGGTTCAAGGCATTTAGCATTTTAACTTATTAATAAACAGGAATGCTATATGTACTTAATAACAGTCAAACTTTTAACCAGGATCATTTTACAAAGCATACTGTGGACAAGCAAATCAGTAACTGCACTTTTTAAGTATATCCCTAGTACAACGGTTGATCCGTTGAGTGTATTTTTTAGGTGTCGATTCAATCTCTGCATTCCACCTTATGCTTTATAATGAAACCTATATCCTGCAGAGGGCTTAAAATGTATACTTACCACAATTATTATTTCTTCTGCATCCCTTCCATGTTAGTATACATGGGCAGTATTGCCCCTCCCAGCCAGGAGATAGGACCTATACTAAAGCCAATCAAAATGAGTCCTTACCTATAAAACCACCTGCTTTGCTCCTCAACTTTGTTATTTTTTGTCCTACTGGACAGGAGGAAGGATCCCATTCTACACCCATTTTGTCATTTTATTTATTTATTTACCTTTGTGTGCACGCAAAGGGAGGATTCCCAGGTAATGGGGAAAAATTTACCTGATGCCCTAATAAGCAAAGTAGGTAAACTGTTGCCTATTGGGAAGAAATGCAGGTGTGGACGTACCCATGGTCTTAGCCCTCTGCTAAAATAGCCCCCCTGCTGTATGCCCAAAAATGCACAGTATTCAAACCTGAATCCAGTGAGTATGATTCTTTAGTATCCACTGTGTGTTTGAAATGCTCAGTGCACTGGGAAGTCTGCATACTAATGAGCTAATTATGTCCTTCAGCTGAAAGCTGGTTCTTGTAGGAGTTTAAATCCTATTGACTACTATCTGCATGTGCTTCTTTAGGCTAATGTCAGACCAGGTGTGTGGTATATATTTTCGGCAAGCTGAAAAATGCTTGCTGAAAATACCGCCATACGCCTCCTACCTGTGCTGCACCCAAATGAATGGAATACACTCGGTGCAGGCACATGTACAGTAGCCGAAATACGGCTACTGCGGATATCGGCTACATGTGCCTGCACCCAAGCGTATTCCATTCATTTGGGTGCAGCACAGGTAGGAGGCGTATGGCGGTATTTTCAGCAAGCATTTTTCAGCTTGCCAAAAATATACGCCATACACCTGGTGTGACATTAGCTTTAGGGCTCTTTGCTTTATTGTGAGTCCTCTGTGCAAACACAATTGTATGGGTGTTTATTATTACACCAGGTGCTTCCAGGACTGGCTGGAGGTTACACTGCTATAGCAGTATGGTATCTCCTTCCTTTCTTATAGGGAGTCTGCACCTAATAAGCAACCTTTTTGCTATTGTAGTGTGATATTCAAGGATTTTTTTTGTGAGTCCTCTGTGCAGAAACAGCAGGTATGGCGGCTCATTATTACACCATGTGCTATGAAACCAGTTGTATTCCAACTACTCATAATTGTGTGGGCTGCTGCATCACCAACCTCTTATCTGGTGTGTTTACAGGCATTTACTTACGTGTCGGCTAGAATGATAGGAGACAACATTGGTAAACATTTGAGATTGCAATGTGGCTGCCATTTTGCAAGGCCCTTGGCTTGCATGGCAGCTGACATTTTGCTATGGCCCTTGACTTGCGTGGGAGCTGGTCCTTGTTTTGGCCTTTGGCTTGCTTGTCTGCTAGTCCTTGTTGTTGCCTTTGGCTTGCATGGCCCCTGATCCTTGTTATGGCCTTGGGCTTCCTTGGCAGCTGCAATATCAAAATTGCAGCACTCCTATTTCATATTCATAAAACCACCTTTATTTCACATATGGCACAGACACAGCAACGTTTCGAACCTCCTGGCACTTTCTCAAGTTAACAAAGAATTTAAGACACCTACAGCTCACTTACTGTAAATATTCAAATATAACATTGCCCCCTAGTGGTTATCCAGTTATATAATGCTTGAAACAATGTATGTATGTATATCAAAATCATTCTAAATCCAGTATTGCAGTTTAGCTACCTCCTTCAGGCAGGCTATCACTATGTGCTCCTATTGTAGCACTAATTACACGTAGACATCATATAGAATAATGGAGGACACCTGACACAATGCAGGGCTTTGCTGCAAATTAGTGTTTATTAGTGTGTTCCACTACATGTTTCGGGAAAAGCCCTTTTTCAAGTGAACAACATAACATCTGAACAAATAACATTTAAATGGTTCCAAGACCCAAGTCCAACCTCCATCTTAACACCATTGGTTCCAAGCAGTCCAAGGGAAGGGTTACTGCTCAGTTAGGAGCCTGAACCCAGAAAAACACTTCAAAGTCCAAATTATTTTTTTATACATGGCCCAGGAACTACCAAGCAGTTGGTCATCCAGCACAGTGTAGCTTTAAAAGAAATACATATACCAGGCACAAGCACAATACAATTACTGCCTATTTTAACTGATACTAATTTTCTACTTGGGTGTCTTACCACACGCTGACCAAGTCTCACTAGGGCGGTTCATTTATATCTGTAAAAGAACAGAGGTTACCATTAGTAGTGTGTAGTTTACAAAAAACATTTTACACTTCATGCATCATTTAAACCGTTAGGCACTAAACTTTTCAGTTTTTTATCCATACTGCCTCTTTTTGCAAGAGCAGTTTTGTTATATTCCCCCTTGAGGGGTCTTTAACTACCTCTAGCACCATTCAGCGCACTTGCGATTGTTTATGCTTTAATTGGTAGAAATGTCTGGAAACTGCTGTATCAAAGCGGATCCTGCTTTAAAATTTCTAATGTCCCCCTTATGTTCTTTTATCCTGGTCATGACAGGTCTGTTAGTTTGGCCAACATATACCTTGCCGCAGGGACATTTAATCATGTAGATCACACTCTTTGTTTCACATGTTAAAAAGTGTTTTAACTTTATAGGGTAACCTGTTGTTGGATGGTTAAACTTATCACCCTTAATTACCCCAGAGCAGCATACGCAATTAAGATATGGTGCTGTGCCCCACTTTGGAGTATCCAAGAATAACTGCTTTCCATCTTTCCTTTTATATTCACTTGGGCATAGGATATCCTTTAATGTACTGCCCTGTTTATAGCTAAAATTTCTTATCCCCCTGCACTATTGGCCAGTACTGCTTAACCAAAGTTTCCAGTTTCTTGCTAACTTCACAGTACTTGCTGACAAAAATGGGTTGCATTTGGCTCACATTGTGTTTGAAACAAAGTTAAAAACATCCCTTTAACACATCCCTTTAACAACATACAATGTTACCCTTTACCGGCTAATTCATAATATACAGATACAGTTAATACATTCTCATAAATAGTAAAGGAAAAAGGTAACCTACTTTGCTTCATTATTCCCCATGTATTTGCTGATTTTCAGTAGCCACTAGGGATAAAAAGGTATAAACATAATAAATAATTAAAGGAGAAGGAAAGGCTAAGTCACTTAGGGGTGCCAAAATGTTGGGCACCCCCAAGTGACTTTAATTGCTTACCTTGTACCCCGGGCTGGTGCCCCTGTTCAGAGAAAACTGCACCAGCCCGGGGTACCTGTAGTGAGTGCTTGCTCCTTCCGTGTTTGCTCTGCTGGCAAAATCCCTGGGCCGGCGCATGCACAGTAGAGTGAAAAGACGACTTTTTTGTTAAAAAAAAGCGCGAACACGGAAGAGGAAGCGCTCGCTGCAGGTACCCCGCACTGGTGTTCTCTGAACAGAGGTAAGCGCTTAAAGTCACTTGGGGTGCCGAACATTTTGGCACCCCCAAGTAACTTAGCCTTTCCTTCTCCTTTAAAAACAACCTGTGCCACATTTATATCAGTGGACCTAATTTGTACTTTTTATTCAGACCCCTGGGTAGTGTTCCTAGTCTCCTAATCCAACTTACTTCACATTTCAGAAGTTGTTTAATTCTATCTACTCCACTCCTGGGTTTGGGGACATGCTGCATCCCCTGAAAACGCAATAGGGCCACTGTGTGTCCCACATCTACTAAATGACTAGCCACGGGGCTTTGTCTCACATGCATAAGTCCACATGGACATTTGAGGGCATACACAACATATGATGTATGTTTTGTCCACATACATAAGTTCGCATGGACATTTAAGGGCATACACAACATATGAAGACAAGCAAGTGTTATAACCTCTTATTTTAATCACTGTCCCCTTGTGGGGATGATATCCCCTTTTAAACAGCTATTGCAATGTTTACATGATAAACAGGGAAAAGTACCACTTTTTTATCATAATTTTATCATAATGTACTTTGTCTTGATGTTCTACCCAAGCCAACATCTGCCCTAACCCAATTTTCTCTCAGTGATCGTGCCTTTTTATGTGAGATTAATGGTGGGTTTTGAAATGCTGTCACACTACGGTAGGGAATTTGACCGTTAATATATTACAGTATTTACTTTCTTCCCAATTTGTCTAGGCAGACTATTATATCCATTCAAAAATGTTAAGTGTTTTTGCCCTTTTTTTAAACTCACTTTTCAATGGACAAGCTATCACTTCCCCTTTACATTTTTTCAAAACCTTCCTAGGATTTCCTCTATCTACAAATTAAATCTAAAACAACTGGACTTTTCTGAATTTTTATTGAAACCGCTTCTCCACCTATCCAAGTGGCTTCTTCAGTTCAAATGACTGATGAGGAATTCCACGGCATTTGAACCCTTGAGGGTAGTACAGTCACAGACATCCAATCACAATGGTTTTTTATTGAACTTATTCAGTTAGGTATTGGCTGAAACTGGCAGGTGTAAGAAGGAATGATCCAGTCACAATGGTACCATGATTCTTATTGATGCAGGTGTTAATCCTTCAAAGTACATGACTTGAAGTGTGAACTGTTGTGAAACTGCCGGGGTAAGGATGTAAAAACGGCATTGTATGTTGATGAAAAGCAGTGTCGCAGGCCTCCTCCTCTGTTCAGGGATGGTTTTTCCAGGCTGGCATAAATGGCCTCTTTCATACCTTTTTTAACCACCTGTCCTCTCGGTCCAAAATATGCACATTACTATCCTCAAAGGGGTGTCCTTTTTCCTTGAGGTGTAGATAGACTGCTTTAGATAGACTGCCCCTATTAAAGGTATTTACAGAATCTGCCATTACAACATCACTAGGAAGGGCATTCCATAATCTCACTGCCTTCACTGTGAAAAACCACCTATGCTGCTTCAAATGGAAGCCTCTAATCTCCCTCTAATCTAAAGGGGTGGCCTCTGGTGCGTTGATTGTTTTTATGGGAAAAAAGAACATCCCCCATCTGCCTATAATCCCCTCTAATGTACTTTTACAGAGTAATCATGCAAGCACCTTTTTTGCAGAGAAAACAACCCCAACCTCAACAGTCTAACCTCTAACCTCTAACATTTAAAAACAATTTTGATTACATACACATGAAGGTTAAAACAGAATGTAAAAACTGCTGTAACAATTTTTCAGTATTACAGTACTCTGAAACCATTATGTTATAGCAGTGTTATAGCAGTTATCCTCCGCACTTGTGATTATTGAGACTGTGCAGCCATCATGTAAAATAAGTTTATGACACCAACATGGATTTATCAGCTAGAACAAAGAATTCATACAAAGGCAAAAAATTATCTGTTTCAGTTAATTAACAAAGTGGTTTCCATGCCAAGCACATTGAGAAACATATGACAGATGTGAAAGTATACACAGCTGTAGGATGCCAGAAGCAGGTGGTAAAAGGTGGAGAGATAAATGTCTTGCAGATGTCAAGTCCTGGCATCTCTATTTAGGCAGAACAATGGAAACAGAACTACAGTATGCAATGTTCGCTTTTCTTTCACTCACAGTCAATTCTTGTGGGGTTATACTCTTGCAGGTATGAATCAGAATATGAAACAGCTGCCAAAGGCAAAATATTGCAATGATGAACTGATTCAGTGTTATCTCTGGAATAGGTATAGACTGTCTTATCAGTATGTCAACAGTTAGTTAAACAAGGCACATGCATCATTAAAGCTACGCATTTCATATTATATGTTGTCTTAGTTATTAAATAGACAAAAAGAATACATTTAATTTGTGGTGCAGTGATCACTGCACTGAATTCTGATTTTCCATTGTATTCTGTTTTAGTTGGAAAAATTACAGATGTCTCCAAGTTTATTACTGACAAGGTGTTAGGAGCGCCCAATGGCACTTCTCTCTCCTCTGGCATGGTTTCCAAAATGTCGGCACCCATGGGAAATCGGTGTGCAGGCACGTGATGTCATCATGACATGCCTGGTGTGAAATTCAGTGCTGAATATAGGTCCTGCGTGAAGTTCCTGGGTGCACCTGTGCTGTTCTGACTTGAACCTCCTGGTTTGCTAACCTTTCTGCATTGTGCCTGACTATGTTCATTGCTGCCTGCCTCGGCCTTTTGCCTGAATACGACTTTGAGCTTTCTTATCTACCTACTAATTTAATACACAGATGGCTACGCTTCTCTCCAGTTGGAATTGTGGTTTGTAAACCTGTACCTCCCGTTACAGTAACAAAGTTGGAAAAGGAATGTGGGTCCTGTTTCATTGGGGATTTGTTTATTCCAGATGACTGCAATAAACTACTGATTGATTGTTATGGGTTTTCAAACTAGAGTAAAGTATGACAATGCTACTATTAGGTGGTCTTTAATAGAAAGTTTTTGGACACACCACAGGTGTATTTCATAATAAGTTAATTAAAATTATACCTTTATCAAAATATAATATAGGGGCATAAAGAATATAGGAGCTTAGAACATCAATCAATGTACTAATTGACATTCTGTTTAACACAGGCTAAAAGTAGTGTTCCGTACCAGTTTACCTGCTCTGTTTTCAACTGTATAGGATTTGTAGGGTTTTCTCCTGTTTTTTTTCCTTTGATAAATGTAAATAAATCCTATACAGGCATAGGATCTGTTATCTGGAAACCCATTATCCAGAAAGCTCCAAATTACAGGAAGGCCATGTCCCATTGACTCAGTTTTAAGCAAATAATTCACATTTTTAAAAATGTATTCCCTTTTCTCTGTAATAATAAAACAGTACAATGGATGTGATGGTATCAAATATATATTTAATTCTTTTGAGGGCAAAACAATCCTAAGCATTATACCCCGAGTGATGTGTCATCCTATAACAATGCACTCATTTTGGCCAATCCTAATACTTTTTTCAAAATTGAAGATTGTGTTTATTTGCAATGTCTCTGTACCACTAAGGGCTATATCGCCACAACAGACACTTCAGCAATATGGCCCCAGAGGTACACGCGCTAAGCAAGGGAAAGAAACTCTGATAAGCTGCAATAGGTCACAAAATGTACAGCGGCACAGATGCAACTTGCTATCGTTGCCCCATTCCTGTAGCTTCTCTTTATTGCTTTAAAAGACAGTAGAGGAACTGGGTCATTTGTCATGCAGCAAGGAGTGGAAAAACATAATTGTTATAATAAAAAAAATTAGGAAATCACAAGTAAATCTGGCATGTTATTGTTATATATATATTCACCAAAAATGGAATAGGTTTATTCAGAGCATTAACTTTTGGAGTGTCTGGCAGCCAACACATAAAACTAAAATGCACACAGTTCTGAGAAAACAGTTCCTGTGATTGATGTAACTTATGATTAATATTGTTGTCAGGTTTTTTTTCTTCTACCCAAAATCTCTATAGTATTTTGCAGGCAAATATCACCCTGACAGATGTTAATTTCAGCTGAAATGCTTCTTAAAAACTTTACGTATTACTAAAAATTATGAACACAGCGAGGTTGCACTGTGAATGTTTTAGCTGTTTTACTAATTTAGATCTCAAGCCCATGGAGAATAATGCTAACAAAAATGAAGCTAGGCATGCCAAGGTTACAAAATATCTAGAAAATAATAAATTATTTTTCCTCTGGCAAATGCAAAAGAGTATGCAAATAGTATTAGGTTGTGTTTTGTGTGTACTTTGTACACCATCAACACCCGTGGCGCTTCAACACCTGCCTACCCAGAAAAAGCTCAGGCTGGCAAAATGAAACGTGCGCCAGATGCTTATTTTAACCTAGCAGGGCAGGCAGGAGTTGATGGTGTGGGAGAGGGGAAGAGGGTATGGTTTGGTAAAGGGTGCGTGGTGGTCCTGAATGATGTTGGTGGGTGGTATGGTAGTCAAACAAACCAGTTTAGTCTACAAATCGATACAGCTGTGGGTGGTGCAGTGTTTGATCTTCTTTCTTTCTTCCTACTTGCATTGGTGAACTATAAGGTTTACAGCAGGTTTGGCAGAAGATACATTACTGTAAGGCCACTCATCATGTCCGGGCACGAGGTTCGTAACATGTGCAGGTGTAATGCACACATTACTTGCGTTCCAGCGCGCACCGGCAGTGCTCATGAAGTGGTTATGCACACATCGCTTGCGTTTTGATGCACGGGACATTTCGGACGCACAACGCCGCCGCTGCGTGTGTAATGACGCACGCTACGTCAGCATCTTCTCACGGGACACTTAAAATAACCACAGCAATGAGCTCCTTTCTCTCCACTGCTCACTTTTTCTCTCTCTCTACAGTGGGAAGACAAGATCCTGGTGCTTCCAGCCATCCTGGACTCCGGAGCTAGTGGCTGTTTTTTGGACTCTAAGATTGCAGACTGTCAGAAGATTCCCTTACTGTCCAAGCAACTTCCCCTTCTCATCAGAGTTGCTGATGGTTTACCAATCAGTTCCAGCCCTATTCTAAAGGAATCCATTCCCCTACATGTTTGTGTGAATAAAATCCACTTTGAAGTGTTACGTTTTGATGTGGTGACTTCTCCTCTCTCGCATATTATTATTGGATTACCGTGGTTACGCAAACACAACCCTTAGTGGATTTGGATAAGGGCAAGATTACATTCTCTTCTCATTTTTGCCGTACTAATTGCCTTCATAGCCCCCCTCCTGATCACCAAAAGATCCTCTGAGAAAATTCCTAGTTTACCTTCCGAATACCAAAATCTCTTTCTGGATGTATGATTGTCCTATTGATCTCCTTCCAGGATCTCAAATACCCTTCAGGCGTATCTATCAACTAGCAGAGCCTGAGTTAAAGGTGCTACACGATTATTTGGAAGAGAACCTAGCCAAAGGTTTCATTCACCCGTCGACCTCCCCTGCTGGGGCAGGGATCTTCTTCCTTCTGTATAGGAAGGAGTCAGGCTAGGCTCGATCAATCGATCGTCACATAGTGGATGCTGCTCCTTCCTTTGCCGTATCGCCTTATTTCAAATGATCAGAAGACAAGTTTTAGCAGGTATTTTCTAATATAGCATTCAAAGTACTAAGTGGTTTTCAGGATAGGGCAATTATTGATGCAGGGTAGAATAGATTTTTTACTTAAAAAATTTTAGTGTTATTTTTCCTTTAAAGGTTTCTCACAAATTATTCTTCCCATTACTCAACTGACCAGCTCAAACATGAAGCACAAGCAGCCTTTGAGAAATTCTTTTTCCTTCAGCACCTATCCTTCAGCATCCTGATGCCTCAGAATCTGCAGTAGGGGCTGTACTCTCCCAGAGGATTCCCACGTCTGGAGCCCTCCATCCAGTTGCCTATTTTTCTCAGAAAATAAAAAAATCCGAACAGAATTATGATGTGGCTGATAGAGAACTCCTAGCCATCAAACTTGCTTTGGAGAAGTTAGTAGCTAGTTAAATGCATGGTTCACAGGTGCTGACAGATTCAGAGTAAAGACAGAAAAGTGCATTAGGTGGCCAGCCTAATGGAGAGAAGGAAAAATAGTAGATAGGAAATTTACATTCACCCAAAAGAGATCTCTCAGTCCATGTGAACACTTGCATTAAAACCAATGTAGCAGACTTTAGCACACGTTCTTTTTTCCCATAAAAACAATCAGCCCACCAGAGGTCACCCCTTTAGATTAGAGGAAAGGAGCTTCCATTTGAAGCAGCGTAGGTGGTTTTTCACGGTGAGGGCAGTGAGGTTGTGGAATGCCCTTCCTAGAAATGTGGTAATGGCAGATTCTGTTAATGCCTTTAAGAGGGGCCTGGATGAGTTCTTGATCAATCAGAATATCCAAGGCTATTGTGATACTAATATCTACAGTTAGTACTAGTGGTTGTATATATAGTGTATGTATGTGAGTGTATAGATTGGTAGGTGTGGGTTAAGTGTGCTGGGTTTACTTGGATGGGTTGAACTTAATGGACACTGGTCTTTTTTCAACCCTATGTAACTATGTAACTATGTAACACATTACAGATTATTGTTTTACAATTCATCCTTATCCTATCTTGATTTATACTGACCATAAAAATCTGGAGTATCTCCGTGTCGCTAAGAGGCTTAGGCCTCGACAGGCTCGGTGGGTGCTTTTCTTTATGTGGTTCAATTTTCACCCTACCTATCACCCTGGCTCTAAGAACTTCAAGGCAGATGCCTTATCCAGAATTCACTCTTCTCAAGAAACTACTCTAACTCTACCTGACACTGTTGTTTTGCCACAAAATTTTTTTGTCCATCCAATGCTCCTTGATTGACCAGATTAAACAAGCTTCAGTTTCCATTCCTTCCAGTTGGGAACTAACTCCTAGGGATGGACTATTCCTTTTTAAAGGTAAAATCTTCGTACCTGAAATCCTGCGTCTAGAAGTCCTTCGTACCATTCATGACTCTAAGTTGGCTGGTCACCCTGGTATTAATAAAACTATCATATTAGTCAAAAGACTTTTTTGGTTGCCAAAACGGACTGCTGACTGCGTTAACTATACCAGGTCTTGTGATGTCTGTGCTAGGTCCAAGGACTCACGTACTAAGCCTTTAGGCTTGCTTCTTGCCCTTCCAGTTTCTAGACCATGGGGCTCCATTTCTATGAATTTTATTTCGGACCTACCTCCGTTCTCAGGACAAACCACCATTTTTTTCATAGTGGATCGGTTAACCAAGATGGCTAATTTTATATCCCCTCCCAAGCTTCCTGAGAGACAGCTTTTATCCAAGAGCAATTATGGCTTTAAATATGAAATAGTAGAATGATATTTTCTATTATTATGCCACTGCTTTGAGTTGTTGCTTCCTTCTTTTAAAATCTCGTTGTTTACTATGTGACAATGACAATAAAGATATATTCTATTCTATTCTTCTGCCACCAGCACCACTGAATATTTTGTAAAATAAATTGTTAGATTACATGGGGTGCCCGATGAGATTGTTTCCGATAGAGGAACTCAATTTACGTCTCAGTTTTGGAGATTGTTATGCCAGGCATTACAAATTAAGGTGTCTCTTTCCTCTGCTTTTCCTCTGCTCCCTGGAGGAGTATCTGAGGTGTTTTACTCCCTAACGCCAAGCCGATTGGGCTTCCTTATTACCCCTTGCAGAATTTGCCTATAATAACAGTTTTCATCACTCCATTCAACAATCTCTTATTTTTGCCAATTACGGAATGCATCCTGCCATCTTCCCTTCCTCTTTTAATGAGATTTCGGTTCCTGTCGTGAAAGATTGATTGTTATTTGTAAGAGACGACTTCAAGACTCTTCAGGAATCTATCAAGAAAGCTCAGCAAAGCTTCAAGACGTATGCAGATAAGAAGAGACGCAGAGACCCCGAATTTAAAGTATGTGACAAGGTATGGCTTTCTTCTGAAAATCTTAAATTATCCTTCCTACACGGAAGCTTGGTCATCGCTTTCTTGGCCCTTTTGAGGTTATCAAGCAAACCTGTTGCTTTCCAGTTAAAACTTCCCAACTCTTGGCGTATTAATTCAGTTTTTCATTCAGCCTTATCAAAACCAGTGACTGCTAACTCTTTTGTTGGGAGTTCCAGAGCGTAACAGCGCCGCTCATGACGTGGTTACGTGCGCTACGTCGGCATCACTTTAAAAAGCCACAGCAATAAGCCAACATTGCTCGGTTATCATTTCTGTGTACCCAGCGTTCTACTACTTCTACTAGAAATCCTGTTATTGACCCTCTGCCTGATATTTCGCCTGTTAACCTTGCTGCCTGCCACGACCCGGACCTGTTTTGACTACTCCTTTGCCTACTCCCCAGTACTTCGCTATTCTGCCTTCCAGCCTCTCTCCACTGCTGCGCTTCCTGTCTCATCTTAAGGTTAAGCCTCCAGCCTATTGTAAGGTGCTTGTGGGTGACGTTCTCGTCGGACCAGCTTGGCTTGACAATTACATTTTAGTTACCCTCAGTTTGAGGTGGGTGGGGTTTGATTAGTGGCACCTGAACACACAGCATTAGTAGAACCACTGGGACTCCCGTGAAGCTTGCTCTGGTGGTTGTGGCTCTTTAAAGGAGATATATAGCATAAATTTTTACAAAATGGCAGCAGCACAAGCAGAGAGACACAGAAGGAGGGAGGGGTTTTCCCTGCTGCTGCTGAGTAAAGCCTGTCAGTCTTGCTGTAACCAGTTCCTGTGGGAGACTGAACGACACTCCCATGTCTCATTTGGCTCTGACTTCTGATCAGTGAGCTTGTGTATGCAGCTCTCATATAATGGCAGTTTTAGGAGATGCTTTCAAAACATCTTTCTTTCTGCATCATTTCCCATTTTGAGGGAGGATGAATATTATACCTGAATATGAACTTTATATAAAATGTCTCCTTTAAGTGATTGCTCTTCAAGTGTGTGCTCTATAAGTGGAATTATAAACCACAGGTGTAAATTTACAAAATTACGAAATAAAGGAGTTGAAAACAAGGTAAAAGTTTATTTATTCCATGTCTTTTTTTTCAACCTAGTTTTGCTTAAGAATGAGTGGCAGCAAGATTGAAGGTCTGGCGCAGTATGCAGTCTGCATCTTGAAAGTAGTCTCTTGCTCACTGAGCATAAGCTAGCAGGATCAGATAGTCTGGGGGGAGGAGAACAGTGGAAGGATGGTGAGGCAGTAAGCTGGGTGACAGTTAGAAAATCTAGTGTGGGGAAAAGGAAAATGGAGGCTGCCCCAGGTTTTGTGTATCCCAACAGGTTTGCCTGATTGGATGAAAATGATGGGAGTGTGAACTCTGGACTGGCAGTTCTAGATGGGGCTGATCCCTCTAACTAGTTTCTCTAGTAGTGGTGGGGAGGAGAGTAGAGCTAGGCCTAAACAGATTGTGGTTATAGGGAATTCAATTATTAGGAAAGTTGACAGGGTAATCTGTTCCTGGTTCGCTACAACCGACCAGTTTGCTGTCTTCCTGGTGCCAGGGTTCGGCATGTGGTTGAATGGGTTGACAAATTATTGGGGGGGCTGGGCATGACCCAACTGTCTTTGGTGCATATTGGTACTGATGACAAAATTAATGGTAGGTGGAGGACCTTAAAGAGCGATTTTATGGTTCTAAGATTAGGGAAAGGTCCTCCAGTGTAATTTTTCTGAAGTTTTGCCTATGCCAAGTGCAAGTTTAGGGAGACAGTGGGAGCTTAGGGAGCTAAATGCGTTGCTAAAGTCTTGGTGTAGGAAGGAATGGTTTGGGTTCTTCGAGCACTGGGTTGACTTTTCTTTGGGGTACAATTCAATGGAAGGTGGTCCACTGTGCTAGTGAAGAGAATGCCTAAGTGACTAGAAGACTGTTTAAAATAGGTAAGGGGGGGTGAGCTAGAGTTTTATGGGAAAGCTAGTGTAGACAGGGCAGTAGGATTAAAAAGGGGTCATGGGCCAGGAGTGAGGGGACATGCAGTTTACCAGCTAAGGGGCTTCCACTGTTACAAGGGAAACAGCCTAATATTAACCTTAGATCTAATTCTCCATTACCTAATGTAAGGGAGAAGTAGTAATCTCCGCTGCATGCTGGCTAATGCACGGGGCTTGTCAGATAAATTAGGAGAGCTGGAGTCTATTGCATGTACTAAAAATTATGATTTAATTGATATTACTGAGTGTCATGAACCGTGGGGAATCAAACCCTGGACTTTGTGCTGAACTTTAGATGCATTTGCTTGACGAGTCACAGGAGGTTCTTTGAGCTACGTGGGGTAAGTTGTCCTGATGTGTGTCCAGCAACGTTACCTGCTTCCCTCTTTGCTCCACCCATCTTGTTAATTGCATGTGCTGCTAGTCTTTATAAACCTGCTTCTGGCAATTCCCAGGGCTCGATCATCGTTGCTACTAAGCCTGATCTTGCCATCCTGATTTTGACTTCCGTGACTCTTGACTCCTGATTCCTGCGGTCCCTGTCCCCACCTGGTACTCTGTCTTTGTGGATCTCCCTGGTTTGACCTTCGGCCTGTTTCCTTGACCTTGTTGCCTGCTGCCTGCCACTGACCTCAGCCTGCCTTTAGGACCTTGCCAGTATTCTGCCAGCCCAGACCTATTTGCCTGTTGTTGGACTCTGTTAATATTGCCTCATCACAGGCCTGTATATTACTCTTATTTTTGTTCTGTTTGGTTTTCATTAAATATCTTTGAATTGACCTTACTTGGCTGTCTGGCCGTTAAAGGGAGTTCGGGGGGTTACTTCGCACATAGGCTCCTACCTGCTGGTCCCTCACCAGAGGCCAGTCCTGACACTGAGACCTGGTTGGATGAAACATGTGACTGGACTGTGATTGAAAAAATGCTGCGGAGACCGATCTATTAGGGAGTAACTAAAACACTATGGGGCCGATTCACTAAAGTGCGATAAAACATGCGCTATTTATAGCGTGCGGTAAAAATTTTATCGCGTCTAAATTACGATTCACTATAAGCATACTTGCGCTATTTTACGCGCGATATTGCATGCGTTATTTAACTCGCGATGACTATTTTCAAGCAGTATTTGACGGTACATGTGCTAAATAATGCACGCGCCAGATATGAATAGTAGCTTAGAAATAGTGTATATAAATTGTCGCCGCATATAAATGGTAGCATATAAATGGTAGCATATAAATAGTAGATGCTTATAAATAGTAGCCACTAGTGATGAGCAAATGTGTTCTGGTTATCTTTGGTGAAAAATTTGCAAATCTTTCGAAAGATCCACGAAACGGCAAAAATGTTGTGCGGGCAAAAAAATTGTTGCCCACGACTATTATTTTTTGACGCTTGTGTAAATTTTTGGACGTGTGGTAAATTTTTGTGTGGCAAATTTTTTCATGCGTTTTGCCATTGGCAGATTGTTTTGCGAAACGCATGAAAAAATTCGCCGTAGAAAAATTCGCCGCACGTCCAAAAATTCGCTGCGAATCCATGCCTGGCGAAACATTTCATCACTTGTAGCCGCATATAAATAGTCATGCGAATGAACGCACACCATGTTAGCCATACACGCCAATACTTGCGGAAAATTACTGTATTAAAAATGACCATTTCCCTGCAAACTGGCGGCTGCGTCACTCTAGGGGAAACACATACTTGAATAAATAACACTGCAAAGTCCATATTTTATTGCCAAAAGCTCATTTACTGTACTTTTCTATAATTATTATACCTAGTAATGTATTTTGTGCGAGTAAATATTTACCGCTACATTACTGTATATTTTGGCGACTAAAGATTTACCGCTATAGTACTGTATATTTTGGCGACTAAAAATTTACCACTATAGGACTGTATATTAGTAGCGAAATCCCATACATGCCAAGACTTTAGTAAAATTTAGTAAAAAGACACATCCTTAAATAAATAACACTGTAAGTCCATATTTTATTGCCAAAAACTCATTTACTGTACTTTTCTATAATTTATCGCCTGCCTGTAGTAGGTGTTAATTTTCGCATAGCCTAATGCGATATTTAGCGCACCTAAGTGATTGTGAATCATGTGATCGTATTCTTTTCAGCGCAGAAATTAAAACTAGCGCATGCGGTTGCGCGAAAAATAACGCATGCAATATGGTGACTTAACGCACGCGATAATACTGAATCGCGCGCTAATTATCACGACTAATTTAACGCAAAAAAGCATGCGATAAATTTTATCGCACTTTAGTGAATCAGGCCCTATATTTTAGATGTGCACTTTGCCAGTATAAGGGCATCTCTGCAACGCATCAACTGTGAAAGACTTTTCACAGGGTTAAACACAGAAGAAAAATGGAACATCTTTAAAACATTATTTAACAAGTATACAGGTCAGTATATTCCCCTTGTAAGCAAGGAAAGGCATCGCAAAGCAAAAACTTGATGGTTGAATAAAAGGAAGCAAATAAAGCATGCAAAAAATCAGGCAAGCTGAAATAGAGATGGTAAGGGGTATGGTAGCTAGGAGCAAAATGACACAATTATTTTTAAAATATGTAAATAGTCTTAAAATTAAGCAAAAGGGAAAAAAGTCGCGACGGAAAAGTCGCAAAAATACCGATCATTACGAAAAAACGCGTTCGGATGCTTTCGGTCCGTTCGTGGATTAGTAAATCTGCCCCTACTTGTATGTATGGCACGCCTATTATTATGTGTGCAACTTATGTCTAGTGATGAGCAAATCTGTTCCGTTCCGTTTCGCTTTGCCAAAAAATTCGCAAATCTTTCAAAAGATCAAAGAAACAGCGAAAATGACGTGCGCCAAAAAAATTGTCACCCGCGGCTATTATTTTGTTGCCCGCGGCTATTATTTTGTCGCACAGCTATTCTTTTGTCGCCCGCGGTTATTCTTTTGTCGCCCGCGGCTATTATTTTGTCGCACGGCGACAATTTTTGGACGTTCGGCAAATTTTTTCATCCGTTTCGCGAAACGCAGAAATTCGCCATGAATACAAAATACTTAGGGGTCCGTTTACTAAAGTGGCTTAAATTTAGTGGCACAATTTATACACAGAATAAATGCCAAATATGTTATGGGCAGTTTATTAAACGGGGACAAATATAATATTGCAATTATTCTGGCGCCAAAACATTTGATTGGCAGTTATCACACTCGCCAGAAAATACGCTATGTACTAATTAACACAAGCTTTACTATTCAGCAAAATGGCCTAAAGATAAAATTGTCGCCAGAATATTTGCAAAAATTAAACCCATATAGCATATTGATGCTGTTACTGATAAATGTAAGAGTGGAGGAGAAACTACATGAAAGTATAAAACTACCATATGAATGAAGGCAAAATAATTAGACATTACCCAGTTCAAAAGTATTCTAGCAATAATTTTTTTTTTAAATTTAAAATAAAATGGTTAGGCCTTGCTGGCCTTAATCTCCTCCAGGCTCTGCTCCATTCTGGCCAACTGGGCCTTCACGGTGGCAAGGTCCTCCTGCACGGACCGAAGTGTGAGGTCAATCCGGCAAGGTGTTTGGGTCCCCACATCTTCGGTCTGACACGATGTTCCCTTGTCTGGATCTGCAGGAGGACTTGCCTCTTTCCAGTCTTCAGCCAGGGGAGCATAATGGGCCTGGGGAGAGTCCAGGGGTGCAGCCTCGGGGGCCGCTGGAGCCTCGGGGGCCTGATGACCATCTGGGGGGGCCTGGGGTTGAGGTTGGGCCTCTGGAGGGTGTTGAGGCGCTACATCCAGGTGAAGTTCTGTGAGATAATATTGCAAGATGTTGTTTAAATATATTATACATATATATATATATATATATACATTCATACACAGAGGGCCACCATCAGAAATAACGGGGCCCCCTAAAACATTTGTGATCCTTTCCCAAATTACTCATACTATGGGCCGCTCCCTGGTGCTTCCCCCCTGCTTCCTTCCACTCCCCCCCTGCATACTCTTGCTTCCCACAGGGCCCCCCCAAGCATCCTCCAGTGACCCCCTCCCCGCGTCCTCCTGCTTCCTCCGGCTCCCCTGCATCTCCTATATATATATATATATACTTATTTTACGTATTTTATTTTACTTAACTTTGATCTGTTCTCTGCACATATACACTTTGTTTACACTTGTTACTATGGTTACAATCACTGGTTTTGGCGCCCTTTTTCTGTGGAGGAGTATTTCTAGGGAGGGGTGTGTGTATGGTCTTTTGGTTTGTCCCTGAAGAAGAGTACAGTAAGTACTCGAAACGTTGGATTTTTTCAAATAAATTTTTTCACTAATCATTAAGTCCTTGTGCATGCGGCTCTCTGTCCTTATATATATATATATATACACAGGCATATATACGTATATATACATCTAAATATACATACATATAGATCTTTATATACTTATTTATGCATATTATGTATATATACACGTATGTATATATGTTTTGGGAAATAGATGTGTATATATATGTGTATATGTATTATTTTTTCAAACTGCCACAACATATTTAAAATTACCTCTTTATTGTGAACTTTATTGTGTGTGGTTTTTGAAAAAACATGCATATATACATATATATATATCAATCCAAATGGTGTCCGCACTCCAAGGCTCAATATTCTGCGGGGTGCTAGCCAAAATTATGTCTGTATAGAAAATAATCATCTGTGGCCAGCACACCCTTCAATGTTTCATCAAAATTTTTTTATTGTAGATATATTGTTAAAACCAACGTTTCGGTCCTTATTAGGACCTTTCTCAAGGAGAAGCAGGTTACAGCGGCGAATATTCTGGCGACAGAAGCAGGTTATAACTGCGAATATTCTGGTGACAAAATTAACTTTGCCACTATTCTTGCTATAAAACAGTCTACTTTGGTGGCGTTAAAGTTAGCGACTATTCATAGACTATACTCTTAGACAATTTAAACGCACTTTAGTAAACGGACCCCTTAATGCCCTGTATTGTTTAAGCATTGTTTAATACAGAGAGAGTATAAGGGAGAGTCCTGGGAGTTAGCGAGGCCACTTAGCAGCAACTTGCAGCATTTTAGTATGGTTTTTGTGTCAGAACATGCCTTAGTATTGTTACACTTGAAAGTAAAGGGAATTGATTGGGGCAACAATGAGCAACAAAAAGTGACTGCGTGGCTTGCTTATTGGAGACAACACAATAAAACCATTCTTATATTTTATTTAGATACGGAACTGGAGGTGGGCCTGCAAAGCAGGTACATTTTACCAAGTTTGAGGAGCTGCTGCTGCCTTTTCTCCACAGGGAGAGTGTGCGAGGTGTGTCCGGCACATTTGATTCGGACAGGAATGTTGGCCAAGGTAGGTGTAATGACAATGATACAAGTGTATTTACTCTTGCAGAGAAGCTTAAGATTAATGTTAAACAATCTTTTCTCCAACAGCTTCATCTTTAACTCCACCTGGCACGAGCAGACAAACGTCATCTGCTCCAATTCCAGGTATTTTTGTTACCAAATTTTGTTGGTCCTGTGTTTTGTGTTAGGCTTGTGCAGTGGCATAATAGTGAATTGTGTCCGTGTGTATTGCAGGTGTTTCAATTCCAGAAGTGCAGTGTATTGCTAATAAGATAGGTGTGTTATTGGACAAGTGTGTCTTGCTGGGTTAGGTGCAGTCAGTTCATCTTGTACTTTTGGACAGTCAATCTTTTCAACTTGATTTTACCTTTTTGCCTCATTTGGAATGAATCAATGTCCACAAATATTTTTGTCAACATAAACTTGGTCATGTTTTAACAAAACTGACAAGCATTATTGTCCATGAAGTTTGTCTGGCATCATGAACATAACAAAAAATTAAAGAAACTTTGTTTTTCTTTTTTTCAAAAGGTGGACGCTCCTCGTCTGGGCTCCACTCCCCACAGCGCCATCCTGCAATTGGAGAAGAAACATTTAGTGGGGAGGAAAGTGAGAGAGGGTCACATGGAGGTGGCAGCGATGTGGCCTTCTTCTCGGATGAGGAGCCGGCCAACATTCCCCAGCAGCAGCAGCTCCCAACCCAGGCCACAGGAGAGAGTGCGGCCCCCAAGGAACCTCAGAAAGATAGGTTCCAAAAATCCCTAATAAGGCACCACAAAGCATTGATGCGCAAATTAGATCTTATGCATGTCGACTTGTGTGTGGCCACTAACGCCTACAATGCAGGTCAGGAACACCAAGGCGCACACGAGTCGGCAATGCTAAGCCTCCATCAGGCCAGCGAGGCACGTAAGGCCCAATACGAGGCTGCCATGTTGAGCCTGCAAGAGGAGCAGGTAGAGCTTAAAAGACGAAAAGTGGCTCTGTTGGCTCAACAAAATGTACTACTATAACAACAAATTGCCACACTCCAACAGGCCCAAAAGCCAACAGAGCCAACAAGCTCTACCAGTGGAGCTGCTGGTGAGAGTGCAGCTCCCACTCCTGCAGGTTCGACAAGGCAGCTTCATAAAAGAAAATAAATTGTGCACATTAGGGATTTGTGGAACATAGCTTTCCTTAGGCCTATGTTTTTTTGTAAGTTTTCTTTTGATTTTTGATTTTTTTGTTGCAGGTGTTGTGAAACCTGCTTAAAAAAATTTATTTGGGAAGTGTGTTCCCTGAGAATAAACCTTTTTTTGGGGGGAAAAGTTGTTTGGTATTTCTTGTGTATGGGATTAAAGATTGTAGGTACTTACAGGAAAAGTAATTTGTAACAATTTGTCCCCGGACTTCACTTCCTCTGGCATCCGCACCTCGGACAGGATCTTGGGGATGTATGGGGTCCTCCAGGTCATCGGCCACATCGCCTGGTAAGCCAGGCCAGTTTGCCAGATTGTGCAGTACAGCACACGCAGCCACAATGTTGGAAACTTTGGAGGGGCTGTACATAAGACTGCCTCCTGATTTATCCAGGCAGCGGAACCGGCTTTTAAGGACCCCAAACGTCCGCTCAATCACAGACCGCGCTCTCACATGTGCTTCGTTAAAAGCACACTCGGCCCATGAACGCAGCCTGTGAATGGGTGTGACGAGCCACCGAGAGCATGGGTAGCCAGCATCTCCTGAAATAAAATAAGATGGAATAAGATGCTGCAAACAAATAAGCTGCTTCAAGTCTCCCTGTGTCAAAACACGGCCCTTTTGCAACAGATGTGACAGTGTGAGAGTGATAGGTGACACTACAAGTAGCTGCTTTGACTCTCCCAGTCAGGGCCGGATTTCTACTTGGGGCGCCCCAAGGCCGCCCCCATTCGGCGCCCCCCCACCCCCGCCGCGAAAACTTGCCCTTTCGTGAACAAGCCCCCCCCCCGTGACCGCTAATGCGCATGCGCAAGCGCCTAACTTAGAACTCCCATACGGAGCAGTGGGGAGATGTCCCCATTGCTCCGTATGGGAGCAAAATGTTAAAATTTGCTTGCGACGGGGCGGCATGCCGCCCCTGTGTATGTGCCGCCCTAGGCCCGGGCCTTTGTGGCCTTGCCACAAATCCGGGCCTGCTCCCAGTGACAGAAGAGGGGACTTTACAAATTGCAAAACAAGCTTATGGCAGGCAGGGACTGGTTTTACAGTGGGACACAGAAAGCAAATGTGGGCAACTTGTGTTAGATAGGTGACACAAATACTTACCTAACAGCCAACACGATGCTCAGGATGTTTATCTTGCCATCGCACTGCACGTTAAGGGAGTGGTAGCCCTTCCTGTTTCTAAAAATGTGCTCCCTGTCTTGACTTAATACTGTAGTGAATCGCACGCTAATTTTTGCGTCTATTTTAACGCAAAAAAGCATGCGATAATAATCAACGCACTTTAGTGAATCAGCCCTAATATTTGTTAATGGACAGAAAACTGGCTGAAGGATAGATTATAAAGAATGGTGGTAAATGGAACATTTTCTAATTGGGCCAGTGTGGCTAGTGGAGTACCGCAGGGGTCAGTCCTTGGTCCTTTGCTTTTTAACTTGTTTATTAATGACCTGGAGGTGGGCATAGAAAGAACTGTTTCTATTTTTGCTGACGATACTTAATTGTGCAAAACTATAAGTTCCATGCAGGATGCTGATACTTTGCAGAGTGATTTCAAAATTTGAAAACTGGGCAGAAAAATGGAAAATGAGGTTCAATGTTGACTAGAGCAAAGTTATGCACTTTGGTATAAATAATATAAACATGAGTTATACACTAAGGGGCTGATTTACTAATCCACAAATCCGAATCCCGAATGGGAAAAAATCGGATTGGAAACGAACATTTTGCAATTTTTCGTAAATTGTCGCGACTTTTTCGTAGCCATTACGACTTGCTCGTAAATTGTCGCGACTTTTTCATAGCCATTACGACTTGCTCGTATATTGTCGCAACTTTTTCGTATTGAGCGCTCGTAAACGGCGGGCAAACCTTTGTGACTTTGCATGATTTTGGAAGCCTCCCATAGGACTCAATGGCACTCTGCAGCAGCTCCAACCTGGCCCAAGGAAAGTCACGATACTGAAGCTTGAATGAATCCGAAACTTTCGTACTCGGTACAACGGCTACGAAAAAGTCGCTACAATTTACAAGCAAGTAGTAATGGCTACGAAAAAGTCGTAATGGCTATGAAAAAGTTGCGACAATTTACGAGCAAGTCGTAATGGCTACGAAAAAGTAGCGACAATTTGCGAAAAAATCGCAAAATACCGATCATTACGAAAAAAACGCATTCAGACATTCGTGGATTAGTAAATGTGAAAAAGGATCTGGATAATATTGCTTCTTTATAGGTCCCTGGTAAGGACTCACCTTAAGTATGTGGTGCAGTTTTGGGCTCCAGTCCTTAAGAAGGATATTAATGAGCTGGAGAGAGTGCAGAGACGTGCAACTAAACTGGTAAAGGGGTTGAAAGATTTAAATTATGAGGTTAGACTTTCAAGGTTGGGGTTGTTTTCTCTGGAAAAAGGTGCCTGGAGGGGACATGATTACTCTGCACAAGTACATTAGAGGGGATTATATGCAGATAGGGGATGTTCTTTTTTCCCCGTAAAAACTATCAGTGCACCAGAGGCCATCCCTTAAGATTAGAGGAACGGAACTTTAATTTGAAGCAGTGTAGGTGTTTTTTCACGGTGAGGGCGGTGAGGTTGTGAAATGCCCTTCCGACTGATGTTGTGATATTGATGTGGGTATACCATATATACTCGAGTATAAGCCGATCCGAATATAAGCTGAGGTACCTAATTTTACCTAAGAAAACTGTAAAATTTATTGACTTGAGTATAAGCCTAGGGTGGGAAATGCAGCAGCTACTGTGGCTATGAGTTCCTGGATTGTTATACATGGAATTGCCACTGTGGTAATGTTGCTATAAGTTCTGGGCAATTAAACATAAAATTGACTTTTATTTACTTACTGAGTATGTATCAGTAAAATGTAATAGAGCTGCTAAAGCTTGAGTTTTCCAGCTTATGCATAACTCAGTAACTCAGTCATAATATACAGTCATTCAAAGTTGTCACATCAAGCATCATATCTAGCGCATATATATATATATATATATATATATATATATATATATATATAAAGTAGAAAATAAAGAAGCCGTTCTCACAGGACAGTAGTACAAGATGGGCATCTGAAACCACATTGTGGGTTTATCGAGTTTGTAGCAATGTACCGGATCCGTTTTCATGAGGAGATCTCTCAGGCTCCTATCCCTTCTGTAAGCAATCCGGGGAGGAGTCCTGAAGACAGGGGGTAGTGTTTTGTCTTTAGCCATCACAGACCAACCATTGGTCTGTGATGGAACTTTGCTGGATTCATAGGCTAAACACTCTGAGTCCTTGTGGATTAAATGAACTTGTTTCATACGCTCCATTTTATGTGACATGAACCCAAGTGACTGGATGCATATGGTCCTACTGAATGACCACCAATATCTTTGACTTTACTTTCCTAGGCCCCTTGCTGCCCAATTTAAGGACTTGACTACTTGATTTCACACAATGTAGATTTCTCACATTGGCATTGTGGTGTATTGTATTTTATGTAATACTATAGTTTATTATTAGTGCCATACGGCTGCTTATGCTCACCGTTTATCATGGTAACCCTGTGTTTGGTTGTTTTATGTGTTGATCTCATGCTGGTACGACTTGCTTCGCCCTGCCTTTTTCTGTTATTCTCTATTTCATCCTAGCGGTTGGTATGATGTTTCCCCACATTCAATTCAGGGCTACAATGTTTTATACCCGGGCTATCTAGGCTCTAGCACTTCCCTAGCTCCATGTTGGGTACAATTCAATACGAGTAATGGTTCCACAAGCCACCCGTAAATTGTCATTCAATTACGCTCTGCTTTATTGTCCTAGATGGAGTGTTATAGTGCTAAGGTGTTTGTCATCATCAGTTTGCCATAAGTGTATCGGTACCATCTCCACCCTAAAACCACAGTTTATGGCTTATGTGACAACATTATCCTCATTGTGATGATACTATATACTTTGCCAATGTAGGAGTGTGGCTTAATAGGAATGCCTCGTTGGGTGATGTCCCCTAGAAGGAGGTACGAATACCACGAGTGCGGACCAGCCTCTACTTCTTATAGGTTAATAAGCTGATTGGTTGACCAGGCACTACTAAGCAACCGATCCATTCTCCCCTGTTGCACTATTTTAACATCGTAGCTCTCGTAGGTGTGCGGCACCGGACTGATGAGGTCTGACACCCCACACTGATCGAGCCGTCCCCTTACGTGCACCTCATTAATCCAGTAACAATCACCACTTGGAGAATGGTTGGCTTATGTACGGCTTATGTTTAAGCACTTACCTTTGTCCCTACTGTGGTTGTTGGGTGGCTGTGCTGTTTTATTTCCCCTTACCAATAGTTGCTGCTTTTGAATTGATGTTTTTACTTGTGCCTTTCCCATACCACTTACAGGTATGTGCTTTCCCCACACCACACTTGGCCACTATCGCTACCCATACCTTCATATACACGGCAGTGACCTTACATGTCAGATAAGATTCTGACAGCCGCGAGTATATGACTGCTCTATTAGGGCTCTGGCACACGGGGGAGATTAGTCGCCCGCGATTAACTCCCTGTTCGCGGGCGACTAATCTCCCCGAGTTGCCTACCCCTGCCATCCCACCGGCGAACATGTAAGTCGCCGGCGGGATGGCAGACGCGGCGGGGCGAATTGCGGAAATCGCCGAAAAAGCCTCGCGAGTCTTTTTCGGCGATTTGCGCGAAATCGCGCCGCCGCGTCTGCCATCCCGCCGGCGACTTACATGTTCGCCGGTGGGATGGCAGGGGTAGGCAACTCGGGGAGATTAGTCGCCCGCGAACAGGGAGTTAATCGCGGGCGACTAATCTCCCCCGTGTGCCAGAGCCCTTACCTTACTTACGAGCGTTATCTGTGTCAGCGCTCATGCGATTTATTGTCCAAGGCAAACAGTCTGCTCCCGAGCCCTACTATCTTATCTATTTTTGCGACCCCTAACTCTTTGATGTACATAGAGCCTAGATTACCGGACCTTATGGGAGCGCCCCTTGAACCAATGTGAGTAAACATACCAACTTGCGCTTTTTATTTTACTTTGCCTTTTATGTTCTCTGGAAGCATTCTTTATTCTATTTATTCTTTAGCTTTTATTTTTTATTTTATTTTTGTGGGGGGGTACTTGCACCGTTTCTTTCCTTTTCCTTGTTTTTCCGTATAATTGTTGTCGGTTGGGACTGCTTGGTAGTTGCCTCTGCGCTACATTGTAGCGACTGTATGCTTAATGATGTACTCAAACGTGTCAATATTGTAATACAGTTTCCAGTTGATACTCTGTTTGTTTCGATTTCTCTATATGCAATAATGTTATACACTTATAAACAATGGTTGTCTGTATTCTGTAAAGTTTGACGTCACGCCTGCACATTTGTTGTCTGTATTTTCCCGCCACTAGGGGTATTTATGGTTTCGTTTCACTCTGTATTGTTACTTTGAGAAAGGCTGAGGTGTTCAGCCGAAACGTCAGTCCACCATTCATTAAAGGAATCTTTATTTTTCACATAAGTCCTGTGAGAGCAGCTTCTTCATTTTCTACTTTGTTTCCGGATTTTGGATGCTGCACCCAGGCAAATTTTGTGCTGTACACGTGAGTGCCAGTGGTCTTTGTTCTTGTATATATATATATATATATATATATATATATATATATATATATATATATATATATATATATATATATATATATACTCACAAACACCATCCAGAAGTCAATGCCCCTCAGGGGTCAAGCACAGTACATAAGGGAACTGACTCGCAAGTGTCACCCCAAATTTTTTGGCCTCTCGAGTTGAACCTAGGGAGGAAAACGTCAATCCCTAGTTCTGTACACTCAGGTCCCTACTCTTGGCCAGTGCACCCAGGGCTCTAATCCTTACTAAATCTCTGTGGTGGAGCTCAGGCTGCTCACTAGCTACCCTACCCCTAGCTATCATTCCTAGAGTGATCTGTGACACGGAATAGCCTTGCAACTAACTACCTTTCCCTAGGCTCAATCTTCTTCCCCTGCCTGTGCAGTGCAGTGCAGGGATGGATGTCCCTTCAGTGTTGGTGGAGGAAGATGTCTTTGCAAATTCACAGATGAACACTTTCATGCATGTGTGTCCCTCTTTAACTTCATGAATAGTCTAAGATTTTTTTCTG
This sequence comes from Xenopus tropicalis, assembly GCF_000004195.4. Taxonomy (NCBI): domain Eukaryota; kingdom Metazoa; phylum Chordata; class Amphibia; order Anura; family Pipidae; genus Xenopus; species Xenopus tropicalis. The sequence goes on along the minus strand of NC_030682.2, from coordinate 77,127,813 downwards.
TGCAGTAGCTAAACTGCAGAGATTTATCTACAGGGGAAAAGATTTAACGTTTTCATTGTTGTATTAGTTTAACCAATATCAAATATGTGTCAAGCAAACCAGAAAAACAGCACACAAATTTTCACTTACAAAAATAGAGATTTTGGAAGTGATTTCTTTTCCTATAGATTTTTCTTCATGTTTCCATCTTGGTAATTTTCATAAAAATGCAATATCATAAAAATTGAATAACAATTTTTAATGATTATCTTTTCTTCTACAAAGGAAGAAAAACATTACTTTAAAACACTGCTGCCTCTTGCACTGTAATGGCAAAAACTGCAAAGAAATAGATTTATGAAGAGCTATGTTATTCTCGCACACTGTCAAAACAATCCAACTATAATGTGAAAGATAATAATACAAAAGAGTCTGTATCAAATAACACCTTGTGCTCACATCTCAGATTGCATTCACATACAGATGATGAATGATTTTTATCTTAGACCCAAATAAACCTTGTTCAGGAATATTTTCAAGGTTCTTTGCTTGAAGCTCAAAAGAATGAAATAAAATGCAAAACTAGGCATGAGACAACAGACTAAATTGTGTCAGTCACTAATTGGTCCAAAATGTACAGTATATATATATTGGATGGATATACCTGTTAATATAGTGTTAATGATGGCTGTGTATAAGGTTTACTGAGAGCTTGCAACCACAGGGTCCTGAGGCTTCTTTGGGTGGGTGGAGTGAGAACCACAAATACAATAACAGTAATTAATGGAATTAATATGGCATTCTTGGCTCTTCTCAGGCACTTCAGCCATTTGGTAGCAATATTTGGTCAGCAAGGCTGACATTATCCAAATTTTCTAGCCCTATGATAAGGAATAAATTATTTGTGTGCAGATTTACCCACAGACCATTTGGATGGATTCTGTTCTCAAACCAGCCTTTTTACTACTTCCATGCCATACCTATTTACATGCCATACCCCTTGAGGTGGTGGATAAGGACGTGGTTGATGTCTGCCCTCTGTAAAAAAAAAAAAAACTCTTCTTCATTTCCTAAAATGACGGCCAGTTCATTCACAGCCTCTAGCAGGAAAGGTTCCTCACATGCATACTGTACCTGTGTGTCACCAAGGCAGTCAGTCTGGCTGCATCAGGTATATATAGAGTGTATTATCTAGTGCTGTTCTACAGCAATACCTTTAATATACAATGATTTTACATTTTGTAATTCTACTGCATTGTTTGATATACATAGTTTTGTTTATGTATTGTTTTGTCACTTAAGTCTCTTATCTTTTAACACAGCAGTTATTGATAACTTTTAGCTTAAATATCTTTCTGCCAATCCTCATTTACTAGGGTAAGTTTCTTACCATTTAGGAGATAAAGCTTATGTGTTTAGTAACAATTAAGAAGTCTGTTTAACAGCAATCCTTTCTGTTCAAACTAAAGAATGTGTGGTACACATATGTGTTGTAATTGACACATGTATGCTATTGCCTAGAAAGTGGGGTGGCACTTCCTCTTGGCTTTCTCCTGAAGAATAGGGTGGATGTCTGCTGTGAGCCTGGGCATCTGATTGGCTGCTATTTGCAACATCACCTGTAATGTTTTACTCCACTTTTTACACAGCATGAAAAATACAGTATACACAAAAAAATGTACTTCAGACAGGCTTTTTCTGTATTATTTTATTCATGTGAATTTTCAGAGGTGCCAAGAGATCTAGGGGATTTGCAGGGAACATTTTTCTTCTTTTCTCAAGGGAATTAAGCTCTGCAACTCCTGTGTACATGACATCTGGTATATTTGAGACATAAATTGTTAGCTTGTACGAATCTTCTTCTTAAACTTTAAGTGATCTCTAAATATTTTCTTTAAATAATACGTTGGCTGTTCATGCATTTTTTAATATACAATTACTTTTTTTGCAATAAATCCGGTGTTGCTGGTCTTTTTTTCGATATATATCGAAAAAAAGACCAGCAACACCGGATTTATTGCAAAAAAAGTAATTGTATATTAAAAAATGCATGAACAGCCAACGTTACGTTTCAGTCCCCGTCGGGACCTTTCTAAAGGGGACAGAAACGTAACGTTGGCTGTTCATGCATTTTGTAATATACAACAATTTTTTTGCAATAAATACGGTGTTGCTGGTCTTTTTTTCGATATTTAAACTTTTTACCTTGCACCCGGGGTTAGGATCGAATCGGCCACCTGGTGCCACCCTTGGTTCGATATATATATATATGTATATGTGTGTGTATTTATATATATACAGGTTTAGGACCCATTATCCAGAATGCTCGGGACCAAGGGTAATCCGGATAAGTGGTCTTTCCGTAATTTGGATCTCCATACCTTAAATCTGCTAAAAAAAATAATAAAACATTAATTAACCCCAACAGGATTGTTTTGCATCCAATAAGGAATAATTATATCTTAGTTAGTATCAATTACAAGGTACTGTTTTATTACTACAGAGAAAAAGGAAATCAGTTTTAAAATTCAGAATTATTTGATTAAAATGGAGTCTATGGGAGACAGGCTTTCCGTAATTCAGAGCTTTCATTCCTGTAGCTACTTTAGCTGTCTGCTTTTTTACTTTTTTTGCTTGTACTTTTTATACATGTCCCTCTTGTTTGAATTGTTTGAAATGCATACAACCAGTCAAAAAAAACCCCATAAAAAAAAAATATAGAGACACTTCCTAAGGTTGTTAAGGTTAAAACATAAATCATGACTATTTAATATAAATCTGATTTATACGCATGAACACACACCTAGATAGATACAGCTATGACTAAGGTTGAAGGCCCTGATTATAGTCCCTCTTTTGGTCAACCCACTTATTGCAGCAAATAAACAAACATCCAAAATCTCTTTCTGATTTGTCTTCAGGCTTCCCGATTCACTTCTATGGGGGACGGTGAAAGCCCCAATATTGTGGAACTACTGGGCTGTGGTGTGACAAATAGAAAAGTAATAAGTCTATACAGGGCACTATTTTACTATTAGCAATCTGTATTGATCCTATGTACCATCCCCCACCTGCCAGTTTGCACCATGTCCTGCTGTCAGTAAATGACCACTTATGTGTCAGTTATCTCCCAGATCCTGTTATTAGAACTCACATCTAAAGCACTTCATTCATATAATAAAATTTGTGCCACCTAACACTAAAAACATTGAAAGGCTAACTTAGATATCATGACAGGACACAGGTCACCTTCCTGCATCTGTATTTTATATAAATTGGTTGACACACACCAGATAACCACCACATAAAACTTCAAAAAGACCTTCAATAATGTCAGCATACACCTCTTCCAAATAGCTTCATATTTTTTAAGATGGGTAGAGAATGATACAAAGTAAGCCTGGGCGTTATCTGTAAGTTAAATCTTGTAAGAATCAGAGATTTTATATACTGTATATACTATATATATATATATATATATATATATATATATATATATATATACTACAAAAAAGACCAGCATCGCCAAGATTTCTTGTGAAAAAACAAAACGTGTATTTAAAACAGCATGAACAGCCAACGTAATGTTTTTTGTAGTATTGGAATCCATGTAGCAGTGTGCCATCCTTTGTGCATATATATATATATATATAGGGGGGCGGCGATGGGGGCCTGCCTGCACCTGGGTTGTTGGGAAGGTGAGGAGATACAGCGGGGTGTTGGAGGCATGGGCCGCGGCGCACGTATTGCTCTGGGTGAGGTATGTGGATGACATACCGTATATACTCGAGTATAAGCCGATCCGAATATAAGCCGAAGTACGTAATTTTACCTAAGAAAACTGGAAAAACGTATTGACTCGAGTATAAGCCTAGGGTGGGAAATGCAGCAGCTACTGCTAAGTTTTAAAGGAACAGTAACACTAAAAAATGAAAGAGCTTTAAAGTAATAAAAATATAATGCACTGTTGCCCTGCACTGGTAAAACTGGTGTGTTTGCTACAGTAACACTACTATAATTTATATAATAAGCTGCTGTGTAGCCATGGGGGTAGCCATTCATAGCAGCTTATTTATATAAATTATAGTAGACTTTCTGAAGTAAACACACAACTTTTACCACTGCAGGGCAGCAGCACATTATATTTTAGTTACTTTTATACACTTTAATTTTTTGGTGTTACTGTTCCTTTAACAATCAAAATAAATACCAATAAAATTACATTAATTGAGGCATCAGTGGGGTATATGTTTTTCAATATTTATTTCAAAGAAAAACAGTAAACTACCTCTTTAAGCGGAGAAGAGGGTCAACAAAAACTAGAGTACTAGCCCACGCTCATTGCACATTTGCAAACTGGCAGCAGACCCAGTCCCGGAGGAGATATAAGGGGAAATAAGTATTGCTAGTGGGAGCCTAGGCCAGGGCACTGGAGGGTCTGGTCGCAGGTGGGCTAATTTGCACACAAAGGAGAGAGGGTGCTAGTCTAGAGGGACCCATGGCACCCGACTCGAGTATAAGCCGAGGGTGACTTTTTTAAAACAATTTGGGTGCTGAAAAACTAGGCTTATACTCGAGTATATATAGTACTTATATTATGGGAAGGAACAGAATAATTGTTAAAGAAATTTGTGGATCAATTGAATGTAAATACAAGAAATATTAAGTTAACATTCACATATCTTGACTCAGAGATATCCTTCCTAGATTTAGTGATATATAAACAAGGGGGGTTGTTATGTACAAAAACATTTTGTAAGACTATGGCCACTAATACTTTGCTCAGAGCAGATAGCCACCACCCACTTTCCCTTATAAATGGAATACCCATAGGGCTGTTTCTGAGGCTGTGGAGAAACTGTACAGAAGATCAGATTTTTGAAACTCAAGCCCAAGTGCTAACTGAAAGATTTATGCAAAGAGGGTATAAATCTAGTGTAATAAAGAGAGGGTACTGGAAAGCTAAAAAAGAGAATAGAGATAAATTAATGTTCTCTAATAAAATAGAAAACTAGAAACAGAGAAATACCTGGTTACCTCTCACCACTAAAGGCATGTTTAAGTGTGGGGGCTGCAAATGTTGTGGTTTTGTGGAAAAAAAGGAAATGGTTTGAATGCAAAGACAAAAAAATATAAGATAGAAAGTTCCATTAACTGTAAATCCTCAGGTATAATATATGTACTACAATGCCAATGTCCCCTGCAGTATGTGGGAAAAACAAAGTGACCTTTAGGCAAAATGGTTTTAGAACATATAGGCGACATTAGAGGAAAGTCACAAAAAAGTCCAATTGCAAGGCATTTTATGGATCGCCTAGGGGCCCCCATAGAAAAAGTCGGGCACGCAGAATCTACGTGCCCGACTTTTTCTGCTCTCTCCCTCACTTCCTGCGCTCACCCTCTCCGCCCCCCTCTTCCTGTGCCGGCTACTCACCTCTGCAGCTGCTGTCCTGCGTCTCCTGTCCTCCCTCCTGCGATCTTCAGCGATCTTCAGCTCCTTTGACCCCAGGTAAGTGCTACATACACACACAATCACACATACACACACATATTACACTAATACACACTTAAACTCACACTTACACACACATACATTTTAGGGGGGGTTGGGGGGTTTCACACATTCACAGCACTTACTGCACTCACACTTACTCACACATGCACTCAAAACACATTTTACCTAGTGTACACACTCACACACTTATGTAATGTTATAATTTTTTTTTTTATCGCATCGTTTTTATTCTTGCATGAAAAAATTTTTTATTGCCAGTGCGGATAGCGTATTCGCTAACTGCACTGCGCAATACCTTTTGTGTATACATTTTCTGTGATTTTGGTGAATTTTTAGTCATTTTATTGCATTTTTAGCCATTTTATTGCATTTTCAGTTATGTATACTGTAAATGTTGTTCGCTTGACTTTGTCTGTAAAACTAATTTGCCCAAGCAAGAATACTGAAACTGTGATTCTGACTGCAGATATCACTAGGGAAAAAAAACATTGATTTTAGGGTTTTTTTGTGATTTAATGAAATGTGGGCTACATAATGGGGCAAAATGCAGGCTTTGTAACAATTTTCAGAAATGTTATAAAAAACATTCTGTTTAGCATAGCTTTCTAGTTTGGTAGTTTGCAGTAGAAACATGTATTTACCCATTTTTTTTTGTCAGAATGTGTGCTTTCAGAAAATGTATGGTTTTCTAGGGTCTCTGTACTGCTAGGGGGTCTTATGGCACATAATACACATACCGGGTACAAAAACTGCACGAGCCGGAGCGTCATTCGTGAAAATTCATATGCACTTTTTTCATTTGGGTGCCCCTGTACTCCGCATAGTTTGGTAAATCTTTGCATATAAGGCATCAAACTGTTCAGTAGACCCCTAGCGTTTAGAGTGTTTTATGTTGATACGTTACAAATTGTGGGGGTACTGAGGTAAAATGCAATCTTTGTGACGATTTTCAGAAATGTCATAAAAAACGTTCTGTTTAGCATAGCTTTGTAATTTGGTAGTTTGCAGTAGAAAGATGTATTTACCCATTTTGAATGTGTACTTTCGGAAAATGTATGGTTTTCTAGGGTCTCCGTACTGTTAGGAGGTCTTATGGCACATAATACACATACCGGGTGCAAAAACTGCACAAGCCGGAGCGTCATTTGTGAAAATTCATATGCATTATTTTCATTTCGGTGCCCCTGTACTCCACATAGTTTGGTAAATCTATGCATATAGGGCATAAAACTGTTCAGTAATAGTGAGAAATCTCCATAAAACTATATATATTTGGTATTGGCACGTTCTGGAGACATGGGACTTTCCAAATCAGTTGTATTTTTGTGCATAAAATAATTTTTGTTTCTAGTGTATGTGTTTATATTATGGAAAATATTTTTTTTTTTTTTTCATTTTTTAGACATTTATATCTTGTTACAGAATTGGAATTACACAAAAATTCCACCATATTTTGAAAGCTTAGGTTGTCCTGAAAAAAACGATATATAGTTTTCCTGGATAAACTAAAAGTTCCCCCGAGGAAAAGCCCCTAAAGTGAAACAGTGCAAAATGTTCAAAAACTGTCTGGTAGTAGAAGTTCCACTTTGTTCAATTTTCAGCTTATTTATAAAAGATAATAGGTGTAAATGAATTACTAAGTTTAAAAAGGACAGTGAATGCCATTTTGAATTGGAGTTTATTAGAAATGTATATTTGAAATTTTGTAAAACTTTGTTTCATGTGCATAATATAGGTGCTGACTATTCATGTTGTGATACGTACACAATCGGTAACCTAGCAACTAGATATTTCACTTGCTTGGGTATAAAAGGACTATGGGAGGAGTAATGAGACATGCCCTGATGACGCCACACAGGTGAAACGCGCATTGGAAGTGAGCAGTGATTGTGTTCTCCACCTACTTGGATCATAAATTCATTGAGACTTATCGAGTACGATATAGAGGGCACTGCTCTTCTTAAATGAACTAAGTTTTCCTTATTAATAAATAAGCGCCCATTTGATATGCAAGTTTATTCGATTTCGAAAAATAAACTGTAATTCTCAAACTCAAAAACTGATAAACAAGCCCATATATCTTTTCATAAAATAATATGAGAGTTCTTACTGTGAACTTTAACTTTAAAATGATGTAATCAAAGCAATTCATTTTAGCCACACGATGATTTTGTAGTAGACTCCCTGACCCAGATTTATAAACTTTGGTATCTACCACCCATAATATTGGTGAAGGTTTTTCAATGCATATTTTTGTACACATATGAAATCCGTTATCCAGAAACCCGTTATTCATAAAGCTCCAAATTACAAGAAGGCCACCTCCCATAGATTCCATTATAAGCAAATAACTCTAAGGGGCTGATTGGAAACGAACATTTTGCGACTTTTTTGTAAATTGTCTTTTCGTAGCCGTTACGATTTGCTCGTATATTGTCGTGACTTTTTCGTATTGAGCGCTTGTAAACGGCAGGCAAAACTTTCCAACTTTGCATGATTTTGGAAGCCTCCCATAGGACTCAATGGCACTCTGCAGCTCCAACCTGGCCCAAGAAAAGTCACAATACTGAAGCTTGAATGAATCCGAAACTTTCGTACTCGGCGTGAAGGCTACGAAAAAAACGCGACAATTCGCGCAAGTCGTAACGCTACGAAAAAGTCACGACAATTTACAAAAATGTCGTAATGGCTAAGAAAAAGTCGCGACAATTTACGAAAAAATCGCAAAATACCGATCATTACGAAAAAAGCGCATTCGGACGCTTTTCGGACGTTCGTGGATTAGTAAATGTGCCCCTAAGTGTTTAAAATGACTTCCTTTTTCTCTATAGTAATAAAACAGTGCCTTTTTCTTCATGGTAAAACAATTCTACTGTGTTTATTTAATCTTTAAAGGAGAAGGAAAGAAGAATCTCAAGCTGCAGGCATACCTTCAGTTGTCTCAATAGTGCCCTTAAGTCTCCCCATATTTCACTTGTTCAGAAGATCTGAAACCAAACAGGAAGAAAAAATGCTGATCTGTGTAAAGAAAGTTCCCACAATGCCTCACTCCTGCACAGACACAGAGACCAAGTGAACATGCTCAGTTAGTAAGACTATGGGGCACATTTACTAATCCACGAACATCCGAAAAGCCACCGAATGCGTTTTTTTCGTAATGATCTGTATTTTGTGATTTTTTCATAAATTGTTGCGACTTTTTCGTAACCCTTATGACTTTTTCGCAAATTGTTGCGACTTTTTCGTAGCGTTACGACTTGCACAAATTGTCGCGACTTTTTCGCAGCTATCGCGCCGAGTACGAAAGTTTCAGATTCATTCAAGCTTCAGTATCGTGACTTTCCTTGGGCCAGGTTGGAGCTGCAGAGTGCCATTGAGTCCTATGGGAGGCTTCCAAAATCATGCTAAGTCTGAAAGTTTTGCCCGCCGTTTACGAGCGCTCAATATGAAAAAGTCGCAACAATGTACGAGCAAATCGTAACGGCTACGAAAAAGTCGCAACAATTCGCGCAAGTCGTAACGGCTACGAAAAAGTCGCGACAATTTACAAAAAAGTCGTAACGGCGACGAAAAAATCGCAATAAATACGAAAAAGTTGCAAAATTTTCGTTTCCAATTCAAATTTTTCCCATTCGGATTCGAATTCGTGGATTAGTAAATCAGCCCCTATGAGTCAGCTTCCAGCTGATTGGCTCAGATCCACATTCCTAAGGGGGAAAGTGAGTTCTTAGCATTCTTGAGGGAGGGGGGGAGCAGGAAAGAGCAGAGAGTAGAAAGCTGCGTGTCTGTGGCACAGGAATTACAGACACGACTAATCTTTTTTCAGAGAAGTCAGTGCAATGTTTCTGTGAGTGCTTATGGCTGTATTTACATAAACCTTTCTGATTAAGCTTACTTAGTTTTTACCTTTCTTTCTCCTATTTTTTAGTAGACATAAAGTAAGGTAATCCAGGTTACAGAGACACCTTATCTGGAAAACCCCAGGTCCCAAGCAGTCTGTATAACAGGTCCCATACCTGTATAAATTACATTCATTCTGTGCATAACCGCACAGTAGTATTTATGCTGATGTCAATTTATGTTGACTTTTGTCTATACAGGTATGGGATCAAATATAAGGAATGCCTGGGATATAAGGCATCGTAATTTGCCAGTTTTAATGTAGTTTTTACCAATATCACCTACATGCACTTTCACTTTACCAATATAGTTTTTACCAATATCACTTATAGTCACTTTCTGACAAAATACATTTTTTTTATCAGAAAATATGAATAAATTACATTTAACCCTTTTACTGCCAGCTGTTTTGGTCAAAGCGGAACTTGTATTGCCAGAGTTTTTGAACATTTTGCACTGTTTCACTTTAGGGGACTTTCCTCGGGGGGACTTTTAGTTTACCCAGGAAAACAATATATCGTTTTTTTTTAGAACAACCTAAGCTTTCAAAATATGGTAGAATTTTTGTGTAATTCCAATTCTGTAACAAGATATAGGCTTCTAAATGTCTAAAAATGCAAAAAAAATCTAATTTTCCATAATATAAACACACAGAAACAAAAATTATTTTATGCATGAATATACAACTGATTTGGAAAGTCCCATGTCTCCTGAACGTGCCAATACCAAATATATATAGTTTTATGGAGATTTGTCACTTGTATAGGTCAAAAACTCCCAGCAGTACACTACCAAATTTCCAAAGCACTGCTCCAGAAAGCTGCATACTTTAGATTTCAAGGACAAAAATTCCACTAACAGAAGGTTTATCCCAGAAAACATTTTTCGAAAGAACAGATTCTGGGGAATACAGAATAGGCACAACTGTCTGTCTACTCCAAACTATCAAGTCACAATGCTTTCCTAAAGTTATTGGTTTTTATCAAAATGTGTGATTTTTTTTAAAAATTGCTTCAAAGCTTCCAGTCTATAGTATCTTATCTCCTACAGGTCATAAAGTAACCAAATAAAACACCCTAAATATGAATGCCAGGGGTCCACTGAACAGTTTGATGCCCAATATGTATAGGTTTACTTAAGTATGTGGCATGTAGGGGCCCCAATGTGAACATACCCCCATATGATCTATCATTTCTGTCATTTCAGCTCCTGCAAAATCAACACCAGACCAATTTAATTGCTTTTTATGATGAGGTAAGTAAGAAGCTGGACAGTGGGGATGCAGTAGATATAATCTATTTGGATTTTGCCAAAGCATTTGATACCGTTTGCACATGGATAGAAAACTGGCTACAGGATCGGGTACAGAGGGTGGTTGTTAATGGTACATTCTCTACTTGGAATAAGGTCCTCAGTGGGGTCCCTCAGGGTTCTGTACTGGGTCCACTTTTGTTTAATTTGTTCATAAATGACTTAGGGGAGGGTATTATGAGTAATGTATCAGTGTTTGCAGATGACACAAATCTCTGCAGACCAGTCAATTCTATCCAGGATGTGACATCCCTGCAGCAGGATCTTGACCAACTGGCAACCTGGGCAGCTAAGTGGCAGATGAGATTTAATGTGGATAAATGTAAGGTCATGCACCTGGGATGTAAAAATATGCAAGCCCCGTATACCCTTAATGGGACTGCACTAGGCAAATCCATAATGGAGAAGGACCTTGGAGTCCTTGTAGATAATAAACTTGGCTGTAGCAAGCAATGCCAGGCACAAGCTGCAAGGGCAAACAAGGTTTTGAGCTGTATTAAAAGTGGTATAGATTAACGGGAGGAGGGGGTTATTCTTCCCCTTTACAGAGCACTGGTAAGGCCCCATCTAGAATATGCTGTTCAGTTTTGGTCTCCAGTGCTCAAACGGGACATTATTGAGTTAGAGAGGGTCCAGAGAAGGGCAACTAAGCTGGTAAAGGGTATGGAAAGTCTCAGTTATGAAGAAAGACTGGCCACGTTGGGTCTGTTTACACTGGAGAAGAGGCGCTTAAGAGGTGACATGATAACTATGTATAAATATATAAAGGGATAATATAATAACCTTTCTAATGTTTTATTTACCAGTAGGTCCTTCCAACGGACACGAGGGCACCCACTCCGTTTAGAAGAAGGGAGGTTCCATTTAAATATTCGGAAAGGATTTTTTACAGTGAGAGCTGTGAAGTTCTGGAATTCCCTCCCCGAATCAGTCGTACTGGCTGATACATTATATAACTTTAAGAAGGGGCTGGATGGATTCTTAGCAAATGAGGGAATACAGGGTTATGGGAGATAGCTCTTAGTACTAGTTGATCCAGGGACTGGTCCGATTGCCATCTTGGAGTCAGGAAGGAATTTTTTCCCCTCTGCGGCAAATTAGAGAGGCTTCAGATGGGGTTTTTTGCCTTCCTCTGGATCAACTAGTAGTTAGGCAGGTTATATATAGGCATTATGGTTGAACTTGATGGACGTATGTCTTTTTTCAACCCAACTTACTATGTTACTATGTTACTAACACATTTACATCATTATATGTGGGATAAAGCTAGTAAAAAGTACGCTCACCCCAGAAAGTCATATATTTTTGGAAAGTACACATTCCCCCGAATCTAAAATGGGTACCCATGTCTTTCTACTCCAAAGTACCAAGCCACACAGCTTTTCTAAAGTTAGCAATTTTGATGACATTTCCAAAAATCCCCTCAAAGCTTCCACTTTGCAGCATCTTATCTCCCACATAGCATTATGTACCAAGATAAAACACCCTGAATTTGAACGCCAGGGGTCCACTGAACAGTTTGATGCCCAATATGTATAGGTTTACCTAAGTATGTGGCATGTAGGGCCCCCAATGTGAACATACCCCCATATGATGTATCATTTCAGCTCCTGCAAAATCAACACATTTACATCCTTTATGTGGGATAATGCTACTAAAAAAGTACACTCACCCCAGAAAGCCATATATTTTTGGAAAGTACACATCCCCCCGAATCTATAATGGGTAAACATTTCTTTTTGCTCCAAAGTACCAAGCTGTAAAGCTTTCCTAAGTTTGCAGATTTATATGACATTTAGAAAATCGCAATCATTTCTGTTATTTCAGCTCCAGCAAAATCAACACATTTACATCATTTATGTGGGATAAAGCTAGTAAAAAGTACGCTCACCCCAGAAAGTCATATATTTTTGGAAAGTACACATTCCCCCGAATCTAAAATGGGTACCCATGTCTTTCTACTCCAAAGTACCAAGCCACACAGCTTTTCTAAAGTTAGCAATTTTGATGACATTTCCAAAAATCCCCTCAAAGCTTCCACTTTGCAGCATCTTATCTCCCACATAGTGTTAGGTACCAAGATAAAACACCCTAAATATGAATGCCAGGGGTCCACTGAACAGTATGATGCCCAATATGTATAGGTTTACCTAAGTATGTGGCATGTAGGGTCCCCAATGGGAACATACCCCCATTTGATGTATCATTTCAGCTCCTGCAAAATCAACACATTTACATCCTTTATGTGGGATAATGCTACTAAAAAAGTACACTCACCCCAGAAAGCCATATATTTTTGGAAAGTACACATCCCCCCGAATCTATAATGGGTAAACATTTCTTTTTGCTCCAAAGTACCAAGCTGTAAAGCTTTCCTAAGTTTGCAGATTTATATGACATTTAGAAAATCGCATAAAAATGTTGCAATTTGCCGCATTTATCTCTCACAATTTCTTGATAAAGATCAGATAAAGGCAAATCACCCCAAATAGGAACACCTATGGTCTACTGAACAGTTTGATGCCCCATATGCATAGATATACCCAAGTCTGCGGTATGTACTGAAACCAAAATGAAAATAGCGCATAAGGATTTCTCGCCTGCCAGCTCAGCTTTTGCACACAGAGCCCCTTGTCAGTGTATTATGTGCCGAAACTTCCCCTTACTATACAGAGACCCCCACAAAACCATATATTTTTGGAAAGTACACATTCTGACAAATCCAACAAGGGTAAAGAGTCCTTTCTAAGTACCAATCTGCAAAGCTTTCCTAAAGTTATTGGTTTTTATGACATTTCAGAAAATCGCCTAAAAATGTTGCAATTTGCCGCATTTATCTCACACAATTTTTTGCGTACAAAGGCAAATTACCCCAAATAGGAACACCTAAGGTCTACTGAACAGTTTGATGCCCAATATGCATAGATATACCAACGTCTGCGGTATGTACTGACCCCAAAATGAAAATAGCGCATATGGATTTCTCGCCTGCCAACTCAGCTTTTGGCACACAGAGCCCCCTGACAGCATATTATGTGCAGTAACCTTAAAACTCCCCTATAAAAACTTTAAAGTTAAGTAAGATGTAATTTTCCCTTTTAACCTGGATATCTCCATGTCAGCTATGTATGGGACACACCAAAACTTAACCCATAGGGTGAGTAATATAAGAAACATAACCAAAAGAATCTCTGAAACTTAAAACATTGTACTAAGTTTAAGTGGACATACTCTGGTGCCATTCTAACCTGGCTTTTGCAACTAATTTAACCCATATATACTAAAGGAAACTCCTTGAATACTGCAGCTTAGGATCCTGTAAAATCAAAATAGAGGTTAAATCCTACATGCAATCATAAAAGAAAAGTAGCAACTATAATCATATTATACAGAAATTATATGAACCTTCAAAAAGTATACCGGAAGAACTCTACATGGTCATTGTGAATTACTTAATTAAGTTTAGTTTAGGAAAACACTTGTTATCTTCATCAAATATCTACAGGAATACTATAATAGAATATGAGATTACCCTATAGTAAGGCATATCTGACTTACACAATGCCAATGAGACCTGTGGAAACCCAGCCCTTAACAATATCAAACACAAAGCTAGTGATGAACGAATCTGTCCCATTTCACTTTGGCAGAAATTTCACGAAACGTAGCTATCACGTGACTTTTTTTGACATACCCCACTTGTTTTTTTTTTTACATAGCTGTGATTTTTTTTTGGCACAACCAAATCAAATCATTAAGAGGTTCATTCCTATAAGGACACTGCAGAATTGCAGAATATAGACAAATATGAATTTCTTGATGTCCCTAACTATTTAAGAATAAACAGATGGCAGTGATATGCCCTGCATTTATATACCAAAGAAATTAATCTAGTGTTGAGCAGTTTAACTGCAGTCATCTACACAGTGGGGCATATTTATGTGCAAGCTAACACCACTGGCAATGCCACCCACAGCAACCAACTAGATCTCTGCTTTTGTTTTCTAACTTGAAAATTCAGACTTGAATTTTCAACTCTAATTACTGATTGGTTGCTATGGGCAACATCACCGGTGAGCCAGCCCACACACTTCAACAAATAGGTCCCAAAGAGTTGCCTAACAGAAGGCATATCAACCATGCGGAACTGCTGAAACAGTTACTAATACCCAGTGTAGGTGAGGAGCATCATGCCAATGATTAGTTGTAGAGGTAGCACCAGAATCAGTTAAGCAAACTGCAGCCTGCAATATCCTACCTATAATGAATTGCAGCATATTCCCCTTTCAAATATGCTGGCTATAAGAGTATAAATACCCCAAAAAGCTATAAACCAGGGACATAATAGTCATGATGAAGTTATATTGTTAATACCAAATACCCATCTGGAGTACCATACTACTGTCCAACTGCAGCAATTCACCCTGCCTTATATACAAACTTAAATGTGATAGTACTGATCTAGAGAAGGACAAGCAAGCACTAAAAACTGAGCTGCATTAACCATACCTGAGTATAGAAACTTAATGGACATAATGAAGCATTAGTTTCTGCTGTACAACCAGCATAAATACTTAACAGTAGAACCTCATAGACTAGAGTCAAAAGTAAACAGGAGTCACGAAGCAAACTATAGATCTAGTACATGCCAGTATTTCTAAAAACCCAAGACAGACAGTTTATATATGTAATTGTAACAATAGAGATCTGCTAAACAGGCTAAGTAGGTAATAGATACTCAACAATGCAGTTTTCTAGTAAAACAGTCTGAAGTTGAGGAAAGCTCAAGGGATCCATCTCAGAGAATAAAGAGATACTATTAGCTTTTAGGTATTTGACAGTTAGATTAGCTATTTGACAATTTACCATTCTTCTTATTATACATTTAACGGGACTCAAGAATGTTCCAAAAAAACATCTTTGCCTCTTGGGCTAGTTTAATTTTACTAAATAACCATAGATTACTCCAACATGACAATCAAATGGTTTCATTTACTATGCTATAATATGTCAGATATTTATGCTTTCCAACTCATTTTACAAATAATTTTAATCTCAGAATTAAACTTTGGAAGCACTGGCTAGTAACCTGGCTAATAATAAAGAACTTTTATGTCAGACATCAAAGACAATTAAGTATAATTAGAAAACAAAAGGTTAAACACAATAAACATGCCAAGTGAAACAAGGTCAAAGAATGAGTCTAGTCACAATGGATATCGATAACAGGAAAATACACTAGATCATCAGGTAAACCAGGACAACCAAGAACAAATTGCATTGCTGAGTATCGCTAAGCAAACGTGCTTAACAAGCAGTGTTGTCATGATGCACATGCCAATAAGTACAGTCACAAAGATGCATTAAGCATGAAAAACATTTTATAGAAGAGTGCTTGTAAAGTTTTTGGAACCTAAGCAGCAGGTAATATGGAAATTGAATGTCTGGAAAAATATATCCTGTCTGACTTACTGGGGTCTAAATATTTTTGCAGTAATTTTTGCAGTAATGAGGTCATCTTTATTGCCATTAGTTATTGCTGTGCTCAGAGAAAGTGCTCCTTGGTCATAGTGCAAAACACTGAACCAATGAGTTAACAGGCCCTATGTTGATTTAACAGGCACTTAGGTTTGGTCATTGCAATGTACACACACACTTCTGAGCAGCATGCAGAAAATGCTGTTGGAGTGATAGAATGATACAAAATTAAGTAATAAAAGTTGCACCAGGTCTAGTTACTCATAGCAGAAAACCAGAATGTACCATATACTGGTTTACCTGCAAACATTCCATTGGTTGCTGGCACTGGAGGGGAAATATGATATGATTGGTGTTGCTGAATGAGTCACGACTGGGCAATTAATATCGGTGGCTATACTGTGTTTTGGAGGGACAAAGGCAATAGAAAAGGAGGAGGGGTGTACCTGTATGATAAGCAGGAATTAAAAGCAAATTTATAGGAGGCAGTGATGATGACAAATAAGGGAGCTGAAGCGTTATGGGTTGAGCTCACAGATAGTAAAGAGTACACCGAAGTAATGGTAAAGGTATGCTATTGACCCTCTAATGTAAGCGAAGAGGAAGAGGCTCAGTTCATGTTGCAAATGGAAAAGGCTGTTAGTTTGGGCCAAGTGAAAATAATCAGGGATTTTAATTACCCTGATATTGACAAGAGCAATAGTACTGCCAGGACAGTTAATGGGAACAAGTTTATATACAAGTTTATGACAACTCTGTCACAGGTTGTTGAGGAGCCAACCAGACCCCATGCTATACTGGATCTAGTGATCTCTAATGACCCAGAACGTATAGCAAATGTTCAAGTGTTTGAACCCCTGGGTTATTTCATTTGATGTTTGGGGAAAAAAAACAAGCATACACTGGGGCAACGAAGACCCTGAATCTATGCTTCAGTGCATAGATTGGGCATCATGTTTTCTGCTAAATACACAGAACAGAAATGGTTGTCATTTAAAATGATATTAAATCATTACTGTTCTCAATTTATTTCCTCAAGAAGCATTAAGAATCAGCCACAGAGGTAAAGAAGTTAATCGGAAAAAAAGGAAGGCATAGGTTAAAACTAACCCCAAAAAGGTTTTTAAATATTCAATAGAACCCCGAATTTATGTCCCCGGATTTAATGTTTTCCCGCCATTTTCACCATTTTGTTGTGGTCCCACCAATTTGTATGCATTCCTATGGGCTGTCTTCCCGGATTTTATATTTGTATTTCCAGCATTTTACACTGTTTTTAACATGCCTCGCCCTAGCAAATCGCTTCTTTTTTATCTGAAAAAGGTGCTTACTTTAGGAAGCAAAGTTTCCCCCATGTCTTTCGATCGCAGGCGCCATCTTGGGAAGGTCAGCGTCACCACTATTGCCTCATAATACACACTGCGCATGAGCACCCATCTACAAAATATCGCAAGATTTGCAAAAGCACGGGGGAATTTGTGACTGAGCAACAGAAACACCAGTCCTTCATTAAAGGTACAAGTTACAAGGTGCGGATTTTCTTTAAAATGGTACAGATTTTTGTTTTAGGAACAATACAGTGCTGAGTTATGGATGTACATTTTGAAGTAAATGTTATGTGGTGTCTCTGTGTCAGTGTTATGTAGCAATGGGGTGTCAGTGCTGAATGCTCTTTGGGTAGAAGGGAGGAAGGGGTGCCTCTATATCAATGTCATGTAGCAATGGGGTATCAGTTGCAAATAAAAAATGGTTCCTGTAATTATTTCCTTTAAATAGCTTACATTTATGTGTCTTTAACACATTTCCCTGATTTTACATTTTCCCTGATTTTACATTTTTTTTCCATGGTCCCCTGAAAAACGTAAAATGGGGGTTCTACTGTATTAATAGTAAAAAGATGCAGGGTGAGAGTGTGGCCCCATTGAATTATGGTAACAATATGGTTACAGCGGATACAGAAAAGGCAGATGTGCTAAACCAGTTATTTTCTTCAGTTTATACAGTAGAGGAGCCAGAATGCCAAAACCCACCCAATAGTTGACACAGGATATGGTGCATAAAAGTTTACACAGAATTAATGTGAACAAGGCACCTGGGCCAGATGAAATACACCCTCGGGTATTGAGAGAGCTAGGTTCAGTTTTACTGTGGCCTCTGTTTCTGATATTCTTAGACTCACTTTCATCTGGTATGGTACCTATGGATTGGAGGAAAGCTGATTACCATCTCAGCCTGGCAATTATAGGCCAGTAAATCTGACATCCGTGGTGGGCAAGTTATTTGAAGGCTTGTTAAGGGATCACATACAAAATGTATGTTCTGGAGAATGGCATTATGAGCAGTAATTAGCATGGCTTTATGAAGGACTGGTCATATCAGACCAATTTGATTGCTTTCTAGGATGAGGTTAGTAAGAATCTGGACAGTGGGGTTCAAATTTTGTCTGCTATGTATTGATTTGGGTGCCTCTGCATGCCACATAGTTTGGTAAACCTATGCATCAGTTTGCATCAAACTGTTCTGTAGACCCCTGATGTCCATGTTTTATGTTGATATGTTACGAAATGTGGGGTTAATAATGGGATAAAATGCAAGCTTTGTGACAATTTTTAGAAATTTCATAAAGACCGTTATGTTTAGTATAGCTTGTAGTTTGATCATTTACAGTATAAAGGTGTATTTACCCATTTTTGTTTTGTCAGAATTTGTACTTTCAGAAAATATATGGTTTTCTAGGGTCCCCATACTGTTAGGGGGTCTTATGGCACAGACCGTCAGATGAGATAATGCATACGCACAATATTCATTTAGGTGCTATATGCCACATAGTTTGGTGAATCTATGCATGTTCAATAGGCCCATGGTGTTAATATTTAGAATTTTTTATGTTGGTACATTATGAAATGTTGCGTATAGAATGGGGTAAAATGCAAGCATTGACACAATTTTCAGACATTGCATAACAATCACTACATTTAGCTTAGTTTTGCTGTTTGGAGCTTTGCCATACATTCAGCAGAATGTTTATTTCCTTAAAATATGAGATTTTCTGGGGTCAACTTACTTATTTCCCACTTTTCCCACATATATTTCGGCTACCAAAAAATACACTGCCTAATTTATATGCCATGAAATATGTCTCTAAATGTCATACCTGTTCAGTGGACCCTTGGCTTTCATATTTAGAATATTTTTTATTGGTACCTTATCAAAGTAGGAGATAAGGTGCTCAAAAGTGGAAGCTTTAAGGCAATTTTTTTTAGAATTTTCATGCCTTAAAATGAAAGAGCATGCAATGTTTACACTCGCACCCCGATTGTATCGGTCCAAGGGGGAAATTCTCCATGCCGTCTGCTTACTGTTGGTTTAATTTGGCCTTAAGCACCTTTGCACGTCCCTGCAGGGTTAACCGATAGTAATGGGTACTTGTTTCTTTTTAAAGGGGAAGTATGCCTTTTGTTTTGCATCTCTATAAGTAGACTGAAGGTGGAATATTCTAAGCAACATTATTAGAAAGCTTACATTTATTTTTGCTTTTTTCCCCTAATTTTACATGGTCTGTCCCCACAATTAAGCTTAAAAGGATACTGGTGCCCCCCCTTTTTTTTGGGTAAGTGGTCTGAATTGCAAGCCTTTAGTTTCAGTTGAATTGCTGCTTGCTTTTCTCTATGGAACCTCCTGCAGCTGTCCTCAATACACCAGGGGTAGGAATTTCAGATGAAAATAGGGCATTTAAAAAGTCATCTCAAGGATAGCGGGGTGCAGAAATGACAAGGAATTTAAAAAAATAATAAAGGGGTTAGTATCCTTTTAAAATGTGACCACTGTACCAGACAGTAGACTAAATATTAGGTTATTACCCAGGCCAATGGCAAAGTTGCTTTGCTCCTTGTTATACAATAAGTCTATTACCCAGCGAGTCGGACCTTCCGTACGGATGGATACAGTAGAGGGGGCTCTTGTCATGTAATCGGGTGAGTTTTTGTAGGGAGCATTATGCAAGTCCATAGAGCATGTCCATATAACAGAAAAACACAAGATGGGCCAGTAGAACAAATAATACGGCACTGCCCTTAATACTCTGGCACAAGCTAGTGTGCAGGTGTGTTCAATAAAATGGATGTCATTTCTGAACAGACACAGCTTAATGCTTTCAGTGTTCATACACCATTGATGTGTATATAAGGCATAAAGAAATAATCACATTGGATTGCTCTTAATCTGCAGCTGCCAACATTATATATTTATGTAGAATTCACAGGGGGTCACCCTGAGTGTCCTTTTATTAAATAATTTGATTATTGAAACTTAGCAGTAGCAGCTGCATCTCCCACCATAGGCTTATACTCGAGTCAATAAGTTTTTCCAGTTTTCTTAGGTAAAATTAGGTACCTCAGCTTATATTGTCTTTTTTAAAATGTTGAATTCAACTGCGCTACAGAAAAAAAAATAAACATGGAGCCCTAATATAACCTGTGATGCACAAAACTACTGTGTGTACTGATTGGCACAAATCATCAAGCAATCCAAAAACCACTTGAACATAGGGCATCACTCACCAGGCATGAGAGAGCCCTATACTTAAAATCTGCCTGAAGAGGCTTGTGTTCCCTGGAATTTTTTCATTTGCAAATTATGAATGACCACTTAAAAAAGGTATGCCAGCAGATGCCCAAATCCCACTTAGTGCTCCTTCTTTTGCACACTATGAACACATACTTCCCAACTGTCCCAATTTTCATGGGACAGTCCTGATTTTAACAGCTCAGCCTGCAGTCCCTGATTTTTATTGAAAACTCCCTCATTTCCTTTTGATCTCTTACATTTGGCATTTTACTGCCAATAGATTTGCCACATTAGTGCCACCTAGAAAGCTATATTTATTCATCAGAAATCTTTACTATACCTGAGTAAAGAGCCCTAGAAGCTCCCTCTGATAGCAGCTGCAGTTATAGCTGTTGGAAGCTCAGATCACACATTCCTAAGGGAGGGGGAAGTGAGTTCTTATGCATTCTTATGGGAGGGGGAAGCAGGAGAAGGGAGGGAGAGAGGTGAGAACTGAGCAGACTCGTGCCTCAAACCTGAAGGTACCCTAAAAGAGAAGGAGTCTGATACCAAACATGTTCCAAAAAAAGGAGACAAGAAATCTCATGTTTCTTTTGATAAAGCACTGCTTTTCTGTGAGTGCTTATGGCTATATTTACATAGACCTTTCTGATAAAGCTTACTTAATTTTTACCTTTCCTTCTCCTTTAATGGGCAATTTCACCTTCATTAGCAAAACTGTAATAACATATAAACCTCCAAACCCACCAGAAATGTGTTCAAACTTTACATAACCTTGCAAATTTGGTAAAAAGGGATGTGGTCGCAAAAGTGGGTGTGGACAAAAAAATTGAGGTGAGGTATTTCTTTTTCCCCCTTTTTGCATTTTTCAAATGGTGGGAGGTATGTGAATAACCCAATAGGATGAGGTAAGCCAGGGCAAATGTAAGGGTCACTGCATTCTGGGAGCACAATAAGGTGCACCTGTCCGTGTCAGGTACATTGTGGGCAAAAAACGTTTTTCTCCCCACTTTGCAGCCCTGTTCACCAAAATAAATGACCCCCTTTGAGTTTAGTATCTAACAAATCTGATCTAAATCTAAACTGTAGTCCTGGATAAAAGTTTTTTTATTACATAATAAATAAAACACCTTACATGTTCTTCATTATTTCTCAGTATCTGTGCTTTCATTTGTCTAAGTGTGCTGAGTACATCAGTTCTAGAGGAAAAAAGCCTGTAAAACAAAACTGGAATATGCTTTTTTTAGTCTTGCTTAGCTGTAAACACATCCATTAATCTATAGCTCCATGCTACAATAAATCAGCAAAAGGCAAACATTTTCAACACTCATATAATTAATTGATAATTGATCTCATTTGTTATACTATGTTGAAAAACCTGAAAAGTTCAGTACCAGCCATAGATAATGAATCACATATCACAACAAAGTTCAAAATAGGCCTCTATGCAAACATCAAGTATGCAGTTATTCAAGGGCTTTGTACACACTCACTAATTAGAGTGAAATACCAAGGATTACTGCAAGCACAGGAGAGTGTACAGAAATCTAAAGAGCCCCAATAGTGAAATCAGTGCCCATACGAACCTATGGGCCTGTTATAACCCCCACATGTGAGAAAAGACACAAAGTTTGCCCAGGCACAGTGACCTATAGCTAGGGTTAACACCTGGCATTTGACCAGCTGGTAAATCTCCAGTTAGTGCAGGGGCCAGAATTACAATGTAATTGCCGGTAAACCTGTAATACCCTAGGATCCCTCCCCTTACTCTTTTACAGCCAGGTTAACCCTTATAAGGCCAGACCTGATGATGGTTAGATCGGTAGCAACATTTGATAGTAACGTGGTATTCTGTTGGGTTGCCAGTCATGTTCTTTTATACAAAACATCTAGAAGCAATTTAATGTAAACAGTGGCGTAACTAGATGTTGCTGGGCCCCACAAAAAATTCAATTTAGGGCCCCAAAACATTGCAAAGTTGAACAATTTCATCAAGATATATTAAATGTAAAGTTACCCAGTACCTCCTAAAGAAGAAAATCCATCAGGATTATGGAGGAAAACTCCCCACGGAGAAGCAGAACATTAACAAATACTATTATTGTAGGTATATTCTGCTTGGGGGCAACAAATTAACTTGGTGTAATTGGGCTAAATATGTAAATACTCAAACTGCACAGATTATTAAACAAATCAGGTAAAATTTGTAACCAATCTGATTGATTGGGTGTTATGCCTCCAGCACTGTTCACCGTTTCACTGTTTTATTATGCCACCTACTGGTTTAATGTTTGCATTCATTGTGTTTAGAGTTTTGAAAAATGTCCTTTCTAACTTACCATACCTTACCATGTGACCACGAGTAAATCCACAAAGTGGTCAGTATAGCTGCCATCTTTATAGTGTTAATATTAAGCATATTCTATCTGCAGAAATCTTTGGTAGGTATAATCTATCATTAGTTCTGGTGTTCCAATATAAATGGTTATCTTCAAGTTTTATGAAGTTTATAGCTTATTATGTGCAGCCACCTCAAGGTACTGCTATAAGTAAGTGCATCTAGGCCTTACCCCTACACAGATGCCTCTCATCGTTATGCGCTCTATTTATCATAGTGTTTAATGTACTTTGTTATGCTATGATATGTTATACTGTATAGTACTGTCATATTTTCTGTTTTCCAAGTTTCACGCCTTCCCTTCATTCAATAAAGCTGAACAATCTGTCTCAGTTAATTGATGAAGGAAGGAGTTTAGCTGCATGTCAAACTACACACTACCTCAGGGTAACACACATACCTCCCAACTTTTTTTTACCACACCCATTTTTGTGCCCTCACCCCCCCAAAAACAACTCCCATTTTTACAAAATTTGGCAGGTTATTTGAACACATTTCTGGAAGTTCTGGGGTATTGTTTTATATGTTCCCCCAATGCAGGTGTAGCCAGTTAAGTTTTCTGGGCTCTCTGCCAAAAACCTACGTATTTAATTAACTTTGAGAAACTTTGTATCTTTTTTAGCATTCAGTTGGGAGGTATGTAACACATTGTATGGACAGAACATTGGACAATGTCATATTCATTACCCTCATATTAATAAAACACTCTGTGAAGCTGGCCATTCAAAGCAATATCCATTTTTGCCTGATTTGCCCACGAGATGTACTCTAAATAGGTCTGATCCATTTGATTAACCCTGAAGCCAACAAAAGGGTAACAAGTGACCATTGCAGACTTTACGACAGTCACTAAAGAATTTATGCCCAAAGCCATTAATATCTAACCAAACTTCCACTGCTAGAGCCAGACAAATATATCTACACATAAATACACCATTTTTTGTATCCAAGCAAAACACAACGCCATATGCTAACAGGTTTAAGTGCACACACACTACCCCAGCAACACATTCACAACACAACACTTTTTGCTTACAGTGGCAGATATCCTATATTAATGCAAAAACTGCATTAAAATTAAATGTATATGCATACAGAATGCACATGAAACAGTTAATTCTGAGTATTACAACCTACTAGAGAGGAGTTTCCTTCAAAATCTAAGTATAGTATGTAATAAGTTGCCCCATATTAAAAATATAAGGAATTTCAGCATACTCTGTTCAGAGACTCTGTCCTGCACCATGGCTTTAAATATCCTTATATTTCACAGGAGTTGCCTCATCATATGTGTTACTTTTCTTATTTTACAACCTATAAACAGTGAAAAGAAGGAAAATATACCTTGTTGGATTTTTTAAAATAACCCATTATTTAGTATTTAACAAAACATCTTCGGTCTTGAGTTTCCAGGCAATAGAATTCAGAATGATTTGTACAATGACTGTAATTTCCAGCAGAACAAAACATCACCTTAATAACAAAATGTTGACACACATGCAAACACCTGACAGTTACACTACAGCTTATATTTCAAATGCCCACTAAGAAAAAACATAAACCTAAAGAATTGATGCTTACAATAACCTACAAATTAATGCTTAGGTGCTGCCAACATCCACACTCTATAAACACAGCTCATTACATTCAAAGTGGGGTTCAGCACTTAGCACTCTATCTAACACAAGCACCTCATTTCAGTCCTCCTCTCCCCTTGTTTGCCTAAAACGGCCAAGGTCTTGTTGTTTTATTTGCCAAAAACTGCATTTGTAACTACACAATGACTTTGACTTCACAAAGATGACTCACCACTAAATCAACCTGAAAGCACAATGGATAGCACCTGCAGATCAGTGATTAAAAATCCAATTAAGGTAAACCACGTTGGTCAATGCACAAAACTATCCCATTTGTTTTCATAGCTTGTATCTTTTCATCATGTCACAATTATGCTTGTTATCATATAATAGTGACAAGAAAATATGGTAAATAATAAAAAAAAAATGAAGAAATGTTCATGATTTAAATTGCTCACCTTTTGACTTTAGTTAAAAACTGCAGAGGGATGGCATACACTATTTTCTGCAGTTGAGACAAGGTGAATTTAAATTGAATTAAAGCTGAGCTATACATTCGAAGATATACAAAGATGCAATATGAGCTGCTACGATGGATTAAAAACTCTTCAGACAGGAGCTCATAAACCAATGCAAACATGTATTGATATTAAATGATTCTGTTTTAACTGAATATTTGAAATAAAAATATATTAAGTCTTATTAAACTGTATTTACATGTATAATATGAAAGAATTTAAGCCTGCAGTAATTTTCTGTGCTATGGTTACCTTTTGTGTATATCTGTGAATATATATGTGTGTATATGTATGCATTAATATACATATTGTGAGAGAAATGCTGGATTAGAGGTGGAAGGTGTTTATATTTCTCCCAAATTTCTCTCTTATATATACTAAGCTCCAGGGAAAGTATGTCAGCAGTGAAAGAGTGTTCTTTCACTGCATTCGGCTTTGGAAAAAGCCGGTAAAAAAGGGCCCTGGAGTGAATGGAAGTGAGCGGGTGGGACTTCCATTCAACAGGCTATCCAGGTTTTGGTGAAGCCTGGCTAATTACTGGCCTCGTTAGGCTTCAGGGGAAACCCCTTTAAACATGGTGTCTGCAGAGTTACTCACTCTCTCCCTTCCTGGGGAACTGCCTGCATGCAGTAAGGAGAGCCGGACACAGTGAGTAACCAAACTACTTTTGTTTTTTGTAGAGTTGGATGCTAGATCCTCTCTATTGCATAGAGAGGGAGCTGCTGTATGTTAGTTAGAGCCAGACAGGCTAGGATTTATTTTTATGTTTTGTTTTCCAATATACTCCTGTGTGCCGGTTATATATGAATAAAGCTGATTGAGGTGAGCTTAAAACTAAATGCTGGGTGTGAACTGTTGTTTTCTGAGCCCAATCTGATCCCTGCGATCTACCTAAACCCCCAGAGACTGCACTGTTTGGACGAGTTGCCTTACAATATATATATAAATATGTATGTATGTATATCTTGTATCATGTATGTATGAATGTACAGTAGAATACATTAATACAAATGGGGTTATTAAGATAATAATAGATAAATACACAGTATAACAATAAATACAAATAAATACAAGATACAGTTGCAATAAATTAAGAGTCAAAGGCACAAGAGGAAGGAGGTCCCTGCCCCGTATTTTGGCAATATTGTGTAAGAAAAAGTGACAGATTTTGACAGTGGTGTTAATATGGTTAGAGAAGGAGATGCAGGAGTCAAAGATCACCCCCCAAACAACGCGCCAAATCGTCAGGGTCAATGAGGGTGCCATCAATAGAGATAGTAATGGGGCGGGGTTAGGACCAGGCTTAGGCGGAAAGATCATTAGTTTAGTTTTTGTTAGGTTTAGTTTGAGGTGGCATCGGTTCATCCAATTGGAGATAACTAGAAGGCAGTTAGAGATTTGAGTCTCCGTTTCAACTGTTAATGAAGGGGTCGACAAATAAATTTCGACATCATCAGCATACAGATGATATTTATGAATGGATAAGATCTCCCAAGGACATTGCGCAGAGGGAGAACAACAAAGGCTCAAGTACAGAGCATTGGGGTACCCCCACATTAAGAGAAACTGGAGATGAGGTTTTGTTAGCATAGGAGACAGTGAATGAACAGTTAGAGAGGTAAGAAGAGATCCATGATGCAGCCTGACTACTGAGACCAATCGAATGCAGAATTTGCATCAGGATGGAGTCGTCGACCGTATCAAACACAGCCAATAAATCGAGGAGGATTAGTATAGAAAAGTGACCTTTGGCTTTGGCAATTTGAAGATCATTTGTAACTCTGCACAAGGCCATCTCAGTAGAGTGCACAGGCTACAGGGTCTAATAAATTATGGGCATTAAAAAAGTTAGTAATACGGGAGAAAACGGGAGGCAAGCGATAGAAGCAAGACAGGACGGTAGTGAGAGACAGGACGGGTCAAGCATGGCCTTTTTAAGGCTAGGCTTGACACAGGCCTGTTTGAAGGAAGAGGGGAAAATTCCGGAAGTCAGAGAAGAGTTGAAGATGTGCGTAAGTACTGGAGTAAGCTCAGCAGCACAGTGTTTAAGCAGAGAAGAAGGCATAGGGTCAAGAAAGCAAGTAGTGAGCGGAGCTGACAATAGAAGCCGGAAGACTTTGGAGACAGTTACGGGACCAAAAGAGCTAAGACATGCATACATAATAAAAGAGATACAGGTTCATTCAAAAAGAGTTTGTTAAAGGAACAGTAACACCAAAAAATGAAAGTGTATAAAAGTAACTAAAATATAATGTGCTGCTGCCCTGCACTGGTAAAAGTTGTGTGTTTACTTCAGAAAGTCTATTATAATTTATATAAATAAGCTGCTATGTAGCCATGGAGGCAGCCATTCAAAGGAGAAAAGGCACAGGCACATAGCAGATAACAGATAAAACACTATTGTATTCTACAGAACTTATCTGTTATCTGCTATGTAACCTGTGCCTTTTCTCCTTTTTTCCAGCTTGAATGGCTGCCCCCGTGGCTACTCAGCAGCTTATTATATAAATGATAGTGTTACTGTAGCAAACACACCAGTTTTACCAGTGCAGGGCAACAGTGCATTATATATTTATTACTTTAAAGCTCTTTCATTTTTTAGTGCTACTGTTCCTTTAATTTCTAATGTTGGCCCATATTTTTTCAGAACCACTCTGTCTTTATCTGTCATACCATACAAAAATATTGTAAAAAAATAGGTGCTAGCACTCACTCCTACCTACCTAGTAGTCCAAGCGTTTCAGTCACAGCCAAACAAATATTGAGAAAGGTCACTGCCTGTGACTAGAAAATTATATATGTGTGTGTGCTCTGAGCATTTAAATATGCTAGTGAATAGTTGAAAAACAGAAATCAAATAGAGGAAACAGATTATTCTGCAGCAGCGCTATGGTATTTTATATACTCAGACCCAGTTCAATAAAATTGTTAAAATTGTTTGAATATAACGAACATATCTACAAAAGATGTGCAAGTTCACCTAGATGAAGATTCAGGCAGGGCTGAGACATACTAAGATTTTTTTTTTTTAACCATATCCCAGTATTAGTTTGGCAAAGTGTGGCAAATCTGCCAGCCTGACAAAAGAGATTTGGTTTATTCACAAAAGAGAATTTCAACATCACTCTGCATATTCCCTCATGATTCACAGTAGATTAAAACCATATATATATAATATAATATATTATAGAGACACTAAATTAGTACCAGTCACTACTAGACAAAGGTTTTACCTTTACAAAAAAATAATTGGGCAAAAGCATAGTTATAACTTTTGAAAAAATCCAAAATATTCAGTGTCATTATTCACTAAAATTACACAATGTAACTAGAGATGGTCCATAAATCAGTCAAGAGGTGACATTGTGGGGGTAATATTATAGATTTATTTATATTCAATGAATATAGGAAGAGAGGCAAAATAATGAGAATGTTCTTAACATTTACAGGTATGGGATCCATTATCCGGAAACTGTTATCCAGAAAGTTATGGAAATGCCATCTCCCATAGCAAATAATTATAAGCAAATAATTCTAATTTTTAAAAATGAAAAGTGAAAATGTTGCTGAGAACAGATATGTGCATTTTGGTTATTATATGGTTATCTATCTCCCTTTATGTACAGGCATTCTAAATTAAAGGCAGGATTTATGGTGTACATATAAAAAGTGCAGGTTTTTTGTGATTTGTTTAAAAGATAGAACACATGATTTTAAGTTAAAGGTAATTTCTACTGTATTTGGCCATTTTCTTAATAAATTAATATTTTCCATGGTGATTATGTTAATAGTTAAAATTACACTTTCCAAGCTACCATGCAGAATGAACTGCAAACAGTTGAGACACTGTGAATCTTTTATAAATTATTAACCCTTTAAGTGCCAGCCGAATTCGTCATTTCGGTTCCCCCCAGTGCCAGACGTTTTTTAAGCATTTTGTACTCATTCACTTTAACAATGTTTTTTGGTAGGAAAACCTCCATGAAACTAGGGAAATTATATATCGTTTTTTTCGTCACTAATTGGGCTTCGACATACATACCAAATTTTATAACTTTTCTGGAGATATGATGTGTATTTTGGGTGAAATATGTAAAAAAAAAAAAAAATTATGAAAAATTTCTGTATTTTGAGGTTTTTTTCATTAGAAAAGTTAATTTTACTCACTTTTTTTTATTGTTTGTAAAAGCCCTGATACTCCCAATTCCAACGATACCAAATATGTGGTGGTACCCCACAGTTCCTGTCCAGAAGTAACCCCCAAACTAAATCAATACTTAGTACAATATCACACCAGAACAAAGCAGAAAAGCGCTTGTAACAGTTAATGCAGCATAACTTATATGTAAATCTAAAATATCCCCTCATGTTTGGTATCTTTAGAAACTACAGACCTTCAGGTTTCTAGGTGCAATGTAGTTTTCACTCAAAAGCCAAATACCTTTTGTCAGTGCATTGTGAAATTTGGAACTTTTTATGACATTTTTTTTTTTTTTTTCTAAAACATAAACTTGGACGCATGATCAAATGTGGATTTGACAAAAAAAAATCTCATAAAAATTTTCTAACAAAGGCATATTTGAAAGACAAACTTCTCCTGAATAAAATGATGCCCCATATGTATGGGTGCACATAAAGACATGGGCACCAAACACTCCAAAGCAGGGGCAATGCACAAGGGCAATTACAGCTAAAAATGTGGGGGCTGCGCTCTATGTGCACTTCCTGCAGTTTTTCAGTGTTAACCCCCCCTACCTGTGAAATAACCCCCACAAACTATATATTTCTGAAAAGTGCACACCTTCAGCTATTCAGAGACACCACTCTTCTCTTTCTACATGGAAAATTGTGGCCGCAGTCCCTTGCAGAATTAAGCGCTTTGGTCAGAAATCAAGGAAAAACCAGATAAAAAACCTAGATTTCTCCCCAAAATCTCCATGGCAACTACCAAAAACTTACTAAACCTCAATCTGCAAGTTCCCCTGAATAAAACGATACCCCATATGTATGGGTACACATAAAGACGTGGCCACCAAATGCCCCCAAACAGGGGCAATGCATAAGGGGGGGCTGTGCTCTATGTGCTCTACCTGCAGTTATTTAGTCTAAACACCCCCATACCTGTGAAATAACCCCAGCAAACTATATATTTCTGAAAAGTGCACACCTTCAGCTATTCAGAGACGCCACTCTCCTCTTTCTACATGGAAAACTGTGGCCGCAGTCCCTTGCAGAAGTCAGCGCTTTGGTCAGAAATCAAGGAAAAACCAGATACAACCCTAGATTTTGGTCAGAAATCAAGGAAAAACCAGATAAAAAAACCTAGATTTCTCCCCAAAATCTCCATGGCAACTACCAAAAACTTACTAACCATCAATCTGCAAGTTCCCCTGAATAAAACGATACCTATGTCTGGTTGCACATAAGTACATGGCCACCAAACCTGAAAATGCATAATATTGGGGCTGCACTCTATGCACCCCTTTTTTTTTGCCTGCATCTGAATGAATGGGATACGCTCGGGTGCAGGCACATGTAGCCGATATACGCATGAAAACGCGTGAGAATGCAAAGTCTCGCGTTTTCATGCGTATATCGGCTACATGTGTCTGCACCCGAGCGTATCCCATTCATTCGGGTGCAGGCACAAGTAGCAGGCGTAGGGCTGAATTTTCGGCAACCGTTTTTCCACTTGCTGAAAAAATCAGCCCTACGCCATGTGTGGCATCAGCCTAACCCTTGGCAATAGAAACTACCAGAACAATCTTAGCACCTCTGGACCTTTCTAGAACAACTGAAATCAAATGAAGTTAAAATGGAATAAAACCACTAAAAGCAATCAAAGAACAATAGTTGCAATGAAATCGGTAAGAGCCCTGGATCCACCAATGTCACTGCAAAAGCAACCTTTTTGGGGGCACTAAACACACAATAAAGAACAATGCAAAGATAAAACACCATAAAATCAGTAAAATCCA
The DNA here is from genome assembly GCF_000004195.4 of Xenopus tropicalis. Classification (NCBI taxonomy): domain Eukaryota; kingdom Metazoa; phylum Chordata; class Amphibia; order Anura; family Pipidae; genus Xenopus; species Xenopus tropicalis. Next base: position 77,096,593 of record NC_030682.2, on the reverse strand, counting down.
ATAAAACCACCTAAACCAACAGAAGAACAATAATTGCAATGAAATCGGTGGTCAGAGCCCTGGATCCACCAACGTCACTGCAAATTCAGCACCCAATAGCAATAAAAAAGTTACAGTGCAATAGAATAATTCAAAAACAGAAATCAATTATGAAAATGCCAAAAAAACACTAAAATGCAACCAAATAAATCAGATAATTATAGAGCAAGATCAGAAATAAAGTTTTAGTAAAAAAAAAAAAGACTGCCAAAGAAAGCAAAGAAAGAAAGAAAGAGAAGAAAGAAAGAAAAAAAAAAAAAAGTGTAAGTGTCTGTGTGTGCTTGGGAAAGTTGTAAATAAGTGTGTATGTGTACAAAAGTGTAATAATGACAAAGATAGAAGAAAAAATGGAAAAAAAAAAATTTTTTTTAGACAGTTGAGATAGAAATAAGCAAAATAAACAGTGGTAGAGAGTTGTAGTTCAGCTTACCCAAGGCAGGCAGGCGATCAGAGGCGATCAGGGGCGATAAATCCAGCAGGAAGGCAGTAGGGGAGCTCCATCCGGTCCAACGTGCGCAGCAGGAGTGAGGGAGCTGACAGTAGGCGGCGACTTTTAAAGGGACAGCAGTGGACACGTCATCAACGCGTGCCCACTGCTGTCATTGGCTGAGGACCCGATCGCCGGCGCTGAGTATGTCTATGTTTGCTCGTTGCCTAGGGGGATCTGAGGGGTTTACAAGCGCTGCGCTGCTTTAAAAGCGAGCGCAGCGCTTGTAAACCCGACAGTGCCATTGGACATAGATTCTACGTCCCATGGCACTTTGGTCCTTTAGTACCTTGGACGTAGAATCTACGTCCCATGGCACTTAAAGGGTTAAATAAGGGTGCATACTTAAAATAAGCCATAATATTAATCATAACAAAGAAATATTCACCTTGGTCCTAATGCATTTTGAGACATTTGTAGGATATTTATATACAGAGAGGAAGTGAGAAATTATAATACAAGCATAGTTAAATAATTTTAGTCCTATCCAAAACCAAAAAAAAAACACAGAAATTGTTCTTTCTCTGGTGGATTTTAATATTAAATATAAGTAACATAAGCACAAAAATGAAAAACAGTACCAATATGTGACATTTGACTTAGTTAAGTAGTTATAGATAAGCAAGAGCACAAATGATTTAACAAGAAGGCACATTTTACTTTCCCATGTCCTGCTGGGTTGACATCAGGCCTGGACTGGTAATCTGTGGATGCTGGCAAATAACAGAGGGCTGCTATAAGGTACCATAGTCAGTTACTATTTAGGGGGCCTTTGTGTACGTGAAATGCTAGAGCCTATTTTGGATCCCAGTCTAGGCCTGCTAGACATACAGTGGCATGGCCTTTTCTGGCTATTGAATCTTGATAAAAGGTTACTCTTGTAATTTAGGATGTAAATTCTAATCTGTAGGCAGTTCATCTAGGAATCATACCTTACAACATGTGGAAAATAGAAAGAAGGACAAAAAGAAATGGTGTGAGTAGCGCAGCAAAAATTTTTGACCACACCCACTGTTGCCACCACACAAATTTGGCAGGTTATTTAAAGTTTGAACACATTTCTGGGAGTTTTGGGGTCATTTTATGTGTTATTACAGTTTTGCTAAAAAAAAAAAAAAGTGAAATTGCCCTTTAAGCTGCCTCTGTTCCACAAGAGACCTGTTAAGCTTATTAATTACAATCGTATCTAAGTGCAGGTGTAGCTTGTTAGGTTTCTGGGCTCTCTGCTAAAAGCTACTTATTTAAATAATTCTGAGAAACAATGTATCCAATTGCAGGTATAGTTTAAGATTTCTGGGCTCTCTACCAAAAGCTACTTTATAATCACGTTTGTATCTTTTTTAGCATTCAGTGCAGGAGATCAAAGGGAAATGAGGGACTTTTCAGAAAGAATCCAGGACTGCAGGCTGAGCTGTTAAAAAAGGGACTGTCCTGCTAAAATCGGTATGAGGCGTAAGTATACGATATACTGTTAAAAGTACTTATACTGATGTAAGCAATGGTGCCATAGTGGTGGACATGTAGGGGCTGATATATGAAAATTATTCAGGTACCAATAGTAACCAAAATATGAAAACAAAGGCTTGATTGGTTGCTGTCGACAACTGCACTTGTGCAAATTAGCACCTATGTTTTTAAATCAACCCTATAGCATTCTCTGTTACCGTAAAAGATGGAAAGGCATATATTGTTTATGCAGTGGTAAATGCAGAATGCACATGCAGGAAAATAATTTGTGTCAGTAGTTGGCTGGGATTATGTAATCCCAAGAAAGAGCTTTGAAAAAAAGATGAAAAACCACTGGGGCTTTGGGATATGTATCACCAACAGGAGCAGTGGAATATGAAAAGTAAGGTTTAAGGTTGCTACAATGTAATTATAAATGCTCCCTTAAAACAATCATTGTACAACTTGGTGTTATGTAATTATTTAAGCACCATAGCATGTAGGCAGTGTTACCCCATGAAATGTATTGCTTGTGTTATGGGTGAACCTTTTAAGAAGAGGAATTTAACATATGTTGGCAAGATTTGGGGGAACTCTTTGGCATCCTTCCTGGAGGACTGAAGTAGAGGCCTGTTAAAAGCACCCAGTAAGTGAATAAGCTGGACCAGATTAGCTAATGTTCTGTTCTAAAAGCAAAGAATGCTAATTTATCAGAGCAGCTGAAGTACTGATAAAAACTGATATCATGTAAGTGCTAAAGAAAAAACTACTTTCGCATGCTTCTACAGTGTACATTAATATTTCATATTGTTTTTATGACTAATTTAGTACCCATAACTACAGGGTTGGACTTGTCCATTGGTATACCAGGAAAAATACCAGTGGGACCTGATTCTGTTGGGCCTTTTTGCCTGCCCACAAGCCAGAACACTATGTAAAGATTCAAACAATCCAACATCAGTCTGGCTGCACCTCCAGGGAAAAATTCAAGGTGCCCGTGCTTTCCACTGTGGAACGTACTGCCTTTTTTAAGTTATCCCTGGAGGTGCAGCCAGATTGATGTGGGGGAGTATGTAGCAGTGTGGTGGAGCAGTGGGACAGAAAGAGGGTAGTGTGCCCTTGCATACCTGGTGAGTTCCGGGTACTCCAGTCCAACACTGCACAACTATATAAGCATGATGATTAATTGCTAGGGCAAGTGAATTGTAGGGGCTGTAGAAAACTTTGCCCATAATCCCCCTAAATATGAATAATTTAATATAAGGGTGTACATTAATTACTGTAAGTAGAGGGTTGTATGTCAAGAAAGTGCTGAAGGAAGATGTCCCCAGTTAGATGCTATGTAGGCACTTCAGTCTCTTAGCTTAGCTCATTGATAAAGTGTATCATTATAATGTGTAACTATGCTAAGGGTCAGATTTATAAAAAAAAAAAAAAAAAAAACTTGGTGCAGAAATATAATTGTCTGTGTTGCTTTATGCAAAGTACTTTTGTGAAGGGAAGAAGCCCATCAATATGCCAGCAATGCCTTTAACACATTTATTGCAGAAACGAGTGGCACAAGCTTTCAGGGGATAACCCCTTCTTCAGGTGAACCTAAAGCTTGTGCCACTGGTTTCTGCAATAAATAAGTTAAAGGCATTGACAGCATATTGGTGTGCTTCTTCCCTTCACAAAGGTATATTGAATGGCTTGGGAGCAGCTAAGGAAGAAAGCACCCTATGGAAGTATGTAAGTGGTGTGCCGAACATTCTTTCTTTTGTTGAGCTTTATGCAAAGTGCAATCTAAATTTACAAGAACTAAATAACAAGTTTCAGATATCACAAGTGTGTAGTTGCCAATAGCAACAAATTAAGTATTTACTTCAATTTTCCAGCTTGTATGAGGCTGTTCAAAACCAATTACTGGTTAGTTCCTATTGGCAACTTAACTTGTACAGTTAAGCAGCTATGTTCATATATCAGCCCCAGCAAATTCTATAACATTTATAGTACCTGCAAATCTGCATAAAAAGCTGTTTAAGTCTAGTAAGCTTGTGTAGAAAAATCAGCATAGTTAAAAACAGTTTTTTTTACAAGCTATGTTTCCTATTATATTTACCCAATGCACATTTGGGTCCAAGGGGAAGAATCTAGAGTTCCTGGAGGAAACCCTAACAGACACCGGTAAAATATACAAACACCTTGCAGATGAAGTGGCTGAAAGTGAATCTAGGACTTTGCTGGTACATTTCGTAGTTACATATACTGTTATGGTTTTTTTTTTTTTGGCATGCCATAATATTTTGAAGACTTTACCGCTAACAGAGTAGAGTAAAAGTTGATATGTCAGGGATATGTAGGGTGTAGGGATATGTGTGGTGTCTCCCTGGAGTCCTCAGTCTTTAGCCATGATGTGAGGCAAAATGTGGCAAGAGGGACCTGCTGTTTCATTCTCTATTCTTCTGATGATTTCCAGATATTTTTTTCAATTGGCTAGCAGGCTCCATAGTTTAAAAAGCGCACCCTACACTTGTCTACACTGAACTCTAAATGAGTCATATATGTCCTCTATACTGTATGTTTACACATTCCTGCTTGTTAGCCAGTAAAGCCAAGAAATCCCATTAGGGAGGTTTTGACATTAGATTTTGAATAAAAAATGTCAAAATAATAAATTTGAATTAAGTTCTTGTGGTTCTAATAAGTAGGGATTCATCACAGTTTTCAGAATTCATTAAATACTCTATACATTCTGCAAGTGACAATTGAAGGACTGTCAAAATTATTGATATAGGATGAATTACGGGCAAAGGATATAGACAATAGGAAAGTATTTGATTCTTGTTCTTGACCTACAAAAAAGTAACTGATAACCCTGTATAGGTGTCTAATATTTGCTTTAAATAAATATTTATTCTCAGTTTACTTTGTACTAGTCTGTACTTGCCTAACCATTTTTTATTGAATCTAGCAAAAAAGTTTAAATAGAAGTTTCTCAATTTTGTTTTAATGCTAAACTATTTTTTCATAAAAGTACAGATTTAAATTAAGTGACCACTGAGGAACATTAAAGTGGGCATACATTACGCCTTCATACATACATATAGGTATAAAAGTAGTTTTTTGTATGTGTAGCTATACGGAAAGAGTTTTACACAAATATATTATATATTTAATAATCGTCTTTATTTTTGCTTAGTAGATGAAAAATATTACAAGTGACCTTCCAGTTGTACCATTTGCTTCACTTTTCATCCTTGAGAGAATCATTATCCATCAATAACACATCTGTCTCATAAATAATCATATCACGTAATACAATAGAACAGAGGTATGAACATGACATTTCTGTAGATGAATTCATAATGGAAAACATCAATAATACACCAAAACAGCTTAAGAATAATGGAGATATTATACAATAATATAACAAAAACAAATTATGTTTATATATTTGTGAGTTAAATGAAAACTTAACAAAACCATTACCTTTGGTAAAGAATATGAGGTGATAATTTTCTTGGAATTTCAAGGGCAATAGGGTGTACTGCACTCCTTGTCTTTTGTAAACACTGTCAATGTTTCAGACTAGCTTCTAAGAACTTCTTCAGTAGCCTAGAATGAAACATTGGCCATGTATAGTAATTTTTTCAACCCTATGTAACTATGTTAGTATTAATCTATGGAGTAAACCCTATATTTCCTGTGGATACAGGCTCTGGACAGCACTATAATTGTGTTGATCCAAGGGAAGGTGTTTCCTCTTTTTTAGAGAAAGTTGCTGTTGGGTGCTGGAAGCTTGGTTGGTCAAACACTCCATCCTACTGAGGCAGCTTACAGGAGGGCTATACTGTAATTATTGTCATTACTATCCTGTAATATATCATGTAATTTTTGTAGCATAACAAACCATGACAGCACATACATGTTAAAGTCATATTTGACAGTGAGAATGAGTCGGATTATGAGGTATCTGTGTGGGTATCAATCTTAACCAGATAGCAGTGCATAAAAAACATAAACCATTATTTCGATATTTAGGGGTCCCCTTCGTTGAGGGCCGGTCCTGGGCCTCTTGATACTGGTGATGTTTCCTGGGCCCTTTCACCTGCTAAAAGGCTGAGTAATAGTAGTAGTGTCCTGCCAGGTGCTACTTCAACAGTCAAAGTTAAAGATAAGTATATATAGAGAAGGGTATGAGGGGGAGAGACAGTAGGGCATAGTAACTGGGACAGTAACTGGGTAGAGAAGAAATGAGGGGGGGTAGGGGGGATAGCAAGGTCAATCTGCTCAGGTATTTTGTATTCTAGTCCATTGTTATTCTCTCATTTTGCTGTTTTGGTGCGGGTAGGAGCCATCCAGTTAGGATCAATGAAGCTTGTTCTTTGTTTGGGATATGGGATATGTTCAGTGCTACCGATTTTGTGAGGTTTACTTTGAAGTGGCTAATTTTTTGAAATTCCTATAATTCTAGAAGTAGGTTCGGTAGAGTTATTCTGGGGTTTCTTATAAAAAATAAGTCATCTGTGTATGCTGCCTTTTTATGTTCTTTTGTGCCTATCTTGACTCCTGATATGTTGGGGTTATTTCTGATTTTGCGCAAGAAGCTTTCGATTGATAGGATAAAGAGAAGGGGGGATAGGGGACATCCCTGCCGTGTGCCATTTTTTATGTAGAACATTTCAGAAAGTTCGCCATTGACTCAGTTTGAGTTTGGCTGTAGGTAGAGTATATAGGGCAGAAATCCTTTTTGGCATTTTAGGGGCTAAATTTATCTTTTGCAGGGTGGCTTATAAAAAGGTCCAATCTACCCTGTCAAACGCTTTCTCCGCATCTGTGGATAAGAGCATTATTGTTTGATTTCTTAGACTGCTGTATGATACTGAACAGTCTGTTTGTGTTGTCTCTGGCTTCTCTGCCTGGGACAAAACCTACTTGTTTGGGAAATATCAGTTCAGGCAGAATTTGATTTATTCTGGATGCTAGGACTTTTGTAAACAGTTTAGTGTCTACGTTGAGCAGTAAAATGGGTCTGAAGCTACCTGGGTCAGAAGGATCTTTTCCCTTTTTGGGAATTAATGAAATATGCGCTTCTAGTGCTTCTTGTGAGATTTCATTACCATTTGAGATTGAATTAATCGCTGAGGTTAAGAGTATGGTCAGATGTTCCCTTGTTCTTTGTAGTAAGCAATTGTGAAGCTGTCTGGCCCAGGGGCTTTGCCCGGTTTTGAAGATTTAATGGCCAGCAGTATCTCTTCTTTAGTTATTGGAGTGTCTAAAAAGACCTGTTGTTCTGTACTTAGTTTCGGGATGTTTGTTTTTTGAATGTAGTCTCTGCATGCATGATATCTATTGCAAGGTCTTTGTGTGTTAGTTAGAAAATTGGTACAGTTTTGTATAGTATTGGCGGAATGTTTCTGCTATGTCTTTTGTTATGGTGACCATTTGTTCCCGCTGGTGTTTTCAGTTGTGTAATGTGGTTTCGTAGCTGTTTTTTCTTAAGAGCGGATGCTAATAGGCGGCCACATTTATTCCCATGTTTGAAGAATAGTTTTTTGTTTATTTCTATTGCTCTGGCTAGGTAGGAAGAGTAGGTGTCCTGTAGTTCCTTTCTCGCTTCAGGGAGGGATTACACATTTGTGTGCCAACCATAGGGTCCAGGGATTAATGTTATCGGTGTTGTTCTCTGTGAAGTATTGTTTCACTTTGTGTATTATATCTTGTTTGGTTTGTTGGTCACAGTAGGGAGTCTTTGAGCCGCCATGTGTTACGTTTTGGGAGTGGCATTTTGTTTATTAGTGTACAAGTAATTGGTGCATGGTCTGACCATGATATTATGTCTATGTCTGCTTCTTTGAGTAGAGCTATGTCCGTATGGCGGATGAAGATATAACCTAATCTAGAGTATACATCATGGACCTGGGAGTAGAATGAGTAGTTACGGGAGGTTGGGTTGGTTAAATGCCAGGTGTCTATTAAGGTATGCGCGATTCTATTTTTTTATAGGGCATACTCGAGTGACCAGTAGAAATGTCTAGGATTAGTTCAAGTGCTACGTTTAGGTTCCTCCTACTATCAGTGTGCCCACTTCAATCTCGGATAGTGCTTGTAGGGTAGCTGAGAGTGCTGAGTGTTTTTTTCTGTGGGGGGTAGGTAAACGGAGGTGAATGTGTACTTAGTATTGTTAATCAGTCCTTTCACTATGTTAAATCTACCTGTCGTGTCAGTTTTGGATTCTATTAGGGTGAATCCTAGTGTGTCTGCTAGAAGGATCATAGTGCCTCTGGATTTAGAGATGTATGGAGTGCTGATATGAACTTTCGAAAATCCCCTGAATCTGAGGGTAGGTACCTTGGCTTTTTTAAAGTGAGTTTTTTTGTACTAGCACCTGGTACTTATTAGCACAGTGTCTCCACCTAGTGGCATCCGGGAGTGCACCTACGGGTGGCCCCACTAGGAACAATAATAATGCACACACAGTACTTGATAAACAAAATAACTTTTTATCTGAAATAAAGGGGAAACTAATACACATAACATACCTCCCAACCGTCCCACTTTCAGCAGGACAGTCCCGATATTTATAGCACTGCCCGCTGTCCCGGATTCATTGTTAGATGTCCCGCTTCTCAGCATTGCCATTTAATTGATTGCTGTGCCTGCTCTGCTCTGGGGAATAAAGCCCGTCCCCTTAACTCTTGAATCTCCCCTGCTACCTCAAGCTCACAGGTTTACCTTGATGTTTAATTGTCCTGGGAAGGTGCACTCTGTCTTTTATCAGGCAGAAGAGGCTGCTGCCTTTATTTTTTGTGCTGGAAAGTTTCACCTTTTCACTCCTAACATATATCTTTCACTCCTGGGAATCTCTGGCAGAGCACAGCATGCAGGAGAAGACATAGGTATCGCTGATCTGTTCATAAAATGTAGCAGACATTTAAAAGGGGCCCTTATAAGTTTGGGAACCTTAGGCTGGCCTTGTTAATATGGCTAGAAATTCTAGTGGTACATTAATATTGTTTAAACTGATTCAAAATGGAAGGAAATAACATAGCTTTATGCACAACTGGAATTAGCCCTGTTTATAACTTTGGAAAATGCAAAGAACTGTTGGCATGTCTGAAGTTGATATGCCCTTTATCAGTTTCATTTAGTAATTTTACTGGCATGTCTGGGGTTAATATGCCTATAGCAGTATTGGGAAGCTCAACCCTCCGTTAACTTACCCAAACAGGTATCGGGTGCAAATACTGGAAGAACCTCACCTTGCATGGGGGTCAATATCCAACAGCAAAAAAATCCAGTAGCACACTGAAGATGCAAGCTGTGAAAAAGCTTGAGAAAGGGTCCGGAGGGGCCCGAAATGTTGCTCTTGGTTTTTTTATATGTACTTGGGCAAACAAAAAAAACTTTTTTCATGGCTTGCATCTTCAGTGTGCTACTGGATTTTTTTGCTGGGGTTAATATGTCTGTCATGCCAGGCACCATGGCCCTGGCATGGTAAATTGTTAAACCTGGCAACCTTTTGCTTTGTCCACCAGACACCTCTAATTATACCCTATCACCATCTAGTCTCCCGCAGAGGCCCTTAATTAAATATGCGACCAGGGCCTGCAGGAAGGTGACACATTTAGCAAACTCCTCAGACTAGCCGTATGCAGCCATTTGTAGGGAGGGAACCCTGGGGCTATTGCTTTCTTTGATCTGTGATCAAAGAGGTCAGTTGTGGACCTAGAGCAGCAGGGGGGTGCAGCTATCAGAAAATATGGATTATAGAAATGGATCCATATCTCTGCTGCTTTAAGGTCCACATCCTCATAAACCATATCATAGGATTTATGAGGAGGCCCCAGGCTTCCCAATGATACCAAACAGGAACTGCCTATACCCACCAGTTTGGAGGGATGGGTTCTGGGGGACTGGGACATAAGACACCCCTCATGTTTGGTATCATTTTGATCGCCCCCATATGGGTTAAGACAAGCCCCTATTGTCATAATAATATTGGGTACTGGTAAGTACCAATATTATATGACCAGAAACTGGCAGAAGTACAGCTCTACAGGGGAGGTCCTGAGACGCGCCCCTGGGCACTCCCTCCTCATGAATACAGTAATGAGGGAGGGTCCCAGCACTCGGATAAAAAAGGGCACAGACCCAGGTACCAGTTAACTCATATGTTGAGGCTCCATGTTCTTTTGGATTGTGAGTTCACTGTTGATAACTCCGGCCTCAGGAGGGCACAAGATACTCGGTAACGTACTTAGGGTTTCTCTGTTTTTATCCCCTTTTATTTTATTGACTGTTTTGCATGTATATGTCTCTTTTGTAACATCTTTTTTATGCACTGTTTACCCTGGTAATATTAAATATAACATTTAATAAGTTTTGTCCTGCGGCTCTCCACGTACTTTGGATGACTGCTCAGGCCTACCTGTATTAACTGTTTGGTGTGTTTGTGTTGAGCAAGGGGGGGGCAATTTCTGTGTAGATGCTAATTAACTAGTGGACTGTCAGCAGGAGAGTGTGTATGTAAATTAACTCTGGCTGCTGCTGGTGTGTGTGTGGAAGTAGTAGAACTATCCCTCACTGCAGCAGGAAAGTTTGTGTATGATATATTTGTGTATTAGGTTTCTATCGCCTGTTAATGATAGATGGTGGCAGCGAATAGTTGTTTTGGGGCGGTGGTGTGTTTGGGGGTGCTTGATGCTAGTCTAACCTGTGTGAAAGGTGACTGAGTGTAACCCCTTGGTTCCTCGTCCCGGTGTCAGGCGCGTCTGTGAGTGGCGTTTTCCTGACAATGCCCTTTATCAATTTAATGTAGTCATACAGGCACGTTTGAAGTTATTTTTGTCCCTCTTTCTCTTAATGAAATGTTGGGAGGTATGCACATAAACACTCCTATCAAAGTGGCAATAAGGGCCTTACTACCTTTGGCAGCGCAAGCTATCTCACTAACTGTGTAAAGTTCTTTAGCTCAGTCCAAAAGGAACAGTCTATATACTGTAAATCTTTGAGCGCTCCTTTAGTACTATCACTTTAATTGTACTCACTCCAGAAAAATATCTTTGGGTGATTCACACATAACCTTCAGGCGAGTCCAGCACCTACAGACCTGCAGTGTGACTACTAGCCCCTTTAGGTACTCAGATGGGATCCCCCTGCAGGTGTTTGTTCCTCCAGTCAGGACTCCTCACAGGATCTCTGTCTCTCCAGGTACAGGATCTGCCTTCCCTGTACCAGCCTGTTCCAAAAGACAGCTTCTTCTTGTGCTGCTCCTCTCTCTGAGCACAAGTGCAGCTTCTTGAGCTCTGGAGCTTTCTTTCTCCTCCTCCTGATTTCCTCTGCCAGGCGTTCCAGCTTCCTTTTCCTGTTGGTGGCTACCAGGCTGCGTTGCAACTTCCTGCAGCCTTGAGCTTGCTGTTCAGCTTGTTGCTAGGCAGCAGCTCACAACACAGACACAGTCTCAGAGCCTGCTCTTCTGCAGGGAACAGCAGCAGGAGGGGGGTAAGTGCAGGGACCCCTCACTATGTCCCTACATTACTAAGCTATGTATTATTATTCTGAATGTTATATATGTAGCCCACTTTAGAGAATGCGCTGCTACCTGCCGAGATCTAGTGGCGCTAACAGGATCCTGAGCCCCGCTTACTATGGGGAACAGATGTTGCTGTACTATTTGGCGTGCCTCCACCCAGGATAGGGATAGCTTGAACTATAACTCCCCTCCTGAGAACTTCATATTGTACTTCTGCTTTGGGGACTCCCAGCACGCCTGGCACCTTGCCCCCTCCCTGGGGTAGTTGCTTACCCGGCAGTGTGGATCCTTCAGATAGTAAGACAATGCACCCTGGTATTATGCCGAACCAAGTGATTTCTTTATTTGCAGAATGACTGACAGATAGACTTTGCAGGAGTTACAGAACACGTCAGGGAACACACTTTTCCTTAGGAGACCCTCTCTCCTGGGATACCGTCAATACTCCAGCCAGATGACCCTCCTTTGGGTTCCCTCCGGTACTACACGCCAGAAGCCCCTCTCTAGGGCACTTCCCGGTACTCCCGCCAAGCGGACACCCCCTTGAGACCTCACCCCGGAAATATCACCCGGCTATCCCCCGGATTAGGCAAATCACCTATTACTACCACTTAGTTCCCTGACTCCAGCAATCAGTGCTGGGAGATCTTAATCTCATTAAATCTCCTGTAGGGGCCAAGCTGCCCAGCTAAATGCCTATCTACCACTCCTAGAGCGGTCTATAACCTTTAGCTCACTAACTACTCCTGGCCTGTAGCTGGCCTCTTGCCAGAGGGGTTCCAGGCAGGAAGACCTGGCTGCACAGCCTTATATACTGTGTGCACCACCCTGTGGCCATAACCCTGAACTGCAGGGATACTCCCTTTCTTAACACAAAAACAACTAGGACCACCCTTAGGTGTCCAATTCCCTAAGGCCACCCTCTAGTGCCTGTCAAAGGAGAACCCATCCTAGGGGCCCAATCTTGGAGATCCCTACATATATATTAGTGCTCTGCTGTTTTCAGCTCTGTAAAAGATCTTGTAATAATTGAGTCATTAGCAACAATGGTTCACTTAACCTTTTTAGTGCCATAGGACGTAGATTCTACGTCCTGGGTAGCAAAGGACCAAAGTGCCACAGGACGTAGAATCGCTTTTAAAGCAGCGCAGCGCTTGTAAACCCTTCACAACCCCTTAGGCAACGAGCAAAGGCAGTCACACTCACCGATCCGGTCCCCCGATCGCGTCGCCAGCCAATGACAGCAGTGGACACGCGTTGATGACGTGTCCACTGCTGTCCCTTTAAATATCGCCGCCTACTGTCGGCTCCTCATTCCTGCTGCGCACTTCAGACCTTATGGAGCTCCCCTGCTGCCTTCCTGCCAGATTGGTCGCCCCTGATCGCCTGCTTGCCTTGGGTAAGCTAAACTACAACTCTCTACCACTGTTTATTTTGCTTATTTCTATCTCAACTGTCTAAAAAAAATTTTTTTTCCATTTTTTCTTCTATCTTTGTCATTATTACACTTTTGCACACATACACACTTATTTACAACTTTCCCAAGCACACACAGACACTTACACACACACTTACACTTACACTTTTTTCTTTTCTTTTCTTTCTTTCTTTGCTTTCTTTGGCAGTCTTTTTTTTTTACCAAAACTTTATTTCTGATCTTGCTCTATAATTATCTGATTTATTTGGTTGCATTTTAGTGTTTTTTTGGCATTTTCATAATTGATTTCTGTTTTTTTATTATTTTATTGTATTGTAACTTTTTTTATTGCTATTGGGTGCTGAATTTGCAGTGACGTTGGTGGATCCAGGGCTCTGACCACCAATTTCATTGCAATTGTTCTTCTGTTGGTTTAGGTGGTTTTATTGGATTTTACTGATTTTATGGTGTTTTATCTTTGCATTGTTCTTTATTGTGTATTTAGTGCCCCCAAAAAGGTTGCTTTTGCAGTGACATTGGTGGATCCAGGGCTCTGACCACCGATTTCATTGCAATTATTGTTCTTTGATTGCTTTTAGTGGTTTTATTCCATTTTAACTTCATTTGATTTCAGTTGTTCTAGAAAGGTCCAGAGGTGCTAAGATTGTTCTGGTAGTTTCTATTGCCAAGGGTTAGGCTGATGCCACACATGGCGTAGGGCTGATTTTTTCAGCAAGTGGAAAAACGGTTGCCGAAAATTCAGCCCTACGCCTGCTACTTGTGCCTGCACCCGAATGAATGGGATACGCTCGGGTGCAGGCACATTTAGCCGATATACGCATGAAAACGCGAGACTTTGCATTCTCACGCGTTTTCATGCGTATATCGGCTACATGTGCCTGCACCCGAGCGTATTCCATTCATTCGGGTGCAGGCAAAAAAAAAGGGGTGCATAGAGTGCAGCCCCAATATTATGCATTTTCAGGTTTGGCGGCCATGTACTTATGTGCAACCAGACATAGGTATCGTTTTATTCAGGGGAACTTGCAGATTGATGTTTAGTAAGTTTTTGGTAGTTGCCATGGAAATTTTGGAGAGAAATCTAGGTTTTTCCTTGATTTCTGACCAAAGTGCTGACTTCTGCAAGGAACTGCGGCCACAATTTTTCATGTAGAAAGAGAAGAGTGGTGTCTCTGAATAGCTGAAGGTGTGCACTTTTTGTAAATATATTGATTGTGGGGTTTATTTCACAGGTATGGGGGTGTTTAGACTAAATAACTGCAGGTAGAGCACAGCCCCCCCTTATGCATTGCCCCTGTTTGGGGGCATTTGGTGGCCACGTCTAGGGGGGGTTAACACTGAAAAACTGCAGGTAGTGCACATAGAGCGCAGCCCCCAAAATTTAAACTGAAATTGCCCTTATGCATTGCCCCTGTTTTGGGGCATTTGGTGGCCACGTATTTATGTGCACCCATACATATGGGGTATCGTTTTATTCAGGGGAACTTGCAAATTGAGGTTTAGTAAGTTTTTGGTAGTTGCCATGGAGATTTTGGGGAGAAATCTAGGTTTTTTATCTGGTTTTTCCTTGAGAAGAGTGGTGTCTCTGAATAGCTGAAGGTGTGCACTTTTCAGAAATATATAGTTTGTGGGGGTTATTTCACAGGTAGGGGGGTTAACACTGAAAAACTGCAGGTAGTGCACATAGAGCGCAGCCCCCACATTTTTAGCTGTAATTGCCTGTATGCATTGCCCCTGCTTTGGAGTGTTTGGTGCCCATGTCTTTATGTGCACCCATACATATGGGGCATCATTTTATTCAGGAGAAGTTTGTCTTTCAAATTTGCCTTTGTTAGAAAATTTTTATGAGATTTTTTTTTTGTCAAATCCACATTTGATCATGCGTCCAAGTTTACGTTTTAGAAAAAAAAAAATGTCAAAAAAAGCTCCAAATTGCACAATGCACTGACAAAAAGTATTTGGGTTTTGAGAGAAAACTACATTGCACCTAGAAACCTGAAGGTCTGTAGTTTCTAAAGATACCGAACATGAGGGGATATTTTAGATTTACATGTAAGTTATGCTGCATCAACTGTTACAAGCACTTTTCCACTTTGTTCTGGTATGATATTGTACAAAGTATTGCTTTAGTTTGGGGGTTACTTCTGGACAGGAACTGTGGGGTACCACCACATATTTGGTATCGTTGGACTTGGGAGTATCAGGGCTTTTACAAACAACAAAAAAAAGTGTGTAAAATTAACTTTTCTATGGAAAAAAAACTCAAAATATACAGAAATTTTTCATAATTTTTTTTTTTTACATATTTCACCCAAAATACACATCATATCTCCAGAAAAGTTATAAAATTTGGTATGTAAGTCGAAGCCCAATTAGTGACGAAAAAAACGATATATAATTTCCCTAGTTTCATGGAGGTTTTCCTACCAAAAAACATTGTTAAAGTGAATGAGTACAAAATGCTTAAAAAACGTCTGGCACTGGGGGGAACCGAAATGACTAATTCGGCTGGCACTTAAAGGGTTAAGGAGAAAAAAATCACATGCAGAATGTAAAAAAAAGAAAATTCGAATTTGTCATGTATTTCTCATGCATTTTAACATGAGCATTTTAAACACAAGCAAAAAATTTTTTTGCAGGCATGGATTTGCAGAGAAATTTAGCATTTCACCATTGGTGATTACTTTTTGCAAAACTTCCGCAAACTGTTGCCGCAAAAAAATACTGTCACTGCAAAAAGGGCATGGCTGCATTAAAAAAGGTGTGGCGGCATAAAAAAAAGTCACACGGGTTACAAAAAGTCACGTGGTACTCGCATTCCACAAATTTTTCGGGATAGATTCGCTCATAAAAGCCATAATCTAATTACAATAATTTTATAAATAATGCATTAACAGCATTTAACATTCAACTTTCTTGCTAGAGAATGATGGAAAATTCTTGTAACACTATTTTGACTTAGATTAGGGAAATCCAGGCTAGTAGCGTAGTGTAGAGCATGTGTTACATGCAACCCTTAATTCTTAGGCATGGGCCTCCGCTAAATGGGAGAAGTACTATGGAGCTGAGGGTGTAGTGGAACTACAACTGGCTGAGGTTGTGTGGTGCAGATGGTATAAATGGACACCAGAGGATTCTTATGGTGAACTATAATACAGATTTATTGTCAGAGACACAGATGGTGAGATCAGGGTAATCATATACTCATAAGCAGTTGATATAGAAAGTCACAGTGGTTAGTGCAGCACACAGTGGAGATATGTAGGAGTAGTAGCCAGGAATCCCAAGATGGATGCCCTTTACTGGAACGGATCCCTACAGCCAACGGTGGTTCAGGGGTTAATACTAGCCTGAATCCTATGTCTTAACTGTGGTCCCTACAGCAAGGCAAATAGAGCCCGGGGTAGGCTAAACCCTTAACTTCTCCTATGGTGGAGCTACAGCTGCTCGTTCTAGCTAGATCTGACTAAGCTCACTCTCCTATTAAATATTCTGCTGTGCTTACTTATCCTCATTCACAGGGCCCTGTCCCCGACTTTCACTAGAGGTACTTGGTCCCCTAGGGTACAAATGGCTTCTGGGGCCTACAGTCTGCTCCTAGGCTCAGATGGAGCTCTGCTTGGGACACAGCATGCAGCCAAAAGAGGAAGCCACTCCTCCTTGCTAGACACTATATCAGTCTGCAGGGGGAGTGGTCAACCTGACTAAACCTATAGGGAATAGTGTTAGAACTGTAACTCAAGTACAGGGGCTATTACCCAATAACAATAGAGGTGTGAAGAGGTAGGGTGTAAAGCCATAGGGAGCTTAACCCTATGGGTCCCTACATTCTGCTAACTGATTTTTTCTTGACAAGTGCTTGAGGATTTATTAAGTGTAATTACTCAGTGAAATCCTTTGCATGTTCAATGAAATAACTCCTGGCTTGATAGGTTGCTATGCATATATCCCTGGTAAGTAAATGCAAAGGGGCCTCTTAGTTTTGGAGATGATTAGCAAGAAACACATTTTCTTTTAAAATTAAATTTGTAGTTTTTCTCACAGAACATTAGCTCACACAATTCCTCATTCACTAACAAAGTAAATTTGTACAGTGTAACACAAAGAAACAATAGCTTTAACTGGCTGAGGTCAGTTAAAATTATAAATGTCAGTGAAGCAAACCGATTGTTTCTCTTTCTGCTAACTGCAAGCACTGAACATTTCTTCAAATTTCTCCATAATATTTTAGTCTGCTCAGAAATAAATATTTGGTGCAAAGAGCGCAAATGCACTTTCTGCACTACAGAGCCCCCTGTGACCTGCTCCAGTGTAAAGAGGAAAGCGTCATGGGATAAACAGGAACAGCATCAGGGCTTCTACCTGAAGTGGAGGCAGCCCCTGCAGTGTTCCTGGCTATTATGTGCTGTACCTGTACTTAGGGTAATGAGGATCACAACTCTACAAATCAGGTCAAGAATTGCATGCAGAGACAATTTCAGGGTAGAGAAGTTGGTGTTGGCATTGGGCCTCGAAAAAGCTACAGTATATGGTATGCATACTTAAGTAGGCTTGGCTTGAATATAGAGTGGCTGTGACTTTAAGACATGTAACCTTTTCAACCAGAAAATTATTTTACTGATATTACATTTTTATTATTATTATCAAGACTATACCTATTAATTTTTCAGTTTCTCATTCAAATTACTAGCCAAGATATATAAGCCTGAAGACCAAAGCTGCAGAACAGAAATATTAAAATATTTTTTAAGTTTAGTAATCTTAAACAAGGCATAAAGAAAACAGTGTTATCATGGGGTCATGGGTTCCAATAAGCTAGCAGGACCCTCCCACAAAGAGGCCTATATTTATTAACCCACCTGTTAATAGGGATGCACCTAATTGACAACACTTGAATTATACTTTCCCATGTTTTGGGTTCCCCCTCTACCACAGCAGTATTAAAGAATAAATTCTGCATATCTCCTGTTTTATTATTTTTGTAGCTTTTTTTAATTTTGTTCAACAGTTGTACAAAAGGCATTTTGCAAAATTACTAGTGTTCCTCATGTGAGATAAGTACTGCTGAAGATGTAAGCTTGAATTGCTTTGTTTTACAAGGTATAGCAAGTTTACCCATGATTATCCCTCCAGAGCTATCCAACTATCACTGTTAATAATTGCAAATGCAAAATGTTGTTTTTGCAGGATACATGACAGACACTTTTGTCAATTTAAAGGACTTGTAAACCCCATAAACAAAAAGTTAATCAGTGAACAGCCTCTTTGAAATCTTTCAATACCTGCCACACTGGTTATCCAGAGGTTATTAGTAAGGCTGCAACATCCCCTTAATCAATTAGATTTGCTTCTCCTCCTGTAACCCACTCGGCCCTCTCCCTCAGGAATTTGCTTTGGCTGTTGGCTTGTGGGCATGCTCAGTTGTTCTAAACTCAGATTACGAAACACGCCCCCCAGTCTAGCAGCCAGTAAAGAGATGGCATTGCTGGTTCCCATAAAAACTCAGCTCTAGCTGTCTGCTTCAGTTTTTTTTCTCCCAACCAACTCTTTTATCAGAGACAGTTGTGCCTGTGTGAGCCTGTATTTTTGATTAAATGTATGCTGAATAAGGGTTTGTGTGTGTATGCTGTTTGCAGATTTAAATGCATCTGATTATGTATCAGAGATAAAATGGCCACCGGGAGAGCAGTACAAATGATCCCATTTGGGTGGGGGAGACGTGCCCAACTGATATACATTGTAGGCAAATGTAGGATTTACATGTCCTTCAAGGCAGTTTCATACCTCCCAACATTTCATTAAGAGAAAGAGGGACAAAAATATATGACGTGGGTAGTGCGTCAAAATTTTTTGGCCAAGCCTGCTTTGTGACCAAGCCCCCACACGCCACTCCCACTTTACATGCCCCAGATGTGCCAGTATAATCGCTAAATAAAAAGAATAAAGGACATATTAACTTCAAATGTCCCAGTATGACTACATTAAATTGATAAAGGGCATATTAACCCCAGACATGCCAGTAAAATTACTAAATGAAACTGATAAAGGGCATATCAACTTCAGACATGCCAACAGTTCTTTGCATTTTCCAAAGTTATAAACAGGGCCAATTCCAGTGGTACATAAATCTGTTATTTCCTTCCATTCTTAATCAGTTGAAAGCAAAACAATATTAATGTACCACTAGAATTTCTAGCCATATTAACAAGGCCAGCCTAAGGTTCCCAAACTTATAAGGGCCCCTTTTAAATGTCTGCTACATTTTATGAACAGATCAGCGATACCTCCTGCATGCTGTGCTCTGCCAGAGATTCCCAGCAGTGAGAGATATATGTTAGGGGTGGAAAGGTGAAACTGTCCAGCACACAAATAAAGGCAGCAGCCTCTTCTGCCTGATAAAAGACAGAGCGCACTCCCAGCCCCTGACCTGGTGAGCAGGAGCAAGGAGAGGAATGCACGTCAATGCAGATAGTTGACCCTTGCCTGTCACAAATGCTCCTCCCAGGACATCAAGGTAAACCTGTGAGCTTGAGCAGCAGGGGAGATTCAAGAATTAAGGGGGCAGGCTTTATTCCCCAGAGCAGGCACAGCAATCAATTAAATGGCAATGCTGAGAAGCGGGACATCTAACAATGAATCCAGGACAGCGGGCAGTGCTATAAATATCGGGACTGTCCCGCTGAAAGCGGGATAGTTGGGAGGTATGCAGTTTATTTAACACTGCTGCTGTTTCCTGTAGGGGAGCAGGAACTGAGACTGTGTCTGTGTGTTGTGAGCTGCTGCCTAACAACAAGCTGAACAGCAAGCTCAGGGCTGCAGGAAGTTGCAAAGCAGCCTGGGAGCCACCAACAGGAAAAGTAAGCTGGAAAGCCTGGCAGAGGAAGTCAGGAGGAGGAGAAAGGAATCTCTAGAGCTCAAGAAGCTACACGTGTGCTCAGAGAGGAGCAGCACAAGAAGAAGCTGTCTTTTGGAACAGGCTGGTACAGGGAAGGCAGAGCCTGTACCTGGAGAGACAGAGATCAAGTGAGGAGTCCTGACTGGAGGAACAAACACCTGCAGGGGAATCCCATCTGAGTACCTAAAGGGGCTAGTAGTCGCACTGCAGTTCTGTAGGTGCTGGACTCGCCTGAAGGTTATGTGTGAATCACCCAAAGAGATTTCTCGAGTGAGTACTAAAGGAGCGCTTGAAGATTTACAGTATATTGACTGTTCCCTTTGGACTGAGCTAAAGAACTTTACACAGTTGGTGAGATAGCTTGCGCTATCTCACCAAGGCCCTCATAATAAGGCCCTTATTGCCACTTTGTTAGGAGTGTTATGTGTATTAGTTTCCCCTTTATTTCAGATAAAAAATTATTTTGTTTATCAAGTACTGTGTGTGCATAATTATTGTTCCTAGTGGGGCCACCCGTAGGTGCACTCCCGGATCCTGCTAGGTGGAGGCACTGCGCTAATAAGTCCCAGGTACCCAGTCTCTCCCAATACCACTGTGTAGTGATTCAGGTTTGTTCTGAGACACTCCACGTGTAACACTGTCAAAAGTGCCAGAAGCAGTGAGGATAGGGTTACACATGTAAAACACTGCAGTAGCACTCCAGTCATATATTTTAAGATACATGTAAAAGGTATTGTTAGCAATTGTATATCAACTAGGTAATGTAATTTGTGTTCTGTACACATGAAACACCCTTTAGGGCAGGTTTGTTGGATATTGTTAGGGTGCATTGGTAAATTTTTATTCACAAAAAAAATACCAATGTTTTTTCTCTTCTTTATAAGCCAGGTGGCAACCTTATTCACATAAGTTCCTTAATCGATGTGAACTGTAGAAAGTAAATCCCAAATTATGCAAGTTATTTTGATTCCCCCAGTTAATAGTAGAATATGAATTATGGATTTATAGGGTCTGCAAGAATTCATGTGTGCATGCCCAGAAGCCCACCAGAAAACCTCACCCCAGGGGCCCGCAAAAAAAATAAGGGCACACCACAGATGCCACCACTGCCATCCCCCCATCCATGCTTTGTACATGGACAAGCAAGGCTATTGCAACAAAATATAGGTCCTATGCGTTGAATGTGAAGCTTGCGGTCCCAAATAATACACTAAACTTAGCACGGTACCAACATTTATATGCTCTTTGTTACAGCCGAAATTAGATCAGTGCAGAAAATAATTTATGAGCACATTAACAACCTTAGACCTGCAAGAATTGGTCAAGGAGTGCATTAACCCTAGGTATACCAGTAAGATGACTGCAGAAATTTGCAGGATTATGAGCACATTAACTCTAGACATGCCAGTAAGATCTCTGCAGAACAATGGACAATAAATAGATTAATGCAAGACATGCTAGTCAGGTCACTGTAAAAGCATTACCTTAACGACAATCAAACTGTCACTAAATTCCTGGCAGTCTTTTTTCTTCTCTCATGCTGCCTGCCCCATTTTTCTTCATATCTGAATGTACTGCCTGCATAAAAAATTAAATATGGTCTTGTGTTCCACAGTGGAGTGCATGGCCATCTTTACGTTTTTTTTAAACTCCTTCCAAATGCAAGAAACAATTGTAATTGTTCACAGTGTGATTGTCAGGATCCTTTGAGGGCTGTTATGACACAACTGGATAATGAACTGATAGGTGGGCAGCTAGGGTCCAGCATGGTAACACAAAATCATCAAAGCCTAGTAAGGTGGTGGACAGTAGGGTGGTAGCAAGAAGAGAGAGAGGTGGGCTGTCTGCAGGGTCTAGTGGGGAAGTCAGCGGGGCCCAGCAGGGCCAGGGCCTACTGGAATATTTCCATATGTCCCCGTGGGCCTGTCCACCATGCAAGTTTATGGATAATAACACAGCAATTATTAATATTATTACCATCATCATCATCAAATTAAGCCTAGGGTAATAACACTCTTCCCAGGGTGCAGTGTGGGATCCTTTACAATCTTTGGGCCAGGCTCAAATCCATAAAAAAAAACTTTATTTTATGGTTTATCATGTGAATAATTACAGGCAAGATTTTAGGAGAAAAAATCTTTTTCCTTGAATGATCTTTTGTGATTCAGTGGGCTCCACCCACTTAAACTACTGTCAATGCACATTAGGCCAGTGTAGATACTGATCTAAATACTGGTCATTTACCAGTATTATATTATATTTTTATTCTGTAACCTGGGTATAATAATAATAACACACCTTTTTTCTAATTTATTGTACATCCTGCTGGTCCTATTTTAATTAATTATGATAAATTTGCCTTTAATCTTTGTGTTTTTTTCTTTTGCCTACATATATTCTTATTGTGACAACAGGACATATTTATTAAAATGTGAACTAGAGCATACCCATAACATAAAACCACAGTCCACCATAAATGTCATCCAATTTCTCTTCACAATGGGATTTTTAAAGGCATATTTATAAAAGGGTAAAAATGAAGCCTAATCAATTTGCACTTTTGATAATTATGCATCTTAAAATCCTAAAAAATTGCCTGATTTGTGCCAGTTTCTGTTTGTCTGGTTTTATGGATCAGTGAACTCATCAGTTGAATAACAGTTTAAGGAGGTATTTACCAAAACTCATTTTTTTTCAGATTTATATTTGTTTGAAACCACAAATGGCAATCATTTTTCGAAAGATCTAAATCGAAAGCATGGAAAACAAGTCACAGAAGTCGCGACAACTGCAACTTTTTCGACTTGCTGTACAATAACAGTGACTTGTTTTTTATTGTTATACAAAAGCCAGCGTTAAAAAACCCAAAAACATCTAGAACCAAAAAAAGATCTTTCAATGGTAAAAGGGACATCTACCATTAACTTCTACATGACAAGTAAGGGTTCAGCAAATGCTCCTCAAATGTCAGACTTAGAGCACTTTGAGCAGAAGATGGTATTTTCAGTTGTTTTTTTTTCACCTCTAGAAAGCACAGCATGCAAATCACCTACATATTGCCAATGTGCTATTGCCTTTTTTCCTATGATCCATTCACTGGTACAGAGTGACCAAAGCAAGTACCAGTGTCAGAGTCAGGGGGTTCATATGGATACATGTTTGTGGGAGTCTCAAACCATGCACAGCTTGTTTGTATAATAAAAAAAAGTCAGATTTAAAGAGTTAGTATTACAGAACTTTAGCGTAAATAAATAGAATTGATTTGTGGCATTTAAAGGAGAAGGAAAGGTTAAGTCACTTGGGGATGCCAAAATGTTAGGCACGCCCAAGTGACTTAGATCGCTCACCTCATACCCCGGGCTGGTGCCCCTGTACGGAGAGAACAGCACCAGCCCGGGGAAGCAGCGATCGCTTCCTCCTTCCTGTAGCGCCGCGCGCGCGCATGCGCAGTAGAGTGAAAAGCCGAACTTAAAAAATAAAGTCGGCTTTTTACTCTACTGCGCATGCGCCGGCCCACGGATTTCGCCGGGAGAAGAGAAAGGAAGGAGGAAGCGCATCGCTACAGGTACCCTGGGCTGGTGCTTTTTTCTCCTAACAGGGGCACCAGCCAAGGGTACAAGGTAAGCGATCTAAGTCACTTGGGGGTGCCTAACATTTTGGCATCTCCAAGTGACTTAACCTTTCCTTCTCCTTTAAAAACATGAGTTGCTATATTTTCACAACATCTGGCATCCTGCTTAGTCAAATGTAAGAAATGATGTATCACTAGATTTTCATTTTCTCATATGCAAGTCTGCGGCAGACTCATTACTGTTTTGTCAGTTGTGGATTTGTTTATGTAAAATCACCTTTCCTTTCTAATCAATAAAAACTCTTTCCTGTTTGCCAGTGAAGAGTCTTTGCCAGTGTTTATCATTTATGGAACATCATTATGAAGTGCAAAATTGGAAAACTGGGCAGCAAACTGGAAATGAGGTTCAATGTTGATAAGTGCAAAGTTATGCATTTTGATAGGAATAATATAAACGCGAACTATCTACTGAATGGTAGTGTGTTGGGGGTATCCTTAATGGAGAAGGATCTAGGGGTTTTTGTTGATAACAAATTGTCTAATTCCAGGCAGTGTCATTCTGTGGCTACTAAAGCAAATAAAGTGCTGTCTTGTATAAAAAAGGGCATTGACTCAAGGGTTGAGAACATAATTTTGCCCCTTTATAGGTCCCTGGTAAGGCCTCACCTTGAGTATGCAGTGGAGTTTTGGGCTCCAGTCCTTAAGAAGGATATTAATGAGCTGGAGAGAGTGCAGAGACGTGCAACTAAACTGGTAAAGGGGATGGAAGATTTAAACTATGAGGTGAGACTGTCGAGGTTGAGGTTGTTTTCTCTGGAAAAGAGGAGCTTGCGAGGGGACATGATTACTCTGTACAAGTACATTAGAGGGGATTATAGGCAGATGGGGGATGTTCTTTTTTCCCATAAAAACAATCAACGCACCAGAGGTCACCCCTTTAGATTAGAGGAACGGAGCTTCCATTTGAAGCAGCGTAGGTGGTTTTTCACGGTGAGGGCAGTGAGGTTGTGGAATGCCCTTCCTAGAAATGTGGTAATGGCAGATTCTGTTAATGCCTTTAAGAGGGACCTGGATGAGTTCTTGAACAATCAGAATATCCAAGGCTATTGTGATACTAATATCTACAGTTAGTACTAGTGGTTGTATTTATAGTTTATGTATGTGAGTGTATAGATTGGTAGGTGTGGGTTAGGTGTGCTGGGTTTACTTGGATGGGTTGAACTTGATGGACACTGGTCTTTTTTCAACCCTATGTAACTATGTAACTATAAATGACTAGGGAACACAGTAATCCAATTTTACATTTGTTGCAGTCAAAAAGTTCTTTATTTCAGAAAACGAATTTTAAGTATCTGGCATATTTTGGCATTAGTGATGAGCAAAATTTTTTGGCAGGCATGGATTTGCTGCAAACTTACGCAAAAAAAAAGTCACGGTTGCATAAAAAAAGTTGTGGATTTTTCGGCAAAGTGAAATGGGACAGATTCGCTCATCACTGTTTGGCATATTTTACTGCCACTGTTTTACTACAACTTTTTTACTACAACTTTTTTCAGTTGGCAGGAACCAGGGTAAAATGCAGACACTTTTAAAAAGACCTTCATCCTGGGAAGGCAATAGTACCATCCTGACCAGTTCATCCTACAGTGGAATCACCTCTTCATGGGAGGTTAAATAAGGGAAATTACAGTTTATTTGCAAGTACATTTTTATTTTTGCAAGTTACCATGTGACTCTGTCAACCCCTCTGTGTCCAGGGTTGTCCCTCCCTGTCATGATCCCTTCTGCAGTGATTCACTGCTTTTGGGGTATGCTTTCTTCATTGTTTTTGAATACTTGATTTAGCCAGTGACAATTGAGTGTGCCTCAGCCTCAGCAACACATAGTTTGGTAAACCTATATATATTGGGCATTATATACATGCTTTGAGAAGATTTTTCAGAAACTTCATAAAAACCACTGTTTAGTGTAGCTTTGCATTTTTTTGTGTCTATTTACTTTTTTGCAGATCTTACACATAAAACAGGTTGTATGTTTGCAGTTTATATGCAAATATATGCCTTGAATATGCATGTTCAAAGTACACTTTGGGGTCTCTACGTGCCAAATATATTATTAATTTTAACCTTAACCTGTACTGGAATTTTTTGGTTTTTTTCGGTATTAAGAAGCCTATATATAGTTAGAATTACAGTAAAGCTCAGGTCTATTTAAAAAGTTCAGGTTGTTCCAAAAAAGAATGCACCATTTTTCTTAGGTAAACTAAAATTGTTCCCCATAAAATGCCCCTAAAATAAGAAAGTACAAAAAATATTTGGCACTAAGTGTAAATTAAATGTAAAATTTTCACTTAAAGGACATGTAAACCTCACATACAAAAATGTAATCAGCGAACAGGCTCTTTGAAATATTTCCATACCTGCCACACTGGTTGTCCAGAGGTTAATAGTAAGGCTGCGACATCTCTTTAATCACTTAGATTTCCTTCTCCTCTTGTAACCCACTCGGCCCCCTCCCTCAGGAATTTGCTTTGACTTCTGGCTTGTGGGCATGCTCAGTTGTTCTAAGCTCAGATTACTTAACACACCCTCCAGTCTAGCAGCCAGTGAAAAGATTACAGTGCTGGTTCCCATAGAAACTCAGGTCTCACTGTATGCTTCAATTTTTTTTTTCCTAACCGCCTCTCCTGAGCTCAGCTCAAACAAAGCAGAACTATTATCAAAGACAGTTGTGCCTGTGTGAGCCTGTATTCTTGATGAAATGTATGCTGAATAAGGGTCTTTGTGTGTGTATGTTGTTTGCAGATTTAAATGTATCTGATTATGTATCAAATGAAAAATGGCCACCAGGTGAAAGCTGATATTTGCTTTAGGAAAATGGAATGGTGCTGGCAAACAGAGGGGATATATGAAGTACAAATGATGCCATTTGGGTGGGGGAGGCATGCCAAAC
The DNA here is from genome assembly GCF_000004195.4 of Xenopus tropicalis. NCBI lineage: Eukaryota > Metazoa > Chordata > Amphibia > Anura > Pipidae > Xenopus > Xenopus tropicalis. The sequence goes on along the minus strand of NC_030682.2, from coordinate 77,070,248 downwards.
TGATACATTGTAGGCAAATGTAGGCTTTACATGTCCTTTAAAGGGTTAAAGAAGTTGAAACGGTCTGATATAAAAAAAAAAACCATATTTTCCTGTATTTCTTTCTGTTTGCTGGACAATATTTTAGTTGTAATATTTAATATTTTTTTTAAACAGAGGCTTATTTAGATCACTGAGTAGAGCCAACATAGTACCTGTACTTTAGAGTTCTGTTGATTCAGAGGGAGGAAAAAACATGTTTACATTTGCTCATTATAGAATGATTACAAGTCAAAAAGAGAGAAATAAAAAAGACAACAATGTTTCTCCTCCACATTATTCTGGATATGGCATGCTGCATCTATCTTTGACAGAAGCACCAGATGCTGACACCATGCAACTCTTGCCTGAAATTACACATTACAGCACTCCTTGCTGGATCCCATAAAAACCCTCCCATTGCAGCAAAAGTTCACTGGGGGTGACAAACTCACTGTAGATCTTTTTGCTGAAACAATCATTTTTATCAACAGCTCTCTTGGCCAGGTCCCACTATCCTAGATAAAACATAAGACAAAAATTATTGATAGAACATTTTTATGTTTTGCAGTTCTCCAATGGCAATTACACTGCTATATATTGCTAGAAAGGAAGGTTACCAGGAGATGGGCTGAAAAGAAGGATAACTTTAATTTTAAAACATGCTGTAATAATGAAACTTCACAGCCAGTCTTCTCTCTTCCAGATCCTTTCCTGACCCAATCAACCAGGAAGCATTTTAAATCTCAGGTTTAATAGAACTAGAACTGAAAAGTAAATGTCTCATATTCTGCTCATACATTAAGGCTACATACAAAATTTGTATCTAATGGAAATATTTCTTTTATTGTAAATTGTGTCTGCATAAATAATATATAATGCCAGTGGAATACTAGGCATTTTCTCCTCTAATGTGTTCCTACACTGACCGAGAAAATGACCAGTGTGCCACTGGCCTTACACATCTCCATTAAATGTAGAAAAAGCAATACAATGTCGATATGGTACTAAACTGTGGATCTAAACTGTACTGCATATGTAGATCAGTGCTGTCCAACTTCTATGGTACCAAGGGCTGGAATTTTTCTGACCTACATGGTGGAGGGTCGATAATGAAAGTCATTTTTAATTACTCCCTTTTTAAATCACACCCACTTTAAATCACACCGATGTTATCACAAGAGCTTTTAAGATCACACCTACATTAATGGTGACAGCACACCAACAAAAAAAATAAATAATTTATGTTAATTGCAGCAATCAACCATCACTCATATGTGAAAAAGGTTCATATTAAAAAATACCCTTAAATCCATATGCTTCCCCATCCCCTGTGGGTAGCACAGCTACCCCAGCACATAATTTGACATCTTTGGGACCCCTAACAACTCTTTCCAAATTATAAACTGAACAAACCCCCACCAAATTCACCTCCCACAGGCAGCATAAGGCAGGCAGATTATGACACACATAGGCAGAGAGTATGGCACACACAGGCAACACAAGGCAAGCACCATATGGCACAGGCAGCTTGTGCAGGCAGAGTATGGCACACACAGGGTGGGTAAAGCAGAGCACACAGGCAGCATAGGGCAGGTAAAATATGGTACACACAGGTAGGGTAGAGCAGGGCAGACAGAATATGGCACGGGCAGGCATTGTAGGGAAGCAGACAAGGATACTTATCCTGACATTACAAGTAACAGATATGAGGTGTGAATAATACAGGGTCTTACCTGTGTGAATAATGCAGGGGCTTACATGTGTGAACAATACACATACTTACAGCCTTCACATCTGGTGTTTGAATAATGCAAGGACCAGTAAATCTTTGTACTGGTAAAATTTAATGCACAAAGGTAAGCAGTCACCGAAGCCAGACAGATGAGGGGGGTCACACAGGGGGTTGCACATCACCAGTTGGACAGCACTGTTCTAGATGGTACCTTACCAGTGCATTCTAAAGGGGAAGAATTACTCTTTGTTACCTCAAATCTATACATTTTTATACAAATCACTAAAAATGCCCTACTCTAGCATGCATGACACCTTATACAGTATGCTAGCTATCCTGTTGAAATGAATTGTACAATTTTCTCCAAAATAACTGTTTTTATGTAGACTCTTAAAAAAAAATACAAAAATAGGAACTAGATTATTGACATCTGTGACAAAGGTAAGGAGATATGCAGTTTGAACACCCCTGATATAAGGGAACGTATCTTTTCCCTAAATTGTCTTAATGCCTAAAAATCCTAGACTTCTAGTTATATTACCATAAAGGGCATTGTCTAAGCTTTTCTAATCTATTTAGTTATATATTTTAAGATTCTATTTGTGCGCATTTTACAAATGCAGAAGGAACTCTTTTTAGACATATTTGTCTTACAAATGCAGAATTAAAAACAAATCATTAGAATTAAAAATCAGTTTATATATGCATCATGATAAAATTACATTTGCATATGGTTTGTTCCGCTTGTGTGATTTGGGATAAAAAACACTCTGTGTCCTACTTTGTTTTCTCCCCACAATGTGCGATCAGCATCTTGCTTTGGTATTCTGCCCAGAGACTTTAGTTAAATGAATAATGCTCTGTAACTGTAGCATTCTATTTTTTCTGGCTCCTTTATTATATCTTTGTATGTTTTAGCAAAATTACAGGCACAAAATTGGGTACATAGATTGTTTTTTTCATAACAGCCTCCATTGGAACTTGACGATAAATACTTTGTGAACAAAACTGAACTTTTCAGATGGTAGTTATTGTATTCAATTACAGTTTAAATTGGTATCGGGAGCAGCAGGAGTTTCACCTATATTAACAATGAAAAGAGACATGGGCATATAAATCCTCATCCTCTGTAAGTGTTCATGTATAAAATCTAAATTTCTTTTTAAGTTGACATTAATAGTTGGAAATTCTGCAATGTAATACAGTGTTAATGTTTTCTTGCACATTAAGTACAAATTGAATATTTTTCACTTTCTTGTTGATAAGGGCAGTGATTTGTTAATAATATACTACAATAGAAATTGAAAAACATTAAATGTAGTTGTGTTTTAAATTTCCAAATTTAAATTTTGTTTTCCCAACAAAGCAATTTTTTGTTGCTGATCCTTCAAGTGTTCCTCATGCAGGTTTAACATAGCTGCCTCGTATGAGGTGTGTCGTGCCTGACTATAAGCTTTTGTGGCAACACACAAGTCTAGATGTACAATGTGCATTTTTTTCATAAGCAGCTTGTGTATAAGTGACTTGTGGAAACAATCTTTTTCAGTTTCCACTATTTGGGGGGAAACCTGAAATATTGTGGCTTTGGATTTATGTGTCACTTGTGGTTGTTGGGGAGTTTGAGGGCTCATCCTCGGAAAAAAGTGCAACATCACTGAAACATTTTCCAGACTGTCATGCACTATAATCACCACTAAATATTGTTTGTTCTATTTCAGGATCCTGTTGGTGTTGCGGCAAGTGGAGCTGACTTGAGGAGTGTCCAGCCGAGTGTCTCTTGCCACCTTTTTGAAATTATGTTCATGATGCCAGGAAAACTTCATGGACAATAATGTTTATCATTTCTTTTACAACATTACAAAGTTTATTTTGCAAAAAGTATTTGTGGACATTGATTCATTCCAAATTAGCAAAAAAGTAAAATGTTTTGCCATACAAAATGGAAGGGCAAAAACAAGTTGAAAAGATTGACTGTCCAAAAGTACTGCACCTAACCCAGCAAGACACACTTGTCCAATAACACACCTATCTTATTAGCAATACACTGCAATTCTGTAATTGAAACACCTGCAATATACACTGATACAATTCACTCTCATGCTATTGCACAAGCCTGACACAAAACACATGTCTGCCAAAATTAGGAAACAATATTACCTGGAATGGTAGAAACTGAGGATTGCCTGCCTTTTCTTCTGCCAGGTGGTGGTAAGGATGAATCAGTTTTACAAAACATTGTATTCCATTAATATTAAGCTTCTCTGCAAGAGAAAATACATTTGTATTAATGTCATTACACCTACCTTTGCCGACATTCCTGTTTGAATTCTAGATCCTGGCTACACCAGTGACGATGTCTCTCTGGATAAACATCAGAAGCAGCTCCTCATAGGTGGTATAGTACACCTTTTTTGAAGGACCTCCTCCAGTTCCCGACCTAAATAAATATATGAATGCTTTTATTGTGTTGCCTACAATAAGCAAGCCCATAACAACGCAGTCACTTTTTGTTACTCATTGTCGCGACTTTTTCGTAGCCATTACGACTTGCGTGAATTGTCGCGACTTTTTCGTAGCCGTTACAACTTGCGCGAATTGTCGCGACTTTTTCGTATTGAGCGCTAGTAAACGGCGGGCAAACCTTCCCGATTTTTTCGTGACGGCTACGAAAAAGTTGCGACAATTCGCGCAAGTCATAGCGGCTACGAAAAAGTCGCAACAATTTACGGAAAAGTTGCGACGGCGACGAAAAAAAATCGCAAAATACCGATCATTACGAAAAAAACGCATTCGGACACTTTCAATCGATTCGTGGATTAGTAAATCGGCCCCTAACGCATGCTCTGGCACAAACCCTACTAAAATGCTGCAAGTTGCTACTAAGTGGCCTCGCTAACTCCCACGGTTCTCCCTTATATTCTGTATTAAACAATGCTTCCATAATGATCCTCCTTTATAAAGGAGAGTACAGGGCATGAACTGTTTTGGGAAATATTATTTTAATTACCCCCTATTTACTGTCTTAATTTGTTGTTGTACTCCACAGCTTTTGGTACATACGTAGCGCACATAATGATAGGGGTGCGTATGTATGTATGTAAACTAGGCCTGTTAGTCTGACATCAGTAGTGGGAAAGCTTTTGGAAGGGGTAATAAGGGATAGGGTACTTGAATACATTGTAGTTCACAATACTATAAGTTTGTGCCAGCATGGTTTTATGTGTAACAGATCTTGCCAGACTAGTTTAGTCGCCTTTTATGAGGAGATGAGCAGGAAACTTGATGCTGGAATGACAAGTTGATGTCATCTACTTGGACTTTGCTAAAGCGTTTGATACAGTACCTCACAGAAGGTTAATGATCAAATTGAGGAATATTGGCCTAGAACATAATATTTGTAATTGGATAGAGAACTGGCTGAAGCATAGGTTACAAAGAGTGGTGGTAAATGGAACATTTTATTGTGAGAGGCTGAAAAACAGTTGATTTATTTTAGTCAAAATGGAGGTACCTGCAATGTACGTAGGAAATATCCTCATAAGTGGTGCCAATTTACTTCCAGTAGGATGCAAAAAAATTATGTCTGAACGTTGCTTTTTAATATAGTTTAGTGTTAGTCTCCATTTGATCTGATCATTTAAACCCCTCACATTTCAGATGGATATCCATGTATAGTAGAAGTATTAGTCAGTAAGTATAGCCAAATGTGACAATGTTTCTCTAGCTTAGAGAACATTTGCCTGAATAAACTTCTAACTTGTAAACTGTAAAACTTTTGCATCTGTGACAGATGTGGCCTTCTAGCATCTTTCAAGTCACTAACACACTGTTCCATTGCAGTGGCTTGCCCCTGTATCTTTTTTGTGTCATGTCGAATGATTAACTACTACACATTGAATTCATCCACTTAACAGGCAATCAGGTCCAGAATTCCTGGCTTGGAGGCAAGTTTTGGTTGCATAAAAAACATGCATACCAACAAACAGAACCTCCGGTAGGCTGCCAGCCCACATGCATACATGCTATCCTTGCAATGCTGAGACCAAGCAATAGTTTAGTTAACATCCAGGCAGCAGCTGATATGCAGGAAAATATCTGGAACAAGCAGTGAATATATGGTAGAGGAATGAGAGCACAGTGTGATTGTAACTTATGATTGTGAAAAGGTGAATTTACAGGAATCCCAGCTTAAATCACTGTGGCAAGCTTTAAATGCAAAAAAAATATATTTCTCATCCAAGTGACAATAAAAAAAAAAAAAGTTTATTTCATTTTGAACTTGAAAAACAGTATTAAACAAATGGTTTTCTTAGCTCATTTTATTGAAGGAAATTATGTTGGAAAGGCATGAAGTTAGTGTTACAAGCCAATCACTGCCTCAGTGAATACAAAGATTGTAGCCAAGAAACTTCTAAACCTCCCCTCTATCATTCCATTCAAGGGTCCTCCCAATTTACAGATTGATTTTTTTCTTTATAGATTTGGGAAATATATTTGGACATACTCTTTAGACTTTTGTATGTCTTACCTGAGTTTCTGGATTCAAAAATTCAGCCACACAAACCAGGTACCTCATTATATGTTTAACATATAATGCTCTTTATATGGAAAATTATATAAACATGAGGGTTGATTCACTAAGGTGCGTTAAAACGAGCGCTATTTATAGCATGCGTTAAAAATTTTATTGTGTCTTATTTTTCGCGTCTTAACGCACGATTCACTAAAAGGATATTTGCATTAATTTAGACGCGATGCTGTTTGCATTATTTAAGTCGCGAAGACTGTTTTCGTGCGGTATTTTACGCAACGTGCGCTAATTAACGCAGCACGCTACTTGTCGCGCACACTGATTAATGCATGTGCGCTAATTAATGCGCGCACGCCATATTAGCCATACACAGCATTACATTCGCAAAACTACTTTTTTTGAAAATGACCATTTCCCTGCAAACTGGAGGATGCATCACTCTAGGGCCAACACATACTTGAATAAATCACACTGCAAAGTCCATATTGTGTTGCCAAAAGCTCATGAGCTGTACTTTTCTATAATTACCGCCTGCCTTACTGCCTGATATTTAGAGCGTCTAAGTGTTTGTGAATCATGCGTTAGTATTATTTCTGCGCGAGAATTAACGCAATGCGATACAATTAACGCAATGCGGTAAAATTAACGCATGCGGTTGCGCGATATTTAACGCACGCGATATGCGACTTATATGCGATAATACTTTAGCGAATCGCATGTTTTTTTGCGCATCAATTTTAAGCAAGAAAGCATGCGATAAGCGTTATCGCACTTTAGTGAATCAACCCTATGGTATGCATTCTAATTAAACTTGATTATTGTTGTATTTATAAAATGTCACGATAATGCTTGAATTGTTTGTACGAAAATTTTAGGTTTACATTCGAAAATCCCAAATTTCTCAAGTTGAAAGTATTGTTAAAACTTAAAAAAATTCAAGTTTCCACAGGCCTTCATTTCCATGAATTTATTAATGTTAAACAAACATTAATAAATCACGAATTATGGGAGATATTATGAAAACTCGAATTTTTAAAGAAACAATGTCAGAAAAATCGAGTACTGGCAAAAACCCATTCATAAATCTTGAATCTAAAAAAAATTTGACTTTTTCTCAAAATTGATTAGTAAATGTGCCCCTAAATGTTTAGCACAACATACCTAGTTTTTCTTTTTCATTGTTGTGCCAATGTTCTATATATTGGTTCCACTTCCATCAGCCTAAAACCACAATTGGTAACAATTAGCAGAATTTGCATGACAACTATTTCTCCATAGCCCTCATGACACGGTTGCATAATGAATTGTTGAGATCGCCAGTGTAGTGGCCATGGCAGATCCAAGTTATTCTGCAATTTGATGGCCATGCTGCTTCATCTTAGCACCCCAGCTCCTCATGTTCCCTAACAGCAAACCATGCTATTGGATAAGTTTCCTTTTATGTCCTTTTTCTTACTTTTAAAACTAAAACTGTGTCTCTAAAGTGTAATGTTTGTTTGTAAGCTCTTTTGGACAGGGCTCTCTTCACCTCTTGTATCGGTTATTGATTGCTTTAAATGTTACTCTGTATGTCCAATGTATGAAACCCACTTACTTTACAGCACTGTGGAATATGTTGGCGCTTTATAAATAAATGTTGTGTGTTCATCCTTTTACCTCTCCTGCAAGAGCATCACCCCCTGAATACTCCTTGCAATAATTCTTGCCGATGTTCTCTCTTTAAATAGTTGACCCCCACATAGCAAAAGATCACATTGGCCCTTTACTGTATGCGTTTTCTAATGCATATGAAGTTAGTTGTGGAACTTCTGATGAAGGACATCTGCTGACACAGCTGAAACATATATGTTATGGAAACATTTTTATTTTATTTATTAAGCAAAGCATTATACATGAAAATGAATAGACAGCAGATTGCTGTGTAGCAAAATGTCACAACTTTCAAACTGACTATACTTATCAATTTGACCTTTAAAAAAGATCTAATAATACCTTTATGCTGGCAACAGAATGTGTGTGCGTCTTGTAGGACAAAGTATAAGAAACAGGATATTAAAAGAGACTTTCGCTATCTCCATTCATAGAAGAATGCATAGACAGGATCAGATTACTATATTAAAAAGCAGCTATAGCTAGGAGATAACAAAGGAGGAATATGTTTCCTGAGATTGCAGATAATACTCTGTTATAGAGCACACTATTGAACATATTGTCCTTTGATAAAATTCTGTTATTAATTTCATTTTTGTAAAGGTTGTTTTGCATCTAAAATCAATGAAAATATTCAGTAAGACCTGGTAAGGAAGGAATGTCCAAACTATTTAGTATAACTGTAATAATTTTGCCACTACAAAAACTTTTAAATATGAGACTAGGATAATATTTAATGGAGGAATGTGTTTCCTGAGATTGCAGATAATACTCTGTTATATAGCACACTATTGAACATAGTAGGGTTGATTCACTAAAGTGCGATAACACATATCACATGCTTTTTTGCTGTAAAATTGATGCAAAAAAAACGCGCGATTCGCTAAAGTATTATCGCGTGCGTTAAGTCGCATATTGCATGCGTTAAATTTTGCGCTTCCGCATGCGTTAATTTTAACGCTTTGCATTAATTTGCGCGCAGAAGTAATACTAATGCATGATTCACATACACTTAGACGCGCTAAATATCGCATTTGTCTGTGCGAAAAATAACACCTACTTGGGGCAGGCGGTAATTATAGAAAAGTACAGTTAATGAGCTTTTGGCAATAAAATATGGACTTTGCAGTGTGATTTATTCAAGTATGTGTTGGCCCTAGAGTGATGCATCCTCCAGTTTGCAGGGAAATGGTCATTTTCAAAAAAAGTAGTTTTGATTAGAATTCCAAGCAAAGCATCTGGCTGGTATGAGCAATATCACCCGTGATGTTTTACTCCACTTTTTCATAGCATTATAAATATACCCCTTAGTGTTATCTTTCCAGAAAAAAGTATTATGGCAGATCCCATTCATTCCTATGACTGGTCTGGAAGGAATAAACATTAATGTCCGCAATCTATTTCAATACTTCCTTCCATGTACAATTATCTCCTCAGCAAAGCACAGGAAGTAGCTGGTATATAGTTCAGGTTTTTCATCGATCTTGACTATAATTTGGATTGCAGTAGACATTATCAATGTCCACAAAATACTCTCTGAATATCTCACTGATCTACAAATAGGAAGAGGAGGTGAATATTATTAAAGGTTGACAATGATCTGATTTTCATGCAGAGGCATTGGTGTGGCATAACTCAACAGCAAAACCTATTTAGGACCCCTGTTTTACAACCATATTTTGAAAATGTATAACACTCAGATCCTCAGAATTTCTAATTCTGGCAGACCAACGGCGGTGCAATCATTTTGGTTGGACAATTAGTTTGGGTACAAAACAGACACAGACATCTGATATGTAGTTCAGTCAGTATTATATATATATAGCTATACAGCTATATGTTCAAAACATTTTTTTTTGTCAAATGACTAAAAAAAAAAGACACATGTACACAATAATATTGTATTCTTAATAACATGTATTTATTAAGCTCCAACATAATCCACAGCTCTGTACAATAAATGGGTGTATACATTAAACATAAAGATTTACATACGAAGCAACCAATAACAGAAATTGACTATTTTATGTTAAAAAATCTTGCTGGGTCAGCTCAAGGTGTTCTGCTCTGAGTGATTTATCAAGGTTTAAGTTTGTTTTATTTTTTTGTGCTACAGCTCACACAATTCAATTATGGTTTAAAAACTTGAATGTCTGAAATTGAGGGGAAGGTTTATTAAGGTTTTAGTTCAAATTATGGATCAAATTATGCATCAAAAACTCTAACGTCTCAAAAAACTCTTATGTAAAACTTCAGCATCTAAAAGCTTTAGAGTTCATGTAGAAGTCCAAGCTCAAAAATTGATAAGCCCATTAGCAAATAATGTTTGCAGATTTCTTGAATCTTTTATATAGATTGTTTAAGGTGCATCTAAGCATATTGTCTCACTGCAGTGAATCATCTGGCAGAAAGGGCAGAAGCAAAAAGCATTATTTGAAGGGGAAGCAAGAGTATAAAGGAAAGAGCTGAATGAAGGGAGTAGTGTTAAGATAATGGGATGGGCAGAATAAAAGCAGTAGAGAAAAGAGTGTAGAACAGTAGACAAGAAGGAAATGAATGAAGTAGTTTTACAAGAAAAAGGAACAAAAGTGGAGGAAGAGCAGAAATAAATAAATTGAGAGAAAATGAGAAAATAGGATGGTATAGCACAGAGGGATAGGGAAAGCTAAACCATAAGCAGATTAAAGAAAAAAAAGACTACAAAAATCGGCTAATAAGCACTAATAACACATCATTATGTTTGTTTGAAAAACCCAACATACTGTTCTTCGACTTTAGCTTATTCTTGTTAATGTTTTGGTGTTACTGTTCCTTTAAAGGGATTCTGTCCTGATATTTATTGTGTACTTTATATTTCTTAATTACACTGTTTACATAGCAAATAATTCACTCTACCATTTCAAAGTTTATTCTTGAACCAACAAATGTATTTTTTTAGCTGTAATATTGCTGTTTAGGCAACCATCTCAGTGCATAGTCTAAACTTTCAGAAGGGGCCATGACATATGACAGTATTCTTTTAAGCTGTTGGTACCGGTGAAACTTCACTTAAACAAACATTGTTTAAGACAAAAAAAACGAAGGGGCTGATTCATCAAAGTATGAGTTCGAATCTCAAAATGGGTAAAATTCGGATTGATGATGATTGCAAATGTCACGAAAATGCTTATGAAAAAAATCGTATTAGTCACGATAATATTGTATTGGATCCGAAAGTCATGAAATTTTGTATCCGAATGTTCGTAAATGGCGAGAAAACCTTTCTGGCTTTGATCCTTCTGGCTTTTGATCCTTTCTATATTTTTGAAGCCTCCCATAGGACTAAATAGCACTCTGCAGCTTCATCCTGGCATAGCATAAAAATGAAACGCTGTTAGACAATTTACAATACCATCAATACTGTGATATAGATACATTCTACATAAATGTGTTATCTTAAATGCAACATCAAACTGGATACAACTGCTTCTGAAATTGCTTTTCACTCCAGAAAAAATGATATTTCTAAACTTATCCCATTGTATTTAAAGAGTTGCTTCAGGTCTGAAATGTGTAAAATAATGACATCATCAGGCGTTGAAGAAAATACTGCAAAAACTAATTTGTCAACCGTAGCATCACATAATGCAAATCAGTGATGCCTAGACTGGGCCAAAACCTCAGGTTTACCTGCTGTTTGTACAGGTTCATCCTTATTTTTAAAGCAAATGTGGGTCATAGGCTGGTGCCCAACAAACTTCTTGCTGCAGCCCTTACCACTACTGAGTAATTTTGTTTTTAATGTTTATACTGTGTACCCACTTGTAATGCCAGCAGAGGGGGGTCGTGATGGTCACTGGTCTAAGAAATCATCATCAACAGTCCATGCAAGGTTAGGCATGAGCTTGGAATTTATGATCAGTTGCTGGTCAGATATTTCTGTTCCGTGCATCACAAATGCAAACAGAAATCTTTGCATGTGAAGTATTAAAAATGCACTTGACAAACGTATATGGATTTCTGCTTGAGGTTAAGCTTTTCTAAGTTGGCAAAAATGACAAACCTTCCTATATTTTTATCTTTTACTTGGTTAAGAACATTGGCATCAAGTAATAAGTTTTTATGGCCAGATAGTAAAATATGGGCCCTGTAGGGCAACTAGAACTGTTATATCTCTTGTACTAAAAGGGTTAAAGGAGACATATAGGATAAAAAAAAACCCTCTAATCTTGTAGGTAATTATGAATAATATATGGTGCTGGTTTCACTTGGGCTAAAAATTAATACTATCTGTAAAAATGGCCCCTTTATTGGAGCTCCCTATAGATCCTCTCAGGTCCCTGTCTGTGTTTCAAATGAGGGGTGGACATGTCAAAACGTCTCCTGCCAGAAAAAAAATAGCAAGGGAGGAGCCAATCACAACCCTGCTGTAACACAAGCAAAGACAGGCTTCAGTTCCCTATCAGGTCAGCCTAGCTGCTGATTGGTTCCTATCCTACAGTGAAGTGGCCCGACTGCCAACAGCCCCCCTGCACAGCCTGAGAAAGGCAGCAGAAAGTGGAATAGATGGGCAGGGCTAGTGGGGTTTTTTAGAGAAATATTCAATAAATCAGTCTGAAACATTACTTTTTATAACACATTACTTCTATATTTAGATGAGCACAATTCATTGGCACAATATTGTTTTTCACACTAGGGGGCACATTCATGAAAACACGAGTTCAAATCCCGAATGGGATAAATTCGGATTGGATACGATAATTTCTTAAGATCACAAATATCACTAATATGCTTAAAAAATCGTATTAGTCACAATAATATAGTATTGGCAATCCGAAAGTCAGGAAATTTTTGTACCGAACGATCGTAAAATGCAGGAAAACCTTTCCGACTTTGATCCTTCTGTGCAGGACTTTCCTGTCAGTCAGGAAAGTGTTGATAGCTGTGGTAAAATTTGGCGTTTAGGTATCCCCACTGTGGTAAATGTTTATACGAAGAATATTATTTCTTAATATTGTGAGCAGCGCCCCCTTGATCCTGTTTGTATTCTGTAACCCTTGGTTGTTATATTTTTTCCAACCTACTGTTACTATGTAACCTCATTTGTTATAAATTAATATGAAGTGCTGCATAACTTGCTGACCCTATATTAACAGATGACTATGAATGCTAAAGCTGGGTTCAATCACTGCATACAGGCATCCCTGTAACATGTATAATACATTAGAAAGGCTGAAGTAATTTCTGTAAAACTCTATTAAATCTGTCTAATTCAGTCACTTTAAAAGGACCTACTTGTGGAATTCGCCAACTATAACTAATTACCACACGATCCACGGCTGGACTGGGAGAACAACCCAGCCGCGCTGTGTTTGCTCACCTAGGACAGGCAGAAAGGAATTTTAGAAGAATGGGAAAGTTGCAGGCGAGAGGATTTTTTTTCCTTGGTGGGCTGGGATGTGGGAGGTGAAATAGGAGGAGACAGAGAATGGGGGAGGAATTTGTGGAAGCATAGACTGTACAGCAGAGAGGTGCAGGTTTGCAGCGTGGGGCTCTGGTTTGTGATGTCTCTCCTTGTGTTCTTGTAGTTTGGCGATCCTTGCCTGGGGCTTCTGAGGAGCAGTACGAGTAGGGGAGAGAAGCCAAAGGGTCGAAAGCAGCAGTGGAAGTCACACGTAGCACAGCCTTTCGTCCAAAGCCTGGAACTGTTTTGCAAAAGCCTCTTGGAACCATGGCCACTTCTCCCTGCAGCAGCAGTGGGGTCTCCTCTTCGTCTTCTTCTGGCTTCAGCATTGATACGGGATTGGAAATTAAGACCAAATCTGTGGAGCAGACTCTGATCCCTTTGGTGTCTCAGGTAAACAGCCAAGGAAAACACTGGCGAGTCCAATCTGCTGTGAGGCGCAATAAGCGTTCTGTTAACTACTGATCTGCTTTAACAGCGCTCGGTTGCACCCAGCAGGGGCAATGTCTCGCTTGTAATTGTCCGCCTAGCGTAGATTCCCCGCCTGCACTGGCACACTGTAACAAACCCATTATATATGCAGCTAAAGTAACTTTGTAAAATATTGACCTGTCTATGCTTTATCTGTTTGACGACACTTATGCAGTGCTGGCGTTAGAAACGCCTGACTAACCTCTGCCCCTTTAGCTTTTGTACAACTAAAGAAGCCAGCCTGTCTGTCAGGGGATGCTGGGAGTTATGTTCACAAATATAAATGTTCATAGTCTTGTAAAATCTGACAAACCACTGGTATTTTAGTATAAAGAATTTAACTTTTTATAGTTTTGTGGTATTTATTTCTGGCCAGAAGCAGTGGATGGGTTAATGATAATCTCCATAGTACAGGGATATAGATTTTTTTTTTTTTTAACATATTTTGAGGTAAAAATGTAAATGGTTGGAAGCAGTGGAAGGGAAAGCTGTCAATTTAAAGTGTCTGTGCCAATGTTATGGTGTGAAAGCTGTGTTTGTGTGCTGAAGTAATGTGTGTTGTGTGCACCTAGGTGTAACTGTCCCTTGTGCACTGAGTTGCAGTGTGTGTATCTAGCCCCTTATAAGGAGGTGTGTGACTAGTTCTTTGTTGCTTATTCCTTTTGCACTTGCTTTCCTGAAAAAGGCTGACACTTGTGCAATAGATTCTTGTATGTAGAAGCTGAAGCTGCAGCCAGCTGCATTTAAACTAGAAGCTGTTTGTATTGGTCCTGATATACTAGAGCCTTGAAACTGATGTATTCTCTGAAATTATATTCAATCCAAGCACACTAGGGGTTAAAATAACTACTTCTTCACTTCACTACACCAGTCAAAAAGCTGGCCTCATTCTGCATCAGTCTGTCATATGTGCTATTTGTTATACTTGTATATAAGAAGAGTACTATGCTATGTGGGACAAATAGATTTTTTTCAAGTTTTATAAAGAGAAACTAGTCTCTTCACCAAAGCATGTTTTAATAAGCCTTTAAAATGTTAGCAGTTCATCATCATTTCTAAATAATGCATGTTATGTGTTAGTAAACGTTTCAGCTCATCGTGATTATTATCATTAGTATTGGATTCATTTGTACAGTGGCATCATATTCTGAAACACTGTGCATAAGGGTATATAACATTTGACATGCTGAAAAACCAACACAATAAATAATGACGGTAAGCACAGCAGGTATCCATACAGTGACCAAACCTTCAAATTAAGTTTGTGCCAAACAAATGGGTACTGCACAATTGACCAAGCACAAGGATGGTGAAATTATATTGTTCTATTGGGCTGAATAATAGAATCTTACTAAAAGCCAAAGGGTGCATTGGCAAATAAGATTTTCAGTTTTCTTCTTAAGAAGAAATTGCATGCCCAGGTGGTTGAGTAATATAGTCAAAATTATCCAAAGTTTCCAACCAAATATGGGTATAATTAGCTTGCAATACTGACTCCCCCCCCCCCCCTCTTGTTTCCAAGTGCCAGTGTGAGTAGGGTTTATGAGTTACTTGTTTATAAGCTAATGTTATATTTATCTAAAATCCAGCTTTGGTGTGCTTTGTGCACAAGGGACTCAAGACTTTTCTGGGGTTACTGCTAATATATGCTAGCCCTGATCTTTGTTTTCCCAGTGCTCAGAATTCAGTTTATGTTGCTTGTTGTTTAGCTGGCAGAATTTACAGGGAGCAGAGAATTGTGGCTAAGGAGGATTATAGTATAATGCCAGTTGTGTTGTGTGATTCAGGGTAGTGCTGGTTTGAGCTCTAAGGCTAATGTCAGACCAGGCGTATGGTGTATATTTTCGGCAAGCTGAAAAACACTTGCCGAAAATACCGCCATACACCTCCTACCTGTGCCTGCACCCGAATGAATGGAATACACTCAGGTGCAGGCACATGTAGCCGATATCTTCCTAAAAACTCAAGAGAATGCAAAGCTTCTAATTTACTTAATAATATACTTAACAATGCAGAATTTGTAAAATTTATTTTTGTCTTTGTAATTTGAACTCCATCCTCTAGTACAGGGATCCCCAACCTTTTTTACCCATGAGTCACATTCAAGTGTAAAAAGACTTGGGGAGCAACACAAGCATAAAATATGTTCCTGGGGGTGCCAAATAAAGACTGTTGTTGGCTATTTGGTAGCCCCTATATGGACTGGCAGCCTACAGGAGGCTCTGTTTGGCAGTAAATCTGTTTTTTTATGCAAACAAAACTTGCCTCCAAGCCAAGAATTCAAACATAAGCCCCTGCTTTAAGGCCACTGGGAGCAACATCCAAGGGGCTCACAAGCCACTGGTTGGGGATCACTGCTCGAGTACATTTAGAGCTATATGTATGTATATCTTTATTTATAAAGCGCTACTTATGTATGCAGCGTTGTACAGTAGAATAGATTAATACAAACAGGGGTTATTATAATAATAATAATAGATATATATAAAGTATAACAATAAATACAAGGTACAGCTGCAAGTTAAAGAGTCAAAGAGACAAGAGGATGGAGGTCCCTGTCTCAATCCAGGGGCACAAATCATACAATCTAGATGGGAGGGTAACTTAAAGAGACAAATAGACAAATATAAATGCTGTTGGTTACAGTGGGTGACACTGCAGTGTAAGTGATAGTTCCCAGATCAGGTGCTGTGCGAGTGCTCCAAGAAGTAGTCTGTTAGTTTAGTTAGTTTAGTTAGTTTAGTTAGTTTAGTTAGTTTAGTTAGTTTAGTTAGTTTAGTTAGTTTAGTTAGTTTAGTTAGTTTAGTTAGTTTAGTTTTCAAAAGACTGAGGTAGGTTTCTCTCTGGAGGAAATCAGGGAGGGCATTCCAAATATAAGGGGCAGCAAGGCAGAAAGGTTTTACGGTGGGAAACAGCAGGAGTAGTGGGGGGGTGCAACCAAGTGGTTGCTTTGTGATGAATGGAGGTGTCAGCCAGGAACTATGGAGACACAAGAGAAGAGATGTAGTGAGGAGCAGAGGAATGGAGAGCTTTGAAGGTTAAGAGAAGGAGTTTGTAAGGTATTCTTTGTTTAATGGGAAGCCACGATAAGGACTTTAGCAGGGCAAGGGCCTGAACTCTGGCAACAGTATTTAATACAGGCTGTAGGAGAGAGAGATGAGAGTTAAGGTGGCCATACACGCACCGATATTATCGTACGAAACCTCGTTTCGTACGATAATCGGTGCGTGTATGGCATGTCGGCGAGTCGACCGACATCGCAGGAAGCTGCCGATATCGGACGACTCGCCGATCGGACAAGTTTGAAAATTTTGATCGGGCGCCATAGAAGGCGCCTGACCAAAATTCTCCCTTCAGAGCTGAATCGGCAGAAGGAGGTAGAAATCCTATTGTTTCTACCTCCTTACCTGCCGATTCAGCCCTGAATGGTGTGTGGCGGATCTTACGATATTTCGTGCGACAGATGGTCGTACGAAACATCGTCGGATCGCCACGTGTATGGCCACCTTTAGGGAGGCCAGTTAGTAGAACGTTATAGTAGACAAGTCGGGATAGGATGAGAGCATGCATGAGCAGCCTAGCTGTTGCAGTAGACAGTGTCAGTGATCGCTGATCAAATGTATACACCTAGATTCTGACTTAAAGGAACAGTAACACCAAAAAATTCAAGTGTATAATAGAAATTCCAATATAATGCACTGCTGCTCTGCACTGGTACAACTGGGTTGTTTGCCTCAGAAACACTACTATGGTTTATATAAAGAATGAAGCTGTGTAGCCATGGGGGCAGCCATTCAAAGGAGAAAAGGCACAGGCACTTAGCAGATAACAGATAAAACACTATTGTATTCTACAGAGCTTATCCGTTATCTGCTATGTATAAACTATAGTAGTGTTACTGTAGCAAACACACAACTTTTACCAGTGCAGCGCAACAGTACATTATATTTCATTTACCTTAAAACTGGTGTTACTGTTCCTTTAAGTTCTCCTTTAAATAATTAGAAATTAACATTTGCTTGTTAGCACTGGTTTGTATGTACATCAAAGGCCAAGTAAAACCTGAACCAATAATGTCCTTTTCATAGAAAGGAGACCCTATAAGTATTATTTATACCAGATACCCTCCTAGTTTCTAGTTTCTAGTTGCCAGTGCAGCCCCACTCCTCCCAGAGCATAAATGCTCCATGGTTTACCCTGAGGTGAGGATAACTATTTTCAGGTATTATGAGCTTACTCCATGGGGAACACACTGGTTATGCCCTGCTTAGGTTCCTCCTGAGCAAGTGGAAGAATGTTTGAAAGAGGCTTAGTAGGTCTTTGTTTTTTATTTGTCCTGTATCGATATGCCTTAATGAGAAACATGTTGCTAAAGATGAGGATAAAACTTAATTTTATGATTTCCTCCTCTGCCACTGATTTAATTAAAACGTAAAGATATCTGGTAATTCTGGCATCAGACAAACTAATAACACAATGTTCACATCTTTAGGTTCTGTAATGTTTCTGTACATTTTATAAAATACAGATCTCCAGCACACAGAATCCAATTGTAAGGCAATCACTGCCAGCAAGCATTAGTGAACATATATGGGGGGGTTATATATTTCATATGCTGCTGATAATTTTTGATCCCTTTTGACTTGTTATAAAGATTTGTGATTGGAGGGCACACACATACACACACTGTAGGAGCTTGCTTGTAGAGGAATCAATCTTTATTTGTTAACCCTTCTGCTGGTGAAAGACAGTGCCACATTCCTTAGGTGGGGGTTACTATCCCTTACATTCAGTTTCCAAAGCCCATCCCTGATTGTAATGCACACCAGCCTCCTCGTTAATTGAACATGTTGAACCATTTTACAGTGTTATTTTCTCTCCATTGAGATTTAATTGTCATGTGTTAATTTTCCTGGATAAGAGCAATAAAACCATTAAGTAATGGTCTTCCTACAGGATAACAATGAGAATGTGCACTTTGTTTACTTACTAAGCATTTCATGAAGATTATTAAATTCCTTTTTAGAGGTAAATTCCAGAAAACAGAATAAATGTATTTTCTGCATTTAAAAAGTATTGACATTCTGTAGACTTGTTTTTAGATATTACTTCTTGACATGAAGGTGTTAAGACTTTTGTTTGTACAATAATGGAAATTTTATAATATGGCTTTCATTAAATGATGAATAGCTATATTGCACATTTACTAACATCTACCTTGTATTGTAAATTGAAAAAAGTACTTCTATAAAGTGCCTCTATAATGATTTATTTCTAGCAGAATTATCTAGTGGTTAAATTTCATTTCAATAGTCTTTAAATTACATTCAACTCAAGGCCATAACTTCCAGCAGTAAAAGCTCTGAAGCATAATATAAAACCTTAGGGTGTGGGCAAGACCTTTGGTCTTTATCATACTGAGGTTATATACTCTGCAAGGAAAATAATAATAAATGCTTTTGAACTTAATGGTACGGAGGCAGGCTGGTAATTCCTACTGTAATCAATTTCCATTTTAAAATCACTAGCCTTGATATATAATGTAGGTCTCATGTACTACAGGTATAGGACCCATTATCCAGAATGCTCGGGACCGAATATGGGGTCTTTCCGTAATTTGGATCTCCATACCTTAAGTCTATTAATAAAACGCAATAGGACTGTTTTGCATCCAATAAGGATTATTTATATCTTAGTTGGGATCAAAGTACTGTTTTATTACTACAGTGAAAAAGGAAATCAGTTTTAAAATTCTGAATTATTTGATTAAAATGGAGTCTATGGTAGGCAGGCTTTACGTAATTCGGAGCTTTCTGGATAATGGGTTTCCGGATAAGGGATCCCATACCTGTAATACTTACGGCAATGGCACATGGGATGTTTTCTCGCCCCAGTAAATCTGCAATACCACCAGTGACAAAACACCACTAGCTGCCCTCCTACATGTTTTTTTTCCACTTACTGAACTACCCCAGGTTGCCTCATGAAGAAATATTGGGCTACTTCACAGCACGTATATTTTTACACTGCCCATGGGAGCACAGATTTACTTCAGATGATAAAATGTCCTCTATACCATTTTGTCTGGTGAAGACTGGCTTCCCTGGTAGTGGTGGATTTGGGGGTCTTCAACAGTGTCAGGAGGGCTCAGCCTGAATGCCAGTTAAAAAATATTGGAGTGAATGATTGCTCACTTAGATATTCTTTCCTATATCTGTAAGCTTGTTATGAGTTAAAGTGGATTGTGACTAAAGATTGGTTTACATGCCTTAATCTATGTGGCAGTTCTATGTTCACATGTGTGGGTGTCCTCCCTGTGCGCCAGACAAGAATTGTATAGGTTTAGTGGCATCTGGTGAAATTGACACTCGTGTTTTAAAGTAACAGTTACAGTAACACCAAAATGCTACTATAGTTTATATAAATGAGCTGCTATGTTAACACGGGGGCAGCCATTGAAGCTGGGAAAAAGGAGAAAAGGCACAGGCACATAGCAGATAACAGATAAGCTTTGTAGAATATAATGGGGTTTTATTTGTTATCTGCTAAGTAACCTGTGCCTTTTCTCCTGTAAATGGCTGCCCCCGTGGCTACACAGCAGCGTTATTATATAAACTATAGTAGTCTTTCTAAGGAAAACACACCAGTTGTACCAGTACAGGGCAGCATTACATTATATAGTAATTACCTTTTATACACTTTCATTTTTTGGTGTTACTGTCCCTTTAAGACACAGAATTTTTTTTGTACTGCACTAAAATAAATGTTCACCTTTGGACAAATTACCAAATTTTAACAGCCAGTGCAATTAAAAAGTGTTAAATTGATAATTTTTTAAGACTAAGCATTTGATAACATGGATTAAAAAATAAAAACACATGAAATAAAACTAATGACTGGACCTTCAAGAGGGGGCTTGGCCAAAAGTTGGACTTTTAAGTGGGACTTGAACTGAAAGAAAATGTAATTAACTGATTTAAGCCGTTAAAGGAAAACTATACCCCCATAAAGAATACTTTGCCACCAGATCGTTTGTCATATTAAGGGGCCGATTCATTAAAACACGAGTTCGCATCCCGAATGGGAAAAATTCGGATTGAATACAATCATTTCTGAAGATCGCAAAAATCACGAAAATGCTTACGAAAAAGTATTATTAGTCACGATGATATCGTATTGGCAATCCGAAAGTCACAAAATTTTCGTACTGAACGATTGTAAACAGCGGCAGAACCTTTCCAAATTGTTCGCGCAAGCGTACGAAAAAGTCGTGCAATCACGAAAATACGCTCCCCCTATGTCTATTAAAGAATCTTAGTAAACTGGAATACATATATCCGTAAATATTTCCCTTTTATATCGTTTCTCCTAAATCACCATTTTCTGATGGTCTATGGGCTCCCTCAAAGATCACCTGAAATAATGTAGTTCTAATTGTAACAGAAAAAAGTGTGGCAGTAAAAGACAGGACCATTAATTGGCTTATGTAAGCTAACCCGTAGGTGTGGCTTTGGCTTGTTTGTTTGCATCCCGAATCCTATGACCTAGGGGATGGTACTTAAAATGCAATTTTCCAATTAGAATTATCCAATAGCGGATACTTCTAAAAAGGATATTTTTATTAATATGGTTTAGTTAGTGTCATGCCAGCAATATTGCCCTGGCATTGTAAATTGTTAAACCTGGCAACATTTTGCTTTGTGTCCACAAGACACCCTTAATTAATTCAATACACAACAAGGGACTGTGGAAGGTGACCAACCTATCTAGGGCATCAGACAATGCGGAGCCAGCCATATGAAGCTGAATCTGTTGATCAAAGAAAGGCAATTGTGGACCTAAGGACAGCAGGGGGGAGCAGCTAGGAGAAAATATGGATTATAGAAAGGGATCCATATCGCCTTTGTTTTAAGGTTTACATCCTCATAAATCATATATTGGTTATGAGGAGGTCCCATGCTTCCCAAATGATACCAAACAGGGACTGCCTATACCCACCAGTTAGGAGGGATAGTTTCTGGGGGACTGGAACAGGAGACACCCCTCACGTTTGGTATAATTTTGATCGCCCACATATGGGTTAAAGCAAGCCCATATTTTCATAATAATATTGGATACTGGCAAGTACCAATATAATATGACAAAAAACTGGCATGAGAAGTGCAGCTTTCTACAGGGGGTCCCAAGGGACATGTTTTTGGACACTCCCTCCTCATGCATACGGTAATGAGGAAGGGTCCCAGCGGGGCATAAAAAGGGCCACATACCCAGGTATTCTTTAGCTCATATTTTGAGGTTCCAGTTTCTGTTTGAGTGTGAGCTCAATTTTCCCTTCTTACCTCAGGAGAACACAAAAGATAACTGTAACGTACATGGGGTTTTTTCTGTGTTTTATTCCCTTTTATTTTATTTACTGTTTGTGTGTGTGTGTGTGTGTGTGTGTGTGTGTGTGTGTGTGTGTGTGTGTGTGTGTGTGTGTGTGTATATATATATATATATATATATATATATATATATATATTACACAGTCTCTTTTTGTAAAACCTTTTTAAATGCACTGTTTACCTTAGTAATATTAAATATAAAATGTAATAAGTTCTGTCTGGCTCTATAAAGATCCCCACGTACCTTGTTTACATGTGAATATATTAACTGCTTGGCTGTGTGTGTGTTGAGTAGGGGGGCAAATTCTATGTAAAGGCTAATTAACTAGTTGACTGTTAGCAGAAGAGTGTGTTTGTAAATTAACCCTAACTACAGTTAGAAAGCTTGTGTGATATATTTGTGTATTCGCCTGTTAATGATAGATGGTGGTAGCGAATAGTTATTTGGGGTGGTGGTGTGTTTGGGGTGCTTGATGTTAGTCTAACCTGTGTGAAAGGTGACTGAGTGTAACCCCTTGTTGCCCTGTCCCCGTGTCATACACGTCTGAGTAGAGAAAAGCCTCACAGCACTGTTTAAATACCTGCCACTCCTGTCCCTCAGAAGCAAACACTGAAGCGGCAGCGATCCCTTGGAGTTTCTCTCACTGCAGAGCTGTGTAACTCCCTCTCCACCTCCCTTCAGAATCTCCTTGTCTGCCTGGCGTGGTGCACATGCCCAGTTCCAAGCTGTTTTAATGAGCATGCTCACTTGAGATGAATCTCTTCTCTACACAGCAGACGATTGAACTCCTTAACCAAGCCCACAGTAAATCCTCCAATGAGCCGATCGCATAGGCAGTTGCTATACTAACTCTGCCTTTGTAAACCAGAGCTACTGCTCCCTCTCTTGGAACACGTTCTTCTGACTGCAGTTGTTTAATGCCCTAACAGTTTCATTTTAAGGAAAAAGCTGTCTGTACAGCTTTGTTTAAAAAAGCAGAAGTTTAAAAAAAAAAAAATCCTTGAAGAGTTCTCGATGACATCACCCGGCAAAATGGTCGCCGGGTGAAACGCAAAACGGAGCAGAAAAGAATGCGGTGGTGCAGGCTGTAGGAGGAGATTGAGGGAGCGGCACTTATGCGCTTATAGTGAGGGTAAGGCGCCCTATCCATTAGAAGTGAAATTAAAATTATCTCCTTTAATAGAGAATCTACATTGTTCAGGGGTATAGATTTAGAAGAAGTCATTTTGGCATTTTACTGCCAATAGATTTGCCACATTAGTGCCACCTAGAACAATATATTTATTGTGCAGAAACCATTAACATACCTGAATAAACAGCTTTAAAAGCTTTCTCCTTTTGCTTAAGATAGCAGCTGCCATTCTAGGTAGCTTCCTTCCTGCAGTCTCTAGCCATTATAGCCGAGATCACACATTCCTAAGGGAGGGGGGAGTGGGTCCTTAGCATTCTGGTGGGAGCTGGAACAGAAGAGGGGAGAGAGGAGAGAACTGAGCAGACTCTGGCCCCAGTCAGACACTGGAACATCATGTTTACAAAAAAAGAGACAAGAAATGTGTAAAGCTTACTTAGTTTTTGCCTTTCCTTCTTCTTTAAATGTTTATACAATAGTTCAACCCCACTGGGAATGCTTCCCATGCACATAGAATTTGTACATCAGTCAATTTTATTTATCATATTAGAAATGTATCAACTATTGTGTCACCTTAGTCTTGTACAGAACAGAAACAAAAATACATTTTAAACAGACAAAACAAAAAAAAATTGAAAATAAGTGAAAAAAGTCAGTATTGCTTGTGTACTGTGTGATAACAATTGAACTTAAAAAAAAAATAGTTGAACTACACCTTTAGAAATGTTTCTACCTAAAAACAATGTACATGATTTAGTGAATTAGCATTATATAGGGGTAACAATTTAATTTAATTTAAAAAAATATATAGCTACTTTTTTTATTTGCATATTTCCAAAATCAGTTATTTTTCTTCTAGTCAAAGAATTCACCCAAACAATTCAGTTGGTTATTAATTTGTTGTGCACCCTAATAATTTCCTTCCTCTTTTCCTATCTTCCCAAACAATTATTTGAAATTTACATTGTCTGATCATGCCTAATTTTCATTCAGGATTCATTGACTGGTGGGTTTCAAAGATTTATTTTGCAACTCTGAAATGGGCCTTTCTACACCACACATATGTCTACACTAATCTTACTAATGCTAGGTACTCATTGATCAAAATAAGTTTACCTCCTATGTAATGTGCCATATTTCTTGTTTTTCTGTGTAGCCCCTGAATGGGCTTTGGGTGCAATCATGCATGGTCCTCTAGGAAACATTAAAATTGCTATAATGCACATACATACAGCATGTTCCTGTGCAGAAATTACCTGGGAAATCAAGGATGGAGGTTTGATGCTTCCCCACCAAGTGCCTGGGATTGTGCATTTCTTTTTTAAATAGAAGTGACAAAGCAGCCCATGGCAGTTGGATAGCATGTTTGATCACTGTTGTGTGCCTATCCAGTGAATTAACTTTTTCTTGTCCTTTAATTAAACATGTATAATTAAATACAACATGATTAAATACTTGATTAAATGCAGCATATTTTTCCTATCGTGGATATTATTTTAATAACAATATGAACTTAGACTATAATGCATGGTATACTGTTTATAATTTTGCTTGACAGTACAAAAGAAACACTCCAAACAAATCTGCTTCAGAATACCTGCAGTTAATTTAAAAAATGTTCTTTCATACTGAAGTATAGCAGTATGTCATGTTGTTAGTGACTTAAAAAGCCTAAAATACAATGCTATATGTTCAACCGGAAACATATTATTTTGGCATGCAGTGCATTCCTTCACTAGCAGTAAATATAGTTTATGATCATTGTCTCTGAATGCTTTCAGTAAGGAAATTTCAGTGTTCAGGCGTATAAATAAAGTGCAGGATGTATTTCTGTTCCAGTCTGAACTGTTGCTGACATGAACATGAACTGTAAATAACATTGGCCTGCACATTGCTTTCATGCAATGAATGTAATGGAATACAGAGTAAGGGTGCTGGCACTAGGGGAGATTTGTTGCCCATGGCTAAATCTTATGCTATATATTGCAAATTTTATTGAAATATAAACAACATGTTTGGGGCCCCGTGTGGCCTTTATTAAGTGTAAAAATCACAGAACACCACAATTCCTAAATATTAACCATTAACCACCCCCACTAAGTGCTACATGAATAGTAACATCATCTGTCCATTCGGGTGCTATATGATTAGTCTGTTAGTGTACAATCACATTACCTTATTCAAGTCATAGTGGTGGACGCCTTGCATTTTCTGCAATGAAAAGGTACACAGGTAAATTATTTACACATAAAATCATATTGTGTTTCACAAAAAAGGAATTATGTCCGACTTATTCATGCCTACAGGTATCATGGTACATAGAATTTTAGTCCAAATATTTTTATGCTGAGAACTTTTTTTTTATTGTCATTTACTCTCCTAATAACAAGAATCAATACCACTGCTTTATGTTTACATGCTTCGAAATGTCTTTAAACTAACGTGTCCATATATGTATTTGGTTTATAGTTACAAATGTTACTTTTATGCTCCTGAATCCGCAACTTAACATCTCTTGTCATTTGTTCAGCGTATGCAATGTCACAGGGCATTTTAATAAGTATATTACAAATGAAGAATTGCTTGTGGCATACATCTTTAAAGGAATGGTGTAGCTTTTAGTTGGGTGGTTAATCACATCCTCTTTAATAACTGAGTTTCAACAGTTGCATACCAAACATGACTGTGTGCCATTTCTTGGTTATTCCCCCATTCCCCATGTCAGAAAGGACATAGAATGTCCTTTAACACTTGTCCCCTTTTATAACCAAATAATGATTTTTTTAAGCCTTTAAGTGCCAGCAGAATTTTACATTTAATTTGCACTAAGTGCCAGACATTTTTTGAATATTTTGTTCTCTCTCGCATTTTCTGGGGGAGGGGGGGAATTTTAGTTTACCTAGAAAAACTGAATAACGTTGAAATCTGTTGTGCATTTTTCTCTTTGGAACGAGAGCAAGCTCTAAATACTAAAGAGATTTTCATGATATAGGGATTTATACCAGAAAAATATTTACTTTATGGAGATTTCTGACTTTTATATAGATCAAAAATTCCCATCAGTAAATTACTGAATTTTCAAAGCATTACAGCAGAATACAGCATACTTTAGATTCCAAAGCTAGAAATACTGGAACAATAGGTTTGCACCATGAAAGGATACATTTTTAAAAAATACACATCCTGAGAAATTCAAAATGGATAACTATGTCTTTCTTCTCCTAATTATCAAAAATGAAGGCTTTTCTGAACTTTGCAGTTTCTGTAAAATTTCTGAAAATTCAGAAAAGGCACCTTAAGAAGTGGACCTGTCACCCAGACAAGCTGTATAATAAAAGTCCTTTTCAAATTAAACATGAAACCCAAATTCATTTTTATATTAACACATCCAACCCCATTATAAAGGCATTTAAAAATCCCAGCTGTCAATCCTATATTGCTTGCCCCGCCTCTATGCCTTAGGAATAGAGGCGGGGCAGACAATAACTTTAGCTTTCCGTTCAGCACTACCTAGATGTCACTGCACATCTCACTTTTCCCCTCCCTCCTCCTCATCTAATTGTATAGTCAGTGTCTTCATAACAGTGTCCACAAAATGGTGCCTGCCTGCTTGCTTTGATTGAGTAATTCCACGACAGAATGAAACAAGATTTATATTATTTATATAGAGTAAGTAAAGTTTATTTTGCTGAACTAACAATATAGAAAATAATTTGTTGAGTTATTTCTTAGGGTGACAGGTCCCCTTTAAAACTTTGGCTTTGCAAGATAGTATCTCCCACATAGAATTTGGTACCAAGAAAAAACATCCTAAATATGAATGCCAGGGGTTCACTGAATAGTTTGCACATCATGCATATGATTACCAAAGTATCTGGCATACTGGCAAATGAAGTTAGTGCATTTTCCTAGAGATCACTTCAGCTACTGAAAATGCATATACTGCATTTTTGTAGGGTAAAAACACCCCTCCAAAACTATATATATTTGGAAAGTACACATTTAGGCAAATCCAAAATGTGTAACCTTGCCTTTCTACTTCAGACTACATAATGTTTTCTCAAAAAGTTTTGATAACATGCATGAAAAACCTCTTAAAGCTTCCACTTTCAAGCATCTTATCTCCCGCATAGAATTATCCAATAGCGGATACTTCTAAAAAGGATATTTTTATTAATATGGTTTATTTAGATTAAGCAGGGGTTTATATATGAGCTGTTTTATGCTATATATTTTAATAGATAATCTACATTGTTCGGGGGTATAGATTTCCTTTAAAGGAGAAGGAAAGTAATTTTGGCATTTTTCTGCCAATAGATTTGCCACATTAGTGCCACCTAGAACAATATATTTATTTTGCAGAAACCATTAACATACCTGAATAAACTGCTTTAGAAGCTTTCTTTTTTTTGCTTAAGATAGCAGCTGCCATTTTAGGTAGCTTCCTTCCTGCAGTCTTTAGCCATTATAGCTCAGATCACACATTCCTAAGGGAGGGGGGAGGGAGTTCTTAGCATTCTGGTGGGAGGGGGGAGCAGGAGAGAACTATGCAGACTCTGGCCCTGGGAATTAAGGATGTTTCTGGGCAATGCTTTCCCAAATTTGGCAGTTTTGATAAAACCTCTTAAAGCTTCCACTTTCAAGTATCTTATCTCCCGCATAGCACTAGGTACCAAGAAATATTTCATGGCATATATTTTTACTACCAAAAATTTTACCAATCTTCTACCCCGGTTCAGCTTAGTGTGGGAGTGCCTCAGGGCTCTGTATTTGGTCCTATGCTGTTCTCCCTGTATGCTCTCTCGTTAGGAGACCTTATTTCTTCTTTTGTTCTTAAATATCACTTTTATGCAGATGACATCCAGATATATTTAGACACCCCTGCACTAACCACTGATGTTCAAACCCAGATTGCTAACTGCCTCCTGGCTATCTCCTCGTGGATGAACCAACGTCACCTCAAACTTTGACCTGTCCCTCTCCTTCTCTATCCATATTAATAACACTGCCAAAACCTGCTGCTTTTTCCTCCGCAATATTGCCAAGCTTTGCCCTTTTCTTTTACAAGTAACAACTAAAACACTAATCCATGCCCTTATCCTTTCTCTCTTAGATTACTGCAATCTCCTACTAACCAGACTCCCACCTCTCTCCCCTGCAATCCATCTTAAACTCTGCTGCCAGGGATGGTTGGGTGGTTGAGAGAGGAGAGGCAGTGCAACCAATATATACATCACAAAGATGAAAGGCTAACAAGTAAAAAGATATACATTATGTTATACAGATACTTTTATAATGAACTCCATTTTATTGTAGTCATAGGGTGTTATTCCTGTCTCTATTGCCTGACCACAAAACTGGATGACAGAGAGTCACATAACAAATGGCACAAGACCCACATTTCTGAGTTTTTGAAAATTTTGATCCAGTGCACTGGTGTTTGGGATTAAAGAATCCTGCAGATTATATATCTGTCAATGGAGAATAGGTCTGAGGCAGACCCAGGCCTATTTAAATGCATAGATATGATCATGCAAGGAATGAATGTTTTGTACAAACAATAAGCCAAACCTTGTGTATGGAAATAAATGAAAGGTAAACTGAACTTGGAAACACTACTTTTAAAAGGATACTATTTTGAAGGGGACATATACCATACATTTTTACAATGCACTAAACTATGTAAAATAATGTAAAATAGAAGTAAGTGCTTTTATTTTAATACCTTTTTGTTCAAATATGTCCATAACTGCTTGAAAACCGTGCTCTACCCACCCCTTTTGCAAGCTTCTGGTTTAGACTCTTCAGTATGTGGCTGGGCCCTGATCTACTTCAGTAACAGAGCAGCAGCTACTTAAAGTGCAATGAATATGCATAGGGTGGGTGGGGCTTTGCTGTGTCACAGGCAGTCTGTTCCTTCTCTGCTCATGCCCCTCCCTTCCCCTGTCAGTCAAAGCTGTGACCACTTCCTGTGGGAGACTAAAGACACTCCCATCTTTCATTTTACTCTGGCTTCTGACTTCAGAGGTTGTCTATGCAGCTATCATATAATGACAGTTTTTTTTCTGCATCATTTCACATTTTGACGGAGGATGAATATTATAACTGAATATGAACTTTATATAAAATGTCTCCTTTAAAAATATAATAATAAATTAAACATAACTTGGCAAATGTGGAAAAGGGATGTACTTAATCAATGAAAAATAGATACTGAGTACTACAGCAAGATACAACTTTTGCTGCCATTGTAAAACAGAATCATATTCCTAACTAGAAACGGTAGTCATTTTCTGAAAGGAAAGAAGCCTATTTCCTATTTTTTCTCCTTTTACCTTATTTTGTGTCCATTCTCTACTCCATGTCCTTTACTTTTCTGTCCAGTTTTTTCAAATCCTTTTTCGTCTATTCCATTGTCACTTCAGTAATCTTCTTTCTCTGTTCTGTCCTGATTTTCGCAGAACAGTCCCAATTTTAATAGCTCACCCCACAGTCCGGATTCTTATTGAAGTCCCCCATTTTGCTTTGATCTCCCGCCAAAAAATATACAAAGTTTTTTCAAACATAATTAGATGAGTAGGCTTTTGGCAGAGAACCCAGAATACTCAACACCTGCACTTAGATTCTCAATTGGATTGAAGTCTGTACTTTGACTAGGCCATTCCAACACATTTAAATGTTTCCCCTTAAACCTCTCGAGTGTTGCTTTAGCAGTATGCTTCAGGTCATTGTCCTGCTGGGGTTTTTTTAAATAAAAGAGGTAGTTCAACCAAAAATATACATTTATTAATAAAAGCTATTGACACATCTACAATATTGACATGCAAATAAAAACATGCAATATACAAAAAAAATCTAAATCTAAATGCAATATATAACCAATATTTGCAAAGATAATATCTGTTGCATATAATTCCACTACCTCCCTTATACTCATCCTTCTATTTAGTCTGGCATCTGTGACTACACTGCAGGAACTCCAGAAACACACTTACTAAACCTTAAAGGACATGTAAACCCCACACACAAAAATGCAATCAATGAACAGCCTCTTTGAAATCTTTCAATACATGCCAAACTGGTTGTCCAGAGGTTAATAGTAAGGCTGCAGCATCCCCTTAATCACTTAGATTTCCTTCTCCTCCTGTAACCCACTTGGCCCCCTTCCTCCTGCTTTGATTTCTGGCTTGCCAGACATGCTCAGATTACTAAACACGTCCTCCAGTCTAGCAGCCAGTGAAGAGATGGCATTGCTGTTTCCCATTGAAACTGATCTCTAGCTGTCTGCTTAAATTTTTTAAAGCTCAGCTTTACCATTACAGTGCTCAAACAAAGCAGAACTTTTATCAGAGATATTTCTGCCTGTGTGAGCGTTTTCTTGATGAAATGTATGCTGAATAAGGGTCTGTGTATGCTGTTTGCAGATTTAAATGTATCTGATTATGTATCACAGTTAAAATGGCACCCAGGTGAAAGCTGCTATTTGCTTTAGGAAAATGTGATGGTGCTGGCAAACGGAGGGGAAATATGCAGTGCAAATGATGCAGTTTGGGTGGGGGAGAGGTGCCCAACTGATATACATTGTAGGCAAATGTAGGCTTTACATGTCCTTTAACCTATCCTATTAACCTAGAGACTGATCATAGTTGATGTGTCAAATTCTTATTGATTAGTAACTAATAGGTTAGTATAAGTGAGTTTGGCATGGACTCTAAAGGCACTATCTTAGGGACTAAAACTGGCCATACTGGCACTGACAAAATAATTTTCAGACTGTGTGTGGGCTCCAAATTATCATCCCGATAATTTTCATACCATAGCGATCACACGTTTGATCGGCCAGATTAGAAAATTTTGGTCGGATAGCGATAAAAACTGCACATGTATTTTGACTATATCCTTGGGGACCTACAATGCATTTCCAGGAAGTCACTTTCATATGATTGGTGTCTATTTCATGGTGAGAACATTCTCTAACTTGTTATTTTTAGGGCTTTAGCTTACAATTTTAGTCTGAATTTTCGTTTTAGGTTGTTGCATTTTGACATGCCATCGACATCCGAACGTTCAGAAAAAGACTAAAATCTGAACGTACATGACACTTTAACTTAGGGACAATAGGAGATGTAAAAGGAAGCATGAGGACAAAAGGACAGGATTTACAACTACCTTTTGCCATGGGGAAGGGGGGTTTGCAGTTATCTGATTGACAAGATATGTTCAGGGCTTACATTTGTTGTATTGTAATGCTATCTTAAGGTTCCCATCCATACCCGTTTCACAGGGATCGGCCCCATTTCACGGGAAAACTGCCCGTGAAATGTCCCGTCTGCTAGATTAAACATTTAAAGTTCCCGCTAATTAAATTTGGCTGCCCCGGCGCTGGCAATCTGTGAGATGAAGCTATTTTGTTCTGTAGGAGTGCACTTCTCAATAGTAGAGCGGTGGGATTGGAGATTCTGCTGAACTTTGAACCATGTGCAGACTCACCAATCCTACTGCTCTGCTTAGAGTTGTAAACTGAGAAGTGCACGCCTAGAAACCAGTAGAGGAGAGCTGCTTAGAGATTTTCCCTCTTTAATCATTTCCCGTTCCTGCGTGTCCCCTGCTCAGCTTCTTAATACTGCTGTAAGGGCTCTGGCACACGGTGAGATTAGACGCCCGCGACTAATCTCCCCGAAATGCCATCCCACCGGCGAAAATCTAAATCACCGGAGTGATGTGGGAGAGGAAGGATAGAATGGAGTGTAAAAAGAGTACAAGTCTGGAAGAAAACAGAATAGGGACATGGGCACAAAATAGACTTGAGAAGGAAAATAGTAAAAAGTGATAAATCAGGACAAAAGGACCAGAAAAAAAGACCATAAGGGGGCAAAAGAAGCAATGTAAAAAAAAATGTGAAACTAAAATTGTGAGGGGTTGTACAGAAAGGAAGAGAACATTAAAGTAGAGAACCCAGGAAAGTAGAGGAGAGGGGAGCTGAGTGAGGTAAGGTGAGAATTACAAGAAGAGGTGACAAGTAAATATGGAAGTACAAGAGCAGAAATATTGGTAGAAGATAAATACATATGGATAGTAAGGAAAAGACAAAGAATAAAAGTAGCATGGAACAAGAGTAGAAATGTTATGCATTTTATTTACATCTGTAATATGTTTTATTTTGGGCAGTTTGTCTTGTACAGGTATCGGACCCCTTATCCGGAAACCCGTTATCCAGAAAGCTCCGAATTACAGCATGCATGTCTCCCATAGATTCCATTTTAATCAAATAATTCAGAATTTTAAAACTGATTTCCTTTTTCTATGTATAAATAAAACAGAACCTTTTAATTGATCCCAACTAAGATATAATTAATCCTTATTGGATGCAAAACAATCCTATTGGGTTTAATTAATGTTTTATTGATTTTTTAGTAGACTTAAGGTACTGAGATCCAAATTACGGAAAGACCCCTTATCCGGAATACCCTTGGTCCCGAGCATTCTGGATAATGGGTCCCATACCTGTACCTGCAAATATCCTGCATTGTGTTTGGTGGTATTATACATGGAGCATATTTAGCCTACTTTATTTCTAGGGGAATGATGCATAATGGTTTTATGACTTTTATTCTATGAGATTTTCAGGTCACATTATAAATTAAATTTGTAATGCATTTGCTCTGTTTATAATGTTCCTAGGATTCCAGTACCCACTGCCTCTTACTGTGCATAATGTTTAATAGAGTTTGTGTCACTGCCACTCCCTGTGCAGAATGTATCTATTGTCCCTGAATCCAATGCCCTTGACTGAATAATGTGCTGGAATTGCTATTTCTTACTTTATATTGTGTTGATGTTATCCCATTGTTCTCATTGTATAATATAATTGTGGATCACATGTAACCCCTACCTCAGCTGCAACCAGGGCTCAAGCTGAGCCCCCCAATCTGGTGTTGGACTACGACTCCCAAAAAATCAGGATTGCAACTTTGCTTTTGCTGAGGTTGTGTCTGTGTATGCTAGCACTTCAAACACACATATGACAATGCATATAAAATATATACATATTGTGTAATATAAATATGACAGAAGCTCCATAAGGTAACACCATAACTGCCCTTAGCTTGTTAGCTTGACCTTAGTTGATCAACTGAGTCAGATATTTTTCTTGACAAATCTTACTGTCTAAATGCTTGCTATCCTTTGCTATAATAATAAATCAAGTATGCAACATACACTGTCCCAGCTCGTAAAAAAGTTTTGCAGGGCCCGTTGATTTTGGTTTTGTGAAAACAATTTGACACATTATTTATCATGCCTTTTAGGATTGCTGCCAAAAATAATCCCTCTCTAAGATAAACATTACTTCATACATTGGCACTCTGCCCATACAACTTCCTTTATTTACTAGGACCTAATTTGCCTTTAAAAGGTTTGCTTCTATTACATCACTATTATAGTATAGTCCTCTAAAAGGTTCTGAAAATTTTGAATTTTGAGGGGGCAGCATTATACGAACAAAAAAATTGAGGCTCACTAGGTCAAGATAAGCTCTCCAGAAACTTAAAGGGGACATACTGTGTGAAAATAATAATGTGCCAATAAATTGTACTCATCTAAATATATAAGGATTGTACTATAAAAAGTACCGTATATACTCGAGGATAAGCCGAGTTTTTCAGCACAAAAAATGTGCTGAAAAAGTAATCCTCGGCTTATACTCGAGTGTTTACGGTAGTCAGCACTGCGTCCCCCCGTGGACCACCTTCCCTTTGTGCAGACACACGGCGCGAATGCATGTGGCATGAAGCAGTAACATAGTCCGTATGTCCCTTCATTGTGCACCACGCGACGCACGTCTAGCAGTGCGCACTCTACACCATTAAGGGACATACACTTTCCTTCTGACCTGTTGGCACGAATGAATGTGGCGCGCCATGGCTTGATGCACGTCCCATCGTTCCGGTATTTAGAAGCAGTTACAGAGCGCTAATGTCCCTTAACGGTGCAGCACGCGGCGCGCATGCGCACGGCATCACAGCGCTCTGTAACTGCTTCTAAATACCGGAACGATGGGACGTGCATCAAGCCACGGCGCGCCACATTCATTCGCGCCAACAGGTCAGAAGGAAAGTGTATGTCCCTTAATGGTGTAGAGTGCGCACTGCTAGACGTGTGTCACGCGGTGCACAATGAAGGGACATACGGACTATGTTACTGCTTCATGCCACATGCATTCTCGACCTGTCAGCTCTGTCTCATGGCTGCTTAGGTATTTTCTGTCTAACGAAAATCTTGGTTTTAACCGGATAGTGATTAAGCTGTGAGAACCTGCATACATTAATGATAACAAAGAAGCTCCAGAATGAGCCAACATTTGTTTTTGTTCTTTTTTGCATTGCCTTATGATGAATTGCACACTCAACTACACTAAACTCAGCTACAAACTCATAAAACTCAAAACAATGAAGTTGTGAGCTCTCAATCACTATAGACTGCACATTTTTAGTTATATGATAATGCACTAATCCAGGGGTTTTCAGATTATTTGGGTTCTTGAATTCTTGACCTAAAAGTTTAAAACTCGAGATCTTTAAAGCCATCATGCGCGACGTGTGCTGCACCATTAAGGGACGTACGCGCTCTATTACTGCTTCTTATTACCGAACCGATGGGACACACATGAAGCCACGGCGCGTCACAGTGGGACGCACATTCACTAAAAAAGGCACATAAAAAGACCGCTAAAAAAGTATAAAAAAAAAACTTTTAAGGGCAGATCTTTAGAAATAAAAACGCTCCAATGATGCACTGTGCCTGCTTAGGATTTGTAAGTAATTATTTTTGGTAATGGAGATTCATTAATGATGGGAGCACACACAGCACACAGAACCAATGGGACGAGCACAAAGCACACAGCAGGATGGCAAGTACTTGATAATTAGTATGGCAGCTTCCTTAGCCTTCCCAAACTTGCTTTTGTCTGCTGCTGTAGCATTTTTCTTTCCCTAAAGTTATCTATTATTTATTTATCTGTTATTTGATTATTGAAACTTAGCAGTAGCGGCTGCACTTCCCACCCTAGGAGGGGTTCCCTAGGCTTATACTCGAGTCAATAAGTTTTTCCAGTTTTCCAGTTTAGGTAAAATTAGGTACCTCGGCTTATATTCGGATTGGCTTATACTCGAGTATATACGGTAGTTTTTCAAGGTGATTAATTGAAAACTTCTCCAAAAACCACACTAGTCCTGCCCATCTTTTCCACTTCCTGCAGCCTCCTTTCCCAGGCTGTGCAGGGGAGCTGGCAGCACTATCGGCAGCTAGGCTGACCTGATAGGGAACTGAAGCTTGTTTTTGCTTGTGTGACTGCAGGGCTGTCATTGGCTATACCCCTCCTCCTGTTCTTCTGGCAGGGGCTGTTGGGACATACCCCTTATTTGAAATACAGACAGGGACAAGAGAGGATATATAGGGAGCTCCAATAAAGGGTCCATTTGTACAGATTGTATTAATTTTGTATGTATATCTTTTCTTATAAAGTGCTACTTATGTAGGCAGTGCTGTACAGTAGAATTAATTTTTAGACTAAATTGAAACCAGCACCATATATTATTCATAATTGCCTACAAGATTAGAGTTTTTTGTTTATTCTATATGTCTCCTTTAATAGCACCAACATAGAAGCTAGGGAGGATCCTACATAGTCAATAGGATCAGACATATAGACATCAGCAGCACTCCACACTGCTGCACTTTTTTCACATTGCTCTAAATGCTCTCTGTTCTTCAGATACCCCCACTGGACTTTCTTGCAGGCTATATGCCTTATATAAGTATCCCCTAGTTAAGAACATTTAGGGGAATGAGTTCTCTTAGGGCTGCAATACATAAGTTATTAGGAGATGAACCAGGACAAAATATATCTTCTTTAGGGCTCTGGCACACGGGGAGATTAGTCGCCCGCGACAAAACTCCCTGTTCGCGGGCGACTAATCTACCTGGATTGCCATCCTACCGGCGATTTACATTTTTGCCGGTGGGATGGCATTTCGCCCGAGACACGGGAGATTTGTCGCGGGCGACTAATCTCCCCGTGTGCCAGAGCCCTTACACAGCTCACAGTATCCATTTTCTCATCTTCATTAAACACTGTAACTTCAAGAAAATATAGATACGCCCTTTTATCATTGAAAATTATCAAATGATTTTACAATGCATTCAAGATGCTGGGGACATCATGGGGTCACAGATTAACTCTTTTACTGCCAGCCATTTTGGTCAAAGCGGAACTTGTATTGCCAGACAGTTTTTGAACATTTTGCACTGTTTCACTTTAGGGGCCTTTCCTCGGGGGGACTTTTAGTTTACCAAGGAAAACAATATATCGTTTTTTTCAGAACAACCTAAGCTTTCAAAATATGGTAGAATTTTTGTGTAATTCCAATTCTGTAACAAGATATAGGCTTCTAAATGTCTAAAAATGCAAAAAAAATCAAATTTTCCATAATATAATCACACATACTAGAAACAAAAATTATTTTATGCACGAATATACAACTGATTTGGAAAGTCCCATGTCTCCTGAACGTGCCAATACCAAATATATATAGTTTTATGGAGATTTCTCACTTGTATAGGTCAAAAACTCCCAGCAGTACACTACCAAATTCCCAAAGCACTGCTCCAAAAAAACTGCATACTTTGGATTTCAAGGCCAAAATTCCACTAACAGAAGGTTTATCCCAGAAAATTGTACATTTTTGGAAAGAACAGATTCTGGGGAATACAGAATAGGCACAACTGTCTGTCTACTCCAAACTATCAAGTCGCAATGCTTTCCTAAAGTTATTGGTTTTTATCAAAATTTGTGATTTTTTTTAAAAATCGCTTCAAAGCTTCCAGTCTATAGTATCTTATCTCCTACAGGTCATAAAGTAACCAAATAAAACACCCTAAATATGAATGCCTGGGGTCCACTGAACAGTTTGATGCCCAATATGTATAGGTTTACCTAAGTATGTGGCATGTAGGGGCCCCAATGTGAACATACCCCATATGAACTGTCATTTCTGTCATTTCAGCTTCTGCAAAATCAACACATTTACATCATTATATGTGGGATAAAGCTAGTAAAAAGTATGCTCACCCCAGAAAGTCATATATTTTTGGAAAGTACACATTCCCCCGAATCTAAAATGGGTACCCATGTCTTTCTACTCCAAAGTACCAAGCCGCACAGCTTTTCTAAAGTTAGCAATTTTGATGACATTTCCAAAAATCCCCTCAAAGCTTCCACTTTGAAGCATCTTATCTCCCACATAGCATTAGGTACCAAGATAAAACACCCTGAATTTGAACGCCAGGGGTCCACTGAACAGTTTGATGCCCAATATGTATAGGTTTACCTAAGTATGTGGCATGTAGGGGCCCCAATGTGAACATACCCCATATGAACTGTCATTTCTGTCATTTCAGCTTCTGCAAAATCAACACATTTACATCATTATATGTGGGATAAAGCTAGTAAAAAGTATGCTCACCCCAGAAAGTCATATATTTTTGGAAAGTACACATTCCCCCGAATCTAAAATGGGTACCCATGTCTTTCTACTCCAAAGTACCAAGCCGCACAGCTTTTCTAAAGTTAGCAATTTTGATGACATTTCCAAAAATCCCCTCAAAGCTTCCACTTTGAAGCATCTTATCTCCCACATAGCATTAGGTACCAAGATAAAACACCCTGAATTTGAACGCCAGGGGTCCACTGAACAGTTTGATGCCCAATATGTATAGGTTTACCTAAGTATGTGGCATGTAGGGGCCCCAATGTGAACATACCCCATATATACTGTCATTTCTGTCATTTCAGCTCCTGCAAAATCAACACATTTACATCATTATATGTGAGATAAAGCTACAAAAAAGTACGCTCACCCCAGAAAGCCATATATTTTTGGAAAGTACACATTCCCCCGAATCTAAAATGGGTACCCATGTCTTTCTACTCCAAAGTACCAAGCCGCACAGCTTTTCTAAAGTTAGCAATTTTGATGACATTTCCAAAAATCCCCTCAAAGCTTCCATTTTGAAGCATCTTATCTCCCACATAGCATTAGGTACCAAGATAAAACACCCTGAATTTGAACGCCAGGGGTCCACTGAACAGTTTGATGCCCAATATGTATAGGTTTACCTAAGTATGTGGCATGTAGGGGCCCCAATGTGAACATACCCCCATATATACTGTCATTTCTGTCATTTCAGCTCATGCAAAATCAACACATTTACATCATTATATGTGGGATAAAGCTACAAAAAAGTACGCTCACCCCAGAAAGTCATATATTTTTGGAAAATACACATCCCCCCCGAATCTATAATGGGTAAATATTTCTTATTGCTACAAAGTACCAAGCTGTAAAGCTTTCCTAAGTTTGCAGATTTATATGACATTTCGAAAATCGCATAAAAATGTTGCAATTTGCCGAATTTATCTCTCACAATTTCTTGATAAAGATCAGATAAAGACAAATCACCCCAAAAAGGAACACCAGAGGTCTACTGAACAGTTTGATGCCCAATATGCATAGAAATACCAAAGTCTGCGGTATGTACTGAACCCAAAATGAAAATAGCGCATAAGGATTTCTCGCCTGCCAGCTCAGCTTTTGCACACAGAGCCCCCTGTCAGTGTATTATGTGCCAAAACTTCCCCTAACCATACAGTGACCCCCACAAAACCATATATTTTTGGAAAGTACACATTCTGACAAATCCAACAAGGGTAAAGAGTCCTTTCTACACCAAAGTACCAATCTGCAGAGCTTTCCTAAAGTTATTGGTTTTTATGACATTTCAGAAAATCGCCTAAAAATGTTGCAATTTGTCGCATTTATCTCACACAATTTCTTGCGTACAAAGGCAAGTCACCCCAAATAGGAACACCAGAGGCCTACTGAACAGTTTGATGCCCAATATGCATAGATATACCAAAGTCTGCGGTATGTACTGAACCCTAAATGAAAATAGCGCATAAGGATTTCTCGCCTGCCAGCTCAGCTTTTGCACACAGAGCCCCCTGTCAGTGTATTATGTGCCAAAACTTCCCCTAACTATACAGATCCCCCACAAAACCATATATTTTTGGAAAGTACACATTCTGACAAATCCAACAAGGGTAAAGAGTCCTTTCTACACCAAAGTACCAATCTGCAGAGCTTTCCTAAAGTTATTGGTTTTTATGACATTTCAGAAAATCGCCTAAAAATGTTGCAATTTGCCGCATTTATCTCACACAATTTCTTGCGTACAAAGGCAAGTCACCCCAAATAGGAACACCAGAGGCCTACTGAACAGTTTGATGCCCAATAGGCATAGATATACCAAAGTCTGCGGTATGTACTGAACCCTAAATGAAAATAGCGCATAAGGATTTCTCGCCTGCCAGCTCAGCTTTTGCACACAGAGCCCCCTGTCAGTGTATTATGTGCCAAAACTTCCCCTAACTATACAGATCCCCCACAAAACCATATATTTTTGGAAAGTACACATTCTGACAAATCCAACAAGGGTAAAGAGTCCTTTCTACACCAAAGTACCAATCTGCAGAGCTTTCCTAAAGTTATTGGTTTTTATGACATTTCAGAAAATCGCCTAAAAATGTTGCAATTTGCCGCATTTATCTCACACAATTTCTTGCGTACAAAGGCAAGTCACCCCAAATAGGAACACCAGAGGCCTACTGAACAGTTTGATGCCCAATATGCATAGATATACCAAAGTCTGCGGTATGTACTGAACCCAAAATGAAAATAGCGCATAAGGATTTCTCGCCTGCCAGCTCAGCTTTTGCACACAGAGACCCCTGTCAGTGTATTATGTGCAGTAACCCCCCCTAACTATACAGTGACCCCCAGAAAACCATATATTTTTGGAAAGTACACATTCTGATGAATTCAAAATAGGTAAAGTTATTTTTGTACACCAAAGTTACACCTGGCAAAGCTACGCTAAAAACAGATCAGGAACACTTACAGTGGTGTGAAAAACTATTTGCCCCCTTCCTGATTTCTTATTCTTTTGCATGTTTGTCACACTTAAATGTTTCTGATCATCAAACACATTTAACTATTAGTCAAAGATAACACAAGTAAACACAAAATGCAGTTTTTAAATGAGGGTTTTTATTATTTAGGGAGAACAAAAAACCAAACCTACATGGCCCTGTGTGAAAAAGTAATTGCCCCCCTGAACCTAATAACTGGTTGGGCCACCCTTAGCAGCAATAACTGCAATCAAGCGTTTGCGATAACTTGCAGCGAGTCTTTTACAGCGCTCTGGAGGAATTTTGGCCCACTCATCTTTGCAGAATTGTTGTAATTCAGCTTTATTTGAGGGTTTTCTAGCATGACCCGCCTTTTTAAGGTCATGCCACAACATCTCAATAGGATTCAGGTCAGGACTTTGACTAGGCCACTCCAAAGTCTTCATTTTGTTTTTCTTCAGCCATTCAGAGGTGGATTTGCTGGTGTGTTTTGGGTCATTGTCCTGCTGCAGCACCCAAGATCGCTTCAGCTTGAGTTGACGAACAGATGGCCGGACATTCTCCTTCAGGATTTTTTGGTAGACAGTAGAATTCATGGTTCCATCTATCACAGCAAGCCTTCCAGGTCCTGAAGCAGCAAAACAACCCCAGACCATCACACTACCACCACCATATTTTACTGTTGGTATGATGTTCTTTTTCTGAAATGCTGTGTTACTTTTACGCCAGATGTAACAGGACACGCACCTTCCAAAAAGTTCAACTTTTGTCTCGTCGGTCCACAAGGTATTTTCCCAAAAGTCTTGGCAATCATTGAGATGTTTTTTAGCAAAATTGAGACGAGCCATAATGTTCTTTTTGCTTAAAAGTGGTTTGCGCCTTGGAAATCTGCCATGCAGGCCGTTTTTGCCCAGTCTCTTTCTTATGGTGGAGTCGTGAACACTGACCTTAATTGAGGCAAGTGAGGCCTGCAGTTCTTTAGATGTTGTCGGATGAGTTGTCTCTGCGCTCTTGGGGTAATTTTGGTCGGCCGGCCACTCCTGGGAAGGTTCACCACTGTTCCATGTTTTTGCCATTTGTGGATAATGGCTCTCACTGTGGTTCGCTGGAGTCCCAAAGCTTTAGAAATGGCTTTATAACCTTTACCAGACTGATAGATCTCAATTACTTTTGTTCTCATTTGTTCCTGAATTTCTTTGGATCTTGGCATGATGTCTAGCTTTTGAGGTGCTTTTGGTCTACTTCTCTGTGTCAGGTAGCTCCTA
The DNA here is from genome assembly GCF_000004195.4 of Xenopus tropicalis. Classification (NCBI taxonomy): domain Eukaryota; kingdom Metazoa; phylum Chordata; class Amphibia; order Anura; family Pipidae; genus Xenopus; species Xenopus tropicalis. Next base: position 77,028,595 of record NC_030682.2, on the reverse strand, counting down.
TTTAAGTGATTTCTTGATTGAAACAGGTGTGGCAGTAATCAGGCCTGGGGGTGACTACAGAAATTGATATTGAAATTGAAAATTGAAATTGATAAACCACAGTTAAGTTATTTTTTAACAAGGGGGGCAATCACTTTTTCACACAGGGCCATGTATATTTGGAGTTTTTTTTCTCCCTTAATAACGTAAACCTTCATTTAAAAACTGCATTTTGTGTTCAATTATGTTATCTTTGACTAATAGTTAACGGTTTTTGATGAGCAGAAACATTTAAGTGTGACAAACATGCAAAAGAATAAGAAATCAGGAAGGGGGCAAATAGTTTTTCACACCACTGTATATAGGGATAAAATGTGATAAAACCACAAAAATTGTGCAAATCAGTGAAACAACAAAATAAGTTACATGACAGTGTAATTAGTGGCCAGAATATCTGATCCAATAGTTACGCTGTCAAAATAAACAGTTTTTAGGTAAAAGAAAATAAAAACAAAGTGGTAAAATGAAAAAAAAAAAAAAAAAAAAAAGCAAAACAAAAAAAAACCAAAGTGTTTGTGTATACATGTGTGTACATGTGTAAAAGTTGTGTGATAGTGTGTAAGTGTGTATATGAGTGTAAATAAGTGTATAAAAGTGTGAAAAATGAAGAAAAAAAAAAAATGCTAAAATGTGTGCTGTAAGTGTGTGTAAATGTATGTAAGTGTGTATAAATGTATGTAAATGTGTGTATAAGTGTGTAAAAGTGTGTAAATGCAAGAAAAAAAAACTCCTTACCTGTTCCTGAAGACCCGATCGCTCCTTGCTCAGTTGGGCCGGCGCTGGGGGAGAGGGAGGAAGCAGGAAGCAGCAGACGCGATGCGATCGCGTCTGCTGCTTCCTGGAGGGTCCTGCGAGCGATCGGCTCGCAGGACCCTGATGACAGCCCCCCTGGCACATTGCCCAGGGGGGCTGTCATTGTTAGAAGCCCTCTGCAGCGGCGGCACATGCCGCCGCTGCAGAGAGCAGCGCTTAAACGCCAACGACGTATGAGACACGTCGTTGGCGTTTAAGCCCTTTTACTGCCAGCACGTATGCCATACGTGCTTGGCAGTAAAAGAGTTAAGGCTTGCAATGAATATACCTGCTGCCTATTATCTCTTTTAAAAAATGTCATATGATTTTTGTTATTTTTGCACTGATCATTACAGAACCACAAAAGTGAAAGAACTTCATTTTCAGACTTTGTTGTGCCTTTGACTGATTGTGCCATTTAGGTCAATGTCAGACCGGGTGCTTCATTGCCTGGTGAGAAATCTCCTTTTCTGAGCATGCTGAAGTGCCTGACAATAACTAACACTTCACTTCCATTTAAATCACTGCATGCAATGCCCCGTCTGATGTTGTCCTAAATGACAATAGATAAGCAAAATATTTTTGTATTCTACAGAGCTTGTCTATCTGCTGTGTAACTAGTGTCCTTTCTTCAGCTTAAATGTCTGCCCCTGTGGCTACTCAGCAGCTTATTTATATAAACTATAGTAGTCTTTCTGAAAAAATCACACAACTTTACTGGGAGTGGGCAAAAGCACATTCTATTTTATGTACTTTAATACATTTAATTTTTTTTGTTTTACTGCTCCTTTAGGAAGGATCAGTGGCAATATTTTAGTTCAAAATTGTTCAAAAATCTCCATTATCTATTATCCGGTAAGTTTTTGTTTTAGGTTTTCTAAAAACCTTAATCTAAATCTATCATAAAAAAATATTTTTATGATATAACAAAGCACAATTTGTTGCATTTGTCTTTTAATATCTACACCATAATATCCATTTGTTCTTTCCTACAGGGATTTTTGTCTTCTGGACATGCATCATTAAGCAAATAAACCCAAGCTTGCAGGCAATTGTCATGCAAGAGAATGGGCAGAGGTATAGGATTCATTATGTGGAAACCCATTACCCATAAAGGTCCGAAGTATGGAAGGGCCATATATCATAGTCCAATTTTTAATCAATTCGGATTTTTAAAAATTATTTGTAATAATAAAACAGTACCTTGTACTTAAAGGAAAGGGGAAAGGTGAAAACTCAGTAAGCTTAATCAGAAAGGTTTATGTAAATACAGCCATATCACAGGGGCCTTCTAGGGCTGGTTCCTCAGGTATGGTAAAGCTTTCTGCAGAATAAATATAGCATTCTAGGTGGCACTGATGTGGCTAATCTATTGGCATTAAAATGCTAAAATGCCTTTCCTTCTCCTTTAATCCTAACTATGATATAATTAATCTTTATTGGTTTTAGAAAACCTAAAACAAAATGTTGTCTGATATAGTAGAGTTATGGGACCTGCTATCCTGAATGCTCGAGACCTGGAGTTGTATGCATCAAAAACATAAATTAAATAGAAAAAGCGAATGATACATACACTTGTCGGTGCTTCCTGACATAGCACTATGCTCATCAAGCTGGATGTGGTGTGGAAAGCAAAGTACAGCTTTCCCTGGGGTGCAAGTGATTGTTAAATGAGCACAAAGGTACTTTCTCTTGCACCCCTTAGTGCTCTAGTACTGCCTAATGCAGTCTAAAGCATGCCCTTGACTGACTTCAAACCACACAGTCTGATAACTATACCTCTTGTGAATGAAGTGCAACATATCTGTTACCTGCTTAAAGAGAATGCTACAAGTTTCTTCAGTATAAAAGAATGGCACATGTTGACCATCACTTTCATGGTGATTAGTATGTTCAGTGACTGTGAATTAGATTAGAGAAGTGTAAGTTGATAGCTGATCTTCAAGGACCAATGGGGGAAAAATTGCAGAATCCTGACTGACTGGTGTAATGTTTGTTCTTTCATCACTTTAAGCAGCCATGGAGAAACAACTTTTTACTGGCTTAATTCCAAATTCAATACTTCTGTGGGATGCCTTTTTTTCTCTGAATAGAACGATTATGGTATTTCCTTTTTAGTTTACAGAATTTCAACTTATAAAAATATGCACATTTAAAGTTTTATAAAATGTTATATTTTCAAGCATTAAAAGGTATGCAGGTTAAAAGAAAAAACAATGTAATTTGACAACCTGAAATTTTTGCTTTTGCTGTTCTCTTCCATGACTCTATAAATGTTTGATCATCCACTTTCCATATATAAAACCTGAACATTTTAATTTAATAAAAAACTGGAAACATGGTACAGTACAATTTTATATATGTTGAGAAACATTGGCCATACAGGCATGTCAGCTGGAGGCAGGGCCAATGCCACTGTGCCAGCAAGACAACAACAGTTCTCCCAGCATTAGCAGACATTCCCAAAATGAAAAGGCATAATTGGCAGCAGCACACAGTCGGCAAATGAAGATGGGAGCTTCTGGGGCATCTTCAGAGGCACACATCTTCCCTGCTAAAGGCCTGTGGTTGGCTTGGGCTCATACTGAAGCCTAAAACAAAATGTACACAATGCAGTTGAGCTTTAGTTGGTTTAATTTGGAGCTTTCTTTCGCCTTACCAAAGCTGTAACTACAAGGAGGGCAAGGGGTGCTCCCAGCCTAAGCCAGGGTTCGGGAACCTTTTTGGCTGAGAGAGCCATAAACACCACATATTTTAAAATGTAATTCCTTGAGATCCATACAATATGTTTGGCTGCGGATGCTGCGGGGCAAGGTAGGGTGGGTCCCAAGGATGCCGGATGCGATGCAGAGGAGGGCGTGGCCTGCGCTCGGCAGATAGAAGACGTGTTCTAGGGCTTAGAACATGTCTTCTGTCCGCCAAGCGCAGGGGCAAGGTAGGGTGGGTCCCAAGGATACCGGATGCGATGAGGAGGAGGGCATGGCCTGCGCTTGCCGGATAGAAGACATGTTCTATTGTATTGTTTTTTTTTATTAAAGATTTGGCAGCGAGCCAGATGCAGTCATCAAAAGAGCCACATCTGGCTTCTGAGCCATAGGTTCCCTACCCCTGCCCTATGCTGTGCGCTCCTGCACACACGCAGAAATTTTGAAGCCAGCACGCACAACAAATTGTGGTACACACAAAGAATTTTGTATTTTTTCTGACCTGAGTACAGAGTACATTTTTTGTGCACATAGCCAAGAAGGAATTAGAGAGAGCATCCAGGCATACCCCCATTGTGCCTGGTGGTTGCAACAGTGAAGTAGGTGGGTAGTAACAGCAGGTAGATTTGGGGTAGTTATTGGGGGGAATGTTCCTTTTAGCCTTGGCTTCCTGCATATCTCTATTTTAACCTCTTGATTCCATTCCTAATTCCTGCACCTTGATCTATATGCATTTTTCTAAACATACCCCTGTCCACCCCCACTACCATTCCAGTCTGCTCAACCACAACCATTCCAGCTGTGGTGCAACAACAGAGGAAGCTGGTGGGCCCAGACTGTGGGGTCTGCTTCCTCTATTGTTGCATATATATCCCTGCTTCCCACCAACTATCAGGAAGGAGAGTGGGTGGGGAGTGGGATTTGTAAATGAGTGGGCAGGGGGATGCCTGAGATGATCTATCGTAGCATTTCAGTTATTTTGTTTTAAGCATATGGCAATTCTTTGTCCTTAAAAGCAACTGTTCCAGCACAGGTTCTTTTAATAGCAGCAGTAACCATGGGCATTATGTATATTAATACCAACTGGCATTTTAAAATGACAAATTTCGACAATTTAGGCCATGGGTAAAATCCAACCAATTTTCTGCTAAGCCTTGTTACATATGAGGGTCTGCAATTTGGGATTGTCTTGTCTACTTTAAGACAACTTAGTATTTTTATTGTTTTGGCAAAAACTAAAAAAATTTACTTTTTAATGGTTACAGCTCATTGATAACCAACATATGTCAGTAGGAGATACTATACATACTTAAAACTTTACAGCTCCCTTCTAGAAGATGTATGCATTGTTACAAAAGTATACAAACCTTAGTTTTCAAATGTTACAAATCTGTATTTGACTTTATATAAAAATTGATGAAGCACAAGGAATGTTTATATTTTAGGGAGCAAAGGGCACATTAAATGCAGATGGGGCAGGCATGAGGTGTTGCAAGATATTGGTACCTTACTTCACACTCCAAACTACTGGTCGAATATTTTGGCTAAGGCTGGTTCAGTAATTAACATGCATATCACCCCCAATCCTAAACTGTGCATACTGGCAATAACTAAGAGTCTTCTTTCAGGCCTGTAGACTCCTCATGCTCCTAACACTCCCCTATATCAACCTCCTCAAGGCTCTTTTTGATGCAACACAGAGGATAGCAGATTTACTATCATGCTCTTTCGTGTCGGCATAAGCCTGTGTGCAGGGCTGTATTTATCTACATGCATTCCTCAGGTTGTGGAAGTGATGTCATGCACATGTGGCAGCTGTGAGTTTTTTTTTATTTAATTTTTTTACGTTTCTTCTTATTTTATATCCCCCAAACCTGCCACCCTAAACACAGGCCCACAGTGCCTATATATAAAAAAACCCCAGCCTGTGTGGAGCTACATTGAGCAGATTTTGGCACAAAAATGCAAACTTTTGTGTTTCTAAGCTGATATATCCTCAGTATAGGTCCACAAAGGCAAAGCTGTGCCTGTAAATTGAGCTACACAAATAACAACAGGTGTACTTTGTTCTGCCTGCAGAAAAAAAGGCGGGCTGAGGAAAGCCCTGTCCTTAAGTTTTATAGAATTACTTTGTCTAATGATATAAATATTTTTTTTCTAAAATAGAATTAAAATTCTGTAATTTGGCTGTGGTGAGCTTGCAACATTTTTGGCAGACAAGAATTTCAGCATGTATGCAATCCATGATGCTTGGAAATAGATGCTGTTTAGCCATCATCTGTCTGCCAATAATCATTTTACTGGGGTTTAATTTTCTTGCTCTGGGTTAAGAAAAAACTATGGAAAGGCTTAATGATAATTGATACTTAGCAAAAAAAAAAAAGCATATATGTATATGTAGTGGGTTATAGCCATTCTCTGCTCACAAGGCAGTTAATCATTGGCAGATGACCCTATAATTAAATTTCATGCAGGAAACATATTATGCTTTTTGTGGATATGTAAATTGTGCTTGTTTTGCCAGTAGTTCATAAAACAAGCTATTTTGTAATTTTACATAAATTAAAAAAATGAAAAGTCATAGTTCTGTAGTGTAAGTTAGAATTTTTTTAATCCTACCCAAAGGGTTTCTTTTATTTTAAAAAACAACAGTTTTATCACATTTACTACATCCACTACACATTGATACCAACCAACAGTTATTTTTCTGCAAGTGATTTGCTGAATACTGTTGTGGAATTTTCAGAAACCAGTATTAAATGCATGGGAAAATTACCTTTGGTACATTTTTTTTTTTCCAGATTCACAGCTTACCTCAAAAGAATAGTCATACGTTGTACTGAAATTGCAGTGACTGGTAACTTATTAAGATGGTAACATATTAAGATGTAATGCAAATCGATTGAGTCAAGATAGAAAGTCTGTGACCCAAGGAATTTTGTTTTATCTTATGAATCAATCCCAACATTTATTTACATTTTTCAGACTTCTCAGATCTAAAGCAAACTGCTTCAAAAGTCTTCTTTTAAGTTTGGCCTCATCAAGAAAAAAGGCCTGTCAACAGATTAATGAAATAGACAAGCTTCAAACTACTTACAGGCTTCCAAACCAAGATAAAATGTTTAAAGTTTAATATGGTAGGAACCAATGTAATAGTTCCCTTTGAGAGTTAACTCAAATTTTAAGAGTAAGGCAATGCATAAAAGATAAAGCAAAACCAATATTTATATTTGCGGCTTCAAAAAGTAATTAAAACACTAGAAGGCTAAATCAAAATGAAGTTTCCCGAATTTGTGATTGAAGATGTTCTCTGGGTAATGTTAGAGGCTTTAGTTGACTTTATCAACCACATTAAATAAAATTGCTTATTTAAAACCTTAAAGGAGACATATTGGATAAATGGGAAAAAACCCTAATTTTGTAGGCAATTATGAATAATATACAGTGCTGGTTTCCCTTTGGGCTAAACATTAATCCTATCTGTAAAAATGGCCCCTTTATTGGAGCTCCCTGACACTTCTCTGTCCGTGTTTGAAATGAAGAGTGGGCGTGTCCTAAAGGTCCCTGCCAAAAGCACAGTAGGAGGGGGATAGCCAATCACAGCCCTGCACTCACACAAGCACAGACAGGCTTCAGTTCCCTATCAGGTCAGCCTAGCTGCTGATGTGGTGGAATTTCTCAATAACGTAGTCTGAAATACAACTTTTTTAAGCACATTCCTTCTATATTTAGAGGAGTATAATTCACTGGTAGATTCATAATTGCTATCGGATATGTCTCCTTTAAATATATTATAGACATTTACCTACATCCTCTTTGAAGAATTGCAATTTGGAATTAGAGTTTTGAGCAGTGTATACATATGGGCACTCATTTTAACATTTTTTTTTCTTTTGTCTTTTGGACCAGATCGTATTTGCAAAAACTTTGCCCTAAACAGAAAATTATTTTGTGTAGGCATCATTTACATGACATCAGTGAAAGAGAGATGGTCAAAATTACTGATTTACTAGAAAACTTAAGTCTTACATGGAATACTTCAGAGTTCTGCTAAGTAAAACTTTCACATTTTGTAATTTTACTTTAAGGGACTTTCAGAAAAGATAATGATGTGGATTTATTCATTTTATTTACTTTATGTGCTGACAAACTACAATGTTAAACTAGAAAGGGAAGTTTGAGAACAAACTTCATGTTGAGTTGAAATCTTATCTTTTGTTGACTCCACCCACTTTTTCTAACCTTGGACCACAGTTATATAGTAAAAACTACTGTGCAAAGTTTGGGGACCCTGGTTTTAATAGTGTCCTGAATGGCAGTAATTGAAATTTCCCCACTGAAAGTCAACGAGTGACATCTGATTGGTGGTTAGTGGCTGCAAAGTTTAGGGACCCTAGGATTAATATTTAAAGAACGGCAGCAGTTTAAATTTAAACCAATAAAAGTCAATAGGTAAAATGTGGTTGGTGAGTGTGCCCACTTTTTCTAACCTTGAGTCAGTCACCCAGTGACAAACAGTGGGCACCCTGGCATAAATAGTATGAAAATGACAGCATTTTAAATTTAAGCCAATAAAATTCAAAGGATGAATTCTGATTTGCTGTTAGTGGCCCAACCCACTTTTCCTATTTTTTGAACTGCAGTCCCCAGAGACCAGCTTTGCAAAAAACTTTGCAAACAAATTGTGAGACTGACAGCATTTTACACTTCACCATTGAAAGTAAATAGGTGGAATGTGATTGGCTGTTGGTGGCTCCGCCCACTTTTTTCTAACTTTGAATGGCAATTACCCAGTGACTAACTCTGGAAAGTTTAACAACCCTGGAATTAATACTTAAATAGTGGCATCAGTTTAAATATAAACCAATGAAATTTAATGGGTGGAAATGGATTGGCTCCGCCCAGTTGTTCTAATCAGCCAGTGACTGATTGTGTAATGTTTGGGAACCCTGGCATAAATAGTGTGAGAAAGGCAGAATTTTAAATTTAAACCCAAAAAAAAATCAATAGGTGAAGTCTGATTGGCTGTAGGTGGCTCCACCCATGTTTTAAAACCTAAAAATACAGTCCCCTAGGACCCTGGTGTTAATACTGTAAGAATGGCAGCAGGTTGAAATTCCCCATTGAAAATCAATAGTTAAAATCTGATTGGCTGTTGGTGGCTCCACCCACTTTTTCGAACTCTGAACCGCAGTTAACTGCAAAGTTTGGGGACCTTAGTATTAATATTTAAAGAATGACAGCAGTTTAAATTTAAACATGTGAAGTCTATAGGTGAAATCTGATTGGCTGTTGGCCCCGCCCACTTTTCTAAACTTGGAACATAGTCACCCAGTGACTGACTGTGCAAAGTTTGAGAACCCTGGCATCAAACCAATAAAATTCAATAAGTGACAACTGATTGGCTGTTGGTGGCTCCGTCCACTTTTTCTAACCTTGAACCGCGGTTACCTGGTGCCTAACTCTGCAACGTTTGGGGACCCTAATGTTATTACTGTGAGAATGGCAGCAGGTTGAATTTCCACCCAGTCAATAGGTGAAATCTGATTGGCTGTTCACAGCTCCCCTCATATTTTCATTCAGGCTGACCCCATGACTATGTGATTCAAGTTTGGGGACTGTAGCCTCAAAGCTGTAAGATTGTCAGCAGTTTCTATTTCACCATTAAAGTCAATGGATGTTGAAAATTTTATTGGCTGTTGTTGGCCCCTCCCACTTTGGGGTCATCCAACAAAGTTGCTGTTTCATTCGGGGTGACCCCATGATTATGTTATTCAAGTTTGAAATTCTTCCCTCTCAAAGTCAATGGGAACATTGGGGGGTTCGGAGCGGCACCACAAAAAGACGGGGGGCGCAATCGTTTAGAAAAGCCTTCGCCCTATAGCAGAGCAGGTTGCTTGGAAGTGTGGAGAGTTTGGGTGTTGTACCCCTAAAACTGTATGAGGAGTAGCGTTTAGAAAATGGGGGGCACCAAGAATAAGAAGAAGAAGCCAAAGTCAATGAACAGTATGTTGGGGTTTTCAACCCAACATAATAAATCTACTAGATGTATGGGACCTGTTATCCACAATGATTGGGACCTGGAGTTTTCCATATAGGGGGTCTTTCCATTATTTTGATCTCCATACCTTGTCTACTAAATATTAATTAAACCCAATAAGGATTAATTATATCTTATTTGGGATCAAGTATAATGTACTGTTTTATTATTTACAGAGAAAAGGGGAATTATTTTTAAAAAATTAGAATTATTTACTTTTATTCAAGTCTGCGGAACATGGCCTTCCTGTAATTTTGAACTTTCTGTATAACAGGTTTCCAGGTAACGGACCCCATACCTGTATTATTATATTATTAATTATTAAATATTATTTATTTATATATGATTGACTGCAGTTTCCCTGGACTTAACATACATAGGTATATATTGGCACTTCTTAGGTAATGGCACAAAGGGCAAAGTGGGGTGTTTGTCTGCCAGGTTTTTCCTGTTTTAAAACATTAACAGACAGCTACCACATGATTGTTGCTTATATGTGTGGGTGCATTTTCAGCAAGTGTTTGCAAGTGGTATGTGATTTTATCTTACATGCCATTGTCTTTATGCATATTTGGGGATGAACCTTCTGAACTCCTGAGATGTGTCAACAGCAAATGTACAAACAGTAAGGGCATGACCTCATGAGTTTGTCAGTGTTGTGATAGCTACAGTGTTCATTTTCTATAGCCTTGTTTAAAGATCTCCAGGGCAACTGTCACAATGCTTTATTTTAACATATTTTTTACATGGGAACATTCTAAACTCATCATCTGCATGGCTGAGTTTATAAACTAAACTATGAGAATTTCTGACTTTGTTTTGGTTGTGAAACACTAGGAAAATTTGCAAAATGCACTTGTCCCGCAAATTTATTTTTTTTTGTGTGTCTTTTTTTTTTTTTTGCCGCAAAATGCGTCAATTTTTTTAGGACACATGTTGCTCTGAATTTGATCCTATTTATACACATTCCTGAATGATTTGCACATCTGCATTGATGTATTAAATTGAAGGCTCCACATTATGGTTGGATTTAGTTTTATGTAATCAGTGTCCTGTTACAGATCAATGGTAGGGTAATCTTATACAATGGTAGGGTAATTATACAAAGTTCAGAGAATAAACCAGTCATTTTCAGATTCTTAGATTGATAAATATGTGCCTTTTGTAGTTTTTCTTGATCATGGGGGGACAAATATTAAGATATATCCAGAGCTTCACATGGAAGACTCTGTTTGATCAATAAATAAAAAAGTCTAGTCTTGGCAAACTTAAGGTTTAAATGTTTGAAGAGAAACACTTAATAACTTTCAGAATATGTCAATTAAAGTACTGACTTTAATACCCTGCTGTTACTTGCAAGTACGTTTTTATCATAAATGCATGGTAAAACATAAACTATTCATAACAGAGAGTTGTATTTATATACTTATTTGTGGTTATTTATGAAAAGACTTGCCACTTAAAATGGTTGAACAGACAGATACATTTTACATGTCTGTTTATTAATCCATAGGTTCAGGGCTAGAAGGTGAGCCCCAGGTACAGTTCACTGACTAGTGGGTCAAACTTCAAGCATGACTCCCCTGTGGTGATGGAATGATGCTTAGCTCTCCCTATGGTAGCTGAGCCTCACAGGGGGGTCTGGTCAGATGCAGGTCATAAAAAGGACTTGGTTGGGTGTGGGTTAGGGAATTGCAGCTCAAAGTTTTGTTTGGGTTGAAAAATGTCCCACTTTCATTAGTTAGTGTAATCTCTCTCCACAAAAAAATTCATTTTTTCTTACACTCTCAACTCTTATTTGTATTGCTTTAAATATAATGGAAATAATTTTTAATGATCAAGATTGTGATTTTTTAAGCCATACCTGATATATTTTTTTAAACCATTTATATTTAGACACGCTCCTAAGGGTCCCTCATTCTTATTTCCAATTCGTTAAACAGTTTCCCTTTAGAAAATGGTTGCATTTGTCCCTTAATGTACTCTTAAGCTCAGTACATTTATTTTGCCATATGCAACCTTATGTGAATGGAAAATGGTGCTTTTGAAGAGGCATACTAGACTCCAGTTTAAATTTTTCATACCCTCTTTAGTACTGCCAAGGCATCATGTTCTCTCTTCAGTGCTCATCCATCAATTTAATTAAGGCCTACAGTGTTTCAGATCAGTTTTATACTTCCTAAACATTTGAGCTTGTATGTTGCTTGTAAATTTAACAAGCTCAGGTAACTTGAATGCCTATACATATTTTATGCTTTCTGCCTCAAATTGCTCGATCGCTTTATGTGGTTGGTTTCCAGAGATGTTCTCAGAAAGACTACAAACATGATCATGTCAGTTGTGCTCTGACTCAAAGGGGGAGTAGAGGTTACATGGAATGTATAGGATGCAGATAAATAGACGTATCAACATTAGCCTGTTCCCGGAAATAGCAATGAATAGTAAACCTTGTTCTCTTTTAATGATCTTACCTGGGAATCCTCATGGGATGTAACAAATATTATTGTCTCTTTCAACCCTCTGTATGTCTTTAAAGTTTGCTTTCCGTTTTATATTCCTTTTTATTCCATCTTTTGAGTGTGAGCTATCAGACCTGGGTTTCCCTCTAAAGTTTCTTTCTGAACCGATTCCAAGATCTCTAAAAATTAAGTGTAACAAAACAATTTAAGTTAGAAAAATGAGAATCAGAGAACTGTTGCCCATAGTAAAACATAGTATACAACTGTTTATAGCAGATTCATTTACCCTAACTGGCATTCAGACTGGGTTCTCCGAAGCACAGCCACCTCTAGAGGCACTTCATAAGTTAATTTTATGATCTCTAGGATATGCTAGTCTCTTATCAGAGATGGACAATGAATCTGAAAAAGAGAAAATGCTGACATTCCAGTAAAAATTGTTAGTTGTGAGTATTAACAATTTGAGTATTAAATTGTTTGCGTATGCTGGGGGCATTGCGGCAAACCTCACAGAATTTAGCCTAGGAGGTTGGCATTTAGAGGTACAAAGTAAACATAAATAAATAAAGAAGGTTGGCATTTAGAGGTAAATATATATATATATATATATATATATATATATATATATATATATATATATATATATGTGTGTAAATGAATGCTCTGTGCAAATCACTTTGATAAGTTACAGTATATTTATGCCTTACAATGCCTCTGACATTTGCCCCCATAATAAATATCACATTTCTCTGGAGTAGTTGTTTGAGGCAGGGTTTGCAGACCAAGTGATGGTTGGGCTACAGTATCCGCAGCTAAAAATAATGGCAATGCATTTGTTGGTCATTTTAGAGTTCTTTACCCAGGAATATTGGAAGGAGGAAAAAGGGGGCTTAATTGTGAATCCAAACTCGGCAGGCAACAAGAAAAGGGTACAGCTGGAAATTTTTTTTGCCCTTTGCATGCTCCATTTGGGTGCGCAAGTAGCTGCAGGCCCTGGTGCTCCATTTTGAAGAGCAAAGAACTGTGGCTCCCTTTCCTAATACAGCACTGACTGAGCTAGTCAGTGCTATAGAAGTCAAAGACGCCATCTGTCACTCAGTGCAGAGTGCAGGGGGAGCTAGTACTTCCCAAATGAGCACTACGTGGTGCAAGAGGCATGTCCTCCATATCTTGAATGACCCCTACTATCTATTGCTTGCATTTGGTTGTATATTTGTATACCACAAAGAACTGTAGCATGGTCTAGGCTGTAGTATGCCAAATATTAAACTTTAAAGGCAGATTAGTTAAATACAATAATTTTTGCTAAGGGTTACTGATCAATAGGTATGCTTAGAAAAGCATCTCTTTGTCTTCAAAGGTGGTTCTCGGTCTCTAAATATAAATTGCACAAGATGTTAAGAAATTGTTAAATAGCAATTTGTGTAAATGCTTTGGAAAAAAGCTGCTGGCTTTTTTGGGGCATAATTCTAAACCTTTTTTGGATTCAAAGTGGATCTGAATTTTGCATTTCACAGGTTTAGTCTAGGACATATATGTCAAACACAAGGCCCGGGGGCCAAATCCGGCCCACCTGGCTCTTTTATGTGGCCCTTGGTGAGTGTGTCTGACCATCCAACCTGATCAATTCCATTTTCCTCACATAGTAACTAAGACTAAGGGGTATATTTATCATGCTGTGTAAAAAGTGGAGTGAAGCATTACCAGTAATGTTGCCCAAGGCATCCAATCAGTATTCAGATTTCAACAGTAGCAAAGCATCTATTGGCTGCTATGAGCAACATCACTGGTAATGTCTTACTCCACTTTTTACACATTGTGATAAATATACCCCTTAGTATCTTACTAAGTATATTAAAAAATTTGCCCCGCGACTTAGCCTGTGTTTTAGATTTCGGCCCCCTTATGTGATTGAGTTTGACACCCCTGGTCTAGGAATTAGTATGGTCTATAACAGAGTGATTGTACTGTTAAATTTTGATTTTGTAGTTTGATAATTATCCTGATTCCTTTTTGTATGTTATTCCTTTGATGGACTACAGCAGCTGTAATCACCTGCAAAGAATAGCTGCCACACATGTTTTGTGTTTTAAGACAAATAAACCTGATGACAAACCTGTTGTACGTAGAACCCTACTCTGCATTTTGGTTCAAACAGGGACACTGCTTACAGGATTCACAGCAGACTGAGCAGAGGATGCTGGTAGAAACTCATCTGTCACAGCTGTTGAGAACATAGCTTTTGGAAATCCAAAGGAAAGCTAAATTAGATTGCACTTCTACATTTTCTAAAGGGCATCTTGTTAACAAATTAGTCTAGTTATGTTAATTGTTGTTTATACTTTTCTGCTGTTTTTATTATTTTGATCTGAAGTAGGCTGTTCGGATGAAACTTTTCTTCCTGAATCTGAAATAAAATAGTGAAATAATTGAAAATATAATAGGACGTAGCATATTGCAACACACAGTGCAGTATTTATAGTTAAAGATGAAAAATGATCTACTGTTTGTGAAACTCTCACCTAAAATAAATCATTCATTATAAATTTATAAAGGTTGTGTACAATTTATTATTTGCTGGACTAATGCAAAACATTCATACAACATCAGATGTGGCATTAACGGGACAACTTTATACATCAAAGAATTTTTGGAGTGAAGGCTATTGTCCCACATAGAGATTTAGTTGCTCATGATAGATCTCTGCTACTGCGGGCGACTAAAGTCTCCATAATGCCTTTCCATCCCATCCAAGTTGCCTGCAAGGGGGAAACTTCACAAGACTTAAAACCAAAGTGATGCACAGGTCTTTCCACTGGCGATTCCCTATGTTTCCAGTGGAAAAGCTTTTCAGAGAGATTAGTCACCTGTGGTAGCAGAGATCTGTTGTTGGCGACTAATCTCTGCATAGGACATTAGCCTAAAAGTGATTTAAAATATTGCCTAAGAGCAACATCTCTCAAAGCTAATTTTACACAAATTACACAGCTTTATAACTGTGGTTTTTGCACACATTGTGGTGTTTACATTAATAGTATTTGGTGCATTCAATTGTTTTTTGTACACAGCTTTTATAATTATAACTTATAGTGGAAAACAACTTAAGCATACCTGTGTTCTATGCTACAGAAAGTACCTGCCTAGGAGTTAGAGGAATATGTTCAAATAAGAATGGGTTTTATCCAGTTTCAAAACCAAAGTCAAATTTGAATGTGGCATTTATAACTACATATAGATACATTTTATTTACTTTTGAAGCATTATACAATCGCTACTCCCTGGCTAGGTTAATCAAGTATTTCCTATAATAGGCTGAAAAAAAATGTGCATTGGCCAAAACGAGCAAAACGTTTTCTATCCCAGTGAATATATACATACAAGTTCTTAAAGCTGCTGCATTAAACTAATGGTTATATTGTTTGATGAATTGTTCATTGGATGTCTCTAATTTTCGATATTGCACAAACACAATTTTTTCTTCAAAAGGAAAAATAGCCTGTTAACCAGTCAATTGTATAACTATAATTTTAGTCTTTTTATAACCACCTTAAACTCTTCTAAATGTGGTGAGAGTAGAGCTGAGGTAGTAAACTATGATCCATTACTGCTTCAAAAAAATATATATATTTTTAATTTAAGTAATGAAGCTCACTTTTTTTAAAAAAAAAAAAAAGATAGAAACGTTGCTTTAACTTTGTATGTCTCCATTATGTTTTGAAATGTATATAGAAACCAAATAAGCATTCTCTGTACATCTCTAAAATATAATTTTTATACCTGTCATTTTTTAATTTGACAGACTGGGAGTTTTGCAATTTTTGGTTTGTCTATTACATTTCAAATGATATATGGATATATACATTTATGTTCTGTCCATATTGCCTGTATTGTAGCTTTGTACTTTTTATGCCTGTGTACAGAACCCTAATTTTTGCTGTTCTTGCATAATATATTGGCAAACAATACCACATCTAATTTGGAACTATTATTATACATCTAAAATATTGCTAGAATCACACTTTTCCAATATAAATTTAACACTGTTTGTTTGGTCAGGACATTAAAAAAAAAAAACTCAATGAAAAAGGACTTACAGATTTTTTTTTTTTTTTTTCAATGTACACCTCCACCCCTACTCCAGCTCCAATACACATGTTATAATGCTGCTGGAAAGCTCCTGTTACTGCTCGGTTTGCAGACTTGCTTATTGCTCCCCCCATGATATTTGGTTCCCCTGCAATTGCGCCCCCACTAGATTGCTTCTTCTCCTTAGCCCTAGTTTTGGCCCTGAGAAACATTTTAAAGATTGCTGATATGCTGATTCGCAGCACATGCTTTGTGATGCTTTTAGTTACCTGAGCATAGTTACATAGTTACATGGGGTTGAAAAAAGACCAGAGTCCATCAAGTTCAACCCTTCCAAGTAAACCCAGCACACACAACCTATACTTACCAATCTATACTATCACATACATAAACTATATATACAACCACTAATACTAACTGTAGATATTAGTATCACAATAGCCTTGTATACTATGCTTGTTCAAGAACTTATCCAGGCCCACTTAAAGGCATTAACAGAATCTGCCATTACAACATCACTAGGAATGGCATTCCACAACATCACTGCCCTCACCGTGAAAAACCACCTATGCTGCTTCAAATGGAAGCTCCGTTCATCTAATCTAAAAGGGTGGCCTCTGGTGCGTTTATCGCTTTTATGGGAAAAAAGAACGCCCCTATAATCCCCACTAATGTACTTGTACAGAGTAATCATGTCCCCTCACAAGCGCCTCTTTTCCAGAGACAACAACCCCAACCTTCGAGAGTCTAACCTCATAGCTTAAATCTTCCATCCCCCCAGTTTAGTTCCACATCTCTGCACCCTCTCCAGCTCATTAATATCCTTCTTAAGGACTGGAGCCCAAAACTGCACCGCATACTCAAGGTGAGGCCTTACCAGGAACCTATAAAGAGGCAAAATTATGTTTTCATCCCTTGAGTCAATGCCTTTTTTTATACAAGACAGCACTTTATTTGCATTAGTAGCCACAGAATGACACTGCCTGGAATTAGACAACTTGTTATCTCCATTCTCCTTCTCCATTAAGGATACCCCCAACAAACTACCATTCAGTAGATAGTGCGCGTTTATATTATTTCTACCAAAGTGCATAACTTTGCACTTGTCCACATTGAACCTCAATTTTCAGTTTGCTGCCCAGTTTTCCAATATTGTCAAATCGCTCTGCAAAGCGGCAGCATCCTGCATAGAACTTATAGTTTTGCACAATTTAGTGTCGTCAGCAAAAATAGAAACAATACTTTCTATGGCCACCTCCAGGTCATTAATAAACAAGTTAAAAAGCAAAGGACCAAGGACTAACCCCTGTGGTACTCCACTAACAACACTGGTTCAATTAGAAAATGTTTAATTTACCACCACTCTTTGTAATCTATCCTTCAGCCAGTTCTCTATCCAATTACAAATATTATGTTCTAGGCCAATATTCCTCAATATTCCTTCTGTGAGGTACTGTATGAAACACTTTTACAAAGTCCAAGTAGTTGACATCAACTGCCATTCCAGTATCAAGGCGACTAAATTAGTCTGGCAAGATCTGTTACGCATAAAACCATGCTGGCACAAACTTATAGTATTGTGAACTGCAATGTATTCAAGTACCCTATCCCTTATTACCCCTTCCAAAAGCTTTCCTACTACTGATGTCAGACTAACAAGCCTATAGTTTTCAGGCTGACAATGGGATCCCTTTTTAAATAACGGCACCACATTAGCAATTCGCCAGTCTCTCGGCACCATGCCAGGCCTCAATGAATCCTAAAAAATTATGTGAAGAGGCTTGGCAATCACAGCGCTAAGCTCATTTAATACCCTGGGATGAATCCCATCCGGTCCTGGACCTTTCTTTACCCTTACATTTTCAAGTCTCTTTTGAATTTCCTCCCGAGTGACCTATGCGTCAGTAGCTAAATTACTAGAACTGGGCATATTAAAAGGGAAGCCTTCATTAGCTGGCTCCTCAGATGTATAGACAGATGAAAAATAAGAGTTCAAAATTTCTGCTTTTTCTCCGTTCTCATCAACCAACTTACCCTCCCCCCCCACGATAATAAGGTTCCCACCCCTTCTTGCTTCATTTTTTTACTATTCACATAATAAAAAAATAATTTTGGATTCTTTTTACTCCTATCTGCAATATCCCTTTCCACCTCTATTTTAGCTTGCCTGATAGCTTTTTTTGTATGCTTTATTTGCTTACTTTTACCTGATAAGTTTCTGCTGTCCCAGCTAACTTGAATGCTTTAAAAGCCCGTTTTTTCTTACCGACCTCAACACTAACACTTTAATTCAGCCATAAAGGTTTTGCTTTGCGATGCCTCTCCTTGCTTACAAGGGGAATATACTGTTGTGTATACCTGCAAAGTAATGTTTTAAAGATGTTCTATTTTCCTCCTGTGTCTAACCCTATGAAAAGATTTTCCCAGTTGACACATTGCAGAGATGCCCTTATACTGGCAAAGTCTGCACGTCTAAAATCAAGCAATTTAGTTAATCCCTTATAGAGCTGTCTCTGCAGCATTATCTCAAAGGAGACTATGTTGTGATCACTGTTCCCCAAATGCTCACCCACACAAATGTTAGAGATGAGTTCAGTGTTATTAGATATTACCAGGTCCAGAACAGAGTGATTCCTAGTAGGTTCTTGAACCGCCTGAAATAAAAAGTTGTCATTAAACATATTTACAAACCTACTAGCTTTTTCTGATTTAGCCACCCCATTACTCCAGTCAATGGGTGGATAATTAACCCTTTCACTGACAGCCGTTTTGGACAAAGCGGAACTTCTACTGCTAGAATTTTTGTGTAATTCCAATTCTGTAACAAGATATAGGCTTCAAAAGGTCTAAAAAATGGAAAAAAAAAAATATTTACCATAATATAAACACATACACGAGAAACAAAAATTATTTTATGCATGAAAATACAACTGA
This sequence comes from Xenopus tropicalis, assembly GCF_000004195.4. NCBI lineage: Eukaryota > Metazoa > Chordata > Amphibia > Anura > Pipidae > Xenopus > Xenopus tropicalis. The sequence goes on along the minus strand of NC_030682.2, from coordinate 77,009,540 downwards.
TTTGGAAAGTCCCATGTCTCCTGAACGTGCCAATACCAAATATACCACTTGTATAGGCCAAAAACTCCCAGCAGTACACTACCAAATTTCCACATGGCACTTAGAGACCCTCCAAATATACCTTGTGCACACTAATTTCATGGCTTAACACAGCAGTTTTATGAGGGGTAGAAGCTGCAGAAATGTAGGATGACCCCTAAAAACCCTATATTTTTGTAAAGTACATATTCTGACAAATCGAACATGGGTAAAGAGTCCTTTCTACACCAAAGTACCAATCTGCAATGCTTTCCTAAAGTTAGTGGTTTTTATGGCATTTCAGAAAATCGCATAAAAATGTTGCAGTTTGCCGCATTTATCTCACACAATTTCTTGCATACAATGGCAAATCATCCTAAATAGGAACACCAGAGGTCTGCTGAACGGTTTGATGCCCATTATGCGTAGATTTCTCGCCAACTCAGCTTTTACACACAGAGCCCCCTGAGAGCGTATTAGGTGTCGTAACCCCCCCCTAACTATACAGAGACCCCCAGAAAACCATATATTTTTGTAAGGTACACATTCTGATTAATTAAAAATAGGTAAAGTTATTTTTGTATACCAAAGTTACAAATGGTTTTTAGGGAAAAAAAACAAATTAATAAAGTTTTTGTGAGTTTTTGTATACATGTGCACATATAAAAGTTGTGTGACAGTGTGCATAAGTTTGCAAAGTGGTGAAAAAAAACAAACCTGTGCTAAATTGTGTGTTGTATGTGTGTATAAATGTATGTAAATGTATGTAAGTGTGTGTAAAAGTGTGTATAAATAAAAATAAAATTGCACTTACCTGTCCTGAAGATCAGATCGCTTGCCTGCTCCTCCATGCTGCAGTCCTCGGGAGGAAGTAGGTGGGAGGGGGTGCTGGGGGGGGAGGAGGAGGAAGCCGTACGAACAGCAGACGGATGCAGTCGCGTCTGCTGCTTGTAGGACGGTCCTGTGACAATAGCATCGCTCGTTGCCGAAGGGGTTGGGGGCACATCCGTCTCTCTGCACCAGCGGCTTTTGCTGCCGGTGCAGAGAGAATCGCTTAGGTACCAATAATGTAATTACTACGTAGGCACTTAGCTGCTTTTTTTTAAAACAAAGTAGTACCTAAGTTGTTGGCAGGGAAAGGGTTAAAGTCCTCCATAATAACAACTTGACCCAGTTTTGAAGCAGTCTCCATTTGCAACAGTAGCTGGGTCTCATCGCCCTCATCTATACGGGGTGGTTTATAGCATACACCAATGATCATCTTTTTTGTGACCTTCAGCCCTACTGAAATTTCTACCCAAAGAGATTCAACGTTTTCATTGGTAATGTTATTACATGGCTTTAAATCTGACTTTACATAAAGACAAAGCCCTCCACCTCTTAATCTCTCTGTCCCTCCTAAAAAGTGTATAACCTTTTAAATTCACGGCCCAGTCGCATTTTTCATCCCACCAGGTCTCAGTGATACCAATTAAATCATAATTTTCAATACATGCAATAGCCTGCAGCTCCCCTAATTTACTTGACAAGCTTTGCGCATTAGCCAGCATGCAGTGGAGATTACTACTTCTCCCTCTGATGTTTACATTAGCTAATGTAGAGTTAGAGCTAAGGCGAATATTAGTCTTTTTTTCCCTTCTAATAATGGAAGCTCCTTATCTGATAAACTATATGCCCCCCTCACTCCTCCTCCACAACCCTTTGCTAGTTCCACTGACCCGTCTACACTAGCTTTTCCATAAAACTCTAACTTACCCACCCCCTCTTTGTCTAGTTTAAACACTCCCCCAACCTCTTAATCATTCTCTCCCCTAGCACAGCGGACCCTCTTCCATTGAGGTGCAATCTGTCACGGCTGTATAGATTGTACCCCAAAGAAAAGTCAGCCCAGTGCTCTAGGAACCCAAACCCTTCCTTCCTACACCAAGACTTTAGCCACGCATTTAGCTCCCTAAGCTCCCGCTGTCTCCCTAAACTTGCGTGTGGCACCAGCAAAATTTCTGAAAAAATTACGTTAATCTTAGAGCCTAGATCCCTGAACTCACTCTTTAAGGTCCTCCACCTACCATTCATTTTGTCATTAGTACCGATATGTACCAAGACAGTTGGGTCATGCCCAGCCCCTCCCAATAATTTGTCAACCCAATCAACCACATGCTGAACCCTGGCACCAGGAATACAGCAAACTGTTCGGCTGAAGTGATCCGCTCGACAGATTACCCTGTCCACTTTCCTAATGATCAAATCCCCTATAACCATCATCTGTTTAGGCCTAGCTCTGCTCTCCTCCCCACCACTACTAGAGAAACTGGTCTCCCGGCTGTTAGAGAGATCAGCCTCATCTAGAACCGCCAGTCCAGAGTTCACACTCCCATCTTATTCACACAATCTGGCAAATCTGTTGGGATGTGCAAACCCTGGCACAGCCTCCCTCTTCCTTTTCCCCACACTAGATTGTCTAACTGTCACCCAGCTTACTGCCTTATCATGCTTTTGCTGCTCCCGTCCCCCCAAACTATCTGACCCCGCTAGCTCCTGCTCAGTGAGCAAGAGACTCCTCTCAAGATTGTCAATCGAACGCAGTGTTGCAACTTGTTCCTCTATGGCTCTAATGCGAGCCTCTAAAGTGGCAATTAGCTTACATCCACAACAGAGGTATGCACTTTGGAACTGTTGTTCCACAACTGCATATATGTGGCAGGCAGTGCACTGTGTCAGACCTTCAATGTTCCTGCCACTTATTCTCCCAGTTACAGAAACAATTAAACAAAAATAAGTGAAAAGACTTGAACTATATACAAACTTTGTATCTTATTTTAACTCCCTTTGTAACTCCTGTGGTTTATAACTCCACTTACAGCGCCCCACTTAAAGAGCAATCAGATAAGAGCACCAACCACCAGAGGGATTGACTTAGTATACTGTATACATGAACTGTATATACTATATAAAAGTCATGACACAAGGCTGGTTAGTTATCAATTCATATTGGTACATGGCAGCTCTGGAACCAGTGCAAATAGCCCCAGAATTTAATAATCAGCCCTGTAGCATCAGCTTGTATGACAGACAAACCACATTTTCTGCAATGACCCCTAAGCTTTTTACCAGCTGCCCAGAGCTTACTGTTCATGTGTAGTGTCACTGACACTCCTAAGAATGTTATAGAAGTGTATGCTGAGTATAAAGGATTTAAAGGATATAACATTTTGTATAATGAGTACAGGATATAAAATTTGACATTTCTAGCCAAATTCATTTTTAGGGTTTAGTTCTCCTATAAAAAATATTTACATCGGGATTTAAAATGTTTTGCTTTTCTAAGAAGATTTGAATGCACCTGTAAATTTGAGTTCTCTACAATGAATTTATTGTTATATGAACAATGGATTTTAAAGGAGTCCGAAATCCTTAGCTCCTTTTAAAAACTGTTTTTATTACTTTCTCAGTGTACTTTCATGTTATCTGTTTCAATGTCCATTTAAATCCAACATACAGCCTAGCTAGTTTTTGTAGATTTTGCTAGAATACTGATTGATTGTGGTTCATTAATTACTTTTTTCCAGAGAGATTAATTTTAAAAATATAATACCTATTCACTGAAATATTTTTAATATAGTAATTGAACTGCCAACCACAGATAGTTCAATATACGTTGACTAGAAATGTGTGTTTTTATTTGTTTTTTTTAATTGATTCTGCCACAACAAACACATTCCACCTTAAAATGAGGATTCTTAATATATGATTCCTCTGATATTTGTTCATTTATGAGGGTTAAATCATGGCTACATATACTGTACTTGTCAATGTCTGTGTGTTTATGCATACATTGTTTTCACTCTGTTCATTATCTTTTGTTTTCCTTAGAAGTTTCTTCATCTCGTCAACATTGGTGGACCATTTTATTTATGTGGAGGAATTAATTGAGGAAACACTTTTCATTTGCAGCTTCAATGCTTTTGATATAGTATTCTCATCTTGTAACGAATAAAGATTTATAAATTAGCTAGATTCAGATTATAAAATAAAACAGCAATCTGATGCAATTTAAGCGTACCTTTTTCATTTTTGAACAGCTCTCAAATATACAACTGTTCTGCAGAAATGTTAATTTTATTACCAAAAAAGCAGCCTGTTTTATTAACAAATGTTTAGCGGGTGATTATAGTCATGCAATGTGCCTTTTAGAAACAAAGGTGTGTGCGTTTATATAGCAATAAGCAAATTCAGACTCTGCTTTTCTAAGAAATAAAGAAAAAATAAGAAATAAAATTAGCTGAGTATGATTAAACAAGACTCATTTTACCATGTTAAACAGGCAAATACATTTGATAGGGAGTGGACATGTTAAAACACTGGTTATAATGTGATCTCGTGCTACATGCATATGTAGGTGATAAAATTCAGACACAGTGACAACATAAAACAGAGTTGCTGATATGTAGTAATGAAGGATTTTATACATACACAGTACCTCTGAGTGTAAAACTCAGGAGCTGCATTTGATATTGAGTATGTATTCTTAGCCTCTATAGAGGTCATTTATAACCACAAGGGCAGTGTGTAAAGTAAAATTGTGTTCTTTTTACCCATGCAGCATTTGCCCCCAGTGTGGGAACACTGGAGCTACTGGGTTTCTTATCATCAATAGGTGACCTTGCATTCAATCCATCTGAACACCAAAATGCTAAAGTGCAAGAAGTGACTTTGAAAACAAGTTGGTTACAGTGACAAATGAGCCCTTATGCCTTTAAAAGTATAAAACATACAGGCAGTTTATAAATATAAAGCCTATGGCTAATGTCAAACTTGGTGTTTTCTCCTTAGTCTGAAAAAATGCAAGTGGCTCCTTACACTGCTCATGGTCTGCATACTCAGGGCAGAGTTCAGCCAGAAAATGCAGAGCTGTACAATCTTTTAATGTACAATAGTACACACAGGGAGGACATGTATTACAATAAATACAATGAATAATTATAAATACACAGATTAAGTGCCATGTGGTATGAGACACAGTAGGAAGGAGATCTGTGCCTAATAGAGCTTACAGTCTAACTGGGTGGTTAATATACAGGCACAAATTGAAGGGTCAAAGTGCACAAGGTTTAGGGGTTGGCCCTTAAGTGCAGGACTAGACAATATGATTGAATAATTCTCTAGTGCTCCAGAAGGTAGAATCTGAGTTTTTTTACTTAAAGAGATTGAGGGATTGTTACTTACGGAGGAATTCAAGAATTTCAGATTTGGAACTGACAGTCTGCCTTGTGTGACCTTGCCCTTAGGAGAGAGCAGGAGGATCCAAGCACAAGAGTTTAAAGGAAAAATAACAGTAAAAGTAAAAAATCTATTCTACCCTGCCCCAATAATTGCCCTATCCTGCACACCATTTAATATTTTGAATTTTTTATTAGAAAATACCTGCTAAAACTTGGCTTCCGGTCATTTGTAATAGAGCGATCGATCCTAGCCTGACTCCTTACTATACAGAAGGAAGGCTAGGATGAATCGATCGTCGCATAGTGGATTCTTCCCTGCATCACCGTATCACCCTATTTCAAATGACCAGAAGCCAAGTTTTAGCAGGTATTTTCTAATAAAGCATTCAAAATGAAATTTTTTCACTAAAAATTTTAGTGCTACTTTTCCTTAAAAATTGATTGCGGAGAGAGGTGGGAGTCTGGGAGACCAGTTAGTAGGAGATTACAGTGATCTAAATCGGATAAGATAAGGGCATGGATTAGTGTTTTAGCAGCTTCTTTTAAAAGGAAAGGGCTTATTTTGGCAATATTGCAGAGAAAAAAGTGGCAATTTTTGGCAGCTGTGTTAATATGATTAGCGAGGGAGAGAGACTGGTCGAAGAAAATGACCAGGCATCATGCTGAATTAATAGTGTTAATGGCCAGTAATAGTTATTGTAAAAGGAAGTGAAGGGCTAGGTTTGGGAGGAATGAGTTTGAGGTGCCTTTGGTTCATCAATGAGGAGATGGCAAGGATGCAGTTAGCAATTTGGGTCTTAAAATCAGTGGTTAGTAAAGGGGTGTCTACATAAATCTAGATGTTGTCTGCGTATAAGTTATATTTAAGACCAAATGAAGGAATAAGGTCTCCTAAAGAAAGAGTGTACAGGGAGAACAGCAGACGGGCAAGTATAGAACCCAGAGGTACTCCCATATTAAGCTGAACCAGGGAAGAGGCTTTGTTGGCAAAAGTGACCGAGAAGTAGGTATTAGAAAGGTAGGATGAGGACCAGGATGCAGCTTGATCCCAGATACCCAGAGAATAGAATGGTCAACAGAATCAAAAACAGGAGATAAGTCTAGCAGAATAAGAATCGAGATGTGTCCTTTGGCCTTGGCAGTCTGAAGATCATTTGCCATTCTACCTAATGCTGTCTCGGTGGAGACCCAAAATCCAGACTGCGTGGGGTCCAGCAGATTATGGGATGCAGAGAAAGTTACGAGAAAAGACAAGATGTTCCAGAATTTAGAGTAAGAACGGGAGATAGTTAGGCAGGCTGGGTCTAGTGTAGCCTTTTTAAGAATGGGCTTGACACCAGAAGCTAGAAATGATTTAGAATATATACGAGTAAGTGATTGAGTAAAGGATAGAATCTACTTTTTTAAAAATTTAGCAAAGTCCTGGGGGTGTGGTCAGATGCAAGAGATTCATTTGGTGAGTTGAATATGTAAAACAAGCATTGAGGGTTGGATTTATTATTATTTATGAGTGTGCTATAGTACTTTTGTTTAGCCTGAGATAGGGCAGCATGAAGGCAGGCTATAAGAATTTTATAGTGGAGGAAGACAGCTTTAGTACAGAATTTCCTCCAAATGCGCTCGGCAGATCATGTGCAGGGGCAGGGCAGAGAAATCATGTCTGAGAGAGAGTCATGATTCAAAGTCAGAGAGGAATGTAGCAGAAGATTTGGCTCCACCCCCCCCGCCCGCAGAGAAAGGGTGGAACTGTTGAATTGCATGCAATTAAAAAGTCTGCCGTAGTCAATAATCTTGTGGTGAGAGGGGTGCATTATGGGGCAACTTATTTTTTACTGAAAATAGTATTTTCAGAATTTTAGGAATAAGCAGACTAATCGGGACCAGTGTGTTTTTCCATCGATTGAACAATTTCGATTTTATTCTAAATATATGATGATTTTACAATGTTATTTCAGGGCAATCTGGTTGCTTAATTGATTTACTTAATGATGCTTTTTCAAGAAGCAGTTCAGAATTTTATTTTCAGCTAATGCAATTTTCTTAATGACCTCAAGCAATAAACTTGAAATCAGTGCTAAATACATTTTAACATTCTGTTACACAATAATTATCACTTCCTTATTTAGAAGCATTTACAGCACATTGGAAAGATCACAAAAAACAAAGCAGGAGTTGTTTATATATGTAAGCGAGTGTTATATATATGTGGTCTCACAGTAGTGGTTTGATCAAATGAACTGTGTTTTTCTGAAGTCTTTTGTCCTGTTGTCTTTTCTCAGGGTGTGCTAGTGTTACCATTACAACAATCCTTTCTTGACACAGAGTTTAAAAAAAAAAAAAAAAAAAAACGTGTACAACCTATATTTAAATAATTTGTTATTATTCATCCTACATTTTTTTTTGCAAAACGTCAAAATGTTTAAAAAAAAAAACAAAAAACTAACACCAAAAAATGTAAATGTTTTAAAGTAATTAAAATATAATGTACTGTTGCCCTGCATTGGTAAAAGTTGTGTGTTTGCTTCAGAAAGACACTTATAGTATACAGTTGCAAGGAAAAGTATGTGAACCCTTTGGAATTATATGCATTTCTGCACAAATTGGTCATAAAATGTGATCTGATCTTCATCTAAGATGCAACAATAGACTATCACAGTCTGCTTAAACTAATACCACACAAATAATTAAATGTTTCCATGTTTTTATTGAACACATCATGTAAACAGTGCAGGTGGAAAAAGTATGTGAACCTCTAGACTAATGACATCTCCAAGAGCTAATTGGAGTGAGGTGTCAGCCAACTGGAGTCCAATCAATGAGATGAGATTGGAGGTGTTGGTTACAGCTGCCCTATAAAAAACACACACCAGTTTTGGGTTTGCTTTTCCTAAGAAGCATTGCCTGATGTGAATGATGCCTCGCACAAAAGAGCTCTCAGAAGACCTACGATTAAGAATTGTTGACTTGCATAAAGCTGGAAAGGTTTATAAAAGTATCTCCAAAAGCCTTGCTGTTCATCAATCCACGGTAAGACAAATTGTCTATAAATGGAGAAAGTTCAGCACTGCTGCTACTCTCCCTAGGAGTGGCCGTCCTGTAAAGATGACTGCAAGAGCACAGCGCAGAATGCTCAATGAAGTGAAGAAGAATCCTAGAGTGTCAGCTAAAGACTTGCAAAAGTGTCTGGCATCTGCTAACATCCCTGTTAGCGAATCTACGATATGTAAAACACTAAATAAGAATGGATTTCATGGGAGGATACAGAGGAAGCCACTGCTCTCCAAAAAAAACATTGCTGCACGTTTAAAGTTTGCGAAAGAGCACCTGGATGTTCCACAGAAGTACCGGCAAAATATTCTGTGGACAGATGAAACCAAAGTTGAGTTGTTTGGAAGAAACACACAAAACTATAGGGGGAATTCCCAAAAGTGGTGATATTGAGACAAAATAAAACTGGAGATAGATTTGTCAGATTTTCCACCTAAATCACAAACCTCTATCTCCACTTTTGTGAATTTGTCTTTTAAACAGACCGTTTTAGATTTTGTCATTTTCCCGACATTTTTTTATGAATATGCCTTTAGCTGTTACTAAATCTGTTGGTGCCATCAAACCCAGTCCCACAGCTACAGGAGCCTTGGGGTAAGGATTTTACCAGCAGGATTTTGCATTTCATATGCCATTTGTCATTTCACTTTGGGGTCATTTCCTGAGGGGTAATTTTAGTTTGCCTTGGGAAACTATACATCATTTTTTTCAGGACAAGCTGGGCTTTCTAATGTTTTCTATATTTCTGTGTAATTCCACTTCTGTAACAAGATTAAGGGTCTAAATACAGTCTTCTCTAGCCCCTACTCATTACTGGTCAGCAGCAATCCGGCCCACACTCCAACATGCCCGGTGAAAAGAGGTCCAACAGGACTAGGGCCCACCGGGTCTTTATCCAGTGCCCTGTTGGGCCAGTCCAACCCTGTACCCCAATATCCCAGTTTGGGTGCCAGTATGTATGTGCTGTTTGCTGATCACCAAGTTGGCTGCTGGGAACAGGTGGGGGACCAATGCTGTTAAGCAGCTCTGTATTTCTGGACATGCTATGGGGCCACAAATACGTTAGGGCAAATGTCGGTGAAGTTATTAAAGAGGGGGGCACTGCTGCTAAAACTAAAAATTTGCCTGGGAATTTTTCCTTTTCCTTTTAATAAAAATGTTTACAATATATTCACACAAAATGTTATTGCCTCATTCATTAAGCTAAAACTAGCATAATCATGCAAATGTGAGGTAAAAACTTTTTATATATAAGATATAAATAAAACTTTTTTTAATCAGTGTTTTACTTGTTAATAAAATGTTAATGACGCTTTTTGCACCTATTGTCCTAGGGTTAGACAGAAACTTGTCCCCTAACAATAGGCCGTTAATCCCCATTAATATATTAATGATCCCCCAATGGGGCCCCTACCTTAGGTGTGAAATGGAGATTGGGTGAAACAAAACAAAACAGCAAAGCTTAGAATTGATCTGACAGTTACACTGAGCTCTACAACGACAAATTCACAAAAGTGTCTGTAAACTTCTTTCACCAAAAACGGAAAAGTGGCGGTTGAGTCAGAATTTAGGCGGATTTCTGTTTGTGAATCTGGAGAAAGTGTTTTCCACCAGTTTTACTCCAAAAAAAGGCTACCTCCACTTTTGTGAATTCCCCCCTATGTGTGGAGAAAAAGAGGCACAGCACACCAAAACCTCATCCCAACTGTGAAGTATGGTGGTGGGGGTATCATGGTTTGGGGCTGCTTTGCTGCGTCAGGGCCTGGACGGATTGCTATCATCTAAGGAAAAATGAATTCCCAAGTTTATCAAGACATTTTGCAGGAGAACTTAAGCCCATCTGTCCACCAGCTGAAGCTCAGCAGAAGATGGGTGTTTCAACAGGACAACAACCCAAAGCATAGACGTAAATCAACAACAGAATGGAAGAAAATACACCTTCTGGAGTGGCCCAGTCAGAGTCCTGACCTCAACCCGATTGAGATGTTGTGGCATGACCTCAAGAAAGCGATTTACACCAGACATCCCAAGAATATTGCTGAACTGAAACAGTTCTGTAAAGAGGAATGGTCAAGAATTACTCCTGACCGTTGAGCACGTCTGATCTGCAACTACAGGAAACGTTTGGTTGAAGTTATTGATGCCAAAAGAGGTTCAACCAGTTATTAAATCCAAGGGTTCACATACTTTTTCCACCTGCACTGTGAATGTTTACATGGTGTGTTCAATAAAAACATGGAAACATATAATTACTTGTGTGGTATTAGTTAAAGCAGACTGTGATTGTTTATTTTTGTGACTTAGATGAAGATCAGATCACATTTTATGACCAATTTGTGCAGAAATCCATATGATTCCAAAGTTTTCTTCCAACAAAGCTGCTGTGTAGCCATGGAGTAGCCATTCAAGCTGGTAAAAGCAGGAAAGACAAATGTTTCATAAGCAGATAACTGATAAACTCTGTACAATACAATTGGAATACAATCACAAGCTCAAAAAAACAATCATAAATGTTTAAAATTAACACCTTTTAGAATACATTTAAAAACTGCACATCATGCGTTTTAACCCACACAGTTAAGTATATAAGTTCTGTACAGCAATATAAAATGGTAGATTCCCAAAATTTAAATTCCTAAGTAGAGAAATTAGAAACAAACAGGTCCAAATATCCAAAATATAAAGAGCATTCCGGTACATCCAACATCTTTTATGAAGTGAGGCAAGTATTCTATTGCAGTTATTAAAGAAAGTAAAATGTGTCTCAGAGGAGGTATATAAACTTTTACACTAATCCAGTGCACTGTATCTCTTCAGAGAGGTTTTGAATGCTTTTGAGGTTGCTTTAATATGATTACACAGCTGTCATGCAATTCGTAGAGACAGGTATTACTTGTGAGAGTTGTATGAATGGATGTATGAAGTGTTCTGTCAAAACAACAGCAACTAAGTCCAATATTAACACCAAAAGAATTAATCATACTGAGACACAGAGTAGGTGCAATATAGTCATCCCATATGTAGCAGGAGTGTCAGGGATACTCGGGAGAATTTTCAACAAATACCACATCCCTGTGTTTTTCAAACCTAGCAACACACTGAGACAAAAACCGAAGGATCCAACACCAAAGAAGAAACAAAGTAATGTGGTAAATCGGGCATCCTCAAACTATAGCCGCAGGGCCCCCAAGGTAATTTACCTGGCTCCCACTATAATCTGACGCGAACACGCAGCGGGGAGCCGAGGGATGCCCTGTTTGAGGACCCCTGTGGTAAACATACCTCCCAACTGTCCCGATTTTCACGGAACAGTCCCTTTTTTTAAAAGCTCAACCCACAGTACCGGGATCTTACTGAAAAGTCCCTCATTTCACTTTGATCTCCTGCACTTAACCAAAAAACATACAGATGTTTTTCAAACTTAATTAAAAAGTAGCTTTTGGCAGAAAGCCCAGAAATCTTAACAAGCTTCACCTGCACTAAGAAACATTGTTTCTCAGACTTAATTAAATAAGTGGGCTTTTGGCAGAGAGCCCAGAAAGTTAAAAAGCCACACCTGCACTTAGATAAAATTGTAACTTATAAGATAATTGGTCTCTTGGGAGAACTGAGAATTTATTAGCAAAACTGTATTAACACATAAAACAAGATCCCAAAACCTCCAGAAATGTGTTCAAACTTTATATAACCTGCCAAATCTAGTAAAATGACAGTGGTATTTAGGGGGTGTGGTCTCAAAAATGGGCATGGTCAAACATTTTTTTCATTTCTTTTTCTCCCTCTTTCCAGTTTTTAAATGTTGGGAGGTATGGGTATACACAGTCCAGTGTAGCGAGGAGTACACAGATGAATGGCTTAGCATAGGAGGGCTAACTCTACAGGGCAAGACTCTGCTGTATTTCTACATCTAAAAGACAAGGGAACCTGGCAAGTGTATAATACGCATAATTTGCATTCTTTAAAGGTATAATAAAATGTTAATTTTAAACCTCTTTGATTGTTTTTTTTAACTTATGAGCGCTGTTACTAATTAATTTTATACTTTGAGATAATTTAATTTCTTTTCCCAGTAATCTGTGGTATCTGGTATTTTCTTTAATAACAAGCACAGAGTGGTGTTTTTTATTTAATATTTTTTAATCCTAATAAAAAATACCGTACCAGTTAGTTAGGCGACTAATCTCCCCGATATGACATCCCACCGGCGAAAATGTAAATCGGTGGTGGGATGGCATACGCGGCGGCGCACCGCTGCGTATGCCATCCTACCGGCGATTTACATTTTCGCCACTGAGATGTCATATCGGGTAGATTATTCGCCCGCAACAAGGGAGATTTGTCGCGGGCGACTAATCTCCCTCTTGTGCCAGAGCCCAGTGGGTTCTACTAAGTAGCTCTGTGTGTCTTCACCCTAAAAAGTAGAAAAGGCACAGGTTACATAGCAGATAACAGATAAGTAGCATAGATTCCCATTGCATTATACAGAGCTTATCTGTTATCTGCTTATGTAACCTGTGCCTTTTCTCCTTTTTTGCAGCTTGAATGGCTGCCCCTGTGGCTACAGAGTAGCTTTGTTTATATAAATTGTATTAGTCATTAGAATTGATTTAAAGTTTGTTTGAGGTCATTAGGATTATTGCATTAGCTTAAAATAAAATACTTAACTGCTTCTTTGGTTAGCATCTATACATCTATCCTGAGTTCATAGTTACAAAGGGTTGAAAAAAGACTAATCTCCCTGTGTGCCAGAGCCCTAACAGAGCAATTTGAAAGTTGCCTAATTCCAGGAAGTGTCATTCTGTGGCCACTAAAGCAAATAAAGTGCTGTCTTGTATTAAAAAAAAAAAAAGGAGGGTGGCATGAAAACATAATTATGCCTCTTATAGAGCTAAAGATGCAATGATGCTGAAGTTCTGTGAAAAATCACTGCCATGTGGGGAAAAAACATGGTGAATTCACTCAAGATTATCACTTTGCTTACTGCACTTGTTCATAAATGAGCCCTCTGTACAATATATACTGTACTGTACTGTAGACACTTGCACTACTATCTATCTATGACCAGAAGCACAGATTTCTTCCACTTTATGAGAATCCAAGCTAAGCTAAGTTTTTGATACAGATTAAATAAAACCTGGTGACTGTTGGTAAATATGTTCCTTTCTGATACACAAACAACAGGTAGTAATGAAAATGACTAATTACTATTACAAAGTGGCCATTTTTATCTTTGCAGGCATCACATTGACCCGTTGCTTTTCCTCATATTTCAAAAAAATAGTAATTAATAGTCTGCTCTCTATGTTGAAAAATACATTTACAGTGGTAGTTTGCAATGCTGCTGTTCTGATATGTTTTACTTGTTGTGCTTGTTTGTGAATATCAATCTGCTTTTCTGTAGAGCAATAATTTGTGGGCTGCTGTAGCTGCAAGGTGCGCTCTGATTGATTCCCACACTTAGCTTTTTCACTTGTGTTTCTTTCGTCTCGGTACCAGCAGGAGCCATCTGCCTGCTGCTCAGGCTAATGTAATAAATATTTTCCAAGCAGCAACTGTTGCTGGGTTTCTCTGTTGACAGTGATTGTACATTAACCTGAAATTGACAAGTAGTTGTATAAAAGACAAAAGCAGAAATCCTATGTTAGTTATGCTGGACACAGAATGAGACCACTGTTTCTTCTGTACATTAGCCTGGGGGGTTTTAATAGGCCCCAGAATTTCTCAAATGCAAAAGGGAATGTTTTCCTAAAAAAGTCTTAGTATGTAGGCATGCAAAAGTTCCAAATGTAAATTATAGTTGGCCCTTTAATTTGTTAGTTGGTGGATGGCTGAGGATATTGAACATGTGGACAGTCATATTTTTATATTGTTTGTAGAAGATAACTCAATTGTTGTACTTTTATGGCATAGGGCCAGTTCCTGCATCAAGCAACTCTTTACCACTTAAGTATCACACTCATATATAACACTTATCTGATCAGGAGAGAGTGAACCTTAATATATTAAAGTCACATTTAAATAATCTATATATATATATAAGACAGATAGCTGTGCTGCTCAATTCCAAATTAATGAACTCACTTCTGCCACCAGTGATGTTTAACTAGTTAAAGCTATTTATCTTCTCTACTTGTCTACCTATCAAAAGATACAAGTGAAAAATAAAGTATTTATACACAATCCTGTAAGTGTGATCTACAGATCAATGCTAAAAATGGCTGACGCTACCATATCAGTCACATATACTGATCTTGGTGAGGACAGTAAAACTAAAAGTAGCTTGTGCAGGCATCGTTCTTTGGTATGCAGTGCACGCTGAGTAATATCATGAGTTATATAATTAGGTGTTTGTGAGATAGCACACACCATAAAGGGTATGTTTCCAATTATGTACTTTCCATTTTAAGGTGGTAATTTTTTTTTTTTTTTTAAATTGCATTCTACAATTTGACTCCTATGCCTGCCAAAGTCAAACACTATTTCAAAGGTACATTAAATATTCACAGTTAACTATACTGGGTCACCTCTATTGCTGGTATTCTATCTATGATTGCAAAAGGTTGTTTGCCTTAGCTTTTCCTTAAAACCAAGGAAATGTTTTTTTCTTCTTTTTTGCTTCTTGAACAGTAGGTCATATTCTGTACAGGACATACCAGTGTATTATCACCTTTATATTGATTGCCATTCAAACCACTGTCAGTGGAACTTGTGCAACAAAAAAAAAAAAACGCTTAAATTCATAACTGCAAAGTAGTATTAGTATTACTACTAGTAGTAGTATATGATGATAATTGATTCAAAGACAGGAAAACATAGACTTCAGAATGTCAGAGTTTAGAATGAACTGTTATTTAATAGTAGGGCAAACGTTGCCCTTTTAATTACATTACACCTGAGTAATAAACCGGGTGGATGCTCACTTTAAGGTTATCTAATGAGGAATAGTGTGGAAGCTCTAAACCATATCACTAAGACAAAATGTCCAGGTAATAACTTGTGCTTGTACAGATTATAACAGTACTTAAATGAATTACCAGTACTTGAACTGAATGAGTGTTTGGTAATGTGCTGCAGATGGCCCTAGTTCATTTATTATATGCGATAAATAGTCTGGATTTTCGCACAAACAATTAGAAAAACTTGGGTTTTTTAACTTTTCTGTGCGACATTCAGGAAAACGAGTTTAGTCGTAATTGAAAAAAAAAAAAAAGAGAAATAATGGAGTTTTAGTAAATCTGGCCCATAATGTTTATTTTGTACGAAGTCTGTTTTTTGTTTGTCCAAGTCTTGATGTAAGGGGTGACCCAGATCTAACATAAATCTCTGTTCGGCATTTACCATTTGCTTATTAAATGATTTTGTTTTGTTTATAATACTAATGGGAACATTTTGCCAATTTAGTGCTGCTCTTTTAGTATTTACTATCTAACTGTTAAGAAAGCTTATTAAATAAATGTAATTTTTCAGCTGGCAGGTCTCGAGGAAGTAAAATTTTCATTTACACATTTCTGCACTTGTGAATATGTGAATGCAGTTTGTTTTGTATTTATTTATACTTGACTTCTTGCCACAATTTTAAACTGATTACAAGACATTGAGCTCCCTAGAGGCTAAATTATAGATAAATTATCTCAGACAGCCCTAATCAAGAATTCATTGACATAAGAAATGTCACAAATGAATTTTTCTCTTCATTAGTTACATGTGTGCACATTTCAATAATCAAAGTAAGCTTTAACAGGAAGGTCTATGTAAATACAGCCATAAGCACTCATAGAAACACAGACTTTGTCTTCTTTTGTGTAAACATATTCTTCAGTATCAGACTTACTTTTCTTCAGGACAGGGGCACAAGTCTGGGCTGCTCTCTGCTCTCTCCCCCTCCCTTTTTTTGCTTCCATAAGAATTCATAAGAATTTACTCCCCCTCCCATAAGAATGTGTAATCTTAGCTACCAGCAGCTAGAGCTGCAGCTCGGAAATTACTGGCAGCTTCTATCTTAAACAAACAAAGGGAGCTTCAAGGGCTGTTTACTCAGGTATGGTAAAGCTTTCTGCAGAATAAATATAGCGTTTTAGATGGCACTAATATGACTAATCTGTTGGCAGTAAAATGCCTTTACTTCATTAAACAGTACTGTTTATTTTAAAGCTTAATAATAAAATGAAAAGTGTTTATAATTTATTGCTATAGACAGCTTTATTGTTATATACAATGAACCAACATATTATACAAACATAGGTTTCTCAAAATTGTGATTTGGGATTATAGTTGTTGCATGACTTAATAACTCTTCTTGATAAGCTTTGCTCATTAATAAAGTGCCACTTTTATCAAAGGTTTGCAAAAGTTTTGACTCTTTGGCCAGTTAAAACTTGTTTTTGCTTCTGTCAGCTTGTGAATACATAAAGCTCACATAATCAGTCCCCAGTATTTTAACTCATGTTGACTAATGCCAATTAAACCAACCTTGCCATGCATAACGTCAGTGCATAGGGGTGCCATCACTAGGCAGGTGTTACATTGTGCCTGTGTGTATATATATATATATATATATATATATATATATATATATATAATAGATGGGACACAATGGAGGCAGTGGCATAACTGGGATCAGCAAGAATATCTAAAAATATTTGCCATCATTAAACCAGATTATGATCAGATGCAAATAGCAAATCTATGCATTTGCTTCATTTTAAATGAACAAAAGCAAATCTGAGCTTTAGTTAATTTCTGCATGGGATGAATATTGTGTTATTGTGTATATGTTCAGCTTTTTTCCAGGTATTTTAATAAACTGTTTTTTCCCCAATAGTCACAAATCAGCATTACCATAACTACCTCAAATACCAGTTGTGTCTCTGGTTCATTGGACAGCATATATTTCTTCTTTGCCCTTTAAATACATAAACAGGCAATTAAGACCTCATTCCACACTGTCCAATCACATGTATATCCCTGATTTTCCTAAAACAACCACATCCACTTTTTCGTAAGCCTTATATGTTTTGGGGTTTGCAACTGCACTGCCTAAATAGGGCCAACTGTTCAGTTTTGTAACATGATATGAATATTGAGTTTATTTTTATAAGACATATATGTGAAATATAATAATTTTCTTACATTTGGTCTGACTATAAGATATTGGTGTAAAGTTAAAATTGCTTTAAAATGTACTTCTCTGTGCCATATCTAGTCTAAAACACCCTGAAAAAGTTGTGAGAAAATAATGGCTGAGTCCAAATGGTTCTTGTGATTAGGTGAAAATGTAATTATTGATAATCTTCAAGGTATAAACAATAAATCAATAATATGTATTTGTACTATGCAATGGGTCCAATAGCAAAAACAAACAATTAAACAATATGTACAGTAACTCACTTTGTACATTTATT
Source organism: Xenopus tropicalis (assembly GCF_000004195.4). Lineage (NCBI taxonomy): Eukaryota > Metazoa > Chordata > Amphibia > Anura > Pipidae > Xenopus > Xenopus tropicalis. The sequence continues at coordinate 76,991,854 of NC_030682.2, read as the reverse complement.
AGTGCAAAATTATGGAAGCAAATAAATTAAAATTTAGATTTAGCATAAAAACATTATAACATGAACATATCACAGAGCAGTCTTTTCCTCTATCTGCGTACCTCATACCAGCCACTTGCCTGATGCATTTTACTGCATTGGGTGCTGCATCAGAGAAGGTATGGCTGTATTAGGTCACATCCTTTATATACCTGCATGCTTAACAAAATACATATTCCAGGGTTTCTCATATTTTACACATGTCCAAGGGGCCACCAGATTTCACACACCACTCTTATACATTTGTCACAATACATCAGGGTTCCTTATTATATTTTACATATATGCTATGACTACCTGACTACACATAACACTTATTTCAAAGTAATAAGCTAGTTATTAACCCTCCTTATCATGGAACCGCTAAATAGTAACCCTTATTGCAGGGCAGTAGGCTAGATATTACCTCCCCATATTATAGGGCAATAAAATGTATTCATAAAAAGCCACTTACATCATACTGATACTCCTAGAATTGATAAAACTTGATTAAAACACTAAGGAGATTTGTAAACCCATTTAACTATCAAAGTGGGTTTTTCTAGTCTTGTGCAGGATAAAAAAGGAAGCATACCTAAGGGCTCTGGCACACAGGGAGATTAGTCGCCCGCGACAAAACTCCCAGTTCGCGGGCAACTAATCTCCCCGAGTTGCCATCACCTGCCATCCCACCGGCGAAAATGTAAGTCGCCGGTGGGATGGCACACGTGGCGGCACGATTTCGGCAAATCGCCGAAGTTGCCTTGCGAGGCTTTTTCGGCGATTTGCTGAAATCGCGCCAGGGAGATTAGTCGCCCGCAAACAGGGAGATTTGTTGTGGGCGACTAATCTCCCCGTGTGCCAAAGCCCTAAATGTTACTTTCCCTTTGATCTGCTGCATTGAATACCAAAAAAGATACAAAGTTTTTCAAACTTAATTGGATAAGTAGGCTTTTAGCAGAGAGTCCAGAATACTCAACGCCTGCACTTAGATACATTTGTAACTAATAAGATAAACAGGTCTCTTGGGGAAACTTGAGACTTGCATCATAAAGGAGACATGACATATATAAAAATTAAGAATGTACCAGTGAGTTATACTCCTCTAAATATAGAAGGATTGTGCTTGAAAAAGTTTTGTTTTAAGAATGATTTATTTAGAAATTCCACCAAAACTACACTATACCAGCCCATCTGTTCCACTTCATGCTGGCTGAATTCTCTGGATGTGCAGGGGAGCCGGCAGCTCTCGGTACATGACGCTGTAGGATAGGAACCAATCAGCAGCTAGGCTGACCTGATAGGGAACTGAAGCCTGCCTTTGCTTTTGTGAGTGCAAGGCTGTGATTGGCTATCCCCCTCCCTGGAAGGGACTGTTAGGACACGCCCACCCTTTATTTGAAACACGGACCGAAAACTGATAGGATCTATTGAGAGCTTCAATAAAGGGGCCATTTTTACAGGTTTGATTAATGTTTAGCAACAGCACCATATATTGTTCATATTTGCCTACAAAATTAGGGTTTTTTCCATTTATGCAATGTCTCCTTTAAAGGGCAAATTTAGCAAAACTGTAATAACGCAACAACCCCCAGAAGTCTGTTTAAACTTTACATAACCTGCCAAATATTGTAAAATGTGAGTATTTAGAGGGAGTGGTCACAAAATTGGGGATTTTTCAAATATTGGAAGGTAAGATTAAACCTTGATAAATTTACTTCTATAAAGTGCATACATTTATCAAAGTGCAGAAGTAGAATATAACATCAGTATGAACAAAACTGGATTAAAAGTAGTTTCACCCTAAAATCCCTCCAGACCCTAATAAGTTACGTAAAACACATATTCTCAATTCCATAGCAATACAAGAAATGGTTTAAATTCATGACTGTTCATTCCCATGGTTATTACTGTTTTCATTTTAAATATGCAATTTGATACAGCATAAGAATTAGGGATGCACCGAATCCAGGATTTGGTTTCATTATCCGGCCTTTTTCAACAGGGTTCGGATTCGGCCAAATCCATGGTCCGAATTAGCATACGCTATTTAGGATTTGGAAGGGTTAATGTTGCTGCATAAACACAGAAGTGTAATTTTTTTTTAGCTGCACGCACCGACATTTAACCCTTCCAAATCCTAATTAGCATATGCTAATTCGGATTTGGGTTCGGTATTAGGCCCAATCCCTTAACATGGATTCAGTGGTTCAGCCGAACCTGAAAAACTGGGTTCGCTGCATTCCTAATATGAATACAATTTACTTGCAACAAGATATAGCAGTCTAGTACTTTTTAAACCGCTTGTGGCATAATGAAGATAATGATACGGTGCATGCTGTTGTGTTCAGTTTAATAGGAAATGATGCATGCTCATGAGATGTGTAATGGGCACTTAACCAATTCTAGGAGCAGATGCGTGCTTCTGGTCATTTTACTAGCACAAAGTTACTGAGCCATAAATTATGTTGCATTTAGAGAGCTTCATATCATGTTCCCTTTTAAATAAATACAGCTAGATACAGCCAGAATCTCGTGTTTTCTTTGTTTTAGGTATATATTGTGGGGATTTAGCTGGTAGCAGCCGGTAGCAGATGGAAAGCTGGGCTTCACAGATGAGACAGGCAACTCGGGTTAGCAACCAAAATGATCAGGCTCCTGCCTGTGCTTTATTTTCCACAGCAAACAATATATCACCACATGGTATTTGAAAGTAAAACAGTTCAACCAAAAAAAGTCTCACCAGACTGTAGTTTTCACAACGGGTATAACAAAAATCCTTACTGCCAATGCCCGGCAGTCCTCTCTGGAGTCCCAGAATCAGGGGGGTTTGTAAGAAGTCCAGCCTGCCCCTCACGGTCTCTCTCAGATACTGAACACTTGCTGCACCCTCAGGCTCACCTTAAAATCTTCAGGTATTGCCTAATTGGCTCCAGCATAATTGGATCCTAGCCTTGTATTTTTGTCACAATATATATTAAAGGTATATTAAAAAATCAAATTCATACTTATATATATATATATATATATATATATATATATAGATATAGAGATTGTCGGCACACACAGGATTTTCACGATCGTTTTCAAAGACAACAAGTCATATTTAGATGCAAAAAAGGGTGAGATTTATTATCCTACGTTTCAGTTCCCTACTGGAACCTTCGTCTGACGTGTATATATATATATATATATATATATATATATATATATCTATATATATCTGGGTGCAAGAGCAAATATAGTACAATAAGACAAAAAAGTGTCAGCACTCTAAATATTTGAAAAAAGATAAATTTTATTACAAAATATGAAAAAGGAACATTACAGACCTCAACGTTTCAGTCCCCCACAGGGACTTTCGTCAGGAGGCAGAGAAAAGATATATATATATATTATATATATATATATATATATATATATATATATATATATATATATATATATATATATATATATATATACAGTGGTGTGAAAAACTATTTGCCCCCTTCCTGATTTCTTATTCTTTTGCATGTTTGTCACACAAAATGTTTCTGATCATCAAACACATTTAACTATTAGTCAAAGATAACACAAGTAAACACAAAATGCAGTTTTTAAATGAGGGTTTTTATTATTTAGGGAGAAAAAAAATCCAAACCTACATGGCCCTGTGTGAAAAAGTAATTGCCCCCTGAACCTAATAACTGGTTGGGCCACCCTTAGCAGCAATAACTGCAATCAAGCGTTTGCGATAACTTGCAACGAGTCTTTTACAGCGCTCTGGAGGAATTTTGGCCCACTCATCTTTGCAGAATTGTTGTAATTCAGCTTTATTTGAGGGTTTTCTAGCATGAACCGCCTTTTTAAGGTCATGCCACAACATCTCAATAGGATTCAGGTCAAGACTTTGACTAGGCCACTCCAAAGTCTTCATTTTGTTTTTCTTCAGCCATTCAGAGGTGGATTTGCTGGTGTGTTTTGGGTCATTGTCCTGCTGCAGCACCCAAGATCGCTTCAGCTTGAGTTGACGAACAGATGGCCGGACATTCTCCTTCAGGATTTTTTGGTAGACAGTAGAATTCATGGTTCCATCTATCACAGCAAGCCTTCCAGGTCCTGAAGCAGCAAAACAACCCCAGACCATCACACTACCACCACCATATTTTACTGTTGGTATGATGTTCTTTTTCTGAAATGCTGTGTTACTTTTACACCAGATGTAACAGGACACGCACCTTCCAAAAAGTTCAACTTTTGTCTCGTCGGTCCACAAGATATTTTCCCAAAAGTCTTGGCAATCATTGAGATGTTTTTTAGCAAAATTGAGACGAGCCATAATGTTCTTTTTGCTTAAAAGTGGTTTGCGCCTTGGAAATCTGCCATGCAGGCCGTTTTTGCCCATTCTCTTTCTTATGGTGGAGTCGTGAACACTGACCTTAATTGAGGCAAGTTAGGCCTGCAGTTCTTTAGATGTTGTCCTGGGGTCTTTTGTGGCCTCTCGAATGAGTTGTCTCTGCGCTCTTGGGGTAATTTTGGTCGGCCGGCCACTCCTGGGAAGGTTCACCACTGTTCCATGTTTTTGCCATTTGTGGATAATGGCTCTCACTGTGGTTCGCTGGAGTCCCAAAGCTTTAGAAATGGCTTTATAACCTTTACCAGACTGATAGATCTCAATTACTTTTGTTCTCATTTGTTCCTGAATTTCTTTGGATCTTGGCATGATGTCTAGCTTTTGAGGTGCTTTTGGTCTACTTCTCTATGTCAGGTAGCTCCTATTTAAGTGATTTCTTGATTGAAACAGGTGTGGCAGTAATCAGGCCTGGGGGTGACTACAGAAATTGATATTGAAATTGAAAATTGAAATTGATAAACCACAGTTAAGTTATTTTTAACAAGGGGGGCAATCACTTTTTCACACGGGGCCATGTAGATTTGGAGTTTTTTTTCTCCCTTAATAACGTAAACCTTCATTTAAAAACTGCATTTTGTGTTCAATTATGTTATCTTTGACTAACAGTTAACGGTTTTTGATGAGCAGAAACATTTAAGTGTGACAAACATGCAAAAGAATAAGAAATCAGGAAGGGGGCAAATAGTTTTTCACACCACTGTATATATATATATAATTTCTAATTTTTTATATATACAGTGAGGAACATAAGTATCTGAACACCCGGTGATTTTGCAAGTTCTCCCACTTAGAAATCATGGAGGGGTCTGAAATTCACATTGTAGGTGCATTCCCACTGTGAGAGACAGCATTTAAAAAAAAATTCAGGAAATCACATTGTATGATTTTTAAAGAATGTATTTGTATTGCACTGCTGCACATAAGTATTTGAACACCTGAGAAAATCAGTGTTAAACGTTTCCTGTAGTTTTTGACCAGGTTTGCACACACTGCAACAGGGATTTTGGCCCATTCCTCCACACAGATCTCCTCTAGATCTGTCAGGTTTTGGGGCTGTCGCTGAGCAACACAGAGTTTCAGCACCCTTCTAAGATTTTCTATTGGATTTAGGTCTGGGGACTGGCAAGGCCACTCCAGAACCTTGATATGCCTCTTACGGAGCCACTCCTTGGTTATCCTGGCTGTGTGCTACGGGTCATTGTCATGTTGGAAGACCCAGCCACAACCCATTTTCAATGCTCTGACTGAGGGAAGGAGGTTGTTGCTCAAAAACTCACAATACATGGCCCCATTCATCCTTTTAATACAGTGCAGTTGTCCTGTCCCCTTTGCAGAAAAGCACCCCCAAAGCATGATGTTACCACCCCCATGCTTCACAGTAGGGATGGTGTTCTTGGGATGCAACTCATCCTTATTTTTCCTCCAAACACGGCAAGTGAATTTCTCCCATGCCTCCTCTGGATTATCCAGATGGTCATTGGCAAACTTAAGAGGGGCCTGGACATGTAATGACTTGAGCAAGGGAACCTTCCGTGCAATGCATGATTTGAAACTATGATGGCGTAGTGTTCTACCGACACTGACTTTTGAAACTGTGGTCCCAGCTCTCTTTATGCCATTGACCAGCTCCTCCCTTGTAGTTCTGGGCTGATTCCTCACCTTTCTTATGATCAGTGATACCCCACGAGGTGAGGTTGGAGCCCCAGTCCTACGGAGACTGAAAGTCGTCTTTAGCTTCTTCCATTTTTTAACAATTGCTCCAACAGTTGATCTATTTTGACCAAGCTGCTTGGCAATTGCCCCATAGCCCTTTCCAGCCTTGTGGAGGTCCACAATTTTGTCTGTGGTGTCATTTGACAGCTCTTTGGTCTTGTCCATGGTAGCAGTTGGAGTCTGACTGACTGTGGGGTGGACAGATTTCTTTAAAGAGCTCAGACAGGTGCTACTATTTTGATTAATGAGTGGAGTAGAAGTGGACTTTTTAAAGGCAGAGTAACAGGTCTTTGAGAGCCAGAATTCTTACTGATTGCCAGGTGTTCAAATACTTTTATGCAGCAGTGCAATACAAATACATTCTTTAAAAATCATACAATGTGATTTCCTGATTTATTTTTTTTTTAAATGCTGTCTCTCACAGTGGGAATGCACCTACAATGTGAATTTCAGACCCCTCCATGATTTCTAAGTGAGAGAACTTGCAAAATCGCAGGGTGTTCCTCACTGCATATATATATATATATATATATATGTAATATATATATAATATATATATATAATATATATATATATATATATATATATATATATAGCATGTAGCATTCAACAGTAGGTAGAATGTTTTTAATTTTAGTTTCGTGCTGATTGTTAAACTGGGTGTATTTGACAGCACCCTGTCAACCCAAACAGTGTGTGTGTCATCATTTTGATCTGATCCTGCCCAAAAACATGTAATATGTCCGTTAATTGGCCAGCTTCACAGGAAAAGTTGGACATTGCTGCTTTAGGGTATGTAATACAGATTTCATATTCTCTCATGTTTTCCTGTTGTAACAATTCACTGGAGTGTTTCATGGCTTCACTCTTGCTTCAAATAAAAATAAATAAAGAATAGGGTGCAGTGTGTGCAGTTTTTGTGTTTTAAAGTTACTAATTATTGAGCAATACTATATAGAGTAGAAACAATGTAGAGTTTTACAAGTTTAAAGCAACTGTAGGGCTACAGGGTTGGCTTTTATTATTGTCATAGGTAGATGATTGGCAATGTTATCATACAGGGCTATGACTCCCCCCAATTACAGTAATGCTACTGTGTTTGCTTTTAGTAAGGACTTGTTTGCATTACATATTATCAGATCTGTATCTCTCACCTTTTATATTTTTTTATGTAGATTATATTTTCCAAAACTGCAAAATCTGTCAAATATTGTTTCATTGCATTTATTTTAACTGTTTAGGTTCATTTACAGTCAGATTTCAGACAGTATTTCCAACCTTAGTGCTACAGTTTCTGAGAGCAAGTAGAGGCAGATGAAAGTTTAACGCTCTGAGTAGGGAAGACACACGCCTTTCCTGGTTACTTTAGAATTCTTGGAATTCTTCTCTAAGATTTAGAGAGAGGAGTGAGCAGCTTTTTAATACAATTGTTTGTAGCCTTTTTTTCCTTACAAAAGGGAGGTGGGAATGTGTTCTGGAAGCCACAATTTCTCCAACAAGGTGCTTTTAGGAGCTATTTCAGTACTTTACTTTACCACATTTTTTCACCTGTATATCATATCATTTGATCTCGTATTGTTAGGATTTGTTTAGATTGTAAGCTTGTTTGAACAGGCCTTTATTTTGAAATTTTTACAAACCATCCATCAAAATGCAGTTGCACAGGGATTTAAAAAAATGAAAAGAACATTAAACGTATCAAAACATGGGCATGGCTTTCTTTACCTCTTATATCAGATATTGGTTGTGTTTTTTATGTAAATCTGTATGTTCAATATATATACCCATTTGTTGTTTGCTGCAGAATATGTTGGTGCTTTATAATTACTTGATGATAATAGGGCTGCCACCTCTGCCAGGAAGGGGCGGACTGGTTATGATGTAGCGATGGTCGATTGGCCAATCGCCACATCAGTTTTATATATATAATAATGTCTATTATCTACTCTGAAAGTAGCAGTAACATGTTATTGCAATAGAGTCTACATTATACTATAGAATGCTTGTTTGGCATAGCAAGTAAATGATTTACAGGTTTTGTGACATGACTAAACCCTGCAGTGTGTTCTGAATGGATGTGCTCTGAAGAAGTGAAATGCGTGGCAGTGATTTTTATTTTTATTCAGTTTATTTTCTGAAAAGGCAATAAATAGTCAAGCAGCAGTCTTAATGTTGCATGGTGCTTAATTAGGATAAAACACAAAAAAATAATGAATGTACAACTTGGCAAGTATAGGTAGAGCTCAGTGTTTGAAATTGTTAATTACTTGATCTGAGTCTTAATCTTATTTCTATAGTAGCTATGGCTTATGTAGCAGCCATTGGTTACTTTGAGATTTTATAGTTTAAAAGTTTCTGGAGGGACTGGCTTTAGAGCAAACTTATTTGAGCAGTCTGAGATCAACAGAGTAGAGCCTTCAAGATGACATTACAGTTACTTTAAAGCCTTGAATAAATCGTGATGTACAGAAGACATGATACAAAGCGGAGACTAAAATGTCAGGAGCCAGAGGGTCATGTTTATATAACCCAAATTAGGGCTCTGGCACACAGGGAGATTAGTCGCCCGCGACAAATCTCCCTGTTCTTGAGCGACTAATCTCCCCGAAATGCCATCCCACGAAAATGTAATCGGCGGTGGGATGGCATACGCGGCGGCGCGATTTCAGTGAAATCACGGAAGTTGCCTTGAGAAATCGCACCGCCGCGATTGTTGTTTTTAGCCTCTCCTTTTTATGTATTACAGTGCCACTGTATTTATTTCCTATTAGTTTGCAACACTGAGAATAGGGCTGCATGCATTAAACACCCTGTAAGTGTTTTATTGTGTATATTTTTCCTTTAAAAAGCAGTACAAATTTATAGCTCAGCTCTTCTGAACTCTAGACCACTGGGGTCTAGTAACCTATAGTAAACAGCTTACCAGTATGCTTCCTGTTGCTTAGTTGCTATGAGTTACTAGAACTGTGACAAACTTTGCACCTTTTTTACATTAGCCCCATAGTCTTTGTGACTACAGTGACCTTTTCACAGATGCTGTAACATATTTTAGCACCCAATTAATCACAGCTCAAATTTCATCACATGAATCAACATATATTTTCTTACTCAACCAGCTTACACAGCCAGGCTATCAAATTGTCTTCTCATGAATTACTCACAAATTATGAAAACAAAATCTTTCTAAAAGGAACTGTTGCATGATCATTATTTTTTTTCCAGATAACAACACTTATTAACCATAAAGAGAAACCAAAGAAATCAGAGAAGACTTTGCAGGCAATCCAAAGGGTAGGCCATGCTGTTAACCAAGCTGTGGGACGGTTTGTGGCTGTGGGAGAAACGATTGCCAATGAAAACCGTGAGCTAAAAGAGGAAATGGGCTTTGCCTGCAGTGAGGCTAGACGAGCTGGTAAGTTGGTGCTGACAATTACACAGGCAGGATTTGCTGTTAATGCTCCTTCTGCCAATCTAATGGTGACACGCATATTTTTGTTTATTTTTAAATCATTTATTTTCATTAACTGGTTTGGTAATACTGTCCCATAAATGTATAATGAGGTAGCAACGGTCTTTGCTTAATAAAATTTTATGTTCCCCTTTGGGCTTCTCTAGTGTGAGCAAGAAACGTGTTAAAGGAGCATATTTGTTGATACTTGTTAACAGTTTGGGCTACAAAAATATTGAATAATACAGCTAAATTTAAACTTGTGCAGTAACATTTGGCCACTACTCCATGCCAGCTGCAAGTAAAACAATGAAAGCAAACATTTTATTGTACTATTGGGTGTAGATTTTCCCAGATTTTCCTTGGGTGCAGATTATCCCAGTGTTCGTTAAGCTCTATACACATTAGGTGGCTAAATTTCAAATGTTTTTTTCCTAATAAAGATCCAGCTATATGCATCACTTCTCGGTTCTCCGGCTTTGCCCCTGGCCTGCACACATCAGTTATCATTGTAGGTGCTTAACCCATTTATTAAACTGGTCATATTTGACCAATTCTAGATATCAGCAATGTCAAATGGTCCACTCCAGATCAAAGGAGATGGAGACACCCCCCACCCCAAAAAGTTGAATTGGTTAGGCTTTATAATTGGGTTAAAGGACAAGGAAAGACTACTAAAAAGGTAACCTTCATTGCAATTTATTCATCTCTATTTCCAGCACTTTTTCAGTTCAAATGCCACATAGATAGAATTACCAGTCGGTGCATGTGCATAAATTAAATTCTTGAAGGAGCATTTCCAAGCTCTGTCCATGGCAGATCCTCCCTTCAGTAAGCAAACCAATTGCAACCAACTAAAAAGGTTGCCATGGTGATGTGATAATCAAGATTGGAAGATATATGCACTGATTGGCCGTTGCTTAATACTTTATCCTGCTCTGAGCTGATCTATGTGTGTTTCTCTTCTGCACCTGCCTCCTACATCTAACATATTGCATCCTGCCAATGCTGGGTATCTGCTCTGCTGTACATAGTGCTCCAGCATTCTCAGGTCTGAAAGCTGAGGGGGCAGTGGAATTTTCGTGCATTTACAAATCGTTCTTTGTGATGTTGGCATGTGTGCTTCCTCAGAGATCACCTGACAGGAAGTGATGCAGCTCTAACTGTAACAGGAAGTAGTGTGGAAGCAAAAGACAGAACTCTGTCCATTAATTGGCTGATGTGGCCTAGCATGTGTGTGCGCCTTGGCTTGTTTGTGTGCGCTGCGAATCCCAGGAGACAGCCCTTAATTCTTAAAATGGCAATTTTCTATTTAGGATTATCCAGGGAACATACTACTAAAAAGTATATTTTTATACCGGAGCATCCGGAGCAGCCACTGCAAGCTTGGCTTTCCCCACCCTAAAGGCATCACCGCTTTAAACATGGGGCCGGCATGCTTAGCTGGACTGGTGAAATCATGGGAGCAGCTCTGGTTGCTGAAAATGCTGGTGCTTTGTTGTACATCTAAAATACCTGTATATTTTTTTGTACATGATTTGCTAAATTAGTTTTTGTTCTATTTTCACACTGCTAGTTTAAATATTTTTAATGCTTTATGTTGACCTTCCTGTAGAGTTTATAATTTATATCTTGGTGCCTTGAAAAATAAATTGATCCGCCTGCAGATAAAAGGAGCTGTCATGTAAATGAAACCAAGCTTCAGGATCTGTATCTTTGTCTGCTGAGTTATTTGCTCCTAGCAACCAGTCCACAACTAGACTATTATTCTGCATTTGAAGAAGAGGCTGAAGTTTGTTCTTTCTAATTTGATTAATTAGAGGTTTATAGGTAGTCAAGTTTATTTGCCATTTTCTTGGCCACCCATTTTTTAATACAATATATATGTGCTCCCTAAAAACATTCTGTGGAATAAAACATCATTATTAATATAATTCTGCACTGGAAATGAAAGTGATGCCAGTATTAGCATAATAAGATAATTAATTTGAGGCTTAAATATTCACTTACTGATTATTATTATTATCATCCATTATTTTCATACTTCCGACATGTGATTCAGCAATTACAGTATACCAGATGCAGACCAGCTGTAATTAGGGGCATAGAGCTAGTTTTATCATGAGCTTCTTATAAGAAGTACCTTACATATCATGAATTAAAGTACATATTACCCTTCTATTTGTGTTTGTAAGTTGCCCATTCATTTAGACCAAAAAGTTTATGGGACAGTTATTTGGTAATTCATCGTCCAGCAGATAAAAAGGCTGCAATGTAGGTACTAAAATGTCTTACTACCAAAAAGTCATTATTTTGGGACTAAAAATGCTAAATGAGTATAGGCTAATGCACATAATTACATAGTAAAATTTACATTTTTATTCCTAGTTTTGATAATTATTTCATTATTACATTCCAAGGGAGAGTAATGAACTATTAGTAAATATAAATTTCTTTATATGGACAGTGACACCTAATAAATCAGTATTTATTTGTAGCTGTTGGTTCTTGAATCTGTACAGTAACTGGCGTATACTGTTCATCCTGTAATAATTTATTCTCTTGCAAATGTAGAATTCAGACTGCTATATTCTATAAATAACTGCAGAGTCTGCTGACTTTATTGGCTTTGGCGTACTTATCTCTCATCAGTATTATGCTGGGTGTCAGGATTTCAAACAATAACAATCCCCTTTTCCGCTCTTGGGTTGTTCAAAGCCTACCCTTGCTTAGGTGGCCTCAGGGTGGATTTTGTTTCCAGGCTCTTTTCCAACTCTGTTCCTATTTTGTATTTTGTGTGTGTGTGAGTGACAGAAAGAGAAGAAGAGTTTTAATTACATATTTTGAGCTTGTTATATGTGTGTCTGTGTGATTTACTGTTATCCAGGGCTGCTTAAATGATCCACTAGTATTAGAGAATTAGAGATTGGCATCACTTGTTTCATTGGTGCTTCTGACAAATTTCCTATTTCTTCTGTACAGGTGACCATCAGCCTCCACTATATATGAATGTGGAGCAACCTTCTCCAAACAAATACCTTTGCGCCACCTTCCATCTAATGCAGCAGGGGAAGGTTGCATACGCACTGTTTGACCAATGTCTAGTTCTGGAAGCTCTTTGGCTCCTCTGTCATAATATGCTTTTGCTTTTCGGCACCTAGCTGATCAACCACTCCTTCTATCATCTTTGGAAAGAGCAGCTTTTGAGCTGTAGGAATGAGAGTTCTTGTCCTTGGTGACATAAGTCTTTGTACAGGACTGCTGTTAGTACCTTCTGTTGGAGTATTCCTCCAGTCAAGTATGGCTTTCCAGAGATCTTTGCCATCTCTCTTAGCTTTCTTTATGATGGTTTTTGCTATCTTTACAGCAGCCTCAGCTTTACCATTGGACTGACTGTGATAGGGGGATGAGGTAAGGTGTTCAAATTCCCAATTTCTGGAAAAATGGGTGAACTCTGAGATGACTAATCAGATTTTTGTCATAATCTGCTGTGGCTTCCTCTGTGATGTCTCCACACCCATACACCAAGATGTCATCAGCAATAACCTCCACTCCTGGCAGGCCTTCTACTGCTTCGTGTTGTCTACGCTGGTATTCCTCTGGAGCAGTGGCAATCCCAAAAGGCATGAGTAGCCACCAGTAATGGTCAAAAGGGGTCCAGAATGTGGTGAGATAGCTGCTGCTTTTATCTAGTTTAACTTGCCAAAATCGATTTTTCGCATCCAAAACTGAAAAGACTTTTTCTTTTGCCAAGCTTGGCAGTATTTCATCTATCGTGGGCATTGGATAATGAGATCTTTTTAATGCTTTGTTCAAATCTTTAGGATCCATACATAGTCGTATATTGCCTGGTGTCTTGACTGCAACCATGCTGCTTATCCATGGTGTTGGGCTTGTAACCTTTTTCAAAACTCCTAGTTTTTCTAATCAAATGATTTCCTCTTTTAGTTCTGCTTTAAGAGGTGCTGGTACTTTCCGTGGCTGATGTTGCACTGGGGGCACTGTTGTATCAACCTCTAAATTATATTCTCTGGGTAGACATCCAAGTCCTTGAAAGAGATCTTTATAGTCACTTGTGATCTGTTCGTATGATAGGGGTGGCCTTTTAACATTTTGAGTGTTAGAATGTACTGTTGTTAGCACCTCATGCTCTGTATTTACTGTGAGTAGTCCCAATTTTCTGCAAGTGTCTGCTGAAAAAAGTGGCTTGTGAGTACCTTCAACAACCTGAAAAAGAAGGCGATAAGCTTTGCCTTTATATGTGAAGTTTAGAGTACACAGTCCCCTTGGTATCATATAAGTGTCATTGTACCACTTTAGCTTAACATGGCTTTTCTGCAACATTGGGTTTCTTTCTTTAGTGATTTTGCAATAATCCCTGAGTGTCATAAAATTACATGTGGCCCCACAATCAAGTTGACAAAGTATTTGTCTTTCTATTTGCTTACTTGTTCCGAGCTGTAGTTGTACAAACCACTGTGACCCTTGGGTTGTCACAGATCCTATTCGATGTATGACAGTAAGCACTGATTCGTTTGAGTAGCTGTTTTTTGTCTCTGTAGTCAGTTGTCCTTTGTCATTTGCCCTCTGCATACAAACTCTGGCAAAGTGATTTTGCTTTTTGCACTTGCTGCAAGTTTCCCCATATGCAGGGCAATGCTCTCTGCCCCTGGGATGGCTGCTTCCACAATTTGTGGTTTCACCTTTGTAGCCTTGCACTTTTGTTTTAGGCTTGTGTTCCCTTCTGGGTGGTGTTTTTGCTCTGTAGTAGACACCTTCCATCTCTGCTTTACTGTCCTGCATTGTTTGTATTTGCAGTTCTGTGAGCTCATGGCTTCTGCACATGTCTATAGATTTCTGCTTGGCCCTGGTCCCTTCCAGATGCTAGAGCACATCTCGTGGCTAAGCAAATTTGAGTAGTTAGGGCATTGTGATGTTTTGATATGTTTGTTAATCATCTGCCCAGTATATGGTTCATGGGTTAGGTTCGATGTGTTGCTGCAGAATTTGAGAGGGGGTCAAATGTATTAATCCATACTCGTTGTACTGTTGGGCATGTCCACCATTTGTGTAGATTGTCCGCTACTGCACCACCATCTCGAAAGCATGCCCCTGTGTAGTTTGAAATCTATGTTTGTAATTGTTTCAGGGATATGAACCCACTGTACAATGTTTTGTAAAGTTTTTCCTTAACAATTACGTTTAGAGTGGTATGTGCCATATGCTCAAACAGTTCTCTCTATTGTTAGTTAGTGATGGTTTTCCCTATTCATACTTCCCGTTTGTATTGATGAGGTGTTTTTTCCAGGGTTGTATCATGCCACACTAAACAGATACCTTTCAGAGAGCATTAGTGTCACAAATGTACTCTTACTTATAGCTTCTGTTATGGACAGGAACATGGACTTAATGTAGTGGGTGACCTGACTATTGAAACAAATCTTACTCTGACGTGTCATACCTGTTTTGAAAGGTCTGTCATGTGATCAGTTTATTTTAGTGGATAAATTAGTGCAATGACCATATATCCTTAATTGGCCAGTGCTTGTATTCTAGAGTCACTTGGCCAGGTGGGAATTTCAGGTTATTGTGTATGGGAGTTACAACACTTGGTCGTCTGTTTTTGTCATTGCAAATTTTCTGGGGCACATATATATTATTGCCTATTATTGCATTTATGCTACGTAAGTTGTCTCGCAAGGTTTATTAAAGATTATTGCCAGAATTGTTGCCAAATACAGACCAATATTGCCACTTTTAGCTAATTTCGTCACAAGAATATTAAACGCCTTGATGTCCCTTTTAATTTAAATTTTGACTGCCAATAGTCCCAATCTGTAATGTATGATATATATATATATATATATATATATATATATATATATATATATATATTATTATTATACATCTATATGTGGTGAAAGATAGGCTGTGGGTGGTGCTCTATGCTTTTTTGGCTAGTCAGGGTAGATCTTGTACTCCTGATGGTTGTGCTAAAGCATGTTCAATGTCTACCCATCTATGGGTTTGTTCTTTTGTGACCCACTGAAACATTCGTGCTAATCAAGCTGCCAAATAGTAGTGTTTGATATTGGGTAAGCCCCAGCCACACTTGTATTTGGATCTTGCAAATATATTTCTGCATATTGTAGGCTTTTTTATTACAAAAGAGGAAATTTGTGATTGTAAGGTTCTTTGTCAGAGATTCTGATCGGGAGTGCTCTGAATAAATGCAATATTTTGTGTAGTATCACCATTTTTACTGCATTAACCCTCCCTAATAGAGATATAGTATATGACTTACATGTGTTTATTAGGGAATTCAAGTGGGCTTTTATTGATGGGTATTTCAGCTTGTAGGTTCTTCATGCCTGATTTTACCCAGCAGAATTTAAAGTTAAGTTTAAGTAATTTGATGTAGGCTTTGGGCATTTCATGTGGTGTGGCTCCTGTTTTATACAAAAGCCTAATATTGCGCATAAATGTATTTTAGTTTTAAATAGGTTTGGAAGTGATGTCTGTGGTTGGGAGAGATTGTGGTTCAATGCAGAGACTGAAGAGTGGGTAGCCTTGTCGGGTACCGTTAAGAATTGGAAATTATGTTGAGGATGTGCCCATGTTACAGACCTTAGCTGTGGGGGATGAATATAGATTGCAGCTATTGCATACCTTTCAATATTTGAAAAATGCAAAGAGGGACAAAAAAAAAATGCCATGCAGGAAATTTTTTTGACCATGCCCATTTTTTTAAATATCACTCCCATTTTACAAAATTTGGTAGGTTATTTAATGTTTGAACACATTTCTGGGGGATTTGGGGTCTTGTTTTATTACAGTTTTGGACATCTGGTTTCCTAGTAAGGCTATATTACCCATTGGACACTGTGACATATGTATAAAAATATTTTTTTTAAAAAGATAAGGAGCTTAATGTATTTTGTTGTTGTCAGTATCCCTATGGTTAATCTTGTGTTGACATTCCTTCTGTAAACTAGGTAGATGCACCAAACCCAGTTCTTCTGGTTCAGGAGAACCCCTGAATCCATCGTAAGGGATTTGGCCAAATTCCGAACTGAATCTGAATCCTAATTAGCATATGCTAATTAGGCTTCGGAAGGGTTAAATGGAGGGAAAAAATCCACTTCTGTGTTCGCGCGGCAACACTTAACCCTTCCAAATCCTAATTAGCATATGCTAATTACGATTCCAATTTGGTTCGGCCAGGACCGTGGATTAGTCCGAATCCGAACCCTGCTGAAAAAGGCTGAATCCTGGCCGAATCCTAGATTCGGTGCATCCCTACTTAAGACCAAATTCAAAGGGTGAAAGAGTTTCATATGACTGAAGATGGATGATTGCTGGAAAGGGCTAAATAAAGAGACATATATAAAAGTAAAGCTTTAATACAGAATTTAGATATTATAAACATGAATTTCATGTGTTTCATGATGCATGTAAGATACAGATATAAATGGCTCTAACTCAATACCTTTTACCTGCTTAAAATACTCCTATTAATAGGTTTTGATACTTTTCATGTGGAAGTGACCCAAAGGTTTGATGTGGCACAAATTCTTCACAAATGTTTAATATTTTACCTTTTTTTTGTCTCTTCTTGTAGGAGAGACTATTGCACAGTTGACAGACATGAACATCAGTGAGCGTCCGGATCCAGATGGATGTACTACCATTTTCACTGATAAGATAGGAGTGGTAAAAGCTGCCAGGCTCTTGCTTTCTTCTGTTACCAAAGTGCTGGTTTTAGCCGACAGGATTGTCGTTAAACAAATTATTGCTTCCAGGAACAAGGTACTTACTTGCTAATGAATAAAAACATTTGTAAAAGGGAAACACATTTCTGCAGATCACATTATAGTCACTGTGGGAAAACATTACACATAACTGCATTTGGTATAGAATTTCCCCTAGGCCGCCCCCCCCCTCACCTAGCGTGCATGCGTGAACTAGTGAAACCCCCACCCTGCCGCAGCAGAGAGCGCGAGTGCGCATGCGCATACCATACATTTAAACTCCCATACAGAGCAGTGGGGAGAGGTCCCCATTGCTCCGTATGGGAGCAAAATTAAAAAATTAAGTTGCGGCATGCTGCCCTATGCCCGGGCCTTTGTGGCCTTTCCACAAATCCGGGCCTGGTTCTTAGCATTCTTATAGGAGGGGAGAGAGGAGAGAACTGCGCAGACTCTGGCCATGGGAATGAAGGATTTTTCTGAGAGAGGAAGTCAGACACCCAAACAACATGTTTACAAAAAAGAGACAAGAAATTCTGTTTATTATGATAGAGGACTCAGTGCAGGGTTTCTGGCTATATATACATAGACCTTTCTGATAAAGCTTACTTAGTTTTTACCTTTCCTTCCTTTAAGTATAAGGGTTAGATATGAGCTAGAGCACATTACACAGGTACCACCACATAATAAATTGCAATCTGATCAGAAATAGCATCTCTAGTACATTATTCAGTGAGCGGCATTGAATAAACACATAATAAAATTGTATCAGAGAAATTGTCAACACAAGCATATTATGGCATATTATATACCGTTTCAGGCAATGAGTATTGACTACCCAGGCACATCAAAATCAGTGAAAGACAATGAAACATAAAGATGCAATGCCAAATTCATTTATAATGCTCACAAAACTGGTAGGATGAATACAGTGGCAATTCAATATATAATCCCCCAGAACTCATAGCAGAATGACTATAATGCCACCTGGAACTTATAGCACGTAAATGCAGTGGCTATTTCAAATATCAAAGCAATATTTTTAAGGCCCCCTTTAATGTTAGGAATAAGTTTTTTTGTTTTTTTTAAATGAAACTATTTGTCTATAGTTACATCCCTGGTGGAATAAATTAAGTGCCATATTAATGATTAAAATTCCTGAACACATAGGAGAGGCAATGGCAGCTTGGGTTCCACTTGGTGGTATGGCAGGCAGGTTAAGTTTGGTGGGGGAGGTGGAAAGTACTGTTAAATGGAAAAGTGGGCAGGATGACTGGGAATTAATTTAGAGGTCATTGGGTATATAGAGAGATATTAATTCAGATGCAGAGAGAGAGAGAGGATGAGAGTCAAGCAGGGATTGGGAAGAGAAACTCCCCAATCCCTGTGCTGCTCTAAAATACAGGGCAGTGCTAAACCAATAAAATTCCAACTTTCAGTTGCTGGATATACTTTCTGCCAATGAGTGGATGCAAAATTAAAGCTTAGGCTTCCAGATTCATGGAGCACTGTTGTCAGTCCATGGACTGCAAACAGGGGCATTTTTCCCCGGGGATGGTAACCTGAATCTACTGACGTGTTTTTGAAAACAGAACTTTTACTCAACACGTTAATGAAAATATTTAGTTCCTCTTGTGACATATATAGTAAATATGCAAGTACTATTATGGAGAATTGACTTAATCCAGAATGCCAACTAACATGATACAATTAGCATATGTAGTCATCTTTATGCAGAAATGATTTGTGAGGGGGGTATTTAGCAACACTGCTTGTCAGATCTAATTCATCCTATAATGTATTCCCTTTGTTTGCAGTCACATTTTTGTTGGCTACTACTACAAGAAGCCATTTGTCTGAGAATGGCTCTGGAATCTAATTCAGGAAGTCATAAAATCAAATACTTCATAAATGGTATTGATGACATTTTTGTGACATAGAGCACATTATTTTTTTGGTCTCTTAAATACATTCATAATCATATTTATCCAATGGATAGCAGGGGAGCCAGCGGCATGCTGCACTGTAGAATCGGAACCAGTCAGCAGGTAAACTGACCTGATAGGGAACTGAAGCATGTCTGTGATTGGCTCCTCCCCTCCTACTTCTGGCTTCTGGCAGGGAACATTAGGATACACCCACCCCTCATTTAACCCTTTTACTGCCAGCCATTTTGGTCAAAGCGGAACTTGTATTGCCAGACAGTTTTTGAACATTTTGCACTGTTTCACTTTAGGGGCCTTTCCTCGGGGGGACTTTTAGTTTACCAAGGAAAACAATATATCGTTTTTTTCAGAACAACCTAAGCTTTCAAAATATGGTAGAATTTTTGTGTAATTCCAATTCTGTAACAAGATATAGGCTTCTAAATGTCTAAAAATGCAAAAAAAATCAAATTTTCCATAATATAATCACACATACTAGAAACAAAAATTATTTTATGCACGAATATACAACTGATTTGGAAAGTCCCATGTCTCCTGAACGTGCCAATACCAAATATATATAGTTTTATGGAGATTTCTCACTTGTATAGGTCAAAAACTCCCAGCAGTACACTACCAAATTCCCAAAGCACTGCTCCAGAAAGCTGCATACTTTGGATTTCAAGGCAAAAATTCCACTAACAGAAGGTTTATCCCAGAAAATTGTACATTTTTGGAAAGAACAGATTCTGGGGAATACAGAATAGGCACAACTGTCTGTCTACTCCAAACTATCAAGTCGCAATGCTTTCCTAAAGTTATTGGTTTTTATCAAAATTTGTGATTTTTTTAAAAAATCGCTTCAAAGCTTCCAGTCTATAGTATCTTATCTCCTACAGGTCATAAAGTAACCAAATAAAACACCCTAAATATGAATGCCTGGGGTCCACTGAACAGTTTGATGCCCAATATGTATAGGTTTACCTAAGTATGTGGCATGTAGGGGCCCCAATGTGAACATACCCCATATGAACTGTCATTTCTGTCATTTCAGCTTCTGCAAAATCAACACATTTACATCATTATATGTGGGATAAAGCTAGTAAAAAGTATGCTCACCCCAGAAAGTCATATATTTTTGGAAAGTACACATTCCCCCGAATCTAAAATGGGTACCCATGTCTTTCTACTCCAAAGTACCAAGCCGCACAGCTTTTCTAAAGTTAGCAATTTTGATGACATTTCCAAAAATCCCCTCAAAGCTTCCACTTTGCAGCATCTTATCTCCCACATAGCATTAGGTACCAAGATAAAACACCCTGAATTTGAACAGTTTGATGCCCAATATGTATAGGTTTACCCAAGTATGTGGCATGTAGGGACCCGAATGTGAACATACCCCCATATATACTGTCATTTCTGTCATTTCAGCTCCTGCAAAATCAACACATTTACATCATTATATGTGAGATAAAGCTACAAAAAAGTACGCTCACCCCAGAAAGCCATATATTTTTGGAAAGTACACATTCCCCCAAATCTAAAATGGGTACCCATGTCTTTCTACTCCAAAGTACCAAGCCGCACAGCTTTTCTAAAGTTAGCAATTTTGATGACATTTCCAAAAATCCCCTCAAAGCTTCCACTTTGCAGCATCTTATCTCCCACATAGTGTTAGGTACCTAGATAAAACACCCTAAATTTGAACGCCAGGGGTCCACTGAACAGTTTGATGCCCAATATGTATAGGTTTACCTAAGTATGTGGCATGTAGGGGCCCCAATGGGAACATACCCCCATATGATCTATCATTTCAGCTCCTGCAAAATCAACACATTTACATCCTTTATGTGGGATAATGCTACAAAAAAAGTACATTCACCCCAGAAAGCCATATATTTTTGGAAAATACACATCCCCCCGAATCTATAATGGGTAAATATTTCTTATTGCTACAAAGTACCAAGCTGTAAAGCTTTCCTAAGTTTGCAGATTTATATGACATTTCGAAAATCGCATAAAAATGTTGCAATTTGCCGCATTTATCTCTCACAATTTCTTGATAAAGATCAGATAAAGACAAATCACCCCAAAAAGGAACACCAGAGGTCTACTGAACAGTTTGATGCCCAATATGCATAGATATACCAAAGTCTGCGGTATGTACTGAACCCAAAATGAAAATAGCGCATAAGGATTTCTCGCCTGCCAGCTCAGCTTTTGCACACAGAGCCCCCTGTCAGTGTATTATGTGCCAAAACTTCCCCTAACCATACAGTGACCCCCACAAAACCATATATTTTTGGAAAGTACACATTCTGACAAATCCAACAAGGGTAAAGAGTCCTTTCTACACCAAAGTACCAATCTGCAGAGCTTTCCTAAAGTTATTGGTTTTTATGACATTTCAGAAAATCGCCTAAAAATGTTGCAATTTGTCGCATTTATCTCACACAATTTCTTGCGTACAAAGGCAAGTCACCCCAAATAGGAACACCAGAGGCCTACTGAACAGTTTGATGCCCAATATGCATAGATATACCAAAGTCTGCAGTATGTACTGAACCCTAAATGAAAATAGCGCATAAGGATTTCTCGCCTGCCAGCTCAGCTTTTGCACACAGAGCCCCCTGTCAGTGTATTATGTGCCAAAACTTCCCCTAACTATACAGTGACCCCCAGAAAACCATATATTTTTGGAAAGTACACATTCTGACAAATCCAACAAGGGTAAAGAGTCCTTTCTACACCAAAGTACCAAGCCGCAAAGCTTTCCTGAAGTTATCGGTTTTTATGACATTTCAGAAAATCGCCTAAAAATGTTGCAATTTGCCGCATTTATCTCACACAATTTCTTGCGTACAAAGGCAAGTCACCCCAAATAGGAACACCAGAGGCCTACTGAACAGTTTGATGCCCAATATGCATAGATATACCAAAGTCTGCGGTATGTACTGAACCCAAAATGAAAATAGCGCATAAGGATTTCTCGCCTGCCAGCTCAGCTTTTGCACACAGAGCCCCCTGTCAGTGTATTATGTGCAGTAACCCCCCTAACTATACAGTGACCCCCAGAAAACCATATATTTTTGGAAAGTACACATTCTGATGAATTCAAAATAGGTAAAGTTATTTTTGTACACCCAAGTTACACCTGGCAAAGCTACGCTAAAAACAGATCAGGAACACTTATACAGGGATAAAATGTGATAAAACCACAAAAATTGTGCAAATCAGTGAAACAACAAAATAAGTTACATGACAGTGTAATTAGTGGCCAGAATATCTGATCCAATAGTTACGCTGTCAAAATAAACAGTTTTTAGGTAAAAGAAAATAAAAACAAAGTGGTAAAATGAAAAAAAAAAAAAAAGCAAAACAAAAAAAAACCAAAGTGTTTGTGTATACATGTGTGTACATGTGTAAAAGTTGTGTGATAGTGTGTAAGTGTGTATATGAGTGTAAATAAGTGTATGAAAGTGTGAAAAATGAAAAAAAAAAAATGCTAAAATGTGTGCTGTAAGTGTGTGTAAATGTATGTAAGTGTGTATAAATGTATGTAAATGTGTGTATAAGTGTGTAAAAGTGTGTAAATGCAAGAAAAAAAAAACTCCTTACCTGTTCCTGAAGACCGATCGCCTCCTTCCTCAGTTGGGCCGGCGCTGGGGGAGAGGGAGGAAGCAGGAAGCAGCAGACGCGATGCGATCGCGTCTGCTGCTTCCTGGAGGGTCCTGCGAGCGATCGGCTCGCAGGACCCTGATGACAGCCCCCCTGGCACATTGCCCAGGGGGGCTGTCATTGTTAGAAGCCCTCTGCAGCGGCGGCACATGCCGCCGCTGCAGAGAGCAGCGCTTAAACGCCAACGTCGTATGAGACACGTCGTTGGCGTTTAAGCCCTTTTACTGCCAGCACGTATGCCATACGTGCTTGGCAGTAAAAGAGTTAAAAAAGACAGGGGCCTGAGAGGATCTATAGGGAGCTCCAAAAAGGGACCATTTTTACAGATAGGTTACGTTTTAGCCCAATTAAAACCAGCACCATATATTATTCATAATTGCCTACAAGATTAGGTTTTTTTCATTTATTCAATTTGACTCCTTTTAAGAGCCAGATACTCATTTATATGATGTGAGTTACAACTGTATTTATGATTTGTAGCTGTGCAGGTGTTTTCTATGACACATAAGTAAAGCTTTTTCATGGAAGCCATATGTAAGACTGACAATATCAGCCTCAGGTCTCTTATATTTCATGGAATTTTACATAAAACATATTCACTTGAGGTCAGAAGATCCTACAAAAACAAAGTTATCATAAGGCTTGATTTTGCTTTGCCATAGATAATACCCATTAGAAGGGTGAAACTGAGGAGTTGCCTCTGGACATTCAGTAAAGATGCAATTAAGATGACACAGTAAAAAACTGCAGTGGGCTTCTGTTTCAACAGTCAGAACCAGGAATGCAGAGAACATAAACAATTAGGTACAAGAGGACAAGGGACATGAAGTGCGTTAGAAGGACATGGGTAGAGATCCGGGGATAAACAAAAGTAAGGGCCAAGCTCCATCCGGAAAAAAGTATGCACTTTTATTTTAAGTTCAAAAAAGTTGATTCATGGTCTGGTTGCCCCTTCAACTCACAAAGTATTTTGCTCTTCTGAGAAAATCAGACAATGCTCTGAACAGCAATTACTTATACAAATAACTATAAAAACCATTATAAAACTTGTAATCAATCTATATTGGACAATAGCTTAGAATTAAATTTTCTTTTATTATGAAAACGTAATTTTGGGGGGAATCTAATTTATAATGTGAGATTTAAAAAAAAAACAGACCAAACTCCCACACTTATTGATTAAATGTTTATTTTCAGAGCTTGTTTATGTTACAGTTTATGTAGCTAAACTGCAGCTGCAGTGGCTCCTGGCTTATATGACCTGTCTAAGCATGTTCATCCAGCATGATGCTGATAGCAGTAGACATAAAATTGTTGGTTTCATTATTCAATCCATTATTGTTTTTATAGAAACTTTAGGAAGCTACACTGGAGAATTTCCCAATTCCCAAAAATTATCCTACCAATGGCATTAATTTCGCTGAGAAGCAAACAGAAATAAAAACAATCTTCCACTTTTTTTTTTTTGTACAGCATTCTGCTCTAGGCTGAGAATCTAAACCTTTGTTAAAGGATATGTCAACCCCAAAAATAATTTTTTTTAATAAGCAACTTTGCAATATACATTCATTACATATTTGTAATGGTTTTTGAGTTATTTGCATATATAACTGCTATTAAAAGCAGTGTCTGCCTGTCCTTTTCTATTTCCTGCCCTGGTGGCTCTGGGGTTTGAAACAATGTAACACAAGCCAGCAGATTTTACAGACCTACCTTGCTGGAGGAGCCTGGCACTTACAACATTGTTTAAAAAGTAACAACCAGGAGTATCTCTAGTGCCTGATATCTAGTAGCCAATATGTACCCTTTACAAAAGGGTAGAGGTTGTTATATTAGCATAGAAAAGGCCAACTTCTTACTAAAAGCCTTGGTTTCAGAATGTGATGTTGGACAGACAAAAGTCCAGATGGTTTTGGTAAGATAGTGTAAATACTTTATATAGTTGGTGTTATTATTGTGGAAAAGCAGACATTTTTGGCAATAATATGTAAAATGTTTAGTATTTTACACAAAACGTTTATGCTATTTATGCAGCCTGCACTTAAACATGCATGTCGGTGGGGGGGGGGGGGGCATATGTTGGGATGCAAGAAACTTATGCAGTTTTAAAGGAGAAGGAAAGGCTAATAAAGAGTTAATCTCAAGCTGCAGGCATACCTTCAGTTGTCTCAATAGTGCCCTTAAGTCCCCCCATATTTCACCTGTTCAGATGATCACATTTACTTATCCACGAACGCCAATACGATATTATCGTGACTAATCCGATTTTTTCATAAGCATTTTTTTAACAGTGGTTTCTAATATTGTCATAATTATATTTGGGGACAAAGTGTGCTATGTAAACTTTAATAGGGCTAACCTGAATGTTTATCTAGTTTCTGTTTAATTCTGGCACTCCAGGGAATATATAGTGGAGGGAGCAGCATTCTGATAGCTTCTTACATACTTATCTGGCAGAGAACCATATTTCTTGTCTGTGCTTAAATGAACATTTATTGCTATAATCAAGATTCTTGAACCTTAGCAGAGGTGGCTTATATAGAACAAAATTATTGTGTATCTGTATCTAAGGTAAAGGGTCCCTTTCCAGGTAATGGATTATGAAGTGGCATAGGACTACTAACGTATGATAATATCAAATTCAGCACAGCTTTATCATGAGTAATTTGTAGAGATAAAATCAGATAAAAAATACATTTATAGAAGCAGGTTTAACATTTTTCACAAATCAAACATGCTTAGGGTGGGGTGCAAAGGTCCAGAAATTATTTTGCACTACTGATCAATTGTCTTTTTGTTTTTGTAGGTTCTTGCAACAATGGAGCACCTTGAAAAAGTGAGCAGCTTCCAGGAGTTTGTACAGATATTTAGTCAGTTTGGCATTGAAATGGTGGAATTCGCCCATCTAACAGGAGACAGACAAAATGTATGTTCAAATCACTATGGAGAATTATTCTTTCCGCTGTATATTTTCTTAGTTTTCTTCAGTTATTAAAGGAAGACTTACATTGCAGAGTTAAAATTAGAATCTTTGCTTCAGAAGCACTACTGTTAAACTGTGCAGAAACCCTACAGAATTTATCTCTGTAACCTGTGCCTTTTCTCGTTTAAATAGATGACTCCATGGCTGTACAGCAACTTGTTTTTTTTTTTAACTTTGTGTTTATTAATTGTAGCGAGAAGGGATAAAAGGCCTCTCACCTGTTTATTATAATAAATGCACATTTTCTTTATTTTTTTAGCTTGTTTTCTGGGTTTATCCATTGTTGGGCCTGATCATCTTCTGGTTGCTTAGTGCATTTTTTAGGTAGTGTAGTGGGTTGGTTTCTGAATATGTTGGCTTTCAGTCCATGTGGTCCATATCTTTTCGTATGTCTCCATTTTGTGGGGATTGAGTGCAGTCATTTTTTCCATCGTAGATATCCACCAGATTTTGTTATTATTTTGGGAGTTTGTGGCGCCGCCTCCATTTTTTGGCTTTTCCACATCTGGTTGCCAGACAGATTTGGGTATATAATTTGAATTCTGTTTTAGTTAAACATTCTGTTTTACGGGATAGTAGAGCGAGTTGAGGATCTGGCTGAATTTCCTTTTGCAGAAGTTGGCTTATAAGTCTGAAGATGTCCTTCCAAAGTTCTGATATTTGGGGGCATGTCCACCAGGTATGCAGTTCCTCACCTACTTCTCCGCATCCTCTATAACAAGTCGGGGTCTGAGTTGTAGATTTTGTTTAGTTTCAGTGGTTTTAAGTACCAGTTTAATAGCACTTTGTAGGTATTTTCTTTGATGATGGTGTTAATAGATGTCATTCTGATGTTTTCTAAAATTGTTTGCCAGTGTTCGTCATCTGTACTCATGTGTAGCCTTTGTTCCTGTGTTCCATATGTTTAGTTTTGTCTGGTAGTTTGTGGGAGTTCAATTTACTGTAGATCCATGTTATTTGTTGTTTCTTGTATGGATGGAGGCTCAGGTGTTCAAAGATTGTATTCTATGAAATGAAATAGGCACATGTAGCCGATATACGCATGAAAACGCAAGACTTTGCATTATCTCGCGTTTTCATGTGTATATCGGCTACATGTGCCTGCACCCAAGCGTATCTCATTCATTCGGGTGCAGGCACATGTAGGAGGCATAGGGCGGAATTTTCAACAAACGCTTTTACGCTTGCCGGAAATATCCGCCCTACGCCTCGTGTAGCATCGCCAAGCGAGCGGATCTTCACCCGATATCCCCACCTACGTGTGGGTGATATCGGGGAGCATGTAATTATATTGGCGGCAATGGGGCAGTTGGTTCGTGGACCGCATCAACGAGCCGATGCGGTCCCCGATGCGACTAGATTTTCTAACCTGCCCAATTCGGCGATTAGATGCCGAATTGGTCTAATGGACCGATATCGGCAGCTAGAATCGGCCCGTGTATGGGGACCTTTACTGTCTAATGTGCGTGAGTGTTATTACTCTCTTTCTCTAACTGTGTGCTTTGAGTGTGAGTACCCACTGGCTTTATATATAATGCTTGGGGTGTCCGTATCCACTGTGTCCACTGTGCTTGGGGTGCTAGATTCTCTCATTGTATAATGTGCTTGGGGTGCTGGACTATCGCTATATAAGATGCTTGGAGTGCTGTTTCCCTACTGCATACACATGGAAAAATTATATTTAGTCCATTTAGCAGAATTTTAAGTCACAGAACACAAAGGTCTGACTGTCATAGAAAGTAACTCAAACTTCTTTTTACCAAAGATTTGGTTGAGGTTGATCTACAGCTTAAAATGTTGACCATTTATATGTTAAAGCACTTATTGTTAGGGATGTTGTAGTTGTTGCAGTGTTGGTTTTTCCATGCCAGCCATATATTTAACTTATAATTCACTTATAATTATCTAAATATATTGTTGCAGTTATTAAACTTGAAGCAAAATTTGATCCTGCTAGAATATTTCTCTTAAAATCTTGTGAAGACATGCTTCAGTGTTGATGGGTTGATGTGTATGAGGTGTATACAGTACATAGATATTGGTGTGGCATGTGAAAGTGGGCATAGCCTAACAGTTTTATCACATAGCATGCAGCATTACTCCCTCCCATTTGCTCCCTCCCATTTGCCCCCCCTCCAAAGCACAACATCTTCTGCTGCTTATAGTCATTTGCAACCCTAAATGAATATCTGTACCTCTATTGTCCCACCCCCCCCCCCCCCCCCATAGCTCCCTATCTTCTTTTCTGCACATGCTCTGGGATGCTGTTATTTATGTGATCTTAGGGACTGACTCGCATAATGTGGCACCAGAATGTAATAATTAGCCCTATAACATCATGTCTTTTTTTCTGCTTGATGATTTTTAATAACCCATAAGCTAAGCATGTACAACATCACTAACACTCAAAAGATGACCTAACAGGATCCAAAATGGAAAATGGCGAGCTCCTGTGGACAACTTTGAAGATCTAGAGCTTCGCTGTTAGTTTTCTCAAACCTCTCTTATGGCATAAGAAGTTCAGTATATAAAATACAGTATTGCTAGCAATATTCATTTTTAGGCATTAGTTCAACTTTAAGCAGAAAAAAGTTGTGTGATGTGGGGAAAAGTTACTAAGGCAATAGACGCAGCATGATGTTGGCCACCTATTTATTAATTTATACCATTAATTGGCATTTTCTTTAGGACCTAAAGAATGAGAAGAAGAGGGCAAGTATGGCAGCAGCAAGAGCAGTACTCGAAAAATGCACTATGATGTTGTTGACAGCCTCCAAGGTATTAGTTTTCTCTGTGATGCTAGTATCATGTGAAACAGTGTAAAACATTCTTCACATTACATTTACTTTGTTATAGATGTCCGTGGGGATTTCTCTCGCTCACCTATGAAAGAACTTAAGCCAGTTGCTAATCAAAAAATATGTGGACTGTTTTTCTTTGGCTATTTTATATCTGTGTATATATATATATATATATATATATATATATATATATACAGTATATACAAAAAATGCAAAAAAATAGCTGCACTCGCTTATTAGAGAGTGCCTGGGTACACACTGCAAAAGAGTAAATATAGACTGTCATATAAAGCAGGACATTCACATGATTTAAAAGTATGGTTAAAAAGAAATAAAATGTATTTGTTATTTCAACATTTCGGAAGATACTTTTAAGTTCTGTGAGTGCCCTGCTTTATATGACAGTCTAATGTCAGCACTAACAGGATTTTCAAAATTCTAAATAAATGGTTTTAGTAAAGAAAAAGACTATACACTTCGGTCCCCCACAGGGACCTTCGTCAGGAGCAATAAACCATATGCAATCAGACCCACTCCACAAAACTTCTTTAAATACCTTGTGTAGTAAAGTTTTGGCGGCCAAGCATTTTGTTGCCAAGATACAAACTGTACACAAAAAGTCAGCACCATGCAGTGATCAAATAAAACTGCACACATGAACACAATAAAAAATAATTGAACTAGAGACAGAGTAATGGGAGGAAAGAGAAGAAAGATAAGTAAAACAGAACAGAGAGGTGCCCACCCAGCCTGATGGTGAATTCTGCATTCACCAACCTCCTTTCAGCAAGGGCATTAAAGAACTGCGTACTGCCTACATCAGGAAAGGACCCGATTCTATAGTTTGTCATACCAAGATAGTGGTGGGTGTGCACACCACAACACACATGGGATATATTTAACATGCTATGTAAAAAGTGGAGTAAAATATTACCGGTGATGTTGCTCATAGCAGCCAATCAGATTATTTGCTTTGGTTTTCTAACTGTTGAAATCTAATTACTGATTGGTTGCCCTGGGCAACATCACTGGTAATGCTTCAGTTCACTTTTAACACAGCATGATAAATATACACAAATGTTCATGGGTCCCTTGCTGCCAAAATCCCTCACTCTGCCACTATATATTTTTATATACTGTATGCTGCCTGCCTGTGAGAGGAGCCTATTTAAAAATATATACAGTACTACAGTATTAACCAATCACAAGACTGCGTGAATGCCCAGTGAGGTAGTAGTTAGTAGTGTATAGTAAAAAAAAATAAATAAAAAAAAAAAATATATATATATATATATATATATAAACAATACAATGTAACTCCAAGTCAATCACACTTCTGTGAAATCAAACTGTCCACTTAGGTAGCAACACTGATTGACAATAAATTTCACATGCTGTTGTGCAAATGGAATAGACAACAGGTGGAAATTATAGGCAATTAGCAAGACATCCCCAATAAAGGAGTGGTTCTGCAGGTGGTGACCACAGACCACTTCTCCGTTCCTATGCTTTGTGGTTGATGTTTAGGTCACTTTTGAATGTTGATGGTGCTTTCACTCTAGTGGTAGCATGAGACAGAGTCTACAACCCACACAAATGGCTCAGGTAGTGCAGTTCATCCAGGTTGGCACATCAGTGTGAGCTGTGGCAAGAAGGTTTGCTGTGTCTGTCAGCGTAGTGTCCAGAGCATGGAGGCGCTACCAAGAGACAGGCCAGTACATCATGAGACGTGGAGGAGGCCGTAGGAGGGCAACAACCCAGCAGCAGGACCGCTACCTCTGCCTTTGTGCAAGGAGGAACAAGAGGAGCACTGCCAGAGCCCTGCAAAATGACCTCCAGCAGGCCACAAATGTGCATGTGTCTGCTAAAACGGTCAGAAACAGACTGCATGAGGGTGGTATGAGGGCCCGATGTCCACAGGTGGGGATTGTGCTTACAGCCCAACACCATGCAGGATGTTTGGCATTTGCCAGAGAACACCATCGCCACTGACACCCTGTGCTCTTCACAGATGGAAGCAGGTTCACACTGAGCACATGTGACAGATGTGAGTCTGGAGATGCCATGGAGACTGCTGCCTGCAATATCCTCCAGCATGACCAGTTTTGCAGTGGGTCAGTAATGGTGTGGGGTGGCATTTCTTTGCGGGGCTGCACAGCCCTCCATGTGCTTGCTGAGGTAGCCTGACTGCCATTAGGTACCGAGATGAGATCCTTTGATGCCTTGTGAGACCATATGCTGGTGCGGTTGGCCCTAATGCAAGACAATACTAGACCTCATGTGGCTGGAGTGTGTCAGCAGTTCCTGCAAGATGAAGGCATTGATGCTATGGACTAGCCCGCCCGTTCCCCAGACCTGAATCCAATTGTGCAAATCTGGGACATCATGTCTCGCTTCATCCACCAACGCCACGTTGCACCACAGACTGTCCAGGAGTTGGTGGATGCTTTAGTCCAGCTCTGGGAGGAAATCCCTCGGGAGACCATCCGCTACCTCATCAGGAGCATGCCAAGGCATTGTAGGGAGGTCATACAGGCATGTGGAGGCCACACACACACACTACTGAGCCTCATTTTGACTTGTTTTAAGGACATTACATCAAAGTTGGATCAGCCTGTAGTGTTTTTTTCCACTTTAATTTTGAGTGTGACTCCAAATCCAGACCTCCATGGGTTGATAAATTTGATTTCCATTGATAATTTTTGTGTGATTTTGTTGTCAGCACATTCAACTATGTAAAGGACGAAGTATTTAATATATATACATATATACACTACTAACCAATAACAAGTAGTGATGAGCGAATTTTTTCACCAGGCAGAGATTTGCAGTAAATTTCGTGAATTTGTGAATTTTTCACCGTTTCGCTGCGAAACAGGTCAGATTCGCTCATCACTAATAACAAGCCTGTGTGAATGCCCAGTGAAGGTGGCCCCAAAAGGGTAGCCCTACCCTGTCATACACAACATTGTTGTTCAGAGTGTAACCTCTAGGACTATTAAACACCTTGCAGTTAGAGTTATCTTTGATAGTCAACGACTTTTGGGTAGGGTAAAGTCGGACATCCCTTTATTTTTACACAATCTGTCTTGTTCTGATTGTTGATTTGTGGAGTCCAAACTCTTTAGAAATAGTCTTATCCAGCTTTATGGACATCAAAAACTATTTTTCAGAGATCCTCAGGCACCTCCTTCTAGCCATGATACACATCTACAAATGTATCGTATGTGTGATCAGGCTTTGCTGGATCCCCGTTCTTTAAATAAAACAGGGTCTCTCACTCGCGCCTGATTGTCATCCCGTTGACTGAAAACACCAAAATATTATAATGCTAAGGATTTACTTACTTTTGCAACAAGCAGATATGTTATCGTTATTTTTAATAACTACATGACCAAATGTATTAATTTTTGTTTCATTTGTTTAACTAGGTTTTTTTCATCTACTTCTATGACTTAAAAATCATATGGTGTTTTAGATGTAAGGTTTAAAAGTTTTAGGTGTCACATTCATATAAAAATATAGAAAATTTTAAATGGTTCACAAACTTTCGAGAGTCACTGTATGTCATAAGAAACTTAATATATCATCATCACATTTTTAGTAATTATGCCACTATTTATTTTACAGACTTGCCTACGGCACCCTGATTGTGAATCTGCCCGTTTTAATAAAGAAGGTGTCTTCCAAAGAATGAGACTTGCATTGGAGCAGGTTGTAGAAATTGTAACTGATTCTCGGCCAAACGGGGAATGTGAAATAGTTCCAATTAGTATATATACTGGAATCAAAGAATTCAAGGTAAAGATCCTGTAATATCATTATACATTATTATACTAGTTGTGGTCATTAATGTTGTAATGTAAGTTATCAGTTAATATGCTATATCCAGCATGCAAAACAGATGTTCAAAAGCCTGTTTTGTTTTTTCAAAATTCGGCTCTAAGCAAGAAAATCTGCTTCTTAAAATTTCAGAGACTTAAAAAGAAATAAAAAAAAAATACCATCAGCAAAGTGTCAAAGCAATTTCCAAGTCACAGTCTTAATTGTTTTCCGTACCTGTGTCTGTAAATGTGTTGACACAGCACCCTGGCTTCTAAAGCCAAACCTAGGCACATTATATTTATTTTTTGTTAATTTCTATTGTATTATTCAATATGAAATGTTGTAGTTGAAAATAAGCTCTATCAGCTTCAGGAATCCGCTTCATAATATAAGCAATGATTTAGCACCAGTTGCACACCTAATTTTAGTTACTATTTCCTATTGTAGTAGTAAGTGTCACTCTGTTGATATGGGGATAATGGAGACCCGCGCTATACACCCTTTCAAATAAATTAATTATTTTTAATACATGCTTAAAGTCAGAATTTAGAGCTAGATTTTACCAACATTTTTTCACTTTCCTTTCTAGAACAAAATTGAGGGACTTCGAGATAACCTTTATTACCTCTCCAAAGAAAATGTCTCCACTATGTTAGAAGTCATTTTAGAGCATACAGAAGATTTTACAGACTCTGCTTACACCAGCCATGAGAACAGAGAGCATATTCTGGAACTCTCTAACCAGGCCAAGAAAGAGTTAGAACAGCTCGTTTCAGTGTGGATGCAAGCTGTAAGACATTTTTAACAAAGTGCTTTGTTTTATGTTCTGCAAAATCCTCATATCGTCATATTTCTACTTTCCTGGGTTAATTTAAATGTCAAATTCTAACTAATTTGTTTTTTCATTTTTGTTAAGGGCAAAATTTTCCCATGTTTATTACCTCTTATTTTTGAATAAGCTACAGTATAACATACAGGTTCTTAATTTAAGTCCTTTGTAATGATATCCCTTTAAAATATAGCTTACTATTGGATGCATGATGTAAAATTATCTCTAGGGCAATTGACTGTTCTGGTCATTTTACCCGAACCTTGCTGTTTCATGTATACTCCAGGACTGAGTAGGACAGGTCTTACTCTTCTGCGTTGGCAATATGCAGTATGAAGTTCTGATACACATGGGAAGCTGACTTGAACACAGCAATAAGTCTATTTTATCATATTTAAGTACAGGTGTCTGATACTTTATCCAGAAACCCATTATGGGAAGGCCTCTCCCATAGACTCCATTTAAGCAAATCCAGTTTAATTTTTAAAAATGTCCTTTTCTTTGTAGTGTAGTGCAGCAAAAACCCAAATGCTTGGTCCTCACTGCGGGGATATCGACCGCCATTCATATGTGTGAGAATTATATTATGTCAAATGTAGACATACCCTTAAATCCATATGCCTCCACCTCCCCTGTGGATAGCACAGCAACCCCCAGCACATAATTAACACACCTTAGGGACCATTTAATGGCTATTTCCAACTACTAACAAACTCCCAGAACAAACCCCTGCCAGGGTCACCTCCGACAGGCAGCATAGGGCAGGCAGAGTATGGCACACACAGGCAGCACTCTGCCTGCCCTATGCTGCCTGTGTGTGCCGCACTCTGCCTGCCCTATGCTGCCTGTGTGTCCCAATCTCTGTCTACCCTATGCTGCCTGTGTGTGCCATACTCTGCCTGCCCTATGCTGCCTGTGTGTGCCATACTCTGCCTGCCCTGCCCTATCCTGTCTGTGTGTGTCATACTCTGCCTGCCCTACCCTACCTGTGTGCGTGCCATAGTCTACCTGCCCTATGCTGCCTGTGTGTGCCATACTCTGCCTGCCCTTAGCTGCCTATGTGTGCCATGCTCTGCCTGCCTGCCCTACCCTGCCTGTGTGTGCCATACTCTGCCTCCCCTACCCTGCCTGTGTGTGTGCCATACTCTACCTGCACTTAGCTGTCTGTGTGTGCCATGCTCTGCCTGCCCTACCCTGCCTGTGTGTGCCATATCCTCCCTGCCCTATGCTGCCTGTGTGTGCCATACTCTGCCTACCCTATGCTGTCTGTGTGTGCCATACACACAGGCAGCATAGGACAGGCAGTACATACAGTGGTGTGAAAAACTATTTGCCCCCTTCCTGATTTCTTATTCTTTTGCATGTTTGTCACACAAAATGTTTCTGATCATCAAACACATTTAACTATTAGTCAAAGATAACACAAGTAAACACAAAATGCAGTTTTTAAATGAGGGTTTTTATTATTTAGGGAGAAAAAAAATCCAAACCTACATGGCCCTGTGTGAAAAAGTAATTGCCCCCTGAACCTAATAACTGGTTGGGCCACCCTTAGCAGCAATAACTGCAATCAAGCATTTGTGATAACTTGCAACGAGTCTTTTACAGCGCTCTGGAGGAATTTTGGCCCACTCATCTTGGCCCACTTTGACTAGGCCACTCCAAAGTCTTCATTTTGTTTTTCTTCAGCCATTCAGAGGTGGATTTGCTGGTGTGTTTTGGGTCATTGTCCTGCTGCAGCACCCAAGATCGCTTCAGCTTGAGTTGACGAACAGATGGCCGGACATTCTCCT
The DNA here is from genome assembly GCF_000004195.4 of Xenopus tropicalis. Lineage (NCBI taxonomy): Eukaryota > Metazoa > Chordata > Amphibia > Anura > Pipidae > Xenopus > Xenopus tropicalis. The sequence continues at coordinate 76,956,697 of NC_030682.2, read as the reverse complement.
TCAGGATTTTTTGGTAGACAGTAGAATTCATGGTTCCATCTATCACAGCAAGCCTTCCAGGTCCTGAAGCAGCAAAACAACCCCAGACCATTACACTACCGCCACCATATTTTACTGTTGGTATAATGTTCTTTTTCTGAAATGCTGTGTTACTTTTACGCCAGATGTAACGGGACACGCACCTTCCAAAAAGTGCAACTTTTGTCTCGTCGGTCCACAAGGTATTTTCCCAAAAGTCTTGGCAATCATTGAGATGTTTTTTAGCAAAATTGAGACGAGTCTTAATGTTCTTTTTGCTTAAAAGTGGTTTGCGCCTTGGAAATCTGCCATGCAGGCCGTTTTTGCCCAGTCTCTTTCTTATGGTGGAGTCGTGAACACTGACCTTAATTGAGGCAAGTGAGGCCTGCAGTTCTTTAGATGTTGTCCTTGGGGTCTTTTGTGGCCTCTCGGATGAGTTGTCTCTGCGCTCTTGGGGTAATTTTGGCCGGCCGGCCGGCCACTCATGGGAAGGTTCACCACTGTTCCATGTTTTTGCCATTTGTGGATAATGGCTCTCACTGTGGTTCGCTGGAGTCCCAAAGCTTTAGAAATGGCTTTATAACCTTTACCAGACTGATAGATCTCAATTACTTTTGTTCTCATTTGTTCCTGAATTTCTTTGGATCTTGGCATGATGTCTAGCTTTTGAGGTGCTTTTGGGCTACTTCTCTGTGTCAGGTAGCTCCTATTTAAGTGATTTCTTGATTGAAACAGGTGTGGCAGTAATCAGGCCTGGGGGTGACTACAGAAATTGATATTGAAATTGAAAATTGAAATTGATAAACCACAGTTAAGTTATTTTTTAACAAGGGGGGCAATCACTTTTTCACACAGGGCCATGTAGATTTGGAGTTTTTTTTCTCCCTTAATAACGTAAACCTTCATTTAAAAACTGCATTTTGTGTTCAATTATGTTATCTTTGACTAATAGTTAACGGTTTTTGATGAGCAGAAACATTTAAGTGTGACAAACATGCAAAAGAATAAGAAATCAGGAAGGGGGCAAATAGTTTTTCACACCACTGTACAATGTATGTAGGTGTGAAGAGGAGAACAATGTGGGTGAATTACAGCCTGAGCCTGAGGCGTGAACACTGCAGGGGGTGAACAATGCAGAGATTAAAAGGTGTAAACAGTACAGGGGATTACATGTTTAAACAATACAGGGGGATTACAGCCTGAATCTGAGGTGAGAACCATGCAGGGGGCCAGTTAATCTCAGTACTGATACCATTTAAAGCTTACTCAAAGGTAAGCCATCAAAGCAGCCAGACAGGTGGGGGGGCCACACAGAGGGGGGTCGTGGGCCGCCAGTTAGACAGCTCTGATCTACAGCAGTGATCCCCACTTGTGGCTTGTGAGTAACATGTTGCTCCTCAACCCCTTGGATGTTGCTTTCAGTGCCCCCAAACCAAGTAGTTATTTTTGAATTCCTGACTTAGTGGCAAGTTTTAGTTGAGTAAAAACAAGATTTACTACCACATAAAGCCTCCTGTAAGCTGATAGTGTGTATAGAGGTTACCTAATAGCCAATCCTAGACCCTATTTGGCACCTCCATGAACTTTTATGATGCTTGTGTTGCTCTCCAAGTCTTTTTACATTTGACTGTGGCTCACGAGTAAGAAAGGTTGAGGACCCCTGATCTACAGACTCCAACAATATCCAAGCAAATGAGGAATAATCTTAAAATAAAGAATATTGTTCCTTAAAATTAGTTCATATCTTTAAGCATTTCTAATTGTAATATATAGTGTTTGATTTAGAATTGCAAAGTATATCTTAAACATCTTACACATCTTTGAAATAAAATCACCCCCTACTCTTGATGCTAATCGTTATACCTTTTGCTTCAGATAGAGTTTACATTGCATTAGTAAGTGTTTTTTCAGAATTATGGTTTGAGTATGCATAGTGGCAGCGCTGATTGTTGAATCACATTTGCCTTAATATTTTAAGAACTCTAAAAACATGTTTAACATTGTTCATGAAGTGGTGTTTAAGATGACAAGTGTTTACATGGCAGTGCCCTTAGGTAATGCTTGTTTAGTACCTAATCTTAAATGATTAATATTTTGCTTTATTTATATAACAACTACATTTTTCACAGGTTTTTATAGAGATTCTTTATTATTTGCATCAGTTACTGTCCAAGTGAAGCTTACAATCAGGGGCCTCTATTGCATTCTCTTATAAGATACTCTGTTAAAAACACTCCCACTGTACAAAATTTTGGGGTTTTGTGGTTCTTTTTTTTATGTGTTATTATAGTTTTGCTAAAAAAGCTGTAATTGCCCTTTAAGTTGCAAGTTTCAGTTCCCCCAAGGGACCTGTTTAGCTTATTAGTTACAATTTTATCTAAGTGCAGGTGTAGCCTGTTAACTTTATGGGCTCTCTGCCAAAAGCTACTTGTTTAATTAAGTTTGCAAAACATTGTATCTTTTTTAGCGTTCAGTGCAGATATTTTTTTACTAAGAATCTATCAGAAGCGGGACTGCTCCGCAAAAATCAAGACAGTTGGGAGGTATGCATTTCTTGGAATAACTTCTGCCGTTTCTGAGCTAATATTTAATGTAGACAAAGTTGGCTGTATTACTTTGTATGTATGAGCATGGTACACCACCCTTCTCTCCACTCCATTCTCTGGGTCCCTTGCCCACATCTCTGATTTGTCAATAGGCCTGTGCAGTCTGCTTACTGTGGGTCAGTGGTAAAAGTGGTGCATATACTTAGTACTTTCTGTATGTGTCATGAAAAACCAAGGTGAATTAATTTTTTATGCGCATGCGCCGCCTACAGTGTCGTAGGGTCTGAGCAGGAGCAATGCATTATGGGAATCCTCTTTACACAGCTCAGCGTTTTTTCTTCCTGTTTGGCTTCAGATCTTCTGGGCTACAGCATAAACCTTTGCAATTACAGGTCTATAATCTATTTATATAATTCTTTAGCCTGAAGTGGTCCTGTAAATAGGCTTTATAAGATATCAGACCTGTAAATCATCACAATATATTAACAAGCCTTCATAAAACACACTAAAATTCCCTAATAAGCATCCTAAGTAATAATGGTAGTGTACCTAACTGTCTGCACATTTTTGTATTATATGTGCTTGCGGGAATTTCCTCTGGGTACTCTGTTTCCTAAACATGTTGACTGTTAAATGGAGCAAGGTTTTAGTCATTTAATGTCTTCAGACTAAGAGGCCCATTTTCTAAAGGTTGTGTTTTTTTTCCTTTCACAATTTGTAATTTTTTTTTTTTTTTCAAAAATGATTTTTTACAGGAAAAAAAACACAACTTTGACATGGATTTTTTAACAATAAAATCTACTCTTATGACTAAAAAACACTTATTGAAAAAATTATTTGAAAATAAAGTGTCAAACTGGCTCTTCAGTGTCCACTGGGGCCGCCACCTTAAGGGCCCACCACACTAACCCCCTTTGCAAACTGGGATAGATATCTTTTTAACCCTTTCCCTGCCAAAGACGTACGGCGTACGTTGTTGCAGGAAAAGGCTTTATCTGACGATGACGTATGCCGTACGTCGTTTGGCAGATAAAGATTCTCTCTGCAGAAGCAGCACATGGCGCATGGTGATGACAGCCTCCTGCGCAATGAGCCAGGGGGGCTGTCATGTCGGCCCTGCAACGCGATCGTCACAGGGCCCCCCCCCCAAGCAGCAGACGGCCATCCATGCGATCTGGATCTTCTGGACAGGTTTATTTGTTGTATTTACACACTTACACTCACTTACACACATTTATACCTACATACAGCACACAATTTAGCACTTTTTTTTTTCTTTATTCTTTTTTTTTTTTTTTTTTTTTTTCATTTTGCACACTAATATACACTTATATACACTCATATACACACTTACATACTGTCACACTACTTTTACATATGTACACACGTGTATACACAAACTTTGTTTTTTGTATTATTTATTTATTTTGTTTCCATTTTACTGCTTGTTTTTAGTTTATTTTCCTTAAAAACTGTTTATTTTGACAGCGTGACTATTGGATCAGATATTCTGCCCACTAATTACATAAGTAGTAGACTTGTGTGACTTATTTTGTTGTTTCGCTGATTTGCACAATTTTTGTGGTTTTATTGCATTTTTATCCCTGTATAAGTGTTCCTGATCTGTTTTTAGCATAGCTTTGCCAGGTGTAACTTTGTTGTACAAAAATAACTTTACCTATTTTGAATTCATCAAAATGTGTACTTTACAAAAATATATGGTTTTCTGGATTTTTCTGTATAGTTTGGGGGTGTTACAGCACATAATACGCTGACAGGGGGCTCTGTATGCAAAAGCTGGGTTTGCAGGCGAGAAATCCATATGCGCTTTTGGGGTCAGTAAATACCACAGACTTTGGTATATCTATGCATATTGGGCATCAAACTGTTCAGTAGACCTTAGGTGTTCCTATTTGTGGTGATTTGCCTTTGTACGCAAGAAATTGTGTGAGATAAATGCGGCAAACTTCAACATTTTTAGGCGATTTTCTGAAATATCATAAAAATCGGCAAACTTAGGAAAGCTTGTGGCTTGGTACTTTGGAGTAGAAAGACATGGGTACCCATTTTAGATTCGGGGGAAAGTGTACTTTCCAAAAATATATGGATTTCTGGGGTGAGCGTACTTTTTTGTAGCATTATCCTACATAAAGGATGTAAATGTGTTGGTTTTGCTGGAGCTGAAATGACAGATCATATGGGGGTATGTTCCCATTGGGACCCCTACATGCCACATATTTGGGTAAACCTATACATATTGGGCATCAAACTGTTCAGTGGACCCCTGGCATTCAAATTCAGGGTGTTTTATCTTGGTACCTAATGCTATGTGGGAGATAAGATGCTGCAAAGTGGAAGCTTTGAGCGGATTTTTGAAAAATGTCATCAAAATTGCTAACTTTAGAAATGCTTTGTGGCTTGGTACTTTGGAGTAGAAAGACATGGGTACCCATTTAAGATAGGGGTATGTTCCCATTGGGGCCCCTACATACCACATACTTAGGTAAACCTATACATATTGGACATCAAACTTTTTTTTAGCATTATCCTACATAAAGGATGTAAATGTGTTGATTTTGCTGGAGCTGAAATGACAGTACATATGGGGGTATGTTCCCATTGGGGCCCCTACATGCCACATATTTGGGTAAACCTATACATATTGGGCATCAAACTGTTCAGTGGACCCCTGGCATATTGGTACCTAATGCTATGTGGGAGATAAAGTGCTGGAAACTGGAAGCTTTGAAGGGATTTTTGGAAATTTCATCAAAATTGCCAGCTTTAGGAAAGCTTTGCAGCTTGGTACTTTGGAGTAGATAGACATGGGTACCCATTTTGAATTCAGGGGAATGTGTACTTTCCAAAAATATATGACTTTCTGGGGTGAGTGTACTTTTTACTAGCTTTATCCCACGTATAATGATGCAAATGTGTTGATTTTGCAGGAGCTGAAATGACAGAAATGATTGATCATATGGGGTATGTTCACTTTGGGCCCCTACATGCCACATACTTAGGTAAACCTATACATATTGGGCAACAAACTGTTCAGTGGACCCCTGGCATTCATATTTAGGGTGTTTTATTTGGTTACTTTATGACCTGTAGGAGAAAAGATACTATAGACTGGCTTTTGAAGCGATTTTTTAAAAACTTCACAAATTTTGATAAAAACCTATAATTTTAGGAAAGCATTGTGACTTGATAGTTTGGAGTAGACCGACAATTGTGCCTATTCTGGATTCCCCAGAATCTGTTCTTTCCAGAAATGTGTAATTTTTTGGGATAAACCTTCTGTTAGTGGAAGTTTTGGCCTTGAAATCTAAAGTATGCAGCTTCGTGAAGCAGTGCTAGGGAAATTTGGCAGTGTACTGCTGGAAGTTTTTGACCTATACAAGTGAGAAATCTCCATAAAACTATATATATTTGGTATTGGCACGTTCAGGAGACATGGGACTTTCCAAATCAGTTGTATTTTTGTGCATAAAATAATACCAAAATTCTACCATATTTTGAAAGCTTAGTTTGTCCTGTAAAAAACAATATATTGTTTTCCTGGGTAAACTAAAAGTCCCCCCGAGGAAAGACCCCTAAAGTGAAACAGTGCAAAATGTTCAAAAACTGTCTGGCAGTAGAAGTTCCACTTTTGTCCAAAACGGCTGGCAGTGAAAGGGTTAAACCTTGCTCTTTAATTTAGCATAAACATACCTTATTATATAGTCATAAGGGTTGTAAATAACAATAACAGGATTTTACTAATGCTTTTGATTTGATTTTCCTGTATAAAAACTGTGCTGAACAGAGTTGAAGATCAATTTCCATAAATGCGTTAAAAGTTAAACATAAGAGCAAGACTGTATTTAGCAAAACCTATTTTAATGGGCAGTTTCCCTTTAGCAGCTGCTACTTGACTAATTCCTTGCACTTTTTATGTGTGTTAATGGCTACTTCACACACAGAATGTGGTTGTGAAGTAAACGCATTAATAATTGTAGCCTGCCCACATGCTTCTGCTAATTAGGACTTAACAACACAGAAAGGGCTGTAAGCAAGACTGGAACCTGCAACAAACTGAAAATAAATAAAGAGAAATTGACATATTTTAAGGATGCAATATCAGACCCTTCAACATTTAAATGAATATAGTTGTGCTTTAAAAAAAACAAAAAAAACCACATGAAATGTATAACATACCAAGAGAACGTTTACAAAATTTTATACAATTGGTACCTAACCCCCTTAAAATGATCACAGATCTATCCAGGAACTGTTAATGCTTGTTGGAGATGTAACAAGGAAATAGAGATATGTTACACATATGGTGGTCCTGTTCTGCCATCCAATCCTTCTGGAATTCACAAGATTTTGTTTTATCCCCAAAAGTGGTGTTATAAACATCTATGACAAAATTCCTAACAAAGTTCTGGAAATAGTAATTTGTAGTTATGTTTGATGTGTTTGGTTTTTTTTTGTTGTTGTTTTTGGAGCTGAAAATTGTATTTATAAAGTTACTGTGTATTTCCTTTCTCAGTGGTGCTATTGATAAAATAAGTAGTGTAATTATTATGGTTTACATGCATTGTAAAAACTAATAAAAGTAAGTTAGAAAAAAACAAAAAAAAAGACATGGCACCTTGTATATTTATGAATTATATATATGTATATACATACAGATATCAGACTCATTATCCAGAATGTTCGGGAATTCCCGATAAGGGATCTTTCCGTTATTTGGATCTCTATACCTTAAGTCTACTAAAAAAAAAATCAATAAAACATTAATTAAACCCAATAAGATTGTTTTGCATCCAGTAAGGATTCATTAATATATATATATATAATAGTATAAAAAAGACCAGCAACTCCGGGATTTCTTGTGAAAAATAAAAACTACTTTGAAAATATGTTTTGATTTTTCACAAGAAATCCCGGAGTTGCTGGTCTTTTTTTATACTATTGGAACCCTTTACCGAGCACCCGAGGTATGTTATGTAGCGGTGTGCCATCCTTTGTGTGTGTATGTATGTATATATATATATATATATATATTATATATATATTATATATACAGGCTGGAGTGATGGCGCACACAGGATTTTCACAAAGGAGTCACAGGATCAAAAAAATGGAATAAAGGTTTATTGTGACCAACGTTTCAGCTCCACACAGGAGCTTTCGTCAGCTACATATATACATATATATATACATACATATATATATACATACATACATATACATATATAGTCACAGCACTCACAGGAATTTTTCATACAGGAGCGACATATGAAGAAAATTAGGTTCTTTATTCAGTCCAACGTTTCAGTTTCTGATTGGAACTTTTGTCAGGAACACCAACACCATAGTGTAATACAGACTCTTAAAAGCCTAAATTTAGAAATCAAACATTACAGGTAAATCAAAATAGAAATTTAAAAGAAAGAGTGCTAGAAATGAGTTTGTGAAGATATAGCCAACAGAATACACATACCTTATGTCTCAGCTCATCATGGTTTTGCGAAAATATAGATTACCCGGTAAAACCTATATGCGTGGTAAAATCCCCTATAACCGACTGTCCACGGATGGATCATGCATGATATAGTACCCCAAGATCCCTGTGTATATGAACGTAGCATTCAGGGTCTCCCCACCATTGCTAGGCAAGCACCCCCAGAGGTGAGTGGGCATGTAGCATCCGTATGCATCGCCAATCGCTGTGTGTTTGCCGCATCTCATAGGACCCAGTTAGGAAGAGCACCTTTAGGGTGGCTGAGAGGTTAGCACTTGCATCGCACACCTTGGCCAACTCACATTAGTCAGATGTCAGTGCCAACGTGCCTTAGAGTATACAACCATTATTACTTCTGCAAGCTCATATTTTAAAGGGATCCAGGTAAAGCGGCATTGCCATTTGCGCCCCTCACGTAGGGGGTTATTTTATGCCATCAGCTCTGCCAAAGACAATCATGGGCTATACCTGTGGGGGGCACTTTTGCTCGAAAATGGACATGATGCTATAGAAGCAGCGGCAGCAGGCGGGCCCCTACATACACCCCCCTTCCTTCTCAATATGCCCTGTGTAGGGCAAGGGATACCCCATGATTGTCAGGGCTGATGGCATAAAATAACCCTCTAAATGAGGGGTGCAAATGGCAATGTTGCTTTACCTGGATCCCCTATAAACTATGAACACGCAGTAGTAATAATGGTTGTATACAAAAAAAAAATGGTGCTTTTATTCAACTTGGTGGTATACCATTACCAATGGAAAAAGTACAGTACTTGCATGATTTGTTTAAAAAAAATAAACAGGGTTTTTTAAACTTTGGTATCTTGTGCTGGTTGCCTAAGCATTAAGCATCTATATTACACTATTGTGTTGGTGTCCCTGACGAAAGTTCCAATCAGGAACTGAAATGTTGGACTGAATAAAGAACCTCATTTTCTTCATATGTTGCTTCTGTGTGAAAAATTCCTGTGGGTGCCCCCACTACCTATTGCTATGCTTGCTTTTTTACTGCACTGGCACCCAAATATCATGTGCTGTTTATTGACATTTACCAATGGAAGAAGCACAGTGATTACACCCCTTCCTTCTCTTTTAAGCCAATCTCTGCTAAGAAAGATTGAATTAATTCTCTTTTATTTATAGAATTAGCAACATAATTTAATTTTGAATATAATTGACTGCACAGTTAATCTGGCTATTTTTTCTTTACAGCAAGCACAAAAAACAAAGGATATTATGGAAGATTTGGAACTGGCTATTCTGAAGATGTGTCAGTGTATTACAGAGCTGAAACGAGAAGTAAGTGAAAAAGAAAAGGTTAATGTTATTTGGTGGTCACAGCACATGGGCAGACTTTTGTGCCTTTTATTTCATATGGGGGTAGTCTTAAAGTTGGTTCAACAACTGGTTAAGCAGTTTTTGATTCATTATTTACTGTAGATAGTAGCACCTGGTGTAATAATTGAGGGCAGAAAGATAAAGATAGAGCGAGACCGGTGATTTCCCAAGATGTTCTGCAGTTTAGATGAATCTTTTTTATTGTTTAATTTAAAAACATCACAGAAACCCTATATAGCTCTGTTAAACAATGTTAAATATGACATTTAGTTTGCTTTGTTGCTGTGATAGAAATAAAGAGATATCAGACAACCTTATAATTAGAGTCTTGTAAAAATAATAATGCCGAAACCCACATATTAATAATGTAATATGGAGTACACTCATATGGGGGGAGAGAGGATAAGATCTCTTCTGCTCTCCGTAGCATTGTTACTTTTTTTTTTTTTTTTTTAATAATTTTCTTCTTGAAGAAAGGCCCCACTGTGTAAAAGCATCTGGATGTTTTTAATAAACTAAGTATCAGAATTGTTTTTCGTTTGTAACATTAACTGCCTTTTCATCTTGCCAACATGTTGTTCCAATGCCACAGAGAGAGTGCTGCCCAATACAGGCTGACCTTTTGTAATGCTAGAGTAAGTCTTTGGTTTACTCCTGCAGTGCCAGTACATCTTTGCAAATATTTAGAGACCAGTGAAAGTTTATTCTATAACAATTAGTTTGTTTCTAGCAATTGATGTAGACTAATAGGTACAATATAAGTAAGGAATGTTGGCATTACAATAAAGGAAATTACAAGATTGGAGTCTCTGTTGAGCTGAGCCCTCTTTACCTTCTGTATCAGCTAGTGTTTGTATGTAATTTGACTGTTTGGTGTGCACATGCCCCTCTGTACAGCACTGTATATTGGCACTTTATAAACACATTAATAATAATTTCATATATTTTATAATGTAACCTTATGGAGATTGTGGAGAAAACGCATGGATGAAACCACATATAGTTTTTATTTGGCTGGTGCATCATATCCAAATGCACTTTAGAATAATTGTAATGGAGTCGTGTTTATTTATTCTGCATAACATGTCTGTCTGAGGCAGACTTCATGTACCTGTTATGGTGGATGTACTGGGACATTAAAAGCTGCTGTCTTGTAATGGACCCACCCATGGGCCTGCCTGTTTTTGATTTTGCCATCTAACAAAGACCGCATCAGCGTAAAGTTCCACTGTATTATCTGGTCTTTAACCAATGGGCCAACAATTGGATCAACCTGATTTGGTCACAGATATGAGTAACCAAATTGGACCCAGATACTTTTGTTTGATGAGGTCTGGCAGTTTATGGCCAGATTTACTTTTTGTATTTATCATTTTCATTGATTGCTTAAGCATTGTCTTTGTGAATTGTTCCATACAATTGGGATTGGGAAAGTGAAGGGGCTCATTTATGATCACTAAATGTTAAAATTGGCACAGAATTGAGGCCGTAAAATTGCCTACAGAATGCAGTTTTGCCTATTGCATTTATCATTACCAAGTCCTAGTGCCAATTTGACCATGAAGTAAAGGTAAGTTCATTTTAATAATCTACAACTAAAGGACTTAAAGATGTACAACTTGTACCAAGTTTTAGTTGCATAAAGTTAGGGAATCGGCACCCTGCAAAAAAAATGTTTGCCCTTAGCTGCCTGCTTCCACCCCCTCCCCCCACCCCATGTGCTCGCTTCAGGTGAAAAAGGAGCTGAAACCATACAGCAGACCCCTGCCATGGCTCTGCTATATGGTAGGAATGCCGCTTTCATACTGTGCACACTTTAATGCACAAGTCCTATAGTTTTAGAAATTGTTCCCCCATGCTTTACTGCTGAAAGGGTTATATTTGTGCAAATGTCTTCATGGAAATCCTTTAGTTTTTACCAATGAGTTTTTACAGTCAGGTAAGGTGAGATCACACAGTGTATAGTATAGCACTGCCAAGGTCAAATAGACACTAGTCACATTGCCAAAATTAGAACACAGACATCCGGTCTCTAGATGTCATGCAACACGATCCTTCCAGATATATAATTCATATTTAACCTCCAAGTTGTAATGAAATGTACACTGCTATGAATCAATACTTTTTATAGTGTGTATGTATTCTAGTGAAATTTCAACTGGCTTTTTTTGAATACTAGTTTTTTTTGGAATACTGGCTTTATAAACATGAAAGTGCAATCATTGCCTGGCATTTTATGCTGGTCAGCAATGCATGACATTAGAATATTAGTGTTAAAAGCAAGTACAACACATCAATTGGACGGAAGTTTAATTATGAAATTTTATTCAGTTTAACATAGAGTTGCAATATGTTTGTTGTAATGCAAGTTCATGTGTTAGGTGTAGGTTAATTTGTAATAATAATATAATACATGAGAGCCATGAATATCCTGTAAATTATATCCTTATAAACAGAGCTTATTCATTTCTGTCATATGACTCATGTATGTGAAACCTGTATTATAATAAATAATGTACTTGTTGTAAAATATGAGGATATTAGAAGTTCCACAACTTGTCTAAAAGCACTCATACCTTATAATGATTATGGAACTCCTTGATTACTTACAATATGCTTATACATTCTGCAATATATTATCCTAGAGTATATGCAAATAAATATAAAACCAGGGAAAAGGATGTCAAAATATTAACAGCTGTGGTACACAGATAAACAGCTTGTCAAACTGGCAATCATCACTGTTCTAAATGGCATATGTCAGCATACTTGATAAGATATTTCATGTGCAACTGTGCAGCTTGAGAAAGAAAAAATGTAGAAAAACATCCCAACCTGATGGCTTCATACACTATTATTATTTAATATTAACATTTATTTATAAAACCAACATATTCCGCAGCACTGTACAATGAGTGGGATTCATACATTGGAAATACAGAGTAACATATAAAACAACCAATAGCCGATATAAGAGGTGAAGAGGGTCCTGCCCAAAAGAGCATGAAATCTACAAGGAGAAAGGGTTGAGACACAGGTTTGTATATCAGAAAAAAAATTGTATGAAGCACGCCTAAGTGCTCTAACACCTCCACCCCAGCTTAAAATACATGACCCTTTTTGTTTTACCTTTTGCAGCACAAAAAAATGTTTTTTGTTTGTAATAATTTATTATTTATTTATTTTTTTAAGTCACATATCTTTGGTATCCTGTCAATGTGTGGTATAATTTCTATTTTAAAAATGTTAACATTCATAGCAAGAACGAGTGGAACTGTACACTAATTCAAGCTTATGTTAGTATGACCCTAAAATGAAAGAGCACAAAATGTTCAAAAAAGTTTTTGGCAATTTGGGTGCACATTTTTGGAAAATCATCTTGCAATAAAAAAAAAAAAAAACCTTTATCTCAGAACCTTTTTTTTGCCTGCTTTTGTCTTTGGAGTAATGCTGGTAATGTTTTTAATTTTAACAGCCCCTTAAAGGAGCAGTTCAGTGTAAAAATTAAACTGGGTAAAATAAAAAAAGTTTTTGAAATGTTTTTCAAGATGCCTAAAACTGCTTCCTCCTTTACAGCTGTCTAAGCTTTTAGCAGTCAGTAACCAATCAGCGACTTAAGGGGGTCCACATGGGACATAACTGTTCAGTTAGTTTGCATTTGAATCTGACCTGTATGCTCACAGACTAACTGAACAGTTATGTCCCATGTAGCCCCCCCCCCCCCAAAGTCACTTGGTAACTAAGCTGAAAGCAGGAAGTAGTTTGTTCTGGCTATTATGTTAGACATCTGCTCACTCCAGGCTTTATAGATTAAATTTTTGCCTAACTATATTGTAAATATTATTTATTTTGTGCAGTCTATCAATTTTACCCAGTTTCATTTTTACACTGCTGTTCCTTTAAGCTAAAAACAAAATTACTTGTACAGGGAAAATGCATATGTTATACATAGTCATGTTCTATCTTTTTATGGGCTGTAAGCAAGGTAAGCAGAGCTTGTGTGCCATTCCACTGCTTGCTCTATTTCAGTACCTTCTCTACACCTATGCCTTTATTTCCCTTCATGCTACCCAGTGATATCAGGCCATGTCCCCCATGTAAGGCTGATGCCACACCAGGCGTAGGGCTGATTTTTTCGGCAAGCGGAAAAACGCTTGCCGAAAATTCAGCCCTACGCCTGCTACTTGTGCCTGCACCCGAATGAATGGGATACGCTTGGGTGCAGGCACATGTAGCCGATATACGCATGAAAACGCGAGAGAATGCAAAGTCTCGCGTTTTCATGCGTATATCGGCTACATGTGCCTGCACCCAAGCGTATCCCATTCATTCGGGTGCAGGCACAAGTAGCAGGCATAGGGCTGAATTTTCGGCAAGCGTTTTTCCGCTTGCCGAAAAAATCAGCCCTACGCCTGGTGTGGCATCAGCCTTATAGATGATTAGCAAACAAACTAGACAGGCAGTATAATATTCCTTAGTAACACCTATATAGAAAGCCAGCCATTACAGCGGTAATATAATTATACATATGTTACATATGTTATGACGGTTACTCTTTAAATGTCCTGCAAATGTGTAAGGCATCATGTGGGAATAAAGAGGGTTGTTTTTGCTATTGCTATGCCTTTATAATTCTAGATTTCCCTCACGTCCCTTGGCAGCACTTACTTAGAGATGTCGTCCACCTGGTAGGAAAACACCCCCTCATCTCCTATAAGTTCCTCTGTTCCCCTCTAGCCCTCAGTGTTTTTTTTCTACCGGAAGGATTACACCATATGTTTTTTTTTGCTTTTGCCTGGGCGCCTTTCAGATGAATGTGCCTCCAGAGATGCGTATGACCAGGGCGCCTTACAGATGTTTGTGCCCCCTGCGTGGTGGTGGACTTACCCTTACGCATTCCCTGTAGTAAACAGGGCTATAACCAGGTCGCCTATCAGATGATTGTGCCTCCTGTGTTGTGTAGCTGGCGGCCGCGGCGCTCCTCCGTGTACAGCAGGTGAAGGCGCGATGACATCATCAGCGGCGCCAGTGGAACGCATGCAGGCGTTGGAACGCAGACTCCGCGTCATATCCAGAGAAAGGGATGCCTTTTTAAACCAGCTAGCATGGCGGCTTGTTGCCGCTCCCAGGGGTACTGCTGGTGGCTCGCGCTGGTCCTGTGCATAGCGTTCCAACTCTGCCAGTAAGTAAGCATCTATGGATGTTTTTTCTTTCACTAAAGCTGCATTTTAGTTCTGCTTGTGACAGGGGGTCGTTTCTGTTTTATGTTGTTTCAGCAATGGCTGACACTGCTTTGGAAAAGGAAAAGGGAAAGACTAAAGAGAAGGCTAAAACTAAAGAAAATTTATCTGAATCCCCTAAAGGGAAAAAGGAAATAAAGAAACCGACCTCCATATCTTGTTTTGGGTGTGATATAAAATGTAACCCTATAGAAGGTGAAAAATTGTGCAGTACATGTAAAGGGAAACTTAAAAACCCTGTTAATTCCCCAGAGGGGGCTGAAGGACTAGTGTCCTGGATGAAGGGAGCCATGATGCAGGCTTTTGAGTCTTTTAAGCAACAGAAGCCAAATAAAGATGTTTTGCAAACTGACAGTCCCTTTTATGAGGATTTCTCGTGTGATACATCATTTGGGGAAGGTACCTCAAAGTTGAAATATGAATCTGAGTCAGAGGAAGGAGAATTTTCAGAATCTGAAGATTTTTTTCCTGTTGATGATATAGGGGACCTAATTGCAGCTGTCAGAGATACAATGGGGTTAGAAGATTCTTCAGAGCCCCCTAAAAAATCAAGCAAGTTGTTTGCGAACATAAGTAAGTGTAAACCATCTTTTCCAGTGGATGAGGCTATTAAGAACAAAATTAAAAGTCAGTGGTCTGTATTAGATAAGAAATGGGCCCCGCAAAATAAATTTTACTCTCTTTTTCCTTTTGATGTGGAAGACACTAAATTTTGGGATGTACCTCCAAAACTTGATCCTCCGGTAGCCCAGACTGTCAAAAGAACAACTTTACCGTTAGAAGACAGTACTGGTCTCAAGGACGCCATGGATAGAAAGGCAGAGGGGGCCCTAAGGAAAACCTATCTGGCAGCAGCAGCAGGTTTCAAGCCAGCAATAGCAGCAGCTTCAGTGGCAAGATCCCTTAAGGTCTGGGTCCTGCAACTAGAGAAAGCCTTAAAGTAAGGAGTCCCAAGAGAAAATCTTTTAGCAGATTTGCCTATGGTGATCTCAGCCTCCGATTTTTTGACAGAAGCCACTTTATCCTCAGTGGATATACTGGCTAAAACTACAGCTTTTGCTACCTCAGCGAGAAGGGCTCTATGGCTCAAACCATGGGTGGCAGATACAGCTTCCAAAAATCATCTGCTTAATCTACCCTTTGAGGGAGAAAAACTATTTGGTTCCCAGCTGGAGCTTCTAGTGGAAAAGAAGTCTGATGATAAGGTGAGAAGTCTACCTCAAGACAAGAGACTATACAAGCGACCTTCCTTTCGGGGGTTTCAGAACCTCTTACAAATATAGACAGGACTGGAGGAGTGGCAAAACATCAAGAGATAGAAATTTTAGCCAATCCAGAGGAAGACCCTCAAGAGGAAGGGGCCGTCCAAATTTCAATCAAAAACCTTTCTCAGCATGACGCCTGGCCAGTTGGAGGAAGATTGAGGTGGTTCACTCAGGAATGGGAAAAAATCACCTCAGACGAATGGGTGTTACAATTAATAAACCTAGGATATTCAATAGAATTCAATGGCCTTCCTCCAGAAAGATTTATAGAAACTTGTTTACCAAAACAGAAGGTTGCAAGACAAGCTATGGAATTAGCAATCCAAGAATTCAAAGAAATGGAAGTATTGATTCAAGTACCCCAAAGAGAAAAATTCAGAGGAGTTTATTCCCCAATCTTCCTGGTACCAAAACCGAATGGAAAATACAGAACCATTATAGATCTAAGATATTTAAACCAATTTATATTCAAAAAGAAGTTCAAAATGGAGTCAATAAGATCCACCCTGTTAGCGCTTCGCAAAGGAGAAGTAATGTGCACTATAGATTTACAAGACGCTTACCTTCATATTCCCATAAGGGAATGTCGCCAAAAATTCCTAAGGGTAGCCATAAAAAGACCAGCAGGAACAGAACATCTACAATTCACAGCCCTGCCGTTTGGAATATCGAGTGCACCAAGGGTCTTTACAAAGGTAATGGTAGTAGTTGCAGCATACCTAAGAACTCATGGTATTGCTATTATTCCTTATCTGGACGATTGCCTACTAAAAGCGGAAACCGATTTGGTGTTACAAGGAAATTTATTCAGAACAATAAATGTTTTTCAGTCACTGGGCTGGTTAATAAATTGGGGAAAATCCAATCTAAATCCTGCAAAAGAAATAAAATTTTTAGGAATGTTATGGAACACAGAAGAAGGAAGAATTTTTCTCCCTCCAGAAAAAAAAGCTAAAAATCAGAGACAGAGTGCGCAAGATTCAAGACAGAAAATTTTCTTCAATAAAACAAGGTCTAGAAATTTTGGGTCTTTTTTCAGCAGTATTAGAAGCAGTCCCATGGGGGCGTGGCCATATGAAAGATCTGCAAAGATACATAAATTTAGTTTGGGACCATCAAAAAGCATCACTTGGAAGAAAACTCCACTGGAAATAAAGAAATCCCTCACTTGGTGGGTACAGCCAAGAAATCTTTCAAAAGGCTCATCCCTGTTTCCAGTTCCTCCCCTAGTCATCACAACAGATGCAAGTGGCAAAGGTTGGGGAGCCCACTTAGGAAATTTGGTGAAGCAGGGAATCTGGGAAAAAGGTATTGGCCATCAGGCAGCAAACTCCCTAGAGTTGGAAGCAGTATGGAGAGCCCTGCTTGCCTTCAAAACTATTATAAAAGGCCAAAATGTTTTAATACATACAGACAATGTGGCAACAGCCTATTACATAAATCACCAAGGAGGCTCAAGAAGCAAAGACCTGGGAATGAGAGTCAAAAAGATCATGTGCTGGGGAGAAAAAAATCTAAAAAGTATACTAGCACGTCATATTTCTGGTCACAGCAATATCCGAGCAGACTTTTTATGTCGCAGGTTGATACTTCCCGGAGAGTGGAGCTTGGATCAAGAAACATTTCTTCAGATTTGCAAAATTTGGGGTTTTCCAGTAATAGACCTCATGGCCTCAAGGTACAATGCAGAGCATCAAAAGTTTTTCTCCCTTACAGCAGGTCAAGGCGAGGAAGCAGTGGATGCACTAGCCCAATCCTGGGATTTCACCCTAGCATATGTCTTTCCACCAATCCCTATGCTAGCAAGAGTGATCAAGAAAATTGCACTTTGCTCAACAGAAGTTATTCTAATTGCTCCTGCCTGGCCCAGAAGGAGTTGGTACTCCAGCCTCCTCCAACTCTCTATCAGTCCTCCTTGGCTCCTTCCAGTGAAGGAAAATCTCTTATACCAGGGACCAATTTTTCATCCAAACCCTGCAGCTTTGCAGCTCACAGCATGGAGACTGAAAGGGATGTTATGAGAGCACAAGGAATATCCTCACCAGTCATTGAAGTCCTGTTGCATAGCAGGAAAGAAATTACAAATAAAATTTACCAAAGAATTTGGTCTTGTTTCAGAAAGTGGTGCTTAGATAAGAAACTAACTCCAGAAGATGTTCCAGTGTCAATCATTTTAGATTTTCTACATGATGGTTTTAGGAAAAAATTAGCTCCGAATACACTTAAGGTTCACATTGCGGCCTTATCAGCTTTCAAGAACATATCCTTAGCAGAGCATCCATTGATCAAAAGATTTGTCAGGGCTGTTGGAAATATTAGACCTAAGACAAATAACCTAACCTCAAATTGGGATTTAGACATTGTGTTAAGAGCCTTACAAAATGTTCCTTTTGAACCTTTGGAAGAAGCTTCCTTGTATCACCTGTCCATTAAAACAATATTTCTGGTGGCAATTTGTTCAGCCAGACGCATAGGAGAACTTCAAGCTTTATCATGTAAAGATTCGTGTCTACAGATTTTTCCAGACAGGATCATCCTCAAAGCAGATCCCTTGTTCAGACCTAAAGTCTCATCCAATTTTCATAGAAACTTCGAAGTAATTCTTCCAGCCTTTTTTGCAGAACCAAAAAATAAGGTGGAGAAAAAGCTACACTTGCTGGATGCCAGAAGATGTGTTTTGCTCTATTTAAAGGAACAGTAACACCAAAAAATGAAAGTGTATAAAAGTAATAACAATATAATGTAATGCTGCCCTGCATTGCTACAACTGGTGTGTTTGCCTCAGAAAGACTGCTATAGTTTATATAATAAGCTGCTGTGTAGCCATGGGGGCAGCCATTCAAAGGAGAAAAGGCACAGGTTACTTAGCAGATTACAGATAAACCCCCATTATATGGGGCTTATCTAGTTACTAGTTATCTGCTATGTAACCTGTGCCTTTTCTCCTTTTTTCCAGCTTGAATGGCTGCCCCGTGGCTACACAGCAGCTTATTTATATAGTAGCTTTTCTGTAGCAAAAACACCAGTTTTTTGCAGAGCAACAGCACATTATATTTTAATTACTTTAAAACACTTTAATTTTTTTATGTTACTGTTCCTTTAAACAGGGTAAAACCTTTTCGTGTATCTCATAACCTTTTCCTTTCCTTTTGGAGAAAAAACAAGGGGAAACGTGCTTCAAAATCTTCCATTTCCAGATGGATAAAACAGGCAATTTCCTTAGCCTATTCTGCTTCAGGGAAGCCAGTACCTCCAAATCTCAAGGCACATTCTACCAGGGCAGTGTCAGCCTCACAGGCAGAAGTTGGAAGCATGTCAATGGACCAGATATGTAGAACAGCTTCGTGGGCAAGTTTCAGAACATTTGCAGAGCACTACCAACTAAACGTAGGTACCCCTGGGGAAGTGGCGTTTGCTAATTCAGTGCTTTATTCTGTTTGTAAAAATACCCCCCCTTGATGTACTGCTACTCAACTCTCTCTAAGTAAGTGCTGCCAAGGGACATGAGGGAAATAACGAATTTATACTTACGTAAATTCCTTTTCCCTCAGTCCCAAAGGCAGCACAATATCCCTCCCTTACAGTAAATATTCTAGCAGCATTGTGTATGTGTCTTATTGCTTGAGAAATCACTGAGGGCTAGAGGGGAACAGAGGAACTTATAGGAGATGAGGGGGTGGAGTAATAAATTGGGGGGGTGGTGTTTTCCTACCAGGTGGACGACATCTCTAAGTAAGTGCTGCCTTCGGGACTAAGGGAAAAGGAATTTACGTAAGTATAAATTTGTTATTTCTTACTCCCTCCTTACCCTGTGTCAAAATACAGTGCCCCCCTTGGATATTAGGTGATATCCATCCTGATTTCTGTTAAGGGAATTGGCTAAAGAAGGGGATATTGAAAGGCTTGTTATGAGTGTGTGAACCTGAGAAAGATTATATGTACTTGAGAAAGGTTCCCATGGTCAACTGGATTTCTAGTTGTGCATGTTGAGCAGTGGGGGACTAAGCTAACTTATTTTGCTTGATTTATTACTACTTGTGGTGAAATATACTGACACTCTTAATAGCATTAAGGATAGTCTGATCTTACCTAAAGCTATTATTTAACTCAGGGCTGTCTACCTTGAGGACTTACAGATTTTGTTTAACACCACCATTATTAGCTAACAAGTTTTGGCTTATGAAGTATAACGGGTGTTGTAGTTCTAAAAAAAAAAAAAAAGAAAGTTGGAATCTGAATTAGCTTTTCCTTTAATTAAAGAAGCCTGGGGCAGATTTTACATGACAAATTAAAAAGCTGCAGTCTGCAAGAGTGAAACAGAGATTCTCTGAACAGAAGTAGATACTTTAGTGTGTGCTCTGCTTTAATGCTCAAAATAAATCTTGCTTTGCATTCACTGGAAATGTATTTTGGTCTGCTAGCTGGAAAGGGGAAACAAGGGCTGCTCATTAGGCACATGACTCATGGAATGAATGTAGGCCAGTGAACCTGAGAAACAGAAGTGTCTATCCCATCATAAGTAAGAACTGGAACATACACATACAGTTGCACATCATTGCCTTTTGATTGCTTTCATGTTACTCTGGCTGTTGATGTAGTCAGCTTAAATAGCTATTTCCCTGTTAACAGCAGTGCTCTGACATTAGAACGTGAATATAAAAGGAAGTTAAAACCTAATTTTTATCTGTGACAGAAAGGCCATAGAATCAATTTGCCTTTCTGCCAATACTGAAATGGATTATGTAGTTGAATTCCTGGAATTTGAAGTTAAGAAGTAGTGACTCATATGCCTAACACATTTGAAAAGCATGGAAGCCAGATTCCTTTCAAGCCAGGTTATTGTGTCCTGAGCCAATTCAATTCCTGAGCAGCAGGAAACATGGAATATGCTGCTACTGGTGTTAAAGGAACAGTCTATTCCCACTGGTGGATTTTGGAGTTCCTCTTCCCTGCCCCATCAGCTACTGTACTGGTGGTTTATGCAATGTATTTTAATAGAGACCTGCATTGTTCGAAAGCATAGTTTTAATATCACTCAACCAATGTTGCATTACAGTTGTTAAAATATCAGTGGTTATAACATAGTAAGTTAGATTGAGAAAAGACATAGGTCCAAGTTCAACCTTAATGTTCACACGCACACACACACACACACACAAACACACACACCCCACACCCCCTTGGTGGTAATGTAATGAAAGATATCGTCTATGGCTACCATAAAGCAAGTATCAAAAAGGTCTACAAGCAAACAAATGTTGCACCCGCAATTACATTGCCCGTGTTGCCTTTTATAAAATTACACCAAATCAGAGATTAGCATAATTAAGCCTTCTGCAAGTAATACAATAAATGCAAATATTTGTCATTGCTTACTGCCAAGGTGCTTAGTGTTTAGTGTAAGTATATACATTTTTTTTATGGCTTTGTTAATAACCTGGAGATTTTGTAAACCTGCAGCACAATATAAATGTCAAGTTTAAAAGGCTGTTTAATAGTGCCCATGTGAACAAATCACTCAAAAAAAGTTCTCCATAGTGAGAACGTCTCTAAAAGCCGTTTTCTTGCAGGAACCATTTTGTGCAGATAACTCTTCTAGTATAATTGTTGGCTGACACTTAGCTTGTACCCTGTCTGCATTCACTTTTTAGAAAAGAGTTAGCTGCATGTGCTGGTGTGCCACTCTTCTTTATGACATAGTCAAGGTAAAGGGGGAAGTATTCTTGGTGCAAACTGGTGTGGTTTAGGTAGGGGGATGAATGTACAGGAATAGTGCATTGGTGCATTTTATCTAAGGCTTTCATTCTCCTTGTTATGTTGGGTTGAAAACTGTTCTTCGACTTTGGCTTATTCTTCCGCTTCTTCTTCTTCTTATTCTTAGCTAACGCTACTCCTCCTACAGTTTTAGAGGTACAACACCCAAACTCTCCACACTTCTTCGCCCTATAGCGGAGCAGTTTGCTTGTGCTTTTCTAAGCGATCCCGCCCCCCGTCTTTTCCCATTGACTTTGACAGGGAAGATTTTCGAACTGCTGCCACACTTACAGATTTGAAGCTACAGCCCCCTAACCTAAAAAAACATAATAATGGGGTCACCCTGAATGAAACTGCGACATTTGTTGGATGACCCCAAAAGTGGGAGGGGCCAACAACAGCCAATCAAATTTCACCCATTTACTTTAATGGGGAAATTGAAACTGCTGCCACACTTACAGCTTTGAGGCTACACTCCCCAAACTTGAATCACATAGTCATGGGGTCAGCCTGAATGAAAATATGATGATTGTCTGGATGCCCAAAAGTGGGTGAAACTGTGAACAGCCAGTCATATTTTACCTAATGATTTAGAGGAAATCCAACCTGCTGCCATTCTCACAGTAATAATGCTGGGGCCCCCAAACGTTGCAGAGTTAGGCACCAGGTAAGAAAAAGTGGGTGGAGCCATCAACAGCCAATCAGAGTTTACCTATTGACTTTCAATGGGGAAATTCAAGCTGCTGCCATTCTCCCAGTATTAACACCAGGGTCCCCAAACTTTTCACGGTTGGTCACTAGGGGACTGCAATTTTACTTTTGAAAAACCGGGTGGAGCCACCAACAGCCAATCAGATTTCACCTATTGAATTTTATTGGTTTGATGCCAGGGTTCCCAAACTTTGCACAGTCAGTCTAGAAAAAGTGGGCGGGGCCGCCAAAAGCCAATCATATTTCTTTCATTGTTTTCAGTGGGGACATTTTTACCCTTTGCCTGCCAATCACGTAGCTCCCACATGCTGGCATAAAAAGGTGTTGAACGCCCAGCACGTAGGAGCTACATTTTCTTTACCTTGTGCTCGTTCTCTGCGCTCGCTGCTTAATCCAAGCGCAAGGTAAAGAACCCCCTAGACAACGAGCAGAGGGGGATTACTAGTGGCCCCTGGGGCGCAAATGGCCAGGGGCCCCATAGAAAAAGTCGGGCACGTAGATTCTACGTGCCAGACTTTTTCTCCTTTCTCCCTTCCTTCCTGAGCGCCACCCCCCCCACTTCCTGTAACGCTACTCACCGTTCCAGCTGCTGTGCCTGCATCTTGTGTCTCCCTCCAGCGATCTTCAGCTCTATGGACCCCAGGTATGTGCTACTTACACACACAAACACACATACACACACATATTACACTAATACACACTTATACTCACACTTACACACACACACACATACATTTTGGGGGGGGGTTGGGGGTTTCACACATTGACAGCACTTATAGCACTTACACTTACTTGCACACACACACACACAAAACACATTTTGCCATGTGTACACACTCACTTACACACTTATGTAATTTTGTAATTTTTTTTTTTTATTGCATCATTTTTATCCTTGCCTGAAAAAATGTTTTATTGCCATTGCATTCGCTAACCGCACTGCGCGCAATACCTTTTGTGTATGTGTATTTTTTTGGTGTTTTTATTACATTTTCTGTGATTTTGGTGCATTATTAGTCATTTTATTGCATTTTTAGCCATTTCATTGCATTCTCAGTTATGCATAGTTGTTGTTTGCTTGTCTGTAAAACTAATTTGCCCAAGCCAGAATACTCAAACTGTGATTCTAACTGCAGATATCACTAAGAAAAAAAAAGAACATTGATTTTAGTTTTTTTGGGGGGGGATTTAAGCGATTTTACTGCATTTCATATTGTTCTTTGTTACTTGTCTAGCACATGGACATTTTGTCTGCTGTATTTCAATTTGGCTTCCTCTGTACCCCACTTAGTTTGGTAAATCTATGCATATTGGGCATCAAACTGTTCAGTAGACCCCTGGCATTCATATTTAGGGTGTTGGTACGTTATGAAATGGGGGGTACATAATGGGGCAAAATGCAAGCTTTGTGACGATTTTCAGAAATGTTATAAAAACTGTTCTGTTTAGCATAGCTTTGTAGTTTGCAGTAGAAAGATGTATTTACCCATTTTTGTTTTGTCAGAATGTGTACTTTTGGAAAATGTATGGTTTTCTAGGGTCTCCATACTGTTAGGGGGTCTTATGGCACATAATACACATACCGGGTGCAAAAACTGCACGAGCCGGAGCGTCATTCGTGAAAATTATTATGCACTATTTTTATTTGGGTGCCCCTGTACTCCACATAGTTTGGTAAATCTATGCATATAGGGCATCAAACTGTTCAGTAGACCTTAGGTGTTCCTAGTTGGGGTGATTTGCCTTTGTATGCAAGAAATTGTGTGAGATAAATGTGGCAAATTGCAACATTTTTAGTAGATTTTCTGAAATGTCATAGAAACCGCTAGCTTTAGGAAAGCTTTGCAGATTGGTACTTTGGTGTAGAAAGGACTCTTTACCCATGTTGGATTTGTCTGAACGTGTACTTTCCAAAAATATATGGTTTTCAGGGGTTACCCTACATTTCTGCGGTTTCTATCCCACATAAAACTGACATGTGTTTATGGATTAGGTAAAGGTAAGCCATGAAATTAGTGTGCACAAGGTATATTTTGGGGTCTCTATGTGCCATGTGCTTTGATAAACCTATGTACAGTGGGCATCAAACTGTTCAGTAGACCTCTGGGGTTCATATTTAGGCTGTTTTATCTTGGTACCTAATCACCTATAGAAAATAAGATGCTGCATATTGGAAGTTTTGAGGTGATTTTTGGAAATGTCATAAAATCGGCAAACTTAGAAAACCTTTGCAGCTTGGAACTTTGGAGTAGAAAGACATGGGTACCCATTTTAGTGTTCGGGGAATGTGTACTTTCCAAAACTATGACTTTCTGGGGTGAGTGTACTTTTTACTAACTTTATCCCAAATAAAATTATATAAATGTGTTGATTTTGCAGAAGCTGAAATTACAGAAATGACGGATCATATGGGGTATGTTCACATTGGGGCCCGTACATGCCACATACTTAGGTAAACCTAAACATATTGGGCATCAAACTATTCAGTGGATCCCTGGCGTTCAAATTTAGTGTGTTTTACCTTGGTACCTAATGCTATGTGGGAGATAAGATGCTGCAAAGTGGAATCTTTGAGAGGATTTTTGGAATTGTCATCAAAATTGCTAAATTTAGAAATGCTTTGCGGCTTGGTACTTTGAAGTAGAAAGACACAGGTACCCATTTTAGATTCGGGGGAATGTGTACTTTCCAA
This sequence comes from Xenopus tropicalis, assembly GCF_000004195.4. NCBI lineage: Eukaryota > Metazoa > Chordata > Amphibia > Anura > Pipidae > Xenopus > Xenopus tropicalis. The sequence goes on along the minus strand of NC_030682.2, from coordinate 76,931,621 downwards.
AAATATATGGCTTTCTGGGTTATCCCACACAAAATGATGTAAATGTGTTGATTTTGCAGAAGCTGGAATGACAGAAATAACAGATCATATGGGGGTATGTTCCCATTAGGTAAACCTATACATATTGGGTATCAAACTGTTCAGGGGACCCCTGGCGTTCATATTTAGGGTGTTTTATCTGGTTACTTTATGACCTTGTAGGAGATAAGATACTATAGACCGGAAGCTTTGAAGCGATTTTTAGGAAATTTCACAAATTTTGATAAAAACCAATAACTTTAGGAAAGCATTGCAATTTGCAACTTTGTAGTTTTGAGTAGACAGGCAGTTCTACCTATTCTGTATTCCACAAAATCTGTTCTTTCTAAAAAATGTATAATTTTCTGGGATAAATCTTCTGTTAGTGGGTATTTGGTAGTTGGTAGTGTACTGCTGGGAGTTATATACAAGTGAGAAATCTCCATAAAACTATATATATTTGGTATTGGCACGTTCAGGAGACATGGGACTTTCCAAATCAGGTGTATTTTCGTGCATAAAATAATTTTTGTTTCTGGTGTATGTGTTTATATTATGGAAAATATATATTTTTTTAATTTTTTAGACATTTAGAAGCCTATATCTTGTTACAGAATTGGAATTACACAAAAATTCCACCATATTTTGAAAGCTTAGGATGTCCTGAAAAAAATGATATATATTTTTCCTGGGTAAACTAAAAGTCCCCTGAGGAAAAGCCCCTAAAGTTAAACAGTGCAAAATGTTCAAAAACTGTCTGGCAGTAGAAGTTCCACTTTGTTCAAAACGGCTGGCAGTGAAAGGGTTAAATGTTGCCATTCTCGAATGTTTAATGTCAGGGTCCCCAAACTTTGCACAGTTTGTCACTGGGTGATTATGTTCCAAGTTTAGAAAAGTGGGCAGGGCCAACAACAGCCAATCAGATTTCACCTATAGACTTCATATGTTTAAATTTAAACTGCTGCCATTCTTTAAATATTAATACTAAGGTCCCCAAACTTTGTAGAGCTAGTCACCAGGTAACTGCGGTTCAGAGTTGGAAAAATTGGGCGGAGCCACCAACAGCCAACCCATTTCCACCCATTAAATTCCATTGGTTTATATTTAACTGATGACATTATTTAAGTATTAATTCCAGAGTTGTTAAACTTTCCAGAGTTACTCACTGGGTATTTGCCGTTCAAAGTTAGAAAAAAGTGGGCAGAGACACCAACAGCCAATCACATTTCACCTCTTTACTTTCAATGTAAAATGCTGTCAATCTCACAATATTTATGCCTGAGTCCCCAAACTTTGCACAGTAGGTCACTGGGGGACTGCAGTTCAAAAATAGGAAAAGTGGGTTGGGCCACTAACAGCCAATCAGATTCCATCCTTTGAATTTAAAATGCTGCCATTCTCACACTATTTCTGCCAGGGTGCCCACTGTTTGTCACTGGGTGACTTCGACTCAAGGTTAGAAAAAGTGGGCACACTCACCAACCACCAATCACAATTTACCTATTGACTTTTATTGGTTTAAATTTAAACTCCTGCCGTTCTGTAACTATTAATCCTAGGGTCCCTATACTTTGCAGAGTCACTGGGTAACTGCAGTTCCAGGTTAGAAAAAGGGGGCGGAGCCACAAATAAGATGTCATTCGTTGACTTTCAGTTGGGAAATTTAAATTGCTGCCATTCAGACACTATTAAAACCAGGGTCCCCAAACTATGCTCAGTGGTTTTACTATATAACTGTGGTCCAAGGTTAGAAAAGGTGACTTCACATTTTACAACCCAACATGAAGTTTGTTCTCAAAGTTCCATTTCTAGTTTCTAGTGTTTCTTATTCCTTTCACAAAAGTAAATTCTAAAGAAGCGATGGTCTGTGGTTTCTGTATTTGCTGTAAACAATGGAATGATTTTATAGGACTGCTTTCTATAAAGAACTGCCCCCTTGTATGCTGTACTGTACTTTTTAGGACAACATGACTGGGCAGGGAAGAGCAGGCACATATCATACAAAATGTAAAAATAAACTATTTTTCATCATAAACCTGTGGTCCTTACATGTATGCTGTATGTTTAAACAGGGTTTATTTACCAGTCTGAGACTTTCTTCTGTTTTTGTCAGCTTCACAATGCAGCTACAGTCCTGGCAGCAGACCTGCTAAAACACCACACAGAACACATGGTCCTAAAAGCTCTAAAGATTGCTGGTACGGAGGGAAACTTGGAGGCAGTGGCAGAATATACCTGCAAGCTAACAGAACAGAAGGAACAACTTGTAGAAGTGAGTATATGTGGCTTTACTGATCTCTGAGGTTTTACAAAATCTTCTTGTTCTGCTGAAGGCCTTAAAGCATTAGTGCATTAATGTAAAAAAATAAGTAACAGGCTTGGTAGCAGCAACTGTACAGTATTGGTGTTTTTGAAACTATGAGCAACTAGAGAATGGGAGAGGAACATTTATGTACAGCTTTCTTTAAAGGAGCACATTTAGGCTAAGTTTTTTGTTATATCTTCAACTAAACTGGGTAAACAGACAAATGGAAGTTGCTCCATGTTTGGTCCTTATGACCAGGGCTGTGGAGTCGGTAGATAAATTCTCCGACTCTCAGTTTCTGATACTTCCGACTCCGACTCCACGACTCCGACTCCTCTGTTTTTAATATGCTAATGCAGTGCTGTCCAACTGGCGGCCCGCAGATTAACTGCATGGTTCTCACCTCAGATTCAGGCTGTAATCCCTCTGTATTGTTTAAACATCTAATCCCCTGTACTGTTCACACCTTTTAATCTATGCATTGTTCACCCCCTGCATTGTTCACACCTCCTGCTCAGGCTGTAATCACCCATATTGTTTGTCTGTTCACACCTCAGACATTGTATGTACTGCCTGGCCTATGCTGCCTGTGTGTAGGCAGCATAGGGTAGGCAGAGTATGGCACATAGGCAGCATAGGGCAGGGAGGGTATGGCACAAACAGGCAGCATAGGACAGGGAGGATATTGAACACACAGGCAGCATAGGGCAGGGAGAGTATATGGCACACACAGGCAGCATATGGCAGGCAGAGTATGGCACACACACACAGACAGGGCAGGCAGAGTATGGCACACAAACGCAGCATATGGCAACCAGAGTATGGCACACACAGGCAGCATATGGCAGGGAGAGTATGGCACACACAGGCAGGGTAGAGCAGAGTATGGCACACACAGGCAGCATATGGCAGGGAGAGTATGGCACACACAGGCAGGGTAGGGCAAAGTATGGCACATACAGGCAGCATATAGCAGGGAGAGTATGGCGCACACAGGCAGGGTAGGGCAGAGTATGGCACACACAGGCAGCATATGGCAGGCAGAGTATGGCACACACAGACAGGGCAGGCAGAGTATGGCACACATAGGCAGAATATGGCAGGGAGAGTATGGCACACACAGGCAGGGTAGGGCAGAGTATGGCACACACAGGCAGCATATGGCAGGCAGAGTATGGCACACACAGACAGGGCAGGCAGAGTATGGCACACATAGGCAGAATATGGCAGGGAGAGTATGGCACACACAGGCAGGGTAGGGCAGAGTATGGCACACACAGGCATCATAGGGCAGGCAGAGTATGGCACAGACAGGCAGCATATGGCAGACACAGGCATCATAGGGCAGGCAGAGTATGGCACAGACAGGCAGCATATGGCAGACACAGGCATCATAGGGCAGGCAGAGTATGGCACACACAGGTAGCGTAGGGCAGGCAGAGTGCTGCCTGTGTGCCATATACTCTTTCTACCCTATGCTGCCTGTGGGAGGTGAACCTGGCAGGGGTTTGTTCTGGGAGTTTGTTAGCAGTTGGAAATAGCCATTAAATGGTCCCTAAGGTGTGTAATTATATGCTGGGGGTTGCTGTGCTATCCACAGGGGAGGAGGAGTCATATGGATTTTAGGGTGTGTCTTAATATGACATAATATAATTTTTTCACATATGAATGGTGGTTGATATCCCTGCAGTGAGGACCAAGCCTTTGGGTTTTTGCTGCACTACCACCATTGTGATAAAATGGGTGTGGTTTGAAGTGGGTGTGGTTTAAAAGGGGGGAGTGGTCAAAACTGGCTTCCATTAGTGGCCCTCCACCATGTATGCGCGAGAAATTCCGGCCCTCGGCACCGCAGAAGTTTGACAGCACTGTGCTAATGTATTTTATACATCCAGGAAGGGGCAGGGGGTAAGGGGCACTTAAAACACAACTGAACTGATAATAAACTGATAGACAATTTTATCTATACTCCTAATGATTTCCCTAGAATCCCATAGTCATGTTTAAAGTTTAAGATAACATTACAGCTGAATTACAGCAGTTTTAAAGCTTCAGTCTTAAACTATTGACTATCCATTACCTTCACGTATACAAGTATTTCTAGTCCTGCAAATTTTTTTTACTTAATTAGTTATCAGTGAGAGTTAGGCTAGGTTCCCAGTGGGCATTGTGTTCCCTGTAACAGAGGAACACGACGCAGTGGAGCTGCCGCACCTTAACTGTGCGTTACGTCCCATTTAGTGAAGCATACAGTCAATGAAAAGCTTCATGGTCACTCAACGTGTTCGTTTATGCACTGCGTGCATTGGGCTTTATTCTTATAGCAGAGAAGTAATTAATTATGACTGTTTGTGAATTGAGACATTTAAACTTGCTTTATTTTATTTTTTTTTATTCCCATTTAAATTTAGTCGGAGTCGGTTCATTTTTTGCCGACTCCGACTCCAGGTACCCAAAATTGCCTCTGACTCCTCGACTCCGACTCCACAGCCCTGCTTATGACGTAGATAATTAGGTTACCAGTCTTCAGATAGACCCCTTGCATAATGGACTTTGGCTAATAAAACAGTTACAAAAAAGGGGGGAAAAGGGGTAATCTGATTTATCTACCTCACAAAGACCATACATGGAGTAGCTTAAATTTCCCTATTTGCCCTGTTTAGCTTAAAAACTTTTCTGTTTTCTTTCTGTGATTAAAACAATAGGCAATAAGAATGTTTGCCACAAGCCTTATTCATTGAACTTATGTTGAACAGAAGGCTATACTGCCTCTTTAAAGGAAAAATATACACCCCTTTTTAATATAAGTTCATTCAGTTGGTCTTATATAAGAAAGTGCATAAATGTTATCTGTACCGAAATAAAAAATAAATGTGTTGTTTGCAGAGACCTAATTGTTCACATTAATCTATGTTCTTATAAGTTACAGTATAAAAGAAATAAGTAGCTAATAGCAGTCACTGACACAAACATATACATATATTTCATATATTACGTATATTGCGTATATCATATATGTGAAAAATTGTCATGTTATGCAATATGAATGACTCATAGGAGCAATATGTATTTCCAGAAAGATACACAGTTGAGAATTTTATTCACAATGTCAAATTGCCGTTAAATGACCCATATTTGCAATAACTTGAAATATCTGTTACATCAAGAGAATAATATATAGCACTTCATTGTATACATCCTCAGCTTTTTCAGCAATTGTTACACATGAATGCACACTTTATTTGCAGCACTTACTCACGATACAAAAATGCATTATATGCCGACTATCATGTTTATTTTTAGATGAGTAAATGCATCCTTTGATGTTGTTACTTCTAGACATGCAGGCTGTTGAGACATGTTTCAGGCACAGAACCTCTAGAAATCACTTGCATTCATGCAGAAGACACCTTTCATGTGTCTGGCCCACAGGTATGTCCCATATGTCCATTATTCTCTATATGTGAGCAAACGTCTGATCAGAATTTTTGCCGGAGGATATCATGTTCATGCCTGAAATTACTTTCTGTGAGGAATTAAAAAAATTATATACTGTATTTTGGTGAGCATTTGAAAAATTGCTCAATCGCTGCTATGTCTGCTTAAGACAGTAATAGGTAAAAACAAAGCTCCTAAAAAAAACAAGTTACTTCAAGGATAAAAACAAAAAAAAGCTAATTGCAGGCAAACGCACATACATAAATAATATTAATAAAAGAATAAAGACAGCTCTCAGTAGTGTAGAATCATTAGCTTCAAACACATCAACCAGGAAGTGCTTAAAAAAAGGAGAAAGTGCTACACATTCTGTAATGGTATTATTTAAGAAGAAGAAGAGAACACACAAGAGAAACTCCCCTAATGTATCACCAATGGTATAATTGCAAGGTTTCAAAATCCTGTTACCAATTAGCAGGCAGGCAGTGAGCAAAATGTGTCTGGTAAGGGTCCACCACAGTGCTCCCCCTCCCGCCTATATACTCACAAACTCAGTGTTAAGGAGTGCTTTTTAAAAGACAACTTGATTCCTCAGCAGTTCAGCAATGGCAACCCATTCAATCAATGTGTGAAAAAACAATAAAAGATTGCACATTAAAATTTTCAATGATTTTAACTATTTATACATCATTAAAAGTTTTAATGCACGATGGTATCTGTTATTGTTGCTGTGTATATTTATATTGGGTATATTTGTCATGCTCTGTAAAAAGTGGAGTAAAACATCACCAGTGATGTTGTATATAACAGCCAATCAGATGCTTTGATTTGATTTTCTAACTGTTAAAATCTAATTGCTGATTGGTTGCTCTGGGTAAGATCACCAGTAATGCTTTACTCCACTTTGTACACATGATAAATATATCCCTTGTGTGCTCTCCCCTTTTTCTTAAATAATACCATTACAGAATGTGCAGCATCATAGTTGCTTTCATTTATTTATTTTTTGTAATACAACCTGCTTTTACTACATCTGCTAGATGATCCATTGTTTCAGCCACTGTAAATACTATGATGGAGACTAGCAGAGGGAATGTAAGCAGCTAAAAATGCAATCCATGGATATCTTGAACAAATTCAGTACTGAGACTACGCTAAAGGTGGCCATACACGGGCCGACTATAGCTGCCGATATCGGTCCCTTGGACCGATTCGGCAGCTAATCGGCCCGTGTATGGGGAGAGCAGATCGGCCTGGCCGACCGATATCTGGCCTGAAATTGGCCAGATCTCGATCGGCCAGGTTAGAAAATCTGGTCGGATCGGGGACCGCATCGGCTCGTTGATGCGGTCCCCGATCCGACTGCCAAGCGAGCGGATCTGCTCGTGTATGGCCACCTTTAATGCTAAATTCAACTGTTCTTTCTAACCTCTAGCCAGCTTTTTTGTAGTGTTACTAGTATGCAGGTTTACAACTTTTCGGTCACAGCTTACATAGTAACATAGTAAGTTGGGTTGAAAAAAGACATACGTCCATCACGTTCAACCATAATGCCTATATATAACCTGCCTAACTACTAGTTGATCCAGAGGAAGGCAAAAAACCCCATCTGAGCCTCTCTAATTTGCCGCAGAGGGGAAAAAATTCCTTCCTGACTCCAAGATGGCAATCGGACCAGTCCCTGGATCAACTTGTACTAAGAGCTATCTCCCATAACCCTGTATTCCCTCACTTGCTAAGAATCCATCCAGCCCCTTCTTAAAGCTATATAATGTATCAGCCAGTACGACTCGGGGAGGGAATTCCACAAATTCACAGCTCTCACAGTAAAAAATCCTTTCCGGATATTTAAATGGAACCTCCCTTCTTCTAAACGGAGTGGATGCCCTCGTGTCCGTTGGAAGGACCTACTGGTAAATAAAACATTAGAAAGGTTATTATATGATCCCTTTATATATTTATACATAGTTATCATGTCACCTCTTAAGCGCCTCTTCTCCAGTGTAAACAGACCCAACTTGGCCAGTCTTTCTTCATAACTGAGACTTTCCATACCCTTTACCAGCTTAGTTGCCCTTCTCTGGACCCTCTCTAACTCAATAATGTCCCGTTTGAGCACTGGAGACCAAAACTGAACAGCATATTCTAGATGGGGCCTTACCAGCGCTCTGTAAAGGGGAAGAATAACCCCCTCCTCCCGTGAATCTATACCCCTTTTAATACAGCTCAAAACCTTGTTTGCCCTTGCAGCCGAGGGTGTATTCCATCTGGCCCAGGTGCCTTGTTTACATTTATCGTGTGTAACCCTTTAAGCACCATATCCTGTGCCAACCACTGTGTAGTTGGAGCTGAGGCAACAGTGCAGCTATTGGGTGGGACTTGGCCCCTGGCTCCTCTACTGTATACACAGAAGAAAAGAACTGGTTAAGCACATCTGCCTTTTCTGTATCCGCTGTAACCATATTGTTACTATAACTCAATGGGGCCACACCTTCAGCCTGCATCTTTTTACTATTAATATACTTAAAAAACTTTTTGGGGTTAGTCTTGGCCTCGGCTGCGATGCGCTCCTCATTTTCTATCTTTGCCTTCCGGATTGCTGTTTTACAACACTTGTTATAGTGTTTATATTCATTAAACGCAGCTGCTGTCCCCTCTGACTTATATTTCTTAAAAGCTTTCCTTTTTTTCCCTATTAACTTCTTTACCTCAGAGTTAAGCCACATAGGGTGATTCTTAACACTTCTACTTTTTCTTATTAATGGAATAAATTGAGAACAGTAATGATTTAATATCATTTTAAATGACAACCATTTCTGCTCTGTGTTTTTATCAGAAAACATAATGCCCCAATCTATGCCCTGAAGCGCTGCCCTTAAGGAGCTAAAATTTGCCTTCCTAAAATTCATTGTCTTTGTTGCCCCCGTGTAAATTTGTTTCCTGCCCCAAACATCAAATTAAATAACATTATGGTCACTATTACCCAGGGGTTCAACCACTTGCACATTTGCTATATGTTCTGGGTCATTAGAGATCACTAGATCCAGTATAGCATGGTTCCTGGTTGGCTCCTCAACAACCTGTGACATAAAGTTGTCATGCAGCAAGTTTATAAACTTGTTCCCATTTACTGTCCTGTCAGTACTATGGCTCCAGTCAATATCAGGGTAATTAAAATCCCCCATTATTATCACTTGCCCCAAACTAGCAGCCTTTTCTATTTGCAACATGAGCCGGGCCTCATCCTCCTCACTTACATTAGGGGGTCTATAGCATACGCCTACAATTAGTTTGGTAGCTTCTTTACTATCTGTGAGAAGCTCAACCCATAAGGATTCAGCTCCCTCTGTTACCCCCATCACTTCCTCTTTAATATTTGCTTTTAGTTCCTGCTTAACGAACAGACACACTCCTCCTCCTTTTCTGTTGCCCCTGTCCCTCTGAAACAATGTATAACCCCCAATATTAACAGCCCAGTCATGCCTGATGCCATAGGAGATTATTGACCATCAAAATCTAATACCAGAATGTATTTTTACTCCCCATGCAGACATTTATGTGCGAAAATAGTATTGTTACCCCCAATTGAAGTGCTGGCTCCATTAGCCCATACATCCAATGGCAGAAGCAGTTTTATTGTGATTCAAGTTGTTATTGCTATAAAAGGTGAAGTAAATATTGGGACTAAATACATATGTAAACAGCATTTAATTTTACTATTTTTCACAAATGCACATCAAAACTAAACTTTTCTCAGCAGAATATTAAAAAGAGCAGTTCTTAGTGTAATAATCATTAATATGAGAAAATCAGTCAGAAAGTTTACAGTATAACCTTCCCCCCCAACCCCAAAAAAATGTCAGTGTAATTGCAGCCATGAGTTGCCCCTAGTGCATTGAGGAAGATTGGTACCAAGAAATGCATTATTATTGAATTAATTGATGATAATTAATATTGTATAAATATACTTGATTACTGATATTACTTTATTGGCCATATTACATTGAATAATTAATTCATAAACTGCTAATAATTACAGTTGTATATGAATAATTGATTAGTTTGGTCATTTGCATCAGTGTCAAAAAAATCCACCAGATTTCAGCCATATTATATAGGTGTCATACATGAGTGCCAAAACAGTAAAAATTAGCAATGATTTAAAGACAATTTCTAAGAACTTTAGTAAATGTTCTTGGCAATAAAAGTTAAAAAGACAGCAGATTCCACATTTTACACTTGCTAAAGATAGAAATAACACAAGTGAAATAATAAAGAAACCAGATGACATTTTATAATATTCTACATTTAATGAATAGCCATTGTTGAAATTATATTCTCAACATGATTGTGCACTTATTCTGTATTTTAGATTGTGTCTGCAGCAGAAACATTGGCTCTTCATCCAACCAGTAAAATAGCTAAAGAAAACCTGGATGTTTTTTGTGAAGCCTGGGAGTCCCAACTCAATGACATGTCTGTTTTGCTGCGGGAAATTAATGATGTGTTTGAAGGAAGACGAGGTAAGGAACATGTCAAGGCAAAAGGAATTTGAAAGAATGGCTAATTTTATTTTTTTGACCTGTCCTGATTTAAAAGAAATTTTTTTGTTTGCCATTGAGTATAAAAGGGTTTGTAGTCATAAGTTTAACTATGTACTTGATAATGTTCAGTTTAAAAAAGATTTTATAAAACAACTTTTTATTGATAATAATAACTTTTTATTAATAATAATTATGGTTGCTTGTGGCTATACAAAAAAACTAAGTAGCTGCTTTATGGCTTACTTGCAAGCACCTTTGTAAGGGGAAAGTAAGTTAATCTAATGATTAGTCTACAGAAAAGCACTCTGTTTAAGTAGCTTCTCCTTATGTGAAATCCACTACTGAAAAAAAATCTATAAATAAACAACTAGACCCCTGATCTTTTTCTTGCTTTTTTTTTTTTTTCCTTCCTCTCGAAAAAGATACCCTGGGAGGTAAGGATTAATGCTAACATTTAAATTTAGATTAATTTCTCAGATCACAAAATTGTTTTAGAAATCCAGTCAGGTTGTCTTAGTCCAGTCACCGTGCATCTTAAGCTTCCGCTAAATCTGTATGTAATTTAGAAATATAAGGCAATAATTTTTTTCGTGGCCTGAAAATAATTTACTGGTATTTTCCTACATTATTTGGCAGATGTCCATATGAGAGTAGTGCTAAGGTTTCCAGAGACCTATATGTACAAATTACTTTATGAACATCAGGAAAATGAAAAATAATTTTCTTCTTAGTTTTCACATAAAAGGAGCAACATTTATTTAGAATTTTATATTTCTTGCATTATTTATTTGATAGAGGGGAATGTTTTTTTTTACAAAATATGACATATTTTCCAGAAATGTTTTGCACAAAAATGTAAAATGTTCAAATATCTGCTTTACATACTAGGGTTTCTAGTGTGTTAGCTTCGATTCCATTGCTACTCTATACTGTATCTGGTGTAACAGATGGTACACCTCTGCCTATGAGTGTCAAGATAATTTATACGTAATGATGAGCTAAATTTTTCACCAGACATGGATTTGTGGTGAATTTCTGTCTTTTTCTATTGGCAGATTGACCTTGAAATGTAGCCAAACCTCCTTTATATAAAAACCAATCAATTTTAGTTATAAAGCAATCATACATCATCAGACACTGTTTATATTTTAAACTGGCAGAGTGATAATGGGTCAATACAGGAATCAATTAAGTAATGTAACTCTTTGCTATACAAATAAATACTGTCCGGAGACCACAGTCAATCAAAGAGAGTAAGTAGAAAAGGATAATCTAAAACACACAAAATCCATGTGTTAGTCCATACTCAGATCAAAGGATATTATTTCAGTAACCCCCAAGGTATAATTATAGCAGCCAATTAAATAAAAATGGCAAAAAAGGCAAGTGTTTATTCAGGCCCCTAGGGGCTAAAGTGTCTAGTTTAGAAATCCACCTGTTCTTTAGTCCCAAGAGTTTAAAATTTCTGTCACCTCCCTACTTTTTGGAGGCACAAAATCATGGATGTATGTATGTATAACTTTATTTATAAAGCGCCACAAGGGTACGCAGCGCTGTACAATCTTACAAAAAACAAAATTACACACAGGAAGGACAAGTGTTATAATAAATAAATACAATAAATATATATAAATGCACAGGGAATAAGTGCCATGTGGTATGAGACACAGTAGGAAGGAGGTCCCTGCCCCGTAGAGCTTACAATCTAAGTGGTTGGGTGAGACACAGTAGGAAGAAGGTAATGTGCCAAAATTGTGGTAGCGAATGTTAGGCCTTGTGGAGCCACAGGGGCATCAAGACACCACAAATGTGCTTAAACATAACAGTCTATATCTAGCCTTATAGTGATGACCAGTGTGTGGGTGACTGAATACAGACCCCTGCACATCCCGCCACAAGTAAGACAACCATTGCATTTATAGCAGCCAAGTTAGCTCAACATACTCAACCAAGTGGGGGATTTTCTGTTGGTTTGAGGTCCTTTACCATAAGTAAATCACCTATGTTTCTGGCCCTCTGGTAGCCCATAGTTGTTTTTGAAATCCCTGTAAGCGTACAGTCTGATCTAACTATTTCCCATCTGTCCATCAAGGCATTTCTTATCTCCTTGCTGTCTAGGTAAAAGGTATTGGCGAAAATTGAGGGAGGTGTATCTTCAGACCAATTCAGAATTGGTCTGAAGGACCCGAATTGGCAGCTGAAATCTGTCATGTATGACCACCTTTAAGTGGAATGATAGTGTATAGGCTGGCAACATCCAAAGATACCAGGAGGCACAATGGACAAATCCTGTAGTAGATTAATCATTAGGTTAATCAGGTGGGTACTGTTGCATAAACAAGAGTCCATGGATTTGATACTGGATTGTAAAAAATAGTCAAGATAATTGGCAACAGACTGGAACAAAGAGGCCCTGGCCATGATAATGGGTCTGCCAGGTGGGTATGTAGTGGATTTGTGGATCTTAGGGATGGTGTATGTAGGGACCCATAGGGTTAAGCTCCCTATGGCTTTAAACCCTACCTTTTCACATCTTTTCTGTTATTGGGCAAAGCCTCTGTACTCAGGTTACAGTTTAAAACACTATATAGGTTTAGTCTGGTTGTACACGCCTCCTGCAGACTGATATAGTGTCTAGCAGGAGGGTGCGACTTCCTCTTTGGCTGCAGGCTGCCTTCCAAGCAACACTCCATTGAGCCTGGGAGCAGACAGTAGGCCCCAGAAGCCATTGTACACCAGAGGATACCATCCCTCTGGAGAAATTAGGGGACAGGGCCCCGTGAACGAGGAATTAGCCAGCACAGCAGATTTTGTCAAAACACTTTCTAGGAAAGTGACATAGTTAGCTCTAGTAAGCAAGGGCAGTCCTAATAGCCCCATCAAGGAGAGTTTTAGATATGGGAGTATTTCTCCTATCTGGCAATGTTGCCTCAGTGTAGGGCCACGGAGTAGAGATAGAGACAGGCATAGAATAAACCCTGATCCCTACTCACCCAGAGGACTCTCAAGCTAGGGGTTATCAACCTGAAAGAGCAGATATCTACCCAGACTACCTCCAAAGGGGTATTGGCTGAAAGGTGTATTTCCCTGCCCTGACTCTACCAAGAGGTGGGATAAACCGGTGTACATCCTCCCTTCTTCCTCAGAGTGTACTTTATTATACCATCTATATCTGCATGCAAATGTGAGTAACCCTGTGAGTAAATCTGATAACCCTGCATCCATCTTGTCTTGGACAATAAACTTGTTAATAGTTCACCGCAAGTACCTTTCTGGCATCCATATTTACTGCACTAAACTGCACAGCTACAGTGAGTTGTAGTGCAACTACACCCTTAAGCTCCGGTTAGGTCTCTTCCACCTAAGCGAAGGCCCATCCTAAGAAAGAGAGTCGCATGTAACACATGCTCTCCATATAACTACTAGCCTGGTTTAACCATTCATAGCCAAGCAAGTGTTACATGTATATGTTAGGATACGTAGTAGTTGGAGGCATTGAACCAAACCCAGCCTAGGCTTATTTAGAGCATAGCATCTAATTTGTGTTTATATTCAATAGCAGGGTCCCTGCAAAGCTTACGATAAGTAACTGTGTCGGCCAATTGGCTCAATAATTCAATCTTGGTCAAGGAGCACAATAGCCACCTTATGTCAGCCTGACAGATGATCAAACTTTTATCAGACTTCATAGATATAGATGTCTATAAGTTCAAAAAGGTTTGAATGATACGTGTGTGTGTGTGTGTGTATATATGTATATGTATATGTGTATATATATATATATATATATATATATATATATATATATATATACACACACATGCTCTTACCAAAGCATACCTCCCAACATTTGGAAAATGGAAAAAAGGAACAAAAAGAAATGCTGTGTGTAGCACGGTTAAATTTTTGTGACCGCTCCAATTTAATAAAATTTGGCAGGTTATTTAAAGTTTGAACAAATTTCTGGGGGTTTTGAGCTCTTGTTTTATGTGTAATTACAGTTTTGCTAAAAAAGCTAAAATTGCCTTTTAAGCTGCAAGTCTCAGTTCCCCCAAGAGACCTTTTTAGCTTATTAGTTACAATTCTTAACTATTCTTATCTTAGGCTGATGCCACACTGAGCGTATGGTGTATATTTTCGGCAAGCCAAAAATTGTTTGCCGGAAATACCGCCATACCCTCCTACCTGTGCCTGCACCTGAATGAATGAAATACGCTTGGATGCAGGCACATGTAGCCGATATCTGCTGAAGATACAAAGTCTCTCGTTTTTTGGCAGATATCAGCTACATGTGCCTGCACCCGAGCGTATTTCATTCATTTGTGTGCAGGGGCAAATGTAGAGTAGCGGGGCATATTCTCGGCAAAAAAAAAGGAAAAGGAAAGGCTAATAAAGAGTTAATCTCAAGCTGCAGGCATACCTTCAGTTCTCTCTAAAGTGCCCTTAAGTCTCCCCATATTTCTCCCGTTCAGATGATCAAAAGCCTCATAGGGAAAAAAAACTCTGAGGTCTGTAAAGAAAGTTCCCATAATGCATCGCTCCTGCAGCAAGACCAAGACCTGTGTACATGCTCAGTTAGTAAGACTATGAGGAAGCTTACTGCTGATTGGCTCAGATCCACGGGGGGAGAGTGAGTTCTTAGCATTCTTGAGGGAGGGGGGAGCAGGAGAGGGGAGAGAGCTGTGTGCAGGCCCCGATTTGTGGCGAGGCCACAAAGGCCAGGCCTAGGGCGGCACAAATTTAGGGGCCGCATGCGGGGTGCGATTGGGGGGGCGGCCTCGGGGCGCCTGGGTTTGAAATCTGGCCCTGGCTGCGTGTCTCTGGCACAGGAAAACAAAGAGACAACAAATCCTGCTTCTTTTGTCAGAGAACTCAGTGCAGCGTTTCTGTGAGTGCTTATGGCTGTATTTACATAGACCTTTCTGATAAAGCTTACTTAGTTTTTACCTTTCCTTCTCCTTTAAGTTTGAGAAACTTTGTCACTTTTTTAACATTCAGCGCAGGAGATCAAAGAGAAATGAGAGACTTTTCAGGCTAAGCTGTTATAATCGGAACTGTCCTGTGAAAATCGGGACAATTGGGAGGTATGCATACACTGTCAGAAGCATTAGGACTGGACAAGGCTACATTTTTGGACCGGGTTAGCTGTTCTCTTCTCTACTACTCTTTCAGAATCATAGTGTTCACAGTCTACTAGCCAACTAATGTGCCTTATCCTTTCACAAATATGATAATGGTTGGGTAGCATGTTATTTACATGTGACTGGGTAAAATTAGTTTTCTTCTATAAAACCTAAAATATAGCCCTGATTTTTGGCAAAAAAATTGGCAAATAATCAAATAATGATAAAGTAGCTGTATAACATCAACCCAGGCTGAATCTGCTGCAGTAAAAAAATGCAATCTAACTTTATTACTTTGCTTAACTTTCCTTAAAGTTCAAGTTTTTTTTTAGTGATGCTCCCTCCCTGTCTTTTTTCTCTCTAGCCAAGCATGTGAAACACAGTGGTGCAGTGATCCAAGGTCCAAAGTCTGATTATTCATCATAAGTGGGACACAGTGACAAATAGCAGTATGCGACACCCACACCATTAAATGTAACATATTTTTTCACCATGGAAACAAAAACAAACTGTGCCAAAAATTACTTTTATTGGATCTGTCAACATAAACCAAGTAGACAAGTGGCTGCCTACCAAACAGGCAGTATTATTCTGTGTTAATACAATTAAAGTGGCACTGGCTAATATATTAGGTTGCCATCATATGAGGGAGGGATATAAAGGCCATATCACATTCCATTTTGCTCTGGGACACAGTGCCAGGCCTCCCAATAGCTCTAGGTTTAATATTATTACTAAGGAAAAATGTATTTTAAAATATATATTTTACTAGACATGCAGCTTTCAGCTCTCTCCTCTCTGCTGCTTCCCCCTCCCTCAGGAATGCTAAGAACTCACCCCCCCCTTAGGAATGTGGATCTGAACCAATCAGCAGGAAGCTGACTCATAGGGGCACATTTACTAATCCACAAACGTCCGAAAAAAGCGTCCGAATGCGTTTTTTTCGTAATGATCGGTACTTTGCGACTTTTTCGTGAATTGAAAAACACAAGGTGTGGCGCTATATAAATAAATGATGATTAGACAAAGAATGCAAGTATTCTGCTAATGTTTACACTTTTATCTCTTCCAGGAGAAAAGCGTGCCTATCTTTCACTTCCAAGACCAGGGGTAAGCTATACATTGTCTTGCTTGGTTTTATATCTAATGGTTAAAAATCTGATTTGTTTTTAAAGACTGGAGGTTTGGCAATAATACCATAGAAAAAATGGTTGTTAAATCTTTAATTTATGTAGGGTAGCATGGGTGCTCAGTGGTCCTGATTGTGATTCTGCAAAAGTTTGGATGTTCTCCTAATGTCTGTCAGTCCCTTTTAAGTACTCCAATTCTTCTCCCACATACAGGCAAGTTAATTGACACATGATAACACTGACCTTTGAGTGTTTTGTGTATGCGAGAGGGACCATTTCATGGGATGCCATGTATTGATGCTAATAATGAACACTTTTAAAAAAGAAATAAATAATATAGGCATTGTTGCTTAAATTGGTACTTAAATTAAACGATAATAAAAAAGAAACTTTTAAACATATTGTGGGAATAAGTATTTGTACATGTTTAATTCAGCAGAGCTAACAAGATGTATTTGTACCGGTCCAGATTTTTTTCCAGTAACAGAAGAATTTTTATTAAGAAAATACATTCTTTCAATTCAAATTCAATTCAAAAGACTTTATTAATCCCAAAGGGAAATTGTTTATGCTCGGTTACAGGTGCTCCCAATTATCTAATAAATAAAAAATAGTAAATAAATAAGAAAGAAAAACCCTTCCTAAAACATATTACACAGATAATAAACCTACAAGCAACCACTTATGGGTATTATATATGTGTATAAAAAATACAGAGAGAGAGAGGAATTATACATTTTTATAGCCGTATGGAGAAAAGATCTCCTGTGTCGCTCTGTAGAGCACCTAAAAGTAATCAGTCTCTGGCTAAAACTACTCTTCTGCTCAGCAAAAACACTATATAGCGGGTGAGAGGGATTATTCACAATGGATTGTACTTTACATAAAATCCTTCTCTTAGCTATTGCATCCTCCGGCCTTTTTAATAAGCTTATCCAGTTTGTTCTTGTCCGATACCTTAATATTACCACCCCAACAGACCACCGCGTAAAAAATGACACTCGCCACAACGGTTTCATAAAACATAATGCTACAGACGTTAAAGGACCTGAGCCTCCGCAAAAAAGTACAACCGACTCTGCCCTTTTTTATAGAGTGCCATTGTGTTAAGTGACCAATCAAGTTTATTGTCCAAGTGGACTCCCAGATATTTATAATCAGAAACCATATCCACTATCTCCCTCTTGACAGATATAGGAGTCACATGAGTCTTGCTTCTCCCAAAATCTACAACCATCTCCCTGGTTTTACTGATGTTCAGTTGTAAGTAATTACACTCACACCAAGAAACAAAGTCATCCACTACAGATTGTACTCAGAGGTATCGCCCTCCTTTATACACCCAACAACCACAGAGTCATCAGAAAACTTCTGCAGATGGCATGACTCCGAGTTATATCTAAAGTCGGATGTATAAAGTGTAAAAAGAAACGGAGACAGTACGGTCCCCTGGGGAGCTCCCGTACTACCGATCAGGGTCTCAGACACACAGTTCTGTAGTCGGGACATATTGAGGAAGACAGGTCAAATAATCCATAATCCATGAGACCAAGCGGATATCGATGTTTATGTTCCTTAATTTCTCCCCCAATACTGCCGGTTGAATGGTATTAAAGGCACTGGAGAAGTCAAAGAACATCATCCTTACGGTGGTCCTAGACTTATCAAGGTGAGAGTAAGTACGATGTAACAAGTGTATTATGGCATCCTCAACTCCCATGAACGGCTGATAGGCAAACTGAAGAGGGTCCAGAGAGAACTTCACCAAAGGACGGAATGCATCCAGGATCAGTCTCTCAAACACCTTCATAATATGCGATGTTAAAGCAACAGGCCTAAAATCATTCTGGGCACAAGGACGTGGTATTTTAGGTACCGGCACAATACACAATGTTTTCCACAGTGCAGGAACCCTCTGTAAAGACAACCTCAGGCTGAAGAGATACTGAAGGACACCACATAATTGAGGAGCACACGATTTCAGGACAATCGGAATGATCTTATCCGGACCTACAGCTTTTGTAGGACTAATTTTACTCAGGCCATATTTAACCTGCTCTACTGTGATATTAATTACTGGGAGTACAGAAGTACTGACTGTTGCTGTTCCCTGTGTAGGGGGAGACCTAGGAGCAGTAAAATGTGGATTACGGCTAAAGCTGGGAGAGGTATGAGACAAAGGGACATCAAATCTATTAAAAAAGGTATTGAGGTCATTTGCACGTTCCACATTCCCCTCAATAGCCTGGCCACTTGTCTTATAGCCAGTGATGCTCCTCATGCCCCTCCACACCTCTCTCGTGTTATTCTGATTCAGCCTTTGTTCCAGTTTTCTCCTATATGACTCCTTCCCCTCCTTAATTTTACCAGTTAACATTTTCTGAGCCTTCTTCACCGCTTCCCTATCACCCGACCTAAAAGCACTTTTTTTTGCGTTTAGACACGCCTTAATATTCTTGGTAACCCAAGGTTTATTATTAGAGAAGCAGCAAATATCTCTCAGCGGCACACAGACGTCAACACAAAAGTTAATATACTCCGTAATGCAATCCGTCATTCCATCAATGTCCTCACCATATGGTGCACTAAGAACCTCCCAGTCTGTGGCCTCAAAACAATCCTGTAACATAGCGATGGCTCCTTCTGACCACTTTCTTACACTCCTCACTATGGCAGGCTGTCTCTGAACCACAGGTTTATATATTGGCATGAGGTGGACCAAGCTGTGATCCGACCTCCCCAGGGGGGGGAGTGCTACAGCACCGTACGCACCTTTAACATTAGCATACAGCAGATCTAATGACCTCTTCCCCCTAGTGTGACAATCCACATATTGAGGGAAAGTGGGAATAGTCTTGGTCAGCGATGTATGATTAAAATCACCGGAGATCAAGAGAAAGGCATCAGGGTGACGTGTCTGGAGTTTGGCAGTTACAGAATAAATAACATCACACGCAACAGCGGCATTCGCGGATGGAGGGATATACACAGCAGTTATTATCACTTGAGAAAATTCTCTTGGTAAATAATATGGGCGAAGTCCAACAGCCAACAGTTCAATATCTGGACTACAAACACACTCCTTAACAGTCACATGGCCGTGGTTACACCACATATTGTTAATGTAGACAACCAGCCCCCCTCCTTTCCTCTTTCCACTCTCCCTCCACGTCCTGTCACTCCGTATAGCACTGTAGCCGTCCAGAGTAATATTAGAATCAGGCACATTACTATGTAACCAAGTCTCTGTAAAACACATCAGACTGCACTCACGGAAGATGTTTTCAGTCCTTACCAAAGCGGTCAGCTCATCCATCTTATTATCCAAAGATCTCACATTGCCCATTATGAGAGACGGGACATACGGCTTATAAGTTCTCATCCTTTCCTTATACGCCGCCCGTTTCTCTTCCTCTTTCACTCCTCCACGCCACTTCCTTCCACCTCTACAACCCCTTAGCGTCCTCCTCCGTATCTCCTTTGGAATGTTCAAAATCTTATACAAGATCAGATCTCTAGTGCCGGCCGTCTTCAGTGCAATCAGCTGTTCCCTGGTGAATACAAAGGAGCCGCCTCCTTGCTGTTGTGCACTGATCACCCGGAACGCCAAGCATGTAATTAGGATTAAAATTACATAACTAAAGACAATAACGCCTTCAAAACGCATGATATGAAAGGGTGACTTTCCTTAATAAGTACAAAATAAAATTCTAAATAAATAATAAAAAGAAAATATAATAAAAATAAACACACTAACGATCCAAGAGCAACTGCACCAAGCTGCTGCACGCTCACGCATGCGCACACATTTCTAAAGTTCTCCATTAATAAGCCTATCCTGCAATAACGTTTTTATTTGTAGTATTTTATTAGAAAGTACCACTGTAAGATGTATAGTTCAGGCCCATGGTGAGGCCGTAGGAACAGTGATTCTGATAAATTAAATTAATGGACATAGAGCCAAAGTTACTGGTTTGCTACTTTTTGTCAACTGTTTATGACATCATTTACAACATACTGTTTGTTCAATGACTACTTATCTTTTACAACTCATATGTTATACTTTATCAGCTGTCCTATGTTGTACTATACATCATGCATTCTCAGAGGTGCTAACAGCATTTACTTGTGCCTAAAGTCATTTATTACTTTACATTCCGGGCAAATTAGCATATACCGTATTTTTCGGACCATAAGACGCACCGGACCGGAAATGAAGAAAAAAAGATTCTGAAACAAATAGTGTCCTAAAATATTTTATGTGCATTAAAACCCAACCTGTACCAGCAGCACCCAACATATTGCCCCCATCTGTACCAGCAGCAGCAATCAAGAATTGCCCCCATTTCCTGTAAAAGCAGCCTACCTGCTCAGGCCTCAGGATGGTTTTCCGCGCCGCACCACAGCGCCTCTGTCCCTCTGGCTGCCTTAGTTTGATATAGCCTACAGATATACTTTAAAAAAGGTTTTTTACTTGCCCGTGTGGTCTCTGTGCAGGGCCCTCCTCTATATACCGGCGCTTAGCTCTGGCGCTGTGCACATGCACAATGACGCGCATGCGTATGGGCATGCGCGTCATTGTGCATGCGCACAGCGCCAGAGCTAAGCGCCGGTATATAGAGGAGGGCCCTGCACAGAGACCACACGGGCAAGTAAAAAACCTTTTTTTAAAGTATATCTGTAGGCTATATTTGGACCATAAGACGCAGGGACTTTTTCCCCCCACTTCTGGGGGAAAAAAAGTGCGTCTTATGGTCCGAAAAATACGGTATGACACATGACAAGTCTCACACCATATTAGTGGTGCCGTATTTACACACATAAGTGTACTTCGCTTACAGTAATGTAATTTACTTGCTAATAGAAGAAATACAGTAAACTCAAAATAGAGTACAGGATATCTACTAATATCTAATTGATTCACAATATAGTTTGCAGCAGTAGGCCAGTTAAATGTTTAATCATAACCTGCTACAGCAGTGATCCCCAACTATTGGCTAGTGAGCAACATGTTGCTCACCAACCCCTTGGATGTTGCTCCCAGTGGCCTCAAAGCAAGGGCTTATTTTCAAATTCCTGACTTGAAGGTGAGTTTTTGTTGTATGAAAACCAGGTGAACTGCCAAACAGAGCCTCCTGTAGGCTGGCAGTCCACATAGGGTCTACCAAATAGCCAATCACAGTTATTATTTAGCACCCCCATGAAGCTTTTTCATGCTTGTGCTGCTCCCCAACTCATTTTAGATTTGAATGTGGCTCATGGGTGAAAAGGGTTGGGGACCCCTGTGCTACAGAGTCAAAATAAAGCAGGCAGGCAGGCAGGATGATGCTGTCTTAACAGACCAAATGTACTGACTTATCTGCTCAGTACTCTGCTTTTGTAAGTGGTTTCTTCCCCTTTTGCTGTTCCTAAAGGCTACTACTACTGGCCTGATTGACCAAGGGATCTTCTTGATAACTTTGAACATTTTCTATCATCAAAGAGGTCTCAAGAAACATCAAACAGTAAGCAGACAAAAAAGAAGTCATATTCCCACTGACTTACAAAGGATTTAGATATTTAGAAGTAGTAAACACAATCCCCGATTGTATGTATTTTTGATTTATTCTCACCCCAGTATAAATTCCCAAATGGCTTGCCACAAATTTGTAAAGTAAGAGCGTTGGTGCATACAAAATATGTCCCCCATAGAGAAACATAATGGATCAGATGTAATGTAAAAGCATCGGGCAAATACTTTTAAGGCAAAATTATAAATCTTATTTAAAAACAATGTTATGAAAAAATCATAATTGCCATTCATGCCAAATGGATAGTGAGAGTAATAATCCATTTTTTTAATGGAAAATTCTTGGTTAAATCACCTGCTCTCCTACCCGAAGTAATACCTTGAACCATAAAAAAAATCCAAGTTAGAGAGAGAGAACACTCAAGAAGATGTTTTGCTACGTAAGTCACTGATTTACATTTTATATTATTACTATACTCACGTATTCCATCTTTTAAGGCTGTCTGTCTGTCCTGTGTATTGTTTCCCACATTTTTTACAAGAAATAAGTTAGATCACATAATGTGTATTGCAATTAATATATTGCTTGTTCTTAAATGTTTTTCCAGTAAAATTAATAGAAAAAGTATCTCCTTCCTTAATATATTTGCAAGTTATGCATCTACGAGCACCACATTCAAAAGAATCTTTAAATATAAGCCACATTTTATTTTCATTGGATGGAGTATGAATATCACTTGGAGACAAAATATTCCCAAGAGTACGGGATTTTTTAGAAATAAAAAAAAAACCATTTGTAAAACCCTATCCAATAAAGGATTGGTTTGTAAAATAGCTATTTTTTTAATAATCATCACTATCTCATTATATTATGGGCTAAAAGTCAATACACAGGTTACAGGATTATCTGAGGAGCACACAGAAGAAGGAGAATCTAATATAGTCCCAATATACATATTCTGGATACAAGGCAGGACAGGAGGCCACACCCAACACACACAAACACACAGATTGGTGCTAAGAAAGTAAAAAGTACAAAGCCCTTGCCGAGCAGTGTATGACTTCCTACTTTCTGCAGCATAGCAACCATGTGACTCAGTTGCTATTGTGTGCTGAAATGGGTGGGAATTGCAGGAATTGTGATCTAAGTTATGTGCATTCACTGCTTAGTCTAGCTAATGCGCAGGACCGGTCCTAGGCTGATTGGACCAATTGTGCCCAATCAAACCCCGCGCTAATGGGGGCCCCGCGCTGCATTGACAAACAGCAGCTTTTACTCCCCCCTCCCTTCCCTTCCACAGACATTGAAACTCATTTCTCCCCCGCTGAGTTATTTTTTTAAAAAAATTCTGTGCACGGACTTATCTTATCTACACGAGAGGAGAACTCCTTCACAGGGGGCTGTGCTGCAATGTGATTGGACAGTTTGCACAGAGTATTAACTTTGAACCTCTGTGCTCAGGGAAATCCCTATGCTGCCCCCATAGTTCTGAGGACTGGTTCTATTGGGTAAGGACAAGGGCACCCATAGCACCATTTCCACCTTAACTGCAGGAAAATGCAGGAGTAGGAATTTTCCAGTGATTATGCTATATTGCTGCTTATAGTGCTTTGTATGAGCCATTTCCCATGCTTCTTGATTAAAAGCAGCACAATTCAGCAGGAACAGCCCCCTAAGTTTGCTCTTAGCCTGTACAGAGAGATACCATAAAACTATGGGGGCAGCATAGGGATTTCCCTGTACTAAGCACAATTCAGCAGGAACAGCCCCCTAAGTTTGCTCATAGCCTGTACAGAGAGATACCATAAAACTATGGGGGCAGCATGGGGATTCCCCTGTACTAAGCACAATTAGCAGGAACAGCCCCCTAAGTTTGCTCATAGCCTGTACAGAGAGATACCATAAAACTAAGGCAGCATAGGGATTGCCCTGTACTAAGCACAATTCAGCAGGAACAGCCCCATAAGTTTGCTCCATATGATGGCTACATGAAAGCTGGTCAGTGCTGCTCTGTTCTGCTAGTGTTGGGTGAGTCAGGGAATAATGGGAGTAGGGCAAATTGCATTCTTTCCATGGGCATGGCAAAAAAAATTTTTTATGTGCGGCAGAACTTTTTGTCCCTATTCACATTTTTTAAATGTTGGGAGGTGTGCCTGTATTAAGCACAATTCAGCAGGAACAGCCTGAAAAACTATATAACTATGGCAGCATAGGGATTCCCCTGTACTAAGCATAATTCACAATGTACTAAGGGGGCTCCGCAAAAATGGTTCCAATTGGGCCCTGCAAAAATGGTTCCAATTGGGCCCCGCAGTTGGTAAGAACGGCCCTGCTAATGTGCATGCTGCGATGTATTGGTATTGGTATTAGTGCAGGAGCGCTGCGTTATGGGATATTTGGGTAATGTTTAAATAGCTGAATGTGCAGCACTAGTACTGCACATTACACATGACACAAGAGGTATGCCTGTCTATTGAATTTAACTTTTTGTTAGACTTTCCTTGTCCTTTAATGAGATAGTGGGCGTGTGAGGAGGTAGCATTTAGAATCATGTTGGCTGCACAGTCTTTCCTAAATAGAGAAGTATTAATTATTTCACCAACTGCAAATAAAGACATATCTAATAGTACCATAGATGTAGGATGTTTGTGTTTATTAAATCTCAGATTAATTATATTAATACAAACCAACTTAAAGAACTCTTTTAATGAGTCAGAAAACAGACTGTATTTGTCTAAATAATAAGAGAGGGCTTCCAAACCTAAAGTATGTGTAATACATGACCACAAAAGTGGTCTAAAGTGACACAAGAGAAAGAGTTGCATTTGAATTCCCCAGGGAGCCTATACCTGGCACTTTGGGTTTCCCCAGGGGTGGTCTGACTTGTGTATCTTTGGCAGATGATAAAAGATTGGACAAACTGGATACTGTAATTTAAGATACAGAGCTGTATCATCCGTAATTACATCTCTCTCTCAAAACTTCTTGAAAATACTTAGGCAGGTTACTTTTTATTTGGTAAGTATTCACATCATGTAATTAACGTTCAGCTTCATTAAAATAGTCTATTCTATTCAGACTTACAGCACACCCACCTTTGTCTGCTGCATATATAACTATATTTTCATTATTTTGGAGGCCTTCTAAGGCTATACTATCTACACAATTAAGATTTTGTTTTTTATTTCTAATTTTATGAGTTTGTTGTAAATTGACAAGTTCCCTCTCCACCTGTTTCTGAAGCAGTTTTATGGTGTCATCTAAAAAAATTTAGATTTTCGTTAACATTTTCTATTTTCTTTAATCAGTAAATCTCCCACCTTATTAGTCTCCTCATCACCTTCTCCAAAAGACACATAAAGGTTTATCTATCTTGAAATGTATTTAGACCACTTAGATGATTGTAAATGACAAGAGTGTGGTCAATATTGGAAGAATAATTAGAAGAAGAAATGGACAGTGTAGCTAGGAAATCATAGGTGGGCTTCTACAAAGGGGTTGATCAAGGGGAGGAAGGTTTCAAACTGTAAATGTAATAATTGTCCTGTGTTTTACCCATTCTTGCTGAATGAAGCTGATACAGCCAATAAATGTATTCTTACTTTATATTGTAAATGGCCAGCTACTGGAGGTAATGAGTTAAAGAAACAAAACAGCTAAGGCTGGGTGGGGGCACACAGTACATTTTTTTTTTTTTGCAGGTTCAGAGGAGTGGATGTGCTCCCTTACATACCTCAGTAAAACTGCATTCACACAGCTACCACCTCTGCTCGAAAATGCCTGCTTTTGCAGGCGTAAGGTGTACCTGTCAGTGCAGTTTTACTGAGGTACGTAAGGGAGTGTATCTGCTTTTCTCAGCCTGCAAAAAAATTCTCCACGCCGCCTTCTCAGCCTGCAAAAAGAATCCTCCATGTGCTCTCAGCCTAAAGCAGAAAAGACCTCACTTGTCGCCAAATCTGTAATAAAATATTCAAAGTTTGCTACTGCTCTAGTAACTCACAACAAGCACAAGGTAGCATCTACTGTCTCACCTGTGTAAAAAGAAAGAACTGGTGGTTATGGGTTAGTAGACATCAGTCCCATAGACTTAGAGCCATGCTTATCTGCTGGAAACCAGCCCAGCTGATGAATCATCTGTATTTTACTGAAATTAAGTGTATAACACTAAGGGGGGCAAATTTATTATGCTGTGTAAAAAAATGGCAACAAAATTCAGCATACCTTGCCAGGCTTCACCTTGGAAAAAAAAAAGGTGTAAAATTGGTGTAATTTTTTTAAGTGTGTTTTCTTCCACCGTAACTTAAGTAAAATTGGCATAAAATCTGGTGTTCAGAAAGCAAACTTCTACATTTATTTTACACAGCTTTTTACATTGTTTTTTCTGCGAATTTCATTTTACACAGCATACTAAATAGGCCCCTAAATGTTGTCTATCGCCAGCATATTTCCTTTTCCTTCCCTGTGCTAAGAAGGAGTATATCAACAGCATGATATGCTGATTTCAAGTGTTAGCCCAGCCATCTGGAAACGCTTGCATTTGTCAGCTCTGATTACTTTACAAGTTCCAGGGCATATTAATCTTTGCCAAGGGGAAGTCTGATAACTACATGCAACGGAAATTTAATACAAGCCAAAGCCAATCTAATCTTGCCACCATTAGTCAGAACTGTGGGTGCTTGAAACTCAAAATAAGCATCAATAGAGTGCAATTAACATGTGCCGATATTGTTATTTTAATGCCTTTTAAGAACTTATTGAGGGGTTGTCAAAATGATCCCATTCTTAAAAACTGCTGGCATCAGGAGGAAACATCTGTTGAAGGAAAAGAGATTATGTATATCAAAAAATGGGTTATCAGATAAAGTATGCAGTGGCCAATTGAAAGGAAATAAGTCAGCAAATTTCAGTTTCCTTTACTATATGTAGAACCCACAGCCTTGGGGAAGTAATTTTCCCATTATTTCTAACTAAATCTCTCTTATTATTTAATATATTTTAGTTTTATACATTACTAGGAATATAGAAATGATGGTGAAAAGTCATTTGTATAGGTAATAGAATAACTAAAAGCAATTTATAGAGCAGCTGAAGAAAAGCAGTGGTGAACTTTATCTTCAGCAGTTGAATATTTTTTACAACAATTGTCAAGTTGACTATATATATATATATATATATATGAGTTGACAAGGTAATATAAACAGAATAGTTATTATGCAGGTGTTTCTCGTGTGCCTGCTACGTGGGAGCAACTGCCTATTCCAAAGGGAGAGGTACTTTGGGGCAGGTAGGCTGGGAAAGGGTATTTCCTCCAGAAGTGGAGTGTGGAACTGAATCCTCAGAGAGACTGAACCAGTAGTGGCTAAAACCCCATATTTGAACTTATAAACATAACATACATACTTACTTATAAAGAAATCTTTCTTGCTTTTTGCTCTGCAAATTCTTTCAAGATACTGTCAAAGTACAAGTCCTTTGTTTCATCACATGCTATAGATAATAATGCAAGGCTGTTGAGTCTCTCTTGAAGCATGTTTGACCTTAGATATGTCAGTTTTAGTTTGGAAAAACTCCTTTCCCCTGACACAACTGTTACTGGTATTGTCAAAAATATGCGTTGAGCAATAAATAAATTTGGGAATGCAGTAGCTCTTTCATTTAAAGTAAGGAATTTCAACATTTTCAAAGGCTTTCCAAAGAGTGAAGATGGAAGTATTGGCTTTAGCGCGTCCATTTCCAGCATATGACCTTCTATATCTGCTAAATTTACAGACTTGACAAGTCCACTGCAAAAGAAAACGACTGTGACTGTGGGTCATTTACTCGACATCTACAGACAGAATATTCTGCTTTTATTGCCGCCTTTTTGAAAATGATTTGAAAAGTGCATTAAGTACTACTGGATTTAACAACTGGCCCAATATTCACACTAGACTGGCAGAACATGAAAAATCAAAAGTTCATTTAGTGGCTACACTAAACTGTTGCAAGCTTCAGAGAAGACTTGGTGCTGAAGAAACTGTTGACAAGGTCCAACAGAAACTGATCAATTACAAAAAAAAGAGATGGCATCAAGTTTATGAAAGATTAGTTGCTGTAGTTCAGTTTTTATCAGAGCGTAATTTGGCCTTTTGTGGTTCTGTTGAACAGCTAGGAACTTCACACAATGGCAACTTCCTTGGGATTTTAGAATTGTTAGGAAAATTTGATCCGGTAATTCAAGATCACCTTAGACGAATTTCCTCCAAAGAAATTTATGAGCACTACCTTGGCAAACGTATTCAAAATGAACTCATCAGTATCATGGGAAATGCAGTGCAAAAGAACATAGTTCATCGCATAAAAGCATCAAAGTATTTTGCTGTCATTCTTGATTGCACACCAGATATCAGCCACCAAGAGCAAATGTCCATGACAATTAGATATGTATCCGATGGTGCTTTCCCTAATACACCAGCAGGTATCTATGAACAGTTTATAAAGTTTTTGGATGTGAAGAGCAGCACTGGAGAAAACTTGTACAATGTGCTTAAGAAGGAACTTGAAACCTTAGGATTGGACTTAAATATACGTGGTCAAGGCTACGACAACGGGGCAAACATGAGAGGAAAGAAATCAGGTGTTCAGGCTCGACTTTTACAAGAAAATCATCATCATTTTACACCATGTGCTTGCCACAATTACAATCTAGTCCTAGGAGATATGGCCAAAACCTGCCCTGATACAATGACTTTTTTTGGAACTCTTCAGCGTCTTTATGTAATTTTTTCTGCGTCAACAAAGAGATGGGCAGTTTTTCAAAAGCATGTGAATGGTCTCCTGTAAAGCCTCTCTGTGAAACAAGGTGGGAGTGTTGAATGCAAAGTGTAAAGGCTGTCAGGTATCAAGCTGGTAATTTCTATGATGCGCTTGTAGAAATAGAAGAAACTTCGGATTATGCTCAGGCAAGAAGTGAAGCTGAATCATTAGCTCATCAAAAGTTACAAGTTTCTTGTTTCATTGGTTCTCTGGCATGATTTATTATTTCAAGTAAATTTTGTTAGCAAAGAATTGCAGAGCAACACAGTAGATCTTGGCACAGGTATTTCCTCATTTGAGAAGCTCTTAGACTGGCTGAAAAACAATATGCTGCAGATTTGGAAATTGCACTCACACATGTCAAACAGATTGCTGGATCCAGGTTGCTGGATCCAGGTTGCTGGATCTGTTACATTATTTTGATTTTCTAAAACGGAAAAGTTTAAACCTTGGTCTTGTTCTGTAAGGTCTGCATTCTTGATGTCACTGACTTCTGTGACTTGACTCTGATTGGAAGTTACATCAGCCTCTTGATATACGTCTTTGTCATCATCTGTTTCATGAGCTTCACTGCTGCTTGCTGTAGGATCTTCAGGTTCTGGTAAAACATTTTTTTCTCTTTCAACACTTCCCTTTATAAGGTCTGCGTCTGCCTCTTCACATAACTCTGAATTAGGTCTTCTCAAATACTTATTTAGAGCACCTTTTTGCTTTTCATTCATTAGCAGATTTTTTTGTATTGCTTATTTTTCTTTTCATATTGCCACTGAGGTATTTTCTGCCAATATCTCTAGCTCGCTTTGGTTGTGGCATTGTTGTGGACCCTGAAACACGAGATATTTAGATTTAACCAAGTGTTTGTTGCCATCAACCTATGTAATGCAGTGTAGAGCCTGCAAAGGAATGGGATCTACTGTGCAGAAATCAGTTATGCAGAAGTTCAGACGAGCTGCAATGTTCTGGTGTATGTACCAAATAAGAGGATACATTTTTGACTTATTAGAAAAAAAAATCCATTTGACTGGGTCTTTATTTTATGTTAGCGGTTATCTGGTTCCTAGGGTCCAAATTACCTTAGCAACCGGGACTTGCTAAGGTAGAGCTGCAATGAGAGACTGAAATATGAATGAGAGGTTCTGAATAGAAAGATAAGTAATAAAAAGTAACTACAATAAAATTTGTAGCCTCACAGAGCAATATTTTTTTTGGCAGCTGGAAAGTGTCCGAAGAACAAGGCAAATTATTTTGTACAGTTTTTGAATTATGAAGACCAGTTGAAAATTTGCTTAAAATTGGCCATGCTACAACATACTAAAAGTTAACTTAAAGGTGAACCATCCCTTTAAGGGGCCAATATAAGAGTGCTTAGGCCTTCGGGCACCAAAACCCACTCTCCTGTGGTTTCTTCATTCAGATATTATGTTTTTTTCCCTGATTTTCATGACAGTGACAGTCGGCATATTAATTCAGTGAGTACTAGACAACCAAATATATCATCCACTGAGAGCAGAAACAAATCTTGCACAAACAGCTTGTTCCCTCAATAGCATCACACACACTCACACACTGAAAGTAGTTGTGGCAGCATACCTCCCAACATGAAACAGTTAAAAGAATGAGTTGCGCTGCTAACTGCCACACATAAACACAGCAACAAATTTTTTACCACCCACCCAAATACTATGACCATAAATATCATTATCAAAAATCCCATTTAGCAGTTCACCTTTAAATAAACTTAGTATAATGTAGATATTATTATGAGACAATTTGCAATTGGTCTTCATTTTGTGTTTTTTTTTTAATTATTTGGGTTTTCATTCAGCAGCTCTCCAGTTTGGAATTTCAGCAGCATCTGGTTGCTAGGGTCCAGTTTAACCTAGCAACCAGGAAGTGGTTTTAATGAAAGACTGGGATATAAAAGGGACTAAATAGAAAGTTAAGTAATAAAAAGAAACAGCCTCACAGAACAATCATTTATGGACTGCCAGGGTTAGTGTCCCCAATTTAAAAGCTGAAAAATAAAAAATGAAGACCAATTAAAAAGTTGCTAAGAATAGGCCATTCTATAATATTAAAAGTTAACCTGAAGCTGAACCACTGCAGAAATAACCAGGAAGCACTCAATTAACCCCAGACTTGCCAGCAAAATAACTGTAGAAATAGCCAGGAAGCACTCAATTAACCCCAGACTTGCCAGTAAAATAACTGTAGAAATAGCCAGGAAGCACTCAATTAACCTCAGATTTGCCAGTAAAATAACTGTAGAAATAGCCAGGGAGCACTCGGTTAACCACAGTAAAAATAATGCACAATGGATATATGAAAAATGAAAAAAGGCACTAGAAAAAAAGTTATATTGGATTGGGTCCCAATTCCCCAATCATCATGCTCAACCAAGATTCTAAGAAAGAACAATATATAAGGCAAACATAAGGCATAAAACGCACAAACAATAAATAAATAAATAAAATAAAAACTGACTAATTTACTGCACAATAGTAGGAGGTGGAGGTGGGAGCTGGGAGGAAAGTAATTAACCAGAAATCAATTCCCAAAGCCAAATACTGATGACTTACTATATACTTAATATGAAATTATATGGCTAAAGCAGGGCAGAGTGTGTGAGGCCAGGCCAGGGGCAGGCGGTGAGGAGAGAGGAGTCACAGTCCTGACTGTGACCCTCCGACTTACTACTTGTTGTGCTGCATGTGGACAGACCAGGGCCAGGCGGTGAGTGCATCCAGGGAGGGAGTAAGCGCTGCCAGGGCACAGGATGGAGTAGCAGCTGGGTGGTGGTAGCGGTGCTGGTGTGGAAGAAGGTCCGGAGCAGCTGGTGGTAACGTGGTGTGCCGGTGAGCTGATGCAATGCAGCGTCATGCGCAGCCATTTTGTATGTGCGCAGTCAGCGTGGCAAAGCAGATATATATTTGCTTGGACCGCACCATTTCATAACATAAACGGGGGTGGCACGGGAGGCGCTAAAATCAATCAATTCCGGGGTGCGGGGCCCAATTGCGGGTAATAGGTCCAATCGGCCTAAGGCCGGCCCTGTTGGTAGTAATTTAAGTGAGCATGATAGTAATACCATGTAGTGCATAAAATTCCTGTAGGATTTTGGGAAGTGCATTGGTAGACTGCCCAGATGTTGTTTTGAGATTTGTTATTGGTCTATAGTCTAGCCCAGGGATTGCCAACCTTTTTTACCCCGTGAACAACATTCATCTGCAAAACTTGCTCACGAGCAACACAATACGTGAACAGTAGCGCAAACACAATTTTTAATAAGAATAACAATAATAAGCATATACACTATATTAAAATGATATAGAATATCAAAATATCAGTGTGAAATCTGGCACATGTTTCCTGCCAGTTCTTGAAAATCTTGGGTGTAGCTGATGGGAAGCAATATGGCACACTGGAGCTCTGAGGGTACCGATGGGAAGCAATATGGCACACTGGAGCTCTGAGGGTACAGATGGGAGGCAGTATGGCACACTGGAGCTCTGAGGGTATAGATGGGATGCAGTATGGCACACTGGAGTTCTGAGGGTACAGATGGGAGGCAGTATGGCACACTGGAGCTCTGAGGATACAGATGGGACGCAGTATGGCACACTGGAGCTCTGAGGATACAGATGGGAAGCAGTATGGCACACTGGAGCTCTGAGGGTACAGATGGGAAGCAATATGGCACACTGGAGCTCTGAGGGTACAGATGGGAGGCAGAATGGCACAGAAGCAGCAAGGATATATAGAGGAGAGGAATGGCAGGAGCAAACAGGTAGAGGAGATTGTGGAAAGGAAAATGGCACAGAGGGACAAAATAAAATAAAATAAATGTAAGTGTAAATGTAAATTTTTGGAAACATATTTCTGGTACAGTGATATAAGTGGGTGGCACAAAGAAGACTGGGCAGCAAGATTTGTACAAAAAGGTAATGGGTGACAGAGAATGTGAAATATTAAATTTGGCACAGCAGTGGCATGGGCTGAGGAGAATTGGTCACTGGGATGGCTTACCAAAAAAGTATTGTACTGGGGCTGGCAACAGATAAAAAAAAAATAATCAGTGGAGGAGCTGAAACTCAAAAGATTGTGCTATTATAATTCATAGCTGGATTTGACAAGAAGCTCACAGGACTGATCCAGGTCTTTTCTCACCCTCCCTTACCCCCCAACTGTCCCGCTTTGCATAGCACATCCCGCTATAATGCGGGACTTTCATGGAACGATCTGCCATAGCGGGATGCGCTGGGCGCTCCGGCTCCTTGCGCGGCTTCTCTCCTTATGTGACTCCTTCTCCGGCGGTGCCGGGCCCTTTTATAAGGTTGCACCCCGTGCGTACTAACATCACACGTATGCACGGAGCGCAACCTTTTAAAAGGTCCTGTCGCCACTGCACAAGGAACCGCATAAGGAGAGGAACCGCTGAAGAAGAAGCGTGTATTTGGGGGCTCTGTGTATGGGGGGGGGTACTGTCTATGGGGGCATTTGGGGGCACTTTCTATGTGGGCAATGTGTATGGGTGGTACTTTCTATGGGGGCTACTGTCTATGTGGCAATTAGGGGCACTGTCTATGGGGTCAATTGGGGGCACTTTCTATGAGGGCACTGTGTATGGGGGGTACTGTCTATTGGGACATTGGGGGCACTGTGTATGGGGGTTATTGTCTATTGGGACATTGAGGCACTGTGTATGGGGTTGCAAAACTGGTACATAGTTATAACTCATTTATAACTGACTGCCTTCTCTCTATATTTGTATTTTATATGTAGGAGTTGCTATATTGTTTTCCTTAGGTAGTACAATATGAGGGTATAGCACATTTGTGTCTGATCCCACCATTTCAGCTATATAAAAGGAGTATTTTTAGAAAAAAATGGGGTGTGTTAATTGGGGCGTGGCCACAAAAGTGGGCGTGGTCAAAAAATTGCTGCACTGTGCACGCCAAATCTTTTTGTCCCTCTTTTCATTTTTCAAATGTTGGGAGGTATGCCCTTCTTCCTACCCTCCCTCTCTCCCTCCCTCCCTGACTTGCGATTGTGCCTCCTGTCAAATCCAGCAGTCAGTTATAGCTGCACAACCATTTCTCTCTGTCCGTTCCCAGCACCTTCTTTTTTCCAACGATTCTTTCTCCCTAGCCCACAGCAAATAATGTATATTACAAAGTCCCCAGCATGATTGTGATAGGTCCTTCTGTCATATCCAGTTACAACAGCACAATGTTGTCTCCATGAGTCTTCCTGAGACTCCATTTGGAGTGGTGACGCAGCCTGTGGTCTTGTGAGAAAGGATGCAACTCTCCTTGTGATAGGTTGTGAGCTAATCTCTTTTCCCTTATGATGTTTATGTGCCATAAAGTTGCTGATGTGTTAACAGTCCACAATGGGATTCATGGGGTTTATTAGCCCAGAGGACTGCAGCTATCTCAAGATGCAGCCATCTTTGTCAGCGAGTGAGCAACCCTTCCCCCTTCAGCAGTAATATTTAGGGTGAGGATGCACTGAGCTACTTAGTAGCAGCTACTTTTCATGGCTTCTAAATGCCAAAAAATACATTGCCATAAACAATACAGAGCATTGTCTCTGCTAAAACCAACATAGAGACATGTAACGGTAAATGATCAGCATTGTCTATTTTTGTAGCTGTGATAAGTAGCTGCTACTAATAGCTCTGTGTGTCTTCACTAGTGATGAGCGAATCTGTCCCATTTCGCTTTGCTGAAAAATTGCAGCGGCACACAGAGAAATTAGTTGCCCACGATAAATCTTCACTGTTGTGGGCAACTAATCTCCCTGACTTGCCATCCCAAGAATGTAAATAGCCAGTGGCACATGCAGCACCTCGGTTTTCAGAAGTCGCCCAAAGTTTCCTTGCGAGGCAACTTTGGGCGAACTAAGCAATGCGTATACCATCCCACCGGCAATTTACATTTTTGCCGGTGGGATGGCATGTCAGTGACATTAGTCCACAATAGCACTATTGCCAATTTTGTAAAAAATCTGGTTGTTATGGATGGATAACTGCATTGAAGCAAATACAATTTCTATAGTTGTGGCCAAATAAATTCACACTTTTTCAAATAATGTGACTCGAAAATAAATTGATTTCCAAAAATTGAATGATTTACTATGTAATATGTACTAGTTTCTAACCAGGTTTTCATAATTCTTTGGTCCACTAGTAAGTGTATAGAACTTTTTTTAATCCATTTAGAACTTACATTCTTTCAGATCTAAAAAAAAAAAAAATATGGCATTGCCAACAGTATTTGCATGATAGATTTTTGAAAAGAATAACTTATATCAATCATTTATGTAGCCCTGAATGAGCTTTCTGCATCTCTCTATTGACAGTTTGGACCAAACGACTTTTGCAATTGCACCATTTCTCACAGATGAAGGATACTTTATCCCAACTTTAGTTTTCAGCTCTTTCCAATGGGATTTAGCTCTGGACCCATTGCTATTCACTTTAGAACAGTCTAGACTAGAGTATCATTCCAACCCACAATCTGTGACTGTGACAGCTTTTTGACTCAATATTGGTCTTCAAAATGCATTGGTAAGCTCCTACTTTTATGAGGCCATGCAACGATTCAAGGCACTATGTTCCAGGGTATATCAGGTACCCTTTTCGGTGACTGGAGAGTTGCTTTTCTTTTCTTTAAAAATGTTGTTTTTTCCTCTGTAAACAAACATATGTTGCTTTTAATAATCGTATTTAATCTGTCCACATGACAGTCGGCTAGAAATATTTTGGCTTGTATAGGTGCTTTTAGGCAAACACCAGTCAGGCTTTCATATGTTTCTCAGAAGTGTGGTGGTCTTGGGTCTTGAACCTCCTTTTATTGAGTTGTCGATGACTGGTGTTAGTTGAAACTGTAGAGGCTTTAGAGGCTCGTGTTAGATCACTAGAGGGACACTGCAACACTGGGTTTGATTGACAATTTTGAGAGAAGTCTCTTGCTTACTGAACAAGAGCTAGCGGGGTCAGATAGTATGGGGGGAGGGGAGCAACGAAAGGATGATAGGGCAGTAAGCTGGGTGACAGTTAGACAATCTAGTGTGGGGAAAAGGAAAAGGGAGGCTGCTCCAGGGTTTGTGCATCCCAACAGATTTACCAGATTGTGTGAAGAAGATGGGAGTGTGAACTCTGGACTGGCGGTTCTAGATGGGGCTGATCTCTCTAACAGCCGGGAGACCAGTTTCTCTAGTAGTGGTGGGGGGGAGAGCAGAGCTAGGCCTAAACAGATGGTGGTTAATAGGGGATTCAATCATTAGGAAAGTGGACAGGGTAATCTGTCGAGCAGATCGCTTCAACCGAACAGTTTGCTGTCTTCCTGGTGCCAGGGTTCGGCATGTGGTTGATCGGGTTGACAAATTATTGGGAGGGGCTGGGCATGACCCGGCTGTCTTGGTACATATCGATACTAATGACAAAATGAACAGTAGATGGGGGGACCTTAAAGAGTGAGTTCAGGGGGCGTGGCTACCGGCTTGATGTGAGCGGTCGCAATTTCTTTGGGCTCCGCTGCTTGGGCCTAGAACAAACTCCTGGGGCCACTTTAACACGACAACCACGGACTCTAAAGTTTATAGCCAGACTCCCCTTTTCCAGCGCAACAGAATGGGGCCAAGCAAAGCACAGAAAAAAGCGGCGGAGACAGCGGCGCGACTGGAGAGATTCGCCAGGGAAGAAAGACCTGCGCAAAATGGCGCCGACGAACAACAACCAGTCTCCCCTGGCCCTTCACCACCCGGCAGCCCGGCCAGGCCTGAGGGAACCTTCCCTTACCGATCTGCTTGTAGAAATCAAAGCTACTAGAGATGTATGTACAACTCTCATAATCGCCAAAACGGAGGAGCTGAAAGTTGAGTTTTCTATACTGAAACATGATATTCAAAAATTGCGGGAGCGCACAGTGGAGGCAGAACAACGGATAAGCTCGCTGGAAAACTCGTATAACCCTCTCCCACAACAACTACAAAATCTCCAACAGGCGGTAACGCAATGGCAAACTAAAGCTGAGGATTTGGAAAATCGCCTTCGCCGCAACAATATTCGCCTAATTGGCTTCCCGGAATGGGCAGAGGGCCCCAACCCAGAGGCCTTCCTGGAAAACTGGATAAGGGATACATTTCAGGTAACCAATCTTTCTTCCAATTTCTTTCTTTTTTAAGTATATTAATAGTAAAAAGATGCAGGTTGAGGGTGTGGCCCCATTGAGTTATAATAACAATATGGTTACAGCGGATACAGAAAAGGCAGATGTGCTTAACCAGTTCTTTTCTTCTGTGTATACAGTAGAGGAGCCAGTGGGCCAAGTCCCACCCAATAGCTTCACTGTTGCCTCAGCTCCAACTACACAGTGGCTGGCACAGGATATGGTGCTTAAAGGGTTACACACGATAAATGTAAACAAGGCACCTGGGCCAGATGGAATACACCCTCGGGTACTGAGAGAGCTAGGGGCAGAATTGCAGTGGCCCTTGTTTCTGATATTCTCAGACTCTCTTTCATCAGGTAT
Source organism: Xenopus tropicalis (assembly GCF_000004195.4). Classification (NCBI taxonomy): domain Eukaryota; kingdom Metazoa; phylum Chordata; class Amphibia; order Anura; family Pipidae; genus Xenopus; species Xenopus tropicalis. The sequence goes on along the minus strand of NC_030682.2, from coordinate 76,894,224 downwards.
GGTACCTAGGGATTGGAAGAAGGCGAATGTCATTCCCATATTTAAAAAGGGAGTAAGATCTCAGCCTGGCAATTATAGGCCTGTAAGTTTGATATAATCTATTTGGATTTTGCCAAAGCATTTGATACCGTTCCCCACAAACGACTGCTTTCTAAGCTAAGGTCTATTGGTCTTAGTGAAGTCGTTTGCACATGGATAGAAAACTGGCTACAGGATCGGGTACAGAGGGTGGTTGTTAATGGTACATTCTCTACTTGGAATAAGGTCCTCAGTGGGGTCCCTCAGGGTTCTGTACTGGGTCCACTTTTGTTTAATTTGTTCATAAATGACTTAGGGGAGGGTATTATGAGTAATGTATCAGTGTTTGCAGATGACACAAAACTCTGCAGACCAGTCAATTCTATCCAGGATGTGACATCCCTGCAGCAGGATCTTGACCAACTGGCAATCTGGGCAGCTAAGTGGCAGATGAGATTTAATGTGGATAAATGTAAGGTCATGCACCTGGGATGTAAAAATATGCAAGCCCCGTATAACCTTAATGGGACTGCACTAGGCAAATCCATAATGGAGAAGGACCTTGGAGTCCTTGTAGATAATAAACTTGGCTGTAGCAAGCAATGCCAGGCAGCAGCTGCAAGGGCAAACAGGGTTTTGAGCTGTATTAAAAGGGGTATAGATTCACGGGAGGAGGGGGTTATTCTTCCCCTTTACAGAGCGCTGGTAAGGCCCCATCTAGAATATGCTGTTCAGTTTTGGTCTCCAGTGCTCAAACGGGACATTATTGAGTTAGAGAGGGTCCAGAGAAGGGCAACTAAGCTGGTAAAGGGTATGGAAAGTCTCAGTTATGAAGAAAGACTGGCCAAGTTGGGTCTGTTTACACTGGAGAAGAGACGCTTAAGAGGTGACATGATAACTATGTATAAATATATAAAGGGATCATATAATAACCTCTCTAATGTTTTATTTACCAGTAGGTCCTTCCAACGGACACGAGGGCACCCACTTCGTTTAGAAGAAGGGAGGTTCCATTTAAATATTCGGAAAGGATTTTTTACAGTGAGATCTGTGAAGTTGTGGAATTCCCTCCCCGAATCAGTCGTGCTGGCTGATACATTATATAGCTTTAAGAAGGGGCTGGATGGATTCTTAGCAAGTGAGGGAATACAGGGGTATGGGAGATAGCTCTTAGTACTAGTTGATCCAGGGACTGGTCCGATTGCCATCTTGGATTCAGGAAGGAATTTTTTCCCCTCTGCGGCAAATTAGAGAGGCTTCAGATGGGGTTTTTTGCCTTCCTCTGGATCAACTAGTAGTTAGGCAGGTTATATATAGGCATTATGGTTGAACTTGATGGACATATGTCTTTTTTCAACCCAACTTACTATGTTACTATGTTACCTTCACTATAGAAAGAGCCCACCGTATCTCGATGAGGGCCCCAATCCCAGGTGCCCCCCCAGAGCCCTAATTGCACGCCTTCTCAATGCCAAGGACAGAGACTCCTTGTTAGCAATGGCACGAACCAAGGGCCACCTAACATACGAAAACGCCAAAATATCACCCTATCCTGACTTTTCCCTGGAAATACAAAAACAAAGATCCAGGTTTCAAGAAGTCAAAAAACGACTCAGGGACCAAAAACTTGAATACTCAATGCTATACCCTGCCCGACTGAGAGTCCAATCTAACGGCACTACGCACTTTTTTACCACGCCGCAAGAAGTCTCGGCCTGGCTGGATACTGCTAACCCGCCAATATAAATCAAAACAAGGCCTACCGCCCTACTAAGTCCAAAAGTTGTTAATCTTTACTTATAATCTCCCAAGGGAACCACTACCCCAACCGCGGAGATAGATAAGCGATGACTAAGTATTTGTGCCAAACTTTAATTCCTTGCAACAGGGAGATACAATGGGGAAACACAAAGACATATCTAGCTGAATATACCACACTGCTTACCTGACGACCCCACAAAGGCGCCTGATAAGACTGACACCCTCCCAGCGACTATACCTAACAATGGACAAAGCAGCAAATGGCAAGGACTCTCTGGAAAAGCTGTACACCACCACAGACTGAATGGCTGGAAGGCTACAGATCACCAGAAAGAGGGAAACCCACAAGGTCTACGCTGAACAAGCCGCACCACTGTCAATGAAACTACTTTGTTCCACTGCCCTACCTGCACAGAGCGCTACTATCCCCACAGGAACTCTACAGAACTGCTAAGGGCACAATCAATGAAGTAACCTAAACCAAGTATGAATACCTATGCAAACCTAATGACCTAGAGACCACACTCCACCAAAAAGTTGCGAACTCTAAGGTAGTCTGGTAAAGTAGAGCTGAACCCATTGCATATCCCTGTTGTTGTAACTATCGCTACTAACTCTGAGCCCCAGGTAATGCATATTCCCTGTTCCCTTTGACCAAGCCCTGGAGCAGCGGGGCCCATACCCTCTACCTCTACACCCCCTATCCGCTCTACAGCACCAAGGTGTGCAAGCTACGGTCTGCCCACCCCACTGTTTAATTGCATACAGCTGTGTATAATTTGACTTTTCTTACTATCTATGTGTTTTTCTAGGTTTGGGGAAGAATTCTGCTTAAGTTGGGGTAAAGCAGAAAGGGTGGGTATGCCATCCACACACAAGGTGGAAGGCAGGGAATGGGTTGTTCATGTTTGTAAAGTTTTAAGGTTTACTTCAGGTAGTCCAGTAATGAGGTATACATTATTTCAAGCCCCTAGCACAAAACCCAAGCTTACAACTAAATACATAGACAATGGCTAGATCTCTCTCTATCTTATCATGGAATGTACGCGGACTCAACAACCAGATAAAGAGAAAACTAGTCTTAGACTACATTAAACGGCAAATACCAGAGGTAATTATGCTCCAGGAAACGCACCAACAGGGCAGCAAAATCCTAGCACTTAAAAGACCCTGGGTAGGTTGGGCATTCATGCCACCTTCTCCACATATACAGGAGGTGTAACCACTATAATTAAAAAAACAGCAAACTTTAAATTATTAACCCTCCAGTCAGACCCCCAAGGGCGTTTCCTCTTCATTTATTGCTATCTCAATATGGTAGAAACAGTACTGGCCAATATCTACATACCACCTCCATACATGGATAACTGTATAACGCAGCTGGCCACATTCATTGCAACTCACCCACACGCAAGGGTAATAGCAGCTGGCGATTTTAACACTGATCTGGATGAACAACTTGATAGACTACGTAAGCAAAATGTATCTGGCCAAACCAAGCCCTCTAACCTCCACACACACATGAAAAACCTAGGGTTAACTGAAATTTGATTGGTTTCTCATGTTTCTCATATCCAAGGATCTACTCCTTTATATACAATCAGCCACGTACCTCGCAAGAGGCATTTCAGACCACGCCCCTCTACAGCTACTATGGAACTCAGGCTATCCCTTACAAAGACAAAGCAAACCCTGGTCACTCAACCCAGTTTGGTTGAATATTATCAACAATGATCAAGGCCTGGCAGCCAGTATCACAGAATTTTTCCAAGTTAACCTGACAAGTAACAACATAGGCATCGCCTGGGAAGCCTTTAAGGCATACCTAAGGGGCCTACTACACTCAGAAATCACAGCCATCAAAAGAGCATCCACAAAAGAGGAAGCAGAGATAGAACAGCATAGGCCTATTTCACTGCTTACCACCGACATAAAAATCTTAGCAAAAGTCCTTGCCAATAGGCTAGCAAAATTTATACTCCAACTAGTTCATGAAGACCAGACAGGCTTCATGCCGGGTAAATCTACTGCATTAAACATAAGACGCTTATACACTAACCTAACATACCCTCACAACAATTTAGGGCAACGAACAATAGTGGCACTTGATATAGCCAAGGCGTTTGATACCGTAGAGTGGCCCTATCTCTGGCTTGTAATGGAGAAATTCGGTATTGGGCAGAAATATATCAACATGGTAAAACTACTATATATATCCCCTAACGCCTCTATTCGCATAAATAGGGAACTCACCCTACCTTTACCACTGGGAAGAGGAACTAGACAAGGATGCCCCCTATCCCCCTTACTATTTGCACTAGCCATGGAACCGTTTGCCCAACATATAAGATCTCACCCAACAATAAAAGGCCTAAAAATTGGACAAATAGAGGAACACATCCAACTATGTGCTGACGATACATTGCTATATATAGGCGATAGAGGGAATTCAATTCAAAGCACAATGGAAATTATAGGTAGATTCGGGCGTAACTCAGGTTTAATTACAAACAGCTCCAAATCTATGGCACTGCTCATAGACCCCCCAGGCACTAGCGAGGACCTGTCCGCTTTCCCTTTTAAAATTGTTCCACAACTGACCTACCTAGGGGTGAACATAACACTACCCATAACCAACTATGCATTGACTAATCTTGACCCAACGATAAATTGGCTACAACTGAAAGTTAGAACATGGTCATCCCTACCCCTGGGCCCCATGGGCAGAATACACATAATAAAGATGTTGGTATTACCTAAGCTTCTCTATATTCTGCAACAATCTCCAACCTGGATACCGAAAGCAAACTTTCTGAAGCTAAACTCTCTATTCCGCCAACTTATATGGGCCAATTCTAGATGTAGGCTTAAACTGGACACTTTAATGCGCTCTAAATCAAATGCAGGTACCTCTTTCCCAGACATGTACTTATACTATATTGCCGCACAACTATCTCATCTGATAACCTGGCTGGAACATTCTAACCACCTCACCCTAAAAAATATTTGGGCCCAAATTACGGGCCTCCCAACACACCCAATAGGATGGCTACTATGTAAACCCATCAAGCAACCTCACAACAACACAATAAGCCCAGTACTAGCAAATATCCGCCGCATATGGAAGGCTGCCACCCAAATAGTCCAAGACAAGGGTGTTGACCCTCGTACCCCCATTTGGTTTAACTCAAGATACCCAACCCTAACAGGTACTGGACATATGAAACTATGGCTTGATAGGGGTGTCGAGACAATAGATGATGTGTGGGCAGACAGTGACACGGTGCCCTTTAGAACACTCAGACAAACTTGGGATATACCAAATAACCAATGGCTGCAATACAACAGAATTAAAAAAGCTCTACAGTTGGCCCACAAAAAAGAGCCAATAGTGATATGCAAGAACCGGTTACTATCCCATATTAACAGACCCTCCACCAAAGGGCTAATTTCTATTTTATATGCACTACTTCTCCAGGAAAGTAGAGCAAAACCACTAGAAAACCTACGAACTAGGTGGGAAATGGATACTGAAATAATACTAGATGATGAATGGCAAGAAGCCCAAGAGTCACACCAAACAGTATCTATATGCTATAGGCTTCGCATGATCCAATTATATACTATACACAGAGCCTACTATACCCCAACCAGGCTCCACTCTATCTATCCAGCCATACCAGATGTTTGCACTAGGTGTAATATTAAGAAGGGTACACTGATCCATATGCTCTGGGAATGCCCCCATATCAAGCCATACTGGTCTGCCATCCTAGATGAGCTCGACACTACAATACAGAGCACCCTTCCTAGGACTCCAAAAGTTTGTCTGCTAAATGTTCTTAGTAAAGCTGTCACTAACCAATACCACCGTATACTTACCAGCGAGGCTCTCTTCCTAGCCAAAAAACTTATAACACAGCACTGGAAAAGTACAGTTCCCCCAGATATCCGTAGTTGGGAAAACCTAATAACTGAAACTTGCAAAATGGAACAACTAATATACCTTAGATACCCCTTACCTAATGCAGTCAATGACCAATAAAATATATATAAATACAGGGTTTTAACCACGAACAAGAATATATGACTAAAATGTGTGTTGATGTATAATAAAACGTTGCTACTACTTGGGTAAATGAAACCTTTATTGACAATGTCAACAGAATATGCATTCCATGTTAAACAATTTATCTCAGATGTTGTAATGCTCTATGTGCACTCAATAAAAACTACCTGAATTTAAAAAAAAAAAAAAAAGTGAGTTCAGGGATCAAGGCTCTAAGATTAAGGAAAGGTCCTCCAATGTCATTTTTTCGGAAATTTTGCCGGTGCCACGTGCAAGTTTAGGGAGACAGCGGGAGCTAAATTCGTGGCTAAAGTCTTGGTGTAGGAAGGGTTTGGGTTCCTAGAGCACTGGGATGACTTTTCTTTGGGGTACAATCTATACAGCCGTGACGGATTGCACCTCAATGGAAGGGGGTCTGCTGTGCTAGGGGAGAGAATGGTTTAGAAGCTGGAGGGGTGTTTAAACTAGACAAGGGGGGGTGAGCTAAAGTTCTATAGGAAAGCTAGTGTAGACAGAGCAGTGGGACTAGCAAAGGGTTGTGGGGAGGAGTGAGGGGGGCATATAGTTTATCAGATAAGGGGCTTCCGTTACAAGGAAAACAGTCTCATATTTGCCTTAGCTCTAACTCTCCGTTAGCTAATGTAAACATCACAGGGAGAAGTAGTCATCTCTGCTGCATGCTGGCTAATGCGCGAAGCTTGTCGGATAAATTAGGGGAGCTGCAAGCTATTGCATGTATTGAAAATTATGATTTAATTGGTATTACTGAGACCTGGTGGGATGATAAATGTGACTGGGCCGTGAATTTAAATGGTTATACACTTTTTAGGAGGGACAGAGAGATTAAAAAGGGTGGAGGGGTTTGTCTTTATGTAAAGTCAGATTTAAAGCCATGTAATAAAGACATTACCAATGAAAACGTTGAATCTCTTTGGGTAGAAATTTCAGTAGGGCTGAAGGTCACAAAGAAAATGATCATTGGTGTATGCTATAAACCACCCCCTATAGATGAGGGGGATGAGACCCAGTTATTGTTGCAAATGGAGGAGGCTTCACAACTGGGTCAAGTTGTTTTTATGGAGGACTTTAATTATCCGGACATTGACTGGAGTAATGGGGTGGCTAAGTCAGAAAAAGCTAGTAGGTTTGTAAATATGCTAAATGACAACTTTTTATTTCAGGCGGTTCAAGAACCTACTAGGAATGACTCTATTTTGGACCTGGTAATATCTAATAATACTGAACTCATCTCTAACATTTGTGTGGGTGAGCATTTGGGGAACAGTGATCACAACATGGTCGTCTTTGAGATAATGCTGCAGAGACAGCTCTATAAGGGAGTAACTAAAACGCTCGATTTAAGACGTGCAGACTTTGCCAGTATAAGGGCATCTCTGCAATGTGTCAACTGGGAAAGGCTTTTCATAGGGCTAGACACAGAAGGAAAATAGAACATCTTTAAAACATTGCTTTGCAGGTATACACAACAGTATATTACCCTTGTAAGCAAGGAGAGGCATCGCAAAGCAAAACCTTTATGGCTGAATTAAAGTGTTAGTGTTGAGGTTGGTAAGAAAAAACGTGCTTTTAAAGCATTCAAGTTAGCTGGGACAGCAGAAACTTTCATCAGGTACAAGGAAGCAAATAAAGCATGCAAAAAAGCTATCAGGCAAGCTAAAATAGAGATGGAAAGGGATATTGCAGCTAGGAGTCCAAATAAATAAATAATTTTTTAATTATGTGAATAGTAAAAAAAATGAAGCAAGAAGGGGTGGGAACCTTATTATCATGGGGGAGGGAGGGTAAGTTGGTTGGGGAAAAAGCAGAAATTTTGAACTCTTATTTTTCATCTGTCTATACATCTGAGGAGCCAGCTAATGAAGGCTTCCCTTTTAATATGCCTAGTTCTAGTAATTTAGCTACTGACGCATGGGTCACTTGGGAGGAAATTCAAAAGAGACTTGAACATGTAAAGGTAAACAAAGGTCCAGGACCGGATGGGATTCATCCCAGGGTATTAAATGAGCTGAGCGCTGTGATTGCCAAGCCTCTTCACATAATATTTCAGGATTCGTTGAGGTCTGGCCGAGAGACTGGCGAATTGCTAATGTGGTGCCGTTATTTAAAAAGGGATCCCGTTCTCAGCCTGAAAACTATAGCCCTGTTAGCCTGACATCAGTAGTAGGAAAACTTTTGGAAGGGGTAATAAGGGATATAGGGTACTTGAATACATTGCTGTTCACAATACTGTAAGTTTGTGCCAGCATGGTTTTTATGCGTAACAGATCTTGCCAGACTAATTTAGTCGCCTTTTATGAGGAGGTGAGCAGGAACCTCGATGCTGGAATAGCAGTTGATGTCATCTACTTGGACTTTGCTAAAGCGTTTGATACAGTACCTCACAGAAGGTTAATGATCAAATTGAGGAATATTGGCCTAGAACATAATATTTGTAATTGGATAGAGAACAGGCTGAAGGATAGATTACAAAGAGTGGTGGTAAATGGAACATTTTCTAATTGGACCAGTGTGGTTAGTGGAGTACCGCAGGGGTCTTTTTAACTTGTTTATTAATGACCTGGAGGTGGGCATAAACAGTACTGTTTCTATTTTTGCTGATGACACTAAATTGTGCAAAACTATAAGTTCCATGCAGGATGCTTTGCAGAGCGATTTGAAAAAATTGGAAAACTGAGCAGCAAACTGGAAAATGAGGTTCAATGCTGTTAAGTGCAAAGTTACGCACTTTGGTAGAAATAATATAAACGCAAACTATCTACTGAATGGTAGTTTGTTGGGGGTATCCTTAAATAAGAAGGATCTAGGGGTTTTTGTACAAGTTGTCTAATTCCAGGCAGTGTCATTCTGTGGCTACTAAAGCAAATAAAGTTCTGTCTTGTATAAAAAAGGGCATTGACTCAAGGGATGAGAATATAAGTTGGCCCTTCAGTCCTTCTCCCGGACGCTTCAGGCGTCTGCGGTCAGGATTCTAATAGACAACACATATGCAGTCTCTTACATCAAGAGGCAGGGGGGAACGAAGAGCAGTTGACTGCTTCAGGAAGTCCATCCTATCTTATCTTGGGCGGAGAAAAATTTGTTTCTTCTGACGGCGGAATACTTACCTGGGGTGGAAAACCAAGAAGCAGACTTTCTGAGTCGAAACTCAGTGTCGAGTCACGAGTGGAGTCTGAATCATCCGGTCTTCCAGGAATTGTCCAGGAAGTGGGGACCTTTTGCAATCAACCCTATGGCTACCCATCTCAACACTCAACAGTTGCCGAAGTTTTTCTCCAGGAATTTTTGCCCAGGGACAATGGGCACGGATGTCCTTCTCCGGGATTGGTCGTTCAGCCTAGCTTATGCCTTTCCCCCCTTTCCCCTCATCTCCAGAACACTTCCGAAAGTCATTCAAGAGAGGGCGAAGTTAGTCCTGGTGGCTCCGGACTGGCCTCGCAGACCCTGGTATCCGCTGCTTCTGAAGCTCACAGTGGCTCCTCCATGGCCCCTTCCCGTGAGAAGAGATCTGCTGAATCAGGGTCCTTACAGGGACTCTTACATCCAAACCCATCTGCTCTTTCCCTTCTGGCCTGGAGGCTGAGCGCAAAAGACTTTCAGGGCTAGGTCTCTACAAAAATGTTGTTGATACGCTGTTAAAAGCTAGGAAGCCTTCCACCTCTGTGGCTTACTACAGGATTTGGGAGAGGTTCCTTCTCTGGAATATGCAGAGTGACTTTCCCAAGTCTTAAGTTTTCTACAGGAGGGTCTAGACAAAGGATTGCAGTACAGAACCCTCAAGGTTCATATCTCAGCGCTGTCAGCCTTGTCTGGAAGATCCTGGGCTGAAGACTCCATGGTCAAGAGATTCTTCTCAGCAGTTCTCAAGGTCCGCCCTCCAGAGGTCAAGTCTCCTCCTCTGTGGAGTCTCCCTTTAGTTTTAAGAGCTCTGTCTCTATCGCCCTTTGAGCCTCTCAAAACCACTTCCACCTGGCGTCTCACTCTAAAGACTCTATTCCTGGTGGCTGTAGCATCGGCATGTAGAGTGGGGAAGTTACAAGCCCTTTCATGCAGTCCGAGGCATATCTCTCTTCTCCATGACAGAGTTATACTCAAGCCAGTCAAGTCCTGCCTATGGTGGTCTAAACTTTCCATTTAAAAAGGGAGATATCCTTACCCGATTATTCTGCGGATGTGCAGAATTTGGAGGAATTACAGAAGATTGACGCAGTTTGTTGCCTAAAACATTATGTGGAGGTCTCTAATTCTTTCAGAAGGTCGGACAAGTTGTTCGTCATCCCTGCAGGGTGTCAGAAAGGTCTGGGGGCTGCCACTTCCACCATTAGCAGATGGATTACAATTTGCATTGAGAAGGCTTATCAAGCCCAAGGCAAGCTAGCTCCAGAGGGTCTGATGGCGCACTCGACCAGGGCTGTGTCAACTTCTTGGGCAGCATGGGCAGAGGTACCTTTGGTGCAGATCTGTGAGGTGGCTTTGTGGTCTTCAGACAGGACCTTCATCAGGGATAACCAGTTAGACCTGTCCGAGTCCAGTAGTCATGCCTTTGCTTCAGGCTTTCATCTGACTTTTTCCTCATTAAATTAATTTTGCAGTTCTTCAAGTCTCTGTTTTTGTTCCCACCTCTTTGGGTTCAGTATGGCTTGGTAGATCCAATTTTAATGCTGATATGGAGTGACCAGGAAAAGGGAGAATTGTTTTAATTCTTACCGTAATTCTCCTTTCCTGGTCACTCTCCATATCAGCATTTCCCACCCTTGTAGTCTGGTACTTGATATTAGACGAGGTATGTGGGTACCTATGGGTGTACTTAAAGGTATTGAGAGGGAGGGACAGTCTGGGCTGTAGGCGGGGGTGGGAGGGGCCTCCCAATTTTAATGCTGATATGGAGAGTGACCAGGAAAGGAGAATTATGGTAAGTATGAAAACAATTCTCCCTTTTCTGAAAGCTCAGATTCAGGCACAATTACACTGAGATAGCTACCTTCACACCAGTATTACAACTAAAAAAAAATACATTTTTTGCTACAAGAATAACATTTTAAATGGTAGAGTGAATTATTTTCTATGTAAACAGTGTAATTTAGAAATAAAAAGTACACCATAAAAATCTTGACAGAATCCCTTTAAAATTACAAGTATCCTTCCAGTCCTGGCTAACTTTTCCTTCTGTGCATTGCAGTTCTCCTCCAAGACACCACGTATGTTATGTTTATAAGGCTTGTAACTCTTACAAACCCATTTACTGTGAATAATTGCAAATGTTTTTGATTATTTTTTCATCAGACTGCTGGATACAGTTATCTGCCTATAGTCTTACAAAATCTGTTTCTCTGCAGAAACACAATTCAAATCTGAAAACTTTAAAGCCAGTGAAGCTTGATGTTGAGGTAAGTAATGCCTGATAATTTGACAGTCTTTTGATTTTTGTTTTTCTTAAGTTTTAAACTAAATTAAATAGCTTTGTTTGTGAGCCATGCATTACAGAGGTAGAGCATTACAAAGAGGTGTTTACCCCCTTTAAAGTAAATATTAGCCATAAATAACTTGTAAATATATATTTGTAAATGGTAAGCAGTGATGTGATCCATTATAATCAGTGCTTAGGCATGGAAATTGTGTCACATTCAAACTTGTGTATTAGAAATAATATATCCATTTTAAAGTATAAGGGTCTCCTCAGTGTAAACATGACCTCTGATATCAGACAATAGTAATGGGGCAAATCTGTCCTATTTTTCCAAAAAAAATAACAAAATTGAAGTCGATGGGCTTTTTTTTTTTTTTTTCTTCAGCACACTTTACATTGAAGTCTATGGATGTTTTTTCACAGCGAACCCTGACAAAAAAAATGTACTCATAACTAGACATTAGTTATTACCAGCAGACCTTAAAACTATTTAAACTTCTGTTGCAGTGGTTTTCAAATTTTTTCTTGGTACAAGATCCCCCTAAAATCCTAACAAAAGGCTGTTAATCCCAAATCTCTTACTGATATTTTAGCTCAACTGTCAGGAGTATCGGGGGGTTGGTTATCAAGGTGTCATGAGTTTTTTTTAATAATGTTAACCAGACTGGGCATCAGGTTAGATTCTCCTCCTAGACCAGGGGTGGGCAAACTACGGCCCGCGGGCCACATCCGGCCCGTTAGCCCTTTCAATCCGGCCCGCCGTCTCCGGCCCCCTTAAAAAAATGACGGGCCCTGATTGGATGCGCCCTGTGCGTGCGCACAACGTCAGCAGGCACGGGGCGCAACCATATAAAAGAATGCACTGGGGAGCCGGGGAACAGAAGGACGGGACTGAGAAAGCAGCGGGTCGCTGGAGGAGGGAGCCGCAGGTCATGGCGGATGCTGGGGGGAGCTGGTGGGAGGATTTTAGGAGAAGCTGGAAGATGCTGGGGAGTGGAACTGCAGGATGCTGGGGTGGGGAACTGCAGGATGCTGGGGTGGGGAACTGCAGGATACTTGGGTGGGGAACTTCAAGATGCTGGGTAGTGGAGCTGCAGGATGCTGGGGTAGAGCTGAGAGGCCCCATAATTTCTGATGGCAGCCCCGGGCGTAACGCTGTCCTGGCCCAGTCCGGCCCGTCTGTTAGTCAATGTGGCCCCTGAGCCAAAAAGTTTGCCCACCCCTGTCCTAGACACTGCTCTAGGCTACCCTAGGGGGACAAAGCAGACTATTTGGGAGCCATTGTGCTATTATTATGGCTAGGGTATGTATGGTTAAAAGCTTTTGGTGTTTTACCATAAAATATTTTGAAGCCACAGAATGCAGCCAAAACACTTTCACTTTTATATTTGTGTTTTTTCCACATTTCAGCCATTATTACTAGCCTTAGTAAATATTTTCTAAATTATTCTTACTTCAAACCATATTAATTATTCAGAAATACGTTTGCTACAATTTTAATAGATTCAATCAAACTGCTTATTTAGATTTCCAACTTTATCTTGTATAATATAAATTGTAGTTTAACTTGTTGAACAGTACTTTACTTTATTAGAGCATATTGCTCTAATATATGTTCCTAAGATGATTTTCCTTTTATTACTAGAATTTATTATCAGTATCACTGCTGTCTGTTCATTTTCTATACATTTCATCCTGTCTGTTTATGTTTGGTTTACATCACATTTTATTTTAGGATTTAAGAAAAAAAGACTTTTATAGAAGCTAAAAAAGCAGGGCCAGCAATTAAAACACTGACAACACTGCAATTTGGTTCTTTAGTAATCATTTGCCATTCATATTGCCCAGCAGGAAGTTACTGAGTAAAAAAAAAAAAATAGAAAAGCTTTCTGGCAGAGCCTGTACGATACTGTGTAACACACATTAACTAAATGGTGCTCCACTGCACTCACTTGGATCCAAGCGAACTGTGAAAACATATTAAGTAAACACAGCAGTGTTTTATGTCTGATAACAAAACAGTTCCCTGTTTTCTGTAATATGTTTTAGAGGTCATTTAAGCTGACACCAGACAGAGGTGATAGAGTACTAAAGGTTGCAAAATTGCACCTTAAGTGCTAATTCAAGAAGCACATATATCCAGGGTCATTATGCATAAAAATCTGACGTAAGGTAATACAACTCTGGTGGGCGCAAGCATGTCCTATCATACGAAAGCTGGTAAGTCCTTTTCAGCCTGCACCACTGGTGCTCTCTAACTTGTGCGTCTGTGCAAGTTCGGAGAAGACTACATGCCAACTACCATTCACTTCTCATGAATACAGCATTGTCATAGAGGCTGCTCTGTATTCACGCAGAAAGTTTAGAGCCCTGGTCTCCATTTTGGAGAACAAGTACCTGTACCTATGGGTGCTTACCCAAAGTACGGAAAGCATGGTTGCTTGTATTTTTTTTTTTTTTTTTTTTTTTGCACACTTCCCTGTAAGTGATAAATGACCCATTATGTTATTTTACAGAAAATCCAAGCCCCCCAAAAGGGCATACTTCATTTTGTTCAAGCTAGTTCTTGTGAGTTTGGGTAAGCACATGTCTGTTCTGAATGTGTAACTGCTGGTACATTGTTGAATAATTCTACAGTAGCACTACCATGATACATAATTTTGACTCATAATAAAGGATAATTATGTCAAAATATTCTTACATACAGGAACAGGGAAAAATTGCCAAGTTGGGACTAGAAGTGCGCTTGCTTAGTTCAGATGTGGACTCTGAAGCAGAAAAATGGGAAGACCAAGAGAATGAAGTGGTCAGAAATGGACAAAGTATGTCCAGCATGGCCTACACTATGTACTTATTTACCAGGTGGGCTTTTATTTCTGGATTATTTTGATTTTTAGGAACTTTTACCAATGTAATCTTTAAGTTTCTCTGTTATCAGGCTTTAATTAAAAATGCAAAGAAGTGCTTAATGGTACAGCTTTCTGAGGAGCAGTCTCCACTACCAGCACTTTTCTCACCAGCCTTCTGAATGAATCGGTGTTGTTCAATAGGTGTACAATAAAACTGACAGTGAGGTAGTCAAGATAGTAAAGTAGTGCTTTGTACTGATCAGTACTTTTTAACATTAATAACAGCAAATCTTGCTAAAATGCTTATATGTACAGTATATAAATCTATAGATGGAAAATAAATGATTAGGCTAATGGTACAGCATTCTTTGCTGTTGGATTTCACCTCATGGAAGACTCAGAGAGTCAAACATTAAAAAAGTGCAAACCCTTAAATACATCTGAGGAGCCTCGTAACCCTCCCTCACAACTGCCAGAGTGGCTACATGCTTTTCAAGCAACCATCCTTTGCATAACAGCTTCTGTACATAAGATCTCTTATGCATTGGAAGTGCATAAAAATAAAGTACATGTGAAATTATGGTGTAATATTTCTTAAATTAATACTTTGAAAAATGTGACCATAAATGAGATTAAATGATAAATTTTGTCCACCAGTGCAAAATGGTGAGCTGATGCACTCACCAGATGTAAAATATAGCAAGTCAAAGTAAATCTGCAGATTCTTGATGGTACTGGTAAAGCGGGATTCTCATGGACAGGTTTTATTTTTAATAAATAGTATTACACTATGTTTGTTTTCTCTCATTTTATCATAATTTGAGGATCCCGCTTTATTACTACGATCAAATCTGCAGATTTTCTTTGCCTTGCTGTATTTTACATCTGGTGAGTGCATCGGCTCACCATTTTGCACTGGAGGACAAAATGTATCATTTAATCTCATTTATGGTCACATTTTTCAAGCTTGCACTTGTGGGTGTTTTATTAATTTAAGAAATATTACACCATATTTTCACATGTTCTTTATTTTTATGCGCTTCCAATGCACATTGTTTGGAGATCTTTGAATACCCAGTCAAAGGGGAGTTGTTGGGAGGAGGCTGCACACAATAAACACAGATTATACACACTTTACGAAGACCACGAGAAGCGCTGAGTATTTTTCTTCTGTTCTGTACATAAGATAACTGCCATGCTGATAGCCCAATGCGCACAAGACATGGCTCCTGGGCCACCCACAATTTGTGCTCCTAATTCTTCAGCTCCACCACCAGATGTGCTTCACAAAGCTATATTTGAAGGGGCTTTGCAGGAGGAAGACAGTGACTGGAAGGACGTGACTTCCGAATCCCTACCAGCGGCAGAACAACCACCTAAATCTCAATTAGAAGTGGTGAATGCGCTACTGTTATATATGTTTCAATCTCTTGGTACATCAAGGACAAACTTTTTGCCTCCACACAAAAGAAGAAACATGACACTGTAACTGAAACCATTCACAAAGAATGGAATGCCCTGTACAATAGGCTTTCCAGGGGCAATTGTATAGATAAGCTTTATCCCAAACACCCAACACACCGCAACAAATTGAAAATCATCCCTAAGGTTAGCTAAACATACCACCATTCCCCTCGAAGATGGTACTTTATTTAAAGACCCAATGGACAGGACAGCAGAAACCTTACTGAAGATTATTTTTTCCAGTTCCAGTACAATTTTTTAGCCCATCATTGCATCAGCCTGTGCCATCTGCATTCAAAATGGAGTCCATTTCTTATGCAAATCCTCCATGAATGTCCTACAGTTACTAGCAAAATCATCAGCCTTGTCTGTCGCTGCTAGATGAGCATTATGGATAAAAACTTGGAGTGCAGGTTGTCACCTTGGGATATCATCCCTGCACCAGCACAAAATAAGGGAAAAGGGTTTTAGTCAAACCTGTTCCTAGTTCCCATGAAAGATGGAATAGTACAGAAGGTACTATTTCGAACATAGAGCATGAAGACTTCTTTGCGTCAGTGCTTATACACAGACAGCATCAAGAATTCCTACACTTTGCTATATCTGGAGGCCATTACCAGTTTCAAGACCATCCTCTCATCTCGTGGGTCGCTCGTCAACCATGCAAAAAGCACTAAACCCGCCTGGAGTCCAATGTAACTCCAGAACTCACCAAGTCTTCATCACCCCAGAAAAGCTAAACAACCTAAATTAGCAGTACAACATGCTACTATGCAAAAACGGATCACCACTAGGTTCTGTATGCGACTACTTGGACTCATGACTTTCTCAATCAAGGTGATTGCTTATGCACAATTTCACATGCGCTGCCTTCAGCTGAACGTTATCTGTTACTAAAACAAGCTTCACCACAACCTTGATGTTCACATTACACTCACCCACAAAACATTCCTTCCAGTGGTGGCTCCAAGACGCCAACCTCAAAGGGCAGAGTGTGTTCAGTATCATACTGGGCGATAGTCACAACAAATGCCAGCCTCTGAGGCAGGGGTGTCTACGAACATCGCAAAATCCAGGCCAAAATGGTCTTACCAGGAGACAATGCTCCATATCAACATCCTAAAGATCAAAGTGATTTACCACTCCCTATCCCACTGGACCCATCTACTACAAAATCGAACGATAAAGATACAATTGGACAGGGCCACAGCGGTGGCTTACATAAATCATCAAGGTGGCACTCACAGCAAGTAAGCATTGCTTGAGGCATTCTCAGTTGACGCTATAACAACTCTTTGGATCTTCAGCATTGTGTACATTTTTCCACCGATTCCTGTGATCCACCCAATCCTAAGATGGTTGTGCCACAGTAATCATGATTAACCCATATTGCCTCAAGAGAGCTGGTTCTTTGACTTATTGAGCCTCTTCATGACCCACCTGTGGCACCTACCACAAAGGGAAGACTTACTGCAGGGTCATTGCCGACTCCCCAATCGCAAAAGGCTTTCTCTCACAGCGTGGCTATTAAAGGCCTCTTACAGGCCAGGAAGGCCACAACATCCTCTGCCTATTACTGCATCTGGCGCACATTGGCCAATTGGTGCAAAGGCAAATTTTTGGTTCACTCCACTTGTCACGTTCCAACTGTGTCACTTGTCACGTTCCAACTAACTTCCTTAAAGGGGACCTGTCACCCTAAGAAATAACTCCAAATCTTTTTCTATATTGTTAGTAGAGCAAAATAAACTTCACTTATACTATATAAATAATATAAATCTTGTTTCCTTCAGTCTTGGAATTACACAATCACAGCAAGCACGCAGGCAGGCACCATTTTGTGGACACTGTTATTAAGGCAAGCTTTGTATCATGCCAAAATCTTGTGTATGTGCCAGAATGGGGTACCAGATGCCCATACCCATGCACTGGCTACACAATTAGATCATGAGGAGGGAGGGGAAAAGTGATATGCGCAGTGATATCTAGGTAGTGCTGAACGGAAAGCTAAAGTTATTGTTTGTCCCGCCTCTATGCCTAAGGCATAGAGGCAGGGCAAGCAATATATGATTGACAGCTGGGATTTTTAAATGCCTTTATAATGGGTATGGGTGTGAAAAGGACTTTTATTATAAAGCTTTTTATGTCTGGGTGACAGGTCCCCTTTAAGGATGGCCTGGACAAGGCCCTGGGGGTGAACTTGTTCAAAGTTACACCTCTCTGCATTATCACTTTTTTTTCAAACATCTCTGGCACTTCACCATGATATTAAAATATTTTTACAAGCCACCACCCACATCAACCCCCCTGTATCCTCACCTTTCTCTGCCATGCGACTTGAATTTGGTTCTGAGAGTACTTGAACACAAGCCTTTTGAATCCATGCCCATGCCTACAACTACTGGCGTGGAAGGTCACCTTCTTGGTAATCTCCTCCTCCAGAGAATGAATCATTAACAACCACCCTCTGTACTCGATCCTGTAGCCAGTTTCCTATCCATCTGCAAATGACTTCACTAAGACCAATAGAAAGCAGTCATTTGTAGGGAATGGTGTCAAATGCTTTGGCAAAATCCAAATAGATCACATCAACTGCACCCCCACTGTCCAGCTTACTAACTTCCTAACCTCATCACAAAAAGCAATTAAATTGATCTGACGTGACCTATTATTGATAAAGCCATGCTGATTACTGCTCATAATGTCATTCTCCAGAACATAATTTTGTATGTGATTCCTTAACAAACCTTCAAATAACTTGTCCACCACGGATGTCAAACTTACAGGCCTATAATTGCCAGGCTGAGATCTTAATCCATTTTTAAATATAGGAATGACATTAGCCTTCTTCCAATCCATAGGTACCATATCAGATGAAAGCGAGTCTGAGAATATCAGAAACAGAGGCCACTGTAAAACAGAACTAAGCTCACTCAGTACCCGAGGGTGTATTCCATCTGGCCCTGGTGCCTTGTTCAATCTTGTTTAATCTTGAGTAAACCTTTAAGCACCATATCCTGAGTCAACCACTGACTAGTTTGAGCTGAGCCAACTGTGCAGCTGTTGGGTGGATTTTGGCACTCTGGCTCCTCTATAGTATACACTGAAGGAAAGAACTGGTTTAACACATTTGCCTTTTCTGTTTCCATTGTAACCATATAAATCAATGGGGCCACACTCTCTACTTGCACCATTTAACTATTAATATGCTTTAAAAAAAATTGGGGTTAGTTTTGGCCTCTGCCGCAATGTGCTCCTCATTTTCTACCTATGGGACCTGTTTATGATATTGTGTGAATTAACGCCAGAAGAACAGTGTAAAAAGCTGTGCAAAATAATGGTGAATTTATCAAGGTATTTGACAATTATTTTACACCACTTCAGCCTTTGGCGTAATACATTAAAGTAAATGGGAAAAGTTCAAGCACAAAATAAGTTCCAGCAGAAAAAACAGATTTTTACACACACACACAATCGCTGAAAATCATTGCACAATTTAAGTACCCTTGTTTTTTTTTTACAAAGTGATGGCTGGTAATGTGTGGTGTATTTTTTCACCATTTATTACACAGCTTGATAAATAGGCTCCTATGTGAATCCTATGTGTATATTTCAATTTAGGCCCCTATGTGTATCCTAGGGTGTATATCTCCTTAGGGAGATTTAGCTTTCTCAATAGCAAAACAGCTACCATATACATAAGTAGCCATATATTTATGACAAAAGCCATTAGTACATTTGCTGCCCAAAATTTTTCAACCCCCACCTTTGGGTAAAACCTTATTAACCCTTGGCAATTAATCACTTATCAACATCTCACTCTAATACCATGATTTGGCCAAGCTGAGTGGTACCATGTGATCATTTCTGATAATTAAAATTTAATAAAAACAAAAAAAGAAATAAGATTATTATCAACAAAGCAAAAATTCTATAGGAAAGCAAATAAAGCTGATACTATGATGACACAACAGTTATTAAATAAGTTTAATTGATCCATCCCCCTTTAATCAAATCAGATTGAAGGATGGATCCCTGACAGCAAACTCTGCACACATTGTCCAAGAATTTGCATCTTACTACCAAATATTATATCAGAAACGCAAAGACCCTAGATTACACTCTCTAGAACAATTTCTGAGACAATCAAATCTACCCTCTCTAACACCCCAACAAATAAAAATTATGTCAAACCCGATCTATTTAGAAGAAACTAAGAAAGCTATAAAACAATTAAAAATAAATAAATCCCCAGGCCCAGATTAACGTATCCAATCCGAATTTATTCCATTCGGGATTCGAACTCGAGTTTTCATGAATGTGCCCCTATGAGTCAGCTTCCTGCTGATTGGCTCAGATCCACATTCCTAAGGGGGGGAGTGAGTTCTTACATTCTTGAGGGAGTAGGTGAGAGCAGAGAGCAGAAAGCTGCGTGTCTGTGGCACAGGAACTACAGACACAGAAATCTTTTTTCAGAGATGTCAGTGCAGCGTTTCTGTGAGTCCTTATGGCTGTATTTACATAGACCTTTCTGATAAAGCTTACTTAGTTTTTACCTTTCTTTCTCCTTTAATGACATAATGCAGGGTACAGGACACTTCAGCAGAAACGATTTACAAGTACAATTTGTGGTAATACCAAAACCAGATAAAGACCATACTAACTGTAAAAATTCTCACCCTATATCGATCCTAAACCTAGACATTAAGCTCTTAGCAAAGCCCCATACATACAGCAAAAACAAAGGATGTTCCCTCCATGCTTCTATCCCTTGACTTAAAAAAAGCTTTCAAAACAGTTTTAATGGGCTTATAAACAAAATGTTTTAGTTGCTTATGGTTTCCCTATTTCTTTTCTGCAATTTATTAAAGGACAAGGAAAGTCAAAATCTATTAAGCACACTATTAAATAGTACTACTATTGCTGTGTAAAAACGCTATATTTCTGGCTTGCCTAGAGAAAGATTTACAGAGATACACTTACTAGAACCTACATACTTGTTTCAGTGAACGGCGCCGCCATCTTGCCCAGCATGTCAGTATGGGCTATTCCTGAAAAGCACAAGCCAGCCCCCCCCCATGCCAGTGAGTGCATTTAAATGAAAGGCAACAAGCATAGACTTTCTGGCTAGATTACATTAGCTGTATCCTTCATATTTCAGAAGAAAAGCCGAAAATAGATATACCTGGTCAGATTTGTTCAGGCAGTTTCACCATAGTGCCAAGCATCTGGCTATGTAGCCACATCTGAGCTTGACTTTGAGAGACCACTCTGGAAGCCTAACGGATCATTGATGATCTGTCGTTCCAACACACCATGTCACCACCGCCGCCGCCAAACACCCCCCCGCTACTCGCTCCCCCACATATCAGCGCCACCGCCAAAACCCCCCCCACTACTCGCTCCCCCACCGTGTCACCACTACTCGCTCCCCCACCGTGTCACCCCCCCCCCCGCTACTCACTCCACCAGAGTTTAGCCTGCCGGGTCTGCATGTCACCTCTCTCTCCTGTAGCTGCGCTCCTGTTTGTGTGCATGCGCTGCCTACAGTCCCAAGTCGCCAAGTCTGGGCAGGAGCGATGCATTATGGGAATCTTCACTACCCAGCTCAGCGTTTTTTTCTCCGTGTTTGGCTGCAGATCTTCTGAACAGGTGAAATATGGGGAGACTTAAGGGCACTATTGAGACAACTGAAGGTATGCCTGCAGCTTGAGATTAACTCTTTATTAGCCTTTCCTTCTCCTTTAAGGCCCTCTACAATTTCCCTACAGCTAGAGTTAGTCACATGGGCTTTTCTTCAGAAGTTCTCAATATAGGTAGGGGCACCGGACAGGGGTGTCTCTTGTCACCCCTGCAGTTTACACTTGCCATTGAGCCCTTATCCCAAACACTAAGACTAAATGATGAGATTTCTGGTATAACAGTAGGAAATTCAGACTATAAATGCACGTTGTATGCTGATTATATAATAATGACTATGTCTAATCCCATGACTTCCTTCCATATTTATACAAAACTCTCTCAAATTTCTCAAATATTTCAGGACTAGAGATTAATCCCTCCAGCATAAATCTCCAGCAGCATCTTAAAAAAACTATTGGAGATCAATTTTGAATTTAAGTGGCAAACTAAGACCATTAAATACCTTGGCGTACACCTTTCTGACAATTACACATCCTTTGCCTCCAACAACTACCTTCAAACAGGCCAAAAAGTTTTAAATATGGTAAAGTCATGGGATAAACTTGAACTTTCATGGCCAGTGAGAGTCACAGCATCGAAAATGTCTGCTTTCCCTTTGCTATCATATTTATTTTGCACTTTCTCCCCCTAAAGGACAAAAAACATTCACGAAATTTGTGTGGAACAGGAAGAGGCCCGAATGAGCTTTAAAACAGCTTGTCATAAAGGAGGACTGGGTATCCCCAACTTGAGATGTTTTTACATTGCATCCCAGTTGACCCAATTAATACCTTGGCATTTAAAGTGGACCTAGCCATAAAAAGCTGTATAATAAAAGTCCTTTTCAAATTAAACAAGAAACCCAAATTCATTTTTATATTGACACATCCAAACCCATTATAAAAGCATTTAATAAAATCCCAGCTGTCAATCATATATTGCCTGCCCCGCATCTATTCCTAAGGCAGACTAGTACTTTAACTTTCCATACAACTCACACTTTCCCCTCCCTCCTAACCATCTTATTGTTTAGCCAGTGCATGGGCTTGGGCATCTGGACCCCGTTCTGGCACATACACAAGATTTTGGGGTCATACAAAGCCTGCCTTAATAACAGTGTCCACAAAATTGCACCTGCCTATTTGCTGTGATTTTGTAAATACCAGGACTGAAGGAAACAAGATTTCTATTACTTATATAGTGTAAGTGATTTTTTTTGTTTAACAAAAACAATAGAAAAGAATTTTGAATTATTTCTTAGGGTGCAAGGTCCCCTTTAACCAAAGATAAACCATTCTGGGCTATCATAGAACAGGATCCTTTACCAGAAATTTCTCTTAGAAATCTACTTTGGACTAACCACACGGTTTCTCAGACACAAAATAACCCAATAGTTTCTCATTTAGTAAAGTTCTGGGACAGTTCCAAAGACTCCTACAAACTATGCTCCCCACACAAACCAGTTACTTACCTTATAATCAATGTTGACTTCATGCCAGGCTTATCGACTGCAGGATTTCATTTGTGGGAACAATCCAATCTATGCACTATACAATCATTGACCAACTCAAATACTCTAATGCCGTGGTTGAAACTCCAAGATAACTATAAAATTTCACACACCCAATGGTTCTGCTATCATCAAATCACAGACTTCATTAAATCTCTTTATAGAGATAGACGATCCCCCCACAGCATTTGAACGCTTATGCTTATGCTCACCTCTCTCAAAGGAGCATTATCTTTCTTATACAACATGCTAACCCATCTGACCCCAATTAAGGAATTAAAATGTGTCCAGACTTGGGAAAGTACACTTCATTTATGCTTTGATGAAGCTACCTGGCTGGATATCTTTATGGGCTCAGTGTTATGTTCTATAAATGTATTGATACAAGAGACTACTCAAAAGATTCTACATCAATGGTACCTGGTCCCTACTAAAATATCTAGCTGGTACCCATCTCCATCACCATTATGCTTTCGAGCAGGTAACCAACAAGGCTTCTTTCTTCACATCTGGTGGGACTGCCCAACTGTAGCCCGCTTCTGAATAAGTATCTACACCTTAATCACAGCAGTCACAGGTCTCTCGCTTTGGAAGAATCCTGCTGAAGCTCTACTAAACAAAAATATATCTGGAGGCAACAAATACTTAAGAAAATTAATCACACATATTTTCTCTGCAGCAAAGCAAACAATTGCCAAAGCCTGGAAATCATCAACTCTGGAAAGTAAAATCCAGATTAGACAACTAATTTCCTTCGATGACCTCTCCAAACCCATACTAATTTTTTTTTAACTTTCTTACAGGTCCACGAAAAATATATTTACCTATAAAAGCAATTATCACACAAGTTACCAGTTCTTTTTTCCTGTTTCTTTTATCTTTTACTCTATGTTTGATGTATATAATTTACAAATATCATAATAACCTTGCACCATGGGAATCCCCAATAGGTGCACTTTTGTGACCTGTTCTACTAAATGCAAAATAAAAAAAAAATCACATAAATAAAAACTTATTAAAAAAAAAAAAACAACTTACATATCATCTAACATATTTGCAAATTCTATCCGCTGTTTCTTTATTTTACAAAGGATTAAAGGCTTCTTGCAGAGCATAGGGTTAAGCTCATTGTGACAGTTTTCACCTCTTAATTGTCAGATAATTTGCAGCCAGGGTGGCACTGTTCACTGTACTATGCTGGGCAAAACTTCTTTGGCAGTGGCACCACTTAGAGAACTGCATTAACTGCACTAATTTCCTATAACAAATATATTTATCAAAAATGCGATATTATTCCCTTTCTACCAAGGCAACCACAACCCTTTAGCAGGGAAGATCTATCCCTTAAAAGATACCCCCAGTAGACCCCTATCTTCTTTTTTGCTGATTCATTGCACATGCTCTGTGCTGCTAATGCAGAACTCTGCAGAACCAGGAAGTGCTAAAGTAAAAGTGAAATGTTGAGTCATCTGCAAGAACTACATATGTTTCTTGTCTTATAGGCAAAAAATGTTTTCAAGATAAGCCCTATCAGCCCTGGGCTGATGCTTTATATTTCCCATTTATCATAATAGTACATAATCAATCAGTGTTAAGAAATGTGCTTGAAGTCTGTCCACCTCAGATAATATTACATTACTTAATCGAATGGAAAGATGAGATGAGTTTTGAATTTTTGGATGGAAGCATTGGGGCATATGCCACTTATGGAGCTTAGCGGTGAAGCATATTAGCATTCTGTACATACTATTCCCATTTTACAAATGTCAACAATAATTATGGAGAGCAATAGGGTTGTTTGCTGTCTTGTCTTAATATTTTGTATAAAAATATACCTATCAACTCCTTCTCATTAGCTACAAAACTGCCTTGTGCTTTGAGCAATGCTTTATAACTTTTGAATTAATGTAGACTTGCTGGACAGATGTGCCTGTTTTTGTCATTGTGTTCCTAATGTAATGATTTTCCCTGAGCTATAAGGACAAGTGTATATTAATGACTTTTGACCACACTTCCACATAAAGCAATTTTGGAAAACAACAATGACTTGAGCCTCCTTATAAGTGCTGCATTTTGATCTTCAGGAATAAGTCAGGAGCATGCAAACTGTTTGTGTAATCATTGTTAAAGTTTCATTAAAAGTAGTTACATTGCTTTTACCTTAGGCATAACAATTAAATGTGTTTTTGAAGTTAAAAAGAAATGCCCTTGCCAATTCAGTTTCTTTGTGAGTCATTGTTTGCCATTGTAAATCACCATCTTGGCTGCCTGTCTTCCCTCTGCTGCAGGCAATGCTTTTTTCTTGATTATTGGCCAGGAGTGCACATGTGTACAGTATGTGGCTCAACATGGGAAATCATTAATGTTTTTCTGTATCTTGACTATGCCTTTTTAAAATAGTGTCCATGGTCTGACCATACCATTAAATGAGTACAAAAATCTTAGTTTGTTTTATCAAAAAAAATAAAACCTAGTCTTGCTGCCCTTATTTGTTTTGGCATGTAAGTAACTCCCATAAAGCAGCTTCCTTATGTTTACATCATATAATGAATTTAAATAAATGAATAACCCAGTATAACATCTGCTGTACCACTCTGTACCACTCATCTGGTGGTAATGCTAGAACTCAAATGCAGCGCAGGTGTACAATGAATATGTATTTTGCCATAGAGAAACAACTAGAGAAGGGAAAACCTAACCATTTCTGCCTAGGCGGTTCCTTTCTAGGGAATAACATCTAGGTGTGCATGAAGCATGCAGTTTTTTCACTACCTTCACGCTCTGTGTTTGGCCATCAGGTGTAACAGTTTGAGCCAGACATTACATTTTAAATGTAACACTCATGTAAGATCTATAAAAGCATTTTTTGATCAGTTATGGAGGGCCCCGCTAAGCTATTAAAAGATATTTCTTCAACCGCAATTAAATGTTGTGTGTAGCTAAATCACCCCAGCCGCTGGAATTTGACTAATGACTAATCTGAATAATATATTGTTTTTAACTTGTTGACTGCACCAGCTGGTGCCAAATTATAAGCAATAGCCACCTTCTCAATGAGGCTTGAATACAAACGTTTTTCTAGTTATACAGTGGTACGATAACTACTTGGCTATAATGCTTGTCAGTCAGTTGCATAACTACAAGTGCAGCATCCTTGTTAGAAGATTGTAGTCATTTGCAGCTTTAGAGGCATTTCTAATGACTGCAGTATTACCTGGTTGAAGTGAGATGTTTTAGCCTTTTTAAAGTAACAATAAATATGACTGCCTGGCCCACAACAATCAGACAGCATTTTATACTGCAAGCTGAATAAAGAAGTCAGAAGAGGAAGGCAAATGCTTTAAAAACATTAAAAATGAAGGGGAGTCGAAATGTTGCTAAGAATATCTAGTATAAATAAATTTGAAGCAACTGGACTTGTATAGTAATCATTGAAGACGTTTCACTACTCATCCGAGCAGCTTCTTCAGTTCAACTGACTGGTATGGGAAGTCCTCAGCATATATACTCTTCCACTAATCCAATCACAATGGCACTATGTAACTCTTCAGAAAGGTGACATCTGAAACTCACAGAGGTGTGAATGCTGTGGAGTTACTTTGAAAGGATTACCAAAGTATCATGCAACTCTTCAAACAGGTGTTACTTGTTAGAATTGCATGAATGGATGTGTGAAGAGTTCTGAAACTGCCGGGGTACAGATGTTAGAAAAGCATTGTATGTAGCAGACAGATGGTGTCGAAGTCCCCCGCCTCTGTTAAGGGATGGTTTCTCCACTTTGACATGAATGGCCTCTTTTACACCTCTTTCAAACCAGCGGTCTTCTTTGTCCAAAATTTGGACATTGCTATTTTCAAAGGAGTGTCCCTTGTCTTTTAGGTGTAGAAAGACAGCAGAGTCCTGGCCTGTAGTGTTCGCCCTCCTATGCTGAGCCATTCGCTTAGAGAGCAGTTGCTTTGTCTCACCAATGTAAAGGTCTGTGCACTCCTCGCTACACTGGACTGCGTATACAACATTGCTTTGTTTTTCCTTTGGTGTTGGATCCTTTGGGTGTACAAGTTTTTGTCTCAGTGTGTTGCTAGGTTTGAAAAACACAGGGATGTGGTGTTTGTTGAAAATTCTCCTGAGTTTCTCCGACACTCCTGCTACATAGGGGATGACTATATTGCGCCTTCTCTCTGCCTCAGGATGGTTATTCCTTTTGGTGTTCCTGTTGGAACTACACCAAGTCACTGGTTCAGGTATGTAGATGACACGTGGGTTAAAATCAGATCCAACGAAGTGGCGGCCTTTTCAGAACACATTAACTCAGTGGACAACAACATCAAGTTCACAAGGGAGGATGTCCATGAGAACAAACTTGCTTTTTTGGACTGTTTGATATCCATTCAAGAGGGGGGTATCTTGAAAACAGAAGTATACAGGAAACCCACTCACACGGATCAATATCTGTTGTTCGATTCCCACCATCCGCTGGAACACAAACTGGGTGTCATTAGAACTCTACACCATAGGGCGGAAAGTGTAACAACTGATACAGAGTCCAAGGACAAGGAATGTAAACATCTCAGAGGAGCACTGAAAGCTTGTGGCTACCCAGACTGGGCCTTTGTCAAAACAAGAGCAACTAAGCCCAACAGGAACACCAAAAAGGAATAACCGTCCTGAGGCAGAGAGAAGGCGCAATATAGTCATCCCCTATGTAGCAGGAGTGTCGGAGAAACTCAGGAGAATTTTCAACAAACACCACATCCCTGTGTTTTTCAAACCTAGCAACACACTGAGACAAAAACTTGTACACCCAAAGGATCCAACACCAAAGGAAAAACAAAGCAATGTTGTATACGCAGTCCAGTGTAGCGAGGAGTGCACAGACCTTTACATTGGTGAGACAAAGCAACTGCTCTCTAAGCGAATGGCTCAGCATAGGAGGGCGAACACTACAGGCCAGGACTCTGCTGTCTTTCTACACCTAAAAGACAAGGGACACTCCTTTGAAAATAGCAATGTCCAAATTTTGGACAAAGAAGACCGCTGGTTTGAAAGAGGTGTAAAAGAGGCCATTCATGTCAAAGTGGAGAAACCATCCCTTAACAGAGGCGGGGGACTTCGACACCATCTGTCTGCTACATACAATGCTTTTCTAACATCTGTACCCCGGCAGTTTCAGAACTCTTCACACATCCATTCATGCAATTCTAACAAGTAACACCTGTTTGAAGAGTTGCATGATACTTTGGTAATCCTTTCAAAGTAACTCCACAGCATTCACACCTCTGTGAGTTTCAGATGTCACCTTTCTGAAGAGTTACATAGTGCCATTGTGATTGGATTAGTGGAAGAGTATATATGCTGAGGACTTCCCATACCAGTCAGTTGAACTGAAGAAGCTGCTCGGATGAGTAGTGAAACGTCTTCAATGATTACTATACAAGTCCAGTTGCTTCAAATTTATTTATACTAGATATACCATGACCTGGATGAATGAAAATCTTCATAGACATGTTGCTAAGAATAGTTTCTCATCCTCATTTCTTGCTATAAATGCAAATAGTATGTCTACCTTTTTAAGTGATATTTTCTACTACCTCTAAACCAATCATGTCTGTATGTGCATTTGAAAATGCCAAAAATGTATTGGAAAATTTTAAAACCAAATAAAAATAGTTATCCCACATGTCCCTAAAGCCACAATAAGTATTTTTCCAAAAATTTCTGCTTTGCTTTTATCTCTGTAAAAAAAAAGTTAGTGCTTACCCAATTGGTTTCATATTCACCTATGCAGTCAATGTCACTCATGGTGTTTGAAAAAAGTAAAAAAAAATTTCTTTATTTATGTCAATGTTGACTTACATAAAGAATTTCTTCACGCCCTATGAGTGCTTCTATGATCATATTTGTTACATTGGCATAACTACCGGGTGTGCAGGGAGTATTACACCTGTGCCCACCCACAAGACAGAGAAAGGACGGAGTATGAGTGCAGGCAAGTGTCAATGGGGAAGATAGGGAAGAGGGGTCCAGAGGCAGAGTTTGTGTATTTAATTGCACTACTGGTGCGTTACTTGGAGGACTGTGCCCCTTTCATACTAATTTATGGATTTAGATGATTATTTACAAACTATTTGAATTATATTTTAGTTGCCCAAGAGGCAAGCAAAGTGGCAATGAGGTAAAGAAGGTGGTGTTCAGAGAGTCTCCTCAGAAAATAAACCGCTATCTCTTATACAATCTTATTCTTTCTGATTTATTCAAGGGGTGAAGGTTTGCTGAAGACCACACAAGATTTATTTCACCAAGCAGAGGTAAGGTTGTTTAGCATTGAAATTACAGGTTATATTGTTACAGTAATGTCTCCTTTCCATGAACTAGACTTCTTAAAATGCTTTTCTACCTGAGTCATAAGCACATAAAATCCCTAAAGTAGAATTTAAATTATTAGAAAACACCTGGGTACATTTTTAATTGCAGGGATTAGAGCTGTGCTTCTTAACCTGAGGGCTGAGAAATTACTGTGCTGTTCAGTTGGGTTAAAGGAAAACTATACCCCCAGAATGAATACTTAACCAACAGAAAGTTTATATTATGTTAAGTGACCTATTAAAGAATTTCACCAAACTGGAATATATATATATCAGTAAATATTGCACTTTTACATCCTTTTCCTTAAACCACCATTTAGTGATGGACTGTGTGCTCCCTCAGAGATCACATGACCAAAAATATTTTGATCTAACCTTAACAGGAAGTAGTGTGGAAGCAAAAGACAGAACTATGTCAATTGATTGATGGCAGTTTCTAGCAATGACAGCCCCCTGGGCAACGAGCCAGGGGGGCTCTCATGTTGGTCCTGAGACTTATTTTGTTGTTTCACTGATTTTGCACAATTTTTGTGGTCTTATTGCATTTTTATCCCTGTATAAGTGTTCCTAATCTATTTTTAGCATAGCTTTGCCATGTGTAACTTTGGTGTACAAAAATAACTGTGTGCAAAAGCTGAGCTCGCAGGCGAGAAATCCATATCTGCTATTTTCATATTCGGGTCAGTACATACCACAGACTTTGGTATATCTATGCATATTGGGAATCAAACTGTTCAGTAGACCGTAGGTGTTCCTATTTGGGGTGATTTGCCTTTGTATGCAAGAAATTGTATGAGATAAATGCAGCAAATTGCAATATTTTTAGGCTATTTTCTGAAATTTCATAAAATCCAATAACTTTAGGAAAGCTTTGCAGATTGGTACTTTGGTGTAGAAAGCACTCCTTACCCATGTTGATTTGTCAGAATGTATACTTTCCAAAACTATATGATTTTCTGGGTTTTTCTGTATAGTTAGGGAATCTTATGGCACATAATACACTGACAGGGGGCTCTGTATGCAAGAGCTGAGCTGGCAGGCGAGAAATCCATATGCGCTATTTTCATTTTGGGGTCAGTATATACCACAGACTTTGGTATATCTATGCATATTGGGCATCAAACTGTTCAGTAGACCTTAGGTGTTCCTATTTGGGGTAATTTGCCTTTATCTGATCTTTATCAAGAAATTGTGAGAGATAAATGTGGCAAATTGCAACATTTTTATGCTTTTCTTTTTATGATTTTCTGAAATGTCATAACAATCTGCAAACTTAGGAAAGCTTTACGGCTTGGTACTTTGGAGTAAAAAGAAATGTGTACTTATTATAGATTCGGGGGAATGTGTACTTTCCAAAAATATATGGCTTTCTGGGGTGAGCGTACTTTTTTGTAGCATTATCCCACATAAAGGATGTAAATTTGTTGATTTTGCAGGAGCTGAAATGACAGATCATATGGGGTATGTTCCCATTGGGGCCCCTACATGCCACATACTTAGGTAAACCTATACATATTTGGTATCAAACTGTTCAGTGGACCCCTGGTGTTCTATGTGGGAGATAAGATGCTGCAAGTGGAAGCTTTGAGGGGATTTTTGGAAATGTCATCAAAATTGCTAACTTTAGAAAAGCTGTGCGGCTTGGTACTTTGAAGTAGAAAGACACGGGTACCCATTTTAGATTCGGGGGAATGTGTACTTTCCAAAAATATGACTTTCTGGGGTGAGCTTACTTTTTACTAGCTTTATCCTACATAAAATAATGTAAATATGTTGATTTTGCAGAAGCTGAAATGACAGAAATGATAGATCATTGGGGTATGTTCACATTGGGGCCCCTACATGCCACATACTTAGGTAAACCTATACATATTGTGGCGTTCATATTTAGGGTGTTATTTGTTTACTTTATGACCTATAGGAGATAAGATACTATAGACTGGAAGCTTTGAAGCGATTTTTTTTAAAATCTTCACAAATTTTGATAAAAACCAATAACTTTAGGAAAGCATTGCGACTTGATAGTTTGGAGTAGACAGACAGTTGTGCCTATTCTGGATTCCCCAGAATCTGTTCTTACCAAAAATGTACAATTTTATGGGATAAAGCCTATATCTTGTTACAGAATTAGAATTACACAAAAATTCTACCATATTTTGAAAGCTTAGGTTGTCCTGAAAAAAAAACTAATATATTGTTTTCCTGGGTAAACTAAAAGTCCCCCCGAGGAAAGGCCCCTAAAGTGAAACAGTGCAAAATGTTCAAAAACTGTCTGGCAATACAAGTTACGTTTTGACCAAAACGGCTGGCAGTGAAAGGGTTAAAAAGTATATTTTTAACGAAACGTTTTATTTAGATGAAGCACGGTTTTACATATGAGCTTGTTTATGCAATATATTTTTATAGAGACTTATATTGTTTGGGGGGTATAATTTTCCTTTAACCCTTTAAGTGCCAAAGAACGTTAAATCTACTACACAGAACGTATATTCTACATTCTGCAGTACTTCCGGGTTTGGGAGCTCCCTTTTCATTCCCCAGCCCCTAGGTAACGAACAGAGATGGGGAATGAGTGGCACCTGGGGCACGATCACCCAGGGAACTCTAGGCAACAATAGGCACTATGTTGGTCTAAGGGACGGATATCGGCAGCTAGAATCGGCCTGTGTATGGCCACCTTAGTAGGTACTTTTTTATTGCATCTTTTTTTTGTTTATTGCCTTTGCGGATAGCATATTTGCTAACTGCACTGCACAATACCTGTTGTATGTTATTTTGGTGCTTTTACATTTTACTATGATTTTGGTGCATTTTTAGTCATTTATTGCATTTTTAGCCATTTTATTGCATTGTCAGTTCTGCATAGGTGTTTTTCGCTTGATTTTGTCTGGAAAACGAATTTGCCCAAAACAAAATAGTCAAACTTTGATTCTGACTGCAGACTACACTAGGCGGAAAAAATACCCATTAATTATAGTGTTTTTTGGGAGGGAGTGATTTTATTGCATTTCACATTGTTCTTTGTTACTTGTCTTTGCCCATGGAAATTTTGTCTTCTATATATCGATTTGGGTGCCTCTGTGCACCACATAGTTTGGTAATTATGCATATTGGCCATCAAACTGTTCAGTAGACCCCTGACTTTCATATTTAGAATGTTTTACGTTGATACGTTACAAAATGTGGGGCTACATAATGGGGTAAAATGCAAGCTTTGAGATGATTTTTTTAGAATTTTCATAATTTTATATGGAAACTGCTAAATTCAGAAAAGCATTGCTGTTTGGTACTTAGGATTTGAAAGACATGGTTACCCCTTTTGGATTCGGCACAATATGTACTTTTCAAAAAGATATGGTTTCCTGGGGTAAACCTAATGTCCCAGGATTTTTGGCTTTGCCGTATTCTGCTGTAATGCTTTGAAAATTTGATAAGTTACTGTTGGGAGTTTTTGATCTATAGAAGTATCTATATAAGAAATCTCCATAAAACTATACATATCAGGTATTGGCATGTTTGGGAGACATGAGGCTTTTCAAATCAGTTGAATTTGTGTCAATAAAATAAAATGTTTTTTCTTTTCTTTTTTTGTATTTATAGCTCTTAATCTTGTTCCAGAAGTGGAAACAAGATTTAGAGCTCTAACCTTCTCACACTCTGGAAGCTTTTCCCAGGGCTTCTCACCATCCCTAATGACCTTCATTCATCCGCAGTGACTCTCACACTCGTGAACACTCATGCAACTCACTCAGCCCTGCTGTGTCTTCCCTCTTGGAACCTGGGGCTATAAGCCCTCAGGGTCAAGGAAGAGTGACAGCTGTGATAGGCAGTTCTATATCTGTGGTACAGTATAGTCTGGGGGGGGGCATAGTAACAAGGGCATGCTATTTAAGGTTAGCTTATTGTGTGGCAGTTTGGTCAGCTGCTTAGCAACGGGTAAATTCCAGGAAATACAGGGTATATAAAGAGGAATTCCTGAAGGATACCTGTGATTCAGCGTGGGACAGCATTGTGAAGAGCTAGATAGGAGTCCAAGCCCGACCGGAGATGGAGAATGGCAAGCTTCAGGAGATCATCCGATGTGTACAGACAGAGGCCAGCGAGGATGACATCCACTCACTGTTGTCACAGTGTCAGGTATCATCGGCAGAAGCACAGAGCGGTTCTCCAAGCCCACCATCAGAGGAAGCTACTTTACCTCCTTGCTCGATGACGGACCAGTTGGGAAAGGGCATGGTTATTTGGTTGGGTAAGAGCAATATTGATAGTATATGCCCAGTTCTAGCATTTGAGGCCTTTTTTGCTGTTTATCCATTCCGACGACACTTACCTTACAAAATATTAGTTTGCCAAAGTCTTGCACGATTGCATTTGTTGCATAGGTTTGTCACCCATTGATTTTAAAACTCATTCCTTTTGTATTGGTGTTGATACCCAAGCATCCATTCTCGGGTTTAGTGACAATTCTATACAGAAGTTGGGTAGGTGGACCTCTAAGTGACTCTAAGCATTATGTCAGGCCAACTTTAGTTGATCGATAATTTTATCTTCTTTTTCCAGTTTCTCCTTGACTCATTTGGCTAATCGGCCATTCATTTGTTCACCTGGTAAAGATCTGAGCAGAATCCCGCAATTACTCAGTTAATTTAGGTTTAAATAATGTTAAGATTGTTTGGATAGATATTTGGGGTTTAAAATAGGTAGATTTGGTTCCAGTTACTTTACAGATGAAAGCAAGGTGGTGATTGTTATCCACCTGGGTGGTAACGATATCCGTAAATGTTGAACTATTGACCTAATAAGGGTCATGAGGTGAGATTTGGCACAAATTCACTTCATGTTCCCACACAGTGTCCTAGTTTGGTCTGAGGTCATACCTAGATTGCTATGGTCACAAAAAAAAGGGTACCTTCGCCACTTTAGAAGTGCCGTAGGAAGTTAAATTTTGCTTTGGTGAAGTTTGCTAAAACTTTATATGGTACATAGTTACCATGAATTGGAATATGCTGGGGAAGGCCTGTATGCAGAGGATAGGGTACATTTGTCCGGGTATTCAGGATGCAAGATCAAGAAGGCGTTGCCTTGGTGAAGAAGCACCAAGGCCAATTTAATGGTTTAATTGGCCTTGGCATGGAGGC
Source organism: Xenopus tropicalis (assembly GCF_000004195.4). Lineage (NCBI taxonomy): Eukaryota > Metazoa > Chordata > Amphibia > Anura > Pipidae > Xenopus > Xenopus tropicalis. The sequence goes on along the minus strand of NC_030682.2, from coordinate 76,859,946 downwards.
AAGTTTCATGGTGACAAGGCGGCCTGCTGTTGATATTGGCTATCAGGGGCTGGCTGGTACAATGGATGATTAACACAGTAACAATTAACTAGTTGTATTAATTTTTGTCATGCATTTAAATTAATAAATTTTATCCCCAACAATTATTGTGTGTGACCTCATTTGTTCTTTAATATAACGGTGCTGTCTACGCTTCCCATGAAACCTGGGTCTATAAGCCCTCAAGGTCATGGTAGAGTGGCAGCCGTGATAGGCGGTCAGATCTGTGGTACAGTATGGTCTGGGGGGAGGTAGAGCATAGTAACAAGAGCATGCTATTTAAGGTTAGCAGTTTGGTCAGCTGGTTAGTAATGTGTAAAGCCCAGGAATACAGAGTATATAAGGAGGAATTCCTGAGGGATACCTGTCATTTGGCATGGGACAGCCTTCTGAAGAGCCTCACTGTGTTCATTTGTTCTGGAAAAAATGTTTAATCAATTAAAAATGGATATTTTCACAGCAGTATATTGTATTTGAATTTGTGAGTTTGGAGGAAAGTTTCATGGTGACAAGGCGGTCTGCTGTGGATATTGGTTATCAGGGGCTGGCTGGTACAATGGATGGTTAACACGGTAACAATTAACTTGTTGTATTAATTGTTATGTATTAAATCAATAAATCTGCTGAAATAAATTTTATCCCCACCAATTATTGTGTGTGGCCTCATTAGTTCTGTACTATGAAGGTGCTGTCTATGCTTCCCATGGGATACCAGGTCACCAGCTTCTGGCGCACTTTCACTTTAACACAGGCAGGCAGCCTTCCTACCTTGTACCCTGCTCTGAGAGACCTTTTCTCAGAGTGACCCTTCACTTGGTTACAGCTACCTCTGCTCCTTGCAGTGGCAGGTGGCACCCCAGCCCCTCTGGGAGTTAATAAAACAGGCTGGTAGCCTTCCTGCCCTGTGCCCTGCTGTGAGAGTGAACTCTTTTCTGTGAGTGAACACCTTGCCGTTTAATCCCACAGCCCTTTTATTTGCTGCTCACCTACAGCCTAATCAGGCAGCTACCTACCTCTGGGAAAAATAAAAACATTAAACAGAGTACGGATTGTGGAAGGTCTTTCCTATGCTCCTTCCATTTACTCCCAGTCCTGGGTCTCATTTAGCAATGGCGGAAAATACACTAAACAGTGTTTTTAATCATTGTAAAGGTGGCCATACACTTTAAGATCCGCTAGCTTGGTGACCTCGGATCTTCTCCTGATATCCCCACTTACTGGTGGGCGATATTTGGCAAATGTAGGCTACCGGCGGGAATGGGGGCAGTCTGTTTGGGGACCGCATCAGCTCGTTGATCCGACTAAATCTTTTAACCTGCCCGATCGATATCTGGCCAATTTCAGGCCAGATATTGGTCGGCCAAGCCCGTCGATCCTGCCCCTACACGGGCCGATAAGCTGACGAATTGGTCCCAGGGACCGATATTGGCAGCTACAATCGGCCCGTGTATGGCCAGCTTTAGAGTCTATCCTGATCTGTAGGATTATAAGATTATACAGTTATGGGACCTGCTCTCCAGATTGCTCATGACCTTGGGTTTTCCACATAAGGGGTCTTTCCGTAATTTGGATTTCCATATGTTATGTCTACTGTAAATCATTTAAACATTTAAAAAACCCAACAGGATTGTTTCGCCTCCAATAAGGATTAATTATATCTTAGTTGGCATGAAGTACAAGGTACTGTTTTATTATTACAGAGAAAAAGAAAATGTTTTAAAATTTTGAATTATTTCATTAAAATGGAATCCATGGGGGGTGCCCTTCCTGTAATTCAGAGCTTTCTGGATAACAGATCCCATACATGTACTGGAATCTACTGTACATATATATGTATGTAGTAAGTAGAGCCAGATAACTAGTGAAAAGTGAAAAATGTTTGCTATGGTAAAAGTGGTCAAAGAGCCTCTGTTTTGAGATGCTGAATAGTATGCTTTTCTTCCTCAGGTATTTGCTACAGCTGGATTAAAGTTTTCCTCAGTTCTTCATGCATTTTCAAACCAGGTATTTACAAAACATCTTTGCATTTTGCCCAATGTCATTTTTGTGCAGATGAATAAACTGTTATAAATAAAAAAAGAAAAAGTACAATTAATGTGTAATTAATTAATTTCTGTCAATCAGAATTTTCTGTTCATGCTGTTCACTATCCAATAGGGATTTATCTGCTTTGGGGAAAGGACCCAAAGGTTTAAGGACCATTTCTCATAGCATAGGTCATCCATCAATAGGAAGCACGCAGAACTGCCTATTCTACATTATTTATTAGAAAAAGGCCATGGGGATATGAAATGTAAATTTCAGGTTATTGAGATATTTTAGCTTTTATGTTGTCTTGATTGTGGCTGCCTGGGCTTACATGCTGCTCCTATATGTATCATTTGTTTGGAACTAGGGAAGCATTTTTGGGGTACGGTGTTGTATTTCGATATTTTACATTGGACTACACCTGACCAAACAACCAGCAGGTAGCGTTTCTTGGCGTGCTGTTGAAAAACAAACAACCAGTTTCTATTAGTTGAATTATTCAAACTTATTAAGTTTTATTGCTTTACCCCAGTACCTTCTAGTTTTTAGCAGGCTGTTTACTACCTTGTATCTGCAGTTATTCCCACCTAAGGAATTGTCCCTTCTCCCCCTTTAGGACACAGTGTAAGCTGCTTTAAAGGAGAAGGAAAGGCAAAGTCACTTGGGGGTGCCAAAATGTTAGGCACCCCCAAGTGACTTTAATCACCTACCAGAACAGCACCAGCCCGGGGTAGCAGCAGCGCTTCCTTCTTCCTGGTTCGGGTGCACGCGCATGTGCAGTAGAGTGAAAAGCCGTATTTAGAGAGCGATGAATTAAAAAATGAAAGTGCGGAGGGACTGTGGAGCCAGCTGTGGCCCAGTCCCCCCCGTGCTTGTAAGGGGTTAACTTACCCAGCCAGTTCAGTCAGGAAAGGGCAGCCCCCCCTTGCTTGCTCCTCCTCCCTCCTCTGTGCCTGCATTCCCGCGCTGCTGCTGCCACTCTGCTTCCGAATTCCACCGAGCGGCATCACTATAAGCACACTCTGTTTATAAAAAAAAAAAAAATTATCATATCAATATAAATTTGTGGTTTGTCACAGCAAATGGCAGGGGGTAGTCCTTGGCCATTTAAGTTCTGATGTTGTCTTATGGCTTCTACATGCCCACTGTGTTCGCAGTGGCCGGCATTCGTTAACAAAATGGTTTATTGTTTGGAAAAGTTGAATATACATGGCAAGGACTAATTTTGGACATTGTATTTGATAATAAAGCTGTGGCCGAACTCCACCCACACAACGGTGTCATTGCGTCTTTTGTCAGCTAGGTGCAACAGGGCAAAGAGTGATAATGAGAGGGAACAAGTCTCCACAGTCTTAACAGAGAAGTCGGCTTTTCACTCTACTGCGCATGCGTGCGTCGTTTAGTCCTTAAAAAATGAAGCAGGAAGAAGGAAGCGCTGCGCTACAGGTATCCTGGGCTGGTGCTGTTTTCTCCTAACATTTTGGCACCCCCAATTGACTTTGCCTTTCCTTGTCCTTTAATGCAGTTTTTGCAGATTCCTCATAATTGCCCAGGGAGATAGGCACATAGGAATCAAACTCCAGCATGTCTATCACTTTTTATACATGTGAGAAAGGCTGCCAGCTCACCACATATTAAAAGCCACTTTTTGTAAGCCTAATTAGCAGTTAGACTATACTGATTTCTGTGCAGCCAGAAGTTTATGAATTTCACCCATCTGCTTTAAAGGGATGATGTGGCAACCCTATCACTTCGTGAACGTCCATGGAGAGTGTCTTGTTTTCAAAACTATGGTGTTTTAGTAAAGATTTTTATACTATTTGAAAATGTATACTAGGTTCTTTGCACTACTAAAAAGGGAAAGGCAGAATTGATAGACTCTGTCCCTTTGGGACTCAATGTAATTATATGCGTTGTAGTTTTGCCTTCCTTGCCTTTCTTAGCAACAGTTTCTTGCTTGCTGTATCCTGTGCATGCCTCTAATCTCTACAATTTGTGCCTTAGCTTGAAGATGATGATAAACCTTTGCTCCTGCTGGAAATAGAGAAGCTTATCCCGCTGAGTCAGCAGCTACAGATAACAGCCAGGACACCCGTACAGGGAAAAACTGCCACTTTCACCAAGGTACAGAACCTTTTGTTTCATTCAGTTTCTTATGTTGTCTATAAAAGAAATAGAACATCTCTATTTAAGGTCAGAGAACTGATCAAAGGAAAAAAAACAAAAGAATATTGAAAGCTTCTTAATCTGCTCTTAGTGGCCGAGCGAAACGAGAGAACAGATGACTCTTGTTTCTCAGATGCACAACTAACAGTTAAGAATTTAAGGATAAAGCTTTAAATAGATGCCAAACTGCACTGAAATGTTGGCAGTGCCAAACATGGAACAGATCCGCTATATAACTGCAAAGATGCGTTGTAACCAATAATGGTAATTTAGCAGAAAAGCAGCCTTATGTTTTCTGGATGTCTTGTAGCTTTACATTAGAAGCTGAACAGCTCCCCCCTTTGGTATGCCATAAAATATTTTTCCTAGAATAAACAATATACCGTATATACTCAAGTATAAACCGAGTTTTCCAGCACTCAAAATGTGCTAAAAAAGGAATCCTCGGCTTATACTCGAGTCAAGTAGTACTGGCGCATCAGTGGCGCGAGCATGCAGGCACACCCGTTTTACCAGTGCCAGGGCAACAGTACATTATATTTTAACTACTTTTGAAACACTTTCAATTTTTGGTGTTACTGTTCCTTTAAGATCTTGTGATCCAAATTACAGAAAGGTCCCTTATCTGGAAAACCCTAGGTCCCAAGCATTCTGGATTAGACATCCTATTCCTGTATTTTTTATTTTTTTTTTTTGTAATTTTACTTTTTTAACTTATAGGTTGACACATGTATTCAGAAGTCAAAAGCTATGATGATTATAGTATTGCAAGTCCTTCCAATCTGCTGGAAGTTACAGAGGAAGGTATGTTACTGAAGCTCTTATCAACGGAATTCCAACAGCTTTTAGTCCTCCTTTTTGTATCTGTATCATTTATAACCTTAGGCATGTACAGGCTTGACCCCCTATATTTCTTAACGTGACTGATTGTAGATCTGGAAGAACAATCCAGAACTCTCCGCATTTAGTTACTATGGGGTGCCGTTTGTCCAAAGTACATTTTGTCTACAAAAATACATTCTGTATACAAAGAACAATCCCCAGTACACAGAATTAATGTGTGGCCATATATACACTGGTAACATATATACAAAACACATATTTCTGTGAAAATAATTAATTTTATGCACAAAAGGATATTATCATATTAGAAACTCTATTCTGTATCACAAATGCATAACATCCATACAGCAGAACAAGTTTTTTACAGAATGAATTATGTAAAACAAAACTTTGCACAAAATATATAATGGTGTAACTGACTAGCATATTCCAAGCTAGATTTTCATGACAAAATAGATGCTTGTGACAAAAAGGAAGATTCTATAGCACAAAATTCATTCTATCAATAAAATGAATACTTAGTTCCACACAACTGATAAAATATCCATTCTGTGAAACAACACTGTCAGTCAAATTACTGAACCAATAAGAAGCAAAGTATATTCATTATCCAATAACATGCAAGTTTTAATTGAAGTCCATTTACTGGTCTTTCTTCCCACTGTTTATAGAAACAATTCAAAGTGCTGATTCTGTAGCACAAAACTGGATTGTGTAGCTAAAAATGAATTTGAAATTAAAGCATCCAAAACATAGATATGATACCTTTAAGTAAGTCAGCTATTCCCATCATTATAATAGGCCTGATATCCCCTAATTATGATTGCCCCCCCCCCTTTTTTTTTTTTAGAAAGATTCTTGCTCAAGCTAAGGGAGTGGGAGTAGGACCCTGAGGGGCAAATTGGTGACATGGGTGGGGTGAGACAACAATGGAGGGGGATTTATTAGGAATTTTGGCCAGGTTGAGGATATGCCAGAGGCAGAATGACAGGTAGACTGGTAAATTCACAATACTGGCCCCCCAGCCTTGCCTGGTATATTACTAGCTAGACTGGCAAAATACTGTCCAGGTAGCAACCCTACCCCTGTCAATAAAAATAAAGAAATGAATAGTATTATTTTTAAAAAAACTCTAACATTAGCAGAATAACCACTCCTATGGGGGGCCCTCAGTATAGTACAATATACAGATATTTATGGTAGCAGTGTAACTCAGTATATGTGAGACACTTATCAATACACCAGTGAGTAGCACACAAACACATATAACATAAGCTCCTCACTCCAAGGATACCAGCTGACTCATATCTTTACACTGCAATATGAAGTTGCACAAGTTTGCATAATTCCCCCACTGTAGTAGTGACCCTAATAAGCTTTGTAGATGAGTGTTATGTTAGGCTCCAATGTCTGTCCTACTCCTTGCCGTAATATTGCACCAGTTAGCTGATAGGACTCTATTAATAATGTGCTTAGCTATAGTTCACCTACTACATAATACGTGTAGCCATGTGATTCAGCAACTTCAGAACTTGATTTAGACATAAATGAGTACTATGTGCAAACAAAAGGGATCATTTAAATATTGGTACTTCAGGGGGATCATCATTTATTTATATGATGTATTATGTGTCTACGTGGTGTTGCACTGGGGTGTCCAGGGTCCACCAGGGCTGCCATCCCAGGAGCCCCTTACCTCAGTTGCCAACTTCTCCACCGCTGCCAGCCTTCACCCCCACCCTGTGTGCAATGCACAGTGCATACCTCCTTCTTCCTCATTGCAGCCACTATTTGGGTTGGGGGTGGTGTGCCAAAGTGTGGCCCACTGGATTTTTTTCCCTGTGGCTACATAATGTAGTTGTTGAACTATAGATTAGCACTTTACCGAGGGGCCCCTCACCCAGTAGTTATACTGCTAATATGATTAATGTGCTAATATGGTTAATAGGATAGAATTAAGATATTAGGGTTGATTCACTAAGGTGCGTTAAAAGGAGCGCTATTTATAGCATGCGTTAAAAATGTTATTGCGTCTTTTTCGTGCGGTATTTGACGCAACGTGCGGTAATTAACGTGCGCAATACGTTTCGCGTGCTAATTAACACATGTGCGCTACTTGTCACGTGCGCGCTAATTTACGCACGGTAATTGACGCACGCGGAAGGTGGCGGTGCGCAATTGACAGCAACATCTAAAGCGATGGAGAGCAGTGTGGGAGCCAGCAGAGGGAAAAAGGTGGCAAAAAGGAGGGCACCTCCAAGTGTTCCAGCTGCCTTGTCACACAGCTCTGGCAGTGACACAGACACAGAGAGGCCTGACTTCATCGGTAGCCCAGATGTGTCGGAAGTGGAGGGCACTGACAGGGATTATTGGCCAGAGGAAGCCAGTGGAGAAGAGAGTGAGGAGCTTCCAACCCACTCATCACCAAAAAGGAGCCGGAAGAGACAACAGGAGAGCAGGATCCGAAACTTAAGGACAAGGAAAGGCAAAGTCACTTGGGGATGCCAAAATGTTAGGAGAAAACAGCACCAGCCCGAGGTACCTGTAGCAAGCGCTTCCTCCTTCATTTTTCAATGACAGGCACATGCGCAGTAGAGTGAAAAGCCGACTTTACCCGGGCTGGTGCTGTTCTCTCCGAGCAGGGGCACCAGCCTGGGGTAAAACGTAGGCAATTAAAGTCACTTGGGGGTGCCTAACATTTTGGCACCCCCAAGTGACTTTGCCTTTCCTTCTCCTTTGAAGCTTTCGGAGTTCGAAAATGAGGCTCTTGTGGAGAGGCTTGTGCCGGTATTTCACCAGATTATCGGCAAATATGCTGGAAAGACACTGACAGCTGTTAAAAACAAGGTGTGGAGGGACATAGCAGACCACGTAAAAATCATTGTGGTCTGTCTGCGCAGTGTCCAACACTGCAAGAAGCGCTACCAGGACATAAAGAGAGTCCTGAAGAAAAGGCTGGCGGAAGACTCCAGATACAGGTAAATATCTTACATTCATCTTTCTATTTAAAACTTGCTCATCTGCTTTTCTCCTCAATCGGCTTTTCCTTTTGTCTTACTGTCTATCCTTTCCTTTATTTTTTGGCTTCTTTCCTACTTACTTTTCTTGTATGTAATGTATGTATGGCACGCCTATTATTATGTGCGCAAGTTATGTCCTCAAAGCTGTGGAGTAGAACAAATTAGGACAGTAAATAGGGGGGTCATTTAAGAAATATTTCCCAAAATAGTTAATGCCCTGTACTCTCCTTTATCAAGGAGGATTATTGTGGAAGCACTGTTTAATTCAAAGTATAAGGGAGAGCCCTGGGAGTTAGCGACGCCACTTAGCAGCAACTTGCAGCATTTTAGTAGGGTTAGTGTCAGAGCATGCCTTAGTATGCCTTAGTCATCTGCTCCAATTCCAGGTATTTTTGTTACCAAATTTTGTTGGACCTGTGTTTTGTGTTAGTCTTGTGCAATGGCATAATAGTGAATTGTATCCGTGTATATTGCAGGCATTTCAATTACAGAAGTGCAGTGTATTGCTAATAAGATAGGTGTGTTTTTGGACAAGTGTGTCTTGCTGGGTTAGGTGCAGTCAGTTCATCTTGTACTTTTGGACAGTAAATCTTTTCAACTTGGTTTTGCCTTTGCATTCTGTATGGCAAATCATTTTACCTTTTTACCTCATTTGGAATGAATCAATGTCCAGAAATAGTTTTTGCAAAATAAACTTGTTCATGTTTTAAAACAAAGGACAATCATTATTGTCTATGAAGTTTGCCTGGCATCATGAACATAATAACAAAAAATTAAAGTCTTTTTCATTTTTCCAAAAGGTGGCCACGGATGCTCTGCTAAACGCTCCTTGTCTCTGCTCCACTCCCCACAATGTGATCCTGCAATTGGAGGGGAAACTTTTAGTGGGGAGGCAAGTGAGAGAGGGTCACGCGTATGTGGCAGCGACGTGGCCTTGTTTTCAGATGAGGAGCCGGCCAACATTCCTCAGCAGCAGGTCACAACCCAGGCCAGAAGCAGCACAGCTAATGTGGCCCCCCAGGAACCTGAGAAAGATAGGTTCCACAAATCTCTAATAAGGCATAATAAAAATTTAATGAAAAAGTTGGACACATTGCATGTCGACTTGTGTGTGGCCACTAACACCTACAAATGCCAGTCAGGCACGCCAAGCTGCACACAAGGCTGCCATGTTAAGCCTCCAACAGGCGAGTCACGCACACCAATAATAAAAAATAATTTCCCGGTAAATAAAACCTTTTTTTTTTTTTGGAGAAGTTGTTTGTTATTTCTTGTTTAGGGGATTAAAGATTGTTGGTACTTACAGGAAAAGCAATTGGTAACAATTTGTCCCCGGACACATTTGGGATGCCACTTAACCCATAAAACTGCCTTTTCACAGCATTCCACTTGTTCCGATTTTTGGGGGACAAGATGAAATTCCAAGACACCGAGCGTATGGCGTCCAGGACCTGACCAAGGCACCGTGAAAAAGGTGGGCTGTGACACCCCCCGTAAACCCACCAACCCTCTGGAAACTGTCAGTGGCCAAAAAGTGCAGGGAGCACAGCAGTTTCACCATTCCGGGAACTGCATGGCTTCTGCGAGTCAGTGGCTGCAGGGAAGGCTCAAGCAGCTCATACAGGCTGGATATTGCCACCCTATTGAGCCTGTAGTGCCTGACCACTTCATCCTCGTTTAAGCCCTCCAAAGTTGTCCTTTCCCGACAAATCACTCTGGAAGGCTCGGGGACTTGATGTTCCTCCTCCAAATAGAGCAAAAACCCCATTGCAAACTCCATCTTGCCTTTTTCCAACAAAAAATTAAAAATGTGGTCTGCACAACGCCTCCCCCAATTAGGTGCTAAAATACGCACACACTTGCACGCTAATTAATGCATTTAACACTTCATGCGCTTTTGTGAATCATGCGTTTTCTTTTCATTCGCTAATTAACGTAATGCGTTAAAATTAACGCATTCGGTTGCACGTTATTTAACGCACACGATATGCGACTTAACGCATGCGATAATACTTTAGCGAATCGCACGTTTTTTTCGCGTTTATTTTAACACAAAAAAGCATGCAATAACGCATATCGCTCATCGCTCCTTAGTGAATCAACCCTAATGTGTTTTATTGACTTGTATGTTAATGAGGAAATATTAGGCATATTATAATGATTGGTTAGGCTAGGAGATAAAAGGAATAGCCTTAAGTTATCGTATTAATGTTTTTTGTTTTCTTTAAAGCTCATTATCAGAAACATCATTACATCAGTGTTGTGACGCAGCATCAGTACAGCACTATATTCCTCATCCATTTGAAAGACCTTCTGGTTAAAAACCTATAACACAGCAGACATTAGAGGGTGCCCTCTATAGCAGGCCAGACAGTATCCTCAGCACTAGGGATAATGTAGGCTTGTGGGGCAGAGCTGGCAACACTTTATAGACAAATAAAAACAGTAAATTGACTCCAGTTAAAACCTGCATATTATTGGATAATGAACATGCTTGTTTCTTATTGGTTCAGGAATTTGATTGACAGTGTTGTTTTACAGAATGGATATTTTATCAGTTTTGTGGAATCATGTATTCATTTTGTTGATAGAATGAGTTCTGTGCTATATAATCTTGCTTTCTGTCACACGCATCTATTTTGTCATGAAAATCTAGCTGGAATATGCTATTCAGTTACACCATTATATATTTTGTCGAAATTTTGTTTTACATTATTCATTCTGTAAGTAACTTTACACATTTTTTTGTATGGATGTTATGCATTTGTGAGACAGAATGCTTTTTAAAATTTACAGAATGAAGTTTGTAATATAATATCCTTTTGTGCATAAAATTGTTTTTGATCTCATTCTTCACTAGAAATATATATCTTTGGTATATTTTTACCAGTGTTTATATCCACACTTTAATTCTGTCTACTGGGGATTGCTTTTTGTATATAGAATGTATTTTTATAGACAAAATGTACTTAGACAAACGGCACCCCATAAGTTTCAACTCCTCAGCAAAGGTTTAAGATCTCATTTATAGTGTCAGTGTTGTAGCTATATTTGATGATCTATTAAATCATGAGTGTGAACGGGGTGGCTATTGCACTGGGATTTTCCTGTAATGCTACCCAGTTACTGAATAGATCCAGATTGGGTGGCATGGTGATTAGACCACTTACTTATTTATTAGTAATACTGTAGAGGTGTTAGATTAAGACTGTTATATTGAGTGTAATGTTCATCACCAAAGACTACGCTTGTGGCATTCTAATAAAGGTTGTATGCAGATCGCTTGAGGTAATAATCAAAGTCTGGGAATGTGATACTGTAAATCTGTCAACTGAGAGAGGTATTGTGTTTATAGAGGGAGAAATGAAGCTCTTACTAAAACCTTAACACTTATTTACCAAACAAGTAAGTATATGGAGGCTTTTGTTTTGGGTAGCCCAAATTATTGGAACAAGATATACATATTTACAGTATCACTTGTCCAGGCTTTGATTACTGCAAGTGATATGCACTTAAGAGAATAATATATAATAGTTTTTATTCCATTAAAATAGCCTTTGAAATGGTGGTTAGAATACATTAACATTGTATTGCTTTATTTTCCAGTGCAAAACAGGTAATGGATGTTTCCAAAGTTCTCCATCTTGGAGGGAAAACTGTCTTCAAAATATTACAAATGAAGACAGCATGGAGGGCAGAACTGTAGAAGCATTTGGAGTTAAATCATTGGAACACCATGTGGCTAATCTGACATTTCTAGAGAGCAAGTAGCCATTTCTATTTTAACAGAAGTGTAAATGAAAAGGATAGTGGAAGCAAAGCATCATTATACTGTAAAGGGCAAGAGCCAGACTAAGGATGTGAACATCAGCATTTTTTTTCCTTCTTCTTTTGTTATTGGTACCACAATCAGTCATTAAGAATTGTTTGTGTTCCGTTCAGCTCATTACTGCCGTTATATGGATATCATTATTTGTTAAAAATGTCTTAATGAAAACCTTAACCCAAAGATGCTGCTATTGTTTGTATAATTGTGATATGCAGAAACAAACTTTATGAAATTGCTGTTACACAAGTTGCTGTCACCATTTCCAATACTTACTGGTTGGTTTTTTCAAGTGTAATGTATCTGTTTACCTGTATCAGGACAATACGTCATGGTCTAAAAGCACTGGTTGCCCACTCCCTTACAGGCAAGTGCCACTTCTATATGCACAACACAGCACACTCCATTCACAACTTGTTCTGCTGCCACCTGTCATTCATTTTAGAGTTTGCTGCTGGAATCTTTACATTCATTGAAGCAGAGAACTATTTTTGGTTACATATAAAAAAGCTTGTGGATCCCTTGTGAGGTTTTTGCTGCGGGGAGATGAAGATGAGGATGATGATTAAATTGTCAATCTCTTGTGAAGCTCTTCCTACTTTCAGATATGCTGGTCTCAAGATTATTTTACTTTTCTTTGTAAGAGTTGAGATGCATGTAAAGAATCAAAACACTCAAATGTATCTTTTCCTCAGAATGTAAACCATATTTAAGTTTCATGAAAATGTAGTTTTTTACATTAACATTTACAATGTAAGATTCTATTTTTAAAATAAAATTCTAATGAATCTTTTGTGTGGTCAAGTTAGATTTCATTTAAATACTCAATACAAACAATGTGAATTTAGCATTTTCTTACTAACATTGCAGCATTATTTCTCAGAATTCATGTGTAATCCCACATGCCCACAAAATAGCATGCCATGCAATGTTTTCCCAAGATGATGCTTTGGTAAAATGCACACAAGTTACATCATTTGCTAGCATCGTCGAATACGATTTGTTATTTCCCTGTAAGCCAATAATGTATGTGGGTATAGGCGTGGGTCAGCTAGTCTCCTATATAGCAAGTTTTACTCCTTTAAACCTTTTTATCCCGCCTACTTCTGAAGATATCACTTCCTGTTTCATTATGTCCAAAAGGTAAAAATGTGGGGTGCGGGTTACAAAAATTGGAGCCAAGTTAATGGCTCAATTTTTTTAGGTGCATGTGTAGGTACAACACACAAAAGGAGGCCTATCAGTAATACCTTCTCAAGCTAGATGTTATTTTCACATCTTGGCTTAAAGAAATATATGAAAGGATTGCTGTAGCCACCATTCAGCCATAGTTATCCTATAAATGACCTTCAAGTTCAGTTTAAATAAGTACAGATATTCTTGCAAATCTTACACAGGCTGGGATTTGTGGGTAGGCCAGGATCTAGAGTGCATTATTTTAGGGGTAGCATACAACCCAACCACATATAAGGTATGGACTGCTGTCAAATCCTTTTACCTGACCCATCCTCAGTGCTGCAGGTTGGGGTCGGTCAGCAGCCAGCCTCAAGATGCAAGCATTAGAAATCCAACCCTGTGACCAATTTCTATGATCTGTGTCTCAAACAAAACAAAATTCTAACTTCAACAGCAGCCAATGGATGGGACTAAATCCTACACTTCTGAATATAATCCTGTAATGAATTTGAACAGTAATAGGGAGAAAATAAAGAAAAATAAGTTAGCTGAATTTTCATACCAGGTTTATTTTTTGTTCTGCAGCCTTCAAGTACCACAGTCGGTGCCTGGCAGAAATACAAATCCTAGTAAAACCAAATGTTTGTAAGCCAGAAATAGACTTTAATACAAAAACTACACACTGACTAGGAATGCATCAAAAAAATTTTGGATTCAGTAGAATACTCAAAAAACTATAATCTATAGACTAAGAAATTTGTCACCGTAATTTGTTTAGTGCTTTAAAGTCACATGACATTAAGATTACTAAGGCTGTTCTATGGTCCTGGTATAAATTATTTGCTACTTATTCATATGTTGCACAAAATAAACTTTAAAATAAAACATATGCCAAACTTCTTTGCCTTCTGATGCATTGCTGTTTAAAGAAGTCATTTTGCTCTTGGAGGTAAGTGTATTGAGTCAATTCAGAAGCCTATAGAGATTACACTGCCGACACAGTCCCGGATCCAACAGCAGCACGACTCAGTAAAATTTCTTCATATTCTTGCTGAGACAGAAGTCCTTCTGTAACAGTTTTGCTCTCTTCAAATTTAGGAAGCACAACTGCAATATAACCTTCTGTGGATGGCTAAAAAAACAAAATATGAAGGTTACAGAGGGGAGAAGAGCACACAAACTGTGCAATGTAACAGTTATATTTTCCTACAATGGACCATCAACGTTATTACCCGTTTCCTGCCTTCACTAGAAAAGAACTTGTGCTCAAGGTAATTGCAGAGTTAAATACATGGAGTGCAACATTCCTCTCAGCAAAGCCAGATCAGCAAGCCTTGATCTTACCATTTTCTATTATTTAACATTAATCCCAGGCACTTGAGTTTGTGAGCATGCAAAATTCTTTACCCCATGTTAAATGTATCTCCACGAGACTTGTGAATTCTAGTGCACAGTCACCCATTCCATAATGTACACGCTGCACTTATATAGAATAAAAGAAAGGCTAGTGATAAAAAAAAAAAATCCAAACAACAAAAAACATATAAACAAAAGCACTAATCCGGGAACCCATTATCCAGAAATGAATTGCAAGTCAATTTTAAGCAAATAATTCTAATTGTTAAAAATTATTTCTTTTTCTCTGTAATAATAAAACAGTAGCTTGTACTTATTCCCAACTAACCGACTTATGGTATAATGATCCAAATTACAGAACATCTCTTATCCGTCCCAAGCATTCCATAGCCTACTGGTTCCAAAACCACAGCATGGGAAATGTTTGTTTATAGCACACAAGTGGTGGCAGAAGATGCCACTGAGAAATCATTATGCCAAAAAAATCCCCATGCTGTGCTATGGTTAGTGGTGACAAGTAGTTTTAGGAGTTATGAGCTGGAGAACCACATACACAGTTCTGTATAAGAGGCCCAGTCATCACGGGGGCCTTCAGAACAAGTATTTACAATATACCCATGGGCGTATCCCAGTCACTCCACCCTTCCTTGGCATTGTTCATTGAGGCCCTTCCGGGCCAAAGTCCCCAATTTCTTAATCCAATAGGTTTGGCGCTGCAACAAAATCCAGGATCTGTCCCCACCCCATCTAGGAGCCGGGACTTGATCAATCCCTATATATTTAAATGTTGGCAATCTATGCCCCATTTCAAGATAACGTTTCGCTACATGTTTGATCCCGAAAAGCTGTACTTATGGCTGACCTGTGCCCATCCATCCGAATACATAGGGTTAAATCAGTTTTACTCACATAGACAAACCACACGGGAAAGTTAACATATAGATTACATGTAATATAATACCCATATGTCTATTTAATGTGATGTGTTTTATTGGCCATTTTAGCTGGAGAAAGGCTCTAGACTGTAGCCGAAACGTTGATCATATGACATAAATAGATCATTCTTTATAGCGTCTGCACTCCAAAGCTTTTTATCTTGTGGGGTGCACAGCCAAATTTAATAATTTAGCAGTAAATATTCCACGACCAGCACACCCTTTAAAAATGTCATAAGTTTATTGAAAACATATTGTTAAGAGAATCAAAGTTTCAGTCCTCAACAGGACCTTTCTCAAGAATGTATAATATATAAATATATTAAAATAAATATTATAACAATAACAATAATTACCTTTTCTTTCAATAATTCAGGATTTTGAAGGATATTTTCATTTACTTCTAGGAGTCGACCTCTGATACAACTAGAAAAACAATCAGTGTCAAGATTCATGAGATATCATGTATATTTTACATTGTCGTATAAAAGGGTTACTAAATGCCTTGATAAATAAATGCATGTTGAGAAGCTGCACTCATTTAAATTAAATTGTTATCAATCCATACCGTACAGGCATGGGATCCATTATCCAATACAGCATACCTGTACTACTCTCTCTACCGGATCTAGCACAGCAATTTAATTTTAATTTACCGTATATACTCAAGTATAAGCCAAGGACCTAATTTTACCTAAGAAAACTGTAAAAACCTATTGACTCGAGTATAAGCCTACTCCAATAAAATTAGGATCTATCAATCTTACTGAACAAAGACGTGCAGGGAATAAGTATGCGAGATGCAAGGCTCCCCCCCCCCCCATTCAGTGTGAGTTTTACTTTAAGGAGTTCCCCCTCCCTCTCCCTCACTTGCTTGCTCCTCGCCTCCTCAGCTAAATAGCATGCAGGCTTGATGGTTCTGTTGCCTGCCTGCATCAAAGAGCTCTCGCCACACAAAGAGATAAATAGCACGCCAGTTTGAGCTTTTCCGTGCATGCCTGCTCTCCCTCCTCCTCCCCCTCCCCATTACACACAGGAGCTGAAAGCAGGGAGCGTGCAACGTCTCGCCGGGGGGCGGGGCAAGGAACCAGGAAGGAGCAGCACACAGAAGAGCATGCAGGGAATCGGGTAGCAGAGGGACTCGAGTATAAGCCAAGGGTTAATTTTTCAGCACATTTTGGGTGCTGAAATACTCAGCTTATACTCGAATATATACGGTAATTTTAAATGTAACTAAAATTGCAAATCACCATGTGTCTGTCCTTGCCACACTGCTGATTCTGACCCTTGTAGTAGAGTTAGCTCTCCTCCAGCCATTTCTTTCATAACAAATGATATGTCAAAATTGCATGGTTCTTCACAGGTCTGCTAGACTGTTTAAAAAGTCCAATACAGCAGTGCAGAAAATAGAAGGTTTAAATAAGCACTGCATTTAAAAGCAATTGCATTTACCAATATCTTTAAAACCACTGACAATTTTTAACGACTAAATATTAGGAAGTTGGGTTTATGGCCCTTTAAACTTGGTCAAATAGCACAGATTTGGCACTTAAGCCTTAAATGATATGGCTTATTTCCCTTGCATTTTTAGTTTACCCACTAAACCATTGAGTGTCATGGGGCCTCATTGGGGAATAATGTCACCCAGGTATACACAGTGGGAGATGCTTCATCTATCTTATGGTTTTCTGCAAGTTGCAAGCCTTTGGCATAGCACTTCATTGTTAATATGTAAAGCCAAATGGTTGGGGGAGAGTACTGTAACTACATTTGAAAGATTGTTACCTTATTCCTTTGATATGAGATACAAAATCCATATGCTGCTATGAACAATTAGCAATTAGTTTCAGAGCATATTGCATTGCTAGTGCCTCTGTTAACCTGTCCTTTAGCTTGTGGAAACCCAGCACTATGCTGGGTGAAAAACAGCTCCATAAAGTAATTCAACAAGCACTCTAGCAGCCAAAGGGTTAAGTTACAGTCAAACACACTCTCCTTCTAGCAGTCAACTAGTTAATTAGCATTTACACAGAAAACTTGCCCCCCCCCCCCCCCCCCCACTCCATACTCATACAGCCAAGCAGTTAATATGTTCGAACAAGGTACTATTCGAACAAGGAAATATTACAAGGGTAAACAGTGCATTTTAAAAAGATTTTACAAAAAGAGACAAACACATACAACCAGTAAATAAAAGGGAATAAAACACAGAGAAACCCTATGTACGTTACCGGGTAAGGAATTTCCAAGTGTCCTCCTTGAGGTAAGAGTTTGAAAACCTCAGCCCACATTCCAACAGAATTGGAACCTCAAAATATGAGCTAATGAGTACCTGGCTCTGTTGCCCTTTTATTCCCTGCTGGGACCGTCCCTCATTACCATATGCATGAGGAGGGAGTGGCCAGGAACTTGACCCTTGGGACCCCCTGTAGAAAGCTGCACTTCTCATGCCAGTTTCTTGTCATATAATATTGGTACTTGCCAGTATCCAATATTATTATGAAAATATGGGCTTGCTTTAACCCATATGTGGGTGATCAAAATGATACCAAACATGGGGGGTGTCTCTTGTTCCAGTCCCCCAGAAACTATCCCTCCTAACTGGTGGGTATAGGCAGTCCCTGTTTGGTATAAATAGGAAGCATAAGAACCTCCTCATAACCAATATTTGATTTATAAGGATGTGAGCCCTAAAGCAAAGGAGATATGGACCCCTTTCTATAATCCATATTTTCTCCTAGCTGCTCCCCCCTGCTGTTCTTAGGTCCACAATTGCCTTTCTTTGATCAACAGACCAAAGAAAGCAATGGCCTCAGCTTCCTGCCCCAAATGGCTGGCTCCGAATTGTCTGATGCCCCAGATGAATTTGTCACCTTCCACAGTCCCTTGTTGTGTATTGAATTAATTAAGGGTGTCTTGTGGACACAAAGTAAAATGTTTCCCGGTTTAACTATATACAGTGCCAGGGCAATACTGCTGGCATGACAGATATCATTTTCAGGCACTCTTCTATATGCTAGCATAACACTAAATAAGCTTTACATGCAAAGGAAAATCGTCTAGAGCAGTGCTGTCCAACTTATACGGTGCCGAGGGCCGGAATTTCTCTAGCATACATGGTGGAGGGCCGCTAATGGAAGCCAGTTTTGACCACTCCCCTTTTTGAAACCACACCCACTTCAAACCACACCTATTTTATCACAATGGTGGTAGCACAGCAAAATCCCAAATGCTTGGTCCTCACTGTGGGGATATCAACCATCATTCATATGTGAAAGAATTATATTATTAAGATATACCCTTAAATTCCATATGCCTCCTCCTTCCCTGTGGATAGCAGAGCAACCCCCAGTACATAATTACACACCTTAGGGACCATTTAATGGCTATTTCCAACTGCTAACAAACCCCTGCCAGGTTCACCTCCCACAAGCAGCATAGGGCAAGCAGAGTATGGCACACACAGGCAGCACTCTGCCTGTCCTATGCTGTCTGTGTGTGCGCCATACTCTGCCTGTCCTACCCTGCCTGTGTGTGCCATACTCTGCTTTCCCTATGCTGCCTCTGTGTGCCATACTCTGCCTGCCCTACCCTGACTGTGTGTGCCATACTCTGCCTGCCCTACCCTGTGTGTGCCATACTCTGCCTGCCCTACCCTGACTGTGTGTGCCATACTCTTCCTGCCCTACCCTTCCTGTGTGCCATACCCTCCCTGACCTATGCTGCCTGTGTGTGCCATACTCTACCTGCCCTATGCTGGCTGTATGTGCCATAGTCTGCCTACAGTACCTATGTCTGAGGTGTGAAGAAGTGAACAATGGGAGTGATTACAGTCTGAGCCTGAGGTGTGAACACTGCAGGGGGTGAACAATGCAGGTATTAAAAGGTGTGAAAAACACAGGGGATTACATTTTTAAACAATACAGAGGGATTACAGCCTGAATCTGAGGTGAGAACCATGCAGGGGGGCAGTTAATCTCAGTATTGATACCATTTCATGCTTACTCAAAGGTAAGCCATCAAAGCAGCCAGACAGGTGGGGGGCCACACATGCGGCCCGCGGCCCGCCAGTTGGACAGCACTGGTCTAGAGACTCAAACTTCTGTCAAAAAGCGTCAATCAATCCTGTATATTCTAGCTCTTTGCCAAGCGTTGGCAAAGGAAAATTTAACCAAGTGGTGGATGAACATAACAGAGAGACTAACAAAACAATGAAAGAACATAAAAGACATGAATAGGGAAAATGAGTTCAGAAGGTGAAGTAGTAAGACAAACATAAATAAAAAGGAGAGGATGAAAGAAAGGACATAGAAAAAAATTTAAGAGAATATGGTAAAACTGGTAAATCAGATTATCAGACTGGAGAGAGGAAAACAGAAAAACAAATGGCACAAAAGCAAAAATTGAAGGGTTGAGTAAGAGAGGAGGGATAAAACATGGTAAAACATATGCTTTCTTAAAACTTATATTATCATAATTTTGCCTCTTTATAGGTCTCTAGTAAGTAGGGATGCACTGAACCCACTTTTCTGGGTTTGGCCGAACCCACCCTGCTAATAAGGATAGGGAAGGGTTAATAATCATCCCCTAAAATGTAACCCTATCCGAATGTTAATTAGCATATGCTAAATTATCCTAATTAGGTGTCGGTTCGGCCGTGGATTCGGCTGAAACCGAATCCATCAAAAAAAGGCTGGATTTGGGCTGAATCCAGGATTCGGTGCATCCCTACTAGTAAGGCCTCACCTAGAGTATGTAGTGCAGTTTTGGGCTCCAGTCCTTAAAAAGGATATTAATGAGCTGGAGAGAGTGCAGAGACGTGCAACTAAACTGGGAAAAAGGCGCTTGCGAAAGGACGTGATTACTCTGTGCAAGTACATTAGAGGGGATTATAGACAGATAATGTTCTCTTTTCACATAATGATGACCAGTGCACCAGAGGCCACCCCTTTAGATTAGAGAGACAGAACTTTTATTTGAAGCAGCGTAGGTGGTTTTTCACGATGAGGGCAGTGAGGTTGTGGAATGCCCTTGCAGAGTCATGTTGTGATGGTAGATTAGGCAAATGCCTATAAGAATGCCTTGGATGATTTCTTGAACAAGCATAATGTCCAAGGTTATTGCTATTGTGATACTGAAATCTAAAATTAGGGGCTTACTTATCAATTGTCGAATTTGTGAATTTGAGTTTGTTTTTTACACTTGTGTGAATAATAAAACCTCGAATACTTGAATATTCGAGTTTCAAACTCGAAACAAACTTGAATAGAACTCATAAACTTAAATTGAACTTTGCTGCCTAGGACAGCTCCCATTGACTTATATAGAATCTTGCAAACTTTTAGATGGCAGTTCTACAAGTTTTTGTTTTTTTGCACTTAATAAATACCAGACATTCAAGTTTTTGAAACAACTTGAATTTAAGTTTTTTAAGCGCCAAAAAACCCTGATTTTTCTGTTGATAAATGACCCCCTTGGTACTGATGTTGGTATATATTGTTTATATATGTGAGTATATAGATAGGTCAGTATGAGCCTGTGTGTGTGTGCGCTGGGGTTTGCTTGGAAAGGTTGAACTGATGGGGGTGGGGAGATATTTCAGGGACACCAATATGCAAGGAATTGTATAAGGATTGGTAGAATTGGTACTTTGGAGTAGGGTACCTATTTTAGATTCAGGGGAATGTGTACTTTCCAAAAATATATGGTTTTCTGGAATGTACTTTTTTATAGCTTAACCACACATAAAAGTCAGTAAATGTGTTGATTTTGCTATAGTTGAAATGACAGAAATGGTAGATCGTATGAAATATCTTCACCTTGGGGCCCCTACATGCCACATACTTAGGTAAACCTATGCACATTGAGCATTTGTTCAGTGGACCCCTGGGGTACATAATTAGGATGTTTTATCTTGGTACCTAATAGTATGTTGGAGGTAGGATGCTGCAAAGCCTTTGAGGTGATTTTCAAAAATCTCATCAAAATTGGCAATTTTAGGAAAACTTTGCGGTATTGTACTTTGGAGTAGAAAGACACGGGTACCCATTTTAGATTCGGGGGAATGTGTACTTTCCAAAAATATATTTACCCCCCGACAAAATGCAATGTGTTGATTTTGCAGTAACTGAAATGACAGAAATGATCCACCATATTCTGGATTCATCAGGTTCTGTTCTTTCCACAACTGTATAGTTTTCTAGGGTAAACCTACTGTAGGTGGAATATTTTGCCTTCAAATCTAAACAAACAAAACATCTGGAACTGAGCGTAACTGAAATGTGAAATTCTGCTGGCACTTGCAGGCACTTACAAGGCTAAAGTTGAACAGCCCCATTAGTATAACAGTTGTTTGGTATTGCTTAATAATTTTATGCCACACAATAGCCAAAAATAGCCTGCAGAATATATTCATATTAACAGTACTTACTAATAAGAAAAAATGTACCTGCTACTATAAAAGGGGATTTGTTATACTCACCGATAAAGCCTGTGACGGGACTCTGAGAAAAGGCTTTATCGGTGAGTATAACCCTTTTCTCGGTCGTCCCTAGGCAGCACAGGCACAAGTGGGTTTGCCCCAAAGCAAAGAGAGAGAGGAAGTGTAGAGAGCAGAGAGAGAAAATACCTAAGAAAACTTAGAATAACAGAGAAACTGTAGGTGCTCTAACATGGCAACTAAAAATGAGTGGTTATTACATCACTGCTGACTGAAGAACTTTGCGGCCGAGGGTGGCTTCCGCGGAAGAAAAAACGTGAAACTTGTAAAACTTTGTGAATGTGTGTATCGATGACCACATAGCTGCTTTACATATCTGCTCCGCAGATGCTGTGTTGGCCATTGCCCATGAGGTGCTGAGGGCTCTGGTGGTGTGTGCAGCAGTCTTGAATGGGATAGGTAGACCTCTGTTACGGTAGATTGTGGTGATGAGACTTTTGATACAGCGAGTGATGGATGCTTTGGAAGCTTTTGTGCCCTTGCAATGTCGGCCATACAAGATAAAAAGTGAATCTGACTTGCGGACATCCGTCGTTCTATGGATGTAGAACTTCAGAGCTCTCACTACATCCAAGTTGTGGAGGAGTCGTTCTCATGGGGATGATGGTTTGGGACAGAGTGAAGGGAGAATGATCTCTTGATTGAGGTGGAAGGCCGAGGTAACTTTTGGTAGGAATGAATGTGGGAGGAGTACCACTTTGTCTTCATGGAAGATGCAGTATGGCGGTTTATGGGATAAGGCCCCCAGTTCTGAAACTCTTCGGGCTGAAGAGATTGCTGTCAGGAAGGCTACCTTCCACGTCAGAAGCTTCAGGTCGATTGTAGCTAATGGTTCAAATGGAGGGTTCTCTAGAGCCCGGAGGACTAGGTTCAAGTCCCAAGGGGGAAGTGGATTTCTGTATGGGGGCTTGATGCGTTTTGCAGCCTGAAGGAATGTCCTGACATGTGGATGCATCGTGAGTTGGTGCTGGAAAAGTAATGAGAGGGCGGATACCTGTACCTTCAGGTACAGTAGTTTACGCCTAGGCCCTTGTCAAGGGCACTCTGAAGGAAGTCCAGTAAGGTGGGAATGTGGCACATGGACGCATTGTGCTGGGCTGCTGAGCATTTAGTCAGAAATGTATTCCAGATCCGGTTATAGGAAGCTATCGTTACGAGTTTGCGGGCTTTCATGATTGTGGATGTCACCTTGGTGGAGAAGCCCTTTCGAGACCAGATAGCAGTCTCAATAGCCATGCCGTGAGCACTAGGTTTTCCAGCCCAGGGTGGTGAAACTCGCCCTGGAGTAGGAGATCTGGTCTCAGAGGAAGCCTCCACGGTGGTGCTATTGCTAGCGCTTGGAGGTCGGAGGTGGTGGCCAGAATGGCGCGAGAACTATGGCTGTCTTCTGAAACTGAAGCAGTCTGCGGAGGACTGGGTGGATCATGGGCATGGGGGGAAATATGTATATCAAAATGAAATTCCACGGGGTGGTCATTGCGTTGATCACGAATACTTGTGGATCTTGGCACCTGGTGCAATAGTGGGGGACCTGGTGGTTGAATCGGGAGGCCATGAGGTCCACCTGTGGCATCCCCCAGCACATGCGTGAGTTGTCGGAATACGGTTTTGTGTAGGGACCATTCCCCTTGGTCTATGAAGTTGCGGCTGAGGAAATCTGTCTCCCAGTTGAGATGGCCTGGGATGTACACTGCCATGAGCCGGCAGTGGTTGAACTCTGCACATTGGAGTAAGAGGTAGACTTCCTTCCAGGAGTTACGCCTTTTTGTGCCCCCTAGGTGGTTTATGTATGCCACCGTGGTGGCATTGTTTGACTGGATCTTGACTGGGCATCCCTGTAGGAGGTGTGTCCAGTGGGTGATGGATAGGTATACCGCTCAGAGTTCTAGTACGTTGATATGAAGTTTTCCTTCTTGTGGGGACCATTTTCCCTGTATGGTTCTGTAGCCGAATACGCCACCCCAACCGAGTAAGCTGGGGTCTGTTGTGATTACGGCCCAGTTGGTGAAAGAACAAGTCCTGCCGGCAAGGAGCTTGTTGGGTTGGAGCCACCACTGTAGGGAGAGCTTTGTGGGTCGGGATAAGAATATTGGACTTCTTAGATCGTGATGCCTTCTTGTCCATTGTCTGAGGAAGTCTAGTTGTAGTGGGCGCATGTGAAATTGAGCGAATGGAACTACGTCTATGGTGGCGGTCATCAGGCCCAGGAGGCGCATGCACGCTCCTGCTGCGATTGTCGGGGCGGACATGGCTTGTTGCGCGGCTGCTGATAGAATTCTCTGTTTTTCTGGCATAAGAAAAACCTTGTGTAGGGTGGAGATGAAATGAACGCCTAGAAAAATAATGGACTGTGTAGGGAGTAGTGTGCTCTTTTTGCGATGTATCTGCCATCCCTGTGCTTCGAGTATGTTCACGGATTTGTTGGTCCCAGCGAGTGCTTGGGAGTGGGATGGGGCCCGTAGCAGAAGGTCGTCCAGATAAGGAAGTACGTAAAGACCTTGTCGTCGCATATGGGCTACCGGGGCTGCCATCACTTTCGTGAAGACACGATGGGCCGTGGCCAGCCCAAAGGAAAGTGCCTGAAACTGG
The DNA here is from genome assembly GCF_000004195.4 of Xenopus tropicalis. Classification (NCBI taxonomy): domain Eukaryota; kingdom Metazoa; phylum Chordata; class Amphibia; order Anura; family Pipidae; genus Xenopus; species Xenopus tropicalis. The sequence continues at coordinate 76,835,469 of NC_030682.2, read as the reverse complement.
AAGTGTCTTCCGGAGAATGCAAATCGTAGGTACCTTTGATGGTCATGGTGAATGGGGACGTGAAGGTAGGCATCTTGAAGATCGATTGATGTGAAGAAGTCTCCTTGTTGGACATTGGCTATGACGGACCTGAGTGATTGCATTTTGAATGTTGGTACGAGGAGGAATTTGTTTAAGGCTTTTAGGTCGAGCACTGGTCGTAATGACCTGTCCTTTTTTGGGACCAGGAAAAGGTTTGAGTAGAAACCCATTTTTCTTTCTGGTGCCGGTACGGGTATAATTGCTTTGGAAATCAGCATAGTGTTTATGGTTCGCTTGAGAGCGAGTCTCTTCTGGGGTGGGGGGGGGGGTGTTTGATTCCAGTAATTTGCCTGGTGGGGGATGATGGAATTGTAACATGTAGCCTGAAGAGACGAGTTGATGAACACATCTGTCTGTTGTTGTGGAAAGCCATGCCTCCCTGAAGAGTAAGAGGTGACCCCCTACCGCCTCCGGACTCTCGGGGGCGGCTTGCTCTTCATGACTCTTGAGATTTGTCTGAGGTCCCCTTAAAGGGATGTCGCTGTGTGTTCCAAGTTGGTTTCTTATTAGGTCGGTAGCCCTTTGTGGGTCCTGGATATGTGTTCTGCTGCCTTGATCCTTGGAGGGAGCGTCTGGTACAGTTGGTGGGACGAAAGGAAAGAAAATCACTGAAGGTTGGGGTTTCCTCATCCGAGGTATAGCCCTCTGCTTCTGGTTGTGGAGGATTGGTCACAATACTGGTTGCTAGACCCTGTGTACCTGACTTGTCTGAGGAGGTACCCTGGAGTGGTAGCTGCATTGTAGAAATCTTCTCTAGAAAAGAGGAAATACCTAACAACGTGGTTTGGAAAGGTTTAAACCAATCAGGTATCTCAGCTGGACTTTCTGTATGTTGTGGAGAAAGCCTGCTCTTTTTACTCTCTTGAATCTGTTCCTTGGGTCTAGCACGCTTGCTTTGCCTCTTGCCCATTTGCTGAGCTAGGTCTGTGGGTCGTGGTGGGTCTGCCATGTCTGGCCTTGGGGAGTTGCCCAACTCAGAAGCCATGTTAGGCTAAATGGTGCCAGTATGTAGGTAGCCAAAATAGGAAAAGAATGAAATAAAATCTACAGGGGGAAAGGAGGTGCTGTGCCTGCCGTACCTGTAGATTCTGAGGGCTTGCAATGCCTTTTAAGTAAACTCCCGGACTTTTGGGAGTGCCTCTCCAGGAGCTCCAGTACACCCCTGCGTCTTCCATGGGGAGAACCAGAGGGAGGAAGTGCGCTAAGCGCTGAAGACCGCAACTTCCGGTTAGCGCATCTGCACACAAAAAAAAACATGGCGCCGCATTTGAAAAGTGCGCCTTCTTGTTGTGCGGGAAGAGAGTGGCTGCTGCGTACTGTAGCAGTTAACCTGACACCGCACCGGCAGTTCCTCTGGCAGCGCTGCTGCTTGCCTTTTTTGCCGCATGCCCTTAAGACCAGTTGCCCGTGTAGAGGGGCTGTGGGCAGTGCTGTAGCATGCCCTTAAGCCCAGTTGCCCGTGTAGGGGGGCAGCGGGCAGCGCTGCAACATGCCCTTAAGACAGGTTGCCTGTGTAGGGGGGCTGGAAACAGCGCTGCAGCATGCTCTTTCAGTCCCCCTTTTCAGAGCTTGGCAGCGCAGGAGCATGCCATAAGAGCCTGTGTGTTCCCCTCAGGCAACATCCTGGCTTGCCTCATGGGGGATCTGGTTCCTAAAGAAAAAAGAAAAAAAGGGGAGAAAAAAACAAAATAGTACCAGTGATAACATGAAATAAGGTAAACTAAAATAAAATAAAAAAGTGAAGGGAGCAGAGCTCCCAGCTCCCTGCCTTCAGGAAGCAGGATAGCAAAAAACTGTTGGAGACGGGGTTAATGCAAAGATGAGGGAGGGGGAGCAGGGGGAGTCAGGACCTAGTCTTTTTTCTTTGCTATCCTGCCTCCTAAAGGGAAGAGCGCATTAACCACTTGTGCCTGTGCTGCCTAGGGACAACCGAGAAAATTAGGCTAAAAGAACTTGTATATAAATATATATAACCAACAGGCACAACTTCTCACTAAAATTCAGTTCTGATCAACGTCGATATTTCCAGGGGAAGAAAAAAAACGCATAAAAGAATTATGGAATTTTTTTTTACGCTGAAAAGTCTGGTGATGTGCGCTGAATTTTGTCACGTTTTTTACACAACATAATAAATTTGCGCTTATGTGTACAATCCCTTACCTGTATATAGTGTATTCTTCACCATCTGTGCTGGATATTCTACATAATGGAGCATGTTCTGTTAGGAATTGAGCACCCTATAAAGATAAAAATAGGTCTCTTAATAAAGATTACTGTAGGTCTGCTGATCCACTATGATGTCCTAAATGCACCACAAAAAAGGCAATATAGTAAGGCCACACTGTGTTATTGCAGTATATAACCTAACAGTGCCTGTTATGTTTAAATGGGAGGGCATTTTAATCTTTCTTTTCTTTTTTTTTGCAAAAATTAACATATCTCTGAATGATGTAGTCACATCCTCGTTTCAGCCCTGCTTTATATTTATAAATGTTAAGCTCTAAGTACAATGGACCCTTTTGATAACTGTTAATCTTAACCAAGGGGTCCCCAACATTTGCTATCCGTGAGCCACAAGTAAATATATAAAAAATGTTGTTATTGATTATTTGGTAGCCTCATGTGGACTGGCAGACTATAGGAGGCTCCGTTTGGCAGTACACAAGTTCTTTGCCCCTTCTAAACTTGCCTCCAAAATGAGCACCCACTTTGAGGTCACTAGGGGCAACATCAAATAATAAATATATGTAACAGAATCTAGTTTGTTTTATTTGTGTGTGTATAGTAGGAGAAGAGGCAACCAATATCGGTAAAAGCCTTGGATATCAGCTATCTCATCAATCGGACAGGACTGAAAATCTTCATTGAGCACCTTTGAAGGTGTCTGAAAATCAGCAAACGTTAATGATGAATCATCAGATAGGGGTAGAATTGGGGTTCACTGATCTTGAGCTATACTCACTTAAAGACAATTCAATGCCAACTAAAGTCTAAAAGAACCTGTCTAGTTAATGCTGTTTGGATTAGTGTTGTGCTTTATGCACAGGATTCTACCTATGAAGTTGTGGAATTGTTTCACATAGTTATGGGAAAGTAAAATGTCATATGTTTTACCAAACATGAGACTTACTGTGGCTTGTATGTTTAGTAGTCTGCATGTTCATGGGGTTATGGGACTCAAGACAGGAGTGCACAGCCTAGGTTTAACCTTTTAATATTCCCTGTCATTGTAGATCCAATTGTTCTCATGAACCTCTAGACAATGCATAATCTGTAAATTAATATTATATTATTTCAATAGTTCAGTTAGGATCTTTCTTGCAACCATTGGTTCATCTACTCACTAATGCTGAATCATCATATATGCAGGTAGAAACAAAAGAATTCTACCCCTATCTGATGATTCAGAATTAACATTTGCTGATGTTCAGACACCTTCAAAAAGGTGCTCAATGAAGACTTTCAGTCCTGTCCGCTTGATGAGATGGCCCATACCTAAGGCTTTTGCCAATATTGGTTGCCTCGTCTCCCTCTATACACACAAATAAACATATAATAAAAACAAACTATATTCAATTACATATATTTACTATAAAATATATTTAACAAACATATAATAAAAACAAATTACAACCCGGATTCCAAAAAAGTTGGGACACTAAACAAATTGTGAATAAAAACTGAACGCAATGATGTGGAGGTGCCAACTTCTAATATTTTATTCAGAATAGAACATAAATCACGGAACAAAAGTTTAAACTGAAAAAATGTACCATTTTAAGGGAAAAATATGTTGATTCAGAATTTCATGGTGTCAACCAATCCCAAAAAAGTTGGGACAAGGCCATTTTCACCACTGTGTGGCATCTCCCCTTATTCTTAAAACACTCAACAGACGTCTGGGGACCGAGGAGACCAGTTTCTCAAGTTTAGGAATAGGAATGCTCTCCCATTCTTGTCTAATACAGGCCTCTAACTGTTCAATCGTCTTGGGCCTTATTTGTCGCACCTTCCTCTGTATGATGTGCCAAATGTTCTCTATAGGTGAAAGATCTGGACTGCAGACTGGCCATTTCAGTACCCGGATCCTTCTCCTACGCAGCCATGATGTTGTGATTGATGCAGAATGTGGTCTGGCATTATCTTGTTGAAAAATGAAGGGTCTTCCCTGAAAGAGATGACGTCTGGATGGGAGCATATGTTGTTCTAGAACCTGAATATATTTTTCTGCATTGATACTGCCTTTCCAGACATCAGCATGGCTTTACATAGTAACATAGTAAGTTAGGTTGAAAAAAGATGTACATCCATCACGTTCAACCATAGTGCCTATATATAACCTGCCTAACTTCTAGTTGATCCAGAGGAAGGCAAAAAAAATGCCCATCTGAAGCCTCTCTAATTTGCCGCAGAGGGGAAAAAATTCCTTCCTGACTCCGAGATGGCAATCGGACCAGTCCCTGGATCAACTTGTACTAAGAGCTATCTCCCATGACCCTGTATTCCCTCACTTGCTAAGAAGCCATCCATCCCCTTCTTAAAGCTATACAGTAAGGGAAAATGGGGGAGGAGACTTGCTTCGGGTTACGGATAATGGCAGGGAGGACCATAAGTTGTTTGCGCGTCATTCTCACCCTGGTACCAGTATTAAATGTATGTTTACCAATGCAAGGAGTCTGACTGGTAAAATGGCAGAGCTGGAGGTACTGGCGTTGGAGCGGAAATATGATGTGATGGGCGTTGCTGAAACTTGGTTAAATGAGTTGCATGACTGGGCAGTTAATATTGGGGGGTTACACATTATTTCAGAGGGACAGGGGCAATAGAAAAGAAGAAGTGTGTCTGTTCATTAAACAGGAATTAAAAGCAAATATTAAGCTGAATCCTTATGGGTTGAGTTTCTCACAGATAGTAAAGAATTACCAAATTAATGGTAGGGGTATGCTATAGACCTCCTAATGTAAGCGAAGAGGAGGAGGCTCAGCTCCTGTTGCAAATAGAAAAGGCTGCAAGTTTAGGGCAAGTGATAATAATGGGGGATTTTAATTATCCTGATATTGACTGGAACAATAGTACTGCCAGGACAGTAAATGGGAACAAGTTTATAAATTTGCTGCATGACAACTTTACAGTAATGGGCAAAATTGTTGGCACCCCAGATATTTTTCCAGAAAATCAAGTATTTCTCACAGAAAAGTATTGCAGTAACACATGTTTTGCTATACACATGTTTATTCCCTTTGTGTGTATTGGAACAGAAAAAAAGAAAGGAAAAAAAGCAAATTGGACATAATGTCACACAAAACTCCAAAAATGGGCTGAAAAAAATTATTGGCACCCTTTCAAAATTGTGGATAAATAAGATTGTTTCAAACATGTGATGCTCCTTTAAACTCACCTGGGGCAAGTAATAGGTGTAGGAAATATAACAATCACACCTGAAAGAAGATAAAAAGGAGAGAAGTTCACTTAGTCTTTGCATTGTGTGTGCCACACTAAGCATGGACAACAGAAAGAGGAGAAGAGAACTGCCTTAGGACTTGAGAACCAAAATTGTGGAAAAATATCAACAATCTCAAGGTTACAAGTCCATCTCCAGATCTAAATTTGCCTTTGTCCACAGTGTGCAACATTATCAAGAAGTTTGCAACCCATGGCACTGTAGCTAATATTCCTGGGCGTGGACGGAAGAGAAAAATTGATGAAAGGTTGCAACGAAGGATAGTCCGGATGGTGGATAAGCAGCCCCAAACAAGTCACAAAGAAATTCAAGCTGTCCTGCAGGCTCAGGGAGCATCAGTGTCAGTGCAAACTATCCGTCGACATTTAAATGAAATGAAACGCTATGGGAGGAGTCCCAGGAGGACCCCACTGCTGACACAGAGACATAAAAAAGCAAGACTACAGTTTGCCAAAGTGTACTTGAGTAAGCCACAGTCCTTCTGGGAAAACGTCTTGTGGACAGATGAGACCAAGATAGAGCTTTTTGGTAAAGCACATCATTCTACAGTTTACTGAAAATGGAATGAGGCCTACAAAGAAAAGAACATAGTACCTACAGTGAAATATGGTGGAAGTTCAATGATGTGTGCAAGGCATCTGAGGAAATCTGAGGATTACCAAAGGATTTTGGGTCACACTGTAGAGCCCAGTGTCAGAAAGCTGGGTTTGCGTCAGAGATCTTGGGTCTTCCAGCAGGACAATGACCCCAAACATATGTCAAAAAGCACCCAGAAATGGATGGCAACAAAGCGCTGGAGAGTTCTGAAGTGGCCAGCTCTAAATCCCATTGAACATCTGTGAAGAGATCTTAAAACTGCTGTTTTCAATAAGAGAGACCTGGAGCAGTTTGCAAAGGAAGAGTGGTCCAAAATTCCCGGTGAGAGGTGTAAGAAGCTTATAGATGGTTACAGGAAGCGACTGATTTCAGTTATTTTTTCCAAAGGGTGTGCAACCAAATATTAAGTTAAGGGGGGCCAATAATTTTGTCCAGCCCATTTTTGGGGTGCCAACAATTTTGGCCATGACTGTATGTCACAGGTTGTTGAGGAGCCAACCAGGAACCATGCTATATTGGATCTAGTGTTCTCTAATGACCAACGTATAGCAAATGTGCAAGTGGTTGAGCCCCTGGGGAATAGTGACCATAATGTTATTTCATTTGATGTCTGGTGCAGGAAACACATTTACACTGGGGCAACAAAGACACTGAATTTTAGAAAAGCAAATTTTAGATCCTTAAGGGCTGTGCTTTAGGGCATAGATTGGGGAATTATGTTTTCTGATAAAAACACAGAGCAGAAATGGTTGTCATTTAAAATGATATTAAATCATTACTGTTCTCAATTTATTCCATTAATAAGAAAAAGTAGACGTGTTAACACTGAGGTAAAGAAGTTAATAGGGAACAAAAGGAAAGCTTTTAAGAAATATAAGTCAGAGGGGACAGTAGCTGCGTTTAATGAATATAAACACTATAACAAGTGTTGTAAAACAGCAATCCGGAAGGCTAAGATAGAAAATGAGGAGCGCATTGCTGCAGAGGCCAAAACTAACCCCAAAAAGTTTTTTAAGTATATTAATAGTAGAAGATGCAGGTTGAGGTTGTGGCCCCATTGAGTTATAGTAACAATATGGTTACAGCGGATACAAAAAAGGCAGATGTGCTGAACCAGTTCTTTTCTTCTGTGTATACAGTAGAGGAGACAGAGTGCCAAGTCCCACCCAATAGCTACACTGTTGCCTCAGCTCCAACTACGCAGTGGATGACACAGGATATGGTGCTTAAAGGGTTACACAAGATAAATGTGAATAAGGCACCTGGGCCAGATGGAATACACCCTCGTGTACTGAGAGAGCTAGGATTTACAGTGGCCTTTGTTTCTAATATTCTTAGACTCGCTTTCATCAGGTTTGGTACTGATGTATTGGAAGAAGGCTAATGTCATTCCCATATTTAAAAAGGCATAAGATCTCAGCCTGGCAATTATAGGCCTGTAAGTTTGACATCTGTGGTGGGCAAATTATTTGAATGCTTATTAAGGAATCACATATTAAATTATGTACTGGAGAATGGCATTATGAGCAGTAATCAGCATGGCATTATGAAGGACGGGTCATGTCAGACCAATTTAATTGCTTTTTATGGTGCGGTGAGTAAGAAGCTGGACAGTGGGGATGCAGTAGATATAATCTATTTGGATATTGCCAAAGCATACCGTTCCCCACAAACAACTGCTTTCAAATTAAGGTCTATTGCACATGGATAGAAAACTGGCTACAGGATCGGGTACAGAGGGTGGTTGTTAATGGTACATTCTCTACTTTTAGTGAGGTTCTCAGTGGGGTCCCTCAGGGTTCTGTACTGGGTCCACTTTTGTTTAATTTGTTCATAAATACTTAGGGGTGGGTAATATAAGCAATGTATCAGTGTTTAAAGATGACACAAAATTCTGTAGACCAGTCAATTCTATCCAGGATGTGGCATCCTTGCAGCAGGATCTTGACCAAGTGGCAATCTGGGCGGCTAAGTGGCAGATGAGATTTAATGTGGATAAATGTAAGGTCATGCACCTGGGATGTAAAAATATGCAAGCCACTTATACCCTTAATGAGACTGCACTAGGCAAATCCATAATGGAGAAGGACCTTGGAGTCCTTGCAGATAACTTGGCTGTAGCAAGCAGTGCCAGGCAGCAGCTGCAAGGGCAAACAAGGTTTTCAGCTGTATTAAAAGGGGTATAGATTCACAGGAGGAGGGTGTTATTCTTCTCATTTACAGAGCGCTGGTAAGGCCCCATCTAGAATATGCTGTTCAGTTTGTTTTGGTCTCCAGTGCTCAAAGAGGATATAATTGAATTAGAGAGGGCCCAGAGAAGGGCAACTAAGCTGGTTAAGGGTATAGAAAGTTTCAGTTATGAAGAAAGACTGGCCAAGTTGGGTCTGTTTACACTGGAGAAGAGGCGCTTAAGAGGTGACATGATAACTAAGTATAAATATATAAGGCGATCATATAATAACCTCTCTAATTTACCAGTAGGTCCTTCAAACGGACACGAGGGCACCCACTCTGTTTAGAAGAAGGGAGGTTCCGTTTAAATATTCGGAAAGGATTTTTTACTGAGAGCTGTGAAGTTTTGGAATTCCCTCCCCGAATCAGTCGTGCCGGCTGATACATTACATAGCTTTAAGAAGGGGCTGGATGGCTTTTTAGCAAGTGAGGAAATACAGGGTTATGGGAAATAGCTCTTAGTACAAGATGATCCAGGGACTGGTCCGATTGCCATCTTGGAGTCAGGAATAATTTTTTCCCCTCTGCAGCAAATTAGAGAGGCTTCAGATGGGGTTTATTGCCTTCCTCTGGATCACTCACAGTAAAAAATCCTTTCTGAATATTTAAACGGAAACTCCCTTCTTGTAAACGGAGTGGGTGTCTTCGTGTTAAGCCACCTAGGGTGATTAACACTTCTACTTTTTCTTATTAATGGAATAAATTGAGAACAGTAATGATTTAATATCATTTTAAATGACAACCATTTCTGCTCTGTGTTTTTATCAGAAAACATAAATGCCCCTATCTATGCCCTGGAGCGCTGCCCTTAAGGATCTAAAATTTGCTTTTCTAAAATTCAATGTCTTTGTTGCCCCAGTGTAAATTTGTTTCCTGCACCAAACTTTAAATGAAATAACATTATGGTCACTGTTACCCAAGGGCTTCAACCACTTGCACATTTTTGCTATACGTTCTGGGTCATTAGAGAACACTAGATCCAATATAGCATGGTTCCTGGTTGGCTCCTCAACAACCTGTGACATAAAGTTGTCATGCAGCAAGTTTATAAACTTGTTCCTATTCACTGTCCTGCAGTACTATGGCTCCAGTCAATATCAGGATAATTAAAATCCCCCATTATTATCACTTGTCCCAAACTAGCAGCCTTTTCTATTTGCAAAAGGAGCTAAGCCTCCTCCTCTTCGCTTAGGGTATAGCATACCCCTACCATTACTTTGGTAGATTCTTTACTATCTGTGAGAAGCTCAACCTATAAGGATTCAGCTCCCTCTGTTACCACCATCACTTCCTACTTAATAATTTGCTTTTAATTCCTGCTTGACGAACAGACACACTCCTCCTCCTTATCTATTGCCCCTGTCCAGACAAAACAATGTGTAACCCCCAATATTAACTGCCCAGTCATACGACTCAACCAAGTTTCTGCATCGCCAATCACATCATATTTCTGTCCCAATGCCAGTACCTCCAGCTCTCCCATTTCTCCTATCTCCCAGTTCTCCAGAAACCCAAAGCCCTCCTCCCTGCACCAATCTCTCAGCCACGCATTAATCTCCCTAAGCTCCCACTGCCTTCTTAACATTGCTTGTGGCACAGGTAATATCTCTGAGAAAATTACCTTGGAAGTCCTCGCCTTCAACCTCGTGCCTAGTTTTTTTAAAATCGTTCTTGAGGACTTCCCCCCCCCCCCCCCCAACTTTGTCATTGGTACCTATGTGTACCAAGACTGCCGGATCTTTCCCAGCCCCTTCCAACAATTTGTCCACTCATTCCACCACATGCCGAACCCTAGCACCAGGCAAGCAACACACAGTTCGGCATGTAGGGTCCTTGCGACAAATTACCCTATCCACCTTTCTAACTAAAAGCCTGCCTTCCCTTCCTAGCATTACTCCCCCCACCTGTATTAGAGGTGCCGGCTCCCAGGGTGCTCCGAGAGTCAGCCTGCTCCATACATGCCAGCTCAGAGCTGTCTTCCCCAGCATCTTCACCTAAAGCGGCAAATCTGTTGGCTTGTACAAGCTATGAACCACCCCTCCTACCCTTCTGTCCCCTACTGCTTCTTATTTTTTGCGACTTAACGGCATAATTAAGACACGTTGTTCTTTGCGTTATTTAACTTGCGATAAGCGTTTGCCTTGCATTATTTCCTGCCCTGTGCGTTATTTCCCACTGCACGCAATATATTTTGCCGCGTGCTATATTAGCGCACGATTTTACGCACGTAACCATTACTTTCGGGAAACTACTGGAGGATGCATCACTCTAGAGCCAACACATACTTGAAAAAATCCCACTGCAAAGTCCATGTTGTGTTGCCAAAAGCTCACGAACCACAATTTTCTTTCAGTACCGCCTGCCCCAAGTAGGTGTTAATCTTCGCACAGACTAATGCGATATTTAGTGCATTTAACGCTTCATGTATGTTTGTGAATCATTCGTTAGTATTATTTCTATGCGAGACTTAACGGAATGCGAGGTAAATAACGCATGTGAAATGACTTTGATGAATCGGTACTTAATTAACACATGCTTTTTAACGCAAAAAAAGCATGCGATAAGCGTTATCAACCTTTAGTGAATCGGCCCCAAAGACTCTTATTCAGCATACATTTCATCAATAATACAGGCTCACACAGGCAGAACTGTCTCTGATAAAAGTTCTGCTTTGTTTGAGCAGAGCTCAGGAGAGGAGGTTAGAAGAAAAACATTGAAGCAGACAGCTAGAGCTGAGTTTCTATGGGAACCAGAAATGCCATCTCTTTACTGGCTGCTAGACTGGAGGGCGCGTTTAGTAATCTGAGCTTAGAACAATTGAGCATGTCTGGCAAGCCAGAAATCAAAGCCAATTCCCGAGGGGGGCTGAGTGGGTTACAGGAGGAGAAGGAAATCTAAGTGATTAAGGAGATGTAGCAGGAATATTAACCGCTGGACAACCAATGTGGCAGGTATTAAAAGATTTCAAAGTGGATGTTCAGTGATGTCAAATACTGTCATTCAGCTGCCAGATCAGGGTTATATCTGACAGGCAGTCGTGGCTTGTCCTTTTACTGTGTGCTGAGTCTAGGAGGAGAGGGATTGGATTCAGAAACAGTGGCTCTATTAGTTTGTTCTACTTTATCCACGTAATCACAAATATCATGGCAATAATTAGCAAGGCTGAACTAACAGAGATGGTTATTAGGGTTATTATTAACCTTTCAGATTCAGTAGACAGCCCAGCTCATAATTAAATTAATATAAAAAACAGCAGCCCTAAGAAAACATGGTTATATGATGCCAAGTACTACTGCAGATATTGAATTCTGCCCAGATGAAGAGAAGCAGCAGATCAGTACCAATTCATTTATATAGGCAAGTCTGTTAAAAAAAAACATAAAAGGGACCTCTCTAAAGAATGACTATGCTTAAATATACATTGATTAAAAGACTCACTGATTAAGAACTAATTTGTAAAAATAACTGCAATTATGTTTATCTATTTTTGTTATTGGGTCTGGCTTTTCAAACTGTGCAGCAGAACCCAGGTGTCCTCCAGGACTGTTACCTGGCTTCACTGTAGTGAATATAAACAGTTATATAATGCCTTTAATAGCCATTACATACATAACTTTAAAACTACTACTACTTCACAGACCATTTTTAATTTTGAATAAGGACAGTAAGAAAAAGGTATGTCAGCATAATTTTTCTTTGGCCAGTTACTTAAAATGGACTACTAGTCATATCCCTCTCCTGCCTTCTTGTAATGAGATTATAACATAACCTGAGGACTCCAGGATGCCATCATTTGTGATCAACCAGAATGAAAACAATGTTATTTTTGATAATGATACTGCAAGCTGCATCAGTAACACATATAAAATATATATTGCCTTTTAAGCATTTTGAATCATATCTATACTGCTGCATACAGAAAATGTACAATGATGTGTAGAATTAACGGCACTGTATTTTATGCTAGGGCCAGAGAAATCACACAAGGAACTCTTCAGAAATTTCTGGCAGCATTCCCTGGTGCCCTGGTAGCTAGGCTATAGCTAGATACATTTTTGATTATGCATTATACAGGTGTTTACATTCAGAATTACAGGGGTCTTTACAGGGGACCATTTTGCAAAATGCAGTTTCAGCAAAGGTTGCAAATATGCAAATGATATTACAAATAAAAAGTTCCAACTGTTTCTCTGCCTGCAAATAAATGAAAGCAGAGAAACAGCCAATTCACTCCTCCCTCTGGCCTCATGGAGTAGTTTTTGGTGCAAAAACACAAGTGTATGTATTGCTGCTCCAAAATCTGCTTCCTCTGTCTGCACTCAAGCACATGCCTCGTGTGGTGTTTCACGTATAGCAAAAAACTCATGCATGAAAATGATTAAGAAATCAGTAATTGCTTTCAGCTTTATAAACTGGTTATTTTGATTTGACTGTTTGGCTGAAAAACCCTTTACAGACCTTCTTTTTATTTATTCCTTCTGTCAATGAGCCCCACAACGAAAATTTAAAGCGCCACTAATCCCTAAATAGTAATAAAGCATGCATTCAGATTCTATAGAGATTCAGAGATTACACTGCAACTTGTACTCAGTATCTCTTACCCTTTTGGATTTTCCAGAGACTTTGTTCTGCAGTCTGCTGCAATTGGCACTGATCTGGTAACTAATAGTTTTAATGGTTTTTCCATTTTGAAGAAGTGGGTGACATTCTGCTAGTGTAATAATACAGATTCTGCAGATGCAAAAAGAAAAAAAAGCCAAAATAAACAACGTCCTAATACACAGTAAAATTTAGGCTTGATGCAAACACTACTTTAATACAATTTAAGAGTTTCCTTACCTTCACAGAACAAAATAATAACTATTTGAAACTGCTTTCTACGGTCCAAAATGATGCTAGTGCACCATTTCCAAATAGGGTTAAACTTTGCGCATGTTGCTGCCTAGCTTGCACATAATGGTGTGTGCCAAATTTTGCTACAACTTGTGGCAGTCAAAATTATATTGTAGTTCTATGGAAAACACTGCAGTTTTGGTAAAAACAGTGACATTTTTTTAATTATTGCTATATCCTCATTAGTAAACAATGCCCCCTGGGGCCTGACACAAGTTATATGTTAAGACCACATCAGCACTTTTTTGCTTGTGTACTTCTACTCATTGTGTTTACAACAGGGCAGGCCCGGATTTGTGGCGAGGCCACAAAGGCCCGGACCTAGGGCGGCACAAATTTAGGGGCGGAATGCCGCCCCGCCGCAGCGAAAATTTAACATTTTGCGGCCATACGGAGCAATGGGGACTTCTCCCCACTGTTCCGTATGGTAGTTTGAATGGCTGCGCATGCGCACTTGCGTCTGCGGGGGGGGAGGGGAGATTTTTGCGCATGCGCGCCAGGGGGGTGGCCTTGGGGCGCCTGGAATTAAAATCCGGCGCTGCAACAGGGGTTTTCAGAATGCACACTGTTTTGGATATTTATGGTTTTTTCATATTTCTGTAAACTTTGCCTTGAAATCAAAGGTGTTTTAAATCCAAAGATTGAATGAATGCTAAGCAAATATTTTTCAAAAAACCTGATAAAATAGATGCAGTAGTGTAACTACCAGGGGTGCACGAAGTGTGATTGCAACCACGATAAAAGAACCACGATAATAGACTGCACTCAGGCCTTAATTTGGATTATTCGGATTGTTACATACCTTACATTAGCCACACTAAGCAAACAGGCAGCTAAAGGCTGAATGGCAACAGTATGAGGTAGAGCATCAGAATATTAAATAAAAACCTAGCTTGACTCAGAAGTGATGGCCTGTCACCCCAAGTTTATTGGCATCTTTAAGGTCCCCATACACGATAAGATCCGCTCGTTTGCCGATCTGGGCGATATCGGGGAGCTTGAAGTTAAAAAAATAAATAATCCGATCGTTTGGCCCTGGGGTCAATTATGTAGGCGGCAATGTATCAGTCGGTTTGGGGACCGCATCAACGAGCGGATGCGGCCCCCGATCCGACTGAATCTTTTAACCTGGCCGATCGATATCTGGCCAATCTGGACAATAGGAAATATTTGTGATGTCATAAAAGTGAGGTATATAAACAGAATAAATGGCTAGTAATGGGTACAAAACACAACAGATGGCTTTACCGATTTGAATGCTGAAGTATGCAATGATCTTCACATGGCTTTCCCTTTACATCTGAAAAGCAAATATTAAGTTAAAAGATAAAATCAGCAATCAAATATTACATTACAGTAATGCTGGCTACACACAACCACAGTTTTCAAGTTATATAGAATAAAGTGCTTGCGCTCAAAACAGCATTGGTCTCTATTTTAGGTTAAAGGGATATCCATGTTTTATTCTATAAGGTTTTTCTTAATTTAACATATACAAAAAGTAGAAAAGAAAAATACTTTTGCTATTTTTTTGCTTAAAAGGGGTGGGCTTGCATAGACATCAGTCTAGCTATCAGTAAATGCAGCAGCTAGGCATCTTATCTGTATTCTGTAGTGAACAAACAAGTTTAAAAGCAAATATCACCTGACACCCACTAGCACAAACCCCTGCAGCCAATTTCCATGAAAATCAAAGAAGGAAGTTTTGGCACCACATTACTGGGCTTCTCAAATCTATTACCTTCAAAACTAAACCAAGGCTATAGTACTCCAAGGCATTGTTGCATATCTAAGAATGAGCGATAAGGATGCAGTAATGGATGGGTTTATTGATATGTGAAGCTTTTATAACAAGGTTATTTATTAGTAAAGAATTTTATTCAAAGAATACAATCTGATAACCAATGTTTACATTTGTTATGGAAAGTTGTTTGAGGTAAATAGGCAAGATTTATTTGACACACACGTGGGTTCTGAACAAAATCAAGTGTCAGGACTACAGAACAAAGACAGCACAGGGTTTATATAGACTTTGTGACATAGTACCATATATCATAAGAAATGTATGAGTGACAGTGGCCTGGGGGTGAAACTGCACACATAGAATTTTATATAATTAAGGGTGTGGGTGTATTTTTGTGTGTGTGTAAAAAAAAAATTAATAAATGAATATGTTACTCTACATATTGTAAAGAAAAATAATACTTCCATAACACTGTCCTATACTCAAACAAAAAATAGGGCTTTACATAGTTCCACTCGAATACCAGACTCTTAAAATGTTGCAGCATCCCATGTAAGGAGATTCCATGCAAAATAATATCATACACGAGCCAAACTCTACTGTATAATTTGTTGATAGCCAAATTCAACTATTAACTAGGTAAAAAAGACAGCCGTATGGATGTCATCTGACAACCAGGAGGGTGGGCTCTTATATCAGTTCTGCCAGCTAACTGTGTAACAACAGCATCTGATCTGCCAAAGTACCTGACAAGGACCTACTGGAGATTACAGTGTTTAAAAATTGGATTATAGTGGTTAGAAATTGGAAGTGTATTAAATATTGGGGTATTTCTGGCCAGCATAAGCAAGGGATGTTTCATACACAAATATGTAACTTTACAAATTATATGTAATTTACATAAGTTAAACAACCAGTATTTTTTTTTAATGGCAAAAGAAACAGGAACTCCTCTACTGGGTTCCCCTCTTTACAAAAATCCTGCATGATGACCCTCCTTCTCCATGCCGCTCAGAGTTGCACATATAAAGAAAGAGAAAGATTCCCAGGGCTCAGTTTGCCTTTAAAAATATTTTTTACAAGAAATAAGGTTTTATTATAGGTATGGGATCTGTTATCCAGAATGCTCGGGACCTGGGGTCTTCCAGATAAGGGATCTTTTCATAGTTTGGATCTCCATGCTTTAAGTTTACTAAAAATAATTTAGACATTAAATAAACCCAATAGGATTGTTTTGCCCCAATAAGGATTAATTATATCTTAGTTAGGAACAAGTACAAGGTACTGTTTTAATATTACATAGAAAAAGGAAATAATTTCTAAAAATTAGAATCATTTGTTTAAAATGGAGTCTATGGGAGATGGCCTTTCCATAATTCGGAACTTTCTGGATAACGGATTTCCAGATAACTGATCATTTACCTGTACTATACTTTGGGCAAAATACGTAAGCTCATGTGCCACGTCAAGGCCCCTCATTGTACGTGAGTCCTACACTGCTTATTAACATTACAAGTCTGTAAAGCAATTAAAATCAAGTCCCCCAGAAAACAATGTGACTGAGTAGTAAGACCATGTTGCACCTACCCTTAGTTCAGAAGCTCTAGTGAGGAAGCAGGGAGCTTTTAAGCCCCAGCTCATTAACATACACCTGAAAGTAGTTCCTTATTTTAAAGGCTACATAGCACTAGAGCTTCTGAGTTAAGGGTAGGGATTTGATTTTAATTGCATATGGTACTAACACCTCATTTTTGTAAAAATTATTTATTTTTTTTAAGTTTTTATTTTTGTATTTTTCAACTTAACATAAAAGTACAAAAAGGACAATAATCAGAGGGGAAAAGGGTGAAAGAGCAAGGAAGAGGAAAAAGAGGCAGAGTGTAGAGCTGGGGAGATAGGAACCAGTTTATCTTCATTGTTGTGGTATACTGTCTGTGGAGTTTTCTGGGGTTTCATAGAAGATCAACCAAGGGCCCCATATTGCATGAAATTTTTTTGGACAACCCCGTGCGAGGTAGGTCAGCTTCTGGTTGGTAAGGGTATTATTGACTAGAGTTCTCCAGAACGGTAGGGTTGGGGGGGCCAAGGATTTCCATTGCAAGAGAATGGCTTTTTTGGCATAGTATAGGAGCTGGAGGTAGCAAAGTCTGCAGTAGTGTGTGAGACCTAAGTCCTCTGCCACTCCCAGTAGGCAAACAATTGGTGATAGAATCCGGGGAAAGCTTAGGGCATCAGAGATGTAGTTAACAATTTCTCTCCAAAAGTTCTGCACAGCTGGACAGCTCCAGAACACATGCATATATGAGCCAGTGTCTCGGTCACATTTTATACAGGTATCTGGGGTGTGGGGGAACATCTTGGAAAGCCTGTATGGCTTAAGGTATACCCGGTTAAGGAACTTCATTTGTATATACCTGTCCGCTATAGATATTGTCAAGTCTGGAATTTGCTTTAAGGCATCTACCCACATTTCTTCAGTTAAGCTGGGGATGTCATGCATCTATTTCTCACATACCTTAGCCAGGGGGTCTGGGTTAGCCTGCCATAGGATGGTATAGTACCAGGATAGGGGCTTGATGAGGTTTTCCCTGCGTACATATTTTTCTAGGGTGGTGTCTTTCATTTCCACCGGTTTGGTGGGAAATTGGGAGTGAAAGGCATGTCTGAGTTGAAGATAATTGAAGTGTATTGTTTGCGGGATTTGGTGGCTTTCTTTGAGTTCTTGGAATTGTTTGAGGTTCCCATTTACTAGTATATCTTGCAGTTGTTTAACTCTGTAGGAAGCCCATTGTGCAATGTTAGGTAGGGAGGTAAAGTTGGGTAAGGAGCAGTTGCCCCATAATGGTGTCCAGCGTGACCATAGTTGTTGTGGGCCTTGGACGTGTTTGAGGGCCTTTTGAAAAGCGGTTATAACTGTGCACGTAGGGGTAGTGGTTGTGTAGTGTTGTGAGTTTCCCCTGTATGGTAAGTTTGTTAGAGCTTCAAGTGAACCCAATATATTGGCTTCGAGTAGTGTGGATGTGTTGTCCCGATGTGGGGTTAACCACCAGCGTGCATAAATTAATTGACTGGCGAGGTAGTATAGTCTCATGTTGGGTAAGGCCAGGCCTCCCTGGGTTACAGGAGCTTGCAGGGTTTTTTGGCTTATGCGAGGGTGTTCTCCTGCCCATAGGAACCCTAGGATCAGGGATTCAATACGTTTGAACCATTTGGCACGGGGTGGTATTGGAGAGTTGTGAAAAATGTATAAAAATTTGGGTAGAAATATCATTTTTAGTAGATTGATTCTGCCTGGCAGGGTGAGGGGTAGCTGTGTCCATGTGTCTATTTTATTGGATAGATTGTGGACTATCGGGGTCAAGTTGTCTTCTTCAAATTTGGTATATTTCTAGCTAATGACAACCCCCAGGTATTTAAATGAATGTACTACTTGTAATTGTCCTATCTGCTGTGCTTGAGGTGGGGGAAGTGGATCTATTGGAAAAATTAGTGATTTTGATTGGTTCACTCTTAGTCCTGAGTAAATGCCAAATTCCTCTATCTGGGACAATGCATTAGATAGTGCTTCGTTCGGGTTGGCTAGATATAGAAGAATATCATCCGCGTATAGTGATACTTTTTCTATTAGTCTGCCGGCCTGTAGTCCCGGTATGTTGGGGGAGTCCCTGAGTAGTGTTGCTAAGAGTTCTATCGCCAGAGCGAATAGCAAGGGAGAAAGGGGGCACCCCTGCCTCGTTCCGCGCTCAAGTGGGAGGGGGTTGGTTAGCCTCCCATTGTAAAAATTATTTTTAAAGGCAAACTGAGCTCTGGCAATCTCTTTCTTTTTGTGTGCCAATAATGGCTTTTTATCGTTTATAGCAGCTGGTCAACTCCAGAACGTGGGTTAGACCAAGCGTTGGCACAAGGGAGTTTCTAGCAGCTGGTTAACGCTACAGCGGGTTAGATCAAGTGCTGGCAATTTTTTCCTGTGTTCAGAGTTGCAAATATGGTTGACAACTGTCACAATTTCCCTCTCATCTTTCAGCTTTCTGGTGGCCACTCGGGATTATGTGCACCTAAAGAAGGAAAATTTTGTACTCATGTGCGCATGCTCCTAACCAAAAAATCATGGTGGCTGCCAACTCTGCCTGCACAACTCTGAATATTCCAAAGCAGTAATCATAGTTGCCCAATGGGGTTCCTCAACTGCAGTTGAGAAAAGGGGAGGGGAGCCTTTAAAGGAGTAAAATACTTTTGTGTACATGCATAACTTCCAAAATGGGAAGAAACAGTACTTATGTGCAGGAGTGTAAGGAAAGCCTTTATTGGAGACTATTATTGAAAGGAATAAAATATTGAGGGGCATATTTATTATTCATATTATTATTATATTATGGTGATGTTGCCCATAGCAAGCAATCATATGTGATATTGTTTTCTAACTTGTAGGTGACTGTTCAAATCTAAGTGCTAATTTCTTGCTATGAGCAACATCACCCCCTTAGGGGCCCATTTATCAAAGTACGATCGCTTCCGAATACAAAAAATTCGTAGTTTTCGTACTGTGTGTATTCTTTGCGACTTTTTCGTATTTTGCAACAATAAGCGCGACAATTTGTGCAACAAAATCGTATCGTCACGCCAAGTACAGTTTCGGATTCATTCAAGCTTTGGTACTTTCCCTGGGCCAGGTTGGAGCTACAGAGTGCCACTGAGTCCGAAAGTCAGAAAGGTTTTCCCGCCATTTACGATCGTTCGGATACGAAAATTTTGTGACTTTCGGATCGCCAATACAATATTATCGTGACTAATACAATTTTTTCGTAAGCATCAGAAATTATTGTATCTAATTCCAATTTTACCCCATTTGGGATTTGAAATCGTACTGATGAATTAGCCCCTAAGTGTAGATGTATTAGGGAGAGACACGTGCAAGTTTAAAAGCACAGATCTGTAATACTTGATGCAGTGAGGAGGGGCTTCATTTTTTCGTTTTTTTTTTTACATTGTTAAACCACAGAAGTAAAAGCAATGTGTTCTATAAGACTTTATTTCTACAGTACTTTCATAAAAATATAGTAACAGTATCACATTAGGAAGGAGCACACAAGCCAGTGACTGCTGCTCAGGGGTCTGAGAATAACTATAAAGAAATGTAATGGGTAACACTGGACTGTACTTTAAAATTATGAAAATCTTTTACCTGATTTGTACCATCTTTTAAAATATCGATCTACCACTGAGGGGAATTCAAGCAGCTTGTTACACTCCTCTGCCATCTAAAGGCTCTCAGAATATTGCACCCAGGAAGATTTCAGCGCCTACAACATTAACGGAAATCACATTATATCGTCTTTATCGCGTCACACTCATAATGTAGTTATTCTATTTATCTGCTGGAAAAATGGGTTAAAAGCGTTTTACCTACTAAAAAATGTCATCATAAGAGCAGCAAACAGCTCTTCCCTGTTCCGGTTCTACGCTGAAAGCGGTGCGTGTTCTCTTATCCTCCTACAGGAAGTGGTCATAGCACTAAGAAATCGAACGCTGCAATAACACGGCAAAGACCAAGTCCTTCCTGATTTCTCTCTGCTTTAACCTTGTTCTGTACTTGTACAGACTTCATATCTTACCGAGGGAGCTGTGGCACTCTTTCAAAAATCTCCAAACGTTCATCGTATCCCTATCATTTATTATATATATCAGCTGCACCATATCATTCTATGCTTGTTTCTGTCTTTTTACAAGCACTTTACCATAGATAATCCACATTAAAACGCATTAAACTATGGCAGTCTTTTAAAAAGGTCTAGAAGTTAATCTTATCATGTATTATATATCATCAGCACCATAATCAGTTTAAATTCCTCGTATTTTTTTTTTTTTTACAAGCACCTTGCCATAGGAAATCCACATTATAATGCATTAAGCAATCAGCTATCAAAATATGATATAGCCCAACGGCTGTTAAAAGAAACCATGGCTTCCCTTCAGGTGAAGACACACAGATCTATTTAGTAGCAGCTACTTATTAGTAGCACGGCTACTAAACACCAGAAAATACTCTGCCATAGACAATACAGAGAATTGCTTCTGCTAAAACACATGTAGAGATAATTATCAGTAAATGATCAGCATTGTTTATTTTTGTAGCCTTGACAAGTAGCTGCAACTAGTAGCTCTGTGTCTTCCTTGTCGTGGGCGACTAATCTTCCCGATACGCCATCCCACCAGTGAGGATGTAAATCGCTGGTGCGATGGCATATATGCGGCGCTGAAATCGCCGAAGTTTCCTCTCAAGACAACTTCGGCGATTTTGCCAATGCGCTGCGCCCCGTATGCCATCCCACTGGCAATTTACATTCTAGCCGGTGGGATGGCATATCGGGGAGATTTGTCATGCGGCGACTAATCTCCCTGTCTGTCACAGCCCTTAGGGCAGTGGCACACAGGGAGATTAGTAGCCCTGCATCAAAGCTTCGTTACCGCAGGCGACTAATCCCGCAATGCCATCCCAATGGCAAGATTGTAAATCGCTGGTGGGATTGCATACACAGCACTTCGTTTTCCCAAAATTGCCTCTCAGGCTATTAGACAGCCATCTAAGCAGGTTATTTGGCGTGGAGGACTTCAAAGTGCAAATTAGCTAATAATTCACAAGATAAGTGTCTCCCTTGTTGGCCAGTTATACACTGACGCTGTCCATGCAGAAGGTCCTGCCTAGGTGGCTGTTTTTTTTACTCATCACTTCTGACTCCTGTGTCTTCCTGCCCCCCTCTGTCCCCCTATGTTACAAGGCAATGCATCAAAGTGTTAACCAGGTCAGGCCCTGCCTGGTTTTACCCCCACAGTCACACAGTCCACATCTGCAGTGAGTTTTTACTTATTGACCTGCTGCTTCCCAGTCAGTTTCTGTAACTTATTTTACTTAGTACTGAGGCAAATGTGTACCACAATGGTAATCTGGGAGTATTATGTATGGAACTGCCACTTCATCATCCTGCTATGAGTTCTCGGGGTATTATACATGAAATTTCCATTGCCTTACCCTGCTATGAGTTTTGGTGGTGTTATGTATGAAATCACCACTGCATCAGCCTTCTAACCCTTCTATACCACCCACTTCTAAGGGAAGTTTCAATGATGTTAGCACCGTTTATACAGCATGTTCCACCTCAGAATCAGTAGTAATAAAATAAATTATTTTACGGTATTTGGTTTACAGTATGTAGTTAAAAGTAACTGTAAATGTGAGTCTATGTGAGATGGCCTTTTCTGTAATTTGGAGCTTTCTGGATAACAGATCCTATGCCTGTACTATATAATTGTGCTACTGGGCCTAGAACATTTTTAGCAACTGAATACCATATAGGTTTATATTGTCTCTCACATATGTTCTCAAAAATATTTAGATGCATTTTTAACCAAAAGATCTGCACAAATTTTCTAAAATCACATTCTCCTCAGTGGGAACACTCACCATAAGAAGTATTTGTTGGAACATAGCTGTTTTTATGGGCGAGCAGCCATACATAAGTCTAACATCACCATGTGAAATGCCAATGTCAAGGTTGCTGTGCAGTGGAAATGATTGCCCCAGCATAATGAATCTTTTATCATCTAGCAATCTAAAGCTAGTCACACACAAACCGTACTGTACGATTTTTAGACTGTGTGTGCACAATTTTCGTACCATGGCGACCAGTCTTTTAATCGATCGGTCAGGTTATAAAAATTAGGTCAGGTAATGATAATATCTGTGCATGTATTGTGTATTTAATTATACACAATACCCTTGAGTGACCTACAATGTATTCTGGGACATAACTTTAATTCAATTGATGTCTGGCAATTATTTATAGTTAGAACATCATCCAATGTGTTATTTTTAGGACTTTAATTCTACAATTTCAGTCTAAATGTTAGTTTTAGATCATTGCATTAAAACGTACAGTCAATATCTGTTTGAATGTAAATGTGTATGGCCAGCTTAACTAATGATTTTGGGATTGGCAGATGCTAAAATAATGCTCTGAATGTGTAATTCCAGTTTTAAAAGGAGGAATATTAGAGTGGGGCTGTTTTTACAGCTGGGCCAAGGCTTCTAGTTCCAGTCACAGTAAACCTTAAAGGAGAAGGAAAAGTAAAAAATAAGTAAGCTTTATCAAAAAGGTCTACTTCTTACTAAAAGCCTTGGTTTCAGAATGTTATATTGGACAGACAAAAGTCCAGATGGTTTTGGTTAGATAGTGTAAATACTTTATATAGTTGGTGTTATTATTGTGGAAAAGCATACATTTTTGGCAATAATATGTAAAATGTTTAGTATTTTACACAAAACGTTTATGCTATTTATGCAGCCCACACTTATACGTCATCTATCATGACTGACCAAAAACATGCACGTGGGTGGGGGAGGGGGGGCATATGTTGGAATGCAAGAAACTTATGCAGTTTTAAAGGAAAAGGAAAGGCTAATAAAGAGTTAATCTCAAGCTGCAGGCATACCTTCAGTTGTCACAATAGTGCCCTTAAGTCTCCCCATATTTCACCTGTTCAGATGATCAGAAGCCAAACAGGAAGAAAAAACGCTGAGCTGTGTAAAGAAAGTTCCCATAATGCCTCACTCCTGCACAGACGCATAGACACCCAGACCAAGTAAACATGCTCCGTTAGTAAGACTATCCACATTCCTAAGGGGGGGTGCAGGAGAGAGGAGACAGCAGAGAGCTGCGTGTCTCTGGCACACGAATTACAGACACAAGAAATCTTTTCGCAGTGAAGTCAGTGAAGCATTTCTGTGAGTGCTTATGACTGTATTTACATAGACCTTTCTGATAAAGCTTACTTAGTTTTTACCTTTCTTTCTCCTTTAAGTGGATAAGTATGCACAATCACAGTCTGCATCACCCATTTTACTTGACCAGTAAATGCTATCCTATCTGGTGATTGGTTGTTATGGGTTACCAAGTAGCAATGTTAAGACCATTTATTATATTACCCCCTATATTACTCCACCTATTCAAGCAGTTTACTTATTTACCTGCAGAGCATTGTAGCTACTACATTCACTTCCATTTTAAACCTTTAGCAAGTATAATGTATGTATTCATCAGCTGCGCTAAACAAGTCATCTGTTAAAGCAGTGTGACAGTGTGGGTGACTGTACTTCTATAAAGGCTAAAGGGTACCATAAAGCACTGGGAGACACCTGTTTGTCGTTTGGTATAGTCTGTTTGTATTTTTATGGATTGTCTCACTTGAAATTGAGCCAATAAATGGTTGTTTGTTTCACTAATTAATTTGGTGATTAATTATAAAGGCTGGAACACTACAGATGCAATGTTAAAGTGGTAGTCCACCTTAAAGTTAACTTTTAGTATATTATAGCATGGCCTTTTCTTTTTTTTTTAACTAGTTCTCATTTGTCATAGTTCATTAATTATTTTCTTTCTTCTTTTTAGATTTGTAACCCTTTTACTGCCAACGACGAATGGCGTATGTCGTTGCAGTAAAAGGCTTTATGTGCCAACAACGTGTGCCGTACATTGTTTGGCAAATAAAGATACTCTTTGCAGAAGCAGCATGTGAGAGTTTTTAGCGATGAAAGCCCCCTGGGCAACGAGCCGGGGGGGCTGTCATGTCGGCCCTGCGACACGATCATTGCAGGGCTGACCCCCAAGTAGCAGACGCTATCACATCGTGTCTGCTGCTTGGTCCCGCTTCCTGCTCCCCCCCCCAGCGCCGGCCCACTGACTTCCTGCGACACGGAGGACCAGGACTGCAGCACCAGAACCAGGCAAGCTTCAGGACAGGTAAGAGTGATTTTTTGCATTTATTCACACTTACATACACTTACATACATTTACACACACATACAGCACACAATTTTGAAGTTTTTTTTCTTGTTTTTCATTTTTCACACATATACACCTATATACATTTATATATACTCATATACACACTTACATACTGTAACACAACTTTTACACATGTACACACAAACACTTTTTTCTTTTTACCACTTTGTTTTTAGTTTCTTTTCACTAAAAACTGTTTATTTTGACAGTGGACTATTGGATCAGATATGCTGACCACTAATTACACTGTTGTGTGACTTATTTTGTCGTTTCACTAATTTGCACAATTTTTGTGGTTTTATTGTTTTTTTATCCCTGTATTAGAGTTCCTGATCTGTTTTTAGCATTGCTTTTCCATGTGTAACTTTGGTGTTGAAAAATGTTACCTATTTTGAATTCATCAGAATATGTACTTTCCAAAAATATATGGTTTTCTGGGGGTCTCTGTTGGCAGGCGAAAATCCATATGCGCTATTTTCATTTTGGGGTCAGTGCATCCCGCAGACTTTGGTATATCTATGCATATTGGGCATCAAACTGTTCAGTAGACCGTAGGTGTTTCTTTTTGGGGTTATTTGCCTTTGTATGCAAAAAATTGTGTGAGATAAATGCTGCAAATTGCAACATTTTTAGGCGATTTTCTGAAATGTCATAAAATCGGCAAACAGGAAAGCTTTACGGCTTGGTACTTTGGAGTAGAAAGACATGGGTACCCATTTTAGATTCGGTGAAATGTGTACTTTTGAAAAATATATGAGTTTCTGGGGTGAGCGTACTTTTTACTAACTTTATCCCACATATAATGATGTAAATGTGTTGATTTTGCTGGAGCTGAAATGACAGAAATGATAGATCATATGGGGGTATGTTCACTTTGGGGCCCCTACATGCCACATACTTAGATAAACCTATACCTATTGGGCATCAAACTGTTCAGTGGACCCCTGTAGTTCAAATTTTTTCTTTTTTTAAATATTCTTTATTTTTCGTTTTCAACACTAAAATGGGGGATACAGAAGGCAAGAGGGGAAGAGGGAAATCAGAAATTGACATATACCGTAGGCAGTTACATTAGCAACAAGTCATAACAACAAGTGTATGTCTAGCATACAAATTGCATCTATCTCTAAAATCTCCTTCTTATCAGTGGCTTCTCTACCTGTCTTAGTCTGTTTGTTGAGGGGGATTTAGTTTAATGAAATTGAGCCAGGGTTCCCAGATTCTCCAATACTGCGCACTTGTTTTGTGCAAAATATGAGTCATTTCTTCCATTTTTCTTATATCTTCAACTAGGTTAACCCATTCAATGTAAGATGGGGGAGTTACCGACTTCCAATTACGGGGGATTAGCGTTTTTGCTGCGTGGAGTAAGTGTAAGGTGAGTGGATCTGAGAGAACTGTATTTTTACCTCTGTTTCTTGAATTACGATCTGGGTAATGTTAGATATGTCTGGGATAATTCTGGCCCAATATTGTTTCAAAATGGGGCAAGTATACCAGATATGTGAGTGGGTTCCTGTGTCTAATCCGCATCTCCAACATAAATCTGAACTATCACCATACATTCTCTTAAATTTGACTGGGGTGTAGTGGCATCTAGTGGCCAATTTATAGTTCATTTCTCTCACACGTACTGTCCTTGAAGATTTATGTATTGTGGTAAAGATTCTCTCCCAAGTCCGTTCATTTATGTTTAGGTCTTTTTCCCATTCTAACTGAAATGGCTGTTTCAAAGTGGTAATATTTTGGAGGAGTAATCTGTATAATGTTGATATTGGTTTGTCTATTGGGTTGGGGTGATCAAGAAGACTTTCCCAGGTTGTGAGACCTCTGTTCCAGGCCCCTTCCATAGTTATTGAGATATAGTGGTGGACCTGTTGGTAATTCCATGGGTCCCGGGGGGGTTTGCCTCCATCGTTTTTGTATGTCCGCCAGGGGTATCACTTTTTTATTTTTGATGAAGTCAGCTATTTTTGTGGGGGAACCCTCTTTTGATTGCCAATTTTTGAAGGTACCTTTGTCCATACTAGGGGTAAACAGTGGGTTGAGTATCAGTGGTTGCAATATATATGGAGTTGTTGTTAGTTTCATCACATGTCTGTTTTGAAACCACCATCTAAAGGTAGAACCTATCAAGGGGTGCTCTTTCATTACTTTTGTTACTAAAGAGTAGTCTGCCCATAAATAGTTTGGAAGGGAAGCTGCAGAGCCCATTTGTGCTAGTTCTACCCATATTTTCACGCTCAATTGGGAGGTCCAGATTTTATGGGAGCAAGTTGAATTGCTGCGTAATAAAACTGGGCGTCTGGAAGAGCTAGGCCTCCCCTTTCTTTTGGGAGGATAAGTTGTTTGTATTGAATTCTTGCAGGTTCAGTAGCCCACACAAACCTTGTTATCGTTGACTTTGGTTTTTTGAAGTAGACATTAGAGATTAAGATCGGGAGAGTTTGTAGTAAGTAAAAAATTTTTGGCATCTTAAACATTTTTACTGCTTGAATTCTGCCTAGCCATGAGAGAATCAATCTATACCAGGAATCATTCGTCTTTGCTTTGCTATAGAGTCAAGTAATTGGGGGTAATTTTTTGATATAGCTGTGTCAGGTCTGCCGGGATTAGTACTTCTAGGTATTGAATAGCTTCTCTGGCCCATCGGAAGGGGAGGCTTTCCTCCAGTAATTTCTTTGTGGGGTTGGAAATATTTATGTTTAGTATTTCTGACTTTGTGAAATTAACCTTAAAATTAGAGAGAGAACCAAATTTATTAATCAGGTTCAGTATGTTGGGCAGTGAGATGGTAGGTTTTGATATAAACATTAGTAGGTCATCGGCAAAAGCCACGATCTTATGCTCTTTGTTATTAGCAATAATGCCTGATATGTTGGGATCTTGTCTTATTTGGGAGAGTAAGGTTTCCATGACTAATACAAATAATAATGGGGAGAGAGGGTATCCCTGTCTTGTACCATTGTGAATCTGCACTGTTGGGGAGAGTATTCTGTTTAGGAAGCACATAGATGAGATAGGCAGGCACTCCGGAAATCCATTAAGGTAGAACAGAAGCTCAAATATAAAGTAAGATCAAAAAGTATTTATTTAGGAATACACATTAATGCTAAGCCTTATTCATTTCGTGCCAATCTGGGCACTTAATCATAGGCTGAATAACACTTTACAAGCATGGAAAATTTAAGGTCACAACTAACCAATCACAAGGCAGCTGTACAGACCAATCATTGAAGACAAATAATTAGGATAATTAGCACACACCAATTGTAAAAAGCTGTGTAATTAGTAGATAATTACAGAGGTAAAAAAAAGGGGGGGGGGGGCATTTAATGTGTAAACATTAGCCTAATGTTCACTTAGTGCTAAATCAAGTCTATAATAAGTTAAGAACAAAGGGTAAATACATGAATAAAGTATATAAAGAGTACAAGAAATGTCTACATATATAACAGATGCCTATATATATAGCAGGTAAATTGCTAATAATTAATAAATTGTATAACGATAAGAGTTGGAGAGTGAACCAATAATAAACTATATTCTATGGATGAGTATTTAGCCAGGTGTAACCAATTTTGTGAAATAAAAATGTAATCAATTCGGGAATAAACTTTGTAAGTTTTTGAAAAGTGAGTATAGTCTTTATTTTTTGGATGCATTATTCTCCAGGTATCTAACAAGAGAGCTGCCGCCAACTTTTGCTTCAGTTTTTCCAAACCTTTATATAGAGCTCCTTTTATTTGAGGAGTCAAGCATGGGATTCAACGTAACATTAAGGTCTCCACCAAGTATCAGCATTCCCTCTCTGAACTTTTCTAGTTTGGTTAAAGTTTTATGTATGAAGGAAAGCTGAGCTTGGTTCCTGTCGTTCAAATTTAGGGTGTTTTATCTTGGTACCTAATGCTATGTGGGAGATAAGATGCTGCAAAGTGGAAGCTTTGAGGGAAAATGTCATCAATCAATATTTGGAAATGTCATGCGGCTTGGAACTTTAGAGTAGAAAGACATGGGTATCCATTTTAGATTTGGGAGAATGTGTACTTTCCAAAAATATATGGCTTTCTTAGGTGAGCATACGTTATACTAGCTTTATTCCACATATAATAATGTAAATGTGTTGATTTTGAAATGATGGAAATGATAGATCATATGGGGGTATGTTTACATTGGGGCCCCTACATGCCACATACTTAGGTAAACCTATACATGTTGGGCATCAAACTGTTCAGTGGACCCCTGGCATTCATATTTAGGGTGTTTTATTTGGTTACTTTATGACCTATAGGAAATAAGATACTATAGACTGGAAGCTTTGAAGCGATTTTTTAAAAAAATTTCACAAATTTTGATAAAAACCAATAACTTGTAATTGGATAGAGAACTGGCTGAAGGATAACAAAGAGTGGTGGTAAATGGAACATTTTCTAATTGGACCAGTGTGGTTAGTGGAGTACCGCAGGGGTCAGTCCTTGGTCCTTTGCTTTTTAACTTGTTTATTAATGACCTGGAGGAGGGCATAGAGAGTACTGTTTCTATTTTTGCTGATGACACAAAATTGTGCAAAACTATAAGTTCCATGCAGGATGCTGCCGCTTTGCAGAGCGATTTGACAAAATTAGAAAACTGGGCAGCAAACTGGAAAATGAGGTTCAATGTTGATAAGTGCAAAGTTATGCATTTTGGTAGGAATAATATAAACGCAAACTATCTACTGAATGGTGTGTTGGGGGTATCCTTAATGGAGAAGGATCTAGGGGTTTTTGTTGATAACAAGTTGTCTAATTCCAGGCAGTGTCATTCTGTGGCTACTAAAGCAAATAAAGTGCTGTCTTGTATAAAAAAGGGCATTGACTCAAGGGATGAGAACATAATTTTGCCCCTTTAAGGCCTGGTAAGGCCTGGTAAGGCCTCACCTTGAGTATGCGGTGCAGTTTTGGGCTCCAGTCCTTAAGAGGGATATTAATGAGCTGGAGAGAGTGCAGAGACGTGCAACTAAACTGGTTAAGGGGATGGAAGATTTAAACTATGAGGTGAGATGTCGAGGTTGAGGTTGTTTTCTCTGGAAAAGAGGCGCTTGCGAGGGGACATGATTACTCTGTACAAGTACATTAGAGGGGATTATAGGCAGATGGGGGATGTTCTTTTTTCCCATAAAAACGATCAACGCACCAGAGGTCACCCCTTTAGATTAGAGGAACGGAGCTTCCATTTGAAGCAGCGTAGGTGGTTTTTCACGGTGAGGGCAGTGAGGTTGTGGAATGCCCTTCCTAGAAATGTGGTAATGGCAGATTCTGTTAATGCCTTTAAGAGGGGCCTAGATGAGTTCTTGAACAATCAGAATATCCAAGGCTATTCTGATACTAATATCTACAGTTAGTACTAGTGGTTGTATTTATAGTTTATGTATGTGAGTGTATAGATTGGTAGGTGTGGGTTAGGTGTGCTGGGTTTACTTGGATGGGTTGAACTTGATGGACACTGGTCTTTTTTCAACCCTAAGTAACTATGTAACTTTAGGAAAGCATTGCAACTTGATAGTTTGGAGTAGACAGACAATTGTGCCTACTCTGGATTCTCCAGAATCTGTTCTTTCCAGAAATTTGTAATTTTCTGGGATAAACCTTCTGTTAGTGGAATTTTTGGCCTTGAAATGCAAAGTATGCAGCTTTCTGAAGCAGTGCTTTGGAAATTTAGTAGTGTACTGCTGGGAGTTTTTGACCTATACAAGTGAGAAATCTCCATAAAACTATATATATTTGGTATAGGCACGTTCAGGAGACATGGGACTTTCCAAATCAGTTGTATTTGTGTGCATAAAATATTTTTTGTTGCTGGTATGTGTGTTTATATTATGGAAAATATGATTTTTTAAAATGTTTTAGACATTTAGAAGCCTATTTAGAATTTAGAAGTTTAGAAGTTACAGAATTGGAATTACACCAAAATTCTACCATATTTTGAAACCTTTAGGGTAACCTAAAAGTCCCCCCGAGGAAAGGCCCCTAAAGTGAAACTGTTCAAAAACTGTCTGGCAATACAAGTTCCGCTTTGACCAAAACGGCTGGCAGTGAAAGGGTTAAATGAGGGTTACTGACCCCAGCAGCCAAAAACTATTGCTTTTGGAGTCTACAATGTTATTTTTATCTTATATTACTCATCTTTTTGTTCAGGCCCTTCTCTGATCTTCTATTCTCCCATTTATACCACTGGTAATACCACTGGTAATTGGACCCTAGCACCAGATACTTTTTAAAATACCAAACTGGAGAGCTGCTGAACAAAAAGCTTAATAATTTGAAAACCTCAAAAAAGACCAGCTGCAAATTGTCAATAAAAAATTGTATACATCATATTAAAAGTTAATTTAATGGTAAACTAACATACTCTTTTGTACTTCTGAAAATATAACAGGTAGAAAAAAAAGACATAATCAAGAATGTCTTGCACCACCTTTGTCTCCCTTTAGTAATCTGGATATAATAATATATGAAATAATTCCCAGAGATTTTTCATTTTTTCAAGAATTCAGGGTTATACAATACATAAACCTCACAATAGACAAAGAAAATAGTGTTGGGCATAGCCAAAATAGTGTTACTGCATTTCTTTTTGTTGTTAAATAAATTACATTTTCTTTGATCTCACACATTAAAAGGCTTTTCTGTCTAAAGTGAGAGTAAGAGGATTTTCGTTATTAATCCTTTCGGGTTACATGGCACTTTAAAGGGGTAGATAACCTTGTAAACAATGATAGTCAAAAAGCATTAGGTGTTGCTCTTCTTTTTTATGTTTGAAAGTCGATTTTATTGATAAATTTATTGATAATTGATCCCATTAAACAAAGTATATGTTATGAACTCCTTTTCTTAAATTTCAAAGCCCTCCATTTCTCTGCACCTCATTACATCTCTTCTCTTGTGTCTCTATACGTTCCTGAACAACTTCTCCGCTCCTCTCAGAGTAACTGCTTGGTTGCACCCCCCACAACTACTGCGGTTTCCCACCTTAAACCTTTCTGCTTTGCTGCTCCTTACATTTGGAATGCCCTTCCTAATTTCCTCAGAAAGAATCCTCCCTCAGTCTTTTTAAATGTAAACTTTAAATCTAAGACTACCTCTTGGAGCACTTGCATAGCACCTGATCTGGGAACTAGAACTTATTCTGCAGTGTCACCCACTGTAACCTACAGCAGTTACCGTATATACTCGAGTATAAGCCGAGTTTTCCAGCACACAAAATGTGCTTAAAAAGGATGTACGAAAGCGACCCCTTGTTCACGGGCGACTAATCTCCCCTAGTTGCCATCACCTGCCATCCCACCGGCGAAAATGTAAGTCGCCGGTGGGATGGCACACGCGGCGGCGCGATTTCAGCAAATCGGCGAAGTTGCCTCGTGAGGCTTTTTCGCGATTTCCTGAAATCGTGCCGCCGCGTGTGCCATCCCACCGGCGACTTACATTTTCGCCGGTGGGATGGCAGGTGATGGCAACTCGGGGAGATTAGTCGCCCGCGAACAGGGAGATTTGTCACGGGCGACTAATCTCCCCGTGTGCCAGAACCCTAACAAGTAACACCTGTTTTGAAGAGTTGCATAATACTTGGGTAATCCTTTCAAAGTAACTCCACAGCATTCACACCTCTGTGAGTTTCAGATGTCACCTCTCTGAAGAGTTACAAAGTGCCATTCTGATTGCATTAGTGGAAGAGTGTATATGCTGAGGACTTCCCATACCAGTCAGTTGAACTGAAGAAACTGCTCGGATGAGTAGTGAAACGTCTTCAATGATTACCTAACAAGTCCAGTTGCTTTAGATTTATTTAAACTAGATATACCATGACCTGGATGAATGAAAATCTTCATAGACATATTACATAAAAACAGTATACACAATATGCTGGGGCCTACTTGCAGTCTTCTATACTAGCACTGCACACCAATTTACTCCTTTTGCATGGAGAACAAGTTGCATTATACACTGGTGCCAGAGTCCCCTGTACTGCAGACAAATGCAGACATTACAGTTGTATTTGCCACAGGTGCAGCTCCAACTTGCAGATGCAATTATGCTGGAATTATTAAGCAGAATGCTATATTGTGGGTAAAAATCATGGTGACTTCGAAATTGAAATTGCACCTTACATACTGCACTCGCGATCATAAATGACCCTTAAAAGGCTTCATTTTTATAGAAAAGCAATAAGTATAAAGTGGATTGTAAAGTGAGCTAAGGAAAAGAGTAAATGTTACAGTACTTTTGCATTGGTAATACCGTGTCATTAATATTGAAATAATCAGTGTTATTTTCGCCAATTCAAACCTTAGTCTATTTCTTATTTAATTTCTTATGGGTTTTTTGATACTTCAGTTTTTTGCATGAATAATTAAAACTAAATTCCTCTACTCTGAAGTTACGCCCCTGTCAGGGAAATGACTGAGACTGTTAGTTATATAGGTGTGCCAGGTTGGGTTTCTCTGGAAGAATTTGCAGAGTGTAAAGTATTGAGTACTAGAGCTAATAGATACAGATAACATGCTGTCCGTGATATTCTCTAAATTATCTACTGCACTGGTTCATTGAAAGAACCATATTGGTTAGAAAGGGAGGGGCCCAAGAAAAGGAGACCTAGATCCCTCTTAAATGCTTAACAAACACCAAGAGCCTTTCCTAAAACACCAAGAGCCTTGCCATGTAATCACATGCCTCATGCCTTAAAACCAAAAATGAAAGGCTTTGACTTTCACTTATGGCATTATAGGCGGAGACATAACTCATTGATGTTCCTGTTGCCAACAATGCATCCAGAGCCACTGTTTTAATAGCACAAATACAGTTTAATAGTCCAGAATACCTTCTGTTTTAAGAAGGTCCTTTGTGCTTGTGTTGTATTTGAGACAATCACATGAGTGCTTCCAACACCACAACCCCTCGCAGCTTTCGCTTCCTCCTATCCCTCAGTATGTACATGGATGAGCAGGGAAGTCTCAACAAAATAGCGGGCATTGCTAACATTGTTAGTCCCTTTGTAGAGGTTCACTGCAGGAAATAGGTAATGGGCATATTAACCCCAGATATGCCAGTAAGATTACTGCAAAAAAAACCCTGGACTATGAATAAATTAACCCCCGAATTGCCAGTAAGATCACAATAGAAAAAGGATAAATGGAAAAATCTAAAAAGCTTATGTAGATTGTGCCATTTTCTTTAATATAAGATTTTTATTTCTGCTCCATTTTGCAGATAA
The DNA here is from genome assembly GCF_000004195.4 of Xenopus tropicalis. NCBI lineage: Eukaryota > Metazoa > Chordata > Amphibia > Anura > Pipidae > Xenopus > Xenopus tropicalis. The sequence goes on along the minus strand of NC_030682.2, from coordinate 76,801,373 downwards.
TACTTTAGTTTTATGGTTTCCACTTCGCTGACAAAAGGAAGTGAGCGGGTGGTGTGTGACAAGAGGGGGCGGCGGGGTTGTGTGCAGACAAGAGGTGTATGTTATGGATACACATGTGTGAAGAGACAGCCGGCAAGCAGGTGCTGGTGGGGGGAGAGGCAAGGAGGGAGCGGACCCGAGAGAGCGAGTGGACGGGGAGGGGGGGGGTGACAAAAGGAAGCGAGCGGACCGGATGGTGTGTGACAAGAGGGGGGCGACGGGGGGTTGTGCAGAGGAGGACACGAGCGTGTAGTTATGGATACACATACCTGGATACACATACACAGCTGCTGGGGGGGAGACACAGAAGGACGCGGGGTGGGCACAGGGAGGATGTTGGGGGCGCATGCGCAGTAGAGACAGTGAGGGAAAGGGAGTGGGTATGCCTTATTAAAGATGGCGGCGCTGTTCACTGAAACAAGTATGTAGAATCTAGCAGGTGTATCTCTGTATATCTTTCATTAGGCAAGCCAGAAATATAGTGTTTTTAAACAGCAATAGTAGTACTATTTAATAGTGTGCTTAATAGATTTTGACTTTCCTTGTGCTTTAAAATATAACCACCAAAAAAATTTAAGAATAGGCCATGCTACAATATACTAAAAGTTAACTTTAAAGTGAACTACCCATTTAAGTGAAACTGCAGAGTGCTAATACACTGTTCTCTGTAGTTATGAGAAGAGCTAAGGCAGGCTCATTAGCACCCTGTGCCCACCAGCACACTCTAACTTAGGCATCTGAATTGTGCCAAAGTTAGCGAGCATGTAGTGGGCAGGGCGTGCATCTCCCAGTTCATCCCTCCTGAATACAGTGCTTCAGAATAATACATCTATAAAAAGTCATGCCCATATATATATACACACATATATATAGTGACAAGGAAAGCAATTGGAGGGTTGATTCCCCCTCCCCCAGGTGGTCACATGATGCATAAAAACTGCTCAAAAAATATTTACAAAGATGCATAACCAAAAGCTACGTATGCCAATAAGTTTTCTGAATTCACAATAAGTCTGCAAGAGTATTCCAGCTCACCCTGAATGTAAACATAAATAAGGCCCAAAGAATAACTGTTCGCTAGTTTTGCCTAGCACCAGTACTCTTGCATGAGACACCTAGATAGAATAATGTTGAACTTTGCTATTTTTGTGTGAAATGAATGTCCATTTTCTAGTCTTCCTATAATGCACTTCCTAACAGAAATGTTTTTTGTAATGTTGCTTTATTATTAACGGTGCAACATTGCGGCCCTTATAATGCCATCTATTTAGTCACTGGTTACTGATGATGGCTGTGGCTTGTCTAGATCGTGTGAGGGATACAGTACTGTATATTTCAAGTTCAGTAGCAAATCAAGAGGACAAAGTAAGGTGTCTGAATGCTTGAAATGCAGTAGTATATTGTTGTTATTATATAATCTGGATTTTCTTACATAAGTGTTTTCCAGTTATCTGACACAGTTCATTCCATGTTGCAAAAAAATTCTGTCTGCATGATTAGTCAGCCTTTAACTGTTTTATTCCACACTTTTAAGCTTTCCAACTTTCAGTTAGCCCTAATTTTTTTTTAAAGATTTTATTTGCTTAGAAATAAATAGAAATTCCTCGAGTAAAGATATATTTATTTTTTACAGTCTGCAATATTTTAATTTTGAGTCATTACAAAGCATTCACGAAACTTAGCCAAAACTTTAGTGCTACGAACAACGAATTACAAATAAAGTACCTAGCACAAAGCACCGCAAAAACATTTTCGCGCCAGGTACCCGCTCTTGATCTTATTTTGCTTTACACGAACGCCTACCTAAAACAGTTACCCCTCCTGACCTCAGTTGTTCCTGAGCCACATCTATGCACAGTTCATAACTTAAAAATAAACATTTAAAGATGTTGTAAGTTGTAGCGGAACAACAGCCCGGGATAAGTGGGATACCAATGCCCCATGTTACTACGTATCAGAAAATCTTAGAATCCCCATCAGTGTACGAGAGCGGCTCCGCCCACTTCCCCGTGACAGTTCAGCTCCTCCCACTTGAAAGAAGCCGCAGTGCTATGTCCGCTGGTGTCACGGTGTGTGTGTAGGGGTGGGCACTGTAAGTCCAGTGCTGGCGGACTGATGGACATGGAGCGGTATCCAGCAGGCTTACTGCTGTACAGACTACTCATGGCCGCTGTCTTGTACTTCGGGGTCGCTGTTGGGAATGTAACGATCACGTTGCCCCCGCAAGGAGAAGTCGGGTTGGGCGCCAGCAACGGGCAGACACCCGGATCCACTTCATCCCTACCGTCCATTGATTCGTCTTTAGCGTCCAGGACCCAGCAGCAGCACCTCATGCTTCTATTCCAACGCTATGGGGAGAATAATCAGACCCTGACCCTATCTGGCTTCCGGAAACTACTAAAGAACCTAGGTGTTGAGAGGCTGGAGAGCATTGCCTCTGAGAGCTACCACCACATGCATCATCATCATCATCCCCGCCACCACCACCATGCTCGTCAGCCGCATGCTTCCGGCCGAGCTCAAGAGTGTGCCTCGGCTAGACAGAAACGACACGTGACAGCTGAAAATCATAGCGTGGAGGAAACGCAACATTCAATTACCATTTCCAGCAGAGCTTCAGAGGGACCACATTTAGAGGTGAGATTATCATTTACTATCTAAGGCGCGGGTACACTGCCTCCTGAGACGCGCGCTCCCGTTCTGAGACAGAGGAAGATAATGTGTAAGAAAGGAATGAGACGCCCCAGGTGTTCAGTAAAATACACGTAAAACTGTGGTTTCCTGTTCACCTTGCAAAGCATAAACAGTACAAATATGTTGGCTGGTGTTATTTGCTCAGTGAGTTTTTTTTTAAGCAAAATCTAGGGGGAGTGTCTAGGTAACCAAAACATCCGGCCCGGGGCATAAACCAAAGTTACAGTCGCTATACATGGGCATAAGGCGCACTTATTGATGCTCAGCTTCCTGATTCTCAAATAGTCCCTGTGCAAAAGTGTTGTTCACTTCTTATTTCATATTTCTCCATCTTGCGTTGTGCTGTTTCATTCTCCTCTTTATATTTAACCTGACTAGTTTGCTTACAGCTGAATCAAAGGGAAAAAATCCAGCAAACTGCCCTGGAACTCTTTACTGCAGTGGGCCATACAGCCACATTTTTCTTTTTTCTGAAGTGTCTGTTGCACCCACTCAGGCTGCGTACTGTAAGTGCCCACAGAGATTATGTGCAGTGAGTGTTGTGCAGCTGCCAAGTGGGGGAAAAAAAAGAAGATGGCTTTAAAACGTGTCATTTTGTATTTTAAAGAAGTGGTGAGCTGGCCCTAGGGAAAAAGTCATCAATTGTAGGCACTGGGATGCTCTGTCCTTTATCTTATTAATAAGCTCTGTTTAGCCATTTATTTTACACACTTCAGTTTTGTTCACCTTTGTTTACTTTCCTTTAGCTCTCTCCTCTTTTCATTCTGCTCTTTATGAGGTACCTTATGGGTCCCCCTTTTAAGGTCTCTAGATTTGCTGTTGTTTTCCTGATTTGGCCACTAACTTGAGCCTAATTATCAAATAATCTTGAAATCTTAATGTGCATCATTTTTTCATAAAATAGTAGCAATGAGCTCTGTATAAACAATTCTAAGGAGATAAACATTAGTCCATTATGCATAGGGGATTTCGCTAGTAATCTAGTTAGCGCACAAAAACCAGGAAACACGAAGTAGCTTCCTAAAAATAGCAAAAAAAAATACAGAATATTTTTTTGAAAGTAGAAGAATTGAAAAAAAAAAAAAAACTGTTCCGGACAGATACTGTTCCTTTATGGACAATGGCAGTCAGTTCAGTTGTGTTATTAATTATAAATACTTGCTACTGGCAAGAACAAGACAAGATTAGCCTATGCAGGAGTATTTGTGGAAGTTTTGCTTGTTTGCAGTCTGTCCTTGTATACGAACACCACTGTAGAAATCCCCACTCAGTACTTATGTACCGAAAAGTTGAACTTAGGTGCAAATTTCTACAGTGGCATACATGTTGAATATTTCATATCCTAAACTTTATATATTTATTATTCAGTGTTTGAATGCCTCCAGTCTGCTTATTTCCCATGGAATGGATATACAAGTTCTTCTTGGTACAGCTGAATTTGGCTATATCTGCCCAGCAATAATTAATCAGATCGACAGGGGATCATGCTTGATTCATGCACCTGGAAAAGCTTTGACTGAAGGTAGCCAAAATGTCTATTCCGTGAAAGTTGGTAAGAGCACTTTTTTTTTTTTTTTTTTTTAATAAAATAAACAAACTGTAATTTTTAGCTGGATTGAGTACATACTTAAGGGTAAAGACACACAGAGCTACTAGTAGCTACTTGTTGTGGCTACAGAAACAGACAATTCTGATCATTTACTGATAATTGTCTCTGCGTGTGTTTTAGTAGAGGCAATTCTCAGTATTGTCTATGGCAGGGTATTTCTGGCATTTAGTAGCCATGACAAGTAGCTGCTACGAAGTAGCTCCATGTGTCTATACCCTTAGTGAGTGACCTGTGTAGTGGAGCAATTGCACACATACATTAAGGTCTGTAAATATGTGTATTGCAAAGCACAAGGTCATGGGGCAAACATTATATACATTATTTCCCCTTCAGTAGATGTGTTTGACACATTTTATATTATGATAATTAAATGACATTGTCTGTCGAACAATTTATAGCTACTATGGAATTTGGTAGGTGATTTAAATTGAAGGCATTACTTCCAGTCAATCAATTCTCTCACATCTCTCAACAGCTTGGATTGGAGGTTGTATATCTATAACCATTATTAGTGTCCTGTCATTGCTGGGTGTCATTTTGCTACCCCTGATGAATCGAGTCTTCTTCAAATTCTTGCTAAGCTTTCTGGTGGCTCTGGCTGTTGGCACCTTGAGCGGGGATGCGTTTTTACATCTACTTCCACATGTAAGTTATTTTCTTATGCTTGTTTGAATAAGCTACTGTGTTCTTAATCATCAAATAAAAGGTATGTCACTTGCTGCTATATAATTGTGACTTTAAATAAGAACTTACATTTCTATAAGAGTTGTTTGTTATACAAAATGTATAAATTGGTTTTCTTAAATAATGCATTCAACAAGCTTGCTGGACTTCAAGCTTAGGGTAATGTCTGATGGGGTTGTTTCATTGCCTGGTGAAAAATCTCCTCTCCCTTAGACAATGAAGCACCCAGCAATATACTTAGAATGCTGTAGGAGGCATTTTTGAACACTTAACACTGGGTCGCCGCATGTAATGTGTGTTACATGCGGCAATTCTAATGGAGATGAAGCGCACCATCTGACCTTGTCCATAGCCTAGTTTTTTTTGTGAGCGCTTGGGGGACAATGCCTTGTTGTCATACTTCAAATTATGCTGCTTAGTGCATCTACAGTATAAATATCATTTCACACCTAGTCCCTATTTCCATCACAAACCTCATTGGGCTCATTGTTAATGTAACTTGTAAATTGGTCGTCTTGTTGATTGAGGGGGCTAAAAGATTTTGCAGCGGCACCCGAGCAAAATCTGCGCTTAGGGCTGAATCAGCAGGTGGAGGTAGAATCCCTATTGTTTCTACCTCCATATCTGACAATTCATCCCTGAATCTCGGTGGGGGAAACAAACGATGGTCACAAGAAAGATCATAATTGCTACGTGTATGGCCACCTTAAGACAAGTCTGCCTTTCTGCACTATAAATATATTCTGTGACCCCTGCCTAAGGGAAGAATAATTAGACTTTTGGGATTGACAATCAGCTGCTTCTATAGAATTTATCTTGACAGTGGATCTTCACTACAAGTCTGACTTTAGTACAATTTTCAATGTGCATGTGCTGGCTGGACAGGGTATTAATTTATCATGGAATTTAGGATGGTCTGGCAGTTGGGCAAGTTTCATCTGACAGTGCATCATTTTTGGCATTACTTGGTGCTTTGAGTAATGAGTATTTGCAGCAATTTCTGCTGTTCCAATCATTTGATCTGTTGGCCGCATAAATGAAAAAAATACAAATGCGGGCTACTTGGACTGTATATCTGTTTGGCAAATGGATTGGATACTGTACAGGATTGATCCATGTAAAGGGGAACATTTAGAAACATGCTAGAAAGATTCTTCAGTCAGTCCTGCTTACATTGTGTGTGGCCAAGACATCAAATAGTGCAGACAGGATTTTTCCTGCCTCCATATAATATAGTGGAAATAGCTTATAAAGGTGCTTATAAGTTAAAAGCATAAATATCAGCAAAAGCAAGATTATTCTTCTCCTTTATAAAGTACTTTGAAAACCTTGGAAGCCAAATAAAAAAATAAACGTTTGCTCATTTCTTGTTTGTCATGCCCTTTCACCAGTATCACATAAAACTCCGCTGGCATGCCACTTTTTTTTTTCCACATATTTGTTTTCCTATTTGGATAATCTAAAGACCTTTTTCTGTTAATATATACACGCATAAGCTTGAAGAGAAATTAAAATATAGGTGTGTACTTTGTGTCTCTGCCGCATTAAATGTAGAGCATTTTGTGTTTGTTTTTTTAATTTTAATTAGTAACTTTCTTTTGTCAAAGTCCCATGCGAAACACTACCACAGCCATGGAGGTTTGCAAAATAGAAGCAGTGAAGCATTTAAAGAAGAAGAAGAAATGGCTCATCTAGATGCAACGTGGAAGGGTCTCACAGCACTTGGGGGCCTTTACTTTATGTTTTTGGTGGAACATTTAATTACATTGATCAAGCAGTATAAAGACAAGAAGCAAAAGGTAAAACTGGTACTTATTTAAGTTACAGAACCAATATTATTTGTCCTATGTAAACAACACTTCATTTTTCAGGATAAGAGGGAAATATTCATTTATTGTTTACAAAATGTAACACAAAGTGTGACATGCAAATTAAAATAACAACCACCCTCATGACACATTTTACATTTTTTAATGTAAAAAGTTCAATGTCCCCCTGCTTGTATTTCTAATGCATTTTTATACTGAGAAGCCTTATGATTTAATGCCCGTTTCTTAGCAACTTTTAATTGGTCTTCACTTGTAATTATTTGCTGCCTTCACCTTCTGTCCTGCTTTGAAATTAGGGTCACTGACCCCAGCAGAGTAGCGTAAGTTGAACCCCAGCAACCAGATAACTGCTGAAATTCTCAACTGGAAAGCTGCAAAAAAAAGCTAAATTAAAAAAATAAAACTTAAAAATAAGAGATTTAAGTCCAATTGCAAATTGTCTTGGAATATAACTACATAATACTACCTATTTAACATGTTTTCTATGATTTTACATTGTTTTTTGGGGCCCAGAAAAATAAACAAACTGTAATGAGAAACTCTGCATTGGTTTTTTTAAGAGTCAGAAAAAAGCAGAAATTCAAGAGGACTTAGAAGTTAAAAAGACGCATTCCAACCATTCAAATGTTGAAGGAAAAGGTGCATTTGACTCTGGTTCTCGTAAGTAGTTGTAAATAAGTATCCTTTGTGGCCTTGTATTTTAAAATGAACTTTTTGCCGTATGCTTTCTGATGTCTAAGACCACTTCTAGGTAAATGCTTTTGGGTTAAATGTGAATTTCTGTCCTTACATTTTCAGAAATATCAGTGAGGTCAGTTGCTGCTGATTTGGACTGGTTAAAATGTTACACTGGAAAGCCTTTTGCTGTCAGCAAACTTTCTCAAATAAACTGAAAAGATAGCACTGTAAAAACTCTGGTAATGCAGTAATGTGCATGTACAGCAGGTGGAGACAGGACAACAAACAAACAAGTTTTTAACACATAAGCTCTACTCTTTATTTCACTAGGTTGTATTTTTCATCTAAATGTTAACTAAGATGTCATAGAAATGGCAGTTAATGTTTGCAATTGCTAATTGCTTTCTGAGCAGTGAAGTATTGTCCTATTATACTCATCAATTATAAGACTAATTTTTAATGTTATATTCTTAAGACAACGAAAGCTACATGGAAGGTTGCAAGCAAGATGCTTCTCAACCCCAGCAGCCAGCTGGATCTGAAGAAGAAGAAGAATTAGAAGAAGAAGACATAATGATTACTCATTCGCACAATAAACCAAACTATCAGGAATATGTATCAAGAGGCTGTGAAAATAAATGCCATTCCCATTTACATGACACTCTGGGGCAGACCGATGACATGAGTCATCACCATCATGACTACCATCATATCCTTCACCACCATCACCATCAGAATCACCATCCACACAGCCATTCACAACGATATTCCAGGGAAGAACTTAAAGATGCTGGGATTGCCACTCTGGCCTGGATGGTTATTATGGGTGATGGACTGCACAATTTTGGTGATGGGTTAGCAATAGGTAAGTTGAACTGAACATAACATACAATACAAAACATACAATTACAAGCATCCTTTTATAAAAAGTTTGGAAATGCATCTTACCCTGCCATAGAATCCCTTGCACACTTTAGCTGAGATGTTTGATGCCGTGTGAATAATCAAACTCTTTAGACAATCATTTACTTGAACTTATGATGCTTTACCAAGTCTGAGATGCCTTAAACTTTGTTAGAATTATGTAGTCATACTCTTCTTAAGTGCTGCTTTCACACACTTCAGTATTTTACCTTACACCATTTTAAAAAGACTATTCGGTACTTAAGTACTTAATTGAGTATGGCACTAATTGCCTACGCTTTTTCAGCACATATTTTTGGCACAAGGCCAATAAATATGTCCATCCTTTCTTTGCAGGAAATGCAAGGATAAGAATTCTATTGGTTTTGAAACTAGTTTACTTGCATTGTGAATAATATTATGTAAATCAGCATAGCCAGGTGCATTGTTGGAGATATTTGTTTCCATAATTCTTATGCATGTTTGCTCCATCTTATGCATCTGAACTCTAAAAGACCCTAGAACCTGTATAGCAGCTGAATGCAAAGCATACATTATGGAGCAGATTTACTAAGATACGAACGCTCGGCATATTTTCGCCAAATTTTTCGACGCCCGCGCAAATTTTTCCTATGCTTGAGCGAAAAAATCAGAAAGGTTTTCCCGCTGTTTACAATCTTTCGGTACGAAAATTTTGTGACTTTCGGATCGCCAATACGATATTATCAAAACTAATATGATTTTTTCGTAAGCATTTTCGTGATATTTGCGATCTTCAGAAATTTTCGGATCCAATCTGAATTTATCCCATTCGGGATTCAAACTCGTGATTTCATGAATCTGCCCCTATGAGTTGAAGTGGTTATATTGCATTTAACAAATTATAAACATTTTAAACAATTACATGTTTTAATATAATTAAAATGTCAAAAACAAAAGAAGGTAACTTTATCTTGATTTACAGGAGCAGCCTTTACTGAAGGTTTATCTAGTGGACTAAGCACTTCCGTGGCAGTTTTTTGTCATGAATTGCCACATGAGCTAGGTATGTTAATTTATTTCTTAATGCATTGTTTATTTTATAGGCTTAATATAAAAGCACATATGAAATATACTAGGGCAGATTTGTTTAGGAAATCCATTTTAAAGTTGTAGGGATGCTGTACCTGCAGTTGAAAAAAGACCAAAGTCCATCAAGTTCAGCCCTTCCAAGTAAACCCAGCACACACAAACCTATACAGACCCCTCTATACACTCACATAAACCATATACAGTCTACAAACATCAATAATAACTGTAGATTTTAGTATCACAATAGCCTTGGATATTATGCTTGTTCAAGAAATCATCCAAACCCCTCTTAAATGCATTAACAGAATCACAACATCACTAGCAAGGGCATTCCACAACCTTACTGCCCTCACGGTGAAAAAACACTGCTTCAAATGAAAATTCCATTCCTATAATCTAAAGGGGTGGCCTCTTGTGCGCTGATCATTTTTATAAGAAAACGAACATCCTCTTTCTGTCTATAATCCCCTCTAATGTACTTGTACAGAGTAATCATGTCCCCTTGCAAGAACCTTTTTTTCAGAGAAAACAACCCCAACCATGACAGTCTAACCTCATAGTTTAAATCTTCCATACCCTTTACCAGTTTTGTTTCATGTCTCTGCACTCTCCAGCTCTTTAATATCCTTCTTAAGGACTGGAGCCCAAAACTGTACTGCATAATCAAGGTTAGACCTTTTAATAGGCAAAATTATGTTTTCATCCCTTAAGTCAATGCCCTTTTTAATGCACATCATAAAATACAGCACTTTATTTGCTTTAGTAGCTGCTGAATGACACTGCCTGGAATTAGACAACTTGTTATCTACCAAAAATCCCCAGATCCTTCTCAATTAAGGATACCCCCAACGAACTACCATTTAGTGTGTAACTTGAATGTATTTCTAGCAAAGTGCATAACTTTTCTGTACTGAACCTCATTTTCCATTTTGCTGCCCAGTTTTCCAGCTTTCTCAAATCGCTCTGCAAAGTGTCCGCATCCTGAATCGAACATTAGTATTGTCAAAATAAATTGAAACGGTACTTTGTATGCCCACCTCCAGGGCATTAATAATGATCAAGGACTGACCCCTGCAGCACTCCACAACAACAACATTGGCCCAATTAGAAAATGTTCCATTTGCCACCACTCTTTGTAATCTATCCTTCAGCCAGTTTTCTACCCAATTACAAATATTATGTTCCTCAATTTCCTCATTAACTTTCTGTGCGGTACTGAATCAAATACTTTAGCAAAGTCCAAGGAGTACATCTACTGCCATTCCAGCATCGATGTTCCTGCTCACATCCTCATAAAAGGCAACTAAATTAGTCTGGCAAGATCTGTTACGCATAAAATCATGCTGGCACAAACTTATAGTATTGTAATTTGCAGTGTATTCAAGTATCCTATCCCTTCGTTCACCCTCTTCAAGCTTTCCTACCACTGATGTCAGACTTACAGGCTTATAGTTTTTAGGCTGAGAACGGCATCCTTTTTGAATAACAATAACAGCACCACATTTGCAATTTGCTCTTGGCACCATGCCAGAACTCAATGAATCTTGAAAAATTAAGTGAAGAGGTTTGGCAATCACAGCACTAAGCTCATTTAATACCCTGGAATGAATAGCTTTTGGTCCTGGATTTTTGTTTATATGTTCAAGTCTCTTTTGAATATCCTCCTGAGTGACCTATGCATCAGTAATTATATTACTTGAATTGAGTCTATTAAAATGTACGCCTTGATTAGCTGGCTCCTCAGTTGTATAGACCGATGACAAGAGTTCAGTGTTTCTGCCTTTTCCCTGTTCTCATCAACCAACTGATTTTTGAACTGCCTCAAATAAAAAGTTGTCATTTAAGTATATTTACAAACTAACTCACTTTTTCTGACTTGGCCACCAAATTACTCCAGTCATTGTCTGGATAATTAAAGTCCCCTGTAATAACAACTTGACCTAGTTGTCAAGCCTCCTCCATTTGCAATAGTAGCTGGGCATTATCCTCCTCACTTATACACGGTGGTTTATACCATACACCAAGTGATTTCTTTGTAACCTTTATCCCTGCTGAAATCTCTACCCATACGCATTCCACACTGTCCCTGGTAATTTCTGACGTAAGAAAGACTAACCCCTCCACCCTTTTAAATCCCTCTGTCCCTCCTTAAAAGGCAGTAACCATTTAAATTTATCCAGCCCAGTCGCATGTTTCATCCCACCAGGTCTCGGTGAAACCAATTACATCATAATTTTGCAATAGACTCCAGCTCTGTGCATTAGCCAGCATGCAGAGGAGATTACTACTTCTCCCTCTAATAAATATCAGAGGCTACATTAGGTAACCGAGAGTTAGATCTAAGGTTAATATTAAGCTGTTTCCTTTGTAACAGAGGAAGCTCCTTAGCTGATAAACTGTATGCCCCCCTCACCTCTGCCCCATGACCCCTTGCTAATCCCACTACACTAGCTTTCCCATAAAACTCTAGCTCCCTCATTCCCCCCTTTACCTAGTTCAAATACTCCTCCAGCCTCTTAGCTATTCTTCCCCTAGCATAGTGGACCCCATTATATATATATATATATATATATATATATATATATATATATATATATATATATATATATATATAGCTTTCAAGAAACCCACCTTTATCCTAATTTGAAATAAATGCCATGCCAGGTAGCATCAATATGCTGTGCTTTACATATTTTATTTTATTAAACAATGTTTGCATGTACTGGGGGCTGTTTAATTCTTTCCTTAGTCCCAAGCTCTAAAACATTAACAGAGAAGCTTGTGTTGGCAAAGCTACCCTTTCATGGGCTTTGGTGGCACTTTGTATAGTATAGACTTAAGCAGCCTTTTAAAAAAAAAATTGAGGGTTTCTTGCAAGTTAGCAGAGTGTGCTTAGTTATTAACCATTTAGGAATAACATTTTTTTTGTGTTTTTAGGGGATTTTGCAGTTCTTCTGAAATCTGGTATGACCGTTAGGCAAGCAGTAATGTACAACGGCTTGTCAGCGATGCTTGCGTACCTGGGGATGATAACTGGTATTCTCATTGGACATTATGCAGAAAATGTGTCAATGTGGATATTTGCACTTACTGCTGGTTTATTTATGTATGTTGCTTTTGTTGATATGGTAAGTGTATGGGTGTATAAATATATTTGCAGATCTATTCATTAAATATCAAGCAAAAGTTGTAAAATAAAAAGCTAGTGTCATGAGAATTATTCACAGGGGTTCCAATGTATTTTGGTTGATGGTATGCAGAACAGGAAGGTCAATATAATTTAATTTCGCTTTCTTCCTGAGAGCAATCAGGTCATTGCACACACACAGGATCTAGATAAAATGCATGATAATAAGCTTATACAATAATGGAAAATGTTGTTTTTTCTGAAGTAGAATATACAGAGGGATTTTTTTAATGTGTGGTGTGAAGTACGCATTTAAGGAGAGAGGTTAACATTGGATAAATAGGCAAGGGGTGATGCCTGTCTATAAGCAAAAGTATTAACAGTAGGATAGGGGACAGCCACAAATTGGTACTGATAATTTGGTTGAGGGGCTATTGCAGACATAAAAATGGAGAGCTAATACATAATATCCAGTAGTTAAAATGATTTGTTAAGACCATGTATAAAAACAAAAGTACTTAAAAAGCATAAATGGGCAAATATGCCTTTGTATGGGGCCCTCGGCCAGGCCTCTCTGAACAATATCTGGGCAAAAATCGATCAGATGTTAATCAGGCAGGCTTGAGTTTTCTGTCAGGTTGAGGACTGCATCGGCACATTGTTATGGTCCTTGCTTTGACTTATCCCCTTCAATGTAGTGCAATCGCATAAGCAACGTAGGCATATCAGGGAAAGATTCCCTCCTTTGGCTACCTCACCAAACAAGTGAATCTTGCTGTATATGGCTACCTTTAGTTTGGTATGTAGCCGAATTTGTGCATTCTGGGCTACTTGACTATACAATTAAAAGAAATGTGCACAGTAACTGGCAGTTTTCATCTCCATTAAGGCACTGGCTGAAGTGCCAGGGTAGGAATTTTTTCTTCCAGATAATCTGAAATGAGATCCTTGTGTTTTATTCCTTCCATGTATATACTATTACTGGTGTTGTATTTTATATTAGTTTTAAAGTATTGGTCGCCACAAAGTTACACTGTAGTTGGTGAACTTTGTGTTGCAAGTCTTTAAACTAAATTATAGTAACCCAATTAAACAAATGTCAAACTGTTATACACATATATTTATTGAGAAGGATGATCCAGTCACACACACACATGTGGCAAAATTATGCAAACCTTTATATGATTATCAGTTATATAGTTGATTTATATAGCTGTATATAGTACATTTGCCCTTATTCATAAGAGTAACAAGAGACCAACTCTTAACAATCTGTATTATTGCTTTTTATGTTATATTATGAAACACAATTTTACTTTTTATTTTACAGGTTCCTGAAATGTTACATAATGATGCAAGCGACCATGGCTGTAGCCGCTGGGGATACTTCCTGTTACAAAATGCTGGAATTCTGTTAGGATTTTTTATTATGTTGGTTATTTCTGTCTTCGAACACAAAATTGTGTTTAATCTAGAGATTTAGGTTATGTTTACACTGATGGTATAAACAAAAGTATATTTTCTACTTTTACATTGTTACATATACATAAACGTAGTTTTTTTTTATGTAGCCTTTTTTTTGTTAGTAAAAAAATATGTAAAAATTGTACAAAAGACAACCATGCATACGTGCTTGACTTCAAAGAAGATGCAGTGAAACTGCAACACGCTACATTAGCAAACTGGATTTTTGTGCCAAACCAGTGAAGGACTACATTTTTTTTTAAACATTTTATTTATTTATTTAATATGTAAAAACACTTCTTTAAGCAATATTAAATGCCTTATTGACCTTAAAGAGTTAATACTATTCTCTTGCATATGTAAATGCTACATCAATATTTTGGTTGCCTTTATTTGCAAACTATTAACCCTTAATAACCTGTAATAAACTAAAGTGTAGGTGGAGATGTTTCTTGGGCTGTATAAAAATATAGGGTCCAGAAAAATTACATATTCCATATATTCTAATACAAGTGAATATTAATCACCTGCTTAAGCAAGTGATTATACCAATTTTCAATAAACACAGGCAGCTTGAAGTAGTGTTGTTAAGGATAAGGCCCACAAAGGGGATTGTCAGCCTGCATATAAGCGGAGTCTGACAATCTGCGCATACGCTTAAAAAATCTTTTAATTGTGCCTGTACCCAGAAGCATTATATCCTCCCGGGTGCATGCACATGCAGCCGATATCTGTCAACTAATGCAAGACTTTGCATTTGCTGGCGGATATTGGCTGTGTGTGTCTACTCACGGGCGGATTCATTCCTTCCAGGTGCAGGCGCAACGAGAAGATCTTTCAAGCGTACAGGCGGATTGTTAGTCTGCGTTTATATGCAGGCTGACAATCCACCTTGTGGGGCCTTACCCTTAAAGTTAAATATAGCTCCCTTGTCTAATCAGCTTTGCCATATATTACTGTGTTCCCAGAGATATCTGCTGTATGTGAGTGTTAACTGCTTGTGTGACAGCCTTAGTAGAAGTATCAGTATCACTGCACATCTAGTGGTCAAATGTTTTTTGCTTTTTGGGTCTCCACCCATTTGTAACCTGTAAATATGGAATGGTTTTATTTCTGTGTATTTCCTTTTCTGCATATTGGAAAATGTACTACATGTGAATAGTGTCTTCTTCTGTTTATGGAAACTGTGAAAGAAAATCTGGGAAAGAAAAATCGCTCTCAGTAACACTAAAAAATTGATATGTATTTCCACATGTAATGCATGTGGGCTTGTAAACCAGTGCTATGAATTTGTAAAGCTTTAGACCATGGTATCAATTGCTATTTATGCCTTGCTTTGGAATCAGTTTAAATTAAGCTGAAGAGAAGGGGAAAAAATGTGTAGTCATCTTAAATAAATTATTTGTAGGTTATCACTGAGGGTATAGTGTAACTACAGTTGTGGTAAAGAAAGGACAACTCTTTTCTAGTGTTCCCGAAATGCTTTACTCCGGCAATAAAGTGAATCGCTGGTGGAAAGGCATACACTTTACTTTGTTTTTCCGAAGTTGCATGAAGTTGCCTGCAGGAGGAAACTTTGTGCGACTTCAGAAAAACAAAGCAACTTGTATGCCTTTTTACTGCTGCTTATCACCCTTTGTACAAATTACCTTGAAGAGGGAGTGAAACATTAATCCAATTTTCCATTAGTACTTTATAATGGCAAGTTGGAAAATATGGATTTTTTTTCATTACTGTCCCTTTTTAAATATGGAGAGATGGTAATGTGATATTTGCATTGTAGAGTGCTATTGTGTAAGGCTTAAATCTTCAGCCTATAGGTCAAGCAAGAAATGCAGATCTAGCAGGTATTGTAAAAAAGAGGAACAATAGCTGGTTTCCTGGTTGGCAAATTAAAGATATATATATTTTATAATAGAGGTAGGGCACACTCCACAACATTGTAGAATGCCTGGGTGCCGGGTAGAGAGTTGAGAGAAACAGGAAACAGAGGACACAGGACTTGATGAAAAAATGATGAATCTTTCTCAAGATGCCTCATGCTATCCAAACCCCATGAAATAATTCCTGCAGGTTTATTTTTTTTTTATATTTTTTAGAAAGTTTTCATAACAAACATCAAAGTTTCTTATTACATATATATGTTAGCATACAGTAGTTGCAGAATACTGATTACACTTTAGCATTAATGTGCATTTGCCGTTTTTACCCGATGATGCACATCAAATTGGTGCACCGCCCCTGATGCATATTTTTTCAGTTCCATCCATATTATGTCTTTCATTTAACATTGGAGACCAATTCCTGAGGGTTTTTAGAAATAATACGTCAGAGAGTAATTCCCTAACACAATGTGAGGAAATGGTGCTCAGGTTCACCTCCCAGGGTTATGACTGGGGATTTCTCCTCAAGGAAATACAACGTGCTTTGCTATTTAAACCACACTCCAGACATGTCCTTTGAATAAACAAAATCTTTATTTTATTGCTTATTATGACATGGTCTAGTTTTTCTCTTTGTAATACGGTTAAAGATTATGGCACATGGTTACCTCAGATAATAAGTTGCCCCTTAAAAATAACTAAACCCCGACTCTTGGGTTTCGCAGGGGTTCTAACCTATTAGATTTATTGGTTTGTACGGATATCTTACCTAATGTGCCCAAGACCTCTTGGCTACCTAAACCAAAAAATGGATGTTACAGGTGCAATGGCTGTATCTTTTGTAGTTCTCTTTTGAAGGGGAGAGTTTTGATCATCCCTATTCAGGAAACGATACAAGATCAAGCACAGACTCACTTGTACCTCGAACCTGCCCCTGCAGACTTATGAATATAGGTAAAACTATCACAACCCTTGGGGAACATTTGGATAACCACAGGACTGCAATTAAGAAGGCTTTTGCCAACACAGACTCCAAGCAAGAGACAACAAAAGCTGCAGACCAGCATCCAGAGGAATCGGTTGGCTCCAAAAAGAAAAAACAAGTTTGGGAACATGCTGTGGCTAGACATTTTGTCTAAATGGTCCATCCCTTACCTACCCTCCGCATGGCTATTGATCACGTTCCACCCCGAAGGCAAGGGGGTAACAGACACAAATTATTGCTCCAGTGTGAGGCTTATTGGATATATATCCTAAAGACTGTTGCTCTGAGAGTACTAAATGAATTACTACCATTAAAATGTTTCATGTAATGTTTTTGCAGTAAATTTTTTGATTTTAGTTATGGGCACTAGCTGTAGTATTAGACTAGCTTTATTCACATTTTTGCACACACATCACTTTTCAGCTGTGGCACATCTTCGTACTTTTTTTTTGGAACTAGGAGGTGCGTATCTCTTGGCATCTGTAACTCCGTTTTGTGTTTTTCTGGCCTTTTAAGTGGTAGCTTATCCCTTCGTGCATCCCATGTGGTTTATAGACCTGTCTTTATGTTGTACGTTGGTGCATGGTGATGTGTAACCTGCACACAGCGATAATTGTGTATAATTGTTCCTTGGTGTAGCTATTTGTCTCTCTTAGCTTGGGGTTGCATTTCTTCTTTGGCTCCCTGGGGGATGCATTTCTCCTTTTGAGTTATGTTTAGTTATCTCTACCCTGATTTATCCTGGGGAACAATTTTCCTCACTTTACCCTTCCTAGACTGACCTTGTTCACAGACACACAGATTTCTATGTGCCCCTGGCCATACACAAGGTATTTTTATATGAGCTGTGGTCCCCACATGGCTAATTTGGATAAGCTCCACTTGCTTTTATAATTTGCTGCTGCCACCGCTCTACTTGTGGAAGCGTTACCATGGCAGCGCGACTCGCTTCATCCCCTTTGTGCACCATTTGGACATGGCTTTGTGATCGCGTATCTCTCCTGCCTTTTACATTGAGTTTTTTTTGTAATTATTTCTATCTAATCCTGCACAGCTAAGGTCCCTTACTCATGATACTTTCTTTGCTACATTTCTAAGAGCTACTCTTTTATGTAACATGTTGCAATCACTACTCCTTTTTTCTTCTATTATGTTTCAACTGGTCACTTAGACTTTATGCTTATTTGTTATTTATTTATAGTGTTAAGTTTGTGCATCCATTTGAGCTCCCTCTGTAAAAGTAGTCTTCTCGATCACCACCCCTGGGTGGTGGAGGTATAAAGTCTATACTCATACAATGTAAACTTGCCAGTGAATGTTCATTGATCAAAAAGTGTGCAGCAACTGGGATATTGGCTTTTCCAGTCAAAAGTGCGAAGCGAATAGCTAACCTGTGGTTCGCCATTCGATCCCTAAAGGTAGTAATGGTTTTGCCAATATACAATTGCCCACAAGGACATTTAATGAAATGAATAATACATTTTGAAGTGCATATGAATCTGTGCTGAATTTGTAAATATGGCCCGTATGTGGGTGATTAGGACCTGTTATCAGAGAACTACATGTCGTGCAATTAGGACATGTAGCAGTCACTGGGATCCATCTTTACTAATAGATCTCGTAAGCTGCTGCCTCTCCTGTAAGCAATGCATGGAGGGGTCCTAAAAATTTGAGGAAGGGTACAGTCTTTCTAAAGAACGGACCAGTGATAGAGTATTGAGTCAATCAAGGGCTTTTTATCTGGAATGAAGGTAGTAAGAAAGGTCAATCTTTCATCCTGTTGGTTCTGTTGTGGGCTGTCAAAGGTCTGTAGAGTCTGGCTTTGTGTTAGTGTCAGGGCTTTCTCTTTACACGTTAGTAAATCCTGGAGCCCCTTTGTAAAAACCAGTGTAACAGGTAATCCAATTGTTGATGTAATAGGTGCGGGTCAGAATTGTTCCTCACCATACGTATCATCTGGGAGAATGGAATACTCCGTAGGAGATGTGGACGGTGACAAGATGAATGGTGTAGCAAGGTGTTATGGTCAGTGTCTTTTCTGTAGGTGGATGTAGTCAATGTTGAATCTGTGACTGTTAATGTTAAATCCAGGAAGGAAACAGAGGATGTAACTATATGTGAAGTAAACCGTATTGTAGAAGGCAGTTCGTTGAGCTCATGAACCATAGACCAGAATTGATCTATTGTACCAGTCCAGAGTAACGGTAGATCATCAGTAAAGCGGAACATCCTGAAGATGTGTCTCCCATAGGTGGGGTAGATGTGAGTCTGCTCATAGTAGATCATAAACAGGTTCGCAAAGGAAGGGGCAACATTCGAGTCAAGCAGTGTGTAAGGAGAGTCAAAAGAAATTCTGTTGGTGGTCTGCTCTTGTCCGGATGGTTTAGTAAATGCTGCTTGATATTAGCAATGCCTACCTCGATCGGGATCACTGTATATAATGAATGGACATCCATCGTAGCAAGTTTCAGATCAGCAGGTAAGGGGAACAGGTCATGGAGCTTCTGTAAGAGGTCACCCGTGTCCCTAATGTATGTCTGTGAGTTTCTTACTATAGGCTGTAATAAATGATCTATATAGATGATCACATGTACTGACAATGGGACGTCTTGGTGGTGCCGTGGTGTCCCCTATGAAAGGATGACGATCCTGTTATACGAGCTGACCAGCCATTTTTTGAGATTTTAGATGTAAATTTTAACTCTTATAACCTATACCCAACAATGTATATGTCGCCACTATATGGTGCATATGGCTGGTTATTATACGACTACCTCTGACTGTAAGGAATAATTCTAATCCTATTTGTTGGTTATTGGTTATTTTATTTTTTCATGTTCTTTATTTTGTATTCATGTTAATGATGCTAAGAGCACTGTATGACGTCACTTTCGTTTTGCACAGTTTTGGGGATTTCAGGGGATCTGTTTCCTACACAGCCGAAACGTTTTAAATAAATGTATTTTTGTATGTATGTATTTTTTTTGTTTTATATACATATGACCGAGTGTAGTCCTGTAGGATGGTCAGTTGCAGTTTAGCATAATAAGATGTCCCGCTTTCTTTTATCTTAGTTTTTAATCTTTATTTGATTTTATTTTTTCATGTTCTTTGTTTTGTATATACGTTAACAATGCTAAGAACACTGTATGATATCACTTTCGTTTCGCGATAGTTTTGGGGATTTCAGGAGGATCTGTTTACCGTATATACTCGAGTATAAGCCGAGTTTTTCAGCACTAAAAATGTGCTGAAAAAGTAACCCTCGGCTTATACTTGAGTATATGGATGTGCTGATGGACGTCCGTCCACGGGGGGAGGGGGGTTAGGTGCGCACAACAAGCGCATTACATCTTCAGATCAAGAGGTATGCACAGACACAATTGGAGGGAGGGAGGTATGTATGCACGGACACAAGTGGAGGGAGGGAGGGTGGGTGTGCGCATTCCGTCTGCACGAATGAGTAAGTAATTGGTACAATAACTTGTTATTTACAAAAAAATAAATTTGTACTAAGTCCAGCATCAAGAATTATTTTGCCTTTGTAACTACTATTGTAGTACTGTGGTGGGACTTGTACACTGGGGTCCAAGTACTTGATAATTAGTATGGCAGCTTCCTTAGCCTTCCCAAACTTGCTTTTGTCTGCTGCTGTAGCATTTTTCTTTCCCTAAAGTTATCTATTTATTTATCTGTTATTTATTTGATAATTGAAACTTAGCAGTAGCAGTTGCATTTCCCACCCTAGGCTTATATAACAATAAGTTTTTCCAGTTTTCTTAGGTAAAATTAGGTACCTCGCCTTATATTCAGATTGGCTTATACTCGAGTATATACGGATATGCAGGACTTTATGAAAAAACAAAATAATTCTTTAATGTGCAATCACATACTGGGACATTTCTCAAGATGCCTCGTGTGTGTGTGTGTGTATGTGTATATATATATATATATATAAATATGTATGTAATAATGTGTGTGTTGCATGAGGTTACTTTCGTAATGTATAAAGAATGTTAAAGTTCAAAACTAATTTGTTTTT
Source organism: Xenopus tropicalis (assembly GCF_000004195.4). Taxonomy (NCBI): domain Eukaryota; kingdom Metazoa; phylum Chordata; class Amphibia; order Anura; family Pipidae; genus Xenopus; species Xenopus tropicalis. The sequence goes on along the minus strand of NC_030682.2, from coordinate 76,780,365 downwards.
CTATGCGTTATTTATTTTTTTTTTAAATTTTATTGTGGTTTACAGCATAACAATCCACGACAGCACACTTGTATTACATTCTTATTTAACAATGCAGATAGGTCGAACAGTGCACAATCTTTTGCTAATTTCAGTCCTATTAATGAAATAACAGTGCATGGTGATCGTGGCCAGTGTTTCAGGATAGGGGGTTTCCCGTTTTTGAGGGGTGATCTGGTTCCCCTCGCTAAATTGAGTTTTTTGGGAGCCACCTTGCCGGGTAGTTTGCTAATGGATAATGGTGGTGTGCCGTCTGGATTAACCAAATTGAACGAAGATGGTGGTATGTATACTTGGTGGGAAAGGGTAAGAGAGGGGGAAACAGTAAAGTATATATATTAAAACCATAACTAAGAAAGGAAAGGATAGAAAGAATGAGAAAGATTATAGGAACATTCTGCTCATTTGCTTTATGGATTAGTCCAATATATAAGTCCATTGTCTTGTTATGTAGATACATCCAGTGGCCATCAGAGTGGAGTCTTCCATTCCTATTCAGTCTGTATGCGAGCGTCGGGCCGATGAAGGTCAGCTGACGAGGTGGTGCAACTAGGCTTATTCGCGTCCATGATGCGGCAGTCGGAGGCCAGGGGGGACAGAAGCCAGCGAAGCATCAGATGTGATTAGTTTAGCTTAAATTAGGAAATCAGTGGGGTCCGTGCCAGAGGAGGTGGTTGAGATGTGAGGTCTTAGGCTGTGGTCAGTCTCAGGTATTGTTCAGAATGCTTAAATTGGTTCCAATAAAACCACTTCTGTGTGAATTTTCTCAGTTCTTTTTCTGCTGTTGGTTTCATCTCCTCAAATCTACAGATTTCCGACAGTTTACTTAGCCAGTCTTTTATCTTAGGGGTTTCAGTTTGGCGCCATTTGGTTGCGATCAGTAACTTGGCAGTATCTAGCATAACCGGGATCAGTGAGTTTTTGGTGGTTGAGTAGGGTAGTGGTGTGTCGTGAAGTAGTATTGTTAACGGAGCTTCGGGTATGTCAGTTTCAGTAATTGATTTAATGGTATCCCTAACGGTGTCCCAGTATGGTTTCAAGAGTGGGCAACTGTAAAAAATGTGAATTAATGTTCCTATTTCGGCTTTGCATCTCCAGCAGGTAGGTGGAACTGCGGGGTAAATTTTTGCTAGTTTTGAAGGATATCTGTACCATTTCGTGTATATTTTATAGTTCAGTTCTTGTATTTTAGCGCAGCGAGATGCTGTATGGATTAATTGTGTTATCTTGTCCCATTGTTCTGCTTCTATGTTTATGTTTAAATCGGTTTCCCATCTTTCTTTGAAGCTATCTGAGGGGTTTGGGGTTAGATTTAGGAGGCATTTATAGAGAAGGGCAATTGTTCTAGTTGGTGCCTCTTGTCGGTTCCAGATTTGTTCTATTTCTGTGAGATCAGGTTTTGGGGTTTGGGCTGGCATAATGCTGTGAAGAAAGTGGCATATCTGTTGGTATCTGAATCTATCTAAATCTGTTATAGTTCGGTGTGGTATCAAGTTTTCTATTGTTTTGATCTGTTGGCCTATGTAGAAATAGTTTGCTACAGAGTGTAATTGTAGATTCCATCCTTTGAAGTTGTCTAGGTCTAGCCCTGGGGGGAAGTCTGGATTGCCAAAAACTGGTGTGAGTGGGGAGGGTGTGTTCCGCCATTTGCCCGCATTGCATACTGCATCCCATATTTTGAGCGTATACTTTAGTTTACTATCTGACTTATCTCTATCTGACATACTCTCTTTTTATATCTGGTAGCCATAAGCTCGCCCAGAGTGGGGTCACAATTGATTCTTGTTCGATTCTGGTCCATAATTTGGTGTGTCTGTGGAAGGACCAATCTAGGCATCTATTTAGTATAGCGGCTTTATGGTATGCTTCCCAGCGTGGCATTCCTAGCCCTCCTGTATTTTTTGTAGCTGAAAGTTTAATTCGGGCTATTCTGGGATTTTTATTGGCCCAGATAAACTTGTTTGTGAGGCTATTTAAGGTCTGAAATATTTTCCGGGGGGGGGAGTATGGGATTGTTTGAGACAGATATAGAAAACGTGGTAGTATGTTCATCTTAAGAATGTTTACCCTGCCCACCCATGATATTGTTGGTTTTGCCCATGCGTGTAGGTCTAATTTGAACGCGTTTGAGGTCGGTGTAGTTACTTTCCACTGTCTGATTTATTTCTGGGAATATTTTTATTCCTAGGTAGGTGAAGTGGGAGTGTGAAGGTTTGATAGGGAAATTCAGCATGGTATCATTGAAGTCTCTCGATGGGAGGGATACGTTAAGGGCCACTGATTTCGAGAGGTTCACTTTAAAGTGGCTTATTTCATGGAATTCTTGGAGTTCTAAGAGTAGGTTCGGCAGGGATATCCTGGGGTTTCTTATGAAAAATAGTAGATCATCTGCGTATGCTGCTGTTTTATGTTCTCGGTGCCTATTTTAATTCCGGAAATATTTGGGTTGTCTCTAATTTTGCGGAGAAAGCTTTCGATCGAGAGTACAAATAGTAGAGGTGACAAAGGGCATCCTTGGCGCGTGCCATTTTTGATGTGGAAGGATTCTGAGAGTTCGCCATTAACACGGAGTTTAGCAGTTGGATGTGTGTACAGAGTGGAGATCCATTGTGTCATTTGGGGGCCTAAGTTTATCTCTTGTAGGGTGGCTTTCAGAAATGTCCAATTTACCCTGTCGAAGGCCTTCTCCGCGTCTGTGGATAGTAGCATTATGGGGATGTTTAGTTTCTTGGTGTGTTGAATAATGCTAAATAACCTGTTTGTATTGTCTCTGGCTTCCCTACCTGGGACAAAGCCTACTTGTTCGGGAGATATCAACTCAGTTAGAATTTGGTTCAGTCTAGTTGCTAGAACCTTTGCGTACAGTTTAGTGTCTACGTTAAGTAATGAAATGGGTCTGAAGCTACCTGGATCTGAAGGATCTTTTCCTTTTTTAGGAATCAGTGAAATGTGTGCTTCTTGCAGGATTTCACTTCCATTTGAGATCGAGTTAATTGCTGAAGTGAGGTGTGTGGCTAAATGTTCTCCTAGTTCTTTGTAGTAGGCGATGGTGAAGCCATCTGGTCCGGGGGCTTTGCCTGATTTTGAGGATTTTACGGCTAGTAGTATTTCCTCTTTAGTTATTGGGGTATCTAAGAAAGCTTGTTGTTCTGGGCTTATCTTTGGGGTATTTGTTTTGCTGATATAGCTTCTACACGCGTTTTGTTTGTCATGAGGTCTCTGTGTGTTTGCTGGTAGTTGATATAGTTTCAAGTAATATTGGCGGAATACTTCTGCAATGTCTTTTGTGGTAGTGACAGTTTGTCCCGTAGGTGTTTTTATTTGTGTGATGTGGTTACGCAGCTGTTTTTTCTTTAAAGCGGATGCCAATAGGCGTCCGCATTTGTTCCCATGTTCGAAAAATAATTTTTTATTGATCTCTATTGCTCTAGCTAAATAGGATGAGTAGGTGTCCCGGAGTTCTTTTCTTGCTTCGGTAAGAGGTTCTATTATGTGTGCGAGTTTGGATAGTTTATGCTGTGTTTCTAGTGTGCGGATCTTAGTGAGAAGTTGTCTATGCGTTATTTTGACATATTATCTGATTCTTGCAAACTGTACTTGAGAGGATTCAGGTATTTATAACTTTGGGACAGTGTCAGTTTGACCAGTCTGCCAACTGTAGTTTAGCTTTTGAAGGGCTATAATTAGGACCCATATCCTATAACACATTTACTGTAAATGAAAGTTAGATCTGTGGGTGTAATTTGCTACACTAGTTCAGTGAGTAGCAGGCTTTCTTGCATTTGTAGGTATTGTACATTTGAATGACAAATTTGTTTCAGTTAAGCAGACACCTTTTGATTCTTTTCACTGCCATAACTAAGCCCAACTAACTGCTCAGCCTGAAAACCACATCAAGAGAAAGAAAAGTAGATACCCTTTCATTGTTAGGGAGAAAGACAAATGCTAAATACAATATTTTTTTTTTTCTGAATTCACCTGGGAACCAATTAAGAGATGCATGACAGTAGAATACACTGAAGCCCACAACTCAACAACCTAAAAAATAACTGTTACAATTATATACCTTTATTAGTTAAATAAAATTCTGTGTTTATAGTAAGTTTTATTGCATCTACCTTCTCTCTACAATGCTATTTATACCCCAGCTCGATGTCTATATAAACTCTAGGACATGGCAAAATTCAGCAGACGTGTCCTAAGAAGTAACTTTCATTAAATGATGTGCACATAGCACACACATACTGTACACTGCTGTGTAATTTCCAATTAAACTTACAGAACATTAATCACAGGGAGAATCAGTTGTGCTGGCTGATACATTATAGAACTTTAAGAATGGGCTGGATGGGATTCTTAGCAAGTGAAGGGATACAGGGTTATAGGAGATAGCTCTCAGTACAAGTGAAGGGAATACAGGGTTATGGGAGATAGCTCTTAGTACAAGTGAAGGGAATACAGGGTTATGGGAGATAGCTCTCAGTACAAGTGAGGGAATATAGGGTTATGGGAGATAGCTCTTAGTACAAGTTGATCCAGGGACTGGTCCGATTGCCATCTTGGAGTCAGGAAGGAATTTTTTCCCCTCTGCGGAAAATTAGAGAGGCTTCAGATGGGGTTTTTTTTTTTGCCTTCCTCTGGATCAACTAGAAGTTAGGCAGGTTATATATAGTCATTATGGTTGAACGTGATGGGCGTATGTCTTTTTTCAACCCAACTTACTATGTTACTATGTCTTTTCCTTGTAAGCAAGGAAAGACATTGCATAGCCAAACCTTTCTGGTTGAATAAAAGTATTAGTGTCAAGGTTGGTAAGAAAATACATGCTTTTGAATCATTCAAGTTAGGTGGGACAACAGAAACATTCATCAGGTGCAAGAAAGCAAAAAAAGATATCAGGCATGCTAAAATAGAGATGAAAAGGGGTACTGCAGCTAGGAGTAAAAGGAATCCCAAAATTATTGTTTTTCTAAATATGTGAATAGTAAAAAAATGAAGCAAGAAGAGGTGGGACCCTTATTATAGCGGGGGAGAGTCACTTTGTTAATGAGAACAGTGATTAAAGGTCAAGGAAAGGCAAAGTCACTTGGGGGTGCCAAAATGTTAGGCACCCCAAGTGATTTTAATAGCTTACCTTGTACCCCGGCCTGGTGCTCCTGTTAGGAGAAAACAGCACCAGCCCGGGGTACCTGTAGCGAGCGCTTCCTTCCACTGCTGCTGATTGTCCGGGACAGGCGCAGTAGAGTGAAAAGCCGACTTCTCCGTTAAAGTTCGGCTTTTCACTCTACTGCGCATGCGTGCGCAGCGACCCAGGAAGGAGGAAGCGATCGCTGCTACCCCGGGCTGGTGCTGTTCTCTCCTAACAGGGGCACCAGCCCGGGGTAAAAGGTAGGCTATTGTAGTCACTTGGGGGTGCCTAACATTTTGGCACCCCCAAGTGACTTTGACTTTCCTTCTCCTTTAAGTAGAAATATTGAACTCTTATTTTTCATCGGTCTACACAACTGAGGAGCCAGCTAATCAAGGCTTCCATTTTAATAGACCCAATTCTAGTAATATAACTACTGATGCATGAGTCACTTGAAAGAAAATTTAAAAGAGACTTGAACATGTAAAACTAAACAATGGTCCAGGACCGTTGGTATTCATCCCAGGGTATTAAATAAGCTTAGCTTTGTGATTGGTCCTTTGCTTTTTAATTTGTTTATTAATGACCTGGAGGTGGTTTCTATTTTTGATGATGATACTAAATTTTGCAAGACTATGGGGCAGATTTATCAAAACACGAGTTCGAATCTCGAATGGGAAAAATTCGGATTGGACATGAAAATTATCATGAAAATGCTTCTGAAAAAATCGTTTTAGTCACGATATCGTATTGGCGATCCGAAAGTCACAAAATTTTCGTACAGAACGATTGTAAATAGCGGCAAAACCGATCCAAAAACACGAAAAAATTGTGCAAGCGTCGGACAAGTTGCACAAGGTACGAAAAAGTTGCAGAAAATACGATTGGACTGATTGAGTGTACGGTTGGAACGTTCATGGATAAGTAAATGTGCCCCTGTAAGTTGCATGCAGGATGCTGCCACTTAGCAGAAAGATTTGACACAATTGGAAAACTGGGCAGCAAAATGGAAAATGATGCAAAGTTATGCACTTTGGTAGAAATAATATATATGTAAGTTATACACTGAATGGTAGGGTTTTTTGGGGGGGGGATCAGGGGGTTCTTGTAGATAACAAGTTGTCTAATTCTCTTTATAGGTCTCTGGTAAGGCCTCACCTTGAGTATGCAGTGCAGTTTTGGGCTCCAGTCCTTAAGAGGGATATTAATGAGGTGGAGAGAGTGTAGAGACTTGCAACTAAACTGGTAAAGGGAAGATTTAAACTATGAGGTTAAACTGTCAAGGCTGGGGTTGTTTTCCCTGAGAAAAAATGTGCTTGCAAGGGGACATCTGTAATAATCTGTAATACATTAGAGGGGATTATAGACAAATAAGAGGTATTCTTTTTTCCCCATAAAAACAATCAGCACACCAGAAGCCGCACCTTTTATATTAGAACGGAACTTTCATTCGAAGCATCGTAGATGGTTTTGCACGGTGTGAGTAGCAAGGTTGTGGAATGCCCTTCCGAGTGTTGTTGTGATGGCAGATTCTGTTGATGCCTATAAGAGGGGCTTGGATGATTTTTTTTGAACAAGCATAATATCCAAGGCAATTGTGATCACAAATCTACAATTAGTATTGATGTTGATATATATGGTTTATGTATGTGAGTGTATAAGATAGGTCAGTTTAGGTTTGTGTGTGCTGGATTCACTTGGACAGGTTGAACTCGATTGTCTTTTTTCAACCCTATGTGACTATGTAAAAAATAAGTATTTATGCAGTTTGTAAATAGCACATATTCATTTGTTTTAGACTGTTACATGGTAAAGCTTGTTTCTTTAATGCTGCCTTTAACTATTTGATATGATGTTTGGCAGAGAAATACTGCACAAGGAATAAGTGCAACACTTAGCATCATTCTAATTTCTAGATGTAGAGAGACTGTTTTAATACCCCTGGCTATTAAAAGATGTTTGAAGGGCAGATGAGCTCAAATTATACTAGACATGGCATCTTCAGAAGCCAGGTCATTCTGATTTTACATGTAATTGTTTGCATAGCTCGTAGCAATTCAAATGTTTCAGAACAAGGCTCATTGTCTTTGTAGAATTTCTTCCAATTAGTTCCAGTAGCTTTCATAGCCCTAAGGCCAGTGGTACACACTATTTTATCCACTGGCCCTCCAATTGTTGTATGCACTCTGACAGGCATGGCATCGACTTTTCTGCACACGCACAGGGTGAATTATACTAGAATTTTTGCACTAAAATCTGCCCTGTGATGGAATAGACAGAAGTACATTAGCCTCGTCTTTGCTGTCATAGCTAAACCATTATAGAAAATGACACCAGCCTAAGGACAGTCTTGCCTGTATCCATAGCAGCTGAGTCTTGTAGCAGAGGGAGGTATCCAAATGTAGTTCCATTAAATGGATGTTGCTTAGAGCAGTGCTGTCTAAATTCTGTGGTACGAAGGGCCGGAATTTTTCTGGCCTATGTGGTGGAGGCCCGATAATGGCTTACTTAACAGGCTGGTGGCTAGTTATAGCAACATTTTTCAAGTCATATCAACGAAAAAAGCATAAGTATATTTAAAGTCATTGGTGTTTGCTTAACTGTTGTCGTTTAATTTTTAAAATTTTTGCTGTTTTTCGTGCTAATTACAAAGTTTGGTGAACTATAAGGCTTACAGCAAGTTTGCCAAAAGTTGCATTACTTTGTAGTTACCCTTGGTTTGAGGTGGGTGGCATTTGGTTGGTTTCACCTGAACACACAGCACTAATAGAACACTCAATCACACACTTATTACACTAATACACACTTATACTTACACTCACACACACACACATACATTTTTTGGGGGTTTTCATTATTCACAGCACTTACAGCACTCACAATTATTTGCACACCCACACATGCACACAAAACACATTTTGCCTAGTGTACACACACACTTATGTAATTTTGCATAATCGCATCGTTTTTATTCTTGCCTGAAAAACTGTTTTATTGCCATTGCGGATAGCGTATTCGCTAACCGCACTGCGCAATACCTTTACATTACTAAATTTTTGTTTTGTCAGAATGTGTACTTTTGGAAAATATATGGTTTTCTAGGGTCTCTGTACTGTTAGGGGGTCTTATGGCACATAATACACATACCGGGTGCAAAAACTGCACGAGCTGGAGCGTCATGTGAAAATTCATATGCACTATTTTTATTTGGGTGCCCCTGTAAGCCACTTAGTTTGGTAAATCTATGCATATAGGGCATCAAACTGTTCAGTAAACAGTGGGGGTACATAATGGGGTAAAATGCAAGCTTTGTGAAGATTTTCAGAAATGTCATAAAAAACTGTTTAGCATAGCTTTGTAGTTTGGTAGTTTGCAGTAGAAAGATGTATTTACCCATTTTTGTTTTGTCAGAATGTGTACTTTTGGAAAATATATAGTTTTCTAGGGTCTCCATACTATTAGGGGGTCTAATGGCACATAATGCACATGCCGGTAGCTTATATTGCAGCGTATACACTTTGTATGAACTGACTTCCTTTTGGGGTCTCTAAATGCCAGATACACTGGTGATCCTATGCACAATAGGAATCAAACTGTTCCGTGGACACTTGGCTTTCATATTTAGGGTGTGTTTCTTGGTACCTAATGTTATGTGGGAGGTAAGGAGCTTGAAAGTGGAAGGTTTGATGCGGTTTTCAGGTATTTCATCAAAACCGGCAATTTTGGGAAAGCATTGCGACTCTGTAGTTTGGAGTAGAAAGACATTGGTACCAATTTTGAATTCAACCGAATGTGTAATTTCCAAAAATATATGGTTTTGGGGGTCAATGTATTTTTGTGTGTTTTTACCCCACAAAAATGCAGTTAATTTGTTGAATTTTCAGTATCTAAAGAGATCTCCAGGGCAATTGGTATGTACTAACTTCCTTTTGGTGTCTCTAAATTCCAGATACTTTAGTAATCCTATGCACAATGGGCGTCAAACTTTTCAGTGGACCCTAGGCTTTCATACTTGTATTTTCTTGGTACCTAATGTTATGTGGGAGATATGATGCTTGAAGTGGAAGATTTGAGGTGATTTTTTAGAATTTTCATAATTTTTTATAGAAACTGCCAAATTCAGTAAAGTATTGCCGTTTGGTACTTAGGAGTTGGAAGACATAGTTACCCATTTCGGATTCGGCAGAATGTGTACTTTTCAAAATTATATGGTTTCCTGGGGTAAACCTAATGTTCCAGGATTTTTGGTCTTGGAAAGTATGCCATATTCTGCTGTAATGCTTTGAAAATTTAATAATTTACTGCTGAGAGTTTTTGATCTATAGAAGTCAGAAATCTCCATAAAACTATACATATCAGGTATTGGCACGTTCGGGAGACATGAGGCTTTCCAAATCAGTTGATTTTTTGTCCATAAAATATGTTTCTGGTATAAATCCCTATATCATGAAAAATAGCATTATTTCTTTTTTTTTTTTTTTGTATTTCAAGCTCTAAATCCTGTTCCAGAAATGGAAATACACAAGCAATCAGGCAGATTTGGAAAGCTCAGGTTCTCCTGAAAAAAACAATATATAGTTTGCCTACCTAAACTTAACCCTTCGCCCAGTAAAAGCCCCTAAATTGAGAGAGCACAGAATGTTTACAAAACGTGTGGCACTGAGGGGAACCGAAATGCGAAATTCTGCTGGCACTTAAAGGACAAGGAAAGGCAAAGTCACTTGGGGGTGCCAAAATGTTAGGCACCCCCAAGTGACTTTAATCTCTTACCTTGTACCCCGGGATGGTGCCCCTGTTAGGAGAAAACAGCACCAGCCCGGGGTACCTGTAGCGGAGCACTTCCGCCTTCGTTTTACAACGACTAAAGACCGGCGCATGCACAGTAGAGTGAAATGCCGACTTCTCTGTTAAAATTTGTCTTTTTCACTCTACTGCGCATGCGTGCGCTAGCAAAGCAGGAAGCGCTGCAGGTACCCTGGGCTGATGCTGTTCTCTCCGAGCAGGGGCACCAGCCCGGGGTAAAAGGTAGGTGATTAAAGTCACTTGGGGTGCCTAACATTTTGGCACCCCCAAGTGACTTTGCCTTTCCGTCTCCTTTAAAGGGTTAAAGGGATACTGTCATGATTTTTATGGTACACATGAATATTTTTCTTCACTGTTTACATAGCAAATAATGCACTTTACTATTTAAAATTTTATTCTTGAACCAACAAATTATTTTTTTTTTTAGTTGTAATATTGGTGGGTAGGCAGCCATCTCAGTGCATTGTGCCTGAGTCTGAGCTTTCAGAAAGAGCCAGTGCTACACATTAGAACTGCTTTCAGGTAACCTATTGTTTCTCCTACTCCCATGAAACTGAAGGAGTTGCAAGCCAGACTTGGATTTTCTTACTAGAGTGCTACTCTGATATCTACTGGGAGCTGCTATCTTACTCCCTTCCCATTGTTCTGCTGATCGTCTACTGGGAGTGTGGTAATATCACTCCAACTTGCAGCTCAGCAGTAAAGTGCACTGACATTTTTCAGAGCACAGGTCACATGGCTGAAGTACCCTAGGAAATGTAGAATATGGCTAGCCCATGTGAGATTTCCAAACTAAAAAAAAAAAAAAAAAATCTTGTGTTTTTGAAAAACTGATTTCAGTGCAGGATTCTGCTGGAGAAGATCCATGAACTGATGCATTTTGAAAAAAACATGTTTTTTCATGACAGTATAAGATAATAATGCATAGACAACTCCTATAAAGGAGTAACTAAAACACAACATTTTAGACTTACAGACTTTGCCAGTATAAGGGCATCTCTGCAATATATTAACTGGGAAAGGCTTTTTTCACAGGGTTAAACACAGAAGGAAAATGCAATATCTTTAAATGTTGCTTAAAGGAGAAAGAAAGGTAAAAACTAAGCTTTATCAGAAAGGTCTATGAAAATACAGCCATAAGCACTCACAGAAACACTGCACTGAGTTCCCTGTCAAAAGATTAGTTGTGCCTGTTTTCCTCAGACACACAGCTCTCAGCTCTCTCCTCTCTGCTGCTTCCCCCTCCCTCAAGAATGCTAAGAACTCCCTCCCCCCCCCCCTTAGTAATGTGGATCTGAGCCAATCAGCAGGAAGCTGACTCATAGCCTTACTAACTGAGCATGTACACTGGTCCTGCTTTTGGTGCAGGAGTGAGGCATTATGGGAACTTTCTTTAAACAGCTTAGTGTTTTTTTTCTTCCTGTTTGGCTTCTGATCATCTCAACAGGAGAAATATGGGGAGGCTTAAAGGCAATATTGAGACAACTGAAGGTATGCCAGCAGCTTGAGATTAACTCTTTATTAGCCTTTCCTTTTCATTTAACAAATATACATGTCCGTATATTCCCCTTGTAGGCAAGAAAAGACATTGCAAAGCAAAACCTTTATGGTTTGATAAAAGTGTTGATGTCAAGGTTGGTAAGAAAAAAGCCTGTTAGTCTGACATCAGTGGTAGGAAAGATTTTAAAGGGTAATTAGGAAGAGGATACTTGAATACATTTCAATTCATAATACTATGGGGCTGATTTACTAACCCACGAATCCGACCCGAATTGGAAAAGTTCCGACTTGAAAACGAACATTTTGCGACTTTTTCGTATGTTTTGCGATTTTTTCGGATTCTTTACGAATTTTTCGTTACCAAAACGATTTTTGCGTAAAAACGCGAGTTTTTCGTATTCATTACGAAAGTTGCGTAAAAAGTTGCGAATTTTTCGTAGCGTTAAAACTTACACTTTTCGCGTAAGTTTTAACGCTACGAAAAATGCGCAACTTTTCGCGTAAGTTTTAACTCTACGAAAAATGCGCAACTTTTCGCGTAAGTTTTAACGCTACGAAAAATGCGCAACTTTTCGCGAAAAAATCGCAAAACATACGAAAAAATCGCAAAATACCGATCATTACGAAAAAAACGCAATCGGACTCATTTCGACCCGTTCGTGGGTAAGTAAATCAGCCCCTATAAGTTTGTACCAGCATGGTTTTATGTGTAACAGATCTTGCCAGACTAATTTAGTTGCCTTTTATGAGGAGGTGAGCAGTGGGTGTCTACTTTGACTTTGGACTTTGCTAAAGCATTTGATACAGTACTCCACAGAAAGTTAATGATAAAATTAACCTGACAAATAATATTTGTAATCTATACTTCAGCCAGTTCTCTATCCAAGTACAAAGAGTGGATGTAAAAGTATAATTGTTGTTGTCAGTGGAGTACCGAAGGGGTCAGTCCTTGGTCCTTTGCTTTTTAATTTGTTTATTAATGAGCCGGAAGTGGGCATAGAAAGTACCGTTTCTATTTTTTTTAAAGGTGCTTGCAAGGTAATTTGATTACTCTGTACAAATACATTAGAGGGGTTTATAGACAGGTAGGTAAAGTTTTTTTCCCCATAAGAACAATATGTGCACCTCGTTTAGGGCAACTCATTTAAGCTGGCCATACACGCACCGATAATATTGTACGAAACCTTGTTTCTTACAATATTCGGTGCGTGTATGGTAAGTCGGCAAGTCGACCGATATCGCAGGAGGCTGCTGATATTGGTCGACTCGCCGATCGGCCAGGTTAAAAGATTTTGATCGAGCGCCATAGAAGGCACCTGAGCAAAATCTGCCGTCAGTGCTGAAGGAGGTAGAAATCCTATTGTTTCTACCTCCTTATCTGCCATTTCAGCCCTGAACGTTAGTGGCGGATTTAACGATCGTTTGTGCGACCGATGGCTCCTGACTATGCTTATTGCTGCCTGCCAACAATTTTGCCTTAATTTGACCTAATACCGCCTTTTGAACATTCTGAACACAGCTTCCTCCTTGGTTATGACCAAAGTCCTTACCAGCCCCAATAAGGCCTATCTGACCTTGACAGCATATATGGTTCATGGACCCTAATTAGGAAGCAACTTCCGACCTGAAAAATGCCTTAAGCAACTTGGCAAAGGGTATGGAGGCTCAAAGTCCAAGCAGGCTCATAAAGGGCAAGTCCTAGAGGCCCTTCTCTCTTGGATGTCTGCAGCTCCTTTGGTGTCTGGAAATCCTCTGCTGGAATGGGCATCCCCTTTCTGGGAATATAATTCTATCCTTATCAACAATGCCAAAGTCTTCCTCTAGACCTTCCAAACTGTCTTTGATGCCCCTAGCTGTGCAGCAGGTGCCTTTTCACAACTCATGCAGATCCACCAAAGAAACTCCAGTGTTAGCCAGTATGCCATTGAATTTTAAATGCATATGTGGCGGCCTATTGGCAGGGGTTTTCTGACGAAATAAAAGATGACCTTGTCTCTAGAGACCTTCCTGAGCAGCTGGAAGATCTGATCAAAGTTGTTGTTCTTCCTCAGGGAGCACCAAACTGAGGGAGCATGGCAAGAGATTCTAGCCTATCCTGGCACCTCGATTCCTAAGACCTCTTCTCCACAGTTCAGCTCCTCAGCCCCCTTCTACCTCCAATGAGGAACCTATGCAGATCTGAAGAGTGCACCTTCTGAACAAGAGAAAAAGCTGAGGTGTTCTGTGCTTGTACTGTAATGGCAAGACTTATTTTGCTAACTAAAGTGCCCTCTAAAGCAGGGAAACGCCAACGCCTAAGTGAGATTGGGGAGTTTTATCTGGGCAGCATTGAACCTTCTGGAAACAGGAATCTGTAGGATTTCTTTGGGGGGAGAACTGTTGATTCACGGGCCTTCTTGATTCCAGAGCTACACAGAATTTTATGGACTCTTGGTAGTCCCCTTTTCTCTATATCTACACCTTTGAGGGTTTTAGCAATTAGTGACAGACTCTTGACATCTGAAATCATCTCTGAGACAACTGGGGAACTACCTTTGACAGTGGGATCTCTACATAAAGAAAAGTTGTCTTTTTTTTATCAATTGCCCTTCTCCTCCTGTGGTATTCGGTTTACCTTGGTAAAAAGACAATGGATTTGTTAAATAATTTTGTGTGCAGAAATACATCAGACTTTTTTTTGCTCTTGCACTTCTCAGCCCAGCCACACACTCCCAATGCGGGTTACTGCAAACTCTTCGTGTTTCCTCTCATTCCGCGGACTCACTTAGCCATGGATTTTATCTTCCAAGGGCAATTGTGGTAATTGACCACAAGATGGCACGTTTTATTCCTCTCTGTAAACTCCCATCTGCCGTAGAACTGTCTCAACTCTTTATTCATCACATTTTTACCTCTATTGATTTCCTGCAGAGACTGTGTATGGCAGAGGCTCCCAATTCATTTCCAAATTCTGGTGTTCTTTGTGCAAATCCCTTAGCATCTTGCTCCAGTTTTCCTCTGTTTATTATCCTCAGTTAAATGGAGCATCTGAACAAATTAACCAAATTCTCAAGCAATTTTGGTCCAATCTTCTCGGAATTTGCTTATGACAATGCCTCCCCTGCCTCTACTGAGAGATTACCTTTCCTGTATGCCTATGGTTAACATCCTCAAGCCTTTCCACCGGGGCATTTTTCTTTCTGATGTTCCAGCAGCCAGTGATCATGTTAGCCCACATGCCTGCTATCTGAAATTCCACTAAATCAAATTTTGTTGGCTCAAAAAAACTATGCCAGAAGACTGTCTTCTTCCCAATATTCTGTCGGAGACAAAGTGTGGCTATCCAGCAAAAATATCCTTCTTAAGATTCCTTCTCCTAAGTTAGGCCCTAAGTTTATTGGCCCCTTCCCTAGTCTGAATCCAACCCTGAAAAGGCACATCCATAATGTGTTTCATGTGTCTCTTCTCCAGAGGCTTTTTACAGTTTCTTATCCAATGGGAAGGGTTTGGGCCTGAGGAATGTTCCTGGGTGAAGCATTTAGATGTCAAATCGGTCTAAAGGACCTTTTTATGGCCACCGTAAGAGGTCAACAATATTACATCATCAAGGGACCCAGCTTACATTGTGATCTACCAAACTACACCTGGACCTCACCTTCTTGGCCTGAGCCTAACTAACACGGATATGCTGCTGGTTTTTTTTCAACCTTGTCATCACTTGTAGTTACTAAGAATGCCAATTACTGTGGCCCCAGCCAAACAATCGAATTCTAACGGCCGCAATGGCACAGTCGGTTCGGGGACCGCATCAACGAGCCGATGTGGTCCCCGATTCGACTGAATCTTTTAACCTGCCCGATTGATATCTGTCCAATTTCAGTCCAGATATCGATCCGGTATGGCCGTCGTTTCTGCCTTTACACGGGCCGATAAGCTGCCGAATCGGCAGCTACAATCAGGCCCAAATTTGTGGAAAGGCCACAAAGGCCCGGGCCTAGGGCGGCAGAAGTTTAGGGGCGGCATGCCGCTCCGCCGCAACAAAATGTTTAAATTTGTCTCCCATATGGAGCAGTCGGGACCTCTCCCCACTGCTCCGTATGTGAGTTTAAAGGAGTGCATGCGCACTCCCGGCTGGCGCGTCCGCGCATGCGCACAGGTGGAGGGGGCGACCAACAGGGTGGCCTCGGGGCGCCCAGAAGACAAATCCGGCCCTGGCTACAATCGGCCCATGTATGGCCACCTTTACTGTGTGAACATGCCTGCAAGTTCACGTTATTCAATGTACCCCTAATATCCATTATATAGATTGAACACCAGATTTTTATTGCTGCTTGACACCTACCTAAAAGCAATCCTCTTATAGAAATTATACACATTTAAGTAAAAACAAGTTTTCACATGTGTGTAAATTTCTGTTTTTTTCATCTGCTTGATCAATCATACTTACCTTTTTGCCTCCAGACCTTGACTGGTTTCCTTTATATTACCATTTGTAGGTTAAAGTGGTGATTTACAATTTATATCTGCATGTAAATGCATATATTAGGTCTGGTAATGGAGGTGTCAGGTTCACTTAATGAAGTGAAAAACTGTGGTTAAAATGTATCTTGCTGTTGCCACATTAAATGTTATGTTATTTAACTGTTTATTGGGAATTGTGCATACCTTTTAAAGTTGTGTGTATGCATAAAGAGAGAATAAAACCTGTTTTTTTTTTTTTAAACTTTGTTTTTATTTCAAATTATCAGAGATATCTCTTATAACATTTATAGTAGTGTGTCATTCTTACATTATGGTAAATATTTATGTTTAACATTTGTAACAAGAACTTAAACTTTCAGCTCATACTTGTTTTTCCTAGGCCTTGTGAGAATTAGTTTTCGCTATGATAGGTTGCCAGCATTCTGTTTATCTGTTGGCTCCTGGGGGATCCGTGATTCCGATGGTCCGTTTCCTGGTTTTGTAAGTTTTGGAGGTACTGGGATGCTTCGATCAGGAGTGGGTGTTCCTTAAGTGTTTCCGTGTCGTACCATGTAGTTTGTCTGAATGTGTAAACTATGAGGTATCTGATTGGTTGAGGTAGGGAAACTATATATGTGGACCATGTGTTAAAGAACTTTGTGGTGTATTGTTCTTTTCTGGTTGTTGCCTCCAGCCAGTCCATATAGAAGATATGATGTAGTTTTTGTTTTGCTAGTGTTATGGATGGAGTGTCTGGGGTTAGCCATTGGTGTAGTATTGTCTTCCGGGCTGCTGCCGACAGTCTCCCCGCCAATTGTTTTTCAGATTTGGTTAGTTGTGTATAAGATGTGGTTGTGCTGAATAATGCCCATTCTAAGTTTATTTGGAGGGGTTTTCCGGACACCTGTGACCAGTATGAGGCTATGTCCTTCCAAAAAGTTTGTATTTTGGGGCACGACCATAAGTTATGTAGTAGGTTAGCATTTGGGGAGTGGCATCTGAGACATTCGTCTGAAGGTAAATTTCCCATTTTGTGTCTTCTTTCTGGAGTGAGGTAAGAGTTGTGAAGAATTTGTATCGTCATGTCTTGAAATTTACTGACAGGAATCAACTTCATGGCCCCTGTGTGTTTTTTTAGGATATCTGATGTGTTTGTGTTTGGGATGTCTTTGGTCCATTTGAAGGTGCATGGCGTTTCGGTGTTAATTAGGGTTCTAATAGTTTGGTATATGAGGGACGTGTTTTGCTTTGTGTTTCTGTCCTTCCAGATTCGGTTTGTTGGACTGTTTTTGTCTTTGTCTGTCAGTTGTTTTGTGATTCGTGTTGCATAATGAACTATTTGCATGCGTAAGTATATATGTGGGGCTGTGAATGGGTATTTGTCAGTCAATTCAGTTTGAGACATAATTGCAAAATCTTTTCCCAGTAGGTCGTAAATGTTGTGGAGACCATTTTTGCTCCATTGGGATAGGATAGGATTGCGGAGACCTGTGGGGAAGTTTTTATTTCCTATCCATGATAGATACGGGGAGAGGTTAGGTGATATGCCGTGTCTCCGTATCACTGAGTGCCATGCTTTATGGGTATCTATAAATAAAGGATTGTTCTGTATGATATGTGGGAGTTGTGCTGAGGGTGTATGTAAGAAATGGTTAATGGAGTATTCTCCGATTAAATGTTGGTCTAACGATGTAGTTGTGTAGAGGTCTCTGTTTAGTAGCCAGTCTCCTACGTATCTAAGAAGAGACGCTTCATTGTATTCTTTGATATTGGGAAGGTTGAGCCCCCCCAAGTGTTTGGGTTGTTCTAGTTTAATTAGGCTTATTCTGGGACGCTTTTTATTCCAGATAAAAGTTCTAAGGATGTTATTCAGTCGTTTTAGATCGGTTGTTTTGATATAGTATGGTAACATGTGCATAGGGTATAGCAGTTTTGGGAAGAGAAACATTTTAATGAAATGTATTCTGCCGGAGAAGGTCAAGTTGATGTGTTTCCATTGTTGCGTTTCTTGTTGTATGGTATCTATTGTTTTCCTTATGTTTAGTGTGTAGGTTTTTTTATGGTTTGAGGGTATTGTTATGCCTAGGTATTTTATGCTGTGTTTGGCTCTTTTAAATGGGAAGTGTGTGGGCCATGCGGTTGTTGTCGATTGGTTAAGTTGTAGAGCTTCTGATTTATCTAAATTTATTCGGAAGCCTGCCACTTTTCCAAATCTTTGCATTATTGTTAGAATTATGGGTGTTTCTGTTTGGGGTTGGGTAAGGAATAGTAGGATGTCATCTGCAAATGCTGTTACCTTGAGAGTCGTTGAGCCTATTTGAATTCCTGAATAAAACCTGTTTAATTTGGAATGCAGCTAGAATTTATATTTAAATTACCTTAGCATTAAATATTTGATTTTCTAATACCATTTATTATAAAACAAAATGCCTTCCTTATATACATAATATTTTACTATGTTCCCAGAGGCAATGGGTTGTTTTCTTTTAAAAAAAATTGAGGATGTTTTGAATGCATTATTAAGGTACCCACACATTTTAATATTCCTGGGGTGTTTTTCGAACTTTATTTCTCATTCTTTATTCAAACCATTTACAAAGTATTAAAGGTCATATGCATAGCGACCCACATGCTGCACCTTAATTGTGAATATAGCATAAGTGGCAGTAGATGAAGCACACAGTGGCAGTCTTAAAAACATTTTCATTATAGCAACATATAAAATATGTAGTTATTGATGCTTTAGCTTATCAATATTTGAAAATATTCCAGTTTGGACATTATTATGTAACAATTTAATATTATGTGCAATACCACCAAAATGCATAGAATAGTTGTTGCCATGGGTTACTGCCCAGGTGCAAATTCGCCCAGTGTTTCTAAATGACCCCTGTTGTTCGTGGTGGGATAATTGATATAGCTGATCGTAATGTAGATGTACTTAATGGCAGAGATACATATGTGACATTTTGAGGTATTGAACATGTGATGCTAGGAAGAAAAAACGAACATACTGAGAAGTATCAAAGAGAGATATCTAGATATCTCTACAGCAAAACTCCAGAGTACTGCTGTGTTTCTGGATAGTGATCTCTCCCTCAAACATCAGGTGTTGGCTACCATCAGATCAGGACTCTTTCATCTCAGGAACATTGAAAGAATAAAGCATCTAATTCCAGTGGAGGACATGCCAAATGTAATCCATGTTTTTGTATCCTAAAGACTGGATTACTGCAATGCCCTGTATTATGGTCTTCCAGAAAAATAACTAACTTTACCAAATTCAGTTAGTACAAAATGCAGCAGCCAGGCTATTTACTCATTAATGCCACATAATACAAGTTCTACACTCCCTACACTGGCTCCCAAATAAATAGAGGATTGTTTTTAAAATCGGTCTTCCTGACTTAAAAGGAGAAGGAACTCATGAGGCAGTTTATTGCCAATAGATTGGCCACAATATTGCAAGCTAGAACGCTATATCTACTGTGTAGAATACCTGAGTAAACAGCCATAGAAACTCTCTTTGTTCATTTAGCTCTCCTGCTGCCTTGTCTCTGGCTGCCTGGTAACTCTGGGCTCATTACTACAGTAAAGGGGAAAGTGGGAGTGATGAGCAAGCTGCGCAGGCTCATGCTGTTAACTTGAAGTTTGAGCTTAGAGAAGTAAGTCTGATACCGAAGCCCATGTGCAAACAACAGAAGCAAGGGAATGCTGTGTTTCTTTTCATAAAGGATTCAGAGAAGCATTACTGTGAGTTTTTATGACTGTATTTACATAGACCTTTCTGATAAAGCTTACTTGGTTTTAACCTTTACTTCTCCTTTAACTCTCTAATCAAGGCCCTGTTTATCTGAAAAGTTTGGTTCCTTATATACCCTACTTTCCCCTTCATTGTTCAAAAATACTAAAGAAACCCAGAGTAGCACTGAAATACTTTGCTTCTCATGCTTTTTGTCACTCGGCATCCGAGAGGCATTTTCTCTGGATGTTTTTAAAAGCAGACTTAAGATATATCTGTTTACCCAACCTTTTTAAATACAATAAGAAGCATCTTTTCAGTGCCTAATGTATAAATCACTTTGAGTCCCACGGGAGAAAAGCGCTATAAAATTGTTATTATTATTATTACTACATTGTTATATCTTTTGTTTATTCATGTTATCTTATCTTGCTTGTATTGGGAAAAATGAAAATATTGTTTTTGAAAAAAATATTGCAGGAGAACCTGCTAACAAACTGAATCTTTATTACAAGCATAAGGCCAAAGTAACATAGTAAGTTGGGTTGAAAAAAAGCCATCACGTTCAACCATAATACCTATATATAACCTGCCTAACTTCTAGTTGATTCAGAGGAAGGCAAAAAACCCCATCTGAAGCCTCTCTAATTTGCTGTAGAGGGGAAAAAATTCCTTCCTGACTCCAAGATGGCAATTGGACCAGTCCCTGGATCAACTTGTACCAAGAGCTATCTCCCATACCCCTGTATTCCCTCACTTACTAAGAATCCATCCAGCCCCTTCTTAAAGCTATATAATGTATCAGCCAGCACGACTGATTCGGGGAGGGAATTCCACAACTTCACAGCTCTCACAGTAAAAAATCCTTTCCGAATATTTAAACGGAACCTCCCTTCTTCTAAATGGAGTGGGTGTCCTCGTGTCCGTTGGAAGGACCTACTGGTAAATAAAACATTAGGTTATTATATGATCCCCTTATATATTTATACATAGTTATCATGTCACCTCTTAAAGGGCATGTCAACCCCAACAATAATGTTTTGCATAATGAAAGAAAACATAATTCTAAGCAATATTTATTTGTAAATGTAATTACTATTGAAAGCAGCATTTGCTGAACTCCTGATTGTTACATTTTAAACAATGTTGCAAAGGTCTTGCTTCTCCAGCAATACAGGTCTGTCAGTCTGCTGCCTTGTGTTACAATGTTTCAACAGTCTGAGCTACCAGGGCGGAGAATAGAAAGCACAGGCAAACACTGCTTCTAATAGCAATTATAAATACAAATTATTCAAAAACCATTACAAACTTGTAATTAATGTATATTGCAAAGCTGCTTAGAATTTTGGTTTCTTTTATTAGGCAAAAATTATATTTTGAGTTGTCTTGTCCTTTAACCCTTTCACTGCCAGCTGTTTTGAACAAAGTGGAACTTCTACTGCCAGACAGTTTTTGAACATTTTGGACTTTAGGGGCTTTTCCTCGGGGGCACTTTTAGTTTACCCAGGAAAACTATATATCGTTTTTTTCAGGACAAAATATGGTGGAATTTTTGTGTAATTCCAATTCTGTAACCAGATATAGGCTTCTAAATATCTAAAAAAATGAAAAAAATATTTTCCATAATATAAACAGATACACCACAAACAAATGATCTATCATTTCTGTCATTCCAGCTTCTGCAAAATCAACACATTTACATCATTTTGTGTGGGATAACGCTACAAAAAAAAGTATGCTCACCCCAGAAAGCCATATATTTTTGGAAAGTACACATTCCCCTGAATCTAAAATGGGTACCTGTGTCTTTCTACTCCAAACTACCAAGCCGCAAAGCATTTCTAAAGTTAGCAATTTTGATACTATTTCCAAAAATCCTCTCAAAGCTTCCACTTTGCAGCATCTTATCTCCCACATAGCTTTAGGTACCAAGATAAAACACCCTAAATTTGAACGCCAGGGGTCTACTGAACAGTTTGATGCCCAATATGTATAGGTTTACCTAAGTATGTGGCATGTACGGGCCCCAATGTGAACATTCCCCATATGATCTGCCATTTCTGGTACCAAGGTACCAAGATAAAACATCATAAATATGAAACCCAAAGAGGTCTACTAAACAGTTTGATGCCCACTGTACATATGTTTTATCAAAGCACATGGCACTTAGGGACCCCAAAATATACCTTGTGCACACTAATTTCATGGCTTACCTTTACCTAATTCATAAACACATGGCAGTTTTATGTGAGATAGAAACTGCAGAAATGTAGGGTAACCCCTGATAACCATATATTTTTGGAAAGTACACATTCAGACAAATCCAACAGGGGTAAAGAGTCCTTTCTACACCAAAGTACCAATCTGCAAAGCTTTCCTAAAGCTAGTGGTTTCTATGACATTTCAGAAAATCTACTAAAAATGTTGCAATTTGCCGCATTTATGTCACACAATTTATTGCATACAAAGAAAAATCACCCCAAATAGGAACACCAGAGGTCTACTAAACAGTTTGATGCCCTATATGCATAGATTTACCAAACTATGCGGAGTACAGGGGCACCCAAATGAAAATAGTGCATATGAATTTTCACGAATGACGCTCCGGCTCGTGCAGTTTTTGCACCCAGTATGTGCATTATGTGCCATAAGACCCCCTAACAGTATGGAGACACTCTGGTATTGGTAGAGCAGTTGTTCACAAGAAGATGAAGTAAAATCAATGGGTTTTTATTGAACTAACAAATGATACAATAAGCCTAACGCGTTTCGTACCTTATGGTACTTAATCATAGGCTGAATGAGGAGTTACATACACACAATTTTTAAAGCATAGAGAGCCAATAGCTTTACAAATGTAATTAGCTGATGTAAATGTAATTAACCAATCATCAACTTGGATGGTTAATTAAGGATCAGGCACATAGAGACCGGCCAGAATAGAGAAAAGCACATGTGTTAGAACTGCTTGTAGTTTAATCATGTACATATAAAGTGTGATAGAACTGCTTGTAATTTAATGATGTGCATATAAAAAATATTTTTAAAGTTATATATTCACAAAAATATATATATTTATTTATAGTTTGTGCTTTATCCATGATGGCTTCCTCTAGCTGAAGGTCTGGGGCATGAGCACCTGGGCCCATCTATACTACGGGTGAGATTTTTCTGAAACACTTTGAGCATATGTTCTGTTTTGTGTATTTTTACAGTATGGAGACCTGAGAAAACCATACATTTTCCGAAAGTACATATTCTGACAAAACAAAAATGGGTAAATACATCTTTCTACTGTAAACTACAAAGCTATGCTAAACAGAATGGTTTTATATGGTTATAACATTTCTGAAAATTGTTACCAAGCTTGCATTTTGCCCCATTATGTAGCCCACATTTCATAACGTACCAACATAAAACAACCTAAATATGAACGCCAGGGGTCTACTGAACAGTTTGATGCCCAATATGCATAGATTTACCAAACTATGTGGGGTACAGAGGAAGCGAAATTGAAATACAGCAGACAAAATGTCCATGTGCAAGACAAGTAACAAAGAACAATATGAAATGCAATAAAATCGCTAAAATCCCCCAAAAAAACCCTAAAATCTATGGGGGGTTTTTTCCTAGTGATATCTGCAGTCAGAATCACAGCTTGAGTATTCTGGCTTGGGCAAATTAGTTTTACAGACAAAGTCAAGTGAACAACAACTATGCGTAACTGAAAATGCAATAAAATGACTAAAAATGCACCAAAATCACAGAAAATGTAATAAAAACACCAAAATAATACACAAAAGGTATTGCGCAGTGCGGTTAGCGAATACGCTATCCGCAATGGCAATAAAAAAAATTTTCAGGCAAGAATAAAAACAATGCGATAAAAAAAAACAAATTACATAAGTGTGTAAGTTAGTGTGTACACTAGGCAAAATGTGTTTTGTGTGCATGTGTGTGCAAATAAGTGTGAGTGCTGTAAGTGCTGTGAATGTGTGAAACCCCCCAACCCCCCCAAAATGTATGTGTGTGTGTAAGTGTGAGTATAAGTGTGTATTAGTGTAATATGTGTGTGTATGTGTGATTGTGTTTGTATGTAGCACTTACCAGGGGTCAAAGGAGCTGAAGATCAAAGGAGGGAGACAGGAGACTCAGGACAGCAGCTGCAGTGGTGAGTAGCCGGCACAGGAAGCGGGGGCGGAGAGGGGGTGCGCAGGAAGGGAGGGAGAGAGCAGAAAAAGTCAGGCACGTAGAATCTATGTGCTCGACTTTTTCTATTGGGCTCCTGGGCCCCACTAGTTACCCCCCTCTGCTCGTTCCCTAGGGGGTTCTTTACTTTGCGTTCGTTCTCTGCACTCGGATTAAGCAGTGAGTGCAGAGAACGAGCGCAAAGTAAAGAAAACGTAGCTCCTATCTTTTTATGCCAGCACGTAGGAGCTGACCTTACATTTATCCACATTAAATCTCATCTGCCACTTAGCCACCCAGATTGCCAGTTGGTCAAGATCCTGCTGCAAGGATGCCACATCCTGGATAGAATTGACTGGTCTGCAGAGTTTTGTGTCATCTGCAAACACTGATACATTACTTATAATACCCTCCCCTAAGTCATTTATGAACAAGTTAAACAAAAGTGGACCCAGTACAGAACCCTGAGGGACCCCACTGAGAACCTTATTCCAAGTAGAGAATGTACCATTAACAACCACCCTCTGTACCCGATCCTGTAGCCAGTTTTCTATCCATGTGCAAACAACTTCACTAAGACCAATAAACCTTAGTTTAGAAAGCAGTCGTTTGTGGGGAACAGTATCGAATGCTTTGGCAAAATCCAAATAGATTATATCTACTGCATTCCCACTGTCCAGCTTCTTACTTACCTCATCATAAAAAGCAATTAAATTGGTCTGACATGACCTGTCCTTCATAAAGCCATGCTGATTACTGCTCATAATGGCATTCTCCACTACATAATTTTGTATGTGATCCCTTAACAAGTCTTAAAATAACTTACAGGCCTATAATTGCCAGGCTGAGATCTTACTCCCTTTTTAAATATAGGAATGACATTCGCCTTCTTCCAATCCCTAGGTACCATACCTGATGAAAGCGAGTCTGAGAATATCAGAAACAAGGGCCACTGTAATTCTGACCCTAGCTCTCTCAGTACCCGAGGGTGTATTCCATCTGGCACAGGTGCCTTGTTTACATTTATCTTGAGTATCACTCAAGAACAAAAACAGGGCAGCCATCAGAAACTTAGGGCTCTGCATAAGTTATTTATATGTTCCCCCCTATGAACACAGGCTTGCAGTACCAAAATTTTGGCCACACCACTTGTTACTCTATAATAAGCATATTTAGCATCATGTAAAGCGTTCCATCTATTAATGTGCTTGTAACTCATTCAGTTTATTGGGGGTCAGTGGAGTTTGCCCTCAGATTAACCCCTTCCCACCTACCTGCCCCTACTCTGTGCTCTCATTGATATGGAAGCTACGTAAGTTTCTGCATAAATTATGTAAACTGTGCAAATTTAGGGGCCCAATAATCTTGCTGTGAGGCCCAATAACTAGTCCGTAGTAATTCATAAAAATAGTAAAAATAATTAACATTCTAATAAGTCAGTATTTTAATTGGGGGGGTCAGTGTTGTTCATACTAAGTAAGTTGAAAGTAACGTACGTTTTTGCATAAGTTACGTAAAGGGTGTAAGTTAGGGGCCCAATGATATTGCTTTCAGGACCAATTAATAGTCAGTAATAGTTCATAAAAATAATGAATGTGCTAATAAGTCAATATTTTAATAGGGGGGGGTCTGTGGAGTTTATACGTAAGTTACGTTTCTTTGAAAGAAACGCAAGTTTTTGCATAAGTTACGTAAATTGCATGAGCATAAGGGCCCAATACAGTTGCTGTGGAGCCCAATAACCAGTGGTTTCCCTGCAGGAAAATTAATGTAGAAGAAACTGATATCATTCAGTAAAATAGCTCCCAATATAAACAGCTGATGTTACTCTAAAATAAGCAGTTCATATAAATAGTTAAAGTGAATAATTAATGTGCTAATAAATCAGTTAATTGGGGAGCAGTGGAATGTACCTTAAGTTTATTGGTGATTAGTGGAATTTGTCCCTTCAAAGCTTCTCTGCATTGTCTTTTGCTTGATAAGTTCCACGGTTTCGAATCAGTTTTTCTGGAAGTTATTCAAATTGCATAAGTTTTAACATAACTTTCTACGTAACTTACACAATTTGCATAATTTCGTGATGCGACCAGGCCCTGTTTCATTTGTGGTGACCCCATGAATATGTTTTTCAAGTTTGTGGGGGGGGGGGGGGGGTGTAGCTTCAAAGCTGTGAGAATGGAAGCAGTTTGAAAATCTTCCCTGTCAAAGTCTATGGAAAAATTGGGGTGTTCGGAGCGGCACCAGAAAAAGATGGGGGGCAGGATCGCTTAGAAAAGCACAAGCAACCTGCTCCACTATAGGGCGAAGGAGTGTGGAGAGTTTGGGTGTTATACCACTAAAACTGTAGGAGGAGTAGCGTTTAGAAAATGGGGGCGCTAAGAATAAGAAGAAGAGTAGGTTGGGTTTTTCAACCCAACATAATAAAATTGTAGCTTCACAGAGAAATCATTTTTTGGCTGCCAGGGTCAAGTGGCCCCCACTTGAAAGCTGGAAAAGGAAGGCAACTAATTTAAAAACTAGAAAATAAAACATAAAGACCAATTGAAAAGTTGGGCACATCCAAAATGGCAGCATCTATTGCTCCCACATATGTCGCAATGCTGGTGCAGTTTTTGGTGAAAGAAAGGCAGTTTACAGACACCTATATGAATTTGTCTTTTAACCCTTTCCCTGCCTAGCACGTAGCTCCTACGTGCTGGCATAAAAAGATCTTAAGCACCAAGCACGTAGGAGCTACGTTTTCTTTATCTTTTGCTCATTCTCTGTGTTCATTGCTTAATCCGACAGCAGAGAATGAGCGCAAGGTAAAGAACCCCCTAGAGAACGAGCAGTGGGGGGGTAACTAGTGGCTCTTGGGGCGCAATCGCCCAGGGGCCCTATAGGAAAAGCCAGGCACGTAGATGTACCTGGCTTTTTCTGCTCTCTCCCTCCCTTCCTCTGCTCCCCCCCTTCCTGTGCCACCCACTCACCAATCCTTCACTGCAGCTGCTGTCCCTGCATCTCCTGCGATCTTCAGCTTCTTGACCCCAGGTAAGTGCCAGATACATACACAAACACACACATATTACACTAATACACACTTATACTTACACACACACATACATTTTTGGGGGGTTTCATACATTCACAGCACTTACAGCACTCACACTTACTTGCACACTCATACACATGCACACAAAACACATTTTGCCTAGTGTACACACACACACACTTTTTTTTTATCGCATTTATTCTTGGCTGAAAAAAATGTTTTATTGCCATTGTGGATAGCATATTCGCTAACTGCACTGCGCAATACCTTTTGTGTATTATTTTGGTGTTGTTATTACATTTTCTGTGATTTTGGTGCATTTTTAGTTATTTTATTGCATTTTCAGTTATGCATAGTTGTTGTTGTTCGCTTGACTTTGTCTGTAAAACTAATTTGCCCAAGCCAGAATACTCAAACTGTGATTCTGACTGCAGATATCATTAGGAAAAAAAACCACATTGAATTTAGTGTTTTGTCTTTTTTTGGATTTTAGCAATTTTATTGCATTTCATATTGTTCTTTGTTACTTGTCTTTGCAAAGGGACATTTTATCTGCTGTATTTCAATTTGGCTTCCTCTGTACCCAACATAGTTTGGTAAATCTATGCATATTGGTCATAAAACTGTTCAGTAGACCCCTGGCGTTCATATATTGAGTGTGTTATGTTGGTACGTTATGAAATGTGGGGGTACATAATAATGAAATGTCATAGAAAACACCAACTGTAGGAAAGGTTTGCAGATTGGTACTTTGGTGTAGAAAGGACTCTTTACCCATGTTGGATTTTTCAGAATCTGTACTTTCCAAAAATATATAGTTTTCAGGGGTCACCCTACATTTCTGCAGTTTCTATCTCACATAAAACTTCCATGTGTTTATGAATTAGGTAAAGGCAAGCCATGAAATTAGTGTGCATAAGGTATATTTTGGGGTCTCTAAGTGCCATATGCTTTGATAAACCTATGTACAGTGGGCATCAATCTATTAAATAGACCTCTGGGGTTCATATTTAGGGTGTTTTATCTTTGTACCTAATGACCTATAGAAAATAGGATGCTGCATATTAGAAGTTTTGAGGTGATTTTTGGAAATGTCATAAAAATGAGCAAACTTAGGAAACCTTTGCGGCTTGGTACTTTGGAGTAGAAAGACATGGGTACCCATTTTAGATTTCAGGGAATGTGTACTTTCCAAAAATATATATGACTTTCTGGGGTGAGTGTACTTTTTACTAGCTTTATCCTACATAAAATTATGTAAATGTGTTGATTTTGAAGAAGCAGAAATGACAGAAATGATAGATCATATAGTTACATAGTTACATAGGGTTGAAAAAAGACCAGTGTCCATCAAGTTCAACCCATCCAAGTAAACCCAGCACACCTAACCCATACCTACCAATCTATACACTCACATACATAAACTATAAATACAACCACTAGTACTAACTGTAGATATTAGTATCACAATAGCCTTGGATATTCTGATTGTTCAAGAACTCATCTAGGCCCTTCTTAAAGGCATTAACAGAATCTGCCATTACCACATCTCTAGGAAGGGCATTCCACAACCTCACTGCCCTCACTGTGAAAAACCACCTACGCTGCTTCAAATGGAAGCTCCGTTCCGCTAATCTAAAGGGGTGACCTCTGGTGCATTGATTGTTTTTATGGGAAAAAAGAACATCCCCCATCTGCCTATAATCCCCTCTAATGTACTTGTACAGAGTAATCATGTCCCCTCGCAAGCGCCTCTTTTCCAGAGAAAACAACCTCAACCTCGACAGTCTCACCTCATAGTTATATATGGGGTTATTTTCACATTTGGGCCCCTACATGCCACATACTTAGGTAAACCTATACATATAGGTCATCAAACTGTTCAAGTGGAACCCTGGCGTTCAAATTCAGGGTGTTTTATCTTGGTACCTAATGATACATGGGAGATAAGATGCTGCAAACTGGAAGCTTTGAGAGGATTTTTGGAAATATTATCAAAACTGCCAAATTTAGGAAAGCTTTGTGGCTTGGTACTTTGGATTAGAAAGACATGGATACCCATTTTAGATTTGGGGGAATGTGTACTTTACAAAAATATATGGCTTTCTGGGGTGAGTGTACTGTTTGTAGCTTTATCCTACATAAAATGATGTAAATGTGTTGATTTTGCAGAAGCTGGAATGACAGAAATGATAAATCATATGGAGTATTTTCACATTGGTGCTCCTACATGCCACATACTTAGGTAAACCTATGCATATTGGGCATCAAACTGTTCAGTTGACCCCTGGCGTTCATATTTAGGGTGTTTTATTTGGTTACTTTATGACCTGTAGGAGATAAGATACTATAGACTGGAAGCTTTGAAGCAATTTTTAAGAAATTTCACAAATTTTGAAAAAAAACAATAATTTAGGAAAGCATTGCAACTTGGTAGTTTGGAGTAGACAGACAGTTCTACCTATTCTGGATTCCACAGAATCTGTTCTTTCTAAAAATGTATAATTTTCTGGGATAAACCTTTTGTTAGTGGGCAATGAAAACAAACAAGAGCGCACTATTTATGTTTGAATTTGGTCCCAAAGTGACATCACTTCAATATCTATTGATGGGCATCAAGAATTTGAGGTTTAGGAAACTGTATATTCTCACAAGCTCAGGGGTAACATTCAATACCTTATTCATTGGAAGGGGTTTGGTCCAGAGAGGTGTTGGGTTTCAGCTAAAGACACCCATGCCCCTCATTCGCTAAAACCGTATCTACAGGAGGAGGAGGAGAAGAATCAGAAGAGAAGGCATTGTGGACCACAGGTTTAAGGAGAGACATGAAAAGAATTTGAAATATTCATACTGGGAGGAAGTTCAAGTTTGACACAAACAGGATTGATAATTTCTTTGATCTTGCAAGGCCCAATGAAGCGAGGACCTAACTTGGAGGTAGGAAGACAGAGTCGTTTTTTAGCCATCTTCTTCTGATGGGCAGAAGCTTTCACAAGTGCTTTAAGAACAGAAGAAGTTAGAGCAAGAGGATTCTGGCCATAGACACAGAAAAAAGTGACAAGCCCAAGACTTCATGTCTGAGGTTATTATGAGCAAATTCAGCCCAGCGAAGTAACAATAGAGGAAGGAAACCCATGGAACCAAAAAATCTCTTTAATGAAGATAATTGCCAGGACGGCAACAGACAGAAGCCTCTTTAAAGGGCTAAAATGGGGCCATCTTGAAAAAGTGATCCACAACCACCAGAATAGTAGTAAACTCTGCTGACTTGGGTAAATCTACAATAAAGTCCATGGAAATATCAGACCACAGTTGATTCGGAACAGGCAAAGAATGGAGAAGACCACAGGGAAGAGAACGTGGAACATAGAACATGCGGTGACAAATTGGGTAACATCCTGGACAAGAGAAGACCACCAAAAAAATCTGTAAATTTTTAGAGATTTCTTAACTCCTCGATGGCCAGCAATCATAGAGGAATCATCATCATTTTTTAGAGGAATGATCCATTGAAAGAACTCGAGGCACCCAATCTTGAGGTACAAATCTCTTACCAGAAGGACATTCAGCAGGAACTTCAGAAGTAGGCTGGACTAGAGACACTGGAGTCATCACTCGCTTAGTGGGAATAATAGGGCAGGGAGGGACCATGGAAGTCTCTTCAGAAGCCTGGGACTTAGAAATGACGAAAGTCGAATCTGGAAAAGAATAATGCCCACCTAGTTTGTCAAGGATTTAATCTTCTTGTAGAAGAAATATATTCTACATTTTTGTGATCCATGAGGATAGTGACTCTATAGATCCCTCCAACAACATCTTTGCCTTGTGAAATTCACACTTCACAAATATGTTCAGGTAGAGAGGAAGAAAACACCAGGATGTCATCTAGGTACACTACGAGGCAGGACTGTAACATGTCATGGAAAATGTCATTTATGAAATCATGGAAGACAGCATGGGCATTGCACAACCCGAAGGGAATAACAAGGTATTCATAATGGCCTTCACAGGTTTTGAATGCAGTCTTCCACTCATATATCTGATAGATGCGTATTAGATTGTATGCACCCTGATGCTCAAGCTTGGAGAAAATCTTAGCTCCCTTTAGTCTAGAGGAAGAAGGTAGCGTTTTCTTGTGATTTTGTTCAGATCACAGTATTCGATACAAGCCCTAAGACCACCGTCTTTCTTTTGCACAAAGAAATGCCAGCCCCTGCTGGAGAAGTGGACTTCCTAATAAAACCTCTGAAAAGATTTTCCCGAATGTTTTCATTCATGGCTTGAGTTTCCGTGACAGACAAAGGGTAGGTTCTTCCTCTTGGAGGAATAGTGCTGGGAATAAGATCAATAGGGCAGTCGTAGGGACTGTGTGGAGGAAGTGTCGCAACATTCTTTTTCTCATATACATCAGAAAATTCAGCATAGCATGTTGAGTAACAGATGAGACATGCACTGACTTGATTGGAGCAGGTAAACAAGACAAGTGGCAGAAGGAGCTCCAAGCCGTGAGTTGACTGGAAACCCAATCAACAGCAGGATTGTTGTTTTAACTAAGGTAGACCAAGAATGACTGGAGTGGCAGGACACTTAATGATCAAGAATGAAATTTCTTCAGAATGTAACCATCCCACTCGCAGCAGCAGTGGTACAGTGGGAGAAGTTGAGACAAGGAGATACAGGCCTTCCATTGACAGCTTGGGCGGAGAGGGGTATCTTGAGAGAAGAGACTAAGTGGAACATGCGGATCTAAGGAAAGGAGGCATCAATTCAATTTCCTGCTGCTCCGGAATCCTGGAAAGGACTTGGAAGAAAATGACAAGGTATCCGGAACAAAAATTCTCGAAGACAGACTATCTGGGAGTGAATCAACTCTGCCCAAGGGAGACTACCCACTCACTCCTAGGAGGGAGCGTTTCCCTGGCACTTAGGTCTCACAGGACAAGACTTCAGGAGATGACCACTTTGCCCACAGTATAAGCAGACACCAGAAACCCTTCTGTGCATTCTTTCCTTCAGAGACAGATGGGTGGCTCCTAACTACATGGCTCATCAGTCTAAGTACATGGAATTGAAGGAGGTTCAAACATGGCAGGAGATGGAACTGCAAGTTTGCAGGTGCAGGACTTCTGAGATTGTCTCTCCTTTAATATACAAGTTCTTCAAAATGAGATGGCAGATCTCTAGCAGCCAACATGTCCTTAATAACATCATTAAGCCCTTGCCAGAATGCTGGGACTAGGGCATCATTATTGCAGGTGACCTCAGCAGCCAGAGTGCAAAAATCTATGGCATATTCTGCAGCAGGCAGAGAGCCTTGAGAAATCTTCATAAGACGAACCAAAACATTTACCTTCTAACCTGGAGCATTGAAAATTTCCCAAAACGTGGAGATGGTGGAGATGCAGGTTTCCTGGCACTTATAATATATATCTTTAGGTGGAATAGTGGCTAAATAAAAATGGTCTATTGAAGCAGATAAAGAAAAGCCGCAGTGCTGTCTAACTTCTGTGGTACCGAGGGCTGGAATTTTTCTGGCCTACACGGTGGAGGGCCGATTAATGGAAGCCAGTTTTGACCACTTCCCTTTTTAAACCACATCCATGTTATCACATGAGCTTTTAAGACCATCCCCATATTAATGGTAGTAGCACAGAAAAACACAAATGGTTGATGCTCACTGCAAGCATATCACCCATCACTTATGGGTGAAAGAAGTTTATTTATTAAGTCACATCAAGCCATATGCTCCTCCCCTGTGGATAGTTCAGCAACTCCCAGCACATAATAATTATACACCTTAGGGACCCCTATTTCCTAATACTAA
Source organism: Xenopus tropicalis (assembly GCF_000004195.4). Classification (NCBI taxonomy): domain Eukaryota; kingdom Metazoa; phylum Chordata; class Amphibia; order Anura; family Pipidae; genus Xenopus; species Xenopus tropicalis. Next base: position 76,747,670 of record NC_030682.2, on the reverse strand, counting down.
AAAACCCTGCCAGGTTCACCACCCACAGGCAGCATAGGGCAGGCAGAGTATGGCACACACAAGTAGCATAAGACAGGCAGAGTATGGCACACACAGGCAGCATAGGGCAGGCAGAGTATGGCACACACAGACAGCATAGAGTAGGCAGAGTATGGCACACACAGTCGGGGTAGGGCAGGCAGAGTATGGAACATACAGGCAGCATAGGGCAGGCAGAGTATGGCACACACAGACAGCATAGAGTAGGCACAGTATGGCACACACAGGCAGGGTAAAGCAGGGCAGGCAGAGTAGGCAAGGAGACAGGGAAACCTATCATGACTGTGCAAGAAACTGATCATGACCACTCCAAAACGAACAGTTTTTAGTGCCGTACATGCAATCGTTTGGCCCAAATCGGGCTATGTTTATCATTCTTTTTATTAAATATTTTAGCATTTCAACAAGGTCATCTTTTGAAAACAGCAGGTGATACAAACTGTTTTTCCCATAATTTACATTTCTTTGATAGAGAACAGAATTCATATGTGAATATATTTTCAAGAGAAACATGGGTAAAAATACTTTAAAAATAGATGCTTCCAATTCACAGTGTCAGGTTTTCACAAATAAATCTAAACATTCTGGTTATTTTGAAAACAAGAATTCAGAGCTTGAGAAATTACAGAAGAGGAAGTTATTCTTGCTTTTTTAACATCTTGCTTGTTTTTTTCCTCTTGTTGCCACCAGCATCTCAGGATTTAATAGCTTTTTATCTTTTTTCACATCAAGAACATAACACCATTGTGCTGCAGATTGTGTTATTAGGAAGCTGCGCTACTTTCTGGCAAGAAACAGAGTTTCATATTTGCCAAAAATTAACTCAGAGGGCTTTGTGTATGCACAGGACATGTTGTGTGTATATCAGATGCAGGCAGTGGCAGGTGGGCACTTCATAGAAAAGCAAAAAAAAAGCAACCTGGCTATTTCTGAACAATTTACCCCTCCAGATTGTCTGCAGATACAGTATATGACTCTGAATTCTCTGAGTTCTATCCATGTAGCATATGTTACATAAGTTAGTACCTTCTGTTTTAAGAAATCTCTTGTTGCATTTGAGAAGCCCTCTGTGGCTCCTTCTAGCCCTTCTCCCCCTAACCAATATAGTTCTTTTGCTTTACTGCTTTCAATGTTGTACCCCTATAAGCACTGCACTGATGAGATCTAAGGAGATCAAGTCTGCAAATTTGGATATATGGCTCTGATCTATTAGACTGTTTATGTGCTATTAAACCAGCAGTTCTGGATTTGTAGTTAGCCATAGGGAGAAATTAAATCTGAAACTGGCCACATTCTGGTTCCTGAGCCCTACAAGCATAATTAAAACAAATCAGGAATTTACCAAGAAATCAATTTGTAATAAGCATCTTAAAGTATGCACAAGCCCTATTCATGGAACCAATGCTGAAAGTAATAAGTAATAGGTAAAGAAAAAGAAAGTTTTCCAGCGCTTAGTTTGCCTTTAAAAATAATTTTTACAAAAAATGAGGTGTTAGTACCACACTTTGGCCAAAATATGTAAGCTCACGTGCCACGTCAAGGCCCCTCATTGTACGTGAGTCCTACACTGTCTAATGACTTTGAGTCATAAGACAATAAGTAATAGGTGCCTCACTGAGTCTCTCGGCACCATGGTGATTAGATTATGGTAACTGTACCTCAACAATTTCAGCAAGTTCAGATCAACTGTCAGCTGTTGAGTTATGGCATACAAGATATGTTCATTATTGCAGCTTTTACTAGTAAAATATTGGCAATTAAAATTCAATATTTCCCAGTTGCTTTCCATGGACCGCAACCAGAATTTCTGCAAGTAGCTACAGCATGTAATTATCATTGAATATAAATTACTGATGAATTTTCAAGTGGTATTCAAAGCTTTTCATTTTAGTGATCTTGAATGGATTACTGTGATTTCTCATGTATTTGATGGTGCAATTTTTCCATATAATCAAAATGCCCAATTGGCCTGCAATCCATAGCATTTAAAATGACACTCCTAAAGATGAAAATAATTTGAAAATATAAGATACTACTTGCACAAAAGTGATTTTGTCCAAGACTTAGGGGCCGATTAATTAAAACACGAGTTCGAATCCCCAATGGGAAAAATTCGGATTGCATATGATAATTTCTGAAGATCGCAAATATCACGAAAATGCTTACAAAAAAATCGTATTAGTCACTATAATATCGTATTGGCGATCCGAAATCTCCCCCTTAGAGTTGCAATGCACAGGGTAGTAAGGTGATACTTCATCTTTTTGTACTATGTTTTAACTAATAAATCTGGCTTAAATATATAACATATTTAGCATATTAGATACCAAAGACTGGATTGTAGTTTAGCTTGTCTTCAGTATTGAAGAGCAAATATGTCCTGTTTTAATGCCGCAACAGTTTCTGATGTCATTCTACCTTGTACCCAACCTACCTGCCATCCCTTAAACAACAAAGTGACATCATCCAAGGGTACATAAAGGCAGGACAGGAGGCATAAAACTTATTTTGGAAAAAGAGAAAAATCCTTTACCAGACCTAATCTGCAACCCCAACGCATGCCCAAAAATAGTAATTACATGAAATCCAGACCCTGATCCCTATGCCATGTCCCTACTGTCTTTTTTTATAATGGAATTATTGCACTGGAGGAGGACTATTGCAGGTAATAGTGGCCAGATAGTCATTAAACAGCGGTAACTAACACAACTCTAAAATTGTCAAGATAGTTTGTAAGACCTTTAAAGAAGTTAGGCAAAACAAATCAAGATAGACATACAGTCAAAACTTGGCTTTCACTTTCTGCATTTTATGTTTTTCTGTATTTCATGGCATTTTTTTGTAATCCCCTCCAATTCTTATGTATTTTAATTGTATTCCAAGATTTTATTTTTTCTCTCATTCTATGCATTTGCTTAAAAATGCATTTCTCCACTCTGAATGAGGAGAAACTGTTTACATAAAATCCATAAAATAAAATTTTTCTTAAAATGTTTCTCCTTGCATGTCATTGGCTAAGGTTTCTACCTTGGTAGGACAAATTGTAAACTGCTGCTTACTATGTTGTATTTAGGGTTTGTGCCTGACCAGTATTTTACTGGAATGACCAGTAAAACTGATGCTTCATGCTAATGTTATTAATATGGAAAAAAGGAGAAATATACTGTAGGAAGGCTGGTATTTTTTTCCATGAAAGGTGGCAACCCTAATTGTATTGGGCTTTGCAAACTATCAAACCTTTCTCTATTAATATTTCTAAACCATTTCTAGTTACTTACTAGAGCTTGGGATTTTTTTTTAAAGCAACAAATATTATTTTGCTAAATATATGCATTTGGATACATGCTTTTCCTTGGTGTGCTGTTTCTTTGTTAGCAAAAGCACCAGTTATGTCTATATTTCTTTTGTGCCATTTATATATTATTAATATTATTCTCAGTGATAACCATTGCCAGCTGTTGCACTCTGGCTAGGCAACACGTTTTAATATATTTACGTTCATGCGTTTGATATTATTGCTGCCATTTGTTTGTAAGGCACAAAGGAAATGAACACTTGCACACAATGGGACAGCAAAAGAATGAAAAAAGAAAAATTACATTATATGCAAACAAACAGAGAGGGTACTGAGTGCTCTGAATATTTATGTAAATTATGTCTACTGCATGGCAGCTAAATTTAGGATTTCACGGTATCAGGTGATGTAATTTATAAGTGAAGGGGTGTAAACATGAAGAAGCAAAATTAGGACAATTGGTGGAAGAAACTGGTGACTAACTAACAGCATTTTATAACAGCAAACATACTATTGGTTTTCTGTTATACTGTTTGTTTATGCTATTACCATAGAGAATGTGGAAGCAAAACAGTTGAATTACTGCATGGACATCTGTGTGAGTCTTGTGGAAGTGTGCAAGAGCAAGCCTGTGTCACATTTAAAAGGGGCTGGTTCAAATATAGTGGCAATAGGGCGCACCATAGGTCATATTTATGCAGTAACTGGTCCAATAATATCTACATGTGTTCTAGACTTTTACCCACTGTGTATTGCTCCAGTCAAGCCGTTGCAAGCCCCAATCTGACAGAAAACCAAATCTGCCCGATCAACATCTGGCCAATTTTAGGCCAGATCTCGGTTGGGTAGGCCTGTCAGGGTGCCCATACATGTGCAGATAAACTGCTGAATTGGTCTAAAGGACCAGAAACGGCAGCTAAAATCTTCCTGTGTATGACCACCTTTAGTTTAACTTTAAAAGGGATTTTAAGTTATTTGATGTAATGAAGTAATTTATTAAAAATTTAATTCTAAGCAAGTTTCCATTATATTTTTTTACATAATTTGCAGCTTTTACATTATATAAGATTGGTGGTGTGTTTATGAATTAGTGTAAATACAAACCATGAAATTAATATCCACAAGGTATATTTTGGGGTCTTTACATGTCACATATTCTGATAAATCTATGCACATTGGGCACAAAACTGTTCAGTGGACCCATGGAATTATTAATGTTGTTTCATCTTGGTACCTAATGACATGTAGGAGATACGATGCTGCAAATTGGAAGTTTTGAGGTGATTTCTGGAAATGTCATTAAAATCTCCAATGATAGGAAAGTATTGCATTGGTAATTTGAAGTAGAAAGACGTGTACCCATTTTGGATTTGGGGGGGGTGCACTTTCCAAAAATATATGACTTTCTGAGGTGAACAAACTTTTTTGTAGCTTTACTCTGCATAAAATGCAGTAAATGTGTTGATTTTGCAGTAGCTAAAATGAGAAGAAATAATAGATAATATGAGATATGTTCCCCTTGGGGCACCTACATGCCACTACTTAGGTAAACCTATACACTGTGGGCTTCAAACTGTTCAGTGTACCCATGGCATTCATATTTTGGATGTTTTATCTTGGTACCTTATCATGTGGAAGATAAGATGTGGTGAAGTGGAAACTTTGAGGTGATTTTCATAAATTTCAGCAAGTTTGACACCTTTACGAAAGCTTTCCAGTTTGACAGTTTTGAGTATAAAGACGTGTACCAATTTGAGTTTCAGGGGAACGTGTAGTTTCCCCTTCATATTTAGGATGTTTAATCTTGATACTTATTGTGGTAGATATGACACTGTAAAGTGGAAGCTTTAAGGTTATATTTGTAAATTTCAGCATGTTCAATACATTTAGTAATGCTTTGCAGTTTGGTAGTTTTGAGTAGAAAGATATGTGTACCCCTTAAGTTCTGTGTGAACTTTTTTGTGGCTTTACCCCATATAAAATGCAGTAATGTTTTGTCTTACCAGTTACTGAAATGACAGAAATGGTATATCATATGGGGGTATTTTCATTTTGGGGGTACTATATTGGGAGGGGCTGGGCATGACCCGGCTGTCTTGGTACATATCGGTACTAACGACAAATTGAACGGTAGGTGGGGGACCTTAAAGAGTGAGTTCAGGGATCTAGGCTCTAAAATTAAGCAAAGGTCCTCCAATGTAATTTTTTCGGAAATTTTGCCGGTGCCGCGTGCTAGTTTAGGGAGACAGCGGGAGCTTAGGGAGCTAAATGCGTGGCTAAAGTCTTGGTGTAGGAAGGAAGGGTTTGGGTTCCTAGAGCACTGGGCTGACTTTTCTTTGGGGTACAATCTATACAGCCCTGACGGATTGCACCTCAATGGAAGGGGGTCTACTGTGCTAGGGGAGAGAATGGTTAAGAGGCTGGAGGAGTGTTTAAACTAGACAAGGGGGGGGTTGGTAAGCTAGATTCTTATGGGAGAGCTAGTGTAGATGGGGCAGTGGGACCAGTAAAGGGTTGTGGGGGAGGAGTGAGGGGGGCATATAGTTTATCAGATAAGGAGCTTCCATTGTTACAAGGGAAACAGACTAATTTTCACCTTAGCTCTAACTGTCCTTTAGCTAATGTAAGCTGTAGAGGAAGAAGTAGTAATCTCCGCTGCATGCTGGCTAATGCGCGTAGCTTGTCGGGAAAAATAGGGGAGCTGCAGGCTATTGCATGTATTGAAAATTATGACTTAATTGGTATCACTGAGACCTGGTGGGATGAAAAATGCGACTGGGCAGTGAATTTAAATGGGTATACGCTTTTTAGGAGGGACAGAGGGATTAAAAAGGGTGGAGGGGTTTGTCTTTATGTAAAGTCAGATTTAAAGCCATGTAATAAAGACATTACCAATGAAAACGTTGAATCTCTTTGGGTAGAAATTTCAGTAGGGCTGAAGGTCACAAAGAAAATGATCATTGGTGTATGCTATAAACCACCCCGTATAGATGAGGGGGATGAGTCCCAGCTACTTTTGCAAATGGAGGAGGCTTCAAAATTGGGTCAAGTTGTTATTATGGGGGACTTTAATTATCCGGACATTGACTGGAGTAATGGGGTGGCTAAGTCAGAAAAAGCTAGTAGGTTTGTAAATATGCTAAATGACAACTTTTTATTTCAGGTGGTTCAAGAACCTACTCGGAATGAGTCTATTTTGGACCTGGTAATATCTAATAATACTGAACTTATCTCTAACATTTGTGTGGGTGAGCATTTGGGGAACAGTGATCACAACATGGTCTCCTTTGAGATAATGCTACAGAGACAGCTCTATAAGGGAGTAACTAAAACGCTCAATTTTAGACGTGCAGACTTTGCCAGTTTAAGGGCATCTCTGCAATGTGTCAACTGGGAAAGGCTTTTCATGGGGTTAGACACAGAAGGAAAATGGAACATCTTTAAAACATTGCTTTGCAGGTATACACAACAGTATATTCCCCTTGTAAGCAAGGAGAGGCATCGCAAAGCAAAACCCTTATGGCTGAATAAAAGAGTTAAGGTCGAGGTTGGTAATAAAAAACGTGCTTTTAAAGCATTCAAGTTAGCTGGGACAGCGGAAACTTTCATCAGGTACAAGGAAGCAAATAAAGCATGCAAAAAAGCTATCAGGCAAGCTAAAATAGAGATGGAAAGGGATATTGCAGCTAGGAGTAAAAAGAATCCAAAATTATTTTTTAATTATGTGAATAGTAAAAAAATGAAGCAAGAAGGGGTGGGAACTTTATTATCACGGGGAGGTACGTTGGTTGATGAGAACGGGGAAAAAGCTGAAATTTTGAACTCTTATTTTTCATCTGTCTATACATCTGAGGAGCCAGATAATGAAGGCTTCCCTTTTAATATACCCAGTGCTAGTAATTTAGCTACTGGCGCATGGGTCACTCAGGAGGAAATTCAAAAGAGACTTGAACATGTAAAGGTAAACAAAGGTCCAGGACTAGATGGGATTCATCCCAGGGTATTAAATGAGCTGAGCGCTGTGATTGCCAAGCCTCTTCACATAATTTTTCAGGATTCGTTGAGGTTTGGCATGGTGCCGAGAGACTGGCGGATTGCTAATGTGGTGCCGTTATTTAAAAAGGGATCTCGTTCTCAGCCTGAAAACTATAGGCCTGTTAGTCTGACATCAGTAGTAGGAAAGCTTCTGGAAGAGGTAATAAGGGATAGGATAGTTGAATACATTGCAGTTCACAATACTATTAGTTTGTGCCAGCATGGTTTTATGCGTAACAGATCTTGCCAGACTAATTTAGTTGCCTTTTATGAGGAGGTGAGCAGGAACCTTGATGCTGGAATGGCAGTTGATGTCATCTACTTAGATTTTGCTAAAGCGTTTGATACAGTACCTCACAGAAGGTTAATGATCAAATTGAGGAATATTGGCCTAGAACATAATATTTGTAATTGGATAGAAAACTGGCTGAAGGATAGAGTACAAAGAGTGGTGGTAAATGGAACATTTTCTAATTGGGCCAGTGTGGTTAGTGGAGTACCGCAGGGGTCAGTCCTTGGTCCTTTGCTTTTTAACTTGTTTATTAATGACCTGGAGGTGGGCATAGAGAGTACTGTTTCTATTTTTGCTGATGACACTAAATTGTGCAAAACTATAAGTTCCATGCAGGATGCTGCCGCTTTGCAGAGCGATTTGACAAAATTGGAAAACTGGGCAGCAAACTGGAAAATGAGGTTCAATGTTGACAAGTGCAAAGTTATGCACTTTGGTAGGAATAATATAAACGCAAACTATCTACTGAATGGTAGTGTGTTGGGGGCATCCTTAATGGAGAAGGATCTAGGGGTTTTTGTAGATCACAAGTTGTCTAATTCCAGGCAGTGTCATTCTGTGGCTACTACAGCAAATAAAGTGCTGTCTTGTATAAAAAAGGGCATTGACTCAAGGGATGAGAACATATTTTTGCCGCTTTATAGGTCCCTGGTAAGGCCTCACCTTGAGTATGCAGTGCAGTTTTGGGCTCCAGTCCTTAAGAAGGATATTAATGAGCTGGAGAGAGTGCAGAGACGTGCAACTAAACTGGTAAAGGGGATGGAAGATTTAAGCTATGAGGTTAGACTGTCGAGGTTGGGGTTGTTTTCTCTGGAAAAGAGGTGCTTGCGAGGGGACATGATTACTCTGTACAAGTACATTAGAGGGGATTATAGGCAGTTGGGGGATGTTCTTTTTTCCCATAAAAACAATCAGCGCACCAGAGGTCACCCCTATAGATATAGATTAGAGGAACAGAGCTTCCATTTGAAGCAGCGTAGGTGGTTTTTCACGGTGAGGGCAGTGAGGCTGTGGAATGCCCTTCCTAGTGATGTGGTAATGGCAGACTCTGTTAATGCCTTTAAGAGGGGCCTGGATGAGTTTTTGAACAAGCAGAATATCCAAGGCTATTGTGATACTAATATCTACAGTTAGTATTACTGGTTGTATATATATAGTTTATGTATGTGAGTGTATAGATTGGTTAGTATAGGTTGTGTGCTGGGTTTACTCGGATGGGTTGAACTTGATGGACAATGGTCTTTTTTCAACCCTATGTAACTATGTAACTATATATGTGTAAGTTTACTTAGGTAAACCTGTACATATTGGGCATCAAACTGTTCAGAGGACAACTGGCGTTCATATTTATGGGGGCCGATTCATTAAAACTCGAGTTCAAATCCCGAATGGGAAAAATTCGGATTGGATACGATAATTTCTGATGATCGCAAATATCATGAATACGCTTATGAAAAAATCGTATTACTCACAATAATATCATATTGGCGATCCGAAAGTCACAAAATTTTCGTATCCGAACGATCGTAAAATGCAGGAAAACCTTTCTGACTTTGATCCTTCTGTGCACGATTTTAGAAGCCTCCAATAGGAATCAATGGCACTCTGCAGCTCCAACATGGCCCAAGTCAGAGTCACAATACCGAAGTTTGAATGAATCCAAAACTTTCGTACTCGTTGCGACAATACGATTTTTTTTTTATGCACAGTACTAAAAAGTCACATTAAATAACGAAAAAATCAGCGAAAATACGCAAGGTACGAAAAAGTCGTAGAAAACACGAACGGTCCAATCGACCGAACGAACGGACCGTTCTTGGATTGATAAATCTCCCCCATGGTGTTTTATCTGGTTGCCTAATGACCTGTAGGAGATAAGATGTGGTAGACTGGAAGCTTTGAGGTTATTTTTCAAAAATTTCACTTGAATGCATAGTCACTCAGTGACTGGCTGTGCAAAGTTTGGGAACCCTGGCATCAAACCAATAAAATTCAATAGGTGAAATCTGATTGCCTGTTGGTGGCTCTGCCTACTTTTCAAAACTAAAACTGCAGTCCCCTATTGACCAGCTTGAAAAGTTTGGGGTTAAAACTGTCAGAATGGCAGCAGGTTGAATTTCCCCATTGAAAGTCAATAGGTAAAATCGGCTATTGGCTCCGCCCACTTTTTCTAACCTTCAATCACAGTTACCTGGTGCCTAACTCTCTTGCAAAGTTTGGGGACCCCGGAGTATTACTGTGAGAATGGCAGCAGGTTGGATTTTCTCCTAGACAATAGGTAAAATCTGGTTGGGTTGGCATCCTAACTTGTATTGGGTTGTTTGCCTCGTAAAGCACTTGCATTGTTTTTAATAATGTATGAACTTGCTAAGAATAAATTACTAACAGAAAGTAATACCAGTCCCTCGTTTTTGTGTGTTTATACCAAAGGTGGAGGAAAAATTACTATTTTTGCCCAAAAATCACCAATGAAATTGTGACTAGGGCCACTTAAGGTACAACATTTCAAAATTTCATTGGCAGGCCCCCACTGCCCCAAGAAATTAGTAATAGAATAACCCTCAAGCATGTGAAGGAAAATACGGCAGGCTGTGAAGAAATGGTCTGGGCTTACTGATGTTTGCTGTCCTGCACCAACAGCCCTGTGAGCAGACAAACGGCAAAATGGTAATGCGAGAAGACAAAGAAATTAAAATAACCACACTGTAGAACTCTTTTTATTTGATTAAAATGAGGGGTCTTTAAACCAATAAAATTCAATGGATGAAATCTGATTGGCTGTTTTTGGCCCAAGCCACTTTTCCTATTTTTGAACTGCAGTCCCCCAGTGACCAACTTTGCAAAGTTTGGGGACTCAGGCATAAAAATTGTGAGACTGACAGCATTTTACACTACACCATTGAAAGTAAATGATTGGCCGTTTGTAGCTCCGCCCACTTTTTTCTACCTTTGAATGGCAAATACCTAGTGACTGACTCTGGAAAGTTTTACAACCCCGGAATTAATACTTAAATAATTGCATCAGTTTAAATATAAACTGATGAAATTTAATGTGTGGAAAGGGATTGGCTGTTGATGGCTCCGCCCACTTGTTCTAACCCTGAATATGTAAGTCAGCCAGTGACTGACTATACTGTGAGAATGGCAGCAGGCTGAATTTCCCCATAGAAAATCAAGTTAAAATCTAATTGGCTGTTGGTGGCTCCACCCACTTTTTCTAATTCTGGACCTCAGTTACTTGGTGACTAGCTCTGCAAAGTTTGGGGACCTTAGTATTAATATTTAAAGAATGGCAGCAGTTTAAATTTAAACATATGAAGTGTATAGGTGAAATCTGATTGGCTTTTGGTGGCCCTGCCCACTTTTTCTAACCTTGAGTGCGTAGTCACCCAGTGACTGACTGTGTAAAGTTTGGGAACCTTAGCATCAAACCAATAAAATTCAATAGGTGAAATCTGATTGCCTGTTGGTGGCTCCGTCCACTTTTTGTAATCTTGAACCACAGTTACCTGGTGTTTAAGTCTGCAAAGTTTGGGGACGCCGGTGTTATTACTGTGAGAATGGCAGCAGATTGAAGTCAATAGGTAAAATCTGATTGGCTGTTCACAGCTCCGCCCACTTTTCGGCATCCATTAATCATCATATTTTTATTCAGGCTGACCCCATGACTATGTGATTCCAGTTTGGGGAGTGTAGTTGTAGCCTGTAAGACTGGCAGCAGTTTCAATTTCCCCATAAATGTCAATGGGTGAAATTTGATTGGCTGTTGTTGGCCCCTCCCACTTTGGGGTCATCCAACAAATAATGCTGTTTCATTCAGGGTGACCCCATTATTATGTTATTCAAGTTCAGGGAGGGTGTAGCTTCAAAGCTGTAAGTGTGGCAGCAGTTTGAAAATCTTCCCTGTCAGTCAATGGGAAAATTGGGGTGTTTGGAGCGGCGCCACAAAAAGACGGGGGGCGGGTCGCTTAAAAAAGCACAAGCAACCTGCTCTGCTATAGGGTGAAGAAGTGTGGAGAGTTTGGGTGTTGTACCCCTAAAACTGTAGGAGGAGTAGCGTTTAGAAAATGGGGGGCGCTAAGAATAATAAGAAGAAGCGGAAGAATAAGCTGAAGTGGAAGAACAGTATTTTGGGTTTTTCAACCCAACATAATAATTAATGATCTATTTCAAATTCACTGGTATAAAGATATGGAGGGGTGTTTGTATCTCCATTAGCTCCACATACACATTCTACATTTTTATATTTTTTAGTTAGTGTCCCATGGTTTCATTTGCAGTCACAAACTTTTCATTCTACCTACATAATGAACTAACAGGGTATAGTACAGACCTTTCATCTCCTGTTTTTCTTGCAGTTCCAAACACTTTTGCAATGCTAAGTAGACAAGTGGCCTGATTTTCTTCCTTTCCATCATTGGAAAATATTCTTTTGAAGCTTTGCATGGGCTACACGAATAGTGAAAGCTGAAATTGGCTTGACTTGTTCTAGCAGGCCTGATTTCATGAAGTGATATAACATCTTGAAAAGCATTATGTGCAAGACCTTTTCTGCTGAAAAGTATTTCGTCCTGAATGTCTATTATCATTTTCTGTGTGTAAGGATAAAATTATATCACAGTCATATTCTTTTCAGATAATATGTAATCTTTTTGATGCCTTTTCATCACTGCTCAGAAGCCAGCACCACAGGAGCCAGTTCAATTTGCTAGGAAGTTATATTTGTCTTGTCAAGACAAGAGTCAATAACTAGACCCTATTCAAATCACTGTAAGACCTTTTTGTATGGCGTTTGACATAGCAGGAAATAACACAAATGCAATTTTGTATACCATGCTCAGTCAGCATATCATTCATTTAACCCTTTATTACTAATTCAAGGTACTTTCTAATTTTTATGTAAATGTAACTGTGATAACATATTATTAGCTGCCTACACACGAATATTACAACAACAAAAAATAACCCTTTAAATGGTAGAGTGAATTATTTGCTATGTAAACAGTGTAATTTAGAAATAAAAAGGACACTAAAAAAATCATGACATAATGGGGCCGATTCACTAAAGGTCGATAAAACGAGCGCTATTTATAGCATGCATTAAAATTTTTATTGCTTCTTATTTTTTGTGACTTAACGCTCGATTCACTAAAAGGACAGGCATCATAATTAAGATGCGATGTTCTTTGCATTATTTAACTCGCCATGAGCGTTTTTCTTGCATTATTTTCTGCTGCGTGCATTATTTCCTGCTGTGCGCGGTATATTTCGCCGCGTTCTATATTAGCGCACGATTTTATGCACGTAACCATTACTTTCGGAAAAATACTGTTCTGAAAATTGCCATTTCCCTGAAAACTGGAGGATGCATCACTCTAGGGCCAACACATACTTCAAAAAATCCCACTGCAAAGTCCGTGTTGTGTTGCCAAAAGCTCACGAAACAACAATTTTCTTTAAGTACCGCCTGCTCCAAGTAGGTGTTAATCTTTGCACAGACTAATGCGTTATTTAGCATGTTTAACACTTCATATGTGTTTGTGAATCATGTGTTAGTATTATTTCTATTCGCTTATTAACGCAATGCGAGGTAAATAACACATTGCAACAGTGCTTTTTTTTGTGCATGCGAAATGCGTCTTAATGCATGCAAAATTACCTTGATGAATCGGGACTTAATTATTGTATGCTTTTTAACGCAAAAAAGCATGCAATAAGCGTTATCAACCTTTAGTGAATCGGCTCCAATATATTCATATATATATACGTAAATATAGGGCATCATTTTCATTGACCTCATTTCCTGCAAATATTACAATAAATTGCTGTATTAATTAATTTTATTCAAAGTCGTTTTTTAAAAGGAAATGTTTAGTAGCAGCTTGGCGTAATATCTTCTAAAGCTCAGCAGGGTGTTTTTGAACACTCATCTGTGTACTTCTTAGGACTGAGCAAATGTCATGATACAGAGAAAACTGCATCTTTTTGCCCGATTATGGCAAAGCACGCAATAGATTCTTTTGATACTCAGCAATATTTACTGCACATAAGCAGTTTAGAGCCTTTTTGAATGCTGTGTGCTATGCATCTACCCTGTGGCTGATCAAGCAAAATGTAAAGCTTAAGTGTTTTACATAAATCACTGTTAATCTTTTTTTCATAGGTAGTCTATGTATTAGTATATCAAGTTTAATCCCTCACAACACTAGCTTGAGTCTGAGACTGAGTAAAGTGCAATACCACCTGGACACCTGCCAAATTAGTGCTATAAAATAAAGAAGATTCACCTTATTTATTTTTAACCATGCTCAAAATTACTGTTGTAATGCCAAAATAATTCAAAATAGCTACGACCAAGGTATGTCTTTGTATTGCTCTATTTAATAAATATAGATATTTATACATAATTTATAACATAAATGTTATTTTATAATACTTTGTTAAACTGTATAATATAAATATATTACTTGTAAAACCACTCCTATTACGCCCATTTGTAAAATTTTCTTAGAATTGACTATAAGATTGCAGAATATTGCAATATTGTTTGTGCTAAAATGAACACAGCTTACATTTTTACTAATGTGCAATGTGCTGAATTCGTCTTTCAATAGTTACATATCACAAGATATAGTAAATTACATTTTGTATATCTGCAACAATTCTTATGTATCAAATATGATTGCTCATATTGACAAGATACAAACACATACAGAGCCAGCATTTCAAATGCAAAATCTTCTGACAAAGTCAATCATAGTAACATTGCACATCCCTCATGGAATCTTAGTATTCAGTTAATAGATTTGTCTATCCTTCTTTTGATTTAAGGATCTATTATCTTCCCTAACATATTTAGAATCCTTTTGATATAGTGTATGGTAAACGGAGATAAATCCTTGTATGCATTAATATCATCAAGTAGTAAGATCGATTTTTTGTTCTTTGGGTCTTGGGCAATAAATGATTAGTCTCTGCTAACCAATCTCTGGTGTTTCGTCATAGTTTTTGCTCCCTCAGGCTTGCAGTATGCATTTCCAGATCATTAATCTGAGTTTCCAAGGAGACCACTATCTCATACATGTCATCTATAATGTATATAAGCACTGACACTTCCAGGCATGCGTGCATGTCACAAGTTAGGTCTTTGAATATGGCCACAACAATATATACAGTATATATATCACACTTCCACCACCTTATGTCTCTGAAACACATCTTCCATCAGTTACAGGATTAATACTTATTGCTTGCCAATGCATTAATGATAAGTTAATGCAGTATATCTATGTAAGATCTATATAAGTTCAATACAAATGTTTGAATACAAGAGGTTTATAATTACAGAGAATCACTTTTAGTATAAAGAGTAAGCCATGCCAACAAGCTACTCTAGCATAATATGTCAATGTCCGTGTAGAATGTCTAACAAAATGTTATTGGGCCTTACAGCACAGTCCTTTAAGGGCCCCTAAACCTGCCAGAAGACAATTTGTTTACAAGCATATTGAAATTCTATATCAGTTAGGCCCTAGCAGCCAATTTTGTGATTCTATTGTTGTTGAAAACATACTTTAGTCTTTAGAATTATGTGGCTTTTTAGAAACTGCTCCTAAACAATCATTCTGTAACATTAGGCTATTATTGTAATAATGATCACATCAGTAGTCCTTGGAGGATTTATCTGATGCACTGACCAACTGTATGACAAATATGATTGATGTTTGCAGGTACTTGAGGAAAAAATCTTCCCGACCAACCTTCAGCCAAGGGATTCCTAGCAATGCCTATAACTGGACTCAACAACAGATTCTGTTATGGAAATTTAGAAATGCTTGAGCAGTTTACATTCAGTTTAGTGTGCTCCCTTAATACTCTATGCATAGAAAATTTGATCTGCAGGGAAATATATATCTACAATAATTTTTAATTTTAGGAACTTTTTGTGGTAAGCATCACATAGGTAATTTTATACTGAATAATCACTGGCTGTTATTGTCAGATTCAAGTGTATCTTGGTTATTATATTCATTACATTAATCTTGAGTGTTTTCTAAAGAACAATAGTAATATTATAAAGAAATCAAGTTTTTGATGAATCCTAACACTATAATAATTTTCACAACCCTTTCTCTGACATAATGAATAATGAGAGCATATATTGTCCCCTATAATAATCACAATTAATATTTGAGATCGTTATGTTGGGTGTTCTTAAGCTTCAATGAGCTTCTGTGCATTTTTCTGTTTTTCTGATCATTACAGCCAGAAATTGATTGTATGCACATATAGTGCAAAAACAGGGACTCTGTCTGTCTGTAATTCTCTTATTTGTGAATGGCTCCTTCAGTTAGAAGGCACATTTATGAGGAGAAATACACAAAAGGGGTGCTACTACGATGACATGATTTAATTTTTAAGTTTGTATTATGTGATGAAAGAAAAATATGAAATGTTTTAATCTTCCTTCATATGACAAAAGCCTGGGACAGTGTACCTGGGACATAATTTTAATTTAACAAAATTTTCATATTTATTGGTGGTAATCAAAGGAACGTATGTTTCTAAATTACTCCCCTTTAAATGTATTGTGGGAGGGCATATTGAACTGGACATTATACACTTCTGTTTAATTTCAGACACAAACACTTTCCTTTCTACTTTTTGTTTTTTTTGTTTGGGGAGGCTAAATATGGGCAATATATACTGTAGACTGCGAGTTGGAGTGCTTTTTTCACCCTAAAATATTTAGGATGTAAAAGTATGCATACATGCTCTTCTGTGAGGGGTTTTCCATCTATTTGCGTTTGTGATCAGTTAGCTTTAATGTGTTTTAGTTAGTTTTATAGAGAAAGAGACAACTGGGTACTGACATTCCAAGCACATTTTATGCAATCAAATGTAGTCTATATGTACAAAACCAGCACATTATATGCAGTGGATACTAGTGCCAGATTTTAAGGCATGCCCAACTACTGTAACACTGGCACTGAAACGCAACATTATTATGTTTCCCAGCTAATCAGTCTCATGAGGGCTCCACTGTAACTACCTAGAAGTGAACAAAACAATGACAAAAGTAAGAAAAAAGTAAGTGCACAAAACATCAACAAAAGATATATAAAAGCACAATTAGCTTTTTCAGGGGGAAAGAGTTAATTTAGGACTGGAGCAAGGGTGATAGGGATATTATAGATGCCAGTTGACAAAAAATTATTTCATTTTAGCTAGTGATTCAGCATTTAGAACATATACACTGTGGGAGTGAGATGAAATCTGCAGCAAAAGTTCAGAGTTGGTGGCTGGTGGAGTTCTGCAGTGCCTTCAGTTTATAATATCTCCCCAGCCCTGCCCACCTCTGTTCCTTGATTGGTCAATTTTACTGTCTGTCAAGAGAGCTGTGCTCTGATTGGAGAAGCCACAAGCTGATTACAACAGCTGATTACAACAAAAGCAGAGCTTGCAGGAATGCAAGAAGATTTCCTCAAGGTTCTAGAGCAGTGCAGAAATGAGTGAGTTTTGTTTTTTTTTTGGCTTTGTTTTTAGCAAAAAACGACTGTACATTGACCATGACAAATTTCTTACCCAATAGCCCTCTCTAAACCAAAGAACTTTGCTTTTTTAATACAAAACACAGAGAGAAGCAATAGTAAGCACAGGGGAGCAATGTATTTAATGCTTAATCTAAGTCATCATTAACATGTTCCAAGAGTCCCTCTGGAAAGCACTTTGTATTAACTGGTGCTTCTTCCTTTCGAGCATCATGCCCACATTCACTTTGTATGCACTTTGTATCTTACCTCCTTATCAATAAACTCTTAACATTTTTATTACTTTAAATACATTTACACTTTTAGCATTGTAGGTGGTTAATGTACAGTGTTAGATAATCTTTTCATAGGCGGATTTTCCATAAGGCTAGGGGAGGCTAAGCATCCCCAAAACTGCTTGGCACATTAAAAAAAACAAAACAAAAAAAAAAACCTTACTCCGTTTCTGCACTGTCCTGGAAAGCTGTTCTTGCAAGCCCGTGTTGCTGTGCTCCGATTGGATCTTTCTTCTTGTGGATTCTCCAATCAGAGCACAGCTTTCTTGACAGACAGTAAAATTGACCAATCAGAGCACAGATGCACACAGGGATCGGGAGATTTTGCAAAAAGAATCTGCAGCTGTAACTTTACCTAAGAACCAACTCTCAACTTTTGCTGCAGATTTCATCCCACAGGTACTATACACAGGTACTATACAGTTCTAAAGAATCACTAGCTGACATTAAATTGTTTTTTGCCTGACCTGACATCTATAATAATTAATAATCTATCTAACAGAAGAAGGGTAAGTTAACTCTTTCCCTCTGAAAAAGCTCATTGTGTGTTTGTATATTTGTTGTTGTTTTTTGCACTTACTATTTTTTTTTTTTGTCATTGTTTTGTTCATTTATAGTAAGTTACAGTAAAGCCAATGTTGTGTATCAGTGCCAGTGTTATAGTGCCAGGGCCTGAATATCTGCCATCAGTACCCACTGCTTCTCACTGCATATAATGGGGAGTCAGTACCCACTGCCTTTCTTGCTATAAAACTAACATAAACACATCTAAAGGGGTGGTTTACTTTTAAGTTAACCTTTAGTATGTTATGAAATGGCCTATTCCTAGCAACTTTGCAATTGGTCTTCCTAATTAATTTTTTTGAATAATTTGCCTCTGTTCTGCCTCTTTCCAGATTTCAAATGGGGGCCAAAATTTTATTATTATTATAATTTTGTATTACTTATTTTTCCAAGTAGGCCCCTTAACTATTCATATTCCCATCTCTTGTTTAAACCACTACCTGGTTGCTAGGGTAAATAAGACCCTAGCAACCAGATAGCTGCTGAAATACCAAATGGAGAGCTGCTGAACAAAAAGCTAAATAACTGAAAAACCATTAAAAATAAAAGTGAATTTGAATGCGAACTAGCTAACTGATCACAAACACAAATGTTTGCAGATCCCCTCACAGAAGTGCACGTATGAATACTTTTACATCCTAAACATTTTAGGGTAAAAAAAAGCACCCCCCGCACTTTTGTACAGTATCCCTGGTAGTCAGTGGGAATGGCAAGAGGTAGTTGGGAGGTTAATTTTTTACACCAGCAGCGAATCCACTAAGTCTCACATTAGCTGTAGGTCAGTCTGTGTATGGGCCATCTTTAGCCCCCCCAAACAAAAAAGTCACCCTCTGCCTATGTTTGTGTTAGTATTAGGGACAACCCCAACTGTTGGTTCTTTTTTACATTATAGTACAGGGGTTAGCATAACATGACTCCACTAAATTAAAAGTTGAATAGTTCAGCAAAGTGTTGCAGAAGTATATGTACAAATACATTATTATCTATAACACATCCTGCACACTGAATAATGAGAATGAATTAATCTGGCTGTGATCTGGGACCCCAGTACTTCACATTGCTGACCATTTCCCCATCATCCCAGAGTGACAACTTGGACAGTCTTTATCATCTACTTAAATCAGAGCCACATTTATTTATATTTTTAAATATAAATATTCATAATGATGAATGGTTTTAGACTCCTGCTCAAGCCCCCCATTTGTTGTCCAACATTTGGTCAAAGGCCTTTGATAAAGGCTGTGGATACAGCCGAAACGTCAGTTGTATGCTGTGAACAATAAATTTTCATTATCTTCTACTAAGTCCTGTGAGTGCGGTATTCTACTTTTGACATGTTTCCTGAATTTTCAACACTGCACCCGGGCATCCTGTGACTTCTAAACGTGAGTGCCGGCTTTCTAGATACTATATATATATATATATATATATATATATATATATATATATATATATATATATATATATATATATATATATATATATATATATATATATATATATATATATATATATATATATATAGTATCTATCTCAAGCACCTTCAACATTATTTGGACCTGCACCCAGGCAACAGCAACTTATCTATACGTGAGTGCCGGCATTTACTTGGAAGTTTATATATATATATATATATAGCAAGTGAAGATGTCCCGCACTCACAGGTCTTAGGTGAAATAAAGGTGTTTATTCAATCCACATCTAACGTTTCGGCTGCCTCCTTTATTTCACCTAAGACCTGTGAGTGCGGGACATCTTCACTTGCTATTATTCCTAAATCCATTGGGACTGCACCCAGGCATCGCTACTCTTTCTTTGACGTGAGTGCCTGTTTACAAGCCATATATATATATATATATATATATATATATATATATATATATATATATATATATATATATATATATATACAGCAGCAAAGAGATCCGCACTCACAGGACTTATAGAATTAATCTGGTGTTTATTGAGAAGTCTTCTTCTCAAAGCTTGGATTTCCTTCATACTAGTTTTTCATCCAAGACTAGCTTTATAGTGCATTAACTTATAATTATAGTGCCCTTATGCCAGAGTGGGCTGACAGTTTTAAAGGGTATATGTCACTATTACTCTTCTTGTGAGGTGCTGTACATTTTTGGCACATTTGGGGGAGAAGCCTGACTTATTGTGTTATTTAGAATTAAATACACTCTTACTGTATTTGCTATTTTGTAATACAGTCTTCCTTATTAAGAGTTCTTGTGCTAGATGCTAATCTAGCACAATTAGCTAATTAGCTAGATGCTAATGCTATCTCTCATACTACATAAAGTAAAACAATAATACCATTAACACTTGCATTTGCTAGTAAACTGCTCGAAAACTGCTGTCAAACAAACTGAAATTGAACAAACAGCAGAGTAACAAGGTCTCTCATATATCACCAACTGCCAAAATGACAGAGAATTCTGTCTTCCAATCAAGACCCAGGATAGCAGCAGTCCGTAAACTATTAACAACTGTCAGATTGACAAAGGGCTCTCTTGGATGATTAGTGTCAGGCTGCAGTAAAAATGATAAAACGGGCTTATAATGTGAGCTTATAACTGTTTCAAAATTTAGTCTAAAGAGGTAGCTATACTTTAATTATCCTTAATACATTTGATTATGATACATACACATGAGCCCCCCCACACATCTCTTTCGACTAACATCACCCCTTCCACTAACTGACACCACAGATTTGTTACAAATCTGTCTGAATAAGTGGCACAGAAGTAATAAATCATGTGAAAATACAAGAAAGGGGGGATGGGGAATCTAGAATTTGGCAATTAGAAAAGGTGTCAAAGCTAGGGCCTCATTCAGCAGAAAAAAAATAGGATGTAGAAATACTTCAGAGAGGGACACATGCAGCCCCTAAAACAACAGTTTGACAAACCTGCTATATAACAAGACACAATTTTAGTGAAATTAAGTTGTTTTGCACTACAAAGCTTTAGTTATCCCTAGGAGCTTGTCTTATTACAAAGATACTGCTTAGGGGCCATTTATTGGGTGCTCCATAATGAGTAAGCAATGGAATGTGCATATTAACACAGTTCTTGTGTCCAAACACAATCTGGCACTTGCACATTTAGGTTTCACTCTGCCATGCTGTTATGCTTTTCTCTTTTTGCCTCCTCTCTTACACTATTTTCTCTCTCTCCTTTTATGTGATCTTTCTTGTGAAAAACAGGCAACTTGCTTTTGTTTGGCAATTTTACAGCCTGGTGCTAGTCCATGTAAAAGCTTTGATATAATAATTAAATAATGAGGTTCCAGTTACATTTTAGTGACTATCATTGCTGTCTTGTAGCACTAGGATCCTAGGTTTGATTGTAGCCAGTGCAGTATCTGCAAGGAGTTTGTATGTTCTCTCCGTATTTGTGCAGGTTTCCTACAAGTACTCCTGTTTCCTCTACCACACAAAACACACAGGAGGAGGAAAGTACTGTGGAATCTGTTAGTGCTATATACATTTTCCTGCTCTTTAGAAAAGCAGATTTATTTGCATGAATGTTTCAAACTTCAGATTAATAGCTCATATTGCATTAGTTCCCTCCTTTCTTTCAGTAAAAACCTTTTAACTTAAAGGAGTAGGAAAGGCTAAGTCACTTGGGAGTGCCAAAATGTTAGGCACCCCCAAGTGACTTTAATCGCTTACCTTGAACCCCGGGCTGGTGCCCCTGTTAGGAGAAAACTGAACCAGCCCGGGGTACCTGTAGCTAGCGCTTCCTTCTTCCGCGTTTCTTCTGCGGCGAAATCCCTGGGCTGGCGCATGCGCAGTAGAGTGAAAAGCCGACTTTGTTGTTAAAGCTCGGCTTCTCACTCTAATGCGCATGCCCAAGTGCGCCAACGCGGCAGAAGGAAGCTCACGCAGGTACCCAGGGCTGGTGCGGCTCTCTCTTAACAGGGGCACCAGCCCGGGGTAAAAGGTAAGCAACTAAAGTCACTTGGGGGTGCCTAACCTAGGCTTTCCTTCTGCTTTAAGTACCTTTATTACTCATATTGACAGGACTGGCTGGGAGTAAAAAGACATCAAAGAAATCAAAGCAGCCCACATATAAAAGCATGATAGTATTCTACTCTTATAGATCACCAAACATTACATTATCGCCAAATATGTCTTTGTATGGCTAAACACTTTGATGCCCAATATACATAGGGGCACATTTACAAAAGCACGAACGCTCGAGCGTTCATGCGAACGCTCCGAGCGTAATTTCGCCGATTTTTTCGGGCGTCCGCACGACTTTTTCGTACGCCGCACGACTTTTTCGGACGTTTGCACGAAAAAATCGGAAAGGTTTTACCACTGTTTACAATTGTTCGGTACGAAATTTTTTTGACTTTCGGATCGCCAATACGATATTATCGTGACTAATACGATTTTTTCGTAAGCATTTTCCTGATATTTGGGATCTTCCGAAATTTTTGTTTCCAATGCGATTTTTTCCCATTCGTGATTCGGATTCGTGGATTAGTAAATGTGCCCCATAGAGTTACCAAACTATGTAGTGTACAGAGGCACCCAAATAAAAATACGCATAAGAATTTACATGTCTGAAAGTTGTGTGTGTACACTTGTCAAAATGTATGTTGTGTGCATGTGTGCAAGTATGTGTGTGGTGTAAATGTGTGAAACCCCCCCAATCCCCAAAAAATGTATGAGTGTGTAATACACTGGAGGACTGGAGGCAATAGATGAAGCAGTTTTCTGGGTGATCAGGGTTGGGGGCGTGGCGGTGGGGGGATGAGGAAATGCAGAAAGCAGCAGACATGTAGTTTCCAGGGGTCTGCTGCTGCCTATGGGGCCCCTGGGTGATCGTGCCCTAGGGGCCACTTGTCCCCCCACTCCACTTGTTATACAGGAGCTGGGGAACAAGCGCGTGAAGGAATAGCTTTAAAAGTAACCCAGATGTGCTGCAGGTCATAAAAATCTATAATCTGTGGCACTTTAGTTCCTTTATCTACAGATTGTAGATTGTATGATCTGAGGCAAACAATTGGCATTTGGGCAGATTGTCAGCCTGGGCCTGCATATTGGTCAAAAGGTTTTTGCTTTTCCTCTGCTATATTAGAATCACATGAGTTTCACATTTGGAGACTTTAAAACCTGTTCTTTTAAGGAGAAGTAAAGGTAAAAAGTAAGTAAGCTTTATCAGAGAGGTCTATGTAAATACTGCCATAAACACTCATAGAAGACTTCTCTATCAAAAGAAACACTGGATTTTTTTGCGCAGCTCTCCTCTCTCTCTCTCTCTCTCTCTTCCCCTCCTATAGGAATTCATAAGAATTTACTCCCACAAGAATGCTGCAGCTCAGAAGCTACTGAGACTGAGCTAAAATGGCAGCTGCTATCTTAAACAAACAGAGGGAGCTTCTATGGCTCTTTACTCAGGTATGGTAAAGCTTTATGCAGAATAAATATAGCATTCTAGGTGGCCAAAATGCATTTCCTTCTTTTTTAACAACAAAAAGTTGCAGCATTTGCTTCAGGTATAAAAGTTCCTGTCCACTGTTTATTTCTAACCAAACTGCGGCAGCATCTTGCTGCTAGATAAATAAAATAATTACTGATAGTCATGTTGCACTAATCAGCTTTCTGTTTAGAATGTCTAAATTATCCAAGATTTTATAAAGTGGTTAGTGTTGCATGCAATAACTGATTTATTAAAGTATATCACTTTTAGAAAACTCATTAAGCTAACTACTTATATTGGCCTTTCAAAGTAGAACCATGGCACAATATATATACTCTGCTGTAATGTTTATTATTTTTTATAATGCTATCCATAAATATAAAGCAAAGAGACAAGTTTTTTCTGAAGCATATAACTATGCATCAGAATAGATTTGTCTCTGTATGTGTCTCATGGAAAATCTTGCAGCAGATTAATTTAATAAATTAATTAATTTAAAGTAATTTTGTAGTATATGCAGGTTGACTGAAGACCAGATGTTAGGTAAAACTGTAACTTGTGGATCCATGGTAAATGGTCACTGAATGTATATTGCACCACATTCACCTTAACATTATAAAAGCATACTTGGCTAAGATGCAGAAATGGATGAGTGACAAGAAATATGAGGGCTTTAGGCTGAGGGCAAACAAATGACCATCTCTGACTGATATATGTAATGTTTTTATTAACAATAAATAATGTTTTTATTAACAATTAAGAGTAATTGTTCTACATTACAGAGACACGCTATGTGCAGAAGTGATAGTTACAAAAATAAAAAACAGGGGCATGAAGAGTAATCCAGGCTGCAGGATTATATAGACTCTTGATTAGGAAATTGTCTGCAGATGTCTTTAAAAGGGATCTTCCACCATTAGAAATAATTCCAAATTATAGTCTATTGTGATAGTCAAGCAAAATAAACTTCACTTACACTATATAAATTATTTTCCTTCAGTCTTGGCATTACACCATTACAGAAAGCAGACAGCTGCCATTTTGTGGACATAATTCCAAGCAATTTTGCAATGTTAATTTATTGAAAATTTGAAATGTCAATAAATTATTAAAAAATAGTGCTTTAAAAGTTATTTGTAAATGTAATTGCTATTGAAAGCAGCATTTGCTGAACTTACTGGTTGTTACTTTTTAAATGATGTTCTGTTAAATGATGGTCAGTCTCCTCCAGCAAGACAGGTCCTCTCTTTCTCTGTTGCAGAAGGAGTTACTCCACCGCTTTTGCATGACAAATCCACCTTAACCTACCTTTCTTGCCTGAAGGAAAATGGCAACACATAGCTATTTCTTTTGAATGAACGTGTTTAATGTCAAATTATATGTTTTCAAATGCCACTATAACATACCATATGGGAACACAGAAACACCCATATGTAATAATAATGTACATAACAAACACAAAGATTCTAAAATGAGCATGTATTTTAATAAAATACATCCAATCAGATAATCAGCATAAATGTGGTAAAAAATATATACCTGTTATCTGCAGATTATTGAATTGGGAAAAGTGAACTCAATGGTTCTCCTTTTTTAGACTCAGAGATACAGCAAGCTTTTGTGTGTTTGATAATCTGTGCTATTACACATCATTCCTTTGTAAATGGAGCTCTAAATGCATTTCACAATCTTTTAGTTTACAACGCTCCCTAATAAATAAATATGAGAAGAAGAAGCATGCTAATATATTAGTTATATACCTATTGTCAGGTTTGTTTAAGTTTATTTATCATTACCTAAATAGAGGCGACCTTCATCTTCCTAAACAATAGAGGGGTTATTGCTGTTAATTCTCTAAGCAAGATAGACAGCTGCTGCCAGCATGTAGGCAACACACGGATGCTCTCTGTCAGTCATTGGTAATTGTACAGCCCTTTTCCTTGTATGGCGTGTGATGAAGCTAATCCATTTGATCAAGTAATAAAGCATAGAATGGCTCTTATTTGATGACTTTAGTTAATACTGGGAATGTGTTGCATAGGTTTATAATTGGTTTGAATAAAATGCATCTATTATAGGATTTACAGCATTCTGTATTTTTCCTACACAGCTTTATGGCCTTAGGTTATAATTTCACAAATTTCATTTGTTTCTAATGTTCATTAAATATTAGACTCCTTAGATAATTTAGTGTTTTATGGGAGAGAATTGTGTACAGAAGATCAATTGTCTTTATTTCTGAGCATAATACTGCTAAAGGAAATAATAAATCATGGCAAACCTGTCCCTTGGTGCCCAGCCCACCTGTTAACCAGTAGTAGTGCCTCTGAAAGCTGCAGCAAAGGGGATGCTGATGGCTGTAGCTCTGCAAAAGTCAAAGAGCCACAACTGGATATTCCCCCGGCATGGATTAATAAATAAAGGCATAAAAATGCAAGCAGCAGTTTGGAACATGCAAATAACACAGGACAAGAAATGCAGTCTTGACAAATGAGGTCTAATGAGAGGACGTGTATTGTGCAGTGGAAAATGATATACAGCTTGTATAATAACAGCATGTGCTTCACTTGATCAAAAGAGAAAGGAATAAAAGGGGAAAGAGAGGAAATTATTTTCCTTGTGCAGAGCTATCAGTATAATTGTATTTTACACTGTGAGGAACATTTGTTTATAGTTAAAGAACCACTATAGCCTCAGATTTCCCTGCAGAATTGTGCTTAATAGCATGGATTAGGTATGCTGTCATAGATTTATTGTACCTCTAATTACAGGCTATGGCCCTATTCATGTGACCATACCCCCAGTGACATCATGTCACATGCACAGGATTATCAAATTATCCCCCCTGCCTTTCCTGATAAAGGGAAACATGGAAATGTAGAAAAAATAACTAGAAGGAAAGGCTAATAAAGAGTTAATCTCAAGCTACAGGCATACCTTCAGTTCTCTAAATAATGCCCTTAACGGAGAAGGAAAAGCTAAGTCACTTGGGAGTGCCAAAATGTTAGGCATCCCCAAGTGACTTGAATTGCTTACCTTCTACCCCGGGCTGGTGCCCCTGTATGGAGAGAACAGCACCAGCCCAGGGTAGCATCGATCGCTTCCTCCTTCCCTCTTCGCTGCGCGTGCATGCGCACTAGAGTGAAAATCCGAACTTTAATAGAGAAGTCGGCTTTTTCACTCTACTCCTCATGCGCCGGACTCGGAGTCGCAGTGAAACGAAGGTGGAAGCGCATCGCCCCAGGTGCCCCGGGCTGGTGCGGTTTTCTCCTAACAGGGGCACCAGCCTGGGGTATGAGGTAAGCGATTCAAGTCACTTGGGGGTGCTTAACATTTTAGCACCCCCAAGTGACTTAGTCTTTCCTTCCCCTTTAAGTCTCCCCATATTTCTCCCGTTCAGATGATTAGAAGCAAAACAGGAAGAAAAAACGCTGAGCTCTGTAAAGAAAGTTCCCATAATGCCTCACTCCTGCACCGAGACCCACACCGGTGTACATGTTCAGTTTGTAAGACTATGCGGAAGCTTGATTGACTCAGATCCACATTCCTAAGGGGGGAGGGAGTTCTTAGCATTCTTGAGGGGGGACACAAGAAATCTTTTGACAGAGAAGTCAGTGCAGCATTTCTGTGAGTGCTTATGGCTGTATTTACATAGACCTTTCTGATAAAGCTTACTTAGTTTTTACCTTTCTTTCTCCTTTAAGGCAGAGAGGCAGCCTGGGTAAGAAGGCAGAAACAGGAATTGACAGGACTAGTAAAAGAGAAAAAGCAGAAGAAGGAGTGGGAATTATAGAATTATTAAAGTTGGATCTCCACTGCAGGCTGCATGTGTAATCTACTCATTAAGCACACACTGAATGATGCAGATATATTTCTTTCTTTGCTTTTTCTCTCATGCTAGTCCTATCATTTCCTGTTCCTACCTTCTTACCCAGCCTGCCTCTCTCCCTTAAAGCTATAATGCTCTTGATGCCATTACTTTGTTAAATTGTGATGTAAAAAGCAACAGTCACCTAGAAAATTCTGTGTAAAAATTGCTTAATGGCTTATGCAAAGTAATTTTTTCATGGATGACTTTATAATTGTGAGGTCAAAAAATAGCTCTATAAATGGTAGTGACTAGGGGCAATAATGCCCCAAATAACAAACTTGCGCCTAAACAGTTGGACACCAGTGAACACCGGAATTGAAGCCAGGCAGACTGCAAAAATATTTGGCACAACTGCATTCGATTTACAGTGAAGTTACAGTTGTGTACATTTTGGCAAATTTGACACAGTTATGCCAGACAGAGCACGCAAGAGTCGTAGTGCAATTGTATCTGACTTGTGTGTATTGGGTGTATTGCTCGTCCACTGAAACATGAATTCTAGGAAAAACCAATGCACTGTGGAAAAAAAAAATGTATCTGAATGTACACTTTGCTCACTGCATCAGGGTAAGTAAATGCGCCCTATAGTCTTTAGGCAAACTGCAGATATTAATGCGTTTCTGGCATTGCATAACCAGTATGTCTCCTTCCTATAGGGTAGTATCTAATCTCCAAAAGTAATATTCTGTGTATGTTACTCAATTTCAAATGATTCCTAGCTTGTATTTCAATGTTATATTAACAGATAAATTTCTAATTGTGTGTCATAAATTACCATCATCATTTTAAATTCTCCTCCTTCTGCTGAGATTCTAGGCTCTAAATCGCAGCTGATTTCAGAACGATAACTACATAAATTATGCTGGACATATCCGGTCTTCCCACTTGCAGCCATGCAAGGTCTAAAGTAAAAAGTATTTATTTTGTATTGAATGCTAAAAACTGTTTTGTTCTTCATCAGTCCTTGCAAATCCCATTTGTCACTGAACTATTACTATAAAGTGGGATGATAGCACAGGCAAAATATAATCTGTGAGCACACTGCAGACTCTGCTTATATTACTACAATCATATTCAAATAATTATAAGTGAATCTAGCTTCTTACTAACCAATGTGAGTGACACACTAAGCTACTGTAACAGTCATATGTTTGTTTATAAGAAATGTGGAAGCTTTGTATATTTTATCTTTGAAATAGTAAATGATTCCCATAGCATAATAATTAGTTGGGGGGGGGGGGAGAGACTCAGGTAAAAAATCCCTGGGTTATTAATATGGCAATAGAGTGAATAGAATTGAATATGCCCCAAAAAGAAGCTGAAGAAAGGCACCTTAATGAGTGGTAGAAGTAATGAATACTCACATTTTTTTACTATTGAGTGCTACCCATTGTTCTGCTGATCGGCTACTGGTGAGGAAAGGACGGGGGGGGGGGGTTATATCTCTCCAAATTGCAATGCAGCAGTAAAGTGTGACTGAAGTTTATCAGAGCTGAAGTGTTATGGCTGTAGCACCCTGGGAAATGAATAACATGGCTAGCACCATGTGAATATTCAAAATTATATATAAAAAATATGCATTTTTCAAAAACAGATTTCAATGCAGGATTCTGCTGAAGAAGCTATATTAACTGATGTGTTTTCCCATGACAATATTCCTTTAAAAACTGCTTTATCACTTTGAATTAAAAATAATTAATGTAAATTGCAAAGTGCTTAAAAGAGCACCCTAAGAAATTATACAATAATAATATCCTTTAATTTCCTACAGTGATGCTTAGGGGTCCGAGCTGATTTTTCCACAATTAGTTTTTTTTTTGCACTAAAAAGCTCATATGTCTGGTATTTATTAAGTGCAAAAAGCCCAAAGACTGAAATGTAAACATTTGCCATCGAAAAGCTTGTGATTTTCTATAGAAGTAAATGGGAATTGTCCTAGGCAAAGTCACGTCATATTTTTAATTTGAGTTTTTTTTGGAGTTTTTTTTATTCAAATGAGTTTTCCTTATTAATAAATAAGCGAGCATTCAATATGCAAGTTTATTCGATTTAAAAAATAAACTCAAATTCACAAACCCAAAAATTGATAAATAAGCTCATTAGTGTTACATTAATCAAGCCATACCTGTAATGGGGCATTGATGTGGGAAAGTGCCACAGGCTTACCAAAATCAAGACATGGTACTTTTTTAAGGGGTTGTAGTATAGATATTGTGTACTAACAGGGGCAAAGCTATTTCATTTCTACCCTAATGCACGGTTAGGTTTAGCTGACATTTAGAAATTGCCAGACTGACATGGCAAAGAACTTATGTAAACAAAGATGCAAACTTTGATGCAATAACTGACAGTTTAACATTTTTTACCATACAAAAGAAAAAAAATGTATAGGTTAAAACTATGTACTCAGTGCATTAAACATGTTAGAAAATGCTGTAGCTTAGCTTCCTTAATACAAAGAAAATATTAGGAGTGCATATATTATCCTGCTTAGGCACCTTTTTGATAGCTCTATGAATTTCATTTTAGAAGGGACTGTAAAATGCTCTTGTTTTAGAATACATAAATTCTGTTTCAAGAATGCAAATCTAGTTTATTCCCCAACAGCTTGACACAAGAGCAAGATTATGATGACTCACCATGTCAGTTGCTGAAATTCTCTATCGAGCTTCAATCTCAAAAAAAAAATCGCTACTGTGAACTTTTCCCATGAATGTATAAAATAAAAGATTAAAGCCCCATATGTCTCTTTGGCTAATGCTATAGGGAATTCATTTGAAATCCCATCCTGCTGTTTGAAAGAAAATAAAACTATAGTTTTGGTCTGTGACCAAATATTTTAGTGCACTTTTAGGTTTATCTGTGTATATTATATTATATATTATTGTATGTTATACTGTATATATTCTGGCAGAATAATTTTTATGCAATTTTCTATGTAATTTAATGCAATTAAACATATTTGAAGATGTTTTTAATATTCTAAAATCATACTGCTTAATACCAAAGTACAAATATTTATATATATTGTGGACGGAGCTTATATATGTCCCAGGTTCCTAAAAGAATGGTTCCGGGACTACTAGTCCAGCCCGGGTGTTGTGGGTCTACCTGAGGCATCTCAGCTGGTTAATTAAAAGGCAGCCTGGGCCAAAGTAGAAAGCTGCAGTCAGGGGGAAAAACACAGGGAAGCTGCCTGTGTGAGCTGACTTAGAGTTTTGAAAGCACTTCAAGGTTTGAACTTTATTTTCTTTTCTCTGTGTGGGAGACAGGCGGTAGGTCTGCTCCTGGTTAGTTAGGACAACTGACCTGTGTTAGTTACAGCCCATTAAGTGGCAAGGATTTTATTTTGAACAATTTTTGTCATTTTTGTGCAAGCGAAAATAAACTGCCTAAAAGAGAATACTCTCTCACGTGTTGTAATTGTGCCAAGGGCTGCTTTACCCCCAGAAAGCGGGTCCCAGCTACTTAACCCCTGACATATGGTGGAGGATGCGGGCACAAATTAAGGCAACAAAAGGCAGTATTCATTTTGTTTTGAGAGACTGTGCATTAAAGGGGCAGTGATCCTTTAAGAAGTTTGCAGCTTGGATGGAATTGTAAAACAGTTAATTCTCTCTAATGCTGCACTTCAGCAAGCTAATGCTGAACAGAAAGCAACAAATGCCGCCCAGGTGGCCATGTTTCAAAAGCTGGCTGAAGCTGCAGAGGCAGACCGGCAGGTACTAATGGGTTTGGTTCAACAGTTGGCAGAGAGACCCCAGGAGCCACCTGCAGTCACCCATAGCAACGGGACCAAAATCAACGTGAGCCGTTTCCTCCTTCTGGTACAGAACAGTTAAAAGACAATACTCTCATCAAAGCCAGAGAAAACGTAAAAGTGGTTGATGGAGAACCTCTTGAGCCAGGATTCAGGGTAACCTATCCTCATATGGCTTTAAAAGGGGATCTGTTGTACCAAGTGTCAAAAAAGTCAGATGAGGTGATTGAACAGTTAGTGGTCCCTAAACCATACAGAAAAATGGTGTTGGATCTTGCTCATAGTCATATAAGGGGGGGACATCTGGGTGTTGAGAAAACTACTGAAAGAATTTTGCAGAGGTTTTTCTGGCCTGGAGTGTATCGGGAGGTAAAGGATTACTGTGGGTCCTGCCCGGTCTGTCAGATTTCTGCTCCAAAGTCACATTTTTGTAGTCCTCTAGTCCCATTACCCATAATTGAAGTGCCCTTTGAGAGGATAACCATGGATCTGGTGGGCCCTTTGGTAAAGTCTGCACAGGGCCATCAATATATTTTAGTGATCATGGACTATGCCACTCGTTACCCGGAAACTTTACCTTTGCGCAATACTTCTGCTAAAACGATTGCCAAAGAGTTGCTTCATGTGTTCAGTAGAGTTGGGATCCCTAAAAAAATACTTACAGATCAGGGTACCCCTTTTATGTCCAGAGTAACCAAGGAACTCTGTAAATTGTTTAAAATTTCAAACTTGCGAACCTCAGTATACCACCCTCAAACAGATGGTCTTGTGGAATGGTTTAACAAGACCCTAAAAAGTATGTTAAAAAAGGTGGTGGACAAAGATGGAAAAGATTGGGATTGCTTATTACCGTATCTTATGTTTGCTTTAGGGAAGTTCCCCAGTCCTCCACAGGTTATTCCCCATTTGAGTTACTCTATGGGAGACATCCTAGAGGACTCTTAGACATAGCTAAGGAAACTTGGGAAGGGGAAGTTACACCTCACAGGAGTGTAATTCAACACGTGTCCCAGATGCAAGATAGAATTGCTTCAGTTATGCCCTTTGTAAAAGAACACCTAGCCCAAGCAGCCCAACAAAGAATATACAACCGTAATGCTAAAATACGGGTTTTCTCACCTGGAGACCGAGTGCTGGTTCTGGTCCCCACAGTGGAGAGTAAGTTCCTTGCAAAATGGCAGGGGCCCTTTGAAGTAATTGAACGAGTTGGGGAGGTAAATTACAAGGTACACCAACCTGGCAAAAGGAAGCCAGAACAAATTTATCATGTAACTTTACTTAAATCATGGAAAGACAGGATGTCACTGGCTGCAGTTCCAGCTTTTGCTGTCTCTACTGTAAAACGTGAGACTCCATTGGTCCCTGAAGTTACCATTGCGGAAACTTTGTCCACCTCCCAAAAGCAAGTGGTAAAAGAATTTCTAATGAGAAATAGGGATATTTTCTCTGACCTCCCAGGAAAGACCCCTATTGTTGAACATGATATTGTCACTGAGCCAGGAGTTAGAGTTAAACTCAAGCCCTATAGAATTCCTGAAGCAAGACGGAAAGCTATTGCTGATGAAGTGGAAAAAATGCTTAAGTTAGGTGTAATTGAAGAATCCAGTAGTGACTGGTCTAGCCCAATTGTCCTTGTGCCCAAACCAGATGGTAGCTGGTGGTTTTGTAATGACTTTCGCAAGCTTAACTCTGTGTCAAAGTTTGATATGTACCCAATGCCTAGAGTATACAAACTCATTGATAGGCTAGGCACTGCTCGGTATATGACGACATTGGATTTAACTAAGGGGTATTGGCAGATACCCCTAACTGAACAATCCAAGGAAAAACTGCTTTTGTCACTCCTGGTGGTTCTTACCAGTACAAAATAATACCCTTTGAAACGTTGCTGAGGCATTCTGTAAACCAAAGGGCTATGGATAGAATTTTAAGGTGGGATTCCCACCTCCCTAGAGGTGTTCAGGCTGTGTTGGATGCCCTCATAAAGCAGGCCTTACTGCCAACCCCCAGAAATGTGCCATTGGGTAAGAAGAAGCTAAATATTTGGGTTACACTATTGGCAGAGGTGTGATAAAACCACAGGTAAACAAAACAGCAGCCATTCAACAGTGGCCGCGGCCCCTTAATAAAAAGCAAGTTCAAGCCTTTTTGGGTATTACTGGGTACTACAGGAGGTTTATTCCTCATTTTGCCACGGTAGCAGTTCCCTTAACAGACTTAACAAAAGGGAAAAACTCTGTTATGATCAAGTGGTCCCCTGAGGCAGAAAAATCTTTTCAGGTCCTTAAAGATGCAGCCAATTCTGTATTCCCCAGATTTCACTAAGGACTTTGTGGTCCAAACAGATACATCCGATGTGGGTGTAGGAGCAGTATTGTCACAGCTTCATAATGGGGAAGAGCATCCAGTGGTGTACTTAAGCAGAAAGCTAAATGATTGTGAAAGAAAATATGCTACAATTGAGAAGTAGTGTTTGGCTATAAAGTGGGCGCTACAGGCCCTAAGATATTATCTCTTGGGGAGAAATTTTGACCTTGTTATTGACCATGCACCCCTAAAGTGGATGGCCCAAAAGAAGGAGACCAATAGATGAGTAAATTGTTGGTTCCTCACACTGCAGGACTACTGTTTCACAGTAAGACACAGGCCTGGGTCAGAGATGGGTAATGTTGATGCCCTGTCCCACATTCATTCCTGCTGGGCTTCAGTTGTTCCAACCACTGGGCTGAAACAAGGGGGGGTATGTGGTAAGGTCACTGTCAGGATACCTGGGAAAGTCCAGGACGGAGCTTATATATGTCCCAGGTTCCTAAAAGAATGGTTCCAGGACTGCTAGTCCAGCCCGGGTGTTGTGGGTCTACCTGAGGCATCTCAGCTGGTTAATTAAAAGGCAGCCTGGGCCAAAGTAGAAGGCTGCAGTCTGGGGGAAAGAAATAGGGAAGCTGCCTGTGTGAGCTGACTGAGAGGTTTGAAAGCACTTCAAGGTTTGAACTTTGTTTTCTTTTTTCTGTGTGGGAGACAGGCGGTAGATCTGCTCCTGGTTAGTTAGGACAACTGACCTGTGTTAGTTAGAGCCCATTAAGTGGCAAGGATTTTATTTTGAACAATTTTTGTCATTTTTGTGCAAGCGAAAATAAACTGCCTAAAAGAGAATACTCTCTCACGTGTTGTAATTGTGCCAAGGGCTGCTTTACCCCCAGAAAGCGGGTCCCAGCTACTTAACCCCTGACAATATATATATATATATATATACAGTATTCTTTCCTCTATACAATGTACAATAAATATTAATTCAAAATGTTTCTTATCCAAGTCGAAAACTGGGGATAATAACATCCTCCCACGCCTTCTACTAGCAACACTAGCGTCTGGGGATGGAACAAAGCTGCACTAGGTGGGGTGTGGCAGAAGAGACCGGAAAGTAGACCGAATCAGTAGACTCAAATGACAATAGAATCAAATGAATTTGAACCTTAGTGACCAAGAGATGGCAAAAAAATTAACGTAAATTAGTCAGCCTGACAGTTTACTTTGTTGTTGTCTATAGTAAAAACATGTATTTTACTAATAGAAGAAAAAAGAAAGCAAGTAGTTTTCCCCATGTTAATTTCCACATATAAGGAAGAATTAAGGGATAGAAAGGACATCATGGGCTATATTTTGCAGATTTTACTTACATTATTTAGTATTTCTCCATATTATTCAACCGCCTAAACAACTGCTGCTGAATTCTAGTGTGACCTACATAGAAAATGATGTTGCTGCACTAGAAATTTTGGGCCAGATTTCAATTGATGAAAAAATCTTATCTCCTTATTCAATTTCAGATTTTCCCATAGAGCCAGATGCAATTTAATTATAAAAACTTTGAACTTAGAAAAGTTTGTTTTTCTTTGTAAATAATGTAAATTATTTTTCTCAAATTCACAATATATGGGCATATTATAATATATAAAGGATCAAGTTCAGTTTTGAGTGAAATAAGCCCAAACTGGCAGCGTAACTTGCTTTAAATGGAATGGTTATGTTCTCAGTAGGCATACATACCAGCTATTACATTTCTGAAAAATGGCAGTATTAGTGGCACATCATGTCTGGGAACCCTATGAATGTAATTTATAACAAAGCACATAACATTCATGTCAGATGGGTTTCAGTATTGCATTCAAAAATTCCTGCTGTCTAGAAACAGAGCCTTGCATAGCATTATGGCCTACAGCAAACTGCAGTGTTTCTGTCTCCATACAATTACAGTGCTGTCTGTGTATTATAATGACATGTTATTGATTGTGAATGTTAATGCACAGAAATAGGCTGCTCTGATGGCATTGCGCCAGCATCACATTGTATTTAGGACAAGCAGCGTTTGTGCCCTTTGACTTGTCATGCTCCTTTCTACATTGCAATACAGAGCTGTCTTAGGATACAATAATGTGCATAGAGGGAATACAAAAATATGAGGCAGGACAACCACGGACTGCTAGTGAGCCCCAGACTATAATGGGCCAAACAGGGTTTCTGACATGCACCATTAAATATTATTTGTGTAAAAGAAAACTTTTTTACCAAGGTTTTGATATAGATAGAGGAGAGAACATAGATATTCTACTGCCATTTCAAGCTGAATAAATATCAATAAATGGAGCATCAGAGGCAGCAGATCTAATATTTTAATCATTCACATTTATATTATAACAAACTAAAGACACTAGGCCCAGCATAATGCCTCCATGTTTACGCTATGTTTACTATACTATACTAAAACCTGTGCAATGAATATTAATCTCCCTCCCTCACAAATTAAGCTTCTCAAACTAAATTTTGATTTTCAATGGCAATCAACATATTTAAAATACCTCCGGGTCAAAATAACTCCATATATACAAGACCTCTATAAGACCAACTATCATCCCCTATGGAAAAAGGTAACTGAAGATTTAGAGACATGGATGAAACAGGACATCTCCTGGATCGGCCGAAAACATGCTGTTAAAATGATTATTCTACCGGAGGTACTTTACTACTTTAGAACTTTACCAATTACATAGTAACATAGTAAGTTGGGTTGAAAAAAGACATACGTCCATCAAGTTCAACCATAATGCCTATATATAACCTGCCTAACTACTAGTTGATCCAGAGGATCAATAGAATTCCTATACCTAATTCAGATATCGAAAAGCTACAACAACAGGTTATGAAATTTATATGGAACTCTAAACCTCCCAGGGTTTCTAAAGCAACAGTGCTAGCACCAAGACAAAAGGGAGGCTTAGGTGCCCCAAACTTGGGGAAATATTTTCAGGCAGCCCAACTAGCATCCATCCCCTTGATGTATGCCAACCCTCCTCCAAAATGGATGACCATGGAGGAAACACTTATCCACCCGGTAAAGCTGACAGCAACCTTATGGTTACCCTATGTCTATAGACCGGATGGTGTAACTCCCATTTTAGAACATACACTAAGGGGCACATTTACTAATCCACGAACGTCCGAAAAGCGTCCGAATGCGTTTTTTTCGCAATGATCGGTATTTTGCGACAATTTGCGAAAGTCGTAATGGCTATGAAAAAGTTGCGACAATTCACGAAATTTGTAATGGCTATGAAAAAGTTGCGACAATTTACGGGAAAGTGGTAACGGCGACGAAAAAATCACAAAAAATACGAAAAAATTCGCAAAATGTTCGTTTTCCAATCCAAATTTTTCTCATTCGGATTTGGATTCGTGGATTAGTAAATCAGCCCCTAAGCGTCTGGGATAAGGTAAAATATAGAGCGAAACTATTTTCTCCTCATCACCCAGCAGTCCCGATACTTGGAAATCCCGAGTTTCTACCAGGACTAAACAAGGTGCCTTTCCAATGGTGGGAGGCCAAAGGTCTAACAGTATTGAGACACCTGTACGGAATCTCCAGCCCCTTGAATTGGGACAGATTCCAACAACTATACTCTCTTCCCCCGGTAGAACTTTTCAGATTTATGCAGGTGCAACATTATTTGAAATCCAAATTTAAAGGTACACGGGTACCACCTTCCACGTACCTAGAAACTATATGTACAAAATATCCATACTCGAAAGGAGTGCTCTCAAGGCTATACAATCTACTATCTGAGACCAGCCTCCCACAACCTTACCTTATGTAAAAGCCTGGGAAAAAGACTTGGGTCAAACATTAGAGGAAAATGAATGGTTTCAAATATGGGATCAAACAGCACATAACTCAATTAACACCTCTCTGCTTGAGGCAGGATATAAGGTTCTGCTACGTTGGTACTTGGTCCCATCCAGACTCCATAAAATTAACAACCAATGTGACCCACAATGCTTTAGAAAATGTGGAAGTGAAGGCACGGTTTACCATATATGGTGGCAATGCCCCAGGGTGCAGAGATTCTGGACCAGAGTTTATCAAATGATATATTCAGTTACAGGTATAAACCTGCCTAAATCTCCAGAACACGCACTATTGGGAAAGAAAATTCACAACACAAATAAAAACGCAAGGATGCTAATAAACCAAATCTTTACAGCAGCTAAATTAACAATAGCTAAAGTGTGGAAATCTCCACTTTTGCCCATACCACAATTAAAAAATAAGATTAACTGGATATTAGTTAATGAAAAATTAACTAGTACTCTTACAGACCGACAAGAACGGTTTAAAAAAATATAGGCCCCATGGATACAATATTCTGCCTTCCCTAGCTGAATAATACACATACCGGGTGCAAAAACTGCACGAGCCGGAATGTCATATGTGAAAATTTATATGCACTATTTTAATTTGGGTGCCCCTGTACTCTGCATAGTTTGGAAAATCTATGCATATAGGGCATCAAACTGTTCAGTAGACCTCTGGTGTTCCTATTTGGGGTGATTTTCCTTTGTATGCAAGAAATTATGTGAGATAAATGCGGCAAATTGCAACATTTTTAGTAGATTTTCTGAAATGTCATAGAAACCACTAGCTTTAGGAAAGGTTTGCAGATTGGTACTTTGGTGTATAAAAGACTCTTTACTCATGTTTGATTTGTCTGAACGTGTACTTTCCAAAAATATATGGTTTTCAGGGGTTACCCTACAATTCTGCAGTTTCTATCTCACATAAAACTGCCATGTGTTTATTAATTAGGTAAAGGTAAGCCATGAAATTAGTGTGCACAAGGTATATTTTGGGGTCTCTAAGTGCCATGTGCTTTGATAGACCTATGTACAGTGGGCATCAAACTGCTCAGTACACCTCTGGGGCTCATATTTAGGCTGTTTTATCTTGGTACCTAATGACCTATAGAAAATAAGATGCTGCATATTGGAAGTTTTGAGGTGATTTTTGCAAATGTAATAAAATCGGCAAACTTAGGAAAGCTTTGCGGCTTGGAGTAGAAAGACATGGGTACCCATTTTAGATTTCGGGGAATGTGTACTTTCCAAAAATATATGACTTTCTGGGGTGAGTACAAGTGAGAAATCTCCATAAAACTATATATATTTGGTATTGGCACGTTCAGGAGACATGAGACTTTCCAAATCAGTTGTATTTTTGTGCATAAAATAATTTTTGTTTCTGGTGTATGTGTTTATATTATGGAAAATATTTTTTAAAATTTTTTAGATGTTTAGAAGCCTATATCTTGTTACAGAATTGGAATTACTAAAAATTCCACCATATTTCGAAAGCTTAGGTTGTCCTGAAAAAAACGATATATAGTTTTCCTGGGTAAACTAATAGTCCCCCGAGGAAAAGCCCCTAAATTGAAACAGTGCAAAATGTTCAAAAACTGTCTGGCAGTAGAAGTTCCACTTTGTTCAAAATGGCTGGCAGTGAAAGGGTTAAAAAAACAGTTTATTCAGAGAAGAGCATTTTCAATAACATGGTGCCGATTGATAAAAACGTGAGTTTAGAACTTAATACAGAAAACAACACCCACATTCTGTTCATTCCAAACAGATTTTAAAAAAGGTTATCAATAACTCACCCTTTAAGAAATATGCTTAGAAAAATACCATAGGAATGAATAGAATGTCACTGAGTTTTTAGGTATGAAGTTGTAGCCTCACATTTTGAAACATCTGCCCCTTAAAGGGGTCCAATTATGTCAAGTCATGATTAAAAAGTCACAGATATTGCAGAAATGTATGTGAATCCAAACCAACTGCTACTGCAATAACCACAATAATTGGAAAGCATTATCCTACATGTACTCCAAAAAAGCATGGTTATCAAATGTTCTTTTCAAACTGCATTCAGTATTGAGAAGAGTGGGCGTGCCTTACCATCTACTATGTCATCTGAACACCCACAGCTCGCCCCCCCACCCCCATGCTGAGTTAGAGAAGTCAGACTGACAGAATGGCCAATTATAAACAATATTTCAATTGGTCTTATTTATTTGTTAGACTTTAATTATTTTCCTTCTTCCTTCCTTTTTAAATGGGGGTCACTGACCCCACCAGTAAAAATTACCTAAAGACATTAT
Organism: Xenopus tropicalis; assembly: GCF_000004195.4. Classification (NCBI taxonomy): domain Eukaryota; kingdom Metazoa; phylum Chordata; class Amphibia; order Anura; family Pipidae; genus Xenopus; species Xenopus tropicalis. The sequence continues at coordinate 76,708,064 of NC_030682.2, read as the reverse complement.
TTAAACCAAAATGTTGTATTTTTAAAAGGTAATCATTTTCATAGTGCTGATTTTCTCTACATACTATAAACAGAAACATAAGAGGTAATTTCTGAGGACAGGTCCCCTTTAAAGGGCACCTGTCACCCTAAAATATTTCCACCCCCCCCCCCCCCCACCAGAGGTGCAGGTTAATAAAGCCACACTCCAGGTAGAGGAAAATAAAGCACTAGGCCAGCTGCACAATCTGCCTTCACAAGTATGCATGTAATGAGTGAGTTTTGTGGCGCAACTGGCTGATCATTATGCGCGCGTGTGCCACAAGTGGCTGCTCATTATGCGCATGTGTGCGAGACATTGTAGGCTGATTTACATTTAGCGGCTCTTACGTCAGCTGCATAGTAAGTGAGTGAGGAGTTAGCAACATGGCCGCCCACACCAGGAGGGTAGCCCAGTGTTGGCGGGGGGATTTTTGGGGTCAAAATATCTTTTTGACACAACCACAGTGTGGGCTCTATTAGCTATATTGGACCACACCTGTGGTGGGGGAAACAATATAGGGGTGATAGATGCCTTTAATACATAAGAATTGCAAACTGGGGGCAACACAAACCAAGGCCCTGGCCTTGTCAGAACCATAACACCCCATTACCACCTCTTCTAATGCAACTCTTCACTTAATCAGCTATGTCTATGAAGCCCTCACAGCTGCTACTGCTAGCCCTGGCACTAAGCACTCAGCTTTTCGTAATATTTTATTGACAACACCAGGGGGTGCAAGTATGTATGTATGTATGTATAACTTTATTTATAAAGCGCCACAAGGGTACGCAGCGCTGTACAATCTTACAGAATACAGATTACACACAGGAAGGACAAGTGATATAATAAATAAATACAATAAATATATATATATATATAAGTGCCATGTGGTATAAGACACAGTAGGAAGGAGGTCCCTGCCCCGTAGAGCTTACAATCTAAGTGGTTGGGTAACATACAGGCACAAACTGGAAGATAAGAGTGCATCAGGTATGTGCATTTGCCCTTAAGCGCAGGACTGGGCAAAATAATGTTTTAGTGCCCCAGAAGGTAACAGCTGAGCTTTTTCTTAAAGAGAGTGGGTGAGTTTTCCCTACGGAGGGATTCAGGGATAGAGTTCCAGAGGTAAGGAGCAGCGAGATAGAAAGGTTTAAGACGAGAGAGTGCAGTGGGTGTGGATGGTGTAAAAACATGGAGGCTCTAAGAGGAGCGGAGGAGACGACCAGGAACATGCAGGGAGACCAGTGAAGAAATGTAGTGAGGAGCAGAGGAGTGAAGGGCTTTGAATGTCAGCAGAAGGATTTTGTAAGCTATACTTTGCTTAACAGGCAACCATGCAAGAGATCTTAATTGAGGCTGAACAGGTTCCCTCTTAGGAGAGAGCAGGGGATCCTGGCAGCAGAGTTTAAAATTGATTGCAGGGGAGAGGTGGGAGTCTGGCAGGCCGGTTAGTAGGAGATTGTAGTAATCTAAGCGGGAAAGGATAAGGGCATGTATTAGTGTTTTAGCTGTTACTTGTGAAAGAAAGGGGCGTATCTTGGCAAGATTGCGGAGGAAAAAACAGCAGGTTTTGGCAGTGTGATTAATATGGTTAAACAAGGAGAGTGACTGGTCAAAGATAACCCCAACGCAGCGTGCAGAATTTACAGGGTTGATGGTCATGCCATCAATAGTAATGGTGAAAGGAGGAGGAGGGCCAGGTTTGGGCGGGAAGACCATGAGCTCTGTTTTAGCTAGGTTAAGTTTGACCTGGCGTCGGTTCATCCCGGAGGAGATAGCCAGGAGGCAGTTACCAATCTGGGTTTGAACATCAGTGGTTAGTGCATGTGTGTCTAAATATATATATGGATGTCATCTGCATAGTGATATTTAAGACCAAAAGAAGAAATAAGGTCTCCTAAAGAGAGAGTGTACAGGGAGAACAGCATAGGACCAAGCACAGAGCCCTGAGGCACTCCCACACTAAGCGGAACCTGGCTAGAGGATTGCAAGGAGTGCAAGAGAGGTTACTTACGCCTGGTGACACAGGTGGCGGTGACAAGGACTGGCGGGAAGGTCCAGCTTGGTGTTCTAAAAAATATAAATAGTGCATAGACATAAGAATACATTGCAGAAAATGATAAATTGGCAGTTTTGTTAAAGGACAAGGAAAGGCAAAGTCACTTGGGGGTGCCAAAATGTTAGGCACCCCCAAGTGACTTAAATCGCCTACCTTTTACCACGGGCTGCTGACCCTGTTCGGAAAGAACAGCACCAGCCCTGGGTAGCTGCAACGATTCCTCCTTCCTGTCTCGCCACGCGCGCATGCGCAGTAGAATGAAAAGCCGAACTTTAACAGAGAAGTCGGCTCTTCACTCAACTGCGCATGCGCCGGTCGTGGGATCCCGGCAAAACGAAGCAGGAAGGAGGAAGCGCTCACTACAGGTACCCCGGGCTGGTGCGGTTTTCTCCTAACAGGGGCACCAGCCCGGGGTACAAGGTAAGCGATTAAAGTCACTTGGGGGTGCCTAACATTTTGGCACCCCCAAGTGACTTAGCCTTTCCTTGTCCTTTAAACAACTAGGCAAATAATATTTACCTAGAGACTGATCGGGGTCCGGTAGATCTGCCCCACTGATATCCGCTGCTCCTCTGCCTCTGGCGGCGTCTGCTGCCAGGTCTCTCACCTCTCCTGCGCTGTGGGCCTTTGGCGCTGCGCTTCAGCTACAAGTTCACAGAAGGCAACAAAAAAATGCTCAACAAGTTTTGAACACAAAGTACAAAGCCACACAAACATTCTGGATTTAGCAGAGATTCAAAAACAAGACAAAAACTATTAAAAAGCTACAGATAAATCACTTGCCATCATTAAAATGAGGCCTAACAGCTGCAGTTCATGGAATTATTTTTGAATAATGACGACCAATTGAAAATTTGCTTAGAATTAGCCATTCTATAACATAATAAAAATTAGCTTTAAGGTGAACCATCCCTTTAAATAGGGGACTTCAGCATGAAATAAGTGCTTTAAAATTCAAAATAAAAACTTACATCTCCTATCTGTGTCCATGAAATCGCCTGGCAGCCCTCCAAAGACCTCTTCACCAACAGCTTTCAGAAGGCGGCGTTCATAGGGCTTGAACTGGATGTTGAGGGCGCCCTTGCTCTCTCGGCCCCGAACCTCTTCTTCACACACCTCTTCAGGTTGCTGAAGCGCTTATACACCGTGTGGGGATCACTGTGTATGCTGCCTACAGCGCTCACACGATCCGCTACCCACTGCCACAGTTCTCTTCTTCCGGCAGCGGTGAGCTGACAGGACTTGGCACCAAACCGATAGTCCCATCGTTTCACGACTTTCGCCGAATTTTCCTCTATGGTGAATCGAGGCCCCGGTCTGTGGCTGGGCTGCCCCTCCTCCCTAGCCACCCCCCCTGCCCTGGCCAGTCCTAACTAAACAATCCCCCCCTGACCTTTAACTGCCCCCTCCCTCTAGCTGCCCCCCTGCACTAACTGCCGCCCCCCTCCCTCTAGCTGCCCCCCTGCACTAACTGCCCCCCCTCCCTCTAGCTGCCCCCCTGCACTAACTGCCGCCCCCCTCCCTTTAGCTGCCCCCCCTGCACTAACTGCTACCCCCTCCCTCTAGCCGCCCCCCTGCACTAACTGCCACCCCCTGCACTAACTGCCACCCCCTCCCTCTAGCTGCCCCCTGCACTAACTGCCCCCCCTCCCTCTAGCTGCCCCCCTGCACTAACTGCCTCCCCCTCCCTCTAGCTGCCCCCCCTGTGCTAACTGCCCCCCCTCCCTCTGACTGCCCCCCTCCCTGCGCTAACCCAGGCCACTTGGGCCTCCTCCCTCCCCCTTCCAAGGGTCTGGTGCCCTTTTCCTAACCTCCCATCTACTTTCCTCCCCCTGGGGTTCCCTGACTAATACCACCCCATGGGGCTCAAGACTTGCCTGAGTCTCAGCCCCCTCCTCCTTCTCCTCTTGGCCCCACTCAGGCAAGTCCTGGGCCCCCCCACCCCAACCCTCCTCCTCCCAACTCACCCCCCCACCTACCCCACCAACTGCCTCCCCAGCAGCCCCCCACCACTCCTCCACATCCTCCTCCCAACCCCTACTGTGATGGACCATAGCACAACAGCAAAAATCAGCAGCAGCAGCAGCAGCACTTTGCCTCCTCCTTTGGTTTCCATTAATGAAGTGAAGGAAAAAACGGGCGCTAATTCATTTAACATGGCCACTGGAGGACTTCCTGTTAACCCAAAAGAGAAATTGGCACCAAATTCTTGTAAAATGGTCGCTGGAGGACTTCCTGTTTCATTTAAAAAAAAAAAACGCCATTCATAGAAATGCATAGCCATTTAAATTTCTGAAAACGCAAATTTTTCATTTCTTGCACCTAGCAGTACAATATTTTTGTGGCGTGGATGACGTTTTTTGGTACAAAAATATAGTGACTTTTGGAACGCCAATAAGAAATTATTGCTGTTTTCCCGCCGTTTACGATCGTTCAATAGGAAACTTTTGTGGCCAGTGACTACAATAAATTGAAGGCAGAAATTCTTGCACGTCTGGGAGTGACAGCTGCAGTCTGGGCCCAAAGCTTCCACTCTTGGTCTTTTGTTCCAGACATGGCTGCCCGATCGCAGATGTTTGACCTGATACATTTGGCTCTGAAGTGGTTACTGCCTGGCATCAACTCTGCCATCCATAGTGTAGAGATGCTTGTAATGGATCACTTCCTGAGGGCTTTACCAGCTTCACTACGACGGTGGGTAAGTCAAAGTGACCCCCAGAATGTTGACCAGTTGACCCCCAGAATGTTGACCAGTTGGTCAGGATTCATTGAGGTCTGGCATGGTGCCAAGAGACTGGCGGATTGCTAATGTGGTGCCGTTATTTAAAAAGGGATCCCGTTCTCAGCCTGAAAACTATAGGCCTGTTAGTCTGACATCAGTAGTAGGAAAACTTTTGGAAGGGGTAATAAGGGATAGGGTACTTGAATACATTGCAGTTCACAATACTATTAGTTTGTGCCAGCATGGTTTTATGCGTAACAGATCTTGCCAGACTAATTTAGTTGCCTTTTATGAGGAGGTGAGCAGGAACCTTGATGCTGGAATGGCAGTTGATGTCATCTACTTGGACTTTGCTAAAGCGTTTGATACAGTACCTCACAGAAGGTTAATGATCAAATTAAGGAATATTGGCCTAGAACATAATATTTGTAATTGGATAGAGAACTGGCTGAAGGATAGAGTACAAAGAGTGGTGGTAAATGGAACATTTTCTAATTGGACCAGTGTGGTTAGTGGAGTACCGCAGGGGTCAGTCCTTGGGCCTTTGCTTTTTAACTTGTTTATTAATGACCTGGAGGTGGGCATAGACAGTACTGTTTCTATTTTTGCTGATGACACTAAATTGTGCAAAACTATAAGTTCCATGCAGGATGCTGCCGCTTTGCAGAGCGATTTGACAAAATTAGATAACTGGGCAGCAAACTGGAAAATGAGGTTCAATGTTGATAAGTGCAAAGTTATGCACTTTGGTAGAAATAATATAAATGCAAACTATCTACTGAATGGTAGTGTGTTGGGGGTATCCTTAATGGAGAAGGATCTAGGGGTTTTTGTTGATAACAAGTTGTCTAATGCCAGGCAGTGTCATTCTGTGGCTACTAAAGCAAATAAAGTGCTGTCTTGTATAAAAAAGGGCATTGACTCAAGGGATGAGAACATAATTTTGCCCCTTTATAGGTCCCTGGTAAGGCCTCACCTTGAGTATGCGGTGCAGTTTTGGGCTCCAGGCCTTAAGAAGGATATTAATGAGCTGGAGAAAGTGCAGAGACGTGCAACTAAACTGGTTAAGGGGATGGAAGATTTAAACTATGAGGTGAGACTGTCGAGGTTGGGGTTGTTTTCTCTGGAAAAGAGGCGCTTGCGAGGGGACATGATTACTCTGTACAAGTACATTAGAGGGGATTATAGGCAGATAGGGGATGTTCTTTTTTCCCATAAAAACAATCAACGCACCAGAGGTCACCCCTTTAGATTAGAGGAAAGGAGCTTCCATTTGAAGCAGCGTAGGTGGTTTTTCACGGTGAGGGCATTGAGGTTGTGGAATGCCCTTCCTAGTGATGTGGTAATGGCAGATTCTGTTAATGCCTTTAAGAGGGGCTTGGATGAGTTCTTGATCAATCAGAATATCCAAGGCTATTGTGATACTAATATCTACAGTTAGTACTAGTGGTTGTATTTATAGTTTATGTATGTGAGTGTATAGATTGGTAGGTGTGGGTTAGGTGTGCTGGGTTTACTTGGATGGGTTGAACTTGATGGACACTGGTCTTTTTTCAACCCTATGTAACTATGTAACTATGTAACTATGAAAGATACATTGCTGCTGGAGAACTTAGTAAGCCACCGATTGCAGAGCAGTTCTCCAATACCACACAGATCTGGTACAACTGGTTCAAAGTTAAAGGACAATGGAGATCAGCTTGGCAATAGACAGCGGTTTGATAATACATTAAAATGTTTCAAATGTTTTGAATATGGACATGTGTCTAAAGACTGCCCTTTAAATGTTGAGCCTATGCAATGTGATATGAGTTACAGCGGTAAACCCTACTATTTGCTTACAAAAAAGGCAGGTGCAGAAGTTGTTATGTGGGGAAACCACAATGGTGTACCATAAAAGTAAACGGGAAAGAGGTACAAGCATTACTTGACTCAGGGAGTATGGTAACCCTAGTAACCAGGTCCCTTGTGCCCCAAAGTAATGTTAATCATGCAAAACAAGTGGGAGTTGTCTGTGTACATGGAGATAGACAGGATTATCCTACCGCCCAAGTCACCCTGTCTACCCCATCTGGGTCTATGGATTACCAAGTCGGAGTGGTTTCCCAGCTGGCACACAAAGCGGTTTTGGGGAGAGATTTTCCTTATTTTCTGAATTTATGGGCATTTGTTAACTATAAATCACAAGAGTCTTTAAGGGGTACAAATGACCTTAAATATGTATTTCTCTTTGCTGATGTGCAGCCTGATGAGGTATTATGTAGCGAGGTAGGCTGCAAGGCCCCAACCCCTTTCCAGGTTTTGGTAGGGGATAGCACAAGCAGTGATACTGAGCCCCACATGTCTGATGAACCTGATAGGGAATTAGCTGACTTAGAAGTCAGCCCCATTAATTTTAAGAGTGCACAGTGGGAAGATCCCACTTTTCTGGAGCGTAGGCGTAATGTTCAGGTGACAAATGGTGTTAGGAATAACCCTTAAGAAGCCTTAACATATGTTAACCTACTAAAGCCATGGAAAGACAGGGAAGTCTTAAAGGAGAAGGAAAGGCTAATAAAGAGTTAATCTCAAGCTGCAGGCATACCTTCAGTTGTCTCAATAGTGCCCTTAAGTCTCCCCATATTTCACCTATTCAGATGATCAGAAGCCAAACAGGAAGAAAAAACGCTGAGCTGTGTAAAGAAAGTTCCCATAATGCCTCACTCCTGCACAGACACCCAGACCAAGTGAACATGCTCAGTTAGTAAGACTATGGGGCTGATTCATTAAAACATGAGTCCGAATCCCGAATCGGAAAAATTTGGATTGGATACGATAATTTCTGAAGATCGCAAATATCACGAAAATACTTCCGAAAAAAACATATTAGTCACGATAATATTGTATTGGCGATCCGAAAGTCCTGAAGTTTTCGTACTGAACGATTGTAAACAGCGGCAAAACCTTTCTGAATTTTTCGCGCAAGCATACGATAAAGTTGCGCGGGCGTACGAAAAAGTGCAAAAATATGCTTGGAGCGGTCGAATGAATGGTCTGTTCGTGTCTTAATAAATCTCCCCCTATGAGTCAGCTTCCTGCTGATTGGCTCAGATCCACAGGAGCAGGAGAGAGGAGACAGCAGGCAGCTGCGTGTCTCTGGCACATGAATTAAATACACAAGAAATCTTTTCACAGAGAAGTCAGTGCAGCATTTCTGTGAGTGCGTATGGCTGTATTTACATAGACCTTTCTGATAAAGCTTACTTAGTTCTTTCTCCTTTAATGGCAACACAGTCTCCAGACTCTCCGATTGACATGAAAGAAGCACCAGAGGTTAATATAGCAGACACCCTGTCAACTCCCCAAAAGTGTGAGGTCAGAGAATTTGTTAACCGTAACAAGGATGTTTTCTGAGCTATGCCAAGGCGAACTAAAATAATTGAGCATGACATTATTACAGAACCGGGTACATCTTAAACCATACAGAATACCAGAAACTCGTACAGAGGTTGTTAGCAGAGAGATAAAGAAAATGCTGGAGCTTGATGTGATTGAATCCCAAAGTGAATGGAGTAGTCCCATTGTCCTTGTCCCAAAACCCAATGGGGAAATTAGGTTCTGCTATATATAAATTTGATGCTTATCCCATGCCCAGGGTTGATAAGCTGATAGAGTGGTTAGGCAAAGCACGATACCTCACAACTATTGACCTAACAAAAGGTTATTGGCAGGCACCTCTTACAAAATAAGCAAGGGAAAAAAATGCATTTTCCACCCCAGATGGGCTGTTCCAATATAAGGTCTTACCTTTTGGGCTATATGGGGCCCCAGCAATCTTTCAAAGAATGATGGACCAAATTCTAAAGCCCCATGGTCATTATGCTGCTGCCTACCTTGACAATATAGTCATTCATAGCAGAGATTGGGAATCACATCTACCAAAAGTTCAAGTGGTGGACTCAATTAGAAATGCTGGTTTAACTGCCAATCCCACAAAATGTACTAATAGGCTTGAAGAGGCCAAATACCTGGGATTCTCAATAGGAAGGGGACTAGTTAAACAATAAGTCACAAAGGTGGAATCTATTCAAAATTGGCCAAGGCCTTCCACCAAGAAACAAGTCAGGACATTTATGGGCTTAACTAGCTACTACAGAAGGTCCATACCTGACTTTGCTACTATTGCCAACGCTTGAACAGACCTTACTAAAGCAAAAGCCACTGTAGTGGTACGGTGGTCAACAGAAGCTGAAGAAGCTTTTGTCAAATTAAGAGAAGCCCTCTGTGCCCATCCAGTTTTGGTGGCACCTGATTTTAGGAAGGGATTTATTGTGCAAACAGATGCCTCAGATGTTGGCTTAGGAGCGGTTCTGTCACAAGAGATTAATAGTGAGGAGCACCCAGTTTACTATTTGAGTAGGAAACTTAATTCCCAGGAGAGGAATTTTTCAATTGTAGAAAAAGAATTTTTAGCCATAAAATGGGCTCTAGAATCCCCAAGATATTATCTGTTGGGCAGACAGTTTAGGCTTATTACAGACCATGCCCGCTTACTTGGATGAGCCAAAACAAAGACAAAATGCAAGGGTTACTAGGTGGTTCCTGAGTTTGCAACCCTACAGTTTCACTGTGGCACACAGGGCTGGAATTAAACAAGGCAATGCTGATGGGCTCTCAAGGTTATATTACCGTATATACTCGAGTATAAGCTGAGTTTTCCAGCACTCAAAATGTGCTAAAAAAGGAACCCTCGGCTTATACTCGAGGCAAGGAGAAAAGGCAGGACCATATTACCTCTCCAGCCATTGGGCGCACCGGACTGTTGTGGGCATATACATAAAGGACCCTCGAATCCATCACTGTCTGCCATCCGATCCTTGCTATTATACTAATGCGCGCTGCCTGACCTCTTAACTGCCGGTGTGCCCGACGCTACCTACAACCCTACTGACAGCGAGATGCAACTGACACATGTCACACACGCGCACGCGTCACGCCGCGCGCGTCACGTTGCGCGCACGGGGGTGATGCGCTTGCGTGTGCGGCGTGTGCCGGTTGCATCTTGCTGTCAGTAGGGTTGTAGGTAGTGTCGGGCACACCGGCAGTTAAGAGGTCAGGCAGCGCGCATTAGTATAATAGCAAGGATCGGATGGCAGACAGAATGGATTTGAGGGTCCTGTATGTATATGCCCACAACAGTCTCCAGTGCAACTATAACTCACGCACGTCAATTCTGGAACACACTTAAGCAGGAACTGAGTGTGTTTTCCTACTAGTAGCATCATTCAGTCGCAATTGCAGGGTATTATTGGTGGATAATAAAGACCCACATGTTGAACCCAAGTAAGTGTTCATGTGTAGCATAAGTGTACTGAACCAGCTATAGTGATAGGGAATAATGGCATCATAGGCCTATCAGACCCTTGTATTAGCAGATTCTCGCCCATACGTACATGCTCACAACTTTCATGTGCAGGTGTGTTAAAATAAATGGATGCCTAGGCTTATACACGAGTCAATAAGTTTTTCCAGTTTTCTTAGGTAAAATTAGGTACCTCGGCTTATATTCGGATCGGCTTATACTCGAGTATATACGGTACTTAATGTCTCTCATCCCTCTAGGTCTGAGCTGGGTGGGGGGATGTGTAATAAAGTGGCTGTGTTAGTTGTAGATGGATGATATGTTTCTCCCAGGGTTTTGCATAGTGGGTACCCTGGAACATGGAATAATTAATCACATACCCAGCCCTTTAATACAGACCTTAGCAGCAAGGTAATTGCTGCAGCTGACAGCCTAAAAAGACTCCAGTGTGGGGAGGGGGAGCTCTATTCCCCTCTACACAGGTAGCAGGAGTTGCACTGCATGGGAAAAGTACTGATGATCTGTGATTGTCCTTGTTTTCTTTTGTTAAATTGGAGTTGGAAAAGCCACCCAACTTGTAGTTAGGCTGTCAACTGTGTTTAGCCAGTGCTCTGGTACAAGGGTTTATTTTGTGTTTGTTACTGAAGTTTTGTAACAAAATAAACTGCAGGCACTTGCCATTAAGAGAACAACTTCTGTGACTGCTTTGTTTACCCTAAAAGACTGTGGGAAGTGGCCCTAAGACACTGACCCTGATACCCCTGTAGTGTCACAAGGTAATAAAAATAAGTAAAGAAGTGATCAGAAAAGACCAACAGAAAAGTCAGACTTTTGTTGTCATTCTGAATGACTCACATTCTCCCCCACCTGGGCTTGGTAAAACATAAGCATTAGCTTGGCAGGAACATGCAGCACTTTTATATATTGCAACTAGGAATAATTCTTGAATAAGGGATCACCAGAAGAAAAAGATGACAATAATTACTTAACAACTGACTGAGAAGTATACTAAACTAAATTCTCATATAGCGTTAAATACCCAAGAAGTATGTACTGTCCATGGTGCTGGATTAGATATACATTATCTTACATTCAGGAATCTTCATTTTCATGCTTTTGGTAGACTTTTTTCAATAATAAATCCTTAAGAGGTGCAGATAAAACAAAAACATTGCCAATAAGTGTGTATCCACAAAATCTTGCATCTTACAAAACATTTACTGATAATTATTCCTACTAAACTGATTAGTATAGCTTCTTTCAAGCAGGTTATTTACTGATTACTACTATACTGTACATTAGTGATGAACGAATGTGTGCAGTTCCAATTCGTCCAAAAATTTGCAAAACTCCTGAAAAATTTGTGAAACTCCAAAAAACTTGCAAAATGTGGGTACCACGTGACTTTTTTTTGATGCATCTGCAACTTTTTAACACAACCATCATGTGCAACTTTTTTTGCATTGCAACTTTTTTCTCACTCTAACTACATTAAAGTCAATGGCCATTTTTTTCACAGGGAATAAATGCCTGGTGAAAATAATTGCTCATCGCTACTGTACATTTAATAAATAAGCAGCAATATTAGATTTTTCATCCAAGTTATGGTGTGAAGGATAGCAGTATATCTGTCATAGAACTTGAGAGAGCAAAACCACACCTGTTAATGCACAGCGCACTTCTGCCCAAGGTCTGGCTATACAAGATGCAGAGAGCAGCATTGCCACTCCCTAACTTGCACATCTGAATATCGTTCAAGGTAGATGACAGGAGGTGTATTATGGTACATGTGGCCTACTTTTTGCATTCATGTGAAAATAACCATTGTTCCAAAAAATTGTTTATTGTCTTCGTTTCACAACCTAGAAGCACGATGATTTGTTTACAAGAACAGAAACTTACTAAAGGACAAAAATTACAAAATTAAATTTACAAAAATGTGTGCATAGGGACCCAATAGGTTGTTAGCACCCCAACCAACATACTCATGGGGGCTGATTTACTAACCCACGAATCCGACTCGAATTGGAAAAGTTCCGACTTGAAAACGAACATTTTGCGACTTTTTCGTATGTTTTGCGATTTTTTCGGATTCTGTACTAATTTTTCGTTACCAATACGATTTTTGCGTAAAAACGCGAGTTTTTCGTATCCATTACGAAAGTTGCGTAAAAAGTTGCGCATTTTTCGTAGCGTTAAAACTTACGCGAAAAATGCGCAACTTTTCGCGTAAGTTTTAACGCTACGCAAAATGCGCAACTTTTTACGCAACTTTCGTAATGGATAGGAAAACTCGCGTTTTTACGCAAAAATCGTATTGGATCCGAAAAATTCGTAAAGAATCCGAAAAAATCGCAAAGTACCGATCATTACGAAAAAAACGCAATCGGACTCCATTCGACCCGTTCGTGGGTAAGTAAATCAGCCCCATGGTGTTGTCAGATCTAACTAGCTCTGACTAGCTGAATCCAGCTGAGTCTCAGCAATCTGTAATGCACCACTGACAGACTGCATGGTTAAGTTTATGAGGCACAATAATAAACTATTTATAACACACAAAAGTGTATCAAAAAAATAAAACATATTTGTGAAAAATGAATTTTCAAGCATCCTCTAACTTTCATAGATTTCATAATAGCGATAGCTCCCCTTTAAAGTTGTGATATCATAACTATGAGACCACTCCATAACTGACCTACTGCATGATTTATGTAATGGGAGTTGTGTCCAATGTGTTATTATTTGTTATTTAAAAATAATAATAATTATGTAATAATAATGAACCCTGTTTCAGTTTCTTTATAAACCTGGTTATTGCTGAGAAAAGAAATAGGTTTCTATTTCAGAGGATGTATTTTCATGTTTTATTAGAAACCCTCTTACCATTAACTATTGAGTACAAATTTAAAAAATGGCAGCATAACAGAAAACTATTAATAATTAATATAACTATTAATTTAAATTGAAATGAACTATTGTTTAGAACTTTCAAATGCAGGATTTTGATGAGGTTAGTGGAGTTAAATGATTGCATCATTTATAGAGAACCTTTCCAGAGATCAGACTCTGATATTATCCTTTGCAGAAATAAGCTTGATATTTGGTTTTCAAAAAATGTTTTCAGGATATGCAGTACAGGAAATATACTGTTCTGTCTTCTTTTATTTCCTTCTGTTCCATCTCTTTGTTCAGCTTCACACCAGTCAAATAAAAGAGGTAACAGACCATGGCTTAGCTGAACAAAAGAGGAAAGTTGTATTAAGCAAAATGCCCTGATTGAGTAGATGTGGAGGGGAGGCTACCATTTGAACATTTCACTGCTGTGGAAAAGGCATTGTAAATTATGAACACAGTATGTTCTATGGCTGTTGTTCATGATGAATTGGGTAAATTAGCATTCAGTAACAAAAAAGCATTGTTAATTATTATAATTTTATGTGTTACAGCAAGACGTTTCTAGCCCAGTTAGCAGTGCTGTTATTTGTAACAAAAATAGGGGCCAATTCACTTAAGTGCGATAACATTTATTGCATGCTCTTTTGCATTAAAAAGCATGCGATAAATAAGTACCAATTCATCAAAGTCATTTTGCATGCGTTAAAAGCACTATTGCATGCGTTAAAACGCATTCGTTATTTACCTTTGCATTGCGTTAATTCTCGCATTGATATAATACTAACGCATGATTCCCAAACACATATGAAGCATTAAATGTGCTAAATATCGCATTAGTCTGTGCGAAAATTAAATCTCTGAAGAAAGCGGCTCGCAAAGCACCATGGTTAGCCAGAAAGTGGATAAAACTCGAACTTTATTTACATCCTGACGTGATTCGTGCGTACCCGCACTTAATCATAGGCATGCATTCTGAGACAGTAACATGCTATATAAAGCCTATCAATTAATGACATCACATTTTTTTCTTCTTCTTCTCTTTATGTGTATAAAAAAGAAACAGAACAAAATACTTCTGAAAGTACACAAGGCAGAGCGGCCACCGATTGGGGGATTATGTCCCTAAATGAAAGACTATCTGAATTTATAGACATTTTGTTGCAGCCTTTAGTGTTGCATTTAACTTCATATGTTCGTGACACAAAACATATTTTGCAGATTTTAGGGGATTTTGAGTGGCAGGACGGTTTTTCTTGGGGCACGATAGATGTCACGTCTCTTTATTCCTGCATCCCCCATGAAAAAGGTTTGCAGGCTATTTCTTATCACTTGGATAATTATAGTTCATATGATAGCGCTCTTAAGGATTTTATTTTGGATGCTGTTTTATATTTATCGACGCACAATTTTTTCAAATTCGAGGGTGTCTTTTACCTCCAGAGATGCGGGACCTCGATGGGTGCTAAATTTGCGCCCACGTATGCCAACTTGTACATGGGTTAGTGGGAGGAATCCTGCATCTTTGGTGGTGAGGCACCTTTGTTACAGCACGTGGTGTTATATAGGAGGTTTGTGGATGACCTCCTTTTTGTATGGAGGGGCACTGAATATGCTTTTTCACAATTTGTGCAATTTTTGAATATGAATGATTTAAATTTAAAATTCACAAGCGAGTATGGTAAAACTCGGATCACATTTTTGGACCTTTAATTAAGGTGTCACAGTGGGTCTGTTGTAATTGATGTCTATAAGAAGTTCCCCTTGTGTGGGGAAGTCCCTTTTGAGGGCTGACTTTTGTCATCCAGGACATTTGTTCAAAGGGATTCCCTTAGGACAGTTTTGTCGATTAAGGAGGAATTGCAGTACTGAGGCCAGTTTCGTTAAGCAATCCTGTCAGTTAAGGGACCATTTTAAGTCGGGGTTACACTATGAAACACCTTTTACCAGCCTTTGAGAGAAAGCTTTATATGGATAGGCGGCTTCTGTTGTGTAAAACATCTGGGGAGATGGCTGGTGGGGTTCGGGGGGGGGGGCCCTTTGTGATGGAGGGCAAAAAAGATGTTCCCATCTTTGTGACTACATATAGTAGGCAATTTTATAGGATCAAAAAAATCATTCAAAATTTGTTACCAGTTCTCTTTAATGACCCCCAGTTAGCCCCTGTGGTAGCGGATGGTTGTAGATTTGTTTCACGTAGAGCCCCCACTTTGGGCAATTATTTATCTCCAACAGTCTTGAAATCAGCGAAAGCTAAAGCTACATGGCTTGACATTAAGGTGACATATCCTTGTGGTGCGCAGAGATGTATTACGTGCACATATGTCAAGCGTTCCACTGTTTTTGAAAGCACTGTGACCAAGTGTTCATTTGATATGCGCTTTTACACTAATTGCAACACACACCATGTGGTCTACTTGCATGAATTGTTCCCTTCAGTATGTGGGCTGTACTATTCGTCCACTTAAACATAGGATGCGGGAACATATTGCACATATTGTTGCAAAAAAAGTAATAGTCCAGTTTCTAGGCACTTTATTGACTGTTGCAATAGTAATGTTGCTTTGCTGCAGATTCAGGTCATTGACAGGGTGTTTCCAGATGAACGAGGCGGAAATCTGTGGACAAAACTTTTGCAGAGGGAAGTGGATATTTACATTGGGCATGCGCCATCCACATGGTTTAAATTCTATATTTGATATTAATTGTTATGTTCCCTCAAAGTGATGCTGCCAGAGAATTGTATATGTCATGTTAGTCTATCTTTCTTTATTTCGTTCTGTTTCTTTTTTATACACATAAAGAGAAGAAGAAAAACAAATGTGATGTCATTAATTGATAGGCTTTATATAGCATGTTACTGTCTCAGAATGCATGCCTATGATTAAGTACGTGTACGCACGAAACACATCAGGCGTTCTGGGTTTTTAAGGATGTAAATAAAGTTCAAGTTTTATAAATTTTCTGGATGAGCATGGTTCTTTGTGAGCCGCTTTCTTCAGAGATTTGAGTTTGCTCCCTTGGGCTACGGGTTCGGGGCTCCAAGCACCCGAACCAAATTTCGGCATCGGTGAGTGTGTGTATGTTTATGTGATCTTCACTGCATGTGTACTAGCATTTGAAATATTTGGTGAGGGACCTGGGGTATATACACCTAGGTCAACACCTGTTTTAGGTAAAGATTTTTGTCTTTAACTTTGACCCCTTTTATAAATTGTTTAATTAAACTGTGCTAGCACACTATATATATAAACTTTACTAAATTGGGTGTATTCTTGCGTGAAAATTAACACCTACTTGGGGCAGACGGTACTTAAAGAAAATTGTGGTTCGTGAGCTTTTGGCAACACAACATGGACTTTACAGTGGGATTTTTTCAAGTATGTGTTGGCCCTAGAGTGATGCATCCTCCAGTTTTCAGGGAAATGGTATTTTTCAGAAAAGTAGTTTTCCAAAAGTAATGGTTATGTGCGTTAAATGGTGCGCTAATATAGCACGCGGTGAAATATATCGTGCGCATCAGGAAATAACGCACACGGCGGAAAATAGCGCAAGAAAAACGCTCATCGCATTCTACTTTACCCATTTCTTGGATTAAAATATTTGCTAATCCTTCAAATTTCTACTCAGTACATTTAAGGCACAATGCTTTACTCATGTTTTAAAAACAAGTTGAGACAGAACTAACATTAAACATATGAAACATAAAAAAGTCTAATTTATATTTAAAAAAAAAAAGAAACTGTTAAAAACACTGAAAAATAATATATAGTCACTAGAAAAGTGGACAAGAGAAGCCACATTGTGGTTTTGGATAAAAAACAAATATATTACAGATTGCTTTTTGTGGCCAGGGGTATATTTCCATCATCTCACTAAGATTCATAGACAAAAGCGACCCCCTCCTGGACGTCCCATTGTGGCAGGTATAGGGTCTCTGTGAGTGAAATTACGTGAATTTATTGACTACCTTCTCCAACCTTAGTGCTGAGCTCATTGAAAGATAGTGGGCATGTACTTCAAGTGTTTCATAATTTTGACTGGCAAAACTCTTATAAACAGGCTTCAATTGATGTTTGTTCACTTTACTCTTGTATACCTCATGAACTGGGTTTAAAAGTAATTGAATATCACTTATGTTGCTATAGCATATATGATAATGATATTATATATTTTATTTTGAAAGCAATTTCTTTTTTATTTGCACACAATTATTTTTTGTTTGACCAGAAATATTATCTTTATGTCTGCCTTACCGCCATGGGCCCTAAATTTGTCCCCTCTTTTGCAAACTTATATTTAGAATGGTGGGAGGACAAATATATTTTCATTAGTAGTAAATAGTGGTAACCCTTCTAAAGGACAAGGAAAGGCTAAGTCACTTGGGGGTGCCAAAATGTGCCAAAAGCTGAGAAAACAGCACCAGCCCGGGGTACCTGTAGCGCAGCTCTTCCTCCTTCTGCCTTTGCTTTTGGAAGGACTTAGGACAGGCGCATGCACAGTAGAGTGAAAAGCCGACTTCTCTGTTATAGTTCAGCTTTTCACTCTACTGCGCATGCACGCGCGAGCGATACAGGAAGGAGGAATCGATGCAGCTACCCTGGGCTGGTGCTGTTCTCTCCGAACAGGGGCACCAGCCCGGGGTAGAAGGTAAGCGATTTAAGTCACTTGGGGGTGCCTAACATTTTGGCACCCCCTACTGACTTTGCCTTTCTTTCTCCTTTAAAAACTGCATATTGATCATATTCTTCTGGTCTGGTAAGACACTAGTTTCGGTTTGAGGAATTTACACAGTACATTAACACTTAAATTTGAAGTTTAAGCATATTTTTCATGAGAACACTATAAATTTTCTGGATATAACCTTAAAGTCTGTTGCTGAGCTACAATCTCCAACATACAGTCCAGAAAGAACTTTTGAATGTTCAGGTATGGGATCTATTATCCAGAATGCTTGGAACCTGATGTTTTCTGGATAAGGGGGTAACTTATATCTACTAAAAACACATTTTTAGGATCATTTTGTCACCAGTATTAATGTATGTTAGCTAAGTTTTATTATTACAGAATAAAAATGGAATTATCTGCTGAAAATGGAATCTGTGGGATATATAATTGGTGCTTTTTTTGATATCAGGCTTCTGAATAATAGGTTTCATACCTGTATATGGCATCCTTACAAAGAAGAATATAGTAAGTGTAGTTGCCCTTAGAAACAAAATAGAAATTGTTTTTAATCAGTCTGCTACCAGTTAAAAAATAAAAGGAAACATTTAATTGGTTGCTATGGGCACCTAATTTAACTAGCACCTAATTACATCAGCCACAGATAGATATACTGTAGATAGATAGATAGAGGCGCATCACTTGCCAGAAGTAATAAAAAGATATACATACATCTTTGTTCCAAGGCCAAGGTTTGTATGCCTTCCTCATATCTGCCTTTGTTTAAGACTGTGTATTTGTAAGACATAATTCTAAGTAGGAGTAAAACAATATATCAGAATCTAAAATGGTGTAATGTGACAAGTTACAGCCAAGCAGTAAGTCTACAAATAAATAACAGTATAAATAGGTATGCATCCATAGTAATTTATATACTACATAAAATCACAGTTTGAAAATGTATATGCATGGTAGGAAAAGTGAGAGATTTGCTCCCCACTGTTTTAGGAATAAAACCCTTCCCAAGAGGAGTCTCAATGACAATACAATTAATAAAGCAGTTAAGGTGTTAAAGGACAAGGAAAGGCAAAGTCACTTGGGGGTGCCAAAATGTTAGGCACCCCAAGTGACTTTAATCGCTTACCTTGTACCCCGGGCTGGTGCCCCTGTTAGGAGAAAACAGCACCAGCCCAGGGCACCTGGGGCGATGCGCTTCCTCCTTCCTGTATCGTTAAGATGTGACTGCGAGTTAGGCACATGCGCACTCTACTGCGCATGCGCGCGGCGATACAGGAAGGAGGAAGCGCTGCAGGTACCCCAGGCTGGTGCTGTTCTCTCCCAACAGGGGCACCAGCCCGGGGTAAAAGGTAGGCGATTAAAGTCACTTGGGGGTGCCTAACATTTTGGCACCCCCAAGTGACTTTGCCTTTCCATGTCCTTTAAGTGGCAGAACTACAGTCTGCGTTTGGCATGCCAGGATGCTAGTTGTTGCCCACATTACAATATTGAGTTTATGTGAGAAAAGTGTTAACAGAGCTATTATTCTGTTCTTTATGTTAGCAGGTTGTAAATAGGCTCTTTTGCTGCAAGTTTCTTGAGACAAATCATTTGCAGTGAAAGATGTAATCAATAAGTTTCTTGTACATGACTTCAAGCCAGTTGCAGAACACTGCATAATTGAGCTTTGTAATGCGTGAGCACTTCTTGAAGTCGCACAATTTCTCTAATGGCCTTTCATGTATTAAAACTATTTTTAAGACCTTTGGTAGAACAGAATGAATTACATGGTGGTTAATGAAAGCTGGAAGGGTGATGATAGGTAGGGTTAATATGTGTTCTATGTAAATCTTTACATTTGTTTTCACATATTTATAAAATATTTTAAAAGCATATTTATGTATGGCATTGTTAGCACATAACAGTGGTCAAGCAGTTTGGGTGATTTAAGCTTTAATGACCACACGTGTACAGATACATTAAAGAGACAGTTTTGACAAACAGTGCTATGGCCTGTCTGATCTGCCAATGATCTTGCACATATTAAAGTTCTAAATTTGGACTCACATGGACATGTTTATTTAAATAACATAACAATAACGTCCTGTAGGTCAAGTTTGATTACACCATGGTCCCCAGAATTATTAGATTTTAAGGACAAGTTGAGGAATTGCAAAATGTTTAACAAACATCTGTTTTTGTGATTGGGTTGCTTATTTTACTTAACGGAATCATATAAGGTTAGGCTGATACATTTAAATATCCACTTTTTGGCAAAGTCACCATAAGAGAGGATCTTTGCATGATTTGGCCACCCATTATAGGATCAAATAAACCTAATCCAATCATATCCTACTTTGGGCCTACAGGGACTCGTTTGGTGGAGATTACATCTATGTGCCAAAGTGGTCCTCACCTAATGGGATTGCCATACCTGCCTTATGGATATTGGTTGGACAAAGCCTCCCACAAGCTCCCTAGGCCAAAAAGCTGCTGAGTCTGTAGCTTTTATCAGCCCTTTACTAATATATTTTGTTTGGCTACATCAATATTTTAGCTACACCAATATTAGCCCAGCACTCTTTTTATACTTAGCTAATTAGGATGTTTAATTTTTGTTTGGAGCAATATATGCCATAACTCATTTTTTCTAAATAGATATCATCTTAAAAACATACATTTTGCCTTAGTCGCCTTAGCTGATGCCTTACCTTTTAGGAGAGCCATCCATAGCAATCCATAAAAAACAATAAAATGTTTGTTTTTTAACCAGCTGACCAGAAAAAGCTTATTACTGATTGTTTGCTGAAGGTTGCTAGACAATTAGCAGGATGTGTACCTTTTGTTGCAGTTATCTTTGACCAGTGTGCTAGTAATAATAAATAAATAAATCTGAAAAACTAAGGCAAATATTGCTTATTTTAGTATATAACCCTCTGTGAGCCACTCAGCTTAGTAAACCTAACTGGTAGAGTATGAGGGTGAGGGTTTATAGTAATTTTACTTTTCTATATATGTTTGTTAAAATATGATACATTCAACTAACCAGTTAAGGGGGGTTTTGCTAACATTCAGATTGTTGTGGTTTTTCATTGTTTAGAAACTATGACTAATCTATGTCTATGAAGATTTTCATTCATCCAGGTCATGGTATATCTAGTATAAATAAATTTGAAGCAACTGGACTTGTATAGTAATCATTGAAGACGTTTCGCTACTCATCCGAGCAGCTTCTTCAGTTCAACTGACTGGTATGGAAAGTCCTCAGCATATATACTCTTCCACTAATCCAATCACAATGGCACTTTGTAACTCTTCAGAGAGGTGACATCTGAAACTCAGAGAGGTGTGAATGCTGTGGAGTTACTTTGAAAGGATTACCAAAGTATCATGCAACTCTTCAAAGCAGAGTTGCATGAATGGATGTGTGAAGAGTTCTGAAACTGCTGGGGTACAGCTGTTAGAACAGCATTGTATGTAGCAGACAGAAGTCCCCCGCCTCTGTTTAGGTGTGGTTTCTCCACTTTGACATGAATGGCCTCTTTTTACACCTCTTTCAAACCAGCGGTCTTCTTTGTCCAAAATTTGGACGTTGCTATTTTCAAGAGTGTCCCTTGTCAAAAATATTCTTATCCCACAGAAAGGTTGACAAGTTCTCAGACTGAAAAGCCTGCTGTTATATGAATCAAGAGGACTGACCACCAGCTGTGAGGTTTGACTTGGAAGTCTTAGCTCATGCAGTGGGTGTTTTGCATGGACATTCATTCATAAAAAAAGTTCTCTGGATCAGTAGCAATTTGGCACAGCCCATCTACTGCAATGAACCAAGACTCTTTGTTATTGGTATGTAGAGAAACAGCAATAGTTCAAAAAAGCAGTTAGAGAACAAATATGCTAAAGTTTTCTTAAATTTATCTTAACATCACTGGGTAGAAGACTTTAAAAATGTGTTTACTTAATGTTTTGTATATTTTTTAGTAACTTGGTTAAAGCGACTATTTAAGCAAAAGCATGATAGCCTTCCAACACTGGCAAAGGCTAATTATACAGTATGGAGATATGCTGCATGTACCAGGCTTTTTTTCAATGTGGGCAAGGAAAACAGGACATAATTTTGTCATCCCTTTACTCAAATAAATGCTATGTAGAATACATATATATATTCCACTGTACAATAATATATTTGATAATGTACCCTTCGTCTGTAGGTTTAATGTACATTTGAAGTCACGTAAGAATTCCATCTATAAAACATGGGGTTCAGTAATAAAAATTCTTAGTTTGCCCACATCACCCATATTTATTTAACCCATAGCAACCAATCAGATGTCTGTTTTCTAACAGCTGACAATTAAATGTTTTGTACTGATTGGTTGCTGTGGGTTAAATGAATATTACTAGAAATGTCATATATTATATACTGAACTAACTTACTGCACCAGCCTAAAGGTTCAGTGTCTCTATAGTAATAATGATTCAGGACTTCAAAGTTGTCAAAGAGGGTCACCATACTGAATTTTGTTAGAAGTGTCAGCATGCTCAGTGTGGTCTGAGCAGCTAATCTTAGGGGTTGTTGCAAAATATGTTAGATAATATAATATAGATAATATAAAATAGATAATATAGACTGAGGAACAGCTTCTTTCATAGAGCTGTCTCCTTATTGAACTCTGCCCCCCACTGACACCTGTTTACATCTCCAACCCTATACTCTTACCATTATACTAATTACACTTTACATTATTTAATATTGCAACACAATGTACATATCTGTTTGAAAATACAAAAATACAAATACCCATTTACAATACATTTGTAAAACCTCTGACTGAGTATACAGTATATTCGCACATGTCTACTTGTAAATTCCTGTACACTATGTCCATATTCATCTGTAAATGTTCACTTGTAAACTCCTGTCTGTAGAAATTAGCAACCTGTATATTATGTTCATATCTATCTGCAAATTTCTGACTAACAGTTAATAATACCTTTATATATGATTCATCCATTGTAAATTCATAAGTATGGTTACTAGTAATCTGTAGTCTGTATATATGCTCACCAGTGAATCTTCTGTAATAAGTATCTATAGCTCTAACTGCACATATCCCTTTAAATGCACTTAGAACTTATACCCTTATCCTGTACTTTCTGCTAATTGCACTTCTGGTTAGACCTAAACTGTATTTCGTTGCCTTGTACGTGTACTTAAAGTTGAATCTATCTATCTATCTATCTATCTATCTATCTATCTATCTATCTATCTATCTATAATACTAACGCATGATTCACAAACACATATGAAGCATTAAATGCGCTAAATATCGCATTAGTCTGCGCGAAGATTAACACCTACTTGGGGCAGGCGGTACTTAAAGAAAATTGTGGTTGGTGAGCTTTTGGCAACACAACATTTCAAGTATGTGTTGGCCCTAGAGTCATGCATCCTCCAGTTTTCAGGGTAATGGTCATTTTCAGAAAAGTAGTTTTACGAACATAATGAATTGTTGCGTGCGTTAAATCGTGCGCTAATATAGCAATCAGCGAAATTTATCGCGCGCAGCGGGAATTAATGCACGCACGGGAAATAACGCAAGAAAAATGTTCATCACGAATTAAATAACGCAAACAACATCGCGTCTAAATTAACGCAAGTATCCTTTTAGTGAATCGTACGTTAAGTCACAAAAAATAAGAAGCGATAAATTTTTTAACACATGCTATAAATAGCTCTCGTTTTAATGCGCTTTAGTGAATCAACCCCAATGTATTATGTTACCCCTAAAGCCTTCCTCTAGTATATGCTCTTTAATAAGTCTTTGCTTCAGAAAACCTGTTTATGGTACAATGGTTTCATAGTCCCTGTTAGTCGCAGGCTTCAAAGGCGAATTCCGCTATTCTCAATATGTAGCTGTAGCACACCCCCCCACCACTGGCCATTGGCCTTTGTAGGTGGTCCATGATTTAATACAAGTGTTATATGGACTCCTTATGACAGTATGTAAAATGACAGTATTTATGTATATCTTTATTTATAAAGTTCTACTTATGTATGCAGTGCTGGACAGTAGAATAGATCATTACAACAGGGGGTTATTAAAATAATAACAGATAAATACATAGTATAGCAATAAATACAAATAAATACAAGGTACAGTTGCAATGAGTTGCACATCAAAGTGTCAGGAGCTCCAGGGGCTTGAACCTGGGAGCTGTGGTATGCTGGTTACTGTTACTCCTGTTTAAGCCAGAGGGGGCAGTGCAACTGGAAGCTACACCGGAGAGACACTGGACACTGGAAGCTATCATCATTACTCCTTCCCAAAAGTTCGTATTACCATTGTCCACACCCTCATCCAGCTGTAGGCATTAGCCCAATTAAAGGATAAAAAAAGGCAAAGTCACTTGGGGGTGCCAAAATATTAGGCACCCCCAAGTGACTTTAATCCCTTACCTTGTACCCCAGGCTGGTGCCCCTGTTAGGAGAAAACAGCACCAGCCCGGGACCTGGAGCGATGCGCTTCCTCCTTCCTGCTTTGTTTAGCTGCGACTATGCGGTAGGCGCATGCGCAGTAGAGTGAAAAGCCAACTTCTCTGTTAAAGTTCGGCTTTTCACTCTACTGCGCATGCGCGTGTTCGCAAACCAGGAAGAAGGAAGCGCTGCAGGTACCCCAGGCTGGTGCTGTTCTCTCCCAACAGGGGCACCAGCCCGGGGTAAAAGGTAGGCGATTAAAGTCACTTGGGTTTGCCTAACATTTTGGCATCCCCAAGTGACTTTGCCTTTCCATGTCCTTTAAGGGGCTGTTTAAGCCTATGCTCTAATTCACTTGGTGCTGGATCATTGACCCTTGAATCCTTGGCTCTTTCCTGTATCATCTGAATCATGTATGTGAATCCTGGCTCTTGAATCCTGGTTCTTTAATACTGTATCTGAATCCTGACTCTTGAATCCTATATCTGAATTCTGACTTTTGAATCCTGTATCTCAATCCTGGCTCTTGATTCCTGTGAATCTTTCTTAAGTGAATCAAGTGAACTGATATGGAGTTTAACAAGGAGTTCAATAAGAGGAGCAACGGCAGATAACTCGGCAGCCTCTGTCCATGTGAATCGGGACCCAATTTCCTGGATGCAATGGCATAATGTCATTACTCCTGTTAGTTTTATCTTTCAGGTTTGTGCTTCCAAAGGTAGCTTCTTCCTTTAGCCCTCCAGCTGACTGTCCCTATTCCATAACAATATCTTCCTCTCTGCTCCATTCTACACACTACTGCTCTTATAATCTTTATAACTTTTTGAACAATCTAGCACCTCCAACTAATTCCTCGCAAAAGCATAACAATTTCAAATCATTCTCCCACCTCCTCTCCTTACTGCTACTATCCTTATTCTAATTCCCACTCTCTCCTCTTATCTCCCATTCTTTGTGCTCTTCTTAATACCCGCTCTGTTACTAACAAAGCCATTTTAATTTGTGGTCTGTTTTGCTCCAAGTCTTTTCACCTGTTTGCCGTAACAGAGCCCTGGCTCTCTCAGAATGATAATGCTATTGAGGCAGCTCTCTCTTATGGCGGTCTTTCCTTCTCTCATACTCCCCGCATTACTGGCCATGGGGGAGTGGTAGACGTTCTGCTCTCCCCTCATTGCCGTTTTAAACTAATCCCTATACCTCCTGCTTTTAGGTTTCCTTCTTTTGAGGTGCATGCAGTTCAGCTGTTCCACCCTATTTCTGCATGGGTGACAGTTGTTTACAGACCATCTTCTACAAAATCCTTGGCTACATTCCTCTCTGACTTTGAATCCTAGCTCTCTATTTTTGTATGTTCTGACACCCCTGCAATTAATTTTGGGTGATTTAAATTGCCATATAGATAACCCTTCTCAGTCCTGGCCTTCTCAATTTCTCCATGTAACCTCCTCCTTTGATCTCCAGCAGTGGACTAATACAGCTACCCAAAAGGGTGGTCATTTCCTTGATCTGATCTTTTCCAAAAATCAAGATCTATTTGCATTTAACAGTGACCCTTTTCCTCTTTCAGATCATCATCTTATCTTTTTTTCTCTCTTTTTTAAGAGACACTCAGCCTAAAACCCTGATTCACAACACTCGATTGGTTTATATAACTGCTTTCTCTAACTCTCTCAGATCTAACCTCTCCTCCTTCTGTTGTGCTTCCTCTGATCCTGAGTTACTGGTAAATACCTACAACTCAATTTTATCATCTGCAATAAACACCCATGCCCCCCTGCAGCCGCAATGCAGTCATGCCCACAATCCCCGTCCTTGGCTTAACTCTCAGACACAATTTCTGCGCTCCTGTGCATGATCTGCTGAGCGCATTTGGAGGAAATCTTGTGCGAAAGCAGATTTCCTCCACTATATATTTCTTATTATATGTCTAAATACTGCCAAGCAAGTATAATATAACACATGTGTAAATAATAATAAATCAAATCCACTGAGCTTATTTTCCATATTTAACTCACTACTTCATCCTTCACCTAATGAATCAATTAATCTAAACACAGGCCCCTGGACTTTGCTGACTTCTTTAAAAGCAAAGTCAATTCTATCTGCAAACAATTTTCCCAACCTTCAGATAACTGTAATCTCAACCTTCCAAAATCTACTCTTTCTGTATTCAGCTCCTTTGATCTCTTAACAGAGTCTGAAGTTTCTCAGCATCTCCATTCCTCTCCGCCTATTCCTGCTCACTGGGTCCTATGCCCTCATCTGGATCCAGTGTGCCCTTGCTCCAGCTCTTACTCATATATTCAGTTCCTCTCTGGCTTCTGGTACTTTTCCCTATCTATTCAAACAAGCATGTGTCAAACCCATTATCAAAAAGGCTACACTGGACCCCTGCTGTCTATCTAACTATCGTCCCGTCTCTCTCTTACCCCTAACCTCTACACTCTCGTGTCAGTAACTTCCTCTGCACCCATAATTTGCTGGACCCTATGCAGTCTGGTTTTCGGCCTGCACACTCCACTGAGACAGCCTTATGTAGAGTGGCAAATGATCTCCAGACTGCCAAGGCCAAAGGATACTACTCAATTCTCATTCTCCTGGACCTTTCCTCTGCTTTTGATACTGTCAACCATTCTGTCCTTATGCAAATTCTCTATTCTCTGGGTATCCGGGATCTAGCTGCATCCTGGTTCATTTCCTATCTTTCTAACTGCTCCGTCTATGTTGCTCTTGCTAACAAGTGCCTCAGGGCTCTTTGCTGTTCTCCCTGTACACTCTCTCTTTAGGAGAACTTATTTCTTCTTTTGGTCTTAAATATCACTTATATGCAGATGACATCCAGATATAGTTAGACATCTCCTCATGGATGAACCAACACCACCTCAAACTTAAGGTTGCTAAAACAGAGCTCATGGTCTGCCTAAACCTAGCCCTTCTTCTCCTTTCACCATTACTATTGACGGTATGACCATTAACCCTGTTAATTCAGTATGTTGCCTTGGGGTTATCTTTGACCAGTCCTTTTCCTTCTCTAACCATATTAATAACACTGCCAAAACCTGCCGCTTTTTCATTCGCAATATTGCCAGGATACGCCCTTTCTTTCACAAGTAACAGCTAAAACACTAATCCATGCCCTTATCCTTTCCCGCTAAGATTACTGCAATCTCCTACTAACCAGCCTCCCAGACTCCCACCTCTCTTCCCTGCAATCCATCTTAAACTTTGCTGCCAAGATCCTGCTCCTGCTCTCTCCTAAGAGTGAACCTGTTCAGCCTCATTTAAGCTCTCTTGCAAAGCACAAGGCATTTTGCAAATATTTAAAAAAAAACTCCAACCACCCACTGTCATAAATGCCATTAAAGATAAAAACCAGAAGACGTGTTATACTACCCCACAAATTGCAAACTGTTTTCAACAATTTTACCAGACATTATATAAAATAAAAAAACAGACTCCCCTTTTATCTCACAAGAAGAAATACCAAAATTTATAACAGAAGCTAAGTTACCTAAAATATCCCAAGAACAACAAAAACAAATAGATAAACCATTTACTATTAAAGAACTGTTAGATACAATTCATTCAACCCCAGTCAATAAAAGCCTGAGCCCGGATGGATTTAATTCTTTATATTATAAAACATTCTCTGAAGAACTTGGCAAAGATGGCTTAGATACTTTAACCCTATAGACCAAAATAATAAAGCTAAAGAAGCACATATTACTGTAATACCAAAGCAAGGAAAGGATCCACAAAATTGTGCTGGTTACAGACCAATTTCACTAATCAATGTAGACATTAAGATTTATGCCAAATTGATAGCGAATAGACTGAAAGACATCCTCCTTAATTTAAGATTTTTCACTAATTAACTATACACAAAGGAAGAAAATCTCTGCAATGATATTAACAACTGACGCTAAGAAAGCGTTTGACAGGGTATGTTGGGATTTTTTTACAACAAACGTTAGAAGGCTTTGGCCTGGGCTCAGAAACAATAAATAAGGGTTTTGCACTCTATCAAGCTCCCACAGCTAGGATAAAAATCAATAACACTCTATACAATCAAGTTCATATCCACAATGGGACTAGACAGGGTTGCCCTCTATCTCCCATCTTGTTTGTGATGGTAATGGAATCCCTTCTCTCACATGTATGTAACAATATAGATATAACATGGGTAGTAGTAAAGAAACAAGGAATACAAAATTGCAGCATTTGCGGATGACTTATTATTTTTTATCACAAAGCGAATCCTGTCATTACCTAATTTAATGGTACTCCTAACCCAATTTGGGAAATTCTCCAACTTCAAAATCAATCTGGGAAAATCAGAGGTGCTAAAAGAGTTCCCTTTTCAGTGGGCATCTCACAGTATAAAATATCTTGGTATACAGATTCCAATGGGTCTAACAAAACTATACCAATGCAATTTTCCACCTCTAATAACCAAACTAGAAAAGCAAATTAACAAGTGGGATTACCCTGGTAGGTTTATCCTGGTTTGAAAAAATTCAAGCAATTAAAATGACAATTATGCCGCAGATACTCTACTTCTTACAAATGATACCAGTTAAGATACCGAAAATATTTTTCAAAGAAATAAAATCATTGATCTCTAAATTCATTTGGGAGGATAAATCACCTAGAATTAGATATAATACTCTAACCCTCCCTAAAAGGAAGGGTGGTCTAGCATTGCCAGATACTTATCTCTACTATGTAGCAATCCACCTAAGTAGAACTCTCCATTGGCACCTGGAAAAAACAAAAAAAGAATGGGTAGAATTAGAACAATCAGTAACCTCTATTCCTCTGAGCAACTTACTGTGGAGTAGAAACTACAGAATTACAAGTGACTTAAAAGAACACCCCACAATTTCTGCAACATTAGATATTTGGTACAAACATAGATTTCTGCTCAAACTTATGTCAAATATCCCTACATTACAGCCTTTAACAATGAACCCATATTTTATTCCTAGTCTAGACCCCAAAGCCTACCATCACTAGATTACCTATAATAATAGAAAAACAAAAGTAATAGACTTCTATAAAAATGGTAAAATTATATCACTAGCAGCCATTCAGAAAAAATGGGGAAACCATCCTAGAGATCAATGGTTCTACTTCCAACTCCACCATTATTTAAGTAAAGAAATACCATATCAAAGGGATTATACTTATATAAAATTTATTAGAAAAGCAGCAGATTCCAGATAAATTGTTCTCGATTATATATAAAATTATGCTTAGTAACCAAGATAACGTATCACTAAAATATTTTGATGATTGGGAAAAAGAGATGAAAATACTCATTCCCCCTTTAACAAGACAAAGGATCCTCCAAAATATACATAAAGCATCGAGAGCTTCTAGAATAAGAGAAATTTTATTTAAACTTATCACAAGATTGTACTATGTACCAGAGAAACTGCATTTAATGTTACTTGCCACATCTAAGCTATGTTGGAGGTGTAATAATGAAACAAGTTCTTTTAAGCATATCTGGTTCACTTGCCAAGAAATGAAGCAATACTGGTCCAAAATTTGCACCACGATCTGTAGAGTAATGGGCATTAAAATCTTAAGCTGATTTGTCTACTATTTTATTATGATGATAAGAAAAATGTTGCGGTAACAGACAAATTAACCCTACATCTACTAAATGCGGCTAAAGCCCTCATTCCCAGAGCCTGGAAAAATACAAATCCCCCTACTTATTCAGAATGGCTAAATCTAGTAGAGGAATCAAGAAAACTTGAGGAAATTACTGACTTAATACAAAATAAGACAGCGCATTATCAACAACGTGGACACCCTGGTTAAAAATGAATAATATAAATTGTTAAGTAAAGTATACTAGCTATGTGATCAAAATGTATAAGAAATTTCAGAAAGTGTATAACTGATTAAGTGATTAAGTACGAATTGAGAAACAACTTGATGTAAGCTCTTTGTTATACTTGATATAAGACTAAATGTGATGTGAACTATCGATCCCCTCCCCCTTTCCCTCTTTTTTTCTGTATCCCCTTTTTTGTTGTTTTCTAGTCTGGAAATTACTTCTTGGATAGTGGGGATTACTGTGGATTTCCATTTAGCAGTAAATGCTAGTCTGGCTGCAGTGGCTATTTGGTTGAACAACTTTTTGGTCAGGTAATTTTTGTGATAGGGGTCCAATAGGCCTCTAATCTGGCCCATTTGGTGGGGGCCCGTGGTTATAACCAAGCTAATGTTTGGTGTATGTGAGTTGATTCATAATATTTCCTTATATCAGGGACTGCCTCCCTTGTTCCTTGTAGCCAATAAGACTGATCATGGTATTCTATTTCTGGTCGTGTTCCAGATGTACTTAATTATCTGTTTTTGGATATAACCCAAAATTTAATTGGTGATTCGGACCAGGGTGGTTTCAAAAAGGTATAGCAGTTTAGGGAGTGTATTCATTTTGGCTGCAGCAATACGCCCAAACCAGGAGGTAGTATGTTGTTTCCATTCTTGCATGTCTGACACAAGTTGTTTTGTCAAAGGTATAAAATTTGCTTGATATAGTTGATGGTAACCCAGTATTATTTTTATTATTTGATGTGGGCTTTTTGCCATTTAAACTAGCTTGTAGGGCTTTCTTGGAGTTCCCTTCTAAGCGGAACATGAGGACTTCAAATTTTGGCCAGTTTATCTTATATCCTGCAAGGGCGCTGTATTCTTACAGGGTATTGTGTAGGTTGGGTAGGGATATAAAAGGGTTGCTGAGTGTCAGTAGGACGTTGTCTGCAAAGAGTGAGATCTTGTATGTTTCATTACCCACTGTTATACCTGTGATGTCATGGTGGTCTCTTATTTTTGCTGCTAGGGGCTCTATGCTGAGAGCATGTAGCAGGAGGGAGAGTGGGCCTTGTGCTGTTATTGATATGGTTTGGTGTCCCTTTGCTCCAGTTCATTTTCAAGTAGGTTGAGGGGGTTGTGTATAATAGCCTAATAGCTTGGAGGAAGGGGCCTCTAAACCCTAAATGCTGGAGAAGCTGTGTCATGTAAGTCCAGTCCAGCATGTCAAAGGCTTTCTCCACATCTAGGCTTAAGAATACAGATGAGGAGCCCCGGGATTGTATGATATCTATCAGGTCTATTTCTGTGCCCTGAAGAAAGTTATTGAATAACTCTACTAGGATTGGGGTGAGGAAAACTTAAAAAGTTTTGTAATATGCATTAGAGAATCCGTTGGGACCAAGGGATTTGTGAGGTGGGAGGAATTTCAAGACATGGAGAACCGCTTTGTTGGTGACCTCCTTGGGTGGGTAAGAGTCAGGTTGAGCCACAGGTGGGTGGCTGGCAGGTAGGAGCCTATGTGCTGTGTAACACGGATAGAGTGAGTATTTCACTTGTTGATAGGCCGGCAGAGGGTCTGGACTGGTAGCGAGCAAGGAGAGTCCGATAAACAGGCTGTGGTCAGGGGCAGGCTGAAGACAGAAAGTAGTCAAATAAACAGGCCGAGGTCAATGCCAGGATATCCAACTGAGGTCAGGAGCAGAAGCAGAGGAACAGGGTATAGAACAGGGAACCAGGCAGGAACACGGGCAGGAATCAGGCAGGAACAGAACCACAGGTACAAGCACTGGATCGGGCTTTAAAAGAGAATGCAAGTCAAAATTTAAAAAGCATACTGTTCTATTGTTTAGTAAAAATGCCACACTTTTGGCTCACCTTATCAAATATTTACTCAGTCACACTTACTTCACATTTTCTATCGGTTTTCTTGAACAGGGAGCCATCTTTAAAAAGGTATTCTCCCTTCCTTTCCTTCCTTGCTTCATACTACATTTTTTTGTGCTGTATTGGGGTTTGGGCAGCGTTGGTGTAAAGTTTCTAAGTTATGCAGTTTTGTCTCCAGGTCATGTAATTCTTGTCTTCTATTCTGTTTCCTAGCTGAGGTGAGTGAGATAATTTGTCCCCTAAGTATGGCTTTATGTAAGCGTTTTGGAATCATTTGACCCTTTGTTGTGTTCAAATTATTCTTTGATGATGTTTCCTATGTTTTCCCTATCATTTTGGTCATTTTGGATAGTTTTGTTTAGCCTCCAATGTGTTTGTTTCTGTATTGAGGGGGTAAGGCGATATTAAGGATAGCAGGTGCATGGTCCGACCAGGAGATAGCTTGAATAAAGGTTGTTATGAGGAATTTCAGGCAGTTTTGGGAGATGAAGAAGTAGTCTAGTCTCTTTGAAGTCTTACGTGGGGAGGAATAGAACAATAACATTTTTTAAACTATAAAGAAATAAGCAAACTATAAAAAAGTAAATAAAACTACTACTACTACTATAAAAGTAATAAAAACCAATTGCAGGTGCTAGGATTAAGCTATTCTATAACGTACTAAAAGTTAATTTAAAGCAGACCTGTCACCTTAAGAAATAATTCCAAATTGTTTTCTATTGTGGTTTTCAAGCAAAATAAACTTTATTTACACTATATAAATTATTTTAATCTTAGTTTCTTCAGCCTTGGAATTCACAATTGCAGCAAGCAGGCAGGGGCCATTTTGTGGACACTGTTATCAAAGCAGGCATTGCATTCTGCCAATATCTTGTTTCTGTGCCAGTATGGGGGGACCTAATGCCCATGTCCATGCACTGGTTACAAAATTACATGGTGAGGAGGGAGGGGGAATGTGAGCAGTGCAGCAACATCTAAAAAGTTCTGAATTGAAAGTGAAAGTAACTGTCTGCCACACCTCTATGCCTAAGGCATAGAGGCAGGGCAGGCAATATATGACTGACAGCTGGGATTTTTAAATGCCTTTATAATGGGTATGGATGTGGTAATAAAAAAATGATTTTGGGTTTCATGTTTAATTTGAAAAGGGCTTTTATTATACAGCTTTTTATGTCTGGGTGACAGGTCCACTTTAAAGGTGAAACACCCCTTTAAGCAGCACATCGCTCCTCCTAAACTGAGAACAGAAAAGAGACCAGGTAATGACAACCAGTTTAAGACTGAGAATGGGAATGCAAAGCTATGCAGATTGTACACTTCCTGGTCACTCATTCAGAGACTTCCAGCAGCTTTTTTTTCTACATGGGTAAATCAGTTGAAAAAGTTAAGGGCGAATATTTACCTATCATTAGAGCAGTTTAGAGTAGGATTATGTTCTAAAAAATGCTAGTCACTGTTACTTTAATTCTCCAATTAAGTCCTCAATAGTGTGAAAATCTGTAAATAATGGTCTGTTTAATACAAATGTTTTTGTTACAATTGTTGCTTCAGTAAATTATATAATTATTTTAATGGCTGGTAGTAGTTTTTTCCATTTTAATATCTTATTTAAGTCACATGGAATATTTGCCTTTCACATACCAATGATTTCTGATTGCTATTATGAATAATATTATGCATGCACCAAAGATATTCCTTGGGGGCTGCTGCTCCCATATGTATTATAATATGTTTCATGTACCCACACAGTTCACTGGGAAATGTCTCTGTCTTGTTAAAAATCTGACATATATACTGCATTGAGAAATCCTTGCATGGAATGCTGTCTCAAAACTCATCCCTCAGGAGGCCCTTGATAAATATCTTTAGCGTATGTATCTTCATCTGCAGATTCACGTTCTTTCTGTTGCAGAACAGGCAGTGTGAATCCATGGTGACATCTATGGTAATTCTGCAAACCTCTCATACAATAGAAGTCTAACGTTATACCTTCCGGGAAAGTGCATCCTAATGTACAGACATGCAGTAATGGGGTGAGTTCCATCCCAGGGTGTGTTCGTTCCCTGCTCTGATGCAGAGTACATTTTTTTTTATTGTTACTTTTTGGTTCTGCAGGTACTAGGGTTCCACTTAACCAAGCAATCAAGCAGTGGTTTGACTGGAAGACATAAAGCAAAAAAAAAAATTCCATACAAATAATAACATAAGCATACATATTGTAAGGCACTGCAAATCAATACTACTGGCAAGGTTCTTACCTTTATTGAAAGACACTGTGCAGCCCTAGTTATTTTGTTAATGATCTGTCTTTTTACCTCCTCCTCTTCTGAGGACTGTTGTAATCTGCATATGTGCAGTGGCAGCAGTCAGCCAAGCTCTATATGTGCACGTGGCCAGAGTGAGTTTTGCTCGAAAAGGCAATTCTAATCGCCAGACATGCCAAGGGAAAAAATGGAAGCCAGGGAGATAAAAGATAACAATTTTAAAAGATCAAAAAAGAATCAGATATAATAACTATTGCGATTCTGGTTGGCGTGGCATTAACTCGTTTATATAGATGACATGCTGTTGTTGAATTATTTTCCCTTTAAAGATGAAAACAGTAGCTTTGAATACAAATAAGTAATAAAATTGTCCCCTTACAACCAGTTAGCACTTTAAATTTTAAACTGGAGATAAAGCTTTTTTTTTTTTATAAGGTGAACTACCCAATTGAAAGCTATAAGCTATTTTCAAGACAACATTACATTTAGGGCTTATACAGATGGGGGGTGGAACCCAGGGCAAAATCAGCCCTGTTTTTCACTATTGTGATGTAATCACACAGGCGCAACTTAAGGTGGCCATACACGACCGATGGTTGCACGAAACATCGTCAGATCGCCACGTGTATGGCCAGCTTAAGTGCCGAATCCAGGTGGAACACTACATGTTGCATCAAGTTATTGTTTTAGACATTAGGTACTTTGTATGTCTTCTTTCTGTGTAAATAAAATAAAGGTAGAAATGCATAATTTTAATGTTATTGCTTGGTAAACCTGCATGTAACTGCATACATTTCCCTGACACTTTGGCCCTGGACATATACGATTACTTTATCAAACCACTTTACTGGGCAGAATAACCTAGGCCAACATGCTTTTTTTTTATAAAAGGAAAACTGTATGTCAACTTCTTATGAAGAAATTGTGCATATTTATATTTCATATCAGTGGTCTTCATCCAAGTTGTATAATTATAGACATCCAGACCCTAGCCATTTGTTTTTTTTATTTTGCCTCAGTAAAAAGACGAGAATGCAATTAAGTAGTTTTAGTGAAGAAGCAGCAGAAACCCCTGCAATGTATGAGCAGCAAACATTGGGCCTTATCAAAATTGTACATATGTGATGATAAGTGGGACTGTCCTTACAATTTCATGGGCTAGCATGCATGTGGATAAGAACTAAAATGTCTGTTTGTTATTATACATATATTGTTTTTGACACTTTTCCTATAATTCACATTCTTCAATGTAGTGATTTCCCATTTGACTATGGTAAGGGTCATTGACAGCAGCCAGCATAGAGACAGCAGATTGCCCTCTATATATTTATACAGTGATATTTTTTTCATAATTTTAGCATTACTGCAGAAATGATTGTGGACAAGGTACACTCAATCTTTCAATCAATATTGTGCTTGTTCTTTGACATGAAATGAATGTAAACATCTTCTAATTCTGGTTTGTGACATTTCCAATCCTCAGCTTCATAATAACACATGCAGTCAATTCTTTAGGTGCAAATAAATTATTTGCAGTTTGCATCTGTACATGACCTTCACATTCACTTTAAAACAACTGGTAGATTTGGATGTACTGTAGCTAATTATAAGTGAAAAGGCTAAATAGCAGTCAGTTGTGTCAATAAAAGATCCAAAACCTTACATATTAGATGGTGTGATCCAGATAGATTATCTTGGGCATCCTTAATGCAATATAGTATTGCTAACACATGCCTGTATCCAAATTTTTCGGATTAAGTTAGGAATTTGACCTTTTAGGGCTGTTACAGGAGCATCATTTTTTCTGCAATAGTAAGCCAGTACCTTGTACTGAAAAAATGAATTGTAAAATGCCAAAACTTGCCAGTATTCCACAAAGAGAGCTGCCATCATCCCTACCCAGAGTCATGGGTGGCATAATGGATTTTTTAGAACAGAAGAAACAATACCAATAATTGCTATTTGCCTCCATGCATTCAGCTCACATCAGAAGAGAATGCTAGGAATCTTTTGTGAGTGTCTAAACCACATAATTATTTTTAAAAGTGACCTTATTGGATCAAGCTTTCAGTTGCAGCACTTTCTGTCTAATTTGCTGAAGTGGGAGGAAAGCAGATGCACACAGAACTTTTTGAGAAGCTGAATAATAACCACCCCCCCCCAAACACACACCCTTTTTGAGAGTGAGAGCAAGCAGTCATTGGTTTTGTTTTAAGGACAATGACAGAGACTGGTGTGTATAGTCATGCTGGATTTTTGGGGGCTGTGGGGCAAAAGGGGAATGTTTTTGCTCAGATTTCAGAGCTCCTCAGTCTGAAGTTTAATAACCAAAGGGAAGCTGTTACTGGGTATACAGCATTGTCACAAACATTTCTGCACAGTCCATGTTTAAAAAATACTGTAATTTCGTACAAAGAGACTATCCCAGTATTTAAAGGGAATTAGTTCATCACAGTTGTTGGCAGTTAGGGCATTGATAATATACAAACCTGTTAATAAATATAAATGCATATATTACTAGAATGGTTAGATTGTAAGCTCGAATGAGAAATGCTCTCCTTTGATTCCTGTGTTAGTCAGTATATGGATGTTCCATGTATACACCTTTCTATTGTACATTGCTGGGTAATATGTATATGCTTTATAAATGGGTGTCCATGATAATAAAGATGTACTATAAATGCACACAAAGAGGTGCAAACAAACAAGATTATCAAAGGAATAGATCATTGCTGTGTAGGCTCTACACGTTATTCAATTTGCTAGGAAAGCTAAACATTCCCAGAGCCTTTCAGTCGCCATAAAGAAGGAGCGACAAGGCTGCACTTTTTGTTATACAGGGTGCAAAGGTTGAGGACAGGCACTGGGGGGGGGGGGGGGGGGGGGGGGGGGTGATCACGTGCTCTCTCTTTTAATTCACCCCCTTCTTCTGCCTATTCTCCTCCCCGTCATCTCCCTCCTCCCCCTCCTCTGCTCCACACACTCCCTTTGTTGTTGCCAGAAGACACAAGTATTGCGCCCATCTCGTTCAGGGTGACAGAAAACAATACCCCCAAGAAGGCAGTGAAGGGACAATCTGAATAGAGCTTTGGCACAGGAGGGGCACAGAGCCGGAGCACTGGGAGGGTCTCCTCTGCTAACCAGGAGCCTTTCTCTTCGGGATGGAATCGAGGAGGAGAGAAATCCCGTAGTCCAAGCCGGCAAGAGAGTGATAGCGGCTAGCATGCCACCTTGTCATTGTATTGCCTGCTAACGATCATTGTGCCATCATCCAGGCTGCCTTTTGACGGTGGTATTCGGGGAGGGGTGTGAGACATCAGAGGGAGCATAGCAGCAGCCACACACCCGCAGGAACCCACAGACTCGGGAAGTGACAGGGGATGCCCAGTGACGGTTCTGGAAAGGGGCTGTCTGCTTTTGCCTATCCTTATTGATGCTCCTGGCCTGTCGGATCCACCTCACCCCCAGCCTCTCACAGCACCAGCAGCTGCAACCCCCCGCGTCTCACCATGGATGGATTGCACCCTGCCTCCTGGATGCTGCTGCTGGGATCCCTTGCTTTCTGGTCCGCATCCTCCTTACTCCTCTTCTCCTTAGCTCTACCGGGTGTTCGAGCATCCAACCCACTGCCCAGCGAATGTCACAATGGCAAAGGCAAAGCTGGAATTAACTGCTCAGGTAGGCAAAGAAATGATTCCAGTGTGGGATCCCTGCCATGGGCACGGGTGTGTGTGTGTGTGTGTGTGGCAGCAGAGCTATTGTGCTGTGTGTGTGTGTCAATGTGTACAGTCATAAACATATACACGCAATCTCAGGGGTATGCATCTTGTACAGAAATAGATGTTTACATCAACTGGGATTTAAAGGCAGGGGTCATTATAGATATATAAATATTATTTTGCATATGTTTATTTTATCATGTAAAATGTAAATGGGATTGAAGTTAAAATAGACACATCTGTATTTGTTTATTAAATATTATATATATTTATATATGTGTAAATATAGAAAATGTGTGTGTAAAAGTATACAGCATGGAAGATTTACACACAGCTTAAAAAAAAATATATATATAAATGGTAAGTATACATTGGACAAGTATTGTTATACTAATTCAAATAATGTTGTGTAGATTAAATGTGTATGCGCATTATATTATTCAGCATATCTGATTGCATGAACCACAATTCTATTCATCTGTATATGTACCGTGTTGAGAATAACAAATACACATTAATATATGATAAGCCCTCCCATGCCTTTTAGACAAAGACCCCAGGCTACCCCACATGCTGACACTATTGTTTTAGGGTATTCCTATGTGAACAAAAGGATGCACAAGCCCATATGTGCTGTTATAAACATGTTGGAAGATGGTCCTTCAATGCCTGGTCACTGGCAGGTGGATATCACTGGTTCATAACTGGACCGCACCCCTTTGTGTAATTTCCTGGGGGTGTTTTAATCAGTTCACATGGTGCAAATATTTTGCTCCTGAATAGCCCCAGTTTTGCTTTAATACATATGCCCCAAAACAAAACTAAGATACTAAAAAGTACCTAGATGAGTGCAAATTGAACCATGTGAGATGACCCCTAGAACTGGAACTGGCACAGATAGATGATTGTTCTAGGCAGATCAGATAAATAAATAAAGGCAGAAAAGCTGCTTCTCTTATGCACAAAGTCCAAGTTCTTTCAGAAGGCTTTAAGGGATACTTGTGCCCACGAAAAGAGCAGCTTCACATTGCCATAGCTCAAAGTGCAATATTCCAGCTTGGAATTTGTCATTACCTCAATCACTTCTTTAGAGGTTGGTGTATGTTGAGCGCCTTGTGTATTAACTGGGATATTTGGCCAAGCTCATTTATTCAGACTGGGTTCATTTCTTTTCATCCCATGAGGAATCCTCAGCAATGGCATAATATCTGCTACATATGGTAATCTCTTTTAATGGTCTTCTTTTCAGAGTGTGGTAACTACTGTGGTGCTTTGGCTGTTTAAATTGCATAGATTTCAATATGCGCAGCAAATAACATATTTTAGAGATATTTATCAAGCAATCAGTAAAAAAAAACTCTTAGAAGAATCACGCTGGAATTATTAGCATATCTAAAAGTAATATCTTTGGGTGAATGTCTCTATCTGTAATATGCATTTATTTGACCGAGTCTGCCTGCGGCTGAGAAAAGTTTAGGAAAAAAGTAAATAGCGTTTTACATTGCTTAGCTTCTTCTGATTGGCTGCATATTTAGCAAGACAAAATTTCTGTTTAGTTGGTAGCTAGTACCATGGATTGTTTTCAGATAGAAAGTTAGCAAAATAATAATTGATTTTTGTAGAAACAGATGATTTGTTTGTTTATTTTTGTTATAATGGGATAGATCATTGTTGCAACACTAATGTCATTAAGTGTTTTAGTGCCAAGCCTGTTTCTTTATGTTTATAGAGCTTAAAGGAGAAGGAAAGGCTAGTAAAGAGTTATTCTCAAGCTGCAGGCATACCTTCAGTTGTCTCAATAGTGCCCTTAAGTTTCCCCATATTTCACCTGTTCAGAAGATCTGAAGCCAAACAGGAAGAAAAAACGCTGAGCTGTGTAAAGAAAGTTCCCATAATGCCTCACTCCTGCACAGACATGCAGACCAAGTGAACATGCTCGGTGTAAGACTAGGGGGCAGATTTATCAAAACACGAGTTTGAATCCCGAATGGGAAAAATTCGGATTGGAAACGAAAATCGCAAATATCACGAAAATGCTTCAGAAAAAATCGTATTAGTCACGATAATATCGTATTGGCGATCCGAAAGTCGAGAAATTTTCGTACCAAACGATTGTAAACAGAGGCAAACCCGATCTGATTTTTTCTTGCGAAAAATACGAAAAAGTCGCGCAAGCGCTGAAAAAGTCGTTCAAGCGCCGAAAAAGTTGCGCAAGGTATGAAAAAGTCGAGGAAAATACAATTGGACCGATTGAGCGAACGGTCGGAGAGTTTGTGGATAAGTAAATGTGCCCCTATGAGTCAGCTTCCTGCTGATTGGCTCAGATCCACATTCCTAAGAGGGGGGAGTGAGTTCTTAGCATTCTTGAGGGAGGGGGGAGCAGGAAAGAGCAGAGAACAGAAAGCTGTGTGTCTCTGGCACAGGAATTACAGACACAACTAATCTTTTTTCAGAGAAGTCAGTGCAGCGTTTCTGTGAATGCTTATGGCTGTATTTACATAGACCTTTCTGATAAAGCTTACATAGTTTTTACCTTTCTTTCTCCTTTAACAGCTCACAAGGGTTTTCCATACTTCCTTACACATAACATTGTTAATTTTTTGGGTTTTACATTCGCAGTCAGTATATAGAATTTTACTATATAATATTCTAGTATAGCAGGTTTTAGCCCTATTGGATGTGCATCATTTCTATACAGCCCTACCAGTAAATGATGGATGTGCCCTATTTTTGTGTGGTGTAATTAGTTTGGTGAAAATTAAGGTTAACAGGTTAGCGGGTTTCTGTTATTAACTGCTTGCTTTAGCACAGTATGTAGGTCATCTCTATGTAATGTAAAAAAATAAATAATGTATATTAATAGACAAACCCTATCTAAATTGCTGCCAGGAGGCAGAGCAGGATGATTTGATGGGCTGACAGCTCTTGTTTGTTACTGGGCTGGCCAAGGGCTGTCTTGCTTCGTGGAAGCAGATCACATTAATGTGCTTTAGCGTAAACAATACTATTGAAATTACTGCATTTTCTGATCTTTAGTTAAATATAAAAAGTATGAAAGGAAATATATACATTATATATTAATATACAAATATATAGGAAATTAGAAGTCAGAGGAGACTTGGTAAGGGAAGACTTCAGTGGGAAGGTGTGGTTCAATGGAAAAGAGGGGTTGTGAAGGTTTCAAAGTATTGCATTAATTCCTATGTTAAAGTGACAGCATACTTTCTGTTTATTTTCCTATATTAATGTTTAGTAACACATATCAGTGCTACAGTAGGTTCAGTAGGTTATTCTTTACATAAAACCTAATTTACTCACTGTTTATTCCTACATTACGTGGCTAGTATCAATAAAATTCTGTGTGTCTTTAACAAGGGTGCGTTTGTGACATGTCAGAGAAAAGTGCAAGTTTGCTGTCTATACCAGTGCTTGATTGCACTTTTAACAATAGTCTAATAACAGAAAACATGATATTCTTCATCATCTAACCTCATTCTCTTTCATGGCACTCATTTTACCACCAGAAATATGTAATGAGCAAAAGTGTTGGAGAATTATCTGATACTTCTGAGCCTAAGGAGACAAAAGGCAATATCATGTCTAACATTTGATCTGCAGCCTCTGCCATGTAATGTCACAGTCATGCATAGAGTTTGCATGTCACTGCTTGTACATGCTCTACTTCCACATAGGCCAGCAAAAGCTGTATGTTGTGGATGCATCGCCCCTGGAATAGGTTGGGGGCAGAAACTATGGTCCAGACCTGGAAGCACTGATTTGAAAGTTTCAGGGCCTTGCATTTATTGACCTATACAATGATCATGTTTACTGGCATTGTATTGTCAGGGCTTCACCTACTCTTAATTTTGCTATTAGTACATTTGCAAGCTGCTTGTAATCAACTCTGGTAACTAAAGGGTGTAGTGGTCTAAACATTGGCAAATGCAGTCCCGAAGACATAGGGACAGAGCCAAACTTTACTTGAGATTGTCAGTATCCTTTAAAGTGAAGGTTCTTTTCTAAAACAGTTGATTCATGGGTTAATTGCTTTGGCATAAAAGATACTTTCTGTGGGAAATCTGACAAGTGGGCATCAATCTAGGACATGCACATGAAGATTATAAGATAAAAAGAAGGCAAGATAAAAGAAGAGAGGAAAAAACTATATTGCTTATTAAGAATTTTTTTCCAGACCAAGTACATGCTCATACTATTTGTAAAAGCCATTTCTATACCGAAAACAGAAAAGAAGCCAAGAACAAAGTCTCACAATCACTTTCTAAACGATGTAGCAGCCACCTCATTTAAAGATCACGTATGCGTACAATACATTCAAGGACACTTGCCACAAGATATATAATCCTTAGCTTTGTTTCTTCTGGAGTGAGTTAATCAATGCAATAAATATGAAGGCAGGTGCATGAATTTTTTGTCAACTAGTGGTGTGTTTCATACTCAGCAACACTGGGGCCTTTAACTCTATCATTTCCAGATTTATGTTGTTTAGTGGTATAGTGGCCACTTGCTTTTTTATGCTGTAGGCACACACAGCTGAATTGCACAGTAACCAATAGCTGTATAATACTCCAGAAAACTATTGCAATGTTGTATATTGGCCAAAAACACTATATTTTCTGCAAGCAGTGCTAATTGACACAGTGGCCAAATATATATAAAAATCCAGACACGATTAAAAAGAGAAATAGTGAAAATAACTGTATAATGCTTCTAAAAGGATACTGTTGTTGTGCAGTTACCCCCTTTTTATAAATTAGCTGAATATTTTACTCGAGCTTTATGCCACAATAGAGGTTTAGATTACAGCAGTACACTGAATGATAATGAACTCTTTATTTTGGTAAAGGGTAATTTACCCTATTCAGTGTCTTGTGAGACAGATGCTCTGATACTGTGTGTATACAATAAATCCATGCTTAAAAAGGATTGCAGTCTCTCTATTGCATAAAAGGAATAGTGTGACTACCATAAAATTTTACTTACTTTTTTAAGAAGTTTTGAAAAAAATTAGAATTTTATCCAACTGCTGTACTTTGCACCATAATACACACTAGGCTCATTTGCTAATGTAGTGACAATGTGGTTTGTAATGAATAATGTTATAAATATATAATAAGTGATAAAGTTAAACATCAATAACACCGTAAATTTAGATCACTGGCAGCGATCAGTTTAGCATCAGTCGAATTGCTCCTTGTGCTGTAGTCCTAAAATTTGTTAAGATTGAAATGTATGCCTGCAAAAGACCTTGCACCCTCTATATCCCCGGTATCCACTGGCAGTGTGTTTTTATACTTTCACTAATGTGCAACAAAACTAATTCAGCGAGTTTCAACAAGTTATTTTTGCAAAGAAAAACTTTGCAGGCATTGAGCCTGGATTGCCCTGTGTGCTATATAGAAACAATACAGCTATACAGCAATATCTATATTTTTTGTCTGCCTTTTATAACCTTGTTTACTGCATCCATTAGCATGTATGGAGTCTTCCTATTTTTCAGCACTGTGGCATTTGTACATAAAACATACTAGTATGCACAAACTTGAAAGCTATGATAAATATAATTGATATTTTAAGCTGTTGCTTTATCTATGAGATAAGCATTTTTACTATCCATTTACCTGGAAGTAATGTATAAAGTACAGGCAGTTCTATTATTGGTAATATATTCATATTATAATTACTGATATTGCCACATCCATGCTACTAACTATCCACTTTACATAATTCATCACCTTACATAAGACATTCAAAGTGCACATATACAGTTTTTCATGCAGTAAGCATATAAGCTTTCTTACATACTTGGAAGGCACAAAAATTACACTCTATTTGCTTCATCTGCAAATGACAAGAAAAAACAATTATGGAGGAGAAACCTGAGGGAAATGTGACCTATATTTCAGAAAAAAAGTAGACGTGATTCCCACATCCAGGTAATGTAAATCAATTTTTTAAAGTAATGAACTGCAATAAGCCACACAAATTAGCATGGTGGCTTCAAATGATGGTGCCCATTAAGCTTATGTCAGAGT
Organism: Xenopus tropicalis; assembly: GCF_000004195.4. Lineage (NCBI taxonomy): Eukaryota > Metazoa > Chordata > Amphibia > Anura > Pipidae > Xenopus > Xenopus tropicalis. The sequence goes on along the minus strand of NC_030682.2, from coordinate 76,664,140 downwards.
TCTTAACAGTGTACACAAGGCAATAAGGATTGCTGGCTTCTGCATCTATCACCCTTACATCATTTGTTTGCTATGCCGACTGAAATGAATAGCTTGGTCGTGGAAATATTGGTCCTGTTACAGTTATTGGGCTCCTCATCAAAATCATTTTAGAACACCCATAATGAGACATTTTTCATAAACTGAAATTGAAATTGCTTAGCAGCAGTGCACTACTGGGCCCCCCTATACCTTTTGCCCCACCAGCAGTCCTAGCATTTTCTAGTTACCCCCTAGTCCTGTTACTGCATTTGTGAGATACAAATTGTAATACAGACATCTGATTCACTCGGTCTGATTCTTGCAGCTGTAAACTTGTATATAACTAAATTTGGATGCAGCTGTAAAATGAATATTGTAATCAAACAGTATGAATTTAAATAAAAAAAATAATGGGTGACCATATGCTCTAGCTCAATGCTGTCCAACTGGCGGCCCGCGGCCCTGTGAGTATGGCACACACAGGCCAAGTATGGCACAAACCAGCCAAGAATGGCACACACAGTCAAAGTATGGAACATGCAGGCAGGGTAGGGCAAGCAGAGTATGGCACACACAGGCAGCATAGGGCAGGCAGAGTATGGAACATGCAGGCAGCATAGGGCAGACAGAGTATGGCACACACAGGCAGCATAGGGCAGGCAGAGTATGGCACACACAGGCAGGGTAGGGAAGGCAGAGTATGGCACACACAGGCAGGGTAGGGAAGGCAGAGTATGGCACACACAGGCAGCATAGGGCAAGCAGAGTATGGCACATACAGGCAGGGTAGGGAAGGCAGAGTATGGCGCACACACAGGCAGCATAGGGCAGGCAGAGTATGGCACACACAGGCAGGGTAGGGAAGGCAGAGTATGGCACACACAGGCATGGTAGGGAAGGCAGAGTATGGCAGGTTTTTGCTGTGCTACAACCATTAATATGGGTATGGTCATGTGATAACACGGGTGTGGTTTCAAGTGAGTGCGGTTTCAAAAAGGGGAGTGGTTAAAACTGGCTTCCATTATCGGCCCTCCACCACGTAGGTTGGAAAAATTGCGGCCCTTGGTACCACAGAAGTTGGACAGCACTGATCTAGCTGATTAAAAGAACTGAACTGGATCAGAATTACTCTACTGTAGTGTGAAAAAGGCCACAAGAGACCTGAACTGAACTGCCAAAAATAAATATAAATGTGAATAAACAGACATGATAAGAAGAAGATGATAGTCTGTGCTCATTGGGACTAGATGCCAATGGAACAAGGTGAAGGAGAGGTTACTTTACACTGTGAGATGTTGGGGCATGGTTTGTCAGAGTAACATGGTTTCCTTTCAGTGTGTGGAATCAGGAAAGTCTGTGTAAAAAAATAAGACTATATTTATTTCTAAAAGTTCAGATAGTGTTTATCTGCCTTTTTTACATTGGACCATCTGAGCTCATGTCAAAAAGTGGGGTGTATTTATTCTTTAAAGGAATACTGTCATGAAAAAAGATCAATTTGCCAAAGTTTTCACAATTAAAAAGCGTTGAAAAAAAAAATTAGAGATAGGACTTCTCTTTTTCCTGAAAAAGGTGTATAATTGCGACATATGGTCTGATTCTAACTTGGTAATAGCCTAAAACATGAAGGAGATAAGAAAAGGTAAATGGATCCTATAACTATCTGCTTTTGTTTATTTTCTCATCTCCTCCATTTCAGCAAGCAAGTTATTTTGATATACTCTGAAACACCCTGGGTTTACCTGCATGATTATCTTAAAAAGTAATTGCCTTGCTGCATAATTTCCAGGTAATAATTGCCTTACCTGTGATTTCAGCATGTGGGCTTACAATAAGTTTGGGGCTGCCTTATACCCATTTGTGCTGAACTGTGTACCTTGCATGGTTGAACCTGCAAAAGAACAGTCTTGCTCACTTTATGGGCCTAATGAACTCATGAGTGCTTGTGCCTATTTTGTATTTAAGCAAGATGAGCTGCAAGCACAGCAGTGGAATAAACTCAAATTGCATATTTCATGAAATATGCAAGAAAATGTTTATTTTTCAGATTAAAAGTAAATACAGTTTTCCAACACTGTTCTTGTTCATTACAGTTTTATTATAGTGTTGGTCTAAATAGGTCTATTAACAGTAACAGACTATAAAGCTATGTGATCATTCTACTGTAGCTTACTAGAAAGGCTATATACATATAAAGTGATTAATGTACCCTCTATTGTAAAATATAAGGATATTATTATGTTATAAGGATATTTTAATATTATAAGGATATTATAAGTTATCTTAGAGTTAAATGCGGGGCTGGATAAAAACTGCAGGCACCCCTAGGTCTGTGCTGCTCATCTCCCAGCCCCCACCGCTCCTATCTCTCCCTTGTATCGAATGCATGCATGCACACACACACACATGCACAGGGCTTAGGGCTCTGGCACACGGGGAGATTAGTCGCCCGCGAACAGGGAGTTTTGCTGCGGGCGACTAATCTCCCCGTGTGCCAGAGCCCTTAAAGGAAAAGTAACACAAACATTTTTTAAGTAAAAAATCTATTCTACCCTGCCCCAATAATAGCCCTATCCTGCAAACCATTTATTATTTTGAATGCTGTAGTACAAAATACCTGTTAAAAGTTGGCTTCCGGTCATTTGAAGAAAGGCGATACGGCGATGCAGGTGAAGTATTAGGGGAAGCGTCCACTATGCGGCGATTGATTGATTGAGCCTAGCCTTCCTTCTGTATAGGAAGGAGTCAGGCTAGGCTCGATCATTCGATCGCCGCATAGTGGACACTTCCCCTGATACTTCACCTGCATCGCCGTATCGCCTTTCTTAAAATGAGCCAACTTTTAACAGGTATTTTGTACTACAGCATTTAAAATAATAAATGGTTTGCAGGATAGGGCAATTTTTGGGGCAGGGTAGAATAGATTTTTGACTTAAAAAATTTTTGTGTTACTTTTCCTTTAAAATAGGGCAAGCATATTTGAATGTATACAGCCCTTGTTATCAATATTTCAGAGCATACAGAGCTACAATTACAACTGCTAGATATATCTCTGTGGCAGATGATTCAGGGCTGATTATGGAACTTACTGCAACTGCATAACACTATGGATGATGATGATATGGTCGTGGTGATAAAACTTAAGGCGAAGCATAGTGACATAGTGCGCTTTGGGTCCTACGGGAGAAAAGTGCTTTACAAATGTTTGTTGTTGTTGTTGACAGAGCACACAAGCCTGATGATGGAAATATTGCCATTAAGGATGCTCTTCTATGCCATTGGCCTTATATCATACCTCCGAACTGTCACGATTTTCGCAGGACAATCCAGATTTTGACAGCTCAACCCGCAGTCCCCATTCTGAAAAGTCCCTCATTTCCCTTTGATCTCCTGCACTAAACCTGCAGAGAATGCTAAAAAGGATACAATGTTTCTCAAACTTAATTTAAAAAGTAGCTTTTGGCAGAGAGCCCAGAAAAATTAACAAGCTATACCTGCACTTAGATACAAATGTAACTAATAAGCTAAACAGATCTGTTGGGGGAATGCAGACTTGAAGCTTAAAGGACAATTTCACCTTTTTTAAGCAAAACTGTAATAACATAAAACAAGACCCCAAAACCCCCAAAAATGTGTTCAAACTTTAAATAACCTGCCAAATTGTGTAAAATGAGAGTGGTATTTAGGGGGTGTGGTCACAAAAATGGGCATGGTCAAACAATGCACACTGTATTTCATTTTGTCCCTCTTTGCATTTTTCAAATCTTGGGAGCTATGTTATATGATATAGTAAGCCATGTGTGTTTGGCTATATCAGGGTGCTTAGTCTAAATAAAATGTTATACTAAATGCAATGCCTTAAAAAAAAATTCATGTTGCCGTATGAGCTGCTGTAGCAGATGGTTTGTCTGGCAAATTTTTAAGAGAATGCCCTGATGTTGCCACTGACATCAGCAAATTAAAATAAGTGGATAAAAACAGTATCTAAATTAAGAGAAGGGTGAACTTGTTTGCCTAACAGATATATAGTGCCACTTGCAGGAAGAAGTTAAATTTATCAGCAGGCGTAATAATGTAACCAAATTAATTCCATGCAAGCAGGCATACAGAGTATGGCTACAATTATATGTTTGTGAAGATTCTTATTCTTCCAGGTCATGGTATATCTGTAGTAACAAGTCAAATCAACTGGATTTGCTGTGTTTTTCTTGAATTCAACTGCCTTTCTCAATTCAGAATGACTTGTACAAAGATCTTCCTGGAATGTTGCTTCAATAAGCATAATCTGTTTATCATAACCAGCATGAGATCAGGGATCTCATGAAGGTGAGGTGTTGATTGTAACTGTTACAGTTGATACATCCTTTTGAGAAATGTATCAACAAATGTAGCAAATTGTACCCAGTTTATAGAGTTGAAACCTGGCACAAAGGTATTTTTGCCCAGTTTTAGTAAAAGAACCCTACTATGCATATGTATGTGATTATGTATATTTATGACTAGACAAATATAGTTATGTATTAAAGGCAAGAAGAGAAGAGAGTAATGTATATTGTATGAATATATAGTATAATAATGTATGTAATGTAATTTTGATCTACTAAAAAAAAAAGTAGACCATGCATTCAAAATTTCACATGAGCACCTCACATAAGTTTATTGCAAGCAAACATTTCTGATGCCTCAATATCCCCTAGAACCCTGTCAACAATGATGTGACATGAGCTCAGAATAGATAAGAAGCTGACATGCACTGTTCACTGTGTGCTCTGTTTCATGCCAATCACTTGATCACTGCTTAAGGGAAAGGTAAGCAGTCGTTGTATATTGTACTATAGAATATGGCATCCAGGCAAATCCAGCTATATGTAAAGGGCAAAAGATTGTATATAACTGACTAAACCTGATGACTACTGGGAATTTTTAAAAAACAACTTTGAAATACTGAATGTTGTGCCATTTATCACATAATTGGTAATCATAGCCAAAACCAATAACCTGGACGTCTGCACAACAGTACAGGAATTTTACTTCCAATATAATATATTAATAAAATATTATAGAAGCACACATAATTTAATTCACTGCAACATCATAATAACCGTAATCTCACTGGTTCTGTTATTAACAAATGTGTGAATGTTCTTTTCATTGTGTAAATCATGAATTGTTCAGTAGGCATATTTATTTTTAGGTATATATGATTTCTGTGTTTTGGTAAGTGGGGGGGGGGGAGAGTGTAGTATGCATAGTGAACAAGGCATAGCTATAGAATCAATATCTGCTGTTGGGGGCTCAGCAATATAGAAGGCTCCATGGGAGTCCTAATAGTAATAGGCATAAGAAATATGTGTGTATGGTCCTACATTTCTGCTCATGGCACTATTATCCGATCACGGGGATGACAAATTCATCAAAGATTTCTGTTAGCAGTAATAAAAATCTCTTTTCAAGATAACAATTCTCAGTTCAGACTCGGGAAGCCACTGGAAGAACGTTATGGATTATGTTGAGCTGGCACATACACAGTATTTAAACAGAAAATAGAAGAAGCTCCTCCTGTATTTAGACATACCATCTATTTACACATACCTGTCACATACCTGTAAGTCTCCCCCAAAGTTCCTCCAAGGGACTTATTTAGCTTATTAATTACAATTGTATCTAAGTGCAGGTGTTGTTTGGTAACTTTTCTGGGCTCTCTGCCAAAAGTCTGCTTATTTAATTAAGTGTAAGATACATTGTATCTTTTTAGCATTCAGTGCAGGAGATCAAAGGGAAATGAGGGACTTTTCAGTAAGCATCCAGGACTGCGGACTGAGCTGTTAAAATCATGACTCTTCAGCGGTATGCTTATTAGCATACAATTTAAAAGCATATTTAAGGCTTTTTAAGGAATTGTATAATGCATATGTATGCTCATTTTATAGGCAGTTCTATCCTTGTCCCTGCTCTGCTTCAATATAATCTAAATTTGGTTATTTATTGGCAGTTATACTGGACAAGCAAATCTTTAACTAATCTGCCAATAAGCCTTGCTGAAGCCTAATATTAAGTTACCCACTCTAAATATGTTTCTCCTATTGTATGTATTGTTTATATCATATGTCTATAATCCAGAATGCCCAATAAAGCAATTCCAGTAGTAGCTAGGAGTTAGACCGCTAGCATATCTGTGTGTGTGGCAGCTAATAAGCTTGGTCTACAGGAGCATTTTCCACTGACATTTGGCCAAAGGGAAACTCTGCACTCCTTGTTGGTATTGCTGGATTCTGTCCAGCATTGGTTATGTGTCTACAAAGGCCATGCTGCAAAGTTTTGTGCTCTGCACTTACTTTATACATCATACAATGATGAGCAATTAATTGTTTTAGACATGTTTGGATTGGCACAGTCCTGTTAGCAAGAACAGCCAGTCATCTTTGCAGTTCTCCGGTGTGGTGTCTGCTGTAGGCAGCAATGGTAAGCACTGTCAAGGGCATTTTGACAGAGGCTGTTTTCCCTGAGAAAACTGCAGTCATCAAAATGTGCCATGTGTCATGACCTATAAGGTTTAGAGAATCTGAATGAGTTCTTCAAAAAGGTTGTTTTTAGCTATGCCAGAAAGACCAAAGAAACAACAAAAAAATAACCAACCATCCTAACTGGTGTACCAGTAACACAAAAGTAGGAAGATGGATACTTACACAGATATGCCCAGCCTACTCAATATTGTCCACATTTTTGGACCACCCAAAAATGAAAATACATAGTTAGCATTAGAAGGTTTGTTGCACCCTCACTTTAAATTTGGTGGTTTGACTAAGGGTTTAGAAATTTGCAAAATGCCTTAGTTGAGGAATATAACAGCAGCATCCTTTCTATTTTATTATTGGAGATGTATATAGAAAGAAGAATGCTCTTTACATGCAATAACCTATGCTATAAGTAGTTACTGTCTGACATTTAAGGAATGTTCTTCAAATGTGTATATGTAATGTAACAGTCCATTAACATTAAGATATGAAAGTACCCTAAATGCTTTTACACATAGGGGCTGATTTACTGACATAGTTGCTAAATTGCATTAGTGCTGTTACCCATAGCAACCAATGAGATCAGATGTTCTAGCTCAGGGATCCCCAACCCTTTTTACCCAGCAGCCACATTAAAAAATAAAAATAAGTTGGAGAGCAACACAAGCATGCAAAAAGTTTCTGGGGGTGTGCAGTATAGGAGGCTCTGTTTGACAGTCCATCTGCCTTTTATGCAACCAAAAATTGCCTACAAGCCAAAAATTAAAAAATAAGCACCTTCTTTGAGGCCACTGGGAGCAACATCCAAGGGATTGGTGAGCAATATGTTGCTCGCGACACACTGGTTGGGGATCACTCTTTAGCTTGTAACAGACCAATCAAAACTAATTGCTAATTGATTGTTATAGTTAACAGCACTGTTGCATGTCCTCTTACTGGTCGTTTTCTGTATATATTAAGGGGCTCATTTATTATAGTTTGTATGCCAACATCACCAGTGATGTTACCCATAGCAACCAATCAGATCTTTGCTTTTATTCTCTTATATTGTAGGTGACTGTTCAAATCTAATTGCTGATTGATAAGGGCATCATCACTGGTGATGTTGGCTTACACACTATAATAAATATGCCCTAGTTAAGTTTCCTTTCCATATGTACATAGATGCACACAGAGCAATGGCAGTGTTTCAGTTGTCCAATCTTTTTTTTTCTATTCTTTAAGTGCTAAATTTACAGGCAGTATGTTTGTATTAGCAGAAAGAGGGGATAAAAGGACTTGTTTCTACCTCCTGCTGAAGGAAGAGGATTCTGTGCCTAAATGCTTTTTTAATCAGGCCTTTGGAGAATTGAAGGGGAAATGTACTCATATGTTTAGACTTACTTTGTTTTCCCTGTGAAAATTGTTTTCAGGGACTATCTGCTGGAAGCAGCACGCAGTTATTGATTTCTTGTTCAGGGAAAGCTTATGTAGGTCTTTTTTATCCTCTCTCTCTTTCCGTTAGAGCAAAGGATGTCTGAGGGTCCTAGAAGCTAAAAGCCTATAACTTTTAGCTACACAAGTCATTTGGGTTGACTAATACTGTTCTGGATTTGATTTACGCACATTTAAAAAAATATATTTAATGAAGTATTATTAGTTAACTATATTGTTGTATGCTATTAAATAGTAGTATCATAAATTATATAAACAATAAAAATATAAAATGAAAAGCATTATAGGTAGAATTTGATTTTTTTTTGGAGAGCATTCTGAAATAGTTCTAGATTTATCCCCTAGGTGTCACTATTTTCAGTTATGCTAGACCAAACCAAGGACTCTCGGAAGAGAGAAATGAGCTGCAGTGGCATTTTTCATGTATATTAATTTTCATCAGCTTGTAACATCTAACCTGTGGCGATATCTGAAGAAAAGAAAATTTAAAGTTTAAGTCTAAATTAAAATCAAATGCAAGCATATCATTAATTAAAAAGCATGACTAAATCTGTCCATGCATGGGCAGACCTTAGCTGCTGGCTTAGCCACTCATGACCAAATTGACAGCCTATTGGCTGGGGAATAGGTTGAAAATTGCTCCTTCCTCAAATTATTAAATTATAGGAGGTTTTTTAGATATTGATTGGGCTGGAAGGAAACGCCAGATGGTTGTTGAGTACTGCATCAGGATATGTGTATTATCTGCAAGTGACAGCTTTGCCCTAGACCCCTATTTGATCCAGTCTTCGGCCTGACTGGAAGACTGACTTGCTTCCCATTTTTGTACATTTTACCTGCCTTGACCATGAAGCACACATCAAGTGTTTTTACCAAAACATTAAGCACACATAGCAGTGGGCACAGATTTTTTGCCACTTGCAATTAGCCTGGCATGTAAGGTAATCATGTAAGAATAATGGGTAAAGACATGGTGAACTATGTTTCTTTGTATTTCTCTCAGCATATAAGCATTTTCAAATGGCAAACATTTTAACTTTAGCACCACTACCAAGTGCCACTGTAGGACAGTGTTGCATTTGAATGGTTTGCAGCTCATCAGTTTTGGTTCTGTGTGGGAGAATAGTATTAAAGCAAGACACTCTCCGGATGCTTTTATAATGCTAGGCGTTCAGCTTTTAATATACAGTGTTGAAATCCGTCTGCCATTCTAAGGCCTCTTAACTCCTTTTTTTGTTAACTTTTTGACATATGATGCTCTCACGCTTGAGGCAGTTTTTAAAGGCCCTATGCAGCAGTTTTGTGCTTTTTTTAAAAAAAAAAAATAGCGAAATTGGACTCTAATGGGTAATTTGCAGGCTAAAAAAAAAAACAGAAAAACAGAACATTTCATCCTATCATTACATCCTGTAGTAATGACACTGTTCATTGTTTCTTTTCAGAATATGGTCTGAAAAGCTTTCAGGGTTTTGCATATCAATGAGTACCATGAACTTACATGTTTTTGTATGTCGTAATTATCACAAGCCGATGAAATGTCAGGTTATTAAAATAATAGAAGTATTTCAAGCCAAATAAAAGATGCAAATGATGTTACTGGCAAATAATAAATGCTTTTACCATCATTTCAGTGATTGCAGTGACTTGCCATGCAGTTCTTCTCCTTCATTCTGTGCTGCTAAAAGAGGCTTTTATATATTGTATATTAAATGTCATAGTAAATACATAAACCAATACTTGGGGATTATTTACTAAAGAGAGAAAAGAAAATTCTTAGTTCAATACAAAAATTGAATAGTTGGTTGCTAGTGATTTATTGAGAAGGGTGTATTCTTTTGCTTTCTCTTCTACATTTCATAATTATATCTTTGAAATGAAAGCTATACTTTGACAAAGAATTAGGGTCCAGTTTATCAAAAGCAAAAAACAAACAGACTGATAATGTGTGCTCAAAAAAGAAATTATACTTAAATATTGAACACAGTTATATATGGGGAGGAGAAAAGATACCCACAAAACACCCCAATTTCACCCATTAACACCCAACACACTTATACTAGATATTTTTAAATTTTCGCAACTTAACGCACAATTCACTATCAGCATACTTGCATGCGTTATTTAACTCGCGAAGACTATTTTCGTTCGGTATTTGACGGTACATGCGCTAATTAACGCCCGCGTATAGGCGCCGCAAATACATAGTCGCCGCATATGAATTGTCGCCACATATAAATGGTAGCATATAAATGGTAGCATATAATTAGTAGCTGCTTATAAATAGTAACTGCTAGTGATGAGCGAATCTGTTCCATTTATCTTAAGCGAAAAATTTGCAATGTCGTGCGACCAAAAAAAACGTGCCATAAAATTTATTGCACTTTAGTGAATCAACCCTAATGTGTCTACTTGCATACCTGTGTTCCCATATGACAGGTTCTGTAAATGTTGAGAACACATGGTAGCATCATGCTTTGGGGGTGCTTTTCTGCGAAGGGGACAGGATGACTGCACTGTATTAAAGAGAGGATGAATGGGGCCATGTATTGTGAGATTTTGAGCAACAACCTCCTTCCCTCAGTCAGAGCATTGAAGATGGGTTGTGGCTGGGTCTTCCAACATGACAATGACCCAAAGCACACAGCCAGGATAACCAAGGAGTGGCTCCGTAAGAGGCATATCAAGGAGTGGTGGCCTAGCCAGTCTCCAGACCTAAATCGAATAGAAAATCTTTGGAGGGAGCTGAAACTCCGTGTTGCTCAGCGACAGCCCTGAAACCTGACAGATCTAGAGGAGATCTGTGTGGAGGAATGGGCCAAAATCCCTGTTGCAGTGTGTGCAAACCTGGTCAAGAACTACAGGAAATGTTTGACCTCTGTAATTGCAAACAAAGGCATCTGTACCAAATATTAACACTGATTTTCTCAGGTGTTCAAATACTTATATGCAGCAGTGCAATACAAATACATTCTTTAAAAATCATACAATGTGATTTCCTGAATTTTTTTTAATGCTGTCTCTCACAGTGGGAATGCACCTACAATGTGAATTTCAGATCCCTCCATGATTTCTAAGTGGGAGGACTTGCAAAATCGCAGGGTGTTCAAATACTTATGTTCCTCACTGTATCTGGTATTATTTATACTTTCTAAGAATTGATCTTTGACCACCCTTCAGTTCTCTGTTACAAGTGTCCCATTAAAGGACCTGCATGGCTCCTCCGGTTGATGCTGCATAGCAATAAGTGAGCTTGCCGCATTTAGCTCCATCCAAAATTTTGCAAAAGCAGGGACATTTTTTTGCTTAGATGCATTGGAGTCAATAGGAAGGCAAAATTCTTCTTAAAAAAAAATTTCTTCCAAGCACTGCACCTGGACGGCACCTTAGACAGGGAGAACTGGAATGGCCTCCAATTCAACTGGTTGATGCAAAAGGCAAGTGGCAGAATATAATGACCACTGCATTTTCTTTTGTTTACAGTCTAAAAGACTGCATCTTTTTTTTCCAGTGATCAGACTGCATGGTGCATGGTGGATTTGCAAAAACAGTTGGCTCATAACTATAAACTATAAATATTGCTGCAGCATTGATACTAGGCTAGTTTTTGCCATGCATTGCCATCAGTCAGATTATTTCACTAATTGTTCATGTTGCCCAACATAAATCTGTTGGTAAATAAAATACAATTGTTAATAGAAAAAAATGTGTACAACGAAAGACATAATTTCTGATCTGTAATGAGTACTGGATTACTATATTTGGCGAAAGTAGGAAGAAAAAAACACCTATTGGAGAATATGTCACATGGTACTTTAGATTGAGAATGTTCCGTTCAGTGAAAATGAGGCACAGGTTGTTGTTATAGTTAAATCAGACTACATGAAGTAAAGTGCATCTCTAACTGGAATGGTGAAATTTATGGTAAATTTGACTTCCTCTGCATGGTATTTGCATGCTAGAACATTGACAGTTGCAGAAGGTGTTCTCAGCAGTAGTATCAAACAAAAGCAGATAACATTGATGCTTAGGCTGCAGATTTATTATCATTCATTATTGTCTTTCTAAAAACTGCGACCAGAGGCAGAACCCATCCCCGGTAACTCCCTCCTCCCCCTCCCTCCCCAGGATCACACTCAATCAATCGCACCCTTTTAGCTCACACAAGGAGCACTGGGCGCAGGATACACAGTTCTCCTAAAAAGGTTGTACAAGGATAAAATAATGGGCCTCTTCATGCCTGTTATGTGCTGGCTGAACTTTCAGCCAAGCCGTGGTAAATGGCAGTGGGTTTTACTCAAGGGTGGGGAGGAGGCTTTTTATTATAATTCTTTATTTATAAAGTAGCAATGTATTCCACAGTGCTTTATAGAAAAGCTCATAATTCTCACCAATAAAATAAAAATTATGTTCTCAATACTGCAGTGCTAAGCACTGTGCCAATGTGCTGCCCATAGAAGGAGAGTAGTCCTTAATAATTTTTCACTCCTTTTTCAGTAAATCTTTTGGTGGAAAGAATATGTGAAAGGGGTTTGTGCTTCATATTGTAAAATTATAGGGAAATTACAGACTAAACTGGCATTGGGCTAATGTTGAAGATACATTTACCTGTTATTCAGAATGCTCGGGACCTTTGGTTTTATGGATAAGGGGTCCTTCTGTAATTTGGATCTCCATACCTTGAGTCAACTAAAAAATAATTTAAACATTAAATAAACCCAATAGGATTGTTTTGCCTCCAATAAGAATTAATTATAACTTAGTTGGAATCAACTACAGAGAAAAGGGAATCATTTTTAAAAAAAATTCTTAATGGGGTCAATGGGAGATGGCCTTTCCATAATTCGGATTTTTCTGGATTATGGGTTTCCAGATAACTATACCTACTATATACCTGTATACCTAATCTTGCTGACAATTTGCACAATCAAAAAAGATTTTTGAGGAGGTGCAAAAATAGTAGCAAAGTGTTGTCCAAATCGGGGAACTGGAAGGTATTATATAAATTTCTTGGTCAGCACCTACCTGTATTAATACCATAGACAAGTCAATCTCCCAGTGCTTTTGCAGTTGCCAGATAGGGCAGTGATATTCTTTGGAAACTTGCCTTAAAATAAAGAACTTATAAATAGCACAGGACAAAGCTAAAATCAGTGTACCCTACAAAGCTGAAGACAGAGGAAGGTGGGTCATTTATTTTTCATGTGGGCCATAAAATATGCAGAATCTTTAAGTTGAGTTGGAATGGCACAAGGTGAAACCTCCTTGTTTTCTGTAATAAGTGCAATTACATTTAACGCATAATCGACAAAGCTTTGCATGTGCAATTATGCTGAAATTCTGAGGAAACGCTGCATTATGAGTAGAAAACATGATGATTTGTGTCCAAAAATTGCACTTAGCATTCTTAAATGACCCCTAACACATTTTGTTTATATTACAGGTATCTGGTTCTATTCAGGTTTTTGTGTTTATGCAGAAAATATAACCAGCTATATACTTGAAATCCGCTCTAAGCCACTCTATCAATTAAATCAAATTCAAAGCAGCAAACTTTGCTCACCACTAAAGGCCCCCATACACGGGCCGATTTTTTACTGTCAAACGACCGATTCCCGAACGATCCGATACTATCGTTAAGTTATCGTATAGTTACTGGTGTGCGAACGATCGTCGGCCCACTAATCGACCCGACATTATCGTCCCCAAAATCGATCGGCCCGGTTTAAAAATTTTAGTCGTTTAACGATAAAACCTGCCAGTTGGTGTGAGTGTCAGACATTTGTCTTCGAACGATTGTTCTCTGCGCATGTCAAGATTGCCAGCAGCGGAAGTCAACGAACATAAATAAATAAATACCGCTTCCGCCACGACATTGGATCGTACGTAGATGTACGATCGTACGTATTTTACGATAATGATACGATGAAATCTTTTGCAAATTATCATTGCCCGTGGATGGCATATCGTATGGAAACCTGATCGCCATACGATCGTTTGTCGATATAATCGTTCATCGCACAACGAGTGAAATCGCCTCGTGTATGGGGACCTTTAGTATAATTGGTATACCCCGGGCCCTTTGTTCAGGGGGGATTTCACCAACTGTTTAAAAATCACGTAACCAAAGTTTTTTTATGGACACTCACCACATTGTGACTTAAGTACAAGTCATAAGTACAATTTCTCAGATACGTGCGCACTCCCAATGCCAGTGGAAGTTATCTGAGCAATTGTGTTTATGCAGAAAATGCACACAATAATTCTCAACCTGTACTATATATAGTGTATATCACTAGAAAGTGGCTAATACAGATCTCAGAAGTAGGGTGAGTCCACATTGTTTTGAATTTGCTAATCTGTGTAACATATATAAGAAAAAGAAAATTCATGGAAAGCAAAGGGAATTTTCTATAGAGTTTGAGAAAGTTTGCCGTAGGATAAAAATGACACAGCCCGCAGAACATATCATCTGGCCTTGTTAATGCCCATTCATATTCCTTCCTCATAGCAGCAGTTCATATCTATTCTCCACACTGCTTTGCAGCCTGACTCGGCTTGTTCCTTGAGGGAGTTTTATTGGCAAAGCACATCTCTCAATATGTATATTCATGCTGGCTTACCCTCCTTGAGAATATAAATTTAGATTCCAATTATCTTTTATGGTTCGCTGGATTTTGTGGTATACATTTCAGAAATAAACCTAAACCAGCTTTGGCATTTATCAAATGCTTGTTGACCCTACTCATTGTATAGTTTGCCTCCAACTCTAATCCTTCAGAGTGTATTTGATAGGGAAAAAATGAAATGATTATTCTGCTCTAAAGAGTTTTGTCAATATTGCATGATAAATGTCTTTAAGAATAAGACAGTCACTGAAAATGCAAGTTTTCTAGCAAACTGTGGTTATATACTTGAAACTCGCATTGCAGAAAACCTGTCAATACCCATCAGCACTATTATAAAACTGGTTGAGGCATCTCAGGTCTAGTCTCCTATTTTTGCATATTAAATAGGTAGATATCAACCATTTCTGTCCTTGACGGCTGGCATCTCTCCAAGTGGGACTAAAATGTTCAAACTTTTTGTAACTCTAGACTATATGACAGACTGTATATTTAGAAAAGGGATAATAAACTTAGCTAAGAGCAATTATGAACTGAAAATCCTAGCATCTTCCTAACAGATATAAAATGACATTGAAAGTATTTTTGTAAATTAATATGTTTTGAAGCAATGTAGTTAAAGAGATTTGACTCTCACATCTGTATAGATTTAAAGTGGACCTGTCGCCCAGACATAAAAAGCTGTATAATAAAAGTCCTTTTTAAAATTTAGTCCTCCTATTGTTTAGTAAAAACGCCACACTTTTGGCTCACCTAATCAAATATTTACTCAGTCACACTTACTTCACATTTTCTAGAACAGGCAGCCATCTCTAAAAAGGTATTCTCCCTTTCTTTCCCTCCTTGCTTCATACTGCACATGTGTTTCATTCCCTCCCCCCCCTCCCCTCTGCCAGATCCGCTTCTGATTGGCTGGTGGGCATATGTAGCTCAGAACAGCAGAGAGGATCAAGTTACACACATGCTCAGAGAATAGGAAGGCTGCCGCTGGCAGCCTACAGGAAGGACAGAGAGGTTTAAGTGATGTCACTGTAGTCTTCACACTGCTGTAGGCTGCCAGCACCATATCTCACAGAAGCAAGCAGGGATCTGGGAATTTAGATATGCAGTAAGTACTTAAAAAGAATGCCTTTAGACTTACTTTTAATTTATATTAACCTTTCATTGTCCTTTAACACATCCAAACCCATTATAAAGGCATTTAAAAATCCCAGGCAGACAAGTACTTTAACTTTCAATTCAGCTGTTACTTTCCCCTCCCTCCTAACCATCTAATTGTGTAGCCAGTGCATGGGCCTGGGCATCTGGTCCCCCATTCTGGTCAAGCACAAGATTTTGGGGTGATACAAAGCTTGCCTTAATAACAGTGTCCACAAAATAGCACTTGCCTATTTGATGTGATTGTGTAATTCCAGGACTGAAGGAAACAAGATTTATATTACTTATTACTTAAGTGAAGTTTATTTTGCTTAACAAACACAATAGAAAAGAATTTTGAATTATTTCTTAGGGTGACAGGTCCCCTTTAAATAGAAATTGCATTCAATCAAGCTTGCCATTATCATAACTATATAGCGCGGCCCCCCTCTCCTCCACAAAAAAAATCTTTGAAGGGGCCCAGCGAGCACCATAACCTCTGCACAAACACCCAGTCTTGCCCCCCACAGTGCACCTTCTTCCTGGCCACTCTCTACAGCTAGATAGGAAGCCCCCCCCTGGTGCCGGGGACTCGGCAGGAGCACTTTGGGGGGTGCGGAGCCCCTGGGGTTGCAGCCCCAGTGGGCCCTGCATCCCCCAATCTGACCCTGAGGGTGAGACTGGGATGAATATTTTTTTTATGTCCAAGATATTTCTGGAACTATACACCAATATTCTCCTACTTGTAAAACTTTTCTTATAAGTTCACCCTAACCAAAGGTTGGACTTCCAAGCGGGAAACAGTCCAACAACCACTGAACTATCGAAAATTCAATATATACTTTAACTCAATGCAAGCATAGAAAATCTCCAGATTCTTTAAAAAGACATATTTTATTTGCACAACGTTTTGGAGGGACCCACCCCCTTCCTCAGGTACAAACAAAGTAGTACTTCTAGACATTTTCAAGTGGAAGTTAATCCCCTCATTGTTTTCTGTTTCACCCAGATTCATGGGGAAATTAATCCCATCATTGTTTTCTATTTGGCACACTTTCAAGGGGTAGTTAATCCCATCATTGGTTTCTAGTTTAGGCAATTTTAAATGAAACGTAAACATATTATTATTATTTCCAAGAATGAGCACCAAAGCTCCTAAAATGGCTACTGGAGTCCTGTTTGGGAAAAATAAAGAGGATTCGTGGAAACAAACTTGAATTTTTTGAGTTTTAACAATACTTTTGTCTCGAAGAATTTGTGATTTTCGAAGGTTAACTGAAAATTTTCTTAGAGTTAAATTCATACATACTTGAAATGTATACCATATCAAGTTTATATGACTTTGAAGGCCAGTAAAAAAATATTTTAGTAAATAAGCCCCTAAATGGAGAAGGACCTGGGGGTTTTGTAGATAACAAGCTGTCTAATTACAGGCAGTGTCATTCTGTGGCTACTAAAGCAAATAAATTGCTGTCTTGGATAAAAAAAGGGCATTGACTCAAGGGATGAAAACATAATTTTGCCTATTTATAGGTCTCTATTAAGGTCTCATCTTGAATACGCAGTGCATTTTGGGCACCAGTCTTTAAAGGAACAGTAACACCAAAAAATGAAAGAACTTTAAAGTAATAAAAATATAATGCACTGTTGCCCTACACTGGTAAAACTGGTGTGTAACCCTACTATAATTGATATAATAAGCTGCTGTGTAGCCACGGGGGCAGCCATTCAAGCTGGAAAAAAGGAGAAAAGGCACAGGTTACATAGCAGATAACAGAGAAGTTCTGTAGAATACAATAGTGTTTTATCTGTTATCTGCTATGTGCCTGTGCCTTTTCTCCTTTGAATGGCTGCCTCCATGGCTACATAGCAGCTTATTTATATAAATGATAGTAGACTTTCTGAAGTAAACACACAACTTTTACCAGTGCAGGGCAGCAGCATATTATATTTTAGTTACTTTTATACACTTTCATTTTTTGGTGTTACTGTTCCTTTAAGAAGGATATTAATGAGATAAAGATAGTGTAGAAATGTGCAACTAAACTGATAAAGGGGATGGAAGATATAAAGCTATTGCGGTTAGAATGTAATGATTGGGGTTGATGGTTTATATTTATATAATTTAAAGGGCAACTAAAACATAATTAATCTTTAAAAACTTTGTAACAAACGGCTTCACAGGTTTGTACTTGAGGAAGTTGGTGGGTTCCCCCCGAAAAGTGTATACCCTGCAAATAAAACACATCTTTTTAAATAATCTGTAGATTTTCTACTGTGTGTGATGTAAGTTGAATGCTTACGTGTGGCAAAAGTGGCTTGTTTAAATTTAAACTCTCTGTGCATCACTAAATACCCTTCCTGTGAGTAAGGAAACCAAATTTCCTTACAAACCTTAACTGAACTAGTGAGGTCATGCAAGAGTACAATTCAATTAAATATTTTACTAATATTTTGAACCCTTCTAATAATACTAGGAGAAAGTATTTAGCAAAATTAGACAAAAAAACATACATTTTTTTGTCCAATCATTGAAACAAAGTGGGGCTCATTTATGCACTTTGAGCAAATTTGCACCTGGGCAAGAACCCATAGCATCCAATCAGTGATTAGTTTTTTTAAGCTAGCTGCAAGTAGAACAATGAAAGAAAACATTTGATTGGTTGCTATTGGTTAATTCCCTGGTGCAAATTTTTTACATGAGCCCCAGTGTTTTTCGTTGTTTATCTACCATAAGGCTATTTCTTTTTTCTGATGTTGATACTTTATTCATAGAACATACAGTTTAAATGCAAGGTCATTTTCCATCCTAATATTGTATAGTGAGATCCATCCTGTTTTTTTCATAAATCTTTTTACTTCAGGAATACAAAATAGTTGAGCAGTTCTTAAAATCTTTTTTAAAAAATTGTCAGCTACAGCATTTTTCGCCTGAGACTTAAGAAATGCCAGACCTTTGGTTGCTTTATTAATACATACATGAAGGAAACTGCCTTCTCCCCCAAGACTTTGCACCACAAATTATGTATTGGTCTTTGCATTTATGTTATTTCACTTTTCCATTGAATTTATTAACACTTATTTATAATTTATTATTTATATTATTTATTACCCTTAAAATGTATGGTGGGTATTCAGCCTTTGGATTAGCTATTATAGAAGTGTACATTAATGCAACATCTAGCACAAGATAATTGCTATGGCTAATTAAGTTGGGTTGGAGAAAAGATGAACAGATATGATGGACTGTGGAAGGGTGCAAATGGGGGTGCTCAAGAGGTTGTATTATGACTCTAAAAATAACAGCTCCTAGCTAGATGTGTAGCTTTAGTTTAGAATTTAGAATTATCTCGTATGGTAACAGGTCCCCTTTAATAATGATATGAGGTTTTTTGGGACTTTATGTGCTGATCCTTTGACAATAAGGGGGGGATTGATTTTTTTTCACAATTAAGTTTTTTTTTGCACTAAAGAAACTTAAATGTCTGGTATTTATTAAGTGCAAAATAACTCAAAAACTCAAAGTAAAAATTTGCCATCTTAAAGCTTGTGAATTTCACTAGGAGCTGTCCCAGTTGTCCAGCTACAGTCAGGTGATCCCAATGGGCAAATAAAAGGGCAACCATTTGGGTTGCAGGTAAACTCACTTCCTTTGTTAAATGTATATTGAAGAAGTAGAATTCTTAATGAATCAGATAAAAGTGAGTATAGGACTGGCCAGACCAGGGATGACTTTGATGTAGTTGACCACCTTGAAGTATATTGCAATATGTGGACAAACAATCCCTGTTATGCTTAAAGGAGAGGGCATATCTTGGTAGCTTAATGCTCTGAATGTCTAATGTCCTATATATATTGATAATGGGTGAGTGCAGAGGACCTCTCGTTGTTGTTCCTTGGCAAAGTCAAGCCATATTGTCAAAGTCGAATTTTTAAAGTTTTTCGAGTTTGTAAACTTGAACAATAGAGGTATTTGTGTAATTGAACTAGTTTTCCTTATTAATAAATAAGCAAACATTCAATATGCAAGTTTATACAATTTAGAAAAACAAACTCAAATTCAGAAACTAGAAAAATGATAAATAATCCCATACATGATCGGAAAAAGGCAGCTCTTTTCTGAAGGCCACTGGCACAAGCCCTTGTCAAGCAATTTTGGTGTTAATCTTTGGAGCTTTGTGCAATTTAGGTGCAAAACAGTATAGTTGGACACACAGTGGGGGCCATTTATCAATACTAGGCAAATACTTTAAGTGTGTTTATTGCTTGACAATGCTGTTTTTTTCTGCACTGCAATGGCCTTTTTATGATTTAGCATACACAAATAGTGGCAGTGCATGCAAATTGTTGTAATTCTTAGGACATACCCTAACAATTCCTTTAGTGAAATACCTAAAATGTAAGCTATATCGGGGGAAGATGGTTGGCTGAATTTTTTTTCTGCAACCAGTCATTTAAACTAAGAATTAGTATATCAGTGAATAGGTTATGATACATAATTTATCTGCCAACTGATCAAAGGGTAAAGTTCTACTACTGGGGATGGAAAAAAGACATTCTGGTGGTGAAGGAGCACATTGTGTTTTGATGTCCACAGTGTATACAGCCCTAAAATATTGGAGTGACTTTACCTTATTTATAATTCTAGGCCACTTTATGATGTCCTCCATGGAGCACATCCCACCTTTTATTATGGTACTAGTATGGGTTTAAAGGAGAGGTAGTAAAGTGTTGCTTAGCTGTGTGATACCAAAATGTTGCTGGATTTCTGTTCCCAGTGTTCTGCAAACGGAACACCTAAAACTAGGGTGCCGTGATCACATGAAAAGTCAGGGACATGTCTAATAAATATATGTCGCAGGGACTGCACTGATTGCATTTAGATGAACTGCAGTCGGTTCAGCCGTGTTAGCTGGATTTTTTAGTAGTGATCTGGTTACCCTACCTAAAAATTATGATATACCCTTTCCTGATGCTTGGTTGTTATGTTATACTGACAAGCCAAAATTGCAAGGTATTATGCATATAAAAGTTCTAAATCCTAAAGATGCGCTCTGATACACAGCTTTTTCCTTTTCCCTGATGTATCTGCAAGTAATGATCACGCTCACAATAGTGACATACTGCTGGTGGAAGCGGCTTCCACACACTAATTTATTCTACTTACAGAATTTCATGTTAACATGTGCATATATCCTTACAAGATCTCCTTTGACATGAGTTATTGTTGCTGCACCTAGATAAAAAAATGCTTATAGTGAAGCACCGCTAGCCCCCACCTACGCCTAATGCAATCAGTTCTGCTTACAAGAGTGAAGATGATACAGGCATATCTCCAAAACCTCTCTTCTCCATTTGGCTCCTTCGCTTCCGGGGTCTCTTTTGCTAGCTTTACTTGCTATTCCTGCTGTCCCGTCTCCTCAGTGTCTTCTACCATGTGATCCGTCCTCTGTGGCTTACCTTGAGTTTAATCTAGGGAAATTTTTGCAAGGAAGCTACAGGGACCGATGGGGATTAAAAGGGGATTTTTTGCATGTAAATTGTTATCCTCTCAACTGTGTATCTAGATTACAAAATATCCTTATTATATACTGAAAGCCCAACAAACTATAGTAGGAATTTGGAAGCAAAAGCACAACTTTTTCTAGTGCAGGGCAACAGTAAATTATATTTGAATAACTTTTTTTGTATATGTGAATGCCCAGTCTGATGTAGGGGTGCTTAATTTATTTGACCCAACATAGAACTCTTTATAAAGGTATCCTAGGTTGGTGTGATTTTTATGGAAGAAGCTCACTGCTCCAGGCCACAATGTAGGCAATTTGATTGACTAGAACTTGCCTAGTATATTGACACTGCCTAATGTTTAAACATTTTTGTTTCTTCCCTATCCAAGTCACAGGTCTTCTCTGTGTAACCAAATGATACATCAACACAGCTGAAATGTCCCCAATATCCTTTTTGAATGATTGAAGAAAAGTGTTTTATTAGGGCTACATGGATCTTTAGTAGCCCTTTGGCAACGATTACTGTGGCACACATGGCAGTTTGGCCTTACTTAAAGTGATCAAGGTGTTATTACCATTGGCGGTTTCAAATCCATTGGTTCATAAAGACAGCAAAGGGGGCAATAAGAGGTGTTTTGATCCTGCACTTTTAGTGAGTCTGGTCTCCTATTATACTAAGGGCTGTAACTCCTGAAACCAATTTCTCTTGCGCACTGCATTGTATTTTGCCAGTAAAACCCAGTTTGTCTCTCCAGGATCTTCACTTTGTAGGCCTGTATTTTCTGGATCCTGCCCTTATATTTTAGGTCTTGGCCACTGTTTCCAGAAACTGATGGGATCCAGTGCCCTGCACACCCCATGCGGCCAAAACTTATATTAAATTGTTAATTTCAGGTTCTACTTGCTCACATGTACCCAGGGTGCATAAAGAATGTGCAGACCCAGTAAAATATCAAAAATACATCTGAATAAAATATGCACTGAGAAGAAAAGAGAAGAAAGTTTAATGATTCAACATGAGTTCCTTCCTAACTGAGCTTACAGTCTTATGGGGTAATGTAAAACATGAGGCAAACTAGGACCATCTGTAGTAATGTATGCCAAGCTACTAGACTACATCTTTGACAAGTGTGGTTAACTTTTAAATAAAAAAAAAAACTATCTGCACCCTTATAAAAACACCCACAAATACATATACAATATATAAACAAGTAAAGGAAACCACTAAGTAACTTTTTGCCTAATGAAAGAAAATGTAATTCTGAGCAAACTATTCAGTACATTCACTTAAAAAATTGATTTGTTTTTAAGTGATTTGTAAATGCCATTGAAAGCAGTATTTTTTTAGAACAGGAATCTAGAAAGGGCAAACAGATACAGCTTTCTATAGCAGTTATACTCTCAAATAACTTTAAAACCAGTGAATTTTTATTTTTAAGTTCATATTCAATTTAATTTGAAAATAAAAAGAAAATTTGCAGGTTGCTTCCCTTATTAAGTTATTACTTGCAAGTGCTTCCATTTATGTTTTGGACAATAATAGCTCCTCTGCCCAATACAGATAATAATTTGCCCTCTGCTACATTAGACTTTGTACACAGTGTGAAATAATGTGGGGTTTCTGATGATATTTCACATGCATACTTGCCACTGACATTTTAAAAAAAATACCCTTTTCATATTGCAGCAAATTGTGCTTTCAATTGCCTTTAGACTCTACTCGTGTATAAACATTTTATGTCTGGACGACACCAGCCTTTGCTGAGTTCAGTGGAGCATAATGGCAACAGTCATATTTGATTTACTTCCTATTTTGCAAAAACAATAAAGTGGTTCACTTTATGCATTGAGCATTGCTTGCCTAAATAAAGTAGCTTTACTTCAGACTGGTTGGTTCTGTCAAGGATAAAAATGTACTCATCACTTAAGCTGTCAGCACCTATGTATTTTTTCCAAAGACGACATTTTCCTCTTGCCTTTAATAAAGATGCTTGTGGTGATGATAGACAATAAGATCTAGAGTTTGAGCTTTTAGTGCTTTAACTGTGCTGTTTTATGTTTAAAGGATTTCTTTTAAATGTAACCTTTAAGAAATGCATCAAAACTCTTAGCGAGTCTTAAAAA
Source organism: Xenopus tropicalis (assembly GCF_000004195.4). Taxonomy (NCBI): domain Eukaryota; kingdom Metazoa; phylum Chordata; class Amphibia; order Anura; family Pipidae; genus Xenopus; species Xenopus tropicalis. The sequence continues at coordinate 76,640,779 of NC_030682.2, read as the reverse complement.
AGAGTGAATCCAATGTTTTAATTGAGAGCATCAAAAATATTGGGTTTGTAGTTCTTTCTTACAGATCTAAATTGCAGTTGGGTGCAGGACAGTTTTCAAACAAGCACATAGAAGTAAACTGACTTCCAGACTGTAATTTAACTGGTGCAGAATTTGTTTTTTTGTGCAGCTGATATTCTGGAAAGAAGTGCTAGTAAGGCATGTGCGTCAGAGTGCTATGTGGCTTAACTTCTCTCTCAAAGAGAGTATGACAGCAGTAACCGTGTGTAGGGAAAGGTGCCCTATGGGCACAAAACCTTATTTGAGCAAATCTTTAGCACTTGCACCATACAATCCTTTGAAAAGGGTTGAAAATAAATAATAATAATGGCATTTCTGTTCAGCTAATCAGTACTGGATTGCATCTACATTATTGACAGTGGAGTGAATACCAGTGGGGGTGGCAATGACGTATACTTTAATGTGTGGGCCAATTCATTTTGTTTTGTATTGTTGTATAAACCAACATTTCTGTATAGTATAACATATCAAATCATGAATATTTAATCCATGACCATCAAGCTGATCTACAACTCCTTTTGACTTTTTGGGGATGATGCACGGTGTCGCTTGATAACAAGGAGACCCTTTAACCTCAGCATCTTTTTTTTGGGGACTCTTTAACAGTTTATTCATATTCATTAAAAATGGTCTTTATCCTCTTGTCTGTTGTACATCATAAAGTCTATGGGACTGACTGTCAAGTACAGTGCCATAGATTTAAACTTATTCAGGTCTCTCTGTTATCTATGAGGTGCAGCAATATCTAAACCATCTAGCAGACAAGAGGTTGAAGTCCTGCAAAACTACAAATGCCATAAAGCTTGGCAGTCTCACCTGTCAATACCATTTTTGTTTTCTCTTCACTTGTGTAATTTATGGTAAAAGCACTTTGCACCGTTACATTTCATGTAAAATGCTTTATTTTTGGGCTAAAAAAATCAATGCTGCATCCCTCCCTTTCCTTCTTCTTTGTCATTCATAACCTTTCTCTTAAATCATATCACTGAAATGCAATTAGAGCAAAGGAAAAAGGGCTAGTAAGTTGTTTCCCTGACAACAGATACTCTTTAATGCTCAGCATTTTGTCAAGTTAAGTTCTCTTAAATATACAAAGGTACCACATTATCAATAAAGGTGCTATCTTTATCAAACAATTTACCATGAAGAATTATGTCTTGGTACTTACATGCAGAGGCTAGAACCACAGTTTTTTGCTAGTTGTAAGCTTGGTGGTTGGGAAAAACATAAAAACATACAATATGTAGTTGTATCCTTTTTGAAAAATATTTGCATACCTACAGCTCTAAGGAACTGAAGAGGACAAAAACCTGCTTCCATTTCAGTATTACTTTAATTTTAATATTTTTAAAGGAATACTGTCATGGGAAAACATGTTTTTTTCAAAACGCATCAGTTAATAGAGCTCCTCCAGAAGAACCCTGCATTAAAATCTGTTTTTCAAAAATGCAAACAGATTTTTTTATATTTCATTTTAAAGTTTCACATGTCGCTAGTCATATTCATTTTCCCAGGGTGCCACAGCCATGTGACCTGTGCTCTTATAAACTTCAGTCACACTTTACTGCTGAGCTGCAAGTTGGAGTGATATCATCCCCCTCCCGGCAGCCGATCAGCGGAACAATGAGAAAGTAGCAAGATAGCAGGTCCCATATCAGAATAGCACTCAATAGTAAGAAATCCAAGTCTGGCTTGGGACTTGGGAGTAGGAGAAACAATAGGTTATTATTAAATAACATATTAAATAAATTATTTTTATTATTTAAAGCATTTCTAATATGTAGCGCTGAATCTTTCTGAAAGCTCAGAATCAGTCACAATGCACTGAGATGGCTGCCTACAATATTACAACTTAAAAAAATAAATTTGTTGTTTTGTGAATAACATTTTAACTGGTAGTGTGAAGTATTTGCTATGTAAACTGTGTAATTTAGAAAGGATACTCACCCTCTATCTCCTACATTTGCAGAATGGTTTTATGCATCCCTCAGGGGGGCCTCTGTACTCTTGGGTCCCCAGCAGCGGCCAGGACTGTTGTCTCTCTCTTTTTTTTTTTTAACCATCATTGGCCAATTTGGCAATACACTTGTGGGTTGTGTAAATAAAGTAACTTTCTAGAAAGTAACTTTATGGGATCATAATTTGTATAGCTTATTCTTGTATAAACCATCCTATAGAAAAAAGGAAGATAACCATGATACTCACACTACCCTTGGCTAAGTATGAACCTCACAGCCAGACATCCCAGCAATCTGAAAGTAAATTAAATATATGTCTGGTTGGGATGATATATTAACAAAGTATTCTTTCTTTGCACTTTTAATTTAACTGCACCTAACTATAGGTCTTTAAAAACTGCTGTCTACCTATTTTTTGGGAAACTTCTAATTGACTAGGAAAGCGATAATAGCCTGCTGCTATGGAGCCCAGTAAAAAATGGACACAGTCATTTTTTAAGGATGTCTAAGAATCTTGTAATTGTTGTGCATAAATCTGTGTGCTCAAGAAGTAATTTTAACAAGTCCAATTACAAAGTTTAAAATGCTAAAGAGCACTAAATTTGTGGCACAATATGCTGGTGATGTAATATGGTTTTGTTCTCGTTCTACTCCTAAAAGCTTTGGATTGATGGCTAAAATTCACTAAGTGCTGCAAACGAGCCCTGCACTTACTATCTGCCCTATTTGTTGTCATATGCCTCATTTAAAAATCTTGTATTATAAAATATAAAATGTACCAGTCCAAGTGACAGCACACAGGAATTTGCACAACTATATTAATCAGACAAAAGTGAGGTTTATTGTGTACTGTATAATATACACAGTTATATAGAATGGATAATAAGAAACCTTAGTCAGAACCTCATTTTGCTGTTTAACCATGTTTCACCATGATTTTATGTGACTTCACATATTGCTAACTGTGTTTACACGTTATATAAACATGCATAAAGAAGCTTGGGAAGTTTTGTTCTTTAGTCTATTTCTGACTGGGAGATGCTTGGTGTTTTGTAGTATCATTAGATTAGTATTTTGTGTTTCCTTTAACATTGTAATTGTATACAAAGAAACAGCTTGGGGTCACATTTACTTTTAGACAAATAGGCACCTCATTCTGTCCCCTAACTGATTTAATGATAGTATAAAGCTTTCTGCTCTAGGCTCTGCATTAAGCTTTGCCTCTTGCAGCAGCTACTCGCTACTACATATTTGGATCAGAGGCGTGTTTATTGGCTTTTTATAGCTGTTATAATATTGCAGTACCAAGTAGTTGCTTATTTAGTTACAGTTGGTATTTGGAAACTTGAAAATCTTTCTAGTTGGTTATATTCTAAAAGTTACAAGGAAATACTAATTTCAATAAAAATGAGCAGAAAACGGGGTAAATGTATAATATATAATAAATGTATAATATATAATAAATGTATTTAATTCTTCTAAGTGACTGATTATGTAGACCATTCTGGAATAATATTATACTACTAATACTATATTATTAACATTATTAGATTGTTAGATATATAGAGTGGATTAAAGGTCTTTCCTTGGTGAACTTATACCTTTTTTAGGAACTCTATAAGAATAAAGTGCCTTGCTTAAATCATTGTCTTACCCATGGTGGTCAAACAAGCTCATCTGGTGTAGCTTTTCTTTAATAATTTTTTTTGCATGTAATTACCCATCAGTACCTGGCTCCCATTTGACATAGTGTCTTGACAAATTGCTATATACGCTTGCTGGTACTGCTCCATGCTCACATTTCTTTTTCTTTGCAGTTTTTTGCACAAGCACCTTTCATGCTCTTGGTTATTATCAAAACATAACTCACAAAATACAGCATTTAGTTGTAAAGTTTCTGAATACTTTAAACAGCCCAACGCTGGTTTAGGCAAATGCCATGTGTAGAAAACACCAATCCATTGAAACAACACAACTGTCCAGATAGGCATGAATAATTTTGGGAGAATCACAGTGCTACTGTTATGTTACCTGTTTGAGGTATTCTGTAATTTGTAATCGGTGATGCACTGCATACATGGCCTTTTAAGGATGACCATTGCCTTGGTCAATAATGACTAAAGTAGTACCTGATATCTGCCCCTGTATGGTTACCTTTAAAGTAATGTTCTGTTATTTTAACTAGAGTCCTTTCCATTCTAGTTTGAATAGTCTATTACATAGCTTTATAATGTATAATTTTTTGGTCTGAAGAGACATTTAAAGCATCCTATTGTTTGCTGCTGAAAGTAGATATTTGCTTTGCAGCTTTGATATTTCAAGATCCCTTTTTTCTTTGATGTCATTCACTTATTGCATGAGAGGATTTTTTTTCTATTACTATTCTTGCAGAGACGACATTCTGTCTGGGGCTGACTGAAAGGAAATGCCTAGAGGCGTCCGTCACCTCTTGCCCCACAAATAAAGGCTCTGCTAATAAAATAAAGCCACGCACATGCTCACTTTACCATTTATTATGCATATGACAAAGGACTACAATAGACCTGAAAGTTGTATTCTGATATTTAATTACATGTACTCTAAAGCTTACAAACCAGAATCCTAATGGTTGCTGTAAATGCATATCAAGCTGCAGTGCAAATATCCTACAGCTTTTATATTTTTCCCACTCTTAAAAAATATAGCAGCTCATTTTGTTGAGGATCTCAGAGAACAGTAACAGACTCAGCAGAAATGCTGCTTTGATCCCAGGAGGATTTTAAATTTCCGCCCATTACCAATCAGTGGTTTCACCTATTGATTTTCTGAAATTGCACTGTGCTATTTTTCCTTAATATTAGCTTCTGTAAAGCTTGTGGCTCTCTGTTTAGCAGAAAAATAAATGTGAAGGCTTATTGTTAAAAACAAAATCTAATCCCATTTCTTTTCCAATAGGTTGTTACACTCTTGGGTCACATATACTGTATGGAACCTGATTAAAAGCCCATGAGATTTGGTGTGTTGAAACATCATGCCAAGGGTTGAATGCCAGTGTCAGTACTGATTAGAATCATGAAACTAGGGGGGCAAGAAACATACTGTAAGGCGCTCTGCCGGGCCGGCGCGTTCTCCTACCTTAGTTCGCGCCGGCAGACGCGCTCTGGTATGGGCCCACACTTCCGGGTTCGGCGGGGACGGCGCGACGGTACTGCGCATGCGCGATGGCGCGCGGACATGCGCAGTTGCGCGCCTTGAAGCCTTGGGCGCCATCTTTGTACAGGTTTTTAGTTCTTCCGGTTCCTTTCTGTTTTGGCGCCAAAATACTGCTATTTAAACCCCTTCCTTCAGTGTTTCATTGCCCAAGCTGGCTTCTGGTTTATTGTCAGTACCTGCTTAAGCATTTTGTTTGTTGTTTTCGGTTTTGACCTTTGCCTGTACCCTGACCACGATTTCTGCTACCTGCCTCGACCTTTTGCCTGTGCCCGACTACGATTCTTGCTACCTGCCTCGACCTTTGCCTGTACCCCGACTACGATTCTGCCTTGCCTTGCCGGTACCCCGTTTTTGTCTGAACTCTGAAAGTTTGCAGGACCCCAGCTTGGACCGCAGCAGAAAGTTCCGGGGCCCCAAAAGGGCATCGGTGAAGACCGGGAAGGGCTGGGAGTTCCTGTTATACCGTAAGAGTCAGACTTTGCATCCAGCGGTCGCACACTGGTTCCTAACTAACTTGAACGTTATACATACATTAGCACATAGCATTGCGCTTGTTCATTAATCATTAATATTCAGTCAAAACACTTGTTTTAATTTAAATCAGCAGAGGATATATTACTATATTAGTTACATTACTGCTTTATATCCCAGGAAGGGATCTGTATACTCCCAAAATACATTTTTTACAACAAAGCGATTAAAAAAATATATATAATATAAGTACACACAAGTGCATCACAATATGTGAACACCAAACTTGGTGGGTACAAAGTCTCTCTGTTGTTATTTCTGGTCCAGGTGCATTAATAGGATTAAGATCTTACTGCACACCTGACAGTGTCCTGCACAATGTGCAGAGACCCAGTCGTATTCTATTTCTTTGATAATAAAACTAGGAAAACTATACCCCCAAAACAGTGTAGGTCTCTATAAAAATATACCACATAAAACAGCTCATATGTAAAACCCTGCTTTTCATACAAAACATGTTAGGTCACATCAGCCAATTGAAGTTCAGCCTTTTACTCCCAGGACTTCTTTCTGTTACAGTTAGAGCTTCATTATTTCTGGTCAGGGGATCTCTGAGGGAACGCACAGATCATCACCTTTTCTCACTGCAACCCAAAAAATAATATATTATGTTCCCCTGAGTAGGATAATATGTGCCATGCAAACACTGTGTATATATGGGTCTGAATTAGCTGTTTAAAACTTAATGTAATAGCTGCAGTTCATACAGTGGTGTGAAAAACTATTTGCCCCCTTCCTGATTTCTTATTCTTTTGCATGTTTGTCACACAAAATGTTTCTGATCATCAAACACATTTAACTATTAGTCAAAGATAACATAATTGAACACAAAATGCAGTTTTTAAATGAAGGTTTACGTTATTAAGGGAGAAAAAAAACTCCAAATCTACATGGCCCTGTGTGAAAAAGTGATTGCCCCCCTTGTTAAAAAATAACTTAACTGTGGTTTATCAATTTCAATTTTCAATTTCAATATCAATTTCTGTAGTCACCCCCAGGCCTGATTATTGCCACACCTGTTTCAATCAAGAAATCACTTAAATAGGAGCTACCTGACACAGAGAAGTAGCCCAAAAGCACCTCAAAAGCTAGACATCATGCCAAGATCCAAAGAAATTGAGGAACAAATGAGAACAAAAGTAATTGAGATCTATCAGTCTGGTAAAGGTTATAAAGCCATTTCTAAAGCTTTGGGACTCCAGCGAACCACAGTGAGAGCCATTATCCACAAATGGCAAAAACATGGAACAGTGGGGAACCTTCCCAGGAGTGGCCGGCCGACCAAAATTACCCCAAGAGCGCAGAGACAACTCATCCGAGAGGCCACAAAAGACCCCAGGACAACATCTAAAGAACTGCAGGCCTCACTTGCCTCAATTAAGGTCAGTGTTCACGACTCCACCATAAGAAAGAGACTGGGCAAAAACGGCCTGCATGGCAGATTTCCAAGGCGCAAACCACTTTTAAGCAAAAAGAACATTATGGCTCGTCTCAATTTTGCTAAAAAACATCTCAATGATTGCCAAGATCAATATCTTGTGGACAGACGAGACAAAAGTTGAACTTTTTGGAAGGTGCGTGTCCCGTTACATCTGGCGTAAAAGTAACACAGCATTTCAGAAAAAGAACATCATACCAACAGTAAAATATGGTGGCGGTAGTGTGATGGTCTGGGGTTGTTTTGCTGCTTCAGGACCTGGAAGGCTTGCTGTGATAGATGGAACCATGAATTCTACTGTCTACCAAAAAATCCTGAAGGAGAATGTCCGGCCATCTGTTCGTCAACTCAAGCTGAAGCGATCTTGGGTGCTGCAGCAGGACAATGACCCAAAACACACCAGCAAATCCACCTCTGAATGGCTGAAGAAAAACAAAATGAAGACTTTTGAAGTGGCCTAGTCAAAGTCCTGACCTGAATCCTATTGAGATGTTGTGGCATGACCTTAAAAAGGCGGTTCATGCTAGAAAACCCTCAAATAAAGCTGAATTACAACAATTCTGCAAAGATGAGTGGGCCAAAATTCCTCCAGAGCGCTGTAAAAGACTCGTTGCAAGTTATGGCAAACGCTTGATTGCAGTTATTGCTGCTAAGGGTGGCCCAACCAGTTATTAGGTTCAGGGGGCAATTACTTTTTCACACAGGGCCATGTAGGTTTGGATTTTTTTTCTCCCTAAATAATAAAAACCCTCATTTAAAAACTGCATTTTGTGTTTACTTGTGTTATCTTTGACTAATAGTTAAATGTGTTTGATGATCAGAAACATTTTGTGTGACAAACATGCAAAAGAATAAGAAATCAGGAAGGGGGCAAATAGTTTTTCACACCACTGTATACTCTAGATCAGTGCTGTCCAACTGGCGGCCCGCGACCCCCCTCTGTGTGGCCCCCCACCTGTCTGGCTGCTTTGATGGTTTACCCTTGTATAAGCTTTAAATGGTATCAGTATTGAGATTAACTGGCCCCCTGCATGGTTCTCACCTCAGATTCAGGCTGTAATTCACCTGTACGGTTCACACCTTTTAATCTTTGCATTGTTTACCCCCTGCAGTGTTCACACACCAGGCTCAGGCTGTAATCACCCATATTGTTCTCCTGTTCACACCTCAGGCCTGTGTGTAGGGAGCATAGGGTAGGCAGAGTATGGCACATAGGCAGCATAGGGCAGGAAGGGTATGGCACACACAGGCAGCATAGGGTAGGCAGAGTATGGCACATAGGCAGAATTGGTCAGGGAGGGTATGGCACAAACAGGCAGCATAGGACAGGGAGGGTATTGAACACGCAGGCAGGGTAGGGCAGAGTATGGCACACACAGGCAGGGTAGGGCAGAGTATGGCACACACAGGCATGGTAGGGCAGAGTATGGCACACATAGGCAGCATATGGCAGGTAGAGTATGGTACACAGGCAGGGTAGGGCAGAGTATGGCACGCACAGGCAGCATATGGCAGGCAGAGTATGGCACACACAGGCAGGGTAGGGCAGAGTATGGCACACACAGGCAGCATATGGCAGATACAGGCATCATGGGGCAGGCAGAGTATGGCACACACAGGTAGCATAGGGCAGGCAGAGTGCTACCCTATGCTGCCTGTGGGAGGTGAACCTGGCAGGGGTTTGTTCTGGGAGTTTGTTATCAGTTGGAAATAGCCAGTAAATGGTCCCTAAGGTGTGTAATTATGTACTGGGGGTTGCTGTGCTATCCACAGGGGAGGAGAAGTCATATGGATTTTAGGGTGTGTCTTAATATGACATAATATAATTATTTCACATATGAATGATGGTTGATATCCCTGCAGTGAGGACCAAGCATTTGGGTTTTTGCTGCACTACCACCATTGTGATAAAATGGGTGTGGTTTGAAGTGGGTGTGGTTTAAAAGGAGGGAGTGGCTTCCATTAGCGGCCCTCCACCATGTATGCACGAGAAATTCCGGCCCTCGGCACCGCAGAAGTTGGACAGCACTGCTCTAGATCCATCTGAGAAAGTTTTCAGGGGGAGGGGCATTTCTTCTATCTACAGTGTGAGTCACATGGGAGCATGCTGACATCATCAGCTAGACTTTTCCCTTACTATTCACTTATTGGCTGACATTGGATGTGTACCTGTTGCTTCCGATTTTTTTTCACTAAACTTTATTGCAACTGCATCTTGTTGATCTTAGCATTTCTTTACCAGATTTGATGAGCATTTCTAATCTTTTTTGGGATTTAGGTAATCAGTCTTTGGTTTTCCTAAAATAGCCTACTAAATAAAACTGTATGATAAAAAATGACTGTTTAAAACTCTTTTTTGCCTGGGCAATATTTTTTTTTCTTTTATTATAAAATTTCTCTATATATACTCCCAAACATGCAAAGAAATAGTTATCTAGCGTGTGTAGCTTCTGCTGGTTTGAGGAGTCTACCCCATTCAGTATGACACAATACATTACCCTGCCTAGTTCTAGAGTTAATTTGTCCTGTTTGTATGATCTGCCCACCCCCACTCCCCACTATGTCTAGTGCAGTAAAAGCAGCTGTATTTGTATCAGGAGACATAGTAGCAGCCACTTGCTCCCTCCCTCTCTCTGAACATTCATGGCAGGACAAGTTTGCCTAAAAACAATAGAGGGGCCCAGCAAAACTGTTTTTTGTGATCAGACAAGACCAAGATAGGATAGTAATTGTATAGAGCAATCTACCACACCTCAACAGTGAAGCATGGTGGTGAAGCATTACCTCCGCCAATCAGTACAGTGTCAAAAATATTGTGAGATCCAAATTACAAAATAGCAATATTAAGTGCTCTAATCCGGTTAGCCACAAAGACAGAGCTGGATGGATTTTTTTTGTTTAAAAAAAAAAAAATTGCTAGCTAGTCCCTCCCTTTATTCATATATGGCTAGAAGAGCTGGGGAATAGAAGAGTAACTGAGAGGTAGGGGAAAATGTCTTTATTTTAGTGAGGGGATGGGGGTCTTAACTGTAACTATCTGCTGGGTTATAATAGAGTGTAGTTTAAAAACTAATCTGCATTAGTTCCAGAATTAATGATAAAAATGTTTACCAATGTTTAAAGCTCATAGGGTTGATTCACTAAAGGTCGATATTTCGAGCGCTATCTATAGCATGCGTTAAAAATTTTATCGTGTCTAATTTTTTGCATCTTAACGCACAATTCACTAAAAGGATACTTGCGTTAATTTAGACGTGATGCTGTTTGCGTTATTTAAGTCGCAAAGACTATATTCGTGCGGTATTTGACAGAACGTGCGCTAATGAACCCATCGTGCACAAATAGTCGCTGCGTTCGAAAAAATGCACGCCATATTAGCCATACACGGCATTACTTTCGTAAAACTACTTTTAAGAAAATGACCATTTCACTGCAAACTGGAGGATGCCAACACATACTTGAATAAATAACACTGCAAAGTTCATATTTTATTGCCAAAAGCTCATTAACTGTACTTTTCTATAATTACCGCCTGCCTCAAGTAGGTGTTATTTTTCGCACAGACAAATGCAATATTTAGTGCATCTAAGTGTTTGTGAATCATGAGTTAGTATTATTTCTGCGTGCAAATTAACGCAATGCATGAAAATTAACGCATGCGGTAGCGCGAAACTTAACGCATGTGATATGCAACTTAACGCATGCGATAATACTTTAGCGAATCGTGCGTTTTTTTCGCGCCAATTTTAACGCAAAAAAACCTGCGATAAAACTTATCGACCTTTAGTGAATCAACCCTCATATGTTACATTTCATTATAGTCAGGACAGGTAACTTTGCTGGGTTCAGGTGGAAAATGCTATGTGTGCCTTGAGCCAAAGTGTAAAACCATAATAATTATAACAATGATTTATTTTTATTATAATGTGAATTCTTTTTAACCTCTAGAACAGGGGTCTCATACCTTTTTTTTCCCGTGAGCAACATATGAATGTAAAAAATGTTGGGGAGCAACATAAGCATGAAAACATTTCTTAGGGGGTGACCAATAAGGGCTGTGATTGGTCATTTGATAGCCCATTATGACAGGAGGCTCTGCTTGACAGTACACATGGTCCTAATGCCTCCAAATCTTGTCTTCAAGTCAGAAATTCAAAAATTGAGCAACATGTTGCTCACGAGACACTGGTAGATAACTAGAGAGACCATTTCTGTACTAAATGCTGTAATATGCTCTCTGATTTATTTTATTTTCCTTAAAATTGGATTACCCCAATCTTATGAGATTTATGTTGCTGTGTGTCAGAGGAGAAATGGAAACAACAGCATCTCCTGCTAGACATAGAATATAAACCTTCATGCCAGCCAAAAAATATGATATTAAAGCATATTAGATGTTTGTGGAGACATCCCTGCCAGCCATAGATGTTTAAGCTCCATACCCAGGAGTCTCAATTTCTTTAGTTTGAAAGTTGATCTAACACCTCTTGGCACATTTTCTACCTAGAGAGAGTTTTATAACAGCTAATTACCAATGTATTAATAACTCCACATTATAAATAGGCAAATTCACATACTCCCATTATGAAAGCACACGTGAATGCACTTTAATTGCTTGTTGGCCATTTCAGAGAAAACTCTCTGCTTAACTCATCTTCATTACTCTCTGATGGCATTGACAGGATATTGTTTAGTCTGTGAATAGAGCTGTTTACAAATTGGTAAGCGATTTAAAATGCCTTTTTTAAGTAGGTCTCCGTGGGTGAGCACAGCAGGCTAACATTGATGAAATAATGAGCTGGGTCACTTTTAATTTTCTCCAGAATGTTTGTTTTTCATTAGTAATAATCCTTCAGGTGTTCTTTTTTCCCATTTTCATACACATTGGGTTTTCATTAGCGTGAGTTTTTTTCTGTATTAGGTGTTATGCCTTCCTGATGTGAGTGGATCATAAAAGTCAGATGGGGAGATTGTGGATGTTTTGTTGCCCCACTGTTTTGTAGCTTGTTGGGTGGGGGACAAAATGCTTAAATTTACACTTTGTGCCATTGCCATAGAACAGATGAATTTAATTGTTATTCAGTAACAAATGAACAAATATCCCGCACTAGCTCTGTAAACTTTCTGCATTTTTTTAATGATTTCATCAGTTCTGGGTCACAACACACACATGCTGTTTAATAGCAAGAGTATAAAATTAACTGGGGTCTTGACTTTTTTTCTATGCCTCAAAGGACATATTTGGTTTTAATCATGAAAAGCATGCTTTCAAAAATCTCAAGGAAATCGAGCAGGGAATATTGTACAATAGTTCACACAACATGCAACTGTTACAAGAGCGAGGAAATGGCTGAGAGATTCAGAAAGGGAAAAAGAAGTATGATTAGAAACAAATAGCTGCCTAAAGGATGTCTTTTTACACCAACGAAATGACCCAGCAGAAAGTATGTGAATAAAAACATAGCTGTTAAAAAAATTACTGAGTGAGGAAGGCTCACTGGCTTTTGATGAAATTAATGCACAGTTTGTGTGTGTGAGGACACATACAGTAGGGACTGATCTGAAAGATCTCTATACAGCACTCTGTGCCGTGTTGGCAATATATGAATAAATATATTAGTAATATGTATCAGGTGTTTCCATTTATGACTAGTTATTACTCTAATTGCAAGTAAAAGTGCAGAACTGTTGTTTCATTTTACAGTGCTTTATTTATTAAAGCACACAGAGTGGCTCATTCACAGTGGAAGAAGAAGGGAGCTGAGTTTCATTAAGAACCACTGATGTTTAATTAGGGTTGGTAACTATTTGGTTTTGCATTAGCAAGAGAGGAAAGCCCTGTGTACAAGAGTCATGATTTTGTTTTACCCAAAATGCACCTTGCCATTGCTGATTTGTGTGCTGCTCCCTTGGGCACTACCATGCTGTCCGGCAACACAACGTACAGGTGGGGCAGCATCTTAAAAAGCAGAAGCATCTTAAAAAGCATTAGGGGCCCTGTACTTCTGCCTGCTCAGGTGCTTTCTTGCACATCAGACATGCGCTTTACTGTTTGCAGTGTGCAGTACCACCAACTATGGGCAGGGTTACAAATACTAAGTACATTGGGGCTCAGATTTGCACCCCATAAAATACTCTTACTTGCACCCTTGCTTTTAGCACATGAGCCCTAATGTCTTTCCTTTATATTACAGCTTGTGCTCGGGAGAGTTATTCAATTACTGCAGTACAGTTTACTGGAAAACTGACAATTAGCATAATTACAGGAAGTGTAGATAGTTCATCTTTAAAATAGGACTACATTTAGTTTGAATGTTAAGCATTTATTTTGCTGAAGGGAGCCTGGAAGTGCACTTGCCATTACAGAGTTCTGCTGTCCCAGGTGGCACAGATGAGGCAGAGATTGTAATGCTGGTAGATGCTTAGGAGGAAAGAAGAGTATCGAGGGAGGTATGTCCCATGGTACCTTTTGTAAGCATTAAAGGCAAAATACAACCTAAGCCTTTCAGTAAAACACATTTTCTTTATCAAAGTGGAGCAGCCACATTATTACTAAACAGGACATTCACTTAATTCACTGACCAGTAAATCTGTGACTTTCTTTGACCATGATTTCTAATGAAAAATGATTGAATGCTTGCTTCTTTTTCAAAAGTTTTATCTTTTGAAATAGCACTTTTCTATGACTATGATAACATTCTGTTTCTATACAATGTATCTTTTTACAGGTTTTTTTTTTATTGAAGAGCATAATATCTACTGAAACTGATACATGCTGTGGATTTAATAATAAAAAAAAGTTCAGTGTGACTAAATAAATTTGGCTAAATACAAACAGTTTAGGATATTTTCTGCTTAAAATTGCTGCCTTACAACCCAGGGATCTTGAGTTTGATTCTGCCCTGGAATCTGAACCTAGGTTGTATGGTATTAATGTGGTTTTTACTCTGGGTACTCTGGTTTGTGCCCACACTCCAAACATATAGACACGTTAATTGCATCCTGATTATGTTGACCACCATGTGTGTTTCAGCAAAATAAAGGAAACAATATTGGTAAAGAATTCAGTTGTATTAACGGTTTGCTACATGTTACAAGCTAGATTTGGAAATATTATTATGCTTTATTTTCTTTTCTTGCTTTCATCACATTTATTAAGTAAGTTGTTGTGATATGTGTTGGTGTCAGAGCCATCTGATTTCACATGTTGAGGCCCCTCATATTCTTGGTGTAAAATATTCCATATAGAGTTGTCCAAACACCTGTACCTTCAAATCAATACTCAGCAGTGAGGCACCAGATATGAGAGAGTCTTTGATTTCTTGATAAATACCTCTTTTCATTTATAAAAATTGCAGCTGTCAGTGGCAGTCTGCAGATTCCATTAAATGTCTCTTGTGGTTCAAAAGGTCAGTTTCCAGACTTTTAGCAGGTGTTGATTTTATAAACATGCTCAGAGCTCAAATTCAACAATGAAGACTCTCACATTTTACGGAAATTCAACCCAACTAGATTAATTAGAAGTAAAATAAATGGGAAAAATCTGTTATAATGTGTTTTATCTGTGTGGAGGAATAATAAAGATGAGATATTCATAAAGATAAAAAAATCCACTCATGTTTTTTGTTTTTTTTTAAAAATCAAAGAACTTTTACAGCCATACATTGCAGTTTATAGATTTCCACAGTTGGATCTTAGGTCTCATAATTGTAGTCGATTTCGAGAAAATAATCACATGAGCACAGATGCTTCTGTCATTAGCACAGGTGGATCTGTCAGAATGAATTACTGACTAATTATTCCAACTGGGTTTCTCGAACAGTATCCTGCTGCTGAAACTTCGTTCCAGCCTAGGCATGTGTACACTTTTTCATGTGCAAGCCCTTGTGTAGATGAATTTTCTGAAATGATTCTGATTTCTTTAGTGGATTAGTGATTTTTTTAGGAAGTGCTTTCCTGTGTGGTTCCTATTCTTTTGGCCAAACCTGTTCCCTTTTTAAAGTTCATGGCATGGTGGTCCATGCTAAAAAAAAGTAAGAGAAATTAAAGCCCAATAAGAGGAACAAGGCAAACAATTTTCTGAAGAAATATCATTGTAATTAATTACTAAGCATAGTAAATTCTGACATCTGGGTAATCTGTAGATGGTATGCTTGGTTGGCAAAAAGTCAGTGCTGGAGACATTGCCAACGATAGTTGAAATGGCAACTAAATGTGTTGCTAGAAAAACTGGAGTCACTAGTAGTGATGCATAAGAGACTCTCATTAACTGTTGTGAGTCTATTTATAAGCAGCATCGCTTGCAATGTATAGGCATCCCATGTTGCCAGAAAGCATGGAGAAGGATATTGGACATAGAAATTTCATTGTATAGATTGCTTTGTGGTTACAGGAAGTTTGTCAGGTTGCTCCCCAAGTTTTACAGAATTGTTGACTAGTCATTAAGATCCTACTCCCACACCAGCAATCTTCATGGTAAAAAAAAAAAAAAAATTATGATAGAAGAGTACTAATATAGTGTTAATTTTTATATGAAGAACATTTAATAAAAAGGTTGCTTCTTGGCATGAACGGAAACACAGGTTACTACCATATCCGACATTTTCATTCCATTTTGATTTGAACTACCATATCCAGCATTTTCATTCCATTTTGATCTGAACTATACAGACTGGATTCTGTCTTATTCACAAGAGAATTAAAGTATACTTTGATAAAGCAAAAAGCTACAAAATATGTGCCTTACAGTTAGAAACCTGCATTCACCACACATTTTAGGAAAAAGGGGGATTATTCAGTGTTTTAAATAAATAATTTGCTAATTAACATAAACATGTAAGGAGGGTTGAACGTAGATATAACTTCTTTTTTAATTAAAAAAGCTGAATTATAAGAAGCTAAATAAAGATTGTTTGCATCTAGGTGCTAATTCTGCAGCACAGATGGATGCACAATGCATTGTGCCTGATCCTGTGCTTTCAGATAGAGCCAGCTTTACAACATTAGAACTGCTTTCGGATAACCTATTATTTCTCCTACTACATGTAACTGGAGGAGTCATGAGCCAGACTGCAGAGGGGAAAGGGAGGCTCAAATTTGCAGCCCAGCAGTAAAGATTGACTGAAGTTTATCAGAGCACACGGCAAGTCCCATGGCTGTGGCACCCTGGGAAATAAAGAATATGACTAGCTTCATGTTAAATATTAAAAAATCTGTTTGCACTTTTGAAAAACACATTTCAATACAGGATTCTGCCAAAGAAGCTTTATTAACTGATGCACTTTGAAAAAAAACTTGCTTTCCCATGACAGTATTGCTTTAAAGCAGTGCTGTCCAACTGGCAGCCCCTGGGCCCTGATTGTTTGAACCCTCCCCTATAAGTCTTGCTGGTGTAACTTAGTGTAAGATTTAAATGGTATCAGTATTGAGATTAACTGGCCCCCTGCATTGTTCACCTCAGATTCATGCTGTAAGCCTCTTGACATTGTCTACACCTGTAAACCCCTGTATTTTTCACATGTGTAAGCCCGTGTTTACACCTGTAAGAACCTGCATTTTTCACACTGGCAAGCACCTGCAGTGTTACACCTGTACATCCCTGTATTGTTCACACCTGTAAGACCTCAGACTCAAACTGTAAGCCTGTCTGTCCTGTGCTCCCTGTGTGTGTCATACTCTGCCTGCCTTATGTTGCCTCTGTGTGCCAAACTCTGCCTGCCCTATGCTGCCTGTGTGCCATACTCTGCCTCCCTACCCTGCCTGATTGTGCCATACTCTGCCTGTTCTGTGCTCCTTGTGTGTGCCATGCTCTGCCTACCCAAAGCTGCCTGTGTGTGCCATGCTCTGCCTGTCCTATGCTGTCTGTGTGTGTCATACTCTGCCTGATTGTGCCATACTCTGCCTGCCCTATCCTGCCTCTGTGTGCCATACTCTACCTGCCCTATGCTGCCTGTACCGTACTCTGCCTGCCGGCTATATTGCCTGTGTGTGCCATACTCTGCCTGCCCTACCCTGCCTCTGTGTGCCATACTCTGCCTGATTGTGCCATGCTCTGCCTGCCCTATCCTGCCTCTGTGTGCCATACTCTGCCTGCCCTATCCTGCCTGTGTGTGCCATACTCTGCCTGATTGTGCCATACTCTGCCTTCCCTACCCTGCCTCTGTGTGCCATACTCTGCCTGATTGTGCCATACTCTGCCTGCCCTATCCTGCCTGTGTGTGCCATACTCTGCCTGATTGTGCCATACTCTGCCTGCCCTATCCTGCCTGTGTGTGCCATTTCTGCCTACCTGATGCTGCCTGTGTGTGCCATACTCTGCCTGACCTGCATTTGTAAATAGTTGTTAGAGGGTCCCTGAGGGTTTAATTATGTACTAGGAGTCGCTGTGCTATCCTCTTCTTTCACAAATGAGTGATGGGTGATATTACTGCAGTGCACACCAACCATTTGTTTTTTTTTGGTGTGCTACCAAAATTAATGTGGGTATGGTCTTAAAAGCTCTTGTGATAACATGGGTGTGGTTTCAAGTGGGTGTGCTTAAAAACTAGCTTTTACCCTTCCAGCACGTAGGCCAGGAAAATTCTGACCCTTTCTACCACAGAAGTTGGACAGCACTTCTTTAAAGGACTGATTTTTATTCTCTACATATAACTGTGACTTTGAACTTGTATTCTTAAACTTGTTTTATAAAAACAATACAACACCATAGCTCCCAACTATACTGGCTTTCGTGGGACAGCTCAGCCCAAAGTCCCGGATTCTTACTGGAAATCCCTCGTTTCCCTTTGATCTCCTGCACTGAATGCATAATGCTTACTCAACACCTGCACTTAGATACATTTGTAACTAATAAGATAAACATGTCTCTTGGCAATTTCACCTTCAATAGCAAAACTGTAAAAAAACATAAAACAAGACCCCAAAACCCCCAGAAATGTGTTCAAACTTTACATAACCTGCTAAATTTTGTAAAATGGGAGTGATATTTGGGGGGGGGGTCTTTGTGTTTTTGAAATGTTGGGAGGTACTGTATTTTTTGCCGTATAAGACACACTTTTTCTTCCCCAAAACTGGGGGGGAAAAGTTGGTGCGTCTTATATGGCGAACTGTCTTCCTCTCTGTGCCGCGGCTCTCTGCCGCATCCTCACTTTTAAGGTTGCGCCCATGCGTACTGACGTCACACGCACAGGGCACAACCTTATAAAAGCACAGAAGCAGCTGGGAGCCGCGGCACAGAGAGGAAGACATCACGGGAGCCGGAGGCCGCTGGGGGTAGGTTAGGGGGGAAATGGAAGGTGCTTGGGGTTCCTGGGGGAAGCTGAAGAATGCTGGGGGTGCCGTGGGGGAGCTGGAGGATGCTTGGAGGCCCTGGGGGACGCTGAAGGATACTTGGGGGGGGGCCTGGGGGAAGCTGAAGGATACTTGGGGGGGCCCTGGGGGAAGCTGAAGGATACTTGGGGGGGCCTGTGGGAAGCTGAAGGATACTTGGGGGGGGCCTGGGGGAAGCTGAAGGATGCTTGGGGGGGGCCCTGGGGGAAGCCTCATTATGTGCGAGCCCAGTGACAATTAACTTTATACAGTTGATATAAAATATTTTACTACAGTATTTGGTTCAGAATCTTTTTTTTCTAGATTTTCCTCCTTTAAAATTGGGTGAGTCTTATATTCTGGAGCGTCTTATAGGGTAAAAAATACAGTATGCTTTCGATATAACATGCTCTTAGGGGCAGTTTTATCAAAATTTCAGATCAGAGTTCATCACAGAAATTCAGCCATTTTCTATTAATTTCTATGGGATTTTTAGAAGTATATATAGCAAACGGTGGACTTTCACCCTTAATGTAGCTGTTATTTTGTGTAATTATAATGTTCAATAATGCATACCTGCTTCATATGAATATTGCGCGTCCACCAATAATTGTTAATTGTTTTAAAAAAAAAAAAAAAAATTTCAGCAAATAGTCTTGTAAGAGGTAATCCATTTATGTTTGAATTAAGCCTGTGAATACATTGTGCTTGCACAGTTAACATTTGAGGCAGTAAAATGGAAGTGTGGGTGTGCTGGAAGGGGTCCCTAATACCTCACATATTTAGCACCCCTGCATAGAAGATTGCTATTGTTAGACAAATAAATCAAACCTGATCTGAATGGAGTAGGAGGCACAAGAGGAGGGTTTTTAACTCCTGCCCAACAGGAGTTATATCTATTATAATAGATTTTAGCTTTTGTGCTGATTCTGGATAAAAAAAAAATCACATATATGTGCATGCATTTATTGTTAGATTTTATTCAATATATTTCAGTGCTTCTAGGGATATCGTTTTAATTTAGTACTTTTCAGTAGCAGTAATGAAAACTCTGGATATTGTTTTTAGAAACATTGATTGCCGAGGCATTTGTGCTGGGTCAACTAGGTTGTTTCTCAAGCTGTACGGTCTCTTTCACACAGGGTTGGACTGGGCCATCAGGACACTGGAAAAAATCCCAGTGGACCCCGGGGTCCCACACCCGACCTTTGCCGGCCCTCCCCCGGATGACTATTCCTCCCCTGGCACATTAAACTTACGCACGCTCAGGGGAGGACATCAGTTGGGGGACCCTGCGGGGGGGGTTAGGGGGTGCGGGGGACGCGGCCGGTGGGGGCACCTGCAAGGCCCCTGGGACCCTGATAAAACACAAGGTTGCCACTATATAAAAACTTGGAAAAAGAATTAAGATAAAATGTTTATTTGCTGTGTACTATGGTGACCCATTGGCATTGCATTGATTTGCACATTGCATTGCTGCCTTATTCACTTTTTTTTGCTGCAATATGTTGTGTATTGTTCCTCCTTTTATGGGCCTGTAATTTGGGCCCAGGGGAGAAGAAATTGTATAAACACATTGGAAACTGAAATTAAAATAGTTTTCACTCTTTGTTAAAATATGTGTTATGTTTTGTCCTTTTTTATTTGAGGCCTGAAATTTAACAATTTCATCCCACTGTGCCAGTTGAGATGGCAATGCAGTTGAGTGGTAGCCCTAATAAAACTAATTTTATTAGGGCTACCACATACAATGCCTTAGCTTAACCACAAATCTATTACAATGACTTTGATATTAAGGTGCAATAACACTGCAATCAAATAACTATCAAAAGCAGGAAAAAATATCATGTTTGCATGTGTTGTATATGTGTTTCCTGCAAATCTTGAAAAAAGCTGTCATACCACATTTCCCTTTCGTACTGTGTCTCAGTGTATTTCAGTGTATCTCCACACTCGTTTTTATTAGTTATAATGATGAGAAGTGCCATAAACATCTGCCCATTTAGACTGTGTGTATCATAAATTTATCTTCAGATGAGTGTTACAGTTACAGTGGGTGGTGCTCATTAAAGAAGAATGAGGGTTACAATTTTAGGGTTCTGAGGCGCAGAGATGTGTTTGCCACGTCAGAGGTAACTAAACTCATTTGTTTTAATGTCCAAATTTCTGGGTTACACAACTGAGTAACAAAGAATCACCAAATAATAGGACTCCCAACATATACACACACACTTGCTGGCAAGTAAGATTTTGTTATAGGAATAAACATAAAAGGTCAGAAAGACTGGTTTATATGAAAAACAAGTGTTGTATTACAGGTTATGTACATTTTCTGCAGTGTCCTTCGCAATGACATACTGCAAAAAATTTGACAGTTAAAATTTGTTTTACACAACTAGAATATTAGCTTAAGTAATGCTGAGTAATGGCATAGTTTCCAACTTCTTTAAAAAAAATGTTTTGACATATGAAGCCTGAGTCGATTAACTGTGCCTTTTGTCTTTGGTTGTGCTATCAACATAGGCTCGCTGTCCTGCCTTGTTCTGCATTAAAATTGATGGAGAATTGTTGAAATTGGATGCTGGTTCCCTAGAGACCATAGGCCCTGGGCCCAGATAGACTCTATGGGCATGATAATTATGACTTGGTTTTTCATGTTAATAAAACACACGTTTTTTGTGATTTATTAAACCGTAGAAACCACTAATACAAAACCTTCCCATTTAAAAGCTGTCAAGCTCATGTAGAAGTCAATGAGAGTTTTCCTAGGCAAATTGTAATAATCTTTACTGTGGGTTTTAGAGGTTTTCTTCATTTGTAGGTCCATGAAGATTAGTAGGAAAACAAAAAACCACAAAAAAATTGTGGTTTTCTTGTCCTTTTGTTTTCGTTTCGCATTTTAGTTCATTCGTGCTTTTTCAATTTGGATCTTTTAATAAATCACTATACATTTGTGGTTTTCATGGAAAAAAGTAGATTAGTGGTTTAAAAAAAGCATAAAACCGCTAAAATCAAAACATTAATAAATCTGCCCCCAAGAGATAACACAATGAAATATCTATTTTCAGTATAGCTCTTTTAATTTTCCCATGCTGAAAATTGTTTATTCTGCTTCTCTCAAACATGATGTGGACAGTGGTATTCTAAGATACTTGCAATAGTGCTCATTTTTTTTTTTGTCTGTATTTGTGCTTATTTACATCTTTTGATATGTAGTCAGGCTTGAAATTTCAACTGCTTGTGTTTTGTTTCTCAGGCTTATTAGCCTAATAGCTAGGTGCCAGTTAGAAAGTCAGACTGGAAAATGAATGGCAGAGGACATGAACAGAAAAGATAAAATGTTCAAAATAAGAATGGCATTGAAACAGAAGCATCAAAGCCTGTTTTTTTGGTTCCTGGGGTTTGTGTCCCCCAACAAACAAAAAACATATTTAAAGAATTTTGTAGCATGCTTTCGTACTCTATGGAACCTACAGCTAACTAAATTAGCAGAAACAGTATTTTTGTTGCATTTAATTTTGGTCACTATGTAAACCAAAGTTCAATGCATTACTTACTGTAAAAATACTCTTTTATTAGATCCATTCAGAACTGACCACTATCTTTCAAGACGGACGTTGTAGAATGTCTTAGATTTGGTTTGTAATGCTAAGGAATAGTAGAACACTACAGTTATACAGGCACTGTCTGAGGAAAGTATTTTAAATTATCTCTCAACATCTGTGTGAAATCTAAGGCTGATGTCCCATGGAGAGATTTAGTCGGGCATTATAGATCTTTGCTACTGCGTGTGTTTAATCTCTCCAAAATGCCTTTCCTCCGGCAGCAATGCGAATCACTGCTGGAAAGGCAAAAGACACCAGAAAGTTGCCAGCGGAAAAGCATTTCGGAGAGGTTAGTCGCCCACTGTAGCAGAGATCTATCGCAGGCGACTAAACTGCTCCGTGGGACATTAGCCTTTCCACCAGCAATTCATATTGTTGCCGGTGGAAAGGCATTTAGGAAAGATTAATCACCCACGGTAGCAGAGATCTAATCACGGGCAACTAAATCATGGGCCTAAATTCCTTTAGAGATTATTTTTACTTAGATTACTTGGTCGTTGTGTTACTGGACTGCATATTCAACGGTGTTTATACTAACATCCCCAAAAGAGGCACAGGCCCGTAACTCAGGTGATGTATTGTGAGATGGAATTTGTTTATATTGTTTTTTTTACCCTGGGAAATTTGCTGTATGTTGCTCACAGGCATTTACTTTGCAATTTCTATGGAATATTCAATTCTTGGTCAACATACTTAAATCATGCGGGCAGACCTGATATTTACATGCTTATCTTTGAATGTAATACCCCTTCAATGTTACGTTACTTCAGTGTAACTCCTTATATGACATTTCTTAATATATGTGTTTTTAGGCTCATGCAAATTATTATTTTAAGTGCTGAAAATGAAAAACTCCCAGTAGTTTGTATTAATATGAAAATATTTTAAATATGAGGAGTTTCCTTGCAATTTCTTTATCTAGTAGAAATACAGCTATTATTATTACTACTGCTACTAATAACAATAACAAAATAATAAACTCTGTTATTCCTAACAGCTGTTCTATGAGATCTGCCCTTCTAGTATTATTGAGTCACATGAACTTGCCACTATAATTCTATCATATAATCATATAATTCCATGTAACCAAAAACAAAACCCCCTAACATAATTAATCTTTCTATAGAACGATGGTACCAAAATGTAATTGAACAAAAAGCAAACCCTTCCCAAGTAGCACCCACTGTGACATTGAGCTTC
Organism: Xenopus tropicalis; assembly: GCF_000004195.4. Classification (NCBI taxonomy): domain Eukaryota; kingdom Metazoa; phylum Chordata; class Amphibia; order Anura; family Pipidae; genus Xenopus; species Xenopus tropicalis. The sequence continues at coordinate 76,617,488 of NC_030682.2, read as the reverse complement.
ATTGAACCCACACCCTGCTTTATAAATTTGAAATCTTGTATGAATGTAGCCATTGGGATTAAAGAAATGAATGATAGAACTCACAAAATTAAGAAAACTGCTTTATCTATATATTGTTTTTAATGCCATATGCACAACTTTTTTGTTTCAGAACTGAGCTTGAGGGAGTCTGAAGTCCGACGAGTGTGTGATGAGTCTACATGTAAATATGGAGGAGTGTGCAAAGAAGAAGGGGATGTTTTGAAATGCATCTGCCAGTTTCAGGTAAAACATGCATTTTCTAAATTTCAGAAATCATATTCATATCAAACCTGGGAAGTGTAAATCTATCCATTTATCAATCTACGAATTTAGATTGAAAGTACGATTTGCGAAAATTCTGATAGTTAACGATAATTTCTGATGTGTGGAAATGTTACGAATGTTACAATCCGAAAATATTGTGGTACAATCCGAAAGTTACAAAATTTTCGTATCCAAACAATCGAAACGGCGCAAAAAACTTTCTGACTTTGAACCTTCAGTGCATGCTTTTGGAAGCCTCCCATAGGACTCAATGGCACTCTGCAGCTCCAACCTGGCAAAAGGAAAGTCACAATACCGAAGCTTGAATGAATTCTGAAACTTTCATACTTCTTGTGACAAATACGATTTTGTTGCACAAATTGACGCAAAGTACAAAAAAGTAGTGAAAAATATTGTAGAAAATACGCGAAAGTTTGAAACTTTCGAAAAAATATGAATTTTTAGTAATTGAACCTGTCATATTTTAATGAATGGACCCCTTTGTGTACATTTTTAAACACAATATAATTATGTATGAATTTTAAATCTGTAGCAATATCTATGTTAACCATTTTAAATGCCAGACAACAAAGAATCCAGCATTCCAGTGTTTCAGTTTGATCTGGGCCAGGAAACATAAAAATCATAAAGATCAAATCACCCCAGGATGTGTTTTAATAAAACTTAACATAGAAATATATACTTTAACATTCCAAAATATGACAATGTGACAAGGAAATATACACTCATGCACTCATGTTTAATAGAATAAAGCAGACAATATGCTCAGTATATTCTTTTCCATTATAAATGTAAGGAGTTCTGTATTCTGCTTTTAAAGTAGCTTAACATTTGTGGTTTTCTTCAAATGAAGAATACTTTCCACTTTCAAGTAGTGCTCATTCACAAAGTCTCGCTTTTCTCTACATCTTGCATCAGATTAAAAAAAAAAAAAGTAGGGTAGGCAGGGCTAATTTGCATTCTGAAATTGTAGGATAAAATAGCCCTTAAAATACAAATCGGAGGATGTACCAATCATACGAAAGTGACTTCCATTGTAGATCCACCAAGGATATAGTCAGATACACAATTCATGCGCAGATTTTATCGTTAGCTGAACTACATTTTCTAACGTGGCCAATCAACTAAGCGACCAATCGCCATGGTATGAAAATTATCGGGACAATAATTTGGAGCCCATACATCCTATGAAAATCGTACGAAACTACCTTACCTCATAGTAACATAGTGGGGCTGATTTACTAAGACACAAATTTGAATCCGAATTGGAAAAATTCCGATTGGAAAACGAACATTTTGCGACTTTTTCATATTTTTTGCGATTTTTTTCGGCGCCTATACGACTTTTCGGAAATTGTCGCGACTTTTTCGTTACCAATACGATTTTTGCGAAAAAACGCGAGTTTTTCGTAGCCATTACGATTCGCTCGTATCTTGTTGCGACTTTTTTGTATTGAGCGATCGTACGCGGCGGCCGAAACTTTCAGACTTAGCATGATTTTGGAAGCCTCCCATAGGACTCAATGGCACCCTGCAGCTCCAACCTGGCCCAAGAAAAGTCACCATACTGAAGCTTGAATGAATCCGAACGCTACGAAAAAATCGCAACATTCTGCGCAACTTTCGGAATGGTTACGAAAAAGGCGCAAGTTTTAATGCTACGAAAAAATCGCCAGATTTTGCGCAACATTCGGATGGCAACGAAAAAGTCGCAATAATTTTCCGAAAAAATCGCCAAATACCGATCATTATGAAAAAAACGCAATCGGACGCATTCGGCCGGTTCGTGAGTAAGTAAATGGGCCCCAGTAAGTTAGGTTGAAAAAAGACGTATGTCCATCACGTTCAACCATAATGCCTATATATAACCTACCTAACTTCTCCCTTATCTTAGTACAGTGGGGTTTTTTTTTTACATTTTGGGTTTAAGCCCTTTGTGGACAAACAATACACAAATTAGGAAACACCCAAGCAGGTGTTCCCTCCTAGACTTCAATCACATGCACAGTTACTTAATTAAATTATTAGGTCAGTTAGTTAACAAAGAGTATTGGAAAAGTCAGAATTAAAATTTAACCTTTATTAATTTAAATAACCCCCCCCCCCAAAAAAATGATGCTCAGAGAAAAAAGAAAATCCCAATTAAAAATAGCAGGGGGTGAAAAGTGATCCAAATGTTAATCACAGAGCATCAACTGCTCACTACTGACTTACTGAGGCTGACACAAAACAAAACAACGTTGCACGTTTCTCCAACATATAAAATTTATCTAATTCCCCCTATTCAAACTCCAACTGAGCAGTAACAGGGAAAATGCCTCGGAGAACTTGCAACAAATGTAACAACTCTTAACTCGTGTAGAGAGACACCCAACACCAGGGCCGCCATCAGGGGGGCACAGGGGGTACATTCGTCCCGGGCCCGGACAATTTTAACCTTAAAAGGGGGCCCGGCTGTGCTACAGTTTTCTTAATAGCTTGGGCCCCCTTAAATCTATTCCGGGCCCTGTCATTGGTGGTCAGCGGGTGATCCTATTGGTTGCGCCCCGTGCGTACACACGTCAGTACGCACGGGACGCAACCTTATAAAACGGCCTGTCTTCTGCCGGCACTCAGAAGTGCAGAGGCGTCATCGAGGAACTACCTCGCCGGAGGAGCGTGAAGCTGCCGCTGAAGACGGCAAGAGGCCGGGGGCTGTGCTGTGCTGTTCCGTGCTGTGCTGTTCCGTGCTGTGCTGGCTACCAATGTACTGGGGTGGGGGGCCCTGCTGGCTACCAATGTACTGGGGTGGGGGGCCCTGCTGGCTACCAATGTACTGGGGGGGGGGGCCCTGCTGGCTACCAATGTACTAGGGGGGGGCACTGCTGGCTACCAATGTACTAGGGGGGGCCTGCTGGCTACCAATGTACTTGGGGGGCACTGCTGGCTACCAATGTACTAGGGGGGGCACTGCTGGCTACCAATGTACTAGGGGGGGGCCTGCTGACTACCAATGTACTAGGGGGGCCCAGCTGGCTACCAATGTACTAGGGGGGCCCAGCTGGCTACCAATGTACTAGAGGGGGCAAAGCTGGCAACCAATGTATTAGGGGGGGCCCAGCTGGCTACCAATGTACTAGGGGGGGCCCAGCTGGCTACCAATGTACTAGGGGGGGCCTGCTGGCTACCAATGTACTAGGGGGGCACTGCTGGCTACCAATGTACTAGGGGGGGCACTGCTGGCTACCAATGTACTAGGGGGGGGCACTGCTGGCTACCAATGTACTAGGGGAGGCACTGCTGGCTACCAATGTACTAGGGGGCACTGCTAGCTACCAATGTACGGGGGGGGCACTGCTGGCTACCAATGTACTGGGGGGGGCACTGCTGATCAATATTGCATTCCACATCCGCACCTAAAACTGCACATCATTCGTGCACCCATACCATCCCACCCCCTTACAAAAAAAAGGCCCCTGGCATCAACTACCCAACCTCCCCCCCTGATCGATTTGGGCATATTGATCAGGGGGGAGGTCGGGCTGTTGATGCAGGGCCTTTTTTTGTAAGGGGGTGGGATGGTATGGGTGCACGAATGATGTGCAGTTTTAGGTGCGGGGGTGGAATGCAATATTGATAAGGGAGGCTGGGGTATCACCACGAGACCTAATGCTATAATTTATGGTGGGGCGACTAAAACTAAGGAGGATAATGCTCAGTACACTGTGTAAGTTGGAGTGCTGAATCAGAAGCACTCTAGCCCCATTTTACTTTACTAATAGCAGCAGCACATGATATGGTGTTGGGCAGGGCCGCCATCAGAAATCACGGGGCCGCTCACAAGAAAATTTTCTGGGCCCCCCTCCCACCAGTACAAAAGGACTCACAGCCAGCAGGCCCCCCCCCCCCTAATACATGGTAGTCAGCAGTGCCCCCCCAGTACATTGGTAGCCAGCAGTGCCCCCCCCGTACACAAAAAAAGGCCCTGCATCAACAGCCCGACCTCCCCCCTGATCAATATGCCCAAATCGATCAGGGGGGGAGGTTGGGCTGTTGATGCCAGGGGCCTTTTTTTGTAAGGGGGTGGGATGGTATGGGTGCACGAATGATGTGCAGTTTTAGGTGCGGGGGTGGAATGCAATATTGATAAGGGAGGCTGGGGTATCACCACGAGACCTAATGCTAGGAGGATAATGCTCAGTACACTGTGTAAGTTGGAGTGCTGAATCAGAAGCACTCTAGCCCCGTTTTACTTTACTAATAGCAGCACATGATATGGTGTCGGGTGTCTCTTTACACGAGTTAAGAGTTGTTACATTTGTTGCAAGTTCTCTGAGGCATTTTTCCTGTTACTGCTCAGTTGGAGTTTGAATAGGGGGAATTAGATACATTTTATATGTCGGAGAAACTTGCAACGTTGTTTTGTTTTGTTTTGTGTCACCCTCAGTAAGTCAGTAGTGAGCAGTTGATGCTCTGTGATTAACATTTGGATCGCTTTTCACCCCCTGCTATTTTTAATTGGGATTTTCTTTTTTCTATGAGCATCATTTTTGGGGGGGGGGGGGGGGGGGGGGGGTTTATTTAAATTAATAAAGGTTAAATTTTAATTCTGATTTTTCCAATACTGTCTGTTAACTAACTGACCTAATAATTTAATTAAGTAACTGTGCATGTGATTGAAGTCTAGGAGGGAACACCTGCTTGGGTGTTTCCTAATTTGTGTATTGTATGTTTGTATACTTCATTTGCACGTTACTTGGAGGATTCTATCCCCATTTACATATCTCTTTTGTAGAATAGTGTTGACATTTACTTGAGACTAACACTTCAGTGTGGAAGGTGCAACTGTTGTTTCTTTCTCTTTATATTCCTTTGTGGACAAACATTTGGTCAGGGTGCACTTTACCCCATACCTTAAGGTACAAATACATTCCTATTTATAGTATATAGAGTTTTAGTAAACAAATGTTATGTTATATTATGTTATATCATAGTATAGTAAACCGAGTTTATATTTGATCTTACCATCTTACCTTTGATTTGGGCTTTTGGCAATAGCTTGAAGAACAAATTAGTATTTAAGCCAAATATTACCCCGGTTGTCCTTCAGGTTGAGCCCTTCTGAGACTGCTTATGATGTCCACGGTTACATTTTGCCACAGTTTGGCAACCTCTGCCCTATAAGCGTAGGTTTACCACAATTTACCCTATGTAGGAAAAGTTGTATTTAACCTAGGGGGTAGCATGCCTTTGACCCCATTAGTCCATCTCTGCTAGAATGAACCAAACTGGAACATTTTTGCCATGGATGATAGAAATGAATAGGACTAATGACTTTATTCTATTTTGATTCTATACAGTATATAAATAAAAAACCAAGAACAATTTTATTCTGAGTGCTTTTTGCATTTATAAGTGCTTTTGCATTCCAAGATAATAACATGCACTCTCAATCACTGCTAAATTGCCTCCATTTTGTTTAGCATCTCTATCATTTTATCTATCCAGATGTCATTGTGAATATTTTGCAGGTGCATAATTAAAATTATTTATTGCCTGTCAGCCAAGAACATTTTTCAAAGCTGTTTAAAAGACAAAGTAATCTGCTGCTTTAGATGTGGATTACATTTGAATGAACCATAGTCTATATTATTTATTATTCAGATGTCCATACCAATATTCATTTAGTGAGAAGAACATTAACATTAATTTTTGGAGATGTTTTTTGCTTTGCCGTTGTATTTTCCTACTATCTAATGTCCAATTAAGGTTTTAAAGAAACTATAATAATTTACTGGTGTCTGTTTTAGTTATTTCCCACCTTAGAGTGGTAGTTTCATGATCTTAGTTTGTAAAAAGCTACAGGGCATCAGTAAGTGGCCAGTGTTATGGATCTGGAATCATCTTGTTTGTGTGTTCATATATTGCATATATAATCCATTTGACATAGAACTTATCTGTGACTTTAAGAACTAAAAGCACAATTCATAAGTTCTAAAACTTACCTTCTAAAGATGGCAAGATTTATGTAATCATCCAGTTGGCATGTAGTAATGGACTGCTTTTTATATGTAGTATCAGGCCCTGACTGGCAATCTCTGAATTCTGGCAAACTACAGAGGGGCTTCTGTAGGATGCCATAAACAATCATTATTTATTTGGGTGGGGTGGTTGTTTGGGCCTCTGTGTACTTGAAATGCCAAGCCCTATTTTGAATCCTAGTCTGGTCTTGTGTAGGATGGAGGTGTAGTAAGTGACCATGAGTTATAGAAAAAGGCATTCCTAGTAGTCTCAGTTATGGCCTGTGTGTATCTTGTGGGGCCATATGTACAATTTTATTTGGAAATGGCACTAATCAAATTTCTGTTCATTACTTTCCTGCTATATGGTGTAAATTTAAAGGCACTCATATTGAACAATCAATACTCATTTACGACTGTAAGACATGTGTGGGCATGCTAAAACAGATGCAAGCATGTGCATTTATTAACACTTTTCATTTTATTTCACCCAAACATGCTCCTTGCACTTACACATGCTTGCTCTAAGTGCATCTATCTTGCCTTCTAATGACTGGTGTGTAAATGTGCCTATTAAAGGGGATGTAAAGTATTTTTTTAAATACATATATAGATTATTTGCACTAAATTATAAAACTAATATACTTTTAATCAAAAATGTGTACCTGTTCTGAGATACAAGTGATCGTTTCTGCAGCTTTGTTTCCTCTCCTTTGATCACGATCAAGTTCAGCAGCCACTAACCGTCCTACTCCCTGGTGCTCTAAGGGGCAGCAATTTCAGAACAAATATGTGATATGTGAGGGTTAAACACCCTTGATACCAGTCTGACAGTTAAGCATCAGAGGGGCTGCCAATAAATCATAAACATGCAGGACAGTCAGCAGCCACTGAACTTCGAGTGGATCACAATCAAAGGAGAGAAAAGAAAGCTGCAGAAATGATCGCCTCTTTCTCAAAACAGGTACAACTTTATTACAACATGTATTACAAAGTTTTATAATTTAGTGCTAGGAATCTATATATGCATTTTAAAAAATGACTTAACATCCCCTTTAACACTAGGGAATCCTGAAAATACCACCACCCTGACCTTGGTGGTAATTCCAAGGTTCACTTTGTGGTTGTGTCAGTAACTGCAATGACACTGGAATTTTGGAAAACATGCTGAATTATTGGTAAAAGATTGGTGATTTGCATCCAAAAATGTGCACCTCACACACTGCTCGAAAAAATGAAACAGCCTTCCAGGCATTTTGTTAGCTAGTATTATATGTTCCCTTTTTTTACTAATTTATTATTTTAATAGTTTTTTTCCTCGGTTTTTCAGTGCCAAACAAATTATGCTCCAGTGTGTGGCTCAAATGGGGACACTTACCAAAATGAATGCTTCCTGAGGCGCTCTGCCTGTAAACAGCAAAAAGAAATCACAGTAGTAGCAAGAGGACCATGCTTTTCTGGTAAGAACAAAGCTTTTTAACAACTTATCCTAAAGTCACTGTCACCCTCAATTAAAGACCTGCACCTGCAAACGTCAAATTCAACAAACTGTCTATCAGGGCATTTTCTCTGAATGGCAAGAAAGATATTCAATAGGATTGTTCCTTTGTTTAGACTAGATTTTCTTCAGTGTCCTGTAGAATATATACATTCGCCCAGGCGCCCATTTACTAACCATCAGCTTGGATTTTTAGTGCTAAAAGTTCCACTAAAAAAGTTGCAATTTTTTTCGAGATTTACTATGTGTCGGATATAAATCCAAATACAACAAGTCACTAGCTAAAACTTGCCAATATCATGTAGAAGACAATAGCAGATGTGCCTTCTTTTTCCTTGAAGATTCTTTTTTTTCGAAACTTTAGAGGTTTTGGATTTTTGACGCTGGTTTTTTGTGCAACAATTTGATAAAGTAGAGGTTTTGGTGCTACAATTCGGAAATTTTGAGTTTTCACAGGGACAGTTTGAAAAAGTTGCAGTTTTTTAGTTTTGCAATTTCCAAAAGTGATGTCACGTACATGCATAAAATCTTGTTTTATTATACTTAAGTATCAAAGTCACTGTACAAGTAAATAGTATTAAAATCCATTAAAAATGCACAAGAATAAGGGTGGCAATTTTTCTGAAAAAACAATGCCAGTCTGAGGCCTCACTTGACTTTCTGATAAGGTCAGAATGAATTTTGAGTTATTGCACGCACATCCAGTACAGGTATAGGACCCATTATCCAGAATGCTTGGGACCAACGACATTCCGAATAAGGGGTCTTTCCTTAATTTGGATCTTCCAAAGATATATTCCCAATATGATTGTTTTGCCTCAAACAAGGATTAATTATATGTTAGTTGGGATCAAGTACCAGGTACTGTTTTATTATTACTGGGGAAATGGAAATCAGTTTTAAAAATCTAAATTATTTGGATTCTATGGGAGACGGGCTTTCTGTAACTCGGAGCGTTCTGGGTACTGGGTTTCCAAATAACAGATCCCATACCTGTACAGTGTACTCCAGGCTGGCTCCAGATATACAGGAGAACCAAGAAGGTAAATTACGCTGCTCGGAATCTTTCCCAGCTCAGAATCCCTTTTCTGCAATTCTTAATTTAAAAGAACCCATGTTTCATGTAGAATTTAGGTGCTAAGTTGTAGAAAGTGTTTGTACTGGTAGATGGATTAGGAAGCAACACAAGCTAAAAAAAAATTGTGAGGGTTTGGCATAACTCACCAGTATCCGGAAGCAGATAAACTTTATATGCATGAATGGTAGGCACTCTAAAGAATTACACCACCAGGCTAGTTAAATCAAGAATTTTATAAAAATGCATCACTTTAAAGGGATACTGTGAAATATTAATGAAATATTAATAACCACAAATAACTGTGTGAGATACACTGTAATAATGCAATTACATAAGGTACAAAATTCAATGTGAAAGACATTTGCCAATGTGACTTACCAGGCAAAACCAGAAGCTGAATTAAAAAATAAATAAAACAGAGGTCAGAGGAGCTGAAGAGAATGGTTTTGCAATCTACTTTCCAATCCGAAACACTTACAAGCCTGCAGTTTATCCTTTGATTTATATGCATTGTTATTCTTAACATGAATCAGTTACTTACAGATTAGAATCATCTGGATGAAGGTGGTATTGTAGCACTGACGAAAGCAAAATATTTCCCAAGCACAGAAAACAAATAAAGATGTATTGTGAAGGGTTTCCTCCTGCAATCAGCACAATATTTGACTATTTCTTTTTTTTTAAGGGAAAAAATATGATTTTGTTGAGAATATATTATCCAAATCCTTCAGGAATTAAAAAAGACTGGTTTATTTTTCTGCTCGGATTAGTTTTGTTGCTGACCTGCACCCAAACAAAATGCTACCCAAAGCACTTTCATCTTCTGTTCCTGTGGCATCTCCAGGAATACTGCCTACTGTATGTGCTTTCCGTGCCCTATTACCCTAAATTGCTATCAACATTTATATATATACTGTATATACTTGAGTATAAGCCTAGTTTTTCAGCACGCGGCATTAAACTTGAGTCGGGTGCCATGGGTCCCTCCAGACTGTCCTTCTTCAAGTTGACTAAGTTAGAAAACGTACACAAAATTATTTAATTCTCTTCTTGTATGTCAATGAAAGCTTAACAGCTGAAGTAACTTCAGATACCTGAACAAAGATATGCAACATGTGAATTATGTACTATAAGACAGAATGACCTGACAGTAGCAATATTCTGGTTACTGTTCACTAAGGCATTTCTTAGGCTGAATGACCAGGTGAGACCATGCTATAAAGCCGACTTATGGAGGGCTGTTATTTTATTTGTAAAGTGCAAAACTAAACTGCTTAAAGGGGTATCCCTTTAAAAGGGACCTGTCATCCTAAGAAATAAGTACAAATTGTTTTCTATTGTGTTTGTCAAGCAAAATAAACTTCAGTTACACTATATAAATTATTTTAAACATATTTCCTTCAGCACTGGAATTTACAATTGCAGAAAACAGGCAGGCTCCATTTTGTGTTATTCTGTTATTAAGGCAAGCTGTGCATCCTGCTAAAATCTTGTTTCTGGGCCAGTATGGGGGGACCTGATACCCATATCCATGCACTGGTTAAACAATTAGATGGTGAGGAGGGAGGGGGAATGTGAGGAGGGCAGTGTCATCTAAGGCGTTCTGAATTGAAAATGAAAGTAACTCTCTGCCCCACCCCTATGCCTAAGCCATAGAGGAGGGTCAGGCATTATATGATTGACAGCTGGGACTTTTAAATGCTTATATAATAGGTATAGATGTGTTAATAAAAAATGAATTTGGGTTGCATGTTTAATTTGAAAAGGGCTTTTATTATATAACTTTTTATGTCTGGGTGACAGGTCCACATTAAGCTGTTTAGTTTTGCACCTTACAAATAAAATGATTTTGATGGTGTACTTCTTATTTCTAAATTACACTGTTTACATAGCAAATAATTCACTCTACCATTAAAAATGTTATTCTAGAACCAACAAATGTATTTTTTTTTCGTTGTAACATTGGTGTGTAGGCAGCCATCTCAGTGCATTGTGCCTGAGTCTGAGCTTTCAGAAGGAGCCAGTGCTACACATTAGCACTGCTTTCAGGTAACCTATTGTTTCTCCCCCATGGAACTGGAGTAGTCCCAAGCCAGACTTGGATTTCTTACTGTTGAGTGCTATTCTGATATCTACTGGGAGCTTCTATCTTGCTACCTTCCCATTGTTCTGCTGATTGGCTTCTGGGAGGGGGTGATATCACTCCAACTTGCAGCTCAGCAGTAAGTATGACTGAAGTTTATCAGAGCACAGGTCACATGGTTGTGACAACCTGGGAAATGAAGAATATTGCTAGCCCCATGTGAAATTTCAAAATTAAATATAAATAAATCTGTGTTTTTGAAAAATGGATTTCAATGTAGGATTCTGCTGGAGAAGCTCTATTTACTGATGTGTTTTGAAAAAAATATGTTTTCCCATGACAGTATTCCTTTAGTGCAGGGAGTACAGATAGCCCTGTAAATATGGCCTACTGTCTGCTAAGTTACAGGGCAACATTATCTATGAATATCTGTGAGACATAGAGAAGCTGTGAGAGGCTGGATAAACCTTTTGGTAATTTGCTTGCAAGTTGTGGCTTCATTAATATGTGTGTTACCTGAAAGGCAAGGGATAAATATGAACATGTCATGCTAGCATATGGGCATTTTGCAAACTAATATGATCCCAGCAACGAAACATATCAACTAAACACAGAGGAATATGTAAAAAAAATCTTATCTACAGAACTAAATATTTCATCTAGCTGAGGCTGCAGATTTTCTGATACTGCAAGGCTGAATAATACTGTGTCTGCATTTTTAACACTTAAGAGTAGGAGTAGTGTGACCTTTCTTGGATGTATTTATTAAACTGCAGTTATGCCAGCTTGAAATAATTTAGCATTAAACTAGGTAATTTTTGAACTGTAAGCATCCTATTTTTAGTGATTGCGTTTTCAGTGTTGCTTTAGGCAAGGTACTGATGTGGAAAGTTAACCACATGTATATCAGTTCCGGGTCTATTTCACTCCATCAGCAAAAAGAACAGTACAACCTTTATCTGTATCTTCAGAATTTATTCATTTTTTTCTTGTTTTTAAAGTACACAATGGCAATGCCTAAATATGTGAATGTCAGTTGTGCTTGAGTGCAGCTGTATCATTTGCATTTCTGGGAACTGCATTGGTGGCAGGGGTTACCAGCCCCCTTTGTGTGTACTAAAATTTGTACAGAATTTCTTATTCTCCTCCCGTCTGCTTTGGCATTTTCTTCAGTTACCCCATGTCGTGGTGCAAATATTTCAATTTCTTTGTAAATTGAAAAGTGTTTTTGCTTAGTTCTTATTGTTAAATTGTTTGTGTCCACAATATTTATGCAGACATAACTCTTCTGTGCCTTTCAGTCTACTGGAATTGGTACAATGAAAAAAAAATAAGAACTTGAAACAAATCAACCATTTGTCGTAGAAATAACCTGCCAAATTTCTGCTAGGTTATTAAATCTGTTGAAAAATATTGCCTAGCATAAACCTAGAGCTGATAAATTATGGTACATTTTAGTAAAACCTTCACATATACACACATGGGGCTGGGGACTATGAATATATCATACAGTATATCTGAAATGCTGTAATGCAGGCAAGTTTTGCACTGCAATGAATATTCTGAAGTCCATCATTAAACTTTACTGGAGTCTACAACAACGTTGTGCAATGCAGACCAAAAGGCTATCTAGCAAACCTTCTGTAGCTGCATAAATCACTAATGCCCAAATTGGCTTAAATACTTACATACTAAACCTGTGTCACTTGATTGTTTAATTGACCTATATAGATCTTCCTGCTTAAAGAGCACCTTTTTATTCTTCAAAGGCTGCCCATACCCAGAAGGAGTTCCTGGTGCGGGCAGCTATTCTGATAGAAAAGCATGCAAATTAAGCTTAGTGTCCCAGCTAACCAGTTTTCTGCATGCATGTGATGTCTCAATGCATTCACATAATAAGCAAGCCAGGAGTCTGTCTCATTAGGCTCATGCTTGTTGCAAAACATGGCCCCCTGCATTGTTATCCCCTTTCTAAGGCTTCTGATTAAGTATAGAGATATGCAATGTAGCTATGCCATCATAGGTATTGTAACGTTCTATGCACAGTTCTTTAGGAAAATGTGATGGTATGGTGACTCTTCAAATATGTATGTATTCACCCTGCTTTCTTCAGGTTGGGATATTTGGTGGCTTGTTTCCTGGGGTGGGGATATTTTGATCTTGGCCTTAAAATGATGTACATTGAAAACAAAGAATTTCACTTCAGTACATTTTCTTCTGGCACTGCAGCACACCTCAGGGATGTTTCACCTTCGTCCTTGGTTTGAAGCATGAAACACACACAAAAAAAGCTCAGCAAAATGAAATAAATACATTGCAAAAGGAAAACAGAAAGTACCTAAACTTAAGAAATGAGCTTTCAATGACAGATTGTAAAAAAACTAAATTTTCTGGAGAAATATGAGAGTTCCTCTTTACACTTTCATTTATTATGTTGGGTTGAAAAACCCAATGTACTGTTCTCCGACTTCAGCTTATTCTCATCTTTTTCTTATTATTATTCTTAGCGCCCCCCTCCCCCCCCATTTTCTAAAGCTACTCCTCCTACAGTTTTAGGGTACAACACCCAAACTCTCCACACTTCTTCGCCCTATAGCGGAGCAGGTTGCTTGTGCTTTTCTAAGCGATCCCACCCCCCGTCTTTTTGTGGTGCCGCTCTGAACACCCCAATTTTTCCTTTGACTTTGACAGGGAAGATTTTCAAACTGCTGCCAATCTAAGAGCTTTGAATCTACACCCCCCAAACTTGAACAACATAATCATGGGGTCACCCCAAATTAAACAATGACATTTGTTGGATGACCCAAAGTGGGAGGGACCGACTATAGCCAATCAAATTTCACCCATTGACTTTAATGGGGGAATTGAAACTGCTGCCAAACTTACAGCTTCAAGACTATACTCCCCAAACATGATTGACATAGTCATGTGGTCAGCCTAAATGAAAATATGATGATTGCTGGATGCCCAAAAGTGGGCAGAGCTGTGAACAGCCAATGAGATTTTACCAACTGACTTCAACCTGCTGCCATTCTCACAGTATTAACACCAGGGTCCCCAAACTTTTCACAGGTGGTCATTATGGGACTGCAGTCTTAGTTTTGAAAAGTGGGCGGAGCCACCAACAGCCATTCCACCTATGGAATTTTATTAGTTTGATGCCAGGGTTCCCAAACTTTGCATAGTCAGTCACTGGGTGACTAGGTATTCAAGGTTTTTTTTTAAGTGGAGCGGAGCCACCAACAGCCATTTAGATTTTACCTATTGCTTTTCAATGGGGAAATTCAATCTGCGGCCATTCTCACAGTACTAACAGCAGTTTCTCCAAACTTTTCACAGTTGGTCACTAGGGGACCCAGGGTGCCCACTGTTTGTCACTGGGTGAATTTGACTCAAGAAAAAGTGGGCACACCCACCACCCACAATTTACCTATTGACTTTTACTGGTTTGAATTTAAACTGTTGCCGTTCTTTAACTATTAATCCTAGGGTCCCTAAACTTTTCAGAGTTAGTCACTGGGTAACTGCAGTTCCAGGTTAGAAAAAGTGGGCAGAGCCACCAGCCGCCAATCCCATGTCACTTATTGACTTTAGTGGGGAAATTTAAATTGCTGCCATTCAGACACTATTAAAACCAGGGTCTCCAAACTTTGCATAGTGGTTTTTACAATATAACTGTGGTCCAAGGTTAGATAAAATGAGCGGAGCCAACAACAGATCAGATTTCATTCAGTGACTTCACGTTTTTCAAACCAACATAAAGTTTGTTCTCAAACTTCCATTTCTAGTTCTTTGAACTGCTGTGTGTTCATGGGTTGCAGGGCTGATGATGTTTTGGCACTGCATTGGCACTGAGAGCATTGACACATCTACTGCAGAGGGTGCTAAAACACACCTCCCAACATGCCACATTGGAAAACTGTTACAGTTTTGGCTTTACTAGTCAAGCCTATGCGTAGGCCTGATCTACCAACACTTCATCTACAATTCAGATTGTGACTGTTTGGCATAAATAACCTAAACTGGAGGGTATGACCAAATTGAAGGTGAGCAGATACTAGAATAAGTACAGCAAATGTACTGGACACAAAAATAAAAGTTCAACCATCAAATAAACATTTTGTTGGCTGCTTAAAGGGATTTTAGAGATGTAATCTCTAATCTTACCAAATTTTGTCCCAGTAATGCCACCTTTATTATATCTCGCTAGATTTCTTTTTATATCTAGATAGACTTCTCTAACTTTGCCATTGTTTTTGGTTACAATTACCCTTACTCCAGCTCTAATCTATCTGGAATATAAGTATCCTTCTAGACTCATTTCAAAAGCCCCTTTTGGTAAATAGCAAGTGTTTATTTACCTACAAGAGGCATCTAAAAATATGTATTTTCTAATTTCTAATTACTATTGGGCCAGTATTCTCAGGGAAGCTGAATACAGTGAGTAAACGATTTGACTGTTCTAGAAGGGGAGCCTTTGCTGCAGGACTTGCTCCAGGGAATGGTCATTAAGACATTTCCATGTGTGTGTGCGCAGAAACGTAGTCTCCTAGTTAGAGACTGCTACAGACTAGTGGTGAGCAAAATATTTCACCAGGTACAGATTCACTGGAATTCCCGCTTTTTGTTTTAGTTTTCATTACATGCTGCAACCTTAAAGTAATGTGTCTCCAATAGTTTACTTTTTTGTTTGTTTCCTTGGTCCATAATGGTATATTTTTTTCTACTTATTTTACTTATTCTTCTTTCACACTATGTTTGGTTTATACAGGTTCACAGATTTAGTTATTAAATCAAAAGCATATTGGAAAATTGCTTAGAATTCCGTTTTGTTTCATAATGCAAAAACTGTTTTACAGCCGAAATTTAGTTTAATTAAAGCATGAAGGTCATCTAGAGGCGATATGCTTTATCCTCTGGAATCCGTACGACACGAACCATGCTTTAGCATGTGCAGTTGAAGCTGATTTCCTGATAGCCCCAACTGCACATGCTCAAGCAGGGTCCATGTCGGTGGTGAGACCTGAAGCTTCTACGGTTGAACAGAAGATGGTGCCCAGGTATGCAGCTGCGTTGCTCTGCATTTTTAGGTTGGGGTTGCTACGGGGGCAGTTCTGTAGCTCTCCTTTAATTTCAACTAGTAATTCAGCCTTTAGAACATATTAAATATATATGTACCTGTGGGATGAAATCTGCAGCAAAAGTTGGTGAGGTTCTTAGGTAAACTTTACAACCTACATCTGTGCCTTTGATCGCTCAATTTTTAATGTACAGAGCTGTGCTCTGATTGGAGAAGCCTCTAGAAGAAAGATCCAGTCAGAGCACAGCTGATTACAACAAAAACAGAGTGAGGTTTTTTTTTAAGGTGCCAACCAGGTTTAGGGAGGCTTAGCCTCCTCTAGCCTTATTGAAAATCCGCCTATGGTTGTGAAGTCATGTTCATCAGAAAGGTCTATGTAAATACATCCGAAAGCACTCACAGAAAAGCTGCACTGAGTTCTTTATCAAAAGAAACAAGATTTCTTGTTTTCTTTTGTGTAAACATGTTCTTCGGTATCAGACTTCCTCTCCTTTAGAGCTCCTTCAGGTTTGGGGCACAAGTCTGCGCAGCTCTCTCCCCCTCCCCTTTTTTTGCTTCTCCTTCCATAAGAATTCACTCCCACTCTCATAAGAATCTGAGCTACCAACAGCTAGAGCTACAGCACAGAAGCTACTAAAACCAAGCTAAAAAAAAGCTGATATCTTAAACAAACACAGGGAGCTTTTAGGGCTGTTTACGCAGGTATGGTAAAACTTTCTGCAGAATAAATATAGTGTACTAGGTGGCAGTAATGTAGCTAATCTGTTGGCAGTAAAATGCCAAAATGCCTTTCCTTCTCCTTTAATCTTGACACGAATAAGAAAGAAATATACAGAACATATATATTCACCATAAGTGACTAGAATGGGCCAAATACTGTAAATTCTCTTGGAGAAAGAGATATGATGGCTCATTCACTAGCATAAGCTCAGTGTGCAAAGTTATGAACACTGACGCAACTGCGGGTGATGTGTTAAAACACTTCCAATTGTGTGAGCGCTGTGATGCAAATTGGATGCAATTGCACATTATTATTTCTGGTGCTTGGCATCAGCATGATATCTGTGATTCTTAAAGATTAAGAGGCTAATAGAACCCCCCTCCCCTATTCCTTCAAGTGGCCCAGTTCAGGTAGTCATACTACCATGAACTCAGGCGTCCTGCTGGAAATTAAGCACAACTGTCCCTGCCACTGATAAAGCTAGGGTTGCTTTAGGTGGACTGTGGGTTGTGATTAGCCCCCACTGGTCCCAACGAGGACAGGCAGGAATTGATGATTAGGTGGTAAAAGTAATGGAGGGGGAGTAAAAAAATGTGACTTGATTAGGATCCTTCTATTTAGGTTTTAATGTGTTTTAAGGGCATTGCTTCACACTATATCAATGCTACAGCTATGGGGGATGTTAAGTGGCTTATAAGTGTGTGGGTGTTTAATAGCAATCAATAAAAGTTATTTTTTAATGCTAGCAAGACACTTGAGTTGAATGTGAAAGTCACTACCTAAACTTGTCTGCTTGAAGGAAAAAGGGTTTCCTTTATCAGCCTCTTAATATTTCACTTCAAAAATTAGATGGTATCTTATAAATTTGGACTTGCATTTGGTGATACAGGTATTGGACCAGTTATCCAGAATGCTTGGAACCAAGGGTATTCTGGATAATGGATCTTTCCGTAATTTGGATCTTCATACCTTAAGTCTACTAAAAAACAATAAAAATGAATTAAACCCAATAGGATTGTTTCCAATATGGATTAATTATACCTCAGTTGGGATCAAATACAAGGTACTGTTTTATTTTTACAGAGAAAAAGGAAATCAATTAAAAAAAAATCTGAATTATTTGATTAAAATAGAGTCCATAGAAGACAGGCTTTCCGTAATTCGGAGCTTTCTGGATAACCGGTTTCTGGATAATGGATCCCATACCTGTACTCAGCCTTGAGCATAATATTTTCCAATACAACCCTGGAGCAAACACCATCATTGAGGAAAAACTTTAGATACAAAGACCTTTGATGAATTTGATGAACGCAGTCAATTTTTAAAACAATTTTTGCTGATTTTACACAACTACAACTGCAGTTGCGGTTCTTAAATTATCCATATAGGGGGCTACAATATTTTCATATTTAGAGGGTCATTTTTTCTGCACCATACAAGCTGGGTAAATTAATATTTGAATAATATTTTATGAATTGTGTTTTCAAAAACTGGTGATATAACTTGTTGTGTTGTGAAGATCAGAAATATTTTATGAGCCTTTTTTTTTTTTTCAAATAATTTGTTTATTTGGTACAGAATAATATTCACTACACGATTGCAGTTATTAAACCATTTATAATTTTGCAGTATTGTTTCCAGTAACTGAGAGATTGCATAAACCTGCTTTCAGTTTATTCTAAACTTTACAAACCATTGGGATGATATTGATTAAAGTGAACAAGCATGCTTCTGTAGCAAAAAGTAGAACGGTTTAATATTTTTGGGATAACAATAAGCCCATCTCAGGCACTTGTGTATTTAATAGGCTTGAATGTAGATCAGCATCCCAATTTTCTGTAATTACTTCCTTAGAGCCTTTAAGGCTCTGCAGATTTGTAGTGCTTTATTTCTGCCAAACCATAAATGTTGCTGGAGTTCTAACTGTGAAACAATTCTCCAGATGGTAATAGTGCTTAGAAAGGTGTCTCTAGTTATCAGTGCCATGTACTAAATAAATTGTCAGCCCAAGATAGCCAGTTATCCAGCTGTGCACGTTGATTTAGGGGAACTGGTTGTTTATTTCCACTTTTGAAGCCTGCGTACTGTAAATTAATAATTTGCACAAGGTATTGTTTTTATCTGGTTTTGCATAAAAAAACAAAGACAACAATCCCAGAAGCCTTTGTCACAGATGACATGAGTTGATTTTAGTTATTTCATTTTTTTATTGTGAAAGTATATATATATATATATATATATATACTGTATATCAGTGCTGTCCAACTTCTGTGGTGCCGAGGGACGGAATTTCTCTAGCATACATGGTGGAGGGCCGATAATGGAAGCCAGTTTTGATCACTCCCCCTTTTTAAACCACACGCACTTCAAACCACACCTATTTTATCACAATGGGGGTAGTGCAGCAAAAACCCAAATGCTTGGTCCTTACTGCGGGGATATCAACCATCATTCATATGTGAAAGAATTATATTATGTCATATTAAGATATACCCTTAAATCCATATGCCTCCACCTCCCCTGTGGATAGCACAGCAACCCCCAGCACATAATTACACACCTTAGGGACCATTTAATAGCTATTTCCACAAACCCCTGCCAGGTACACCTCCCACAGGCAGCAAAGGGCAGGCAGAGTATGGCACACACAGGCAACACTCTGCCTGTCCTATGCTGCCTGTGTGTGCCATACTCTGCCTGTCCTATGCTGCCTGTGTGTGCCATACTCTGCCTGTCCTATGCTGCCTGTATGTGCCATACTCGGCCTGTCCTATGCTGCCTGTGTGTGCCATACTCTGCCTGTCCTATGCTGCCTGTGCGTGCCATAATCTGCCTGTCCTATGCTGCCTCTGTGTGCCATACTCTACCTGCCCTATGCTGCCTGTGTGTGCCATACTCTACCTGTGTGTGCCATATTCTACCTACCCTATGCTGCCTGTGTGTGCCACACTCTACCTGTCCTATGCTGCCTGTGTGTGCCATATTCTACCTGCCCTATGCTGCCTGTGTGTGCCATACTCTACCTGCCCTATGCTGCCTGTGTGTTCCATACTCTGCCTGCCCATAGCTGCCTGTGTGTGCCTTACTCTACCTGCCCTATGCTGCCTGTGTGTGCCATACTCTACCTGTGTGTGCCATATTCTACCTACCCTATGCTGCCTGTGTGTGCTATATTCTACCTGCCCTATGCTGCCTGTGTGTGACATACTCTACCTGCCCTATGCTGCCTGCGTGTTCCATACTCTGCCTGCCCTTAGCTGCCTGTGTGTGCCATGCTCTGCCTGCCCTACCCTGCCTGTGTGTGCCATACTCTGCCTGCCCTACCCTGCCTGTGTGTGCCATACTCTGCTTGCCCTATGCTGCCTATGTATGCCATACTCTGCATTACCTCCCTGCCCTATGCTGCCTGTGTGTGCCATACTCTGCCTGCCATATGCTGCCTGTGTGCCATACTCTGCCTGTCCTACCCTGCCTGTGTGTGCCATACTCTGCCTGCCCTACCTGTTTGTGCCATACCCTGCCTGCCCTATGCTGCCTGTGTGCCATAATCTGCCTGCCCTAACCTGACTGTGTGTGCAGCATAGTCCAGGCAGTACCTACAATGTCTGAGGTGTGAACAGGTGAACAATAGGTGTGATTACAGCCCAAGCCTGAGGTGTGATCACTGCAGGGGATGAACAATGCAGGGATTAAAAGGTGTGAACAACACAGGGATTACATTTTTAAACAATACAGGGGGATTACAGCCTGAATCTGAGGTGAGAACTATGCAGGGAGCCAGTTAATCTCAGTACGGATACCATTTAAAGCTTACTCAAAGGTAAGCCATCAAAGCAGCCAGACAGGTGGGGGGCCACACAGAGGGGGATCGCGGGCCGCCAGTTGGACAGCACTGCTGTATATAATAGAAAGAGTGTCAACATATACAGGCAAATAGAATGGGAGTGCAGTGCTAGAAAACAAGGTTAAGTTTAAAACCATGTAGCTAGTTTATTCATTTTCATTTTTCTTTATTCTATTTTTCTTTTTCTTTTTTTTTTTTTTTTACCTGTAACCCCAAATCTAGGACCATATTACATGATAGGCTCACACCAGGTGGCTATTGAACTATCTATTTCTGCTGAACCATATACATCAGTGTTTGTAATATATATTCTAATGGAGGAAACCAGGGGACATGCCAACTGTCACTATCTGTTTATGGGCCACAAATCTCTGTAGGAGTGGGGGCTGGTGATGTTACCATTTTATATACAGTAGATCTGGTGGTTTGGCATACTTGAGCGACATGTGAACTTTCTTATGGGCTCGCTTTGTGGGTCCTTATTGTTCTTATTGTTCTTATGTTACTGCGGGCCTTTCTAATTGTCCCTATAAGTCCAGGTCCTTTTTGAAGGCGGTTTGCATTAACTATAATTGGACATGTGAGAGTTGTAGCCGTGCCGGGACATGCTCTCCACCACTCCATATAGCCCGTTGGCGTCACTTGTTGCACTTCATCTCTCACAGATCGCCAGGGACCGATCCTGGACCCTTGCACTCCTCACTGTATGCCAGCCAAACCTAGATATTTGCGTTGGTTGCCTATTGGGCACGTCTTACTTGCGCTCCTGGTGCCAGCTGGGGTGCGTTGCATTCATGGTAACTAGGCAACAGTGCGCCCCACACTCCCTACAATTCGGCACGCTAATTGAACACACCCGACCAGCTTCCGCAACATTTGACTGGGCATTGCCTCCGTGGGCGATATGATCTGCTCCACATGATCACATTTACACACTGAAGTTTAGCGATTGCTGGGTACAGTTGACAGGTGGTGGCTCCTTTCTCTGTGCGTTCCTTCATACTCCTAGCTTCTCTGGTGCATCCGGACATGGGTCCTGGGTTTAATACCTGATGCCTGTCATCTCCAACAAATAATTATCCTCTATAAACTTTTGCTCCTAGCAACTAAGGCATTCATCACTTAGCACAGTGAAATGCATGACATCTCTGACTGGTAACATTCTCTGTATAGTTTTTTACAATATTTTTTGCAACAGTGTTTTGCAACATATATCTTTTGCAATATGTATCCATTTGCCTACTAGCTACATGGTTTTAAACTTAACCTTGTTTTCTAGAACTGCACTCCCATTCTATTGCACTCCCATTCTGGTTGCCGTGGTAACTATTGCCGGTTTTTGGCGCCATTTTATGTGGTGGGGGTATTTACTGTGGGTGTTGGGATATGGTCTGTTGGTTTGTCCCTGAGGAAGAGCACTGGTTGTGCTCGAAACGTTGGAATTTTTTCAATAAAAACACTTTTCCTTTTGCATCAAGTCCCTGTGAGTGCGGCACTCTTTCCGTGTACTTCCACAGCTTACAATGTGGGAGCAAAAGACAGAGCTTTGTTGGCTGATGTGACCTAACGCATGCGTGCCCTTGGTTTGTGTGTGCATAGTGCATGGTATCAGCCAGGGTGTGGCTCTCAGTATTTAAAATGACAGTTTTTCTATTTAGGATTATCCAGTAGCACATACTACTAGAAAAGTATATTTTTATGAAATTTTATTTAATAAACAAAAGAGTGGCCTGACTTCTTTAGAGAAATTATAAAAATCAATAAGTACTTGTTGATTTTTTTTTTGTTTCCCCCTGAAATTTGCAATCCTACTTCAGGCCACAGAAAAAATGAATACTCCGCTATGTGCCCAAATTTTAAAACCTGTGACATTTCTATAGATTTGGCATTTGTTTTGCAAAATTTTTAATCACATTTTTCAGACTTCTTCACTGAAAATTGCACATTATATCATAGTACATAGGACCTATTATCCAGAATGTTCAGGGCCTGGGGTTTTCAGGATAAGGTCTTTTCATAATTTGGATCTCCATACTTAGGTCTGCTAAAAAATTATCTTAGCATTAAATAAACCAAACAGGATTGATTTACTTTCACTAAGGATTATTAATCTCTTAGTTAGTACCTTGCAAGGTACGGCTTTATTATTAAAGGGAAAAATATATATTTTTTTTTTTTCAAAATTTTTAATTATTTAAAAAAAATGGGGCATGGCCTTTCTGTAATTCTGAGCTTTCTGGATTTGGGTCCCATACCTGTATAACAATTATATAGTTTTATAGCACTGACACTTCACTACCTGTTCTAATGGAATTCAGGAAATCAGGTCCCTGTCACATTTGCACATTGTGGTTAATTTTAGCAGTAATCATTGCCTTTATGTTTTAAAAATATTGAAGAAACCTGAGTAAACCCACGCAAGCAAGTAAAACACACCTTGCAAATTCCCAGCTGGAATTTAACTCTGCTATTAGACAGCAACGCTTCTAATACTTCTAACACTGCACTTCTTTGAAAGTTCTTTTGTCCTTGTTTATATCCTAGATTTTAGAAAGGCGGAGAGATGCATCTGTGTTTGTGCCCAGATATAAAGCAAATTTTATTAGGCTAAACCCATCAGCAGCTCCACTAGAGCAAAGATTTATCTAGTATTGCTTACGGGCATATAAGCTTTTCTATTGAAAAGAATAAATAGAAAAGATATAAGTGAGGCTATAACTTATAATTGAGTTTATGTGGGTGTGTTAAGGTTTTGTGTATGTAGCTAACCATTATAGATGTTAAGGAGGTTTTTTTTCTCAAATTAACTGTAAAAGGATTACATATTTAACACTTTTAAAGCAATACAGATATAATGTGTCAGTGTGTTAAACCAGATTGTAAAACATCTGGAAGAAACAATATGCCCTGTTAATGTTCTTTATCCCTTATGTTTGTCTAACAGATATTGCATCTGGATCTGGAGAAGGAGGTGAGTATTTTTTATGCATCAAAATTTGCAATTGTACAGTATATTAAATATATCATTCTGTATATTCTCTAATGTATCTATACATTATGCAGCATCCTGATTCAACTGTCCATTTCATCTGAGAATGTCATTGAAATACATTGGTTTATATAAAAGCATGTTTTGTCAGTATTTTCTACATAACCTTATGTATTTCCCTGCAATGCATGCTCTCTGCTGTTTGTTTCTAAATGAACCTATAACATAACTGCCATATAGCCAAAAAAGCTAATATAAGATATAAAGCAGCCATTATTAATGAAATAAAAGCTTTCTTAAAACAGAAGGTATTCACAGTTCTTGTTATATACCTAGCACTGCACTAAAAAGCATACAGTAAAATTAACGTATAAATGTATAATTTAATTTTAGGAATTGTAGAAGGATACACACTAATCCTGCCTTATATAATTATGACTACATATGTAGAATCACATATTTAATAGGTCAGATGGTGCCATAATTTTAATAGCCATATATGCCACTTTAAGATCTTCAAGCCTTCAAGCTACACCCCCAAACTTGAATAACATAATCATGGTGTTACCCCGAATGAAACAGCAACATTTGTTAGATGACCCAAAGGGGGAGAGGCCAACAACAGCCAATCAAATTTCACCCATCAACTTTAATGGGAAAATTGAAACTGCTGCCAATGATTTGAGGCTACACTCCCCACACTTGAATCACATAGTCATGGGGTCAGCCTGAATGAAAATATGATGATTGTTGGATACCCAAAAGTGGGCGGAGCTGTGAACAACCAATGAGATTTTGCCTATTGACTTGGCGGAAATTCAACCTTCTGGCATTCTCACAGTAATAACATTGGGGTCCCCAAACTTATTTAGAGTTAGCACCAGGTAACTATGCAGAGTTAGGCACCAGGTAACTATGGTTCAAGGTTAGAAAAAAGTGGGCAGAGCCACCAACAGCCAATCAGATTTTACCTATTGACTTAGGGAAATCCAACCTGCTCCATTCTCACAGTATTAACACCAGGGTTCCCAAACTTTTCACATTTGGCCACTAGGGGACTGCAGTTTTAGTTTTTAAAAGTGGGCGGAGCCACCAACAGTCAATCAGGTTTCACCCATTGAATGTTATTGGTTTTATGCCTTGTTTCGTAAACTTTGCCCTGTCAGTCACTGGGTGACTACGTACTCAAGGTTCGAAAAAGTGGGCGGGGTCTCCAAAAGCCAATCACATTTCTTTCATTGTTTTCAGTGGGGAAATTTTAACTACTGCCATTCTCACATGTTTAATGTTAGGGTCCCCAAACTTTGCACAGTTTGGGGACTGTACTTCATTAAAGGAGAATTAAACTAAAAAAATGAATATGGCTAAAAATGCAATATTTTATATACTGAATTTATGACACTAGCCTAAAGTTTCAGCATCTCAATAGCAGCAATAAGGACTTCAAACTTGTCACTGGGGGGTCACCAACAATCAGCCTCATACTGTGACTATTATATTCTATATATACAGTATATTGTGAGTGAGTCCCTAAGCTCAGTAACTGACAGCAGCACAGAGCATGTGCAGTGAATCAGCAGAAAAGAAGATGGGGAGCTAATGTGGGAATCTTTGGAGGTATGTGACTACATTCCATGTTTAGAAAAGTGGACGGGGCCAACAACAGCTAATCAGATTTCACTTATAGACTTCATACGTTTAAATTTAAATTGCTGCCATTCCTTAAATATTAATACTGAGGTCCCCAAACTTTGCAGAGCTAGTCACCAGGTAACTGTGGTTCAGAGTTAGAAAAAGTGGATGGAGCCACCATCAGATTTTTTACCTATTGATTTTCAATGGGGAAATTCAACCTGCTGCCATTCTCACAGTATTAACACCAGGGTCACTAGGGGACTGCATTTTTAGGTTTTAAAAAGTGGGTGGGGCCACCAACAGCCAATCAGACTTAACCTATTGAATTTTTTTGGTTTAAATTTAAATGCTGCCTTTCTTATACAATTTATGTCAGGGTTCTCAAACTTTGCACAGTCAGTCACAGGTTGACAACGTATTCAGGGTAAGAAAAAGTGGGCGGAGCCACCAACAGCCAATCTATTCCACAGCCAATCAGACTTCACCTATTTTTTTTTTTGGTTTAAATTTAAATCCTGCCTTTCTCACACAATTT
Organism: Xenopus tropicalis; assembly: GCF_000004195.4. Taxonomy (NCBI): domain Eukaryota; kingdom Metazoa; phylum Chordata; class Amphibia; order Anura; family Pipidae; genus Xenopus; species Xenopus tropicalis. The sequence continues at coordinate 76,591,720 of NC_030682.2, read as the reverse complement.
ATTTCAGGGTTCCCAAACTTTGCACAGTCAGTCACTGGCCACCAACAGCCAATCACATTTCACCTATTTTCTTTCAATGGGAAAGTGTAAAATGCTGTCAAACTTTGCAGAGTTAGTCACTGGGGGACTGCAGTTCAAAAATAGGAAAAGTGGGTTGGGCCACTAACAGTCAATCAGATTTCATCCATTGAATTTTATTGGTTTAAATTTAAAATGCTTTCATTCTCACACTATTTATTCCAGGGTGCCCACTGTTTGTCACTGGGTGACTTAGATTCAAGGTTAGAAAAATCACAATTTACCTGCTGCCTTTCTTTAACTATTAATCCTAGGGTCCCTATACTTTGCAGACTTAGGGGCATATTTATTATAGTGTGTAAGTCAACATCAGTGGTGATGTTGCCCACAGCAAGCAATCAGCAATTAGATTTGAACAGTCACCTACAAGTTAGAAAATAAAAGCAAACAGATTGGTCACTATAGGCAACATCAGCAGTCATGTGGGCTTACACACGATAATAAATATGCTCCTGAGTCACTGAGTAACTGAACTGCCAGGTTAGAAAAAGTAGGTGGAGCCACTAACCGCCAATCAGATGTCACTCATTGACTTTCAGTGGGGAAATTTAAATTGCTGCCATTCAGACACTATTAAAACCAGGATCCCCAAACTTTGCACAGTGGTTTTATTATATAACTGTGGTCCAAGGTCCCAGCCAACAACAGATCAGATTTAAGTCAGTGACTTCACGTTTTTCAAACCAACATGAAGTTTGTTTTCAAACTTCCCTTTCTAGTTCTTCATGCATACTATTTACTTATTTTTAACTCTGAAATGCCCAAAGAATGAACAAAATTATTAATAATTTACAGGGAACAAGGATTTGCTACACCAGTGCATGTATTTATAACTTTATTTAAAAAATGCTACAAAGATATGCAACCCTGTACAATCTTACAGTATACACAATTTTACCACACATCATTTGCACTGAGCCGCACACTTGAGTTTTTTCCCTTTTCTAAAACTGTTGTTTTTCTAGTGGTCCTGGCAACACATGATATTTTGCATATTTGTCCTTATTGAATTTAACACACGCAACTGACTTTTGTTCATTGAATCATTAAATACAGCATTAAAATTTTTGGCAAAAAATTTGTGAAACAGTGAAAAATTTGCGCAGCTACCGTGCAACTTTTTTTCATGTGCACAACGATTTTTATACACACACGACTTATTTCTCACTCCAAATACATTAAAGTCTCTGAGCATTTTTCTCTGCCAATTTTTTGTTGAAGAGTTGTGGTGCATGCTAAAGATGTCTACACTGCAATTCTTAAAGTTAACAGGTGTTTTTTGTCAAGTCTTTATTGCTTCAAATGCAAGTCAAGGGACGTTTTTTCTTACATTCTTTTCTCACTCCAAATGCATTGAAGTAAATGGACTTTTTTTTTTTTTTTGCATCATTTTTTCACATTTTTTTCTGCAATTTTTTTTGCAGCAAATTTTTGCCACAGTTTTTTTTAAAAGAAAATTACCAAAGGCGAAGTGCAAATTTTGGGCCACATCCATGCCTGCCCCAAAAAATAATTTATTGCTAATTGCCAGGAAAAAAACAGTGATCTGCATACATTTTGTAACTTTTTGTAAAGTTGTAAATGAGCCCTATGGTTGGATCCAGATCCTTAACTCTTGACATCGGATTTGCACTTTTGCTTAGTAGCTTTGCCATGTTTATTCTTATCAATGGTGTATATATGAGTGCTTGAGTTTGCTTTATGTCAGAGCATAAGCAAATTGAAGTATTGGGATAAAATTGGGCTTTTGAAGGAATGTGCTTCTGTTTTCCAAGTTTGTTCCTGTAATGTTAGTGAAGCAGATATATTACTTGCTGAGGTGATTGTTTCGGAAGCATTTGATTTTCTTTGGATGCGGCTAAAGAGGATTTTGTCAGAACTCAATTTGCTGCTTCATCGTCTTCTTTTCCAGTGAATTGCTGTGGTAGAAAGTAAACAGTAGATGTAAATGTTTCAGATGTGATAAGTGATAGCTGGCAAAGGCTACTATAAATCATAATAGAAATCACAAGGTATTGATCACTGGCTCAAAACCACAAAGTGCTGCTATACACTATTAATATCCAATATCCTCTGCCCATAAATTGTTTGATACATGCACCTAAAAAGCAGGAGGCTCTTTATTAACAATGCTTTAAACTGATTTATTGTTTTCTAAACATATAACAATTGTTCTTGGTTGAATTCTCTTTGCTTGAATACATAAAATGAGATACAGTATTGTTTACTATACATTTAATAAAGTAGATGAGTTCTAACATGACATCTCTGCAATAATCAGATATTGCCCAAACCCAAATTAACAGTAGGTGCTGCTCAGCTTTGTCTTAGTTGTAAAGAAAGGTTTCTTCATCTATCTAAGAGATATAGTATGGTCAATTTGATATAAATAAATTGACACCAACAATGAAAAATTCCACACACCGTACACTTAAAAGGGCTCTGCAGGGTCATGATTTCTGCTTATCCAATGCATTGCTGCCTGATCTTTGTAAAGTATGCAGATATTCATAGAATTCAAGATTATACTCTGCCCTGGATAAGAAGGTTTTTCCATTTGTGGACTGAGATAGTACAATACTGCAATAATATAGAAAAAAACACTGCAGTGTAGGGGAAAAATATGATGATTGCACTCTAAATTGCAATTTGCTTATTGCAATTGTGGTCATAAATGAGCTCTTTTGTGTTCTGAGCAAAGTTGAAAAGGAGCACTTGGTCTTGAAAAGGAATTTAGTACAGGGCTCCTTTTGCTTATTATATGGTGTATTAATGGTGTACGTGAAGCTGCACAGCCACATCTATGGCAAAGTAACTTTACTATGAAACTATAGTAACCAAACAGAAGGTAGCATTTAACAGTAAGCTGTTTAAAATCAAATGTTTATAGGTATGTATAAATGTATAGGTAACTGCACCTGGGAAAACTTTATGCATATTATTGCATACATGTTTAAGGCAAGTGATCTATTTCCAGAAGTATTATTATTACAAGGAAAAGCATTTTTTTTGCTATAGTTTTATGATCTGGCTATGAGCAAATTTTTGTCCTAGTATCATACTCTTTGTGACCTCCATGAGCTTCTTATAACATTATCAAAGGACTATGGTAGAAGATAAGTTAGGTTGTAGCCAAAGGGACTGAAAATAGTAGAGGCTTATGCTGCTAGAATGGGCATTTCATAAAGACAACATATTTAGAAGTTAAAGGGAGTGTAGGTATATATAAAATATATACCTTTGTTCAGTATTGGCACAGTAAATATCACTTTGTTTTTAAAATGTTTCTACCTTTTCTGCCTACGCAAATATGTATATTTTTTAATTGTTTTCTATTATAAATCACTAATTATAAAGCTTGGTTTTTAACCTTACTACCTACCCCTCTTTATAATTATGTGTTAAAACATATATAACAAGCTTTGTACACATTTTCTCTTCTCCCAGCTATGGCTGATGTTTTAGGATTACAGAAAAGGTGTAATCTTCTTTTTCTTATACCAGGTTTCAGTGGTTATTTGATGAACTGCCTTCTGTTCTAAAAGTTTCAAAATCTAAGCTTTTTATACTTGTTATACAGGGGGTATAGGCACTGTAATATATACATTAGAGACTTATAAAAGGGAAAACTGTATTATAGTGGTGCTTCAAGAAACAAGTTTTGACTTGCATTCAAACTGTGCTGCTGATATAAGCAGTTGGAGCAATCACTAGTTTAATGTTTTGTAATACAGGAAAATCGAGTAGAAGAAGATAAATTATAGACTTGACTAGCGGATATATGGAAATTCTGACAGTAATTGGATAGTTTTAGGAATAATAATATAAGGCACGTTTGAGGTCAAAGCGCTGTATGAACTGGGGACTCTGCATGCTGACATTTTTTGCTCTATGATTATACTTTACATTGCTCTTTCATTGACATTCACTGTGTTACACAGTTTTCACCCTTAATTTACAAGTCAGTAATCACGCAGAAAGTGGTGTGAATGCCAGGAATAAGAAAGTCATAAAGATATAAATGCTAAAAGAAAACAAATGTTATGTCATGATGAACAAGGGCAAAAAGAACTGAAATTTGCAACAAAAATAAGCTCTGATCCTCTGTTGCTTTAAGTTCTACTTAAAACTGTGTTAGTCAGTAACTCAAATTTATAATGTTTCCTTGGTGCTGTTTTTATTAATTTTACTAATTTTATTTAACAATTTCTCTAGACAACAAAAATTGTAGTTTACTAATACCGTTTTTGTATATACAGGTACATGCACAATATATATATACTGTATATATATAAATGCAAACTATATATACCTGTAATTATAGATACCTGATTTATCTGAACTAAAGCAGCTTTCCTTTCTTTTGGCATAAGTCAAAAGATTGTGCTTATGTTTACATATCTCCTAAACCCCAATGTAAATGTGTGCAGATTAGGACAACAGAAAAGGATTCAGGATTCCCAGTTTTGTGGGTCTGGTATCTAAGTATTCAGTCAGCTTTTTGCTCCTTATGATTTTAATACCCCCTATGAGACCCTATTATTTGACCAGATAGCAGGTGAACCATTGGTGTCTTACAATATTGCACCATAAGGCTGCAAAATTGATGACCCTCTGAGAACTACCTAATTTCTTTGTGCAGTCAATAGGAAAAATAGTATCATGCTTGATTCCTAAGGCACCCTGTACTATATTGAGCTTTGTAAATAGCACAAAAGCATATTATTGGTAGCCAGTGTATAATGATCCAGTGCTGGAATGTGACATTATACCCAAATAAAAAGGTTGCTTTGATTTATACAGAATGCAAGCAACTCTGAATGCTAACTAGTGGGGTATAGTAATTCTTTGATAGGTGTTTAAGAGAACATGATCAGACAAAACCATGCTCCATGAATTGTAAACCCTACATTTTCCTACCATGTATGTAGTTGGACACATCTCCTCCACCCAAACCACACCATTTGTACTGCATATATCCTCTCCATGTGCCAGCATCATAACATTTTTCTAAAACAAATAGCAACTTTCACCAAGCGGCCATTTTCCCTGTTATGCATCTTCAGTGACATTTACATGTGTGTTGTAAAGTTCCTGCAATGAAGAATACAGGCAGAACTTTGATAAAAAGTTTTGCTTGGATTGCGTCCTGTAATGGTTAAACTGAACTCAGGACAGGAAGTTTCTCCACCAGTGTCCGCAGCTAGAGCAGAATTACTATGTAAACCAGCACTGGCATCTATTCATTGGTTGCTAGACTGGAGGGTGTGTTTAGTAACCTGAGTTGATAAAAACTGAGCATGCTCAGTTAGCCTAGAGCCATACACGTAGCAATAACGATCTTTTGGAAAGATCGTTCCCATCCTCCATTGACGTTCAGGGCTAAATCGTCAGATACGGAGGTAGAAACACTACAAATTCTACCTCCACCTGCCGATTCAGCCCTAAACGTAGATTTTGCTCAGGCGCCATCAACGGCCCCCGATCAAAATGTTTTATCCTGCCCAATCGACAAGAAGACCAATATCCGCAGCCTTTGCAATTTTTGTATTATTATATTGGTGTGTGTATGGCCGGCTTTAGAGAAGAAAAAGGAATCATAAGGGAATGCTGCAACCTTACTATTACCCTTTGAACAACAGGAGTAGCAGGTATTTACAGAGGCTGTTCACTGATAAAAAAATTTTTGTGGGGGGTTTATATGTCCTTTAAGGAAATAATTTTTAAATATATAATATATTATATTATATATAATATATATTGATAATATAAATGCTCTTAACACAGAATATGAAGGATCCGGGGGTGAGGTTCATAAGAAACATTCCAAATGTGGAAACTGCAAGTTTGGAGCAGAGTGTGATGAAGATGCGGAAGATGTAGGGTAAGTTTATACTAAGAATTCTAGTACAAGAACTGCATTGTCTACAAATGAATTTTCTCTGTTATGAGCCACTTTGGGGATGGCAGCAGCATGTGTAGTGTTGCTTTTCAGTATGATTATTTGGAAACCCTGATAAAACCAATAACAAAACCCTTGTACATTTAACAGAAACTTTCATGCCTTGAGTTGGGTGTAAATGTTTTTTGGCAACATCAGAGTTTATATGTTACTAAATATTTCCACCATAAGGAAAAAAAGGCCAAGAATGGGAGCCCAGCTTAAAAAACAGGATAGCATTAGAGTGAATATATTAGAGCTGCCCACACTGAAGGCCAGTTAGGGTAAAGTTTGGTAAACATTGATTTTCTCTCCAGAACATTCTTGAAACAGCACCACAACTCTTGCAATTACATTTTCACACACACTGTATCTTAAACCTTGTACTAAGTTAAGGGGGAGCCATAAACAGGGATGTCTGGTTATTTAACTGCAATTTGTGAATCATAATTTTCCTTTTAGTCTTGAAATTTACAGTCACAGCAAGCACAAGGCACCTTTTTGTGAACACTGTTATTAAGACAAGATTTGTATCACCCCTAAATCTTATGCATTTGCCATCTAAGTGATATTTAGGAAGTGCTGGATGGAAAGATAAAGTAAAGTTTTTCCATTGACTTTGACAGGGAAGGTTTGCAAACTGCTGCTATTCTTACAGCTTTGAAGCTACACTCACCAAACTCGATTAACAAATTCATGTGGTTCATTTGCTTCATTTGTTGGATGACCCAAAGTGGAGGAGCCAACAACAGTCAATCATATTGCACCCATGGACTTAATAGGGAAATTGAAACTGCTGTCACACTCCCCAAACTTAAATCACATAGTCATGGGGTCAACCCAAATGAGAAGGCGATATTTGTTGGACACCCAAAAGTGGAAGGAGCCAATCAAATTTTACCCATTGACTTTCAATTGGGAAATTTAAATTGCTTCCACTCTTACAAATTTGAAGCTACACTCAACAAACTTGAATCAGAAAGTCATGGGGTCAACCTGAATGAAAAGATCTTATTTGTTGGATGACCAAAAAGTGATCAGAGCTACAAACAATCAGATTTCATCCATTAACTTTCAATGAGGGAATTTAAACTGCTGTCATTCTCACAGTGTTAACGCCAGGGTCCCCAAACTCTTCACAGTTGGTCACTGTTGGACTGCAGATCAAGATTAGTAAAAGTGGACAGAGCCACCAACAGCCAATCAGATTTCAGCCATTGAATCTCAATGTTTTACATTTAAAACCCTCCCATTTTCACACTGTTTATGCCAGGGTCTCCAAACTTTGCACAGTCACTGGGTGACTACTTATTCAAGGTTAGACAAAGTGGGCCAATCACTTTTCTTTCATTCATTTCAGTGGGGACATTTTAACTGCTGTCATTCTCACACGTTTAATGCCAGGGTCCCCAAACTCTGCAGAGTTAGTTACTGGGTGACAGTAAGTCAAGGTTTGAAAAAAGTCTGTCGAGCAACCAACAGCCAATCAGATTTATTTTATTGCTTTTAATGGGAAAAATTAAACTGCTGCCATTCTCACAGTGTTAACTCCAGTGTCTACAAACTGTCACAGTCATTGGGGGACTAATGTTAAAGGTTAGAAAAATGGACAGAGCCTCCATCAGATTTTACTCATTAAATTTTATTGGTTTAAATATAAACTGCTGCCTTTCTTACAGCATTAGTGCCAGGGTCCCTACACTTTGCAGAAATAGTCACTGGCGATCTGCAGTTCAAGGTTAGCATAAGTGGGTGGAGCCACCAACAGCCAATCAGATTTCACCCATTGAAATGTATTGTTTTAAATTTAAGATGCTGCCATTCTCACATTATTTAGGTCAGGGTCCCCAAACTTTGCACATTTTTTTACTGGATGAAAACTAATTCAAGGTTAGAAAAAGCAGCCAATCAGACAGTTTCACTCATTGATTTCAATTGGGAAATTTAATGCCAGGGTCCCCAAAATTTGCAGTTTGTCACTGGGCAACTATGGATTCAGGTGAAAAAAAAGTTGGCGGAGCCTCAATCTTTGAATTTCATTGGTTTATAATTAAAATGTTGCCATTCTCACGCTATTTTTATGTTTTACTTAGTGACTTATATTCAAGATGAGAAAAAGTAAGCGTAGCCACTAACAGTCAGATTTCAACAATTGAATTTCATTGTGTAAGGAGAGGTGCCTTACCGGCACGGCGGGGACGCCCGCCGCGCTGCCATCGGCGGGGACGCCCGCCGCGCCGTCTGCTCCCTGTGCCGGCTCCTTCCTAGGTGCGCGCGCGCGCACTTCCGCGTCTTAAAGGCGCATGCGCGCTGACGTCATGACGTCAGCGCGCAAAGGCGCGAAATTCAAAATATTTAAAGGGCCATTTGTATTAGATTGATTGCCCGTGATAGGAATTCATCCCTGGTGCCTTTTTGAGCCTTGTGTATTTCGTTCCTGTATCCTGCTTGTTGCCTTCCTGTGTTTTTGACCCGGCTTGCTCCTGACTATTCTGATTATCCATATCTGACCTCGGCTTGTACTTCGACTACGATTTCGTCTCATCCTGCTGTATTGATTATCCGGTTTGACCCTTGCCTGTCTGACTATCCTCGATTACTGCCCGCCCCGACCTAGCCTGCCTGACGACGACCTTGTTTAACCCTATTTTGTACCGTGATCTTCGGCCTAACTGACTTTATCTACAGTCGTGCCCCTTTGCTTGCCAGAACTCCTGCCTTGTCCCCCTCGTTAAGTCCAGGTGGCATCTGAGTAGCTGAGGGCTCCTCCCGAAGCCAAAGGCGGTCACATTACTGGTGAAGCCGAGCCGAGACAAGGGAACTTGGCATCTGTTCTGGTTTAGGGTGCCGACCGTGACATTATCACGGGCCCATGGAGGACCAAGATCACGTTGAGTCCGCTGCTGCTCCTCCCACTACATCTGCTACCACTGAAGCGCTTCTTACTGCCCTGCTACAGCGCTTGGAGGATCAGGAGCAAAAGCAGAATTATCTCCTGCAGGGTTTCCACAATCTAACCCGCCAGCTGGAGACTACGCAATCTTCGCAGCAGCAACCTGTTCCTAGTTCTTCCCCTTCTGTGGGGGCATCTGCTATGGGAGGTAACACCTATAGGCCCCAGGAGCCTAAGATTGCATTTCCCGAGAAATTCTCTGGGGACAGGTCAAAGTTTTTCGTCTTCAAAGAGGCGTGTAAATTATATCTTAGCTTTTTCCCTCATTCATTCCCTTCTGGTGAGGAGAAAGTAAGATTTGTTATGACCCTTCTTCTGGGAGATCCCCAAGTTTGGGCCCTTAGGCTGCCTCCCTCTGATCCAGCCCGCTTTTCCCTTGATGTATTCTTTCATTCCATGGCAATCCTTTATGATGACCCGGATCGTGCATCATCTGCCGATTCGGCGATTCGAAAACTGCGCCAAGGGAGACGGGATGCAGAGGTGTATTGCACAGAGTTCCGCCGGTGGGCAGGAGAAACTGAGTGGAACGATGCAGCCCTGCGCAGTCAGTTCCGTATCGGGCTATCCGACTCTATTAAAGATAGCCTGGTGAATTACCCCTTGTCGTCCAGTCTGGATGATCTCATGTCCCTAGCCATCCAGATTGATAGGAGACAAAGGGAGAGAAGGAGTGAAAGGGGTCATACTAATTTTTCTGGGGTTACTTATATGAGGCCTGACTTAGTGACCAATGTTAAGTCTTCGGCTTCCCCGGTGTCTCCACCTCAGGAGGAGCCTATGCAACTAGGCCTATTCCATCTCTCTCCTGAGGAAAAGACACGCAGGCGGACCCTTGGGTTATGTTTATATTGTGGGGACAAGGGTCACTTTCTCAAACAATGCACCAAGAGGCCGGGAAACGCCCAAGCCTAAATGAAGAAGGGGAGCTTCATTTGGGTGCAGGCGTTTCCTCTCCCCAATTTGCCTCCAAGGTTCAGCTACCGGTCAAACTGTCCTGGCCTACGGGCTCCGTTAACTTGTCCGCTTTCGTGGACTCTGGGGCAGAGGGTAACTTTATTGAGGCCAGATTTGCTGCTAAACATGGCATTCCTGTAGTCCCTCTCAGTGTTCCCATGAGGTTATTAACGGTGGACAAAAGACCTTTAGGGTCTGGTGTAGTAAATAAGAAAACTGTATCTTTATCCTTATGTGTGAACGATTTCCATGTTGAAGAGATAGTCCTTTTTCTTATTGAAGGTGCCTCTTCTCCACTCATTTTGGGTTTACCCTGGCTCCAGGTTCATAACCCCCAGATTAACTGGGTTACTGGGGAGGTTTCTCAAGGGGTTCTTGTTGTAGGGGTATCTGTATTCCCTCAACTATAGCAGCCACCTCACTTGAGGGGTTACCTGCAGCCTATTCGGCTTATGCCGATGTCTTTTCCAAAAAGGCGGCCGAGACCTTACCCCCACACAGACAGTATGACTGTCCCATTGATCTGGTTCCAGGTTCCTCTCCCCCTCGTGGTCGTACATACCCTCTTTCCCTACCTGAGTCCCAATCCATGAAGGAATATATCCAGGAAAACCTCGAAAGAGGTTTTATCCGGCCTTCTAATTCTCCTGCAGGTGCTGGGTTTTTCTTTGTGGGTAAGAAGGATGGGGGTCTCCGTCCTTGTATAGATTACAGGGGCTTAAACAAAGTCACTATTAAAAATCGCTACCCTCTCCCTCTAATTTCTGAGTTATTTGACCAGGTTAAAACAGCCAAGATCTATACCAAGCTTGATCTTAGAGGTGCATACAATCTCATCCGCATTAGAGAGGGGGACGAGTGGAAAACTGCTTTTAACACCAGGGACGGCCACTACGAGTATTTAGTAATGCCCTTTGGGCTCTGTAACGCCCCCGCAGTTTTTCAAGAATTTGTCAACGACATCTTTCGTGACCTACTGGGGGTATTCGTAGTGGTCTACCTCGACGATATTCTTATTTTCTCTTCTAATCTAAATGAACATCGTAAACATGTGTGTGAGGTCTTAAAAAGGCTAAGGGAGAATAATCTGTATGCAAAACTAGAGAAATGTACCTTTGAAGTTTCTACTGTTCAGTTTTTGGGTTTTATTATTTCCGGCAAGGGTCTAGAGATGGATCCAGGTAAAGTGAGAGCTGTCCTAGATTGGGCCCAACCCTTTTCGTTACGCGCTATACAAAGGTTTCTTGGTTTTGCCAATTATTATCGTCAATTTATTAAGAATTTTTCTCTAATTGTAGCTCCCATCACGAATTTAACTAAAAAGGGCGCTGATCCCAGTATATGGCCTCCTGAGGCTGTACAAGCGTTTGAAACCCTCAAAAAGGAGTTTAGTTCTGCCCCTATCCTTAGACCTCCCGATTCCGCTCTCCCTTTCATTGTAGAGGTAGATGCCTCTGAGGTAGGAGCTGGGGCAGTCCTGTCTCAAAGACACCCGATAACCAACAAGATGCATCCCTGTGCCTTTTTCTCTAGAAAGTTTTCACCTGCAGAGATCAATTACGATATAGGGAACAGGGAATTGCTGGCCGTGAAATTGGCTCTCGAGGAATGGCGCCACCTTTTAGAGGGGGCTAAACATCTAGTTACAGTCTATACCGACCATAAGAATTTACTTTATATTGAATCCGCTAAGCGCCTGAATCCAAGGCAAGCCAGGTGGGCTTTATTCTTTTCAAGGTTCAATTTTTCTTTAACTTTTAAGCCCGGTTCAAAGAATACCAAGGCGGATGCACTCTCTAGGAGTTTCGACTCAGTTTCCTCCGACTCTAGTGAGTGCACTCCTATCATTCCCAGGGAAATAATTGTTGCAACCTTGAGGTCTGACCTCTCTTCCTTATTGTCCCCTTTACAGTCTTCTGCTCCTGCTGAAACACCATCTGGTAAATGGTTTGTTCCTGAGGTACTTAGGGAGCAAGTATTAAGAGAGGCTCATGATTCTAGGGTGGCGGGTCATCCAGGTATTGCAAAAACCATTTGTTTATTGTCCCGACATGTTTGGTGGCCCTCCTTCAAACAGGATGTTAAAACTTTTGTCAGTTCCTGTTCAGTCTGCCAAAGGTCTAAGTCATCTCATCATCGGTCCCAGGGTCTGTTAAATCCCTTACCCATCCCAGAGAAACCATGGTCTCACATTTCCATGGATTTTGTTGTAGAGTTGCCCCCTTCTCAGGGTAAAACAGTGATTTGGGTGGTGGTTGATAGGTTCAGTAAAATGGCTCATTTTATTCCTCTTCCACATCTCCCTTCTGCTAAGACCCTAGCTGATTTATTTATTATGCATATTTTCAAGTTTCATGGATTTCCTGAAAATATTGTTTCTGACAGGGGGGTTCAATTTGTTTCTAAATTTTGGCGTGCTTTCTGTACTTTGGTTGGGACGGAATTATCTTTTTCCTCTGCCTATCACCCCCAAACTAACGGTCAAACTGAAAGGGTGAACCAGTCCCTTGAACAGTATCTCAGGTGCTATGTATCCGATAACCAGTCCACATGGTCTGAACTGCTTCCCTGGGCAGAATTTGCATACAATAATGCTACCCATTCCTCCTCAGGGAGGTCTCCTTTCTTTGTCGTTTATGGGTTACACCCCAAAGCATTTTCTTTTTCTGGCTCTAATTCCCCTGTACCCTCTGCCAATTCCTCTGTCTTAAGATTTTCTGAAGTCTGGTCGCTAGTTCATGATTCACTATCTGCAGCTTCCCTAGCCCAGAAAAAAGCTGCTGACAAATCCCGTAGGGAGGCTCCCCAGTACAAGGTGGGGGATTTAGTGTGGTTATCAACCAAGAATATTAAGTTAAAGATTCCCTCTCCCAAACTGGGTCCCAGGTTTATTGGTCCATATCCCATCATTGCAATAATTAACCCATCTTCTGTCCGTCTTCAGTTACCTCCTAATTTCAGAATTTCTAATACTTTTCATGTTTCTCTCCTTAAACCTGCTGCTAACACTCGCCATCAGTCTGTTCCTCCCCCGGTGTTGATTGAAGGTCAGCCTGAGTATGAGATCCAAGAGTTCCTCGACTCCCGCCGTGTGAGAGGTAAACTTCAATATCTTACTAGGTGGAGAGGCTTCGGTCCTGAGGAGAACTCTTGGGTCTCAGTTGATGACATCAAGGCTGATCGCCTCAGGAAACAATTCCATTTAAAGTTTCCTGAGAAGCCTGGGGGTCCAGTGGCCCCCCCTAGAGAGGGGGGTAATGTAAGGAGAGGTGCCTTACCGGCACGGCGGGGACGCCCGCCGCGCTGCCATCGGCGGGGACGCCCGCCGCGCCGTCTGCTCCCTGTGCCGGCTCCTTCCTAGGTGCGCGCGCGCGCACTTCCGCGTCTTAAAGGCGCATGCGCGCTGACGTCATGACGTCAGCGCGCAAAGGCGCGAAATTCAAAATATTTAAAGGGCCATTTGTATTAGATTGATTGCCCGTGATAGGAATTCATTCCTGGTGCCTTTTTGAGCCTTGTGTATTTCGTTCCTGTATCCTGCTTGTTGCCTTCCTGTGTTTTTGACCCGGCTTGCTCCTGACTATTCTGATTATCCATATCTGACCTCGGCTTGTACTTCGACTACGATTTCGTCTCATCCTGCTGTATTGATTATCCGGTTTGACCCTTGCCTGTCTGACTATCCTCGATTACTGCCCGCCCCGACCTAGCCTGCCTGACGACGACCTTGTTTAACCCTATTTTGTACCGTGATCTTCGGCCTAACTGACTTTATCTACAGTCGTGCCCCTTTGCTTGCCAGAACTCCTGCCTTGTCCCCCTCGTTAAGTCCAGGTGGCATCTGAGTAGCTGAGGGCTCCTCCCGAAGCCAAAGGCGGTCACATTACTGGTGAAGCCGAGCCGAGACAAGGGAACTTGGCATCTGTTCTGGTTTAGGGTGCCGACCGTGACACATTGGTTTAAATGTAAGCTGCTTCTGTTCTCTAAATATTTATCACAGGGTCTCCAAACTTAGAAAAAGTGGGTGGAGCCCCAAAGGCCAGTTCATTGGTTTAATACACTATTTATGCCAGGGTGCCCAAATTTTGCACAGTTTGTCACTGGGTTACTGTGTTTCAAGGTTAGGAAAAAAATGGGCGGGGCCACCAACTGCCAACCAGATGTCTCTCATTGACTTTCAGTGGTGAAATTCTGATTCTGTTAAAACCAGGGTCCCCCAAACTTTGCACAGTGTTTTTTACTATATGACTGTGGTCCAAGATTAGAAAAACTGGGTGGAGCCAACAACAGCAAATCAGATTTCATTCAGTGACTTCACATGGTTTTTAAACCAACATGAAGCTTGTTTTGAAACTTCCCTTTCTAGTTCTTTTTCTTAATCTTTTTCTCCTTATTTTAAGGATCCCCCCCATTTTCTAAATGCTTCTCCTCCTACAGTTTTAGGCTCCCCTTTACCATAGCGCTATGATTACAGTTGATGGGTGGGTTGTAGTTGTAAGGCTTTCTGCGCCAGGTGGTGTGGAGTATGTATGTTAATATACTGTACCTAATCAGAACAAAGTTAAAATAAATGGTCTGCACAGCCGTTAGAATAGAACGGGTGCTGCGGCATAATATTCTGTGCCACCATATTAAACTCGCCCCTCTGAGCTAAGCAGTTTTTTATTTCTTTTTGTTTCTTTGCAGAAAAACTGTTTAACCCAGAAGCTTATTTTATCCAGTTACCTGCTCACTTATTATTTAGAGAAGGAATCTTAAAGGAGAAGGAAAGGCTAAGTCACTTGGGGGTGCCAAAATGTTAGGCACCCCCAAGTGACTTAAATCACTTAACTTTTACCCCAGGCTGGTGCCCCTGTTAGGAGAGAACAGCACCGAGTGCTTCCTTCTTCCTGTTTCGTGCGCTTGCGCATGTGCAGTAGAGTGAAAAGATGAACTTTAACAAGAAAGTTGGCTTTTCACTCTACTGCGCATGTGCCGGCCCAGGGATTTCACCGGCAGAAGAAAGAGAAAGAAGGAAGTGCTCGCTGCAGGTTTTCTTTGAACAGGGGCACCAGCCCGGGGTAAAAAGTAAGAGATTAAAGTCACTTGGGGGTGCCTAACATTTTGGCACACCCAAGTGACTTAGCCTTTCCTTCTCCTTTAAGCTGTTGTGGATCTTTAAATTTTGTCACAGATAGCAAAGCATAGTACAGGGGCTTGTCACTACCTGTGGGGGGTGTCGGCCTTGACGCTGAGAGAAATCAGATCTTCCAGTTGCTCAGGGAGGATTCTAGAAACAAGGTCATCTTTCAACTAACAACAGACAACCCCTGCCAATAGGGGCATCAAAAACTGTTTGGAAGGTTTTGAGGAAGGCTTTGGCTTTGCTGACAAGGGGAGAGTTCTTTTCCCAAAGAGGGGTTGCCCATTTCAGTGATGACTGCAATCCAAACTGAATGAGGCACTTGTTGACAAAACCCCTATAGATCTGAGGATCCCCGCTATAATGTAGAGGTGGCGGAATACAAGATTCTTTAACAGTAGCCATGGGGGGTGGCTCAACCTCTGCAGCCGGTGGACTTTTGGAGACTGGTGGGGTAACTTGCAGTCGGGTCAGTACTTGCCCTATACAAGCTTGCTGAGCTTCGTAAGCCTCCATGCAGGTTACCATGTTACGTAAGGCCTTCCAGATCTGAAGAGGCTTCCCTTAGTAGGGTCCATGGCTCTTGCTGTCAGGGCCTTGCGGTTGGAGAAGGGACCAAGTAGGAAGCTGGTGTACAGAAAGTTTGTGGCTGTTTCCAAGCAGAAGGTCATGGTGGGCGGTTATCAGTCGTAGTCAGGAATCAAATTAGGAAGGTCAGCTACCAGAAATCAGTAAATCAGGAATAATAGTGCACCCATGAACACACAGGAACCTATAATCATCATTGAACCCAGGTGCTGAGTGTCCTTTTATTTTAAATTTGGTGCCAAAGCGTGATGTGATTACGTCACACATGGATGTGTGTCTGTGGTCCGTCACAGGGAAACCACATGGCATCTATCGGCGCCGCCAGGCCGGTAGATAGTGACTTTTTGTATTAGTTTTTTGATATATAATAAATGTTAGTGCAAAAAAACACAAAACATGAAAAAAATATGAACATTAATAAATGCCCCCCTTTAATGTTGCAGATATTTATTTGTTGAATGGTGAGTAAAACATATCCTTACTCTATCTTAGAAGAAGAAAACATATTAGCAATAAAAATAGTTTTGTGTATTCTTCTGGGTTTTTTGTGCCAAAAGCTTGTATTTTGTCATTTTTGATTCAAACATTTTATTCCACGTAGCACTTAGCATGCACTGGTACATTAATTTTCCCTGCTTGCATCTTTTTTATGACAAACATCTGTTTAAGGCTTTCTTACTGCTCCGCTCTTATACAGTGGAAATTAAAAACCAACAAGTATAATTTCTGGAGGGATAACATGTTATTTAAAAAAAACAAGATGTGAACACCAAAATGTGATGTATTGATTTACCCTTAATTTGTTGGATTTTTTTCCCCTGCTTATGGTAGAGTTTGATTTAATGAATATTAAAGCTAGTTTATCCCGAAAAAGAAACAGTGTATTGAAGTAAAGGCTACAGAATGAATTACAATGTTTTTAAATTAGGGATACACTAAATCCATATTTTTGCAAGTCATCTGAAGGGGATGTAACATTTTGCCTAATTAAAGAAAATGTTATTCTAAGCATTTTACCAATATTATTTCTTTAGAGTTTTTTTACTTAATTAACAGGTATCTGCTACTTAGATTCAAAAGTCCAAACCACCAGGGTCAATAGAAAGGGACTGGTGGATACTGCTTTCTAGATCATTTACATTACAAATGGGAGAATTATTAACATTCAGATTTTCATGTTTCTTTTTTGTAACTTATATTTTTTATGGAATTCACAAGAACAATTAGCAATCAATTCAAAGACTCTCAAGGTGGTATAGCTTACAGAGATTCAGCATCAAATAATATCTTGGTCAAAGTAAATATTATGAGGATGACTGGAGTGTCTCTGCATCTATAGGGCCCTATAGAGCCCTACAGCTGATCCAGATTCTTCTTTATCAGCAAAATTGAAACCTAAACTTGAGAGAAAATGTATTCAACATATATTTTTCTATAAATAATAATAGAAAATGAGGGATAGGAAGAGGCAGAAGAAACAAAAAGGGAAAGATGACAGAGGGATAGAATTTGAAAAACAAAGTGGCAGAGGGAGAGAACAGGGAAAGAGTAGGGAGAAGAAAAAGAACAAAACCTGCTCCAAAAGTTGGGTAAACAAACAAAAGAATGAACAATGGTATTAATAATAAGTTGCTGGGTTTGAAATCTGTAGCATTAAATGTAGTACCTAAAAGGAAACTAAGGTTTTGGGAATGGATAAAGTCCAAGATTAAATCTCATTATGTGGGAGAAAGTCCAATGATGGTTGTGGGATTGCTAGTCCGCAGAGGATTTTCATGGTTTAATACTTTTTTAAAACCACAACTAAACTCATTTCTATGAGTGGCAGTCATTTACCAAAACATTTGAATTGAAAAAGCATGAAAGAAAAAAAGTAGGGAACAAATGTGAAACCAATGCTTTTTCTATTTGTCGCATGAAAATCCTCTCTTTCCTTACTTTGCCAGTGTAAAAACGCCATGAAAACCATGAAGCAAGGGAAGATCTTCCAGTTGTAAAAGGGACATCTGCCATTGAATGCTACATGATCTTGACAGATTTTGCTGGCATATTTTTGCATTTGGAATTGTCGTGGCTTTGTTGCATAAAAATGTTGGGGTTTAAATCCCCTTTAAAGAAGCATATTAAAGTGTGAGGCTAGCAACTTATTTTATCTTCACAAAATTCAGTTTCTGTCCCAGAGCCAAGCTATCATGCCACTCACAATACTCTTGTATTCTGCTATGTGTCAGTTTCCATGGTCAAGTAAGCAGTCCTGTGGATCTGTTTTTTTATGTGAATATGTAATTATTATTCAGAATGCAGATACAATGCCTGAAAATCATTTTCATAGAATGCCAGTCATGACAAGAAAAAATATTTAATGAAAATCTATTTAATTAATCTTTAATGGTTCTAATTTCTCAGCCCATACTCCCAAATTCATTCTAATGCAGACAGTAAGACAGTAACTGCTACTTTCAAGCAGAGCACAATTTTGGCTATGATATGGTTAAACCAGGCTAGTAGTGATATGAGAGCATCTGTTACATGCGACTCTCTTTCTTAGGATGGGCCTTCGCTTTAGGTGGAAGAGACCTAACCGGAGCTTAAAGGAGAATAATATGAAAATAAGCAGATATGGCAGGCAGTGCAAAAGAGTCAAGTGATGACTTCAGGCAAGTCACATGACCCAGGTGTCATCACTACACCGAAAACACCTTTAACATTAACACTCATGCCCAGGGCTTGGAGGAATTTACAGTGGTGCTTGAAAGTTTATGAACCCTTTAAAATGTTCTATATTTGTATATGAATGTGACCCAAAACGTCATCTGATTTTCAAACCATCCTAAAAGTGGAAACAAGGAAACAAAAATTATTTTTAAAGGAAACAAAAATTATTATAGTTGGTCATGTATTTATTGCAAAAATGATCCAATAACATATCTGCATGTGGCAAAAGTAATTAAATCACATTTGGTGTGACCGCCTTGTGCCCCCCTTGTGCTCTTGGATGTTGGTGAGTTTCCTCACATGAGCTGCTTGCTTTAGATCTTTCCACAACGTTTCAATTGGATTAAGGTCAGGACTTTGACGTGGCCATTCCAGAACATTCACTTTATTTTTTTTTAACCATTCCTTGGTAGAACGACTGTGTGGATCGTTAACTGACCCACTGTCTCTTGACATGCAGTTCAGAATTCATTGCTGGCAAGCCATCCAAGCCCAGATGCAGCAAAACAGGCCCAAACCAGAACACAACCACCACCATGTTTCAAAGATGGCATAAGGAATGGCTAAAATGCAGTGTTTTCTTTCTCCAAGTATAATTTGTAATCTCTTGGACTATTAGACGACTTTCAGTTGGAGTTATCTTTGATGGTCAGTCACTTCTGTGTAGAGCAGGGGTGTCAAACTCAATCACATAAGGGGGCCGAAATCTAAAACACAGGCTAAGCCGCGGACCAAATTTTTTATTAATATACTTAGTAAGATACTAAGGGGTATATTTATCAAAATGTGTAAAAAGTGGCATTACCAGTGTTGTTGCTCATAGCAGCCAATAGATACTTTGCTAATGTTGAAATCTGATTACTGATTGGATGCCTTGGGCAACATTACTGGTAATGCTTCGCTCCACTTTTTACACAGCATGATAAATATACCCCTTAGTCTTAGTTACTATGTGAGGAAAATGGAAATTGATCAGGCTGGATGGTCAGACACACTCACCAAGGGCCACATAAAACAGCCAGGTGGGCCGGATTTGGCCCCCGGGCCTTGTGTTTGACATATATGGTGTAGAGTCTGAGAAAATAAATGCACTAGAAAAGCATCGGAGAGCACTGAGATTCAGGCTGCTGGTAAACACATGTACTTATAATGCCCAATACTTTAGGCATTAAAGTTTTTATTTTTTCAATTTAGTTCTCCATTAAAGGAACAGTAACACAAAAAAATGAAAGTGTATAAAAATAATTAATATATTATGTACTATTGCCCTGCACTGGTAAAAGTTGTGTGTTAGCTTCATAAACACTACTACAGTTTATATAAATACCCTGCTGTGTAGCCATGGGGGCAGCCATTTAAATTGAAAAAAGGAGAAAAGGCACAGGTTACTAAGCAGATAACAGATAAGTAGCATAGATTCCCATTGTATTCTACACAGTTTATCTGTTATCTTCTTATGTAACCTGTGCCTTTTCTCCTTTTTTCAATTTAAATGGCTGCCCCCATGGCTACACAACAGCTATTTCTATTAACTACAGTAGACTTTCTGAAGCAAACACACAACTTTTACCAGTGCAGGGCAACAGTACATTATATTTTAATTATTTTAAAACATTTTTATTTTTTAGTGTTACTGTTCCTTTAATCCATATCTTTTATAGTCCATGAGATGCCAATGCAATTTTAATTTGGTTAGTGACTCAGACACCTTTTTCATTTTAAGTATTCTCGCTCTAAAGAGCTTCAGTCAAGCTATGTACAGGCTGCTCTAAACCTAATTTTAGATACAATACTGTGCACATAAAATATAATGAGCTCAAAACTGCTTCCCTGACCTCTAACCTACATGAGTCAGAGGGTAACAGTTCCAAAATAGCAGTAAATACATTAACCATCAAACAGATACACAATTTGCTAATTGTATCCATCACATTTATGTCTGCTTTCTTTACAATTGTTGTTACCTTCTTATAAGGTAAGAACTCATGTCCCACCAATTTACATGTATGGCTCTTTATACTTTATTACTATAAATACATGTTTATTGCATATTTGCTAGGTATCAAATTGGCTTTAACATAAACTTTATTTAATTTAGATTTCTATATAACATATCCTTCTTTCTGGTACTAGATATTGCCTTAAATCTAGAAGTTGTGTTATCTTTTCACAAGTACTTTTTACATAATATAACAATCTGCCCCTTTCATTGTGGTTTCTTGCTTACTGGCAGAACCCAGCACAGATTAAGTATAGGCTGGTTACCATTAATAAGTCTAGACTTATTTATGCATAAGAATTCCTAGTCTACTGTCTAGTTGACCAGTTTTATTAGAATTCTTTTTGGGGCACTATGATCTTTCCACATGTTGCCATGTGTTATTTAATATGTCAATACATGCCTTGACATATGTTTTTTCCTCCCTTTTTTGTTCTGTTCCAATACACACAAAGGGAATAAACATGTGTATGGCAAAACATGTGTCACTGCAATACTTTTCTGTGAGATACTTGATTTTCTGGAAAAATTTCTGGGGTGCCAACAATTATGGCCATGACTGTAACACTCACAGACAAAGCTGTTTGCAGACAGTAGTTAGGGATGCAAACTGGCTGGCAAATAGGATGCTTAATACCAGCGTTATTTATAGGAAAGGAAGATGAAAATATATATAGCCCTAAATTGCGTCCTGAAAAAAGGTGACTGTAGTGTAAGGTTCAGCCACTCTAGAATAAAAGGGAAGACTTAAATATATTACAGTATAAATAAGTCTTATGTGTTATGCAATAATTAAGCATAGTAATATTTTGATAGCTGCTGTGCAAGTTGTATGTTGGTTAATGGAATATGCATGCAGCATCATTGTGGTCACCAGTGTGAGTTGCACCTTATGCCATTAGGTCCATGCTTCAAAAAGCACTTGAACTTTGACATCTTTTCCAGTGTTCAGTTTGAGTTGTTGTGTTCTGACACAACTGCATGGACTGATACAGGCTGCTGTGGTAACCCAGGAGCTACTGCTGTGTTCAGAGGTGGTAGTATCTTCTCCACAGTGACCTGCATTAAAAGGAACTGAACTCAGTTCAGAACTCTATGGAAGTGCATGGTTTTACCCCAATTACATATCTCAGAATAGGAGCTACTATCACCTTCGAACCAAGTGGCCCATTGTAAGGTATGCAAGTGGGCTGAAAATGGGCAGAGTTTGGACAGACTGGTCTAATGTTATTCTGATTTATTAATTATTAAATATAGGGAGGAATGTACAGTATTTGTGGCATAGTCATCCTTTGTGTACTTACTTTAAAAGTCACTAAGCTTAGTAATTATTATTCAATATTAAGACACATACAACCACCACTTTTCCCTGCCATATTTTAGATACCAGTATATCCTTCCCTTTTCCAGTGTTTACTAAATGCCATTGCTGTCCAATACAACTACTGGGTATCAGACAGGGAATATGATTCAGAATCAGGAGGGGGAGCAAAAGGTATGTATATTGAAATTAGTCTACATAAGGCCGTAATGAACAGGAACATCTACAAGTCAGAATTCTACCTATAAGCCACTTCTCCTGCTCACTGAATTTTCCCTTCCCACTTATTAATATTTACAAATTATTAACAGCAGATAGCAATAATCCCAAATGCCTGCTTTGGGGTTTACTTTTTTACACCTGCTATTACTGTTACTTTTCTATAATAAAATTATGATAATCATTAAGAACAACATTTCATGTGACTTTAAGGGTTCAAATTTGTGTTGGCTAAACACCTTCAACTAAATCCTGGACTGAAGCCCTAAATCCACTAAAGTTTCAACAACTGGAACAATGTGTTGAGTACTTTAATCCAAAAGCCTTCATGACAGATTGTAAAATACATTTTTAATTAACTGTGACACAACAAAGACTTACACAAAAAAACAGTACAAATATGGGATCTGTTATCCAGAATGCTCAGGACCTGAGGTTTTCCAGATAAGGGATCTTTCCGTAATTTGGATCTCCATGACTTAAGTCTGCGAAAAATCATTTAAATATTGAATAGACCCAATAGGATTGTTTTGCCTTCAATAAGGATTAATTATATCATAGCTGGGATCAAGTACAAGGTATTGTTCTATTATTATAGGGATAAAGGAAATAATTTTTAAAAATTAGAATTATTTGCTTATAATGGAGTCTATGGGGGATGGCCTTTCCGTAATTTGGAACTTTCTGGATAACGGGTTTCCAGCTAAGAGATTCCATACCTGTACCACTGTAAAGATATCCTGAAAAATACAGCACATATTTGAATGTCAGCTTCCCACACTCTTCCCAGCATTTAATCTGTAGCCTTATAAAAAAAGAAAAAGCTTTAATGCGAATCAATTAGTGGCATGGCTTATACCAAATAACCCATTACATTTATTACAACCAAGTAAAATAAAAGGAAGTATTAATGGAATGGCTTATGAATTCTTATGTCACATTGACCATCATGATTGATTTTTTGCAATAGTTAATACTCTATGAGAAACTCACAAAAGCATGGGAGAAGGGAGGTTCTGTTTAAATATTCGGAAAGGTTTTTTTACTGTGAGAGCTGTGAAGTTGTGGAATTCCCTCCCCAAATCAGTCGTGCTGGCTGAAACATTATATAGCTTTAAGGAAGGGGTTGGATGGCTTCTTAGCAAGTGAGGGAATACAGGGTTATGGGAGATAGCTCTTAGTACAAGTTGATCCAGGGACTGGTCCGATTGCCATCTTGGAATGAGGAAGGAATGTTTTTGCCTTCCTGGATCAACTAGAAGTTAGGCAGGTTATATATAGGCATTATGGTCGAAAGTGATGGACATACGTCTTTTTTCAACCTAACTTACTAGGTAAAAAAAAAAACCGATGTAACATAGAATAGAGCAGGTTTTTACTGGTGCATTTGTTTAATTTAATCACTTTGCCAGCAACAGCAAAGACCTAAGACCTTAAATATACAATATAGAACTGTGTTCAAAATTCTATACAGGTGTATATTGTATATGTGGCTGGCCTCTCCAATTACCTGGCAGGATAGAAAATCCTGTCTGACAAATAACTCATTGGTATTTCTTCTGATATTTCCTGCATGGCCTACAATGTCATTTTATTTTTGGCCTCCCATGCCTGGATCACAAAGTTTCACAAACTCCTCTGTTGAATTTGGAGCTGCGATTTTGTACATACGCGTGACATCACTCCTGGAAGTATGTGTGACATCACTTCCGGGTTTTACTGGAAGATTTTGGTGGCACACTTACGCACACAGCATCCCCCCAAATAGCTCTGAGATCATCCCACTACTATCTGATAACATCCCCAAATTAATGACTCATACCATGTATGTAAAGCTTTACATTTTAACAAGATAGAAATTAGATTTGGGGTGATCTGGATGGGTTTTTTTTTTTGTGTTTCAACAAGATCTTTATTGGCATAACCTGTCAACAGTTACAGTTTCATTTGTTAGAACGCTTACACAATCAGTCATATTGTGGTCTTAAGTATCATTGAAGTAAAGAGAGATACAGATATAGAAAAAGAACACCTGGAGAAGTCATAAATAACCTATGGGGTGGAAAGGGAAGGCCATGAAGGAAAGAAGAAAAAAAGAAGAGGAGAAAGGGAGCCCTGAGGCTTAAACTGGCTGGCACTTATATGGTAAGTATTAGGTATTTCGGTGTGGCATTGTCATATCGTTATTATCACGCTACAATTTATTATGGATGCATAGGTAGGATACCCAGGGTTGCCAGGTCAAAACGAACTCCTGTTGTTTCTCATGTAGTGTGGAGGTAATTTCTTCCATTGTATATATGTCATTTATACATGTGGATGGGTTTATTGTTTGTTGCTGTGGCAGGAAAGGCTAAGTCACTGGGGGGTGCCAAAATGTTAGGTGCCCCCCAGTGACTATAATTGCTTACCTTTTACCATGGGCTGGTTGCTCCTATTGGAAGAAAATAACACCAGCCCGGGATACCTGCGATCAAGTGTCTCCTCTTCTTTCTTTTGTCTTTGTGTGCTTGCGCAGTAGAGTGAAAAGCTGGACTTTAACAAAAAAGTTGTCTTTTTCACTCTACTGCACATGTCCCAGCACCGGGATTTAGAACACAGAAAAAAGAAGGAAGAGGAAACACTCGCTCAGAGCTACCCCCAGGCTGGTGTGGTTTTCTCATAACAGGAGCACCAGTCCTAACATTTGACACCCCCCAGTGATTTTTACCTTCCCTTCTCCTTTAAAAATCTACTGCGCATGTCCACTCTTTATTTGCTATTTTGAGTGCTCTCCTCTGATTGGTTTGTAACACTTGTTTGACTTAAATAAGGCAAATCCAGGCTAGTAGCGTAGTGTAGAGCATGTGTTACATGTGACCCTTAATACTTAGGCATGGGCCTCCGCTAAGTGGGAGATTTACTATGGAGCGAGGGTGTAGTTGAACTACAACTAGCGGAGGTTGTGTGGTGCAGATAGTATAAATGGACACCAGAGGATTCTTATGGTAAACTATAATACAGATTTATTGTCCAAGACACAGATGTTATGCCAGGTTGTCATATACTCACAAGCAGTAGATATAGAATGTCACATTGGTAAATAGCAGTTGTGACCTTTAGGAACAGTTTAGCCCAACATGGAGAAGTGCAGAGGTATTAGCTGAGAGCCCAAGATGGATGCCCTTTACTGGAACGGATCCCTTCCAGCCAACGGTGGTTCAGGGGTAAGTACTGCCTGAATCCTTTGTCTTAACTGTGGTCCCTACAGCAAAGCATACAGAGCCTGGGGTAGGCTAAACCCTTAGGGGCTGATTTACTAACCCACGAATCCGACCCGAATTGGAAAAGTTCCGACTTGAAAACGAACATTTTGCGACTTTTTCGTATGTTTTGCGATTTTTTTGGCGTCTTTACGAATTTTTCGTTACCAATACGATTTTTGCGTAAAAACGCGAGTTTTTCGTAGCCATTACGAAAGTTGCGTAAAATCTTGCGATTTTTCCGTAGCGTTAAAACTTGCGCAAAAAGTTGCGCTTTTTTCGTAGCGTTAAAACTTACGTGAAACTTTGCACCTTTTAAGTTTTAACACTACGAAAAAGGCGCAACTTTTCGCGTAAGTTTTAACGCTACGGAAAAATCGCAAGATTTTACGCAACTTTCGTAAAGGCTACGAAAAACTCGCGTTTTTACGCAAAAATCGTATTGGTAACGAAAAATTCGTAAAGACGCCGAAAAAATCGCAAAAAATACGAAAAAATCGCAAAATACCGATCTTTACGAAAAAAACGCAATCGGACTCATTTCGACCCGTTCGTGGGTTAGTAAATCAGCCCCTTAGTGTCTCCTGTGGGGGGGGGCTAATGGCTGCCCTTTCTAGATAAAGCTGACTATGCTCACTTCTCCTAGAGAGTGCTATTAAATAATCTGCTGTGCTTACTTGTTCTCATTCACGGGGCCCTGTCCCTGACTTTAGTTGTTCCAGTAGTGTTACTGGGGCCTAGCTGCACCCAGGCTCAGATGGAGCTCTGCTTGGGACACAGCATGCAGCCAAAAGAGGAAGTCACACCCTCCTGCCAGACACTATATCAGTCTGCAGGGGGAGTGGTCAACCTGTATAAACCTATAGGGAATACAGTTACATAACTGAACCTGAGTATAAGGGCTCTGCCCAATAACAGTAAAGATTGTGAAGAAGTAGGGGTAAAGCCATAGGGAGCTTAACCCTATGGGTCCCTACAGGTTCATTAAATTATATGGAAGTAAAAGAGACTACTAGCTTACCTAAGGTTCAGGATGCTGATGCTGCTGTGAGGGAGGAGGGGAGCACGGTGTTTCACCAATTGGCTTTTTGATGTAAATGATCAGATAGATCTAGCAGGGAGCATCTCTCCTACAAACAATCAGATACAAATGTTGGGGAGTGGGGGGGAGCATAGTAAGGGAAAAGCAGAATCTCTGACGTCAGGACGCTCTCTGCATGAAGGATAAACGATCTGCCCCCTTGAAGATTTTCTGTGATTGCAGCTATAATAGTATGTGTTAAATTGTGTATTCTGCTAAATAGAGGCATAATCTGCGTTCAACATAGATTAGCAGGTTTAGTGAAACATTATCATTTTATGGGTAGCAATAAGGGAAGGTGAATAACCTCTTTAAGGATGAGTAGGTTAAAACATATTCTGGCACCCTGTGGGTTAAGATCCAAAGGCCAGGCCAGTTGGGAAAAGGTCCCAAGTATTACAGTAATGTTGTTTTGATCCAAGCAGTGAGGAAATGGACAGTCTTAATAGGCACAAATAGTTTTTATCTGCTTTCAAAGTCTATGTTTCAAAATTACATAGTTACATTTACCTGAATTTATTTGTACTGACTGAGCATTCTGTGCCTGAAAAGCTGCATTTGCTTTGTTTACCAAAAATTCCATTAATCATAATGTTTGAAATCATGGTGTTGCTGCAGTAATGGATTTTCTGTATTGTCTTTGCTTAAAGGGTTAGGACCTTGAAGTAGTTTATTTTGACAGAAATGAACCGAAAGGAAACATAGCTACAGTACTGCACACAAGACATTCATTTGCCAGCTAAGAATTTATTAAATTTTAAGACAGTGGGATTGTATACATACAATACTAATTTGGAAAGTGAATGCTATGTTTCATCGATTCATATTGTGCTCTATGACATTGGTAATTAGGAAAAAATGTTACCCAGACATTAATTTTCTGTATTGTTCTTTCTCAACAAACAAATCAGATTATAAAGGTTATTTAAAAAGGAACTAAACCCAAAAAATGAATTGATGCAGATGTTCTGTGGTACTCTGGCCACTGCTATTTCTAGTAGTTTCTAAGATATTTGTGGTGTTAAACAAGCTTTTTAGCCTCACTCCTCACTCCTGTGGAAGAAGTGACAGTTCAGCGGTGTTCACCGAAGCAGCCGGGTCCCCCTGCAAAAAAATTTGTTAGATTAGTTATGTGCAGAAGGCACACATAACTTGCCTGATTCAAGCAGCTATAGAAGAAGCAGCCCCCCCCCCCCATGACCGCAGGGTCTGCTTCATCTATATTTACGCCACTGTAGCTGTTGGTTCGCTGACACTCTGACCTTCAAAGAGAGCAGCTGAGACCAAAGCCTTGTATTATCAGTCTAAAACTGTCTAAAACTGCTTATTTCTCAGAAACCTCTAAAAAAGAATACTAGTGTGAATTGCAAAATTGCTCAGAGGACGATTCAGAGAAAGTTAAATTTTTTTGGTTGGGTAAGTGATCTTAAGCTTATTATGTTGGGTTAAAAAACCCAACATACTGTTCTTCGACTTCAGCTTATTCTTCCACTTCTTCTTCTTAGCCCCCCCCATTTTTTTAAATGCTACTTCTATAATGCTACAGTTTTAGGGGTACAACACCCAAACTTTCCACACTTCTTTGCCCTATACTGGATCAGGTTGCTTGTGCTTTTCTAATCGATCCCTCCCCCCGAATGAAACAGCGACATTTATTGAATGACCCCAAAGTGGGAGCGGCCAACAACAGCCAATCAGATTTCACCCATTGACTTTAATGGGGAAATTGAAACTGCTGCCAATCTTACAGCTTTGAGACTACACTCCCCAAATTGAATCACATAGTCATGGGGTCAGCCTGAATGAAAATATGATGATTGTTGGATACCCAAAAGTGGGCGGATCTGTAAACAGCCAATCAGATTTTACCTTGATTTGGCTGCCATTCTTGATTTGGCTGCTGCCATTTTCACAGTAATTACACCGGGGCTCCAAACTTTGCAGGGTTAGGCATCAGGTAACTGCAACTCAAGGTTAGAAAAAGTGGGCAGAGCCACCAACAGCCAATCGGATTTTACCTATTGGCTTTCAATAGGGAAATTCAACCTGCTGCCATTCTCACAGTATTAACACCAGGGTCCCCAAACTTTTCACAGTTGGTCACTAGGGGACTGCAGTTTTAGTTTTGAAAACTGGGCAGAGCCACCAACAGCCAATCAGATTTCACCAATTGAATTTTATTGGTTTGATGCCAGGGTTCCCAAACTTTGTACAGTCAGTTACTGGGTGACTTTGTACTCAAGGTTAGAAAAAGTGGACGGGGCCACCAAAAGCCAATCACATTTCTTTCATTGTTTTCAGTGGGGAAAATTAACTGCTGCCATTCTCACATGTTTAATGTCAGGGTCCCCAAACTTTGCACAGTTTGTCACTGGGTGACTATGTTTCAAGTTTAGAAAACTGGGTGGGGCCAACAACAGCCAATCAGATTTCACCTATAGACTTCATATGTTCAAATTTAAACTGCTGCCATTCTTTAAATATTAATAATAAGGTCCCCAAACTTTGCAGAGCTATTCACCACTTATCTGCGGTTCACAGTTAGTCATTCAGATTTTAACTATTGATTTTCAATGGGGAAATTCTGCCTGCTGCCATTCTTACAGTATTAACACCAGGGTCACTAGGGGACTGCATTTTTATGTTTTAAAAAGTGGGTGGAGCCACCAACAACCAATCAGACTTCACCTATTGAATTTTTTTGTGTTTAAATTTAAAATGCTGCCTTTATCACACTGTTTATGCCAGGGTGCCCACTGTTTGTCACTGGGTGACTTTGACTCAAGGTTAGAAAAAGTGGGCACACCCACCAAACACCAATCACCAATCACAATTTACCTATTGACTTTTATTGGTTTAAATTTAAACTGCTGCCGTTCTTTAACTATTAATCCTAGGGTCCATAAACTTTGCAGAGTTAGTCACTGGGTAACTGCAGTTCCACCAATCAGATGTCACTCATTGACTTTCAGTGGGGAAATTTAAATTGCTGCCATTCAGACACTATTAAAACCAGGATCCCCAAACTTTGCACAGTGGTTTATACTATATAACTGGGGTCCTTGGTTAGAAAAAGTGGGCGGGGCCAACAACGGATCAGATTTCATTCAGTGACTTCACATTTTTCAACCCAACATGAAGTTTGTTCTCAAACTTTCCTTTCTAGTTAATACTGCAGTGCAAAGTTCACTCAGGCCCTTGGCCTTGCGTGAGTAGCACCTTAGCTAACAAGGCACAGAGTACAGCATTCAGGAGCACACAAGAGTCCTTTTCATATAGTACCCATGATCACTACTCCTTGAGCCAGGAGAAAGATGCATAAGGGTCATGATAATACATGAGCCTTCATATGTGCCAACTTTTTTAACTGTGATTGTTCTCAAACATTTGCTGATATGAAACCTTAAAAGATAATTCACTAAAAACATTTAGTATGATATAGTCTTATTCTTAGCAACTCTTCAGTTGGTCTTCAGTTTTTGATATTTTTTTTTACAATTTTTTAATTTGCCTCCTTCTTCCACTACTCCCACCACCAAAACACTTTTTCTCTGTGAAGCTAGAATTGAATCGCTAATTTTTATCTTCTTGTATAGGCCCACTCCTATTAATCTTCTAGTTTCTCATTCAGTTTACTGCCTGGTTGCTACATTGGGCCCTAGTAATCAGATAGCTGCTGCAATTTCAACTGAAGAGCTGCTGCTTAATGGAAAGTGAAATAACTAGAATAAAAATTGTACTTGTATTTAATAATAGTGTATCTCATTTTAGAATATTTGTAAAGGCTAAAATGAGTACCAAAGTGTTGTTACCTGGTACAGGTATGTGGCACAGTTTATCAAACATTTTCATGAATCCGATATAGCATTATAGTAATTTTGCCATAAGAAAAGGAATTATCCGTCCCTTGCCTTCTGCATCAACCAATGGTTTCAAAGTCCTCCCCAGCCCCTCTCCCATCTATATAAGTAGTTGTCTGGGTGTTGTATTTGTAAGAAATCAACAACATGGGAGCTGAAATATTGCACATTACTGGTTACATGTCAGTATAAAAAATACATTTAAAAATGTTTTCTTTATTTCCTCTTAATATGTTATATAAATATTATTTCCTATTTCTATTTGTTTTGGATACATGGACATTTACAAATTATTACTCAGCAACCCTAAGTCAAGTGATAACATTTATTACGTTTAACCTGTATTAGTGATGTCATATAGAGAAATAAAAAAGTGTTCTAAAGGATGGGGGGGGGGGTTATATCTGTGAAATGTTGGTGGTTGAACAAATGACTGATCCACCTGCATTTGTTTATGAAAACCCTGCAGGGACGCACAGTTGGTATGGTAAAGCATATGACTCAAGTGTTAGGGGTTTAATCGCAATGTGGCAGCTGTACTAAGTGCATGAAAGCTAATAGCATTCATTATTCAGTCATTGCTGGCCTGAAACAGATTGGCACCCCCTGTGAACCAAAACCTGATGGTTAAGAAATTGCAGTTTCTGAATCTGTCAAGTAACCTGTAAAGGGCTTGTACATTTCTGATATTGTAGTAATCGTATTTTTTTCTGTCTTAATAGGTGCGTCTGTAATATTGACTGCAGTGGACATAACTTTAACCCTGTTTGTGCCACTGATGGTAGTTCCTACTCCAACCCTTGTCTGGTACGGGAAGCATCATGTCTCAGGCAAGAACAGATTGATGTAAAGCATCTGCGGAGCTGTATAGGTAGGAAAACATATTAATCTTAGCATTTCCTTTAAATTCCACATTAAGACAAAAGTAAATTCTAGCTAACGAACATGTATATTAGTTTTAAAAAAAATTTTGTTTTAAAAAAAATTCACTCCCATTGAAGTGAGTTGGTGATTTTTCCTCTGTTACCTTTATAAAAGTTAAATATTTTGCTGGGGTTCTTTCTTAAAATCAATTCACTGAAGAATGTACCTGTTGAATAGAGAGCATTATAAAGTAAATCTGGTAGGTATGAATTCTTTTTACACTTACAATAGGTTCTTTAACCCTTGTTTTGATTCTATCATTTTCAAAATTTACTCCCTATTGAGGTGAGTTGGTGATTTTTCCTCTGTTACCTTTATAAAAGTTAACTGTTTTGCTGGGGTTCTTTCTTGAAATCATTTCACTGAAGAGTGTACCTGCTGAATAGAGAGCATTTTAAAGTAAATCTGGTAGGTATGGATTATTTTTACATTTACAATAGGTTCTTTAACCCTTGTTTTGATTCTATTATTTCAATATAGTAGAGTGGATTGTGAGGGAGTATTCTGATACAATTTTTATTTTATTTAATGTAATTTCGAATATACGCATCTGCTACAAAATCAGTCCTTTTAAGCCAAAAAAGGATATGAAGTTTAAATAATACATGCAAAATGACAATTTCTAATAATGGCCTGATATTCAGGAACAGCTGGTAAGCATAGATGCCTTTCTCACCATTTGGCTTTGACTAGCTCTCTTTGGAAACAATGTCAGGCAATATGAGTGAGAGCCTCCCCCCACCCCCAAAAAAACAAAGCTCCTTCATAGGAGTATGTGTTTCTTTTCAAACTGAAAGTGCTATAAATAAAGGATATTTGCAGCTTTGGCTTCTGTTTTCTTATTCTTTTAGAAACAGATGAAACAAGCATAATGGGTAAGAAAGATGAAGGCATACAAAACCGACCCGAGGTGAAAGGTAAATAGTTAATTATATATATTTATATACATACATATACAACATACTGAGGTTTGGTTTATCATTATAATTTGTGGTGCACATACCTCCCAACTGTCCCGATTTTCGCAGGACAGTCTCTCTTGACAGCTCAACCCGCAGACCCGGATTCTTACTGAAAAGTCCCTCATTTCCTTTTGATCTCCTGCACTGAAGCTAAAAAAGATACAAATTTAATTAAAAGTAGCTTTTGGCAGAGAGCCAAGAAATCTTAACGAGCGTCACCTGCACTTAGATACACTGTTTCTCACTTTTAATTAAATAAGTGTACTTTTTGGCAGAGAGCCCAGAAAGGTAAAAAGCCCCCCCCCCCCCACTGAGATACAATTGTAACTAATAAGCTAAACAGGTCTCAAAGGGGAACTCACAGCTTAAAGGGCAATTTCACCTTTTTCAGCAAAACTGTAATAACATAAAACAGGACCCCAAAACCCCCAGAAATGTGTTCAAACTTTAAATACCTGCCAAATGTAATCAAAAAAGAAGTGGTATTTAAGGGGTGTGGTCACAAAAATAGGCGTGGTCAAAAATTTGCTGCGTCCCATTTATTTTTCTCTCTCTTTCCGTTTTCCAAATGTTGGGAGGTATGGGTGTGTAATATTGTGCAAAGTAATGTTGTCTTTGTTTCCTGGCAAAACAACATAGTTTCTGTCTGCTTTATGGCAGACATTCTAGATGTACACTCAAGGGTTCAAAGTCACTCTCCCACAAGAGAATTGGGAACAATTATTTGTTATATGAACAACTGCAAAGCTGTTTGGAGATATGCCTGACAAATTTAACAGGGAGAGCGAAAGAGTTATAAAACATAAACCAAAGCATTGAATTTAGAAGCAAAAACTCTAAACCTTGAATGTGGCAGAAAACAAACAGTATTTTAATAATGGTATAATAATGAAATGTTAATTAAGTTGTTTATTTCTGATAATGACATTCCATTAAGTAAATTTTAACATTTAAGCAGGCATTTTACCATTCTGCTTATATAAATAGGATTGTTAAAACCAGGGAACCAAATTCTAGGTCATAATGTTCCAGGTATATGGTATATTTTCTTACAGACCATTATCTACATTAATGTCATGCAAAATTACCTCATGACTGTTTAGACTTTGGTGTGAGTGACAGTCATGGGAGATAGAGGTGACACCCTCTCTGACTTGATTTTATTAAAAGAGAACATTCTTCTACAGCGTTCTATTTTTAGGCTGATGGCAGACGTGGCGTAGGGCTGATATTTTCGGTAAGTGGAAAAACGCTTGGCGAAAATACAGCCCTACGCCTTCTACTTGTGCCTGCACCTGAATGAATGAGATATGCTCGGGTGCAGGCACATGTAGCCGATATACCCAAAAAAACGCATGAGAATGCAAAGTCTCGCGTTTATTTGCATATATCGGCTACATGTGCCTGAACCCGAGCGTATTCCATTCATTCAGGTGCAGGCACAAGTAGAAGGCCTTGCTAAAAAGCTATCCAGCCCCTTCTTAAAGCTATATAATGTATCAACTGACTGATTCAGGGAAGAAATTCTACAACTTCACAGCTCTAGCAGTAAAAAATCCTTTCTGGATATTTAAACGGTGTCAGTTGGAAGGACCTACTGATAAATAAAGCATTAGAGAGGTTATTATATGATCCCCTTATATATTTATACATAGTTATCATGTCACCTCTAAAGTGCCTCTTCTTCAGTGTAAACAGACCCAACTTGGCCAGTCTTTCTTCATAACTGAGACTTTCCATACCCTTTACCAGCTTAGTTGCCCTTCTCTGGACCCTCTCTAATCCAATAATGTCCCGTTTGAGCACTCAAGACCAAAACTGAACAGCATATTCTAAATGGGGCCTTACCAGCGCTTTCTAAAGGGGAAGAATAACACCCCCATGCCCCTGTGAATCTATGCCCCTTTTAATAAAGCTCAAAACCTTGTTTGCCCTTGCAGCTGCTGCCTGGCATTGCTTGCTACAGCCAAGTTTACTATCTACAAAGACTCCAAGGTTCTTCTCCATTATGGATTTGCCTAGTGCAGTCCCATTAAGTGTATAAGTGGCTTGCATATTTTTATATCCCAGGTGCATGACCTTACATTTATCCACATTAAATGTCACCTGCTACTTAGCTGCCCAGATTGCCAGTTTTTTGCCGCAAGGATGCCACATCCTGGATAGAATTGACTGGTCTGCAGAGTTTTGTGTCATCTGCAAACATTAATACATTACTTATAATACCCTCCCCTAAGTCATTTATAAACAATTTAAACAAAAGTGGACCCAGTACAGAACCCTGAGGGACCACACTGAGAACCTTACTCCAAGTAGAGAATTTACCATTAAGAACCACCCTTTGTACCCAATCCTGTAGGCAGTTTTCTATCCATATGCAAACGACTTCACTAAGACCAATAGACCTTAGTTAGACCTGTAGAAGTCTTTCTGAAGCAGTGTAACAGTGCATTGTATTTTAATTACTTTGAAACATATTAATTTTTTGGTGTTACTGTTTCTTTAAGATGAACAGACCCTTTTAGAGCAGCCCAATATTTTTTTTATTATTACCTACTTTAACACCAACATTATTATATATTGTTGCACAGAACAGGAGAAAGTATAATGTTGCAGCTTTTGGTGCTGAGTAGCCTATACACAATATGACAAGGTGTGACCTTCCATCCAAGCATACAGACCACTTTACCTGCACAGCCACAGAAAGTGATGACTTTCTACTGATTCACAGTAGAACACAAAGCACTGCCCTGCAAAAATGTTGTTAGATGTTGAATTTAACATTTTAAACTGTGTTGAATATTGTATATCCCCACTTTGACATTTCTTCTACATTCTAATGCCATTCTCATAGGATCCTGTAGAGAGAAATAACATTCATTATGGGCAAGTAAGAAAAACAGTGGGAACATACTATAAATCTTATTATATGGCATTGCCCTTCATTGCTGTAAATCATAATAAAATGAAACAAGTTGCCCCATTCTTTCCTATACCCAAGGGCCTATTTTTTTTTTTTGAGAAATTTGTTTATAGAACTAAAAGCTTTTCTGTAACAAGCAGTTTGTCAAATCATCTGAACTACTTTTTTTCCTTTTGTGTCAAAAGATTCCACTGATCAGAGGGAAGGAGATTTCATGGGAAATTATATTCCATGTTCTGAGAACTACAATGGCTATTGTGTTCATGGAAAATGTGAACTGAGCTATTCAACTCAGAAAGCATCATGTCGGTAAGTTATTAGATATAGAATGTATGTATGTATATATGTATGTATAACTTTATTTATAAAGCGCCACAAGGGTACGCAGCGCTGTACAGTCTTACAGAATACAAAATTACACACAGGGAGGATGAGTGATATAATAAATAAATACAATAAATACATATATGTATATATATAAGTATCCAAAACCAGAGTTGGCGCTCTCACAAAACAAATCACCAAGTGTTTAAAGTTAATTCAAATAATTTCTATTTATTGTGAATAAAAACATATACACATAATTAAGTCTAACAATAAAAATCTGAATAAAAAACAACAATACATAAGATAGTCCAAAGTTCATCCAAGATACTGATATGAATTATTGATAACAGACCTATTAGTTCATAAGTTAAAAAATGACCATATAAATATAAAAAAAGGGATTATAAAATACAGCTCACATTAGTGACGTCACGGTCAGGAACTTAGTGAAGCTGCGCCGCGTGTAGGAGCCGGTTACTCCGACAGTTGCGACCCAGAAGTAAGTTCCCGGCCGGGACAGGGGTTATCAATTGATATTATTTGCGAAGCACGGGGGATTTAGTATGCACTTTCCTTTGGTCATCTCCTAAGGGCCTTTGATATATATAACAGCATGACTAGTCCGCACTGTTTGTAATTGTACACGCTGTGTGTCGTGTGCTTAATAGAGTATTTATCCTTTCTGCTGATTTTTCCCTCACTGGGCACTATTGGGGAGCCAGCTGTATTTGGGTATTGGTTTGCTCTTTATCATGTATTGCATTTAATTGATACAGCTGGAGCTGTTAATACTATGTAACTCCGGATAGGGCATTTGTGCAATTTTCCACATTATCTCCCTCTGTATATTAAGCTGTATTTTATAATCCCTTTTTTTGTATTTATATGGTCATTTTTTAACTTATGAACTAATAGGTCTGTTATCAATAATTCATATCAGTATCTTGGATGAACTTTGGACTATCTTATGTATTGTTGTTTTTTATTCAGATTTTTATTGTTAGACTTAATTATGTGTATATGTTTTTATTCACAATAAATAGAAATTATTTGAATTAACTTTAAACACTTGGTGATTTGTTTTGTGAGAGCGCCAACTCTGGTTTTGGATAGTTTTGAATGAATGGGGATTAGTTTGGAGGAAGGCAGCTATTCACGTTATTTTATTTCACATTATAAGTGTGGTGGTATTTTTGAGCACTTTTTTGGTTTTTAATCATTTATTAGAACCTATACACCGGGTATTAATATTTGTTTAAGCGCAGATAAGGCTAAGTATTTCTTTGTATATATATATAAGTGCCATGTGGTATGAGACACAGTAGGAAGGAGGTCCCTGCCCCGTAGAGCTTACAATCTGAGTGGTTGGGTAACATACAGGCACAAACTGGAAGGTAAGAGTGCCTCAGGTATGGGCATTTGCCCTTAAGCGCAGGACTGGGCAAAATAATGTCTTAGTGCTCCAGAAGGTAACAGCTGAGTTTTTTCTTAAAGAGAGTTAGTGAGTGTTCCCTACGGAGGGATTCAGGGATAGAGTTCCAGAGGTAAGGAGCAGCGAGATAGAAAGGTTTAAGACGAGAGAGCGCAGTGGGTGTGGATGGTGTAAAGAGACGGAGGCTCTGAGAGGAGCGGAGGAGACGACCAGGAACATGTAGGGAGACCAGTGAAGAAATGTAGTGAGGAGCAGAGGAGTGAAGGGCTTTGAATGTCAGCAGAAGGATTTTGTAAGCTATCCTTTGCTTGACAGGCAGCCATGCTAGTGAGCTTAATTGAGGCTGAGCAGGATCCCTCTTAGGAGAGAGCAGGATGATGTATTTGTTACTGTACAAACATAGATATAGTCTAACATATGCCGAGCAAGACCAGACCTAATTCAGAAAAGTTAAATAAATAAAAATTGCCTGCTAAATATAGTGGGTAGCTAAATAACAATGAATTAAAAAAGATTCTGCCGTGGTCATGAATGTAGCAAAAAATAGGACAGTAATTTCATTTATGTAGTGTACAAGGTAACCAGTGAAATTAAGTAATTCATATTGTATGTATTGTGTTTTACCACTAGTGTAGACAGTATTATACAAGGTGTATAACACACACAGGGGTACAGTTAGTATAAATTTAATTAATGAGAATAATTAAATACATGTGTGCTAGGAATGTCAATACACAATTGGAATGAGGTCCTTGAAGAGCTTACAGTTAATATAATGATCATTGTGTCCAGCACATCCACCAATAAGACCCACTGAAAACAGTTTTTTATGTCATTTATCTGCAACAAACATATGTGCTCCTTAAAGGTGTTAGAGTATCTATAAAATATGCTTCTAAAAGTAGACTTTGCAAGCATTGGCACTTAAAAGAACAGTTCAGTGTAAAAATGAAACTGCCTTCTGCTTTTCAGCTCTCTAACCTCTTAAAGCAATTAGTTGGTGCAACTTTTTAAAAAGTTGTTTGCGGCAACTTTCCCGCCATAGGTTTTAAGAAATTTCACACATCAAAAATGCACAGGACAATTACTTCTCAAAAAGAACAACTGATAACTTTATTTAATCATCCAAAAGGATCTCCTCCCTCCTCCTCGTTGAGGGAGTCCAACTCCCCGGGTGATCAGCACCTCCAGGGGGTCTTCCACCAATGGGTGGGCATATGCAACTTAGGTCTTACAGTTCCAACCGGCAACTGTGGGGCCCTCCTTGGGCCAGAACTTGGGGGTTCCCCTGAACTGAAGATAGCTCCCCTTTTTGGGAGTGATGGCAGGCAGTCCAGGCCTCCACCAACTGAACCAGATGGTTACGGAATTCACCACTCAAGGGCTCTTTCCTCACACCAGGTAGGTGAACCTCCGCTTGACATCATCATAAGAGGTATAATACCTTGGGTGTGGTTTTTCCATGGTGCGCCTGGTCTCAGTGGCATCCTCTATGCTGAACAGGTGGGGTTCTTTTTACCACAACTATGCACAGCATGCTTCAGGACTCTGCGTCCCCACCACCATTCTCTCTCCTTGGCCCTCACGAACCGCCAAGCCTGCATCCTTTTAGCTCTATTTTTTAGCAGGATGTTTGTGGCATTTTTTCTTTTCTTTGCACTTCTTCCACCACCCACTCCTCCAGCATGTTTTCCACCCTTTTGTAGACCCAAACGGGGGGCTAGGGCATCTAGTAGCCCCACAGCCTATGGACCCGGAAATTGATGACTCTCTGTATCCGGGATAGTGAGCGGAATACATCCAGGTCTGCTTTCCCAGGTAAGATCCAAAAATGTTTCTCTTCTTCTGGACTGATCTGGGGCCGCCAAACATAGGCCGGGCACTACCTCTGGACTCCTCTTCCCCCTCTCCTGAATCCTCCCAGCCGGGAGTACAATCACTCAATGAACGGGCTGCCTCACCCAGATAGTGGGGACTCACAGCTCCTGCCACTCTGGCCTTAAGGGTCTGCAGATAGGAAGGCGGGGCCAGGACCTCTTTTTGCCCTGACTCAGAAGGAAGGGGGATGTGGGCCCCATAAGCTCTTCCCAGGCCTGGTCTCTCAGCCCCTGGAAACTACCTTTTGAGGGAGGCCTACGTTGTTTGCAGGCTTTGGGTCGGGTGATTCTCGCTGATCCCCCCCTTCAGGCATTATGTGTATTGTCAATTTCTCATCTGGGGCTTCCACCTCACTGGCTCCCACCGCCATGGTTGTTTCTGCGGGAGAGCAGGCCCCTTCGCCAGATGACACACTTGGGCTGTTCCCACCGGCACCCTCAGTGGTACTCTCCCCCAGTCCCTCTGGCTCTGCACTGAGGGACAGCTCTGCGAAGGGCTCCATGGGTGCCTCCACTTCCTCCAGGCGTACTTCCTGTGGCTCCACCACAAAGGGCCCATACCAATATGGACAGTGACATGTGGGGCATCTCTTCTTTTAGGCTCCCGAACGACTCCTCCCCGCAGCCCCCACACAGGGGTACCACCCACCGTATGTTCTCACTCATCAGTTTCTCCATGAAGCTCCCGGACCATGTATACCGCCGCCCGGAGTCTACCATCAGGCTGACGGTGTCATTCGGCACCCTGGCCCTGCGAAGTGGCCGTTGGCATGGGGGCATCTCTTTGCTGGCATTTGGCATGTTGGTCCGGTGTCTCTTGTGGCAGCAGTCACACACACTGGATGGCTTGCCTCACACCTAAAATGGCCGCGGTGACGTAACAGCCTGTGGTCACGCCCCGACTGTTGGCGCACTTTTGTTTGAAATCTGATAGGTCATATTGCTCCAGGGGGCGACACCAATACTCAATACCACACACCCTCCTCCTCCAAGCGTGAGGTTTCCTGCAACTTCCTGGTTATTGTTGGCACCACTACCCTGCAATCCGATTGGCCCAGAGCTGCTCCTCTGCCCCTTTCATGCCAGGAACCCCTCGTGGGTGCGGATCAGGGGCCCAAACTTTAACACGAACGGAGGGTAGGATTTTGCAATCACACTAGGCCTCAAAGCTGTCAGGGCCCTTCTGCACTGTACTTGCTGCTTCAGATCTCAGCAGTTCCTCCAAATGTAGCCCACTTTAATTACAGTGCTGCTACTGCTGATGCTTTTAACAGGAGCCCTGAGCCTTACTATGGGGGTACAGGTATACTTTGCTGTTACTTGCTGTGCATCCACCCAGGGTAGGGACAGGTTGAACTGTAACTCCCCTCCCTTGGAACTTGATACTGTACTGTACTCCTTGGTCAGGGACTCCCTGCAACTCCCGGGAACATTGCCCCTCCCTTGGGGTTGCTGCTTACCAGGCAGCTGAGGGTCCTCTCTTTAGGAAGAGACCAAGACACTGGTATGATGTTGAACCAGAAGAACTTATTTATTGCAGACAGACAGATAGGGTATTCCAGAAGCACACTTATCAGTCAGGGTACACACTTCTCCTTGGAGAACCTCTCTCCCTGGGGCTACCCACGGTACTCCCGCCAGGTGATCCTCCTTTGGAGTTCCCTCCACTACTCACGCCAGAAGACCTTCTCTAGGGCTCTTCCCAGTACTCCCGTCAAGCGGACACCCCTTTGAGACCTCACTGGATTAGGAATCTCCTAACTGACCACTATTACCCCCTGACTCCAGCGATGTAGTGCTGGGGGATCTTAATTCCACTTGCTCCTGTTGGGGCTATGTCTGCCCAACTAATTAGCCCTATTTATCACTCCTAGAGTGATCTCTTATTACCCACTGCTGTTTAAACACAGGCCTGTTATTCACCCCTCCACCGAGGGAGGTCCCAGGCAGAAAACCTAACAGCACATGGCTGCATTCCCTTTTATATCTTAACACCCCCCCAGTGGCTGCTGCCCAAACTACAGGGAAACTCACATTTAACTAATTACATCCCAGACCACCTTAGATGTCCCAATACCACTATACCACCCTCTGGGGCCTATTCTAGGATCAAGTTACACACATGTGCATTGCTACTGAAGGCTGCCGCTGGCAGCCTACAGGAAGGGGAGGGAGATTTCAGTGATGTCACTGTAGTCTTCACACTGCTGTAGGCTGCCAGCACCATATCTCAGAGAAGCAAGCAGGGATCTGGGAATTTAGATATGCAGTAAGTACTTAAAAGAATGCCTTTAGACTTATTTTTAATTTATATTAACTTTTCCTTGAAGGAGAAGGAAAGGCTGGTAAAGCGTTAATCTCAAGCTGCAGGCATACCTTCAGTTGTCTCAATAGTGCCCTTAAGTCTCCCCATATTTCACCTGTTCAGAAGATCAGAAGCCAAACAGGAAGAAAAAACGCTAAGCTAAAAAACACTAAAGCTCACATAATGCCTCACTCCTGCACAGACACCCAGACCAAGTGAACATGCTCAGTTAGTAAGACTATGAATTAGCTTCCTGCCGATTGGCTCAGATCCA
Organism: Xenopus tropicalis; assembly: GCF_000004195.4. Classification (NCBI taxonomy): domain Eukaryota; kingdom Metazoa; phylum Chordata; class Amphibia; order Anura; family Pipidae; genus Xenopus; species Xenopus tropicalis. Next base: position 76,550,620 of record NC_030682.2, on the reverse strand, counting down.
TATTCCTAAGGGGGGGGGGAGTGAGTCCTTAGCATTCTTGTGGGAGGGGGGAGCAGGAGAGAGCAGAGAGCAGAAAGCTGAGTGTCTCTGGCACAGGAATTACAGACACAAGAAATCTTTTTTCAGAGAAGTCAGTGCATCGTTTCTGTGAGTGCTTATGGCTGTATTTACATAGACCTTTCTGATAAAGCTTACTTAGTTTTTACCTTTCTTTCTCCTTCAAGGTCTTTATTGATAAGTTTAAACACTTGTGTCCAAAGCTGATTGATGGGTGGGCAGTCCCACCACATATGAAGCAAAGTTCCTTCATGATTACATCCCCTCTAGAATTGGAGGGAATATGTAGGTGTAATTTTTTGTAGTTTAACTGGTGTTAAGTGCCACCGGTATACCAATTTTTTTGTATGGCTCCAGGTGATTGGTACATCTAGTAGATCCTGCCAGTGTATTGAGCATCTGCATCTGCATCTTGCTATTGTTTAGGGGCGATGTTGATTTGTAAATCTTGCTCCCATTTGAGCTTGTAATGATATTTCAAATTGGGTGGGTCTGTAATCAGATATTTATAACTTTGTGAGAGAGTTCCTCTGTACCTTCATCTATCATTACAGAGATGTTCTATTGCAGACTTGTGACTCTAGGGGGCAGATTTATCAAAACCCGAGTTCGAATCCCGAATGGGAAAAATTCGGATTGGAAACGAAAATTTCTGAAGATCGCAAATATCCCGAAAATGCTTACGAAAAAATCGTATTAGTCACGAAAAAATCGTATTAGTCACGAAAAAATCGTATTAGTCACGAAAAAATCGTATTAGTCACGGAAAAATCGTATTAGTCACGAAAAAATCGTATTAGTTACGAAAAAATCGTATTAGTCACGAAAAAATCGTATTGGCAATCCGAAAGTCACGTAATTTTCGTACCAAACCATTGCAAACAGCGGCAGTCTTTACAAATGTTTCGCGGGCGCACGACTTTTTCGTGCGCCCGCGCAAAAACATCGGGCGCGAATCCGCTCGGCGCGTTCGGACCCGTTCGGGTCTTAATAAATCTCCCCCTAGGTGTGCCTAGATTCTAGGTGTGTCTTCACTACTCTTAGTTTCTACAATATTATACACACTAGTGCACCCTGGTAGTAGACTATAGTGCGAGGTTAATCCGCTTTACAATACTCTAAGATAATTGTATCTCTCTTTTTCTGGAAGTTAAAACTATTGTTGTAAATCCCTTAAAAAAAAAAACCACACATGAGGTTTTTGAGAGGCTTTCTTTGGGAAGGCTACTGTCCAAAGTGTGTGATTTTGTTTTGTTTGTCCCAGGATATTATCGTCTGAGCAGCATTTCATGGTAAGCTGGTCTGACCAGCCAGAGCAGTTGTAGTATAATAAGTTCTTGCAGTTCTCCTGACTATAGTTCTAACTATTGTGTACAGTGGTATGGACTATGCATTTTAATTGCTGTATCTACTAATGAGGCTTTGTAATAGTATTGGATATTTGGTTGGCCTAGGAACGACAAGCATTGTTGTAGGAAAACTCAGCTAAAGGTAATAGGCTACTTAGTTAATTTGCTGAATAACAGGAAATGGCCCCAAAAATCTTTGCCCCAATTTCTTTGAGGGGCAGGGAAGTTTAATGTGATGGGTAGAAAGCCATACTAGGTCCCCGACACGAAATTCTGGATCCTTTCTTCATTTATGATCTGCAAATATCTTGAAATTTTTTTGCGCTTGAGCCATCGCTCGCTGAATACCCTGAGTATTCTCGGAGATGAACAAAAGACGATTCAGAACAGCTGGTACTTGAATTTCTTTAGGAAGATTAGGAAGAATTTGAGAATGAAATCCGTAATTGGCAAAAAATGGAGTCTGCTTTGTAGAGGAATGACAATCATTGTTGTAGGAAAACTCAGCTAAAGGTAATAACTACTACTACTACTAGGCTACTATTATTAATTGAGCAGTTGTTGCAAAATCTTTGCAGCTATTCTGTGTTTTTTACCTGCCCAGATGAAGATATTGATCTGTGCTTATAAATTCCTAATACATTGGTAATATCAGGTATCACGGTAGTCTAACGATATTAGCCTCTCCTGCGCTTCCCACTGGACTCGAACACTGAATGTGAGAACAGTAACAGGCCCAGCTTAAGAATAGCAGTAGTGCCGTATAGCATGGGAGTGCTGACAGGTAAGGGATATTGATTTGTACTGTATGGAACAAATACAATATTTTCAGGAGCGCATTCATTTTGACAGAGACTAATGTGACTTCTATCTAAGATAGTTAGCTTGTAAGGTTTTCTGTAATGGCACATAGTGATATTTGTAAAGGAGATCAGGATTTTTTGTCAGCTTGATCCCTAAGTAATTTATATAGTCTTCTCTCCAATCAAACTTTTAGTTACTGTTAAGTTTTGTAAAAGGTGTCCAGTTCTTGCATTACATTTGGTAGGGTAATGTGAAGGTTAGTTAGTGGCAGTATTATGTCATCAGCAAACAGTCCTAACTTGTGTTGGCCCAATTTAGTTGTAATGCCTGAAATACTGTATTTGCCCTTAATCTTGCTGCCAACGGTTCCACCAGTACCAGTGCCATTTGTAATTTGAATCCCCGAAGCCATCACTGAGGCTGTAGGATTGGAGTATAAAGGAAGAACAGCTTGACTAGGCAGGTTATATATAGGCATTATGGTTGAACGTGATGGACGTATGTCTTTTTTCAACCCAACTTACTATGTTACTATGTATTTATGAGCTCATATTTGCTTAATATTTGCTTCATATACCCCCAGTGGATACTGTTGAACGCCTTCTCTGTGTCTAAAGAAAGAAGGGCTTGAGTCTTTTTAAGTTTTATATGACATAACAGGCAATATAATCTAGTGTTACGTGGGGCCTGTCTGCCTGGTACAAATCCAACTTGGTCATAGTGTATAAGCAAAAGAAGAACTTTATTCACTCTGAGAGCTAAAATTTTGGAATACAGTTTTAAGTCAGTGTTTAATAAAGCAATTGGGCGGTAGTTTTGACATTGATCATGTTGTTTCCCTGGTTTGGGGATTGGGAAAAAATGCGCTAATGAAAATTTGGGGTTAATTTTTCCAGTTTCCATGATGTTTTTAAATAGTTTTAATATATAATTATGTCCTGAAAAATTTTGTAATACACGTTAGTGAATCCATCTGGTCCAGGGGATTTAGCTGGTTTCAGGAGTTTAATTGCTTTCTTAATTTCCTCTATTAGTATATAAGCGTCCAGTTGCACAGCATGTTGGGGGGTAAGTGGCGGTAAGGAAGTTGTTGTTAAGTATTGTTAAATGCCATCATATGTATTTTGGGGTTCTTGTTGTTGATTAGCTAAATTATAAAGAGTAATTGGAGTGGAGTACTTAACAAAATGATTGGGAATTTGCAGTGGTTGTGGTCTTTCAGATAAGGTATTCTACTTTGAGCTCTGTTTTTCTCTGAGGAATCAAGCCAGTAGTTTGTCTGCCTTGTTACTTTTTTTTTTTACAGGTACATTTTTATCGATTTTACAACATCACAAAACAATGAATACAAAACAGTGTTTGGTATATTAACATTGGATTGGTGTCAAGTCAAGTTTAGGTCAATACAATCAATGATACTATTGCTAGGCATTGCAGTTGTCACTATATAGGTGACTGTATTTAGTCAGGTCGGTCACACTCAATATAAGGGGGTGAGCTATGTGTCCAAGTTGTCTTGGTTGCACCAGTTTCCCCAGATCTTATCAAACTTGTCATATGCACCCCTTGTTTCGTAAGTTAATTTAATGAGGGGGAAAGCTCCATCAACCAGCCGTCTCCAGAATGTTAGGGAGGGAAGGGTATCTTCAATCCAGTGCATAAACACTGTTTTTTGGCATAGAACATGAGCGTGCCCAGCCTAACTCTGGGCACGTGGATCATGTTTCATCTATAACTCCTAGCAAGCAAGTTGTTGGGTCCACTATATGTGGTATATTTGTGGTTCGCTAGACAGTGTTTCCATTATTTTGGACCAGAATTCCTGTATGGGGGGCAGGACCAAATCATGTGAAGGAAGTTGGCCCCAGGGGATTTACATCTTGGGTAGAGGTCATCCTGTCTCCTCCCAAATCTCATCAGCTTAAGGGGTGTGATGTAGGTTTGGTGCAGAAATGTGTACTGTATGAGCCTATCCTTTATCGAGATTAGGAAGTTATAGGCATTTTCTGTGGCTTCCTCCCATTGTTCATGTTCTAGCTCTGGGATATCCTGTGTCCAAAAACGATAGGCTCGGTCAATGGGTGGCTTAACTGTTTTCTTTATATAGCCTGGATAAAAGGTTGACTGGAGATGGGGAGGGCAGGATGTCCTCTAGGGTTATTGTAGTTATAATGGGGGGAAGAGTGTGGAATTGTGCATGAAAGGCGTGCCTGAGCTGGAAGTATTTAAAAAGTTGTACCTGTTGGTCCAATGCTCTTTCTTGCAGGTCTTGGTGTGTGGGGAACTGGGAGCCAACTGTAAGGTTGCCTTATGTGCTAACCAACGGGTTTGGGGATCTGAAGTTTCTGTAGAGTTATTGTGAAAGTAATCCTGCAATAAGGTTTTGATTTCATTTTGGGTTGATAAATTCTTCTTTCTTGTTGTGTATATATATATTTCTATTGGTGTATGGTCTGACCAAGATTGTATTCCTATCCAGGCTCTTGAAACTGTGGTTGTGTTTTGGGGATCTGCTAATGTAAGATCTAATTAGGTATATGTGAGGTGGCGTGGAGAGTAGTACGTATAGTCTCTGTCATTAGGATGCTGCACTCTCCATACATCAGTAAGAGCTTATTTGTGATTTCTTAGCTCCAGTAAGTTGACTTTTATCTATAAACTGTTTCAGCTTTCTCTGGATATCCATAGTAGGATCTAAAAGACTGTTTATATTTCCCATCACCAATGCACCTGCCTTGTTTATGGGGCATTAACCGGGCTAGAGTTTTAAAAAGAAAATGCAGTTGACCTGTGTTGAGAGCATAAAAATTAAGTAATATATATATAGTTGATTTTCTAACGAGCATATTAATATTAAATATCTGCCCATTGTGTCTGCAAACAGGTGATGCAATTGAAAGGCTATTTTTGCATTAATCAATATAGATACTCCCTTAGATTTGGTTTTAGAGTAGGCATGGCAATTGTGTTGGTCCCATTTACTACCAATATAACATAAATATGGTTGAAGGGTCACACGGTTTGCCAACCTTTTTTCATTTTCGCAGGGGGAGTTTTCCTGGGCGGTGTATGGTCACTAAAGTGCTGTGGTTTTGTCAGATTCCAGCATTGGATAGCCCTTCTGGTAAAGAAAAGGCAATTGGTATACCTTGTTTCATTGCTATAAGCTTAACTGGGTAACCCCATAAGTACAAAAAGTTATTGTCTATTAAAGCTTTAGTAACCTGTAGCAGTTCTGCAAGGTAGTTTTCTAGTTCCGGTGCCTGTATTGATTCTGGTATACCGCATAGTTTCAAGTTGTTGTGCCATGACCTATGTTTAAGCTGTGCTGATGTGCTGATCCAAAATGCTTTAGTCCCATGTTGCTAGGAAGAGTTCTTTAATGCTTTATCCAAAGCACAGATGAGGTCTGTCAAGCTCAGTTTCACTTTTAGGCTCTTTATATCTCTGAGCACTACCCTCACATGTCCAAACTCAGTGCTGGCTAGCCCCCCATATAGCATTTTTTTTTTTTTATGTGGAGACACGCTTGTTTTGGTTTTTTTTTTGTTTTTTTTATTTTAGGGTCTTTTTTTTTTATTAATAATTATAATGGGCCATGTTTATTGCTTGATATAGCAGATTTGGCTTCAATAGATTCAATAGCAGTGTCAGCCCAAAGTGATTCTATGTCCTATGTAAGAATAAGCTTGCCTCTATGGGAGGAATGTAATAAAAGTCAGTAATAAAAAAGTATTTGCAATGTGAATATTTATGCCTGCCAACAAATGTGCCTTTGTGCGAATTTAATATAGCTTTTCTGAACAGGGAAACTGTTTTGTAACCACTTCCGACTCTGGCAGAAAGTTTACTAATGTTATAGTATATTAAAGTAAAAAATATTATTCCACCTTCAAGCTGCCCTAAAAAGTTTGCAATGCACAATTAAAATTTGCAGTGCAGTCTGATGAAGAATATGACATTGCAACATGTGAATTTTTATTCTTATTTGTGCTGCTTTTTTCCATTTACAGCTTTTATTACACCCCCCGTATATTTTTGCAATTGCTAAGTCTGGTCTGGACTGCTCTCTTTGCACCAAGTTTTCACCAGTTATTCTATTAAACTAGGTTATTCTCTTAAATTAGGTTCTTTCTGGAATCCTAGAAACACACTCTAGTCTTTTTTTGCCATCCCTAGTCAAGGATCATTTGGGGTGATTTTTATGGTGTACTTTTTATTTCTAAATGACACTGTTTATGTAGCAAATAATTTGCAAGCCTGACATGGAATTTTTACTTTCTTATTGTGTACTATTCTGATATCTACTGAGAGCTGCTATCTTTCTACTTTTCCATTGGTCTGCTGATCAGCTGCTGGGAGGGGGGACAAGCCAACTTGCAGCACAGCAGTAAAGTTTGACTGAAGTTTATCAGAGCTCAGGTCTATGGCTGTAGCACCCTGGGAAATAAAGAATATGTGTTTTATTTATAATTATAGGATCTCCTGTTTTTAAGTACAAATACCAAACCATTATAACAAGTTTTTGCTGATATTATATTGATAGTTATCAGACCCCTGACTTGATCTATAGGATCGTAGTAAAGTTAAGTAGAATATCAGTATTAACTAAGCAGTTATAATGGAGGTCTCTCCTCCAAGCAGTCTAAGCAGGTTAAGGACTAGTTAATTTATGTATCAACATACAAAGAAATTGTGCTTGTGACTTGGGTATTAAATTTTAGATTTCAAAATGTATCATTGTATTTTTAAAATATCCCAGAAACTAGATTACTCACCTGATAACAATATCTGATAGCTTAATCCTCCACCACCAGCTCTGAATATAAGTTATCTACAGTTGTTATTTTGTACACCCGCTACAATGTATTGTAATGCCTACAGGGATAACCAGGGCCTATTATTCATTTATATAGGACAAAAGTAATAACATACATTTTTATTTTGGGTAACTTAAAATTGTTAAAGGGGAAGCCATGGCAAGGCTCAGTTGATATGCCTGACGCATTTCTGACCAATAAGGATCTGTAAGGCTTGACTTTATAAGGTTTTTAAATTGTTTAAAATAAAAGTCAGGTTTTACAGATCCAGAGGTAGACTTTTGTCCTATGAGGAGTTTTTTTGACCTTTCACAATGCATTCTCATATGCCTTTGTGTTGGTAGAAGTAATCTGTGAGGATGGAATGGCAAAAGCCATGTGTATTGTGTATTGCATTTTTATTCTGCTAGGCTTTTGGCTTAAATGAGAGTCAGCAGTAGAATTGTAATAAATGATTTAAAATTATTGTGTTTTAGCTTAAAGTGATACTGATACTAAAAAACTACTCTTCAAAATATTAATGTACATTAAAAGTTACTTTTAGGTCATGTTGATAATTTTTTGCTCCTAAAAAATCACTGAGCAAATACTTTCAAGGAAAAATTATAAATAGCATGCAAAGACAATGTTATAAAATATGTAGAAAACATTTCTGGTGTCAGTGACTCATTAATGTATACTGAATGTCCTGATGATTTTTGAATATTTAAAAAAAATGCATTAAATTAACATAACTTTCACTTTATAAGGGTAATCAATATTAATAATTATGTTACTTTATTGCAACTATTATATCATGTATTATATTTTATGCATTTATTGTTATTTATAAAAGTTGTAACCATGGGCCAAGTTGTTGTGGGTCAACCTATAGTTGCCTCAAGTGTTTATAAAAGGGAGACTATCGTAGCTCCAAAATTCAACAGTGCCTTAACTGACAATGCCCAATGACATGGTAAGAAAGGGTTAAGCAGGATCATATCAAAATACACAAAAGGATCACACCTATAGTAATTGAGGTAAAAATCTTACCCTTAGTTAAGGTGGGTCCGGGTGCTCATGCCCCAGACCTTCAGCTTTAGGAGCCAATATGGAATGTCACATGAAAACGATACTGGCAGGCACATCCGGATTACCAAGTGTAGTAATATGTCAAAAGCTTAGTTTAGTGTAAAAGCATTTGTCTTGAGCCTATGACTAAGTACCCCTGTAGGTACAAAACGTGTAAGGCGTTTTTGGCTTTTTATGTATGGATAAAATACATTGATTATGCTTTTACACTAAACTAAGCTGCTTTGGAACTTCTTGGTAATCCGGATGTGCCTGCCAGTATCGTTTTCATGTGACATTCCATATTGGCTCCTTAAGCTAAAGGTCTGGGGCATGTCGTTTTTATGTGACATTCCCTAAGCAGGATCATAGTCAAGATTCAAGCACTGGTCAAGACAGACAACAACATGATACTTAAATATCTTTGCTAGGGCTCAACTGGCTATACTATTTTAAAATAGATTATGGCTTTTTACAATAAATGATTGCTAAATTTTAGCTCAATCAATTGTCCTATAAAGCTGTATTTGTATGTTGTTTAGTATAAATCAGTGCACATTCTGCGGCCCCAAATACAAGAGGCTGAACTGTTAAATATGTAAAGTAAATCTTTCAGTGTATATTTTGCATGTACAATAAACTGTGTCATTGATTCAAGAGGCACCAGGCCAACTGTTATTGCAGCCCTAAAATATTATGCAAATTGATACTACATGTTTTGCTTCTTTTGAAAATTAAGTGTAGCTGATATATTACTTTTGGTTTTCAGGTGTGATTCTGGGTACACAGGCCAATACTGTGATAAAACAGACTTCAATATACTTTATGTAGTTCCAAGTAGGCAAAAGCTTACCCATGTGCTCATAGCAGCTATCATTGGAGCAGTGCAGATCGCTATTATAGTTGCAATTGTCATGTGTATCACAAGGTAAGTAATATTTCTTTGCTTTGCATTCAGATATAGTTTTTTTAACAGACCTTAGGGTTGATTCACTAAAGTGCGTTAAAACGTGCGTTATTTATAGCATGCGTTAAAATTTTTATCGCGTCTAATTTTTCGCGGCTTAACGCATGATTCACTAAAAGGATATTTGCGTTAATTTACGCACGATACTGCTTGCGTTATTTTAGTCGCAAAGACGATTTTCATGCCGTATTTGACGGATCGAGCGCTAATCAACACGCTAAGTTGCCGCGTGCTAAAAAACGCACGCCATGTTAGCCATACATGCCAATACTTTCGGAAAATTACTTTACTGAAAATGACCATTTCCCTGCAAACTGGAGGCTGCATCACTGCAAATCACACTGCAAAGTCTATATTTTATTGCCAAAAGCTCATTAACTGTACTTTTCTATAATTACCGCCTGTCTCAAGTAAGTGTTAATTTTCACATAGACTATTTAGCGCGTCTAAGTGTTTGTGAATCATGCGTTAGTATTCATTTCTGCGCGTAAATTAACTCATGCATTAAAATTAACGCATTCGATAGCGTGAAATTTAACGCATGCGATATGCGACAACGCACGCGGTAATACCATAGTGAATCGCGTGTTAATTTTTTCGTCTATTTTAACGCAAAAAAGCATGCAATAAGAATTAACGCACTTTAGTGAATCAACCTTTTATGCATCTTTTGACTAGTGTTACTAGAACTTTACTTAGTGATTAATCAACTTACTATATTTTGCATATCCACAATGGTGTGCTTGAAAATCTTTATTAAAAAAAGGACTTCTATATTATTTTCTTTCAACTTTCTCATACTTAAATGTTTTAAATATAATGAATGGGATATAAATAGTTTAGATGGGTGTGAAAATATACTTTGGAATATGAACTTTTTCACTCATATAAACATATTTCTGTAAAATAGTTTTAATTTGATACAAAGAGATTTATTGAAAACTGGAATAGTTCTGAAGCAAAGTCTGCTTCTTACAGAATGCCGTTAAGAGTGCTGAATATCTGCACCATATTGTATAACCTCTCTTGGCATTCTTTCAAATCTGTTATTCGTTTATCCCTCATTCATTGAATACAAAGTCATTCTCTGTGAGCACAAGGTCTCAGTGGGCAGAGATACCATGTTCCTTGACTATTGTCAGGTGTCACATCTTGGCAGGCCCAGTGATATCCCACCCTTATAAGCATTCTTTATATTTTGATAAAGCATTATTTTTTTAACAAGCACACTAAGGGGCTGATTTACTAATCCACGAATCCGAATGAGAAAAATTCGGATTGGAAAATGAACATTTTGCGACTTTTTCGTATTTTTTGCGATTTTTTCGTTGCCGTTACGACTTTCCCGTAAATTGTCGCGACTTTTTCGTAACCGGTACGACTTGCGCGAATTGTCGCGACTTTTTCATAGCCATAACAAATTTCGTGAATTGTCGCGACTTTTCCATTGCCATTATGCCTTTGGAGAATTGTCGCGACTTTTTCATTGCCATTATGCCTTTGTAGAATAGTAGCAACTTTTTCATTGCCATTATGCCTTTGGAGAATTGTAGCGACTTTTTCATTGCCATTATGCCTTTGGAGAATTGTTGCGACTTTTTCATTGCCATTATGCCTTGGGAGAATTGTCGCAACTTTTTCATTGCCATTATAACTTTCGTGAATTGTCGTGACTTTTTCAAGTACCGATCATTACGAAAAAAAACGCATTCAGACGCTTTTCGGACCTTCGTGGATTAGTAAATGTGCCCCTTAGGGTAAGGCCCCACAAGTTGGATTGCTGACAATCCGACTGTACACGTGAAAGAATTTCTAATTGTGCCTGCACCCAGAAGTATTGAATCCACCCAGGTGCAGACACACACAGCCAATTAGCAGCAGCAAGCACAATTTAAGATTATTTAAGTGTACGGCCGGATTGGATCATATATGGGCCAATAAAATTACTGGCCTATTTCAAAATCTTGTCAGACAAGGAGCTTATTGGCATGTTGATGCAGTCCTTGTTCAATGGATCTATGTAGGTATACTGGCCCTAGAACCAAAACTTTTTGCTTATTGTCTTAATCACAAAAAAATCTATGGCTTTTGTTATTTCCTTGAGTTGAACAGGGCGAACAGGGATATTGAATTTAGTCTATGTACGGTAAACAGATTATATAATGGATATCTCAATATCTACGTCACAAGGACCAAACATGGGATAACTTCAGTTTGCCTGTTTACCAGAAATGAAAACCAGCATTTAATTGTGCCTGGGAGGCTATGAAGCAGGAGCCTAGTATAAGGTTACTAGAGTGCAGTATATGAAAAACTAGGAACACTTCTTGTTTTTTAATATAAAGAAGTGATTTAAATACAAGCAATCCAAGCAGCCCAGCAACCTTATTTTATCTTACTTTCATTTATTAAAAAACAGATTTTTCAAGTGATAAAAAAATCTACTGAAGCATTACAGTCAGACACTAATGATGCCTTTCTGTATTCCTTGAGAATCCCCCACCTGCCCACTCACTGTATCCCCTTATCTCTAAAGTAACATAGTAAGTTAGGTTTAAAATTGGTACATCTATCAATAACCTGCCTAACTGCTAGTTGATTCAGAGGAAGACAAAAAGGCAAAACCCCTTCAAAAGCCTCTATATTTGCAGCAGAGGGGGAAACAATTACTTCCTGAATCCAACATGGGCAATCGAACCAGTCCCAGGATCAATTTTTACTATGAGATATCTCACATAACCATGTATTTCCTCACTTGCTAAAAAGTCATCCAACCCCTTCTTGAAGCCATGTAATGTATCAGCCAGTACGATGGATTTAGGGAAAGAATTCCACAGCCCTTTGCAAATATTTTGACAGAACCTCCTTTCTTTCTTGGAATGGGTTCTAGGTTGTCTGCTGGAAGGACCTACTGGTAAATAAAGCATTAGAAAAATTATTATATGATCCCCTAATATATTTATGGATAGTTATCATATCACCCCTTAAGCACCTCTTCTCCAGCGTAAACAAACATAATTTGGCCAGTCTTTCTCATAACTTAGACCAGTGCTGTCCAACTGGCGGCCCGCGACCCCCCTCTGTGTGGCCCCCCCACCTGTCTGGCTGCTTTGATGGCTTACTTGTGTAAGCTTTAAATGGTATCAGTACTGTGATTAACTGCCCCCCCTGCATGGTTCTCACCTCAGATTCAGGCTGTAATCAGGCTGTATTGTTTAAATATGTAATCCCCTGTGTTGTTCACACCTTTTAATCCTTACATTGTTCACCCCCTGCAGGGTTCACACCTCAGGCTCAGGCTGTAATCACCCACATTGTTCCCCTGTTCACACCTCAGGAGCAGTAGAAACCCACAAATAATCCTTGCATACAACCAAAAGAACATATACTGAGGTGGTACTGCAATTAAAAAGTTTTTTAATATATAGTTATTGTGCAGACTGTAGGAGCAGTGCCAGCATTGTGTCACTGTAGGCATACACACAGGCAGCATAGGGCAAGCAAAGTATGGCACACACAGGCAGGGTAGGGAAGGCAGAGTATGGCACACAGGCAGAGTAGGGCAGGCAGAGTATGGCACACACAGGCCAAGTTTGGCACAAACCAGCCAAGAATGGCACACACAGTGAAAGTATGGCACACGCAGGCAAGTAGGAAAGGCAGAGTATGGCACACACAGGCCAAGCATGGCACAAACCAGCCAAGAATGGCACACACAGTGAAAGTATGGCAGGCAGGCAGGGTAGGGCAGGCAGAGTATGGCACACACAGGCAGGGTAGGGAAGGCAGAGGATGGCACACACAAAGGCAGGGTAGGGCAGGCAGAGTATGGCACACACACAGGCAGGGTATTGCAGGGTATGGCAGGTTTTTGCTGTACTACAACCATTAATATGGGTATGGTCATGTGATAACATGAGTGTGGTTTCAAGTGGGTGCGGTTTCAAAAAGGGGAGTGGTCAAAACTGGCTTCCATTATCGGCCCTCCACCACGTAGGTCGGAAAAATTCCGGCCCTCGGTACAACAGAAGTTGGACAGCACTGACTTAGACTATCCATACCGTATCAGCTTAGTTGCCCTTCTCTGGACCCTCTCTAACTCAATAATATCCTGTTTGGGCACATTAGAGCACAGCATTAATGAAGTCATTAATGAACAAGTTAAATAAAAGTGGACCCAATACAGAACCTTGAGGGACCCCACTAAGATCATTCTCTCCAAGTACAGAATGGATCATTAATAACTACCTTCTGTTCCCATTCTGTAGCCTGTTTCCTATCCATGTGCACTTCACTAAGACCAACAGACCATAGTTTAGAAAACAGTCGCTTATGGGGCACTGTATCAAACACTTTGCAAAATCCAAATAGATAACATCTACTGTAACCCCACTGTCCAGCTTCTTACTAACCTCATCATAAAAAACAATATTCAAATCAAATTTGTCTGGCATGACCTTTTCTTCATAAAGCCATGCTGATTACTGGTTATAATGCTATTCTCCAGAACATAATTTTGAATGTGATCCCTTAACAAACCGTTAAATAACTTGCCCACCACATATGTCAAATTTACTAGCCTAGGCTGAACTAAACTCTCTCAGTACCAAAGGGTGTATTACATCTGTTCCTGGTGCATTGTTCACATTAAGTTTGAGTAAACCTTTATGTCCTGTGTCAGGACATGTCCACATGAGCACATGTGAGTTGAGCCAACAAAAAAGACCTTCCTCGCACACCCTTAATTCTCCAGAAAAAACGAACGCCCGGTGCTCACTGCCAGAGGGATCGGCACCCTCCAAAAATACAACAATGTCCGTAATGCAATGGCACTCAGGGCTGAAAACAGGATAAACCTTTACTTCAAAATTTTTTATTGAGGTAGTGCAAAGTTTCGGGGTAAAACAACCCCTTTATCAAGCATGCTTGATAAAGGGGTTGTTTTACCCCGAAACGTTGCACTACCGCAATAAAAAATTTTGAAGTAAAGGTTTATCCTGTTTTCAGCCCTGAGTGCCATTGCATTACGGACACATGTGAGTTGAGCCAACAGTGCAGCTGTATAACTATATTCAAGGTCGGACTGGACCTCCCGAGCCAGTCCCAACCCTTGCCAGTGCTCCCTCTGCCTGATTGTTCCTCCCATGACGCGTTAAATTTACGCACACTCGGGAGGATGTCAGGTGGGGGACCCTGCATGGGGTAAGGGGGGGCCCCTGTGTGGGGGTTAGGGGACGCAGCCGATGGGGGCACTTGCAGGGCCCCTGGGGCAGGAGCCCTGGTGTGGCCTGCACCCCCAGTCCGACCCTGACTATATTGTTACCATAATCCAATGGAGCAGTATCTCTCAACCAGTATCTTTTTACTATTAATATACTTAAAAAAACTTATGGGGTTAGTCTTAGCCTCTGCTGCCATGCGCTCCTCATTTTCTATCTTTGCCTTCCGGATTGCTGTTTTACAACACTTGTTATAATATTTATATATATTATGTCCCCTCTGACTTGTATTTCTGTTTTACTTTTTTCCAATCAACTTCTTTACTCCTGAATTAAGCCATATAGGGTGGTTCTTAATGCTTCTACATTTACAATCATTTCTGTTCTGAAGTACAGCCCTTAAGGAGTTAAAAGATAACATTATGGTCACTGCTACTCAGAGATTCAACCGTATTTGCTATACGTTCTGGAACATTAGAGATCACTAGATCCATTATAGCATGTTTTCTAGTTGGCTCCTCAACAACCTGTGACATAAAGTTGTCATGAAACAATTTTATAATTTACCATTTACTGTCCTGGCAGTAGAATTGCTCCAGTCAATATCAGGGTAATTAAAATCCCACATTATTATTACCAGCCTTTGCTATATGCAACAGGTGCTGAGCCTCTTCCTCTTCACTTATATTAGGGGGTCTATAGCATACCCCTACAATTAATTTTACTATCTGTGAAAAGCTCAACCCATAAGGCTTCAGCTCCCTCATTTTCCATCATATTAGCTTTTAAATCATGCTTATCAAACAGACACACCCCTCCCCCTTTTTTATTGCCTCTGTTTTCTGAAACAAAGTATAGCATCCTATATTTATTGCCCAGTACCAGCACTCCATTTTACCAGTTAGACTCCTTGCATTTGTAAACATACATTTACTAAAATTAGTTTTTTTACTGGCCTTCAAAGTCGTATAAACTCGACATGGTATAAATTAGAAAAAAACTCGATCATTCCACACATTTTTCCAGCCTAATGTATCGTAAAAACTAATTCAAATTCAAATTTAAGCGGACGCTTGTTTCCATAAATCCTCTTTGTTTTTCCCAAACAGTAATTGCTCCAGCAGCCATTTTTGGAGCACTGGTGCTCATTCTTGGAAAACAATAAGTTTCACTTGAAATTGGGTGAAGTGGACAACAGTGATAGGATTAATTCCTCTTCAAAATGTGTGACATAGAAAGCAATGATGGGTTTAACTTCCCTATGAAACTGGGTGAAATAGAAAACAATTAGGTGATTAACTTCTTCTTGAAAATGTGTCAAGGACAGGCTGCCACTGACTATTCTGTTTGTCTTCTTTTCTAAGCCTCTGTAGGACTGAATGGTACTTAACAATTTTTTTGCCAAAAAAAGTTAACTAAACATTAATAAATCAGGAATTATGGGAGTTATTTTAGAAAAACTCGAATTTAGCTGGGGAAAATTCCAAAAAACATGAATTTTTTGAGAAACAACATTGAAAAAATAGAGTACTCGTGAAAAGACATTTGTAAATCTTGAAATATCTAGAAGTAAAAAAAATGCACCTTTTCTCAAAATTGCTTTGGGCGTGTCATCTTAATAGGTCTCTGGTAAGGCCTCATCTAGAGTATGCAGTGCAGTTTTGGGCTCCGGTCCTTAAGAAGGATATTAATGAGCTGGAGAAAGTGCAGAGATGTGCAACTAAACTGTTTAAGGTGATGGACGAGGTTAGACTGTCATGGTTGGGGTTGTTTTCTCTGGAAAAAAGTGCCTGTAAGGGGACAGCTTAGCTGGTAAAGGGTATGGAAAGTCTCAGTTATAAGGAAAGACTGGCCAAGTTAGGGTTGTTTACACTGGAGGAGAGGCGCTTAAGGGGTGATCACTATGTATTCACATATAAGGGGATTATATAATAATCTCTCTAATGCGTTATTTACCAGTAGGCCCTTCCTATTAAAACAGGAGGCCAACCGTTCCCATTAGAAGAAAGGAGGTTCCATTTAAATATTCAGAAAGTATATTTTTCTGTAAAAGTTGTGAAGTTGTGGAATTTTCTCCCTGAGTATTACTGGCTCATACATTAGATAGCTTCAAGAACCCCTTCTTGAACCCCTTTAGATGGATAGGTATAAATAGGTCAGAATAGGTTTGTGTGTGCTCGGTTCACATGAAAGGGTTGCACTTGATGGACTGTGGTAATAATGTAATAATGGTTTCCTTAATAGCACTGCTCCCCCCACCTGTATTAGAGACGCTGCCCCCCAGGGTGCCTTGAAAGTCAGCCTGATCCAAACATGTCAGTTCAGAGCTGTCCTCCCACAACATGTTCAGCCAAAATGGCAAATCTGTTGCTTTGGTGAAGCTGTGGACCAGGCCCCCTACCTTCCCATGTTCGATTCCTGGTAAAACGCCTTTTGGTTTTTAACGCCTGCTAAACACTTAATTGATATGCAACACTCTCTTAGCAGCTCTCACTCTCATTGTGCAGCCAGTAACTTATTGAGGTACAAACCAGAGAAAGCTTGGCGAAAATGTATGTGATCTCCTCCCCCTTAATTAGTAGGCAGATGGAAAGAGAAAAACACAATTTTGTTTGTTGCCAGAAGTAAATATCAGCCCTCTGTTAACTTCAAAAAAGTGCTGCTTACTTACTTATTCTCTAGACAGAATAAATGCACTAAACTTATTAATCCTGATTACTGCACAGACAGAGCAAAAAAAATGTTTACCGTAGCCAGGTAAAACACATAGCAGTCAGTTATTTTCACATACTCTCTCCTTTCAACCAGTACTCCCAGCATGCTCAGCAAACGCCAAGCACCTTTTGGTTTTTAATTCCTGCTAAACATTGAATTCGCATGCAACACTTGCTTAGCAGCTTCCACACTCTCTGTGCAGTCAGTAACTTATTGAGTTACAAAAACCCAAAAATGTAAGCATCCCTAGTAATCACACTTCCTTGTAGAATTTTATCGCACTCTGTAATTAGTCACTACCACATTCAGAGGACTGCTGCAGTAGTGCTTGCATTCTCTCCAGACAGCTACACTTTTGACCAATTATACCCTTCTTTAAAACCTTTTCTCCTTTTCCTATTTCCGTAGACACACTAAGGTATGATACCTACTGATGGCTGCTTACTGCAATACTATAAGACATTTTCCAACTATATTGATATATTATTTTATAAAAAGAAGAAATCTGTAGAAGTTTTTTATTTTGGGTTTGTTGATCAAGTCACAGACTGGCCAAACTAAAATATTGATGACATAGAAGGTCTGGCCAAGTAGTAGTTTGTCCTTTCATAGAAAGATAGAGATATCTTACAAAAATAAGTAACTTGTTCTCTTACATGTTTCTTTTGTAGGAAGTGCCCCAAAAACAACAGAGGTCGACGGCAGAAGCAAAACCTTGGCCATTTTTCTTCAGATGCTTCTTCCCGGATGGTGTAGCTTCACTTTTTTCTCCCTTCTGTTTATTTGTTTTTATACTTACATTGACCATGTGATGTACATTTTTAATTCTATGTTTTTTAAAGAATGGAGATATTTATTTCAGAGGCCTTATTTTTTTGAGCATTTTATCATTTAGCCATGTTGGTTGCCTGCTGTACCTACAAAGCATCAGCTGAGACAGCAATGGACTGACATAGAGTTTCAATTTCTTCTTTTCTTTTTAATTTCTTTCTTGGGTGCACTGCCTTCCATTTTGCGAGTCACTTTCACATAGCTGTATTTAAATACAATTCTGCATTTCAGCATTTGCAATCCTGTTGGGGTATATTCTCTAAATTTATTTTAATTGCATAATTAATTAGGGCAATTAACAAACGGAAACATTTTTTGATGGTACATACACATGAAGAATATTTTGTTCCAGTGCCAATCTCAGCAAGTGTTGGATTATACAATTACATTTTGTAGACGAGTATGTTAGCATAGATTAGTTTAGCAGTTTCTATAAACAATATTTAATATAAACTTCAAAAACATACATTGGTAGAGGGTAAAATGATCACACACGTTGGTGGATGAAGTATTAACTGCATATCCACATTTGGTTGTTCCTATGGAACACAGAGTTAAGCAACCCCCCCCCCATTGACTTAAATAAACATCTAATGATAAGTGGGAAATAAGGAAACCTTGCAAAGATGGCATGAGATAAAGGTAACAATGTTTACAGTCTTTTTTTCCTAACCAGACTTCGTAGAAGACACTGTGTTTAAATAGATATCTCAATGTTTTATAGGAATTAGTTACCATTTTTATTTATAACACTGGTTATCGCATGATATGTGAATTGTATACTGTGAGTAGTGGTAAAATGTTAAATATGTTATATGGTTTAATCTTGAGAATTGTGCCCTTTTGGCACAAGAAATCAAGAAATGATGAATGAATCTGAAGCATTTTTGGTGTTAAACTTTGACCATTTTGTAATTTCCTTTTTTTATTGTGTATGTCATGAAGTATTTTTTAAGCAGCTGCTAAAAAATGCATATTTTAGCAAAATCGAACTTGACACCATGAAAACACAGTTTATGCTTCAATTGATCGTATTGTTGTCACATAAAACCACTGAGCAAAGACATTAATGAAAAGCCCTCTTTTTAGATATTCAAAAGACGTTCAATAATTCTGGAAAAATCTTCCTGACCTTTGACAGTTTAAGAACTTTTGTTACACTGAAATAAATGTTTAAATTTTCCTGTAAAATAAAACCGTGAACTCTGGACAATACTGTTTATTTGAGCATCATTATCAAAATAAACAGCTTCTTTCATAAAAATGAGAGCAGCAGCAACTTTATTTTGGATGTACATGAGTTTTTTTTTATCTATGTTTACGTCCTTAACTCATGTTTTAGGATTTAAATGTACAAAAATATTCATCTTTTATGTTTTCAGCAAATATGCTTAGGTACAGGCAAACTGTTACACACATATGGTTTCTGATTATTTTTTCATTTTATCTTTTATTCTAAATCTCCAGATCCTCCACACATTCTATATTAGACAAATATCTTTCAATGAAACCCAATAGAATCTGTCCACAGAGCTCTGTTTGTAATAAACAAAGCTGTGTTAGCAACCTGTCCATTCACAGTGATTCAACAGATGTCTTAAATGTTTTAGTAGAGTACCAAAGATATTTTCTTTCATGGATTTATTACTCAGAGCATGCTTCCTAATTTTAGTGGTTTGGTATTTCAAAAGGCATGTTGACCACACAGCCTGAACGATAGACAGTTATAAATGCCTGCCCTCCCTTTTAGGGTGGAGTTTCAGTTTTTACTTTGAAGGTCTTCAGATGCAGCTGTTCCTCTTTGCTCCAATGCCAGAATTGTCTTTCTAGTCCTGTATAGTGACCGGAGGACTTTTAGCTCCTGTAGTTAGTTATATACAACAGGGAAAATGGATTTTGAAAGAAGTTCAGAGAAAGACAGGGTCAACTTGAATCGTTTATCCATGGTCTCAGAGGATTCAGAAGACCATGATGCAGCCTTGACTATTGTTACCGTTCTGGACAAAGTAGCCACTATTGTGGATACTGTGCAGGCAAGTCAAAAAAGGATTGAGGAGCGACACAGAGAAATGGAAGATGCGATCAAGACAATTCAAATTGAACTCTTGAAGCTTGCACAAGCTCACAGCAATACAAGTTACACAGTCAACAAGTTGCTTGAAAAAACCCGCAAAGTAAGCTCTAATGTAAAAGATGTGAAGTCTCGAGTTGATAAGCAGAGCGACCAGGTCCAAAAGGTGGAGTCCAAACAAGAGGAGATGCTGAGAAAAAATAAATTCCGAGTTGTTATTTTTCAGGTAATTTACACAGAATGTACATTAGTATTCAAAGAGAGATGACAATATCCTCTATTAGATTGGTTGTTGCAGTTATTGTGACAGTTATTTTCATGGCTAATCATTAAATGGGTCTATGTAAGGAGTGGAGAGTAAAAAATAGAAATAGATATGTTTAATACGCACATATACTAATGCTTTCTTTTAAGAAGTTATCGTGACATCATGGTCACTGCTTATTTAGAAATTAGAAATATAATTACTTAGTCTTATCACCTTCTTTAGCGGCTTGCATATGGCTTTTCAGATATGAATATATTATTATGAATATAGTTTTGCCACCTAATGTATTTGCACTGCTTTTATTTTGATTTGTGCTCAGCATGAGCATTTTGGCTATGATTACTTTGGATAAACCTACTGTTCGTGCTATCTATAATTATTCACAGTGATATTCCTAGCTGGGGAGTGTAAGATAATCCGCTGACTCGCCGCAGCTATTTGTTGCCTCTCTGAAGGGAAATATGAGGAATAGCACACTATGTATGACTGACAGCCTGCTATGTTATTTCTCTGTCCTGATCGGTGTCATTTCAGGTACACTGGCAGAACAGCCTTGCATATATACCTGTCCATGCCTGACAACAGCAACGCGAATTATGCAATGCAAATATTCAACTGAAGAAGTAGGCAGAATTACAGAATTAAAATGGTATCTTGTCAGTAAAATAGACACTGTAGCTAAAATAAAATGTGCAAAAACAGACTTGCTTTGCATATTTGTTTTGCACTTTGCACCTTTCCCATAATAATAATAAATGAGCCACCTTATCTGTGTGTATATTTATGTTTCTATAATTTGCGTGTGTCTGTGTATATATATATATATATATATATATCCAGTACATATAGAAAGCACCCAGGATAGATCCTGATCACGATCCTGAGTGGATTGAAACGCGTAGATAGTATGCTTAAATAAATAACTGATTTATTGGACACTGAAGCTGTGAGTGTTTTCTATATGTACTGGATGGATTCTTTGGGTTAGCACCCGGCCATTGCCTTTTGGATTGGTGAGTGCCAATTTTTGCAAAGTTGCCTTGTGCTTCCTCTATATACGTAGTACAACAGCTGAATCAGAATTTTAATGATAACAAACTGCACAGTTGTAATTAATATTTCTTAAAAAAAATCATTATTACAGAAAGCTGTGTAGCAGCTACAGCTAAACATAATAAAATATATGCCTATTCTAAACTAACTATACATATTGGGATCACTGCAGCCTTTGATATTATGCTTGTCCAAGAAAACATGCAAGCCTCTCTTAAAGACATTAACAGAATCTGCCATCACAACATCACCCAGCAGGGCATTAAACAACCTCACTGCCCCTCATCATGAAGAACCACCTACGCTGCTTCAAATGGTAGTTCTACAGGGGTGTCCTCTGGTGAAGTGAGGTCTTACCTGGGACATTTAAAGAGGCAAAATCGTATTTTAAACCCTCGAGGTATAGTAATATAAATAAAAATGTGCTTTATTTGCTTTTTTGCACAAAACTCCCAAAATCCTTCTCACTTAAGGATAAAAAACTATGATTTAGCATATAGCTCACATTGAACAATTTTCCATTTTGCTGCCCAGTTTTCCAATTTTGTCAAATCGCTCTGCAGTGGCAGCATCCTGCATGGAACTTATAGTTTTGCACAATTTAGTGTCATCAGCAAAAATAGAAACAGTACTCTCTATGCCCACCTCCAGGTCATTTATAAACAAGGTAAAAAGCAAAGGGCCGAGGACTGACCCCTGCGGTACTCCACTAACCACACTGGTCCATTAAATCACTCTTTGTAATTTATCCTTTAGACATTTTTCTATCCAAGTACAAATAGTATGTGACATATTTTCAATGATATATATAATTATGCTAAATGAAATATTAATTTAATATGTTAATGAAAATATTATGTTCCGGGACAATATTCTTTAATTCAAATGTGCATTGCTGTCTTTTAAGGGGAAATAAATGAAGGAGAAAGCCTACTTAAATACCTCCCAGTTGTCCATATTTAAGGAGTCCTGACTCACAGGCTAGAAAGTGTTGGGCTAAAAAAAAACAATATTGCATGTACTGCTTGTACACCTAAAAAGAACCATGTTTGCAATGTACTTAATTTGGAAATGTACTGTTTTTTTAACAGTTTTCTTTAAAACTGTTTCTGACCTTCTGCTGTGAAAGGATTCCTGTGCGCAGCTTCAGGAGGGAGACGAGATGAACAGTGTGAAAACTGTACAAAGTTTCTAACTGTAGTACTTTGCAAATATGCTTCTTTTTAGATTTGCAAGCAGTACATGCAATATTGTTTTTTGCCTTTATATCCCCTTTAATACGTGGGTACTGCTAAATAAAAAAAACTCAAAGCAGTATTGTTGGTAGTTGGAGCTGTGAACCGCCAATCAGATTTTACATATTGAGTTGGCGGAAATCCAACCTGCTGCCATTCTCACAGTAATAACGTTGGGGTCCCCAAACTTTTTACACTTGGTCACTAGGGGACTGCAGTTTAAGTTTTGAAAAGTGGGCGGAGCCACCAACAGCCAGTCAAATTTCACCTATTGATTTTTATTGGTTTGATGCCAGATTTTCCAAACTTTGCACAGTCAGTCACTGGGTGACTACGTATTCAGGTTTGTTTTTTTTTTTAAAAAACCGCAAAGTGGGAGGGGCCAACAGCAGCCAATCATATTGTACCCATTGACTTTTATGGGGAAATTGAAACTGCTGCCAAACTTACAGCTTTGAGGCTACACTCCCCAAACTTGAATCACACCGTCATGGGGTCAGCCTGAATGAAAATATGATGATTGTTGGATGCCCAAAAGTGGGCGGAGATGTGAACAGCCAATCAGATTTTACCTATTGACTTGGCAGAAATCCAACCTGCTGCCATTCTCACAGTAATAACACCGGGGTCCCCAAACTTTGCAGAGTTAGGCACCAGGTAACTGGGTTCAAGGTAAGAAAAAGTGAATTAACCCCAGGGTCCCCAAACTTTTCACAGTTGGTCACTAGGGGACTGCAATTTTAGTTTTGAAAAGTGGGCGGGGCCACCAACAGCCAATCAGAGTTTACCTATTGACTTTCAATGGGGAAATCCAACCTGCTGCCATTCTCACAGTACTAACACCAGGGTCCCCAAACTTTTCACAGCTGGTCACTAGGGGACTGCAATTTTAGTTTTGAAAAGTGGGCGGAGCCACCAACAACCAATCAGATTTCACCTACTGATTTTTATTGGTTTATTGCCAGGGTTCCCAAACTGGTCAGACACTGGGTGACTACGCATTTAAGGTTTTTGATAATTTTGTAAGTGGGTGGAGCCACCAACAGCCAATCAGATTTTACCTATTGACTCTAAATGGGGAAATCCAACCTGCTGCCATTCTCACAGTATTAACACCAGGGTCCCCAAACTTTTCACATTTGGTCACTAGAGGACTACAGTTTAAGTTTTGGAAAAGTGGGCGGGGCCACCAACAGCCAATCAGATTTCACCTATTGAATTGGTTTGATGCCAGGGTTCGCAAACTTTGCACAGTCAGTCACTGCGTGACATTGTACTCAAGGCTAGAAAAAGTGGGCGGGGACGCCAAAAGCCAATCACAGTTCTTTCATTGTTTTCAGTGGGAAAATTTTAACTGCTGCCATTCTCACATGTTTAATGTCAGGGTCCCCAAACTTTGCCCAGTTTGTCACTGGGTGACTAAGTTCCAAGTTTATAAAAGTGGGTGGGGCCAACAACAATCAATCAGATTTTACCTATAGACTTCATATGTTTAAATTTAAACTGCTGCCATTCTTTAAATATTAATACTAAGGTCTCCAAACTTTGCAGAGTTAGTCACCTGGTAACTGCAGTTCAGAGTTCGAAAAAGTGGGTGGAGCCAACAACAGCCAATTAGATTTTACCTATTGATTTTTAATGGGAAATTCAGCCTGCTGCCATTCTCACAGTATTAATAACAGGGTCACTAGGGAACTGCATTTTTAGGTTTTAAAAAGTGGGTGGAGCCACCAACAGCCAATCAGACTTCACCTATTGAATTTTTTTGGTTTATATTTAAAATGTTGCTTTGCTCACACTATTTATGTCAGGGTTCCCAAACAAGTGGGAGGAGCCACCAAAAGCCAATCCATTTCCACCCATTAGAGTTCACTGGTTTATATTTAAACTGATGCCATTATTTAAATATTAATTCCAGGGTTGTTAAAGTTTCCAGAGTTAGTCACTGGGTATTTGCCATTCAAAGTTAGAAAAAAGTGGGCGGAGCCACCAACAGCCAATAACATTTCACCTATTTACTTTCAATGGTGAAGTGTAAAATGCTGTCAGCCTCACAATGAGTCCCCAAAATTTACAAAGTTGGTCACTGGGGACTGCAGTTCAAAAATAGGAAAAGTAGATTGGGTCACTAACAGCCAATCAGATTTCATCAATTGAATTTTATTGGTTTAAATTTAAAATGCTGTCATTCTCAAACTATTTATGCCAGGGTGCCCACTTTTTGTCACTGGGTGACTTCAACTCAAGGTTAGAAAAAGTGGGTGGAACCACCAATCACAATTCACCTATTGACTTTTATTGGTTTAATTGCTGCCGTTCTTTAACTATTAATCCTAGGGCCCCTAAACTTCGCAGAGTTAGTCACTGGGTAACTGCAGTTCCAGGTTAGAAAAAGGGTGTGGAGCCACCAACCGCCAATCAGATGTCGTTGACTTTCAGTGGGGAAATTTAAGTTGCTGCCATTCAGACACTATTAAAACCAGGGACCCCAAACTTTGCACAGTGGTTTTTACTGTATAACTATGGGTCCAAGGTTAGAGAAAGTGGGCGGAGCCCATTCAGTGACTTCATGTTTTTCAACCCAACATGAAGTTTGTTCTCAAACTTCCCTTTCTAGTTAAGTTTGTATCTTTTTTTGCATTCAGTGCAGGAGATTAAAGGGGAATGAGGGACTTTTCAGTAAGAATCTGGGACTGCAGGCTGAGCTGTTAAAAGAGGGACTGTCTTGCAATGCGTTTACATTATCTATCTGATCCCCTTGATCCTCTGTGAGGGGGCTGCCATATTTGTGTAGCAGGAGTGCATTAGCATTAGAAGTTATAACTGACAGGTTGAGAAGGGACAGTCAGGTTGGCAAAACAGTCAGGTTTAGGAACTTCAAGTAACAAACACTTACAAAATCAGCCCTATTAGTAAGAAAACAATCAACATGACCTATAGGTGACTTTTAATGTACATTAATATTTTGAAAAGTAGTTTTTTCTTGTCAGTATCACTTTAAGCACAGATATTGTTTTTAACCACATTTGCTTGCAATGTACTTATCACAAAGGCCCTTAAGGAATATACCCACAATATTATGACCTGGATTCATGCCACATAGTGTTTTGTCACATTTAAGGCTATGCCAGCAGCTAAATACAGGTAAACACATTACACATGGTCACAATGCTCCTATATTGGTCTAAATTACTTCATTTAGCTTAAATATATTTTATAATGTGGTATAAAAAGTCAAAGAAATCCAGGCAACTGAAGATAGCCTGTGTTTGCCACTGCATTCGACCTGGTCAGAGTGTGTTAAGGTGGCCACACACGTGGCGATTTACAATATTTTGTGCGAAATAAGGATTTCTACCTCCTTCTGCCGATTAAGCCCTGAAGGCAGATTTTGATCAGGCGCCTTCTATGGGGTTTTGTACGATATTATCGGTGCGTGTATGGCCAGCTATAGTTTGCAGTTTTATAGAACTGTTTAAGTAACAAAAGTATGTGTGGTGAGTGTATGCCTTGCTTACATTTAAACTGCAAAAGCCTGATCCTTGTTGGTTTCTAGATGATACTGGACCATAATATAGATAAACCCCATTGTATTAGTATTTCAGACAGTTAATTTTATTGTATTGTCTCAAAAACTTCTATACTCTCTCTTGTATCATGTCAGTTATGTTATATTGTCAGATTTATGTAGCACATTATAGAATACATTAAAATGCAGGCTATGTTAATAGAAGTGGAATACAAGTGGAAAAATAACTGACTCTCATATACATAATGTCTTTTGTAGCTTTAGTTTAATCTAGGATTTCTGCAATTTGTTTGAGATTCATTCCAGTCCTTATTTGCATTCTAATGAATGCCTTGCGGGGGTTTTCTTCATTCTACCTCCAACACCAATATAGTTACAAATGTCTCTGGTAATTATGTGAGAGTATATTAGTTCTTTAGTTTCATTCAATGGAGACCACATACACAGCACAATGCTAAAATATTTGCAAAAGATCACTGGGGCAGCAACAAACTGCATTGATAAAGTACTACAGGCTTTTCTTATAATAATACTATCAAAGCTAAACTTGAAAACAATCAGTGTACAAAATATTTGCTAACAACCATACAGTATGCAGATCTGTGTTATATCAACAAATATTTTATTACACTGAGTGATGTACCATATCTTTTATTTTTGGAGAGGCTTTAGGAACATGCTGGGGCAGATATACGGTGTAGCCTAGGAAACACATATGGCCCATATAAGTTCAAAAGTTTTTTGCCAAAAAATGATAATGTTTTCCAATACATTTTCCACAGTGATGGAACATTTTATATTTGTGCTACCTTTTTCGCAGCTTTATAAATATACCTCCAAATATAGTCACACCTTCAAATACAGTCAGGAACAGGGGAGAAGTTGCACGGATAAATTATTAAACACCTCCCAAAAATATTTTTCACTGGGAAAAATTTTAATGTAACCCTTCAGAGTTTCAGAAACATTTACAGTCTATTTCCTGGTGCAGGAAAGTTGATCTCAAAGTTACTGATGGTCCAATAACTAATTAGAGGGCAGATTTATCAAAATTTCAAAAATTCTTGATTCTTTTTGTTAAACCTTGCATGTGAGAAATTATTTGCAGAATGTTTCTTATTCTTATTCCTTTTTCATTTTCAATGATCATTGTGGCTTGAATTCCCATGGTCTTTGATGGTAAAGCTGTCACTTGTAAACAAACAAAAGTATTGATTGCAAGTTTGAGTTCCTGAACTTTCTTCACTTCACTGTGAAGTCAAACAGTTAGAAACTTTTTTGTTATTTTGACTTTTGATAAATTGGCCCTTAAGTAAGATTTACTAACATATTATTTAGAGTTTACATATGAATACCCCAAACCAGCTGTGTTTGTTACAAGATGCATAATTTTGAGATGAGAAATCAACTAGGAAAACAATTGTGGCAACAAAACGTGGTTGCTGAATTGTATCCTGCGTTTTTTAAAAATGGAGATTTGTAACTGATTATATTTGATTTTGCATCAAAATGTACGTTTTATATTACATGCTTATTCCAGAGCACTGACGAAACCCCACATTTTGGAATATACTATGTTGATGGTCAGATTTCACTGATACAGATTGGCCTGCAGGCCAGTTAGTTGGATTGTTGTGAGCCATTGCAGGTACGAGTCAGTGGAACCATATCTGCATACAAAGAGGTTATTGGGTGGTCTAATATTTTATTTGGCAGGTCAGTTTTGATTTGATTCTTCCAGAGGTTCATTTGACATATTATCATTTTGGTGGCTCTTATAGTTCAGTCAGAAATTAAGCAATTAATATGAAGATTATTTATGTTTGGCATGTCCTAAAAGGCAATTTTTAATATGAGCAAAATGTGGCTTATTCAGTAAATGTAGCAATGAAAAAATCAAAGTAACCTAGTGCTGGTAATTCACACCTCACTCATTAATAATAGTAAATGCAGATATGGGACCTGTTATCCAAAATGCTCAGGAGTTTGCTGGATAAGGGATCTTTCTGTAATTTGGATCTGCATACCTTAAGTCTAAAAATCAACCCAATAGGATTGTTTTGCCTCAAATAAGAATTGATTATATCTTATTTGGGATCAAGTACAAAGTACTTGGAAAACATTTTCAAAAATTCTGATCATTTGCTTATAATGGACACGGTCTTTACGTAATTCAGAACTTTCTGGATAGTGGGTTTCCATATAATGGATCCCATGCCTGTACATATTTTCTGTAGAGAACATGATTAGGCTTGTGATCTGAAAATATTCCTAACACTTCCATGGGTAATTAGGGGGGACCAGGATCACATTTTATGAAGAGATGTCCAGCACAAATTTTTAAATGTTGTATTTTAACAATATTACAATCTACTCCTTCAGATTCTGACAAGCACAGAGCATAATCAAAGAATATGTGTTACAACCTGATCAGAGCTTCTCAGTGGGTTAATAATAAAACATGGTGTAAATCACCATTCTTAACACCAGTGCTGTCCAACTTCTGCGGTGCCGAGGGCCGGAATTTCTCGTGCATACATGGGGGAGGGCCGCTAATGGAAGCCAGTTTTGACCACTCCCCCTTTTAAACCACACCCACTTCAAACCACACCCATTTTATCACAATGGTGGTAGTGCAGCAAAAACCGAAATGCTTGGTCCTCACTGCAGGGATATCAACCATCATTCATATGTGAAAGAATTATATTATGTCATATTAAGACACACCCTAAAATCCATATGACTCCTCCTCCCCTGTGGATAGCACAGCAACCCCCAGCATATAATTACACACCTTAGGGACCATTTAATGGCTATTTCCAACTGCTAACAAACTCCCAGAACAAACCCCTGCCAGGTTTACCTCCCACATATATATCGGGTATAAAAAGTATGGCACACAGGCAGCACTCTGCCTGCCCTACGCTACCTGATGATGCCTGTGTCTGCCATATGCTGCCTGTGTCTGCCATTCTCTGCCTGCCCTATGATGCCTGTGTCTGCGATATGCTGCCTGTGTGTGCCATACTCTGCCCTACCCTGCCTGTGTGTGCCATACTCTCCCTGCCATATGCTGCCTGTGTGTGCCATACTCTGCCCTACCCTGCCTGTGTGTGCCATACTCTCCCTGCCCTATGCTGCCTGTGTGTTCAATACCGTCCCTGCCCTATGCTGCCTATGTGCCATACTCTGCCTACTCTATGCTGCCTATACACAGGCAGCATAGGTCAGGCAGTACATACAATGTCTGAGGTGTGAACAGACGAACAATGTGGGTGATTACAGCCTGAGGTGTGAACACTGTAGGGGGTGAACAATGCATAGAATAAAAGGTGTGAACAGTACAGGGGATTACATGTTTAAACAATATAGAGGGATTACAGCCTGAATATGTGGTGAGAACCATGCAGGGGGCCAGTTAATCTCAGTACTAATACCATTTAAAGTTTACACAAGGGTAAACCATCAAAGCAGCCAGACAGGTGGGGGGCCACACAGAGGGGGGTCGCGGGCCGCCAGTTGGACAGCACTGCTTTACACCATTCACAAACTTTATCTTGCTGAGCTTGGTATTAACACAAAATAAAGCAATTTCGGAGTGTTTCTTGATTAAAAATAGCAACATTGATTTATGCTTGTTTAACTCATTGGTTAGTGATCGTGTAAGCTCAACTACAAAAATAATAAATCTATAATTCTCTAATATATATTTTTAACAGGCTTCCCATCCACTTCTAACCAGAATTGTGTGTTGCATTATATAATCATTGCACAGATCAGAATGTCTTTTTTTTTGTTTTATTATTGATTTAACATTATTATTATCACCACCACATATTTATAAAGTGCCAACCTATTCCACAGCACTGTACAATAAATGGATTTATACATTAAAGATACAACTTTACATACAAAAACAGCCAATAATTGATATAAACGGTAAAGAAAACCCTGCCCAAAAGAGCTTACAGTCTAAAATATATATTTCCTTTTTTTGCAGGAGGATATTGAATGCCCAACAAAACTTACAGTTGCTAAAGAATCAGCATTGGATGGAAACCTAAGGGATAATTTATACACACCAGATGACCTGTCTTCTGATGAGGAATATTGTGTGCAAGAAAGTAGGACTTCACGTCTAAAAAAATCTGGAATGAAGCGTATAGATAACATTAAGATGGCATTTTCAAAAGAAAACATGCAGAAAACTAAGCAAAACTTTGGAAACAAAGTCAACAGGATACGCACAAGGATTGTAACTCCAGAAAGAAGAGAAAGAATAAGGCAGTCTGGGGAGAGGCTGAAAAAGTCTGGAGAAAGGTTCAAACAATCAATAGTAAAAGCAGCACCCAAAAAAGATGCCTTTAAAATTAACATTAAAAAGAAGGGGAAACAGAGAACCACAGCAGAAGGCCAGAAAGGTGGTAATGAGGATGAAGCAGACTCTGAAGAAGTTACTGCTAAACCTATCTCTGAGGAGGTCACCTACACAGAAGTAGTGACTGTGAAAAAGAAGAAAAAGAATGAAGAAAATGCTGAACTTCTGCTGTCCCAAGAGGATGAGAAACCAAGCCCTGTTCCACAAAAGCCAGAGAAGCCTTTGTTGAAAGTCGAAACAAAAGCAGAGTCAGATGAGACACCATTGGTAGACATAAATCTGTCACACTAAGGGAGACATTACAACCAATAATTCATAATGAGACCACATCATACTGACTCCCATGTTCAGAAAAGTGTATAGCTATCATGCAAACTATCAAATTAAGAAAAAATGATTGGATAGACTGAAGATATAATGTATTAGTGTTCTGTGCTTTAGATCTGTCATGGCAAGTTATAAAGTACATTTTGTATTGATGAAATCAAAGATGTGAACTTGAGTAAATAAAAATTAAGCAGTCAACTTTTAGGGGGAGATTTATTAATATTCAGGTTTGATTTTTTTTTTTTAACAATTCGAGTTTTTTTTGCACAAAAAAACTTGAATTTGAATTATTGTAAGTTTCTACAGAAGTCAATGGAAGTTGTCCTAGGCAAAGTCAAGCCATATATTCAAGTTTGTGAACTTGAAAAATTTGTGGTATTCAGGTTTTTTAATTCATTAATTAATTTTTTAAATAAGAGATCATTCGATATGTGTGTTTATTTGTTTTAGAAAAACAAACTTGAATTCACAAACTTGAAAATTAATAAACCCACTAAAGAGTGTGCTTGACAGTAAAGCTAATGTAAGTTTGTTTTTAAAATGACCATGGTTTCAAGGGGAATTGCCTTGTCATACATTATATTATGCTAAAGGAAGTTTTCATGGTAAGACTGCAATCAAGGATGAATTTTCATTTGGTCAAATCTGAATGAGGCCCTATGATATAACTAGCATGCTGATTTTGTGGACTTCGAAAGTTCCATATACTAATATATTTTTCATTGTTTTATAGTAATATATACATTTGTGCTGTGTTTATATTATAGCTTTATAGAAAGAAAACATACTATATTCTAATGTGGAAAAAATGGAAACACATAAGTAGTTGATGACAGTATTATTAGACTGTTGTTGGTTGTGTCTGCTGTATCAATACATTTAAGAACTGGATAAAATGTCTGAGTTTCTATATTTTATTCATTTACCATCAAAAGCTCTTGAAAAATGTTTTCATTCTTGAAAATGTCTTTCAAAAAATAGAAAATAAAAAGGAGAGATTTGAATAAGATTCAGAATCTTCTTTACAAGTACAAAATAAATAAAACTTTAAATATTTTAAACTGTATGCTTACAAATACTGGAATATTTTCTTCAATGATTTTTATTTGCATTTTAACTTAAACAGATTGCATATATGCTTAACCCTTTTACTGCCAACCGTTATGGTCAAAGCGGAACTTGTATTGCCAGACAGTTTTTGAACATTTTGCACTTTAAGTTTACCCAGGAAAACAATATATCATTTTTTTCAGGACAATCTAAGCTTTCAAAATATTGTAGAATGTTTTTGTAATTCCAATTCAGTAACAAGATATAGGCTTCTAAATGTGTAAAAATGAAAAATAAATCAAATTTTCCATAATATAAACACACATACCAGAAACAAAAATTATTTTATGCACAAAAATACAACTGATTTGGAAAGTCCCATGTCTCCTGAATGTGCCAATACCAAATATATATAGTTTTATGGAGATTTCTCACTTGTATAGGTCAAAAACTCCCAGCAGTACCTACAAGGAACACCGATCCCCCCAACAGACCTCGCATCATTCCTTACATTGATCCCCAAAGAGGGAAAAGACCCAACAATGTGCGCAAACTATAGGCCCATTGCCTTACTAAACACAGACCTAAAACTGTTCTCAAAAATTTTAGCTAACCGCTTAGCCCCCATCCTTACAAAAATGATCAATGCCGACCAAGTGGGTTTCATATTGGGCCGCCAAGCAGGAGACAATACGAGGAGGACAATAAACTTAATAGACATCTTGAATAGGCAGAAGAAGCAAGCCCTGATTCTAAGTCTAGATGCCCAGAAGGCGTTTGATCGCCTAGATTGGTCATACCTATTCGCTCTCCTCCAACACCTTAACCTACGAGGTCCCTACCTCCAGGCACTATGCTCTATACAGCACCCCAACTACCACTCTCAAATTGCCAGGCCATTCCAACACCCCCATACGTATATACAACGGCACGAGACAAGGGTGCCCACTCTCGCCCCTTCTCTATGCCCTCAGCATAGAACCCCTAGCAGCCAATATCCGCAACCACCCAGATATCAAAGGGGTAGAAATGGGCACAGACCACTATAAAATTGCCCTTTTTGCGGACGATGTACTTCTCACTCTCACAAACCCTCAGATTTCGCTCCCATCCCTACACAAACTGCTGGAAACATATAGCACCCTCTCTGGCTACAAAATTAATGTGACTAAAACAGAGGCACTCCCGCTACATATCCCTCCCCTAACACTGGAGGCCCTGAAATCCACTTTTAAGTACAACTGGAAGAAAGAATATATATCATATCTGGGAACACGCATTACCCCTAGATACGAAACTCTTTACAGCCAAAACTTTCTCCCCTTATTACATGAGGTCAAGTCCAAGCTCCAAAAATGGGCAGAATACCCAATATCCTGGTTTGGCAAGATAGCCTCAATAAAAATGTCTATTCTCCCAAAATTTCTCTATCTTTTTGAAACGTTACCTGTTTGTGTCCCCCCCACGACTTTTAAAGCCACTCAAGCTATGCTCCATAACTTCATCTGGGGGAAAAAGAGGCATAGAATAAATAAAAGGACACTTACCTCCCCAACTAAGTTAGGTGGCCTGGGCGTTCCAGACCTCCAGCAGTACTACAGAGCAGCCCACATTCGCCAGATACTGGCATGGTCAAGGTGGTCCTCAAATATTGTATGGGCTAACATTGAAACAAGCCAGTTTAAACCCTATCATCCAAACGCCTGGATATGGTCCACCTTAGGGAAAGATAAACCAAAGATAGCAATGCTCAAATCTACAGAGCACACCTTAAAACTCTGGTGGAAACTTAGATTCAAATTTAAATTGGCATCACCTGCATCCGTACTACTCTCCCACCTGGGAAACCCAAGGTTTCAACCAGCACTACCCTTGCAATACCTACAGAGATGGATGGATACCCCTTTTTTTGCCTTAAGAGACATGACAGACCACCTGAGAGGCGGGTTTCTCTCACGAGAGACCCTGAACGACAAAGCCCCCGGCCTAACTCTAGCCTGGTATGAGTACCTACAGCTAAAACATTTCTTTAAGCCTACGCTGTCAATCGGTAGAAGGGACCCCCTTCTACCCTTTGAACGCTTGGCAGCCCACGGCCTCCCCCAAAGAGGCCTGATCTCCGCTATTTACAAAATGTTAGTTAATCCCTTCACAGAGGAGAACTATAAACACAACTATATGCACAAATGGGAGACTTGCATAGGCAGAGAACTTGAGGAAACTGAATGGGAATCCATATGGGACAATATGAAACGAGGCATTACATGTGTAAAGCAACAAGAAAACATTTATAAAATAGTCATGTTTTGGTACCATACGCCAGCCAAACTCCATGCATTATTCCCGGAAACAACACAAAATTGCTGGAGGGAATGCGGGCAACCTGGAGACTTACCTCACATCTTCTGGCACTGTCCCTTGATACAACCATACTGGGACAAAGTTCTGGCACTACTACGCCAGATCACGCATGCACCCCTAGAAAAGGACATTACCACCTTACTTCTGGGAAAGCCATACAAACAACTAACAAAACATACACAGAAACTTGTCAACCAGATACTCTCGGTGGCCCGCATTTCCATTGCAGCCAAATGGAAGACAACCGCTATCCCCTCACTCTCAGAAGTAAAACAAAAAATCAATTACAACAAACAATTTGAATACAATCTAGCCCGGCTACAAAATAGAACCCCACTGTGGGTAAAAATATGGTCACCCTGGGACCTACTCGCACAGCCAACACAAACTTAAACTTGAGTACCTCCCCCCTTTTCACCCATACATTTCCCACTCAGTGTCCTCTTT
This sequence comes from Xenopus tropicalis, assembly GCF_000004195.4. NCBI lineage: Eukaryota > Metazoa > Chordata > Amphibia > Anura > Pipidae > Xenopus > Xenopus tropicalis. Next base: position 76,516,089 of record NC_030682.2, on the reverse strand, counting down.
CTCCTTCTCCCTTCACCTCAATGCACGACTGTAATAGACGACAACTGTATAATCAAGGATACAATATGTTCTATTATGCCCTGTCCACCTGTGGATGTGAAATTGCTAACCCCCTCCTTTCTTCCTTTCTGTACCCCCCAAACTTCCTAATAAAAATTGTAAGTTACAAAAAAAAAAGAACGACAGACGACAAAGATATAACCAATGGTATAAAATGCTTTATTGTAATTTGCAAACTGTAATTTGTTCATTTGTATAAGTGAAATTGCTAACCCTTCCCTTCTATTCTGTACCCCCCAAACTTTTCAATAAAAATTGTAAGTTACAAAAAAAAAAAAACTCCCAGCAGTACTCTACCAAGTTTCCAAAGCACTGCTCCAGAAAGCTGCATACTTTACATTTTAAGGCCAAATATTCCACTAACAGAAGGTTTATCCCAGAAAATTATACATTTTTGGAAAGAACAGAGTAGGCATAACTGTCTGTCTACTCCAAACTATCAAGTTGCAATGTTCAAAGGTGCAAAGTTTCGCGTAAGTTTTAACGCTACGAAAAAAGCGCAACTTTTTGCGCAAGTTTTAACGCTACGAAAAATCGCCAGATTTTACGCAACTTTCGTAATGGCTACGAAAAACTCGCGTTTTTAAGCAAAAATCGTATTGGTAACGAAAAATTCGTAAAGAAGCCGAAAAAATCGCAACAAATACGAAAAAATCGCAAAATACCGATCATTACGAAAAAAACGCAATCGGACTCATTTCGACCCGTTCGTGGGTAAGTAAATCAGCCCCTAAGTATGACGTTTATAGTAATTAAATATTTTGACAACAGCTGTAACTTCTAGACTATTTTCATATCTTTTTTAAAGCAAAAAAGTAGCTTTGTTGTTATTACTGACCATGCAGCACACTAAAGAGCTTTCTAAGCATACTAAGCATACTAAGCTGTGCTTTCTACTAACCACTGAGCAGGTGTAAAGAGTTATTGTATTTCCTAACTCTGGAGGGGCAGATCATTCCATAGTCATTGAGAAAAGTGGACACTCTAGGGTTTTATATCAAATAATTTATTTTATTTGAGATGTTTCTTTGATGTGAAAAGCAGCTGTATGTAGAGCTGTATCCTAATATATATAAATGTCAGCATAGATTATCACACAGAAAGAACAAGTAAATAATCTAAGATAAGATGAGTCTGCACACACTGAAAACAATACAGTGTTTAAATAAGAAGAAATATATTAGTCAGCATATATTGTTAACCAGTAAGTGTTACAAGTATACGTCTTAGGCCATAAAGGGGCCCCTGGTGAAGAGTAGTTTTGAGAATTGTTGGACCCAACAATTCTCAAAACTACTCTTCACCAGGGGCCCCTTTATGGCCTAAGACGTATACTTGTTTTGTTGAATAAAAAGCCCACTCTACTATCTACATATCCAACTTTTGCTCACACTTTGATCTAGTGCTCTAGATAAAGAGAATGTTTTTTTCCCCAGTTGTTTCTTTAGTTACACATGTATTTATAAGGAGAAAGGTGATAATGTTCGTTTTATATTGTATAAAATTGTATATTAGGTGCTATGATTTCTCATCAAGGGTTTTCTTTTTAGCTTAGTGCATTACTGCTTACAACATATGCTGAATCCATTTGTTCTTACTGTATATTAATATTATATTGTCAGTGTTTGCTGTCAAAGTGGCAGCAGATATTTACTCCAATATGAATCACTCTGTGTTGCTAGTTTGTTTTATAAAACATGGTTCCTCATTGGTCAACCATGTTGTATTCCAGAAATCCTGCAGGTACCACCCTCTGAGTAGATATGGCTTTTGCTTTCAACCATGTTCTACTTATTACAATGTTTAGAGAATACCAACAATCTATCTATAATTTAGAGTTTCAAAGTACTCTATTATTTCCACCAAAAGGTGGCATGTTCCCTAGGATTAAATAACAAAGAACCAAAGTATCATCTGCAGATTTACAATGACCCTAATCATGGCATGTTCCAAAGTTGGGTACAGAGTACAAAAGAAACCTATCCGCAGATAAAAGTGAAACAAAAGGTTACCAAAGTATGAACAGGATAACTTATACATAACTTATACGCAACAGATGAAATACATGAAAAAATAGGAACATTTGATGTGGGACAAATAAAACATTATTGACCCTTTACCTCTTTGAAATGGTTTGATATATTAACAGGGATAATCTGTTGTTCTGTGCTGTGACCAGTCAGTAATCACATTGATATTCACATTTAGTACCTGATAAATAAGGTCAGCTACAAGCTATAAAACAACTTTTGTTGTAATGGATTCATGCAAAAAACCTTTAAGTACAAAGTACATGAGAAAGAAAATAAACAATTGGGTTTGAAATGGATATGTATCCCTGAATTTAATTTCATTAGCCATTCAAGAGCTTCTGCTAATTTCCCCTGTACCTCTAATCTCTGTGTTTAATGAGCTTTATTCCAGTGAGACTGAAGAGCTGCGAGTAAATGTAACAGTTTTTCATATCTGAAATTGATGGGAATGTACGGAAACATATCCTTTTCCCAATTCCTACAGTTGAAGGGATTACCAGTTGCATCTTTGTGCTTTCTGACAGCTCTCTTTATAGCAAGCTGATATGGGCACTACAAATATAGCAGGACAGCATATACTTTAGTGCAACAGGGGGATAGGTGATTTATTGGAAAGGAAAGAACATTCATGAATACATGGAAGGCTGACAGCTCTACCTCCTATACAGACATGAAATGAAGCAGTCATGCTGCCTTCATTCTAAGCTTTATTAGATTTCTTGGGTCTGCTAATCGTGCTGTACTGACCCTTTTTCTTTCAAGGGCAAAGCAGCAATAACAAATTTTCTGCCTTTCTGTACTAAATAGAATTTCTTTCACTGGGCTGTTCTTTGCAAAAAGAGGGCTAAATGCCTCAAGGGTCACTAAATTTCAACTTTATTCTCAGAACTGCCAGTAATATTCACAAATATAAAATATAGATATTGAAATATAGATTTCATTGTGCGTAACAATAAAAGCAGCAATACATATCAAATGCTACAATAGCAATATATTAACCAGGGGCTAAATTTGCAACCATTAATTTGGCTTTTAAATACTTCTAATGCAGAATAGCTGCACTGATTACTGTAACAAGCATTAAACAGTATGTACTGAAGGAATACTCTACCTCCACTCCAGGGCCAAGACAGAAAAAGCTGGCAGGTTTGTTAATATGCTAAATGACAACTTTTTATTTTAGGCTGTTCAAGGGAACAGTGATCATGTGGTCCATGTGGCCTTCTTTGAGATAAAGCTGCAGAGACAACTCTATAAGGGAGTAACTAAAACACTAAATTTTAGACTTATAGACTTTGCTAGAATAAGGGCATCTCTGCAATGTATAATTTGGAAAGGTCTTTCCCAGGGTTAAACACAGAAGGAAAATAGAATATCATTAAAATATTGTATACAGGTCAGTATATTCCCCTTGTAAGCAAGGAAAGACACTGCAAAGCCAAACATTTATGGTTGAATAAAAGTGTTAGTGTCAAGGTTGGTAAGAAAAAAATGTGCTTTTTTTATTTGTTTATTTATTTATTATTAATTTGATAATTACAACAAACATTGAGAATACAAACAAAATCCCAACAAGGATTAATAAAGTACATAAAATAAACAATACAGTAGATCAGTTTTTACAATTCACTAGGAATGAAAAAATAATGATGGAATAACAAAGATTGCTATTAAATATATATCTAAGATTAAGGGGCACATTTACTAACCCACGAACGGGCCGAATGCGTCCGATTGCGTTTTTTTCGTAAGGATCGGTATTTTGCGATTTTTTCGGAAAATTGACGCGACTTTTTCGTTAGTAATACGATTTTTGCGAAAAAACGCGAGTTTTTCGTAGCCATTCCGAAAGTTGCGCAAAATCTGGCGATTTTTTTCGTAGCGTTAAAACTTGCGCAAAAAGTTGCGATTTTTGTAGCGTTAAAACTTGCGCGATTTTTCGCACGATTCACTATAAGCATACTCGCGCTTTTTTACGCGCGGTACTTCAATGCGATAAATAGCGCGGTATTTTCCGCATGCAGGCTATTTATCGCATGCGCTAATTGTAACAATCGGCAGCATAAAAATGGCGACATTTTGCCCTGGGAGAGCACAGAGTGCTAGAGAGGTGCTGTATAAAAGTTTATTTGCAAAAAACCCCCCCAAAAATTATAAAAATCTAAGTAAGAAAAAAAAAGAAGTGCTAGAGATAATAAAATGGGGGGGGGGGGCATTTAAGAATATTTAGCCAAATACTTAGGGGTCTGTTTGCTAAAGTGGCTTAAATTAAGTGGGAGATTTTACACACAGAATAAATGGCAAATATGTTATGGGCACTTTATTAAATTGCAATTATTCTGGCAACAAAAAATTGGATTGGCAGTTATCCCACTCGCCAGAAAATACGCTACGTACTTTTATTTAAAATAAAAAAAAGGGGGGGGGGAAACTTAGGGCTTGCTGCCCTTGAGTTCCCTCATGTCCTGCTGCAGCTCGGCCACCTGGGCCTTCAGAGTTTCCAGGTCCTCCTGCATTGACCGAAGTGTGGGGTCAGTCCTCCCAGGTGTTGTTTGGGTTCCCACATCTTCGGTCTGGCGTGATGGACCCTCATCAGCAGGAGAACCTGGTGCCCAGCGCTTGGCCTGGGGAGAGTGTTGGGCCTGGGGGGAAAGTGGGGGGAAACTGGGGGAGAAATCAAGGGGGGGAGTGTCTGGGGCCTCGGGGGACCCTGGGGCCTCGGGGGCCTCTTCAGCCTCGGGGGCCTGGCAGTCTGCTGGGTCCTCGGGGGCCTGGATGGCTGCTGGGGCCTGTGGGGCCTGGATGGGTCCTGGGGCCTCTGCTCGGGCCTCGGGGGCCTCTGCTCGGGCCTCGGGGGCCGCAGGTCGGGCCTCGGGGGCCATTTGTTGGGCCTTGGGGGCCGCAGGTCGGGCCTCGGGGGCCGGTAGAGGCTGGAGGGCCTGGGGTTGGGCCTGGGGAGGAGGCGCCAGCTGAAGTTCTGTAAAATAATATTGCAAGATGTTATTTTGTGTAATATATTATATATATATACATTCATACACCATCATAAATAACGGGGCCCCTCACAACAACATTTTTTGGGCCCCCCTCCTCCCACGCCCCCAATGGCCCCTCCCCCTGTGAACCCTCACATCAATACAAAGGACACACAGACATTGTTAGCCAGGGCCCCCTAAAACATTCGTAGCCCTTCCCCAAATGACTCATACTATGGGCCGCTCCCTGCTGCTTCCCCCCTGCTTTAAACTTATTTATGCATATGTATTTGAAAATAGATGTGTATATATATATACAATAGGAAGTGCTGGGAAGCTGCACACCATAAGGAACAATAATACCCGGGTGGCTGTGGCAAAACAAAATCTAGACAGGCATGGGGTGACAGCACACACAGGATTTTGACAAGGAGTCACAAAGATGTGAAATAATATTCAGAGGTTTATTGTGAGCAACGTTTCAGTTCCTCACTGGCATTATGGTTGGACGTGATGGACGTATGTCTTTTTTCAACCCAACTTACTATGTTACTATGTTACTTTCATCATCCCTGACATTTCTTACATTTGTACCTTTAGTTCAAATTACTTGCTAAATCTTTTACTGAACGTATACTGTAAAAGCATAATAAAGTACAATAATTACCTTCCGCAATTTCAGCGACCAGTTCTGGGCTCCTGCGCTTAAGGTCGGACCACAGCCGCTGGAGCTGGTGGAGGCCCACATCAAGGGCAAACCCGGCGAGCAAACCCTCTCTTAGCTCGGCCAGGATTGCCCTCTTCCTCTCGTGGACCCCTAAGTCCCCCGGCGGTGGGTGGTCATATCCTGCACGCAGGAGCACGCTGATAATATAGCGCCTCTCCCCTGGTAGCAAGTCAGAAACCCCAGGCATCTCCTCTCAGTTTGGCTGAATGACACAAAATGGCCCCAAGTCGCACATGTCACGAGATTACAAAATCGCCACAAAATGTCCGCAATTGGCGAGATTACAAAGTCGCGAAAAAAAATATCGCCAAAATATACATAGTAATGTATTTTGCGTGAAAAAAATATTCGCCGCTACAGTACAGTATATTTTGGCGACAACATATTCACCGCTATAGTACTGTATATTAGTAGCGAAATTCCATACATGCCAAGACTTTAGTAAAATTGAGTAAAAAGACACATACTTGAATAAATAACACTGTAAGTCCATATTTTATTGCAAAAAAATCATTTACTGTACTTTTGTATAATTTTTCGCCTGCCTGTAGTAGGTGTTAATTTTCGCATAGCCGAATGCGATATTTAGCGCGCAAAAGATATAGTGAATCATGCGATAGTATTCTTTTCAGTGCGGAAATTAACGCATGCGCTAAAACTTGTGCGAGAAATAACCATGCGAAAATGGCGATTTTTCGCACGCGATAATACTATGGTGAATCGTGCGCAAATTATTTTGCGTTTTTTACTAAAGTAAAGTGCGATAATTTTTATCGCACTTTACTTTAGTGAATCAGGCTCTTTAAGTTTTAATGCTACGAAAAAGGCGCAACTTTTCGCGCAAGTTTTAACGCTACGAAAAAATCGCCAGATTTTGCGCTACTTTCGGAATGGCTACGAAAAACTCGCGTTTTTTCGCGCAAATCGTATTGGTAACGAAAAAGTCGCGACAATTTCCAAAAAGTCGTAAAGACTCCGAAAAAATCGCAAAAAATACGAAAAAGTCGCAAAATGTTCGTTTTCCAATCGGAATTTTTCCAATTCGGATTCGAATTCGTGTCTTAGTAAATCAGCCCCTAAGACTAGATATAGTAATTTTTGTTACAACTGAACAGGCTAGTAAGAGTTTGTAAGCATTTATGGAATTATGGTACTTAAAGAAATGAGTCCAAATTGGATCTATCCTTAGGAGAAAGGGTATTTATATGAAGTTTCCATTTAGTCAAGTATCTTGTACTTTGAAAGCAATGACTTAATTTGTACATAAAACTTGTAGCTCAGTAATGACTTCCGATATAAAAGGGTGATTTGAATCTATCCATTTCATGAAGATAATCCTCTTTGCTTTAATATATACTTTAATATAAGATTAAAGTAGGTGATGGAACGGGAAATGTTTCCGAATTTAGGTTGAAGTAGATGAGATACTTGCATTGAGTCTTCTGAGAAGTTTAGTAGGGCAGATTTTGAAGTCAGGTGGTATTTAGAGTCTAAAGTACATTTTAGATGGCTCTCAATGGTCTTTCCAAAAACTATTGATAAGAGGACAACCCCATAATAGATGAATTATATTTGGAAGCAGTGTGCTACATTTGGGACATTTATTAAGGAAATTCTTATTCTTTGAGTCAAAATTTAAACCTTTATACACTAGTTGAATAAGTCTATAATTTAGTTCCCTCCAGACTTCTTTATTAATGAGTTTTTCAAAATGTTTTATACAATTGGTTAAGACTTCCGGAGAAATTTCCGTATGAAGATAGGTAGACCATTTTTTTGCAGTCAAATCCAGTGGATGAGATTTGAGACTTGGGTTATTCCATATTAAAGTTTGTATAGTCCTGATTCTATTATAGGATTGAGAGGCCATAAGTTTATCCAGAGCAGTAGCAAGAAGTGGGTTATAATTTGATAAGGAATCTAGATGGATATGTGTTGAAACCAATGAGCTATTTAGAGATAATGTAATTATTCTTTTTCAGAAATTTGAAATGTATTGTTGAAGTCTTTCCAATCAAGAATTTTATTAAGATGGTGAAATAATGTTTTTGATATGTTGTATTCCTTTTTGTTTCCATATGGTAGACATAGGAGGATAATATGAGCTTGAGAGTGTAGAAACCTTTACTAGAGGTAGGTATGGAGCCAAGATATAACTAGATTTGTATGACATGCAAACGTATCTCTAAATAAAGGATTTTCTTTCATTTCAGCAGGTTGAAATTTTTTTGTGTATTAGTTCCAAAATGTTAAGAATTAGTCATAAGTTTCAGGGGCAGATTCGTAAATTTACCCTTCTCTGAAAACCATTCTACAATGTAATGAGTTAGAGCTGAAAGATTAAAGGATCAAGACCACCATAAGATTTAGGATAGTTAAATGCTATTTTGGGAATTTTACCTTTCCAGAGGAATTCTAGGAGGGCTGACTTTAGCTTATTGATATCTTTATGTTTAATAAAGAGAGGTAGATTTATGAGAGTATAAATACATTTTGGAAAGATCATTATTTTGTAAAATGCTATTCTTCCTTTCAGGTTCAATGGGATATTTTTCCATTTTTGACAAAGAGAAATTATGTTTTTTAACACAGGTAGATAAATTAAGGAGTAAAGCCTTTGCAGCTCTGCCGGTAAATATATTCCAAGATATTTAATACTTGAAAGAATTTTGCCAATTCCTAATTACTTTAGGATATTTGGTGAAGTATGACCATGTACATCCATAAGTACAGATTTGTTTAGGTGTATTTGAAATCTAGAGATGACCTCATAATGTTGGATAATAGAAAATATGTTGGTAAGGTTTTTATTTGGTTCCTTAACAAACAGAAATAAGTCATCAGCAAAAGGTGTTTGTTGAACTTTTACTCTATTTATTGATAAGATGGGCAAGGAATCAGCAATCTTTAGTGTTCTAATTAATGGTTCCAAGGACAGGTCGAATAATAGGGGTGATAAAGGACAACCCTGTCTGGTTCCTCTTTTCAAATATATTAGTTTTGAGAGTTCTCCTGCTGCCAATATCTGAGTAGTTGGGGCTGAATATAATAAATGTATAATTTCAATAAAAGGACCTTGAAAACCAAAAGCTTCTAAAGAGTTAAATAGGTGGTCCTAGCAAATATTGTCGAAAGCTTTCTCTGCATCAATTCCCACCAATGAGATTAGAATTTTATTAGTTTTGGCTGAGTAGATGACTTTAATTAGGGTTCTTGTGTTTTTAGTTCTTGATGTCCCCTTGACGAATCCACTTTGTTCCGGGGAGATGAGCTTTGGGATGACTACAGAAAGTTGGTTTGCAATAATTTTTGTCAGTATCCTCACATCCTGGTTGATCAGAGCAATGGGTCTGTACAAGGATGTAATGGTTGGATCCATTCCTTGTTTGAGCAGTGCTGAAGTATATGAATTGACGGGGGGTAAAATTTGCTTTTTATTAATGATGAAATTATATAAATCTGTAAGAAAAGGTGACATTTCATTCATTAAACATTTATAGAAAGGTCCAGATAGACCATCTGGTCCTCCAGCTTTGTATTTCTTCAGGGATGATATTGTGAATCTTACTTCTTGTTCTGTAATTGGAGAGTTTACATTTTTCTGATCTGCTTGAGATATCTTGGGAAAAATTATGTTGTTAAAAAATGTCTGTCTCAACTTACTATTAGAATTAGTAGGGGAATATAAGGTCTTGTAATATTTCCTTAAGGCCTCTGCAATCTCCAATGGGTTATGAGTAATTTTAACATCAATTGTTCTGATGATCTGAATTGATATTAATTTTATTTGACTTTGACCAATTTTTTGTCATATTGGCTAGGAGTTTATTAGCTTTGTTGCCCAAGTTAATGTATTTGGACTTTACATAGCTCTGGTTAATAGTATCTTTAATGGATAGCCAGGATTTGAGTTCCTTTATGGAATTTTTAAATTCCTCACGGTTGTCTGGAGATGGGATTGATGTGAAAGCAATGTAGGCTTCTTTTTGTTTATTGCTAAGATCCAGCATTCTTGAGTTCATTTTTCTAGTAAATTGTGATCTGAATGAAGTGATTTCTCCTCTGATGTATGTATTGTATGTATGTATAACTTTATTTATAAAGCGCCACAAGGTTACGCAGTGCTGTACAATCTAACAAAATACAAAATAAATAAATACAATAAATATATATAAATGCACAGGGAATAAGTGCCATGTGGTATGAGACACAGTAGGAAGGCGGTCCCTGCCCCGTAGAGCTTACAATCTAAGTGATGAATGAGAGAGAGTTGGATTGTTGAGGTGAATTGCATTATCCTTTAAGAAGATTTTCCATTATCTTTGAGCATTTGCTGAAAATCAGATATGGACGCTAAGAATACTGGAAATTTCCAAGGAATGTAGGATTTGGAAATAAAGTTATCTGTAATTGTTATACGTATAGGAGAATGGTCTGAGTAGGCAAAATTCTCTATAGTTACATCTGAAACCTGGGTTAGTAAGTTGGTAGAAGTGAGTAGATAGTCTATTCTTGTCCCCGTTACGTGGGAATGACAGTAGAAGGTGAATTCTTTGCTATATGGATTCAGAATTCTCCCGACATCATTCAGGTTTCTAGTAGATCAGAGAATAATTTTGATTTGCTATGAGAAGGATTAGTGGATATACCACATTTGTCCAAAGATCATAAATGTAATTCGTTAAAATCACCACCCACTGTCACATTAAAAGAATTCAAAGAATTAATTCTGTGAATTATATCTCAATAGAATTCAAGTTTATTTTTTGGGGCTTAAACAGAGCAGATATTTCATGACTGGTTCTGGAGAAAAATTTCTGCATGAATAAATCTACCAGAATTGTCCCTAGATGTATTTATTAGTTGGAAATTTAGTTTTCTGTTAAATAAAATTGAAACACCTCCTTTTTTGTTAATTGCAGGGGAATATACTGTATATTTTTAGCAACCCAAAAAGAACATAGTTTCTGGTTTTCTTCATCATTTAGGTGTGTTTCCTGTAGGAGTGCAATATCCATATCATATTTTTTTAGTTCTTGTAAAATTCTTTTACGTTTTATCGGTGAATTGATACCATTAACGTTCCATGAGATCATTTTGATGTTATCCATACTGAAAGAATGCTGTGTACAAAACCAGAGACATCAAAATTGGATTAGCCTTATCTAGATAGTTATCAATAATAACAGTAAATAACAATATTAGGAAAAACATATATTGATAGAACATCATAAAATAACAATTCAAGTAAGTGAATTGAATCACACAGCTTCACTTTTTTTCCTAAAGTGGAAAAAAGCCAAATAAACTTTATAAAAAATGTAACCAGTGAAACACTGCTCCTTACCCCCCCTCAGGCATATACCTGAATAATACATACAGTATAGATAAAATAAATGTTGTCTCCAAACAAAACACAGGTTAAGTCACCATCAGTGAATGATTATATGAGGGGATATTGTCTCCAAGGGGAGATCTGGACCTGGGCTGAGAAATGTGATTATTCCGGACCCTTTTTTTAAATGGACTTACTTCTAGAAATGTGACAGGTGTGAACTCTCTAGGTTAACTTTACTTTCAGCAATGAGTTGCCCCTTTGAATTAGAGAGAGACTTTGTCACCTGAGATGTAGGTTTTCCCAATTGTGTGGTTAAATCATATACAAGTTTCTCAGCTTCTTTAAAATCCTCAAAAGAATGCACACCCAATGACAGGAAAATTTTCAGAATGGCAGGATATAACAGTGCAAATCTCATGGTGAAATAGTATTTGACTCTTTTTTGAGAGAATAGTAGAGAAATCTTGAAACATTAAGATTTTGTCTTTTTCTAAATAAAGGTTTCTGGATGTTTTATTTGTCTGAAGGATTACAGATTTACCCGAATAGTCCAGGAATTTTACTAAGACTGTTCTCCGTTTCTGATGTGGAAAATCTTTCAATGGTCCCACTCTATGAGCTTTTTCTATTTTAAGGGTGTAATATCATTTGGGGCATTATGTTTTCTGATAAAAACACAGAGCAGAAATGGTTGTCATTTAAAATGATATTAAATCATTACTGTTCTCAATTCATTCAATTAATAAGAAAAAGTAGAAGTGTTAAGAATCACCCTATGTGGCTTAACTCTGAGGTAAAGAAGTTAATAGGGAAAAAAAGGAAAGCTTTTTAGAAATATAAGTCAGAGGGGACAGTAGCTGCGTTTAATGATTATAAACACTATAACAAGTGTTGTAAAACAGCAATCCGGAAGGCAAAGAAAGAAAATGAGGTGCGCATCGCGGCCGAGGCCAAGACTAACCCCCAAAAGTTTTTTAAGTATATTAATAGTAAAAAGATGCAGGTTGAGGGTGTGGCCCCATTGAGTTATAATAACAATATGGTTACAGCGGATACAGAAAAGGCAGATGTGCTTAACCAGTTCTTTTCTTCTGTGTATACAGTAGAGGAGCCAGTGGGCCAAGTTCCACCCAAAAGCTGCACTGTTGCCTCAGCTCCAACTACACAGTGGTTGACACAGGATATGGTGCTTAAAGGGTTACACACGATAAATGTAAACAAGGCACCTGGGCCAGATGGAATACACCCTCGGGTAGTGAGAGAGCTAGGGGCAGAATTACAGTGGCCCTTGTTTCTGATATTCTCAGACTCTCTTTCATCAGGTATGGTACCTAGGGATTGGAAGAAGGCGAATGTCATTCCCATATTTAAAAAGGGAGTAAGATCTCAGCCTGGCAATTATAGGCCTGTAAGTTTGACATCCGTGGTGGGCAAGTTATTTGAAGGCTTGTTAAGGGATCACATTCAAAATTATGTAGTGGAGAATGCCATTATGAGCAGTAATCAGCATGGCTTTATGAAGGACAGGTCATGTCAGACCAATTGAATTGCTTTATATGATGAGGTAAGTAAGAAGCTGGACAGTGGGGATGCAGTAGATATAATCTATTTGGATTTTGCCAAAGCATTTGATACCGTTCCCCACAAACGACTGCTTTCTAAGCTAAGGTCTATTGGTCTTAGTGAAGTCGTTTGCACATGGATAGAAAACTGGCTACAGGATCGGGTACAGAGGGTGGTTGTTAATGGCACATTCTCTACTTGGAGTAAGGTTCTCAGTGGGGTCCCTCAGGGTTCTGTACTGGGTCCACTTTTGTTTAACTTGTTCATAAATGACTTAGGGGAGGGTATTATGAGTAATGTATCAGTGTTTGCAGATGACACAAAACTCTGCAGACCAGTCAATTCTATCCAGGATGTGACATCCCTGCAGCAGGATCTTGACCAACTGGCAATCTGGGCAGCTAAGTGGCAGATGAGATTTAATGTGGATAAATGTAAGGTCATGCACCTGGGATGTAAAAATATGCAAGCCCCGTATACCCTTAATGGGACTGCACTAGGCAAATCCATAATGGAGAAGGACCTTGAAGTCCTTGTAGATAATAAACTTGGCTGTAGCAAGCAATGCCAGGCAGCAGCTGCAAGGGCAAACAAGGTTTTGAGCTGTATTAAAAGGGGTATAGATTCACGGGAGGAGGGGGTTATTCTTCCCCTTTACAGAGCAATGGTAAGGCCCCATCTAGAATATGCTGTTCAGTTTTGGTCTCCAGTGCTCAAACGGGACATTATTGAGTTAGAGAGGGTCCAGAGAAGGGCAACTAAGCTGGTAAAGGGTATGGAAAGTCTCAGTTATGAAGAAAGACTGGCCAAGTTGGGTCTGTTTACACTGGAGAAGAGGCGCTTAAGAGGTGACATGATAACTATGTATAAATATATAAAGGGATCATATAATAACCTTTCTAATGTTTTATTTACCAGTAGGTCCTTCCAACGGACACGAGGGCACCCACTTCGTTTAGAAGAAGGGAGGTTCCATTTAAACATTCGGAAAGGATTTTTTACAGTGAGAGCTGTGAAGTTGTGGAATTCCCTCCCAGAATCAGTCGTACTGGCTGATACATTATATAGCTTTAAGAAGGGGCTGGATGGATTCTTATAAAGTGAGGGAATACAGGGTTATGGGAGATAGCTCTTAGAATAAGTTGATCCAGGGACTGGTCCGATTGCCATCTTGGAGTCAGGAAGGAATTTTTTTCCCTCTGCGGCAAATTAGAGAGGCTTCAGATGGGTAGCCTTTCTCTGGATCAGCTACCAGTTTAGCCAGGTTATAGGTAGGCATTAAAGTTGAACATGATGGACGTCTCTTTTCAACCTAACTTACTATGTTACTATGTAATGAATTCCCAAAATTGGCAATTTTGATGAAATACCTGAAAATCTTATCAAACCTTCCACTTTTAAGCACCTTATCTCCCACATAACATTAGGTACCAAGAAAACACATTCTAAATATCAAAGCTAAGGGTCCACTGAACAGTTTGATGCCCATTGTGCATGGAAAATATTACCAAAGTATCTGGCATTTAGAGACCCCAAAAGGAAGTCTGTGCATACATATTTCATGGCATATAAATCAGGTGGTGTATATTTTGGTAGTAGAAATATATGTGGTAGAAGCAGCAAAAAGTTAGTTGACCCCAGAAAACCTCATATTGTCAAAAAATACATATTCTGCTGAATGTAAAATAGGTAAATGTGTCTTTGTATGGCAAATCATCAAACAGCAAAGCTAAATGTAGCAATTTTTATGTAATTTCTGAAAATTGTCTCAAAGCTTGCATTTTACCCCACATTTTGTAACTTACCAGCATGAAACATTCTAAATATGAACAACAGGGGCCTACTGAGCAGTTGATGCCAAATATGCATAGATTTGCCAAACTATGTGGGTATAGAGGCACCAAAATGAAATATAAGCTCCCGGTATGTGTATTATGTGCCATAAGACCTTCTAACAGTATGGAGACCCTAGAAAACCATATATTTTCCAAAAGCACACATTCTGATGAAACAAAAATGGGTAAATACATCTTCCTACTGCAAACTACTAAACTACAAAATTAAATGTTAAATACAGACTTGATTTACTCACATTCCAATACTCATTTAAGACAAGAGACAGATTTCTGGAGATTTAATCTTACCAGAAAATATCAGTGTTCTGGATCTGCTCAGTATGCCTGGGTCCTTTTCCCATTGGTCCCTGCTATAAGCCTTTTACTAAGGTTTTGGCTTACCTTGGGGTAAAATTTCTTGTTTAGTACATAGACCACCACTTGCCTCAGGTACTTCATCGCATTCAACTCCTGTGCTAAGGTGGGGTCCAAAGTTCCCATGTTTCCTCCTCTGGGAAACTAGGAAATAGGCAACCTGGCAGTAGTTACTTAGATAAGCTAGGAGTAAAGCACAGTATCCCAAAACCCAGAACAAAAGCTAAAGTCCCTGGTCTGAGCTCACTCTTCTGCTACTCGGGTGCCACCAGGACTTAATGTGAGAGAACCAAGGCAAATGTTCTGGCCAGGCATGGGAACCTAAGCGTACAAAATCGGAGGGAGGAGGCGTAGTCACAAACAGGCAAATGGTCAAAACCATACTGGCAGTGAGGTACAAATTCGAAATCCAAAAGCATGGTCAAAAATCAGGCAAAAAGGTCAGGTCAGGCAGCAATCGTCAGAAAACAGGATCAGGCAAGGTCAAACACGAAAATTCAGATAGAAAACACACCCAGGAATGTTAGAGCAACAGAACCTACGTTGGGGAAAGGAAACATGCGCAAGCACGCTTTAAATATTTGAATTTTCGCGCAGAGGGACGTTATTGTGCGCGTGTGTCATCTTAAAATGGACCCGCGGGCCTATTGCGCGCCCCTGTGAAGACGGCAGGCATCCATGCTGGGAAGACGCCAAGCGTCCCCGCCATCCCACTGAACCACCAGGGGCATTAACTATTTCACCACCTCTACATAAACCTGTACTAATATGCCCTATAAGTTCTCTAAGGGCTTTGTAACAGATCATCCATTCAGCTAGACTGATGAGACTTTCTCCTTGGCACTTTAAAGAACTTCTTAAAGGTGTCAAATAGAACAAAATCCGGTATTTTCTTGCATCCCTTAAACATTTCTAATTGCTGATTTTGATTATATATATCATTAGTACAGGTATGGGATCCATTATCCAGAAACCCGTTATCCAGAAAGTGCTGAAGTTCTGGAGTCCCATAGACTACCATAGACCAAATAATTTTAATTTTTAAAAATGTTAAGTTTTAGAAATTATTTCCCTTTTCTCTGTAATAATAAAACAGTACCTTGTACTTGATCCCAACAGATATATAATTAATCCTTATTGGGTGCAAAACAATCTTTTTGGTTTTATTTAATTGAATTTAAAATAAATTTAAATAATTTCAAATAAATGTAAATAATAGATTTTTTAGTAAACTTAAGTTAGGGAGATCCAAATTAAAGACCCCTTATCCGGAAAACCCAAGGTCCTGAGCATTCACTTTTTATGTGGTTGAAATACTGAACAAATTAACTGAAATCCAGAAGAACCAAAAATAATTTGTCTCATGGTAGCTTAAAGGAAAACTCAGGCTTAAAGGGATTCTTTCATGATTTTTATGGTGTACTTTTTATTTCTAAATTACACTGTTTACAAAGCCAATAATTCACTCTACCATTTAAAATTGTATTTGTGAACCAACAAATGTATTTTTTAATTATCTTTTTATTGAGTTTTAGTGCAGTTACAGAAGGTCCAGCTGAACATATGGCGTGTACAGAAGTATATTGTATCAATATCACATCTCATCAGATAACAATATAGCATATAAAAATTGCTCAAGTGGATATGCAAGGTCTCTGAGGTATTTTTCCAGATGGCATAATCTATAGCAGTATATTGTATGTATCTTTTATGTTTCAGAGTGTTGAGCAAACATTTGCCATTTGGCAGTGGGCCATTAGCCAGGTTAAATAAACAATTATAGTAAAGAAAACAGATAGAGAGAACGAAGCCAGATAAGGGGGGGTAGGGGAGGGAGTGGGTTGTATATACAAAACTGGGTAAAGGGGTGTGAGGGGTATAGGGATGGGGATACAGAAAGTGCTGTATGGAGGAGTCGTGAGGTAAGCACGTAAGAGGTGTACAAAACCATGAAGTTGTAGTAGTCCTTGATGAGCTTAGTGGGTTCGGTAAGGTAAGGGCTCAGAGGTCATTGAAGGTACGTACCTAAGGGTTGGAGGTCCAACCAGGCCCGCGCCTAGCCCAGACTTACTCATGTAAGTTATTGTGTTCCCATGTTTTGAGGGGGGATGCTTACCTGGTAGGAACCCTATGCAAGACATTGTTGCCTATAAGAGTCTGAGTTTGTGAATTCCCTCCAATAAAACCATTTGGTTCCGCTGCAGAATTGGATTTCAGCTCCTCAAATCTATGGATCTCTGCCACCTTGTGCAACCAATCCCTAACTGAAGGGCTTTTGGCCTTGTCTAACAGTATCGGGACTAGTGAGTTTCTGTATGCTTTGATTGAGGTGGGAGTGTCATGTAGAAGGATTGTTAAAGGAACAGTAACACCAAAAAATTAAAGTGTTTTAAAGTAATTAGAATATAATGTATTGTTGCCTTGCACTGGTAAAATTAGAGCGTTGGCTACAGAAACTCTACTATAGTTTATATAAATAAGCTGCTGTGTAGCCATGGAGGCAGCCATTAAAGCTGGAAAAAGGGAGAAAAGGCACAGGTTACATAGCAGATAACAGATAAGCTCTGTAGAATATAATGGGGTTTTATCTGTTATCTGCTACGTTACCTGCGCCTTTTCTCATTTGAATGGCTGCCCCCATAGCTACACAGCAGCATTGTTTATATAAACTATAGTTGTCCTTCTAAGGCTAACACACCAGTTGTAGCAGTGCAGGGCAACAGTACATTATACTGTAATTACTTTTATACACTTTCATATTTTGGTGTTACTCTTCCTTTAACAGAATGTCTGTAATTTCTATGTCCGTAATTGTTTTGATAGTGTCTTGTATTGTGGACCAATAAGGAGTTAGGGCTGGGCAGCTCCAGAATATGTGTGTGAGAGTACCTGGGTGTTTTCCGCATCTCCAGCAATTCAGGGATACAGCGCTATATATTTTATTTAGCTTTGTGGGATATCTATACCATTTGATGAGTATTTTATAGTTAAGTTCTTGTATTTTTGCACATTGGGAGGATGTGTCAGCTAAACATATCATTTTAGACCACTGAGTTTCATTTATGTTGATGTTAAGGTCTTCTTCCCATTTTTCTCTAAGGTATGCTGCAGGGTATGGTCTGAGACCTAGGATCTGTTTATAGAGGAGAGAGATTGCTCTTTAAGGGGCCCTGTTGCTAGACCAAATTAGTTCTATTTCAGTTGGTTCTGGTTTTGCTTTATGTGGTGGGAAAGAAGCTGGCTCATGAGCGTAGTTCCAGCTTCCATCTCTTGTAATTATCTAGATCTAGGCCTGGGGTAAATGCAGGGTTACCAAAAATAGGGAGGAGAGGAGTGGGCGCATTGCTCCATTTTCCTTTCTTGGATAGCAAGTATCTAGGGTGTATTTTAGTTTAGTGTCTGTCCTATCTCTATATATCCTTTCATTGAGAGGTTGCCACGGGGCTGCCCAGAGTGGGGTGACGGATGATTCCTGTTCTACTCTAGTCCATTGTTTGGAAGTTCTATGAAAGGACCAGTCCAGGCATCTGTTTATGATGGTTGCTTTATGATATCCTTCCCAGTCTTGGGGCACATAGTGTGGTCCTAGCCAGTCTCAGGATTTTGTTATTCCAGACAAATGATTTAGTTAGGGTGTTTAAGGTGCGGAATGTATTCCTGGGAGGAGAGTTGGGGATGGCCTGTGATAGCCTGATTCTAGATAGAAAACTTTCTATTGACAGAACAAATAGGTGTGGGGACAGTGGACAGCCTTGGAATGGTAGGGAGAGTTCTGTTTGGTGTAGCTCTGTTGAGGGGACCGATTCAGGGATTCCGCAAATGCTGAGGTTATTGCATTGTCCCCTGTTGTTTAGGTCCTCCATATGTTTTCTTAATAAGTAAATAAATCTGTGATGGTCGTTAATTCTGTGTATTATTTGATTGTGCAACTGCTCCCCTTTCTCGAGCCTGGTGTCAAGTTTGCTATACTTTTCACCTATGGCCCTTAGTTCAGATTTGATCTCAGCGGAGTCTGCCTTGTGTGATTCTTGTAGAGTTTTGGCCATAGACCATAAATCTTCCTTGGTTGGAAGGGCAGCAAGCAGAGATTGTAGGTCCACTGGTATAGAAGTGGTACTGTAGCCAGATGAGGTGGATCCGGTGGGGCTTGGGCTTGGGCTTCGGGCCCTATCCTCCTCCATCTTGGATTCTCAGGCATCAGGTCGGTGAGGGTTTTCTTAACCAAAAACGGGGACATTGTGCTCTGGGAGCTCTGCATGGAGTTCTGTGTAGGCTGCTATGTCTTTTTATGGTGTTTTCCCATGTTCAGAAGGCTGGGATAGCGCCTATATTAGCACTTCAGATTGCTTGAGGCTGGAGAAACAGAAACCTGCGTCCTTTCAGCACGCCATCCGGCCATGCCCCCCCCAAATGTATTTTTTTTTTAGTTGTAATATTGGTGTGTAGGCAGCCAACTCAGTGCATTGTGCCTGAATCTGAGCTTTCAGAAAGAGCCAGCGCTACACATTAGAACTGCTTTCAGGTAACCTATTGTTTCTCCAACTGCCATGTAACTGGAGGAGTCCCAAGCCAGACTTGGATTTCTTACTATTAAGAGCTATTCTGATATCTGCTGGGAGCTGCTATCTTGCTACCTTCCCATTGTTCTGCTGATCGGCTGCTGGGAAGAGGGTGATATCAATCCAACTTGCAGCACAGCTATAAAGTGTGACTGAAGTTTATCAGAGCACAGGTCACATGGCTGTAGCGCCCTGGGATGGCTAGCCCCACGTGAGATTTCAAAGAGATTTGCATTTTTTAAAAATGGATTTCAATGTAGGATTTTGCTGGAGACACTCTATTTAAAGGGGCTGTTCACCTTTAAAGAAATACTGAGACCAGAAATTAAACCTTTTTCACATCTATCATAACATTGTCTTTGCATGTTATTTATAATTTTTCCTTAAAAGTATTTGTCTTATGCTTTTACATTACCTATCTGATCCCCCATGTTCCCCTAAGAGGGGGCTGCCACATTTGGGCAGCAGGAGTCCATTAGAAGCTATAACTGAGATGAGGCTGATATGGGACAGTCAGGTTGGCAAAACAGTCAGGTTTAGGAACTTCAAGTAACAACTAGAAAGGGAAGTTTGAGAACAAACTTCATGTTGGTTTGAAAAACGTTAAGTCGCTGAATGAAATCTGATCTATTGTTGGCTCCACCTGCTTTTTCTAACCTTGGACCTCAGTTATATAGTAAAAACCACTTTGCAAAGTTTGGGGACCCTGGTTTTAATAGTGTCTGAATGGCAGCAATTTAAATTTCGCCACTGAAAGTCAATGGAGCGACTGATTGGACGTTGGTGGCTCACAAGGTTTTGAGCTGTATTAAAAGGGGTATAGATTCACAGGAGGATGGGGGTGTTATTCTTCCCCTTTAGAGAGCGCTGGTAAGGCCCCATCTAGAATATACTGTTCAGTTTTGGTCTCCAGTGCTCAAAGGGGACATGATTGAATTAGAGAGGGTCCAGAGAAGAGCAACTAAGCTGGTAAAGGGTATGGAAAGTCTCAGTTATGAAGAAAGATTGGCCAAGTTGGGTCTGTTTACACTGGAGAAGAGGCACGTAAGAGGTGATATGATAACTATGTATAAATATATAAGGGGATCATATAATAACCTCTCTAATGCTTTATTTACCAGAAGATCCTTCCAACTGACATGAGGGCACCCACACCTTTTAGAAGAAGGGAGGTTCCGTTTAAATATTCTAAAAGGATTTTTTACTGTGAAAGCTGTGAAGTTGTGGAATTCCCTCCCCAAATCAGTCATGCCGGCTGATACATTATATAGCTTTAAGAAGGGGCTGGATGGATTCTTAGCAAGTGAGGGAATACAGGGTTATGGGAGATAGCTCTTAGAATATGTTGATCCATGGATTGGTCCGATTGCCATCTTGGAGTCAGGAAGGAATTTTTTCTCCTCTGGGCAAATTAGAGAGGCTTCAGATGGGGTTTCCTGCCTTCCTCTGGATCAACTAGAAGTTAGGAAGGTTATATATAGGCATTATGGTTGAACGTGATGGACGGATGTCTTTTTTCAACCTAACTTACTATGTTACTATGTAATAGGAGGCTAGATGGCTTTTTAGCAAGTGAGGGAATACAGGGTTATAGCAGGTAGCTCTTAGTACAAGTTGATCCAGGGACTGGTCCGATTGCTATCTTGGAGTCAGGAAGGAATTTTTTCCCCTCTGCGGCAAATTAGAGAGGCTTCAGATGGGGTTTTTGCCTTCCTCTGGATCAACTAGTAGTTAGGCAGGTTAAATATAGGCATTATGGTTGAACATGATGGACCTACATCTTTTTTCGACCTAACTTACTAATAGATAAAGAACGGCAGCCATTTAAATTTAAACCAATAAAAGTCAGTAGGTAAATTATGATTGGTGGGTGTGCCCACTTTTTCTAACCCTGAGTCACCCAGTGACAAACAGTGGGCACCCTGGCATAAATAGTGTGAGAATGACAGCATTTTACATTTAAACCAATAAAATTAAATGGATGAAATCTGATTGACTGTTAGTGGTCCAACCCACTTTTCCTATTTTTGAACTGCAATCCCCCAGTGACCAACTTTGCAACGTTTGGGGACTCAGGCATAAAAATTGTGGGACTGACAGTATATTACACTTTTCCATTAAAAGTAAATAGGTGAAATGTGATTGGCTGTTGGTGGCTATGCCCACTTTTTCTGACTTTGAACTACAAATACCCAGTGACTAGCTTTGGAAAGTTTAACTTTTTCTAACCCTGAATACGTGGTCAGGCAGTGACTGACTGTGCAAAGTTTGGGAACCCTGACATAAATAGTGTAACAGAGGCAGCATTTTCAATTTAAACAAAAAAAAAAATCAATAGGTGAACTCTGATTGGCTGTTGTTGGCCCCACCCACTTTTCTTGGAATGTAGTCACCCAGTGACAAACTGGGCAAAGTTTGGGGACCCTGACATTAAACATGTGAGAAAGGCAGCAGTTAAAATTTCCCCACTGAAAACAATGAAAGAAATGTGATTTGCTTTTGGCGGCCCCACCCACTTTTTCTAACCTTGAGTACTTAGTGACCCAGTGACTGACTGTGTTAAGTTTGGGAACACTGGCATCAAACCAATAAAATTCAATGAGTGAAATCTGATTGGCTGCAGGTGGCTTTGCCCACTTTTCCAAACTAAAACTGCAGTCTCCTAGTGACCAACTGTGAAAAGTTTGGGGACCTTGGTGTTAATACTGTAAAAATGGCAGCAGGTTGAATTTCCCCATTGAAAATCAATAGGTAAAATCTGATTGGCTGTTGGTGGCTCTGCCACTTTTTCTAACCTTGAATTGCAGGTACCTGGTGCCTAGCTCTGCAAGGTTTGGGGACCCTGTTGTTATTACTGTGAGCATGGCAGCAGGTAGAATTTCCATCAAGTTAATAGGTAAAATCTCTCCAGTTTCAGCAGCATTCTGGTTGCTAGGGTCCAAACTACCTAAGCAACCAGGGAACTGTTTGAATGAGAGGCTGGTATATAAATAGGAGAGGACCTGAATAAAAAAACAAATTATAAATATATATATATAGATATATATCAGGGAAACTGAATACATGGAATAACAGCTTTTTAGTTGCACGTAGTGTGCCAGGTGGATATAGTTGCAATAAGCTAATTTGAGGTTTAAAAATACAGTAGTTCAAAACCACCATCACCTTGGACCCTCTGACCTCTGACCTTGAAAAACTACTTTTTTTTGCCTTTTAGTTAACCCACTTTTAACCTAGCACTTTTGGAACAGTAAATTGGGCGTAAATTAATAGTGCTAAATTAATAGTAATTGTGCTGGCAGCAGGAGCAGAACCAGAGGGAAAGGGGCAAGTGTGTGGCACCTAAGAAACCAGAATACTCATGGTTCTTGTGTAATATAATTTATATGGAATGGAGGATACTTTAGTACATACATGCTGTATTTTAAAATATTTTTTTTTTTTATTAAAGAAAAGCCAAATTACAATAGTATAGTAGAAAAGCCTTTTCCTGTTCAGCATTGACAAAGTCAAGGTATGAGACAATTTGGTTAATTATGGTGTAACACCAATAACAGTACAGGTATGGGACATGTTATCCAGAATGCTCGGGACATGGGGTTTTCCAGATAAGGGATCTTTCCGTAAATTAGATCTCCATAACTTAAGTCTGGTAAAAATCATTTAAATATTGAATAAACCCAATAGGCTTGTTTTGCTTCCAATAAGGATTAATTATATCTTAGTTGGGATCAAGAACAAGGTACTGTTTTATAATTACAGAGAAAAAGGAAATCCTTTTTAAAAAAAATTAGAATTATTTGCTTATAATGGAGTCTATGGGAGATGGCCTTTCCGTAATTCAGAACTTTCTGGATAATGGGTTTCCGGATAAGGGATCCCATACCTGTACAAAGAATTACATTTTTAACACAACAGCTTGGTAATTTACAGTAATTTGTTTTTTCTATTTTCCATTTGTTGATAAAGCAGCAATAATTCTCACATAAATGATAACTAGCTATGGACCTAGCTCCTTCACAGTTGGCCTTCCCTTTTAAAGATATAGTAGGTGAAATTTACTGTAGCATCAGTGAATTAAGCAGAGCAACCTTAATTGTTTGAGAAAATTGATTTTATTTTGTGATTTATTGAATACATGGGTATTCTCCAGCTCTTATTTACAGCAACAGATCTAATTCAAACCTGAGGTCCTATTAAAAGATGTTGCAGAATGGGTTTTAACATACAATCTAACTGTATAATAATTGTAATTTATAATTGTAATTGCTATGTTATGATATTTTTTATGCTGGTGAAATGCACCACTGAATATCATTTGGTAACCAAATGCCTTTTGCAACTAGCATCCATCTGAAGAAATAAATTCTGTGAAACTCTGTACACCAAAACTCTTTTGAACCAAACTTTAACTATCGGAAATTGAACAGAGAAGTAAATGTTTTTGGGTAACCGATTCCAGTGAGGCAGAAGTTATTAGTGAGGGCCTGAAGGCTGGTTTTCCCTTTGTGTGCCTGCACCACTGCATTGAAAGCTATCACTATGTGATATGATGTCTGGTAGATAGAATTTCATTTTAAATTCTAATCATCATGCTTCATTTTTGCTCATTATTACACAAATATATCCTACATTTCCAGTATCAGTAATTGAGATTCAGTGCGGCATTCTACATGTGCCAGGAGCTCTCCGGTTTGTAGCCTTT
Organism: Xenopus tropicalis; assembly: GCF_000004195.4. Taxonomy (NCBI): domain Eukaryota; kingdom Metazoa; phylum Chordata; class Amphibia; order Anura; family Pipidae; genus Xenopus; species Xenopus tropicalis. The sequence continues at coordinate 76,491,919 of NC_030682.2, read as the reverse complement.
ATTTGGAGTCACAAAGCAAAGCAATACCCCTTAATGTCCAATGATCTGGTACTTCTATGGAACGTAAGAACAATGAGAAAATGTAGGTAAGATCAGTTCTTCTGGGCTTTTTGTAAACCGGACAGGCATGAAGGTAACCTTGCTGTTTTTTAAGATCTGCAGGATTCATGGTGCTCACAGCATAAACATGAACAACAGGCAAGTTTGTAAACAGCACCTAAAAGAAAATGAGAATAAGTAATTAGATTTTACTACGCATGACATGTACCAAAATATATTTTCCTATTTTACAGTTATTGTAGACTTAAGAGCACATTCTTTGACTTTGGGGGCTGATCTATTTAAATTTGTAATTGCATTTTTCCCCGAAGAAATTTTTTCAAGAAAAGTTTTGTAGCTTAAGTCACATAGTACAGTAGTAAGAAAATTCTCTATATATTCCTATTGTGCTGACGGTTCTGACCCTTTAATACAGTTCCTCATGTTGTGGTGACCCCCAACCATAAAATGAATCCTAAGACCATCTGAAATATGTGTTTTCCGATGGTCTTAGGGGACCTCTGTGAAAGGGGTCCCGACCCACAGGTTGAGAACCACTGTTCTAAGGTATAGGCAGTGGAAAAACCAATCAGGGATTCCAAGAAAAGGTGTAATTAATTCTACTACAGTAGGGCTAGGAATGTTCTTCTACTTATACTGGAATACTTGGAAAATGGGGTTTTAAAGATACAGGAAATTTCTGTAATGTGTAATGAGTATCATAATGGACTGCTTTGGACCTTTTTTGCCCATATTATACTTAGTTCTGTGAAATTACTAATACCAACCCACCAGGAACAGAAGATTGGATTGGAATGCAAGTGTTTAAGCCCCTTAATGGACAAACTCTCCCTGTCTACCATGGTAATAAAAAACACATTATGAGTTTTTGTCTTTGGAATTTGGAAATATCACATATACTGATTAATTTATTGCTACCTATCACTTTAAGCACTGCTCTGAAGAAACAGTTAAAACACACCTCATGTGTATTGTTTTTGTATCATGGGAAATCAAGTAATTACTGTATAATTGGTCTAATTATCATCATAAGACTAAAGCTAAATCAGAGGACAAGCAGGGCAGTGTTTGCAAGCAACCGTGTGACTTATTTGATTAAATGCACAATAATGAAATGTATGAAAATGGAGAAAGATATCAATGATTTTCATGAACTTCATCACCTTTGTAAGAATTTGCTTTCTGTGGATTACAATTGAGAAATAATATTTGTTGTAAGTAATAATATAAGTCAAGTTTAAAAGATAGTGTGAAGCCAAAACCAAAATGAAACTCCTACATAAATTCATCATTTCTAAAGAACTTTTAGACATTCTTTTGTATAAAAATAATAATAAATATAACGGAAACTGTTATTAAAATAAACAATACTAAGCAGACCTTTTGACTAGTGCACAGTTTGTACTGTATTGATTTATACAATCAATCTTTTCATTAAGACATATTAGATTTACATTTTTTTCTTTTACAAATAATGAAAGTAAAATTACAATGATCTAGCACCAATGCCCGACTAATGAACCAAGAGGAATGAAGAGCCACATGAAACTGAACTGTTAAGTAACACAAATTACTGTCCTCAGGCTCAAGTTTAATTTTACTGTTAATTAAATCATAGCCTAAGATCAGTGATTTATCTACAAGATAATTTGCATGGTTCTGACAACTATATCAATAAATAACATGATGCTATAATGTATGTAATTTTCAATTTACTCTATCACTATTTCTCATGCTTGCTCAGATAAGGCAAAGAAAACTAAATGAAATGAGAAACTATATGACAGAATGCTTTGTTTTTGCTTGCGATCTGTACAGCATTGTGTAGGGGGCAACTGCCAACACACAAGCAGCAACCCCACAACATAACTCCCATGGCCCTTTAAGTGTCAAGCCTTCAGGTCTATTAGAAATAATGTCAGTGACTGAAATGAAATCTCAAGGCAATTCCTGTTTGAACTTATAAAACAAAATTTACAATGATAGTTCCAAATTAACTAGACACGTAAAAAATAAGAGTATAATTATTAAGCCTGAGAGAAGAAATCTATTAGAAAGAAAAAAGCTTTTTTTCCCTGGGTTTAGCAATACATTTTCTTCTCTTTAAATTGTATCAAATATAATTCATCAAGGGCACACATAAGGTTTGAGTTGCATATGGCTACAAATTTTAATCAGATACTATGTATTTTTTATACAGTTACAGGGGACAGAATTTTAACTGTATTCCAAATGTCATTAAATGTTAGAAAAGCATTAATATCTATATACGATATACCATGGTAACCTTTTTGTTACTGTAATCACTGGCATGGCTTGGGTGAACTGCATTTCTTATGTCATATGGTGGCTATGATAGGATTCCAGCAGACTGTAAATATATGCAGAATGTGACAATATAATAAATATAATTATTTCAATTTGTATAAAAAACATATTAAACAACAGATCCATCTGCATCTTCATTAATACTTTCCTATTGTTGTGTTTGTGTATAGTAATGGCTAAATATTACATTTTACATCTTTCAAAGATGTATCCCAATAAGTAAAAGCAGTTGGAAATGGAGAATGGAAATTAAAGAGAATTGAGGGGAATTTGCTAATACATTTGGCATGAGTTTAAAAACAGGTCGTAAAAAAGAAGCAGAGTGAGTAATATTAAGTTTCATTCTGGGTAGAAAGGTGCAGTGAGGTCCTGGGGGGGGGTTAATTTTCATTATATTTAGTTTCCCACTCAATAATTGTATTGTATAATTGTTTTTGGGGGTAAAAACTCAATTCCATAGGACAGGTAAAGTATGGCACACACAGGCAGTGCTCAGCCTGCCCTATGCTGCCTGTATGTGCCATACTCTGCCTGCCCTACCTCACCTGTGTGTGCCATACTCTGCCTGCACTTAGCTGAGTGAAGAGGTGAACAATGTGGGTGCTTACAGTCTGAGCCTGAGGTGTGAACAATGTAGAGATTAAAAGGTGTGATTACATGTTTCAAAACTAATGCCACAATATGTAATAAAAGTCATAGGTGCAGTAACCCATAGCAGCAATCAATATATTTTCTTTTAAACAAATGAATGTTAAATGCTATCTACTAATGCTATGGGTAATTAGACCTGTGGCAAACTTTGTGACTTACCCACATGAAATAAAATGTTATCAGAAGCATGTTAGAGAAACCATAATTTAGATGTGTTTCATGTTCTATATATGGGAGTGCCTTTTTAGCTATTTGTAAGTCATCATTCAGAAATCTGAAACATAATCCCCATAGCCTCCCACGGATTGGCTCATAGCCATTACTCAGCAACTGTGTGTATTAGAATAGCTATGATAATGTGATAATACATGTGATAATGTGCCCAAGAAATAAATTCTATTTGTATAATCATGGCTGAATTTCCAGTGGCACACACAAATACCTGTGATACTGCAAAACCATGCATGCACACATTTCAATAAACTAATATACCTCCTCTGGTCCTCTGCACCACAAAAGTTGGACAGCACTGACTTAGGGTATTGCTGGTCTCTCTATACTCCTAGGCCCCTTTGCAACCATAGGGTATGCTTCCTCTGTAGTTAGTCCCTGCTAGCAACAGTAAGTGCAGGAAATTAAACAGCCACTCCTATATAAGTTTTAAAATTCCCATATGTGGTGCACTCCATTGAGTTACATAGTTACATAGGGTTGAAAAAAGACCATCAAGTTCAACCCATCCAAGTAAATCCAGCACACACAACCCACACCTACCAATCTATACACTCACATACATAAACTATATATACAACCACTAATACTAACTGTAGATATCAGTATCACAATAGCCTTGGATATTCTGATTGTTCAAGAACTCATCCAGGCCCCTCTTAAAGGCATTAACAGAATCTGCCATTACCACATCTCTAGGAAGGGCATTCCACAACCTCACTGCCCTCACCGTGAAAAACCACCTACGCTGCTTCAAATGGAAGCTCCGTTCCTCTAATCTAAAGGGGTGACCTCTGGTGCGTTGATTGTTTTTATGGGAAAAAAGAACATCCCCCATCTGCCTATAATACCCTCTAATGTACTTGTACAGAGTAATCATGTCCCCTCACAAGCACCTCTTTTCCAGAGAAAACAACCCCAACCTCGACAGTCTAACCTCATAGCGTAAATCTTCCATCCCCTTAACCAGTTTAGTTGCACGTCTCTGCACTCTCTCCAGCTCATTAATATCCTTCTTAAGGCCTGGAGCCCAAAACTGCACCGCATACTCAAGGTGAGGCCTTACCAGGGACCTATAAAGGGGCAAAATTATGTTCTCATCCCTTGAGTCAATGCCCTTTTTTATACAAGACAGTACTTTATTTGCTTTAGTAGCCACAGAATGACACTGCCTGGAATTAGACAACTTGTTATCTACAAAAACCCCTAGATCCTTCTCCATTAAGGATACCCCCAACAAACTACCATTCAGTAGATAGTTCACGTTTATATTATTTCTACCAAAATGCATAACTTTGCACTTATCAACATTGAACCTCATTTTCCAGTTTGCTGCCCAGTTTTTTTGTCAAATCCTTCTGCAAAGTGGCAGCATCCTGCATGGAACTTATAGTTTTGCACAATTTAGTGTCATCAGCAAAAACAGAAACAGTACTCTCTATGCCCACCTCCAAGTCATAAATAAACAAGTTAAAAAGCAAAGGACCAAGGACTGACACCTGCGGTACTCCACTAACCACACTGGTCCAATTAGAAAATGTTCCATTTACCACCACTCTTTGTAATCTATCCTTCAGCCAGTTCTCTATCCAATTATAGATATTATGTTCTAGGCCAATATTCCTCAATTTGATCATTAACCTTCTGTGAGGTACTGTATCAAACGCTTTAGCAAAGTCCAAGTATATGACATCAACTGCCATTCCAGCATCGAGGTCCCTGCTCACCTCCTCATAAAAGGCGACTAAATTAGTCTGGCATCTGTTACGCATAAAACCATACTGGCACACACTTATAGTATTGTGAACTGCAATGTATTCAAGTACCCTATCCTTTATTACCCCTTCCAAAAGTTTTCCTACTACTGATGTTAGACTAACAGGCCTATAGTTTTCAGGCTGAGAACGGGATCCCCTTTTAAATAACGGCACCACATTAGCAATCCGCCAGTCTCTCGGCACCATGCCAGACCTCAACGAATCCTGAAAAATTAAGTGAAGAGGCTTGGCAATCACAGCGATCATCTCATTTAATACCCTGGGATGAATCCCATCCAGTCCTGGACCTTTGTTTACCTTTACATGTTCAAGTCTCTTTTGAATTTCCTCCCGAGTGACCAATGCGTCAGTAGCTAAATTACTAGAACTGGGCATATTAAAAGGGAAGCCTTTATTAGCTGGCTCCTCAGATGTATAGACAGATGAAAAATAAGAGTTCAAAATTTATGCTTTTTCCCCATTCTCATCAACCAACTTACCTCCCGTGATAATAAGGTTCCCACGCCTTCTTGCTTAATTTTTTTACTATACACATAATTAAAAAATAATTTTGGATTCTTTTTACTCCTAGCTGCAATATCCCTTTCCATCTCTATTTTAGCTTGCCTGATAGTTTTTTTGCATGCTTTATTTGCTTCTATGAAAAGCCTTTCCCAGTTGACACATTGCAGAGATGCCCTTAAACTGGCAAAGTCTGCACGTCTAAAATCGAGCGTTTTAGTTACTCCCTTATAGAGCTGTCTCTGCAGCATTAACTCAAAGGAGACCATGTTGTGATCACTGTTCCCCAAATGCTCACCCACACAAATGTTAGAGATGAGTTCAGTATTATTAGATATTATTATTATTTCCCAATTCATCTCCTTCTCTCCTCAACTAATACCAAATTCCTCTGTGACTTCTCCCTCCACAACACATTCACATGACCCTCTCCAGTGTCATGCAAAGGGAGAACATGAAAGTAAATTATAAATTGTATTAAAAAAAAAAAAAAGCATTTGTATTACAATAATTGTGAGGAAACGTATGCCAATTCAAAGTGTGTGAAAATAAAAAAGTAAACATTTTAAGTAAATGTATTCTGCTTTTCATGCTGCCTATTCCCTTGCCTTAATTTCCCTGAAATGAAGATATATTAGGATCTATTTCATTGCAGAGCAGAAGCAACAAATTCCCATTCTATATTGGGAATTTTATTATTTTACAGGATAATTATATTTCTGCTTTAAACCATCAAAAAATACTATTTAGTAGTATTGGGCTACTCTGTAAACTTAACTGTCAAGAAGACTGAAATAAGCCCTATTACCAAAATACATAATGCTATTTTAATGATTATAGTTTATGTTCTCTTATTGCTTGAATTCCTATCTTTTCTTTATAATCTTGGCAAAAGAAAAAACTGAAAGGGTCCCTATATCAGTAGTAAATAAATGGATCTGTACACAGCTTAGACCTCAGTTTCTATTGGTGCTGACTTGCCAAATTTACATACAGTAATACCCAATTCTTAACATCCGCAATAGTTAAACAGAATCTTACCTAGACATGTTCTTTATGGCTTGCAGCAGCAGGCCTACCCACTTTCATTATTTGTTATGAAAAAAAAACTAAGTAAGCTTTATCAGAAAGGTCTACATATAAATACAGCCATAAGCACTTACAGTAATACTGCTCTGAGTCCTCTTTCAAAAGAAACACAGGATTTCTTGCCTCTTTTTTTGTAAACATGATGTTCTAGTGTCTGACTTTCTCTCTCAAAAACATTCTTAATTCCCATGGCCAGAGTCTGCGCAGTTCTTTCCTCTCTCCCCTCTCCTGCTTCCCCTCCGACCAGAATGCTAAGAACTTTCCCCCCCCTTCCCTTAGGAATGTGTGATCTGAGCTATAACGGCTAGAGACTGCAGGCAGGGAGCTACTTAAAATGGCAGCTGCTATCTTAAGCAAACAGAGAAAGATTCTGTAGCTGTTTACTCAGGTATGGTAATGGTTTCTGCAGAATATATATATATATATATATATATATATATTGTTCTAGGTGGTACTAATGTGGCAAATCTATTGGCAGTAAAATGTCAAAAAGACTTTCCTTCTCCTTTAATGTGGGATAACATTTCTAGTTAAAGAATTCATGGGGGAGGAAGCAAAGTGAAAAAAGGCACAGTGGACCTCTAGCAACCACATAAATGATAAAATTTAAAACTGGAGAGCTATAGACGAAAAGCGCCACTTTACCCTATAATATTGCTGCACAACTGACCAATTACGAATTGTCATAGAAAACAACAGTCAACAATTAGTGATTTACCCATTTAATGCATAAGGCTTTACATGTAATACTTAACTTATGTATCCTGTTTATTCTCCAAAATACCCATGTTAAATGCATTATGCCAAATTTGAAGATAAATAAATGGGCAATTAATCTTACTTACATACCACAAGTTAAAGAACAGACCTTGTTGATTAGAGCATCATTACATCATATTATAAACTTTTTCTAAACTGAGGAATGCAAGATTTCTTAGAGGCATTTTCCTGGCAAGAGTCATAAGTGCAATGCTAAATAGTTTATTATAAAAGATAATTATAACACATCAGTATAATCCATTTGCAATCTGACACTGAGTGATTAATGGCCTGCATTGATGTTGTATAAATGAAATAACAGTGCCTCATTAAAAACAAAGATGAGTGCAGCACAGATTGTAAGCTCTATGGGACAGGGACCTCCATCATCTTGTGTCTTTGACTCTTAACTTATCGCAACTGTATCTTGTAATTATTTGTGCTTATTGTAATACTTTGTATTTATCTATTTTAATACCCCTGTTTGTATTAATGTATTCTACTGTACAGTGCTGCGTACATAAGTAGCGCTTTATAAATAAAGTTATACATACATACAGCACGGTCATTTTATGGCTACTAAACAATGCATACTGTATTAGTTAACTGGGCCAGCTAGCTGGTTTGTTTTTTACATAAACAGGGTTTCTAAATTGATTTCCGTTGTTTATAATACCTAGGTAAGTTCGAACAAATACAAAAAATGAATTCTTAGCTAAACTTTCGAAGATCATCCCATGGCTTTAGCCAGTACTTCAAACTGTAAGGCTGGTTCACCCTGGGGGGACACAATGTAGTGGCTGGGTGGGAAGACCAGTTAAGGTGAGACTTGTGTACAATGTATATTTTTTCAGATACACACGAAAGCCCATACCAAGGATACATTACAATGGTATTTGGGGTGAACACTTTGCTTTCCTAGAAATTAATGTAAATTACTGATACAGCACTGTTTTCATGTCTATAACATAGTAACACAGTAAGTTAGGTTGAAAAAAAGAGATACGTCCATCAAGTTTGAGTTTCATAATGCCTATATATAACCTCTCTAACTGCTAGTTGATCCAGAGGGAGGCAAGAAACCCCATCTGAAGCCTCTTTAATTTGCTGCAGAGGAGAAAAAATTCCTTCCTGACTCCAAGATGACAATCGGACCAGTCCCTGGATCAACTTGTACCAAGAGCTATCTCCCATAACCCTGTCTGTAAACTAAAAATGCTAAATAAATAAAAAGCCCATTAACTTCTAGCCTATGGAACCAAATCTCATAGAAAGCACTGTAAAATACTCTCTGTATGGCCAATAGTTAGGACACATTTTCAGAAATGCTTGCTTATCACTACCTGCATCTGCCATACACAGAGAGGTTCCCATGCTTTGCTATGAGGAGTGGTAGCAGGTGATTTGGGGCATTTTGATTGCTGCCGTTTTTTTCTAGAGTACCATAGTACCATAGTGGTCAAAACACCAAATATAACATAGGCCAAATAATTTGTACAAACATGGAAAGTGTGTCATCAGTTTGGAGCATACATTTAGAAGTGCGAAAATTGTAGCTTACATGACATATAGGGGGTTATGTAATAATATTCACTAAGTTTGCCCATAGCAACCAATCAGCAGGCAGCATTTAAGGGTCACCTGTTTAAAAGCAAACACCTTATTGGTTGCTATGGTTTACTGCGCATAGACAAACTCAGTGCCTTTTATTACATATGGAGGTAAGAATCTGTAAGTATGCATACCTCCCAACATTTGAAAAATGAAAAGAGGGACAAAAAGATTTGAAACAATGGGAGATCACACAGCAATCAAGGGCAGTCTTCCATGAATCAAAGCCCACCGATTCATTATTCAAAACAAGTCTTCATACCTTGCAGTCATCAATATACGACAATCACTTTGAGAAATGTAGTTAATTACATTGTGACTGCTTGAGTGTCTTTGCTATCTTTTTAATGCAACTTAAACCCATACTTCCCAGTTATCTCTATTTAAGGCTATGTAAAGGGGTGAGCATTACCTTAAAGTGGGTGGGGTTACGGGGTTTGTTCTAACTAGTGCTCCTTTTTTTTTTAGAAAGTAAATTGCTGTGATAAATATACAAATATTTAAGCCCTGTCATGGTACAGGAACATTTATTCATATGATTTTAAATGGAAGAAAATGAACTTTTATGTGGAAGTGAGTTATAACTATCATCGCCGGAGAGAAATGAACTGGTTGAATTACAATTTCCCAGAGAATATACTGATATAAAAGAACAGGCAATAGCTTATTATATATACAATCCACTAATTAAAGCTTATGGAATCAAATGCTGTAAGCAGTGATGTGAAGCAATTACTTCGAGTATGTAATTGTGAAGAACAATATTCTTGAGGGACTAAGCAAGAATACAGTATTTATCCAAAATTGAGAAACAGCTTCAATGCATCATAAATTTAGGATGGAAGAATAGTCTGTCAAAACTGCCTACTAAGATACAATAGATACACAGAGAGTCAGGCTATATGCCTACTTAGGTATCATAGATACCCAGAGAGTCAGGCAATATGGTCATAAAACTTCACACATTGGCAGTGCACTCCAGTCAGCATAAAAAACTGCAACAGTTAGTATTAAAATCGATCAACCCTAATTTGAACATCTAAAAAACACAGCTTGAGAGCAGGGTCCTCTTAAAGAGAGGTCTCTGAGGAAGTGGGCTGTCACTAAACACCTCAAGCTCTTTTTTAGATGTGCAAATAAAGGTTGATCGATTTTTATGCTGACTGCCAATGTGTGAAATATGCACTGCCAATGTGTGAAATTTTGTGAAAAGACTTGTCCCCTGGCTACGCACTCGGGGCAGGAGCACTCAGGTCAACAGCTTTGGTAAGCATAATGTTTTCTTGTTTGGAAGTGGGTTCTCTCTGGCCATGAGTGCAGGGTCCGGGGCAGGTTGCATCTTGTTGCTAGGCAGCAGTCAAACTGGGCCCCCCCCGAAGAAATTTTTTTTGAGAGTCCCTCCTCCCCAGCCACCCCTCCCAGCTCTGACCGTGCCGCACCTCCCAGCCCAGGACTAAGATTGCTGCTGTATATATACTGTTGCTTTTGTCTTGTTTACCCTAGCAACCAGGCAGTGGGTTAAACAAAAGACTGGAATATAAATAGGATAGGGCCTGCATAGTAAGATAAGTAAAAAGGTTACAATATTAATGAATTTGTAAACTCACAGAGCAATAGTTTATGGCTGTTGGGCAAAAAATTGAAAGGCAAATAATTTGAAAGCTATGAAAAAAAATAATGAAAACCAATTGTGAAGTTGCTAGGAACAGGCCATTCTATAACATACTAAAAGTTAGTGTAAAGGTGAACCACCGTTTAAGTAGCAAATATTGTTTTATCCCAGCTAGCTGGGAGGATGTGTTCGCTTACTTTATTGAAATTCTGTTCAGTGTAATTAATTGCCTGTATGTGGCACCATTCTGAAATCCAGAAAAATGGTTTACCATGTATTTGAGTGCAAGAAACATCTCTCTTAGTGGCAAAAAAATCAGTTTAATATGCAGTAAAAGACAAATACATTTTGTACCTTTGGAGAAGACTCCACAAGCTTCATGTTTCTACGGTCCCAGCCAGCACCATCAAGGAACAGGCCATAAATGTAAACACCACCTATATCAGCCGGTGGTGGTGCATTAACATCTTCTTTCATCATTCTGGTGACATCATTGTGCAAAATGACACTATCAAGAGCCCAACCTTTTGACAGGTTCATACGCGTAGTTTCCTGTCTCATGGCCGTCAGGAAACCCTACAGGAAAATATGGTTTTACAAAGGTAAGTTGCTCAGTCCTGACCATCCTCCAGGTTCTATGATAAGACAGTTTAATGTAAACAAACTGTTCACTTCAATTGTAACAAATGTAAAGAGGTTAATTAGAAGAAAAGTTACAATCACTGGGGGGGGGGGGGGGGGGTCAGCCCCAGGATTATGAAGAAAGAAGGTCAGTAGAGGAGATAACTGCACTGGCCCAGGGTATATGCGAGGGAGCATTCTTCTTCCTCCTGTCTTCTTTCTTCATAATCCTGTGCAGTAGAGGCGAAAGCCAGCTTTTTTGTTACTGTGCATGCGTGAAGACCGAAGCAGGAAGGATTGCTACCTCACATACACCCTAGCCGGTGCAGTTTTCTCCTAACAGGATCACTGGCCAGGGGTTTCAGTTAAGCGATTACAATAACTGTGGGGTACATCCCCCAGTTATTGTAATTTTCCTTCTCCTTTAAGGGAGGTCTTCCTTCGGCATCATCCCATAATTTTCCTTAGGTTACATTACACCCAAATCATGAACTGAACTTACTGATTTAAGAGGTTTCTATGGGGCTGATTTACTAACCCACGAATCCGACCCGAATTGGAAAAGTTCCGACTTGAAAACGAACATTTTGCGACTTTTTCGTATTTGTTGCGATTTTTTCGGCTTCTTTACGAATTTTTCGTTACCAATACGATTTTTGCGTAAAAACGCGAGTTTTTCGTAGCCATTACGAAAGTTGCGTAAAAAGTTGCGCTTTTTGCGTAGCGTTAAAACTTACGCGAAAAGTTTCGACTTTTTCGTAGCGTTAAAACTTAAATGGTGCAAAGTTTCGCGTAAGTTTTAACGCTACAAAAAAGCGCAACTTTTTGCGCAAGTTTTAACGCTACGAAAAATCGCCAGATTTTACGCAACTTTCGTAATGGCTACGAAAAACTCGCGTTTTTACGCAAAAATCGTATTGGTAACGAAAAATTCGTAAAGAAGCCGAAAAAATCGCAAAAAATACGAAAAAAATCGCAAAATACCGATCATTACGAAAAAAACGCAATCGGACTCATTTCGACCCGTTCGTGGGTTAGTAAATGTGCCCCTATGTCTAAATTAGACCTATGGTAACTAACACTGCAGAACACTGCACCAGTTCAATTAAACTTTAAGGAAGGTTTACACACCTCCCGTTGCCTTGATTTTGTAAACAACCATTTGCACAAAAATGTTTAAAAACAGTACGAAAATGCGTGCACAGATTGTAAGAGGGACAGAGTAATTTTAAATTTTTTTTCTTTGTCTAAAAAGCATGTGTGCATACAATCAACAGTACATGCCTACCATTGACAGTTATGATAAATACATTGTCACCTTTGAAAGGTGATATGTAGGGGTGTACTTGGTCAACATTTTTTTCACACAACTTGATAACTGGTCCCCTATTAATGTGTTCCTGCATACATCATTTTCTGCATGCTTTGCAATCTGTTGTATGCTCTGCTTTCACAAGTAACACCATTTGCTACAGATATGGGAATGGGAAACATACAGTAGATGAAAAGCTCTTGGCTAACAAGCCTAGGCTAAAATCACAATGTATTTTCTTCTCTGACAGAGGAGAAAATGTCAGTTCTGCCTGATACTACCCAAATAACTTCCTTATAAGAATGAAAATTCATTGTGTTGGTCTGACAATTAGTTTGAGTATCTATAGTCAAGTAATTTTTGCTTGGGGAAAGCAAAGACCTTAATTCCTAGTAATCAGTTATTTCTTATTGACATGGCCTTTACAAAATTATTGGTGACCTTTTTAATACATAGTTGTGCTGATTTTAACTTGCTGTTAGAAGTAAGAAGCATAGCTGTTTGCAAACAGTCTTACTTGTGGGTTGAAAAACCCTGTCATCCAGAATTGGTTAGGTCGCCCATCAAACAACCAGCTTCGAAACTGCTGATTTCTTTCCAAGAGCTCTGTAAACCAAAAACCCAGCGTAGAAGATTCCCAGGAAATTTTATACCAAAGTTTTGGGATCCTGGCATCGTACATGTTATCTAGAGCATCTCGCAAATCTTCTGACATAATAATGGTTCCTAGAAAAAGTACAATATAAATATTAGCCACAACAATTCTTTAGACAATTTTAAAAGTGTTCAATCTGAGTTTATTTAAAAGCCAATATATTTTTGGCAAGAGAAAAAACTTTATGCTTCATATGAGACAAATACAATAAATGGCAGTTGCCAAAGGAAAATCTAGCAAAAAAGATAGTATATTGCAATATATGGACAAACAATCCCTGCTTTGCTTAAAGGGGAGTGCATTTCTTGTCAGCTTAATATACAGAATATCTTCATGTCCTATATATATTGATAATGGGTAAATGCTGAGGATCTCTTGCAGGAAAGAAAGTGCAGTCAATGTCCACTTATTTAATGTTATGCCCCAAGTGCATTTGTACTAATCTAGCCAAAAAAGACTCGCTTTAGGCATGAAAGGGGTTATGTAATAAAAGGCACTAAGTTTGCACAGGTACAGTAACAAATAGCAACCAATCAGCAGGTAGCATTTACTGATCACCTGTTTAAAAGCAAACATCTAATTGGTTGCTATGGGTTACTGCACCTGGGGAAATGTAGTGACTTTTATCAAATATGGGGCTAAGACGCAGTTCACCTTTACAAACAGTACACCACAAAAATATTTTGATATTTTTAATTTTCATTTCTGAAATGTAAGTTTTCAAGTGAATTAGTGTACACTCCGCACTCTTGTTCTTCCACATCACTGGTTATCAGAAGTGTTTTCATTTTAATGTATCATACTTTAACAGTTTAGTTATCTGTGACATAGTCTACTGAGCATGAGTGGAGAGAGAATGAAACAAATTCACTTTCAAAACATATAGCCCCCAGAAAATAAAATAAGGTAATTTTATAGAGCCATTAGTTATGGTCTCCTTTACATTGGAAGCTCAGTAAGCTCAGTAAATTATAGTTACATAAATGAAGCTTTTTCAAATATTTTTAGATGTAACAATGTATTTTCCACATATATCCACATATCATTCCAGCTTGGAAACTAATTGTACTAATTTTTTCTTCCCACATGCAATTTACATCCGGGAACAGCACTTACCACTACAACTGTATGAAGTGAATGGTGCTTGACTACTCTAAATAGTCAAATATATTCACAGATTTACAAAGGCTTAAATTAGTTACTTTCTTAACAAACTAACCCCTAACAGACAAAAGCCCAAATCCACTGCCATCTAATGAGCCCCCTTCCTGCAGCCTATCTGCAGTGAACAGTGTCTCTGATAGTAAATGTAGGGACCCATAAGGTTAAGCTCCCTATGGCTTTACACCCTACCTCTTCACATATTTACTGTTATTGGGCAAAGCCCTTATACTCAGGTTTCAGTTATGTAACTGTATTCCCTATAGGTTTATACAGGTTGACCACTCCCCTTGCAGACTGATATAGTGTCTAGCAAGGAGGAGTGGCTTCCTCTTTGGCTGCTTGTCTGCTACCTAAGCACAGCTCCCTCTGAGCCTGGGTGCAGCAACAGGCCCCAGTAAGGCCCCAGTAAGCCATCTTAGTCCATTAGACCATTGTATCATCTGGAGAAGTCGGGGACAGGGCCCCGTGAATGAGGATAAGCAAGCACAGCAGAGTATTTAATAACACTTTCTAGGAAAGTGAGCATAGTCAGCTCTAGCTAGAAAGGGCAGCCATTAGCCCCACCAAAGGAGTGATTCGATTCAGAAGTAGTTCTCCTATCAGGCAATGTTAACCCCTGATCCCTACTCACCCGAAGGACTCATCCACTAGAGGTTATCAACCTAAAGGAGTTCCTACTACTTGGACTACCTCCCAAGTGGTACTGGTTGAAAGGTGTGTTTCCCTGCCCAGACTCTACCAAGAGGTGGGATAAAACGGTGCATACCCTCTCTTCTGCAAAAGAGCATTTCCTTATTGTACCGTCTCAATCTGCCTGTCTGTGAGTATGATAATCCTGCGTGGTGTCTTTGACCAATAAATCTGTATTATAGTTCACCATAAGAACCTTTCTAGTGTCCATTTATACCATCTGCACTACACAGCCTCAGAAAGCTGTAGTTCAACTACACCCTCAGCTCCTATACAGCTGTCTCCCACCTAGCGGGGGCCTATCCTGGGAAAGGGGGTCGCATGTAACACATGCTCTACATCATCTACTAGCCTGGATTTACCCCTTTAAAACCAAAATAGTGTTACATTTGGTGCCCAACGTGCTTTTTGAACCATTATATTCAATCTGGAGCCATTGACCTAAGGGACTGAGCTGCTGTGTGTATCACTTTAAATTTTGCTGACAGGCACTGCCGGAAGTGATAGGCAAAGGTGCCTGCAGGCCTGATCGTAAATCCTGAATTGTAATTGGCCGTGGGTTCGGGCTTGAAAGGTTCCATTGGCTGGCGCTACTGTCAGTCACCGCTACTATACTTTGGCGCCTCTTCTCTACAAATCCCGCATGAAGTCACGCTAGTTTACGAGACTTCAATGGGCATTGCCCGGAGCTGACGTCACGGCGGCCATCTTGTGCCTCACATTTGAGCTGACCGGTCGTGCTTTTAGTGCTCTTGTCTACAGAGTGTGGTTAGCGGCTGCTTCCACACAGAACAACTTCTAAGAACTAAGCGATTACTCAGTTACCCTGCCTTTTACCTGCGGCTGTGGAAAAGGACAAGCCGGAACTGAAGTTCGCCTGTGCCTTGCCAGAGCCTGCACCTGCGGCCTGGACCAGCTGGCACATCACTTCTATATACTCCGTGCCCTGCCTTCCCGGACACTGGAGGATAAACCGGCACATAAGGGGGCTACCATACACTGCCTGGACACGGCTGCGCCAGGATTATCCTGTTGAAGCTCCATTACTGTGAGTACCCCACGGCTGTGGGAAAGCTACACTCCATTCTGTTTGCCCTGCCAGTTTTGCTGAGTGTACCGAATACACCGGTGCCTGAATATATCCCCGGGTGCGTCTCAGAACTGCGATTGCGGTCTGGGATCAACTGCTGCAGGACCCTAATTATTACTGCTGCGGCTGCAGAGTAAAGTACTTTGTGGACTCTAGTCCTTTATATTCTACAATGGCCGACCATGCGAGCCCCCGTTCACTGACCCCGGAGGCCCTGGGCAGTGGAATGATTTCTATCCCGCCACCCCAACGCTTTGTGTGGCTGGGCACATTTGGGGAGAGCACTGCTGAGGATGGCAGCATAGTGGTTGAGCCGTACTGTGAATGTTGTGGACAAGTTATTACTCGCTGCCCCTATTGTAAAACTCGCTGCTGGGCAAACCTATGGAGAAGGCAAAGGAATACCCAGGAACCCCCAGACCTGCTACACCGGTGCCTGCTGTGCTACCACAACAACATACTACTAATGCTCCTATAGAGGCTACTGAGGATATACTACCTAAGTCAAACAGTTCCGAGGAGGGCATTGACATAGCCTCAGTGGCCGGATCAGAAGCAATGTGGCCACACAACACGGACATTAGCCCTTCACAAATTCCTCAGGCCCCTGCTGGAGTGACGGAGGCTGAGGAACACCTGCATCTGCTTAACCTGGTGGTGGGCAGAGGGAGATCCAAGTCTGCTACCCTGGAGGAGGCAAGCGTGACATCATCACCTTCCACAGGGAGTGGTATATTCTTAAGTGCCACGTATCCAAGGAGGCGATTCAATACAAATTGGGCCGCAATGGACTTTGGCCCACCAAAAAAGTACCCTGCCGGAGGGGCACAGATTTTTGATGTACTGAAAGCGCCATTAGTTACATCTCAAACAATACCTCCACCTCCCCATGCAGTCAGCAAGGGCACCTCCTTCTGGGTTGCCCAGGGAAGGGCTGACTCGGAGAAATTTTGAGTGCAGAGAATAATCAACGAGAAAGTTTACCAGCAGTGGGGCTTTTATATGCCTTATGCTCCGGAGTGGGTCTATGATGAGGTGGAGGCTCATGTTGATGAATGGCTCTACGGAGAGTTAATCCGGCGGGAAGGCCTAATACCAGGAGGCCTCCTTCACCAAAATGCCACCAGGAGGAACCAGGATGCAGAATACCTGGCAAATATTGCTGAGAGTGGTGGTTCGGCCGAACCATATTGAAGCATGTAACACATGCTCTACATCATCTACTAGCCTGGATTTACCCCTTTAAAGCCAAAATAGTGTTGCATAAAGTTGAATTATACAAGCAAAACAGCGCAGCAGAGCTTTAAGCTGTCTCCCTTTGAATCTTCGTGTTCTCTTCTGATCAGTTTGGTGACAAGGAGCTTGCTGGCATATGCACAGTTGAGGGTAATCTCAGAGTATCTTTAACTCTGCATGCGCGCACAAACTCTGTGTTGCTAAACTGATCCGAAGAGAACACAAATTCAGAAGATGGCACTTGCTAGCTCTGCTGTGTTGTTCTGCTTGTATAGGTCAGCTTTGATATCAGAGACACTGTTCACTGAAATAGACTCTGCGGGAAGGGAGCAGGGAGGGGCTCGTTACATGGCAGTGGATGGGGCTTTTGTCTGGGGGGGTGGGTTAGGTATCCTTTAAAAACCTTTCTGAATTTTGAAAGTAAGTGGCACTTTTAAGGCTGATGCCACATGGGGCTGATTTTTGGGCTGCAGTAAAAAGCAGACCTTCCTTTTCTGCACCTGGAAGCATTGTGTACACCGGGGTGCAGGCACATGCGTTAGATGTCAGTGGATGCCGGCAGCAATAAAACGCGAGAGTTTGATTTTGAAGCCAATATCCACCATGTGTGCCCCAGGCAAGGCATGGGGAGGCTGATGCCAGCAGATGGGCTGATTCTAGGTTTGTAGAAAAACGTGTGGCATCAGCCAAAGTGGGGCTAATTTTCAGACAAATTTGCACATGAGCCGTAATCCACAGCAGCCAATAAGTGATTAGTATTTTTCAACCAGATTCAAGTAGAACAATGAAAGCAAAACTCTGGTTGCCATAGATTACTAGCCATATTGCCAGTGATGATAAATGATCCCCACTAGTGTGCTGTACACAAATACAGAGTACAAATAAGTCTAGTTTAGAAATTATTTCTAAATTCGGTTGGTATTTCGACATCATTTTTTTCACACCTCCAAGGATCACATATCACCCGTAGGTGTTGCTATGTGTCCTTGCAACAGCAATGTCATGATAAAAATAAAGAGATTTACAGCTGTTTTTTATGGGACCAAAACCGACATGAAAAAACTGTGACTGGCCCTGCTCTGGTCACCACCAGAAATTTTGAACTTTTATTTTTCATTTGTCTTTACAACTGAGGAGCCAGCTAATTAAGGCTTGCCTTTTAATAGATCCAATTCTATTAATATAACTACTAATGCATGGGTCACAAAATTCAAAAGAGACTTGAACATGTAATGGTAAACAAAGGTCCAGGACCGGATGGTATACATCCCAGGGTATTAAATGAGCTTAGTGCTGTGATTGCCAAACCTCTTCACTTAATTTTCAGGATTCATCAAGGTCTGGCATGGTGTAGAGAGACTGACAAATTGCTTATGTGGTGCTGTTATTTAAAAAGGGTTCCCCTTCTCAGCCTGAAAACTTTAGACCTTTTAGTCTGACATCAGTAGTAGGAAAGCTTTTGGAAGGGGTAATAAGAGATAGGATACTTGAAAACATTGCAACTCATAATACTATAAGTTTTTGCCAGCATGCTTTTATGCGTAACAGATCTTGCCAGACTAAGTTAGCTGCCTTTTATAACGAGGTGAGCAGGAACCTCCATGCTGGAATAGCAGTGGATGTCATCAACTTGGACTTTGATAAAGCGTTTGATACAGTACCTCACAGAAAGATAATGATACAATTGAGGAATATGGCCTAGAACATAATATTTGTAATTAGATAAAAAAAAAACTGACTGAAGAATAGATTACAAAGAGTGGTGGAAAATGGAACATTTTATAATTGGGCCAGTGTTGTTAGTGGAGTACCGCAGGGGTCAGTCCTTGGTCCTTTGCTTTTTAACTTGTTTATTGATGACCTGAGGGTGGGCATAGAAAGTACTGTTTCTATTAGCTATAAGTTCAATGCAGGATGCTGCCACTTTGCAGAGCAATGTGTTAAAATTGGAAAACTGGGCAGCAAAACAGAAAATGAGGTTCAATGTTGACAAGTGTAAAGTTATGCACTTTGGTAGAAACAATAAAAATGTGAGTTATATGCTAAATGGTAGTGTGTTGGGGGTATCCTTAATTGAGAAAGATCTGGGGATTTTTGTAGATAACATGTGGTCTAATTCCAGGCAGTGTCATTCTGTGGCTACTAAAGCAAATAAAGTGCTGTCTTGACTCAAGGGATGAAAACATAATTTTGCCTCTTTATAGGTCTCTGGTAAGGCTTCATCCTAAATATGCAGTGCTGTTTTGGGCTCCAGTCCTTAAGAAGGATATTAATGAGCTGGAGAAAGTGCAGAGACGTGCAACTAAACTGGTAAAGGGAAGATTTAAACTATGAGGTTAGACTTTTGAGATTGGAGTTGTTTTCTCTAGGAAAAAGGCACTTGCGAGGGCACATGATTACTCTGTACAAGTACATTAGAGGGGATTATAGGCACATAGGGGATGTTCTTTTTTCCCATACAATCACAGACTTTTTTTAAATTTTATTTTGTATTTATTATCCATAAAATTAACTATTACTTTGTTTGTATCTAGCAGCAAGCAATAAAACTTTTGAGGGACAATGTCAGGATAGATAAAAATATGAATAACGTGAATTAACCAAACAATACAATCAACTGAAGCAAATAGAGCAAGGCCTACAAGTAAATATAAGAATTTTTTTTCATGCCAAGATATTTTCAAAACCTGACCTTTACCAACATTCACAGCAATAGAGCTTTCTGCATAAAGGTATATCTGTTAGCTGCTAAAGGACATTTGGAACAACTGTTGATACAGTCAAGCCAACTATATGTCATTGCCTACAGTCTGAGTCAGTGCTATAGAATGGAGGGGATCAGTGCAGTGTAAAATTATGAAAAGTTTCTTATCACTCCTATGCTTCTGTCCTGTCAAAGCCAACATCTCCTGAAAGCCAACAATAAAATATGAAGGAACATAAGAATTTAGACAGTCAAACTGTTCTAAATGCTATATATATATATATATATATATATCATTCCTCGTTAAAACAAGTTGTTCTCGCTCCTCTTTGCCATCTTCATATATCCTGGCCTGCTGTAACATAGTAACATAGTATGTTGAAAAAAGACACACATCCATCAAGTTCAACCTTTTATGACAATATTAGCCTAACTGCTAGTTGACCCAGAGGAAGACAAAAAAACCCCTTTTGAAGCCTCTCCAATTTGGTGCAGTTCAGGGTGCAGTGGAGATTTCTTTTACTTTAGAGTAATAAGGTTGCTGGTGTCACTACTCAAATGTGTCCCACCCGCTTGCGACCAGAAGTGACATCACACCTGATATGTTTTGTTACAAGAACTTTCCTCAGAGGCGTGCATGCCAGGTGCTGCCGCCTGAGGCAAGTTAATCAACTCGCCCCATGGCAGCAGCGTACCTGCCCTCCTCCCGTGAATCTATGCTCCTTTTAATACAGCTCAAAACCTTGTTTGCCCTTGCAGCTGCTGCCTGGTATTGTTTGTTTACAGCCAAGTTTATTATCTAGAAGTACTACAAGGTCCTTCTCCATTATGGATTTGCCTAGTAAGGGTATAAGTGGCTTGCATACTTTTACATCCCAGGTGCATGACCTTACATTTTTTAACATTAAGGGTCAGATTTACTAAAACTAAACATTTTCTGGCCTTGAAACTCGTATAAACTCAACTTGGTATTTTTTTCGAATAAGACACGATCATTCTTGCATTTATTAAATGTCACAATAATGTTGGTAGGGTCGAATGAAAATATCAAGTTTATTGTCCGAAAATCAAGACTTTTCTAATCGAATTAGAGAAATTTGTGAAATTTAAATGGTCATTTATTTCCATGAATGCTCTTTATTATTCCCAAACAGGAATTGCTCCAGCAGCCATTTTAGGAGCACTGGTGCTCATTCTTGGAAAACAAGAATGTGTTTAAGTTTCACTTGTAACTGGGTGAAACTGGATACAATAATAGGATTAACTTTCCCGTAAAAACTGGGTGAAATCGAAAACAATGATGGGATTAACTTCCCCTTGAAAGTGTGTAGCAAACCAAAAACAAATAATACAAGTAGGAAACGTACCATTAACAACCAGTAGTTTAGAGAAGGAGATGCAAATGTGTTATATGTGCCCCTATTATAAGACAAATTCATATTTTTATATATAAATATTGTGAGAATAGATTAGGCAGAATATTCACCTCTTACTTTATGACTATCCTTTTATGACTAAATCGACACATGTTTTATAGGTCATTATGCATTAGCGGTCTTTGTGGTATCTCACACTAATAAAGATATCAGGTCAGGCTACCCATATGGCTAATCCTATATCCCCAGTTGGTGCCTTGTAAGGGGAATTTAACACAATAGAGTTTAAAGAAGATCATGGCCAGCCAGACTGAATCAGTGGCAGTTTAGCCAGAACTAAAGTTGATGAGCCTATAGGAGAATAATAATATGTCAATTGTCATTACAGTTTTCATTTTAAACTACATATGAAAAATAATGATATAATGGCTCTTTATTTGCATTTTTGTCATGTTCCCTTAAAAATTATCTACATTTACTCTGTACATATACTAGTTCTCTAAACTGAAAGTTGCAGCTCACGTAATCAGTGCCTGCACTGCCTATAATTAAAAAAAAAAAAAAAAATCACTTTGGCTTACCAGTATTGTACAAGATACAGCAAATGTCTTATCAAACAACAAAGACCTGTGCATGGTTCTAAGGTTATAATCCTAAAGTTTACAAAATGAAAGCAAGTGCCATCTGTCCCTATACAGTGTACTTCCCTGGCACGTTAGCAACACATTTGGATTAGAGAAGAAATCAACAGATTACCATATGCTCCAGCTGTCCCTAGCAGTCACTATTTCCCCACCCCGCTAAATCTTATCCCTCTAAATGTTCAGTGTGGGTGGAAGAGAAATAAAGGGATGTTCTCCAACAGAGATTTTCCTTTTGTGCATGTGCTTGTCAGTTCAGTGCCCAAAAGCAATCACGAAAGAGGACATAAATCTGTAGAAGCAATCTATGCATCCAAAAATCAGACAGGGCTTCTCAGATTCAGCTGCTAATGGTAACATTACACTTCTGACAGCATATGCTCTGTTTTTCCAGAAAGAATTGACAAATGCGGTTTTCCTTTACCAAGTCAATGAATGTCAAAATGCATATAATTATGTATATAAATAAAATTAAACTCATTTAGTTAAAGTCAGTATTGCAATTTCATTGGTTTTCTAGAATACAAAAAGCACCTGCTATTAAAGTGCTTAGCAGCATGATAGTCATCATCTCTTTAGATAAATAAAAGCACATGAATAGACAGAAAGCAGGTCTTTTTTCAGGGACGTCTGACCTCTGTGACAGTGCCTCCATAGCATACATAGCTCCAGTTTGTCAGCATGTTGCCATGGGGTAGATATAAAACTTACTGATAATACACTCAGCAAAGAAACATTTCTGTGGTCTAAGGGTATGTACCTTGAAAAAAGACCTGCCTTCTGTCTATTCATGTGCTTTTATTTATCTAAAGAGTTGATGACTATTGCGCTGCTAAGCACTTTGATAGCAGGTGCTTTTGTATTCTAGATCTAATTTTTACAGAATTGATTCACATTGTAGAACACCTTAGTGCAGTTATCTCCAACTATTTGCAAGTGAAAAATAAAACTGATCGTTTTGGTTTGCTGAAAAATTTGTGAATTTTAAATGGGTGTAACCTTAGATCAAAGCAACAGTGCAGAGGGAAGGCCTTGATGCACTGAATAGGAACATCAATAAGGCAAAATACTTTACATAGAATGACAAAGGTTTATACATTCATTTCCTGTCCAGGGCTGAGAGAGTTAATATTGGCTAGAACCATTCAAAGCTTAATGTCATACAGGGAAAATTTTGTCGCCTGATGCAACTGTATGGAAAATGAAGATTTGGTATGGTTTGAGCAGACCAAGCCATTAGGGGTCATTTACATAGACCTTGAACATTGGACCCTTTAATGCACATTCAGATAGCACTTCTGCCTCAGGTTTGACTGTATTCTGCACTTCGTGGCAGATACAGGAGAGGGGGGTGGGGGGAATAGGGGGAAAAGGTACAAGAAAGAAACTGGGTTTGACTGGTGTTCACTGCATCCAAGTTTTGTTTTATGGTTGGGTCATGTTGGAGAGAAGTTCCCAGGGAGACCAGATTTTAAAGGACATGTACACCCCACACAAAAAAATGTAATCAAAGAACAGCCTCTTTGAAATCTTTCAATACCTTCCACACTGGTTGTCCAGAGGTTAATAGTAAGGCTGCAAAATCCCCTTAATCACTCCTGTAATCTGTAACCCACTCGGCCCCCGCCCTCAGGAATTTGCTTTGGCTGTTGGCTTGTGGGCATGCTCAGTTGCCCCCCCCCCCAAGTCTAGCAGCCAGTAAAGAGATAGCATTGCTGGTTCCCATAGAAACTCAGCTCGAGCTGCCTGCTTCAATTTTTTTTCTCCCAACCTGAGCTCAACTCAAACAAAGCAGAACTTTTATCAAAGACATTTGTGCCTGTGTGAGCCTGTATTCTTGATGAAATATATGCTGAATAAGGGTCTGTGTGTATGCTGTTTGCAGATTTAAATGTATCCAATTATGTATCAGAGGAAAAATGGCCACCAGGTAAAAGCTGCTATTTTGTTTAGGAAAATGTGATGGTGCTGGCAAACAGAGGGGATATATGCAGTACAAATGATGCCATTTGGGTGGGGGAGGCGTGCCCAACTGATATACATTGTAGGCAAATATAGGCTTTAAATGTCCTTTAAGATACTAAGGTACTTTGTTTTGTATATGGGCCAGTCTGTATTTAAATTGCATGGTGTTATTAATTTTTTTTTTATTTCCTGGATAGAGGGGATGGCATGGGTCTTCCATTTAGCTGCTATGGAGATGCGGGCTACTGAGAGTATCTGATTGACCAGTTTTTGTGTAGATTTTGAGAGTTGTTTGGAGGGTTTCCCCAGGAGGAAGATAAGGATATCTTTATCAAGCGTCTGAGATGTAACCTGCCATATGAGTGTTAGGATCTCATCCCAGAAGGTCTGTATCTGGGGGCTGGACCGGAAGATATGTACATGGCAAGTCTCCAAGATGTCCACATCCCCTCCAACAATTTTGGGACTCTTTAGGGAACAGTGCATGAAGTTTAAACGGAGTATGGGAGTATGATACCAGTACATAAGGATTTTATAGATATTTTCCCTTTGTCTAGTGCAGGTGATGCCCCGCTTTGTGTTGTCCCATATACAGTAGCTGCCCACTCATTTTCTCCTAGTTCTCAGCCAATTTGGGTATCCCATTTCCGCATATAATTATGTTTGTAATCTGTGGTTCGAAAGGGATCTTTTAGCAGCTTGTATATATTAGATATTAATCCTCTTTGTGGCAGGCCATTGATAGCCAGGTATTCAAAGGAAGATAAAGTAAGTGTCCTTGAGCTGCCTGTAGTATGGAAGCATAATAGTGTTTTAGTTGGAAGTATTCGTACCATAGCAAGGTAAGGTTTGGGGCCTTGTCATTTACATTTGCTCTCGTTAGAAATGTTCCTTGGGTCTGATATGTTAGGTCCAGTGCAGTAAAAAAGGGTAAGTGTAGCCAGTGATAGAGATATTGTGGGGTTAAGGCAGGTTCAAATTGGGGATCGCCTAGATGGGAGACCAATTGTGATGCATAGGACTTAAGCTTGTATTTAAATCTGAGTTTCCACCATAGTTCCAGAGTATGTTTCGTAGCCTTAAGCATTGGGACTGGGGGAGTGTGTCTGTTTTTCTGTTCCTAAATGATCCCTATAGTGTCATTCTTTAGAAACAACACAAAAAAAATTGGTGTTAAATCAAGTAAACATCTTGCTGTGCCAATACTGATAGAGTGCAGTATCTTGCAGTTATACTACTCTCCTCTAATGCAACACACTGCACCCTATTAATATTGGCACAGCAAGATGTTTATTTGAACCCTATGAAAACAGGATATTCCTACTATAGAATTTATATATCACACTCTTTAGTTATCTCTATTTATCTCTATTAGAAACACAAGGATGGCACTGCTTGCTTTTTAACATTAATATAATAATGTATAGCCTTTACAACATGATTAACAATCACACAGGTTGAGTGCCTCTGAATAGTACAGGTATAGGACCCATTATCCAGAATGCTTGGGACCTGGTGTATTCTGGATAAGGGGTCTTTCCCTAATTCGGATCTCCTACCTAAAGTCTACTAAAAACATTATTTAAACAGTAATTAAACCCAATAGGATTGTTTTGCCTCCAATAAGGGGTAATTATATCTTTGTTGGGCTCAAATACAAGGTACAGTTTTATTATTACAGAGAAAAAGGAAATTATGTTGAAAAATTAGAATTATTTGCTTATAATGGAGTCTATGGGAGATGGCCTTTCCGTAATTCTGAACTTTCTGGATAATGGGTTCCCGGATAAGGGGTCCTGTACGGTGATTTGTATAATTGCAGACTGAAAGATCTCAGAGTGGGGCCCCTTCCTGCGAATTGGTGCTGCTTTTGGGTTTTAAATGATTTTAATGTTCTTAGTACTAGCATGGTGACAAATAAATATTGATTTTTATTATACTAATTAAATAACTATTGTGTTTTTGAACCTGGGTGGGGTTGCCAACTGCTCGGTTTTGACCTGGACAGCCTGGTTTTCAGAAGGGCTGCCTGTGTTTAAACTTCCTGCCCAGTTTTCCTGAAGTCGCTGAGTCATAGCCCCGCCCAGCGACTTCATGGCCCTGCCTCTTCCCGCCCTGTGATGTCACAGTCCCACCTCTTCCCAGCCCCCGTGAAATCACTGTCCACCCCCCGCCCAGCGACAATTGCCAGCATAAGTAGCAACCCTAATCCCTGGTTACTACCCTTTAATACCAATTTTGTGTGCTTTCTCAATATAAAAGAAGGGACACCTTGTATCAATGTATATCTAAATAATAATCTAGTGTAGATTGAAAAGAGTTTGGAGGTTACAAATGTGTTAACAACTCTTTAGAGAGTTAATCTTAAACTGTTGGTACTTTCACCAATTGGTAAATGTATTAAATAGACCTACCACGTTGGAATGGAATATGAGTTATATGGTAACCAGATATTGTAAAAACAGGACCAAACTAAAAAATATGCACAGTTAGCTAATTGCTAAGATTTCTCACAGATTTAATTAACAGTAAAATACAAATTAATCATCATGCCCTTGTGGGGCAAGAATCAATTGTTGGTTTTTAACACAAAATGTACTTTGTATTCAGTTAAAGTCTTAGATATAGACAGTAGGAATACTTTGCCTTTACATTGAAAGTGCACATTAATGTTTCAGAGCTTGCCTGCCAAAGGATTAGGTAAACTCACTTGGTTGAGCAATCAATGGCAGAATTAATCTATAAACAATACAAAAACAATGCATTTCAAGCCTAGAGTTTCTACTTAATTAAGAGTTGAGAAATATATTTTTACACCAACATTTCTTCTAACTTTAAATAATTTGCTTAAAAATGTTTCTTTATCTTTCTTTATTCTTACTTTATTTTATTTCAACATGAATCTCTTTCTCTCTTTTTCTGTGGAATAACATCTATTTGCTCATGTTGGGAAACAAAAAGCTTTGATAACTGTTATGGGGGTACAGAAAGAACCTGAACACATTGCCAGAGGTTACTGGAGTGTGACCACCAACAGAATTACCATAAGCTTCTGTCAAACAGACAAATGTCTGAGACCTGATGTACGGAGAAGAAAGAAACATTTGTGCTTTGCTTATAAAGTACTGGATACAAGCTGAGTTTTCCTGAACATGATAATACTCAGGACAACGATTACTTTTCTCAGCTGGGAACAAAAAATACTGACAATGCAGGACCTGACAGTTTCATCTACAATACGGCAATCACCCAACCACCTACATTTGTCAAACTGTTGTTCTCATCATTTCAACTCTTATTATGATTGCTGCAATTAGATTTATTATTACAAAGGACATAAATTACTACATAATTTCTGTATTTTGTTACAGAGCCAACATTTTTCATTTTTTAAAGGGCAAATCTGATTCCTTCCAACAAGCTATAAAATCTGGTCTTAAAATACTGTACTAGGTGTAATGCACTTCATTTCATGCAGATGCTAACAGACGCTTTGTTTAGTATTTGTCTTTATAAATTTGCAAAACTGTACAACAAATGCAACAAGCAAATAATTTTTTCTTTCTTGATTTAAACTGACATGCACTGAATGCAATGTTCATATGTACTTTAGGGCTTAGCCAGTATATGTTTCCCTTCAAAAGGCAGTAAAGAGCAAGAGTATGCTCTTAGCACATAGTAATATTTTATCTTAACAATTAATGGAAGGAAAGGAAGATAATCTCTACTCATGGTATATTACAGTTAAAGAGAAATAATGATGATTTTTGCAATATGCTCTTATATAGTATGTTCATCTTGTAATGAGAAACACATTGTAAAATAAAAGTATATTGATGTAAAAGCTTTTTATAACAGATTGCCTTAGTTGGTTTTCTAAAGGGTAAGTGCACAACTCTATAGAGAGTGATTGTCCTATAGAATCATAAACTATAATAAGGCCCAGAGAAGTGCTGAATAGAATATCAGTTATAGTTCATGAGGCAACATTAACCACCAACATCCAACTGCAATATGCAAAATAGGGATGCGCCGAATCCCGGATTTGGTTCGGGATTTGGGCTGAATCCAACCTTTTTTTAAAGTATTCAGTTTCGCCGCATCCTTGCTCTGCTCTGAACCGAATTCTAATTAGCATATGCTAATTAGCATTCTGAAGGGGTAAATATATGCGCTGATTGGCCGGCGAAGATTAACCCTTTCTGATCCTGATTAGCATATGCTAATTAGGATTCGGATCGGGATTCCCCGGATCCGTTGGGGTGGGTTTGGGTTTTTGCCTGAACCCAAAAATGAGGGTTATTATTATAACTAGAAAGGGAAGTTTGAGAACAAACTTCATGTTGGGTTGAAAAACGTGAAATCACTGAATGAAATCAGTTGGCTCCGCCCACTTTTTCTAACCTTGGACCACAGTTATATAGTAAAACCACTGTGCAAAGTTTTAATAGTGTCTGAATGGCAGCAAAAATTTAAATTTCCCCACTGAAAGTCAACGAGTGACATCTGATTGGTGGCTCCGCCCACTTTTTCTAACCTGGAACTGCAGTTACCCAGTGACTAACTCTGCAAAGTTTAGGGACCCTGGGATTAATAGTTACAGAACGACAACAGTTTAAATTTAAACCAATACAAGTCAATAGGTGAATTGTGATTGGTGGTTGGTGACCCAGCCCCCTTTTTCTAACCTTGCGTGGAAGTCACCCAGTGATAAACAGTGGGCACCCTGGCATAAATAGTGTGAGAACGGCAGTATTTTAAATTTAAATCAATAAAATTCAATGGATGGAATCTGATTGGCTGTTAGTGGCACAACACAGTTTTCCTATTTTTGAACTGCAGTCCCCCAGTGACCAACTGTGCAAAGTTTGGGAACTTAGGCATAAAAATTGTGAGACTGACAGCATTTTACACGTCACCATTGAAAGTAAATAGGTGAAATGTGATTGGCTGTTGGTGTCTCCACCCACTTTTTTCTAACTTTGAACGGAAAATACCCAGTGAGTAACTCTGGAAAGTTTAACAACTCTGGAATTAATACTTAAATAATGGCATCAGTTAAATATAAACTAATGAAATTTAATGGGTGGAAATGGGTTGGCTGTTGGTGGCTTCGCCCACTTGTTCTAACCCTGAATATGTAGTCAGCCAGTGACTGACTGTGCAAAGTTTGGGAACCCTGACATAAAGGCAGAATTTTAAATTTAAACCAAAAAAATTCAATAGGTGAAGTCTGATTGGCTGTCGGTGGCTCCACCCACTTTTTAAAACCTAAAAATGCAGTCTCCTAGTGACCCTGGTGTTAATACTGTGAGAATGGTATCAGGTTGAATTTCTCCATTGAAAACCAATAGTTAAAATCTGATTGGCTGCTGGTGGCTTCACCCACTTTTCCCAACTCTGAACCACAGTTACCTGGTGACTAGCTCTGCAAAGTTTGGGGACCTTAGTATTAATATTTAAAGAATGGCAGCAGTTTAAATTTCAACATATGAAGTCTATAGGTGAAATCTTATTGGCTGTTGGTGGCTCTGCCCACTTTTTCAAAACTAAAACTGCAGTCCCCTAGTGATCAACTGTGAAAAGTTTGGGGACCCTGGGGTTAATACTGTGGGAATGGCAGCAGGTTGAATTTCCCCATTAAAAGTCAATAGGTAAAATCTGATTGGCTGTTGGTGGCTCCACCCACTTCATAAAATACAAAAAACCTTAAATGCGTAGTCACTCAGTGACTGACTATGCAAAGTTTGGGAACCCTGGCAACAAACCAATAAAAATCAATAGGTGAAATCTGATTGGTTGTTGGTGGCTCAACCTACTTTCAAAAGTAAAACTGCAGTCCCCTAGTGACCAACTGTGAAAAGTTTGGGGACCCTGGGGTTAATACTGGGAATGGCAGAAGGTTGGATTTCCCCATTGAAAGTCAATAGGTAAACTCTGATTTGCTGTTGGGGGCTCCGCCCACTTTTTCTTATCTGGTGCCTAACTCTGCAAATTTTGGGGGCCCGGTGTTATTACTGTGAGAATGGCAGCAGGTTGGATAGGTAAAAGGTAAAATAGGTCAATAGGTAAAATATGATTGGCTGTTCACAGCTCCGCCCACTTTTGGGCAATCATCATATTTTCATTCAGGCTGACCCCATGACTATGTGATTCAAGTTTGGGGAGTGTAGCCTCAAAGCTGTAAGATTGGCAGCAGTTTCAATTTCCCCATAAAAGTCAATAGGTACAATTTGATTGGCTGTTGTTGGCCCCTCCCACTTTGCAGTTAAAAAAAAAAAAAAAACTTGAATGCGTAGTAACCCAATGACTGACTGTGCAAAGTTTGGGAACTCTGGCATCAAACCAATAAAAATCAATAGGTGAAATTTGATTGGCTGCTGGTGGCTCCGCTCACTTTTAAAAACTAAAACTGCAGTCCCCTAGTGACCAAGTGTTAAAAGTTTGGGGACCCTGGTGTTATTACTGTGAGAATGGCAGCAATAGGTAAAATCTGATTGGCGGTCCACAGCTCCGCCCACTTTTGGGCATCCAGCAATCATCATATTTTCATTCAGGCTGACCCCATGACTATGTGATTCAAGTTTGGGGAGTGTAGCCACAAAGCTGTAAGATTGGCAGCAGTTTCAATTTTCCCATAAAAGTCAAAGGGTGAAATTTGATTGGCTGTTGTTGGCCCCTCCCACTTTGGGGTCATCCAACAAATGTCGCTGTTTCATTTGGGGTGACCCCATTATTATGTTATTCAAGTTTGGGGGGGGGTGTAGCTTCAAAGCTGTAAGAGTGGCAGCAGTTTTAAAATCTTCCCCGTCAAAGTCAATGGGAAAATTGTGGGGTTCGGAGCGGGGGGGGCGGGATCGCTTAGAAAAGCACGAGCAACCTGCTCCGCTATAGGGCGAAGAAGTGTGGAGAGTTTGGGTGTTGTATCCCTAAATCTGTAGGAGGAGTAGCGTTTAGAAAATGGGGGGTGCTAAGAAGAAGAAGAAGCGGAAGAATAAGCCAAAGTCAAAGAACAGTATGTTGGGGTTTTCAACCCAACATAATTATGATTGACATTCATTTATAAAGCACTTGTAGACATATTCCACAGCACTGTACAATAAGTGGGTTTCATACATTGGACATACAGAGTAACATGTAAAGCAATCAATAACCAATACAAGAGGTGAAGAGAGCCCTGCCCAAAAGAGCTTACAAGGGTTCGGTGCATCCCTAATGCAAAACAAAGTCGAAAACGAAAAAAAATTAAATGGGATTTTACTCTGAATAAGCCATTAAGGCATCCATTGAATTGCAAGCACATTAGCCGATGCTGGACAGTTTGATATAAAACTCGTCAAAAGTCTAAAATAAGGACCAATACCATGGGGTGATCCCAACTTTTATTCCAAGGTGTTCTTAACATTCCACAACATGATCAAACGTTATGGGACCGCATGGCCCTTCCTAAATGATGAGGAAGTGTTAAGAGCACCTTATAAATAAAAGTTGGGACCACCCCTTTGTATTGCAATCACAAGTACTGGTCCTTATTTTCCTTCTATGTGTATAAATAATTTGTAGTCTGTAATTATAATTATGAGGCTGCACAAGTTTTAATCTGAAATTACCATGTGACAATAAAAACATTCGGTAATAGGCAAACACACCTCAGCATCAGGGATAGCCATTGCTTATACCTGTTTGAGCAACATAGCTCTAGAAATGGGGAATGGATAGGAACAAGGAAATTTTTTCATATGTATTTCTTTTAATAACCTTACAGATACTGATGGCCTGTTTGGGGTGTTAGCAAAATGCAAAAGCCAGTCATAAATATAAAGATGCCTTTGTTTGGCTAGGCCACCAAACAAACCTGTTTAGGGATGTATTTCTATCGATCCCTATAAACCTGTCAAGAGAAAAGCACTTTTCTTTTTTTGGTATGACAGCAGCTATTCCATAATATCTTCCTACAACTTAAGGAACTGGGGAAAGTAATTCTTACATACTTTTAATTTTTTTTTGTCATTGTAAATGGCACACCAAAGGGTCTATTCCAAGATCTTTGTTTTTTCCACAATTCAAATTTGTGAGATTTATCAACTGTGACAAAATTCGGCAACTAAAACTTTATTATCTTCTACATAAGTCAGTGGGAGGTGTATATTTATCATTTAAGCCATTTTATTGTTTATTAAACAGTCAAATTTGAGTTTGCTAAACACTTAAATTTAAAAATGGATAAAAAGACCCCCTTTATTTAACATAACTGTATTATCTTCTTTAAATTGTCTTTTAAACACAGTATCATACAAAAAAATGTCTTATGGCTGTATTTATTTAATTAGTGTTGAGGTTGAAATTGCCTGTTAAGGCTTTTAAACAGATTTGAATTTTGTAAGCCTTTTATTTGTGATATTTTTGATATTTTCAGACTCGCTTTCATCTGGTATAGTACCTATGGATTGGAGAAAAGCTGATGTAATTCCTATATTTTAAAAAGGATAACAAATTCAGCCTGGAAATTATAGGACAGTAAGTTTAACATCGGTAAGTTAAAGGTCTTAATAAAAACATTTGCACATAGATAGGGAACTGGCTACAGGATCGGGTACAAAGGGTGGTTGTTAATGGTACATTCTCTACTTGGAGTAGGGTTCTTAGTGGTGTCCTGTAGGTTTCTGTATTGAAACCACTTTTATTTAACTTGTTTATTAATGAGTTAGGGCAGGGTATTGTAAGTAATGTATCAGTGTTTGCAGATGACACAAAACTCTGCAGCCCAATTAATTATATCCTGGAAGTGACATCCTTGCAGCAGGATCTGACAAACTGGCAATCAGTAAGGCCAAGTGGCAGATGAGATTTAATGTCGATAAATGTAAGGTCATGTACCAGGGATGTAAAAATACACAAGCCACTTATACCCTTAATGGGGCTGCACTAGGCAAACCCATAACGGAGAAGGACCGTGGAGTACTTGTAGATAAAAAACCTTGGCTGCAGCAAGCAATGTCACGCAGCAGCTGCAAGGCCAAACAAGGTTTTGAGCTGTATTAAAAGGGGCATAGATTCGAAGGAGGAGGGGGTTGTCATTCCCCTTTAAAGCACATTGGTAAGGCCCCATCTATGCCATGCAGTTTTGGTCACAAGTGTTCAAATGGACATTATTAGAATTAAAAAGAGTCCAAAGAAGAGCAACTAAGTTGCTAAAAGGTATGAAAAGCAGGGCCAAAACTAGGGGTAGGTGAAAGGCACATGCCTAGGGTGCAACGGTCAGGGGTGCCAGGCTCATGCCTCCTTCACCTACATCTAGTCTGAACCCCTGTTTATCTTCCTTTCCCTCTCTGGAGTGGCTGTGCACATGTTTGCTCATGCACATGCACGCTCATGTCCGAGGGAGGAGCGGTGGGTGAGCTGGCTAGCCAGGTTGCCTAGGGCATCCGCCCAGCTTTGCTTGGCGCTGATGGAAAGTCTCAGTTATGAAGAAAGACGGGCCAAGATGGGGTTGTTTACACTGGAGAAGTGGTGCTTGGGGGGATATGATAATTATGTATAAATAAGTGAATCATATAATAATCTCTCTAATGCTTTATTTACCAGTTGTTCCTTCCAGGAGACACGTGGGCATTCATTCCGCTTAGAAGGAAGGAAGTTCTATCGCAATATTTAGAAAGGGTTTTTTACAGTGGGGACTGTGAATTTGCGGAATTCTCTCCACTGTATATATTTATAATTTGCTATTCCCTGTTGTTCCCCAGGTCTGTACTACTAATTGTAAAGGCAAGGGCATACAAAACACAAAACCTGCTTCTCTTCACTTGCATTTTGTAGTCAAAGAGAAATGGATCCACTCCTATACCATTACGGGTTTACCTGCACTGACAGACACAGCTTGGGCCCAAGTGCAGCTACATCAAGCAAAATGGAGCAGAGAGTGGTCTTAAAAATGCATACTTTATAAAATGTATTAAAAAAAATATAAAACTGAAACTGAATTAAAAAAATACTTTTTTTTACTAGTATCTGCAACTAAATAATCACATACAGGAAAACTACTACAGTGTATGGTCGGCTGACTCACACACCAAGGGCAAACATACATGCTAGTTTACATCAGTTAATAAATGGAAAGAAAAGTTAGAACCTGCATTATTTTCAGATGATCACTGAAACATAGTGAAACACTTACAGTTTGGTAAGATTAGGATAGGCCTTCCTGGGTGTGCCTGCACCAGAACATATTCAATTCTTCCAGGTGCAGGCACAAGTAGAGGATTTTTGCAATCTAGGTGTGTATTCTCGGCAAGTGTTTTTTGGCTTGCCGAGAATACGCAACGTGTGCAATTAGTCTTAGAGAGGGGCTGATACTCTGCAAGCGTTTTTTCCAGCCCAGTGTGGCATTGGCCCTATACAGACCTTTCTGATCTAACTTAGTTATTACAGTTATTTCTCCTTTAAAAATGTATCAAACATGTTTGCATGGGTTTTAATGGCAATAAGCTGACATTTGCATTTGGTATAATGCTTAGTTTGAAAGTTATTGGAAAAAAATGCAGACTCTCATTTCTCCACAGAAGGAGCAGTATGACCACCACTACAAACATTACAAAACTGCTAAAGCCTAACATTTTCCAGCAGTGTAGGAATATATATGCTTGTCTAAATTTGTTATCTTTCTGTAATGTCTGTTAGTAAATCCAAGTCTCTAAAGAGCCAATAATAGTTCCGTCACTGCCCCCAAAGCTACTGTAGGGGCAAAAAGCCCTTTGGCTACTAGTTTGATGACAACATAGCACATCACATTAAGCCACACCCTCCTGGTTATTTATAATGGCATCCTGCAGGGAGGCAATAGTAATTTAGTTAACGTTACAACTATAGAGGGCAGCTGTATGAGTTCCCATGTACACCAGCCTTATGAGATTATACAATCTCCATTACTCATCTACATAATGATGTGCAGGTTGGAAAACATATAAACCACATTCTTCTGCCCAATATACATTTTGTTCTATGTTGTTGTTTTTACCACAGACAGTAAATTCTAACATACTTCCCTGGTTAAAGTCTTACCATCAATTGCAAGTTTGAGGTCGATGAGTGTACTTCTAACCCTTGCAATCACACGCTGCATACGATCTATCTCTTGCCGTAAAAATATATTCATGGGTTGAATTGGGCCCATTTTTTGGAGACGAGCTTTAACCTGAAGCATAAAGATGTAAAAACTAACATTTAGATAAAGGAAAATGCAAATTTTGTGTATATTTATTGATATTTATGGCCCCAATGTGGTACTACGCCCAGGTAATTTGCTGCTTTGTATACTCCCTCTGGGCCCTTATAGAGGGGCAACTTTGGTGAAGAAGAACTTTAAGCACATTGTATGAAGAAGAACTTTAACACATTGTACAGTGATAACAGATAGCTAATACTTAGTTAAGATTGCTAATACCAAAGCTTTAGCAGATAGTTTAAAAGTAAGATAATGTTAATAAAGCAGAAATAATAAAAATGTAATAAATGGCAACTTATGATAAGTTTCAATCTGGAGAAAGGCAAAATACAAAAATGATATAAATATTTTATAAGCAGCTACTTTTTATAGGTGTTCTAAGAATTCTTGTAGATGCCCGAGTTCTAAAATCTAATTGTTGCTCATTTGTAATTATATATTCTCATACAATAATAATGGGCAATTATTTAATTGCAACAAACTAATACTACAATGATAAAGAGAAGGTCAGGCTTTAAAAATACAAATACTGGCTTAAACGTAGAGAAAATATCCTTTGTAAATAATCCTTGCTGACAAAGTACATGCTCATGGACATAAGCAAGCAAAATTGGTGACCAAAGATGTACATTACCCAGACAGGGACCAAACTGACTTATAAATATAAATCTCCGTGGTTCATAACCCTCTGTTTTACTCAGACTTCCCCTACTTCCAAAAATCCTGGACCATTACACCATGGCTTAAAGAATTCCTTGTCTCTATAGTTCTATTTATTGTTGTATCAATTTTTTAGACCCAAGACAACGTGAGTCTGTAAAAGACAGACGACACCCAGATTAACCAGTAGGGCCTATCTGATATTGCAGGTTCTCCAAATCCATCTGATATTCAAGCAGGCATTGGAGACTAGAGGTAATGTGTTTCAAGTAATTGCTTGGCCTACTAAATATGTTTCTCCCTTGGGGGTGATCTGCTATTTGAGGTGAGTCATGAACTGCGTTTCAAGGGCACTGCTATGCTCACTGGCTCTGTCAGGAAAATAACCCCCTGTGGAGCTTTGGCTGAACTGGTTTGCTGAAAATTTACACTTGTGTCTGGTCTGTTCCATGAAGAACTCGAATGGCATTTTCTTTCTGTTTCTGGCTCCCTTCTCAAGGATTTCTTTCTACACGGTAAGCTACCATGCACAGTAACATATTTTCCACAGAAATATAATGTTATTATTTTGTCTGCTCGATCATGATGTATTATTTATATGCTGCCCTGCATGTGCTGCTAACTGGCATATGTACAGAAGGGCTATCAGGTGCTCAGTGCCAATATATGATCATCATGAACACTGAAGAAAACACAGCAAATGAGCAGTGATATATATTCTGTAGTATGGGGATGCTGTATTTGAGAATTTTTACTGCTGTTTGTGCACAATACTGTGCATATACTTTGCTTGCCTTTAAGCTGTTAGGATGAGGCAGGGTTGTTGTAGCAGCCTTTGAGTGAAATAGTGACACATTCCTTTCAGACTTTTTTGTTAAGCAGTGGTGCTAATGCGGGGATTCTGTTGTAAGATGTTATTTATACCCATTTACAGTAAAAGGTGATGTAATTAGAAGCATTGTAATAATAATGGAAGCCTTAAAGTGGGTAGAAGGACAACCTAGAATTTGTTATGAAATTTTTTTTTCTCTATTTTAATCAATGAATTCAAATAAAAAAATGATTTCCTTTACTTTGTATTAATAAAACAGACCCTTGTGCTTGATTGTAAGATGTAATTAAGATACAGTATATTTAATCCTTATTGGAGGCAAACAATGATTTTTAAGTAGACAAAGTATGGTAATCCAAATTACAAAAAGGCCCCTTAACTGGACAACCACATGGTCCCAAGCATCTTGGATAACAGGTCCCATACCCAGTGGTGGACTGGCCTGCCAGCGTACTTTTCCTGGTGGGACCCTAATCTTAAGGGGCCCTGTGCCCTTTCTAAAGCACGGAGCATTAAAGGAATACTGTCATGGAAAACCATGTTTTTTTACAAAACACATCAGTTAATAGAGCTTCTCCAGCATACTACATTGAAATCTGTTTTTCAAAAGCACAAACAGATTTTTTTATACTTAATTTTGACATACCACATGGGGCTAGCCATATTCTTCATTTCCCAGGGTGCCACAACCATGTGACCTGTGCGCTGATAAACTTCAGTCACACTTTACTGCTGAGCTGCAAGTTGAAGTGATATCACCCCCTCCCAGCAGCCAATCAGCAGAACAAGATAACAAGATGGCAGCTCCCAGTAGATATCAGAATAGCACTCAATAGTAAAAAATCCAAGTCAGTCTGGGGACTTTAGGAGTCCAAATTTATAGCCACAGATATGCAGAAGATTCTAAAGAAGCTGTTAATTACATATAGCTGGCAGGGGGAGTTTCTCATCAATAATTTGCACAGTGCAAATGGGAGAGAAAGAGTTAACAGATTCCTCTACAACCATATAATCTGTAAAAAAAAACATGGGGATAGAGACGTTAATGCCTTAAAGGAACAGTAACACCAAAAAATGAAAGTGTATAAAAGTAACTAAAATATAATGTGCTGCTGCCCTGCACTGGTAAAAGTTGTGTGTTTACTTCAGAAAGTCTACTATAATTTATATAAATAAGCTGCTATGTAGCCATGGAGGCAGCCATTCAAATGAGAAAAGGCACAGGCACATAGCAGATAGCAGATAACAGATAAAACACTATTGTATTCTACAGAACTTATCTGTTATCTGCTATGTAACCTGTGCCTTTTCTCCTTTTTTCCAGCTTGAATGGCTGCCCCTGTGGCTACACAGCAGCTTATTATATAAATTATAGTGGTGTTACTGTAGCAAACACACCAGTTTTACCAGTGCAGGGCAACAGTGCATTATATTTTTATTACTTTAAAGCTCTTTCATTTTTTGGTGTTACTGTTCCTTTAAGGGGGGCCTGGATGAGTTCTTGAACAAGCATAGTATCCAAGGCTATTGTGATACTAATATTTACAGTTAGTATTAATGGTTGTATATATAGTGATAATATACATTTGTAAGTATAGGCTGTGTGTACTGGGTTTACTTGGAAGGGTTGAACTTGATGGACTCTGCTCTTTTTCAACCCTATGTAACTATATGTTCTGCCTGCACACCTTCTGCTTATCTGAGCTATCCTCAGCAGTATTGCTCTTTTACACAGCTTTTACAGCAATGATGCAACAAACAGAACACACAGGAGAGCACAGCTGCCCACATGGAATGTTGTGATATCTCTAAGTATAAAATGTTTCAAAGAACAGTGGCTTCTAGGCTATATTAATCACTTACATGTGAACAATAAACCTTTTAAACATAGGGATACCAGGGTTTTCTAGGGCTCTGGCAAGAGGGCCCTTGATATCAGGTTCTCTGGTGGGCCCTTGGTGTCCCAGTTCGACACTGCCCATACCTGTATACAGTTACAAAGATTACACAGATGAACAAGGTAGGAGGTTCTCAACCCATGGTGCTTGGCCTTAGCTAGCCTGTGCTACCCCTGCAATCTCATAATAAATAACCTAAGGTTGTTTTAGGTGGGAACAAGTGATGTGAATGCAAACTAACTGGCACCTCATATTGTTCAAGTGCCATGTTTCTAAAGAGCAGCTTCTGATGAAGTGGCGGGAAGCCATGAAACGCGTAAAGCTGGATGTCTAGGTCTCTGTGATGCTTTTAAATGAATTAATAAAAGTGACCTTTTAATCAATTTGGAATCCCAGTGCTCCGTCCATATTTTTGTTGGGACTGGTGAATTACGCCTGGTGACGCGACAGCACGGGCTCCAGATGCAGTGTATTCGGTCCAGTGAGTGCTCCCCTTTAATACTATATCATGTTTCTAACAAGAATGGCATACTCACAAGATGTAAGTGGTCTGGTATGCCAGGAAATTATAGTGCTCTATGAGCAGAGCACTTTGGAGAAATTATTATGTACTTGTCTATTCATATCTTTAAATATATATTCTCAGAACATTATTGCATGTTTTATCTTGTAACAGTCAGTTTGTCTTTAATTGATTTTTAAACCCATGTTCCTTTGGTGTGAAGTTTTATTGCTGTGAGTGCTATTAGCTTGCATTGATGGAAATATCATTACTGACAAAAGCCCTAAACATCAAGCACAGAAATAATATGCACTGATTGGTGTATAAGTATGTAAGTATAAAAATAAAAGCTCCTCTTTAAAGAGTTTCACATCAGCTGCAAATGCATGATGGTATAAATATACCGTCCTCTTTGACTGGGAGCATGTGCTTCGACGTGAATAGACATGGACAGCTGATGCTGTAACAGTGCAGTGCTTTAATCTGTGAATGGTTACAGTAAGTGCTATGAACAGACATTTGCTATGTGACTAAATTAACTAAATGATTTTGAAACACTTGACTTCATCCCATTTCCAACTGTAAGTGTTAAAAATAGGAAATGGTTGCTACCTCATGTGGAATGTAGTCTTCCGGTAGTTTCTCCAGCATTTCATTTGCAAGACGCTGGACTACAGACTCCCTTGTCTCTCCTGCACCTCCTCCGCTGTCCTTGGGCTGAATATTGACTATGGTGCTTAATGTCTCATTAGCCATGTTGGTTTGGTAGGTTATATCTGCATTTCCGTGCAAACCAAATACCTAGAAAAACAGGAATTTAAAGGAGGATACTTTAAAATAGAAAAAGGTTTAATGCAAAGTAGAAAAATAAAAATATTTAGTTTGCCCTTTCTAACATAAAAAGCACAATACTAATAAGATGCTAATTTGCATATTTAATTGCCTTCATTGTGATGACTTTTCTTGAGCAGTCAAATGTGCTTGTTCATTATATACCTTTTGTTAAATGCATACCCAGCTAGTAGTCTCAATAGGTGCTGGTAATTTAATATGTATAATATTATTCTACGTTTTTCATTTCTGGTTTCAAGTAAAATTGTCATCCATTTACCATATACAACATATTAACATATTTAAGAATTGCCCACATTTATTGGGCAATGTATGAAAAAATAATTGCTGCCCTTTGTTCATGTTAGCATGTAAGTAAGTAAACTGAGTATTATTTCTTAACTCTGAACTAAACAATTTAAAACAAGATTGGTACAAGATATATTTACTCACCTCAGGTGTGTCCACCAGAGGTAGCTGGTCTATATACTGAAGGTACTCATCTATGGTTTTCCCTTTGGGGATTCCATAACCTTTGTAGAAGCAAAATTTATCTGAAAACATATTCTCTCCAAACCACACTCTAGCAAATGTGTTGAGCAATGTCTTATCCATGTCATCTGTCACACGTCCTCCATACTGGACCTCGCCTAGCATGTATCGCAGGCAACTCCAGTTAACTCCCCGCTTAGTGTCCATCTCATCTAAGTGGTTTTGAACAAATTGAATGCTGGCAGCAAAGTCTGCTTGATTAAATTCATAGGGGATGTTCCACCCTAATGGGCCAAACTTTCTTCTCTCCTATAAGAAAATAAGAAATAAGTCACCTTATTAGGGCACGATTAACACAGTAAATATTAAAAATCACAAATTTTTGGAACCTCTGTACCAATTATATGCAATTTTCCCATTACAGGTATGGGACCTCTTATTCAGAATGCTCGGGACCTGGGATAAGGGATCTTTCTATAATTTTGACCTTCATACTATCTTATAATTTTGGATAAGGGGTTTCTGGATAAGAGATCCTATACCTGTATATATACATTTCCATCATTCAATCACATGTAGGTATGAATATATGTAACAATCAACTGCCGGATGTAAGAAAAATGAAAAATAAGAAAAAGTTCCACAGTCATGGAACATTTGTGCTATCATTATAATTTAAATGCCAGCACCAGGTCTGACTACTAGCTTGGCAGTCCTGGATGGTACATATCCTCTCATGTATGCCTTGTCATCTGGGTCTGTCACATGCATTCCTTTTGTGTTTCCATCTTTCATTTTTATTTTTCTGCCCTGAACAAGTATATATGAAATGAAGGACAGGGACAACGATGATGTCAGCATTTGTATGATAAGTCATATTGGCAGATCAAGTTGTTGGATGAAGCCATTTGTCCTATTATGGTGTAAATATTTTACATTGCTCCCCAGCAAGACTGGCACTACACCAGATACTTCTATCTAGGGCCCACTGAAATGGAGTTCTGTGGCACACCAGTTATATACAGTAGTGTAGTAATATGTTTGGGCACTATGCATACATTTATTGCCAATAAATACTATTGCCAAACGGGATCAAGACAGCTCCAACCTTGGACACGTTTATATCAAAACTGAAAAGCCACCTGTTTAGCCTGGCATTTATGTCCACATAACTTATCTGAGACAAGCTTATGTGCTTTGGGTCCCATGGGAGAAAAGCGCTTTACAAATGTTTGTTGTTGTTGTACATACCTGCAAGTGTATGATATTAGTATCATTTAACTGTATGAATGTACATAGTGCACAAGATATCTGTATAGATTTAAACAGTGAGTCAGTCAGATGTTAATTAAGTTGCTTAAGTTGGGAATGCTTTGAAGTGCCTTTGTGTTGGTTACCTTGGTATTTATTATAGGGGGGTGATCAACACCAATATATCACAGGAAGCCAACTGGAGGGTCTTTTGCATTTCAAAGTTGAACTGTGTGTACAGTTGTCTATGGTAAGACAGCTCCTTATGGGAACTACCTGACTAACTAACACAATAAGATTCTGATACCAGATTTTCTTGTCTCTTGTCAGCCAATCAGAACACATCCCTACTTTGGTCAGTGAGATTCTAAGAGTATAACTTGTGAAGCTCTTATACTCACGTAGATTGATAGATTGACAGTAACGAAGAAACATAGACACATAGACACACACACAAAGATATATGAGTTAGGTTAGGGAGAAGTCCTGAAGGCTAATCCCTATAGAACAGATCCTGTGGGCACATTTAAAGGAACTCTGTATTATTTGCTGTCTCTGGGCTGGATAATCGAAATAAATTAGCTTAATCTCTGGAAAAGAACCGTGGTTGTTTCCTTTTACCTGGTTGTGGTAAATATTGGAATCTCCAGTATATTTGTAGTAATATACTACATCTACATGATCACAAGTATATAAATCAGTTTCCATGAAGTGTTATAGCCCTACTAAGGGCTTGCTTGAGGGCTTGATCACTGATTACCTTTGGGTTTGTGTGAGTCTCAGGACTCTCCCGTTACATGCAGTCTCTAAATGCAGTAAATCCAAACAATAAATCAAGTGGAGTTTTATAAATGACTAAATATGCCCAGGAGGACAAGCCAGATTGCAACAACTGTACCAGTGAGCACCATTTGACACACAAACCAAAACCAAGTAATCTGATGGAACATGTCTAATGCCCCTTGGCCTGCTGGGAAATCAGATGACCCCTGTGTACATGTTTTCCCAGCCATACCGTTCCAACTCTGGGGTTGCCACTGCTTGAGGCAGCAGCCCTGATGCCACCCCCTATCCTGCTCCATGCTTACAACGTTTGTGCTGGGTCCAAGGGGTTCATTGCTGTAGTTACCGAAACATTGGATTTTGCATGATTAAATAAATCTTTTTGATTTATTTTTTCCATGAGTGCTTTATATATTATATATATATATATCCCTGATGAAAGTTCCTGTTGTGAACTGAAACGTCGGATAAATAAAAACCTTGCAGTGATACTTTTCTGTATATCATTTATTTTGGTTATTTTCACAAAGTCCCGTGAGTGCTGGCCTCCATTGCTTCTTTATATATATATATATATACTGTATACACACACACATCAACAAAACAGATGTGTTTTTATTGAAAATCCTCAATAAGCACAACTTTCCCTTTTTTGCTTTAGTTTATACAGGAGCAGTGGCCAGCTCCATGTTGTAGCTCCCACCCTTCCCAGCTACAGTCAGGTGATCCCAGTGGAAACAGTAAAAGGGCAACCATTTGGGGGTTTAACCTTGAAAGCAAGCAAGTTGCAAGTAAAACTTAGACCCTTAGTTAAATGTATACCCAAGCAGTAGATTCTTAATGAATCATATAAGTAAGTGTAGGACTGGGCAGAAGGGATGGCTTTGATGTATTGGCCAGCTTGAAGTATATTGCAATACAGTATATGGACAAACAATCCCTGTTTTGCTTAAAGGGGAGTGCATTTCATGGTAGTTTAATGTACAGAATGTCTTAATGTCCCATATATAGTGATAATGCAGAGGATTATATAAGATTTGATTTTAATCTAACCACATAGGTTGCCTCCCATGTGATCGAATCATTATGTTCGAGAATTGGTTTGTGTGTCTAGCCTAATGGAAGAAACACAATAATAACATATTCAGGAAGGTCCACAATTATAACGTATTCAGGAACCTTATATAATGCAATAAAAAATGTATCCACATAAGATATAAAATTACTGAGTTAGTATTATATTTGCGGAACAGATACATATTCCTATTTGAACATTCTTAATTAGATATAAGTCTAGAAATAAACTCCAAAACTAAGACCCAAAGTTGTATACTGTTTACCTGTACAGTTGTGTGGAGAAATGCAACTCCATAGAGCAGTGGCTTCCACTGTGGCAAATTGGTCACATCAAGTAGTTCCTGAGAAATGCCAGAATATGTTCTCTTTAATCCAGCCTTTACACCTATAAAAACAATGAAATACATTTTCATGTTAGGAAATAAATACTTTTTGTGACTTTTGAGACAGACTTTAGATACATAGCCCAACAATAGCCTAAAGTCAGCAACATCCTATTTACAATATTGGTTTTAGGTGTCAGCAGCACTGCAATATCGATGGGTGTATATATCCAACACACTGAGTATAAGTATTGACTTATACCAGAATAATGAGGCCCAGCTCATAAGACTGATGCCCAGAATTGCAGTCCAACAGCAGCTGTCTGCCTGTATAACCATAAAAATGCCTTATGCTTCAGGAGAGTCATTCCCACCTTTAGGTGCCACAGACATAAATTTCAAGAA
This sequence comes from Xenopus tropicalis, assembly GCF_000004195.4. NCBI lineage: Eukaryota > Metazoa > Chordata > Amphibia > Anura > Pipidae > Xenopus > Xenopus tropicalis. The sequence goes on along the minus strand of NC_030682.2, from coordinate 76,447,570 downwards.
TTGTTGCTAGTGATTCCTAAGTGGGATATTTTTACCTTATTAGGCTTGGTATTTTAATTATGGGACAAAGTCGGTGAGCCTTTACACAGGCTACAACATGTGTTTGAAAAACATGTCTGTTATTTGCTGTTGTGTTTTTTTTTATGTTCTCTAATGTTGATGAGTCTGCCCTGTAGTGTCTGTAGGGCATCTCCTTGAATATGTTTTATAAGCATTCAAACAAGACCTTATAAAGTTTTATATTCATACTGTTGGGAATATAACCATTCTAAAAAATGTATCTTTGTATGAAAAAAAAAATAATATTCAGCTTATTTGTGTTGCAGCCGATATAGCTCAAAGACTCATAGCAAGCCTGTGTTCAGTCTCCACCAGGTTCCATTCCGTAACTCTTTTATTTCCAAAAATTAATTTTTTATGCCCGACACTTATCATTGTGCCAAATGACACTGCATGAGCTTAGACATAAAGGTACATAAAGGGTCCTTTAATATTAAACAGGCTGAGAACATATTGTAGGAACCCATAGGATTTAGCACTCCTATGGCTTTAATCCCCTACTAGTTCTTTCTATTACTGTTACTGGGCAGAGTCCCATGTATCTACTTTGCACTATGCATTATACCTTTTGGTTGTTATGGTTGTACATGTCCATTACAGACTGATATAGTGTCTAGCAAGGAAGTGTGACTTCCTCTGTCGCTGCCTGTCTGCTACCTAAGAACAGCTCCCTTTGAGCCTGGGTGCAGAAACAGGCCCCAGTAAAGCCACATTATCCCAGAGACCATCATACCATCTGGAGAAGTTGGGGACAGGGCCCGTGAACAAGGTTTAAGTAAGCATTGCAGTTTTGTAATAGCACTCTCTAGGAGAAGTGAGATAGTTAGTATCTAGCAAGCAAGGGCAGCCTAATAGCCCCATCAAGGAGAATTAGTGTTCTGGAAGTAGCTTTCCACCCAGCAATGTTGCCTCAGCAATAGGGCCACGGAGTAGAGATAGGAGACAGGCTAGAATAAACCCTGATCCCTACTCACACGGAGGACTCTCAAGCTAGGCGTTATCAACCTGAGGAATAAGGTATCTATCCATACCTACCTCCAAAGGGGTATTACGTTGACAGGTGCATTTATCCTGCCCAGACTCTACCAAGAGGTGGGGTAAACCGGTGTGTGCCTTCCTTTGTATTGTCCTAAAGGGATATTGTCATCTACCCTCTATATCTGCATGCGTTGTGAGTATCTGATAACCCTGCTTACCATCTTTGTCGCTGACAATAAACTTGTTACTAGTTCATCAGCAAGAACCTTTCTGGCGTCTATTCTTACCAACTGCACTACACAGCTGAGTGAGCTGTAGTTCACCCTAGGCTCTGTTAAGGTCTCTTCCACCTAAGTGAAGGCCCATCCTAAGAAAGAGAGTCGCATGTAGCACATGCTCTCATATCACTACTAGCCTGGTTTTAACCATTTCATAGCCAAAATAGTGTTACAATATCTAAAATTGCACTTTGTTCATCGTGTAATGTAATTGCCCTGTAAGGTCTTTTGCTGCTAGACAGTGGCTTTTGATGAACCACTAATGTCGGCAGAACTCCCTATGGATCCGTCATGTTGTTTACTGTTCTGAACCCCATTTAAATGCACTTTATAATTTTAAAGCAAATCTGTGTCTTTGTGAATAAGACAGAGAACAGGCTGAAATAAAGCTGCTCAAGATAGTAAAAGCCAGTATTTTTTACTTTCATTCTGGCAAAACTTGGCCTTCCCCTAGCATTAAACCAATACTTATTCTGAGAGGGATATAATGCATATTTAAGTAATTATCCATAAAATTGCTTCAAGCAATAATTCTGGCAGCCTAACCCATGGTCACAACAAAAACTGTGTAACCTTATTAAAAACAGAATAAACTGAGGGTATATTTATCATGCTGTGTAAAAAGTGAAGCATTACTGGTGATGTTGCCCAGGGCAACCAGTCAGCAACTATATTCCAACAGTTAGAAAACCAAAGCAAAGCATCTGATTGGCTGCTACGAGGAACATCACTGGGGATGTTTTACTCCACTTTTATCACAGCATGATAAATATACCCCATACTGTACTGAGTAGGAGGAGCTTGGATGACTGTTTGAGCTCCTGCTTTGTTAAACTGAAGTAATATTTGGCAAAGTCTATTTTGTGTAAATGCAATGTGCTAGCTGACATCACTAACAGTTTGTAAATCGCCACACTATGGTGCTTGCAATCTCCATATTTTTTATCATCAAGGTTTCATTAACATACCCTGAGGTGGTTCATTTGTAAATTTTACAGATGACTGCAGAAGATTAATTGGAAATTTAGGATGAACTTCAGTGGTGATCCAAGTCCTGAACCCATCATGTACTGTTTCTGTTACAGTGACAGTATCCAGAAGCTCATCCATAAAGTCCAGACCAAGGTGACAATTCTGAAGTAGTAACCATCCGCCATCTTGCATTGACTGGTTCAACAAGCGCCTGGCATGAACCTCTTGGCCTTGTCCCATGGAGATAGCACGACACGGAGCATTCTGTAAAACAGCACACTGATTTAGAACTTCGGCTTCAATGGTTATTGAAATAATATGTGCATGATACAAGATTAAAGGCAACAGAATCACTAAAAGATCCAGTGGAACCATCTTAATATAAGAGATGGAATAGAAAAGATAGCAAACTGCAAAACTTGGAATGATTACATGTGAAACATAGCAGGCTACCGGAAAAGGCTGCTACATGCAGATAAGTATAAACATGTGGCTATTGTTAATTTGATATTCCTTGATCCTAGTATAGAGTTATATTCAGTATTAGGTTTAGTTTTTGACAGATTTAAATATTTTTTTTATTACCTACAACAGCTTAGGGAGAGGGCAATACCTGAGAGAATAGGATATTCCAAAGAAAAGTCCATTAAGTGAACTCTTCCAAGTAAACCCAGCACACAGAAACCTATACTTACCTATCTATACACTCACATACATAAACCATATATACCAATATCAATATTAACTGTAGCTTTTTGTATCACACTAGCCTTGGATATTATGCTTGTTTAAGAACTCATTCAAGCCCCTCTTAAAGACATTAACAGAACCTGCCATTACAACTAGGAATGCACTGAATCCAGAATTCGGTTCGGTATTCGGCCAGGATTCTGCTTTTTTCAGCAGGGTTCAGATTTGGCCGAATCCACGGTCCTGACCAAACCGAATCCGAATTAGCATATGCCCTAGTATGCTAATTAGGATTCGGTATTCGACCAAACATGGATTTGAGGGTTCGGCCAAAGCCAGAAAATTGGGTTCGGTGCATCCCTAATTACAACATCACTAGGAAGGGCATTCCACAACCTCACTGCCCTCACTGTGAAAAACCACCTACGCTGCTGCAAATTAAATTTCTGTTCCTCTAATCTAAAGGGGGGAGGCTCTGGTGTAGTGATCATTTTTATGTAAAAAAGAACATCCCATATTTGCCTATAATCCCCTCTAATATACTTGTACAGAGTAATCATGTTCCCTCGCAAGCAGCTTTTTTCCAGTGAAACCAACCCCAACCTTGACAGTCTAACCCATCTAAACTCAGTTTAAATTTTCCATCCTTTTAACCAGTTTAGTGTCTCTGCACTCTCTCCAGTGAGGGCTTTGCCAATAAATTGATTTCCTGAAAACTTGGTACATAATTTCTTATATACAGGTTAAGTCTAGAAAAACAGGTTGTTTTTGCGTGATGACTTTGCTTCCCTTGAAAATGTTTTGTGGACACAAATGGTGACCATCAGGTTTAATTTTATTAGGCTTACAGAGAATGCATGTGGTACTGCAAACCTTCATAGTCTACAAACATTAATGTAAAATAGGCTCTCGCCACTAGAGCATCAGGCATGACCAGGAATGAATCCAAGCAAATTTGCAACAGCAGTGTCTCTTTGTAATACAAACCGGATTCCAAAAAAGTTGGGACACTAAACAAATTGTGAATAAATATTTTGAAGCTAAAATATTTTGAGCTAAAGGTAGGTGCAATAGGTCTTACTACTCAGTCACATTGTTTGCTGGGGGACTTTATTTTAATTGCATCACAGACTCAAAGTCATTAGACAGTGTAGGACTCACGTACAATGAGGGGCCTTGAAGTGGCACGTGAGCTTACATATTTTGGCCAAAGTGTGGTACTAACACCTCATTTTTTGTAAAAATTATTTTTAAAGGCAAACTAAGCGCTGGCAAACTTTCTTTCTCTTTGTGTATAATTAATGGCTTTTTATCGTTTATAGCAGCTGGTCAACTCCAGATTGTGGGTTAGACCGAGCGCTGGCACAATAGTGTGTTTCTAGCAGCTGGTCAACACTACAGCGTGGGTTAGACCGAGCGCTGGCGATTTCTTTTCTGTGTTTTGTGTACAAATTGTGAATAAAAACTGAATGCAATGATGTGGAGGTGCCAACTTCTAATATTTTATTCAGAATAGAACATAAATCACGGAACAAAAGTTTAAACTGAGAAAATGTACAATTTTAAGGGAAAAATATGTTGATTCAGAATTTCATGGTGTCAACAAATCCCAAAAAAGTTGGGACAAGGCCATTTTCACCACTGTGTGGCATCTCCCCTTCTTCTTACAACACTCAACAGACGTCTGGGGACCGAGGAGACCAGTTTCTCAAGTTTAGGAATAGGAATGCTCTCCCATTCTTGTCTAATACAGGCCTCTAACTGTTCAATCGTCTTGGGCCTTCTTTGTCGCACCTTCCTCTTTATGATGCGCCAAATGTTCTCTATAGGTGAAAGATCTGGACTGCAGACTGGCCATTTCAGTACCCGGATCCTTCTCCTACGCAGCCATGATGTTGTGATTGATGCAGAATGTGGTCTGGCATTATCTTGTTGAAAAATGCAGGGTCTTCCCTGAAAGAGATGACGTCTGGATGGGAGCATATGTTGTTCTAGAACCTGAATATATTTTTCTGCATTGATGCTGCCTTTCCAGACATGCAAGCTTCCCATGCCACACGCACTCATGCAACCCCATACCATCAGAGATGCAGGCTTCTGAACTGAGCGTTGATAACAACTTGGGTTGTCCTTGTCCTCTTTGGTCCGGATGACATGGCGTCCCAGATTTCCAAAAAGAACTTTGAATCGTGACTCGTCAGACCACAGATCAGTCTTCCATTTTGCCACACTCCATTTTAAATGATCCCTGGCCCAGTGAAAACGCCTGAGCTTGTGGATCTTGCTTAGAAATGGCTTCTTCTTTGCACTGTAGAGTTTCAGCTGGCAACGGCGGATGGCACGGTGGATTGTGTTCACTGACAATGGTTTCTGGAAGTATTCCTGAGCCCATTCTGTTATTTCCTTTACAGTAGCATTCCTGTTTGTGGTGCAGTGTCGTTTAAGGGCCCGGAGATCACGGGCATCCAGTATGGTTTTACGGCCTTGACCCTTACGCACAGAGATTGTTCCAGATTCTCTGAATCTTTGGATGATGTTATGCACAGTTGATGATGATAAATGCAAAATCTTTGCAATATTTCGCTGGGTAACACCTTTCTGATATTGCTCCACTATCTTTCTGCGCAACATTGTGGGAATTGGTGATCCTCTACCCATCTTGGCTTCTGAGAGACACTGCAACTCTGAGAAGCTCTTTTTATACCCAATCATGTTGCCAATTGACCTAATTAGTGTTATTTGGTCTTCCAGCTCTTCGTTATGCTCAAATTTACTTTTTCCAGCCTCTTTTTGCTACTTGTCCCAACTTTTTTGGATTTTGTTGACACCATGAAATTATGAATCAACATATTTTTCCCTTAAAATGGTACATTTTCTCAGTTTAAACTTTTGTTCCGTGATTTATGTTCTATTCTAAATAAAATATTAAAAGTTGGCACCTCCACATCATTGCATTCAGTTTTTATTCACAATTTGTTTAGTGTCCCAACTTTTTTGGAATCCGGTTTGTAGAATGGCTACTGCAAATAAACCTTTATGGTTCTATCTGTTGGTATTTGAGGCAGTAAATAATGGTTGGATACGTATATAAATGGGTGTAGCATGGATAAGTCGGAAATGCAGTCATCAGGCAATGCACAATTAATTTCTGGAATTTAAAGTAAGTTTATTAATGCACAGAGGTATGAGCTAAATGAGTGATAGCAGCACTATGTGCCATGAATACACACCCTCTAATACACAAGGAATGTTCACCCCTGACCTTTTGTAATAGCAGATGATCAAATTTCTGACCATCATCCACTGGCACATAATGATGAAAAGCATCTGTCTTTCAGTTATAACTATTTTGCAAAAATACTGTCTTGCTCCAGTTTCAGTTTCATGTGACCTAGGACATATTGCTTTATCCTATGTTGTCCTAGCATGTCTGCTTTGATTGCTCTGCCTTGCTTGCTTTAAGTCCACTTCTCTTTTAAACCATGTGTATTATTGCAGTTTGCAACTAGCTTCAGTTCCCTGACTTTCCTTTAAAGCTGAAAGCAGCAATGCATTCAAAGTTCTGTTCTCAATGAAACTGTGGACAGTACATAGGTCACTCACCCTGGTCTCATAGACAGAATAAAGAATACATCTGAGGTTACTAATTCTAATAACAGGTGTTCATGAACTGGAGTTTATGTTGCAGTTTGAAATTCTGGTGGGTGTATTCTGGAAATGTACTATCCCCCCCCCCCAAAAAAAAATAAAAGATTAGATTACTTTTAATTTAGTTCATTGTCAGCATCATATTTTTCATAGCAGATGTGCTACTTCTCTGCAGCTGCACCAATGCTATAGTCAGTCAATACTGAACATGAGATTTCACTCACTGATGGGAAATTGCAAAACAGGTATAAGGCCATTAATGGAAAATTATACCCCCAGAATGAATACTTAACCAACAAATAGCTAATATCATATTAAGTGACCTATTAAAGAATTTTACCAAACGGCAATATATCAGTACCTTGAGCCACCATTTTGGAATGGACCGTACACCTCCGAGATCACCTGCCCAGAAATAAAGCAGTTCTAAGGCAGTACTTTGTCCATTAATTAGCTGTTGTGACCCAACATGTATGTGTGCCCTTGGTTTGTGTGCACCAGGAATCATATGATCCAAGCGGGTGACCCTTAGTACTTAAAATGGCCATATTCTATTTAGGATTAGCCAATGGCTCATACTACTAGAAAGGATATTTTTACAAAAATGGTTTATGAAGCACAGTTTTATATATTTTTATAGAGACCTAGGAGTCAGGAGTATAGTTTTCCTTTAAGATGTTCTTTACTTGGTTCATGTAGTAATCTCTGTGCACACAAAAGGTGCAAAATGTTCTTTACATGGTTGTTTTACTAAACTATTTTGCACTACGGACCCAAATTTGCACTATATTAAGACATAGAGCTACACATTTACATGGGCAGCAGCTCAAATGAGTTTTGGTCACATCTCTTCTTCACTTACCTAGCACATGCCAGGGTTCTGCTAAATTTGCACTTTTACATATGCACAGAGCCTTTACTTGGTTAATGTAGTAAACTCTGTGCAGACAAAAGGTGCAAGATGTTTTTTAAATGGTTAATTTACTAAACTATTTGCACTTAAGACCCATAAAATACTTGCATTGTACCTGTATTAAGACATTGGGCTAGCAGCTCAAAGAAGCTTTGGTTACACCTCTTCTTCACTTAACTTGTAGATGTCAAGGTTCTGCCTAAATTTACACTTTTACATAGGTATCAGGGTATACATTGGTATACAAAGTATTTTATAGGCCTTGAGTTATTTATCACCTTGTTCTTCCCAACCTGCAAATTATAAGCCTATTATATCTAATTTCCAAGGTTTCTCATATAGATATACATTTATAATTTAAAACCTTAAAGGAGACATTTTATATAAAGTTCATATTCAGTTATAATATTCAAGCCCCCTCAAAAATTAAAGCATTTTACCTCCTAAAAATGTCATTATATATTGCATACACAACCTCTCAAGACAGAAGCCAGAGTAAAATGAAAGATGGGAGTGTCACTTCAGTCTCCCACAGGAAGTGGTCACAGCACTGACTGACAGGCTTTACTCAACAGTAGCAGGAAAAACCCCTCCCAGTTTCCTCCTTCTGTGTCTCTCTGCCTCTGCTTGTGCTGCTGCCAGGAAGGGGGGGGGGGAAGGGGAAGAGGAGCAATAATAGCAGGCAGGCAGACAGGGGAGGGAGGGGCATGAGCAGAGCAGGAATTGACAGCCTGTGACATCGCAAAGCCCTTCCCACCCTATGCACATTCACTGCACTTTAACTAGCTGCTGCTCTGTTACCGAAGCCCATCAGGGCCTACTGCTCCCAGCCACATACTGAAGAGTCTAAACCAGAAGCTTGCAAAAGGGGTGGGTAGAGCACAAGCAGTTTTCAAGCAGTTATGGACATATTTGAACCTAAAGGTATTAAAATACTTCTATGTTACATTATTTAAAGGAACAGTAACACTAAAAAATGAAAGAGCTTTAAAGTAATAAAAATATAATGCACTGTTGCCCTGCTCTGGTAAAACTAGTGTGTTTGCTACAGTAACACTACTATAATTTATATAATAAGCTGCTGTGTAGCCACGGGGGCAGCCATTCAAGCTGGAAAAAAGGAGAAAAGGCACAGGTTACATAGCAGATAACAGATAAGCTCTGTAGAATACAATAGTGTTTTATCTGTTATCTGCTATGTGCCTGTGCCTTTTCTCCTTTGAATGGCTGCCTCCATGGCTACATAGCAGCTTATTTATATAAATTATAGTAGACTTTCTGAAGTAAACACACAACTTTTACCAGTGCAGGGCAGCAGCACATTATATTTTAGTTACTTTTATACACTTCCATTTTTTGGTGTTACTGTTCCTTTAACATGGTTTAGTGCATTGTAAAAATGTATGCTATATGTCTCCTTTAAGGGCAAGGTAGTTGAATGTAAGATAAACTATGTTCCATTACCAACCCTATAGAGTACACAAACCCTTGTGGCAAGTAATATGATTTTACGAATACTCAATATGATTAAAATTATAAGCTCTTAAATAGCTTATAGTGATGCTTAAATAGCTTATAGTGATGCTTAAATAGCTTATAGTGATGCTTATATTAATGCTAGAGAAGAATTGCTAGAAAAGAAAAAGTGGAACCTAATTAATAAACAATAGTATGAACTGACAGAATATAAAGATTCAGATTTATTATGATGCAAGGGTGGCATGTGGGTAAAGTTTAAAAAAAAGTGCGTATGTTGTTGTGTATTTACATATACTGTTTTGATTTTCCAAAAAAAAAAAAAAAAGCAAGCTGGCAACCTTAACCTGGCGAGTTAATTTTTTTCCAAAAACATGCTAAATAAGTCACTCATATTTTACCCAGATCTCAAATCATAATATATCTTCCCCAAAGCTGTAATCAAGATTTTAAAAATACTTGCTGATATGCTAACCCTGGTAAACAGCAGTCTCTATTTTTGCAGTGAGATGCACTGCAACCTTTGATTTCTAAGGTTACTGATTAAATTAAGTGTTTTTAATAATGTTTAATTATTTGAAAAACCAAGGGGACCTCATAGCATAGAAGTCCAACTCCTATTCTTGCCATCTGTGTTTTTAACAAATTCATAAATGTAAGACCCCTGTTTGTTATAAATGAATGTAAAGCACTGTGTAACTTGCTTGCACTTATATTGTAGTGTCACCCACTGTGACCTACAGCACTTATATTTGCCTATTTGTGTCTGTTAGTTACCCTCCCATATAGATTGTAAGCTCTACGGGGCAGGGACCTCCTTCCTCTTGTGTCCTCGACTCTTAACTTATTGCTGCTGTATTTATCTGTATTTATTATTATACTTTGTATTTATCTATTATCTTATTAACACCCTGTTTGTATTAATGTATTCTACTGTACAGCGCTGCGTACATAAGTAGCGCTTTATAAATAAAGATATACATACATACAAATAAAGGATGATGATAATGATGAGGATAAAATGACTATTGTACATAATCTTCATGGAAGCACATTTGTGTTGTGTATTTTGAATTAACCCAAAGAAAAAGAAAGAAAGAAAAATTTTGTTAATGGTGTTAAGCTTAAGGCACACTCATGATTTGTGGATATTTTGGCAGTGTCTGCCATGTATTTTTAAGAAAATATTCATTAAATAGAAAAAGAACATAAAAATCCCCAAGATAAGACTATAAACACTGCAAACATCTGTGACTGGGTCCAAAAATGGACATTTGGAACTCCTAGCAGTTTTACGTGCATTACTGGTATTAATTTTAGACTACATGTGTGTATAGGCTATTTTAAACCCAGACACGTAGGATTTAAATTCCTTTGCTAATGCAGAGAAACTTTACTTTCCACCTGATGAGGCCAAATCAGGACAGGGCAAAGAAATACATCTTTGCGTAACGCATGATATACATTATCTGACTGCAACAAAGGAGACATATTGCACACAAGGATAGGATTTATTTTTCACTTTAAAGGAGAAGGAAAGGCTAATAAATAGTTAATCTCAAGCTGCAGGCATGCCTTCAGTTGTCTCAATAGTGCCCTTAAGTCCCCCATATTTCACCTGTTCAGATGATCAGAAGCCAAACAGGAAGAAAAAACGCTGAGTTCCCATAATGCCTCACTCCTGCACCGAGACTGAGACCAAGGGGCACATTTACTAATCCACGAATCCGAATCACGAATGGGAAAAAATCATATTGGAAACGAAAATTTTGGAAGATCGCAAATATCACGAAAATGCTTCCGAAAAAATCGTATTAGTCACGATAATATCGTATTGGCGATCCGAAAATCACGAAATTTTTGTACCGAACAATTGTAAACAGCGGTAAACCTTTCCGATTTTTTCGTACAAACGGCCGAAAAAGTCGTGCGCCATACGAAAAAGTCGCGCGCCGTAACAAAAAGTCGTGCAGACACCCGAAAAAAATCGGCAAAAATACGCTCGGGATCGTTTGCATGAACGCTCGAGCGTTCGTGCTTTCGTAAATGTGCCCCCAAGTGTACATGCTCAGTTTGTAGATTGTAAGCTCTTTTGGGCAGGGCTCTCTTCACCTCTTGTATTGGTTATTGATTGCTTTATATGTTACTCTGTATGTCCAATGTATGAAACCCACTCATTGTACAGCGCTGCGGAATATGTTGGCGCTTTATAAATAAATGTTAATAATAATAATTAGTAACACTATGGGGCACATTTACTAATCCACGAATCCGAATCGCGAATGGGAAAAAATCGCATTGGAAACGAAAATTTCGGAAGATCGAAAATATCACGAAAATGCTTACGAAAAAATTGTATTAGTTACGATAATATCGTATTGGCGATCCGAAAGTCACGAAATTTTCATACCGAACAATTGTAAACAGCGGTAAAACCTTTCCGATTTTTTCGTGCAAACGTCCGAAAAAGTCGTGCGGCGTACGAAAAAGTTGTTCGGTGTACGAAAAAGTCGTGCGGACGCTCGAAAAAATCGTCGGAAATACGCTCGGAGCGTTCGTGCTTTTGTAAATGTGCCCCTATGAGTCAGCTTCCTGCTGATTGGCTCAGATCCACATTCCTAAGGGGGGGATTTTTGAGGGAGGGGGGAGCAGAAGAGGGGAGAGAGCTGCATGTCTCTGACACATGAATTACATACACAAGAAATCTTTTGACAGAGAAGTCAGTGCAGCGTTTCTGTGAGCGCTTATGGCTGTATTTACATAGACCTTTCTGTTAAAACTTACTTAGTTTTTACCTTTCTTTCTCCTTTAAAATCAATTTGCCAATGTCTGTTTCTATTTGTAATATGGGCGAAAAGTGTACCAAACAAGAAGATATTTTTAGAGTGTTAACTGACAACACTGAGAGGCAATATATATGTATATAAATTTATGGGACACGTGATTTTCAAGTGAACCTAAGGTTTTTCATTTTGCTATTTGGAGGAAGAATGCAGTAAACAAGGACAAACTACAGGCTTGATTATAAACAGCCCTATGTTTGATCCAACATTCACACAAGAAGCATATTTATTTTTATAGACAAAATAATCTAAATTATGTTTAAAAACAGAATAAGGGCAATAACTAACTCATAATAAGGGAAAAAAACCTAGGGAAATATTATGCTGTACTTTGATTAACTGCAAAAAAACAATTAACTCTTATCACCCTGTGCCCATACTGAGAAGGAATTACAACTAAAAAAGATCAGTATAATAGATCTGATTGTTCAAGGCACATTTTAATTGGCCTAGTCTGTTGAAGCAAAATAACATACAATGCCACATTTTTCTTAAATGGGATATACATAGAAAATGCAGGGCTGTGCTGAAATATCAACACCAAATGCGAAGCAAAAACATTAGGCACTACATTCCATTTAAACGTGTGCCTCTTTAGGTAATGTTGCAATATAACAATTGTGATATATACTGCATGCAAAACAATGAGCCCTTTTTTCATACATAAAAGGCTATTGACTATTGGTAATACATACAGTATTCAAACTCAGGTTTAGTAATATCAGCTGTCTCTGGGTCATCAATAAATACAATACAGGTTATGCCCTAATGCAATGGTACACACAATAGTCTCACAATCTTTAACATAAATCAGTGTAATCTCTGGTGCCCATGCATAATTACTTTTATAAAAAGAACTCTGGAATATTCTCTTATTAGATGTAGTTTTGAAATTATGTATGTAGAACAAAAAGCTTATCATAGACTTGATATTTCTTACCTTTGACTTCGAGAGACGTTCAATATTTTCCGTTGGATCCGACCCCATAGACAAAAAGCAAACAAGTGGGGTTCTACAGTCACTTTCAGCCCACATAGCCTCCATGTCAAGAATAAAACCTTCCGCATATTTTACACCCAGAGATTCAGCTATGTAATGTCGAGCCTAAGGGAGATATATGTAATATAAGTCACTGTGAATAAACACGTAGATATACCGTAATAATTTAGATTTGTGTAGGTGCTTTGCTAAGCATCTTTATGAAAGAAACCTCAACATTTACTGTCTATTATGTTGAGAAAACTTGTCTACTTGCCTCACAAAAAGTTAACTACCATGGGCAGAGTATGTTTTCCTTTCCCATTAAATTTGGCATTTTTTTAAAAATATGGTTTAACTAGATATCTGTTTACTATTTATTTACCTGCTGACTATGGTCTGATTGTAGCAGACACATTTCTATCAAACCAAAATGATAGTTGAAAATATGAAAATGGGTAAATTTTTTGTCTATATAATGTGTATATAATTCTGTCTGTATGAATTGCACAAATAAAATGTAGGGATTCAACCCAGCATTCAAGTCTGAAGAAATTAGTCTCACAAGAAAAATGAGAATAGTTAATTAACAATATTAATACTATTGGCTTAGCTGTAAAAGCATATTGCTATAAAAAGGTCATTCTGCATATAAAGATTTCTTACTGAAGTTCAGATAAGGAAGAAACACTATGTGCACAGCCAGGCTTCTGTACTGTATGCTTGGTGCACAGTATTTCGTGAGACGGCACTCCCTTCAAATTATCATTTAAAAGGAAAGGATGCTGCTGGCACACAAAGCTGATCTAAGGAGGAATAGCCTCTAATTTTATTGTGGTTTTAGCATAATAAACTTATTGGCTAGCCATCTTTGATCGGCTTTATGCGCCAGTAGCCTTTCTTTTAAATTTTTTAATAAAGTGCTCAGTGTATATCATTCCCAAGTTATGGAAGCACTGAAGGTCTGCATTCACGTATTTATTAAGTACAGAGCAAAACAGAACAGGGGGAATATATAATTCTGTTATTATACAAAAAAAAATAATCAGAAGCACTTGATGCACTTTGGTTTCAAAATAGGGTCAGCTGCAAGAGGAGAAGATGCACCAGTGCCATACCAAGTAAAACTGTGCAAGTTTGAAGAAAGTCTAGATGCCAGTTTATACTGTTGTATACCAAAGAAGAATATAATATCTGGAAACAAAATATGTTACCTGTGCAATGGTTCGATCTGGGCACCAGCTACGAATAAGTAGAAGTCTTCTGAATGTATCTAAAACATTATCATAACCATCAGGTAAAGGAGCCTCTTCTGGGGCCTCTACATCAAACCATGCTTTCCAGTTCTTCTCATTTCTTGCCACTTGACCAAGAAGATTGTTAAATGGAGTAAGGTTTGATAGCTGCACCAGATTAAGCCAGGTCATATCAAGTATCCATTTCTTTGGCTTTGGCTCAACAGAATTAAGATCTAGAGTTGCGCCTCCTGAACAGACAAAATATAAGCTTATAATATATCTAAGCTCAAACAAAACGAAATGGTGCCTAACACTTTAGTTTTAATTTGAAGATTTGCAAAAAAGAACTGTTCTGCACACATAATAAACTATAACTAGCGATGAACAAAACTGCCATGTTTTGCTGACAAAACTGCCAAGAAATAAGCAAAACAGTGACATTTCAAAGGGAAGGCAAAATTACATTACAGTTACATTACAGTTAAGGATTTTGTAGCTCTGAAAAATGGTGTATACATTGCTCTTTCCTCTATGCCACAGCACATACTTCATAGACAAAAAAGGCTATCATCTTACCAATTTCTTGGTAATATGGGTGCCCAGATAGCTCCTTAGATAGATGCGAGGAGGGCTCTGATACCTTTGGTTGATGTGGAAGCCAATGGGTGCATAATAATGACATCTACATTTGTTTTAATTGCAAAAGACTTTTTTTGGCAAAACAAAAATATTCACTGGTGAAACTGCAAATTTTACCATGAAACTGTAATGGCCAAAAAAGTTCACTCACACCTAGCTATAACCTCAGGCTTTTTGTACTATTTAAAAGGGAAGAAATTTTGAGATTCAGTAGTATATCCACATATTAACAGAAAGTTACAGGAAGGGCATCTCCCATAGACTCCCTTTGTATCAAATAATTAGAATTTTTAAAAATGATTGCCTTTTTCTCTGTAATACTGAACAGTACTTTGTACTTCATCCAAACTAAGATATAATTAATCCTTATTAGAGGCAACACAATCCTGGTAAGTTTAGTTTATATTTAAATTATTATTTTTTTTAGCAGATGTAAGGTATAGAGATACAAATTAAAGACAGATCCCTTATCCAGAAAACCCCAGGTCCCAAGCATTCTGGTTAACAGGTCCCATCCCTGTATTTGAAAAAAAATAAAGTCTATGGGAGATGACCTTCCTGTAATTCAGAGCTTTCTGGATAACAGGTTTACGGATAATGCATCCTATACATGTACTTGTTCACTTTTTAACCTGACCAACTCCTTGGTCTGAACCATTTTATTTTACAAAGAAAAGATAAAAAACTTTGATTAAGAGAAGAACAATGGCATTACCTTTGATAAGTGTTTGAAATTCATTATGAGAAATTTTCTTAGCTTGTAGGTCTATTTTTAATGCCATTAGCAAGGTAAAGAGAAACTTGTGATCCTCATAGAGGCCACGCGCTGTGTACTTAAATACTTCAAAGGTTAGATATTCTATAATGTTTGTAATTCTTTTCGATGTTATCTGGGACTTCGTAGATCTATCCATTGATATGTCAAATATTCCCAGGAATTGGCGTAGAGATGTCTGGTACATTACGTTCACCAGGCTCATTTCCACAATGAGAAAATAAAGGATGCTGCCACGTGTGGCAACAGGCCGGTACTCTTCTCGAGCTGTATTAATCTTCACTTCTGTCTCTGCTGCAACTGTTAGCTTTTCACTGACCTTGAATGCAAATGACAGGACAAACAAATGCAAATGTTATTATTTATCATAATGTGTCACATAGAAACTGTACCATACTTTTAGGCTCATGGCCTGTTTATTTCATCCAACTGAGACAAACATTAACCATTCTGTTCAGCCTATTTGTTTTATGGAAACCCTCAGTCGCTAGGGTCAACAAATGCAAATTCCAGGCTGTCAACAGCATAAGCATAAAGTCATTTTCCACTAAAACAAATGACAGACAGCGTGGCCAGGTTTAGGCACTATTCCACCAATCAATGGGGTATATAATGTTATGAAACATATAGAATTTTAGGTCTAAACAATCAGAGAGTGAGTTGGTACAGTGATGGCTCCTTTTAGAGTACAATGGTCCTTTAAATATAAGCCAAGTTATCAATTAGCTAGAGACTGAACTGAAAATTGGTTCCCCACAAATGACCACTGCTGTGGTGGTGACTAGGTTCTCCTATTAGGTTGCAATGCCTTATTTATAAGACCAAAGATTCTTGCCCTCCCTGAGATCTAAGAGGTGACCTGAAAGTTCACAGTTGCTACCCCATATTATATAGCCAAAGGTTAACACTGTCTCAAGTTTTGTCACATAAAAACATGATCCTGTTGCTGAAAAAGTAGGGATTATTTTCTAATCTTGTGATCAATAAATTAGTTTTTTGGTTCCAAAAGGGACTACACAATAAAACATTATAATCACTGTGGGGGAAAAGCATTTTAGTGTATACTAAATGACACCTTAATCTTTAAAAAATGTGGAGTGAAAAAGCAAAACAAAATTCTGTAATGTAGGTAAAGCTAAATTTATATATAAAGTTCTTGGGTTTGTTATCCCTTCATTCATTCATTGTCAAAAGTGGCAAGTATTACATTAAATGGTTTATTTATTACATGAAAGTCTTTTACAACTACTGTTGCTGTATAATTAGTGTCACTATTATTATACTCCAAGAGACTAAAAGCCCTTCTGGCAAAGTTGAACTTGCATTTATTCATTAGGATTAAAAATATTTTTCTGTTATTTCCATTAATGTGAAGCTGCCCACATAAAGCATTTAATTTGGGTTGACATCTTTATTAAAATAATCATAATATATGTTGTACCTCCTCAGCTGTGGATTTTGTTATTCTGAGCACTTCAATCAGAGATTCGTCGTCGACTAAAGAGCCCTGGGTACTAGTCAGACGGAAAAGGAGATTGTCCTCAAGTTCCTGCATTTTCCTTTTATTAGTTGTCACTTCTTCCATTAGCTTAACTCTTTCAGCTTCCAGCTCCTGCGGACAAAATGAAAAATGTGTATGTTTGTATGTTTCAAAATCAGGGCTGGTTAAGAATAGTTTTACTGTGTTTATGCTTATCGTCAAACTATGTACTTCAGATAGGAAAGAATGGAGTCTGCCAGACAAAAGATTAACTGCTATTTTATTGATTTATGTGTTCAAAAACATTTGAATACTGTTTTAATATTGGGACTCAAATCACTTTACAACAATAGAAATAGAATAGAATAAAAAAAGAAAAGGAGTGTGTCTCTTCGTTAAGTGGGAAGTAAATGGTGATGGTGGTAAATGAGGTAACTGAAGCCCTATGGGTTGAACTTCTCACAGATTGTAAAGAGTCCACCAAATAATGGGAGGGGTATGATATAGACCCCCTAATGTAAGCGAAGAGGAGGAGGCTCAGCTCCTGTTGCAAATAGAAAAGGC
Organism: Xenopus tropicalis; assembly: GCF_000004195.4. Lineage (NCBI taxonomy): Eukaryota > Metazoa > Chordata > Amphibia > Anura > Pipidae > Xenopus > Xenopus tropicalis. The sequence continues at coordinate 76,430,037 of NC_030682.2, read as the reverse complement.
TGCTAGTTTGGGGCAAGTGATAATAATGGGGGATTTTAATTATTCTGAAAATGACTGGATCAATAATACTGCCAGGACAGTAAAGAGGAACAAGTTTATAAACTTGTTGCGTGACAACTTTATGTCACAGGTTGTTGAGGAGACAATCAGGAACCATGCTATATTGGATCTAATGATCTCTAAAGACCTGGAACGTATAGCAAATGTGCAAGTGGTTAAACTCCTGGGTAATAATTTCCATAATGCTATTTCATTTGATGTTTGGTGCAGGAAACAAATATACGCTGGGTCAACAAAGACCCTGAATTTTAGAAAAGCAAATTTTAACCCCTTGAGGGAAGCGCTTCAGTGCATAGATTGGGGCATCATATTTTCTGCTAAAAACACAGAGCAGAAATGGTTGTCATTTAAAACAATATTAAATAATGACTGTTCTCAATTTATTCCATTAATAAAAAAATGTAGATGTGTTAAGAATCACCCTATGTGGCTTAATTCTGAAGTAAAGAAGCTAAAAGGGAAAAAAAGGAAGGCTTTTAAGAAATAAAAGTCAGAGGGGACAGATGCTGCATTTAGTAAATATAAACACTATAACAAGTGTTGTAACAGCAATCTGGAAGGCAAAGATAGAAAATGAAGAGCACATTGCGGCACAGGCTAAAACTAACCCCAAAAAGTTTTTTAAGTATATTAATAGTAAAAAGATGCAGGTTGAGAGTGTGGCCCCATTGATTAATAGTATGGTTACAGCGGATACAGAAAAGGCAAATGTGCTAAACCAGTTCTTTTCTTCTGTGTATACAGTAGAGGAGCCAGAGTGCCAATAGCCGCACTGTTGCCTCAGCTCCAACTATGCAGTGGTTGACACAGGATATGGTGCTTAAAGGTTTACACAAGATTAATGTGAACAAGGCACCTGGGCCAGATGGAATACACCCTCGGGTACTGAGAGAGCAAGGGTCAGTTTTACAGTGGCCTCTGTTTCTGATATTCTCAGACTCACTTTCATCTGGTATGGTAGCTATGAATTGGAAGAAGGCTAATGTCATTCCTATATTTAAAAAGGGACTAAGATCTCAGCAAGGCAATTAAAGGACAGTAAGTTTGACATCTGTGGTGGGCAAGTTATTTAAAGGCTTGTTAAGGGATCACAAAATTATGTACTGGAGAATGGCATTATGAGCAGTAATCAGCATGGCTTTATGAAGGACAGGTCATGTCAGACCAATTTAATTGCTTCTTATGATGAGGTTAGTAAGAAGCTGGACAGTTGGGGTGCAGTAGATGTGATCTATTTGGATTTTGCCAAAGCATTTGATACTGTTCCCCACAAATGACTGCTTTCTAAACTAAGGTCTATTGGTCTTAGTGAAGTCCTTTGCACATGGATAGAAAAGTGGCTACAGGATCGGGTACAGAGAGTGGTTGTTAATGGTACATTCTCTACTTGGAATAAGGTTCTCAGTGGGGTTCCTCAGGGTTCTGTACTGGGTCCACTTTTGTTTAACTTGTTCATAAATGACTTAGGGAAGGGTATTATAAGCAATGTATTAGTGTTTGCAGACGACACACAACTCTGCAGCCCAGTCAATTCTATCCAGGATGTGGCATCCTTGCAGCAGGTTTTTGACAAACTGGAAATCTGAGCGGCAAAAATGTGGAAAAATGTAAGGTCATGCACCTGGGATGTAAAAGTATGCCACTTATATACTAAATGGGACTGCACTAGGCAAATCCATAATGGAGAAGAACCCTGGAGTCCTTGTAAATAATAAACTTGGCTGTAGCAAACAATGCCAGGCAGCAGCTGCAAGGGCAAACAAGGTTTTGAGCTGTATTAAAAGCGGCATAGATTTGCGGAAGGAGGGCATTATTTTTCCCCTTTACAGAGCACTGGTAAGGCCCCATCTAGAATATACTGTTCAGTTTTAGTCTCCAGTGCTCAAATGGGAATTAGAGAATTAGAGAGGGTCCAGAGAAGGGCAACTAAGCTGGCAAAGGGTATGGAACATCTCAGTTATGAAGAAAGACTGGCCAGGGTGGGATTGTTTACACTGGAGAAGAGGAACTTAAGAGGTGACATGATAACAATGTATAAATATATAAGGGGATCATATAATAACCTCTCTAATGCTTTATTTACCAGGAGGCCCTACCAACAGAGGGCACCCACTCTGTTTAGAAGAAAGGAGGTTCTGTTTAAATATTCGGAAAGGATTTTTTACTGTGAGAGCTGTGAAGTTGTGGAATTCCCTCCCCGAATCAGTCGTTCTGGCTGATACATTATATAGCATTAAGAAGTGGTTGGATAGCTTTCTAGGGAATGAAGGAATACAGGGTTATGGGAGATAGCTCTTAGTACATGTTGATCCAGTGACTGGTCCAATGGCCATCTTGGAGTCAGGAAGGAATTTTTCCCCCTCTGAGACAAATTAGAGAGGCTTCAGATGGGATTTTTTTTGCCTTCCTCTGAATCAACTAGCAGTTAGGCAGGTTATTGGCATTATGGTTGAACTTGATAGACGTATGTCTTTTTTCAACCTAACTTACACTGTTACTAATTCAAGTGGTAACTGATGTCTTAATGGGGTGGGGGAGCTGTATAATAAAACTGCAGATCAGAAGGGTTTATAGGGTGACCTTTTTGCCTATTGTGACACACAGTGGCATGTTTTTAGTATGCTAAGCATAAAAAGACTATATAAACTGTCATTTTTGTCATGTCATTTCTGACTCTTTGTGAATTCAGAATCCATGCAGCTTGTGTCAAATAAACGTTTTAAAATCTTTTTTTTCAAGTGGTCTTCGGTAACTGAATTTCCCCGACAAATGCTGTGGCTGATTTAACAATGACAGCAAAATAAAGTTGCCAGATGATTTAACCAGGTAATTAGGGAGACTAATACATGTACTTTTCTGTAGTTATCAGATGATTTGCAAACTAAAAACTGCCATACACAGGCATATTTTATTTGCCAATTTTGCCTCTTCAAACTGAGTTGACAGCTTATTATGAGCCCTAAAGGACAGCCAATAGATATCTCGCCCAAAAAATCAGACATGAAGAATGAGTTCTGCAGACTCCTGGGATCAGGGTCGGACTGGAAAAAAACCTGGTGGCCCAGACCTGATCCTCGTTGCCACTTCCCCTGACCGCCGATGTCCTCCCCTGACGCGTTTTACTTACGCGCACTCAGGGGAGGACGTCGGGGCCCCTGCAGGGGGTTAGGGGGGAGCGGCAGGAGCCCCTGTGGGGTACGGGGCCGGCAGGGGCACCTTGGGGGGTGCGGGGCCCCTGGGGTGGCTGCACTCCCCAGTCCGACCCTGCCTGGGAGGGAATTCTAACAACCAACCATTCCTCATTTGTAAAATTTCATAACAGAGAAACAAAAGGTTACCCCTTTTAATTAAAACAGACACAGTGTCGGACTGGGACCCCAGGGGCCCACAAGAAAACCTTAGCACATGGGCCCACTTTCCAAACTATTTTTCCTCCTTTTCTCATTCAGCCTCTTTATTCTCCTAGTCTCTATTATTTACATGCTAGCATCTATTCTTCCATCTATTTCTCCTCTTTGTTCCCATTCAGAAATAGGGAATGACCATGAAACAGGCCAAATGGTCAGGAGCAGGAGGGCCCACTGACACCTGGGCCCACCGGGAGTTTTCCTGGTATGCTGGTGGGCCAGTCCAACACTGAACAGACAGATGCATTTACAATGCACTTCCTGGTCAGTGATATAATAATAATTTATGGAATCTAAAATGAATATTTATACCTGCTTTTCTGTGAGAATGACTCGCCCAAGAAGTTGGTCTTCCAAACCTTTCATGGTGACAGTAAAGTCAATGACAGCTGTCTTTGCGCTGATTTCTGGTGTGTAAGCCGGATTTGCCAATTTTGTGGTAATATAAAGTGCAAAGCCCTTCATCACATCAACTTCTTTATCCCCAACCTTAACCTAAAATAAAGATTATGCATTCAGTAAGAAATAATGTAATAACCTCATTGTAGGTGATGCACCTTGTTTTTATTGTACTTGTAGGAATTCTCCAAGTGGGCAGGCAGGATAGCAGGGTTGTCTTTCATATATATTTAATAAAAGTAAATTAGTTATCAACCCAACACAAACACACGTCAGCCTCTGGTACAGGTATGAGACCTGTTATCCAGAATGCTCAGGACCTGGCGTTTCCAGATAAGGGATCTTTCCATAATTTGGATTTCCTACTTAAAAATCATTTAAACATCAATTAAACCCAGCAGGATTGTTTTGCCTCCAACAAGGATTAGTTATATCTTAGTTAGGATCAAGTACAATGCACTGTTTTATTATTACAGAAAAAAAGGAAATAGTGTTTTAAAATTTGAAATGGAGTCTGTGGGAAATGGCCTTCCTGTTATTTGGAGTTTTCTGGATAAAGGGTTTCCGGATTACTTATTCCATACCTGTAATATTAAAAAAAAAAATCTCACTGGGGAGGGGCAGAACACTAAAGCTACCGAATGTAATGTATGTGGTTTTTAAGATCTGCCCTGCTACACCAGGCCTGGGACTATGTGGCCCTTTCATAGATATTAACAATATACATAAAAACATTATTTTAGTAACTCGGTTTTATCTTTATATAGCTAAAGTATTAGTCGCCAAATTGTACAATTAATTGCATTTTTGATTTAACTCCAATAATTAAGTCCAAAAAAGTCCATCTCTGTAAAGATGCTATCTATCTTGATATACCTTTGTCTTAGCCAACTAACCAACTTGTTAAGATACATGTTAAAATACTTAGCCAACTAACTAACTTGTTAAGGTACTTGTTAAGTACCATAACAGCCAACTTGTTTTCCTGCTTTCTTGGTAAAAAATAAAATAAGCAGTAGTCATTGCTCACACAATACAAATAGATACTTTCAATGGGTGGGGTGTGGTCCTCTAGGAAGGAAAATCAAGTTTTAATGGCTTTACTTTAGCTCCCAAAGTGTTCCTTGTCAGCTCTCATTAAGATTTCATCTAACAACCTCAATACCTCACTTCTCCATTGTCATTACTGTATTTTTTTTTCTGAAAACATGCTTTTGTTTTGGGAAAGGCATGATACAGGAACAAGGAATGGCTATCCTGAACATTGTATTTTTTTACTCTGTATTGTTGGCTCCTAGTTTTTACCAATGAAAATGATTTCTGTTACTGTTACAGGTTCCTGAATGGCCTCTTGCTGCTGCTTTGTTCTTTAGATGTAAAATGCACAATTATAGTAAAAAAAAGCTGTACTAACTACCATATTCTTTTATAACTTTCTTGTTACTGAACATGTATATTTAGTTTACCTTGAAGGTAGATCCAGATTTAATAAAATTCTTCTCCAGAACATTGTCTAGCGCTGGATCAAGTTCCTCTCCCACATCTTCTATTAGGAGAGGTCTTCCCAATGAAAGACAGTCTTCTAGGTGAGTTCTAAAATACTTGTGGTTCAGGGAAGTTACCTGCACACATTCAAACAAAATATTAATATAAAAATGTTCTTCCAGAGCCTAGGAAACTTCTCCATATTACTATGTTCTGATGCTTTAACTCAGCTGTATGTGCTGAACAGGAAAGATAAATACAGTTATAATTGGGTATTATTTTCCCATTCGATTTATTAACAGCATATGGGCTATAACATTTAACTTTAATTACAGAGCTGCAGGCATAACATTTGTAAGTGTAACATAAGTAGAGGAGATATAACTGATAGATGCAACAAAGGGTGCATTGCAGATGAAGGGTTTTACAGTTACTGACAACAAATATCTAACAGAATTACAAATTTAAATTTGTGGAACACAATATTTAAAAGTAACACTTTTAGAGAATATATGGCTTAAGATGTGCAAAAAGACATAACTTATGGAGCACAGAGTTGTTGTTTTTGTTTATCCATACCTGTAGTTCATTGTTTTTCTCTCTGTTTTTGATCCATATTTTTCCTTGTCCTTGTGGATCTATCAACAGTGGAAATCGGGATGCCTTAGTGACTATTATTCCATTCTGGATGGAAAGGTCATCATTCGGAAGTCCTTGAAGGTTCCACTCACCGATAGTAGCATTGTCAACAAGCATAGAGATGAGGTTCAGATCCTAAACAGGAGTTTTATATTATAATATGATATCAAATTAATTAACATGGTTATTGCTTTAATGATTGTAAAAGTGTGTATTTTGTAAGTGATTTGCAAATACTCAATCTGATATCCTGGAAACCTCTCCTTTGGCAGTAATTACAGCTTCAAATTCAGAACAAGTTGGCGCAGTGCTGGCTTTAAAAGGAACTTCCCTTGCTCTATCTTTTCCTTACTAATTTTAAGTTACATTCATAATTATATTTGTCATCCAATATGAAAAAATGAGTGAGGAAGACATAGGCTTACATAGCAGTCAGACCTGGACTGGGATTCAAAATAGGCCCTGACATTTTAAATACACAGAGGCCCACAGAGCTGTCTATGGCATCTTACAGTAGCCCCTCTGGCATTTGCCAGAATCCACAGATTGACAGCCCAGGTCTGACAGTAGTGCTGCCCCAACTACAACTGCCCTACTCTGAGATACTGTTGGTTGGTTGCTGGTTATAAGGTAAGCCTTACTCTATACTACACTTACTAAGGATTCAGATAATAAAAATGAGCAATTTTTAATTGAATCATTAATGCCTGTTGTTATATGTAACTAAAGAAAAAATATGTAAGGTTAGAAGAATGACAGCAAAACAGTACAGTAAACTAGAAAGGGAAGTTTGACAACAAACTTCATGTTGGTTTGAAAAAAGTGAAGTCACTGAATGAAATCTAATTGGCTGTTGTTGGCTTCATCCAGTTTTTCTAAACTTGGACCACAGTTATATAGTAAAAACCACTGTGCAAAGTTTGGGGACCCTGGTTTTAATAATGTTGGCAGCAATTTAAATTTCAGTAGTAAAAAATCTTTTCACATGCATACCCAGACCTCTCCTTCTATTTCCGCCCGGTGCTCCGTAATTATGGGGGACGGGACCCCCTAACCAATATGGATTCACAACAAAAAATGAGAATGGTTATGTCTGATGAAGGGGACAACCCCTGAAATGTTAGATTTTTTCTGCAATAAAGCTGCAAGGGTTGATACCCTGCACAGAATCGCCACATTGTACTGGTAATCTTTTGTTGTGAAGCAATTTAAATTTCCCTCTAAAAGTCAATAAGTGACATCTGATTGGCAGTTGGTGGCTCCGCCCATTTTTCTAACCTGGAACTTCAGTTACCCAGTGACTCTGGGTTTAGGGACCCTAGAATTAATAGTTAAAGAACGTCAGCACTTTAAACTTAAACTGATAAAAGTCAATAGGTGAATTGTGATTGGTGGTTGTAAAAAATTAACATTAAAAAAAACATTATATATATATATATATATATATATATATATATATATATATATACATATATATAACATTATATTGTGATAATTTATACACCTGATTGGAATCATGGCTTACAAATTCAGCTCAGTTGTAACACTAGCACACAGGCATGTCAATGAAATCTCTGTGAGTGGAAACATTTTTTCATTACAATGTCATTTTTTCAGTTCATAAACTTCCTGTGTCATTTTTTGGTTTTTTGAACCATGACAATTATTGTGTGCTATTGGAACCAGCAAATACAAAGCTGACACTGAGAATGAATGAATATGTCCTGTACACAGACAGAGCTGGAAGTGACACAGAAGGCTGGACATTCTCAATCACATTTGTACAATTTAAAATGACAAAGAAATGGGAAATACGAGTATTTGCGCTACAGCTTAGATACCAACTACTTTACATCAGAAAAGGATTTATGTATGACTTGCTCTGCACAAGAAGCAATAACATAAAAATATGCATGCTGCCATAATTGCAGGAGTGTTTGTTCAGTTCCTTTCAAATTGATCTTTTACAGGAGACATATTGGATAAATGGGAAAAACCCTAATTTTGTAGGCAATTATGACTAATATACGGTGCTGGTTTCACTTTGTGCTAAAAATTAATCCTATCTGTAACAATGGCCCCTTTATTGGAGCTCCCTATAGATCCTCTGGCTTCTCTGTAGGTGTGTGAAATGAAGAGTGGGCGTGTCCTAACGGTCCCTGCCAGAAGCACAGTAGAAGGGGGAGAGCCAATCACAGCCCTGTACTCCCACAAGCAAAGACAGGCTTCAGTTCCCTATCAGGTCAGCCTAGCTGCTGATTGGTTCCTATCCTACAATGCAGTGTACGGAGGGCCGCCGGCTCCCCAGCTCATCCAGAGAATTCAGCCAGCAGGAAGTGGAACAGATGGGCGGGACTAGTGAGGGTTTTAATGGAATTTCTCAATAAAACACAACTTTTTAAGCACAATCCTTATCTATATATTTGTGTGAAATGTAAAAGGATTTGCATTTCCCTTTTATAAGGGTTCATTATAGAGATGGACACAAAATGAACGCCTATGCTATTTACAATGGGTATTTATGAGGCGCTGAAATACAGAAAAAATAGGAAATAGTATCAAACAAACCCCAATAAAAATGTAAAGAAACACTAATGCAGACACAGCTTGTCATGTCCCATTTTCTCAATCCATTTAAACAGATAATTATCACAACTTTTAAGGTACAAGTTAAAATAAACTTTTAAAAAATAAATGCATATAGCACCAAGGTGTGCAATAGCTTCATCTTTAGAATGACGGGCGACTTCATACTATTTTTCACAACAAATTAGTTGTAATGCACCTTTAAAGTCATTCTGCCACATTCATGTACATGCCTGAACCTCCAGTGCAGTGACAGAAACCAGCATGCCTTCAAGTCATGGCTCAAGCTAACTATAAAAGAAAGCTTAAAGGAGAAAGAAAGGTAAAACTAAGTAAGCTTTATCAGAAAGGTCTATGTAAATACAGCCATAAGCAATCACAGAAACTCTGCACTGACTTCTCTGAAAAAAGATTAGTTGTGTCTGTTTTCCTCTGCCAGAGACACGCAGCTTTCAGCTCTCTCCTCTCTGCTGCTCCCCCCTCCCTTAAGAATGCTAAGAACTCACTCCCCCCCCTTAGGAATGTGGATCTGACTCATAGTCTAACTAACTGAGCATGTTCACTTGGTCTGGGTGTCTGTGCAGGTGTGAGGCATTATGGGAACTTTCTTTACACAGCTCAGCGTTTTTTCTTCCTGTCTGGCTTCTGATCATCTGAACGGGAGAAAGATGGGGAGACTTAAGGGCACTATTGAGACAACTGTAGATATGCCTGCAGCTTGAGATTAACTCTTTATTAGCCTTTGCTTCTCCTTTAATGGCCTTATCCTTTGAAACCTTGCATTTTTTGTATATATACTGTGCATGAAGACTAGCAGAGTGACAGCTGGCTTATCCCATTATACCGAGCTGTCCTGTAAAGCAGCGTGCAACTGATTTTACAACATGCCTCTCTGCTTCAGTACAGTGTTAGGTGACTGTGATGGGAATACTAATTGATTGGTGTATTATCAAGTTTCAGCTGGCTCACCATTAGAGAAGAGAGAGCTGGGGAGACTCTGATCCAGGGAATTAAGGATTTGTCGGAGAGAGGAAGTCAGACACTTCATGTTAACAAAAAAGGAGACAATAAATCCTGTTTATGACTGTATTTACATAGACCTTTCTGATAAAGCTTACTCCGTTTTTACCTTTCCTTCTCCTTTAACTTCTGTTTACCCCCCTCTTCCCTTTTTTTCTCCACCCCTCCCCCCCCTCACTATACTTCAAAAGTTATTTGTAAATGTAATTGCTGCTGAAAGCAATAGTAAACTTGCTAAATAAGCTTATGGCGCAATATCAGATGATTTGTTCGTCTGGTCCTAGGGGCAGATGCGGTCAATGCTTAAACAGGATTTTCAATATCTGGGCAATATTCAGCCAGGTATTGGTTAGGTAGGCCCATTGGAGTGCCCCATACACAGACAGCTGCAGATTTGGACTGAATTAGCTGAATTGGCAGCCGTGTATGGCCTCCCCAAGTCTGGCTGTACATTCTGTGCACTCCTGAAACAATGTTCACAATAAAGCTGATTAACAGACCCAGAGGAGACTAGGCTTCTGCTTACACTGTTTTGAAAATCAGAACCAGAAAACAGGCTGTTTTTAGTGATATTTCAATTACATTTACAAATAATAAATGTATACTGAAGAGTTGCCAGAAATCAGACTGCTTTCAGTTACATTTCAATTACATTTACAAATAATTAATATTTATTGGAAACTAGCTTACATTTTCATTATACAAAAGTAGTTTTTGACACCCTCCTTTCTTCTCTTTATTGAACCTTAACTGCACCTCCAGTTACTATTTTAGCATTCTCCATTACTTATAAGAGGCATAATACGCATTCAGATTTGCCTCTAGCAAGATGCAAAACTACACTGACATTAAATATTTCCTGAGATAAGGCTGCTAAAACATGCAATCAGCTATTTCTAAAGCAGTCTGCAATCTCATAAAGCCTTTTCAAGCAGAGAAAGTATCTAGCAGCACTGCATTTAAACTAAATTCTGAATCCATCACCTATTTATCATCACAGCGCAATTTATTTTGATAGAATTGCTTCTAGCTGTACAAGTCTATGATTAACAAATGTCTATGTTTACTGAGACTTTACAAGTGTAAAGTATTCAATTCCTTTAATATCAACAAGAAAAATATACATTGCGAAAGCCCTTTAAGATTTTTTTATGTGTACTGTTCATTAAAAAGGATATTGTTCCAAAAATCTCATACAAGAAAAATTGTTGGCTGTCTGAGCCAAACCAATTTTTAAGTGAATATTATATTAGCTGTCCTGAACTGCTGCTATATTATTAAAGAGAGATGACTGTTAATAGCGAAGTTTAGCCCTAGATCCTGAGTTTCATATATGTTTAACAGGCAACAGAAGTTGCAAGCTCCAGAACTCTTTTGTACTGATAAGTGAAGCTAATCTGTTTGGCCTTGCAGAAAAATTGTGAAACTGGAAAATTTTGAAAAATGAAATTTTACTTAAGTTTTGCCAGGTTTGCCTTGTGGAGAAGCTTGAAACTGTAATGGGGGCCCCTGAGTTGGCATCCCTGGTAGGCCCCAAACACCCAAGTCAGACACAGAAAACAAGACATGCAATGAATAGAAATGGCCATAAGAGATACTGTTTTGAATAAAAACAAAATATCAGTAGTATTTCAGGAATGTAATACGGCAAAGGTATATTTGCTTAGAATTTAACTTTCTTTTATCATTCAAAATATACTTGTTTAATTATTTTTGGTGTTGAGCCCCTTAAATGTAGATGATTTTTTTTAAAGGTTACATAGGTGAAAAAAAAGTCCAATACATTATACTTGATACATGGCAGATGCAAAGTGCAGGGGTTCCCTTGATCCGGACATGGTGAGCCTTTAGTTTAGTTACCTCATTCACATGAATAAGAGTAAAATTTTTGGGCTTGGGCCCATTTTCTTTTTTATTTTGTGAGTCAAGGTGTTTTCTACAAAATAGCAATATCAGATGTACTGCAAGGCTATTCCCTGTGTGTAATTCTGTAAGACTGTACAGCGCTGCATACCCTTGTGGCGCTTTATAAATAAAGTTATACATACATACATACAAGGCTATTGGGTCATCAGATAACTACATGTGATTTATGAAAACCGTCATTAATAGGGTTATACTGACTGCATAGTTATTGCATTCAATTAAGCCTTAACACATGTGCTTTTGAATTTGCACATATGTCCTTTTGAATATGCTCTTGTTTGTCTTATGCTCTTATTTGTCTCTGGGGCATCCAAGGAACACAAGTAGGTAGCAGAGTTGGCCTTCACAAGAGAATACTTTTATAGTACCACAAAGTGTTACAGAACATTTTGAACAGAGCCCTTCAAGTATTGGGAAGTGCACAAAAATCAGAATTTTGTACAATATAACGCTAGTATCTAAAATGTAGTGTAGTACTCAAAATCAAAGACAACATTGATGATAGAATTCTACATGTAATTCAAAGCACCAATATTTTTGTAAATATGAAAGAAAAATTATTATTTCTGAAAGATCCCCTAACTGAAAGTTTTACGGCAGAATTAAAAATGAATTTTAATTTTTTACTTGTGCGCTTTATTGCTATAAGTTAAACAGCATATTGTTCATTTGGCATTAAAATGGCATTAAATTTTTGTAAAGAACACACTTAACCAAAATGTAAGGTATCAATAGGCAAAAAGAAAAAGTCTTTTATTACCAAATGCTGGGTGCTCTGTTTTGAAATGTAATACCTGCAGTTTATAACTATGAGAGAAAGAGGAATGATGGAACATAGATTAAGAAATTTAGCCTTGGAATTTCTATTTCTGCTTGAAGAAAGCCACGAGTCCTGACTGTCAGAGTGTCTTCATTTCCCATGAATAATGGAAATATTACAATTGGCACAGTCAAGGGGGAGAGGAAATCAATACAGCAGAATGAAAGGAAGACACCGATGAAATAGTATATGGAAATGGGAATTAAAATAGGTTACAATGGCTGGCAAAATCAAATCCAGAGATGAATGATAAACCAGATATCACTAGCTTTTTTCTAGCTGTATTTAGTAATAGTCTGAAATAACATGAAAGAGAACACTAAAAATTCATCCATTAAACATCAAATCTCTGTCACATTACAAAATGATTATTATCTTTAACTTTCTAGTTATAATCTAGACCCTATTATGTTTGTATATTTGAATATGTTTATTTCATTGCATTGCAAGAGTACATTATGCTGAACATTTGTACATTACATTAAGAAAAGTGAGGGACAATGAGGACAGTTAGTTTATATTATGTTGAGTGACCTATTAAAGAATCTCACCAAACTGGAATATATATATAGCAGTAAATATTGCCTTTTTACATCCTTTTCTTTGATCCACCATTTAGTGATGGGCTGTGTGCTCCCTTTAGAGATCACATGATCAGAAATAATGCAGCTTTAACTGTAACAGGAAGAAGTGTGGAAGCAAAAGTCAGAACTCTGTCCATTAACTGGCTGATGTGACTTAGCATGTATGTGTGCCCTTGGCTTGTTTGTGTGCACTGTGAATCCTATGATCCCAGGAGGCAGCACATAATTCTTAAAATGGCAATTTTCTATTTAGGAGTAACCTATAGAACATACTACTAAAAAAAGTATATTTTTCTGAAAATGGTTTATTTAGATGAAGCAGGGCTTTACATATGAAATTGTTTATGCAATATATTTTTAAAGAGGGGAGTATAGTGTTCCTTTAAGCAGTAAACTGGTTTATACAGTCAGCTTTGGAACAATTGCCCATGTAGGGTAAACCTCTCCTGCTTAGAAGTGGTTGAAGATTTTTACCCAAAATACAAAATTAAGAGCTTTACTTTGCACTTGTGTACCTCATCCCATTCAGTGTGTAGGGTCACCAGTCATGCAATAATCATACGTCTAACCAAATGTGTGTACATAACATGCCTAAAGAGTGGAAATACCTTGCATAAACAGTGGGAATTAGTCAATATCACATTTGGAATAATATGGCCTGCTGCGCTATAATTTTGGCAGAAAAAGCTGACATGAAGGTTTCAGTCCTGCAACAGCTGAATCAACAAATACTGCCTATATTGGAAATTGTTTCCTCAGTAGTAGGTTTTAAAAGGTAAACAGAATCTTATTCAGGTAAGAAATGTGCATTTGCAGTTCTGGGATCTAAGGAAGTAGACTTTTAGGTCTTCGGACCTGGGTGCAGCTATACTGATGCTTATCATACCGAAAGTAATACTGATATAAAAGAAGAATAGCATACTCTTAGCAGAAAAAGAGATAATCCTACATTGCTTTACATTACCTCACTATGCGGTATTTTACGGCTGTTCATCTCCTTCTTCCACAACTGAAGCAACAAATTTCTATATTCTTGGTTAAATGGGCCACTATAGGAAAGGAATCCTGTTGCTAAAAGAACATCTCCTACCAAGCGAGTGATTTGATTCTGGAAATTTTTGCTGCTCTCTGTCCAACGTATCTGTAGGGAAGATAACAGAAAACTTTTAACCGTACACTGTGTAGCTGCTTATATATTGTATTGAATAAAAAGAATAAAACATACATATTTTGGGCTTCACAATTCACACATTATAATCATTTTAATTGTTCAGCCATAAGAACCTTAGGTAGAAAAAAAATTTGCTACATAAGCACAATAGTATATTAGTTATGAAGAGCTCTGCATTTGAACGCTCAAGGGAAGAAAAGGATTTATTCATGTTTTTATGGTCTTATTTATGTTTAAATACAAAACTAAAAAGAATGGTAGATGCCTTCAGCTATCTTTGCCATTGAGCACAAAACTTTTATTCACATTTAAAAATATATTTTTGAAAATAAGAAAAGATCTATAAAAAATAAATATCTGCAATTCTTTACTAATTATGACCATATGTTTTCAGGAGCAATTCAGGGATGAACTTAGAACTGGGGTACCCCACGGCAATGCAGGAAGTCTGACCCCCCAGTCTTAAGTGGAAAGACCTAAGTTAAATCAAGCTGCACAGTTGGGACACCCTTGGAATACCAAAGATAAAAAAGGCCCGTGGCATAGATGAAGTTTAACCATACATAGCAATGGCAACCAAGGTAAATAGCAGGTACCAAAAAGCCCAATATAGAACAAAAAAACTGCATAACTGCAGTTTTGAATTGTGAACTGCCTATTGATTAGTTTAGCTAAATTAGGGAAGATGTGGGATGCCAGTTGATTTGGAACTACATCTACATCTCTAGCAGTGGCATTGATGGGAGCAACTAGTCACAGTGCAGCCAGTGCAATGCTGCAAGGGCCTACAAATTTTAGTGGCACACTTGGAATTAGAGTAGAGAGAGCTATTATTTTGTTTGACAAATGTAGTAATGGAGGGAGGGCTCAAAAGTGTAGTCTTGCTAGGGTGCTTTCAGTATTGTAAAAAGTATTTACAAGACTATGCATTAGAAATTCTATTTTTATAGCCTTGCTTTTTTAGTGATTTGATCATTGCTGCTTACTTTTTCTCCACCCAGCCCTTCAATGAGTGCTGTTGCATTAATCATTTTCCGCCTGCATGCCTCTGCATCATCCAGCAGTGCTTGCTTCTCCCTCATTGCTGCATCATACATGGCTTGCACATCATCTAACTCCCTTTGTTTGGCATCGAGTTGGCTCTGTGCATTGTTCAGTTCTTGTTGAGCAACAGCAAGCTTGGCTCCTTGCAATGCCAAGTTAGCCTAGAGAAAGAATTGTACATATATCATAATATACTTAGTATTTCCCCTCTATAATTAGACTGCATTGTTTCCTGTAACTTTGGCCCATAAATCTAAATAGGTATAATTACCTACTCCGCCAAACCATTAAATTGCAGTAGTGTTTCTTTAGACTGCAGCAAACATGTAAGTCAGTTAAATCATTCTAAGATTGTGTTACATTGTTTCTACTCCCATTTCCATAGTCATAAATCTGGCACTAAGGAGTATTTTACTGCAAATAACCCAACTTTACAAACATAACTAATTGTTAAGAAAGCAGTAGGGTGTCATTCTAATGAAGAATACTTCGGCACCCAGCAGCAAAATTCATTTTACTGCACCTTGTTTGTAGAATTTTTAAGACACTGTTGATTAAATTTTTTTTTTTCTATTTAGAATGATTTATTAACAGCAATAATTAAACTCAAATTTTAGTTTGGCAAAGACCCCTCTCTTTATACCCGTTTGGAGCACCATACAGTGCAGCATTTTAATTAACTCTTGTTTAATTTTTTTGTCTCTGAAGAATGGGTTGAAAAGCCCTTAGCAGACTGGAATGCAGCTGCTGATGCATATGTGTAATTATTATCACTAGAACAAGGAACAGGCTACTAAAAGACTCTTCTAGCAATTACCTGTAGTGCTAAATGTGTACATGTGTTTTTCAGAACATGCTTTTCGTGGCTGTTATGTAATGTAAAGAAGATCTATATTTTATAAAGGTGCAAGGAATACCTTGACAGTGCAAACAAAGAGAGCATTCCACTCCTCTAACAGGAGCAATACTTTAAAATTAGTACTCTGCATTTACATACTGTAGATGAAGTTAAACATATTCAGTCACTTAACAAGCTGTATGCCTATGCATGGCTACACATTCCTACTTGAATTTGCCCAGGCAGATTCATTGGCCAGCTACCAGAAACAGGTTCCCTTTCTTGTGACATAAAGACAGATGTGAGCTTAAAGCAGCAACAGTAGACAGTCTTGCTATATACACTTATAAACTGCAAGTCATTGTTTTTTGTGCCCAGTCAGTAAACCTATTGTTTTTCTCTTTCAGTAAACAGTCAGTAAACCTATAGTTTTTCACTTTTCATTCAAGTTGCAAGTGAGAGATAATCTTGCACGCATAGCTTAGTTATTTGTTATTAAATGCCTGACCAAAAACAATAAAGTCTGTTAAAAGAGTTATAACAGTGAATAGTATTTCAGTCTTTTACACCAAGCAAAATATATCAATATGTAATGTCATCAATAATCAATTAGAAGCAGATTGCCTTAGAAAGATAGCAATAGTGGGAGAGGCAAGTATTGGGCTTATGATGTGCTTCCATATATGAAAGCAAAAGGATACTAGAAAGGACAGGGCAAATGAAAATTAATTAAATCAAAGGCAGCTAATTGTTGTTGATGGAGGCAGTCCAAATTGTATATTTGTTTTTCATCTTCTATAATTTCTAGGTGCAGGTTAAAGTTCTTTATCATTTTGTTACAGTAAGTTTACAAATATGTGTGTAAAGACATAAAGACTTATGTTGAAAAAAGGTTGATAAATATATGATAGAGGACAATGAACCAAACAGTTGCCTAGTGGTGTAAAATAAAAAAGAATATTTTAAATCCTGTTTAAAAGTTAGAAAAATTATATTTGTATTAGTTCAAAAAAGGCCTTCTTGTATGCTATCTTTGGCCACTTCTTAATCAGTGTACAAATAGCTGCACCAAGGCCAACAGATCTTAGTTTACAAAGCAAAATCATATATTTATGTGAAATCTAAGCATCTAAATACACCTAAATAGATAATCTAATACTGCAGTGCAACTGTTAAAATTTCAACCGAACCCAATGTTGTGAATGGCACAACATCCTTGTGAATATTTTGGGCGTATACCTTTAAAGGAAGAACCTCTTTGTTAATTCCAAAGAAGTATGCCATTGCTTGAGTCCAGGAGCATAGCCCTGCAACATTTCCACAGACTTTCTTTGCTGACTCCAAATTGTAATCTTCCATGTCTAAGTACGGCTGCAGCAATTCAACTATTTCTTCTGTGATTGAGTCCTAAAAAAGATGATGCCATTAACATTTGCTAAACAGCAATTAAGCTTGAAGCCAGCAGCTATAATGTAAAACACCTTCAGATACATGATCCTAAGCAATCATACAATTACTATACTCAGTTCTTCAATAATATAACGGGGGTGTCAAAATGTAAATCTCAAAAACAACAAAGGTTCTCTCTATGTAATATAATTTTAATACTTAGATTTCACCAATAGACTCAGCTGGATATAAATATAATCATTTTCTTAGGCTTACATTGCATCTTTTGATCAGTAAATATAAATTCCGCATAAACTTTGATAAACAGCCTTGCTAATTTATATTATCTAAATTATATATGTAGATAAATAATTTAGATAATATAAATATATATTATCTAAATGATATGCCTTAAACAGATGACAATTTTTACTTGGCTTCATGCCAAGAAAAGCAAAACAAATATTTGTGCTGTTTCTGCTCTGCTTTTTCTTACCTTAAATTTGGAATATCACCTGCTTGTTGAGTTTAATAATAATAGCAGTAAAAAATGCAGATTGATTATAAAACCAAACCAAATGCTCATGACTGTTATTTTTATAACCAGGAATTCTGCTATTCAGCTTCCAGTCTGCCATTTGTGGTCCTGCATTGTTGCTAGGGTCAGTGATCTACATCATACTAAAAGTTAACTCAAAGATGAACAACCCCTTTAATTATTTGCTCCTCTCCTCTTTGAAATTCATAAATGTAATACACAGTAAAAAATAATTAGTAAATCACATATAGTATATCCTGTGTAGGCGTATCGCCTACACTTGATATACTACTCCAATATACAAAACTAATGGAAATAATACCATGCAAGTCAAACTCCAATGTTAGAATATTTATATATGTACAGAATAATTTTCAAGTAAGAAAATTGTAAATCTATCTTTTTTTTTTTATAGGAATGATTGTTATTGATTTTAACACACAACAAAACAAACAGTGAACATCGGGGAGGGGTAAGAGATTAATGCCATATCATACAATGGAGTTGAAAGACAAAAGGTTAATTTGTCACATATTTTCGTATTTTCCATATGATCGCAATACAATCTACATTACACAATACATTTATTCTGGATATCATTCCTTGGTTATTTGCATATTATCTGGTCCCCTTCCTTCCAGTCCTGCAGCTCACCATATACTTCACAATTGTTTTTAAATCGTTGGGGAGTTCCCTTTTATATATGAGTTAATGAATGGTAAGGTTTAATAATATAATAACATCCATTGCTGTACTGAGGATGGGTTCGGTCTCATCCATGTTTTGACAATTATTTTTCGGCATAAAATATTTGTGTCCTGTATTTCTGCCTAGCTATGCTAGTAGTGAGTATTTCATCTACTATGTCAAAAAGGTAATATGTAAGGAGACAGCCCCTTCTGCCCTACATCTGTGAGATCTGGCTTCTGTCCCATAGCCCTCTGCTTAGTAGGTGTAATTTAGAATTGGTGGAGCCATATTTTAGAGAAATTAGATAATAGTAGGTTTTGGTTGCAGCTTCCTCCCAGTCTTCCTCACTTCTGGTAGAGACTTCCTCCATTGTTGAATTGGGCCATAAATATGTGTTTCAGCTGGAAGTATCTGAATTGGGAGAGATTTGGGTCATTCGTTCTCCTTTAAGAGGTTATAAGTGACAAATGTTGAGCTCTTAAGAAGAAGTTTAACCCTTTCGCTGCAAAGCATGTATATCGTATCCGCTGTGTTCTATCTCCCATTTTGAACACATGTTGAGCAAAGTACAGCAAAGTTTGTTACCTATTAAGCTTATTTTGTGCCTCTGGCGAAAACTTGCCCCACTATACATGGTAGAGGTGGCGAGGCATCTTCTCTATTGGATAGTAGTCTTTTTAGGGAATTAGTACATTCCCGTATATTTTGCAGTTCTTGCCTTAGCAGAAACAGGTCTATGCGCAGTGTTATGTGCTGTAATGGATACCCAAGTCTATTGTATTGCTCCCAGAACTTCACACAGCGAGGGTTCTTGGTCTCCAATATGTGATGGTTGAATGTGCAGTTCTGGAGCTGAGGCAAATTGTGGTTCTGTTGCACTATTCGGCAATTGAACATGTGGTGTGTCAGGTCTTAAGGTGTAAGGGCTTGGCATGCCTTGGGACGATGGCTTTGGAAGGAATCTCTCCATTCTGCCTTCCTCTCGCAATTATTTTTATGCCCATCCATGTTGTTAGTCTTTTGGTGCATATAGGTGCACATTTGCAATGGTTAGTGGTCCTGGATAGTGTTTAGGATCACCGTTATTGGGAGAGAGCTCTCAATACACGTCTGCTTAGAGTGCCATCTTGGACACGCCCCCAATTAGCAAGCCTATCTTTCGATAGTGATAAGAGAATCTGTTGAAATTTGCAAAATGCATTTGGAATTTGCAAAATGCCAATTGGAATTTTTATTTGTTTTTCATGGCAACTTTTCTGTGCAAAATACTCTGCTGCTTTTTTATGTGACTTTTTCCCCAGTGAATCCATACCTGGTGAATATTATATTATTGAAGTAAGACGTATTTTGAAAGTTCCTTCATATTCTGCACACTGTACAACAGAAGGGTAAATACAAAACAGCAGATTGTTATAGGTTGAACCGAAAAATCCTTAGGGATTCAAAGCTGTTTGATCAGTTTTCCAATCAAAACTTTCCTAATTGTCAGGAATATTTCCTAAATTCAGAAAAGTTTTAGCAAATTGATATATTTATCAAAGCCTACACCTGTGTCAAAATATGTTCAACTGCTTTGAGCAGCCATACACCACTCTGCCCTATGGAGTCATAGTGCTAAGCCCTCAGGCCTCAGCAGTATTACCTGTTCTTGCTCTATGTTGCAAAACACATGCATGAAAAAAAAAATGGACAAATACTTCTGTTAATTTGTTAAATGTATGGAAGGGTAGCTATTGTTACAAATACACACAATTTAATGACATTTAGCTCCTTAATTGGCACAGTAAAAATACTCACTGATACAAAAGGTAATATATATATTTAAAATATCTGCAAAAGTTCCCATTCTTGATAAAATTGTACTACAATGTTCCAATATATAAGGGCAACTAGTGAAATGATGCTGTGCTTTTAGAAGAAAGCACATACATACAGTATATATATTTTTAAATCATTTACTGACCTTAAGTCAAATTCATAACCATAGAATCTTCTATGCCCAGTGAACGGAACAACAAAATCAGTTTCTGTTTATATTTAGTTTAATTACTAAATTAAGTGGGACTAAACTGAATGATTTTTCTGTCTGGGAACAAGCATTATGATCTTTGAAGTCACACTGCAGGACTATGCAGATATCGGGTTCCATTAGGACTCAAAGGAATAAAGTAATTGACACAATGGTGCGTAAAGCCAATTCTAACATTTCTCCTTATCTTTTTATACTTATGATACAAAACATGTTAGTTTTCAGTTAGTATCTACAAAAAAAATATTTTGTTTTTGGCACATGAATTGTTATATATGTGTTTATGAGATAAATAGACAGTACCCAATAAAATAGATGTATGTATATATATATATATATATATATATATCTATCGAACCCAGGGTGGCACTCTGCTTCAGCTCTTACCTCGGGTGCAAAGTAAATGATTTAAATATCCAAAAAAAAATATCCAACACCGAGTTTAATTTCAAAAAGATCAATTGTGTATTAAAAATGCATGAACAGCCAATGTTACGTTTCTCAAGGCTAACCCCATGTTTATCCATAGTGAACCAGCAAATAGGAAGTGACATCGGTGCATACACGCCATAAAGTTTCTGTCTGGGAACAAGCATTATGATCTTTGAAGTCACACTGCAGGACTATGCAAATATGGGGTTCCATTGTATATATATATATACTGTGAGAGATACAAGCAGTAAGAACACTGTTTGGTGTATTTTCCTCCATTGTTAAAGGTGAGATACATGTAGCACCAGGGAAAATGCCTGGTTTTGCAGCAGCTAATGCTGTTTTCATGCAAATGGATTAGGAAAAGCCATATAAGGGAGTCCTGGAGTAAATAAGTTAATAGGATAGGTCCTCCATTCCATACTCCAGTTTAGTATGTTGATTTGGCCAGCTGTAAGTAGCTGCCTGATTAGGCTGCAGGAGAGCAGCAAATAAAAGGACTGTGGGATTACACAGAGAGGTTAGGTGATTGGTAATTAAGGTTGGGGACTCAGAGGGGTTCACAGGGCAGGAAGGTTGCCTGCCTATGCGAGGAACTTCCAGAGGGGCTGGGGGTGCTGCCTGCCACTGCAAGGAGCAGAGGGAGCCGTGACCACGTGTTTGAGTGCCAGAACGTTGAGGCTTGGTGAGAAGCCTAAGTATGCCAGAAGCTGGTGAGCTGGTATCCCAGGAGGGGAGAAACAGCAGGGCTGAGTGATTAGCCCAGAGTGTTCACGAGTGTGAGAGTCACCGTGGATGTGTGAAAGTCATTGGGGATGGTGAGAAGCCCCGGGAAAAGGTTCCAGAGTGTGGAAGTTACCCTGGAAGGTGAGAGCCCTGAAGCAGGGACAAATCATAACCATGTTTGATGAACTGTTTATGAACTGACTTATATGTTTATGTTGGGAGGAGTTTACCCCAAATAAACCTATGTTTTTTTGAGAAAGAAACATGATGTCACGTGTTGTGTCCCTGTCTCTTATGCTCCAGATCCTCTGCATGCCTACCTACTATTGCTAATTTCCCCCAAAATTGCATGTACAGGCAGTCAAGCATATCACAATACGAAGTGGATAAGAACAGGCACTCATGTCTATATTAAACTGAAGTGATAAATTTATTAGAACGTGGAACCAACGTTTCAGCTGTGGAAACAGCCTTTGAAAGAGGCAGTGGAAACAGCCAAAACGTTATTTCCACATTCTAATTATATATATATATATATATATATATATATATATATATATATATATATATATATATATATATATATATATATATATATATATATATATATATATATATATATATATATATATATATATATATATATATAATTTCAATATTTGTCCATGTGTTATCCCTTTTTTTTGGGGGGGGGGGGGGGGGATATAGAAAATGACTGAATGATGGCACCTGCATTAATCAATGGAATAAATAGGTAATATGTGCATTTCATTTCAATGATTCGCTATGATGCTTGCTGCATTTACAAGCAATGATGTGTCCTTCGGCCAAAACATTTCAGATCTTCCTGTTCCTACACTTATAGTTCTAATATAAATTAGACGTAATGTAACATGAAGCACACTGAACTCATGGGATAGCCCAAATCTGTATGTTTTATAACATGAATGTTTTACTTGCTTTATCTGTTCCACAGAATAATCGTATTAAGGTATTTCCCCATCATTTCCCACATATTGGTTGTACCTTTGGGAAGGTTAGCAGAGAATTGAGAAATCCTGAGTTATTCATCAGTTTCAGTGCCTCGCCCCAGGAAGGTTTTACACATGGTCTTTCTGGATCAGCTGTGACTGGATCAATTTTCCTTTGGAATAGCAGTAACGCGCAATCCATGATTCTCATAATTAAATGAGGAGGTCTACCCAGTTTGCGAACAGTTGCTATATCAGCAGGCTTTATAGTCTGAAAGAAAGTGCATGAGATTAGTTATTCCTTAATTTATTCACTATTATTTTGTTCTGCAACAAAATGAAATACATTGTCAAGTGGAGTCTTAAACAATATAGAAATTATTTAAATCCCAGTTAGATTTGTTAAGTATGAAAGCATATGTGTTCTTTATTTGGCGAGCACAAAAAATGCTAGTTACAATTTTAAAACCACATTAAATAGGGGAAAAGATGGCTAGAGGGTTGGAGGAGATTTTAAACTAGAAATAAGGGGGAGGGTGCAGCGGGTAATTCTGTGGTAGACAGGATAGATGAGGTAGTGGGCATAGTAAGGGAAAATGGGGGAGGAGACTTGCTTCGGGATATTGATAATGGCAGGGAGGCCCATAAGTTGTTTACACGTCATTCTCAAGCCAGTACCAGTATTAAATGTATGTTTACCAATGCAAGGAGTCTGACTGGTAAAATGGGAGAGCTGGAGGTACTGGTGTTGGAGCGGAAATATGACATGATTGGCGTTGCTGAAACTTGGTTGAACGAGTTGCATGATTGGGCAGTTAATATTGGGGGTTATACATTGTTTCGGAGAGACAGGGGCAATAGAAAAGGAGGAGTGCGTCTGTTCGTTAAGCAGGAATTAAAAGCAAATATTAAAAAGGAAGTGATGGGGGTAACAGAGGGAGCTGAATCCTTATGGGTTGAGCCTCACAGATAGTAAAAAAAATCTACCAAATTAATTGTAGGGGTATGCTATAGACCTCCTAATGTAAGTGAGGAGGAGGCTCAGCTCCTGTTGCAAATAGAAAAGGCTGCTAGTTTGGGGCAAGTGATAATAATGGGGGATTTTAATTATCCTGATATTGACTGGAGCCATAGTGTTGCCAGGACAGTAAATGGGAAGTTGTTTATAAACTTGCTGCATGACAACTTTATGTCACAGGTTGTAGAGAAGCCAACCAGGATCCATGCTATATTGGATCTAGTGATCTCTAATGACCCAGAACGTATAGCAAATGTGCAAGTGGTTGAACCCCTGGGTAATAGTGACCATAATGTTATTTCATTTGATGTTTGGTGCAGGAAAAAAAAAAATTACACTGGGGCAACAAAGACACTGAATTTTAGAAAAGCAAATTTTAGCTCCTTAAGGACAGCGCTTCGGGGCATAGATTGGGGCATTTTCTGATAAAAACACAGAGCAGAAATGGTTGTCATTTAAAATGATATTAAATCATTACTGTTCTCAATTTATTCCATTAATAAGAAAAAGTAGAAGTGTTAAGAATCACCCTAAAGACTAAAGAAGTTAATAGGGTAAAAAAGGAAAGCTTTTAAGAAATATAAGTCAGAGGGGACAGTAGCTGCGTTTAATGAATATAAACACTATAACAAGTGTTGTAAAACAGCAATCCGGAAGGCAAAGATAGAAAATGAGAAGCGCATTGCGGCAGAGGCCAAGACTAACCCCAAAAAGTTTTTTAAGTATATTGAAAAGATGTAAGAAGTAAGTAAAAAGATGCAAATTGAGGGTATGGCCCCACTGAGTTATAGTAACAATATGGTTACAGCGGGTACAGAAAAGGCAGATGTGCTTAACCAGTTCTTTTCTTCTGTGTACACAGTAGAGGAGCCGGTGGGCCAAGTCCCACCCAATAGCTGCTCTGTTGCCTCAGCTCCAACTACGCAGTGGTTGACACAGGATATGGTGCTTAAAGGGTTACACAAGATAAATGTAAACAAGGCACCTGGGCCAGATGGAATACACCCTCGGGTACTGAGAGAGCTAGGGTCAGAATTACAGTGGCCCTTGTTTCTGATACTCTCAGACTCGCTTTCATCAGGTATGGTACCTAGGGATTGGAAGAAGGCGAATGTCATTCCTATATTTAAAAAGGGAGTAAAATCTTAGCCTGGCAATTATAGGCCTGTAAATTTGACATCCGTGGTGGGCAAGTTATTTGAAGGCTTGTTAAGGGATCACATACAAAATTATGTACTGGAGAATGGCATTATGAGCAGTAATCAGCATGGCTTTATGAAGGATCAATTTAATTGCTTTTTATGATGAGGTAAGTAAGAAGCTGGACAGTGGGGATGCAGTAGATATAATCTATTTGGATTTTGCCAAAGCATTTGATACTGTTCCCCACAAACGACTGCTTTCTAAACTAAGGTCGGTTGGTCTTAGTGAAGTTGTTTGCACATGGATAGAAAACTGGCTACAGGATCGGGTACAGAGGGTGGTTGTTAATGGTACATTCTCTACTTGGAATAAGGTTCTCAGTGGGGTCCCTCAGGGTTCTGTACTGGGTCCACTTTTGTTTAACTTGTTCATAAATGACTTAGGGGAGGGTATTACAGAGCGCTGGTAAGGCCCCATCTAGAATATGCTGTTCAGTTTTGGTCTCCAGTGCTCAAACAGGACATTATTGAATTAGAGAGGGTCCAGAGAAGGGCAACTAAGCTGGTAAAGGGTATGGAAAGTCTCAGTTATGAAGAAAGACTGGCCAAGTTGGGTCTGTTTACACTGGAGAAGAGGCGCTTAAGAGGTGACATGATAACTATGTATAAATATATAAGGGGATCATATAATAACCTTTCTAATGTTTTATTTACCAGTAGGTCCTTCCAACTGACATGAGGGCACCCACTCCGTTTAGAAGAAGGGAGGTTCCATTTAAATATTCGGAAAGGATTTTTTACTGTCAGAGCTGTAATTCTCCTGAAGGGAATACAGGGTTATGGGAGATAGCTCATAGTACTAGTTGATCCAGGGACTGGTCCGATTGCCATCTTGGAGTCAGAATGGAATTTTTTCCCCTCTGCGGCAAATTAGAGAGGCTTCAGATTGGGTTTTTTGCCTTCCTCTGGATCAACTAGAAGTTAGGCAGGACGTATGTCTTTTTTTCAACCCAACTTACTATGTTACTAAATAGTACCATGCTCCATATGTCTATGAAACATTCAAACAAATACAGTGTCATCTGATGCATTTGAATCTCAATAAAAAGAAACATTGTAAAACTAATAATCAAATCCATATTTAAAGAATGAATATATTAAGTTAAAGTGCAGTGATGTAGGCACAGCAGAATAATTTTAGGAGAACGTGTTGCACCATGATTCCTATTATTTTGCGTTGAAAAACCCAACATACTGTTCTTCGACTTCAGCTTATTCTTCCGCTTTTTCTTCTTATTCTTAGCGCCCCCCATTTTCTAAACCCTACTCCTCCTACAGTTTTAGGGGTACAACACCCAGACTCACCACACTTCTTCATCCTATAGCAGAGCAGGGTGCTTGTACTTCCTGCCCCCCTTCTTTTTGTGGCGCCACTCCAAACGCCCCAGTTTTGACTTTGACATGGAAGATTTTCAAACTGCTTACACTCTTACAGCTTTGAAGCTACACTCCCCAAACTTGAATAACATAATCATAGGGTAACCCTTATTGCAACAATGGCATTTGTTGGCTGACCCAATGTGGGAGGAGTCAACAACAGTCAATCAAATTTCACCAATTGACTTTAATGGGGAAATTTAAACTACTGCCACTCTTACAGCTATGTGGGTACACTCACCAAACTTGAATCACATAGTCATGGGGTCAGCCGGAATGAAAATGATATTTGTTGGATTCCCAAAAGTGGGTGGAGCTACAAACAACCAAGATTTTACCTTTTAACTTTGAGCAGAGGAAATTCAATCTGCTGCCATTCTCACAGTAATAACGCTAAGGCCCCCAAACTTTGTAGAGTTAGGCACCAGGTAACTGTAGTTCAAGGTTAGATAAAATGGGCAGAGCCACCAGCAGTGAATCAGATTTTACTTATTGACTTTCTATGGGGAAATTCAACCTGCTGCCATTCATGCCACAGTATTAACACAAGGGTACCCAAACTCTTAACAGTTGGTGACTAAAGAACTGCAATTTTAGGTTAAAAAAGTGGGTGGAGCACCAACAGCCTATCAGATTTCATCTTTTGACTTTTTTTTGTTTGACTTTAAAATGCTGCCATTCTTATACTATTTACGTCAGGGTCCCCATACTTTGCACAGTAAGCCACTTGTTGACAATAATTCAAGATTTGAAAAAAGTGTGTGGAGCCTTAGACAGCCAATCAGATTTATTTTA
Organism: Xenopus tropicalis; assembly: GCF_000004195.4. Classification (NCBI taxonomy): domain Eukaryota; kingdom Metazoa; phylum Chordata; class Amphibia; order Anura; family Pipidae; genus Xenopus; species Xenopus tropicalis. The sequence continues at coordinate 76,402,891 of NC_030682.2, read as the reverse complement.
TTGATTTTAATGGGGAAATTTAAAGTTCTGCCATTCTTTAAGTATTATTTCCAGGGTTTGCAAAGTTAGTCACTGGGTATTAGCGGTTCCGTTAGAAAAAGTGGACGGAGCCAAGAACAGCCAATCATATTTCACCTATTTACTTTTAATGGTGAAATGTAATTGCAGTCAGTCCCACAATTTTTACGCCACAGTTGGTCACTGGGGGACTGTAGTTCAAAAATAGTAAAAGTGGGTTGGGCCACAAACAGCCAAACAGATTTTATCCATTGAATTTCACTGGTTTAAATTTAACATGCTGTCATTCTCACACTATTTATGCCAGGGTGCCCAAACTTTGCAGTTTGTCACTGGATGACTTCGACTCAAGGTTAGAAAAAAGGGGCACACCCACCAACCGCCAATAACAATTCATCTATTGACTTTTATTGGTTTTAATTTAAACTGCTGCCATTCTTTTAACTATTAATCCTATGGTCCCTAAACTTTGCAGAGTTAGTCACTGGTTAACTGCAATTCCAGGTTAGAAAAAGTGGATGGAGCCTCCAACCGCCAATCAGATGTCATTCATTAACTTGCAGTTGGGAAATTTAAATTGCCCCCCCGAATCATTGCTGCTTTATCTTGAATAAACATGCAGGGGCTGAGCCCCGCTTGCATCACACCTGTTGTGCCAGACTAATTTGTGCTGAAATATAAATTGCTGCCATTCAGATAAAACCAGGGTCCCCAAACTTTGCACAGTGGTCTGTATTATATAACTGTGGTCCAGATTGCACTTGATTTGATACGTAACATTTACACATGTATAGGGTAAACTGGGCTTCTCACCTCAAGAGCAGCCTCTGCTTCTTGCAAAGCAGGTCTGGCAACTTCAAGTTTTTCCTCAGCCGCAGCTTTGTCAATTGCAATTTCATCAACAATAGCCTGGGCCTTGTCCTTCACTTTTTGCACCTGCATTTTTACTTTCTCTGCAGCATGGGCTTTAAACGTTACTTCCTGCAAAACTTCATCAGCCTTCTTTGAGGCAACAGCCAAGTCTTTCTCCTTAACTGCTAATTCCTTTGAAAGCTGGTTCACAGAAACTTCCGCTTCCATCAGTTTTGCAAGACCTGTAAATATAAGGTAGAAAATAAAGCTAAAAAATATATGCTTATTACCATTTAGGTATATGATTAAGATTGGATGTATATTGGTAAATATATATATATATATTTATATATATGCACACATATTACAAGTAAAGTAAATGCAATATTATAACAATAATTTGATCTTCACATGCTTTCCACCAAGGATGTTTATTAAGTTGTGGATAATGAATTCTTTCCAATTTTTTTACCAGTTTCTGTGAGAGATTCTTAAGCAGGAGGCAGAATGTAATTATTCCTATAGATCTTTACTGAAAAATGTTTAGAAAATTAAAATGGTTTATAATCTAAATCTTAATGCATTTATTCAGCTACATACAGTACTGTTAAAAAATTTTAATTTCCCTTTGTATTTGTGGGGTGCAATGATTTTCAGCCTTTAACATTTCAAGCTTATCTCAGCCAAGTTTTCTTATATTGTTTTTGCACTATAGATGTAGAAGTGGCAACAGCTTTTGCCATGTAGGAGGAAACATATAGTTTAGTGCAAATCTGGTAAAGATTTGCTACCACTAATAAAAATATTAAAGGAGAAGGAAAGGCTAAGTCACTTGGGGGTGCCAAAATGTTAGGCACCCCCAAGTGACTTTAATCGCTTACCTTATACCCCGGGCTGATGCCCCTGTTCAGAGAAAACTGCACCAGCCGGGGGTACCTGCAGCGTGCGATACCTCCATCCGTGTTTGCTCTTCAAGCAAAATCCCTGGGCTGGCGCATGCACAGTAGATTGAAAAGCCGACTTTTTTTGTTAAATTTCAGCTTTTCACTCTATTGCGCAAGCGCAAACACGGAAGAGGAGACACTCGCTGCAGGTACCCCGGACTTGTGTGGTTTTCTTCGAACAGGGGCACCGGCCCGGGGTACAAGGTAAGCCCTTAAAGTCACTTGGGGGTGCCTAACATTTTGGCACCCCCAAGTGACTTAGCCTTTCCTTTTCCTTTAAGCCATCAATGTATATTCTTGTTGCAGTTCCCTAAATACTATAAAAAAGTTACTTACTAACTGCTATAAGTTAATCTCAGTGGCCTCAGTGGCATGAGGTCATAACTCAGTAGAACAAAAGAATGACATCATTCCAACAATAAATATGCAAAACATTCTTTAGAGTTCTTCTAGATTATCTGCAGACCATCGAAACAAGTGACGAGCAAAAGTCAGACTTGTGTGCTTGTGAGGCAACTTGAAAAAATATTGTTATTTTCTTTAATTAAGACTTCAAAAACAGTGTGCAAAGTGTAGTGTACAACAAGCACATTTTGTGCACGTTGCAAATTGCAGAATTGCCACTAGTCAGTGCTTCATTTTGGAGTGCAGAGACCTGCCCCTTTAAACCGAAGGCTGCCTCTGTTCATCACTATTGTATTCATGAGGGGTAGGCAAGGGGAGTTCAGGTGTTGCCCCTCTCACCCCAAATTTGAGCTTCATTCAGATGCTGTGGTTTGCAGCTCACACTGGATTTTGCTGGACTAGCACTAAAGGGCATGCTCTGTCCCCCAGGCTGCTGTAAATGACACCTACTGTATTGTGCTCTTTCCCATATATAATAATCCTGGGGCACACATTATCAGTCATCGCCAACCTGTAATCTAAATTAATATATCGGGTTTCAGAATTTATTTATGCTGCTGCAAAGATGTGGGTAAACTGTTAATGGCAATGTAATTCTTGTTGTCTTTACAGTAAATTAAATAGAAAGTTAGATTTACTCTACCTGTTTTCATACGGTTAGATAGATTCCCAACGTATTCAATTTTCTCCCCATAAATTGTTTTATAGCCACCAATAAAAGAAAGATATGACTTTGGAGTGACATATGTCTGGCGCCTGTAACGTTCAAAGTATTCAACACATTTTTCTGCAACAATGTCTTGAAATGTGCCCATTGTGTTAACAACACTTTGCTTCACCTCTTCGTTGCATTCAATTTTGTAGGAGGAGAGGAAGTGTTGAGCAACAGCCACTAAAGCATCCCTTGGCCAACGCTGAAACCAATCCATGGTACATCCAGAGATCAACCCAGGGAATTTGAGCGCTCTTGTCCTAAATTTCTCTCCAACTGGAGAAAAGCAAAGCACTACATGCAGATTTCGCCGAACGCGTGAAAGGAAGTAATCATATAGATTTTCAGCAGTGGGAGCACGCCTTGGATGTTCTTTCTTCATAACTGGAATTAAGTCTTGTGTGATTTCATCTATTTCATCTCTTGCAAAGAGATTGGACACTTCCCCAGATGCCAAAACATTGTTCATATATTCTAGAAATGATTCATCTTTAATTTCATTATCTGTAAATATAAAGGTAATTCCACAACCTTTCTGGCCAGCGGTACGGTACAGAATTTTCAGATCATCCATTAAGTTATTTGTACCATAGGTTCTGCAAAAAAAAAAATGTATCAGATTAATTTATTATATACAGGTATGTGAACAATTATCCAGAAACCTGTTACCAAGAAAGCCCCGACTTATGGGAAGACTATCTCCCATAGACTCCATTTTAATCAAACAATTCATATTTTGAAAAAGTATCTCCTTTTTCTCTGCAATAATAAAACAATAGCTTGTACTTGATAATTGCTACTTATAGAAGGCAAAACAATCCTATTGGGTTTAATTAATGTTTAAATAATTTTTATTAACTTAAAGGAGAAAGAAAGGTAAAAACTAAGTACTGTATATACTCGAGTATAAGCCTAGTTTTTCAGCACCCAAAATGCGCTGAAAAAGTCACCCTCGGCTTATACTTGAGTCAGGTGCCATGGGTCCCTCCAGACTAGCACCCTCTGTCCTTTGTGTGCAAATTAGGCCCCCCGCAACCAGACCCTCCAGTGCCCTGGCCCACGCAATACTTATTCCCCCCTTACGTGTCCTCCGGGACTGGGTCTGCTGCCAGTTTGCCAATGCACAATGAGCATAGGGTAGTACTCATATTGTTTTTGTTGACCCTCTTCTCCACTTACAGAGCTAGTTTACGGTTTTTCTTTTAAATAAATATTTAAAAACCTATTCCTCACTGATGCCTCAATTTATGTAATTTACTGGTTTTTATTTTGATTATTGAAACTTAGCAGTATCGGCTGCATTTCCCACCCTAGGCTTATACTCGAGTTAATAAGTTTTTCCAGTTTTCTTAGGTAAAATTAGGTACCTCGGCTTATATTCGGATCGGCTTATACTTGAGTATATACGGTAAGCTTTATCAGAAAGGTCTATGTAAATACAGCCATAAGCACTCACAGAAACGCTGCACTGACTTCTCAATGAAAAGATTTCTTGTGTCTGAAATTCATGTACCAGAGACACCCAGCTCTTTGCTGTCTCCTCTCTCCTGCTCCCCCCTCCCTCAAGAATGCTAAGAACTCACTCCCCCCCCCTTAGGAATGTGGATCTGAGCCAATCAGCAGGAAGCAGACTCATAGTCTAACTAACTGAGTATGTTCACTTGGTCTGGGTGTCTGTGCAGGAGCGAGGCATTATGGGAACTTTCTTTACACAGCTGTTAGGCTTCTGATCATCTGAACAGGTGAAATATGGGGAGACTTAAGGGCACTATTGAGAGAACTGAAGGTATGCCTGCAGCTTGAGATTAACACTTTATTCGCCTTTCCTTCTCCTTTAAGGTAATCCAAGTTAAGTAAAGATATCTTATCCAGAAAACCCGAAGTCCTGAGGATTCAGGATACTTTTCCTTAAACTGAGTTAAAATGAGCAAATACTAAAGTGAGAAAAATAGTTTGGGGTAGACAGGCAGTTTCCTCTTACGGTTTATAATATATTTAGGGCTAAAGGTCTCACTGCATTTAATTTAATTAGGATGTCGGTACCCTCTACCTTTTACTACATATTGCACCTTTAAAGTGGGGGTATTGTTTTTACAAGCTATTGTGCCATGAGTATATGCATGGCCTGTACTGTACAGACTGATATAGAGAATCTGACGCTTATGGTATTTGAGAACTTTTTTTGACAGCATATTTTAGCACTTTCTGGCATAAATTGAAGCCACCTAACAACAAATACAGGCAGTTCCAAAAAGCTTTTTAGTAACCACCTGTACTAAATGTTGGCAAGCTCCTCCTCCTACCGCTCAATATCTCACCCATTGGCTTCGACCTCAACACCCCCGCCCCTTTGGAGTTACAGGCAGCAGCGGTACAAGCCTAGGTAACGACCCCCCACCCTGGCGCCCTAGACCTGTGCCTACATTTGCCTACCCCTAATTCTGGCCTTGGCTCTGGTACATAGGGCTGATTCCTGATGTTCTTCAACCCCACATCTTGTGTCTCATACCCATTTTCATTTTAAGATTGTCAGCTTTAATGAGCAGGGCCTTTGTTCTGCCTCCTGTACCTCTGTCTTTGATATATGCACACTTCTATTTTGCATCATCGCTGAATATGCTACAGTATATTTGTTATTTATAACTATAAATGTTATTTAGCTAAATCTGCTGTTTTTATAACCTGAAAACCACTAGTAGTCATTCATAAAGTTAAACGTAGCATCTAATTAAAAGGCAGGGACACTTTCTGTACTCAATGTTTTCCAAACTGATGCTGAGTTTTAAAATGGAAATTATAAGCCTGGGGTTTGTTTGTATCTAGCAGCAGTGATTTTTCACCATGAAATCTGAGCTGTTTCAAAACGGCTCAGCATGAACAGTAAGTTTGGAAAGATGAACTACAGATGACTGTGACAGTAGAACACAATCAATACAGAGCTTTCCACAAGTTGTGAATTGAAAAATGGAAGAGCATTAATCTACCTTCAAATCTGATTTGAAATAGTTAGACATTTTGGAATCAGTCTTAAGAATACATGGAGCCAAATACTTTGCACATTTTAAACAAAGCATTGCCAGCATAATGTTGCAGTTTTTGTTTTTAATTTTGCTCTGGAACTGTCACTTCACTCAGAACTGATCGATAGCCTCTTAACGTGCAACAGGTGAAATCTATATTTATGTTGAGAGAGTGCTGTGAACAGATGGGACCTGGTCCCTCAAGACTAAGATGCTTTATTTATACTGCATCAACATAGCGACACACAAGGACTAACTTAAAAGATAATTACAACGTGACAGCAGAAGATCCATACTTTAGTAGTTAACTTTGAGGTAAATCTTTAAAATAAAAGTAGAGTTTTAAATAATACAAACCTTTTTGCTTTATTTTGTAAATGTGTCTATATGGAATCGTTAAAAGAAATATATATGACAGCATATCATGTAATCTAATGAATGAACGTCTTATATAGCTTTACAGTATTAGTAATATTATCATTCATGTTCATTTGTATATATATATATATATATATATATATATATATATATATATATATATATAACATTTTCAAAGGTCCCGTACTCCAATCTGCAGTGAATCAAATCATTTTTATTTAGTGCATCTGTACAGATGCACTAAATAAAAATTATTATAAAACAAATAATACAAACCTTTTTTCTTTATTCTGTAAATTAGTCTACATGGAATCATTAAAATAAATTTATATGACAGCATATCCTGTAATCTAATGAATAAATGTATTATAACAATATTCGTAATATTATAATTCATGTTCATCTGTACAGATGTACTAAATAAAAAATTATTTGATTCTGCAGATTGGAGTGTGGGTTCTTTGAAAATTTTGTATACTGTTTTGACCCTGCATGCACAATTGATGAATTAGTCCAGAACGGAGTGCGTCTACTCAACATGCTAAAATGCACTGATTTAAATTGATGAAAAATTGTGGGTTTTTTTTTGTCTCCTTAAGAATTGCTTATTTTGCCTACTACCACTGATAACACAACACAAAAATATAGTTAGTGAAATTTTGCCACCAACCAATAGCCCCACACACACTGAATAGAATAAATATGTATTTTGTTTGGGCCAATCAATTTTTTTATGATTACAATGCAGGCTATTTGGCCACACTAACCATGATAGGAAGGCCATGGCAATGCACACATACCATAGATAATAATAAACAGTATAAAAATTCTTTGTCTGTGTATTGCCAGCTTGATGTATAGAGCTTGCAAAGCAATACAATGTAAGTAAGGCCCAGTAAGTAGTGCCTGAATAAGAAATAGAGGTACTAAAATGCAGAAGAAAACCTGTGCAACTGTCTGTTACTACAGACCCATTTTTGTTCTCCATGTATTAAATTAGTGGAAGACACAAGATGGCAAAGTGGAATGCCTGACATATTAGTTGGATCATTTGCCCATATGCCTTGCTCCTTTTTTATAGCACACAGTGTCTTATCTGCTACTTTGCAAACTGTGCAGCAATACCTGAAGTTAATGCTTGCTATAAGATAAGTGGTAGTTACAAGTAGGGTTGCCAAGTTTTTCTTCAGGCCTTACTGACTTAGAGGGCAGGGCAGGTGGTGGGGTTGTGTTGTGTCAGGGGTGGAGTCATGACATTTCGGTGGCGGAGTTGTGATGTTCTGGGGGCAGAGAGAGGGCTTTAAAGCACATTGGAGGAGTGTCAGGGATGGAACAACTAGGGATAACAAATTTAATGTCAAGTACATTGCTGGTAAATTTGTAATACTGGCCCTGGCTAGTAATGGCAATGATTGGCATATGAATTACAAACCTGTGCCATGACAACTGCAGGTTTACAGACAAAGCTAAAGGAATTCAGTCTTTGGCAAGTTAAATTTAAGAGATATCAAGTAAGGTGTCTTCAGTATAAAAAAAATCTATTACTGTCAATCATTAAATTATCAATGTTAAATGTGCAGACTAAGTAGGAAGCAATCCATTGATCTTTTGGGCAACACACAATTCTCACTGTGATCATCTACACATAAAAGACCTCAGATTCTTCTATAAATGGTAAATTAAATAGTGGAAAGCTTCACATTTAAGAAATGCTTTCAAAGTTTGCCTAATGAATTCTAGGACTTTTGTTTTATTGATAAATCTGGTGGGAAGTTTGTAGGAATACAGAATTTGAGTGAAACTTTGATAAGTTTCTCAAGCTGCTTTGCCGTCATATTAATAGATCATGATGGTATTCTGAGGAAACAGAACATGAAAGAACAATATGGGTATATCAAGGTTACTTCAGCATAATGCAAATCCTCCTGATTTTCAGAGACATGTTACTGTATCTTATTATGCCTCTTAAGTCTACAATATATCAAGACATTAAAGTAGTTTTGAACTGCAAATTTAATGCGCAGAATGTAGACTTTCTCCTAAAACTAACCAAGCTCCATCTCCAGAGTAAAAAACAAATGCTGACATTTAGCTGAAATGCAAATAAAGAACTAAACAGATTCTGCTCAGCTTCAAGCCTAATGGCAGATATTAAGCCACAAAAATAACCCAGGTTTATTATAATGTAGCAAAGCATTCCATGTCACTGTACTACCCACATTGTTGCCACTGATGTCTGACCTTCAGTTTATTTATAAAAGGTACTGTATATTGAAAAAAACAAGATTAAAAATATTTAATTATGTATTTTTTCCAGTAGTTAAGCACAATTTGGTTATTATTACTAAGATTTAAGATGCTTATTGATGGTTATTTTAAATACTCATATCAGTAATAGGTATATATGTTGTAAGAATATGTTACAAACCACAATACAGCCATTTCTATAAAGGAAACAGAATATGGATAAGATATCCATAAGATAAATGCAGTAAAAAGGACAAGAATACTCTAACATATTGTAAACATTAATTACAGACTGTATCTGTCACATCGTCTTATGTATTAAACTAATCACATTAGCTAGTATAAAATGTTTAGTATTCTCTAAACTACTTGAGGGTAAACATCCATCCCTTAAGCACCATCAAGGGATAGGACAACTCCCATAGAAAAAAAAAACTATTCTTCCTGCAACCAAAACACTATCTATTGTCTGTTGTCATAATACCAATACTGCATTTATGAGCACCTCTATTACCCATTTTCCTATATTTTCTCTTAAATAAACACACTATTATACTGTAAACATGACACAAAAATACACAAAAACACTTCAGTGTTTAACAGGAATGCCTACCATTAGAATTATCCGTTGAAGGTGATGCCTAGTCACTAAATACAACATACTCCTTTAGGCACTAATATGGCTATGAAATACCCTTCTTTTACTTTATTTATTTCAGATTCCTTATATTTAACCTCCCCAGTGTTTTAGCATATCAGCCCATGTAGTCCTGTGCAACATTTATTGTCAGTAGTTATTGCCAGTAGTTCCAATGGTTATCATCTACCCTAGCTTACCAAACCTACCCCAGGTATTAACATAAACATGTTAAGATATTGCCTGTCTCCCATTGTTGCCACACTGGACTAGCTTCTCCTGAGAAAAAGACAGGCAGGATGAGATGGATACAGAAGCAAGACAAAGGACCTTGCCTAAAATTACATTGGACCACTTTAAGTGGGCAGTGGTAAAGCAAACCAAACAGTCAAAAGAAACAGATTCTAATTCTATTTTAAATTTCCAATATGTGGTTAATCTAATCTAATAGCTTTTGCTGATCTTGTTCTTTTCAAACTTACTGTCAATGTTTCTTTTATTCATCATATGCAAACTCTTGTACTGTATATATATTGTAATTTATTAATTTCAGGTGCCATGTAACTAATTTACATTTTATTTCAGGTGGTTCAAGAACCTACTAGGAATGACTCTATTTTGGACCTGGTACTATCTAGTAATACTGAACTCATCTCTAACATTTGTGTGGGTGAGCATTTGGGGAACAGTGATCACAACATGGTCTACTTTGAGATTAAGGGAAAAGGGATTAACTAAAACACTCAATGTGTCAACTGGGAAAGGCTTTCCATAGGGTTAGACACAGAAGGAAAATGGAACATCTTTAAAATATTGCTTTGCAAGTATACACAACAGTTTATCCCCATTATAAGCAAGGAGAGGCATCGCAAAGCAAAACCTTTATGGCTGAATAAAAGTATTAGTGTCAAGGTTGGTAAGAAAAAACATGCTTTTAACCCTTTCCCTGCCAAGCACGTAGCTCCTACGTGCTGACATAAAAAGATGTTTAAGATGTGTACACACACACTTATGTAATTTTGTATTTATTTATTTTTTTATTGCATCATTTTTATTCTTGCCTGAAAAAAATGTTTTATTGCCATTGCGGATAGCGTATTCGCTAACCGCACTGCGCAATACCTTTTGTGTATTATTTTGGTGTTTTTATTACATTTTCTGTGATTTTGGTGCATTTTAGTCATTTTATTGTACTCATAGTACATGCACGTACGTGCATAGTTTGGTAAATCTATTCATATAGGGCATCAAACTGTTCAGTAGACCTCTGGTGTTCCTATTTGGGGTGATTTTCCTTTGTATGCAAGAAATTGTGTGAGAAAAATGCGGCAAATTGCAACATTTTTAAGCAATTTTCTGAAATGTCATAGAAACCACTAGCTTTAGGAAAGCTTTGCAGATTGGTACTTTGGTGTAGAAAGGACTCTTTACCCATGTTGGATTTGTCTGAACATGAACTTTCCAAAAATATATGGTTTTCAGGGGTTACCCTACATTTCTGCAGTTTCTATCCCACATAAAACTGCCATGTGTTTATGAATTAGGTAAAGGTAAGGCATGAAATTAGTGTGCACAAGGTATATTTTGGGGTCTCTAAGTGCCATGTGCTTTGATAAACCTATGTACAGTGGGCATCAAACTGTTCAGTAGACCTCTGGGGGGTTCATATTTAGGGTGTTTTATCTTGGTACCTAATGACCTATAGAAAATAAGATGCTGCATTTTGGAAGTTTTGAGGTGATTTTTGGAAATGTCATAAAATCGGCAAACTTAGGAAACCTTTGCGGCTTGGTACTTGGAGTAGAAAGACATGGTTACCCCTTTTAGATTTCGGGGAATGTGTACTTTCCAAAAATATATGACTTTCTGGGGTGAGTGTACTTTTTACTAACTTTATCCCACATAAAATGATGTGAATGTATTGATTTTGCAGAAGCTGAAATTACAGAAATGATAGATCATATGGGGTATGTTCCCATTGGGGCCCCTACATGCCACATACTTAGGTAAACCTAAACATATTGGGCATCATACTGTTCAGTGGACCCCTGGCGTTCAAATTCAGAGTGTTTTATCTTGGTATCTAATGATACATGGGAGATAAGATGCTGCAAACTGGAAGCTTTGAGAGGATTTTTGGAAATATTATCAAAATTGCAAACTTTAGGAACGCTTTGCGATTTGGTACTTTGGAGTAGAAAGACATGGGTACCCATTTTAGATTCGGGGGAATGTGTACTTTCCAAAAATATATGGCTTTCTGGGGTGAGCATACATTTTTGTAGCGTTATCCCACACAAAATAATGTAAATGTGTTGATTTTGCAGAAGCTGGAATGACAGAAATGATAGATCATATGGGGGTATGTTCACATTGGGGCTCCTACATGCCACATACTTAGGTAAACCTATACATATTGGGCATCAAACTGTTCAGTGGACCCCTGGCGTTCATATTTAGGGTGTTTTATCTGGTTACTTTATGACCTGTAGGAGATAAGATACCATAGAAGCTTTGAAGCGATTTTAAGAAATTTCACAAATTATTATAAAAACCAATAACTTTAGGAACGCATTGCGACTTGGTAGTTTGGAGTAGACAGGCAGTTCTACCTATTCTCAATTCCACAGAATTTGTTCTTTCTAAAAATGTATAATTTTCTGGGATAAACCTTCTGTTAGTGAAATTTTTGACCTTGAAATCTAAAGTATGCAGCTAAAGTATGCAAAGCAGTGCTTTGGAAATTTGGTAGTGTACTGCTGGGAGTTTTTTACCTATACAAGTGAGAAATCTCCATAAAATGATATATATTTGGTATTAGCACGTTCAAGAGACATGGGACTTTCCAAATCAGTTGTATTTTCGTGCATAAAATAATTTTAGTTTCTGGTGTATGTGTTTATATAATGGAAAATATTATTTTTTTTTTCATTTTTTAGACATTTAGCAGCCTATATCTTCTTACAGAATTGGAATTACACAAAAATTCCACCATATTTTAAAAGCTTAGGTTGTCCTGAAAAAAACGATATATAGTTTTCCTGGGTAAACAAAAGGCCCCCTGAGGAAAAGCCCCTAAAGTGAAACAGTGCAAAATGTTCAAAAACTGTCTGGCAGTATGAGTTCCACTTTGTTCAAAACGACGGGCAGTGAAAGGGTTAAAGCATTCTAGTTAGCTGGGACAGCAGAAACTTTCATCAGGTACAAGGAAGCAAATATAGCATGCAAAAAAGCTATTAGGCAAGCTAAAATAGAGATGGAAAGGGATATTACAAGTAGGAGTAAAAAGAATCCAAAACTATTTATGTTAATTATGTGAATAGTGAAAAAATGAAGCAAGAAGGGGTGGGAACCTTATTATCACGGGGGGGGGGGGTAAGTTGGTTGATGAGAACTGGGAAAAAGCAGAAATTTTGAACTCTTATTTTTCCATCTGTCTATACATCTGAGGAGCCAGCTAATGAAGGCTTCCCTTTTAATATGCCCAGTTCTAGTAATTTAGCTACTGACGCATGGGTCACTCGGGAGGAAATTCAAAAGAGACTTGAACATGTAAAGGTAAACAAAGGTCCAGGACCGCATGGTATTCATCCCAGGGTATTAAATGATCTTATGCCTATGATTAAGTGCGCACGCACACGAAACGCATCAGGCACTCTGTTTTCAAAGATACAAATAAAGATTGTAAGCTTTTAAACATCTCACGGCGATCCGGCGCGTGCTTTAAGCTGTATATGATTGCTATTAAATGATCTTAGCCCTGTGATTGCCAAGCCTCTTCACTTAATTTTTCAGGATTCGTTAAGGTCTGGCATGGTGCAGAGAGACTGGCAAATTGCTAATGTGGTGCCCGTTCTCAGCCTGAAAACTATAGGCCTGTTAGTGTGAGGATTCGTTAAGGTCTGGCATGGTGCAGAGAGACTGGCAAATTGCTAATGTGGTGCCCGTTCTCAGCCTGAAAACTATAGGCCTGTTAGTGTGACATGAGTAGTAGGAAAGTTTTTGGAAGGGGTAATAAGAGATAGCGTACTTGAATATATTGCAGTTTACAATACTATAAGTTTGTGCCAGCATGGTTTCATGCGTAACAGATCTTGCCAGACTAATTTAGTCGCCTTTTATGAGGAGGTGAGTAGGAACCTCGATGCTGGAATGGCAGTTGATGTCATCTACTTGGACTTTGCTAAAGCCTTTGACACAGTACCTCACAGAAGGTTAATGATCAAATATTGGCACAAATGTTGGGAGTATCCTTAATAGGCTCCAGTCCTTAAGAAGAATATTAATGAGCTGGAGAGAGTGCAGAGGTTTGCAACTAAACTGGTAAAGGGGATGGAAGATTTAAGCTATGAGGTTAGACTGTAGAGGTTGGGGTTGTTTTCTCTGGAAAAGAGGCACTTATGAGGGGACATGATTACTCTGTACAAATACATTAGAGGGGATTATAGGAAGATAGGGGGTGTTCTTTTTTCCAATAAAAGCGATCAACGTACCAGAGGCCACCCCATTAGATTAGAGGAACGGAGTTTCCATTTGAAGCAGCGTAGGTGGTTTTTCAAGATCAGGGCAGTGAGGTTGTGGAATGCCCTTCCTAGTGATGTGATGGCAGATTCTGTTAATGCCTTTAAGAGGGGCCTGGATGAGTTCTTGAACAAGCATAGTATCCAAGGCTATTGTGATACTAATATCTACAATTAGTATTAATGGTTATATATATAGTTTATATAGTTTATATATGTGATAATATAGATTGGTAAGTATAGGTTGTGTGTGCTGGGTTTACTTGGAAGGGTTGAACTTGATGGACTTGATGCTCTTTTTTCAACCCTATGTAACCATGTAACTAAGTATGAAACTATATGTAAATCACAAATCCTTCACCCCAGAAAATTATTAAAATGTGTTCTCAAGCAAATACTAAGAAATAAATGTGTAATTTAGTAATAAAAATAACATGTTCTCTTAATATGGGCACATTTAACAAGATAATCACATTCTCAACAAAAACCTCTTTCAGTGGGGCCCTTCAACAATGCTGAATATTGCTGAGCAATATTTACCTAGTTTAAAAGGACTAAAATTATCTAGAGATGTATTTGCTGGTGCCTAAATGACATAAGGCAGATAATCTTGCTTGGTGAGATATTTCGCAAATGATTCAGTTTAGTATCACATTCTCCTTCGGTAATTTAGATTCTCATCAAAGTGGCTATATACCACTAGGAATAAATCATTTACCTCATTTAAACTAAAGTCCCATTAGAGATTTCATTAAACTGAACTTCATATTCTTTTATTAAGGCAAACATATTGAACATAGGATTAAGTCTAAGCTTTCAAGACCCTCTCAAGACAGATTATCATTTAAAATATATCCATCTTCACTATGGGTAATAATTGCTACAATTCTGTATCATATACAGAAAGTAAATTTATGTAAATGTGTGATAATACCCACTTTTTACACTAAAGAATCTACAAAATATTACAAATATTTGAATATGATTTGGTTTTGCTATACCTACAATTAAACAAAAGTGTTCCTACTATCTAAAGCATGGCTCTGTAAAAGAACAAAACCATCATTAAGTGAGGTAAAGATCCTGAAGTCATAATGATTATGTGAATGAGGCACAAATTCACCTAGATAGATGTACTTTAACGTATTACTGATAGGTATTATTGCTCCGTCATGCACTAGCTTTCTATTATAACATTCCAAAACCTGAGTAAAATGTATGAAATATGGCCAAAACTATCAAGATAGCCCTTTTAATTATTGCAATTGGCTATTTAAGCCACACTAATGATTAGTAACACAACATCATACAATGACTACTTTGTGGCATCATTTTGAGTATGGCCCTTTATAGTTTTAGCACAACAGCCTGTGCACAAATTAAGGTCTATGTAGAAATGGTTTGTGGAGGTGGGAATAGAAGAATCACTGGATGGCCTGGATATAGACCAGACCTCAACCCAACTAAACATCTTTGGGATGAATGGAAACAACAATGCGAGTTTAATGTGAGGTCATTAAACACTGAGGTGAATTCTAATATCCTTGTATAACCTAGGCATGTGTTTCTTCTGTTCCTAGAAAACAGGAGTCTTTAAGGGTCTTTGGCAAAAGAGTCAATGGTTTAATAAGTCAGTATACATACATTTCTATCCCTCTCGCTCACTCTGAATATACTGTATAAATATAAAATACTTTAATTAAATATATATTCTGTGCCATTATTCAAGTGCAGATTTGAATTTTCACAAGCTGCCCTGGAGATGGGTTGCAAAAGTCACATAATGACAATTGCCTTTCAGTCATAGCACATACTTGTCTTCTACAGCAATTTAGACTTGTACATTTTGAAAACTGTCTGCGAATCCTTTTCACCTGGCAGCTACTGACAGATGCTGAAACATTAGAAATAGTAGGAAAAAATAATGTAGATTGCAATGTGATTGCTGTTTACTTTTAGGGAGAGCTTTCCAGTCCCCAGAAAAAACTGAACACTCATTTTAACCTAATAACTGACATATCATGAAGAGGGAACAAGAATCCAGGGGCAGCAGGAGGTCAAGATAATACATGTGTTTCACTATCACTTGCTGCCCTCTCATCTTATAATAAAATCTCCACAGACCTCAAAGTGAGAGACAAAAAATGTTACATTGCAAGTCTACTTTAATGAGTGTCTTTAAGTAGTTAGAATCATTACTAGCTAAATCATTACATGGGTTTACAGCTATCGGTCAGAAATATATATTTTTTTTACATTTAATATGTCATTTTGGCAAGACATTTGTAGAAAACTGCAATTATTCTCTATTTTGCTGTAGGGGCATACCTCTTATTAGTTGAATGTGCCCAGAACAAGTGCCCATTGTTCTTGAATGGCGTGTGACAAGTGCAGTTTCTTTGCTTAGCCTAATGTTATGTCTGCTACAGTCTTTGACCAATGGACAATACAATTAAGAACTTCTGCAATTAAAAAATTATTCTATAAAAACACAGGGTTATAACTGATGTAACTGATTATAGCTAAGATGCTCTTCTTTTTTAGCGATGCCCTGGAATAAGCTAGACCGGGGCATGGTTTTTCTGTCTAAGGGTAATTTAGAAAGTACAGCAGTGTGTGACAATCTCAGGTTTAGACTAAAGGTGGCCATACCCATACATTGCAGATTTCAGCTGCCAAAACGCGTTCTTAAAAACAACTGATATCTGGCAAAAAATTGGGCAGATGTCAATCAAATGGGCTTGATTTTTCTTCTGATCAGGAACCGCATCGGCCAATGTGGGCATATGAGGGGAAAGATTTGATCATCTGGCAAACTCGCTAAACAACCAATCTTACTGTGTATGACAACCGTTAGGTGCTCCCCATGGATTTTGTTTAAAGTGGAGGATATTGTCACGGCTACCAAAATAGACAATGCTGACCATTTACTGATAATTGTCTCTATGTGTGTTTTAGCAGAGGCAATTCTCAGTACCGTCTATGGCAAAGTATTTTCTGGAGTTTAGTAGTCATGAAAAAGTAGCAGCTACTAGGTACTGTAGCTCTGTGTGTCTTCACCCTTAATGTATAATGTAATCTTTTTTGCTATAATTTATACAGGAGCAATGGCCAGCCCCATGTTGTGGTTCCCATCATTCCCTACATGTTGTGGTTCCCATCATACTTTTTAAGTAGCAGCTACTAGGTACTGTAGCTCTGTGTGTCTTCACCCTTAATGTACTAAATATATTGATAATGGGTTAGCGCAAAAGACCTTTGTTTTTGTCCATATGAATTTTGTAATCACAACCTCATTGCACACCTAATAGTTTCAAATTTAGTGGTGAGCAAAACTTAATCTTTTTTGGTATAATTTATACAGGAGCTATGGCCAGCCCCATGTTGTGGTTCACCTACAAAGTCAGGTGATCCCAGTGGGGGCCAATAAAAAAGGGCCACCATTTGGGAGTAGTACAAGTTATTTGCCTGGGCCCCCAAGAACACAAATATGTAGCACCAAAAATGTTTTAGCATGTCCCTTGTATACGCTACACAAAAGATCAACTAGTAGTTGTGGGGGATTTTGACAACAGGTTAAACTTGATGGATGTGTATATTTTTGTCAGCCATGTCAAACTCACAAACCATTTTAATGAAAAGCAGGGGTGTAGCTACAGAGGAAACAGACCCTGCAACTGCTGAGGGGCACAGGAACTATAAGGGGTCCCATGGGTTTCTGGCTAATAATAACTTGTAATATATTTTATAGAAAATTATTTGTTCTCAATCACTAGTCATTCCACTGCTAAAAAGTTTATTTAGTATACACTTATATAATTCAGTAAATAAATTACAATATAAACAGTTGATGTTACTCTGTAAAAAGTAGTTCTTATAAATAACTCAATTTATTAATGCCCTAATAATTTTATTCAGTTTATTCGGGGTCAGTGTAATTTACTTTAAGTTTTTTGATTTACTGGGGGTCAGTGAAGTTTGTCCTAACTCTACTCTCCTGTCTGCCCCTGTCAACGTTACTCTGCCTTGTTATTGTTTACTATGTAAGTTACTAGGTAATTTAAATAGGTTTCTGCGCAAGTTTGCACTACCCTGCCAAGGATCCCCACTTAGGTCAAAAACAGTACCCTCTGTACCCCCTAGTGGTGGCACTTCTTTACACAGGCAGTGACACAGGTCATTGCGCTTGAGGGTGCACATAATGGTGACAGGGTACTGTGAATAAAATGTCAGCTTGCTGTTTTCGCACTTTACACCCATCCCTGAAATTTGGACATGAGCTCTCTAGTGTATCGTATCCCTAAAACTTACTGCCATTGACCCTTTGACTCAGCATGCACCAAGTTTTTAATTTAATTTTTTTCTGTGTAGTAATGTGTACATCAATTATGCCACATTTTTTAGTTTGTGACAGCAAATACCTTGTCAGAGTAATCTGAAAGCTCTGATATCCAGCAATATATGAAGCCAGTCTAGTCAAGCTCTGCTTCCCAGATCCTCCAACACCAACCAGCAATGCGTTACCTTGTGGGGTTCTGATAATGCGTGAGATTTTAACTAGATGTATCATTGCATCCTGAAGGGACAAAATAAAGAAGCTGATCAGAAAACAAATATAATATATTTTTGTAATATGAGTAATAGCAACATTTCATAAAGAGAAACTGGGGGGGGGGGGGGGGCATATACTAGTGTCTTACAATGCAGGGGTTAGTTTGCATCACTCTATACATGTGTGGTCCTGGTTTTGTGTAAAAATCTATACATCATTTAGCCCTGTCTTTACAGTACTACAGCATTATTATTTTGGGGTGAAATGGAACATACAATGTGTTATTTTACTGTTCATATATACATGCAGTTTAATATAAAGAAAATTCTTACTTTAGCATATTTCGTGAGTGTATATTTATTTTATACATGTTTATTACATACGAATGCCTCCAAGACCACTAAAGGAACCTAAACAGATGCAATGTACCTTTGGTACAACTACCTTAGGGCACTGCTACATGGGCCAGATTTTCAGCCTGAAGTACCAGATGGGGCGGATTATCAGTCTGCAGATAAAGGTAAGCTGAGAATCTGCCCCTTCCCTTTAAAAATTATGTACCTGCCCCCAAAAACAAAGAAGTGTTTATCTGCAGGCCGAGAATCTGCCCTGTGTGGCAGTACCCTTAATGCAGTAAAGCCTATGGCACACATTACACAACCAGCATATTTCAGCTGGTGAAGAAACACATCTCAACGCCAGGCAATTTTTATCCCAAAAAGGCACTCAAGTGAATGACAAGCAGCACATAAGGGTACTAGGCAGATCTACACAGGCTGAAATATAAAGGTGGAAAAATGTTACATGTACCATTACTCTAGGTGCTAACTATTACTGTATCTATCGTCCCTGTGAGCTAACTAGCACTTAAAGGAAGACTATAGCCTTAAACAATGTAGGTCTCTATAAAAATATATTTTAGAAACAAGCTCAAATCTAAATAAACCTAAACCCTTTAATCTAAATAAACCATTTTCATTTTGTACATGTGCCATTGGGTACTCCTAAATATAAAAATTATATATTGCCATTTTAAAAATTAAGAGTCGCCTCCTGGGATCACAGAATTCACAGTGAGCACAAACAAGCCAAGGCACACATACATGCTAGGCTACATCAGCCAATTAATGGACAGAGTTCTGTCTTTTGCTCCCACACTTCTTCTTGTTACAGTTAGAGCCGCATTATTTCTGGTCATGTGATCTCTGAGGGAACACACAGCCCATCATTAAATGGTGGATCAAGGGAAAGGATATAAAAGGGCAATATTTATTGATATATATATATTCCAGTTTGGTGAGATTCTTTAATAGGTCACTTTAACATAATATAAACTATCTGTTGTTTAACCGATAACAATAACCCCAGACTGAATACTCAACCAGCATAGATTATATCATATTAAGTGGCTTTTAAATAATCTTACCAAACTGGAATATATATATATCAGTAAATACTTGCCCGTTTGCATCTTTTACCTTGAGCCACAATTTTGTGATGGGCTGTGTGCTCCCTCAGAGATCACCTGACAGGAAATAATGCAGCTCTTACTGTAACATAAAGAAGTGTGGGAGTAAAAGACAGAAATTTGACCATTAACTGGCTGATGTAACCTTACCATGCATGTGTGCACCGTGATTAATATGATCCCAGGGTGCAGCCTTTAGTATTGAAATTGTTCTATTAAGGATTGCACAATGGGATACACTACTATTTGTGGGTATAGTTTTCCTTTAAGACACTAATTAAAGGAGAAGGAAAGGCAAGTCACTTGGGGGTGCCAAAATGCACCCCAAGTGCCCCTGTTAGAAGAAAACCGCACTAGCCCGGGGTAGCTGCGAGCATCTCCTCTTCCTGCTTCGCGCACTTGCCCATGTGCAGTAGAGTGAAGAGCTGAACTTTAACAAAAAAGCCCAGGGATTTTTGGAGGAACAAGGAAGAAGGAAGCGCTCGCTGCAGGTACCCTGGGCTGGTGCGGTTTTAGCCTTTTCTTTTCCTTTAATATTTCTGCATAAGCGAGCTGAGCTGTAGAAAGTCTACCCCATTATGTAATAAGAATACATAAATAAATGTGTAGGGTCTGCTATGCGCAGCACATAATAGATCATATATTTAATATTAAATGGTTTTAATCTTTTGAGGTGTCAAAAGACATTTATAGCGCTACAACTGCGGATAAAATATATCTCATATAAAAGGTTTATGCCAAAAAATATTTCAGTTATTGATGTTGGTCAGATGCATTTAATCTAAAAATGTAAAGTGTTTTCAGGTTTAATTATGTTACTGGCTCTATGCATTTTTCTTCAGCATTTTGCATAACTACAAGGGAATTCCTAGGCTGGCAGTGTTAATGGCATCTATCTGTAAAGGTTATAAGCAAACATAGGGGACTGTTTCTGCAGCTATCCCTGTTTTTTTACAACAGATTACATCACCAGTTATGTTACAATATACTGGACCCTGTGCAGTCTACATTTAAAGGGGATATCTGCTTAAAGAATAACAATGCAAAATTGCTCAAAGTGTTCTTTTAAAGGGGACCTGTCACCCAGGCATAAAGAGCTGTATAATAAAAGTCCTTTTCAAATTAAACATGAAACCCAAATTCCTTTTGCTATGAACACATCTATACCCATTATAAAGGCAATTAAATATCCCAGCTGTCAATCATATATGCCTTAGGCATAGAGGCGGGGCAGACCATTACTTAAACTTTTCATTCAGCACTCATTTTCCCCCTCTCTCCTCATCATCTAATTGTGAAGCCTATGCATGGACATAGGTATCAGGTCCCCCATTCTGGCACAGAAACAAGATTTTGGGGTTATACAAAGCTTGTCTTAATAACAATGTCCACAAAATGGCAGCTGCCTGCTTGCTGTGATTGTGAATTCCTGACAACTGAAGGAAACCAGATTTATATTATTTATATAGTGTAAGTGAAGGTTATTTTGCTTGACAAACACAATAGATAACAATTTCAATTATTTCTTAGGGTGACAGGTCCCCTTTAAGCAGACTTCTAAATTACATGCATTTTTTGTTTATATTTCATAACATTAGCAGTTACACTTCTGAAAATCCCTTTATCATGAAATGTAACCAAATTGCCCCACACTTTTCTGTTTAGGTGAGGGCCTGGAAGAATGTCAAAAGCTTTTACTGATGAAAAAATAGTGTCTTTTGATGGTTCCCTGCTCAGTTCTGTCACTCTATGTGACAGGGGCAATAGAGCTGAGCAGGGAAGCAGCTTCCCTGATCAGTTCTGTCACTCAATGTGAAAGAGGCAATACAGCTGAGCAGGGAAGCACAAGGAGGTGCTTCCTGCAGCAGTAAATTAAGCTTTTGACATCATGTGTGGCTTTTTTCCAGACTACACAGCATAGGGTGCTGGCGCTGCTGTTACACATTTATGATATTAGAAGTCTAAAAACTTAGAAGAGCACTTCTGTATGGAAGGGTATGTGGCATCTTTAAAGGTAAAATTGTTGCCCACAGGAATACTTGTGTAACTTATGAAAATGTCTTCTCCAGTATTTTTTCAGTGATTACACAATTCATTTGTTTTAGCACCATAGATCCCCACTAAACCAATGCAATGATATTTTTGGGAGATCTTTTGGCCAGGAGTAGCCCAGATTTGCTCCAGCCAACAAATCTTTTTGTGTGCCATCACCTAAGGGGCTTATGACACTATTAGTATTATAATTCAAATTCAAAGAGAAAATAGTAAATAAATAAAAAGAGTCCCTTTAAAAGAAAGATAAGTGACCTACTGCAAAGCAAGCTATATGGCAAACCTAAGGTTGACCACTTGAATAGGGAATAAAAACAAATCACAATTAGTGAGCTAGGCTATCATTAGCATTATCACAAGGGGTCATCTTCATTAGCATTATCACAAGGGTTCATCTGCTAGACTCTCTCTGTTGGTAAGGTAGAGTCATAGGGGCTGATTTACTTACCCACGAACGGGTCGAATGGAGTCCGATTGCGTTTTTTTCGTAATGATCGGTATTTTGCGATTTTTTCGTATGTTTTGCGATTTTTTCGGATTCTTTACGAATTTTTCGTTACCAATACGATTTTTGCGTAAAAACGCGAGTTTTCGTATCCATTACGAAAGTTGCGTAAAAAGTTGCGCATTTTTCGTAGCGTTAAAACTTACGCGAAAAGTTGCGCATTTTTCGTAGCGTTAAGTTTTAACGCTACGAAAAATGCGCAACTTTTCGCGTAAGTTTTAACGCTACGAAAAATGCGCAACTTTTTACGCAAAAATCGTATTGGTAACGAAAAATTCGTAAAGAATCCGAAAAAATCGCAAAACATACGAAAAAGTCGCAAAATGTTCGTTTTCAAGTCGGAACTTTTCCAATTCGGGTCGGATTCGTGGGTTAGTAAATCAGCCCCATAGTATTGATAGTCTAAAGTGTAGAACAAACAAGAAATCAGTGCTACATTTAGATGAACTGATAAGCCAGCCAAGAGTCTTTTTTTACATTCTGCCAGGACAATAGGATAAAAGGTTGAAATTGAAGAAGATAAATCTGATACAAAATGATAAAGGTGTCCAATTAAAAGTCTGTGAATCTTAGGATATGCCTTATATTACACTAGATTAGGTTTATTTATTATTTTGCCTTCCTCTGGATAAACTAGCAGTTAGGCAGGTTATATATAGGCATTATGGTTGAACGTGATGGACATATGTCTTTTTCAACCTAACTTACTATGTTACTATGTATTAAGTTGGAGGCAGTGTATTCTGATACTATAAAACCAAAGTTTTCTTTACACATTATGTGTTGCCGTGTTAATATCTGCGGCATTACATTTCATCTCTGCTCCAGCAATACAAGATTCAGGATTCAGTTGTGTTCTGACTTTGGATGCACTTTGTGAACAAGCTGCCATGTGCATACTGATTCTGAGCTTCTAAAATCTTCTAGTAAAGACTAGTAAAGTGCTTTCATCTATCATACTGTACAAGATTCTCTCGCCTAGGTGTCCAACCTTTAAATAATATATCAAGATTACTAGGTTTTGACTTAAGGGGGCAGGATGGAGTAAAGGGTGGGGATTAGGAGGTTGAACAAGTGCAATTTAACCAGTCTAACTCTCTAGCAGTAAGTGTTTTACCAGCTGCAGAAAGGCAAACAAATTCAATCTGTGTATAATCAGTTGCTGAACTTTATTCCCAAGTGCAGATCTGGAAAAATTAGTTTTTGTAACATGCAGTGGCTTCCTATCTTCTGCAAATACTGATATATATTTTATATCATTATATTTTATAAAGTTCAGGTTGAAATTTTCAAAGGTCCCTGTTGCAGTGTGACCCATTTGTTCACGGACAGTAACTAAAATAAACAATACTATCAATTTCATTTAACTTGCTATTAGAAAGCTATTATATAAATGCTGCAGTGTTTATAAATAATCAGGACAGACTGCCATAAAAATCAATGTCAGTTACTGAACTTCTGAAGAAGAGGGCATAACAACAGACACTGCATGAAGAGTAATACTAAAAAAATAAAAAATAAACAAAATTATATGAGATAACAGAAAGACTACAATTACTACTTTTATGACGCCAGGTATATATGAATTGTTTGTAACTTACTGGCAAACCTTTTACCAGACCCTATATAAATGTTTCTCACATTTCACTGAATATTTAATCATAGCCACAAACAACTGGCAGGATATCAGGGCTCATGTACGTCCACAAATGCAGTTGTGATCCCCACAATTTTTCCACAGTCCAGACCAGAAGAAGTATCTCTATGCCTTTTGCTATTGAACATATAATAACAGCAAAACGCTGTTGAAATACCCATTCAGTTCAAAAATATCTCCAAAAACATAGTTGTAAATTTTGTACAAAAAAAAGTCACTTTATACTAAAAGCATAGTAACTCAAACAGGTTCCAAAGGCTCAGATGTGACAATGTTTTAAATCACCCACTGATACTTAGCGCTCCACGGGACATGCATTTGTGCCCATACAATATTGCTTATACAAATTACTGCTGAAATGGTTGTGACGCTTGTTTGGCTATATTTAGACAAAACCCAGGCTAGTGTTGAGATTAGAGCATGGGCTACATGCGAGTCTCTTAAAAAGGATGGGCCTTCGCTAGGTGGAAGATATCATGCGGAGCAAGGGTGTAGTGAAACTACAACTCACTGTAACTGTGCAGTGCAGAGCAGATTTAGTAAAGATGGACACCAGAAGGTTCTTGCAGTTGAACTGGATAGTTGGATAGTTGAAATGGATATGTAGGGTACAGTGGCTATGCAAAAATGCAGATATAGATGTTAAATGATAGTAGTACTCTGAGGACAACAAGAGAGGATGCACACCGGTTTATCCCACCTCTTTTGGGAGTCTGGGCAGGGTAAATGCACCTGGTCAGCTTGGCACCCCTTTGGAAGCAGTCAGGATAGATACCTCAGTCCTCAGGTTAATAACCCCTAGTATGAGAGTCCTCCAGGTGACTAGGGATCAGGGTTTGTTCTAACCTGTCTCCTATGTCTACTCCGTGGACGAGGCAATATTGCCGGATGAATGGGTGCTTCCTTTCTATTTTCCTTGGTGGGGCTGGAAATCTCCCCTTGCTTCCTTCCCTCTCTATCTCACTCTCCTATAGTGCTCGACAAGAGTTACTTACTAGTTCTTACTAGTCCTCATTCAAGAGGTCCCTGTCCCCGACTTTACCAGAGTGGTTGGTAACACTCTGGGGCAAATGGCCTAGTTCTGCTCCCAGGCTCAGTGGACCTTCACCTGAGCACCTGGTCAGCTTGGCACCCCTTTGGAAGCAGTCAGGATAGATACCTCAGTCCTCAGGTTGATAACCCCTAGCTTGAGAGTCCTCCAGGTGACTAGGGATCAGGGTTTGTTCTAACCTGTCTCCTATGTCTACTCCGTGGACGAGGCAACATTGCCGGATGAATGGGTGCTTCCTTTCTATTTTCCTTGGTGGGGCTGGAAATCTCCCCTTGCTTCCTTCCCTCTCTATCTCACTCTCCTATAGTGCTCGACAAGAGTTACTTACTAGTCCTCATTCACGAGGTCCCTGTCCCCGACTTTACCAGAGTGGTTGGTAACACTCTGGGGCAAATGGCCTAGTTCTGCTCCCAGGCTCATTGGACCTTCACCTGAGATACAGAGGCAGCCAAAGAGGAAGCCACACCTCCTTGCTAGACACTATATGAGACTGCAAGGGGTGGGGACAACCGTATAAACCAATAAGGTGTAAAGTATAGTGTAAACTAGATACATGGGACTTTGCCCAGTAACAGTAAAATGAGGAAGAAGTAGGGAATTAAAGCCATAGCTTAACCCTATGGGTCCCTACATGGTGTTCAAATTTTCAAGTATTTTTCATGAAAAATTGTTTCCAGGACTCCTAGTGATCCAGCAACATTTAACACTACTAGCGCATGAGAAACACCTTCATGTTTACATGCAGCTGGAGGCTCAGAAAAATAGGTGCAATGGGTTTAAGCATTTCCTACGTTGTCACTGCTCAGCTTCTTGCTGCGGTGTGTGCATAACTCATGGTGATGTCTGGCATCCCCACTGGGGTGTTTGTGCCAAGAATTGAGAAACTAGGAATTACAGTATGCAGAATTAAGGTGTCATAGATTCAATACTGGCAAGAGCTGACACAGTTTTCATCCCAAAGGACAGTTTATGAATTTAAAATGATGCCTTTATTGATAAGTATGTATTTTATTTTTAATTTACAGATATTGATCAGGCCTGCTGGAAAGTACCATTGGCCATGGAACATGTCCCTCAAACTATAAAAAAAATCACAACATGCAAAGTCACCTTGAACCCCAGTGGGTACTAATTGACAGACAATGGCAATCAAATTATTATTCATAATTAAAAAAAGAAAACTGATTTTGTGCATTTTAGCAGACAAATGTCCTTGTAGCTAGGTAAAACAAAACACAGTTTACTAAAATTTAAGTTTTACCTTGAAAAATACCAGATCCATTCTTGATCCCCTCACGGCTTCATTATATTGTTGCATGTATAGGTCAAGCCTATCTGCTAACTGTTCAAATGATGGAATAGGTTCATATACTTTAGGTGCCTCTAAGTCTGCATCCTCCGGTTCATCCCCAGTAGCTTCTGGTGCATCCCTCAAGAAGTCCACAAAATAGGATTCTTTTAAAGCATTGTTCATGATCTCTTGTCCATGGTCCTCTACTGCAATCTGTGTGGAAATGGGTAGCGATTTCAATGTTACATTTTATATTAGCATCCCTGAACTATATATTTCCTTAATAATAGGTCTTTAGTTGTCAGTTGATGCTGGAAGTTATTGATCAAAAACAGCTGGTGGAATGACATGTTATTATACACACAAAAATTACATATCTTATTATTTATTATTGTTAGTGGGCCCCTCAAATGGTTAGGTTCCAGGGCAAATACTCTCTCCCTAAACCCTAAACATTTGCCATATATATTAAGTATAAGGACAGAAAAATAAAAAAGTCTTTAATATTATATAATAATATGTCTGGTCTGCAGCCATATTTTATAGTAACTTGATTACCTATCATCAATAAAAAACTATAACTTTTGTGTTAGGCAAATTAAGGGAGCCATTTACTAATGCTCAATTTTTTTTTCTTTTCGATTTGGATTTTTTTGTATCAAAACTCTAAAAAGTTGCAGGAAAAAAAAGCTGCATTTTTTTTCCTAAGGTATCTGGTGAAAACCTGTGTGTGACTGCAGAGTGCTTAATTATTATGAAATTTTGGGGATGTATGTTGTACTGAGGACCAGGGCCGGAACTAGGGGTAGACAGAAGAGGCACTTGCCTAGGGCACAACAATTGGGGGGCGCCAGGCAGGAACCTCTACTGCCTACCCCTAGTCCGCACTACCTTGTCATTGCCCCCGCCAGCTGTCATTACACGGTGGGGGCAATGATGGAACTGCGCACCAAAGCATACGAGAGAGGGGGGGAGGTGCAGGGGCGAGGTGGCCGAAAGGGGTGCCTGGTCGGCTTGGCCCGCCCCTGCTGAGGGTAATATATTTAGAGAATTCCACCAACCTCTTGCCCTTTGCATTCCTTTAATTATTTGGGGGGATTAAAATACCAAGATACCCTTTAGGTATTAGGTCAACACATTATTTTCCTAGTTGTGCCTTTATCTTACCTTATGTACTGTGTTCTCAAACCAGTCTTTATCTTTTTGGTCAATGAACCTGTCTGAAATCACCCTAGAACACTCATGTTTGAAGAGGGCAACCAAGATGTCAGTGCTCTGGCACACTTCTGACATGATAATGAGGATACCTTGCCAAATACGACTCAGATCTCTTAAGTTAAAGATGTAATGGAATTTTGCTGGGGTTGGTAGCATCTACAATATTAAAAAAAATGGTCAGTGAGAGAGGGGTGAAGCTGACATGCAGTTTACCCAACAAATCATGTTAAATATTACTCAAGTGATGGTAAATTATTTTAGCTGTTGCTAAAATATTTTATGTATGTATATCATACCTGAATAAAATTCCATGGAGTCCTTTCCATTAAGATGTTTCTGCGTGGCCTATTTGTTAATAGCTTAAAGGAGATGACAATACTCTAACAATAATATATGAAAAGTAAAGCACACCCCTACCTTTATTTTAGTTGCCTGCCAGATTTTGCGAGTTGTTGGTACCAAAGCAGATGCCAGTTTACATACTCCAGTAGAAAAGCCTCGCTGCTCACAAAAATATCCTTCTGCCACAGTCCGGAATATTTTATCAATGGATGAGTTTGATGGAAGCGTACAGTTAAACACAGTGAATTGCCGTTTTAAACGCTGTGGAATATCATTTCTTCCTCCTCCTGGGTGTATCATGGCTGCTACAAACTGGATATCAACTACACTGGTAAACTCACCAGGTTTTTCCAAATTGTAGAAACCTTTCTGCTCCATGAGCTGCCTTACTATTTCATTAGTGATCTGTTAAACAAACAGCAGATATTTATTTGATACAGGTTATCCATTATCTTTATTTAGTTTGTCTAAATATAATTTGGACAGTGAGAATATCTTCTCTACCAAGGAAGCCTTATGCAATGATGACTGTATTAATGACCATGTGATAAGAGGGAATTTAGAATATTGGTTTCCTAAGAGATACAAAATTACGATGTACATTTCTTTTCTACACAAGAATTTAGAGAAAACAAAAAAAATGAGTTGAGGTACAACACTGATTAATAGACAGCAGGGCTAAAATAAAAATGCAACCCCCAAATTGCCACATTGTACTCAAATTGCCACATTGTTTTGCTCAGAGCATTGTTCCAGAGTAAATGAAATAGAAAAAAAAATTGCAATAAGAAATCTGGTGTCAGTGTGTGTATGGGAACAGTGTTAGAATGTGATTAGATTAGGTGCAAGACAGATGCTAATTTTAGTTCTTTCCTTGTATTTGCGTGCTCTGTATGCTTTGTACTTTGCACTGTACCTTTTTCATCATAGCCAATTAAACAGCAAAGACAGATGATTGTGTTTTGTCACAAGTACCTTTGTGAAAAGTGTTTTGCCCTGCAGGTAATTGTAATGGATGCACATTATAACAGAAACACAACTAACGGCTACTTAAACCAAACATTCATTCATCTAGTATTAAAGTACAAAAGTATGAAACCCCCCTGAATTTAAAAACCTTGGGAAGACCTCACAATAAGATTATCTACAATAAATATTTTAATACAAATTTGCATAGCTATATAAAACAAAAAATATATGGCATTTAAAATTAAAGAAATACAAGTATGGGATCTGTTATGCAAAAACCTGTTCTCGAGAAAGCTCTGAATTACGAGAAGGCCAACTCCCATAGTGTCTACATTCAGCAAATAATGCTAATTTCCCCTTTTTTTGTAATAACTGTTAAAACAGTAACTCATACTTGATCTTAACTAAGAAATAATTAATCTTTATTGGTGGCAAAAGAATCCAGCAGGGTTAACTGAAAGTTTAAATTATATTTTAGTAGACAACATATGATGATCAAAATTACTTAAAGATTTAGGATTACAGACTCAATATCTTATTTTAAGTAATATCTACTTAGACAGGTTAAATTACTTATTGTTACATAACAGACACCAGAGAGGGATAGTAACTTTGCTCTGCATTACTTTTGGTGGCTCATGGGCCCAAATATTTGCATGCTAGGAAGAGAATGCTTTGGGGTAGGAAGAAAAATGAATGGGATTTGTTACAGTGCTGGGCTAGGAAACTGTGTTGATTAAAGAACTATATAAGTAATGGGGTATTTCACTACAAAAGACCTTTCACAGAAGTATTTTTGCATAGTATTATAATGCCTCCTGGGCTAACTACTCAATATAAAAACAGATTTAAGCTACGCGCACAAAATGGTCATCCCTAACAATTATGCTTGACTTTTACAAACACAAGTGATTTGTTGCATTTTTTCAACATTGTGTTCAGTTACCAGTCATTTCTTTATAGTGCCAGGAAAATCAAGTCCTGCAAATTTAATAGTAGTTAATAATTGCAACAGGGTCATCTCATTAATTGAAACATTGCATTGGATAATGCTTACTTGTTTATGACAGATACTTAACAACTTTGGCAGCTTGCTATAAAGAACTAATTATAATGTTTTGCATCTTATATATACAATCCTATAGTTGTACATTATTCATTTATGTAACTTTGGTCATTAATTTCTGCAGCTTGTAAAAACTAATGAAATTAGAATAAGTGAAGCATTACAGAAGGGAGCCATCTCAATTTCTTGTGGTTCACTAAATGAATGTAAATTTGCTCATTGCTTGAAGACGTGCAGAAACACTATTGTAACTGCATGGCCAGTGCAAGTGACACAATACAGGTCACAATGGTGCATATTTTATATGTACAGTATTTTATATGTGTGGTCTTTGTTCAGGATAATCACAAGTGGATTTTTAATAGGACTTAATGGATCTGTAAATCCAAGGTTGTCAGACAATCCAAGAAAAAGAAGAAATTACCTGATCGCCCCATTCGTTGATTACAGGCATATTGATATCATCAATAAAAACTGTCATTTTCTTTCCTGCTGGCGGGCCATAAGTGGTTCCCATTCTTTTATCAATGTAGCTCTCAATGCTCCGTTGAAACATGTTTGGAAGGGTTGCAGAAGAGAAGTTCAAAGACTTGGTGGCATGATATTCAGGATCATATTTACTTGTATATCCCTTAAGGAAAACAAAAAATAATTCCAAAATTACGTAGAATATTATGCCCATTTTATATTTACTAGAAAAGTAACAGCAGTTATATTTGAAAAGTGACATACTGCATGGCATAGCTCCTTACAGAGAAAACTTTGAACACTGAGCCATTTACATCCTTTAGGACCCACAGCTGAAACATTTTAATGTCAACCCATCACTTTAATTTGGGTTGGCCTCAAGCAAAGGGAAATGTGGCAGCTGGTGTTCAGAACAGTATTAGATTCTGATAACTCATCTCCATTGCTCTGCAAATACATACAGTTTCCTAATTTTTCTTTCATGAGCCAGATTGCTTCTAGATATAATGTACTGTGGATAATCATTAAAGTGCAACTGTGTCCAAGGGTACTTTATGTGCCAGCCTTTGATGGAAATGGTTTGTTTCAAGCAAAACTTTTCATATCTGCTAGCAAATTACATCTTTTATCCAACTCTTTCATTAACAAAATGGCAAAGGACCTATTGTTCAACTGCAGAAATAAAATGCCATCTAACAACCCTTGATTTATCACATCTGCCCAACAATATATGTGTTTGATTAAGATTTTATGGATTTACGGAAGGGGACTTGTTTGTTGTAACAGACTATATTAAGTAGATTTTTCATTACTTTAGTCTGTTACTTTTTGAATGTCTAACACTACTTTTAAATATGAAGTCTTCAGCAATGTATATTGTCTACTGCATAGGGAATAACAGTAACCTTATCAATATACTTTAACACTGACTTTACCACAGCAGAAACTTAATTAAACAATTCACTTTTTGCACTGCAAATTATAATTGAGCATAGTGCTCTTTTAAGGAATGGTTGAAGGGGCATTATCTTTTGGAACAAAAATATATTTTTCAGTAAAAAAGTTTTACTACGTATAGTTAGGCAGGTTATATATAGGCATTATGGTTGAACTTGATGGACGTATGTCTTTTTTCAACCCAACTTACTATGTTACTATGTTACTATGTTACTGCACACTGGTGCAAAATATAAAATTTGGAAATTTTCTTTCATTGGCAAAATCGTTTAATAAACAGTTTTTTGGGATCACAAAAACTATAATAAATTTCAGCAAAGAAAAATTTGTCAGCGAAAAGGCATAAATGTTCCTATTGTGAATATTTTTCCATTAACAACTTTTTTTTACATTCCCCAACAAGGATTTAAATGTGGGAAATTCCTTGCAACTCAGTTGAACTGAAGAAGTCGAATGGATGTGTAGTGAAGCAGTTTTAAGATAAAGTCAAGTCAAATTGCTTTAGAATTATTTCTACTAGATACTATTTATATATTCATTGCCGTATGTTAAAGTATTTGGATAGTACAAATTGACTTAAAAAATCTATAAAGGATATACAAACACACCAATAACACTTCCATATTTATATAGAACTTGCATTCAGTATAAAAGCTATTTAGCATTTCTACAGAACATTAGTTTCATATAAACATGGATAGACAAAAAAATGTTTTAATGAACCTTTCACCTTGCATTTTCAGAATGCACTTCTTTACTGTACTTCTTGCAAGCACTGTAGATAAGCTAAACACTCAGTTGGTATAACAGGTGAATAGCAGTGGGGCAAATTCTATGATTAGTCCAAACAATAGATACAAATACCCAGGTGCAGCTAATGTACTTCAATAAAGGAAAAAAGGACTATACTCCTTGGATTCTGTGCAAAACTGCAACCGAAAACATAATTGCTAATATAGTTTAAGTCACTTTCATGACCTTCATCAGAGACAAATAAACCTTGCAACAAAACCAAATTCCCTTGATAATCATGATCTTCCTGCCCCCATGGGCAAAACACACTAACCCCCATATGTAATAAAAGGCACTAAGCTTGCCTAGAGCTTACTTTTAAACAGGTGACCAGTAAATTCTACCTGCTGATTGGTTGCTATGGGTTACTGCTCCTGGGCAAGCTTAGTGTCTTTTATTACACAGCCCCCTAAAGGAGGGGACATGCACACAAATAAATTACAGTGTCCAGCAGGTCTGATCCCAAGGCAGCCAAACTTGTCAAAGAAGTTTAATTTAAAATCTAATTTGTCCTTATGACACTGCCAGTTTTGGTTCATACTTCATCTAGCTCTGATGTTGCAGAAGTTGATAAGTGCAAAACTGAAATGAAACTTATTGGACTTTATGGTTTTCTATAACATTAGCTGGTATTTTCATTTCATTTCTGCTTATAATGAGAAACCTTTAACCACCAATCTCATCATGCTTTAGCCAGCGACCCTTACAGACCGCCAGACTTTCTGTCATGGTAAGAAGGGCTATAATCAGAAAGGTACTTAAAATGTTGCCCTGCTCCCATTTGCTCTAATAAAATATACCAGTGACAGCTGATACACTAATAGTTGCACTGTTATTATCATTATTTATTTATTTATTTATGTGACAGTATAGTACAATTGCACTCTTTTTAAAAACCCTATAAACAGTGCTATACCCAGTAAATAAATAACCTAAATGACTGACACTTGTGCTGTTCTCTTTACAAAGATTTATAACAAACAAGAGGCTTACAATGATTTAATGAGCAAGGGCTACAAAATAAATACAAGATACAAGGATGTCAAGTAATTTAGTAACGTTTTTTTACTCTGTTAAAAAAACAAAACGAAAAGAGCAAGAAAAAGCTTTGCTTGGGTGTCTATGAATGCAAGAGAGACACATGTCAGAAATGTTTTCACTTCCTACACCATTTAAGGATCTGAAAATGGATTGTTACTAGTGATGAGTAAATCTGTCCCATTTCACGTTGGCAAAAAATTCATGAAATGCGGGTGGCATGTATCTATTTTGACACGCACAGGTTTTTTGACATGACCGCACCTTTTTGTGACACCGAGAATTCATGTGGGCAAAATTTTGCTGAAGTTTCACTAAACAATTCACCAATGGTGAAATGTGGAAATTGACTTCAAATTCATGCCTGCCGAAAAAATTTGCTCATCACTAATTGTTTCTAAGATTTTTTGATGGTTATAGGTTACCATAATATTTATTGATCAATTCAACCCTTCCAATCAAACCCCAGCACACACATAGACCCATACCATCCTATATATACACTCACATACATAAACTATATTTATCAATGTCAAGACTAATTGTAGATTTTAGTATCACAGTAGCTTCTGTTCCAGCTATCTACTTCTAACTCAAGATTGTTTGTAGCAGGACAGAAATATCGTAGCCCGAAGCTCGCCGCTTATTTCTGTCCAGCTACAAACGATCTGGTATATCTTTCCCTTTGAGTTGGACAGTATGTCTTTCCCTATGAGTTGGAATACTTAGTTTCTTATTATCCTATCTTTGTTTTTATCAAAATGTCTTTTTATCCCTTTCATTACCCACTGACAAGTGATACTTGTTTCTATCTTTTATTAGCGACTTCTTTGACACTTTTTACATCACTTTTACTTTATCTCAGTGTATTGTAACGGTTTGGTTTCCTTTATGTGTTTCTTTGATCACTACACACTCCTTTTATACTATTCTTACAGTCTGTATACAATGGTTACCATGGTTACAACCACTATGTTTTGGCGTCCTTTTTTTGCTGTGGGGTACTTAAGGGGGTTGTTTACGCACAGTCTTTTGGTTTGGCCCTGAAGAAGAGCACTGTTAGTGCTCGAAAGTCAGATTTTTTTCAATAAAGACTTTATTTTTTTGCAAAGTCCATGTGTGTGCGGCTCTCTGCTTCTTTATTATTACTTTTGCCAGCACCCAGGGCTTTTGATCTTTTATAGGGTGTGCTCTGTTTATTGAAGTAGCTCCCATGAGTGTGGTACTTTTACTTTTTATATGGCAGAATACACAAATACATATATATTATATAATAATTGAGTCTTGTCCTTGGGCTTAGCATACAAAAAACAACAGTATTCTTCTACACTTTCTGGTTGTTAGCCCCTAAGGTACCCAAGGCAATTGACCTGTATAGGTGTGCTCTCCACAGTGTATTATTGCCTGGGTAATACAAAGGTAACCAGCATCATTTTTTTATAATGTGCTACTGATACTTTTATTGCTAGTTTCTCACGTGCAGAAGGAAGAGCCAGAGGGGACAATGTGATTCCTGTGATAACTAGATGAATGGATTGAAGACAGATAGCTAGACAGATAGAGATATTTATCATTTTACAGAGAAGGCATGCCAGCCAGATAGAAAACATAGGCATAGTGGTGAATAGAGGAAAAAGGAACACAATTTAATGTAATTGTCATTTAAGGCTATTTACCTTAATCATGACAGTCTTTGCTGTACCCTGCTCTCCAATGAGTAGAACAGCTTTTCCTTGCTTCATTATTGTGTGCATTAAAAAGTCTGTCCGAACATTGTCAACATTGGGAACCAGAATTGAGGCATATTCTGGAACTGAGTCTTTAGGGTAAACATATTCAGGAACCTGTATTTGAAAAAGGAGGAAAACAGAGGTCTGTAAGTATATATTATTGTACTTCTCTGTATAATGTTTCTATGATACATACAGTAGTGTAGCAACTTCCTTTGGCGTTAGTTAATATACAGAACTTGGCAATGGATAATTATGTACCAATATGAGCAGAGGAGAAATATACATATTATAAACTCTACACTGAATGCACTGAAGTCAAGTGAATTTTGGTCATATTCTTCCACATGTGGGTATGAGTAGATACAGATGAGTTGTAACTTGTATTGCTTACATCTTATTATTGCTTTAATTAATGTTCAGGCCCCTTTTCCCTGGTTAGTATAGTGGTTATTACAATATAAAGAAGGAACGCAAACCTTTTTAGACCAATGTTGCCACTGCCCATTCTCATCAATCACAAATTCAAAAATTGTTTGATCCCCACTGACTGTGGGGAGCTCGAGAGGAGCTGAATGATCTTGCAAAAATGTTTCCATCTTCATTCGATCATCCAGCTCTAGCAAGGCTCCAATTGACCACATTACTGCAAAAATAAATAGCCGAGCTACGTGTTCCTGACTGGGCTGTTTTTCATCTTTGTCAGACAATAGTCCCTAAAGTAATAGAAAAAAACAGAAAGATCAAATATTTAATTAATATCTGACTTGCTTGTTTTGCTTACTTTTCTCCACCCCCTCTTGCTATTTTTGGCTTACCTGTAATAGGTCTATGGCCTGCTTTATGTACATGCACTCTAAAATCTGCATCTTGGGAGATACTGCTGTAAATATGAAATTAAGCAAGTCCTACAGAGGGGAAATATAGATAAGCATCAGATTGTGGCACAACAAAATTCAGTTGTCTTAGGCAATGCAGACTTTTTAATTATACCTTTCAAAATCTGAATGCTAAAGCATCTAACATGTATATTATCGTACTCTATAAAACTTTACAGCCTTAAGGCAGGTTTAATTACATAGATTTAGTTCAGCAGTTATATCCACCTACCTTTGTCAAATCTGTTTGGACTGGCTAGCTCACCTGGTACAAATAGCTAATGAATTTGGTTAAAAATAAAATTGTTCCTTTGGGCTTCATCTAATTTCAAGGCAGTGAGAATTGAACATGGAATTTGAACCACGCTTATATTTGTCAGAGGCAATATAATTTATATATATAAAACATATATAAACAGATCAACTGTATCATTGTATATAGGTGATATATAAAGTGCATTTGCTGCAGCGATCTGTATAACTCAAATTCTGGATGTGTGGTTTGGTTTATAGCAGTGCTAAAAGGCCACATTTACACCTAGGTGTTTTCTCTTGTGTATTGCCTGCATCAAAGCTCAGAATGACTACATAGATGAACCCAATATCATGCCAAACACATAGCAAACATAGCAAACACATACAACACAAAAAACATATTCATCATCATCATCATTATATATATATATATATATATATATATATATATATATATATATATATATATATATATATATATAGCGCTAGCCTGGGCCCCAAACTAAATATTCAAAAGTCCTTGCTGCACAAAACAACCCTGCTGCCTATGCAGGTTTGACACTTTAAGCACAAGACCATTAGACTAATAATCAAGGAGGCTGGCGCCAGATCAGAGGGGATATCTACTAGAAACAAATATGCCAGGCAAGGAATGACATGTTATTTGCTATGGGGGCACTCAATGGGAACTTATACACCAGATTCCTGCAAGGTTACACCTGCTTATGGAGGTTGAATAAAATACATTGCGTCTAAGTTTAATACTAATACTAAAAAATAAAAATTTTTAAAAGCTTTGTACTACAGTTATAAAGCCATATAACGATGATATTCATAAATAAGATAGGCTGCTTGCCCTGGTAAATGTTATATAAACATAAATGATAAATAAATGACACAATATTATTTTATTATATATGCATTGTACAGCACCATTCCCAGCTAATGTAAATATAGTGTTGTGTAATTAAAAATATATTTAGAACTGTATTTAAAAGTAATAATCTCAAGCTGCTACATAATTTTGTACTACAAATAGCTTGTAACACGCTAAATTAAACATTTTTTTTTCAAAATGCAATTTTATTAAATATTTTATGAAAAACATTATAAAAACTAAACTAGATTTCTGTTAATGCTAAAGCACGATATGCCTTTTAAATCTTTTTTTTTGTGTTAATTATTTACTTTTGTTTCTTGCAATGGTCCTGTTTAGGTTAAAAGTTATCAAATCATTTGAGAAGTTAGGGACACAAATTTCTGGGCTATAAGCGTCTTAGATTTTTCATGTAATTTTAAAATATGCAAAACAGGAAAAGATCTTACTTCAAAGGTAAAGATGCATTAGTTGTTATAAATGACTGATACTTCATCTTATGGAGAAAAGTAATGATAGCCATACATGGGAAAAAAACTGCATCAATAAGAACAACATTTTAGCAATTTTACAATGTAATAATCTTCATACACATCTATTATTACATCTATTATTATTTTGTGGACAAATAGCTAAAGGCAACACTGTACTGTCCCGATTTCACAACAAGTTGAAGTTTTTGCCAATTTACTCATGATTACATGCAGACAAAAAAAAAAGTAAGTTGAATGATGCAGTAACAGTACTGTCTTGAAGTAAATGCAAGGTTCACATATAACTATTTTGCAGATTTAGTTTATTGTAATTTAGTTTTCTATTTTAAAAAAAGTGTAAAATATAAATAATGTCCAGCTATTTAACAAAACCACTATTGTGGAAATATCATTTGGCTATTTCACCTAAATACCTTTATTTAATGATAGAGTCAATGATTTTCTGACAAGGACAAGTATTTATGTATTTGTTAAGTAAGGAATAATTGAAATTTGGAAATACCAAGGTGACAGGAAACAGAGCAAATTATAAATTCACATTTACATACAATAGCCATCTGTCTTATCGTAGCATAAGAGTAAGTTAGGTTAAAAAAAAGACATACGTTCATCAAGTTCAACCTTATTGCCCATATATAACTTGCCTAACTGCTAGTTAATCCAGAGGAAGGCAAAAAAAGACCCCACTGAAGCCTCTATAATTTGCCACTTCATCAAAAACCTTTCTTTATCCATATTTATATGTCAGGCTCCTACTTGCTTGAAATTGAATGTTAAAACTACTAAATCAGTTTATTCAGCCATATGTTAGTTTTCTAAAACCAAAACTGTTGCCTAATCCTGCACACTCTAAAGATCATATCTCCATTTTTTGTAAACACATAATAGATTTTTTTCAGTTAATATACAAACTAGAAATGTATTACAAGGGCATTACAACTGGCAGTTATGAAATATAAATTTAATGACAGTTCTAAAAATTACAGCTACTGGATTTGACACATGTACACATGCACATGTATTGGGGCAGGTCTTGGTACTAAATATACTTAATCTAATCAGTGATGCTACTGCAAAATTAACCTTTATCATGTTATGTATGTTTCAAAAGGTAAGGCTATATGGTTTACCAGGTTGTCTAGTATAGCCCAATCTGATGTAGCTATTTCTGGTTAGGAGTTAGCTGCTTGAATAACTATATTTATATTCTCCAGGCAGAGTAGTTGTCCCCACACCTATAACACTAGGAACAACCTCCCAGAAGGGCCACCATAACTGACTAAACTATTGTTGTCTCAGTTTAACAGACTTGTAAGAGACAAATAAATCTAAATGTATTTTTGTTTCTGTTTCAAATTTCTCTAAATACATTATGCGTTTGTTGGCTTGTACCATCTAAGCTCTTCCCATTTCTGTTCATAAAGTCTTTCAGTCTGTAATTGTAAGATTTTTACATAAGTTTTTCAACATGTTGGACATTTAGACAAAGTAGAAAGATATGCATATTTTTTACTTGGTCATTTCAGAATATAATAAAGGAAGATGGCAGTGTTTTAATACCTGGAAGATACTGTTAAAGCAATTCCATAGTATCTCATGTTGAAAAGCAGGTAGAGTTTGAAGCCAAGCCTTTAGCATAGGCCTCCAATCCAGGACAGAGGAACTCATGAAGACCATGCCATTTCGAGATACTGTTGCAGGAGAGGCATTATCAATATTATGAGGTTCAAATACTATTTTGCAATTTGGTGCCATTGGGATACGATCCCCATTTGCCAGTGTGAGGGTTTTGTTGTCATCAAGAACAGAATTTAGGTTCTCAATCCAAATAGCATCTACAGGGCCATCCAATACTATCCATATATGTTCCCCCTAGAATAAATACACACCCATGTCAATTAAACTGTTAAAAAAATAAACTCACCTCAGTTTTCATTAGACTTATTTACATAATACCTTCCTATATCTTAGCTCACCTTCTTTGCTTTTAATGTTTTTCTCCACAGAGTTGAAAATATACCATCTGTCCAGTCATTTGTAGCTACATCAAGTGTGCCAAACATCTGAGATGCTGTAATTGCTTTGGGATTCATTCTCATCTCCTTGTGAGGAGCTCCACAGTCAGTCATGGCTTTCATGAGTATGTTAATACATTTTGTTTTTCCAGCCCCACTGGGTCCCAGTGTCATCATTCCTTAAAAAATGGAGTTAAAATATTGGGATCAGATAAAAGTTAGAGGAGTGTGTTTTATTACACATGTATTTCTCTCTAAAGCAGACAAAACCTCAGCTCTCATTTCATAGCTTTAAGAGGAAGGTAGAGTATTGGGGATTGCAAAAAACTAGACTTCTCTTGCCAGCTCATTGGCAATAAGTTGTGAAGTCTATATTACTTTTTACCTATATAAAATCTATTTTGATACATAATGGGGCTCAACAATATCCCCCTTTTTCAGTAACAACTTGACATCAGGGATATTTAATTTTCACTTCCTAGGCACCAAAGAGGTTTTATAGACAACCCCAAGACTAACATAATTAGCAAAACTGCTTGTAATATACCAATAGTCAATTTACAAATACAGAAGAAATAATATTTTTTTGCAGGTTGTGAGTAAACCAGAAGGCTTTCTTTCAATGGATACAAGAGAAACACTTTCTTTCAGAATCCAATTTGTTAGAAATTCTGTAGTGAACATCACAAACCAATTTTCCTCTCACTGAGCACTTTAAAAATAACTAATACTGTAGTCTCCCATCTGTCAAATTCCATTCACTTCTGATACAACTGTATTATAGCATTAGGACATACTGTTTTTCTGCAATAATTCCTGTTAATTGTAACAACAGGAATTGATACAATGTTTTAACCATAATACAGTTATCATATATGAAGTATATGTTGGAATATGCAGAAGTCTGTATCATTTGTTAGAAATTTTATATAAAGTTGATATTCAGTTATA
Organism: Xenopus tropicalis; assembly: GCF_000004195.4. Lineage (NCBI taxonomy): Eukaryota > Metazoa > Chordata > Amphibia > Anura > Pipidae > Xenopus > Xenopus tropicalis. The sequence continues at coordinate 76,362,532 of NC_030682.2, read as the reverse complement.
ATATTCATCCTCCCTCCAAATGTGAAATGATGCAGAAAGAAAGATGTTTTGAAAGCATTTTACCTCCTAAAACTGTCATTATATGAGAGCTGCATACACAACCTCTCTAATCAGAAGCCAGAGCAAAATGAAACATGGGCTCCCACAGGAAGTGGTCACAGCACTGACTGACAGCCTTTACTCAGCAGTGGCAGGGAAAACCCCTCCCAGTTTCCTCCTTCTGTGTCTCTCTGCTTGTGCTGCTGGGGGGGTGGGGAGAGGAGCAATCAGAGCAGGAAGGGACTGCCTGTGACATCGCTGAGCCCCGCCCACTCTTATGCATATTCACTTCACTTTAAGTAGCTCTGCTGTATCAGTGAAATCAGGGGGCTCAGAGCCACATACTGAGTCTAAACCAGAAGCTTGCAAAAGGTCTGGGTAGAGCACAGTTTTCAAGCAGTTATAGACATATTTGAACCCAAAGGTATTAAAATAAAAGCACTTACTTCTATTTTACATGGTTTAGTCCATTGTAAAAATTTATGGTAAATATCCCCTTTAAAATGTTATATAAGTATCAAACAATATCCAAGCAATATATATTATAGTTGGTAGTTTTATGATTTATAAGATTTTTAAATTCTAAAATAAAACAAGCTTAACATATACTACTCTGCATAATTATTGAAAAAGTAATGGCCCAGTTCATTTTGCTCAATGAGGAAATGCAACATTTAGAACAGCGAAAGAGCAATACATGGAGAGCAGGCAGATGGGTGGGGAGAATAAGTGAAGTAAAGAGATAGAGATGAAGGGAGAGCGAGAGTTAAACAAGAGAATGTGAAGTAGAGAGAGGAAGAAAAATGGAGGGAGATGGATTTTTTTTAAAACCAAGGAAACATGTTTAAATAAATCCATATTTATTTCTGGATGACATCCATTCATCTTTTGGTCACTTCATTATAGGAACTTGATAAGCATGCTCACCATGTCTGACTCGCTGTGTCTCATACAGCTGAATAAGTTTAAGAATCCAAGGTGGGTGATGAATAAGACCTGCTTCTTCCGTCTGCTTCTGTATAGCTGCTTCTAAGTCTGGGTATCCAGCTTTATCAAGAGTAATTCCAGGGAACAGGTCATTAATCAGACTCATAAACAGAGGTTCATCTTCGTCTACCTATGGGAAAAAAGTAGGAAAATCCAAGATAAAGATGTCTCCTTTGTGTAATCCATTGAAAATGGAGTACATTTATATATTTATGTATATTAAACTATGATGAAAATGAAAAGAAAAACACACCAGGGATGTCTAACATATAAATATTAATATTGTGTTTCTTCTCTGTCAAAGTCATTCAGTACAGGTATGGGATCCCTTATCCGGAAACCCGTTATCCAGAAAGCTCCGAATTACGGAAAGCCTGTCTCCCATAGACTCCATTTTAATCAAAAAATTTAGAATTTTAAAACTGATTTCCTTTTTCTCTGTAATAATAAAACAGTAACTTGTAATTTATCCCAACTAAGATATAAAATATCCTTATTGGGGGCAGAACAGTCCTATTGGATTTAATTAATGTTTTATTGATTTTTTAGTAGACTTAAGGTATGGAGATCCAAATTACGGAAAGACCCCTTATCCGGAATACCCTTGGTCCCGAGCATTCTGGATAACAGGTCCTATACCTGTAATAGCATTTAGGAGAAGCAGATTTGTGTTTCAAATCATATTATATCAAATACAGAGCCAACATAGAGCAAATTCTACAAGCTCAAGTCATGTCAATCTAAACTTTAACACCAACCACAGCTACCCTTAAGTGTTACTTCTGAACTATGATTGTACAAAGGGTTTAATTTACTTACTAGATTTCTTTGCTGCAGCCATATCTATGTTAAAGTAGAAGGAAAGGTAAAAAACTAAGGGGTATATTTATCATGCTGTGTAAAAAGTGGAGTGAAGCATTACTGGTGATGTTGCCAAGGGCAACCAATCAGCAATTAGATTTCAACAGTCAGAAAACCAAAGCAAAGCATCTGATTGGCTGCTTTGAGCAACATCACCGATAATGTTTCACTCTACTTTTTACACAGCATGATAAATATACTCCTTAGTAAGCTTTATCAGAAAGGTCTATGTAAATACAGCCACTTGTCTCTATTTTTGTAAACATGATGTTCCAGTGTCTGACTTCCTCTCCCATAAACATCCTTATTTCCTGGGGCCAGAGTCTGCACAGTTCTCTCCTCTCTCCTGCTCCCCCTCCCCTCTACTGCTCCCACCAGAGTTCTAAGAACTCCCTCCCCCCTCCCTTATGAATGTGTGATCTCAGCTATAATGGCTAGAGTTGGAGCAGGAAGGAAGCTACTTAAAATGGCAGCTGCTATTTTAAGCAGAGAAAGCTTCTAAAACTGTTTACTCGGGTATTGTAATGGATTCTGCAGAATAAATATTTTGTTATAGGTGGCACTAATGTGGCAAATCTATTGGCAGTACAATGCCAAAATGACTTTCCTTCTCCTTTACACAAGTAGTATTTCTGTTTTTTGTAAGGTATTTGGAAGGGCTATGCTGGGTGAGAAGAATGCAGGTCAGGCAAGATTAAAACTCTGTCTGTAGGAAAGTATGTAGGAAAAATTAAACACAACACACACACATATATATATATATATATATACCAGTCCTTGGAGTGTCAGCACAATAAAGTTATGACATTTTTTACAGGACGTGCCAGTCTGTAAACTGTTCTTTATATAAATACATACATACATACACATATGTAGATGTACCATACCAATTTAGAAAGGTTCATGTCACGGAGAACTCGCATTACAACTGTTTTCTCTGGTTCATCAGGATTGGATCTTTTTACAGCCCCAAGAGTTCTGAGTACTGATAGAATATTCCTCAACCCAAAGTCATAGTGAACCTAAAGAAAGGAAAATACAGTAGATGAATCAGTAATCCAGTTATATTCTTGCAAACTTGCCACAAGTCTTTTATTTTATCTTAAAATGTAAAAAAATGCTCTGAAAACATCATCATATATATCATTGTTATCTTGTGACAACACACAAAAACATTTTACAGTAATTTAGATTTCTGCTTGTCACAGCAATGCGTTCTAACTTTCATCCCTGTTATATCCATAAGTAGGTGAAGAATTAGATTTTAGTGGCAGGCTAACAAGTAAAATCTTCAAAGAGCACAAGCTGAAAGCTGAGATAAAGTATATTTTAAGAATGGAAATTTACAGGCAAATCACAAGTGTGAGGAATAAACTGCAGTCATGTATTTAAACATGACAAAATACTAGGGGGTTGATTTTTTTACTTTTGCGTTTGTGTTTTTTTTGTGATTGTGATAATTTTTTCACAGTTTCTTAAACCTGCATCTCAGTAGGTTTTAGGTAACAATATTTTTATTTTTCATGATTTGTTTTTAAAAAATATTGACTGAGGAAAGAAACAGCCAAAGCAAATAAATCAGCCCCTTAGGAGTACAGTAATTAGCAAAATATTGATGCTGCAATACTTAAGCAGCCAAACCAAACAGCATATACTATCATAGGCGGATTTTCAATAAGGCTAGGGGAGGCTAAGCCTCCCCAAACCTGCTTGGCACATTAAAAAAAAACACAAAACAAAAAAAAAAAAACCTCACTCCGTTTCTGCACTGTCCTGGACATCTTTTGACAGACAGTAAAATTGACCAATCAAAGCACAGATGCAGTCAGGGCTCGGGAGATATTACAAACTGAAGGCAGTGCAGAAATGAAGACTGAAAAGAAGAATCTGCAGGCTGTAACTTTACCTGAGAACCAACTCTCAACTTTTGCTGCAGTTTTCATCCTACTCCCACAGGTGCTATACAGTTCTAAAGGCTGAATCCCTAGCTGACATTAAATTGTTTTTTGCCTAACCTGACATCTATAATAATATATAATCTATCCCCTACCCTTACAGATGGAGGGTAAGTTAACTCTTTCCCCCTGAAAAGGCTCATTGTGCTGTTATATATTTGTTGTTGTTGTTTTTTGCACTTACCATTTTTTTTTTTGTCATTGTTTTGTTCATTTCTAGTTAGTTACAGTGGGGCCAATGTTGTGTATCCATGCCAGTGTTATAGTGCCAGGGCCTGAATATCTGCCATCAGTACCCACTGCTTCTCACTGCATATAATGTGCTAGTTTTGTAAATAAACACTGCTTCTCACTGTATATAATGTGCTGGTTTTGTAAATACAGACGGCATCTCACTGTATATAATGTGCTGGTTTTGTAAATACAGACTGCCTCTCACTGTATATATGTGCTTGGGGTGTCAGTACCCACTGCCTTTCTTGCTATAAAACTTTTAAGTTAACTTTTAGTATGTTATAAAATGGCCTATTCCTAGCAACTTTGCAACTGGTCTTCCTAATTAATTTTTTTTTATAGTTCTTGAATAATTTGCCTTTCTCTTCTGCCTCTTTCCAGATTTCAAATGGGGGCCAAAAATTATTGCTCTGCGAGGCTACAATTTTATTATTATCATCATATTTTATTACTTATTTTTCCATGTAGACCCCTTAACTATTCATATTCCCATCTCTTGTCTAAACCACTACCTGGTTGCTAGGGTAAATAAGACCCTAGCAACCAGATAGCTGCTAAATTACCAAATGGAGAGCTGCTGAACAAAAAGCTAAATAACTGAAAAACCATTAAAAATAAAAGTGAATTCAAAGGCAAACTACCCCTTTAAGCTAACTGATCACAAACACAAATGTTTGCAGATCCCCTCACAGAAGTGCACGTATGAATACTTTTACATCCTAAGCATTTTAGGGTAAAAAAAAGCACTCCCTCCCTGCACTTTTGTACAGAATCCTTGTAAGTCAGTGGGAATGGCAAGAGGTAGTTGGGAGGTTAATTTTTTACACCAGCAGCGAATCCACTAAGTCTCACATTAGCTTTAGGTCAGTCTATGTATGGCCCATCTTTAGCCTCCCCAAACCAAATATTCATCCTCCGCCTATGTATATTATCTCATATAAACTAGAAAGGGAAGTTTGAGAAGAAACTTTATGTTGTCATGTTGGTTTGAAAAACATGAAGTCACTGAATAAAATCTGATTGACTGTTGTTGGTTCCACCCAGTTTTTCTAACCTTGGACCACAGTTATATAGTAAAAACCACTGTACAAAGTTTGAGGACCCTGATTTTAATAGTGTCTGAATGGCAGCAATTTAAATTTCCCTACTGAAAGTGAATGAGTGACATCTGATTGGCAGTTGGTGACTCTGCCCACTTTTTCTAACTTGGAACTGCAGTTACCCAGTGACTAACTCTTCAAAGTTTAAGGACCATTGGATTAATAGTTAAAAAATCACAGCAGTTTAAATTTAAAAATAGGTCAATAGGTGAATCGTGATTGGTGGGTGTGGCCACTTTTTCTCACCTTGAGTTGAAGTCACCGAGTGATAAACTGTGCAAAATTTGGGAACCCTGGCATTAACAGTGTAAGAATGACAGCATTTTAAATTGAAACCAATGAAAATGTCAGGACCTGCCTGTACTTGAACTCTGGACTCTATATTAGGCAGGTTCTGCATTACCCCACTGAGCCACTTGAGACCTTGGGCATCCAGCCCTAAACATTATATTCACCCCTCTTTGCTCCATTGTTCAGACTCGTCGCCTCCTCCTCCCTTAGTAAGCCCAGGTAGTTGTAATTGGACAATTATCAGGCTTTATAAGCCAGTTAGAAGCAACCCCTGGTTGCTTGTTCATTAAGCCCTTTTTGTGATCCTGTGTCCGTACCTGCCTGACTCCTACCTGGTTCCTGCACCCGTACCTGCCCGTGTTCCTGTGACCGTACCTGCCTGACTCCTGCCTGGTTCCGTTCGCTCCACCCCGTTCCTCGTCTCCTGTCCCTGACTTCTGTTGGATCTCCCGGTATTTGACCTCAGCCTGTTTATTTGACTGCTCTCTGTCTTCAGCCTGCCCCTGACCACTGCCTGTTATTCGGACCCTCCTTGCCTGCTGCCAGTCTTGACCCTCTGCCTGCTTAATGGACTTGTATTGTTTTGCCGCCTGCCTCTGACCACTGGCCTGTTTTATGGACTTGTATTTCTTGCTGAATCCTTATAATAAATGTCTCTGCATCTCAATATGCCTTCTGCCTATCTACAACAGTACCCATTTTATCCATATTACACAGCATATAGGCTCCTACCTGCCAGCCACCCACCTGTGGCTGTACCTGCCAGCCACCCACCTGTGGCTGCTCCTGACAGAAAATCAATGGATGAAATCTGATTGGCTGTTAGTGGCCCAACCCACTTATCCCATTTTTGAACTGCAGCCCCCAGTGACCAACTCTGCAAAGTTTGGGGACTAAAGCGTAAAAATTGTGGGACTGACAGCATTTTACATTTCACCATTGAAAGTCAATAGGTGAAATGTGATTGGCTGTTGGTGACTCCACCCACTTTTTTAACTTTGAACCACAAATACCCAGTGGCTAACTTTGCAAAGTTTAACAACCCTGGAATTGATACTTTAATAATGGCACCAATTTAAATATAAACCAATTAAATTTAATAAGTGGCTTTTGGTGGCTCCACCTACTTTTTTCAAACCTTGAATTACTGCCAACCAGTGACTAACCTAGACAAAAACATTAAATAGGTGAAATCTGAAAACTGCAGTCCCCTGGTGACCAACTGTGAAGAGTACTGTGAGAATGGCAGCAGGTTGAATTTCCCCATTGAAAGTCAATATGTAAAATCTGATTGGCTGTTGGTAGTGGGTACTTTTCCTAACCCTGAACCGCAGTTACCTGGTGACTAACTCTGCAAAGTTTGGGGACCATAGTATTCATATTTAAAGAATGGCAGCAGTTTAAATTTAAACCAATGAAAGTCTTTAGGTGTTGTTGGCTCCACCTACTTTTCTGAACTTGGAACGTAGTCACCCAGTGACAAACTGTGCAAAGTTTGTGGACACTGACATTAAAATTGTGAGAAAGACAGCAGTTAAAATTTCCCCACTGAAAACAATGAAAGAAATGTGATTGGCTGTTGTTGGCTCCGCCCACTTTTTCTAACCTTGAATACGTAGTCACTCAGTGACTGACTGCAAAGTCTAGGAACCCTGGCATCAAATCAATAAAATTTAATAGCTGAAATTTGATTGGCTGATGGTGGCTCAGCCCACTTTTGAGCATCCAACAAATATCATATTTTCATTCAGGCTGACCCCATGACTATGTGATTTAAGTTTGGTGAGTGTAGCCTCAAAGCTGTAAGAGTGGCAGCAGTTTAAATTTCCTCATTAAAGTCAAGAATAAGCTGAAGTCAAACATATCGGAGAATAACAAACATATTATATATCAGCCACTATAAGAGGGAGTTGTATGCACAAAAATATATGCATTTTTCACATTAAAATGTACCATTGATGCATGAGCTGCAAGATGCTGTGCACAGGGGCTCTATGCTATCCCACATACACAGCTATAAACTGCTGCAAAATCATTTGCAATTGATGGGCTTAATATAATGCTTGCCCATATGATCCATTTTTTTACAGGGAGAACCCCATTAAAAGGCAAAATTTTGCATTGATCAACCACGGACACAATTACGCTGGAATTCTACGAGAAAACAATGCATTGAACTGCACATGTAACACTTATTATCTCTGTCATACTTGTTTTAAGTAACAAAGGTATACCTAATTTAGCTGCAGGTAGGTACTGGAACTTCCCCAGCATGCATATTTTATAAATATTAAATGTAAGTTAGTATTACTCTGCCTTCTTACCTGCTTCGATAATTGTTCCTCACACAGTTTGTAGAGAGTGTAAAATTTGCGGCTTAGGATTTGGTTATCCCGGAAGCCAGCACTTGCAAGCTTCACCCTCATTATTATAGCACGGTCTGGAACCATCATGGCCACTGTCCGAAACTGAACCTTCAGATTTTCAGGGAGTTCTTGTCGCCCTGCATAACCTGGATTCTGTAAAACATATCAGATTGAAGAAGAATTCAAATAGTTTTAGCAACAATGATTAAAAGTACAGGGAAAAAACTTTTTTTTTGGTGGGGGGGGGAGTCTGAGTTAATGAATTCTCAACAGCCATGGACAATGTTAAATAATGATTTTAATTAAATTGATCATAACAGTTTGTGCCCTGTATATTTGATTAATATTAACAATGACTGAACAGAGCAATATGAATCTTGGATGTTCTTTCCCCTGGGAAAACTCAGCAGTTCATACTGATCAATAACAATCCATATCAACTACATAATCAAGGAAAAAAACAGTCATTTGGGGGATCTTGACCAAATCAAAATTAATTATTGTTTGTTACTGTTCTCTGGGGTGAGGGTCCAAGATTTTCAATTTCCAAAGTGATCAATCTAATTTATTGATCTATCAATAAATTGCCTGGCTCAAAAAATAAGCAAATATAGAATAACTAGGTATCCTGAAAGAATATAAAGTGATCCTAGCTCAGTGATCCCCAACCAGTGGCTCATAAGCAGGATGTTCTCACCAGCCCCTTGGATGTTGTTCTTAGTGCCCCCAAACCAGGTAGTTATTTTCTATCTACAAAGGAATTCTGATCAAATCCATCAAATAAACCTATTGAATCAACAGGACAATTCAACAGATTTAAGTCAAACTTCTGATTTATCTTTGGTCACAGTCTTCAGTGCAGCTATATCTTAGACCTCCCCCATAAATGATCTGAGCTATAATAGGCCATGGGCAGTGTTTCTATACCTTTTCCTGTTCCATCACTATCAATATTGATTCTAACTGAACAACAAACATGTTTCCTTCAAACTAAATTACATAACTTATAACTAATGTGTTTTAAAACAACCAAATCGATTTTTTATATTCATGAACAAATCCAAAAATCAAAACCACTAAATAATGATAGATTGATCATATTAATGTTAAGAAGATATTTCACCTAGTGGGGGGTTCTCATGTTGCTTCTGTCTGTAACACCATGAGCAAAATATTTTAATGTTTTCTTTTGGTTCCTTCCTCTAGGCTTACAGTTAATATTTCTATTGCCATGCAATTTAAATGTGTCATTGTGAAGTTGGTAGCAGGTTTTTATCAATGTTTAAACATTTGTGGCTATGCAAACCCTCAATGGAAATTTGTTCTTCTGGCAGCAATGAATGAGTGTGTGGTATTCACCAATAACTGCATCATAATTTAATTGAATCACTATGCAGCATTTATTTGACACACTCTATGCTTTTAAATAATTTAAAAAATGTGTCCTGGGAACTGGCCTTGAGAGGCTAGTTTGGTCTGTGAAATATAGATTATTTAGATTGCCCTGCTAGAACCTGCTGTTGATTGCTACATTGTGACTGATGTTGTAACCACAGGGAATTTGCCTTTGTTGAGTGCATTTTTAGCATGCTGCTTTGAAATTTTTTTTGTAACAATAGCAGTGCTGAGTTTATTGCAGAAAAAATCATTTCTATACCAGCTGGATATCAATACTAACAAAGCTGCTACAGTTACATTTCAAACTTGATGGTAATGTACAACATACAAATTGTATATGTACATATATATACCCACCAGAGAGTAAGAATGTGGCTTCTATTGCTTTTATCCTGTAATTGTCACAAATTTTACATTGTAAGCAATGCAGTAAAAAAAACACTCTCTCCTGAAAGTAGCGCTGTGTGTAATAGCTCACACAGTCATGCACAAATCACTTACTGCTTAAAGGGGTAGTTCACCTTTAAATTAACTTTTATATGCTATAGAATGGTCAGTTCTAAATAACTTTTAAGTTGGACTTTATTATTTATAGTTTATGAATTATTTGCCTTTTTTCTTCTGACTCTTTCCAGCTTTCAAATGGAGGTCACTGACCTCAGCAGGCAAAAAACGTTTGCTCTGTGTGGCTACAGTTGTACTGATATTGTTACTTATCTTACTACTCAGGCCAAAGGGAGGCGAGGTGTAGGTCTTTCCACTGTCAGTCAGATGCACAACCTAAGGCTAATGTCCCATTGAGTGAGTCAGTCGTCTGCAATATATCTCTGCTACTTTGGGCGACTAACCACTCCGAAATGCCTTTCCACCAGCAACAATAGGAGTCCTGCAGGCAACTTTGTGTGAATTCGTAAAGCTGAAGCAATGTGTAAGCCTTTCCACTGGTGACTCCTATTGTTGCCTTTGGAAAGGCATTTCGGAGTGGTTAGTTGCCCACTGTAGTGGGCGACTAACTCGCTCCATGGGACATTAGCCTTAGGTTGTGCATCTGACTGTCAGAGAGGTCTTGCAAATGCTGTCCCATAGTGTAACATTAATACTGCACTCTTAAAGCAAAAGTAACACCAACAAATTTTAAGTAATTAAAATATAATGTATTGTTGCCTTATACTGGTAAAACTAGTGTGCTTTCTACAAAAATGCTACTATAGTTTTTTATATATATATATATATATATATATATGTAGATAGAAGTTAGGAACCACAGGCACTCACGTATAAATCACTAAAATTGCCTGGGTGCAGTCATCAAAACAGAAAACAGTTGAACATGAAGAAGCCGCTCTCACAGGTCTTATGTATCTTAGGTACATAAGACCTGTGAGAGCGGCTTCTTCATGTTCAACTTCTATATATATATGTATATATATATATATATATATATATATATATATATATATATATATATATATATATAAGCTGCTGTTTAGCAAGGGTGCAGTCATTTAAGCTGGAAAAAAAGAGAGAAGGCACAGGTTACATAGCAGATAAACTATATACTTATCTGCTAAGTAACCTGTGCCTTTTCTCCTTTGAATGGCTGCTCCTATGGCTACACAGAGCCTTTGTTTATATAAACTATAGTAGTCTTTCTAAAGGAAAACACACCAGCTGCAGCAGTGAAAGGCAACAGTACATTATATTGTTATTACTTTTATACACTTTAATCCTTGCTATTACTACAGTAAATATTTTATTTCAATTTAAAACTGACTCCTGATCTAATATGTTTTTTTGTTTTTTGTTTGTGAGGAAGGTAATTAGATTACCAGAGATATGATATGCCCTTTCCATAATGAACCTTTTTTAATAATCTATCTAGAACCAAACAAGGGTGTAGTTTCAGTTTGCCCTATTAAGATCAAGAAGTAACAACAGCTATAGATTATTTGCGACATGTTTAGCACAAGCCCTATTCATTGTACACATATAAAAATGGGCGTATACTGTCCCTTTCAATGTCTTATGGTGTTGTTAAGTGTAGCTCGAAAAGGTGGTATGCTGCATGTCAGCACTCTAAGGAACTTGTATTCTGTTTTACTATATTTAGCATATGTTTAAAAACATCTGAGTCATCTGAGCATCATATCTGTATCCTGTGCAATAGTTATTAATATTAATCATACAGGAGTTCTATTTCCAAATTCAAGATGAAGTGAATGGGAATCTCACATTGTTACATGCTCCTAAGCCTAATGAAGCTGTTATTTGTAGATCAGCTGTACGCTGGGAATTACACATCAACCTCAATCTGATTGTAACACTATTATAATTCAGTGCAAATTTATGCAACTTACCATTGTTAAAAATATACCAAATTCTCTATCCATATCAACAACATCTCCGTCTGTGAATATAAATTGTGACTTCTTGCTCTTCTTGCACTGCAGTACAATGTAAATCTGCTGAGCAGCCACTGACAGAACAGGCAGCTCAATACGATTAAACTCATCAAAGCAGCCCCATGCACCAGATTGTGCTAGACCTGTCCCAAACAGAACAAAGACTACAGTTAGCAGTTAATGCAGATTTGTACTATTCTCTCACAAGTTATCATGCACACTTTAGATCACAGCTAATATATAATTATTTTTGCATTTTTTAAAAGTAAAGACCTAAGCAGTCCAGGTTGATTATGGGGCCATCTATATGTGACATAATACTATAAAACTGATTAATATATAAACATATTGGGACAAAGAGGTGACAGCTAATAAAAGACAAAGACCTTGATATATTGCAAAGATTAAACCAAAGATATACAAAAGTCATTCAAAGATATCCCAAAGCCAATTCAAAATAGTTTTTTCTGAAGCAATCTAATGATTAACGCATAGAGTAATTAATGCGGGGTGATAACCTGAACTGGATTACTGGCTGCTTAGGTGGAGTATACAGTATATTATAAGAAGGTTCAGACAAACACTGATTCACTATTAAAATCCACTGTTAAGTCCAAAGTTAAGTCCGCTAAAGCTTTGGACCTTTGTTTTTTACTGTTCTATTTTAATTATTGGACAAACACCTAAGCCTATCTGCTGTACAGAGTAGGTTTAAACAGGATATTGCATTTTTCAGCATAGGTCAAAATTTTTGAATACTCTCCACCGAATAAACAAACCATTACTTTCACCATAAGACCTCAGAGTGCGGATTCCTCCTTTGTTGTGAAATAATATGGGGGGTACTAGGCATTCCTGGTGCATCCCTCTAGATAGGGTATTTAGATTTTATAATGAAGTTACTGGTAGCATGCCAAGTGGAAGAGACCAATATGTTAGGCATCTCAAACCTATTCAGTGCAATTTTTTTATAAAATAAAGTCCTTGAAGAGCCAATGTGGTGAATAAATCACCTGTAAAGATGCTAACGGAACACAGCACATCACTCCATAAAACAGAGATTGTGTATAATTTGCATCTGTTTTAAAATCTATTAAACAAAAAAACATTTAAAAACTGTATGACTAAGATGGCAAACCAGGGATAGTAAAATGCATTCAAACCAAGGGAATCTCAGTAAAAGCATCTATTTGAGGATTATTTTTATTGCAACATGACCTTGAACAGAATCTTTTTGCTGTTCTAAAGGAAATGCTTCACTTAAGCTTTTAGTATTTCATTCTCCAGGAGCACTACATTTTTCTTGCATTAGGATTCAGACTACATCCAATTAGAAATGATTGCAGATGGTTGTTAACTCCTTAATAACGTTGCAGCTAATGTTGCTTTTATAGGAAATGTTTCCCATTACTACTGGGACAATAATGGTTCAGCCTGTGTACTATAAGTCATATGACTTCAAAATATGGTTGAAGAAATTAATGCATATTTTACAAAGAAAAAGGTCACCAAAGAATTAGACATTCATAATTATTTAACAGTACTATTTGCCTTCATTTCAAAGTATTTTTTCTCAAGAATTACAGTGACCCTAAACACAGGTATATTGTGATATTAGATTTATTATTTGATGCTTCTATAAAGCAGGGTCTCATATTAAACTTCTGTACTTTATTGAAAGAAAAAACTCATAAAACTTACCTTATGTAAGGCCTTGTATATTTCAGTGTAATAATGCACAATGCATTTTTCATAGAGGAATTATAGCATGTGTGTATATTTTAGGAAACCAAGATCCATCAATTTAAATTAAATTAATTACATTTCTGCTTGATGTGTGACTAGTCAGCAATTAATTTACATGTACAAAATAAAGGAAAGACCTCGCACTACCACTTTGTGTATAGGGTGCTCAATGTGTAATAAACATACAAATCTTAACTTTACTCCAGAAAACACATATCAGTAGCTGGCACACCTACTATGATAAAAGAACTAATCTTTATTATAACTTTGACTAAAAACACTGTGTTTTTAGTCAAAGTTATAATAAAGATTAGTTCTTTTATCATAGTAGGTGTGCCAGCTACTGATATGTGTTTTCTGGAGTAAAGTTAACAATTAATTTACATATGACAGACTGGCTGCATTTTTATGTAGCAATGTAGTATGTAAATCTTAAACACTGCCAAAACAAATTCACTCGGGGCTGCCCAATTTGTTAGTGCCAAATTTCTTTTAACCTGGGTTGCCAATATGTTAGTGCCCAATTATTTTTAACCTGGGCAGGTGGTCCTCCTGTAAAAAGCAGTTCTAGCCATTAAAGGACCATTGTAGCTCAATCTACGAGGTTTTCCTTGGATAACAAACTGGCAACTCACTGGCAAACTGGCAACCCACAGTGAAGTTGGCTTTTCTTTTTCTTTTCTTGTTCACCTTTGAGCTAACTTTTGGTATGACATAAACAGTAATATCCTGAGACAATTTGAAACTGGTCTTCATTTTTCATTATCTGTAGGTTTTCAAATTTCAGTTTTTGTTCAGCTGCTCTGCAGTTTGGAATTTAAGCAGCTACAGTACATTTAAGAGTTAAAATTACCCTAGCAACCAGGAAGTGGTTTGAAAAAGATACGGGAATATAAATAGTAGAGGACCTGAATAGAAAAAAATAAGTTATAAAAAGTAACAATAATTATAAAACTGTAGCCTCACAGAGCAATAGCTTTTGGCTGCTGGGGTCAGTTACTCCCATTTAAAAACTGCAAAGAATTAAAAAAAGAAGCAAAATAATTCAAAAACCTAGCTACCTAACTCAATTATTATCATTTGGTAATTAAAGAGATAAGCTGGCTACCTGCCCCTTGCACAGATATTTCTGTGGAGGATAGACTACATTACCAGGATTTCTTTTCTGAAGCACTTGCTTCCGCTGGCAGTGGCCTGAGTTCAATAATGTTTATTGACAAAGATAAAAACTTTGTTGTGTTTAGAGGAAACATATTTTATATGGTTGAGCAGACCCAAAATGAGAATAATATTATAGAATATTACCTCCTCTCTCCCGTCTCCTGTAGGGATGTAGCGAACCTAAAAAAAAAAGTTCGCAAACTTACGCCAAAACCCGCGAATATTCGCGAACTTTGCGAACCCCATAGACTTCAATGGGAAGGCGAACTTTAAAACCTAGAAAAGTCATTTCTGGCCAGAAAAATAATTTTAAAGTTGTTTAAAGGGTGCCACGACCTGGACAGTGGCATGCAGGAGGGGGATCAAGGGCAAAAAATACTTTGTTGGCACAGCGTTGCGCAAAAAACGCAAGCTATTCTAGCGAAAATACACGGCTTTTTTGCTATGTCGCGCTAAACACCATGAAAACGGGATTTGCGGAAAAACGCCATGTGTGACTTGTGCGGCGTATTGTACAATACTTTTGCGACGATAGAAAATGCGGCGGAAAACGCTGCGTGAACCCAAACTGCGAACATACGCTGAAAGTTCGCAAACATACGCGTTCGCGAACACCCGATGTTCGCGCGAATTCGTTCGCGCCGGTGGGATGGCACACGCAGCGACGCGATTTCAGGAAATCGCGCCGCCGCGTGTGCCATCCCGCCAGCGACTTACATGTTCGCCGGTGGGATGGCGGGTCATGGCAACTCGGGGAGATTAGTCACCCGCGAACATGGAGTTTTGTCGCGGGCGACTAATTTCCCGGTGTGCCAGAGGCCTTAGCAAGAATTCTCCAGTGTATTCTACCTTCTGGCTGTGGACCAGGAGGAAGAATATATCCCTAACTTTGTTTAGCAAAATAAGTTAGAAAAAAATCAAATCTTCTTCCTGTCTTTCTCTACAGTAGTGTTCACATAGTTAACATTTCTGAGTTTCTTGGTTAGTACATTATTGTGAAAGTGAAGGTGTGCTTTAGTGCCAGGTAACATGGAAAGGTTACATGATTGCTAATTGTGCAGAAGTACAACACCTAATTGTATGTAAGGCACTCTGGATAAAGTGGGCAAGTTCTAGTGCACTCAACAATCATATGCATAGATATGGTACTTTAGGGTATTGAACCTATCAACATTATGCTCATCTTATCTACATTAAAAAAACATGTACACTTCAAAAACAGGTCTGGGTCCTAGGAGAACCAAAGAAGGTTTTGTTCACACAATTGAAAATATATCATCCCTCACCTGTATATACTGCATTTCAAACCCACGTCTTTCTCTACAGACCAGCAAGGATAATCTGTCCTGAAATTAGGGACCCCAGGTGATATGAGGGCTTTTAATTACAATTATTAATCAAGTCAAACAAACAAACCTATTATTTGAACTCTATACACTAAATTTTATTTGCATCAGATATTTTGTTCTCTACTGCCATCTGCTGGTGCTGTCTTTATAGCTAATGTGAGAGCTAAGATTAAAGTCAGCATTTGGTGTGAATATGATTTTTGTGGATAAATTATTCAATGTTACTTTATCACTCTGTAAGAATGAGGCCTACCAAGCAATATGCATAGTCCTTTAAAAGGTAAATCATTAATGTAAATTAAACCTAAACCTCATTTCTGTTTGTATGTTTTATTATTTTTTTGTTATTTATTGCTGTTTGTGTTTAGATTTAAAAAGGTACAATACTTAGATTAGGCTTTAAGCTCTGTGTAGAGGTATTACATTAACTTTTATTCGTTTGGGCACCTAAAATGATGTTATTTTTCATTTTATGCCCTCAGTTTCGTCTAGGTGCACTTTGGTAACAAACACATATAACTATATATATATATATATATATATATATATATATATATATACTGTATATGCTTGTGGGTATACTGTGTGTGTGGTAGTTACTTACTTTTTGATCCAACCCTACTCACACCTACTGGGTAAGTTCCAGTACAGACCTTTAGAATAAATGCGGGTTATGCCATATGAGAGATGACTGGATAAAGGTTTTTGAAAGAGAGGTTATGTGACGATCAGCATCAGGTATTAGCATTGCAAACATCAGACAAGAACAGGTGAAACAACTGTAAGAAGTGTTCTCTGTTGCTCTGTTTTATAAGACAGTACCTTGCCACTTAGAAACTTACTTGGATTCTTATTCCACCTTAATCTGCAGCAAACTCTTTAAAGCACTCTACCTCAGAGACATTTTCCTGCAATTCTGAAGCCTTAATCTATTTGTCTTCACAGAGAATGTAATTTTAATAAACCACTGAGTAATCATGAACCATAAAAGCTTTTATGAAAGAGTAATACCCTGTACCACTTCTTTGCATCTGTGTCATTTTACAAGGTTTTACCATAGCAATTGTTTTAGTCCAAAATTCCAAAACCAGTACAGGAGTTGTAGTTTGCAGTATATGAGTAGTGTTTATTTCAGCTAGATATAACTTTAGTGGGATTTCATGCAAACTTTCCAATCCAAGTATGCAGAGTCCTGTCTCTACAGTTTGCTACAGGTATAGGATTTGTTATCTGGAAAACAGTTATCCATATAATGTAGCCTGCACTTAATCCTACCTAAATTGCATGTATCCATTTTGGTGGCAAAACAATCCTATTGCTTTTATTTAAACAATGTTTAAAGATTTTTAGAAGACTTAAGGTCTGGCGATCCAAATTACGTAAATATCCCTTATCTGGAAAAACCCATGTCCTAAGCATCCTGGATAAATGACCCTATACCTGTACTAAACATTTAAAATTTAATTCTAATTATCAAAATGGGAGCAACACCACTATCCTCTATACCACTATAGTTTAACTAGTGGAATCAATACATGCCTTTGTATATTCGACCAAGCCCTCTGTAGTCCATCTGGTCAGAGCAGTTGAATACCACCACATACTTCCCAAGACATTTGCCCATGTCCTTGGTGGTCTCTGTTTTTCCTGTGCCAGCAGGACCTGCTGGTGCTCCTCCCATGCTCATTCCCAAAGCTTGAGACAGTGTGATGTAACATCTGTTAAGGGCACAAGACCAAGATTACCTTAATAATTTTAGAATTCCAGTTCATATTTATGTAGTTTCAATAGTTTTAAAAAGGGGTTGAATAACCAAGTACAATTTCTCAAGTACAAAGTCTAAAGGGCCCAAGCAGACCTGAAATGTTGCTGCGTTCATGTCTTTTTTTGGAGTATAGAGCACTAATTTCACATGACATAATTTACTGAGTGTCTCAGTTTTTTGGATCTATGCTCTGGTCTATTTTCTGCAGGCAAAAATTAGAATAGTTGAAGGCACTCTAGGTTAAGATACACTTGCCCTTCAAATAATTTTACCAAATAGAAAATAGATATAGGTGCTAAGGTTTTAAACTCCCCCCAATAGAGGATTATATACACAATAACAGACCACATATTAACCTTGCAACCTAAAAAAAACATACAGTGGTGGTATTGCAGTTAGAAAATTTTATATAAGATTACTGTGTAACAACCATTCCGTATTCATAAAATATACACACAATATATCCCCCAGTATAAAAACAAATACATACAACCCAGCAATAAATAGAACAAAGATGAAGACAGATTCTCTGGATGAGAGAACACCCCAATGTTTTGGCTCCAACACCTTTGTCAAGGTAACTCTCTTGCAACATTGTTTAATTGGTGCATGTATAATAAAATAAAACCGATAGTGCTTTCAATAGTACCTACATTTACAAATACCCTTAACAGCACCTGCATTTGCTTTTATAGTGCAAACTGTTATATTTGGGTTTGCAACCAATTTAAATGTATTTTCAAGATGCATTTAGATAGAGAAAAATGCCCAGTGACTTTAATGCATTTGAAATGAGAAAAAAAATGCACATTTTTCAGCAGTTTCACAAATTTTTCAGCAAAGCGAAAGACAGTTTTGTTCATTACTACTATTGTCTACTTTTGTAGCTGTGACAAGTGGCAGTGTGTCATTGCCTTTACGTCTGTACAAGTTATTTAGTTTTGGTACCGGTTTGGTGTTAATACATAATACATGCTTCTTTGTTGCTCTTCATATCTGTCTGGTTCCTGGTTCTCTGTGCTGCTCACAAATCAGTGAACCACGACGCAGAAAAATTGTGAGGAAAAAGTCAGTAAAAAGCAGCTTTAACTGTGATTAATAAGGACAAAACTTATTGTCTTTATGAAGGAATTAATTTCATATAAAAATAAGTTCCCCATTTGTTTTAATTCTACCATGTACACATACAATAAATGTATAAAATGTACATTAAAATGATATGAATACAAAATTACATAAAAGTGCTTTCACATGGGGGTAGCACAGATGGTATGTAGGATTTCCCTAAATTTATAAATATCACTTACTGTACCTGTCAGTCAGTGGGGTAATGACCAGCCTGTCAGTACAGCCCAAGTATTCATTGCAATAACTGAATTCCACATCTGTGATCTGAATGATACATTTGTCTATATCTTCAATAAAGTAAAATCTGGACTGTTTTTGCCATTCAAAGTCTGATGCAGATTTTATATTCATTCGAACCTGTAAATCAAAACAGTACATTTCATGTTGCAGTACTGAGAGGAGCCAGCAGAAGACATATACCAAATCTAATATGCATGGCATGTTTGTTTGCTAGTTGTAAACTCCTTTGTTTACTGGATTATAACTACATAGTACAGGTATGGGATCCCTTATCTGGAAACCAGTTATCCAGAAAGCTCCGAATTACGGAAAGCCCATCATCCATAGACTTCATTTTAATCAAATAATTCAGAATTTTAAAAATGATTTTCTTTTTCTCTGTAGTAATAAAACAGTACTGTGCAATTGATCCCAACTAAGACATAAATAATCATTACTGAATGCAAAACAATCCTGTTGGATTTAATTAATGTTTTATTAATATTTTAGACTTAAGGTATGGAGATCCAAATTACGGAATGACCCCTTATCCGGAATACCCTTGGCCCCGAGCATTCTGGAAAACAAGTCCTATACCTGTATGTTTAACAGTGTTTCTTTTATTAATGTATGAGAACTAGAGATGTAGCGAACTGTTCGCCAGAGAACTGATTCGCACGAAAATCAGGTGTTCGCAAGTTCGCAAGTTCGCGAACTTTTAGCGATGTTCGCAATTTTGGGTTCGCCTTAGCTGGAGCCAAATTTTGACCTCTCACCCCAGAGCCAGCGGATACATGGCAGCCAATCAGGGAGCTCTCCCTCCTGGACCAGCCCCAGACCACTCCCTTCCATATATAAACCGAAGCCCAGCAGCCATTTTACATTCTGCCTGTGTGTGCTTGATGAGTTAGCATAGGGAGAGAGCTGTGCAGGGGTTTGAGGGAGAGTTTAGGTAGCTTTGCTGACTAGTAATCTACTTTCTACTGCTCTGTATGTAGCTGCTGGGGACAGCTGTCCTGCTGATCTCATCTGCTGTAACCCAATAGTCCTTGTAAGGACTGCTTTTATTTTCTGATTACTGATTACAACAATGTATTTTTCAGAGAAATGTTTTCCCTTGATCCCCCTCCTGCATGCCACTGTCCAGGTCGTGGCACCCTTTAAACAACTTTAAAATCAGTTTTCAGGCCATAAATGGCTTTTCTAGGTTTCAAAGTTCGCCTTCTCATTGAAGTCTATGGGGTTCGCAAAGTTCGCAAAAGTTCGCACTTTTTGGCAGAAGTTCGCAAACGGGTTCGCGAACTTTTTTTGTGAGGTTCGCTACATCCCTAATGAGAACAAGGGGCTTCAGTCTAGACACAATATCATATAATTCATAATATGTTTTCAGATGTGTTGGCCATGTGTGAGCACTTAATGTAACAGTAGCACCAATAAATGAAAATGTATTAAATAATTAATATATTAGGTACTATTGCCCTGCACTGGTAAAAGTTGTGTGTTTGTTTCAGAAACCCTATAGTTCATATAAACAAAGCTGCTGTGTAGCCATGGGGGCAGCCATTCAAGCTGGAAAAAAGGCACAGGTTACAAAGCAGATAAGCTGAGTAGATTCATTGCTATAGAGCTTATCTAGTATTTGCGATGTAACCTGTACCTTTTCTCCTTTTTCCAGCTTGAATGGCTGCCCCCGTGGCTACATGGCAGCTTTGTTTATATAAACTGTAGTAGAGTTTCTGAAACAAACACACAACTCTTACCAGTGCAGGGTAACAGAACATTATATTTTAATTCCATTTTATTCTACCACTTTAATGGTATATGTGTTATTATTTAAAATATCTGTACCAGATCATCAAAGATATCCTTCTGGTGAACATGAATGGTGATCAGAGTCTCGTACTTGGTTCTTTCCATCCTTGTCAGGTCACGAGTTGTCATATCAATCAGGTCATTTAGCAAATCCAGGAATTTCTGGTTAGTTGTTTGCATAACCTTTATAAAATGGCACATTAGAAAAAACAAATGTTAAATTCATGAACGCATAAACAGCCACCGTAGAAGAAATGCTCTAGAAAATAATATTGCTTTGTTTTTTCTTCAAGGGACAGTAAAGTAATATCTTCTTAAAGGAGAAGGAAAGGCAAAGTCACTTGGGGGTGCCAAAATGTTAGGCAAGGGACTTTAACCGCTTACCTTGTACCCCGGGCTGGTGCCCCTGTATGGGGTACCTGGAGTGCAGCGCTTCCTCCTTCCTGCTTCCATTTCCGAAAATGCCAGCGGTTGGCGCATGCGCAGTAGAGTGAAAAGCTGACTTTTCTGTTAAAGTTCGGCTTTTCACTCTACTGCGCATGCGCGCGCAGGGAACCAGGAAGGAGGAAGCGATCGCTGCTACCCCGGGCTGGTGCTGTTCTCTCCGAGCAGGGGCACCAGCCAGGGGTAAAAGGTAGGCGATTAAAGTCACTTGGGGGTGCCTAACATTTTGGCACCCCAAGTGACTTTGCCTTTCTTTCTCCTTTAAGCAAGTCCTCTAGCTTATTTATTTGAATTGGGGTTACCCTAGAAATTATGCTCCACTATAATATAAAACCGTTTCAAGCCGTATGCCATATGAAACAAATTTTCTGAGCTGAAGATACTATCACTTAATTTGTTTCAAATTAAGCTAGAAGTTATGGTAAAGTAGCTCGGAAAATACAGCATAATAACAAATGATTACATCAGGAGCAGGGCATTGGATACTGCTTCTTTATGAAGAACTGGCTATGGTTGTGAAACGTAGAGTTTATCCTTGGATGTCACAGATTTCACGCTTCACACATGGACATTTAACTGTTTCTAACTCGTTTGCATGCATCATTTCCTGCAAATAAGGCTTTAATGGGGGAATGTAATAAGTCCTAAATCGAAAAATAATTCTCACAATTAAGAAAAGAAATCGGAAATTCGCAGTGCAATATTCTTCATTCTTTACCTATTGACTTTTGCACAACAGGAAAACCACTAACTCACAGTGATGACACCCCTGCCCCTACCTAAACTAACAAACAAGATTCTTGTGACTACTAACAAGACTACTACAATACTCCTATAAACAAATACAACACTTGTTTTTTATATTAAATATATTTTTATATCCCTCACCAATCACTTTCTAACAGAATCAATCACTTTCCTACATTCTCCTAAGGACTGTTGCAAATCTGTAGATGCTGTAAAATGTAGATTTAATTTACAAGTAGATGACCACCTCTACTAACTATTCCTCCTTCCTAATCCCCCTTTTTCCTGCCTTAATTCTTTTGATCCTGTAACTGCCTCTGATGTCTCCAGGTTTCTCTTGCCATCACCACTCACAACTTGGTCACTTAATCCTATACCATCTTTTCTATTCAAACACTGGACTTTCGACTCCTCATGGGGACTCCTCTGGAACTTCAACATTCAATGAAATAAGCACTGTGTCAAGCATATCTTCCTAGACAATACTGCCAAATACTATCCCAACTCTTAGCTATGCCCACATTCTATGCCACCTAGGTTACTGCAACCTACTTACTGGTTTCCCTACTGCCTTCCTCTACTCACTAAAGTTTTTCTGCTACTAAATTCAGCTACTAGTATCTTATTTAATAGAGTACAGACCCCTCCACTGCTGAAGTCCTAATCATGGTTACCCATTAAGCCAGTGATCCCCAACCAGTGGCTCTGAGCAACATGTTGCTCACCAGTACCTTGGATGTTGCTCCCAGGGGCCTCAAACAGGTGCTTATTTTTAAATTCCTGGCTTTTGGGCAAGTTTTGGTTGCGTAAAAACCAGCAGATGTACTGCCAAATACATAGGGTAGATTCATGTAGGCTGCCAGTCCACATAGGGGCTACCAAATAACCAATTAGAGCACCTATTTGTAACCCTGGGAACCTTTTACATGCTTGTGTTGCTCTCCAACTCCAACAACAATGACTTCTTCTAAAGATTTTAAGCACTTCATTTCTCTGCTCGAAACTTGTGTCCTCACACATATCTGGCTGACTCCTCAGTTCATCTTAAAGCCAGCATCTGCTCACACCACCCACTACTACTGCTGTTTTCCAGTATAAATCTTTCTGCCTGGCTGCTCCTTATATGTTGATTGCAATCCCTGAATTCCCTGAACCTGCCCTCAGTCTCTAATAAATAAATAAAAAACTAACTTTGGAGCACTCGCATAACATGTGACCTAGAATGTGTAGTCATTTATTAAAAGATCCATATTGAAAAAGCATGAATGAATAAAAATGCAAAAAGAAAACAAAAACCTAAAATTTTAACTTAAAAACCCTCTAAAACCACAAATTAAATAAACGTGACCATGACAGCTTTTGATGGTGTATTTTTACATTTCTGGTTTTCGTGGTTTTGAAGCATAATAAATTATTTAATAATTATTATAATAATTTATTTATAATAATTATTATTTATAAATTGTTTTTCACATTAAAACAATCGAGTTTTGGCACAAAAAATACAAATCACGGAATATAAAAATACGAACATTAGTAAATGCACCATATAGTGTTTAATCTTGGAAATAACTGTACTTTGTATATGTTCATATATTAACATAGTAAGTTAGGTTGAAAAAAGACGTACGTCCATCATGTTCAACCATAATGCCTATATATAACCTGCCTAACTTCTAGCTGAGCCAGAGGAAGGCAAAAAACCCCATCTGAAGCCTCTCTAATTTGCTGCAGAGGGGAAAAAAATTCCTTCCTGACTCCAAGATGGCAATCGGACCAGTCCCTGGATCAACTTGTACTAAGAGATATCTTCCATAACCCTGTATTCCCTCACTTGCTAAGAAGCCATCCAACCCCTTCTTAAAGCTATATAATGTATCAGCCAGCACAACTGATTCGGGGAGGGAATTCCACAACTTCACAGCTCTCACAGTAAAAAATCCTTTCCGAATATTTAAACGGAACCTCCCTTTTTCTAAACGGAGTGGGTGCCCTCGTGTCCGTTGGAAGGACCAACTGGTAAATAAAGCATTAGAGAGGTTATTATATGATCCCCTTATATATTTATACATAGTTATCATGTCACCTCTTAAGCGCCTCTTCTCCAGTGTAAACAGACCCAACGTGGCCAGTCTTTCTTCATAACTGAGACTTTTCATACCCTTTACCAACTTAGTTGCCCTTCTCTGGACCCTCTCTAATTCAATAATGTTTAAGCACTGGAGACCAAAACTGAACAGCATATTCTAGATGGAGCCTTACCAGCACTCTGTAAAGGGGAAGAAAAACACCCTCCTCCCGTGGACCTATACCCCTTTTAATACAGCTAAAATCTTGTTTGCCCTTGCAGCTGCTTCCTGGCATTGCTTCCTACAGCCACGTTTATTATCTATAAGGACTCCAAGGTCCTTCTCCATTATGGATTTGCCTAGTGCAGTCCCATTAAGGGTATAAGTGGCTTGCATATTTTTACATCCCAGGTGCATGACCTTACATTTATCCACATTAAATCTCATCTGCCATTTAGCTGCCCAGATTGCCAGTTGGTCAAGATCCTGCTGCAAGGATGCCACATCCTGGATAGAATTGACTGGTCTGCAGAGTTTTGTGTCATCTGCAAACACTGATACATTGCTTATAATACCCTCCCCTAAGTCATTTATGAACAAGTTAAACAAAAGTGGACCCAGTACAGAACCCTGAGGGACCCCACTGAGAACCTTACTCCAAGTAGAGAATGTAACATTAACAATCACCCTCTGTACCCAATCCTGTAGCCAGTTTTCCATCCATGTGCAAACGACTTCACTAAGACCAATAGACCTTAGTTTAGAAAGCAGTCGTTTGTGGGGAACGGTATCAAATGCTTTGGCAAAATCCAAATAGATTAAATCTACTGCATCCCCACTGTCCAGCTTCTTACTTACTGGTTAAGTGGTTCTGGTGGAACTGGTTAAGCACATCTGCCTTTTCTGTATCCGCTGTAACCATATTGTTATTATAACTCAATGGTGCCACACCCTCAACCTGCATCTTTTTACTATTAATATACTTAAAAAACTTTAAGCCTTCCGGATTGCTGTTTTACAACACTTGTTATAGTGTTTATATTCATTAAACAGAGCTACTGTCCCCTCTGACTTATTTTTAAATTCTTTGAATTTATATTAACCTTTCATTGTCCTTTAACACTTCTACTTTTTTTTATTAATGGAATAAATTGAGAACAGTAATGATTTAATATAATTTTAAATGACAACCATTTCTGCTCTGTGTTTTTATCAGAAAACATAATGCCCCAATCTATGCCCTGAAGTGCTGCCCTTATGGGGGTAAAATTAGCTTTTCTAAAATTCAGGGTATTTGTTGCCCCAGTGTAAAATTGTTTCCTGCACCAACAACCAACATCAAATACATTATGGTCACTGTTACCCAGGGGTTCAACCACTTGCACATTTCTTATACATTCTGGGTCATTAGAGATCACTAGATCCAATATAGCATGGTTCCTGGTTGGCTCCTCAACAACCTGTGACATAAAGTTGTCATGCAGCAAATTTATAAACTTGTTCCCATTTACTGTCCTGGCAGTACTATTGCTCCAGTCAATATCAGGATAATTAAAATTCCCCATTATTATCACTTGCCCCAAACTAGCAGCCTTTTCTATTTGCAACAGGAGCTGAGCCTCCTCCTCTTCGCTTACATTTGGGGGTCTATAGCATACCCCTACAATTAATTTGGTAGATTTTTTACTATCTGTGAGAAGCTCAACCCATAAGGATTCAGCTCCTTCTGTTACCCCCATCACTTCCTCCTTAATATTTGCTTTTAATTCCTGCTTAGCGAACAGACACACTCCTCCTCCTTTTCTATTGCCCCTGTCCCTCTGAAACAATATTAACTGCTCAGTCATGCAACTCCTTCAACCAAGTTTCAGCAATGCCAATCACATCATATTTCCGCTCCAACGCTAGTACCTCCAGCTCTCCCATTTTACCAATATTGTATTGAGTTCTGTTCCAATAATGTCTATTCTAATGTACAGCGCTGTGTGCACAAGTGGCTCTGTTTAAATAAAAATATGTATACATACATATGTATATAGTACACAGTGTACAGTAAGGATTTATTTTTGAATCACAAACAGGCTATGTGCATATAACTTGATGAATTTTATTAATTCATCCTCCCTTTCTTTTAACAGTGTGATTTCCAACACTACCTTTCTGTCTGTTTTTGCCATATTTAGAGCCTCTTCTGCATCTCTTGTCCAGATCATTTGAATTCCAAGAAGGCCAATTTGCGCAGGATACATTGTCTGGAAGTCATAAAGCTTGAATCCAGAATCACTTATTGCAATGGAAGCCTGTCTGATTATGGTATGAAGAGTCTTTTTAACTCCATTAAGCAGAAGTCCAAGCCACACCTCCACATTTCCCTAAATTGAGAAATACACTTCTTAAAAACCAAAAGAAACAAGGAAAGAAATAAAGAAATCAAAGAAGCCACATCACCCTTTATTAACAGTCTATGTTCGCCATACTGTCATTTTACCTGAGCATTTACTGGTTCAATGAGGTTGACCTTTTCCCCTTCTTGAGATTCAAAATATAAAATCTGGTCATAATTCTTTTCATGGAATCCCACCCTGTTAACATTGTCAAACAAACTTAAAAGATGTGCCTGAAACAAGAAAATGAAAAAAAAAATGAATGTAATTAATGCTTGATTACAGATATTTTACAGTTGATTTACTGACATGGGTGCTAAACTACACAAGTGCTGTTGTCTGCAGAGGTTAACTAGAATTTAGATTATTATAGTCTACTTAATGGTAGAAAATTAAAGCAAAGAACTGACTGGTTTTTATGCACAACAATACTTGTGCCATTTAGCATTTATATTAGTAAATCAGCCTATATGTCTATTAGTAACTTTAATGATTGTGTAAACAAATCAAATAAGCAAAAATATCAGTGCAATATGCAGATAGTGGAAAGAAATATAAATTTTCAACCTGTTAAAATTATAACTTATTTATTTACCCTATACAAATACCTGTTAAATCTAATTATAAAGTAAGCCATTGAATATTTTATTGTGAGCATTTAACATGCAGCATTTCCAACAACATTTCAATGAATCAGCCACTGGATCAATCTTTACATCTGCTGTGCAATCTTATTTTAGCCTATAATTACTGCCGCAATTAACTTCAACTCTTATCAATCAAATTAAATTTTGTTCAACAACTAAATTCATGAACAAGCCATTTTTTGCCATTATTTATGAATTATAAATGCTTCTCAGGTCAATGCTAATAAATATGCAACAGACATATATTACAATATGTAACATTAACTAGAAGTCTAATGGCAGGGAACACTGGTAATGTCAAAAGTGTGGGTTCACCAGCTTATGTGAACTTCAACTCCCAGTACTGCACTAAAACTGTATGTACATTTAGTCTTAGGCAAAATGGCCCCAAAACCTTCTCAATGACATTCAAATTAATATGATATACATAACTGAAGTTAAAATATACCCAGTACATAAACTTACAACTCACTAATGAAACATGAGCATCATTTTTTTTCTTAACAAAACCTCCTCACATTTTACCCAATGGCAACCCAAACTGCATAAATGGAGGGGTGGTTTTTGGAGAAGGTATCTCTATGATCCCAGAGTGCTTAAAGTTACTTCAGAGACAGAGAGGTGAAGATGTCATCTTAAAACTTGCACACTCAACAGTATATACTATACTGCATATCCTCAATACATGTTATTAGATTGTACCTGAATTGTGTGTGAATCAGACGCTTGTCCAAGAATTTCCAGGAGAGCTGGATCAGATACAAAGAAAAACCGGGGAAATACTAAGCGCTTCTTCTCCAAGTACCCAGTAAGTGATTTCTGACACATTTCTAATTGTTCTAGAAGATGCGGTAGTAGTTGTGCTAAAGTTTCATCTCCAACACAGCATTGTACTATATTTGGTGTCTCGTGTGCTCGCTGCATTATCTTCTGCCAAGACTTGTCAATATTCTGGAACCTTTTAGCCTCCTAAAATAATGTGATAAATGCATATTCAACATAAGGCATATTTCCTAAAGTCCGCCCCATTTTGCAATAGTGCAGAAAAGGGATCCCATACATGTAGTGCATTAGAATAAAGCTATCATTTTGCATTGTTATTTTACCCATTTAAAACCATAAAAAAATTTACTTTTTACTTTTTAAGGGTAGGTGAACTACCCTTTTAATAGTTGTGCAAGTTCACAATGGTATATAATCTTGAAACACTCCATTATATCCTAGTGCAAAATACATTATATTCAGGTAGAAAATAAAAAATGTGTCCCTCTTGCAACAGTCAGGAGCAACAGACCTATTTTAAACTAAATTTATTTTATTACTTATATAAAAGAAAATGTATGGAGTTAGTATTTGTAAGTGGATTATCTCTTCCAGATACAAGCATTATCTATCATATAGACAGGAAAATATGTTATAACATAGGCATAAAAATAACAATACAATCCATGCTGTTCTTTTGAAACCTATGAAGAATTCCTTAAATGAAGCAAGTTATATATTAAAGGACATGTAAACCCCACACACAAAATGTAATCAGTGAACAGCCTCTTTGAAATCTTTCCATAGCTGCCACACTGGTTGTCCAGAGGTTAATAGTAAGGCTGCAACATTTCCTTAATCACTTGGATTTCCTTCTCCTCCTGTAACCCACTCGGTCCCCTCCCTCGGGAATTTGCTTTGATTCCTGGCTTGCCATACATGCTCAGTTTGTTCTAAACTCAGATTACTAAACACACCCACCAGTCTAGCAACCAGTAAAGAGATGGCATTGCTGGTTCCCATAGAAACTCAGCTCTAGCTGTCTGCTTCAATTTTTTTCTCCTGAGCTCAGCTTTACCATTACAGTGCTCAAACAAAGCAGAACTTTTATCAAAGACAGTTCTGCCTGTGTGAGCCTGTATTCTTGATGAAATGTATGCTGAATAAGGGTCTGTGTGTGTATGCTGCTTGCAGATTAAAATGTGACTGATTATGCATCAGAGGAAAAATGGCCATCGGGAGAAAGCTGCTATTTGCTTTAGGAAAATGTGATGGTGCTAGCAAGCAGAGGGGATATAAGCAGTGCAAAAGATGCCCTTTGGATGGGGGAAATGTGCCCAACTGATATACATTGTAGGCAAATGTAGGCTTTACATGTCCTTTAACCACTGCTGTTCTGTGCACACAATAAATGACCCGTTTTGTATTACTGGGCTACTTTACGCAAAAACTATTTTTTTTTTTTGCACATTTATAGACAATGTTATTCTAAGCAACTTTCTAATTACTTAAACATTTTTTTAAAATGTAAAATTTGTAAACATAATTGCAGTTGAAAGCAGTGTTTGTTTTTGCCTTTCTATTCTCTGGGTCTGACTCTTAGGGAGGTGGCACATGGGGAGATTAGTCGTTTGCGATAAATCTTCGCTATTGCGGGTGAAGCCATCCCATACGCGTTGCTTCGATCTTCCGAAGTCTTCGAAGGCAATTTTGGAAAATCAAAGCAACATGTACACCATCCCACTGGTGATTTACATTCTTGCTGGGGTGGCATTTTGGGGAGATTAGTTGCCCTCGACAGCGAAGATTTATCGCGGGTGACTAATCTCAATGTGTGCCACCTCCCTTAACTGCTATGACACAGAGTTACTTGTAGCAAACTGGGGGTCAAAATACTTGAAAACACTTTTAAACACTGTAAGGGGCTGATTTATAAAAGTCCAAATTTCGGACTTCAAAAAGTATTTGATACAAAACTTTCGGATCGCATCATGATCATATGAAAATATCATGGTACGATCCTAAAGTTCTGAAATTTTTGTATCCGAACGATCGTAAAAGGCGCAAAACACTTTCTGACTTAGAATCTTCTGTGTATGTTTTTGGAACCCGGCTTCTGTGTATGTTTTTGGAAGCCTCCCATAGGACTCAATGGCACTCTGCAGCTCCATCCTGGCCCAAGGAAAGTCACGATACCGAAGCTTGAATGAATACGAAACTTTCATACTCATTGCGTCAAATACGAATTTGTCGCACAAATTGTCGCAAAGTACAAAAATACGTTTTTTTTCTATTCAGACTCATTCGTACTTTAATGAAAAAGCCCCTAAGTGTACCAACCTGAGGTAGTTGCTTTGCAATGTCCCCACCCACAAAGACTGCTTCCAGGTAAATCCACAGATTCTGTACTGTGAGCCAATTCTCGATAATCTCTGTCGTGTTGGATAATTTCTGCACCCACTGCTGTATGGTTGGTTTAAATGGTGCATTGTATCTGTTTCACAAGAGGAGTTTCATTAAAAGTTTTCTTAAAAGAAAATATATATTTTTATACTGCATAAAGGCACAAGTACTAAATACAACAGCTAAAAAGGCCTGACTTTATTGTTTCAAGGCTGATGTATGTGCCAAAATGTTTTCAATATCAGCATCAGTGCCATAATTCACACAAACACACATGAGAAGCAAAACAACCAATCATTGACAGACTTATCTGGGTAAAGTGGAGTGACCAATAATTAATAATTTTTGACAAATTTGTACTTTACTGAGGAAAGTCCTGGGCACAATTTAATATTTAATGGAAAATACATATTTCTAAGCACACTGATTTAAAGTTAAATTTAGCAACGTGTACCAGTATATAAAGAGCTGCAGGAAACAACAGCAATTTGAAAATCAACTAAGGCTTGAAATCAAACAGTATACTGTTTATTACTGATTTTGTTGATTTTGTGCATTTTCTAAATGTACAGTATATATATGAATTTTAGGGGTGATGCTGTACCCTGAATGAGCCATTGTTTAGTGCTATAGAACAATACTGCTTAGTGGGCAAAAATGTAAAGTGATCATTCATTCATAAATGCAAATACAAAAAGAAAAAATGTCCAAATAATAAACCATACTATCAAGCTTCACAATCTATGGAGAGAACAGATAAAATAAATCATAATTAGAAATAAGCTAATAAAATAATCATTTAATCTCAACATATTACATTCTGCCTCTTCCTGTCAGCTACCTATACCTACTCGTAGCTAGGAATAATACGTCTCTAGTTTGAGATTAATAAAAGAACAAAATGGAGGGTTTATGCAATAAGAATAAAGGATACTTGTAAAGCAGTTGTCAGTCAATCAAAACAGCTTGAACAATAGGCATGTCAATCACTTTAGTTATAATGAATGTTATAAATGCCCAGAAATTAATTTCATAAAGTAAATGTAAAATAATTCTTGTTTATGTGGTTGATCTTATGTTGGCCTTTTTTTACCATAATTTTAAACTTTTTTTTAAAGCATTAATCAGATCTGTGTATCAGAATCAGAGAGGTCACACAAGCTTCAGCATAGGAGTCAACGCACAAAATTTCCCAGCTGGCAGTAAACATGACATTGTTGCATTGCTCTGAGCAATATAACATGTTGAGAGCTTTACAATTTTTATTCTTTTGCTTTATTTTTAAAGCCAGTTCCCACAATAAAATAGATACTCTAGGTTTTTTTTTTCAGTCCTACAAAGTTCTGCAATGATTGATGAAATTTAACAACTCAACAATTAATTAAAAAAATGTAAATGTTACAAAAAGCATAATTGTCAAATTATAAAAAATAATCTGTTTAACAATTAAGAAGCCCATAAGTGCTACAGAAAAGCAAAAAACATAGTTTTTATGTTTTATGGCTGGTGGGGGAGAGACAAGAGAAGTAATATAACCATCTTATAATTGCAGGAGGCAAGAGTATGGGTTCATACCCGTACCATGAGAGTTGTTGTATGGTAATCAATGGCTCCTGCCTTAACATAAGAGAAGGGTGCATTTTAGAACTGTATTGTGAAGCTCCCTTTAGGGAGAAGGGCAGCAGTGCTATCGCAAAAAAGTCTTAGAAAGCCTGGCCAAATATATGTATTACCGTATATACTCGAGTATAAGCCGAGTTTTTCAGCACCCAAAATGTGCTGAAAAATTAACCCTCGGCTTATACTCGAGTCCCTACAGCTTGCACCCTCTGCTACCTGATTCCCTGTGTGCTCGTCTGCGTGCCTCTCCTTCCTGGCTACTTGCCCCGCCCCCGGCGTGACATCACACGCCTCATCGCATTAGACATGCCCACATCTATTCAGCACTGCTCCGTTAACTTTAAAACAGTGAGTTTTATGTGTTCCTTGCATTCCTCTTGTGGTGCTGCCGTCCCCAGTGTTTCTGCCTCCCCCTCTGCCTAACCTTCAATGTAAATGCTCCTCTTCATGTGTGGCACGTTCATGTGTTATTGTAGCTGCCCTGATGGGGGGGGGTGGAAGCTCCGGGAGGATGCGGGTCGGAGGAGGGGGCAGAGCCGGGAGAAAATTGAATGCAGAGAACAAATGTGCTTGAAGTTATATTCACTTTGTTGAAGGTTGAGGGTCAAGGCATAAACACTGAAAATGGATGGCAGCATCAGACGAAGGACTGATCATGGATGTGGGGGAGTTGGAAAGCTGGGGGGGGGGGCGAGTTGGAGTGCATAGGGAATACATAATGCTGAAAGTTATTAGTGAATTAAGCAGAGCTGAAAATCTGTGGCACAGATGGACAAAAAGGGGTCATTTTTTATAGGTAAAACTTCATAACTCCCTGAGGTGCTGGTGATGCTCTAAATGATTTAAACAGCCACCCTCCTCCACCCAGAGGGGTTGCCTGGGCGAGCACTAAGTTTCATACATGTAAGCATTTAAAACCATGTGCTAATAAGCCTCCATTTATAATTGTGGGTTATGTATGTACTGGTATGTGCTATGCACTTATCTCATCTCAAACTAAAAGATTAGAACTGTTCAGGGCCAAAATGTAGCATGGGATGGGAAATACTGTGGCTTTCATGAAATGCTGGGGTTCAGTCACTGTTATAACATGCAGGTGCTATAGATGGGAGCCAGTGTGTTTGTCTTAAACCATTAGTGTACTTGCAACTAATGTCATTTCCCACCATAGGCTTATACTCGAGTCAATAGGTTTTTCCAGTTTTCTTAGGTAAAATTAGGTACCTCGGCTTATATTCGGGTCGGCTTATACTCGAGTATATACGGTACTTCTGAAACAAATCTTTTATCATATTTATTCACATATTTGTAGAATTTAAAGAATAAAGTCACACTTTTCCTACCTATTGCTCATAATAGAGCCTAGTATCATCAAACTATCTTCCATTAAAGCAATTTTCTCTGAAGTGTCTGATCCTTTCAGAAGAAGTTCTCCTCTTGATTTAAACTGGGTAAAAGTGAAACAGTGAGCACTCCATTCACTGATAACACTCTTCAGTTTCGCTTCAATATCTTTTTCCTTGACTGCGCTGATGCATATATCCTGAAAAAGAAGAATTCACACTCACTTATGGAAAAAATACTGCATCTTAATAATAATACAAAAATCTCCAACATGTAGGTGGCCTTTCTATGTGCCTTTCTATACAGGACTCGGCCACCTAATTAAGTCTATACTGGGACACCCACCCACACACTGTCTGTAGTCGCAAACCACTGCTTATATAGCTATTCTTTTTGACCCTTTGCTCTCGATTGCTTATAACTTATCTACATGTCTTACGGCCTAGTGTCCATTACATAGCTAAATGGGGCCAAACGATCAAATTATAACGATGGCTATAGGCAAAGTCGGTCCAGGGACCGCATCAACAAGCCGATGCGGTCCCCGATCCGACTAGATTTTTTAACCTGCCGATCGATATCTGACTGATTTCAGGCCAGATATCGGTTGGGCAGGCCCGTCAGTAGTGCCCATACATGGGCCGATTAGCTAGAATCGGCCCGTGTATGGGGACCTTTATTGCAATGTACCCTGTCTTCTATATAAATGAAAATAGAAACATAAGTTACAAAAAAAAGTTAGCACTATAAATTGTTGTTCTAGCTATGCAGCTCCTATTTTGGTAGTTAAGGGGGTTTGTGCAGGGTCTTCAAAATAAGTTATATTTTCCTTTTTACCAAAGGACATCTTTTTTGTTATTTTATTTCAATATATAGACACATTTATCTGTATGTATATATAGAATGATACAATTTGAATGATATTTAATGGAAAAACATGCACGATATTAATGTTTCAAGAACTCAGACTTACTGCTTTGCCTTCACCAAATTCCAAACAATTTACACCAGTCTAAGCCAGTCTAAGACACTGAAGTCAATGAGACAAATTCAGGTAGCAAAAATCATTGTGGAGTGAAAAGATGTAAGAGAAGAAAAATTCTGTATAAAAAGTACACAGACTGCCGCTTCGTTCAAGCTTACTCTTCCTTTTACATCAGAATTTCACCCAGAGCAAAATATGATAATGAAAGTTCTACAAGGATTTGAATGATTTTGCACTTTAGAAATATAAATATTTTAGTTAACAATGCTAAAATGCATGATATCAGGACACCAAAATAAAAACTGTAGAAACATTTCCTCTCCTATCTATTCACCAAACAGGAGAATAGAAGTTGTATCCTAAAAAACATTGCATAAAAAAGAACATAAATTTGCATTTTGCAATGTAATATTTCTCATTTCACACACTGCACAATGTTTTTTTTTCTACTGATCGCTAAATACATTTGTTGGTTTGCAGAACCAAATACAGATAATGGTAAAATGTTTGTGCATAATTGGGGGGATATAATATAGGTCGCTTAAGGGAAGAAATGGTTGCAATGGTACAAAAATGTCACACTGCAAAAATTTTATTTTGAAGTGAAAGTACCATTTGCAAACCCTCTGCATTCCTTGCAACACTAGGATAGCGATTGAAAACTTCTTAATGAAAATTTAGTTTTGAGCTAAAATTTACGCCATCTTCAAGCACATCTTTAAAATTCGCAATTAGCAATTAAAATTTGCAATGCAAATGAAAAATATTACATTGTGAAGTTGTGAATTACATTCACCCAAATTACTTATTACAGTCCCCCATTAAACTGTAAGCTTCTACCTGAAACTCACTACCTGTGTTGAAACCGTACCCGCGCTAATTAAATAAATTCAAAAAAGAAGGAGAGAAAAAAAAAAAAGGGGAAAAATCACCAGAGTGTAAATTAATTAATTACTAAGTGATCACAGTGCAGCCATCCTCCAACTAATCCCTAATACTTCTAAACAGTGAATAACTACAGAGTTGGCGCTCACAAAACACCCGTGTCTGTTGAGATTAATCAATTAATCTTTATTAAAAAGTGTTACAATAATCAGTGTATCAAAATCAAAAGGTGCACTTGATACACTGATTATTGTAACACTTTTTAATAAAGATTAATTGATTAATTAATCAGTGTTTTGTGAGCGCCAACTCTGTAGTTATTCACTGAAACTCACTACCTACTTGATTTTCCGTACTGTGTTTTGCAAACGCTAAAAAGTTCCTGTATGATAGGTTTCAAAATAGTTTCTTTGGAACAGTATATATCCTAAGATTAATAACTGTAAAAAAGTTGTTTGACATTTTCTTTATCCATTCATATAACCTATTAACATATTACAGAAACATTAATAATTAAGGCAAAAACAAAAAACAATGTACACAAGTTGGTAGGTTACCTGTCATTTAAAATGATATTAAATCATTACTGTTCTCAATTTATTCCATTAATAAGAAAAAGTAGAAGTGTTAAGAATCACCCTATGTTGCTTAACTCTGAGGTAAAGGAGTTAATAGGGGAAAAAAAAGGAAAGCTTTTAAGAAATATAAGCCAGAGGGTTAGTAGCTGACAGTAGCTGCATTTAATGAATATAAACACTATAACAAGTGTTGTAAAACAGCAATCCGGAAGGCTAAGATAGAAAATGAGGAGCGCATTGCGGCAGAGGCCAAAACTAAGCCCAAAAAGTTTTTACGTATATTAATAATAAAAAGATGCTGGTTGAGGGTGTGGCCCCATTGAGTTATAGTAACAATATGGTTACAGCGGATACAGAAATGGCAGATGTGCTTGCAAGTTCTTTTCTTCTGTGTATACAGTAGAGGAGCCAGAGCCTCAGCTCCAACTACGCAGTGGTTAACACAGGATATGGTGCTTAAAGGGTTACACAAGATAAATGTGAACAAAGCACCTGGGCCAGATAGAATACACCCTCGGGTACTGAGAGAGCTAGGGTCAGATTTACAGTGGCCTTTGTTTCTGATATTCTCAGACTCTCTTTCATCAGGTATGGTACCTAGGGATTGGAAGAAGTCGAATGTCATTCCTATATTTAAAAAGGGAGTAAGATCTCAGCCTGGCAATTATAGGCCTGTAAGTTTGACATCCGTGGTGGGCAAGTTATTTGAAGGCTTGTTAAGGGATCACATACTAAATTATGTACTGGAGAATGGCATTATGAGCAGTAATCAGCACGGCTTTATGAAGGACAGGTCATGTCAGACCAATTGAATTGCTTTTTATGATAAGGTGAGTAAGAAGCTGGACAGTGGGGATGCAGTAGATGTAATCTATTTGGATTTTGCCAAAGCATTTGATACCGTTCCCCACAAACGACTGCTTTCTAAACTAAGGTC
The DNA here is from genome assembly GCF_000004195.4 of Xenopus tropicalis. Lineage (NCBI taxonomy): Eukaryota > Metazoa > Chordata > Amphibia > Anura > Pipidae > Xenopus > Xenopus tropicalis. The sequence continues at coordinate 76,325,914 of NC_030682.2, read as the reverse complement.
TATTGGTCTTAGTGAAGATGTTTGCACATGGATAGAAAACTGGCTACAGGATCAGGTACAGAGGGTGGTTGCTAATGGTACATTCTCTACTTGGAGTAAGGTTCTCAGTGGGGTTCCTCAGGGTTCTGTAAGGGGTCCACTTTTGTTTAACTTGTTCATAAATGACTTAGGGGAGGGTATTATAAGCAATGTATCAGTGTTTGCAGATGACACAAAACTCTGCAGACCAGTCAGTTCTATTCAGGATGTGGCATCCTTGCAGCAGGATCTTGACCAACTGGCAATCTGGGTGGCTAAGTGGCAGATGAGATTTAATGTGGATAAATGTAAGGTCATGCACCTGGGATGTAAAAATATGCAAGCCACTTATACCCTTAATGGGACTGCACTAGGCAAATCCATAATGGAGAAGGACCTTGGAGTCCTTGTAGATAATAAACTTGGCTGTAGCAAGCAATGCCAGGCAGCAGCTGCAAGGGCAAACAAGGTTTTGAGCTGTATTAAAAGGGGTATAGATTCACGGGAGGAGGGGGTTATTCTTCCCCTTTACAGAGCGCTGGCCCCATCTAGAATATGCTGTTCAGTTTTGGTCTCCAGTGCTTAAACGGGACATTATTGAATTAGAGAGGGTCCAGAGAAGGGCAACTAAGCTGGTAAAGGGTATGGAAAGTCTCAGTTATGAAGAAAGACTGGCCAAGTTGGGTCTGTTTACACAGGAGAAGAGGCGCTTAAGAGGTCACATGATAACTATGTATAAATATATAAGGGGATCATATAATAACCTCTCTGATGCTTTATTTACCAGTAGGTCCGTCCAACTGACACAAGGGCACCCACTCCGTTTAGAAAAAGGGAGGTTCCGTTTAAATATTCGGAAATGATTTTTTACTGTGAGAGCTGTGAAGTTGTGGAATTCCCTCCCGGAATCGTGCTGGTTGATAAATTATAGAGATTTAAAAAGTGAGGGAATACAGGGTTATGGGTGATAGCTCTTAGTACAAGTTGATCTAGGGACTGGTCCGATTTCCATCTTGGAGTCAGGAAGGAACTTTTTTCCCCTCTGCGGCAAATTAGAGAGGCTTCAGATGGGGTTTTTTGCCGTCCTCTGGATCAGCTAGAAGTTAGGCAGGTTATATATAGGCATTATGGTTGAACGTGATGGACGTACGTCTTTTTTCAACCTAACTTACTATGTTACTATGTTACCTACTGCTGATGCATATTGAGTACTCATATTACTAATGTCTTTATTAAGTTGATGAATGTGTATATATGCATATAAAATTGGATTGCTGTATGCTTCCATTTCTAAATAGATCAATTCATTGAATTTTAAAAAAACAAATGCATAATAAATTATAACTTGCAGATGTTTGTGTCTTCCTAATTTAAACTAACAGACTACAAAGCCTTTTAAGTCTGATTGTTTTGCTATGATGTTTTTTTTCTCATTGCCCTTAAGATTTTAGTCTAATTTTCACAAAGCAGACTTAACAGTGTGTTGTTGTAATTTGATTTTAAAGGCCCAGTAACATATCCTAAATTCAGTTTTACATTCAAATTAAGATATTTTTATCATGTACAAGTAAACATTTGTTCGTATTAAGCAGCTGTGTTCAGCCATCTTTCTTTTTTTTGTCCAAAACATAACATGTTAAAATGTGTTCTTTGTAGCCTTAGATAATACATATTCATGATCCCAGTAAAATGGTTACTAAAGGTTCTAAATAAAAAGTTTTTAATTTTAATCACAGATTTTCTAAACATACAGACTAAGGGGCAGATTTATTACATATCAAACTAGGGAACAAAGAGGAATTTCCTATATTTAGCATTTATTAAGACAAAATTATACATTTATCAAACCAGATCAGCGTTCCAATTGGTCTGAATAAGCTATCAGTCCTCAAATACCTACATTTTAATAGGGTGTTAAAAGTCAGCACAGCTCAGAGGAAGTGCTGAGCTCTTTAACCTCTCTGAATTGTTAATCCCCAAATGCAAACTGCACTGTCAACATTTTTGACAACTCTTTTCTACACTGGAATCAAATGATACAGCACAGAAAATACATATAAAAGCAGTATGTTTGTTGCCTTATATTAGTTATAAAAATGTTATCCTTAACATAGAAACCAGGAGACTAACCATCAAATATGCATTTACCATATATAAAACCACATCACAGTTCAGAAATAAACCCGTGCTGTGTAACCAGCCAATGGGAGAGGGCGATTCCTGCGCCTTGCAAGGTAACAACTTCCAATGGTTCCACTGCGGCATCTCTTAACCTGCTAATTATGCCCCTAATAATGGGGCTCAGGGCTGTGTTTTACCCTAATACCAACCAATTCTGCACTGTTTATTAGCAGTGAATCCAGGTACATGTTACATGACAGCTTAGGAGAAGTGTAGTATACATATTAGAGTTTGTTAGGAAAAAATCGCAAAATACCGACCATTACGAAAAAAACGCATTCGGACGCTTTTCGGACGTTCGCGGATTAGTAAATGTGCCCCTAAGGCAATTACCATGATGACCGCCATCATGGTAATTGCCTTAGGGGCACATTTACTAATCCGCAAACGTCCGAAAAGCGTCCGAATGCGTTTTTTTCGTAATGGTCGGTATTTTGCGATTTTTTCCTAAATAGTCGCAACTTTTTCGTAGCCGTTGCGACGTTTTCATAAATTGTTGCAACTTTTTCGTAGCATTACGACTTGCGCGAATTGTCGCAACTTTTTCGTAGCCGTCGCGCCGAGTACGAAAGTTTCGGATTCATTCAAGTTTCAGTATCGTGACTTTCCTTGGGCCAGGTTGGAGCTGCAGAGTGCCATTAAGTCCTATGGGAGGCTTCCAAAATCATGCAAAGTCTGAAAGGTTTGCCCACCGTTTACAAGCACTCAATACGAAAAAGTCGCGACAATATACGAGCAAATCGTAGCGGCTACGAAAAAGTTGCGACAATTTGCGCAAGTCATTAACGCCTATGAAAAAGTTGCGACAATTTACGAAAAAGTCGTAACGGCAACGAAAAAAATCGCAAAAAATACTAAAAAGTCGCAAAATGTTCGTTTCCAATCTGAATTTTTCCCATTCGGATTCGTGGATTAGTAAATGTGCCCCATAGTGTATCTGCAGCTCTATAGTACCACTGACAGCCACTAAAATCTCACCAATTTGGCACATGATACAAATGGATAAACTTGCCACACATCAACTTTCTTATGTAATGTGTCATATACCAATTTTCTAAATTCCTTTGTGAGTTCATTAACTAGGACTTGCCTTATACTCGAGTATGTGGATTTGAAGATGTAAGTGTCTGGCATCCGTTGCGCGCGAAAACCCTAGGCTTATACTCGAGTCAATACGTTTTTCCAGTTTTCTTAGGTAAAATTAGGTACCTCAGCTTATATTCGGATCGGCTTATGCTTGAGTATATACGGTATTATTTACTTATTTTTATCTGTTCTCCTTTTTTTCCTCACGCTCTTCAGTATCTATTTTTAATACTTTTCATTTTAAAAATATTAAATATGTATTAAATGCAGGTGTTTCATAAATGAGTCCCAAGTGAATATTTAAACCAGTAAGAGTGTTTTCATTTTTTAGGGTAACTGGCACTTTTAGCTTATTATAATAATTAAAAGGGCATAGTGCTAACAAGATTTAGATTTATAAAATGTATGTATCTTATATCTGAGTAAAATATTGTATTTCCATGGCAGGATCATGCTTAATTTATAAGCTATAGCTGCGTAATGCCAGTGGATCATTGTGTGACATTTTGGCTATGGAGGGCACAGTTTCATTAGTGTCTTCCATTCATTAGTGTCTCCAGAACAGTACTTTAGGAAATAACACATGCACATATGGTTTTGAAACAAACAGTAATTACTACTCTTCTCTATACACGTCCACTGCGCACTACTCCAACCAGGACCATCACGACTACCTCAACACACTCCCTTTACCAAAACTTACACGCCAACAAACAAAATATATAGACTCTCCTATTACCCAATACAAAATAGCGGAAGCCATACTATCTCTCCCCTCAAGTCCCCAGGACCCAATGGTTTTATAATAGAATGGTACCATACACACATTAAAGAAATAGTCCCTAAACTACACAAAACACTAATGTACTCCTTCGAAAACTTCTCCTTCCCTAATTCATTTTACGATGCAACTATAGTGGTCATACCCAAACCTGGAAAAGACAGCACACTTTGCTCCTCATACAGACCAATATCCTTGCTCAATATGGAAATAAAAATCCTAGCCAAAGTACTAGCTAAGCTACTCATAAAAGTGATATCCACCCTAGTCGAACCAGACCAGACGGAATTCATGCCATCAAAATCCACTAGCTTTAACCTTAGAAGACTCTTTCTTAATTTATAAATCACACACGAGAACCCCGGTTCCAGATTAGTAGTGTCCCTGGATACTGCCACGGTGTTCAACTCCATTGAGTGGCTATATCTCTGGTAAGTCCTCCCTAGAATGGATTTCGGCCCAGTTTTCACTAAATGGATCAAACTAATGTACAGAGAACCAAAAGCTACAGTTAAAGTGAACAGGATTTTATCCCCCAAAATCACACTTACCCAAGGCACCCAGCAGGGCTGCACCCTCTCCTCACTTCTCTTCACACTAGCCATTGAACACATGGCAATTGCGATCAGAAACTCCCAACAAATACAAAACAGTTGAGGAGAAAATCTTTCTATGCGCAGACAATAGATTACTATATCTTGCTGACCCCCACAACTCATTCACATCAGCGATTCAAATAGTCTAATGCTTTGGCACGTTCTCGGGACTACATATTAACTGGGAGAAATCTATTATCTTTCCCTTAGATGGACAAACATCACAGATGGCAGATCCACAATGTACCCTCAAAATTGCAAACAATTCAATTATCTAGGAAATGCACATCAACAAGGACCCAGGTATTTTCCTTCAACACAACCTCTACCCACTACACAATTGATTCAAGGACACACTTAAATTCTGAAGAAAACTACCCTTAAAGGAGAAGGAAAGGCTAAGTCACTTGGGGGTGCCAAAATGTTAGATCGCTTACCTTGTACCCCGGGCTGGTGCCCCTGTTAGGAGAAAACAGCACCAGCCCGAGGTACCTGCAGCGAGCCTTCCGTCTTCGCGCTGCCGGCGAAATCCGTGGGCCGGCGCATGCGCAGTAGAGTGAAAAGCCGACTTCTATGTTTAAGTTCGGCTTTTTCACTCTACTGCGCATGTGCGCGCAACGAATACGGGAGAGGAAGCGCTCGCAGCTACCCCGGGCTGGTGCTGTTCTCTCTGAACAGGGGCACCAGCCCGGGGTAAAAAGTATGTGATTTAAGTCACTTGGGGGTGCCTAACATTTTGGCACAACCAAGTGACTTAACCTTTCCTTCTCCTTAAACACTAATTGGGAGAATCAATATCTGTGAAATGATTTTCCTACCAAAATGTTTATATATTTTTTAGCCCTCAGTCATATACCCAAAAAATCCCTACAAGACATTGATCAGACACAGTCTGAATTCATCTGAAACTTGAAACCTGGGCTAAACTAGGGGTTAAACGTATTGATCACCTGTATACAAATGGAGCCCTGAACACCCTACCCCAACTATGCCAAGCTGTCTCTCGACCCGACCTGTCAGAGTTCAGATATGCACAAATTTCACACCACTGCTCTGCTCAATTCTCAACACAAATCCAGCACACTGATCTGAAAGAATTAATAACTCAGCCAACTAGACAAAAACTTCTCTCCAACACATACAAACACCTGATCTCTAAACGATATGACCCACATCCTAGAGTAAAATACAAATGGGAAGCAAGCGGGATCCACCTAGATCCCGATGACTGGGATGAAATCATTGATAATCTATTTGGCCATGCACTGGATGGACCCAACCCCGCCAACACTTGGCAAATGGATTGCCTTGGTCAACTCTCAACTGCAGCTATATAAACACACCTACTTAGCCAGAGGCTGTGCAAGCAAATTCGAAAGTGTCTTCCCCATGGCTCGAATCCTCAGCAACTACCACTGAATGAAGACTGAGACTGTCCAGCTTCCCTCCCCTCTTCCCCCATTTCCTACATCCTTCTAACTTCTCTAGTTAAAACCAATAAAAATACTTTGGAAAAAAAATTGTGCAATAATTACTTCAATATCTTCTTTATATTTTAGCAGTGAAGCTTCCATTATGTTCTTCAGAGAAAAGCTTTCAGATTCCACATCAAATTTATGTCCTGTGAGTTGAGATATTCTCTCCCAGTGTCTATTCATCATTGCCTATGACAAAAAAACAAAATACACACAAAATAAGTATGAACATTTCTGGTAAAGGTTTTATTGTTTCATTAATTCAAGTTTTTATGATCACCTTCAGTTTTAAACACAGACTTATAAAAAAATCCACAAAGAAGTACTATGTGGTGATCTCTGAGACAGCACACAGACCATCACAAAATGAAGGCTCAAGGTAAAAGTGCAATATTTACTGATGATAGATAGATAGATAGATAGATATTCCAGCCAGATAAGATTCTTAAATTGCCCACTTAATATGATATAAACTATCTGTTGGTTAAGTATTCATTCTGAGTGTATAGTTTTCCTTTAAAAGAGCTTTTTTTTAGCCACATAATCAAGCTGATCTGAATACTTTCTGATGAATAATTAAGACTTCTTTAGTGTATGATGCAAAGGCCAAAGCAAGCATGAAGATGTTTGGAATAATGTTATTCGAAGCTGCAGACTAGGTGAAATGATAATACAATTGTTTTTTATGTCCCATGGGGAACTGTCAGATTATTTTAGCAAACTGGAAATATCTTGGGACTGCCAAGGAACAGCCATAATTATAGTCCCTTTTAGAGAGGAAGTATCACTGGGGTAAAAAAAACCCTTTTATGGTACACAAAAACAACACAGTCATTGCCTGAAACCAGGAAAATGGCTATGTTGTTGCTTTCAAACAGGTCACTTTTAAATGAACATGTACTACGGGTTACAAGACCAGCAGCAAACTTTGCAGCTTTTATTATACTACTCAAATTATGTGGCACAAACGTCCCTATTAATATGAATGGTATGTAATAAATCGTTTAAAGACTGATATAGGTTTAATAGAAAGCAATTAGCAGGCATAATTTCCTGTTCACCTGTTTAAAAGAACCTTCTTATTATCTGTTGCTATGGGTTACTGAATCTGGACAAACTGTGGGCCTTTTATTACATATGGGGATTAGTAGTTACTAAATACCTTTGGGAGCACTCTTTGAAATTAGAAAATTATTTTGGTGGTCTGTTCAAAGCAAAGGTGAAAGTCCCAGGTATCAATGCAATACATTATAGGGTTAATTCACTAAAGGTCGATAAGCATTATTGAATGCTTTTTTGCGTTAAAATTGACGCGAAAAAAACGCGTGTTTTGCTAAAGTATTATCGGATGTCGCACATCGCATGCGTTAAATAGCACGCAATCGAATGCATTAATTTTAACACACTGAGTTAATTCTCGTGCAGAAATAATACTAACGCATGATTCACAAACACTTAGACGTGCTTAATATCGCATTAGTCAGTGCGAAAATTAACACCTACTTGGGGCAGGCGGTAATTATAGAAAAGTACAGTTCATGAGCTTTTGGCAACACAATATGGACTCTGCAGTGTGATTTATTCAAGTACGTGTTGGCCCTAGAGTGATGCATCTTCCAGTTTGCATGCAAACGGTCATTTTCAGAACAGTAGTTTTCCGAAAGTAATGGCGTGTGACGCAGTGACAATTTGTGCGTGCTGCATTAATTAGTGCGCGTTGCGTCAAATACTGCACCAAATTAGTCTTCACGACTTAAATAAACAAACAGCATCACATCTAAATTAACGCAAGTATCCTTTTAATGAATTGCGCGTTAAGACGCGAAAAATAAGACGTGATAAAATTGATAACGCGTGCTATAAATAGCGCTCGTTTTAAGGCACCTTAGTGAATCAACCCTTATATCCGGAATTAAAAAAAGAACACAGCAAGGACAGTGGTGGCCAATGGATAATGCACAATGCAATCATATCTTTTGTAAAAACCAGTTACAGGCTTCTAAATACCTAGGACTAGGGAGATCCTTAAAACAATCATAAAAGCAAAGATCAACAATTTCTAGGCAAGAACAGGCAGTTAATGCCTCAGAAATGGCTGCCACTCTGTACTAACTTAAGTGGATTTTTTACAGTTTTTTATTGTGTGTGGATGCTTATTGAATGCATTATTTTTAGGTATGCTAAATGGAAAAAAACACTGTGGATAGAAAGATAGCTACATTCTGTAGGTACACAGGTACATATGGCAAAGCAAGTAGAAACATTGTCCTAATAAAAAATATAATTACTTTTATTTGAAAAATTAAGTGCAATGACAAACTTACTTTGTTTGCCATCATTTCAAGCAATGGGCAACTTTCACTGAAATCATCAATCTTCTTTTTCAGGTCATTAAATGCCTGCCACTCTTTTAGAGCTTTGGGTAGCTTGCGGATTCTGCAAACACACAGAAAGTTCAATAAACATCATACAGATTCTAATCATATCAGTGCAGATGCAGAGTGCCCTAAAATTGTTTTGTTGCCTACTTCTTGATCTTCCTATTACTATTTTCTCTCTATACTTCCTCACTTGGCAAGCTAATCAATTCTTTTGGCTATCAGTACCATCTCAATGCTGATGATTCCTCTCCTAATCTCAACCCAGAGCTCTTACCTCGTGTCTCTTCCTGCCCTGTCCACTATCTCTACTTAGATGTTCCAACTTCACCTTAAATTAAACATCTCTAAGACAGAATTGGTTCTCTTTCCCCCATACAACACCCACATTGTTCCCAAGGTATCTATCACAGTTAACAATTCTACCATCACCCTATCTTCCCAGGCCAGGTACCTTGGGGTTATCCTCAACTCTGCCCTGTCCTTCACTCATATCCAGTCACTTATCAAATCATGTCACTTTCACCTAAGAAATATTTCCAAATTACGATCATTCATCACCCAAGATGCTGCCAAAATTCTTATTCACCCTCTTATCATATCATGCCTAGACTACTGTAACTCTCTGCTAATTGGCCTTCCCCTCCAGTCCATAATGAATACTGCTGCCAGGCTCATACACCTCTCCAACCGTTCCTCCTCTGCCATGCCACTCTGCACTGGCTTCCGCTACCATCCAGGAGAAAATTCAAACTAATGACTCTTACATTCAAAGCAGTTCATAAGTCTGCCCCACCCTACATCTCTGAACTCATCTCTAGATAACAACCAACCCGCTTGTTATGGTCCTCGACTGACCTACTTCTCAACTCCTCTCTCATTACCTCCTCGCACACTCCCGTTCAAGACTTTGCAAGGGCTGCCCCCTTTCTCTGGAATTCACTCCCACAATCTGTCAGACTTTCTCCCAATCTCTCTGCCTTCAAAAGATCCCTAAAAACATTTATTTAGAGAAGCGTACCCTCATTTAGTTTAAAAAAACCTCAGTAGGCTTCTAAAAGCAATACCCTGTGCCACACCTCTCACATTGCTTAATTCTGACCTTGCCCATTCACACACCTTGTGTCTCAACACTTATTGTGCAGCACTGTGGAATATGTTGGAGCTTTATAAATAAATGTTAATAATAATAATAATTACATGTAACATTGCCCTATGCATTAAACCAAAGAACAGAAATGGAGAGCAACAAACACAACTTTCAATAATTACATTTAAAAATCACAGTGAAAATCTTTAATGTTATTCAGTTTGTTTGTTTGTTTATTTTTTTAGTGTGTGCTTCATCCTAACACAAACTTAGACGTTATAACTAAAGTTTTACATTTTATCATTATATGGCTATATCTAAATTGTAAAACTAAAATAGTGCAAACATTTGAATAAGTAAATGTGGGGAATTTTTAACTAATCTAACATGTATACCTGTTTTGAAAGTCCATTAGCTCTGTGTTGATTTTTTCAATGTCAAGATCAGTCCAAAGAATTTCATAATATCCATTGATGTTTTCTATCACTGCATTATAAAGTCCATAAAGTTTCTGTAGCAGTGCAAGTTCACGCCTAATCCTTTGCAGCTCTGGATATTCTGCAGAATGTAAAAAAAAAGGCACATCTTGCTTCTATAAAAATACTATAGGAGTCATTTACGTCTGTTACTGCAGTCATTTGCATGTTAAACCCCATTAAGTAAAGGTGTCAAACTGCGCTCTTTGCTCTTCCATATATTTACGCTGTGTCACTCAGCCCATTTTGCCTCCCATTCTTAATCCAACACCCATTGATGCAGAGATACTCTGGAGCAGGGGTAGGGAACCTATGGCTCGGGAGCCAGATGTGGCTCTTTTGATGGCTGCATCTGGCTCTGCCAAATCTTTAATAAAAAAAAAAAAAACGGGGGGCGTGGCCTGCGCTCGGCGGATAGAAGACGTGTTCTAAGCCTTAGAACACGTCTTCTATCAGCCGAGCGCAGGCCACACCCTCTGCCGCATCCAGCATCCTTGGGACCCACCCTACCTTGCCCGTGCGCTCGGCAGATAGAAGACGTGTTCTAAGCCGGATGCAGATGCGATGCAGAGGAGGGCGTGGCCTGTGCTCGGCGGATAGACGTCTTCTATCCGCCGAGCACAGGCCACGCCCTCCTCTGCATCCGCATCCGGCATCCTTGGGACCCACCCTACCTTGCCCCACAGCATCTGTGGCCAAACATATTGTATGGCTCTCATGGAATTACATTTTAAAATATGTGGTGTTTATGGCTCTCTCAGCCAAAAAGGTTCCCGACCCCTGCTCTGGAGCTACCGTCAACTCTGGACCCTAGCTCCAGGGTTCCTTCAGAGGCATGCGTCAATCTTTTAACTGCATTTCTCATAAAATTTTATAGCTAAAATGTGCCAGCAAAAGACAAATCTCACTGACCTATATTTAATCCTAAGTGATAACTTTTTTGAGGGCAGTGACTTTTTGATACATAATTTCCTTTTTTGCCCAAAGCAAATGAAAAACCAAAGTTGTGTACAGGTATTAGACCCCTTATCCAGAAACCCATTATCCAGAAAGTTCCAAATTACAGAAAGGCCATCTCCCATAGACCCCATTATAAACAAATTAAATGATTTCCTTTATCTCTGTAATAATAAAACAGTACCTCGTACTTGATCCCAACTAAGATATAATTAATTCTTATCGGATCCAAAACACTCCTACTAGGTTTAATTACAGTTTAAATAATTTTTTTTAACAAACTTAAGGTAGGAGATCCTAATTACAGAAAGACCCCTTATCCGGAAAACCCCAGGTCCAGAGCATTCTGGATAACTGGTCCCTGTATTACATTATACATAACCTGTACTGTTAAATTGTGTATTGAAAAGTACCCTGTTTAAGTTTAAATGCATTGCATATAAATTTTACCTGTCACTGGAAGTCCAAACAGCTCTTCTCCGCCAGAAAATGTAACATATTTCCTCCATAGTTCATCAAATTTAGCCTGGAAAACCTGTAATCTGTCACTTGCTTCCCTTGGTGGAATACCCTCTACACCAGGTCCCCTGAAAAAACACAAGGGGGTTAAGCATTGTTATACCATACATTTTAATGGCATATACTGTAGTACATGTCAATTGTAACCTTATTACATTTATAGAAAACAATTCATCCACTGAAGCAAGTGAAGGTAATGCACGTGATTCTCCCAATAAGTTTATACTTGTATTCTTAATGTAACTAATAATGCATTTTACCTATCTGAGCACCAGAGTTAAGGGAAGTTCTACTGTCTTCCCTCACCAAGACATAATGCCCTAAATCCCAAATATGAACAATTAAAAATGAAATAATGGGATTTCAGTAACATTATAATGATCAGTATACCATTATCTCACTATCCTTTTAACAGAAACATTTAGCTTAAAGTGGACCTGTCACCCAGACATGAAAATCTGTATAATAAAAGTCCTGTTCAAATTAAACATGAAACCCAAATTCATTTTTATATTAACACATCCAAACCCATTATAAAGGCATTTAAAAATCACAGCTGTCAATCATATATTGCTTGCCCCACCTCTATGCCTTAGGCATAGAGGCGGGGCAGACAATAACTTTAGCTTTCCATTCAGCACTTCCTAGATGTCACTGCACATCTCACTTCTCCCCTCCCTCCTCACCCTCTAATTGTGTAGCCAGAGCATGGACATGGGCATCTGGTCCCCCATTCTGGCACATAAACAAGATTTTGGCATGATACAAAGCTTGCCTTAATAACAGTGTCCACAAAATGGTGCCTGCCTGCTTGCTTTGATTGAGTAATTCCAAGACGGAAGGAAACAAGGTTTATATTATTTACATAGAGTAAGTAAAGTTTATTTTGCTCAACTAACAATATAGAAAATAATTTGGACTTATTTCTTAGGGTGACAGGTCCGCTTTAAATAGACAATTCCTAATTTTAAGGTAACCAGGAAATTTTAAGGACGAAGGTCGAAAGGGGGACACAGGGAACACATGGGGTTAAGCTCCACCCTCCAGGAGGCAACACACTTAAATGACAAATTAAGGGGGCATGCCATACCCACTCTAGCTTTACCCCTGCACTGTACCATCTTCAGTTCCTTTGTACCAAAAGCATGTATGTAATTGTAAAAAAAAATTAATTGTACAGTACTAAACTTTAAACCATCATTAACAACTGCTAGGATAGCCAGAACATAGAAGCAAAGGAGAATTCCAAATACGACAAACAGGTAAACTATTCTTCACCAGGGTGGGAAGCCCTGTGTGCCTCTTTTGACTACAGAGAAACGGATTTAACAGTAATTTACAAATATTTCTTTTCTCTGTTGTCTCGGGGGACACAGGGAATAAATGGGGACTTAAAGGAGAAGGAAAGGCATTTTGGTATTTTAAGCTTTACCATACATGAGTAAACAGCCCTAGAATCTCCCCCATTTGTTTAATATAGCTTCCTGCTGCAGCTCTAGCAGTTGGTAGCTCAGATCACACATTCTTATAGGAGGGGGAGTGGATTCTTATGGGAGGGGGAGCTAAAAGAGGGAGGGGGAGAGGGAGCTGCACAGACTCGTGCCCCAAACTTAAAGGAGCCCTAAAGGAGAGGAAGCCTGACACATGTATAAATAAAAGAAGACAAGAAATCTTCTGTTTCTTTTGATAGAGAACTGAGTGCAGCTTTTTCTGGGAGTGCTTATGGCTGTATTTACATAGACATTTCCGATAAAGCTTACTTAGTTTTTATCTTTACTTCTCCTTTAACAAAGCTGCCCAGTAGCAGCACGGTGAGATGCGAAGATAAGACTTGACATTTCATTGCACCACCAATTGTAAAACCTTGTGCCCAAATGAGGCCACGGCTGATGCAAAAGTGTCCACTCTATAGAATTTGGTACATGTATAGACAGATGACCAGGCGACCACTCTGCAGATCTGATCCAAGGAGGTAGAGTTGTGTCGCTTCACAGGAAGTTCCTATTGCTCTAGCAGAATGGACTCCTTGTGGTAGTGGTTGTCCCAGGTAGGTCTCCCTCAGCCATCTGCCTGGCCCCTTCTTAGTCTGGAGGGCATGAGAAAGAGGTAGTGAGAGTGAAAAAATGACTTGTACCTCTCCAGGTACTTGTGAAGGGCTTGGACAACATCCAGATTATGCAGGCGTCATTCCTTCTCATTCTTGGGTTCAGGGTACAGGGATGGTACCACAATATCCTGGTTGACATGGAATGGAGAAACCACTTTCGTCAGGAAGGATGGGATGGTGCATAAAACTGCCTTGTCCTTGTGGAAGATTTACTGTGATGGATCATAGGAAATTGACCTCATGGATGAGAGAAGCTCAGATCTGAAAGAGCTGTCTTGAATGTCATTGACCAGGGGTTCCATCCAGGCTAAGGCGGGACGCAGAGAGTAGCCGGAGGAGACATATGGCTCTTAGAAAGCATTCCAGACATTTGTCAGAGGGATCCTTCAATGCTGCTGTGTCTACAACTGAGCAATAGATTTTGATAGACTGGAGACAGGTCTATCCAAAGAGAGATGGTTACTCCATTTTTCTACCAGTTCCTTGGGGAAGGGTAGGACTTTGAAAACTTCCATGTCACTTCTTTTCAGGAGAATTCTACTCGTCTTTTATTATTTTAAGAAGCTGGTCATTTGACAGAAAAAGAACATCTGAACTGTGGTGTCTTTAGAACAGACTCCCTTTCAATAAGTCTGAGATTGCTGGTCCAGGGCTGGGGTAATGTTAAGTACCTCAAGCACCCCTTTAATAATGCCATCAATGTCATGGTGCATGTCTCAGCCTTTGGCCTCATCCTCTTCACCAGAGGAAGCATTGGAAGGTAGAAGTTCACCTTCTGAGGAGGCTGACAAGGCATCAGAGTGATTGTGGGGGTTAGGTCACCCCCAGCCACCTCTGCTTGCTTGCCTTTGGTGCTGTGATTTTGGTTGAGCTTAACTATGACCTATGAGGCCAGGGACTGCCCAGAGTGGGGCTGGAGCTCAGCAGGTGGATCCACCAGCAGTACCTGAGAAGTACATTCCATAAGAGAGTCCACGGGCTGTTCAGAAGGTGGGCTGGTGTTAGTCCCTGGTGCAGGTATTGGCCCCTTTTACTTAAGGCAGGATCTGCAGAAAGGGTCTGCCTGTCCTCCAGAGAATTTGGATTGACACCTGGTGCATGTGAAATAAGTCTGTGCTGCTGATGCTTGCCTTGTGGAATAGCCCCCCTGGCCTACTGGTAGTGTGGGGAGTCAAATTGCTGAAATAAAAATTGCTTCCTGCCCACCTCCTGCTCTGCATGCAAGGACACCAAGATCCACCCATTGGAAGGAACAGGAATGTCATAGGCTAAAGGGCAAGCAAGTGCCCTGTAAGGTATGCTCTCTGTGGTAATGTGAGACCTAGATGATCAGTGCTCTGTGCAAGCAGGCAGGCTGGTGGGGGGGGGGGGGGGCAGCATGGAGTGCAGGCAGAACTGTTGTGCTATCAGCACACTGGTGAGCAGGAAGGCCTGTCTATGTGAAGGCGGGAAGGGGGTGCCATACCTACTCACCCCAGAGTCTCACCAGCCACACTGGGTGGTGTGTGTAGCCCAGGTGGGGCTAGTTTTTACCCATTTTACCGAGGTGAGTTGTCCAACATAGGGGGCTAACCAATGGGAATCAGGCAGCCCTGTTCCTGGTGTTACCCTGGGTGCCAGTGATAACAGTGGCCGAAATTGTCTCTATGATCTTGATAGAGACCTGGAATCCAACCTTCTAGAAGCAGGACACTTAAAAAAACTGACCGAAGACGGTACAGTGCAAGGATAATGACAGAGTACATATGGCTTGCCTCCTTAATTTGTCATTCAAGTGTCCTGCCTCCTTGGAGGTGGAGCTTAACCCCATGTGTTCCCTGCGTCCCCCGAGATGACAGAGAAATTTAAAATTTAAATAAATTGTAAGAAAGTTGAAAAAGTAAATATTATGACCTTTAAAAAATTGAATAGGGGTTACATTACAGATTAAGTAGTCTACATACTATGTATGTATGAGTTTGCCTTGTCTGCATGCTATAGAATTTTAACAGAAAATGTCAATACTGAGATCTACCCTTTCACACCATTTCTGCTGTGTATCAGAACAAAACTACTTACAACAATTCATAGTTTTTATAAAACTCTGCTGCATCAATGTGAAATTTTTCCACTCCATCCAACAAATCTGTTTTCATTTCTGGCTGCACTTTAATGAGCAAATTCTGGGTATAAACAGCCTATCAAAACATAAAGTTAAAAGCAATATTAAATGTGGACTTGTTATAAATACACAGTATAACTATACTGATCACATCCAGAAAGAAAACAGGTTTTACACAGCATATATGATCCCTTCAGTTAATTACCTGCGTGTTTAAGTTTTTCCAAGCATAGGCTAATCCATCCACTCTCTCTGCATTGCCATCTTGAAAAACTAACTCATACTTCAAAAGCAGGCTGTTTGATTCTTCAATAGGGCCAATCATCATGTCTATTCGAATTTCTGCATCCCGAATCTCCTTCAGTGCATCCATTGCTCCACGGACATCATCAAGGTCAAGGACTGGTCTACTGAGTCTTTTACTGAGATTATCAATAAATAAATAAATTTCATCCATATCCATAGCAGCTTTCTTATTTAAAGCAGATCCAAATACTCTTTTCCAGTGGCGACACTCCTGTACTAATGCCATTTTCAGGCTGTCTGTGGTAAAATCAACAGATCCTACAATGCAATGAGCAGGCAGCTCACTGATTTGGGTTTCTAATTGCTGTAGATGAAATAAAATATAACAGCAAATGAACAGACTGTTTCATGAAAGAACATATAGTGGTTTCTTCTACAATGTGTGAACAAAAATATGTTGCTATCTATCCTACATGACTGTTCCCACTTCCCCACAAGCAGTATATGGTTACCAGATGTGAAACAGAATTCTTTTTCAGCATGTACAGACAGGGTTTTGAAGGGGTACAGTGACTATGCACTAAAAATAAATATTAGTTTTGAATAGGGTATACTTCTTCTTCTCTACTCCTTTTCAAACCATTCAGCATTACAGTATTACAGTACTTATTACTTACTGAATAATAGCTCAGCTGACTGCGAAATTCAGACATTACTGGATTGGTATCAAGAAATTCTTTAACTTTTTCTTCAACATCCTAAAAAAAGAATGATTAAAATACAATAAAGCTACTGTCTGAGAACTTACTGATGCAAACACAAACCTTTGAGTTACTACATAGAGATCTTTAAAATCTCTAATATCATGTGTTATTTTTCCTACTTCCTGCAAGTTGCTGGAGTTGTTTTTAATATTTTTCATTTGAATTGGTATATGTATCAAAATCCTATACTGGCAGAAAAACTGTTTTCTTTTTAAACTTGATTCTGGCCTACAAAAGAAAGATTTGTGGCTATAGAAATGGTAAAACCTTTTCCTGTCTTAAAATAAAATGAATAGACAAATAGACAGATACACTGTCAAGATAGATAATCTGGGTAAAACAAGGTGTCTGAAATTCACAATAATTGTTTTGTTCAAAGGTTATTGCAGTTAACTGGTCTGAGAAATAGGTTAGATCAGTGATCCCCAACCAGTGGTTCATGAGCAACATTTTGCTACTCAACTTGGATGTTGCTCCCAGTGGCCTCAAAGTAGGTGTTTATTTTTGAATTCCTGGTTCAGAGCCTTATTTAGGCTGCCCGTCTACATAGGAGTTACCTGGATAAAGTGTAGACGGAGCACAGGAACATCCTTCCATAAAATATCACTTTTATTCAGATGATTAAAACAATCACGGAGTTAGGCAACCACAGCTTTACGCGTTTCATGGCTTCTCGCCACTTCATCAGAAGCCATGAAACACGTAAAGCTGTGGGTGCCTAACTCCGTGATGGTTTTAATCTTCTGAATAAAAGTGATATTTTATGGAAGGATGTTCCTGTGCTCCGTCTACACTTTATCCATATTGCACTGAGTTTTGCCTGGATCGGGGGCGTGTTCGAGAAGTGGCAGCACGAAGCATATAGTTGCAGTTCAACCCATCTGGTGAGTGCTCCCCTGTTTTGATATCACATAGGAGCTACCAAATAGTCACAGACCTTATCTGGCACCCTCATGAACATTTTTTATACTTGTGTTGCTCCCCAACTCTTTTTACATTTGAGTGTGGCTCACGCGTAAAAAAGGTTGGGGATCCCTGGGTTAGATCATCAGCGCTGTAGCTGAACTCTAACACCCCATAGTACAGAATGGAGTTTCACTGCCCAAATCAATCAAACATATTCTGACAAGTGGACACATAGATCAAAACAGTACTTTGATACAACTGTCATTTCCTGACAGGAATGTGCTAATAAACTGATATATAATAATAATAATAATATTATGAACAGGCCTGAAAGTCCTTGATGAGCATAAGAAGGTTCTTACCTGATTCCATATTCCAGAAAATTTGGTAAAACTATTGAGCACGTTGGCTGCCTCTGCTTTAAGAGACAGCACAATTGTGCTGAGTTGAATGATGACTTTCGTAACATCTTTGTGCTCAGATATTTGTTTATCCAGAGGTTTCAGCACAACCATTTTGGTGAGTTCATCTCCAAGATCTCTTGCCGCATTTTGTTCCAGCTAAAGTAAATTAGGAGGTAGGATTAAATGGTTTAGGGTTTATGCAGTCTTAGGTGTAATGTGTTTGATAAACACACTGACAGTAAATGTGATCAAAGAGATGCTACAATTTGTCCTATATAATGTAAATTTGATAAATTCCTGTGCCAATAAAACTAAAATAGCCAATAAAGTCCAATCAAACATGTAGTACCATTCTAATAAATTTAGAAAAAGATTTAGAATAAGCCTTGTTTGCTCAGTATTTTATGTTGGATGCCAAAATCCATTGTTTGAGGTTTTTTTATTTTTTTAATTTTTGAAATTTTTATTGGGTTTTATGTACAATCCAAACAAGCAATAGACATATTTGAGCATTGGTTCAAGGATAATGAGAAAAAGCATAGTGAGTATCACAGGAAGTGGTTTGACAATGCTATCTATTATACATAATACTTAAAGCAT
The DNA here is from genome assembly GCF_000004195.4 of Xenopus tropicalis. Lineage (NCBI taxonomy): Eukaryota > Metazoa > Chordata > Amphibia > Anura > Pipidae > Xenopus > Xenopus tropicalis. The sequence goes on along the minus strand of NC_030682.2, from coordinate 76,307,229 downwards.
AAAATTGTATTAGGGAAGAGACTGTCCGTTGTTGTGTATTGCTTATAGCTGTTGGATTGAGTTAAGGTAATCGGGGAAGGGAGGGGGAAAGGGGGTATCAGACAGAAGGGGCGTCAGATGTAGAGTAGTCGTGGGTCCATCTCTTGTACTAGCTTCCATTACCCAGGCCTAAGGAGTCTATATGCTGCCATTTATTACTCCTGTTGCCTTTGACTCGGTCAGCAGAGCAAACACTCCATTAGTTGTTAATTTGGATGATTTGTTGGGTTTGATATTTTCGTTTTTGAGGTTTTTTTAAATCATGTTGGGAATAGACAATATTGGATTGCAATATTTGCCTATGTGGTAGTGACCCAAAAAATAGGCCAAAGGGTGAGTTTTTCCTTTACGTTCTGAATAGTGGAAGATTAGCTGTAAGAGAGCTGTTACTAAACAGAGAATACTTTCTCTGTATAAAGAGTTTTGCTGTCTGGTTTAGGAAGCTACAGTATAGTGTTCTGAAATGAACAGGCACACCAGGTGATCCATTCCAGTGGTCCAGCTCACATATTGGAGCTTACTTTCCATGGGAAGGTTGTCCTGTGGAAAGGTATTTAATTGTAGTGAGAATGTTAGGAAGGTCCTGTCAGAGCAGGGAAAAGAGCAGGAAGGCACAAAACAACCGAGTGAATTAGGGAACTCATTAAATATGTGAAGGTGGGCAGGATTAATTTTTATGATTTATATGCTAAATTGGTATCAAAATAAGAATTTAAAGTAGGCAGTTGACAGAGTAGAGGTCAGTAGCGAACCTGCTAAAAGAGTTTGAAGAGTTTCATCCTTTCCTTCTGCTTGTTCAATAGTCCTCTCACATGAATTGATGATCATAAATATAAGGTTAATAGTATGAAATGATTTGGTGTTGCCAGGCTCTCAAAGAACTAAACCGAAAAAATGAATATGGCTAAAGATGCCATATTTTGTATTACTGCACCAGCCTAAAGGTTTAGCATCTCTATAACAGCAATAATCCAGGCCTCCAAACTTGTCACAGGAGCTCCCCATCTTGGATCTACTGGGGGCTTCTTTGGAGGCACTGTTCTTCACTGCTAAAGGGTTGTGGTTACCTTGGATTGGTACAGAACCCCAAAACATACAACATTTCTGCCCTACTTCTTTAGTTAAGCTTGAGTTTTCCCTTAACATGACCCTAGATATCATATGTTAGATGTTACATTACCTGCTGCTGCTTATGGTGAAGGTATGCAAATTTCCACAGAGGAATATCCTTGGCTGCGGAAAGTATGATATTTGTTGCTTTGTTTACAGCACTCTGAAAAAATATTGAAATTAAAGACACATTTCAAGATGTATTTCTGCTTTAAATATGCATGCTTGAACTTTCCAATATTTATACAAATGTCTGCTAAAATAAAATAAAGACACGTAACAATGCAAATTTCAGGTTATAGCTTTCTAAAAGCATGCTGTATCATAAAAAACGTATTAGGACAAACCGTATCACTATAAGACCATTTGTGTGCACTTGAATATCTGCACTGTCTGTGCTGCCAGTATTAAAAAAGAACCTCCTCCTTCGCCAAAAATACACAATCAAAATGTAAAGCAAATGGCAACTTACAGATGGTATTATCCATGATTAAAGGAGAACTACACCCCCCAGCTATAAAAGCCCCCTTAGCTGGCCTGCCTCAACCCCCCTCACCTCTCCCTTATCGCATACTCTTTAACTTAAAAAACTGCCCCTGTCGCAAACCCCAACCTAAAAATGCAGACCAGCGCAGCTGCGTACCTGGGCGCCATCTTCTGTTCAATCGTAGAAGCTTTGGGTCTCACTTAAGCATGCGCAGTTGAAGCTGATTTTCTGATAGTCCCAACTGCGCATGCTCAAGCAGGGTCTGTGACGGTGTGAGACTCGATGCTTCTACAATTGAACAGAAGATGAGGACCAGGTATGCAGCTGCGCTGCTCTGCCTTTTAAGGTTGGGGTTTGCAACGGGAGTTTTTTACATTACATAGTATGCGATAAGGGGGAGGTGAGGGGGTCGAGGCAGGCCAGTTAAGGGGGCCTTTTTAACTGGGGTGGGGGGGTTTAGTTCTCCTTTAAAGGGAACTTCAACCAAACACAACTTAAGCTTTTTGAAAATTAAACATAATTTCAAGCAATTTTGCAATATATATACCAGTTAAAAAATATGCAGCATTTTATGATTTTTAATGTAATAACATGAATTGAAACAGTTACCTAACTGGGGGGGGGGGGGGTGCCAGGCTGGTACCTCTCCAGCCTACCCCTAGTCCCCGTTCCCTTGCCCCTACCACTTGTCATTGCAGGGTGTCATCCCCCTGTGCAACGTCATTGCGCACGCACGGGGAAGAGTACAGGATAAAGGAGTGAGGTAGCTGGCTGGGTTGCCTAGGGCGCCTAGTCGGCTTGGCCTGCCCCCGCTTCCAAATCGCACAATTATTAGCACAAGTGATGTCAATAAGGAGAGGGGTTATGTAGTTACTGCATGCTGTCTTCTAGCTGTAAAGAAGTTGTTACAATTTGTAATATCAGTGTTTTAGTTCCTTCTCCATACCAGGACAGCTGGATTTCAGCATATAAAAATAATTATTCATACTTTTTGAAGGAACAGATTATAGTGACAAGTATATTAGGGGTTTCTGTGTTGTGTGGGGCTCTTTAACAAATTTTGGTGGGGAAGCCAGAGATCTTTAAACAAATTCTGTTTGTACTGTTAATCAAGGCAGCTTATGTGAAACAGGCAACATATATTTTTCTTGTAAATTATCCTTTTGCTTTTAAAAATATTATGTGCCAGAGATCTTTAAACAAATTCTGTTTGTACTGTTAATCAAGGCAGCTTATGTGAAACAGGCAACATATATTTTTCTTGTAAATTATGCTTTTGCTTTTAAAAATATTGTGTTTCTGGTAATTCTAATGCTCAAATGTATTTTAGTTCAGTACCGTCAGTCATACCGAGTTTATAGGTAAATAAATGGCCAAAATTCCCAAACAATATTACTATTGTTAGCAAAATCAGGCTGCTGTTTGGATTCCAATGCTCAACTAAATCCACAACTAAATTTTGAATGACATTTCCAAACTTAAACTTTTCATATTAAGTAAAACTGTCCAAATAAAGAAATGTTCCAAAATTATCCATTAAAGCAATATTTAAATAAGAATGAACATCCATAAAGTTTGAAAAGATTTACTTCTGGAAGTGGTGCAAATATAAAATGGCTATTAAGAATAAAGTGAATGTGGTACGTACTTGAATATCTTCCAGGCTTGGTTTCATGACCACATTTGGAATGGCAAGATGAATCTCTGCTTTGAACAAAGGTGTGGGGGTATGATCCTTTGTTAATTTGGCTGTCTGGTATACAGAGCTGATTGTGTGTAGCCTACGTTTTATTGCATCTAGGGAAACTTTAGTGCCTAAAAAAAAAAAAAATGTTGTTGCACAATGGGTAAAACCAGTTCTTCATAATAAAACATGAGTCTTTATGGTAATTATACCCTTCAGTGACTTTTTTTGATCCAGCGCTCACTGCAGAGACCTGCAACCCTGGGGGGTTAAGTGCTCTGTAAGTAAGCACTTTGGGGTGTGCTCATGTGCCTCTTAGTGCTTCTGCAATTGCACCCTCAAGGAAGTTATATATTGATGAGGTCAATGAAATAAATAATTACAGAGAATACAATAAAACCTACATTTGACCAGGGAATCTGTGTTCTTCTGGCACAAATGGCCAATCACATTGTAGTAACTGCAAGACAGACATTCCTGGCAGCGAGTTTTTTGCTTTGTATCAAGATGAGCACAAGCAAATGAATCCTAAAAGACACAGAGTAAAAGTGTAAAATAAAAAACACTATATATAGTAAACCATAACAGCTTTTAATTGAGTACAAGATTAGTGTTAATAACTGACAACATTTTTAATTTTATGAGTTTTAATGCTCCTTACAAAACAAATTGTCCAGTTAGCCTTTACGCACACAAATGCATGAATGCAATTTTGATCCAAGTCAGTAAGCATAGACTCAGATCCATGTCACTCAGATCCAAATCACTTGCAGTAATAGTCAATAATTAAGAAGACATGGTTTAAGAAAAGTCGTGGTGAAATAAGGCAAGATTGCAGTATACAGTCACTGTGACACTAAAATTTATCAAATATTAAATGTAAAAAATGAACAGTTGTGATTCCCCAGACCTGTGTGCAGTGCTGCCCAGCTTTTTCTCTTCCTATTTATTAAGACTTTCTTAGGGGAGAGCATTTGCTGGGGGGGGGGGTGAGTATTTGTAAGGGTGATGCGTTCCAAAGTAATTTGTTTACAGGTGATCTGAATAAGTTTAACAAGGAGTCAATTAAATAACATCTATCTTCTTCTGCTCATTTTAGGTAAATCTGCTATATCTGCACTCAATTCCATCTCTGCTGTGGCCCTGTTGCCTGCATTTGTACATTTTTATTGGCAAATCTGCCCTGATGCTCAAAGCCTTTTGTTCCTCTGCTGTTTCTAAACTTATTCAGGTTCCCACTCTTCCTGCCTTTCGTTTTCTTGTGCCCTTCTTAATGGCCGTTCCTTAACTAACAAAGCTACGTTCATCATTGATCTGTTCTGCTCTAAATCATTTCATCTCCTCGCACTAACAAAACCTGGCTTTTGCAGGTTCGCATCTATTCCTGTTCCTCCAACTCATTTGAGGTGCAAGCCCTTCAAACCATCCTCTCTCTGTATGGGTGGCTGTCATTTACAGGCCCCCGTCAGCCTCCTCTGCTACCTTCCTTTCTGATTTTGATGGCCCTGCAATCATCATTGGTATTTCAACTCCCACATTGATAATCCCTCGCAACCTTGGCCCTCACCTTTTTTTCTGCCTAACCTCCTCCTTTGAACTCCAGCAGTGGACAAACACTCCAATTGCCACTTTAACAGTGTCCCCTTCCCCTTCTCTGACCATCACCTGGTTACATTTTCTGTCTCTCACTCTCCTTCCCCCAATGTATTAATTTGAAATACACGTGACGTAGGCCTTAGCTCACTCTTTCAGGTCCAGTCTCTCCCCCTTCAACGAGATGTCTGACCCTGATACCCTGGTTAATGAGTAAAACAGCATACTAGCCTCCACCATTGACTCGTTTGCGCCCCTTCAGCCTAAGCATATTTGGGTTCAAAACCCACGCCCCTGGCCAAATGTACACACCAAATTCTTATGCTCCTGTGCGAGGTCTGAAGAACGTATGTGGAGGAAATCCCATACGCAAAATGTGCCAAAAAATGTGCTGTTCTCTCCTAACAGGGGGACCAGCCCGGGGTAGAAGGTAAGTGATTTAAGTCACTTGGGGGTGCAAACATTTTGGCACCCCCAAGTGACTTTGTCTTTCCTTCTCCTTTAAACACTGTGCTGCTGAACTTACTCGAGTTCTTACTCACATCTTCAACTCTTCTCTGACATCTGGAAGTTTCCCCTCCTCATTCAAACAGGCCTGTGTCAAGCCTATCCTTAAAAGGGCACACTGGACCAGTCTCTCTAACTACCGTCCTGTCTCACTTCTACCGCTTGCCTCCAAAATCTTAGAGCGTATTGTCTTCTCCTGATTTACTAACTTTCTTAACGCCCATAATTTATTGGACCCCCTGCAATCTGGTTTTCGGCCTGCGCATCCTGAGACAGCGTTATGCAGAGTTACAAATGCTCTTCAGGTTGCCAAAGGTGACTTTTCTATACTAATCCTCCTCAATCTATCGGCTGCATTTGATACAGTCGACCACTCCTTCTTGATGCAAATTCTATTGGTATGCGTAGTCAGGCTGCATCCTGGACCTCTCTAACTGTTCATTCACTGTCTCCTATGCTAACAAAACCTCATCTCCAGTTCCTCTTAATGTGGGGGTACCCCAAGGCTCTGTTCGTGGGCTGTTTTTGTTCTCCCTCTACACGCTGTCTTTGGGAGATCTTATCCATTCGTTCACCTTTAAATATCATTTGTATGCTGATGATATCCATATTTATTTTTCGACCCCTTCATTAACAGTTGAAACTGAGACTCAAATCTCTAACTGCTATCTCCAATTGGATGATCCAACGCCACCTCAAACTGGACCTAACAAAAATTGAACTAATGTTTTTTACGCCTAAGCCTGGTCCTACCGCCCCCTTTACTATCCCTAGTGATGGCACCCTCATCAACCCTGTGAATTTGGCGCATTGTTTGGGGTTGATCTTTGACTCCTGTCTCTCCTTCTCTGACCATATTAACACCACTGTCAAAACCTGTCACTTTTTCTTGCCAAAATCTGTCCCTTTCTTTCTACTGCAACAGCTAGGCTGCTCATGCATGCTCTCCTCCTATCCCAACTTGACTACTGTAACCTTCTACTAACTGGCCTCCCTAACTCCCATCTTTCCCCCTACAGTCTATATTAAATACTGCTGCCAGAATTCTCCTCCTCTCATCCAGGCCCTTCCCCTGCTAAAGTCCTTATCGTGGCTTCTCATTAAACAAAGAATATCTTCTAAACTCCTTTTTTTAACCTTCAAAGCCCATCATTCCTCTGTTCCTCACTACATCTCTACTCTTGTGTCTCCGTACGTTCCTGGCTGACTCCTTCGTTCTTCGTGCCCCCCACAACTACTGCTGTTTCCACCTTAAAACTTAAAACCTTAAGCCTTGCTGCCCCTTACATTTGGAATGCCCTCCCTGATTTCCTCCCTTACACTTTTTAAAACTAAACTTAAAGACTACCTTTTGGAGCACTCGCACAGCACCTAATCTGGGAACTAGCACTTAAATTGTAGTCACCCACTGTGACCTAAAGCACTTATATTTGCCTATTTGTGTCTGTAAGTTGCCCTCCCATATAAATTGTAAGCTCTACGGGGCAGGGACCTCCATCCTTAACTTATTGCAACTGTATCTTGTATTTATCTGTATTTATTGCTATACTTTGTATTTATCTATTATTATCCTAATAACCTCCTGTTTGTATTAATGTATTCTACTGTACAGTGCTGCGTACATAAGTAGCGCTTTATAAATAATGATATATACATACAACTTGTTACCTAAAACCAGCCTAGATACCACAGAAGTTAGTGCAAATGTTATTTTCAGAATAAAAGCAAGTTTTTAATCCAATTTTTTTTAAATTTGAGATTGCGTCCTTTAACCACAACAAAATATAATTTTTTTTGTTTTTTTTGCTATCACATTTATTCTCTGCAACAAAACTTGATCACGATTAACCCATTTGAGATGTTGAAATATGTAACAAAATGCGATTTCCTGTTTTGTTGTCTTTAAGCACATTAGGTACACTGTTTTTTTGCAGTTTTTGCCCCATAGTCTTTAAGAACAATCATTTTTCATTGCACTGTATCCTTCTAAAAACAGAAGAAATGTGTGTAGTTTTTTTCACTTCTTTAGTTTAAAAAAATTTAACAAAAAACATGTTAGCAATTCCCAGTCATACAACTTCCAGTTTAATAAATAATAATTAACTTAAATACTGTAAGTTAAGGTAAATTAGGAAAAGGTACATATCACTCAGATTAAACCAAACAGAGTTAGTACTAGTATCATGTGCAATGTTTTTTGAAATAAGAATATAAAATTGGTTAAGCATGTTGACTATTAACATGGTTGCCATAGTATATCAGTCAGAAGATAACATATAGTGCTGGATAGCCAGATGTGTACCATATAAGTAAAGGGTTAAGAATCAGTGCTCTGGTAAAGCACAATCTCATTTAAATATTTCTTGTATACTTAAAGAATGCATAGATTGTAAAATGATGGCATGATTATGTAGCATTTCAGCAATAAGGAAAGAAGCAAAGTTAATTTTTGTTAGAAAAATGTGGAGAGGATCTAGATCTAAGCACGATTGTAGTTATGAGTGCATCACTAAAATCAATAAGACCTAGTATAACAGCAAAAAAAGGAAGCACCAGACCCAGTCAGAGAAACTTCTATTAAAATCCTCCATAGAACATACCTGGTTCCAGCCAGATTGAACAAATTTTATTTAACATACAACCCACAATGCTTCAGAGGCTGTGAAGAAATGGGAACTATGCTACATATCTGGAGGGGTTGCAAGGTTGCTTCGGAATTTTGGAATTTAGTTATTCGCATTCTCTTAAAAATTTTCCATACCAAATTTCTCAAAGCCCCTTTAACTAGGAAAGAAAAAAAAGTATACTAATTTGACCCATATATTGAGCCAACATATATTAATGGCAGCAAGGTTAATCATTGCAAATAATCAATGAAAAAAATTAATATATGTTAAAAAATTATATAGAAGCTAACGACAAAATTTGGCTCCCTTGACTAGCCCATGAAAATGATCCTCAGTGATTTCTGGCCCTAAGTGCTTGAATTGTCTAACATTCTCAGAAATATTAGGAATTACTGAACTTATAAGTATCAGATATTTCTAATTCAGCAAAATCCAGGTCCAAGCCACTATATTTATGTTATGGGTTTATTTATGTTAATTGTTATTATTTTCTCTTTTTTAGAATTATTGTTCAACAGTATTATTAAAGTAGAATACAATGTTTTATTGACAACAAATGTATAATTAATAACAAAATCAGTATTGTTAGTTTAAAATCAATAAGGCCTGAGAGTTTAACTTAGAAGTAAATGATAGATGCCCATGATAAGATGATAATGTGGGTCAGTCTGCTTATGGTTGTTTATATGGAGGATTAGCGCTGGGATGCAAAACTCAGCCACACTTTAAGTAGGAGATGACTTTATAACCATTACAATTCTGTAATGGCAGCCAAAAGTTTAGAGGACTGGCATACACTCTAAACAATTAAATACTAAATCAGTTACCTGGAGACTGTTTCTGTCAGTTGGTTTCAGTCTGTTTTTCAGTGCATCAATCATTTCATACAAACAAAGTTCTACTTGCTTGCTTTGCCTTGAAAATAAAATGGAAGGAAGGTTATGCATATTGTTGCCATTGTTCATAACCTGAAGAGAAGAAGGAATGCAACATTATTTTTTTAACTAAATAAAACAATAACATTTCCAGAGTGAAGTGCCAAACATTTGGCACCCCCAGTGATTTTATCTTTCCTTCTCCTTTAATATGTATGGCTCAGAAGTTGTTAGGTTGATTCTTTCTGGGTACTCCTTTAGTGTCCTGCACACCTACATTCTATGCCAATAACAGGAGCTGAGTAGTGAGAAAGAACAACTTTTTTTACATTCTGTAGATTTTTTGTGAGAAATTATCTTTAGTATAATCACTTGGTAAAATATTAATGATGAAATACAATAACAAGGATAAAATAAATCTACAAGTATAAGTGGGATATAGTGGAAGCATTAAATAAAGATATTTGTGTGGACCCTCTTCCTTCCCTGACAGCAGGGTTCAAGAATAACATTTTAAATGGGAGAGTGAATTATCTGCTTGTCAGAGGGGGGACTTCCCATGAATATATATATTCACATAAAAGTGAGATCTCCCCATAAAGTGAATATTGCATCTGCTGATTGGAAGTATCTTTTCTTACCAAGCAATAAAAATAACTCTTATCCGTTATTTATATTGTTTTGACTTATACTCATTGGAGAGATAATGAGGAAAAAGAGTTTAAGCAATGCTCTCACCTAGTTGGTATGGTAGCACAGTTAAAGACAGGAATATATGTCTATTTTAATATCTTACTGACAAGTCTAATTTAATTTTCCTTAAATTTTAGATACAGTCAGTTATGCAATGGTCTGAAGACACATTTTGGCACATCCATAAATAAATACAAGTTTACCGATGTTTTTTCATCAGACTTATTTCTGGTCTCTTCTTGCAGTGGATATCATGAAATACAACACAAAAAACCCAAAATTGGGATATTTGCGGTCAATTGACAGAAAATGTGCCTTGGCACAGTTCTGTATATTTTTTTAATCAAAGGCATATTGTCCCCTTTTTGGGATACCACAAAAGGTCATATTACAGATATATTACAAAAGCACATGTTAGGAGTAGAATTCACTTAGTCCAAAACTGTAAAAACATTTTAAATAGCTGTTGCTGAAAGGGTTAAAAGTTCAATAATGAACATTAGTATTCTACTTCAAAGCGTGTTTAGACCAGCAATAACACTGCAGTTAAAGGGGAATTTTTGCTATAGCAAGAATGCACTTAACTACAAAAGATGTTAAAAACCTGATTGTGAGTTCTTCAACCTAACATTTTCCACCTAGCAGCAACCAACACACTGATGCTGTGAGTCACTGACAGATTTTGTTTGCACTAATTGGCTGATTCCATCATAAGTCTACAAAGCACAATTATACTGCTTTTACATTGAAAACAGCACTAATAAACCAGTTATATCTCAAAAACTAAGAAAAATAATACAAACTGTATGTGAAAAAGAATGATAAAGCATTCAGTTTAGTTTGATTTTTATATAAATGCAAACTAATCAATTCTTCTCTTCAACTACATTTTCATGTTGGCTAAAATCATATTTGCATAGGTGCATGAGTAAGCTTTCTAAATTAAAATTTTTACCCCTCTTTCTGGCTTCTAAAGGAGAGATGTTGTTTTTAACTGATGAAAACTATATATTTTAAGTGCATCATATCCATCACATTTTACTTAATATTCTATAATATGTGTTTATGTTCAATTCAGCTGCGTTAAAAGTTAGAATGATCATTCTGCCTGATGTTTTTCAATTGCTCCTATGAAAGATTATAAAACTGTACTTTACCATGTTCAAAGCTTGTTCAGAATTCAAACATAACAACCTTGGCTTACATACAAGAAACAAAGCTCCGGAATACTGCATCCGTGGTTATGACCAGGTACAAAATACCGTGCATACTTGCCCTATACACAAAGATGGTATGTATTTTGCTCTGGTTTCTGAATACAGTTGCTATGCCCTTCACTGCTGTATAACCTAAAAATTCATTAGGACTGCTGTCCATATTGTAATCCACACTCAAAGGATTTTTACTTTGTCATTAAAAATATTTTTCTTGCAATTTTATATTAGGATTATTATAGATCAAACAGGGGAACACAGAACATGTTTAGAATCCTGTTTTTATTTTCACACAAGTTTGACTAGCATTGTACTATTTTTCATCACTTTTGTTCTGCTAACACTATGCCATTATGTCCACTAAACTATGCTACATATACTCATCATTTCTTTGCACCCTTTTCTTTGCTGGTTTAGTCTCTGAGTGTAGCTATATTTTAGTTAAGTAAAATATTTTATAGAGCCTATCTGGTTTGAGGAGCAAGGCATAACTCCTTCTCTCAGAACATGACAATCAGCAGATTACATTGTAAACAAACCTACATTGACAGTTTCTCTGCTGCCACACTGCTGACTTTTTCTGTTCTTTCCAAAAAGTCTGGCACAGATATGGCATCCTCTTCTGGCAAATCTACCAGTGGGGTTTGAGCAATGTCCTGTAGCATTTTCTCAATGCGGAACTCCAGAGTGTCTGAGGCTTCTTTATAGATTTGCTGTACTTCTGTCAAAGAGCTGTAAACCTTTGCAATAACTGAAAAGAAAAATGAGTTATTCATAACTATTAAATAGTGGTGATTTGTGGTAAAATAACAAGCTTTAACACAATATTTTATATATGAGTAAACATATAATATCAAATATTATTTATTTATTTCTGTAATATTTTTCCAGAGCAGTGATATTATGACTTTTGGATCAATAATGGTTGAACATCAAAAAGCATCTAAAATAATGTTGTGTATTAAAAGGAAGATGATTAACCTTTGATGAAAATGAGAACTGTGTTTCAGTGTCAGAATACTAGCCCCCCATATATTCTAGCTCCCCCATATATTCTCATAAAAGTTTCCCTAAACACCTTAGAACTTAAAAGTAACTTTATATAGTACTGTGATGTAAATATATTTTTCCTACACTTGTCAGTGTTTAGTGAGGTCCAGGTGAGCTGTGTTAGGCCGGGTGAAAGAACCTCCTCAATTTGTCCAATAAATGGTAGCATTAGGGGCTTCAGCAGAGAAGGAATTCCAATGCAGAATGTTTGATAGACCATCAACATATCCTGAAGTCTGAAAAGAAAATCAGTTGTTTTCAAAAACAGAATTCAGAAACAAGAAATTAAGAATATGTAGTATAAATAAATCTAAAGCAACTGGACTTGTTAGGTAATCATTGAAGACGTTTCACTACTCATCTGAGCAGCTTCTTCAATTCAACTGACTGACTGGTATGGGAAGTCCTCAGCATATATACTCTTACACTAATCCAATCACAATCGCACTTTGTAACTCTTCAGAGAGGTGACATCTGAAACTCACAGAGGTGTGAATGCTGTGGAGTTACTTTGAAAGGATTACCCAAGTATCATGCAACTCTTCAAAACAGGTGTTACTTGTTAGAGTTGCATGAAGTTGAAGTCCCCCGCCTCTGTTTGGGGATGGTTTCTCCACTTTAACATGAATGGCCTCTTTTACACCTCTTTCAAACCAGTGGTCTTCTTTGTCCAAAATTTGGACGTTGCTGTTTTCAAAGGAGTGTCCCTTGTCTTTTAGGTGTAGAAATACATCAAAAAGACAAGGGACACTCCTTTGAAAATAGCAACGTATAGTACAGGTATGGGACCCATTATCCTGAATGCTTGGGACCTGGGGTTTTCCAGATAAGGGGTATTTCCGTAATTTGGATCTCCTACCTTAATTCTACTTAAATTATTTAAACAGTAATTAAACCCAATACTGTTGTTTTGGCTTCAGTAAGGGTTAATAATATCTTAGTTTGGATCAAGTACAATGTACTATTTTATTATTACAGAGAAAAAGGAAACCATTTTTAAAAATGTGAATTATTTAAATAAAATGGAGTCTAAGGGAGATAGGCTTTCCATAATTCGGAACTTTCTGGATAATGGATTCCGGATAAGGGATTCAATACTTGTACAGGATTAAACAAAATAGCATTTTGCATTATTATTCAAGTATTATGAATAAAAATTAATTTATTTGATGCTGGTTTAACAAATAATGTTATAAGGAAAGGGATACCTTTACATTTTAGCATGATGTTGTCATGATCAATGTGCTTTGTGTTTGTTAAGCTGGGCATACATGTGTAGATTTTTAAAATATCTTTTTGATTATCTTAGGACCAAGCTTAGAGTGAAACAATTGTTTAAAAGTATGATTTGTCCTTCACTGAAAATGACCATTTCAAATGATAAGCTAGGAAAAACACCTACTTGTTCCTGTAAAATTGTTAAGTGTATGGCCAGCCTTAGGGTCAATGACTATGGCAACCAGTTTAAACTTGATGACTCCATCCAGTGGCGTAGCGAGGGGGGTGCCGAGGGGGCCATGGCCCCGGGCGGCGTATCAGAAGGGGCGGCGGCGGCTCCTTCTCTCTTACAGGCAACAGGCGTTTTTATAAGGTTGCGCCCGTGCGTATGACGTCACACGTCAGCGACGAGGCGCAACCTTATAGAAGCGCCTGTTGCCTGTAAGAGAGAAGGAGCCGCCGCCGATGGTCTGTTGGGGGTATGTACTATGGGGGAAATTGGGGGCACTGTGTGGGGGCTACTGTCTATGGGGAAATTGGGGCACTTTCCATGGGGGGGGCCAGGTCTTTGTGGGGTATTGTGTATGGGGGCACTTACTATTGGGGGCACTGTGTATGGGGCAATTTGGGCTCTGTGTATGAGGGCACTTTCTATTGGGGGGCAAGGTCTTTTGGGGGTATTGTCTATGGGGACACTGTGTATGGGGCAATTGGGGCTCTGTGTATGAGGGCACTTTCTATTGGGGGGCAAGGTCTTTGGGTGGTATTGTCTATGGGGACACTGTGTATGGGGCAATTGGGGCACTGTGTATGGGGGCACTTCCTATTGGGGGCACTTTGTATGGGGCAATTGGGGGCACTGTTTATGGGGGCACTGTGTATGGGGGCACTTTCTATTGGGGGCACTTTGTATGGGGCAATTGGGGGCACTGTTTATGGGGGCACTGTGTATGGGGGCACTTTCTATTGGGGGAACTGTGTATGGGGCAATTGGGGCACTGTGTATGGGGGCACTGTGTATGGGGGCACTTTCTGTGGGGGGGGCAAGGTCTTTGGGGGGTACTGTCTATGGGGGAACTGTGTATGGGGAAATTGGGGCACTGTGTATGGGGGCACTTCCTATTGGGGGCACTGTCTAAGGGCAATTGGGGGCACTGTGTGGAGGGGGCTGTCTATGGGGACACTGTGTATGGGGCAATTGGAGGCACTGTCTATGGGGAAATTGGGGCACTTTCTATGGGCAATTGGAGGCAATATGTGTGGGGGGCACTGTGTATGGGGCAATTGGGGGCACTGTGTATGGGGGTACTGTCTATGGGGCAGTTGTATGGGGGGACCGTGGCCAGAATAGCGTTAGGGGGGCCTGGCCAGCATAGTGTTAGGGGGCACTGTGGTAGGGTGACCCTAATACTTTTTATGTCTGTGTGTCCTGTACTGATGGGAGGGGCCCCGTGATTTCTGATGGCGGCCCTGCCACCATGGGCAGCCACGGACGCACAGCTGAATCCACTTTTGACAATTATGACATGCGCACCGCATTTCAAATTCAATCAAAAAAAAAAAAATGTAATGCTGCTTTTTTTTATTTTGTCTATTTTTTTTAAGAATAACTAAATAGAGGGGCGGCAAATTTCCGGTCGGCCCCAGGCGACGAAAGCCCACGCTACGCCACTGACTCCATCCACTTTTCCACTTTTTTAACTTTGAACTGCACTTACCAACTGATTAATATCAGCAGATTAATATCAGCAGTTTAAATTTAAACCAATAAAAGTCAATGGGTGAAATCTAATTGGCTGTTGTTGGCTTCAAAGAATGTACCCCAAAATAACAGAAATAAACTCAAAAGTGAAACAAAATAATTTACAAACTATTTACAAAATTTGTAATCGGATGGTAGTACCCAGTGCCACGTGGAGGCTCAGGTGTACAAACCCCGAGCCTGTCTCCAAAAATATCCGATCCCAATACAGTTAAAGAGAGTCAAGAAATCAAACACGATTTAAATAGCCAGCGTGCTTGGAGATCTCTCAACTGTTTATGTTGGTGGCTTCACACACTTTTACTAACCTTGAACTGCAGTCCACCAGTGATTACCTATGTAAAGGGGACCCTGCCATTAATGTTGTGAGGCAGCAGTTTAAATATAAACCAATGAAATGTAATGGTTGAAATACGATTGGCTGTTGGTGGCTCTGCCCACTTTTCCTAACTTTTAACTTTAGCCCCCCAATGACCAACTGTGAAAAGTTTGGGGATACTGGCATTAAATGTGTAAGAATGTAAATTTCCACATTAAAGGAGAAGGAAAGGTAAAAACTAAGTAAGCTTTATCAGAAAGGTCAATATAAATACAGCAATAAGCATTCACAGAAAAGCTGCACTGAGTCCTCTATCAAAAGAAACACAGGATTTCTTGTCTGCCTTTTTGTAAACATGTTCTTAGGGTTGCTGACTTACTCTCTCAGAAAAATCCTTCATTCTTGGGGCCAGAGTCTGCTCAGTTCTCCCCTCTCCTGCTCCCCCTCCCATAAGAATTTATAAAGCTCATTCCTACCACCCTTAGGAATGTGTAATCTAAGCTATAATAGCTAAGCTGCAAGCAGGAAGCTATGAAGACCAAGCTAAAATGGCAGCTGCAATCTTAAACAAGCAGAGAAAGCTTCTAGGGTTCTTAAAGGAACTGTAACACAATTTTTTTACATTCAAAATATCCCTTCTATACACTTTGATTATCAAATATATCATATAGAAATTTCAATAGCAGTTGTGGTTTTTTTAGAAATCTTACTTTAGCATTGATTTATAGAGAACAGGCTGCAGTTCACTCCCAAGTCTCGTACCATTCTTCCGCTACCCCCTCCACCCCCTCCCTCCCTGGTGCAGGCGCACACAGCGCTCTTTGTAACAGACACGCAGACTTAGCTGGAAAGAAGAAACGGTATGTCTCTGATTCCCTCTCTTCTACCTCTCCATGCCCCATCTGCTAATAGCCCATAAATCACTCAAAACGGACTCTGAAGAATGTAGCATATTAACTTCCAGTCTAGCAGTCGCCGGATCGTCTTTTCAAGCTCTGCACAGCAAAGCATTGGTAATGTAATTTATTCTGAAACCACATAGAATATTGCATTTTTTTAAATGCTACATATCTTAATAAAGTATTTAGAAGGGATATGTTAAAAGTTATTTTTTTGTGTTACTGTTCCTTTAACTCAGGTATGACAAAGCTTTCTGCAGAATAAATATAGCATTCTAGTTAGCACTAAACTGGCTAATCTATTGGCAGTAAAATGACTTTCCTTCTCCTTTAAAATCATTTTGATCAATTTGATTGGCTGTTTGTGGCTCCATCCACTTTTTTAAGACCTTGAATTATTGTCACGGAATGGGGCCACAGAAAAGACGAGGGACGGGATCGCTTAGGTTAAAAAAAGGGAAGAAGAAAAAAGCTGAAGTTGAAGAACAATATGTTGGTTTTTCAAACCAACATAATTAAGTTTCAAAATCAGGAATTAAACCGATTCAGTAGATCAGAGGAAGCACGCCAGAACTGTGCAGTTTTTTTCATAAAAGCAAAGCCTGTAAAACATATTTTTTTTATAATTTTATGAAAAAAAGATGCACTGTTCTTATTGGTCTGCACCCTATTAAGGTAATTTAGAAATCTAATTAAAGGAACCGCAGATCTTTCATATTTTTTTCATCTATTTGACAGATTTAAACACCTTTTTTGATCCCTCACTTGAAACTAGTTTAAAATTGACTTGATTATTGACTTTATTATGACTCCATCATCTTTTTTATGGTGTTTAAATGATGACATAGATGTATAGGTTTCATTACAAATACATACATGCTTTGTATAGTTATACATTTATTCACTAGTGTTTTTATATTTTTATTTAGAGTTTTAACATTTTAACAACAATAACAGTTTAGAGGAAAGAAAGAAGAGGGAAAGAAGAAATAAGAACATATACAGAGTTTGGGGAAGTTATTCTTATGTTAATTAGAAATTAAGAAGAGAGGACTAGAAAATATTTTAGTATTGCAAAAATATTTTGCCAACCATTTTGTGAAATCATCGGGTACAATGACCTGATTTTATAAAGATATATTTGCACAAAGAGCATTTTCTTTTTTCAATGCATGGGCTGTACTTACTTTTTTTTTGTTTTTATACAGCATTTTCTGACAGTACAAGCATAAAGAAACGAATTACTCCTTTATAAGTTATTATATATTATTGCTTTAAAAGGCAACAACTGGGTCATTGTTAGAATGCATTCTGGGTTCAATCTTTTTTCTCTGCAATTGCATAGTGCCCTCAGCATTGCTTTTAAACATAGCCATGTTTAATAAAGGCTGGTAAGACCGCTCTTTGCTCTCTGCTCTCAATGATTACAAGAACCAGATATGATGTGTTATAGTTCTATGCTTCTGGCTTCCTTTCAGCTGCTAACAACAAGGCCAGTAATCCATTTGAGATGTAACAGTGTTTGGTCTCAGAAGAGAACACCAGAGCCATAGAGAGATAACTGTGTTCTGCCTAATGACCTTAAAGTGACTGCAACACTTGTAAAACTCTGTTATTCATAAACCTAGTCAGAAAGGGCCAGAGTCACTGAAAGTCTTCAATTTCCCATTGAACTTGAATATGCTTTAGAGGAGAGGAATGGTAAAAACTAAGTAAGCTTTATCAGAAAAGACCTATGTAGAGTCCTCTATCAAAAGAAACACAGGATTTCTTGTCTCCTATTTTTGTAAACATGTTCTTTGGTATCTGACTTCCTCTCTCAGAAAAATGCTTCATTCCCGGGACCAGAGTCTACACAGCTCTCTCCTCTCCGATAAAACTCGCTGCCTCCTCCCTTAGGAATGTGTAATCTGAGCTACAGCAGGAAGCTAGAAAGACCAAGCTAAAATGGCAGCTGCAATCTTAAACAAACGGAGGGAGCTTTTTTGGGGCAAATAAAATATCAAAATTTAAATGAGAAGAAAAGGCATAATACCAAAATGCCTGGAATCCCCAGAACTAAAGGTGGGCTGGCATTGCCAGATTTTAAACTTTATTTTTGGGCAAGCCAGCTTGTTTAGGCACACTGGTGGTTTATGCCAGCAGCAGACAACCCTGCTGCCATGCTTGAAGCCGCGGCCCTATGTTCCTTAAAAGCGCTAGCTAAACTCCCTTACTGAGGCTTCTCACGCTACTGCCGCACCACCACTCCAATGCTCACAGTGATTATGATATTTCAAAGATATCTCTGACTTACACAGAAATCCCCTCACATTTGGTCTCCTTGAACTCAATTCGACATTGGCCCGCTTTGACTCTATGCCCAATATTAGTCAATGGGCAGACAAAGGCATCAAAACATTGCAGGACATAGTGAGGGATGGGGAATTGAAACGATATATATGTTTGAGGATATATCCTCAATCAGACCTAATATCAGACCTATGTCCCAAATGTAACATAGCAATAGGCTTGCTTCTCCATGTATTTTGAGAATGCCCAGCCATTCAACGACTATGGTCTGCGATACTGAAATACATTAATGAAACATTGTTTTTTCTCAACATCACTCTCCAAGGATATGTTTATTGGGGGTGCTAGAGGACTTGGGGTTATCAGCATATGTTACTTGCACGGTTGCTGGTTTTCCTGTTCACTGAAAACCGCACCAACCAGTAGTACTTTATTTTTGTCAACCATTATCGTCTGAATCCTTTCTAAATCCAGGTCCAAATTCATAAGCTCAATCCACTGGGAAGCCAATCTTAGTGGCAAAAAGTCAGCTTTTTACTCTACTGCTCATGTTTAACTTGGCTAGGATGCAGAGAGGATCCAAGAAGAGGAAGAAGATGGTGACACTGTACTTCTACAAAAGTACCCCGGAGCAGGACAAAAGCACTTACGTGGATCTCAGGTAAGTGATTATAATCACTGGAGGTGGCTAAAATTTTGACACTCAGCAGTAAAAATGGATTTCCTTTTCCTTAAAGTGGTTGTCCACCTTTTCTCACTGCTACCCAAAAAATGATGGATTATGTTCCCCTAAGTATGATAATATGTGCCATGCAAAGACTGTGTATCTGTGTGTCTTAATAAGCTGTCTGAAAACCTACTGTAATAGCTGCAGTTCACACAGAAATACTTTTCAGGGAGGAGGAGCGTTTCTTCTCTGCAGTGTGAGTAACATGTGAGCTTCCCCCCAGCTCCCCCTTCCCTCCCAGAATGTAAAAAGACTTGGGGAGCAACACAGGCATAATACATGTTCTTGGGGGTGCCAAAAGACTGTTATTGGCTATTTGGTAGCCCCTATATGGACTGGAAACCTACAGGATGTTCTGTTTGGCAGCATATCGGGTTTTTATGCAACCAAAACATGCCTCCAAGCCCATAATTCAAAAATAAGCACCTGTTTTAAGGCCACTAGGAGCAACATCAGGGGTTGGAGAGCAACATGTTGCTCACAAACCACCGGTTGGGGACCACTGATTTATGTGAAGGTGAACCACTCCTTTAAAATGTTATATTTGAACACTATTGCCAAATGAAAGAAGGAAAGGTGTTTTGTAATAATAAAATGTCAGCCTATGTGACAAAAACAAAAGAACTCCACAAACAATCCTGGGCGTTACTGGATTTGGGACACATCTGCATTGGGATAAAATATTTAAGTATTATACTATACACTGCTCATTAAGCAAGCACTTCTTCCCCTGGTCTGGTTGCGCTCTGCAAGACCCAGCAAGAGGCCTGCCTGAACCTTACCTCCTGCCATAGGACAGGTTGTAAGGATAGAGCCCTGTTGGAGTCTGTGTCCTTTGCGGCTCCCCAACTTGCACATAAATGATGCACAAGTTAGGGGTAAGGGGACAGGTAGGGTGTGGGAGGCCTATATGCCTCCCCCTATCTACCCCTCTTGAATACAGCACTGCTGAACACTAGTATAATGGGATTCTGACAAAATCGTTAACAGTAAGAACAAAGGCATAGATGTGTTAGGGGAGCAAGTGGGTAGAGAGAAAGAGCCAAGGTGGTGAGAAAGCATGAAGAAAAAGAGTGATAGTAAAGGTGTCATAGTGGGATAGCAAATTTTATCTGCCTATTTAATGGCTTTGAATATGTCTGTCTCCTTAAAAAAGAACTGCCTGAGCCATGTTGCTGAGTATTTATTGAACTGTTGCAGCATTGTAGCCAACATTTTTTCAAATCTACGTTGATTTCCAATCTAAAGGGATCAATATGTTTGCTGCATTAAGCAGATGTGGTTTTATACTAGTTACGAAAGAGGATACCTTTTATAGCTGAACAGAATACATGCAGGATCGTTAAGTATATCAGTGCCTAGACTTGATAGTGTGCATACCTTTTCCCAGAAAGTTTGTACCACATGACCAAAAAATATGGGCATGCTACCTCTTTCCCTACCGTTAGTCTACCGCTAGTCTTTTTATATAAATGTTGGAGTCTGGAAGGTGCATAGTTCCACGTTGTTATAGTTCCCTATAGTTTAAATTTTGTAGTCAACAGCATCTAGAGCTTCTAAGAAGTTGAGTCTGTGAACCCCATTTTTTGTACTTTGCACAGAGCTTTAGACTCCAATGGTCTAATAAGAATGTAAAAGGGACAATCATGTGCCGTTTGATTCAAATACCTCTCTCTTTTTAGGGCACAAAAAACAATATCACCTTCCTGCTTGGTGCTCTGTTATTATTGGCTTTCATAATGTACCACTGAGACACAACACAGATTTGATTATATTGCAGATGACATTTAAAACAAACACAATAACTAGGATAACTGTTATGTTTGTTTCAACTACATCTCAAGGGAAAACAACGGCTAAAATGCAGCATAGATGGAAGATAGGTCTTTAACAACAAATCAAGCTTTCCTGGTGAGTCTTATTTAAAAAGTAAAATCAGGAGTTTTCCACAGAGAGAAATTTACAGTATGCACAACTTAATCCCCATAACCATTCACTTCCCTCCCTACACGCTACACAGTCTCTGCTTGGCTCCTCCTCAGTGACTAAAGAGGAAGTCTCAAAAATTTTGGCTTCCTCTCCCCTTACTACCCGCCCACTTGATCCCATTCCTTCCAAACTTCTACGTAATGGCAACCACTGTCTTATCAAAGCCTTAACTCATCTATTCAGTCTCTCACTCTCTACTGGAATCTTTCCCTCCCAACTGAAATATGCACTTGTAACCCCTTTTCTGAAAAAACCCTCTCTTGATCCCTCCAATCTTAGTAATCTCCAACCTATTTCTCCGCTCCCATTCATCTCTAAACTACTTGAGCACCTAGTTTACAATCGACTGATGTTATTACTCTCTGACAATAATCTGCTGGATCCCCTACAATCTGGATTTAGACAACAACACTCCACAGAAACTTCTCTAACCCAACTAACTAATGAACTCTTATTGGCTAAAGCCAAAAACCACTACTCACTACTAATACTTCTCAATCTCTCAGCTTCTTTTGACACTGTGGATCACCCTCTTCTCCCCCAGTCTCTTGGCCTTTGTGACACTGCCTTATCCTGGTTTTCATCTTATCTCTCACATCGATCTTTCTGTGTCTCTTACAACGGAGCATCATCTTCTCCCTTGACTCTTTCTGTAGGGGTTTCTCAGAACTCTGTCCTGGGCCCCTTACTATTTTCTCTCTATACTTCCTCACTTGGCAAACTAATCTATTCTTTTGGCTTTCAGTACCACCTCTATGCTGATGATACTCAGATCTATCTTTCCTCTCCTAATCTCAACCCAGAGCTCTTACCTCGTGTATCTTCCTGCCTGTCCATTATCTCTACTTGGATGTCCCAACGTTACCTTAAATTAAACCTCTCTAAGACTGAATTGGTTCTCTCTCCCCCATCCAACACCCACATTGTTCCCAAGGTATCTATGACAGTTAACAATTCTACTATCACCCCATCTTCCCAGGCCTGGTGCCTTGGGGTTATCCTCATTTCTGCCCTGTCCTTCACTCCTCATATCCAGTTACTTATTAAATCATGTCACTTTCACCTAAGAAATATTTCCACAATACGATCATTTATCACACAAGAGGCTGCCAAAATTCTTATTCACTCTCTTATCATATCTCTCAAGACTTTGCAAGGGCTGCCCCTCTTCTCTGGGACTCGCTCCCACAATCTGTCAGACTTCTCCCAATCTCTCTGCCTTCAAAAGATCTCTAAATACACATTTATTCAGAGAAGTGTACCCTTATTTAGTTTAACATAACCTCAGTGTGCTGCTAAAAACAATAACCTGTGCCACACCTCTCAAATTGCTTAACTCTGATCTTGCAAATTCCCACACATTGTGTCTCAACCCTTTCTCCTTGCAGATTGTAAGCTCTTTTGGGCAGGGCCCTCTTTCCCTCTTGTATCGGTTACTGGTTGCTTTATATGTTACTCTGTATGTCCAATGTATGAAACCCACTTATTGTACAGCGCTGCGGAATATGTTGGCGCTTTATAAATAAATGTTGATAATAATAATAATGATGATGATAATAATGAATGAAGTGTGTCCCATGATGAAAAGGATATAATAATCTCTACTGAGCAAGACCTTTTAAAATTGGAAGCAGAATAATTCAACAAAAACAAATAACTACAGCAATGCATAATAGTTTTAACAACAAAAATGTAATCTATAAAGGCTGGAGTGAACAGATGTCTAGCGTAATAGCCGGAACTCTACTTCCTCCTTTAAAGCTCTCTATGCTATTAGGAGTCATTAACTCTCCAATCAGTGACTTAAGGGGGGATATGGGACATAACTGTTCAGTTGTTTGCTTTTGAATCTGACCTGCTTGCTCACAAACTAATGTCCTACTGTATGTGGGCCCCATCCTAAAGACACTGACTAACTAAGAGGTTAGGAGCTGAAAGTGGAAAGTAGTGTTTTGGCTATTATGTTAGACATCAGCTCACTACAGCCTTTATAGATTACATTTTTGCCTAATTTACTTTATTAGAAATATTTTTTATTTTGTGCAGGCTATCTATCTTACTCAGTTTCCTTTTTACACTAAACTGTTCCTTTAAAGGTGAACAACCCATTTAAAATGGAAAACAACAGTGGGTTGTATAACTAGATGGTGGCTCTGAGAGGAACAATGGAAAAGCTAGCAATGTATGGGGCAAAGTATGAACATTTGTGTTTGAAAGTAGCATATAATATTTTTGGCATAACTTATCTATCTAATCAAAATTAGCCTGCTAAGAGGTAAGAGATGCATCAGTTTGTCCACTGAAATGACTGTTTCAGCGTTCATTTTGAGGACCATTGGTACAAAATGGCTGCAGTAATTAATTAAATTAATAGGGCACTGAGAATTACAATAATTCATAATAGAATTAAGAGGCAAAATAAGATATTTATCAAAAATTGATGATAAAACTTTATCCTAACCCAATCTGATTGTATTAATATATTAATATAAATATAAATATATATATTTATAAAAATTTTTCTATTCAACTTTGTTAAATGTGCTAAAAACAAACATAAGAATTACGTTTTTGTTATGTTATAACCAGAGAAGGAGAAACTCTTGCAGTTATAAGTAAAAGTTGCAATTTGATGTGCAACAAGATGTGCACAAGAGATCCAAGTGAATCTAATGCAAGGATCCCCAACCATTTTTACCCCTAAGCCACATTCAAATTTAAAGAGAGTTGGGGAGCAACACAAATATGAAAAATGTACCTGGGGATGCCAAATAAGGGCTATGATTGGCTATTTGGTAGCCTACAGAAGGTTCAGTTTGTCAGTACACCTGTTTTTATGCAACCAAAACGCTCCTTCAAGCCGGTAATCTAAAAATAAACACCTGCTTTGAGGCCACTGTGAGCAACATCCAAGGAGGTGGTGAGCAGCATTTCAAATTAGAGTTTACTAGATGTCTCTTTATTTTACTGGGATCTCTTTCAGAAAATTGTTCAGCTTCTTGTTTCACTGTTAAGATTAATTCCAAGCTGGACTGTTTAATTATTTTCCCTTAAAGCTGTATAGATGGTAAAGAGTGCTAAAGAAACCTGAAAGAATTCTGTTACAATCTTTTCAACACACCTATATAACTTTTTTTCAGCAAAAAATATAAGTCTGGGTTTTATTTTTCTAGTGGAATTTCTCTGGGATGTACTACTCAGTGCCCACTAGGTGTAGGCACTTCCCAGTATCATTCATAAGCAAAGAGGTTCAGGGCTGCTGAGTTGCTATAGGCCATTGCAAGTGAGTGTTATCTTCTTCTATAGGAGTGTGTCAAGAAAGGGTTACATAGACTTAAAGATTGGCTAATGTCAGTATTACATTTTTGATTGATTCTTCTGCCTGTGTTCTGAACCATGCAACAAACCTCTGGAAACACCCAACACTGTTACACACCTATCACTATACTAAATGCAATTCATACATTTGACCACGCCCTCCTGATGCAAATTCTGCATTCGGCTGGTATCCGTAATCTGTAGGGGTACTGCAAAGCTTTGTATTTGGGCCACTGTTGTTCTCCCTCTACACTCAGTCTTTGGGAGATGTCATCTCTCCTCTGCTCATTTGGCTTTACAGTGGTTCTTGAAATTGGTAAACCCTTTAAAATGTTCTATATTTTTATATAGATGTGACCTAAAACATCATCTGATTTTCAAACAAGTCCTAAACGTAGATGAAGAAAACTTAGTTAAACAAATGATTTAAAAATTAAATCTTGTCATGTATTGAAAAAATATGATTCAGTAACATATCTGTGTGTGGCAAAAGTAAGTGAATCCTTAGGATTATCATATAATTTGAAGGGGGAATCAGAGTCTGGTGTTTTCAATCAGTGGGATAACAATCAGGTATGAGTGAAAGACCCTGTTTTATTTATAAAACATACAACACATTTGAGGATGTTTATCATGGCTCAAATAAAAGAGTTGTCTGAGGACTTTAAAATTAGAGTTTTTAATACCTATAAAGCTGGAAAAGGTTACACAACTATCTCTAAAGTTTGGACTCCTTCAATCAACAGTCAGACAGATTGTATACAAACTGCAAGGTGTCTAATAGTTCAAGAGGTTACAAAAGAACCTAGGGTAACCTAAGCAACTGAAGGCCTCTCTCAAATGTTGATGTTCATGAGTCCACCATCAGGAGAACACTGAACTGTAATGGTGTGTATGGCAGGGTAATAATGAAAAAGACATGGCTCTCCCACAAAAATATTTCTGACCATCTACATTTTTCTAAAGATCAAGTAGACAAACCAGGATACTGGAAGAATATTTTGTGGATGGATGAAGCCAAACCATAACTTTATCCCATGTGAAACATGGTGGTGGTTGTTTTCTGGATTGAGCTTGTTTTGCTGCATCTGGGCCTGGACGGCTTCCCATCGTTGATGGAACAATGAATTCTGAACTATACCAGAGAATTCTAAAGGAAAATTTAATCTACCTGTGAACTGAATCTCAAGAGACAATGAAAGTCCTTACCTTAATCCAATTGAAATACTGTGGAAAGACCTAAAGCGAGTGGTTCATGTGAGGAAACTCACCATCCAAGAGTTGTTTGGGGGTAATCTTTGACTTCTTTCTCTTTGCAATATTGCCAAAATCTGTACCTTTCTCTCAAATGTAACAGCTAGAAGGCTCATGCATGCTCTCATCCTATCCCAACTAAATTACTGTAACCTGCTCCTTAATGCCCCCCCAACTCCCACCCACCCCCCCTGCAGTCTGTCTTAAATACTGATACCAGTATTCCCATAAAACAAGAATAACTTACAAACTCCTTCTCTTAACCTTCAAAGCCCTTCATTCCTCTGCACCTAACTACATCTCTTCTCATGTCCCCATATATTTCTTGTCGAAGCAAGATAGGGCAGTAATTAGAGAGACAGGCCAGGTCCAGCGTGGCCTTTTTAAGAACAGGCTTGACACAGGCCTGTTTGAATGGAAAGGGGAAAGTTCCAGAAGACGTAAGTAAGAGTGTAGAGGTGGGAATCTGATTGCATATTGTTTTTGAAGAAATCAGCAAAGTGCTAGCTGAAAAAGATACCCTTAAAAGTAAATGAGTGAAAAATGTTTTCCAATGCCTTAACAGGCCTTAACATTCAGTGAAAACTATATTTCATAATAAATATTCATGAAACTACCACTGTAGAATTAAATAATATCTACTGGAAATATTTCTGATTCAATCAATTAATTCACAATTCTAGTAATAAACAAGTCATTTCTGATTTTTTTTTGTGCCTGCAGCACTGAATTTTGCATATTGCACCGAAATCAGTGTACAATGCAGGCTGAACTCAAATTCCCCTCTGCAAATGCAACTCTTAATAAGCACCAAAGTGTGGGTCAATGTTCAGTTAAACAAAGAAGTTAGCAGCATAGTTTCTGCAGTAGCGTGTCAGTTTCTCTGTGTTCATTTGCTGTTAATAAGCACCAAAACGGTAGGATATTGCACCCCTTAGTGCTCCATTTATCCTTTGCTATCTGTCATATTAAAGGTTTCCTATTCTCAATACAAAAAGTCTGCAATTGCATGGTTGTATGGCAGTGTTAAAAGCTATTTATGAAATACTGTAGGTATAAAGCAAATGTATTACAATGCACAAGATGAGAAGCAATATAGCAATATAAATAGCTTGTACCAATACTCCAAAGTTGCTAACACAAATTCATTTCACTACAGAATATCCAACTTATTCTATTAATATTGATCAAAATTAAAAATTACTTACTTGATTTGCTGTGCTTTAATATGATCCCCTCTAGTGGCCATGCTCAGTATGACATCTGGCACTTCAAAACCCATTTTTTGCAGATATTTTGTTTCATGCAATACTTCCATCACCATTGGGTCTAAATTTACATATAATTCCTACACAATAAAAAAAAAAGAAAAAATGATCTAGTACATTTGTTCTTTTTTAAAATGTACCACAATTTACAATTCTATTTTTTATCCTTCAAAAATACAGCTTTGAGCTCTGCTCATAGTCCAAAACAATGGGGACTACACCATGAGCTCTGCAGTCATTATGAGACTTTCTGCTTTCTCAAGAATTACATCATGACATATTCCCTGCCAGTCCAAAGTGGCTGCTAATATACCCTACATACTTGGTACAAATCCCTAGCCTAAGGGAATGGTCATTACCAGATTTTACTGTATGTAAGAAATGTACAAATCATCAAAAAGCAAACTAACAAAAGAAAAGGTCTCCATGACATGAAAGCTTACAAATATGCTATCAACAGGCAATCAAAAAGTGTATGTATTCACATACTGGCTGACTAATTTTCATAGTTTTCATAGACTTTACAACTAGAACTTACTGGACTCAATGGCAAAATCATATTTTGAGTCAAATCAGCCCTCAACTTGCATTTAATCCTATGTGGAAAAAACAACAAACAATATACACATATTTTAATATTTACCTTTGTGTTAGGATGCCTGACCAGTAGTGACGCATGTAGGCCATTTTTGGCTATGTCAGCACATTTACACCATCCTCTGTGATACAGGAGTTCAAATTCCATAAGAACAGAAGCCATTTTGTTGTAGTGCCGAATTATCTTTTTCATTTCTAAGCCCTAAATAAGGAAATATTTTTTAAGAAAAAATTAAATTGTGCAAGTGTATATGTGCACACCAAAATAAGAAATGTTTGATTGCATTTTGGCATTATTAAGATTTGTAACTGTAACAATGCTCATGACATTTTAAGTTTTATTCTGATTGTTTCAGATATGCAAGGCTTCAACTGCATAACACATACTGTTACCCCATGAGTACTGAAGTAATCTGTAATATTAAACAAAACTGCCAGCCTGGTTGGTTCAGGTCCAAACAACTTTTATTTTTTAAAGAATCTAGCCACAGTTTCTCTACCTACAGCCTTCAACATCTTTCATGAAAAATGCTGTTGCTTTTATTGATTTGTTCCTTTGATAGATTGATGTAGTAAACACAGTTGTTTAGAAAGTTTAATAACAAATACTACCTTTGTACTTCCATCTCCTGGCCATTTCTAGTGCTTTGAACAAATACCTATTTCATCGTTACTGACCTTTAGAAGTTCTGGTTTGGTTTTCAGGAATTTCATTGGCTGATCAATTTTTCGGAAAAGCTGCCGAGCCCACATAATCTTCCCTGTGATCTGCAAAAGTTTGAAAATAGATTTCATATGATCAAATAATCAGTTTTCAGAAAATGTTGAAGTTACACTATAATTAGTTGTTAGCATAGAATGATACTTACAGGGGGGGTATTCCGAGGTGTAGGTGGGTTTTCTTTCTGTTTTTGATAGAGTTTTCGCACCATATCCAAATCTCGACTGTATCTTTGCAGAACTATCATATATTTTTCCCCAAAGTCAAGGTGATCCTTACCAATACGTTCAAATTTCTTTAAGAGATTTATCATTTGTTCCGTCTTATTTAAAAAACAAATGTTAAAGAAATATCAGAGTGTGGAAAACTTAGCTTCACTATTTAACTTAAAGCACAGGTATGAGAGGTCTTATTTCAACTTTGAGCATCATGTCTTAGGCTCATGGCACACCTGGAGATTTGTTGCCCGCAGGTGACAAACCTTTCCGTGTGCCATGAGCCTGAGGGTGATGGCCCACAGGTAGATCAGTCACCCACAGTTAATCTCAGCCACTGCAGGCAACTAATCTCCTCAAAATGCCTTTTCACTCACAATAAAGTGAATTGTTGGAGGAATCCAACAATTCCTTTTCTGAAGTTACACAAACTTTCCTGCAGAAGGAAACTTTGTGTGACTTCTGAAAACTAAGCATAGCTTGTGTCGATCAGCAATTTACTTTACTGCCAATGGAAATGCCATTCGGGCAGATTAGTTGCCCACACCAGTCAAGATAAACCACGGGTAACTAATCTCCATGTGGGCCATTGCCCTAAAGGTTTCTAAAACCATTTGATGTTGAGAACAAATAGCA
This sequence comes from Xenopus tropicalis, assembly GCF_000004195.4. Classification (NCBI taxonomy): domain Eukaryota; kingdom Metazoa; phylum Chordata; class Amphibia; order Anura; family Pipidae; genus Xenopus; species Xenopus tropicalis. The sequence goes on along the minus strand of NC_030682.2, from coordinate 76,278,135 downwards.
ATAGAACAGCTTTGCCATCAGCATGAAACTCTACTTGTTTAGTTAACATTAAGTACATGTGTACTCTCTTATTACTGAGAAAACACCAATGAGCAAGAAATTAAAAACTGTTTGTTTAAATAGTTTGTGAAATTGCATTTCTCAATGATAGATATCTCAATAATAGAAACTAAAGCATGTTTGTAAGTGACTAAAACAAGTAAAAGAGTCTTAAAGGACATGTAATCCCCCCCAAAAAAGTTTTTGCTGAATAAAAGAAAAGACAATTCCAAGCAACTTTAAAAACTTTAGAAAATGTGCTTTAAAAGTTATTGGTAAATGTAATCGCTATTGAAAGCTGCATTTGCTGCACTCCTGGTTGTTACTTTTTAAACAATGTTGCAAAGGTCAGCCTCCTCCAGCAAGACATGTCTGTCAGTCTGCTGTTACATTGTTTCGTTTTCCAGAGCCACCAAGGCAGAGAATAGAAAAGGACAGGGAAACACTGCTGCTAATAACATTTATATATACCAATAAAACATTACAAATGTGTAATGAATGTATATTGGAAAGTTGCTTAGAATGATATTTTCTTCTATTAGGCAAAAAATGTATATTTTGGGTTGACTTGTCCTTTAAGTCCCTTGCACATTGCACCATCATGGCTGACATAAGATCTCAATTAGCACTGAGTTAGAAGTTGAAAAGTTGCTAAGAATTGGCCATTCTATAACATACTAAAAGTTAACTCAAAGGTGAATCACTTCTTTAATACCGTTTCTATAATTAAATGTTGAAAAATAAAACTTTCTTTCTATTAAAGATATTAAAACAAATGTAATGTTTAAAGATATTAAAACAAAGGTAATGTACTTACAGTCAATGGCTTTTCAAACCAGGAATCTACAAATGCTTGCAGTGATTGGTAAAGACCTTCAATTTGATTTTTGAATTCCATATAGTCCTTATCAAACTAAACCAGAATGCAAAAACCATTAGCATAACTGCACGACACATCACTTTTTCATATAATGCTCGGATGCTGTCTTTACATGGGGTGGGAAGTATTACAAAATTAAAAAAATATATATTTTCTGCTAATAAAACCAGTGGTGCAATCTAATGACTTGATGTCACCTTCCACTAAATTTCAAATACCTTACTATATAATACACAAGAGCCATGAATACTTTGTAAATGATCCATTTACAATGTTGTAAGAATAAGTGCCAGTAACTTGGGGCCAAGTCACTCATTCCACTTCCATATATTTGCATTCAGTGCCCACACATCTGTCCTGCTTTCTGTTGTAAATTGTGCACGAGTAAATTTTGACCCTGGGAAATTCTAGAGCTGCTGCGTGCGACCTTCTAGGTGGCGGCAGCTCCAAGGTTCTCACAGCAGACTGAGTCAATAGGACTCCTACGGAAACATGTACAAATGCAACCAATTCAGCAAAATGTGCCTTTGCATATGTTTTGATGCATCAGACATAACTTCCCCTCTGAGCCACAACTAAACTGGACTTTTGAGAAAAAAGCTGCTACATTTTAGGTAAAATAGTGCTTAGTGATGAAGACATCACCAATCATATTAAATAAAAGGATAATAATAACACTGCTTCCCTAAGGTATTTGCAACATTAACATATATAAATTAAAAACTCTTTTTTAAATATTTCTAAGACTCTCAGGTAAGGTAAACAATATGACAGTTCCTACTTATATCTATGCAAAAAAAAAGAGAGCAAATGCTTTGTGCTCTACCTATACTGCGCCTTAGGATCTATAAAGGGAAAATAAGTGGAAATGGCATCCCAGCAAATATAGGAACTTCCAATTCCTAGAAAATTCTACGTAGCAGAGACTTAATTTTCTTACTGGCATGTGAAGAAATAACGCAATCAGTGAACATTTTATATAGTACCAGGCTTTTAATCAGAAAGCATAAATACTGCTACATTCACTGAGGGGATAATTTCTGAAAATTTGCAGGATCAAGGTGAAAAATCTCAAGTACAGAAAAAAAATCCAAATAAATTCTGTTGCACTTTTTGGGTACATTTTTATGAAAGATCTCTAAGGGGGTTAATTGTGTTGTGTAAAGTCAGGTCAAAAAACTTGATCACATCAGTTTTTCATTCATATTCAAAGTGACTTGCTAGATTTTTACAAATCAATTTAAAATAATTACAAAAATGTTGCAGTTTTGTAAATCTCTGCAAAATCACAATACTGTTAATAAATCTCCCACTGAGTGAAAACCTGCATGGCTATTGGAAACCCCATGACTAATGATATAATTACTATTGTTAAGGGCAATGAGACACAGGATGTTTCATCGCCCACGGTAGCCACAATTTCTTTCCCAAGTTCCTTCCCACTGGCTAAAATGCAAATCACTGGTGATGAAACATACGCAGAGCTGATACTAATACTATTTTTAAACCCATTGTTATACTTACTTCTTGCTTACGATGGTCCAGAACATCATAAGACTTTGATTTGGTGTTGGTGACAATGGTTTCATACCGGATGCTGATCTTTTCAACTCCCTCAATTTTAATGGTCTGAAGATCAGCCAAGCTTTCTAAGTTATTACTTATGTCAGAGATCTTCTCTAGACGCTTACAGAAGGTATCCAATTTCCCAAATATGTAATTCTCACTGAAATCACAGTTTTAAGACAATTTATATTCACATTAAAAATAATGCTATCAACAAAGCCATGCTGTGCAACTACAAGCAACAAAACTAAGATTTAGGTGTTATGCTAAAAGGTTGTATCCTACATGCTGTGGTATAAAGTCTGACAAAATCTAGTAAATTAGGTCCCCTTTTGTGCATGCAATATTCCATAAGTAAATAAATATGACCTTTAGCTTATCAAATAAAAGTGCTGCACGCTATGTTGGGTTATCATAGGGATATGAGAGACTTAGACAAACAGTCAGATTTTATAATTTTTTTCCGATTCTGATTTGTTAGAGCTAAAAGTCTCCAAATCCGACAATTTGCCAGCTAAAACCTGCCGAGGTCATGTAGAAGTCAATGACAGATGTTCCTTTCCTTCCCTGGAGGATCCAACTTTTGCTTCAAAACTTCAGAGGTTTCGGATTTTTGACGGTGGATTTTTTTGAGAAAATTTGAAAAAGTCAAGGTTTTTGTGAGATAACTGACTTTTTCGGTTCAGACTTTTTAGTAAATGCAAGACATTCATGGATAAGAGTTTATTCAATTTTTTTTTTTAAAAATGAGAAATGTTAGAGTTTTAGTAAATTTGGCCCATAGTGGTTTGTCATCCACAGGATATCACCTCTTAAGTTGGCAACAAAGCATCAAAAAATACAATTTAAACCAGCAGAATAGGGATTGCAGCATGTAAAATATTTTTTAATCTATAATTCTTAACAAACATATTCTGTAGTACTGTAAATAAGGGTAAAAGAGTAACGGCAGTCTAAAATTCCACAAGGGCTGTTAGCTGCTGGGGGTACTTGGAGTATCTTGAGGTTGATATCCTAAAGTAATGTATTAGAAATGCCAAATGAATAACCTGCAGTATAACTGATCTGGATGGAATTCAATATCACACTGTATATGCTTGGGAGGTTTATCAGGTATAAATTGCCATAATAAGTTACCTAAATTCAAACTGCCTCTCATTTGGAGTTTCTTTCAGCTTTTCCTTGACTTTGTGGAAAGAATTTTGGTATTGTTCATTTAGGAAGACACATTCCTTAATCCTTCTTATAAGTTCTTGCCTGGTAATGGAAAAAAAATACATGGATGTTTAAAAGTACCATATCTTTAACATATATAAGTTCATAACTACTAAGGTTCATCAAACAATAAAACACTGAACTGCCCTGGCCTCTAGTACCCTATTAAAAGACCCCCCTCTGTGAGGCCCCCCACCTGTCTGGCTGCTTTGATGGCTTACTCTTGTGTAAGCTTTAAATGGTATCAGTACTGTGATTAACTGCCCCCCCCTGCATGGTTCTCACCTCAGATTCAGTCTCTAATCAGGCTGTATTGTTTAAATATGTAATCCCCTGTACTGTTCACACCTTTTAATCTCTGCATTGTTCACCCCCTGCAGTGTTCACACCTCAGACTCAGACTGTAATCACCCACATTGTTCACCTGTTCACACCTCAGGAGCAGTAGAAACCCACAAATAATCGCTGCACACTACAAAAAAGAACATATACTGAGGTGGTACTGCAATTAAAAAGTTTTTTAATATATAGTTATTGTGCAGACTGTAGGAGCAGTGCCAGCATTGTGTCACTGTAGGCTGCCTGTGTGTGCCATACACACAGGCAGCATAGGGCAATCAGAGTATGGCACACACAGGCTAAGTATGGCACAAACCAGCCAAGAATGGCACACACAGTGAAAGTATGGCACGCAGGCAGGGTAGGGCAAGCAGAGTATGGCACACACAGGCAGGGTAGGGAAGGCAGAGTATGGCACACACAGGCAGAGTAGGGCAGGCAGAGTATGGCACACACAGGCCAAGTTTGGCACAAACCAGCCAAGAATGGCACACACAGTGAAAGTATGGCACGCAGGCAGGGTAGGGCAGGCAGAGTATGGCACACACAGGCAGGGTAGGGAAGGCAGAGTATGGCACACACAGGCAGGGTAGGGCAGGCAGAGTATGGCACACACAGGCTAAGTATGGCACAAACCAGCCAAGAATGGCACACACAGTAAAAGTATGGCACGCAGGCAGGGTAGGGCAGGCAGAGTATGGCACACACAGGCAGGGTAGGGCAGGCAGAGTATGGCAGTTTTTTGCTGTACTACAACCATTAATATGGGTATGGTCATGTGATAACATGGGTGTGGTTTCAAGTGGGTGCAGTTTCAAAAAGGGGAGTGGTCAAAACTGGTTTCCATTATCGGCCCTCCACCACGTAGGTCAGAAAAATTCCCCTTGGACAGCACTGTTCTACAGTACTGCAACTAACCAAGGCAGCAAAAGTTTCTCACGCTATCCATTTCACATATTTCGATATCCAGCATTCTCAACCTTCATAAAGTATAGTATATACCTGTCAAGGTCCCAAATTTTGATAACTCCGTGGCTAAGGTAACTTTTGCACGTACTGACAGTCTGATTAGTGACTTTTAGAAAAAGTGAAGTCATATGTTCAGATGTATTGTAATATTGTGATGTGCTATAGATCATTCGGATACTGTTCATCAAGCTTGGTATGTGTTCTACCATTGTTGCCTGGAAAGTTAAAATACAAATGTTAATACAATGAAAAATATAAACATAAAATAAGACAATATTAAAGGTTTGTTTAGGATACCTAATTATTATTATTAAAACAATATCATTTGACACATACAAGAATATAGGTTAATGCCTGCAAGGCTGTGTTCAAAATCTTCTCTTTTAAGATGAAGGAAAAGAGCCTTTTAAGATGAGAGGGAAAGGACCTCTTAAGATGAAAAGGAAAGGGCCTCTCTACATCTCATTTAAATTATTGGTTGTTTTTTGTATGTAATTGGAATGTTCAATGTATACGTCCATTTACTGTACAGAGCTATAAAATATTTTGTTGCTTAATAAATATTTATGTAAGGGAAGAGAGGTTTCGCCAAGCTTAATTTCATAAAGTCCCCTTGGAAGGTTTTGGTTAGTTAGAATCGGGACTGATTTACAGACCAGTGCCATGGGTTGTGAGGATTCTCTAGTATAGGGGAAGGCAACACATGTTCTTTTTCTTTTGGCCCCGCTTTGGGGGAAAGCAGGACACCTGTGATGGCAGCCCCGGTGGGCCCTGCACCCCCCAATGTATTACTATGCCTGACTGCTTGAGTCCTTGAGAAATACACCTCTGTAAGCTTCTCCTAGCACTGTGAATTGTTTTACCAAGGCAGCAAGTACTATATCTGGGATGTTGTGAACACTACAGCAGAGACTGTGAAAATAACAACTGATGTGAGAAAGTATTTAAAACATTTAGTGGTTTATGATCTTGTACTATCTGAATCAGCACCCACCTACTAAATTGTGCATTGGCTGCCTAATACAAGTTTAATTTATTTTAAAAGAACCAATGGCACCCAAGTTATATAAAAGATCTGAATTGGAATACATTGTGGTTAACCCTTCGTCCAACAGTAAAGCAAGGGTCCATTTGAGAGATGAATTGCATGTAACATGTGCCCTATTGGGAGTTGCTGAGAATAACTGGTTGAGAATAATTTGACCAGGTCTGAGGTAGTATAATTGGGTAATTGAGAACTATGTCCAAAAACCTGTTAAATGTATTATTAAATAGAATAAAAATCTGATCAACTGCATCCAATAGATAAGGAATCAGCACCTATAAATAACTAACATTATTTATTGTTTTTGTACAGTATATTAAGTAGCAATTAGATCAGTGCTGTACAAGGTGTTTTTTGTTAGGATCACATCCACATGTTCATAGGTTATAATTACCATTATAATTGTTTAAAATATACTTTTTTTTAAAAGACATAATCTAATGAGCTTTTGCTGATAGATGTGTCAATATCCTGTAAAAAGTTTACATTTGTTGCTTTTGATCAGAAAGGTCAAGCTGCCCTTTGTGATTAGAATTTCTAATTTGTAATAAGAAGGTCAACACAAAATATTAATTATATATTTTTATAACAATACAATTCACTTCTGACCAGTGTTAGTGCACACTGCACTAGCAGAACTAGCGGAAAAATGCACACTTGGATATCAATTTCCCTATAAGACATGTATTCACATATGAGAACTCACAGGTGATGCTTTCCCAAGAGGTCCAAAGAATTTATCAAGTGTGTACAAATATTTCACATTATCCTTTGCTTCATTGGCAGCATTTGTGACATTGCAATCCTGTGTAGAGGAAACAGAATACAAACATTATTGGTTAAGAAAAGGATAATGCTTGTTTTGACTTAAGGGGGGTAGAGAAATTGGAAAAATAATTGTAGGAGAAACAGATATAAAGCTCAGGACATCACACACCAAAGAAAATGTCTGTTCATGTAGCAGCAAAAGATCTGTGGTCATTTGCAAAGCATAACTGGGCATCGTGCCCAGTCAACTTCAGTGAGATTGCAACAGACATTGATATTACAAATGCTCAGGAGGGAGAGTCCCACACATAAACCACAGACCATGTACTTTGGTCAGAAAACACTGGAACTATCTGTGTGCTTGGTATACCATATATAAGAAAGTTCCAGCATCCATGACTTAACTACTTTACTAACAAATATAACTACTAACAAACAAATATAAAATGTACCAGTTCTTTCCACTTCTTTAGGATTCTGGATTTTGCAGCTTGCAGAATGCTCAAAACTTTCTTGACCTTTGGACTTTTTATTTCATCTAGAAGACTAATAAAGACACATATTTATAAGACTAAGGTTCTGTATTATGACTGTAATATATTAATAACTATATATTAGACCAAATATCTATGAATTTCATCTTAAACATTACAAATTTAACTCTTTAAGTGCCACAGAACATAGAATATTCTATGTTCTGCTGCTCTCCTGGGTCTGGGAGCAGAGAAGCAGATTTTAAAGCTGCTCTTTTGCTTCCCACTCATTCCCCAGCCCCTAAGCAACAAGCAGAGGGGGGGAACAAGTGGCCCCAGGGGTGTGATCACCCAGGGGCCCCTAGGCAACAGCAGGCACATGCAAACTACATGCCTGCTGTTGCCTGCACTTTCTGGACCCTGCCAGCGCACCACTCACTCACCGGATCCTTCCTGCAGATGCCTTCCTCTTAATCCCCTGGACTTTACTTCTTCTTCAGATTGATCTGCCTGCCTGCTACCCCAGGTTAGTGTAACACACACAAACACATGCTTATTACACTAATACACACTCACACTTACACACACATTAATTTTTGGGGGATTGGGGGGCTTTTACACATTCACAGCACTCACACATACTTGCACACGCACAAAACGCACAATTTGACAAGTGTACACACACACATATAGACACACAATTTAGTGGCTATTTTATGGCATTGTGGGTTGTTTTTTTTTTATTGCAGTTGCAATTAGCGTATTTCCTAACCGCACTGTGCAATATCTTTTGTATGTTATTTCATTGATTATATTACATTTTTGGTGAATTAGTTGCATTTTTAGTGATGGTATTGTATTTTTGGTTCTGCATAGCTGTTGGTTAACTAAAATGTTCAAACTGTGATTCTGACTGCTTATAACATTAGGCAAAAAAAAAAACCCATTTATGTTAATGGTTTTATTGGATTTTAGTGATTTTATTGTATTTCCCATTGTTCTCTGTTACTTGTTTGTGCCCATGGAAATCTTTTCTGCTATGTATACATTTGGGTGCCTCTGTAAAAATAGATAGATATGTCTATATATATTCGGCATCAAAAAGTTCAGTAGATCCCTGGTGTTCCTATTTAGGATGTTTTATGTTGGTACCTTATGAAACGTGGGAGTCGTAGTGAAAGTTTTTGAAAAATTCATAAAAACCGCTAGGTTTAGCATAGCTTTGTAGCTGGGTAGCTTGCAGTAGAAAGATGAATTTAGATATTTTTGTTTTGTCAGACTGTGTACTTTCATGTACATTTCATGAAAATGTAAGGTTTTCTAGGGTCTCCATACACATGCAGTACACATACCAGGTGCTTATATTGCAGCAGCGTCAGATGTGAAAATCCATATGCACTATTTTCATTTGGTGCCTCTGTACACCACATAGTTTTTTCTGATGTCAACTTACTTATTTGCCACACATAATTCAGGTGGTGTATTTTTTGGTAGTAGAAATATATTCCATGAACTATGTATGCACTAACATAATTTTGGGGTCTCTAAATCCTATGCACAATAATGGGCATCAAACTGTTCAGTGGACCCTTGGCTTTCATATTTAAGATGTTTTTTTTCTTGGTACCTAATGTGGGAGATAAGGTGTTGAAAGTGGAAGCTTTGAGGCGATTTTTCAGAATCTTCATAGATTTTTATAGAAACTGCTTCTGGAAAGGATTGCTGTTTGGTACTTAAAAGTAGAAAGACATTACCAATTTCATTTTGGCAGAATGTGTACATAAAAATATATGATTTTTGGTTTCGGAATCTAAAGTATGCTGTATTCTGCTGTAGTGATTTGAAAAATTTGTAATTTACTGCTGAGCGTTTTTGATCTATAGAAGTCAGAAATCTCTGTAAAACTATACATATCTGGTATTGACACATTCGGTCAGTTAAGTTTTTGTCCATAAATTAAATATTTTTTATTTAAATTAACATATAATATATAAATTATATATTTTTTGATATTTAGAGCTTTAAATCTTGTCCAGAAGTGAAAATACACAAAAAACTCTGTCAGATTTAGAAAGCTCAGGTTCTCCTGAAAAAAAAAAGATATATTGATTTCCTACCTAAACTAAACCCCCCCCAACCCAATAAATCCCCATAAAATGAGAGAGCACAAAATGTTCAAAAAAAGTCTGGTAACTGAAAGGTGAAATACTGTTGGCACTTAAAGGGTTAAAAGGTATGGCCACCCCATTTTGGTTTATAATCAAAGACAATTCTAATGCCAATATACATTCATTAAAAATATTCAATGATTTTATAGTTATCTATGTGTAATTTATATTTGAAGCAGTATGTGTCTGTGTTTTACTATTTGGGTTGCGACTATGTGGAGTCACATGAGAGCAACAACAACAGGAGCAAAATTGGGACTGATTCATAGTGTGGATTAGGGAATTTGAAGGGAACTGAATGGGATGGAGGGTGTTCTAGGCAAATTCCAGTGAAATAAATAAGGAGCTATTTCAATTGTCACTGAGATTTTCAGCTCAGCGGGAAGCTAACAAATTGTTTGCAACAACAATGTCTTTGTCTTAAATGTCATTATATATAAATTAACCTGTTGAAAGAAGACATCCGTGACTTCCAGTGTTCAAGCTCTGCAGAGGGACCAATGTCATCAGCTTCTTTCCTCATTTGCTCACTTTCTGCCAGAACCTGCTCAATCTGTTTAATCCATATGGATAACATTGCTTCCAATTTCTCAATTATTTCACTGTTGCCACCTTTAAGAAAAACATTGCAATAAAATCACCATGTTACAGCTGTATCTATGAAATTCAAGCAGGTACAAAACATTTGTGCCGCCATCCATTAAGGATCCTTATTCTAGATCAATATGCATGTGATCATGTAGTTGGCTGGCTTGGTGACAGATTGCATTAGCTTTACATCAACATTAATGTTGAACAAGTAAATACTAACCTGCATTTATAAAGTCAGAAGGATTATGCATGTTTTCTAAGAAATTGCCACTATCCACTCTCTTTAGCTCAATTTTTCCTTCCAGATTGTGTCTTGCAGATGACAAAGTCCCAATGAATTTATCAAGGGAGTCAAGATACTCTTGTATTTGTAAGTTCTGCATTCCATCTGTCACAACTCCCCAATTCTGTATAACATAAAAACATGTAAAGATATTTACTTAACATATGCTAAAGTAAAAGCAAAAACGATCATTTACGTATGTATGTATGTATGTATGTATGTATGTATAACTTTATTTATAAAGCGCCACAAGGGTACGCAGCGCTGTACAATCTAATGGACCAATACAAACTTAAAATGTGTTATTTATGTTTGTACAATGACATTATGTACATTAAAATGAGATAGTTGTGCTCTAGTTATCAGATAAAAATGTGTACATTACAAATATTCATTAAAGCATTTAGTTTTCTGTTTTCAGGGGAGAAAGGGGTTAATTAAAATTGTTTTGCAAGGCTGGTGACCCAGGGGTTAATGACTTATGCAGAAGGCCTCTCCTGCCTTTAGTGCCCTATGACCCACCTCTGTCAGGTAACTGTAGAGAGACAGAGAACTGCAAATAAGTCCAGGGTAGTGTGTTGACAGTAATCAGTGACCTTTCTTCTTCCCATAAGAACAACAGTGGAAAATCCAGAAAATCTTAGGGCTGCAGTAGCCCTTGAATGTAGCCTGCACCCAGCCTCACTATTCAGGCCCCTTCTAAAAAAGGATAGTTTCTCATCTGACTGGACTGCTGTTTCCCGCCTTAAACCTTTCTGCCTTGTTGCCCCTTACATTTGGAATGCCCTCCCTGATTTCCTCCGAAGACAATGCTCCCCCTGGTCTTTTTAAAACTAAACTTAAAGACTACATTTTGGAGCACTCACCCAGCACCTGATCTGGGAATCAGCACTTATATTGTAGTGTCACCCACTGTGACCTACAGCACTTAAACTGCATTTGCCTATTTGTGTCTGTAAGTTACCCTCCCATATAGATTGTAAGCTCTACGGGGCAGGGACCTCCATACTCTTGTGTCTTTGACTCTTAACTTATTGCAACTGTATTTATCTTGTATCTATCTGTATTTATTGTTGTACTTTGTATTTATCTATTATTATCTTAATAATCCCGTTTGTATTAATGTATTCTACTGTACAGCTCTGCGTACATAAGTAGCGCTTTATAAATAAAGATATACATACATACATACTATACTGAAAATATACAGTGTATATATAAGGGAAGGTACACTAAAGTGAGAGCTTGGCGCTGATGATCAGTTTACCTATGTCGCAGGCACTGACTGACATGTGCAGGTTCAGTGACATTAATGGAATAAAACAGGAGCCACAAAACAAGTGCAAGTCAAGGAGCACATAATAATGCCAGTATACTGTGCAGAGTGCAAAATCTTAATTTAGAAGGCCTACTGACACCAGTGAAAATTGGGTAATAGAATTACTGACAGGCACACCCTGGATACCCATTCTCTTCCCTATCTGGTGCTCATAATTGAGAGGCATCAACACCCCTTCATTGTAATTCTAAATGGCAAAAGTGGCACAACGATGCAAACAAAACTTTGATTTGCTGTGTCAGAACAATGAATACACAACATTTTAGGGGATTACCCTATTAAAGGGTGGGGATATTATTCTGAACTTTTTGGTCTCCAAGTGGGATCCCCTGCTACTCTCCTGAGCTGTGGTGGGCCCTTCTGCTGCAACAAAGTGCAGCATGACCCTCCTAGCCAGGTGTTGACCTTGCTGTGGACTCTTGCTTGCTAATACCTAACCATTACATTTTTATATTGCTTTGCTAAATCCAGCCTACCCAACATTTTAATTACTTAAATTATTAACTTAAATTGAAAACATAATTGTCTGTGCTACAATAAAGTTTATTTTTGTTGCAAGCATCATGCCTTGTGCTTTTGTTGCTACTGTCAGAATTAATTACTTTGTCAGTTTCCCCTGCCTCACACCAGTTATGATCCAACTGTAAGCAATAGCCCAGCCTCCTGTGCTGGATCATTAAGCCGCTTTTTGACCCCTGGACTATGATTTGGCTTTTTACTTGTCTACTACCTGCTCTAATCGTGGACTGAACCTGCCTTGACCACTGCCTTGACCACTGCCTGTATTCAGACTTTGTTTTCTGCCTGGACTTACAATTTTCTGCTGGGGTTCTTGTTTTTCAATCTCAATACACTTTTGTTTCAACTCAGTTCTTTGTCAACCTCAGTGAGGCTCATCGATCAACACTGGGCAAATTTGCCCAAGGTCAGTAACCAATAGCAACCTATGAGTGATTGGCTTTTCTCAGCCAGATGCAGGTAGAACAATGAATGCAACAATTTGATTGGCTGCCATGGGTTACTACCCAGGGGCCAAATTTGCCCAATGTTGAAAAATGACCCCCAGTATGTCTACAAGTAGTTACACAGCACTTAGGCCCCTTACAATCAGTTTAACCAGCATTTCTTACACCTTTATGCTTACCTCTTGGCATTTAAGTGAAGGCACCATAACTTGAGAAAGTAATGTTTCCAGTCCATGCAAAATGCTCCCATTTGTACACTCAAACATACTGAAGTTCACTTCCTGTATCAAGTACAATATTAGTTGATGCATTCGTAAAACATAAAGAAAAGCTGTATACAGATCAAAATCAAACTGATTACTCTGACTGGATTGCAATAAATTTAGCTCCCAAGGTGATAACACAAATCAACATTGTGTTCTCAGCTACAGTGTAAGACAACAGTGATCACTCTTATATTTGCATACACTTTGAGGGTTACATTTCACACAATAACCAGGTTAACTTAGAACACGTCTTCTATCTGCCGAGCGCAGGCCACGCCCTCCTTCGCATCGCATCTGGCATCCTTGGCACCCACCCTACCTTGCCCCTGCTCTCGTTGGATAGAAGACGTGTTCAAAGCCTTAGAACACGTCTTCTATCCGCCGAGCGCAGGCCACGCCCTCCTCTGCATCGCATCCGGCATCCTTGGGACCCACCCTACCTTGCCCCGCAGCATCCGCGGGCAAAAAGATGTACATCCATCACGTTCAACCATAATGCCTATATATAACCTGCCTGCCTTAGAACACGTCTTTTATCCGCCAAGCACAGGCCACGCCCTCCTCCACATCGCATCCGGCATCCTTGGCACCCACCCTACCGTGCCCTGCGCTCGGTGGATAGAAGACGTGTCCTCTGCATCGCATCCGGCATCCTTGGGACCCACCCTACCTTGCCCTGCAGAATCCGCGGGCAAACATATTGTATGGCTCTCACGGAATTACATTTTAAAATATGTGGTGCTTATGGCTCTCTCAGCCAAAAAGGTTACCGACCCCTGGGCTAGAGCTATGCAAGTGTTACTGTATAAGAAAGAATATGGCTCCAAATGTCTATACTAAAGGGGGCATTTACTGTTGCTTGCTTTTTTAGTCGGCAAAAACATGATATTAGCACAGGAAAAAAAAACCCTGATTTTTTCATAACTTATTATGTGACAAAACCATAACAAGTCCGAATGAAAAAATACGCCAGCTACAACCTGTTAAGATCATGTAGAAGTCAATGGCAGATGTTCTTTTAATAATTGTAAGATCATTCTTTGCTTCATGGTTTTAGAGGTTTTTGTGCAACAATAAAAAAAAAGTTGTGTTTTTTGCACAACAAATTGAAAAAGTTGTGGTTTTCATGTTTTTTATGCAACTATTTTTGTTTGTGCTTTTTCAAATCAGATTTTTTGATAAATGACTGACATTCCTGGAATATATATTTTAAATTATATATTTAAAAATATATAAAACCACAACAATCTGAATGTTAGTAAATCCCCCTAAACTAATTTTTAAAGCAAAATAACTGAAATTAGATTTCAGCACATAGACAAAATGTCAGTGGAATTTGGACATCTCACTGGAAAAATATTATAAAATAAGAATAAATAAACAATAAATCTTTGGGGGGTGAAATATAAATATTCCTAATTTTCTGTTATTGCATTTGTGTGAATAACTGTCCAGTTCCAGTGACAGCAGTTCCTAACATTCACAGAAAAATCTTCTTTGCAAATATATATTAAGGACAATGCAGGACCAGCTGTACTTCTGGGACCCTCTGTAACAACAAATTCACAACTATAAAGAGAAGTTTGACAACAAACTTCATGTTGGTTTCACCGAATGAAATCTGGCTGTTGTTGGCTCCAGCCATTTTTCTAACCTTGGCTCATAATTATATAGTTAAAACCACTGTGCAATGTTTGGGGACCCTGGTTTTAATAGTGTCTGAATGGCAGCAATTTAAATTTCCCCACTGAAAGTCAATGAGTGACATCTGGTTGGCGATTGGTGGCTCCGCCTACTTTTTCAAACCTGAAACTGCAATTACCCAGTGACTAACTGCAATGGTAGCCCAGCTGGTTTCCTTAAAAATAAGTTTATTTCCCTGCTTCACTGCTTTGATATGAGGACTGCAGCAGTATTTATAGTAATAGGAATGAAGGGACTACAGATTGCAGAAGGCCAAGCTCTGGAGAGGATGTGCTCCAAAAAGGAAGAGGAAGAAGGGAGAAAGTGGATCTAAAGACCTGAGGGGTGGAGAGCTGCTAGAGATCTCTGCTAAAGGCCAGAGTATGTGTGGATGCTGCACTGAAGACAGTGACAGAGATCACCCATGCACAGTTTGGGAAGCTGACTGAAATCCAGCCAGTGCCATTCCTAGTCTTGGAGAACTTGGAGGGGAGACTTGCGGTCCCAAACAAGTTTCCTGTGTCACATCTCAGTAGTAAGTGTGCCACAGTACTGAGATACAGGTAACTATAATATATATCTAACTGGTGCAGCAGCAGTAACACTGGGATAGAATGTACAATATAGCTCCTTCATACAGACTCTACAGGAGGAAAACATCTGTATCAGTTGTCACAGGAGATACAGAGTGCACCAAGCCACTGTGGGATTATTATTACTGACCAACACAAGTGGATTACAGTGAAAACACTATCTAGAATCACAGATAATTGTGACAGTATACATTTGAAGCTATAATAAAAGTATCCTGGATGTTAATTGTTGTTTAAGGACCCCAATGCTGCCAGCTTTTAGGACATTAGGGGAGCTCCCAAACACCCACATTTTGAATTTTAGGTGTTTATTTACTTTGTTGTTAGAACTTAACTGCTAGTGCGGTTTACATGCATTGCACTGTAATTGCCATTTCTGCCTGTTCATACTTTCTGCATTTATCTGCATTTAATTTTTCCAACTCATTTTCAGCCCAGCTCCTGTGTAATAAATCTGAGTTTACTTCCTATTTGTTTGGTATTTACTGGGAATCTTTGGGGTGTCACCACAGTCACAACTATAGTACATCAAGCCATACCATAGGGTGGGCAACACAACGTTTAGGGACCCTAGGAGTAATAGTTAAAGAATGGCAGCTGTTTAAATTTAAAACAATTTTAAATCTAAACCAATAAAGGTCAATAGGTGAATTGGTAGTTGGTAGGTGTGCCCACTTTTTCGAAGTCGAAGTCACTGCAAAGTTTGGGCACCGTGGCATAAATAGTGAGGATGACAGCATTTTATATTTAAGCCAATGAAATTCAATGACTGAAATCTGATTGGCTGTTAGTGGCCCAACCCACTTTTCCTATTTTTGAACTGCAGTCCCCAATGATCAACTCTGCAAAGTTTGGGGACTAACAGTATTTTACATTTCACCATTAAAAGTAAATAGGTGAAATGTGATTGGCTGTTGGTGGCTCCACTATTTCTAACTTTGCAGAGTTTAACATTAGAATTAATAGTAAATAATAGTATTAGTTTAAATATAAGCCAATGAAATTTAATGGGTGGAAATTGATTGGCTGTTGGTAGCTCCGCCCACTTTTCCCAAACATTAAACCTTTGTCCCCCAGTGACCAGCTGTGAAAAAACTGGGGACACTGGCATTAAATGTGTGAGTATGGCAGCAGTTAAAACTTCCCCACTAAAATCAATTAAAGAGATGTGATTAGCTGTTGGTGGCTCCGCCCACTATTCCTAACTCTGAATATGTAGTTAGCCAGTGACTGACTGATTGAGAACCCTGACATAAATAGTGTGAGAAAGGCAGCATTTTAAATTGAAACTAAAAAAATTCAATAGGTGAAGTCTGATTGGCTGTTGGTGGCTCCACCCACTTTTTTTAAACCTAAAAATGCAGTATAAATACTGCCCCACCTGTCTGTCTATTAAAAAAGGTAATGGGGTTAGTAAACAACATCAAAGTCTGCTATTTTCATAGTTCAATTTTCTCTATAGATACCTGGGAAATGTTGGCTGTAGTAATTGCTTTCTCTGTTGTTCTCAAGAAAAAGAGACAGGTACCTGTCAGGCCCTTGGAGAAAAGAAAAAACATTACGGAGAGTTATTATGGCCTACCTTATGAGCACTCTATGGGGCCATTCATTAAAGCACGATTGATCATGATTGAGAAAAATTTGTATTTTTTTTAACATTTCATAATATCCACAATAATTTTGTTAAAGTTCACAACTTTTTCGTGGTATGTTTGTTATTTCATGAAAAAGTTGTACTTTTCGCAATGACTGTGAAAATTTCGTTATTCATTCAATCTTTGATATTGTGACTATCTTTTAGCCAGGTTGGGTCTGTAGAGTGCCACTGAGTCCTATGGAAGGCTTCCAACATCATACATTTTGTTTCAAAGCCAGAAAGGTTTAAGCGCCGTTTACGATCGTTCGGATACAAACATTTTGTGACTTTGAAATAGCAACCACAATATTTTGTACGACCAAGAAAATAATTTTCGCACAATTTTTACACATCAGAAATTATCGTGGTTACTCCGATATTTTTCCAATTGTGCTTTTTAGTAGCGAAAATTCACGCTTTAATTAACATACACAGTACACTTCCACATTCATACTTTATCGTCAGCTTGAATATACTGTATATACTCGAGTATAAGCCTAGTTTTTCAGCAGCCAAAATGTGCTGAAAAAGTCACCCTCGGCTTATACTCGAGTCGGGTGCCATGGGTCCCTCTAGACTAGCACCCTCTCTCCTTTGTGTGCAAATTAGACCACCTGCAACCAGACCCTCCAGTGCCCTGGCCTAGGCTCCCACTAGCAATACTTATTTCCCCTTACATCTCCTCCGGGACCGGGTCTGCTGCCAGTTGGCCAATGTGCAATGAGCATGGGGTAGTACTCATATTGGTTTTGTTGACCCTCTTCTCCGCTTACAGAGCTAGTTTACTGTTTTTCTTTGAAATAAATACCGTATTGAAAAACATATACCCCACTGATGCCTCAATTAATGTAATTTTATTGGTATTTATTTTGATTGTTAAAACTCAGCAGTAGCTGCTGCAATTCCTACCCTAGGCTTATACTCGAGTCAATAAGTTTTTCCAGTTTTCTTAGGTAAAATTAGGTACCTCGGTTTATATTCGAATCGGCTTATACTCGAGTATATACGGTATAGAAAATATACTGCAATATTTTATTGAGAAAAAAAAAAGACAAAAAAGCCATTTAATGCAGCCCCAGTGATACCTTGAGTCATATGTGTTAATGTGTCACCTTTAAGGATGCCGCCCCATCGTCATGTGACAATAGTATTATGCCAGAAAAAAAGCATTGCAAACATACTGTATTTTCCTACAAACGAATAGTTAAAAAATGTATCCTGGTTCACTATTGACAATTGGTTTAGTATAGATAATGTTATAGCAGGAACAAAAGTTAAAATTAGCGCTTTAGTGTTATAATTTGTGTCACATGACTCACTGAAACTTGTGCATTATAACAAATAATGTACCCCTTGTTATAAAATATATATGAGTATATACTCAACTTAGAGTTCCATGACCTATATGAAAGCATTCAGCCTTCAGGCATGTGCCTTTATATGGCAAGGTGAATTATACTTAGATATATTTTATAATAGAGGGTACATTATTCCTTATATATTCCTGTTAGAATGCTCCCCCAACTAGTGCCACCTCAGCTCACCTCATGGCAGCAGCTCCCCTGCCCCCAACTCTGATAAAAGGGAAGCTATATTAAAAAAATTAATTTAAGTTACACCTGAAAAGTATATTGAATGATTAGCTATGAGCATAAAAAATGTGATTTACAGTGGTTTAGTTATACAGTATTTACATTATTTCTCCTTATAGGGGTAGTTTACTAGCATTTTTTTCCCACAGAAATGTGAGTTAAAAAAGTGTTTGTTTTGCCATAATTCAATAAATATTTTTTTGGGGGATTTCCATAACGTTTTTCTTCCTAAAAGTGTTTGCCTCAGGTAAAATGGCGAGTACCATTAAGGGTTAATGCTATTTTGCTAACATGTAACATTGCCTTTGGCTACATACCTCAGAAGAACCCACTGTGATGAAAAGCTTCTTCTGTAGATTTGTATATGAGGCATTCAGGTTGGCTCCATCAGCCCACATAGGAATATTTGGTTTACAAGTCTGTAAGAAGAAAATGAGGTACATTCTGTTAAATGCTACTGAAACAAAAACCATGATATTCTTTTTTTTTTTAATCATCAAGAAATGTAAAACAAATTCACCTGAACAACTTCTTGGTAGAAAAAGATCAACTTCTTTGATCCATTTGGGGCAAAGAAATCAGCTATCAACTTGAACTGTAAATATAGCAGAAAGAGAATACACAATAAAATACAAAACTTGGAATGTGACATTTGATGGATGATTTAAATTAACAAATCTTCTTTTTCAGATATATTTATTTTCTTTTTATACTAGGTATAGGTATGGGACCTATTATCCAGTATGCTCGGGACCTGGGGTTTTCCAGATAAGGGATCTTGACGTAATTTGGATCTCCATACCTTAAGTCTGCTAAAAAATCATTTAAATAGGATTGTTTTGCCTTCAATAAGGATTGATTATACCTTAGTTGGGATCAAGTGCAAGGTACTGTTTTATAATTACAGAGAAAAAGGAAATCATTTCTAAAAATTTAAATTATTTGCTTATAATGGAGTCTATGGGAGACGGCTTTTTCCGTAATTTGGAACTATCTGGATACCGGTTTGCGGATAACGGATCCCATACCTGAATATGAATTGCTTTATTTATTTTTAATATCAAAACAGGCTTTCAGTGTGATCCTTGGTAGCTTTTAAGTGGTAGCTGCACACACAGACAAACATTCATACAGATTTGTATAAGTCGACCAAACATTGTTTACTGTAGCTATGATAAGGCAAATTCAAGGAAATGTCAAATTCGTTTCCATGGATCTCTTCATGGAAGCAAATTTGCACCCACACACAAGGGCTATTATATTCTATGTGATATATCAGTATTGTAAATTGTTTATTGTTCTGTAACTCATTACAATAGCAAATGTACTGTCAACAAGATTGTATATGGCACTTTTAGGCTGTATACAGTCTCTTGACTAATGTAATACTACCCAATGCCCTTACAATTCTACAACAGATACTTTAGATAATGTGCTCATCAAGAAAATGACATTTGTATTATTGATCTATTTAACATATCAAATTGTATGTAATAACTACAATGCATATATTATACTTTTCTTCTTTTTGGCACTATTAAAATAAAGTAATTTATACATGCACTCACCTATATAGCGGTTTCAGAGCAATTAAAGAAAGCCCACAAGTTCATATTTACTTATATTTTGAAAGATCAGTAGAGGGCACTGTTACAATAGAAAAGCAAAACTGTCCTGAGTTTTTGTTTTTTTTTTAATTTGTCTTTACTTCTTTACTTTTTACTTGCTATTATGGGGGATTAAATTATCCAGACATGACTGAAGTAATGGGGTGGCCAAGTCAGAAAACATAGTAGGTTTGTAAATATTGACAACTTTTTATTTCACACAGTTCAATAACCTACTAGGAATAATTCTCTTTTGGACCTGGTGATAAATAATAATAATGAACTCATCTCTAACATTTGTGTGGGTGAGCATTTAGGGAATAGTGATCATAACATGATCCCCTTTGCGATGTTGCAGTGACAGCTCTATAACAGAGTAACTAAAACACTAAATTTTAGACTTGCAGACTTTGGCAGTATAAGGGCATCTCTGCAATGTTTTAACTGGGAAAGGTTTTTCACAGGGTTACAGGATTTTTGTACATTTTTGTAGATAATAAGTTGTCTAATTCCAGGAAATGCAATTCCTGCTACTAGAACAAATAAAGTGCTGTCTTGTATAAAAAAGGGCACTGACTATAAGGAATAAAAACATAATTTTGCTTCTTTATAGGTCTCTGGTGAGGCCGCATCTTAAGTATGCAGTGCAGTTTTGGGCTCTAGTCTTTAAGAAGGATATTAATGAATGGGAGAGAGCGCAGAAACGTGAAACTAAACTGGTTAAGGGGATGGAAGATTTCAACTAAGGTTATACTATGAGACTTTTGAGACTGTCAAAGTTGGGGGTTGTTCTTTTCTGGAAAAAAAAAGGCGCTTGCGAGGGGACATAATTACTCTTTTTTACAAGTACATTAGAAAGGGATTATAGACAGATAGGGGATGGTGTCTCCCATAAAAAGGATTAGCGCACAAGAGGCCACCCCTTTAGATTAGAGGAATGGAACCTTTATTTGAAGCAATATAAGTAAAAAAAAGTAAGCTTTATCAGAAAGGTCTATGTAAATACAGCCATAAGCACTCACAGAAATGCTGCACTGACTTCTCTGTTCTCTGCTCTTTCCTGCTCCCCCCCCCCTTAGGAATGTGGATCTGAGCCAATCAGCAGGAAGCTGACTCCTAGGGGCAGATTTACCAAAGCACGAATTCGAATCCCGAATGGCAAAAATTCGTATTGGAAACAAAAATTTCGCAACTTTTTTGTCACCCTCGCAACTTTTTTTGTATTTTTCGTGACTTTCTCATCGCTGTCGCAACTTTTTCGTATTTTTCGCAACTTTTTTGTCGCCGTTGTGACTTTATCGTATTTTGCGCGACTATTTACTCGCCGTCGTGACTTTATCGTATTGAACGATCATAAAAGGCGGAAAAACCTTTCCGACTTTGGAAGCCTCACAGAGGAATAAATGCCACTCCAACCTGGCCCAAGGAAAGTCACGATACTGAAGCTTGAATGAATCCGAAACTTTCGTACTCGGCGCAACAATACGATTTTTCCATGACGGCGGCGGAAAAGTCGTGAAAAGTATACGAAAAAGTTGCGGAAAATACGAAAAAGTTGCGACGGCAACGAAAAAGTTGCATAAATACCGATCATTACAAAAGAAACGCATTTGGACGCGTTCAGATCGTTCGTGGATTAGTAAATGTGCCCCCTAGTTTAACTAACTGAGCATGTTCACTTGGTTTGGGTGTCTGTGCAGGAGTGAGGCATTAAGGGAACTTTCTTTACACAGCTCAGTGTTTTTTCTTCCTGTTTGGCTTCAGATCTTCTGAACAGGTGAAATATGGGGAGACTTAAAAGTCGTAACGGCGACGTAAAAATAGCAAAAAAATCAAAAAAGTCACAAAATGTTTGTTGATTCGGATTCGTGGATTAGTAAATCAGCCCCTAGTAAACTATAATAAAATTATATTTCTGCAGCATCAGACTGGGGCACTGGTGCCCCACCAAGGGCTGCAACTACAATTTCCAGGGCCCCCATTCTGATTTTTGTTTATTATTATTACATTTGTAAAAAAAACTGCATATTGCGCAGCCTTGTAAAATAAATGGGTATATACATTGAACATACAGATTTGGAGGGCCGCACCCAAAAGAGCTTTCCTTAATAGCTCATGAGCAATGGTTATCCACATTAAACCCACTAATATTACTGTAATCCTGTGGAGTGCAATTGGGGAAGGTATAGGTGGGGGGGGGGGGGCAATGTGTGTTCTAGAGTATATGGAGTACAAACCAGTGTAAAAAAAAGTGCTCAGTGCCAGTTTTACACATTTACATTATTTTTACAATTAGTGTGTTCCATTCATTTCTCTACAAATTGGAGAACCTTCAGTCTGGTTTACTTCCAAGACATCAACAAAGTGAGCAATGATCTATCCCAGTGCTGTCCAACTGGTGGCCCCCCATCTGTCTGGCTGCTGTAACTGCTTACCTTTGTGTAAGCTTTAAATGGTATCAGTACTTAAATTAACTATGTGCATTGTTCACAACTGGGTCAAGGAGGATGATACCCAGCTACTGTTGCAAATAGAGGAGGCTTCACAACTGGGTCAAGTTGTTATTATGGGGGACTTTAATTATCCGGACATTGACTGGAGTAATGGGGTGGCTAAGTCAGAAAAAGCTAGTAGGTTTGTAAATATGCTAAATGACAACTTTTTATTTCAGGCGGTTCAAGAACCTACTAGGAATGAGTATTTTGGACCTGGTAATATCTAATAACACTGAACTCATCTCTAACATTTGTGTGGGTGAGCATTTGAGGTACAGTGATCACAACATGGTCTCCTTTGAGATAATGCTGCAGTGACAGCTCTATAAGGGAGTAACTAAAACGCTTGATTTTAGACGTGCAGACTTTGCCAGTATAAGGGCATCTCTGCAATGTGTCAACTGGGAAAGGCTTTCCATAGGGTTAGACACAGAAGGAAAATGGAACATCTTTAAAACATTGCTTTGCAGGAGGTGAGCAGGAACCTTGATTCTGGAATGGCAGTTGATGTCATCTACTTAGATTTTGCTAAAGCGTTTGATACAGTACCTCACAGAAGGTTAATGATCAAATTGAGGAATATTGGCCTAGAACATAATATTTGTAATTGGATAGAAAACTGGCTGAAGGATAGAGTACAAAGAGTGGTGGTAAATGGAACATTTTCTAATTGGGCCAGTGTGGTTAGTGGAGTACCGCAGGGGTCAGTCCTTGGTCCTTTGCTTTTTAACTTGTTTATTAATGACCTGGAGGTGGGCATAGAGAGTACTGTTTCTATTTTTGCTGATGACACTAAATTGTGCAAAACTATAAGTTCCATGCAAGATGCTGCCGCTTTGCAGAGCGATTTGACAAAATTGGAAAACTGGGCAGCAAACTGGAAAATGAGGTTCAATGTTGACAAGTGCAAAGTTATGCACTTTGGTAGAAATAATATAAACGCAAACTATCTACTGAATGGTAGTGTGTTGGGGGCATCCTTAATGGAGAAGGATCTAGGGGTTTTTGTAGATTACAAGTTGTCCAATTCCAGGCAGTGTCATTCTGTGGCTACTACAGCAAATAAAGTGCTGTCTTGTATAAAAAAGGGCATTGACTCAAGGGATGAGAACATATTTTTGCCTCTTTATAGGTCCCTGGTAAGGCCTCACCTTGAGTATGCAGTGCAGTT
Source organism: Xenopus tropicalis (assembly GCF_000004195.4). Lineage (NCBI taxonomy): Eukaryota > Metazoa > Chordata > Amphibia > Anura > Pipidae > Xenopus > Xenopus tropicalis. Next base: position 76,254,452 of record NC_030682.2, on the reverse strand, counting down.
TTGGGCTCCAGTCCTTAAGAAGGATATTAATGAGCTGGAGAGAGTGCAGAGACGTGCAACTAAACTGGTAAAGGGGATGGAAGATTTAAGCTATGAGGTTAGACTGTCGAGGTTGGGGTTGTTTTCTCTGGAAAAGAGGCGCTTGGGAGGGGACATGATTACTCTGTACAAGTACATTAGAGGGGATTATAGGCAGTTGGGGGATGTTCTTTTTTCCCATAAAAACAATCAGCGCACCAGAGATCACCCCTATAGATTAGAGGAACAGAGCTTCCATTTGAAGCAGCGTAGGTGGTTTTTCACGGTGAGGGCAGTGAGGCTGTGGAATGCCCTTCCTAGTTATGTGGTAATGGCAGACTCTGTTAATGCCTTTAAGAGGGGCCTGGATGAGTTTTTGAACAAGCAGAATATCCAAGGCTATTGTGATACTAATATCTACAGTTAGTATTACTGGTTGTATATATATAGTTTATGTATGTGAGTGTATAGATTGGTTAGTATAGGTTGTGTGCTGGGTTTACTCGGATGGGTTGAACTTGATGGATAATGGTCTTTTTTCAACCCTATGTAACTATGTAACTATAAACAACAGTATATTCCCCTTGTAAGCAAGGAGAGGCATCGCAAAGCAAAACCTTAATGGTTGAATAAAAGTGTTAGTGTCGAGGTTGGTAAGAAAAAACGTGCTTTTAAACCAGGGATCCCCAACCTTTCTTACTCGTGAGCCACAGTCAAATGTAAAAAGACTTGGGGAGCAACACAAGCACCATAAAAGTTCATGGAGGGCTGTGATTGGCTATTAGGCAGCCTCTATGCACACTATCAGCTTACAGGGGGCTTTATTTGGGAGTAAATATTGTTTTTATTCAACCAAAACTTGCCCCCAAGTCAGGAATTCAAAAATAACTACCTGGTTTGGGGGCACTGAGAGCAACATCCAAGGGGTTGGGGAGCAACATGTTGCCCCCGAGTCACTGGTTGGGGATCACTGTTTTAAACCATTCAAGTTAGCTGGGACAGCACAAACTTTCATCAGGTACAAGGAAGCAAATAAAGCATGCAAGAAAGCTATCAGACAAGCTAAAATAGAGATGGAAAGGGATATTGCAGCTAGAAGTAAAAAGAATCCAAAATTATTTTTTAATTTTGTGAATAGTAAAAAAATGAAGCAAGAAGGGGTGGGAACCTTATTATCACGGGGGTGGGGGGGGTAAGTTGGTTGATGAGAATGGGGAAAAAGCAGAAATTTTGAACTCTTATTTTTCTGTCTATACATCTGAGGAGCCAGCTAATCAAGGCTTCCCTTTTAATATGCCCAGGGTATTAAATGAGCTGAGTGCTGTAATTGCCATGCCTCTTCACCAAATTTTTCAGGATTTGTTAAAGTCTGGCATGGTGCCGTGAGACTGGCGAATTGCTAATGTGGTGCCGTTATTTAAAAAGGGATCCCGTTCTCAGCCTGAAAACTATAGGCCTGTTAGTCTGACATCAGTAGTAAGAAAGATTTTGGAAGGGGTAATAAGGGATAGGGTACTTGAATACATTGCAGTTCACAATACTATAAGTTTGTGCCAGCATGGTTTTAAACTAATTTAGTGAGGAGGTGAGCAGGAACCTTGATGCTGGAATGGCAGTTGATGTCATCTACTTGGACTTTGCTAAAGCATTTAATACTGTACCTCACAGAAGGTTAATGATCAAATTGCGGAATATTGGCCTAGAACATAATATTTGTAATTGGATAGAGAACTGGTTGAAGGATAGATTACAAAGAGTGGTGGTAAATGGAACATTTTCTAATTGGACCAGTGTGGTTAGTGGAGTACCGCAGGGGTCAGTCCTTGGTCCTTTGCTTTTTAACTTGTTTATTAATGACCTGGAGGTGGGCATACTGTATCTATTTTTGCTGATGACACTAAATTGTGCAAAACTATAAGTTCCATGCAGGATGCTGCCACTTTGCAGAGCGATTTGACAAAATTGGAAAACTGGGCAGCAAACTGGAAAATGAGGTTCAATGTGGACAAGTGCAAAGTTATGCACTTTGGTAGAAATAATATAAACGCAAACTATCTACTGAATGGTAGTGTGTTAGGGGTCTCCTTAATGGAGAAGGATCTAGGGGTTTTTGTAGATAACAAGTTGTCTAATTCCAGGCAGTGTCATTCTGTGGCTACTAAAGCAAATAAAGTGCTGTCTTGTATAAAAAAGGGCATTGACTCATAATTTTGCCTCTTTATAGGTCCCTGGTAAGGCCTCACCTTGTATGCAGTGCAGTTTTGGGCTCAAGTCTTAAGAAGGATATTAATAAGCTGGAAAGAGTGCAGAGAGGTGCCACTAAACTGGTAAAGGGGATGGAAGATTTAAGCTATGAAGTTAGGCTGTCGAGGTTGGGGTTGTTTTCTCTGGAAAAGAGGCGATTGCGAGGGGAAATGATTACTCTGTACAAGTACATTAGAGGGGATTATAGGCAGATAGGGGATGTTCTTTTTTCCCATAAAAACTATCAATGCACCTGAGGTCACCCCTTTAGATTAGAGGAACGGAGCTTCCATTTAAAGCAGCGTAGGTGTTTTTTCACCGTGAGTGCAGTGAGGTTGTGGAATGCCCTTCCTAGCGATGTGGTAATGGCAGATTCTGTTAAATGCCTTTAAGATGGGCCTGGATAAGTTTTTAACAAGCAGAATATCCAAGGCTATTGTGATACTGATATCTACAGTTAGTATTAGTGGTTGTATATATAGTTTATGTATGTGAGTGTATAGATTGGTAAGTGTAGGTTGTGCGTGCTGGGTTTACTTGGATGGGTTGAACTTGATGGACTCTGGTCTTTTTTCAACCCTATGTAACTATGTAACCTCAGATTCAGGCTGTAAACCTCTGTATTGTAATCATGTAATCCCCTGTACTGTTAACACATTTTCATGCAGCATAGGGCAGACAAAGCATGCACACACAGGCAGGGTAGGGCAGGCACAGTATGACACACGTAGGCAGGGTAGGGCAGGCAGAGTATGGCACACACAGGCAGTACTCTGCCTGCCTTATGCTGCATGTGTGTGCCATGACCTGCCTGCCCTATGCTGCCTGTGTGTGCCATACTCTGCCTGCCCTATGCTGCCTGTGTGTGCCATAATCTGCCTGCCCTATGCTGTCTGTGTTTGCCATACTCTGCCTGCCCTATGCTGCCTGTTGGAGGTGTAATTATATGCTGGGGGCTGCTGTGCTATAAACAGGCGAGGAGAAGACATATGGATTTAAGGGTGTGTTTTTCTATGACATAATATAATTCCTTCACATATGAATAAAGGGTGATATCCCTACAGCGAGCACCAACCATTTGGGTTTTTGCTGCGCTACCACCATTAATGTGGGTATGGTCATAAAAGCTCTTGTGATAACATGGGTGTGGTTTGAAGTGGGTGTGGTTTAAAAAGGGGGGTGGTCAAAACTGACTTCCATTATCAGCCCTTCACCATGTAGGCCAGAAAAATTCTGGCCCACAGTACCACAGACGTTAGACAGCACTGATCTATCCAAATATCCAAGTATTTGCTTATCTTCTAGGTATTATTATACTGTTGTTAGCCCAGTGGATCAATATTTGCTTAGCCACTTTCCCCTAGCAATGAACTATGTTTTTGTTTGCACTTTCCAGCTTGTAGTAGACTGTTCAAAAGTAATCACTGCTTTGTTGCTGTTAGCAACTGCACTTGTTAAGTTAGCACCTGTTCCCTATATGCACTAAAAGGCATAAAGTTTGCAGTAACCCATAGCAACAAATACAATTTTTGTTGTTAAATATAGAAAGTAAATGCTACCCTTTGAATGGTTACAATAGGTGATTAGCAATCTTTGCACTTTTTATTACATGATCTTATAAATTTGTAATGCATTCCCAATGTCTGCTTGTTTTATCTTCCCCCTTTTATACAACAAGGGGCCTCAGTTTATCATACTGTGTAAAATTATTTATGCCAGAAAACTAGAGTACATCTGTCCCTTTTTATTCTAAAATTTTACATGAAAAGACCTTTACACCAAAAATTGTATCGGTATGGGATACCTTATCCAGAAATCCATTATCCAGAAATCTTAGAATTACAGGACCATCTCCCATAGAGTCCATTCCAATCTAATAATGCAATCTAATAATTTACATTTCCTTTTTCTCTGTAATAATACAATAGTGGCTTGTACATGATCCTAACATATAAGATCAAATTAACCCATATTGGAGGCAAAACAATTCTATTAGGTTTATTTAATGTTTAAATTAAAAACGTTTTTAGTAGACCAGGGAATGGTGATCCAAATTACAGAAAACTCCAGGTCCTGAGCATTCCAGATAACAGGTCCCATACTAGTAATCATCTTAATAAATATGCCATTTTTTTACACAGCAATATGTGGCAATCAGAAGGTGATGTGTGTTCACTGTTCGTTTACACAGCTTTACAAATAAGTTTCAAAGTGTTAAAAAAAATATCAGTTCACCTTGTCATCAGAAATCAGAAATTCCTCCACTTCGTTTTCCCCGATTCCTATGCCATCGGCAAGCTTTGATATCAAGTATTTATGCCTTGCATCCAATTGAGCTCGTCTCTCATCCTTTGCAACTTTGGCTTGCTTTGCCATTACTTTTCTTACTTCATTAGAAAACACACTATTCTTTTTTCCAGCAGGCTGTAAAACAGAAGCACTGAGTTATATAACTACAAATTGGTTTGGTAAAACCACAGCTAAAACCACAACTGTACAGCAGAACAATAAATTAATAAACAAGGAAGGGGCAAATACAACTAGAAAGGGAAGTTTGAGAACAAACTTCATGTTGGGTTGAAAAACATGAAGTCACTGAATGGGCTCTGCCCACTTTTTCTAACCTTGGACCACAGTTATACAGTAAAAACCACTGTGCAAAGTTTGGGGACCCTGGTTGTAATAGTGTCTGCATGGCAGCAACTTAAATTTCCCCACTGAAAGTCAACGACATCTGATTGGCAATTGGTGGCTCCACCCCCTTTTTCTAACCTGGAACTGCAGTTACCCAGTGACTAACTCTGCGAAGTTTAAGGACCCTAGGATTAATAGTTAAAGAACGGCAGCAATTAAAATTTAAACCAATAAAAGTCAATAGGTGAATTGTGATTGGTGGTTCCGCCCACTTTTCCTAACCTTGAGTCGAAGTCACCCAGTGACAAACAGTGGTCACCTTGGCATAAATAGTTTGAGAATGACAGCATTTTAAATTTAAACCAATAAAATTCAATGAATGAAATCTGATTGGCTGTTAGTGGCCCAACCTACTTTTCCTATTTTTGAACTGCAGTCCCCCAGTGACCAACTTTGCAAATTTTGGGGACTCAGGCATTCATTGTGAGGCTGACAGCATTTTACACTTCACCATTGAAAGTTAATAGGTGAAATGTTATTGGCTGTTGGTGGTTCCGCCCACTTTTTTCTAACTTTGAATGGCAAATACCCAGTGACTAACTCTGGAAACTTTAACAACCCTGGAATTAATATTTAAATAATGGCATCAGTTTAAATATAAACCAATGAAATCTAATGGGTGGAAATGGATTGGCTGTTGGTGGCTCCTCCCACTTGTTTAGGAACCCTTACATAAATAGTGTGAGCAAAGCAACATTTTGAATATAAACCAAAAAAATTCAATAGGTGAAGTCTGATTGGCTGTTGGTGGCTCCACCCACTTTTTAAAACCTAAAAATGCAGTTCCCTAGTGGCCCTGGTGTTAATACTGTGAGAATGGCAGCAGGTTGAATTTCCCATTGAAAATCAATAGGTAAAATCTGATTGGCTGTTGTTGGCTTCACCCACTTTTTCTAACTCTGAATTGCAGTTACCAGGTGACTAGCTCTGCAAAGTTTGGAGACCTTAGTATTAATATTTAAAGAATGGCCGCAGTTTAAATTTAAACATATGAAGTCTATAGGTGAAATCTAATTGGTTGTTGTTGGCCTCACCCACTTTTCTAAACTTGGAACATAGTCACCTAGTGACAAACTGTGAAAAGTTTGGGGACCCTGACATTAAACATGTGAGAATGGCAGCAGTTAAAATTTTCCCCCTGAAACAATGAAAGAAATGTGGCTTTTGGTGTCCCCGCCCACTTTTTCTAACCTTGAGTACAAAGTCACGCAGTGACTGACTGTGCAAAGTTTGGGAACCCTGGCATCAAACCAATAAAATTCAATAGGTGAAATCTGATTGGCTTTTGGTGGCCCCGCCCACTTTTTTAAAAACTAAAACTGTAGTCCTCTAGTGACCAACTGTGAAAAGTTTGGGGACCCTGGTGTTAATACTGTGAGAATTGCAGCAGGTTGAATTTCCCCATTTAGAGTCAATAGGTAAAATCTGATTGGCTGTTGGTGGCTCCACTCACTTACAAAAATACAAAAAACCTTAAATGCGTAGTCACCCAAGTTTGGGAAGCCTGGCAACAAACCAATAAAAATCAATAGGTGAAATCTGATTGGTTGTTGGTGGCTCCACCCACTTTTCAAAATTAAAATTGCAGTCCCCTAGTGACCAACTGTGAAAAGTTTGGGGACGCTGGTGTTAGTATTGTGAGAATGGCAGCAGGTTGAATTTCCCCATTGAAAGTCAATAGGTAAACTCTGATTGGCTGTTGGTGGCTCCGCCCACTTTTTCTTACCTTAAACCACAGTTACCTACTGCAGTTACTGCGTTATTACTGTGAGAATGGCAGCAGGTTGGATTTCTGCCAAGTCAATAGGTAAAATCTGATTGGCTGTTCACATCTCCGCCCACTTTTGGGCATCCAACAATCATCATATTTTCATTCAGGCTGACCCCATGACTATGAGATTTAAGTTTCGTGAGTGTAGCCTCAAAGCTGTAAGATGCAGTTTCAATTTCCCCATTAAAGTCAATGGGTACAATATGATTGGCTGCTGTTGGCCCCTCCCACTTTGCGGGGTTTTGTTTTTTTTAAAAAAACCTGAATGCGTAGTCACCCAGTGACTGTTTGGAAAATGTTGCTGCTTCATTCTGGGTGACCCCATGATTATGTTATTCAAGTTTGGGGGGGAGTAGCTTCAAAGCTGTAAGTGTGGCAGCAGTTTGAAAAACTTCCCTGTCAAAGTCAATGGAAAAATTGGGGGGTTCGGAGCGGCACCACAAAAAGACGGGGGGCCGGATCGCTTAGAAAAACACAAGCAACCTGCTCCGCTATAAGGCCAAGATGTTTGGGGAGTTTGGGTGTTGTACCCCTAAAACAGTAGGAGGAGTAGCATTTAGAAAATGGGGGGCGCTAAGAAGAAGAAGAAGAAGAAGCGGAAGAATAAGCCAAAGTCGAAGAACAGTATGTTGGGGTTTTCAACCCAACATAATAATGAATAAATATTGAGTACAATAATGAATACAAATAAATAAAAAAGTATAGTTGTATTAAAGATTCCACAGAGCTAAGTCACAAGAGACAAGAGGATGGAGGTACAGAAACAAATATCAAAAGCAAAAACTTTAGCCACTCTAAGGGGCACATTTACTAATCCACGAACGCTCTGAAGACGTCCGAATGCATTTTTTTCGTAATGATCCGTATTTTTGCGACTTTTTCGTCGCCGTCACGACTTTTTCGTATTTTCCCAGATTTTTCGTCACCTTACCGAAATTTCCGGGTTAAACGAAAAAATGTTCGTTGCACAACGAACGTTCTTTCGTGCGCAAGTGCACTGATCGAGCCCATGCAGATAAGCACTGAAGGATCAAAGTCAGAAAGGTTTTCTCGGCGTTTACGATCGTTCAATATGAAAAATTTGTAACGAAAAGTCGTGAAAAATACGAAAAAGTAGCGACGGCGGCGAAAAAGTTCAGAAATTTTCGTTTCCAATATGAATTTTTGCCGTTCGGGATTCGGATTCGTGAATTAGTAAATGTGCCCCTTTGTATTGCTTGCTGTCCTTCCCATATGCTACTCACTGCTACATATGGCAGAAGCAGATAGAGTTTTACTACCTGTGGAATAACAAGTAACAAGACATGTTTTCATGTTCTTGTTTTTTTATTATAATCTTAATAAAAAGATAAAATTTTAAGTTATTTTAAAAGTTAAAGGAACCTTTTTCCTCAACTTTTAAAAGAAAAGCCACATAGTGATGCAAACATGTTTTTTGACCACAACCATTTTTGCAACCACACCCCCTAATTACCTCTCCCATTTTACAAAATTTGGCAGGTTATTTAAAGTTTGAAAACATTTCTGGGGGTTTTGGGGTCTTGTTTTATGTGTTATTACAATTAACGATTAAAATGAGGAATATTGGCCTGAAACTTCTACTTGGACTTTGCAAAAGTAACTCACAAAAGGTTAATGATCAAATTGAGGAATATTGGCCTAGAACAGGGATCCCCAACCTTTTATACCCGTGAGCCACATTCAAATGGAAAAAGTGTTGGGGAGCAACACAAGCATGAAAAATGTTCCTGGGGGTGCAAATAAGAGCTATAATTGGTTACTTAATAGCCCCTATGTGGACTGGCAGCCTACAGGAGGCTCTGTATGGCATTATACTTGGTTTTTATGCAACCAAAACTTGCCCCCTTACCAGAAATGTAAAAATCAGCACCTGTTTTGAGGCCACTGGGAGCAACATCCAAGGGGTTGGGGAGCAACATGTTGCTCACGAGCCACTGGTTGGGGATCACTGGCCTAGAACATAATATTTCTAATTGGATAGAGAACTGCCTAAAGCATACCCCCCAACTGTCCCGCTTTAAGCGGGACAGTCCCGCTTTCTATAGCGCATCCCGCTGTCCCGGATAGTTGCCTGAATGTCCCGCATTTTCGTAATAGATTACGGAAATGCGGGACATTCATAGAAGGATCCGCGACAGCGGGATGAGAAGGTTTAAGATGAGCGCTCCGACTCCTTGCGCTGCTTCTCTCCTGTGGCTCCTTCTTCGGCGGTCCCTGGCCCTTTTATAAGGTTGCGCCCGTGCGTAATGATGTCACATGTACACACGGGGCGCAACCTTATAAAAGGGCCAGGGACCGCCGGAGAAGGAGCCACATAAGGAGAGAAGCAGCGCAAGGAGTCGGAGCGCGTATGGGGGGCTCTGTGTATAGGGGGGCTCTGTGTATGGGGGGCTCTGTGTATGGGGGGCTCTGTGTATGGGGGGGCTCTGTGTATGGGGGGCTCTGTGTATGGGGGGCTCTGTGTATGGGGGGGCTCTGTGTATGGGGGGGCTCTGTGTTTGGGGGGCACTGTGTATTGGGGCACTGTGTTTGGGGGGCACTGTGTTTGGGGGGCTCTGTGTATGGGGGCAGTGTATGGGGGGTACTGTCTATGGGGGCCTGGGGGGCACTGTGTATGGGGGGTACTGTCTCCCCTGTGTGGGGGGGGGCAAAACTGGTAGATAGTTATAACTCACTTATATTTATTATAACATTTGTCCTCCCTGTGTGTAATTCTGTATATTGTAAGATTGTACAGCACTGCGTACCCTTGTAGTGCTTTATAAATAAAGTTATACATGCATACATACATACATAACTGACTGCCTTCTCTCTATATTTGTATTTTATATGTAGGAGTTGCTATTTTGTTTTCCTTAGGTAGTACAGTATGAGGGTATAGCACATTTGCATCTGATCCCACCATTTCAACTATATAAAAGGAGTATTTTTAGAAAAAAATGGGGTGTGTTAATTGGGGGCGTGGTCACAAAAGTGGGTGTGGCCAAAAAATTGCCGCGCTGCCCGCGCCAAATCTTTTTGTCCCTATTTTTGTTTTTCAAATGTTGGGAGGTATGCCTAAAGAACAGATTACAAAGAATGGTGGTAATTGGAACATTTTCTAATAGGGCCAGTGTTGTTAGTGGAGGGGTCAGTCCTTGGCCCCTTGTTTATTAATGACCTGTGATGGGCATTAAAAGCACTGTCACTCTGTTTTTAAGACTAGAAAGACTATAAATTACATGTAGGATGCTGTCACTTTGCAGAACGATTTGACAGAATTGGAAAACTGGGCAATAGAAAATGAGGTTCAATGTTGAAAAGTTCAAAGTTATACACTTTGGTAGAAATTATTTAAATGGTAGTGTGTTAGAGGTATCCTTAATTAAGAATGATCTGGGGATTTTTGTAGATAACAAGTTGTCAAATGTTGAATATTAATGAGCTGAGAGCAGAGACGTGCAACTAAACTGGTAAAGGGGATGGAAGATTTAAACTCTGAGGTTAGACTGTCAAGGTTGGGGTTGCTTTCTCTGGAAAAAGGCATTGCGAGGGGACATGATTACTCCATACAAGTACATTAGAGGTAATTATAGACAGATAAGGGTTGATTCACTAAAGGTCGATAAGTTTTATCGCGTTAAAATAGATGCGACAATTAGCGCGCGATTCACTACAGTATTACCGCGTGCGCTAAGTCGCATATCACATGCGTTAATTTCCGCGCTATCGCATGCATTAATTTTACCGCATGCGTTCATTTGCGCGCAGAAATTAATACGAACGCATGATTCACAAACACTTAGACGCGCTAAATATCGCATTAGTCTATGCGAAAATTAACACCTACTTGAGGCAGGCTATAATTATAGAAGTACAGTTAATGAGTTTTTGGCAATAAAATATGGACTTAGCAGTGTTATTTATTCAAGTATGTGTTGCCCCTAGAGTGATACAGCCTCCAGTTTGCAGGGAAACGGTCATTTTTAATACAGTCATTTTACGAAAGTATTGGCATGTATGGCTAACATGGCGTGCGTTTATTCGCATAATATTCGCTACTATAGCGGTGAATATTTAGTCACCATAATATTCGCTACTATAGCAGTAAATATTTAGTCGCACAAATACATTACTAGGTATATTTTGTCGACTCTTTTGTCGCAACTTTGTAATCTCATAACACGCGCGACTTTCGGCCATTTTGTGTCATAGAGCCTACAGAGACATCTGGTGACAACATGCCTGGGGTTTCTGAGCTACAACCAGAGGAGAGGCGTTACATTGTGCGCTTCTTCCTGCGCTCAGGCTATGACAGGCTGCCGCTGGGGCCCATAGGGCTCCATGAGAGGAAGAGGGCAATCCTGCGTGACCTCATAGAGAGGTTGCGCAACAGGTTTGCCCTTGAAATGGACCTCCGCCTGCTCCAGCAGGTATGGTCAGACCTGAAGCACAGGAATTTGGATCTGATTGCTGAAATAGCGGAAGGTAATTATTGTACTTTATTAGGGTTTTAAAGAATACGTTAATTAAATATATATATATATATATATATATATATATATATATATGTAGGGGTTTACCAAAAATGGGCCCTTAGGACAGGAACCCCTAGGACAGGCCACAGGGTGGTGCTGGGAAACAGGGACACTGGGATGACTGGGTTGTTAAACAGTTAACAGGGTGTATACCTGCAGTTCGGGTTATGGCCACAGGGTGGTGCATAGGCCCATATAAGGGGATGCAGCCATGTGCTGAGGTCAGACATTTTAGCCCAGGGGCTGCTCAGGTAGTGTGCACCCCTGGCACAGTTAAGAGATAGCAGTTCTATAATAGGTCGCTCTAGGAGTGATATGTAGGACACCAGGAGTTTAGAATGGGCGGACATTGCCCCTCCAGGAGTGGAAGTGAGGTTAAGACCTCCCGGCATTACATCAGCCGGAGTGCAGGGCCATAAGTGGTTAGGTAGGTGGACAAGGTCACCGCTAGCCCAGGAGGCTGGATCTGAGGGGGCTTAGGCGTGAGTACCGGGGTGGGCTGCCTGTGGTGATGCTGCCTAACGCGAGTACCGGGAAGGACCCCAAGAGGGGGTGCCTTCTGGTGTGAGTACCGGGGAGATCATCTAGAAGGAGACACTTGGCGTGAGTAGCGTGAGTTGCCCAACAGGAGAAAGCTCTCAATAAGTAGTAAGGAGGTAAAGCCCTGCATGCTGTGTATCAATATATGTGCCACTCCTGGAGAGGTCCTGCCCTAATAAACTGATTCATCTAATTCATCATACTCTGTGTGTATCTGACTATTTCCTGCACAAGGATCACCTACCTGCCGGTAAGCAACTACCCCAGGGAGGGGCAAGGTACTGGGGGCTGTGTGTGGATCCAAGGCAGAGGTACTAGAGACTGTTAAGTTCCCAGGGGGGTGGATCATAGTTCCACAACACCATCCCTGGGTGGAGGCACGCCATTAAGGGAGAAATCCCTGTTTACCCCCATAGTAAGCGGGGGCTCAGGACTCCTGTAGCGCCAAAGTACAAGTAATCAGCAGGTAGCAGCACAGAATAACCAAAAGTGGGCTACATATATATATATATATTATTGGTACCCTCAGCAGGACATTGGGGAAGAAAAACATAAATTACCAAAGCTTGCCAGTTGCTTGGATTTCCATCTTATCATTACTAGCCTTACTTAGTATGGCAGCTTTCTTAGCCATCACAAACTTGCCTGAGAGTTAAAAAAAAAAAAACTTAGCAGTAGTATGCATAGTATGTGTAATTTGGGGAAGGCATAGAGGCGGGGCAGGCAATATATGACTGACAGCTAGGATTTTTAAATGCTTTTATAATGGGTATGGATGTGGTAATAAAAAAAATATTTTGGGTTTCATGTTTAATTTGAAAAGGGCTTCTATTATACAGCTTTTTATGTCTGGGTGACAGGTCCACTTTAAGAGTTTAGTTTAGGTGATTTCTTGAACAAGCATAATATTCAGGATTGCTAGGATACAAAAATCTACAATAAGTATATGTGTGTATATCGTTTATACACAGTATGTGAGTGTATAAATAGGTCTTCACTTGGAGGGGTTGAACTTGAGGGACTTTGGTTTTTTCTCAACCCCTATGTAACTATGTAAGAAATCTCTACTCACTGGGGCCACTACAGTAGGAGATGACACTGTATTGGCTGATCCCGGCACTATACTTGGTCTCTTTGCTGCTCCCCTTCGCCTTTGCCCTTTAGGCTCTGCATCTGCAAACAAAAAACATTAATAATGGTTGCACAAATGAAAGCTTTATATCACATAAAACTCACAAGGCTTGATACACACACCACATTTCCTGACAGTATATATAAAGCACTTCTAAATATGTTTGAACACTATGGTTTGAATATTGACTACAAACAGGAAAGGGACAGAAGGAAGTTAACTAACAAAAAAGTAAAAACAACAGAACAATAGTTATTTGGCTACCAGGGTCAGTGACCCCCATTTGAAAGTTAGACAAGGCAAAAGAAGCAGACAAATAATTCAGAAAATATAAAAAATAAATAATGATGACCAATTGCAAAGTTGCTAGGAAGAGGACATTCCATAACCTACTAAAAAATAACCAAAATTTAAACCACCCCTTTAAGTCCCTTGCACATTGCACCCTGATTTTACAACCATAAAATCATACATATTCGGCGGAGGTGTAAGGCCTTACAATATGGATATAATCACACTTAATTGCAGAATTAATGTTGAAAACATGGCTGACATAAGATCCCTATTAGCACATTTGGTGAGACGTCAACAAAACAGTCTGCCAAATACTGTCATTGCCATCACACTAATGCAGCCAAATTTAAGTTAGCTTTTAACGAGTAGATAGCCATATACTAAAGCAATCTGAAGTTAGTGTCTAATATTAACCATTTAATTTTCAATTTTTAAATTTCAATTTTACATTTTTTTAAGGTTCAAATTTCAGTTCCTCTCAGTGCCACAAACATTTTGTGCTCTCTCATTTTGGGGGCATTTACTAGGGGTGAAGGGAGGTTGTTTTGTACAGTATATTTTTTTTTCAGGAGAACCTGAGCTTTCCAAATCTGCATTTTTGTGCATTTCCACTTCTGAAACAAGATTTAGAGCTCTAAATACAAAAAAAGAAAAATTGCACATAGCATTAGGTACCAAGAAAAACTATCCTAAATATGAAAGCCAAGGGTCCACTGAACAGTTTGATGCCCATTGTGCATAGGATCACAATATCAAAATATCTAGCATTTAGAGACAGGGCCAGAACTAGGGGTAGGCAGAAGAGGCACCTGCCTAGGGCGCAACGATTGGGGGGCACCAGGCAGTAATCTCTCTTGCCTACCACCTAGTCCATGTTTCCTTTTGTTGCCCCCGCCAGTTGTCATAACGCGGTGGGGGCAATGACCCCCTCCCCCCCCCTGCTCCCTGCTTGAAGCGCATGCACGCGCACACAGCTACTGAAAATTATACAGATTTACTGCATTTTTGTGGTATAAAAACACAAAAAAAATCTTGACTCCCCCCCACACCATATATTTTTGGAAAGTAAAAATTCAAGTGAATTCAAAATGGGTACTTATATCCACGTACGCAATGCTTTCCCAAAATTGGCAGTTTTGACGAAGTCTCCTAAAAAATCGCCTAAAGCTTCCACTTTCAAACACCTTATCTCCTACATAGCATTAGGTACCAAGAAAAAACATTCTACATATGAAAGACAAGGGTCCACTGAACAGTTGGCAATTGTGCATAGGATTACCAAAGTATTTGGCATGTATTAGTTAGCCCAAGTGTAGCAAGGGTTTTGTTTACTTTTGTTTTGCTTATGCTCCTGCTGGATACCTGAGTCAGTCACTGTACCTAAAAAACTGGACTTTATTCACCTAAAGGACTGTCTGGATGTCTGGTCTTGCTTACAATATGAATACCAGGGGTCTACTAAATAGTTTGATACCCAATATGCATAGATTTACCAAACTATGTGGTGTACAGTGGCACCCAAATGAAAACAGTGCATATGAATTTTCACGTCTGACGCTGCATGCTCTGGCTGCTGCAACATAAGCACCCAGTATGTGTATCATGTGCCATAAGACCCCCTAACAGTACGGAGACCCTAGAAAACCATATATTTTTAGAAAGCACACATTCGGATCAAACAAAAATGGGTAAATGCATCTTTCTATTGCAAACTACAAAACTATGCTAAACAAGATTTCTAAAAATGGTCACAAAGCTTGCATTTTTCCCCATTATATATCAAACATTTTGTAATGTATCAACATAAAATATTCTAAACGCCAGGGGTCTACTGGAAAGCTTAATCCCCATTATGCATAGATTTACCAATCTATGTGGCATGCAGAGGCACCCAATTTCGATAATTAGCAGACAAAATCACCATTGGCAAAAACAAGTAAAAAGAACAATGCAGAATGCAATAAAATCTCTAAAAATACAATAAAACAACTAAAACCAATGCACTTTTTTGCCTAATGTAATCTGCAGTCAGAATCACAGTTTGAGTATCTTAGCTCGGCCAAATTAGTTTTATGGACAAAATCAAGAGAAACAACACCTACACAGAATTAAAAATGCAATATAATGGCTAAAATGCAATAAGATGACTAAAAATGCACCAAAATCACAATGTAATATAAGCACCAAAATAACATACAAACAGTGCGGTTAGTGAATATACTAACCGCAAAGACAATAAAACATTATTTCAGGCAAAAAACCCTGATGCGATAAAAAAAAAAATCCATAAAATTGTGTGTGTGTGTGTACATTTGTCAAAATGTGTGTTGTGTGTGCAAGTAAGTGTGAGTGTTATAAATGTGTGAAACCCCCCAAAATGTATGTGTGTGTGTGTGTGTAAGTATACTGTAAATGTGTATTAGTGTAATAAGCGTGTGTTTATGTGTTGTTTGACACTAACCTGGGGTTGGCAGGAAGATCGTCCTGGATGAGCTGGATGGTCTTCCTCTTCTGATCCAGAGGGTGGGCGGCGCTGGGGGACAGAATACCAGGAAACACCAGGCACATAGTAACCACTTGCCTGCCATTTCCTATGGGGCAGTCATGCCCCAGGAACCACTCATTCCCCACTTCTGCTCATTGCCTAGGGGCTGTGGTACGAGAACGTAGTTGTCGTTCTACAGAACGTAGAATCTAAGACATGTGGCACTTCAGTCCTTTTATCCACAGAACCTAGATTCTATGTTTTGTGGCATTTAAAGGGTTAAAAAATGGTTTGTTTGTTTTTTATAAACATCAGAATTGGAATTTCTGGTAGCTAAGGAGTTATTACCCTAGCAACAAGGCAGAAATTTAGAAATCAGATTACAGATGAATAGTAGAGCAATAAAGTTAAGAACAACAATAAAACTTATCCTTTCTCCACATTCTTTTGTTACTAGTGTCAGTGAATTGTGGTTGCACACAGGAAATGGGTAGGACAGGAATGCTAATAATTCAAAATACTTAATAACTAGAAAGGTAAGTTTGAGAACAAACTTCATGTTGGTTTGAAAAACATGAAGTCACTGCCTGAAATCTGGCTGTTGTTGGCTCCACCCACTTTTTATAACTCTGAGTATGTAGGTAGCCAGTGATTGGAATTTGGGAACCCTGACATAAATAGTGTGAGAAAGACAGCATTTTAAATTTAAATTATTGGCTGTTGGTGGCTCCACTCACTTTTACCAAACCTAAATGCAGTCCCCTGCTATTAATTCTGTGTGAATGGCAGAAGGTTTAATTTTCCCCATTTAAAGTCAATAGGTAAAATCTGGCTTTTGGTTTCTCCACCCACTTTTTCTAACTCTGAACCGCAGTTACCTGGTGACTAGGTCTGCAAAGTTTGGGAACCTTAGTATTAATATGTTAAGAATAGCAGCAGTTTAAATTTGAACATATTGAGTCTATAGGTAAAATCTGATTGGCTGTTGTTGGCCCAGCCCACTTTTCTTAACTTGGAACGTAGTCTTGTGACTAAAAAAAACCTTGATTATGTAGTCACCCAGTGACTGACTGCAAAGTTTGGGAACCCTGGCATCATACCAATAAAATTCAATAGGTGAAATCTGATTGGCTATTTATGGCTCCGTCCACTTTTTATAACCTTGAACCGCAGTTCCCTGGTGCATAACTCTGCAAAGTTTGGGGACCCCGGCCTTATTACACGTTTGGTGAGTGTAGCCTCAGAGCTGTAAGATTGGCAGCAGTTTCAATTTCCCCATTAAAGTCAATTTGTGAAATCTGATTGGCTGTTGTTGGCCCCTCCCACTTTGGGTCATCCAACAAATGTCGCTGTTTCATTCAGGGTGACCCTATCATTATGTTTTTCAAGTTTGGGGAGTGTAGCTTCAAAGCTATAAGAGTGGCAGCAGTTTGAAAATCTTCCCTGTCAAAGTAAATGGCAAAATTGGGGTGTTCAGAGCAGCAGGACCTCTTAGAAAAGCACAAGCAACCTGCTCCACTATAGGATGAACAAGTGTAAAACTGTAGGAGGAGAAGTGGTTAGAAAAATGGGGGGCGCTAAGAATAAGAAGAAAAAGTGGAAGAATAAGGTGAAGTCGAAGAACAGTATGTTGGATTTTTCAACCCACCATAATAAAGTGGTGTAAAGTGATTTTTAAAAGTACATGTATAGATTATTTGCACTAAATAAAACAACTTTGTAATATATATCTATTAAAACGTTTGTACCTGCTCTGAGATACAGGCAGTTGTGGTTGTTTCTGCAGCTTTCTCTCCTCTCCCTTGATTGTGATCCCCCTTGAAATTCAGCAGCAGCTGGCTAGCTGTCCGGCTCTTAATTCTTTACCCCTCCAATGTTTAACGCTTGCGTTTGGTCTTGGTCTTGCTAATAGAGCGATGCATTGTGTGATTTTTTTTTTTTTCTTTAGTAAGCAGTTGTGTGAAAACTATGGATTGAGATCTAATGAATGGCTTAGAAGTTGACAGAAACAGGAGCACTGTTAGACTGTAGACCTTTCCATAGACCCTTTATTGAGCCTTTCCTTGCCCTTTAATAAGATACTAAGTTGATCTCTACTACTCTGCAATAAAATGCTTCCTGTGACAACAATGGGCAGCAACCAATAACATGTTATAAATCCTAAAAGTGAGAAATTCCTATTAAATATCATGTGTATCATGTGTGAAGTGGACAAATATTATCTAGTAGGCTTGTGTCCAGTTTCATCATGCTTACTCACTCATTTTCTGGCAAAAATCTGCAGATCACATTAATTCCAGTTAATGCACACACAGTCCTCCCTAAGGACTGCAAAAGCAGTGATTACTATACCCAATGTAATAGACAAAAGACCACACAGTATGCATAGGTAATAATCAGGGGCATTTCTGGCCCTGCAGGCAGCTCCTGCAATGCCACTGTACTAGTTCCATTCCCTATGGTGGCTGTATGGGAAGGATAAACTAACTCAGGGGTGGGCAAAGTTTTTGACTCGGGGGCCACATTTACTCACAGGCGGGCCAGGCCGGGCCAACGTCCTCCCCCCAGCTCCCCCCCCCCACCAGCATCCTCCATCTCTCCGACCTGCAGCTCCCTCCATCGTTCCGCTGCGTCTGTTCCCCGGCTCCCCACTGCATCCTTTTTTATGGTTGCGCCCCCTGCGCACGAGCACGCCTAAAGCGCAACCAATCAGGGCCCAGAAATTATTTAAAGGGACCCGGAGTCGGCGGGCCGGATTAAAAAGGCCAACGGGCCGGATGTGGCCCGCGGGCCGTAGTTTGCCCACCCCTGAACTAACTTCTAGCTCTCTGACTATGGGGTTCCCTATATGGGTAAATGTACTACAGGTGAAACTCCCAGCTCCCTACTTGTAGAGATTAGTAGCAACATTCACAGAAGAGATAAAGAAAGATGAAGAGTCCATGCTTTTCTTCTTCTCTCTCCTTCCTGAAAAAGATCTGCCTTACTTTCACTGGCTGGTTAATGCGCCAGGCTATTACTCATAACTGTCTCTATGCATCAGCAGCCATGTTTTTGGTAACACTTCCCTATAAGTGTGTATATAGTTTAAAATATCTACAGTTCTGTAAAGGAAAGGATAAAGGAACTTTTATTGAAAGTGAGAGCCAGTGGATTCTGATACCCAAAATTATTTTAAACCTGTGGGAGGCAGTGATTATTGGCACACAAAGCACATTATACACTAAGAGCAGAGCTTTCAATCAACTCCATGTCATGACATGGATAATGATCCAGTCTTTTTTTGGGCTTGAATTTCTCTTAACGCTATATCACAAGGTTCCCCAACCTTTTTTACACGTGAGCCACACGTGAGATGTAAAGAGTGTTAGTGAGCCACGCAAACATGAAAAAAGTTAATTAAGGTTGCTAAATAAGCCCCATGTGGACTGCTAGCCAGCAGGTGACTCTGCTTGGAGTTAAACTGCATCTCTGTGCTTCAAAAAATTGCCTCCAAGCCAGAAATTTAAAAATTGGCACCTACTTTAAGGCCAGTAGGAGCCACTGTTGGGGATCACTGCTATTTGGTAACATGAAATAAGGTCTCAAAAAGGCCTGGAATGGATCATTATCTCCCTCATGACATGGGGCTGAGTGACAGCTCTGTGAGAGAGGCAGTAGGTCCTGGCACCCTAAAACATATTATATACTGTGAGAGGAAGTGGATTCTAGAACCCTAAGCCCATAATATATTCTGAGAGGAAGTAAGTCCTGGTACCCGATATACATTATATACAGTGAGAGATTGTGGGCCCCAAATCCCTCCACTCTCTAAGTAGATTATCTCCTGGCTGTAGCGGTAAGTAAGCACTGACACTTGGCTAACTGCATTGACAAGATAATGGCCAGTAAAAAATTCACATTGATACCAGCATGTGTTTCACTCCTGACAGTTAAAGGAACAGTTCAGTGAAACTGGGTAAAATAGGCAGACTGCACAAAACAAAAAATGTTTTCAATATAGTTAGTTAGTCAAAAATGTAATCTATAAAGGCTGGAGTGAACAAAAGTCCAACATAATAGCCAGAAAACTACTTCCTCCTTTACAGCTCTCTAAGCTGTTAGCCGTCAGTAACCAACCAAAACCAACAAATCAGTGACTTGAGGGGGGGCCATTTGGGACATAACTGTTCTTTAATAATTATTATTATTATTATTATTATTATTATTAAAAGGGGTGGTTCACCTTAAAGCTAACTTTTAGTATAGAATGAGCTATTATAAGCAACTTTTCAATTGGTTTCATTATTTATTTGTTATAGTTTTTGAATGATTTCCCTTCTTCTTCCAACTCTTTGCAGTTTTTAAAACGGGGTTACTGACCCCAGCATTCAAAAAACTACAGGCTACAGTTTTATTGTTATTGTTACTTTTTGTAACTTTTTTCTATTCAGGTCCTCTCATTCAAACCACTCCCTAGTGGCTAAGGTAACTTGGACCCTAGCAACCAAATCACTGCTGAAACTCCAGACTGCTCCTAAAAATGAAGACCAACTGCAAATTGTCTCAGAATATTACTCTTTACACCATACTAAAAGTTAACTCAAAGGTGAACAACCCCTTTTAATAATAATAATTGCTTTATCGTTACTCAAATTTTGCAATGCTATGCGCTCTGATTTAATTAGTTATGGTAATCTCCTAAACTAGCAGGTTTAGACCATATCTTATTAAATTCCTTGGTAACCAAAGACTGAAA
Organism: Xenopus tropicalis; assembly: GCF_000004195.4. Classification (NCBI taxonomy): domain Eukaryota; kingdom Metazoa; phylum Chordata; class Amphibia; order Anura; family Pipidae; genus Xenopus; species Xenopus tropicalis. Next base: position 76,233,998 of record NC_030682.2, on the reverse strand, counting down.
CATGTTTAAAGTATTATTATCAATGGGGGATCAAATTTAAAAAAGCAGATAAAGGAGCTACAGTAATTATGGCTAAATAACAATATATTAAGGAGGGTGAAAGGCAACCGAATGATTGTAATACATATGAATTACTCACCTGTTACCCCACAGTGAAAATTTAAAGAGATTGATATATTCTTGCATAAATATGAATTGGAAGGGGTCATAATCAGTGAATTAAGAGATGCATTAACAGTAGAACATCCCAGAATCCTAACATTTTATTTGTTACCCAAAATACACAAGAATCCCACACATCCACTAGGGGACTCACTGACATAGGCCATTGAGTCACTGCTGCTATGTCACATGCATGCCCATTATGAGTGAGCCGGGAGTCTCACTTATTATGTGCATGCACGCTAAATAACATGGCTGCCTAGCACCACTGGTGCGGGCAGCCTAGCACAAATGGGGACTGTTTTTGAAAATGAAGGGTGATAGGTGCCCTTTAAAACATAATTATTTTCGGTTTGACACCATTTGCAAACACAAGGTACCCGATATGGGTGCCAACATGGCACCAACATATATGAATATTTTTATGTGTGACTTTGAGGAGATGGCAATCTTAAAACACATGATGTTTTCCGAGTTTATTTTTGGTACAGTAGATTTATGAACGACATGTTTTTGTACGGAATGGTACTTACGGTTAACTATTTGAAGAGTACATAAATAGGGTACATCCCACTTTTAAATGTGTATAACATAAAGAGAGTGTCCTTGGAGGTGTCAGTATACAGGGAGGGTAACAAACTGTCAACTAAGCTATATAAAAAACCAGTAGAGAAAAACAGCATTCTGCGATTTGATAGTTATCACCGACCAGCTACAGTGGCTAGCTTACCCAAAAGTCAGTTGATGAGATGTAAACATATAACATTTAATGATGCAGTCATTAATATCATTGAACACCTTTAGAACTAGAAGGTACCCTAACTGACTGTTACATAAAGACAAAAATGAAGTTCCCTTTTTTGTTACTGCATACGATTGGCATTCCAGGGAGATACGTAAAATACTGTATATAATTGAGTATAAGCCAATCTGAATATAAGCCGAGATACCTAATTTTACCTTAGAAAACTGGAAAAGCTTATTAACTCGAGTATAAGCCTAGGGTGGGAAATGCGGCAGCTACTGCTAAATCTCAATAATCAAATAAAAGGACACTCAGCGTGACCCCCTGTGAACTCTACATAAATATATAATGTTGGCAGCTGCATATTAAGAGCAATAATATGTATTATAGACAATTAATATATCTTCAGAATACTTATGTATTAACAAATATATTTCTATTAATGTTACATGAAAATGAGAAGGCAATGAGCACTAACCTTTCTAAGCACAGTTACTAGCAGCTTGAAAATTTCCAGGCTGAATGGAGTTACATGCAGTAAACTTGCAGTGGGGGAGACGTACCCAACTGATATACATTGTAGGCAAATGTAGGCGTTACATGTCCTTTAAGCTAGTGATGATGAAGTAGACAAAAAGAATCCATCACGGTGGTTGCTAGATAGCAATCTATGGGAAATGTAGTGCCTAAAGCACACTCAGGGGTAACAGGTGGCGCTCCACTCAAAAGCAATTGCTTGAGCATTTCTGAGCACAGTTCCTCTCATTACTATGAATAGAGGTGATCCCCTCGGTTTTTGTTCAAAAGCAGAAGTAGTCAAAACAATCTTGTACCATTAGCCTTAAAACAGCACTTCATTCATGCATCTCAAGTAAAAAAAGTAAACAGTGTAAAAATGGCTAGCAATAGCTGTACATTAATCTCTATATGTTAGCTAGCAATGAGATTATTGGCAATGCATTAGTAAGGGTGGTTTAAAATGCATCCTTAATTAAACGTGGAGTGCCTACTTTTGAGAGATAACGGGTGCAAAATGGTCTGTATTTGTGAAGTCCCATATAAAACACTTTTTTAAGTTGCTAAGTTTAGCTATAAAAATGGGCAGAAGTCTACACTCATCTCAGGTAATTGCTACCATTTTGTCCTGGTGCTTTGCCTTTAGAGAGAGAGTTATTTAGTAATCTTGTATTTTGTCCTATTCTTTATTTAGGCAAAGTCTTCTAGACAGGGAAGGGCTCCCATATGCCAATGGCATACGGTGCCCTAATAAAAAGCATGTACGCACGCACGCACATGTGCGTCCGGTCAGACAAGTAATCCTGCACTGCCCTTACTAATCGACTCGGCTATAAGCCAAGGATTCTGTTTTCAGCACAATTTGAGTGCTGGAAAACTCGGCTTATACTTGAGTATATACGGTATTTAGAAAATACTGGCCTATCCTGCTTAAAGGAGAATGCAATTCAAAATTTAAAAAGCATAATTTAGTAAAAACGCTACACTTTTGGCTCACCTAATCAAATATTTACTCAGTCACACTTACTTCACATCTGTTTTCTTGAACAGGCAGCCATCTTTAAGAAGGTATTCTCCGTCCTTTCCCTCCTTGCTTCATACTGCACATGTTTCATTCCCTCCCCCCCCCCCCTCTGGTAGATTTGCTTCTGATTGGCTGGTGGGCATGTGTAGCTCAGAACATGTGTATTGCTACTGAAAGCTGCCGCTGGCAGCCTACAGGAAGGGGAGAGAGATTTCAGTGATAACACTGTAGTCTTCACACTGCTGTAGGCTGCCAGCACCATATCTCAGAGAAGTAAGCAGGGATCTAGGAATTTAGATATGCAGAAAGTACTTTAAAAAAATGCCTTTTGACTTACTTTTAATTTATATTAACCTTTCCTTGTCCTTTTAACGATTATTCCACCTCAAAAGTGTTAAAGGAATACTGTTGTGGGAAAACATGTATTTTTTTTTTTTTTTTTTTAAATGCATCAATAAATAGAGCTTCTCCAGCAGATTTTATATTGAAATCCATTCTTCAATAATGCAAACATTTTTTTATATTTAATTTTGAAATTTTCACGCAGGGGCTTCATTTCCCAGGGTGCTACAGCCAAGGACTTGTGCTCTGCTAAACTTCAGTTACACTTTACTGCTGAGCTGCAAGTTAGAGTGATATCACTTCACCTCCCTTTCCCCCCCGGAGCAGCAAATCAACAGAACATATATATAATATATATATATATATATATATATATAAAAACTATAGTAGCATTTTTGTAGAAAGCACACTAGTTTTACCAGTATAAGGCAACAATACATTATATTTTAATTACTTAAAATTTGTTGGTGTCACTGTTGCTTTAAGAGTGCAGCATTAATGTTACACTATGGGACAGCATTTGCAAGACCTCTCTGACAGTCAGATGCACAACCTAAGGCTAATGTCCCATGGATGGAAAGGTAGCAAGATAGCACCTCCCAGTAGACATTAGAATGGCACTCAATAGTAAGAAATCCAAGTCTGGCTTGGGATTCTTCCAGTTACATGGGAGTCGGAGAAACAATAGGTTACCTAAAAGCAGTTTTAATGTGTAGCACTGGCTCCTACTGAAAGCTTAAGAATCAGGCACAATGCACTGAGATGGCCGCCTACAAACCAATATTACAACTAAAAAAATATAACTTTGTTGGTTCAAGAATAAAATTTTAACCGGTAGAGTGAATTCTTTGCTCTATAAACAGTGTAATTTAGAAATAAAAAGCACACCATAAAAATCATTACAGAATACCTTTAACGAATTTCCACTGTTGGCATACTCCAGTTAATCTATGTGAATTTTGAATACATAGGGACTTTTGTACACCTAAACTGAAAATATCACAGAGTACCTATCCTTGTTTAGAATGTTAGGACTGTGATAGAATTATAAAAGGAGCCACTGTTTCCCACTCAAATTCAGGTACCCAAATAAAATTATTGGGGTATTTTACGTATATGTCCACAAATGTAATTTAAGTGGCCTTGCTCATGTTGGCAAAACTAACAGAATGGTCTTACGGAGCACAGAAGTACAGGTATAGGACCCATTATCCAGAATGCTCGGGACCAAGGGTATTCCGGATAAGGGGTCTTTCCGTAATTTGGATCTCAATACCTTAAGTCTACTAAAAAATCAATAAAACATTAATTAAACCCAATAGGATTGTTTTGCATCCAATAAGGATTAATTATATCTTAGTTGGAATCAATTACAAGGTACTGTTTTATTTCTACATAGAAAAAGGAAATCAGTTTTAAAATTCTGAATTATTTGATTAAAATGGAGTCTATGGGAGACGGGCATTCCGTAATTCGGAGCTTTCTGGATAACGGGTTTCCGGATAAGGGGTCCGATAGTACAAATAAGATAGGGAATTTAGATCAAAAACTTTTGCAGAGGAAACTTTCTGGATATGGAGGCTTAAGGGCTCTGGCACACGGGGGAGATTAGTCGCCCGCGATAAAACTCCCTGTTCGCGGGCGACATGTAAGTCGCCGGCGGGGCAATTTCAGGGAATCGCCGAAAAAGACTCGCGAGTCTTTTTCGGCGATTTGCGCGAAATTGCGCCGCCGCGTCTGCCATCCCGCCGGCGACTTACATGTTCGCCGGTGGGATGGCAGGGGTAGGCAACACGGGGAGATTAGTCGCCCGCGAACAGGGAGTTTTATCGCAGGCGACTAATCTCCCCCGTGTGCCAGAGCCCTAAAACTAAATGATGCTATTAATTATATCTGTATTTTGTGAACAAATGCCTTTTTTACCACTTCAAAGAAGAATACAGATGAAAGTAAGAAAATGTTCCTTCTCTACAGATAATAGAGAGTATAATATACTACTATACTAACCTATGTTATTGACACCTCAAGGATTGGATATTACTGGTATGTGGGCAATTTATACTTAATTTTGGAAAATATGTGTATTTTAAATTTACTATACATGTGGACTTTATGGACTTTTTCAGTTCAAGAACACAATGGATTATAAACTTGGATTACTTTACTGACCATGATTTGGACTATGTGTATATTATCTTTATTCCATTTGGTAGGAACACTTTCTGGAAGCTCATATAACGTCTATGCACATTTTTGACATAAGCCCACCTAAAATAGTTCATATCAAAAAAGATGTGGGGGAATATATTCCTATTTTATCAAATGCATTTTTCCACTTATACAATAATACACACTATGCTGCTAAGTTAAACTGACATTTTTTAACACAAGTACATGTAATTGAAGTTGCGTTAACATAATCAACTATATATGCTGGGTCTCAACCTAAAGATACTGCAAGGCATGTAAGAAAGGCAATCATGAATTTGATATTATTTTCATGTAGGGAGCCAATGAATTCCTGACAGTTGATACAAAGAAAAGGTAGCACAGGGGTAGTAATGCCATGTACTTTTAGTCCATTGTTTGATTCATTAGCATTCGAGTAAGCAAACAGACTCCTTTTCATGATGATATAAGGCAGTTTGTATATCACTGGGTCTGTTCTCCATTGTTTGTTTAATGCTGCTAGGAAAAGTAAACAAAACACTGGTTGCTTTGCTTGAGGCAGTGAAGGTATCTGGTATATTTCAGCACAGTATAATGCAACACATATCAAAAAAAATATCACTGAATTTATTAGGTATATCTACGTATTTTACAAACAAATTAGAGGCATTTACAATGTAGGTAATTTTGCACACCGACCCCTTTGATTTCCAGGAATATAGTTTTATATTTGATATTACTAAATATGAATGCAGTAGATGCTTAGAAACACATGGAGCTACTTAGCTAAATAACAGTTAGTTAACAGCTAGTTAGCTAAATAACAGCTACAAAATGCCAGAAAACAGAGAGAATTGTCTCTGCTAAAACACAAGTAGAGACAATTATCATTTAATTATCAGCATTGTCTATTTTTGTAGCTGTTACAAGTAGCTCCATGTGTCTTCAGCATTCTGTATTTAATGGTAATATTACCCGTGACTATTTTCAGTATGTCACGGGAACAATGCATTTTTATAACTTCAATTAGTTGTTTACTTACCTTTATTCATAGAAATCAATGGTGGAGAAATGGATTGTTCCGCATCAGCTTTTAACACACTGCTTTGAGCATCAGCTTCCACCTCCTCCTCTGGTACAGGAGAAGATAGATCTTCTTGATCCATATTTGCTTTTTCATCCATATTAGATTGAATAGTTACTATAAGAATATATAAGCAAATGCAAAGTCATCCAGACAAATATATAAGCAAATGCAAAGTCATCCAGACAAATATATAAACAAATGCAAAGTCATCCAGACAATGAAACGGAACATATGTAATGTACAAATGATTATGGGTATCTATTATTTGATACAGTATTTTAATATGAACAAGTACTTACCTGTCTGTAGAGAACATTTCTGCTTTGTGTATTTACTGTACATTTTTTTTTTTGTATTGCATGGGTGTTGCCATAGTTTTTGTTAATGCATTCTCCATAGACCTCTGCTGAATTGCATCTATTAGTGACCACAAGGATATAATGTTTTACTGATGTCTGCTTAGAATTACTCAGCAAAGGATACAGTATTGCTGCTAACATTACTAAAAATATGTATAGAACGAATGGTCTTGCAGTCAATAATTTATGCCCTTGTAATGTACTATTATTGTATGACAACTGTGTGTGATATGTAGGGCCATTTGGTGTCAAGCCACAGATTAAGGAGATTGTGCACATAAATACAGTTTTTTTTATGTAAAACCAACACGATACATAAATAAATCTCTCTTACATAGATAACATGTAACTCAAGCTAAGCCCATAACCTTAAAATGTAGGGCACAACAATGCCCTAACCATTCTCCATATGTGCATGGTCCCTTTATTTTCTGTACAAATCTGTTTGTAAAAATTCTGTGTCCTTCATATTTCTGTCAGGATCTGAAGAACCAGTAATGAAGGTTATAATAAAACATGGCTAATTCCAGTTTTCAATCTCAGGATGTATAAACTGTTTTCAACAAAATTAGTAATCAACCTGGTATGGTACAATACAGTGAATAACTTGCACACAACATTCCTCACAACCTGTACATGTAAGTGATATCACTTACATATGTCCAAAGTGAGCATGTTATAACAAAAACCCTACCTTTAGCAGAAAGTTCTAGAGAGGAACTTGTGTCTCTGCTGTTTCTCCTCTCAATCTGTCTGTTACTGTTTTGGTGCCTCAAACTTCAGTGCAGTTTAGTTTAGCATTTTGGTGATGCTATAGCAACCACTGTAATTTGATCTCACCTCTTCTGTTGGAGAATACTTTGATTTGCATTTTTACCTACAGCTCTATCAAAGAATCATCTGCATATAACAGCTCAGTTCACCTGGCAGCGCAAGTGTAAGCCTTTAAAAGATTTATGTGCATATTTCTATTTAATCATTTATGTAAGGTTGGGCTTTTAAACAATCTGTTCACATTCAGCCTCCCTCTCTGTGCCTGTGGCTTTTTTTCTGTTGCTATGGCAAAAAGTGGGGGGGTATGGTTATTTTGGTTGTATCCCAGCAATGAAAATGTCCTAACTGCAAATGCCCTCTGGGGATATTAGCCCAGACACATACCTCTGCACTTCCAGACAAGGCAAACAGCAGCAATTTACATTACAAGTAAGTATAAAAACATATAACAAGGTCAACATGTTGGTCACCCTAAGCTCTTAAAACTCATTCATTAAAACCTGAAACTTATTTTTTTAATGAATGATTATTTATTAAATGATTAAATGATCGTTCACAACTGCGTTCACTTGCACCTTTATATGCGCGACGCGTTCTTACGTTCATCTGCATCTTTATACGTGTTGCGCTTTCCTCTGCACCTCTATATGCGCGTCTTGTTGATCAGCGCCTCTAAACCCCCGGCGCATTCATTTAGTTTCCAGCTGCGTTGAATATGCGGCGTATGCGAAGTGCCGCTTGAAGAAAGGCACGCATAAAAGCGTTGCGCCTATAAAGATGTGACGCTTTTATACGCGCCTTTCTTTAGGCGGCGCTTCGCGTACGCCGCATATTCAGAGGTGGCCCACTAGAAAGCAGACTGGCAGTTGGGGACCCGTGCCCTAACAGATTCTGAGAGTTAAAGTTTAAGGACCAACTGCAAAAAGTAACAAATATCATCCCCCCCAGCAGCAAAGCAGAGTAGAAAAGAGTTTTTTTGTATTCTAGTCCCATTGCATGCTGGGAAATATAGTTTTGGCTGTAGGATAATTGTTAAATAAAAACCATATTACCCAACATGCACTGGGAGATGCATACCAGGTACAATAAGGAGAAAAAAAGTTGGCTAGTTTTCAAATTACAAACCTGCCAAGGCTCCAAAAAGTAGCACTTGATGGGTTTGTACATTGAAAACCAGTCTGAGCTTTTGATTAGTAGCCCAGTTTGGTGGAAAACCCACCAACTTGGTAACCCTGAGTCAGAGCTGCGTTATTTCTGGTCAGGTGATCCCTGAGGGTGCATATAAAAGGGCAATATTTACAGATATGTATATCTGTGTTCATTCGGGGTGCATAGTTTTCCTTTAAAGGACCAGTAACACCATTTAGACATCCCAGCCCCAATCAATCAACTTACAGTTTTTACTTGCTGAGGGGAAAACTCTGGGCACCCCTGATATAGGGTCTTGCAGGGCCTGAAAGCTTCCTCTCTCCTACATGTTCGCTGCTGTCAGCTTCTTCCTGCTTTTTGTTTTGAAAATCCCGCCTCCGTGATGTCATGTCGCTTAGCAACCACCTAAGGTACTCTGCAACCGGCTTCCCTTCAGCAGCCGTCCCCCCAGCATGTCTCCCACAAAGTCCCTTTCCCCTTCACACACACCTCTCACCCAACGTTTCCCTTCACCAGCCTTCCCCCAGCATGTCTCTCACTTCCACGGGAAGTGGCACATATGGAGATTATTCGCCCTCTATAATGCGGGCAACTAATCTCCTTTAAATGCCATCCCACCGGCAAGAAAGTAAATCGCCGATGGGTTGACATACACGTTGCTTCGGTTTCCAGAAGTCATCCAAAGTTTCCTTGCAAGGCAACTTCAGGAAACCGAAGCAACACATATGCCTCCTACCAGCGATTTACATTCTTGCTGGTGGGATGGCATTACAGGGAAATTAGTTGCCCGCAGTAATGAAGATTTATCACGGGTGACTAATCTCCCCCTGTGCCACTGCCCTTAAACAGCAACTTGGTCTTTGCTGTACTCTGCACCTTGTACTAGAATAAACTGTATTAAAAATACATTGCACAGTGCAGAGTGCAGTACTTGTAGTCACAATGCACTCCTGCCATTAAAACCTGCTCAAAGGGCAGAAGATAAGGGCAAGGCTCCTTTGCAAACACCCCAGCTTTGGGGGTTGGTAGGGGGCATAACTGGGAAGTTCAGTGCTTGAACTGGGGTGAAAAAAGTGGAGAGATGGTATGTGTGACATGCAGATTTAAAAAATAGACCTTCCCACAAGTATATGCTCCACTCTCTATTATAATAAGCCTCACCCACTTGTCTGTAGAACTGTGAGTTTTTTTGTTTTTTCTATTTGTTGTGGGAATAATCCCAGAAGGGAAAGGGCTATTGGACCGGTCCACCATATATGAAGTAGTGTACCCCTATCATTTTGACATTGCCAGCATAGGTCTGATGTAACATACATAGTAACATAGTAACATAGTAAGTTGGGTTGAAAAAAGACATACGTTCATCAAGTTCAACCATAATGCCTATATATAACCTGCCTAACTACTAGTTGATCGAGAGGAAGTAAAAAAAAACCCATCTGAAGCCTCTCTAATTTGCCGCAGAGGGGAAAAAATTCCTTCCTGACTCCAAGATGGCAATCGGACCAGTCCCTGGATCAACTAGTACTAAGAGCTATCTCCCATAACCCTGTATTCCCTCACTTGCTAAGAATCCATCCAGCCCCTTCTTAAAGTTATATAATGTATCAGCCAGCACGACTGATTCGGGGAGGGAATTCCAGAACTTCACAGCTCTCACTGTAAAAACTCCTTTCCGAATATTTAAATGGAACGTCCCTTCTTCTAAACGGAGTGGGTGCCCTCGTGTCCGTTGGAAGGACCTACTGGTAAATAAAGCATTAGAAAGGTTATTATATGATCCCCTTATATATTTATACATAGTTATCATGTCACCTCTTAAGCGCCTCTTCTCCAGTGTAAACAGACCCAACTTGGCCAGTCTTTCTTCATAACTGAGACTTTACATACCCTTTACCAGCTTAGTTGCCCTTCTCTGGACCCTCTCTAACTCAATAATGTCCCGTTTGAGCAATGGAGACCAAAACTGAACAGCATATTCTAGATGGGGCCTTACCAGCGCTCTGTAAAGGGGAAGAATAACCCCCTCCTCCCGTGAATCTATACCCCTTTTAATACAGCTCAAAACCTTGTTTGCCCTTGCAGCTGCTGCCTGGCATTGCTTGCTACAGCCAAGTTTATTATCTACAAGGACTCCAAGGTCCTTCTCCATTATGGATTTACCTAGTGCAGTCCCATTAAGGGTATACGGGGCTTGCATATTTTTACATCCCAGGTGCATGACCTTACATTTATTCACATTAAATCTCATCTGCCACTTAGCTGCCCAGATTGCCAGTTGGTCAAGATCCTGCTGCAGGGATGTCACATCCTGGATAGAATTGACTAGTCTGCAGAGTTTTGTGTCATCTGCAAACACTGATACATTACTCATAATACCCTCCCCTAAGTCATTTATGAACAAATTAAACAAAAGTGGACCCAGTACAGAACCCTGAGGGACCCCACTGAGAACCTTATTCCAAGTAGAGAATGTGCCATTAACAACCACCCTCTGTACCCGATCCTGTAGCCAGTTTTCTATCCATGTGCAAACGACTTCACTAAGACCAATAGACCTTAGCTTAGAAAGCAGTCGTTTGTGGGGAACAGTATCAAATGCTTTGGCAAAATCCAAATAGATTATATCTACTGCATCCCCACTGTCCAGCTTCTAACTTACCTCATCATAAAAAGCAATTAAATTGGTCTGACATGACCTGTCCTTCATAAAGCCATGCTGATTACTGCTCATAATGCCAGTCTCCACTACATAACTTTGTATGTGATCCCTTAACAAGCCTTCAAATAACTTGCCCACCACGGATGTCAAACTTACAGGCCTATAATTGCCAGGCTGAGATCTTACTCCCTTTTTAAATATGGGAATGACATTCGCCTTCTTCCAATCCCTAGGTACCATACCTGATGAAAGCGAGTCTGAGAATATCAGAAACAAGGGCCACTGCAATTCTGCCCCTAGCTCTCTCAGTACCTGAGGGTGTATTCCATCTGGCCCAGATGCCTTGTTTACATTTATCGTGTGTAACCCTTTAAGCACCATATCCTGTGCCAACCACTGTGTATTTGGAGCTGAGGCAACAGTGCAGCTCTTAGGTGGGACTTGGCCCTCTGGCTCCTCTACTGTATACACAGAAGAAAAAAACTGGTTAAGCACATCTGCCTTTTCTGTATCCGCTGTAACCATATTGTTACTATAACTCAATGGGGCCACACCCTCAACCTGCATCTTTTTACTATTAATATACTTAAAAAACTTTTTGGGGTTAGTCTTGGCCTCGGCCGCGATGCGCTCCTCATTTTCTATCTTTGCGTTCCGGATTGCTGTTTTACAACACTTGTTATAGTGTTTATATTCATTAAACGCATCTACTGTCCCCTCTGACTTATATTTCTTAAAAGCTTTCCTTTTTCTCCCTATTAACTTCTTTGCCTCAGAGTTAAGCCACATAGGGTGATTCTTAACACCTCTACTTTTTCTTATTAATGGAATGAATTGAGAACAGTAATGATTTAATATCATTTTAAATGACAACCATTTCTGCTCTGTGTTTTTATCAGAAAACATAATGCCCCAATCTATGCCCTGAAGTGCTGCCCTTAAGGAGCTAAAATTTGCCTTCCTAAAATTCAGTGTCTTTGTTGCCCCCGTGTAAATTTGTTTCCTGCACCAAACATCAAATGAAATAACATTATGGTCACTATTACCCAGGGGTTCAACCACTTGCACATTTGCTATACGTTCTGGGTCATTAGAGATCACTAGATCTAGTATAGCATGGTTCCTGGTTGGCTCCTCAACAACCTGTGACATAAAGTTGTCATGCAGCAAGTTTATAAACTTGTTCCCATTTACTGTCCTGGCAGTACTATTGCCCCAGTCAATATCAGGGTAATTAAAACCCCCCATTATTATCACTTGCCCCAAACTAGCAGCCTTTTCTATTTGAACAGGAGCTGGGCCTCCTCCTCTTCGCTTACATTAGGGGGTCTATAGCATACCCCTACAATTAGCTTGGTAGATTCTTTACTATCTGTGAGAAGCTCAACCCATAAGGATTCAGCTCCCTCTGTTACCCCCATCACTTCCTCCTTAATATTTGCTTTTAATTCCTGCTTAATGAACAGACACACTCCTCCTCCTTTTCTATTGCCCCTGTCCCTCCGAAACAATGTATACCCCCCAATATTAACAGCCCAGTCATGAGACTCATTCAACCAAGTTTCAGCAACACCAATCACATCATATTTCCGCTCCAACGCCAGTACCTCCAGCTCTCCCATTTTACCAGTCAGACTCCTTGCATTGGTAAACATACATTTAATACTGGTTCCGGCGTGAGAATGACGTGTAAACAACTTATGGGCCTCCCTGCCATTATCAGTATCCCGAAGCAAGTCTCCTTCCCCATTTTCCCTTACTATGCCCACTACCTCATCTATCCTGTCTACCACAGAATTTCCCGCTGCACCCTCCCCCCCCACTCCTAGTTTAAAATCTCCTCCAACCCGCTAGCCTCTTTTCCCCCAAAGCAGCTGCCCCATCATCATTGAGGTGCAGCCCATCCCTGGCAAAGAGCTTGTAGCCGATTGAGAAATCAGCCCAGTTCTGGAGAAACCCAAAGCCCTCCTCCCTGCACCAATCTCTCAGCCACGCATTAATCTCCCTAAGCTCCCTCTGCCTTCTTAACGTTGCTCGTGGCACAGGTAATATCTCTGAGAAAATTACCTTGGAAGTCCTCGCCCTCAACTTCGCACCTAGCTTTTTAAAATCATTCTTGAGGACTTCCCCCCCTCCTCTAACTTTGTCATTGGTACCTATGTGTACCAAGACCGCCGGGTCTTCCCCAGCCCCTCCCAACAATCTGTCCACTCGTTCCACCACATGCCGAACCCTAGCACCAGGCAAGCAACACAAAGTTCGGCATGTAGGGTCTTTGCGACAAATTACCCTATCCACCTTTCTAATAATTGAATCCCCTACAACTATAGCCTGCCTTCCCTTCCTAGCACTATTCCCCCCACCTGTATTAGAGGTGCCGGCTCCCAGGGTGCTCTGAGAGTCAGCCTGCTCCATACATGCCAGCTCAGAGCTGCCTTCCCCAGCATCTTCACCTAAAGCGGCAAATCTGTTGGTTTGTACAAGCTGTGAACCAGCCCCCCTACCCTTGTGTCCCCTACTGCCCCTCTTAACTGTTACAAATTTGTCTCCCTCATTAACCTCAACTGTCCCTTCTCCACCCCCCACTACACCGGCCCCTGCCAGTGGTTGCTCAGTGAGCCTCCTGTTCTCCCCCATGTTTGCAGCTGCCCTCAGTGCTGCCAGTTCCCCCCTTAGATTCTGCACCTCAGATTCCAAGAGGAAAACCCACCTGCATCTCTCACAAGTAAATGCTGCATGGAACTGCTGCTCCAGGACCACATACATGCGACAAGATGCACACTGAGTAACACCAGCAATCATATTGCAACTGGGTACTTACAGTCTCCCGAGTGCAATCCCTTGTATAGTGCCTTTTAAAGTGGACCTGTCACCCAGACATGAAAATCTGTATAATAAAAGTCCTGTTCAAATTAAACATGAAACCCAAATTCATTTTTATATTAACACATCCAAACCCATTATAAAGGCATTTAAAAATCACAGCTGTCAATCATATATTGCTTGCCCCACCTCTATGCCTTAGGCATAGAGGCGGGGCAGACAATAACTTTAGCTTTCCATTCAGCACTTCCTAGATGTCACTGCACATCTCACTTCTCCCCTCCCTCCTCACCCTCTAATTGTGTAGCCAGAGCATGGACATGGGCATCTGGTCCCCCATTCTGGCACATAAACAAGATTTTGGCATGATACAAAGCTTGCCTTAATAACAGTGTCCACAAAATGGTGCCTGTCTGCTTGCTTTGATTGAGTAATTCCAAGACGGAAGGAAACAAGGTTTATATTATTTACATAGAGTAAGTAAAGTTTATTTTGCTCAACTAACAATATAGAAAATAATTTGGACTTATTTCTTAGGGTGACAGGTCCGCTTTAAGTTTCAAACGCCTTTTTTGTTTTTAACACCTGCTATACACTTAAAGGAACAGTAACACCAAAAAATGAAAGTGTATAAAAGTAACTAAAATATAATGTGCTGCTGCCCTGCAAAGGTAAAAGTTGTGTGTTTACATCAGAAAGTCTACTATAATTTATATAAATAAGCTGCTGTGTAGTATGGGGGCAGCCAATCGAAGGAGAAAAGGCACAGGCACAAAGCAGATAACAGATAAACACTATTGTATTCTACAGAACTTGTCTGTTATCTGCTATGTACCCTGTGCCTTTTCTCCTTTTTTCCAGCTTGAATGGCTGCCCCCGGGGCTACACAGCAGCTTATTATATAAACTATAGTAGAGTTACTGTAGCAAACACACCAGTTTTACCAGTGCAGGGCAACAGTGCATTATATTTTTATTACTTTAAAGCTCTTTCATTTTTTGGTGTTACTGTTCCTTTAATCTACATGCAACACTCGCTAGCAGCTCCCAAACTCGCTGTGCAGTTAGAAACTTATTGAGGTTCAAACCAAACAGCCAAATGTCTGTTGAGAATTTACCAGATTTACTCCACCCCCTTAATTAGTATGCTCAATCAGCCAGGTAGCACTTACAAGTCACACAGCAGTTAGTTAATTGCACTTACTTCCTCCTTTCAACCAGCACTCTCAGCATGCACAGTAAACCCCAAGCGCCTTTTTTGTTTTTAACGCCTGCTATACACTTAATCTACATGCAACACTTTAGATTACATGCAACACTTGCTAGCAGCTCCCAAACTCGCTGTGCAGTTAGAAACTTATTGAGGTATGCTGTATGTATCCTTCCAGGGTCATGTACCACCTGTACATTATATTTATAGTTGTCTCTTGATGGTTAAGGGTTTGGGATGTTTTAGGTGTTTGGTTAAATAGATACTCCCATGTTTCGGAGTTGAGTGATATGTGAAGGTCTTGTTCCCATTTTTTTTATTGCCAGTGGAGTTTTTGTATTAGTAGGTTGTATATGGTAGTGATACCTTTCTTTTTGTTTGGGGTTAGCCAACATTTTTGTTCAAGTCTTGTCGGGTGGGTGGTGGTTATCAGTTTATTGGATTGCCAGTAGTGCTGTATTCGCAGGAATGTATATAGTTGGTTGTTAGGAAGACAATATTTTGTTTGGAATATGGTAAGTGTTTTTTGGCCTTCTTTGTCATAGAGGTTGCCCAATTTTTTCTACCTGTTTGTTTCCATTGTTGTAGTTTTGAGTCCAGGATGACTCCTTCTAGTATGGTAATTGGTGCTAGAACTGTCAGGGTTTTTGTGAGTGTTTGATTTTCCCCGCATACCATGTCCGTAGTGTTGCTTTGATTGGTAGAGGTGCATTTTCAAGGGCCGAGTTGGAATCTTTCTCATGGGTCCACATATGTGCTGTTAGGGTATGGCCGAATTGCGTTTTGTATGTCCAGTTATCCATATGTACCCTTTTTGGTTCCTGAAAGGGAAGTGCCAGTCAGCTATTTGATCTAGCAGTGTGACTTTGTAATACATGAGTAGATGTGGACATGCTAAGCCTGCTTTCTTCCTGGTAAACATTACATTTTGTGGAATCCTTGTGTTTTTGTATTCCAGATAAAAGTCATTAACAGTTTTTGTGCTTGTTAGAAGAATGTTTTTGGCAGTGGAATGGGTAGCACTCTAAATTTGTATAAAAGTTGGAGATGTAGGTGGTTTCCCAATTTTGTAGAGTTGACTGTATAGCTGTCTGGGCCTGGAGCTTTTTTCTGTGGCATGTTTTTTATTGTACTCAATACTTCTTCTGTTGTGACTGGAGCTGTTAGGGCTGAGAAGGTTGTAGCTTGTAGGGAAGGCAAGTTTAATTGTTCTAGGAAGGTCTGATTCTCGGCTTCTGAGGAAGTAGTTATGTTAGGTTTTTTTATAGATTGTAAAGCTCACTATAAAATATGTCTGAAGGGTTTATTCTAGGTTTTTTTTCTATTCTGTGTTGTACTGCTTGCTGAGTTATTTGGTTTTTTTTTAAGATTGATGTTGCTTTGTTTCCCATGGCGTAGGACTTCTACTTTTTATTTTTACTAGCTGGTTGTGGCATCTGTGGAGGATCAATAGGTTGATCTCCTCTTTTAGTTTATTTAGGTGCTGTATTGTTTTGGGGGAGGGTATGCTTTTCTTGTTCCAATTTGTTTATTTGCAGTAATAGCTGTAATTTGGCTTTAGGGCTCTGGCACACGGGGAGATTAGTCACCCGCGGCAAAACTCCCTGTTCGCGGGCGACTAATCTCCCTGAGTTGCCTTCCCTCTGCCACCCCACCGGCGAACATGTAAGTCGCCGGCGGGATGGCAGACGCGGCGGCGTGATGGCAGGGGGAAGGCAACTCGGGGAGATTAGTCGCCCGTAAACAGGGAGTTTTGCCGCGGGCGACTAATCTCCCCGTGTGCCAGAGCCCTTATGGGCCGCTATGCTAATCAGATGTCCTCTGATTACTGCCTCATGTGTGCGTATCTGAGTTATCATTCAGTGAGAAGAATTCTGTATGCATGTTCCGCTATCTTATCGTGCGTGGTAGTGTCTTGGAGAAGTGTGTTGTTTAATCTCCATGGGGGTCTAGTGGTGAATTGATGTTGTTCTTGTAATGTAATAATGATTGCTGATTGGTCTGTCCATGTTGTGTTCATGATATTGCTGTGTGATATGTATTTCAGGGTCTGAGGGTGCACCAGAAATAAAAATTAATTCTGCTATAGATTTATGATGATGGGAGTAATACTTGCCACACATCATAAAGGAATTGTGCTAATAGTTTGCTAAAGTTATGGACTTTTCTGGTTACTGTTTTGCGGTATGTTTTAGTTGGTGCAGATGCTTGTGGTGTTCACTGTCACCCTGTCAATATTAGGGCCAAATATGTTGTTGAAGTTGGAGTTAGGGGAATATATATTCACTAGGGTATATTGTTGCTGATTCATTTTACATATTACTACTGAACATTTTCCAGTGGAGTCAGCCAAATATTGTACACTTGTTTTATTTAAGGAGTTCTTGGCTATTAGTGCTACACCGCAGTTATCATCTTATACTGTTTGTTTCCTAAAGACAGTTGGTCTTTTGTGCGGAAGTGCGTTTTGCTGTTTGCATTCTGCCAAGGCTAAGAGGCGTTTGCGAGGGGTATTTAAACCCTTTGCATTTATGCTCATACATTTAAGTACCACTGAGTTTGTTATTTATGAGTGTGTGTACATTTGGCTGTCTCTTTTGACATTCTATCAAACAAGGGATTGATTTTTGAGATATAGAAAGAGTGTTAGGGAAATCAAACCAGGTAGTATAACATTGTATAAATCACTGTTAACAAAACTTATATACAATTGTTCTACGTAAGTAGACTTATCCCATATTGCCTGCATGCCTCTAGGGCAGGCAGTTTTGCATCCAAGGGGTGATGGATTCGAAAAGTTTTTTGTATTAAATGTTCGGTAGCTTGCTCCAGTGCCATGAGCGTTTTTGTACTCTGACTTCTGTAAGAAATCTGGTCTGGATTGCTGGAATTTTAAGCCTTCAGCTCTTCCTCTTGCCACTCCTTTTCCATGTGGATTCTCCCCTGTGTGTGGACTGTTGTGGTTAGCTTTTCCATGGGGATATTCCACTGTTTTAATAGTGCTTTGCCTTCATCTATTGTCGAGATAGTATTTTTGGCAATATTTTGCCATTGATCTATTAGCTTTGCAGGGTACCCCCATTTGTATGGTATCCCCTGTTGGTGCAATGCTGTGGTTATTCCTGCCAGCTCACACCTTTTTGCCATTGTAGCTGCTGATCTGCAAATATTTGTATTTTCCCATACAATTGCAGGAGTGATTTGTGATGTCTTGTGTAGCCCATGAGGTCTTCTTTAATATGGTAAAAGTGAATTCTAAGTATGGCATCTCTAGGTGCACTGGTTGGCGCGCTTCTAGGTTTAGACATCCTGTGGATCCTGTCTATAATGAGGTGGTCCACAGGAGTTTTAGGTAGTGTTGTAAGGATGAGGTACAGGGGCTACCTCGCCCCTGCACCTACATCGTGCACCCCCCCCATGTGTTTTGACACGCATGCGCAGTTCGCGCGATGCAAAGCGGCGCACAACTGCTCATCGCATACTATTCGCAAATTTCGATTAGCTTGCATACATATAGGGAGTGACTACAATGTTATTACATAAACAGAAACACAAGTTATTGTTCCTGCAACATTTATTTATAGGTTGTACAAAAAGGCAAAGTCCAAACATCCCCTATAGCTCACTTAGCATGTATGTTTCAAATTGCTAAGCCTTTGTGCCAAATAATTCGATTGCTGCTGCTCAGCAAAGAAAAAGCAAGTGATATGTGGCTTCTCTCGTGTTTTTCTCATAAATAACCAATAAATAAAGTTTGTTAGTGACTCAGGTGATTGAGATGGAAAGTGTCAGACAATGTAAGGGTGAATTGGGTCGAATTTTTAAACCTTCTTCAAAGTCTTTTCCAGCTTTTCTATCAGATAGGATAGATAGGCAGGTGGTGGTTGAACCTTAGATGTCAGTCAAGAATGGTTGGTCCACTCCACTCTTCTCTGTTCAGAACACAAGCTGCCTGTCAGTACTGAGCAAAGTTAAGTAGATTCTCATGACAAGGGCAGCATCAATATATGGCCCTCTTGACCAATCCTTTACCCCTTAAACCTTTAACACCTCCCACTTATGTATTAAATACACTCAAAACAGGCCTGTTTAATTGTAACAGTATCAAATTTGCCATTAATGCACACAATCTCATATAACAATAACATCTTAATATCATTTAATAATTTAATAACATAATAACAAGAAGCTGCTAAAGGCTGCATTTGTGGGAGTGATACCTGCACCCCACCCGCAATCAGGTCCTTGGGGCTATCAATCCGCTTTTTCTAAGCCCCACAGCCCCCCATTTACCACCAGCCTATAGTCATAATCCCTAGCCTCAGCCTAACCTTCTGCCCTCCCATCTGCAAGGCCTTTTCAATCCCATCTGCCATTTCAACCTGCCCACCAACCCCACTATTTTCACCCCCAAAAACTGTGACCGTATCTTGTCTAAATCCCTTTTCATCATCCTCACCAACTCCTTTTGTGACACAACTCCCATATCATTGCCACCTGCATGAATCAGGAGTATATCCGGTATCTCTTCACTGTCTCATCACCTTGTCCAACAATCTCGGCCACTGCAAACCTTACCATACCACTTCACCTGGCCCTCTTCTCTTCACTGTCTCATCACCCTGTCCAACAATCTCGGCCACTGAAAACATCTAAAACCAAACCACTTCACCTGGCCCTCCGGAAAGCCCAGCTGCTCCCCTGCATGCCTAGCTGCTGCTCTCAGGCCGATTTACAAATACTAGCCAACATCTCCCAAAGATCTTGTAGAATTTCAACTGACACTGGTCTCCTAGAATTCCTTTTTACCTTCTCTTTTTTTCAGCCCCAGCACTGCCTGCTGCACCTCAAACCTCTTAGTGATGTCCTCCCAGTCACTGAGCTTAAAAAGGAAGGCCAATGCCTCTATACCCTTTTTCATGGATGCTGCCGACTTACCCTCCTTAGCCTTCCAAAAAACCCACCATAGCAAGGGCACTTGTCTTCTGGAGCAAAAGTACCCCTGGACCAAACCACCAGTTGATCCCAGTCTTTCCAAACCTTACTGTAGGCTGCCAAAGTAGCATCTGATACAGATGATCTTACCATCCCTCCAAGTCTCTGATCCCAAGCTACCACAGACCAACTGGCATGGGGGTTCCCCATAATTCTGCCTCTGGTGCCTCCCATTGGAAGCGGGACAACGCATCAGTCACCTGGTTCACTACACCAGGAACATGCACTGCTCTGAAACACAAATTATTCTTCAAACATCGTATCACCAAAGCTCTCAAAAATATCACTACTTCAGGAGAGGTAGCCGACTGCTTATTGAGAGCCTGAACAGCCCCCATTTGTGTTTTTTTGGAGCTTTTTCCAATTGTTGTGGCAGTTTTCCTATGGGGGAAAGAACTTGCCAACTGAAGGGTGCTTCAGTTGGCAAGTTCTTTCCCCCATAGGAAAACTGCCACAACAATTGGAAAAAGCTCCAAAAAACACATTCTTTTGCACACCTCTGGTAGCCCAGCTTGCCAGGCAGCATGCTGCACACCATCTACCACCCAGATAGGCACCAATACCTACACGTCCATGAACAACTGAATTTTTTCATTGGAAATCTCTTTTCCTTGGAAAATTACACTGCCATTGAATTCCTTTATAAATCGGGCCCAAATATGCAGGTCTCCTCAAACCTTCATCATGTGATCATGCCCTTCTCCGCCCCCCCAACAGTAATGCTCCCAAGCTCTGACAAAATACCCTTCCAATTGGGATCACTTGTCAGCCTGTCAAGCAGTGACTGAATCATCCTGACTGTAGCTTTTTGTCTGCCCAGCATCTTGTTTACCCCTTTGAAAAGGTTCCTCAGTTTGTTCTCAGGTTATTTAGACAATCCCGTGACTGTGTCAATCTCTATGTCCAGAAAGCTCAGGCATGTGACTGGCCCTACTGTCTTGTCTGGTGCCAGTGGAACTCCAAATTCCACTGCTACCTCCTTCAAGACTTCAAGGAGGTAAGAACACCCCTCTATAGAAGCCTGCCCTACACACAGAAAATCGTCCAGATTATGCACGATGGGGACGATTCAGTAAAGGGCGATAACGCTTATTGCATGTTTTTTTGCGTTAAAAAGCATGCAATAAATAACTACCGATTCGCCAAAGTAATTTTGCATGCGATAATCCACATATTGCATGCGTTAAATAGCGCATTACCGCCATGTGTTATTTTTAACATATTGCGGTAATTATCGAATGAAAAGAATACTAACACGTGATTCACAAAAGCACATGAAGCGTTAAACGCGCTAAATATCACGAGAAGCTGTGCGAATATTAACACCTACTCAGGGGAGGCGGTACTTAAAGAACATTGCGCCTCGTGAGCAACACAACATGGACTTTGCAGTCGGATTTTTTTTGCCTTGTGAAGAAGAGGATCAAGTATTTGATCGTCCTAGAGTGATGCATCCTACAGTTTTCAGGGAAAGATCAACTATAGAGGGATTATCAGAGGAGGAAATAGTGAGGTGCTATAGGTTAAAGAGAGCAGCAATCTATGGCCTATATGAGGTACTGGAGCCTTATTTGCAGCCACTAGCACACAGTTCCTGGCACTGTCAAACTTCTGTGCTGGGGAAAATCTCCTTCTGATGCCTGGACAAGTCGGGTTGGTCGCTCCACAGGCGCTAATTGCGCATCTGCACCATCTGAGCTCTCCATCTCAAGCATCACAGTGGAACTGCACAAAATGGCGGAAGTTATGTGGTACGCCATGCATAACACTTACTTGCGGAATATCGCACAGTAATATCGCATGCGAAATATATCACATGCGGCAGAAAATACCGCTTGAAAATGTGTTATCGCCAGATAAATAACGTCAATAAAATCGCTTCTTAATTATGACGCGTGTAATTTTAGTGAATCGACCGTTAAGTCGCAAAAAATAAGAAGTGATAAAATTTTTAACGCATGCTATAAATTGTGCTCGTTTTAGCGCCCTTTAGTGAATTGGCCCCTATGGATCCCATCCGCTTCTTCACCACCCATTCTAAGAAGCTGCAAAACCTCTCTAAACAGGCACAAGATATCAAGCCCATGGGTAGGCATAGATCAACGTAAATTTCGCCATCTAGCGTGCAACCAAAGAAGTGGTGACACTCAGGATTTATGGGTAACAAGCAAAGTTCCAACTCTGTCTGCCTTGGCCATTAATGCCTCTGGACCGGCTTCCTGAACCACTGCCAATGCCCTGTCAAATGAGGTGTGAGCAAAGTTCCGGGTCGATACTGAGCAAAGTTCAGTTCAGTTCATTCACCAATTCCCCTTTTGGGAAAGACAAATGGTGAATCAACTGGAACTTGCCCTGTTCTTTCTTGGGGACCATGCCCAAGGGCAAAATCATCAAGTTGTCCAGTGGTGGGTCCTTGAATGGCCCAGCCATCCTTCCCAAATCCACCTCCTTCGCTATCTTTTTCTGTGCCACCTCTGGGTTCCTATCTAGGGATGTAGCGAACCTCAAAAAAAAGTGCGAACGTTCGCGAACTTTGCGAACCCCATAGACTTCAATGGGAAGGCGAACTTTAAAACCTAGAAAAGCCATTTCTGGCCAGAAAACTGATTTTAAAGTTGTTTAAAGGGTGCCACGCCCTGGACAGGGGCATGCAGGAGGGGGATCAAGGGCAAAAAT
This sequence comes from Xenopus tropicalis, assembly GCF_000004195.4. Taxonomy (NCBI): domain Eukaryota; kingdom Metazoa; phylum Chordata; class Amphibia; order Anura; family Pipidae; genus Xenopus; species Xenopus tropicalis. The sequence goes on along the minus strand of NC_030682.2, from coordinate 76,211,306 downwards.
GTCTCTGAAAAATACGTTGTTGACACAGCGTTGCGTTTTGTGCTGTAAAGGGCAGAAATCACACTACATTCCTAAACTTATGTAATAAACTGCTTTAAAAAGTCCGGCGTCTACATGCCAATCAAGTCGTGTAAAGGTTACGGCCGGTTCACACGCAAAGACAAAACGCCCCGTTTACTGCAACGAAAAAAACCGCAAAAAGCTTTAATGATACTGTCAAGTGAGCGAATAATAGTTTTTACTAGTTGCTTGTCACCTCCAGGACGTTCGTCCTGTCGGTGGGAATATTTCTGTAGTGGTGTGTTTAGCAGTCACCGTGCTTGTGCGCACGTGCACGGTCAGGCAGAGGTAATTCAATGTACAGTGACGTGAACCAAAAAACACTGATTCTGCAGTGTGGGCCCAGTTTTGTCCTACCTTTTTGATCACCTGTGGTGACCATAAAAGATACGATTTTGCCGCTGTTGCAGAACCCTGAAAAATCAGGAATGTGTTTTTTTTGTTGCAGCCACTGAAGCACAGAGGACAGAAAAAATATGTTAAATAAATGTTGAAAAAGTTTGTTTTTTGTTGTCGCAGCCACTGAAGCACAGAGGACAGAAAAAATATGTTAGATAGATGGTATCATAACCAATCCTGAGACAGAACCTTTAAAAAATCGAAGATAGCGTACCAAGCACAGAAGACAGAAAAAATATCTTAGATAGATGGTATCATAACCATGCCCCAGGCAAACCCTTTCAAAGAACTAAGATAGGGTGCCAAGCACAGAAGACAGAAAAAACATCAAAGCTAGATGGTATCATAACCAATCCCCAGGCAAACCCTTTCAAAGAACTAAGATAGGGTGACAAGCACAGAAGACAGAAAAAACATCAAAGCTAGATGGTAGCATAACCATGCCCCAGGCAAACCCTTTCAAAGAAATAAGATAGGGTGCCAAGCACAGAAGACAGAAAAAACATCAAAGCTAGATGGTATCATAACCATGCCCCAGGCAAACCCTTTCAAAGAACTAAGATAGGGTGACAAGCACAGAAGACAGAAAAAACATCAAAGCTAGATGGTATCATAACCATGCCCCAGCCAAACCCTTTCAAAGAACTAAGATAGGGTGACAAGCACAGAAGACAGAAAAAACATCAAAGCTAGATGGTATCATAACCATGCCCCAGGCAAACCCTTTCAAAGAACTAAGATAGGGTGACAAGCACAGAAGACAGAAAAAACATCAAAGCTAGATGGTATCATAACCATGCCCCAGCCAAACCCTTTCAAAGAACTAAGATAGGGTGACAAGCACAGAAGACAGAAAAAACATCAAAGCTAGATGGTATCATAACCATGCCCCAGGCAAACCCTTTCAAAGAACTAAGATAGGGTGACAAGCACAGAAGACAGAAAAAACATCGTTATCAAGGACTACGTTCTCATCCACCACCGTCTCCCCCCCCCAGCCACGTACAAGACCAGGGCTCCACAAAAGGTGACCACAAGCCCCCCGGGAAGCCTGCTCCTGTTGGTCTTCTGCCTCCACAAAGCCACCTTCCTCCTCTGACTCCACTTCTGACACCTCTCCCTGCGTTGCAGCAGGTGCCTGGGAACGTTCTGGTGATTCCGCCCAGAAATCATGCTCTTGGTCACGCTGGTCTACAGCGTCATCTGTCACTCGTCGCACGGCACGCTCAAGAAAAAAAGCAAAGGGTATTAGGTCGCTGATGGTGCCTTCAGTGCGACTAACCATATTTGTGACCTCTTCAAAAGGGCGCATCAGCCTGCAGGCGTCGCGCATAAGCACCCAGTAATGGGGGAAAAAAATCCCCAGCTCTGCAGATCCAGTCCTACCACCCAGTTCAAATAGGTATTCATTGACGGCTCTTAGTTGTTGCAGCAGACGTTCAAACATCATTAGCGTGGAATTCCAGCGAGTCTGGCTGTCGCAAATTAAACACCTGACTGGCAACTTGTGCCGCCGCTGAATGTCAGCAAGGCGTGCCATGGCTGTGTAGGAACGTCTGAAATGGCCAGACACCTTCCTGGACTGCCTGAGAATGTCATGCAATCCTGGGTACTTCGAGACAAACCGTTGGACTATCAAATTTAGAACATGTGCCATGCAGGGCACATGTGTTAAATTGCCCAGTCTCAGTGCTGCCAACAGATTGCTTCCGTTGTCACACACCACTTTTCCGATTTTCAGTTGGTGTGGGGTCAGCCACCGATCGAGTGCAGAGATGACAGGAGTGCAGATCCGGTATGGTTTCTACTTTCCAGGCACGTCATTCCCAAGACAGCATGACAACGGCGTACCTGGCACGTCGAATAGCCTATGTGGAGCTGGGGGTGCACAGGTGTGGAGGAGGACACAGCAGCAGAGGAGGAAGAAGCCGAGGAAGAAGCCAAGTTAGAAGACGAGTTAGAAGACGACTTAGAAGACGAGTTAGAGTGCAAAGGAGGAGTAGAGGTGGTGGCAGACCCGCATGCAACCCGTGGCGGTGACACCAACTCCACTGTTGTTGAACCACGCATTCCCTGCTTCCCAGCCATCACCAGGTTCACCCAGTGGGCAGTGTAGGTGACATACCTGCCCTGACAATGCTTGGAGGACCATGTGTCAGTAGTCATATGGACCTTTGCCCCAACACTAAATGACAGAGATGCGGTGACTTGGCTCTGCACATGCTGGTACAGGTGTGGTATTCCCTTCTGTGAAAAAAAATTGCGGCTGGGTACCTTCCACTGCGGTGTCCCAATTGCTACAAATTGGTGGAAAGCCTCAGAGTCCACCAGCTGGTATGGTAAAAGCTGGCGGGCTAAGAGTGCAGACAATCCAGCTGTCAGACGCCGGGCAAGGGGATGACTCGGAGGCATTGGTTTCTTACGCTCAAACATGGCCCTCACAGAAACTTGGCTGGGGGCAGATGAGCAGGAACTGGTGGTCAAGGTGGAAGGCGGAGTGGAGGGTGGTTAAGACGGGTCAAGGACAGCAGAGGTAGAGCAGTAAGATGCTGGAGCAGAAGGAGGGTGGCTTAGTGTTTGGCTGCTGCCTTTGAGGTATTGCTCCCATAGTGCTTTGTGTTTGGCGTTCATGTGCCTTCGCATAGCAGTTGTACCTAAGTGGGTGTTGGGCTTCTGACTGCACTCATTGCAAATTACAGCGCTTTTGTCAGAGGCACACACATTAAAAAAATGCCACACTGCTGAGCCTTTTGATGTGGGCTTTCTAGCAGTAACAGTAGAAGTTGGCGGGTGCGTTGGCTGGCTGACCACAGGTGCCGATTCATGTTGTTGCCCTACTGTTCCCTGGGAGCTGTCCCTGCTTCTTCTAAGTCTTATTCTCCTCCTGCCTCTCTGACTCTCCGTCTCTCCATCTGAACTATCCTCCTCTTGCTCTCTTCTTCTGGGCACCCACAAAACATCAAGCTCCTCATCATCATTCTCCTCAGATGCATCAATTTCTTCTGACAGCTCACAGAAGACAGCAGCAGCGGGGACCTCATCACACCTTATGTCCATCTCTGTTGTGTTGCCTGCCTGAATTATGATATCTGGTGTAACGTCCTCATCTCCTTCATCTTCTTCTGGCAATAATGGTTGCGCATCACTCAGTTCAACAAACTCATGAGGAAATAACTTCTCTGACTCCAGTGAAGAAGGGGCGGCGGTGGTGGAGGAAGTGGTACGTGGGGTGCCCATAGCAGAGGAGGATGAGGATGTTGTGGCAAAGTTAGAAACAGTAGAGGATGGGGTGTGCTGTATAAGCCAGTCAACTACCTCTTCAGCATTTTGGGAGTTTAGGGTAAGTGCCTTCGGAAAACTGGGCAATTTCCTAGGGCCACAGGATATCATAGCAGCACGGCCCCTAGTGCCTCTGCGTGGCGGCCTGCCTTTGCCTGGCATTTTTTTTATTTTTACAAAACAACAACAACTTGGGTGATGTTTCTGGACACGGAATTATTATTGTTATTTAGACAAATTGTGAAAAAGCTCACACAGCTAGGTGGCACTTGGTTGCAGACACCGGGCAACAAGGCCTGCAAGGGCAACGTATACAGTAGTGGATACGGAATATATTATTGCTGGTGGAAAACCGTCACTGAGGTGATGTTTCTGGACACGGAATTATTATTGTTATTTAGACAAATTGTGAAAAAGCTCACACAGCTAGGTGGCACTTGGTTGCAGACACCGGGCAACAAGGCCTGCAAGGGCAACGTATACAGTAGTGGATACGGAATATATTATTGCTGGTGGAAAACCGTCACTCAGGTGATGTTTCTGGACACGGAATTATTATTGTTATTTAGACAAATTGTGAAAAAGCTCACACAGCTAGGTGGCACTTGGTTGCAGACACCGGGCAACAAGGCCTGCAAGGGCAACGTATACAGTAGTGGATACGGAATATTTTATTGCTGGTGGAAAACCGTCACTCAGGTGATGTTTCTGGACACGGAATTATTATTGTTATTTAGACAAATTGTGAAAAAGCTCACACAGCTAGGTGGAACTTGGTTGCAGACACTGGGCAACAAGGCCTGCAAGGGCAACGTATACAGTAGTGGATACGGAATATATTATTGCTGGTGGAAAACCGTCACTCAGGTGATGTTTCTGGACACGGAATTATTATTGTTATTTAGACAAACTGTTATTTAGACAAAAAATACAGAGCAGTAGAAAGTAGATTACTAGCCAGAAAACCTACTTAAACTCTCCCTCAAATCAATACACAGCTCTCTCCCCACACAAATACAGAGCAGTAGAAAGTAGATTACTATCCAGAAATCCTACTTAAACTCTGCCTCAAATCAATGCACAGCTCCTATCCCCACACAAATACAGAGCAGTAGTAGATTACTAGCCAGAAAACCTACTTAAACTCTCCCTCAAATCAATACACAGCTCCTCTCCCCACACAAATACAGAGCAGTAGAAAGTAGATTACTATCCAGAAATCCTACTTAAACTCTGCCTCAAATCAATGCACAGCTCCTATCCCCACACAAATACAGAGCAGTAGAAAGTAGATTACTAGCCAGAAATCCTACTTAAACTCTGCCTCAAATCAATGCACAGCTCCTATCCCCACACAAATACAGAGCAGTAGAAAGTAGATTACTAGCCAGAAATCCTACTTAAACTCTGCCTCAAATCAATGCACAGCTCCTATCCCCACACAAATACAGAGCAGTAGAAAGTAGATTACTAGCCAGAAATCCTACTTAAACTCTGCCTCAAATCAATGCACAGCTCCTATCCCCACACAAATACAGAGCAGTAGAGAGTAGATTACTATCCAGAAATCCTACTTAAACTCTGCCTCAAATCAATGCACAGCTCCTATCCCCACACAAATACAGAGCAGTAGAAAGTAGATTACTAGCCAGAAAACCTACTTAAACTCTCCCTCAAATCAATACACAGCTCTCTCCCTACACTATCTCTTCAAGCACACACAGGCAGAATGTAAAATGGCTGCTGGGCTTCGGTTTATATATGGAAGGGAGTGGTCCAAGGGGGGGGGGGTGGCCCAGGAGGGAGAGCTGCCTGATTGGCTGACATGTGTCTGCTGGTCTGGGGTGAGGTCAAAATTTGGCGCCAGCTAAGGCGAACCCAAATGGCGAACATCGGCAAAAGTTCGCGAATTTGCGGACTTGCGAACACCCGATGTTCGCGCGAATTAGTTCGCCGGCGAACAGTTCGCTACATCCCTATTCCTATCTACTGATACCGTGTATGCTTCCCCCCTGGGCCCAGAGAGGGATCCTAAAACCAAACTGAAAACCTTTTCTTAGGACCTCTGCATCTCCTCGCCCCCCTTCCCCTTTACTAACCTCTGCACCTTTTGTACCCCCTTTTCCTTTCTTGAAGCACTTACTATAGGGGTGTGCCCCAGCGCAACCTGAGCACTCATGCTTGTACTTGCATGACGTGCCCCAGCTACACTGTCCGTCATTGTATAGCTAGCAACAGCCCAGTCTGTGACCCACCAATGAGGTTGCAGCCTGTCCCCCACCGGCAGGCCTCGGAAAGAGGTAAGTTTTTTGCGCATTCATCAGCCTCATTCACAGGGTCACATCAAACTGATCCCATCTCATCACTGGGTTAACCATGAGGCGCAGGCGAAATAGCTCATTGCCACCACGATAAACCCCATAAACTTTGAATGCATCCCAGATCCCATCTAAGTAACATAACAGAGCCGAACACTTCTCAGGGTATTACTCGCCTGTGACACTGTTAGTATGCAAAATGCCCGTAGCCAGTTCCCAAAGGTTTTGGGGATCTTCCTACACCACTTGGCCCTCTCCTCTTCCTCTTTTTTTCCCCGTCTTTTTTCTCATTCTCTTTAACCTCTACTGCAGTGCTGTCCAACTGGCGGCCCGCGACCCCCCTCTGTGTGGCCCCCCACCTGTCTGGCTGCTTTGATGGCTTACTCTTGTGTAAGCTTTAAATGGTATCAGTACTGAGATTAACTGCCCCCCCTGCATGGTTCTCACCTTTTAATCTCTGCATTGTTCACCCCCTGCAGTGTTCACACCTCAGGCTCAGGCTGTAATCACCCCCATTGTTCCCCTGTTCACACCTCAGGAGCAGTAGAAACCCACAAATAATCCCTGCACTCTACAAAAAGAACATATACTGAGGTGGTACTGCAATTAAAAAGTTTTTTGATATATAGTTATTGTGCAGACTGTAGGAGCAGTGCCAGCATTGTGTCACTGTAGGCTGCCTGTGTGTGCCATACACACACAGGCAGGGTAGGGCAAGCAGAGTATGGCACACACATGCAGCATAGGGCAGGCAGAGTATGGCACACACAGGCAGAGTATGGCACACACAGGCCAAGTATGGTACAAACCAGCCAAGAATGGCAAACACAGTGAAAGTATGGCACACGCAGGCAGGGTAGGGAAGGCAGAGTATGGCACACACAGGCAGGGTAGGGCAGGCAGAGTATGGCACACACAGGCCAAGTATGGCACAAACCAGCCAAGAATGGCACACACAGTGAAAGTATGGCACACAGGCAGGGTAGGGAAGGCAGAGTATGGCACACACAGGCAGGTTAGGGAAGGCAGAGTATGGCACACACAGGCAGGGTAGGGCAGGCAGAGTATGGCAGTTTTTTGCTGTACTACAACCATTAATATGGGTATGGTCATGTGATAACATGGGTGTGGTTTCAAGTGGGTGCGGTTTCAAAAAGGGGAGTGGTCAAAACTGGCTTCCATTATCGGCCCTCCACCACGTAGGTCGGAAAAATTCCGGCCCTCGGTACAACAGAAGTTGGACAGCACTGCTCTACTGCATCATCCAAAGGGAGCAGTGAAAATATTTCCATAAACGCTCCTTTTTCTATCTTCTCCCTGACCTCTTTTTTCAAGTGTGCACCAAGCGGCCCTGCAAAAGAAATGTATGAGTTCTGCCTGGCCACGTCGGCCACCTCTCCTGTCCCGGGTCCTATGCTGTCACTTTTCTGCCTTGGCATCCTGTCAGCAGTGCCAGAAGCTCCCTCTGGAATGCTTCTGCTTCCTGTCTGGCCATCGTTTGCTGGATTCCTACCATTCAGCTGCCGTGCTCTTCTAGCTGCTAAAGCAAAATAGCGCCTTCCTTTCCTTTTTTCCTCATTTAAATTTCAACTTCCCCCCCCTTCACCCAATCATACTAGTGGACTGAATTACCCACAATCCTTCACTCTGAAAATTACCCTGGTGCCTTTCCTAACCCTGTCATGGCCCCATACCATCAACTCATATCTCGTTCAATCCCAGGGCCCCTTTCATGACAGTTCCCCTTTAACAAGATAAAGACCCAAAAAACCCATATTCACATTTTGACAAATCCAGACAGGGTAAGAACATATTTCTACTCCAAAGTACAAAACTTCAAAGCTTTGCTAAGTTAGCAGTTTTTATGACATTTCTAAAAATTGCCTAAAATTATTACTGTTTGCTAGATTTAGCATGCACATTTTATTACATACAAAATAAAACACCCTAAATGTGAATGGCAGAGGTCTGCTGAACAGCTTGATGTCCAATATGCATATCCATAGCCTGCCGCACTGCCCTTTTTTTCCTCAAAGTCTACAAGTGACGATTGGTAATGGGGGTGTAAGGGCTAAGGGACTTGGGCTGGGAGTAATTTATGGCTGGGAAGGCAGGGAGTTCAATTAGGGCACCCAGTCCTGGCTGGGAAAGAAAAATATATGGCTGGAACAAACCAAAGGGTGGCACACAGTCTGAACTGGAGATGTCTGCCCGGAGCTCTCCTGTTTCTGCATCTACAGGGAGATAATCTTGAAGCCCACCCCCACAGATTTTTGAATGAATATGCAGCTATGCCCTGTCCTGCTCTTCATGATTGACAAATTACAGCGGACTGTCACCCCTCTCTTACCTTTCTGCTGCAGAGCAGAGATAAAGTAAAACATGCCTTTTTTTCCTGCTCAACGCTCAACGAAAAGAGAACTTACTCCCCGAAAGAAGATACTGAACCACAGTAACACCAAAAAAGACTGAACCTGATCTGCAACAGAAAAAGTCACAGAATGGATCCAAACCAGAAACCTCACCTCCGAAAAATACCCACCTGACCAACCCTCCACCTATACCTGTACCTGTCACCCCCCCCCCCCCCTTTTTTTTTTTTATAAGGGGAAGGGAAGCGGTGGGAGGAAGGGAAAAAGAAAGGGAAGGAAGGAAGAAAAAAAAAGGGAAGGGAAGGGGGGGAAAAAAGAAAGGGGAAAGGAAAAAAAGGGGGGGGGGGGAAAGAAGAAAGGGGAAAAAGTCCAAAAGGGAACTTACACGGAGGGAAAGGGGAAAAGGGGGGTCCCCATTATACAGACCGCCTATACTTAACTAACCTAGCTCGGGTCAAGAAACCCAGTAACTAGACCAAATGGCCAAACTCACACCCCCCACAGGAATTACTGTAGGGAAACTGACAGCCGTGACCTTGGGTTGTGACAGCTGTATCACTCCCACCTCCCTCCCCATTGCTCAGAAAAATAATATATCTATGGCTAACATGATTTGGTACTCTGTTTTATCTACAGCGGCCGCCGGAGCCTAGGGGTGGCCGCCTCAAGCCTCCCAAACACCACTAAAGATATGGCTGAAATAAAAATCGGGTCCATGAATGCCAGGGGCCTCAACACTCCACTCAAACGATACAACCTACTAAAAGAAATGAGACGTCTTAAGCTGCAGGTAATGCTAATACAAGAAACTCACTTTAAAAAAACTAAGGTACCTCCCCTCAGATTCAAAGGATTCTCGACAGTATATATCAGCACCCCCTATATTTCCAAATCTAGAGGCACTATGATTCTCCTAGCAGACACCTTAGGATTTACCTTAACCGAATCTAAAACTGACACGGCAGGCAGATTTAATATAATAAAAGGACTGATTAACAATACAAAGTATACAATCGCTTCTGTCTACCTACCCCCCACAGAACAACACTCAGCACTCTCAGCTACCCTACAAGCACTATCCGAGATCGAAGAGGGTACACTGATAGTAGGAGGAGACATAAATGTAGAACTTGAACCAATCTTAGATACTTCCACCGGCCACTCGAGTATGCCCTACAAGAAAATAGAATCGCTTAAAAAAATGCTAAGGAGACATACCCTAATAGACACCTGGCATCTAACCAACCCAACTCTCGTAACTACTCATTTTACTCCCCGGTCCACGACGTATACTCTAGAATAGATTATATCTTCATTCGCCATACAGACATAGCTTTACTTAAAGAAGCAGACATAGATATGATCTCTTGGTCAGATCATGCCCCAATTACTTGTACACTAATAAACAAAACACCATCCTCAAAATGTAGCACATGGCGGCTGAACGACTTTTTACTGCGAGACCAACAAATTAAACAAGATATAATACACAAAGTGAAACAATACTTCACGGAAAACAACACCGATAACATAAACCCCTGGACCCTATGGCTGGCACATAAATGTGTAATCAGGGGGGAACTGATTAAAATAGGTTCACGGCTGAAAACCGAGCGCAATGCCAAAGTTCAACAACTCCTCACTAAAATCCGCACACTAGAAACACAAACTGTCCAAACTCGCACATGTACTCGAATCTCTCACAGAAGCGAGAAAGGAACTACGGGATACCTACTCCTCCTACCTAGCTAGAGCAATAGAAATAAACAAAAAACTATTTTTTGAACACGGGAACAAATGTGGGTGCCTTTTAGCATCCGCTCTTAAGAAAAAACAGCTACGAAACCATATCACACAACTAAAAACACCAACGGGACAAATGGTCACCACGACTAAAGACATAGCAGAAACATTCCGCCAATATTACATAAAACTGTATCAACTACCAACTAACACATAAAGACCTCACAACAGACTCCACGCCTGCAAGGATTACATTCATAAAACAAACATCCCGAAACTGAGTATAGAACAACAGACCCTTCTAGACACCCCAATAACCAAAGAAGAGATACTATTGGCCATTAAGTCTTCAAAATCGGGCAAAGCCCCCGGGCCAGACGGCTTTACAGTTGCTTACTATAAAGAGCTAGGGGAACACCTGACCATACACTTAACTTCAGTGATTAACTCGATTGCTGACGGCAACGAAATCCCACAAGAAGCACTAGAAGCACACATCTCATTAATCCCCAAAAAGGGAAAAGATCCGCTCGACCCGGGCAGCTTTAGACCCATTTCACTACTCAACGTAGACACCAAACTATACACAAAGGTCCTAGCAACCAGAATAAATCAAATTCTACCCGAACTGATATTTCCTGAACAAGTAGGCTTTGTCCCAGGCAGGGAAGCTAGAGACAACACGAACAGACTATTCAGTATCATCCAGCACGCCAAGAAACTAAACATCCCAATAATGCTTTTATCCACAGATGCGGAAAAGGCATTTGACAGAGTAGATTGGACCTTTCTAAAAGCCACCCTACAAGAAACAAATCTAGGCCCTAAAATGATAAAAAGGATTTCTGCTTTATATACTCTACCCACAGCCAAACTCCGAGTCAATGGCGAACTATCCGAAACTTTCCACATAAAAAACGGCACACGCCAGGGATGTCCCCTATCACCCCTTCTCTTTATCCTATCAATTGAAAGCTTCCTACGCAAAATCAGAGACAACCCCAATATATCCGGAATCAAAATAGACACAAGAGAACATAAAACGGCAGCATATGCCGATGACTTACTATTTTTTATAAGAAACCCTAGAATAACTCTACCGAACCTACTCTTAGAATTACAGGAATTTCAAAAAATTAGCCACTTCAAAGTAAACCTCACAAAATCAGTAGCACTGAACATATCTCTCCCCCCGATAGATTTTAAAGACATCATGCAGAATTTCCCTATGAAACCCTCGCACTCCCATCTTACTTACCTAGGAATAAAGATCTTCCCGGAGCTAAAACAAACAGTAGACAGAAACTACACCGATCTTATAAACGCGTTCAAAGTAGACTTACACACTTGGGCAAGACCAACAATATTGTGGGTAGGCAGAGTAAATGTCCTTAAAATGAACATCCTACCACGGTTTCTATACGTATCCCAAACAATCCCATACCCACCCCCACAGAAGACATTTCAGAACTTAAACACCCTTACAAATAAATTTATATGGGCTAACAAAAACCCTAGAATTGCACGAATCAAACTTTCTGGGATTGCCAAACTGGGAAGCATACCATAAATCCGCCATATTAACCAGATGCTTAGACTGGTCCTTCCACAGACATACCAAACTCTGGATCAGAATTGAACAAGAATCACTTGTCACTCCATTATGGGCTAGCCTATGGCTACCTAACACCAAAAGAGAATATACAGACAAATCAGATAGCAAACTAAAATATACGCTCAACATATGGGACACCCTAACTAACACAGGCAAATGGCAAAACACACCCACTCCACTCACTCCAGTTTTTGGAAACCCAGATTTCCCCCCCGGATTAGATCTGGATAACTTCAAAGGTTGGAAACTACAACTACACTCCGGAGCAAACTATTTCTACACAGGTCAACAAATCAAACCAATAGAAGAATTAATACCAAACCGTACCATAACAGACCTGGACAGATTTAGATACCGTCAGATACGCCACTTCCTCCAAAGCCTTGTCCAAATGCAACCTCCTAGACCAGCCCTTACAGAAATAGAACAGATATGGAACCAACAAAAAACACCAACTAGGACAATCTCCCTCCTCTACAAATGCCTTCTAAACCTACTCCCAAACCCTTCAGACAGTTTTAAAAACAAATGGGAAAATGATCTAAACATAAACATAGATCAGGAGCAGTGGGACAAAATAACACAACTAAACCACTCAACGTCCCCCTGCACCAAAATACAAGAACTAAACTACAAAATATACACGAAATGGTACAGATACCCATCAAAACTTTCTAAAATCTACTCCACAGTCCCACCTACCTGTTAGAGATGTAAAATGGGAGTAGGAACTCTTACCCACATTTTCTGGGGCTGCCCACTATTAAAACCATACTGGGACACCATAAGGGACACCATTAAAGCAATAACCGATATAGACATACCTAATACACCAACAACGCTTTTACTCCACGATACGCCACTACCCCTCTCAGCCTACAAAAAGTCACTAATTCCAGTCATGTTAGATGCAGCTAAACTACTAATTCCAATCAAATAGCGCCAAACTGAACCCCCTAGGATAAGGGGCTGGTTATATAAACTGTCGGAAATCTACAGATTCGAGGAGCTGAAATCCACGTCTGAATCAAGAAAATTGACACAGAAATGGTTCTATTGGAACCAGTTCAAACACTCAGAACAATATCTGGAATTAACTGCAGCTTAAGACTCCACACCTGAATCACTCCCTCAGGCATGGACCCCCACGATTTTTCAATCACCACAAAAATTAACCACAGCCTATTTTTCACTGACCTCGGCCCCCCCGGCCCCTGACGGCCGCACCAGGGATGAAGAAACCACCACCAGCAACAACTTCACAGTCAATGCCTTCGCTGCCGGTGTCAACAAACAGAAAGCTTCACTGATCGTAGCAGGATGGCTCCTACCCGTACTAAAGCAACAAGATCAGAGAACAATAACGGACTATAACATAACAATCCTGAGCAGAATGACCCTCTATACCCCCCCCCCTGTTTTCCTCCTACCCAGTTATTGTTCCAGTTATCATGCCCTACTATTTCTCTACCTCATACTTTTCTTTCTATACTTACCTTTAACTTTGATTGTTTAAATAATACCGGACAGCACACCACTACCAATATCCACGGTGACAGCAGATGAAAGGGATCCAGGAAACAGCACCAATATCATAAGGCCAAGGACTGGCCCATGACACAAGAGACCCCCAAATATTGAAGCAAGAATCTATGTTTCTCATGCATTACTATCCAACCAAAACTAACACCCATACAGTTATTGAATAACCTGACCCTTTCTTACTGTCAAAAACAATGCTAACCTGTATGTGCTGTCATGGCTTGTTATGTCATAAAAACCAATAAAAACAAAATTAAAAAAAAAAAAGTATCGGGAGGCCATCCCACACAACTCCAGGACTGCCTATGTTCTATTCTCTAGTCGGACTCTCTTCTGAAATGTTTTCCCTGCTGTAGCACATTCTACAGAATTGACCAGCAAGTGACACTGTTGTTTAAATGTCATTATATTAGCACAGTAAAAATGTCTATTATCTTGAAATTTAGAACAAAAATGATTAACTGCAGAAGTGCTTAGATGAGAACTCTGAGAAAGTTCTCATTAAATGTTTTCGAGGGTTTACATTTGCTTTAATGGATATTATTAATGAGAAGTCTAATACTGATTTTAGTAACAAATTTATAATCTGAAGAAAATACTGACTGAGACAATATACAGATTAAGGAAAAATGATTGAAGAAAAAATACTGTGTGCAGAGGTATCTGATCTGTTGCATTTTATTGTCCACCATCAAGCTGGAAAACATTGGAAAAATGTGTAAAATATGCTCATGCATTAAAATACAATGGAAACATTTAATGCTTCACAAATATGGTTTCAAACCATGGAAATTCCTGTTCTCTAAGATATATCAAAATTGTTTATTAGTAGGAAAAGCAGGTGGTGTTCTATACTCATGGACCCTTACAGCATCAACTGAATCTTTTGCCCATATTGATTCACCATGGATTTTCACCTTTCTCTGGATCTAATGTGCTGCTTCTGCCTCATTTTTAGCTGTGCCTACTATAATTCTTTCCCAGTGTCTTTGTTTCATAAAACAGGATCAGTGGGAAAGTTCCATAGTATTGTATTCAAATGTGAGCTATTGTATACATAGTAACATAGTAACATAGTAAGTTGGGTTGAAAAAAGACATACGTCCATCAAGTTCAACCATAATGCCTATATATAACCTGCCTAACTACTATATTTGTATAACAAAATCTGAGAAGGCAAAAAGCATATAGATATGAGAAACATATCTATACATACTACATTTAACATCCTTAAATATATGTCTTTTAATTGACTGAAGACTGCACTTACTGTGAAACAATTCCACCACAATAGTGTAAAATATTGCTATATCCATACTCAGGAATGGCAAGGTCCAGTACCTTTGTACCGCTTCAGTAGTAATTTGCAGGCCCCATCATTCTCCAACTATCCCACAAGACTCATACTTATTTGCCTTTTCTCCCACCTCCAATACTATAGTAGGAGCTAAAAAAATATTCTCCACACTACTACTTATGCTGCTGTGACAGTGTTTTATAACACTTGTCCCCGTAACACAAATAAGCCCTAGGCATATGACTAACAAGCTTTGTACATAATTTAGCTCTGATAAGTTTTAGTATTGTTCATTAGTGAATGGTTTGTGAATGGTTCAATGTAAAGGGTTTGTGCATAGAGAGGTCATTTATTTTAGGGATGAGATACATTTTGATGCATGCGGCCCATACTAGTTTGGGTAATGAAGTATTGCAAAAAAGTGGGCAAGAGCATGGTTTCAGTGCTTTTAAATAGCTGAAATGCAGGGATATCTGCAACAGACTGGATACTGTGCAGTATATGTCTCAGTGTTTTTTTTTTTTATAGCTGACACTTGTCAAGACAACAATTTGCTAAATGCAGTTAAATGTTTCACTTGAAATAATCTTTATGCATGTCAATCAGCTCTCCATTCGAAGTGTAACTAATATCATAAAACCTAATGGGCTTACAGTTAAAAAAAATTACAGAAACAGTCACACTGACATTTTCCGTGTGAATACTAAATTTATGGCAAATGCATTAAGATTCACAGCATACAGACATATTTGAATCCTGCCAAATTGTCATTCATTAGTTTTAATGGAATCTGCACTAAAACGCTCAAGAGTTTCCATTGAAACGTATGGCAGGTTCCATAGCAGGGATCAGTTGCTTCTCTGGTGGCTGAAAAATGCTGGTGCAGAATACACCCTGTATGCCATATGATAATTCAGTGTGTGGGATGCAGTTACGCCATTAGTACAACAATAAAGGGGGCATTTACTAAAGCACAATTTTTTCCAAGGACTGTTTTTTTACGCGAAAACTCAATTTTTTCATGAAAAAAATGTTACATTTATTATGCAAAAAACAGCAATTATGGAGCTTGGCAAGCATGTGCATGTGAACAAGCACATTCTACAGCAGCTCCTGCTCCAGTGCCGTGAATAGCCAACAAAAAAGCAGACCCAGAGATCCCAACTCCACATAAGAAAATTGAGCCAAAAAGCATGACCAAGCGGAAAAATAAGTTGCAACCTCTACAACTCACCACTTTCTATGGCTCTCAAGCGAAGACCCCGCTCCTGGATGAAAGCCAAGATGGTGTCAAGCCCTCCTCAAATGAGTATTCCCCTCGCGCAGCAAGCAAATAAGTAAGACACACGTAGGGCATAACAGAAACAAGCTTAAAAGCACTACTCTTACAGCTAATAGATGATATATGTACAGACACTAAGCAAGTTCTGCAGGACTTAAAAACGGAAATACAAGCAATTTCTGACCGCACAGACCACTGGTAGAAGTACATGCCACTATGCCAGAGTCAAAATATAGCAGACAAAATAGCAGACATAGAAGACCTATAAATAATCTGAGGTTAAGGGGGGTCCCAGAGGACACCAGGCAGCCCCAACTGTGCCAATATGCACAAGAGCTCATTTAACAGCATTACCTGAAACCCCAAGCTGACTATCCTATTATTGGTAGGATCCACATGATCCACAAACACAGAAATGCACCAAGCAGTGCACCCAGAGACACTATTCTCAGAATCCGTTTCTACCATATCAAAGAAGATCTTTACAAGACAACATAAATCGCTCCCACAGCCTTATTATAGAATACAAGTATTTGCACATCTATCAGCAGCCACAATAGCAAAAAGATGCAAACTGGCTAAAATAACTTTAGCACTCCGTAAACAGGAAATACCATACAAATGGGGATACCCTACAAAGCTAATCGTTCGTACCAAAAGATAATTTCAACAATAGCAGAGGGCAAAAGAGCACTATTGCAATGGAACATCCATACTGAAAGGCAAACCAAAGCAGTTTATGCACAGGGAAAAATACACCTAGAAAGAGAACTGGAAACGGTCAAAACCTGAATGCCTAATACTCCCCCCAAAACTCAGATTGGATCTCTGGCCCTGGTCAGAACTCAAGTTATTGCTCCTGGCACTGGTGCAGGGTGTTTAATATCAAACCTCCCTTAAATCTAGCACCCCCCCCCCCCCCCCACTCTTCCCTACTTTGTGCAAGACTGTCTGCCCTACAGGCATTAATGCATCATACGATAGGCCTCCTCTCATGGCAAAAATGTATTTAAGTTTTGACAATTTTGATTGTTTATACCATGTTATAATCTCTGTTTTGTGTCCTTTAACTTTCTTTCTGAACTAACTAGGATTAGCACTAGGCACTAACTCTTTTGGCAAAAATGCCAAGGATACAGCCAAATGTATACACAAAACAAAAACACTAAATCCAATAGTACTTAAATACCTGAGCATAAACACGGAGGGCCCAAACAGCCCTCGCAAACGCCTCTTAGCTTAAAGGAGAAGGAAAGTCAAAATCTATTAAGAACACTATTAAATAGTACTACTATTGCTGTGTAAAAACGCTATATTCCTGGCTTGCCTAATGAAACATTTACAGAGATACCCTTACTAGAACCTACATACTTGTTTCAGTGAACAGGCCGCCATCTTGTCCAGCTTGTCTGTTTGGTTTCAAAAGCCCAAGCCAGCCCCCCCTCCGCTCCCCGCTCCTGCCACAAAGCTTCCGCTGCTCCCCGCTCCTGCCACAAACCCTCCACCGCTCGCAGCACCTGCCCCCCTGCTCCCCCCACCTGCTTGTCACAGAGTTCTCCGACGCTGCGTCGCCATGGCAACCGGACGCTCCTGCTGTGTGCGCATGCGCCGCCTGCAGTAACAAGTCGCCAAGTCTTGAAGGAGCGATGCATTATGGGAGTCTTCTCTACACTGCTCAGCGGTTTTTTTTTCCCTGTTTGGCTTCTGATCTTCTGAACAGGTGAAGTATTGGGAGACTTAAGGGCACTATTGAGACAACTGAAGGTATGCCTGCAGCTTGAGATTAACTCTTTATTAGCCTTTCCTTCTCCTTTAAGCAGAATGTAAACTATTAAGCACACTATTCAATAGTACTACTATCGCTATGTAGAAACGCTATATTTCTGGCTTGCCTAGAGAAATATTTACTGAGATACACTTACTACATACTACAGACTCTTTTCAGTGAACAGCGCTGCCATCTTTAATAGGAATGCCCACTTCCTTTACCTCACTACTCTTTACTGCACATGCGTCCCCAGCCAGGCTGTGTCTGTCGTCAGCCCCCCCCCCCCCCTCCTGAAGCACTGTGTCTTTGTGATCCCACGCCGCCGCCCCCCCCCCCGCTCAACTCTCCTCGCTCCACGCTCCTGCACAGGGGGTTGGTGTGACGGTTGGTGTCTGTGCACGAGCGGGAAGCGGGGGTTGAAGGGGGGCGCCTGCTTGTGCTGCATAGGGTCGTTTGCGCATGCGCTGCCTACAGTCCTGGTCACTAAGTCAATGCAGGAGCGATGCATTATGGGAATCCTCTTTACCCAGCTCAGCATTTTTTTTTCCTGTTTGGCTTCTGATCAGCTGAACGATTGCAATTTGGGGAGACTTAAGGGCACTATTGAGACAACTGAAGGTAAGCCTGCAACTTGAGATTAAATCTTTGGTAGCCTTTCCTTCTCCTTTAAGACCATGCCTATGTATGCCATAATCTGCCTGCCCTATGCTGCCTGTGTGTGCCATACTCTCCCTGTCCTAACCTGCCTATGTGTGCCATACTCGGCCTGCCCTACCTTGCCTGTTTGTGCCATACTCTGCCCGCCCTATGCTGCCTGTGTGTGCCATACTCTGCCTGCCCTACCTACCTTTTATAGTGGGCTTTATAACTTAAAAAAAAAAAATCCTTATATAACTACACCCACAAAAGCCCAAAAGCCCAACATTTTTTAGATCAATTAAAGGAGAATACGAGTCAAAATTTAAAAAGCATACTGCCCAATAGTCCTCCTATTGTTTAGTAAAAACGCCACACTTTTGGCTTACCTAATCAAATATTTACTCAGTCACACTTACTTCACATTTTCTAGAACAGGCAGCCATCTCTAAAAAGGTATTCTCCCTTCCTTTCCCTCCTTGCTTCATACTGCACATGTGTTTCATTCCCTCCCCTCTGGCAGATCCGCTTCTGATTGGCTGGTGGGCATGTGTAGCTCAGGACAGGAGACAGGATCAAGTTACACATATGCTCAGAGAATAGGAAGGCTGCCGCTGGCAGCCTACAGGAAGGACAGAGAGATTTCAGTGATGTCACTGTAGTCTTCACACTGCTGTAGGCTGCCAGCACCATATCTCAGAGTAGCAAGCAGGGATCTGGAAATTTAGATATGCAGTAAGTACTTAAAAAGAATGCCTTTAGACTTACTTTTAATTTATATTAACCTTTCATTGTCCTTTAAACCTACCCTCCCTACAACATCATCCCTCGCTATCTCAACAGCTTCATTTTCAACAGATGAAGCATTGAATACAATAAAAAATATGCCACAGAATAAAGCTCCAGGTCCAGACAGTTATACAAACAAATTTTACAAAACCTTTGCTTCTCTAGTGACCCCTAATCTCACAAGAGCCCTAAACTTTGCAGCCACTACAGGAGAATTCCCTAAAGAAATGTTAGTCTCGGATTAGTCAAAACCCTTTTACCTACAGGTATATACCTTTTACCACATATCGCCATTGATTTATGTCCTAAGCATAGAACCTCTGGCCCAAGCAGTTAGACAATCCCAAGCAATAAGAGGAATCACATTCGTACCCCATGAACACAATATTCTATTATTTGTAGATGATATTGTGCAAAAATAATACTGCAAAAACTCAGACACTACCAATTTCCTTACAAGAGTGAGAATTACAAACATTGAAAACTTTCTGAAGTTTAGTAGTCTTGAAAAGTAGCTGCTACTAGTAGCCCAGTGTGTCTTCACCCTAAAATATACAGCAATCCATTAATCTCTGTTTTAGTCAACATAAATATCAAATGTATATTTACTTATGTATATGAATGATATGATATGATTTACCTGCCTAGTGTGCCAGTGCTCCTTATCTTCTCTCTATTCTCTTTTTCCTCCTCTCTTATTCTTTTATTTCTGCAATCAATGCTGTTCCTGAAATAAAAAATGTAAACTGAACAAAAATTGTTAATCAAAAAAACTGCGATTACAAATGCTAAAATATGCCAGCTAAAACCTGTTGAGATCATGTAGAAGTCCATTTTACTACAACTAAAAGATTGTGGTTTCAGAGGTTTTCAGGGTTTTTTGAGGCTGGCTTATGAGCAACAATACAAAAAAAGTCATGGTTAACATGCAACAAGTCAATAAAGTTATGGTTTTCACAACTTTTTTTTGTTCATGCTTTTCCAGTTCTTTGGATAAATGACTGCCATTCATGGAAATTAGTTTTTTCGTGGTTTCAAATAACTATAAAACCAAAAAAATCACGTTTTAGTATATCGCCTCCTTTCCAGTTAAAGTCCAGCCAAATACAGTGTCATTGTGTTTTTTGTAATTGCTTTGGAAAATGTGTATTTCCAGTACCATCTATTTTTACTAAATGAATAATTTATTCAGGATATTTGCAAGTATCTGGCACACATGTTCGCCCAAAACTGACATTGCCCTGCACAAGTCTTGTTGTAGAATAGTCAGATCTTAGCTCATACTGATATGAGACAACAAATGGTCAGCACTGTTTGCCTGTGCTAAAGAGCAGATAAAAGCACTACTTGCAACATTTCATCTGAGCACCGACCTTCTTTTTGCTTCCCACGCATCTTTAAAAATAAAGTTATGGAAAGAATCTATTGAAAGCAGTTTTTATTGTGTCACACAAACTGCAACACTATAAAGCAAGATATTCACAAGACTAATTTTGCCATTGTGAAAAAAAGAGTTTTCTGACACTTGTAAACATTAATGGATGAAAAACACTGTTAAAGTAAATTATTATTTAAATATGCATTTTCTAAGCAGCTATGTGTTTATGTCAAATAAGAATAACAATGTTAAAAGATAATCCATACACAGTATAATGTGTCTGCCTTTTGGAGAGTCATTCACTTCCAATTAAAACACAATAGGCTGTTATCCCAGTGGAATATATCACAGGTTTCTCACATCACCCATCAACATGTAACACAACCTGTTAAATGTATATTCTAAAAGCATAAAAGTCAGCAATTACAGTCTACGTAACTATAGATGGTGGACTAAAGTTGAGAGTCGTCATTCTTCTCAGCAAAGACCCCTTTTGAATTTTTGAAGAAGGGATCTTTAATACAGTATATATGTGTATATAACAGAGGGTTGCATACCCTTAGGGGCTGATTTACTTACCCACGAACGGGTCGAATGGAGTCCGATTGCGTTTTTTTCGTAATGATCGGTATTTTGCGATTTTTTCGTATGTTTTGCGATTTTTTCGGATTCTTTACGAATTTTTCGTTACCAATACGATTTTTGCGTAAAAACGCGAGTTTTCGTATCCATTACGAAAGTTGCGTAAAAAGTTGCGCATTTTTCGTAGCGTTAAAACTTACGCGAAAAGTTGCGCATTTTTCGTAGCGTTAAGTTTTAACGCTACGAAAAATGCGCAACTTTTCGCGTAAGTTTTAACGCTACGAAAAATGCGCAACTTTTTACGCAACTTTCGTAATGGATACGAAAAACTCGCGTTTTTACGCAAAAATCGTATTGGTAACGACAAATCCGTAAAGAATCCGAAAAAATCGCAAAACATACGAAAAAGTCGCAAAATGTTCGTTTTCAAGTCGGAACTTTTCCAATTCGGGTCGGATTCGTGGGTTAGTAAATCAGCCCCATAGTGTTGCACTTACAATAAATGATGTAGGCGCCACCCTAACCAACATGATTTATTGGTGTAAATATACTGGCTTCTTTAGTATTCAGGCCATTATGCATACACATAAATAAATAGTTGTTCTGGTTCTCTATGCAGAGGTGGGGGGAGCATTATTAATCTGCCAATTTACATAATGTTAATACTGTAGTGGCTTACCACCTTAAATCAAGAACCAGTGCAAGAGTCCCGGGGGATCGGAAAAGCTTGAGAAGCGCTTAATAAATAAAGATATACATACATACAAGAAGGAGGTTCCATAATGCTACTCATTAGATCAACTAGTTACACAATGGCTTACAATGGCCAAATTGTCATGAAAAATTGCAGAAAGCTGAAAGGTTAAGAAATATTATCTTTCCTTCTCATGGCCAAAAATGGCTGATTCCTTACAACCAATTCCATCACTGAGAAATTCTCCAGCTGATATAAATGCTAATCTGATGAAACCTTTATTCTAATTTGAGAATTCCCCAGCTGAGAGCATTTGATTTTCCAATTCATGTGCTCTGCTTGACCACTTTTCTCCTCCTGCCCACACACAAAATCAACAATATCACACAAGATTTCACATTACCTTTTGTTTATAAAAGATTTAAAATAGTTTGTATCATCTCTAAATGAGTCAGACATGATTAAATGAATAATTTGTTTTATAGCAGTTTTGTTATATTTTCAACTCTTCCTTTTATAAAAAGCTTTTATTACATAGTAACATAGTAAGTTGAAAAAAGACATACATCCATCACGTTCAACCATAATGCCTATACACAGTAGATAACTTGCCCAACTGCTAGTTGATCCATAGGAAGGCAAAAAACCCCGACTGAGCCTCTCTAATTTGCCGCAGAGGGGGAAACAATTCCTTCCTGACTCCAGTCCCTGGATCAACTTGTACTAAGAGCTATCTCCCATAAACCTGTATTCCCTCACTCGCTAAAAAGCCATCCAGCCCCTTCTTAAAGCTATATAATGTATCAGCCAGTGCAACTGGGAGAGAATTCCACAACTTCACAGCTTGCACAGTAAAAAATCCTTTTCCGAATATTTAAACTGAATCTCCCTTCTTCTAAACGGAGTGGGTGCCCTCATGTCAGCTTGAAAGACATACTGGTAAATAAAGCATTGTCCCCTTATATATTTATGCATAGTTATCATGTCACCTCTTAACCCTTTCACTGCCAGCCGTTTTGGTCAAAGCGGAACTTCTACTGCCACAGTTTTTGAACATTTTGCACTGTTTCACTTTAGGGGCCTTTCCTCGGGGGGACTTTTAGTTTACCCAGGAAAACAATATATTGTTTTTTTCAGGACAACCTAATCTTTCAAAATATGGTAGAATTTTGGTGTAATTCCAATTCTGTAACAAGATATAGGCTTCTAAATGTCTAAAAAGTTTTTTAAAAAATCACATTTTTGATAATATAAACACACATACCAGAAACCAAAATTATTTTATGCACAAAAATACAACTGATTTAGAAAGTCCCATGTCTCCTGAATGTACCAATACCAAATATATATAGTTACCAAATTTCCAAAGCACTGCTTCAAAAAGCTGCATACTTTAGTTTTCAAGGTCAAAAAATCCACTAACAGAAGGTTTATCCCAGAAAATTACACATTTCTGGAAAGAACAGATTCTGGGGAATTTAGAATAGGCACAACTGTCTGTCTACTCTAAACTATCAAGTTGCAATGCTTTCCTAAAGTTATTGGTTTTTATCAAAATTTGTGAATTTTTAAAAAAAATCACTTCAAAGCTTCCAGTCTATAGTATCTTATCTCCTATAGGTCATAAAGTAACCAAATAAAACACCCTAAATATAAACGTCAGGGGTCCACTGAACAGTTTGATGCCCAATATGTATAGGTTTACCTAAGTATGTGGCATGTAGGGGCCCCAATGTGAACATACCCCCATATGATCTATCATTTCTCCTTCTGCAAAATCAACACATTTACATCATTATATGTGGGATAAAGCTAGTAAAAAGTATGCTCACCCAAGAAAGTCATATATTTTTGGAAAGTACACATTCCCCCGAATCTAAAATGAGTACCCATGTCTTTCTACTCCAAAGTACCAAGCCGCAAAGCTTTTCTAAATGTAGCAATTTTGATGACATTTCCAAAAATTTCCTCAAAGCTTCCACTTTGCAGCATCTTATCTCCCACATAGCATTAGGTACCAAGATAAAAAACCCTAAATTTGAACCCCAGGGGTCCACTGAACAGTTTGATACCCAATATGTATAGATTTACCCAAATATGTGGCATGTAGGGGCCCCAATGGGAACATACCCCCATATGATCTGTCATTTCAGCTCCTGCAAAATCAACACATTTACATCCTTTATGTGGGATAATGGTACAGAAAGAGTACACTGTCCCAGAAAGCCATATATTTTTGGAAAGTACACACTCCCCTGAATCTATAATCGGTACACATTTCTTTTTACTCCAAAGTACCAAGCCGTAAAGCTTGGTATTTTGCAACATTTTTAGACGATTTTCTGAAATGTCATAAAATTGTTTGCTGATTTTTATGACATTTCAGAAAATCACCTAAAAATGTTGCAATTTGGCGCATTTATCTAACACAATTTTTTGCATACAGAGGCAAATCACCCCAAATAGAAACACCTAAGGTCTACTGAACAGTTTGATGCCCAATATGCATAGATATACCAAAGTCTGTGGTATGTACTGACCCCAAAATTAAAATAGCACATATGGATTTCTCGCCTGCCAACTTTTGCAGCTTTTGCACCGAGCCCCCTGAGAGCATATTATGTGCCATAACAACCTCCTAACTATACAGAGACCCCCAGAAAACCATATATTTTTGGAAAGTACACATTCTGATGAATTCAAAATAGGTAAAGTTATTTTTCTACACCAAAGATACACATGGCAAAGCTATGCTAAAAACAGATCAGGAATACTATAAATATAGGACCCGTTATCCAGAATGCTCGGGACCAAGGGTATTCCGGATAAGGGGTCTTTCCGTAATTTGGATCTCCATACCTTAAGTCTACTAAAAAATCAATAAAACATTAATTAAACTCAACAGGATTGTTTTGCATCCAATAATGATTATTTATATCATAGTTGGGATCAATTACAAGGTACTGTTTTATTACTACAGTGAAAAAGGAAATTGGTTTTAGATTTCTGAATTATTTGATTAAAATGGAGTCTATGGGAGACAGGATTTCCATAATTTGGAGCTTGCTGGATAACGAGTTTCCGGATAAGGGATCCCGTACCTGTACAGGGATAAAAATGCAATAAAACCACAAAAATTGTGCAAATTAGTGAAACAACACCCTCTCTAATTCAATAATGTCCCAGACAGGAGACCAAAACTGAACAGCATATTCTAGATGGGGCCTTACCAGGCTTTGTAAAGGAGAGGCATAACACCCTCCTCCTGTGAATCTATGCCCCTTTTAATACAGCTCAAAACCTTGTTTGCCCTAGCAACTGCTGCCTACATTGCTTGCTACAGCCAAGTGTATTATCTACAAGGACTCCAACGTCCTTCTCCATTATGGACTTGCCTAGTGCAGTCCCATTAAGGGTATAAGTGGCTTGCATATTTTAACATTTCAGGTGCACGACCTTACATTTCTTCACATTAAATCTCATCTGCCACTTAGCAACCCAGATTGCCAGTTTGTCAAGATCTTGCTGCAAGGATGCCACTTCCTGGATAGACTTGACTGGTCTGCAGAGTCATCTGCAAACACTGATACATTACATATAATACCCTCCCCTAAGTCATTTATGAACAAGTTAAACAAAAGTGGACCCAGTACAGAACCCTGAGGGACCCCACTGAGAACCTTACTCCAAGTAGAGAATGCACCATTAACAACCACCCTCTCTACCCAATCTACTGCACCCCCAGGTCTGACATGACCTGTCCTTCATAAAGCCATGCTGATTACTGCTCATAATGTAATTCTCCAGTACATAATTTTGTATGCAATGCCTTAACAAGCCTTCAAATCACTTGCCCGCCACGGATGTTAAACTTACTGGCCTGTAATTGCCAGGAAGAGATCTTACTCCCTTTTTAAATCTAGGAATGACATTAGCCTTCTTCCAATCCACAGGTACCATACCAGATGAAAGCAACTTTGCAATGATTTTGCACATACGTTATTAACAGGATTGACCTGTCAGCATTTTACTGATCTGGCGGGTTAAATTATTCTCTGTGTCCAAGACATTTCCTGGGGGGAACTTTTAGGCGTATATTTGTCATATTGTCTTAAAAGTGGAATGAAACATTACCGGTGATGTTGTTCATAGCAGCCAATCAGACCTTTGCTTTTTTTTTCTAACTGTTGAAAACTTATTGCTTATCGGTTGATCTGGGCAATATCACTGGTTATGCTTCATGGTTCATGGTTCTTTACCTTGCGCTCATTCTCTGCACTCGGATTAAATGCCGAGTGCAGAGAACAAGCGCAAGATTAAGAAAACGTAGCTCCTACGTGCTTGGCGCTTAACGTCTTTTTATGCCAGCACGTAGGATCTACGTGCTTGGCAGGGAAAGGGTTAAAGGGGATGTTCACCATCAGACAAAATTTTCAGGGGCTCTTCAAATTTAGGCTATGGTCTGAAGGTAAACATCCCCTTTTACCTTAAAACTTTTACTTTGCAACGTCTATCACATATCATTAGGTAAAAAGAAAAAACATCATAAATATAAACACCAGGGGTCCACCAAACACTTTAATGCCAATTGTGCATAGGATCACTAAAGTATCTGGCATGTAGGAAAGGAAGTTAGTGCATACAAGCTGTCCTTGAGGCAACTTCAGTTATTGCAATATCAACATAATCACCAAAGTTTTCCTAAAGTTAGTAGTTTTGATAAAATATCTGAAAATCACCTCAAAGCTTGCACTTTTTAGCATATTAGGTTCATTAGGTACCAAGATAAAACATTTTAGATATGAATGTCAGGAGTCCACCAAACAGTTTAATGCCAATTGTGCATAGGATTTTATGTGGGGTAAAGCCACCCCACATACACCAACAGAGGTGCCAAATTTATTAAGTTTCTCAAAGAGGTGCCTACTGCGCATGCCTGATTAATGTTGATTGCAGCAGAGGAAGTGAGCATGCCCAGAAGGCACCTCCATACCTCCCAACATTTTGAAAATGGAAAGAGGGACAAAAATAAATGCCATGTGCAGCGCAGCAATTTTTGACCACACCCATTTTGCGACCACACACCCTAAATACTACTCCCATTTGACTAAATTTGGCAGGTTATTTAAAGTTTGAACACGTTTCTGGGGGTTTTGGGGTCCTGGTTTATGTGTTATTATAGTTTTGCTGAAAAAGGTGAAATTGCCCTTTAAGCTGCAAGTCTCCGTTCCCTTAAGAAACCTGTTTAGCTTATTAGTTACAGTTGTATCTCAGTACAGATGTGACCTTTTATCTTTCTGCGAAAATTGGGACAGTTGGGAGGTATGCACCCCTTGAGGTCTTTAAAAACAGAGAAGGAAAAAGGGCTCAGAAAGCAAAAGGCTGAGCTTTATGTTAGATAAGTAAGTCAGTAAAAGAGATACAGTTCAGCTGCTTGTAATAGAGAAACTATGTAGGAAGAATTCTGGGGGGCTGTTTAAAGTACTCTTAAGGGAATTTCAAAATAAAAGGCTTACTTGTCCATTAATGCTTGTATTTTACCCTATTATCTGCACCACATTTCCTCCACCAATATAAAAGATCCTGAATGTTAGGGTTCAACTGAACAGTTTGATGCCCAATATGCCCAGAATTACCAAACTATGTATTGTGCAAAGCCAAATGATAATATGTATGTGATTTTTACAGTTCTAAAATGGGAAAATATATCTTTCTACTGCAAAGCTAGGCTTAACCTATCATTTCTGAAAATTGGATCAAAGTCTGCATGTTATCCCATAATTTTCCCTACAGTTCATAACAAGTACATGTGAGCACTGTAAATGTGCAAACATTTGTGTGTATGTGTAAATGTGCATTAGCTTAAAAAGTGTGTGTATTTAAGTGTCACTAACCTGTTCAAGATGCAGGCTGGAGAGGCTAAAGGAGCAGAGGAAGGAAAGACAAGGCTACCTGGAAGGGAGTCGGAAATCGAGTAACTCCTAGGAAAATAGGAAGAGTTGCTAGGTCTGAATTTGTATGATTATGCTGAAAGGGGACATATCACCCACACATAAAAAAAGCTGTATAAAAAAAAAAAGTCCACTGTAAATTAAACATAAAAACCACAGGCAAAGAGGTGCGGCAGGAAATACTTTCACTTTCCATTCAGCACTTCCTAGATATCATTGCTTTGATGTATCCTTTATATGAGCATGCCCATCAGGTGGCAGATTGTGGAGCATCAACAAGATTTTGGGATGATGCAAAGCTCGTCTAAATAACAGTGTTTAAAAAATGGCAGCTGCCTGCTGACATTATGTAGAGCAAGTAAAGTTTTTATTTTGCTCAACTATCATGGTAAAAAAGGATTTGAAATTATTTCTTTAGGTGACAGGTCCCCTTTAACCCTTTTACTGCCAGCCGTTATGGTCAAAGCGGAACTTGTATTGCCAGACAGTTTTTGAACATTTTGCACTTTAGGGGCCTTTCCTCGGGGGGACTTTTAGTTTACCCAGGAAAACAATAAAACTTTTCTTTTCAGAACAACCTAAGCTTTCAAAATATGGTAGAATTTTTGTGTAATTCCAATTCTGTAACAAGATATAGGCTTCTAAATGTCTAAAAATGCAAAAAAAAAATCAAATTTTCCATAATATAAACACACATACTAGAAACAAAAATTATTTTATGCACGAATATACAACTGATTTGGAAAGTCCCATGTCTCCTGAATGTGCCAATACCAAATATATATAGTTTTATGGTGATTTCTCACTTGTATAGGTCAAAAACTCCCAGCAGTACACTACCAAATTTCCAAAGCACTGCTTCAGAAAGCTGCATACTTTAGATTTCAAGGACAAAAATTCCACTAACAGAAGGTCTGTCTACTCCAAACTATCAAGTCGCAATGCTTTCCTAAAGTTATTTGTTTTTATCAAAATTTGTGATTTTTTAAAAAAATTGCTTCAAAGCTTCCAGTCTATAGTATCTTATCTCCTACAGGTCATAAAGTAACCAAATAAAACACCCTAAATATGAACACCAGGGGTCCACTGAACAGTTTGATGCCCAATATGTATAGGTTTACTTAAGTATGTGGCATGTAGGGGCCCCAATGTGAACATACACCCATATGATTAATCATTTCTGTTATTTCAGCTCCAGCAAAATCAACACATTTACATTATTTATGTGTGATAAAGCTAGTAAAAAGTACGCTCACCCCAGAAAGTCATATATTTTTGGAAAGTACACATTACCCCGAATCTAAAATGGGTACCCATGTCTTTCTACTCCAAAGTACCAAGCCACACAGCTTTTCTAAAG
Organism: Xenopus tropicalis; assembly: GCF_000004195.4. NCBI lineage: Eukaryota > Metazoa > Chordata > Amphibia > Anura > Pipidae > Xenopus > Xenopus tropicalis. Next base: position 76,182,241 of record NC_030682.2, on the reverse strand, counting down.
TTAGCAATTTTGATGACATTTCCAAAAATCCCTGCAAAGCTTCCACTTTGCAGCATCTTATCTCCCACATATAATTAAATACCAAGAGAAAACACCCTGAATTTGAACGCCAGGGGTCCACTAAACAGTTTGATGCCTAATATGTATAGGTTTACCTAAGTATGTGGCATGTAGGGGCCCCAATGGGAACATACCCCCATAGGGGACCCAATGGGAACATACCCCCATATGATCTATCATTTCAGCTCCTGCAAAATCAACACATTTACATCCTTTATGTGGGATAATGCTACAAAAAAAGTACACTCACCCCAGAAAGCCATATATTTTTGGAAAGTACACATTCCCCCGAATCTATAATGGGTAAACATTTCTTTTTGCTCCAAAGTACCAAGCTGTAAAGCTTTCCTAAGTTTGCAGATTTATATGACATTTAGAAAATCGCCTAAAAATGTTGCAATTTGCCGCATTTATCTCACACAATTTCTTGATAAACATCAGATAAAGGCAAATCACCCCAAATAGGAACACCTAAGGTCTACTGAACAGTTTGATGCCCAATATGCATAGATATACCAAAGTCTGCGGTATGTACTGACCCCAAAATTAAAATAGCGCATATGGATTTCTCGCCTGCCAACTCAGCTTTTGCACAGAGCCCCTTGACAGCGTATTATGGGCAGTAACCCCCCCTAACTATACAGAAACCCCCAGAAAACCATATATTTTTGGAAAGTACACATTCTGATGAATTCAAAATAGGTAAAGTTATTTTTGTACACCAAAATTACACCTGGCAAAGCTACGCTAAAAACAGATTATGAACACTTATACAATGATAAAATGCGATAAAACCACAAAAATTGTGCAAATCAGTGAAACAACAAAATAAGTCACATGACACTGTAATTAGTGGTCAGAATATCTGATCCAATAGTCACGCTGTCAAAATAAACAGTTTTTAGGTAAAAGAAACTAAAAACATGTGTGTACATGTGTAAAAGTTGTGTGATAGTGTGTATATGAGTGTAAATAAGTGTATATAAGTGTGAAAAATGAAAAAAAAAAAAAAAAATTGATAAATTGTGTGCTGTAAGTGTGTGTAAATGTATGAAAGTGTGTGTGTAAGTGTGTAAGTGCAAAAAAAAAAACCTTACCTGTCCTGAAGCACCCGATCACCTCCAGGTCCTCCATGCTGCAGTGGGTCGGCGTTGGGGGGGAAACAGGAAGCAGCAGACGCGATGCTCTCTGCAGCGGCGGCATTAAATGCCAACGACGTATGGGACACGTCGTTGGCATTTAAGCCCTTTTACTGCCACGACGTATTCCATACGTTGTTGGCAGTAAAAAGGTTAAAGGAACTGTTCAGTGTAAAAATTAAATTGGGTAAATAGATCAGCTTTTTAACATCTTAGTTAGTCAGTGACTTGAGGGGGAACACATGGGACATAACTGTTCACGTCGTTTTCTTTAGATCCTTAGCACGCATATCAAATTCAAAAGCAAACTAACTGAACAGTTATGTCTCATTGGTACCCCCTCAGGTTAGAGAGATGCAAAGAAGGAAGTAGTGTTCTGGCTATTATGTTAGACATTTGCTCACTCCAGCCTTTATAGATTACATTTTTGACTAAGTATATTAGAAACAATTTTGGTTTTGCACAGCTTGTTTGGTTTTGCACAAACTGTTTACCCAGTTTTATTTTTACACTGAACTATTCCTTGCTTAGCTCAAGCCAGAAATATTAGCTTAAGGGCTGTGACACATGGAGAGATTAGTCGCCCGCAACAAATCTCCCTTGTCGCGGGCGACTAATCTCCCCGAAATGCCATCCTACCGGCGAAAATGTAAATCGCCGGTGGGCAGGGCCGGAACTAGGGGTAGGCAGAAGAGGCAGCTGCCTAGGGCGCAACGATTGGGGGGCACCAGGCAGCCTCTCCTGCCTACCCCTAGTCCGCGCTCTTTAGTCATTACCCCCGCTGCTTGTCCTTACGCGGTGGGGGCAATGATGAATCACAACGCGAACCCCGCCGCCCCCCCCCGCGCGTTCAACTTCGCATGCGCGCCAAAGGGGGGTGGGGCGGGCGAATGAGGAAGGTGCAGGGGTGAGGTGGCCGACCGGGTTGCCTAGGGCGTCGGCTTGGCCCGCCCCTGCCGGTGGGATGGCATATGTGGTGCTTAGCTTGCTATAAGAAACCATTAAGTTTATAGTTCACCACTGTATAAATGCATAAGTGAATAGGAACGACTGTGAGCCTCCAAATAAATGGAGTGAAGAGGAATTGCCTTGCCTTTTTTTGGTGAAAATTCGCCAAAAAGACAATTTGCAGCACATTCTCTGATTTACCAAAAGGCAAATAAGACAATTTGCTAGGAAAAAACCTCACCGCTAGAGAATTGTCATATTGTTTCACCAGGCAAATTTTTGCTGGTGAAGAAGCAAAAATTCAGCAATTTATCAAAGGGTGAAATTTTCTATAAGTGTTATGGAATCCTGCATTCCAACAAAAACGTCTTATCTGGAGTCAAAACGCATGCATTTTTTTACATTTACAGAGTAAAGCATAGATATTTAATACAGGTTTCTAGTACATCAAATATTAGCACAGGAGGGGAGACAGCACAGCAAGATGTTAAACGCTGCTAGCCTAAAACCCTACTACTCTACTAAAGTCCAGACTTCTATGCACAAATTTCCTGAGAAAACCACTCCTTCCAGGGTAAGGTGTTACTTGGTTTGATGTATGATAACCCCAACTGCTCCGTATCCCTATTTGTATTGGTTTCGAGTCATAAGTCCTGAGAAGCAATTAGCACTAGTTTGGGGCTGCAAGGCATAGTCAAAAAAGCTTTTCGTGACGTGGCCCCCAGAGCAGCAATTTTTAAAGAAAAACTATACCACTGAACAATGTAAGTCTTTATAAATATATATTGCATAAAACAACTCATAAGTAAAACCCTGCTTCATCTAAATAAACCATATATAAACATATATTTTGTGATGAGCATAACATCAGGGTTCACTGCAAAAAACGGGCATAGACTCCAATGGGCACAAAAAAATAGTTGTGTGGTATGGAAAAAGTCACTGCAAAGAATATTACTTGACTTCAATGCGCCTCACAAATTTTTCCCATTTCGCAAATTATTCAGCGAAGCAAAATCCAACAGATTTGCTCATTAATATATATACTTTTGTAGTTGTATGTGCCATTGGATAATTTGTCATGTCTCCAGCATAAGTTTCCACCATCTCATCATTTATTGTTGCTCATCAGCAGTGAACTCCCTCTGCTGGCTGTTTACTGTATATGCAGGTATCCATTTTCTGTGTGATCTATTACAATGCATTGTGGGAGTCAAGACTCCATTTTGTAGCCCATACTGCATCCACTTTCTCCCCCATGGTAGCATTGCTGGTGAGCATTATGGACATAAAAACTACACCACCCTTAAAGCTGCCAGCACTTCAGAGACACCGTGGCATATAATTTGATCCAGCATTGATGTGTTTATGTTGCAGCTGTTTTCAGTGTTAACATATTTTGCCATATATACATTGTGTTTATTTTATTTGCATTACAGTTTCACCTAATTTTCTACAATCACCCAGTAAAGTTCAACAGATTTCACCCTTGGTCTCTTCATTGGAGTGTGAGATGTTTTAGTTTTATGTCGAGCTACACACTACCTCAGGGTAACATGTGGTGAAGACAGAACAGTGAAACAGCGGCTATCCAGCGGGTAGAGCAGTTCAGAAGCTTTACTGCAGGCTATAAAACAAGCACAGTAATAAAGCAGCTACACAAGCGTAATGTACACCCACTAAACTGCATTAAGTTTATTGGCTCTAAATACACTGAGGCCTGCTATCTTGCAGATACCTGCATATGATTATATAGAAGTCCCTACAAGGGCAAATACGCCACAACAGCATAATGTCCCAGAAACGGAAATCTTCACTTATAACCAGGTCCCAAGTTTCCGGTTCCTCCCAGCGCTCATCTATTATTAACGCTGCCGCCATTGCCCGCCCAAAAGCAGCCTGAGCATCCAAGGCCTGTGCCTTCTTTGCAGAAAAGGAGATGAGGGTATGATCTGGCTTTCCTTCACCGCGAGAACCAGATCAACGCGCTACCAGGGAGCCAGACCAAGATAGCTACAGGACTCAACAAGTCAGCAGCAAGTCGCCAAGTCCGCCAAAGAGACAACACTGAGCAAAGTGATCTTGCTTACCACATCAGTTACGTCAACCAAGTAGCCAAGCCTGCGGGTTACCCTCCAACTGCCTCCTCTGCTATGTTAAAATGGTATGTCACTAATCAACCAAAAGGAGAACCTCCAGACAGGTATGCTTATACAACACCTTCTCACTATTACTCTGTACACCCTAGTGCCAACCAGGCTACAATGGATGTTGCCAAGTTCTTTGCACGGCACAAGCTAGTCACCAAAGGACTTGTAAAGTTTAATGTTCACTCAGAAGGCTTCAGAGCCTGGCATTCATTCTTTCAAAACACTATCAGAGACTTAGACCTATCATACAGTGAGGAGATAGACCCCTTGATAAAATATATAGGAACTGAGTCTGCAGAGAATGCCAAAAGGATCAGGGTGATCAACATAAACCACCCAGAGACTGGTCTCAAAATAATCTGGCACAGACTTGACGAGTGTTATGGCTCAGTAGAGGTAATTAAAATGCACTTTTCAAAATATCTAATAAAGGTTACCAAAAACTTAGAGAACTAAGTGACTTGATAATGGAACTTCATGTAGCCAAATCTGAAGGTGACTTGGAGGTCTTGAATTCCTTGACACAGCCAGAGGTGTTAAGCCCATTGTGCAAAAGTTACCTAACAACTTGCAGAAGCGCTGGATGTAAGTACAAAGAAATGCAAAATGTTCCATTTCCTCCCTTAACTGTGCTTGTTGACTTTGTATACCAACAAGCCAAGATGAGAAATGACCCCAGTTTTGATCTTGGCCACATACTACTCCTTTAGTGCTTAACACTCGCAAAGCAGCAGTAAAAGTTCACAAAACTAATGCTTCCTTTCCAGATTCTTCCAACAGATCTGATTTTCCTATGCATGAAGAGACAAAGAGCAGAGACCCCGGTAAGCAGTGTCCCCTGCATCAAAAGCCTCATCCTATCCTGAAATGCAGAGCCTTCAAGGACAAGTCCATAGAAGACCGCAAAGCCTTCCCAAAGGAGAAACATCTGTTACAATTGCAGCTCATCAACAGCTCCCCTTGCTAAGGACTGTAAGGTCAGTGTAAAATGCACAGAATGTGACAGCACACATCACAACAAATCTTTACACCCTGGGCCAGCCCCGTGGGCTTTACCTCACAACAATGGCACCAGCAAGCATGGCAGGGAGGAAGGTGACATGGCTACAGCTACACCAGAGGTCAGTTCACAATGCACAGAAATTTCTAAAGGAGCAATAGGTGCTAAATCCTACTCCAAAATGTCAGAATATATCCAACAAGACAAAGCTGTTAAGCTTTACGCAATCCTGGATGACCAGAGCAACAGATCTCTAACCTGACCAGCCTTCTTTAATGTATTCAATATCAAGGGCCCAAGCACTCCTTGCTCCCTAAAAACTTGTGCAGGAATCATCGAGACAGCAGGAAGAAGGGCATCAGGCTACCAAGTAGAGTCTATAGATGGACAAGTACACTTACCCTTGCCAACAATAATTGAATGCAGCAGGATTCCTGCCAATAGATCTGAAATGCCTACACCAGATGTAGCACGGCACCCTGTGCATTTGAAACCTATAATGCACTTAGTCCTTGAACTTGACCCTAAGGCTCAAATAATGTTTCTTCTTGGGAGGGATATCTTACGGGTCCATAAAGCAAGAAACCAGATTAATGGTCCCCACAATGCTCCTTACGCACAGAGGTTGGCCCTAGGATGGGTCATAATAAGAGATGTCTGTCTTGGAAGTGTGCACAAACCAACCTATGTAAACAGCATGCTTACAAACACACTAGAGAATGGGTGTCCCTCCATCTTCCAACCATGTCACAATAACTTCCTCATAAAAGAAATGCCTTGCAATACAAACCTGACTCACTCTCTCTTAAACCCCTTTGATAACAACCATGGTTATGACAGTGATCAAGATCATCTGAGGTGCACAATGTTCCACAGTTTAAAAGAGGATAACCAGGTAGCTATGTCTATTTAGAATAAACTCTTCTTAGAAATAATGGAGCAGGGGCTAGTTAAAAATGATGCCAACAGTTGGGTTGCAGCTCTACCCTTTAGACCACAGAGGCAACGCCTACCTAACAGGGGCGGGCCAAGCCGACCGGGCACCCTAGGCAACCCGGTCGGCCACCCCCCCTGCACCCCCCCACCCCCTTGCGTATGCTTAGGCATTCGGCCACTCCCCCTCTCCCCGAACGGCGCATGCGCGCCAAAGCAAACGCAAGGGGGGGGTGCAATCCGATCGGTCATTGCCTCCACCGCTAATTACAAGCGGCGGGGGCAATGACAAGTAGCAGGACAAGGGGTAGGCAGGAGAGGCTCCTGTCTGGCGCCCCCCAATTGTTGCGCCCTAGGCAGCTGCCTCTTCTGCCTACCCCTAGTTCTGGCCCTGCTACCTAACAACAGGGAGGAAGCCCTAAAACGTTTTACCTCTCTCAAGCGCAGCTTTCAAAAGAAACCAGAGATAAAAGACCACTTCTTTACCTTCATGGGGAAAATATTTGAGAACATTTATGCAGAGCCAGCTCCCATCCTCTCTGACACTGAGGAATGCTGGTACCTACCAATATTTGGAGTATATCATCCAAAGAAACCAAGACTGATTAGAGTGGTTTTTAATTCCAGTTCTAAGTTCAAAGGTGTCTCCCTAAATGATGTTCTCCTAACAGGCCCTAACCTCAATAACTAACTTCTGGAAGTACTCCTTTGTTTCCATAAAGACTCTATTGCATTTATTGCTGACATTCAACAAATGTTCCACTGTGTTCTTGTAAGAGAGAAATTTCCTGAGATTTTTCTGGTACAGAGACAATGATCCTTCCAAAGACATCACAGAGTACCGAATGAGGGTACACATCTTTGGCAACAGTCCTTCCCCTGCAGTTGCAATCTATGGGCTCAGGCGCTCTGCTCAGGAAAGTGAAGTGGAGTATGGGTCAGATGTCAAGAAATTAGTTGAAAAAGACTTCTATGTAGATGACTGCTTAAAATCTCTACCCTCAAGTAAAGCTGCAATCAGTCTTTTCAAAAGGGGACAGGAAGCTCTTGCTTGCTCAACCTTAGGCTTCACAAAATAGCTTCCAACAGCAAAGATGTGATGCAAGCCTTCTCCTCTCAAGATAATTCACATGATCTAAGAGACTTAGACTTAGGAGCTGACTCTTTACATGTTCAATGGAGTCTTGGACTTCTGTGGGACTTATAGTCTGATACTTTTGCCTTAATATTTAAATCACGGGTGCACTTACCAGGCAGACAGTGTGTGCTCAACGCACTGCTGAAACCCAAACAACAAATACATCCGAAAACAAAAAAGTTTGTACGGAGCAACTAAACACTGCTGCATCTTAAAAAACAATATTTATTAATTCAGTCACATTAAAAACATACTGTGCATATGCAAAAAATCAGGACCATACGCTTTACGCGTTTCTTGGTATCCCACCACTTTCTCAAAAGCTGCATGGTACACCATTTTAGGACATTCCTTTTATACACGCCCAATAACAATATGCACATTATTTATTAACCCCGTAAACATACATATATCAAATAAAAATAAAAAACAGTATCCAAACCAAAATTTGACAATAAAATTAATAGTTAAAGGGATTATGACCAGTTATAAAAGCGTATCTATCAGCTTTTAACATAATAAAGGTTACATATGTGTCAGATTACTTCCATCAATAGAAGCATGTTAGTTCCCACTCTCTATTCATCCCTCCTAACGTATCTATAGTACCCAACCGGTAAATCCAAAACGCTTCACTTACGCAAAAGCCTGTTCTCAAAATCACCTTTCTTAAAACCACAAGAATCTATAATCTGAAAACAAAAATTAATATTTCCCTCATGTTTCTCAAGTGAATGTTTTGCAATAGTAGACTTAGTATCCCTTCTCGTCATAGCTGATAGATATTCTAAAATACGCTCACAAACATTACGGACCGTTTTCCCTACATATTGTGCTCCACATTCACATGTGATCAAATATATCACTCTCTGGGAAGTACAATTAAAATACTGTTTAATAGCATACGTTTTTCCTGTATAAGAACTATTAAATTCCTTTGATACTTTTAAATACTGACATGCTTTACATCTTGTCCTGCCACAGCGATAATTCCCCTTATATCTAAGCCAGGATGAATTACTATTTACTTGTTTAGAGACATATAGACTACGGAAAAGTTGAGATGCTATGTCCCTATTCTTTTTATAAACAAAGGAGGGTTCCTTATTTAAAATACCGGCCAAAATGGGGTCCTTTGAAAGGATCCCCCAATGTTTCATAACACTCCATCTAATGAGATAGGAATCTCTATTGTATGTCATACAAAACCATAATTTAGATCTTCCAGTCCCTCTACCTGCTTCTCTGATCTATGGCTCATATCATCCTTCAATAAATCATCCCGATTACTTGCCACCACCCATTCATAGGCTGTTTTAATAACATCAGTACTATAAGCCCTTTCCAGAAAAGGATCTCATAATTGCCTAGCTTGATGATGGAAGGTATCCCATGTTGAGCAAATCCGACGTAACCGAAGGAATTATCCAACAGGGATACCCCTCTTACAGACCTCTTACAGATTAGACACTCCAAAGACGTGGAGCCGTTCAAACCATCCCATATAGAGATTAGCATCGCGGCTCCACGTCTTTGGAGATAAAAATGCCCATTGAATAAAAAATAATTTGATTTCAATAAAAATTCAGTGGATAAAAGAATACCGTATATACTCGAGTATAAGACGAGTTTTTCAGCACCAAAAATGTGCTGAAAAAGTAACCCTCGGCTTATACTCGAGTATATGGATTTGAAGATGTAACTTCAGTGAGATTTAACTCACTGGCATTTGTTGCGCGCGCACGCACGCACGCACGTCTTTATACTGTGGGACGCGCACAGTTCTTGGACGCACGCATGTCTTTATACTTTGGGACGTGCACAGTTCTTGGAATTTGAGGGAGCAGACAATGGCAATGGACTCTGGAAGCATCATCTGGTAAGAGTGTGAAGGTCCACACTGGAGAGGAAGGCAGATTGGGTGGGGTGAGTCTGCACAGGGAGAAGAAATACATTGCTCAGTCACTGTAACTTCATTCTGCTTAAAGGCAACTCAAAATATAATTTTTTGCCTAATAAAAGAAACCAATGCAGTATACATTTATTACAAGTTTGTAATGGTTTTTGAGTTATTTGTATTTATAATTGCTATAGAAGCAGTGCTTGCCTGTCATTTTCTATTCTCTGCCCTGGTGGCTCAGACTGTTGAAACATTGTAACACAAGGCAGCAGACTGACAGACCTGTATTGCTGGAGAAGAAAGACAAAGTTCATTGTTTAAAATGTAACAACCAGGAGTTCAGCAAATGCTGGTTTCAATAGCAATTACATTTACAAATAACGTTTAAAGCGCTACAAATTTTTAATTATTTCATATTGGAAAGTTGCTTAGAATTATGTTTTCTTTCATTATGCAAAACATTATTGTTGGGGTTGACATGCCCTTTAAGGCTAACACTACTCATCCTGCACTGCACCCCGTATTCATCTTGACATGTATACAATGGAAACAGCATGGTCACTGAAATCTCCCCCTCTGTATTGCCCTGTAAAGCATGTGACTTGGTGTTCTAAGGTCCCTGGTGAATGGTGAATCATCCCAAGCCTGGCTCTCTTCACCCAACAAGATTGATTATCTAAGTGATAGGCTGGAACTGTCTGCATTGGTCAGGGCACAACATGGCAGGTTTTGTGATTTACCTCCAGGTATGGACATTGGCTTTTAAGTAGCAGAATAACGTTCCTGTAAATGAATGGCTACATGAACACTGGGGGGGCAAAGGGTCCTCTATCCACCTTTACCTAATCACCTTTCCCTAATCTGCAGCTGCCAACATGATATATTTATGAAGAGTTCACAGGGGGTCACGCTGAGTGTCCTTTTATTATTTATTTGATTATTGAAACTTAGCAGTAGCTGCTGCATTTCCCATCCTAGGCTTATACTCGAGTCAATACGTTTTTCCAGTTTTCTTAGGTAAAATTAGGTACCTCAACTTATATTCGGATCAGCTTATACTCAAGTATATACAATAAATTATTTTTGTGCAAATGGAAATAAATTCTCTTTCTCTAACCAGAACCGTACTGCCTGTAGACTGTATTCATGTTCAATAGACAAGTATAACAACACTACATCCATTGTAAACCACTGATAGGTGGCCTTCCACTCTATATTCCTCACTCGGTTTATGCACATGGTTGTATCTTTTAAATAAGATGGTAGAGATTCTACTATTGGACATAACAATTTATCAACATAACCCGATAATTTTTGACCCAAAGATCCTATGCTTGCCACTATAGGTCGCCCCTTAACATCCATCAGCGATTTATGTACCTTACGCAATACATGAAAAATTGGGATTACAGGGTAATCACATCTCAAAAATTCCCATTCACCCACAGTTAATACACCATTCAAGTAACCTAACTGCAAAAGGTCAACTAATCTCTGTTTAAAATGGTTAGTGGGATCACTATCTAATTCTTGATATGTCTCCACAACCCTCAATTGTCTCATCACTTCACTAAGGTACTGGGTGGCATCTAACACCACTACTGACCCCCCCCTTATCGGCCTTCTTGATGACAATTTTCTATCTGCACTCAGTATAGAGAGAGCTTTCATTTCACCAGGTGTAATATTCTCAAATCTACTAACCTTTTGTTTACCATTTAGTAGGTCAATATCTTTCTGAACCAGTCTATGAAATGAAAAATATTAATCTGCTGGCTCTTAGAGTGAATAGAGTAAAACATAGAAGGGTGACTTTGATATGATTAGAAATGGGCATGACAATACGGGACTGAGAACTTTGGGTTATGTGAAATCCTCCAATACATATAATAATGTGATTAACTTATCATCTCATCACCTAAGATGAGAATAAACTCCTATCCAAGGGACTGAACTTTATACCAAGTAACTATATGAATAACATTTATACATTTTACATTATTTAACATTTATATGAATAACATTTAACATGACTCTAGAATTAAATAAATTTGTAAGACTACTTACCTTAAAAATACATTTTATGAAGGAGGGCAATGATGTTACTAGTCACATAGATAATGACAGTCCACACAGTGATAATTCTGGGTCGAATGATGGTGATATAATTTCAGATGACCTCTTTTCCTCTTCTATATATATATATAAAATGTATTGGATGTTAATACTTTTCGTGAATATTGTGTGATACAAGATTTACAGGAATTACAAGAGAAGAATAATGATAGGGAGATTAGATCTCCAGAGAGTATGACTATTAAAGGTATGAGTAAACCTTCTTTAGATTCAGTGCCTCCATACTTTACTACTTCTGTGTGACTCTGCCTCTCGTCGGACGTCTGGTGTATATACCCGGACCTAGATCGCCTTCCTCCTCTCCTCTGACGTTTCGGGAGCTTTGTGTCCTGATGGGATCTCGTCTTGGAGTCGATATAAATCTCCTATTCCTCATTCCTTTCAGCCGTACCCGAACATCGTTCCGGTCGCTCTCTGAAACTTCTGGATCCGACACCAATAAAGAAGAGGAAGAGGGGAGGAAAGAGTGCAAATCCTGAGACCCATGTGACACATCCCCATACTTCGCAAATTGTACGGATTTACCCGATTTCAGTATGGGGCGTGGAGCCTTCTTGTATTGCTTTTTATCATGTAACCTCTTCCCGTAATGGTGCTGTGTTGGAGAAAAATTATAATTAGTGGCATTCCACATATATACCGTATCATTCTCATAGTCTCGTTTATCTTGTAGGAACTTTTCACCTTTAGTATTCTTAATAGCATATTCATATCATTTTATTTGTTCCATTAACTTATCCAACCGTGTCTTATCAAAAGTATCCACAAAAATATCAGACCGCAAGTTTGTTTGTAAGTCAGTAACATCCTTTTGAACCCGGTCTAGTTCTTGTCTATCGTAAGTCAAAATCAGCTCCATTAGCCAACCCGAACAATCAGATAGAATAGCATTCCAAGCCAACATAAAGTCGCATGGCACGTTTGAATAAGAGGGAAACTTTCTTATCCTTAACCCTCTCGGTATCCGATTAGTCTTAAAATAATTTTCCAAGGAACAAATATCCCACAATAGACGTACCTCACGTTTCATTTTACGTTCTAGATTCCGGAATAGATATAACAGATCCCTGTTCGAGCCCTGCATCATTATATCTGAGTCCACGGTCTCTGCGAACACTAGCTCTGCTTGTTGAATGCGTACTTCTTCCTCCATCATGTCTGAACTTCCAGTTTCTTCTCGCATACATGGTGGAGGGCCGCTAATCATGGAAGCCAGTTTTGGCCACTCCCCCTTTAAACCAAACCCACTTCAAACCACCCCCATTTTATCACAATGGTGGTAGTGCAGCAAAAATCCAACTGCTTCGTCCTCACTGCAGGGATATCAACTATCATTCATATGTGAAAGAATTATATTATGTCATATTAAGACACACCCTTAAATCCATATGCCTCCTCCTCCCCTGTGGATAGCACAGCAACCCCCAGCATATAATTACACACCTTAGGGACCATTTAATTGCTATTTCTAACTGCTAACAAACTCACAAAAAGCCCTATCCTGCCTGTGTGTGCCATACTCTGCCAGCCCTATGATGCCTGTGTATGCCATACTCTGCCCTATGCTGCCTGTGTGTGCCATAATCAGCCCTACCCTGCCTGTGTGTGCCATACTCTGCCAGCCCTATGCTGCCTGTGTGTGCCATACTCAGCCCTACCCTGCCTGTGTGTGCCATGCTCTGCCAGCCCTATGCTGCCTGTGTGTGCCATACTCTGCCCTATGCTGCCTGTGTGTGCCATACTCAGCCCTACCCTGCCTGTGTGTGCCATACTCTGCCAGCCCAATGATGCCTGTGTATGCCATACTCTGCCCTATGCTGCCTATGTGTGCCATACTCTGCTTGCCCTATGCTGCCTGTGTGCACAGGCAGCATACAGTGACACAATGCTGGCACTGCTCCTAGAGTCTGCACAATATCTATATATTAAAAAACTTTTTAATTGCAGTACCACCTCAGTATATGTTCTTTTTGTAGTGTGCAGGGATTATTTGTGGTTTTCTACTGCTCCTACAGTCTGTCTGAGGTGTGAACAGGGGAACAATGTGGGTGCTTACAGTCTGAGCCTGAGGTGTGAACACTGCAGGGGGTGAACAATGCAGAGATTAAAAGGTGTGAACAACACAGGGGATTCAGGGGATACATTTTTAAACAATACAGGGGGATTACAGCCTGAATCTGAGGTGTGAACCATGCAGGGGGGCCGGTTAATCTCAATACTGATACCATTTAATGTTTACACAAGAGTAAGCCATCAAAGCAGCCAGACAGGTGGGGGGCCACACAGAGTGCGGCCTGCGGGCCGCCAGTTGGACAGCACTGATATACAGTATTTGTACCATACACCACTGAAAAAGGTTTGTGATACAGCTGACTTCTATGTTGATGAATTGGTTAATTTAAAGGCCCACTACAGTTAAATTAGTTTTTGGGGTTTTTTTGCCAGAAATCTGCAGTTAACCAAAACACTCTGCCATGACAATAATAGGAAAATCACTGTAAAATGCACATACGACCACTTTGCAATTGTAATGTTGGGAATGATTTCACTAACTGCATCTGCTATGAGGCTTAATGCAATGTTTGTTTTCCATTTTCTACAAAGATTTTACTGCAGTACTCTTTATCCATTTGCTATAGTGATCTTATTGGTATGTCTTGGCAGATCTACCAGTGCATTTGCACCTGAACTTGCACCCTTATGAAGGCAGACTGGAGTCTCAAGGATGTGTTATTCCGGTCTAAAATTGGCATCTTGCACCCGGGCCCATCAGTTACAATTCAGCAGGAACAGCCCCTAAGTTTGCTCATAGCCTGTACAGAGAGATACCATAAAACTATGGCAGTATAGAGATTCCCCTGTACTAAGCACAATTCATGATGTACTAAGGGGGGCCCCGCCAAAATAGTTCCAATTGGGCACCGCAATTGGTAAGACCAGCCCTGCTTTAAAGGATACTTCACTATAGAGTGAGGATAAATTGGCTTGTACCACCGGATGCCTTGGAAATTATTTCCTCCAACTTCTTGCTGAATAGACTCTGACCCTGGAAGGGCAATGAGCATAACAAAGCATTGGATGGAGTATCTGCATCACAGGTCCTAAGCCATAAAGCTCTACAAATAGCCACTGAAAGAGCCATTGAGTGAAAAGCCAAAGGGATAATGTCTACTGCTGCATTAGTTAAAAATGCTGCTGCCAGCTTCAGTTACACCAAGCTATTAATGATGTCCTTCCTTTCTTTTCCTGACTCAACGCTTGATCTACATTGGCAATACACAAAGGCCCTCTTGAGGGCTGACTCCATTAATTTATCCATTGCATCTCTAAGAGCAGATGCGTCATCAATGGGTTAGGCAGTATGCTTAGTGAGACTCCCTGCAGGAACATCAACCACAAGAATCCTGCAGATTTCCTTCACATCTTCATCTTTGAAGGGATAATATTTGTTAAATCTTGTCTGCACTGACACACACACACTAATCACACAACAATTTTGGAGGCAGTTTTTCCAAAGGGGGCAGCTAGCTCTGGGTCTGATTCCTTCCCTAAGAGAGATAATCAAAACTAGAAAGGGAAGTTTGAAAACAAACTTCATGTTGGGTTGAAAAACATGAAGTCACTGAATGGGCTCTGCCCACTTTCTCTAACCTTGGACCACAGTTATACAGTAAAGACCACTGTGCAAAATTTGGGGACCCCGGTTTTAATAGTGTCTGCATGACAGCAACTTAAATTTCCCCACTGAAAGTCAACGACATCTGATTGGCGGTTGGTGGCTCCACCCCCTTTTTCTAACCTGGAACTGCAGTTACCCAGTGACTAACTTTGCGAAGTTTAGGGACCCTAGGATTAATAGTTAAAGAACGGCAGCAATTAAAATTTAAACCAATAAAAGTCAATAGGTGAATTGTGATTGGTGGTTCCGCCCACTTTTTCTAACCTTGAGTCGAGTGGGCACCCTGGCATAAATAGTTTGAGAATGACAGAATTTTAAATTTAAACCAATAAAATTCAGTGGATGAAATCTGATTGGCTGCTAGTGGCCCAACCTACTTTTCCTATTTTTGAACTGCAGTCCCCCAGTGACCAACTTTGCAAATTTTGGGGACTCATTGTGAGGCTGACAGCATTGTACACTTCACAATTGAAAGTAAATAGGTGAAATGTTATTGGCTGTTGGTGGCTCCGCCTACATTTTTTCTAACTTTGAATGGCAAATACCCAGTGACTAACTCTGGAAACTTTAACAACCCTGGAATTAATATTTAAATAATGGCATCGGTTTAAATATAAACCAATGAAATCTAATGGGTGGAAATGGATTGGCTGTTGGTGGCTCCTCCCACTTGTTTGGGAACCCTGACATAAATAGTGTGAGCAAAGCAACATTTTAAATATAAACCAAAAAAAATCAATAGGTGAAGTCTGATTGGCTGTTGGTGGCTCCACCGACTTTTTAAAACCTAAAAATGCAGTTCTCTAGTGACCCTGGTGTTAATACTGTGAGAATGGCAGCAGGTTGAATTTCCCATTGAAAATCAATAGGTAAAATCTGATTGGCTGTTGTTGGCTGCACCCACTTTTTCTAACTCTGAACTGCAGTTACCAGGTGACTAGCTCTGCAAAGTTTGGAGACCTTAGTATTAATATTTAAAGAATGGCCGCAGTTTAAATTTAAACATATGAAGTCTATAGGTGAAATCTAATTGGTTGTTGTTGGTCCCACCCACTTTTCTAAACTTGGAATATAGTCACCTAGTGACAAACTGTGCAAAGTTTGGGGACCCTGACATTAAACATGTGAGAATGGCAGCAGTTAAAATTTTCCCACTGAAAACAATGAAAGAAATGTGATTGGCTTTTGGCGGCCCTGCCCACTTTTTCTAACCTTGAGTACAAAGTCACGCAGTGACTGACTGTGCAAAGTTTGCGAACTCTGGCATCAAACCAATAAAATTCAATAGGTGAAATCTGATTGGCTGTTGGTGGCCCCGCCCACTTTTTAAAAACTAAAACTGTAGTCCTCTAGTGACCCTGGTGTTAATACTGTGAGAATGGCAGCAGCTTGAATTTCCCCATTTAGAGTCAATAGGTAAAATCTGATTGGCTGTTGGTGGCTCCACCCACTTACAAAAATACAAAAAACCTTAAATGCGTAGTCACCCAGTGTCTGACTATGCAAAGTTTGGGAAGCCTGGCAACAAACCAATAAAAATCAATAGGTGAAATCTCATTGGTTGTTGGTGGCTCCGCCCACTTTTAAAAACTAAAATTGCAGTCCCCTAGTGACCAACTGTGAAAAGTTTGGGGACCCCGGTGTTATTACTGTGAGAATGGCAGCAGGTTGGATTTCTGCCAAGTCAATAGGTAAAATCTGATTGGCTGTTCACATCTCCGCCCACTTTTGGGCATCCAACAATCATCATATTTTCATTCAGGCTGACCCCATGACTGTGTGATTCAAGTTTGGGGAGTGTTTGGGGAGCTGTAAGATTGGCAGCAGTTTCAATTTCCCCATAAAAGTCAATGGGTACAATATGATTGGCTGATGTTGGCCCCTCCCAATTTGCGGGGTTTTTAAAAAAAAAAAAAAAAACCCGAATGCGTACTCACCCAGTGACTGACTGTGCAAAGTTTGGAAAATCTGGCATCAAACCAATAAAAATCAATAGGTGAAATTTGATTGGCTGTTGGTGGCTCTGCCCACTTTTCAAAACTTAAGCTGCAGTCCCCTAGTGACCAAGTGTAAAAAGTTTGGGGACCCTGACGTTATTACTGTGAGAATGGCAGCAGGTTGAATTTCCGCCAAATCAATAGGTAAAATCTGATTGGCGGTTCACAGCTCTGCCCACTTTTGGGCATCCAATAATCATCCTATTTTCATTCAGGCTGACCCCATGACTATGTGATTCAAGTTTGGGGAGTGTAGCCTCAAAGCTGTAAGATTGGCAGCAGTTTCAATTTCCCCATTAAAGTCAATGATTAAAATTTGATTGGCTGTTGTCGGCCCCTCCCACTTTGGGGTCATCCAACAAATGTTGCTGCTTCATTCGGGGTGACCCCATGATTATGTTATTCAAGTTTGGGGGGTGTAGCTTCAAAGCTGTAAGTGTGGCAGCAGTTTGAAAATCTTCCCTGTCAAAGTCAATGGGAAAATTGGGGTTTTCGGAGCTGCGCCACAAAAAGACGGGGGGCACAACCGCTTAGAAAAGCACAAGCAACCTGCTCCGCTATAAAGGTGAAGATGTGTGGGGAGTTTGGGTGTTGTACCCCTAAAACTGTAGGAGGAGTAGCATTTAGAAAATGGGGGGCACTAAGAAGAAGCGGAAAAAGAAGCCAAAGTCGAAGAACAGTATGGTTGGGGTTTTCAACCCAACATAATAAGAGGAAGGAATGTCATAAGATGAAAGATACAAAGAACAGAGCCACTAACTACCTGAGAGCATCCAACAAATGCACCAATTAGTAAGGTAACCAGAGCAGCAGCCCCGCTGGCTTCCACTCCTTGCTAGCACCTGTCCTTACTCATAATGGCGATCGCAACCAGCGCTGAGATGCCTAGAAATCTCTGCATTATCAGTGCCCAAAAATCAAGACCCCCCCCCAACGCGTGCCAGGTGTTAAAAGTTAAAGTGTTGGGGGAGGGTCCTTCTGTAGAGAGGATAAGGCAGGAACTAACCCATACGTTGATCACATGGTGTGGTCAGGGTAAAAGAGCAATATTTAAGTGCCAAAGAAAGTAGACTCTATGCCCTTGTTCCACAGCCCCTAGGCAAAGAGCAGAGGCGGGAATGAGTGGGTCCTGGGGCACGATTGCCCAGGGACCTTATAGGAAATGAAAGGCATGTGGTTACTATGTGCCTGTCGTTTCCTGGTGTCCTGCCTCCCCACCAGTGCCGCCCACTCACCTGATCCGGCCATGAAGATGCCCCTTCAGTTCCTGCATGCCCTCAAGCTCCTCCAGGACGATCTGCCTGCCAAGCGTCAAACAACACACAAACACACACTTATTACACGAATACACTCTTATACTTACACTTAAAAACACACATACATTATAGGGGGTTGGGGGTTTCACACATTCACGCATTTTGCCAAGTGTACACACACACTTACACAATTTTATGGATTTTTTTTTTATTGCATCATTTTATTTTTGCCTAAAGAAAATATTTTTTTCTGGCATAAATCCCTATATCATGAAAAATAGTAATTATTCTTTTTTTTTGGTATTTAGAGCTCTAAATCTTATTCCAGAAGTGGAAATACACAACTGAGGCAGATTTGGAAACCTCAGGTTCCCCTGAAAAAAATGATATAGTAATTGCCCCTTCCCCCCCGTAAATGCCCCTAAAATGAGAGCACAAAATGTTTACAGAAAATCTGGCAATGAGGGGAGCTGAAATGTGAAATTCTGCTGGCACTTAAAGGGTTAATGAAATGTCTTAAAAATGAACTAGCAACAAAGCAACTCCCTGCCAACTGAAGCATGCCAAAGGGTGCTGGGAGCTACATATAATGCCAAACCAGTTGCATTACCACACATAAGGGGCAGCACAATTTTCAGAAGGGTGTTTGCAGTATTTTGAGAGTCATGTTCAGATGGTCAGTAATGAGGGAAATTCTATCATACTTACCGTAATTTCTCTTTCCTGGACTCCGAAGAAACAGCATATACCATGGGTTATCCCCGCCCCTTCAGTTGATAGGACAGGCCCCCACCTCTACCTTCCCAATTAAAAATGCATATAAACCATCCCTCCCCCCAGACTCACTGTCTAGTTTTAAAGCCCTTAACCTGGGCGGGCATGGTATATGCTGTTTCTTCGGAGTCCAGGAAAGAGAAATTACGGTAAGTATGATAGAATTTCCCTCATTCCTGGACTCCTTGAAACAGCATATACCATGGGATTTACCAACGCTAGCAGGGGGGGAAAAAGGAAGAAACAAAACTTATATTATGCTGCAAATATCTTTACTCATTAACAGAATTCAAAATAGATAATCCAAAGGTCGAGTCCTGCTGACTACGGACATCCAGCTTGTAAAATCGAATAAAGGTCTCTGGACTGGCCCAAGTGGCTGCCCTGCACACCTCCTCAACCGACACATCCCCTTTAACAGCCCAAGAAGTAGCAACCGCTCTTGTGGAATGAGCTTTCAAATTTTGAGGTATTTGTAGCCCCTGCTCCTTATACGCTTTAGAAATACAGGATGTAATCCACCTGCTTATTGTTTTTTTAGAAGCCACATTGCCTTTACGTGCTCCCTGAAGAATCACAAATAGATGATCAGTTTTTCTAATTGGTTCGGTTTTTTTAATAAACACTTCCAGGACTCTAGCCGGATCCAATTCCCTTAACTTGGGATGAGATTTAACTAATTCTTCAGGAATTTTGGGAATAATTATATCCTGTGAAAGATGAAAATTTGACATAATCTTTGGCAAAAATGAATGATCTGGTCTTAAAATGACTTTATCCGAAAGACACTGAAAAAATTCTGGCTTAACCGATAAGGCCTGTAGTTCACTGATACGCCTGGCAGAGACAATCGCGATCAGGAAGGCGACTTTCCAGCACATTAGGTTGTCAGACAGCTTTTCCAATGGGATAAAAGGAGATTCCGCTAACATAGCAAGTACTTTTGTAAGATCCCATGGAGGACAAAAAGATCTCACCTTAGGCTTAAACTTCGCCATGGCCACACAAAATCTCTGAATGAGTATATCATTGGAAAGTCTTATTCCTGAAAGAGCTGAGATAGCTGATATCTGTACTTTTAGAGCACTAGGACTTAGTCCCTTATCTAGTCCCATCTGAAGAAATTCCAATATTTCGACAGTAGCTGGTTTAACTGGATCAAGATTTTTATCCTGACACCACTGCACAAATTTATCCCAGATTCTGTAATATGTCGACTTCGTTGAAGGTTTTCTAGAGGCCATGAGGGTGGATATAACCCGTTCCGAACACCCAACTTCTCTTAATCTAGACTCTTCAACTTCCAAGCCGCTAAATTGAAGATCTGGGGATCTGGATGTTGAGAATGGGACCCTGATGTAGCAGACAGGGAAATTGGTTCAACATGATAGGTGGACAGTAAGCCAAATTCCTCAGGATCGGGAACCAAACTCTCCGCAGCCAAAGGGGTGCTATCAGAATTATCGTTACTCTTTCTGCGGCTATTCTCTTCAAAAGTGGGAGTAACAAGGGAAAGGGGGGAAAGGCATATCCCTTCTTGAACTGCCACTGGGCAGTTAAGGCATCCACTGCCTCCGCACCTTTCGAAGGAAATCTTGTCATAAATCTCTGCACTTTCCTGTTGGAAGAGGTTGCAAAAAGATCTACTTCTGGAAGACCCCATGTTTTGGTAATAAAGCTGAACACCTTTTCCTCCAACTCCCATTCTCCCGGCTGAACTTGTGTTCGGCTCAGAA
The DNA here is from genome assembly GCF_000004195.4 of Xenopus tropicalis. Taxonomy (NCBI): domain Eukaryota; kingdom Metazoa; phylum Chordata; class Amphibia; order Anura; family Pipidae; genus Xenopus; species Xenopus tropicalis. Next base: position 76,161,395 of record NC_030682.2, on the reverse strand, counting down.
AATCTGCGTAAATATTTTGTTTGCCTGGTAAATAGAGGGCCGACAAGTTGGAGACATTCTGCTCTGCCCAATTCATAATAGGTGTGATCTCGCTCAGAAGAGATAGACTTCTGGTTCCACCTTGCTTCTTTATGTATTGTACCGCTACCGTATTGTCCAGTCTGCACAGAAGAGCCTTCCCTCTGAGAACTGGGCCAAATATCTGGATTGCTTCCCAAAGTGCTCTTATCTCTAGAACATTCGAAGGGACTTCGTGTAGTCTGTACTTCCAAAGACCCTGAGCAGAATCCGTCGTCAAATGTGCCCCCCAACCTGTGGCTGAAGCATCTGAGGTTAATACTTCCCACTGAATCCTTCCCAACCGTTGTTTCCTCTCTAGGTTCTTCGGAACCATCCACCATATTAACTGCTGTCGTACATAAGGGGGTAAAATGAAGGACTGGAGCAGATTCACTTTGTTCCATTTCCTGAGGAACCAGTTCTGAAGCACCCTGGAATGCCACTGAGCCCAAGGAACCATCTCTATACAGGATGTCATGAGGCCCAGAATCCTCATAATTTGTTTGGTCGACACCTGGTAAGATTCCAATAGTTCCCTGATTTCTTGAACTATTAACAATCTTCGTTGTACCGGAAGAGAAACAGTCATGTATCTTGTGTTTATGATAGCCCCCAAAAATTTGATCTCCTGTGAAGGAAATAGATTGCTCTTTTCCCAATTGACAATCCATCCATGAGACTGAAGATTCTGCAGAACTATCTGAACATCTGTTATCAGCTTCTCCTTGGAAGTAGCCTTTATCAGAAGATCGTCCAGATAATGAAATATCTGTATTCCCCACATCCTCAGATGAGCTACTAGAGCAATCAGAATCTTCGAAAACGTTCTTGGTGAAGATAAAAGCCCGAAGGGTAGACAAGTGAACTGGAAATGGAAAGAACCTATTGCGAACCTCAGAAATCTTTGATCTTGAAGAGCTACTGGAACGTGGTAATATGCATCTCTGAGATCTATAGATACTATCCAATCTCCCTGAAGAATACTTGCACATATCAGCTTTAGGGACTCCATTTTGAAGGAACGAATGTTCAAATATTGATTCATCAATTTTAGGTCTAAGATGGTGCGATACTTTCCGTTTGGTTTTAAGACCTGAAAGAGAGGCGAATACCTTCCTAGACCTCTTTCTTGAAAAGGTACTTCTGTGATGACTCCCTGGAGAAAAAGTGTCTTTACCGACTCCTGAAGAGCCAGCTGCCGTCCGTAATCCACTGGAATCCGCGACTGAAAAAACTTTTGTGGTGGAAGATGTCTGAACTCTATTCTGTAACCATTTTTGAGAATATTTAGAATCCATTCGTCGGTGCACCATACTGCCCAGGTTTCGAAGAAAGTTGTCAATCTTCCTCCGACGCTTGAAACCTGGGAAGGCCTCGTTTCAGAAACCTCTAAAGGAACGAAAATTTGAGGAACTAGAGGTAGCCGCTCGTCCTCTCTGCCCTATAGGAAGCGCGCTCTGACCTCCCCTCCATGACTGAGACCTATAGTAAGACCTACCCGGTCTGTAGGCTCTGAAATCTCTAAAATTCTGTCTGTAGGATTGTTGAAAGTAGTTAGAACGCCTTCTATTTCTATCTTGCGGAAGGAAAAAACTTTTGCCTCCTGAAGCCCTCTTGATAATATCGTCCAGTTTTTGTCCAAACAACATGGAACCCATAAATGGTAAGGTACAAATATTTATCTTAGAAGCTGTATCAGCCGACCAACTTCTTAGCCAAAGACCTCTACGCGCTACCACAGAGAGAGCAGTTGTTCTGGCCATCAATCTCACAAGATCCATGGATGCCTCAGAGAAGAATTCTGCCGCCAGCTTTAGTTCAGCTAATGCCGCAATAATGTTGGATCTATCCACTCTATTCATTAAGGCTTCTTCAATATTAGCTAACCATAGCCTCATAGCCCTAGACACGGAAGTCATAGCTATAGCGGGTCTAAATGCTGCAGCCCCTGCCAGAAAGGTTTTCCTTAATGCAGCTTCCATCCTTCTCTCCATAGGATCTTTGAATGACGCACCATCCTCTATTGGCAGTACTGTATTCCTGGCTAATTTTGAAATGGCCGCATCAACTTTTGGTACTTCCCATCCAAGTACTTCAGATTCCTCAAATGGATACATCCTGTCAAATTTTGTAGAAATAGCAACTTTCTTTTCTGGCTTCCGCCACTCAGCTGAAATAAGGTCTTTAACCACCTCATGGAAAGGAAAAGTGTATTGTCTTTTTGATCTTTTCCCATACATTTTATCAGCTTTAGACTCATTAACTTCCTTGGGAGCCAGATCCAGAGCATCAGAGTGAGATCAAATCCTGATTCACAAGTTGGATCCTCATCTGAACCTGACAACTCCAATTCTGGATCAGGAAAATCTTCCTCCTCTTCTGAAACTTCAGACAAAAATTCTTGGCCATGACCTTGACTAGTGCTTGCAGGCTCAAGAGAAGAAGAAACTGCTTTCTTTATCCAAGTAATCAACTCATTCACTTGACCTGAAGAAGTTGAAGGAGTATTCTCAGAGGATCCCAATTGGTTAAAGCAATCTTGACACAATTTCTTGCCTTCAATTCTGGGATTATCACATGCATGACAGGCCTTTCTCTTTTTTGAAGTAGATTTAGCCTTTTCATTAGGAGCAGGGTTGCTAAAACAAAACATATGAAAGGAATTATTGTAAGTACCAATTCTCTCTTTTTACCAAGCACTTACCACACCTGACTCACCTACTACCTCTAATTGGTGGACCACTGGGGGAATTGGCAGACATGATAACCTAAGAGAAGAAGAAGAAAAAGAGAGGAGTATACAAAAAAACCATATACTCCAAGAAATATCAATAAACTTAAAACTTAAGACTTACAGTCAGATGGAAGAAAGTAACCAGCAGTCAGCAGAAGTCAACAGGACGCCGAGCCAGCGTGACTCGCGGAAGAAATAGACGCACCTGGATGACGTCACGCTCCTGCGTCATTACACCAGAGGCGCGCGAACACGCGCCGACGCACGACTCTGTGCGCGCAGACGCGCGACTTTGCGCCACCGCGTGAACACGCGCGACTCCGTGCGCGCAGACGCGCGACTTCGCGCCACCGCGCAAACACTCGCAGACGCGCAACCTCGCGCAGAAGCGCAACCTCGCGCCACCGCACGAATACGCGCAGACGGGAGAATGTGCGCCACTAAATCAACCCAAGCCAAATTCCCCCTGGTATACAAGTTTTTTACCAACCTTACCAGCCCTGGCCACCTAACAGGGCTCCCAACTGTCCACAGCCTAAAGGCGGGGTTAAGAAGGGACTTCGGAGCAGAGAGAGAATAGAGAGAACTGGCTCCGGAAGGGTGTATGGACTGACACCCAGGTGAGTCAAAAAGAAAATATTTAGCGTTACAAAGAAACGCCTGCACTACCAACCAGGACAGGAAAAAAGACAGTGAGTCTGGGGGGAGGGATGGTTTATATGCATTTTTAATTGGGAAGGTAGAGGTGGGGGCCTGTCCTATCAACTGAAGGGGCGGGGATAACCCATGGTATATGCTGTTTCAAGGAGTCCAGGAATTACTTTTTCCCCACATACCCCTTTCTCTGGCTTTGAGCTGAAGTCCGTCCTGTGGGCTGCCTGCATCTACTAAGTAATATACAGAGCAGAGAAACCTTATTTCTATGTAGCTCCAGACTCCCTGCCTCTGGTTTTAAAGAGTCTTCAGAAAATATTCCTCTTCTGTGCAAATATTACTGAGCTGTTGCAGCTGGCCCCAGGCATCGGACCTCTGAATCCTGCCTCTGGATCTGACTGCAGCAACTCAGTAAGAGCAGATCTGACGGGATTATTTACTATGTAGCACTCTCTGGCAAACCTCTCCCCAGGGTTGCCAGGTTGGCAGTTTTCCCACCTAATTGGGCTACTAATTTAAAGCCCTGGTGGATTTCCAAAGTACAAACCCGCCAAGGTACAGTTTTGGGCTATTTTTTGGAGCCTTGGCGGGTTTGTCGTTTGGAAACTAGCCAAAGTTTTTCCCCCTACTGTGCCTGTTCCACTGCATGCTGGGTTATGTAGTTTGTTTCTTACAATTAGCCTACAGCTAGGATTAATGTAAAACTACAATACCCAACATGCAATTGGACAGTATAGAAAGAGGCTCCGTTTTGTATTCTTTTTTGCTCTTTCAGACTCAACCTGTCTGCCCTACAACCTTACTCCCTGTGCTATAGGGTATGTGATTGTAGTATCACTTTGTACTGTGATGTGGGGGCAGTTCTGCAGTTGATCCTTAAGCTATAACTCTCAGGATATCTTGGGGCTTCTGAGAGTTGTAGTTCAACGCACCCATATGTATATCAAGTCTGGGGTTAATGCAACATTTGGAATCTATTTCTGTAGTGACTTCCCAGCTGGACACAGAGAGCAGGGAATTATCAGCCATGCAAGTAACTTGAGAGGGGGAGGAACAGGGCATGAGTAGTTATTATACACTTTAAAAAGGCATGTTTTCCCATATATGCTTTCATTTTTTTAGAATTTTTTTCACATATTAGGCTATTTTTGGGCTACTTTAAAAGTGGTTTTTGGCTAGTTTTGGGCTGGTTTTAGAACTGATTTTGGCAGGTTTGGAAAAATAAACCTGGCAATTCCGCCTCTCCACCAACCAACAGCTCTCTCTCGTTCTGGCTTTGAAGTCTTTGGCGCTGCGTGCAGGCTCACAGTAGCTAGGAACAGGGCGCAACACGATAGTAGTAATTAAAGAAAGACTGCATGCACCATTATAGCAGAATCATATCGTTAGTTTAGCATGGCATTTCGCCACGGAGAAAAGTATGTGTGTGAACACACAGATCCCTGCTCGTCAGGTACTTATAATGAACTGCGAACAGTGAACGATTTCAGAAGCTCTAAAAGCTTAGCGCTCGCACACACAACTTATCTCAGAATTTTCCTAACTACAGTTCCTCAGCAGATCTCACTACTCTTACCCGTCAGCTTTCTGCAAACCCTTTTACCTTGCACGAGCAGAACTATACATTGAAACTCCCCCTCCCTTTTCAAGCATGGCACCAGAACCTTCTTTCCCAAATATGTCACATGGTGCTATGACATTGGTAGGCAGGGATAGAGAGAGATAGCAGGAAAACACTCCCCCTGTGACATCACTCACCCTCCCACATCTTGGTCACATGACTTGTGACTTCACAACCTCCTTTAAGCCTCTCCATTCTAGCCCTTACCGGTGTTTCTGTGCTGGGGAACATCCGCTGGCCTTCGGTGCTTAACTCCTGGGATACACGTGAGCTGTTGAGTAACCTGGGTAGATACAACAGGGAATCCTCAGCTTATCAACATGGCTGAGGGTCAGCCTTCAGGTAAATAATAGATTCCAAATGTTACAAAATATCCAGCCTATGGTTCCCTGGGTGTTGGTGAGCTTCAGCTTTCAACATTACCGGATGACAGCTAGTTAGATTCAAAGTTAATTACATATAGGACATTTTTGGGTCTCAGTTTTTTTACAGGCTTTAAATGTCTGAATGTGAATGAGTTGCTGTTAACAGTAAAACTGAATTATTATATTTTATATTTTCAAGAGGAGTATTTCAGATATTGCTTGTTGTGACACAGGCCAAATTGCATGCGCGTAATCTGACATTTTATAACCGTAAGTTAACTTTCAAATGCAAGTTATCCATATTTAGGTTTCTGCAGGGAAAATCCTTAGCATTAACTGGGTTGTAAGGCTCTTTGATTTTCCATTACAGATTGTTTAAGTGTTTTTTCCCCACTTTTATCTGTTGCTGAACTACAGTTGCTGCCATGCTTTTAAGCCATTGTCTGGGAGCCACATTTCAGAACAGCTGACATGAACATTCCTCTTTAACAAATGTCAACCCACTGCAAACATAGTGACAATTTAAAACTTGGTGAAATTAGAATAAGAATTATATGGTTGTAAGTATCATGTCAACTCTCCACCATTTTAAAATGATAATTGTAATAATTTTGGGCAATTGACATGCTTATGGGCCCACATGGAGCAATGTGTGAATGTAGTAGGGGGAAAACACACTTATTTACTATGCACCTGTATTCATATTCTTGCTGTCGAAGCTGTGAACTGAAGCTAAAGTCCACCCACATCCTCCAAATGCTTACATACATATAGTACACTGAATTTGTAGTAAAATTAAAACATCTCAGTTACACTCTGCTGTGGGCATTGCTTGTGTTAAAAACCACATGGTAGATTTTACACCGTTATTTTACGCATGTTCTGGCGGAAGATAAACAGAGTAAAAAAAATTACACTGTTTTTACACAGCGAAACCTAACGATAAATAGGCCCCTTATTTTTCGGGCATTTTATTTTATCTCAGTCTGGATCAGATGAAGTTGGACAGGCCAACAAGACACTATTAGGTGACTGAAATGCCCAAACACTCAGGTGGCTATAATAGTCAATTATCAGTTTGTTTAGATCACTGGAGTCGTCTTCATATGACTAGCTTTATACCAGTGACATAATTATTAAGGAGCGTTTCTTTGAAACAGCGTTTTGTAAAACAGTATAAGACTCAACACTACTTTTTAGGCTTATAACGCAGATAGGGGGGTTATAGGAATATATCTTTTTTTCCCATGAAAACGATCAGACCAAAGAGGCCACCCCTCTAGAGAAACTTAACTTTCATTTGAAGCATTCTAAGTGTTTTTTTCATAGAAAGGGCAGTGATGTTGTGATGGCAGATTCTATTAATGCCTTTCAGAGGGCTTGGATGATTTATTGAACACATGTAATATCCAAGGCTATTGTAATACTAAAATCTACAGTTAGTATTGATGTTGGTATATGTGGTTTATGTATGTGAGTGTATAGATAGCTCAGTATAGGTTTGTGTATGCCGGGTGCACTTGGAAGGGTTGAACTTGATGGACTGTGGTCTTTTTTCAGCCCTATGTAACTGTGTACGACATGAATTTTGTCTTTTTCCCCCAAGAATATTCATGTTAACTAAACACTGGGGTGTCTTCCCATAATATGTGCAAACCTTATCCACGCTCTAAAAGTGTCAAAGTGAATTTACTACTGTTAAAAGACCAGTGAGAAAAAAAAGGGTGAAAAACCCCACTACTTAACCTCTCAATTGTGAAAAAAAACCAAAAAAAACATTTTTTATTTATGTGTCTCCGAGCTGCCTTCCTCTATCTAATCCGTGAAGTGCTTCCAATATTAACCCCTGAGAGTTGGCGCTCACAAATCACTAGTAGTGATTTGTGAGCGCCAACTCTCAGGGGTTAGTGTCTTCCTATAATGAAAGGGAATCTCATCTAGTATGGTACAAGTCTTCAGTGTCATTTGAATATGCATGCATCCATCTACATCTTTCTGGGATAATCGTGCCCTATTACATTTATGGCTGCACTGGAGGAAGGCACAAACCAAGGAGATTACCCAACAATTCTGTATTCTAATGCTAATTTGACAAAACTTGCTTTGGCGATTATTTTAAGACTAGTACCACTTCATATATCCATATAACTGTAATAGCATTAGCACTGTTTTTTTTTTTTTTTGGTAGCTGGACTTGAATATTATTATAGCAGTGAACAAAAACATTTACAATGTAAAGGTTTAGTGCTCGCATTTTTTTTTTTAATTGCTAGCTAGCTTTATATCTGTACTGACTTTTTTTTTTTTTTTTTAACAAAAATCCAAGCCTTCTAGATTTATGAAGGATAATGTTTTTACCTGTCATTTTCTTTCAGTGTAAAATGTAATTCTTATGCCACCAACAGATAAATGCAGATGGTATTAAAAATTTGCATGAAATTACAGAGGTCACCACATGATTTCCTGGAAGTGGTCAATTAGTCTACCAAATTAATCTAAGCACACATAACTATTTATCTACCATAGCTAAGAAAAAGCTGTAACTATTTTTTTAAAGAATTTTTTAACAGCATTTGTGTCACAACAATGGCACTCTCAGCCACACATGACATGGGATATGGCTACAAGGAATTATACTCAGTCACCATACACACAGGTTAGATTAACGTCAGGTTCCCCAAAACATACCAGCACCCAGAAAATTTTCTTGCTGCCACCATCTCTCATTTATAGGTGATAGAAACCTAATGTGATTATCTCCCTGCTCTCTCTATCAAGTAATACCTCATGTTACACTAATGTGTAAGATATGGATATCGCCATTGTACAGGAGTAACTACAAATTTTCTCAGAATATTACTCTCTACAAACATACTAAAAGTTCATTCAAAGTTGAACAACCTTATGTGGAAATTTAGGGGCACATTCATGAAAACGCGAGTTTGAATCCCGAATCAAACGATAGTAAACAGCGGGAAAACCTTTCCAATTTTTTTCGCGCAATCGTACAAAAAAATCGCGCGGGCGGCAAAAAAGTCACACAAGCGACGAAAAATTCTGCAAAAATACGCTCGGAGCGTTTGAATGTCTTAGTAAATCTGCCCCTAAGTTTTTACATAATATGTCCCATGCTTGTGTGTGGATTTATATACAGATCACTGACAAAGTGACAATGTTCTTTTTTTCAGAGCACTGATAAAGTGACGTTGTTTTATATTGTTTTATATAAAAAAAATTGTACATTCAACATGAATTAATATTCAGTTGACAAACATAATTTTTTATGGTATTGCACCTTTACTTACTGCTGGACATGGTTAATTGGACAATTTGTGTGCACTGTAATTTTCAGATGGTGCCACAGATTCTCAGGTGAACTGAGATTTCACTGAACCACCCCGGTGTTACATTGACTTTGAGTTTTGGGATCATAGTCCTGCTGAAAAATTAATGTTTTGCCAAGCTTCAGTTTTTTATCAGGGTTCTCTTTGTATTCCTGTCTTTTGTACCATTTTTTCCTACTGTTTTAAGAGGACAGTGGTGAGTTCCAGACACATGTTCCTTTTTTTGCTCGCTTATGACTGACTTTGGGCTTGGGCTAGTCCCAATAGACTGTGAGACTGTTTATTACTGTCCTCCAGTCTACAAGAACTCTCCTTTACTAAAATTACATAAAAACTGAGCTTTCTTATTAAGTGATCAAAATGTATTACTGGTTTTGTTTAATAATTATAGTGCTTTCTTGACACATCAGTCCCTACCCAAGAGGAATTTACAATCTAAACTGCATACTACATACACCATAGCATACAAGCTAGAGTATTTTTCATGCAAAGCCATTTAACAGAAAGGAGCATTTGGAGGGATAACCTACAAACATGGTGAGAAATTACAAACTTAACTGCATAACAAACAGGGAACTCCCTGGAAGGAGTCTATCCCAAAGACCAAATGCCAACCACTGCTCCTCTACATTGCCCTTTTGCCATTTAAACGCTTAGCTTTCAGGTAGCATAGATATATCACCATGTAAATCCACATTTTGCTTTTATAAATTAATCTTTGCATAATAGAATAACAACCATATAATTATGTTCTTACCTCTGTGCATGCGTTTGAATATATATATTTTCTCACATATATCCCAAAATTTTAGAGAAGAACATTCTGTTGAATTAAAAAGGGTAGGCATATGAATAGTCATGTTTCAGGACAAATGTTTTATGCTAAGCATTGTTAAATCCTAAATCCCAATTTAATTTAATCTAAAGAATTATCATTTACTACTACTTTTTTCCCTTTTTGTTAGGTCAACCAAAATATAACCCTGATGCAACTGACTTTATCCCCAGAGAGAGACAAAGTGCCAACCCAAATTGGAGAAGTCATATAAGATCAGAAATTAACAGAAACTGGAACAGACAAAGCAATCTTCCAACTTCTTACCAAAGCCATTCTTCAAGGGAGACAAACCATGACTCTCCAGTACAAAAACTTCACCCATACACCAGCTCAAGCAAGGCTAGTGAAAGAACTCAACAGGGTTCTCCAGATACCAGCTCCGTCAAGCCTGTGAAGAACCACAGTTTTCAGAACCAGAGATGGCAAAGGTCAAGAAGCGAAAGGTCACATACTAGAAATCACCCAAGACAGCCACTTTCTGATGCATCTATAAGGCCCTTTGGTGCCAGCACACCACTTGGGGACTGGCGCGTAAGAACAAGAGAACCAAGTGATTTGTGTTCATCTGAAAGTGAAAAGGAGGTTGGTAGTGCAGACAGCAGAGGAGCTAAACCAAAAAGATTGACACATGTTTCAGGAGGCTCTCTAAGGGGCCCCAGAGACCGAATAAGACATTCATATGACAGAGAGAAAAGGTTGACTCCAAAACAAAAAGTAGAAGATATGTTTGAAAACATCCCGCCCCAGGATGGGGGAAAATCGGTATCCTCTAAGGAGGAGATTTTCAAGACAAGGCTAGAAAGCCATGATGGTGCTGTAGGAAGTGAAAAAAAAAAAAGGCCACAGTGCTCTTCGAAGAAGGCTCAGCATGAACTTTTGGATTGGAACAATCCAAGAAATGAGAAAGCAGTCAAGCCACTTGAACCACATGGCAGCAAAACGTCTCAACATGAAAATACTCCAGCTGCAGCTTTTACATCAAAAGAAAAGAAAACTTATAGGGTAAAAGAGTCCTGTGTTTCAAATATATGCCAAGAGCCAAAGCATCATGTTCACCGCTGGGGCTCTGATGGTGACAAACATTCAGGAAGAAAACAGCATTCCCAAACTCAGGACCATATGACTAAAAAGTCTATGCAGCAAGGGTGGAGTAGGCCATGGAATAAGAATGAAGTACCAAAGAATAAGGAGACACACACAAGTATGTATTTTTGTTTCTTTTTACCTTAAAGAGGTATGTGTACCATGTAAAAGATATCTACTCTGTATTGCTTACAACAGTAATATATAAAACCTTTTGAGGCTTAGAGGCTTAAAGAATATCATCACGTGAGCCACTAGCTGTTGAACTATCTGTAGCTTGCTTAAATAGGTTATTTTCTCCATGGCATAAATTACATGTACATTGGTGACTTTTAACCTCTGTAATGGTAACTTACCAGGCACTGTATTTAAAAGGGGGCAAGTCCAGATCAAGATTAGAGTCATCTTTGTGGCCCAGAGAATAGTTTAAAATGAATTATATACCTCTTTTTATTTATATCTTTGTTGTAGGAAATATTTCTTTATAGGATAATGGGGATTACCATTAACAACATGGGGAACCATTTTTGGGTCAAGGACCCTGTGTTAAAGGAGAACTAAAGATTAACTAAAGACATAGGCTAGAAATGTTGTAAATTATGTTTTGTGCTTCTGTATCAGCCCAAGGCAACTAAAGCCCTTTAGCAGGAAAGATCTGTGCCCCAAAGATGTCCCAGTAGCCCCCTATCTTCTTTTTTGCTGATTCCCAGCACATGCTTTGGGCTGCTGTCAGTTACTGAGCTTAGGGACCCACTCACAATATATTGTATACACAGAATATAAATGTCACAATGTAAGGCTGATTAGTAATACACAGTACACAGATGATTACTACATGGCAGCTCTGAAACCAGTGCTATTAGCATCAGACTCTAATCATCAGCCCATTAGAATGAGCTTATATGACAGACAAACATCATTTTCTTTGCAGCAAAAAAAGAAAACAAGCGGCGAGCACCTATAATATGATTTATAAAAACATTTAAAAAGTCTTTTATTTAATAAAACACTATTCTCCACCGTAGTTCTATAAAAACATATCCAACAAATAGGCTTTTCCTAGTGTGCAGGTAACAGCCTGTTCAATTAGGTTACATAGCATGTGGACATATTTGCATACTTATCAGTGTTCATCTTGAATCCTGCTATTGTAGCCAAAATGTGAGCCCTTTTCCTCCACTGAGCACCAGAATTTTTGAACTTTTGCAATCCTCCTGGTCTTTTTGGCTGAAGGAATTTGTTTTATTTTGTATCGTCTGCAAACATTGAAGGAAGGTGGGTCAGCTTGTTCCTGCTCCTTGGGAAAACCTGCTCCCTATGCGTTTCAGGTCATGTGACCCATCATCAGGGTGCATCATTTTCTTTGTTTAATCATTTTTAATACCCCTAAGCTTAGCTTATCAACAGCTGCTCAGAGTGGATGGAACTGTCCAGTGTGGCTACCCCCTTGACAACTTTAAAGGACCGGATTATTACTACTATAGTGATGTTGAACCTTTGGGCTGGTTTCAAAACTTTATTATATAAAATATGGAATGTTTAGCCATATTAGGGTTAGGGTTTTGTTCCCCTTTAAAAAAAAAAAACATTTTAGTTCCTCTAATGAGTCATATGACCTCAGAATCATAACAATTGTTTCAATATGAAAGCAATCCACATCACGTAAAAGTCAGGTTGCTATGGGAGACCAAAGCAGCACATCAGTTAAAGAGATGGTGTTGGGGGAAGGAAGCTGTTCCTTTGTCATGCTCATGAAACAAATGAATTGAAGGAGATAATTGTCACAGAAACTGAGTACAACTATTTAAAATACACTATAATATGTGTTTCTCAGAATTAGACAAAACTGAGACAAAAATCGTATATTTGTGTTTACAACCCCTTTTGTAGTAGAGGAGGGCCTGGAATAAACATGGGGCTACTGTCAGTTAATAATTGTATTTTCATAGTTTTTAAACCAGGCTTACATGAAATACTTATTGCATTGCAGTGCATGACTGACTGGTTGTTTATGTAGATGAGATTTCAAACATCTATATTTGTTACTAATAAGCCATGCCGAATGAACTTTATGGGACCAATTCATTAAAGCATGTATTTTCGTTACTAAAAAGCACGATTGGAAAAAATTTGAGTAACCACAATAAACCATTATACCATTTATAAAACTACATTTGCCCACATCTAGCCATTATGCAAAGTTTAACCCTTTCCCTGCCAACAACGTAGCTCTTACGTGCTGGTATAAAAGGATGTGAAGCGCCAAGCACAAAGGAGCTACGTTTTCTTTTTCTTGCGCTCGCTGCTTAATCTGAGTGCAGAGAACGGGCGCAGGGTAAAGAACTCCCTAGGGAATGAACAGAGGGGTGTAGATAGTGGCCCCTGGGGCATGATCGCCCAGGGGCCCCATGGGAAAAGCCTGACACATAGATTCTACGTGTCAGGCTTTTGCTGCTCTCACCCTCCCTTCCTGAGCTCCCCCCTCACTTCCTGTACTGCCCACACACCGGACCTGACTGCAGCTGCTGTGCCTGTGATCTTCTGTGTCCCTCCTGCGATCTCAAGCTGTTTGTGCCCAGGTTAGTGCCAGATACACACACAATCACACACTTATTGCACTAATACAAACATACTTACACTTATACACACACATAATTTGGGGGGGGTTTCACACATTCACAGCACTTACAGCACTCACACTTACTTGCGCACACACACATGCACAAAAAACACATTTTGCCATGTGTACACACTTATGCAATTTTGTAATTTTTTTTTTTTTTATTGCATCGTTTTTTTTTCTTGCCTGGAAAAAATGTTTTATTGCCATTGCGGATAGTGTATTTGCTAACTGCACAATACCTTTTGTGTATTATTTTTGTGTTTTTATTACATTGTCTGTGATTTTGGCGCTGCATTTTTAGTCATTTTATTGCATTTTCAGTTATGGATAGTTGTTCTTCGTTTGACTTTGTCTGTAAAACTAATTTGCCCAAGCCAAAATACTCAAACTGTAATTCTGACTGCAGATATCACTAGGAAAAAGAACAAAACATTGATTTTAGTTTTCTTTTTGGATTTTAGCAATTTTACTGCATTTCACATTGTTCTTTGTTACTTGTCTTTGCACATGGACATTTTGTCTGCTGTATTTCAATTTGGCTTCCTCTGTACACCACATAGTTTGGTAAATCTATGCATATTGGGCATCAAACTGTTCAGTAGACCCCTGGTGTTCATATTTAGAGTGTTTTATGTTGATACGTTACAAATTGTGGGGGTATATAATGAGGAAAAATGCAAGCTTTGTGACGATTTTCAGAAATGTCATAAAAACCGTACTGTTTAGCATAGCTTTGTAGTTTGGTAGTTTGCAGTAGAAAGATGTATTTACTGAACATAAACATAAACCACACAGACTAACAGAATAGTCGTATTTAAGATAGAATCTTACCCCCTACTTAGGTGGGTCCAGGTGCTCATGCCCCAGACCATCAGCTTGGGGAGTCATACAGGAATATACAGGAAAAAATAGGCAGGCACATCTGGGGTCCCTTTTTGCGTCAAAAAAGTTTTTCAAGAAGCAGCTTGTAGTGTAAAAGTATCAAAAATGTATTTATTCCATAAAAAAACAACTGCGAAAGATGTATTTACCCATTTTTGTTTTGTCAGAATGTGTACTTTCAGAAAATATATGGTTTTCTAGGGTCTCCGTACTGTTTGGGGGTCTTATGGCACATAATACACATACCGGGTGCAAAAACTGCACGAGCCGGAGCATCATTTGTGAAAATACATATGCACTATTTTTATTTGGGTGCCCCTATACACCACATGGTTTGTTAAATCTATGCATATAGGGCATCAAACTGTTCAGTGGACCTCTGGTGTTCCTATTTGGGGTGATTTGCCTTTGTATGCAAGAAATTGGGTGAGATAAATGCGACAAATTGCAACATTTTTAAGCGATTTCTGAAATGTCCTAGAAACCCCTACATGCCACATATATAGGTAAACCTATACATATTGGGCATCAATCTGTTCAGTGGACCCCTGGCGTTTATATTTAGGGTGTTTTCTCTTGGTACCTAATGATATGTGGGAGATAAGATACTGTAGACTTGAAGCTTTGAAGAGTTTATTAAGAAATTTCACAAATTTTGATAAAAACCAATAACTTTAGGAAATCATTGCAACTTGGTAGTTTGGAGTAGACAGGCAGTTCTACCGATTCTGGATTCCCCAGAATTTGTTCTTTCTAAAAATGTATAATTTTCTGGGATAAACCTTTCTGTTACTGGAATTTTTGGCCTTGAAATCTAAAGTATGCAGCTTTCTGGAGCAGTGCTTTCGAAATTTGGTAGTGTACTGCTGGGAGTTTTTGACCTATACAAGTGAGAAATCTCCATAAAACTATATATATTTGGTATTGGCACGTTCAGGGGACATTGGACTTTCCAAATCAGTTGCATAAAATAATTTTTGTTTCTGGTGTATGTGTTTATATTATGGAAAATATTTTTTTTTTTTTTCATTTTTTAGACATTTATAAGCCTATATCTTGTTACAGAAAACTCTAGGCCCCAAGCAGTCTACATAATTGATTCTATGCCTGTATTTTATTACTATGTTTTTATTAGCTTAGAAGTGGTGTTCTAATGTAGAGGATTAGTCTTATCCATCACCAGTCAGCCTTACTGTCTTATTTTACTACTAAATGTTCTTAAGAATAAAGACCAACGTTTATATGTTGCTTTTTAAAACGCACATTTTCGCTACTTCTTCCATATTTCTGTAATACTGTACAACTGAGTGCATGACTCTTCCATGTACATCATGTTTGTACAAGCAACACTGCAAAAGTGCAATTTTCTTTCTTTTTCAGATTTTGCCTTGACTACTACAGTTTCCCTTAAAAAGTCAGTTTTTTTAGTATTATGTAGACATTGATATTCTGAGACAATTTGCCATTGATCTTAATTTTTTCATTTATTTATTTTATAATTATTTAGCTTTTTCAGCAGCTAGGGTTTATTTACCCAAGCAACCAGGCAGTGGTTTGAATGAGGGATTGGAATATGAATAGGTGAGTTACTAAAAATAAAGTTAAGTAATTAGAAGTACCATAATAACAATGAAATTGTACCATCACATAGCAATAGTTTTTCAGCTACTGTGGTCTGTGACCCCCATCTGAAAGCTGGAAAGAGGCAGAAGAAGAAGAAAACAATTCAAAAACAAAAGTTGTTAGAAATAGGACTTTCTATAACATACTCAAAGTTAATGTAAAGTTGAACCACCCCTAACTGCTATTTGTTAATGACATTACACACTGTAAATGCTTGATATAAACTAAGCGAGAGTGGTTCTATTTCCAGTCCTTCTTAATAACTGAGACTTTCCATACCCTTTGCCAGCTTAGTTGCCCTTCTCTCTTATTTAATAATGTCCCGTTTTTAGCACTGAAGACCAAAACTGAACTGCATATTCTAGATGGGGCCTTAGCAGTGCCCTGTAAAGGGGAAGAATAACCCCCCCTCCTCCAGTTAACCTATGCCCCTTTTAATACAGCTCAAAACCTTGTTTGGCCTTGGAGCTGCTGCCTGGCATTGCCTGCTACAGCCAAGTTTATTATCTACAAGGACTCCCAAGTTCTCCATTACGGATTTGTCTAGTGTAGTCCCATTAAGGGTATAAGTGGCTTGCATACTTTACATCCCAGGTGCATGACATTACATTTATCCACATTAAATCTCATCTACCACTTAGCCGCCCAGATTTCCAGTTTGGATATATGAATGGCATTAGCTTTCCTCCTATCTATAGGTACCATACCAAATGAATGCGAGACTATCAGAAACAGGGGCCACTGTAAAATTGAACCTAGCTCTCTCAGTATCTGAGGGTGTGTTTCATCTGGCCCTGTTGCTTAGTTCACATTAATCTTGAGTAAACCTTTATGCACCATATTCTGCGTCAGCCACTGACTAGTTTGAGCTGAGCTGAACCAACAGTGCAGCTATTGGGTGGGTCTTGGCACTCTGGCTTCTTTACTGTATGCACAAAATAACATAATAAGTTAGATCGAAAAAAGACATACGTCCATCAAGTTCAACTATAATGCCTTTATATAACCTGCCTAACTGCAAGTTGCTCCAGAGGAAGGCAAAAAGAACCCATCTGAAGCCTCTCTGATTTGCTGCAGAGGGGATAAAATTTCTTCCTGACTCCAAGATGGCAGTCGGTCCAGTCCTTGGATTGACTTGTACTAAAAACAATCCAGCCCCTTCTTAAAGCTATATAATGTATAAGCCAGTATATTTATTACTTTGATACACTTCATTTTTTTGTGTTACTATTCCTTTAGGGTAACATTTTGAATTGATGCGTATTTTCTCTAAATTTATTTTCTGAAAGGCTGTACATTCATATAGATAGAATTATTATTATTAACACACATTTATAAAAGGACCAAAAGAATAACAAACCCTATACGGTAATTTTGTTTGCAGTGTTTTTTATTGCAAAACACTAAAAAATGTCGTTTTTATTTTTACTTGACATAGTTCCTGTAGTCTGTGTTCTGTTTGCATAAGTAATCAGTCACCACGCTTTGAAACACTTTTAAAGGGCCAACTTTTGTAGCAATAACAAGTTAAATAGTATGGGATAATATGTATCAGCTTTACAAACTGTTTAGGAGGGCATTTACTAGACAGTTTTTCTCCATATTATTCATGTTGGTTGAATAACACATGTGCACCCCAGTTTTAAATACTGCCAAAGTTTGATAGGGAGTCATGGTTTTAATGGGACCATTGCTTGATAATTACCTTTTTGTTGCTGAGGCACTATAGTGTAACTTTTTAGTTTTTGTTTGGGATAATTGTACTGCTAAAATATTGACATCCAAGCTTCAGTAGCTTTGAGTCTTTTACACCATCCATACTCCTTGCATAGGTGGTAACATCATGCTGCGGGGCTGCTTTTCATCAGCAGGCACAAGGGTTCATGCCTGAGAAGAGTTAGAAACTACGTTTCTGATACTTCCGACTCCGACTCCTCTGTTTTTTATATGCTAATGTATTTTATACATTCATTGAAGGAAAGGAAGGAGACATACATGGGTTCACAGTGGGCATTGTGTTCCCTGTAACAGAGGAACACAACGCAGTGGAGCTGCCGCACCTTAACTGTGCGTTATGTCCCATTTAGTGAAGCATACAGTCAATGAAAAGCATGCTTCATGGTCACTCAACGTGTTAGTTTATGCACTGCGTGCATTGGGCTTTATTCTTATAGCAGAGAATTAATTATGACTGTTTGTGAATTGAGACATTTAAACTTGCTTTATTTTTTTTTTTATTCCCATTTAAATTTAGTAGGAGTTGGATTCGGTTCATTTTTTGCCGACTCCAGGTACCCAAAATTGCCTCCGACTCCGCAGCCCTGGAAAAAATTTTGGGCAAGTGAAGGACAAAGATAAATAAGTAAAAACATTCCTTCCCATCCTATCCCCCACTGTAAAATAATCGTTTATATAGGTCATAGGACAGTGTGTTTTAGCAACTGCAGTGCACAGTTCTTAATGACAACTAATCTTCAGCACTAAATATGGATGTGCAGTGGAGAGTGGAGCCAGGCAGCGGGGGAAAACCCAGAGGGGTTTAGGCTGTAAAAGGGTGCAGCAGTGGGCACCTATTGGTAAATCTGGGTGATCTGATGATGGAAGCTTGCCTTTGGCGCCTGCAACTTTAGACCTGGCACTGTGCCAGGCCATATCTAGCCTTCCAGTTCAGCGAGGAGTTGATCATCCACTGCACATATATTACAGAATGCATACCTCGGAACTCAGCCTTGTCTCTGCACTGACAAACATGGTGTTGGTCTGTGTGCAGACTCATGGAACAGATATTGGTAAGAAATTGCATAGTTTTGGGTTTGATTGGCTATATCTGCCATGCCTGAAAGTGCAGAGAAATGCAGATGTGGTGGCAGCAGATCAGCTTCTCTTTGCTTCCAGAGAAACCACAGGTGGAGAGAAGCCAATGATGCACTTTGTGTGACAATAGCTTAAGACAGTGCTGTCCAACTGGTGGCCTGCAGGCCGCATCCAGCCCATGCACAGCCTTGTGTGGTCACCCACTGTCTGGCTGCTGTGACAGCTTACCTTTGTGTAAGCTTTAAATTGTATCAGTACTGATATTAACTGGCCCCTGAATTATTCACACCTCCGATTCAGGCTGTAAGCCCCTGCATTGTTCACACCTGTAAGCCCTGTTTTGTTCACACCTGTGAGACCTCTGATTTAGAAAGCACACCTGTAGGAGCAGTGCTGGCATTGTATCACTGTAGATTGTATATTTAGATACCAAGGTGCCTGCATCACTTTGAGGCAAATCATATTTTACACACTGCTCTTGTGCATGCATAAACCTTGATAGCCAACTGTGTTTGTCATTTTTAAAAAATTGTTTTGTGAATTCTATTGTTTCTTTTATTTTACTTCACATAAAGGGTAACTATCGTGAATGGGAATCTGCTTAACTTGGCACACTTCTGACAGGCAGTTTGTGTTCTGAGCAGAGTGGAGTGGAAGTGGTCCAACTATTCTTGACTGACATCTAAAGTTTGACCTCCACCTGCCCATCTTTCCTATCTGATAGAAAACTTGGAAAAGACTTTAAAGAAGGTCTAAAAATTCAACCCCATTCACCCTTACATTGTCTGACACTTTCTATCTCACTCACTAACAAACACATAGAACTTTATTTCTTGGTTATTTATGAGAAAAATAGGAAAGAAGCAATCTATCACTTGTTTTTTCTTTGATGAGCAGCAACAATCAAGTAATTTGGCTTGGTGCAAAAGCCCTGAAATTTGAAACAAACATGCCAAGGGAGCTGGCAGGTGATTTTTGGAGTTGTAGTTAAACAATAACATTAGGGCATTCACTTGCACAGGAATCTATGTGCTTGTGCAGAGGTCTGTAATATTGCTGCAATTGGCGTGTCACTGGTATGGAGGAAGTCTCTTTTATACAGCCTTTTGTTACATCTGTATCTGGCTATTTAAGTAAGATTTGCATTTGCATGTGTAAATTGCTGGATGGTGACTGGCTGCTGATCCAAGGCTGCTGGTGCGCAGCACAAAACCCAAATGCAAAAGAGCCTGAAGTGCTGATATATGTGGATATAAAGGATATAAACAATAAGCTGTTTTACTGTTATCTGTACAAATGCAGCCCCACCCAGCTCAGCTTCTTTGCTGTTGAGGGGTGTGGCCCTTTGACATGCCACAACAAATCAGCTTTCACTGTCACTCATTTCTGAGTCACTGACGCAGCCCAGAGAGCCAGAGATTCTGGAGGGTGGGGGACAGGAGGCTGCTTTATCAGTAAGCTTCATCAGAAAGGTCTATGTAAATACAGCCATAAGCAATTACAGAAAAGCTGCACTCTATCAAAAGAAACACATAATTTTTGTCTTCTTTTGTGTATACATGTACTTTGGTATCTAATTTCATCTCTTAGAGAAATCCTTCATTCCCAGGGCCGGAATCTGCACAGCTCTCTCCTCATTCCCTTTTCCTGCTCCCCCTCCCAAAATAATTCCTAAGAATTCACTCCCCCTCCCATAAAAATGTGTGAACTATGCTACCAACGGCTAGAGCTACAGCAGGAAGCTATGGAGACCAAACTCAAATGGCAGCTGCTATCTTAAACAAAGGGAGGGAGCTTCTAGAGCTGTTTATTCAGATATGGTAAAGCTTTCTGCAGAATAAATATAGTGTTCAAGCTTGCAATGTGGCTAATCTTTTGGCATTAAAATGCCAAAATTACTTTCCTTCTCCTTTAAAGGAGAAGGAAAGGCTAATAAAGAGTTAATCTCAAGCTGCAGGCATACTTTCAGTTGTCTCAATAGTGCCCTTAAGTCTCCCCATATTTCACCTGTTCAGAAGATCTGAAGCCAAACAGGAAGAAAAAACGCCGAGCTCTGTAAAGAAAGTTCCCATAATTCCTCACTCCTGCACAGACATGTGGAACATGCTCAGTTAGTAAGACTGATTCAGCTTCCTGCTGATTGGCTCAGATCCACATTCCTAAGGGGGGGGGGGGAGTGAGTTCTTAGCATTCTTGATGGAGGGGGGAGCAGGAAAGAGCAGAGAACAGAAAGCTGCGTGTCTGGCACAGGAATTACAGACATGACTAATCTTTTTTTCAGAGAAGTCAGTGCAGCGTTTCTGTGAGTGCTTATGGCTGTTTTTACATAGACCTTTCTGATAAAGCTTACTTCGTTTTTACCTTTCTCCTTTAAATGGTGATAAATGACCAATTATGAACAGTCTCTGTAAAGCACTGCATAATATGTTGGTGCTTTATAAATAAAGGAAGGTAACTTGCTGAACATTAGTTATTTATGATTGGGTGCAAAGTCAAATGCAGTACCTGTAGTACATGAGAGCCCATGTTGACAGCATGTCTAAATTAATGACTAAATCTGATAATGCTGCCACATGGTTTATAAGGAAATGGGTTTCAGCTAATAGCTGAAACTGGAAAAAATAATAGTATATACTATTAGCCAGAATATTTTTGTATGACAAATTCTTCCTGTACAGAAGGGTGCAAAAGCATTTCCTAGAAATTGAATTTCTGCTAGTTTATGTTGTTCATTTTTTTTTTTATATATATATCTCCCTCTGCTGTCTTAAAATGGGCATGATGGATATTAAACAGTGTATAAGTTTCCCAAAGGTATTTTTTTTTAAAATTTATGTTTGCCAACATCTAGTCTAAAGCTACCAAATATACTCAAGTATAAGCCGAGTTTTTCAGCACTAAAAATGTTCTGAAAGAGTAACCCTTGGGGCTTATACTGGAGTATATGGATGTGCTGACAGGCTTGATGGCCCTTGAAAAATGGAGAGAGCCATAACCTCAGAAAGCAAAATAAAGTACAAACTCTGCCTTATTGATAAAGGGCCTATTGCAAAGTTGGGGCTAAAATTTAAATTATCCTGGAACCTATGCAATGGAGCCGGCTGGAGCACCCAATCGGATTGCTTGGCAATAAATATGCCTCTGGCAAAGCAGTCTTCTTCCTTTTCTGTCCCAGATTAATGTGTGGGGGTAAAGTGGTTGCCCTTTTCATTTGACATTTAATATATAGGTTTAGTGATTTATTTAATTACAAAAAAAACAGTACTAATGATAGGGTGTGTTAAATGCCTACAGTGTATCTGCACAACAAGCCAGAGTCAGTAAGTGGTAAAATAACTTGTTATTTAAAAAAAAAAAAAAAATTTGTACTAAGTCCAGCATCAAGAATTATTTTGCCCTAGTAACTACTATTGTAGTACTGTGGTGGGACTTGTACACTGGGGTCCACTGAGGACACCCCCTCACGTGAACTGATACTGGTACTTGATAATTAGTATGGCAGCTTCCTTAGCCTTCCGAAATTTGCTTTTGTCTGCTGCTGTAGCATTTTTCTTTCCCTAAAGTTATCTATTATTTGTTTATCTGTTATTTATTTGATTATTGAAACTTAGCAGTAGCGGCTGCATTTCCCACCTTAGGCTTATATTCGAGTCAATAGGTTTTCCAGTTTTCTTAAAATTAGGTACCTCTGCTTATACTCGAGTATATATGGTAATTCTTTTGTGAAAGCTGATACCATTGCTAGCCCGTTATAATGTGTTTTGTGAATGCATTTGTTTTTATGTTCTTAACTTGTACAGATCTTTGTCAGCATTGTGGAAAATGGCATGTGCTGCAAAATTAGGAACATGAAGTCATAACTCCTCTAGATATGTTATGTATATTTATATTTGCACCGTCTGCATTTGCTTTGTCATTGAGTCAATATTAATGTAATCCCATTATGTGCATTATTTATATTGGCTGCATAATTTTATTTTTAAAATGTTTTGCTTCTTTTTTTTTTTGGATGGTTTTTTGATTGTGGATACATCTCTAATTGTTTGCAGGCTCTCTGATTGAACAGCTGACCGCAGAGAAATATGAATGCATGGTCTGCTGTGAGGTGGTACGTGTTATGGCCCCGGTGTGGAGCTGTCAGAGCTGCTACCATGTTTTCCACCTTAACTGTATCAAGAAGTGGGCCCGGTCCCCTGCATCACAAGCAGAAGGTAGGCAACCTGTTTCTGGTTACTAAATATATAATGACACTTAAACTGAATAGCAAAGGATTTTGAAGAGAATGTTCCTTTTAACCCCAGCAGAATTTCATATTTTGGTTTCCCTCAGTGCCAGACGTTTTGTAAACATTCTGTGCTCTCTCATTTAAGGGGCATTTACTGAGCTTTCTGAATGTATTTCCACTTTCCAATTACTATTTTTCATGATATAGAGATTTATACTAGAAACTGCGTTCAAGCTTGCAATGTGGCTAATCTATTGGCAGTAAAATGACTTTCCTTCTCCTTTAAAGGAGAAGGAAAGGCTAATAAAGAGTTAATCTCAAGCTGCAGGCATACCTTCAGTTGTTTTAATAGTGCCCTTAAGTCTCCCCATATTTCACCTGTTCAGAAGATCTGAAGCCAAACAGGAAGAAAAAACGCCGAGCTCTGTAAAGAAAGTTCCCATAATTCCTCACTCCTGCACAGACATGCAGACCAAGTGAACATGCTCAGTTAGTAAGACTGAGTCGGCTTCCTGCTGATTGGCTCAGATCCACATTCCTAAGGGGGGTGGAGTGAGTTCTTAGCATTCTTGATGGAGGGGGGAGCCGTTCGAGTAACCGTGTCATTCAACTCCTATATACCAAACAGCAATGCTTTTCTGAATTTAGCAGTTTCCATAAAAAATTATGATTAATATAAAAGCCAAGGGTCCACTGAACAGTTTTATGTCCATTGTGCATAGGAAAAGAAAGTTAGTGCATATAAATTGCCCTGGAGATCACTTCAGCTACTGAAAATTTAACACATTTACTGCATTTTTTGTGGGGGTAAAAACACAAAAAAATAAGTTGATCCCCCAATTTTTGGAAAGTATACATTAGACATCCATGTCTTTCTGCTCCAAACTACAGAGTCGCAGTGCTTTCCCAAATTTGGCGGTTTTGATGAAATACCTGAAAATCTTATCAAACCTTTCACTTTCAAGCACCTTATCTCCCACATAGCATTAGCTACCAGGAAAACATATCCTAAATATGAAAGCCAAGGGTCCACAGAACAGTTTTCCCATAGGATTACTAAAGTATCTGGCATTTAGAGACCGCAAAAGGAAGTCTGTGCATACATATTTCATGGCATATTAATCAGGTGGTGTTTTTTTGGTAGTAGAAATAAATGTGGTAAAAGTGGGAAATTAAGTTGACCCCAGAAAACCTCATATTTTCAGAAAATACATATTCTGCTGAATGTAAAATGGGTAAATATGTCTTTGTATGGCAAAGCAACAAACCGCAAAGCTAAATGTAGCAATTTTTATGTAATTTCTGAAGATTGTCTCAAAGCTTGCATTTTTGCCTTTTCTATATCCTACATTTCATAATGTACCAACGTAAAGCATTGTAAATATGACTGCCTACTAAACAGTTTGATGCCCAATATGCATAGATTTACCAAACTTTGTGGCGTATAGAGGCATCCAAATGAAAATAGTGCATATAAATTTTTACATCTGATGCTCTGAACGCTGCGCTATAAGCTCCCAGTATGTGTATTATGTGCCATAAGCCCCCAAACAGAATGGAGACCCTAGAAAACCATATATTTTCCGAAAGTACACATTATGACAAAATAAAAATGGGTAAATACATATTTCTACTGCAAACAACCAGGCTACAAAGCTATGCTAAACATAATGGTTTTTATGAAATTTATGAAAATCGGCACAAAGCTTGCATTTTACCCCATTATGTACCCCACATTTTGTAACGTATCAACATAAAACATCCAAAAAATGACTGCCAGGGGCCTACTGAACAGTTTGATGCCCAGTATGCATAGATTTACCAAACTATGTGGCGTATAGAGGCACCCAAATCAATATATAGCAGATAGAATTTCCCTGGGCAAAGACGAGTGACAAAGAACAATGCAAAAGTGAGTGTGAGTGCTGTGAATGTGTGAACCCCCCCCCCCCAAAAAAATGTATGTGTTTGTGTAAGTATAAGTTTGTATTAGTGTAATAATTGTGTGTTTGCATGTGTATGTGACACCATACCCCCCAACTGTCCCGCTTTCCGTGGGACTGTCCCGTTTTTAATAGCGCTTCCCGCTGTCCCAGATAGTTCCATGAATGTTCATTCATTGAACTATCTGGGACAGCGAGAGGGTGTACTGTGTATGGGGGGGCACTGTGTATGGGGGGGCATTTTCTATGTGGCGGGTATTGTCTATGGGGGCACTTTTTATGGGGGGTACTGTCTATGGGGGGGTGCTGTCTATGGGGGCACTGTGTATAGGGGGTACTGTCTATGGGGGGGCAAAATTGGTATTTTATATGTAGGAGTTGCTATATTGTTTTCCTTAGGTAGTACAGTATGAGGGTATAGCACATTTTGTGTCTGATCCCACCATTTCAACTATATAAAAGGAGTATTTTTTGATGAAAAAAATATGGGTGTGGTAATTGGGGCATGGCCACAAAAGTGGGTGTGGCCAAAAAGTTGCTGTGCTGCGTGCGTCAAATCTTTTTGTCCTGCTTTTCATTTTTCAAATGTTGGGAGGTATGTGACAATAACCAGGAGGGACCCAGGAACCGGAGGCCGTCTTCAGTCCAGATCTGGTAAGTGGACGCACAGGGGGGAGGCCCCTATGGGGACCCTGGGCGATTGTACCCCAGGGGCCATTCATTCCCTGCCTCTGCTCGTTGTCTAGGGGCTGGGGAATGAGCGGGGAGTGAAGGAGCAGCTTTACATGCCATAGATTCTACAATCTGTGGCACTTAATGGGTTAAAGGGCCATAACATCAAGAAATGAAATCGGTTCAAAATAACTTAAATATAATGTTCACTTTATCCATATTTTATAAAAGTCAGGACTATTTCTAGAAAACAACATTTGAGAGCAAGACATCTGTACCTGTAGTTTAGGGATTTTAGGTTCTTAAAATATGTATTTCTGATGTTCCACTGATCATAGTTGACCAGTTGGTGCTTCTTTTTTAAGCAACATATTAAAAAAATGCTAAACACAGCAGGGCTGATGGAAATACATTGCAATAAAAACTGCTCTACTAAAGTGAATATTTGCATGTTTCTTGGACAGAGGTGAATAGTATGTTGTGTCATATATAGCCGTTTGTTTTAAATGTGAGGCTAGCCTGGGTACATTCCTACAGGCCTTCGGGACCTGCCTGCTGATAGACAAGTTTTGGGAAAAAGTGTCAACATGTACAGTCCACAGAGGGGTGTCTTTTGGGACTGGTGGGGAACATAGTCTCTGGTAAGCACCATTGAACCCTCCTGTGACTTCTCTGTTGTTAAGCTAGCAAAACAGTTATCCTATCCTGGAAATTGCCCTATGCATGCACCTTGAAAAGATGGAAACCTAAGAAATTAAGCTGTCCATCTCTCAAAGCTAACTTATATAAGGGACAGCCTGACCCCCCCTTCAGTCCTTCTTCCTAAATATAATTTATTATATAAGCAAAAAAGTTTGATCTTCTGTTGGTGGCATTAATTGTTCTTGGTAACCCTGTACAGAGTTAAGTATTTGTTCATGTATGAATAATCAGTGCATAGAAGTGGATTGAATAATCAGTGCATTAAAGACAAAACAAATAAAACTTTAAACAATAAACAAGCAGCATTTTTTTTAATCATCTCCACCTAATATGGTTACTAAAAGTACACCCCGTCTAACATAGTCGTAAAAGTAAAAGTAACACTGGACATGGACTCTGGTCTTTTTTCAACCCTATGTAACTATGTAACACTAAAAAAAATTTTAAGTAAAAAAAAATGTATTCTACCCTGCTCCAATAATTGCCCTATCCTTCCCAGTGTTTATTATTTTAAATGCTTTATTAGAAAATACCTTGTAAAATTTTGCATTGGGTCATTTTAAATATGGCAATCCAGAAGATGCAGAATCCGCCATACGACGATCGCCATCTCCTCCTAGCCCGACTCCTTACTGATACAGGCCATATCGCTGTATTTGAAATGACCGGATGCAACATTTTACAAGGTATTTTCTAATAAAGCATTTAAAATAATAAAAGCTGGGAAGGATAGGGCAATTATTGGAGCAGGGTAGAATAGATTTTTTACTTAAAAAATTGTAGTGGAACTTTTCCTTTAAAGGACATGTAAAACCTAAATGTTCCTACCATGTATAATTTACTCTAGGCCCATATCCCCACTCAGCCATCATTTTACTGCATGGATCCCCTTTGTTCACCAGCATGGTCACATTTACTAAAAGAAATAGCAGCTTTCACCTGGTGGCCATTTTACCTCTCACATCATCAGTGACATTTACATCTGCAAACAGTGCACAAATTGGGTTACGTCATTTAAGGAGCAAAGCTACACTTCATATCGCCTATAGCAACCTTTAGCTAGTAGCATTTACTGGCTACCTGTTTAAAAGCAAAAATTTTATTTGTTGCCATGGGTAACTGCTCCAGGGCAAACTTAGGGCATTTTATTACATATGGGTGAAAGTTCATGCAATCTAGAATTCAGGCTTACACAGGCAGAAATTAATTTGGTCCTGCTTGGAACGAGCACCGTAGTGGTTAAGCTGAGCTCAGAAGAGGAGGTTAGAAGAAAAAGTAGGAGCAGACCTCTGGAACAGAGTTTCTAAGGGAACCAGCAATGCCACATTTTCATTGGTGGCTAGACTGTTGTTGGTGTGTTTAGAAATACGAGCTGAGAAGATTCACTGGCTTAGAGTGAAGAGACACAGAGTTACTAGTAGCAGCTACTTTTTCATGGCTATTAAACTACAGAAAATACCTTGTCTTAGACAATACTGACAATTGCCTCTTTTAAAGCGCACATAGAGACAATTAACAGTAAATAAGCAGCATTGTCTGTTTCAGTAGCCATAACAAAGAGCTGCTCTTAGTAGATCTGTGTGTCTTCACCCTTAGCTTGAAAGTGAGCATGCCCAGAGAGGGGGCTAATTGAGTTAGAAGTGGAAAGGTTCAGACTATACACATGCACGCCTGACCTCTCAATTCCTTTAACCCTGGTGCTGCAGAGTAAGGAGGATGGCACCTCCACACAGGTAAATTAAAGGTTGTTCAAAGAGTACATTTTTTATGGAGGGGTTACATGTCCTTTAATGTTAAGGGCAGTCACAGTGAGTGGGTGTTACATAGTGCTCGAGATTGGTTTATGTTGGTCAGAGAGGGAGAGTCCCAAATTTAATAAACATATAAGCACATACTGCAGCCTGTGTGATTTTCCCGGGTGCTCATACTGCTCCTTTTGAAGGTGTCTTCTGACCCATCCAAGCAATGAACATGTTTTCATATTAGCAGGTGGTGCTAGTATATAAAGTCATGTCACACCTCAATATCCAGTGTCCAGATATGGGTAATTTGTGATATATTGGCATCTTTTCAATATAAGCAAAGTTTATCCTTCCCAGAGCTTGCTAGTATTGGTATAATTCATGGCACAGAATTACATGATATGTAGTACATATGAATCCAACTCTGATAATAGCCCAACCAAACATATTCTGACATTTTAACTCTTTTACTGCCAAGCACATATGGCATACGTGCTGGCAGTAAAAGGGCTTAAACGCCAACGACGTGTCTCATACGTCGTTGGCGTTTAAGCGCTGCCCTCTGCAGCGGCGGCATGTGCCTCCCTCTCCCCCAGCGCAGGCCCAAATGAGCAAGGAGCGATCGGGTCTTCAGGAACAGGTAAGGAGTTTTTTTTCTCTTGCATTTACACACTTTTACACACTTATACACACATTTACATACATTTATACACACTTACATACATTTACACACACTTACAGCACACATTTTAGCATTTTTTTATTTTTTTTTTCATTTTTCACACTTTTATACACTTATTTACACTCATATACACACTTACACACTATCACACAACTTTTACACATGTACACACATGTATACACAAACACTTTGGTTTTTTTTTGCTTTGCTTTTTTTTTTTTTTTTTTTCATTTTACCACTTTGTTTTTATTTTCTTTTACCTAAAAACTGTTTATTTTGACAGCGTAACTATTGGATCAGATATTCTGGCCACTAATTACACTGTCATGTAACTTATTTTGTTGTTTCACTGATTTGCACAATTTTTGTGGTTTTATCACATTTTATCCCTATATAAGTGTTCCTGATCTGTTTTTAGCGTAGCTTTGCCAGGTGTAACTTTGGTGTACAAAAATAACTTTACCTATTTTGAATTCATCAGAATGTGTACTTTCCAAAAATATATGGTTTTCTGGGGGTCACTGTATAGTTAGGGGAAGTTTTGGCACATAATACACTGACAGGGGGCTCTGTGTGCAAAAGCTGAGCTGGCAGGCGAGAAATCCTTATGCGCTATTTTCATTTTGGGTTCAGTACATACCGCAGACTTTGGTATATCTATGCATATTGGGCATCAAACTGTTCAGTAGGCCTCTGGTGTTCCTATTTGGGGTGACTTGCCTTTGTACGCAAGAAATTATGTGAGATAAATGCGGCAAATTGCAACATTTTTAGGCGATTTTCTGAAATGTCATAAAAACCAATAACTGTAGGAAAGCTTTGCAGATTGGTACTTTGGTGTAGAAAGGACTCTTTACCCTTGTTGGATTTGTCAGAATGTGTACTTTCCAAAAATATATGGTTTTGTGGGGGATCTGTATAGTTAGGGGAAGTTTTGGCACATAATACACTGACAGGGGGCTCTGTGTGCAAAAGCTGAGCTGGCAGGCGAGAAATCCTTATGCGCTATTTTCATTTAGGGTTCAGTACATACCGCAGACTTTGGTATATCTATGCATATTGGGCATCAAACTGTTCAGTAGACCTCTGGTGTTCCTTTTTGGGGTGATTTGTCTTTATCTGATCTTTATCAAGAAATTGTGAGAGATAAATGCGGCAAATTGCAACATTTTTATGCGATTTTCGAAATGTCATATAAATCTGCAAACTTAGGAAAGCTTTACAGCTTGGTACTTTGTAGCAATAAGAAATATTTACCCATTATAGATTCGGGGGGATGTGTATTTTCCAAAAATATATGGCTTTCTGGGGTGAATGTACTTTTTTTGTAGCATTATCCCACATAAAGGATGTAAATGTGTTGATTTTGCAGGAGCTGAAATGATAGATCATATGGGGGTATGTTCCCATTGGGGCCCCTACATGCCACATACTTAGGTAAACCTATACATATTGGGCATCAAACTGTTCAGTGGACCCCTGGCGTTCAAATTCAGGGTGTTTTATCTTGGTACCTAACACTATGTGGGAGATAAGATGCTGCAAAGTGGAAGCTTTGAGGGGATTTTTGGAAATGTCATCAAAATTGCTAACTTTAGAAAAGCTGTGCGGCTTGGTACTTTGGAGTAGAAAGACATGGGTACCCATTTTAGATTCGGGGGAATGTGTACTTTCCAAAAATATATGACTTTCTGGGGTGAGCGTACTTTTTTGTAGCTTTATCCCACATATAATGATGTAAATGTGTTGATTTTGCATGAGCTGAAATGACAGAAATGACAGTATATATGGGGGTATGTTCACATTGGGGCCCCTACATGCCACATACTTAGGTAAACCTATACATATTGGGCATCAAACTGTTCAGTGGACCCCTGGCGTTCAAATTCAGGGTGTTTTATCTTGGTACCTAATGCTATGTGGGAGATAAGATGCTTCAAAATGGAAGCTTTGAGGGGATTTTTGGAAATGTCATCAAAATTGCTAACTTTAGAAAAGCTGTGCGGCTTGGTACTTTGGAGTAGAAAGACATGGGTACCCATTTTAGATTCGGGGGAATGTGTACTTTCCAAAAATATATGACTTTCTGGGGTGAGCGTACTTTTTTGTAGCTTTATCTCACATATAATGATGTAAATGTGTTGATTTTGCAGGAGCTGAAATGACAGAAATGACAGTATATATGGGGGTATGTTCACATTCGGGCCCCTACATGCCACATACTTAGGTAAACCTATACATATTGGGCATCAAACTGTTCAGTGGACCCCAGGCATTCATATTTAGGGTGTTTTATTTGGTTACTTTATGACCTGTAGGAGATAAGATACTATAGACTAGAAGCTTTGAAGCGATTTTTAAAAAAAATCACAAATTTTGATAAAAACCAATAACTTTAGGAAAGCATTGCGACTTGATAGTTTGGAGTAGACAGACAGTTGTGCCTATTCTGTATTCCCCAGAATCTGTTCTTTCCAAAAATGTACAATTTTCTGGGATAAACCTTCTGTTAGTGGAATTTTGGCCTTGAAATCCAAAGTATGCAGTTTTTTTGGAGCAGTGCTTTGGGAATTTGGTAGTGTACTGCTGGGAGTTTTTGACCTATACAAGTGAGAAATCTCCATAAAACTATATATATTTGGTATTGGCACGTTCAGGAGACATGGGACTTTCCAAATCAGTTGTATATTCGTGCATAAAATAATTTTTGTTTCTAGTATGTGTGATTATATTATGGAAAATTTGTGTTTTTTTTGCATTTTTAGACATTAAGAAGCCTATATCTTGTTACAGAATTGGAATTACACAAAAATTCTACCATATTTTGAAAGCTTAGGTTGTTCTGAAAAAAACGATATATTGTTTTCCTTGGTAAACTAAAAGTCCCCCCAAGGAAAGGCCCCTAAAGTGAAACAGTGCAAAATGTTCAAAAACTGTCTGGCAATACAAGTTCCGCTTTGACCAAAATGGCTGGCAGTAAAAGGGTTAAAGAAACCACCCTTTTTGTTGTTCTCTCTCATAGAATTGAGTTGACTCTTGCACTTAATGCATTAAACAGGACCCCCTGTGCAACCACCATGCTTTGCTGTTCCTTTTGTGTTCTATTTATTGCATATATGCCAGATGCATGCTGAGCCTCATACTATACTTAATCGGGCAGGTATTCTGTGAGAAGAAACAAGGTAATAAGGCCAAATGGTGTTGGTCTTAAATGCAAGCTGGTAAAAAACAAAACAGGATTTTCGTTTTGATTATTTTTAAATTGCGTTGTTATAGTAACATTCGTTGAATTGTCCTGCTGAGTAATTGCTACTGGCAATGGAACAAAATAGGAAGGAAGAATGATTAGCAGGATCATAAGCCCTGTATATGTTTTTCTAACTCTGTAGTAGAGCTGCTGTATTTTTCTCCCCAAACAGGCAAAGCAGTTAGACATTTTAACTATTCTAGTTTTATTACTACTTCTACCTTGCTTTGCATAGTCTGTAAATCTGAGCCTGCCTTGCCTTGCCTTGCCATTGTATTCTTGTATTATGCTGTAGTCTTTCCTGATTTACAACCACTTCAACTTGCTTCAGTCTTTGTCTTTTTACATCTGCTCTATCTTGCACCACTCTTTCTAGATCTTCCTCAATTCTGTCGTGTTCCAGTTTGTTTTAGTAGTTATTTGTTAGGCTAATGGAAATCGCCTCTCCCACAGGTCACAAATTGCCCACAAGTGTCATTGGTAAGTTATGCTGATTTGTTGGAATTTTCCTTTGGTGACCCATGTGCCGTCATTTTTAGGCTAGTGCTACCCAGGGCAGATGATTGGCTTCCTCCTCCTGTATTTTCTGTGCAGGTGGCTTTCCCACCTGCTTCTTAGTGCAAGTGCCCTGACAGCATATTTCAGTGTAATAATGCATACTTCCGCATTTTTGCATTGCTAATTACTCCATATATCTGCACTTAGGTTGTTACCAAGCATGTCTGAGTATCTGCACCTTTCTTGCCTGGCCAGTGTATCCTTGTTTTCTGCTAAAACCTGTCCTGTTTAAATCCACTTCGGCCTTACATCTGCTCTATATTGTTTGTCTGTTCTGTTCCACTCTTTCCAGACCTTCCACTGCTCTGAATTGTTCCATTTTAGTAATGAGTTATATGAAAGAGGTTTTCCTTCATTATTTCTGATAGGCTGGTGAAAATTGTCTCTCCCATAGGTGACAAAGTGCCCGTGTGCTTTCACTTTTAGGCATGTCAGGAGGAGTGATGAAAAGTGCATTGGTTTTTCTCTGCCTGTGTAAAAATTGCCAGCAGAAAAAAACCAATCATAAGCCCTGTTTGCTACTAGCCATAGAGTCATAAATGTTTTACTCTGTTGATCTTCCTTTTTAAGAACTAAAACCATTGTATTCTACACAGCTTATCTGTTATCTGCTATGTAATCATGTGCTTTTTTCCCTATTCACCTGGAATAGTTGCATGTGGCTATACATAAGCTTATTTGTATAAATAGTAGTGTGTTTCAACTAAACACAGTTTTTAGCAACATTATATTTCAATGCACATTATAGCCTTTCATTTTTTTTTGGTATCATTAGTACTGCAAAATCAGATGGGTCCTCCATTTGCTGCTGTAACGGCCTCTACTCTTTTGGGAAGTCTTCATTGGGCGTGTGAACATGTTAAAGGGATTTGCTTTCATTCAGCTACAAATACATAAGGATGGTTGGGCACTGATGTTGGCCTAATCTGAAACTCGTGTTTCATTTAATCGAACAGGTGTGAATTTAGGTTATGGTCAGGGCTTTGGAGCAGGGGAAGCACTGTCCTGCTCAAAGTCGCATTGCTCTATTTGAGGCTTGGCATCGTGCATATTGATGTCAGGCTTGTGTGCTACTGCAGTACATATGGCGGGCACTCACAAATGGGTAAAAGTAAATGCAATCCATGAAGCTTTATTATAGGTAATGCATAATATAGCCTACTTGACATTTAACCATAGGCTGAATGAGCTACTGCTCATGCATTAAAAATCATCTTATTTATGTATTCTTCAATATATATTCCTTTCTGTAAGCCATACCATTTACTCCTGAGTTTTATTTTACAGTCACTTTAGTTAGCAGGGGCAGCTTGTTGGTGCCACACTGTTCATCACTGAGCTCTTCAGTAGGACATATTCTACTGCCAGTGTCTGTTGGTGGTGATAATATTCCTGCGTACTTAACAGAAAACTATACCCCCAAACTGTGTGGGTCCCTATAAAAATATATTGCATAAACAAGCTCATATGTAAAACTCTGCTTCATCTAAAAGCCATTTTCAGAAAAATACTTTTTTTTTTTTTTTTTAGTAGTAGTATGTGCTATTGCAGGGGTAGGGAACCTATGGCTCGGGAGCCAGATGTGGCTCTTTTGATGGCTGCATCTGGCTCGCTGCCAAATCTTTAATAAAAAAAATAACGGGGGGCGTGGCCTGCACTTGGAGGATAGATGACGTGTTCTATGCCTTAGAACACATCTTCTATCCGCCGAGCGCAGGCCACGCCCTTCTCCGCATCGCATCCGGCATCCTTGGCACCCACCCTACCTTGCCCCTGCGCTCGGCGGATAGAACACATGTTCTAAGCCTTAAAACATGTCTTCTATCCGCCGAGCGCAAGCCACGCCCTCCTCTGCATCGCATCCGGCATCCTTGGCACCCACCCTACCTTGCCCCGCAGCCAAACATAATGTATGGCTCTCACGGAATTACATTTTAAAATATGTGGTGTTTATGGCTCTCTCAGCCAAAAAGGTTCCCGACCCCTGTGCTATTGGGTACTCCTAAATAGAAAATTGCCATTTTAAGAATTAAGGGCTGCCTCCTGGAATCATAGGATTTACAGTGCACACAAACAAGCCAAGGCACACATGCATGCTAGGCCACATCAGCCAATTAATGGGCAGAGTTCTCTCTTTTGCTTCCACACCTTCTTCCTGTTACAGTTAAATCTGCAAAATTTCTGGTCATGTGATCTCTGAGGGAGCACACAGCCCATCACTAAATGTGGGATCAAGGGAAATGATGTAAAAAGGGCAATATTTACTGATATATATATATTCCAGTTTGGCGAGATTCTTTAATAGGCCACTTAATATTGTTTGTCAATTCTGGGGTATAGTTTTACTTTAATTATTCACCCTTGTCAGTATTGGTTGGTGAGTGTAATAGATAATTACAGTCATAAGGGGAATATCATGAGATATATCACTTCAAGTCTAAGTTCTAACAGTTGTTATAGTTGTACAGAAGCTACATAATCTAAAAATATAAAATAATTAATCGGACAACCATGTGATGTGTGCCACAGCCCTTAAACTAATTGTTTACTCAGGGTGTCCAGGGTTTTACCCTTGTGCTTATACAGGATATTCACTATTCTCCTGTTCAACATCGTTTTATGTATTTCGAAAGATACTTGTTTGCAAGCAGACTGAGTGACTTTTGCCTTCTGCCTGTGTAGTTGCTTTCATCATTAATTAGTAGAACTGTAAATTGCTTGACAAGGCTCACACTGTTTTCTGTTTAGTTAGTATGGTGCTTTTCCTCCCACACTGTCCATACGTCTCATAGCGTGTATGTCTGATCTCTGTAGAAACAATGGCATGGAGTTTTCATGCATGCAGAGAACCAAGGCCTCTGATTTAACACAAGCATGACTGCAGCTTCTGTAGTTATGATCCTTGGGAAATTGTTAATTATAGGTTTATTCAGATTTGAACTGCTTTGTTTTAATGTCATCCTGTTAAGTGATAAAAACAATATGTACAATATGTTCATGATTTGGAAATCCGTTTCAAGTCTTACCTATTTATGTATATTCTATACTGAACATTTAACTCATTTAAATAGTTATTTGTTCATTACAGACAATGCAAATGCTAATCACTAAGGTGTATTTATCAGTAAAAGCTTCATTAAAACTGAAGTTCTGGGTGTTTCAGGCATTTGTTCCAATATTCAAAACTACTACTTCTTTTCTCCAAAATACTTTTTCCGCTTACGTTAACACCAATGGCCAATAATGATTCACCTTTTCTCTAGCCAAGCTGTTAAAATATAAAAATAGAGTAGTGTTTTAGTAAGCAGAAAGGGAAGTTTAAGAACAAACTTCCTGTTGGTTTGAAAAATGTAAAGTCACTGAATGAAATCTGATTGGCTGTAGTTGGCTCCACCCAGTTTATCTAACCTTGGACCACATTGTTATAGTAAAAACCACTGTGCAAAGTTTGGGAACCCTGGTTTTAATAGTGCCTGAATGGCAGCAATTTAAATATACCCACTGAAAGTCAATGAGTGACATCTGATTGGTGGTTGGTGGCTCCGCCCACTTTTTCCAACTTGAAACTACAGTTATCCAGTGACTAACTCTGCAAAGTTTAAGGACCCTAGGATGAATAGTTAAAGAAAGGCAGCAGTTTAAATTTAAACCAATAAAAGTCAAGAGGTGAATTGTGATCAGCTGTTAGTGGCCCAAACCACTTTTCTTATTTTTGAACTGCAGTCCCTCAGTGACCAACTCTGCAACATTTGTGACTCAGGTATAAAAATTGTGGGACTGACAATTTTATATTTCACCATTGAAAGTAAAAAGGTGAAATTATATTGGCTGTTGGTGGCTTCATCCACTTTTTCTAACTTTGAACTGCATATACCCAGTGACTAAATTTGCAAAGTTTAACAACCCTGGAATTAATACTTACAGTGGATATAAAAAGTCTACACTGGTAAAATGTCAGGTTCCTGTGCTGTACAAAAATGAGACAAAGATAAATCATTTCAGAACTTTTTCCACCTTTAATGTGACCTATAAACTGTACTAGTCAATTGAAAAACAAACTGAAATCTTTTAGGTGGATCGAAGAAATCCAAAAAAACTATAATAATGTGGTTGCATAAGTGTGCACACCCTCTTCTAACTGGGGATGTAGCTGTGTTCAGAATTAAGCAATCGCATTCAAAATCATGTTAAATAGGAGTCAGCATACACCTGCCATCATTTAAAGTGCCTCTGATTAACCCAAATAAAGTTCAGCTGCTCTAGTTGGTCTTTCCTGACAATTTTTTAGTCGCATCCCACAGCAAAAGCCATGGTCCACAGAAAGCTTCCAAAACATCAGAGGGATCTCATTGTTAAAAGATATCAGTCAGGAGAAGGGTACAAAAGAATTTCCAAGGCATTAGATATACCATGGAACACAGTGAAGACAGTCACCATCAAGTGGAGAAAATATGGCACAACAGTGACATTACCAAGAGCTGGACGTCCCTCCAAAATTGATGAAAAGACGAGAAGAAAACTGGTCAGAGAGGCTACCAAGAGGCGTACAGCAACATTAAAGGAGCTGCAGGAATATCTGGCAAGTACTGGCTGCATGGCCACCATCAGAAATCACTGGCCCCTCACAATAAAGTTTTCTGGGCCTCCCCTCCTCCCACACTCCCAATGGCCCCTCCCCCAGTGACCCCTCCCATCAATACAAAGGACATAAAACTTTGGTAGCCAGGGCCCCCTAAAACATTGGTGTCCAGGAGTTACATTTTGCATTGGTGCCAGGGCAGGTACCCCCTAAAACATTGTTAGCCAGCCCAGGGCTCCCCTAAACAGCCAGTGCTCCCCTAAACAGCTTCCCCCCAAAGCATCCTCCAGCTTCCCCCCCAGGGCCCCCCCACAAAGCATCCTCCAGCTTCCCCCCCAGGGCCCCCCCACAAAGCATTCTCCAGCTTCTCCAAGGGCCCCCCCACAAAGCATTCTCCAGCTTCCCCCAGGCCCCCACCCCAAAGCATTCTCCAGCTTCCCCCAGGCCCCCATCCCAAAGCATTCTCCAGCTTCCCCCAGGGCCCCACCCCAAAGCATTCTCCAGCTTCCCCCAGGGCCTGCCTGACTGCTGCCGTGGTGTCCTCCGGTATGTGCCGCAGCTCCCAGCTACTTCTGCGCTTTTATAAGGTTGCGCCCCATGCGTGTGACATCAGCACGCACGGGCGCAACCTTATAAAAGCGGAGAAGTAGCGGCACATAGCGGAGGACGCCGCCGGAGGAAGCAGGGCCCGGACTTGATTAAAGGGGGCCCGAGCTAAGAAAACTTTAGCGCGGCCGGGCCCCCTTTAAAGCTAAAAATGTCCGGGCCCAGGACAATTGTCCCCCCTGATGGCGGCCCTGACTGGCTGTGTGGTACATGTGACAACAATCTCCTGGCTATGGGGTAGAGTGGCAAGACGAAAGCCTTTTCTTACGAAGAAAAACCTCCAAGCCAGGCTACATTTTTCAAAAACACGTCTGAAGTCTCCCAAAAGCATGTGGGAAAAGGTGTTATGGTCTGATGAAACCAAGGTTGAACTTTTTGGCCATAATTCCAAAAAATATGTTTGGCGCAAAAACAATACTGCACATCACCAAAAGAACACCATACCCACAGTGAAGCATGGTGGTGGCAGCATCATGCTTTGGGGCTGTTTTTCTTCAGCTGGAACTGGGGCCTTAGTTAAAATAGAGGGAATTATGAACAGTTTCAAATACCAGTCAGTATTGGCACAAAACCTTCAGGCTTCTGCTAGAAAGCTGAACATGAGGAGGAACTTCATCTTTCAGCATGACAACGACCCAAAGCATACATCCAAATCAACAAAGGAATGGCTTCACTGGAAGAAGATTAAAGTTTTGGAATGGCCCAGCCAGAGCCCAGACCTGAATCCGATTGAAAATCTGTGGGTGATCTGAAGAGGGCTGTGCACAGGAGATGCCTTCGCAATCTGACAGATTTGGAGTGTTTCTGCAAAGAAAATCTTGCAAAGTCAAAATGTGCCATGCTGATAGCCTCATACCCAAAAAGACTGAGTGCTGTAATAAAATCAAAAGTTTCTTCAACAAAGTATTAGCTTAAGGGTGTGCACACTTATGCAACCACATTATTTTAGTTTTTTGGTTTTCTTCCCTCCACCTAAAAGATTTCAGTTTGTTTTTCAATTCAGTTTATAGGTCACATTAAAGGTGGAAAAAGTTCTGAAATGATTTATCTTTGTCTCATTTTTGTACAGCACAGGAACCTGACATTTTACCAGGGGTGTAAATAATGGCATCAGTTTATATATAAACCAATGAAATTTAATGGGTGGAAATGGATTGGCTGTTGGTGGCTCTACCAACTTTTTCTAATCTTTAACCTTCGCCCCCCAGTGACGAAAAGTTGAAAAACTGGTGTTAAACGCGTGAGAATGCCAAAACTTTAAATTTCCCCATTAAAATCATTAAAATAAATCTGGTTGGCTGTCTCTGGCTACACCACTTTTTTAAACCTTGAATTATTGTCTTCCAGTGACTAACTCTGCAAAGTTTGGGGACCCTGGCGTAAATAGTATAAGAATGGCAGCATTTTATATTTAAAGGGGATCAATAGAAAATCAAAATCTTCAGTTTGAAATTGTTATAAAGAATAAGGCATTTTTCTAAATATGTTGCTTTATTTTAGTTTTTTTTTTTTTTTTTTGCACCATTTAAATGATATTGCATTAGTTTTTGCTGCTTCCACTCTCCCCCTTCACTTTCCTACCTTGCTTCTGCCAAATTCCTCATCACCGACTTCAGGAGATGAAAGACTTTAGCCAATAGAGCAGGCATCCCTAACCTGTCTTACTCATGAGCCACACTCAAATGTAAAAAGACTTGTGGAGCAACAATAGCATCATAAAAGCTCATTGAGGTACCAAATAAAGCTAAGATTGGCTATTAGGTAACCTCTGTGCACACTATCAGCTTACAGGAGGCTTTATTTTGTAGTAAATCTTGTTTTTATTACACCAAAACTTGCCACCAAGTCAGGAATTCGTGCATGCAAGAAAAAAACATCTCTTCCCCCCCCCGCCGCACCGTGCCGACACAAGCGTGGGCATTTGACACTTTTACTGCCAGCCATTTTGGTCAAAGCGGAACGTGCATTGCCAGACAGTTTGAACATTTTGCACTATTTCAATTTAGGGGCCTTTCCTTGGGGGGGGGGGGGGGGGGGGGACTTTTAGTTTACCAAGGAAAACTATATATTTTTCCAGGACAACCTAAGCTTTCAAAATATGGCACAATATTTGTTTAATTCCAATTCTGTAACAAGATATGGGCTTCTAAATGTCTAAAAAATTAAAAAAATCATATTTTCCATAATATAAACACATATACCACAAACGAATGCACAAACATACAACTGATTTGGAAAGTACTATGTCTTCTGATCGTGCCAATACCAAACATATATAGTTTTATGGAGAATTCTCACTTATATAGGTCACCACAGAAAACGATATATTTTTGGATAGTACACATTTCCCCGAATCTAAAATGGGTACCCATGTCTTTCTACTCCAAAGAACCAAGCCGCAAAGCTTTCCTAAATTTGCCGATTTTGATGACATTTCCAAAAAGCCCCTCAAAGCTTCCACTTTGCAGCATAGTAGCTCCCACATAGCATTAGGTACCAAGGTAAAACACCCTAAATTTGAACACCAGGGGTCCAGTGAACCGTTTGATACACAATATGTATAGGTTTACCTAAGTATGTGGCATGTAGGGGTCCCAGTGTGAACATACTCCATGCAATCTATCATTTCTGTCATTTCAGTTCCTGCAAAATCAACACATTTACATCATTTTATATGGGATAAAGCTACAAAAAAAGTACGCTCACAACAGAAAGCCATATATTTTTGGAAAGTACATATTTCCCCAAATCTAAAATGGGTACCCATGTCTTTCTGCTCCAGCTATCATTTCTGTCATGACTTTTCTGAAAAACACCTAAAAATGTTGCAATTTGCCACATTTACCTTACAACATTTCTTACATACAATGACACATCACCCTAAATATGAATGCCAGAGATCTAATTAACAGTTTGATGACGAATATGCAAAGATAGGTGGTGTACAGAGGCATCCAAATGAAAATGGTGCATATGAATTTTCTCATCTGTCAACTCAGTTTCTGCAAAATAAGCCCAATGTGTATTATGTGCTGAAAGACCCCCTAACTATACAGAAAAATCCAGAAACCCATATATTTTTTGGAAAGTACACATTCTAACAAATCCAACATGGGTAAAGAGCCTTTCTACACCAAAGTACCAATCTGCAAAGCTTTCCTAAAATTAGTGGTTTTTATGACATTTCAGAAAATCGCCTAAATATGTTGCAATTTGCCGCTTTTATCTCAGTTTCTTGCATATAAAGGCAAATCACCCCATATAGGAACACCAGAGGTCTACTGGACAGTTTAATGCCCAATATGCATAGATATACCAAAGTCTGTGGTGTGTACTGACCCTAAAATGAAAATAGCACATAAGGATTTGTCGTCTGCCAACTTGGCTTTTGCACACAGAGCCCCCTGACAGCATATTATGTGCTGTAACACCCCTTAACTATACAGAGGCTCCTAGAAAACCATATATTTTTGGAAAGTACACATTCTGATGAGTTCAAAATAGGTAAAGTTATTTTTCTACACCAAAGTTACACATAGCAAAGCGAAGCTAAAAAACAGATCAGGAACACAAAAATTGTGCAAATTAGTGAAACAGCAAAATAAGTCAGGACCGACATGACAGCCCCCTGGCTCGTTGCCCAGGGGGCTGTCATCGCTCAGAACTCTCTGCAGAAGTGGCACATGCCGCCTCTTCAGAGAGAAACCTAGATCATGACATACGTGTTTGGCAGCAGAAAGGTTAAACTCCCATACGGACCAGTGGGGAGA
Source organism: Xenopus tropicalis (assembly GCF_000004195.4). Taxonomy (NCBI): domain Eukaryota; kingdom Metazoa; phylum Chordata; class Amphibia; order Anura; family Pipidae; genus Xenopus; species Xenopus tropicalis. The sequence goes on along the minus strand of NC_030682.2, from coordinate 76,120,028 downwards.
AGTCCCCATTGCTCCGTATGGGAGCAAAATGTAAAAATTTCGTTGCGGCGGGCGGCCTGCCGCCCCTAAATTTGTGCCGCCGTAGGCCCGGGCCTTTGTGGCCTCACCACAAATCTGGGCCTTGTCCCATCTCACACGTGGAGGCGCAAACGTGCGTGCACACACCCCCAACTATGCCACAGCACAAATATTTTTTTTGTTGCCCAGCTCCCACTGTGCGTCCGCAAGTGAGATGGGACAGTTCAAGAAGGGAGCCCTTTAATTACAGGACAAGCCAGCCTTCCAGCCCTGCACAGTAAAGAGGCATCCAACAATGTTGCTGTTTCATTCAGGGAGACCCCATGATTATGTCATTCAAGTTTGGGGAGTGTAACTTCAAAGATGTAAGTGTGGCAGCAGTCTTCCCTGTAAAAGTAAAAGGAAAAATTGGGGAGTACAGAGCAGCGCCACAAAAAGATGGGGAACAGGATCGCTTAGAAAAGCACAAGCAATCTGCTTCGCTATAGGACAAAGAAGTGTAGAGAGTCTGGGTGTTGTACCCCTAAAACTATAGGAGGAGTAGCATTTAGAAAATAGGGGATGCCAAGAAAAAGATAAAGAAGATTAAGAAGCGGAAGAATACCGTATATACTTGAGTAAGCCAAGTTTTTCAGCGCCAAAAATGTGCTGAAAAAGTAACCCTCGGCTTATATTTGAGTATATGGATTTAAAGATTAAACTCTCTGGCATTCCTTGCGTGCACCCCGGGGGGATGAGCAGTGAGGCAGGTACCGTGTCGGACACATGGGTACAGGACTTGCCTGTGGGGGATGCAGAGGCTGCTGGCGGCTCGGTGTGCTGGGGGGACCGGAGACCCTCACATCTCTCCGGGCCGTGCGGGAATGAGAGCCGGTGAGATCCCTCTGGGTGCTGAGGGGTTTGGGAATGGCACTGTGGGAAGTGGGCTCTCTAGGAACGCGAAAGGGCTCTGGCTATTATGACCCCCCCTAGTTCCAGGGCTTATCCCTAGATGTGCACTAATGGGTTGCTGGCACTCATACCCCTCAGTGTTATTGGCTGTGCGCATTATTGCGCTGTTACTGTGCGGGGCCCTCCATCTGCTCAGCGCCCCCCCCCCCCCCCCCCCCGGTAGGACAGAGCTTCATGCATAATTTATGAGCAGTAGCTATAGTGGAGTTAATGAAGCAATCTCTGGCACCTAACAGGTAATTTGGAATGCGTTGCTGAGTCAGATACATGGGAAATTGGTGCAATCGATCATATTCTACATAAACTGTATAACGTCTTATAGCACAAAATAAGAAAATTAAGTGGATTAGCTGCACCTGCCTTCCATGATTGATACGATGGGAGTGCACACAGGGGAGCACACACAGCAGGATGGCAAGTACTTGATACTTAGTATGGCAGATTCCTTAGCCTTCCCAAACTTGCTTTTGTCTGCTGCTGTTACATTTTTCTTTCCCTGAAGTTATCAGCAGTGCTGTAACTCTTCAATGCAGGAGGGTCAATGGGTCCTCCATCCACCTTTCCCTAATCACCTTTCCCTAATCTGCAGCTGCCAGCATGATATATTTATGAAGAGTTCACAGGGGTGTCCTTTTATTATTTATTTGATTATTGAAACTTAGCAGTAGCGGCTCCATTTCTCACCCTAGGCTTATACTCGAGTCAATAAGTTTTTCCAGTTTCTTAGGTAAAATTAGGAACCTCGGCCTATATTTGGATCGGCTTATACTCGAGTATATACGGTAAGCTGAAGTCGAAGAACAGTATGTTGGGTTTTTCAAACCAACATAATTATATTAAACTTACTGTACCAGCCCAGAAGGTTGAGCCAAACCTTCAAAGTTGCCTGCAGGAGTTGGGCTTCTTGTACCTATATATCAGTACGCACATTATGCTCAGGGCTGCTGTGGAGAAACAAACTTAATGGTCAGTGGAAAATGTCAAGAACAAAATAAGGTTAGTTTGTCACAGAAGCTGATCCATGTATGCTGTAAATTATTATTTTTGTTCTGTATCTTAAATTCTCTTTTGTGTATGCACTGTATACTGAGTCATCCATAACATAGACAACTGAAACCAGGCCAGAACACATGCTGTGACTGAATCAGAAGATGATAGGGAACTACCGGTGCAGCTTGTGAGACACATAAGACACAAATTTTCATTGCTTATGAGCTGTGGCCTCTTGGGCTGGTATAGAAGGCCAACCCATATTGTGTAGCATTTCTCACCTTATTTTTTGTTAATCTTTACTTTTCCTTTAAACAGTATGTACCAAAGCAATTATCACTAGTCCACTTCTGTATTCAGGATAATGTCCCTCTGGCATGATGCTGAGCCTTCTATAAGCAGCAAGACCTGATTTGTTCTTTTAAGTCACAGAACTGGGCTGTCTTGATGCTGTGGTATGAACTGTTTATTAGTAACATTTGACATGTTCTCTATAAGGCTGTTCCACCATCTGGTATGAAGCTAACATGTGAAAATGCATATGACGATTTTTCTCCTGTCTCTAAGTTACATAAGCATAGCAAAGATGTTCAAAATAGATTCAGTATCTTTAGGTATATTTGAATTTTACATTGCACATTGTTAGCAGTGTATGTTGTACTGCATACTAAAACTGCTAAAAATGTTCAAATCTTAATATAGAAACATGCCGTTTTTCTCAACAACTAGTCTCTCCTAGTTGTTAAAAGCCAAAGAACAAGCATGTGGGCAAATGTGTTCTAAAAACACACATGCAAATGGGATAGACTGCGGACAAAAATGTAATCTATAAAGGCTGGAGGGACCAGATGTCTAACATAATAGCCAGAACTCTACTTTCTGCCTTCGGCTATTTAACCTCTTAGTTAAATGCAAACTAACTGAACAGTTATGTCCCATATGGCCCTCCCTCAAGTCACTGATTGGTTACTGACTGCTAACAGCATGGAGGGTTATAAAGGAGGAAGCAGTGTTCTGGCCATTATGTTAGACATCTGCCCATGCCAGCCATTATAGATTACATTTTTTGTCTAGCTAACTATATTGAATATATTTTTTTATTTTGTGCAGTCTATCTGTTTTGGCCATTTTCATTTTTACACTGAACTGCTCCTTTAACCCTTTTACTGCCAGTCGTTTTAGGCAAAGCAGAACTTGTATTGCCAGACAGTTTTTGAACATTTTGAACATTTTTCATTTTAGGGGCCTTTCCTTGGGGGGTACTTTTAGTTTACCCAGGAAAACTATATATTGTTTTATTCATGACAACCTAAGCTTTCAAAATATGGTGGAATTTTTGTGTAATTCTAATTCTGTAACCAGATATAGGCTTCTAAATGTCTAAAAAATGAAAAATTAAAAAAATATTTTCCATAATATAAACACATACACCAGAAACAAAAATTACTTCATGCATGAAAATACAACTGATTTGGAAAGTCTCATGTCTCCTGAACATGGCAATACCAAATATATATAGTTTTATGGAGATTTCTCAGTTGTATAGGTCAAAACTCCCAGCATTACGCTACCAAATTTCCAAAGCACTGCTCCAGAAAGCTGCATACAAAAATTCCACACAGAAGGTTTATCCCAGAAAATTACACATTTTTAGAAAGAACAGATTCTGGGGAATCCAGAATAGGTAGAACTGCCTGTCTACTCCAAACTACCAAGTTGCAATGCTTTCCCAAAGTTATTGGTTTTTATCAAAATTTGTGAAATTCGCTTCAAAGCTTCCAGTCTGTAGTATCTCCTACAGGTCATAAAGTAACCAGATAAAACACCCTAAATATGAACGCCAGGGGTCCAGTGAACAGTTTGATGCCCAATATGCATAGGTTTACCTAAATATGTGGCATGTAAGGGCCCCAATGTGAACATACCCCATATCATCTGTCATTTCAGCTTCTGCAAAATCAACACATTTACATCATTTTGTGTGGGATAATGCTACAAAAAAGTATGCTCACCCAGAAAGCCATATATTTTTGGAAAGTACACATTACCCCGAATCTAAAATGGGTACTCATTTCTTAATACTCCAAAGTAGCAACCTGCAATTCTTTCCAAATTTGGCAATTTTGATAATATTTCCAAAAATCCACTCAAAGCTTCAAGTTTGCAGCATCTTATGTCCCATGTATCATTAGGTACAAAGAAAAACACCCTGAATTTGAACGCCAGGGGTCCACTGAACAGTTTGATGCCCAATATTCATAGATTTACCAAACTATCTGGTCTACAGAGAAACCTAAATTGAAATACAGCAGACAAAATGTCCATGAGCAAAGACAAGTAACAAAGAACGTGTGAATGTGAAATGCAATAAAATTGCTAAAATCCCCCAAAAAAACCTAAAATCATTTTTTAGTGATATCTGCTGTCAGAATCAGTTTGGGTATTCTGCCTTGGGCAAATTAGTTTTACAGACAAAATCAAGCAAACAACAACTATGCATAACTAAAATGCAATAAATGGCTAAAAATGTACCAAAATCACAGAAAATGTAAAAAAAACACCAAAATAATACACAAAAGGTATTGTGCAGTGCAGTTAGCGAATTCGCTATTTGCAATGGCAATAAAACATTTTTTTCAGGCAAGAAAAAAAACAATGCGATAAAGAAATTACAAAGTACATAAGTGTGTGTGTTTACACTTTTCAAAATGTGTTTTGTGTGCATGTGTGCGAGTGTGCAGGTAAGTGTAAGTGCTGTGAATGTGTGAAACCGCCCAACCCCCCCCAAAAAAGTGTGTGTATAAGTGTTTGTGTGTGTATGTGGCACTTATCTGGGGTCAAGAAACTGGAGATCGCAGGTGGGAGACGGGAGAGAGGCAGGGACAGCAGCTGCAGTGAAGGATCCGGTGAGTGGGCGGTGCAGGAAGAGAGGGGGGTGTAGATGGGGAGCGGAGGAAGGGAGAGGGAAATCAGGAAAGCCAGACATGTAGATAAAGAAAACGCAGCTCCTACATGCTTAGCACTTAATGTCTTTTTATGCCAGCACGTAGGAGCTACGTGGTTGGCAGTGAAAGGGTTGAAGGCATTAACAGAATTCTCCATCACAACATAACTCAGAAGGGCATTCTACAACCTCACTGTCCTCACAGTGAAAAACCACCTGTACTGCTTCAAATTAAGGTTTTGTTCCTCTAATCTAAAGGGGTGGCCTCTGGTGCACTGATCCTTCTTATCTCTAATGTAAAGAGTAATCATGTCATCTCGCAAGTGCCTTTTTTTCCAGAGAAAACCCCCAACCTTTACAGTCTAACATTGTAGTTTCAATCTCCCATCCCCTTTACCAGTTTAGTTGCATGTCTTTGCATTCTGTTTAGCTCATTAATATCCTTCTTAAGGACTGGAGCCCAAAACTGCACTGCATGCTCAAGGTGAGGCCTTACCAGAGACCAAAAAGATGCAAAATGACGTTTTCATCCCTTGAGTCAGTCTTTTTTTTTTTTCTTTTTTTTGCAAGACAACATATGAATAAAAAGGTGGGTTTTAAGTAGCCGTTTGAAATGCTGAAGGATCTTGAGATGGGGAAGAGCTTTCCAGAGAATGGATGTAGCATGTAAAAATCATGAATGCAAGAGTAAAAGGAAGTAATAAGTGAGAAGAAGATAAGGTGGCAGAGCAAAGGTTATGTCTGGGGGTGTACTTGTTAATTAGGGTGGTTATATATAGTGGTGCTTCATTGAAGAATGCTTTTTTAGCTAATTTCTGCATTAATATACATTATCTGTGTGATATTCTACATGGTTACTAAGTAAAAAAATAACTGACCCCTTTCTTTTTTGGCACAATAGATGGAAATAGCGGATGGCGATGTCCTGCATGTCAGAATGTCTCCTCTCGTGCCCCTAATAGCTATACCTGCTTTTGCAGTAAGTTTTATTCTCAGTATTTTAGCAGTGGGCTTTTTTTACTTTTGTTTATCATTTTATATTCTCCTTCTAGCAACCAAGCTTATTGGTGTTTTTTTATTTATTAGCGCAAGATGCTAAATATTAGACTTGTTAAATGCATTATCTTTGTTATCAGGCAAAGTGAACAACCCTGAATGGAACAGAAACGAGATTCCCCACAGCTGTGGTGAGCTCTGTGGGAAGAAGCGCTCAGGCCTGGATTGTCCTCACCTCTGCAATATGTAATTTTTATTTATTTATTGGTTATCTTAACATTAGCTTCAGGTTTCAAAAGTTATATTGAGCTCTCATTATCCAAACACTGCATCCAAGTAAAAACTTAGCTGGATATGGCATTTAAGCAAATTTAAGAGAAACTATTTATTTTATATTGTGCTGCAGTTGCTGTGCTTTTAGCATCTTCTATATTTATGTACATATTTTGGGGGGCACAGATGAAGGAAATGCAGCTATAGGATTTAATTGATTGTAACAATCCAAGTTTAAATTTATGTTCATAAGATAACTGTTGAACACAGCTATTGTTATCTTTTGGCAGAACTTTTCCTATTAAAAATATTGTATCACGGCTGCTGTTAACTTTCTAAAGGGCAGTGCTGTATTTTGGTTCGTTGGCACTCTAGGCACTGGACCAAAGTTTGGCCTGTTGCGCATTATGTAATTTTCATCTGTATATGCAGCATGTACGGTGGCAAAGGCATCTAGCCACCCCCTATCCCCTCTCCTCCACTGCTGGATTTACTGGGGAAGTATCCAGCAGTGGCCACAACCCTGCCGCCCTAAGCACAGGCCCTAGAGTGCCTATGTGGTAAATACGACCCTGCTAAGAGGACTGTGGTGTTCAAAGTGTGCCACTTCTCTTTAATTTCAAAATTAATAAAACATTGCTTTGGTTTTGAAACTAAGGGTACATTTATCAATATTGCTATTGCTAGTAAAGTTATATTGCTACAATTTGAAAATCATAGAAAGTATTATTATTCCCTATGTAACACCAGCATATTTTGCAGCATGGGAGATTACTATCTAAGGTCCCTTTCAAATTTACACACACGCACACGCACTTGGTGAAGGCAAACAGAACCCTGTCTGGAATCGAATCAATGTCCCCAGCGCTACAAGCACTCACTATTGTGCCACCCGTTTTAAAAAATAAGAGTACTATATACATATATATCACTATAAAGGTTACCCAGCTACAGAACTCTAATTTTTTATTTTTATTTTTTAAAGTCTCTGTCACCCTGGACCATGCCCATCGTGCCCAGCATTTGTGACAAAATCTTGTCAGTGTGGAAAAACAAGGTAAGAGCATTGGTTTTAATGTCATATGTTAAAAAAAAAAAAAGTAAGAATTTTCTGTGATAATGGGAATTCTACTATTGTCTTTAACACTCTACCAACTCTGCAACAATCGGCATTGCAATAGGAAGGCATGCAAGGTAATTTTAACCTTTTCTGAGCTGTATAAGGTTTGATTTTGCTTTGTTCTTGTTTTTGTAGTTTGTTAGATTTAACGATCGTGTACAGAGGGTGGTTGTTAATGGTACATCCTCTACTTGTAATAAGGTTCTCAGTGGGGTCCCTCAGGGTTCTGTACTGGGTCCACTTTTGTTTAACTTGTTCATAAATGACTTAGGGGTGGGTATTACAAGCAATGTATCAGTATTTGCAGATGACACAAAACTCTGCAGACCAGTCAATTCTATCCAGGATGTGGCATCCTTGCAGCAGGATCTTGACCAACTGGCAATCTGGGCGGCTAAGTGGCAGATGAGATTTAATGTGGATAAATGTAAGGTCATGCACCTGGGATGTAAAAATATGCAAGCCACTTATACCCTTAATGGGACTGCACTAGGTAAATCCATAATGAAGAAGGACCTTGGAGTCCTTGTAGATAATAAACTTGGCTGTAGCAAGCAATGCCAGGCAGCAGCTGCAAGGGAAAACAAGGTTTTGAGCTGTATTAAAAGGGATATAGATTCACGGGAGGAGGGGATTATTCTTCCCCTTTACAGAGCACTGGTAAGGCCCAATCTAGAATATGCTGTTCAGTTTTGGTCTCCAGTGCTTAAACGGGACATTATTGAATTAGAGAGGGTCTAGAGAAGAGCAACTAAGCTGGTAAAGGGTATGGAAAGTCTCAGTTATGAAGAAAGACTGGGCAAGTTGGGTTTGATTACACTGGAGAAGAGGCACTTAAAGGGGAACTGTCGCCCAGGCATACAAAGCTGTAAATTAAAATTCCTTTTCATATTAAACATGAAACCCAAAGTCATTTTTTTTATTAACACACCCATATCCATTATAAAGGTATTAAAAAATACCTTTATAAATCCCAGCTGTCAATCATATATTGTCTGCCCGGGGCAGACATTTACTTTCACTTTCTATTCAGCACTCGCTTTTTCCCTCCCTCCTCGCCATCTAATGGTGTAGCCAGTGCATGGACATGGGCATCGGGTCCCCCATTCATGAGATTTTGGGGTGATACAAAGTTTTTCTTACTAACAAAATGGCACCTTCCTGCTTATTGTAATTGTGTAATTCCAAGACTGTAGAAGACAATATTTATATTACTTACATAGTGTAAGTGAAGTTAATTTTGCTTGACAAACACAATAGAAAAGAATTAGAAATGATTTCATAGGGTGACAGGTCCCCTTTAAGAGGCCACATGATAACTATGTATAAATATATAAGGGGATCATATAATAACCTTTCTAATGTTTTATTTAGCAGTAGGTCCTTCCAACGGACACGAGGGCACCCACTCCGTTTAGAAGAGGTTCCATTTAAATATTCGGAAAGGTTTTTTTTACTGTGAGAGCTGTGAAGTTGTGGAATTCCCTCCCCAAATCAGTCGTGCTGGCTGATACATTATATAGCTTTAAGGAGGGGCTGGATAGATTCTTAGCAAGTGAGGGAATACAGGATTATGGGAAATGGCTTAGTACAAGTTGATCCAGGGACTGGTCCGATTGCCATCTTGGAGTCAGGAAGGAATTTTTCCCCCTATGCGGCAAAATAGAGAGGCTTCAGATGGGGTTTTTTGCCTTCCTCTGGATCAACTAGAAGTTAGGCAAGTATATATAGGCATTATTGTTGAACGTGATGGATGGATGTCTTTTTTCAACCTAATTTACTATGTTATTTATTTTGTAATTTTCCATGAACAAGGGGGTGGGGGTAGGGTACAGAAGAGAAAGGGTAGGTGAGGGTAGGTGAGGGTGGGGGGGGGGGGGACTTTGTATTACAGCCTTCAGGTTCAAACTTAAAAAACAGCAAGTCATTGCTATAAATCATAACCAAGGTTTCAAGTGTATATGATTTCCATAGTATACATACAAGTGTGTATAAACAGTTTTGTTGTGTTCTGCTAGTGGTAACATTTTGTTATCTTTGATATTCTGGTTACTCTGTTGTCAAAACACTCCCAACTGGAAAATGAGCCGAGTTCCATACTAGAAATAAAATTTGGATTATACATCAGGGTTTACCCCTTTAAGTGCCAGCCGAATTCGTCATTTCGGTTCCCCCCAGTGCCAGACGTTTTTTAAGCATTTTGTACTCATTCACTTTAACAATGTTTTTTGGTAGGAAAACCTCCATGAAACTAGGGAAATTATATATTGTTTTTTTTGTCACTAATTGGGCTTCGACATACATACCAAATTTTATAACTTTTCTGGAGATATGATGTGTATTTTGGGTGAAATATGTAAAAAAAAAAAAAATTATGATAAATTTCTGTATATTTTGAGGTTTTTTTCCATAAAAAAGTTAATTTTACACACTTTTTTTTGTCGTTTGTAAAAGCCCTGATACTCCCAAGTCCAACGATACCAAATATGTGGTGGTACCCCACAGTTCCTGTCCAGAAGTAACCCCCAAACTAAAGCAATACTTAGTACAATATCACACCAGAACAAAGCAGAAAAGCGCTTGTAACAGTTGATGCAGCATAACTTACATGTAAATCTAAAATATCCCCTCATGTTCGGTATCTTTAGAAACTACAGACCTTCAGGTTTCTAGGTGCAATGTAGTTTTCTCTCAAAAGCCAAATACTTTTTGTCAGTGCATTGTGCAATTTGGAGCTTTTTTTGACATATTTTTTTTTTTTTCTAAAACGTAAACTTGGACGCATGATCAAATGTGGATTTGACAAAAAAAAATCTCATAAAAATTTTCTAACAAAGGCAAATTTGAAAGACAAACTTCTCCTGAATAAAATGATGCCCCATATGTATGGGTGCACATAGAGACATGGGCACCAAACACTCCAAAGCAGGGGCAATGCATAAAGGCAATTACAGCTAAAAATTTGGGGGCTGCGCTCTATGTGCACTACCTGCAGTTTTTCAGTGTTAACCCCCCCTACCTGTGGAATAACCCCCTCAATCTATATATTTACGAAAAGTGCACACCTTCAGCTATTCAGAGACACCACTCTTCTCTTTCTACATGGAAAATTGTGGCCGCAGTCCCTTGCAGAAGTCAGCGCTTTGGTCAGAAATCAAGGAAAAACCAGATACAAACCTAGATTTTGGTCAGAAATCAAGGAAAAACCAGATAAAAAACCTAGATTTCTCCCCAAAATCTCCATGGCAACTACCAAAAACTTACTAAACATCAATCTGCAAGTTCCCCTGAATAAAACGATACCCCATGTATGGGTGCACATAAAGACGTGGCCACCAAATGCCCCCAAACAGGGGCAATACATAAGGGGGGGCTGTGCTCTATGTGCTCTACCTGCAGTTATATAGTCTAAACACCCCCATACCTGTGAAATAACCCCCGCAAACTATATATTTCCAAAAAGTGCACACCTTCAGCTATTCAGAGACACCACTCTTCTCTTTCTACATGAAAAATTGTGGCCGCAGTCCCTTGCAGAAGTCAGCGCTTTGGTCAGAAATCAAGGAAAAACCAGATACAAACCTAGATTTCTCCCCAAAATCTCCATGGCAACTACCAAAAACTTACTAACCATCAATCTGCAAGTTCCCCTGAATAAAACGATACCCCATATGTATGGGTGCACATAAAGACGTGGCCACCAAATGCCCCAAAACAGGGGCAATGCATAAGGGCAATTTCAGTTGAAATTTTGGGGGCTGCGCTCTATGTGCACTACCTGCAGTTTTTCAGTGTTAACCCCCCCTACCTGTGGAATAACCCCCACAATCTATATATTTACGAAAAGTGCACACCTTCAGCTATTCAGAGACACCACTCTTCTCTTTCTACATGGAAAATTGTGGCTGCAGTCCCTTGCAGAAGTCAGCGCTTTGGTCAGAAATCAAGGAAAAACCAGATACAAACCTAGATTTTGGTCAGAAATCAAGGAAAAACCAGATAAAAAAACCTAGATTTCTCCCCAAAATCTCCATGGCAACTACCAAAAACTTACTAAACCTCAATTTGCAAGTTCCCCTGAATAAAACGATACCCCATATGTATGGGTGCACATAAAGACGTGGCCACCAAATGCCCCCAAACAGGGGCAATGCATAAGGGTGGGCTGTGCTCTACCTGCAGTTATTTAGTCTAAACACCCCCATACCTGTGAAATAACCCCCGCAAACTATATATTACCAAAAAGTGCACACCTTCAGCTATTCAGAGACACCACTCTTCTCTTTCTACATGGAAAATTGTGGCCGCAGTCCCTTGCAGAAGTCAGCGCTTTGGTCAGAAATCAAGGAAAAACCAGATACAAACCTAGATTTTGGTCAGAAATCAAGGAAAAACCAGATACAAACCTAGATTTCTCCCCAAAATCTCCATGGCAACTACCAAAAACTTACTAAACCTCAATTTGCAAGTTCCCCTGAATAAAACGATACCCCATATGTATGGGTGCACATAAAGACGTGGCCACCAAATGCCCCCAAACAGGGGCAATGCATAAGGGGGGGCTGTGCTCTATGTGCTCTACCTGCAGTTATTTAGTCTAAACACCCCCATACCTGTGAAATAACCCCCACAATCAATATATTTACGAAAAGTGCACACCTTCAGCTATTCAGAGACACCACTCTTCTCTTTCTACATGGAAAATTGTGGCCGCAGTCCCTTGCAGGCGTAGGGCTGAATTTTCGGCAAGCGTTTTTCCACTTGCTGAAAAAATCAGCCCTACGCCATGTGTGGCATCAGCCTAACCCTTGGCAATAGAAACTACCAGAACAATCTTAGCCTTTCTAGAACAACTGAAATCAAATTAAGTTAAAATGGAATAAAACCACTAAAAGCAATCAAAGAACAATAATTGCAATGAAATCGGTGGTCAGAGCCCTGGATCCACCAATGTCACTGCAAAAGCAACCTTTTTGGGGGCACTAAACACACAATAAAGAACAATGCAAAGATAAAACACCATAAAATCAGTAAAATCCAATAAAACCACCTAAACCAACAGAAGAACAATAATTGCAATGAAATTGGTGGTCAGAGCCCTGGATCCACCAACGTCACTGCAAATTCAGCACCCAATAGCAATAAAAAAAGTTACAATACAATAAAATAATAAAAAAACAGAAATCAATTATGAAAATGCCAAAAAAACACTAAAATGCAACCAAATAAATCAGATAATTATAGAGCAAGATCAGAAATAAAGTTTTAGTAAAAAAAAAAGACTGCCAAAGAAAGCAAAGAAAGAAAGATAAGAAAAGAAAGATAGAAAAAAAAAAAAAGTGTAAGTGTGTGTGTAAGTGTCTGTGTGTGCTTGGGAAAGTTGTAAATAAGTGTGTATGTGTGCAAAAGTGTAATAATGACAAAGATAGAAGAAAAAATTGAAAAAAAAAAAGACAGTTGAGATAGAAATAAGCAAAATAAACAGTGGTAGAGAGTTGTAGTTCAGCTTACCCAAGGCAGGCAGGCGATCAGGGGCGACCAAACTGGCAGGAAGGCAGCAGGGGAGCTCCATCAGGTCCAAAGTGCGCAGCAGGAATGAGGAGCCGACAGTAGGCGGCGATATTTAAAGGGACAGCAGTGGACACGTCATCATCGCGTGTCCACTGCTGTCATTGGCTGGCGACGCGATCGGGGGACCGGATCGGTGAGTATGACCGCTTCTGCTCGTTGCCTAGGGGGTTGTGAAGGGTTTACAAGCGCTGCGCTGCTTTAAAAGCGAGCGCAGCGCTTGTAAACCTGATAGTGCTGTAGGACGTAGATTCTACGTCCTGTGGCACTTTGGTCCTTTGCTACCCAGGACGTAGAATCTACGTCCTATGGCACTAAAAAGGTTAAATACGTAGGGGCACAGGGTCAGATTATGTTTTTCTTTATTTTTGTGCCACACCTTAAGAGTTGCTTGAATTAAAGGGTGTATCTTTACTTCTGGAGACATAATATCTCTATTCACCCAGAGTTGATTTGCAAGAGGGCAGGGAACAAAGGTTTGTTCGAGTTCAATCCAGTCTTTCCTTTCTGTACTAGATACCCAGTTTAATATGCTTACTAGGTGAGTGGAGGTGTAGTATAGGTTAATGTCAGGTAGTGCGAGCACGCCTTTTGGGAGAATAAGCAGATTATATTTCAATCTCGGATTTTTTCCAGCCCAGATAAATTTTGAGATCATGGATTTTATTGATGCAAAGTATAACTGAGGTAGAGATATTGCGAGTACTTGAAGGAGGTAAGAGGATTTTAAGAATGAAAGTCATTTTAATCGCCTGCATTCTTCCGAACCAGGATCGTTGAAGTTTACCCCATTTTTCTAGTAGTTTCTGGAGGGCAGTCAATAGGGGGATATAGTTGTCTTGGTAACATTTACCTAGGTCAGATTTCAGCTTTATTCCCAAGTATTTTATAGAGGATTTATAATTTGCCATTCTCAAAACTTAAAATGCCATGGGAAAAAAACTATGTTCAAAGCCGTATCCAAATCTGCTTTATTTTATAGCCTGTTTAAAATTGTAAATGGTAAAATGTAAAGTTTAGTAAAAAGATGTAAAATGATACCTATGGGTAGAATGGTGCAATATTATATAATGTATATTGTTTTTGTTGTTATGTGGTGTTTTTTTTGTTGTATCTTCATGTACGAATCTGGTATAGGTATGGGATCCATTATTTGGACACCTGTTATCCAGAAAGTTCCGAATTACGGAAAGGCTAGACTCCATTGTAAGCGAAAAATTCACATTTTTTAAAATGATTTCCTTTTTCACTGTAATAATAAAACAGTGCCTTGTATTTGATATGATTCATCATAATATTGAAGGCAAAACAAACCTATTGAGTTCAATTAATATTTAAATGATTTTCAGTAGACTTAAGTTATGGAGATCCAAATTATAGAAAGACTCCTTATCCAGAAACCCCCAGTCCTGAGAATTCTGGATAACAGATTCCATACCTCTATATAGCGTGGAGGTCTTTTTAACCAAGGGAGTGTTTTAGTGAAAAACTCTTTACTTGTTGGGCACAGAATGAAAAGTGTATAGAAAGAATTGACCTGTAGTGACCTATTTCTCCCCTGCTCGTTGGTCAAGGCAAAATTAATGAGCCACATTTCCTATTTCCAATAATATTGTAGAAACACCATATAAGACCATATAAAGTATCCTACAGTACAACTTCTTTGTACTATTTTTTTATAATATTACCAAGAAGGTTTAAAGGTATAAGTGATATTTGGAGTGCAAATTACATTACAGCTACTAAATAGTGGCATATTGGTTTCTATTTTCTTTGTTTTGTCAACCATATATTGAGCAGGTTACAATATTAGTTCAATAACACACTTTTCATGTGATTAAATCATGTTTGAAATTTACCCATGACCCAGCCCCTTGCTGTTTTTTTATCTGCTCATAGCAAGGAGACATTTTACTGTTTTATCAAATCTGTAACCTAAAGCCTAAAGTGTAATGGATTGTTAACTTTTATTAGACCCACAATTTCACTGTATTTGTTCTATTGGAGATTACCACCTAGCAACAGCTAATGGGTTTGACAGCAGCCCCCTGAAGATACACTGTAAAAATGTATTTTACCACTACAGCCACGTTTCTGCCTTCTGGTGTGCTTGTGCCTGTAACATGTGGCAGAAGAGACAACTCTAAGCACGCCGGACAACAGGATATCCAGTTAAAATTTCAGCTTTATTGATACCATTAAAAGCAGCACGCCTGATGCGTTTCGTGCGCAAGCGCACTTAATCATAGGCAGACAGCAGGTAAATTACATCACACTTAAATAACAATATGTTAATGAAGCACATCATGTTTAAATCACATTAAATTAATGACACACTTCACATTTGCATAGCTTAAATTATACAGTCTCAAAAACCATTACTAAATAAAAAACAGACAAAAAAGCAAAAACAATGGATATTCTAAATAGGCTCCGTTGTGGAACCATATAAGTTAGACATAACAACTTATATCAGAAATGAAATTCAAACCCTTTGGGTGATGTGTATTCAAAGTAAAGATCCAATTCACATGTGAACGTAAAAGTTTATTGTACATATCTGAGCCTCTTTCATCAGGTAGTATTCTATCAATCACCTGGATCTGTAAATAGGATACATCAGCATTACAACATTGCATAAAATGTCTAGAAATTGGGCTGTTATAATTTTTTGTAGCTATGTGTCTAATGTGCTCTCGCATTCTACTCTTTAATGAACGTATAGTGCAACCAAAATACCGAATGTTACAAAACAGACAGGTTAGGTTAGGAGTTACACTACATATGATGTGTTGCAGTTAGCATACATGCACATTTCAAAAGACTTGCCTGTCACTGAGCTCAAAATAAAAGTAGAACGCTTAACATGAGCACAAGTAACACATTTCCGTGCACCACAGGGATAGGTTCCTTTAGTATCTTAACCATGTGGTCTTCTTTGTTCTTTTAAAATTCAATAGAGTAGGAGAAAGCACACTGCCCAATGTAAGTGCCTTACGTGCAACACATTTACATCCTCCTTGAAATATTGTGGCCAACTGGGGATCATTATAAAGGACCGAAATAAGCCTCTTAATGATGTTCCTAATCTTATAGAACTGTTCACTGTAAGTCGTGGCATATTCTCTTGTTTAGCTTCGCTTTCATTGTTATTATTCCTATCTTTGAGTAAATCCATCCTATTAGATCTCAAGGCTTTCATAAAAGCTGCCAATAAAGACTTCATAGAATAGCCATGGTCCAGAAACCTATCGCTCAAGAGGCAAGCCTGTTCAATAAAAGCCTTTTCGGTGCTACAGTTTCACCATAATCTATAAAACTGTCCCAAGTGTATTCCCCTAAACACATGAGCAGGATGACAAGAGTCCGCTCTCAATAAGTTTTAGACCCAGAAACGAAATGCTTTTCCTATCAAATTCACTTGTGAACTTAAGTTTCAAAGAATTATGAAAGCAGTAGTGAATCACCTACACTGCTGGGCATGTCTTGTCTGTGTTACTTGAATGATCTTTCAGTAGTAGAACACTAGATGGTTCTTGGTAACAGTAGCAAATCAGATTCTTTGTCTATCAGTAAGACCCGGACAAACAATGAGGTTTAATTGTAACATGTTCACTGTAATATTGAAGGAAAGTTAAAAATCCCTGAGGGGCCAAATGTTAGGCATCCCCCCCCCCATTGACTTTAATCATGTACCTTTTACCTTGGACTGGTGTTGGGAGTGTTTCCTCTTTCTTCTGTCTTCTGAATCCCGGGGCCGGCGCACCCGCAGTAGAGTGAAAAAGAAGGTTTTTTAATGTTACAGTTCGGCTTCTTACTCTACAGCGCATGCACATGCACGCACAGACAGAAGAAGGAAGAGGGGACAGGAGCACCAGCAGGGGTAAAAGGTAAGCGATAAAAGTCACTGGGGGGTGCCTAACATTTTGGCACCCCCCCAAGGACTTAGCCTTTCCTTCTCCTTTAACTCTTAAGATACTCACATAGACAATCTTATAAGACTGAAAAGACAAACCTGACAGTTCTCTTTTATCATAGAACAACCAATGTATCATTCAGTTTAGGGGAGTATCACAACACCAGAACAGTAAAAGGGTTCTGTTATCCAATACAGAAGATTACTATATACATTTACTAGAGCTTTTGGCTGCCAAATTTGCAGTTTAACTATACTTGCCCAGTACTTCAGCCAACAGAAAAGCCATATCACCATACCATATATTTCTGTCCTAAAGGTGGCCATACATGTAGCAATTTTCAATCTTTTGTGCGACCATTGGTCGCACGAAAGATCGTTCCCACCCTTCACTTACGTTCAGGGCTGAATAGTCAGATATGGAGGTAGAAACAATAGAAGTTCTACCTTCTTCTGCCGATTCAGCCCTGAACGTAGATTTTGCTTGTGTGCCACGATCAAAATCTTTTAACCTGGCCGATCGATGAGTCGACTGATATCTACAGCCTTTTGCGATACCGATCGCTTCGTCGAGCCACCATACACGCACCGAATTTTGTACGAACCTACGTTTCATACAATATCATTGGTGCGTGTATGGCCAGCTTAAAACACAGTTTTGCTTTAGAGACAGGCCCTTCAAAGAAACATATTGCTCAGAGCTAAAAACATTCAAGTAATTCAAAATGGTATAGCGGACTGACTAGCTCATCATAGACATATAATATCTGTAGAGTATACTATCTGTAATCTCCCACCATAGACATCTATTTTGGGACTTCTTAAATGTGTAAAAACTTTAAACTTAGTAAGCTTTATCGGAAAGGTAAATACAGCCATAAGCACTCACAGAAACGATGCACTGAATCCTCTGTCAAAATAAACAGGATTTCTTGTCTCTTTTTTTTTTTTTCCTGTGCTAAAGTCTGCGCAGCCCTCTCTCCCCTCTCCTGCTCCCCCCTTCCTCAAGAATACTAAGAACTCCCTTCCCCCTTTAGGAATGTGTGATTTGAGCCATTCAGCAGGAAGCCTCCTCATAGTCTTACAAACTGCACATGTACAGGGGTCTTGGTCTTGGTGCAGGAGTTTGGCATTATGGGAACTTTCTTTACTGAGCTCAGCGTTTTGGTTTTTTCTTTCCTATGAGGCTTCTGATCATCTGAACAGGAGAAATATTGGGAGACTTAAGGGCACTATTGAGAGAACTGAAGGTATGCCTGCAGCTTGAGATTAGCCTTTCCTTCTCCTTTAAGTGTCATAGAAATAAATGTAGTCATCCCAAATTTGTTTTGAGAATATTTTACCAGGTGGCACGTACAGACAACAAACTATATTTTTTTTCTTGGCAGATTAGGCCTTTGTGCCTTTTTTAGCATTGATTCACAGAGCACTCGTGAACATACTTCAAGACAGGGCAACACATGTCGTACTAGTATTTTTTCATTAACTTTTCAGAATGTGGAATATTTTGCAACAAATGTTTAATGGTCTTAAAGTTCCCTCAGGGTTATAACAGAATTCCTTCAGACCAAGGTGTTTCTACAGAAATGAATCTATTAATTCTGGCTGTTCGCTAAAGAAAGAGAGAAGAGCTGAAATATCTAACCATTGTAAGGGCTAAGTATATTATTGTCCCTCAATATATCCAGTTGGTCTTACTGTAATATTCAACTTAGATTGTGCTTATAGTTTGTTGTACATTGCTTGTACAACATGCTGTAAGGAGTGCCTCCTCTACAGAGGCTAGTCCATTCTCGTTATGAATACAAGCAGGACTTGCCGTTGTCCTTCCTCTCTAAGGTGTCTGATAACTCTCCTGACTAGTGCTCAATATTAAATGAGCACGTCTTCTAGCCATAGCTTTCTCAGCGATAGGAGAAGAATTCTCTCCTATACACTTTTCTGATCCTTGGTTATGTATAACATTATCCTTGAAAGGGTCACAAAAACATACTTCTGCAGTGTGGTTGAATTAGTTGCAATATAAGACACTGATCCTTCCTTGGTGTGTTTAGTTAACAGACTATTCATTTGTTTACACAGAACTTACTCCTTAAGAGGAACTATTACCCATTATTAATAACTTAATAACTAATTAATAACCAGATAATCTCACAAGATTATTAGTTGATTTCTCTTTACTCTAACATTGTAATATTGATACCATCCAGTTTGAGGAACATTCCTCAACATCATTGTGGAGGATCCACAATAACAAAGGCTGCTCCAAGATGTCTCCACCTTTCTATTATAATGAATGTACCATCATGGTTTCTTCCACAACCTTTCTAAACACCATGACATAAGGGGCATTCATAAATCAACTACTGGGTGTGGGATACTCTTGCATTAGCTGTTGCTACGTGGCAATCTCCCATAGAACAAAGAAGTGTTTGCAGGAATCTATGACTAGGGATAGAATTGCCACCTAGCAACAGCACCCACCCTTGTCCCACCCTTAAATTGCATCATACAATTCTTTCCAGTGTTCCTAGCAGTTGTAATTACCTAGTGAATTCTTCTTCTTGTCTCTCTTGGCTTAAATCAAAAATCTAGAAAAGATTTGGATTATCAATACAAACCCAAAGAGAACTAGAAAGCATGCTACTTTCATCATTCTCTTTTATTCCTGAAGCGAAACAGGAATAAAAAACGCCGAGCTGGATAAAGAGGATTCCCATAATGCATCGCTCCTGCATTGACTGTGTGACTGGGACACTGTAGGTGGTGCATGCACATTGCATTGATTTTAGGATTTTAGTGCGAGAAGCCGGCGCGCTCCCCTCCCCTGGCCCATCATTTGACACACAGAGCAGGCAAGTGGGGAGCGAGCGGCAGGGTTCGAGCCGGTAGGGGGTGTTGCCACGGGGGGGGGGGGGGGCGGTGGTGCGAGCAGGGGAATCCTGGAATCCAACATGGTGGCCGTGACAGGCTGCAAATACACCTACCCAAATACACAGGCTGCGAAAGCTATATGGAATTCGATTAGTCGCTACCAGTAAAGGAGATTAATTACGGGACAACTAATCTCCTTTTGTGTCAGCGCCCTAAATACTTCAGATTCCGATCCTTTATTTTCATTGCTGTTTTATTGATTTTCTAATATGTATATAATTTGTTTTTATATATTCACTGAATGTCTTCACTGTACAAGGTTTTGAGCTGTATTAAAAGGGGTATAGATTCACGGGAGGAGGGGGTTATTCTTCCCCTTTACAGAGCGCTGGTAAGGCCCCATCTAGAATATGCTGTTCAGTTTTGGTCTCCAGTGCTCAAACGGGACATTATTGAGTTAGAGAGGGTCCAGAGAAGGGCAACTAAGCTGGTAAAGGGTATGGAAAGTCTCAGTTATGAAGACTGGCCAAGTTGGGTCTGTTTACACTGGAGAAGAGGCGCTTAAGAGGTGACATGATAACTGTATAAATATATAAGGGGATCATATAATAACCTTTCTAATGTTTTATTTACCAGTAGGTCCTTCCAACGGACACAAGGGCACCCACTCCGTTTAGAAGAAGGGAGGTTCCATTTAAATATTCGGAAAGGATTTTTTACTGTGGTAGCTGTGAAGTTGTGGAATTCCCTCCCCGAATCAGTTGTACTGGCTGATACATTATATAGCTTTAAGAAGGGGCTGGATGGATTCTTAGCAAGTGAGGAAATACAGGGTTATGGGAGATAGCTCCTCAGTACAAGTGAGGGAATACAGGGTTATGGGAGATAGCTCTTAGTACAAGTTGATCCAGGGACTGGTCCGATTGCCATCTTGGAGTCAGGAAGGAATTTTTTCCCCTCTGCGGCAAATTAGAGAGGCTTCAGATGGGGTCTTTGCCTTCCTCTGGATCAACTAGTAGTTAGGCAGGTTATATATAGGCATTATGGTTGAACGTGATGGACGTATGTCTTTTTTCAACCCAACCCTTACTATGTTACTATGTACTACAACCAATACAATATATGAAAAGGGACCTGTTATCCGGAAATGCCTTATGAAAAAAAAAAAAAGAAAAACTCTGACTTACAGGAAGGTCATCTCTCATAGACTGCAATCAATTCGCATTTTTGAAAATTATTTTTTTTTTCTCAGTAATTACAAAATAGTACTTTGTAACTTGATCATAACCTAGATATAATGAATCCTTATTAAAGGCAAAACAATCTTATTGGGTTTATATAATGTTTAATTGATTTTTTTAGTGGACTTAAAGTATGAAGATCCAGACTATGGAAAGATCCCCTTATCTGGAAAACCTCAGTTCCCAAGCATTCTGAATAACCAGTCCCATACCTGTATAAGAAATGTCTAATACAAAGAGATGAATTTGTTATTAATTATTACAGTTTTGTAATGTCTCTCAAATACTGGTAAAAGTACAGTGTATGGCGGCAATGTCTGTCTACAGTGTATGCGCAAAGTATACCAATTAAAGTAAAATCATTAAGTATCCAGTTATATTTGACAGTGTGTGACTGGTTTAAGCACCCATTATACACATATAGTATATGTGTTGTTAAACCAGTATACATTATACATATACATGGTTAAACGAGTATTACCCCCCTGCATCCTTTTACCCTTTAGAAGAAGCCAGCAGGGCATGGGCTATTGAAGGACCAATAATGAAATGTTACAGGTATAGCATAAAGGCTGTTTGCCTGTACTATGAACAATGTAACAGGGAAATTCCAAATCAGTGTTTTTTTTTTTAATTATGTAATGGAAATATATTGGCTGATTGTCAGTCACATATGGCAGAGTGGTGAGTAATATAAAGATGCAGTTAATACTGTGTTGTTAAATTGTAAACATGGCTCATTAAAAATATTTCTAAATGGACATGCTGCATCTAAATGTTGCATAACATAGCTCTGTTGGATGGTCAAATCTCAAGCAGTTCCTTAAACTAAATAAAACCGTAATTGGCATAACTTACCAGAGGGTGTGATATTCATTATACAGTTTTAAAACAATAAATAACTAAAGACTGCAACCCACTGAAACAAACTGTGCATATCGGTGAGAAAGAAATTATACTGCTGAAAAAATATGCATTCTATTTTTATGAGAGAAATTTCCTGCCTGTCAGAAGAAAACCAGTTAAAGGGGTGGTTTACCTTTACGTTAACTTCCATGTTATAAAATTTTCTATTCCTAGCAGCTTTTCCAGGCTGGTCTCCTTCACTCAGGCAGACACTGTGCCTGTCCGTGCAGCTACACACAGTAAGGTATAGGAGCGAATTTAATCTCTCAGTCTGCCTGCACAAATCAGGTGGAGAGGAGCAGACCCTAATCTTAGGGGCAATCATAAAAATGCCTGGGTTTCTAGAACACGCGTTTTATATTGTTCTTGAAATGTGTTCTTTGGCCTGATGCTAATGTGTGAAATACTTTTCATATCAGGGGTGAATATATTTATAGCCTTAATATATTTTTTATTGACATTTTACGCTATTGTTTTCTCACTCAAAAGAGTGTGTTAATTTGTAGTCAGATTGAAATGTTACAAGCGAATTAAAGTAACTCTTCTTATTTTTATAGTCAGTCTGTACGCTGTGGGCAGTCTACCACCTTTCACTGCACAAATGTTTGTGGGAACCTGTTAAACTGTGCGGAACACAGCTGCACTCATGTGTGTCATGCAGGAGAATGCCAATCATGTCAGCAAATTATACATCAAGGTAAGGCCCTTAAATAAATTAGAGCCTGAATAGCATTAGCTGTGTAATGCTGTGCAGTTCTTTGTTTTTTTTTTTTTCCAGATTCCAACTATAGGTAACTTGTTTGTTTAAATGTTTAAAGCTTGTTGACTCATATATGGAGGTTATGGTGGAAATATCAGAAAACCCAAGAAAAATCATTGTGTTGACTATACATCACACATTTACACATATAATGACTTTGTATTGTGTCAGTAAATTAAGGCATGCAATGTTTGGTCTCCTTAATATTCCTAAAGAAGATCATAGTGATCACACTACCTTGATCCATAGAGGCACTTATCATTACATAACTACAGCTCACAATAGTGCTTGGCTATCAATGTCCTCCTAAAACTCTCTTCAACAGTGCTCATTGTTACATGATATAAGCAGTTCAGTGCAGACTATGTTAAAAAAAACAAACAAACAGCTTTTTCAACTGAAAATGATGTCAATGAAAAACTTGGACATTGAATAGCGTGTTTATTCATTACTAAAAACTCTTTTATTTGCCTTTTTCAGTCCTATGTTGGGTGCTTCCTTGATAAATAAATATTAATAGATTAGTGCCAGAGTCACAGAAACAACAAAAACACTAGTCAGGCCTTATAAAGTGATGTTATATTAATTTTATTTAGGCATTGACAGCGAAACTCTATGTAAGCGAGCCTGAATAAGTGCTCCTTGGAACATTTTGCTAGCATTCTTGATAGAATCTAACAATCTGCAATTAAATACACTTGCTTTACTGCAAAGACCAGTTATGTTTATTTACAGAAAACCTAAATCTCCTTCCTATGTGTATGGGTGGGGTGAGGTGTGAATATCTTTTCCTTTTACTCTGTAACTGGTGGGGTAGGAAAATTATTGTTTACTACCTTCCATTCCTCCAGAATTTGCTATTATGGGCCTGTGATTCAGCAGGTTATTTTCTTTAATTTCCATAATTTGGATCTTCATACTTTGTCTACTAAAAATCATGTAAACAAAACAAAACCTATTAAGATTAACCCTTTAACTGTCAGACAATTTGGTCAAAGCGGAACTTTTATTGCCAGACCGTTTTTGAACATTTTGCGCTCTTTCACTTTCGGGGCCTTTCCTGGGGGTTGCTTTTAGTTTACCTGGGAAAACAAAATTATTTTTTTTTTCGGGACAACCTAAGCTTTCAAAATATGCTAGAATTTTTTGTAACTCCACTTCTGTAACAAAATATAGGCTTCTAAATGTCTAAAAAAAAAAAAAATGAAGAAAAATATTTTCAATAATATAAACACATATATCAGAAACATGAATTATAAACATAAAAATACAACTGATTTGGAAAGTCCAATTTCTCTTGAAAGTGCCAATGCCAAATATATATAGTTTTATGGAGATTTCTCACTTGTATAGGTTAAAAAGTCCCAGCAGTACACTACTAATTTTCCAAAGCACTGTTTCAGAAATCTGCATACTTTAGATTTCAAGGCCAAATATTCCACTTACAGTAGGTTTACTCTAGAAAACTATACATTTTTGGAAAGACATTTTTGAATAATCGTATTCGTATACAGCTTCTTATCTCCTTCATATCATTAGGTAAGATAAAACACCCTAAATATCAATGCCAGGGGGTGACTTAACAGTTTGATACCCATTGTGCATAGGTTTACCTAAGTATGTGGCATGTAGGGGCCCAAAATTAAAATATCCCCATATAGTGTATCATTTCTGTCATTTCAGCACACTCACCCAGAAAATCATATATTTTTGGAAAGTACACATTCTGACAAATCAGAAATAGGTGAAGACGTTTTTGTACACCAAACTACCAAAAGGGCAAAGCTAGGCTAAAAGAAATGCAACGGACAACAATGCAAGTATTAAACTGAAATAAAATCACCAAAATGAAATATAATTAGGCAAATGAATGAAATACATAGTAAGTTAGGTTGATAAAAGATGTACGTCCATCAGGTTCAACCAAAGGGCCTATATATAACCTGCCTAACTGCTAAGTTGATTAAGAGGAAGGCAAAAAACTCCATCTGAATCCTCTCTAATTTTCCGCAGAGGGGAAAAAATTCCTTCTTGACTCATGGCAATTGGACCCGTCCCTGGATCAACTTGTACTAAGAGCTATCTCCCATAACCCTGTATTCCCTCACTTGCTGAGAAGCCATCCAGCCCCTTCTTAAAGCTATATAATGTATCAGCCAGCACGACCCATTCGGGGAGGGAATTACACAACTTCACAGCTCTCACATTAAAAAATTATTTCCGAATATTTAAACAGAACCTCCCTTCTTCTAAACGGAGTGGGTGCCCTTGTGTCCATTGGAGGGACCTACTGGTAAATAAAGCATTAAAGATGTTATATATATATATATATATATATATATATATATATATACTCACCTAAAGGATTATTAGGAACACCATACTAATACCCTTCTCTGACCTCTAGCATCAACAAGGCATTTTCGCCCACAGGACTGCCGCATACTGGATGTTTTTCCCTTTTCACACCATTCTTTGTAAACCCTAGAAATGGTTGTGCGTGAAAATCCCAGTAACTGAGAAATACTCAGACCGGCCTGTCTGGCACCAACAACCATGCCACGCTCAAAATTGCTTAAATCACCTTTCAGTTTGGAGTTCATGAGATTGTCTTGACCAGGACCACACCCCTAAATGCATTGAAGCAACTGCCATGTGATTGGTTGATTAGATAATTGCATTAATGAGAAATTGAACAGGTGTTCCTAATAAACCTTTAGGTGAGTGTATATCCCCTTATATATGTATACATAGTTATCATGACCGAACTTGGCCAGTCTTTTTTCATAACTGAGACTTTCCATACCCTTTACCAGCTTAGTTGCCCTTCTCTGGACCCTCTCTAATTCAATAATGTCCCGTTTGAGCACTGGAGACCAAAACTGAACAGGATATTCTAGATGGGGTCTTAGAAGCGCTCTGTAAAGAGGAAGAATAACACCCACCTCCTGTGAATCTATACCCCTTTTAATACAGCTCAGAACCTTGTTTTCTTTGCAGCTGCTGCCTGGCATTGCTTGCTACAGCCAAGTTTATTATCTACAAGGACTCCAAGGTCCTTCTCCATTATGGATTTGCCTAGTGCAGTCCCATTAAGGGTAATTAAGTGGCTTGCATATTTTTACATCTCAGGTGCATGACTAGAAACTCTAATTGACATAAAAAAGTTTGTGCGTAAGCTGACTTTAAAGAAATATTTTTTTGAATGAATCCAGTAATAAGATGCTTAAAGGACATGTCAACCCCCCAACCAAAAATTTTAGCAGAGAAAAGCCTCACAGCACTGTTTAAATACCTTCCACTCCTGTCCCTCAAAAGCAAACACTGAAGCTGCAGCGATCCCTTGGAGTTTCTCTCACTGCAGAGCTCAGTAACTTCCTCTCCCCCCTCCCTTCAGAATTTCCTTGTCTGCCTGGCGTGGTGCACATGCCCAGTTCCAAGCTGTTTTAATGAGCATGCTCACTTGAGATGAATCTCTTCTCTACACAGCAGACGATTGAACTCTTTAACCACGCCCACAGTCAATCCTCCAATGAGCCGATTGCATAGGCAGTTGCTATACTAACTCTGCCTTTGTAAACAAGAGCTCTTTGCTCCCTCTCTTGGAACATGTTTTTCTGACTGCAGGCAGGAAAGTTTAACCTTTTCACCGCTGAATCTGATCTGCAGGTATTTTATAAGTGAGTCTTGCAAGCTTAAACAGTGTTTGCTGAAATACTTAAGCATTGTACACTTCATTCCTGTTTAATTTTATTGTTGTTTAATGCCCTAACAGTTTCATTTTAAGGAAAAAGCTGTCTGTACAGCTTTGTTTAAAAAGCTGAAGCTTGAAAAAAAAAATCCTTGAAGAGGTCAGGCATGCGCTCTCAATGACGTCACCCGGCAAAATGGCTGCCAGGTGACATGCAAAAGGAGCAGAAAAGAATGCGGTGGTGCAGGCTGTAGGAGGAGATTGAGGGAGCGGCACTTATGCGGTTTAAGTGGGGGTAAGGCGCCCTATCCATTAGAAGTGAAATTAAAATTCGGGTTTACATCTCCTTTAACTTATCTGAAAGCCAAGGATCTAATAGTGAGGTGATGGTGGAATTAACATCTCGCAATAGTGAAACAATACTTGAGTTAATGCCTACTAGAGATGTAAATAGTTTGAACGGGACGCTCCTATTTGAGGATGAGCGGTGTTTGCATGTATTACATAGTCTACAGATTGAATCTACCCAGCCCTTTGGTCGAGTTGGCGTGGATCCCAGATTAATAAGCAGCAAATTACAAATTTGTTCTGAATTTTATCCGGTACATTTTAGGGGCAGTGTTATTGACACGTTTCAGGATCTTATTGAACGTAGGCTGAAGTTGATGGTCAATTTTCACGTTCCAATCTAGTAATATGTGGACCACATAATATGTGGTCTTAATTACCAGAGAGTGGTCATTCCGCAGTTGCTCTAAGGCAACCTGCTCCTTGCTAGTAAGCAAGGAGCAGGTTGCCTTAGAGCAACTGCGGAATGACCACTCTCTGGTAATTAAGAATGCAGGTAAAGGAGGGATGGTCGTTGTGTTTGACAGTGAAACTTATAAAAATGAAGCCTTACGTCAGCTTATAGATGTTTGTACTTACCAAATTCTAAAAAGTAACCCCACGACCCCATATTCTAAAATCCTTATGAGCCTAATTGATGAAGCTTTCAAAAATGGATTAATAACCGAGAAAATAAAGGAATATCTTGTACCCAAAAATCCCAGAATACCGATATTTCATCACTTACCAAAGGTTCATAAAATGTCCCCCAATAGGTAGACCCATAGTTTCCTTTATAGCCTCTCTTAATGAGAGGATATCCGAATACATTGATTTGTATTTGCAGCCTTTGGTTCAAAGATTAATTTCTTACATTCCTGATACGAAGCATGTATTGCAATTGTTGAGTGATTTTAGGTGGCAGGACACCTACTCTTGGGGCACTATAGATGTGGCATCTTTGTATTCCTGCATTTCTCACGATAAGGGGTTACAAGCTGTTTAATACCACATATGACTAAAAACTTTATTCTTGATTCTATTGCTTACTTTTTTTTTTAAGTTTGATGGTGTTTTTTACCTGTGGGACATCAATGGGTGCTAAATTTGCACCTACCTACTCCAACCTGTACTTGGGTTGGTGGGAGGAGACCCACATTTATGGAGGTACCATTGATTCGTAATGTTATTTTCTATAAGCGTTATGTTGATGATCTCCTGCTATTGTGGCAGGGGTCTGAGATGGACTTTGGTAATTTTGTTTCTCTTTTGAATGATAATACTTTGAATTTGCCAATATTTCTTTCTTGGATTTGAAGTTGATGGCTTCGGACTTTAGGGTTGAGACCACCACATTTAGAAAGAGGTTATACTATGAGGTCCCTTACAGCGGCATTTGTTAGGGCTTTACAGATATATCGGAGTTGCTTAAAAATAGTAGAGACAAGGGTGTAAACAACAATTCAAATAAAAATAATAGTATAAACAAGAATATGAATGTTAGTCTAAATTAGGAACACATGTAGAGAGGACAGTAATAAGGACAATGGGGTCCATGGACATATAAATGTTTCCAAGGGTTGCGAGACACCAGTTTTTGTGACTACGTATAGCAATCAATTTTATAGGATCAGGAACATCTGCCGCCCAGATTGCCAGTTGGTCAAGATCCTGCTGCAAGGATGCCACATCCTGGATAGAATTGACTGGTCTACAAAGTTTTGTGTCATCTGCACACACTGATACATTGCTTATAATACCTTCCCCTAAGTCATTTATGAACAAGTTAAACAAAAGTGAACCCAGTACAGAACCCTGAGGGACCCCACTGAGAATCTTACTCCAAGTAGAGAATGTACCATTAACAACCACCCTCTGTACTCGATCCTGTAGCCAGTTTTCTATCCATGTGCAAACGTCTTCCCTAAGACCAATAGACCTTAGTTTAGAAAGCAGTCGTTTGTGGGGAACAGTATCAAATGCTTTGGCAAAATCCAAATAGATTATATCTACTGCATCCCCACTGTCCAGTTTCTTACTCACCTCATCATAAAAAGCAATTAAATTGGTCTGACATGACCTATCCTTCATAAAGCCGTGCTGATTACTGCTCATAATGCCATTCTCCAGTACATAATTTAGTATGTGATCCCTTAACAAGCCTTCAAATAACTTGCCCACCACGGATGTCAAATTTACAGGACTATAATTGCCAGGCTGAGATCTTACTCCCTTTTTAAATATAGGAATGACATTAGCCTTCTTCCAATTCATAGGTACCATACCTGATGAAAGCAAGTCTGAGAATATCAGAAACAAAGGCCACTATAAATCTGACCCTAGCTGTCTCAGCACCCAAGGGTGTATTCCATGTGGCCCAGGTGCCTTGTTTACATTTATCTTATGTAACCCTTTCCCTGCCAACGACGTACGGCGTACGTCGTTGCAGGGAAAGTCTTTATCTGCCAACGCCGTACGTCTCTTGGCAGATAAAGATTCTCTCTGCTGAAGCGGCATGCTTCGGCAGAGAGTTTTTAGAGATGACAGCCCCCTGGGCAACGAGCATGGGGGGCTGTCATGTCGGCCCTGCGACGTGATCGTCGCAGGGCGCCCCCCCCAAGCAGCAGACGCGATCGCATCGCGTCTGCTGCTTGCACCCGCTTCCTGCTTCCTGTCCCCCCCAAAGAGCCGCCCACTCACCGGGATTACTGCAGGAGGGCCAGCCATGCGATCCGGATCTTCTGGACAGGTAAGTGTGTTTTTATTTATTGTATTTACACACTTTCACTCATTTACACACATTTATACCTACATACAGCACATAATTTAGCACTTTTTTTTGTTTATTTTTTTGTTGTTTTGTTTTTTTTTTCATTTTACACACTAATATACACTCATATACACACTTACACATTGTTACACTACTTTTACATATGTACACACGTGTATAAGCAAACTTTTTTTGTGTTATTTATTTATTTTTCATTTTACTGCTTGTTTTTAGTTTATTTTCCTTGAAAACTGTTTATTTTGACAGCGTGACTATTGGATCAGATATTCTGACCACTAATTACACTGTCGTGTGACTTATTTTGTTGTTTCGCTGATTTGCACAATTTTTGTGGTTTTATTGCATTTTTATCCATGTATTAGTATTCCTGATCTGTTTTTAGCGTAGCTTTGCCCAGGTGTAACTTTGGTGTACAAAAATAACTTTACCTATTTTGAATTCATCAGAATGTGTACTTTCCAAAAATATATGGTTTTCTGGATTTTTCTGTATAGTTTGGGGGTGTTACTGCACATAATACGCTGACAGGGGGCTCTGTGTGCAAAAGCTGAGTTGGCAGGCGAGAAATCCATATGCGATATTTTCATTTTGGGGTCAGTACATACCGCAGACTTTGGTATATCTTTGCATATTGGGAATCAAACTGTTCAGTAGACCTTAGGTGTTCCTATTTGGGGTGATTTGCCTCTGTACGCAAGAAATTGTGTGAGATAATTGCGGCAAACTTCAACATTTTTAGGCGATTTTCTGAAATATTGTAAAAATCGTCAAACTTAGGAAAGCTTTGCGGCTTGGTACTTTGGAGTAGAAAGACACGGGTACCCATTTTAGATTCGGGGGAAAGTGTACTTTCCAAAAATATATGGCTTTCTGGGGTGAGCGTACTTTTTTGTAGCATTATCCCACATAAAGGATGTAAATGTGTTGATTTTTTGAAATGACACATCATATGGGGGTATGTTCACATTGGGGCCCCTACATGCCACATACTTAGGTAAACCTATACATATTGGGCATCAAACTGTTCAGTGAACTCCTGGCGTTCAAATTCAGGGTGTTTTATCTTGGTACCTAATGCTATGTGGGAGATAAAATGCTGCAAAGTGGAAGTTTTGAGGGGATTTTTGGAAATGTCATCAAAATTGCCAACTTTAGGAAAGCTTTGTGGCTTGGTACTTTGGAGTAGAAAAACATGGGTACCCATTTTGAATTCAGGGGAATGTGTACTTTCCAAAAATATATGTCTTTCTGGGTTGAGTGTACTTTTTACTAGCTTGATCCCACATATAATGATGTAAATGTGTTGATTTTGCAGGAGCTGAAATGACAGAAATGATAGATCATATGGGGGTATGTTCACATTGGGGCCCCTAAATGCCACATACTTAGGTAAACCTATACATATTGGGCATCAAACTGTTCAGTGGACCCCTGGCGTTCATATTTAGGGTGTTTTATTTGGTTACTTTATGACCTGTAGGAGATAAGATACTGTAGACTGGAAGCTTTGAAGTCATTTTTTTAAAAAATCACAAATTTTGATAAAAACCAATAACTTTAGGAAAGCATTGCGACTTGATAGTTTGGAGTAGACAGACAGTTGTGCCTATTCTGTATTCCCCAGAATCTGTTCTTTCCAAAAATGTACAATTTTCTGGGATAAACCTTCTGTTAGTGGAAATTTTGTCCTTGAAATCTAAAGTATGCAGCTTTCTGGAGCAGTGCTTTGGAAATTTGGTAATGTACTGCTGGGAGTTTTTGACCTATACAAGTGAGAAATCTCCATAAAACTATATATATTTGGTATTGGCACGTTCAGGAGACATGGGACTTTCCAAATCAGTTGTATATTCGTGCATAAAATAATTTTTGTTTCTAGTATGTGTGTTTATATTATGGAAAATTTGATTTTTTTTGCATTTTTAGACCTTTAGAAGCCTATATCTTGTTACAGAATTGGAATTACACAAAATTTCTACCATATTTTGAAAGCTTAGGTTGTTCTGAAAAAAACGATATATTGTTTTCCTGGGTAAACTAAAAGTCCCCCCGAGAAAAGGCCCCTAAAGGGAAACAGTGCAAAATGTTCAAAAACTGTCTGGCAATACAAGTTCCGCTTTGACCAAAACAGCTGGCAGTAAAAAGGTTAAGCACCATATCCTGTGTCAACCACTGCGTAGTGGAAACTGCGGCAGCAGTGCAGCTATTGGGTGGGACTTGGCACTCTGGCTCCTCTACTGTATACACAGAATAAAAGAACTGGTTTAGTACATCTGCCTTTTCTGTATCCGCTGTAAGCATATTGTTACTATAAGTCAATGGGGCCACACCCTCAACCTGCATCTATTTACTATTAATATACTTAAAAAACTTTTTGGGGTTAGTTTTGGCCTCTGCTGCAATGCGCTCCTCATTTTCTATCCTAGCCTTCCAGATTGCTGTTTTACAACGCTTGTTATAGTGTTTATATTCATTAAATGCAGCTACTGTCAGCTACTAACCCTCTGGCTTATATTTCTTAAAAGCTTTCCTTTTTTTCCCTATTAACTTCTTTACCTCAGAGTTAAGCCACATAGGGTGATTCTTAACACTTCTACATTTTCTTATTAATGGCATAAATTGAGTAAGGATTTAATATCATTTTATATGACAACCATTTCTGCTCTGTTTTTATCAGAAAATATAATGCCCCAATCTATGCCCTGAAGCACTGCCCTGAGGGATCTAAAATGTGCTTTTCTAAAATTCAGGGTTTTTGTTGCCCCAGTGTAAATTTGTTTCCTGCACCAAACCTCAAATCAAATAACATTATTATAACATTCTGGGTCATCAGAGAACACTAGATCCAATATAGCATGGTTACTGGTTGGCTCCTCAACAACCTGTGACGTAAAGTTGTCATGCAAGAAGTTTATAAACTTGTTCCCATTTACTGTCCTGGCAGTACTATTGTTCCAGTCAATATCAGGTTAATTAAAATCCCCCATTATTATCACTTGCCCCAAACTAGCAGCCTTTTCTATTTTCAACAGGAGCTGAGCCGCCTCCTCTCCGCTATGGCATACCCCTACCATTAATTTGGTAAATTCTTTACTATCCGTGAGAAGCTCAACCCATAAGGATTCAGCTCCCTCTGTTACCCCATCACTTCCTCCTTAATATTTGCTTTTAATTCCTGCTTAACGAACAGACACACTCCTCCTCCTTTTCTATTGCCCCTGTCCTTCCAAAACAATGTCTAACCCCCAATATTAACTGCCCAGTCATGCGACTCATTCAACCAAGTTTCAGCAACACCAATCACATCATATTTACACTCCAACACTAGTACCTCCAGCTCTCCTATTTTACCAGTCAGACTCCTTGCATTAGTAAACATACATTTAATTCTAGTGCCAGCGTGAGAATGTCGCGTAAACAACTTATGGTCCTCCCTGCCATTATCAGTAACCCGAAGCAAGTCTCCTCCCCCATTTTCCCTTACTATGCCCATTACCTCATCTACCCGCTGCACCCCCCCCCCCCCCACTTCTAGTTTAAAATCTCCTCCAAACCTCTAGCCATCTTCTCCCCCCAAAGCAGCTGCCCCATCATCCTTGAGGTGCAGCCCATCCCTGGCAAAGAGCCTGTAGCCGATTGAGAAATCAGCCCAGTTTTCCAGAAACCCAAAGCCCTCCTCCCTGCACCAATCTCTCAGCCACGCATAAATCTCCCTAAGCTGCTGCTGCCTTCTTAATGTTGCTCGTGGCACAGGTAATATGAGAAAATTACCTTGGAAGTCCTTGCCCTCAACTTATCGCCTAGTTTTTTAAAATCGTTTTTGAGGACTCCTCCCCCATCCCCCTTTAATTTTGTCATTGGTACCTATGTGTACCAAGACCACCGGGTCTTCCCCAGCCCCTCCCAACAAATTGTCCACTCGTTCCACCACATGCCAAACCCTAGCACCAGGCAAGCAACACACAGTTTGGCACGTAAGGTCCTTGCAACAATTTACCCTATCCACCTTCCTAATAATTGAATCCCCTACAAATATAGCCTGCCTTCCCTTCCTAGCACTACTCCCCCCTCCCCTTTGTTAGAGGTGCCCGCTCCCAGGGTGCTCCTGCTCCATACATGCCAGCTCAGAGCTTTCTTCCCCAGCATCTTCACCTAAAGCAGCAAATCTGTTGGTTTGTACAAGCTGTGAACCAGCTCCCATACCCTTCCGTCCCCTACTGCCCCTCTTAACTGTCACAAACTTGTCTCCTTCATTAACCTCCACTGTCCTTTCTCCACCTCCACTACACCGGCCTTTGCCAGTGGTTGCTCAGTGAGCCTCCTGTTCTCCCCAATATTTGCAGCTGCCCTCAGTGCTGCCAGTTCCCCCTTAAATTCTGCACTTCAGATTTCAAGAGGAAAACCCACCTGCATCTCTCACAAGTAAATGCTGCATGGAACTGCTGCTCCAGGATCACATACATGTGACAAGAGTACTTACAGTCTCCCGAGTGCAATCCCTCGTATAGTGCCTTTTTAGATTTAAATGCCTTTTTTGTTTTTAATACCTGCCAAACACTTAATTCACATACAACACTTGGATCACATGCAACACTCACTTAGCAGCTCCCACACTCGCTGTGCAGTCTGTAATTATAGAGGTTCAAATCAAACAGCCCAGTGCCTGGTGAGAATTTACCAGATTTACTCCGCCCCCTTATTTAGTAGGCTTAGTCAGCCAGGTAGCACTTAGAAATCACACTGCAGTCAGTTAATTGCGCTTACATCCTTCTTTCACTCAGCATGCACAGTAAACCCCAAACG
Source organism: Xenopus tropicalis (assembly GCF_000004195.4). Classification (NCBI taxonomy): domain Eukaryota; kingdom Metazoa; phylum Chordata; class Amphibia; order Anura; family Pipidae; genus Xenopus; species Xenopus tropicalis. Next base: position 76,085,859 of record NC_030682.2, on the reverse strand, counting down.
CCTTTTTGTTTTTAATGCCTGCTAAACACTTAATTTACATGCAACACTCGCTGTGCAGTCTGTAACTTATAAAGGTTCAAACCAAACAGCCAAGCCCTGGTGAGAATTTACCAGATTTACTCCTCCCCCTTAATTAGTAGGCTCAGTCAGCCAGGTAGAAATTTTATTTCGTAGTTAGTGGTCAGAATACCTGATGCAATGGTCACGCTGTGAAATAAATCGTTTTTAGGGGAAAAAAAGACAAAATGATAAAATAAGGAACAAAAAAAAGGACCAACTTGCTATTGGCTTTTTGCCTAGGGGGTTGGGGGCACACTGGACTTTCTGCACGAGCGGCAATTGCCCCCAATGCAGAGAGAGAAGCCTGAATTGTAAAGCACGTATGTGATACGTGCTTGGCAGGTAGAGCTTTTTTTGCAAGCATGTATCGCATACATGCTTAGCAGGAAAAACATTAATAATATCTTAGTTGGGATCAAGTACAATGTACTGTTTCATTATTACAGAGAAAGGAAATACATTTAAAACATTTGAATTATTTGATTTGGATAATGGGTTTCTGGATAACTGATGCCATACCTGCATATCTAAATAGAAAAAAAGGTATGTTCTTAAATACTGCATATCTATGGAAAATAAAATTAAACACTGCTTTCACATAAGAAGAAATATTATAAGTAATGTTTTTTTTTTTCTTTTTTCTTCTCTTTGTTCTGCATAACAGCCTGCTATTGTGGTGGAAGCTCTCGTGATGTTCTTTGTGGAACTGACAAAGATAACTATGATGGCTTTGGCAATTTCTCCTGTCAAAAGCAATGTGGCAAGTAAGGTTCAAGATTTTGTTACAAAAAAAATCATTGTAGGGCTCAGTGTTCTCTGCATTATAAGCTCTTTCCTATAAACTGTCATACATCACTCTGTTTTGTTATGTTTTTTTTTATACGTGAATGGAGTTCTTTTTGTACAGAAATAACAGTAATGCAATGTTGAAAATAGAGATTTTTATAACATAAAAAAATACCATCATCTAATGATTTCTTTTTTTAAATTTTCATTTTATTTTTATGCTTAAAAAAATATATATCAGAGCTTTTGAAATTCCACTAATTTACCTACAATTTTACATTTTAATATGCTACTTTTTGCCTACTTATACTATCTTAGTCCACTGTAGACAGCAGAAGGAAAAAAAATCCAGGAACTTCTATCACTTTCCTTATGGCTCTGGCTGAAATAAAACTGCTTTTATGGAAGCAAATAGGACTGTGCACATCATGAATACAGCACCCAGTACTACTGGCTTCTGTAAATATTATGCTATTTGTTATATTTAGTTGTGGACCAGATAAAAAATGGCACACAGTGCATCTAGCCAATACCACTGTAGTGGCTTGTAACTCAAGGTAATGTAACAAATATTTTTCTGATATGCCAAACTTGGGTGGGTAATATCAAATTAGAACAACAGGCATAGGAGCCGTCAGACCAAGGACTGCATCAATGAGGCAATGAGGTCCCTGATCTGACAGAAAAGCAAACCTGCCCAATCGACACCTGGGCAATTTTCGGGCAGATATAGATCAGGGGGCCCATTGAGGGTCCTTATACATGGGCAAATAAGCTGCTGGATCGGTCTAAAGGACATCTGCCTATGTATGACTGCCTTTAGCTGGGGGGAGCTTAAGGAGGCCAAACACAGGCAGACAATAAGACTTAATTTGGATCCATTGTGCCCCTTCCGGCTTATTCTTTAAATCGATGACTGCGTAGCGCGCGCCTCTGTTGTTTGTGGGTTGACACATAAGGTCTGGAAGGATGAGAGCTGATTATTATTTGATTATCAGTAAATATTACTCTGGTACGTTTTTGTACCTTGAGCCCCCTTTTTATGATGGCCTGTGTGCTTCTTCTGAGATCACCTGACCAGAAATAACGCAGCTCTAACTGGAACAGAAGTGTGTAAAACACAGAGCTCTAACTATTAATTGGTTCATGTGACCTAACATATATGTGTGCACCGTGATTAATATAATACCAGGGGGAGGTCCTTAAAGCTTAAAATTGCAATTTTCTATTTAATATTACCTAATGGCACATAATACTAAAAAAAAAAGTTTTTTTTTTTATGAATATGGTTTATTTAGATGAAGCAGGGTATTACATATGAGCAGTTTTATGTAATAGATGTTTATATTGTTCGGGGGCATAGTCTTCCTTTAAATAACTTATAAAATGAAGAAAAACATGTTCAACTCTGTTGTGGATTATAATTTTTGTGATAGCCCTTATTTTATTTATAATAGCCTATAATCTATAAAGGTATGCTTGTTTGTTTTACAGTATTTTCTTTTTGCGGTTTACCAGGAAATTAAATTGTGGAAAGCATGGCTGTACTGAAGTTTGTCATCCTCAGCCTTGCCAACCATGTCCAAGGCTTCCTCAGGTTGTGCGATTCTGTCCCTGTGGGCAAACTCCCTTGAGCAAACTATTGGAACTTGGATGCATAGATCGAAAAATCTGCACTGACCCTATTCCTTCTTGTGGAAAGACCTGTGGAAAGCCTCTACCTTGTGGCTCTCATGGTAGATCAATAGTCAATTCTTTGATGCCCAGTACAGGTATGGGACCTGTTATCCAAAATGCTTGGGACCTGGGGTTTTCCGGATAAGGCATCTTTCCATAATTTGGATCTCCAACTTAAGTCTGCTAAAATTCAATTAAATATTGAATAACCCCAATAGGCTTCTTCTGCCCCCAATAAGGAGTAATTATATCTTAGTCGGGATCAAGTACAAGATACTGTTTTATTATTACAGAGAAAAAGGTAATCATTTTTAAAAATTAGAATTATGCACTTATTATGGAGTCTGTGGGAGATGGCCTTTCAGTAACTCAGAACTTTTTGGATAAGGGTTCCCATACCTGTAGTAGGTTTGAAGCTGTATGCTTAAATAAGAATATGTACCTGTAACATTCCCATTAGCCTGCCCCCATTAGTTTGTTGTCAAAATCTTTCCAATTGTACTTTTCATATTATATATTTAAGAAAATGTAAACCTTTAAAATAAGTAATGTAAAATTGATGAGAGTTCTATTCTAAGGACTCTCCCCTTCCCCTTCACTATCCACCTCTCAGCATTTGTCTCTCCTTATTCTGTGTTCATGCAGGAGTTGGGAGTCAGGGTCTGATTGATAGTTTGGTCTAAAATAGCCTTTGGTGAGGTGCTTCTTTGCTTAGAAGATGTAAAATCAATCTTTTAAAATCACCAGAAATCATTCCTTTGCATGTGCAGGATTTGTTGTTATATTTTGTTTGTGCATGAATCCATTATTATGTTTATATTATGTTATAAACAATACAGTCAATACAGAATTTTGAATTATATTTAGTTTTATGTTTAGATCTTATTTTTATAATGCTTATATTAAAATTTATTTATGTGATAGTTCCCCTGCAATATATTGGAATCTTTAAAAATTAAGGAATGTAAAATGCAAAAGTGCTTAGAATAGCACTATGATCAATTTTACATTTACTTGCTATATTTTAAAGGTATATCCTTTAAACTCATTTTATGTCTCTGATTTGCTCATTACAGATGACTGTATATTGTGATTTATTGTAATAGGTAAAAAATAGTCTCTGTAAAACATAAGCTCATTTGAAACTGCACAGGGAAAAAAATAAATACAACTATTATCTGTTATTTATAGATATTGTTGACATATGCAGCATTTCAGAGTATTTTCAAGCAGGTATAGCAGCCATCATCTACCCTATTGTCCAACTTTTTCACAGTGGCATAGATGCTAGGGTTTGTATTAACAGTAACATAGTAAGTTAGGTTGATAAAAGACGTATGTCCTTCATGTTCAACCATAATACCTATATATAACCTGCTTAACTTCTAATTGATCCAGAGGAAGGCAAAAAAAACCCATCTGAAGCCTCTCTAATTTGCTGCAGAGGGGAAAAAATTCCTTCCTGACTCCAAGATGGCAATCGGACCAGTCCCTGGATCAACTTGTACTAAGAGCTATTGTACAGCGCTGCGGAATATGTTGGCACTTTATAAATAAATCTTAATAATAATAATAATAAGAGCTATCTCCCATAACCCTGTATTCCCTCACTTGCTAAGAAGCCATCCAGCCCCTTCTTAAAGTTATGTAATGTATCTGCCAGTACAACTGATTCGGGGAGGCAATTCCACAACTTCACAGCTCTCACAGTAAAAAAACCTTTCTGAATATTTAAATGGAACCTCCCTTCTTCTATATGGAGTGGGTGCCCTGGTCTACTTGAAACGACCTGCTGGTAAATTAAGCATTAGAGAGGTGATTATATGATCCTCTTATATATTTATACATAGTTATTATGTTAACTCTTAGGCGCCTCTTCTCCAGTGTAAACAGACCCAACTTGGCCAGTCTTTCTTCATAACTGAGACTTTTCATACCCTTTACCAGCTTAGTTGCCCTTCTCTGGACCCTCTCTAATTCAGTAATGTCCCGTTTGAGCACTGGAGACCAAAACTGAACAGCATATTCTAGATGGGGCCTTACCAGTGCTCTGTAAAGGGAAAGAATAATCCCCTCCTCCCGTGAATCTATACCCCTTTTAATACAGCTCAAATCCTTGTTTGCCCTTGCAGCTGCTGCCTGGCATTGCTTGCTACAGCCAAGTTTATTATCTACAAGGACTCCAAGGTCCTTCTCCTTTATGGATTTACCTAGTGCAGTCCCATTAAGGGTATAAGTGGCTTGCATATTTTTACATCCCAGGTGCATGACCTTACATTTATCCACATTAAATCTCATCTGCCACTTAGCCACCCACTTTGTCAAGATCCTGCTGCAAGAATGCCACATTGGATAGAACTGACTGGTCTGCAGAGTTTTGTGTCATCTGCACACACTGATACATTGCTTATAATACCCTCCCCAAAGTCATTTATGAACAAGTTAAACAAAAGTGGCCCCAGTACAGAACCCTGAGGGACCCCACTGAGAATCTTACTCCAAGTAGAGAATGTACCATTAACAACCACCCTCTGTACCCAATCCTGTAGCCAGTTTTCTATCCATGTGCAAACCACTTCACTAAGACCAATAGACCTTCGTTTAGAAAGCAGCTGGGGAACTGTATCAAATGCTTTGGCATCCCCACTGCCCAGCTTCTTAGTAGCCAATTAATTAAGTGAACCACATTAGTATCCAGTACTTAAAAAAATATATTTTTGAGTTTGAGTTTGCTTGTAAGCTTTTCCCAAAGACCTTTTCACTTTATAATATTACTGTGAAAAGCGAATTCCTTAATATGGGCACAGAATGACACTATATAGCAGTGATCCCCAACCAGTAACTCAGGAGTAACACGTTGCTCACCAAAACCTTGGATGTTGCTCCCAGTGGCCTCAAAGCAGGTGCTTATGTTTGAATTCCTGCCTTTTGGGCAAGTTTTGGTTGCATAAAAACCAGGTGTACTGCCAAACAGAACCATCTGTAGGCTGCCATTCCACATAGGGGCTGCCAAATATGAATCAGAGCCCCTATTTGTAACCCCAGAAACATTTTTCATGTTGTGTTGCTCTCCAAGTCTTTTTAGATTTGAATTTGGCTCGTGGGTAAAAAAGGTTGGGGACCCCTGCTATATAGTATGTGACTTAAAACACAGAACAATGTTTAGTAAATCAGTGTACTGCTGGAAACAGTTTTCTTTGTTTGTACTTAAAGAGAAGCAAAGGCTAAGTAACTTGGGGGTGCCAAAATGTTAGGCACTCCCCAAGTGACTTTAATCGCTTACCTTTTACCCGGGGCTGGTGCCCCTGTTAGGAGAAAACCACACCAGCCCGGGGTACCTGTAGCGAGTATTTCCTTCTTCCTTCTCCGTTCTGCCTGCAAATTCCCGGGGCCGGCGCATGCGCAGTAGACTGAAAAGCCGACTTTTTTGTTAAAGTTCGGGCTGGTGTGGTTTTCTCCTAACAGGGGCACCAGCCCGGGGTAAAAGGTAAGCGATTTAAGTCACTTGGGGGTGCCTAACATTTTGTCACCCCCAAGTGACTTAGCCTTTTCTTCTCCTTTAAAGGAGAAGGAAAGGTTAAATCACTGTGGGGTACCAAAATGTTAGTTACCACCTAGTGATTGTAATTGCTGACTTTATACCCTGGACTAGTGCCCCTGTTAAGGGAAAACCGCACCAGCAGGGGTAGGTGCAAGACATTGATCCTCTTCCTTCTTCATTCTTCGTTCGGGGCCAGCGCATGCGCAGTAGGGTGAAAAATTCAGACTTTCCTATTAAAGTGTAGCTTTTCATCCTACTGTGCATGCTCAAGCAGCACGAAGACAGAAGAAAGAAGAGTATCACTGTCTCGTAGCTACCCCTGGCTGGTGCCGTTTTTTCCACACCTGCCCAGGGTATAAGGTAAGCAATTAGAATCACAGGGGGGTGCCTAACATTTTGGCATCCCCCAGTGATTGTACCTTTCCTTGTCAATTAAGGAGAAGTATATGATTTGCTGTATTTCCTTCTTTATTAAGGAGCAGCATGACTCTACTATTTTTTGACAGATATCTAGCAATATTAATACATCATTCTGTCGCAAGGGTAATGGTCATATCTAAAACTATTATTCTGCAGTGCTGTGAGAAATATAGGCTAATATCAAACATGGAATTTTCTCCAGTGGCACTGGGGCAAAGAGAATGCCAAAACCACCAATTCTATCAGTTAGTCACACTGGGCTGTCTTGATATTTTAGAAAAAAAAAGTGAGATAAGAAACATGGTGCAACCCAGGCATCGCTTGCTGTCTTGTTAGTATAAAACTTTAGACAATGTTATGACAATAATATTTTTTTACATCAATTCAGAGTACAATTTTTATATGTTCTAGACTTTATCCATACCTGTGAAAATCTTTGTCATGAAGGAGATTGTGGACTCTGCTCTCGTACGTCTAATATAGCTTGCCGATGCAGCTTTAAAACAAAGGTAAGTTCTCTGAAGGATTGCTTTAAGGAACTGAATTTGGGAAGGATATAAATCTTCAGAAATAATTGTATATACAGTGACTTGCAAAAGTATTCGGCCCCCTTGAACTTTTCCACATTTTGTCACATTACAGCCACAAACATGAATCAATTTGATTGGAATTCCACGTGAAAGACCAATACAAAGTGGTGTACACGTGAGAAGTGGAACGAAAATCATACATGATTCCAAACATTTTTTACAAATAAATAACTGCAAAGTGGGGTGTGCGTAATTATTCAGCCCCCTGAGTCAATACTTTGTAGAACCACCTTTTGCTGCAATTACAGCTGCCAGGCTTTTAGGGTTTGTCTCTACCAGCTTTGCACATCTAGAGACTGAAATCCTTGCCCATTCTTCTTTGCAAAACAGCTCCAGCTCAGTCAGATTAGATGGACAGCGTTTGTGAACAGCAGTTTTCACATCTTGCCACAGATTCTCGATTGGATTTAGATCTGACTGGGCCATTCTAACACATGGATATATTTTTTTTTTTTTTTTTTTAAAACATTCCATTGTTGCCCTGGCTTTATGTTTAGGGTCGTTGTCGTGCTGGAAGGTGAACCTCCGCCCCAGTCTCAAGTCTTTTGCAGACTCCAAGAGGTTTTCTTCCAAGATTGCCCTGTATTTGGCTCCATCCATCTTCCCATCAACTCTGACCAGCTTCCCTGTCCCTGCTGAAGAGAAGCACCCCCAGAGCCTGATGCTGCCACCACCATATTTGACAGTGGGGATGGTGTGTTCAGAGTGATGTGCAGTGTTAGTTTTCCGCCACACATAGCGTTTTGCATTTTGGCCAAAAAGTTCCATTTTGGTCTCATCTGACCAGAGCACCTTCTTCCACATGTTTGCTGTGTCCCCCACATGGCTTGTGGCAAACTGCAAATGGGACTTCTTAAGGTTTTCTGTTAACAATGGCTTTCTTCTTGCCACTTCCATAAAGGCCAACTTTGTGCAGTGCCCGACTAATAGTTGTCCTATGAACAGATTCCCCCCCCTGAGCTGTAGATCTCTGCAGCTCGTCCAGAGTCACCATGGGCCGCTTGGCTGCATTTCTGATCAGCGCTCTCCTTGTTCCACCTGTGAGTTTAGGGGGACGGCCTTGTCTTGGTAGGTTTACAGTTGTGCCATACTCCTTCCATTTCTGAATGATCGCTTGAACAGTGCTCCGTGGGATGTTCAAGGCTTTGGAAATCTTTTTGTAGCCTAAGCCTGCTTTAAATTTCTCAACAACTTTATCCCTGACCTGTCTGGTGTGTTCTTTGGACTTCATGGTGTTGTTGCTCCCAATATTCTCTTAGACAACCTCTGAGGCCATCACAGAGCAGCTGTATTTGTACTGACATTAGATTACACACGGGTGCACTTTATTTAGTCATTAGCACTCATCAGGCAATGTCTATGGGCAACTGACTGCACTCGTTCCAAAAATCTGGGTTAAAGTCGGGGGTCGTCTTATACGCCGGGTACTTGCTTGCACGGCCCCCCAGCGTCCTCCACCACCCCTCCCGCTCGCCTGATTCATCCGGCTTTAAAGGAGCGGCTTTATCCACCACCCCTCCGCTCGCCTGCTGCTTCCTCCGGCTGCTTAGGTTGCGCCCCGTACGCACTGACGTGACGCGTATGCACAGGGCGCAACCAAGAAAATTAACCGCTGATCATCAATGAGCCTGTAACGCTTTAAAGGGGTCAGCGGTTCATTTTATTAGTTGCACCCTGTGCATACGCGTCACGTCAGCGCGTACGGGGCGCAACCTAAGCAGCCGGAGGAAGCAGCAGGCGAGTGTGAGGGGTGGTGGATAAAGCCGTTCCTTCAAAGCCGGATCCGGATGAAGCAGGGGTGGTGGAGGACACTTGGGGGAGCTGAAGGATGTGGGGAGGGGGAGGATGTGGGGGAGTTGAAATATGTGGGGGAGGATGTTGGGGGGAGCTGGAGCATGTTGGGGAGGACGCTAGGGGGAGCTGGATGATGTTGGGGAGGATGAGCTTTTGGACGCTGCGGGGGGGAGATTGAGGATATTTTAACTGCAAAAGTTGGGTGTCGTCTTATACGCCCAGTCGTCTTGTACGCCAGAAAATACGGTACCCCAAAACATCTGAAACAAAAGATGGCTCTAAAAAACTAAAGTGTTGGTATTTAATAATTATGTAAACAAGCATATTTCAATTTCTATTTTTCTTAACATTTTCTAATTACCTTATAAATATGCCAACATGTATACTGAATTACTACTTGAATTTGCTGATAGATGTTTAACAAAAGTCTCTTATCTGTTTCTACACCCCACACTTATGTAGGAGGTTCCATGCTCTCTGCTACAGAACAAAGGTAGGATATGTAACTTTTTAAAAATAAGACTGCTTTGTACAGAAATATATAAGATGTATATAAGACAGAGCAAATCCAAAGCCACAACTATGAGGCTCAAAGGATAAAGGTTATACAGTGATGAACATAAGTATTTAAACACCCTGCGATTTTTCAAGTTCTCCCACTTAGAAATCATGGAGGGGTCTGAAATTCACATTGTAGGTGCATTCCCACTGTGAGAAGCAGCATTTAAAAAAAAATCAGTAAATCACATTGTATGATTTTTAAAGAATGTATTTGTATTGCACTGCTGCACATAAGTATTTCAACACCTGGCAATCAGCAAGAATTCTGGCTTTCAGAGACCTGTTATTCTGCTTTTAAATAGTCCACCTCTACTCCACTCATTAATCTACATAGTAACATAGTAAGTTGGGTTGAAAAAAGACATACATCCATCAAGTTCAACCATAATGCTTATATATAACCTGCCTAACTACTAGTTGATCCAGAGGAAGGCAAAAAAAACCCCATCTGAAGCCTCTCTAATTTGCCGCAGAGGGGAAAAAATTCCTTCCTGACTCCAAGATGGCAATCGGACCAGTCCCTGGATCAACTTGTAGTAAGGCTATCTCTCATAACCCTGTATTCCCTCACTTGCTAAGAATCCATCCAGCCCCTTCTTAAAGCTATATAATGTATCAGCCAGTACGACTGATTCGGGGAGGGAATTCCACAACTTCACAGCTCTTACAGTAAAAAATCCTTTCCGAATATTTAAATGGAACCTCCCTTCTTCTAAACGGAGTGGATGCCCTCGTGTCCGTTGGAAGGACCTACTGGTAAATAAAACATTAGAAAGGTTATTATATGATCCCTTTATATATTTATACATAGTTATCATGTCACCTCTTAAGCGCCTCTTCTTCAGTGTAAACAAACCCAACTTGGCCAGTCTTTCTTCATAACTGAGACTTTCCATACCCTTTACCAGCTTAGTTGCCCTTCTCTGGACCCTCTCTAACTCAATAATGTCCCGTTTGAGCACTGGAGACCAAAACTGAACAGCATATTCTAGATGGGGCCTTACCAGCGCTCTGTAAAGGGGAAGAATAACCCCCTCCTCCCGTGAATCTATACCCCTTTTAATACAGCTCAAACCCCTGTTTGCCCTTGCAGCTGCTGCCTGGCATTGCTGGCTACAGCCAAGTTTATTATCTACAAGGACTCCAAGGTTCTTCTCCATTATGGATTTGCCTAGTGCAGTCCCATTAAGGATATATGGGGCTTGCATATTTTTACATCCCAGGTGCATGACCTTACATTTATCCACATTAAATCTCATCTGCCACTTAGCCGCCCAGATTGCCAGTTGGTCAAGATCCTGCTGCAAGGATGTCACATCCTGGATAGAATTGACTGGTCTGCAGAGTTTTGTGCCATCTGCAAACACTGATACATTACTCATAATACCCTCCCCTAAGTTATTTATGAACAAGTTAAACAGAAGTGGACCCAGTACAGAACCCTGAGGGACCCCACTGAGAACCTTACTCCAAGTAGAGAATGTGCCATTAACAACCACCCTCTGTACCCGATCCTGTAGCCAGTTTTCTATCCATGTGCAAACGACTTCACTAAGACCAATATACTTTAGCTTAGAAAGCAGTCGTTTGTGGGGAACGGTATCAAATGCTTTGGCAAAATCCAAATAGATTATATCTACTGCATCCCCACTGTCCAGCTTCTTACTTACCTCATCATAAAAAGCAATTAAATTGGTCTGACATGACCTGTCCTTCATAAAGCCATGCTGATTACTGCTCATAATGGCATTCTCCACTACATAATTTTGAATGTGATCCCTTAACAAGCCTTCAAATAACTTGCCCACCACGGATGTCAAACTTACAGGCCTATAATTGCCAGGCTGAGATCTTACTCCCTTTTTAAATATGGGAATGACATTCGCCTTCTTCCAATCCCTAGGTACCATACCTGATGAAAGCGAGTCTGAGAATATCAGAAACAAGGGCCACTGCAATTCTTCCCCTAGCTCTCTCAGTACCCGAGGGTGTATTCCATCTGGCCCAGGTGCCTTGTTTACATTTATCGTGTGTAACCCTTAAAGCACCATATCCTGTGCCAACCACTGTGTAGTTGGAGCTGGCAACAGTGAAGCTATTGGGTGGGACTTGGCCCACTGGCTCCTCTACTGTACACACAGAAGAAAAGAACTGGTTAAGCACATCTGCCTTTTCTGTATCCGCTGTAACCATATTGTTACTATAACTCAATGGGGCCACACCCTCAACCTGCATCTTTTTACTATTAATATACTTAAAAAACTTTTTGGGGTTAGTCTTGGCCTCGGCCGCGATGCACTCCTCATTTTCTATCTTTGCCTTCCGGATTGCTGTTTTACAACACTTGTTATAGTGTTTATAGTCATTAAACGCAGCTACTATCCCCTCTCACTTATATTTCTTAAAGCTTTCCTTTTTCTCCCTATTAACTTCTTTACCTCAGAGTTAAGCCACATAGGGTGATTCTTAACACTTCTACTTTTTCTTATTAATGGAATGAATTGAGAACAGTAATGATTTAATATCATTTTAAATGACAACCATTTCTGCTCTGTGTTTTTATCAGAAAATATAATGCCCCAATCTATGCCCTGAAGCGCTGCCCTTAAGGAGCTAAAATTTGCCTTCCTAAAATTCAGTGTCTTTGTTGCCCCCGTGTAAGTTTGTTTCCTGCACCAAACATCAAATGAAATAACATTATGGTCACTATTACCCAGGGGTTCAACCACTTGCACATTTGCTATACGTTCTGGGTCATTAGAGATCACTAGATCTAGTATAGCATGGTTCCTGGTTGGCTCCTCAACAACCTGTGACATAAAGTTGTCATGCAAGTTTATAAACTTGTTCCCATTTACTGTCCTGGCAGTACTATTGCCCCAGTCAATATCAGGGTAATTAAAATCCCCCATTATTATCACTTGCCCCAAACTAGCAGCCTTTTCTATTTGCAACAGGAGCTGGGCCTCCTCCTCTTCGCTTACATTAGGGGGTCTATAGCATACCCCTACAATTTATTTGGTAGATTCTTTACTATCTGTGAGAAGCTCAACCCATAAGGATTCAGCTCCCTCTGTTACCCCCATCACTTCCTCCTTAATATTTGCTTTTAATTCCTGCTTAATGAACAGACACACTCCTCCTCCTTTTCTATTGCCCCTGTCCCTCCGAAACAATGTATACCCCCCAATATTAACAGCCCAGTCATGAGACTCATTCAACCAAGTTTCAGCAACACCAATCACATCATATTTCCGCTCCAACGCCAGTACCTCCAGCTCTCCCATTTTACCATTTTACTCCTTGCATTGGTAAACATACATTTAATACTGGTTCCGGCGTGAGAATGACGTGTAAACAACTTATGGGCCTCCCTGCTATTATCAGTATCCCGAAGCAAGTCTCCTCCCCCATTTTCCCTTACTATGCCCACTACCTCATCTATCCTGACTACCTCAGAATTTCCCGCTGCACCCTCCCCCCCCCCCACTCCTAGTTTAAAATCTACTCCAACCTGCTAGCCATCTTTTCCCCCAAAGCAGCTGCCCCATCATCATTGAGGTGCAGCCCATCCCTGGCAAAGAGCCTGTAGCCGATTGAGAAATCAGCCCAGTTCTGGAGAAACCCAAAGCCCTCCTCCCTGCACCAATCTCTCAGCCACGCATTAATCTCCCTAAGCTCCCGCTGCCTTCTTAATGTTGCTCGTGGCACAGGTAATATCTCTGAGAAAATTATCTTGGAAGTCCTCGCCCTCAACTTCGCATCTAGCTTAATCTCAATTAGTAGCACCTGTCTGAGTGCTTTAAAGACACCTGTCCCCACCCTACAGTCAGTCAGACTCCAACTACTACCATGGGTAAGACCAAAGAGCAGTCAAAAGACACCAGAGACAAAATTGTGGACCTCCACAAGGCTGGAAAGGGCTACGGGGCAATTTCCAAGCAGCATGGTGAAAATAGATCAACTGTTCGAGCAGTTGGTAGAAAATGGAAGAGGCTAAAGACGACTGTCAGTTTCCCTAGGCCTGGGGCTCCATGCAAGATCTCACCTTGTGGGGTATCACTGATGATAAGAAAGGTGAGTAATCAGCCCAGAACAACAAGGCAGGAGCTGGTCAATGACCTGAAGAGAGCTGGGACCACAGTTTCGAAGGTCACTGTCTGTAGAACACTACGCCGTCATGGTTTCAAATCATGCATTGCACGGAAGGTTCCCCTGCTCAAGTCATCACATGTCCAGGCCCGTCTGAAGTTTGCCAATGACCATCTGGATGATCCAGAGGAGGCATGGGTGAAAGTCATGTAGTCAGATGAGACCAAAGTAGAACTTTTTGGTCAAAACTTCACTTGCCATGTTTGGAGGAAAAATAAGGATGAGTTTCATCCCAAGAACATCATCCCTGCTGTGATGCATGGGGGTGGTAACATCATGCTTTGGGGGTGCTTTTCTGCGAAGGGAACAGGACAAGTGCACTGTATTAAGGAGGGGATGAATGGGGCCATGTATTGTGAGATTTTGAGCAACAACCTCCTTCCCTCAGTCAGAGCATTGAAGATGGGTTGTGGCTGGGTCTTCCAACATGACAATGACCCAAAGCACACAGCCTTGATAACCAAGGAGTGGCTCTGTAAGAGGCATATCAAGGTTCTGGAGTGGCCTAGCCAGTCTCCAGACCTAAATCCAATAGAAAATCTTTGGAGGGAGCCCCGAAACCTGACAGATCTAGAGGAGATCTGTGTAGAGGGGTGGGCCAAAATCCCTGTTGCATTGTGTGCAAACCTGGTCAAAAACTACAGGAAACCTTTGACCTCTGTAATTGCAAACAAAGGCTTCTGTACCAAATATTAACACTACTCAGGTTTTCAAATACTTATGTGCAGCAGTGCAATACAAATAAATTCTTTAAAAATCATACAATCAAATAAATTCTTTAAAAATCATACAATGTGATTTTCTGATTTTTTTTTTTTTATTTATTTTTTTTTAAATGCTGTCTCTCACAGTGGGAATGCACCTACAATGTGAATTTTAGACCCCTCCATGATTTCTAAGTGGGAGAATTTGCAAAATCGCAGGGTGTTCAAATACTTATGTTCCTCACTGTATTTTAAGTACAGGTATTGGAACCGTTATTTGGAAACCCATTATCCAAAAAGTTGAGAATTACTGGAAGGACATCTCCCATTGACTCCATTATAAGCAAAGAATTAAAATGTTTAAAAATTATTTTCTTTTTCTCTGTATTATTAAAACAGTTACTTGTACTTGATTTCAACTAATATACAATTGATCCTTATTGGAAGCAAAACAAGCCCACTGGGATTATTTTATGTTTAAATAATCTTTTAGTAGATTTAAGGTATGGCGATCCAAATTATAGAAAGATTCTTTATCTGGAAAACCCCAGGTCCCAAGCATTCTGGATAATGGGCCCCATACCTGTATCACCACCTGCATTTTCCAGATGCAGATTTAAACACGTTCATCTATTTTGCATTTTTTTATATATATAACTTACATTTACTTATAGGCATCTAATAAAGTTTATTTATTTGAGAGTTTCCCTTTTTTTATTTTTATTGGATTTTATCATATGCAGATAAAAAGATACCATTTACAGACATATCAGAATAAACTTGTAATATAACATTTGTTACTTTAAATGTTACACATACTAGCTGTATCTTAGTGTAAGAAATAAAAAGAAAGTCTAATTCTAAATAAACTTATAACTACTCTGCCTGATTCTTATATAAAGCTACATCTGGTAAATTAAACGCTGATTGTATACTCTATGCTGTGATTTTTAGGACTATGGTATCATTTCTTCCTACTTTACAGAAAATAAAGTAATGCCCACAGTGACTATAAAATTACAATCTTAGTAATAACAATTTGCAGGAAAACTAGTCTGATACATAGGATAGAAAAAAATTAGATACCATATCTCAAGTAGCCTAAGGTTCACATATTTTTAAGAAGGTATCATGAGATCCTGATAGTAGGGGATTCTAGGTCATCTTTTCATTACCCATGATTGTTGTAATTCAAGGAATGCCATGATTTGGCAATCAATTGTTTAGCTGCTGTGTATATCTGTAATCAAGTTTGCAAAGGATCAGCGAGTGTTTTATATGCATTTAAAATACTGTAATGTTATCATGTAAACTGTGTGTGTTTTCTTCAGAAACACCACTGTACTTAATATAAATAAGCTACTGTGTAGCCAAGGGGGACAGCCATTCCAGTTTCTTAGGGCAAAAAATGTATGTGTTTAAAAATAATATCAAATGTATGTCAGATGCCATTTATGAGACAGGGCTATACAATGAAAACCTTTCTCATATAAAATAGGGCAGTGCTGTCCAACTTCTGTGGTGCCAAGTGCTGGAATTTCTCTAGCATACATAGTGGAGGGCCACTAATGGAAGCCAGTTTTGACCACTCCCCCTTTTTAAACCACACCCACTTCAAACTACACCCATGTTATCACAATGGTGGTAGTGCAGCAAAAACCCAAATGCTTGGTCCTCACTCCGGGGATATCAACCATCATTGTTATGTGATAGAATTATATTATGTAATATTAGGACACACCCCTAAATCTATATGCCTCCTCCTCCCCTGTGGATAGCACAGCAACCCCCAGCACATAATTACACACCTTAGGGACAATTTAATGGCTTTTTCCAACTGCTAACAAACTCCCAGAACAAACCCCTTCCAGTTTCACCTCCCACAGGGAGAGTATGGCACACACAGGCAGTACTCTGCCTGCCCTATGCTGCTTGTGTTTGCCATACTCTATCTGCCCTATGCTGCCTGTATGCGCTATACTCTGCCTGCCCTATGCTGCCTGTGTGTGCCATACCTTGCCTGCCCTTAGCTGCCTGTGTGTGCCATACACACAGGCAATATAGGGCAAGGCAGTACATACAGTTACACATTGCTGGCACTGCTCCTACAGTCTGTCTGAGGTATGAAGAGGTGAACAATGTGGGCGATTACAGCCTGAGGTGTGAACAATGCAGTGGTTGAACAATGCAGAGATTAAAATGTGTATACAGTACAGGGGATTATATGTTTAAACAATAAAGGGATATTACAGCCTGAATCTAAGGTGTGAACCATGCAGGTATTTAATGTCAGTACTGATACCATTTAAAGATTACACAAAGGTAAGACACCAAAGCTGCCAGTAAGGCCACACAGAGGGGCATCATGGGCCGCCAGATGGACAGCACTGAAATAGGGCATTTTTCAGCAAGAAGTAATATATAGACAGAAAGATAGTAAATGTTATTATTTAGAAGGTGTTTATTAGACCGTTTTAGTAGCTGTAAACAATGTTTTACCAGATGTTTCTAAACTTTTAGAATATTTTGTTTTTTTGTAGGGGATTTTACTTTTGTATGTGACAAGAGATGCAACAAAAAACGTCAGTGTGGTCGGCATAAGTGTAATGAAATTTGCTGTGTGGTAAGTTTTTCCTGTTTGAAGGGCTACATTAAACACCATCATGTTCTGCTTGGCTGTACAGTAAACAGTGTACCATAAGCACTAGCTAATCAACAATTATGGGTCTAAGGCAGCTTAACTTGAAAGAAAAACTGAACACCACATTAGTGCTGATACTTGATTGTTTTTAGTCTGCTGGAGGGAAATTGGAGTGGGTCAATTTACCTGTAAATCGCTCACCATGCCCCCACTCCCCTGCCCTTTGTTCTATTAGTCACTGTCTGCTAACGCACAAATGGGGAAAGCTGTGTCCACAACAGTGGTGGTTTAAACATGGTGACACTAAGCTAACATCTTGTCCTCAAGAAACCACTAATGCACAAGTAGTATTAGATGTAACCTGAGTACACTTAGTCATTTGATTTGGTAAAAAAAAGGCTCATGGTAAAACATATAGGAACAGTATATGACAGCAGATTTTAGTCACCTCGCCAGACAAGATATCAGATAGTATCTAGGTGATATAAAATCAGGTCAGAGAAAAGGGAAATTGAATTTAAGGCATAGGATTCACAGAAAAATGCTTTAATGTAAATTGTGAAATGGATGAAAATTGGAGAGCGCCAAAAGCAGCTCTGCACAGGCTCCAAACCTTTTCACTCTGCAGAGGAATGGTGCTCTTACCAAATACCAAAGCTCACCCAAGAAGATTGGGAAGAGGCAAAAGGGTAAATGAATTTAAGGCATAGGATTCACATAAAAATGCCAAATACCAGAGCTCACCCAAGATGATTAGGAAGAGGCAAAAGGGAAATTGAATTTAAAGGAGAATGCAAGTCAAAATTTAAAAAGCATACTGCCCAGTAGTTCTCCTATTTAGTAAAAACGCCACACTTTTGGCTCACATAATCAAATATTTACTCAGTCACATTTACTTCACATTTTCTAGAACAGGCGCATGAAACATGTGTTTCATTCCCTCCCCCCCTCCCTCCTCTGTGTAGCTCAGAACAGGAGACAGGA
Organism: Xenopus tropicalis; assembly: GCF_000004195.4. Classification (NCBI taxonomy): domain Eukaryota; kingdom Metazoa; phylum Chordata; class Amphibia; order Anura; family Pipidae; genus Xenopus; species Xenopus tropicalis. The sequence continues at coordinate 76,067,949 of NC_030682.2, read as the reverse complement.
TCAAGTTACACACATGCTCAGAGAATAGGAAGGCTGCCGTTGGCAGCCTACAGGAAGGACAGAGAGATTTCAGTGATGTCACTGGAGTCTTCACACTGCTGTAGGCTGCCAGCACCATAAAATTAAGTTGTCATCCCTTGAGTCAATGCCCTTTTTTATACAAGACAGCACTTTATTTGCTTTTGTAGCCACAAAAGGAATTAGACAATTTATTATCTACAAACCCCCCCAGATCCTTCTCCATTTAAGGATACCCCCAACAAACAACCACTTAGTTGGTAGCTCACGTTTATATTATTTCTACCAAAGTGCATAACTGATGTCAGATTAACAGGCCTATAGTTTTCAGGCTGAGAAGGGGATCCCTTGTTAAATTTACGGCGCCGCATTAGCAATTCGTCAGTCTCTCTGCACCATGCTAGACCTCAACGAATCCTGAAAAATTAAGTGAAGAGGCTTGGCAATCGCAGCTCTCAGCTCGTTTATCTCGGGATGAATGCCATCCGGTCCCTGACCTTTGTTTACCTTTACATGTTAAAGTCTCCTTTGAATTCCCTCCCGAGTGACCCATGCGACAGTAACTGTATTACTAGAACCGGTCATATTAAAAGGGAAAGCCTTCATTAGCTGGCTCCTCAGATGTATAGACAGATGAAAAATAACAGTTCAAAATTTCTGCTTTTTCCTGTTCTCATCAACCAACTTACCCCCTCCCTGATAGTAAGGTCCCCACCCCTTCTTGCTTCATTTTTTTTACTATTCACATTATTAAAAAATAATTTACTCCTAGCTGCAATACCCCTTTCCATCTCTATTTTAGCTTGCCTGATTGCTTTTTTTTGCATGCTTTATTTTCTTCCTTGTACCTCATGAAAGTTTCTGCTGTCCCAGCTAACTTGAATGCTTTAAAATCATGTTTTTTTTCTTACCAACCTCAACATTAACACTTTTATTCATCCATAAAGGTTTTGCCCCTCCTTGCTTTCAAGGGGATTATACTGATCCGTATACTTGCAAAGCAATGTTTTAAAGATGTTCCATTTTCCTTCTGTGTCTAACCTTATGAAAAGCCTTTCCCAGTTGACACATTGCAGAGATGCCCTTATACTGGCAAAGTATGCTTTTAGTTGAACTTTTTTCTAACTTTGGTTCTGTACATCACCACAATGAATTTTAAATGAAACAACTCAGATGCAGTTGAAGTGCAGACTTTCAGCTTTAATTCAGTGGGGTGAACAAGACAGTTGCATAAAAATGTGAGGCAACTAAAGCAACTAACACAATCTCTTCATTTCAGGGGCTCAAAAGTAATTGAAAAAATTAAATAACTGAAGATAAAATGTTCATTTCTAATACTTGGTTGTAAACCCATAGCTGGCAATGACAGCCTAAAGTCTTGAACTCATGGACATCACCAAATGCTGGGTTTCCTCCTTTTTAATGCTCTGTGAGGCCTTTGCTTCAGCGGATTTCAGTCACTGTTTGTTTGTGGGCCTTTGTGTTTCGAAGTTTAGTCTTCAACAAGTGAAATGCATGCTAAATTGGGTTAATATCAGGTGACTGACTTCAATAATTTCAAGAATTTTCCACTTCTTTGCTTTAAAAAAACTCCTGGGTTGCTTTGGCTGTGTGTTTTGGGTCATTGTCCATCTATATCATGAAATGCCACCCAATCTATTTGACTGCATTTAGCTGGATTTGAGCACACAGTATGTCTCTGAACACCTCAGAATTCATTCAGCTGCTTCTGTTCTGTGTCACACCATCAATAAACACTAATGTCCCAGTGCCACTGGCAGCCATGCACACCCAAGCCATCACACTGCCTCCACCGTGTTTTACAGATGATGTGGTATGCTTTGGATAAAGAGCTGTTCCATGCCATCTCCATACTTTTTTCTTGCCATGATTCTGGTATAGGTTGATTTTGGTTTAATTTGTCCAAAGAATGTTTTTTCCAGAACTGTGCTGGCTTTTTTAGATGTTCTTTCGCAAAGTCCAATCTAGCCTTTCTATTTTTGAGGCTTATTAGAGGCTTGCGCCTTGCAGTGGACCCTCTGTATTTACTTTCATGCAGTCTTCTCTTTATGGTAGACTTGGATATCGATACACCTACCCCCTGGAAAATGTTGTTCACTTGGTTAGCTGTTGTGAAGGGGTTTCTCTTCACCATAGAAATGACTCTACGATCATCCACCACTGTTGTTTTCCGTGGACGTCCAGGTCTTTTTGCGTTGCTGAGTTCACCAGTGCTTGCTTTCTTTCTCAGGATGTACCAAATAGTAGATTTTGCCATTCCTTATATTGTAGCAATTTCTCGGATGGGTTTTTTCTGTTTTCACAGCTTAAAGGGGATCTATCATGAAAATCAAATTGTCCAAATGGATAGTGCTGATGAAAATATTAAAATCTTCAAATATATTTCTTTATAAGAAATGCTTACTTTTTAAAAAAAAAATTAGTTACATAGTTACATAGGGTTGAAAAAAGACCATTGTCCATCAAGTTCAACCCATCCGAGTAAACCCAGCACACAACCTATACTAACCAATCTATACACTCACATACATAAACTATATATATACAACCAGTAATACTAACTGTAGATATTAGTATCACAATAGCCTTGGATATTCTGCTTGTTCAAAAACTCATCCAGGCCCCTCTTAAAGGCATTAACAGAGTCTGCCATTACCACATCACTAGGAAGGGCATTCCACAGCCTCACTGCCCTCACCGTGAAAAACCACCTACGCTGCTTCAAATGGAAGCTCTGTTCCTCTAATCTATAGGGGTGACCTCTGGTGCGCTGATTGTTTTTATGGGAAAAAAGAACATCCCCCAACTGCCTATAATCCCCTCTAATGTACTTGTACAGAGTAATCATGTCCCCTCGCAAGCGCCTCTTTTCCAGAGAAAACAACCCCAACCTCGACAGTCTAACCTCATAGCTTAAATCTTCCATCCCCTTTACCAGTTTAGTTGCACGTCTCTGCACTCTCTCCAGCTCATTAATATCCTTCTTAAGGACTGGAGCCCAAAACTGCACTGCATACTCAAGGTGAGGCCTTACCAGGGACCTATAAAGCGGCAAAAATATGTCCTCATCCCTTGAGTCAATGCCCTTTTTTATACAAGACAGCACTTTATTTGCTGTAGTAGCCACAGAATGACACTGCCTGGAATTAGACAACTTGTGATCAACAAAAACCCCTAGATCCTTCTCCATTAAGGATGCCCCCAACACACTACCATTCAGTAGATAGTTTGCGTTTATATTATTCCTACCAAAGTGCATAACTTTGCACTTGTCAACATTGAACCTCATTTTCCAGTTTGCTGCCCAGTTTTCCAATTTTGTCAAATCGCTCTGCAAAGCGGCAGCATCCTGCATGGAACTTATAGTTTTGCACAATTTAGTGTCATCAGCAAAAATAGAAACAGTACTCTCTATGCCCCCCTCCAGGTCATTAATAAACAAGTTAAACAGCAAAGGCCCAAGGACTGACCCCTGCGGTACTCCACTAACCACACTGGCCCAATTAGAAAATGTTCCATTTACCACCACTCTTTGTACTCTATCCTTCAGCCAGTTTTCTATCCAATTACAAATATTATGTTCTAGGCCAATATTCCTCAATTTGATCATTAACCTTCTGTGAGGTACTGTATCAAACGCTTTAGCAAAATCTAAGTAGATGACATCAACTGCCATTCCAGCATCAAGGTTCCTGCTCACCTCCTCATAAAAGGCAACTAAATTAGTCTGGCAAGATCTGTTACGCATAAAACCATGCTGGCACAAACTAATAGTATTGTGAACTGCAATGTATTCAACTATCCTATCCCTTATTACCCCTTCCAGAAGCTTTCCTACTACTGATGTCAGACTAACAGGCCTATAGTTTTCAGGCTGAGAACGAGATCCCTTTTTAAATAACGGCACCACATTAGCAATCCGCCAGTCTCTCGGCACCATGCCAAACCTCAACGAATCCTGAAAAATTATGTGAAGAGGCTTGGCAATCACAGCGCTCAGCTCATTTAATACCCTGGGATGAATCCCATCCGGTCCTGGACCTTTGTTTACCTTTACATGTTCAAGTCTCTTTTGAATTTCCTCCTGAGTGACCCATGCGCCAGTAGCTAAATTACTAGCACTGGGTATATTAAAAGGGAAGCCTTCATTATCTGGCTCCTCAGATGTATAGACAGATGAAAAATAAGAGTTCAAAATTTCAGCTTTTTCCCCGTTCTCATCAACCAACGTACCTCCCCGTGATAATAAAGTTCCCACCCCTTCTTGCTTCATTTTTTTACTATTCACATAATTAAAAAATAATTTTGGATTCTTTTTACTCCTAGCTGCAATATCCCTTTCCATCTCTATTTTAGCTTGCCTGATAGCTTTTTTGCATGCTTTATTTGCTTCCTTGTACCTGATGAAAGTTTCCGCTGTCCCAGCTAACTTGAATGCTTTAAAAGCACGTTTTTTATTACCAACCTCGACCTTAACTCTTTTATTCAGCCATAAGGGTTTTGCTTTGCGATGCCTCTCCTTGCTTACAAGGGGAATATACTGTTGTGTATACCTGCAAAGCAATGTTTTAAAGATGTTCCATTTTCCTTCTGTGTCTAACCCCATGAAAAGCCTTTCCCAGTTGACACATTGCAGAGATGCCCTTAAACTGGCAAAGTCTGCACGTCTAAAATTGAGCGTTTTAGTTACTCCCTTATAGAGCTGTCTCTGTAGCATTATCTCAAAGGAGACCATGTTGTGATCACTGTTCCCCAAATGCTCACCCACACAAATGTTAGAGATAAGTTCAGTATTATTAGATATTACCAGGTCCAAAATAGACTCATTCCGAGTAGGTTCTTGAACCACCTGAAATAAAAAGTTGTCATTTAGCATATTTACAAACCTACTAGCTTTTTCTGACTTAGCCACCCCATTACTCCAGTCAATGTCCGGATAATTAAAGTCCCCCATAATAACAACTTGACCCAATTTTGAAGCCTCCTCCATTTGCAAAAGTAGCTGGGACTCATCCCCCTCATCTATACGGGGTGGTTTATAGCATACACCAATGATCATTTTCTTTGTGACCTTCAGCCCTACTGAAATTTCTACCCAAAGAGATTCAACGTTTTCATTGGTAATGTCTTTATTACATGGCTTTAAATCTGACTTTACATAAAGACAAACCCCTCCACCCTTTTTAATCCCTCTGTCCCTCCTAAAAAGCGTATACCCATTTAAATTCACTGCCCAGTCGCATTTTTCATCCCACCAGGTCTCAGTGATACCAATTAAGTCATAATTTTCAATACATGCAATAGCCTGCAGCTCCCCTATTTTTCCCGACAAGCTACGCGCATTAGCCAGCATGCAGCGGAGATTACTACTTCTTCCTCTACAGCTTACATTAGCTAAAGGACAGTTAGAGCTAAGGTGAAAATTAGTCTGTTTCCCTTGTAACAATGGAAGCTCCTTATCTGATAAACTATATGCCCCCCTCACTCCTCCCCCACAACCCTTTACTGGTCCCACTGCCCCATCTACACTAGCTCTCCCATAAGAATCTAGCTTACCAACCCCCCCCTTGTCTAGTTTAAACACTCCTCCAGCCTCTTAACCATTCTCTCCCCTAGCAAAGTAGACCCCCTTCCATTGAGGTGCAATCCGTCAGGGCTATATAGATTGTACCCCAAAGAAAAGTCAGCCCAGTGCTCTAGGAACCCAAACCCTTCCTTCCTACACCAAGACTTTAGCCACGCATTTAGCTCCCTAAGCTCCCGCTGTCTCCCTAAACTAGCACGCGGCACCGGCAAAATTTCCGAAAAAATTACATTGGAGGACCTTTGCTTAATTTTAGAGCCTAGATCCCTGAACTCACTCTTTAAGGTCCCCCACCTACCGTTCATTTTGTCGTTAGTACCGATATGTACCAAGACAGCCGGGTCATGCCCAGCCCCTCCCAATAATGTGTCGACCCGATCAACCACATGCCGAACCCTGGCACCAGGAAGACAGCAAACTGTCCGGTTGAAGCGATCCGCTCGACAGATTACCCTGTCCACTTTCCTAATGATTGAATCCCCTATAACCACCATCTGTTTAGGCCTAGCTCTGCTCTCCTCCCCACCACTACTAGAGAAACTGGTCTCCCGGCTGTTAGAGAGATCAGCCTCATCTAGAACCGCCAGTCCAGAGTTCACACTCCCATCTTCTTCACACAATCTGGCAAATCTGTTGGGATGCGCAAACCCTGGAGCAGCCTCCCTTTTTCTTTTCCCCACACTCGATTTTCTAACTGTCACCCAGCTTACTGCCCTATCATCCTTTCCTTGCTCCCCTCCCCCCCATACTATCTGATATTATTACAGAGAGTTACCGTATATACTCGAGTATAAGCCGATCCGAATATAAGCCGAGGTACCTAATTTTACCTAAGAAAACTGGAAAAACGTATTGACTCGAGTATAAGCCGACCCCAGTTACATGGGAGTAGGAGAAACAATAGGTTAGCTCAAAGCAGTTCAAATGTGTAGCACTTGCTCCTTCTGAAAGCTCAGACTCAGGCACAATGCACTGAGAAAGAAGTGAGAATTGACCGGTGTAGGAGAGCACAGTAGCTGGTGGATCCAGGCGAGGTGTGCCTAATATCACTGCAAGAGGGCTAAGCAAAATAACATCTCCTGAATATGAGTTCTGTATAGTAATAAATAAAATATGAGTTCTGTATAGTAACAACAACTTATACAGCTGTACAAACTAAATTCCAAATTGGGAAATATATCCTCCTTCTACATTATATATAATTGGACATTCACTAGAAGTCAGTGTACTGTTTTCATAATTCCTCAAGGGGGCCCTCTTGTGCTGTTAGCCAAGAAAAATGCCCTCTCTGCTGTACTATAGAACCAGCCCTTTATTTTCCACTAAAATAAAATATAGTTTCATTATGCTCCACTTTTGCCCTTTAACCTGCCATTTTTAATGCTCAGTATTGTTACTATGAAGTATCATTTCATAGTTAGATTCACTGAAATCATTGTAATTGCAGTTTACTATAGGGATTTATGATGCTGCAAAACGTTGGGGCCCAGAGCTGCCCATGAGGGCTAAGGCTGGTGCCACACGGGGCAGATTCACAGCCTGCAGATAAACGCAGGCCCAGAATCTGCCCCTACACTTGAAGAATCTGGCCAGGGGCAGGCACAGGCAGTGTATAGCTTCTGTGCATCCCTTAATGGCGCAGCGATGTGTCTCACTTTCAAAGTAGATTCTGAAAGTGCAGCTGTGTGAGAGCGGCTGTCTTTGCCCCAGGATCCTGTCCACCAAGTTCGGCACTTACCCCTAGCTTCCGTGCATCCCTTAACTTAATGGCAGCGTCGCTTACGACCCGGCAGCACGCACGTTCGGTCATCCAATCGCGCGCAACGATTTACTGTATATATCCTAGTATATGCGCGAGTATAAGCCGAGGCTTACTTTTTGAGCACATTTTTAGTGCTGAAAAACCCTGCTTATACTCGAGTATATACGGTAGGTTTCTTTCTCTGAGAGACAGTTCAAGCAGTTGCTGAATGGGAGTGGCTACATCCTTGCTGTGATGTCACTTAGCAACTAGCAAAGTCCTACCCTCCCTCCTCCATACTGAATAGGATCCTCACATCAACTGTTATTTTGAAAGCGCCTTCTGAGAAATGCAAGGCGGTTCTCTTCATATACATGAACCTTCTGATTTTATTGGCAGAGTTATGTCTGCACACTCAGTCAAATACAGAAAGTTGAGAGTTTGCTAAATAGTGTACTGATGTTTATGTAATGTTTAAAATTTTTCTTGTTGCATCACTGGTTCTGTATATGTATGTATGTTTATATTTTATTTATATGGTGCTACTTATGTATGCAGCACTGTACAGTAGAATACATTAATACAAGAGGGGGTCATTTTTATAATAAATTAAAAAAAATACAAATTACAATTACAAAAGTATCAAAGAGACAAAAGTAAAGAGGTCCCTGTCCTATAGAGCGTATATTCTAAGTGTATATCTACTGTCTGTAAGTAGAATCCTGTTATTTACTAATTTCATTTTCCACAACTTATGAGTTACTTAGGCAGCAATTTATGGATATTTTTTATGGATTATTTTTATATTGTTTGGCTACTGAAAATATCATTTAGTAATCCTGCCTCCATAGAGTGTGTGGAGCATAAAAGTAGTCTATATCTCTATTAACTTGCTGATCTTTGCTGCTGCTGACAGGAATGGCTTGCTATAGCTTTTACTGCCAAATGCCTCCTCTACCATCAAGGGGGACATCCTACATTTCTGCAGCTTTTACCCCAGAAAAAACTGCCATGTGTTTGTGTTTATGAATTAGGTAAAGGTTAGCAATGAAATTAGTGAGCACAAGGTATATTTTGGGGTCTCTAAGTGACATGTGCATCAAACTGTTCAGTTATAACAGTAGCCCTCTGGGGTTCATATTTAGGGTGTTTTATCTTGGTATCTAATGCTGTGTGGGAGATAAGATTCTGCAAAGTGGAAGCTTTGAGGGGATTTTTGGAAATGTCATCCAAATTGCTAAATTTAGAAATGCTTTGTGGCTAGGTAGTTTGAGAAAAGTGTACTTTCCAAAAATATATGGCTTTCTGGGGTGAGCTTACATTTTTGTAGCGTTATCCCACACAAAATGATGTGCAATTATTTCACACTGTATTTCTCCTCAGTATCTCCTCAGCCAGGGCAGTATGCAGGTTTAACCCCCATTGTTACGTGGTAAGGATAACTGAGGAGTTTCGCCAGAAAGAATTAGTAGCAGAAACTTTGCTGGGCGCTGCTGGCGGTAGGACAGTTTGGCAGGAGCAGGGAGGCTGCGGAGCTGGCAATCGGCAGCGGTCGGGCCAGTGTATATCCAGGTGGGACGGGCAGGAGGAGGTGTGCGGCGGAGGTGGTGCTGCTGTACAGCCTGGATGCTTGTGTGGCTGGGTGGAGAATTCCCCTTATCACGACACGTTAGCAAAGTCAGACTGGAAAGGATTTCTTGGTGCCAGGGAGGCATCCTGGTGCCAGAGGCGGGGGTACATAGCCACATCTGACTAATGACAGCCACAAATAGGAACGCATCTTGTGTCCCGAAGGGCTCAGAGCCAGAGAGTTGCCACTGACAGGCACTTATATTTCTATCAATATAATCAGAGCATGGAGGCGGTGCACTAAGCAGGAAGCCCCATGAACCTGAGCTAGTACATGAACCCATACATGAACGTTACCGATGTGCCGACGATTCATCTTAGACACAAGCAAGTCATAGAGGTGGGGGGTGCTACCGATCGGTGCTGCGGGTGCCGACCATTGATCTCAGTATCAGCGCCGTTAAAGGTAAAGGAAACAATTCATAACTTTTAATCAATCTTATTTACAAAGTTGACTGTTGTAATGAGATCTACCTTATATCAAAAAAAAAAAAAAAATTCATGATAGTTCCCCTTTAAAGGGGATCTATCATGAAAATCAAATTGTCCAAATGGATAGTGCTGATGAAAATATTTTAATCTTCAAATATATTTCTTTATAAGAAATGCTTACTTTTTAAAAAAAATTAGATATTATTACTGAGAGTTAGGTTGCTTTCTCTGAGACAGTTCAAGCAATTGCTGAATGGGAGTGGCAACACCCTTGCTGTGATGTCACTTAGCAACTAGCAAAGTCCCACCCTCCCTCCTCCATACTGAATAGCATCCTCGCATCAACTGTTATTTTGAAAGTGCCTTCTGAGAAATGTAAGGCGGTTCTCTTCATATACATGAACCTTCTGATTTTATTGGCAGAGTTATGTCTGCACACTCAGTAAAATACAGAAAGTTGAGAGTTTGCTAAATAGTGTACTGATGTTTATGTAATGTTTAAAATTTTGTTTTCTTGTTGCATCACTGGTTCTGTATATGTATGTATGTTTATATTTTATTTATATGGTGCTACTTATGTATGCAGCACTCTACAGTAGAATACATTAATACAACAGGGGTTCATTTTTATAATAAATTAAAAAAATACAAATTACAAAAGTATCAAAGAGATAAAAGTAAAGAGGTCCCTATCCTATAGAGAGTATATTCTAAGTCTGTTAGTAGAATCCTGTTATTTACTAATTTAATTTTCTTAGTTACTTAGGCAGCAATTTATGGATATTTATTTTTATATTGTTTGGCTACTGAAAATATAATTTAGTAATCCTGCCTCTGTTTTCTTTTCTTCATGATGTAAAATATAACTTTTTAGGGTAACTCCATAGAGTGTGTGGAGCATAAAAGTAGTCTATATCTCTATTATCTTGCTGATCTTTGCTGCTGCTGACAAGAATGGCTTGCTATAGCTTTTACTACCAAATGCCTCCTCTACCATCAAGGGGGACATCCTACATTTCTGCAGCTTTTACCCCAGAAAAAACTGCTATGTGTTTATGAATTAGGTGAAGGTTAGCAATGAAATTAGTGAGCACAAGGTATATTTTGGGGTCTCTAAGTGACATGTGCATCAAACTGTTCAGTTATAACAGTAGCCCTCTGGGGTTCATATTTAGGGTGTTTTATCTTGGTACCTAATGCTATGTGGGAAATAAGATTCTGCAATTGGAAGCTTTGAGGGGATTTTTGGAAATGTCATTCAAATTGCTAAATTTAGAAATGCTTTGTGGCTTGGTACTTTGGAGTATAAAGACACAGATACCCATATTAGATTCGGGGGAATGTGTACTTTCCAAAAATATATGGCTTTCTGGGGTGAGCGTACTTTTTTGTAGCGTTATCCCACACAAAATTATGTGAAAATATTTCACACTTTATTTCTCCTCAGTATCTCCTCAGCCAGGGCAGTATGCAGGTTTGACAACTTCAAAAAGGCTCTTATTATACTTAAAGAAACCAACCAGGCAGGTTTTTGTAAGAGCCTGTATATAACAGATATAAAACTGTCCTGAGAAGTAACATAAAGCTTTGCAGACATAAGCTGAATTCTACTGTGAATTAGTAGACTGACGGGCCAAGTTATTTTTATATATAATTTCTTATGCCTAAGTGCATATATAGATATATATATATATATATATAGATATATGTATGTATATAGATATATGTATGTATATATCATGTATATTTTTTAAGGTATTGTTAATAAAAGTAAACATTTTATAATTATTCTGGCAAGCCTGGCAAGCAAATGTTTTTTTTTAGTAATTCTACCTTTTTATTGGATATGGGTTACTGGGGTGCGCCGGCTAATCTTCACTGTGCTGCACTATGGGTACTGAGTTCTCATCATTGTTATACAAAGAGCAAGGTTCTGACCTAGGGCCAGAGAGGGAGATATTATATTCGTGTATCGGCTGTACATGAATAAACAGCCGCTGATGGAATGGTGAAAAGATTCAGTAGCAGCGCCGGCACAACGCTAGCACCCACATCCCCCCCCCCCCCCCGAAACGCCGGCGAATCTTCGCTCCTAGTAGTAGCGCCGTCGCTTTCCGGGCGGGGGGGGGGGTGCTAGCGATGTGCCGGTCATTCTTCTCTCTTAGTCTTAGTAGCAGCGCTGGCTGTTTGGGGGGGGGGAGCTGCCGATGTGCCGCCGCTTCTGCTCTTTCAGTAGCAGCGCCGGCGCTTTACGGGGGGGTTGCTACCGAAGTGCCGCTGATGCTTCCCTCTCAATAGCAGCGCTTTGGGGGGGGGGGGGGTTGGCAAGTCATAAGTCATAGTCATAGAGGTGTGGTGGGTTCTGCGGATGCCATTGATCTCGGTAGCAGTGCCGTTAAAGGTAAAGATGCTAGCAACCAATCAGAATTGAAGCTTCACCTGTCAATCAAAACCCGACCCCGACTTTAAGCTCAGTGAGATACAGAGTCAAAGAATGTGTGCAGCCAGTCAGATACAGAAAAGTATATATAGCAATGAAACGATTCATAACTTTTAATCAATTATATTTACAAAGTTGACTGTTGTAGTGAGATCTACCTTATATCAAAAAAAAAAATTTCATGATAGTTCCCCTTTAAGGATGGCTTCTTTCACCTGCATGGAGAGCTCCTTTGACCGCATGTTTTCTGTTTAGAGCAAAATCTTCCACATGCAAGCACCACACCTCAATCATCTCTAGGCCTTCTGTCTGCTTAATTGATAATGACATAGCGGACTTGCCAACACCTGCCCATGAAATAGCCTTTGAGTCAATTGTCCAATTACTTTTGAGCCTTTGAAATGAAGGGATTGTGTTAAAAAAAAAATGCATTTTTATGCAATTGTTTTGTTCACCCCACTGAATTAAAGCTGAAAGTCTGCACTTCAACAGCAAATGAGTTGTTTCATTTAAAATTCATTGTGGTATAGTACAAAACCACGTGCAGCATTATCTCAAAGGAGACCATGTTGTGATCACTGCTCCCTAAATGCTCACCCACACAAATGTTAGACATGAGTTCAGCATTATTAGATATTACCAGATCCAAAATAGAATCATTCCTAGTAGGTTCTTGAACCGCCTGAAATTAAAAGTTAGCATATTTACAAACCTACTTTTGTAAGCCTTTTCTGACTTAGCCACCCCATTACTCCAGTCAATGTCTGGATAGTTAAAGTCCCCCATAATAACAACTTGACCTTGTTGTGAAACCTCCTCCATTTGCAATAGTAGCTGGGCCTCATCCCCCTCACTCAGCATGTAGCTGAGTCATTTCCTGGAGGTTCAAGATTAAAGTTTGAGGGGGGGCGAAATATATCAATATCAATCATCTGTACACGTTTTACGCCTGCATACCATACCTACATGTATGTGTAAGCAGGTATACAGAGAACACACAAAAAATAGAGTTTCCAAGAACTTGATATTGGCATTGAATAACTGTACTGGGGCATAAAGAATGGACACTTTTTTTCTCAAATGTCACCTAGTATTGTGTTATGTATAAAACAAAATATTTTCATGGTTTATAAGCTCTACTTAAATTGCGGCCCCTATTGACACAAATATGTAAGATGCAACTTTTTGGGCTTTCCTTTAAACCTTGCATAACTTTAGTATCTATATACAGACTGAGTCTAGAAAAATAAAAAAAATTCAAACTAAAATACATTATAATCTGCTTACTTCCTACATGCAAATATGATATATAATTATCTGCATACACAATTTTGCAAGGTAATTTATAATTTATATTGGTTATTTTACAGGACACAGATCACAAGTGCTCCTTAATTTGTGGACATAAATTAAATTGTGGCCTTCACAGATGCGATGAACCTTGTCATCGTGGAAACTGTCCAAATTGTTGGCAAACAAGTGAGAAGCTATCATTTATTTTTTTGGTTTCAGGGTACACTGTCAGTAATTTGATTCTACTTCTGGTACATTTTAAAGTTCTGCAATGCAGACTATAAACTATAAACATGTATCTATATACATATATTTACCAGGGCTCATGAAAAACCTTTTGTGGGTCTGTTTATGGATTAATTTGTATTTATATTTCTTCTGTGTATTACCTTTAATTGGATGGTTGAATTTTCCTTGTTTAAAAATGGCCCCTTTATTGAAGCTCCCTATAGATCAGCGGTTTTCATCCTCTGGGTCAGAACCCCTTTGGTGGTAGAACAACCCTTTCACAGGGGTAACCTAAGACAATCGGAAAACACATATTTCAGATGGTTTTAGGATTAATTTTATGGTTGGGGGTCACCACAACATGAGGAACTGTATTAAATTTCTTATTTCTTAATGGTAGGCTTTGATGAGCTTACGTGTTACTGTGGAGAAGCTGTGATCTTTCCTCCTATCGCTTGTGGAACACGACCTCCGGAGTGTAAGAAACCCTGCACTCGGCAGCATGAGTGTGATCATCCAGGTATTGTTTTCACTAGTATTAACACACACACACACAGACTCAATAGGCTTCTGTATGTTTTAGAATACACTTTTGAAGATATTGTAAAGAATTTTCTTTAACCTTATGAACACCATACAAACACGTCTGCTTTTCATTTATCCGCTCTGATATTCTGATCATCTGTCAGTGTACTATGCATTCACATGGTGCATGAGTAGATCAAATTTTCAAACAGGGCATCTGAATTCCGACAGGGTTACAAGTTGACCTTTTGAAAATGAACCAGCATACATACCCAAACAGATGGGCAGCATGGTTATAATCGAATTTAAAACATGAAGTGTTTTTACAACAACAGTCCTTTCAGTAATGTGTCACTGTTTATTGGCTAACTGATATATGTAAGAATGCAGTATACCATTAAATGGTTTGTTACAACTAAATTGTTTTTCTTTCTCGCAACTATGGCTAACACAGTGTAGTATAACGCCAGTTTATTAATGCTTGAGCCTTCTGGCTTTACCACTCTGTTACTGAAACGACACTTAAATTCCTGAACTCGAGTTGTTTCTGTATTCCGTTAACTCAGCTTGCTGTTGATCATTTTTTTCCCCAAGCAGATTTTTCAAAAATTAAAAATTCTCAGCACCTAAAACCTGCCAAGCTTTTTTATTTTTAGCAATCAGCAGCAAACCGAGGTTAAATTTCATCTGCTTGTGCACCATCTCAGCGAATGAAGAGTGCACCAATAGATGATGGTGAGGTCCTCATTGATTTATGCAGTTCTGATTGTTTGGACTGTTGTCCCAAATACAGATTTGATATAGAAACTATGCGTGAGTTTACTTTGTAACAAAAAAAAAGGGAAAGCTTATATTATTTTCTGAATCTGAAGTGGTCAGTATAATGGTTATTCAAGGGATATTTCTGTATAGAAAACTTATTAAAACTTATTTAAAAATACAGTATGTACTCATTTAATTTTTTGTTTTATATACAGTTTTTCATTCATGTCATAGTGAGGAGAAATGTCCCCCATGCACATATCTTACTCAAAAATGGTGTATGGGAAAACATGAGGTAAGAACTATTGGTTTTACACCCTGTTTTTCTTTGCATTCTATACTATTAATGGATACACCGCTTTACTTTACATTAATTCACCAAACATGCTTGTTTCTACTGAGAATAAGCACACAAATTATTTGCTTTATGCTAAAAATACCTGTTTATACATGGATTGTTTAATTTCCAGGCTTGTCATACATGCACACGAAATGTAAAATTCCTGATAGCTGTGTTGTGACTTAAAATAAAAGGATGATAAAAGGATCACAATTAGACCTGGTGCCTGAATCAAGCCATATTGTTTGCATAAGAATGCATGGAATGTAAATTGGGTTTTCATATTGCAAATGTATGTCTGTTGAATTTACCAAATTCTTTGTTGTATGGAAATATTAAGTTGATAGCATGCTTTTTTGCCATTTGCTTTATTGGCCCAACCTTCCCTGATAGTGTTGCAGTTTTAGCCTTGACTAAGCAGGCCTTGTCTCACTGGTAGACTGGCAACAAGCTCCTTATTACATCCAAGAAGCTAGAAATAGTTGTGGTCTAGCAGTACAGTTGTAGGAACTGGCCATCCAAACAGGGCCATTAGTCTTGCAATACTGTAAATCTAAGATTTATTTATTTATTTATTTTTTTGTAATATTTCCTTATAATAGGTATATGCTTTGAAACCATTCTTAAAGGCATTCTTTAAAAATTCTTGAAGCTCCACAGCAGAAAAAAAGGAGGCTTAATCAAATGTGAAACCGGGAGGGGCGGGGAGAAACCAAAGGTAAAATAAGAGAAGCAGAAGAACATAAGTAAACTTATGTTCTAATAGGGGTCATTTATGACTGTAAGGACTGTTGCATTCATGCAAATATCACAGAAGTCAGCTGCATGTAAAACACCATTCATTCAAGTTACATGTGCTCCTTGCATTGCTGTTTACCATGAAGTTTACTGCCTTAAGGACCGATTCGGCAGCTTATCGGCCCGTGTAGGGGCAGAAACAACAGCCATACCCGACTGATATCTGGCCTGAAATTGGCCAGACATCGATCGGGCAGGAAAAAAGATTTAGTCGGATTGGGGACCACAACGGCTTGTTGTTGAGGTCCCCGAACCGACTGTGCCATTGCCGCCGGTAGAATTCGATCATTTGGCCTGTTTCTATTTTTGCTGATGACACTAAATTGTGCAAAACTATAAGTTCCATGAAGGATGCTGCCACTTTGCAGAGCGATTTTACACAATTGGAAAACTGGGCAGCAAACTGGAAAATAAAGTTCAATGTTGACAAGTGCAAAGTTATGCACTTTGGAAGAAATAATATAAACGCAAACTATCTACTAAATGGTAGTTTGTTGGGGGTATCCTTAATGGAAAAGGATCTAGGGGTTTTTGTAGATAACAAGTTGTCTATTTCCAGGCAGTGTCATTCAATGGCTACTAAAGCAAATAAAGTGCTGTCTTGTATAAAAAAAATGGCATTGACTCAAGGGATGAAAACATAATTTTGACTATTTATAGGTCCCTGGTAAGGCCTCACGTTGAGTATGCAGTGCAGTTTTTGGCTCCTATCCTTAAGAAGGATATTAATGAGCTGGAGAGAGTGCAGAAACGTTCAACTAAACTGCTAAAGGGGATGGAAGATTTAAGCTATGAGATTAGGCTGTCGAGGTTGGGGTTGTTTTCTCTGGAAAAGAGGCGCTTGCGAGGGGACATGATTACTCTGTACAAATACATTAGAGGGGAATATAGACAGATAGGGGGTGCTTTTTTTCCCATAAAATTGATCAACGCACCAGAGGCCACCCCTTTAGTTTAGAGGAACAGAGTTTCCATTTGAAGCAGCATAGGTGGTTTTTCACGGTGAGGGCAGTGAGGCTGTGGAATGCCTTTCCTAGTGATGTGGTAATGGCAGATTCTGTTAATGCTTTTAAGAGGGGCCTGGATGAGTTCTTGAACAAGCATAATATGCAAGGCTATTGTGATACTAATATCTACAGTTAGTATTAATGGTTGGATATATAGTTTATGTATTTTTTCTAACTTTGAACTGCAGTACCCAGTGACTACCTCTGCTAAGTTTAGGGACCCTTGTATCAATATTTAAAGAATGGCAGCAATTTTTTGTTACCTTTTCAGACCTTCAATTATTGTTACCCAGGGGGAACCTGGCATAAATAGTATGAGAGTGGCAGCGTTTTAAATTTAAACCATTAACCTAAAACTACAGTTCCCTAGTGACCAACTATGAAGAGTTTGGGGACCTTGGTACTAATACTGTGAAAATGGCAGCAGGTTGAATTTTCCCGTTGAAAGTCAATAGATTGAATATGATTGGCTCTTGGTGGTTTCAAAATTTTTTTGTAACCTTTAACTGCAGTTTGAGGACCCTGCTATTAATATTTAAAGATTGGCAGCAGTTTAAATTTAAACCAATGAAAGTCTATTGTTCATTGCCTGTTGTTGGCTCCTTCCCCTTTTCTAAACTTAAAACCTAGTCACTCAGTGACAAATTGTGCAAGGTGTGGGGACCTTGGCATTTAACATGTGAATCAGTTAAAATTTCTTCACAGAAATCAATGAAGGAAATGTGGTTGGCTGTTGGTTGGTTGGTTTTTAAACCCTGGCATAAATAGTGTAAGAATGATAGTGTTTAAATGTAAAACAATTAAATTCAATAAATGATATATGATCATTTGTTCTATGATCATGATGTTCTTTTTTCCCATAAAATGATCAGCGCGCCAGAAGCCACCCCTTTAGATTTAGAGGAACAGAATTTTCATTTGAAGCAGCGTAGGTGGTTTTTCACAGTGAGAAAAGTGAGGTTGTGGAATGCCCTTCCTAGTGATGTTGTGATGCCACCCCTTTAGATTAGAGGAATGGAATTTTTATTTGAAGCAGCGTAGGTGGTTTTTCACGGTGAGGGTAGTGAGGTTGTGGAATGACCTTCCGAGTGATGTTGTGATGGTGGAGTCTGTTAATGCCTTTAAAGGACATGGAAAGGCAAAGTCACTTTGGGGTGCCAAAAGGTTAGGCACCCCCAAGTGACTTTAATTGCCTAACTTTTACCCCGGGCTGGTGCCCCTGTTGGGAGAGAACAGCACCAGCCCGGGGTAGCTGTAGCGCTTCCTGCTTCCTGGTACACGAGCGCGCGCATGCGCAGTAGAGTGAAAAGCCGAACTTTAACAGAGAAGTCAGCTTTTCACTCTACTGCACATGCGTCTACCACATAGTCGCAGCTAAACCAAGCATTAAGGAGGAAGCGCATCGACCCAGGTACCCCGGGCTGGTGCTGTTTTCTCCTAACAGGGGCACCAGCCCGGGGTACAAGGTAAGCGATTAAAGACTTTGCCTTTCCTTGTCCTTTAAGAGGGGCCTGGATGAGTTCTTCAACAAGCATAGTATCCAAGGCAATTGTGATACTAAAATCTACAATTAGTACTGATGTTGGTATTTATGGTTTATGTATGTGAGTGTTTGGAAAAGTCAGTATTGGTTTGTGTGTGCTGGGTTTGCTTGAAAGGGTTGAACTTAATGGACTTAATGTAACTATGTAAAAACATTTTTTAGAAAAACATAATTATTTAAGTCTATGAAGATTTTCATTCATCCAGGTCATGGTATATCTAGTATAAATAAATTTAAAGCAACTGGACTTGTTTGGTAATCATTGAATCATTACCAAACAAGTCCAGTTGCTTTAAATTTATTTATATTAGATATAATTATTTACCAAATTGGAAAAGGGTTGATTGAAAACTTGACACCTTAAAATGGGAGAGTTGGTGGATACATAAATTAAAATCCCTTCATCCATAGGGTCTTAATGTGGACTTTAAGCTCAGATCTAAGCTTACTATTAAAGATTTTTAAGATTTTCAGCATATGCCACTTTCTTGTTATCCCTATATAGAAGGAGATTAATTAAGATGAATTGGTGTCCTTGATTAGAGCAAGTTATATATCTCAAACCCATCCTGATTTTGTAAGTATAGCAAGAAGGTTCAAAATGAACCTAGAATCTCACAGATGCTGGCTTTACGTCTTCACCGACATATTTGAATACACTGATTGATGTGTATGTGTGTAGCACTTGAGATTTTAAAGCTGGGCAGCGATTCACACTGATTTGGAACTCATTTTGGGTGATTATTGAAAATCTTTTCTGTCAAATTCAATGGAAAAATTGGGGTGTTCGGAAGTGCCCCCACACCGTGGGGTAGGATCGCTTAGAAAAGCACAAGCAACCTGCTCCAGACGAAGAAGTGTAGAGAGTTTGGGTGTTGTACGCTAAAACTGTAGGGGATGGTTAGAATAAGAAAAAGATTAAGAAGAGGAAGAAGCGGAAGAATAAGCTGAAGTCCAAGAACAGTGTGTTGGTTTTTCATGGACCTTCACTATGTGGAATGATCAAAGGGGAGGTAGTGCAAATGCAGCTCGCTTATGCTGTGTGCCAAAATATAAATAAAGGACGCCAAACTCAAACAGAATTGGTCTGGTTGTCCAAGACAATTGATCCACAGGGATAGGCACAACATACTTGCAATGCAGAGCAAATGGATTAGCAGGTTCAATTCAGAGCAAGCAGAATAAAGATGCACCACTCTGGAGAGTAGCTTGGGTAGCAATAAAGTCCTTAGGGTTTCTACTTCTAGTGGTCAAGATCCCCTACAGCAGACCTGAATAGGGGAGAACAAAGCTAAGCCCGATACCCTTGTCACTACTGCCGTCTCTTCACTATGGCAGCAAAGCCTGTAAAGGAGAATACTACCAGCTATCTTTCCTGGTTGAAGCAAAGAAGCTGCTCTTACTAGCCAATTGTGATCACTTTCCTAGAAAGTTCTATAACAAAAGATATCCTGCACTTACTAAATACTCATTTATGGGGTCCCTGTTCCCTGATTTCTCGAGAGGTAAGTGCCCTTCTTGGGCAGAACAGCCAGTGGACTTTGTGGCTAGTTAATACTGCATACTCTGCTGACCTGTGGAGGCTGCATGTAAGAGACTTACACAGGCTTTCCAATTGCTTATGGAAAGTGAGTTTGTGAGTAAGCACATACATGAGTCTGTGCTGAGTGAGAGTGCTGGAGGTAATGTCTCTGTGCAAAGCCATGCTGAGTGTATCTGTGAGTGCTGAAAGTGCTGCTGTACATGGGGGAAATGCTGTACAAGAGCAGACTGGGGTAGCCATTGCTTCAGGTGTACAAAGTAACGGTGCAGGGAAAGGGGGATAATGAGGAGCAAAGTAAATTGGACAGGAATGTGGAGCAAGTTACAGGCACTGATTCTGCTGCTGCTGCTGCTGTTTTAGGGATAATTGCAGAGGGGAGTGTGTGAGGAAGGCAGGGACTGTATGAGAGCACTCAGGGGGAAGATATAGAGGAAGAATATGGGTAGAGGCGGAATGTGGTTAAGATCAAGTTGGTTAAGAGAGAGCAGATTGTGACTTTGTGACTAGGAGGCTCATAAAGGAGGTTTTGGGCTTTACCCCACATGATATTTTATTAAGCATCACTGATACAGAGTTTGATGTGAGCGTTCAGTTGGCACAGGGTCTGGAGGAATTCTGGAGGAGGTACCATCTAGTAAAGGGGGCACCAGAGTTGAAGGGGTTCTGAGTGATACCAGTCTCTAGGCCTGAAACTATGTCACTATCCTTGAAAAGTGAAATGGTGCACCCAGAGGACATTCGTATTTGGGTCAGGAGGCAGTGTATGGTCTTGTGACTCCATACCAGAATCTTTGATGAAGAAGGTTTCTGGGTGGGGGGCTTAAGGTACAAGAGAGATTTGGAGGGGTATGTTCAGAGACATTTGCCCAACTCCTTTTTCACAGGGAAACACATTGGGGTCTGTTATTATGTTGGCAAGCAAAGGTTGTGCTTTAAATACGGTTCCACCTTGTTGGTTAATGTAATGTACAAAAATGCACCTTTTGTGGGGCAATTGGGTATGTAAGCAAGGAGTATGAGAGGCAGATCCGGTGCAATTTATGTCTGCAGTCAGGGCATGCCTATAGGAACTGCCCCGAGGCATGGAATAACATTAAGAAAACTGGAAGGTGGTGGGTAAGGAGGTAAGGAAAAGGGGCAAGTTAAAGGATCCCAGTGGAAATCTGTCAGTTGAGAGTGAGAACCAGTTATTGGTGCTGGGGAAGGTTCCATGGGGGGAACAAATGGAGGAGGAGGGGCAGAAGAGGAAGAATGGTGATGCAGGGGAGAAAAGTAATGAAGATAAGGAGGAGCAGCATCAGGGGTTATAAAGTCAGTCCTGGATGAAGGGGAAGTAATAAAAATATAGAAAATTATCTGTCTATAAACTTTCTAACAATTTATGTTTGGAGCAAATGTTATCTTGTTATTACAGGATGTTGCAATTTTTTATGATTATCAAAACATGGGAAACTGAAAAAGAGACATGTGAAGAAGGGGAGGTGTTATTGCCATTATTTGATGCTTTGTTAACTGATGTTATAATTTCTAGTTCTATTGTTTTTTCTGTGATGTTAGATTTTGTATATTGTTTTAATTCCAATAAAGTTTCCAGTAGATATCAGAATAGCATTCAATAGTAAGAAATCCAAGTTCAGCTTGTGATTCATCCAGTTAAATGGGAGTAAGAGAAACAATAACTGAAAGCAGTTTTAATGTGTAGCACTGGCTCTTTCTGAAGGCTCAGAATCAGGCACAATGCAAAAAAAATGAATATGGCTAGAAATGCCATATTTTATATTATAAACTGACTGCACATAGCATCTCTATAGTAGTAATGATATAGGTCGTTAGAGTCGTCACAGGAGTGTATTTCTGCGGGTAGGGGAGTGTATATTCCAGTGAGCAATAAACATTCCAAACTTGAGAGCTGCTTAGATATACATAAGGGTCCCTAAGGGTACTAACAAATTGGTAGGGGGACAAAAAGCCCACACAAGAGAAGTGTGTTTCCAGCATTATTGCACATGCCTTGTCTCTTCCTCACTTATTTGTGTGTTATAAATTGGCAGTGAATAGAATTAATAATATCCAAATCAATAAAGGCAGATGGGGCATTCACAGAAGTGCTGGAAGCTAGCTGTTCTCTATGATTCGTTTTACTCACTAGTGATCTTTGCAAATTTGTTGATTGTAAGCACAAACTTTTATTGTCAATATATATTTAAACAAGCAATTGGTAAAGCCTCAATTCTGCAAAAAAAAAAACCAAACATCAGTCTTGTCATCATTCTACTCGTGACCTTAGGATACAGCACTCCATAAGCACTTAATGACTTTCTGCATCTGGCCATATGTTGGTGAATTTGACAAAAATATTGTTCTTTTTCTATAGTTTTTGACGCTAACATAACTGATTTCTTTTTAAACACAGCTTAGGAACAATATTCCATGTCATCTTAGTGACATTTCATGTGGTCTGCGCTGCAATCAACTTTTAAAATGCGACATGCATAAATGTAAACGCATCTGCCACAAGGGGGAGTGCTTGATAAATGAAGACTGTAAACAGCCATGTGATTTGCAGAGACCTGACTGTGGTCATCCATGTATGACCCCTTGCCACCCTGCTGAGCCCTGCCCACCCTCTGTTTGCAATGCAAAGGTATGTAAATAAGACAATACCCAGTTCATAAAATTACACAAACATGTTTTATTACTTTTGTGTTTAAGATTAGAATACATCTATACATACTATATGTATATACTTTACTATTTAGTAAAAGTAAATCTACAGTAGAGCAACTGGACTTGAATAATGATTGAGTAATCATTGAAGACATTTCACTACTCCTCCGAGAAACTTCTTCAGTATGGGAAGTCCTTGGCATATAAACTCCTCAACACAAAGGTGCATTGTACCTCTTCAGAACGCATAGAGGTGTTAATGCTGTGGGGTTACTGTGATAGAATTACCAAGGAGTCCTTTAACTCAAAGGGGCAGGTGTTATTTGTGAGAGTTGCATGAATGGATGTGTAAAGTGCGCTGAAACCGCTGGGGTACAGATGTATTGGATGCAACAGACAGCTGGTATTGAAGGCCTCCGCCTCTGTTTCGGGATAGTTTCTCCTCCTTTACGCCTCGTTAAAACCAGTGGTCTTCCCTGTAACAAATGTGGATATTGCTATCTTCAAAGGATTGTCCCTTGTCTTTTAGGTGTAAAAAGACAGCTGAGTTTTGCCCTGTAGAATTTTTTCTCCTGAGCTTTGTTCTGCTATTGATACAATTGTTTCTTCTGCCTCTAGTTTAATTCCATGAATTTTTGTGACAAACTATTTGGCATTTTAATGTGATGCAATTGTGCCTACTGATGTATCTTAAGTATTGTAATTTTTTTTTTGTAATGGTGTAAGTGACAGAATTGATGCTACTGACAATGACCTTCCTTGTGTATCTTGGGCAGTCCATATAAGCATGGTGTAGTTTCTTTGGGGTTCAGGTGGTGGTTAGTGATGAGTGAATCTGTCCTGCTTCGCTTCCCCATAAAAACCTTTTTTTTTTTTCGCACGACTGTGACTTTTTTTTTGATGCGCAATGAATTTTCCTGCGCCAGATTTTCGCGAAACAATTCGCCAATGGGGAAATGCGGAAATTTGCTGCGAATCCAAGCCTGGTGAAAAAATTCGCTCATCACTAGTGGTGGTATAAAGGTTGATTGATGGCTTCTTCCCTTTCAAGTTCGAGCAATCTATCACCTTTTTCTTATAACTGCTGGTTGGGTCTCTACTTAAAGGAGAAGGAAAGGCTAGTAAAGAGTTAATCTCAAGCTGCAGGCATACCTTCAGTTGTCTCGAAAGTGCCCTTAAGTCTCCCTATATTTCACCTGTTCAGAAGATCTGAAGCCAAACAGGAAGAAAAAACGCTGAGCTGTGTAAAGAAAGTTCCCATAATGCCGCACTCCTGCACAGACACCGAGACCAAACTGAACATGCTCAGTTAGTAAGACTATTAGTCAGCTTCCTGCTGATTGGCTCAGATGCACATTCCTAAGGGGGGGGAGTGAGTTCTTCTTGTCTGTGGCACAGCAATTACAGACACAACTAATCTTTTTTCAGAGAAGTCAGTGCAGCGTTTCTGTGAGTGCTTATAGCTGTATTCACATAGACCTTTCTGATAAAGCTTACTTAGTTTTTACCTTTCTTTCTCCATTCATAGTCTCCGTTCATATGTATTGCCATAACTGAGTAGAGTGGTTATTTTACAGTGATAGTCAGTTGTTTTGAGCACAACCATGCATCGCTCTTTATCTGCTGGTAGGATAGTGATGTTTGGGTCCTTACTAAGAGATGTGAGAGGTCTCTTCTCTTCTGTGTTGAGGTTAGAGGTATGTTTTATAGCAGTCGACAAGGCAGCTTACACTTTTAGATGGAGATGTTCTGCTTCCTCCATTGGTATATGATTATTATTGATGACAGTTTCTTTGGCTGCGAAGAGCTCAACCACTGGGGTGTGTTGTGGTGTCACTGCATAGTTTAAACCTCATCTTTCTGCCTCTAGGTTGGGTCTTCTCTCTTTTTCTGACTGCTGCTTTGTGACAGTAAGGTGCTGAACTTGTTAATTTGCTTACTCTCAATATGTTTGGTCAGCTGTGCATGTTCGGTGAAGTGAGCCACTCTTTCCAGAGTTATATCAGGTAGTTTTTTTGCTAGACTCTGTTTCAGGTGTTCTATTTTCTGTTTGAGGGCCTCAGATTTGTTAATTTAGTAGATGTTTCATTTAGTAGATATTTTTGGGCCTTCTGTAAAATCTTGTTGGCTTTGTGACCTTTTACAGTGGAACCCAGGTATAGGCTACAAGGGGTGAGTCCCTGATGTCTGCATCTGAGATTAAAGCGTTGATGGTTTCGATAGTCCGCCAGTTTTCTTGATGTCCTTTTATATTCCCAAACCAGTTTTAGAGTATTCTCTCCAAAATGAATGGCAGTATATCTATGGAGGTTTTTATTCATCCATGTCATGATATATCCAGTAAAAGTAAACCTAGACCAACTGGACTTGCTGAGTAATTATTGAAGACATTTCACTACTCATCCAAGTAGCTTCTTCTCAATTCAGCGGAATCCTTGGTAATCCTGACATCACGTTAACCCTATCACAGCAACCCAGCAATCACACCTCTGAGTTCCAGTTGGCACTTCTTTGTGCCATTGTGATTGGATTAGTGGAAAAAAGTTTATATGCCAAGAACTTCCCATACCAGTCAGTTAAACTGAAGAAGCTGCTCGGATAAGTAGTGAAATGTCTTAAATGAGAAGTCAACTAGAAGCCATTTTATACTGGATCTAGGTATCTCTAATGATCCAGAATGTATGGCAGATATACAACTGGTTGAGCTGGGTATTAGTAACCATAATATTATTTAATTTGATGTTCAAAAAAACAAATATACGCTGGGACAACAAAGACCCTGAATTTTACACATTTTAACTCCCTAAGGGAAGGGCTTCAGAGCATAGATTGAGGCATTGTGTTTTCTGCTAAAGACACAGAACAGAAATGCTTGTCATTTAAAATGATATTAAATCATTACTGTTCTCAATTTATTCCCTCAAGTAGTAAAATGTAGAAGCGTTAAGAGCCATCCTACGTGTCTTAATTCAGAGGTAAAGAAGTTAATAGGGAAGAAAGTAAAATATTTAAGACATATAAGTCAGAGGGGACAAAAAGATGAACAAGGCACCAGGGCCAGATGGAATACACCCTCGGGTACTGAGAGAGCTAAGTTCAGTTTTAGCATGGCCTCTGTTTCTGATATTCTCAAACTCTCTTTCATCTGGTATTGTACCTATGGATTGGAGGAAAGCTGATGTCATTCCTATATTTAAAAAGGCATCAAGATCTCAGCCTGGCAATTATAGGCCAGTAAGTTTGACATCCGTGGTGGGCAAATTATTTGAAGGTCTGTTAAAGTGGACCTGTCACCCAGACATAAAACGCTGTATAATAAAAATCCTTTTCAAATTAAACATGAAACCCAAATTCATTTTTATATTAACACATCCAAACCCATTATAAAGGCATTTAAAAATCCCAGCTGTCAATCATATATTGCTTTCCAGACTTTGCAGACAATAACTTTAGCTTTCCGTTCAGCACTACCTAGATGTCACTGCACATCTCACTTTCCCCCTCCCTCCTCATCATCTAATTGTGTAGCCAGTGCAAGGGCAAGGGCATCTGGTCCCTCATTCTGGCACATAAACATAAACAAAGATTTTGGCATGATACAAAGTTCCTTCATAACATTGTCCACAAAATTGTGCCTTCTTTTTTCTTGTCCTGTAATACCAGTTGCTCAGGACAAAATATAAATAACAGACTACATAGGGTGTGGGATAAGTATATTGTAAGACACAAAACTTAAAGGGAAACGAAAGGTAAAGTCACTTGGGGGTGCCAAAATGTTAGGCACCCCCAAGTGACTTTAACTGCTTACCTCGTACCCCGGGCTGGTGCCCCTGTTGGGAGAAAACAGCACCGGGGCACCTGGAGCGGATCGTTTCCGTGTTCTGGCTTCCTTTTCCGGAATGCCAGCGGTGGGCGCATGCGCAGTAGAGTGAAAAGCCGACTTTAATGTTTAAGTTCGGCTTTTCACTCTACTGCGCATGCGCGCGCAGCGAAACAGAAGGAAGGAAGCGCCGGCAGCTACCCCGGGCTGGTGCTGTTCCCTCCTCACAGGGGCACCAGCCCGGGGTAAAAGGTAGGTGGTCAAAGTCACTTGGGGGTGCCTAACATTTTGGCACCCCCAAGTGACTTTGGCTTTCTTTTTCCTTTAAATGGCACACCTGCCATAAAACCATTCTTTTATTAAATGATTTAAAATTGTTGCAAAAAATTGGTAAAGAAAAGTAGGAAAAGTTAAAATAAAAAATTTTAGGACCTAATTGAGCTTATCTATTAGTGGACTAGATTTTTTCTTTTAAAAAGGAACAACAATCTGAGTAACTTAGTCACTCCTTCTGTTATTTTGTTGTTCAATTTAAATGGAGCAAGAGTCCACTTCCAATCACTTAAGTCAGTCACTCGACTGATACTTTTGTTACACACATATCCCAAATACCCTTATTTCATAGGTAGGGAAGCTAACCCATTATTTGAGGCAGATTACATTTATTTCCCGAGCTGTTGATCTCGCCATAAATACCTTAATGATTTCTGGGCAGTACAGTTAAAAGGCATAGGCAATCAGCAGTGTAAACATTAACTCTGCTATAGCACCTGCATATTTTAAGAAATACACTTTTCTGCAATACTTTTTGCAGTAGCAGTAGACAAGGAAATAAACAAGGCATGTTTAAACACGTCTTCCAAACATCCCTGTTCCTTCCTGCAGGTGTACTTATAAGAATATTGATTTGTACACATAATACAGCAGCAATGTTGAGCTAATAAAAAGTTTATGAAATTGGTGCAGGTATGGTACTGTTATCTGGAAACCTGTTATCCAGAAAGTCCTGAATTATGGAAATGCCATGTGCTAAAGACTCTATCAAATTATTTATATTTTTAAAAAGGATTTGCTTTTTCTCTGCAATAGTAAACCATTACAGGTATGGGACCTATTATCCAGAATGCTTGGGACCTGGGGTTTTTCAGATAAGGAATCTTTCCGTAATTTGGATCTCCATACCTTAAGTCTGCTAAAAGATCATTTAGATACTGAATATTGGATTGTTTTGCCTCCAGTAAGGACTGATTATATCTTAGTTGTACAAGGTATTGTTTTATTATTACAGTGAAAAAGGAAATCAGTTTTAAAAATTAGAATTATTTGCTTATAATGGAGTCTATGGGAGACGACCATGCCGTAATTTGGAACTTTCTGCATAACGTGTTCCCGGATAACGGATCCCATACCTGTACCTCTAACTTGATCCCAGCTAAGATATAATTAATCCTTATTGGTGCTAAAACAATCCTTTTTGGTTTATTTAGTGTTGATAGTGTTGAAATTATTTTTAAGAAGACTCAAGGTATAGAGTTCCAAATTACGGAAAGATTATATTATATCCCCCAGGTCCAGAACATTCAGGATAATAGGTCCCATATCTGTATAAAATAGGCTGCCTTAATGTGTTAATAGGAACTGTCTGAAACTGTGAACCTTAAATGCAGATTTAGTTGAATAGGTGTTCAGAACATTCTAAGCTTACTGAATCTTTCTGTTGCACCAAAGGTAGATTTACAGTGTGAATGTGGACGAAGAAAAGAGAGTGTAGTGTGCTCTGTGGCGTCCTCTGTTTATCAAAGGTAAGGCAATTGCTTTTCTATTAGTTTCACAAATTTTTGGAATTTTATTAAATATAGAATGAAAAGTGTAAAAACCTACAATATCCACACAAGTTTCTTAAATATATTATGAAAACTGTCTTTGATTTAACATTGTCTGAGAATTTTTGCCTTCCTCTGGATCTACTAGCAATTATGCAGGTTATTTATTAAGGTTGAGCTTGATGTATGCATCCCTGGCAACTGTCCCAATTTTCGCGGGACAGTCCTGATTTTATCAGCTCAGTCCACTGTCCCAGATTCTTACTGAAAAGTCCCTCATTTTGATCTCCTGCACTGAACGCTAAAAAGATACAGTGTTCCTCAAACTTAATTAAATAAGCAAAGAGCCCAGAAAAGTTAACAAGCTACACCTGCACTTAGATAAAATTGTAACTAATAAGCTAAATAGGTCTCTTAGGGGAACGGAGACCTTTTGTATCAAAACTGTAATAACACATAAAACAAGACCCCAAAACCCCCAGACAAGTGTGTTTAAACTTAAAATAACCAGCCAAATTTTGTAAAACGGAAGTGGCATTTAGGGGGTGGGGTCGCAAAAATGGGCATGGCCAATTTTCACCACGCAACACACACCCATTTCTTTTTGACCCTCTGTACATTTTTTAAATGTTGGGAGGTATGTGGACGTGTGACTTTTTTCACCATAACTTACTATGTTGTCCTACACAAGTCTTACTGTCACATTTAGAAATGGATTACTGATCTAACAGTCTGTTACATGTGATGGTAGTACAGTGCTTTTATTCTGTATGCTCTACAGCAGTGATCTCCAACATGTTGCTCACCAACCCCTGGGATGTTGAATTCCTGTCTTTGAGGCAAGTTTTGGTTGCATAAAAAACAGGTGTACTGCCAAACAGAGCCTCATTTAGGCTGCCAGTCCACATAGGAGCTACCAAATAACCAATCACAGCCCATTTTTGTCCCCCCAGGAATTTTTTTATGCTTGAGTTGCTCCCCAACTCTTTTTTACATTTGAATGTGGCTCATGGGTAAAAAAAGGTTGAGGACCTCTGCTCTACAGAATCCTCGTGTAGTTACGTGGCTTAGAGAAGTGTGACCTAATTCTCAGTGTGCTGATTAGCATTATGGTGTGATTTTTAGTAAAACAACTGCATTTGTACCATGTATTACTAACTTTGTACTGAAAATTTTCTCCCCAAAGATGATCTGAACTTTTTTTGAGCTATTACAACTAATTTATAATTTTTTTTTTTTTTTTTTTTTTACAATTCTTTATTTTATTTTTTAAGGGAATGGGGTACAGAAAAATAAATGGGGGGGGGTCATCATCTTGTAACCTTTGTAAACATAACAAAAGGTATATTAACAAAATATCTGATATTAGGAGAGCTATAATGCTAGAGATGTTATAATATATCATAGAGAGTTAACAAAACTTACCCAAGGGAGCCATATTTTCAATCTAATCTTATTTCCTCCATTTTTCTAACGTCTTCTACGTTAGTTAACCATTCAGAATATGAAGGACACTGATTTCCATTTTTTTTAGTATCAGTGATTTCACAGCATGCAATATTATGCTCAGGTATAATATATAGTAGAGTTAGTGAAGAATTTTCTATCTTAATGGAACATTTTGTAATCAGATTTATCGTTTCTAGGACTTCTCACCATGAGCATGTAAGCCATATGTGGTTATGGGTTCCCTCTGCTGCACTACATCTCCAGCAACTATTTGAACTATTCGGGTACATTTTATGCAAATTAACTTGAGTGTAGTATTTATAAATGGCTTCACATACCCTAATTCCCTGGAGGTTTTGTGTACCAGGTTGAATATTCTGCTCGAAAGAGCTTCTGAAATTGTAATGTTAAGCTTTTTCCCATGGGGTTTGGAAATTGGTGTCAGGGTATTTCGAAGCAATTTATACATTTTAGATAAGGGTTTATCAGTGTTCGGGTTCTTTTCTAGTTTTTCTCCCATTCTGTAAGAGGCCTGCTCCACTTTTTGTGTTTAATTGTGTGAATGAAGTAATGCAATTGATTGTACCCTCATATTTCCCTCAGATGGGGGCCCCAGTGCCTCTGAATATGTGCTAGCGAAACCATCCTATTGTCTTTAATAAAATTGCTTATTTTAGATTTTCTATCGAAACTCTCCTATCTACAGTTACATAGGGTTGAAAAAAGAGTCCATCAAGTTCAACCCTTCCAAGTAACCCCAGCACACACAACCTATACTTACCAATCTATACATAAACTATATATACAACCATTAATACTAACTGTAGATATTAGTATCACAATAGCCTTGGAATACTCAAGAAATCATCCAGGCCCCTCTTAAAGGCATTAACAGAATCTGCCAACATCACTAGGGAAGTGCATTACACAACCTCACTGTCTCACCGTAAAAAAACACACTGTGGGAACAAAAGAATAGGAAGTAAGCAAGTAAGTAATTTCAGTGTGATCAGTGCGGACACCACACCATCGTACATCTTGCAATTTTTCATCTGACATCTGCCAGAAAATCGATAGGGCAGGTTTAAGAATTTTAGTTGCTAACAATGAAATGTGTCCATTGTCCAGTTGTTTGCAGGCCAAGCAGGCAGCTACCCACAGTTTTCCTAACTTCAGCTAGATGATTTTGCTTGAAATGGTCTTTTGATTGATGGCCAAATCATACTTTTAAATACATATCAACATAAGCTTGGTTGTCCAATAAGGAAAAGATCTTTTAAAAATCTACAGTACATGTTTATGACTTAAGTTTCTTTTGGTGATGCAGTCATAATTTTTTCCACTATTTATCATTTGAGATTAGTGTTCTCTATCTTTTGTTCCATCTTTTACATGGGTGATCAATCAATTCACCCAGCTTATGTGCAGGTTTTTTTTTTAAGAAAAATCTTAGTTGTTAGACAGGCTTCTTTAATTCCACTTAAGCTGTTTGGAGAGAATATTAAGCATATTCAATTCTTGTTGTTCACTATAGGATCACAGCTATAACCATGGCTACAAAACTTACAGAAATGCAGCTTGGAGATTCTGTGGATATTGCAAGATTTGTCACAAAAAAAGAAATGAAGCAAACAAGGTAAA
Organism: Xenopus tropicalis; assembly: GCF_000004195.4. NCBI lineage: Eukaryota > Metazoa > Chordata > Amphibia > Anura > Pipidae > Xenopus > Xenopus tropicalis. Next base: position 76,036,645 of record NC_030682.2, on the reverse strand, counting down.
CATGAGCAATGGTAAAATTGTTATTTGTTGGATTTGGATGGAAATTAAATGCTGGCATTGGAACGTAAAAAATATTTTTAAGCATATAATTTGGTGATGGTAGGAAACAAGCTACAGTTAGTATTGTAAGAAATTTTTCATTGTGGTTTTTGCCGTTCTTTATCTTAATACTGTATGCGTATGTATTCATATCCACCTTGTCTTACACAGAGTGCATGGGTAATGTAGAAATCCAGTTGTCCAGGAAGGTTACATTCTGTCATCATGTCACACCAGGGCCGCCATCAGAAATCAAAGGACACACAGACAATGGTAGCCAGTGCCCCCCTAAAACATTGGTAGCCAGCATCCCCCCCATCATCCTCCAGTTACGCCCCCCGCATCCTCCAGCTCCCCCCACACAGCATCCTCCAGCTCCCCCTCTGAGTCCTTCCCAGCATCCTCCAGCTCCCATGCCCCCAAGCATCCTCCAGCTCCCACCAGAATCCTCCAGCTCCCCCCCCCAGTGACTTCCTACGGCTCCCCCCTCTTAATATGTGCCCTGGCTGCATCTGCACAGCTCCCCTCCAGAGTCCTCCTGTGGCTCCCCCCAGTATCTACCCCCAGTGACTTCCTCCAGCTCCCCACCAACTTCCTCCGGCTCCCTTGCAGCTTCCTCCAGCTCTCCCCCCCCAGCAACTTCCTCCGGCTCCCCTGCAGCTTCCTCCAGCTTCCCCCCCCAGCAACTTCCTCCGGCTTCCCCCCAGCTACTTCCTCTGGCATCCTCCAGCTTCCCCCACCCCAGCTACTTCCTCTGACATCCTCCAGCTCTCCCCACCCCAGCTACTTCCTCTGGCATCCTCCAGCTCCCCCCACCCCAGCTACTTCCTCCGGCTTCCCTGCAGCTTCCTCCGGCATCCTCCAGCTCCCCCACCAGCGACTTCCTCCATCTGCATCCTTTTGATATGTGCCGGCTCCCCGCTGCATCTGAACATTATATAAGGTTGTGCCCCGTGCATATGGATGCACGGAACGCAACCAATCAAATTTCCCGCTGCCCACCAATGACAGGGCCCGGAGTTCTTTAAAGAGGGCCCGAGCTAATAAAACTGTATCACGGCCGGGCCCGGGACAACTGTCCCTCCTGTGTCCCCCTGATGGCTTCCCTGTGTCACACCCACACTCAGATTATATATATCAGTGGGTTTCCTGTGAATTGTAGTTGGGCTGTATGTTTGCTACAGGAGCTGTAAATCTCATTACTGTATGTGAGAAACTCACTGAACAAAGTGTGGTTTTATCTTCCCCCATCCAATCAGTTGAGATGTTAGCTTTGGGGCAGTTTGGGGAAACTTGTATAAATGATGACTGGACATATGTGGGGGTGGAAGGAGCGTGTGAAAGGACAAAGGGCCAGCCTATGAAGAGACAGAGGAGGCTGTTGCCCTGAGGACTGTCCATGATGGGAAGAATGAAGCTGACCTTCATCCTATTACTCAGGTGGTAACATCAATGTACACTGTATAAATAATCTAACTTTAAATAATGTAAATATTGTTTTCATTTAATTTTTAATTGTAACAGTCTTGATTTATTATTTAATATATTGACTTATTGGTGTGGATTATTTGTCTGTTTCTCAAAAGAACCCTAGTAAGAGTGGTAAATAATGTTGTTATAAATATTACATTAAATCTTACAGATGACTCTATCACTCAAATGTTGTTTGGACTATATTTAACCTGATGGCTATTGTGCATATGATTTTTTATACTATAATTTTTTGTAAACAAAGTTTAGCTGATAATGATGGACCCAGAAAGATTGTTACCTGAAGAGAAACTCATTATAAATTCTTACAGGGTTACTGTGAACATTCCTCTAGTTCTAGTGTACTGGGAATCTCTGTTGCTGACAATAGGATCAGGTAGTTTGCATACCAGTAGTTAAAGCAGAAATGTATTGCTGCACAATGAAGTCATATAAGGTAACATAGTATGTTAGGTTGAAAAAAGACATGCGTCCATCAAGTTCAACCTTAATTCCTATATATGGCCTGCCTAACTGCTAGTTAATCCAGAGGAAGGCAAAAAAAAAAGCCATCTGAAGCCCCTCTAATTTGACAAAGAGGGGGAAAAATTTCTTCCTGACTCTAGGATGACAATCGGACCAGTCCCTATATCAACTAGTACTAAGAGCTATCTCCCATAACCCTGCATTCCCTCACTTGCTAAAAATCCATCTAACCCCTTCTTGAAGCTATCTAATGTATCATCCAGTATGACTGGTTCAGGGAGGGAATTCCACAACTTCACAGTAAAAAATTATTTCCGAATATTTAAATGGAACCTCCTTACCCTTTACCAGCTTAGTTGCCTTTCTCTGGACCTCCTCTGGAGACCAAAACTAAACAGTATATTCTAGATGGTGCCTTACCAGCGCTCTGTAAAGGGAAAGAATAGCACCCTCCTCCCATGAATCTATGCCTCTTCTAATACAACTCAAAACCTTGTTTGCCCTTGCAGCTGCTGCCTGGCATTGCTTGCTACAGCCAAGTGTAATATCTACAAGGACTCCAAGGTCCTTCTCCATTATGGATTTGCCTAGTGCAGTCCCATTAAGGGTATAAGTGACTTGCATATTTTTACATACCAGGTGCATGACATTACATTTATCCACATTAAATCACATCTGCCACTTAGCTGCCCAGATTTTCAGTTTGTCAAGATCCTGCTGCAAGGATGCCTAATCCTGGATAGAATTGACTGGTCTGCAGAGTTTTGTGTCATCTGCAAACACAAATACATTTCTTATAATACCCTCCCCTAAGTCATTTATAAACAAGTTAAACAAAATTGGACCCAATACAGAACCCTGAGGGGGACCCCACTGAGAATATTACTCCAAGTACAGAATGTACCATTAACAACCACCTATGTACCTTATCCTGTAGCCAGTTTTCTATCCATGTGCAAACAACTTAACTAAGACCAGTAGACCTTAGTTTAGAAAGCAGTCGTTTGTGGGGAATCGTATCAAATGCTTTGGCAAAATCCAAATAGATTATATCTACTGCATCCCCACTGTCCAGCTTCTTACTCACCTCATCATAAAAAGCAATTAAATTGGTCTGACATGACCTGTCCTTCATAAAGCCGTGCTGATTACTGCTCATAATGCCATTATCCAAAACATGATTTCGTATGTGATCCCTTAACAAGCCTTCAAAAACTTGCCCACCACGGATGTCAAACTTACTGGCCTATAATTGCCGGGCTGATATTGGAATCCCTTTTTAAATATAGAAATGACATTAGCTTTCCTCCAATCCAGATGAAAGTGAGTCTGAGAATATCCAAAACAGAGGCAACTGTAAAACTGAACCTAGCTCTTTTAGTACCTGAGGGTGCATTCCATCTGGCCCTGTTGCCTTGTTTACATTAAGCTTGTGTAAACCTTTATGCACCATATTCTGTGTCAACCACTGACTAGATTGAGCTGACCCAACAGTGCAGCTATTGGGTGGGCCTAGGCACTCTGGCTCTTCTATTGTATACACTGAAGAAAAGAACTGATTTAGCAGTTTAGCCTTTCTGTATCAGTTGTAACCATAATGTTACTATAAATCAATGGGGCCACACTATCTACTTACATCTTTTTACTATGAAGGTGAAGAAGAGTGGAGTTTTTATGCTCAAAACTATATAAATCAAGGCAACATTTTTGGCCTTTCTGGACCTTCTGTCAAGCCTAAAGTTGTGCGTTATTTCAAATGGGTTTCAGCTAGTATATTCCACCGTTTTCACCTTCTACAATTTCTGTGTGCAGTGTTCAGCCTGCTCTACTGCAAGCAGGGTGGGAGTTATTTTGCTTAAGTACTTTAAGGCGTGGGCGATACAGGCCATTGTGACCGCTAAGGCAACAAATTTTAGAAACACTCCCTGCCCTGAAACCTGTATTCTAAAAAGTAGACACAGGGGTACTTCATGCTAGTGTTATTGCATGTCCACATATCTGTATGCAAATGGATTTTACATTTTAACCAAACATTTACAACTTCAAAATATTTGTTTTCTAAATATATGCATTACACTTATAATGACAACATCTCATAAAATTGCCTTAAAAATGTTGATAGGCATTTTGTTTTGTTTAATTACACAGGCTGCAGTGTGATGAGGAGTGCATGGCTTTGGAAAGGAACAGGTGAGCAATGAATAGTTTCTTTGGTATTTTTTTAGCTCCACAAAACAAAGCAAGCATTACTCATAAAAAAAAGACAAAACTGCTTTTGCCTTAGTTATTTCTACAATTTATCAACTGTATATTGCCAGTAAATTTGTAATACTGGCCCCAGCCTTGGCTTGTAAAATACTGGCCAGGTGGCAACCCTACTCAGGAGAAGGTTAGGAGAAAAACTTATTAAATGTTATATTTAATGTTATATTTAATAACCCAAAGTGGACAGTGCATATATTATATAAAAACTTTTAATATTACAAAATGACATAAAGGTTGCAAACGGTTATAAAGTAAAAAGGGATAAAAATAGCAACATATACCTCCCGAAGCAGCCCGGTCCCCAAAGGCATACATCTTCCCAGTTGTCTGGGCCATTGATATACAGGTTAAGTGGTAGGTCATGCCCCCATCCAATAAGATAGGTGAGGGCGGGTCACCCAGTGACTAACTCTGCAAAGTTTAGGGACCCTCGGATTAATAGTTAAAGAATCACAGCAGTTTAAATTTAAACCAATAAAAGTCAATAGGTGAATTGTGGTTGGTGGGTGTGCCCACTTTTTCTAACCTAGAGTCGAAATCACCCAGTGATAAACTGGGCAAAGTTTGGGCACCCTGGCATAAATAGTGTGAGAATGACAGCATTTTAAATTTTAAACCAATGAAATTCAGTGGATGATTGGTTGTTAGTGGCCCAACCCACTTGTCCTCTTTTTGAACTGCAGTCCCCCAGTGACCAACTCTGCAAAGTTTGGCAACTCAGGCATGGGACTGACCGCATTTTACATTTCACCATTGAAAATCCATAGGTAAAATGTGATTGGCTATTGGTGCCTCCGCCCACTTTCTCTAACGTTTAACAACCTTGGAATTAATGCTTAAATAATGGCATCAGGATTGGCTGTTGGTGGCTCTGCCCACTTTTCCTAACCCTTAACTTTAGTCCCCCAGTGACCAACTGAGAAAAGTTTGAGGATACTTGCATTATCCCCAAACTTTTTCTAACCTTGAATCTGTAGTCACCCAGTGACGGACAAAGTTTGGGAACCCTGGCATAAAAAGTGTGAGAAAGGCAGCAGTTTAAATATAAACCAATGAAAGTTAATTGGTGAAATCTGAATTTGATTGGCTGTTGGTGGTGCCATACACTTTTTCAAACCTAAAAATGCAGTCCCCTAGTAACCAACTTTAAAGAGTTTGGGGACCCTGGTGTTACTACAATGAGAATGGCAGCAGGTTGAATTTCCCCATTGAAAGTCAATAGGTAACATCTGATTGGCTCTTGGTGGCTCAACCCACATTTTCTAACCTTGAACTGCAGTTACCTGATGACCTGGGACCTTAGTATTAATTTTTAAAGAATGGCAGCAGTTTAAATTTAAACTGTTGCTGGCTCCGCCCACTCTTCTTATCTTGGAACATAATCACTCAGTGACAAACTGTGCAAAGTTTGGGGATCCTGACATTAAACATGTGAAAATGGCGGCTGTTAAATTTTCCGCACTGAAAACAATGAAAGAAATGTTATTGGCTTTTGGTGGCTCCGCCCACTTTTTCTAATTTTGCGTAAAAAATCACCCAGTGACTGACTGTGCAAAGCTAGGAAACCCTGGCATCAAACCAATTAAATTCAATAGGTCAAATCTGATTGGCGTTGGTGGCTTCGCCCACTTTTTTAAACCTAAAACTGCAGTCTCCTAGTGACCAACTGTGAAGAGTTTGGGGGCCCTGGTGTTAATACTGTGAGAATGGCAGCAGGTTGGCTGTTGGTGGCTCCGCGCACTTTTTCTAACCTTGAACCGCAGTTACCTGGTGCCTAGCTCTGCAAAGTTTGAGGGCCCTGGCGTTATTACTGTGAGAATGGCAGCAGGTTGAATATCCTCCATTGAAAGTGAAAAGGTAAAATCTGAGTGGCTGTTCCTAGCTCCGCCCACTTTTTGGGCATCCAACAAATATATTTTCATTCAGGTTGACCCCATGACTATATGATTCAAGTTTGGTGAGTGTAACCTCAAAGCTGTAAGAGTGGCAGCAGTTTAAATGTCTTTGTGAAGGGAAGAAGCACACCAATATGCTGGCAATGCCTTTAACACATTTATTGCAGAAACAAATGGCACAAGCTTTCAGGGGATAACCCCTTCTTCCCTTCACAAAGGTATATTGAATGGCTTGGGAGCAGCTGAGGAAGTAAAGCACTGGAAGTATGTAAGTGGTGTGCCGAAGATTCTTTCTATTGTTGAGCAGTCAATTGTTGAAACCTGATTGGCAACCTGATTGGCTGTTGTTGGCTTCTCCCACTTTGGGTCATCCAAAAAATGTTGCTGTCTCCATTCAGGGTGACCCCGTTATTCAAGTTTGGTGAATATAGCTTCAAAGCTGTAAGGTTGGCAGCAGTTTGAAAATTCAATGAAAAAATTGAGGCGTTCGGAGTGGTGCCACAAAAACACAGGGGTCGGGATCACTTAGAAAAGCACAAGCAACCTGCTCCACTATAGGAGAAAGAAGTGTGGAGAGTCTGGGTTTTGTACCCCTAAAACTGTAAGAGGAGTAGAATTTAGAAAATGAGGTGTGCTAAGAATAAGGAAAAGAAGATTAAAAAGCAGAAGAAAAAGCTGAAGTTTTTCAAACCAACATAATAACTTGTAGATGTTGCATAGTATTACACACAGCTTGCTTTTGCATTGTTTAGTTATATATTTTGTGCTTATGGAGTACAACTCAATAAAGAAAGTTTACAGCAATAATGTTGCAGTGGTTTTACATTATACAATATGCATATATGAAAAAAACGTAATTGAATAAAATAAGCCGGTAAATAAAGTAGGACATTGCAACATCACTTTTGCGGGTAGATTGATGTTATTTCTAAATTCACCTGTTTTATTACTATACCTTGGAAGGTGACAAAGGACAGATAAAGTGGGAGAAGAAAAGAAAGAAGGGATAATAGGACAGGAAGAGAGTATTTAGGAGAACACTATCTGAATACCAGGATATTTTTTTGTAAAAAAAAAAAAAAGTTTACAAAAAAGAACACCACCTATGGGGGCTATCCATGTCTTATTTATAGTCTTTATCCATTGTTCAATTACCTCCTAAACAATATACTGAAAAGGAATCATATGCACTTTCCGGCGGGGTTTTCTTCAGAGTATTTGCTATTGTTCCAGGAATCCCATTTTGCGTGATACTTGTGCATTAGGTGGTTATTTCTGGCGTTGAAGTATTCCATGATACTGTTACTGTTGAGTAAGAAAATTACATCATTTAATGTAGGGATCAGTGTTGATTTCCAGTTCCTTGCTATCAGTAAACGGGATACCGCAAGGACAAGAATTATGAGCCGTTTTTTGTTCCAGGGGATGTGGTCTAGGTCCAGATTTAGCAGAGCAAGTCTAGGAGATACTGAAATATCGATTTGAAATAAGTCCGTTAGGATAGGAGATATTGAGAGCCAAAATTGGGATATCTTGGGGCAATCCCACCATATGTGGATAAAAGTTCCGATTTGGTTGCAGTTTCTCCAGCATTTGTTGGATGAAGTGGCCGGAAAGATTCTGTAGATTTTAGCAGGGGTCATGTACCATCTATACATTAATTTTACACTGTATTCAAGGAGGCGGATTGAAAGCTGCTTTATCTTAAATTACATTAATTTAATTGCATTTAAATTTGAATTATACTTATTCTTTTCTTTTTTTTTCTCAGACGTTTGGCAGAGGCTTTGAATATTTCAGAAAATTCAGATCCTTTTAATACACGATCTGGGTCAAAATATACTGACAGCTTAAAAGAGGATGCCAGGTAAGCATTGGAAATTCGGAACCCCATGTAAGGATAAGTGGATAACCAGGTACTCGTGATACTTGATGCCTAGCATTCTCATGACTGATTGAATTGTGCTAATAGTAATAGACAGTACAGTTCTAGGTGCTTTATGTTATTTGTACATGCCAGGTGCATGACCTTACATTTATTGACATTAAATTTCATCTGCCACCAATAGGTAAATTGTGATTGGTGGGTGTGCCCACTTTATCTTGAGTTGAAGTCACCCAGTGACAAACAGTGGGCACCCTGGCATAAATAGTGTGAGAATTACAGCATTTTAAATTTAAACCAATAAAATTCAATGGATGAAATCTGATTGGCTGTTAGTGGCCCAACCCACTTTTCCTATTTTTGAACTGCAGTCCCCCAGTGACTAACTTTGCAAAGTTTGGGGACTGAGGCATAAAAATTGTGGGACTGACATCATTTTACACTTCATTATTGAAAGTAAATAGGTGAAATTTGATTGGTTGTTGGTGGCTCCGCCCATTATTTCTAACTTTGAATGGCAAATACCCAGTGACTAACTTTGGTAAGTTTAACAACCCTGGAATTAATACTTAAGTAATGGCATCAGTTTAAATATAAACCAATGAAATTTAATGGGTGGAGTTTTAATTTAATGCCTGTTGGTGGCTTCACCCACTTTTTCTAACCCTGAATATGTAGTCAGCAAAGTTTGGGAATCCTGGCATAAATAGTGTGAGAAAGGCAGCATTTTAAATTTAAACCAATAAAATTCAATAGGTGAAGTCTAATTGGCTGTTGTTGACTCCACCTACTTTTCAAACCTAAAAATGCTGTTTCTTTAATTGATCTTAGTGGGGACATTTTAACTGCTGCCATTCTCACATGTTAATGCCAGTCTCCCCAAACTTGCAGCTGGTCACTGGTTGGACAAAGGTTAAAGGTTATGAAAAGTTGGCAGAGTCACCAACAGCCAATCTGTTTCCACCCATTACATTTCATTGGTTTATATTTAAACTGATGCCATTATTTAGTATTAATTCTAATGCTGTTAAACTTTTGCAAAGTTAGTCACTTGGTGTTTGCGGCTCAAAGTTAGAAATAGTGGGTGGAGCCACCAACAGCCAATCACATTTCACATATTTACTTTCAATGATGAAATGTAAAATGCTGTCAGTCCCACAATTTTTATGTCCCCAAACTTTGCAGAGTTGGTCACTGGGGGACTGCATTCCAAATATATGGGCCACTAACAGCCAATCCATTGAATTTCATTGGCATAAATATAAAATGCTGTAATTCTCACGCTATTTATGCCAAGGTGCCCAAACTTTGCAGTTTGTCACTGGGTGACTTCGACTCTAGGTTAAAAAAAGTGGGCACACCCACCAATCACAACTCACCTATTGGCTTTTATTGGTTTAAATTTAAACTGCTGCCGTTTTTTAACTATTAATCCTAGGGTCCCTAAACATTGCAGTTAGTCACTGGGTAACTGCAGTTTCAGGTTAGAAAAAGGGGATGGAGCCACAAACCACCAATGAGATGTCACTCATTTACTTTCAGTGAGAAAATTTAAATTCTGGCCATTCTGGCAGGGTCCCTAAACTTTACACACTAGTCTTTTACTATATAACCAACATAAAGTTTGTTCTTAAACTGCCCTTTCTAGTTTTGCAGATGATCCCTTAACAAATCTTCAAATAATTTCCCCACCAGAGATTTTACTGGCCTATAATTGCCAGGCTGAGATTGTAATCCCTTTTTAAATATAAGAATTACATCAGTATTTTTCCAATCCCTAGGTACTATACAAGATGAGTCTGGGAATATCAGAAATAGAGGCCTGGCTAGCACTGAACTAAGCTCTCTCAGTACCCGAGGGTGTATCCCATCTGGCCCTGGTGCTTTGTTCATATTAATATTGCGTAACCCTTTATGTGCCATATCCTGCATCAGCCCCTGACTGGAATGAGCAGAGCCAACAGTGCAGCTATTGTGTGGGCCTTGGAACACTGGCTCCTTTATTGTATACACTGAAGAAGAGAACTGATTTAGCAAATTTGTCTTTTCTGTATCAGTTATAACCAATTATAACATCAGTTTCAACTTGCAACTTTTTACTGTTAATAAACTTAAGAAACTTTTTGTGGTTAGTGTTAGCCTTTGCTGCATTGTACTTCTCATTTTCTATCTTTGCCTTCCTGATTGCTGTTTTACAACACTGTATTAAATGCAGCTTCTGTTCCCTCTGCTGTAAATTTAAAATCTTATGTTACTACAAGTTATTAAATACTAGCAGTAGTGATGAAAACAAGAGTACTAAAAGCCACTCAATCTGAAAAGAATGTTTGCTGTTTAGTTTACTCAGGCTATTCCGTGCACCCAAAGGCTTAACATAAATATCCCTCTTGATGTGGTCCTCTTTCAATGGTCCAGCATAGAATATATTCTTATCATTGGCCCAGGGTCCAAACCATTGGATCAGCATGATTTGGCTCACCATGATTTGGCTCACCATGTCTGCTTGTTTTCCTCACTGTAAACATAACACAGTAAGTGTCCACAGGTAGCCGCTAGTTCGCTGCAATGTCAAGCCTTTTAATTAGCTGCTGACCTCAATATGTGCATTGTTTAAAGGGGTGGTTCACCTTCAAGTTAATGTTTAGTATGTTATAAAATGGCCTGTTCTAAGCAGCTTTTCAATTGGTCTATATTATTTAATTGTTATAGCTTTTTAATTATTTGCCGTCTTCTTGTAAGTCCTTGCAGCTCTCAAATGGAGGTCACTTACCCCGGCAGCCAGAAAACTATTGTTGCGTGAGGCTACAGTTTTATTATTATTGTTAATTTCCTCTCCTATTCTTATATCAGTCTCTCAGTCAGACCACTCTCTGGTTCCAAAGGTAATTTGGACTATAGAAACCAGATAGTTGCTGAAACTCCATACTGCAAAGCCGCTAAACAAAAACCGAAATAATTAAAAAAAACTACAAATAATAAAAAATGAAGACCAATTGCAAATTGTCTCAGAATATTACTCTCTACATTATACTAAAAGTTAACTTAAAGGACATGTAAAGCCTACATTTGCCTACAATGTATATCCGTTGGGCATGTCTCCCCCACCCAAATGGCATCATTTGTACTGCATATATCCCCTCTGTTTGCCAGCAACATCACATTTTACCCTCATTCAGCATTCATCAAGAATACAGGCTCACACAGGCACAACTGTCTCTGATAAAAGTTTTGATTCGTTTGAGCTGAGCTCAGGAGAGTTGGTTGGGAGAAAAAAATTGAAGCAGACAGCTAGACTGCATTTCTATGGAAACCAGCAATGCCATCCCTTCACTGGCTGCTAGACTGGGGGCGTGTTTAGTAATCTGAGCTTAGAACAACTGAGCATGCTCACAAGCCAACAGCCAAAGCAAATTCCTGAGGGAGGGGGGCTGAATGGGTTACAGGAGGAGAAGCAAATCTAAGTGATTAAGGGGATGCAGCCTTACTATTAACCTCTGGACAACCAGTGTGGCAGGTATTGAAAGATTTCAAAGAGGCTGTTCTCTGATTAAATTTGTGTGTGTGGGGTTTACATGTCCTTTAAAGGTGAACAACCCCTTTAATGGCATATGTTTGCTAGTAGCTGATAACACTGGTCTCCATTGCCATTTGGAAAGAAGTCTTCCAGTATTGGTCACTGTGGCTGAGTAGTCTTACTCAAACTCTTACTTTTGCCAAAGCTTCTAGCCTGCTAGACAAACTTTCTTCCTGATTCCCACCATTGCAGTTACTAATGGGGTAAAAACTTGTGGATAAAACTCTATCGAAACTCTGTGGATAAAATATAGTAACAAGGCTAAAGTTGCAGCAATCCATATTGCTCCATAACCACTCAAGCTTTTGCTATTTAATAGTCAAGTGCAGTTAATATAGTGGGATCAAAACGTATTGTTTCCTGCGGTTTATTAGTACTTGACAGACTTTCCTTTTCTGCTATATTAACTATATAATATATAGTCGTGAAAAGTACATAGGGTTATAATTGCCATTCAGTTATTCAGCACTCATTGTAATCATTTTTATTTACCTTATGACAAATTTTACTCCATGTTTTTTATAAAAATAAACAATTACTTAATGAATTTTTCTGTTTTTGCAGGAAAGACCTAAAGTTTGTCTCTGAGATTGAAAAAGAAATTAAAGCTCTTGTGGATGCAGTCAACAAGGTTAAATATCATTTAATTTTTCAGTTGAATTTTACTTTAATGTATTTATAGTGGTTTAGCCACATTTCAAGCAGACAAGAGAGCTACTAGGCTTAGGTCTTATGAAGGGTATAAGAACAGCTTTAGAACATATCTTTATTGTCATGAGCCTGTTGTATATTCTGGCATTAAAAAAAAAAAAATATATATATATATATTTTTTTTTTAATTTAAATTTGTTTATTAAAAAAATACATTGTAATAGTTCAGGGCCTTTGTTTTGATTTCATAGAGCTATATACTGATGGAGTTGAGGTGGCCATAAACTCAAAGATCCTCTCATTTGGCAAGGTCACCAAACAAGCAGATTTTTCCACAGTATGCCCGTTTTGAGGTGTGCAATATTGGATTGACCCTTGGGATAAATTATTGTCAGGGTGTAGGCCGTAGGGACGTGAACTGCATTGGCAGGCTGGTGCGCTCCTGACCCTAATAGGATTTTTAGCCAGATATTGGTTGGGTAGGCCCATCTGAGGACCTTGCACAGGGGCCGATAAGCTGTCGACATCAGCAGCCTTTATCGGCCTGTGTATGGACACCTCTACTAGTTTGTTTTAACAAATTTTCTATTTAGATTTTTTTAGTTTGCTACAGCACAGTATACCTTATTTTTCTATAAATTTTATAATGGTTACATGGATTATTATTTGAATAAGATTGCATGAAGAGTCTGAAGGACACACATTTGATGTTGTGCAAAAAGAAAATATCTTGTTAACCTTTGCTTTTATTTTTACACTGATGTAAAACATTTTTCTATTCATGCTGTTTAGGGGAAGCAAACCAAAAAAAGTCACTGTTTCCCGCCAATGAACAGAGACCATAGGAAACTTATCCATGATTTAGCTGAGGTTTACTGTGTAGAAAGTGTGAGCTATGACAGTGAGCCGAAACGCAATGTTGTAATCACAGCTATCAAGTAAGTCTCTGTGAAAGTGTAATGTTGTGCTTTTGATGAGAGGATTTTCATTGACACTGCTGGGTCAGGGCTGCCCCGATTAATTGATGTGGTTCTTGTCCAATGGTTCTCTGTAGGCCTCTGTACAATATAATTTGTGGCCAATAGGCCAACAGTCAGATTCTTCTGATTTGGCTCAGTATATGTATTGTCAAATCAGGCAAAGATCCACTTTGTGTCGTACCAAATGAACTGATCTCAAAGTGTATGGCTAGCTTCAATTTGTAATGGACGTTTAAACAGTAACTCTGATTAAAAAAAAGGCATATCTAGATTTCCTTCACAGCCTACCATTGTGTTTTTGCCATACAGAACTGCTGTACCTCTTAGTAGTATTCATTGGGGGTGGTGTTGTCCACCAGAAAATAAGGAGGTTTTTTGTTGTTGGTCTTTTTATTTCAAATTACACTGTTTACATTACAGATAATTCACTCTACCATTTAAAATGTTATTCTTGATCCAACAAATTTTTTCTAAGTTTTTATATTGGTGTTGATTCTTCCTTTTAGTAGGAGACAGCATTACACAATATAATTACTTTCAGATAAGCTATTTTTTATCTACTCATTGTAAGTGAAGGAGTTTTATTATTAAGCACTATTTTCTACCACAAGGTGGAAGCATTTTAGCAATGCAGCTTTCAGGGAGCTGTTATCTTGCTACCTTCCCATTGTTCTGTTGATTGATCTGCTGCGGGGAAGGGTGACAACACTTCAACTTGCAGCGCAGCAGAAAAGAGTGACTTAGGGCTGTGGCACACCGGGAGATTAATCGCCCACGACAAATCTCCCTTGTTGCGGGCGCCTAATCGCCCACGACAAATCTCCCTTGTTGCGGGCGCCTAATCTCCCCAATATGTAAGAGAATGTAAGTCGCCGGTGGGATGGCATACGCGGCGCCGCAACTTTGCCGATTTTGGCAAATCGTCGGCGCCGCGTATGCCATCCCACCGGTGATTTAAATTCTCGCCGGTGGAATGTCATATCGGGCGGATTAGTCGCCCGCAACAAGGGAGATTTGTCATGGGCGACTAATCTCCCCATGTGCCACAGCCCTTAGAGCACAGTCACATGGCTGAGAGCACCTGGTAAACTAAAGTTATGTCTAGCCCCATGTCAGATTTCAAAATTAAATATAAAAAGAAATTTGCTCTTTTGAAAAATGAATCTTAGTGCAGGGTTCTGCAGGTGCAGCACTATTAACTGATGCCATTTCAGAAAAACATGTCCTCCTTTCACAGTATTCCTTCAATGCCATTTAACTTTTTATTTTGTATGATATGAAATGGTTATGTTGGTTTGAAAACCCAACATACTGTTCTTTGACTTCAGCTTATTCTTCCGATTCTTCTTTTTCTTATTCTTAGTGCCCCCCATTTTCTAAACTCCTACAGTTTTAGGTGTACAACCTTAGTTTTTACCTTTCCTTCTCCTTTAAATATTAATACTAAGGTCCCCAAACTTTGCAGAGTTAGTTACCAGGTAACTGCAATTCAAGGTTAGAAAAAGTGGGCGGAATCACCAACAACCAATCAGATTTCACCTGTTGACTTTCATTAGGGAAATTCAACCTGCTGCCATTCTCACAGTATTAATACCAGGTTACCCTAACCCTTCACAGTTGGTCACTAGGGGACTGCATTTTTAGGTTTGAAAAAGTAGGTGGAGCCACCAGCAGCCAATCAGATTTTATCTATTTTTTTTTATTTTTTTATTTTTTTTTGGTGTAATGTTAAAATGCTGCCATTCTTATACTATTTATGCTAGGGTCCACAAACTTTGCAGAGATAGTCACTGGGTAACTGCAGTTTCAGTTTTAAAAATAGGCAGATGTCACTCATTGACTTTCAGTGGGGAAATCTAATTGCTGCCATTCTGACACTATTAAAACCAGGGTCCCCAAACTTTGCACTGTTGTTTCTACTATATAACTGTGGCCCAAGTTTAGAAAAATTGGGCAGAGCCAACAACAGACAATCAGATTTCATTCATTGACTTCATGTTTTGTTGTCAAACTTCCCTTTCTAGTTTTGTCTTGAATCTGCACTGTCAGCATAAAAGTATCATAGTTCCAGCCAACAGCATAGATTCTATAGTTCTTTGAGCCGTGCTTGCGCTATGAGTTTGCTGGCAAGTGGCAATACGTATGGCAACACCAAAGATAATCATAATTATAAGTTATTTGAAGATACAATTTGATATATGGCTATTAATATGTTGTTTAGTTGCTGTGAAAATTATTAAAAAAGTATTTTTTTAGATCGTTAAGAAATATGCAGCGAATCCTAGTTTTTTATTCTATTTTATACCTCCTATTTTCTTAAAGTTTGATAGAAAACCACCTTAAATGAATTTTGCTGCCTAAAGGTAGTTGCTACAAATCTCTATGTGTGAAAAGAGTTTTAAACCAGATGCAAGATTTATGACTTTTTCAAAGATAAATGAAATGCCCAGTGGTATTAAAGAAAAGGCTGTGAGCAGTCAGAAAACCAGTTGATACCAGAGATACTTTCACTTGCTTCCTTATGAGGAAGCAACTTCCCTCAACCTTTATGACTAGCAATAAGCTAATGCTTTAGTTGACCAAATCTGTTATTGGCTGCACAGCCACAAGTTTGCATGTCTTGTCAAAGTAGCTTATTCTTTACTGAAACTTATCTATTACAGATACAAATTATGTCAGATAACTTTAGTCTTTGGGAGCACCCAACTCTTTTTTGCTGACTGTTTTTCAGATTTTTATATATGTATACATATGTTATACACACACACAGCCTTCTGTAAATAATCTGTACCATTGTATTATAGAGGAAAATCTATGTGCCCTAATGTTGCCCTTATGACTGTGTTGGAAAGGGAGATTCAAGCAAGGCCACCACCACCCATTGCACATCATAGGCACCAGAATGAAAGGTAAACAAGACAAAACACTTAATTTTCTTGTTACTTATCTGTGAGGTCCTCTATATATGCACTTATATTTTTAGTTATGTTCCCTCTACTTTCTCCCTGATTTCTCCCAGGATCCTCTGCCCTGTTTTCTTCTATTCCCTCCCCTCCATTTTCTTGACTTGTGATGTTGGTCATTGTTAAAGGAACAGTAACACCAAACA
The DNA here is from genome assembly GCF_000004195.4 of Xenopus tropicalis. Lineage (NCBI taxonomy): Eukaryota > Metazoa > Chordata > Amphibia > Anura > Pipidae > Xenopus > Xenopus tropicalis. The sequence goes on along the minus strand of NC_030682.2, from coordinate 76,020,291 downwards.
ATGAAAGTGTATAAAAGTAATTACAATATAATGTACTGTTGCCCTGCATTGCTACAACTGGTGTGTTTGCCTCAGAAAGACTACTATAGTTTATATAAGTTAGCTGCTGTGTAGCCATGGGGGCAGCCATTCAAAGGAGAAAAGGCACAGGTTACTTAGCAGATAACAGATAAACCCATTATATGGGGCTTATCTACTAGTAATCTGATATGTAACCTGTGCCTTTTCTCCTTTTTTCCAGCTTGAATGGCTGCCCCCATGGCTACACAGCAGCTTATTTATAGTGTAGCTTTTCTGTAGCAAAAACACCAGTTTTTTTTTGCAGAGCAACCGCACATTATATTTTAATTACTTTAAAACACTTCAATTTTTTGATGTTACTGTTCCTTTAACATTGTTATGGATGCAATGAAATGACAAACTTTGCTCTAGCTTATGACCCCATAGCAGCATGTCTGCACTTAGCATAATGCTTAGCAGCAACGCTGCAGTTGGCATAATGGTTTGCTGGGTGTTACTGGACAAAACAAATTATGGCAGTACATAACAGGCCAAATTGATGAGAAGAATTTATGTCATGGTCTGTTGTATAAAACTACCTGTGTAGTCTGTGGGGAAATAAGGAGGTAAATAGCCTCTGTTTTAATTAACTGAAAGAAGAGAAAACAATGTAAAAGAGAGAAACAATTTAGCATTTCATATTTAAGCACTGACAGTGACATATAGGGTCAAATTTATCAAAGTGTAAAAATAGAGCTCTGTGATGAGCTCTAATCTCACACTTTGAATCATCTGCCCCATAGTGTTGTTAAAGAGATACTGACACCAGAAATTAAATTATTTTTACATCTAGCATAACATTGTCTTTGCATGCTATTTATAATTTGGCCATAAAAGTATTTGGCCAAGCTTTTACATTCCCTATCTGATCCCATGTTGCTCTATGAGGGGCGGCCATATTTGTGCAGCATTAGGCCGTTAGCATTAGAAGCTCTAACTGACAGGCTGAGAAGGGACAGTCAGGTTGGCAAAACAGTCAGGTTTTGGGATTTCAAGTAACAATTACTTACAAAAGCAGCCCTATCAGTAAAAAAATGATCAACACGACCTATAGGCAACTTTTTTATGTAGATTTATATTTTAAACAGTTGTTTTTTTGTGTCAGTATCACTTTAAGGCAGTGGCTATGGCTCTGTGATCTTGCAAAGGGGTGCAAATTGAAGATTTTCCCTTTATTCTTACAGATTAAATACAAATCTCCTTTTTATTTCAGAAGCAACGGTAATTATGTAAGAAGACTTTCAAGAGATGAACCATCAATAGACTACTTTGATGTTCAAGACTAACAGATGCTTTACACTATTTGAGACTTAAGAATGTTCCGGCGAAGATTTCCGCTGAAGATTTTCACATTATGCTTTAGTCAGCTGTACTGTGTGACACTGAAATGAAGCACTGGCAGAACTGTTTAAGTGGAAAAATTATTGGTAAAAGTAAAAATTAAACCATTTTCAGAATGTCCTTTTCATGTATTTTTAGAAAGGAGAATTCCAGTAGTAAGATTTGTTTTGTTGTTGTTCTGACTATTCAGTCTCCTAAAAAGTTTTGGGAGACTCCTAAGATGTCTAAATGGGGTTTAACATCCAGTGAATGTAGGTGTTTCATTCTTCTTCTTAAATAACCATGTTGTTTCTTCTTTCCAGTTTGTATCTTCACATACTCAAAAATGAAAGCCTGTGACTGTGATGTTCACATTAGTGTCCCACAATGCCCTCCTAATTCTTTCAGCTTCACAATCAAAATTATGTATAATTTAATCTTTCATTCTAAACCACAATCCATTTTTAAGATCAGTTCCCTATCAAATAAACCTGTAACCAAACCATTGTTGTTTTTCTAAAATACAGATATAGTCACTGCAAAACAGAGGAGCAAAAAAGACAAAGGGCTTTTTATATCCTTTTGGAATTAAATAGTTCATGGCTTTGAAGAAGGGAGTTTGCCTTACTTTTTTGCTGCATAGAATAAAGGGAAAACTTATTTTCAGTATAATTTTGATAAGTATATTTTCCATAAAGTAAAATACTTATATATAGATATATATATACGTTAAACACAGGCATAACACAGAACTTCTAGAATTTGCCGCCTGCTTTGGACTATTGCTTTTAGATAGGCAAGGGATTTTACATCTTCCTGCATCACTGTTTAACCCTGATTTTATTGTTGCTTGAGGGTTTAGAAATAATTTCTACTATTTAAGAAAAGGAGTCACCTATGTTTATATTTTCATACTTATAGTAAAGATTAGTGTTTCTGAACATAATTTCCAACACATATATTTTTAGTTATTGATAAAGGGTCACTAAAGATTTTAAATTTCCAATAACAGCCTTTGTCTCAAGAATGCATGGTCTAACAGGCCATGCATTCTAGTGTGACATCATTGGAGCATAGTCAGCCAAACAGGGACTTCTGGTATTCGGTTGGTTTTATCATAACCTGTACATAAATATACCAACATAGTTATTTTGTACTAAGCACTGGTTTGCAGGAAAATGTGAAGCTATGTGTATCAGGCAGGAGCTAAGCAACAGACAGAAAGGTTGCTTATCATTAGGTTTCCAGTATTGCACACTGTGGATATTGGTAGACTTGTGACTTGTTTTTCAGCCAGCTGAATCACATAGCACTCAAGTTACAGGAGTTTCAATACCCTACAACCCATATAAGCGATTGGTTACATTGATGTCAGGTGACATTATGTATAGGGGTTCATTATGTCTGCAATTGCAGTTGCAATACCTGCAATTTTCCTAAAGTTAGTTGCATGTAAAAGCACTTTACTTACATCAAAATGCACTGTTTGCACTTCCATATAGTTTGACTCAGCCCCGCGCAGTCCTTTCTGCCTTCTGTTCTGAATCAGGAATCACTGCACAATTGATGTATCGGAACCCTGAAGATTCTGCTACTTCCTGACCAGACAGACTGGCAGTAGCTCCATGATTCCATTTGTACCCAGAGTCAATAGAAAAAGCACACTTATTTCCGACTAAAGAATCGGGTGCAGGCGTCACAACAAACACTGGCTGTGGCACCAAGCTGACTTCCATGCAATTTCGTCCATTTTGCTGCAACATTCACACACAGTTGCTGTAATCTTGCTGAATCTGATGCAATTGTGAAAAGCACAGCGGAATTACATCAAGATAATCGCCCATTGTGTCTGCCATGAATTCTGGGGGAACACATTATGGAAAAAAACATGGCAATTGTGCTTGAAATTGCACTTACTGCACTTGTAGATGCACATGAGCCCTCTAATCTGATGTGCATGTCACTAATTAGATCTGGTCTTTTTTCTCTTAGGCTAGTAGCAAATGGGTTGTTCTGTTTCTCCAGAGGAGAAAATTAGCTCCACTGCCTTCCGCACCTCATACATGTGTCTATTAAACACACAGTGAATATCCATATAAATGCTAAGATATGCAGTTTCGCAGAATGCCTTAAATTAATTTAAATCAAGATTGCCTGTGTTTTCTTTTTTTGTGACCGTGTTATGTTTTGAGATGGAGAGGAGGCACTAATGGAGCTAAATCAGTAAATCATTGCAGCAAGTATGCTAACCAATGTAAATTACGGCACACGTAGAGAAAAGGTCCATGATCTTTAAGTTAAAGAGTGAAGATGCACCATATTCCATAGCTGTCAGAGACAATGCTGACAGAGAAGCAATAGTACATTTTGATTGATTTAATAAAAAAACAAATGTTTGAGTTTGATCTTTGTTCACCATTTGAGTTTTTTTGTGCTAAAAAGACTCAAATTCAAATTATGGTTCAAAAACTCAAATGTCTGGTATTTATTAAGGGAAAAAAACATGAAAACTTAATTTTACTTAATGTAAAAATTCTCCATCTAAAAGCTTGCGAGCTATAGAAGTTAACAGGAGATATTCTAGGCAAAGTCAAGCCATATTTTCAGTTTAAGATATTCAAGTTCAAGTTTGCAAATTCAAAAATTCAAGGTATTTGAGTTTTTTTTTATTATTAAATAACCACGCATTTTGATATTCGATTTAGAAAAACAAACTCGAATTTACAAACTCGAAAATTTATAACTAAGCCAATATATATTGAGCTTTTTCAGCTTGCGGATCTTCAGCTGTGAATTAGTCAAATTTAAAAGTGACAGATTGTAATACTTTAATGATTCTGCTGAAAATCAGTTTAAAAAATGTAATCCTGTCAATAATAATAAGATATAAGTGAATGATACCATGATATATAAATTGCCACTTAAGTAATGATCAGAGGCAGAGAGTGTATGAATTGTGTTTTAGCTGTTTATTAAAATGTGAGATAAGAGCTCACCACAGAAAAAGTCACCCATTTTCTATTCATTACTATGAGATTTTTAAAAATGTATTTATCAATGGGTGAACGTTAGAGCTCACTATTTGATAAATATGTTAATAAAAATCTCATAGGAATGAAAAGAAGTGTGTAGTCTCCCATTTTAATGAATCTACCCCTTAATGTAATTACACTTTAGTTTTACAAAGTGGCTTTTGTTTAGAGCTGTCTAAAGTGTAAAATCTTGACAAAGTACTTTGTTTCTGTCATACAGAGCATTAAATTGTGTCATAATGCAGAAAGGTGTTTCAGGAATGAAACTGAGGTAGGTGCTGTTGAGTTACTGACACAAGTAGTTAGCAGATAAAACTTGTGTGTCAATGTTAAAAGTAATCTACTATAGACAAGTGCTCCAAGTACACAGTGCTTTATGTACTGTACAGTCCAAAATAATCTCTTTACAAAACATATTCATGCAATTTTACTGTGAATCTCCTGCTTAGTGTTTTCCCCTTTATATATGGTGTAATATTTATTATGGAGAACATTATCACTGTCTTCTACAGTAACAATAGCTTTCTTAAATATTCTACAGATTTTTCAAACAATGCTGTCAGTCTATTACCTACTAATAATAAAGACCAGATTCCAAAGTCATATTTTGTGGTATTCTTTTTCATTGTCGTAAAGAATATGATTTCCCTAGAGTATGCTAAATATCACAGTAGGATATTGTATGAAATATATAAGGGAATTGCAGCAAAGGGAAGATTATGACCTCTGTGTTGACATTATTAATATCTATGATAAAGAATTTGCCATTTAAAAAGTTTGGAGGTTACCATAATCAATAAGGAAAGGGTCTGTTTCCCCTTAGAATGAAATAATAAATAAATAACTAATACACCCACATTCTATTTATTCCTGTGGGATTTTTCAAAGGTTATTTATCAATGGGTGGATGTTAGAATTCACCAAGTGATAAATACACTTCTTAAAATCCCATAGAAATAAATAGGATGTCCGTGAAATTTTACTTAATAAGCTCTAAACTCAAATGTTGATCAATCTGCCCCATAAACTTAACTTTTAATGAGATAATAAAAAATTACCTAGGTATACATGTACAGTATAGTAATATAGAGTAGGGGTTCCTCATCAAAGGAACAGCAATTTATACATTGGTACACGTAAGAGAGTGACCAAAGAAAAAAGTAAAAATGTGAGTTTTTCCTTTAGTAACATCGCCTACTACGGAGAATTTAAACAGAGAATGTTGTCCCTGTTAAAAGTTTAGTCCGGCTAACATATTGGAACTTGCTTTCCACAGGAAGGCTGTCCTGTGAAAAGGTATTTAATTGTATGGAATATAGAAACAATAGATTAGATTAGGAAAGGAAATCTACAAATTATATCCCACTGATAGGCCCTGAATCAATATATGAACAAACAACAAATATTTCAGTGAGATAAAATGACATTTAATGGCAAACAATTTCAAATGAAACAAACCATACTATACTAAACAATGGAAAGGTGCATCCCAGTGTCTCATGGTACCCACTCTCCTAACGCGTTTCGCACCAAGGGGTGCTTCATCAGTGCTTCTAATCGTAATGGGTGGCCTTGTGTTAGTTGGAAGGATCTACTGGTACATAAAGCATTAGAAAGTCTATTAGATGACCCCCTTATATATTTATACATAGTTATCATATTACCCCTTAACCTCTTCACCATTGTCAGTATTGGCCAGTATTTCTTCATAACTTAGAGTTTTCATACCCTTTCATACCTTTTAGTTGCCCTTCTCTGCACCCTCCTAATAGTGTCCAGTTTGAGCATAGGTGACCAAAACTGCAGGCATATTTTAGATGGGGGCCTTCCTAGCGCTCTGTAAAGTGGAAGATTAATCCCCTCCTCCTGCAAATCTATGCCCCTTTTAATACAGCTCAAAACCTCAAAAGCCAAGTGCAATCCCATTAACATAGTAAGTTAGGTTGAAAAAAGATGTACGTCCATCACGTTTAACATAATGCCTATATATAACCTGCCTAACTTCTAGCTGATCCAGAGGAAGGCAAAAACCCCATCTGAAGCATCTCTAATTTGCCGCAGAGGGGAAAAAAAATTCCTTACTGACTCCAAGATGGCAATCGGACCAGTCCCTGGATCAACTTGTACTAAGAGCTATCTCCCATAACCCTGTATTCCCTCACTTGCTAAGAATCCATCCAGCCCCTTAAAGCTATATAATGTATCAGCCAGCATGACTGATTCAGGGAGGGAATTCCACAACTTCACAGCTCTTACTGTAAAAAATCCTTTCCAAATATTTAAACAGATCCTCCCTTCTTCTAAACGGAGTGGGTGCCTTTGTGTCCGTTGGAAGGACCTACTGGTAAATAAAGCATTAGAGAGGTTATTATATGATCCCCTTATACATTTATACATAGTCACCTCTTAAAGGACAACTAAAGCTAAAAAAAAAGTACATTTCAAATTAATGGCAATTAGGAGAACACACACTTACTCTTAGAGATTCTTTATACTGTTCAGCGCTGTATTCACAGTGCTCCTTCATTTCTCACAAAAGTTTCTTCATGTAGTAGAAGGCATAGTCGGGTTTTCTATCTTGTTGAAGATATTTTAGGGCGCACGCCTGCGCATTGCTTTGCTACTGCGCCCCTGCATGCGCAGTAGTCAGCCTGTGTAGCCTCCTGGATTGATGACGCTCGGGTCACGTGACAATCCCGAGCGTCATCATTGACCTCTCTGCCCCTCCTGTCAGCACACAGACATGCTTCTGCTCAGGGCGTTACTATAGCAACGCCCTGAACAGAAGCGAAGCTGGATTTTCAGAGCTGGACACAGAGTGGGGGTGGATTATAGCAGGAGCAGGCAAGCAGCGTTCTGCTCTGTCTGACTGAGGTCTGTACTTCTGCCTAACTAATTACAAGAAAAATAAGTTTTTTGCACAACATGCTATTCTGCAGTTAATGTTCGGCTAATGTCTAACCTAGTTTTTTTATTAATTTTTTTCTTATCAAATAAATTAAAATATAATTAAATTATGTACATAAAGATATTTTTAGAAAAAAATGGGATAACATAAACTGCATAGGTAGTGTAATGCCACGTGGTTGAAATGACGTCAAGGGGTCACTAGGGGGCGCATGCGCAACACGTAGCATGAGAAGAGGGAAGTGACGTGATCCAAGTTAAAATGGTGGCCGCAAAGTGTGAATCGGAGCTGATATTCCCTGCCTTCCTGCACTAATTTAGTAAGTCTATTAATGAAAATAAAGTGGCGTTTCAGGAGGGGTGGGGGTAAGGAACATTTCCCTGTAACGTTTTTGAAATGGGTTTCTTTCTTCTTTAAGCTCCTCTTCCCCAGTGTAAACAGACCCAACTTGGCCAGTCTTTCTTCATAACTGAGACTTTCCATACCCTTTACCAGCTTAGATGCCCTTCTCTCTAATTCAATAATGTCCTGTTTAAGCACTGGAGACCAAAACTGAACAGCATATTCTAGATGGGGCCTTAGCAGTGCTCTGTAAAGGGGAAGAATAATCCCCTCCTCCCGTGAATCTATACCCCTTTTAATACAGCTCAAAACCTTGTTTGCCCTTGCAGCTGCTGCCTGGCATTACCTGCTACAGCCAAGTTTATTATCTACAAGGGCTCCAAAGTCCTTCTCCATTATGGATTTGCCTAGTGCAGTCCCATTAAGGGTATAAGTGGCTTGCATATTTTTACATCCCAGGTGTATGACCTTACATTTATCCACATTAAATCTCATCTGCCACTTAGCCGCCCAGATTGCCAGTTGGTCAAGATCCTGCTGCAAGGATGCCACATCCTGAATAGAACTGACTGGTCTGCAGAGTTTTGTGTCATCTGCAAACACTGATACATTGCTTATAATACCCTCCCCTAAGTCATTTATGAACAAGTTAAGCAAAAGTGGACCCAGTACAGAACCCTGAGGGACCCCACTAACAACCTTACTCCAAGTAGAGAATGTACCATTAACAACCACCCTCTGTACCCGATCCTGTAGCCAGTTTTCTATCCATGTGCAAACGACTTCACTAAGACCAACCGACCTTAGTTTAGAAAGCAGTCGTTTGTGGGGAACGGTATCAAATGCTTTGGCAAAATCCAAATAGATTATATCTACTGCATCCCCACTGTCCAGCTTCTTACTCACCTCATCATAAAAAGCAATTAAATTGGTCTGACATGACCTGTCCTTCATAAAGCCATGCTGATTACTGCTCACAATGCCATTCTCCAGTACATAATTTAGTATGTGATCCCTTAACAAGCCTTCAGATAACTTGCCCACCACGGATGTCAAACTTACAGGCCTATAATTGCCAGGCTGAGATCTTACTCCCTTTTTAAAAATAGGAATGACATTAGCCTTCTTCCAATCCCTAGGTACCATACCTGATGAAAGCGAGTCTGAGAATATCAGAAACAAAGGCCACTGTAATTCTGCCCCTAGCTCTCTCAGTACCTGAGGGTGTATTCCATCTGGCCCAGGTGCCTTGTTCACATTTATCTTGTGTAACCCTTTAAGCACCATATCCTGTGTCAACCACTGTGTAGTTGGAGCTGATGCAACAGAGCAGCTATTGGGTGGGACTTGGCACTCTGGCTCCTCTACTGTATACACAGAAGAAAAGAACTGGTTAAGCACATCTGCCTTCTGCATCCGCTGTACCCATATTGTTACTATAACTCAATGGGGCCACACCCTCAACCTGCATCTTTTTACTATTAATATAGTTAAAAAACTTTTTGGGGTTAGTCTTCTGCGGCTTCTGCTGCAATGCTCTCATCATTTTCTATATTAGCCTTCCGGATTGCTGTTTTACAACATTTGTTATAGTGTTTAAATTCATTAAATTCCGCTACTGTCCCCTCCTATCGATATTTCTTAAAAGCTTTCCTTTTTTTCCCTATTAAATTCTTTACCTCAGGGTTAAGCCACATAGGGTGATTCTTAACACTTTTACTTTTTCTTTTTAATGGAATAAATTGAGAACATTAATAATTTAATATAATTTTAAATGACAACTATTTCTGCTCTGTGTTTTTATCAGAAAACATAATGCCCCAATCTATGCCCTGAAGCGCTGCCCTTATGGGGGTAAAATTTGCTTTTCTAAAATTCAGTGTCTTTGTTGCCCCAGTGTAAATTTGTTTCCTGCACCAAACATCAAATGAAATAACATTATGATCACTATTACCCAGGGGTTCAACCACTTGCACATTTGCTATACGTTCTGGGCCATTAGAGATCACTAGATCCAATATAGCATATACTTGTTCCCATTTACTGTCCTGGCAGTACTATAGCTCCAGTCAATATCAGGATAATTAAAATCCCCCATTATTTTCACTTGCCCCAAACTAGCAGCCTTTTCTATTTGCAACAGGAGCTGGGCCTCCTCCTCTTCGCTTACATTAGGGGGTCTATAGCATACCCCTACAATTAGTTTGGTAGATTCTTTACTATCTGTGAGAAGCTCAACCCATAAAGATTCAGCTCCCTCTGTTACCCCCATCGCTTCCTCCTTAATATTTGCTTTTAATTCCTGCTTAACGAACAGACACACTTCTCCTCCTTTTCTATTGCCCCTGTCCCTCCGAAACAATGTATAACCCCCAATATTAACTGCCCAGTCATGCAACTCATTCAACCACGTTTCAGCAATGCCAATCAAATCATATTTCCGCTCAAACGCTAGTAGCTCCAGCTCTCCCATTTTACCATTCAGACTCCTTGCATAAGTAAACATACATTTAATACTGGTACCAGTGTGAGAATGACGCGTAAGCAACTTATGGGCCTCCCTGCCATTATCAGTATCCCGAAGCAAGTCTCCTCCCCCATTTTCTCTTACTATGCCCACTACCTCATCTATCCTGTCTACCACAGAATTACCCGCTGCACCCTCCCCCCCCCCCCCACTTCTAGTGGGCACTGAGAACCTTACTCCAAGTAGAGAATGTACCATTAACAAGCACCCTCTGTACCCAATCCTGTAGCCAGTTTCCTATCCATGTACAAACAACTTCACTAAGACCAACAATCCTTAATTTAGAAAGCAGCTATTTGTGGGACACCAAAAGAGTTCTGGTTCTTCCTGGAAGGGCAGATCCCAATGAGTTCAAATCAGTATCTAGGATCCAAAGAGTTATTAATTTTCAAGTACACCAGGCAGGATGCCTTTAACCTGTGTCTATTTCATGCCATTCGCCCCTTGGTGGGTTACGAGAAGGTAGACACATTGCTGGAGGAATGGCTGATTGAGGATATCTCGTGGAAGAAAGAGATGCACCCTAACTAGGATGAGGTGAGGCGTATGCAAGATTGGGAATACATGAGGTCCATTGAATGAGAGTGGTGGTATAGACACACCATTCTCCAAAATGCTGTTAAGTTTTGTGAAAAGTACAATCCTACTAAGTTCTTTTATCTGGAGGTTTATGTGGGAAAGGATCAGTGGGTAGAGAAACCACACCCAAAATATTACATATCAGGATACCAACGTTTCTTCATATGGTCTAACTTTGCTCTAGTAAGGAGAAGTTCAGTGAACTTCTTTGTTTTACCTTTGTTGTTACTCCTATGGGTAGTGATGAGCAAATTTTTTCGGCATGCATGGATTCGCAGCGAATTTCCGCATTTCGCCATTGGCTAATTGTTCTGCAAAACTTCTGTGAAAATTCGGCTCTGAAAAATTTGTTGCAGGCGTGTCAAAAATGGGCGCAGTCACGTAAAATTGGGCACATTAAGTGTAATGTGTATTTGATATGAATATATATATCAAATTAATTTCAACAGGGGGAGAATGTAGGGGAGACTGGTAAATTATGCCCCTTTCTTGCTGGCAGTCCCCTAGGTATTAAGACAGCTATAAAGGGTTCTCAATATAAAGGAAGTAAGTCCCTTTTTCCTTCATAACATGACATTTGCAGTTCTACAGTTTGGCTATAAGGTAGCACTGTGATGTAATATAAAGGTTTAGTCTGTATAGGACCAGTGAGATCATTTAGAATTGATGAATTTAATTTCATCTTTTTATTATGTTCCCATAAGGAGTTATGGACATATTATTATTTGTCCAGTCCATACACTCACACTGTGTCCTGCTAATGGTGACACCCCCTTGCATTGCTAAGTGAGGGGGGAGTGTCCAGTTACCTGATACCCCTGCAAACTGGGATAGTCAGCTTTTCTGACTTCGCTTTTGGATTTACTTTGGAGGACCAATTTCGATTCATACCGATAAACTTATTTTGGAAGGAGCCATAAAACTGGAAGAACACATAACTCAAGACCCTCTTGGGTCTTAGGGATACTTGCCACTAACACCTTACCACTTTCCAGGAATAACTCTTCCCTCTCCAAGCCAGGTATCCCCGCAACATAAGAATAGCCTCCGGGCTCACTAGAGGTATCACAGGGTAGCTTACCATATCCTGGTAGCCTCACAGGCTCATTAACTGTGGAGCGCTGGCAGGCACAGCACAGCTGCAAATTAATCTCAGGCAAAGCCTCTTCCTCACTATTCACTGGGGAGGAAGTTAAAGTTGATCTCATGCCTTCTTGTGTGAAGGGAGGATCCCTAAAATAAGGGGCAACTGCCAAAACAGCTCCCAACTGCCAAAAAAACTATTTGTCCCCAATCAACATCAGAAGGAGTAACAGTCTTTGAAGCAAAATAATCATGCACAATAGGGACAGAATAAATTGTCACTATCAGCCCTTCAATGCCCCCATGTCACTCACCGCCAACTCGTGATTTGAAGTACCCCCTCCTGGGGCTGGCTCCAGATTGGGCACTTCATCTCGGGGTACTCCCACTCCTAGGCCTTTTTCCAGACCATCCAGCTTAGCAACACAATTTGATGCTAGGCACCCACAGGCACCTCTGAAACTTCCCACATCGCTCATACAGGAACTTGAAACACTCTCATCTATAGAGGCTACATCCACCAATGCCTCCGGGATAGTGTCCTTTGACAGATCCTTCACCACCAAGGATCCTGGGACTTGCTCAGGCCCAGAGGCTGCATCCGCCAACAGCCCCGCAATATATCATCCACCTGGCCTCACGGCCACCTGGGGAGGGAATGCAATTAAGTATGGGCCCACAAATTCAGCCTCAAACCCATGACCCACACATATCATTGTTCCTGGTGGTAAAGAATTCATCCAATACAGGGTCCCCATCTGCGGGCGCCTCTGCTACATGCGTCACTCTGCCTCTATGAGTGTACAAAAGTCATTTACCTCCTTTGAGGCTCTCTTCCCCTGAGGAAACTCGCTGACTGGTCTGGAAAGGGCCCATCCATAGTCGCTCCCCACACTGAGGACATACACCATCCAAGGATCATCCGAGGCCTCAGATACCTCCAGCTCACATAAGCCACAGAAAGGTACCATGTAACCACTTTCCTTGGCGCCAAAAGTTCCCCGCCAAACATAACTCCTCGCTAGGTCTACCAAGGTATGTGACTCCTTTGGCGGAACAGTAGATAGTTACTTAGTTACTTAGGGTTGAAAAAAGTTCAAGTTCAACCCTTCCAAGTAAACCCAGCACACACAAACCTATACTTCATATCTATACACTCACATACATAAAATATATATTAAAAACATACATGCGTCAGATTGTCAAAAATGCTACATTTAGGAAAGCTTTGCAGATTGGTACTTTGGTGTAGAAAAGACTTTTCACCCATGTTAACCCACGAGTTAGACCTGAGAAATTTCAAATGCACTAATTTTCATTTGGGGTCCATATATATCACATATTTTGGTAAAACTATGCATATGTGTAGGGGGGAGAACTCTTTCCCCTGTTTCTCAGTCTGTGACATCAACCAGAGAAACCCGATTGGCTGGATGCCCCAGTGCACTGTTGGGAGAGAGGAGGTGTGCCTTGGTTTGGAATCAAAAATCTGGGGCGGGCCCAGCAGTTTATTAAGGGAGCCCCTGTTGTTTTGCCAGCACTTTGAGACAGAGAGACCATCCAGAAAGCAGTGACTGTGTAAAGGCTGAGGGGATCTCTGCTTAGCAATTGAGTGCCAGCCTGTAAAGAGAGATCTGCTACACTGCATTTAGATTCCTTTACCCTCTGCGGATCCCCAGTGAGTGATCCATCCGAGGAAAAGGTATTGAAGTCTCTGTGTGTGTCCCCTGTGTGAGGACAGCTGTTTCTCGTGTCTTCTTGGGAGCTACTGCCTATTCCAAAGGGAGAGGTACTTTGGGGCAGGTAGCGCTACCTGGGGAAACCAAAAGAGCTCTGGGGAAGGGACTTTGCCAGGACTGAACTGGGAAAGGGTATTTCCTCCAGGAGTGGAGTGTGGATCTCAAAGAGACTGAGCCAGTATTGGCTAAAACCACACAGGTTTCTGAAGCAGCGTTCAATACTGTTGCATGTTATAAGTATTTTATCTTCACTCTGTTATATAAAGTTGATATTTGCTGCAAACTGTGTGTGATTATTAATGGAAATTCCCTTTGAGGTGTGCTCCTTAGTGTCCACTAGGTGGCGATACTTTGCTAAAATCCCAGTTCCCAGTACCTTTCTGCAAAGGGGACCAAATTTCCTGTTTAACCCTTTTACTGCCAGCCATTTTGGTCAAAGCGGAACTTGTATTGCCAGACAGTTTTTGAACATTTTGCACTGTTTCACTTTAGGGGCCTTTCCTCGGGGGGACATTTAGTTTACCCAGGAAAACAATACAGGTATAGGACCCATTATCCAGAATGCTCGGGACCAAGGGTATTCCGGATAAGGGGTCTTTCCGTAATTTGGATCTCAATACCTTAAGTCTGCTAAAAAATCAATAAAACATTAATTAAACCCAATAGGATTGTGTTGCATCCAATAAGGATTAATTATATCTTAGTTGGAATCAATTACAAGGTTCTGTTTTATTTCTACATAGAAAAAGGAAATCAGTTTTAAAATTCTGAATTATTTGATTAAAATGGAGTCTATGGGAGACGGGCATTCTGTAATTCGGAGCTTTCTGGATAACGGGTTTCCGGATAAGGGGTCCGATACCTGTATATTGTTTTTTTCAGAACAACCTAAGCTTTCAAAATATGGTATTTTTGTGTAATTCCAATTCTGTAACAAGATATAGGCTTCTAAATGTCTAAAAATGCCAAAAAAAACAAATTTTCCATAATATAAACACACATACTAGAAACAAAAATTATTTTATGCACAAATATACAACTGATTTGGAAAGTCCCATGTCTCCTGAACGTGCCAATACCAAATATATATAGTTTTATGAAGATTTCTCACTTGTATAGGTCAAAAACTCCCACCAGTACACTACCAAATTTCCAAAGCACTGCTTCAGAAAGCTGCATACTTTAGATTTCAAGGCCAAAAATTCCACTAACAGAAGGTTTATTCCAGAAAATTGTACATTTTTGGAAAAAACAGATTCTGGGGAATACAGAATAGGCACAATTGTCTGTCTACTCCAAACTATCAAGTCACAATGCTTTCCTAAAGTTATTGGTTTTTATCAAAATTTGTGATTTTTTTAAAAAATCACTTCAAAGCTTCCAGTCTATAGTATCTTATCCTGTACAGGTCATAAAGTAACCAAATAAAACACCCTAAATTTGAACGCCAGGGGTCCACTGAACAGTTTGATGTCCAATTTTTTTTTTACTTAAGTATGTGGCATGTAGGGGCCCCAATGGGAACATACCCCCATATGATCTATCATTTCAGCTCCTGCAAAATCAACACATTTACATCCTTTATGTGGGATAATGCTACAAAAAAAGTACACTCACCCCAGAAAGCCATATATTTTTGGAAAGTACACAGCAGCTGCCGCTGCAGAGAGAAGCCTTTAAATGCCAACGACGTATGGGACACGTCGTTGGCATTTAAGCCCTTTTACTGCCACGACGTATCCCATACGTCGTTGGCAGTAAAAAGGTTAAACAAGTATATAGCCCAAACTAAGTGAGTGTGTCGAGAAAGGGTTACATATGCATGAATTTCCTAAATGTGCCACATTTATCTTACAAAATTTCTGCAATGCACTGGCATTGCAGAAATTTTGTAAGATAAATGTGGCACATTTAGGAAATTTTCAGAAAAGCCATAAAACCACTAACTTTAGGAAAGCTTTGCAGATTGGTACTTTGGTGTAGAAAGTCTTCTTTACCCATGTTGGATTTGTCTGAATGTGTACTTTCCAGGCATGGGGCTCTTTTTGCAGAAACTGCATTTAATTTGGAGTCCGTACATATCACATATTTTGGTATTTCAATGCATATTGGGCATCAAACTGTTCAGTAGATCTCTGGTGTTCATATTTGGGGTGATTTGCCTTTGTATGTAAAAAACTGTGCAAGGTAAATGAGGTGCAATGCAACATATTTAGGCCATTTTCAGAAATGCTCTCAAAATGGCAAACTTTAGGAAAGCCTTGCCATTTGGTAGCTGAGAAAAGAGTAGAAAGAAATATGCAACCATTTTGGATTTGTCTGAATGTGTACTTTCCAAAAATATATGGTTTTTAGGACCACCCTACATTTCTGCATCTTTCAAACCACATAAAACCGCCATGTGTTTATGAATTAGGTAAAAGTAAGCAATGAAATTAGTATTGTTAACCCTGTTAGTGCCACATGACGTAGAATCTACGTCCTGCTGCACTTCCGGGTTTGGGAGTGGAGAAGCGGCTTTTCAAGTCGCTTCTTCGCTTCCCCGTTCGTTCCCCAGCCTCTAGACAACAGTCAGAGTAAGGGAACGAGTGGTACAAAGTACCTAAGTGCCACAGGACGTAGATTCTATGTCCCGCTGCAATTCCAGATTTGGGAGCGGAGAAGCAGTCAGAGGGAGGGAATGAGTGGCCCCTGGGGCGCGATCGCCCAGGGGCCCCATAGGAAATGCCAGGACACGCTGTCTGTGCGTGCCTGAAATTTCCTGCTCTCCCTTCCCTCCCTTCTCCCTCCCACTTCTGAATACTCACCATCTGCGTCGCAGGAAGAAGCTGCAGCGGCTCCAGGGTCCTTCCTCCCACCTTCAGAGGATCTCTGTGCCTGCTTGTCCCAGGTAAGTGTAAAAAAAACACACATACACACACATAATACACTGATACACACTTATACTCACACTTACACACAAACACATACATGTTGGGGGGGTTGGTGGGTTTCACACATTCAAAACACTTACAACACCTACTTGCACACTCACACGCATGCACACAAAACACATTTTACCATGTGTACACACTCACACACTTATGTAATTTTTTTTTTTTATCGCATCGTTTTTATTCTTGCCTGAAAAAAATGTTTTATTGCCATTGCGGATAGCAATTATTTTGGTGTTTCTACTACATTTTCTGTGATTTTGGTGCATTTTTAGGTATTTTATTGCATTTTTAGCCATTTTATTGCATTTTCAGTTATGCATAGTTGTTGTTCGCTTGACTTTGTCTGTAAAACTTATTTGCCCTAGCCAAAATACTCAAACTGTTATTCTGACCGCAGATATTATTAGGCAAAAAAATATATATATTTTAGAGTTTTTTTTTTATTTTTATCAATTTTATTGCATTTCACATTGTTCTTTATTACTTGTCTTTGCACATTGATATTTTGTCTGCTGTATTTCAATTTGGCATCCTGTGTACCCCACATAGTTTGGTAAATCTATGCATATTGGGCATCAAACTGTTGAGTTGACCACTGGCGTTCATACTTAGAGTGTTTTATGTTGGTATGTTACTAAATGTGGGGTACATAATGGGGCAACATGCAAGCTTTGTGCCGATTTTCAGAAATGTCACATAAACCGTTCTGTGTAGTTTGGTAGTTTAGTCCAATAAATTACTCCAAAGTGCCCTCTTCTGCTTTAGACTTAGTGATGAGGTCTTATGAGGAAAAAAGAAAAGAGAAAAAAAAATATATAGTGTAATACTGTTATTACTTCACAATGTGCACTCTCATGTGCTTTTTAACACCAGTGATGACTTTTACTTATATCACCCTTTTGTGCCCAGTTGTGATATCCCTTTCCGATTGCCAATCTACTTACAGACCCCCTTGGGTTTATATGGCATCCAATTGGTTCGCTTGTAGCTCACGACTCTCTGCTTTCCCACCTCTTAATTTCAGGCAGTGTTAGGAACCACTTCACATAGGTAAATTTCCAACTTTAACAACTTTAGGTTAATTCCACGACCTTTCTGTTTCCCTTTCCCTTCTGTGCACTTACTGTGGGATAAATGCATATGCCATATGTGTAAAAACTTAAATACTTTAATATAAATAAAACTTCCCAATACACTCACAAACAGAGTATAGGATGTGCATGTCAGGAGTCACTGGTATGGATCAGGTGACTGCTCCTTTTTTCTTTCCCTGTTCCCGACTTGCAGTGTCGTTCCTGGGTTCAGCAGTCCTGCCCTGTATAGTGCTCCTCCTCTGCGTCCTCTCTCACTCCCGGCTTCCTCCTGAGCGATGACCTCACTACATCCTGGCTATGCTTAAATATCCCACAGTTCAAAAAAGTCCATGTCTACAGTTAGGGGGTCTTATGCCACATAATACACATACCAGGTGCAAAAATTGCATGAGCCGGAGTGTCTTATGTGAAAATTCATATGCACTATTTTTATTTGGGTGCCCCTGTACGGCACGCAGTTTGGCCAATATATGCATATAGGGCATCAAACTGTTCAGTAGACCCCTGGCGTTCAAATTTAGAAAGTTTTATGTTGATACGTTACAAAATGTGGGGGTACATAATGAGGTAACATGCAAGCTTTGTGACAATTTTCAGAAATGCCATAAAAACCGTTCTGTTTAGCATAGCTTTGTAGTTTGGTAGTTTGCTGTAGAAAGTTGTATTTGCCCATTTTTGTTTTGTTAGAATGTGTACTTTCGGAAAATGTATAGTTTTCTAGGGTCTCCTTACTGTTAGGGGGTCTTATGGCACATAATGCACATGCCGGTAGCTTATATTGCAGCGTATACACTTTGTATGCACTAACTTCCTTTTGGGGTCTCTAAATGCCAGATACATTAGAAAGACATTGGTACCAATTTTGAATTTGTCCGAATGCGTACATTCCAAAAATATATGGTTTTGGGGGGTCAATGTATTTTTTTGTGTTTTTACCCCACAGAAAAGGGTTTCTAAATTCCAGATACATCGGTGATCCTATGCACAATGGGCATCAAACTGTTCAGTGGACCCTTGGCTTTCAAATTTAGGATGTGTTTTCTTGGTACCTAATATTATGTGGGAGATAAGGTGCTTGAAAGTGGAAGATTTGAGGCGATTTTTTAGAATTTTCATAATTTTTTATAGAAAATGCAAAATTCAGTAAAGCATTGCCGTTTGGTACTTAGGAGTTAGAAGACATAGTTACCCATTTCAGATTCGTCAGAATGTGTACTTTTCAAAAATGTATGGTTTCCTGGGGTAAACCTAATGTTCCAGGATTTTTGGCTTTGGAATGTAAAGTATGCCGTATTCTGCTGTAATGCAGATGCTGGGAGTTTTTGATCTATAGAAGTCAGAAATCTCAATAAAACTATACATATCAGGTATTGGCACGTTCAGGAGACATGAGGCTTTTCAAATCAGTTGAATTTTTGTCCATAAAATAAAATATGTTTCTGGTATAAATCCCTATATCATGAAAAATAGCATTTTTCTTTTTTGTTTTGTATTTCAAGCTCTAAATCTTGTTCCAGAAGTGGAAATACACAAAAACTCAGGAAAAAACAATACATAGTTTGCCTACCTAAACTTAACCCTTCCCCCAGTAAAAGCCCCTAAATTGAGAGAGCACAGAATGTTTACAAAATGTCTGGCACTGAGGGGAACCGAAAGGTCAAATTCTGCTAGCACTTAAAGGGTTAAAGATTAAACTGTTGGATAGGCTAGTTTGATTGTAGCTACGTTTACTTGTATGAATAGAGTATCCCTACAGCATGTTAATCAGTGCTGTAATTCTGTATACTCTGGCTATTGTAAAAAGACATGTTCATCTTATAACCCTGAAACACTCTGTAGTTAGTAGGGATGTAGCGAACTGTTCGCCGGCGAACTAATTCGCGCGAACATCGGGTGTTCGCAAGTCTGTAAGTTCGCGAACTTTCGGCGTATGTTCGCAATTTGGGTTCGCCTTAGCTGGTGCCAAATTTTGACCTCTCACCCCAGAGTCAGCAGATACATGGCAGCCAATCAGGCAGCTCTCCCTCCTGGACCACCCCCCCCAACCCTGGACCACTCCCTTCCATATATAAACCGAAGCCCAGCAGCCATTTTACATTCTGCCTGTGTGTGTTTGAAGAGATAGCATAGGGGAGAGTTGTGCAGGGATTTGAGGGAGAGTTTAGGTAGCTTTGCTGAGTCTGACTAGTGATCTACTTTCTACTGCTCTGTAGTAGCACATAGGGAGAGAGTTGTGCAGGGATTTGAGGGAGAGTTTAGGTAGCTTTGCTGAGTCTGACTAGTGATCTACTTTCTACTGCTCTGTATGTAGCTGCTGTGGGCAGCTGTCCTGTGCTGATCATCTGCTGTAACCCAATAGTCCTTGTAAGGACTGCTTTTATTTTCTGATTACTGTTACTCTAGTTTTCTTTTCATTGTGTACTGCAGCTCCGTCTGTGTGTGTTGGAGACAGGTGTGCTGCTCTGAGTAGTGCACTAAGCACTAACCACCGTTTAACACATAATTTTTTTTTATTTGTGTTTTTTTACTTTGCTACTGTAATTTATAGAGCCCAGTGCTATTAGTCTAGCTGTGTTGGGGACTGGTGTGCTGCTCCTAGTAGTTCACCACCAGCACCAACCAGAGATCACTTTTGTTTTATTATTTTTTTTTTTATTTATCTTATTAAATATTTAGATATTAGATATATATATATATATATATATATTATATATATATATATATATATTAGATATAGATATTTAGATATTTATTTAGACATTCTGTCTAAAAATAACAATAATAATTTCGTGTCCAGAAACATCACCTGAGTGACGTTTTTCCACCAGCAATACTATATCCACTACTGTATACTTTGCCATTGCAGGCCTTGTTGCCAGTGTCTTTTTCAACCAAGTGCCACCTAGCTGTGTGAGCTTTTTCACATTCTGTCTAAATAACAATAATAATTCCGTGTCCAGAAACATCACCTGAGTGACGTTTTTCCACCAGCAATACTATATCCACTACTGTATACTTTGCCATTGCAGGCCTTGTTGCCAGTGTCTTTTTCAACCAAGTGCCACCTAGCTGTGTGAGCTTTTTCACATTCTGTCTAAATAACAATAATAATTCCGTGTCCAGAAACATCACCTGAGTGACGTTTTTCCACCAGCAATACATATCCACTACTGTATACTTTGCCATTGCAGGCCTTGTTTCCCACTGTCTTTTTTAACCAAGTGCCACCTAGCTGTGTGAGCTTTTTCACATTCTGTCTAAATAACAATAATAATTCCGTGTCCAGAAACATCACCTGAGTGACGTTTTTCCACCAGCAATACTATATCCACTACTGTATACTTTGCCATTGCAGGCCTTGTTGCCCACTGTCTTCTTCAACCAAGTGCCACCTAGCTGTGTGAGCTTTTTCACATTCTGTCTAAATAACAATAATAATTCCGTGTCCAGAAACATCACCTGAGTGACGTTTTTCCACCAGCAATACTATATCCACTACTGTATACTTTGCCATTGCAGGCCTTGTTGCCAGTGTCTTTTTCAACCAAGTGCCACCTAGCTGTGTGAGCTTTTTCACATTCTGTCTAAATAACAATAATAATTCCGTGTCCAGAAACATCACCTGAGTGACGTTTTTCCACCAGCAATACTATATCCACTACTGTATACTTTGCCATTGCAGGCCTTGTTGCCAGTGTCTTTTTCAACCAAGTGCCACCTAGCTGTGTGAGCTTTTTCACATTCTGTCTAAATAACAATAATAATTCCGTGTCCAGAAACATCACCTGAGTGACGTTTTTCCACCAGCAATACTATATCCACTACTGTATACTTTGCCATTGCAGGCCTTGTTGCCAGTGTCTTTTTCAACCAAGTGCTAGCTGTGTGAGATTTTTCACATTCTGTCTAAATAACAATAATAATTCCGTGTCCAGAAACATCACCTGAGTGACGTTTTTCCACCAGCAATACTATATCCACTACTGTATACTTTGCCATTGCAGGCCTTGTTGCCAGTGTCTTTTTCAACCAAGTGCCACCTAGCTGTGTGAGCTTTTTCACATTCTGTCTAAATAACAATAATAATTCCGTGTCCAGAAACATCACCTGAGTGACGTTTTTCCACCAGCAATACTATATCCACTACTGTATACTTTGCCATTGCAGGCCTTGTTGCCAGTGTCTTTTTCAACCAAGTGCCACCTAGCTGTGTGAGATTTTTCACATTCTGTCTAAATAACAATAATAATTCCGTGTCCAGAAACATCACCTGAGTGACATTTTCCACCAGCAATACTATATCGACTACTGTATACTTTGCCATTGCAGGCCTTGTTGCCCACTGTCTTCTTCAACCAAGTGCCACCTAGCTGTGTGAGCTTTTTCACATTCTGTCTAAAAATAACAATAATAATTTCGTGTCCAGAAACATCACCCAAGTTGTTGTTGTTTTGTAAAAATAAAAAAAATGCCAGGCAAAGTCAGGCCGCCACGCAGAGGCACTAGGGGCCGTGCTGCTATGATATCCTGTGGCCCTAGGAAATCGACCAGTGTTCCGAAGGCACTTACCCTGAACTCCACAAATGCTGAAGAGGTAGTTCACTGGCTTACACAGCACACCCCATCCTCTACCGTTTCTAACTTTGCCACAACATCCTCATCCTCCTCTGCTATTGGCACCCCACGTACCACTTCCTCCACCACCGCCGCCCCTTCTTCATTGGATGAGTCAGAGGAGTTGTTTTCACATGAGTTTGTTGAACTGAGTGATGCGCAACCATTATTGCCAGAAGAAGATGAAGGAGATGAGGACGTAACACCAGATCTAATTCAGGCAGGCAACACAACAGAGATTGACATAAGGTGTGATGAGGTCCCCGCTGCTGCTGTCTTCTGTGAGCTGTCAGAAGAAATTGATGCATCTGAGGAGAATGATGATGAGGAGATTGATGTTTTGTGGGTGCCCAGAGGAAGAGAGCAAGAGGAGGATAGTTCAGATGGAGAGACGGAGAGTCAGAGAGGCAGGAGGAGAATAAGACTTAGAAGAAGCAGGGACAGCTCGCAGGGAACAGTAGGGCAACAACATGAATTGGCACCTGTGGTCATCCAGCCAACGCACCCGCCAACTTCTACTGTTACCGCTAGAAAGCCCGCATCAAAAGGCTCAGCAGTGTGGCATTTTTTTAATGTGTGTGCCTCTGACAAAAGTGCTGTAATTTGCCATGAGTGCAGTCAGAAACTGAGTCTTGGGAAGCCCAACACCCACTTAGGTACAACTGCTATGCGAAGGCACATGAACGCCAAACACAAAGCACTATGGGAGCAACACCTCAAAGGCAGCAGCCAAACTCTAAGCCACACTCCTTCTGCTCCAGCATCTTACTGCTCTACTTCTGCTGTCCTTGACCCGTCTCAACCACCCTCCACTCCGCCTTCCACCTTGACCACCAGTTCCTGCTCATCTGCCCCCAGCCAAGTTTCTGTGAGGGCCATGTTTGAGCGTAAGAAACCAATGCCTCCGAGTCATCCCCTTGCCCGGCGTCTGACAGCTGGATTGTCTGCACTCTTAGCCCGCCAGCTTTTACCATACCAGCTGGTGGACTCTGAGGCCTTCCACAAATTTGTAGCAATTGGGACACCGCAGTGGAAAGTACCCAGCCGCAATTTTTTTTCACAGAAGGGAATACCACACCTGTACCAGCATGTGTAGAGCCAAGTCACCGCATCTCTGTCATTTAGTGTTGGGGCAAAGGTCCATATGACTACTGACACATGGTCCTCCAAGCATGGTCAGGGCAGGTATGTCACCTACACCTGGTGATGGCTGGGAAGCAGGAAATGCGTGGTTCAACAACAGTGGAGTTGGTGTCACCGCCACGGGTTGCATGCGGGTCTGCCACCACCTCTACTCCTCCTTTGCTCTCTAACTTGTCTTCTAAGTCATCTTCTAACTCGTCTTCAAATTTGGCTTCTTCCTCGGTTTCTTCATCCTCTGCTGCTGTGTCCTCCTCCACACCTGTGCACCTCCAGCTCCCTATAGGCTATTCAACGTGCCAGGTACGCCGTTGTCATGCTGTCTTGGGCATGACGTGCCTGGAAAGCAGAAACCATACCGGATCTGCACTCCTGTCATCTCTGCACTCACAGGCCGATCGGTGGCTGACCCCACACCAAAAAATCGGAAAAGTGGTGTGTGACAATGGAAGCAATCTGTTGGCAGCACTGAGACTGGGCAATTTAACACATGTGCCCTGCATGGCACATGTTCTAAATTTGATAGTCCAACGGTTTGTCTCGAAGTACCCAGGATTGCAGGACATTCTCAGGCAGTCCAGGAAGGTGTCTGGCCATTTCAGACGTTCCTACACAGCCATGGCACGCCTTGCTGACATTCAGCGGTGGCACAAGTTGCCAGTCAGGCGTTTAATTTGCGACAGCCAGACTCACTGGAATTCCATGCTAACGATGTTTGAACGTCTGCTGCAACAACAAAGAGCCGTCAATGAATACCTATTTGAACTGGGTGGTAGGACTGGATCTGCAGAGCTGGGGATTTTTTTCCCCCGTTACTGGGTGCTTATGAGCGATGCCTGCAGGCTGATGCGCCCTTTTGACGAGGTCACAAATATGGTTAGTCGCACTGAAGGCACCATCAGTGACCTAATACCCTTTGCTTTTTTCCTGGAGCGTGCCGTGCGACGAGTGACAGATGACGCTGTAGACCAGCGTGACCAGGAGCATGATTTCTGGGCGGAATCACCAGAACGAGCCCAGGCACCTGCTACAACGCAGGGAGAGGTGTCAGAAGTGGAGTCAGAGGAGGAAGGTGGCTTTGTGGAGGCGGAAGACCAACAGGAGCAGGCTTCCCGGGGGGCTTGTGGTCACCTTTTTGGGACCCCTGGTCTTGTATGTGGCTGGGGGGAGGAGACCGTGGTGGATGACGATGTAGTCCTTGATAACGAGGAAGGGGAGATGGATACCTCTGCATCCAACCTTGTGAGAATGGGGTCTTTCATGCTGTCATGCCTGTTGAAGGACCCCCGTATCAAGAGGCTTAAGGAGAAGGATCTGTACTGGGTGGCAATGCAATAAAGTGGCAGAAATGTTACCAACATACCACAAGTCCGAAAGGATGCTGCATTTCCAAACCAGCCTGCAAAACATGTTGTACAATGCTTTTAAGGGTGATGTCACTCCACATTCCAGGGGCATAGGTGCCGGTAATCCTCCCACGAGCACACCTGCAAGGACAATGCACTTTGGCCACTCTGTAACATCAGACATGCAAAGTTTTTTCAGTCCAAGGCAGCACCAGGACCCTTCTGGATCCACCCTCAGAGAACGCCTCGACCGGCAGGTAGCGGACTACCTGGCATTAACTGCAGATATCGACACTCTGAGGAGCGATGAACCCCTGGACTACTGGGTGAGCAGGCTTGATCTGTGGCCAGAGCTGTCACAATTTGCCATAAACCTGTTGTCTTGCCCTGCCTCAAGTGTCCTCTCAGAAAGGACCTTTAGTGCAGCAGGAGGGATTGTAACTGAGAAGAGAACTCGTCTAGGTCAAAAAAGTGTGGATTACCTGACCTTTATTAAAATGAATGAGGCATGGATCTCGGAGGGTTACTGCACGCCGGAAGACTTGTTCTGACTGCCCATGCAGCTGTCCTTCTCTGCACGCCGCATGACACCACACACAGCTGTCCTTTAGCGTCCTCCTCCGCCACCGTACAAACTAGGGTGCAAATCCTTCTGGTTTGAGGAATGGATCTCAGAGGGTTACTGCACACCGGAAGACTTGTTCTGACTGCCCATGCAGCTGTCCTTCTCTGCACGCCGCATGACTCCACACACAGCTGTCCTTTAGCGTCCTCCTCCACCACCGTACAAACTAGGGTGCAAATCCTACTGGTTTCATTTTAAGCCAAACTTTTTGGACAGGTAAATCCTGAGTTTTTCTGGCCTCTGTGCTTCAGTGGCTGCGACAACAAAAAAACTAAGATTTTCTTTTTTTTGTAACTTATATTTTTTATTAGATTTCGACAATGGTAATTGTACAATAACAGTAATAAATGCAAACATGTATGTAATAACAGTGCAGCATGGTAAGGTTATTAAGGGTGTATATAGGTTTTCACGGTGGTGCATTCCATGATGTCTCAGTTCAAGATAAGATGAAAAAAGGTAGTTGGTAAGACACATATTAGGTAGTTATATTTCAATGCTACAATAGGGTTTCAGCCTTCATTAGCGTACAGTTCCCAGGGCGTCCAAATTTTGAGAAAGTGGGGGTTCTATTAGCTAGTCTGGCAATGCCAGCTTCAAAAACCTTGTTAAATTCTACTCGTCTTCGTTTGACCTCAGCTAAGGTAGGGGGGGTTGGAGTTTTCCAATGTGCAGCTATCGAAATTCGAGTCGCTGTTAAAACATGGTTGATCAGTGCTTGGTACGCTATATTAGTTTTTGGAAAGAGTTTGCAGAGCAAAATGTGCTTCAGTGGCTGCAACAAGAAAAAAACAAAGATTTTCAACATTTATCTAACATATTTTTTCTGTCCTCTGTGCTTCAGTGGCTTCCACAACAAAAAAACAAAGATTTGCAACATTTATCTAACATATATTTGTCCAAGCTTTTACATTCCCTATCTGATCCCCCATGTCCCTCTATGAGGGGGCGGCCATATTTGTGCAGCATTAGGCCGTTAGCATTAGAAGCTATAACTGACAGGCTGAGAAGGGACAGTCAGGCTGGCGTTGGAGTTTTCCAATGTGCAGCTATCGAAATTCGCTGTTAAAACAAGGTTGATCAGTGCTTGGTATGCTATATTAGTTTTTGGAAAGGGTTTGCCTGAGAAAATGGTTGTTATATCATTTATCTAACATATTTTTTCTTTCCTCTGTGCTTCAGTGGCTGCCACAACAAAAAAAACGAATATTTTCAAAATTTATCTAACATATTTTTTCTGGCCTCTGTGGTTCAGTGGCTGCCACAACAAAAAAACAAAGATTTTCAACATTTATCTAACATATTTTTTCTGTCCTCTGTGCTTCAGTGGCTTCCACAACAAAAAAACAAAGATTTTCACCATTTATCTAATATATTTTTTCTGTCCTCTGTGCTTCAGTGGCTGCCACAACAAAAAAACAAAGATTTTCAACATTTATCTAACATATATTTGTCCAAGCTTTTACATTCCCTATCTGATCCCCCATGTCCCTCTATGAGAGGGTGGCCATATTTGTGCAGCATTAGGCCGTTAGCATTAGAAGCTATAACTGACAGGCTGAGAAGGGACAGTGAGGCTGGCGTTGGAGTTTTCCAATGTGTAGCTATCAAAATTCGCTGTTAAAACATGGTTGATCAGTGCTTGGTATGCTATATTAGTTTTTGGAAAGGGTTTGCCTGAGAAAATGGTTGTTATATCATTTATCTAACATATTTTTTCTGTCCTCTGTGGTTCAGTGGCTGCCACAACAAAAAAACAAAGATTTTCAACATTTATCTAACATATTTTTTCTGTCCTCTGTGCTTCAGTGGCTTCCACAACACAAAAACAAAGATTTTCAACATTTATCTAACATATTTTTTCTGTCCTCTGTGCTTCAGTGGCTGCCACAACAAAAAAACAAAGATTTTCAACATTTATCTAACATATATTTGTCCAAGCTTTTACATTCCCTATCTGATCCCCCATGTCCCTCTATGAGGGGGCTGCCATATTTGTGCAGCATTAGGCCGTTAGCATTAGAAGCTATAACTGACAGGCTGAGAAGGGACAGTCAAGCTGGCGTTGGAGTTTTCCAATGTGCAGCTATCGAAATTCGCTGTTAAAACAAGGTTTATCAGTGCTTGGTATGCTATATTAGTTTTTGGAAAGGGTTTGCCTGAGAAAATGGTTGTTATATCATTTATCTAACATATTTTTTCTGTCCTCTGTGCTTCAGTGGCTGCCACAACAAAAAAAAACGAATATTTTCAAAATTTATCTAACATATTTTTTCTGGCCTCTGTGCTTTAGTGGCTGCGACAAAAAAACCCTAATTTTTCAGGGTTCTGCAACAGCGGCAAAATCGTATCTTTTATGGTCACCGCAGGTGATCAATAAAGTAGGCCAAAACTGGGCCCACACTGCAGAATCAGTGTTTTTTGGTTCACTTCACTGTACATTGAATTACCTCTGCCTGACCATGCACGTGCGCACAAGCACGGTGACTGCTAAACACACCACTACAGAAATATTCCCACGACAGGACGAATGTCCTGGAGGTGACAAGCAACTAGTAAAAACTATTATTAGCTCACTTGACGGTATCATTAAAGCTTATTGCGTTTTTTTTCGTTGCAGTAAACGCTGCATTTTGTCTTTGCGTGTGAACCGGCTAGTAACCTTTACACGACTTGATTGGCATGTAGAGGCCGGATATTTTAAAAGCAGTTCATTACACAAGTTTAGAAATATCTAGTAGAATTAAGTCTAAAACAACTGGACTTTTCTGAGTTTTTCTTGAAAACCTTTCACCACTCATCCGAGTGGCTTCTTCAGTTCAAATGACTGGTAGGGAATTCCCCGGTATTTAAACTCTTGATGGTAGCAGAGTCACAAACATCCAATCACAATGGTTCCATTGAACTTGTTCAGTTAGGTGTTAGCTGAAACTGACAGGTGTAAGAAGGTATGATCTAATCACAATGGTACCAAGATTCTCATTGATGAAGGTGTTAATCCTTCAAAGTACATGACTGGAAGTGTGAACTGTTGTGAAACTGCCGGGGTAAGGATGTCAACGCGCCATTGTATGTTGGTGACAAACTGTGGCATCGAATGCAGAGGCCAAGGAGAAAGAATATAAACATCTAAAAGGAGCTCTGAAAACTTGTGGGTACCCAGACTGGGCCTTCATCAAAACCAAATCAAAGACCAACAGAAAGGCCAGACCTACAAACAGAAGGGAGGAACACAGCAGGCGAAACAACATAGTCATTCCATATGTTGCTGGAACATCAGAAAAACTTAGGAGAATTTTCAACAAACATTGCATTCCTGTGTTTTTCAAACCCAGCAACACCCTGAGACAGAAGCTGGTGCACCCGAAAGACCCAACACCCAGGCACATGAAAAGTAATGTGGTCTATGCTGTCCAGTGTAGTGAAGAGTGCTCAGACTTGGGGAGACAAAACAACCTCTCTGTAAGAGAATGGCCCAACATAGGCGGGCAAACTCCTCAGGACAAGACTCAGCGGTCTATCTACACCTCAAAGAAAAAGGTCACTCTTTTGAGGACAGTAACGTGCATATTTTGGACCAAGAGGACAGATGGTTTGAAAGAGGTGTGAAAGAGGCCATTTATGCCAACCTGGAAAAACCATCCCTGAACAGAGGAGGGGGCCTGAGACACCGCTGGCCAGAAATGGCTTTTCTAGGTTTTAAAGTTCGCCTTCCCATTGAAGTCTATGGGGTTCACAAAGTTCGCGAACGTTCGCACTTTTTGGCGGAAGTTCGCGATCGGGTTTGCAAACTTTTTTTGTGAGGTTCGCTACATCTCTAGTAGTGAGCTTTGTTATCTCTAAGACACCCATGGGGCCCCTTTGTCACAAGTTCAATGACTCATCAGAAAAGGTGTTCAACAGCAAAGAGAAAACATCTTATACAATGTAATTCAAAAACCACTCTAATATTAAATGATATGAACAAGATGGAGTAAAGAAACAAGATGGTTTCTTTTTTCTTTCATATTTCCTCCCTGTTGTTCATACCTTAACTATATACACACTCTTCTTACCCAGTCCTCTCCTCCACTCACCTACTTCTTAATAGCAGGTTCAGTGGCAGTACAGAGTTGTCTATTTGGGTTCCCATCTAAATCAGCAAGCTCTTCCTTACCTTGCTCAAACAGGAATGGGATCCTGCTATGGATAAGGTCGGTCAAAACACAGAAGGTTGCTAATCAGAAGGTCTGTTGGATAATTGATCCAGGAGGTAAATGGGTGAGCGCCCTCCATTTAGCTGCCCCTCCATGTAACTTCTGGATGAAGCAACACACAATCACCCTTGCTATAATATAAAACACAAGACCTATTAAGTAAAAATTTAAAAAACATTTCAGGAAATCAAGTCCCTATGATTTCCATCCATACAAAAGGGTTCTGTGGCCCTCATGTGAGTCTCTAATCCAGGTAACATACATAGTGACATAGTAAGTTAAGTTGAAAAAAGTTGTACGTCTTCTTCTAAGCCTCTTCTTAAAGCTATATAAAGTATCAGCCAGCACGACTAATTCAGGGAGGGAATTCCACAACTTCACAGCTCTCACAGTAAAGAAACCTTTCTGAATATTTAAATGTAACCTTCCTTCTTCTAAACGGAGTGGGTGCCCTCGTGTCCGTTGGAAGGACCTACTGGTAAATAAAGCATTAGAGAGGTTATTATATGATCCTCTTATATATTTATACATAGTTATCATGTCACCTCTTAAGCGCCTCTTCTCCAGTGTAAACAGACCCAACTTGGCCAGTCTTTCTTCATAACTGGGACTTTCCATACCCTTTACCAGCTTAGTTGCCCTTCTCTGGACCCTCTCTAAGTCAATAATGTCCCGTTTGAGCACTGGAGACCAAAACTGAACAGCATATTCTAGATGGGACCTTACCAGTGCTCTGTAAAGGGGAAGGATAACCCCCTCCTCCTGTGAATCTTAACCCCTTTTAATAAAGCTCAAAACCTTGTTTTCCCTTGCAGCTACTGCCTGGCATTGCTTGCTACAGCCAAGGTTATTATCTACAAGGACTCCAAGGTTGAGATCTTACCATACCTGATGAAAGTGAGTCTGAGAATATCAGAAACAAAGGCCACTGTAAATCTGCCCCTAGCTCTCTCAGTACCTGAGGAAGTACATGCACTTCTGTAAGGGGTTCTCAATCCATTTGTGTTTGTAATCAGTTAGCTTAAAGGGGTAGATCACATTAAATTAACTTTTAATATAATGTTGACATTGATATTCTGAGACAATGTGCAATTTGCTTTTATTTTTTTTTAATTGTCTTTTTATTTAATTTTAATTATATAAAGAAAGATACAGAAATCAAAAAAAGGATAGTGCCAAAGAGGATAAGAGATAACATCCAATAAATAACAAAGGTAGGATGAATATTATGAAAATTGAATACAAGTAATGTAATAGTCAGGTAATCAAAGGTCACACCATTCTCAGGTCTTATTACATATGCTTCACTTCCCCTTAATGTGGTCTTAGGCTATCCACGTAGTCCCAATTTGACCATATTTTATTGAAGTTCTTTATGGTATCGTGTTCGAGAGCAGTAAGGTAGTCCATTCTAAGTATATACCTAATTCTCTCCAGAAAGTCTAATTCTGTAGGGGGTATATTAGCTTTCCAAGCTTTTGCTATTGCCCCTCTAGCTGCAGTTAGGATACTATTTATTAAACGATGGGTCGCGTTTTGCACGTTGTGCACTTCATCTCCCAGGATGCAGATAAGCGGGCCCCAGAGGACATCTATGAATGTTACTCTTCTCAACCAGTTATGTACTGTATCCCGGAACTGGGTCAATTTTGGGCAGGACCAAAACATGTGGAGCAAAGTACCTAGTTCAGTCCCACATCTCCAGCAGACCGCCGAAGCAGTGTTCTGGAAGAGCCGGGATAGAAGGAGTGGTGTACGATACTATCCGAGAAGTATCTTATCTTTCTCGCATTGTTCCATGCATCAGAGTCAATGGGAGTGTCGAGTAATTGTGCCCATTTCACCATGTATTTATGTGGATTTTTTTGTAGATCTACTGTATTTAGTATTGTGATTAGTCGTCTCTGGGTTATTCTCATACTACTGGCTTCTATTAAGGGGTGTAGATTTGGGATAGTCCCGCTTGGAAAGAGCCTGAGGGCATAATGCCTAAGCTGGAGGTACACATATTGAAAGATGTGCTGTCTTTTGGGGTCTTTGGTGAGTTCTTCATAGGACAGTATTTTCTTTGGTTGTGAGCTGAATAATGAGCCAATATCAGTTATGTTCCCTGTATTTAGAGCATTATTTATTTGGGGTTCCTCTCTTGGCGGGAACTCTGGGTTTTTGGTGTAAGATACAGTGGAGGAAATAATTATTTGACCCCTCACTGATTTTGTAAGTTTGTCCAATGACAAAGAAATGAAAAGTCTCAGAACAGTATCATTTCAATGGTAGGTTTATTTTAACAGTGGCAGATAGCACATCAAAAGGAAAATCGAAAAAATAACTTTAAATAAAAGATAGCAACTGATTTGCATTTCATTGAGTGAAATAAGTTTTTGAACCCCTACCAACCATTAAGAGTTCTGGCTCCCACAGAGTGGTTAGACACTTCTACTCAATTAGTCAACCTCATTAAGGACACCTGTCTTAACTAGTCACCTGTATAAAAGACACCTGTCCACAGAATCAATCAATCAAGCAGACTCCAAACTCTCCAACATGGGAAAGACCAAAGAGCTGTCCAAGGATGTCAGAGACAAAATTGTAGACCTGCACAAGGCTGGAATGGGCTACAAAACCATTAGCAAGAAGCTGGGAGAGAAGGTGACAACTGTTGGTGCGATTGTTCGAAAATGGAAGGAGCACAAAATGACCATCAATCGACCTCGCTCTGGGGCTCCACGCAAGATCTCACCTCGTGGGGTGTCAATGATTCTGAGAAAGGTGAAAAAGCATCCTAGAACTACACGGGAGGAGTTAGTTAATGACCTCAAATTAGCAGGGACCACAGTCACCAAGAAAACCATTGGAAACACATTACACCGCAATGGATTAAAATCCTGCAGGGCTCGCAAGGTCCCCCTGCTCAAGAAGGCACATGTGCAGGCCCGTCTGAAGTTTGCCAATGAACACCTGAATGATTCTGTGAGTGACTGGGAGAAGGTGCTGTGGTCTGATGAGACCAAAATAGAGCTCTTTGGCATTAACTCAACTCGCTGTGTTTGGAGGAAGAAAAATGCTGCCTATGACCCCCAAAACACCGTCCCCACCGTCAAGCATGGGGGTGGAAACATTTTGCTTTGGGGGTGTTTTTCTGCTAAGGGCACAGGACAACTTATTCGCATTAACGGGAAAATGGACGGAGCCATGTATCGTGAAATCCTGAACGACAACCTCCTTCCCTCTGCCAGGAAACTGAAAATGGGTCGTGGATGGGTGTTCCAGCACGACAATGACCCAAAACATACAGCAAAGGCAACAAAGGAGTGGCTCAAGAAGAAGCACATTATGGTCATGGAGTGGCCTAGTCAGTCTCCGGACCTCAATCCAATAGAAAACCTATGGAGGGAGCTCAAGCTCAGAGTTGCACAGAGACAGCCTCGAAACCTTAGGGATTTAGAGATGATCTGCAAAGAGGAGTGGAGCAACATTCCTCCTAAAATGTGCGCAAACTTGGTCATCAATTACAAGAAACGTTTGACCTCTGTGCTTGCAAACAAGGGTTTTTCCACTAAGTATTAAGTCTTTTTTTGTTAGAGGGTTCAAAAACTTATTTCACTCAATGAAATGCAAATCAGTTGCTATCTTTTATTTAAAGTTATTTTTTCGATTTTCCTTTTGATGTGCTATCTGCCACTGTTAAAATAAACCTACCATTGAAATGATACTGTTCTGAGACTTTTCATTTCTTTGTCATTGGACAAACTTACAAAATCAGTGAGGGGTCAAATAATTATTTTCTCCACTGTATCAGTGGGGATTGCCTAGGTTTGCAGCCTGTTAGCCTTACTGCTTTCTACCATATACTGAGTGTAGGTCCTCTTTTATTTTTAATGGTTTTTCAGTTATTTAGCTTTTTGTTCAGAAGCCCTCCATTTGGTATTTCAGCAGCTATCTGGTTGCTAGGGTCTTATTTAGCCTAGCAACCAGGTAGTGGTTTAAACAAGAGATGGAAATATGAATAGTTAAGGGGCCTGCATGGAAAAATAAGTAATAAAAAATTACAATAATAATAAAATTGTAGCCTCACAGAGCAATACTTTGGGTCAGTGACCCCCATTTGAAAGCTGGAAAGAGGCAGAAAAGAGAGGCAAATTATTCAAGAACTATAAAAAAAAATGAATTAGGAAGACCAATTGCAAAGTTGCTAGGAATAGGCCATTCTGTAACATACTAAAAGTGAACCACCCCTTTAGATGTGTTTAAGTTAGTTTTATAGAGAGAGAGGCAGTCGGTACTAACATCCCAGGCACATTATATACAGTAAGACGCAGTCTGTATTTACAAAACCAGCACATTATATACAGTGAGAGGCAGTGGGTACTGATGGCAGATAATCAGGCCCTGGCACTATGACACTGGCACTGATACACAACATTGTCTCCACTGTAACTAACTAGAAATGAACAAAACAATGACAAAAGTAAAAAAAAAAATAGTAAGTGCAAGAAACAACAACAACAAATATATAAAAGCACAGTTAGCTTTTTCAGGGGGAAAGAGTTAACTTACCATGCATCTGTTAGGATAGGTGATAGGCATATTATAAATGTCAAGTCAGGCAAAAAACGATTTAATTTCAGCTAGTTATTCAGCCTCAAGCCATCAAGGCACAGATGCAAATAGGGCTCCGGAGATATTACAAACTGAAGGCAGTACCTAACTTTTGCTGCAAATTTCATCCCACTCCCACAGGTACTATAGAACTGTATATCTGTGCCTTGATTGGTCAATTTTACTTTCTGTCAAGAAAACTGTGCTTTGATTGATTTATAAAGCACCACAAGGGTACGCACCGCTGTACAATCTTACAAAATTACACACAGGCAGGACAAGTTTTATAATAAATAAATACAATAAATATATTTAAATGCACAGGGAATAAGTGCCATGCGGTATGAGACACAGTAGGAGGGGGGTCCCTGCCCCATAGAGCTTACAGTCTAAGAATCCACAAAAAGAAAGATCCAATCAGCACAGCAGAACCGCTTGGGAACAGAAGATTTTTTGCAGAAACACAGTGAGGTTTTTTTTTGTTTTGTTTTTTAAGGTGCCAAGCAGGTTTGGGTAGGCTTAGGGGCTGATTTACTTACCCACGAACGGGTCGAATGGTGTCCGATTGCGTTTTTTTCGTAATGATCGGTACTTTGCGATTTTTTCGTATGTTTTGCGATTTTTTCGGATTCTTTACGAATTTTTCGTTACCAATACGATTTTTGCGTAAAAACGCGAGTTTTCCTATCCATTACGAAAGTTGCGTAAAAAGTTGCGCATTTTGCGTAGCGTTAAAACTTACGCGAAAAATGCGCAACTTTTCGCGTAAGTTTTAACGCTACGAAAAATGCGCAACTTTTTACGCAACTTTCGTAATGGATACGAAAAACTCGCGTTTTTACGCAAAAATCGTATTGGTAACGAAAAATTCGTACAGAATCCGAAAAAATCGCAAAACATACGAAAAAGTCGCAAAATGTTCGTTTTCAAGTCGGAACTTTTCCAATTCGGGTCGGATTCGTGGGTTAGTAAATCAGCCCCTTAGTCTCCCCTAGCCTTATTGAAAATCCACCTATGCCTACACTAGCTGTGTCTACATCCTTTCAAGCACAGGCTGAGAGCAGTTTGTCAGTAGGTGTTTTTAAGAACATTTAGCAGACAAGAACAGGGGTATTTGAGGTAGCTTTCCAAACAGCTATTACTTGTCAGACTACTCCTTTAGGTTTACATTTGAGTAGTGTGGTAAAGGACAAAATCATCAGAGGAGAATATATAGATTTATTGTCATTATTGCAAGTGCAAAGGAATTTTTGAAGCTTGATAAGAAGGGTGATAGTGAGGAGGACAGGAGAAGGCCAGAAGCTAGGACGTTTACGAACTGGCTTCAGGCCTTTTGTATTTATTGTAATATATTAACAGAAAAACATTCAGAGTTGACCCCAGGATTGTTTGAACATCTTAATATCATTTTGGAAGCCTATAGGAGTAATGATGGGGTGGCTCAGTATATATATACGATGACCATTTTAGGCAGAAGATGGTGGTGCAAAATGAGTTAAGCTGGGGCCAAAAAGATGTGGATTTATGGATGGGCATGCTGATGCCAAACCTCAATCCTAATCAGAAATGTCCAGCTAATGTTCAGAATAAATACAATACTTGCTGGACATATAATAAATCCCATTGTAAATGGCAAGCATTGCACAAGGCGAGGGTTGGGCATCCTGCCCTTCGATGTGTTAAAAAGTTTCAAGGGGCAGGAAGAGGGGGAGCACGAGAGCAATAGGGCAAGACTACACAACCCGGTGAAATTACACGCAATTTTGCCTTATCTAAAGCTTCATCCCAGGCAACAGAAAGCACAGGAACATGGTTTTACCATCCCCTCTGTCGAAAGTGGCACTGTACTTCGATTCCCTGATAATGTAAAATCTATTTATCAATATCCTGGGGAAGCTTAAAAGAAAATTGAGAAAGAACTGCTACTTAATATTATTCGTGGCCAATGTTTTGAACTTTTATTTGAGGATATGAGAATTTCACCATTGGGTCTAGTACCTAAGAAAGAGAAAGGCTCATTTTGCCTAATACATCATTTATCCTATCCTAAAGGCCTTTCAGTCAATGATGCCATCTCTCCTGAATTGTCATCAGTATCTTATGCATCATTTGATGATACAGTGGATTTGGTGAGAAAATGTGGTCAAAGTACACTTTTAGCAAAAAGTGACTTTGAGTCTGCATTCCAACTCTTGCCAATACACCCTCGATGCTATAAATTGTTAGGGTTTCATTTTGAGTTAATTCTTTTATGACACCTGCTTACCCATGGGATGCTCTTGTTGTGTTTTTTGGAGTGGGTAGTCAGGCAGTAATTTTGTTGTTCATTATTTGTTTGTTGGACCAAAAGATACACAAACATGTTTAAAGCTTTTGGAGATATCAGGTAAATTTGGTATTCTTTTATCAGCAGAAAAGACAATGCAAGGCTGTTAAACTTAAGAGTTTAATAGCATCGGCTTTGACAGAAGAAAATTATTTATTATTTATTAATATAAATCCCTGATAGGGCATTTCAATTTCACCACAAGGGTTATACCTATGGGCCAAATTTCCAACAGAAGGCTGAAGGGTTATCTAACCCAAATTTCCAGGTGAAATAAGGGAAGATTTAATTGTGTGGCAACAATTTCTGATACATTTTAATGGGCAGACATGTATCCAAGAGGAATTCAGGTACAGTGAAGCTTTGCAACTTTTTACGGATGCAGCAGGTTTCACGGGTTTTGGGATTTATTGGGAATGTCATTGGTGTTCACAAGCTTGGCCAGATATTTGGGTTCAGAAGGGTATGACAAAGAATTTAGTTTTATTAGAACTTTTTCCAATTTGGGGCTCACAATTAGCTAATAAAAGGATAATGTTAAAGGGCCCTGAAGTTTAATACATAGTTAAAGGAGAAGGAAAGGCTAAGTCATTGGGGGTGCCAAAATGTTAGGCACCCCCAGTGACCAGCCCAGGGTACCTGCGAGTGAGCGTCTCCTCTTACTTCTGCCATCTTCACGCATGCGTAGTAGAGTGAAATGCCAAACAAAAAAGTCAGCTTTTTCACTCTACTGCGCATGCGCCGGCCCAGGGATTCTGAAGACATAAGAAATAAGGAGACATGCCTGGATATACTAATGTAATTGCAGGCACATTGTCTTGGATTCAGATTGATATATATGTCAGAGATTGGAGATCCCTGCAGATCAGGAGGGAGCACAATGCACAATTTACTTATGTGATTTAGTCTGGCCAGTGTCTATGAGGGACTGAAGAACTCTCTAAGCGAGTTAGCAGTTGGGAGAACTGAGAACAGTTTAGTTCTTTGGGAAATGTAACATTATTCTCTGACACTACTCTGACAAGATACTTACTCAATATTTGTTACATTTAAAACAAGCAGGTCTGTCTCTAGGAGCTGTTAAGAAAGAATTAACGGGCATTTCTTTTTTCTTAAGAGTCCTTGAGTTGAAGGATGTAACAAAAGCTCCTTTGGTAAAACAAATTATTAAAGGACAAGGAAAGTCTAAGTCACTTGGGGGTGCCAAAATGTTAGGCACCCCCAAGTGACTTAAATCGCTTACCTTGTACCCCGGGCTGGTGCCCCAGCACCAGCCCAGGGTATCTGTAGCGAGCGCTTCCTTCTTCCCAATTCGCGCTGCTGGCAAATGTCCGGGACAGGCGCATGCGCAGTAGAGTGAAAAGCCGACTTCTCTGTTCAAAGTTCGGCCTTTCACTCTACTGTGCATGCGCGCGCACGCGATCAGGAAGAAGGAAGCGATCGCTGCTACCCAGGGCTGGTGCTGTTCTCTCCTAACAGGGGCACCAGCCCAGGGTAAAAGGAAAGCGATTTAAGTCACTTGGGGGTGCCTAACATTTTGGCACCCCCAAGAGACTTAGACTTTCCTTCTCCTTTAAGGGTATGGGAAAAAATAATAGATCTGTGGAAACAAGGAAACCTATTACTTTAGCATTGCTAAAGAACCTGATAGCACAGCTTCCAAAAAGTTTGTTTCTCAGTTTATGAAGCTGTGCTGTTTATTTTTGTATCTTCCTTTTTTGCAGCCCTTAGTGAGGCAGGCTAGTGAGGTTGTGTCAAGATCTAAAACAAAAGGTGGAGACTTAGAATTTGAAGCAGTAGAAATATTGGAGGGGAAAGTCAGAATCTTAATTAAAAAATCCAAAACAGATCAAGAAGGAAGGGGAAAAATAGTATGGCTAATTTTTCAGGATAAAGATTTATGCCCAGCTGAGCTATTTTCTGAATTCATTAGTATTAGAAATCAAAATTCTGGTCCATTATTTATTTATCAAAATGGGAGTTTTGTATCAAAATTTCAGTTGTCTCAAGTTTTAAAGAAATGCCTAAAAGCTGCCAATGTTGATGGTGAGCATTAAAAGTTACATTCAGAATAGGAGCAGCAACACAAGCTGCTATCTCAGGATTTAGGGAGGACTTTATTAAAAAGCTGGGTAGGTGGGATTCTTGTCTGTACAAGTTGTACATTAGGCCCTCGTTGGTTAATATTTTATAATATTTTGCAGGTCAGAAGCTGAGTATGCATCACAGGACACTCTTTTGTTCACTGGGCAATGAAAAGGACACAGAATCGAAGAAATGGGTTGAACTTACGTTTATCATTTGACATTTGTGAAATTGCATGGAAGAGGAGCAAGATGGTGGGATTTAATGTCATTACTGGTACAGCTTATTGAACAGCGGGGGCACCCCGGTTGTTATACACATAGGAGGGAAGGATTTGGGGAAAAGGAGAACTATTGGTTTGATTTGTGATGCCAAGAATGACTTCATACAACTAAAAGGTATGCTAACTAGGGTAATTTTTGTTTGGTCGGAGAGTACAGATGTTTAAAGGCTTTAGAAAAATATAGAAAGAAATGTAATCATAAAGTTTCAGAGTTTGCATGTAGCATCAGTTTCATATTTCAAAGACATTTTGAACTTGAAACGGGGGAGACAGGCCTATACAGAGCAGATTGGATACATTTATCGGATATCGCATTCGACATCTTTAATATGGGATTGGCAGGATGGAATAGAGAGAGCAATGAGTCGGTGGTCTTGGTGTGGAGGATAGTGATTTGAAATAAGAATGGGCATTTATCCCTTGGCTAGTTATAAAAGGCTGGGGATATTATACATTCAAATAGGTGGCCTGCTGGGGCAGTGAGCAGGGGCTGGCTATGGTCGTTTAATGCATGTATTTAACAGGAGTTATAAGTTAACACAATAACGCTGTGGCCTGTCTTCAACTTTATTACGGTGTGTTGTGCTTACTGAGTCAGGTTTCATTTGATACAACTTACTTTTACCATGCTTCCGCTCGTCAAACTTACATATGAATCACGTAGTTCCATATCTAAATTTAACGCAAATGTAACTTACCTGACAAATATTCCTAACTAAACTTGTGCACTTTGGGTGTAATAAATGTAAAGATGTATTTGTTCTAAACCATGGACAGTACATCACTAAACTGATCCATGTGACAATGATTGTTTTGTCATTTTTTTTAAACCTTTAAAAACTATTATAATAATGTATGTGGGTGAGTTTCTGTAGTAAGCTCTAATTTCATAGTTTGCTAAATCTACTCCTTAGAGGGCCATAGTTGCTGTAGCCCACCCTATGGTATGGCTTGATATACTGTAGTTTTGACTGTGGTGACACCCCAAAGATTCCCAGTAAATACCAACACAAACAGGAAGTAAACCCAGATTTATTACACAGGAACTGGGCTGAAAATGAGTTAGAAAAATTAAATGCAGATAAATGCAGGAAGTATGAAACAGGCAGATATGGCAATTACAGTGCAATGCAATGTAAACCGCACTAGCAGTTAAGTTCTAACAACAAAGTAAATAAACACCTAAAATTCAAAATGTGGGTGTTTGGGAGCTCTCCTAATGTCCTATAAGCCGGCAGTGTTGGGGCCCTTAAGAGGTCCCATAACTGTACCAAAATAATTGATTTATTATGTTTTTATATTGGCTGCTCCTCTCCTTGTGTTACTACAATTTTTTTATAGTTGCTTTTTATACTCAACTGTAAAGGGCTTCTATAACTGCTCTTTAAAAAGCATACTGCCCAATAGTCCTCCTATTGTTTAGTAAAAATGCCACACTTTTGGCTCACCTAATCAAATATTTACTCAGTCACACTTACTTCACATTGTCTAGAACAGGCAGCCATCTCTAAAAAGGTATTCTCCCTTCCTTTCCCTCCTTGCTTCATACTGCACATGTG
Organism: Xenopus tropicalis; assembly: GCF_000004195.4. Classification (NCBI taxonomy): domain Eukaryota; kingdom Metazoa; phylum Chordata; class Amphibia; order Anura; family Pipidae; genus Xenopus; species Xenopus tropicalis. Next base: position 75,979,898 of record NC_030682.2, on the reverse strand, counting down.
TTTCATTCCCTCCCCCCCCCTCCCCTCTGCCAGATATGCTTCTGATTGGCTGGTGGGCATGTGTAGCTCAGAACAGGAGACAGGTTCAAGTTACACACATGCTCAGAGAATAGAAAGGCTGCCGCTGACAGCCTACAGGAAGGGAAGAGAGGTTTCAGTGATGTCAATGGAGTCTTCACACTGCTGTAGGCTGCCAGCACCATATCTGGAAATTTAGATATGCAGTAAGTACTTAAAAAGAATGCCTTTAGACTTTCTTTTAATTTATATTAACCTTTCATTGTCCTTTAAATGTATACTGTCACAATTATCTCTGATTCTAAGTAGTGTTTTCACTGTAATCCACTTTGTGTTGGTCAGTAATAATAATCACACAGTGGCTTGGTGCACTCTGTATCTCCTGTGACAAGTAACACAGATTGTTCCTCCTGTAAAGTCTGTATGAGGGAGCTATATTGTACAGGCTATCCCAGTGTTACTGCTGCTGCACCAGTTAGATATATATTATAGTTACCTGTATCTCAGTACTGTGGCACACTTACTACTGAGATGTGAGACAGGAAACTTGTTTGGGACTGCAGGTCTCCCTTCAGTGCTGAGCTGGTGACTAGGAATGGCGCTGGCAGGATTTCAGTCAGCTTCCCACACTGCGCAGGGGTGATCTCAGTCACCGTCTTTCATGCAGCATCCACACATACTCTGGCCTTTAGAAAAGATCTCTAGCAGCTCTCCACCCCTCAGGTCCTCAGATCCATTTCCTCCCTTCTTCCTCTTCCTTTTTGGAGCACATCCTCTCCAGAGCATGGCCTTCTGGGATCTGTAGTCCCTTCATTCCTATTACTATACATACTGCTGAAGTCCTTATATCAACAGTGAAAATCCACATAAAGCAGGAAAATAAGCTTACTTTCAAGGAAACCAGCTGGGCTACACTGCTATAATTCTTTTTGCTGGCATTAAGGTGGCCATACACGAGCCGATATCACTCGTTCTGCGATAAGCAATCTAAACAGGTACACGATCATTTGACGATCAGTTTGCCATATGAAATGCCATCCACATCGTTACATATAGTTACATCTGGTATTTTTTCAACATATGGTTAAAAAAAAGACCAGAGTCCATGAAGTTCAACCCAGCACACACAAACCTATACTTACCAATCTATACTATCACATACATAAACTATATATACAACCATTAATATTAACTGTAGCTATTAGTATCACAATAGCCTTAGATACTATGTTTGTTCAAGAACTCATCCAGGCCCCTGTTAAAGGCATTAACAGAATCTGCCATTACAACATCACTACATACCCCCCAACTGTCCCGCTTTTCGCGGGACAGTCCCACTTTTTATGGCGCATCCCGCTGTCCCGGATAGTTCCATGAATGTCCCGCACTGCGGGACATTCATGGAACTTTCCAGCACAGCGGGATGCGCTGGCTGGAGCCGGATGTTCATGCTTCTTCAGCGGCTTCATTATGCCTCTCCTTGTGCAGCGCGACAGGCCTTTTTATAAGGTTGCGCCTGTAACATAGTAACATAGTAACATAGTAAGTTGGGTTGAAAAAAGACATATGTCCATCAAGTTCAACCATAATGCCTATATATAACCTGCCTAACTACTAGTTGATCCAGAGGAAGGCAAAAAAACCCCATCTGAAGCCTCTCTAATTTGCCACAGAGGGGAAAAAAATTCCTTCCTGACTCCAAGATGGCAATCGGACCAGTCCCTGGATCAACTAGTACTAAGAGCTATCTCCCATACCCCTGTATTCCCTCACTTGCTAAGAATCCATCCAGCCCCTTCTTAAAGTTATATAATGTATCAGCCAGCACGACTGATTCGGGGAGGGAATTCCAGAACTTCACAGCTCTCACTGTAAAAAATCCTTTCCGAATGTTTAAATGGAACCTCCCTTCTTCTAAACGGAGTGGGTGCCCTCGTGTCCGTTGGAAGGACCTACTGGTAAATAAAACATTAGAAAGGTTATTATATGATCCCTTTATATATTTATACATAGTTATCATGTCACCTCTTAAGCGCCTCTTCTCCAGTGTAAACAGACCCAACTTGGCCAGTCTTTCTTCATAACTGAGACTTTCCATACCCTTTACCAGCTTAGTTGCCCTTCTCTGGACCCTCTCTAACTCAGTAATGTCCCGTTTGAGCACTGGAGACCAAAACTGAACAGCATATTCTAGATGGGGCCTTACCAGCGCTCTGTAAAGGGGAAGAATAACCCCCTCCTCCCGTGAATCTATACCCCTTTTAATACAGCTCAAAACCTTGTTTGCCCTTGCAGCTGCTGCCTGGCATTGCTTGCTACAGCCAAGTTTATTATCTACAAGGACTCCAAGGTCCTTCTCCATTATGGATTTGCCTAGTGCAGTCCCATTAAGGGTATACGGGGCTTGCATGTTTTTACATCCCAGGTGCATGACCTTACATTTATCCACATTAAATCTCATCTGCCACTTAGCTGCCCAGATTGCCAGTTGGTCAAGATCCTGCTGCAGGGATGTCACATCCTGGATAGAATTGACTGGTCTGCAGAGTTTTGTGTCATCTGCAAACACTGATACATTACTCATAATACCCTCCCCTAAGTCATTTATGAACAAATTAAACAAAAGTGGACCCAGTACAGAACCCTGAGGGACCCCACTGAGAACCTTACTCCAAGTAGAGAATGTACCATTAACAACCACCCTCTGTACCCGATCCTGTAGCCAGTTTTCTATCCATGTGCAAACGGCTTCACTAAGACCAATAGACCTTAGCTTAGAAAGCAGTCGTTTGTGGGGAACGGTATCAAATGCTTTCGCAAAATCCAAATAGATGATATCTACTGCATCCCCACTGTCCAGCTTCTTACTTACCTCATCATAAAAAGCAATTAAATTGGTCTGACATGACCTGTCCTTCATAAAGCCATGCTGATTACTGCTCATAATGCCATTCTCCACTACATAATTTTGAATGTGATCCCTTAACAAGCCTTCAAATAACTTGCCCACCACGGATGTCAAACTTACAGGCCTATAATTGCCAGGCTGAGATCTTACTCCCTTTTTAAATATGGGAATGACATTCGCCTTCTTCCAATCCCTAGGTACCATACCTGATGAAAGAGAGTCTGAGAATATCAGAAACAAGGGCCACTGCAATTCTGCCCCTAGCTCTCTCAGTACCCGAGGGTGTTTTCCATCTGGCCCAGGTGCCTTGTTTACATTTATCGTGTGTAACCCTTTAAGCACCATATCCTGTGCCAACCACTGTGTAGTTGGAGCTGAGGCAACAGTGCAGCTATTGGGTGGGATTTGTCCCACTGGCTCCTCTACTGTATACACAGAAGAAAAGAACTGGTTAAGCACATCTGCCTTTTCTGTATCCGCTGTAACCATATTGTTATTATAACTCAATGGGGCCACACCCTCAACCTGCATCTTTTTACTATTAATATACTTAAAAAACTTTTTGGGGTTAGTCTTGGCCTCGGCCGCGATGCGCTCCTCATTTTCTATCTTTGCCTTCCGGATTGCTGTTTTACAACACTTGTTATAGTGTTTATAATCATTAAACGCAGCTACTGTCCCCTCTGACTTATATTTCTTAAAAGCTTTCCTTTTTCTCCCTATTAACTTCTTTACCTCAGAGTTAAGCCACATAGGGTGATTCTTAACACTTCTACTTTTTCTTATTAATGGAATAAATTGAGAACAGTAATGATTTAATATCATTTTAAATGACAACCATTTCTGCTCTGTATTTTTATCAGAAAACATAATGCCCCAATCTATGCCCTGAAGCGCTGCCCTTAAGGAGCTAAAATTTGCCTTCCTAAAATTCATTGTCTTTGTTGCCCCCGTGTAAATTTGTTTCCTGCACCAAACATTAAATGAAATAACATTATGGTCACTATTACCCAGGGGTTCAACCACTTGCACATTTGCTATACGTTCTGGGTCATTAGAGATCACTAGATCTAGTATAGCATGGTTCCTGGTTGGCTCCTCAACAACTTGTGACATAAAGTTGTCATGCAGGTGTGGGTGTGACGTCATTACGCACGGGGCGCAAACTTATAAAAGGGCCTGTCGTGCAGCACAAGGAGAGGCATAACGAAGCCGCAGACGAAGGCGGAGCGCCTATGGGAGGTACTGTGTAAGGGGGGCTACTGTGTATAGGGGGCACTGTGTATGGGGGACACTGTGTATTGGGGGTACTGTGTATAGGGGGCTACTGTGTATAGGGGGCACTGTGTATGGGGGCTACTGTGTATTGGGGGCTACTGTGTATGGGGGGGCTACTGTGTATTGGGGGCTACTGTGTATTGGGGCTACTGTGTATTGGGGGCTACTGTGTATTGGGGGCTACTGTGTATTGGGGGCTACTGTGTATAGGGGCTACTATGTATGGGGGCTACTGTGTATGGGGGGCTACTGTGTATTGGAGGCTACTGTGTATTGGGGGCAAAACTGGTACTTAGTTATAACTCACTTATAACTAACTGCCTTCTCTCTATATTTGTATTTTAATGTAGGAGTTGCTATATTGTTTTCCTTAGGTCGTTCAGTATGAGGGTATAGCACATTTTCGTCTGCTCCCGCCATTTGATCTATATAAAAGGAGTATTTTTTTTAAATGGGATGTGGTAATTGGGGCGTGGCCACAAAAGGGGGCGTGGTCACAAAATTTGCCGTGCTGCGCGCACCAAATCTTTTTGCCCTTCTTTTCATTTTTCAAGTGTTGGGAGGTATGTCACTAGGAAGGGCATTCCACAACCTCACTGCCCTCAGTGAAAAACCACCTACCCTGCTTCAAATGGAAACTCCGTTCCTCTAATATAAAGGGGTGGCCTCTGGTGCATTGATCACTTTTATGGGAATAAAGAACACCCCCTATCTGCCTATAATCCCCTCTAATGTATTTTTACAGAGTAATCATGTCCCCTCGCAAGCGCCTCTTTTCCAGAGAAAACAACCCCAACCTCGACAGTGTAACCTCATAGCTTAAATCTTCCATCCCCTTTACCTTACCAGTTTAGTTGCACATCTCTGCACTCTCTCCAGCTCATTAATATCTTTCTCCATTAAGGATAATCTCAACAAACTACCACTGAGTAGATAGTTTGCATTTATATTATTTCTACCAAAGTGCATAACTTTGCACGTGTCCACATTGAACCGCATTTTACAGTTTGCTGCCCAGTTTTCAAATTTAGTAAAATCACTCTGTAAAGTGACAGCATCCTGCATGGAACTTTTAGTTTTGAACAATTTAGTGTTGTCAGCAAAAGTAGAAACAGTACTGTCTATGCCCACCTCCAGGTCATTAATAAACAAGTTAAAAAGCAAAGGACCAAGGACTGACCCCTGCGGTACTCCACTAACAACACTGGTCCAATTAGAAAATGTTCCATTTACCACCACTCTTTGTAATTTATCCTTCAGCCAGTTCTCTATCCAATTACAAATATTATGTTCTAGGCCTATTGATCATTAACCTTCTGTGAGGTACTGTATCAAACGCTTTAGCAAAGTCCAAGTAGATGACATCAACTGCCATTCCAGCATTGAGGTTCCTGCTCACCTTCTCATAAAAGGCCACTAAATTAGTCTGGCAAGATCTGTTACGCATAAAACCATGCTGTCACAAACTTTTTCAGGCTGAGAACGGGATCCCTTTTTAAATAACGGCACCACATTAGCAATTCGCCAGTCTCTCAGCACCATGCCAGACCTCAACGAATCCTGAAAAATTAAGTGAAGAGGCTTGGCAATCACAGCACTAAGCTCGTTTACCCTGGGATGAATACCATCCGGTCCTGGACCTTTGTTTACCTTTACATGTTTACAGGGTAACCCTTTTGAAATAAAAAATAACAAAAGTTTATTGGCTAACTAAGATAACCATAGCAAGCTTTCAGAACATTTTAGTTCCTTTTTCAAGCTGACCCAGTTGCCCTTATACTGGCAAAGTATGCACGTCTAAAATTGAGCGTTTTCTGTCTCTGCAGCATTATCTCAGATCATGTTGTGATCAAATGTTCCCCAAATGCTCACCCACAGGGACAATGATTATTTTAAAAGATGTCATCTTATTGTTGATGTAAAATACAGAAAGATCATACATCTATGTACAGTCAGATATTGTGCGAAAGCAGTATTTACCCCTGTCTGCCCTAAGCTCTGTGTGTGCAATACTCCTGCCTGCCCCATGTCCCTGTGTAGCATTTACATACAAGCGAACCCTGCAGTAAGCAAATTAAGGTTCCACAAATGTTTGTGTACTTCAGTATATGTTTGTTGACTTCCGTTGGCAATCATGACATGCGCAGAGAACAATCATTAAACGACAAATGTCTGGCGCTCACACCAACTGGCAGCGATTTTATCGCTGAACAACAAAACCCAGCCAATCAATTTTTTGTCCGATAATATCAGGCCCATTAGTGGCCCGACGATTGTTTGTACACCATCAATTATATGTTAAGTTAACAATATTATTGGATTGTTCTGGAATAGGTCATTTTAAAGTAAAAATTGGCTTGTGTATGTCCACCTTAAATTGTAAAAAGTATGCTATAGGGTTTTCTATAATGTAGGCTGAGAAGAGAAGTAGTTAATTCCACTACATGCTTTATATAAGTAATAATAATAAATCAATGCATTACAATGTTTTTTTTTTATTTGGACATTTATATGTACACATCCAGAGGATCAAAACAAAATGATATAATAACGTAGAACAACAGAAAGTTCTGTAAAACTTAGTAAACTGCATAATTAATGCCACCAGGTTTTCGTAAGCCACATGATGCCTCTGAAAGTTAAGCAAAATACCAAAAGAGCTTCTTAAGTATACAAGCAGATGGGACATCTGGTGCCCGCACTTAATCTACCTCTAGCACAGGTGACAAAATGTCTGAAATTCCCTTCCTTCTGGCAATAATGGAAACCTGTAGGAAAACATATGCATCGCATAGTAACCCAAAGTTGTCTCACAACTTCAGGCTACTACCACCAGTAAATTACATAAAGGCCGGTAGCAAGGGACCTTAGGAAAAAACATCCCATCTGCCAAGGCCTTAAACACTCTGGCCAAGGTAAAGCAGAGAAAACTGTTAAATGTGACACTGATCTCTTGTCATCATATGTATCAAACAAAACTTTTTAATTATCTATGGAAAAAAATATAATAATGGTAAAATAGTCTGGTTGCATGGAAAATATGCAGAAAAAAAGAAATAAAACAAGGGACAATTGCTATTAAAGTTGGCACAGTTAGATGCCTTGCTTTCTGAAATGTAAAAACACAATCATGCATTTAACATAGAATATATAACTTTCAATAAATTGCATATTGTGTGAAAGTCAATTTGTGGCTTTTAATATTTCAATATCTGAATGCATGGAGCATAGTGATTCTCCGCTAAGCTTTTCACGCTGGTTTCAGTAGTGCACAAATGAAAACAATTATAGAAAAATAAGATACACATTTGCCAATCAAATAAAATGCAGCATTTACATTGAAAATCGTTGCTAAACCTCATAAATATATTGTACAAGTGGCAAGTCTGTATATACATATATGTAACTCCCTGAAACATTATATTATATCGCCTTTTTTCAAATGACCGGAAGCCAAGTTTTAACAGGTATTTTCTAATAAAGCATTCAAAATACTAAATGGTTTATAAGATAGGTCAATTACTGGGGCAGGGTAGAATACATTTTTTACTTAAATAATTTTAGTGTTACTTTTCCTTTAAAATATACTTGCATGTACATGTACATGACCCCTTACTCACCACAATGCAATGGAGCAGGGCCAAAGGGAAGACAACACAAAACATGGGTCAGCCTGAGATTGTCCTTAGGGTTAAAATGTAAAAATGTTTTAATTTTATTATAATGTACATTTGATCACTACTTGCTTGTGAAAACATTTGATTTGTTGTATACTCCCACCCTTTCTGTATCATTGCTTTCAGAATTTTTTGTATACATGATCAAGACCTCTTCAGGTTTTCAGTACTCTCAGCAAGCCAAATATTTATTCAGACACATCAATGTGAAGCATTAAGCCTTGCCACTATGAAAAAGCACTGAAACAGGAATATTTATCTTCTTAAGCTCTTCAAAAATATTAGCAATGAATAATTGTATAGAGTCTGCATAGCAGGAAATTTAGCCTGACATGCAGAAACGAGTAAAAAAAATACAAAATACTATTGCAACTAATAATATTTTAACGACAATAGGATTAAATCCACCAAGTCTTATGAACAATTAGGAGCAAATATATGAAAGCTAGTCATATAAAATACATATACAGGTAAGAGTTTAGTTATCCGGAAACCTGTTATCCAGAATTTCAGAATCCTCGAAGGCCATCTCCGATAGACTCCAGTTTAATCAAATAATTTCAGAAAACCCCAAGTCCCAAGCATTCTAGATAACAGGTCCCATACATTCCTTACCAAAGAGGAGGTTATGATAGATTTATTGGTGATGTCAAAATTTTTTCTCGAAAATAAAATACTGTTTTTAACATCTATCTGTTTTATCTTTTTCCATATCAATAACATTGGGAATCATCTACCTGCCATGTAGCGACCCTTGTTGTATGTCTAGAAAGAAGGCATAGTTACATACAGAAATATACAGTAGGTACAACTTGAAATACCAAGGGGCAGGTTTATCAAAATGTGAGATTAGGGCTCGCCTAAAAAAAAACACCCATACTCTATTTATTTTTTATGTGATTTTTTTAAATGTATTTATCAAGTGGTGAACTTTAACTTTCACCCGTTGATAAATATGTTTTTAAAAATCCCATAGGAATGAATAGAAAGTGGGTACAATTTTTCTGTGGTAAACTCTAATCTAACATTTTGATAAATCTGCCCCCAAGCTACAGAACCTTATTATCTGTGGCAAAAATGTTATACATTTTTTTCAAAAACAAAAATTCACCAAAAAATTGGCAAGTTACTAAAATGCAAGTAAGACAAATAATGGCATAATTACTATGCATTGGTGAACATTTGCATCTTATTGTCAAAATATGCTAATTTATCAAGATTGCCAAATTTTTGCCAAAAAGCAGATCCAGCCTGATAAAGTACCGTTATAAATATATCAGCAACCAATTTAGCATCTCATTTTCTATGTCATATCCTTCAAGCTAGTATCTCAAATATGGCATTATGTCCTTGTGGTCATTCACCTGCGTATTTTCCTCATTACAATTAATAAACATGTTAAATTTGTACAATTTGTTACCATTTGTCTAATTAATATCCTAACGTGACATCTTCCGGTTTAGCAAAGAGACACTAACACCCTGCAAAATAAAGAAAGATGTTAACTTGAGTTAAAAAAAAAGAATATTATGCTTAACAGAGTTTATCTAAATGTATTGCCTGCTCAGAGGCTGGTAGCTCACAATTACTATGATTCATTTCTTCAATGTTCTCATGAAAGAACACTGTTACCATCAATAGACTTATAAAGATGCATGCAAGGCATTGTCAGGAGTCTTGACTGGAGAAGAACTGGTAGTTCAAAAAGGAATAAACAAATATTACTTAAGACATAAATCTGGCATGATTGCAGGGCCCACTGCAGTAAGACTTGGGGAATTTGATGCCACATGTTTTGATAAAAAAAATACAAAGGACAAACCACCTTGTGTGATGCTGCCCTTTAATACATTTTTAGTTCTAGAAAATACAGTTAAAGAATTGAAATGTCTCATGACATGCTGAACACAGCAGTGCTTATAAAACTAAATATAAGTAATGTTAAATGTTTAGGATTAACTTTAAGAATCATTTATTTATAAGACATGCAAATTACTGCTTTATTTTCCTGTGGGCAATTGAACATCCAGACCCAATTATTTATTAGCACAGATCGATTCTTTTTTATAACTCTTTATTTAAATTTACACAGAGCATATATTAGCATGTTGCATGATGGTGTTTCGCTGTTATTTTCTAATCCAATTGGACCATATGCCAGGGATAGGAGAAAAAAATAGTGAAAAAGGGGTTGGGAAATCCGCAAGAATTAAATGTGGGAACATGAGAACATAGAAAGAAGTAAAAGTAAAAATGAGCCTGGGGGTTAAAAATTGATAAGTAACACCCAGAGAGTGGTGTAGGGCTGCTAAGTATTCTATACATAGCAGTTTTGAGTTCCAGTAGTGTTGGTGGTAGCGTTTTTTTCCAACTATGGGCTATTAGGTGTTTGGCTGCAGTAAGAATCAAGTTAGCCAGGTTTTGAGTGTGATTTTTAAGCTTTTGAAATGGGACATGCAGCAAGAATGTTTGCGGTTGTGTAGGTTTCTCCCACTCTCCCAGTGGCTGGACAGTACCTTCCTCTCAACATTGTCTACAAAAGTGGTCCCCAAACTTTTTTCCACCAAGGACTGGTGTGAAGCAGGAATATTTTTCCAAGGACCGTGGGGGATTGCCCGTTCATCTGTGCCTTTATACGCGCGGCACTTTCATCTGCATCTTTACATGCGTGTGCGCTGATCCGTGCCTTTAAATACGTGGAGCATTTACCATGCCGTTATACGTGCAGCGCGTTTATATGCGCACCGATTCATGCCCCGCAGCCGGGAAAAGAGGCGGCCCACTTCAAAGCAGCCCGTGGCCCGGCACTGGGACGCGGCCCAGCGGTTGGGGACCCCTGATCTACAATATGCGAGAGGGGTGTTTGGATATATGGCATGACGCCTGACTGTGGTCATGTACTACTGCGTAAATATCTTGTACTTGTATTTCCTTATAGGCAACACATACTGAGGCTTTTATGAGATTGTACCATTGAGAAGTTCATACGGCGAAAGTTATCTCCTCATTAAAGAAAAAGGATTGGTATGATCACAGGGGGGTGCCAAAATGTTAGGCACCCCCCAGTGATTGAAATCACTTACCTGATACCCTTGTTAACAGAAAATTGCACTAGCCTGGGGTACCTGTGAGCAAATGATCCTCTTCCTTCTTCTGTCCTCGTGCAGCATGTGCAATAAAGTGAAAAGCCAAACTTTAACAGAAAAAGATTTGGATGGGGCAGTTTTTATGGATGAGATTCGCTGCATATGAGGTGGGATATTGGTGCAAAGTTAGCTTTGGAGAGTCAGAGACTTGAAAGTGTGTCTCCTGTTGGCTTTTAGTCTATTTGCCTCTTTGAAAATCAGATATCTTTTAAAAATGCTATTTAGACCTTTAACATTAAAGGCAACACTCTTAGCCAGACAATAAAGTACACTAATAAACATCTTGTGTCTCCCAGGATCATAAAAAAATTGTAATAGTATAAGGAGGGAGGGAGGTTTTATATTCACTCTCTTTGTATGTAATTCCTATGATATCTGGAGAGTTTCACATTGCAATAAGCTAAGGGCTCTATTGTAAGTGCATAGATTAGAGGTGACAGGGGTCATCCCTGCCACATTTATTTGATATCTGTATAGTAGCAGATAACCAGCCTTCTATGTTGACTCCTGCAATAGGAGAATATAGGAGATAAACTCCTTAGCCATAGTCAAAGTGTTGCTAATAAACATGCTGCATCCCCAGTGCTCATAAAAAAACGTAGTAGCAGAAAAAACATAGGTAGGAATAATAAATTTGAAAACCTTCTAAGAGATGTGAATGAAGCAGAGCTAGCTGTATGCTGTAGCTCTTGGTATGGGTAATTCCAGCCCGTCCACTGGGGTGTCATGGGCTAATCTCCAGTGACCCAGTGATAGAAGACTCAATTATTTACGCAGGTCTGACCAGGGTTGACCCCAATCTACAAAGTGTGGTTTAGAGGGCAGTTACCCAAATATAAGGAGTGAAGTAAGGCAGCAGATATTTACCTTCCTTATTGAGACTGTCCCTGTGGTTTTGGAGAAGGACAACGCTTTGTGGAGTTACTCAATGACCAGGGTGGGGTCTGATGAGGTGCTGTGGCTGAAGGCCATTCTGGTCTGTGTACTGAGGCAGGCATATGATCTGGAGGAGGCGAAGAGCAAGTCTTTTTGCCCAATATCTTTAGTAGGTTTTGGCCTTCTGTTGGGTCTTTAATATCACAGTGTGTGCCATTGCAGGTCACCACTAACCAGAATGGGATGTGTTGTTCCCAAAGAAACATTGGCACTGGTCTAAGGGGCCTTCTTTAAGCCAAAGTTATTAGAGAGAGAGATCATTAAAAATCTGTAGTGTGGTGCCTTTATAGGAAACATTATGTTGTTTTGTTGTTGCTATAATAACTTTGTCTTTTGACATGAAGCACTTGCAGAAAAGGAGTGTGCTCTGTCTATACGCCATTCCTCATTAGCTAGGTCAGGTATAAGATATTGGAAGAGGGACACTGTTATGGACTGTAATGTTGAGGAGCTTGAAAATTGCCAGGAGTAAACTCTTAGGTGTAACAGGAGACCCCTGCCAACCCCAGTATTCACCAACACCAACCAAACGTGGTGCATAAGGATCAGGCAAAAAAAAAGGTCAAAGTCAGGCAAATGTTCAGTGGCAGGCAGCGGAGATTTGTAAATCAGGGACAAGAGTCAAGAAACCAGCAGGAATCATAACAATAAAAGGCATCAGAGCCTGATGAGAAGTAGACCAAATAGACTTAAGTTATGGACAGCAGCAGGGACATTCACTTTGAGTACAGAAGAAGGTAGAGAAAAGGGATTCTGTCCATAAACACAAACAATGCCCAAAGCTTCATGCTTACGGTTATTATGAGCAAATTCAGCCCAGGGGAGAAGTTCTGACCAGTAGTCATGATTTTGAGAGATAAAACAGCAAATAAACTGTTCCAGGACTTGATTGGTTCTCTCTGTTTGGCCATTACTTTGTGGATGATAAGATGAAGAAAAGTTTAGACCAGTTCCCAACAATTTACAGAAAGCACTCCAAAAGCAGGAGACAAATTAGACCCCTCTGTCAGATACAATGCAAGAGGGAAAACCATGGAGATGAAAAATCTATTGCCAGAAGAGCCGCAGACAGGAGCTTCTTTAGAGGAATAAAGTGAGAAAATCGGATCTACTACCACCAGAATCATGGTAAAATCTGGCAACTTTGGTAGATCTAGAAAAGTCGGCATGGTGATATATCCATGGACTTAAGTTCATGGATTTATCAGACCAGGGTTGACTTGGAACAGGCAGAGGATGGGGGAGACCACAGGGGAGACAGAGAGGAAGCTTCTGCTGGGCACAAACAGAACATGCAACAAAATAATGGGTAATATCTTGGATGAGAGAAGGCCACCAAAAATATTTGGAAATGAGATTGAGCAACTTCTTAACCCCTGGATGACCTGCAATTTTAGAGGAATGACCCCACAACAGGATCTGAGAGACCTTAGCCTGAGGGATGAAAGATGGACACTCTAGAGGAACTTCAGACACAGGAGCCACCACCCTCTCCAGGGGTATTATTGGGCAGGCAGGGACTGTGGGAGTTTCTACTAAAGACAATGATCTGGATCGGGCATCTGTCTTAATGTTCTTGGACCCAGGTCTTTAGGAGATAATAAAATTGAACCTGGTGAAGAATAATGCCCATCTAGCTTGTCGAAGGTTCAATCTTTGAGCAGAAGAAATGTATTCTAAGTTCTTATGGTCAGTAAGAATAGTAAGAACAGCAGATGACACCATTCCTCCAAAGCCAATTGTATGGCCGGTAGTTCCCGATTGCCTATTTTCTAAGAAAAAAGGCACAGGGGTCAGGGGGACCTTGGAAAACAATTCACTGGGATAAAATAGCTCCCACCCATGTATTGGAGGTGTCAACTTCTAAGTTAAATGGATGAGAAGTATTGGGTGGATCAGAACTGGAGCTGAAGGAAAAGCTGACTTTAGAGATGCAAAAGCCTTTTGGGCCTTAGGAGACAAGAGAGACTTTATGAATGAGAGCTGTAATGGGAGCCTTGATTTGAGAAAATCCTTTAATTAATTTTCTGTAAAAATTAGCAAAGCCAAGGAAACATTGTATGGCCTTCAGACCTACTGGTGTAGGCCACTCTGTAACTGCAGAAACTTTGGCAGTATCCATCTCAAAGCCTGAAAAAGAAACAATGTACCATAGGAAGCGAATCTTAGACTCATATGTCTCCAATTTTTCATAAAGATTATTCAAAGATTATACAATTCAATGCTGTAGAGGTGACTAAACTTGAAGAATATGTTCAAACTAGAAAGGGAAGTTTGAGAACAAACTTCATGTTGGGTTGAAAACATGACATCACTGAATGGGCTCTGCCCACTTTCTCTGACCTTGGACCACAGTTATATAGTAAAAACGGTTGGCGGTTGGTGGCTCCACCCCCTTTTTCTAACCTGGAACTGCAGTTACCCAGTGACTAACTCTGCAAAGTTTAGTGACCCTGGGATTAATAGTTAAAGAACTGTAGCATTTTAAATTTAAACCAATAAAATTCAATGGATGAAATCTCATTGGCTGTTAGTGGCCCAACCCACTTTTCCTATTTTTGAACTGCAGTCTCCCAGTGACCAACTTTGCAAATTTTGGGGACTCAGGCATAAAAATTGTGAGACTGACAGCATTTTACACTTCACCATTGAAAGTAAATAGGTGAAATGTTATTGGCTGTTGGTGGCTCCGCCCACTTTTTTCTAACTTTGAACGGCAAATAACCAGTGAATAACTCTGGAAACTTTAACAACCCTGGAATTAATATTTAAATATGGCATCAGTTTAAATATAAACCAATAAAATCTAATGGGTGGAAATGGATATGCTGATAGTGGCTCCTCCCACTTGTTCTAACCCTGAATATGTAGTCATCCAGTGACTGACTTTGCAAAGTTTGGGACCCCTGACATAAATAGTGTGAAAAGCAGCATTTTAAATTTAAACAAAAAAAAAAAATCAATAAGTGAATTCTGATTGGCTGTTGGTGGCTCCACCCACTTTTTAAAACCTAAAAATGCAGCCGCCTAGTCACCCTGGTGTTAATACTGTAAGAATGGCAGCAGGTTGAATTTCCCCATTGAAAATCAATAGCTAAAATCTGATTGGCTGTTGGTGGCTCCACCCCGTTTTTGTAACTCTGAACCGCAGTTACTAGGCTTACTAACAGGCTGGTAGCTGGTTGAATCAACTTGCTTTTCAATTCAACAAAAAAGGGATAAGTATTCTTTATTAACTTTTATCAAAATCATTGTGTTTTTAACTGTTGGGTTTAATTTTTTCAAAAGTAATTGTTGTTTTTGGTGCTTATGGCTTAGAGCAGGTTTGCCAGAAGTTACATTCCTTTGTAATTACCCTCAGTTTGAGGTGGGTGGGGTTTTATTAGTTGACCTTAACAGACTATATATAGAACCACTGGCACTCCAGTGGAGCTTGCTCTGGTGGTAGGTGCTCTGTAAGTGATTGCTCTTGAAGTGGGGGCTCTGTAAGTGGAGTTATAAACTCAGGAGTTAAACACTAAGGGAGTTAAAAACAAGGTACTAAGTTTGTATTTACTACAAGTCCTTTCACCTATTTTTGTTTAACTGTTCTTGTAACTGTGAGAATGAGTGGCAGCAACATTGAAGGTCTGACACAGTGCACATCCTGCCACATGTATGCAGTTGTGGAACAACAGTTCCAAAGTGCATACCTCTGTTGTGGATGTGAGAGAATTGCCACTTTAGAGGCTCGCGTTAGAGCACTAGAGGAACAAGTTGCAACACTGCGTTCGATTGACAATCTCACCATCTGTTTAGGCCTAGCTCTCCTCCCCACCACTACTAGAGAGAAGTCTCTTGCTTACTGAACAAGAGCTAGCAGATAGTATGGGGGGAGGGGAGCAACGAAAGGATGATAGGGCAGTAAGCTGGGTGACAGTTAGACAATCTAGTGTGGGGAAAAGGAAAAGGGAGGCTGCTCCAGAGTTTGCGCATCCCAACAGATTTGCCAGATTGTGTGAAGAAGATGGGAGTGTGAACTCTGGACTGGCGGTTCTAGATGAGGCTGATCTCTCTAACAGCCGGGAGACCAGTTTCTCTAATAGTGGTGGGGAGGAGAGGAGAGCTAGGCCTAAACAGATGGTGGTTATAGGGGATTCAATCATTAGGAAAGTGGACAGGGTAATCGAACAGTTTGCTGTCTTCCTGGTGCTAGGGTTCGGCATGTGGTTGATTGGGTTGACACATTATTGGGAGGGGCTGGGCATGACCCGGCTGTCTTGGTATATATCGGTACTAACGACAAAATGAACGGTAGGTGGGGGACCTTAAAGAGTGAGTTCAGGGATCTAGGCTCGAAGATTAAGGAAAGGTCCTCCAATGTCATTTTTTCAGAAATTTTGCCGGTGCCACGTGCAAGTTTAGGGAGACAGCGGGAGCTTGGGGAGCTAAATGCGTGACTAAAGTCTTGGTGTAGGAAGGAAGGGTTTGGGTTCCTAGAGCACTGGGCTGACTTTTCTTTGGGGTACAATCTATACAGCCGTGACAGATTGCACCTCAATGGAAGGGGGTCCACTGTGCTAGGGGAGAGAATGGTTAAGAGGCTGGAGGAGTGTTTAAACTAGACAAGGGGGGGTGGGTGAGCTAGAGTTCTATAGGAAAGCTAGTGTAGACGGGGCAGTGGGACTAGCAAAGGGTTGTGGGGGAGGAGTGAGGGGGCATATAGTTTATCAGAAAAGGAGCTTCTGTTACAAGGAAAACAGTCTAATATTTGCCTTAGCTCTAACTCTCCGTTAGCTAATGTAAACATCAGAGGGAGAAGTAATAATCTCCGCTGCATGCTGGCTAATGCGCGAAGCTTGTCGGGTATATTAGGGGAGCTGCAAGCTATTGCATGTATTGAAAATTATGATTTAATTGGTATCACTGAGACCCGGTGGGATGAAAAATGCGACTGGGCCGTGAATTTAAATGGTTATACACTTTTTAGGAGGGACAGAGAGATTAAAAAGGGTGGAGGGGTTTGTCTTTATGTAAAGTCAGATTTAAAGCCATGAAGTAAAGACATTACCAATGAAAACGTCAAATCTCTTTGGGTAGAAATTTCAGTAGGGCTGAAGGTCACAATGAAAATGATCATTGGTGTATGCTATAAACCGCCCCGTATATATAGGGGGATGAGACCCAGCTATTGTTGCAAATGGAGGAGGCTTCACAACTGGGTCAAGTTGTTATTATGGGGGACTTTAATTATCCGGACATTGACTGGAGTAATGGGGTGGCTAAGTCAGAAAAAGCTAGTATGTTTGTAAATATGCTAAATGACAACTTTTTATTTCAGGCGGTTCAAGAACCTACTAGGAATGACTCTATTTTGGACCTGGTAATAACTACTGAACTCATCTCTAACATTTGTGTGGATGAGCATTTGGGAAACAGTGATCACAACATTGTCTCCTTTGAAATAATGCTGCAGAGACAGCTCTATCAGGGAGTAACTAAAACACTAAATTTTAGGTACATCAGGTATAAAGAAGCAAATAAAGCATGCAAAAAGCTATCAGGCAAGCTAAAATAGAGATGGAAAGGGATATTGCAGCTAGGAGTAAAAAGAATCCAAAATTATTTTTTAATTATGTGAATAGTAAAAAAATGAAGCAAGAAGGGGTGGGAACCTTATTATCACGGGGGGGTAAGTTGGTTGATGAGAATGGGGAAAAAGAAATTTTGAAATTTTAGAAATTTTGAACTCTTATTTTTTATCTGTCTATACATCTGAGGAGCCAGCTAATGAAGGCTTCCCTTTTAATATGCCCAGTTCTAGTAATTTAGCTACTGACGCATGGGTCACTCAGGAGGAAATTCAAAAGAGACTTGAACATGTAAAGGTAAACAAAGGTCCAGGACCAGATGGGATTCATCCCAGGGTATTAAATGAGCTGAGCACTGTGATTGCCAAGCCTCTTCACATAATTTTTCAGGATTCGTTGAGGTCTGGCATGGTGCAGAGAGACTGGCGAATTGCTAATGTGGCACCGTTATTTAAAAAGGGATCCCGTTCTCAGCCTGAAAACTATAGGCCTGTTAGTCTGACATCAGTAGTAGGAAAACTTTTGGAAGGGGTAATAAGGGATAGGGTACTTGAATACATTGCAGTTCACAATACTATGAGTTTGTACCAGCATGGTTTTATGCGTAACAGATCTTGCCAGACTAATTTAGTCGCCTTTTATGAGGAGGTGAGCAGGAACCTTGATGCTGGAATGGCAGCTGGTGTCATCTACTTGGACTTTGCTAAAGCGTTTAATACAGTACCTCACAGAAGGTTAATGATCAAAATGAGGAATATTGACCTAGAACATAATATTTGTAATTGGATAGAGAACTGGCTGAAGGATAGATTACAAAGAGTGGTGGTAAATAGAACATTTTCTAATTGGACCAGTGTTGTTAGTGGAGTACCGCAGGGGTCAGTCCTTGGTCCTTTGCTTTTTAACTTGTTTATTAATGACCTGGAGGTGGGCATAGACAGTACTGTTTCTATTTTTGCTGATGACACAAAATTGTGCAAAACTATAAGTTCCATGCAGGATGCTGCTGCTTTGCAGAGCGATTTGAAAAAATTGGTAAACTGGGCAGCCAACTAACTGGAAAATGAGGTTCAATGTTGATAAGTGCAAAGTTATGCACTTTGGTAGAAATAATATAAACGCAAACTATCTGCTGAATGGTAGTTTGTTGGGGTATCCTTAAATGAGAAGGATCTAGGGGTTTTTGTAGATAACAAGTTGTCTAATTCCAGGCAGTGTCATTCTGTGGCTACTAAAGCAAATATAGTGCTGTCTTGTATAAAAAAGGGCATTGACTCAAGGGATGAGAACATAATTTTGCCCCTTTATAGGTCCTTGGTAAGGCCTCACCTTGAGTATGCAGTACAGTTTTGGGCTCCAGTCCTTAAGAAGGATATTAATGAGCTGGAGAGAGTGCAGAGACGTGCAACTAAACTGGTTAAGGGAATGGAAGATTTAAACTGTGAGGTTAGACTGTCAAGGTTGGGATTGTTTTCTCTGGACAAGAGGCACTTGTGAGGGGACATGATTACTCTGTACAAGTACATTAGAGGGGATTATAGGCAGATGGGGGATGTTCAATGCACCAGAGGTCACCCCTTTAGATTAGAGGAACGGAGCTTCCATTTGAAGCAGTGTAGGTGGTTTTTCATGGTGAGGGCAGTGAGGTTGTGGAATGCCCTTCCTAGAGATGTGGTAATGGCAGATTCTGTTAATGCCTTTAAGAGGGGCCTGGATGAATTCTTAAACAATCAGAATATCCAAGGCTATTGTGATACTAATATCTACAGTTAGTATTAGTGGTTGTATATATAGTTTATGTGAGTGTATAGATTGGTAGGTGTGGGTTGTGTGTGCTGGGTTTACTTGGATGGGTTGAACTTGATGGACTCTGGTCTTTTTTCAACCCTATGTAACTATGTAACTAACTATGTAACTAGGTGACTAGCTCTGCAAAGTTTGGAGACCTTAGTATTAATTTTTAAAGAATGGCAGCAGTTTAAATTTAAACATATGAAGTGTATAGGTGAAATCTGATTGGTTGTTGTTGGCCCTGCCCACTTTTCTAAACTTGGAATATAGTCACCCAGTGACAAACTGTGCAAAGTTTGGGGACCCTGACATTAAACATGTGAAAATGGCAGCAGTTAAAATTTCCCCACTGAAAACAATGAAAGAAATGTGATTGGCTTTTGGTGGCCCCGCCCACTTTTTCTAACCTTGAGTACGAAGTCACTCAAGCTTGCAAACCCTGGCATCAAACCAATAAAATTCAATAGGTGAAATCTGATTGGCTGTTGGTGGCCCCGCCCACTTTTTCAAAACTAAAACTGCAGTCCTCTAGTGACCAACTGTGAAAAGTTTGGGAACCCTGGTGTTAATTCTGTGAGAATGGCAGCAGGTTGAATTTCTCCATTGAAAGTCAATATGTAAAATCTGATTGGCAGTTGGTGGCTCCACCCAGTGTCTGACTATGCAAAGTTTGGGAACCCTGGCAACAAACCAATAAAAATCAATAGGTGAAATCTGATTGGTTGTTGGTGGCTCCGCCCACTTTTCAAAACGAAACCTGCAGTCCCCAAGTGACAATTTATGGTTACTACACATGGTGGTTGTTCTGAATTCAATAGACGTATTGCACTATTTGTATTTTGTGTTTTTATTTCACATGTTCCACATCTACATGCGCTCCTATTGATACACTTGCATACCAACTGTTAAAAGTTTGGGGACCCTGGTGTTAATTATGTGAGAATGGCAGCAGGTTGAATTTCCCCATTGAAAGTCAAAAGGTAAACTCTGATTGGCTGTTGGTGGCTCCACCAACTTTTTATTACCTTGAACCACAGTTACCTGGTGCTTATCATATTTTCATTCAGGCTGACCCCATGACTATGTGATTCAAGTTTGGGGAGTGTAGCCTCAAAGTTGTATGATTGGCATCAGTTTAAATTTTCCCATAAAAGTCAATGGGTAAAATTTGATTGGCTGTTGTTGGCCCCTCCCTCTTTGCGGTTTTCTAAAAAAAAAAACTTGAATGCGTAGTCACCCAGTGACTGACTGTGCAAAGTTTGGAAACTCTGGCATCAAACCAATAAAAATCAATAGGTGAAATTTGATTGGCTGTTGGTGGCTCCGCCCACTTTTCTAATTTTAGAACTGCAGTCCCCTAGTGACCAAGTGTAAAAAGTTTGGGGACCCTGGTGTTAATACTGTGAGAATGGCAGCAGGTTAGATTTCCGCCAAATCAATAGGTAAAATCTGATTGGCTGTTCACAGCTCCTCCCACTTTTAGGCATCCAGCAATCATCATATTTTTATTCAGGCTGACCCCATGACTGTGTGATTCAAGTTTGGGGAGTGTGGCCTCAAAGCTGTAACATTGGCAGCAGTTTCAATTTCCCTATTAAAGTCAAAGGGTGAAATTTGATTGGCTGTTGCTGGCCCCTCCCACTTTGGGGTCATCCAACAAATGTTGCTGTTTCATTCGGGGTGACCCCATGATTATGTTATTCAAGTTTGGGGAGTGTAGCTTCAAAGCTGTAAGTGCGGCAGCAGTTTTAAAATCTTCCCTGTAAAAGTCAATGGAAAAGCACAAGCAACCTGCTCCGCTATAGGGTGAAGAAGTGTGGAAAGTTTGGGTGTTGTACCCCTAAAACTGTAGGAGGAATAGTGTTTAGAAAATGGGGGGCACTAAGAATAAGAAGAAGCAGAAGAAGAAGCGGAAGAATAAGCCAAAGTCAAAGAACAGTATGTTGGGGTTTTCAACCCAACACAATAAGGAGGAGGAAACCACCAAAATATCATTGAGGTATACTACTACACACAATTGCAAAATATTACGAAAAATATATTTTATGAAATCTTGGAAAACTGCAGGGCATTGCACAGCCCAAAGGTCATGACTAGATACTCGTAGTGGTGAGTTATTGAAAGCCGTTTTCCACTCATGCCCCTGATGGATGTGGATCAGGTTGTAAGTACCCCAAAGAGTTCTGGGATTAGGGGGAGTTGATAGCAATTCTTGACAGTGATTTTATTAAGATCATGGTAGTCAATACACTGTCTGAGACTCCCATCTTTCTTTTGAACAAAGAAGGACCCAGCAGCACCAGCAGGAGAACTACATTTTCTAATGAAACCTCTGAATGTCTCTTGGATGTACTCCTCCATGGCTTGGGTCTCTGGGACTAATAACAGATAAGTTCTATCCCTTGGCGGAATAGTGCCAGGGATAAGTTCAGTATCAAAGAATGCAACATAGCATTCAGGCAAAAGAGGGGCATCTTGTACAGTTGATGAGAATGTCTACTGCTTAAGCTGAAAGTGGTTGAGAGAAAGCCACACTTCTTGAAAAAGTAAGAATGAAATTCCCTGAGCCCCAGAGTCCAGGAATGTCCAAGAAAAAGACAAAGATTCTAGAAGATTCTAGAAACTTGCTTAACTGGGAGTGAATCTATTCTGCCTAGAGGAGACTCCCCACTCAGACTTTGGTGGGTGCATTTCCCTGACACGGAGGTTTTACAGGGCAGGCCTTAAATAAATGATCACTCTGTCCACAATATAAGTAAAGACCTTAGGTCCTTCTAAGTGTTCTCTCTTCTGGGGACAGATACGTGGCCACTAATTGCATGCTTAAGAACTCTGGACAGAAGAGGGTTCTTAACCTGCACAGAAGGAGCAAGTGGTTTATGGGGTCGTGATTTCTGGGATTGCCTCTCTCTAATCTTGGTGTCAATGCGGATAACAAGGGACACTAATTCCTCAAAACTGTGTAGGCAAAATCCCTTGCGGCCAATTCATCCTTGATGTTTTCATTCAGACCTTCCCAGAATGCTGCAACTAGGGCACCTTTGTTTTAGGTGACTTCAACCGCCAGAGTACAGAAATCAATGGCGTATTCTGTATCAAACAGTTCCCTGGGTTATCTTCAAAAGGTGGGCAGAGGCATTGATCCTGCAGTAGAGGCACTGAAAATCTTGCGGACTGTAGAGATAAAAGCCGAGGAGTTGTTAATTAGGGGATTATCGTGTTCCCAAAGTGGTGATGCCCAGGCCAGCACTTTACCATAGAGCAACGCGATACTGTATGCAACCTTGCATTTCAATGGGGAACATCAAAGGAGACAGCTCAAATTGAATGAGACTGTTTCAGGAACCCACGGCATACATCAGGATCTCCTGCATAATGCATAAGATCTTTGGCTCTGAATGTTGTACCACAGCAGGAGGAGCAACCGGGGCAGAAAACTGAAGAGTCTGAGCAGAAGTACCTTGACCTTGAGTTTTTTAAGACCTGTGAGAAGCGGTTCCTATTTTTGGAAAAATTTCTACTTGATTGGATTTTTGGACTGCCCCCAGGCAACCTTGGATTTTGTGTTTCGTGAGTGCTGGCTTTGAGCTCGCTATATGTCTGTGCATCATGGAGGTGCATGGGTAGTACTGCAAGAATTTAATTGTGGGCTTACTAGGGAAGCCCTAGTCTTTGCCCTGAAACCGCCAGTGTTGATACAGGTGCAGACTGAACAATACAATGTATAGGTGCAAATATGGATAAAGACATATCAGTGCTTCTTAACATTTTTTCAAAGACCCCTATTTAGTTGGAAAATCTTCATGACATAAATGCTTTATTAACTGTATGTAGATAAATTCAGGTTCATGGTAACCGATTTGAAACTGAATGAAGCCGCTTTTTTAGGTCCCGATGCATAGGTTAAGGGTTTGTGTCTGGTGACACATAGAACCTGTTCTTTGCCAGCATTTTCAGCAGGCTGAGAAGGGCCTGTAATTGGTGGAAGGGTCTGCCATTGGTATTAATGTAGAGACCAATTTGATTAATGCACATTCCCTGGTCACTTTTCACTAGTAATTTAGTATCTGTGCAAGTGCGTAAACTGGGGTTTTAGTTACAAAGTTAAAATCATAAAACTGACAAGCCACCACCATATTGCATCAAGGTAAAGCCCACATGGTGCTCCTTACTATTTATCTATGGTAATTCTTTTTATAGTTTGGCACCTCTCATTGTCCTTCTCTATTTTACTTGTACACACAACCCCTCTTCTTGTGTTTTTTGTACTTTTTTTGTAGTATGCATATATGTTGAAATGCAAATCTCAAATTGTTATTAGAATCTGCTGATGGTTAGATAAAACATCTCTTCATGCTCATTTTATATAGATAATCATGACAATCAAAGATTCCTTATTTAAAAGTATTACACAATTTAAAACAAAGTTTGATAAGGGAATAAACAGTTACATGCAAATGTTATTTCAACCTTTGATGGACCTTTGATGTCTTTATAGGTACAAAACATGAAAATAGGCTAATGAATGACTCAATGAGCTTTATAAAAACCTGCATGGTAATTAAGTGCTTCCTTCTAAATCACCTTTTTAGAAATATACACTCTTGCAGTTATGCAGTAAAGCCTAAACGACACATTACTAACATAAACAATAGGATGTTCCATGCCAACTATAAAATAGCAATACCACTGTAAAAATATTACTGAATGCACTGTACATAAAACATTAATATATGTCAAGCACAATACTGTGGTTGATGCTAATTCAAGAGGTAAGAGGAAAGCCACAAAGATACTTTCTCTTTTCGGCTCCTATGTTTATAGTTTTTGCACAAGGGAAAAAAAAGCAAAAGCTCTACATTTACACTGTTTGTGAGATTGAAATAATTACATTATATAAGTGGTTTTGCTTACCATAAATGATCATGTTTTTTTTGGCTATGAAAAACTGACCTGAGAAGAACATTTAAGTGTAAAAATAAAACTGAGTAAATAGGCTGTGAAAAATAACAAATGTTTTCAATATTTTTCGTTAGCCAAAAATTTAATCTGTAAAGGCTGGAGCCAGAACACAACTATCTCCTTTACATCTTTCTAACCTGTTTATCTCTTACCAGTTAGTGGTCAGCAAATTTATATTTGGTGGAACAATACGAAAGGTGTAAATTCTGGAGGCTTGAACATTAATAAATCTGCCCCTTAGCTAATAAAATTATCTGCATACTGTTATTCTTTTCTATATTGAGCATAAAAGTATCATACAAGATTAACATCTTTGGAGATAAACACTGTTCATTTTGCATGCAATTATGTGACTTTGCCTTGCTCCATCACTAGTTTAGGCCCAGCATTTTAATCATAGTAGGGCAAGTTTGCCTTTCTGCAATGCAGTGCCTAAAGTACACAGTGGAATGTAAAAAGAAAAAAGGCACCATGTAGGCCTTAATCCAGCATTTTTATAATGAAGACAGGAATTTCACAGTTCTGTCATCAAAAGTCTTTTCATCATCTTCTCTCTTTCAAGTTCCCGTCTGAGTGCCTCTGAACTAGAAAAGAAAAATATTATTATATGGTAAATGATGACATATTACACAGTAGGATACATTTGCATTTTAAACAGTTTTTTTGATCATTTTAAAATCTTATACTAATTGCATACCTTCTAAAAATAGAGATTTTGAAAAGTAGATATTTTTGGCAACACACTCAAAATATTTAAATTACTCCCAGTAATAACAAATCATGTTCATAATCAGCCCAAACCTTCATCCATTTGGGTCTGCACAAAAACAAATTTTGTTTCTATATTTGTTCAATATTATTTTTTGATTGTTTATTGGGAAATGTACATAGTCTCAATTAAACTCCCTGCTGTTCGCTATGTATGCCCACATTTTATTTAATACTTTTCACATACTTGCCAAACCTTCAGCCTAAGGCAACTTTTTTATAAATAGGTTCTCTATCCTGTGTCCATGCAGGAGTGTAGGACTATGGACCATATATTTTAAATTATTCCTGCCCACCATCCAAAGTATGTCCTTTTTTTTTTGCTTGTGCCCCCCCTTGTTTCACTCACCACCTCATGCCTCTGCATGTGGTTGGGGTTTATGGGGGCAAATCCACCACACAATGTTAGCAATTTAAAGGGCACCTCTCACAGTAAAATTACTTCCCCCACCAGAGATGCGGGCTAATATAGCCCACACTCCAGTTAGTTCTTTTTTTTAAAAAGAAATAGCCCCCTACAAAGCTAGGCTCCATGCACTGGCTCGGGCCAGTTGTGGCACTTGCATTTGCATGTGTGTGATATAGGTGGGTGAGTCGTGGCCATCCCACCGGGAGCTCCCTTCCTGGCGCTGGCAGCCTAGCGGCAGTACGTTTAAAAAAAACCAACTTGTTTTCCCCAACCAGATATTCGCCCACACCTCTGGTGGTGGAAGCTATTTTAGCGTGATAGGTGCCCTTTAAGGGGAATAGGAAAATGGTTAAATTTTTTCCAATATTTGTTCACATGTAATTCTGAATTATAATATCTTTGCTGCATATGTAATTTTCAAATACTGTTACCCTTACTAGTTTTCTGATTCACTAATTATGTTACAGGTTTTTATGTAAGGTATACTATTTGAATTGAGGAGGGCTGTTAAAATGAATATAAAAGAATATAAAATGTAAATACCGTATGCACTCAAGTATAAGCCAATCCGAATATAAACCGAGGTACATAATTTTACTTAAGAAAACTGGAAAAACGTATTGACTCAAGTATAAGCCTAGGGTGATAGTAAGTTTCTATTTTTTTTTTTTGTTCTATACTGCACTGTATGTGTGTAACTTTCAACCCATCCAAGTAAACCCAGTATGCACAACCTATACTTACCAATCTATACACTCACATACATAAACTATATATACAACCACTAATACTAACTGTAGATATTAGTATCACAATAGCCTTGGATATTCTGCTTGTTCAAGAACTCATCCAGGCCCCTCTTAAAGGCATTAACAGAATCTGCCATTACCACATCTCTAAGAAAGGCATTCCACAAACTCACTGCCCTTACCGTGAAAAACCACCTACGCTGCTTTAAATGGAAACTCCGTTCCTCTAATCTAAAGGGGTGACCACTGGTGCGTTGATCGTTTTTATGGGAAAAAAGAACATCCCCTTTAGATTAGAGGAATTGAGCTTCCATTTAAAGCAGCCTATAATCCCCTGTAATGTACATGTACAGAGTAATCATGTCCACTCACAAGCGCCTCTTTTTCAGAGAAAACAACCCCAACCTTGACAATCTAACCTCATAGCTTAAATCTTCCATCCCCTTTACCAGTTTAGTGGCATGCCTCTGCACTCTTTCCAGCTCATTAATATCCTTCTTAAGGACTGGAGCCCAAAACTGCACCGCATACTCTAGGTTAGGCCTTACCAGGAACCTATAAAGAGGCAAAATTATGTTTTTTATCCCTTGAGTCAATGCCCTTTTTCATACAAGACAGCATTTTATTTGCTTTAGTAGCCACAGAATGACACTGTCTGGAATTAGACAACTTGTTATCTACAACCCCTAGTTCCTTCTCCATTAAGGATACCCCCAACACACTACCATTCAGTAGATAGTTTGCGTTTATATTATTTCTACCATAGTTACATAGTTACACAGGGTTGAAAAAAGACCAGAGTCCATCAAGTTCAACCCATCCAAGTAAACCCAGCACACACAACCCACACCTACCAATCTATATACTCACATACATAAACTATATATACAACCACTAATACTAACTGTAGATATTAGTATCACAATAGCCTTGGATATTCTGATTGTTCAAGAATTCATCCAGGCCCCTCTTAAAGGCATTAACAGAATCTGCCATTACCACATCTCTAGGAAGGGCATTCCACAACCTCACTGCCCTCATCGTAAAAAACCACCTACGCTGCTTCAAATGGAAACTCCGTTCCTCTAATCTAAAGGGGTGACCTCTGGTGCGTCGATTGTTTTTATGGGAAAAAAGAACATCCCCCATCTGCCTATAATCCCCTCTAATATACTTGTACAGAGTAATCATGTTCCCTCACAAGCGCCTCTTTTCCAGAGAAAACAACCCCAACCTCGGCAGTCTAACCTCATAGTTTAAATCTTCCATCCCCTTAACCAGTTTAGTTGCACGTCTCTGCACCCTCTCCAGCTCATTAATATCCTTCTTAAGGACTGGAGCCCAAAACTGCACTGCATACTCAAGGTGAGGCCTTACCAGGGACCTATAAAGGGGAAAAATTATGTTTTCATCCCTTGAGTCAATACCTTTTTTTATACAAGACAGCACTTTATTTGCTTAAGTAGCCACAGAATGACACTGCCTGGAATTAGACAACTTGTTATCTACAAAAACCCCTAGATCCTTCTCCATTAAGGATACCCCCAAAACACTACCATTCAGTAGATAGTTCGCGTTTATATTATTTCTACCAAAATGCATAACTTTGCACTTGTCAACATTGAACCTCATTTTCCAGTTTGCTGCACAGTTTTCCAATTTGGTCAAATCGCGCTGCAAAGTGGCAGCATTCCATAACTTATAGTTTTGCACAATTTAGTGTCATCAGCAAAAATAGATACAGTACTCTCTATGCTCACCCTATCCCTTATTACCCCTTCCTATGCTTTCCTACTACTGATGTCAGATTAACAGGCCTATAGTTTTCAGGCTGAGAAGGGGATCCCTTGTTAAATTACGGCACCGCATTAGCAATTCGTCAGTCTCTCTGCACCATGCTAGACCTCAACGAATCCTGAAAAATTAAGTTAAGAGGCTTGGCAATCACAGCACTAAGCTCGTTTATCCTGGGATGAATACCATCCGGTCCTGGACCTTTGTTTACCTTTACATGTTAAAGTCTACTTAATTCTACTGAATTCCCTCCCGAGTGACCCATGCGACAGTAGCTATATTACTAGTACTGGAGCGTAGGCTGATGTAGAACACCTTATAATCACCACAATCAGAGGCGGGTAGTGTGGTGACTGACAACTGAGGTTACTGGAACTGCGGGACACGTACTTTGAATCCCAGCTGGCTGCAGGGAGCGTGACATCACTTCCGCCCCAGGCACTAATATGGTGCGCAGAAGAGCGCTAACAGGTAGTCTGTGCGGTTGGCAGGGGCAGCGGGAGAAGAAACTGACGGCAGGGGACAACACTAAAAAAAAAATCTAGTTACGCACCCGACTCGAGTATAAGCCGAGGGTTACTTTTTCAGCACATTTTTGGTGCTGAAAAACTCGGCTTATACTCGAGCATATACGGTACCATAGAAGCCAGGGAACTATACTTTCATTGAAAGCTTTTTACTAAGGAAATGGTTTAACATAGTGGTGCCAACTTCTGTGGTACTGAGAGCCAGAATTGTTGTGGCCTACGTGGTGGAGGGCCGATAATGGAAGTCAGTCTTAAATACTCACTTTTTTTTTTAAACCACACCAACTTCAGGCTACACCCATGTTATCACAAGACCAAACCCCCATTAAACAATGCTATCACTGATCCTACAGTCTGTCTGAGGTGTGAGCAGGTGAACAATGTGTCTAGAGTTTGCGGTATTAGTTATGTGAACAATGCAGGGTATTACAGGTGTAAACAGTGCAGGGCCTTATAGATGTGAACAATGCAGGGGCAATTGGAGAAAGACTTCCCCTTTGTGTGGCCCCCCCATCTGTCTGGTTGCTGTGACTGCTTACCTTTGTGTAAGCCAGTGATTCCCAACCAGTGGCTCGTGACCAACATGTTGCTCACCAACCCCTTGGATGTTGCTCTCAGTGCCCCCAAGCCAGTTATTTTTGAATTCCTGACTTGGTGGCAAGTTTTAATTGAATAAAAACAAGATTTACTACCAAATAAAGCCTCCTGTAAGCTGATAGTGTGCATAGAAACTACATAATAGCCAACCACAGCCCTTATTTGGCACCTCCATGAAATTTTATGATGGTTGTATTGCTGTCCAAGCCTTTTTACATTTGACTATGACTCACGAGTAAGAAAGGTTGGGGACACCTGGTGTAAGATGTAAATCATATTAGTACAGAGATTAACTGTCCCCTGCATTATTCACACCTCAGATTCAGACTCTAAACACCATGTATCATTCACACCTGTAACACCCTGCATTGTTTACACATGTAAGGTCCAGCATTGTTAACACCTGAATGGCCCTGCATTATGTCTATGAAGATTCTCTTTCAACCTGGTCATGGGGCTTCAGGGAATTCCCTGGCAATTAAGCCCTTAGGTTGTTACAGTCACAGACTTCTAATCACAATTTAACTTAGTTAGGTGTTGGCTGAAACTCACAGTTGTAAGAAAGTGTGATCCAGTCACAATGACACTATGATTCTCATTGAGGCAGTTGTTAATCTTTCAGTGTAATTGATGTACATGACTAGAAATGTGAATAGTTGTGAAACAGCCAGGTTAAGGAAGTCAAAATGGTATTGTATGCACATGGCTGTAATTAAAGGAGTGTCGCTTTTCCTTTAGATGTAGATAGACTGCTGAGTCATGTCCTGAGGAGTCAGCCCTCCTATGTTGGCCCATTTTCTTACAAAGCGGTGGTTTTGTCTCCCCACTGAGCACTCTTCACTACACTGGTTAACATAGACCACATTTTTTTATGTACTTTGGAGCTGGGTCTTTTGGGTGCCCCAACGTCTGTCTGTTGCTGGGTTTGAAAAACACAGAAATGTGATGCTGTTGAACATTCTCCTAAATTCTTCTGATGTTCCAAAACCATATAGGATGACTATGTTGCTTTGCCTGCTATGTTGCTCCCTTATTTGTGTTGGTCTGGGCTTTTTGCTTGACTTTGATTTTGTTTTGATAAAGGTCCAGTCTGGGTATCCACAAGTTTTCAGAGCTCCTTTCAGATGTTTGTATTCCTTCCCTTTAGCCTCTGCATTGGTTGCCACAGTTTTAGCCCAATTTCCACCAGCCTCTGGAAGATATTCTGGTGGATATCAAACAGCAAATACCGATTGGTATGAATGGGTTTCCGGTATACCGTATATACTCGAGTATAAGTTTTTCAGCACTAAAAATGTGCTCACAAAGTAACCCTCGACTTATACTTGAGTATACCTCCCCCCTACCTCCACTTGTGTCTGTCCTGCCGACCCTTGTAACGCGCTCGCAACCCCCCGCCCCCCCTGGACAGAGGTGAGTGAGCGCCTCCCCCCTTCCTACTGCCAACTCTTGTAATGCGTTCTCAACCCCCCCGCCCCCCCGTGGACGGAGGCGACTGAGCGCCTACCTACTGCTGACTCTTGTAATGTGTTCTCAACCCCCCCCGTGGACGGAGGTGAGTGCATGCGACGGAGGTGAGTGCATGCGACGGAGGTGAGTGCATGCGACGGAGGTGAGTGCTTGCCTCCCCCCTACCTACTGCCGACTCTTGTAATGCGTTCTCAACCCCCCCGTGGATGGAGGTGAGTGCGCACCTCCCCCCTACCTACTGCCGACTCTTGTAATGCGTTCTCAACCCCCCCCGTGGACGGACATGAGTGCATGCAATGGAGGTGAGTGCTCGCCTCCCCCCTACCTACTGCCAACTCTTGTAATGCGTTCTCAACCCCCCGCCTCCCCGTGGATGGAGGTGAGTGCATGCGACGGAGGTGAGTGCGCGCCTCCCCCCTACCTACTGCTGACTCTTGTAATGCGTTCTCAACCCCCCCGCCCCCCATGGACGGAGGTGAGTGCGTGCAACGGAGGTTGTAATCTTCACCATCACTGCCAGAGTAGCCAGAGGCTTGGCACATACCCCCGTGTCACTGACTGAGAATGGATGGGGGTGGGGGCGCACGGACACCAAGGTACTCTGCATTATATTTCTTGTGCCTTACAAAGATCAGATCATTTAAGAATACATTTTATTAATATACAGTACAAGGAAGATCAACTTTTTTGTCAACCATCTTGATTCACATGGTGGGTAGGGTTGTATTTGTTCTACATTGGCTTCAATAATCTACGAGGGGATGCTTCTCTTCTTCTCAGTTACACGTCTTCCCTTAGCTTTACTCTTTGCAGGTCTCTCTGCAGCAGTTAGGATCTGGAACAGAACACGTCCGTTGAGTGTGTCGAGCGTGTTACATCTTCACCATCTAC
Organism: Xenopus tropicalis; assembly: GCF_000004195.4. NCBI lineage: Eukaryota > Metazoa > Chordata > Amphibia > Anura > Pipidae > Xenopus > Xenopus tropicalis. Next base: position 75,948,407 of record NC_030682.2, on the reverse strand, counting down.
CATTCACCATCACTGCCAGAGTAGCCAGAGGCTTGGCACATATCCCCGTGTCACTGGCTGAGAATGGACGGGGGTGTCTGCTGCTGTAGCATTTTTCTTTCCCTAAAGTTATCTATTTATTTATCTGTTATTTATTTGATTATTGAAACTTAGCAGTAGCGGTTGCATTTCCCACCCTAGGCTTATACTGGAGTCAATAAGTTTTTCCAGTTTTCTTAGGTAAAATTAGGTACCTCGGCTTATATTCGGATCAGCTTATACTCGAGTATATACGGTACTTTAATATCCATGCTGCCCCCTCCTTTCATAACTATTGCACAGTCCAAAACTGACAGTTTGCTGTCTTAAACATCTTCCCTTGTGAACTTGATGTTTTTGTCCATCGAGTTTATGTGTTTAGTGAAGGCTGGAACCTTACATGCTGTAATTTTTTTTTCAACTTACTTTTTATTAGTTTTTACAATACATGTAAACCATAACAATTACACAGCTTACTTTACCAATATCACCAGCGAGAAAAGTAAAACATCGTAACTTAATAAATATACATTTCAAACGGTAGCTCCCCCCAAAAAAAACCCTGACAATTCAAACACAACTATAAATTATCAAGACCAGAAATGTTCTTCCATATTTTCTGAGCTTCCTGTATGAATCTTCTTTCCAAAATATTTCTTGGAATTGCATTTCATATTCAATATTACTGCTAATCTCTCTTATCAGCTGGGAATGTTTGGAAATCTCCTGTTTTTTCCAATTTCTAGAAAAGTCTGACTGTCATAAATGTTTAACAATACCATTTCTGGAGATAAAACAAATCTCGTGAGAAGTAATTCGATATCAGAGAAAATGCTGAAGTCCAGAAGGATTGGATGCTATAACAGGGCCACCATATGTGTAACAAATCTCTTATTTCTTTGTTACATCTCCAACAAGTATTAACAGTTCCAGGATAAATCTGTGACAATTTTCAGGGGGTTAGGTACCAATTGTATAAAATTTTGTAAAATTCTCTTGGTGTGTTATGCATTTCATATATCTTTGAGTTCTAGTTATTGCTTGTTGCCTATATTTCCTAGGAAAGTTTTTATTTAGTCATATTTCTCCATTGCAGGGATTTTTGTCCATTCTTTGAGTCTCTTTAAAAGGTTATAGATCCTTGCCACACCTTTTTTCCTTCTCTCTCCCAGAAGAATTATTTTCTCAAAATCTGATAGTGATCTTAACTTGCTTTGGGAGAAGAGATGTTAAGTATGTACGTATTTGAAAATATTCAGATTTCTCTAGATTGTATTTTTCCTTTAGAGAAGTAAATGTTTTAAGTTGATCCATGTTATACAAGTCTTTTACATTGGGAGGACTTTCTTTACTCCAACCTTTGAGATCTGTTTTTAGAATGGGTTCCAAAATAGAAATTGGTGCCAATGGAGAAAAGGAGACAATAATGCTTTCTCTCCAAATTCTGACTGCAACTTTCAATGTAGGTAAATTTATATAATCATTCTTAACACCTTCACCATCTGACCATAGTAGTTTATCTAATGAAAAGAAGAGTATCGTTTCAGAAGAGTAATTTAAATTCTACCCATTTTTTTGTGACTGTATGGATAATAAGTCTATAGTTTGATTTAAAAATATTGGCTTTGAAGTATTTCTTGAGATCAGGAGCTCCAAGACCTGCTTTATCTTTATTTCTTTGAAGAATAGATTTGGATAGTCTAGGAGCTTTCTTATTCCAGATAAATTGGTAAAACACATTAGTAATCTTATAAAGAAAACTGGAGGGGGTTGAAATAGGAATAGTAAGAAACAAATATACAGTAGTAGTTTCCCAATCAAGAAATAAATAAGGGTTCCATGTAATTATTTAATCTTTAAAAGCTTGCATCAATGAGAGAAAATTAATATTAAAGAATTTTTCTACATGTTTTGTTAATTTTATACCCAGGTATATTTCCGCCAGTCAAACTTAAACTGACGTTTTAATGAACATTAATCTTCAAGTGGTATGTTAAACATCATAGCTTGTGATTTATTCTCATTTATTATTATTATAGTAAGAAATGTCTCCAAATTCTTGTAAGATTTGTTTAAGTTTAGATAATCTCAATTTGGGATTAGTTAGTACTATAATAATATCATCAGCATATAAACCTATACTATGATCTTTAGCACCAATTTGAATACCAGAAAATTTACCTGTATCTCTAATTTTCTGAGCTAAGATTTCTATTACCAAGTTAGAAAGCAATGGGGAGAGGGGCATCCTTGATGTGTACCATTAGAAAGAGAAAATCGCAACCTAATTTAAATAAAACTTTTTTTCATTAATTAATGGCATATATTTTATCAAATGCTTTTTCTGCATCCAATGGGATTATTAATGCTGGAGCTTTAGACTTGTGAATTGTATGTATTAAATCTATAAATCTTCTGATATTATCAGGGGATTGCCTGCCTTTAATAAAAACCCACTTGGTCACTATTCAAGACCTCAGTTAGAATATATTGGAACCTATTTGAAAAGAATTTTGAATAAAATTTTAAATCACAGTTTAGTAAAGAAATTGGTCTATAATTTAACTGTTATTGTAGCCTGTAGCATTTCTTCAGAAAAATCTCCTCCTGATAGTATAGTATTAAACAATTCTGTTAATTTTGGGACTAGTAATTTTGCAAATACCTTGTAATATAATACTGGTAAACCATCTGGTCCAGGGTTCTTTTTTAAAGGAGAAGTTGTTATGGCATCTTCTACTTCTTGTTGAGAAATGGGTGAATTCAAGATATTTATTTCATCTGCAGTTAAATGGGGTAGATTAATTTCTGAAAAATATTTTTCCATCTTTTCTTTTATTCTACCCTTTGTAGATTTTTGAGGTTGGGATTTATTAGAAGTAGAAGTAGTATCTAAATTAGGATCTAATATTAAATTAAAATCTCCACCTAGTACAGTAAACTGTCTTTTCTGTTTGGCAATTTTATTAAAAAGAGGGGTTAAGAAATTAATTTGTTATGAGTTGGGGGCATAAAGATTGCAAATAGTTTATTATTTAGCTTACAAATCAAAATCAAATACCTCCCCTCAGGGTCAGACTCTAAATGTATTAATTCAAAAAGTATCCTGTAACTAATCATGATAGTAACTCCTTTCTTTTTCTAAGAATCACAAGCATGAAAAATATGTGGGAAATATGAGGAAGAAAATTTTGGGGCATTATCTTTCTGAAAGTGAGTTTCCTGTAGAAATATCACATCTGTCTTCTGTTTATTCATATGAGAAAATGTTTTAGATCATTAAAATGGGGAGTTAAGTGCCTTCACATTAAGGGAAATCAATTTAAATGATGAATCCAAAGTCATCAATAATATTGTGACTTACTAACCCTGAAGCTAGGTTACAGAAATATAGTATACTGGGTATCAAAAAAATTATATGTATTGGAAAATGAATTAAACATATAATATAATGTATATGGCCAATAGGAAATCTCAGGTATGGGATCAGTTATCCGGGAACCTGTTATCCAGAAAGCTTCGAATTATGGAAAGCCTCAATTTTAGACTCAATTTTAATAAAAAAAATTCTGATTTTTAAAATGTAGTTCCTTTTTCTCTGTAATAATAAAACAGAACATTGTATTTGATCCCAACTAATTAATGCTTATTCAATGCAAATCAGTCCTATTGGGTTTAATTAATGTTTTATTGTTTTTTTAGTAAGGTAATGTATGGAGATCTGAATTACGGAAAGACCCCTTATCTGGAATACCCTTGGTCCCGAGCATTCTGGATAATGGGTCCTATACCTGTACCAGGCAAGGGAGCTACCATAAAAAATAAGAATATCTTTAAAATAGATAATAAGTCATGTTGTAATGGCAGATTCTGTTAATATCTTTAAAGGAACAGTAACACCAAAAAATGAAAGTGTATAAAAATAATTAATATATTATATACTATTGCTCTGCACTGGTAAAAGTTGTGTGCTTTCTTCATAAACACTACTGCAATTTATATAAATACCCTGCTGTGTAGCCATGGGGGCATCCATTTAAATTGAAAAAAGGAGAAAAGGCACAGGTTACTAAGCAGATAACAGATAAGTAGCAGATTCCCATTGTATTCTACACAGTTTATCTGGTATCTTCTTATGTAACCTGTGCCTTTTCTCCTTTTTTCAATTTAAATGGCTGCCCCCATGGCTACAAAGCAGCTATTTCTATTAACTATAGTAGTCTTTCTGAAGCAAACACGCAACTTTTACCAGTGCAGAGCAACAGTAAATTATATTTTAATTATTTTAAAACATTTTTATTTTTTAGTGTTACTGTTCCTTTAAGAGGGGCTTGGATGATTTCTTGAACAAGCATAGTATCCAAGGCTATTGTGATACTAAAATCTACGGTTGGAATTGATGTTGATATATATTATGTATGTGAGTGTATAGGATAGCAGTACAGTATAGTACAGTATAATCTCTAATTTATATTTATTTATTGGCCATAGAAAATTAAAAATGGTACTCTGAGTGTTCATACTACTTTTCCTGCAGCAATGGCATCCCATGATTCTTGACTAGTCTTCTAGTAGTAGTAGTAGTATGATTGATGATTTGACAAAGTTAGACTTTAGAAGAACTTAGAAGAACATCAGAAGACTTAGAAGAACTTAAGAAGACTTAGAAGAACATTTGTTTCCCTTACCTACCTTGAGTAAGGCTTTTTGGCTGGATGTTGAGGGCAATGAAATGATGATGATGTGCACAGTCTGCCACTGCTAATATATATATATTAGCAGTGGCAGACTGTGCACATCATCATTAGTTCAATGCCCTCAACATCCAGCCAAAAAGCCTTACTCAAGGTAGGTAAGGGAAACAAATGTTCTTCTAAGTCTTCTAAAGTCCTTCTAAGTCTTCTGATGTTCTTCTAAGTTTTTCTAACAAAGTCTTTATTCTGACTCCAATTGCTGTGATAATGGCTGAGTTTCCCCTCAGACCCCTCTCCCTGGGCCTGTATGGAGCTGGGTACAACCACCGTGGGCAATCTTTGCCAGATAGCAGAACTCACCAGACACTTGGGATCCACGAAAGGTTGTTTATTTGGTGTGGGTTAACAAACGTTGGGGTGGATGGACAAATGTTGGAGGTCAAAAGAAATATTGCTTTCCCAACCCCTGGAGTAGCTCCTCACACATAGGAAGCAGGAACATGAATGGCATGATGGGAGGAACTGACGTCACACATAAGGAAGGGGATGGGAGGGTATACAGACTTAGAAGTAAACAAGTTGTAATGCGACCTTGGTCACTAGGTGGCAGTGTAACAGTGAAAATACATATAACCCATTAACTTAAAAACATGATATACAATATTAACTGCTGGGGCAGCACAGTCTTCTAATGTTCTTCTAAGTCTAACTTCAGTAGACGCATCTGAGAAAATGTGAATTTCTCTCCTCTGACTTTCAGCAAGGGAAGTTGAAGTGTAGCACCTAGGTATGTGGAGTTCCTCTAGGTCCTTTAGAGATTGCTTCCAAGACTCCCATTTTGTTTGTTTATCAGTTGGTCAAGGAGTGTGCCAGTCTTTAACAGTCTCTGATAGCTGTCTTAGTAAAGATTTACCTTGTATGGTGATGGATGCTACAAACCCCAGTGGGTCATACAGGCTGTTCACTACTGACAGGACACCACGCCTTGTAAACGGTTTGTCTGTGGTGGTAACCTGGAAACCAAATGTGTCGTTCAACAAGTCCCATCTTAAGCCAAGGCTTCTTTGAATGGGTGGACTGTCTACTCCCAAATTTAAGTCTTTAAATTCTGTGGCATGATCATCAGTTTGAAAGGCTTTCATTACGGCAGTGCTGTTTGAAGCAATCTTATGGAGTCTCAGGTTGGCCTCAGAGAGCATGCCTTGTGTCCTCTTAAGCAGGTCGATAGCCTCTTCATCTGTTGGTAAAGATTTTAGGCCGTCATCCATGTAGAAGTCTCTTTCTACAAAATGCTGTGCATCTGCACCATACTCATTTTCACCTTCGCGAGCAGTCCTTCTTAGGCCATATGTTGCGACAGCAGGTGATGGACTGTTACCAAAGACATGCACTTTCATGCGATATTCGATCACTTCACTGTTGATGTCATTGTCGTGGTGCCAGAGGAATCTGAGGAAATTTCTGTGATCCTCTTGTACGATAAAACAATGGAACATCTGCTGGATATCAGCTGTGATTGCAACTGGCTCCCTTCTGAACCTCATGAGCACTCCCACTAGGTTGTTAGTTAGGTTGGGACCAGTAAGAAGAACATCATTGAGAGACATACCTTGATACTTGGCACTTGAGTCGAATACCACCCTGATTTGTTTTGGTTTGCGGGGGTGATACACGCCAAAGGAAGGTAGGTACCAACACTCATCATGTTCTTGTAGTGGCGGAGCTGGTTCTGCGTGATCATTTTCAAATATTTTCTTCATAAATGCGACAAAGTGGTCTTTCATTTCAGGCTTGCTCTTAAGAGTTCTCTGTAGTGAAGCAAATCTGGAAATGGCTTGCTCACGATTGTTTGGCAGTTTGGTTCTGGTAGTACGGAATGGTAAGGGTGCAACCCAACTGTTGGAATTGTCTTTGAAGAATTCATTGTCCATTATTCTGATGAACTCTTTATCCTCAATGGAAGGTGCAATTTTGTTGTCATCATTTGTAGTATGAAAAACTGTAATCCCAAAGCTGTCATCACAAGAAGTAGGAGTGACACTGGTTGCTGGGATCATATCCTTAGTATTCTCTTTCACCTCAAAATGATGAGGGCATGGTCTGAAGTGAGTAGTGCGTCCGCTTCTCAATACATGAGTTTTGTAGGAGTCTACTTCAGATGGCCTGTGCATTTTGTCAAGGCACACATCACCCACTATTACCCAGCCTAAGTCAAGTCTTTGTGCATAGGGAGCATCGTGAGGACCATTGCACTGCTGGCGTACCTTATGGACCCTAAGAATGTCTCTACCCAACAAGAGCAGGATTTCAGCATCTTTGTCCATGGCAGGAATTTGGTTGGCCAGGTGCCTTAAGTGGGGTTGGTAGTATGCAGCTTCTGGTGTAGGAATCTCCTCCCTGTTGTTAGGGATTTCATCACATTCAATTAAAGTAGGTAAAAGTAGATGAATGTTACCTTTGATTGAAGAGACGACATACCCGTTAGCCCTTCTGCCCAGAGTCTCTATGCGACCGGCACAGGTATTGAGGGTATATGGTGATGCATCTCCCTTGATGTTGAAAATCTCAAAGAACTGTGGTCTTGCAAGAGATCTGTTGCTTTGGTCATCAAGGATGGCATAAATCCTGATCGCCTTCTCTGGTTGTCCTTCAGGATATACTTGTACTAGGCATACCTTGGCACAGCATTTGGCACTGCAACCTTCCCCGCAGACTTCAGTGCATGAAGTTGAAATCTTTGGTGAAGCTGGAACATGCCCCTGTTCCTCCCCGCCATGAGTTGAGGCAGGGGTTGGAGGCTGCACATTATCAGGAGGAGGAGTTGGATGCATTGCTGCAACATGCTTGTCACTATTGCACTCTGCACACTTAATAACCGTCTTACAGTCTTTTGCAAAATGGTCTGAGGAAGCGCAGCACTTATAGCAGACCCCACACTTCTGGAGAATCTCCTTGCGCTCCTGTAAAGACTTTGCCCTGAACCCACGACATTTTTTAAGTGGGTGTGGTTTCTTGTGAATTGGGCACTGACGATTGGGATCCTCAGTTTTCCCAAAAGAGGAAGATTTGTCAGTGGTCGGAGGAACTTCTGTCTTTCTGACTGACACTGTTCTCCACAACTCTTTGTGTTTAGCAGCTGCATTGTCGTGCTTTGAAAATGATGAAGCAGGAGGGTTAGGCTCACTGAAGCTAAAACTGGGATCATTCTTGGTCCAGGCATAGTCACTGATGAACTTGCAGAAATATGAGAATGGAGGAAAAGATACATTATATTGTTTCTTGTACCTTGAGCCCGTTGTGGCCCATTTCTCTTGCAATCCATAAGGCAGCTTCAATACTACTGGGTTTACACCATGTGCAGTGTCCAAGTAGCTGAGTCCTGACAGGCGAGGATCTGCCTTAGCTAACTCTAGCTCCATCAGAAGGTCACTGATTCTTCCAGCTTGCGATTGTCTTTGTTAGTTATTTTTGGGAAGTTTTGCAGTCTCTTAAACAAGGCATTTTCTATGGCTTCAGAGCTCCCGTAGGTTTGCTCAAGCCTTCCCCAGGCCGCAGCAAGGCCTGCATCTGGGTAGTCAACATGTACAGCTCTAAGTCTCTTTACACGATCAGCAGACTCTGGACCAAGCCACTTAATAAGTAAGTCAAGTTCCTCCTTGGCAGTGAGGTTGAGGTCAGCAATAGCAGCTTTAAAGGTTGATCTCCAGGCTCTGTAACTCTCTGGACAATCATCAAACCTTGAGAGACTGATGTTTATGAGCTCACGACGTATCATATACCTGGCGAAGTCAGATAGGTCTGATCTCTCACTCTTTGGTGCCTGAGTAACTTGTGGAACCCTGGGGTTGTATAAGCTTTCTGGCGTATAAAGGTGAGATGAACCAGGATAGAATGAAGTGGCATGAGCATTCAGCAGTGGTTTAGTCTCTAAGGCCTTTGCTGGCTGTAGCTTACTGCTGCAGTCCACCTGAGTGATGGTAGGAGGCAGTATTTTGTGCTGTGCGACAATGTCTGTGTGGCTGACCTGTTGCTGTGCCGGCATTTGCAGCTCTGCAGGTTGGGCACTGTAAGGAACAGCGGTATTAGAAGTGACAGGTATAGGAGACTGACCTGTACTATGGGTTGCAGGGGTTGTCCCTGGACGTTGCAAGCTTGGTTCTTTGGCATTAGATGCATCCTGGTTTAGTACATATTTACTTGTGCGTTCCACAGGATCTTCAGACTCTGCTGGAATAAGGCAGTCCTGATCATGTACTCCTCCCAGTGCTTGTTAAAGAACCTTTAACCTTGCAATAGCTGAAGCCTTTTCTTTCTCCATTTGAAGAATTTCTAATTCAGCTTCCATTTCTGCCTTTTTACGGGTAGCTTCTGCTTGCTGTCGCGCGGCCTCAGTTGCAGCTTCAGCCTGCTTGCGTGCAGCTTCAGCTTCCTTGCGTGCGGCTTCAGCTGCTGCCTCTGATTGTTGGCGTGCGGCCTCAGCTTGCTTGTGTGCAGCCTCAGCTACTGCCTCTGATTGCTGGCGCGCAGCCTCAGCTTGCATCTCTGCTCTAAGACTTGCCTCTCTTTTAGCAAAGGAAACTTGCACCTTGGCTGCTTCTGCATTGGCGCGGGCCTCTATAAGCTTGTCACTCAGTGCTGATTTCCTAGAGTAAGAGGTTTTAGAAGATCTTGATGTAAGCTTTGATGATGTGGATCTGTGAGACCTGGTCTCTTGTAGGTGTGCAATCCTGAGCTCTGCTTTCTCTTTAGCACTTAGCACCAGAAGGTCTCTCTCTTGATCTAAGGCCTCAGTTTTGCTCAGCTCTGCTAAGGATTCCACTATATTAGTGTCCTTTAAGAAGGAAGTATACTTAGCGGACAGATGCTGATAACGCTCATAGGTGGAAGATAAGCGATTTATACAGTCTCTTAAATCAGCTGCGTCATTATTAGAATGTAAAAGAACTGACATGCAGCGTACAGTTCTATTCCATAGGTCTGATAAACTGCTTGACAACTCATCCCTTGTAGCCTCATAGTTTTCTCTAGACTTTTGAGATGGTTTTATTATACGCTTGGATCTAACACTTTGCTCTGCAGTATGCGTGGGATTTTCTCCCTGGATGTCTGTGAGCTCTGGTTCATGGGGTACTTGCTCAGATTCACCTGCAAATGAATGCACAGAGCCTTGCTGGGACATTTTGCACTTTTGGTGAAAAAAGGTTACTGTCTCTTTAAGAAGCTTATAGCAGTGGTAGGTGTGCAGGACAAACTGCAGTAGTGTTATAGCAGGACCCAGGTAATGTATTTAGACAGTTATACAGGATATACGGCACCTTAATATTCACAGGGTACAGACTGCACTTGTACAATCAGGTGATGCAGGGAGTTGTGAGCTGGCATTAAGCTTGGGTGCAGACTGAATATAAATAGCTGCCTGTGATTTGGGACTTGATGGAACATGCACTCTGACAGCAGGTTATGGAATTTTATTTCTTTTGACTATTCTGACTCCAATTGCTGTGATAATGGCTGAGTTTCCCCTCAGACCCCTCTCCCTGGGCCTGTATGGAGCTGGGCACAACCACCGTGGGCAATCTTTGCCAGATAGCAGAACTCACCAGACACTTGGGATCCACGAAAGGTTGTTTATTTGGTGTGGGTTAACAAACGTTGGGGTGGATGGACAAATGTTGGAGGTCAAAAGAAATATTGCTTTCCCAACCCCTGGAGTAGCTCCTCACACATAGGAAGCAGGAACATGAATGGCATGATGGGAGGAACTGACGTCACACATAAGGAAGGGGATGGGAGGGTATACAGACTTAGAAGTAAACAAGTTGTAATGCGACCTTGGTCACTAGGTGGCAGTGTAACAGTGAAAATACATATAACCCATTAACTTAAAAACATGATATACAATATTAACTGCTGGGGCAGCACAGTCTTCTAATGTTCTTCTAAGTCTAACTTTGTCAAATCATCAATCAAACTACTACTACTAGAAGACTAGTCAAGAATCATGAGATGCCATTGCTGTTGACTCTGAGCAGGAAAAGTAGTATGAACACTCAGAGTACCATTTTTAATTTTCTGTGGCAGCCCTGTTAAGTAATATACACTGCTCAAAAAAATAAAGGGAACACAAAAATAAGACATCCTAGATCTGAATGAATGAAATACGGGTATGGGATCTGTTATCCGGAAACCCTTTATCCAGAAAGCTCCGAATTACGAAAAGCCTGTCTCCCATAGACTCCATTATAATCAATTCATTCAAAATTTTTAAATTGATTTCCTTTTTCTCTGTAATAATAAAACAGTACCTTGTATTTGATCCCAACAAAGATATAATTAAACCTTATTGGATGCAAAAAAATCCTATTGGGTTTATTAAAGTTTTACTGATTTTTTTAGTAGATTTACGGTATGGAGATCCAAAATACGGAAAGCTCCCTTATCCGGAATACCCTTGGTCCCGAGCATTCTGGATAATGGATCCTATACCTGTATTCTTATTAAATACAAAATCACAATAAAATTATCAATGGAAATCAAATTTATCAACCCATGGAAGTCTGGATTTGGAGTCACACTCAAAATTAAAGTAAAAAAAAACACTACAGGCTGATCCAACTTTGATGTAATGTCCTTAAAACAAGTCAAAATGAGTCTCAGTAGTGTGTGTGGCCTCCACGTGCCTGTATGACCTTCCTACAATGCCTGGGCATGCTCCTGATGAGGTCTGGACAGTCTGTGGTGCAACGTAGTATTGGTGGATGGAGCGAGACATAATGTCCTAGATGTGCTCAATTGGATTCAGGTCTGGGGAACAGGCAGGCCGGTCTCACAAGGGGTCTGAGTATCTTATCTTGGTACCTAATGGCAGTCAGGCTACTTCTGGCAAGCACATGGAGTGCTGTGAGGCCCCCCAAAGAAATGCCACCCTACACCATTACTGACCCACTGCCAAACCGGTCATGCTGGAGGATGTTGCAGGCAGAAGAATGTTCTCCACGGCGTCTCCAGACTCTGTCATGTCTGTCACATGCTCAGCGTGAACCTGCTTTCATCTGTGAAGAGCACAGGGCACCAGTGGCGAATATGCCAATCTTGGTGTTCTCTGGCAAATGCCAAACATCCTGCATGGTGTTGGGCTGTAAGCACAACCCCCACCTTTGGACGTCGATCCCTCATACCACCCTCATGGAGTCTGACCATTTGAGCAGACTCATGCACATTTGTGGCCCGCTGGAGGTCATTTTGTAGGGCTCTGGCAGTGCTCCTCCTGTTCCTCCTTGCACAAAGGCGAAGGTAGAGGTCCTGCTACTGGGTTGTTGCCCTCCTACGGCCTCCTCCACATCTCCTGATGTACTGGCCTGTCTCCTGCTACTGCCTACATGCTCTGGACACTACGCTGACAGACACAGCAAACCTTCTTGCCACAGCTTGCATTGATGTGCCATCCTGGATGAGCTGCACTACCTGAGCCATTTGTGTGGGATGTAGACTCTGTCTCATGATACCACTAGAGTGAAAGCACTACCAGCATTCAAAAGTGACCAAAACATCAGCCAGAAAGGATAGGAACTGAAAAGTGGTCTGTGGTCACCACCTGCAGAACCACTCCTTTATTGGGGATGTCTTGCTTATTGCCTATAATTTCAACCTGTTGTCTATTCCATATGTACAACAGCATGAGAAATTGATTGTCAATAAGTGTTGCTACCTAAGTGGACAGAAGTGTGATTGACTTGGAGTTACATTGTGTTGTTTAAGTGTTCCCTTTATTTTTTTGAGCAGTGCATATTACTGGGTTTTTTTTGGGTGCAATGTGTGATGGAGGAGGTGGCGTGGTGGTCTGGTCAGTGATACTGACAGTCTGAGACTGAAATTTTTTAATTTGTCACCTGCAGGTAATAACAGCAAGTGCAGCTAATGGAAAAAATCTCAAAAATCAATCCAGTCTGAAAACATTTCACAGTTAAAGAGGGTGATTCAACTAAAGCAAAATAAAGTATTTCTCTTGTTTTTTCTCTGACAAACTAATAACTGACATTTATGGTAAGGTGATAAAGCAAGTTAGAAATGAGGTTGAGAACAAATGCCTTAGCTTTCGCATGTTACACATGAACATCAGAGTACACTATCCAATCATATATCAGTTTGAAAGCACATTGGACTGATGTTAAATTCAGTCGCAGAAGTGCATTTTTGCAGTGTAAAACTAAGACACACTGTTTTCCACCTACATCAGTTCAAAGTGAACAGCTTTTTACTACAGCTGGTGATGTTTGTTCTCATAGTCACTCTAGACTTTCACCTCAAAATGCTGAATGGCTTCTTTCCAGAAAGCAAATGTCAAGTTTATGACACAGACTACTACTATGTGACTTTGCAAAAGTGACTGCCTCATTTTTTCTGTCTCTTTTTGATGAGTGTTGCTAAGTTTAAGGTAATTACTGTATATTATTAGTTCAAGTTGCCAAGTTGCCACTACCAGGAGGAATTCCACATATTCAAGCTATGCAAAAATGCAATGCAATTAACCCTTTTGACAGTTTCACTGCTTTTACTGTTCTGTGTGCCACTGCTCTCTGAGAGAATGCACATTGCTGTGCCCTATTTGCTTTTTTGTGTTGTTAGTTCAATACAGAATCGTTGTTGTTGTTATTGGGTATGGTTGTGGTACTGCAACAGCTGGGTTTCCCTCACTGAATAAATGATGATGATGATATTGATGTTCACATAAAAATGGCACTAAAGGGCAGATTTATCAAAATGTGGGTTCAAAACTCAATACATAAAAACACACTCATGTTCTATTCATTCCTATGGAATTTTTAGAAGAGTATTGATCAGATTTCTAACTTTCACCCATTGATAAATATGCTTCTAAAAATCACACAGGAATAAAAAGAACATGGGTGATTTTTTTATGTATTAAGCTTCAAACTCACATTTTGATAAATCTGCCCCTAAGTGTCTGTGACTAATACTAGTATAGTATTACTAGTATTTCATTATGCTTGGTGCCTTTATTAGAACAGTCTTCAACTGTTTTTAACTGTCTTTAACTCAGTATGGCATTTACAGTCTGTGTGAATTCTGGACTTTTTCAATTCATTTCAATTCAATATGTCAATTCAATATATCTTGTTCAAATCAATAAAAAAGCAGCAGTAACACATCAAACATCTCTCATTTTTATTTTTTAAAGTATAGCATAATAAAAAATTAAAATCAATTTCAGTTACAGTTAGTCACATACATTCTTATTCTTTTGGCAACTAAAAAGTGTTTACCATATATTACAATAAGTGAACAAGCTGTAGGCAAAGGCTTGCTATCTGTAATACCCTAGCCCTGCTCTACATATGTTTTCAATGTTTCTGTAGCTTTAGTAAATGTTTTACTATCTACTCAATATTACATTACATTAGCATTTATTTATAAAGCGCCAACATATTCCGCAGCGCTGTACAATAAGTGGGTTACATACGTTGGACATACAGAGTAACAATAACAATAATAATAAAACAATCAATAACCGATACAAGAGGTGAAGAGGGCCCTGCCCAAAAGAGCTTACAATCTACAAGGAGAAAGGGTTGAGACACAAGGTATGGGAATGAGCATGACCAGAGTTGTGAGAGGTGTGGCACAGGGTATTGCTAAACTAGATTAGGGTAAGCTTCTCTGAATAAATGTGTTTTTAGAGATCTCTTGAAGGCAGAGAGATTGGGAGAAAGTCTGATAGTTTGTGGGAGCGAATTCCAGAGAAGGAGGGCAGCCCTTGCAAAGTCTTGCGAGCGTGTGAGGAGGGAATGAGAGAGGAGTTGAGGAGCAGGTCAGTAGAGGAGAGTAACAAGCGGGTTGGATGGTACCTAGAGATGAGTTCAGAGATGTAGGGTGGGGCAGAGTTATGAACTGCTTTAAATGTGAGGGTCATTAGTTTGAATTTTATCCTGGATGGTAGGGGAAGCCAGTGCAGGGATTGGCAGAGTGGCACGGCAGAGGAGGAGCGGTTGGAGAGGTGTATGAGCCTGGCAGCAGTATTCATTATGGACTGGAGAGGGGACAGTCTTTGGAGGGGAAGGCCAATTAATAGGGAGTTACAGTAGTCCAGGCGAGATATTATAAGAGAGTGAATAAGAATTTTGGCAGCATCTTGGGTGATAAATGATCAGATTTTGGAGATATTTCTTAGGTGAAAGTGACATGATTTGATGAGTGATTGGATATGAGGAGTGAAGGACAGGGCAGAATCAAGGATAACCCCAAGGCACCGGGCCTGGGAAGATGGGGTGATGGTAGAATTGTTAACTGTTATAGATACCTCGGGAACAATGTGGGCGTTGGATGGGGGAAAGAGAACCAGTTCAGTTTTAGAGAGGTTTCATTTAAGGTAACGTTGGGACATCCAAGTGGAGATAGCGGACAGGCAGGAAGAGACGCAAGTTAGAAGCTCTGGGTTGAGATCAGGAGAGGAAAGATAGATCTGAGTATCGTCAGCATAGAGGTGGTACTGAAAGCCAAAAGAATTGATTAATTTGCCAAGTGAGGAGGTATAGAGAGAAAATAGTAAGGGGCCCAGGACAGAGCCTTGAGGAACCCCAACAGAAAGAGGCAAGGGAGAAGATGATTCACTATTGTAAGAGACACTGAAGGATCGATCTGAGAGATAAGATGAAAACCAGGATAAGGCAGTGTCACGAAGGCCAAGAGAGCGGAGAGTCTGGAGGAGAAGAGAGTGATCCACAGTGTCAAAAGCAGCAGAGTGATCGAGAAGTATTAGTAGCGAGTAGTGTTTTTTGGCTTTAGCCAATAGGAGGTCATTTGTTAGTCGGGTTAGAGCAGTTTCAGTGGAGTGTTGTTGTCTAAAACCAGATTGTAGGGGATCCAGGAGGTTATTGTCGGAGAGGAATAGCGTCAGTCGGTTGTATACTAGGTGCTCAAGCAGTTTGGAGATGAATGGGAGCAGAGAGATAGGTCGGAGGTTAGTAGGATTGGAGGGATCAAGGGAGGGTTTTTTCAGAATAGGGGTTACCAGTGCATGTTTCAGTTGGGAGGGAAAGATTCCAGTAGAGAGCGAGAGATTGAACAGATGAGTTAAGGATTTGATAAGACAGGGGTTGGCATTGCATAGAAGTTTGGTAGGAATGGGATCAAGCGGGCAGGTAGTAAGTTGAGAGGAAGACTTCCTCTTCAGTCACTGGGGGGAAGGAGCCAAGAAGAGACTGGGTAGCATGTAGGGAGGGAGGGGAATGGTTATGGGGATGAAGTTGTGCAATGTCACTTCGGATGGTGTCAATTTTATTTTTAAAGTGCTCGGCAATAACTTGAGCAGTGACTGAAGCAATAGGATTCAATAGGATTTGGCTGAATCCTCCATGCAGGATTTGGGGTTCGACAGAATCCAAAAGTTCTGGATTTGGTGCATCCCAAGATGTGAACAATGTAGAGTCTTAAATGTGTGAACAACCCAGGCCTTACAGGTGTGAACAATGCAGAGTCTTACAAGAGTGAAGTATAGAAGGGGCTTACAGCCTGAATCTGAAGTGTTAATAATAATCTCAGTACTGATACTACAAAGGTAAGCGGTCACAGTGGACAGGTAAGAGGCCACACAAAGGAAGGCTGGAGGCCGATGTGGCCTGCAGGCCGCCAGTGGGACGGCACTGCTTTAACATATTAACCAAATCAGGAATGGAGTTTGCTACATCAAAAGTTAGGGCTGCTAAAATATACACAAGGCCCTGGCAGTATTAGTATCAGGTTAAAGAAAGCACAATTGTTCATATTTACCAAGATAATACAACACATAGCATTAAGACTATGAAAATAAAGTTTTACAATTGTACCTACCTGTCTACTATTGTAACCTGTAAGGAATGGCTTGCCTGAATTGCTTGTGCTTGGTTTATATGTGACCATGGTGGCACCCTGTGCATTGATGGAGACAGTCTCTTGGGAGATAGCTGTACAGCAGGAAATTGTTGCAATGGTGTCTCCAATAAATCCACCTAGAAAAATTATTAATCATAAATTAGTATAGTGCTATTAAAGTGATACTGACACTAAAAAAATCTCTCTTCAAAATATGAACCTAAATAAAAAGTTACCTATAGGTCATATTGATCATTTTCTACTGATAGGGCTGCTTTTGTAAGTAATTGTTGCTTGAAGTTCCTAAACCTGACTGCTTTGCCAACCTGACTGTCCCTTCTCAGCCTGTCAGTTATAGATTCTAATGGTAATGGACTCCTGCTGCACAAATATGGCCACCCCCTCATAGAGGAACATGAACCATTTCAGGTTGGGAAAATAATTCTAAGGCAAAATTATTAATAGCATTTAAAGATAATGTTATGATAGATGTAAATATCATAGCCTCGCCCATTGAAATATCACCAATAAAATAACATTAAGGGTTATTATATAAATCTTTGCATTCTCTCCAATAAATGATAATTTATTGATATGCTTTTTGAATAAGTATTAGCAACTACTGCCCTATATCGGGAGCAAAAGAACCATAATTATAGTAGGACAGAACTCCAATTAAATATAAAAAGTCTTCACGCTAAGAGCAGTAATATTGCAAATTAAGGTATTTTATATGTAACTGCTGACCTTCTTCAGTCCTTTGTAGTTACATTATGAAAGACAGTAGCCATTATCAGTGACACTTGACTAAATTGAACTGAATTGAATTCATTAGAATTAGAATTCTATTTACATTATTGTCATTAGGAAAGCTTTTTTTCATGTGTGCAATCACCCTAAGAACTATTCTACACCTTTTGGATGCCTGTTCATACATTTTTAACAACTCTGATAACAGCATAGTAATATTTAAACTAGAAAGGTGAGTGGTACAGCATCCATTGTTCATCCTGCTGTCAGCAAGCGAGAAAACAATTTAATGCAGAACTGTTTGTTCTAGTCTTTGCAAGGAGAACCTGACATCTTTGCACATCATCCACTATACTGGTGTCAAGATATGTTACAGAGAACCGAGAAGTAATTTTATCTTACCATGTCTCCTCTTAGGGGCCGATTTACTAAAGGTCGATAACATTTATCGCATGCATGTTTGCGTTAAAAAGCATGTGA
Source organism: Xenopus tropicalis (assembly GCF_000004195.4). NCBI lineage: Eukaryota > Metazoa > Chordata > Amphibia > Anura > Pipidae > Xenopus > Xenopus tropicalis. The sequence continues at coordinate 75,930,597 of NC_030682.2, read as the reverse complement.
TAAATAAGTACTGATTCATCAAAGTCATTTTGCATGTGTTAATCCGCATATCGCATGACCAAAAAAAACACATTATCGCAAAGCGTGATTTGTAACGCATTGCATTAATTAGCAAAAAGAAATAGTATAACGCATGATTCACAAACACATATGAAGCATTAAATGCGCAAAATATTGCGTTAATCTGTGCCAATATTAACACCTACTTGGGGTAGGCGGTACTTAAATAAAATTGCGGTTCGTGAGCTTTTGGAAACACAACATGGAGTTTGCAGTGTATTTTTTCAAGTATGTGTTGGCCCTAGAGTGATGCATCCTTTTCAGGGAAATGTTGATTTTCAGAACGATAATTTTCAGAAAGTAATGGTTACATGCGTAATATATCACGCGTTGCGTAATATATTGTTTAAACATGTCATTGCAAGATAAATAACGCCAAGAACATCGCTTCTTAATTATGACTAGAGTCTTTTTAGTGAATTGAGCATTAAGTCGCAAAAAATAAGAAGTGATAACATTTTTAACCCATGCTATAAATAGCACTTGTTTTATCGACCTTTAGTGAATTGGCCCCTTAATTTCTTGTTTATTGATCTTCCATCCGTTGATAAAATTGTCTACTATATGTTTCTGAAACAGTGTGGTATTTTATGGTATGACATGTTATAAACTTAGAGAAAACCTACAGTATATATGCAGACCCACAGGTTGTACACAGCTCTGCACTAACATCACATTTTTGCATATGGCCATCAGTGCAGAAAGTGAGCTAGAAACACAAATTGTCCATTTGCCTTTTAGTTAATACTGAATATATCTTTTGTATGCAACATGATTCATTTAAAATGCTAAATCTGATCATAACTTGGCTAGATGCTATGCATTTGTTGTGTGTTTATATATTGCTCCCCCTTACAAATAAGGTGGAAAATAAAGACGTAGTTGGAGATAGCCATACCTATATATTTAAATTTTAACCAATAAGTATATTTTGAAATTTGTAATGACACATAAGAGGAAATTAATCAACATTTAGATGTAAAAATTCTTGAATGTGTTTTTTTTTTTTAAAAAGGTCTAAAATCTTAAAACATATATGTAGGATGAAGGACTAAAATCTTAAAACATATACTGTATGTATGTAGGTGGAAATGTTGTAGTTTATATACAGGTCCTTTTCAAAAAATTAGCATATTGTGATAAAGTTCATTATTTTCTGTAATGTACTGATAAACATTAGACTTTCATATATTTTAGATTCATTACACACAACTGAAGTAGTTCAAGCCTTTTCTTGTTTTAATATTGATGATTGTGGCATACAGCTCATGAAAACCCAAAATTCCTATCTCAAAAAATTAGCATATTTCATCCGCCCAATAAAAAAAAAGTGTTTTTAATACAAAAAAAGTCAACCTTCAAATAATTATGTTCAGTTATGCACTCAATACTTGGTCGGGAATCCTTTTGCAGAAATGACTGCTTCAATGTGGCGTGGCATGGAGGCAATCAGCCTGTGGCACTGCTCAGGTGTTATGGAGGCCCAGGATGCTTCAATAGCGGCCTTAAGCTCATCCAGAGTGTTGGGTCTTGTGTCTCTCAACTTTCTCTTCACAATATCCCACAGATTCTCTATGGGGTTCAGGTCAGGAGAGTTGGCAGGCCAATTGAGCACAGTAATACCATGGTCAGTAAACCATTTACCAGTGGTTTTGGCACTGTGAGCAGGTGCCAGGTCATGCTGAAAAATGAAATCTTCATCTCCATAAAGCTTTTCAGCAGATGGAAGCATGAAGTGCTCCAAAATCTCCTGATAGCTAGCTGCATTGACCCTGCCCTTGATAAAACACAGTGGACCAACACCAGCAGCTGACATGGTACCCCAGACCATCACTGACTGTGGGTACTTGACACTGGACTTCAGGCATTTTGGCATTTCCCTCTCCCCAGTCTTCCTCCAGACTCTGGCACCTTGATTTCCGAATGACATACTTTGGACCACTGAGCAACAGTCCAGTGCTGCTTCTCTGTAGCCCAGGTCAGGCGCTTCTGCCGCTGTTTCTGGTTCAAAAGTGGCTTGACCTGGGGAATGCAGCACCTGTAGCCCATTTCCTGCACACGCCTGTACACGGTGGCTCTGGATGTTTCTACTCCAGACTCAGTCCACTGCTTCCGCAGGTCCCCCAAGGTCAGGAATCGGTCCTTCTCCACAATCTTCCTCAGGGCCCAGTCACCTCTTCTCGTTGTGCAGCATTTTCTGCCACACTTTTTCCTTCCCACAGACTTCCCACTGAGGTGCCTTGATACAGCACTCTGGGAACAGCCTATTTGTTCAGAAATTTCTTTCTGTGTCTTACCCTCTTGCTTGAGGGTGTCAATGATGGCCTTCTGGACAGCAGTCAGGTCGGCAGTCTTACCCATGATTGCGGTTTTGAGTAATGAACCAGGCTGGGAGTTTTTAAAAGCCTCAGGAATCTTTTGCAGGTTTTTAGAGTTAATTTGTTGATTCAGATGATTAGGTTAATAGCTCATTTAGAGAACCTTTTCATGATATGCTAATTTTTTGAGATAGGAATTTTGGGTTTTCATGAGCTGTATGCCACAATCATCAATATTAAAACAAGAAAAGGCTTGAACTACTTCAGTTGTGTGTAATGAATCTAAAATATATGAAAGTCTAATGTTTATCAGTACATTACAGAAAATAATGAACTTTATCACAATATGCTAATTTTTTGAAAAGGACCTGTATTGCAATTACTGCGCCAGCCTTTAGTTAAAGAAACTCTATAACACTGTAACCCCTTTTTGGCTGTAGAACAGACAATGACCAGCTATAATAACTATAGACCATGGGGTACACAGGACTCAACACATGGGATGGGCTATGTGGAAGGATCAAGGGGGAGGTACAGGTATGGGACCTGTTAGGGTTATGGGCCAATAACACATAGGGGCACATTTACTAATCCACGAATGTCCGAATTCGTTTGTATTTTGCGTGACTTTTTCGTCGCTGTTACGACTTTATCGTATATTTTTTGCGACTTTTTCTACGTCGTCACAAAACATTTGGATTGGTTTTTCCGCCGTTTACTATAGCGCAATACGAAAAAATCGTGACAGCGACGAACTAAGCGCGCAAAATACGATAAAGTTGCGGCGGCGCCAGAAAAGTCGCGACAAATATGAAACAATCGCGACGGCGACGAAAAAAACGCAAAATTTTCGTTTCCAATCCATTTTTTTTCCCATTCGGGATTCGGGGATTAGTAAATGTGCCCCATAACATGCTAAATAGCAAAATAGATATGGGCATCTACCCAGTAACAATGGAAATAAGGAAGGTAGGCTTTAAAGCTACAAGGAATGTTAACCCTATAGGTCCCTACAACACTAGTGATTCAGGCCTTCAAAGTTGAGCACAGGGAATCACTATCTTGGATTTTATTAGGTGTGTCAATGATACTCACATGTTGAGAGGCTAAGCTTAGGGATCATTGCAAATTATCAATAAGAAAGTGAGGCTTATCTTCCATAGAAGCTGATGCTACAGGGCCAGGGCTGATTATTACATTATGCAAATTGCTCTGGTTTCTGAGCTGCCATGTTAACAGAATCTGAATTAATTACTAATCTTCAGAATTTTTAGAAATTCGGCTCACATCCAATGCAAATAATTATTTAAAGACATATGCAAAAAATGTCATTATTATTATTATTTATATAGTGCCAACAGTTTACGTAGCACTTTACAGAATAAAGGGGTACAAAAGACAGAACAGTTAACGTGCACATATAAATGATTCACAAAAATAGGTTACAGTTGCATTTGGATGAGGATTGGAGACACTAAGGGGAGGAACCTGCTCGCAAGAGCTGTTTACTTTATTATGAAAAGAGTGTGTCATTATTACTGGAGAAATTATGGAGGGAAGGTATTTCTCTCCCAGAATGCTCTATGGCAAATTTTTACGTGGCAAATTTCGTCACCCATTTTGTGAAACTATTGCCAGGCAAAACGTGGATATTTGCAGTGAACCCATACCTGGCAAATAATTTCGCCCATCACTATACAATGTCCATATACATGTATATATAACCAGAATATTGAGTCCACAGGCTAAGGAAGAAATGGCCTCATCAAGTACTCTCACCACTACTTCAGCATTGTGTGTTCCTCAATTACTTTATGAGAAATGATTACCTCTTTGCATTATCCATGCTTTCTCCAACACCTGGTGGTCAACAGTGCAGATGGAAGCCCCAGCCAAGCAAGAATCCCCAGTCAAGGGTTAATGTGGGTGATTTAAAAATTTACATTCATCTCATCCAAGCCCATGTGTAGCTAATAGTACATTCATTTGGCAACCACCTAGTAAGAAAATTGTGCATGTGCAAGCATGCAGAATATCCATTTGCTTCTAATGCCCTAGCTGGTAAAATTTACCAGCAATGTACTTGCCGGTAGATATGTAATACCATCTACTTCCTCCCCTGGGAGTATGGTGATTCGTATGAGCTAGGATTAGGATTATCCAATGGCACATACTGCTAGAATAGGAGATATTATAAAAATGTTTATTTAGATAAGGCAGTGCTTTACTTATGGGATTTTTATGCGATATATTTTTATAGAGACCTGCAATGTTCAGGTGTATAGTTTTCTTATTTTAAAGAGCCAAACATGAAGAAAAATACCTAGGGGTAGCCTTGCCTTAAAAGGGTTGTTCACCTTTGTACCGCATTCATAAATCTAACGGTTCATATTAATTGAACAATCGTTGCCATATCTAGTATAAGTAAAAAAATTGCATTAGAATTTTACTGTGTGTGACTTTGAGACCTTACACCAGCACACCTTTCATATTCCACAGTGCAACACTTAACTTACATCAGCACACCTTGCACCAAGTTTCCTTCCACCTGTTTTTGGCACCTGCCTGCGCCACAATGAGTATGATCTCATAGAAAATCGAGGGCTGCATGTCTTTCTTTGTTCTCCTGCATTGAAATGCATGAAGGATCCACCACAGGGGAATGCAGACAAAAAAGCCCAGGCTTTACACCAACACACCTTGCACTTTCCAGGGTGTAATACCTAATTTACACTAGCACACCATGCACCCTCCAGACAAAATCAGTTTTAAAGATTTGCAGTTTGTAGAAGTCTGGCACAACCAGGCCAAGCATAACCCCCTAAAACCCACAACTTAGGATATTTGATGATAGGCCATACTAATTTATATTAACCCTTTAAGTGCCACAGAATGTAGAATCTATGTTCTGTGGAAAAAAGTACCTAACTGCCACAAAACATAGTTTCTACATTCTGCTGCACTTCACTCCCTGCTCTTTTTCCTTCATCCCCTAGGCAACAGGCAGAAACAGGCAATCAGTGGCCCCTGGGGCGCAATCGCCCAGGGGCCCCTAGGTAACTGCACACGTGCACTTTCTGGACTTTGCCAGTGCCACCCATTCACCAGGTTCTTCCTGCAGCGGCCTTTATCACCTGGAATATACTTCTCCTTCAGATGGATCTGCCTGCCTGCTATCCCAGGTTAGTGTAACACACACAAACACACACTTGCAATGCACATTTTGCCAACTGTTCAGACACATATACACACTTACACAATTTTGTGGCTTTTTTATCGCATTGTGGAGTCTTTTTGCCTGAAAAAATGGTTTTATCGCCATTGCGAATAGTGTATTTGCTAACCACAATGTGCAATTCCTTTTGTATGTTATTTCAGTGTTTATATTACATTTTTGGTGATTTTGGTGCATTTTAAGTGATTTTATTGCATTTTTAGCCATGTTATAGTATTTTCAGCATAGGAGTTGTTGGTTTGTTTCTGTCCATTAAACTTCTTTATCTAAGCTTAAAGGAATAATGTTGTGGGAAAACATGTTTTTTTTTTTTTCAAAAAAACATCATTTAATAAAGCTTCTCCAGCAGAATCCTGCATTTAAATCTATTTTTCAAAGAACCAGATTTTTATAAATGTCATGTCAGACCAATTTAATTGCTTTTTATGATGAGGTTAGTAAGAAGTTGGACAGTAGGGGGGGGGGGCAGTTGATGTGATCTATTTGGATTTTGCCAAAGCATTTGATACTGTTCCCCACAAATGACTGCTTTCTAAACAAAGGTCTATTGGTCTTAGTGAAGTCGTTTGCACATGGATAGAAAACTGGCTACAGGATCGGGTACAGAGGGTGGTTGTTAATGGTACATTCTCTACTTGGAGTAATGTTTTTTTTTGTTTTTTCAGCGTTTATTTCGTGGTATCAAGTAAATACTTATACATTGCAGTGGAAGTGTGAAATTCACAATAATCATTTAATCATTTTTTTCATTTATTTTCATTTCTATCGTTATTGTTACATAGTTTGTATCATTCTGCTTAATATTTTTTCTAATGCATATATATATATATATATATATATATATATATATATATATATATATATATATATATATATATATATATATATATATATATATATATATATATATATATATATAGAATTGTGGCCTTGAATTGTTTACCATAATTATAACCACCAAAATAAGGAAAAGAATAAACAATTAACCCATAAGCGTGGGGATCACCTATCCCCTGGTAACATTAAACATAGAAAACTTGAAAATTCGCCCTTTCTCATTTAAGGTGTATCAGTTATGTGTTGGTTTACTTTCTTTTCTCTGTTTTTTATCTTCTCTAGTATCTGCCCTATCTGTATTTTTGGACATGTATACCAGATTGTGTCCATATTACATCTCCAGCATATATCTGTTGTCATTACCTTAAATTTATAAAGTAGAGCTGGTGTCCTATACCATCTAGATAGAAGTTTATAAGAATATTCTTGAAATCTATTACTTATTGAGCATTTTGCAGTTATGCAAAAATATATTCTCCCAATCTTCCTCTGAAAATGTAGTGCCTAATTCTCTTTCCCAAGATTTAGTGTACTGTGGTAGATTTGTATATTTACAGTCTCTTAATATTTTATAGAATAGTGATAAAACATGCTTTTGTTAACTCTTTGCTCGTTTTTTTCTATTTTTAGTAATTGTATAAAATGGTTAACTTGTTTGATTCTCCATTTGTCTCATGGTGCCCAACGTTCTTTATTTTTTTATTGCTTTAGGTGTTGGGTCTGCCCTTGTCGGGATAAAATTTCTCAGAATCTGATTAGGGAGTCCAAAGGCCATGGCGTATTCCCTGTCCAAGCTACCAGGTAAGAATTCTACATTATGGGGCACAATCATTAAAGTACGATTGAATCCTAATACAGCTTAGTTATAGTTTTCGTACTGTGTGTATTTTTTGTGACTTTTTCGTTAATTTGCGCTACCTTTTCGTACATGTGACAATTTGCACAACAATTTTTGTGACTAAATCGTATTTGTCACGCTGAGTATGAAAGTCTCGGATTCATTAAAGGTTTGTTATTGTGACTTTCCTTGGGTCAGGTTGGAGCTGCAGAGTGCCATTGAGTCCTATGGGAGGCTTCAAAAAACATGCACAGAAGGATCAAAGTCAGAAAGGTTTTCCCGCTGTTTACGATCGTTCATATACAAAAATTTTGCGACTTTCGGATCGCCAATACAGTATTATCCTGACTTTTACGTTTTATTCGTAAGCATTTTAGTGACATTTTCGATCATCAGAAATTATTTTATCTAATCCAAGTTTTACCCATTTTGGGACTCAAACTCGTACTTTGATGAATCTGACCCTGTGTGCCAGGGGTATCAGGGATGATGAATAAGGAGCTAGTCAACATAAACAAAAATCTTCAGCACACCACTTACATACACCAGGTGCACCTGAAGAAGGGGTCACCCCCGAAAGCTTGTGCTGTTTGTTCATTTCTGCAAATAAATGATTTAAAGGCATTGCCGACACACTGGAGTGCTTTTTCCCCTTTGCAAAGAATAAGGAGCTAGACCATATTTATCATTCAACTTATGCCACATATCTATACAATTGTGTATCAGAATATGTGATTTTGTTTCAGAAGATAGATTATGCTTTTGATTCCATATTATTGAGCCTAGTGTTCCCTTTAGTCATAGGTTTCCATTGCACTTTAGATGTATGTTTAGTGTATTCTACTATTTTTGCTAGTATACTAGATTGATAATAAATTTCCAGATCCGGCATTCCCAGACCACCCGTCCCTTTTAATTCTATTCCTTCCTTTGTTCCATATGTATGAATCTACTACTGAATTTACTTCTTTAAAATAGGCTTTGTTAATGGGAATTGGTAGAGTATTAAACAGGTAGACTTTTCCCTGTCCAAGTTATTCTCTTCATTGCCCAGGACTTAAGTAGGTTTTTTACTTCCATCAGTAGAGGCGGGTAGTTTTTCCCAAATAATTGTTGTGGATCAGGCGTAATTTTTGTCCCAAGATATGTAATAGCAGTATTTTGCCATTTAAATTTAAAACCACTTTGAATATTTACTAAAAGTGTATTTGGCATCACTATAGGTAGGACTTCAGACCTATCCATATTTATCTTGTAATTTGAGCATAAACCATATTGGGTCAGTTTCTTTAATATGTTAGGCAGAGATATTATTGGATTTGTTATTATCTGTAAAAGATGATCTGCAAAAGCAGCTGCCTTATACTCTTTTCCCCCCTTCTGTAAGACCCTGAATGTCTGGGTTATTACGGATTCCTATCAGGAGGAATTCCATACAGATCACATATAGAAGTGGACACAAAGGGCACCCCTGTCTGGTTCCGTTTCTTATATCAGACAGGAGTGCATTTGTTCTGATTTGTGCCAAAGGAACTGTATATAGTGCCATTATTTTGGATTGGAAGTTTTTAGGGATGCCCATAGCAGTCAACGCTTTTCCTAGGAATGCCCAGTCAATTCGATCAAAAGCCTTCTCTGAATCAGTAGATAATAGCAGAGAAGGCTTTTTGAGTTTATCACTCCATATCATCCAGTTAATAACCTAATTTGTGTTTTCTTTAGCTTCTCTCCCCAATACAAAGCCTACTTGGTCTCTGTGTATAACCTATGGTAGCAGAGATTTTAACCTCTGAGCAAACACTTTTGCATACAGCTTGAGATCTAGATTAAGGAGTGAGATTGGCCTATAATTGTTACATATTGCATGGTCTTTCCCTTGTTTCAGGACAATCAAGATATGGGCTAGAGAATTCTTTGTTAGGGGGAGAATCAATAGATAGGGCATTAAATAAGGTCCCAGGAAAGGGGTTACCTGTGGTTTGCATAACTTGTAGAATTTAGCTGTATAGCCATCTGGGCCTGGAGCTTTGTTTATTTTTAATGATTTAATAGCTTCTTCAATTTCTCCTAGATCTATTGGGTTGTCTAGTAATTTAGCTTTTTCCTTAGGGATAGTTGGGGGGACATTCTTCTCTAGATAATTTGGTGTTGCTTTATCTTTTACTGTTCTATTTTGGTTTTCCGACTGGTGTTATATAGTTTTTCATAATATTTTTTAAAGGCGTCTGCTATTTTTTGTGGGAACATCTAAATATGGCCTTGAGAATCTCTTATTTTATGTATAAAGGATTGTGCTTGCTTGGCTTTCAAGGCTTTCACAAGCATTTTCCCTGATTTATTCCCATGTTCATAATATTGTTGTATCACCCTGGACAATAGATATTTAGTCTGAATATTCATATGAGTATATAACTCTAGTTGGGCTTCAGTCAACAATTTAAGAATGTCCTCGTCCTAGCTTATGGATTTTTTTTATTAAACTGATTGTCTGTTTAGACCTTTCTCTTTTAATTCTTGTTCCATGCTTTATAAAAATCCCTCTTGTTATACATTTGAGGGCTAACGATCTGGTCAAGGGGGAAGTTGAATAATTCTTTAACCCTTCTTTGTAGTCAGAAATAGCTTGTTCTGTATCCTTTATACAGTCCTGATCGTCTGGAAAGGTGTCATTTAGCCTCCGTCTGTAAGCCGTTAAAGGTTTTTTAGTCAAACATATTTGGAGGTGGGTCATAGCATGATCCGACCATAGAATATTATGTATATTGGCTGATTTCACCATGTCTAAGTGGAACTCAGATATAAAAATATATTTTATTCAGACTATACATTCTTTGCAGCAGAGTAGAATGTGTAATCTTTCTCTGAATTCTGCAGATATCTCCATGTATCTACTAACTGGCAATGGCGGATCTTCTTTTTAACCTGCCGAGTATGGTATATAGGTAGGGCCTTTAGAATTATCTATGGTCGGATTTGGGGTCAAGTTTAGATTGCCTCCTAGGATCAACACTACTTCTGCAAATTTTATTTAAGTGTTTGTTAGGATAGCCCGTTTTGATTAGTATTGTGCATTTGTGCATTTGGCTTGGCATAATAAACCTTAAACAATCACATATCTTCCCTCTTCCCCCAGTCTATTGATTTATGCAGACCTATTAATACTCCTTTGACCTTATTATGAGGGGCATTACTAAAAAACCAAGTGGGGTATTCTCTGAATTTCTGAAGGAAAAAATTAGAGCCTTTAAAGTGTGTTTCTTGTAGCATAACGATATGACCTTTGTTTATAGAGATTTCTCTGACAATTTTACTTCTTTTCTCTCGCAGGTTTAACCCGTTCGTATTGAGAGAACAAACATTAATTACATTTGGCGTAATAAAGGTAAGTAAATTCCCATATATACTAATGAGTTAATGCGTTTACCATAAGTTCTTAGTTGGATACTATTAGTCAAATCAGGAAGATAGACCTTTTTTTTAGGGCTTGAACTATATACATCAAAACAATAAAAAAAACATTTGTGTAGCAAGTTATTATTTATACCATTATTCAAACATATGGGGTTATCTAGATTGGGACAAGAGTGTGACCAATATTCGTCAGGATAAACCTGTCGGTACCCCTGGGGGGAGGAGCAGTACCGATTAATAGAAAGTCATAGGTGTTGCAACTCTGAACTTTTTCCTTTTTCAAAATTAGTTTGTATAACATTTGCCAGTAACCAAACATTTTCATACTTATCAATGGGTATGCTGCTTAGTTTCCTGTTTGTGTTTATAAATCAAGTATTACTAGAATTGTTCAGGAGTTTGTCTAAGTTTTTTCCTTTTGTTTTTAGGTGTAGCAACCAGTGACCATGAGTCTTTCTTTGGGAGTTTGCAGTGATTGGTAGTATCTTCTCCATTCCTCTACATCAGGTTCCTCTATTCCACAGGCTCTACAGAATGTCAGAATGTCATTTGGATTAGTTAAGGCATGTTGTTTACCATTTTTTCCGAACGGAAATGTCCAACTAAACATGAGGTTTTTTCTCTTTAAGTAGTTGTAGGATAGGTTAGACCATGTGTCTTTGCTGTAGTGTTTGCCATGAAAGATCTTGTAAAATAATAGTATTTGCATCCGCAAATTTAATGGTCTGTTGTTTCCTTGCTTTGGCCAATATCTCTTCTTTTACTTTGAAGTGGGCCAAGTGGCATATAGTGTCCCTGGGATTGCCTGTTTGAAGACTTTTAGGCTTGAGGGCCCTATGTACTTGTTCCAGTTCTATTGTGTCGGTGGAGGGTAGGTTTAGTATTTGTTAAAAAAGTTCTATTATGGTGTCATGCAGGTTAGATTTTGTATTGTAGAGGTTATTCTGTCTCCCTCTGTTATCTATGTCATTAAGTCTGTGTTGCAGGGTATTTATTGTCTTAACATGATAAGCATTTGCTTGTGTCAGTGCTTCTATTACAGTATCTGTCGAGTCGCCTCTACTTGCAATGTACGTAATTCACTTGTTTAATGAAGCAATTTCTGCCTTAATACCCGCAACTTCTTCCTTTACTGTACTTTGGATTTGGGTCATCATATCAAGCATGTCAGATTTAGTCAGGAGTGACTTTAAGTATTTGAAAGTGGGTAAATCTGAACTTACAGACTCATTGTCTGATTCCATTGCAGAGCCTTTGGCCCCTTGTGACGCCTGTTCCTTTTCTGCCAACGTGAAAAACTGCTTCAAAAGACATTGTAATTCTGAAGGTTTGTGTTTCCTACCCTCCTCTCCACTTTGTTCTCTTGATTTGTTATGCTTTCCCATTAGTTTTTGAGGTTCTGGGTCCAGTTCAGAGTTTTCAGTTTAGCCCTGCTTCCATCTCATTCGGCAGTTTGCTCCACCCCCTACTTGGAGTTAAGGTTATCAATGGGGTCCCTCAAAGTTCTGTACTGGGTCTACATTTGTTTAATTCATAAATGGCTTAGGGGAGGGCATTATAAGTAATGTATCTGTGTTTGCAGATGACATAAAACTCTGCAGAACAGTTAATTCTATCCAGTATGTGGCATCTATGGAGCAGGATCTTGACAAACTGGCAATCTGGACAGCTAAGTGGCAGATGAGATTTAATGTGGAAAATGTAAGGTCATGCACCTGGGATGTAAAAATATGCAAGCCACTTATACACTTAATGGGACTACACTAGGCAAATCCATAATGGAGAAGGACCTTGGAGTCCTTGTAGATTATAAACTTGGCTGTAGCAAGCAATGCCAGAGAGCAGCTGCAAGGGCAAACAGGGTTTTGAGCTGTATTAAAAGGGGCATAGAGTGTAGAGTGTATAGAGTTATTCTTCCCCTTTACAGAGCGCTGGTAAGGCCCCATCTAGAATATGCTGTTCAGTTTTGGTCTCCAGTGCTCAAACGGGACATTATTGAATTAGAGAGGGTCCAGAGAAGGGCAACTAAGCTGGTAAAGGGTATGGAAAGTCTCAGTTATGAAGAAATATTAAGAGCAAAATACAAAAAAGGAAGTCACTCACGATTCAGTAGGTGCAAAAAACTGCCTCCATGGGTTTATTGGAGTAATCAGTGAGAAGGATACAGACATTTTCGGGAACCTTTCGTTCCCTTTTTTCAATGTAGCATTCCCTCTCTATCTCCAATACTCCAATAAACCTGCATGGAGGCAGTTTTTTGCACATACTGAATCATGAGTGACTTCCTTTTTTGTATTTTGCACTTAATATGTCTATAGCCGGAAGCCACAGCTTTTAGGAATACGCACTCCAAGTTAACTTTACTATAGACTCTATTTTGGATAGCACATTAACTGCATTATCAGTTATGAAGAAAGACTGGCCAAGTTGGGGTTGCTTACACGGGAGAAGAGGCGCTTAAAAAGTGACATGATAACTATGTATAAATATATAAGGGGATCATGTAATAACCTCTCTAATACCTTATTTACCAGTAGGTCTTTCCAACGGACACAAGGGAACCCACTCCGTTTAGAAGAAGGGAGGTTCCATTTAAATATTCTAAAAGGATTTTTTACTGTGAGAGCTGTGAAGTTGTGGAATTCCCTCCCTGAACTAGTTGTACTGGCTGATACTTTAGATAGCTTTAACAAGGGGCTGAATGGCTTTTTAGCAAGTGAGGGAATACAGGGTTATGGGAGATAGCTCTTAGTACAAGTTGATCCAATGGCTGGTCCGATTGCCATCTTGGAGTCAGGAAGGAATTTTTTCCCCTCTGCGGCAAATTAGAGAGGCTTCAGATGGGGTTTTTTGCCTTCCTTTGGATCAACTAGAAGTTAGGCAGGTTATATATAGGCATTATGGTTGAACATGATGCACGTATGTCTTTTTTCAACCTAACTTACTATGTTACTATGTTAGTCTGCCTTGTGACTCCTCCAGTTACATGGGAGTAGGAGAAACAATAGGTTACCTGAAACCAGTTCTAATACGTTGTGCTGGCTCTTTCTGAAAGCTCAGAATCAGGCACTATGCACTGACATGGCTGCCTACACACCAATAATACAACTAAAAAAAATAAATTTGTTGGTTCAAGAATAACATTTTAAATGAATGAATTATTTGCAATGTAAACAGTGTAATTTAGAAATAAAAAGTACACCATAAAAATCATGACAGTATCCCTTTAAATATTCAAACTGTGATTCTGACTACTTATAACATTGATGTTTGTGGTTTTATTGGATTTAGTGATTTTATTGCATTTTGCATTGTTCTTTACTTGTTTGTCTGCTATGTATGTATTTGGGTGCCTCTGTACACCAAACAGATTGGTAAATATACACATATTAGGCATCAAACTGTTTAGTAGATCCTGGCATTCTTATTTAGGATGTTTCATGTTTAAATGTTACAAAATGCGGGGCATATAATGGGGTAAAATGGATGATTTTCAGAAATTTCATAACAAAAACTGTAGTACCATGTTAGCCAGTGTCAAAAATACTTTAAAAAACACAAATACAGGAGTATTGTAGAAATGATACCCATATTGGCTAACAATAAAAATACAATGCAAGCTTTCGGAGCGCTAAGGAATTTCATAAAACCAACTGCGTTTAGCATAGCTTTGCTGTTTGGTAGTTTGCGACGAAAGATGTATTTACCCATTTTGGTTTAATCAGAATGTGTAGTTTCTGTACTGGGGGTCTTATGGCACATAGTACACTTCCGGGTCTTTTATTGCAGCAGCTAGAGTAGGGTTGTCACCTGTCCGGTTTTGACCCGGACAGGCAGGTTTAGGAAGGGCTGTCAGGGTCAAAACCTCCTGCCTGATAACCCAAATGAAAAAAACCGGGCAAGGACTCAGTAACATTGATGCGGTGATCAGTCCTGCTGTTTTTTTGACTCTTGTCTGTGTCTGACTTAAGAATCTCCGCTGCCTGCCACTGACCATTTGCCTGAATTTGACCTTGTCTTCGCCTGATCCCTTTTGTACCACATTTTTCAGAATAACCTTGTGTAGGATCCCTGTCAACTCCACAACAGAAAGTCCAGGGCACCAAAAGGGCGTTGGTGAATACCAGGGTTGGCAGGGCTCTCCAGCTACACCTAAGAGGTTACTCCTGGAAGTTTATGGGTTTCTCAACATTACAGTCCAAAACAGAATTCTTAGGAGTGACTGCAAATGAGAAAATTCTACAGTGGTTCTCATCCACAGTTAAAGGAGAAGGAAAGGCTAATATAGTTTTAATCTCAAGCTGCAGGCATACCTTCAGTTCTCTCAATAGTGCCCTTAAGTCTCCATATTTCTCCTGTTCAGATGATCAGAAGCCTCATAGGAAAAAAAAACGCTGAGCTCTGTAAAGAAAATGCCCATAATGCCATGCTCCTCTACCAAGACCGGTGTACATACCCAGATAGTAAGACTATGAGGAAGC
This sequence comes from Xenopus tropicalis, assembly GCF_000004195.4. Classification (NCBI taxonomy): domain Eukaryota; kingdom Metazoa; phylum Chordata; class Amphibia; order Anura; family Pipidae; genus Xenopus; species Xenopus tropicalis. The sequence goes on along the minus strand of NC_030682.2, from coordinate 75,915,417 downwards.
TTCCTGCTAATTGGCCCAGATCACACATTCCTAAGGGGGGGAGGAAGTTCTTAGCATTCTTGAGGGAGGGGGAGCAGGAGAGGGGAGAGAGGAGAGAGCTGCCCAGACTCATATAGAGACAAGAAATCCTGTTTCTTTTGACCGAGAACTCAGTGCAGCATTTCTGTGAGTGCTTATGACTGTATTTACATAGACCTTTCTGATAAAGCTTACTTACCTTTCCTTCTCCTTTATGTGCACAGCAGGAAGATGTGTGGCAGAACTAACTTGGCGAACTGATCGACCATACTTAGCAAACTACTTTACTGTGGCTAAAAGCAGATTTGATCATTTGATGAGAAGGCTTTCCACACATTTCCCTCTCTATTACAGGTACAGCAGTAAAAACAATAAAACTTTCTTTGTGACTAAAACGCTAAAAGATTTTTAGCGTTCTAATTTGGTGCAAAATGTGCAAATATATTAAGTGAATCGAACAATCAAAAGTGCTTATATATCAGCCCAATGCAGTGTATCACACCCACACGATGTGTCCAAAGTAAATGCTCACCAGATTTAATTAAAATAAGAGCATGTAGAGAAGTCAATTCGGCTATTGATTGCAGTGCATCCTTAGTCCTCAGAGTATATGGAATGAAGAGGAATCGAAAATAGTATAAAATCGTTTAATATGTAAAATAAAGCCCCTGCACAATGCAGGCTACTTACAGTGTGAAGCAGTTTCGCGTGCTCACGGCACGCTTCCTCAGGAGCAAATGAGCCCACCATCAATCCCCCCTGGCTATTTATACCCTTCCCACTTTTTTTTTTTTTTTTTTTTTAAACTTTACGGAAACATACATAGTAATTTCACACAGTGGGGATTGATTAAAATCAGCGGAATAATAAAATAAAATAACACATACATATAAATATAAGAGGACAATAAATGCCTATCTTTACCCGCCAACAGCAAGATATAATAAAATAAAGCATACCCATAGATATAAGAGGACAATAAGTGTCAATATGCCTATCTTTACAAAATACGTGTATATCAAGATTTGTTAGTCAAATATTTATAATGATAACCTATGGTGCCGGCGACCCGAGACCATCTCAGCAATATCAAAAATATATCACTTATTATAAAAATACAAAAAGAGAAAATATCATGCCGTATACATTGCTCGATTTGTCCTCATATCAATTAAAATGGGTCAATTTAAGACTAATCATAATCTATCTAACTTAAAAACCAACAGTGAAACTAAGTCCTTAACTAGACTAATAAGGGAAGCCTAAGATCAGAAAGCAGCCAAATCTATATCTACATTAAGCCCCAATGGATGCAACGTGTTGAGTTTAAAAATCCAGAAGGTTTCTCTTTGTCTAAGTTTAATAAAACGGTCACCCCCTCTAATACTAGATGTTATTTGTTCAAGGCCAACGAAGATCATACCTTTTGGGTCACTATTATGCGCATGCTTAAAATGTCTAGGGACCCCATGATTAGTTTTTCCAGCCCTGATGTTCCGTACATGTTCAGAAATTCTGGTCCCTACCGATCTAATAGTCCTACCAACATAAAACTTGTTACAGGGACAGACTAATAAGTATACAACATATATAGAGCGGCAATTAATAAAGTCTTTTGTTTTTGGTATGCCCTCTATATTAAGTTTTTTTGGTGCAACAAATGAGCATGTTCCACAACGTTTTTTGCCGCATCTGTACGTACCACTGAGACCGAATGGATTAAGATGTTTTTTATGCTCATGTCGGCCCCGGACCCTTGAGGGTGCTAGTATATTATTCAGAGTTTGAGACTTTTTAAAGTGGACCTGTGGCCTCGGACCACAAGACCCCCTAAGAATGGGGTCCGCTAAAATAATGTTCCAGTGTCGTTGAATGATGTTCCTAATACTATATGCTGCCGAATTATATTTGGTATAAAAGTTATATTCATACGGGGTGTGGCTGGAACTTGTCTGACTTTGTAGACCATTTTTTGCAAGATTTAGTTGTTAGGCAGAAATCCTATATACGTGACACTAGGGACTTACTCAACAAAATTAGCAATATAGAATGGAGAGATACATATTGTTGGATCACCTGTGATGTGACTTCCCTATACACCAACATCCTTCACAAAAGAGGTATCGATTCGATACAACAAAAATTACGTATGGAGAGTGATCTACCACCAGCATTCCAAACTTTTTTATTGGACAGTATTTCTTTCATATTGACTCATAATTATTTTGTTTTTGATGATAGGTTTTACTTGCAAAAACAAGGCACCGCCATGGGTAGCAAATTTGCTCCAGCATATGCTAACCTATACATGGCGGTGTGGGAGGATGATTTTATTTGGGGCTCGCCCATCTTTAGGGATCATATTATACTGTACACCAGGTTCATAGATGATCTCCTTTTTATTTGGAATGGCCCCTTGGACCTTATAGATACTTTCATTACACACATCAATTCTAATGTATTTAATCTCAGTTTTACTGTGGAGATTAATCCCACGTTTACAAATTTTTTAGATCTTACCCTTTTTAGAGACGGTACCACGATTCAAACGATGTTATATCGTAAACCAACAGACCGTAATGGGCTTTTGCATGCATCTAGCAGTCACCATGTTCAAGTTATTAAAAATATCCCAAAAGGTCAGTTTTTAAGGGCCAAAAGAAACTGCTCTAGGTTAGTTGATTTTACACGTGAATGCACCACCTTAGAGAACAGGTTTATAGAGAAAGGCTACAAGAGGTCTTGGCTAAAGGAGGCCAGAGTTTCAGCAACCAATACTGATAGGAATCAACTTATGCACAATAATAAAAAATCTTCCAGCCACACCCCGTATGAATATAACTTTTATACCAAATATAATTCGGCAGCATATAGTATTAGGAACATCATTCAACGACACTGGAACATTATTTTAGCGGACCCCATTCTTAGGGGGTCTTGTGGTCCGAGGCCACAGGTCCACTTTAAAAAGTCTCAAACTCTGAATAATATACTAGCACCCTCAAGGGTCCGGGGCCGACATGAGCATAAAAAACATCTTAATCCATTCGGTCTCAGTGGTACGTACAGATGCGGCAAAAAACGTTGTGGAACATGCTCATTTGTTGCACCAAAAAAACTTAATATAGAGGGCATACCAAAAACAAAAGACTTTATTAATTGCCGCTCTATATATGTTGTATACTTATTAGTCTGTCCCTGTAACAAGTTTTATGTTGGTAGGACTATTAGATCGGTAGGGACCAGAATTTCTGAACATGTACGGAACATCAGGGCTGAAAAAACTAATCATGGGGTCCCTAGACATTTTAAGCATGCGCATAATAGTGACCCAAAAGGTATGATCTTCGTTGGCCTTGAACAAATAACATCTAGTATTAGAGGGGGCGACCGTTTTTTTAAACTTAGACAAAGAGAAACCTTCTGGATTTTTAAACTCAACACGTTGCATCCATTGGGGCTTAATGTAGATATAGATTTGGCTGCTTTCTGATCTTAGGCTTCCCTTATTAGTCTAGTTAAGGACTTAGTTTCACTGTTGGTTTTTAAGTTAGATAGATTATGATTAGTCTTAAATTGACCCATTTTAATTGATATGAGGACAAATCGAGCAATGTATACGGCATGATATTTTCTCTTTTTGTATTTTTATAATAAGTGATATATTTTTGATATTGCTGAGATGGTCTCGGGTCGCCGGCACCATAGGTTATCATTATAAATATTTGACTAACAAATCTTGATATACACGTATTTTGTAAAGATAGGCATATTGACACTTATTGTCCTCTTATATCTATGGGTATGCTTTATTTTATTATATCTTGCTGTTGGCGGGTAAAGATAGGCATTTATTGTCCTCTTATATTTATATGTATGTGTTATTTTATTTTATTATTCCGCTGATTTTAATCAATCCCCACTGTGTGAAATTACTATGTATGTTTCCGTAAAGTTTAAAAAAAAAAAAAAAAAAAAAAGTGGGAAGGGTATAAATAGCCAGGGGGGATTGATGGTGGGCTCATTTGCTCCTGAGGAAGCGTGCCGTGAGCACGCGAAATGCGTTGGGCTTTTTGTTGTGTCTGATATACTGCTTCACACTGTAAGTAGCCTGCATTGTGCAGGGGCTTTATTTTACATATTAAACGATTTTATACTATTTTCGATTCCTCTTCATTCCATATACTCTGAGGACTAAGGATGCACTGCAATCAATAGCCGAATTGACTTCTCTATATGCTCTTATTTTAATTAAATCTGGTGAGCATTTACTTTGGACACATCGTGTGGGTGTGATACACTGCATTGGGCTGATATATAAGCACTTTTGATTGTTCGATTCACTTAATATATTTGCACATTTTGCACCAAATTAGAACGCTAAAAATCTTTTAGCGTTTTAGTCACAAAGAAAGTTTTGTACGTATTGCACTAGTTTTGCTTTTGTTTTTCTCTAATTCCATGCGTTTCCATCAACACGATTACACACATCTGAGACCCATCTAAAAAGGGAGGGTTGTTCTTATGAGGAGGCAGCACACGATCACACAGTTTCTACTATACTGAAGATTTGGTTTCAAAGAACTCCACCAAGAAGCGCTGAGTATTTGGGGGACCACCCTATTAACTGTTACACTGATCCTTAAACAATAAGATTGAGTATTACTTACAAAAGCTTTCTTACAAATCAGCATTGTGAAAAAAGACAGAGATTCTATTAGATTCTGTTGTACTTAAGATATTCCAAGGCCAAACCAGGAGCCATCTGTGTTTTGAGGATGGCATGAGTGCAACTTAGGGCAGCACCAAGCCCATTTCTCCCGATATATGACCTTGTATCTAAAGCAGACACTGTTGATGATGCCTGTGCCATATCCACAGAAGGAAGGGAGATTATGCTTGCTGCCGGTATGGTTCTATGTAAATGGGTTACTGTAAGGTTCTCTCCCTAACCACTACACCAGTAAGTGCTCATCTTCCTTATTATTTCATATTCTTTCCTCTTGTTGTTTAACTTGTTTATGTTTTGTCTCTCCTGCAGCCCTATTGCTTGGTTGGCTGACCCTGCCCTATATAAGCCCAGCCCTCCTCTCACCCCTTACCTGAGTATTAATTAACTTGGAGCACTGTGGCATTGTGCCTAGCTCCTAGTTCCCTGTTCTGGCTCCTATTCCTACTGATTCTGCTCTAGCCCTGTCCTTGTTAAGTCCTGTTCTCACTCCAGTCCTGTTCCTGTTCTTGCTCCAGTCTTGTTTCTGTTCTCGTTCCAGTCTTGTTTCTGTTCTCGTTCCAGTCTTGTTTCTGTTCTCGTTCCAGTCTTGTTTCTGTTCTCGTTCCAGTCTTGTTTCTGTTCTCGTTCCAGTCTTGTTTCTTTTCTCGTTCCAGTCTTGTTTCTGTTCTCGCTTCAGTCCTGTTTCTGTTCTCGCTCCAGCCTTCCCCCATTATGTCCTGTTGCTGTTTTTGCTTGAACCTATGCCTGCTCCATCCTGTTCCTGTTCTTGCTCCAGCCTTTGCCCGCTTCAGCCTGTTCCTGTTCTCGCTCCAGCCTTCGCCCTCTCCATCCTGTTCCTGTTCTCACTTCAGTCTCCACCCGCTCCGTCCTGCCCTTGTCCCTCTGCATCAGTTCTTGCCTGAAGACTTCCCTTTTCCCTCTCCTCTTTAGTACCCCCTACCTTTCCCTTACAGTTACAAATTCAAGTGAGAGTTCAAATGGCTTGAGAATAAAATAGTACCACAGAGACCTTATCCGCACACCCTAGCACTCCAAAGTTATATGCCTGGTGCACACTGCTGGGGGGATCGGCACCCTCCAAAAACACTTAAGCAACAAAAAGCAAATGGCACTCAGGGCTGCAAACAAGGGCAAAAACCCTTTCAAAAGTTTATTGCGGAGGTGCAACGTTTCGGGGCAAAGTGACCCCTTTATCAAGCATGCTTTCTACTATGATGGACCAAGTGAGCTACTGTAAAGTACTTGCCCACAAATGGAGAACATAAACTGATGACTTTGTATTTAACTTACAAGCACTTTAAGCATTCTTAAAGGAACAGAGAAATACAAAGAGGTGTGTTCTGATGATATCAGCACACATTTTTGACCCTATTGGATTATTCACCATTCACATTTGGGGAAGGGATCCTGTTTCAGGAATTATGATAACGTGACATTTGCTGGGATAACGAACTATCACCAGATTTAACAAGTAAGTGGTGGTGTTTAGAAATGCCACAGTTGTAGACTTTATTAATTCCCAGACAATACTGTCATTGGCCTTCAGATTCAATTGTCAATACGCATGTTTTTCTGTGATGCCAGTGAATCTGCTTATGGAGCTTTTGCTTACTTGCAGTATATCAGGGAAGATATTGTATCCCAGGGTGGGTAAATGCAGCCCCGGATTTGTTATCGGTGCCCAGAGGCTGCCAAAATCCACATTCCTGTTATCCTGAGTTTCCACTGCAGGCATCATGGAGGCTGATCGGTAATCCCAAATACAGATCCAGTGTACACACTGGCAACTCACTACAGGGCTAAAGCCCTAACTATCCTACAGGGAAAACTACCATAGCAATAGCTCAGGCCTGCTGCAATAGTTCCATTCACTACGATGGCTGAATGGGAAGGGTTAACTAACTTGCTTTCTTGCTTCAAAGTCACCTTTAAAGAAAGTAATTCTACCACTGTTCTTCTACTCTATTTGGCTTACTAACAGGCTGGTGGCTGACTGAATCAACTGCTTTTTCAATTCATCAAAAAAAAGGGATAAGTATTTTTTATTAACTTTATTCAGAATCATTGTGTTTTTTAACTGTTGGGTTTAATTTTTTCAAAAGTATTTGCTCTTTTTGGTGCCAATTTACAAAGTTTGGTTAACTATAAGGCTTACAGCAGGTTTGCCAGAGTTACATTCCTTTGTAATTACCCTCAGTTTGAGGTGGGTGGGGTTTGATTAGTTCACCTTAACAGACTGTATAAATAGAACAACTGGCACTCCAGTGGAGCTTGCTCTGGTGGTAGGTGCTCTATAAGTCATTGCTCTTTAAGTGGGGGCTCTGTAAGTGGAGTTATAATCACAGGAGTTAGTGGGTGCTCTGTAAGTGGAGTTATAATCACAGGAGTTAGTGGGTGCTCTGTAAGTGGAGTTATAATCACAGGAGTTAGTGGGGGCTCTGTAAGTGGAGTTATAATCACAGGAGTTAGTGGGTGCTCTGTAAGTGGAGTTATAATCACAGGAGTTAGTGGGTGCTCTGTAAGTGGAGTTATAATCACAGGAGTTACAAACTAAAGGAGTTAAAACAAGGTAAAAAAAAAATGTTTGTATTTATTTTAAAGCCTTTTCACCAATTTTTGTTTAACTGTTTCTGTAACTGGGAGAATGAGTGGCAGCAACATTGAAGGTATGACACAGTGCACAGCCTGCCGCATGTATGCAGTTGTGGAACAACAGTTCCAAAGTGCATACCTCTGTTGTGGATGTGAGCGAGTTGCCACTTTAGAGGCTCGCGTTAGAGCTCTAGAGGAACAAGTTGCAACACTGCGTTCCATTGACGATCTTGAAAGAAGTCTCTTGCTAACTGAACAAGAACTAGCGGGGTCAGATAGTATGGGGGGAGGGGAGCAAGGAAAGGATGATAGGGCAGTAAGCTGGGTGACAGTTAGAAAATCGAGTGTGGGGAAAAGGAAAAGGGAGGCTGCTCCAGGGTTTGCGCATCCCAACAGATTTGCCAGATTGTGTGAAGAAGATGGGAGTGTGAACTCTGGACTGGCGGTTCTAGATGAGGCTGATCTCTCTAACAGCCGGGAGACCAGTTTCTCTAGTAGTGGTGGGGAGGAGAGCAGAGCTAGGCCTAAACAGATGGTGGTTATAGGGGATTCGATCATTAGGAAAGTGGACAGGGTAATCTGTCAAGCGGATCGCTTCAACCGGACAGTTTGCTGTCTTCCTGGTGCCAGGGTTCGGCAAGTGGTTGATCGGGTCGACACATTATTGGGAGGGGCTGGGCATGACCCGGCTGTCTTGGTACATATCGGTACTAACGACAAAATGAACGGTAGGTGGGGGACCTTAAAGAGTGAGTTCAGGGATCTAGGCTCTAAGATTAAGGAAAGGTCCTCCAATGTCATTTTTTCGGAAATTTTGCCGGTGCCGCGTGCTAGTTTAGGGAGACAGCGGGAGCTTAGGGAGCTAAATGCGTGGCTAAAGTCTTGGTGTATGAAGGAAGGGTTTGGGTTCCTAGAGCACTGGGCTGACTTTTCTTTGGGGTACAATCTATACAGCCCTGACGGATTGCACCTCAATGGAAGGGGGTCTACTCTGCTAGGGGAGAGAATGGTTAAGAGGCTGGAGGAGTGTTTAAACTAGACAAGGGGGGGGGTTGGTAAGCTAGATTCTTATGTGAGAGCTAGTGTAGATGGGGCAGTGGGACCAGTAAAGGGTTGTGGGGGAGGAGTGAGGGGGGCATATAGTTTATCAGATAAGGAGCTTCCATTGTTACAAGGGAAACAGACTAATTTTCACCTTAGCTCTAACTGTCCTTTAGCTAATGTAAGCATCAGAGGAAGAAGTAGTAATCTCCGCTGCATGCTGGCTAATGCGCGTAGCTTGTCGGGTAAATTAGGGGAGCTGCAGGCTATTGCATGTATTGAAAATTATGATTTAATTGGTATCACTGAGACCTAGTGGGATGAAAAATGCGACTGGGCTGTGAATTTAAATGGGTATACGCTTTTTAGGAGGGACAGAGTGATTAAAAAGGGTGGAGGGGTTTGTCTTTATGTAAAGTCAGATTTAAAGCCATGTAATAAAGACATTACCAATGAAAACGTTGAATCTCTTTGGGTAGAAATTTCAGTAGGGCTGAAGGTCACAAAGAAAATGATCATTGGTGTATGCTATAAACCACCCCGTATAGATGAGGGGGATGAGTCCCAGCTACTTTTGCAAATGGAGGAGGCTTCAAAATTGGGTCAAGTTGTTATTATGGGGGACTTTAATTATCCGGACATTGACTGGAGTAATGGGGTGGCTAAGTCAGAAAAAGCTAGTAGGTTTGTAAACATGCTAAATGACAACTTTTTATTTCAGGTGGTTCAATAACCTACTAGGAATGATTCTATTTTGGACCTGGTAATATCTAATAATACTGAACTTATCTCTAACATTTGTGTGGGTGAGCATTTGGGGAACAGTGATCACAATATGGTCTCCTTTGAGATAATGCTACAGAGACAGCTCTATAAGGGAGTAACTAAAACGCTCAATTTTAGACGTGCAGACTTTGCCAGTATAAGGGCATCTCTGCAATTTGTCAACTGGAAAGGGCTTTTCATGGGGTTAGACACAGAAGGAAAATGGAACATCTTTAAAACATGCTTTGCAGGTATACACAACAGTATATTCCCCTTGTTAGCAAGGAGAGGCATCGCAAAGCAAAACCTTTATGGCTGAATAAAAGAGTTAGGGTCGAGGTTGGTAATAAAAAACGTGCTTTTAAAGCATTCAAGTTAGCTGGGACCGCGGAAACTTTCATCAGGTACAAGGAAGCAAATAAAGCATGCAAAAAAGCTATCAGGCAAGCTAAAATAGAGATGGAAAGGGATATTGCAGCTAGGAGTAAAAAGAATCCAAAATTATTTTTTAATTATGTGAATAGTAAAAAAATGAAGCAAGAAGGGGTGGGAACTTTATTATCACGGGGGGGTACGTTGGTTGATGAGAACGGGGAAAAAGCAGAAATTTTTAACTCTTATTTTTCATCTGTCTATACATCTGAGGAGCCACCTAATGAAGGCTTCCCTTTTAATATACCCAGTGCTAGTAATTTAGCTACTGACGCATGGGTCACTCAGGAGGAAATTCAAAAGAGACTTGAACATGTAAAGGTAAATAAAGGTCCGGGACCAGATGGGATTCATCCCAGGGTATTAAATGAGCTGAGCGCTGTGATTGCCAAGCCTCTTCACATAATTTTTCAGGATTCGTTGAGGTTTGGCATGGTGCCGAGAGACTGGCGAATTGCTAATGTGGTGCCATTATTTAAAAAGGGATCTCGTTCTCAGCCTGAAAACTATAGGCCTGTTAGTCTGACATCAGTAGTAGGAAAGCTTCTGGAAGGGGTAATAAGGGATAGGATAGTTGAATACATTGCAGTTCACAATACTATTAGTTTGTGCCAGCATGGTTTTATGCGAAACAGATCTTGCCAGACTAATTTAGTTGCCTTTTATGAGGAGGTGAGCAGGAACCTTGTTTATTAATGACTTGTTTATTAATGACCTGGAGGTGGGCATAGAGAGTACTGTTTCTATTTTTGCTGATGACACTAAATTGTGCAAAACTATAAGTTCCATGCAGGATGCTGCCGCTTTGCAGAGCGATTTGACAAAATTGGAAAACTGGGCAGCAAACTGGAAAATGAGGTTCAATGTTGACAAGTGCAAAGTTATGCACTTTGGTAGAAATAATATAAACGCAAACTATCTACTGAATGGTAGTGTGTTGGGGGCATCCTTAATGGAGAAGGATCTAGGGGTTTTTGTAGATCACAAGTTGTCTAATTCCAGGCAGTGTCATTCTGTGGCTACTACAGCAAATAAAGTGCTGTCTTGTATAAAAAAGGGCATTGACTCAAGGGATGAGAACATAATTTTGCCCCTTTATAGGTCCCTGGTAAGGCCTCAACTTGAGTATGCGGTGCAGCTTTGGGCTCCAGTCCTTAAGAAGGATATTAATGAGCTAGAGAGAGTGCAGAGACGTGCAACTAAACTGGTAAAGGGGATGGAAGATTTAAACTATGAGGTTAGACTGTCGAGGTTGGGGTTGTTTTCTCTGGAAAAGAGGCGCTTGCGAGGGGACATGATTACTCTGTACAAGTACATTAGAGGGGATTATAGGCAGTTGGGGGATGTTCTTTTTTCCCATAAAAACAATCAGCGCACCAGAGGTCATCCCTATAGATTAGAGGAACAGAGCTTCCATTTGAAGCAGCGTAGGTGGTTTTTCACGGTGAGGGCAGTGAGGCTGTGGAATGCCCTTCCTAGTGATGTGGTAATGGCAGACTCTGTTAATGCCTTTAAGAGGGGCCTGGATGAGTTTTTGAACAAGGAGAATATCCAAGGCTATTGTGATACTAATATCTACAGTTAGTATTACTGGTTGTATATATAGTTTGTATGTGAGTGTATAGATTGGTTAGTATAGGTTGTGTGCTGGGTTTACTCGGATGGGTTGAACTTGATGGACAATGGTCTTTTTTCAACCCTATGTAACTATGTAACTATGTTCTGCTACTCTATTTGCAACAATCACAGAATCAATGGCATGGTCACATTGTGCTGGCAGGGAAAAACCTGCAGATTTTCTTATAAGAAGTTAAGGTACAAATGACTTACCGTATATACTCGAGTATAAGCAGAGTTTTTCAGCACCAAAAATGTGCTTAAAAAGTCATCCTCGGCTTATACTCGGGTATACACGCATTTGAAGGAAGTCTGTCAGCTGCCCCCCATGGACGTCCACTCGTCTGCCCGGCCTTCCGGCCGGGAGGGCGTGTGACGTCATCGAGTCGCATCTAGGAAGTAACTAACTCGCGGTAACACGGTAAGCGCCGCTGGGGCCGATTGCCCCTTACTGGAGGGCCCTTGCTGATTGCCCCATCGATGCGCAAGTAGGAAGTACTGGCAACCCGCGTTGGCACCTGGAACTGCTGATCGGTACGTGGAGGGCCATGCCGATTGCTGGATCGATGCGCAACTAGGAAGTAATGCAACCCGTGCTGGCACCTGGAACTGCTGATTGGTAAGTGGCGCTGATCAGCCGATTGCCCCTTACTGGGGGGCCCTTGCTGATTGCCCCTTACTGGAGGGCCCTTACTGATTGCCCCTTACCTGCACCGAATTCATTCCTCAGGAAAAGCCTTCCATTAGCAATAATGATTCTGTGTAATCAACCTCTCCAGAACTCTATCAAGCAGCTAGCAAGTAAAGTCCCAGAGCAAGTGGCTCTTAAAGATGTGTAACATGGTATAGGACTTTTTGTAACACTTTCCTGAAGGGTGAGTTGCCCAGTTTTATATATTTATATATCTGAACATGATGGTGATAAAATTAATTACAGATTCATGAAATCAGGGCCACTGACAGCCACTAAAATGCAAATGGATAAACTTGCCACAGATCAACTTTCTTATGTAATTTGTCATATACCAATTTTCTAAATTCCTTTGTGAGTTCATTAACTAGTATATGGATTTGAAGATGTAAGTGTCTGGCATCCGTTGCACGCGCAACCCTAGGCTTATGCTTGAGTCAATACGTTTTTCCAGTTTTCTTAGGTAAAATTAGGTACCTCGGCTTATATTCGGATCGGCTTATACTCGAGTATATACGGTATTTAACAATCACCTTTGGTGGAATGGGCCAGACTGATTACAAGGTCCGCAGTCAGGCCATGAAATGTACAAATGGTTACTAGTGTCACAGAATATACAGAACTGGAATCGGATAACCAAGTGACTGTGTATGTTAAACATTGTGCAGAGCTCAAATGTGATCCAGTTTTACTTTAGAAAGGTTTAGTAAAGTGCATCATTTATACAGAATCACTGATGATTTATTCAAAACACCTGTTAGCCAACTAAGAGAATTACTGGTGAACCATCTCTAGAAGAAATTTTAAATATTAAAGGTGTGAATTCAGTGATGAAATCCTTTGTCTTAACAATGGAAAGAGTTTAATCATTTCTTGGCACTAATTTCCAGTGCCACAATGGAGTGCAGGATAGATCCAAAGCCTCAGCTGAGTGAGAGATTTGCAGGGTTTCGATATGTTATTTGCCTCCACCCAGGGCTAAACCATGTTCTAGTGGGCAACAATTACTATACCAAATGCAGTGGACAATAAACCACACAATATGTAGATATGAAACAAATTTTAATACATCAGCAAGATAATATAGATGCAATGAAATGAGAACACCAACCTAACAGTTTTAAAACAACACTTAAATAATTGGAAATCTAATGACAGCTCCCCCTTTGCATAAAAATGTCCACTGTCACTTTAAGAACATTGAGTGTGCACACTATGGGTCTACACAGGTTAACTACTTGTATGAAGGTAGTCTGAGCAGAATTATGTATTGCAAGACCAGATTGTATCAACCCAGGGTGGGTAAATGCAGCCCCGGAATTGTTATCGGTGCCCAGAGGCTGCCAAAATCCACATTCCTGTTATCCTGAGGTTCCACTGCAGGCATCATGGAGGCTGATGGGTAATCCCAAATACAGATCCAGTGTACACACTGGCAACTCACTACAGGGCTGAAGCCCTAACTATCCTACAGGGAAAACTACCATAGCAATAGCTCAGGCCTGCTACAATAGTTCCATTCACTACGATGGCTGAATGGGAAGGGTTAACTAACTTCCCTGGACTCTGACTATGGGGATCCCTATATGGGTAAATGTTCTACATGTGGAACCCCTAGCTCCCTACTGTATAGATCAGCTGCAATACTCACAGGAGAGTAGAGATGTAGCAAACCTCACAAAAAAAGTTTGCGAACCCGTTCGCGAACTTTTGCGAACTTTGCGAACCCCATAGACTTCAATGGGAAGTCGAACTTTAAAAACTAGAAAAGCCATTTCTGGCCAGAAAACTGATTTTAAAAAGTTGTTTAAAGGGTGCCACGGACTCGACAGTGGCATGCCGGAGGGGGATCAAGGGCAAAAATTTCTCTGAAAAATACGTTGTTGACACAGCGTTGCGTTTTGTGCTGTAAAGGGCAGAAATCACTATACATTCCTAAACTTGTGTAATAAACTGCTTTAAAACGTCCGGCGTCTACATGCCAATCAAGTCGTGTAGGTTACAGCCGGTTCACACGCAAAGACAAAACGCAGCAGTAGTGGATACGGAATATATTATTGCTGGTGGAAAAACATCGCTCAGGTGATTTTATTGCAATGCAATGTCACTACTATGTGTAACGTGTTTGGTGCACTACTATGAACAACAGCAAACAGCACTGGACACATTAAAGAACAGTAACTTAAATTAAAAAAAAAAAAAAATTAATAAAAAAAAAAAGTGATCTCTGGTTGGTGCTGGTGGTGAACTACTAGGAGCAGCACACCAGTCCCCAACACAGCTAGACTAATAGCACTGGGCTCTATAAATTACAGTAGCAAAGTAAAAAAACACAAAAAAAAAAATGATGTGGATGTGTGGTTGGTGCTTAGTGCACTACTATGAGCAGCACACCTGTCTCCAACACACACAGACGGAGCTGCAGTACACAATGAAAAGAAGAGTAACAGTAATCAGAAAATAAAAGCAGTCCTTACAAGGACTATTGGGTTACAGCCAGATGAGATCAGCAGGACAGCTGCCCACAGCAGCTACATACAGAGCAGTAGAAAGTAGATTACTAGTCAGCAAAGCTACCTTAACTGTCCCTCAAACCCCTGCACAGCTCTCTCCCTATGCTAACTCATCAAGCACACACAGGCAGAATGTAAAATGGCTGCTGGGCTTCGGTTTATATATGGAAGGGAGTGGTCCGGGGGTGGTCCAGGAGGGAGAGCTGCCTGATTGGCTGCCATGTATCTGCTGGCTCTGGGGTGAGAGGTCAAAATTTGGCTCCAGCTAAGGTGAACCCAAAATTGCGAACTTCGCTAAAAGTTTGCGAACTTGCGAACACCCGATTTTCGTGCAAATTAGTTCTCCGGCGAACAGTTTGCTACATCTCTAGGAGATGGAGGAATCTCAGGTTAGCTCTCTGAAGTATTGTGCAGAGTCTTCTTCTTCTACTCCTCTTCCTGGAAGAGATCTGCCTTACTTTCATATCTTTTTGGCTTCAAAACCTCTCTTAGGGAGGTCACAAGATCAGAAGCAAATTCCTCCTGCTGATAGGACCAGGCTGTGACAGAGAGCTGTCCCTTTGCAGTACAGTCAGCAGCCATGTTTTTGGTTGTCCCAGATTTAAAATTAAGGATTATATCCTACAAGAGCTTGCTTAAAAATAACAGACTTAATTGATAAAGATGGAATCTTGTGTGTAGATTACACAAAGCACAAATTATAGTCAAGGAGGTGGAAATAACAAAGTGCTTGTGACAAAATTCTGGAACAGATGGCATAGGAATATTTGCTGAAATTGAATGAATATTTGCTGAAATTGAGACCAGTTCATTACACCAGGAAGGATGGTTATCTTTAAGGCTGGAGATTTGGTTTTGGTTAAAGGAGAAAGAAAGGCAAAGTCACTTGGGGGTGACAAAATATTAGGCGGCCCCAAGTGACTTTAATCACCTACCTTTTACCCCGGGCTGATGCTCCTGCTCGGAGAGAACAGCACCAGCCCGGGGTAGCAGCGATCGCTTCCTCCTTCCTGGTTCCCTGCGTGCACATGCACAGTAGAGTGAAAAGCCAAACTTTAACAGAAAAGTCGGCTTTTCACTCTACTGCGCATGCACCGACCGCTGGCATTTTCAGAAAGGGAAGCTGGAAGGAGGAAGCACTGCGCTCCAGGTACCCCGGGCTGGTGCTGTTTTCTCCGTACAGGGGTACGAGGTAAGCGATTAAAGTCACTTGGGGGTGCCTAACATTTTGGCACCCCCAAGTGACTTTGCCTTTCCTTCTCCTTTAAGGAAGTCAGATGTGGTGGACTGGAATAATAAAAACAAATTTTCCAGGAAGAGACAATTGCATCCACTCATGCTCCTTGAGATAAGCATCAGGTACTGTGCCAAGGAAACCAATACCATTACTGTACATCTAGTATAAATAAATCTAAAGCAACTGGACTTGTTAAGAAATCATTGAAGACGTTTCACTACTCATCCGAGCAGCTTCTTCAGTTCAACTGACTGGTATGGGAAGTCCTCAGCATCCACTAATCCAATCACAATGGCACTTTGTAACTCTTCAGAAAGGTGACATCTGAAACTCACAGAGGTGTGAATGCTGTGGAGTTACTTGTTAGAGTTGCATGAATGGATGTGTTAAACCCAACTGTGTGCTAAACACAACTGACTATCACTGCAAAATGACCTCGCTACTCAGTGATAGCAATACATATGAACCTTTAAGGAGAGACCCAAGCAGCAGTTACAAGAAAAAGGTGATAGATTGCCTACAACAACTTGAAAAGGAGGAAGCCATTGATCGAGCTTTATACCACTGCCTGTACCCCAGAGAAGCTACACCATGCTTATATGGACTCCCCAAGATACATAAAGATGGAGCACCACTCAGGCCTATTGTCAGCAGCATCAATTCAGTGACTTACAGCATTGCAAAATACTTGGCCAACATCTTAGCCCCATTGGTAGGTAAAACAGTGCATCATATCCAAAATGCCAAAGAGTTTGTCACAAAGATTCAAGGAGTTAAACTAGAGGCAGAAGAAACTATGGTATCATATGATGTCACTTCTCTGTTCACATGTATACCTACCATAGAGGCTACTGAGACTGTAAGAAATCGACTGCAGAAAGATAACACCCTCAGCAGCAGAACGAAACTCAGTCCCAACCAAGTATGTTTATTGTTAGACTTGTGCCTTAACACCACATACTTCAAATACAAGGACCAATTTTACAGGCAAAAACATGGCTGTGCAATGGGTTCACCAGTTCTCCCATTGTAGCAAATTTGTATATGGAGGAAGTGGAAAGGAAGGCCCTACTCACATTCAATGGAACTACACCAAGTCACTGGTTCAGGTATGTAGATGACACGTGGGTTAAAATCAGATCCAACGAAGTGGCTGCCTTTTCAGAACACATTAACTCAGTGGACAACAACATCAAGTTCACAAGGGAGGATGTCCATGAGAACAAACTTGCTTTATTGGACTGTTTGATATCCATTCAAGAGGGGGGTATCTTGAAAACAGAAGTATACAGGAAACCCACTCACACGGATCAATATCTGTTGTTCGATTCCCACCATCCGCTGGAACACAAACTGGGTGTCATTAGAACTCTACACCACAGGGCAGAAACTGTGACAACTGATACAGAGTCCAAGGACAAGGAATGTAAACATCTCAGAGGAGCACTGAAAGCTTGTGGCTACCCAGACTGGGCCTTTGTCAAAACTGGAGCAACTAAGCCCAACAGGAACACCAAAAGGAATAACCGTCCTGAGGCAGAGAGAAGGCACAATATAGTCATCCCATATGTAGCAGGAGTGTCGGAGAAACTCAGGAGAATTTTCAACAAACACCACATCCCTGTGTTTTTCAAACCTAGCAACACACTGAGACAAAAACTTGTACACCCAAAGGATCCAACACCAAAGGAAAAACAAAGCAATGTTGTATACGCAGTCCAGTGTAGCGAGGAGTGCACAGACCTTTACATTGGTGAGACAAAGCAACTGCTCTCCAAGCGAATGGCTCAGCATAGGAGGGCGAACACTACAGGCCAGGACTCTGCTGTATTTCTACACCTAAAAGACAAGGGACACTCCTTTGAAAATAGCAACGTCCAAATTTTGGACAAAGAAGACCGCTGGTTTGAAAGAGGTGTAAAAGAGGCCATTCATGTCAAAGTGGAGAAACCATCCCTTAACAGAGGTGGGGGACTTCAACACCATCTGTCTGCTACATACAATGCTGTTCTAACATCTGTACCCCGGCAGTTTCAGAACTCTTCACACATCCATTCATGCAACTCTAACAAGTAACACCTGTTTGAAGAGTTGCATGATACTTTGGTAATCCTTTCAAAGTAACTCCACAGCATTCACACCTCTGTGAGTTTCGGATGTCACCTTTCTGAAGAGTTACAAAGTGCCATTGTGATTGGATTAGTGGAAGAGTATATATGCTGAGGACTTCCCATACCAGTCAGTTGAACTGAAGAAGCTGCTCGGATGAGTAGTGAAACGTCTTCAATGATTTCTTAACAAGTCCAGTTGCTTTAGATTTATTTATACTAGATATACCATGACCTGGATGAATGAAAATCTTCATAGACACCATTACTGTACCCTCTGGAGATTTAAAATAATGAACTTCTTAAGAGGGGCCTGAGGATGTTGAATCTTTGTTACAGTTTTGCATTATATGTTTGTTATGTTATATATAGAAATCTGTAATAAAGATTTAATATCATCTAGCCTCTTTAGAAGTTCATAATTTTAAATCTTCGCACAGTACATTAATTGTATTGGTCGCCTCAGTACAGTCCCTGATGGTAATCACAAGGAACATGGTCTGTAATGAAGATTCAACATATGAGGGTTGATTCACTAAAGGTCGATAAGCGTTATCGCATGCCTTTTTGCGTTAAAATTGATGCGAAAAAAAGTACAATTCGCTAAAGTATTATCGCATGTGTTAAGACGCATATCGCGTGCGTTAAAAAGCGCGCTACCACTATGCGTTATTTTTAACGCATTGCATTATTTAAGCAAATGAAAAGAATAGTAACGCATGATTCACAAAAGCACCTAAAGCGTTAAATGCGTTAATTAGCACGCAAATCTGTGCGAAAATTAACACCTAACTGGGGTAGGTGTTGGGCAGAGCACATTTTTCATTTTTAAGGAAAAAGGCAAGATGGCGTTTGTAATGGGCTTTTTGCTTGATTTGGAGGAGGAACAGCAAGTCCCTGAGCCTTCCAGAGTGATGCGGCCTCCCTTTTTTCGTGAAAGGGCCACTTTAGATGGCTTAAGCAAGGATAAAGTGGTCAGGCGCTACAGGCACAATAGGGTGGCAATATCCAGCCTGTATGAGCTGCTTGAGCCTTCCCTGCAGCCACTGACTCGCAGAAGCCGTGCCGTCCCTGGAATGGTGAAACTCCTGTGCCCCCTGCATTTCTTGGCCACTGACAGTTTCCAGAGGGTTGGGGGGGTTTACGGGGGGTGTCACAGCCTACTTTTTCACAGTGCCTTGGTCAGGTCCTGGACGCCATCCGCTCGGTGTCTGGGAATTTTATCTCGTTCCCCAAAAATCGGAACGTGTGGAACGTCGTTAAAAGGCAGTTTTATGGGGTAAGTGGCATCCCCAATGTGTTGGGTGCAATTGATTGCACCCATGTGGCATTAAACCCCCCCAAGACAGGGAGCACATCTTTAGTACAGGAAGAGTTACCACTCCCTCAATGTGCAAGTGGTGTGTGATGCACACATGAATATCCTGAGCATCGTGTCTGGGTTTCCCGGCTCCTCTCACTACGTTTACATCCTAAGGCAGTCCGCACTTTACGATGCTTTCGAGACAGGAAAAATGCCTCACGGGTGGCTGTTAGGTAAGTATTTGTGTCATGTCTAGCACAACTTGCCCACATTTGCTTTCTATCTCCCACTGTCAAACCAGGCCCTGCCTGCCATAAGCTGGTTTTGCAATTTGAAAAGTGCCCTCTTTTGCCACTGGGAGAGTCAAAGCAGCTACTTGTAGTGTCACCTATTAGTCTCACACTCTCACTGTTGCAAAAGGGCCCTCTTTTGACAGAGGTAGTCTGGAAGCAGCTTATTTCTTTGCAGCATCGTATTACATCTTTTTTTATTTCAGGAGATGCTGACTACCCGTGGTCTAGGTGGCTCATCACACTCATTCACAGGGCGCGCACACAGGCTGAGTGTGCTTTTAACAAAGCATACGTCAGAGCGTGGTCTGTGATTGAGCAGACATTTGGGGTCCTTAAAAGCCGGTTCCACTGCCTGGATAAATCAGGAGGCAGCCTCATGTACAGCCCCTCTAAAGTTGCCAAAATTGTGGCGCACAGTGTGGTGTAGTTGCACACTCACCAGATGGTAGTTAAGATATGCAGAGGCTAAATAAAATCCACTGTTGATAGAAATAGGTTCAGGTTCTCTATTCAATTTGGAAAAGCAAAAGATAAAACAGAGTATAGTGTTATACCCTTTATTAAAAATAGTCCTGCTGCAGTACAGGCTACTTACATTATCTGGATAAGAACAAAACGTATCACAAACAGCTCTACGCATTTCACGTGTCCGCCACGCTTCATCAGGAGCAATAAAAATGTGATCTAAAAACATCATCTTATACTGGCAAATCACATCCATAAAATGGTAATTAAGATGAGAAACAGCTGACCCAAAGAGCATAGGCGCACAATAAACATAAACCAATGGGGAGGAAGGCATAAACCAACGGGGAAAGGAGGAGGGAGTAGTGCCATAAACTCATATGATTGTGATCTGCCCACCATATAGAAGAGCTGCATACAAATCCCATGAGTCCCCCCTGGCCAGATTTTTTTTCCCCCCTCTCTTTTTTCACTTTACCATGTATTCCTTTAACCTTTTCACCTTCCACCCCTTTCCTTCTCATAAGTGAAACTAAAAACAACAAAACACAAAATTAAAAAATGTACAAAAAACTAAACTAAAATGCTGCCAAATCCAGATCTATATTTAGACCATGAGGTTGTAGTGTGTTTACTTTAAAAATGCAGTAGGTCTCACACTGACGTAATCTAATGAATCTATCACCCTCTCGGATGTTAGAGGAGATTTGTTCTAATCCCAAAAACACCAGCCCAGTGGGATTGCAATTATGTACCATTTTAAAGTGTCGCGAGACACCATGGCTATTTTTGCCAAACTTAATATTACGTATATGTTCCCTTATTCTAGTACTGATGGATCTACTGACAGCCCTGCAATCGTCCTTGGGGACTTCAACTCCCATATTGATGATCCCTCGCAACCCTGGCCCTCACGTTTACTCCACCTAACCTCCTCCTTTGAACTCCAGCAGTGGACAAACACTCCGACTCATAAAGATGCCCACTTTCTGGATTTAGTCTTTACTAAAAATCTGTCCCTTTCTGATTTTAACAGTGTCCCTTTCCCCTTCTCTGACCATCACCTGGTTACATTTTCTGTCTCTCACTCTCCTTCCCAACCTGCTCCTTCCCCCGCTGTATTAATTAGAAATACACGTGATGTAGATCTCCCGGCCTTAGCTCGCTCTTTCAGGTCCAGTCTCTCCTCCTTTAACGAGATATCTGACCTGATACCCTGGTTAGCGAGTACAACAGCATACTAGCCTCCACCATTGATTCATTTGCACCCCTTCAGCCTAAGCGTACTCGGGTGCAAAACCCACGCCCCTGGCTGAATGTGCAAACCAAATTCTTACGCTCCTGTGCGAGGTCTGCGGAACGTATGTGGAGGAAATCCCGTACGCAAGCAGACTTTATCCATTATAAATTCCTATTGGCCTGCCTCAATTCTGCCCTGTCGAAGGCTACACAGGAATACTACAACACCCTTATAAACAACAATAAATCCAACCCTTCTGCGTCCCTCACAGACTCCATTACCTAACTTTATGCACTCTCCCCAGGACTTTGCTGATTTCTTCATGAACAAAGTGGAGTGCATCTGCAATCAGATTCCCCCCCTCTACTAATACAAACCAGCTCCTCATTCCTCAGCCCCCTGCTGCATGTCTTAACTCTTTTGGTCCCGTAACTGTCTCCGAAGTCTCCCGGCTTCTTTTGTCGGCTCCGCTCACCACTTGCTCTCTTGACCCTATGCCTTCTTCTCTGCTCAAACACTGCTGCTGAACTTACTCCAGCTCTCACTCACATCTTCAACTCTTCTTTGACCTATGGAAGTTTCCCCTCTTCCTTCAAACAGGCCTGTGTCAAGCCTATCCTAAAAAAGGCCACACTGGACCCGTCCTGTCTCTCTAACTACTGTCCCGTCTCACTTCTACCGCTTGCCTCCAAAATCTTAGTATTGTCTTCTCCCATATTACTAACTTTCTTAACGCCCATAATTTATTAGACCCACTGCAACTTGTTTTTCGGTCTGCGCATTCTACTGAGACGGCGTTGTGCAGAGTTACAAACGATCTTCAGGTTGCCAAAGCCAAAGGTCACTTTTCTATACTAATCCTCCTAGATCTTTCAGCTGCATTTGATACGGTTGACCACTCCCTCCTGATGCAAATTCTGCATTCGATCTCCATAGTCAGGCTGCATCCTGGATCTCTTCCTACCTCTTTAACCATTCATTCACTGTCTCCTATGCTAACAAAACCTCATCTCCAGTTCCTCTTAATGTGGGGGTACAAGGTTGTTGTTCTCCCTCTACACGCTGTCTTTGAGAGATCTTATCCGTTCATTCGGCTTTAAATATCATCTGTATGCTGATGATATCCAAATTTATTTGTCGACCCTTCGTTAACAGTTGAAACTGAGAGTCAAATCTCTAACTGCCTCCTGGCTATCTCTAATTGGACGCCACCTCAAATTGAACCTAACAAAAACTGAGCTAATGATCTTTCTGCCTAAGCCTGGTCCTACCCCCCCCCCCTTTCTATCTCTATTGATGGCACCCTCATCAACCCTGTCGATTTGGCGCGTTGTTTGGGGGTGATATTTGACTCCAGTCTCTCCTTCTCTGACCACATTAACACCACTGTCAAAATCTGTCACTTTTTCTTACGCAATATTGCCAAAATCCGTCCCTTTCTTTCTACTGCAACAGCTAGGCTGCTCATGCATGCGCTCATCCTATCCTGACTTGACTACTGTAACCTGCTACTAACCGGCCTCCCTAACTCCAATCTCTCCCCCCTACAGTCTATATTAAATAATGCTGCCAGAATTCTCCTCCTCTCATCCAGGAGATTTCAGGCCCTTCCCCTGCTAAAGTCCTTATCGTGGCTTCCTATTAAACAAAGAATATCTTACAAACTCCTTCTCTTAACCTTCAAAGCCCTCCATTCCTCTGCTCCTCACTACATCTCTTCCCTTGTGTCTCTGTACGTTCCTGGCCAACTCCTTCATTCCTCACAGAGCAATCGTTTGGTTGCGCCCCCAACTACTCCTGCTGTTTCCCCCTTAAACCTTTCGGCCTTGCTGCCCCTTACATTTGGAATGCCCTCCCTGATTTCCTCCGGAGAGAATCCTCCCCCAGTCTTTTTAAAACTAAACTTAAAGACTACCTTTTGGAGCACTCACCCAGCACCTGATCTGGGAATCAGCAGTTATATTGTAGTGTCACCCACTGTGACCTACAGCACTTATACTGCATTTGCCTATTTGTGTCTGTAAGTTACCCTCCCATATAGATTATAAGCTCTACGGGGCAGGGACCTCCATCCTCTTGTGTCTTTGACTCTTAACTTATTGCAACTGTATTTATCTTGTATCTATCTGTATTTATTGTTGTACTTTGTATTTATCTATTATTATCTTAATAATCCCCTGTTTGTATTAATGTATTCTACTGTACAGCGCTGCGTACATAAGTAGCGCTTTATAAATAAAGATATACATACATACATACATCGAATGGTTCTCCTTACATACCACTTATTACAAGGACACACCAATAAATAAACCACGTAAATGGAACCGCAATTAATAAATTCTCGAACCGTAGGTATACCATCTATATGTACTTTCTTGGGGGCTACATAAAAGCAAGTGATGCATCTCTTTTTGCCACATTTATATGTCCCCTACAAACCAAAGTTATTCATGCATTTCCTATCATCATTAGTGCCCCATACTTTTGAAGGAGCTAACAAATTATTGAGAGTTTTAGATTTTTTAAAATAGACCTGCGGTTTCTTCCCAAGGTGTTTTCCTAAAATTGGGTCTGCAGTCAATATGTTCCAATGTTTTTGTACAATATTTTTAATATTATACACCGCGGTGTTGAACTTAGTGTAAAAGTTACATTTATGTAACATCCGTGCGACGGGGGTTTTTTCACCAATAAAGTATTCCTATCGGTATCCTGTGCCAACTGTTTGGCTTCATTCAACCATGACTTTTTGTAACCCTTTTCTAGGAATCAATTTTCTAAGATCGAACACTCCTGTAAGTCAACTGATTTGGAGCAATTCCTTCTAGCTCTAAGGTACTGGCCTTTGGGGATATTCCTAATGCACTTATTATGATGGGCACTGGATGCATGTAACACACCATTCCTATCAGTAGTTTTGCGGAAAAGCTTTGTCTCTATTTGGTCTCCATTACTAAATAGAGTAAGGTCTAAGTAGTTGATACTGCTATCATTGATTTTGGTTGTAAACTGGAGATTATATGGATTGGCATTAATAAGTAAAATGAACGCATCAATAGTATCAAGGGGGCCGTCCCAAATAAACATGGGAGAGTTCCACACAAACTCATCTTCCCATACTGCCATATAAAGATTCGCATATGAAGGAGCGAATT
Source organism: Xenopus tropicalis (assembly GCF_000004195.4). Lineage (NCBI taxonomy): Eukaryota > Metazoa > Chordata > Amphibia > Anura > Pipidae > Xenopus > Xenopus tropicalis. Next base: position 75,891,212 of record NC_030682.2, on the reverse strand, counting down.
TGCTACCCATAGCGGTGTCCTTCTTCTGTAAATAAAATAATTTATCAAAAACAAAGTAATTATGTGTTAGTATAAAACTAATACTATCCAAGAAGTTTTGAAAAGGCACTGAAAGAGTACTCTCTGTATGTAATTTATATCGTAAGGCATCAAGTCCCTTATCATGTGGTATGCAGGTATATAAAGAAGACACATCACATGTGACCCATTTATAAGTATCCTTCCAAGTTATGTGTTTGATTTTATTCAATAAATCCATAGTATCCCTCAAATATGACCTTTTTTTCTTAACTACCTCTTGTAAGAAATGGTCAACATATTCAGATAGGTTACTAGATAGGGAATCGATACCAGAGATTATAGGTCTCCCTGGGGGGCCCAAGGGATCTTTATGTACCTTGGGAAGATGGTAGTAAATCGCCAGCCTAGTAAATCGCCAGATAGGGCCACTCCTCCTCTGGGGCAGGGGTCTAAGGATTTCCACTTATTTCCTGTGCTGAGAGGTATAAAGGGAGGGGTGGACCATATCGAGGAACCAGGGCAGGACAAAAGATACAGAAAAAGAGATCTTCGAAAATAGATCAAACAGCCATTTTTAACTTATCTAATAAGAAACTTACACCCAATGAAGTTAAGATTTTAAACAAAGGTTTAAAATTTGCCCCTAGTATGGGTCCCAATAAGTTTGAATTATATATCGATTTACACAAGTTTGCTCGGAAAATTACCCTTACCAGGTGAAGAAGTTAGATCCACTATGAGTAACAGTCATCAACAACCAATTCGCTACCCTAGAGAGTCACAAGGGGATCACATTAGAATGTACCATAAACTAGTACAACAAGATTTTGATAGCATATTTAATAACACTTGGGAGTCGAGCAATAATCTCTTTCGGGGAGAAATGAATGCCTTACGCACTTTAATGGATGATTGTACCATTATTATTAAACAAGCTGATAAAGGGGGGGATAGTCATCCAAAACAGGGAGGACTATTTTTCAGAGGCCAATCGTATTTTGGGGGATGTTGACACTTATGACAGATTGCACATTGACCCCACAACCAAGTATCTTACTGAATTAGTAACATTAGTTGGGGGAGCTAAACATGCAGGTACTATACAGGACAAAGAAGCTGATTTTCTTATCACTCGCTTCCCTAGGCTGGGGATTTACTACCATCTTCCCAAGATACATAAAGATTCCTTGGTCCCCCCAGGGAGATCTATAATCTCAGGTATCGATTCCCTATCTAGTAACCTATCTGAATATGTTGTCCCATGTTTAGTGAACATATCATCTTATACACTCGTTACATAGATGATTTGCTATTTATTTCAGATAGCCCCCTTGATACTATTGATGCGTTCATTATACATATTAATGCCAATCCATATAATCTCCAGTTTACTACCGAAATCAATGATAGCAGTATTACTACTTAGACTACTACTACTAAGTACTACTTAGACCTTACTCTATTTAGTAATGGAGACCAAATAGAGACAAATCTTTTCCGCAAAACTACTGATAGGAATGGTGTGTTACATGCATCCAGTGCCCATCATAATAAGTGCATTAGGAATATCCCCAAAGGCCAGTACCTTAGAGCTAGAAGGAATTGCTCCAGATCGGTTGACTTTATACAGGAGTGTTCGATCTTAGAAAATTGATTCCTAGAAAAGGGTTACAAAAAGTCATGGTTGAATGAAGCCAAACAGTTGGCACAGGATACCGATAGGAATACTTTATTGGTGAAAAAAAACCCCGTAGCATGGATGTTACATAAATGTAACTTTTACACTAAGTTCAACACCGTGGTGTATAATATTACAAAGATTGTACAAAAACATTGGAATGTATTGACTGCAGACCCAATTTAGGAGAATACCTTGGGGAGAAACCGCAGGTCCATTTTAAAAAATCTAAAACTCTCAATAATTTGTTAGCTCCTTTAAAAGTATAAGGCACTAATGATGATAGGAAATGCATGAATAACTTTGGTTTGAAGGGGACATATAAATGTGGCAAAAAGAGTTGCTCTTATGTAGCCCCCAAGAAATTACATATAGAGGGTATACCCACGGTTCGAGAATTTATTAATTGCCATTCCATTTATGTGGTTTATTTATTGGTAAATTTATAAATGGTAAAGCGAAAAAAGAGAAGGGAAAAAAAATCTGGCCAGGGGGGACTCATGGGATTTGTATGCAGCTCCTCTATATGGTGGGTGGATCAAAATCATATGGGTTTATGGCACTATTCCCTCCTCCTTTCCCCATTGGTTTATGCCTTCCTCCCCATTGGTTTATGTTTAATGTGCACCTATGCTCTTTGGGTCAGCTGTTTCTCATCTTAATTACCATTTTATGGATGTGATTTGCCAGTATAAGATGATGTTTTTAGATCACATTTTTATTTCTCCTGATGAAGCGTGGCGGACACGTGAAATGCATAGAGCTGTTTGTGGTTTGTGATATGTTTTGTTCTTATCCAGATACTGTAAGTAGCCTATACTGCAGCAAGACTATTTTTAATAAAGGGTATTACACTATACTCTGTTTTATCTTTTGCTTTTCCCAATTGAATGGAGAACCTGAACCTATTTCTATCAACAGTGGATTTCATTTACCTCTGCATATCTTAACTACCATCTCGTCAGTGTGCAACTACACCACACTGTGATTTGTGGATTTTATGTGCACTTTGTTATTATTTGGAGTTATAGGCACAACTCTTTCACTTTAGTTGCATTAACTTTTGAAACATATTGCACTATTTTGTATTTGTATCTTTATTTTTCATGCGCTTCCAACACATTGGTTCTGCACATGTTTTAATACGCATTCAAGAGGGGTATTTTCTTTGGAGGAAGCAGCAGGACATTTGAGCACTACGTTTATTGTCTACATTGAAGACTGAAAGTAATTAAGCACAAGGACACCTATAGCGCTGAGTATCACTCACAAAATTTTTACCTAACCCAGCAAGACACATTTGTCCAATACCACACCTATCTTATTAGCAATACACTGCACTTCTGTAATTGAAACACCTGCAATATACACGGGCACAATTCACTATTATGCCATTGCACAAGACAAACACAAAACACAGGTCCAACAAAATTTGGTAACAAAAATACCTGGAATGGGAGCAGATGACGATTGTCTGCGTCTGTTTGTGCCAGGTGGTGGTAAGGATGAATCTGTTGGAGAAAACATTGTTTTACATTAATATTAAGCTTCTCTGCAAGAGTAAATACACTTGTGTTACTGTCATTACACCTACCTTGGCCGACATTCCTGTCCGAATCGAAGGTGCCGGACACACCGCTTACGCTCTCTGTATGCAGAAAAGGGAGGAGCAGCTCTTCATATTTGGTAAAAAAAAACTTTCTTTGCAGGGTCACCTCCAGTTCCAGACCTAAATAAAATATATGAAATATAACAAACGCAGTCACTTTTTGTTACTCATTGTTGCCCCAATCAATTCCCTTTACTTTCAAGTGTAACAATACTAAGGCATGTTCTGACACAAACCCTCCTAAAATGCTGCAAGTTGCTGCTAAGTGGCCTCGCTAACTCCCAGGGCTCTCCCTTACACTCTGTATTAAACAATGCTTCCGCAATAATCCTCCTTGATAAAGGAGAGTAAAGGGAATTAATTATTTTGTGAAATATTTATTAAATGACCCCCCTATTTACTGTCCTAATTTGTTGTTCTACTCCACAGCTTTGAGGACATAAGTTGCGCACATAATAATAGGCGTGCCATACATACATTACATACAAGTAAGTAGGAAAGAAGCCAAAAGGGAAGGAAAGACAGTAAGCCAAAAAGAAAAGCCGATTGAGGAGAAAAGCAGATGAGCGAATGTTAAATAGAAAGATGAATGTAAGATATTTACCTGTATCTGGAGTCCTTTGCCAGCTTTTTCTTCAGGACCCTCTTAATGTCCTGGTAGCGCTTCTTGCTGTGTTGGAAACTGCGCAGACAGACCCCAATACTATTTACATGGTCTGCAACGTCCCTCCAGGCCTTGGTCTTGACAGCCCTCGGCGGCTTCCCAGCATATTTGCCGATGATCTTATAGAAGACCGGCATGATCCTTTCCACCAACGCCTCATTCTCAAATTCAGAGAATTTTAAATGATGGAGCCTGCTCTCCTGCTGTTGTCTTCTCCTGCTCCTTTTTGGTGATGAGGGGGGGTGGAAGCTCCTCACTCTCTTCTCCACTGGCTTCATCTGGCTGATAATCCCTGTCAGTGCCCTCCACATCTGACACATCGGGGCCTATCATTAAGCCAGGCCTCACTCTCTCAGTGTCACTGCTGGAGGCAGAAGCTGGAACACTTGCAAAATGTTCCCTCCTTTTTGCCACCTTTTTCCCTCTGCTGGCTCCCACACGGCTCTCCATTGCTTGGGTCGCTTTGTGTTGCTCTGCCAATTGCACACCACCACCTTCTGTGCTCTCCCTCTACACTCTCACAGCGCAACTGCACAAAATGGCGTTGGTCATGTGGTACAGCGTGCATCTATTACCGTGCATGCGTTAAATAGTGTGTGTGCGTCTATTACCGTGCGTGCGACAATTACCACGCACGAAAATGGTCATCGTGAGTTACGTAACGCAAACAGCATTGCATCTTAATTTTGACGTGCGTCTTTTTAGTAAATTGTGCATTAAGTCGCGAAAAATAAGAAGCAATACAATTTTTAACGCATGCTAAAAATAGCGCTCGTTTTAACGCACTTTAGTGAATCGTCCCTATGGTATTATCTACTTAGCAGGTGGCAGCCTCTTACATTGTACCGTGTATCTTATAGTTACCACTATCAGCATATATGTAGTAATAAGTCAAATCCACTGGACTTGCTGTGTTTCTCAATTCAGAATGCAAAAATATTCCTGAAATTAAATACCCTGAATTCAGGGAACTCATTAAAATATGATGATGATGCAGCACAGAAGAGCCAGTCCCTTTGGTCAGGACTCAGCCAGGTACCGACATCTAAAGGAAAAAGAAAACACATTTGAAGACTGCCAAGTTCACATTCTGGACAGGGAGGAGGATTGGTTCAATAGCGATGTTAAGGAAGCCATATATGTGAAAAAGGAAAAACAACACGTGAATGGGGGGGGCAACATCTATTTATTGTCTGCCACATACAATATTTAAACACCTCTCCCTGTACAGTTTAATAACACCTCATAGCTCTAATCATGCTAATACAATGAACACCTTACCTTCATGAGATCCTTAACCCCATGCAGGTTATACTAAACAGAATATGCTGATTGCAGCAAGATTCCAGAGTATTTAATTCCAGGAAGATCATTGTACAAATGCTTCTGAATTTAGCAAGCTGGTGAAACGTCTTTAAGAAAAACACAGCAAGACCAGTTGATTTGACTTGCAGATATACCATGACCTAGATCAGTGCTGTCCAACTGGTGGAGGGCCGATAATTTAAGCCAGTTTTGACCACTCCCCTTTTTAAACCACACCCACTTGAAACCACACTCCTGTTATCACATGACCATACCCATATTAATGGTTGTAGTACAGCAAAAACCTGCCATACTCTGCCTTCCCTACCCTGCCTGTGTGTGCCATACTCTGCCTGCCCTATGCTGCCTGTGTGTGCCATACTCTACCTGCCCTATGCTGCCTGTGTGTGCCATACTCTGCCTGCCCTATGCTGCCTGTGTGTGCCATACTCTGCCTGCCCTATGCTGCCTGTGTGTACTATACTCTGAGGTGTGAACAGGTGAACAATGTAGGTGATTACAGCCTGAGTCTGAGGTGTGAACAATGCAGGGGGTGAAAAATGTAGGCTTTAAAAGGTATGAACAGTACAGGGGATTACATTTTTAAACAATGCAGGGGATTCACAGCCTGACGAGCCTGATACAATTTAAAGCTTACACAAGAGTAAGCCATCAAAGCAGCCAGACAGGTGGGGGGCCACACAGAGGGGGGTCGCGGGCCGCCAGTTGGACAGTACTGACCTAGATGAATGACAACCTTCACAGACATTAAAATTAAGCCCTCTGATAAGAAGGGCGCCTTTGTAATTATGGATACCTCATACTATATTGCTGAAATAGAAAGCAAACTGGCTGATAGGGAGGTTTATGAACCCCTACACTGTGATACTCTATTGGGTAATATACATAAAATCAAAACTCTATGAGATAGTATGTATTGCAAGGGAGTTATTGCTGACAAATTACAGTTTTTTGACAGTGAAAAACCCCATAACACCAGTCCTGTACACCTTACCAAAGGTGCATAAGGATCCACTTATAGGTCCCCTATATTGGCTGGTATGGGCTCAGTGTTTTGTCCACTTGCAGTTATGCTGGACAGGATACTTAGCCCCTTGATTCAAACAGTACCTTCTTACATTAAAGATACTGTCAGGAACTGTGGGGAATTTAACCCTGGACTTTGTGCAGGACTCCAGGTGCACTTACTTGCTGAGCCACAGGAGGCTCTTTGAGCCACATGGGGTCAGTTGCCCTTATGTGCTTTCAGCATCCCTACCCATTTCCCTTCACTCTCAACGCATCTTGTTTATCGCATGTGTTGCTGCTTTAATAATTAGCAGCCTATATAAACCCTCTCCGGGCAACACCCAGTTGCTCAATCATCGTTGCTACTCAGCCTGATCTAGCTAGCACCTTTGAGCAGTTTTCTTTAAATTTTATTTTCCATCTGCTGGCTGGGTATCTAAGGAGCACCAACCCTCAGCCTTGGGGCATCAGTCTTTGACCTTAAGCCCCATGTTGCTATTGGAGGAGGGTCCTTCCAAGGAACCCAGGCCAGTTTTTCATCCTGCTTGTCTGGGAGCCTGAGCCATTTTGGTGAGGGAAAACAGACAGTGCAGCAATGGCGGCAGTGAAGCCTGCAGCCAAACCCGTGGAGAAAGCAGATCGTGTTCCTGTGGAAGGTGGTTCGAGAGCAGCAGTTCCCGAGGGGGTTCCTGATGCAAGAGGTCCTGAGGAGAGAGGTCCCGGTGATGCCATGGCAGAGGTTCTAGCGCCAAGCTGCAGATCCAGCCCTGAGGGAGGAGTCCGCTATTTGGGAAGAGATGGAGGGGTCTTCACTTCGGGGTTTGTCGACGGAGGAGTCTGCACCTGCCACCGCGAGACTGGCCAGAGTGAGAGAGGAGGGGGGTGACCTTGCAGAGGATTTACAGTCTTCTGTGGGTGAACCCCTTGAATCTCTTCCAGGGTTGAAGCCAAAGAAACAGTGTATGTGGTCACCGGGCACCAGAGGACAAGCGAGAGGACAAGCACAAGGGAAATCCTACGCCGACATTGCTAAAGCAGTTGCTGCAATACTGTCTGAGGAAGCAGGGACCACATCTCTGCTGTTTGAGGATATCTCCAGCGATTCTTCAGAAGGAAATCCCAGCGAGGCAGGCTTCCCCGTGCTCAGATTTTCTGGCTTCCGTGCTCAATTTGTCAGAAGTTCTGGGTTTTTTTCCATCAGGAAGCAGTATGGACACTGAGTAAGTCTCCATTAGGAACTTTCTTTTTTATTTCACCATGGCTGTTTTAAAAGGTCTTTCTTTTAATGTGCGCAGCATAAGCCAGCTAAGAAGGGTGACTGTTTTTAATTTTTTAGCGGCTTTTAATGGGACTGTTTTATTCCTGCAAGAATGTGCCATTCCACACTTGGGCAACTATGAGAACTATGCCAATGACTGGACTTATGGCCCATCCGTGTGGTCTGGATCTAATGAAAACAGAAGTGCGGGAGTTGCCATACTGTTTAAAGGGCCGGTTAAGATACAGACCGTACAAGAAATTTTACCAGGAAGGGCTTTGTTTGTATCTGTTTTTATTGATGGTGTTTTATGGAATCTTTTAAATTTGTATGCCTCACCAGAGCCAAAAGAATGTATTGAACTATTTGAAACTTTATATGTTTTTATGGCAGGTTTTAAACAGTTTTAGCTGGTGATTTTAACTGTGTTTTAAATGATTTTGACAGATATGGTCTGGGAATTAGGCATGCTGATAGGTCAACAGCCACTCTTTTAAAGAATATTGTGAATGATTTTAAGTATAAAGATGCTTTTATGTGTTTACATCAAGATGAGCCCATAGAAAAGAGAATCACATGGAAAAGCAATACTTTTGGTTCCAGACTTGATTATGTTTTTATATCCAAATCTTTTACACCGTTAGAATGCATACACGAGGAAAATGTCATCTCTGACCATAAAATTGTGTGTTTTAATATTTTTAGTCCAGCCTAGCGAAAGGTGGGAAGGGGTTTTTGGAAACTAAATTCCACCTTGCTCAATGAAAAGAACATTTATGATGATTTTAGCACTGTTTTTAAAGTATGGCAACAGGAAAATGTGCACAATGCTGATATTTTAACATGGTGGGAAATTGTTAAAGAAAGGATTAAGCGCTATTTTATAAAGCTTGGGGTACTGAAAGCAAAAGAAAAGAGAGAGTTTTATGAAAATTTAAATACCCATTTGCAAACCCTCTATTGGTTGCGATGTTGATAAAGAGATTTCTATAGTAAAACAAAGCATTAAAAATTCTCTGGATGAGAGAAAGCAAGAAATGTTATTTTTTAAGAGTCCAGCATGTTGAGGAAAATTAAAAATGTACCAGGTACTTTTTTAGAAAAATTGAGTCATCCAGAGAATTAATTACTGAGATAGAGGGTGAGAAGTCCAGAGGCGGTATTCTTAAAAATGTTTTTAATTTTTATCAAAATTTATATAATACCAAGAATATTGTGATATTGTAATATTGTATAGTGATTTTATGGAAGATGCTCTTAATGATATTACTCTTGTTTTAAATCATGATGATGCAGATGGCCATAATGATTTTATTACAGAAAAAGAGCTCTTTGATACTATACAAAGTTTTAAAAGAAATAAGGTTCCTGGGCTAGATGGGATACCCATTGAGTTTTATATGCAGTTTTGGGATATTTTATGTCTTTTTAACAAGTGTTTTTAAGATAAAAAGCTGCCAGCCTCCTGGCAAAAAGGGGTGATTTCTCTTCTCCCTAAGGAAGGCGACAAGACCTACTTAAGAAACTGGAGGCCTATCACCTTGTACCACCAAATAACTAATTTATTTGGTGGATCCTTTTATGATAGCCTTTTATGATAACTGCACTTGCCAGGTTTTAGTAAATGGTTTTATGACAGAATGTTTTAACTTAAAATGTGGTGTTAAACAAGGTTGTCCTTTGTCCCCACTGCTTTTTGTCTGTGCCATTGAACCGCTTCTATCGTCCATAAGACGTGATAAAATGATTTGTGGAGTCCATGTACTGGGTGGTGGAGGGTTGCAGGCAAAAGTGACTGGGTACATGGACGATATTACGATATTATGCACGGATGTATTATCTATAAAAAGAGCGGTTCAGAGGACAGAACATTTCTGTGCCGCCTCTGGCTTAAGATTAAATTTTAAGAAAAGTTGCATGCTGGGACTCCTTGTCAGACTGCCCAATACAGCAAAGGGAGTCTGTTAAGATTTTGGGTATGGTTTTTAATTCACAGAATGATGGAAAAGAATCATGGCAAATGGTATTGAAAAATGTAAATGGTCTGATTATATCATGGACCACAAGGCACCTTACTATGGAGGGAAAGGTTTTAATGCCCATTTTATTGTATACTGCTCTTACCTATCCTCCAGCTGTGTTGGTTTTAAAGCAAATAATAAGAACATATTTTGTCTGTATATGGGGATCAAGAATGGAGAGACTGAAAAGGATTTTTATGATAAAACCCTCTGAGAAAGGTGGAAAAGGTATGGTGGACATAAAACAGTTTTTATACACAAAATATTTGATTTTATGTCTGAAGAATTATAATTCTGATAATTACTGGTCCTTTTTTATCCAATATTCTGCAGGTTTCATTTTCAAAAGACATGGGTGGTGTGTTTTATCTCTTAAAAACCCTGTTTGTTTTAGTCCTTCCTGGTTTTATGAGATTTTAAGAGCCACCATAAGTGATTTTAATCTGCAAAACAAAAGTATGGGGGACCTTTTAAATAAGTTAAAAATGAAACAGTTCTTTTATGTCTCGGAGAGAGTGATCCCAATTTTAAACTTAAACGTGAAAGACACAGAATGTGTATGGGCCAGGGTGTGCCACAAAGAGCTTTTTAATAGCCAGAAAGACTTGGCTTGGGCCTGTGTGCATGAATGTTTCCCTACCAGGGCTTTTCAATATAAAAGAGGTGTGTTGGTGCGGCCTAAATGCCTCAGAATGACTTGCTTGCAAGAAGAGACTGTATTGCACCTCTTTTGGAATTGTTTTTATGCACAAGAACTATGGAAAAAAGTAAGCCCTTTATTAAAGCTGGTAGGGGGACTTAAAAAGTGGACTATAATGTCATTCTTTATGGACACATGCAATGTGCATCACATGCTCATTTTATGGTGGTATGGAAAATGATAAATTGTTTTAAAGAAGCTCTTTGGAGAATCCGGAACATGCTGTATTATAACTCTGATGAGATTTTAATGAGTGATTGCATAGCCCTGGCTTTTAGCATAATTGTATTTTTTAATTGACAAAAAGAAAGGGTACAAAACATGAACTTTTATGGTGTCGAAATGAATGGTCACAAAGGTTTTAAGTAATTTACTTTTATGTAGGTTATTTTAAAATGTTATTGTGACCTGTATGTTTTATAAAAACTGTGTTGTGATTCATGATTTTATGTTCTTATGTTTTGTGAAAAAAATGATATTTATGATTTTACTATGAATTTGGTTTCAATAAAGCTCTTTGAAACCACTTCTGATTCTTGATTCCTGTGTTCCCTGCCTGGTCCCTGTTTGGTTTCCTTGATTTGATTTCTGCTTGACTTCTGGATTTGCTTGAACTCTGCCTGGACTGACCCCTGCCTGTACAACGGATTTGCTTGAACTCTGCCTGGACTGACCCCTGCCTGTTTAACGGATTTGCTTGAACTCTGCCTGGACTGACCCCTGCCTGCTTTACGGATTTGCCTGTTGCCAGACTCTGTATCTTACCTCGTGACAGGTTTGTACATTACTCTTATTTTTGTTCCATTTTGTTTTCATTAAACTTCATCACACTTGGCTGTCTGGCCCTTAAAGGGAGTTCTGGGGGTTATTACAACTCATTATGATCTCAAGTGCTTGCAGGAAAAAAGTACATCTGCTGTTCAGAGTAATGTGCCCCTTTCCTTAAGAATCCATGTACATGCCCACATTCCAACTTGGTGCGGAACTGAGGTGTGAAAGCTGGCAATATCAAGATTGCCAAGATTGTATCACTTCCCACCCAACCCTTAAGGGAACGCAGGTGTCACAAAAAGTTCCTAAGTATCTGTCAGATGCAGCCACAAGTGGGTGGCTGGCAGGCTCCTACCTACATGGGGCAGCAATAAGGTCATCATCATTGCCCTGTCCTATGCCAATGCCTTTATGGCTACGGTTGAAGAACTGTACATATATCAAGATATAGGCTTTACCGTGCATTGTTTAACATGGTGGAGATACATTAATGATATTTTATACTGTGGCAGGGCGACATTGATTCCCTGTTATGGTTCTAGGTAAGCAGAATGAGATACATCCCTCAATCACGTTGTCACTTTCTTATGATCTCCAAAGTATACACTTTCTTGATGTGTTAATATACAGGGTCAAGGATGGACAATTGTGTACTTGTGTAATTATTTACTAAACCCACCCTTGTGAGAGAATGAAACAGGTTGAATACAAGCCCTTTGTTACTCGGTTTTCTACTAATAGTGATTTTATTGCCAAGGTATTATGTAAACATTGGTATATTTTAAGAAATGCATACCTGACAGTATATAGACATTTAACATGCCACCACTTTTTGTAGGAGTAAAACAATTGGCGTTTCTGGTTACTCCCTCTGTTTTGAAAAAGAAAGCTTATGTTCCCATTAGTATTTTGGGCACCAGGTCAAAAGGCATGTATTCCTGTTTTGGCTGCACACAATGTCCCTATGTTATAAAGGGGAAGGAATTAGTCCATCCCCATACAGGACAGAGTGTACAGCTATTGGGTTACTATACCTGCATTTCTAAATTTGCCATTTATGTGCTGACCTGTCTGTGTGGTCTCATCTATACAGGAGAGACTACACAGATGCTGAAATCAAGTATTTCACAACAAAGATCCTCAGTAAATCGTATACATGTATCTAAACACGTTGTGGAAAAATGTCATACCTCTGAACAGTTAAAGTTTATGTTGTTGGAAACTGTGCCCCCCCTAACAAGGGGTGGTGACAGAGATTTGAGATTAAAAAGTAGAGAGGTTCGGTGGATTAATAAACTTTCTTTAAATCTTGACTTAATTGATATATTTATTGCTGTATAGAAATGTGCATAATGCGAATATTGTGGAAAAATATCTCTTTGTATATGTTATTATCACCTTGATTACTGTGTAATGTTCATAATGTCACTTCCTTTATATCCCTATAGTACAACTAGTGGATAGGGTTGTGTTTAATATGGCTTGATAAAGGGCATATAACTTGCCTGAAATCATTAATACACCAGTTTGCATTACAAAAAGCCCAAATGCCACTTCTTTTCTAGTTGTGACTGTATTTATGATTTTGGGGATGTGGCGACATCTGATAGATAGATAGATACATAGATTCACCCTTATGGTGCAGCTGAATGGCACAGAATATTTTGGTGCATTAAAAGCATTTTCACCCTCAAAGCCTACAGCAGGTATAATACATTTTAAGGAAATAATACTGCAAATGAACTGCAATAAATTTGAAAAATTTGAAATTTTCATTCATTGACTCATTCATATATAGTTTTAGATCTTATCAGGCTATGATACATATCTTCAATTAAGGGCAATTACACACAGGTAAAAATGAGCTCTGATAATATTGTTTATCTGAAAATATTATAAATACAAAAAATACATATTATAAATACAAATATTATCCAAATATTAAATTATCATCCAGTTTCAATAGATCAACTGCGAAAATTGTTAATTTAAGAAAAATCACCCATAACTGTTCTTATGAGAATAAAATTAATCTGGCACACACCTTGTCTCACTAATATGAATATTACCATCATCAGTACAATCTGCACTGCCCAGTATATTATCCTGGCTGTATTTTACTTATTTTACTTTACTTATTTAGCATAATATAAAAAAGAGAACATTTATAGTTACAATGCAGTACATATTCACACATCCTCACTGGATGCATCAGAACTGTGAAAAAGTAACATCTTTTTAATATGAGCATCACAAATTAGTGTTTGCACTGGAGAAGAAAAACACTTATAAATTAAGCATAATTAATATAATGTAAAAAATATTAATCCTGATATTACTTTATTTGCCATAAGTATATTTAATAATGCATTTATAAATTGCTAATAAATACTGTTTTATATATATACTCTCCCATAATGTGGCCATTGGAAATGGTGCCACAAAACCACAAGATTTAAAGCAGATTATGCAGTTAACCTAAACGAGCACCAATAAACTTGCAACTCACCAGAAGTAACGCTAAAACTAACTGCTATGCTTGCATAAATAACACAATACAAATTTTTCTCATTGCATTTCGTAAACATGGGAGCAGCATTCATTTTGTTGCAAGAATATTTGCAGCGAAAATAGGTGATGCTTTACAGACAATATTTACGAACTTTAGTAAACAGACGCCAAAGTCTTCTAATGCCCAAATTATTAGGAACTGCTGTACTTAACATTTTGTGCAAAATATTTATTAAAGAGAGCTTGCCTATTGCTTGCAATAGATATTTACCATGGGAGTTAGTTCTGTAAAATCCATAAGAAGTTCTCCTGACTCCTTAGTGAATGAACTTGGTTTACTTGGGCTCTGAAAATAAATAAATTAGAAGGTAACATTTGTTGAAAATTGTTATAATTATAACCCTAATGATTTCAAATAGCTTAAAGAGTCAATAACAACTTGCAAAGTATTTAGTACTAGTGGTAGCTGCTTACAGCTTCCTAGTCAATAAGACTGCAAAATCCGTAGCTAAGTAAAGCAGGTGATGTGTAAGTAAAACCACGTTAAAGCAGTTTGGCACAGGCTAAAATTTAGTCACTCTGGCTGAACTCAGAAGTACCAAACAGAGAAATGAAAGAGTTATAACACTGTATTAAAATCTGCATTCATTTGTGAGGAAAAGCACAAAGTACAATAATTAACAAGCTCTGAAGTTATGAAGATTTGCCATCCTTAAGGCCTCTGAATAAAGTGCTTGCCAATGATTTTGCACTGACCCAGAAAATAATTTTACATACATAATCACTTTATTTTAGGTTTAGGCAAGGATACAATAGGTACACATTCTTCATATTTTATTGTTAATTGTTATATAGAATCCATTGTTGGGGTGGATAATAAAAAATAAGCTGGAGTTGTGGATTTACAGTGGGTGAGTATTTGCGTATCTTAAAAAGCAAATGTAACCTTATAGGACCTACCATTCTCAACTGATCATATTCCCTTTATTTATTCCTTATATGCAAACCGATCAGAGAGTGATATTCTGTATGGCTGAGTTACCCTTATCCTGACACTGACATGATGTGGAATGCACATATTGGGCCCGATTCACTAAAGTCCGAAATAAGGAGTGCTATTTATAGCATGCGTTAAAAATCTTATCACTTCTTATTTTTCGCTCGATTCACTAAAAGGACACTTGTCATAATTAAGAAGCGATGTTCTTTTTTAACTATAAATAGCACTCCTTATTTCGGACTTTAGTGAATCGGGCCCATTATGTGCAATTAATATCCTCCAGAACATACTGCAAAACATTAACGTGGTTTTACAGTTTTAAAGCAGTATAGTATGTATTGCTATGGTTGTCAAGTTACTTTGCATTCTACACGTAATCCTTAGGGTTGCATTTAATTAAATAAACTAAATACTGGTTAATTTAGTTAATTAAATTAAATACTGGAGCATTTCATATGCTTATAGATAAGTGTCCTCCTGCATGTAGTAATAGTACATATGCATAATTATATACAGATTACATACAGATTGTACTTTGAGAACTTTATACATTATTATTATTATCTTTTTCTTAATAACCTAGAATTATTGTCTGTGGGTGCAAGGATGCCAGCTTCCAACATCTTTAGCTGGCTTTCCCTTTGGCTGAGTATGATAAGTATTGAAGCTTGGCAGTAAAGGAAGTGCAATGCTTAGTAATCGATTGCTTTTAATGCACTTCACTTCTCAAACAAGTGTACTCATTATTTGTTGTGTACCTTTTCAATAGACGATGACTGAGAATGTCCGTTTGAAGCCTGCTTAAGTGCAGCTCTTTGTTCAGCAGCAGACTCCGCAACCATGGCTGCCAGTGCAGGAGGAAGGTCATCTTCATCACTGTGATTATTTAAAACAAAAGTAAATGTGTCAGCATGTAATGGATTTAGCTTAAGCAGAGTCTGTGCTTACAGTTTTTCTGCACAGGAAAACAAATCTCTTACTAGAATCTGAAACAATAAGCAGTATCATTTAGCAAGATACTGTAAGTGACATCAAGACTGCTGCAGTTATTATATTGTGCTGAGTTAAAAAGCAAACACATTGCCTTATGAGATTAGTAATTACAATTACTCAGATTCTCCTCTGTCATTAGCTGTCAATGCACCATATGGAGAAAATATTGTTATCGTACACAAAAAAATGTTATGGGATATTAAACTATAAAGGCCTGCACACTACAAGTATAGTGTTTTTAATTAGGAAAAAATAGAATAAAGGTGGTGAATGTAATAGTGTGCAACTGGAATGGTAAAAACTGAAAGAATTGTGTCAAGAACAGACTGGGTGATTAACATAGGTCTGCTACTGAACCCCAACAACGTCAATCTTCAGCCACCTAACTTAGTCACAGAATTATTAGCAGCAAATAACCCTCAGTGGAACTGAAGCTGAACCCTCAACTTCATATAAATACACAATTTTACAATACAATTTTGTCACAAACACTTTAGCTAGTAGACCCTGATGCTATAACTTCAGTAAAGTTGACCCTACATTTGCCCCCCTCATACAAGGCACCCTAAAAAAATTTGGTTGCTGTACAAAGCTAGAATATTGTTGGCTTGATTTGACTACTCTATGGGGCACATTTACAAAAGCATGAACGCTCGGAGCGTTCATTCGAACACTCCAAGCGTATTTTCGCCAAATTTTACTAGGCACCAATGCTATGTGTCATTTCCCTGCCCAGATATTCCCATCTGATAAACGGAGTACCCAAGCCAGTCATATTTGGACTCATGTGACAGGAAATATTAAATTAGACCTATACCCATTTTGCTGGTGGGAAAGCATTTAGAGGAGATTACAACCTTTGCAAGTTTGCAGAAGGCATAGTTATGCTGAAATTCTGGAAAACCTGCTGCATTTATGAAAAAGACTTTGTAACGACAATTCAATAAAATTTGGATTTTCGCTGGGACAATTAAAAAAAGTCGAGTTTTTTTTATGACTTTTCTCAGTACATATCAGACATTCAGGAAATCAAATTTGAAAAATAAAAAAAGTGCAAAAAACCTAAGAACTCTAATCCAAAAATTTCCCATGTAAAAGCTTGTGAGTTTCTATTGAAGTCAATGACATAGCCATATACACAAACTCTAGATGTTTTTTATTTTCTTACATATCTGAATTTCTTAAAATAATAATTGGGGATGTCTTAGCAGAAACTAATTTTGTCCTGTTGTATTTTTTATTCACATGATAAAGACTGACATACAGCGGTTTTACAATAATTATGGGTCACACACCTGAACAGCACTATTGCTGTTTGTGCATAGATTGACATAGTCAAGGGATACTGTCTGTTTGTATTTGAAATATTACTGTCAGTATGAATAGAAAGGCTTATTGCAAACAGGACTGATTTGAGGGTTGACCAGTAACCTAAAGAACCTTTATATACATAGATATGTTGTTGCAAATCAAAGCATCACTCTTCAGACTAGGTTTACACTATGGGGCAGTGATACAACAAACTACTCCCAGTGGCGAGTCAAAGGAAGCTCACAGGGCAAACTTTTAGCAAGGACCCACCTGACACTGATGTTGACTTACACATTGGAGTCCTTGTAGATAATAAACTTGGCTGTAGCAAGCAATGCCAGGCAGCAGCTGCAAGGGCAAACAAGGTTTTGAGCTGTATTAAAAGGGGTATAGATTCACGGGAGGAGGGGGTTATTCTTCCCCTTTACAGAGCACTGGTAAGGCCCCATCTAGAATATGCTGTTCAGTTTTGGTCTCCAGTGCTCAAACGGGACATTATTGAGTTAGAGAGGGTCCAGAGAAGGGCAACTAAGCTGGTAAAGGGTATGGAAAGTCTCAGTTATGAAGAAAGACTGGCCAAGTTGGGTCTGTTTACACTGGAGAAGAGGCGCTTTAGAGGTGACATGATAACTATGTATAAATATATAAGGGGATCATATAATAACCTTTCTAATGTTTTATTTACCAGTAGGTCCTTCCAACGGACACGAGGGCACCCACTCCGTTTAGAAGAAGGGAGGTTCCATTTAAATATTCGGAAAGGATTTTTTACAGTGAGAGCTGTGAAGTTGTGGAATTCCCTCCCCGAATCAGTCGTACTGGCTGATACATTATATAGCTTTAAGAAGGGGCTGGATGGATTCTTAGCAAGTGAGGGAATACACGGCTATGGGAGATAGCTCTTAGTACAAGTTGATCCAGGGACTGGTCCGATTGCCATCTTGGAGTCAGGAAGGAATTTTTTCCCCTCTGAGGCAAATTAGAGAGGTTTCAGATGGGGTTTTTTGCCTTCCCCTGGATCAACTTGTAGTTAGGCAGGTTAGGTATAGGCATTATGGTTGAACTTGATGGACATATGTCTTTTTTCAACCCAACTTACTATGTTACTATGTTATTGCATTCTTCACAGTGATGTTACCACTAAAAAGGCTTCCCGTTTCAGATATTATTTGAGGGGATAGGTTAGGTGTGGGTTTCCAAATCATAAAATTACAGGCTGAGTTAAGTCCAATTTGAGATGTGGGGGATTAGGGGTCGGTGTGAAAAATCACCAACTCATGCATCACTACATTGCTTTTGGACATGACAATACAAAGATCCAAGTATTAAATGAATGTATCAAACAGTCTACTACTCACAAGCTGAATTGTCTTGTCAACTTCTTTAATTTTGGAGGTCGGGTTTCTGGCTTGCTCGATGAGGATCCTGTGGACTGTGTACTTTCACCACGAAACGAAGCCGGACTCTGTATTGAAACTGGGCTCGGTATTGAAGTAGGGCTCCGTAATGAAGTAGGGCTCCGTAATGAAGTAGGGCTCTTTAATGAAGTAGGACTGCGTAGCGAAATTGGACTTCGAATTGAAGTTGGACTCCTAAAAACAGTATATGTCTACATATATATTAATCTTTATTATTCCAGTTAAGCATCTATTTTTACCTTGGGCTTCACAATGATTTTTTTCTCTGTTACATCGTATAAACCAACATTAAGAGAACTCAGTGTGTACTATTTGAAAGGGCTGGTTATGAAATCCTTTTCTGCTTATAGCACTACAATAAAATGGTATTTCTACAACTATAATACAGCTTCACATGTGTGGTTTGCTTGCAGTTTTGGAGTAAGCATTACACCTTGCTCATTTATATAACAACCCTACTGAAAGTTTAGTTCTATGTCGGATTTCTCTCTGACAGTAGAAGATATAAGAAGTTTGAGGAAGATGAACAAACCCAAACCATGTGCGTAAAAAAAATGACACCCGCAAAAAAAAAAAATGACGCGCAACAATTTTTGGCCGCGCAGTGAATTTTGTTGCCTGTTTCATGAAATATGCTGAATTGTGGAAGTTTGGCGCAAATCCATGCCTGCCCATAAAATTTTGCCCATCACTAATCATGATAGGCATGGCATTTCCTCCAAAACGGCAAAAATGCCAAGTACTTCAATGGCATTCCCACCATTTAGGGTTGAAATCTACTATGTGTGCACAGTGAAATGCTGATACATGGGCACTATTGGTGTTTTTCCACTGTGGAAAAAATGTACCACACCTTCACATTTGTCATACTCCTCACCAACAGCAAAAGTTTTTGTTTGGTTCAAATTCATCAGTACAGTTATAGGATCTGTTACTGGGTTTTGTAGATATTTCTGTAATTTAGATCACCATGCCTAAAGTCTGCTAAAAATAAATTAAGCCTTAAATAAACCCAATAGGATTGTTTTACCACCGATATTGATTCGTGCAGCTTAGCTTGGATCAAGTACAGGTATAGGACCCGTTATACAGAATGCTCGGGACCAAGTGTATTCCGGATAAGGGGTCTTTCCGTAATTTGGATCTCCATACCTTAAGTCTACTAAAAAATCTATAGACCATTAATTAAACCAATATGATTGTTTTGCACCCAATAAGGATTATTTATATCTTAGTTGGGATCAATTACATGGTACTGTTTTATTACTACAGAGAAAAAGGCTTTCCGTATTTTCATATAGATTGTAAGCTCTACGGGGCAGGGACCTCCATCCTCTTGTGTCTTTGACTCTTAACTTATTGCAACTGTAACTGTATCTTGTATTTATTTGTATTTATTGTTATACTTTGTATTTATCTATTATCTTATTAACCCCCTGTTTGTATTAATGTATTCTACTGTACAGCGCTGCGTACATAAGTAGCGCTTTATAAATAAAGATATACATACATATATTTGGAGCTTTCTGGATAATGGGTTTCCGGACAAGGGATCCCATACCTGTACAAGCTATTGTAAGGAAATCACTTTTAAAAATTAGAATTATTTTACCTGTACTGGTTTGCTGCAATGACTTTTGCCCCTTGTGCACTTGAATAAACAACTAACTGGCATGGAGTTTACATACTGTCATAAGTCCCTATGTTCTGTGCACACCACAATAAGTAAAAGTAATCTGCATATGGCACCATATAGCCAAGCCTGAACGTAAGGCTTGTATTTTCAAGAGGCCAAAAGAACTCTTTGATGACAGTACTGTGCTCTTAATTTATACCTATTTGCTATTTAAACTGAACAACCAACCAGCATAAAAATCTAATATACAGGTATGTGAGGGCCTGAAACCTTTGGCTCCCAAGAGAGGAATGCAGTTGGCAAAGCCTGCAAAAGTCAATCCCCACAATGGGTGAAAGGTTAACAATGACTGGGCAGTGGGGGGTTAGGTGACAGAAGAGATGCATGTCTAGCATCCCCCCTGTTGCGCCCTGGGCATGTGCCTCCAGCTCTGGCCCTGAGGAAGTCATACAATACAAGTCTTTACTTGATAGCATTTAAGAGTGTCTTTGTTAATAATTTTGGTCATAAAAAGTCAAGACCTCACAGATTTTAAAATGAAGTCAATAGGTGCTTTTTAGGTTACTCACAACTAAGAGGCCTACATTTATAAATCACAAAAATAGAATTTTTAAAATGAGAATAAAATGACTGGCAATAGATCATTTTTAAAAAATAAATAAATATGAAATAACTCTAAAAATTAATAAAATATTTACACCATTATAGTGAGCAGAAAAAGACAGACCTTACATTAGTGTCCTGCAGGCTTGGACTCTTAGTGAATTCAGATGGGCCTATGTCATCTTTCAGTGTCTGCAATGGAAATTTGAATCAGAGATCAAAACAAATATATTAAATACATTTTAAAGTATCAGTTGGTATCTCACAGTGGACCTCCTCTCATACTACCCACACTTTTTGATCCAAGCTAGAACTTGTCTTTTCCATTACCTTATAAGGAATTAGGCAGATATACACTACCATATATACTGGTATAGCATGTAAGGAAATAGAGTTGCCCTATGCAATCCCTGCCTATAAGGTTTTCCCCAGTAGCCCCATTCATTTCTTCCTCTCCCTAGTGTAGGCAACCCTCCACATGCTTTGTGTCATTGGGATGCTGTTGAAAAAACATTGACCTAGGCATGTGACTTTCTCTCCCGAGTTAGTTATTTTGGGGCCCTGTGATTTTAGTGATAAATGGCATCAGGTTGTGTAGCGCACCCTTAGATGTTGGCTTATGGTTGTTACATAAATATGACTGACAGTAAAATCTCTCTGCAAGAATAGGGATCAGTGAGAATATAAAATAGTTTTGAGCTACTGTATAACTTTCCTGACAATCTGCTCTACACTTTATTTATAGCTTCCTGCAACATCCCGCATACAGCTTGAAAGTATTAAGAATATGGCTGGAGTATATTGATGTGTCTCTTTCTTTTTTTATATTTAAAGTAGAAAAGGGAAACTCCACCCAAATGATGAAAACAAATCAAAGTTAAATAAACTCTAATTCTAAGCATCTTACCAATATTCATATATTGAACTTTAATTTGAAACTTAAAAAAAAAGTTGTTTCTAAATGCTATTGCTAATGAATTCCATATTTTTATGTCCCCTCAATTCTTTCTTATTCTTAAACTGCTGGTTTTGACTCTTGAAACGATGTAGCAGAAGCCAGCTCTGCTCTCTCTCTGATTAACACACATGAGAAGCATTCAGGGCATTGTGAGAAGTGGTGTCTTGGTACATGGTTTACAATTATAATTTATTTCATTAGGCAATATTTAATTTATTTATAATTTGGATGACGTTCTCTTTATATGCAAATACTATTCTAATATGTGTCCTGGTCTAAAACCAAAAACGTTGTTTTTATGATACAATGTGAGTTTTAGCAAACTGTTATCCCTATTGTGAAGCAAAAGAACATTTTCAAAGGCACTGTGAATTGAGAAGTCTTGATACTTTTAGCCATGGGATGTTGCTTAGTAGCTTTTACTGAAAAAAGTCAGAAACAACATTATTTACATTAGGTCGATTGAGGATCTAGGCACAAGAAAAATAAAGGAAAACATTGTTCCTTTTATTATGCCGCTGTTAAAATCTCATAAATCATTTGGCTCAATGCATTATCTGCTGCACACAAGGCATCATTAAAAAAAATGCTTGCTATGGCGCCTTATTATAACATCATAGATTTTTATGTTACATATGCCATAGGAAATGATGTTTTACCTTACAATTTTTACTTCTATAATTGACCATAGAATCGTCTTAAGCTTTATTTTTTATTTTTTGCAGAGTCATCTCTCCAGGGGATACATAGAATAGTTAACAGCAAGTGGAATGTCTTATTTAAAGGTAAAATAGCATGTGTTTAGTAAAGTTTATCTTCAAGGAGCACTAAGGCTGCTTGCTGGCATGAAAAATTTAGATTGCAACAGTGCTTACTTACACAGATCATTTACATTGCAACTGTGCTTGCTTACATCCATAATTTAGATTGCAACAGTGCTTTTAAGAAGCACCACCAGATGGAGATTGTTCAAGAATCCATAAAGCAGTGTTCCAGAGTGATTCCCTGCTATTGACAGAAGCACTCGTCATAGCAAGTGCATTTTTATTCAGACAAATGTGAAAAATCTGCCGGTGAAGTATTTTGATTGAAGTGTCAAGATTCTCCCTGAGAAGGCTCCCACAATCTGAAACATGCGCGTGCTATATGTCGTGTATATGTTCTTAAAAGAAAGGCATCAACCTCAATTGTGTGGCAAACAGGTATCCTAATAGCAGGCCAATGATATTCTTCCAATAAGGGAGCCCCCAAAAAATGGTATGCGGCCTATAATATACTCACTATCTATTTAGCAAACCTTCAGGACTTAACTAAAACTTTTAAAAATCTGCACCCTTCAGTGATTCATTTAATTTCATACAAGAGTTATCTTAAAAAAAATCTGTGTTTTTTTCAAAACACATCAGTTAAGCAAAATCTTGCATTAACATCTGTTTTTCAAAAGCACAAACTGATTTTTTAATATTTAATTTTGAAATTTCCCAGGTTGCCACAGCCATCTGACTTGCTCTGATAAATGTCATGCTTTTTCCCCCTCGGCAGCCGATCAGCAGAGCAATGGGAAGGTAGCAAGATAGCAGTTACCTGACACCTGTATTGCTAAAAGTGGTAGATATGGGAATAGCACTGAATAGTAAAATATCTGTAAAATAAGTCTGGCTTGGGACTCCTCCAGTTACATGGGGGTAGGAGAAACAATATAGAAGCAGTTCTAATGTGCAGCACTGGATCCTTCTGAAAGCTCAGACTCGGGCACAATGGCTGCCTACACACAAATATTACAACTAAAAAAATTAATTTGATGGTTCAAGAATACATGCTATGTAAACAGTGTAATTTAGAAAAAAAAGCACACCTTGAAAATCATGACAGGATCCCTTTATATAAACTGGAAAGTTTCATGAGCTTTTGTTTAACCAGATTAAAGGTGGCCATACATGGGCAGATTTCAGCTGCCAATTCTGGTCCTTCAGACTGATTTGGCAGCTTATCTGCCCGTGTAAGGGCACCCCAGGCAGGCCTACCCAACAAATATCTGGCCTAATATTGGGCAGATCTTGATTTGGCAGGTTTTATTTTTTTCCGGATCAGGGACCGCCTCGGCTCGTTGATGCGGTCTCTAAACCGATGTCACCTATGTCCGTCGTCGTAATTCGATTGTTTGGCCCCATGGTGGTGGGCATATCGGAAGAAGATTTGCTCGCCTGACCACCTTAAGAAGAAGGCACTCTGGAAATTACAAAAATACAAAATTTATGCTAAATGAAGGCAAAATATAGAATTTTCAGCGTTTGAATTACAGCTACAGAACACAGGCTCTTTTGTGTGGATGAAAAAACATGGAATCTATTTTGTCCACACCTCTGTTTTAATTACGAGCTGGGATGTTTTTCTGCTGTAGTTGAACCATTTTTGATTAATCATTTTGTTTTACCTAAAAAGGGGCCCCTGGGCCTGTTGGCCGCCTGGGCTCTTCTGCTCTGTTGTGCCATCTGTGATAATGCAGCTTTGCGTGACGTTAGATAAGCCAAATACTGATAAGAGTTTCTTTCTGTACCCTATATCAAGAGTGTGAGTTTATTTTGGCTTAAACCAGAGTATATTTTATACAGCTCTGGCTACTGTACAGTATACTCTCTTCATGTGAATAAAACTACTTATTTATACTTAAACTGGTCTGTCCAAAAGTTTATCTGAAACAACTTGGTACAGAAAAATCCCTGGAGTGGTAAAATTGGAGAAGAGCCATACTGGAGGAGATGATTGGATACTGAGACCTTGGTGCGCCAAGACAGGGGAGACCCAAATTTGTCTCTCATAAGCTCTCACTAGCTCTTTCATGTCCTCTTTTGGCTGTATCTACAATAATAGCCTGCTACTAGGATAGTAGGGGCCCATGGAGCCACAGGTATACTTACCCATGTTCCTTGGTCCCAAGGGGAAATAAAAGGGCTCTTAAGTATAATTCCAAACCCTTGTCATAACCCTTGTGCCTTTGCACAAGCAAATGTTCAACATCACTTTAAGCTACCCTCCAATTTGCAGGGATTTGCTCCAAATGATAAAAGGGGTGGCTGAAGATTTAAATATGCAACAAATTGGAACTACTAGAAAATCCAGGCGAGGCTTTGTATAGAGAAGGCCAGAGAGTATAAATAGTGATGGGCGAAATTTTCAGCAGGCATAGTTCCACTGTGAATTTCCACATTTCCCCATTGGTGGATTATCCTTGTGAAACAGGGGACAAAATTCGCCCATAGCATAAATAAAATTGGTGCACACATAAAAACATGTCATGCATAAAAAAAGCGTTGCACACGTCACTTTTTGACGTGTGAACCAATTTTTTTTGACGCACAACATTATCGTTGTTTTGCAAAGATTTGTGAATTGAGCATTGCCAGCTCAATTTAGAGAAACATAGATGAGTTAGAGGACAGGAAAATTCAGAAAGTGATGGTAGCGCAAACAGATCAGACAGAGAAATGGAAAACAGAAAAAAGGAGCCCATCAAAGATAAAATGCTACAATTGTTATAAAATGGGATACCGCACCAAGAACTGCAGGACTCCCAGAAGGGAGGAGTTAGGGGTAGTAAAGATGATTGACAGAAAGGACTTCCAGTGTTACTAGTAATTTCAGAAACTAGAGAGGAAGACATCTTTGTTCAGCTGACACTAAGTGAAATGTCTTTTCTACTCTTAAATGTCTGGTGGACAATAGAGCCGTCCGGTCAGTTCCAAAGAAATCTGAGGCCCCAAATTTGGAAATAGCAGGTGAATTGAATGGTATTGGGTTATGAGGGAAATCCATCTTCTTACAAGAAACAGTCGAAACAGAGGTTATTGTGGGACCACTTAAAGCCTCTTTCCTTTGAACTCGGCTATTCAGATCCATGTAATCTGCTTTGCAAAGATGTTTTAATGAATTTACAAGCAAACATCCTATATATAAAGGATGGTCCAATTGTCTGCTACTAGCACCCCAGAGGATATTAACCTGTTGAAAAAACATAAGAGAAGCTACATATTATCTACGTCACGAACGCGCTACTCTGAGATGCGTATGACACCGGGACGGGGAACCAAGGGGTTACATTTAGCCACCTTTCACACAAGTCAGACTAACATCAAGCACCCGCAAACACACCACTGCCCCAAATAACTAGTTGCTGCCACCATCTATCATTAACAGGTGATAGAAACTTAATACCCAAATATATCACACACAAACTTTCTTACTGCAGTTAGGGTTAGTTCCCACTAATTTAACAGCACACTAGCAGCCACAGGGTAAAAATTACAGTCAAACACACCCCCCTGCTAGTAGCCCACTAGTTAATTAGCATCTACACAGAACTTGCCCCCCCCACTCAATACACATACAGCCAAGCAGTTAATATATTTAGGCCCAAGCATTTATACAAGGTACGTGGGGATCTTTATAGAGCCAAAGGACAGAACATATTAAATTTTATATTTAATATTACAAGGGTAAACAGTGCATTTTAAAAAGATGTTATAAAAAGAGACATATACTTACAAACAGTAAATAAAATAAAAGGAAATAAAACACAGAGAAAACCCTACTGAGTTACTGAGTTACTGAGTTATCTTTTGTGTCCTCTGAGGCAAGAGTTTGGAAATCCTGAGCCCATCCCCCAACATAAGTTGAGACCTCCAGAATGAGCTAACTAGTACCTGGGTCTGTGCCCCTTATATCCCCCTGCTGGGCTCCTCCCTCATTACCCTATGCATGAGGAGGGAGTGCCCAGGGGTGTGTCACATGACCTCCCCTGTAGAGAGCTGTACTTTTCATGCCAGTTTCTTGTCATATAATATTTGTACTTGCCAGTACCCAATATTAATATGAAAGTAGGGGATTGTTTTAACCCATATGTGGGTGATCAAAAGGATACCAAACATGAGGGATGCCTCATGTACCAGTCCCCCCCAAAACTATCCCTCCTAACTGGTGGGTATAGGAAGTCCCTGTTTGGTATCATTGGGAAGCATGGGGCCTCCTCATAAACCACATATGATTTATGAGGATGTGAACCCTAAAGCAAAGGAGATATGGATCTCTTTCTATAATCCATATTTTTCTGTATGCTGTTCCCCCCTGCAGTTCTAGGTCCACACTTTGCCTCTCTTTGATCAACAGATCAAAGAAACCAGCTTCCTGCTTCCACTGGCTGGTCCCACATTGTCTGATGAAGTTGTTGAAGTTGTCGCCTTCCACAGTCCCTGGTTGTGTCTTTAGGGGGTATTTGTGAATTACCCCCTACTAGGAAGGGTTTCCCTCAAATGTGGATTCCAACCAGACTTTCTAAATTGAAAACTTAACCCTTTACATGTTGAGCCTTACTGCTACAACATGACAATCTGCTTTATCTTTTCTGAGCAGCATCGAGTTATTTGGCACAAAGGCTCAGCAATTTGAAACATACATGCAAAGTGAGCTGTAGGTGATTCTGGGAATTGTAGTAAAACAATAACTTAAGGGCATCCACTTGCACATTCCCATAAAACTACAATTTGCCTTTTGCCCAATCTCTAAATAAATGTTGTAGGAACAATAACATGCATTTCTGTTTGTGCAATAACATTGTAGTCACTCTATTTGTATCACTAACAGAATATATGGGCATTTCTTAAGAATAGATGGACTGACTTCAGGCAAGGTTATAATCCATTATCATTCACTAGAAATTATTTTCTCTTTTATTTTACTTTGTTTCCGAACTGGGAAACACAAATCCAAAAGAAACATCACTCAAAAGGCAGATCAACCAGGCCAGCGGAAAACATTTGAAATATAAACAGTGGCCTAAGAATATGCAGCAGGTCCCACCTGCAGAAAATCTTTGGAGGGGCCTGGTGCGCACTGAAGCCTAACCTGCCCCCCATTCTGCAGGCAGACTCGTGCGCAAGTGAGTGTGTACGTGCCACCGGATGCACGATCTTTCAGTGGCTATAGAGGAAGCAGACTCCATGTTCCCCATCCCACCCACCTGTGACTGCAGGGTCTGCTTCCTCTAGAGTTATGACACTATAAAATTAGGTTATTTACAGCTCATACCCTAGAAACATATTTTTTTATACTGCTGATTGCTGAGCACTTGCTGTAGCAGAGTAAGTGCTACAGACTGACCAGGTGGGCCTGACTGAGTTGGCCAATCAAGAAGCCGTAACATTTTTAAAAGCTATAAATTGCCAAAATGTTTGTCTAGATTTTATATTTTCAGTTTTATAAAAACATATTTAATGATTGTTTTTCTTTATTCCTTCTTTCTAATATTAGCCACTGCCCCCACAGAGCTGCATTTATGAAACATTCCCTAATTATAAAGAACATTTGCCACTTTGAATAACTATAAAAAAAGAATGACATTTGTACATACAAACATGCATCTCCTTTTGTATAAACATGTTTAATATTGTAAATATTGGTATGAGGCTTAGTACAAAAATTTTAATTATTTGATTAAAATGAAGATGGCCTTCCTGTAATTCGGAGCTTTCTGGGTAACAGTTTTCCAGATAACAGATCCCTTACCTGTACCCACAACATAATGAAATTCCTTTGTATAAAAATAACAATTATGAGAACTAGTTTGCAGCTGGCAGCACAGGGTGCAATTGACAACTGGAAGCAAGTATTTTTTGCACTTTGCATGCCGTCTTCTACAGAGTACTACATGACCTACAGAGCACAAATACCTGACGTGAATTCAGGGCTGACTGAGTTTAGCAGCACTATATTCACATGGGATGGGCTGGGGGGGCAGCATATGAGAATCCCCTTGGCTCATCATTCAGATGGGTAAGCTAGTGAGAGCTGATTGGAGTTTAGCTAGTCTTTTATGGGGATCCCACACCTTTTGGGGTGTGCTTTCTTCTCAGTTGTTCTTTGGTCTGGGTTTTTAACTGCTGCACAATGTAATTCACAAAAAATCAACAGGTGCGAGTACTCAGTAGAGTCCAAAGAGCTTTAGTTTTGTCCCTTAAAAGCACTTGCTCCCATGGCCTTTTCAGATAAATTAACAACACAAGAACATGATTTATTCATTAAAATGGTCTTATGATGAAAATACATATAATACTTTTGTAGATATAAAGAAACAACGATTTTACACACCTGTGGCCCCACTCTGGAAGAAGAATCTATCTGCGCTTTAAGAAGGTTGTACTTCATATAATCAGAAAGAGATGAGGGAGACAGGGGTGGGTGAAGGGTTTTTTCATGTACATTATTTTCTTCTCCCTAAATAAAGAAAAACATTAAGCAAAAAGGGAATGATTTCAGTTTAAAGTGCACTGTTTTATATAAGTGTTGTGCAGAAAGTTTGAAGGCTAGGAAAAAGGAGTGGGTTCATTAGTCTTTAGCAGATATTAATATACATTTAGATTTTACATTCCAAGATTTTACATTTTACACTTTGCATACTTGGTCCATCCAAATGGATTTTGATTGGGTGATCTGTAAAAATCCGCCATTAAATGGGGTGTGCCCCTCCAGCACTTACTTTATTCTAAAAGAAATGAACAATTTTGTACTCTGTTATGAAGATCCATACTATATGGTCTGTACAACTCTGGAACCATGCATGTATTACTGTGCATAGTTTCTCTGCTGCTATTTGATCAAGGCCAATAAGACAGGGGCCTTTACGACTTTTCCTTCAAAATAATATTATAGTAAATAGAAAGAAATAATACAGTAGGGCTTTTCCAGCTGGGTAAAAAAGTCTGCTGAGGAGGTGTGAACGCACATTGAGGTTGCTCCATACCTACCAAGATGAAACACGTGGTAACCAGTGGCATAGATCATTTCTATTTTTCCACAAGGTCCTCAATAATTACCAAAAAACACCCTTGACTAGATGGCCAATCAGAAGAAGTGGCATCTTGCTCTTAAAGTTAGAATTCCCACTGTGCACACTCCATCAGTTTCTGCCTATCTAGCTAAGCCACATGATACTGCGCCACTATAGCCCACCATGGCATCCCAGGACAGTGGGTTTTGCAGTAACAATTTACAGCTACTGGGTATTACACCTCGTACAGAAAGGCACTGGATCCAGACACTCTCCTGCTCAATAAATTTAAGTTGCTGTTACAACAAGAACTAAGCTCAAAGGCTAAACAAATAGCCAAGGACCTGAGACAGCAGATCCAAGACCTAGGGGGGCACACAGACCAAATAGAAGGCAAAGCTGATGACATAATAAAGGTATTAGATGCCCATAAAATGGGTATTCAAAAACAACAACAGCATGACACTTTACTTATGATCTAGGATAGTGACAATAGATAGTGCCTCAACAATGCCCGGGACAAATTGAAATCCATTTTTTTTTTTTTTTAGATTTTCTAGGATTTATTACCTGATCTTGCTCCAGCCCGGCTGGAATTTGACAGAATACACAGGGCCTTGTGCCCATATGAACAAGATGTCCCAACAAGGGACATAATTAGAACACAATTCTCTGTATTAAGGGCAGCCAGGGAGCACAGCTCATTAAATCTATCCAAATATTTCTCCTATAACTCTTCAAAAACTAAGAATTATGCAACCTATCAGAAAACTTCTCCAACGAAGTGAAACACGATATAGATGGGCATTTACATTCAGGCTAATTTATTCCCACAACAACAATACCTACAGTTTTGAATCGCTAGGTGAAGGCCTTTGTGATTATGTCCAAACCCAACTGTTGCAGGGCCCGACTTCTAACAGCAGAGACAATCGCAATTTTTGTATGTAAAAATGTGGCAAATTGCTAATTTTTGGGTGGTTTCCAGAAATGCCATCAAAGCCGCTAAGTTTAGGGAAACTTTCCATTTGGTAGTTTGGTGTAATAAGTGTCTTTACTTATTTTGAACAGTTGTGTACAGTTGGTCATGGGGCTCTTTTTGCAGAAACTTAGTTGGTAGGAAAAATCCGTATGCACTATTTTCATTCGTGGTCTGTACATATCACATACTTTAGTATATTTATGCATATTGGGAATCAAATTGTTGATGGCGTTCATATTTTGAGTGATGTTCCTTTGCATGAATGAAATAGTGCAAGATAAATTGAGGCAAATTGCAACATTTTTAGGCAATTCTCAGAAATGCTATCAAAAACTTACTAACTGTACTAAAGTTAATGTTGGTTGTTTACTAAAATACAACAACCAATACCAATTGATTTATTTGTATTGGTTGTATTTTATCTTGTATTTGGTCACATATATATCTATAAAAACTCTGTGGGGCATTTGACCTTTAGCCTATGAGTAAGTGCCCCTTAGGCATGAAACACAATAGGTTTTATATGTCCTAATACAAATTTAGATTTTTTCTTATTTTACTTAGCTGCTGCTGTGACTTTTTTTATTTTATTTGTTTTCATTACTTTCACTCCATCTGCCATTTGACTATTACATTAGCTAACTTTCTCTAACTTGAACTAACAGATAGTCATAGTCATTTTGGCTGAATGTGTATTTCCAAAAAGGGTCTCCATACAGTTAGGGGGTCTTACAACACATAATACTTAAGCAAGGGGTCTTGTCTGCAGAAGCTGAGTTGGCAGCCAAGAAAATTTGCTATTTTTCATTTGGAGTCCGTTCATATCACACTTCAGTAAATCTATGTATATGGAGCAACAAACTATTTAGTAGACCTCTGGCACTCACATATTTAGGGTGATGTGTCATTATATATAAACATATACAATAGAGGAGCCAGAGTTTCCAGACCCACCTGATAGCTGCACTGTTGGCTCAACTCAAGCTAGTCAGTGACTGATGGAGGATATGGCACTTAAAAGGTTCCTCAAAATGTATGTGAACAAGGCACCAGGGCCAGATGGAATACACCCTCAGGTACTGAGAGAGCATAGTTCAGTGCTTGTCAGGCCTCTATTTCTGATATTCTCAGACTCACTTAATTTAATGTTACTAAAGAACCATTGTAAAGGAAAAAGAAGAAAGAGAAAAAAAACCTATTAAATTAAACTTATCAATTAACAAATGTGCACCTTTGAGCTGCCTTCCTCTGACTAATCCTTAAACTGCTTCCAATAAACCAATAAAATTCAATGGATGAAATCTGATTGGCTGTTAGTGGCTCAAAACACTTTTTCTATTTTTGAACTGCAGTCCCCTAGTGACCAACTTTGCATAAAAATTGTGGGACTGACAGCATTTAACACTTCCCCATTGAAAGTAAATAGGTGAAATGTAATTGGCTGTTGGTGGCTCTGCCCACTTTCTCTAACTTTGACTGGCAGATACCCAGTGACTAACTTTTAACAATCCTGGAATTAATACATAAATAATGACATCAGTTTATATATATATAAACCAATGAAATTTAATGGGTGAAAATGGATTGGCTGTTGGTGGCTCAGCCCATTTTTTCTAACCCTGAATACATAGTCAGTCAGTGACTGGCTGTACAAAGTTTGGGAACCCTGGCATTAAACCAATAAAATTCAATAGGTGAAATCTGATTGGCTGTTGGTGGCTCCAACCAGTTTTTCAAAACTAAAACTGCAGCCCTGTAATGACCAACTGTGAAAAGTTTGGGGACCCTTGGCGTTAATACTGTGAGAATGGCAGCAGGTTGAATTTCCCCATTGAAATTCAATAGGTGAAATCTGATTGGCTGTTGGTGGCTCTGCCCACTCAAAAAAAACAAAACTTGAATACGTAGCAGGTTGAATTTCAGCCACATCAATAGGTAAAAGTGATTGGCTGTTCCCAGCTCCGCACACTTTTGGGCATCCAACAGTCATCATACAGTATGTTCATTCAGGCTGACCCCATGACTGTGATTCAAGTTTGGGTAGTGTAGTCTCAAAGCTGTAAGATTGGCAGCAGTTTCAATTTCCCCATTAACGTCAATGGGTGAAATTTGATTGCCTGTTGCTGGCCCCTCCCACTTAGGTCATCCAACAAATGTCGCTGTTTCATTCAGATTGATCCCCTGATTATGTTATTCAAGTTTGGGGGGGGTGTAGCTTCAAAGCTGTAAAAAAAACTTCCCTGTCAAAGTTAATGGGAAAATTGAGGTGTTCAGAGTGGTGCCACCCAATAGTGGTGCAACCTGCTCCACTATAGGGTGAAGAAGTGTGGAGAGTTTGTGTGTTTACCCCTAGAACTGTAGGAGGAGTAGCGTTTAGAAAATGGGGGGGTGCTAAGAATAATAAGAAGTAGAAGAAGAAGAAGAAGAAGAAAAAGGGGAAGAATAAGTCAAAGAACAGTATGTTGGGTTTTTCAACCCATAATAATTATATTCTAGAGAATGGCCTAATGAGCAGTAATCAACATGGCTTGACAGGTATGACAAATTTGATTGCTTTTTATGATGAGGTTAGTCACAAGCTGGACAGTGGGGTTGCAGCAAATGTGATCTATTTGAATTTTGCCAAAGTGTTTGATACAGTTCCCCACAAATGACTGCTTTCTAAACTAAGGCCTGTTGGTCTTAGTAAAGTCACTTGCATATGGATAGGAAACTGGTTACAGGATAAAGTACATAGGGTGGTTGTTAATGGTACATTGTCTACTTGGAGAATTCAACCCAATTAACCATTTCATTGTCTGACACTTTCCATCTCACTCACCTGAGTCACTAACAAACACATAGAACTGTATTTATTTATTTATGAGAAAAATAGGAAAGAAGCAATCTATCACTTGCTTTTTCTTTATGAGCAGCAGCAATTTGAAACAAACATGCCAAGTGGGCTGGCAGGTGGTACTGGGAGTTGTAGTTAAACAAAAACTTTAGGGCATTCACTTGCACATTCCCATAAAACTACAATTTTCATTTTGTATAACTTATGAATAAATGTTGTAGGAACAATAACACGTTACTTTATGTCCATATACACCATCTGGCACAGTTCAGCCTCTTCCCATGGGACATGGATTGGGCATTAATACCTGTAGCAGAGTAAATGCTACTGACTGACCAGGTGGGCCTCATACTTAGCTGACTAATCAAGAAGCCTAAAAGCCTGGCTAGTCAGTTTACAAGAAGGCTCTGACTGGGAGACATAGAAAGGTGTCTGTGAGTCCAACATACAGGAATCTATGTACCTGTACACACACAGTTGCCTATGCAACTGTAATATTGCTGCAAATGGTGTGTCGCTGTCACTGGTATGGAGGAAATTTCTTTTATATACTCTTTTGTTACACCTGTATCTGGCTATTTAAGTAAGATTTGCATCTGCATGCATAAATTTCAGGAGGGTGACTGGCAGCTGGTGTAAGGCTGCTGGTGGACAGCACAAAACCCAAATGCAAAAGAGCCTGAAGCGCTGTGTATATTGGATATAAAGCATATAAACAATAAGCTGCTTTACTGTTATATGTATAAATGCAGCCTCACCAGCACCCTGCCCAACCCGGCTCCATTCCCTTATTTTCCCTTTGCACATGTTTGCTGTTGAGGGGTGTGGCCTCATGACATGCCACAGCAAATCAGCTTTTATTCTGCTCTGTCACTCACAAACTTCTGCATCACGGACGCAGACCAGGGAACTATGGCTGCTTAGCCATAACTTTGTAATGATGCAAAATTTTTAAAAGTTATAAATTGCCAAAATGTTTGTATAGACTTTATATTTTCAATATTATGAAAACATTTTTCATGATTGTTCCCCTTTAATGACTTAGGGGAACATAGTAACATAGTTAGGGAAGGTATGGTAAGTAATGTATAAGTGTTTGCAGATACAAAAAGGAGAAAACCTTGCACTGTAGGTTATCCTAGGGTGCACAAAGTGTGTTGTTAACAGAGATAAATATATTGTAAGACACACAACTTGAATGGCACACCTGCCATAAAAACATTCTTTTATTACATTGATTAAAATTTGGCAAAAAATTAGTAAAGAAAAGTAGGAAAAGCTAAAATGAAAAATCCAAGTACCTAATTGAGCCTATCTATTGGTGGGCTGGATTGTTTCAATCAGAAAAAGTAACTCCAAGTCACTTGAGTCAGTCACTAGACATATCTTTTAAGCAACAAATTGTTACACATGTATCCTGAATACCTATGTTCCTCTGATAATGTTAGAGGTAGGGAAACAGATCCCAGTTGTTATAGTGCCGTCTGCAAACTGGTACAAAGTGTCATATCTGGTGGACATGTTCTGTAGCAGTCCTCTGGACTAGAGTGTACAATGCTGTTTTTTCTATATTCCATATATATATACTGTATGAAACAAGACCAATTACCAGCTTTACTGAATGGAAAATGTACAAGCTTCATGAAACATCAGAATAAACAACTTGATTTTCCTGGCAGCAAAACAATCGCTAAAGCATGGCAATCAAAATCAATTTCCTTTCCACCTTTGAAGCAAAAGATTGATTGGATTATAGATTATAAGGATCAAAAGTCTTACTAGTTTCCTGTCCAACACTCATGCTAAATTCATAAAAATCTGGAAAATCTAGATGACCTAATCCTTCAATGCACATGTTGCTCTCAATATAACCTCATAGAGGGTTCTCTTCTCCTCATAGAATTCTTCACCCAAATCCTTTTAATTATGCTCAACCAATGTTATTGTTTCAATTATGACTCATGGTGAATACTGGTTTAGCACATTTGCCTTTTCTCTATCTGTTATAACCAAATTGTTACCATAATTCAATGGGGCCACACTCTCAACCTACATCTTCTTACAATTAATATACTTAAAAAAACTTTGGGGTTAGTTTTGGCCTCTGCTGCAATGTGCTCCTCATTTTCTATCTTGCTGTTTTACAACACTTGTTATAGTGTTTATATTCATTAAATGCATCTTGTATGTCGTAAATGCTTTCCTTTTTTCCCTATTAACATCTTTACTTCCGAATTAAGCCACATGGGGTAGTTTTTAACACTTCTACTTCATTTACGTCTTAAGGTAATAATGAGCACAGTAATGATTTAATATAATTATAAATGAGAAGCATTTCTGTTCCGTGGTTTTTAGCAGAAAACATAATTCCCCAATCTATGCTCTGAACCACTGCCCATAAGGAGTTAATATTTGTTCTTCTAAAATTCAGTGTCTTTGTTGTCCCAGTGTATATTTGTTTTTTGCACCAAACATCAAAAGAAATAACTAGTGATGAGCGAATCTGTCTTGTTGCGGTTTGCCATAAAATTAGCAAAACAGCAAAAAATCTTTTATTGACGCGTGGCTAATTTTTCCATGGTGAATTTTCACAAAAGTTTCACTAAGCAATGCGCCAATGGCGAAATTCACTGTGAATCCATGCTTGCCGAAAAATTCACTCACCACTAGAAATAACATTATGGTCAATATTACCCAAGAGTTCAACCACTTGCACATTTGCTATACGTTCTGGGTCATTAGAGATCACTAGATCCAATATAGCATGGTTTCTGGCTGGCTCCTC
The DNA here is from genome assembly GCF_000004195.4 of Xenopus tropicalis. Lineage (NCBI taxonomy): Eukaryota > Metazoa > Chordata > Amphibia > Anura > Pipidae > Xenopus > Xenopus tropicalis. The sequence continues at coordinate 75,855,304 of NC_030682.2, read as the reverse complement.
AACAACCTGTGACATAAAGTTGTCATGCAAGAAGTATAAATTTGTTCCCATTTGCTGTCCTGGCAGTACTATTGTTCCAATCAAAATCAGGGTAATTAAAACCCCCCATTATTATCACTTGCCCCAAACTAGCAGCCTTTTATATTTGCCACAACAGCAGAGCCTCTTCCTCTTCGCTTACATAAGGGGTTCTATAGCATACCCCTACCATTAATTTTGCTATTTGTGAAAAGTTCAACCCATAAGGTTTCAGCTCCCTCATTTACCATCATCACTTCCTTCTTTATTTTTGCTTTCAATTCCTGCTCAATGAACAGACACACCCTGCCTTTTTTTCTATTGCCCCTGTCCCTCCGAAACAAAGTATAGCCTCCAATATTAACTGCCCATTTATGTAACTCCTTCAACCATGTTTCATAATCAATCATTTCCTTTCCAGCTCCAGCACTTCCACCTCTCTCAGCTCTTCATACTCCTTGCATGTGTAAACATAAAGTTAATGCTTGTACCAATGTGAGAATTTTGAATATACAGCTTATGGTCCTCCCTGCCATTATCAGTAACCCCCTACATTTTCCCTTACTATGCCTACTACTACCTCATCTAACCTGTCATCCCCAGAATCACTCCCTGCACCCCCCAGTCTAGTTTAAAATCTCCTCCAACCCTCTAGCCATCCTCTCCCACAAAGCAGCTTCACCATCATCATTGAGGTGCAGCCCATCCCTAGCAAAGAGCCTGTAGCTGATTAAAAAATCACCCCAGTTCTCCAGAAACTCCAGAAGCTGTTCTCCCTACTCCAATCTCCCAGCCACGCATTCATCTCCCTAAACTTCTGCTGCCTTGCATACATGTAACTTCTTTTTAGTTTTAAATGCATTTTGGTTTTTAATGCCTGCTAAACACTTAATTCACAAGCAACAATAAGCTCACATGCAAAAGTTGCTTAGCAATTCTCTTTTTTTTTTTCTTTTTAAAAAACATTTTATTGAAGTTTTGCAATAATACGGAAGAGCAGTAGGGCCAACAAAAAAAAAAAAATTCCGGTGAATTATAACTTTTTAAAGTCATAATTATGACTTTTAATCTCATAATTATGACTTTAAAAAGTCATAATTATGACTTTAAAATCTCATAATTATGACTGTGACTTTTAAACTCATAATTATGACTTTAAAAAGTCGAAATTATGACTTTTAAAGTAATAATTATGACTTTAAATCTCATAATTATGACTTTTAAAAGTCGAAATTATGACTTTTAAAGTCATAATTATGACTTTTTAAAGTCATAATTATGAGATTAAAAGTCATAATTATGACTTTAAAAGTCATAATTTCGACTTTTTAAAGTCATAATGATGACTTTTTAAAGTCATAATTATGAGATTAAAAGTCATAATTTCGACTTTTCAAAGTCATAATTATGAGATTAAAAGTCATAATTATGACTTTAAAAAGTCATAATTCACCAGAATTTTTTTTTTTTGGTGGCCCTACTGCTCTTCCGTACAATAAACATGTAGGATGAATAATGAGAAATTATTTAAACATAGGTTGTACAACAATAGTCACATTCGACAGTTTACCCTTCAAAAAGACATGAAGAAAATAGAATACTTACAGAGAAACAAAATAAGTAATTTAAATAGAGAAAAACAAAACAAAAACAAATTAACTAACTTTGCCCAGTGGATAAACTATAAAAAGAAAAGGAAAGAAAAGTTTCCTAGAGAGCTAAATAAGGATAATGTTGCTTATATGTTCGTGAATTATTGAAATAAATCTATATATGCATTTTATAAATCTGATCCTTATTACTTATATCTATAGCATTAAAGAAAAATGACCAAGTATTTTTAAAAGGATCCTGGATTTAGGTTCACTTGTTTTTGCTTTGATGGCCTCTTGCCAGCTAAGCTGATTAAGATATGAAATAATTTCTGTTATAGGAGGGGTTTCCTCTTTTACCCAATAATAAAATAATGTATTTTTAGAGGCAGCCATAAACAAAAATAATAATTTTTAAATTTTTTGTGCTAAGGAGACTGGTAAAATGCTTGATAACACCTCCTCTTTTTTAATGTGTAATAGAGCGAAACTAGGAGATAACTTTATATTTAAATTTAACCTGTGGTTCAAGAATCTTTCCACCATGTTCCAGAAGTTACCAATCTTCGGACAAGACCATAGGTAGTGGAATAAATTAACACCAGTTTCGTTACATTTGGGGCAATAAGAGTTTGTTTTAAAGCACTTATTACGAAGAAAAATTTTTCAATATCCTAAATGGACAAGTTTGAATTGCTGAATCCTCCAGCTTTCAGCAAAAATCAGATTGTTGAATTCATGCATAGACTTAACCAATTGCGAAGGGGATATAGAGTGTTATAGATAAACAGACCACTTAGCAGACACATTCTCTAAGGGATGATTATCTTGGGTAAAAACTTTCCAGAATGTACCAGAAAGTATGTGGATTTTTATATTATGTGGTCTGTCTTTAAATTCTAATATTGCCTCTGCCAGTCTATGTTTAGCGACAACAAAATTGTCTTTATTGTCAGACACTGATAAACCACATTGGCAGGCTAAGTAAAAGTATTTATCAATTTCAAGTAACTCGAATTTTTCTTTAAACAATGGCCAGGGAAATAAAGAATAATTGTTTGGATCTAGTAGGTCTTTTATCAATATGATGTTTTTTTTCTCAGAAGTTAGTAAAAAGGAAGAAGACCTTAATGGGTCAAAGGTTTTCAATAGAAGTTTAACTGGCATGAAGGGAGTTTGAGAGTAACTGAAGCCATGTCTTGAGAATAGATATTTCCATACAAAAATAGTGACCCGATATAGAGGATTCCTTTTAATATCTCTTGGTAAATTACTCCATTTACTATGTAATGCAGAAAATATATCAGAATAAGGTTCATGGAGTAATTCTATTTCTGGGTTGGTGTATTTGTTACTTTGAAAGAACCATTCAATAAGGTATATTGTTAGAGCAGACAGGTTAAATGTTCTAAAATTCTGTATTTTTAGACCACCAAGTTTAGCAGGTCTCCTTAATTTGGCCAAAGCTATTTTCGATTTTTTTCATTCCAAATAAATTTCACAAGTGCAGAATCTAGCTTTCTAATATCTGAATGTCTAATAAGTAAAGGTAAGTTGATTAAAGAATACATCAGTTTAGGAAAGATTAAAGTTTGGAAAAAGATCACCCTGCCTTTTAAATTTAATGGGGAATGCATCCATTTTTTACACATTGAGATGATATTATTAATGGCAGAAGTGTTGTTCAAGGAATACAACTTATTTAAATCTATGGGAATAGTTAAGCTCAAATATTTGAGTTGTGTTTTGGGGGGTCTTAATTGCAGCTTCTTTAAAAGAGAGTTAGATGTAGAGCCAAATGGATTCATTATCTCAGTCTTGTCAACATTTACTTTCCTGAAAAGAACTGAAAATTCACAAGCATATCAAAAACGGCTTTAAGAGAGTTATTGGGATTTTTTATGATTAGCAGCAAGTCATCTGCAAATGCTAGTACAGGTATGGGATCCCTTATCCGGAAACCTGTTATCCAGAAAGTTCCGAATTACGTAAAGGTAATCTCCCATAGGCTCCATTATAAGCCTGTAATAATAAAACAGTACCTTGTACTTGTTTCCAACTAAGATATAATTAATCCTTATTGGAGGCAAAACAAGCCTATCGGGTTAATTCAATATTTAAATTTTTTTTAGCATACTTAAGTTATGGAGATCCAAATTACGGAGAGATCCCTTATCCGGAAAACCCCAGGTCCCAAGCATTCTGGATAACAGGTCCCATACCTGTACCTTAAGTTGCTGCTTGTTAATAGTAATACCTTGGAAAGCCTTACAAGAATTGAAAGCTCTAATCAATGGTTCTAAAGCTATATTAAATAGCAAGGGAGATAAGGGGCAGCCTTGTCTAGTCCCCTTTAAAATTTTTAAAGGTTTGGATTGGGCACCTCCTAAAATGACTTGAGTTTTGGGATTAGAGTAAAGATTGAATGTAATGATAAAATGGGCCATTAATACCAAGTAAATGCAAACAACTGAAAAGATAGTCCTAAATCAAATTATCGAAAGTTTTCTCAGGATCAATATTAATTATGGAGCAAGTAATCTTATGTTTCTTGGTATAAAATATTATATTAAGTAAAGTTCTTATGTTCTTAACCCCTGATCTATTTTTAATAAAACCTTTTTGAGCTCCGGAGATAACAGACGGAAGGATCAGGGATCTATCAGACAAAATTTTTGATAATAACTTAATATCTTGATTTAATAGAGATATTGGCCTATAAGATGAGGGGAGAGAAAGATCTTTAGCTTTTTTCGGTAAAACTTTAAGGCTAGAAAGTTCACTGGAAGGAAGTTTTTTACCGGATAGAAGAATATCATTAAAAAGATTAGTTAGGAAAGGAGACTTTTTGTCCTTCAGAAGTTTATAAAAAGTGGGGGGGAGGCCATCAGGACCACCCACTTTTCTAGATTTTAAATTGTCAATGGCATAAGTAACTTCTTGGTCCATTAAGATCTTTTAATTGTTCCAAAGAAATTTGGGGGATCTTGCAGTTAGTAAGAAACAATGTCCTTGTCTCAGAGTTGTTATGAGTGTTATGTGAGTATAGCTTTTCATAGCAATTTTTGAATATATCAACTATTTTATTGGGATCATTAGTTAATACATTGTTTTTATCTTTAATTCTAATTAGTTTAGTATGTCTATCATGTAATTTTGTTAGATTGAAAAGCATATAATTAGCTTTGTTATTTAAATTACTATATTTAAATATGTGCAGTGTGCATCTTGTCGCATGTATGTGGTCCTGGAGCAGCAGTTCCATGCAGCATTCACTTGTGAGAGATGCAGGTGGGTTTTCCTCTTGGAATCTGAGGTGCAGAATCTAAGGGGGGAACTGGCAACACTGAGGGCAGCTGCAAACATGGGGGAGAACAGGAGGCTCACTGAGCAACCACTGGCAGGGGCCGGTGTAGTGGGGGGTGGAGAAGGGACAGTGGAGGTTAATGAGGGAGACAAATTTGTGACAGTAAAGAGGGGAAGTAGGGGACGCAGGGGTAGGGGGGCTGGTTCACTGCTTGTACAAACCAACAGATTTGCCGCTTTAGGTGAAGATGCTGGGGAAGACAGCTCTGAGCTGGCATGTATGGAGCGGGCTGACTCTCAGAGCACCCTGGGAGCCAGCACCTCTAATACAGGTGGGGGGAGTAGTGCTAGGAAGGGAAGGCAGGCTATAGTTGTAGGGGATTCAATTATTAGAAAGGTGGATAGGGTAATTTGTCGCAAAGACCCTACATGCCGAACTGTGTGTTGCTTGCCTGGTGCTAGGGTTCGGCATGTGGGGGAACGAGTGGACAAATTGTTGGGAGGGGCTGGGGAAGACCCAGCGGTCTTGGTACACATAGGTACCAATGACAAAGTTAGAGGAGGGGGGGAAGTCCTCAAAAACGATTTTAAAAAGCTAGGTGCGAAGTTGAGGGCGAGGACTTCCAAGGTAATTTTCTCAGAGATATTACCTGTGCCACGAGCAACATTAAGAAGGCAGCGGGAGCTTAGGGAGATTAATGCGTGGCTGAGAGATTGGTGCAGGGAGGAGGGCTTTGGGTTTCTCCAGAACTGGGCTGATTTCTCAATCGGCTACAAGCTCTTTGCCAGGGATGGGCTGCACCTCAATGATGATGGGGCAGCTGCTTTGGGGGAAAAGATGGCCAGAGGGCTGGAGGAGATTTTAAACTAGGAGTGGGGGGGAGGGTGCAGCGGGAAATTCTGTGGTAGACAGGATAGATGAGGTAGTGGGCATAGTAAGGGAAAATGGGGGAGGAGACTTGCTTCGGGATACTGATAATGGCAGGGAGGCCCTTAAGAAGTTTACACATCATTCTCACGCTGGTACCAGTATTAAATGTATGTTTACCAATGCAAGGAGTCTGGTAAAATGGGAGAGCTGGAGGTACTGGCGTTGGAGCGGAAATATGATGTGATTGGTGTTGCTGAAACTTGGTTGAATGAGTCTCATGACTGGGCTGTTAATATTGGGGGTTATACATTGTTTCGGAGGGACAGGGGCAATAGAAAAGGAGGAGGAGTGTGTCTTTTCGTTAAGCAGGAACTAAAAGCAAATATTAAGGAGGAAGTGATGGGGGGAACAGAGGGAGCTGAATCCTTATGGGTTGAGCTTCTCACAGATAGTAAAGAATCTACCAAACTAATTGTAGGGGTATGCTATAGACCCCCTAATGTAAGTGAGGAGGAGGCGGCCCAGCTCCTGTTGCAAATAGAAAAGGCTGCTAGTTTGGGGCAAGTGATAATAATGGGGGATTTTAATTATCCGGATATTGACTGGAGCCATAGTACTGCCAGGACAGTAACTGGGAACAAGTTTATAAACTTGCTGCATGACAACTTTATGTCACAGGTTGTTGAGGAGCCAACCAGGAACCATGCTATACTGGATCTAGTGATCTCTAATGACCCAGAACGTATAGCAAATGTGCAAGTGGTTGAACCCCTGGGTAATAGTGACCATAATGTTATTTTATTTGATGTTTGGTGCAGGAAACAAATTTACATGGGGGCAACAAAGATGATGAATTTTAGGAGGGCAAATTTTAGCTCCTTAAGGGCAGCGCTTCAGGGCATAGATTGGGGCATTATGTTTTCTGATAAAAACACAGAGCAGAAATGGTTGTAATTTAAAATGATATTAAATCATTACTTTTCTCAATTTATTCCATTAATAAGAAAAAGTAGAAGTGTTAAGAATCACCCTATGTGGCTTAACTCTGAGGTAAAGAAATTAATAGGGAGAAAAAGGAAAGCTTGTAAGAAATATAAGTCAGAGGGGACAGTAGCTGCGTTTAATGAATATAAACACTGTAACAAGTGTTGTAAAACAGCAATCCGGAACGCAAAGATAGAAAATGAGGAGCGCATCGCGGCCGAGGCCAAGACTAACCCCAAAAAGTTTTTTAAGTATATTAATAGTAAAAAGATGCAGGTTGAGGGTGTGGCCCCATTGAGTTATAGTAACAATATGGTTACAGCGGATACAGAAAAGGCAGATGTGCTTAACCAGTTCTTTTCTTCTGTGTATACAGTAGAGGAGCCAGTGGGCCAAGTCCCACCCAATAGCTGCACTGTTGCCTCAGCTCCAACTTCACAGTGGTTGGCACAGGATATGGTGCTTAAAGGGTTACACACGATAAATGTAAACAAGGCACCTGGGCCAGATGGAATACACCCTCGGGTACTGAGAGAGCTAGGGGCAGAATTACAGTGGCCCTTGTTTCTGATATTCTCAGACTCTCTTTCATCAGGTATGGTACCTAGTGATTGGAAGAAGGTGAATATCATTCCTATATTTAAAAAGGGAGTAAGATCTCAGCCTGGCAATTATAGGCCTGTAAGTTTGACATCCGTGGTGGGCAAGTTATTTGAAAGCTTGTTAAGGGATCACATACAAAATTATGTAGTGGAGAATGGTATTATGTGCAGTAATCAGCATGGCTTTATGAAGGACAGGTCATGTCAGACCAATTTAATTGCTTTTTATGATGAGGTAAGTAAGAAGCTGGACAGTGGGGATGCAGTAGATATAATCTATTTGGATTTTGCCAAAGCATTTGATACCGTTCCCCACAAACGACTGCTTTCTAAACTAAGGTCTATTGGTCTTAGTGAAGTCGTTTGCACATGGATTGAAAACTGGCTACAGGATCGGGTACAGAGGGTGGTTGTTAATGGCACATTCTCTACTTGGAATAAGGTTCTCAGTGGGGTCCCTCAGGGTTCTGTACTGGGTCCACTTTTGTTTAACTTGTTCATAAATGACTTGGGGGAGGGTATTATGAGTAATGTATCAGTGTTTGCAGATGACACAAAACTCTGCAGGCCAGTCAATTCTATCCAGGATGTGACATCCCTGCAGCAGGATCTTGACCAACTGGCAATCTGGGCAGCTAAGTGGCAGATGAGATTTAATGTGGATAAATGTAAGGTCATGCACCTGGGATGTAAAAATATGCAAGCCCCGTATACCCTTAATGGGACTGCACTAGGCAAATCCATAATGGAGAAGGACCTTGGAGTCCTTGTAGATAATAAACTTGGCTGTAGCAAGCAATGCCAGGCAGCAGCTGCAAGGGCAAACAGGGTTTTGAGCTGTATTAAAAGGGGTATAGATTCACGGGAGGAGGGGGTTATTCTTCCCCTTTACAGAGCGCTGGTAAGGCCCCATCTAGAATATGCTGTTCAGTTTTGGTCTCCAGTGCTCAAACGGGACATTATTGAGTTAGAGAGGGTCCAGAGAAGGGCAACGAAGCTGGTAAAGGGTATGGAAAGTCTCAGTTATGAAGAAAGACTGGCCAAGTTGGGTCTGTTTACACTGGAGAAGAGGCGCTTAAGAGGTGACATGATAACTATGTATAAATATATAAGGGGATTATATAATAACCTTTCTAATGTTTTATTTACCAGTAGGTCCTTCCAACGGACACGAGGGCACCCACTCCATTTAGAAGAAGGGAGGTTCCATTTAAATATTCGGAAAGGATTTTTTACAGTGAGAGCTGTGAAGTTGTGGAATTCCCTCCCCGAATCAGTTGTACTGGCTGATACATTATATAACTTTAAGAAGGGACTGGATGGATTCTTAGCAAGTGAGGGAATACAGGGTTATGGGAGATAGCTCTTAGTACAAGTTGATCCAGGGACTGGTCCGATTGCCATCTTGGAGTCAGGAAGGAATTTTTTCCCCTCTGCGGCAAATTAGAGAGGCTTCAGATGGGGTTTTTTGCCTTCCTCTGGATCAACTTGTAGTTAGGCAGGTTATATATAGGCATTATGGTTGAACGTGATGGACGTATGTCTTTATTCAACCCAACTTACTATGTTACTATGTTACTATGTAGCATGTAGATATGAAGCAAAAAAGGTGTTTCTAAAGTCAATCCAGGCCTTGAGGTTTTCAGTAACTTTTTTGTATTTTAAAGCATTCTCCAATGAGGGAAATTGTTTAAGGCGAAGATATAAATCTTTTTGCCTTTTACTTAAGTTTAGAAAGTTTTTTTGTACCTTACGATAATAATGAGACCTAAAAGATAAAATCTCTCTCCTAATCACAGCTTTCCAAGTTTCCCAAAATAATGGGAGATTATCTAAATGGTCTTTATTATCAATTAAAAACATAACCCATCTATCTTGAAGCATTTTGATGAAGTCAGGGTTATCTAGGGAAGGACCAAGAAACAAAACTTTTAGATGTTGTTGAATTGGAGAACTGGATAGAAACTGGTGCATGGTCAGATATATCAATGTTACCTATATCAGCTCTTATAATTTTACTTAGTAAATTATTTGATGTCAAAATATAATCTATTCTATATTCTAAATGATCTTTAAATTTCCAGTCAGTTCTGTCAAGGGACCATAAATAAGATTCATTTAAGTCACCTGCTAAAATTAGATTAGTATGGGGAAGTGAAGAAATTTGTTGTTTAAAGGAACAGTAACACCAAAAAATGAAAGCGTATAAAAGTAATTACAATATAATGTACTGTTGCCCTGCATTGCTACAACTGGTATGTTTGTCTCAGAAAGACTACTATAGTTTATATAAGTAAGCTGCTGTGTAGCCATGGGGGCAGCCATTCAAAGGAGAAAAGGCACAGGTTACTTAGCAGATAACAGATAAACCCCCATTATATGGGGCTTATCTACTAGTTATCTGCTATGTAACCTATGCCTTTTCTCCATTTTTACAGCTTGAATGGTTGTCCCCATGGCTGCACAGCAGCTTATTTATATAGTAGCTTTTCTGTAGCAAAAACACCAGTTTTTTTCAAAGCAACAGCACATTATATTTTAATTACTTTAAAATACTTTAATTTTTTGATGTTACTGTTCCTTTAAGCAGGGAGAAGTATTCATTTTTGGCATTATTTGGAACATAAGCAGAACATAAGTGCCATGGAGTATCATTAATAAGTACCTCTATGTAAATATATCGGCCTTGCTCATCTTTGACTGATTGTAGTATAGCTACATTAAGTTCATGGTGAAGCAGGATAGCTACACCACATTTTTTATTAACTGCTGGAGAAAAAACAACTCCTACCCAACCCTTTTTTAACTTTTCGTTATCTGATTCATTCAGGTGGGTCACTTGTAAAAAAGCTACATCACATTTAAAGCTTTTTAATTTTTGTGAAATACTTTTCCTTTTTATATGATGATTTAATCCATTGACATTCCAGGAAACTATGTTCAATGGTGAAGACTTATGTTGGAATTATATCAGAAAAGATGAGCAAGAGTAGAATTTGATACTCTAACATTCTTGTAATAACATTCAACAATATTAACAATTAATGTGAATAGCATAACAATATTAGGTAGATAAAATAATAAGCTACAAAGGCATAACAATTTTAAACAATACAATCTAATCATATGTAACTTCCTTTTTTCCTAAAGGATAAAGGTCTGAATACTCTCTCTAAGAGAAGAGTTATCAGGGAGAAAAGCATCCCCTTGTGGGTCAGGCACAATTAAGCATGGCTGATCATGTTTCAAATAACATTTCATCTTCGCTGATATGTGAGGGGTTAATTCCCCTGGGAGGATGAGGTGACCTTGATCTTGATCTGGAATTGGAGTGAGTTTATAGTGTAGTAGGCTTCAGCTCTTTGGAAATCTTAGAATGGCGTGGTTTATCATATTTGCGGGCTCTCTGGCTATTAGAGTGGATTTTAGTTGTATTGTCTATTTTTCCATCAAGAGAAGTTTTGGTGACTTCCTTTCTTTCCAGATAGTTGACAAAAGTGGATGCTTCTAAAGGATCATTAAAGACTCTTGTACCAGAAGGCAAGAAGATTTTGAGTTTTGCAGGGTACATTAGAGAAAAGTTAATGTTGTGGTTTATCAGCGCTTGGCAGACCTTTGAGAATTCTTTATGCTTTTGAGAAAGGAAGAGTGAATAATCCTGAAAAATAAGGATTCTTTTTCCTTCTAAATCTAGCATTTTCACTTTTTTGTATGCTTGAAACAATTGATTTTTCTCAGAATAGCCTAAGTATTTGACAATTACAACTCTTGGTCTTGGGTTTTGAATGTCTTTTAATGGACCAATCCTGTGTAGTCTTTCAATCTTGAAATTGCCACATTCTGGAGGAAGTCCAAGTTTATGAGGAATTGTTTTGGAGACAAGATTATACAGAGAATCATTCTGGAAAGACTCTGGTATGCCGATAAATCTAAGATTGTTTCTTCTTGATCTGTTTTCCAGATTGTCTAGTTTCAGTTTTAATTCTTGTGCCTGTTTTTCCAAAGGATCCAACCGAGACTGCAAGTTCAGTCTATCATTCTGAATTTTAGAAACTGTTAAATCAAATTCATCAAGACGTTTCTCGTGGTTGATGAGTTGTTCAAAGATGTAATGTTTATTCATAATTTATCAATAGCCTTTTCAATAGTAACCTCAATGATAGGATTGATGAGCCTGGCAACTTCCGCTGCAATGAGAGAATATTCCTCAGTCAGAGGGGTTTTAAGAGAAGTGGGTTTGTGAAGTAAAGAAATGTTGGAAGCATCTGAATCTTGTTGCTTTCCATTTTTTCTGTATCCTTTTTCATATGTTTTAACATTTGTTTTAGAAGCCATAGATGTTGTATGAGAATGTGTTTCCATAAAAATAAATAAATATATACAGTATATATATATAGTTCACTAACTTAGAAACCAATATAACAGAGTAATATTTGGATCACATTCAAGTATTATATGAAAAGGCAGATTAGCTTCATGAATAATGAGCAAAAAGCACTGTGGTTCCAAAGTTCATAACAGGACTAAGCAGATAAAACAGTACCTCAGGAGAAGTGCCTTATGCAGCAGCCATTGGAGATGATGCCAGCCGTCTGTTACAAATGTTGCAACTCGATGAGGAGAATGGTAAAAAAAACCACCTGATACTGTGTCAGGCTTCAATTCCAGCTCAAGACACGAAGTTTAAGCAGTGGGCCTTTTGAAACTATGTAAGCAGACTGTTACAAACTCGACGGACGGGGGTCAGGCAGAGGCCATTTGATACAGCCTATAACAAATGTTGCAAACTGGACGCAGATACTGTTAAAAGTCTGCCTGTCACTACCTCAGCTTCTCTTCCACCTCAGGGGGAAGGTATGTGTAAAAACTTTATATACAGCAGCTTTTTAATGCAGATTTTTGACCTGTGGGAAATGGGAGCTTTATCCCTGAGCCTCCATCCTAACCAGCGCCAAACAGGAAGTCAGCAATTCTCACACTCGCTCTGCAGTCAGCAACTTATTGCGGTACAAACCAAAGAACCCAAAACCTGGTGAGAATTTACCTGATTAACTCCTCCCCCTTAATTAGTAAGCTGAGGGAAAAAGAAAGAGAATGCTGTCTGTTGACCTACTAGTTATTATAATAATAAGGGTAACAATTTCTCATAAAGAGCTCCTGCTATCAACCAGTGTTATTAATAAATACACAAAATATCATGCCCTTCCATTCTATGTATATATCAAGCCCTCCTTAAGGGATCAAGAGTATTCTATTTATTCCATGCTATATTGTACAAGCTAATAGACTAGCTTGGGTGTATACCAAAACATGGACCAACTATTGATGCCCATTGACCACAACAGGGTAAATATAATAATAGTATAATAACACATTTTACATTATTAATAATTAAATATCACCCAAGTACCTTTATATTGATGTGCACAGGTGGCCATGGCAATGTTATCACCGGGGCTTCAGCATCAGTCTTCTTTAAATGTACTAAAGTATCTTCATATTTAATTAGACCTACAGATGACACCTCTGAAACAGGCCATGAGGGAAATTAAGACAAAAGAAACTCATTAAAAAACATTTAAACATGAATAAAACATACTTGTTTGTGCATGTACATTAGGTATATTATCTGGGGTAATATATTGGCAAGGTATCATGTTAGGATGAGGATGGTTTATTTGCTAGCTTAGGTGCCAAACTGTACTATTTACGTAGTTACATAGTTACATAGGGTTAAAAAAAGACCAGAGTCTATCAAGTTTAACCCTTCCAAGTAAACCCAGCACACACAACCTACAGTGGTGTGAAAAACTATTTGCCCCCTTCCTGATTTCTTATTCTTTTGCATGTTTGTCACACAAAATGTTTCTGATCATCAAACACATTTAACTATTAGTCAAAGATAACACAAGTAAACACAAAATGCAGTTTTTAAATGAGGGTTTTTATTATTTAGGGAGAAAAAAAAACCAAACCTACATGGCCCTGTGTGAAAAAGTAATTGCCCCCTGAACCTAATAACTGGTTGGGCCACCCTTAGCAGCAATAACTGCAATCAAGCGTTTGCGATAACTTGCAAGGAGTCTTTTACAGCGCTCTGGAGAAATTTTGGCGCACTCATCTTTGCAGAATTGTTGTAATTCAGCTTTATTTGAGGGTTTTCTAGCATGAACTGCCTTTTTAAGGTCATGCCACAACATCTCAATAGGATTCAGGTCAGGACCTTGACTAGGCCACTCCAAAGTCTTCATTTTGTTTTTCTTCAGCCATTCAGAGGTGGATTTGCTGGTGTGTTTTGGGTCATTGTCCTGCTGCAGCACCCAAGATCGCTTCAGCTTGAGTTGACGACCAGATGGCCGGACATTCTCCTTCAGGATTTTTTGGTAGACAGTAGAATTCATGGTTCCATCTATCACAGCAAGCCTTCCAGGTCCTGAAGCAGCAAAACAACCCCAGACCATCACACTACCACCACCATATTTTACTGTTGGTATGATGTTCTTTTTCTGAAATGCTGTGTTACTTTTACGCCAGATGTAACAGGACACGCACCTTCCAAAAAGTTCAACTTTTGTCTCGTCGGTCCACAAGGTATTTTCTCAAAAGTCTTGGCAATCATTGAGATGTTTTTTAGCAAAATTGAGACGAGCCATAATGTTCTTTTTGCTTAAAAGTGGTTTGCGCCTTGGAAATCTGCCATGCAGGCCGTTTTTGCCCAGTCTCTTTCTTATGGTGGAGTCGTGAACACTGACCTTAATTGAGTCAAGTGAGGCCTGCAGTTCTTTAGATGTTGTCCTGGGGTCTTTTGTGGCCTCTCGGATGAGTTGTCTCTGCGCTCTTGGGGTAATTTTGGTCGGCCGGCCACTCCTGGGAAGGTTCACCACTGTTCCATGTTTTTGCCATTTGTGGATAATGGCTCTCACTGTGGTTTGCTGGAGTCCCAAAGCTTTAGAAATGGCTTTATAACCTTTACCAGACTGATAGATCTCAATTACTTTTGATCTCATTTGTTCCTGAATTTCTTTGGATCTTGGCATGATGTCTAGCTTTTGAGGTGCTTTTGGTCTACTTCTCTGTGTCAGGTAGCTCCTATTTAAGTGATTTCTTGATTGAAACAGGTGTGGCAGTAATCAGGCCTGGGGGTGACTACAGAAATTGATATTGAAATTGAAAATTGAAATTGATAAACCACAGTTAAGTTATTTTTTAACAAGGGGGGCAATCACTTTTTCACACAGGGCCATGTAGATTTGGAGTTTTTTTTCTCCCTTAATAACGTAAACCTTCATTTAAAAACTGCATTTTGTGTTCAATTATGTTATCTTTGACTAATAGTTAACGGTTTTTGATGAGCAGAAACATTTAAGTGTGACAAACATGCAAAAGAATAAGAAATCAGGAAGGGGGCAAATAGTTTTTCACACCACTGTATACTTACCAATCTATACTATTACATACATTAACTTTATATACAACCATTAATAGTAACTGTAGATATTAGTACCACAATAGCCTTGGATACTATGCTTGTTCAAGAACTCATCCAGGCCCCTCTTAAAGGCATTAACAGATTCTGCCATTACAACATCACTAGGTAGGGCATTCCACAACCTCACTGCCCTCACCGCGAAAAACCACCTACACAGCTATAAATGGAAACTCCGTTCCTCTAATCTAAAGGGGTGGCCTCTGGTGCATTGATTGTTTTTATGGGAAAAAAGAACACCCCCTATCTACTTATAATTCCCTCTAATGTATTTGTACAGAGTAATCATGTCCCCTCGCAAGCACCTCTTTTCCAGAGAAAACCACCCCAACCTTGACATCTAATCTCATAGCTTAAATCTTCCATCCCCTTTACCAGTTTAGTGGCACGTCTCTGCACTCTCTCCATCTCATTAATATCCTTCTTAAAGACTGGAGCCCAAAACTGCACCGCATACTCAAGGTGAGGCCTACCAGAGCCCTATAAAGAGGTAAAATTATGCTTTCATCCCTTGAGTGGGGATGCTCTTTTTATACAAGACAGCACTTTATTTGCTTTAGTAGCCACAGGATGACATTGCCCGGAATTAGACAACTTAGATTCTTTTCCATTAAAGATACCCCCAACAAACTAACATTTAATAGATAGCTCACATTTATATTATTTCTACCACAGTAGACTTTGCACTTGTCCACATTGAACCTCATTTTCCAGTTTGCTGCCCAGTTTTCCAATTTTGTCAAATTAGTCTGCAAAGTGGCAGTGTCACTTATAGTTTTGCACAATTTAGTATCGCCAGCAAAAATAGAAACATTACTCTATATGCCCACCTCCAGGTCATTAATAAACAAGTTAAAAAGCAAAGGACCAAGGACTGACCCCTGCAGTACTCCACTTACAGCACTGGTCCAATTAGAAAATGTTCCATTTACCACCACTCTTTGTAATCTATTCTTCAGCCAGTTCTCTATCCAATTACAAATATTATGTTCTAGGGCAATTTAACAGTAACCATTTAGCAACTAGTTTTTTAATTCTGATAAAAGTTAGAAAATGAAAGCAAATATCTGACTGCTTGCCAAGAGCACTGCAATTTACTAGAAGCAGCATACATATTCTCTGGCACTCCGCATACAAAATACTTACCGGTACTAAGAGGAATTAAAGTGTGTTGCTGCCTCACATTCAAAGTTTTATTTATGAAAAAAGTATAAATGCACAAAGTACAATTTATAAAAATTGCACAAAAACTGGCATGCAGCATTTTTTCTAATGTCTACGCATACTAAATTGCATTCGCTACAACTTGTGCATGATATACCAAAACAAACGTTGAGTGCATGCCTTTTCCCTGCATTTGTGTTTAAGAGCTCTGGCACACGGGGAGATTATTCGCCCGTGACAAATCTCCCTGTTCGCGGGTGACTAATATCCCCAAAATGCCATCCCACCGGCAAAAATGTAAATCGCGTGTGGGATGGCATACGCAGTGGTGTGATTTCAGTGAAATCGTGGGTTTCCTCTCAAGGCAACTTCTGCAATTTCACTGAAATTGCACCGCTGCGTATGCCATTCCACCAGCGATCTACATTTTCGCCAGTGGGATGGCATTTTGAGGAGATTAGTCGCCCGCAAACAGGGAGATTTGTCGCGGGCAACTAATCTCCCCGTGTGCCAGAGCCCTAATGGTTTTACTTCTGGCTGTAGCATTGATAACGGCATTAAAATTTTATACACTTTGAGCAACTCCGTAGCAGATACTGGTGCAACCTAACAAGGGATTTACCCGCAGGTCCAGGCTGTCAGTAATCCCTTACAGGTAATAGAGGAAAACATTGGCACTTACTATAAGCAGCAAGTGCAGGTACAGGGGCTGCTATACAGAATACACAGGGCCTGGGGTTTCCCTGATAAGACATCTTTACATAATTTGGATCACAATACTTTAATGATAAAATATTTTTTAGAAGAATTAAACAATCCCAACAGAATTGTTTTGCCTCCAGTAGGCATTAATTATCAGGCCCGGATTTGTGGAGAGGCCACAAAGGCCCGGGCCTAGGGCGGCAGAAGTTTAGGGGTGGCATGCCGCCCCGCCGCAAAAAAAAATTTAAATTTGGCTCCCATACGGAGCAGTCGGGACCTCTCCCCACTGCTCCGTATGGGCGTTTTAAGGAACGCATGCGCACTGATGGGGTCGCTTTCGCGCATGCGCACGGGGGCGCGCTTTTGCGCATGCGCACTGGGGGGGCCGCGCTTTTGCGCATGCGCACTGGGGGCCGCGCTTTCGCGCATGCGCACTGGGGGCGTGTTCTGTCTCAGCACCGGTTGTACCTGCCACAAGCCCTGTGTAGACCCAGTCTGTGAGGATGAGTGCAGCAGGTTGAATGATCACCTTAACAGATAGCTTACTCAATGAATAAAGACTCCAGATGTGTTTTCCAATGCTTCTTTATGCTTCAAGGTAGCAAGGGTATAAACATAGAGACTTTTCCATAGATAAATTTCTAATGAAGATACACAGCTTACATAAACTGCAGTCTCTTCATAACACACTCAACAAAAAAGGGCAGTTACAACAACAAAATGGAGAGCGGGAGCAACTATCTAGCAAGAAACAGCAGGGGTGAATGGATGATACCAAATAACATTATAACAATAACATTTAATAACAACTGCTAGGCAGTAAAAGCTGCGTGGCAGCACACTCCCCGCCTGGTATCGTGAGATACCACTACACAATTATTTTTCCTACATACTGTTACATTGCATGCAGTAAAATGCTAACTAGCTTTCTCAAGTCTAATGTATTAGGTGACTCCTTGCATCTCAGGCTTGCTGCGGAGGGTTCTCTTAAGTGCAGCAAATCTGGCTAAAGCTTGTTCTCGATTGTTAGGGAGAGTAAGCCTTGGTAACCGGAAGGTTCCCAACTGTTGGAGTTGTCCTTGACAAACTCTTCATTCATAATCTTGATGAATTCCCTGTCTTCCACTGAAGGGGCAATCTTGTTGTCATCACAAGTAGTCTGGTACACTGACTCACCAAGGTCCATGTGAGAAGTGAACTTGCAGGTAATACCTTGGAATGCTTGACATGGAGCTTCAGACTTGAAATCAAGTCTTTCCTTCACATGATAGTGCAATGGACATTTCATCGACCGATAGGTATGTTCTGATCCCTCCACATTGGTTTTGTAGGAAGCTACATCCAAGTGCTTGTATGCTTGATCTAGACAGGCTTCTCCTATTATCACCCATCCAAGATCGAGTTTCTGGGCATGAGGAGCATCGTCTGGACCATTACATAACTCTCTTATTTTATGAACTCTGGGAATGTCTCTCCCTAGAAGAATCATGATCTTCGCGTCCTTGTTAAGTGATGGAATGTAATCAGCAATGTAATTCAAATGAGGGTGATGACGTGCAACCTCAGGAGTGGGGATCTCTTCTCTGTTATTCGGTAGCTGATCACATTCGATTAGCGTTGGTAGAGGAAACTCTATGTTCTCATATTCTGATGCCACTATGAAGCCGTGGGCTCTTCTTCCAGAAGTGCTGACTTGTCCTGCACATGTCTGCAAGGTGTAAGACCAGGTCTCTCCATGAATCTTGAATAAGTCAAAGAATTCTGTACTGGCTAATGAGCGATTGCTCTGATCGTCGAGTATAGCATACATTTTTATGGCATTTTGTGGGCATCCTTCAGGGAAAACCCTAACGAGACATATTTTGCTGCAAGACTTGCTATGAAGCCCTTCTCCACACACCTCTGTACATCTTGTGGTTACAACATTGGCATTTTGCTCAGTTCTCTCCCCGCCATCATCTGATGTAGTCTTGGGGTTGTTACCAGGCAAAGGTTTCCCTTTGAATGAGTCTGAATGAAGAGCGTCCACATGCCTGGCACTGTTACACAGGGAACATCTGACAGCGTTCTTACAGTCTCTGGCTAAATGATCGGAGGATGTGCAACACTTGAAACAGATATTATGCTCCTTGAGGTATGACATGCGCTCTTCGATAGGCTTGCCCCTGAATGCACGACATATGGAGAGAGAATGTGGTGCATCATGAATGGGACACTGTTGATCAAGATTGCTCGCCTTGGTATCTTGTAGTTTAGTATCTGTAGCCAAGACATTGGATGCAATTGCAGTCTTTCTCACAGCAATAGGATGTCTTAAGTCCTTGAATTTACTGTTGGTGGCAATACCCCTTGACGTAGTTGAAGGAAGGATGGTTGTATCTGGATACAAGAAGCTTGGGTCATTCATGGATCTTGCGATCTTCCTCACAAACTCTGCAAAGTAAGAAAAGGGTGGGAAAGAGACATGGTGTTCATATTTATACTTTGATCCTATGCTAGTCCACTTCCCCTGGAGATAATTAGGCAGCTTTGCTACAATAGGATTTACACCCTGAGCAGTGTCTAAATAGCTAAGACCTGGCAAACTAGGATCTGACTTAGCAATTTCAAGTTCAAGAAGAAGGTCACCTAAGTCTCTAAGCTTATGATTGTCCTTAACAGAGATCTTAGGAAAGTCTTTTAGTCTCTGGAATAAGGCAGATTCAATGACTTCTGGGCTCCCATAGTCTTGTTCCAAACGTTCCCAGGCAGCATCAAGGCCTGCTTCAAAGTTATGAATGTAGACAGATTTAAGTCTCTTTACTTGTTCTGAAGATTGTCGCCCCAACCACTTTATTAGTAAGTCAAGTTCTGCTTGGGGTTCAATATCCAAGTTCTTGGTTACTGTCTTAAACGTAGATCTCCAACTCCTATAGTTCTCTGGGCGGTCATCAAATCTAGACAGTCCGGTAGCAATCAACTCTCGCCGAATCATATACTTGCTGAACTCTGCAATGTCGGTGCTTTCGGTTTTTACACCCACAGGAAGTACTGATGGTGCACCATCTTGGATCAAGGTTGGTATCCGATGCTGGCCAATAGGTGGAGGGAAAGGTATTGCAGGTGGGTTCAGTCCAGGCAAGGGTCTGGCATCTGAAGGTCCTTGTGCATTTGAAATCGAAGAGAGCTGTATTGCAGGAGGCATAGAGTTCACTCTAAAGTCTTCTGCTGTGCCCTTGTAATCTCTACTCACAAGGGGTTGTGGTGGCACATGAACTGGATAGGTTGGTACACTTGATTTTGTGGCATGCGGTAGTAGTGGAGTGTCTGTGTTTGGAGGTGCATGCTGACTTGCTAGAGGATTATGAGATGGATCTACTACCGTAGGCGGCACTATATCATTATGGTTCTGGGTCAAGAGAAATTGTAGTGTCCTTTCAACAGGGTCTTGACAGGCGACCAAGCTAGGACAAGACGCTCCTTCTTCTTCCAATAGGGCTTGTTCCAAGACAAATAATTCCGCTAAGGCTACTTCCTTTTCTCTTTTCTTTTGAAGGATTTCTAGATGAGCCTCTGTTTCTGCTTGTATTCTTGCTTGAATGCGTTTAGCTTCTGCCTGTGCTTCGGCTTCCTTAAGCTTAGCCTCTGCCTTGAAGGCTGCTTCTCTTTCAGAACAGGTGGCTTGAACCTGGGCTACTGCAGCCTTTTGGCGAGCTTTGAGTATTTGGTCGCTCAGTGATGACCTTACAGAGCAGGACCGCAATGACTTAGAAGAGGATTTATGATGTGAGCAGGCAGATCTAGATGATTTTCCTGAGTGTCTGGAAGAATCAGATATACAGGATGTAGTCTCATGAAGCTGTGCTAATCTACCCTCTATCTGTACCTTTGTTTCAAGATATGTGCTATGTCTCTGCTGCTCAGTAGAGGTAAAGTCTTTTAATTCTAGTGAAGCTCCCTCCATTTTGGAACGTGACAGAAGGAAAGAGTACTTTTCAGAAAGTCTTTTATAATTCTCAAATGCCTTCTTAACCCTTGAGAGGGTGGCGTTCAGTTGCTCAGTGTTGTTGCTAGTTTCATTAGCAGCTGTTATACAACTTAAAGTTTTCTCCCATAATGCAATGAGATTATCAGCTGTCTCTTCCTTATTTGCTTCATAAGCCTCCCTTGCTTTCAAGGATGGATGAGGGGCCCTAACTGGATGTCCAGAATGAAGCAAGGTGTCTGCTTTATCATGAGCAAATGCAGGCTCAGTAGAATCTCTGTCAGACATGACAAGTGCTGCAATTCAGTGTCTTGGAAATCTGGCAAAGCTGAGCTCTGTAGGTATTGATACTTTGTTTGTAAGCAGGCTGGGCCTTAGAGCTGGGGCTGCAAGCTAGCTCAAACTGGATTCTTGGCAAAGAAAAACACAGTTCAAAATCACCTTGTGTAAGGTAAGAATATAGTTCTTATAATAAATGCAGATATTGAATTCACAGTCCAAACAGCTTGACAATAATGAATCCTTGTGACTTTATGGTAGTAATCTTGCACACTTCAGAATGTGCTTATGGCTGAGCAACAGCACAGACCAGCAGTAGGTTATACTGTGGGGAATATTCAGCAGGTAGCTGGCTCCTAGTGCAGTGCAATGCTTCTGGTAAGTGTAGCAGTTACACACAGGCAGTGCTAGGCCTCAGTGCACAGTATGAAGATGGATTCCTGTCTTAGGGTGTTTATTCTTCACACAGGCAAATGATTACTCACGGTTGTGAAGCTGCAGAGTATAGCCATGCAATGGATTCTTCTAGAAATTTACTGTTCTGTCTCAGCACCGGTTGTACCTGCCACAAGCCCTGTGTAGACCCAGTCTGTGAGGATGAGTGCAGCAGGTTGAATGATCACCTTAACAGATAGCTTACTCAATGAATAAAGACTCCAGATGTGTTTTCCAATGCTTCTTTATGCTTCAAGGTAGCAAGGGTATAAACATAGAGACTTTTCCATAGATAAATTTCTAATGAAGATACACAGCTTACATAAACTGCAGTCTCTTCATAACACACTCAACAAAAAAGGGCAGTTACAACAACAAAATGGAGGGCGGGAGCAACTATCTAGCAAGAAACAGCAGGGGTGAATGGATGATACCAAATAACATTATAACAATAACATTTAATAACAACTGCTAGGCAGTAAAAGCTGCGTGGCAGCACAGGGCGCTTTCGCGCATGCGCATGGGTGGGGAGGGGGCAACCGACAGGGGCGGCCTCGGGGCGCCCAAAACAGAAATCCGGCCCTGTTAATTATACCTTATTTGGAATCAAGTACAAGGTACTGTTTTATTATTAAAGAAAAAACAGAAATCATTATTAAAAATTTGAATTATTTTATTGAAATTAAGTCCCGTAATTCAGAGCTTTTTAGATAATGGGTTCCCAGATAACAGATCTGATACCTGTACCTTTTTAGAATTGTGTCAATGGAAGCTCAGCTTGCATCCAAGTTAGAACTTGCAAAACGTAAATTAATTTAGGACTGATGCTAGTAAATAAGTCTTGAGCTGTTCAAATTTTCTTAATGCTGGTCTTTAAATTCAATTGTAATGTAGCATTTGTAGGAAATGCATTTGTTAGCTATATATTATAAACTGATAAAAGTGCTCTTACATTTAGGCTGCAGCACTAAGATACAGTCTGTAGTGATGAGTGAATCTGTCCCATTTTGCTTCACTGTAAAATTCACGAAACGGCAAGACAATTTGAGAAACGGCGAAAAATCCACAAAACCACATTTGTTGCATGACTATTTTATCCCTGCGTTTTTTTGTTGTTGCCCACATCTTTTTTTTTATGCAACCGCACCTAATTTGCAGTAACCATGCCCATTTTAGTGCAACTTTTTTTGACGCGCAACAAAATTTTCTGTGGTGAATTTTCGTGCAAGTTTTGCAAAACAATTCGCCAATGGCAAAATGTGGAAATTTGCTGCGAATCCATGCCTGGCAAAAAAAAAAAAATGCTCATCACTTACAGCCTGCATTCAGTCTTCTGGTTATAATAAGCAAATAGAGATTTTTAACATTTTTACAAACACATTAAAGTGTTTGCAAATAACTGAAAATTTTAAAAATCAAATATCATTCCATTTACTAAATTGTCAGCTAGAATTCCACTCAAGCTTTTTCATATAAAGAATGACCTACAAGAGCTCAAAAGGACACAGCATCATTGCCATGTGACTTTAAGTTCTGCAGTGTATTCTGACCATACTGATTTTCAGCTAAATATTATCCATTGGCATCAATGAGCAAATGATTTGACAATTCAGTTACACAGCATCATTTGAAATGTACATAATTATTGAAGAAAGGAGGCTGAAGCAATTATGTGACCTGACTTAAAATATATGTATTTATAGTAGAAAGAGAATATAATTTCTCTGCTTAGTGTTCTACATCCTCCAAGTAACCACCCATCTCATGAATGTAGCATCATATCAGTGTTAAACTATAGGAATCCAGTAGGAAGCAGTAACGGGACAAAACTTCTGTTCTGTAAAGTTAAATATTTTTGTATACCCCAAGAAGGCAAAATGAATATTACCCTATAATATACCATTTTAAACAACCATATACAAGTCCACTCCACAACTAAAGTTGTAGGCAAATACTAATACATGCATATTTCTTAGTAAACGAGTATGAGCAGCAATAAACTGTTGAAAACTCAGATCATTGGAGTGTATATAAACTTAAAGGGTGATGTAGGAAGTTTGCCAAGAGACTAATAACTCACAGAAACCAAAGGTAATTTTCAAACAGTTGACCAATAAATTCTACCTGCTGAATGGTTGGTTTCTACATCAGCTTTAAACTGAACACCTGTAAAGGTTAAACATTTAGGCAGAAATGAAGCAGCTAATTACTCAGCTTGAAAAAGGAACTAAAATGTTCTGAAAGCTTGCTATGGTTATCTTAGTTAGCCACTAAAGGTATCACCTTTATACCACTTTTGTTATTTTTTATTTCCAAAGGTTTACCCTGTAACATTTTGACTGGCTAGCACAGTACATCACCTTTTCCTGTAGTTATTCTAGAAGCAGAGTCTAGGCTTTCTGAGGGTAAGAGTATTCTGTGCTAAAAATGTTGGCATCGATCATGCAGAATACTACAATAACAACCATCAGCTATTTAACAACAAACACATATCTTTCTTTTTTAAAGATATACTGCCTAAGTCATAGATAGATACAAAAATAGGCCTACTTTACAACAGCTCTTCAATACCTAAAAGAAGTAATAGTAGCAAAATTTAAACCATGAAAACACATTGGTTGATGAAACTTACTGCTTATACTGGTACCACCAGAATTCATGTCTTTGCCATCAGGAGATAATAAACCAAATGAAGAGTGGTGGTGATGATGGTGGTGATATCTTCCAGATAATTTTGATGTAAAGGGGGTTCCTCCATTTTCTTCTATGTTGAACAGATGGAAGTCAGTACTATTTACTGCCTGTGTTGTTATTGGATATCTGGTAATAAAAAAAAATATCCTTTACATGGTCACAAAGTTTTTTTATTTGGTATAGTGGACACTGTGTGATGAAATATTTATGTGAAGGACATTTGAACATAGATCTAAAAAGAAATTATCGGTCAAAGAGGTACATCTGAAATAATTCCAGCCTGAGAAATATGATGAGTTAAAGCAGTTATCAAGGGATCAAACTTATATTTCCTTGTGAGTAGAGCTTTTAGAGTCATGGGAGAAAACAGACACATATATATATTTATGTGGTTATAATGACTTGAGGAAAGGGAACTCCTTCTAAACCAAGGAATAGCACATCATGTGAAGACTGGAAACCTTGTATTATTTAATAGGTTGTGCAAACAACCACTAAGCGACCACCTTTATGAATAGCATCTGGAAGTTTTCCTTTACTACTTGGCATTAATACCATTATTACAGTTTTGATTTTTCCTTTCTCTTGTATATATTGTTTCAACCTATAAAACCTTAAAGGTCAAAGAATTCCTATATAAATTCCTTTATATAAGACTTAACTCAAAGGGCATGTTTATTAGTGACATATTGGACTAAAAAGAAACACCCTTTATATACAGAACATTTCAGCTTTTTTTTCCTTAAAGGAATAATGTCATGGGAAAACATGTTTTTTCCCCAAAACGCATCAGTTAATAGAGCTTCTCCAGCAGAATCCTAAATTGAAATCCATTTTTCAAAACACAAAAAAAATGTTGATATTTAATTTTGAAATTTCACATGGGGCTAGCCATATTCTTCATGTCCCAGGGTGCCACAACCATTTGACCTATGCTCTGATAAACCTCAGTCACACTTTACTGCTGAGCTGCAAAAATGTTTTTTTTATTTTAAAGCCGTAAAACTAATTTTTGTGCCATTGTTATGTATTAGAAAAAAATGTTACTCAAACAGAGTCAACTTGACAAATTACCCATTAAATGTACAAAAATGTTTACATCTGTAAACATGTAACACATTGGGGGCATGGCTTGGTGCTGCACATGATCGGACACACCTCAACTTGGCTCCTTGTCCCGGTCTGTTTTATTCTTCAAATATCAGCTTTTTTACCACTCAGAATGGAGCCCTGTGACCATCACTGGGAGCCCTTGCCTCCAAGATCACTAATGGGGCAAAACAAAGCTTTGACTCGAAACATTATGTTGTATAAATAAGTTGCTTACCGCAGCTGTGGCTGCAAGAATTACTGAAACTGCAGCATTCACCCAAGTTCAATATCCATGTTTTCCAATATCCTTCCTAGAGGTACAGGAGGCAATTAGATCCTTTCCCAGCTGGCAAGTTGTCAGGAGCCAATGGCCTCCATTTGAAGTTTTATAAAAAACATGCTAAAACACTTGCCCCTCTACTCCTTAAAGTCTATAATGATGCCTTACAGGCGGAAGTTATTGTATCCTTATTGTAAATGACCAACTTGGGTTTATTTCGCTTGTCAGGACTCAGCTACTTAGACACTGCACATGGTGTACACCCAGTAGTATTGAAGCTGCCTTATGGATTGCAAGAGAAATGGGCCACAAGGGGCTCAAAGTACAAGAAACAATATAATGTATCTTTTCCTCCATTCTCATATTTTTGCAAGTTCATCAGTGACTATGCCTGGACTAAGAATGAGCCCAGTTTTAGCTTCAGTGAGCCTAACCTTCCTGCTTCATCATCTTCAAAGCATGACAATGCAGCTGCTAAACAGAAGGACTTGCGGAGAACAGTGTCAGTCAGAAAGACAGAAGTCCCTCCGGCCACAACATCTTCCACTGACAAATCTTCCTCTCTTGGGAAAACTGAGGATCCCAACCGTCAGTGCCCAATTCACAAGAAACCACACCCACTTAAAAAATGTTGTGGGTTCAGAGCAAAGTCTTTACAGGAGCGCAAGGAGATTCTCAAAAAGTGTGGGGTCTGCTATAGCTGCTGCACTTCCTCAGACCATTTTGCGAAAGACTGTAAGATGGTTATTAAGTGTGCAGAGTGCAATAGTGACAAGCATGTTGCAGCAATGCATCCAACTCCTCCTCCTGATAATCTGCAGCCTCCAACCCCTGCTCAAGAGGACACAAAGCATGCTCTCTGAGGCTAACCTGAGACTCCATAAGATTGCTTCAAACAGCACTGCTGTAATGAAAGCCTTTCAACCTGATGATCATGCCACAGAATTTAAAGACTTAAATTTGGGAACAGACAATCCCACCCATTCAAAGAAGCCTTAGCTTAAGATGGGACTTATTGAATGAAACATTTGGTTTCCAGGTTACCACCACAGACAAACCATATACAAGGCATGGTGTCCTGTCAGTAGTGAACAGCCTGTATGACCCACTGGGGTTTGTAGCACCCATCACCATACAAGGTAAATCTTTACTAAGACAGCTATCAGAGACTGTTAAAGACTGGGACACTCCTTTACCAACTGATAAACAATCGAAATGGGAATCCTGGAAGCAATCTCTAAAGGACCTAGAGAAACACCACATACCTAGGTGCTACACTTCAACTTCCCTTACTGAAAGTCAGAGGAGAGAGATTCACATTTTCTCAGATGCGTCTACTGAGGCCATAGCAGTTGTGGCCTACCTGAAGGTAAGAGACACCTGTGGTCAACCTCATATAGGTTTTCTGTTTGGCAAGGCTAAGTTAGCACCAAAACCTGAGCACACCATCCCAAGAATTGAACTTTGTGGAGCTATATTAGCAGTAGAGATTGCAGACTTTATTTTGTGTGAGCTGGATATTCACATTGATGCTGTAAAATTCTACACAGACAATAAAGTTGTTCTTGGCTATATATATAATCAGACAAGATGCTTTTATGTGTATGTAAGCAATCGAGTAGAAAGAATCAGGAGATCGACCAAACCTGAACAGTGGCATTATGTACCATCTGAAATTAACCCTGCAGACTATGCAACCAGGCCAGTGTCCCCAGCTATCTTTGCGGGTACTTCCTGGCTAATGGGTCCTGAATTCTTACTGGATCACTCAGAGGCTACAACTACTGCAGATGTCTCCTAGATCCTGACAATGATCCTGAGATTTGTCCTGAAGTTTCGACCCTTGCTACAAGAGCTGATCAAGCATTCAACTTAGGTTACCAGCTATTTTAATGCTTCTACAAGCGGACAAGACTTAAGCGTGCTACTACAAGGTTCCAAAGCCTCACCTCATCATTTTTTGCAAGTTGCAAGGATGGTACCACAAAGACTTTCAGTCGTCCCATCACTGAACTTATACTGCTCTTACCCTTTGAGCACTGAACTCTTAACGTGCTTTGAATTTGCTTAAAGTAAGAGACTCCCAATGATACCCAAGGGAACCTGCTATGGACATACAGTTTACAATGCCATGTTTGTTGCAGTGCATGCTTGTTTCTCTTTTTTGTCTTTCAGGTCACAGGAAGGATCTTCAAGCAAAACTGCACTAATGTTTATTTTGCACTTCCATAACTGCTGTTATGCTTATAATATAGTGTTATCTAAAGATACCAGATGGGGAGTGTGCTGCCCCAGCAGTTAATATTTCTGTATTATGTTTAAAGTTAATGGTTTACATGCATATCCATTGTTATACTGCCACCTAGTGACCAAGGTCGTACTGCAACTTGTTTACTTCTAAGTCTGTTTACCCTCCCATCCCCTTCCTTATGTGTGAAAATTTCATTACAGTATTGATGCTTCATTGTTATTTGTATATGCCAATAAACTTGAAACTTGAACAAAATACAGCAAGTTTCAAGTTGAAACTTGAAACTTGCTGTATTTGGCATTTTACATTACAGCCTGCCACCATGTGCTGCATTTGGGGAGAATAGTTCAGTACAATGGTCAGGGCCGGATTTGAGAATAGGGTGCCCCAAAGCCACCCTCTTTTGCCTCCCGCCCACCTCACCACGGCGCAACCCACCACCACCCACCGCGTGCCACTTCAGTTGCATACAGAGCAGTGGAGAGAGGACGAGAGGAGCAAAATTGCAATGCGGCTGGGTGGCATGCTGCCCCTAAACTACTGCCACCCTAGGCCCAGGCCTTTGTGGCGGTGCCACATATCCGGGCCTGACACCTTGGAGGCTATAAATTTGAATACCACAAATCACTTCCCAGATCTATTCTGCTCAGTCTACTGCTGCTCCAGATATCCCCATTGGTATGGCTTATATTCCTCCTGAACTTCTTACTGTTCTACAACAGACCCAGTGTTCCAAACAAGTTTGTCATCCAGGAAATAAAAAGACAGAGAGGCAGATTTCTTGCTAAAACCATCAGAAAAAGCTTTGCATGCAGAGGGCAGGGCCTGAGAATTAACATAAGCACTAGGCTTTGGGTGAATAAAGGTAAGAGGCAGACAATTCTTGCAACAGTAGGAACTCCAATAAGAAATTTGATTGGGGACCAGTCTGTGGTAGGGTTATGCAGGCAAAGGCAAGGCAATTGATAATGAGGAAGGGCAATTCCTCTTAGTGCAATGCTCCCTACAGTTAAAGCTATTCCTGCATAGTTTTGGAGATTATTCCAAAGGTCAATCATTGATTGCCAATACCAGCAAGAGGGCAGACATGGGGGGGGAAAAGAGGAACAAAGTTAGAGTCCATGAAATTCCCAGCAGCTCCAGAATTGAAAAAGGCTTTGTGAATAAGGAGCCAGATGTAATGGTACCGGAAACAGAAATCTATGAGTATTCTTTTGGGGAGAAGGTTCAGTGCTGTCCAAATAAGATTGCCCTATCCTATCTAGGCATTGGTGTTTCCCTGCTTCATGGGACAGTTAGTTGCAAAATGAGCCTTGCCAACACAGTATAAGCACAGGCCAGCTGAATGCCATAGATGTTTCTCCTGTTCAGAGAGATGTTCCCTACCAATCTGCATTGGTTCCTTTGAGGAAGTGAACTGAAGAGTGGAGCTCTGGAGTAGAAGTCTTTGAAACCAAGGTGCCAGGACAGGCTTAAATCTCTTGTCACACTCGACTTGGCATGCTCTAAGGCAGGTGTCAACCTTGATACTGAGAGCAATCACATCCTCCAGCTATTCAGATCTCTGGAGACTAGGCTATCTTTAAGCTTATCAGACAACCCATGCCAATAGGCTGCCATGTATTCCATATTGTTCCAGGCAGTTTCTGCAGCCAATGTACGTAATTAAATGGCATACTGACTAGCACTGCAGTTTCCTTGGGTTCGCATGAGAAGATAAGACCTAGCAGCTACACAATCAGGACCATCAAAGATTGATGATGGATGATGGATGATGGATGATGGATGATGGATGATTAGGGGGTATTTGTTTTCCCAGAAAGAAAATGCTCATTTCAGAGCTTCTTCCAACATGGGGATGATATATCCTCCCTCAGCTCCTTTGGAAGCACAGCGAGTGGGTTGTTAATACAATTGCATGAGGGACTGGTTCACAAAGCCCCTACAGGCAAGAGGATCCGCACTGTAGAGTGGAGGTGGCAGAATGCAAAGTTCTTTAGCCATTTCCACGGGTGGTGAAAAAGCACCTGGCAGGGGAACTTTCAGAAATCTAAGAAGCAGTAGGCCTCCATGCAAGTCGTTGTGTTGTGTAAAGTTTTTCCCAGATCAGAGGGCACTTCCTTAATAGGGTCCATGGCCTGAATATACTGTCAATGCCCAAATGCCCTTACTGGGGTTGAATTCTGGATCAAGGAGGAAGCAGAGTGCAGACAGGAAGGAAAAGTTCAAGACATAGAGGCTGATTCGCTAAAGGTCAATAAAACAAGCGCTATTTATAGCAGGCGTTAAAAATGTTATCACTTTTTTTGCAACTGTGACATGCTGAATGCCTGTACAAGCAATTTTGGGGGAATTAGCATTGGTAGGCAGGCAGGCATGCAGAGGATCTGGAGCATAGAGACAGGGACACCAAGTCTTCAGGCAAAACTCAGGTTTATTAAGGGCCCATTCTTCCCAACAGAAACATAAAGACAGTTCAGTAAACAGTTCAGGGTTTTGAGATGTCCCTTCTTCAGGGTTCTCACCTTCCAGGGTTATTTCCACGCTCTGGAACACTCAGGCTTCACACTAAGCCTTGCTGAGCCCTCTCAGCACTCATCCATTCGGTCAGCACTCCCTCTGCTTCCTGGCAGTGGCAGGTGGCACCCCCAGCTCCTCTGGGAGTTCCTCACACAGGCAGCCCTCCTGCTCTGTGCCCTGCTCTGAGAGTGACCTTCACTCAATCAGCATTCAATTCCAACTCCGTCTCTAAATCCCACAGCCCTTTTATTGGCTGCTCACCTGCAGCCTAATCAGGCAGCTCCCTACAGCTGACCAAATCAAACCTTAAAGGAGATTTACTCCAACACAGCATTACCTGCTGTAAAACCAGGCATTTTACCTTGGGCCATTTGTATCCCACCTTAAACACTGGTGGAAATACACCAAATAAGGACCTTTCCCATTGCATCTCTCACACAACTTAACGCTTGTCATAATTAAGAAGGAACGTTCTTCACATTATTTATCTGGCGATGAGCGATTTTGTGTGGTATTTTCCGCAGCGCGAGTTATTTTCAGCAGTGCGCGTTATTTTCCGACGTGCACGCTATATTTTGCATGCAAGTAAGTATAACGCGGCATGTATGACATGATGTACGCCATTTTGTGCAGTTCCACTGTGAGTGTTGAGATGGACAGCGCGGAAGGTGCAGGTGCTCAATTGGCAAGGCAAGGCAAGGCGAGGCAAGCAATGGAGAAGAAGGATGAGAGCGATGTTGAAGCCAGCAGTGGCAGTCTGAAAAACGTGGCAAAACTGAAGGAACACCAAGGTAGGCTGGGGCATGAGCAAGCTGAGAGGAGACACAAACACACTTAACAACACCAACAGAAGCCAAAAAGGATAACTGAAAGCCTTACATGAGCCAAGCAGGTTCTACATGAGAGATTTATCCCACACTACCAAAGCTGCACAGGAAAAAACCAACACCTGCAAATATTCCTACTTCTGTCCCGTCACATGTCTCCAGCAGTGACAGTGAGGAAGAGAGGCCTGGCTACATTAGCAGCCCAGATTTGTCTGACATAAAGATTATTAGCCAGAGGAAGCCAGTGAAGTGAAAAGTGAGGAACTCCGCCCCCCCTCCTCACCCAAACCAAGCAAGAAAAAATAGTTAATGGCCTGTACTCTCCTTTATGAAGGAGGATTATTGTGGAGGCATTATTTAATACAGAATATAAGGGAGAGCCATGGGAGTTAGCGAGGCAACTTAGTAGCAACTTGCAGCATTTTAGTAGGGTTTGCGTTAGAGCATGCCTTAGTATTGTTACACTTGAAAGAAAGGGGATTGATTGGGTCAACAATGAGTAACAAAAAGTGATTGCGTTGTTATGGGATTGCTTATTGTAGGCAACACAATTAAAGCATTCATATATTTTATTTAGGTCTGGAACTGGAGGTGGTCCTTCAAAAAAGGTGTACTACACCACATATGAGGAGCAGCTTCTGCCGTTTATCCACGGAAACAGCATCACTGGTGTCGCAGGGATCTTTTATTCCAACAGAAATGTCAGCAAAAGTAGGTGTAATGACATTAATACAAGTGTATTTTCTCTTGCAGAGTAGCTTAATATTAATGGAATACAATGTTTTGTAAAACAGATTCATCCTTACCACCACCTGGCAGAAGCAAAGGCAGACAATCCTCAGTTTCTACCAATCCAGGTAATATTCCTAATTTTGGAGGAAATGTGTTTTGTGTCAGGCTTGTCCAATGGCATGAGAGGGAATTGGATCCATGTATATTGCAGGTGTGTCAATTACAGAAGTGCAGTGTATTGCTAATAAGATAGGTGTGTTATTGGACAAGTGTGCCTTGCTGGGTTAGGTGCAGTCAGTTCATCTTGTACTTTTGACCAATCTTTTCAACTTTTACTTTTGACCAATCTTTTCAACTCTGTATGGCAAAACATTTTACCTTTTTTGGTCATTTGGAATGAATCAATGCCCACAAATACTTTTTGCAAAATAAGCTTTGTCATTTTTTTAAAAGAAATGATAAACATTATTTTTCATGAAGTTTTCCTGGCGTCATCAACATAATTCAAAACACTGAAATTAACATTTTTTTGTTTCAAAAAGGTGGCAAGAGACACTCGGCTGGACACTCCTCAAGTCAGCTCCACTCGCCACACCGACAGGATCCTGAAATAGAACAATCATTACATGTCAGTTATACAGTATAACAAGTCGCTCATAAAAAAATGTACATTGTACACATGGGGGGGGGCAATTCATTAACCCTTTCACTGCCAATGACGTACGTCATTGCAGGAAAAGGCTTTATCTGCCAACGAAGTGCGCCGTACGTCGTTTGGCAGATAAAGATTCTCTCTGCAGAGAGTTTTAAGCAATGACAGCCCCCTGGGCAACGAGCCAGGGGGGCTGTCATGTCGGCCCTGGGACGCGATCGCATTGCGTCTGCTACTTGCTTCCTGCTTCCCCCCCCAAGAGACACCCACTCACCAGGACTGCAGCAGGATGGCCAGCCATGCGATCTGGATCTTCTGGACAGGTAAGTGTGTTTTTATTTGTTGTATTTACACACTTACACACATTTATACCTACATACAGCACACAATTTAGCACTTTTTTGTTTTTTTTGTTTTTTTTTCATTTTGCACACTAATATACACTTATATACACTCATATACACACTTACATACTGTCACACTACTTTTACATATGTACACATGTGTATTCACAAACTTTTTTTTGTATTTTTTTTCTATTTTACTGCTCGTTTTTAGTTTATTTTCCTTAAAAACTATTTATTTTGACAGCGTGACTATTGGATCAGATATTCTGACCACTAATTATGCTGTTGTGTGACTTATTTTGTTGTTTCGCTGATTTGCACAATTTTTGTGGTTTTATTGCATTTTTATCCCTATATAAGTGTTCCTGATCTGTTTTTAGCGTAGCTTTGCCAGGTGTAACTTTGGTGTACAAAATAACTTTACCTATTTTGAATTCATCAGAATGTGTACTTTACAAAAATATATGGTTTTCTGGGGGTCTCTGTATAGTTTGGGGGTGTTACAGCACATAATATGCATTCAGGGGGCTCTGTATGCAAAAGCTGAGTTGGCAGGCGAGAAATCCTTATGCGCTATTTTAATTTTGGGGTCAGTACATACCACAGACTTTGGTATGTCTATGCATATTGGGCATCAAACTGTTCAGTAGACCTCTGGTGTTCCTATTTGGGGTGATTTACCATTGTATGCAAGAAATTGTGTGAGATAAATGCGGCAAACTTCAACATTTTTAGGCGATTTTCTGAAATATCATAAAAACCACTAACTTTAGGAAAGCTTTGCAGATTGGTACTTTGGTGTAGAAAGGACTCTTTACCTATGTTGGATTTGTCAGAATGTGTACTTTCCAAAAATATATGGTTTTCTAGATTTTTCTGTATAGTTTGGGGGTATTACAGCACATAATATGCTGACAGGGGGCTCTGTATACAAAAGCTGGGTTTGCAGGTGAGAAATCCATATGCTCTATTTTCATTTTGGGGTCAGTACATACCACAGACTTTGGTATATCTATGAATATTGGGCATCAAACTGTTCAGTAGACCTTAGGTGTTCCTATTTGGGGTGATTTGCCTTTGTATGCAAGAATTTGTGTGAGATAAATGCGGCAAACTTCAACATTTTTAGGCGATTTTCTGAAATATCATAAAAATTGGCAAACTTAGGAAAGCTTTGCAGCTTGGTACTTTGGAGTAGAAAGACATGGGTACCCATTTTAGATCCAGGGGAAAGTGTACTTTCCAAAAAATATATGGCTTTCTGGGGTGAGCGTACTTTTTTGTAGTGTTATCCCACATAAAGGATGTAAATGTGTTGATTTTTTGAAATGACACATCATATGGGGGTATGTTCCCATTGGGGCCCCTACAGGCCACAAATTTGGGTAAACCTATACATATTTGGCATCAAACTGTTCAGTGGACCCCTGGCATTCAAATTCAGGGTGTTTTATCTTGGTACCTAATGCTATGTGGGAGATAAGATGCTGCAAAGTGGAAACTTTAAACTGATTTTTGGAAATGTCATCAAAATTGCTAACTTTAGAAATGCTTTGCGGCTTGGTACTTTGGAGTAGAAAGACATGGGTACCCATTTTAGATTCAGGGGAATGTCTTCTTTCCAAAAACATATTACTTTCTGGGGTGAGCATACTTTTTACTAGCTTTATCCCATATAATGATGTAAATGTGTTGATTTTGCAGGAGCTGAAATGACAGAAATGATAGGTCATATGGGGGTATGTTCACATTGGGGCCCCTACATGCCACATACTTAGGTAAACCTATACATATTGGGCATCAAACTGTTCAGTGGACCCCTGGCATTCATATTTAGGGTGTTTTATTTGGTTACTTTATGACCTGTAGAAGATAAGATACTATAGACTGGAAGCTTTGAAGCAATTTTTTAAAAACTTCACAAATTTTGATAAAAACCTATAATTTTAGGAAAGCATTGTGACTTGATAGTTTGGAGTAGACAGACAATTGTGCCTATTCTTGATTCCCCAGAATCTGTTCTTTCGAGAAATGTGTAATTTTCTGGGATAAACCTTCTGTTAGAGGAAGTTTTGTCCTTGAAATCTAAAGTATGCAGCTTTGTGAAGCAGTGCTTTGGAAATTTGGTAGTGTACTGCTGGGAGTTTTTGACCTATACAAGTGAGAAATCTCCATAAAACTATATATATTTGGTATTGGCACGTTCAGGAGACATTGGACTTTCCAAATCAATTGTATTTTTGTGCATAAAATAATTTTTGTTTCTGGTACGTGTGTTTATATTAAATTTTTTTTAGACATTTAGAGGCCTATATCTTGTTACAGAATGGGAATAACACCAAAATTCTACCATATTTTGAAAGCTTAGTTTGTCCTGAAAAAAAACAATATATTGTTTTCCTGGGTAAACTAAAAGTCCCCCCGAGGAAAGGCCCCTAAAGTGAAACAGTGCAAAATGTTCAAAAACTGTCTGGCAGTAGAAGTTCCACTTTGGTCCAAAACGGCTGGCAGTGAAAGGAAAAAATCGTATTAATCATGCTAATATCGTATTGGCGATCTGAAAGTCACGAAATTTTCGTACCGAACAATTGTAAACAGCGGCAGAACCTTTCCGAATTTTCACGCAAGTGTACGAAAAAGTCGCGCTGGCGTACGAAAAAGTCACGCAAGCGTGAAAAAAATTTGACCGCTCCGAACATTCGTGTCTTAATATGTTACTATGTTTAACTATGTTAAACCTGCATGAGGAACACTTAAAGGTCCAGCAACAAAAAATTGCTTTGTTGGAAAAACAAAATTCCCTTTTAGAGAACATGAGTCATGCACAACAGGAAATGAACAAAAACTTGATAACTGTTCTACAAACAAGTCGAGTAATGCCAACACGCTCTACTACTAAAGATAGTGCTGATAGTTCAGCAACTACTTCTGCAGCTCCATCTAGACAGCTGAGTAAAAAAAATAAATGGCCATGTTTTCTTGATGTGCTGAGGGACAGATTTGTTTCAATTGTTTCATTATACTTCCTCACTGTACATTTGCAAGCAAAATGTTATTTTACAATTTGTAAGTAATCTTTGATTTTTAAAATTTTCTGGGGCAAATTTGGTATTAGGAATAATATTCATACATATTAGTCCTATGTGCTTATAGTGCTTTGTAAATAAACATTTCTCTTTTTGCTATTTGTGTTGGGGGGGCGGGGAATCACCTGCATAAAGTGACATGAGGCTTAGTTGCCACTCACTACTGCTGTGAGAAATAAAGGAAAGGCACATTTCTTTTGTAAGTGTGCAACTATTTTCACTGTAAATAAAAACAGTTTTGTTGGAGAAGTTGTTTTGTGTTTCTTTTTTATGTGATTGTAGGTACTTACAGGAAAAGTAATTGTTAACGATTTCTGTCCGGACTTGATTGCCTCTGTCATCCTCACTTTGGACAGGATGGATGGGATGAATTGGGTCATCCAGGTCGTCAGCTACAAAACCAGGTAAGCCATTCCGGTTAGCTACATTGTGCAGGACAGCACAGGCTACAACAATCTGGGCAACTTTAGTGGGGCTGTACATGAGGCTGCCTCCTGACTTGTCCAGGCAGCTTAAAAGTGGCTTTTAAGAACCCCAAAAGTTCTCTCAATCACAGACCGTGCTCTGACATGTGCTTCGTTAAAAACACATTCGGCCCATATATGTGGCCTGGGAATGGGGGTGATCAGCCACCTAGAGCAAGGGTAGCCAGCATCTCCTGAAATAAAATAAGATGGAATAATTTGCTGAAAATAAATAAGCTGCTTCCAGTCTCCCACTGTGAAAAGAGGGCCCTTTTGCAACAGATGTGACAGTGTGGACTGATAACTGACACTACAGGTAGCTGCTTTGACACTCCCACTGTCAAAAGAGGGCCCTTTTGCAATTGCAAACGATGCTTATGGCAGGCAGGCCCTGGTTTGACAGTGGGAGACAGAAAGCAAATGTGGGCAAGTTGTGCTAGACATGACACAATACTTACCTAAAAGCCACCCATGAGGCATTTGTCCAGTTTGAAACCCATCATAAGTCTGGACTGCTTTAGGATGTAAGCATTGTGTGAGGAGCCTGGAAATCCAGACACGATGCTCCTGATGTTCATGTTAGCATCACAGACCATTTGTGTATTCAGTAAATGATAACTTTTCCCATTCCTGAATACATGCTCCTTTGTCTTGGGGGGATTTAAAGCCACGTGGGTGCAATCTATGGCACCCAACACATTGGGGATGCCACTCACACCATAGAACTGCCTGTTGATGGTGTTCCACTCATTTCTATTAGTGGGAAATGAGATGTAATTGCCAGACACCAAACTTATGGCATCTAGGACCTGGCCAAGGCACTGTGAGAACATGGGCTGTGACACTCCCCCATAGATCCCTTCAACCTTCTGAAAACTTCCCGTGGCAAAAAAATGAGTTGACCTTTCCCTGAAAACTCTAGGATGCATTACTCTAGGATGTTCATAGACTTGCTCATCCTCTTCCAAATCCATCAAAAATCCCAGTGCAAACGCCATCTTGTTTTCACGAACGCTCAAAAATCGCAATGTTCACAAGTACCGCCTCCTCCAATTAGGTGTTAATATTAGCACAGATTATCGCAGTATTTTGCGCGTTTAACCCTTCATATGCTTTTGTGAATCATGCGTTAGTATTTTTTCTATTTGATAATTACCGCAATGTGATAAAAATAACGCATTGTGGTAATGGGCTTTTTTAACGCATGCTAAATAACGTGAATTGGTACTTATTTATCGCATGCTTTTTAACGCAAAAAAGCATGCAATAAGTGTTTTCGACCTTTAGTGAATCGGCCCCATAGTATCTAAAGGGTTAAACAAGTCTGTTGTCTTTCAACTCAGGGCTGGCAGCAATTAGAATAAACAGAATTAAATAAGCGGGGTCAGGATCCAGACAACCAGTCAAATTAGAATGCACCCAGGAACTCTGGTGTCTATTTTTAATTTGCAAGCTGAAGCGTAATTCAATTACATCACTCGAAGCGTCGTCATGATGCAATTGGCTCAAGGTTCATGGGAACTGAAAGAGTGATGACCCCTAAATGGGATGGTGATAGGGAATTACTTTTAAAACAACGCAATTAAAATGGATCTACAAGTTAAATGCTCTCTCTCCAAATGGTTTAAATGAGGATAGAGAACTATCATTATTCTTCTGAACAACTTCTGTCTTGTTTATGATCTCTATTACCTCAGCTGTGTATGTGAGAGTTCAATACAATTCTAATGTTTTAATATATTTTTTATTTAATTTTACAGATGGAACATCCTTTCTAAATGGACTGGGGCATATTATGCTACTGGAACGAATCTTATGCACTATGAATTTTTATTGACACCATGACTATATCAGTGCACTGGCACTTTATATTTATTTGATCAATATGTATATTTTGAATGGTCCCTATGTATTTTTAGATTGGCCATGCTTATTATATGATATGCACTATCACTGTGTCTATTAAGTATATAAATTCTGATTACTTCACTGAATAATGAATTCTTGTGAGAGAAGGATTTAAATAATATATGGATTTCGAATGATATGGTATGCATTAGCAGTTTACCTATCAAGCCATACTTATTAATTTTTTGTGTAATATTTAGTTCTCAGAATATGCACTTTCACTATTACCACTATTTTTAAAGATTGTATGCCTCTCACTAAGTAAATGATGTGCCATCATAATGCTATATTTTAAATATGTACAGTTTATTTTTATAAATATCCCTCTTTTTGTATATGCGCTATGAGATTAATGATGCTTTTTTTTGAATAAGGGCAACTTGTTGGTTGCTATGACCAGTTGCTGTGATACGGGTTTGGTTAATAGTACCTGCTATGTGCGTGAAATAATACGCCTATATGCGTGCCTGTGTTTGCATGCGAACAAAAATAACGCGAAAAGGCTGCGTTACTCTGCGGGAAAGTGTTTCCGCGGAAGTGATGTCGGCATATGTGACATCATGTACCCGGAATTAATCCAGGCGTTTAATGAGAGAGGGTATTTATATCTTCCACATAAACTTATGCATCAGGATTCCCCTTGAGAAAGGCTCTTTGCTGAAACACTGGGGTAATTCTCATCTTTGGCAAGTGTATCCGCTAACCTGTGTGTCTCTTTTTTGCCTTTGCACATTTCTGTGGTATGTATTATCTTACAACTGTTATTTTCTGTAATTTTTTAACTAAAATTGATTGTTGTTAAACCCTTTGTATATTATATAAAGAATTTCTACTTTTTTAATACTTCCATTGTGCTTGTGTACTTCCTCTGATATGGGCGAACTTGAAAAGCACTAGTTAGGGGAGGGATTTCTTCTTTTAAGGCCCATTATTATCAAAAGATACACACATCCTAGATCTCTAGTAAGAGACACAAAAAATGTCTCTCTTTTTCTCTGCACTAAACAGTTCCCAACAGAAGACACTGGAATGCTTTAAAATATAAAGAGGTGAAAATCTTAAAGGATTTTATAGAATTAATTTTAGAAAAATGTATTTGCTTCCCATATGAATGCTAAATATAGTAACCTAAATAATAAAGATAAAAATTTACTGTTTAACCTTACAAAAAGAGTTGATAGAAAAGGCCAACTCATTAGACTTAAAGATAAAAATAATTCACTAGCTAATGACCCCAATAAAATTGTTGGTATATTCAAGAACTTTTATATATACTCAAGTACTCACAGTGACTCTCAGAAAACCTAACAATTTTCTTAAAAAACGTAAGATTTCAAGTTCTTAATTGAGCAATTGAAAGACCTTAATAAGCCAATCACTAATAAAGCACTTAATAACACTATCAATGCACTGACAATTTAGAAAAGGGGGGGGGGTCCTGACAGCCTTCCTACTTTTTTCTATCAACTCAATATATTCAAATATCAAATTTATTCTTTTCTGACTAATTTATTTAAAGATACGTTGCTACTGGGGAAAAAAACTACCTTCTAAGTGAAATGTCTGATTTAAAAATCTAAAGTGATACTGAAAAAGGGAGATCCCATCCCTTTTTTCTCCCAAAGGCCAATTATTTTGTTAAATCAAGATATCAAATTATTATCTAAAATCTTGGCTGATAGACTGAGTTAGTACTGAGTTTTTTAATCCATATACCTTCTTGTTTTAGAAGTCTCTTTTTCCAGTCACCACCCCTTAGTTATTGAGGTACCTCATCCAGAATACCACCTAATTTGTGCCCGACTATGTTAATGTTCATTGAAGTTTCTAGAGACTTGCGTATCTGTTTGTGTATTGGCCTTAGAATTACTAACCTTAACCTTATGCTCTTGTATTCTCAGCTTCACTTTCCATATGGTCTGGCCAACATATCCTAGGCCACATGGGCATTTTAGTAAGCACACCACATACAGTATGAAGAATTACATGTTGCATGAACTTTCTTGTATGCTACTGTCAGGTGGTGTACAGATTTAGTAGAAATACTAGAAGAAATGTTTAATGAAACAAATAGAAGTCACAACACTATTACATTTGCACATGCTCAGGTCAAAGCTTAATTTTTTATGTAAAAATAAGCATACATGATGGTAAAATACATACTGACCTGTCTAAAAAAAAAGAGGTGGATAAAAATAATTTGTTGCATGGTAGAAGTTACCATAACCTTAGGGTAATGTGTGCAATTCTGAAAGGGCAGTTGATGCATGCTAAAAGAATTTCTTTATATCCAGAAAAATATAATGAAGCTTAGCAAGCTTTTGGGAGATAGCTCTTAGTACTAGTTGATCCAGGGACTTGTCCGATTGCCATCGTGGAGTCAGGAAGGAATTTTTTCCCCTCTGGGGCAAATTAGAGAGGCTTCAGATGGGGTTTTTTGCCTTCCTCTGGATCAACTAGTAGTTAGGCAGGTTATATATAGGCATTATGGTTGAACTTGATGGACGTATGTCTTTTTTCAACCCAACTTACTATGTTACTATGTTACTATGTTTACAGAAAAGTAAAGAAACAAAGAAAAATAAATATCAGAGAATATCATTCATTTCTACTTTTAATCAGAACAGTGATAACATGCAAAGGTAATTTATAAATACAGGCCAGTAATACAGAATAATAGACGGTCTGGTACTATTTCAGGAAATACCTCTTTTTGCTACAAAAGGGGTTTAGAGTTGAAAGAAAAATTCATGCAACTTAATTCTTCATATGTGGCATACTTACTAAAATGCCTATGTGACATAGGATATGTTGGCCAGACCATACAGGAAGTAAAGCTCAGAATACAAAAGTATATGGGTAACATCAAGAATTTTAAGGCTAATACGCAAACAGATACACAAGTCTCTAGACACTTCATGGAACATAGTCCAGCACAACTTAGGTGGTGTGTTCTGGACAAGGTACTAAGAACTAAGAAGTGGTCACTGGAAAAAGAGACTCTAAAACAAGAAGGTATATGGATTAAAAAACTCAGTACATTGGTGTTGGATGGGCTTAATGATGCTTGGAGTTTGAAACCGCATCTGTGATTCTAATTGTGTGTCTTTCTTTTGCAGGTCCAAAATTCATTGCTTGCCAGCAAGTATAGCTATGTAAAGATAACAATCATGGATTTATAAGTATAACTTATATAGTAAAGTGTTTGTTACATTTTTGTACATTTTTTAACATCAACTTCCATAACAGTTGGCCTAATACTATTTGAATTTCAATTTCATTATAACATCATGTCAGTTCTCAAAAGTAACAACATTAACATCCAAATTATGTGCCAGATTACTTGCCCTTGTTTTTGTTGGAATTCATTGCGTAAATATTCTGACCTTGAATTGCAAAAATGACTAGGCATCTTGGTAGTTTTGTAAAGCATTCATTTGAACTTGTCTCTTTCTAATTAATGGACCAATTAACTCCTCACACCTGATCATGTGTAATAGGTGTGATTTTGGTGAATGGGAGGCAGCCTTCGAATTTCTCACATGCATTTGTATCTCAGACTTTAATTAAAGGGTGGATGTGCTTTCCTTTGTTCTAGGAGACACAGGATACGGGGTTCTGCCTTGGCTGATGACCCCTGTCCATTCTCCCCACTCCATTGAGCGCCTATTTGGGGGTGCTCAAGTCATGCTTTCAATGCCCCTCAATCATTGGGGGAGCTCTTTTTTATTCTCTCATTAAGGTTTTAGAGATCATCCCTGTTAGCGCCATGTTGCACAATGCGGCAATGCAGCATGGCCTAATTGCAGACATCGATGATGATCTGGAACCTGAGATTGAGGGGTAGTTGGCAGGCGCTGGGATAACCAATCACAGTGGAGAAGACTGCGTGATTGGCTCATTGCCTCGCACTTTCATTGTAAGTTGAGCATTTCATTCACTTGATAATATACCTCATTAATACGTTTAACTTCCTCTTGAAAGTATGTTAACCATAAGACACTGAATTATTCAAACCAAAATATTTATGCTTAGCTACTGTGTGTTTCTGTACTAAATGCTGGCACTGTATCAACATAACAGTGACTTTGCCGAGTGTAGTAACAACTCTGATAGGTGGCCTTGATATGTATTGATCTCATTATGGTGTAGGTGTAGAACAGACGTTTGTGGCACACACAATGGCCATTACCATGCTTATTATGAGTTTGGTCAGATTATCAATGTAATTTCTTAAAATGTAACCAATATGTTCCTTTCTTACATATAAAGAGTCTGCTGATTGTGAACAGTTCTATTATGCTTGAAACTGCTACCAGACTCGATACATTCTAATCCTTTTGGTAACAGTTTCAAACAGAATAGAACTGTTACACTTCCAGGCAATAGTTGCAATAGGTTAAGATCCTCCTTGATATAGCCAGTATTTAGTAACACCAGCTGGTAACAATGTCATAACTCATGATAATAACCAAATAGCTGACAACATTATGAGAACTGTTAGCTAAAGCCCAGATAAATTACAGACAGGTATTAAGGTTGTAAATTTTAATCATTTACTTCTTTTTCTTTCCTTGCTTTTGAACTCTAAGTATTGATTTTAATCAGCTCTAATAAAGTTTTGTTTTTTTTATAGTAGTTCTCAGGCAGGTGTGCCGAAACCCTGTGTCTTTCCCTGTGTACTGACATTTGTGTCAGTGTGAGTTAAATAGGCGCAAATGTGCATGCATAAGGTGAGGCAAGCGGGCAGGAGGTGAAAAGGGGCAGCCTCGGGGCACAGACTTATCAAATCCGGCCCTGCATACAACCCCCTCTGGAACCTCCACAGATGGTCCTTCCAGTCCTTGTCCTCAGTCCTGGCAGCAGCAGAACCGTCCCACCAGCAGCTAGGATAAGAGCAAAAAAATTAATGTATTTGAATGTAAAAAAACAGTTTATTCAGAGAAGAGCATTTCAAATTGTATGGGGAAGATTTGTCAAAATGTTTAGAGCTTAATACATAAAAAAATCACCCACATTCTGTTCATTCTAATGGGATTTTTAAAAAGCTTATTTATCAGTGGAAAGTGAAAATTCACCATTTAAGAAATATGATTAGAAAAATCCCATAGGAATAAACAGAATATGGGGGAGTTTTTATGTACAGTATTAAGTTGTAACCTCACATTTTGAAACAATTCTGACACTCCATGATGAAAAAGTCACCTATATTGTTGAAATATATCTGAATCCAAACCAATTACTATTGAAGTTACCTCAATAACTGGAAAGCATTTCTTCCCCCCCATGCTGTGTTAGAGAAGTCAGGCTGGCATGTGGTGGTGGTTCACCTTTAAGTTAGCATTTAGCATATTATATAATTTTTCAATTGTTCATTTTTTATTTGTTAGAGTTTTTTTTATTTATTTTGCTTATTTTTCCAACTGTTTGCAGTTTTTAAATGGGGGTCACTGATCCCAGCAGCAAAAAATTACAGGGTGAGCTAAAGACATTATTTACCAAACAAAATTTTTAATTTTAAAAGGCAATCATTTTTACAGTGCATATCTTCTCTGCATGCTATAAACAGGAACATAAGATGTTATTTCTGATGACAGTTCCCCTTTAAAGGGCAACTGTCACCCTAAAATATTTCCCCCCACCAGAGGTGCAGGTTATTAGAGCTGCATTTAGAGGAAAATAGTAAAAGTAAAAGTATAGCATACATGCTTGTAATGTATGACGAGTATGACGTAGGTGCCTTACAATCTGCCTTCACATGCATGTGCATAATGAGCAAGCACCACAACTCATTATACGCATGTGTGTGACAAATTTACATTCACCGCTCTAATGTCAGGAGCATACACATAGTAAGTGAGCAGGGAGATAGCTTATTATGCACTTGTGTGCCCACCAACATGGCCACCTGCACCAGGAGGGTAACCACCTCTGCTAATGTAACTCTACCTTCACTTTATTAACTATGTCTATGAAGACGCCCTCACAACTGCCACTGTTGGCCCCGGCACTAAGCACTCTGCTCTTTGTGATGTTTAATTGACAACAGGGGGTGCAAGTGCAAGAAATGTTACCTACCTGGGGGCCAGCACAGGTGGCGTCGACAAGGACTGGCGTGAGGGTCCAGCTTGGTCTTCTGAAAAATATAAATAATACATAGACATAAGAATACATTGCAGGAAATGCTAAATTGACTGTTTTGTTAAACAACTAGCCAAATAATATTTACCTGGAGATTGAATGGGGTTGTCCATTACATCTGCCCAACTGGCATCCAGGGGCTGCTCCACTTCAAGAATGCTTAACAAGTTTTGAAAACAAAGTACAAAGCCACACAAACATTCTGGATTTGGCAGAGATTCAAAAACAAGACCAAAACCAGCAACAAAAATGAGGCTTAACAGCAGCAGTTCATGTTCATGCAGCTCACTGAGGGACATGTGGGGGAACAGGGGTACTAGTAAGACTATTATGTG
Organism: Xenopus tropicalis; assembly: GCF_000004195.4. Taxonomy (NCBI): domain Eukaryota; kingdom Metazoa; phylum Chordata; class Amphibia; order Anura; family Pipidae; genus Xenopus; species Xenopus tropicalis. Next base: position 75,810,572 of record NC_030682.2, on the reverse strand, counting down.
GAAACCAAGCTGCAAATTAAAAAATATTTTTATAAATGAAAATAAAGGTTTTTTTGTTTTTTTTAAAGGGCATGTAAACCCCACACACAAAAATGTAATCAGTGAATCTTTAAAATCTTTCCATACCTGCCACACTGTCCCTCTAGAGGTTAATAGTAAGGCTGCAAACATCTCCTTAATTGCTTGGATTTCCTTCTCCTCCTGTAACCTACTCGGTCCTGTAAACATGCCCTCCAGTCTAGCAGCCAATAAAGAGATGGCACTGCTGGTTCCCATAGAAACTCAGCTATAGCTGTCTGCTTCAATTTTTTTCTCCTAACCTCCCCTCCCCTCCTGAGCTCAGCTCAAACAAAGCAGAACTTTTATCAGACAGTTCTGCCTGTGTGAGCCTGTAGTCTTGATGAAATGTTTGCTGAATAAGGGTCTTTGTATGTGTATGCAGTTTGCAGGTTTAAATGTATCTGATTATGTATCAGAGGAAAAATGGCCACTGGGTAAAAGCTACTATTTGCTTTAGGAAAATGTGATGGTGCTAGCAAATGGAGGGGATATATGCAGAGACATGCCCAACTGATATACACTGTAGGCAAATGTAGGCTTTACATGGTATGTAGAGGTAAAAATCCTCACTGAGGTATATTGGCATGTGATTTTGGCTGTGAACATAATTATATTAGAGCTCTGTTGCACTCAAAGACTTTAGCAATGTTAAATGGAGGGCGTCAGCATAAGAAACAAGCAGAGACATTTCAAAATTATAAAAAAAAGTGATTTACAATTAAAAATAAAAACTTACATCTCTTATTGCTGTCCATGTCTTCGCCAGGCAGCCTCCATAGACCTCTTCACAAACAACTTCCAGAAGGCGGTGCTCAAAGGGCTTGACAAGACTTTACACCAAACAAATAGTCCCATTGTTGCAGAACTTGCGCCGAATTTTCCTTACTGGTAAATCATGGGCTCAGTCTCTGGCTGGGCCCTGCTGTCTCCTCCTCTGCCTCCTCTTGTTCCTCTTCCTCCAGCTGTTCCTCCTGCTTCTGCTGCTGCTTCTCCTCCTCAACCTTTACCTCCTGAATGGGTTTTTGGCAGTACTCGATTTTTCCAACATTTTTTCTTGAAAAATTTCAGTTTTTCAGAAATTTTCCCGAAAATCGCCCACCCCCCCATAATTCATGATTTATTAACGTTTAGTTGACTTTTTTTGGCAAAAATAGATTTGTCAGGTTTTATCTGTTGAGTACCGTTGAGTCCTATGGAGGCTTAGAATATTTGAGAAATAGAATAGTCAGTGACAGCCTGTTCTTGACACATTTTCAAGGGGAATGTTAATCCCATCAAAGTTTGAATATATATTAGATGCAGTATCCTTTGGTCCAGCTATTTACAACTAGTCAGATCTGTTCTGGATTTTAATAAAGAAGAATGCTAAAGTTTAAGCTAGTTCACTTGGGTTTTGCAAAAGGATGAGATGTTATTACAATATATTACCATCCTAAATAAAAAAGCTGGTGAAAATTTGTTTCATTACTTTTGGACTTTTCTAAAATAAGAAAAGTCATATTTATTTATGGTATCCACCAAAAAGGCCTTATTTTCTTACTAGTTAAAAAAAAAAAAGAAGTTTCTTCTACAACTGAAATTTGGCAGGAAGCCATTATGGCGAAGACACACGGGGCGACTAATCGGCACACACAAAAACAGCACAATTGGTTGTGGCGAAGCATATATTAGTTATTATATACATATATTAGTTGCATTTTTAAAATCCACATGTCTCTTCACCCTTAATGTTAAAACTATTGAAGCAAAATGTAAAATTCTATTTGAAGAAACATAGTCAATCTATGTTAATGCAGGTGACCCAAAAAAGGCCTGATCTACAAAATGCTCCATATCTAAATTTCGATTTGTGCTTTGTGAATCTCTCTCATCTGCTCTAATCTTTACACATGGCTTTCTTTAGGAAACATTAGTTTATTACATTCTTTATCCCTACATAGTTCATTTGTTTAGATTTTCTTTCATTGTTCTTGTTCATTAGAGCTTAATGTCACCTATGAATTTTTACATTTATACTGACACTTGTAATACTTGTCTTTCTGAAATTAGATTCTTTATTAAAAAAAATCAATAAAACAAATACAGGTAAAGGATTTGTTATCTGAAAACCCATTATTCAGAAAGCTCTGAATTACAGAAAGGCCATCTCTCATAGACCTTATTTTAAGCAAATAATTCTAATTTTCAAAAGTTATTATCGTTTTCTCTGTTAAAATAAACCAGTAGCATGTAGTTGCTCCAAAGAAAGCTGCATAAATCCGTATGGGGGCAAGATAATCCTACTGGGTTTATTTAATGCTTGAATTCTGTTTAGCAGACTTAAGGTATAGAGATCCAAATTACAGAACGATCTGGAAAATCCCAGGTCCCAAGCATTCTGGATAATAGATCCTATACCTGTAATATGAATGAGACAGAAGGTGCTGGGCACAGCTTGCATAGGCAAGGGAGTCCTGTACTTTGCAAAACACAGGACTCCCCACAACATGCCTTATTTGACATCGGCACAACTGTGCAAAACTTGGTGGTGTAGCATATTTTACCATTTTCATGGTAATGCTGGAATTCTGTATAATTTGTGCCCATTTTAGCACATGTTTTTGGTAATTAAGGCTAAAGAATTGATTAATACTTTTACCTGTATACAATTGGGGTGTTTATCAGGTGGATTTCCTCAATATCACTCTTCATTGTGTATTTTTGGAAGACTTGGTTAAATCTCAAACAATCAAGCGTAACTTTGGCATTTTAATCATATGCCATATACTGATCAGATGCAGGTGACAATATGTATTTATAGTATGGTTTAATTTACAACCCATAATCATCACCTTGTTGGGAAGGCTGCATTATGTAGTCCCAGTCAGAACACCTTCATTTACAACCTGTTATCACCACATTGTTTTGTAAGTGGATATTTTTCTTTCTTACAGCTTTCCACTCTCAAAATCTTTGCTTAATATCAAGAAAATTTGTGTCAGTATTTCAGATAAGCAGTTTATACTTAAAAAACTGTATAATAAAAGACCATTTCAAATAAAACATGAAACCCAAATAATTATTAATACATCCGTAGCAATTATTATGGCATTTAAAGATCCCAGCTGTCAATCATCATGGGCAGACAATTACTTTCATGTTCCATTCAGCATTTACTTTCCCCTTCACCATCTAATTGTGTATCTAGTGCATGGACATGTGCATGTGCATGAGGTCCCTCATTTTGGCACATACACAAAATATTGGCATGATGCAAAGCTTGTCTTAACAGTTTCCACAAAATGGCACTTGTCTGCTAGCTGTAACTGTGTAATTCCAAGAATGAAGTAAACAAGATTTGTATTATTTCTGTAGTGTTAGTGAAGATTATTTTACTAAACAAATACAATAGAAAATAATTTGGAATTAATTCTTAGAGTGACAGGTCACCTTTTAATGCAACCATATAGAGTTGTGCTCCACTAAAGTTATACAGTTGTATTGACAAAATCCCTGATTTATTGACAATCACCACAGAGGTATCCCTTTTAGAAAGTAAAACAAAACAAAACCATATACAGGTCCCAACCTGTTATCCAAAATGCTCAGAACCTGGAGTTTTCCAGAAAAGAGTCTTTACATAAATTCAATTAAAACTATATATCCCACCAGGATTGTTTTGCCTCCAATAAGGATTAATTAAATCTTAGTTGGGATCAAGTACAAGGTACTGTTTTATTAATACAAAAAAAGGAAAATCAATTTTAAAAATTAGAATGGAGTCTATGGGAGGTGCTTTCCCAAAATTCTGAGCTTTCTGGATAATGGGTTTCTGATTAACAGATCCTATACCTGTACTCATAACACAGTAAGATGACGGTGGATATTTAATGGATAGCTTTTTTAAAAAAAAAGCACAAATGATAAGATGCCTTTCATATCCACAGACAACCCACTCTATTCATCCCAGTCCCAATCTGTTTGACCAATCTAAGCAATATTTCCATTATACAATACATACAGTTACATAGTTACACAGGGTTGAAAAAAGACCAGAGTCCATCAAGTTCAACCCTTCCAAGTAAACCCAGCACACACAACCTATACTTATCAATCTATACTATCACATACATAAACTATACAGTGGTGTGAAAAACTATTTGCCCCCTTCCTGATTTCTTATTCTTTTGCATGTTTGTCAAACAAAATGTTACTGATCATCCAACAGATTTAACTATTAGTCAAAGATAACACAAGTAAACACAAAATGCAGCTTTTAAATGAGGGTTTTTATTATTTAGGGAGAAAAAAATCCAAACATACATGGCCCTGTGTGAAAAAGTGATTGCCCCCTGAACCTAATAACTGGTTGGGCCACCCTTAGCAGCAATAACTGCAATCAAGCGTTTGCGATAACTTGCAACGAGTCTTTTACAGCGCTCTGGAGGAATTTTGGCCCACTCATCTTTGCAGAATTGTTGTAATTCAGCTTTATTTGAGGGTTTTCTAGCATGAACCGCCTTTTTAAGGTCATGCCACAACATCTCAATAGGATTCAGGTCAGGACTTTGACTAGGCCACTCCAAAGTCTTCATTTTGTTTTTCTTCAGCCATTCAGAGGTGGATTTGCTGGTGTGTTTTGGGTCATTGTCCTGCTGCAGCACCCAAGATCGCTTCAGCTTGAGTTGACGAACAGATGGCCGGACATTCTCCTTCAGGATTTTTTGGTAGACAGTAGAATTCATGGTTCCATCTATCACAGCAAGCCTTCCAGGTCCTGAAGCAGCAAAACAACCCCAGACCATCACACTACCACCACCATATTTGACTGTTGGTATGATGTTCTTTTTCTGAAATGCTGTGTTACTTTTACGCCAGATGTAACGGGACACGCACCTTCCAAAAAGTTCAACTTTTGTCTCGTCGGTCCACAAGGTATTTTCCCAAAAGTCTTGGCAATCATTGAGATGTTTTTTAGCAAAATTGAGACAAGCCTTAATGTTCTTTTTGCTTAAAAGTGGTTTGCGCCTTGGAAATCTGCCATGCAGGCCGTTTTTGCTCAGTCTCTTTCTTATGGTGGAGTCGTGAACACTGACCTTAACTGAGGCAAGTGAGGCCTGCAGTTCTTTAGATGTTGTCCTGGGGTCTTTTGTGGCCTCTCGGATGAGTTGTCTCTGCGCTCTTGGGGTAATTTTGGTCGGCCGGCCACTCCTGGGAAGGTTCACCACTGTTCCATGTTTTTGCCATTTGTGGATAATGGCTCTCACTGTGGTCCGCTGGAGTCCCAAAGCTTTAGAAATGGCTTTATAACCTTTACCAGACTGATAGATCTCAATTACTTTTGTTCTCATTTGTTCCTGAATTTCTTTGGATCTTGGCATGATGTCTAGCTTTTGAGGTGCTTTTGGTCTACTTCTCTGTGTCAGGTAGCTCCTATTTAAGTGATTTCTTGATTGAAACAGGTGTGGCAGTAATCAGGCCTGGGGGTCACTACAGAAATTGAACTCAGGTGTGATAAACCACAGTTAAGTTATTTTTTAACAAGGGGAGCAATCACTTTTTCACACAGGGCCATGTAGATTTGGAGTTTTTTTTCTCCCTTAATAACGTAAACCTTCATTTAAAAACTGCATTTTGTGTTCAATTATGTTATCTTTGACTAATAGTTAACGGTTTTTGATGAGCAGAAACATTTAAGTGTGACAAACATGCAAAAGAATAAGAAATCAGGAAGGGGGCAAATAGTTTTTTACACCACTGTATATACACAACCACTAATACTAACTTGAGATATTAGTATCACAATATCCTTGGATAATATACATGTTCAAGAACTCATCCAGGCCCTAACCAGTGATTAACAGAATCTGCCATTACCACATCACTAGGAAGGGCATTCCACAGCCTCACTGCCCTCACCATGAAAAACCACCAACGCTGCTTCAAATGGAAACTCCGTTCCTCTAATCTAACGGGGTGGCCTCTGGTGAGTTGATCTCTTTTAAGGGAAAACACAACACCCCCTATCTGCCTATAATCCCCTCTAATGAGTAATCATGACCCCAACCTCGACAGTCTAACCTTATAGTTTAAATACTCCATCCACTTTACCCATTTAGTTGCACATCTCTGCACTCTCTCCAGCTCATTAATATCCTTCTTAAGGACTGGAGCCCAAAACTGCACCACATACTCAAGGTGAGCCCTTACCAGGGACCTATAAAGAGGCAAAATTATGTTTTCAACCCTTCAATGCCCTTTTTTTTACAAGACAGCACATATCAAGTCAGATACAGCAGTCTTGCTTAGTTTTTAATTATGGAAAAAGTGAGACAAACTACTAAATGGGCATAAAATCACATAAAATTACATCTGAAAAGAAATCTGTATGGGATACAAACATTATCCAATATGCTGTTATTATTTGAATACATTTAAGATGTGATTGATTCCCAAGACAAAAATAAATTAAGAAAAAATATTTCCTGACTCCAAGCCTTCCCTATATTCCCAGTGCCATTTGCATGGCATCCCAACTGCCCCACAGGGCAGTCCCTCTTTTGACATTTCAACCTGCAGTCCCAGATTCTTACTGAAAAGTCCCTCATTTCCCTTTGACCTCCTGCACTGAACCTAAAAAAGAAACATATTTAATTAAAAAGTAGCTTTTGGCAGAGAGAACCAGAAAGTTAACAAGCTTCACCTGCACTTAGATACAAATGTTTCTCATATTTAATTGAAAAGTAGCTTTTGGCAGAGAGCCCAGAAATCTTAACAAGCGTCACCTGCACTTAGAAACATTGTTTCTCACATTTAACTACATAAGCTTTTTTAGGCTGATGCCACACGTGGCGTTTTTCCGCTGCGTATTTTCTAATTTTCTCGGAGGCTGTAAAACGCCCGATATCATCATCCATAGAAATAGCTTGAAAAGACTCGAAGCAAACCACACAATGCGGAAATACGCTAGAAAATGCCTTAGCACGGATTTTTCAAACGTAGTCCGAAATACACCAGTATTTGCAAAGCAAGCTATTCCTATGTATATGCAAAGGCAGCTGCCAGACCTAGCGGAAATACGCGGCGTTTTTTTGCTATTTCGCACTATTAGCACCATGGAAACGGGATTTGCTTATGTCACCAGTACTAGGCTGAAAAACGCCATAGTCAGGGGCTGTGTGGCTTGTCCGGCATTTTTAGGCCGAGAAAAAACACAGCAGAAAAACACCACGTGTGGCATCAGCCTTAGGTTTGTAGGTTGGGGTTTGACCTGAACAGACAGCATAAATAGAACCACTGGGACTCCAGTGGAGCCTTCTATGGTGGTTGGTGCTCTTTAAGTGGGTGCTATGTAAGTGGAGTTATAAACCACAGGAGTTAGTGGTTGCTCTGTAAGTGCAGTTATAAACCACAGGAGTTACAAACTAAAGAAGATTAAAACAAGGTACAAAGTTTATTTATTCCTTGTCTTTTTCCCCCTAGTTTTTCTGTAACTAGAAGAATGAGTGGCAGCAAGACTGACACAGTGCACAGTCTGCCATGTATGTAGTTTTGGAACAACAGAGGCTTGTGTTAAAGCCCTAGACGAACAAGTTACAGCACTGCGCTCGATTGAGAGGAGTCTCTTGCTCACTGAGTAGGAGCTAACAGGGTCAGATAGTTTGGGGGGAGGAGAACAGTGGTAGGATGATGAGGCAGTAAGCTTCCTGACAGTTAGAAAATCTAGCGTTGGGAAAAGGAAAAGGGAGGCTGCTCTGGGGTTTGTGCATCCCAACAGCTGGGAGACCATTTTCTCTAGTGGGGGTGAAGGAGGAGAGCAGAGCTAGGCCTAAACAGATTGTGTTTATAGGCATTTTAATTATTAGGAAAGTGGACAGGATAATCTGTCCAGATCACTACAACCAAACATTTTGCTGTCTTCCTGGTCCCAGGATTTGGCATGTGGTTGATCAGGTTAACAAATTATTGGGTGGGGCTGGGGATGACCCAACTGTCTTGGTACATATTGGTACTAATGACAAAATTAATGGTAGGTGGAGGACCTTAAAGAAACAGTTCAGTGTAAAAATGAAACAGGGTCAAATGGATAGTATGTGCAAAATAAAAAATGTTTTCAATATAGTTAGTCAGGCAAAAATGTAATCTATAAAGGCTGGAGTGAGTGGATATCTAACATAATAGCCAGAACACTACTTCCTGCTTTCAGCTCTCTAACCTCCTACTTAGTCAGTGACATTAGGGGGGACCACATGGGACATACAGTAACTGTTCAAGTTAGTTTGTGAGCATGCAAGTCAGATTGAAATGCAAACTAACTGAACAGTTACGTCCAATATGGTCCCCCTCATTCAAGTCACTCATTGATGACCACTGACCCCCCCCCCCCGCCCTGCCAACTACCTCTTGCGGTTCCCACTGACTTCCAGGGATACTGTGCAAAAGTGTGGGTGGGAGTGCTTTTTTCATGCACTTCTGTGTTTGTTTTCAGTTAGCTTAAATATTGTTTTTGTTCATTTTATAGCGAGAAAGGCAGTGGGTACTGACATCCCAGGCACACAGTGAGATGCACTTTGTATTTACAAAACCAGCACATTATATGCAGTAAGATGCAGTGTGTACTGATGCCAGATATTCAAGCATGCCCTCGCACTATAACACTGGCACTGCTACACAATATTGGTTTGTTTCCTAGAAATGCACTTATAAGGGTGCCACTGTAACTGACTATAAATGAACAAAACAGTGATAAAAGTAAACAAAAAAAAGCAAAAACAAATAAAAAAGAAGTATAAAAGAACAATTAGCTTTTTGAGGGGGAAATTGTTAATTTAGGACTAGAGAAAAGGATATTACAGACGCCATTTTACAAAAATGAATTTCAGCTTGTGAGTCAGTCAAGTGTACAGAGCTAGTGAGGTTCTTAGGTAAAGTTTACAGCCTGCACAACCTTCATATCAGTCTTCATTTCTGCAGTGTCTTCCTCTCCCCAGTCCTGCTTAAATCTGTGGCTTGATTGGTCAATTTCACGGTCTGTCAAGAGAGCTGCACCCTGATTGGAGAAGTCACAAGAAGAAACATCCAATCAGAGTGCAGCTGGGTGGCCTCTGGGCGCTGGTGGTGGTAAGTCTAACATTTTCTAATTTAGTCAGTGTTGTTAGTGGAGTACCACAGGGGTTAGTCCTTGGTCCTTTGCTTTTTAACTTGTTTCTTAATGACCTGGAGGGCATAGAAAGTACTGTTTCTATTTTTGCTGACAATAGTAAATTGTGCAAAGATATACGTTCAATGCAGGATGCTGCCATTTTGTAGACTGATTTGAAAATATTGGAAAACTAGGCAACAAAATGGAAAATTAGGTTCAATGTTGACATGTGCAAAATTATACACTTTGGTAGAAATAATATAAACAGGAGTTATACAATAAATGGTAGTGTGTTGGGGGTATTCTCAATTGAAAAGGATCTGGGTTTTTTGTAGATAACAAGTTGTCTAATTCCAGACAGTGTCATTCTGTGGCTACTAAAGCAAATAAAGTGCTGTCTTGTATAAAAAATGGGATTGACTCAAGGGCTGAGAACATAATTACAGTGACGTTTTGGGCTCCAGTCATTAAGGATATTAATGAGTTGGAGAGAGAGCTGGGTTTACTTGGAAGGATTGCACTTGATGGGCTCTGGTCTTATTTCAACCCTATGTAACAGGAAACTGCAAATTAGCTTATCTTGTGTGAGGGGAGATTAAATCATATCAGCCTAGTTGCCCTTCCCTTCTTTTTGTACAACCCCAGACTAGTATCTATCTAAGTTAACTGAGAACCTGCACTGGTTGACTCTGCACTACACAGAGATTGTTTTTCAGGATACAGAAAAGGAGGCATACCATACCATGAGGTACCCAAAAAGTAGAGGCAGGAATCGACTGCTTTACATGTGTTGCCATACAGTAGCATACACTTTTAAACAAAATAAAACAAGCCACTGGTATGTATTAGCAATGCAGGCATAGGGGGCACTGTGGTACAGCAATTTTTCAAGCAGTGCTCACTTAATAATGGACTTAATAATGGACCCCAACATCTTTTACATAATAAGCTACACAAACCTAAATCTGTTACCATATAAGCAATCTCTAAAAGGGTAAGTTTGCATTGATTTATAAAGGAACTGTTAATACTTGTTGGAGATGAAACAAAGAAATAGGAGATATGTTACACATATGGTGGCCCTGTTCTAGCATCCAATCCTTCTGGACTTCAGCATTTTCTCTGATATCGAATTATATCTAACGAGATTTTGTTTTATCTCCGGAAGTGGTGTTATTAAACATTTATGACAAAATTCCTAACAAAGTTCTGGAAATAGTAATTTTTTAATTATCAAATACAGTCAGACTTTAAATTGCTAGAAATTGGAAAAAAACAGAAGGTTCCAAACATTTCCCAGCTGATGAGAGAAATTAGAAGGAATACAGAATATGAAATGACAATTCCAAGAAATATTTCGGAAATAAGATTCATACAGGAAGCTCAAAAAATATGGAAGAACATTTCTGGTCTTGATACTCTTTAGTTACCTGTGATGTGTCTGAGGTTTTTTTTTTAATTTTTTTATTTGGGAGCTAAATTTCTATTTGTTAAGTTACAATATTTTACTTTTCTCTCTGGAGATATTAATAAAATAAGCTGTGTAATTATTATGGTTTACATACAGTATATTGTAAAAAATAATAAAATGTAAGTTGAAAAAAAAGGGTAAGTTTGAGGTTGACCATTTTGGAATAAGGTTTTACTTTATTATCCACTCCATTTTCTAACTGTTCCTATTTTCCTTGGTGTTTACTAATAATAATATGGCAAGAAAATGTGCAAACAGTACAGCAAGAACACTTCAGTTTGTGTAATTAAGTCAATTAAAGAATCAGTGTATTTATGCTGTGCCTGTGTGAATGATCCATGATTTAACAAGAGCCCATAGCCTATAACTGCTCAACTGTTATGTCAGGGTTTCCATAGGATGTTATGTTAATATAATTAGAGATTATGAACAGGAAACATTCAGACAGGTCATGTGATCACTAATATATCATACATATATGAAAAAGCTGCAAGCTGAAAAGGAGTTCACCATGACACTAATGTTACAACACTAATGTTGTTCAGAATCTTTTACCTGGTTTAGTTAGAACTGCAGTCCAAACAAAAGTTTAATACTCAGATACCTTTACTGTTACTAAAATGTCACAATTCATGTGATGCAGAGTACACAGGGAAGGGTTTAGCGCACATGTGTTAATTAGCGCGGGCGCAAGTAGTGCGCGTTGCGCCGAATAACGCACGGAAATAGTCTCCGCGACTTAAATAACGCAAACAGCATTGCATCTAAATTAACGCAAATATACTTTTAGTGAATCATGCGTTAAGACGCGAAAAATAAGACGCAATAAAAATTTTTAGCGCATGCTTATAAATAGCGCTCGTTTTATCGCACTTAAGTGAATCAACCCTACAGTGTTTTCCAAAGGTCAGGCTCATTTGCAATTCTGGTATGGTTTGAGCAGACCCCTTGTTGCAGCCATATGACTTCTGCCTTAAGATTTAATACTACATACATAGTAAGTTAGGTTGATAAAAAGACACACATTCAACCTTAATGCCTATATATAACCTGCCTAACTGCTAGTTGATTCAGAGGAATGCAGAAAAACACCATCTAAATCCTCTTTAATTTGCCTCAGAGGGGAAAAAATTCCTTCCTGACTCCAAGATAGCAATTGGACCAGTCCCTGGATCAACTTGTACTAAAAGCTATCTCCCATAACCCTGTATTCCCTCACTTGCTAAAAAGCCATCCAACCCCTTCTTGAATCTATCTAATGTATCAGCCAGCACGACTGATTCAGGGAGAGAACTCCACAACTTCACAGCTCCACAGTAAAAAAAAACCATTTCCAAATATTTAAATGAACTTCTATTTTTTCTAATGGGTGCCTTGGTGTCTGTTGGAAGGACCTACTGGTAAATAAAGCATTAGAGAGATTATTATATGATCCCCTTATATATTTATACATAGTTATCATGTCATCTCTTAAGTGCCTCTCCTCCAGTGTAAACTGAAACTTTCCATACCCTTTACCAGCTTAGTTGTCCTTCTCTTCTGCAATAATATTACAATTGGGAGAGCTGGAGGTACTGGTGTTGGCAGGCCCGGATTTGTGGAAAGTCCACAAAGGCCCGGGCCTAGGGCGGCAAAAATTGGGGGGCGGCATGCTGCCCCGCCACACCAAAATATCAAAGTTTATTGCGCATACGGAGCAATGGGGACCTCTCCCCCACTGCTCCGTATGCGATTGAAAAGGGCCGCGCATGCGCAATCGCGAGTGCGCGGGGGGAGGTTCGCCGTTCGCGCGTGCGCAGGGCGGCGCGACAGAGAGGGGGCGGCCTCGGGGCACCCGGCCAACAAATCCGGCCCTGGGTGTTGGAGTGGAAATATGATGTGATTGGTGTGAAACTTGGTTGAATGAGTCGCATGACTGGGCAGTTAATATTGGGGGTTACACATTGTTTCGGAGGGACAGGGGCAAAAGAAAAGGAGGAGGAGTGTGTCTGTTCGTTAAGCAGGTATTTAAAGCAAATATTAAGGAGGAAGTGATGGGGGGAGGGAGCTGAATCCTTATGGGTTGAGCTTCTCACAGATAGTGAAGAATCTACCAAATTAATGGTAGGGGTATGCTATAGACCCCCTAATGTAAGTGAGGAGGAGGAGGCTCAGCTCCTGTTGCAAATAGAAAAGGCTGCTAGTTTGGGGCAAGTGATAATAATGGGGGATTTTAATTATCCTGATATTGACTGGAGCAATAGTACTGCCAGGACAGTAAATGGGAACGAGTTTATAAACTTCTTGACAACTTTACCGTATATACTCGAGTATAAGCCGAGTTCTTCAGCACTAAAAATGTGCTGAAAAAGTAACCCTCGGCTTATACTCTAGTATATACGGTAGGGATTCACAGATGCAATGCGCTCGTTGCGTGCACCCCCCCCACGCGCAACGGCATCATGCACGGAGCGACGGCGCACCATTACGGGAACACGGAACCCCTGGGATGAGCAACAGCACAGCGCCACAGCGAGTCATAATGTGGCACTCATACACTGGCGCATGGTATCGTTATGGGGCGCACCGTAGCAACTCAGTTTGTGCTGCCTGCTCTTTCCCTGCCTTCTGGCACATAAACCTAATTGCTTAAACACCAGTCCACCCTGCTTGTCCACCTTGCATGGACTCTCATTTCTAGCAAGGATGTCCTAAAATGCCTTCCGTATATGTGGGCACCTGGGGGCTCTGCCTTGGACAGCAGCTATAGGGGGCATATTTTATGTAATTACCAAAACACTTTTTTTTTTTAAATAAAAACCACACCCCCTGCTGGGAACCTACAACTTTATCTGGCAGCTAGCACAGCGCCGCGGCGAGCCATAGTGTGGCACACATACACTGGCGCACGGCATCATAATAGGGTGCACATATACACTGGCGCATGGCATCACGTGCGGCACTGCACCATTGCGGGACTGCAGAACCGATGGGACGAGCATCAAACGTGGTGCTGTGGCGCACCTTTATGGGGCGCACATGCACTGGCAGTGCTTCTGATTACAGTGCTACTGATATATGCGCATTATTTCGGGCAAACCAGGAAGTTCGAGATGAAGTCGCTGCAATGCTTATCTAACATCGCAAGCATTGTTTTATTTTATGAGTATGCAAACTGCTACCATCCTCAATAAGTAATTCTTTTTGGTAATGGAGATTCACTAATGATGGGAGCGCACACAGCGCACAGAACTGATGGGACGAGCACAAAGCACACTTGATGGCAAGTACTTGATAATTAGTATGGCAGCTTCCTTAGCCTTCCAAAACTTGTTTTTGTCTGCTGCTGTAGCATTTTTCTTTCCCTAAAGTTATCTATTATTTATTTATCTGTTATTTGATTATTGAAACTTAGCAGTAGCGGCTGCATTTCCCACCCTAAGCTTATACTTGAGTCAATAAGTTTTTCCAGTTTTCTTAGGTAAAATTAGGAACCTCGGCTTATATTCGGATCGGCTTATGTTCAAGTATATACGGTATGTCACAGGTTGTTGAGGAGCCAACCAGGAGCCATGGTATATTGGATCTAGTGATCTCTAATGACGCAGATGTATTACAAATGTACAAGTGGTTTAACCCCTGGGTAATAGTGGTCATAATGTTATTTCATTTGATGTTTGGGGCAGGAAACAAATTTACACTGGGGCAACAAAGACACTGAATTTTAGAAAAGCAAATGTTAGATCCTTAAGGGCTGTGCTTCAGGGCATAGATTGGGGCATTATGTTTTCTGATAAAACACGTAGAAGTGTTAAGAAGTGTTAAGAATCACCCTAGGTGGCTTAACTCTGAGGTAAAGAAGTTAATAGGGGAAAAAAAGGAAAGCTTTTCAGAAATACAAGTCAGAGGGGACAGTAGCTGCGTTTAATGAATATAAACACTATAACAAGTGTTGTAAAACAGCAATCCGGAAGGCAAAGATAGAAAATGAGGAGCGCATTGTGGCAGAGGCCAAAACTAACCTCAAAAAGTTTTTCAAGTATATTAATAGTAAAAATATGCAGGTTGAGGGTGTGGCCCCACTGAGTTATAGTAACAATATGGGTACAGTGGATACAGAAAAGGCAGATGTGCTTAACCAGTTCTTCAAATGGAAGCTCCGTTCCTCTAAACTAAAGGGGTGGCCTCTGGTGCGTTGATCTTTTTATGGGAAAAAATAACCCCCCCATGTGCCTATAATCCCCTCTAATGTATTTGTATTTGTACTTGTGTTATTGTTCCTTTAACAACCACTCTGTAGCCAGATTCCTATCCATGGGCAAACAACTTCACTAAGACCACTAAGAAAGCAGTTGTTTGTGGGGCACGGTATCAAATGCTTTGCCAAGATCCAAATACATCTACTGCACCCATACTGTCTAGCTTTTTAGCAACCTCATCATAAAAAAGCTATTAAATTGGTCTGACATGACCTGTCCTTCATAAAGCCATGCTTATAATGCCATTCTCCAGAAAATAATTTTGTATGTGATCCCTTAACAAGTCTTCAAATAACTTGCCCACCACAGATGTCAAACTTACTGGCCTATAATTGCCAGGCTGAGATCTTACTCCCTTTTTAAATATAGGAATGACATTAGCTTTCCTCCAATCCATAGGTGCCATACCAGATGAAAGCAAGTCTGAGAATATCAGAAACAGAGGCCATTGTAAAACTGACCCTAGCTCTCTCAGTACCTGAGTACATTTCATCTGGCCCTGGTACCTTGTTCACAATATTTTTGAGTAAACCTTTAAGCACCATATCCTACATCAACCACTGGCGCTATTGGATGGGTCTTGGCACTCTGGCTCCTCTAATGTATACACAGAAGAAAAGAACTGGTTTAGCACATTTGCATTTTCTATATCCATTACAACCTGCATCTTTTTACTTTTTTAATATACTTAAAGAACTTTTTGGGGTTATTTTTTTTGGCCTCTGCCACAATGCACTCCTAATTTTCTCTTTGCCTTCCAGATTACTGAATTTGTTATAGTGTTTATAATCATTAAATGCAGCTTCTGTCCCCTCTGACTTGAATTTCTTAAATGCTTTCTTTTCTTCCCCTATTAATTTATTTACCTCCGAATTACACAGGGTGATTATTAAAGCCATTTCTGTTTCCTGTGTTTTTTTCAGAAAACATAATACAACAATCTATGCTTTTCACTCTACTGTGCATGTTCAAGCTGTGTGAAGCCAGAAGTGGAATGCAGTGTGATATTATGAAAATATTTTGCTCTATTGCTAAATTAATAATTAACCCATCTGAAATATAGAAATATCTTTGTAGCTTACAAACCTACATTCTACGCTATAGGTTTTGTCATTTGAAACCATTATGCTGCATCAAAACTTTTTGAAATTAACAAATACTTAACAAATATTATGCTATGTAATTTATCATCTTTTATTATACTTATGATTCATATATCAAAAGCCAAATAAATTTAATCAATTAATTTCTATCCGCGTACTTGCCAATGTGTGCCTGCAGATGGCATATAATAATGGCCATCCTAACTCCCATGATATTGTACCAGAAAACATAAATCACAGCCTAACAGGGGTAGTTTACCATACCAAAATTAACTTTTAGTATGACATAGACATCAGTTATAAGCAATTTTAATTGTGATCTAGGGCTAAGTACGCTAGCACCAGGCAACAGAAATCAGAATAAACCTTTAATAGGAGAGGACTTTAAAAGAAATACAGTCAATTAACAATAAGAAATAATTATATAATAGGGTTTTTTTTGGTTGCCTGTAGGATTGACATCAGCAGAATGAAGACCAACTGAAAATTGTTTAATAATAGGTTGATCTATAACATATTAATATTAAGAAAAGCTAATATTAAGGTAAAAATCTTCTTTAAGGGGGCGTGGTCTGCATGGAGTCTGGAACAGATGCATAAAGAGAGAGTTCTGTCCCTGGGCCTGGATTGTTACCACACATCGTGGGGAGAAAACCGCATCCAAACCAACGCAGACATCACAATATCTGCAAAAAACCTGAGGCACACATGGACTGTAGGTCACAAGATGATGCTGGTTCCCTAAAAAAGCATTCCATGGAAGCGTGCCCAGGACATGACAAGGAGCTGGGAACAGCAGCAGCACAGGAGTTGGCGCAATTTGCTCGGGGGGGGGGGGTCACAACAACACCAACCTAATGGAGGTACACTATCCCCATCGCAACCCAGCATTAGCAGTGTTCCTCTCCCCTCTAACAGTGGACCGCAATCCCACTCAGTGGCAGAACCAACAATATCTGACATTCTAAGCATTATTACTGCTAATCACTCTATGCTAATCACTAAAATATATTAAATAAAAATAGACTTAGCTATACTGAAACAAGATGTGCAAAACATAAAAGAGAGAGGACTAGAGAGGTTAAAACCAGGTTTGGGACCATACACCCCCCTGCCAGGCAAAATGAACAACTCTAATAAACACCTTGCTGACGTTGAGGCTAGGGCAGAGGATCTGGAAAATCATCTGCAGCAAGATAATATCCGTATCTGAGTACTCACAGAGAGGGCCCAAATATGGAGCTATTTCTCGAAAAATGGCTCACAGATAAGTTTGGCTCGGATGCCTTTTCTCCAGTGTTCAGAGTAAAATGAGCCCACAGAATCCCTGGGAGACCTCCACCACTGGACACACCAACGAGACCCATCATTGCCAGGCTCCTGAACTGAGGACTGAAAAGCAGGAGACATAATACATGAGAACCAAAAGATCATTTTATCTGGATTACTCTTCTGAAGTATGAAGACAGCAAGCCAAATTCACAGAAGCCAAAAGACTCCTAAGATGGTGCCCAATTCCCTACGCAATGATCTTTCCAGCAAAACTAAGGATAACTGACTGAGGTAAAGCACACTTCTTCACACCATCAGAATAGGTTATCACCTGGCTGAAAGTCCATCCACAACGGTCTCCACCATGATAAAGGTGATTGAGAATGATGGGGCCACCATCACTCGGTACCTGGTCAATCCATCAACCCTGACTCTATCTACTTTATCAGATGAGGATTGCTTACATTGCCTGACCCAGGTAATGGTCCCTGAAAAGAACTCTACTCTGTTTTTGTCCGACCAGGCATAAGACTGGTTTGGTAGATACACAACCTTCTACACTTCAATCCAAGTTTATTATTTTGGGACAAAGCTCACTCTAGGGGGCTGATTTACTAAGACACGAATTCAAAACCGAATTGGAAAAATTCCGATTGGAAAACGAACATTTTGCGACTTTTTCGTATTTTTTGCGATTTTTTCGGTGACTTTACGACTTTTCGGAAATTATCGCGACTTTTTCGTTACCAATACGATTTGCGCAAAAAAATACGAGTTTTTCGTAGCCATTCCGAAAGTTGCGCAAAATCTTGCGATTTTTTCGTAGCGGTAAAACTTGCGCGAAAAGTCGCGATTTTTTCGTAGTGTTAAAACTTGCGCGAAACATTGCGCCTTTTAAGTTTTAACGCTACGGAAAAGGCACGACTTTTCGCGCAAGTTTTACCGCTACGAAAAATCGCAAGATTTTGCGCAACTTTCGGAATGGCTACGAAAAACTCGCGTTTTTTCGCACAAATCGTATAGGTAACGTAAAAGTCGCGAAAATTTTCCGAAAAAATCGCAAAATACCGATCATTACGAAAAAAACGCAATCGGACGCATTCGGCCCGTTCGTGGGTTAGTAAATGTGCCCCTAGGTTTCATTGGGATATAGGGTGGATAGGGAGGAGGGAATAAAGGGATATTTGCTGTTTATTATCTCCTGTATATGCTAACCAACTTACCATTTTGGAATAGTGGTGCCAATGTTTCAAACTTTAACTTCCCTTTAAGGAGGCCTACTACAAAGAATTTATCAATACCTACCAGTGTATGGCCGCTGCTCCTGCTGCAGACTGGCCATGCCCAGTACAACTTTTTGATAGATAATAGCTGAAATTAAATTATTGTCATGGAATGTGAGGGGAACTGCTATTAAATTTTATAAATTTAATTTTATGTGCAGAGAAAAAACCCATATTGTAGAAGACTCACCTGGAAGAGAGTAAAATCCTCGCTCTTAAAAAGTCTTGCATAAAAAGTACCTACAATGCTATTTACTCCAGTTACTCTAGACTAGAGGAGTCCCAGTAGCTCCTCTCCTACGCAAGGGAGATTTTAATGCCATAACTCAGCGTTTTTCAACCGCTGTTCCGCGGCACACTAGTGTGCCGCGAGATGTTGCCTGGTGTGCCGTAGGCAGGGCCGCAATTTTTACTTTCCCCTTTAATAAAATCCGGGCCCTGTCATTGGTTGCGCCCCGTGTGTACGGGTGACGTCAGTACGCACGGGGCGCAACGTTATAAAAGGGCCTGTGTGCGGTCGCGTGTAGGCAGAAGTGCAGAGGCGGCGCGCGTGAGGGGAAGATGCTGCTGAAGCCGCCGAAGAGCAGAAGTAAAATGCTGCTGGGCACCAATGTATTAGGGGGGGCCACGGGGCACACTGACTTATGGGGGCACTGCTGCTGGGCACCAATGTACTAGGGGGGCTGGCTCTTGGCACCAATGTACTGGGGGCACTGCTGCTGGGCACCAATGTACTAGGGGGGCACTGCTCTTGGCACCAATGTACTAGGGGGGCACTGCTGCTGGGCACCAATGTACTAGGGGGGCACTGCTCTTGGCACCAATGTACTAGGGGGGCACTGCTGCTGGGCACCAATGTACTAGGGGGGCACTGCTCTTGGCACCAATGTACTAGGGGGGCACTGCTGCTGGGCACCAGTGTACTCGGGGGGCACTGCTCTTGGCACCAATGTACTAGGGGGGCACTGCTGCTGGGCACCAATGTACTAGGGGGCACTGCTCTTGGCACCAATGTACTAGGGGGGCACTGCTGCTGGGCACAGAGTTTTCTAATGGTGGTGTGCCTTGTGATTTTTTTCATGAAACAAGTGTGCCTTTGCCCAAAAAAGGTTGAAAAACACTGCCATAACTAATCCTAAACTAGACAAATTTGCACCCTCTACCACACAGTCACACCTTTTCCAGGTAGGTTTCAACATACAGAGTGGTGGAACCCTGGTACACAAAAATGTACCTGCTACTCAGCAGAACATAACAGCTTGTCTCATATAGACTCAGCACTTGGTAACCCTGAAATTAATTCTAATGTCTTTAAGGTGGAATTCCTTAGGTATATCCAATCACTTCCGCTTAACAGTTTCCTTGACTGTTGCCCCAAAGACCAATAATAAAATCTGGGGACTCAGTTCTTACAGTGAAACCACCCACAATTTATTTAGCCTGTGCTGCACAGCTTGGAAACATATTTAGAAACCAATCTAGACTCCACCACTGAAATGCTCTGAAAACATTTATAAGGGGAGAATATATAAGCAATATCAAAGCACTAACCACTGCATTAAATGCTGAAATCTTATCCATAACGCTACAGACGCAGGAGGCTGAAGACACATACCTGGCCCGTTTATCTGAATTCACATATCGGCAATGGCAATCTGCCAAGGAAGCACTTGCTCAATTAGAATTAACAAAAAACATATCCTTTTCCATTGAGCGAATGTCTTAAAGTACAGAAAAAAAAATGGGTCACCCACGGGAATCTCGTTGTTAGACTCCCTGATAAGACAACCTCTACCTGCCCTGATCAAATTACACATTTGTGACATATTATTCCAATCTCTACACTACCAAGGTGCAGGTTACAGAGGCAAGGCAGAAATAGATAATTACCTTTGCAACATAGATATACCAGAACTGAGGTGCTGGAGGGTAGGGACCTATCAAAATCCATGAGGGAAACATTGATAAGTGTGATTCCCAAACCCGATAAAGATTTGCTAGAATGTTCATCCTATAGACCTCTCTCTCTCATTAATGCTGATGATTTTGTCTAAGGTCCCTGCCCCTGTCTAAATCAGTGCATTCCAAAAATTATATCCCGATCAAACTGGGTTTATGTCCGGCAGATCAACAGTCATAAATATTAGAAAATCGTTTACTAATCTCATTAGTGGATTCAGTGGAGTGGGGATATATTTGGGCAACCAAGCAAAGAGTGGGCATCCCCCCCTTTCTTTATAGTCTGGGCTCAGGAACTATACAAATGCCGGGTGGCAAGAGTCAAAATTAACCACATAATATACCCGAATCAACCCATTTAAAATGTCCGTACTCTCCAAACTCACATATGGGGGCTGATTCACTAAAAGTCGCTAAGTGTTATCGCATGCTTTTTTGCGTTAAAATAGACGCGAAAATTAATGCACGATTCGCTAAAGTATTATTGCATTGTACTTTTCACAACAATTTTATACTTTGCTACAAAATTATCGCAAAAAAATCGTATTGTAGCGCCGTGTGCAAAAGATTTGGATTCATTCAAGCTTCGGTATTGTGACTTTCCTTTGGCCAGGTTGGAGCTGCAGAGTGTCATTTATTCCTATGGGAGGCATCTAAAATTATGTACAGTAGGATCAAAGTCGGAATCCAGGATCCAGCCGTTTATGATCATTAAATACGAACATTTCGTGATTTTCGGATCACAAATACGAAATTATCGTGACTAAACCGCTCATCGCGAGTTAAATAATGCAAACCACATCGTGTCTAAATTAACGCAAGTATCTTATAGTGAATCGTGCGTTGTCGCAAAAAATAAGAAGCAATAAAAATTTTAACACATGCTATAAATAGCACTCGAAATATCAACCTTCAGTGAATCAGCCCCAAGGTTTCCAGCAATCCCCAGTGGTAATCCCTAATAAAATCTTTTAAAAACTTAGATCTATGATGCTGACCCTATACAGGAACAGGAGAATATCTCTCCATACTCTCCAACTCCCTATTGATCAAGGTGGACTTGCAGTGCCCAGTATCCTGCTATACTGCACAGCTACACAAGTGGTAAACACTTGGAGATGGGCAGCACCATCTGTGCCACAAGTAGAGCTTAAAAACTTAATATAACAGGCACCAAGTATACCAAAAAGGCATACCCTGTATGGGTATGGCAATTTACCCAGAACCTACTTCCTAGGGCACAAAAACCCTGCTATAAATATACCTCAATTATGGTGCCAAACTTCCACATCTGTCTCGGGTCCCAGACCCCCATCTTTGGGCACACTACCACATTAAATATATCTCTGATATAATAAGTGATGGGGAAACTACTGGAGATCCCTAGGATATGCTCTTTCCAAGAAAATGTTATTTAGGTACCTCCAACTAAGACATGCTATAACTGCTCCATTTAGTACACAACTGATCAATACTGCCACCCTGAGACTAGAGATCATGATCCACAACCCTGAACTAAAAAAATCCTTTGTCACTCTTCTACAGCTATTTAATAACAGCAGGTGATATATCACCTACTTAAAAAAAACTTCTCAACAAATGTCAGGGAGATACCCCAGGTATTACTGATGAGGTATGGCAAGATGAACTAGAGTCTACAAAGCAAGGGCTTATATGCTCTAGGGAAAAACTGACACAGATTTAATATCTACACCGCACATACCTCATCCCCTTATTGCCTTCACAGGATGAACCTAACAATCAGCGAGAGTTGCCCTAAGTGTCAGAATCACCCTGCTGGCTTTTTCCATTTGATATGGTCCTGCCCTCGAGTGCAAAGGTTCTGGTTAAAAATTAAAAAGCAAATAAAACTGAAACTAAATATATCAATTCCTCTTGACCCAATCACAATAGTACTCAACAAGGTGGAAGAGCTGTCTCCCCAAAAAGCTGAACAAACATTGTTGTCCCTACTCTTTATGTATGCCAAAAAGGCCATAGCTTGGAGATGGAAAGCTGCTTAAAGCCGTTTTCTGAAGCTTTGGGAAGACCTGATTTGCAAGGCCATACCATTATACAAATTAACATATATGAGGAGAGGCTGTCCACAAAAACCTGAAAAGGTTTCGGGTTTATGGATAGAAGTTGAAGACATAGCTTAATCCATCCCTGCTTAGGCCATTCCACCTCACTTTATCCCCCATATCACGAAAAGCATCACATTTTGATGATACATATGTACTTTAATGTGGATTTCTTTACTAAAAAAGAATTATAGAAAAAAAATCTCATTTAAAAGAATAATATTAAAGCTTCTGAAGAAAACACATTTACTTATCCACGAACGCTCCGAGCGTTCGCTTGCTCGATCCAATCGTATTTTCCGCTACTTTTTTGTACCTTGCGCAACTTTTTCGACACTTGCATGACTCAGATCGGTTTTGCCGCTGTTTACAATCGTTTGGTGACTTTCGGATCACCAATACGATAGTATCGTGACTAATACGATTTTTTCGGAAGCATTTTCGTGATATTTGCAATCTTCAGAAATTTTTGTTTCCAATCCGAATTTTTCCCATTCGGGATTCGAACCCATGTTTTGATAAATCTGCCCCATAGTGGCAGATTTAGTAAAACTTGAACTAAGGTAATCCTAAGGAATTACCAGCAGTTCAAAATGTATTACTGTTATTTATACATAGTGATTCAAATTAGAAGACTGCACTATGGCAAACAACACATCACTTAGCATTCATTTGTGAATAAGGTGGGCCATCTAAGCCACCTTATTCACAAATGTACTGTACTTAAAGGGCTTCCCTGTTGCAATATTACTTACTCTTATTGTTTATGCTTTTGCTATCTCTATAGTAAGTATAAGGCATGTTCCCCAGAGCCACTTTATCATGTATGGATAAAAGGCAATGTTTTATGACAACAGGGGTCTTATTTATGGAGACTTTGAATTTCTAGTCTTTCAAGGAAAGCACATCCCTGATCAATATCTACATCCCCAAATCAAATTCTTGATTTTCTCACTGGATGGAGCAGGTAGCTGACAAATCGGTAAAACATGTCGAGGTACACTCATAACATAAAAACTTATTGTCACCAGTGCATTTTAGAATAATGGAAACAAGTGTCTTGTTGTTTCTGCACCAGAATTAAGATGCACCTCAGAAACAACATATTGTGTAAAGGTAGTGGAATCCAAAGGCAGTTTGTATCATCAGAAGGATGTAGCTAGTCTCTACTATAAATTTGGGTATTAGTCCCTTGATCGGTCAGGGTTAGATATCTAGTCAAAAAGGGCTGACAATTAACTTCACCTGGGAAGGGTGAAAAAAATATGACTTAAGAATTTTTTTTTTTAATACAGCATTTCTTTTGTGTTTTTAAAAATTGTTCCATTTATTTCTCAGAGGATCAGCTGCAGTCATTCCTGTTGCAAGGTCAACAGACAACTCATGGTCATTCTTTCACTGCCTCTTGTGGTATGGTGACAAAAAGGTCCCCGGTTTCCTGGGGAAAAGTGATTGACAACAGGTATGTTGGGCCACGGATTCTCAGACATTTTTACTGAGGTGAGACCAGCAGTGTTTTGGGGCATAGAAACACTTTGTTTCTCTGCAGTTTTTTAAATTGTTGATCCGGGGCTGGTCTTACGGGGAATCCGCAAGAGCAGGGTGGGTGGATTCCCAAATCCATAGGCCAGGTTTTCAGGAGGCCCTAGGCCTATTTGTAGTACACCTGAAGCTGTGCAGGGGAGCTGATGAGCCTGTGTGTGTGAGAGAGAGACACGCTGCTGGATTTGCTCAGCTTCAGGAGAAAGAGAAGCATTTATTTTTGTGTTAGCCATGAGGCTTGATATTTCTGTTCCAATTCTTGTTTTATACCCCCTGCGAGGGGAAACTTCTGCAACCGCTGAAAAATAAACGCGGGCAGGAAGCCCTTACACCGGTCTTGGTGTGTGCAGTTGCCTCATTTGCAGCCTACCAGCGAGTGAACCCCCACAATTGGTGTTTCGGATGCGGGCATCGACTGCCACATGCGGGAGTCGCCTGACCACAGTAAGTCTCCTGTGGGAATTGTGTGGACTGTATATCGTATAAGTGATATTTAAAGGGACACTGCACATAAAAGTTATAATATGGAGGATGTCCTCAAGGCCTTGCTGCAATCCACGGTTGCCTTACAAAGGGCCCACCAGGAGAGCACGGCTACCTTACAAAGGGCCCACCAGGAGAGCACGGCTACCTTACAAAGGGCCCACCAGGAGAGCCTGGTGCTACAGCAGCAGTCTAACGCCAACCAGCAGGAGGCAAATCGTTTGTTGGAAGCCCAGATTACAGCACTGGCACAGGCTGCAGAGAAAGATCGGCAGTTGCAAAGTGAGCTGGTAAAACAGCTGACAGCCAAGGTCTCTGGGGATGCTGCTGTGGCCCCTGGAGTACATCGCTCCATCCCAGGCAGCAACCTCCTGCAGAGAATGACTGGGCAGGATGATGTGGAGGCTTTCCTCTGTACCTTTGAGAGGACGGCAGAGCAGCAAGCCTGGTCAAGGGAGCAGTGGGCGATGATTGTTGCACCACTACTAGTGGGGGATGCCCAGAAAGCTTTTTATGATCTGTCCTCCGAGGACGCTAAGGACTATGACAAGTTGAAGTCTGAAATCCTGCGGAGACTGGGGGTAACCACCTCTGTGAGGGCCCAGCGGGTCCACAGTTGGGACTTTAAGGTTAAGGGGTCACCGCGTTCCCAGATGTATGATCTCATTAACCTAGTGAAACGTTGGCTGCAGCCAGACTTGCTTTCCGGACCTCAGGTAGTGGAAAGGGTCACAATGGACCGATACCTGAGAGCCCTTCCCACAGAATTACGGCGGTGGGTGAGCCAATCTGACCCAAGTACAGCAGACCAGTTGGTGGAACTGGTGGAGCGATACCTCGCTGCTGAGGACTTCGCTACCCGGGCGGTGTCCACCCCGAAGAGGCTGTCTGCAGTTGCCCTACCCAAGAAGTTGGCTACAGTGGAGAAGCCCAGCGCAGAGGACCCCGGGAACCCAGGTTCAGAGTCAACAAGAGGAAGATCTCGCGGAGACAGCCCACGCCAGACCCGCAGAGCTCCCCAGTGCTGGAGGTGCCGAGAGTGGGGACATATTGCCCCCAACTGCCCAGCTGATCCAGAACCCATGGAGTGTGGAACAGAGAGGAAGTTGTCTCTGTTCGCTCGACCAGGTCTTGTTGCAGATCCTGAGGTACCTACTTGTGTCGTCCAGATTGGTAAGCGCACTGTGAATGCACTGTTAGACACAGGTAGCTTAGTCACACTGGTAAACACACAGCTCCTGAAAGACTGTCCTTTAACCCAGCGTCAAGTGGGAGTGGTGTGTGTACATGGGGACTGTAAGAAATACCCCACGGCCCTAGTGACTTTTGTGACCCCCGCAGGGACTGTGTGCCATGAAGTGGCAGTGTCTCCCATACTCCTGCACAGTGTAATTTTGGGCAGAGACTTCCCCTTATTTCGAGAACTGTGCCAGGAACAGGTTCCGGAGACTGAGCATGGGGAGGGGAGACTCCACCCAATTGAACTGGATCCTTCTACAGGGACTGTTAAGGACAGTACAATGTCTGGGGGAGAGAAAGTGGGACCACTCGTCTCAGATGTTATTGTAAATGGTACTGATGAGGGGTCAGAAGAAAATGAGTTGTTTCCCTTAGCTGTATTAGTTGGCGAATCTGAAGCAACTGCGGAGACTGTTGAGGAACCTAGCATGCCTGAGCTAGAGGTCTCCCGCGATAACATTGGAACCGCCCAGCTAAGGGACCCAACACTTACTAAAGCTTGGGAAAATGTCACCATTAATAATGAGAACACAGAAAATCCTGGTGTAGATTGTGTATTTCCTCACCTTGTTGTACAAAATGACTTGCTTTACTATGTGGATAAGATTCGAGGGGAGATTGTGGAACAGCTAGTGGTTCCCCAGCCATATAGGAGAACGGTTCTCAATCTGGCCCATTCTCATCCACTAGGTGGCCACCTAGCATATGAGAAAACCAAAGACCGAGTGTTACAGCGGTTCTTTTGGCCGGGGGTACATGCAGATATAAAGAGCCATTGTGAATCCTGCCCAGAGTGTCAGAAATCTGCTCCAATGCCCCATTTTCGCAGCCCGTTAGTCCCATTGCCAGTAATTGAAATTCCATTTGAGCGTATTGCAATGGACTTGGTAGGGCCACTAATAAAATCTGCTAGAGGGCATCAGTACATTTTGGTAGTCATGGACTATGCCACTCTGTATCCAGAGGCTGTTCCCTTAAGGAACACCTCCTCAAAAACCATTGCCCGAGAGCTGTTCCACATGTTCACCCGTACGGGAATTCCAAAAGAGATACTTACAGATCAGGGGACTCCCTTCATGTCTAGAGTAATGAAGGAGTTGTGCAAATTTCTCCAAATCAAACAGTTACGCACATCTGTTTATCATCCCCAAACTGACGGGTTGGTAGAAAGGTTCAACAAGACCCTCAAGGGGATGTTAAAAAAAGTGGTTGATAAAGATGGGAGGAATTGGGATTGTTTACTTCCCTATCTTATGTTTGCCATTAGAGAAGTCCCACAGGCCTCTACGGGGTTTTCCCCCTTCGAGTTGTTATATGGGCGCCACCCACGAGGGCTGTTGGACGTGGCAAAGGAGACATGGGAATCTGAATCCACCCCATACAAAAGTGTGGTAGAGCATATTGCAGACATGCAAGACCGTCTTGCAATGGTCATGCCCCTTGTGAGAGAGCATATGCTTCAGGCCCAGGAAGCTCAAAGCCGAATATATAATAGATCGGCCCGTGTCCGAACTTTCCAGCCTGGGGACAGGGTGTTAGTCTTGGTTCCTACAGTAGAAAGTAAGTTCCTGGCCAAATGGCAGGGCCCTTACGAGATTATAGAGCGCATAGGGGAAGTTAATTATAAGGTGTCCCAACCAGACAGGCGTAAGAAGGAGCAGCTCTATCATGTGAACCTAATTAAGTCCTGGAAAGATAGGGAAGCCCTGTCAGCCTATTCTACAGCTGTAGAGGTAGAAATCCCTCATGTGCCTGAGGTAAAAGTGGCTGAGACCCTCACTAACAGTCAGAAGCAGGAAATGAGAGAATTCCTGATCAGGAATAGACAAATATTCTCAGACCAGCCTGGGCTTACTGAGATGATAAAACATGACATTATAACTGGACCTGGGGTTAAAGTCAATGTCAGACCTTATAGGATACCCGAGGCCCGACGCCAGGCAGTTGCAGGGGAGATTAAAAGGATGTTGGAGCTGGACGTAATTGAGGAGTCCCATAGTGAATGGTCCAGCCCCATTGTCCTTGTCCCAAAACCGGATGGTAGCATCCGATTTTGCAATGACTTCAGAAAGTTAAATGAGGTCAGCAAGTTTGATGCATATCCTATGCCCCGGGTAGATGAATTGATTGAAAGGCTAGGACAGGCCCGATACATCACCACTCTAGATCTTACCAAGGGGTATTGGCAGGTACCCCTCACCGAAGGGGCGAAAGAGAAGACGGCCTTTTCCACTCCTGAGGGGCAGTGGCAATATAAACGCCTACCGTTTGGCTTACATGGGGCCCCAGCTACGTTTCAGAAAATGATGGATCGCATTCTCAAACCACACAGAGGGTATGCTTCAGCCTACCTGGACGATGTGGTTATCTTTAGCCCGGACTGGGAAAGTCATTTGCCTCGGGTACAAGCGGTCCTTGACTCTATCTGGAAGGCTGGTCTGACAGCAAACCCCAAAAAGTGTGCCATGGGGTTAGAAGAGGCCCGCTATTTGGGGTATGTTATTGGAAGAGGGGTAGTCAAGCCCCAGGTGTCCAAAATTGAGGGAATTCAGCAGTGGCCCCGGCCCAATTCCAAGAAGCAAGTGAGGGCTTTTCTTGGGATAGTGGGGTATTACAGGAGATTTGTCCCCAATTTTGCCTCCCTAGCATCCCCACTTACTGACCTCACAAAAGGGAGTAAAACTGGAGCAGTTACATGGACCCCAGAGGCAGAAGAAGCCTTTCTAAACCTGAAGGCATCCTTGTGCAGATACCCAGTGCTAATAGCTCCTAATTTCAAAAAAGAGTTCCTTGTACAGACTGATGCCTCTGAGGTTGGGTTAGGGGCTGTTCTGTCACAAGTGGTGAATGGGGAAGAACACCCGGTAGCATACCTAAGTAGGAAACTAACCCCCGCTGAATGCAGGTATGCCATTGTTGAGAGGGCGTGTCTGGCCATCAAGTGGGCATTGGAGAGCCTGAGATATTATCTCTTAGGGAGGCAGTTCAAACTTATCACCGACCATGCCCCACTTAAATGGATGGCCCAAAATAGGGAAAAGAATGCCAGGGTCACCAGGTGGTTCTTATCTCTTCAGAATTTTAAGTTCTCAGTGGAACATAGACCTGGAAAGTTGCAAGGTAATGCAGATGCTCTCTCCAGGGTATATTCGTTGATGGCATGCTGTGCTCAGCCCCACGGGCTTGAGCAGAGGGGGGGGGATATGTGGTATGGTGACAAAAAGGTCCCCGGTTTCCTGGGGAAAAGTGATTGACAACAGGTATGTTGGGCCACGGATTCTCAGACATTTTTACTGAGGTGAGACCAGCAGTGTTTTGGGGCATAGAAACACTTTGTTTCTCTGCAGTTTTTTAAATTGTTGATCCGGGGCTGGTCTTACAGGGAATCCGCAAGAGCAGGGTGGGTGGATTCCCAAATCCATAGGCCAGGTTTTCAGGAGGCCCTAGGCCTATTTGTAGTACACCTGAAGCTGTGCAGGGGAGCTGATGAGCCTGTGTGTGTGAGAGAGAGACACGCTGCTGGATTTGCTCAGCTTCAGGAGAAAGAGAAGCATTTATTTTTGTGTTAGCCATGAGGCTTGATATTTCTGTTCCAATTCTTGTTTTATACCCCCTGCGAGGGGAAACTTCTGCAACCGCTGAAAAATAAACGCGGGCAGGAAGCCCTTACACCGGTCTTGGTGTGTGCAGTTGCCTCATTTGCAGCCTACCAGCGAGTGAACCCCCACACTCTTCTAATATTGTATAATCTATGCTTTGAGTCCTGGTTGGCCCCTGAGCAGACCCGGATTTGTGGAGAGGCCACAAAGGCCCGAGCCTAGGGCCCCACTATGCTGTTCGCGCATGCACGGTGGGGGGGGTCGGTGGCGATGAATGGGTGCAGCCTCGGGGCGCCCGGGTAAGAAATCCGACGCTGCCCCTGAGGTCAAGTTGTAGGCAAAGTGAACCCCATGCAGTAACTAATCCCAAATCTTTTTCTCGAGGAGTATGCTTTAGGCAAATACTAGTCAATAGGTTAGCCTTTGTATAAAATCCCTGGGCGTTGCCTTTTGTCTTTGTTCTTCCAAATCTTGAGGCCGGTGAATGCGCAGTGGGTGGAAATACCAACTTTTTAGTTAAAGTTTAGCTTTTTACTGTGAATGCCCAAGCGGAGCGAAGACAGAAGAAGGAAGAGTACTGCTGTCTCACAGCTACCCCTGGCTGGTGTGGTTTTCTCCTAACAGAAGCACCAGCCAGGGTATAAGATAAGCGATTACAATTAATGGGGCGTGCTAAAATGTTAGACTCCTTTCCATGCAAATGTTGCTTGGAAGCCAGGAAGAAAATATTGGATGCAACTGTGGTAGGTACTGCAGTAGATGAATTCTGTTTGCATCCACGATGATGCTGGTACTCTGGGAAAAAACTATGCATTGTGGTAAGAAAAAAGAAAATTTAAATTGCACTTTGCGTCAATAAACCCCCTAAAAACTAAAGCAGTACATTGGCACTAAACGCAAGTTGCATATAAATGGCTTGGATATTTTTACTTCCCAGGTGCATGACCTACATTTACCAACATAAGGGGGCAGTTTTATCAAAATGTGAGTTTAGAGATTAATACATAAAAACTCATCTACATTCTATTCATTCCCATGGGATTTTTAGAAGCGCAATTTGATAAATACACTTCTTAAAATCCCATAGGAATGAATAGAACGTAGGTGAGTTTTTATGTATTAAGCTCCCATTTTAATAAATCCGTACCTTTGGTTTTGATGTTATTATAATGTACATCCCACATATAAAAGTAATATGAACACACTTGCAATTCAAGCATTTTCCCAGCAGCACTTTGTTTCCTGGTTGCCAGGGGGATAAAACAAAAAAGACTGTTTCCTTGGTTTTTCAGAATTATTGTTCTTGTTTCCATTACAGAAAAAGACAGAATTTGTGATGACTTAGTCATACTATTGACTATTTCTGCATTTAAAAAGAACAAACCAGTTTAAAAAAATAAGATGCATTGTTTAAAAGAAATCCTTATTGGTATAGTAAAATCCCACAATATGCACCGTGGGTGTAAAAAAAGCAATTTTCAGTCAAGTAATGATGACATTATATACAGTAAGTGCAGCATCTTCTGTGTGTTTGCCATATTCAACTACAATAAACATTAAAGGATTCTGGCATGTTTGTAAGGTCATTACCTGTAGACGATGCTTAATACAGTTTGACAAATTGGTTTAATTTGTTTTGTTATAATATTTGAGGCATGAAAATGATTTAGTAGAATAAAGATTTACAGTGCCGGATATGTTGCAAAGGCACTCAGAGGCCGCCCTCATTCCCCATCCCCCTTCACCCCCTCAGGATCGCGCATGCAGAGCACTGGGGAAAGGACGTGCTTAAGTTTTCTGCACGTCCTGGTCCCAGTGCTCCGTATGCAAGCAAATTAAGGTGCGGCTGGGAGGCATGTCCCCCTTAATTTGTAATGCCCTATGCCCGGGCCTTTAGTGGCTTTGAAACAAATCTGGGCCTGCAGATGTATTAAACTTCCACTACTTAAATTCATGTGCCAATAAAGTACTGCATGTAAAAATGGGAGTTATAGCCAAAGAGGGTGTTGAGAGGTAAAAGCACTGGGCCTATTATGTGGCAAAATGACATACCAGAGTAACATGTAAACTGCTCTTAATTAATAGCTTGTGTTTGTGTAGTTTTTCTGTATTGTGCCAGACAAATTGCATTTGATATAGTATAGTATACACTGCCTGTAATTAGACAACTTGTTACCTACAAAAATCCCCAGATCCATCTCAATTAAGGATACCCTTTAGGATACCATTTAGTGTGTAACTCACATTTAAATGATATCTATCACAGTGCATACACTTTGCACTTTTGAACACTGAATCTCATTTTCCATTTTTGCAGTTTAGTTTTGTCAAATCGCTCTGCAAAGTGCATAGAATTTATATTTTTGCACAATTTAGTACAGTAAGCAAAAATAGAAACAGTACTTTCTGTGCCAAACTCCAGGTTGTTAATAAACAAGTTAAAAAGCAAAGGACTGACCCTTGTGGTACTTCACTAACAACACTGGCCCAATTAGAAAATGTTCCATTTACCACCACTCTTTGTAATCTATCCTTCAACCAGTTCTCTATCCGAGTACAAATATTATCATCAACTTTCTATGTGGTACTGTATTAAATGTTTTACCAAAGTCCAAGAAGATGACATCCACTGCGATTCCAGTGTCGAGGCAAGTAAGTACTGTCTCTGTGTTGGATGATCCAAAACAATGTATTATACAGAATGTTTCTGGTTTGCAAAACAATCTAAATAAATTGGAAGACTGGTCGGCATACCGGAAGATGGCATGTCACTGATTAATACAAAATATATAAAATATAAAATATTGTTTATACACTAAACGGAATTGTGTTGAGGGGTTATCTATTTGAGAAGGGTTTTGGGTTTAATTTAAGTGCAGAGATGTGTAACTTAGCTGGCAAAAGATGTATTATATATATACATATATATATACATATATATATATATATATATATATAAAATATATATATATATATATATATATATATATAAAAATATATATATATATATATATATATATATAAAAAAAAAAATATATATATATATATAAAAATATATATATATATATATACATATATACATATATATATATATATATACATATATATATATATATATATATATATACATATATATATATATATATACATATATATATATATATATACATATATATATATATATATATATATATACATATATATATATATATATATATATATACATATATATATATATATATATATACATATATATATATATATATATATACATATATATATATATATATATATACATATATATATATATATATATATACATATATATATATATATATATATACATATATATATATATATATATATACATATATATATATATATATATATACATATATATATATATATATATATATATATATATATATATATATATATATTATATACATATATATATATATATATATATACATATATATACATATATATATACATATATATATATATATATATATATATATATATATATATATATACACATACATACAAGGAAGAGTGGAGCACACCCTACAAAGGCTCAAATGCCTTGGGTGCTGGCAAAATGAGGAAATATAAGGACAGAGAGCCGCACACACAAGGACTGATTAGTGAAAAAATTTTATTTGAAAAAATCCAACGTTTCGAGTACTGACTGTACTCTTCTTCAGGGACAAACCAAAATACCATACACACCCCCCCTTCCTAGAAATACCCCTCCACAGAAAAAGGGCACCAAAACCAGTGATTGTAACCATAGTAAGAAGTGTATATTTTATGAGTATGCAAGTGTTTTCTGTCCTAATTCAAGTTATTGTTGCTAGGAAATAAGCTGAAGGACTGAATTAGTGATTGTCTCTATCATTTGCTTCTAAATAATTGTACAATTCATACAAAATAAAAATGAAGATATTGTTTTAATTTCATGCCTACTTGCTACTGATGTATAGACAAATTTAACATGCATTTTCATACTATTCTTTTGACAATTTTAACATACCATTGGTATAAAAGTCCATTAAAAAAATCAATCCTCAAATGATAAACATTTTCTATGCAAACACAAGGGATATATGGTTAACAATGACTTGACATTTGTTGGCAAGAAATACACGGTGTAAATCTAGTTATTAGTTCTTTTTTAGGGGTGGGGGGGTGGGCCTTAGGCTTTCGACTGAGGCCAACCATTGGAAATAACTGCATATAACAGGAATAAAAAATACGAACTTTGCCAGACAAAATGTAAGTTTATCTTGCCTACATATATTTAAATGATTAATCGTATTTGTTATAGTTACATAGTTACATAGGGTTGAAAAAAGACCATTGTCCATCAAGTTCAACCCATCTGAGTAAACCCAGCACACAACCTATACTAACCAATCTATACACTCACATACATAAACTATATATACAACCAGTAATACTAACTGTAGATATTAGTATCACAATAGCCTTGGATATTCTGCTTGTTCAAAAACTCATCCAGGCCCCTCTTAAAGGCATTAACAGAGTCTGCCATTACCACATCTCTAGGAAGGGCATTCCACAACCTCACTGCCCTCACCGTGAAAAACCACCTACGCTGCTTCAAATGGAAGCTCTGTTCCTCTAATCTATAGGGGTGACGTCTGGTGCGCTGATTGTTTTTATGGGAAAAAAGAACATCCCCCATCTGCCTATAATCCCCTCTAATGTACTTGTACAGAGTAATCATGTCCCCTCGCAAGCGCCTCTTTTCCAGAGAAAACAACCCCAACCTCGACAATCTAACCTCATAGCTTAAATCTTCCATCCCCTTTACCAGTTTAGTTGCACGTCTCTGCACTCTCTCCAGCTCATTAATATCCTTCTTAAGGACTGGAGCCCAAAACTGCACTGCATACTCAAGGTGAGGCCTTACCAGGGACGTATAAAGAGGCAAAAATATGTTCTCATCCCTTGAGTCAATGCCCTTTTTTATACAAGACAGCACTTTATTTGCTGTAGTAGCCACAGAATGACACTGCCTGGAATTAGACAACTTGTGATCTACAAAAACCCCTAGATCCTTCTCCATTAAGGATGCCCCCAACACACTACCATTCAGTAGATAGTTTGCGTTTATATTATTTCTACCAAAGTGCATAACTTTGCACTTGTCAACATTGAACCTCATTTTCCAGTTTGCTGCCCAGTTTTCCAATTTTGTCAAATCGCTCTGCAAAGCGGCAGCATCCTGCATGGAACTTATAGTTTTGCACAATTTAGTGTCATCAGCAAAAATAGAAACAGTACTCTCTATGCCCTCCTCCAGGTCATTAATAAACAAGTTAAAAAGCAAAGGACCAAGGACTGACCCCTGCGGTACTCCACTAACCACACTGGCCCAATTAGAAAATGTTCCATTTACCACCACTCTTTGTACTCTATCCTTCAGCCAGTTCTCTATCCAATTACAAATATTATGTTCTAGCCCAATATTCCTCAATTTGATCATTAACCTTCTGTGAGGTACTGTATCAAACGCTTTAGCAAAATCTAAGTAGATGACATCAACTGCCATTCCAGCATCAAGGTTCCTGCTCACCTCCTCATAAAAGGCTACTAAATTAGTCTGGCAAGATCTGTTACGCATAAAACCATGCTGGCACAAACTAATAGTATTGTGAACTGCAATGTATTCAACTATCCTATCCCTTATTACCCCTTCCAGAAGCTTTCCTACTACTGATGTCAGACTAACAGGCCTATAGTTTTCAGGCTGAGAACGAGATCCCTTTTTAAATAAAGGCACCACATTAGCAATTCGCCAGTCTCTCGGCACCATGCCAAACCTCAACGAATCCTGAAAAATTATGTGAAGAGGCTTGGCAATCACAGCGCTCAGCTCATTTAATACCCTGGGATGAATCCCATCCGGTCCTGGACCTTTGTTTACCTTTACATGTTCAAGTCTCTTTTGAATTCCCTCCTGAGTGACCCACGCGTCAGTAGCTAAATTACTAGAACTGGGTATATTAAAAGGGAAGCCTTCATTAGGTGGCTCCTCAGATGTATAGACAGATGAAAAATAAGAGTTCAAAATTTCTGCTTTTTCCCCGTTCTCATCAACCAACTTACCCCCCCCCCGTGATAATAAAGTTCCCACGCCTTCTTGCTTCATTTTTTTACTATTCACATAATTAAAAAATAATTTTGGATTCTTTTTACTCCTAGCTGCAATATCCCTTTCCATCTCTATTTTAGCTTGCCTGATAGCTTTTTTGCATGCTTTATTTGCTTCCTTGTACCTGATGAAAGTTTCCGCTGTCCCAGCTAACTTGAATGCTTTAAAAGCACGTTTTTTATTACCAACCTCGACCCTAACTCTTTTATTCAGCCATAAAGGTTTTGCTTTGCGATGCCTCTCCTTGCTTACAAGGGGAATATACTGTTGTGTATACCTGCAAAGCAATGTTTTAAAGATGTTCCATTTTCCTTCTGTGTCTAACCCCATGAAAAGCCTTTCCCAGTTGACACATTGCAGAGATGCCCTTATACTGACAAAGTCTGCACGTCTAAAATGGAGCGTTTTAGTTACTCCCTTATAGAGCTGTCTCTGTAGCATTATCTCAAAGGAGACCATGTTGTGATCACTGTTCCCCAAATGCTCACCCACACAAATGTTAGAGATAAGTTCAGTATTATTAGATATTACCAGGTCCAAAATAGAATCATTCCTAGTAGGTTCTTGAACCACCTGAAATAATGTTTACAAACATACTAGCTTTTTCTGACTTAGCCACCCCATTACTCCAGTCAATGTCCGGATAATTAAAGTCCCCCATAATAACAACTTGACCCAATTTTGAAGCCTCCTCCATTTGCAAAAGTAGCTGGGCCTCATCCCCCTCATCTATACGGGGTGGTTTATAGCATACACCAATGATCATTTTCTTAGTGACCTTCAGCCCTACTGAAATTTCTACCCAAAGAGATTCAACGTTTTCATTGGTAATGTCTTTATTACATGGCTTTAAATCTGACTTTACATAAAGACAAACCCCTCCACCCTTTTTAATCACTCTGTCCCTCCTAAAAAGCGTATACCCATTTAAATTCACAGCCCAGTCGCATTTTTCATCCCACCAGGTCTCAGTGATACCAATTAAATCATCATTTTCAATACATGCAATAGCCTGCAGCTCCCCTAATTTACCCGACAAGCTACGCGCATTAGCCAGCATGCAGCGGAGATTACTACTTCTTCCTCTGATGCTTACATTAGCTAAAGGACAGTTAGAGCTAAGGTGAAAATTAGTCTGTTTCCCTTGTAACAATGGAAGCTCCTTATCTGATAAACTATATGCCCCCTCACTCCTCCCCCACAACCCTTTACTGGTCCCACTGCCCCATCTACACTAGCTCTCCCATAAGAATCTAGCTTACCAACCCCCCCATGTCTAGTTTAAACACTCCTCCAGCCTCTTAACCATTCTTTGCCCTAGCACAGCAGACCCCCTTCCATTGAGGTGCAATCCGTCAGGGCTGTATAGATTGTACCCCAAAGAAAAGTCAGCCCAGTGCTCTAGGAACCCAAACCCTTCCTTCCTACACCAAGACTTTAGCCACGCATTTAGCTCCCTAAGCTCCCGCTGTCTCCCTAAACTAGCACGCGGCACCGGCAAAATTTCTGAAAAAATTACATTGGAGGACCTTTGCTTAATTTTAGAGCCTAGATCCCTGAACTCACTCTTTAAGGTCCCCCACCTACCGTTCATTTTGTCGTTAGTACCGATATGTACCAAGACAGCCGGGTCATGCCCAGCCCCTCCCAATAATGTGTCGACCCGATCAACCACATGCCGAACCCTGGCACCAGGAAGACAGCAAACTGTCCGGTTGAAGCGATCCGCTTGACAGATTACCCTGTCCACTTTCCTAATGATCGAATCCCCTATAACCACCATCTGTTTAGGCCTAGCTCTGCTCTCCTCCCCACCACTACTAGAGAAACTGGTCTCCCGGCTGTTAGAGAGATCAGCCTCATCTAGAACCGCCAGTCCAGAGTTCACACTCCCATCTTCTACACACAATCTGGCAAATCTGTTGGGATGCGCAAACCCTGGAGCAGCCTCCCTTTTCCTTTTCCCCTTCCCCACACTAGATTTTCTAACTGTCACCCAGCTTACTGCCCTATCATCCTTTCCTTGCTCCCCTCCCCCCATATTATCTGACCCCGCTAGCTCTTGTTCAGTAAGCAAGAGACTCCTTTCAAGATTGTCAATAGAACGCAGTGTTGCAACTTGTTCCTCTAGTGCTCTAACGCGAGCCTCTAAAGTGGCAACTCGCTCACATCCACAACAGAGGTATGCACTTTGGAACTGTTGTTCCACAACTGCATACATGCGGCAGGCTGTGCACTGTGTCATACCTTCAATGTTGCTGCCACTCATTCTCCCAGTTACAGAAACAGTTAAACAAAAATTAGTGAAAAAGGCTTTAAAATAAATACCTTGTTTTAACTCCTTTAGTTTGTAACTCCTGTGATTATAACTCCACTTACAGAGCACCCACTAACTCCTGTGATTATAACTCCACTTACAGAGCACCCACTAACTCCTGTGATTATAACTCCACTTACAGAGCACCCACTAACTCCTGTGATTATAACTCCACTTACAGAGCACCCACTAACTCCTGTGATTATAACTCCACTTACAGAGCACCCACTTATAGAGCACCTACCACCAGAGCAAGCTCCACTGGAGTGCCAGTGGTTCTATTTATACAGTCTGTTAAGGTGAACTAATCAAACCCCACCCACCTCAAACTGAAGGTAATTACAAAGGAATGTAACTCTGGCAAACCTGCTGTAAGCCTTATAGTTAACCAAACTTTGTAAATTGGCACCAAAAAGAGCAAATACTTTTGAAAAAATTAAACCCAACAGTTAGAAAACACAATGATTCTGAATAAAGTTAATAAAAAATACTTATCCCTTTTTTTGTTGAATTGAAAAAGCAGTTGATTCAGTCAGCCACCAGCCTGTTAGTAAGCCAGCTCACAGAGTGCCAGTGGTTCTATTTATACAGTCTGTTAAGGTGAACTAATCAAACCCCACCCACCTCAAACTGAAGGTAATTACAAAGGAATGTAACTCTGGCAAACCTGCTGTAAGCCTTATAGTTAACCAAACTTTGTAAATTGGCACCAAAAAGAGCAAATACTTTTGAAAAAATTAAACCCAACAGTTAGAAAACACAATGATTCTGAATAAAGTTAATAAAAAATACTTATCCCTTTTTTTGTTGAATTGAAAAAGCAGTTGATTCAGTCAGCCACCAGCCTGTTATGATAAACATTTATCATTTAATCACTGTATAATTACTTTTTCTTTAACCTTTTGTTTGGCACAGAATGTAATTTTACTTTCTGGCCAAAAAATTCTACCCTTTTGTTAAAGAGTTTCTACAAACTAATTTTTCTTATAAGCTGACTGGTGGATCTTTAGGGCAAGTTGATGGCAAATTAAGGTGTATTCCAATGGTTTGGGCCACTATAAGGAAGAGATAAAATATGCACTTTCATATATGGTTCAACACTTCCAGTTATCTCCATTCATAAAACTGTCAGCAGAAACAATGTTATGAATGAGGAAAGCTCTTAACAAGTGGAGAGCCAATCTCACAAATATCAAGTCAATCACATGTCGGTGCAGAGCCATGGTAACAATGGAAAAAGAACAATGGAATGATCACTTGGTTATGTTTTCACACAAAAGACATGAGAAAAACAGATTGATTTTGAACAATTTCATATTTATTTGCACCTAGCACAAATGAATATTCATACAAATGACACTGAAAATATCTGTAAACAAATATATATTTACAAAAAATATATACTATTCAAAAGATTAAGGCTAATTGAACAACCATTTACACCCAATGGCACTCTGGAGGGGGAAAGGGTATAAAAAAAACACAATTTGAATTAAAAAAGCAATATATTTGTGCACAGTAGTAGTTCAAAATATGTAGCAAGCCCTTTTAATCCCAAACTGTCTTATAAATTAGCTTAAATGTATTAAAATTTACAATTTAAATATTAAAATGTCCCATATAGGAAGATACCTCTTATTTGAACATCATTTTGTACACAATTATTTTCTTCCCAGCTATTCTAGCAAACACATAGAGATGGCACTAATGAATTTAAATATACAGTCAAGCAATCTCCTTATTAAATTGAGACAAAGCTTTGGTTTAAGGTGTTTTATAATCCTCAATATATTATTATACTATTTTGAATTAATTAAATACTATATATTAAAACTACAACACACAAATTGCTTTGCCAGCTCAATTAATTAAAAATAAAAGTATTCTTACATCATAAGGCACAGTTGGTTACACCTATTGTCCCAGCAGTAGATACTAGAATAATTGAATATGCTTCTACACAGAATTAAACATGCAAAAGATACTAAAGATTTATGTGTTATTTAAAAGAGAAAATATACCTCATAAATTGCATTTAGCTATTTTTTATTCCAGTTCATTAAATTGTACAGTATGAAGCCATAATTGTGTGCAAATACCATTGAAAGAACACATACCTTTTATGCCTGTTAAAGGAGAACTGACCTTATGAAAGCTGCTTTACACCTTTAAAACTGTTTTGCCCAGGCAACTAGAATGTGCAACTGTGGCTCCCCTGCAAATTTCCGCACTGTATTAAGAAATAACTGCCCCTGCTCCTTCAAACATGGCAATTCATAAGTTTACAACACAATGCATATTGTTTCTGTTGGAGGTCATCAATCCAGGTGCCCAAAAATCTCCAAAACCAACAGGACACTTTACAAATGTGGTGCATCACACCCAGTTAGGGGTGTATTTATATATAGGCATCTAAGGGCATGTGCCTTGGGCAACAGCTTTAGGTGGCTGGCACTTGGGTGCCTGTATAACCGGATTTTTTTAGTTGCATGCAATATATAAAATAGCAGAGCACATAGAAGCAGTTATATTTTACCTTTTTTTGCACCTTATACAATGCCCCAATGGAATTTCTTTCTTTTTTTGTTCTACTTGTGGCTTTGTTAATTACAGAAAGTGTACTAATATGGATTTATTGCCTCACAAACTTATAAAAATAACAAAACATCCACTAAAGTGCAAAACAGTGAGAGCAATAATATACAGACCACAGTAGTTATCTTTAATCCCCTCATGTCTGTCCAGATTTTGAAGTTTTTTTGTGACATATCAATGTCCTGTCTCCTGCCTATCTCTGTAAAGTATGCCTTGTCCTTTGTGGGGCTAACAATTTAAATGGTCCATGAAAGGTGATGTTAAAACAAGCACAGAAAATATTCTAAGAAATGTTCAAAGTATAATTTATGAAAATTATTTTGGTTCAGATTTACAGTTAGATATCTCTCTTTTGTTGTGATTGGTTTGTGTAATATGTTTGTATGCATGTATGTGAGTTAGTGGCATAGTAGAAACACTGGAAGACATTTTAAACTCATCATATCTGTTAAAATAAAATTGGACCAGCTCTTCATAGAAAGAAATCACTGAATAGCAACAAGTTGCTCTCTGCCACAACTGCACTGGTCTTGTTCATTATTCCCCATTGCACAGAACATACAAATAAATATTACCTTGTTATACAGAAGGCACTTATTTTAACCCTTTTCCTCAAGAGAATAGATAAGCTTTATGTATATGTTCAGCCAAACATAGGTTAGTTTTAGTTTGTGTGAGCAATATGTGCCAAGCATATCCACGCTGTTCTAGTTTGAAGAAAAGGGGGATTCGCTTCCCTATGCTCCTGTGTGCCGAAGACTAAGACTATGGCAACTGCCCATGTGTTGGCATACAGAGCGGAGTGAATTGGAGGACGGCCTGGAAAACATCCGCTTTTGAGTTTTTCAGGCCGACCTTCGCTCCGAGGAGCATAGGGAAGCAAATCTACTCCTCTCAGCCTGGGCGGAGAGAAGCGGATATACACTTTGTGTGACCTTGCCCTTAATCCTAACATTACCTTAAAACTGCAGCCCTATAGTTAAGGATTAAAAGAATAACAATCATGTCATTGATACTACATCTATTTTGTTTAAAGGAAAAGTAACACTAAAATTTATTCTACCCTGCCCCAATAATTGCCCTATCCTGCAAACCACTTAGTATTTTGAATCCTTTATTAGAAAATACCTGATAAAACTTGGCTTCCGGTCAATTGAAATAAGGCGATATGGCGATGCAGGAGCAGCATCCACTATGCGACAATCAATTGATCAAGCCTAGCCTGACTCCATCCTATACAGAAAGAAGGCTAGGCTTGATCAATCGATCTTCGCATAGTGGATGCTGCTCCTTCCTTCTGTATCGCCTTATTTAAATTTTTTTCGATTTTTTACTTAAAAAATGTTAGTGTTACTTTTCCTTTAAGACCTAGATGTTAAAAAAAGTGAACATGTGATAGGCATTTATAAGACTGGAGACACTGTCAGGCAGTAAATTTTGCATTAAGAGGTGGTCTAAACAACAGTTATGTTCAGACTTGGACACACAGATGACTTTGTGGAATGCAATGGGTATCAAGACTGCCAAAGACACGTATTGCTTTGCAAATCTTAAAGAGTTGTCATGAGTTTATCTTGATATATCACAATTTCAGGGACTCCTAGGTTCTTCTGATTCTGCTCTTGGATGTACCGTGCATTGCTGACATCATCACTGGGGGAAGCTTTCCGAAACAACCTGTCATCATGAGAAAATGGCCTGCACCATTTGCAGTTTTTAGTTAGTGACATGAGACAAGTGGCACAAAACAAAAAAAAAATGGATAAACAGTTTCTAATGAGAAAATGAAATTAGCAAATGAAAGAAAATGATATGACCTATTATAATGGCCAGTGTTTTTAGGTCATGAAGCCTAAAATATGTTCCTGTATAATTTTAAAAGATACTGACCTGTGATTTACAAGTTTCTCATCTTTTAAATCTTAGCATATAGAACTGAAGAGGCAAATATTAGCAAACAGAGCTTAGCTTAGCTTTAACACTCTTTACTATGTCACAAGGACTTAAGTATTTACTATGTAACGAGGTGAACATTCCCCTTTAAATAGCAATGAAAACCAGTTAGAGCTGGAAAGTTGAAATCATACTAGGCATGTAATGCATGCAGTGACATGAAATTGTTTGGTAATGAAAATAGCTTCTCCAAACTGCGGGTATATAGGAAAATAGCAAACTGGGAACAGGTGAAGAATTAGTTAAGACTTGTAATGCTTAATATATTCTCATTTGTTTAACCTTGTCACAATTAATTACATGTTAAAGTGTAAAACAAACACTGAGACTGTGCACTACTTTGCAAGAGCAATCAGAGATTTGCCAGAGGGCAGAAGCAGAAGTTTGGTTAGTTTGCAGTTATACTTTGGTCTGCTAGAAATCAAATTATTGCATTTCACACGTGTTTCTGCAGGTTTTAACTGGGAAACCACTAAAATATAGAACATAGCTACATAACAATTCAATACATATT
Organism: Xenopus tropicalis; assembly: GCF_000004195.4. Classification (NCBI taxonomy): domain Eukaryota; kingdom Metazoa; phylum Chordata; class Amphibia; order Anura; family Pipidae; genus Xenopus; species Xenopus tropicalis. Next base: position 75,767,555 of record NC_030682.2, on the reverse strand, counting down.
TATCATGAGAGACAGCAAGCAGCACAGTACTACCCCAGATTAGATTTGGCCCTGGGGCCAAATGATCGAATTATATTGGCAGCAATGGGGCAGTCGGTTCAGGGACCGCATCAACGAGCCAATGCGGTCCCCGATCCGACTGAATCTTTTATCCTGGCCGATCGATATCTTGCCAATTCAAGCCAGATATCCAAGGGACCGATTTCGGCAGCTACAATCGGCCCCTGTATGGGGACCTTTAATGTGTTATTCTAATACATATACCCTTTAAGCTATGGTACCTAAAATTATGCTATTCTAAGGGTGAAGAGCTACCAGTAGCAGCTACTTGTCGTGGCTACTAAAATAGACATTGCTGATCATTACTGATAATTGTCTCTATGTGTGTTTTAGCATAGGCAATTCTCAGTATTGTCTATGGCAGGGTATTTCCTGGAGTTTAATAGCTGTGAAAAAGTAGCTGCTACTAGTAACTCAGTGTGTCTTCACACTAATACCTGTACCCTTCATTTGAGGAAAACAGACATATCAAGTAAAAAAAATTTTGCCTCTCCTTGCACCCCTATGGCTATTTTTAATAGAAGAAATAAGTTATATAAGTTATAAGGATAAAAAGGAAAATGAAAAAAAAAACTAAGGCTCAAAAAATGTTGTAAAATAAATGGGATATTTATAAAGCTGTGTATTTCTTCTTATGTGGGATTTTATGCTGTATGTGTAATTCTTGAAATTGTTAATGAAATAGAACCAAGTAGTTTTTTGGGTTTTTTTTACACCACTTGCCTGCTGTAATTTTTAAATTTTTGCCATTATATTACATTACATCTACCTCCCCACCTAAAATATCTCATCCAGTGTTAACAAAAGTGTATAAATAATGACATAGGTCATCTTTCAAATTGCCTTATTTTTATGCAGCATATAATTATGCTACAACGTCTGATATTTGGACATGTGGTATATTTATTTGCCTAAAAAAAAATTAAATAAAAGAAGTTTTATAAATAGGTCCCCCAAAGAGTTCCCAGATACCAGCCTATAGTATGTGCTGTTAGATGCAGAAAATAGCTACTTCCTATTCCCACCCCCTCCCCACCCACACACACAAAAAAAGCATAAAGGGGATACATTTTCAATTTTTTTATTGACTTTTCATTGCCCTTTGATGTATATGCCTAGATAGATATACAGAAAATGCAAAAACAATGTTAGACACAGAGGCACAGATATAAAGATCAAAGATTGTTTAGGCCAGCTGATTGCAATTTCATAAGATACATTTGCAGAGAGTAACATTGGACATTGGTATCAACATATTAAGAAACCTAGTAGGTTACCATATTCTGAACTCATTTACAGAATTTGACTTGGAGCTAAACAACTGATTAAACACAAGTCAAGAAATAAGAAGAAAAAATGACCAACCTTATATTAGTAGACATATGAGGGTGCCAGTGTTGCTGATTTTGTTGTATACTTGGAAGGTATTGTTGCTAGAAAATCAAGACAATTAAATAATAAGATATTTATGAGACCTAAATATAGTGGAACAATTTTCACATGCATGAGACTATTTACTATCCAAATGCCCAGATAAATAGATGGATGCACAGTTACACAGGGTTAAAAAGAAAGACCAGAGTCCATCAAGTTCAACCCTTCTAAGTGAGCCTAGTACACACAAACCTATACAGACTTATCTATACACTCATATTGGGATGGGACTGGATAAAATATTTTTATTATTAACTTTCATGCCAGTGGCCAGAAACTTATTGATGCAGAATCATGACTCCACCCTTAGCCCAAAAAATTCAAGGGGTCCACAGAACAATTTGTTTGAGTTTGAGGGTTTTTTACTTTACATGCTGTCCCAAGCCCAAGATGTCTATCGTGGAAATTTAAGCAATGTCTGCTTGACACTGGCACTTTTTCACAGGCCCTGTAGTGTTTTTCTGACAGGAGCACTAGCCTGGGTAACACACCTAGCAATTTTAACCTTCACAGCGTTGTTAATATTGCTAGCATAGGTTGTAATCATTTAGACAGCTGGAATAAGAAGGCTAGTATGATAAAATAACATTACTAAAGTCATTTTTCTTATTGACAGCTTCCTTGAACTTAAGCTGTACAATTGCTACTACACTTCTTGTAAATTAACTACGTTTGACAAACACACACATAAAATTTAAATCATAATAAAATATTCCAGCTGCATAATGGTACACAAAATAACAATTCGCTATTTACCTGATAATTCTGTACATCCGAATTATTCTTAGCACTGTAAATCAGAACAGAAATAGAAGGCTTTACTTTTTTCATATTGTATTTGTCAAAATAATAAAAATAAGATGATCTATTTTTTTCTTAAAGGAGATGTCAACCCTAATTTTAATTTCACTTCTAATGGATAGGGCGCCTTACCCCCACTTAAACCACATAAGTGCCGCTCCCTCAATCTCCTCCTACAGCCTGCACAACCGCATTCTTTTCTGCTCTGTTTTGCGTGTCACCCGGCGGCCATTTTGCCGGGTGACATCATCGAGAGCGCACGCTTGACCTCTACAAGGATTTTTTTTTTCAATCTTCTGCTTTTCTAAACAAAGCTGTACAAAGCTTTTTCCTTAAAATGAAACTGTTAGGGCATTAAACAACAATATTATTAAACAGGAATGAAGTGTACATTTCTTAAGTATTTCAGAAAACACTGTTTAAGCTTGCAAGACTCACTTATAAAATACCTGCAAATCAGATTCAGCGGTGCAAAGGTTAAACTTTCCTGCCTGCAGTCAGAAGAACGTGTTCCAAGAGGGGGAGCAGAGAGCTCTTGTTTACAAAGGCAGAGTTAGTATAGCAACTGACTATGCGATCGGCTCATTGGAGGATTGACTGTGGGCGTGGTTAAAGAGTTCAATCGTCTGCTGTGTAGAGAAGAGATTCATCTCAAGTGAGCATGCTCATTAAACGGCTTGGAACTGGGCATGTGCACCACGCCAGGCAGACAAGGAGATTCTGAAGGGAGGGGGGAGAGGGAGTTATCCAGCTCTGCAGTGAGAGAAACTCCAAGGGATTGCTGCAGCTTCAGTGTTTGCTTCTGAGGGACAGGAGTGGCAGGTACTTTAAAAGTGCTGTGAGGCTTTTCTCTGCTAACATTTTTGGTTGGGGGGTTGACATGTCCTTTAAGGACTAAACTCAACAAGTGTTTTTCCATTACATTTTGTGGGTAGATTTAATCTGATCTTCCATGCAACAGCATGCTACACCATGCAACAGCACACGATTTTCCATAGGCTGTAATGTAGTCGGACCAGATAAAGTTGGATGGAGTGTATTCTTCCTGCGTCTACACATGACAGTCAATGCATTACTATGTGAAAAGAGGGGATTTTTAATATTCACCTGTAAATCCTTTTCTCGGGGGTCCTGTCACAACAACACAGGGACAAATGGGTTAATGCTTGCTCCCTGTAGGAGGCGGGATGGTTAACCAAGAACTGATTCCTCCTCCCTGATCCTCCTCAGTAGTTAGCTCTGTTATCTCTAAAAGCAGAACAGGCAAAGAGGCCAACACGCCCAGAGACCCCTTGTCACAAGGATCAAATGGGTGGAGGGGCCTTGAGGCCCTCTGTCAGGCGAACTCAGCAAAACTCATCTTTTTTAAATGATATGAACAAGATGAAGTTAAAAAAACAAGATGGTTTCTTTTTTCTTTCACAAGAGTGATTTGGTACAGTGTCACACATGTACAACCAGTTAAGTTTGCACTTTTCTCCCATGACTTCAATCTATGCCAGAAGCATTGTTGGCATTACTGCCCACCACCCAACTCATAAACAATGCAATTAACTGCTGGTGCAGTCTGCTCACATATTAGTCAGTTATGAGCTGCTAATACTGTTTAAGATATGAATGCCAGAATTCTGCTGTTCATGCAAGATCAGAACTTTCAGCATTATCACCAAAACCTAATGTGACAAACAATTATTTTATAGAAAATTCAAACCTACAGAATGCCCCATTTATTTTCTATATTTGGGCATCTGACCCACATAGTAGACTGCTAATTCATTTTAATTATCCACAAAAATAAATCCAGAGAAAAGACAAAAATACAACTGAATTATTTATAGACTATAGCAGAACTCTTTCATTTATCAGTTTTTTTCTTCTAATTTTTATTGAGCACTTTCTGCATTAAAAAAATGTATAACATTTTTTCTCTGTTTTACAGATAATGCATATAGTGCAATATGTAAATTTCTTGGTACAGTACCAAAGAAGCTCGTCTCAAACAGTTTAAACAACCACCGAGCTGATCTTTTAAGGCTAATAGCCATAAATCAAATACTACGGTTAGCTATGAGTTCACCGTTTGATAGTGGAATGACAGTCTTAATGCTAAACCAGGATCCATAGTAGACTAGTATAATCTGAGGACATATGACTCAAATCAAATCCATCTGAGGAGAGCTGTTTTCCGTGTAAGAGAGATTCCCAGAGAGAGGGATTTTTATTTGTTCTGATTTTTTTAGAACAGTTACACAGACCTGACAGTCTCTATCTAAGCAATCTGCTAGGAATTATCATAATATGTTTTTTTTCTGCCATTTCCCCTAAAGCCCTTGTGCTGCCACTCAAACTGAACACTCAAACTGAAAAATTGCCAACATATTTCATATTTTTCAATTTCTTATCATGAGTGTTGCTCTGGGAAATTCATTAAAGAGTTAAGGTAAATAGAGATGTTTATTTTTAATTCTTTATATCATGTTAATTTTCTATGAGATATGCATCTGGCAGCAAAAAATTAAAAATGCAAAGCCTTTCTACACTGCATTTGATGCTTTCACTGGAAGAGAATGAATTTGTTAACATGAAACAGAGCGGCCCATTTTACTTACCAGAACTGTGGTGCCTTCATAAGATTATTAGCTGCTAAAAAATAAAATAATATTAATTTTAACATGCAGCAAATATTAATAACATTTTTTTACATCTGAGTCTATGGCCCTTTTTAGTAAGATCTGGTCTTGATGTTTCAGGCTACAGCCTTGCATACTACAATATTCCTCAATATCCCTAAAACCAGTACTGTAAATACTGGGCTCTATGTAAAGTATATGGCGCTCAGCAGAACTGCAATATGTGAATGCAACTACAAGTTGCAACCAGAAGTGTATTGGAAAATAAGGAGCAAAGTTTCCTACAAGTCTAGTAAGCCCCAAAATCCAGATGTTTGCAGCACAACAGTAAGTACTGCCAAGTACTGCCTGCCGAGTGGCTGATATGGGTTACTAAAAATGGAGAAAACCTTGAACCTTTAATCAAAGATTAAGATAATGTCAAAGCAAGATAGCCAGTAATAAGAGTTTGTTAGGTAGTCAGGATATACAGTCAGGACAGTAAATGGGAACAAGTTTATAAACTTCTTGCATGACAACTTTATGTCACAGTTTGTTGAGGAGCCAACCAGGAACCATGCTATAATGGATCTAGTGATCTCTAATGACCCAGAACGTATAGCAAATGTGCAAGTGGTTGAACCCCTGGGTAATGTTATTTCATTTGATGTTTGGTGCAGTAAATAAATATACGCTGCAGTAACCAAGTCCCTGAATTTTAGAAAAACAAATTTTCTGCTAAAACCACAGAGCAGAAATGGTTGTCATTTAAAATGATATTAAATCATTACTGTTCTCAATTTATTCCATTAATAATACAATGTAGAAGTGTTAAGAATCACCCTATGTGACTTAATTGTGAGGTAAAGAAGTTAATAGGGAAAAAGGAAAGCTTTTAAGAAATATAAGTCAGAGGGAACAGCAGATGTGTTTAATGAATATAAACACTATAACAAGTATTGTAAAACAGCAGTTTGGAAGGCAAAGTTAGAAAATGAGGAGTGCATTGAAACAGAGGCCAAAACTAGCCCCAAAAAGTTTTTTTAAGTATATTAATTGTAAAAAAATACAGGTTGAGGGTATGGCCCATTGATTTATAGTAACAATATGGTAACAGCGGATATAGAAAAGGCAGATGTGCTTAACCAGTTCTTTTCTTCTGTGTATACAGTAGAGGAGCCAGAGTGCCAGGTCCCACCCAATAGGTGCACTGTTGCCTCAGCTCCAACTACACAGTGGTTGACACAGGATATGGTGCTTAAAGGTTTACACAAGATTAATGTGAACAAGGCACCTGGGCCAGATGGAATATACCCTCGGGTACTGAGAGAGCTAGAGTCAGTTTTACAGTGGCCTCTGTTTCTGATATTCTCAGGCTCGCTTTCATCTGGTATGGTACCTAGGGATTGTAAGAAGGCTAATGTCATTACTATATTTAAAAAGGGAGTAAGATCTCAGCCTGGCAAATATAGGCCTGTAAGTTTGACATCTGTGGTGGGCAAGTTAGTTGAAAGCTTGTTAAGGGATCACATACAAAATTACTTTATGTACTGGAGAATGCCATTATGAACAGTAATCAGCATGGCTTTATGAAGGACCATGTCAGACCAATTTAAGTTCTTTTTATGAAGAAGCTGGACAGTGGGGTGCAGTAGATGTGATCTATTTTGATTTTGTTTTTATGAGAAAAAAGAACATCCCCCCATCTGCTTATAATCCCCTCTAATGTACTTGTACAGAGTAATCATGTCCCCTCGCAAGCGCCTCTTTTCCAGAGAAAACAACCCCAACGTCGACAGTCTAACCTCATAGTTTAAATCTTCCATCCCCATAACCAGTTTAGTTGCACGTCTCTGCACTCTCTCCAGCTCATTAATATCCCTCTTAAGGACTGGAGCCCAAAACTGCACTGCATACTCAAGGTGAGGCCTTACCAGGGACGTATGAGTTCTTGATCAATCAGAATATCCAAGGCTATTGTGATACTAATATCTACAGTTAGTACTAGTGGTTGTATTTATAGTTTATGTATGTGAGTGTATAGATTGGTAGGTGTGGGTTGGGTGTGCTGGGTTTACTTGGATGGGTTGAACTTGATGGACACTGGTCTTTTTTCAACCCTATGTAACTATGTAACTATGTAACTATGTAACTATGTAACTATGTATAAAGAGGCAAAATTATGTTTTCATCCCTTGAGTCAATGCCCTTTTTTATTTGCTTTAGTAGCCACAGAATGACACTGCCTGGAATTAGACAACTTGTTATCAACAAAAACCCCTAGATCCTTCTCCATTAAGGAAACCCCCAACACACTACCATTCAGTAGATAGTTTGCGTTTATATTATTTCTACCAAAATGCATAAATTGCACTTCAACATTGAACCTCATTTTCCAGTTTGCTGCCCAGTTTTCCAATTTTGTCAAATCGCTCTGCAAAGCGGCAACATCCTGCATGGAACTTATAGTTTTGCATAATTTTGTGTCATCAGCAAAACTAGAAACAGTACTGTCTATGCCTACCTCCAGGTCATTAATAAACAAGTTAAAAAGCAAAGGACCAAGGACTGACCCCTGCGGTACTCCACTAACCACACTGGTCCAATTAGAAAATGTTCCATTTACCACCACTCTTTGTAATCTATCCTTCAGCCAGTTCTCTATCCAATTACAAATATTATGTTCTAGGCCAATATTCCTTAATTTGATCATTAACCTTCTGTGAGGTACTGTATCAAACGCTTTAGCAAAGTCCAAGTAGATGACATCAACTGCCATTCCAGCATCGAGGTTCCTACTCACCTCCTCATAAAAGGCAACTAAATTAGTCTGGCAAGATCTGTTATGCATAAAACCATACTGGCACAAACTAATAGTATTGTGAACTGCAATGTATTCAGGTACCCTATCCCTTATTACCCCTTCCACAAGTTTTCCTACTACTGATGTCAGACTAACAGGCCTATAGTTTTCAGGCTGAGAATGGGATCCCTTTTTAAATAACGGCACCACATTAGCAATCCGCCAATCTCTCGGCACCATGCCAGACCTCAACGAATCCTGAAAAATTAAGTGAAGAGGTTTGGCAATCACAGCGCTCACCTCATTTAATACCCTGGGATGAATCCCATCCGGTCCTGGACCTTTGTTTACCTTTACATGTTCAAGTCTCTTTTGAATTTCCTCCCGAGTGACCCATGCGTCAGTAGCTAAATTACTAGAACTGGGCATATTAAAAGGGAAGCCTTCATTAGCTGGCTCCTCAGATGTATAGACAGATGAAAAATAAGAGTTCAAAATTTCTGCTTTTTCCCCGTTCTCATCAACCAACTTACCCCCCGTGATAATAAGGTTCCCACCCCTTCTTGCTTCATTTGTTTACTATTCACATAATTAAAAAAAATGTTGGATTCTTTTTACTCCTAGCTGCAATATCCCTTTCCATCTCTATTTTAGCTTGCCTGATAGCTTTTTTGCATGCTTTATTTGCTTCTTTGTACCTGATGAAAGTTTCTGCTGTCCCAGCTAACTTAAATGCTTTAAAAGCACGTTTTTTCTTACCAACCTCGACACTAACACTTTTATTCAGCCATAAAGGTTTTGCTTTGCGATGCCTCTCCTTGCTTACAAGGGGAATATACTGTTGTGTATACCTGCAAAGCAATGTTTTAAAGATGTTCCATTTTCCTTCTGTGTCTAACCCCATGAAAAGCCTTTCCCAGTTGACACATTGCAGAGATGCCCTTATGCTGGCAAAGTCTGCACGTCTAAAATTGAGCGTTTTAGTTACTCCCTTATAGAGCTGTCTCTGCAGCATTATCTCAAAGGAGACCATGTTGTGATTACTGTTCCCCAAATGCTCACCCACACAAATGTTAGAGATGAGTTCATTATTATTAGATATTACCAGGTCCAAAATAGAGTCATTCCTAGTAGGTTCTTGAACCGCCTGAAATAAAAAGTTGTCATTTAACATATTTACAAACCTACTAGCTTTTTCTGACTTAGCCACCCCATTACTCCAGTCAATGTCCGGATAATTAAAGTCCCCCATAATAACAACTAGATCCAGTTTTGAAGTCTCCTCCATTTGCAACAATAGCTGGGCCTCATCCCCCTCATCTATACGGGGTGGTTTATAGCATACACCAATGACCATTTTCTTTGTGACCTTCAGGCCCTACTGAAATTTCTACCCAAAGAGATTCAACGTTTTCATTGGTAATGTCTATATTACATGGCTTTAAATCTGACTTTACATAAAGACAAACCCCTCCACCGTTTTTAATCTCTCTGTCCCTCCTAAAAAGTGTATAACAAATTAAATTCACAGCCCAGTCGCATTTATCATCCCACCAGGTCTCAGTGATACCAATTAAATCATCATTTTCAATACATGCAATAGCTTGCAGCTCCCCTAATTTACCCGACAAGCTTCGCGCATTAGCCAGCATGCAGCGGAGATTACTACTTCTCCCTCTGATGTTTACATTAGCTAACAGAGAGTTAGAGCCAAAGCAAATATTAGACTGTTTTCCTTGTAACAGAAGCTCCTTATCTGATAAACTATATGCCCCCCTCACTCCTCCCCCACAACCCTTTGCTAGTCCCCCTGCCCCGTCTACACTAACATTCCTATAGAACTCTAGCTCACCCCCCCCCTTGTCTAGTTTAAACACTCCTCCAACCTCTTAACCATTCTCTCCCCTAGCACAGCAGACCCCCTTCCATTGAGGTGCAATCCATCACGGCTGTATAGATTGTACCCCAAGGAAAAGTCAGCCCAGTGCTCTAGGAACCCAAACCCTTCCTTCCTACACCAAGACTTTAGCTACGCATGTAGCTCCCACTGTCTCCCTAAACTTGCACGTGGCAGCAGCAAAATTTCTGAAAAAATGACATTGGAGGACCTTTGCTTAATCTTAGAGCCTAGATCCCTGAACTCACTCTTTAAGGTCCCCCACCTACTGTTCATTTTGTCGTTCGTACCGATATGTACCAAGACAGCCGGGTCATGCCCAGCCCCTCCCAATAATGTGTCAACCCGATCAACCACATGCCGAACCCTGGCACCAGGAAGACAGCAAACTGTCCGGTTGAAGCGATCCGCTTGACAGATTACCCTGTCCACTTTCCTAATGATTGAATCCCCTATAACCACCATCTGTTTAGGCCTAGCTCTGCTCTCCTCCCCACCACTACTAGAGAAACTGGTCTCCCAGCTGTTAGAGAGATCAGCCTCATCTAGAACCGCCAGTCCAGAGTTCACACTCCCATCTTCTTCACACAATCTGGCAAATCTGTTGGGATGCGCAAACCCTGGAGCAGCCTCCCTTTTCCTTTTCCCCACACTAGATTTTCTAACGGTCACCCAGCTTACTGCACTATCATCCTTTCGTTGCTCCCCCCCCCCATACTATCTGACCCCGCTAGCTCTTGTTCAGTTAGCAATCTCTCAAGATTGTCGATTGAACGCAGTGTTGCAACTTGTTCCTCTAGTGCTCTAACGCAAGCCTCTAAAGTGGCAATTCGCTCCCATCCACAACAGAGGTGTGCACTTTGGAACTGTTGTTCCACAACTGCATACATGTGGCAGGCTGTGCACTGTGTCATACCTTCAATGTTGCTGCCACTCATTCTCCCAGTTACAGGAACAGTTAAACAGAAATAGGTGAAAAGACTTGGAAAAAATGCAAACTTAGTACCTTGTTTTAAACTCCCTTAGTTTGTAACTCCTGGTTTTATAACTCCACTTACAGAGCCCCCACTAACTCCTGAGTTTATAACTCCACTTACAGAGCCCCCACTAACTCCTGAGTTACAATTTCTTTTGAAAAAAAATTAAACCCAACAGTTAAAAAACACAATGATTTTGATAAAAGTTAATAAAGAATACTTATCCCTTTTTTGTTGAATTGAAAAGCAAGTTGATTCAACCAGCCACCAGCCTGTTAGTAGTACTATGAAGGCAGCCTCTATGTTTCAGCAGCCTACTGCCCACCTCAAATATTTGGGAGTGAAAATCCCAGCAGACATAGACAATTTATACACACTAAACATATCAGATGCCGTAGAGAAAATTTTACAAGACTTAAAAAATTGGGGAGGCCTATCTATAAGTTACACTGGCATACTCAATCTTTTCAAAATTATAACTTGACAGGGATTATATTACAAGATACAAGCCCTGCATATCTTGGTGAAAATGGGAAATTATGGAATTTAACAAAAAGCTCCTTTTGTTTCTCACAATTTTTCTCACAACAGAATGCTTTATATATGTCAGAGCCAACATAGCTTCTTTGTAATCAGCTTTGAAAGAGGAACTGAAATGCTTAAAAGCTTGTTGTGATCATCCTAGTTGGCCACTAAAAGGTATACCACTTTTGTTATGCTTCCTATCACGATTATAGCTTACGCTGCCTCCTTATTCCTCCTATATTTTACTATAAAATGCCTTTTATAAATTTTTATGCTTTGATTATGCGTGCAAATTTAAACGACTAACATAATTAAGACAAATATGCCATTCAATGAGTTCCCAACATTTGATAAACTTTGTCTCTGTTATTGTTATTCAATCTAAAAAATCATGGTATAAACAACTACTAATTTTAAGGGGTAGTTAAAAATAAAAAATAGCAAATTGTAAATAATCTTCACATTTATTACATGGATCTTTCAGTATATTACAGTCTTGTAATATACTGAATACCTGTATATTTTGTTAAAATGGCATTTGTGGTTAAGATGCTATTAAAATAATATTTTTGCTAGCAAATACCCTTGAATGTGGACTGCCTTCGTGACGGGTATCTCTTGCTTGGTCTCCTTTCAAACGTGCTAGTTCTTCGTAATCTTCCTGCATGAGTTGCCTGATATTCTGTTCGGCCACTAAAGATGCAAAGAAATATAATAACATCTTTTTAAAAAAAAATAATAGTAAGGAGAAATAAGAAGTAGTATGCATGTAAAGAACAGCTATGTTATGACTATGAAGATGTTCATTCATCCAGGTCATGTTATATCCAATATAAGTAAATCAACCCGACTTGCTGAGTAATCACTGAAGACGTTTCACTGCTCATCCAAGCAGGTTATTGGCATATGAACTCTTCCACATTGTAACTCTTCAGGGAGGTGACACCTGAAACCTCACAGAAACCCCACAGCATTCATACCTCCGAGTTTCATGTGTCACCTCTCTGAAGAGTTACAATGTGCCATTGTGATTGGAGTAGTGAATTGTCTTCAAGGATTACTCAGCAAGTCCAGTTGCTCTAGATTTACTTCAGGCATTCAGCAGAAGGTGGAATGAATGTTTATGTTAGATATGAAAGAGTTGAGTACAGAAGTGACAAACCTTACCTGTGGCAAAGCAGAAAGTGAAATAGAGGTTTAAGGGAAACAGATGACGGGATGATGAATATATTTTTTTTGTTGCCGTTATCCCATGAGACTATTCTGTTTCAAGGGCAGTTGTGTGAGCAAGCAAATTATTGATGTGTTTGTATGATTAGATGATCTATACAACAATTTTGTCTTTAACTAATTAGGCTGGCTGGCCACTTATTTAAAGAAGTAGGAAAGGTCAAACCATTGGGGGGTGTCAATATGTTAGGCACCCCCACTAATTGCATTCACTTGCCTGATACCCTAGGTGCTCCTGTTAGCAGATAACTGAACCGACCCAGGGCACATGTAGACAAACAATCCTCTTCTTTCTTACTGCAGACTCTGCATGCACAATGGAGTAAAAAGCGAATGTTGACAAAAAAAGTCTTTTTCACTATACTGCGCATGCATGGGCTTGGAGAGAAAGAAGAAAGATGATTACTCGACTGTATGCACCCTGGCCTGGTCCAGTTTTATGCAAATAGGAGCACCACCTGGGGTATCATGTAAGTGATTACAATCGTTGGGGGGTGCCTTACATTTAACTTTTCCTCTCCTTTAAATTGTAATTCATATAAATAAGTATATTTATTTATTTTTAGTATATATATTAACAAATAAATGTATTTATTGAAAACCCAACACTCTTATTTTATTGTTTTACTATATCCAGTTGGGAATGAGTTGATAGCTAAATGGTCCCTAGCAATGGAGGATTTTCTATCTGTACCACTTCTCAACTGATATTTTACTTATATGTTATTTTGCAATCAGGGGCGATTTTATGCCATGAGTAGCAATAAGGCAGCTCCTGCGGTACTACTCCCCTTCCAGCGCTTACTTTTCTAGCACCTGAGGGCGGCCACATTGCTAGTGCATAGAGTACAGTTGCACTCTCAGCACTTGAAGTGGCAAGTTTTCCATTTAAAGGAACAGTAACACCAAAAAATGAAAGTGTATAAAAGTAACTAAAATGTAATGTGCTGCTGCCCTGCACTGGTAAAAGTTGTGTGTTTACTTCAGAAAGTCTACCATAATTTATATAAATAAGCTGCTATGTAGCCATGGAGGCAGCCATTCAAAGGAGAAAAGGCACAGGCACATAGCAGATAACAGATAAAACACTATTGTACTCTACAGAGCTTATCTGTTATCTGCAATGTAACCTGTGCCTTTTCTCCTTTTTTCCAGCTTGAATGGCTGCCCCCGTGGCTACACAGCAGCTTATTTTATAAATTATAGTAGTGTTACTGTAGCAAACACACTAGTTTTACCAGTGCATTATATTTTTATTACTTTAAAGCTCTTTTATTTTTTGGAGTTACTGTTCCTTTAAATTCAGCTCTTAAAGTTACCAGGAGCAGCTTTTTTGAGGCGAGTTTCCCAAGCAATTTACTAAAAGGACTGTTATTAACTCACGGCGGTATTTTTTGTGCAGTATAATGGACGCACACGTGGTAATTTACACACGCAGTATTAACATGCAAAATTCTGCACGCAATCGGAATGTGTCATATACCACATGACTAACACCATTTTGTGCTGTTGCGCTGTGAGTGAAGCGATGGAGAGCGCGCAAGGTGCAGGTGCGCAACCCAAGGCGAAAAAAGCGATGTAAAGGAGGGATGATAGCGATGCTGAAGCCAGCAGTGGCAGGCTGAAAAGGGTGGCAAAACACCAAGGTAGGCTGGGGCCTAAAGAATCTCACAGGAGGCACAGGCACACTGAGCAACATCAGCAGAGGCCAAAAATCAAAAGCCTACAGGAACCAAGCAGGTTCTATGTCAGAACCCACACCACCAAAGCTGCAGAGGAAGGGACACTTGACCAACCCACATCTGCAAGTATTTCCAATTCTGCCCTGTCACACGGCTCCAGCAGTGACAATGACAGAGAGAGGCCTGGCTTCATCAGCAGCCCAGATGTGTCTGAGATGGAGGGCACTGATAAAGAATACCATCCAGAGGAAGTCAGTGGAGAGGAAAGTGAGGGGCTTTCCCCCCCCCCCCATCACCAAAAAGGTGCAGGAAAAAAAACAGGAGAGCAGGCTCCAAAACATCAAATTTTCAGAATTTGAAAATGAGGCTCTTGTGGAGAAAATTGTGCCGGTGTTTGACAGAATCATTGGCAAATATGCCGCCAAGGCACCAACAGCTCACAAAAACAGGGCATGGAAGGACATCACGGACCATGTCAACAGTGTTGGGGTGTGTCTGCGGAGTGTCCAACACAGCAAAAAGCGGTATTAGGACATAAAAAGGGTCCTGAAGAAAAGACTGGTGGAAGACTCCAGATACAGGTAAATATCTTACATTCATCTTTCTATTTAACACTTGCTCATCTGCTTTTCTCCTTAGTTTACTTTTCCTTTTGGCTTACTGTCTTTCCTTCCTTTTTGCTTTCTTTACTTGTATGTATTGTATGTATGGCATGCCTATTATTATATGCGCAACTTATGTCCTCAAAGCTGTGGAGTAGAACAACAAATTAGGACAGTAAATAAGGGGGTCATTTAATAAATATTTCCCAAAATAGTTAATGCCCTGTACTCTCCTTTTACAGAGTATAAGGGAGAGTTGTGGTAGTTAGCGAGGCCACTTAGCAGTAACTTGCAACATTTTAGTAGGGTTTGTGTCAGAGCATGCCTTAGTATTGTTACACTTGAAAGTAAAGGGAATTGATTGGGGCAAAAATGAGTAACAACAAGTGAATGCGTTGTTATGGCTTGCTTATTGTAGGCAACACAATAAAAGCATTCATATATTTTATTTAGGTCTGGAACTGGAGGTTGCCCTTCAAAAAAAGTGTTCTTCACGAGGTATGAGGAGCAGCTCCTACCTTTTATCCATGGAGAGAGAGTGAGTGGTGTGGCCGACGTCTTTTATTCTCTTGCAGAGAAGCTTAATATTAATGGAATACAATGTTTTCTAAAACAGAGTCATCCTTACCACCACCTGGCACAAGCAGACACAGACAATCGTCATCTGCTCCGATTCCAGATATTGTTGTTACCAAATTTTGTAGGACATGTGTTTTGTGTTAGGCTTGTGCAATGGCATAAGAGTGAATTGTGTCCGTGTATATTGCTGGTGTTTCAATTACAGAAGTGCAGTGCTTTGCTAATAGGATAGGTGTGTTATTGGACAAGTGTGTCTTGCTGGGTTAGGTGCAGTCAGTTCATCTTGTACTTTTGGACAGTCAATCTTTTCGACTTGACCTTTTTTGCTCATTTGGAATGAATCAATGTCCACAAATAGTTTTTTCAAAATGGGCAAAACCAGCACAGCTGATGTGCCCCCCCAAACAGTGGAACCTGAGAAAGATAGGTTCCACAGATCCCTAATTCGGCACCACAAATCTTTAATGAAGATGGACACTTTACATGTGGACTTTTGTGTGGTCACTAATGCCTACAATGAAAGTCAAGCACGACAAGCTGCGTGCGAGGCCGCTATGTTAAGCCTGCACGCAGGAGCATTTAAAAGTCCAACAAGAAAAAGTGGCATTGTTGAGAGTTAGTCAGCGTTAGTGGTGAGAGTTCAGCTACCACTCCTGCAGCTCCCACTGGACAGCTGTGTAAAAGGAAATAAATGTGCCACTAAAATTTTTTTTTTTGGTTAAATTGCCAAATGATGTATTAAGAAAGAATATTAATACACATTAGGCATATGTTCTTTGTAAATAGTTATTTGTCTTTTTGCTATTTGTGTTGGGGGTGGGGGAATCACCTGCTCAAATCAACATCAGCCTTAGTTGCCACTCACTACTGCTGTGACAAATGAAAGAAAGGAGCATTTCTTTTGTAAGTGGGAAACTAATTTCCCTGTAGATAAAAACATTTTTTTAGAGGAGTTGTTTGGTATTTCTTGTTTATGGGATTAAAGATTGTAGGTACTTACAGGAAAAGTAATTGGTAACGATTTGTGCCTGGACTTCATTCCCTCTGGCATCCACACCTCGGACAGGATGCCATGCTGGTAAGCAAGATTGTGCAGTACTGCACATGCAGCCACAATTTGTGAAACTTTACACGGACTGTACATGAGGCTGCCTCCTGACTTATTCAGGCAGTGGAAGTGGTTTTTAAAGACCCCCAATGTCCGCTCAATCACAGACCACGCTCTGACATGTGCTTCGTTAAAAGCACTTTTAAATAGAATAAGGGTTTGCACACAAAAAATACAAGTACAGTGGTAGTATTAAAAAATATAGTCCTTTATATAGTATACAAAAAATTTAATAGCAGTCAATTTTAATTGCAAAGTTACAAAAAGTACATAGATTAATAAGATAACACATACCACAAACTGTGCATAGGCAAAAGACACACACAAGTTAGCGGATACACTTGCCAAAGATGAAAATTACCCCAACGTTTCGGCAAAGAGCCTTTCTCAAGGGGAATCCTGATGCAAAAGCTCATGTGGAAAATATAAATACCCTCCCTCATTAAACGCCAATTTTTTCTCATAGCAAACACCTGGCTAACTTCCGGGTACATGACGTCACGTATGCCAACATCACTTGCAGTAACATTGTCTTTCAGCGCTTTACAGAACAAACCGGCAAACAGAAGCAAATCACGCAAATGCATCAGTAAAGCCAATTTTACTTACAAAATTGAGTCTCTACAAACTAAATACTTTGAATGCTATATGGCATTTGAAAGACAGTGCAGAAAATAAGCTCCTGCTAACTTTTCATCCTTGCAAACCATTCAGAGCACTTGCAGTAACATTGTCTTTCAACAGAAGCAAATCACGCAAATGCATCAGTAAAGCCACAGGGTAACGCGGCTTTTTTGCGTAATTTAGCGCGTACATATAGGAGTGTGACTTAACGCACGCATACACAGGTGTATTTTCTGACGCATGCATATATAGTTTAATACATGCACATAAACGTGCGAGTTTGCGCATGCGCATATATGCGTATTGTTTCACGCGCATATCTGTGGCAAGATATATGTGGGTGAAACTACTAGGACTTTGACAACAAAAATTGGTGAGCAGTGATGTGAGACTAGGTAAAAGTACATCTCCCATCACCAGACACTTTATGCAGGAGTGAGCCAATTACAGTTTATGGAATTGAAAGAGTGATGACCCCTAAACCGGGTGGTTATAGGGAGTTACTTCTAAAACAACGTGAGTTAAAATGGATCTACAAGTTGAATGCTCTCTCTCCAAATGGCCTAAATGAGGATAAAGAACTATCACTATTTTTCTAAACAACCTCTGTCTTATTTTATGATCTCTATTATCTCAGCTGTGTATATGAGAGTTCAATACAATTCTGATGTTTTAATTTTTTATTTAATTTTACAGATGGCACATCCTTTCTAAATGGATTGGGGCATACTATGCTGCTGAAATGAATCTTATGCACCTTGCACTGGCACTTGCACTTTATAGTTATACTTTGATTAATATTTATGGTCCCTATGTCTTTTTAGATTGACCATGCTTACGATATGATATGCACTGTCTCTTTAAGTGTACAAATTTTGATCACTTCACTGATTAATGAATTCTTGTGAGAGAAAGATTTAAATAGCATATGCACTTTGAATGATATGGTATATATATTGATAGTTTATCTATCAAGTTACAATTATTTATTAATTGTATATGTTATATCTAATTCTCAAAAAATGCACTTTCACTCTTTCTCTAAAGATTTTACGCCTCGTATTAAGTAATGATGTGCCATCATCATACTATGTTTTAAATCTGTATTGTCTATTGTATGAATATTCCTCCCTCTATGTTTGCAATGTGAGATTAATGATGTTCTCTTAAAGGCTACTTGTCGGTTGCTATGTGTGGTTGCTACGATTGGTTGCTATGTTAGCTGTTGAATTCCCTATGCGCGTGAAACAATACGCATATATGCGCATGCGTTAAATCATACGCCTATATGCATGCGTCAGAAAATATGCCTGTGTATGCGCACTCATATATGTGCACGCTAAATTACGCAAAAAAGCCGCGTTACCCTGCGGGAGAGTTTTCCTGCGGAAGTGATGTCGGAATACGTGACCAACTGGCAATCTGGGCAGCTAAGTGGCAGATGAGATTTAATGTGGATAAATGTAAGGTCATGCACCTGGGATGTAAAAATATGCAAGCCACTTAATACCCTTAATGGGACTGCACTAGGCAAATCCATAATGGAGAAGGACCTTGGAGTCCTTGTAGATAATAAACTTGGCTGTAGCAAGCAATGCCAGGCAGCAGCTGCAAGGGCAAACAAGGTTTTGAGCTGTATTAAAAGGGGCATAGATTCACGGGAGGAGGGGGTTATTCTTCCCCTTTACAGAGCGCTGGTAAGGCCCCATCTAGAATATGCTGTTCAGTTTTGGTCTCCAGTGCTCAAACGGGACATTATTGAGTTAGAGAGGGTCCAGAGAAGGGCAACTAAGCTGGTAAAGGGTATGGAAAGTCTCAGTTATGAAAAAAGACTGGCCAAGTTGGGTCTGTTTACACTGGAGAAGAGGCGCTTAAGAGGTCACATGATAACTATAGGCATACCTTCAGTTGTCTCAATAGTGCCCTTAAGTCTCCCCATATCTCACCTGTTCAGAAGATCTGAAGCCAAACATGAAGAAAAAACGCTGAGCAGGGTAGAGAAGCTTCCCATAATGCAATGCTCTTCCCCAGACTTGAGGACTTAGAACTGAGGCGGCGCATGCGCAGAAACAGGAAGCTCCCCCTAGCATCTGAAGCAGCAGCATGAGACACAGGCAAAAGGGGACACAAGCGGCGGTGCTGGCAGGGGGAGAGGCACAGGGGGAAACGAACAGAGCTGTGGTGCTGGTAGGGGGGAGAGGCACGGGAGGGGAAACGAGCAGAGCGGCGGTGCTGGCAGGGGGAGAGGCACGGGAGGGGAAACGAGCAGAGGTGCTGGCAGGGGGAGAGGCACGGGAGGGAAACAAGCAGAGCAGCGGTGCAGGTAGGGGGGAGAGGCACGGGAGGGGAAACGAGCAGAGCGGCGGTGCTGGCAGGGGGAGAGGCATGGGAGGGGAAACGAGCAGAGCGGCGGTGCTGGCAGGGGGAGAGGCACGGGAGGGGAAACGAGCAGAGCGGTGGTGCTGGTAGGGGGAGAGGCACAGGGGGAAACGAGCAGAGCGGCGGTGCAGGTAGGGGGGAGAGGCACGGGAGGGGAAACGAGCAGAGTGGCGGTGCTGGCAGGGGGAGAGGCACGGGAGGGGAAACGAGCAGAGCGGAGGTGCTGGCAGGGGGAGAGGCACGGGAGGGAAACGAGCAGAGCGGCGGTGCAGGTAGGGGGGAGAGGCACGGGAGGGGAAACGAGCAGAGCGGCGGTGCTGACAGGGGGAGAGGCACGGGAGGGGAAACGAGCAGAGCGGCGGTGCTGGCAGTGGGAGAGGCACGGGAGGGAAACGAGCAGAGCGGCGGTGCTGGCAGTGGGAGAGGCACGGGAGGGAAACGAGCAGAGCGACGGTGCTGGCAGGGGGAGAGAGGCACGGGGAGGGCACAAGTGGCGGCGGTGTTGGCAGGGGGGAGAGGCAAGGGGGATGCAGCTCCAGACAGTGAGACACAGTGAACTTAGAAGCCGGCAGCGGCCATTTTAAAGATGAAACAAGCATGTAGTTCTAGTAAGTGTATCTCTGTAAATCTTTCATTAGGCAAGCCAGGAATATAGCATTTTTACTCAGCAATAGTAGTACTATTTATTAGTGTGCTTCATAGAATTTGACTTTCCTTCTCCTTTAAAGGGTTAATAGTGAGACTTATATGGCTATAGTGTTTATTTATGTTTTGGGCAAAAGAGGTGGAGTCGATTCGGCCTTATCTAATGCGGTTACCCTTTTTGGCAAAAAAGTGTATGATTCACAATTATGTTCATACTTGTACTCATGTAAAAGCGTTTTGAGTTCGTACCAGTTATTCTGTCAAGTAAGTCAAAGCATAATAATAAACTTAACAACAACAACAACAACAGTAAAACAGCAAAACAAAGATTTAGTAAACGGTTAAGCATCTTTATACTCATCTCGTTCCGTGGCCACTTGTGTGGTGGGGGAGAGGCTCTTATAGTTAGTATAATGTATGTAGGCCTTGATGCATAGAAATTGTTAGTTTTATCCCTTTAGGGCTCCTTCCCAGGGATATGTGTGGGATTCAATGTCCACAGTTGAGGGTCGCCTGAGAGTCTTGGTTATTTGGCAATTCAGATGTGTCCTGAGCTTTATCCGGTTCTTTTTCGTTGGTTGGTGGGATTGAGTCTGAAAAAGTTGTTTTGTTGCTGATGCTGATGTCTCCTATTTCAGGTTGCTAGTAAATCGTATGGGTTTCCATTCCCTATTGGGGATGAGGATTTATTTGTGTGCGTCTTTTTCGCTGTAGATTTTTCCCAGATGGGTTGCATTATGTTGTGCCTGGTAGAAGACGGGGAAGGCGTAAGAGGCATTTTCTCCGCTATACCCAGCGTGGTTAACAGACGATCGCTTTGAGAGATATCAGTCAGTGTGTACTGCCTACCGTCCTTATTAGTGATGAGCTTAAAACGGTATCCCCATCGATAGGGGATTTGTTCTCCCTGAGTTGTTGAGTGAGTGGGCGCAATGCCTGTCTTTTTGCCAGTGTGATGGAGGAGATGTCATTATATAGTTGTAACATGGCTCCTTGGTGCTCTATCGTTTGCCGCATTCTGGTGGCGGTCATCACTCTGTCTTTGCTTTCAAAGAAGTTTTGTAATGACCAATATCAAAATGGAACATCAAGCACTCCGGACTAAGAGAATCTGCTAAAAACTCGGTCTTTATTTCTTCATTTTAAAAACAAAAATTTTTTTAAAATGAAGAAATAAAGACCGAGTTTTTAGCAGATTCTCTTAGTCCGGAGTGCTTGATGTTCCATTTTGATATTGGTGATTTCTCCCTTCAGCTGCGGGTTCGGGGCCTTGAGCACCCGGACCACCATTGGATATCGGTGAGCACACTGATTTCTCTGAATTGAAAGCCATATATGACATTGGTCCTTGGATTTTAAGTGACAGACTCGGGGTTTGGACACCCGAGTCTTAACTAATTATTTGGTATATAGTCTATTCACATACAATTCACATAATGATAAATTGTATAGACGGTGAATTGATTGTTTGTCCACTTATTTAGATATTCATTTATTTACTCATTCTTTTTCTCCGTATTGAGAAATCAGATTTAGTTTCGCTCTTTGAGCGCTTTATTCTTGTTAAGTTTTGTAATGACATCTTTCGGTAATTTTGAGTTTGTTTGTGAGGTTCCTAGAGCTCTATGTGCTCTATCTAGATGCCATGCTTCCGGTGGTAGCTCGGGGACCAATGTGGAAAAAAAGATTTCGCAGATAGGCCTTTAGGTCCGGATGCTTAATGGATTCAGGTACGCCTCTGATCCGTATATTGCAGCAACAATTTCTATATTCCAGGTCCTCACATAGTAACTTAATTTGGCTTAGTTCTGCCCGTAAAGTTTTGTTTTCTTCCATCATATTGTTCTGGCCCGTTATTAGGTCATCCACTACACTCTCTACTTTCTCTGTTCTATCTCCCAGCTCTGCCAGCTCCGCTTTGACACTGGTTAATGCTTGCGCTACTGCATCTGTAATGGTGGCGGTCAGTGCATTGCGTAGTGTAGCTAAATGCTGGGTCAGGACTGTCTCTGTAACTGGGTTAGAGGCATCTGGTGTAAAGTGCAGTTCTGGATTTTTTTCCTGTTTCGCTGGGCCGAGTGGGCTGTTACTGTCACTTTCTGAGGTAGAGGCAGGAAAGTTTGGGGATTGCGCTGACATATCTTCCTGTTCGTCGCCAACTTGGGAAGCTGCGTGTTTGTCTATTGACGAATATTTGTTAACGAAGGGTGACATTGTCTCCGCTGTTTCTTTGATTTTTTTCTTCCCCATGATTGCGGGATGTCTCGTTCTTTAACCTGCTTTCTGAAATATGCAAATTGGTTGCGTATAAGCAGGTTATAAGCGGATGTAAGCCGGAGCTCAGGTAAGGTGCGTCCTCTGCTCAGTCCATGTCGTGCATGTGCCCCAAAGGACTATATTTTTTAATACCACCACTGTGCTTGTATTTTTTGTGTGCAAACCCTTATTCTATTTAAAATTACTGTTTCTGGTGCCCTGTATGGGGGTACTGCTTTTGTTTTTTTTGCACCAAATACCTATATTGTTGTTCTTTTGTATGCGAAGTGAGTGCCCTCCATTTATGTATATTTACTATATTGTTAAAAGCACACTCAACCTGTGTACGCGGCCTGTGAATGGAGGTGATGAGCCACCTAGAGCATGGGTAGCCAGCATCTCCTGAAATAAAATAAGATGTAATAAGATGCTGCAAACAAATAAGCTGCTTCCAGTCCCCCTCTGTCAAAACACGGCCCTTTTGCAACAAATGTGACAGTGTGAGACTGATAGGTGACACTACAAGTAACTGCATTGAGCCGGGGAAGCCAGACACGATGCTGAGAATATTCATGTGTGCATCGCACACCACTTGTACATTGAGGGAGTGGTAGCTCTTCCTGTTGCGGAAAATGTGCTCCCTGTCATGGGGGGCGGTTTAATGCCACATGGGTGCAATCAATTGCACCCAACACATTGGGGATGCCACTTACATCATAAAACTGCCTTTTCACTGTGTTCCGCTCGTTTCGATTTTTGGGAAACGAGATGAAATTCCCAGACATCAAACGGATGGCATCCAGGACCTGGCCAAGGCACCGTGAAAAAGCAGGCTGTGACACCCCGCCGTAGACCCCTCCAACCCTCTGGAAACTTCCCGTGGCCAAAAAATGCAGGGAGCACAGCAGTTTCACAATGCCAGGAACAGTGTGGCTTCTGCATGTCAGTGGCTGCAGGTAAGGCTCCAGTAGCTCATACAGGCTGTATATTGCAGCTCTATATAGCCTGTAGCGCCTGACGACTTCATCCTCAGTTAAGCCCTCTAGAGTGGACCTTTCCCTGAGAAGCCGAGGACGCATCACTCTAGAACGTTCAGGGACTTGCTGTTCCTCCTCCAAATCCAACAAAAAGCCCACAGCAAACTCCATCTTGCCTTTACACACATTCCAAAATCTCAATGTACCCCCAATTACGTGCTAAAATATGCACAGCACGCAATAGCGCGTTTAACGCTTCATGCGCTTTTGTGAATCATGTGTTACTATTCTTTTCATTCAAAATAATGCATAGCAGTAGTGTGCTATTTAACGCATGCAATATTACTTTGGCGAATCAGTACTTATTTATCGCTTGCTTTTTAACGCAAAAAAGCATGCGATAAGTGTTATCGCCCTTTAGTGAATCAACCCTAATATATTTGACAAGGTTTACAATGCTTAAAACATTAAGCACTGTATACAAACACAAAGCAGTATGCAATAGCAAGCAATGAGCTTTAATTGGTTATTTTGTTGCTGAACGTACAATAACAAATTTGCATTGTGTTACTGCACAACCATTTTTGTTAACTATTGTGATTTAATATCAACTTATTTAACATGCTGAGTGAGGATAGTTGAAAATTTAACAGGGATTAGCTAATGAATATTTAGTCCTTCCTTGGTGTATTATGTTTTTGAAAGGTCATTCCTGCAAAAGATGACAGAATGGAGACAAAAAACTGTGGTTGCTTACACTGGCATAACGTCATAAAAAAGTTTGGTATAGAAGCTTTTATTACGTTTAATAAATGTTATATCCATTATGCACCTACCTTGTATGTAAATAGTAAAAATCACAAGATTTTACAATGCATCACACATGTAGCACCTAACAGTTATTAAAAACTTCATAAAATCTCACAAAAAATGATTATCGTTAAATCCACAAAAGCTCAGAAAAAAAATCTTGACTTGTCAAGTCCGACCATCATTTTTTATAGATTGGCCCCATATCATAAACTTTGTTTCGTACCTGAATCTGAACCGCGATCCAAGCCTTATAAAGTCTGATCGATTGGGTTTATTATTTGCTGGTGTTCGAAGTCTGAAGAAAGCATGATGTTCTACTGCACATTTCCACAAATGTTTACAGACTTTGGAGTTGTCCAAGCGAAAAACAAAAGTATGCTCCTGTTCTCTACCCTGGATTAAGGAAGGGTGATTTTTTTAGAACTAAGTTTTTGTCTTCATGAAAAGAAACATGTAAATGCATTTGTGCAATTTGCCTACCTGCTCATCATCTTCTACAACTTCGAGTGTTAACTTGCTTTTCTTAAAGTCCATTTTGGTTATCTTGGGCCTAGAGATGATGATTAATAATTACAAACTTTCCTGAGACATAAATATGCCAAAAAATTACCAGTATGCATGGCAACATAAAAACTATATAATTGGTATTTATCCTGCAATTTGATTTGTGGGTGTAATGCTATTTTCATTGCATTAATCCTGTTTTGTTTTTATGGGTTGTTTAACATACAATTATCTTTCAATTTTCCTACTTTTTTTCCAGAGGGGGTGGGTGCAATACATTAAATGAGCACAGAATTTCTCTTACCCAACATTTGGGGGACATTATAAATAAAACTGGCAAGTCATTTACCCTGGATGCAACAACATACATAAGACTTATAATCCTGCATTTCATTTGATAAATTATACCTGGTATATCAGTATCCACTGTGCTGGTTGGTCAGTATCCACTTAAGGTTCATGTGTTATGCCTGGTGTGTCAGTGCCCACTGCCTCTTACTGTGCATCACTTTTAGTCGCCCGCAATAATCTCTGCTACCCTGGGCAACTAATCTCCCTGAAAAGCCTTTCCACTAGCAATAAATAGAAATGCTGAAGGAAAGGCCTACACATAGCTTTAAAGTTGCGTGAGGTTGCCTGCAGGAGGAAACTTTGCATGAATTCGGAAACACCGAAGCAACGCTTAGGTCTTTCCACCGGTGATATACCAAAGGGCAATACCCTGTGCATCAAAAGTATCATTCACCAATGCAAATATAGATATGTGGGACAGGAAACAAAAGGTGAGATATATTTGGGACTTATAGCATGTCATGAAAGTAAAGAGAAGGGAAAAAAGCAACAACCTTAGGGGGAGATTTACTAAAACTCTAACATTTATTTTTCTTCTATATCCCTTCCATGTCAGTACACATGGGCAGTATTGCCCCTACCAGCCAAGAGGCTGGACCTATGCCAAAGCCAATCAGAATTAGTCCTTACCTATAAGACCACCTGACTTCCTCCTCACCACTCACGATTATTTATCCTACTGGACAGGAGGTAGGATCTCCCTCCTCACCCATGAGTCTTGAAAGTGATACACAGTTTTGATTGTTCTTTTTGTATATTTATTTATTTTTTACTTCTGTGTGCACACAGAGGGATGATTCCCAGGTAATGGAAAAGAAATTACCTGATGCCCCAATATGCAAAGTATGTAAACCGTCACCTACTGGGAAGAAATGCAGGTGTGGGCATACCCATGTTCCTAGCCCTGTGCTAAAATAGCCAGTCTGCTGTATTCTCATCTATGCACAGTATTCAAACTGGTGCTTATTGGGAAGGTATACAGGTGTGGGTATTCCCACATTCCTGCCTCTGACCAATTAAACCTCCTTTTTCCTATGATTTTGTGATTCCTGGAAGACTTATATCGGATAAAAGGGCCATGGGTATGGATATGGGCTAGTGGTAACAAAGCCTGAATCCAGTGAGTATTATTCTTTAGTATCCACTGTGTGTTTGAAATGCTCAGTGCACTGGAAAGCCTGCATTCTAATGAGCTAATTATGTTCCTCATCTGAAAGCTGTCAGGGTTCTTGTGGGAGTTTCCATACAACTGATTACTCACTGCTATCTGGTAAGGTGCATATGCTCCTTTAGGGCTCTTACTTTTTTGTGAGCCCTCTGAGCAGACCTAGCAAGTATGGGTGCTCATTATTACACAAGGTGCTTCCAGGATTGACTGGGAGTTGCACTGCTGTAGCAGTATAGTAATCCCTTCCTTTCTCACAGGGAGTCTGCACCTAATAAGCAGTCTTTCTCCAGGGTTCTGACTGGAGTTTCAATTTTGCTGACAAGCCAATGTTACCTAGTAAGGTGCTATGGCCCTTGGTGCAGATGGTTGCTGGTCTCTGCTGCGGCCCTTGGTGCATGTGGCTGCCGAACTTGGCTGTGTTCCTTGGCATATGTGGCTGTTGCCCTTTGATCTGGTCCTTGTGGTGTGTGACTGCTGACCTCTGCTTTGACAAGTATGACTACATGCCTTTGCAGGCATGAATGCTGCCCCTTGCTGAAGGTTTAGTCAAGCATGACTGCTGGCCTTTTTATGGCCACTGGCTAGCAGGGCTGCTGGTTTGGTTTTCTATGACCTTGCTTCAGTCTTGTGTGCTTATTTTTGGTCTCCTGTTCCATGGCTTACTAGCAATGGCTGGTGTGAGGACAAGTGTTTTTGCACATTCAATAACTGACTAGTGCATCAGTGGTTGCATGTGTAGAGGTTGTCTTGAGTATCTAGCTTATGTGCTATTGCTTGTGTGCTAGCTATATTTTGCTCTGGTGTTTTGCATGCATGGATGACAGCTAGCATGTCCACCAGTGCTTTGCTTGTGTGGTGTTTGGTTTGTCAAATGGTTGTTGGTATGCATGGTCTCTGTCGGCATGCAGGGTGGCTAGCTTGTGCAACACCTAATATGAGCATTGGCTGGCTGTGCACCAGTGGTTACATGTATAATTGCTAGTGATAAGCAAATCTGTCCTGTTTCCTTCACCAAAAAATTCATGAAATGCGGGTGCTGCGTGTCTTTTTTTGATGTACACAAAGTTTCGCTAACTAATTTGGCAATGGTGAAATGCGGAAATTTGCAGTAAATACAAGCCTGACGAAAACATTCACTCATCACTAATGATTGCCAGTTAACTCCAGTCATTGTAGGCTGATTAAGCTGATCCAGCATCAGCAGCTTGTTTGTACAGTTCCTGTACCTGGCACTAACGACTTACTGATTCAGTAGCCTCTTGAAGCCAGTAGTTTCAGTGTGTGGTAGGAGGTTGGTTCCCAGCCTGGAATGCTCTGTAGCAGGCTGGTGCTGTAGAGTGGGGCTTGAGTGCTGGTGGGTCTTTTCACTATGGGCCATTTTCACTTGTATGTTGCATCAGATCTGTGCTTGAATGATCTTCTGCTGATCTCTGGTTGTTGTTGAGATTTGACTGCTGTCAGTGCCAATGTGAGCTGCTACCAGTGTGCTTTGGGGCTAGATGCTTGTGAGTGTGAAGTCTTATTCTAGGGCCCCAGGCTAGTGCTCAGGATTGGGTGCATAGATTCAGAACTAGTGATAAATGTATGTAGAGTTGTTGTTAAATAATTTTGTGGATAACTGGCCTGTTGGTGGTTGCTAGGGTGGTAACACTAGTGAACTGGCCAATGCCAGAGTTTTCATTGTGGCCGCTAGTGGGCAACTGTATCTTGTCAGTTTTCTTCTTGTTGGCAGAGGATCCTTCCCAGCTGGGGTTGGATGTTTTGGCAATCTTAGTGTAGAAATACCTCTGCTCTGTGAGGGGCAGGCCTTGTAGCAGGGGATGGTCAGTTTTTTTTTGTGATGCTTGATTTTTTTTTTTAGCATCTGTTTATTGTATGTTATTTATTCCCTCCCCTTATTGTTTAGGGACATTGCTTGGTAGATCCCATGTGTACTGACATGGAAGGGACTTAGAAGAAAAGGAGAATTTAACTTACCTACATGTCGTAAATTCCATTTCTTCTAGTCCTGACATGTCAATACAGGGTTTCCCATGCCAATTATTTGGTTCTTGTACAGCTTGGTAAATGTCTAACAGTGGTGAGGAGGAAGTCAGGTGGGTCTTATAGTTAAGGACTAATTTTGACTGGCTTTGGTATAGGTCCTACCTTCTGGCTGGGAGAGGGAATTCTGTCCATGTTTACCAACATGTTGGGACTATAAGAAATGGAATTTACAATATGAAGGTAAGTGAAATTCTCCTTTTAAAAATGTGACTAAACTGATTTTCCACGAATGTCTGACATTTAAAAAAAAATCTGAACAGAAAAAGTTGCAGTTCAGCCCCCAAAATGTTTTTAAATTGTAGCACAAAAATCAGCGTAAAAAATCCAAAGCCAAGAGAGGGAAGGGACACCTGCCATTGACTTCTACAGGATCTCAGCAAGTTTTAGCTGACAAATTGTCGGATTTGGGTTTGTTTGCATAGTAAATCTGGAAAAAGTTGCAACTTTTTTCCCCACGACTGTTAGCGCTAAAAATCCAAATTTGGAAAAAATAATCAGTAAATGGCCCTCGTGGTGTTAGGATCAGATGTTTAAGATTTAAATATAATAGAACACAAACTAAAAAAAGAAAGGTGGATTACCAGAAGAATAAACCTATTTTGGTGGAGCCTTCAAAGATTAAAATCCCTGTTGGAGTCAGCCCAAGTGCATAGTCACATCCATCTCTGCCCTAGGAATAAACATGCCATACTTTAATACAGGCCTTGTAATATAGTAAATTAAATGCTCATAACACCTATTTTAAAAATCTTTTCATGCAGTTCTACAGGGGCATTTTTCCTTATTGTATTTTCTGTATTATAAATGACACAGGTGCACACAAGCATGCCTCTTAAGCGAGTTACTAAAATGTATCAGTTGTATATGGAATGTTTTCTAAAATACTGTTTTTATTTGCATGATGAATCATTTATGATTATTGTGGTCACAACTCTTTCTTTTACCACCTACACACTTGGTTACACTGTAGAGATGAAAAGTATAACACCTGCTTTTCAAAAAGGTGACAATGACACCAAACAAAACAATCTGCTAAATTACATTAAAGATGGAGGTTTTAGAACAATTAAGCAACCCTGTGGCCTATCTGCTGCAGCTAAAATTATGGCAAATATGGCAGATAGGTCTGTGTATGTATTAAGTATTTAAATACACTGCTCCAAAAAATAAAGGGAACACTTAAACAACACAATGTATCTCCAAGTCAATCACACTTCTGTGAAATCAAACTGTCCACTTAGGTAGCAACACTGATTGACAATCAATTTCACATGCTGTTGTGCAAATGGAATAGACAACAGGTGGAAATTATAGGCAATAAGCAAGACATCCCCAATAAAGGAGTGGTTCTGCAGGTGGTGACCACAGACCACTTCTCCGTTCCTATGCTTTCTGGCTGATTTTTTGGTCACTTTTGAACGCTGGCAGTGCTTTCACTCTAGTGGTAGCATGAGACAGAGTTTACAACCCACACAAATGGCTCAGGTAGTGCAGCTCATCAAAGATGGCATATCAATGCGAGCTGTGGCAAGAGGGTTTGCCGTGTCTGTCAGTGTAGTGTCCAGAGCATGGAGGCGCTACCAGGAGACAGGCCAGTACATTAGGAGACGTGGAACAGGCCGTAGGAGGACAACAACCCAGCACCAGCACCGCTACCTCCGCCTTTGTGCAAGGAGGAACAGGAGGAGCACTGCCAGAGCCCTGCAAAATGACCTCCAGCGGGTCACAAATGTGCATGTGTCTGCTCACACGGTCAGAAATAGACTGCATGAGGGTGGTATGAGGGCCCGACATCCATGGGTGGGAGTTGTGCTTACAGCCCAACACCATGCAGGATGTTTGGCATTTGCGAGAGAACACCAAGGATTGGCAAATTTGCCACTGGCACCCTGTGCCCTTCACAGATGAAAGCAGGTTCACACTGAGCACATGTGACAGACATGACAGAGTCTGGAGACATCCTCCAGCATGACCGGTTTGGCAGTGGGTCAGTAATTGTGTGGGCATTTCTTTGGGGGGCCCCACAGCCCTCCATGTGCTCGCCAGAGGTAGCCTGACTGCTATTAGGTACCGACATGAGATCCTCGGACCCCTTGTGAGACCATATGGTGGTGCGGTTGGCCCTGGGTTCCTCCTAATGCAAGACAATGCTAGACCTCATGTGGCTGGAGTGTGTCAGCAGTTCCTGCAAGATGAAGGCATTGATGCAATGGACTGGCCTGCCGTTCTCCAGACCTGAATCCAATTGAGCACATCTGGGACATCATGTCTCGCTCCATCCACCAACGCCATGTTTCACCACTGACTGTCCAGGAGTTGGTGGATGCTTTAGTCCAGGTCTGGGAGGAGATACCTCAGGAGACCATCCGCCACCTCATCAGGGGCATGCCCAGCAATTGTAGGGAGGTCATACAGGCACGTGAAGGCCACACACACTACTAAGCCTCATTTTGACTTGTTTTAAGGACATTACATCAAAGTTGGGTCAGTCTGTAGTGTTTTTTTCCACTTTAATTTTGAGTGTGACTGAAAATCCAGACCTCCATGGGTTGATAAATTTGATTTCCATTAATAATTTTTGTGCGATTTTGTTGTCAGCACATTTAACTATGTAAAGAACGAAGTATTTAATAAGAATATTTAATTCATTCAGAACTAGGATCTTATTTTTGTGAGCAGTGTATTTAAAAGTATGCTTAATCCTATAATGGCAACCAGGCCTAACAAGTGTACACTGCATTGCTGAAAATTCTGCATATTCTTTTTAAAAAAACAGTATAATAGGTTATAGGAAAAAAAAAACCACTAACACTCACTACAAGTCATATATTTGGAGATCTAAAGCTGATCTGAGGTCTCTTGATATGAAGGTAGCCATACATAAAGAAACCCCCATATATTAATTCTCCCATTGGTATACCCCCATGACCACATGCAAATTGTGATATTTCTGCTGTCTAAGTCTTCATTTGTTGGAATCTGTTTTTACATATGTGACAATTCATCACCCCCTGACCCTGGGAAAGACACAAGCATAGTTCATGTGATGCACATGTTGTCACCTAGGCTGTCTTTTACATTAACATTTATTTATAAAGCGCCAACATATTCCGCAGCGCTATACAATAAGTGGGTTATATACATTGGACATATAAAGCAATCAATAACCGATACAAGAGGTGAAGAGGGCCCTGCCCAAAAGAGCTTACAATTTACTACTTTTATCAACCTTTATGCACATGTTAAACTCTGATTACATTTTATGCACAACAGTAAAGTCTAAGGGGCACATTTATTAAAGTACGACAGGTACGAAATACAAAGAAAATCGTATTTGGTCGTACTGTGCATACTTTCTGCGTCATTTTCGAACCTTTGCGACAAAATTTATGTGACAAAATCGTATTGTTGCGCAGACTACGAAAGTTTCGGATTCATTCAATCTTTCGTATCGTGACTTTCCTTGGGCCAGGTTGGAGCTGCAGAGTGCCATTGAGTCCTATGGGAGGCTTCCAAAATCATGCACAGAAGGATCAAAGTCGGAAAGGTTTTCCCGCTGTTTACGATTGTTCGATACAAAAATTTTGTGACTTTTGGATCACCAATACGATATTATCATGACTATTCCGATTTTTTCGTAGGCATTTTCGTGATATTTGCGATCATCAGAAATTATCGTATCTAATCCGGATTTTTCCCATTTCTAAATTTGAACTCGTACTTTCATGAATGTGCCCCTAAGTCTTACTATGAGGCTTTGACTATAGTGTAATTGACATTTTTTGTAGCGCAGGAAAATTGCAAGTAGAATTAAGTACTCCAGGGAAAGCATGGGAAAAATCGTAAGACCCTCTACATTACTTTATACTAGCCTGTCCACTGTACAAATATCACTGAAGGGGCTCCTGTCACCCCTATATTGTTTCTCCCATCAGAGGTGTGGGCTAACACAGCCCACACTCTGGTTGGGGGAAACAATAGTTTTTTCTTTAAAAAAAAAAAAACTCCCCCCATCAGTGCCGGGCTGCAGTGTTGGTTGGCGCACATGCACCTAATAAGTGATCTCCCCGCTCACTTACTATTCGCATGCACCTGTCACACACGCATAATGAGTGAGTTGCAGCACTCACTCATTATGTGCATGTGTGTGCCCACACATGGCTGCCAGCACCTGGGGCTCCCTCCCGATGCGTGTAGTCCAGCACTGGCAGGAGCAGTTTTTAAAAAAAACAAAACAAAAATACTATTGTTTCCTCTATCTGGAATGCGGTGCACCCTTTAACTGCCAACAACGTACGGCGTATGTCGTTGCAGTAAAAGGCTTTATCTGCCAACGACGTGCGCTGTACGTCGTTTGGCAGATAAAGATACTCTCTGCAGAAGCGGCATGTGCCTGTCATGTCAGCCCTGTGACGATCGCGTCGCAGGGCTGACATGACAGGCACATGCCGCTTCCCCCATGCAGCAAAAGCGATCGCATCACAGCGCCGGCCCACTGACTTCACGCGACATGGAGGACAGAATGCAGCACCAGCACCGGGCAAGCTTCAGGACAGGTAAGGGTGAATTTTTTTTTTGCATTTATACACATTTATACAAGCTTACACACACTTACATACAACTTACATACACATACAGCACACAATTTTGCAGGTTTTTTATTTTGCACACTTATATACACTCATATACACACTTACACACAACTTTAACACATGTACACATATGTATACACAAACTTTTTTTTTTACCACTTTGTTTTTAGTTTCTTTTCCTTAAAAACGGTTTATTATGACAGCGTGACTATTGGATTTTGAATTCATCAGAATGTGAATAAATATGTGAAAAATATATAGTTTTCTGGGGGTCTCTGTATAGTTAGGGGGGGTTACGGCACATAATACGCTGTCAGGGGGCTCTGTGCAAAAGCTGAGTTGGCAGGTGACAGGAAAGCTTGCGGCTTGGAGTAAAAAGAAATGTGTACCCATTATAGATTTGGGGGAAATGTGTACTTTCCAAAAATATATGGCTTTCCTGGGTGAGTGTACTTTTTTGTAGCATTATTCCACATAAAGGATGTAAATGTGTTGATTTTGCAGGAGCTGAAATGACAGATCATATGGGGGTATGTTCCCATTGGGGCCCCTACATACCACATATTTGGGTAAACCTATACATATTGGGTATCAAACTGTTCAGTGGACCCCTGGCGTTCAATTTTAAGTTGTTTTATCTTGGTACCTAATGCTATGTGGGAGATAAGATGCGGCCGAAGTGGAAGCTTTGAGGGGATTTTTGGAGATGTCATCAAAATTGCCAACTTTAGAAAAGCTGTGTGGCTTGGTACTTTTGAGTAGAAAGACATGGGTTCCCATTTTAGATTCGGGGGAATGTGTACTTTCCAAAAAAATATGACTTTCTGGGGTGAGTTTACTTTTTACTAGCTTTATCCCACATATAATGATGTAAATGTGTTGATTTTGCTGGAGCTGAAATGACAGAAATGATAGATCATATGGGGGTATGTTCACTTTGGGGCCCCTACATGCCACATACTTTGGTAAACCTATACATATTTGGCATCAAATTTTTCAGTAGACCCCTGGGGTTCATATTTATGGTGTTTTATTTGGTTACTTTATGACCTGTAGGAGATAAGATACTATAGACTGGAAGCTTTGAAGTGATTTTTTTTAAAAATTCACAAATTTGATAAATCATTGCAACTTGATAGTTTGGAGCAGACAGACAATTGTGCCTACTCTGGATTCCCCAGAATCTGTTCTTTCCAGAAATGTGTAATTTTCTGGGATAAACCTTCCGTTAGTGGAATTTTTGGCAGCTTAGTATGCAGCTTTCTGAAGCAGTGCTTTGGAAATTTGGTAGTGTACAGCTGGGAGTTCTTGACCTATATAAGTGAGAAATCTTGATAAAACTATATATATTTGGTATTGGCACATTCAGGAGACATGGGACTTTCCAAATCAGTTGTAATTTTGTGCATAAAATAATTTTTTGTTTTTTGGTATGTGTGTTTATAGTATGGAAAATATGATTTTTTTTTAAATTTTTAGACATTTAGAAGCCTATATCTTGTTAAAGAATTGGAATTACACCAAAACTCTACCATATTTTGAAAGCTTAGGTTGTCCTGAAAAAACGATATATCGTTTTCCTGGGTAAACTAAAAGTGCCCCTGAGGAAAGGCTCCTAAAGTGAAATAGTGCAAAACGTTCAAAAACTGTCGGGTAATAGAAGTTCCACTTTGACCAAAATGGCTGGCAATGAAAGGGTTAATAGGGTTTTATGACTGTATAGGAAACCCTCAAAGCTCCAACTCATACAAATTTCAGCTCCTGAAATCCTAGAACAGATGTTTGGAAAATAACCAGTGGTACATAAAGTAAATATATGATTTCAATTAAAATGGGCCCCATGCAAACTCAACACTCTTATATCTTAAATCATAATTTACTTAGGAGACACAGGAAATTGTACACTACGTACCATTTTCTATACAATTATTAACACAAAAACAAACTGTAAACTTGTTAACTCAACAAACAAGGGTAAGAGAATGAAGCAGGAACATTTATAACATTTTTGATTACAGATACTTAGGGGCACATTTACTAAAAAAAAAAAAAAAAAAGGTTAAAATCTGAGGTATTTTCACAAAAAATGAAAACTTGTCATGACATTGCCAAATTACTATCAGGAAAGTAGGACATGTTATGGTGAATTAACTTTGCACTGGTGAACATTCACATTCTTTCTCCAATGCAAAACTGTAAATATTTGCTAATTTACTAACAGTGCAGAATTCCTTATAAAAACAGGGCAGTTACTTTAGCATCTTATTATCTACAACACCTCTTTCATGCTAATATCCATATATTTCATCATTTCCATCATTTCTTTATGGCATAACATTTCTAGAGAATTTTCCCCACTACAATGGATATTAGGAAAATATACTGGTCAATTTAACTCAAGACAAAATTCACCACATCACTTACAACAGCATACTTTTGGTTTTTAGTAAATGAGATGTGTTTGTATATTGAGTTGTGTATATACAATTTATTAAGGCAGGTGAACTTTGGCAAAGTCAGATACGGAGAAAAATCAGACTTTAGTAAATGTGTCCCTTAGTGCTGAACAGGCATAATTGCTAACTAAAACATTAGGTTTTAAATTATTAAAGTAAACTGATGTATCAATTGATGCGGCAAAAGCATTGCAAGCACGTACAAAACCAATTCTGCTGATATAAATCACCAAAATAATCTTACCTTCACTAAATGCATATCAACACCATACATTTCTAACCATTTGGCTTTGTTTAGATAACAGAGTTCAGCCTGTGCTGGAGTTTTACCCCTTGAAAAAAAATGGAAAGCACAATATAGGAGTATTACTTTCACATGTCATTATAAAAAAAGTCCAAACATTAAACACCTACCTCTACTAATAAGGTAATTAACGGACAATACTGACTACTATCAGTAGGACTTAAGCATACCACCCTAAATTACATTTAGTTAAGTGTGCCAATTTAATAAAGTTTTTTGCACATATGTACAAAGTTTAATAATAATACAACAGTGCAAAATATCAAAATATTTGAAACCTATATTGCACAGGTTTTAGATACAAAAAAAAAAGTGTATGCAAAGATAATTATGAACTTTTTTCCACCCCTTTAATCCATAACTGAGAGCAAAATTACATGCGTGGGATCTATAATCCAAAACCCGATTACCC
Organism: Xenopus tropicalis; assembly: GCF_000004195.4. Lineage (NCBI taxonomy): Eukaryota > Metazoa > Chordata > Amphibia > Anura > Pipidae > Xenopus > Xenopus tropicalis. The sequence continues at coordinate 75,731,721 of NC_030682.2, read as the reverse complement.
AGAAAAGTCTGAAATTGATTATTTTTTTACATATTTCCATACCTCCCAACATTTTGAAAACTGAAAGAGGTACAAAAATGAATGCAATTTTTTGACCACGCCCATTTTTTTGCACTCACACCCCTAAATACCACTCCCATTTGACTAAATTTGGCAGGTTATTTAAAGTTTGAACACATTTCTGGGGGTTTTGGGGTCCTGTTTTATGTGTTATTACAGTTTTACTGAAAAAGGTGAAGTTGTCCTTTAAGCTGCAAGTCTCAGTTTCCTTAAGAGACCTGTTTAGCTTATTAGTTACAATTGTATCTCAGTGCAGGTGTGGCTTTAATATTAAGACATACCCTTAAATCCATATGCCTCCCCTGTGGATAGCACAGCAACCTGCTCTAGCACATAATTACATAGCCTAGGGATCATATAATGACTCTTTCTAAATGCTAACAAACTCCTTTAACAAACCCCTGCCAGGTTCACCTCCCAGAGGCAGGCAGAGTATGGCACACATGCAGCCTAGGGCCAGCAGAGTATGACACACCCAGGCAACATAGGGTAAGCAGATTATGGCACACATAGGCAGCATAAGGTAGGCAGTACATACAGTGACACAATGCTAACACTGCTGCTACAGTCTGTGATGTGAACAGGTGAACTAAGCCCAAGTTGTGAACAATCCAGGTGGTGAATAAAGCAGGGACTAAAATGTGTGAACAATACACAGTCTTAAATTTGTGAACAATACAGGGGTTTACAGCCAGGATCTGAGGTGTGAACAATGCAGGGGTCAGTTAATAAGGGTTGCCTACCCCAGAACTCCATGACATCACATGGGTGGGGTGCTCCATCAGGGAGACAGGGCTATGACACGCCGATTGGCGACTGGCCAATCGCCACGTCAATCTCGGAGAATCCTGCCCTGTTTTCCAAATTGGGAAAACTGGGCAAGTAGTTTTGTTCCGGACAGCCCTACTAAATAACGGGCTGTCCGGGTCAAAACTGGACAGGTGGCAACCCTACAGTTAATCTCAGTACTGATACCAGCCAGATAGGTGGGGGCAGCAAGCCAGGTTCTCACTTTATGGGGTCATCAGCTATTTCCAGGTTAGTAAGATGTAGTTCTAGAATTTTTAGTAAATTTTATAGTTTTGAAATAAAATGGTACAAACAAATGTTTTTATTTGTCCATAATGATAATTTCCTTGACATTTCCTTGGCCTTTTAAATAATCAGCAACATGAGTATAATTAATAAGCTTTCACTGATAAAATGCAATTCAAAATGTAGGGCAGGCACAGATAAAATAGCTTAAATTATATCCTTATAAAAATCTTCTCTGTCTTAAGAGTATTAAACATGGAATGTATGCTCTGCTTTATTAAAAACAAAAACCCTACGGATGATGTTGGCAGAAATAAATGGGCCTGAATGATAGCCAAAGTTTACCACATACCTGCAGTCTGTCCATTTATGAAAGATATCCAGTTCCATTGCCTCGGTTTGATTTTGAATGAATCTGAATTCTGACACCAGCTCTGGGGTATGTTCTGGATGCTCACACTCGCCAAGCTCCGCTGCAAAAACACAAAGATGCTTGGTATGCAGGTGATTTTAATTGCATATAACATTACCAGTAATATAGTTATTACTTGATTCAAAAAATAGTCTGATACTTTAAAGTACTAAATTTATATATATATATATATATATATATATATATATATATATATATATATATATATATATATATATATATATATAAATGTAGACACTCTTAGGGGCTGATTTACTAACCCACGAATCCGACCCGAATTGGAAAAGTTCCGACTTGAAAACGAACATTTTGCGACTTTTTCGTATGTTTTGCGATTTTTTCGGATTCTTTACGAATTTTTCGTTACCAATACGATTTTTGCGTAAAAACGAGAGTTTTTCGTATCCATTACGAAAGTTGCGTAAAAAGTTGCGCATTTTTCGTAGCGTTAAAACTTATGCGAAAAATGCGCAACTTTTCGCGTAAGTTTTAACGCTACGAAAAATGCGCAACTTTTTACGCAACTTTCGTAATGGATACGAAAACTCGCGTTTTTACGCAAAAATCGTATTGGTAACGAAAAATTCGTAAAGAATCCGAAAAAATCGCAAAACATACGAAAAAAATCGCAAAATACCGATCATTACGAAAAAAACGCAATCGGACTCCATTCGACCCGTTCGTGGGTAAGTAAATCAGCCCCTTATAGTACACTTATTGGACTTTAACACAGCACTGGGATATTCATGTTCAATGTACATAAACAGCACCATAGAAGACTAAACCCCATTATTCTGGTAATGAATCATTTTGTGGCACAAAAGAGAGAACATCTCATTTGTTCACTGCACAAAAACCATGTCCACAGAGACATGAAAGAAGCAGCCAATGCTACCAACTGCAACATTTGTATCTTACACCTTAGGACAAGGAAAGTCAAAATCTATTAAGCACACAATTAAATAGTACAGGTATCGGACCCCTTATCCGGAAACCCGTTATCCAGAAAGCTCCGAATTACGGAAAGCCTGTCTCCCATAGACTCCATTTTAATCAAATCATTCAGAATTTTAAAAAGAATTTCCTTTTTCTCTGTAGTGAGAAAACAGTACCTTGTAATTGATCCCAATTAAGATATAATTAATCCTTATTGGATGCAAAACAATCCTGTTGGGTTTAATTAATGTTTTATTGATTTTTTAGTAGACTTAAGGTATGAAGATCCAAATTACGTAAAAACCCCTTATCCGGAATACCCTTGGTCCCGAGCATTCTGGATAATAGGTCCTATACCTGTACTACTATTGCTGTGTAAAAATGCTATATTCCTGCCTAATGAAAGATTTACAGAGATACACTAACTACAAACTACATACTTGTTTTAGTGAACAGCGCCGCCAATGGATGCCCACTCCCTTTCCTACTGCGCATGCTCACAACTCCGGCTCACACACAAGCCCCCCCGCTACGCTCACCGCACCAAACCACCCCCCCCGTGTGATCCCCGCTCCGCACTCACCGCACAACTTCGCCCACAAGTGACAGCCTTCCCCCTTTGGTTTTGCTCACAACTCCGGCACCCCCCGTGCGATCCCCGCTCCCCTCTGCACTCACCGCACAACTTCGCCCACAGCACCCCCCCCTTTGGTTTTGCTAACAACTCTGGCTCACAACTCCGACACAGCCCCTCCCCCCCTGCGATCCCCGCTCCCCTCTGCACTCACCGCAGAACTGCGCCCACAAGTGACAGCGCCCTCCCCCCCGCTCACGCCTGCTGTTTCCTATACTGCATCGCCATGGCAACCGGACGCTAGGGGGAGCGCTCCTCATGTGTGTGCATGTGCTAACTGAAGATCTGGTCACAAGGTCTGTGCAGGAGCGTTGCATTATGGGAACCTTCTATACATCTTCTATACACAGCTCAGCGTTTTTTCTTCCTGTTTGGCTTCTGATCTTCTGAACAGGTGAAATATGGGGATACTTAAGGGCACTATTGAGACAACTGAAGGTATGCCTGCATTTTGAGATTAACTCTTTACTAGCCTTTCCTTCTCCTTTAAAGACCATTCCAGATTATTAGCATCAGAAATCAGAGGTTCTATAACAAAGGTTCTATAAAACAAACACAGGTTCTATAAAACAAATTTTCAGCTAATTATATGAGCTTTTAACCACTTTGAATAACAAATTGATTTTTGGATAAAAGCCTCAGCTATTTTACTGTTTTTAAAAGAACTATTTATTTTGCTTTATGTTGATGCAAGAATGCTCATTTTCAAAATGTTCTACAGGACAGTCAGAAAGATTAATACAATATTTAAGAAAATATACACTGCTATTGAAACCACTAACGTGGACATAACATACTCTGTCAAGTATGATTCAACTATAACACTTTTGGTTCTGGGTCAGGATTAAGCCAAGATGTATTTTGTATGTTCTATCTCTTGCCAGCATACTTTTGATTTTTAGTAAATGAGATGTGTTTGTATATTGAGTTGTGTATATACACCTTATAAATTCAGGTGAACTTTGGCAAAGTTAGAAAAAGAGAAAATTCACACTTTAGTAAATATGCCCCTTAGTGCTGAAAAGGCATAACATAACAGCAAACACACAAATGTCAGAAGATTAATAAAAAAAAATAGGAGAGTTATACGTTGTTGCACTATGATTCAGCCAGTTATGGTAAGTACAAACAAGTAGTCCTTGCCCTGCCTCATTGCAGAAAAAACCCTAATTATTTATAAATTCTAAACTTAGTCAACAACAAAAATAAAAGGCAAACAAGCAAATTCACTTAAAACTAACACAGAGCATTGTATATTAAAGCAAAAAGCACAGCAGATATTAAAAGGAACAGAAAGAAATACTATCTAGAATGGAAAACAAAAATGACATCTCACAAAGGAATCCAAACAGTAAACAAATTACTAATTAGCCATAACCTAAACACCATTAAAGCTTGATACCTGCAGTAGTTGCTGCCAGCCCACATTGGCACCTAACAGAGAAGTGACATATAAAATAATAACTCAACTTGAGTTGAGTAATGATTTGCAAAATTAAAGCTATTTCTACAACCCCCCAAAAGCATTTTATTCCCTAAAAATAATAATAAAATACAGTGAACAAGAAGGCGTCAAACAATAAAATGACAGTTGTATCTCATATTTATTAAATACAGTGTATATATACATTGCAGGTTTTCTATTACCTGTCTTTTTACTTTCAGACAAATAATTAGTCATTTATGTTGCCAAGCAACAGGCTGATCATTCAATAAAATTTCAAAAAGTAAGGTAAAGACGAAAAAATGCATTTGTGGCTTGAACTGCCATTACACGAAATATCACCATTAAATCACCAACGGTATACATAACTTTATCCATCTCCAAATCTCCTTCTGCTTAACTGGTTTCTATATTAATCTTAGCCATCCTTTCCAAAAAAAAACAGTTAAAGAAAAAATGTTGGGTATGCTTCACTACCACTACAAAAACAAAGGGAGTCAATGTTAGTGGGGGCCGTATCTTTATTATCAATTTCAGCACCCAACACATAGTGGTACCGCCTATACAGGTCAAATAAAGGATTTGCCATTTCTCTAGACCACTACTGTCCAACTTCTGTAGTACCGAGGGCTGGGATTTTTTGGCCTACATGGTGGAGGGCCGATAATGAAAGCTGGTTTTGACCATTCCCCCTTTTAAACCACACCCACTTCAAGCTACACAAGATATCACAAGATCTTTTAAAACCATACCCACATTAATGGTGGTAGCGCAGCAAAACCCAAATGGTTGGTGCTCACTGCAGGAATATCAAGTTTATGTCATAAGAAGGCATACCCTAAAATCCATATGCCTCCCCTGTGGATAGCACAGCAAGCCCCAGCACATAATTACACACTTTAGGGGCCATATAATGACGATTTCAAAATGCTAATAAACTCCCAGAACAAACCCCAGCTAGGTTCACCTCCCACAGGCAGCATAAGGCAGGCAGAGCATGAAACGGGCAGGTACAGTATGGCATACCTCCCAACATTTGAAAAGTAGAAGGAGGGACAAGAATATCTGCTGCGCATAGCGCACCAGAAGACAGACACGGTGGCCCCAATCATTTTATGACTTATTGTGGCCCTAAGGATTTCATTACGCACTGTGGCACCTGTATATCATGACAGACTCAGCAACTCTAATACCCATTTCTAAACATTTCAAAACTCAGAAAATCACCAGAGCTGTATGAAGCCCCATCAGTACAAAGGACACACAGACATTGGTAGCCAGTGCCCCCTAAAACACTGGTATATCCAGGGCCCCCCTAAAACATTGGTAGCCAGGTGTTACGTTTTGCATTGGTGCCAGGGCAGGGACCCCCTAAAACATTAATTTAACCAATTAGAACATATACCACCTTAGAGGTATTTAAACACATTCAGAGTGCAATAAATCTTATAATGAAGTGCAATAGATCTCGTAATGGATACTTAACATGTATAGTAATGCCAAAAAAAAGGCATTTCAAATTAAATATCAATATTAACGTACATTATGCCATTCTAAGTACAAGCCACAATAATAGTGGCATTTACAATTTAATATTACACATTAAAGATATCGAAATACCTCCAAACTACATAGACATTAACATAAATCAGGTATGGAATTACCAATAGTTTTAAAGCTCATATTTTGTTGAAACTATTTATTACATGCCTACAGTTACCATAGCAACACAAAATCTCCTCCATTTATATTAACAGGCAGTTCATTTGCACAATAAAATACAGTATGACCCACACAATTATGTACAAATGATGGGCTTTTAAAAAAAATGTGTTATAATGACAAGAGGAGCTTTTGTTCTTTCCTTATTCTAATGGCCTTAAACTTTATGATCAGCAAAGCACACTGAACTGTGTACTCTGAACTGTGCACTTTAATACAAAATGCTGGGGACAAATGGCTCATACAAAAATATTATGATCTATTCATGATTAGAAAGCAACATTCAGAAGTGATTCACTAGCTATCAGTGGCCTCCGTATTCCATTTCTCAGCATGCTTGCTAACATTAAGGGCTCTGGCACACGGGGGAGATTAGTCGCCCGCGATAAAACTCCCTGTTCGCGGGCGACTAATCTCCCCGAGTTGCCTACCCCTGCCATCCCACCGGCGAACATGTAAGTCGCCGGCAGGATGGCAGACGCGGTGGGGCGATTTCCGGAAATCGCCGAAAAAGACTCGCGAGTTTTTTTTCGGCGATTTGCGCGAAATCGCGCCGCCGCGTCTGCCATCCCGCCGGCGACTTACATGTTTTTTTTTTAGTTAATCGCGGGCGACTAATCTCCCCCGTGTGCCAGAGCCCTAAAGGGGAACTATCATGAATGGGATCAATACTGACAAGCAGCTTGTGTTCTGAGCAGACAGGAGTGTGAGTGGTCCAACCATTTTTGACTGACATCTAAAGTTCAACCCCTACCTGCCCAACTTTCCTATCTGATAGAAAAACTGGAAAAGACTTTAAAGAAGGTCTAAAAATTAAATTTAATTCACCCTTACATTGTCTAACTCATCTGAGTCACTAACAAACACCTATAACTTTAGCTAAAAAGTGAACAGGGAAAGGTTACACGTTTATTGGCACACCACTAGGCTTATAGTTAAAATATCTTTATTAAAGTTAATGTTAAAATCACAAAATCATAAAAAGATAGAAAAAGATAAGAAGCGGAGAAGATAAAAATTCTTACGCAGTCTCTGTACCAGAGTGTCAGTTCGTTCAGTACTGAACGAGTGAGAGGTTTAGGATAGCTGCTATAATTGCTACATTAGGTAAGGAGGCTAAAGAATGTGGCAATATATGTTGCCAAAACCTAAGGTTACTAATGTATCAGAAAACCACTAGAAAGCAAGGATCCCAAGAGACTCTTTAAAATCGGCACAATTATATCACTCAGATACAATTGTAGCAAACGGCCCAGAGGCAAACTTCAGGAGACGGCTTACGTGATCACTAAAGGTATATCAACTGGCTGACAGTCTTGAAGGGATTCTAACGATATGAAAGGCAAGTCTCATAGTAATCGTTGCTAAGGCTATATCACATAGTTTGTGACTAAATAAAATGCTTTTTTACTATGAGAATGCACATGTGGTTTTCTTATTGTGAGGCAAAGGCAGCTATGTCTTAAATTAAAGCTAACTGTAATACTTCAATTCATCGGCGCTTTTACTACAAGTAAGCAGATTCGGCGAAGGTGCAGCAGAGTAGGTACAAGGTAAGTAACGAGCTAATTATGTGAATACAGATTCCTGGAGTGCTTAATTCCTACATCGCTTAGCGCACGGGTCGATGTTTGTTAGATAATTCCCTCCCCAGGTCAAAACACCGCAATCAGATATCAAGGTCCAAAAGCAGATTATAAGATGTAACGGCGCGTATAACAAGATGAACTGATCAAAAAGGCCTGGGCTTTTTCACTTTTTTTGCCCCGTTGATTTTATGGTTTTAAGCTGATATTTATATACATAAACTTCGCGATAGAATTTTCACTCGCTTATTCAACAAGGTAACCCCGGGACTCGCTATTCATTCATTCCCTTTTCCCAGCAACTATTATCAAGTTGTTAGGAGATCGCCGTTCTTGTCACAAACTTATAGCTACCTACTTTCATTGCCGCAACATGACTAAGGACCTACATGAGCCAAATTCAATGTCTAAGACGAGCCCTGATTATAAGATTTGTCGGTCCGTTACCATGGGACTATTATAGCGCTACAACGATTCTGTTCGTAATAAGCACGCAATTAGCTATTGGACTTCCGCCACCTATTCCGTAAGTTTACTCCAAAATCAACAGTTCGTCGACTCGATTTGCCCCACTGTTATTACACCATTCCTTTCTAGAGTCACAAGCCTTAGTTTGTATCTGCACATGCCTACTACCAACATACGGGATTACCTCAGCACGGCCAAAACCATACTTAATTAGACTCAAATCTAAAGTATATCCTCCACTATTCAGCTATCATCAACACAAATCAACCGGTAACTAAATCATTACCTCGCTGTGCCTACTACCATTTGCAGGTTACCTCGGCACAGCTACATACACAAGGTACAAGAGAGTGTGAACGCCGACGCGCGTTTCGCTTGGAGCTTTTTCAAGGCGAAATGAGTTTTTTGGCGTTTCCATACGTCATTTTTTAAAAAATTCACCACAGATCGTAATGGGGAATGAAATCCCTAAGGGAGCTTTCTTTTAATATGTGAAGATCGACTTTGTAATTAAATAGCAAGCAGGTAGTCAATTTCCTATGATTTTCAAGGGGATTTTTATATCATGCCTTATTATTACTACTAAATCTCTTGCTCTTAATTTATATATATATTTTTTTCACTCTTAGATTAATGTTTAAAACAAGGATTATAGGCATTTTTGGGTCACAGTAACCCTGTGGTATAACTCCAGATAGGGGCCAATACCCCACTGTAGAACTCCCAAATCGATGATTGGCCGTGAAGCTTTTAAATCGACGTATGAACATTCTAGGGGCTGACGTACACAATGTGACCTACGTAACAAATTGTAGGAATAGCATGATTGGTCAGGAATCATTTAAAAAATGACGTATGGAAACGCCAAAAAACTCATTTCGCCTTGAAAAAGCTCCAAGCGAAACGCGCGTCGGCGTTCACACTCTCTTGTACCTTGTGTATGTAGCTGTGCCGAGGTAACCTGCAAATGGTAGTAGGCACAGCGAGGTAATGATTTAGTTACCGGTTGATTTGTGTTGATAGCTGAATAGTGGAGGATATACTTTAGATTTGAGTCTAATTAAGTATGGTTTTGGCCGTGCCGAGGTAATCCCGTATGTTGGTAGTAGGCATGTGCAGATACAAACTAAGGCTTGTGACTCTAGAAAGGAATGGTGTAATAACAGTGGGGCAAATCGAGTCGACGAACTGTTGATTTTGGAGTAAACTTACGGAATAGGTGGTGGAAGTCCAATAGCTAATTGCATGCTTATTACGAACAGAATCGTTGTAGCGCTATAATAGTCCCATGGTAACGGACCGACAAATCTTATAATCAGGGCTCGTCTTAGAAATTGAATTTGGCTCATGTAGGTCCTTAGTCATGTTGCGGCAATGAAAGTAGGTAGCTATAAGTTTGTGACAAGAACGGCGATCTCCTAACAACTTGATAATAGTTGCTGGGAAAAGGGAATGAATGAATAGCAAGTCCCGGGGTTACCTTGTTGAATAAGCGAGTGAAAATTCTATCGCGAAGTTTATGTATATAAATATCAGCTTAAAACCATAATATCAACGGGGCAAAAAAAGTGAAAAAGCCCAGGCCTTTTTGATCAGTTCATCTTGTTATACGCGCCGTTACATCTTATAATCTGCTTTTGGACCTTGATATCTGATTGCGGTGTTTTGACCTGGGGAGGGAATTATCTAACAAACATCGACCCGTGCACTAAGCGATGTAGGAATTAAGCACTCCAGGAATCTGTATTCACATAATTAGCTCGTTACTTACCTTGTACCTACTCTGCTGCACCTTCGCCGAATCTGCTTACTTGTAGTAAAAGCGCCGCTGAATTGAAGTATTACAGTTAGCTTTAATTTACGACATAGCTGCCTTTGCCTCACAATAAGAAAACCACATTCTCATAGTAAAAAAGCATTTTATTTAGTCACAAACTATGTGATATAGCCTTAGCAACGATTACTATGAGACTTGCCTTTCATATCGTTAGAATCCCTTCAAGACTGTCAGCCAGTTGATATACCTTTAGTGATCACGTAAGCCGTCTCCTGAAGTTTGCCTCTGGGCCGTTTGCTACAATTGTATCTGAGTGATATAATTGTGCCGATTTTAAAGAGTCTCTTGGGATCCTTGCTTTCTAGTGGTTTTCTGATACATTAGTAACCTTAGGTTTTGGCAACATATATTGCCACATTACATAGTTACATAGTTACATAGGGTTGAAAAAAGACCTGTGTCCATCAAGTTCAACCCATCCAAGTAAACCCAGCACACCTAACCCACACCTACCAATCTATACACTCACATACATAAACTATAAATACAACCACTAGTACTAACTGTAGATATTAGTATCACAATAGCCTTGGATATTCTGATTGATCAAGAACTCATCCAGGCCCCTCTTAAAGGCATTAACAGAATCTGCCATTACCACATCACTAGGAAGGGCATTCCATAACCTCACTGCCCTCACCGTGAAAAACCACCTACGCTGCTTCAAATGGAAACTCCTTTCCTCTAATCTAAAGGGGTGACCTCTGGTGCGTTGATTGTTTTTATGGGAAAATCCCCCAACTGCCTATAATCCCCTCTAATGTACTTGTACAGAGTAATCATGTCCCCTCGCAAGCGCCTCTTTTCCAGAGAAAACAACCCCAACCTCGACAGTCTAACCTCATAGTTTAAATCTTCCATCCCCTTAACCAGTTTAGTTGCACGTCTCTGCACTCTCTCCAGCTCATTAATATCCTTCTTAAGGACTGGAGCCCAAAACTGCACTGCATACTCAAGGTGAGGCCTTACCAGGGACCTATAAAGGGGCAAAATTATGTTCTCATCCCTTGAGTCAATGCCCTTTTTTATACAAGACAGCACTTTATTTGCTTTAGTAGCCACAGAATGACACTGCCTGGAATTAGACAACTTGTTGTCAACAAAAACCCCTAGATCCTTCTCCATTAAGGATACCCCCAACACACTACCATTCAGTAGATAGTTTGCGTTTATATTATTTCTACCAAAGTGCATAACTTTGCACTTATCAACATTGAACCTCATTTTCCAGTTTGCTGCCCAGTTATCTAATTTTGTCAAATCGCTCTGCAAAGCGGCAGCATCCTGCATGGAACTTATAGTTTTGCACAATTTAGTGTCATCAGCAAAAATAGAAACAATACTGTCTATGCCCACCTCCAGGTCATTAATAAACAAGTTAAACAGCAAAGGCCCAAGGACTGACCCCTGCGGTACTCCACTAACCACACTGGTCCAATTAGAAAATGTTCCATTTACAACCACTCTTTGTACTCTATCCTTCAGCCAGTTCATTCTTTAGCCTCCTTACCTAATGTAGCAATTATAGCAGCTATCCTAAACCTCTCACTCGTTCAGTACTGAACGAACTGACACTCTGGTACAGAGACTGCGTAAGAATTTTTATCTTCTCCGCTTCTTATCTTTTTCTATCTTTTTATGATTTTGTGATTTTAACATTAACTTTAATAAAGATATTTTAACTATAAGCCTAGTGGTGTGCCAATAAAAGTGTAACCTTTCCCTGTTCATTTTTTGCAAATTCATTTATACACATTGTGCACCCGCTTTTTTCTTGTGCGAGGTTCCTTTTGTTATAGCAATACGTATTTAGCTAAAAAGTATCAGCAATTTAAAAACAGACATGCCAAGTGAGCTGGCAGATGATTTGGGAGTTGTAGTTAAACAATGAATTTAGGGCATTCACTTGCATATTTCCATAAAACTACAATTTGCATTTTCTATACATTTTAAATAAATGTTGTAGAAACAGTAACTTGTGCTACTATTTGAGCAATAACATTGTAGTCACTCTTTATATGTATGCAAGCTATACACTCTTTTGTTACACCTGTATCTGGCTATTGAAGTAAGATTTGTATCTGCATGTGTAAATTGCTGCAGGGTGGTGGGCAGCACAAAACCCAAATGAAAAAGTGCATGAAATGCTGTGTATATGAGGATATAAACAATAAGCTACTTTACTGTTATATGTAAAAATGCAGCTTCATCAGCATCCAGCCCGGCTCCATTGCTTTACTTTCCCTTTGCACATGTTTCCTGTTGAGGGGTGTGGCCCCATGACATGCCACAGCATATCAGCTTTTACTCTGTCACTCATACATTTCTGCGTTAGTGACACAAACCAGGGAGACAGAGATTCTGGAGGGTGGGGATGGGAGACTGCTTTAAAGGAGAAGGAAAGGCTAGTAAAGAGTTAATCTCAAGCTGCAGGCATACCTTCAGTTCTCTCAATAGTGCCCTTAAGTCTCCCCATATTTCACCTGTTCAGAAGATCAGAAGCCAAACAGGAAGAAAAAATGCTGAGCTGTGTAAAGAAAGTTCCCATAATGCCTCACTCCTCCACAGACACCCAGACCAAGTGAATTTGCTCAGTTAGAAAGACTATGGGGCTGATTTACTAATCCACGAATTTGAATGGGAAAAATTCGGATTGGAAACGAACATTTTGCGTCTTTTTCTTATTTTTTGCGTTTTTTTCGTCGCCGTTACGCCTTTATCATAAATTGTCGCAACTTTTTCATAGTCGTTATGACTTGCGCGAAAAGTCGCGACTTTTTCGTAGCCATTACGATTTGCTCGTATATTGTCGCGACTTTTTCATATTTAGCGCTCGTAAACGGCGGGCAAAACTTTCAGACTTTGCATGATTTTGGAAGCCTCCCATAGGACTTAATGGCACTCTGCAGCTCCAACCTGGCCCAAGAAAAGTCCCGATACTGAAGCTTGAATGAATCCGAAACTTTCGCACTCGGCGCGAAGGCTACGAAAAAGTTGCGACAATTCGCGCAAGTCGTAACGCTACGAAAAAGTCGCGACAATTTGCGAAACAGTCGTAATGGCTACGAAAAAGTTGTGACAATTTATGAAAAAAATCGCAAAATACCGATCATTACGAAAAAAAATGCATTTAGACGCCTTCGGACCTTTCGTGGATTAGTAAATCAGCCCCTATGAGTCAGCTTCCTGCTGATTGGCTCAGATCCCCATTCCTAAGGAGGGGAGTGAGTTCTTAGCATTTTTGAGGGAGGGGGGAGCAGGAAAGAGCAGAGAACAGAAAGCTGCGTGTCTCTTGCACAGGAATTACTGATGCAAATAATCTTTTTTCAGAGAAGTCAGTGCAGCGTTTCTGTGAGTGCTTATGGCTGTATTTAAATAGACCTTTCTGATATAGCTTACTTAGTTTTTACTTTTCTTTTTCCTTTGATAAATTGTCAAAATGTTTGTCTAGATTTTATATTTTCAAAATTATAGAAACATTTTTAAAAGGGTAGTTCACCTTCAAAATAACTTTTAGTCTCACTCACAGAATTATCAATTTTTATTTGGTCTTTATTAAAAAAAAAAAACAACAAACAAAACTATTACTCTGTGAGGCTACTTATCTTTCTATTCTATTAAATGTCTCACTCAAACCACTGCTCAGTTACCAGGGTAATTTTGACCCTAAAACCACATACATTGGATATAAAGTATATAAGTCTACACACCCGTGGTAACTGTGAGGAAAGACCAACTAGAGCAGCTGAACTTTATTTGGGGTTAATCAGAGGCACTTTAAATGATGGCAGGTGTATGCTGACTCCTATTTAACATGATTTTACATGTGATTGCATAATTCTGAACATAGCTACATCCCCAGTTAGAAGAGGGTGTGCACACTTATGCAACCACATTATTTTAGTTTTTTTGGTTTTCTTCCCTCCACCTAAAAGATTTCAGGGTTTTTTTCAACTGACACTTTATAGGTAACATTAAAAGGTTGGAAAAGTTCTAAAATGATTTATCTTTGTCTCATTTTTGTACAGCACAGGAACCTGACATTTTATCAGCGGTGTGTAGACTTTTTATATCCACTGTAGCACAGTTACAACTTGTGACATTTCAGGCAGTTTGACTTAAAAAAAACCCCCAAAAACATACAAATAATGTGCATCTAACAAACATGATACAGTCTTCTTGACTAACAATTATTAACCCTACTATCTATCTCCCAAACAGAGATATTGAAACAAAAAACCAACCTTGTTGTATTCCAGAGTCTCTGGCTCAGCTCATACAGCTCTCCTATGTCTTTTTCACTAATGCCCCATGGAGTGTAATTTCAGCAAGCTGAAAAACAATTGCCAACAATACACTCCATACACTCAAAAATGCCCCTACCTGTGCCTGCACCCGAATTAAATGAATATGCTCGGGTGCAGGCACATGTGGCCGATATCTGCCAAAAAACGCAGCAAGCAGGCTAGCACCATTTTGTGGACACTTATCAAAGCAGGCATTGCATCCTGCCAAAATCTTGTTTCTGTGCCATTATGGGTGGACCTAATGCCCATGTCCATGCACTGGTTACAAAACTACATGGTGCGGAGGGAGGGGGAATGTGAGGAGAACAGCAATATCTAAAAACTTCTGAATTGAAAGTGAAAGTAACTCTCTACCTAAGGCATAGAGGCAGGGCAGGCAATATATGATTGACAGCTGGGATTTTTAAATGCTTTTATAATGGGTATGGATGTGGTAATAAATTGATTTTGGGTTTCTTGTTTAATTTGAAAAGGCCTTTTATTATACAGCTTTTATATGTCTGGGTGACAGGGCCACTTTAAAGCTGTTCCCCGAGCAGAGGCAGGGAACGAGTGACTCCTGGGGCGCAATTGACCAGGGGCCCCATAGAAAATGACAGGCACGTAGTTACTACGTGCCTGGTCTTTTGCCTCCCCTCCCCCAGTGTCACACACTCGCCAAGCTGACCATGCGCCCTAGGCAACCCGGTTGGCCACCACGCCACCTGCCCCCCCTCCCCCAGTGCTTTGGCGCGCATGCGCAGTTGCGAGGGGGGGCTGCACGATGTGATAGGTCATTGCCCCCGCCACTAATGACAAGCGGCGGAGGCAATGGCAAAGAAGGAGGAAAAAACCCGGTGGGGCCCCGGCAGCCCAGACCCAACTATTGCTGGCGCTCCCCAGCCAACTGTTTTCCTCCCCTGACGCGCTAAACTAATGCGCTCAGGGGAGGATGTCAGATGGGGGCCCCTGCAGGGGTTTAGGGAGGCTCAGCAGGGGACCCTGTGGATGGTTAGGGGTTGCAGTGGGGGCCCCTAAAGGGTGTGGGGGACGTGGCTGGTGGGGGCACTTGCATGGCTCCTGGGGCAGCAGCCCTGCACCCCCTAGTCTGACCCTGGTACAAACACAGGGTCAGAGCATGGCGGCCCACCATTGGCCCCCGCTGCAGCCCCCACACCACCCCCAGGGGCATCTGGTGCCCGCACAACCCCTTCCTTCCCTGAATGCATGTACATTACTTATCTAATGCTTATCTTAGGCATGATTGGGAGCGGGAGCTCAGTGAGGGAGCACCAGCAGGGATCAAGGTCTGGGTTGGCGGGACCCACAAGTCCTGCTGTTTTTTTTTTTTTTCTGGTGCCCTGCTGGCCCAGTTCAACCCTGTATACACATCAGTTTAGGTGATGAAACATTATTGCTTTTGGCAGAGATTACAAACTGAAAATATTATATTTTAAACATATCATCTATACATTTCAGAATAAAGTTAAGTAAATAATTTATGTCCATTTATAATAAGATAAAGAATTAAAATGGTGTGCAAGTCAGAGGTACTTTTGCAAGCAGATTTCTTTCATCTGTTTTATGTTAAAAGCTATTTTTACCTGAATAATCTAAAGCATTTTATTGTCAGACACTTTACTTTATAGCTGCACAATAAAGCTTGTTCTGCTGCAGTTAAGGCCCCAGTCCAGATACAGCCCACCACAATGAAGAGGCATGCAACAAACAGGGGCCTTCCCAAAGCACAAACCAGTATTCTGATCTCAATCCATTAATGAGCTTGAGACTTGTAAAGGAACAATTTTTTATGAGTGGTACATAATAAAAATGCACTGGGAAAGAAGATCCTGGCAGTTATTGAACAGCTTAGTCAAATAAAACAAATTTCCTGTAGCAAGACCTATTAACTTTTTGGGATTTTTGGGAGTCACCCATATATAGTCATATAAAAAGTCTGGGAACCCCTCTTAATTCTTTGGAGTTTATCATTGGCTGAGATTTCAAAATAGCAACTTCCTTTTAATATATAACATGCCTTATGGAAACACTAGTATTTCAGCAGCAACATAAAGTTTATTGGATTAACAGAAAATATGCAATATGCATCATAAAATTAGACAGGTGCATAAATTTGGGCCCCCAAACAGAGATAGTACATAAATACTTAGTTGAGCCTCCTTTTGCAACTGTAACAGCCTCTAGACGCCTCCTATAGCCTTTGATGAGACTCTCCAGTTCAGTTAAATTTGATGGCTGTCGAGCATAGACAGCCTGTTTCAAATCATCCCATCAATTTTTGTTGATATAAGTCAAGAGACTGTGACTGTGCCCATTCCAGAATATTGTACTTCTCCCTCTGCATAAATGCCTTTGTAGATTTCCAACTGTGTTCAGGGTCATTGTCTTGTTGAAATATCCAACCCATGCCCAGAAGGCTCTCCAGGTCCACTACAGGTAGTCGAATTGAAGAGAGAACTGAACAGGAAGTGAGAGCGGGCATGCCTGGAGGCAGCAGGAACCAGTCTGTGCATTAGCAGGGTTTTTTTTTTTGATGAGAGAACTGAACTTGAAGTGGGGGCGGGGACTTTTAACTGAGGAACCAGGTCAGAGAGAATGCTGGGACAAAGGTAGGTAATTCTGGAGGCGGTTTAGAGTAATTTTACTGATAGAAAAAAAAAAAAGATTTACTTTAACAAGGGCCCCCAGTCCCTGAAATAGCCAAACAGCCCTACGGCATTATGGAACCTCCACCACATTTGATAGTAGGTAGCAGGTGATTTTCTTGGAATGTTATTATCAAGAACGTTTAGGGCTTGTAATAATGCATGGGAAGGTTGGCTTTTAAACAGTTAAAATTGTTCCGTCTGAGGTAAAATAAAATTTTGGTGAATGACCCCCCTTTTTCCCCCTTTTGATTGGCTTAAGTTGTCGGCAAGGTTGTGATGTCACAGGGCAGAGTTCAGAGTTTATATGTCATTGGTGGTTCAGGGTCACATGAGGCTTTGGTGGGCTATATATTGAGACCGCGACTTATACTATATACTTATACAAAGTTACGCACTTTGGTAGGAATAATATAAACGCGAACTATCTACTGAATGGTAGTGTGTTGGGGGTTTCCTTAATGGAGAAGGATCTAGGGGTTTTTGTAGATCACAAGTTGTCCAATTCCAGGCAGTGTCATTCTGTGGCTACTACAGCAAATAAAGTGCTGTCTTGTATAAAAAAGGGCATTGACTCAAGGGATGAGGACTTATTTTTGCCACTTTATAGGTCCCTGGTAAGGCCTTACCTTGAGTATGCAGTGCAGTTTTGGGCTCCAGTCCTTAAGAAGGATATTAATGAGCTGGAGAGAGTGCAGAGACGTGCAACTAAACTGGTAAAGGGGGTGGAAGATTTAAGCTATGAGGTTAGACTGTCGAGGTTGGGGTTGTTTTCTCTGGAAAAGAGGCGCTTGCGAGGGGACATGATTACTCTGTACAAGTACATTAGAGGGGATTATAGGCAGTTGGGGGATGTTCTTTTTTCCCATAAAAACAATCAGCGCACCAGAGGTCACCCCTATAGATTAGAGGAACAGAGCTTCCATTTGAAGCAGCGTAGGTGGTTTTTCATGGTGAGGGCAGTGAGGCTGTGGAATGCCCTTCCTAGTGATGTGGTAATGGCAGACTCTGTTAATGCCTTTAAGAGGGGCCTGGATGAGTTTTTGAACAAGCAAAATATCCAAGGCTATTGTGATACTAATATCTACAGTTAGTATTACTGGTTGTATATATATAGTTTATGTATGTGAGCGTATAGATTGGTTAGTATAGGTTGTGTGTGCTGGGTTTACTCGGATGGGTTGAACTTGATGGACAATGGTCTTTTTGCAACCCTATGTAACTATGTAACTATACTCACATTCAGTCGTCTTCAGCTGGCTTCGAGGCTGCAACGTCTCCAGGATGCTTTCAAGATTGGCCTCAGTGGGATCGTCGGCTCCGGAAGTTCCTGTGATGCGAGCGGAGGACGTCCTGACGTGGCTACGATCGAAGGCAGAGAAGGAAGAACTGCGTCGGATCATCTCGCGATGTCAAGAGGAGCTCGCCGGTGATTCCGATGACAACGTCGCCTGCCAATCAGAAGACGTCTCGAGCCCGAGGAGTCAACCAATCAGAGAGCAGCCGACCCGGAAGCGAAGATATAAAGCCGCAGCGAAGATACTTTCGGCGAAGAAGAAGCCGCAGACATGGAAGAAGGCACAAGCTGCTCCGGGGACCTCTGCCGCTCCGCTGAAGAGTCGCCGCTGGCCAGCTACGTCGCCGCCACCGGAAGAAGAGTCCAATGCGCCGCTGGAAGAAGAAGGAGGAAGCCAAAGAGGAGAGCGGTGCGCTGATGCAAGTGCGCCGCCTCTGTTCAGAGCTGGTAACACTTCAGCTGCTGCAGCAGCTTCTCCCCCCTCTCCCTCACCTGCTCTCTTTCAGGTCCGCAACTCTGCTGTTGGACAGGGTGTGGGACAGACAGAGCTGAACTCGTCATTGCTGCAGGAACTAGGTAAATTGCTCCAGGCTATACCTGGTTTTAACTCTGCTTGCAATGACAACCCTCCTGGTGCGGCGCACACGCAAATAAGCACAGGAGTTAACGAATATAGTTTTAAAGAGATTCATTTACTTGTCCGGTTACTCCCTTGGGGCTTCACTTATCGGCTTCAGTTAGGGAAAAAAATTTAAAATGTGAATATGTGGATTTATTATAATTGAAAAGAAAGGAGAAAAAGAAGAGGACAGGCGTAGGCCTGTTGCTAGAACTTTTTCAAACTGGCTACAAGCATTTTGTATTTTTGCCAATATACTATGTGAGAAACACCCTCAATTTGGGCCAGGTTTGTTTAAGCACCTGGATATCATACTTGAAGCCTATAGAAGCTATGGGGGAGTGGCCTGGTTTATATATGAGGATAGATTCCGCCAAAAGATGTCTGTGCACAAGTCTATGACTTGGGGTTCCAAGGATATAGATTTGTGGATGGGCATGCTTACACCTAGACCTCAAACAACTAATCCTTCTGCTAGTAAGAATGCTACAGGGAAGTCTAACGCTTGTTGGGCTTATAACGAGAATTTTTGTAAATGGCAGAATAGCTGCCGTTACAAACACGAATGTTCTATATGCAATGGAGCACACCCTGCTTTTCGTTGCGCAAAGAGATTCCTCAGTAATGTCAATAAGACGGGTACAAAAGAACCCCGAGTTAGAGCTGATCACACCAGTGAAAGTCAGCGAAATGCTGCAATACCTAAAATTGTACCCAGACAGGCAGACCGCGGAAACAATTGAATTTGGATTCTCTAATGGCTTCCGAATTCCTGCCGATGTTTTTCAATGGTCCCCTGTTTTAGTTGACAATTTGAAATCGGCTAATTTGCATCCCGAAATAGTATATAAAAAATTAATGAAAGAGCTGTCAAATAATAGGATTGCAGGTCCTTTTGCAGAAATACCGTTATGGAATATGAGAATTTCACCACTAGGGGTAGTACCCAAAAAAGAAGTAGGCGCATATCGCCTGATTCATCATTTATCATACCCCAAAGGCCTTTCGGTAAATGATGGCATTTCTCCTGACTTATGCTCAGTTGAATATTCTTCTTTTGATAAAGCAATTGACTTAGTTAAAAAATGTGGTCAAGGTGCATTACTTGCAAAAACTGATATAGAATCAGCATTCAGGCTGTTACCAATACACCCTGATTCATACTATTTACTGGGTTTTCATTTTCAGGGAGCGTATTTTTATGACAAATGTCTTCCCATGGGTTGTTCTATTTCCTGTAAATATTTTGAAATGTTTGCTAATTTCTTAGAATGGGTTATTAAGTTTGAGTCTGGATCCAGTTTTGTGATTCATTATTTGGATGATTTTTTTATTTCTAGGCCCAAAAGGATCAAACACCTGTAGCATTCTTCTGAATACTTTCTTATATCTTTCTAAAATATTTGGAGTTCCCATTGCAAAAGAAAAAACTGTCGCCCCAACAACTGCCTTGCAATTTTTAGGCATCGAAATTGATACACTTTTGATGGAATTTAGGTTACCCGAAGCTAAAATTTTGAAACTCAAAAGTTTAATTTCAAGTGCCTTAGCAGCTAAGAAATTAAGATTGAAGCATATACAATCTTTGATAGGTCACCTTAATTTTGCTACTAGAGTAATTCCAATGGGCCGTGTCTTCAATAGGCGGCTTATTTATTTAACAATGGGTGTAAGCAATCCAAATTGGCATATACGTGTTCCTAACTCGGTAAAAGAGGATTTGATAGTATGGCAACAGTTTTTGTCAATATATAATGGGAGAACTTGTTGGCAGGATGAATTTATTGAGAACTCAGCCATTCAGTTGTATACAGATGCTGCTGGATCAACTGGTTTTGGGGCATATTTATCGGGCCATTGGTGTTGTGCAGCCTGGCCGGCTGAATGGAAAGAGCAGGAATTAACAGGGAACTTAGTTTTGTTAGAAATTTTTCCGGTGTTGGTGGCTTTGGAGATTTGGGGTCCCTTATTAGCTAATAAACGTATTTTGTTATTTTGTGATAATATGGGAGTGGTTCAAGTCATTAACAACCTTTCAGCAAAGTCTCCTCCAGTAGTTAAAGTTATGAGACAATTAGTTTTCTTGGCTTTAAAGTATAATGTTTGGCTCAGAGCAAGGCACATCCCAGGTTGCCAGAATAATTTAGCAGATGCTTTGTCTCGTTTTCAGCTCGATCAGTTCAGATGGCTAGCAAAAGAGGCAGAGCAAGAAGGATATGCTTGCCCACACTATCTGTGGAATATTCCGCTATCAAATTGAGGGAATGGCTGATGCGTTCTGTAAATCAAAAGACGTGGTCTGCATATGTTAAAGTATAGAGAACATGGTTGGAATTTAAAAGGAATATTTCGGGTGATGATGTAGATGTTTTATTGTCTTTTATGTTACAACAAATTGAATCTAAACATTCCCCAGCATATATAAGAAAGCAATTAGCTGGTATTTCTTTCTTTTTAAGATTGTTTAGGCTTCCAGATGTCACTAAAACAGCAGTTGTAAAACAGTTGCAAAAGGGTTTCTCAAGGGCCAATAAGTCAATAAGACCAGAGAAAACCTATTACTTTGCCGATATTACATGAGCTAGTTTGTTGCTTAGGATTAGTATGTAGCGATATATATGAAACTACATTGTTTAAATTTTTGTTTATTTTAATGTTTTTTGCGGCTCTCAGAGTTAGTGAGGCGGTATCTCAATCAAAAGTTAAACCTGGTGGCTTGAATGTAATGGATGTTATGTTGGTCAAGGGCAGACTTTGCATTTTCATTAAAACTTCTAAAACTGACATCTCAGGGAAGGGAGCTACCTTATGGATAGGAGCTTTTCATCAACCTAACTTGTGCCCAGTAAAAGCCTTTTTGAAGTTTTCAAAAATTAGACCGAATGTTTCAGGACCACTTTTTGTGCATGAGAATGGCACTCCAGTGTCAAGATTTCAAATGCAGCAAGTACTCCAATTGAGCATTTCAAAAATTGGCTTGCCAATAAGCCATTATAAGTCCCATTCTTTTAGAATTGGCACTGCCACCCAGGCTTCTATGCTGGGTTTGGGAGAAAATTTCATAAAGAGGCTTGGACGCTGGGAATCTAACCGTTATTTGTCTTATGTGAGACCAAACTTAGTCGATTTATTGTAATCTATTTTCAGGTAAAAAGCAGTTTTCAATCTGGATAGTGGGACACTTTTATTTTCCGGGCCCGAAGAAGAGCACAAGCGAGAAATTATGGCCTCAATTTAGGTTTCTCGTCTAAAGAAGCAAATATTATTTGGTTTGGTCTGCGTGGGGCCAGGTGGAGTGATTTGAATGATATGATTGCTAAGTTACATTCAAAATGGGGTACACCAGATATTATTTTCATTCACTTGGGGGGCAATGATATTGGTCGCATGAAAACAATTGACCTTATTAATTGCATGCATAGAGATTTGGCTCAGCTTCACTTTACTTTGCCAGATACCATTATCATATGGTCCGAAATTATCTCTCGACAACATTGGTTAATGGATATTTGTTTAAAGGCTTTAGAACGTTGTAGGAAGAAGATTAACCACAATTTAGCAAAATTCCTTGTATCTTTAAATATGTTACCTTATCGTCACACAGAGTTGGAATTGGGTGGAAATGGCCTGCAGAATGTTGATGGCGTTCACTTATCAGATATTGGTCACGATATTTTCAATGTAGGAATTCAAAATGCCATCAAAAAAGCAATGGTTAAGTGGAAGTGTGCCAACAACACTTTGGGGCTGATTTACTAACCCACGAATCCGACCCGAATTGGAAAAGTTCCGACTTGAAAGCGAACATTTTGCGACTTTTTCGTATGTTTTGCGATTTTTTCGGATTCTTTACGAATTTTTCGTTACCAATACGATTTTTGCGTAAAAACGCGAGTTTTTCGTATCCATTACGAAAGTTGCGTAAAATCTGGCGCATTTTTCGTAGCGTTAAAACTTGCGCAAAAAGTTGCGCTTTTTTCGTAGCGTTAAAACTTACGCGAAACTTTGCACCTTTTAAGTTTTAACGCTACGAAAAATGCGCAACTTTTCGCGTAAGTTTTAACGCTACGAAAAATCGCAACTTTTTACGCAACTTTCGTAATGGATACGAAAAACTCGCGTTTTTACGCAAAAATCGTATTGGTAACGAAAAATTCGTAAAGAATCCGAAAAAATCGCAAAACATACGAAAAAATCGCAAAATACCGATCATTACGAAAAAAACGCAATCGGACTCATTTCGACCCGTTCATGGGTAAGTAAATCAGCCCCTAAGTATATGTAAAGTGTTGTTGGCGTGGAGGGAGTTGTTGTTTCAAGCACAGCTTGCAATTGGCCACCTTAAATACCTTTTCTCATGATTGGATTTAACAAGCTAATCCAACCAATTTGTCATTGCCAGTAATTAGTATTGAACAGTTACATGCATTCAAATTAGCAAAATTACAAGGGAACCCAAATTTTTGCACAGCCACTTTTTCACATTTGATTTAAAACACCCCAGTACTCGGATGTTCCTGGCAAATGACAGACATACCGCTGTTTTCTTTTTTGTTGAAAGTGGAGTAAATTATTATGCAGGCTGAGAGGGGTTCCCAAACTTTTTCACATGACTGTACTTATCCCTGGGGCAGCTGAACAAGGGCATGGTCAAGTGTGCAGTGGTCATAGCTAAATTATAAAGATCCATTAATTAAACTATAACAGAACTACTGCAAGTAACACTGAGCAACTCTTTCAACTTAAGTCTTATGCAACCAATCTATAAAAACATTTTTCATTTCTTGCAACAAGATGTAAAAAAACATCAAATTCACAGATCAATTACATTATCATATTAAGTCACAACTAATGTAATACCCTTCTGTAGATGCCTAATTACTTTAAAACTCTGACTAATCATCACATCTCTCCTGCGTTCAACTTTTACCCTCCTTCCCATAGTCTTTAGGTTAAAAACTGAAGTATAACCACTAGCTATAAATATGTTGACTAAATTTTCAACCACCCTCTGCACTGTAACAATAAAAAATTATTTTACTTCAAAACCTCTGTTTTGCAGCAACACATCTTTTTAAATTGTTCTAAATATTTTTAACTATTGCACTTGTTTTCCAAAATGTTGAAATTTAAGACATGTTGCAGTGTGGCAACCAATGCAAATTTGTGCAGCATACGAATGGCTTGAATGGCTTTCTCCTTTTTAGAAAGACACAAATACAAAATGGATATCTAAATTATACCCAGTTCACAGGAGAGTTAGTGTGATAACACCTAAAGTTGAGAGGAACCAGTGGCTACAATCCTTGTACTGCAAATATTAAGAAACAATGGCACTTAAAGGAGAAGGAAAAGCTAAGTCACTTGGGGGTGCCAAAATGTTAGGCACCCCCAAGTGACTTGAATCGCTTACCTTCTACTCCGGGCTGGTGCCCCTGTATGGAGAGAACAGCACCAGCCCGGGGTAGCAGCAATTGCTTCCTCCTTCCTTCTTCGCTGCGCGCGCATGTGCAGTAGAGTGAAAAGCCGAACTTTAACAGAGAAGTCGGCTTTTTCACTCTACTGCGCATGCGCCGGACTCGGAGTTGCAGCGAAACGAAGGTGGAAGGAGGAAGCGCATCGCCCCAGGTGCCCCGGGCTGGTGCGGTTTTCTCCTAACAGGGGCACCAGCCCGGGGTACGAGGTAAGCGATTCAAGTCACTTGGGGCTGCTTAACATTTTAGCACCCCCAAGTGACTTAGCCTTTCCTTCCCCCTTTAAATGGCAGTTACAAACAGGGCACCTGCTTGTAACTGCTCTGAGTGCCATTGCTTCTTACTATTTCTGGCAACATGGGAGGGTGCCGATCCCTCCAGCACTGTGCACCGAGCTTCCCACCTTTGGAGTGCCAGGGTGTGTGAGGAAGGTCTCCTTTCCGACAACAATCCTTGCACTGTATAGCAAATGTGATTTTTTTTTGTTAATTGAAAACCATTATAAAAAGTGTCTCTTTTATTACTAAGAATTTATTTTGTTATTATTAAATTGGTTTTAGTTTTATAAGTACTTAATAATATCACTGTCATTTTCAACTAATTTTGAGACAAAAGCCAAACTTAGGTCAAAGCACATGGAAAATTCTGCCTCTGCAATCCTTCAACTTTTTAAAAAAAAAACTTTTACATTCAAAAAGCATTGCTAAAACATAGTGCTAGTACTGTATGTAGGTTATTGTACCTTGTAAACACAAAGCTGCTAACTCCACAGCCGTTTCGTAAGGACATTTCAGTCTAAAAAAAAAAAAAAGACAAATTTGAGTGTGCTTAAATTACTTTCCTAATTTCACACAATTGAATAACATGGCTTATGTTCTTCATTTTATTAATTTGTACATTATTTGCAGAGATAACGTGGTTGGAACATGTAAATCTAAATTAATTCTAAGTATGCAAAACACAAATCAGAGTAATGCCAGGCCCTAAAGAAAGATAATGATAATATTACTTACCTTTGTTTCGTAAATTCCATTTCTTCTAGTCCCGACATGTCAGTACAAATTGGCTGTATGCCCTGCCCAGACAGGAGATAGAACTAATACCAAAGACCACCTGACTTCCTCCTCACCAATGTTATACATTTACCAAGCAGTAACAAGTACTAAATAATTGGGATGGGAAACCCTGTACTACATGTTGGGACTAGAAGAAATGGAATTTACGAAACCTTACCATATGAAGGTAAGTGAAATTCTCATTTTCTTCTTCATCCTTTCCATGTCAATATGGATGGGATTGATCTACCAAGCCATGCCCCTAAATAATGAGGGGTGGGAATAAATCACAATAAAACCAACAGATGCTAAAATGATGGACATGCCAGCACGGAAAATACCAGATTAAAAGACAGCTAGCACACAAGCAATAGCACATAACTAGCATCACATCTGCAAACGTTGATTCCCAAGACAACAAACACATAGCAACCACTGATGCACTAGTCAGTTGCTGCACTTGCAAAACACTCGTCACAAACTAGCCATTGCTAGAAGGCAGTGGCATACAAAACCAAAAACAACCCAACACTGACCCAACCGGCAACTGCTGAATATCAATCCGCACAGAAACTAACTACTATTTACACAACTCAGGGCAACCATCTGATGGCATATGAACCTACACTGAAGCAACCCCAGCTGCCCTGCCAAAAACTGCCACCAAGAACAGCATACATGCCTTCCAAAAGACACAGCAAAGGCCAGCAGCCACGCCTGCCAAAGCAAGAGGTCAGCCACCACATGCAAAAAGGACAGCGACCAAATGTGTAAAGGTCCACAGCATAGCCAGCTGCAATCCGTGCCAAGGACCACAGCAAAGGCCAGCAAACACATGCTTCAAGGGCCACAGCAAAGGCCAGCAAACACATGCACCACTGCAAAGGTTAGCAAACGCATGCACCACGGCAAAGACCAGCAGCCACATACCCCAAAGACCACTGCAAAGGCCGGCAACCACATGTGCCAAGGGCTTTAACAAAGACCTACAAACCCATGAGCCAAGGCCATGGAAAAGGTTAGCAATCAAATGAGCCAAATGCCATGGAAGAATGCCAGCAGCCACATGCACTCATTGCCAACAGGCACATAAAAACAAAATCCCACAAAAGCTTAAGGCCCTAACAAGGGCCAGCAGCCACATCAGCCGTAGGTCAAAACAAGGACCAGCAGCCATGCAAGCCAAAGGCCATAACAAGGGCCAAAAGCCAAAATAAGAGCCAGAAGCCATAACCAGGGCCATTGGCCACATGAGTTTAAGGCCATAAACAGAGCTGCCAACCACATGAGCCAGAGGCCATAACCAGAGCCAGCAGCCACACAAGCCATAACAAAAGCCAGAAGCCATAACCAGGGCCATTGGCCACGAGAGTCAAAGATCATAAGCAGGGCCGATGGACACACTAGCCAAAGGCCATAACAGTGGTGAAAAAAAAGTCATGTGTTCTTATAGGTAAGGACTATTTTTGATTGGCTTTGGTATAGGTCCTATCTCCTGTCTGCGCAGAGCATACAGCCCATCCAAACGGACATGGAAGGGACCAGTGTCGGACTGGTCCACCAGGATACCAGGAAAACTCCCGGTGGGCCCAGGTATAAGTGGGCCCTCCTGCTCCTGACCATTTGGCCTGCTTCATGCTCATTCCCTATTTCTGAATGGGAACAAAGAGGAGAAATAGATGGAAGAATAGACGCTAGCATGTAAATAAAAGAGGAGAATAAAGAGGTTGTTGAGGAAAGGAGGAAATATTGTTTGGATAGCAGGCCAATGGGCTAAGGATTTCTGGTGGGCCCCTGGTCTCCGTCACTGGAAGGGGCGCAGAAGAAACAAGGATTTAATTACTAAACCAAGGCTCTGTTTGAAGAAATGAAAGAAAAAAAAAATCAGCTATGTGGAAGACAAAGTCCGAAATAAGGAGTGCTATTTATAGCATGCGTTAAAAATCTTATCACTTCTTATTTTTCGCTCGATTCACTAAAAGGACACTTGTCATAATTAAGAAGCGATGTTCTTGGCGTTATTTATCTTGCAACGACATATTTTCAAGCAACGTGCTGCGTAATATGTTGTGCGCTGCGTAATATATTGCTTGAAAATATGTCGTCGCAAGATAAATAACGCCAAGAACATCGCTTCTTAATTATGACAAGTGTCCTTTTAGTGAATCGAGCGAAAAATAAGAAGTGATAAGATTTTTAACGCATGCTATAAATAGCACTCCTTATTTCGGACTTTAGTGAATCGGGCCCAAAGTCTCACTCTAATGATTGCAGTAATTCCAAGTTGTGATTGGCTATAAGTGACCTATTGACCTGTGTTTCCAGATATAAATCACTATAAAGCTTATTTAGGAACACAAGTACAGTGTGCTAAATGGTTGCACATTGGCAACTTATGCAAGAATGGCTTTGTAGATGCTGTCTGCTATAACTAATGCCATTAGTGTAAACTTATGTAGGTCCAAGACAGTTGGTTGTGTGCATTTGTTAATTCCAGTGCTCCGTTGCACCGGTTGTGCCCTGTAATTTGCAGTGACATACAATAAATTTAAAGCAGGCCGACTCTGTTCATTGAGGCTGTGTGCAAGTGTTGAGGGAAGCAAAATAACTATGTGAATTTTTTTGTCCATTTTAGCACTTTGTTCAGATCCATTACTGAAAACTCGTTAACTCTAGTCCAGACATGTCAGTACTGATGGGCTGTATGCCCTGCCTAGACAGGAGATAGGACTAATACCAAAGACCAGCTGACTTCCTCTCCACCACTGTTATACATTTACCAAGCAGTAAAAAGAACTAAATAAAGTTCCGAATTATAGGAAGGCCATTTCCCATAGACCACATTATAAGCAAATAATTCAAATTTTTAAATATGATTTCCTTTTTCTCTGTAGTAATAAAACATAACTTTGTATTTGATCCCAACTAAGATATAATGAATCCTTATTGGATGCAAAACAATCTACAAACAAACTATAAGGGTTATGTTATAACAGGTAAAAAGATTTCTAGTCTAGTTAGTTACTCACAGCACCCATACAGATGCTTTCTTTTACACAGGAAACCAACAAATGCTACCTCCTGACTGTTTGCTATAAGTTAATAAACCTATAGCAACCTTTGAGACTTTCATTACATTACCGTTTATAAAATAATATCATGGGCTGGATATTAATAATATGATGGTGGGAGTGGTTACACCTTCCTACATGTCACTTAAAGTTGGAATGTCCAAACTTTTTCTACAATGTCTAGGACTGGAAAAAATACTGACTTTGCTATATTTGTCTTCCCTGTTAATAACATTGGCATCAATCATCATGTTTAGAGCTTTGCTGTTGAAATACTGGTCAAAACTTTTCTGACTGGCTGAGTGAAGTGGATCCGATTCAGTACGCCGCTCTGTGAAGCGGATAGGCAGTTGGCCTAAAAAAGATGAAAGCAAACTTTTTCCTGGCCAACCGCCGATCCGCCCTGCAGAGTGGCTTACCGGTCCACTTTTCTCAGCCAGGCAGAAAAGTGCAGGAAGCGGATTAACACTTCATCTGCCCTCGTCCTTAAGATCCCTGATCTAGGAAGCAGATGCAATGAAAAAATCTGTACACTAAAAAGCAGGGACAGTGTGCAGCAGACATATAATATTAACACATTATGACTGTATACTTGATCTATGTCTATTTTTAAGGCTAAAATTAGCTAACATGGTGTTTATTCTGATTGTTCAAAGATCTATGAGCACATAAGTAGAACAGACTGTATGAGTTCCCTAGTTATGTCTAAAAACTG
Source organism: Xenopus tropicalis (assembly GCF_000004195.4). Lineage (NCBI taxonomy): Eukaryota > Metazoa > Chordata > Amphibia > Anura > Pipidae > Xenopus > Xenopus tropicalis. The sequence goes on along the minus strand of NC_030682.2, from coordinate 75,702,383 downwards.
CATTTTTGGTTAAACTGGCTCTGCATGTTTGTCTACAACTGTCCACAAATCCACCCTTCCTAAACCATCAATACTAGAACTGCCTGTGTGCTAGGGCACTTTTTTTTAAGCTATACAGACTATGGTATCTATGATGCAGCATAACATTCAAATTAGAACCATTCTACTTTTAACATAAAATGGTCTTACCTTCCTGAAAGAATATCTTGTCTAAGCTGTAATACAAAAAGGTACCTAAAACAGAAAAGGGAGAATTTAAAAATGAATACCGTAATTTTCTGATATCTCTGAAAAGAGGCCAAATTCTCTAACAGTTTCAGATTTAGAAAAAAATGCTTTTCAACTTCTTATTTCAAGCATAAAAAAAGCTGGGCCCATATTTTCAAATTACTTGAAATTTTTATGTGCTGTTTTGTCAACTTTAAAGGAGAATTGCACCCACCCAGGTATAAAAGCCCCTTAACTGGCCTGCATCGATCCCCTCACCTTTCTCTTCTTACATAGTCTATAACTCAAAAAACTGGCCCTATATAAAAACCCAAACTAAAAGAGTAGAGCAGTGCAGCAGCCGACATAGACCCTGCTTGATCATGTGCAGTTGGAGCTAGCAGGAAATCAGCTTCAGCTGCGCATGCTCAAGCAGGGTCCGTGTTGGCAGTGAGACCCGAAACATTTTCAATTGAATGGAAGATGGGACCCAAGTACGCTGCTGCTCTGCTCTTTTAGGTTGGGTTTTCTATAGGGCCAGTATTTAGAGTTATTTGCGACTATGCGAGAAGGGAGAGGGCTCGATGTAGGCCAGTTAAAGGGGCTTTAATACCTGTGGGGGTGTGTGTGGTTCTCCTTTAATTTAAAAAGTTTAAAAAGTTTTTTTTAATCATGGCCTTTAATATACTATAATATTTTTTCCAAATTAATAACATTGGTATCATTTTTACCAACCACGCTGGCAAAATAATGGCCAAGTGGCAACACTAGTTGTGTATCATACCCTTTTCTCCTTTTAGATTGTAAGTTCTAATGAGCAGGGTCCTCTTTACCTAGTGTCAGTATTTGTATGTAACTCAGTATTTGTATGTAAGAACCTTCTACAGTTTTGTCGATATTTTGGCACTTTTATAAACTGATCAGTTTTAATGGTAGTTCACCAGCTATTAGCAGGTTTACTTTGTTGGGATGAAAGACAATATTAAAAATAAGCTGCAAATTCTCTTTGACTGTAATTAAAGGGTACATACAATGGACATTGTTACTGTAATTATGTCCAGGGTTTGTCCTTGTTTAGTGGACAGGAAAAGAGTAAGCATTTTGCATTGGGAATAAGAGCAGTTTTAGCTTTCTCTGCAAAGGCAAATGATAAATGCAAGATCTAGAGCTGCTGGTTTCCTAGGAGCTCATCAGACTGTTCAGGACTAATAGATGTATGTTTTGTATGCTAAGCAACACAGCACAGGGCACTACCTATAAATTACAGAGAGAGATTTATGGTTCTGTTTAACCAAGGCTACATAGGAGACAAAGCAAGGTCATATTCATTTTAAATTAGAAAATGTTAAATGTTTAAAAGTATAAATCCATCATCTCTGGAGCGCATTTTGGTAAAATACAGTAGACAATAAATGTACAGGTATGGGACCCCTTATCCAGAATGCTTGGGACCAGGGGTTTTCTGGATAAGGAATTTTTCCGTAATTTGGATCTCCTACCTTAAGTTTGCTAAAAAAAATAAATAAATTAAACAGTAATTAAACCCACTAGGATTGTTTTGGCTCCAATAAGGATTTTTATAAATGTGAATTATTTGATTAAAATGGAGTATATGGGAGATGGGCTTTCTGTAATTCGGAATTTTCTGGATAATGGGTTTCCAGATAAGGGGTCCAATACCTGTTTATAGTAAAAAGCAACCTAGTGTTACAAAAAGCCCATGCACTTACGTACCGTGTAAACTCTTCACGAAGGTTGTTAGGTTCAGATGAATAATACTTAATTTGAAAGTGCAAAGTATAGGGCGGTCCAACTGTTGATTGAAAGAGAGAAAATCAGATAACAAAAACTAAATTTATCTATTGCCAATACTTGAAACAGAAGATTTGGAAAAATGAATTCCCTATTAAAAATTATGAATTAAAAATTTCCCAATCAAAAATTACAACATACAGAGGAGCTCCATGATTACAAATGGGCAAATAGGTGCTACATAAGTGTCATACAAGTGAGAATTAAGCTAGGCATATGCTTTTAGGGTAGTTGCCAAACAATCAGTTAAATATACATGATTTGGCTACCGATGCTCTGGGTCAAATTAGAAAGATCTGGTTTTTGGCCAAGTTCAGGTGTGACTGGGTGGCATGCCATCCCTAGATTTGTGCTGCCCTAGGCCTGGGCCTTTATGGCCTTGCCAAAAATGCCAATAGACCATGAATAACACAGTACAATAAAGATAACCAATCTGGAGTATCGGAGGATAACCCTTGGCCCTAAAGGCAGTCATACATGGGATCTATTATCCAGAATGCTTGGACCTGGTGTTTTCCGGATAAGGGGACCATACCTTAAGTCTACAAAAAAATCATTTAAACATTAAATAAACCCAAGAGGATTGTTTTGCCTCCAATAAGGATTAATTATATCTCGGGATCAAGTACAAATCACTGTTTTGTTATTATTATTATTATTGTTATTATTATTATCATCATCATTTTTAAAAAAAATGTTAATTATTTGATTAAAATGGAGTCTAAGGAATATGGCCTTTCAGTAATTTGAAGCTTTCTGAATAATGGGTTTCCGGATAATGGATCCCATACCTGTACATGGATATCAGTTGGGCTTGACAGAGCATCATATATGTACCAGTAATAGTACAAAACTCAATTTATATAATATATAGTATAACTGAAATGTGTAAAACCATCTTAAAGAAACAGTAACACCAAAAAATCCCTAAATCACCTAAAATCTTTTTAAGTTGTTAAAATATAATGAACTGTTGCCCTGTGCTGGTAAAAGCTGCTGTGTAGCCATGGGTCAGCCATTCAAGCTGGAAAAAAAGGAGAAATGGCACAGGTTACATAGCAGATAACAGATATGCTCTGTAGCATAAAATAGTAACTACTCAGTTTATATGTTATCTGCTTTGTAACCTGTGCCTTTTCTCCTTTCTTTCCAGCTTGAATGGCTGCCCCCATGGCTACACTTGGAAGGGATATAGCCTTCAAGGCAACCTTGTTTCTGTAGAGGAGTGTCAAAGGTTCATTTAGTGCTGGGCGGTATACCGGTTTAACCGGTATACCGGTTTTTAAAAAAAAAAAACGGTATGAGTTTTAAACATACCGCTATACCGGTATGCGCGCCTCCTGCTGTTTTCCTCCTATTACTTCCGGGTTGCGCCCGTGCGTACGTGACGTCGGCACGCATGTGACGTCAGCGCGCACGCGACGTCGCTAGGACGCATCGCTGGAGCTGGAGGAACCACAAGTTGGGTAAGTTCTGCTGGGGGGTTGTGGCTGGGGTTGTGGTTGGGGGGGCTGGGGGGGTTGTGGCTGGGGCTGGGGGGGTTGTGGCTGGGGTTGGGGGGCTGGGGGGGTTGTGGCTGGGGTTGGGGGGGTTGTGGCTGGGGTTGGGGGGGTTGTGGTTTGTGGCTGGGGTTGGGGGGGTTGTGGCTGGGGTTGGGGGGGGTTGGGCTGGGGTTGGTGTTGGGGGGGGGCTGGGGTTGTTGGGGGGGGCTGGGGTTGGGGTTGGGGGGTTGGTGTTGGGGGTTGGTGTTGGGGGGGGTGGGGGGGCCACCAATATTTATTATTTATTATTTTTTTATTTATATACCGTCAAATACCGTGATACCGATATAATTTTGAAAAATACCGTGATATAAATTTTTGGTCATACCGCCCAGCTCTAGGTTCATTGTTGGAGAAAGAATGAAGTTCAGACTCATTTTCACATAGCAAGAGGATGTGTAAAATATGATATTTGAAGCAAGATACTATAGAGCAGGTTGAGTGGTTCATCCTGTGTGAAGAATCAAGTTAGGGCCCCTTGGGGCACAGGGCTCATGTAGGGAGTTTTGATATACCATCAAACATAAATTGCTTAACTTTTGGCAACAAGACCTCCTCCTTCTACACAGGTTTTGAATGACTGGAAGTCTGTCTGAGAAAACTGGTGGCCAGAGGCCCTCTGTAGGAACTGAGGTATGTTAACATAGTAACATACATAAAAGACATACGCCCATCAATTCAACCATATGCCTATATATAATCTGCCTAACTGCTAGTTTTGAGGAAGGCAAAAAAAACCATCTGAAGCATCTCAGAGGGGAAAAAAATCCTTCCTGACTTCAAAATGGCAATTGGATCAGTCCCAAGATTAACTTGTACTAAGAGCTGTATTCCCTCCCTTGCGAGAGAGCAGGGGTGGGCCAAGCCGACCGGGCGCCCTAGGCAACCCGGTCGCCCCCCCCCCCTGCCTTTGGCGCGCATGCGCAGTTGAACGCGCGGGGGTAAGGACAAGCGGCGGGGGCAATGACTAAAGAGAGCGGACTAGGGGTAGGCAGGAGAGGCTGCCTGGTGCCCCCAATCGTTGCGCCCTAGGCAGCTGCCTCTTCTGCCTACCCCTAGTTCCGGCCCTGCAAGAGAGCCATCCAACCCCTTCTTGAAGCTATATAATGTATCAGCCAGTATGACTGGTTCAGGGAGGGAATTCCACAACTTCACAGCTCTCACAGCAAAAATTCCGAATATTTAAACGGAACCTCCTTTCTTCTAAATGGAGTGGGTGTCCTTGTGTCAGTTGGTGAAAATGAACATCTCATTTAACATTGTTCACGTAACACAAAAATGGAATAGGCACTATTAGGGCATCCTGTACTAACTGGGAATTCTTTTCCCATAGGCCCGAACTGCCTGAAAAGATGGAGAATTTTACTTACCTTCTTGACGTAAATTCTATTTCTTCTAGTCCCGACATGTCAGTACACATGGGTAGCATCGCCCCTCCCCCACCGGAGGTAGGACCTATACCAAGCCAATTAAAATGAATCCTGCCCTATAAGACCACCTGACTTCCTCCTCACCACTGTTATACATTTGCCATAGCACTACAGGAAGCAAAATTGGGATGGGAAACCTGTACTGACATGTTGGGACTAGAAGAAATAGAATTTACGTCAAGAAGGTAAGTAAAATTCTCCTTTTCTTCTGCGTCCCACCATGTCAGTACACATGGGATCTACCAAGCCATGCCCCACAAAACTGTAAGGGGTGGGAAACAAAAAGGTACAAAACCCCAAAAGAAAGGCCAAAAACAAGGCCAACGTCCCGAAGAGGAAACAGGAACACTAATGAATTCCTGGAAATGAGACAAGAATGCTGAACAACCAAAAGAACAACAACAATCCCCCCAAGGTATTGGTAAGTGGCTGACAACCAAAGCTCAATTTCCAACTACTGCAATGCATAATGAGAAAAGCAAGCCAGAACAATAAATGTCCATTCCCTGCGACAGGGGTTCCCTCACAGACCAGAGGGCCTTTCACAAGACCCAGACGCTCACTGCAGATGACCATAATCCTGGCAAAACCAGCTCAATACTATCACTACCCTAGCACAGCCAGCAGGCCAGAAAAACCACACCAGAAACTGGCAACAACTAGGATAATAAACTCACTAGTGCTGGGGCTAAGAAACTGACCCTAAGCCCCAAACAGTTGCCCTAGAAAATAAAGTTTGTCACCTGCAAGCATCTACTCCACAGCTCAATGGGAGCAGCTCAAAAAAGAGTGGACAACTGTCTACACCTACCAAAAGAAGACCCAACAAGTGCTGATGCAACATGCAGAAGTCCAACTGTATTGAGACACTGCAGCACTCAAAGCCCACTAAGCCCAACCAAACTGGGGAACATAAGAATCTAATGAATGCAAATGCTGAGGCTAAAACAACAACAACAACAACAACAGTCTGCACACCCTTCTGAACCAAAAAGTCAAAATGCATATAGCCAATGGCACAGAAGCCAGGCAATGCACACCAAAACAATGCACTCTAGCTGGCCTGAATGCACAACTGGTGTGCCAAAGCAACAACCACACAGACAAAACCCTGAGAGGGAAGGCTGCTAGCACACATGCCATAGCACCCAAAACAACCAAACATTGCCAAACACCGAATGTGAATCCATGTATGAGCACTCCCGCTGCAAGCATGCCAACTTTTGGAGCACTGAACCATGTCAGAAGTCCCGGGAGGCAATGACCCTAGTCTTCTCTAGAACTGCCAGAGAGCAGACCCTCATGCATGCCACAAGGCTATAACTAAGACTTTGGACTTTGCTAAAGCGTTTGATACAGTACCTCACAGAAGGTTAATGATCAAATTGAGGAATATTGGCCTAGAACATAATATCTGTAATTGGATAGAGAATTGGCTGAAGGATAGATTACAAAGAGTGGTGGTAAATGGAACATTTTCTAATTGGACCAGTGTGGTTAGTGGAGTACCGCAGGGGTCAGTCCTTGGTCCTTTGCTTTTTAACTTGTTTATTAATGACTTAGAGGTGGGCATAGAGAATACTGTTTCTATTTTTGCTGATGACACAAAATTGTGCAAAACTATAAGTTCCATGCAGGATGCTGCCACTTTGCAGAGCGATTTGACAAAATTGGAAAACTGGGCAGCAAACTGGAAAATGAGGTTCAATGTTGATAAGTGCAAAGTTATGCATTTTGGTAGAAATAATATAAACGCGAACTATCTACTGAATGGTAGTGTGTTGGGGGTATCCTTAATGGAATTGCAGGCAGTGTCACTCTGTGGCTACTAAAGCAAATAAAGTGCTGTCTTGTATAAAAAAAAGGGCATTGACTCAAGGGATGAGAACATAATTTTGCCTCTTTATAGGTCCCTGGTAAGGCCTTACCTTGAGTATGCAGTACAGTTTTGAGCTCCAGTCCTTAAGAAGGATATTAATGAGCTGGAGAGAGTGCAGAGACTAGCAACTAAACTGGTTAAGGGGATGGAAGAATTAAACTACGAGGTTAGACTGTCGAGGTTGGGGTTGTTTTCTCTGGAAAAGAGGCGCTTGCAAGGGGACATGATTACTTTGTACAAGTACAATAGAGGGGAATATAGGCAGATAGGGGATGTTCTTATTTCCCATAAAAAGGATCAACGCACAAAGAGATTAGAGGAACGGAGCTTCCATTTGAAGCAGCGTAGGTGGTTTTTCACGGCGAGGGCAGTGAGGCTGTGGAATGCCCTTCCTAGAGATGTGGTAATGGCAGATTCTGTTAATGCCTTTAAGAGGGGCCTGGATAAGTTTTTGAACAAGCAGAGTATCCAAGGCTATTGTGATACTAATATCTACAGTTAGTATTAGTGGTTGTATATATATATAGTTTATGAATGTGAGTGTATAGATTGGCAAGTATAGGTTGTGTGTGCTGGGTTTACTTGGATGGGTTGAACTTGATGGACTATGGTCTTTTTTCAACCCTATGTAACTATGACTGTGTATAAAACCCAGTACAAAGACTGTATATACCAGGGCCAAGATACAGAAGGTGTATAGCACCTAGTATAGAGGGCAGAATTTACCTAAGGGCCAATATACAGTAGGTTCATAGCCCCTAGTACAGAGGGCTGTATTTACCTAAGGTTTAAGCAACAAAAAGCTGTATAATACCTATTACAGAAGGCTTTACATATACATAAAGGTTAATAATCAGAACACATACAGAACCTAGTGCACAGGGCAGTATATACTTTAGGGCTTACACTAGAAGGTGTATAGCCCCAGGCTCAGGCTGGCAATCTGTGGGTTCTGGCAATTGCCGGAATTCTTCTTGCCTACATGGTGGAGGGCCCATAATGGAAGACCCCACTCCGCTTGCCGAAAATATTTGCCCTGCTCCATGTCTGACATCAGCCTAAGAGACTTGTTAAGCCTATTAGTTACAATTGTATCTCAGTGCAGGTGTGGCTTTTTACCTTTCTGGACTCTCTGCCAAAAGTCCACTTATTTAATTAAAAGCAAGAAACAATCTTTTCAAGTGCAGGTGACGATCATTAAGATTTCAGGGCTCTCTGCCAAAAGCTATTTTTAATTAAGGCTAATGTCAGACCAGGTGTATGGCGTATGTTTTCGGCAAGCTGAAAAACGCTTGCCAAAAATACTCCTCCTACCTGTGCCTGCACTGGAATGAATGGAATACGTTCGGGTGCAGGCATATGTAGCCGATATCCACATTAAAAGACGAGAGAAAGCAAAGTCTCGCATTTTTATGCGTATTTCAGCTACATGTGCCTGCAACCGAGCCTATTCCATTCATTCGGGTGCAAGCACAGGTAGGAGGCGTATGGCGGTATTTTCGGAAAGCCGAAATTTGTATCTTTTTTTAGCTTCAGTGCAGGAGCTCAAAGGGAAAAGAGGGACTTTTCAGTAAGAATCAGGGACTGCGGGTTGAGCTGTCAAAAGAGGGACTGTCTCACGAAAATCGGGACAGTTGGGGGGTATGCAACTGGTTGGTGCTCACTGTAAGCATATCACCCTTCATTCATGTGAAAGAAGTAGGTGTGAACAATGCAGGGACTAAAAGGTATGAACAGTACAGGGGATTACATGTTTAAACAATACTGGGGTTTACATCCTGAATCTAAGGTGTGAACAATGCAGGGGTAGTTAATCTCAGTACTGATACCATTTAAAGCTTACACAAAGGTAAGCAGTCACAGCAGCCAGGTGGGGTGGGGGGCATCTGTAGCCACACACAGGGGCCACCAGTTGGAAAGCACTGCCATAGACAGTCATTATGTATTGAGTTTGTAGGAGCTGTATGGGCCTCTGTGTGCTTGAAATGCCAGAGCCTAATTTGAATCCCAGTCCATACCTTTTTTTGCAACCATTACAAATAGCTGTATATACCTCAGGGCTAACAAAGTAATAGTAGTATAGCAGTGATCACCAACCAATGGCTCGACATGTTGAATTCCTGATTTGGTGGTAAGTTTTGGTTGAATAAAAACAAGATTTACTACCAAATAAGCCTCCTGTGTGCATAGAGCAGCATGCCTGTGTGGTTAATTGAAAGGTAATGTTATTAAAAGATTAAAAAGATTCAGTTTTAGTTGGCACTGTCAAATGCAGGATATTATAGACAGACAGTCTAATTTGGGAAAGGACAAAAGGAGAGAGGTCAGGAGTAAACATGTAGAGTTCTGTTTCATCGGTATACAGGCAGTACTGAAATCCAAATTACGGAATAATTTTCCCTCAAGAAGTTGTATAGATTGAGAACAGAAGAGGGCCTAAGACAGAGCTATGAGGAACTCCAACAGAGAGAGCGTGAATGAGGTAGAGGAAGAGTTAGAGAGAAGGCAACTTTAAAGGACCTGTCAAGAAAGATGAGATGTATACCAAAGAAAGAACAATGTCACGAATGCCAGCTGAGTGGAGAATCTCTAGGAGGAGTGGGTGGACATCTGTGTCAAAGGCTGCAGAGAGATCTAGAAGAATCAGTATGAAATAGTGACCCTTAAACTTTGTCAGGAGAAGATGAGTGTGGTTTCTGTTAAGTGTGTTGGGCACAAGCCAAACTACAAGGGGCTGTGAATGGAGTTGTGAGTGAGACCAGCTGGTTATAAACAAGCCTCTCCAACCATTTGGATGCAATTGGAAGAAGGGAAACTGGACAATAGTTGGTGGGGGAGCTAGGATCAAGGGAATGTTTGTTTTGAGGACAGGAGTGATTAGTGCTTGTTTGTATGAAGAAGGAAAAGTACCAGTAGAAAGTGAGAAAGCCTCAACTCTAAGGGGCTGATTTACTAATCCACGAACGGTCCGAAGGCGTCCAAATGAGTTTTTTTTTGTAATGATCGGTATTTTGTGATTTTTTCGTAGCCGTTACGACTGTTTCGCAAATTGTCACGACTTTTTCATAGCGTTACGACTTGCGCGAATTGTCGCAACTTTTTCGTAGCCTTCGCGCCGAGTATGAAAGTTTCGGATTCATTCAAGCTTCAGTATCGTGACTTTTCTTGGGCCAGGTTGGAGCTGCAGAGTGCCATTGAGTCCTATGGGAAGCTTCCAAAAACATGCAAAGTCTGAAAGTTTTGCCCGCCGTTTACGAGCGCTCAATACAAAAAAGTCGCGACAATATATGAGAAAGTGGTAACGGCGACGAAAAAATGCAAAATATACGAAAAAGTCACAAAATGTTTGTTTCCAATCCAAATTTTTCCCATTCGGATTCGAATTTGTGGATTAGTAAATCAGTCTGGAAAACATCAAGGGGCGAAGGTTGGTATGACACCTTCCAAATAACATTGACACTTGTTTCAATCTAGCACTTCTAGCAAGGCTTCAGTTTTTTGTTTCCTTTGCATATATTTCTCTGTTCAACAGACATTTTTCCTTTGTTCATTCCAGAAGAGACTGTTATGTGTTGCCTAGCAACTGGATTCTGTTACCTAGACATATAACTTAAAAAATTAGTAACACCAACAAATTAAATTGTTTTATATGTACTTAAATATAATTCCCCGTTTTCTGTCTGATGCTAATTGAACTGTTTCAGAGCTGCCTAGTATGTGAATCTAAATGAATCTGAATGAACAGCCATATACTGTTACACTTATATTCTATATATACACACAGTAAATTGTGTCTGTCCCTAAGATTAGTAACTGCCCGCAGCAAAGAGCATGTGCAGTGAATCAGCAGAAAAGAAAATGGGGGATGCTGTACATTAGTGCTGTCCAACTGGCGGCCCGCGACCCCCTTCTGTGTTGCCCCCACCTGTCTGGCTGCTTTGATGGCTTACCTTTGTGTAAGATTTAAATGGTATCAGTACTGAGATTAACTGGCCCCTGCATTGTTCACACTTTAGATTCAGGCTGTAATCCCCCTGTATTGTTTAAACGTGTAATCCCCTGAACTGTTCACACTTTTTAATCTCTGCATTGTTCACCCACTGCATTGTTCACACCTAAGAATCAAACTGTAATCACCCACATTGTTCACCTGTTCACACCTGAGAAAGACTGTAGGAGCAGTGCCAGTATTGTGCCATTGTATGTACTGCCTGACCTATGCTGCCTGTGTGTACGGCACACACAGGCAGCATAGGGCAGACAGAGCATGGCACACACAGGCAGCATAGGGCAGGCAGAGTATGGCACACACAGGTAGGGTAGGGCAGGCAGAGTATGGCACACAAAGGCAGCATAGGGCAGGCAAAGTATGGCACACACTGGCAGGGTTAGGGCAGGCAGAGTATTGCACACACAGGAAGCATAGGGCAGGTAGAGTAGGGCACACACAGGCATCATAGGGCAGGCAAAGTACTGCCTGCATGTGCCATACTCTACCTGCCTTATGCTGCCTGTGGGAGGTGAAGCTGGCAGGGATTTGTTCAGGGAGTTTGTTAGTTTGTTCTGGTCCCTAAGGTGTGTAATTATGTTCTGGGGGTTGGTGTGCTATCCACAAGGGAGGAGGCATATGGATTTAAGGGTGTGTCTTAATATGACATTAATAATATAATTCTTTCACATATGAATGATGGTTGATATCCCAGCAGTGAGGACCAAACATTTAGGTTTTTGCTGCGCTACCACCATTGTGATAACATGGGTATGATTTGAAGTGGGTGTGGTTAAAAAAGGGGAGTGGTCAAAACTGGCTTCCATTAGCAGCCCGCCACTTTGTATGCTAGAGAAATTCTGGCCCTCGCCACCATAGAAGTTGGACAGCACTGCTGTTCATCATTTTTAGCCCACTTCTATAGTTAAGCTTTAGTTCTCCTTTAAGTTTAATATGGTTGAAAGGCACAGGTTTACATAGTAGACAACAGATAACCTGTGTAGATAAGCTCTGTAGAACACAATGAATTTCAATCTTACACAGGAAGATAAACAGCGATCATATGTCTTTAAGGGCTCTGGCACACGGGGAGATTAGTCGCCCGCGGCAAAACTCCCTGTTCGCGGGCGACTAATCTCCCTGAGTTGCCTACCCCTGCCATCCCACCGGCAAACATGTAAGTCGCCAGGGAGACTAATCTCCCCGTGTGCCAGAGCCCTAATGGCTCTGTATAGGACTATAGAATGAAAACTTACCTATATAAAATAGATATTTGTTGCCAAGAAACAATTTACATGTTGATGCTTTCATTTTTGGATGTTACAGGTCCTTTAATGTAAGTGTAACATAGAATATATTCTTCAGTATTTTAAACATGGTTTTCAACTGTATAGTTTAAATATCCATTTTGTTGTTTAGATTACCTCATCTTATACCTAACCTTACATTTCCTAAACCAACTGCTTGCAAACACTGGAATTCAGTGTCATGTTTTAATACACACTGGACAGCATCACTACTCGGGGGATGATGACTTGTCAAAAATCAAACTGTTGAGTCTTTCTCCAATTAAAAAAAACTCAAAAACCTGGAAACTTCAAAAGCTTGCCCTTTTAAAAAAAAAAAAAAAAAAACTTGATTACGTAAAAATGTGAATAAAGAACCCTACCCATCATTTTTAACAAGTGTAACAAATTTTTTATTAATCTTGATTAATTTTGAATGAATCTTAATTTAAAAATAGCCTACATTTTGCTAATACAACTTTCACTAGTTTCTACATGAATTTTTATATGTATCCTTCATTGCAGAAGGTAGTGGCTTTGGGAAACTTTCCCATGCTTTGGGTAGGGGGGACATGTCAACCCCTAAAATATTTTTTTTGCCTAATAAAAGAAAACATAATTCTAAGCAATTTTGCAATATACATTCATTACATATTTGTAATTTTGAGTTATCTGTATTGTGAACCGGTAACAGGTAAACAGGTGGAAGGGAGATATATTTCCCCTAGGTTCATCTCCTACTCCCTCATGTATAGCGGTGCTGAGTGGGTTAAAGGAACAGTAACACAAATATTTCAGTTTTAATATATGCCTTCTAAATACTATTATTAAGATATGTATCTTGGAAAAATTGCAGCATCATAAGTGGTTTTTGAATAATTTATATTACAACTGATTTACTGGGCAAACCTTCAAAAGGCGATACGGCGACTCCTTGGCTTCCGTGCTAATCCGGAAGTTATCTTGCCGCATTCTTTAGAGTCTTCGGGGTCGTTTTTGGAGTGATTTATGGTTTTGTTGGGGATTGTGTAGGGAGAGGGATGGGGGACGGAGCGTTTCTACTTGACGGCTAAGACTGCCTGCCTGTAACAACAGATCGCTATGTAAGCCTGCACGGGGAAAGGGAGGGGGAGGAGGGGTGAGCTGCCCGGAAGCTTGCTACGAGAGTTGGAGGAGATCTGCTGCCTGAGTTCAATAAATTAATGGAAAGGTTAATTTTCAAGAAAACCACTTATACTTTTGTAATTTTTCCATGATATATTTTCTAATAAAAGTATTTTAAAAAGATATTTTGAATATTAAAAAATTGTGTTACAGTTCCTTTAATTCCCAAAGGGAGTCTCACCTGGGGAATAATTAGCAGGCTAGATATGCCTGCAGTCAGAGAGTGAGGGGCTGGAGCTGAGACTGTGGACTGAATTTGCTGTGTGAGGGTCTGTGCCTGCCTGAAGCAGCTTGGAGAATTTTCTCCCAAACAGAAGGACTCTCAAAAGGTACTGTGACTCTGGGGAGTTGTGTTTTTGGTTTAGCCGGCAATCCCAGTAGGGGACCGGTAATAGAGAGGGAAGCACCCTGTGTATTAGTTAGAGCCCAAGTGTGGCAAGGGTTTTGTTTACTTTTGTTTTGCTTATGCTCCTGCTGGATACCAGAGTCAGTCATTGTACATAATAAAATGGACTGTATTCACCTAAAGGACTGTCTGTATGTCTGATCTCGCTTACAGTATAACTATTATTAAAAGCAGTGTCTGCCCGTACTTTTCTGTTCTTTGCCCTGGTGGCTCTGGCATTTTGAAACAATGTAACACAAGCCAGCAGATTTTTGCTGGAGGAGCCAGGCACTTGCAACATTGTTTAAAAAGTAACAACCAGGAGTTCAGCAAATGCTGCTTTCAAGAGCAATAACTTTTACAAACAACTTTGAAAGCACTAATAATGTTTAATAAATTGATATTGGAAAGTTGCTTAGAATTATGTTTTCTTTTATTAGGCCTAACCTAGTCATGGATCCAGGTATGGATAGGTTGCATTCCTCTACCCATGATACTAAAACTTTTGCTAACTGGGTGAAGGCCAAATGGCTTTCGGACATCTGGAGGTGGAGGCACCCCCAGTGTAGACAATACTTGTGCAACACTGTGGCCTCCTTTGCAATGTCTCGCAAAATGGATAGTTTACCCTAATGTAGAGGAGTGGTACCAAGGTACTGCAATTCAGGCGGTATTTTAAGCTAACATATAAATTGCCCTTGGACAACTCAGTGCAGGGACTTAATGAATATTCAAATAATATTGACTTTCCAGAGGTGCCTCTTGATCTGGTAACACAGCTTGATAAGACATCACGGCTGATGAAGAGGCAATTAATGCATTTCCCTGTGGCAAAACACCTGGCCCAGATGGGATTCCTATAGAATGTTACAAGAAGTATGTGGACTTTCTAACCCCCAAACTGGTAGAGCTATTTAATGGGACTAGTGTGCTTAACATGCTGCCTGATGCCTATGTCACTCTGAGCAGGTAAGCCGTCTGATTGATGTGAGCCCGATCTATATCTCTACTTATTTTCGATTAAAGGAGAAGGAAAGGCTAATAAAGACTGCAGGCATACCTTCAGTTCTCTCAGTAGTGCCCTTAAGTCCCATATTTCACCTGTTCAGATGATTAGAAGCCAAACAGGAAGAAAAACCGCTGAGCTGTGTAAAGAAAGTTCTTATAATGCCGCACTCATGCACTGAGACCAAGGGGGAGATTTATTAACGCATGAACACTCCGAATGCTTTTTTTCGTAATCGTGTTTTTTTGCGACTTTTTCATAGATTTTATGACTTTTTCGTACTTTGCGACAAAATTTTAGCAACAAAATCGTATTGTCGCGCCGAGTATGAAAGTTTCGGATTCCTTCAAGCTTCGGTATCGTGGCTTTTCATTGGGCCACGTTGGAGCTGCAGAGTGCCATTGATTCCTATGGGAGGCTTCCAAAATGATGCACAGAAGGATCAAAGTCGGAAAGGTTTTCCTGCATTTTCCGTTCGTTTGGTACAATCCTTGCACGACTTTTCCGGCGCTTGCACGACTTTTTCGTATTTTTAGCGTGAAAAAATTGGATCGGTTTTGCCCCTGTTTACAATCGTTCCATACGAAAATTGCATGACTTTCGGATCGCCAATACGATATTATCGTGACTAATACGATTTTTTCGTAAGCATTTTCATGATTTTTGCGATTTTCAGAAATTATCGTATCCAATCCGAATTTGTCCAATTCCGGATTCGAACTCTTGTTTTAATGAATCGGCCCCTAAGTGTACAAGCTCAGTTTGTAAGACTATGAGTCAACTTCCTGCTGATTGGCTCAGATCCACATTCCTAAGGGGGGGGAGTGAGTTCTTAGCATTCTTGAGGGAGGGGGGAGCAGGAGAAGGGAAAGAGCTGCGTGTCTCTGGCGCATGAATTACAGACACAACACATCTTTTGACAGAGAAGTCAGTGCAGCATTTCTGTGAGTGCTTATGGCTGTATTTACATAGACCTGTCTGATAAAGCTTACTTAGTTTTTACCTTTCTTTCTCCTTTAAAGATATTTGCTAAAATTTTAGCTAGTAGACTTTAGTTATATCAGAGTTGATTCACCCAGATCAGATTCATGCCCTTTAAGGCCAGATGTTAATATAAGGTGCTTATTCATTAATTTATCTATTCCACATGCTAAATCCGGTAACAGAATTGTAGTGTCACTAGATAGAGCAAAAGCTTTTGACACTGTCCAGTGGCAATACCTCTGGGGAGGTGTTGACCCAATATGGATTTGGCCCTAGATATACAGGCACTTTACGCTTGTCCACAAACCAAGATTCCAACAAACGGTGGTGTACAGACAGTTTTGTCTGGGTGCTCTCCTGATCTTGAACATCTCATGATCAGATGCAGACCTTTTTATCTGCCCAGGGAGTTTACAGTGATTTTTGTACCACTGTTTATATTCCCCCCCATGCCGACACCACACGGGCACTGGATGAACTGTTTGATGCTATCAACCGACAGGAAACATTACACCCAGAGGCTGCTTTTATCATGGCTGGCCAATGCCAACATGAAGAAAGTTCTGCCAAAGTTTTACCAGCATGTAAACTTTCCAACGCATGGTGAGAACATCTTGGACCATGTTTACACTCCACACGCACATGCCTATAAAGCCCGTCCTCGACCAGCCTTCGGCAAATCAGATCACTCCTCAGTCCTGCTGCTGCCAGCCTATAGGCAGAAGCTGAAACGCGAGCAGCCTATGACGCATTCGGTTCAACGCTGGACCTACCAGTCAGACAGCACCCTGCATCACTGCTTCAACATCACGGACTGGGAAGTCTTCTGGACTGCCGCTGACAACAACATAAACAACTACGTAACAGACTTCATTAACAAATGCATCAATGACGTTGTACTGTGGGGTAATGTTCGGACTTACCCCAACCAGAAGCCATGGGTTAACGGAGAGGCTGCGCAGACTGCAGCCTTTAAATCCGGAGGCCCAAGTGAGTAGAAATAATCCCCGTATGCACTCAGGAAAGCAATAAAAACAGCTAAGGGACAGTACAGAGAGAAGGTGGAGTCCTGCTATAGCAACTCTAACATCAGGAACATGTGGAGTGGACTGAAGACCATCACAGACTACAAAGGAAAGAGCTGCAAAGTGGGGGAAGGTAACTGCTTCTCTACCTGATGCGCTGAACACCTTCTATGCACGCTTTGATAAACACCTATCTCAGGAGCTTTTATTGGAAGAGGACGGTCGCCCTCTTCAGATATCTCAGACAGACGTGTGTAAACACTTCAGAACAGTAAACACACAGAAAACTCCTGGACCAGATAACATCCCAGGTCGTGTTTTCAAAGCATGCGCCCACGAGCTAGCAGATATCTTCACAGACATTTTAACCTTTCCCTGCTCCAGTCTGCTGTCCCAACATGTTTTAAGAGGACCACCATCTTCCCTGTCCCTAAGAAAATGAATGTGAGCTGCCTAAATGACTATCGCCCAGTAGCACTCACCTCCATTGCCATGAAGTGCTTTGAGCGTATAGTCAAGGCTCACATCACATCTTTACTCCCTGCTTCACTTGACCCACTCCAGTTTGCCTACAGGTCAAATAGATCTACAGACAATGCAATAGCAATTGCACTTCACACTGCCCTCTCCCACCTGGACCAGAGAAATACATACGTGTGGATGCTGTTCATTGACTACAGCTCCACTTTCAACACCATCATACCATCCATCATTCCTCCCTGTGCAGCTGGATCCTGGACTTCCTGACAAACAGACCTCAGGTGGTTCAGATCGGCAACATCACCTCATCCACACTGACACTTAGCACTGGTGCCCCCCAGGGATGTGTGCTCAGCCCCCTGCTGTACACCCTGTTCACTCACGACTACCACAACACACAGCTCCAATACTATCATCAAATTTGCAGATGACACCACCATCATTGGCTGCATTTCTAATGGAGATAAGTCGGCATACAGGGCAGAGGTGAGATCCCTGACATCATGGTGCCGTGACAACAACCTGCTGCTCAATATCAGCAAAACTAAGGAGCTCATTGTGGATTACAGAAGCAGAGGTGGAGAGAGTCGGCTGCTTTAGATTCCTGGGCATCAATATCAGTGAGTTGGTCTCACCACGTTGGTGTGATCACAAAAGCTGCAAGACAGCGGCTCTTCTCTCTGAAGCACTTGAGGAGGTTCGGGATTGACTCCAGAATACTCACAAACTTCTATTGATGCACCATTGAGAGTATTCTGTCCGGCTGTATCACCACCTGGTATGGCAGCTGTAATGCTTTGGACCACAAAGCTCTGCAGAGGGTGGTGAGATCAGCACAGCGCATCACCAGAACTGAACTGCTGGCCATGCAGGACCTCTACAGACCACGCTGTAGGAGGAAGATGCAGCGGATCCTCTCTGACCCCAGCCACCCCAGCCACAGTCTTTTCCCACTCCTACCATCAGGCAGGCGGTACAGGAGCATCCAGTCCCACACCAGCAGATACAGAGACAGTTTCTACCCACAAGCCATCAGGCTTCTGAACTGCTGAAATTCAGCACACATCAACACACACTCCCCATAACTACTGGACTCTTCACAATGTCACTTTAAATCCTCACTGCACAATTTCAAATATTTCATTGCATTTTTTTTATTGTAAATACTTGTACCTTTATTGCACACTTTTATTAAATTTAATATTTGTATTTTTTTTTTTTTTGTCTATGTAAAGTTGGGAGGAACACGGGTCAAAAAAAATCATTATGGTAATGATGCTTCCTTATTGTTTGTATATGACAATAAAACTTGAAACTTGAGATTCAGGTCAATGGCAGATTAAGGGCAAACCCCTGGAGAGAGGCACTCGCCAGAGGTGTCCTCTCTCTCCAATGCTGTTTGCCTTGGCTATTGAACCCATAGGCGAGAGTATTAGGCACATGAGGAAATTATATTTCCTATTCGTAAGCCCTTAATGGAAAAAATATCACTATATGCAGATGATATGTTAGAGGAAAAGGTGATGTACCGTGCTAGCCAGTCAAAATGTTTACAGGGTAACCCTTTTGAAATAAAAAATAACAAAAGTGGTATAAAGTTGATACCTTTATTGGCTAACTAAGATAATCTTAGCAAGCTTTCAGAACATTTTAGTTCCTTTTTTCCTTTTTCAAGGTAATCAGCTTGAAAAAGGAACTAAAATGTTCTGAAAGCTTGCTATGATTATCTTAGTTAGCCAATAAAGGTATCACCTTTCTACCACTATTGTTATTTTTTATTTCAAAAGGGTTACCCTGTAAACAGATGATATGTTGTTATACTTAGCAAACTCACATCAAGCCTTAGCAAACCTTCTGGCAGTGGTCTCTGAATTTGGTCAGTATTCTAGACTTGCCTCTCTCCCTTCCTGGCAAAATCATTATCTTTAAAATGATTTTCTCCCCAAGTTTTTATACGCCCTACACAATTCCCCTATAACCTCCCCCGAATGTAGTGGTTTAATGGGGTGGATAAAATAATTAGGGGATTTTTGTTGGCAGGGGACCATCCACTCCTGAACATCAAAGTTCTGCAGGCACCTTGCTTTGGAGGAGGCCTAGCTTTTCCAAATCTCAAGCTTTACTTTCTGGCTGCCCAGTTAGTATTTGTTTATTGGTGGATGGTCCCTAACATTAATAATCTGGCAGTGGTCCTAGAGGCTGCTACAGTAGGCTTGTTTGAAGCCCTGTCTAAACTCCCCTTCAGAGGAATCTCTTCTTACTATGCCACTACACCCTCCATGGTTACAGTAGTACAGGCCTTCCAGAAAACCCAGAAGCTGGTCCATGGCTCTTCTGAGACTTGGTCTCCCCAGACCCAACTCTGGGGTAACACAAATCTCCCCTATTTTCATGCTCTCCCAGATATTGCCAGATGGGCACAACTAGGTATTAAAACACTAGGGGACATTGGTCTTGGTGGTGAATGTAAAACCTATGACTTACTGTGACAAGAGGTGCACCCCCCGACATGCTATTTAGGTTCCTGCAGTTACACCATGCCGTCAATATCCAATTTTCTGAAAGGCCTTTAAGGGTAGCTCAAACAACCCTGAAGTCCTATCTCTACAGACAAAACCTGACTAAACCCCTTTCTTGGTTTTAGATTATACTGTCTGCCTTGGGCTCCTCTACTCTATATAAAACTAAAATTAAATGGCAGAGAGAGATTCCCACGCTTGACGACGAGATGTGGTGTATATCAATATATGTGGTGTATTCAGATACAATTTTTTAAATAGAGTGTACTTGATCCCCTATCCCCTGGCAAAAATTTATAAAAATGTGTCTGACCAATGTCCCAAGTTTCTCAATGAGAAGCTTGCCTTCCCAAATATTTGCTCTCCAGAACTTGCCTGCTAGGACTGACTGGAGACTTGCAACTCTGATCTCATTCTAGACTGTGCTATTTACAGTTGCTTTACTATGCTAAGAAATCCATTCTATTGCATTGGAAGTCCTCATGACAAAAATTGGTAGATGATTCCCTTCCTAGTCAGAAACTGACCTACCTACCTACCTAGCAAGAGGGTGCCCAGAGAAATTCAATGCCATATGCCACATGGCTGGACTTATAAAGTCTTTAAAAATGGAAAATATACATTTTTATTTTTGTATTTAGAGCTCTAAATTTCGGCAGATTTGGAAAGCTTGGGTTCTCCTGAAAAAAACAATATATAGTTTTCCTACCTAAACTAAGCCTCCCCCTTCCCCCAATAAATTCCTTTTAAATGAGTGCGCACAGAAAGTTTATAAAACATCTGCCACTGAGGGGAACCGAAATGTGAAATTCTTCTGGCCTTTAAAAAAAAGTTAAAGGGGAAGTAAACACATCCATGTTTAACCTTTTTAGTGCCACAGGACGTAGAATCTACATCCTGGGTACTAAAGGACCTAAGTGCCACAGAACGTAGATTCTACGTCCTGGGGCACTTCCGGGTTTGGGAGCGGAGAAGCGGCTTTTCAAGCCGCTCCTTCGCTCCCCGCTCATTCCCCAGCCTCCAGACAATAGTCAGAGGTGGGGAACGAGTGGCCCCTGGGGCACGATCGCCCAGGGGCCCCATAAGAAAAGGCAGGCACGTGAAATCCATGCCTGGATTTCACGATCGCCTTCTGCCTTTCTCTGCTCCCCCCCTGCTTCCTGCTGCTCATACTCACTGCCGGACTGCTGCGTGTGTGTCTCCCTGCAGATCAATGATCTCCTACACAGGTAAGTGGCAAAAACACACATACACACACATAATACACTAATAATACACTAATACACACTTATACTCACATTTACACACAAACACATACATTTTAGGGGAGTTGGGAGATTTCAAACATTCACAACACTTACACTTACACACACTTACTAGCATACATGCACACAAAACACATTTTACCTAATGTACACACACACTTACACGCATCGTTTTTATTCTTGCCTGTAAAAAATGTTTTATTGCCATTGCGGATAGTGTATTCGCTAACCGCACTGCGCAATACCTTTTGTGTATTATTTTGGTGTTTCTACTACATTTTCTGTGATTTTGGTGCATTTTGGGGTATTTTACTGCATGTTTAGCCATTTTATAGCATTTTCAGTTATGCATAGTTCTTGTTCGCTTGACTTTGTCTGTAAAACTTATTTGCCCAAGCCAAAATACTCAAACCTCAAACTGTTATTCTGCCCGCAGATATTATTAGGCAAAAAAAAAAATGATTTTAGTGATTTTTTTTTTTATTTTTATCAATTGTTGCTTTTTACATTGTTCTTTGTTACTTGTCTTTGCACATGGACATTTTGTCTGCTGTATTTCAATTTGACATCCTCTGTACCCCACATAGTTTGGTAAATCTATTCATATTGGGCATCAAACTGTTCAGTAGACTAGTGCCGTTCATAGTAAGAATGTTTTATGTTGGTACGTTACTAAATGTGGGGTACATAATGGGGCACTCTTTTGTTTTTAAACAAAGGAAAGCTTTTAAGAAATATAAGTCAGAGGGGACAGTAGCTGCGTTTAATGATTATAAACACTATAACAAGTGTTGTAAAACAGCAATCCGGAAGGCAAAGATAGAAAATGAGGAGCGCATCGCGGCCGAGGCCAAGACTAACCCCAAAAAGTTTTTTAAGTATATTAATAGTAAAAAGATGCAGGTTGAGGGTGTGGCCCCATTGAGTTATAATAACAATATGGTTACAGCGGATACAGAAAAGGCAGATGTGCTTAACCAGTTCTTTTCTTCTGTGTATACAGTAGAGGAGCCAGTGGGACAAGTCCCACCCAATAGCTGCACTGTTGCCTCAGCTCCAACTACACAGTGGTTGGCACAGGATATGGTGCTTAAAGGGTTACACAAGATAAATGTAAACAAGGCACCTGGGCCAGATGGAATACACCCTCGGGTACTGAGAGAGCTAGGGGCAGAATTGCAGTGGCCCTTGTTTCTGATATTCTCAGACTCTATTTCATCAGGTATGGTACCTAGGGATTGGAAGAAGGCGAATGTCATTCCCATATTTAAAAAGGGAGTAAGATCTCAGCCTGGCAATTATAGGCCTGTAAGTTTGACATCCGTGGTGGGCAAGTTATTTGAAGGCTTGTTAAGGGATCACATTCAAAATTATGTAGTGGAGAATGGCATTATGAGCAGTAATCAGCATGGCTTTATGAAGGACAGGTCATGTCAGACCAATTTAATTGCTTTTTATGATGAGGTAAGTAAGAAGCTGGACAGTGGGGATGCAGTAGATATCATCTATTTGGATTTTGCGAAAGCATTTGATACTGTTCCCCACAAACGACTGCTTTCTAAGCTAAGGTCTATTGGTCTTAGTGAAGTCGTTTGCACATGGATAGAAAACTGGCTACAGGATCGGGTACAGAGGGTGGTTGTTAATGGTACATTCTCTACTTGGAATAAGGTCCTCAGTGGGGTCCCTCAGGGTTCTGTACTGGGTCCACTTTTGTTTAATTTGTTCATAAATGACTTAGGGGAGGGTATTATGAGTAATGTATCAGTGTTTGCAGATGACACAAAACTCTGCAGACCAGTCAATTCTATCCAGGATGTGACATCCCTGCAGCAGGATCTTGACCAACTGGCAATCTGGGCAGCTAAGTGGCAGATGAGATTTAATGTGGATAAATGTAAGGTCATGCACCTGGGATGTAAAAACATGCAAGCCCCGTATACCCTTAATGGGACTGCACTAGGCAAATCCATAATGGAGAAGGACCTTGGAGTCCTTGTAGATAATAAACTTGGCTGTAGCAAGCAATGCCAGGCAGCAGCTGCAAGGGCAAACAAGGTTTTGAGCTGTATTAAAAGGGGTATAGATTCACGGGAGGAGGGGGTTATTCTTCCCCTTTACAGAGCGCTGGTAAGGCCCCATCTAGAATATGCTGTTCAGTTTTGGTCTCCAGTGCTCAAACGGGACATTACTGAGTTAGAGAGGGTCCAGAGAAGGGCAACTAAGCTGGTAAAGGGTATGGAAAGTTTCAGTTATGAAGAAAGACTGGCCAAGTTGGGTCTGTTTACACTGGAGAAGAGGCGCTTAAGAGGTGACATGATAACTATGTATAAATATATAAAGGGATCATATAATAACCTTTCTAATGTTTTATTTACCAGTAGGTCCTTCCAACGGACACGAGGGCACCCACTCCGTTTAGAAGAAGGGAGGTTCCATTTAAACATTCGGAAAGGATTTTTTACAGTGAGAGCTGTGAGGTTCTGGAATTCCCTCCCCGAATCAGTCGTGCTGGCTGATACATTATATAACTTTAAGAAGGGGCTGGATGGATTCTTAGCAAGTGAGGGAATACAGGGTTATGGGAGATAGCTCTTAGTACTAGTTGATCCAGGGACTGGTCCGATTGCCATCTTGGAGTCAGGAAGGAATTTTTTCCCCTCTGTGGCAAATTAGAGAGGCTTCAGATGGGGTTTTTTGCCTTCCTCTGGATCAACTAGTAGTTAGGCAGGTTATATATAGGCATTATGGTTGAACTTGATGGACGTATGTCTTTTTTCAACCCAACTTACTATGTTACTATGTTACTATGATGAAATAAAGTACAGAATTTTAACGGATTCCTTGTGTCCGAAGTGTGCTCGATGTCCTTTCTTCCACTTTGAAGTTATTCCTCCTCAGCTGCGGGTTCGGGGCTGTGAGCACCCGGACCATTGCCGGACTTTGGTGAGCATGCTGTTTCTCAGACTCTAAGAGATAGACTCTAAAACTTGAGCGGCAGGCTCGGGGTTTAAACACCAGGGCCCCATCTAACCACGTGGTACTTATAGTTTGTTAGTTTATTATATTTTTTTCATTTTCTCATTTATTTGTTTATTATTTATTTACATTGTTTCTGAGAAATTGTGTTTCGCTTTAGGGTTTCCCTTAGAGCGATCTTTTTCTTTTCTACATAATGGGGCAACATGCAAGCTTTGTGACAATTTTCAGAAATGTCACAAAAACCATTCTGTTTAGCATAGCTTTGTAGTTTGGTAGTTTGTAGTAGAAAGATGTATTTACCCATTTTTGTTTTGTCAGAATGTGTACTTTCGGAAAATATATGGTTTTCTAGGGTTTCCTTACTGTTAGGGGGTCATATGGCACATAATACACATACCGGGTGCAAAAACTGCATGAGCCGAAGCATCTTACGTGAAAATTCATATGCACTATTTTTACTTGGGTGCCCCTGTACCCCACATAGTTTGGTAAATCTATGCATATAGGGCATCAAACTGTTCAGTAGACCCCTGGCGTTCATATTTAGAATGTTTTATGTTGATACGGTACAAAATGTGGGGGTACATAATGGGGTAAAATGCAAGCTTTGTGACAATTTTCAGAAATGTCATAAAAACCGTTCTGTTTAGCATAGCTTTGTAGTTTGGTAGTTTGCAGTAGAAAGATGTATTTACCCATTTTTGTTTTGTCAGATTGTGTACTTTCGGAAAATGTATAGTTTTCTAGGGTCTCCTTACTGTTAGGGGGTCTTATGCTGCATAATGCACATGCCGGTAGCTTATATTGCAGTGTATACACTTTGTATGCACTAACTTCCTTTTGGGGTCTCTAAATGCCAGATACATCGGTGATCCTATGCACAATGGGCATCAAACTGTTCAGCGGACCCTTGGTTTTCATATTTAGGGTGTGTTTTCTTGGTACCTAATGTTATGTGGGAGATATGGTGCTTGAAAGTGGAAGATTTGATGTGATTTTCAGGTATTTCACCAAAACTAGCAATTTTGGGAAAGCACTGCGACTCTGTAGTTTGGAGTAGAAAGACATGGGTACCAATTTTGAATTCGCCCGAATGTGTATTTTCCAAAAATATATGGTTTTGGGGGGTCAATGTATTTTTTTGTGTTTTTACCCCACAGAAAATGCAGTAAATGTGTTGAATTTTCAGTAGCTAAAGAGATCTCCTGGGCAATTTGTATGTACTAACTTCCTTTTGGGGTCTCTAAATTCCAGATACATCGGTGATCCTATGCACAATGGGCATCAAAATGTTCAGTGGACCCCTGGCTTTCATATTTAGGGTGTGTTTTCTTCGTACCTAATGTTATGTGGGAGATAAGGTGCTTGAAAATGGAAGATTTGAGGTGATTTTTTAGAATTTTCATAATTTTTTATAGAAAATGCTAAATTCAGTAAAGCATTGCCGTTTGGTACTTAGGAGTTGGAAGACATAGTTACCCATTTTGGATTCGTCAGAATGTGTAGTTTTCAAAAATGTATGGTTTCCTGGGGTAAACCTAATGTTTCAGGATTTTTTGCTTTGGAATGTAAAGTATGCCGTATTCTGCTGTAATGCTTTGAAAATTTAGTAATTTACTGCTGGGAGTTTTTGATCTATAGAAGTCAGAAATCTCAATAAAACTATACATATCAGGTATTGGCATGTTCGGGAGACATGAGGCTTTCCAAATCAGTTGAATTTTAGTCTATAAAATAAAATGTGTTTCTGGTAGAAATCCTTATATCATGAAAAATAGCATTTTTTCTTTTTATTTTTTTGTATTTCAAGCTCTAAATCTTGTTCCAGAAGTGGAAATACACAAAAACTCAGGTAGATTTGGAAAGCTCAGGTTCTCCTGAAAAAAACAATATATAGTTTGCCTACCTAAACTTAACCCTGCCCCCAGTAAAAGCCCCTACATTGAGAGAGAACAGAATGTTTACAAAACGCCTGGCACTGGGGGGAACTGAAATGACGAATTCGGCTGGCACTTAAAGGGTTAATTCTGGAGTTTGTTTACAGTGATAATGCCAAATCGTAATAATAAAGGTGAAAAGCAAGACAACAAATAAATGTTTTAACAATTTTTTAGGACATGAATCAAGAAGTTGCTTTACACTAAAGTAAACATATCTACTATAGAGTGGCCACTGTAAGATCCGCTTTTTTGGCAAGGTCACCAAGTGAGCGGATCTCCTGCTGATATGCCCACCTATGGGTGAGTGATATTGGGCTAATTCAATTGAATTAAAATGAGGGGGGGCATTGGCAGTTCAGGGGCCGCATCAATGAGACAATGTGGCCCCAATACAACAGAAAAATTAAACCTGCCCGATCAAGATTGTTAACCCAGGGAGGCTTGCTTGCATCATATCTCTATTAAATAGAATATGCGTGTATTTTATATATACATTGTAACTTGTGTATTTAAGGATGTTGAGTAATTTACATATTAGATACAATCAGGTTACAATGGATACAAGCTTCAAAGACATCCTATCTAGCACACAGTCACCCAATCTCCCCCCCTTTGACCAAGGGTTGTTGAAAATTCAATCCCCTCCAACTGCATTTTCCCAACTTCTATTGTCCAACCTGCCTCAGGAATCTATGGCAAACTCCCTAAAGTTGACCAATCAGAACTTGCCACATCAACTATGACCGATCTCTAGGTTAATAGCATGGGTTAAGTTTTAGTATTGTGTTCCTGGAGTTCCTGGAGCGAGGACACAGATGATTGACTCAATGGAAGGATGAGTATAAGGGGGATTCTATGTAACATATACACCTTTATAATTATCTTTCTAAATAGCAGTTATATAGTGTATTTAGATTTAGTGTCGTTTTGTATTTTGTATGTTTGTTATTTTTGTAGATTTGTAGATATGTGTTAATAGCTTTTGTATATTTTTCATTGAACTATCTCTTTTATTAAAGAACCTTTATAACCAGGAATATTCATGTCCATGTGTATATAAGAATAAATATACATATTTACATAAATATATCCTTGGGCAACAGAGATCTGGCCGATTTCAGGCCAGATGTCAGTCAGGAGGCCCATCGCTGGTGCCCATGCACAGGCAGAAAAGCTGCAGAACTGGTCTAAAGGACCAATATTGGCAGCTGAAATCGGCCGTGTGGGGCCACCTTAAGAATGTGTGGGGTTAAACAGAATAATTTCAGGGGCTTCTCCCATTAGTGTTTATAAGGAAAGTAGAGAGCTAGTCAGGCTGCCAGTTTGCCTATGGTTTGACCATGGTTGCCAGACAGGTAACAAGAAAAAGCCTGGTGCATGGTCTGACCACCGATGTGAGTGCACGCACTTTCTAGAGCTTGGCCAAAAACCCCTGGGAAAAATCCTGATATACCTACCTACACCCCACGGCAACAGAGTCAGAAGAATCAGGTTGGGCACCCTTTCCACAAAAGGGCTCTGATGGGGCAACACCTAGAGAAATATGCCCGTGAAGAAAACCAAAATGGAGCTGCAACAGAACGGGCAGGATCCACTCCAAGCTCTCCTACACATTCTGGCGGTTGGTAATGGAGTGCTAACACAAATCAGATGATTTAGAGAACCACCTGTGGCAAAGTAACCTGAGGTTTGTAGGGTTCCCTGAACACTCAGTTAGTAGGCTTTTCAATAGCACCGGGGCTAATTGGCAGTTCCAGATCTGTTCCCTTTAATTCACCTACCTTCCAGTTCACTGGGGGCAAATTGTGCTTGACAGAGTGGCATGACCCACTCCCAATGAGGTTATTTGGTATTTACATTAAAGGGCAAATTCTATCCAAAGTTGGGGTATGGGTGGAAGGAAGGGGGAAATGTCTGGGAAAGTTATTATAACTGTGCCTGGTTATTGCGCAGATATTGTTCACTATTTTTGCAAATGTTAAAGTCTAATGCTCAATGGTATGATAAATATTGCAAGGGCCTTGAAACAAACGTGGGGGAACTACCCAACCCAGCGGAATCATGGCTATCTAACTGTAATGTAAGGGGACTAAATGTCCCAATTAAATGCAGACTAGTCCTTGAGTTTCTTAAAAACCTTAATACTTCCATAGCATTTCTAAAGGAAACTCATCTTATTGGATCTAAAATCTTAGCCCTTAAAAGGCCCTGGGTTGGTTGGTCCTTCCCCGCAACACTGGACAGACATTTTCCTTGTGCCTGACTCACACCACCCGAATGATAATGTGGCCAACTAAAAGTACAACAAAACTGTATAATTGATAAGGGGTTGTTTAGTTTAAATTGTTTTGATCTATTCTGTAGGCTATGAAAAAATGTTACTTATCTTATGTGATATTCTAACTTATCCTCCGTAATTTACAGTACTTATAGAGTGTACCTCTGTACCTTGCAAATATTGTTTTAATAAAAATGCATTGAGCAAAAAAAAAAAAAGAGCCCACACTAACACCTCTCCTGAAGGATTCAGCTCTTCAAAACTAAAAGAGCTCCATGTTTCTATGCTGCTACT
The DNA here is from genome assembly GCF_000004195.4 of Xenopus tropicalis. Lineage (NCBI taxonomy): Eukaryota > Metazoa > Chordata > Amphibia > Anura > Pipidae > Xenopus > Xenopus tropicalis. Next base: position 75,673,918 of record NC_030682.2, on the reverse strand, counting down.
GATAAAGAATAAATTCTGTGTGTGCAGATTCACCCACAGGCCCCCCGACTCGGATGGATTCTGTTTTCAAGCTAGCATTAGTTACAATAACTATAGCCTTGAAGACAGAACCACCTATCTGGCGCAGATCTTGTTTTCTGTGCTATGGACAGATATTTCTATGCGTGTACACTGGTAAACTGGTAAAGCCTATGATCATACGTTTCTTATGACATAAGCTACTATATCACAAAGTTTATATAAACCCTGTGCTGTCTTTGTTCTGTTGATCTGACTATCTTTGCTGGTGCTTTATAATTGCATTAAAATAATACTCTTAACAATAAACCCTGCAAAAAATCCTGGGATGGGTCTTAATTTTTAATTCTCTGCATAATTTTTTTTCCTTTTACTGCACAACAAAGCAGACTTTAGTGCGTTTCCACTGCAGCCTTATGAAAATAAATGTCAGGCTGCCTATCATTTCTTAAACCAGTTTTTCAATATCACTTAACTACCGTAAGCGAAGCATCTCACAGAAATAGAAGACCACTGAAACCATTATGCATTTCGATATTTTTTTAATAAACCATAATAACCACTTGAGAATTAAAAGGAGAATGCATTTATACTCTAGACTTTTTTTTAATAACTTACAAAAACCAGTAATGACTAATGCAAGGTTAAAACAATTTTTTTTTATCCTAATCAGATTTATTTTTATTAAAACAATGCAACTTGTTTTGTATAATCAAATCAGTGAAATAATTGATTCTTTCTGTATCAACAAACTACTGGTGTTGTGAAAACACTTAATACAAACAAGGATCTACTGGAAAGATATAAAGGGCAGATTTATTAAAACCAGAAAAAATTCTTATTGATCTGTCTCGAAATTTTGCATGATGAAAGCTCACGGAAAGTTTCTCTTTTTGGGTATTTTTCGATTCATTTTATCAATTAAGGGGCATCAAGAATTGTGTTTTCACTATTAAAATTTCTTTCAAATAAAATAGTTTTCTAAATATAATCCATTAAAGGACATGTCAACTCCAAAAATAATTTTTTGCCTAATAAAAGAAAACATAATTCTAATATCAATTTATTAAAAATTATTAGTGCTTTAAAAGTTATTTGTAAATGTAATTGCTATAGAGAGCAACACTTGCTGAACTCCTGGTTGTTGCTTTTTAAACAATGTTGCAAATGCCAGGCTCCTTCAGCAAGACAAGTCTGGAAAATCTGCTGGCTTGTGTTACATTTGTTTCAATAGCCAGAGCCACCAGAACAAAGAATAGAAAAGGACAGACAACACTTGCTTTTAATAGTAGTTATATATACAAAGAACTCAAAAACTATTACAAATATGTAATGAATGTATATTGCAAAGTTGCTTAGAATTAAGTTTACTTTTATTAGGCAAAACATTTTTTTGGGGTTGACATGTCTTTTAAAAACTTCCTACCATTTTAAAATACTGATTAAAATATGTCCTTACCCCCTTAAATCACATTTTCGCTCTCCTCCTGCTCTGCGTTTTTCATAATTGAATACTTCTTCCTCTGTTAAAGGTTCAATGCACACGTCAAGCTGAAGCCTGACATTCAATCAAAATTGATTGAAAATATTCCTGCCTACCTGTGCTAAAAATCTCAGTTAACATGGTCTCTCCCACTGTGCAGAACCCCCCCCCCCTCACTCTGCTCCCAAGGAAAGTGCTAAGAGTCATCTTAAATGCACTGCCTCCTTAGGATTAGATCATCTACACTGCACAGTGCACTGAGTTCAAGGATGCTGTTCTGTGCCTTTAGGGCAGTGACAGACGGGGAAATTAGTTGCCCCGTGACAAATCTTTGTTGCCACAGGTGACTAATCTCCCCGCAATGCCATCCCACCAGCAAGAATGTAAATCGCCAGTGGGATGGCATACGCGTCGCTACGTCTTGCCGAAGTCGCCCAAAGTTTCCTCTCAAGGCAACTCTGGCAAATCATAGAGATGCGTACGCCATCCCACTGGTGATTTACATTCTTGCCGCGGCAACAAAGATTTGTCACAGGATGACTAATCACTGTCTACCACTGCCCTTAGAGTCCAGAAGAATAGCATGACTGTGGTTGGTATTTACACAGGAATGCTTCTGCCCTGAGCACCAGGCCCTGGGCGAGTGCCCCCAGGTTAAGTATGTTAATCTTGAGTACAAACTAAAATTGCTACTTAATTAACTTCTAATAATAATGATATTATTATTATCTTCTTGTTTTTATGAAGGTTTTTACCCCCGTAAAAAAGATGAACACTTATCATTCACACCTAACGAATACAGCTTTTTATTCTAATTTTGTACTTTAAAAAGGCAACAGCGCTGTGTACATAAGTAGTGCTTTATAATATAAAGATATACATACTAATATACTGTACAAATAGAGTTTGTTTAGAAGGTCGGGCACTGACTAGGGCAAGCAGAGTTAACTAGAACATAATGGAACATTTAACTATAGCTACAGTTTTAACCATATTTACAGTTTCTTTTTTAATTTGACTAGTCCCAGATTGCACACAGTTCTGGGGCCAGAATGGACTGCTATGGAGTGACTGGAGCATATTAAAAGAGCTTGTTTTTTGATTAAGGGTGATGGCACACAGGGAGATTTGTTGCCTGCTTAGGTTTTGCCCCACCCAGTGATTCATGTCATCAATGGTGGGGGAAAGCATTTGGGGGAGATTTGTTACTTGCGGTAGTCTAGATGTAACTGCGGGCAACAAATCTCTGATATCACACTTATGTAACAGTATAACAGCAGATATACACAGGATAATACAATAAATTGAAATGTTTACTTACTTTTTATTTGTTTCTTTATTAGCTTAGTGGGGTCCAGCCAGTGCTGGGAAAACAAACAGAATTATTAAAAAGAAAAAATAAATAAAAATAAGGCTAATATGACTCTCTACAACCAAAACTTCAGCATTATAAAGGATCAAGTTACTTCTGGTAAGTATTTAATGATAAATATGATCAACAAAAATAATTTTACTCTAAGTTATGTAACACAGTATTATTTGGCATTTATTCCTTTAAAAATAATATTTACTACCTAAATAACAGGAAATTGTTTATCACTTCCATGGCATAATTCACCAGTAGGTTAACCTCCCTGCTGGCCAGCAGGCAGGACCTCCTACCAAAATTGCTGCTTCCTCCCAACCCCATAATCTATGTATCAAGCTGTCCCCACATAGGGCGAAAACTTCCTGGTGAATGCTGCCAAGGAAGTGACCAGGAAACAAGAATTACAGTAAGCATAACAATTTCCTGTTTACCCCTACTCACCCATGGTCAGCATTCACCAATGGGAATTCCCAAAGCTTAAAGGAGGGAGGGAACCAAATTAATCAGTAACACTTTTAATCAGCATTATATACCACAGATTGCAAAACTTTTTTTTCCCAAATTTAGCTTCTTGGCAGGTACGAACATCTAGTTTATAATGTTTCACAAACGTGTTGATTGAAGACCATTTTATCAATCTACAGATGTCTTCTGGTGACTCCCTGGTTTCTGTCGTCCAGGAACTTGCCAACACCCTGGTAGAATGTGCACTCAACCCCATGGGAACCTTCCTGCCTACCACATTATAAGCCTTGGAAATAGCTGTGACAATCTATGAACTTATTGTTTTCTTAGTTGGGACTTGCCCCTTTCTAAACCCATTAGGCACTACAAACAGTCACTCTGATTTCCTCCAAGACTCAGTTCTTTGCAAGTAGATCTGGACAGCCCTCGCCAAATCTAGAGTGTGCCAAAATACTTCTTTCTCCGATTTTGAAATAGCAGAAACTTGTGCTTTTAATGTATTAAAAGTGAGATCTTTTTCATAGCCTGAAAACAAAAGCTCTACCAGCACTGAAGGTGAGGGAGATAGATCTTTTCTAACATTTCCCATACTTTTATTGAAGAGAAGTACTACTCTTCCTTGATTTGAGAAGATCTATAACTTCATGACTCAAAGAAAGGTACTTCAGTCTTGACCTTTCAACTGCCAGACTATCAAGGATAAATGGCTCTGATCTTGAATGTGTGGAAAATTTGAATTGCCATAGGTTTCTCTAAAGCTATGAAGAAGAGGAAAACAGGGTCTTCTGGGATACTGCTATGGTCTCTGCTCTCTCCTCTATGATTTTCTTCAGAACTTTCCAAATTAAAGGAAAAGGTGGAACAATGTAAATTAAGCCTCCTGACAAACTCTGCCTTAGACCATCCACTGCAAAGACCTCCTTGTATAGGAACCTCGAGAAAAACTTCAGTCATTTTCTGTTTTGAAAGGGAAGCCATGGCATCTATCTCTGGCTGACCAAATATCTTTACCAACTCCCTTAATGTGTCTATGTGTAGGCTTCACTTCCCTGGATCTATAATGAACCAACTGAGAAAATCTGCTTTTTGATTTTCTCTTCCTGGAAAGAAACCTGTTTAGCAGCCTCATATCTAACACTGGTCTGAGAGCCCAGAAGTTGTCTTTATGAGGAAAAGCCTTGTGTAAAAAACCTTTGAACCTTTCTTAAGGCACCACCATCTCTATCACTTTTGACTCACACAAATGATCTATGTATTCTTGTACTATTTCATACCTCCCAACATTTAAAAAATGTAAAGTGGGACAAGAAGAAATGCTGCATGCTGAATTTTTTTTTTACCACACCCCCTAAATTTCACTCCCATCTTACAAAATTTAGCAGTTTAAAGTTTGAACACATTTCTGGGGGTTTTGGGGTCTTGTTTTATGTGTTATTACAGTTTTGCTAAAAAAAAAAAAAAAGGTGAAATTGCTATTTCAGCTGCAAGTCTCAGTTCCCTGCAAAACATTGTATCTTTTTTAGCATTCAGTTCAGGTTCAGTACAGGAGAGCAAAGGAAAATGAGGGATTTTTCAGTAAGAATCCAGGACTGCAGGCTGAGCTGTCAAAATCGGGACTGTCCCGCGTAAATCGAGACAGTTGGGAGGTATGCTATTCTCCTGTTAGATTCTGCATCCTTGAAAGAAGAAATTATGAACCAGTCTCTTCTGGGTACCCGCTGAAACTCTAGCAGAAACCATTTCTTTACTACATCTTTCACCCGAACATAATGAAATCAGCCCAGTCTAGGGAAAAATTGCCAGTCTGCCCTCTACCCTGTACTGGGCCTTGACATCATCATTGCTGATAGGAGGAGGAAGGGGCTGGATGGATTTTGGATTAAAGGAGAAGGAAAGGCTAAGTCACTTGGGGGTGCCAAAATGTTAGGCACCCCCAAGTGACTTAGAGCGCCTACCTTGTACCCCGGGCTGGTGCCCCTGTACGGAGGGAACAGCACCAGCCCGGGGTAGCTGCCGGCGCTTCCTCCTTCCTCCTCGCTTGCGCGCGCATGCGCAGTAGAGTGAAAAGCCGAACTTAAACATTAAAGTCGGCTTTTCACTCTACTGCGCATGCGCCGGCCGGCGGATTTCGCCGGCAGCGCGCAAAGGAAGGAGGAAGCGGTGTCTACAGGTGCCCCGGGCTGGTGCTGTTCCCTCCGTACAGGGGCACCAGCCCGGGGTACAAGGTAGGCGTTCTAAGTCACTTGGGGGTGCCTAACATTTTGGCACCCCCAAGTGACTTAGCCTTTCCTTCTCCTTTAATGTCCTGCACACTGAACCAAGTACAAAGATAAAGCCTATATACATACAGTAGCCTATACGTAACTATTTAATTACACACTAACCCAAAATAAGAAGAAGTTAAAATGCATGTCATAACTGCTTTCCTTAGAATAGTTTGTGAGATAAAAATAAAAAGCATGTGAAATGAACATAGAAGGAAAATAAAAGGTGAAGAGGAGAAGATGATGGTGACAGGAAAAAGCAAAAGCAAAACAGAAACAAGGATAAAAAAAGTTTCCTACAGTAAGAGAAAAGTAAGGGAACAATTACAGGACAAAGACAGAAGGATTGTGGAAAAAGTTTCGCCAAATGCATTGAAGTCAAAGGTCAATGCTTATCGTGACTACCATGCAATTTTTTCTACCACACAGCTTGCTTTTTTTTGCAGCCATTTCAATTTCGATTATCACTAATATAGTCTACTTTTTTCCTGTTACATAAGGAATTATATTTTTCCATCCCTTCAAAAAAATTATTTTGGCTGTCTTGTAGAGCTTACTGTCAGTGCTCCTTACATATATCACAATGTATTATCGCTTACAATTCTTAGATAAGGAAAGGTAAATGGATACGATGACAAGAGTAAAATTTAGTTTTGTATAAAGATGACAAATTTTACAAAAATTTACAAAAATTCATATGGATTTTCTTTTCTGCTTTACTTTCTTACTTTCTTTCTTTCTTTGGCAACAGTGCTGCTAAATCATTTCCTGCCACAGAAATGATGAGTGTAAATTTGCGTACATCACACAAAATTGAATGACTGTATATTAACTTATGCTGCTAAACAACTGGCTACAACCTTTTCAAAATTATTACAACTTTTTTCAGCCTCCATCTAACACTGCACAGATTTTTATGATGTAAATAACACTTATTTAATTAACTATACGTGGTGTTTTTGCTGTATAATAAACACTTTTTACTTGATACATGCAATACTGGTAAATAGCACAGTTATTATAATATTGTTTTTATTTTGGTGTACAGTACAGTTTCCATTAGTATTAAGTTTTTACTTTGCATAAAATGCGTCTTAGCTTTATAGTCCATCTGTGCTACAAATAACTATTCTGCACATAGACAGTTTCCATTGTGGCTCTTTGATATAGCAATGTTCAGTATTGATACACTAGAAAATAGCTTCTGGATTTCTATCTAATGTGGTATCAGTCAAGAATTATATGTTCAAGTTTACCACTTTCAGATTTTAAGCCAGTCCACAGTATTGCTTATTGTTATCATTAGACCTTCCCCTACTTTTCAGACATCATTACCGATAGAATACAAATATAAAAGATTCCTATAGTGAAATTGAGATGGAAAACACATACCGATATTTGTGCAGCATCCATATACTGCAGGCCAAAATAGTCAGTTTCCACTAGGTCCAAATGATATACAATCTGGTCAAACAAATCCTGTCCTTTGGCATGTTTCTGAAACACAGAACAACACTGTTTCGAAAACAATATAATGCATATATTATAGTTATCAGGTTTATATAAATATTCCATTATTCATTTGTTTTAACATTAACAGCAGGACCCTTACCCTATCATACATCAGGAACAAGCTAAACTATTGTTAGTTTGTCATTCAGATGGGCAATGTTTTAAGTCCAAACACAACGATGGATGGGGTAGGGGTACAACTGTTTTGTACCAATACAAATCTGTAGTCATTTAAACGAAACACCATTATTGCTAACTGCCAGGTTAAGCAAAGCAAATTGCAAAACAGGTGCCTTCACATTCGTGTGATCCTAGCATTAACCCTTTACGCGCCAGCAGAATTTCACATTTCGGTTCCCCTCAGTGCCAGACATTTTGTAAACATTCTGTGGTCTCTTATTTTAGGAGCATTTACCGGGGGGTATGGGGTTAGATTAGGTAGGCCAAATATATACCGTTTTTTTCAGGAGAACCTGAGCTTTCCAAGTCTTTTTTTTTTGTATTTCTACTTCTGGAACAAGATTTCGAGCTCTAAATTAGGTTTACCCCAGGAAACCATATATTTTTGCAAAGTACACAATCTGCCGAATCTGAAATGGGTAACCATGTCTTTCAATTCCTATGTACCAAACAGCAATGTTTTTCTGAATTAAGCAGTTTTTATAAAAAATTAAGAAAATTTAAAAAAAAATTGGCGCAAAGCTTTCAATTTCAGGCATCATATCTCCCACATAACATTAGGTACCAAGAATAAATATCCTAAATATGAAAGCCAAGGGTTCACTGAACAGTTTGATGCCCACTTATCATAGGATTAACAAAGTAGCTGGTATTTAGAGACCCCCAAAAGAAAGTTAGTGCATACAAATTGTACCGGAGATCTCTTTAGCTACTGAAAATGTAACACATGTACTACATTTTTGTGGGTTAAAAACACAAAAAAATAAGATGACCCCCCCCCCCCCCCAAAACCATGTATTTTTGGAAAGTACACATACAGTCACAATGCTTTTCCAAAATTGGCAGTTTTCATGAGATTACAAAAACAGCCAAACTAGAAAAAAATCAGAATAAATAAAATAGGTATTATAGGTCAGTGTTTTTCAACCTTTTTTGGGCAAAGGCACACTTGTTTCATGAAAAAAATCACGAGGCACACCACCATTAAAAAATGTTAAAAAATTTAACTCTGTGCCTATATTGACTATATATAAAGTAATTCTCTTGAATGGGAATCAAATAAACACAAAGAAAGTATTTTCCGGGACATTTTCTCCACAAACCCACCCCCCCACTGATTTTTTTTTTTTTTTTTATACACACAAAAATTTTATATTATATATATATTATTATTAATTGTTTTCTTACATGTCAGGCTGCGGCATCCAGGGGTGTCCTGGGATTGTCCTCCAGTGGGGAGTAGGGCGGCTGTGCATGGGCCTGGCCCCTGGTGGATCTGGTCTGTCGGGGCAGGGCCTGGGCAGTTGCTCCCCCCGGTCGGGTTGTGCCAGGGCAGGATAGTGCTGCCTCTCCTCTCTGGTTGCTCCGCCCTCCTGGATCCGATGCCGGATGACGTCAAAGGCAGTGACGATTTCCGGGCATCATGGAGCCAGGAAGTGGAAGGTGTCCCAGAGGGGACCGGGGGAGTCTTGTCTTCACCTACGGCACACCAGGCAACATCTCGCGGCACACTAGTGTGCCGCGGAACAGCGGTTGAAAAACGCTGTTATAGGTGTTGCAAACTCATCCCTCTAGTGGCCAAAAAGAGGGAAATACTACAATATTAAAGATTAAGACCGCAAAAAATCAAAAGTTATAAATATTATAATAATTTATTATAATCCATTAAAAATCATACCCCATGTATAAAGCCTAACGCGTTTCATGCTAATCCAGCAATTAATCATAGGCTCACCAAAGTTTGTTTACACATATATATATATATATATATATATATATCAGCAGGAGAGAACGGCACTCACAGGAACTTTTTCACAATGGAGACATCAAAGGCATCATAAGCAGTGAGGTTGTTTATTAGTCCGACGTTTCAGTTCCCACAGGAACTTTCATCAGGGACAACAAAATTGCAGTACACAGTGAACGTTATTTAAAGCCCAAAAGGGCGCCAAAGTGGTTGCTAGGCAACAACAAACAAACAACATGTACACTTAATGTAAAGATATAGACACAACACAGTGTGAGGAGCAAGGACGGGGTACATAAATAACCATACAAAGGGTACATAGAATAAATCAGCGCGTTCCTCCGAGCGCTAATAGGTACAAAGGGTACATAAAAAATATATACATCAGCACATCCTCCCGAGCGCTAGTGTACTAGCGCTACTACCTGCACAGCACTCGCCAAGTCCCGGGTGCCCCTAATGGCTCACACACTCTGCTTCTAGTCGCGGCCAGATCCTTAAGGAGTAAGCGCTCCCCTTTGTTTACCCGACTGTATCGCTGTGCTGCCGGCTGGTCTGATCGGCTTGCATATGGTTGCTAGGCAACCCGCCAGTGGTGAGCGGACTCAGGTAGTCCTTGTGCAGCGGCGGAACACTATCACTGCGGTTCACGGAGGCAGGGCAGCCACCTTTACACCTTAGCCCAGGGCGACACTTAGACTCCGTGGTCCTCATAGAAGGGCCAGGAATCTATTGTATGCCCTATATACAGCTATGTAGCCGGGCCCCCTAGGGTGTGTATCCGCTAGTGTCGCCATTTACACATCTCACATGGGGGTTTAAGCCATGCCCTGCGCAGGGCAAATTGTGGCAGAAAGGTCAGACAACAGGTATACTGCACCCCACGCGGGGTGTTCTAATTACTTAATGATCTGGCACGCAGTGAATAACACCCCACGCGGGGTGTTCCAGTTACTTCCATGAACTGGCCATCAGTCCAAGGGGCACACCTGCTGCCCCCTTGGTGTGTGTTTAGAGGGTCTTATATGTGGCAGTGGTGCAAAGAAAACGGAGAGATGTGCTCTTTTGTACACGTTCAATTGTACCCAGCACAAGTGGTGCCGTGTTTACTACATTGTTGCAAACATACATCCAGGTAGTACAAAAATATTGTTACAGTTAGCATATAGTCTGACATGCACCGGGGGTGAGACAACAGCTAGGTGTGCAGTTCAGATAAAGCAACCCAGGGGTAGTGTCTCATTGAGGCCCCGTGGGGCCACACAGTCAAGTTTATAGATCCAGCGGGATTCACGTCGGAGTAGTGCCAAGTCTCTGTTGCCCCCTCTAGGTAGAGGAGGCTGGTGGTCTATGGCCATGCACTTAAAGGTTGGCAGAGTGTGCCTCATGAGAAGAAAATGTCGTGCTACAGGTTGGTTAGACTCCCCCTCTTTGAGGGCCTTACTAATGGCTGAACAGTGATTGCCGATTCTTTCTCTGAGGGTGGTCACAGTCTTGCCCACATAGTATAGGCCACATGGACACGTGATGATATAGACTACAAAGACTACAAAGTCTCGAGCGTATTTTCAATCTTTTGCCCGTGTGGGGGTGTGGGAAATCCGCGCCGGTTAGTAAGCATCTACAGGTCACACAGTCAGGGCATTTATAACATCCTAGTTTTTGTAAAGAGGAAAGCCAGGTCTTTTGTTTGTTACCTGGACCTTTAAAGTCAGTTTTTACTAACAGATCCCTTAGACTGTTGTTCCTTCTGTATCCCATCAGAGGCTTTTGGGCCCGGTACAGCGACAGAGATTCGTCTTGATTGACCATGGGCCAATTTTTGTGGATGCTGTTGGATAGACTCTGGGCATTGGAGGAAAAGGTAGTGGTGAATATAAGTGGAGCCTGTTGCTTGTTTTGCTTCTGTGTTTTTGTCTTTAGTAAAGTTTCCTGGTTGTGTTCAAGGGCTCTCTCCAGTTGTGTCAGTAGGAGTTTTTCAGTATACCCACGCTCAAGGAATCTATTAAACATTTCTCGAAGTTGAGTTTTGGCGGTATCCGCCGAGCTGTTATTTCTGATTACACGTAGAAATTGTGAGTATGGAATACCTCTAATGGTAGTTGGAGGATGGTGGCTGGATGCATGTAGGATGGAGTTGCGGTCTGTAGGTTTTCGAAAAAGTCTTGTGCCCAATTTCAATTGGTTCCTAAAAATATTCAGGTCCAGAAAATCAATATTGTCCCTATGGGAATTCATAGTCAGCTTGATCGGGCAGTCGAGGTTATTTAGATATTGATGAAACGCTAATAGTGATGCTTCATCTCCGGTCCAGATAAAGAACAAATCATCTATGTAGCGAAAGTATGCTAAAATAGATGTATGTAGAAGCGGGAGTAGGTGGGTAGACTCAAACTGTGCCATATACAGGTTGGCATATGAAGGTGCCAGGGCACTGCCCATGGCGGTGCCCGAGGTCTGGAGGTAGAACTGATCTTCGAATCGAAAGAAGTTCCTAGTCAGGGTGAGCTCGAGCAGTTGTAACAGGAATTCTGTGGGTGTGCTACCAGTGTGACAGGTGGTGAGTGCTTCCCTTACTGCCCTAATTCCTTGCCCATGTGGGATCACCGTGTACAGGCTTGTAACATCCATGGTCACTAGGATACACTCATCGGGGATGTTGCCTAGTGCCATCAGCTTATTAATAACATGCGTGGAATCCTGGGTGTAGGAGCGCATGGCCTTAACTAGGGGCTGTAGGAAGGAATCCACATACGTAGAGACCGATTGGTATAAAGACCCCACTGCAGAGATTATAGGTCTGCCTGGGGGTGATGAGAGAGACTTGTGGACTTTAGGCAGTGTATAAATAATAGGTGTACGGGGGTAATCTGTTTTAAGGAAGTCATACACATTACTTGTAATCCATCCTGCGCTGAGGGCCATAGATAGGAGCCTATCAAGTTCCCCTTTAAACTTAAGGGTGGGATCACCAGGAAGTGTCCTATAAGTCTGTTTGTCAGATAATTGCCCCAGTAGCTCTTCCCTATAGTAGGAGTAGTCCAGTAACACAATGGATCCACCCTTGTCTGCCGGTCTGATAACTAAGTCACGGTCATCCCTCAGTGTGCGGATTGCCTGGCGTTCCGTAGGTGATAGGTTGTGGTGTGTCACATCTGTTGTACCCGCCTGTTTGGCCTCTAGTGCCAGGACTTTCCCAAAAGTCCGCACCGTCGGTGGCACGTTGGTAGGTTCGAAGGTGCTCTTGCCCCTAAATCTAGGCTGTTCATGTGTGGGTGAATTCCTAAAATGTTCCTTCAGTTTAAGTTTTCTTTGAAACCTGTGTATGTCAATGAGGGTATCTAGGGTGTCAGGTTGAGAGGAAGGGACAAAGGAGAGTCCTTTTGATAAAAGGGAGACTTCACCTACTGTCATTGTGTGTTTGCTAAGGTTAAATATTATGTTTTCCTTCCCCGTGGGGGTTTGTTTCCTATGTGACCTCCCCCCTCGTCTAGTGTATTTCCGCTTTCTTTGTCTTTTTTCGAGCGGGTAGTCACCCCTAAAAAAGGTTTGGGGGCACAGCTATTGTCGGAGTCAGTCGATTGTTCTGAGCTATCAACGGTCTGCAATGATTTGGGTAGACGTTTCCTTCTCAATGGTCTAGAGTGGCGGATATCTGATTTAATACCCAATAACCACCCATACACCCGTTTTTGTTTGTAATCATCTGATACTTTTCTCAGTTTGTTTTGTTTGAAGTTAGTCAAATCTTGTTTATATTTGTCAACACTTGTTTGTAACTTATTTAACGCTCGAGACTTGGGTGCCTGTCAACCTTTGTAGTCTATATCATCACGTGTCCATGTGGCCTATACTATGTGGGCAAGACTGTGACCACCCTCAGAGAAAGAATCGGCAATCACCGTTCAGCCATTAGTAAGGCCCTCAAAGAGGGGGAGTCTAACCAACCTGTAGCACAACATTTTCTTCTCATGAGGCACACTCTGCCAACCTTTAAGTGCATGGCCATAGACCACCAGCCTCCTCTACCTAGAGGGGGCAACAGAGACTTGGCACTACTCCGACGTGAATCCCGCTGGATCTATAAACTTGACTGTGTGGCCCCACGGGGCCTCAATGAGACACTACCCCTGGGTTGCTTTATCTGAACTGCACACCTAGCTGTTGTCTTACCCCCGGTGCATGTCAGACTATATGCTAACTGTAACAATATTTTTGTACTACCTGGATGTATGTTTGCAACAATGTAGTAAACACGGCACCACTTGTCACCCCTAAAAAAGGTTTGGGGGCACAGCTATTGTCGGAGTCAGTCGATTGTTCTGAGCTATCAACGGTCTGCAATGGTTTGGGTAGACGTTTCCTTCTCAATGGTCTAGAGTGGCGGATATCTGATTTAATACCCAATAACCACCCATACACCCGTTTTTGTTTGTAATCATCTGATACTTTTCTCAGTTTGTTTTGTTTGAAGTTAGTCAAATCTTGTTTATATTTGTCAACACTTGTTTGTAACTTATTTAACCAGTCAGTGGTGTTATCAGATTTCAGTAGGTTAATATATTGTATTTCTAACTGCTTTAGGTCATCCCTAACTGTAGATAATTCCTTCCCAACTTGTTCTACAACTAAAAGAAGTAGGTCAAACGAGCAATGGTTGAGGATGCCACACCATTTACTGCAAAATTCTGGGTTATTACGGCCTATGGTGGGTATGTTATTGATTCTAAATCCTCTAGGGATAAGTCTTTGCCTGTGGAAGTTGGATAAGTATATCCCATGTAATTGTAGATCAATTTCCCTCTTTCCTAGATGCAAAATTTCATGGTAAGTGTCTGTAGTTGATTTACTCACACCGACGGTGCGGACTTTTGGGAAAGTCCTGGCACTAGAGGCCAAACAGGCGGGTACAACAGATGTGACACACCACAACCTATCACCTACGGAACGCCAGGCAATCCGCACACTGAGGGATGACCGTGACTTAGTTATCAGACCGGCAGACAAGGGTGGATCCATTGTGTTACTGGACTACTCCTACTATAGGGAAGAGCTACTGGGGCAATTATCTGACAAACAGACTTATAGGACACTTCCTGGTGATCCCACCCTTAAGTTTAAAGGGGAACTTGATAGGCTCCTATCTATGGCCCTCAGCGCAGGATGGATTACAAGTAATGTGTATGACTTCCTTAAAACAGATTACCCCCGTACACCTATTATTTATACACTGCCTAAAGTCCACAAGTCTCTCTCATCACCCCCAGGCAGACCTATAATCTCTGCAGTGGGGTCTTTATACCAATCGGTCTCTACGTATGTGGATTCCTTCCTACAGCCCCTAGTTAAGGCCATGCGCTCCTACACCCAGGATTCCACGCATGTTATTAATAAGCTGATGGCACTAGGCAACATCCCCGATGAGTGTATCCTAGTGACCATGGATGTTACAAGCCTGTACACGGTGATCCCACATGGGCAAGGAATTAGGGCAGTAAGGGAAGCACTCACCACCTGTCACACTGGTAGCACACCCACAGAATTCCTGTTACAACTGCTCGAGCTCACCCTGACTAGGAACTTCTTTCGATTCGAAGATCAGTTCTACCTCCAGACCTCGGGCACCGCCATGGGCAGTGCCCTGGCACCTTCATATGCCAACCTGTATATGGCACAGTTTGAGTCTACCCACCTACTCCCGCTTCTACATACATCTATTTTAGCATACTTTCGCTACATAGATGATTTGTTCTTTATCTGGACCGGAGATGAAGCATCACTATTAGCGTTTCATCAATATCTAAATAACCTCGACTGCCCGATCAAGCTGACTATGAATTCCCATAGGGACAATATTGATTTTCTGGACCTGAATATTTTTAGGGACCAATTGAAATTGGGCACAAGACTTTTTCGAAAACCTACAGACCGCAACTCCATCCTACATGCATCCAGCCACCATCCTCCAACTACCATTAGAGGTATTCCATACTCACAATTTCTACGTGTAATCAGAAATAACAGCTCGGCGGATACCGCCAAAACTCAACTTCGAGAAATGTTTAATAGATTCCTTGAGCGTGGGTATACTGAAAAACTCCTACTGACACAACTGGAGAGAGCCCTTGAACACAACCAGGAAACTTTACTAAAGACAAAAACACAGAAGCAAAACAAGCAACAGGCTCCACTTATATTCACCACTACCTTTTCCTCCAATGCCCAGAGTCTATCCAACAGCATCCACAAAAATTGGCCCATGGTCAATCAAGACGAATCTCTGTCGCTGTACCGGGCCCAAAAGCCTCTGATGGGATACAGAAGGAACAACAGTCTAAGGGATCTGTTAGTAAAAACTGACTTTAAAGGTCCAGGTAACAAACAAAAGACCTGGCTTTCCTCTTTACAAAAACTAGGATGTTATAAATGCCCTGACTGTGTGACCTGTAGATGCTTACTAACCGGCGCGGATTTCCCACACCCCCACACGGGCAAAAGATTGAAAATACGCTCGAGACTTGGGTGCCTGTCAACCTTTGTAGTCTATATCATCACGTGTCCATGTGGCCTATACTATGTGGGCAAGACTGTGACCACCCTCAGAGAAAGAATCGGCAATCACCGTTCAGCCATTAGTAAGGCCCTCAAAGAGGGGGAGTCTAACCAACCTGTAGCACGACATTTTCTTCTCATGAGGCACACTCTGCCAACCTTTAAGTGCATGGCCATAGACCACCAGCCTCCTCTACCTAGAGGGGGCAACAGAGACTTGGCACTACTCCGACGTGAATCCCGCTGGATCTATAAACTTGACTGTGTGGCCCCACGGGGCCTCAATGAGACACTACCCCTGGGTTGCTTTATCTGAACTGCACACCTAGCTGTTGTCTCACCCCCGGTGCATGTCAGACTATATGCTAACTGTAACAATATTTTTGTACTACCTGGATGTATGTTTGCAACAATGTAGTAAACACGGCACCACTTGTGCTGGGTACAATTGAACGTGTACAAAAGAGCACATCTCTCCGTTTTCTTTGCACCACTGCCACATATAAGACCCTCTAAACACACACCAAGGGGGCAGCAGGTGTGCCCCTTGGACTGATGGCCAGTTCATGGAAGTAACTGGAACACCCCGCATGGGGTGTTATTCACTGCGTGCCAGATCATTAAGTAATTAGAACACCCCGCGTGGGGTGCAGTATACCCGTTGTCTGACCTTTCTGCCACAATTTGCCCTGCGCAGGGCATGGCTTAAACCCCCATGTGAGATGTGTAAATGGCGACACTAGCGGATACACACCCTAGGGGGCCCGGCTACATAGCTGTATATAGGGCATACAATAGATTCCTGGCCCTTCTATGAGGACCACGGAGTCTAAGTGTCGCCCTGGGCTAAGGTGTAAAGGTGGCTGCCCTGCCTCCGTGAACCGCAGTGATAGTGTTCCGCAGCTGCACAAGGACTACCCGAGTCCGCTCACCACTGGCGGGTTGCCTAGCAACCATATGCAAGCCGATCAGACCAGCCGGCAGCACAGCGATACAGTCGCGTAAACAAAGGGGAGCGCTTACTCCTTAAGGATCTGGCCGCGACTAGAAGCAGAGTGTGTGAGCCATTAGGGGCACCCGGGACTTGGCGAGTGCTGTGCAGGTAGTAGCGCTAGTACACTAGCGCTCGGGAGGATGTGCTGATGTATATATTTTTTATGTACCCTTTGTACCTATTAGCGCTCGGAGGAACGCGCTGATTTATTCTATGTACCCTTTGTATGGTTATTTATGTACCCCGTCCTTGCTCCTCACACTGTGTTGTGTCTATATCTTTACATTAAGTGTACATGTTGTTTGTTTGTTGTTGCCTAGCAACCACTTTGGCGCCCTTTTGGGCTTTAAATAACGTTCACTGTGTACTGCAATTTTGTTGTCCCTGATGAAAGTTCCTGTGGGAACTGAAACGTCGGACTAATAAAGAACCTCACTGCTTATGATGCCTTTGATGTCTCCATTGTGAAAAAGTTCCTGTGAGTGCCGTTCTCTCCTGCTGATGTACACATTATCTTACTGTCCAGGCACCCAGGTAGCGTCCCAGACTTTTGGTGTGCAGCTTTTTGAACTGTTTGTATCTATATATATATATATAATATGTATACACACACATACATATCATCAGATATGAGATATCTGAAAATCGCATCAAATCTTCCACTTTCAAGCACCTGATTTCCCACATAGCATTAGGTACCAAGATCCACACATCCTAAATATGAAAGCCAAGGGTCCACTGAACAGTTTAATGCCCATTGTGCATAGTATTACCAAAGTATCAGGCATTTAGAGACCCCAAAAGGAAGTTAGTTATATATATATCACGGCATTATTCAGGCTGTGTATTTTTTGGTAGTAGAAATAAATATGGTAAATGTGGAAAATAAGTTAGTTGACCCCAGAAAACCTCAAATTTTCAGAAAATACCTGCCGAATGTAAAATAGGTAAATATATCTCAGTATGACAAAGCTAAGATAAGTGTAGTCCTTTTTATGTAATTTTTAAAAATTGTGACAAAGCTTGCATTTTACTCCATTATATACCTCACATTGCCTAACGTATTAAACATAAAACATTCTAAATATGAATGCCACAGACCTACTGAACAGTTTGATGCCCAATATGCATAGATGTACCAAACTATGTTGCATATATAGAGGCACTTAAATGAAAATAGTGCATACAAATTTTCATGTCTGATGCTCTGAAAGCTGATGTGCCATAAGACCCAATAACAGTACGGAAACCCAAGAAAAACATATATTTTCCGAAATTACATATTCTAACTAAACAAGAATGGGTAAATACATCTTTCTACTGCAAACTACTATAGGTAAATATATCTTTGTATGGCAAAGCACCACACTACAAAGCTATGCTAAACATAACGATTTTTATGAAATTTCTTAAAATCGTCACAAAGCTTTTATTTTACCCCATTATGTACCCCATATTTTGTAATGTATCAACATAAAACAGATAACCTAGTGTAATCTGCAGTCAGAATCACAGTTAGAGTATTTTGGCTTGGGCAAATTAGTTTTTATGGAAAATATCAAACGAACACCTATGCAGAACTAAAAATGCAATAAAATGACTACAAATGCACCAAAAAGAAAGAAAATGTAATAAAAGCACCAGAATAACATTAAAAAGGGGTATTGCGCATTGATGAGATGAGATAAAATAAAATACACAAAATTGTGTAAGTGTGTGTGTATACTTGCCAAATGTGTGTTGTGTGTGTGTGCAAGCATGGGGCAGATTTATGAAAGCACGAGTTTGAATCCTGAATGGGAAAGATTCGGTTTGGAAACGAAAATTTCTGAAGATCGCAAATATGATGAAAATGCTTACGACAAAATCATATTAGTCACGATAATATCGTATTGGCGATCCGAAAGTCATGAAATTTTCGTACCGAACGATTATAAACAGAGGCAAAACCGATCCATTTTTTTCGCGCTAAAAATCAAAAAGTCGCGTAAGGTACAAAAAAGTTGCGGAAAATACGATTGGACCGATCAAAAGAATGCTCAGAGCATTTGTGGATAAGTAAATGTGCCCCTAAGTGTGAGTGCTGTGAATGTGTGAAATCCCCCCAAAATGTATGTGTGTGTGTAAGTATAAGTGTGTATTAGTGTAATAAGTGTGTGTTGTCTGTGTGTGTTTGGGTGTGTATGTGAAAATAGCCTGAGGAGACAAGCAGTCTGGAGATCAGCAGGAGGGACCCAGGAACAGGAGGAGCCGTCATTCCTGCAGATCCAGTGAGTAGTCGCGCTGGGAGGGGGAGCAGAAAGTGCAGGCAACAGCAGTTAATTATGTATATAGCAAAGATTGTTCTATTAATCTATTAAGGAGAAGGAAAGGCTAATAAAGAGTTAATCTCAAGCTGCAGGCATACCTTCAGTTGTCTCAATAGTGCCCTTAAGTCTCCCCATATTTCACCTGTTCAGATGATCAGAAGCCAAACAGGAAGAAAAAACGCTGAGCTGTGTAAAGAAAGTTCCCATAATGCCTCGGTCCTGCACAGACACCCACACCAAGTGAACATGTTCAGTTAGTTAGACTATGGGGCACATTTACTTATCCATGAACTCTCTGACCGTTCGCTCGATCGGTCCAATCGTATTTTCCGCAACTTTTTCGTACCTTGCACAACTTTTTGGTATTTTTAGTGAGAAAAAATCGGATTGGTTTTGCCGCTGTTTACAATCGTTCGGTACGAAAACTTTGTGACTTTCGGATTGCCAATACAACATTATCGTGTATATATATATATATATATATATATATATATATATATATATATATATATATATATATATATATATAGAAGTCCAAGAATTTGGTGCACACCAGGATATTTTTTAAAAATTAAAACATTACTTTTATTTAAACATGCTGTTAAAACAGGCCAACGTTTCGGTCTCCTCCTAAGACCATTATCAAGACCACATACACAGTTAAAATCAGCAAATAAATAGATAAAACCTCTAGACACTCCCCCAAGCCCCACACTCCCATCCCAGTCACATGACTGAATAGTTAACCCTGTAGGCTCACGAACCCCTTGTTGCAGGTGCTTAATTTTGAATTTCTGGCTGGGAGACTGGTTTTAGTTGTATAAAAACCTAGTGTAATGCCAAACAGCCTCCCGTAGGCTGCCAGTCCACATGGGGGCTAACAAATAGCCAATCATAGCTCTTATTTGACCCCCTGAACTATTGTGATGCTTGTGTTACTCCCCAAAACTTTTTTAATTTGAATGTGGCTCACACATATAAAAGGTTGGGGATCCCTGCTCTAATCACAATTCCCAGTAGAATGAGTGAGGTAAGACCCTGGATACCTTTATAAATATTTGGTTGCCTAGTAAAAACAAACAGTTAAAAAACCTGCTGCTATTCAAAAATTAAAATAAAATCAGTGATTAAATATTCTCCTGCTACTAGACTTAACTTAAGGGAAGATAGTACTACATCTGATTTTATAAGAAGAGGGTCAAACTGCACTTAAAGGGTCCACCACCCAAAACTATATTAAACAAAATGTAATCCTAAGGAACCTTCCAAAATACATTTAAGGGGTGGCTCACATTTAAGTTTTAGTATCTTATATAATGGCCAATTCTAGCAACCTTTCAATTGGTCTTCATTATTTATTTTTTCTACAGTTTTTGAATTATCTGCTTTCTTTCCATCTTTCATACGGTGGGGTCTCAACTATTGCTGTGTAAGGTTACAATAGTTTTATTATTGTTACTTTTTATTACTTACTTTTCTGTTAAGGTCCTCTCCTATTTATATTTCAGTCTCTCATTCAGTAAACTCCCTGGTTGCTAAGGTAATTTGAAACTTAGCAATCAGATAACTGCTAAAATATCTGGAACTGGAAAGTTGCTGAACAAAAGGTGAAATAAATTTAAAAACACAAATAACAAAAAATGAAGACCAGCTGCAAATATTACGCTCTACATTAATACTAAAAGTTAACTTACAGGTGAAACTTTAAATAAAATGTTAAATAGTTTTTTTGTAAATGTAATTACTATTAAAAGATGATATCTCATTCTTAGGAACATTCTTAGGAAAAGCTAGTTTCAAATTCTATAGCAAGGTAGCAGAACACAGTTTATTAAGAGACATGGAGGATAACTGACTTCTGTTACATACAGACAGAGAGAACAGAAAGACATCCACAAGGACTCTTTTCAATTGCAACCTAATATTCCACCAACAAAGAACTAATGGAGAGGGAGCCAATGGTATTGTCTGCCATTGGTACACCTTAAGTGCCTCTTCTCCAGTGTAAACAACCCTAACATGGCCAGTCTTTCTTCATAGCAGAGACTATCCATACTAGTGATGTATGGGTTGAGATTTTCTCGACCCGCTACCAACCATAACCAGCCTGCCTTCCTCTATTTATAGACCCAGATTTCGGGCGCGCACCTATAAATAGAGAAGCCGGAAGTAAGCTGCCAGCAGTGTAAGGTTGCGGGCAGGGAGGGAAAGTGGAAAAGCTCTGCCCAAGCCTGCCTTCAAGCCACAGGTGATGTGCCAAGGTTAGCATGAACCCTCAGGCCCCACGGATATCGGGTTGGCCCGCACATCACTAATCTATACCCTTTACCAGCTTAGTTGCCCTTCTCTGTACCCTCTTCTAACTCAATAATGTCCTGTTTGAGCACTGGAGACCAAAACTGAACAGCATATTCTAGATGGGGCCTTACCAGCGCTTTGTAAAGTGTAAGAATAACCCCCTCTTCCTGCAAATAGTATATAAAGTCTAGACAAACATTTTAACAATTTATAGCTTTTAAAAATGTTGCACCATTACAAAGTTATGGCTAATTATTGAAGCAGCCACCCATCCCCCACCCTCCAGAATCTCCTGCTCCCTGGTTTGCGTCAGTGATGCAGAAATGTGTGGGTGACAGAGTAAAAGCCGATTTGCTGTGGCATGTCATGAGGCCACACCCCAACAACAGCAAACATGTGCAAAGGGAAAGTAAAGGAATGGAGCCTGTCTGGGTGCTGATGAAGCTGCATTTGTGCATAACAGTAAAGCAGCTTATTGTTTATATCCAGGGTCGGACTTGGGGGTGCAGGGCCCACCGGGGCTAGTGCCCCAGGTGCACCACGCCCCCCAAGGTGCCCCCCGCCAAGTCCTCTGCACCCCCCGGACATCCTCCCCGATCGCACGTAAGTGAAACTTACTTTCAATGTGTCAGGGGAGAGACACTAGCGACAGGGACCGGGTCTGGGCCCACTGGGTTTTTTCCCGGTGCCCCAGTGGCCCAGTCCGACCCTGTTTATATCCTTTCTATCCACATTTACACAGCACTTCAGGCTCTTTTGCACTTGGGTTTTGTTGCCCACCACCACACTTAGATCAACTGCCAGTCACCCTCCTGCAATTTACACATGCAGATACAAATCTTACTTCAAAAGCCAGATACAGGTGTAAAAAAAGTGTGTATAAAAGAGACTCTATATTAGTGACACATCAATTGCAGCAATATTACAGACCTCTGCACAGGCAACTGTGTGTGTACAGGTACACAGATTCCTGTGTGCTGGATTCACAGATTACACTGGCCCCTATCAGTGGTTGCTCCATGAGCCTCCTGTCCTACCCCCCACCTTTACAGCTGCTCTCAGTGCTGCCAGTTCTGTCCTTAGAGTCTGCAATTCAGATTCCAAGAGGAAAACCCACCTGTGCATCTCTCACAAATAAATGCTGCATGGAGCTGCTGCTTCAGGATTCAGTGTCGCTGTGTGCCACTGGAAATCTCACTAGAAGTCATATTGTCACTGGGTCACTCTCCTGAGTGCAATTCCTCATATAATGGCTTAGTTTTAAATGCTTTTTGGCTTTTAACACTTGCTAAACACTTAATTCACATGCAAAACTTAGATCACATGCAACATTCAGCATCCAATTTAGCAGCTCCCACACTCACAGTGCAGTCAGTACCATTGGCTCCCTCTCCATTAGTTCTTTGTTGGTGGAATATTAGGTTGCAATTGAAAAGAGTCCTTGTGGATGTCTTTCTGTTCTCTCTGTCTGTATGTAACAGAGTCAGTTATCCTCCATGTCTCTTAATAAACTGTGTTCTGCTACCTTGCTATAGAATTTGAAACTAGCTTTTCCTAAGAATGAGATATCATCTTTTAATAGTAATTACATTTACAAAAAAACTATTTAACATTTTATTTAAAGTTTCACCTGTAAGTTAACTTTTAGTATTAATGCAGAGCGTAATATTTGCAGCTGGTCTTCACTAGAAGTCATATTGTCACTGGGTATTTACAGTCTCCTGAGAGCAATTCCTCATATAATGGCTTAGTTTTAAATGCTTTTTGGCTTTTAACACTTGCTAAACACTTAATTCACATGCAAAACTTAGATCACATGCAACATTCAGCATCCAATTTAGCAGCTCCCACACTCGCAATGCAGTCAGTAACTTATTGAGGTTCAAAACCACTTAGTTTACTTAGTTTTTTTCATTCCTTCTCCTTTAACCCTTTCCCTGCAAACGACGTAGCTCCTATGTGCTGGCATAAAAAGTCGTTAAGCGCCAAGCACGTAGGAGCTACGTTTTATTATCTAGCGCTTGTTCTCCACCCTTGGTGCTTAATCCGAGTGCAGAGAACAAGCGCAAGATAAAGAATCCCCTAGACAACAAACACATGGGGAGAACGAGTGGCCCCTGGGGCGCAATTGCCCAGGGGCCCCATAGGAAAAGCCAGACACGTAGATTCTACGTGCCTGGCTTTTCCTGCTCTCCCCCTCCCCTTCTGTGCCGCCCACTCACCGGATCTGACTTCAAATTCTTTACATTCTTATTACACTAATACACACTTATACCTACACACACACACACACATTTTGGGTGGGGGTTTCACACATTCACAGCACTCACACTTACTTGCACACGCACACACACAACACACATTTTGCCAAGTGTACACAAGCAATTTTTTTTTTTTTTTAATCGCATCGGTTTTTTTTTTTTTTTGCCTGAAAAAAATGTTTTATTGCCATTGTGGATAGCGTATTCACTAACCGCACTGCGCAATACCTTTTGTGTATTATTTTGGTGTTTTTTTACATTTTACATTTTCTGCGATTTCGGTGCATTTTTAGTCATTTTATTGCATTTTCAGTTATGTCTATAAAGATTTTCATTCATCCAGGTCATGGTATATCTAGTATAAATAAATCTAATCTTGCTTTTTTGGACTGTTTGATATCCATCCAAGAGGGGGGTAACTTGAAAACAGAAGTATACAGGAAACCCACTCAATATCTGTTGTTCGATTCCCACCATCCGCTGGAACACAAACTGGGTGTCATTAGAACTCTACACCACAGGGCGGAAAGTGTGACAACCGATACAGAGTCCAAGGACAAGGAATGCAAACATCTCAGAGGAGCCCTGAAAGCTTGTGGCTACCCAGACTGGGCCTTTGTCAAAACAACAGCAACTAAGCCCCACAGGAACACCAAAAGGAATAACCGCCCTGAGACTGAGAGAAGGTGCAATATAGTCATCCCATATGTAGCAGGAGTGTAGGAGAAACTCAGGAGAATTTTCAACAAACACCACATCCCTGTGTTTTTAAAACCTAGCAACACACTGAGACAAAAACTTGTACACCCAAAGGATCCAACGCCAAAGGAAAAACAAAGCAATGTTGTATACGCAGTCCAGTGCAGCGAGGAGTCCACAGACCTTTACACTGGTGAGGCAAAGCAACTGCTCTCCAAGCAAATGGCTCAGCATAGGAGGGAGAACACTACAGGCCAGGACTCTGCTGTATTTCTACACCTAAAAGACAAGGGACACTACTTTGAAAATAGCAACGTCCAAATTTTGGATGGTTTAAAAGAGGTATAAAAGAGGCCATTCATGTTAAAGTGGAGAAACCATCCCTAAACAGAGGCGGGGGACTTCGACACCATCTGTCTGCTACATACAATGCTGTTCTAACCATGGCAGTTTCAGAACTCTTCACACATCCATTCATGCAACTCTAACAAGTAACATCTGTTTTGAAGCGTTGCATGATACTTTGGTAATCCTTTCAAAGTAACTCCACAGGATTCACACCTCTGTGAGTTTCAGATGTCACCTTTCTGAAGAGTTACAAAGTGCCATTGTGATTGGATTAGTGGAACAGTATATATGCTGAGGACTTCCCATACCAGTCAGTTGAACTGAAGAAGCTGCTCGGATGAGTAGTGAAACGTCTTCAATGATTACCTAACAAGTCCAGTTGCTTTAGATTTATTTATACAAGACATTTTCAGTTATGCATAGTTGTTGTTCGCTTCACTTTGTCTGTAAAACTAATTTGATATCACTAGGAGAAAAAAAACATTGATTTTAGTGATTTTTTGGGGGGATTTTAGCAATTTTATTGCATTTCACATTGTTCTTTGTCACTTGTCTTTGCGCATGGACATTTTGTCAGCTGTATTTCAATTTGGCTTTCTCTGTATGCCAGATACATAGCTTTGCTTTGTAGTTTGGTAGTTTGCAGTAGAAAGATGTATTTACCCATTTTTGTATTGTCAGAATGCGTATTTTTGGAAAATATATGGTTTTCTAGGGTCTTCGTACTGTTATCTGTATTATGTGCCATAAGACCCCCTAACGGGTGCAAAAACTGCATGAGCCGGAGCGTCATTTGTGAAAATTTATATGCACTATATTTATTTGGGTGACCCTATATGCCACATAGTTTGGTAAATCGATGCATCAAACTGTTTAGTAGACCTCTGAAGTTCATATTTAGGGTGTTTAATATAGCTACCTAATGACCTGTAGAAAATAAGATGCTGCATATTGGAAGCTTTGAGGTGATTTTTGGAAATGTTATCAAAAATTGCCAACTTTAGGAAACCTTTGAGGCTTGCTACTTTGGAGTAGAAAGACATGGGTACATATTTTAGATTCGGGGGAATGTGTCCTTTCCAAAAATATATGACTTTCTGGGGTGAGTGTACTTTTTACTAGCTTTATCCCACACAAAATGATGTAGATGTGTTGATATTGCAGAAGCTGAAATGGCAGAAATGGGGTATGTTCACATTGGGGCCCCTATATGCCACATCAAACAGTTCAGTGGACCCCTTGCGTTCATATTTAGGGTGTTTTATTTGGTTACTTTATGTCCTGTAGGAGATAAGATACTATAGACAGGAAGCTTTGAAGCCATTTTCAAAAAAATTCAAAAATTTTGGTAAAAACCAATAGCTTTAGGAAATCATTGCAACTTATTTTGGCGTAGACAGACAGTTCTACCTATTCTGGATTCCCCAGAATCTGTTCTTTCTAAAAATGTATAATTTTCTGGGATAAACCTTCTGTTAGTGGAATTTTTGGCCTTGAAATCTAAAATATGCAGCTATCTGGAGCAGTGCTTTGGAAATTTGGTAGTGTACTGCTGGGAGTTCTTGACCTATACAAGTAAGAAATCTAAAACTATATATATTTGGTATTGGCACGTTCAGGAGACATGGGACTTTCCAAATCAGTTGTATTTTCATGCATAAAATAATTTTTGTTTCTGGTGTATGTGTTTATATTATGGAAAATGTTTTTTTTTTAAATTTATTTTTTAGACATTTATAATTACAGAATTGGAATAACAAAAATTCTACCATATTTTGAAAGCCTAGGTTGTCCTGAAAAAAACAATATATTGTTTTCCTGGGATAACTAAAATTACCTGTGAGGAAAGGCCCCTAAAGTGAAATAGTGCAAAATGTTCAAACACCGTCTGGCAGTAGAAGTTCCGCTTTGACTAAAACGGCTGGCAGTGAAAGGGTTAATGGGATCTTAATAAAATGAAAACAAGCCTTACCTAAATACCCCCACAGTTACATGTTATGTATTAGAGGGGCAAACATACAGAACTTTTTTTACCAAGTGACCAAGATATAGGTGCAACATCTGTGTTCCAACACATTGCTAGATTAGATTTCACAGCTAGGACTGAATATATTGTAAGTAGGTGAATGAGCTTCAAAAAACGCATCCATTGTATTTTGTTTTATTTGGCATAGCCTCTAAAAGTAAAAACACTGAACAGTGACAACATGAAACGGTCATTTGAGTTTCAGAAAGTGAAAGAATTTATGAATATCTACAAGGGGATTAAAAAACTGCAGTTACATAGTTACATAGGGTTGAAAAAAGACCATTGTCCATCAAGTTCAACCCATCCGAGTAAACCCAGCACACAACCTATACTGACCAATCTATACACTCACATACATAAACTATATATATACAACCAGTAATACTAACTGTAGATATTAGTATCACAATAGCCTTGGATATTCTGCTTGTTCAAAAACTCATCCAGGCCCCTCTTAAAGGCATTAACAGAGTCTGCCATTACCACATCACTAGGAAGGGCATTCCACAACCTCACTGCCCTCACCGTGAAAAACCACCTACGCTGCTTCAAATGGAAGCTCCGTTCCTCTAATCTATAGGGGTGACCTCTGGTGCGCTGTTTTTATGGGAAAAAAGAACATCCCCCAACTGCCTATAATCCCCTATAATGTACTTGTACAGAGTAATCATGTCCCCTCGCAAGCACCTCTTTTCCAGAGAAAACAACCCCAACCTCGACAGTCTAACCTCATAGCTTAAATCTTCCATCCCCTTTACCAGTTTAGTTGCACGTCTCTGCACTCTCTCCAGCTCATTAATATCCTTCTTAAGGACTGGAGCCCAAAACTGCACTGCATACTCAAGGTGAGGCCTTACCAGGGACCTATAAAGTGGCAAACTATATGTTCTCATCCCTTGAGTCAATGCCCTTTTTTATACAAGACAGCACTTTATTTGCTGTAGTAGCCACAGAATGACACTGCCTGGAATTGGACAACTTGTGATCTACAAAAACCCCTAGATCCTTCTCCATTAAGGAAACCCCCAACACAATACCATTCAGTAGATAGTTCGAGTTTATATTATTCCTACCAAAGTGCATAACTTTGCACTTGTCAACAGTTGAAAGTTTGTAAATATAATTGCTGTTGAAAGTAGTATCTGTCAATTGCCTGCTATTCCTTTCACATGGGGGTCCACTGAAACAATGAGCAGACTAAACTGGCCCAACACATGAATCCATGGAAAATCATGTGCCCAATAACTGGACCAGTATTGCTGGTTGACATTGGCAACTTGCACAATTTAGCACCTACGCTATCAAATAAGCCGTCTTAATGATGAAGTCTATCATACTATGGTATATATCTTTGCATTGCTTACAAAATAATACCAACAGGGCAAAATTACTGACCTATGAACATTCAGTTTTACCTCCTACTGATATCTTAGCACTGATAGATTACTGCACAGCTTCTCCTAAATGTATGGGGCAAGGTGTGGCACTTAAATCCTGTCATGTGCATTGCTGAATATACCGTAAGTAAGTAACTGGGGGTGTTTTTTTTGTTGTGTATTTGTGTGTAGATATACCATGTCATATAAATGTTATGTGAATAAGTAGAGTGTGCTATTTAATTTATGGAATGATGAGATAAAGATATAGCATTAAAACAATATAGATAAAAAGTTGGCGAGAGCAAGTTAAAAAAAATAGAAATACAGGTCTAACCAGAATAATACCCCACCCACAAAAGCAAAACTCCTGGCTGTTCCTACAGCAATAGTTTATAAGTACACAGAGTTCATTCAAAACATTGCTTACAGAAGCTATGGCAGTAAACCACAGCAACAGGAAATGCTAGAATTCAGCTGTAAACATTTAGAACATTTAGACTGGGGTAAGTTTAGGTAGGAAAACTATATATCTTTTTTTTTTTTTTTTAAGGAGATCCTGAGCTTTCCAAATCTGGGTGTATTTCCACTTCTGGAACAAAATTTAGAGCTATAAATACCAAAAAAAAAAAATAAATAAATTACAAATTGCTATTTTGCATGATATAGGGATTTGTACCAGAAAAATATTTAAATTTTGTCTCTCAAATGTGCCAGTACCTGACTTCTATAGAGCAACAACTACCAGCAGTAATTTACCAATTACTTTGTATACTTTTACGAATTACATGTTTTTGGAACATAGCAGTTTCTGTAAAGATTATGAAGATTCTAAAAATCGCTTCAAATCTTCCACTTTCAAGCATCTCATCCCCCACATAACATTAGGTACCAAGAAAATATATCCTTAATATGAAAGCCAAGGGTCCACTGAACAATTTGATGCCCATTGTGCATAGGAAGTTAGCGCATACAAATTGCCCGGAGATCACTTCAGCTACTGAAAATTCAACACATTTACTGCATTTTTGTGAGGTACAAACACAAAAAATAGGTTGACCCCACCCCCCAAAAAATATTAAAAAAATATATAATTTTTAAAAATGGGCAAATAAAAAATGGCACCCATGTCTTTCTACTCCAAACTATGGAGTAGCAATGCTTTCCCTTAATTGGGAAATTTGAAGAAATACCTGAAAATCGCTTCAAATCTTCCACTTTCAAAACCTTATCTCTCATATCCCCCTTATCTCTAAATGCCAGATACTTTGGTGATCCTATGCACAACAGTGTATACATATTTCATGGCATATAAATTAGGCTGTGTATTTTTTGGTTGTAGAAATGTATGTGGTAAATAAGTAAGGTGACCTAAGGTGTAAATAAGTAAGGTGACCTTATATTTTCATTCTGCCAAATGTAAAAAGGGTAAATATTTCTTTGAATGGAAAAGCACCAAACCGCAAAGCTAAGCTAATGTAGGGTTTTTTAAGTTATTTCTGAAAAAAGTCTCAAAGCTTGCATTTTATCCCATTCTATACCCCACATTTTACCGTATCAACATAAAACATTATAAATATGAATGCCAGGGGTCTACTGAACAGTCTGATGCCCAATATGCATAGATTTACCAAACTATGTGGCATGCAGACACACTCAAATCAATATATAGCAGACATTTCCATGTGCAAAAACAGAGAACAATGTGGAATGCATTAAAACCACTAAAATCCAATAAAACCACTAAAATCAATGTTTTTTTCGCATAGTGTAATCTGCAGTCAGAATCAAAGTTTGAATATTTTGGCTTGGACAAATTAGTTTTACAGACAAAATCAAGTGAACAACACCTATGTAAAATGGAAAACGCAATAAAATGACTAAAAAAAACCCCAAAATCAGCAAAAATATAATATAGGCACCGAAATAAGATACTAAAGTTATTGTAAGAGTGTGTGTACACTTGGCAAAAGGTGTGTTGTGCTGTGAATGTGTGAAACCCCCCCAAAATGTATGTGTGTGTGAAAGTATAAGTGTATCATAGTGTAATAAGTGTGTGTTTTGTGTGTGACAGTATCCTGGGGCAGGCAGACCATCCTGGAGGAGCTGAAGGGGATGCAGGAACTGGAGGACCATCTTCTTCTCTTGATCCTGTGAGTGGGTGGTGCTGGGGGGAGGTAGATGACCAGGAAACATCAGGCACGTAGTATCCACCTGCAGTTTCCTATGGGGCCACTGGGCGATGCACCCCAGGGGCCACTCATTCCTCACCTCTGCTCATTGCCTAGGGGCTGGGGAACCAGTGGGGAGATAAGGAACAGCTTTAAAAGCCTCTCCTCTGCTCCCAAACCCGGAAGTGCACCCGAACGTAGAATTCATGATTTGTGGCACTTCAGTCCTGTTAACCACAGAACGTAGATTCTATGTTCTGTTGGACTTAAAGGGTTAACAGAAGAAATGACAATATGCAGATATGTGTTCCGTTATCACAGACTCTTTCCTTAATAAGAGTTACTGAACGCACAACTTAATTATCCCCTTAATACCGCATTTCCCCGAAAATAAGACCTACCCAAAAAATAAGCCCTAGCAGGATTTCTATGCATTTTTTAAATATAAGCCCTACCTCAATAATAAGACCTAGTGATGGGCGTGGCTATAAGCTTTGATGGCCTATCTCTGCTTTTCCTGAGTATCTGTATCCCCAGACGAGTGCAAAAAGAAAGAGCTATTCTGTTGAGTACAAGAAAGGAATTGTTGAGGACTTCCAGGGCAAGAATCTTACAGCTTTCTGCAAAGAGAAGAAGTTAGATATCCGAATGGTCCAAAAATGGCGGGCAGAATACAATAACCTCAGTCTACATGTCGATAGAGGAAATGCTAAGAAGCGCAAGTGTGGTTCAGGTCGGCAACCTTTATTTCCTGAGCTGGAAGACATAATCTGTGAATGGATTGCTGACAGGAGAGCAAAGGCTTTGGTTGTGCGCAGGGCTGACATTCAAGCATTTGCCCTTGCAATGGCACCACAGTTCGAAATATCCCCAGAATTCAAAGCATCAGAACACTGGCTGGATGGCTTCCTTCAGCGATATGAACTGTCTCTAAGAAAATCAACAACACTGTTTAAGTTGCAAGATGCAGAAGTTAAAGAAGATGGAAAGGCTAGGAAAGAGTTAATCTGAAAGAGTTAATCTGAAGCTGCAGGCATACATTCAGTTGTCTCAATAGTGCCCTTAAGTCTCCCCATATTTCACCTGTTCAGAAGCCAAACAGGAAGAAAAAATGCTGAGCTGTGTAAAGAAAGTTCCCATAATGCCTCACTCCTGCACAGACACCCACACCAAGTGAACATGCTGAGTTATTTAGACTATGAGTCAGCTTCCTGCAGATCCACATTCCTAAGGGGTGGGAGTGAGTTCTTAGCATTCTTAAGGGAGGGGGAGCAGGAGAGAGCAGAGAGCAGAAAGCTGCGTGTCCATGGCACAGAAATTACAGACACAAGAAATCTTTTTTCAGATAAGCCAGTGCAGCGTTTCTGTGAGTGCTGATGGCTGTATTTACATAGACCTTTCTGATAAAGCTTACTTAGTTTTTACCTTTCTTTCTTGCACTTGCATTCAAGTTCTTTGTTGATGGCATTGACTTTTCTAAATACCAACCTTGCAACATGATTGCTATGGATGAAACTGCAGTGTTTATGGGTCAAGGAGCTCAAACAATTATTGAACCGAGGGGTTCCTCCTCAATCTACGTTCCCTCCACTGGTTATGAAAGTTCACGTGTTACCTGTATTTTGGCCATTCGTCTGGATGGAAAGAAATCTACACCTCTTATCATCACTAAGGGTAAAAAAAATAAGATTGAACGCGTTTCCGGCATTCGTGTTCTTGAAATGGAAAAAGCCTGGTGCACATAAGCAGTTATTAGGAAGAGGCTTGATTTAATGCTGCCACTTGTTTTGCGAGGTGGCCAAAGAGGTCTGCTAATCTGGGATTCAGCCAGCACTCACCGTGCTAAAGACATGAAGAACTTCCTTTCAGAGAGAAGAAGAGATCAAATAATGATTCCCGCAGGAATGACTGCCTATCTGCAAACTCTTGATATTGCAATAAACAAGCCATTCAAAGACCATTTATGTATGGAAATTAATGACTACATTGGAAATAGAATGACAAGAAATCAGTGTGGAAACTTTGTTAAGCCTAGCCTGCAAGAGGTCGTGATTTGGGTGAAGAATTAATGGAATAAAATCACTGACAGTGTTGTTACCAATGCACTCCGAGCAGGTTACATGGATAAGAGCTGCTCATTTAATGAGAGCTCTATTGCATGACATGAAAGATTGGGGTCAATGTTCTAAAGAAAATGTAGTCTGGAGAGTTATGACGATTTTTCAGAAGACTTAAATGTATTTGAATAAATACAGATTGTTGTATTCTACTTAATAAAAATAAGACATGCCCTGAAAATAAGCCCTACTGTGTCTTCTTGAGAAAAAATAAATATAAGACAGTGGGGCTCATTTATCAATGCATCACAGCACACAAACCGACGCAATTATGATTATGCGCCATTTTGTACGCACACGCAATTGCATATGCGTTACATTGCGTTGGTTCATTTATTTTTCCGTCAGTTCTTTTTAAGCACATGTCGCAAATACTGGGCAATAATGTCGCAAGCAACAACGTGCCTGATTTTTGCGTGAGTGCGCCCTTTGCACCTATATGTGTGCTATTTGCGTGTATATATGGGCAGATTTGCGCAGGCACGGCTGCATTGAACTTTTTACGCCTATTCATTTGTGGCGTACTTTTGACTGCGCGTTCTTCACCTTTTGCACTAGTATATTCACAGATTTGCGCTACAATAAACTAATTTAGGTATATCATTAATAAAATCATGTTAATGTTTCTCAAATTTATGATATGTTAATTAGCATTATTATAAAAATATAATTGTTAATTTTTTTACAATGTTTTAATACACATTTACCCTTTTTTAACTTTGTTCTTATCTGTAAAGGCAGTTTCCCTTGTTAATGTGATGGAGTCTTTCATATCCTTTTTCCATTTAAACACCAACTGACTAGTTTTTTAAGTTAGGAAGCATGTAGTTGGTACGGGCTTATTAGAGCATTAGCTTGCGCCATCTATGCACATAATTTATGACAAGTTTTGCGTCATCATATGTGCATGTTTGTATGGTGCAGCAGTTTGCGTCAAAACTAGCGCATGAAACTTTAAGCGACCGTGTTTGCGCTATACTGTTAAATATGCTTATGTTCAGGGCAAAATTTTGCCTCTGCGACTATTACAGCACTGCGATGCATTGGTAAATGAGCCCCAGTGTCTTATTTTCAGGGAAACACGGTAGTAAGAAACTTACCCCGGTGAATGGAAGAAAGATATTTAAAGGAGAACTATACCCCCGGGCACTAAAAGTCCCCTTAACTATCACTCCCTTGACCCCCCTCACCTCTCCCTTATCGCATAGTTCCTAAGTTTAAACGCTCTCCCTTTTGCTAACCCCTTGCTAATAATGCAGAGTAGTGCAGTAGAGTACCTGGCCATCATCTTCTTACCAACTGAAGACTCTTCGGGTCTCACTGCCGACACAGACCCTGCTTGTGCATGCGCAGTTGAAGCTGATTTCCTGCTACCTCCAACTGCGCATGCGCAAGCAGACTTGCATCGGCAGAGAGACCCTGAAGAGTCTTTGAATTATTTGCAAAGAGGAAGAGCATCAGCTCCCGTTGCAAATAGAAAAGGCTGCTAGTTTGGGGCAAGGACAGCATGACAATTTTATGTCACAGATTATTGAGAAGCCAACCAGGAACCATGCTATATTGGGATCTAGTGATCTCCAATCACCCAGAACGTGCAAGTGGTTGAACCCCTCGGTAATAGTGACCATAATGTTGGTACCGGGTCCACTTTTGTTTAACTTCTTTATAAATTACTTAAGGGAGGGTATTACAAGTAATGTATCAGTGTTTGCAGACAACACAAAACTCTGCAGACCTATTCTATCCAGGATGTGATATTCTTGCAGCAAGATCTTGACAAACGGGCAATACGGGCAGCTAAGTGGCAGATGAGATTTAATGTGGATAAATGTAAGGTCATGCACCTAGGATGTAAAAATATGTAAGCCACTTATACCCTTATTGGGACTGCACTTGGTGACTTCCCTTCGCCTGACTCCTGTTGACCTCGGCCTGTATACTGGACTCCGCTTCTTCTCCACCAGCCCTGACCTTTGCCTGCCTGACTTCGTTACCGCTTAATGTCTGTTGGTACCACGCTATTATCTGCGACCATTTAAAGACCTCGGCACAGATCTATCCCGGCACTCCTGCCACTCCTCCACTGCTACAGTCCCGTTACCATTCCTGGGTACTGCTATCTGTGGGAGGTGTAGGAGAGGCCAACTTCCTCAACTTCTGGCTCCCACTGAGGTACGTGTGACAAAGTTTTTCAATAACAATTTTCTGCAATAAAAAATCCAAATACTGTTACAGTGCCAAGCGAAAGGGCAGATTATTGTTACACATTACAAGAAAAGCATCCACTCATTATTTTTGTAATAGATGGTTTGAGGGTGCCGTCTCATGCTGCTTAAGGTCTTCTTCATATGACTGAAGCACAACACATGTGGAATTGAAGCAAGGCCTAGTTCGCCTACAACTGTTCATAGTTGTGTGGTAAGACTGCATCAAAAAGTACCCCAAATGGTCTGAGTAGTGCACAGCAACTCTGCGGTTCTACTCTTTTTTTTTTTTTTTTTTTAACCTGGAAAAGCAATAGCTGCACTTTTGTGAGTACCTAGTGGTGTGGTTTGGGAGGCAAGTCTCTCAAGGGGGCCTAGGGTTGTTCTCTGGGTTTCCTTTCCCTTTGAAGACAATAACATTTAAATTTACTGGGGGTGGGGTGCAAATATTTAGGCAAATTTTTCCACAGGCAGCTGCTCCTTGTAGGACAGCAATACACTGGTTTTCAAACTTTGTAAAGCAGCACCTCCATCCTTCTCACCTTTACCAGGCATCCCCTGGCAGATTTAAGATACACTCTTGAGCAAGAGAGCAAAATTTCAAATTTACTCTAATGTGCATGCAAGAATTTAAGACTGCACATTTAGAAGGGTTAAGAAACATTTTGGTGTGGGGCTGCCCTACATAACTCCCTGGACTGGAACTTGGAAAACAAGTTAAGGGGGCATTTACCAATGCTCAATTTTTTTTTGCCAAAAACTCTTATTTTGTTACAAAAAAGTTAATTTGTCACATTCCAAATGCAAAAATATGCCAGCTAAAATCTATAAAAGTCAATGGCATATGTTCCTTTTTCAATTAGAAAATCTTTCTTTCTAGAGGTTTTTTTATTTATTTTGAAGCTGGCTTGTGTGTGACAATACAAAAAAGTTACAATATCTAGTAGAATTAAGTCTAAAACAGTTTTCACATTTTTTTTTTTTTTTTAAATAAATGATTGCCATTCTTGGAAATGAGTTTAGTTGTGGTTTTACAAAAAAGATAAATTCACGAAAATTCAAATGTTAATAAATCCCCCCCCAAGTGTGTCCTTAAGGCAAAAAATAGTAGAGTAAAAAGGCACCCAAGAAGGTATTAATATGAGGGATTAATTAATAAGAGGGATTTTTTTTACTAAACTATTATGGAATGATTTTTCATAACACAGTAGAGAATAGCACCTAAAAAAAATAATGCAACCAGTTATCAATACAAATACATCAAATAATGCAGGTTGTAAAATTAAAAGTCTGCTTGTTTCCAAGCATTATGAAATTAGATCTAAAGCATTTCCAAGAATTATGCAAATTCATTTTTAAAAAATCAATAGATTTCTACAGGGATAAAATACTAACTCAATACTGTATAAAGCATACAATAGGGTGAAAGGCACTATACATCTTATTAAATGCTTACTACAATTCCCCTGATTTCAAATCCACAGTTTCAATTAGGTATAAGACTAACAGGATTCATTTATTGACTCTTAAGGGGCCATTTACGTAATGTGAATTTTGTTCCCCCTATTTTGATTTTTAGCGCTAAAAGTTGCAGGAAAAAAAAGTCACGAGTTCAAAGACAGCATGATCTCCCCGTATATATATATATATATATATATATATAAACTTCCAAGTAAATGCCGGCACTCACGTATAGATAAGTTGCTGTTGCCTGGGTGCAGGTCCAAATAATGTTGAAGGTGCTTGAGAGAGGGTCAGCACTCACAGGACTTATATAAAACGTTTCGGCTAGCACTCTAGCCTTTATCAAAGTGGTGAATACAACAAACACAGTGTCTAAAAAAGCACAAAGTGGCAGGAAAAAGTGGAGATGACGTCATCATACAGTACATCGCCAGAGACAGAATACCAGAGATAAATCATTAAAAAAACTGAAAAGATGCAATAAAAACAAAAAAACACAAGAGAAATAATAATAAGTACAAGCAAGTAATCAAAAGGTCTAAACAGCAGCTTAAACAGAAACAAAAGTATCAAAATTAACATGCTACTGTAGCTAGCTGTCAGGGGTGAGCCGAGAAAGTAACAAGTTTGTATCAACACAGTTCTGTTTCACATGAGCCCCATGAGTTGAAATAGACTCATAATCAAGAAAACTTGGTCCGTAAATGGAAACTTAAATAGGATTAAAACGGGTTGTTATGGTAAATGGTTGCCTTGGTAACACTACAATTTTTACACCACTCCCCATTGGGAAAGTAGGGGTAAAATATTAGTAATCAGAGGTTCATCACAATAAGTTCATTTGATTACAAATCCATGTATGTGGGGTGTGAATGTACATACAAGGGACAGATTGCTAGGTTGCTGGCATCATAGTAACCAGAGTCGAGTAGGTTAAAATGCCGGGTTAATCATCAAAGACACTTGTTGTAGTTCGTAAAACATCAGAGTCATTATTCTTGCAGGGGATAACACATCCCTATCTACAAAAGTAGGAGAGAATACACAGATGTGATTTGATATGGAAAGAAAGTGACATGTTGAAAGCTATCTCAAAGTAGAGCAATACACCATGAGAAAAGTAGAGATAAAATGAAGGTAAGTGGCTGAGGAGAGGAACTTCTTATTGAAAAGGCCAAAGAAGAGGTATTGTTGGAGTGTCGCAGTCTACGGCAGAAGGTTAAGGGCACCCGTTAGAGGGTTTCAGACTCAGGTGGGTACTACACACACAGTTGTCATGGTCAATTGTGGAGGCATCTAGTCACCAATGAGTATAATAGATGGTGCAAAGGACCAAAAGGATGATGGATACTAGGTGTGGTCCACCACCTGTCAAAACCCATACAGGAATTAGGGTAACCAGGGGTAAGGGACATGCCACCCGTCCAATAAAGCATCCAGTGGTGACAAACAGGTGTACCCAAATGTGGTTAGGCAGAGTATAATAAACCCTTTAGTGTGAGGGTCCTTGTTGGTGAGTAAAAGGATAGCAGGAAACATTGTAGACCAGACCAGACAGAGAATTTGGATCCCATAATTAGCCATACTGCGTAATACAATGAGAAGATTAATTATATACCTCGTACTGTTCAGGTATCCACTGAGGTCCCTTTGCATAATGACAAGGAGAAGAGAGGTTTCTGTAGCCACTTACCAAAGAAGCTCAGGGTTCGGAGCCCAAGAAAAAATAAAGTATTATACCCAGTGGGGGCTGAAGTATAGAAAGTGTAAAGGACACAAAGATCAACAGGAGGATGAGTGCTAGTGCCAGGGAAAGAGTGAAGATACAGATGTGGGGGCTATTGAATTAATAATATGGAGTGTGAGAGATACATAAATTCAAACATTATATGCATGTTGTTAATAATATGGAGCATAAGAGACAAGTTCATTGAATACTCGTGGGCTGATAGTGTCTAACTTATGTATCCATCTTAGTTCAGTTCTGAGTAACAGTTTCTCTCAGTCACCCCCTCTTGGGGGGCTAGGGACAAAATATATGATCATACTCCTCATACTGGCCAGTGGGTGCTTAAATTCTAGAAAGTGTTTGGCCACCGGTGTATCCCCTTTACCTGTAGTGAGAGCTGTCTGTTTTGCCGATCGATGATTGGCCATCCTGTCCCTGAAATCGGTGATGGTTTTACCCATATAAACCAAACCACAGGGACACTTGATGATGTAGATCAGTGCTGTCCAACTTCTGTGGTGCCGAGGGCCGGAATTTCTCTAGCATACATGGTGGAGGGCCGCTAATGGAAGCCAGTTTTGGCCACTCCCCTTTTTTTGAACCACACCCACTTCAAACCACACCCATTTTATCACAATGGTGGTAGTGCAGCAAAAACCCAAATGCTTGGTCCTCACTGCGGGGATATCAACAGTTATTCATATATGAAAGAATTATATTATGCCATATTAAGACACACCCTTAAATCCATATGCCTCCTCCTCCCCTGTGGATAGCACAGCAACCCCCAGCAACATAATTACACACCTTAGGGACCATTTAATGGCTGTTTCCAACTACTAACAAACTCCCAGAACAAACCCCTGCCAGGTTCACCTCTCACAGGCAGCATAGGGCAGGCAGAGTATAGCA
Organism: Xenopus tropicalis; assembly: GCF_000004195.4. Taxonomy (NCBI): domain Eukaryota; kingdom Metazoa; phylum Chordata; class Amphibia; order Anura; family Pipidae; genus Xenopus; species Xenopus tropicalis. The sequence continues at coordinate 75,635,417 of NC_030682.2, read as the reverse complement.
CACACAGGCAGCACTCTGCCTCCCTTATGCTGCCTGTGTGTGCCATACTCTTCCTGCCCTATGCTACCTGTGTGTGCCATACTCTGCCTACCCTATGCTGCCTGTGTGTTCCATACCCTCCCTGCCCTATGCTGCCTGTGTGCCATACTATGCCTGCCCTATGCTGTCTGTGTGTTCTATACCCTCCCTGCCCTATGCTGTCTGTGTTTTCCATAACCTCCCTGCCCTATACTGCCTATGTGCCATACTTTGCCTACCCTATGCTGTCTGTGTGTGCAGCATAGTCCAGGCACTACATACAATGTCTGAGGTGTGAACAGGTGAACAATGTGGATGATTACAGCCTGAGCCTGAGGTGTGAACACTGTAGGGGGTGAACAATGCAGAAACTAAAAGGTGTGAAAAACACAGGGGATTACATGTTTAAACCAGCGTTTTTCAACCACTGTTCCGCGGCACACTAGTGTGCCGCGAGATGTTGCCTGGTGTGCCGTAGGCAGGGCCGCAATTTTTACTTTAAAAAAAAAAATCCGGGCCCTGTCATTGGTTGCGCCCCGTGTGTATGGGTGACGTCAGTACGCACGGGGCACAACGTTATAAAAGGGCCTGTGTGCGGTCGCGTGTAGGCAGAAGTGCAGAGGCGGCGCGCGTGAGGGGAAGATGCTGCTGAAGCCGCCGAAGCGTAAAATGCTGCTGGGCTCCAATGTATTAGGGGGGGCCACGGGGCACACTGACTTATGGGGGCACTGCTGCTGGGCACCAATGTACTAGGGGGGCTGGCTCTTGGCACCAATGTACTGGGGGGCACTGCTGCTGGGCACCAGTGTACTAGGGGGGCACTGCTCTTGGCACCAATGTACTAGGGGGGCAATGCTGCTGGGCACCAATGTACTAGGGGGGCACTGCTCTTGGCACCAATGTACTAGGGGGGCACTGCTGCTGGGCACCAATGTACTAGGGGGCACTGCTCTTGGCACCAATGTACTAGGGGGGCACTGCTGCTGGGCACCAATGTACTAGGGGGGCACTGCTCTTGGCACCAATGTACTAGGGGGGCACTGCTGCTGGGCACCAATGTACTAGGGGGGCACTGCTCTTGGCACCAATGTACTAGGGGGGCACTGCTGCTGGGCACAGAGTTAAATTTTTTAACATTTTCTAATGGTGGTGTGCCTCGTGATTTTTTTCATGAAACAAGTGTGCCTTTGCCCAAAAAAGGTTGAAAAACACTGGTTTAAACAATACAGGGGGATTACAGCCTGAATTTGAGGTGAGAACCACGCAGGGGGCCAGTTAATATCAGTACTGATACTATTTAAATCTTACACAAAGGTAAGCCATCAAAGCAGCCAGACAGGTGGGGGGCCACACAGAGGGGGGCCGCGGGCCGCCAGTTGGACAGCAGTGATGTAGATTATAAATTTTGATGTACATGTGACCCTGTGCTTGATATGGATAATCCTACCAGAATGAGGGTGGTTAAATGTGGCCCCTGTTGTCATCTGTCGGCATGTAGTGCAGTCTGTGCATCGGTAGCAACCTGGTTTTGTGGAGGGTAGCCATGTTGAGGTTTCCGTTCATTGGTAGCAATGTGTGGGGTCACTCTTAACCAGTAGGTCCCTTAGTTCTGTCCTCTTTTGTAGGCTATCCTTGGGGGCACCTTAAACACACTGGTTTTCATAGTCCTTATGAGCATAGAGTCCTGTGTAGAAAGAATAGCCTTTTCTTTGTTGGCTAGCAATTCATGCAGGGGGTAGCCTCTGTATGAAAACCGTTCCACCAGTTCATCAAGTTGGATCATCAGAGTATTACGACTGGAATTGTTGCGGACCATCCTCAGCATTTGTGAATATGGAATACTCTGTAGAAGATGTGGGGGGTGAAATGACATGTGATGTAATAAGGTGTTCCTATCTGTGGGCTTTCTGTATGTTTTAGTGCTGATGGTGGTACCAGTGATGCAGAGCTGTAAATCCAGAAATGGCAGATCAGTGGAACTGCAACAAGCTGAAAGCGTATAGTAGAGGGTAAGGAATTTAATTCATTAACCATCACATGGAACTGTTCGGTGGTGCTTGTCCACAAGAGAAACAGATCATCTATGAAACACCACATTCTGTAAATGTAATCATTATAAGCAGAAAAAATATGTTGTTGCTCATATTCAGTCATATACAGGTTGGTGAAAGCTGGAGCCACATTAGAGCCCATACTTGTACCACTTGGTTGTAGATAGTAGCTGAGTTCAAATTTAAAATAATTCAGTTTTAAACATAATTCAAGTAAATCAATCAAGAATTCTGTTTTGGGTCTAATACGGCCCTCAACTTGTATTAGAAACTTGCGAACAACATCAATTCCTTGGTCTGTAGGGATGATGTGACATCCATCATGGGGAGTAGTGTGTTGGGAGGTAGTGGAAAGGAGCTTTTGAGTTTCATTAAAAAATCGCCTGTATCACGGATGTAAGTGGTGGATTTCTGAACAATGTGTTAAAGATAATAATCAACATATATAGCCAGAGGCTGTAGTACTGAATCACGGGCACTGACTATTGGTCTCCCCGGAGGGGTCACGTCATTCTTATGAATCTTTGGTAATATGTACAGAACTGGGCACACCGGATGGTCTTGTGTAAGGAAGGAGTGTGTAGATTCTGAGATGAGACCCTGTAGAAGTGCACATTGTAGGACAGAATCAATCCATTTTTTGTATTGGGTAGTGGGGTCCCAGTCAAGACATTTGTATACAGTGATGTCACTCAGTTGTCTAAGTACTTCTTTTCTATAGTCACAGTAATTGAGTACCACTACAGCCCCTCCCTTGTCTGCTGGTCGTATGACTATGTTGGGGTTATTGGCAAGTGTGGAGATTGCTACTTTTTCAGCAAATGTGAGGTTATTGCGAGGACTTTTGGATATGGGTTTCAGGGACTCGTCAATCAAAAGACGTGTAAATGCAGCTATTGATTTAGGGGTGTTAGGGGGCTCGTAATCGCTTTTTGTGTGAAAGGTTGTAGATTTGGTCGTGGTTCGGGCTCTGAAATGTTTTTAATTTCATTGTTCTTTGAAATTTGTGAATGTCAATCATAAGGTCAAGGGAATTACTTGTAGTTGTAGGTACAAATGAGAGTCCTTTAGTAAGGACCTGTTTCTCAGTGTCTGTTAATGTGTGGGAACTTAAATTAAAGACTACATCCTCCTTGGGGGATTGGCCCCTGGTGTGCGCTCGTTTAGACCCACCCCGTCTTTTGTGCGGTCTCCCCTGGTTCTTGACCGGGTGGTGGAACCTAAAAAAAGGGAGCCAGGGGTAGAGGAGGTTGAGTAATTAGCTAAACTGGTAGTCGTATTGGATCTACCCCTAGCCCGGCCCCTACCTCTAATAAAGGAGTCAGAGTGTGAAGAGGAATAAGGAGAAGAGTCAACTGTGCTGGTTCTAAAGTGTACCCTGTTCTGTCTGTGTTCTGTCTGTGTTGTCTGTAAGTTGGTTGTTCACCCCCAGTAAGCCACCTGTACACACGCCTATTCTGATAGTCAGCTGTAACAATCTGGACTTTGTTTCTTTTAAATTTGTGTAATTCAGCAGTACAGTGAATCAGCTGTTGGTCTAGCTTGTCCAGCCACTTAGTTTCCTTGTCAGAGCGTAGAGTGGTGAGGTTAGCCTGTTCAAAAATCAGTATTATTACATCCAATGGTGGGTACATTTCGAACTCTGAAGCCACGGGGTATGTGCTGCTTCTTATAAAAGTCTGAAAGATAAATACCATGCAGTTTCAGGTCTATTTCTCTTTCTTTCAGTCTTAGCAGGTTGTGATAAATGTCATTAAAGGATGCAGAAGGAACAATAATCATCGGCAGTTTCCTCAAACAAAATGCTAGCTGCTTCAGCATCTCAGTCCCACTATTTCTCTCCATCACACATGTAGCTTATTAGACAAGGTACTCACAAGATTCAAAGTCCGTTAAATACACTCAGGTGCCACTGCAGTCCAATATATGTAAACTTCCAAGTAAATGCCGGCACTCACGTATAGATAAGTTGCTGTTACCTGGGTGCAGGTCCAAATAATGTTGAAGGTGCTTGAGAGAGGGTCAGCACTCACAGGATTTATATAAACAAATGATTTTTATTAAACCCTCTGCCGTAGACTGCGACACTCCAACAATACCTCTTTTTTGGCCTTTTCAATCAGAGGTTCCTCTCCTCAGCCACTTACCTTCATTTTATCTCTACTTTTCTCACGGTGTGCTGCTCTACTTTGAGATAGCTTTCAACATGTCACTTTCTTTCCATATCAAATCACATGTGTATTCTCTCCAACTTTTGTAGATAGGGATGTGTTATCCCCTGCAAGGATAATGACTCTGATGTTTTACGAACTACAACAAGGGTCTTTGATGATTAACCTGGCATTTTAACCTACTCGACTCTGGTTACTATGATGCCGGCAACCTAGCAACCTGTCCCTTGTATGTACATTCACACCCCACATACATGGATTTGTAATCAAATGAACTTATTGTGATGAACCTCTGATTACTAATATTTTACCCCTACTGTCCCAATGGGGAGTGGTGTAAAACCAGTTACCATAGCAACCTGTTTTAGCCCTATTTAAGTTTCCATTTACGGACCAAGTTTTCTTGTTTATGAGTCTATTTCAACTCATGGGGCTCATGTGAAACAGAACTGTGTTGATACAAACTTGTTACTTTCTCGGCTCACCCCTGACAGCTAGCTACAGTAGCGTGTTAATTTTGATACTTTTGTTTCTGTTTAAGCTGCTGCTTAGACCTTTTGATTACTTGCTTGTACTTATTATTTCTCGTGTTTTTTGTTTTTATTGCATCTTTTCAGTTTTTTTATTGATTTATCTCTGGTATTCTGTCTCTGGCGACGTATGATGACGTCATCTCCACTTTTTCCTGCCACTTTGTGCTTTTTTAGACACTGTGTTTGTTGTATTCACCACTTTGATAAAGGCTAGAGTGTTAGCCGAAACGTTAGTCTCCTCTTTAATAAAAATAATTTGTTTATATAAGTCCTGTGAGTGCTGACCCTCTCTTAAGCACCTTATATTATACATATACACAGTATATATATATATATATATATATATATATATATATATATATATATATATATATATATATATATATATATATATATATACACACACACACACAAATAGCTCAGCCACTTTTTTATTGGAATGAAGGTTTGTGTATATTTTACCATGGGTCACACAGGTTCATAAGTTATTTTGTCACATCACTTTTGAGTTCATTTGATTTGTTACTTTGAGAAAGGCTGTTGACACAACCAAAACGTCATGTTGTACTTTTAATAAATCATAATAATTTTTTCATAAGTCCTGAGTGAAGCAGCCTGTTTGTGCATATATTATACACATACACACACACACATATTTTATATATTATATATAATATATATATATATATATATATATATATATACATACACACAGTCATATGAAAAAGTTTGGGAACCCACTTAATTCTTTGGAGTTTTGTTTATCATTGTCTGAGCTTTCAAATTAGCAATTTTCTTTAATATATAACATGCCTTGGAAGTAGCAGTATTTCAGCAGTGACAAGTTTATTGGATTAACAGAAAATATGCAATATGCATCATAACAAAATTAGACAGGTGCATACATTTGGGCACCCCAAGAGAGACATTACATAAATACTTAGTTGAGCCTCCTTTTGCAAATTTAACACCCTCTAGACGACTTCTATAGCCTTTGATGAGTGTCCGGATTCTGGATGGCGCTATATTTGACCATTCATCCATACAAAACCTCTCCAGTTCAGTTAAATTTGATGGCTTCTGAGCATGGACAGCCTGCTTCAAATCATCACATAGATTTTCATGATATTCAAGTCAGGGGACTGTGACGGCCATTGCAGAATATTGTACTTCTCCCTCTGCATAAATGCCTTTGTAGATTTCCAACTGTGTTTAGGGTCATTGCCTTGTTGGAATAGACAACCCCAGTGTAACTTTAACTTTGTGACTGATGCTTGAACATTATCATTAAGAATTTGACCCTTGACTTTAACAAGGGCCCCAAGTCCCTGAAGTAACCACACAGCCCCACTGCGTCATGGAACCTCCACCAAATTTGACAGTAGGTAGCAGGGGTTTTTCTTGGAATGCGGTGTTCTTCTGCCATGCAAATCACTTTTTTTTATGACCAATAACTAATTTTTTGTCTCATCAGTCCAAAGCACTTTGTTCCAAAAAGACTGTGGCTTGTCTTAATGAGCTTTTGCATACAATAAGTGACTCTGTGGTGCGAGTGCAGAAGGGGCTTCTTTCTCATCACCCTGCCATACAGATTTTCAGTGCAAATGGTAGAATGATGTACAGATACACCATCTTCAGCAAGATGTTCTTGCAGGTCTTTGGAGGTGAACTTTGGGTTATCTGTAACCATTCTCACAATCCTCCACATATGCCTCTCCTGTATTTTCCTTGGTCTGACAGACCTGGGTTTTACAGCAACTGTGCCTGTGGCCTTCCATTTCCCGATTACATTGAAATCGCAATGCACTGGATGGGCCCTACCTTGCCCACCATTACAGCCTGGAAGAACCTAGTGAACACTGTTGTTCCCTGTATAAACTTACAGTGGATAAAAAAAAGTCTAATGGTAAAATGTCAGGCTCCTGTGCTGTACAAAAATGAGACAAAGATAAATCATTTCAGAACTTTTTACACCTTTCATGTGACCTATAAACTGTACCACTCGATTGAAAAACAAACTGAAATCTTTTAGGTGGAGGGAACAAAAAAAACTAAAATAATGTGGTTGCATAAGTGTGCACACCCTCTTTTAACTTGGGATGTAGCTGTGTTCAGAATTAAGCAATCACATTCAAAATCATGTTAAATAGGAGTCAGCATACACCTGCCATCATTTAAAGTGCCTCTGATTAACCTCAAATAAAGTTCAGCTGCTCTAGTTGGTCTTATCTTACATTTTTTTAGTCGCATCCCACAGCAAAAGCCATGGTCCATAGAGAGCTTCCAAAGCATCAGAGGGATCTCATTGTTAAAAGAGATCAGTCAGGAGAAGGGTACAAAAGAATTTCCAAGGCATTAGATATACCATGGAACACAGTGAAGACAGTCACCATCAAGTGGAGAAAATATGGCACAACAGTGACATTACCAAGAACTGGACATCCCTCCAAAATTGATGAAAAGACAAGAAGAAAACTGGTAAGGGAGGCTACCAAGAGGCCCACAGCAACATTAAAGGAGCTGCAGGAATATCTGGCAAGTACTGGCTGTGTGGTACATGTGACAACAATCTCCTATATTCTTCATATGTCTGGGCTATGGGGTAGAGTGGCAAGACGAAAGCCTTTTCTTACGAAGAAAAACATCCAAGCCAGGCTACATTTTGCAAAAACACATCTGAAGTCTCCCAAAAGCATGTGGGAAAAGGTGTTATGGTCTGATGAAACCAAGGTTGAACTTTTTGGCCATAATTCCAAAAAATATGTTTGGCACAAAAACAATACTACACATCACCAAAAGAACACCATACCCACAGTGAAGCATGGTGGTGGCAGGATCATGCTTTGGGGCTGTTTTTCTTCAGCTGGAACTGGGGCCTTAGTTAAGATAAAGGGAATTATGAACAGTTCCAAATACCAGTCAATATTGGCACAAAACCTTCAGGCTTCTGCTAGAAAGCTGAGGTTCCGTTTAAATATTCGGAAAGGATTTTTTACTGTGAGAGCTGTGAAGTTGTGGAATTCCCTCCCCGAATCAGTTGTGCTGGCCGATATATTATATAACTTTAAGAAGGGGCTGGATGGATTCTTATACAGGGTTATGGGAGATAGCTCTTAGAATATGTTGATCCAGGGACCGGTCCGATTGCCATCTTGGAGCCAGAAAGGAATTTTTTCCCCTCTGCGGCAAATTAGAGAGGCTTCAGATGGGGTTTTTTGCCTTCCTCTGGATCAACTAGTAGTTAGGCAGGTTATATATAGGCATTATGGTTGAACGTGATGGACGTATGTCTTTTTTCAACCCAACTTACTATGTTACTATGAGGAGGAACAACAACCCAAAGCATACATCCAAATCAACAAAGGAATGGCATCACCGGAAGAAGAATAAAGTTTTAGAATGGCCCAGCCAGAGTCCAGACCTGAATCCGATTGAAAATCTGTGGGGTGATCTGAAGAGGGCTGTGCACAGGAGATGCCCTCGCAATCTGACAGATTTGGAGTGTTTCTGCAAAGAAGAGTGGGCAAATCTTGCAAAGTCAAAATGTGCCATGCTGATAGACTCATACCCAAAAAGACTGAGTGCTGTAATAAAATCAAAAGGTGCTTCAACAAAGTAATAGTTTAAGGGTGTGCACACTTATGCAACCACATTATTTCACACTGTTTTTTTTTTGGTTTTCTTGCCTCCACACCACAGGCTCAGATTGTAGGCACCCACATTGTTCACCTGTTTACACCTCAGACTGTAGGAGCAATCCCAGCATTGTGTCACTGTATGCTGACTGTGTGTGCCCTACACACAGGCAGCATAGGGCAGGCAGCGTATGGGACACACAGGCAGGGTAGGCTGCTATCCACAAGGAAGGAGGAGGCATATGGATTTAAGGGTGTGTCTTAATATGACATAATATAATTATTTCACATATGAATGAAGTGTGATATCTGCACATCAACCGTTTGGGTTTTTGCTGTGCTACCATCATTATGTGGGTATGTTGGGATAACATGGGTGTGGTCAAAACTGTCTTCTATTTTCTGGCCATGTAGGCCAGAAAAATTCCAGCCCTCTGTACCACAGAAGTTGGACAGCACTGATATAGCAAATGTACGGTTTGAATCTCAATATCAAATTTTAATATATCCACATATGCTACTTTTTCACAACTGTAAATAATTTCAGCCAAATAAATGATCTTAAGTGCAAATTACAAACTGAAGTATAAATAGTTTATGTATGGGGGTCTCAAACATATATCAAAAGAATATTAGGGAAAGAACTCACCTTTTAGCACTCAAGGGTAAATTTACACTACTTGTGTAAAATTGTGTCAAATTGATTGGACATTTAACAAAGAAACAGAAAAGTGAAAAGCTGAAATGCTTAGGGAAATACATTTAACATTTGAGGTACATGAAATCACAAACTGCAGTGTGCAACACATCCCATTACATTAGATAAACATAAGTAGATACAATTTTCTCTTACAGGTTTCGGGTTGTATACAGCTTTAGGAATAATTGAAAACTGGTTATCATGTTGGTTGAAACTTCTCTTAAAATGCTTTATGGAATTTTATGGAAGCGGAAAAAAATCACAACCTTATTGTCATGTCTGTGAGCAAATTTAGATGTTTAAACTGTTTTAAATGCTTCAGTTCTGTAGCTTTTCTGTATGCAGAAACACGTGCAAAGCTGGGCAGATGTTCACACATTCACATTGAAATAGAGGTTCTACTGATGGCAGTGGCTACAGTCTCTAACCAGCCTTTGTAACAGCAGAGAAACTGCACAGCACAATAATTTCCAAAGAGGCTCATTTAAAAACAGACATTGGTGGCATCCAGGAATACTGCTTTCACACAAAGAAATGTAAGGTCCACTAAACATTATCATAGCCAATTTAGCACTAGGCCTTTCCTAAGTATACTACAAGCTTGGCCAGAACTTCATAACACAAAAATTTTTTAATATTATGACCTCTTGCATGAAAATCGGTATCACAAATTAGCTTCTCGAGTAATGAGGGACAATCGCAATAGAAGAGATAGTATTTACTCGAGACATGCTGATAAAACTCAACCTAACAAATGCACAGATGGTCTCTGTTCAACTGATGCAGCAACAGGTGGGCCAGGAGGTGGCAAAGAGGGACAAAAGGTACTTTCCTTGGGTGCAAGTACCTCTTGGCAATAAACCCTCTTGCTTCCTCTCTTCTCCTTTCTAAATCACTGTGCCAACTTAACATCTTCCCCCCCTTTTTTTGTATATTCTTTATTTATAGTACAAACATTTCTTTTCATTTTAATTCTACAGAATAGAAAAAGTATTGAAAAACAAAGCTCATATGACACTTTACGTAAGTCAGGGTGACATTTGTAAAAATAACAGAGACCATCTGTGCTTTTGTTGGGTTGAGTTTTAGCAGCATGTCTCAAATGGATATTATCTCTTCCATTGCGATTGTCCATCATTACTGGAGAAGCTAATTTGGGATACCGTTTTTCATGCAAGAGGTCATAATATTAAAATTATCTTTTTTCGCGTTATGAAGTCCCGTCCAAGCTTATGGTACAATTCTGTTATGTCAAAATGAGAATCACAAATCAAGGTAAATTAAGAGAGATTAGAAAATATAAGGGTTAGAAAATGAGGAAAGGTTAGAACATAAAGGGTTGCACAGTTGTTCCTGCTTTACTGATCAGGTCTACTGTATGTATAACAGAATCATGAAAACAAATTTAGTAATACAAAAACATGTTATGTATAAAATATCGCTCCTAATCCATTACTTGTCATAAACCCCGTTGAGATTCTAGAAACATTACCCATGATGAAGTTGTACAAATATATCTTGTTTCCCTTGTACATCAGTAAGAAGCTCCTCCATACGCATGATATCTCCCATTTCTTTGACCCATTCAGTTATATTAGGTATAACAGATGTTTTCCAGGGTCTGGGATGACCGTTCTGGCATCCCCTAGACAGAAACCTGTTAATGATCTTTTATACTTAGAGGCAGAGCCTGGGAGTATGGAGAGTAAACCTATCTTGTGATTCAGTGGAAGGTTTAATCCTGTGAGTTTATTGATTATTTTAAATATCTCTTTTCAAAAATGAATTAGAAGCTCACACGACCACCAAATATGTAAGGGTGATCATACATCTTGTTTACATCTCCAGCAAATATTCCAAGACATTTGGGTATATTTTCCCCACTCATTTATTAAACACAATGTATTCCTGCACCCTTGCTTTTCTTCCCTTATGTGCCTCCTCCCTGCAGTTTTCATTGTGAAGGTAGTAAACCAGGACCATGGCATTAAAAAAAAACAACACACAAATATTAATATTTAAATCAATATCAGGAATATATATGTAGGGACCCACAGGGTTAACACTCCCTATGGTCTTATCCCCTAGTTTGCTGTAACTATGCAGAATATGTTACTGCTTTTGATATTTATTTGCATCTGAGCATTTATTGGCCCTTAGATAAGATGACCACTTCCTGCACACTGTAATATAGTACAGTGAATGAGGGTAAGTCAGTGTGCAGTTTAGACCTCTGTAAGAGCACACTCTAGGAATGTGAAGTAGTTCAGGATTATTTAGCAAGAGTAGCTGTGTGCTCCAACAAAGGAGAAATTAGTGGGTTTAGTACACCCAAGGTTTACTATTCAGCGAAATGACCTAAAGACAAAATTATCGCCAGAATATTTGCAAAAGATTAACCGCACTATATGTAGTGGAGTTAATTTATTTTTTTGCCGGAAAATTCTCAGGGGGACAGGAAATATACTTTCAGGAGGGGGTTAGTTTCATAGTGATTGGCTATACTCTGTATTTACTGTAGATGATACAAACAGGTTGATTGGTAAAATTTTTTATATTTCATTTGTTTAGATTCTATCTAAACAAAAGTTAACTCAATCAAGTTTATAAAGTATTTTTGTTTTTTGATTTCTATTTTATTGGCAGGGTGTAAAGTTCAATAAAGTTGCTCAAGTTTTGAAAAAGCATATCAACCCATATATTTGTCATTAAATTTTGCCATAATATTAGCCATAAAAAAAATTTCTAGCATGAATAGTCACTAACTTTAACACCATAAAAGTAGACTATTTTATAGTAGAAATATTCGCAAAGTTAATTTTGTCCCCAGAATATTCGCAACTCACTAAAATTAAATTGGAACATTTGCGTAATTAACGCGAATGATCGCAGTGATTTTCATGCACATGGCTGTTTAGTAAACTTTGATGCAGCGAATATTCTTGTGCAAGAGTATTCGCCACGATTACCTGGGGAAAGTTATAGGCAATTTTAATGCACTTTAGTAAACGGACCCCTTGGTGACTTATAATATCCTTATATTTTGTAAGGGGTACATTATTTGCTATATATAGTGAATAATCTACTCCCTGTTGAAAATTTTATATATATATATATATATATATATATATATATATATATTTTTTAAAGGGTTTTGCAGTTTTATAATAAAATCATAGTTTAGAAGAAGTAGTAGTAGAAAGATAAAAGAGGGGAAAGAGAGAGTTGAAGTAAGGGGTTAGGTAAAGGGGGCTCTCTTTTTGTGATTTATTTTTACAAACACATTTTAAGATGCATATAATGTAATAAAATATAATGATTTTATTAGTCACCAAGGAGTTTTATAACCATTTAAAAGGCACACAACTAAAGGCCAAGTGCTTTTATAAAGGCCACGGAAATCTGAGGTGACTTCTAATATCCACATATTTTACAATTACTCATAATATGCTAAGGTAATATGTGTGTAAGGTAATCCTGCTTGAGCATGCGCAGTTGGCAGTAGCAGGAAATCAGCTTCAACTGCGCATGCGCAAGCAGGGTCCATGTCAGCGGTGAGACCCAAAGACTGTTCACTTGCGGGGAAGATGTCGGCCAGGTACGCAGCTGCGCTACTCTGCTATTTTAGCTTGGTGTTAGGGATTGGGACAGTTTTAAAAGCTAGAAACTATGCGATAAGGGAGAAGTGAGGGGGGTCAAGGCAGTGCTAGTTAATGAGGCTTTTATAGCCTGGGGGTATAGTAGGAGAAGGTAAGTCATTTTGGCATTTTACTGCCAATAGATTCCCCACATTAGTGCCACATAGAACACTATATTTATTCTGCAGAAAGCATTACTATACCTGAGTAAAGACCCCTAAAAGCTTTCTTCATTTGCTTAAGACAGGAGCTGCCATTTTAAATAGCTTCTTGTTTGCAGTCTAGTCGTTATAGCTCAGATAACACATTCCTAAGGGAGAGGGGAGGGAGTTCTTAGCATTTTTATGAGAGGGGGGAGCAGGAGAGAGGAGAGAGGAGAGAACTGCGCAGACCCTGGCCACTGGAATTAAGGATTTTTCTGACAGCGGAAGTCAGACACCCAACAACATGTTTACAAAAAAAGAAACAAGAAATCTTGTGTTTCTTTTGATAGAGGACAACAATATTGTCCTTTACAATACCAATTCAATATTGTTTTCTGCTCTTATAGGACATACTGCACTAAAATATTCTTTAAAGGAAAAAGAAATGTAAAAACTAACTAAGCTTTATCAGAAAGGTCTATGTAAATACAGACATAAGTACTCACAGAAACGCTGCACTGAGTTCTCTGTCAAAAGATTTGTTGTGTCTGTTTTCCTCTGCCAGAGACACGCAGCTCTCTCCTGCTCCCCCCTTAGGAATGTGGATCTGAGCCAATCAGCAGGAAGCTTCCTCAGTCTTACAAACTGAGCATGTACACTGGTCAGGGTCTCAGTGCAGGAGTGAGGCATTATGGGAACTTTCTTTACACGGCTCAGCGTTTTTTCTTACTGTTTGGCTTCTAATCATCTGAACAGGTGAAATATGGGGAGACTTAAGGGCACTATTCAGAGAACTGAAGGTATACCTGCAGCTTGAGATTAACTCTTTATTAGCCTTTCCTTCTCCTTTACAAATGTTCTGAAAAGTATAGTTCTTCATACTCTACAGTACGTAAAGCTACAATATAGTGTTAGTAAAGGCATTATGCATATGTAAAATAAAGGCACATTTTTCATCAAGTACAGCGTACAACATTAATACTGAAGTGATAAACAAACAATTAGAATATGACTGATAAACAATCTTTTTGTTTAAAGGGGTAGCTATTGTAGTAGCTTTGAACATAAAACGCCTTAAAATTATCTTAATATATTTATAAGTGTCATGAACGTGCTACTCTGAGACGCGTCTGACACGGGGACCGGGGACCAGGAACTAAGGGGTTACACTCAGTCACCTTTCACACAGGTTAGACTAACATCAAGCACCCCCAAACACACCACCGCCCCAAATAACTATTCACTGCCACCATCTATCATTAGCAGGCGATAGAAACCGAATACACAAATATATCACACAAGCTTTCTTACTGTAGTGAGGGATAGTTCTACTACTTCCACAAACACACCAGTAGCCAAGGTTAATTTACAAACACACTTTCATACGGACAGTCCACTAGTTAATTAGAAGTTACACAGAACTGGCCCCCCCTACTCAACACACATACAGCCCAGCAGTTACAGCATTTAGGCCTGAGCAGTCATACAAGGTACATGGAGATAGTTATAGAGCCAAAAGAACAGAACTTATTAAATGTTATATTTAATTTTACAAGGGTAAACAGTGCATTTTAAAAAGATGTTACAAAACACATACAAAACAGTAAAAATATAAGGGAATAAAAAACACAGAGAAAACCCTATGTACGTTACCAAGTTATCTTGTGTCCTCTTGAGGCAAGAGTTAGGAAAAGTGAACTCACAATCCAACAGAACATGGAGCCTCAAAATATGAGTTATCAGTACCTGGGTCTGTGCCCTTTTTATCCTACTTCTGGGCCCCTCCCTCATTACCGTATGCACGAGGAGGGAGTGCCCAGGGGTGTGTCACATGACCTCCCCTGTAGAGAGCTGTACTTCCCATGCCAGTTTCTTGTCATGTAATATTGGTACTTACCAGTACCCAATATTATTATGCAAGTAGGGGCTTGTTTTAACCCATATGTGGGCGATCAAAATGATACCAAACATGAGGGATGTCTCATGTCCCAGTCCCCCCAAACTATCCCTCCTAACTGGTGGGTATTGGAAGTCCTTGTTTGGTATCATTGGGAAGCATGGGGCCTCCTCATAAACCCTATGTGATTTATGAGGATGTGAACCTTAAAGCAAAGGAGAAATGGATCCCTTTCTATAATCCATATTTTTCTGTATGCTGTTCCCCCCTGCAGTTCTAGGTCCACAACTGACCCTCTTTGATCAGCAGATCAAAGAAACCAATAGCCCCAGGTTTCCCGCCCTCCAAATGGTGGGTTCCGAATTGTCTGCTCACTCTGCTGAAGTTGTCACCTTCCCTGGTGCATATTTAATTAAGGGTCTCTGTGGGAGTCGCCGACCAGATGTTGATAGTGCATATTGGGTTAATTAAGGGTGTCTGGTGGACAAAGCAAAATGGTGCCAGGTTTAACAATTTACCTTGCCAGGTTTACCTCTTTACAATACCAGGGCAATGTTGCCTGGCATGAGTGCAAATCTATTTATTGGTATTGTAGACATATGAGATTTTTGAGATATTTGAGAAATATATAACTTTACAAATGATCCCTAGAGGTCTAAGAATTAAGAAATATCCCACTTCACTCACAGAGGACTTAGAATTCATGGAACAGTGGAATAGAATTTTGTCAGACTGTTCTCTGACAAAAAACAACAACTATAGGATAAATCTAAGAAAGATATTCTCCACCTAAAACAAAGCCATACACATTTGACAGACCAATCAGACTATACTAAAGTGTCTGATCATTTAAATAACAAATTGGAAAAATTTGAAAAAGACATAATAGATAACAAAACCAATAAATTTAAACGCAACAAAAAAGATTATGATATGAACTCTGTTTATAACTGGTCTCTATATACCCATAAGAAAAGAAGGCCTTTTTCTAGAAACAATAGGAAAACTACACATAGATCTATTTTGAAATCCACAAAAGATAAGAGAGTTAGCTTTTCGGGCACAGATTTTGATAGCTTTGAAAGTAACAACGATTCGGATACTGGTGGCTGCTTTTCTTCTCCTTTGTCTTCTCAGACCAGTAGAGACTCAAGAACAAGGGATCCTCTTTCTGATGATGAAATAAGACCTAAGATGACCTCGTCCTCAAAAAATGATCAAGACAACAGATCAAAATGGAGGAACAAAAAGACTTTTCGGTCAAGCGAATCAGGCGAGGAGGCAAACGATCCAGTAATTTCCAAATATCCACTGAGAGTCAGAGGGAGGAGAAAATACTGAACCTTACAGCAAGAATCTTGAGCACCGAAGATATTCCTTTTCTAGAAAAAGGCCTTACATTTTGTCCAAAAAAAAACTTTGACCTGTTTGATACGGACATTAACCGCTTCGTACGTAAGCTACTTTTGAAAAAACATTTTTATGATGACTTAATGCTTGATGATAATAAGTCTTGTAACATGACTAACATTAATGACCCTGTGTTTCTACAGTCACATACTTCTAATTTCCAAGAAATAAATTTTATTTTACAGTTAGAAGACCTGCAGAGAGAAAATTATATTATGGTAGGGAGAGTAGGAGTACAAGAAAAAGAAAAATTCAAAACACAATCGACCTATTATCCTGTACACCTTAGAGATCAGACTGTGAACCTTTTCCAAAAAAAAATGTAGAGCGAGAATTAACTTTGTTATATGAAAATATATATAGAAAAAAATCATCTCATATGGAAAACAATTTAATGCCTAATGAAAAAAGAGCTTTAATTGATCTAGAAAAAGATAACAATATTGTCATAAGGATAGCTGATAAAGGTGGCCTGACTGTAATTCTTAACAAAGATGGAAGGAACAGTAACACCAAAAAATGTATATATTTTAAAGAAATTAAACTATAATGTACTGCTGCCCTGCACTGGTAAAAGTTTTGTGTTTGCTTCAGAAACACTACTAGAGTTTATATAAACCCTGGTGTGTAGCCATGGGGGCAGCCATTCAAAAGAAGAAAAGGCACAGGTTATATAGCAGCTAACAGATAAACCCTGTAGAATACAATGGTGTCTTATCTGTTATCTGCTATGTAACCTGTGCCTTTTCTCCTTTTTTCCAGCTTCAATGGCTGCCCCCACGGCTACACAGCAGCTTATTTATATAAACTATAGTAGTGTTCCTGAAGCAAACACCCCAGTTTTACCAGTGCAGGGCCACAGTACGTTATATTTCAATTACTTTAAAACACTTTCATTTTTTGGTGTTACTGTTCCTTTAACTGAAGCTCATAGGCAACTATCTGATAAAGAATCCTATCAAATACTGGAGAGAAATCCTTTAAAAACCTTTGAACAGGAACTTGACGTTCTCCTTTCTGAAGCTCTGTCTTTCAATATTATAGACAAAAAATTGTTTTCCTTTCTAAAACCTGAACAACCAAGATTATTGATATTTCATTATCTACCCAAAATACACAAAAAAGAGCGCTCCCTCCAGAAAAATTTATGTGAGTATATTGACTTTTTCTTAAAACCACTTGTTCTCAGATTACCTAGTTACCTGAAAGACAGTGGACACTTAATTCATACTTCATAAATCCTTTCAGTGGAAACAGGGACTTTATCAATGGGCCTCTATAGATGTAGTTTCTCTCTATTCTTGCATTCCTCACCATTTAGGCTTGGAAGCCATAAGATACCATCTCACCCGTTACAGCACCTACAAGGACAATGTCATCACTTTCATTTTAAGAGCTACTGAATTTTTGTTAACACATAACTTTTTTCTCTTTGACAACAAATTTTATTTACAGAGCCAAGGAACGGAAATGGGAGCCAAATTTGCTCCTTCTTATGCCAACCTATTCTTAGGTTGGTGGGAAGAAAAACATTTATTTCATAATAACACACATCACGAGCATATTCAGTACTATGGCCGCTTCATAAATGACATTATTATTATATGGTCTGGTACCACATGTCAATTTAAAGAATTTCTTACAATTCTTAACACCAACACTTACAACTTAAAATTCACTTTTGAGATAAATTCTCATTCCCTAAACTATTTGGATAGAACATTATTTACCAAGAACAAACACATTTTCATGACCATTTTCTGTAAAGAATGCTCGGCTAACACTATTTTAAATGCTGAGTCAAGTCACCCTAAACACCTGATACAAAACATACCATTTAGTCAGTTCCTACGCCTAAAGCGCATTTGTTCAGATGAAGATGATTTTAATAACAAAGCAAAGGATTTATTCATGAGACTAAGAGAAAGAGGATATGCACAGAATACATTGAATTTGGCTTTTAAGAGAGCTGCAGCCACTAATAGGGAGAATCTCTTCAAATTTGCAAATTTGATTTTTCATAAATCAGCCCCAATCAGTCACATAACCTGTATAAAAAGACTTAAGAAATTTCTGTTTTACAATAGGTTTATAGTATTCTATGTATAAAAAATACATGAAGATTTAAAGAATTTCTTACAATTCTTAACACCAACACTTACAACTTAAAATTCACCTGCTCTTCCTGCTAAGACCAACTTATCTTCGTCAGTTGCAGAAAAGCTTTTAACTCCTTCCAAAGCATTTTACAGGTATGGGGCCTGTTATCCAAAAGTCTTTGTAAATGGGGAGTTTAAAGGGCCTTTCCGTAATTTGGATATCCATACCTTAAGACTACTAAAAATCAGTTACATATTAAGTTAACTGAATGGTATTGTTTTGCCTCCAATAAGGATTAATTATAACTTAGTTGGGATCAATTGCAAAGCACTGTTTTATTACAGAGAAAATAGAAATCATTTTAAAAATAAGAATAATTTACTTATAATGGAGGCTATGGGAGATGCCCTTCCAGTAATTCGGAACTTTCTGGATAATGGATCCCATATCTATACTCCATTTCTTCATACCCTTCATAGTAAATGATATGGATGAAGCAGTTTTTCCTTCCAACTATGGATTCTAGGCCATATTATATAAGCCCTGATGCATTGCAAAGGAACTTATAACATCTCAGAAGATGAAATGGGATTTCTTTTGATGAAGTCTAATTAATATAGTAATAAAAAAAAAACCTTATTTAAACTGTGCTTAAAGGGCAGTCTCATATATACTTTATTTATTAGAGCTTGTTACAGAGACATACCGAAATATGAAACTAGTTGTTTTTCACTTAACACCTTTTGGAGACCAACAACTAGAGCAACCTCCAAGGCAGGAACTGTGGCCTCTTTTAGGACTTATAACCAAATTACTAGACAACAAAAAAAGTTCACCCAGCACACCCTTACCTCCTCCAACAATTCTTACTCGGTGCACAGCCCTCTTTTAGGACTTTTCACCCTGTGTTCAGCTTCGCAAATGAGGCCTTAAATGATTTAATCTTTTATTGAATCTGATGATGCTCCTCTGCTTATAAATGCCAAGCAGATAGCTAGGTTCCTCTAGCTTTTATATATTATATTGCTTTTAATTTGTAAGTCATTTTTTGATTTTTTTTTCCTGAAGCTATGCCTTCAGCTCATTCTGTCATCATTTAAGGAGATCGTGTAAAAATTAAGAATGTACCAGTGAATTATACTCCTACATGGAAGGATTGTGCTTAAAAAAGTTGTGTTTCAAACTGATTTATTGAGAAATTCCCCCAAAACCCTACTAGTCCCGCCCATCTGTTCTATTTCCTGCTGGCTAAATTCTTTGGGCAGGGGGACTGGCGGCACTCAGCACACTGCACTGTAGGATAGGAACCAATCAGAAGCTAGGCTGTGGTTGGCAATCCCCCTCCTACTGTGCTTCTGACAGGGACTGTTAGGACACGCCCACTCTTCATTTGAAACACGGACAGAGACCCGATAGGATCTATAGGGTGCTCCAATAAAGGGGCCATTTTTGCAGACAGTATTCAATTTTAGCCCAAAGTGAAACCAACACCATATATTATTCATAATTGCCTACAAATTTAGTTTTTTTTCCATTTATCTAATATGTCTCCTTTAATGTATGCATAGCACATAGCTACTTTACTTTCCCAGTTATTAACTGCATTAACCTGAGATAAATAACACTTAAAAGGACTTCTTATCTAGCAGAACAAAAGTTTTTCATTGATTACAGCTGGCAATAAAGTCCATGGCAATTTCTGGACAACACAGTGCATGTTAAGACAAATACAATCTGTGACTGATATTAATAGCATTGTAGTAAGGTTGTACCATGTTAGCCATTGAAAAACTGCAGAAAATGTAGGTTTAGGTGATACCTTTTATTGGCTAACTGAGCAAGTAACAATTGCAAGCTTTCAAGATGATAATATTACATCTCTTCTTCAGGCTTAAAGATGTTACATTAAATGAAACTCAAATTGAAGACATTTATACACAACAAGACAGAATAGGGTGGGGTTAACAAGAGGGCCCATGTGGGAATTAGACAAGAACAAAGTAATGAGATAAGATAAGGGTCCACTAGGTTGGATAAGAAGTGGATCCAGATTGTATCCACTTCACGCATCCATATCAAACTGTAGTAAATTAACTACAAATGGGAAATGTTACATGTAAAGACAAGATCATATTTTTGCCCAAATATGGGTAAGCCTTTTAGAATGCACAATTTAACTTAACTCTACCAAGGATGCAAATACTAGTGCAATTAGCACATTGTTGTTTGGTGAAGTCAGCCTAAGGAAAGTGTCTTTTGAGATGTAAATTGTCCTTAGCTGTGTTTTTCTTCATGGCAGATCTCTTAGTTAAAGTCATATCTTGACATAAAACCCCTGTCCCTGTTCAGGCCACATTCCAGGGTGCTGACATTCTTCATCAGTTTAAATTCCCATTCCTTCCACTTTTGTTGAGTCTTGAAGTTCCCTATTAATATTGTGACCTGAAATTTCTTGATTCAGTGGATTTTGCCGTCTGTGTTGCCATGCTTAATGTTGAACCTGCGGGAGTTCATCTGTTAGCGCAGTGTTTGTCCTGTTTCCCCCACATAGAGTCCCATAGTGGGGCATTTCAAGCATATTAGGTACCCCAAATTGTCTGATTTACAGGTAAATGAACCTTTTATTTGTTCTTGCTGGCGGTGTGGTATTGGTACCCAGTCCATTGCATTTATGTGTGTACAGGTTTCACACCTTTTTTGCAGGCAGGGAGATTTGCCTTTTTCTGTAGGGCCTTGTAGAGAGCGATGCACAATTTAAAAATAAAACTTTTAAACTGGTGGGCTTCCTATACGCTAAGAGTAGAGGATCTGGAAATACATCTCCAGCCTCTTGTTATTAAAAGGACAATGAAAGGTTAATATAAATTAAAAGTAAATCTAAAGGCATTCTTTTTAAGTACTTACGGCATATCTAAATTCCCAGATCCCTGCTTGCTTCTCTGAGATATGGTGCTGGCAGCCTACAGCAGTGTGAAGACTACAGTGACATCACTGAAATCTCTCTGTCCTTCCTGTAGGTGCCAGCGGCAGCCTTCCTATTCTCTGAGCATGTGTGTAACTTGATCCTGTCTCCTGTTCTGAGCTACACATGCCCTCCAGCCAATCAGAAGCGGATCTGGCAGAGGGGAGTGGGGGGAGGGAATGAAACACATGTGCAGTATGAAGCAAGGAAGGAAAGGAAGGGAGAATACCTTTTTAGAGATGGCTGCCTGTTCTAGACAATGTGAAGTAAGTGTGACTGAGTAAATATTTGATTAGGTGAGCCAAAAGTGTGGCGTTTTTACTGAACAATAGGAGGACTATTGGGCAATAAGCTTTTTAAATTTGGACTTGCATTCTCCTTTGAACTAAAGGTAAAGACTCAGTAAGCTTTATCAGAAAGGTCTATGTAAATACAGCCATAAACACTCACAGAAAAGCTGCACTGAGTCCTATATCAAAAGAAACACAGGATATCTTGTCTCCTTTTTTGTTAACATCTTGTTCGGGTGTCCGACTTCCTCTCTCAGAAAAATCATTAATTCCTGGGGCCAGAGTCTGCACAGCTCTCTCCTGCTTCCTCCTTCCAAAAGAATGCTAAGAACTCCCTCCCCCCTCCCTTCAGGAATTTGGAACTTTCTGGATAATGGGTTTCTGGATAAGGAATTCCATACCTGTACCAAAAAATACACCACCTGATTTATGTGTGGTAAAACTGGCAAATAAGTAAGTTGACCCCAGAAAATCTCATATTTTCACAAAATACACATTCTGCTGAAGTGGGTAAACATGTCTTTGTATGGCAAAGTACAAAACAACAAAGGTAAATGTAGCAATTTCTATGTCTTAAAGCTTGCAATTTACCTGATTAAATGCCCCACATTTGGTAACATTCTAACACAAAACATCCTAAATATGAACGCCACTGGCCTACTGAACAGTATAATGCCCGGTATGCATAGATTTAGCAAAGTATGTGGCGTACAGAGGCACCCAAATGAAAATAGTGCATGATAAGTTTTCACATCTGACACTTTGTGCCCTAAGACCCCCTAACAGTACAGAGACCCTAGAAAACCATATATTTTCTTAAAGTACACATTCTGACGAAACAAAAATGAGTAAATACATCTTTTTGCAAACCAAACTACAAAGCCATGCTAAACATAGGTTGCATTATACCCCATTATATACCCCATATATTGTAACATACCAACATCAAACATTCTAAATATGAACGCCAGGGGTCTGCTGAATAGTTTGATGCCCAATATGCATCGATTTACCAATCTATGTAGGCACCCTAATGGATACATAGCAGACAAAAAGAACAATGCGAAATACAATAAAATCACTAATACCCAATAAAACCACTAAAACCAGTTTGAATATTTTAGCTTAGAAAAATAAGTTTTACAGACAGAAACAAACCAACAACACCTATGCAGACCTGAAAATACAATAAAATGGCTAAACATGCAATAAAAACACTAAAAATGCACTAAAATCATCAAAACATTTAATATAATCAATGAAATAACATACAAAAAGTTATTGCAGAGTGTGGTTAGCGAATAAGCTATTCATACTGACAATAAAACCCACAAGGCGAAACAAAAAAAAAAGTTTGTATATGGTGTGTACACTGTGTGTGTTGTGTGCATGAGCGAGTATGTGTGAGTGCTATGAATGTGTAACAGCCCCCCTAATGCTCCAAAAATGTAGGTTTTTGCTGCTCCCAGACCTAGAAGTGCAGCAGAATGCAGAATCTACGATCTGTGGCACTTTGGTACTTTTATCCACGGAACATATATTCTACATTCTGTGGCACTTATAAGGCTGAAAGAGGTGTGAAGGAGGCTATTTAAGCCAACATCTTCCTAAATAAAGTTTCAAACACTTTCTGGCTGCTAAATAAAAAGGTCACTACTCTCTCTTGGTTCTGCTTGACCTATCTACAGCTTTTGATTGTCAATCATTCTCTCTTGTGCCAAATTCTATCCTCACTAACTGAACTATCTTGGATTCCCTGCTATCTTTCTAATTGGCCCTTTAATGTCTCCAATACAGCCTGCACCTCGCCCTCTTTCATTTGGGGTGCCTCAAGGTTTTGTTCTTGCACCCCTTCTATATTAGAAATATATCTGGATCAAGAGCTTGCAGTGCTGTAGGTTTAACATCTAAGCATTAATTCAGCAAGATCACATGGAGACCATGAAATCAATCAATAAAGCTAACTGCAAAATCATCTGATTTTAATTTAGGTAATCAAGTTTAATCCTTTACTACCCTTAACCCTTTTACTGCCAGCCATTTTGGTCAAAGCGGAACCTGTATTGCCAGTTTTTAAACATTTTGCACTGTTTCACTTTTGGGGCCTTTCTTCGGGGGGACTTTTAGTTTACCCAGGAAAACAATATATTGTTTTTTTCAGGACAACCTAAGCTTTCAAAATATGGTAGATATGTTTGTGTAATTACAATTCTGTAACAAGATATAGGCTTCTAAATGTGTAAAAAAAATCATTTTCCATAATATAAACACACATACCAGAAACAAAAATTATTTTATGCATGAAAATACAACTGATTTGGACAGTCCCATTTCTCCTGAATGTGCCAATACCAAATATGTATAGTTTTATGGAGATTTCTCACTTAAATAGGTCAAAAACTCCCAGTAGTACACTACCAAATTTCCAAAGCACTGCTTCAGAAAGCTGCATACTTTAGATATCAAGGCCAAAAATTCCACCAACAGGTTTATCCCAGAAAATTATACATTTTTGGAAAGAACAGATTCTGGGGAATCCAGAATAGGCACAACTGTATGTCTTCTCCAAACTACTAAGTTGCAATGCTTTCCTAAAGTTATTGGTTTTTATCAAAATTTCTTAAAAATCACTTCAAAGCTTTCAGTCTATAGTATCTCCTACAGGTCATAAAGTAACCAAATAAAACACCCTAAATTTGAATGCCAGCAGTCCACTGAACAGTTTTATGCCCAATATGCATAGGTTTACCCAAGTATGTGGCATGTAGGCGCCCCAATGTGAACATACCCTCATATGATCTGTCATTTCAGCTCCTGCAAAATCAACACATTTACATAATTTCATGTGGGATAACACATATGTACGTATGCTCACCCCAGAAAGCCATATATTTTTGAAAAGTACACATTGCCCTGAATTCAAAATTGGTACCGATGTCTTTCTACTCCAAAGTACCAAGCCACAAAGCTTTCCTAAAGTTGGAAAATTTGGACATTTCCAAAAATCCCCTCAAAGGTTCCATTTTGCAGCATCTTATCTCCCACATAGCATTAGGTATCAACATAAAACACCATAAATATGAACACCAGGGGTCCACTGAACCGTTTGATGCCCAGTATGTATAGGTTTACCTAAGAATGTGGCATGTAGGGTCCCCAATGTGAACATACCCCTCGTATGATCTGTCATTTCTGTCATTTCAGCTCCTGCAAAATCAACACATTTACTTCATTTTATGTAGGATAAAGCTACAAAAAGTACACTCAACCCAAAAAGCCATATATTTTTTGAAAATACACATTGCCCTGAATTCAAAATGGGTACCCATGTCTTTCTACTCCAAAGTACCAAGCCGCAAAACTTTCCTAAGTTCACAGATTTTTATGAAATTTCCAAAAATCACCTCAAAACTTCCAATATGCAGCATCTTATTTTCTACAGGTCATTAGGTACCAAGATAAAAAACCCTAAATATGAACCCCAGAGGTCTACTGAACAGTTTGATGCCCACTGTACATAGGTTTATCAAAGCACATGGCGCTTAGAGACCCCAAAATATACATTGTGCACAATAATTTCATGGCTTACCTTTACCTAATTCATAAACACATGGGAGTTTTATGAAGGGTAAAAGCTGCAAAAATGTAGGGTGACCCCTAAAAACCATATATTTTTGGAAAGTACACATTCTGGCAAATCCAACAAGGGTAAAGAGTCCTTTCTACACCAAAGTACCAATCTGCAAAGCTTTCCTAAAGTTAGTGGTTTTTATGACATTTCAGAAAATCGCATAAAAATTTTTGCAATTTGCCGAATTTATCTCACACAATTTCTTGAGTATGTAGGGATCCCAAGATTTGGGCCCCTTAGGTTGTGTTCCCCTTTAGACAGGCACCAGAGGGTGGCCTTTGGGTTATGGACACCTAAAGGTGGTTCCAGTTGTTTATGTGTGAAAAGGGAGCTCCCCTGTGGTTCTAACAGCAACCACTAGGTGGTGGTGTGCTGCAATATAAAAAGGAATGACACACATTCTGTGTAAGCTCTTTTGTCCTGGGACCCAACCTCTGTAAGAGGCTAGCTACAGGCTCCAGTTATAGAGTTAGATAGATTATGTTATAATCACTCTAGGAGTAAAAGGTTAGACAGAGTATCTAAAAAGGGCAGTCTGAAGCCCCAACAGGAGTTAAATGAGGTTCAGACCTCCCGGCATTACTGGCCGGAGTTCAGGTACACTAAGTGGCCAGCTCAGGTGGTAGCTAGGGTCCACAGGAAGGAGATAGCCTAAGCAAAGGGTATTCTTGGCATGAGTACTGGGGAGTGTCTCTTGGTGGGAGTACCGGGGAATAGGCCTAAGTGAGAGGGTCTTCTAAGGGAAGTAAGTAGAAAGTACCTGAATCTGCATGTCATAATACTGGATACAATTAAGAAGTTTATTTGGTTATTCAGCACTTACAGTCTCCTGGTCAATTCCTGAAAGAGTGGATCCTCAACTGCCTGGTAAGCAACCACCCCAAGGGGGGCAAGGTCCCAGGAGTTGCAGAGAGTCCCTACGTTTGGAGGACTACACAAAGTAACCTAAGAGAAGTTTCCCAGGGTGGGGTTTTACAGTTAACCTGTCCCTACCCTGGGTGTAGGCACGCCAAGTAACAGCATACCTGCTCCCCCATAGTAAGCGGGGAAACAGGGCTCCTGTAGCGCCACACGCATACACAAGCATGTTAGAAGTTAAAAAAGTAGCCAAAAGTGGGCAACACGTACAAAAGGCAAATCACCCCAAATAGGAATACCTAAGGTCTACTGAACAGTTTGATGCCCAATATGCATAGATATACCAAAGTCTGCGGTATGTACTGATCCCAAAATGTAAATAGCGCATATGGATTTCTCGCCTGCCAACTCAGCTTTTGCACACAGAGCCCCCTGTCAGCGTATTATGTGCCGTAACACCCCCTAACTATACAGAGAACCCCAGAAAAACATATTTTTGAAAAGTACACATTCTGATGAATTCAAAATAGGTAAAGTTATTTTTTCTACACCAAAGTTACACATGGCAAAGCTATGCTAAAAACAGATCAGGAACACTAATACAGGGATAAAAATGCAATAAAACCACAAAAATTGTGCAAATTAGTGAAACAACAAAATAAGTCACACAACAGCGTAATTAGTGGTCAGAAAATCTTATCCACGATAAATGATAGTCATGCTGTCAAAATAAACAGTTTTTAGGGAAAAGAAACTAAAAAAAAAAAAAAAAGTAAAATGGAAAAAAATTTAAAAGTTTTTGTGAGTGTGTACACATGTAAAAGTTGTGTGACAAGTTGTGTAAGTGTGTATATGAGTGTATATAGGTGTAAATAATTTTGCAAAATGAAAAAAAAACCTGTGCTAAATTGTGTGCTGTATGTGTGCATAAATGAAAAAAAATCACACTAACCTGTCATGAAGATCAGATCGCTTGCCTGGTCCTCCATGCTGCAGTCCTCTAGAGGAAGTCAGTGGGCGGCTGGGGGGGAAGAAGTATAAGCAGCAGATGCGATCGCGCCTGCTGCTTGTAGGCCAGTCCTGCGACTATTGCGATGCAGGACCGTCATTACAGCCCCCCTGTCATTGCTAAAAACCTTTATCTGCCAACAACATATGAGACACGTCGTTTGCAGATTAAGCCTTTTTCTGCCACAACGTATCCCATACGTCATAAATACCTGGAATTCTCTACCACTAAGGTAAACAGAAGAAGCTGCTCGAATGAGGGTGAAATGTTTTCAAGAAAAGTCAAAAAGTCCAGTTGCTTTAGACTTAATTATACTACATACTGTATCATGACCTGGATACATGAATATCTTTATAGAAATATCAAGTTAAATCCACACCGAAAGGTATTAAGGCTAAGGACCCACGGATTGCTGCTATTGTGGGCAATAGGAGTCGCCAGTGGAAAGGCTGACACAGCAATTCGGCTTTCTGAAGTTGTGCAAAGTTTCCACCTGCAGACAACTTTGCAAGACTTCGGAAAGCTGAAGCAATGCGTCGGACTTTCCACTGGCGACTCCTATTGTTGCCGGTGGAAAAGCATTTCGGAGCGGTTAGTCATCCACAGTAGCAATGATCTATCATGGGCAACTAACTCGCTTCGTGGGTCCTTAGCCATAGATTACACAGGAAGCATTGAAGAGGTCTTGAGTATATTTCCCCTTTCTGACTGAGATCTCTGACATTCAAAGTTTTAATTTTTTTCAAGAGCGGTAAACTTCTTTTTCACTTTATTATTATTTTATTGTTGTAATGGTCTGTGAAACTGAAAAAAGGATAAAAATCATAAACTGTTGCCAAAGCTGCTTAGAAATGTGTGTTGCTAATCACATACATATTTATTCAGGTTCCAAACCATGCTAACCAAGCAAGTCTAACAAACACTGGGCACAAATATGCCTATGTACACAAAACATGTAGGTCCACGCCTACTGAATAAGAAAAAACAGCATATTAAAACAGACATAGTGACTCTTTGTGGTCAATTATGAAGAAAGAAATCACATGCAGATGTTTATATGCTGATGTCATATTACTACCATTATTACTATTATTATTATGTTGGGTTGAAAACCCCAACATACTGTTCTTCGACTTTAGCTTATTCTTCCGCTTCTTCTTCTTCTTCTTCTTCTTATTCTTAGCGCCCCCCATTTTCTAAACGCTACTCCTCCCACAGTTTTAGGGGTACAACACCCAAACTCTCCACACTTCTTCGCACTATAGCGGAGCAGGTTGCTTGTGCTTTTCTAAGCGATCCGGCCCCCCGTCTTTTTGTGGCGCTGCTCCAAACCCCCCAATTTTCCCATTGACTTTGACAGGGAAGATTTTCAAACTGCTGCCACACTTACAGCTTTGAAGCTACACCCCCCAAACTTGAATAACATAATCATGGGGTCACCCTGAATGAAGCAGCAACATTTGTTGGATGACCCCAAAGTGGGAGGGGCCAACAACAGCCAATCAAAATTTTAATCATTGACTTTAATGGGGAAATCGAAACTGCTGCCAAACTTACAGCTTTGAGGCTACACTCCCCAAACTTGAATCACACAGTCATGGGCTCAGCCTGAATGAAAATAGGATGATTATTGGATGCCCAAAAGTGGGCGGAGCTGTGAACCACCAATCAGATTTTACCTATTGATTTGGCGGAAATTCAATCTGCTGCCATTCTCACAGTATTAACACCAGGGTCCCCAAACTTTTTACACTTGGTCACTAGGGGACTACAGTTTAAGTTTGAAAAGTGGGCGGAGCCACCAACAGCCAATCAAATTTCACCTATTGATTTTTATTGGTTTGATGCCAGATTTTCCAAACTTTGCATAGTCAGTCACTGGGTGACGCATTCAGGGTTTTTTTTTTTTTAAACACAAAGTGGGAGGGGCCAACAACAGCCAATCATATTGTACCCATTGACTTTTATGGGGAAATTGAAACTGCTGCCAAACTTACAGCTTTGAGGTTTCACTCCCCAAACTTGAATCACACCTTCATGGGCTCAGCCTGAATGAAAATATGATGATTGTTGGATGCCCAAAAGTGGGCGGAGATGTGAACAGCCAATCAGATTTTACCTATTGACTTGGCAGAAATCCAACCTGCTGCCATTCTCACAGTAATAACGCCAAACTTTGCAGAGTTAGGCACCAGGTAACTGTGGTTCAAGGTAAGAAAAAGTGGGGGGAGCCACCAACAGCCAATCAGATTTTACCTATGGACTTTCAATGGGGAAATCCAACCTGCTGCCATTCTCACAGTACTAACCCCAGGGTCCCCAAACTTTTCACAGTTGGTCACTAGGGGACTGCAATTTTAGTTTTGAAAAGTGGGCGGAGCCACCAACAGCCAATCAGATTTCACCTATTGAATTTTATTGGTTTGATGCCAGAGTTCGCAAACTTTGCACAGTCAGTCACTGCGTGACTTTGTACTCAAGGTTAGAAAAAGTGGGCGGGTCGCCAAAAGCCAATCACATTTCTTTAATTGTTTTCAGTGGGAAAATTTTAACTGCTGCCATTCTCACATGTTTAATGTCAGGGTCCCCAAACTTTGCACAGTTTGTCACTAGGTGACTATGTTCCAAGTTTATAAAAGTGGGTGGGGCCAACAACAACCAATTAGATTTCACCTATTGATTTTTATTGGTTCGATGCCAGATTTTCCAAACTTTGCACAGTCAGTCACTGGGTGACTACGCAATCAAGGTAAGAAAAAGTGGGCGGAGCCACCAACAGCCAATCAGAGTTTACCTATTGAGTTTCAATGGGGAAATTCAACCTGCTGCCATTCTCACAGTATTAACACCAGGGTCCCCAAATTTTTCACAGTTGGTCACTAGGGGACTGCAATTTTAGTTTTGAAAAGTGGGCGGAGTAACCAACAGCCAATCAAATTTCATGTATTAATTTTTACTGGTTTGATGCCAGATTTTCCAAACTTTGCACAGTCAGTCACTAGGTGACTACGCATTCAAGGTAAGAAAAAGTAGGCGGAGCCACCAACAGCCAATCAGAGTTTACCTATTGAGTTTCAATGGGGAAATTCAATCTGCTGCCATTCTCACAGAATTAACACCAGGGTCCCCAAACTTTTCACAGTTGATCACTAGGGGACTGCAATTTTAGTTTTGAAAAGTGGGTGGAGCCACCAACAGCCAATCAGAGTTTACCTATTGACTTTCAATGGGGAAATCCAACCTGCTGCCATTCTCACAGTACTAACACCAGGGTCCCCAAACTTTTCACAGTTGGTCACTAGAGGACTACAGTTTTAGTTTTGGAAAAGTGGTCGGGGCACCAACAGCCAATCAGATTTCACCTATAGACTTAATATGTTTAAATTTAAACTGCGGCCATTCTTTAAATATTAATACTAAGGTCTCCAAACTTTGCAGAGCTAGTCACCTGGTAACTGCAGTTCAGAGTTAGAAAAAGTGGGTGGAGCCAACAACAGCCAATCAGATTTTACCTATTGATTTTCAATGGGAAATTCAACCTGCTGCCATTCTCACAGTATTAACACCAGGGTCACTAGGGAACTGCCTTTTTAGGTTTTAAAAAGTGGGTGGAGCCACCAACAGCCAATCAGACTTCACCTATTGAATTTTTTGGGTTTATATTTAAAATGTTGCTTTGCTCACACTATTTATGTCAGGGTTCCCAAACAAGTGGGAGGAGCCACCAACAGCCAATCCATTTCCACCCATTAGATTTCCTTGGTTTATATTTAAACTGATGCCATTATTTAAATATTAATTCCAGGGTTGTTAAAGTTTCCAGAGTTAGTCACTGGGTATTTGCCATTCAAAGTTAGAAAAAAGTGGGCGGAGCCACCAACAGCCAATAACATTTCACCTATTTACTTTCTAAGGTGAAGTGTAAAATTCTGTCAGCCTCACAATGAATGCCTGAGTCCCCAAAATTTGCAATGTTGGTCACTGGGGGACTGCAGTTCAAAAATAGGAAAAGTAGGTTGGGCCACTAACAGCCAATCAGATTTCATCCATTTAATTTTATTGGTTTAAATTTAAAATGCTGTCATTCTCACACTATTTATGCCAGGGTGCCCACTGTTTGTCACTGGGTGACTTCGACTCAAGGTTAGAAAAAGTGGGCGGAACCACCAATCACAATTCACCTATTGACTTTTATTGGTGTAATTGCTGCCGTTCTTTAACTCTTAATCCTAGGGTCCCTAAACTTCGCAGAGTTAGTCACTGGGTAACTGCAGTTCCAGGTTAGAAAAAGGGGGTGGAGCCATCAACCGCCAATCAGATGTTGTTGACTTTCAGTGGGGAAATTTAAGTTGCTGCCATGCAGACACTATTAAAACCAGGGTCCCCAAACTTTGCACAGTGGTTTTTACTGTATAACTGTGGGTCCAAGGTCAGAGAAAGTGGGCAGAGCCCATTCAGTGACTTCATGTTTTTCAACCCAACATGAAGTTTGTTCTCAAACTTCCCTTTCTAGTTACTTATATTATTGTTATTATTCATATTATTGTCATATCATTACTATTCCTAGGTAAAAATGGATATAAAATAACTATATTTTGCTTGCCTAAGTATTCATTTATTAGATAAATTAAATATGTGAAAAGCTGAATACATCTGTTTAAAGCTGAATCTTGTAGGACAGGATAGGATATTGACTATTTTTGCTCTCGAACAATCACTGCACAGTGAGACTCGTGGGAAATGTGCTTTTGAATATCAAACTCATTGAGCAATTGATCTAATTGTTTTGATTAAGGGCTCATACTGATGAGTGGACGTTCCTGAGCCCGTGTTGTGTTCTCCTGCATTCCACTGCAGGGGAGCACAGGAAATAATGCATTCCATTCTTCAGTATGTGCTTGTATGGACACAGGCATATGTAAGGGTAAGGCTAATGCCAGACGAGGCGTAGGGCAGATAATATTTAATGAAACTTCAGGCAAGGTGATCCAAATTAAGGCAAGATCCCTTATCCAGAAAACCCCAGGTCACAAACATTTAGGATAACAGCTCCCATACCGTATAACCTAGCACAATAGTGCAAGCTAGAATGCTATATTTAATCTGTAGAAAGCTTTAGCATGCCTAAGTAAACAGCTCTAGAAACAGCCATAGGAATCACTGTCAAAATTAAAGCTTGTTATATTTAAATGGTGGCAAAAAAACTAATTTTTCTACCTGACCTATCTAGAGCCCCAAACCCAGTTACCTGATGTTTATCTGCTCCTCATCCTTCCTCTATTTTAAATCTTGAGTGTTACAATTCAGTTGTAATGTAGAAAAATTCCAAATAAGAAGAGAAAGGCTACTGACCCTACATTATAGGGTGTTATGACTGGTGTGTCTTTGGTCTAGCATTAATTAGCAGCATGATTGAGATATAAAAAAACAGGGTCAGACTGGCCCACCAGAATACCTGGAAAAATTTAGTGGAATCTTGTCCCAGGGGAAAACCATGTTCCCTTCAGAAGCTGACTCAGGAGGATGCACAACAGATACACACTGTTTGTATGTATAACCCTTCAATGTGTGAGGTCACCAACATAGCATTTGAAGAATCTTTATTATCAAATAACTTTTCTGACTGTTTGCCAAGGCCTAATGAGCCCCTAAAGCATGCGTAAGGCAAATGGTCAGGCCTCAAGAAGTTCTATGACTGGTGAGAAAGGTTACCTCACCAGTGAGTCAGAGTCTTTCTATATGAACTACATGGCCAAAAGTATGTAGACATTCCTTCCAATTAGTGGGTTAAGCTATTAAGCCACACCTATTAATTACAGTTGCATACAACTAAGTATTTAGTCATGGCTATGCAAGCAGTCAACCTTAGAAAACTATTTGTAATAGAATGAGATAAACTGAAGAGCTAACTGACTTTTACATATTCTACTATATATATGCCCTGGTCAATCATTCTGTTATTTTTAAAGTAAAAATATTTAACAACAACAATTTATAAGAATTAATTTTGATTTGGTCCCCTATTTGCTATAATATGAAAACAAGTTAATTAGTTGATCTTATATTACATATAATTATTATTATTATTAACATTTATTTATAAAGCACCAACATATTCTGCAGTGCTGTACAAGTGGGTTTCATTCACTGGAAATACAGAGTAACATATAAATCAATCAATAACCGATACAAGAGGTGAAGAGAGCCCTGCCCAAAAGAGCTTACAATCTACTATTGTATATATTTACAGAATGTATACATTCCTTTGAAACCCAGAAAGCTACTGCACTGCTTTTCATACAAAATGCATGGATTAAATGATTATTTTGATTATCTGTTCTTGTCAACAAAAGGTACAGTCCCATCTGCTCTAGCATTGCATATTTATATGCATATGTGCTTTATATTTACATGCTTCTAAATGATTTGTAGCAGTTGAAACAACAGTTATTTAGCCAGGTATGTCTGTATCTTTGAATTTTGTTTCAGGAATTGTTGACAGCCATATTAATTTGTCTCAAATTAAAATTTGCTATTCCTTTACTTTACTTAGATTGTTGTTTGGACCAGTGAACTAGATCCACAGCCTAACTTGCACACAGAAGGCATTCAGTCTCTCCCAATGACAGGAGATTTTGTTAGTGCTAAACACATAGAAAAAAAAAGCATTTCGATATACAACCCTTACATATTTACAAGGGTATGATCCTTCTTTCAAAAAATCAGGGCAGCCAATACTGGGATATCTATATGCAATGTGAAATATTACTTTTTCAGTTGCTATTTCAATGGCATCCTGAATTTTGTTTATTTAAACCAGGGTTTTTCAATGGGACAAAGTCCCAACCAATAAACAAAGGCTGATTTTAGATGGGACTGATTCCTGGCCAGCAGATAAATCAGCCCCAATGCTGGCATCAGCCTTTCCCTGTGTCTGCGCCTGGAGCCACTGGGTCAGCCTAGTGCAGGTACATGGAGTTGATTTTGGTGGAGAAATGCATACTCACTCTCTGTGCGTGCAACTGGGCTAACGCAATAGCTCCGGATGCAGGCACAGGCTGATGACAATGTAGGGGCCAATTCTCAGCCTGCGATTATTCACAGGCGAAGAATCAGTCCCGTCTAGAATTTAACTAGGAATCATATAACATCTTAGGAACTATCCTTTAATTTTTATGAATGGCAGCAGGCACTTTTGGTTCCAGAATGCAAAAAAGCTTCTCAGAAGCCATCCTCTTACCAAAAAGGACATGTGATTAATATGACTATAAATAATTAATTTGTACATGAAATGCAAAAAGATCATAATCACAGGAGGTCAAGAAAATTTTATTAGTATGAACCTAATAGAAAATGTATTCCTAACAGGCCTACAGATCTACAGATGAAGAAATTTAAATAATTTTTTTTTTTTTTTTTTTTTTTACACAAGACATGCCTGATTCCACAGACTAAAAAAAAAACCATGATACTCTAACAAACTGTTTTTCAATTTCTTAGGCTTCCAGTGTAATGCAAACCCACCCTCACCTTACATTGTGAAGTGATATATTATGTCCCTCAGCTTTCCATTAAGGATTGCACACAGATTCTCTGGAAGCAAAGGTACTCCCAGAATCCATCGCTTCACAATGCATCAAGGTGAGGGAGGGGTTGCATTTACAATGGTAACCTAAAAGGAGGTGGGGAACTGGTCCCAGGGAGAAGAGGTTTCCTTTCAATCTGTGAAATCAGCCATGTCTTTGTAACAAAAATACACTTATTTTTGGCAGCCAAAAAAGAGAGAGAGGTTGTATGTTTTCCCTTTAAGTATAGCAGGCAGGTACCTTTAAAAAAAAAAAAAAAAAGTATAGCAGGCAGGTATCGCTCTAAAAGATGGAAGTCCACCTAAGTACTACCCACCTATCAGCTACAGGCAGTGCACTTGCAATAAAGCAGCAGTCTGCTATGGCAGAGCAGGATATTTTGAATAACCAAGTTCTCCTACAGAGATTATCAAACATCCCATATGTTCCACTGCGCTTAGGTCACATACACATCAATTGCATTTTTTAAATACATCCACAGATATGGGTTTGAGCACACACCATGAGCAAGACCTGACCTATAATAATAAAAATCCATGGTGGTGGTGGGGCATATAGTAGGCATACAAAAATACAGCACCTGCATTAGACTGACAAAGTACACAACATTCATGTGTGTTTTACACACTTGCTGAAATATGCCTGTAACAATTTCCTTAAAATCTGTTCACCACTAAAAAGAATAGGTGTTTGTATCAAAGGCTTTAATATAGTTTAACTAAAACCAGCTATGCATAGAAGTTTCAGTGGATATAAAAAGTCTACAAGCCCCTACAAAATGGCAGATTTTTGTTTTACAAAAAGAAAAAATTCAGATAAATCCTGTCAGAACTTATTCAACCTTTACTTTAAAACTGACATCTAAATAAAGCTGAAAACAAATCAGAAACTTTTAAGTGAAAGAAGGAAAAGCAGAAATCATACAAAAGTTGGTTGCATAACTGTGCATACTTTTAATAATTATAGGCCTGTTAATCTGGCATCAGTAGTAGGAAAACTTTTGGAAGGAGTAAGGGATAGGGTACTTGAATACATTGCGGTTCACAATACTATAAGTTTGTGCCAGCATGGTTTTATGTGTAACAGATCTTGCCAGACTAATTTAGTTGCCTTTTATGAGGAGGGGAGCAGGAACCTCGATGCTGGAATGGCAGGTGCTGTCATCTACTTGGACTTTGCAAAAGTGTTTGATACAGTACCTCACAGAAGGTTAATGATCAAATTGAGGACTATTGGCCTAGAACATAATATTTGTAATTTGATAGAGAACTGGCTGAAGGATAGATTACAAAGAGTGGTAGTAAATGGAACATTTTCTAATTGAACCAGTGTTGTTAGTGGAGTACCACAGGGGTCAGTCCTTGGTCCTTTGCTTTTTAACTTGTTTATTAATGATCTGGAGGTCGGCATAGAAAATAGCGTTTCTATTTTTGCTGACGACACTATATTGTGTAAAACTCTAAGTTCCATGCAGGATGCTGCCGCTTTACAGAGCAATTTGACAAAACTGGAAAACTGGGCAGCAAACTGGAAAATGAGGTTCAATGTGGACAAGTGCAAAGTTATACACTTTGGTAGAAATAATATAAACGCGAGCTATCTACTAAATGGTAGTTTTTTGATGTATCCTTAATGGAGAAGGATCTGGGGGTTTTTGTAGATAAGTTGTCTAATTCCTGGCAATGTCATTCGGTGGCTACTAAAGCAAATAAAAGTGCTGTCTTGTATAAAAAAGGGCATTGACTCAAGGGATAAAAACATAATTTTACCTCTTTATAGGTCTCTGGTAAGGCCTCACCTTGAGTATGCGGTGCAGTTTTGGGCTCCAGTTCCTTAAGAAGGATATTAATGAGCTGGAGAGAGTGCTGAGACTAAATTGGTAAAGGGGATGGAAGATTTAAGCTATGAGGTTAGACTGTCGAGGTTGGGGTTGTTTTCTCTGCAAAAGAGGAGCTTGCGAGGGGACATGATTACTCTGTACAAATACATTAGAGGGGATTATAGGCAGATAAGGGGTGTTCTTTTTTCCCATAAAAGCAATCAACGCACCAGATGCCACCCCTTTAGATTAGAGGAACGGAGCTTCCATTTGATGCAGCGTAAGTGGTTTTTCACGGTGAGGGTAGCGAGGTTGTGGAATGCCCAGTGATGTTGTAATGGCAGATTCTGTTAATGCCTTTAAGAGGGGTCTGGATGAGTTCTTGAACAAGCACAATATCCAAAGCTATTGTGATACTAATATCTACAGTTAGTATTAATGTTTTTATATATTTTTTATGTATGTGTTAGTATAGATTGGTAAGTATAGGTTGTGTGTGCTGGGTTTACTTGGAAGGGTTGAACTTGATGGAATTTTTTCAACCCTATGTAACTATGTATGTAATTATGGATGTGGCTACATTCAGAATCAACAAATCACATTCAGTCTCACTGAACTCAGATAAAGTTTGGCTGTTCCTCTTTGTCTCATACTCTAAAAGACATGGTCCACAAAGAAATGTTAAAACATGAAAGGGATGTCATCATTGAAAGATTTCAGTCAAGATTGGGGTACATTCATTCAGTGAAGACAATCATCAACAATTGGAGAAAATATGGCTCAACAGTGACCTGCAGAGATTTATTGGCAAATACTGGTTGTTCCCCTGCATGTGAACTGACAGTGGATGGGAAGTGCATTGCACCAAGAGAAGCGTGCCACCTGTGCCAAGACCAATCATGAGCGAACCATGGGGGGGGGGGGCGGTTTAAGGCACAGAGTAAAAAAGGTACGTGCCTAGAGATTCTTTGGCAATGGATAAACACACAAATCAGCCAATCCAATGGCCTACACTGGCTCCTGTGCATGTGGGCACTGTGTCAGCCTTGGGGCAGACTTAGAAGCTAGAGGAGAATCAGCCCTGTGTGGCTGTAGCCTTAAGTTACACGTACCAATAACATGTACACATACATGTACCAATTAAAATCGTATGAAACCTAAATTTTTGGACCTTGTGTGGGCTCCAAATAGTTGTCCCAATAATTTTCGTACCATGGTAATGTAAGGTTTAGTTGATTGGCCAGGTTAGAAAATTTCAGTCGACTAACAAAAAAATCTGCAACGTATTGTGAATCGTGTAATATCCTTGGGGGGACCTACAATGGAAGTCACTTTTGTATGATTGGTGTCTGCCAAGTATTTAATGTTCAGAACATCCTCCAATTTGTATTTTAAGTGCTTTATCCTACAATCGTTCCATTTAACCTTTTTAGTGCCACAGGACGTAGAATCTACGTCCTATGTATCAAAGTACCTAAGTGCCACAGGACGTAGATTCTACGTCCTGCTGCACTTCCGGGTTTGAGAGCGGAGAAACGGCTTTTAAAGCCGTTCCTTCGCTCCCCACTTGTTCCCCAGCCTCTAGACAACAGTCAGAGGGGGGGAACGAGTGGCCCCTGGGTCGCGATCACCCAGGGGCCCCATAGGACATACCTGCCATCCACGTGGCTTTCCCTGCAGTTCCTCTCCCTTCTGCAGCTTCCCCCTCTGGCCCCCCTGCTTCCTGAACCGCCCCCTCACATGAGCTGCTGCTGCTGCTGTGCCAGATCGTGTTTCTCCTGCAGATCCTCAACTAGACCTCAAGTAAGTGGCAAATACACACACAAACACACAATCACACACTTGTACTCACACTTACACACACAAACATGCATTTTTGGGAGGTTTTCACACATTCATATCACTTACAGCACTTAGAGAAAACTCACACTTGCTTGCACACTCACACACATGCACACAAAACACATTTTACCTAATGTACACACACACTTACACACATGTAATTTTTTTTTTTTAATCGCATCGTTTTTATTCTTGCCTGAAAAAAATGTTTTATTGCCATTGCGGATAGTGTATTCGCTAACCGCACTGCACAATAACTTTTGTGTATTATTTTGGTGTTTCTACTACATTTTCTGTGATTTTGGTGCATTTTTGGGTATTTTATTGCATTTTTAGCCATTTTATTGCATTTTCAGTTATGCATAGTTGTTGTTCGCTTGACTTTGTCTGTAAAACTTATTTGCCCCAGCCAAAATACTCACTGTTATTCTGCCCGCAGATATTATTAGGCAAAAAAAAATGATTTTAGTGATTTTTTTTTATTTTGATCAATTTTATTGCTTTTTACATTGTTCTTTGTTACTTGTCTTTGCACATGGACATTTTGTCTCCTGTATTTCAATTTGGCATCCTCTGTACCCCACATAGTTTGGTAAATCTATTCATATTGAGCATCAAACTGTTCAGTAGACTAGTGGCGTTCATAGTTAGAATGTTTTATGTTGGTACGTTACTAAATGTCGGGTACATAATGGGGCAACATGCAAGCTTTGTGACAATTTTCAGAAATGTCACAAAAACTGTTCAGTTTAGTATAGCATTGTAATTTGGTAGTTTGCAGTAGAAAGTTTTATTTACCCATTTTTGTTTTGTCAGAATGTGTACTTTCAGAAAATATATGGTTTTCTAGGGTCTCTGTACTGTTAGGGGGTCGTATGGCACATAATACACATACCGGGTGGAAAAACTGCATGAGCC
Organism: Xenopus tropicalis; assembly: GCF_000004195.4. NCBI lineage: Eukaryota > Metazoa > Chordata > Amphibia > Anura > Pipidae > Xenopus > Xenopus tropicalis. The sequence goes on along the minus strand of NC_030682.2, from coordinate 75,596,206 downwards.
GAAGCATCTTATGTGAAAATTCATATGCACTATTTTTACTTGGGTGCCCCTGTACCCCACATAGTTTGGTAAATCTATGCATATAGGGCATCAAACTGTTCAGTAGACCCCTGGCGTTCATATTTAGAATGTTTTATGTTGATACGGTACAAAATGTGGAGGTACATAATGGGGTAAAATGCAAGCTTTGTGACAATTTTCAGAAATGTAAAAAAAAACGTTCTGTTTAGCATAGCTTTGTAGTTTGGTAGTTTGCAGTAGAAAGATGTATTTACCCATTTTTGTTTTGTCAGATTGTGTACTTTTGGAAAATGTATAGTTTTCTAGGGTCTCCTTACTGTTAGGGGGTCTTATGGCACATAATGAACATGCCGGTAGCTTATATTGCAGTGTATACACTTTGTATGCACTAACTTCCTTTTGGGGTCTCTAAATGCCAGATAAATTGGTGATCCTATGCACAATGGGCATCAAACTGTTCAGTGGACGCTTGGCTTTCATACTTAGGGTGTGTTCTTTTGGTACCTAATGTTATGTGGGAGATAAGGTGCTTGAAAGTGGAAGATTTGATGTGATTTTCAGGTATTCATCAAAACCAACAATTTTGGGAAAGCATTGCGACTCTGTAGTTTGGAGTAGAAAGACATGGGTACCAATTTTGAATTCGCCCGAATGTGTACTTTCCAAAAATATATGGTTTTGGGGGGTCAATGTATTTTTTGTGTTTTTACCCCACAGAAAATGCAGTAAATGTGTTGAATTTTCAGTAGCTAAAATAGATCTCCGGGGCAATTTGTATGTACTAACTTCCTTTTGGGGTTTCTAAATTCCAGATACATCGGTGATCCTAAGCACAATGGGCATCAAACCATTCAGTGGACCCTTGGCTTTCATATTTAGGATGTGTTTTTTTGGTACCTAATATTATGTGGGAGATATGATGCTTGAAAGTGGAAGATTTGAGACGATTTTTTTGAATTTTCATAATTTTTTATAGAAAATGCTAAATTCAGTAAAGCATTGCCGTTTGGTACTTAGGAGTTGGAAGACATAGTTACCCATTTCGGATTCATCAGAATGTGTTTTCAAAAATGTATGGTTTCCTGGGGTAAACCTAATGTTCCAGGATTTTTGGCTTTGGAATGTAAAGTATGCCGTATTCTGCTGTAATGCTTTGAAAATTCAGTAATTTACTGCTGGGAGTTTTTGATCTATAGAAGTCAGAAATCTCAATAAAACTATACATATCAGGTATTGGCACGTTCGGGAGACATGAGGCTTTCCAAATCAGTTGAATTTTTGTCCATAAAATAAAATATTTCTGGTATAAATCCCCATATCATGAAAAATAGCATTTTTTCTTTTTTTTTTTTATGTATTTCAAGCTCTAAATCTGGTTCCAGAAGTGGAAATACACATATTTGGAAAAGTTCAGGTTCTCCTGAAAAAAACAATATATAGTTTGCCTACCTAAACTTAACCCTGCCCCCAGTAAAAGCCTCTAAACTGAGAGAGCACAGAATGTTTACAAAACGTCTGGCACTGAGGGGAACAGAAATGTCAAATTCTGCTGGCACTTAAAGGGTTAAACATACAACAAAATCTGTATGTATGTGTATGGTCACCTTTACAGTCTGCCTTGGGAAGCAGTGCCAGGTAAATAACGATTGACCGCTTGGGTTTTCCGCTACAGCACAGAAGTGGTCAAAACAACACGTGCCTATAATTGCATATTCCTTAATTTAATTTTTTCTGCAGTAGTGTTACTAAAAAAAAAAAAAAGAAAAATACACTATTTTGGTGGTGGAGTTGGCAAAGTATCTTGAAGGTATTTTGGCTACATATTTTAAGTCAATAAAATTTAGCCTAGACATTTAGCCTAATCAATAACAATTACATATAACAACTACAAGTTACGTGGGAAGTTGTGATTCACATGAAAACTACAGCAGATAACAGAAATCTCCTTTACCCTTGCTGTATGGCATACCCAGTGTTGCAAACATGTTGTCTCTCAGCGCTATTGATTTGACAAAGAGGAAAGCATTTACGTGACCTCAAATACAACAAATAATTCCTGTGCTGCTGACAGCCATCCATCTTTTGGGCAACAGTACATCATGCCCTGACTCAACATCCATTGTACTCAGCAAATAGCCCCAGCATTTCAAGGTGGACTGAAACCACTACCTACTTAAGACTGGCATGTTGCACATCTCAGAACCAAGGCATTTCAGGATTTTCAGGATTAACAAGGTTTAGCAAAAGAGGACACAAATTAAAAGATGAAACACAGAAACATACAAACTGCAGAGTACTGTATAATCCAGGCTAATATGGGCGCTTATAAAACTTACATCTTGTAAAAAAAAAAAAAAAACAACAACACTAAGTTCAGTGGCCAAAATACATATAATATAGTAGTTATATTCAAGCTTACAAAAAAAAGTTGAAGAAGAACAAAGGTTGATGCCACTCCTGTGATTTAGAATAATAAAGCCATTAGCAGCACAGAAGGCCAAATGAGCAAAGAGCAAAGAATTCTTTTAGGGAACCCAGGACCAACAGACCTGTGTTTAAGTGCTCAGTATCTGTTTGCACATACAGTACACTGTTTAAATGACAACTGTTGCTATGAAAACACATAGGTATCATGCAGAACTTGTTTTCAATGAGGCACACACAATGCAAAATCAACAGTTTTCCAGGGTTAAATGCAGATCAAAGTTTTATTATGAAGACAAATCAGAAAATGCAATACTGCATTGTGGGAAACAAGTCAGAAATAAGGAAAATGCCAGCATCCAAACAGATAAATTTGCCAGCACCTTTTCCAATGTGAGCATTTTAGGTGGCCTCATGCGCTTAAGAATGTGCCACACATCAACAAATTGCACTATTTAAAACTTCAAGATCACTGATTTCACTAACAGAACTGAGATTATATCAACTGTTTGATTATTTTTTTTTTTTTACATACTGCAGTGAGACCCATACACTTTTAAAGACTTTTAAACCCTATGCAGCTTTTCAATGAGAATGTATTGCAATGTATTCTTGTGTAGAGCAACCACAGACCCACAAATGCAGTGTGATCTAACCAAGTACCAGGGCAAATTGCAGACTTCAGCAACATCTAATTTAGTCACCAAGAAGTGCATACTGCTTGTCTGTACAGAGGTCGACCGAAATGATTTCTATGCAACCTGTTTGTATATATTCTTATATACTGTATCTGCAAAATACAATGTATAAATAAAGATGGAGGTAAGAATTGTGGTACAGTATTAACATCGGAATTGGTATTAACTAGCTTTATATATAATTATATATCAATTTGCACAGAATTATTATGTGATCAAATGTATTTTTCTTTTCATGCAAATGGCAATGTTTGAACTCCTAAGTGGCATGGCCATGTAGTCAATTTTAAGGCTACCAATTCAGATATCTTTTATATTTAGGACAAAGGTGTCTGTCTTACAATACAATATAGAGAATAGCCACCTTTTAGAATTTCAAGAACAGATACCAGAAAGAACTCTTGCCTTTTGGGTGGTGGTGCCTCAGTAGTTTTTATTAGGTCTGTGTCTTACTAGTTACGACCAAGTTGGAACATTACCAGAGAGGTGACAAAACATTCTGTCTTTAGGAGGGGATTTTATTTCAGTTCTATTCTTGCTTCCTACCTTTGCCATTTTGATCTATGTAAGGAGAGGACTTGACTTGACTATGGGCTCACATATGGTAGAAACAGGTCGGTGCTGCTAACCATAAGGCTGATGCCACACGTGACGTATTTTCTCAGCCTAAAAACGCTGCACAAGCCACACAGCCCCTGACTATGGCGTTTTTCAGCCTAGTACTGGTGACGTAGCAAATCCCGTTTCCATGGTGCCAATAGTGCAAAATAGTAAAAAACGCTTTGTATTTCAGCTAGGTCTGGCAGCTGCCTTTGTGTATACATAGGAATAGCTTGCTTTGCAAATACTGGCGTATTTCAGCCAACGCTTGAAAAATCCGTGCTAAGGCGTTTTCTAGCGTATTTCCGCATTGTATGGTTTGCTTCGAGTCTTTTCAAGTTATTTCTATGGATGATGATATCGGGCGTTTTTCAGCCGCTGAGAGAATTAGAAAATACGCAGCGTAAAAACGCCACGTGTGGCATCAGCCTAATGGAACATGCCAGCACCATTCCAGTACAATTTGGCCTAATAGCAACTACTAAGGCACCCACATTTTCTGAAAGAACAGTAGGCACAAATTTTCTATACTACTGCCTATTGTTCCAGGGCTATTCTGTCAAATATATTTAATGCTGCATTTTATATGTTACATATGTTTGGAATACATAACATACAAATATTTTACAGGTACACCTTTACTTATTTCCTGCATACAGAAATATTTTTTTTACTGCACAGTTATTAAGAATGGTTACAAGTCATGTATATTTATTAAGCTTCATTAATCTATACTTAAGTATGATGACAGAGCATTCTCATGATAGGTAGTTGAATTATTGATATTATACAGTATACAGCTGTCCATGCAGAAAGGCATGCGACTTTCTGTACACTAAAGCATTTTCTTAAGGTGCCTGGAATACACAATTCACTAGAAAAAAGGTAAGGCCATGCCTAACAAACCAGGCACATTTAATATCTTCTCAGTAATTGCGTTTAAAGAACAATTAAATTGGGTCTAATATTAAGGTGTTCTATCGACATGCAAGGCATTACTTACCCTACATTTTCTGACTGTGTCAGACACTGGCAGCACAAAAATAATCTGACTAAAGGTGGCCATACATATAACAATTCCAATCTTTCCTGCGACTATTGGCCTTCAACGGCGCCAAACTGACGAGATGACCGATATCCAAGGCTTTCGCGATATTGGTCATCTCGTCAATCCACAATATACACACCAAATAACTGATCAATTCACTTTGATCAGTTCAGACCAAAAACAATTGCAAAATTAGTAAATATATTTCACTAGTTACAGCAAGTGCTGAGCAACACCATAAAGGCCGATATGGATGGTGCCGTCAGTCGCAATCCTTGTGACACACTCTGCAATCTATATAACAATGGTGTGAGCTGGCACCTTGTGACTCACACAGAGATGCAATGCTACTTCTTAGATCAATGTTTATAGTTCTTGGATCTGACAAGGCAGTCCGAAGTTAAGCTGGCCATACAGGCACCGATGATATCGTATGAAACCTTGTTTCATACAATATTTCAGTGCTTGTATAGTGGACCAACGAGACAACAGATATTGCAAAGGCTGCGGATATTGGTGGTCTTGTCGATCATCCAGGTTAAAAGATTTGATTGGGCACCATTGAAGGCACCCCCAAACAAAAAATGCATTCAGGGCTGAATTGGCAGATGGAGGTATAATTCCTATTGTTTCTACCTCCACATCTGACGATTCAGCCCTGAAAGTCAGTGGGGGAAACTAACTAACCGATGGTCGCAGGAAAGATCAGAATTGCTATGTGTATGGCCACCTTTAGCCATATGAAAATAACAGTAACACTTGTAAGGTGGGTGGGCCAAATTGTGTTGATTCCAATTTATGTGCCCTATGGCCAAAAATTAGATCACAACAGGAGGTTATGTAGATCTGCATCAACAACCTAATATGTTCTTTGGCAGCCAATTTTCAAAACTATGCAACAGATACCTGCCCAATGCTTGATCAAATGACAGGTAGGCCATAGCTTTAGTTGGTGTGTGTCTGGTCAATAAGCTGTGAGGTCAACAGCCAACGTTGGCCCAATTTATCTTGGCATACAGCCGGTTAAATTAATCAATGTCTATAACTGGGGCAGGCCTAAATGTAAAACAGCAGCTAGGCACCGCACTCTGTAAAGTTACATAGTGTAGCCAACCTATACCTCTCTAGCTGTGGAACAACTCCTGGTGTAGGGGGTTGCAATGAGTTTTAGTTCACCTGAGCTGGAGGGTAGCAGTTGCCATTGCTGAATGAAGCAAGCGGAAAGGGTTAAGCTGTAGGAGAACGACCATGGACTATGGAACTCGTTCCAGTACTTTCACTATTGCCTGGCACGCTATGAGTATGACTGTCGCTGTCAAAGCTGGATGGGTTTAATGTGAGTCCTGCTAGGGTAGTTCTGCTGCCTTCTTACCAATAACGGCCAATCCCCTAAGCAGCACTTAGTGCCAATCACCTGCTGTGAACTGAGTGGCTAAAACAACCACACACTTACCGGCAAGTCCACACTGACATCCGTCCCGTCCAACAATTGCACTTTACAGCTCAGCACCGATTTACTTTCACCTGCCGCAGGGATGTGGACCACAGCTCCTCCGCTAAACATCGGGGGAGGTAGCAGGGTCGGGGGTGGGTAAAACCCCACACCACCAGGGGAAGCAGAAGCGCCAACTGCCTTCATCCCTCCGTCCCTTTCATCTCTCCCACGAAATCTAGCGCCACCTCGGCCTCCAGCTGCTGCTCTCCCGCCGTGCCGCTGCATCGAGCGCCGGCCAAAGGTCCTTCGCAGGAACCGCAGCATCCTCCTTCACCTCCCTCTTCCCTCCTCCCTCTTTATCCCTCTCCTCCTCTTCCTGGGTAATAATGCTGTGCGCTCCTCCGCCACAGCCCCTGGGTGAGCTACAGCGGCCCCAGTGCCGGGCCAGGAGAGACTGAGGGAACGTTGCGTTTAGCCCTCTCTTACTCACTCCCCCAGACTTTCTCACACGTGTCCGGCTCCACAGGGCGCTGGGAATAAGTCCTTCTAACGAACACTTCTTATGCAGTGCGGACAATAGCACAATCCAATAAACACCATCAAATCCACGATCCTCCTTGCTTTTCTTGTCGTGACAAAGTTTATAAGAGTGATGTGCTCGTTGAGTAGCAGTTCAGCAGTGTAAAGGACACCGCTGCAGAGACACAGCACCAGCCTCCTGTTGTACATGCAAAGAAAAGACAGGGATCCCAACACTGACCAGCAGCCTGGCACTTACACCATCCTTATCAGCACCCAGGTTATAACTAGTCTCCTTCACAGAAAGGGAGGCTGCCGTCTCCTCACCATTCCCTGCAATATGCGAGGAAAATAGCACGCAGTAGGACTAATATGCTGCACAGCCAAGGTAAAAGAAATCCCAGCACTTGCTGCTTCTGCTGCCTTATCCTCTCGCGACTGTCCTAAATGCGTACAGTTGTTGCTGATTATTTTTCTTGAAAAATACCAAGAGATTCCCTTTTTCCGTCTTTCTCCTTGGCTTCCCATGCACTTGTTGGATCTCGTCTCTTCCTCTTAGTCTTGCAAACTGGAAGGACTCAGACATAGGTTTGTTTAGTTTCCCCTCCCTCACTCCTCCTCCTTCTCCTCCTTCTCTTGTGTCGTTTTCTTTCCCCTTTTCCCCGTGTCTCCTCCCTCCAGTGTAGTTTGGCTCGTTTCCCAGCTATTTTATTGACAAGGAGCCGGCAGGTGTTTTAAGCCCCAGCAGTGGCGATGGTGGCTAGTGATAAGAAGGTTACTTCTCAGCTGACTCACTGCAAAGAACAGCTTTCTGTTACCTAAGGATTATATGTCCTGCAATTGCTGCTGAGCTACAGGTTAACACACCTGGCAGCTCTAACCATCCTGCTGAAAACTATTTTAGTGTTCAAAAAACAATCATATACAGACATTGCTTTGTGTGCTGAAAGTTGTGCTTTAAATGCATGTCACCTTGGCTCAGTAGTTGGCATTTCTGCCTTGCAAAATTGTTTTAGAGTCCTTGCAAATTGTAGCAGTAAATTATTTTTCGTAAACATACACTGAAACTGCTATTTGGTCAGTGCCCTTACTTGCCCAATGTCCGACTGGCTTACCAGTGTACCAGATAGGGTTGCCATGTTTCTGGAAAAAATTACAGTACATCCTATATTCTTTATCTTCCTTCCCTATTAACATTGACAGCAAGCATAATTTTTACCAGCAAAATACTGGCCATGTGGCAACAGCTGTATTAGAGTAGATAGCCCAGGAACTAGTAGGCTCCAGCCAAGGAAAATCCTCACCAGCCTATGTCTATTTTCAACATGGACCTATATAAAAAAAACACACCATTTGGCATGCTCTATATATTATTGAGGACTCCTCAATTTTCCCTTTCCCTGCTGTTCTTCACTGAAGACTTGACTTTTACTTCCATAGTTGCCATTTGAGATCATCACCATGTCATTATATCAACCACTGAGTATTAGGCTGCCTCTACCTACAGAGAAGATGGCCACAAACTCTGCTACTACTTTGCCATGCTGCATCTGTAGCAGCCCATCCACTTTGTAGTGACCTCAATCTAGCCGCACATCACCAACTCAAAGGGTAAGGTCAACCAACCACTTTGCCATGCTGCTTCCTTAGCAGCCCATCCTCATAGCCATAAAACCCCAACACAGAGGGCAAGCTTACCCAACCACTTTGACATGCTGCTATCACAATAGCCATTAACCCTTTTACTGCCAGCCATTTTGGTCAAAGCGGAACTTGTATTGCCAGACAGTTTTTGAACATTTTGCACTGTTTCACTTTAGGGGCCTTTCCTCGGGGGGACTTTTAGTTTACCAAGGAAAACAATATATCGTTTTTTTCAGAACAACCTAAGCTTTCAAAATATGGTAGAATTTTTGTGTAATTCCAATTCTGTAACAAGATATAGGCTTCTAAATGTCTAAAAATGCAAAAAAAATCAAATTTTCCATAATATAATCACACATACTAGAAACAAAAATTATTTTATGCACGAATATACAACTGATTTGGAAAGTCCCATGTCTCCTGAACGTGCCAATACCAAATATATATAGTTTTATGGAGATTTCTCACTTGTATAGGTCAAAAACTCCCAGCAGTACACTACCAAATTCCCAAAGCACTGCTCCAAAAAAACTGCATACTTTGGATTTCAAGGCCAAAATTCCACTAACAGAAGGTTTATCCCAGAAAATTGTACATTTTTGGAAAGAACAGATTCTGGGGAATACAGAATAGGCACAACTGTCTGTCTACTCCAAACTATCAAGTCGCAATGCTTTCCTAAAGTTATTGGTTTTTATCAAAATTTGTGATTTTTTTTAAAAATCGCTTCAAAGCTTCCAGTCTATAGTATCTTATCTCCTACAGGTCATAAAGTAACCAAATAAAACACCCTAAATATGAATGCCTGGGGTCCACTGAACAGTTTGATGCCCAATATGTATAGGTTTACCTAAGTATGTGGCATGTAGGGGCCCCAATGTGAACATACCCCATATGAACTGTCATTTCTGTCATTTCAGCTTCTGCAAAATCAACACATTTACATCATTATATGTGGGATAAAGCTAGTAAAAAGTATGCTCACCCCAGAAAGTCATATATTTTTGGAAAGTACACATTCCCCCGAATCTAAAATGGGTACCCATGTCTTTCTACTCCAAAGTACCAAGCCGCACAGCTTTTCTAAAGTTAGCAATTTTGATGACATTTCCAAAAATCCCCTCAAAGCTTCCATTTTGAAGCATCTTATCTCCCACATAGCATTAGGTACCAAGATAAAACACCCTGAATTTGAACACCAGGGGTCCACTGAACAGTTTGATGCCCAATATGTATAGGTTTACCTAAGTATGTGGCATGTAGGGGCCCCAATGTGAACATACCCCCATATATACTGTCATTTCTGTCATTTCAGCTCATGCAAAATCAACACATTTACATCATTATATGTGGGATAAAGCTACAAAAAAGTACGCTCACCCCAGAAAGTCATATATTTTTGGAAAGTACACATTCCCCCGAATCTAAAATGGGTACCCATGTCTTTCTACTCCAAAGTACCAAGCCGCACAGCTTTTCTAAAGTTAGCAATTTTGATGACATTTCCAAAAATCCCCTCAAAGCTTCTACTTTGCAGCATCTTATCTCCCACATAGCATTAGGTACCAAGATAAAACACCCTAAATTTGAATGCCAGGGGTCCACTGAACAGTTTGATGCCCAATATGTATAGGTTTACCTAAGTATGTGGCATGTAGGGGCCCCAATGGGAACATACCCCCATATGATCTATCATTTCAGCTCCTGCAAAATCAACACATTTACATCCTTTATGTGGGATAATGCTACAAAAAAAGTACATTCACCCCAGAAAGCCATATATTTTTGGAAAATACACATCCCCCCGAATCTATAATGGGTAAATATTTCTTATTGCTACAAAGTACCAAGCTGTAAAGCTTTCCTAAGTTTGCAGATTTATATGACATTTCGAAAATCGCATAAAAATGTTGCAATTTGCCGCATTTATCTCTCACAATTTCTTGATAAAGATCAGATAAAGACAAATCACCCCAAAAAGGAACACCAGAGGTCTACTGAACAGTTTGATGCCCAATATGCATAGATATACCAAAGTCTGCGGTATGTACTGAACCCAAAATGAAAATAGAGCATAAGGATTTCTCGCCTGCCAGCTCAGCTTTTGCACACAGAGCCCCCTGTCAGTGTATTATGTGCCAAAACTTCCCCTAACCATACAGTGACCCCCACAAAACCATATATTTTTGGAAAGTACACATTCTGACAAATCCAACAAGGGTAAAGAGTCCTTTCTACACCAAAGTACCAATCTGCAGAGCTTTCCTAAAATTATTGGTTTTTATGACATTTCAGAAAATCGCCTAAAAATGTTGCAATTTGTCGCATTTATCTCACACAATTTCTTGCGTACAAAGGCAAGTCACCCCAAATAGGAACACCAGAGGCCTACTGAACAGTTTGATGCCCAATATGCATAGATATACCAAAGTCTGCGGTATGTACTGAACCCTAAATGAAAATAGCGCATAAGGATTTCTCGCCTGCCAGCTCAGCTTTTGCACACAGAGCCCCCTGTCAGTGTATTATGTGCCAAAACTTCCCCTAACTATACAGATCCCCCACAAAACCATATATTTTTGGAAAGTACACATTCTGACAAATCCAACAAGGGTAAAGAGTCCTTTCTACACCAAAGTACCAATCTGCAGAGCTTTCCTAAAGTTATTGGTTTTTATGACATTTCAGAAAATCGCCTAAAAATGTTGCAATTTGTCGCATTTATCTCACACAATTTCTTGCGTACAAAGGCAAGTCACCCCAAATAGGAACACCAGAGGCCTACTGAACAGTTTGATGCCCAATATGCATAGATATACCAAAGTCTGCGGTATGTACTGAACCCTAAATGAAAATAGCGCATAAGGATTTCTCGCCTGCCAGCTCAGCTTTTGCACACAGAGCCCCCTGTCAGTGTATTATGTGCCAAAACTTCCCCTAACTATACAGATCCCCACAAAACCATATATTTTTGGAAAGTACACATTCTGACAAATCCAACAAGGGTAAAGAGTCCTTTCTACACCAAAGTACCAATCTGCAGAGCTTTCCTAAAGTTATTGGTTTTTATGACATTTCAGAAAATCGCCTAAAAATGTTGCAATTTGTCGCATTTATCTCACACAATTTCTTGCGTACAAAGGCAAGTCACCCCAAATAGGAACACCAGAGGCCTACTGAACAGTTTGATGCCCAATATGCATAGATATACCAAAGTCTGCAGTATGTACTGAACCCTAAATGAAAATAGCGCATAAGGATTTCTCGCCTGCCGGCTCAGCTTTTGCACACAGAGCCCCCTGTCAGTGTATTATGTGCCAAAACTTCCCCTAACTATACAGAGACCACCACAAAACCATATATTTTTGGAAAGTACACATTCTGACAAATCCAACAAGGGTAAAGAGTCCTTTCTACACCAAAGTACCAAGCCGCAAAGCTTTCCTAAAGTTATCGGTTTTTATGACATTTCAGAAAATCGCCTAAAAATGTTGCAATTTGCCGCATTTATCTCACACAATTTCTTGCGTACAAAGGCAAGTCACCCCAAATAGGAACACCAGAGGCCTACTGAACAGTTTGATGCCCAATATGCATAGATATACCAAAGTCTGCGGTATGTACTGAACCCAAAATGAAAATAGCGCATAAGGATTTCTCGCCTGCCAACTCAGCTTTTGCACACAGAGCCCCCTTTCAGTGTATTATGTGCAGTAACCCCCCCTAACTATACAGTGACCCCCAGAAAACCATATATTTTTGGAAAGTACACATTCTGATGAATTCAAAATAGGTAAAGTTATTTTTGTACACCAAAGTTACACCTGGCAAAGCTACGCTAAAAACAGATCAGGAACACTTATACAGGGATAAAATGTGATAAAACCACAAAAATTGTGCAAATCAGTGAAACAACAAAATAAGTTACATGACAGTGTAATTAATGGCCAGAATATCTGATCCAATAGTTACGCTGTCAAAATAAACAGTTTTTAGGTAAAAGAAAATAAAAACAAAGTGGTAAAATGAAAAAAAAAAAAAAAAAAAAAAGCAAAACAAAAAAAACCCAAAGTGTTTGTGTATACATGTGTGTACATGTGTAAAAGTTGTGTGATAGTGTGTAAGTGTGTATATGAGTGTAAATAAGTGTATAAAAGTGTGAAAAATAAAAAAATAAATAAATAAAAAAATGCTAAAATGTGTGCTGTAAGTGTGTGTAAATGTAAGTGTGTATAAATGTATGTAAATGTGTGTATAAGTGTGTAAAAGTGTGTAAATGCAATAAAAAAAAAACTCCTTACCTGTTCCTGAAGACCGATCGCCTCCTTCCTCATTTGGGCCGGCGCTGGGGGAGAGAGAGGAAGCAGGAAGCAGCAGACGCGATGCGATCGCGTCTGCTGCTTCCTGGAGGGTCCTGCGAGCGATCGGCTCGCAGGACCCTGATGACAGCCCCCCTGGCACATTGCCCAGGGGGGCTGTTATTGTTAGAAGCCCTCTGCAGTGGCGGCACATGCCGCCGCTGCAGAGGGCAGCGCTTAAACGCCAACGACGTATGAGACACGTCGTTGGCGTTTAAGCCCTTTTACTGCCAGCACGTATGCCATACGTGCTTGGCAGTAAAAGAGTTAAGGAAACATAATCTGTTCATATTTTGCATGGAAACCACCACACTGTGGCTACCCACATTGGGGATTAGACAACCACACTACAGCCTTCCACCTCAGAACACCATACATACCTGATGTCAAACAAGCAACTAGCCACAGAAAGAAATAACTGATAACCTTGTCATGAGTGGGATGTGGGCTATTAGTTTCTTATTTGCTTGTACCCTTACTGCTTATCCCCCCCCCCCCCACTCATGTAACTCACTTTTTAAAAGTAAACTATAAACTTAAAATCTATCTAGGGATTAAATAAGCTTTCCTGTTAGTTAACAAGTTACCAACTATGTATTAGCTTTACCTTAGATGCAGTTTTTGAATGTGTTAGCTGCTACACTATGTTACCTTCTTCTGTTAAAGAAGAAGTAAACTTTTTTTTCCTATCTTTAAAATTACTCTAAACAGCCCCCAGAATAGCATACCTTAGTCCCCATAGACTGTAGGAGCAGTAGAAACCCACAAATAAACCCTGCACACTATTAAAAGAACATATACTGCATTGCAGAAGTGGGCCAAGTCGACCAGACGCCTTCGGCCACCTTGTCCCCCCCCATGCTTTGGCATATATGCACAGTCGGGGGGGGTGTGCAATGTGATGGGTCATTGCCCTCACCACTAATGACAAGTGGTGGGGGCAATGGCAAAGAAGGAGGACTAGGGGTAGGCAGAAGAGGCTCCTGCCTGGCGCCCCCTATTCATTGCGCTCTAGGCAGCTGCCTCTTCTGCCTACCCCTAGTTCCGGCCCTGCTGAGGTGGTACTGCAATTAAAACGTTTTTTAATATTGTGCAGACTGTAGGAGCATTGCCTGCATTGTGTCACTGTATGCTGCCTGTGTGCCATACACACAGGCAGCATAGGGCAGGCAGAGTATGGCATACACAGGCAGGGTAGGGCAGACAGAGTCTGGCATACACAGGCAGGGTAACATAGTAACATAGTAACATAGTAAGTTGGGTTGAAAAAAGACATACGTCCATCAAGTTCAACCATAATGCCTATATATAACCTGCCTAACTACTATTTGATCCAGAGGAAGGCAAAAAACCCCATCTGAAGCCTCTCTAATTTGCCGCAGAGGGGAAAAAATTCCTTCCTGACTCCAAGATGGCAATCGGACCAGTCCCTGGATCAACTAGTACTAAGAGCTATCTCCCATAACCCTGTATTCCCTCACTTGCTAAGAATCCATCCAGCCCCTTCTTAAAGTTATATAATGTATCAGCCAGCACGACTGATTCGGGGAGGGAATTCCAGAACTTCACAGCTTTCACTGTAAAAAATCCTTTCCGAATGTTTAAATGGAACCTCCCTTCTTCTAAACGAAGTGGGTGCCCTCGTGTCCGTTGGAAGGACCTACTGGTAAATAAAACATTAGAAAGGTTATTATATGATCCCTTTATATATTTATACATAGTTATCATGTCACCTCTTAAGCGCCTCTTCTCCAGTGTAAACAGACCCAACTTGGCCAGTCTTTCTTCATAACTGAGACTTTCCATACCCTTTACCAGCTTAGTTGCCCTTCTCTGGACCCTCTCTAACTCAATAATGTCCCGTTTGAGCACTGGAGACCAAAACTGGGTAGGGCAGGCAGAGTATGGCACACACAGGCAACATAGGGCAGGCAGAGTTTGGCACACAGGCAGCATAGGGCAGGCAGAGTATGGCACACACAAGCAGGGCAGGTCAGGCAGAGTTTGGCACACAGGCAGCATAGGGCAGGCAGAGTATGGCACACATAGGCAGCATAGGGCAAGCAGAGTATGTCACACACAGGCAGGGTAGGGAAGTCAGAGCATAAAACACACAGGCAGCATAGGGCAGGCAGAGTATGGCACACAGGCAGCATAGGGCAGGCAGAGTATGGCTCACCCAGGCAGGGTAGGGCAGGCAGAGTATGGCAAGTTTTTGCTGTAGTACCACCATTAATATGGGTATGGTCATGTGATAACATTGGTGTGGTTTCAAGTGGGCATGGTTAAAAAAGGGTGGTGGTCAAAACTGGCTTCCATTATCGGCCCTCCACCATGTAGGCCGGAAACATTCCGGCCCTCGGTACCACAGAAGTTGGACAGCACTGCTCTACAGGATAGTTGATGAGGAGAGCCTTCTGTGCCTGCCTGATAGAGCTTTCTGGAAAAGCACAGAGAAGCAGGAGCCAGTGTGCAGAAGCAGCAGACTTTTTTCTGTGCCCTTACATAACTGCCTATAAGAACAAAAAGCAGCTTGAATCAGCACGCTGGACAGCCATGGAATGTCTAAAACTTCAGCTTTTAATAATTTCCAAAAAACCAACATGCCTAACGTGTTTGGTACACATGCGCACTTAATCATAGGCATACATTGAGGTAAAGATACATAGCTTAAATAGTCTATTAATCAATGACATCACACAATTAAAACGAATGAAAAGATAAAAAGAAAACCTGAAATGGACAAGATCCATAGATACCATGGCAAACTCACTTGGAGGGAACATAACAATTAACATCAAAAACGGAATTTAATCCATTAGGATGGCATGTGCCCAGTATAAAAATCCATTTCACCTCCATTCTTAAAAGTTTAGTCCACATATTGCTAGTGCACACATTGTTGCTAAAAATGGTAACAGCCCAGTTTCAAGACACTTTATTAACTGTTGCAATGGGGATGATACTTTGTTGCAAATTCAAGTAATCGACAGAGCATTCCCAGATGAGAGGGGTAGCAATATGTGGACTAAACTTTTAAGAATGAAGGTGAAATGGATTTTTATACTGGGCACACGCCAGCCTATGTATCTTTACCTCAATGTATGCCTATGATTAAGTGCGCATGCGCACGAAATGAGTTAGGCGTGTTGGTATTAAAGGAAATTATTAAAAGCTAAAGTTTTAGACATTCCATGGCTGTCTGGTGTGTTGATTGAAGCTGCTTTTTGTTCTTATTGGATTAGCTCCTTTGGGCTACAGGTTCGGGGCTTTGAGACCATTCATCGATCTTGGTGAGATTTTACTGCTTCTAATTACATTGTGACTGTGGATATACAGGTGGCGGGCCCGGGGGTTTATACACCCGGCCAACTTATTAATTAGGTTCTATTCTTGAGTGACTTGACGATCATCACCGGTTTAATATTTATTACCCCTATTAATTAATGTCACACCCCTGCTCCTTTTCTATTGTCTCTGTCCCTCTGACACAACGTATAACCTCCAATATTAACTGTCTAGTCATGTGACTCATTCAACCATGTTTCAGCAACACCAATCACATCATATTCCTCTCCAGCACCAGCACCTCCAGTTCTCCAATTTTACCAGTCAGACTCCTTGTATTAGTAAACATACAATTCCAAAGCTTTTTCTTTCAACAGAGTGTTGTCTCAATATCAATACTAAGAGGTGGGGACCCCTCCCTCCTCTACCACTTTCTACAGAAAGAGGCAAAATTAAAATTATATAGAATTTATTTAGTATTGATATACCATCACATCAAAATCAAATTAAAAACTTGGCTGGCCAGCCTACCTTATTCACAACCACATATAGTTACATCCATTTAAAACCATAAATGCACTGTATTAGATTGTTTAAAAACACAAAAAAAACCCACAAAAAAAACCTTATTTCAAAAAAACCTTAAATAGCAAGAAAAAGCAGGAAAAGACTGTCATATATATAGACTGTAAAGTAAATTGATTGGAAAAAGCCTGAGGAAGCTCATAACTGAGTGAAACGCATAGCAAAAATCTAATTAATTTAACCACATTATAGTTATTTATTGCTTGAGAAGAGAAAATGCTATTTCATTCCACTGCGGAACGCACACGATACTAACAAGGTGCATCATCTTGGATAAAGGAGAGTGGAGGTAAAGTGTCGCAGGTGGGAGCGAGTAACATCACTACTGGTGGGAGAAAGTGAACAGGTGGAGATGGTCATTAATGCGAGTGAAAGCAAGCGGTGAAGTTTAAGCGAGTGCTGCAAAGAACGTGCTAAAGCTGGGTGAGATTGTTCTGTTTTTTCATCCTTTATAAAATGTATGCTATATGGATATAACGACTTTCCAGAAACCAGTTCTCGAGAAACCCAAAGCCCTCCTCCCTACACCAATATCTCAGCTACTTATTATTCTCCCTGAGTTCCCTCTGCCTTCTTAACATTGCTCGTGGCACAGGTTATACCTCTAAGAAAATAACCTTGGAAGTCCTCAAATTATCACCTCGTATTTTTTAAAATCGTTCTTGAGGCCCTCCCCCCCCTCTAACTTTGTCATTGGTACCTTTGTGTACCAAGACTACCGGGTCTTCCCCAGCCCCTCCCAATTATCTGTCCACTTGTTCCACCTGTAAACAGCATTTGTTCTAGGGATAGGATTGCCACCAAGCAACAGCTAATGGGTTTGGCAGCAAACCCAAAGATACGCTGGAAACGTTTATTTTACCAATACAGCCACATTTCTGCTTTCCCCTTCTGACTTGCTTGTACCTTTAATATGTGGGAGCAAACACAGGCCTGCTCAGTGCTGATTGGACAGTATAAAGCAGGAAGGGGAGTAGCTGAACAGGGAAGTTATATATTTTACCAGGGATCTGCTGGATGACAATCCTAAAAATAAGGGAATGTCTTTCAAAGAAGAGAGATTTAAAAGAAATTTTAAAAGATGAAGATGCAGTTCAAGTTGTAATTGCCTTATAGATGGGCTAAGAATAAAAAAAGTAACAGTTGAGGCTATAGTCCCTTGAAATAGATATGTATAACATTTAACTACCCATAGCAAAACATTCACTATGTTAACCAAATCACATTAACCCTTTTACTGCCAGCCATTTTGGTCAAAGCGGAACTTGTATTGCCAGACAGTTTTTGAACATTTTGCACTGTTTCACTTTAGGGGCCTTTCCTCGGGGGGACTTTTAGTTTACCAAGGAAAACAATATATCGTTTTTTTCAGAACAACCTAAGCTTTCAAAATATGGTAGAATTTTTGTGTAATTCCAATTCTGTAACAAGATATAGGCTTCTAAATGTCTAAAAATGCAAAAAAAATCAAATTTTCCATAATATAATCACACATACTAGAAACAAAAATTATTTTATGCACAAATATACAACTGATTTGGAAAGTCCCATGTCTCCTGAACGTGCCAATACCAAATATATATAGTTTTATGGAGATTTCTCACTTGTATAGGTCAAAAACTCCCAGCAGTACACTACCAAATTCCCAAAGCACTGCTCCAAAAAAACTGCATACTTTGGATTTCAAGGCCAAAATTCCACTAACAGAAGGTTTATCCCAGAAAATTGTACATTTTTGGAAAGAACAGATTCTGGGGAATACAGAATAGGCACAACTGTCTGTCTACTCCAAACTATCAAGTCGCAATGCTTTCCTAAAGTTATTGGTTTTTATCAAAATTTGTGATTTTTTTTAAAAATCGCTTCAAAGCTTCCAGTCTATAGTATCTTATCTCCTACAGGTCATAAAGTAACCAAATAAAACACCCTAAATATGAATGCCTGGGGTCCACTGAACAGTTTGATGCCCAATATGTATAGGTTTACCTAAGTATGTGGCATGTACGGGCCCCAATGTGAACATACCCCATATGAACTGTCATTTCAGCTTCTGCAAAATCAACACATTTACATCATTATATGTGGGATAAAGCTAGTAAAAAGTATGCTCACCCCAGAAAGTCATATATTTTTGGAAAGTACACATTCCCCCGAATCTAAAATGGGTACCCATGTCTTTCTACTCCAAAGTACCAAGCCGCACAGCTTTTCTAAAGTTAGCAATTTTGATGACATTTCCAAAAATCCCCTCAAAGCTTCCACTTTGAAGCATCTTATCTCCCACATAGCATTAGGTACCAAGATAAAACACCCTGAATTTGAACGCCAGGGGTCCACTGAACAGTTTGATGCCCAATATGTATAGGTTTACCTAAGTATGTGGCATGTAGGGGCCCCAATGTGAACATACCCCCATATATACTGTCATTTCTGTCATTTCAGCTCCTGCAAAATCAACACATTTACATCATTATATGTGGGATAAAGCTACAAAAAAGTACGCTCACCCCAGAAAGTCATATATTTTTGGAAAGTACACATTCCCCGGAATCTAAAATGGGTACCCATGTCTTTCTACTCCAAAGTACCAAGCCGCACAGCTTTTCTAAAGTTAGCAATTTTGATGACATTTCCAAAAATCCCCTCAAAGCTTCCACTTTGCAGCATCTTATCTCCCACATAGCATTAGGTACCAAGATAAAACACCCTGAATTTGAACACCAGGGGTCCACTGAACAGTTTGATGCCCAATATGTATAGGTTTACCCAAGTATGTGGCATGTAGGGGCCCAAATGTGAACATACCCCCATATATACTGTCATTTCTGTCATTTCAGCTCCTGCAAAATCAACACATTTACATCATTATATGTGAGATAAAGCTACAAAAAAGTACGCTCACCCCAGAAAGCCATATATTTTTGGAAAGTACACATTCCCCCGAATCTAAAATGGGTACCCATGTCTTTCTACTCCAAAGTACCAAGCCGCACAGCTTTTCTAAAGTTAGCAATTTTGATGACATTTCCAAAAATCCCCTCAAAGCTTCCATTTTGAAGCATCTTATCTCCCACATAGCATTAGGTACCAAGATAAAACACCCTGAATTTGAACGCCAGGGGTCCACTGAACAGTTTGATGCCCAATATGTATAGGTTTACCTAAGTATGTGGCATGTAGGGGCCCCAATGTGAACATACCCCCATATATACTGTCATTTCTGTCATTTCAGCTCATGCAAAATCAACACATTTACATCATTATATGTGGGATAAAGCTACAAAAAAGTATGCTCACCCCAGAAAGTCATATATTTTTGGAAAGTACACATTCCCCCGAATCTAAAATGGGTACCCATGTCTTTCTACTCCAAAGTACCAAGCCGCACAGCTTTTCTAAAGTTAGCAATTTTGATGACATTTCCAAAAATCCCCTCAAAGCTTCCACTTTGCAGCATCTTATCTCCCACATAGTGTTAGGTACCAAGATAAAACACCCTAAATTTGAACGCCAGGGGTCCACTGAACAGTTTGATGCCCAATATGTATAGGTTTACCTAAGTATGTGGCATGTAGGGCCCCAATGGGAACATACCCCCATATGATCTATCATTTCAGCTCCTGCAAAATCAACACATTTACATCCTTTATGTGGGATAATGCTACAAAAAAAGTACATTCACCCCAGAAAGCCATATATTTTTGGAAAATACACATCCCCCCGAATCTATAATGGGTAAATATTTCTTATTGCTACAAAGTACCAAGCTGTAAAGCTTTCCTAAGTTTGCAGATTTATATGACATTTCGAAAATCGCATAAAAATGTTGCAATTTGCCGCATTTATCTCTCACAATTTCTTGATAAAGATCAGATAAAGACAAATCACCCCAAAAAGGAACACCAGAGGTCTACTGAACAGTTTGATGCCCAATATGCATAGATATACCAAAGTCTGCGGTATGTACTGAACCCAAAATGAAAATAGCGCATAAGGATTTCTCGCCTGCCAGCTCAGCTTTTGCACACAGAGCCCCCTGTCAGTGTATTATGTGCCAAAACTTCCCCTAACCATACAGTGACCCCCACAAAACCATATATTTTTGGAAAGTACACATTCTGACAAATCCAACAAGGGTAAAGAGTCCTTTCTACACCAAAGTACCAATCTGCAGAGCTTTCCTAAAGTTATTGGTTTTTATGACATTTCAGAAAATCGCCTAAAAATGTTGCAATTTGTCGCACTTATCTCACACAATTTCTTGCGTACAAAGGCAAGTCACCCCAAATAGGAACACCAGAGGCCTACTGAACAGTTTGATGCCCAACATGCATAGATATACCAAAGTCTGCGGTATGTACTGAACCCTAAATGAAAATAGCGCATAAGGATTTCTCACCTGCCAGCTCAGCTTTTGCACACAGAGCCCCCTGTCAGTGTATTATGTGCCAAAACTTCCCCTAACTATACAGATCCCCCACAAAACCATATATTTTTGGAAAGTACACATTCTGACAAATCCAACAAGGGTAAAGAGTCCTTTCTACACCAAAGTACCAATCTGCAGAGCTTTCCTAAAGTTATTGGTTTTTATGACATTTCAGAAAATCGCCTAAAAATGTTGCAATTTGTCGCATTTATCTCACACAATTTCTTGCGTACAAAGGCAAGTCACCCCAAATAGGAACACCAGAGGCCTACTGAACAGTTTGATGCCCAATATGCATAGATATACCAAAGTCTGCGGTATGTACTGAACCCTAAATGAAAATAGCGCATAAGGATTTCTCGCCTGCCAGCTCAGCTTTTGCACACAGAGCCCCCTGTCAGTGTATTATGTGCCAAAACTTCCCCTAACTATACAGATCCCCCACAAAACCATATATTTTTGGAAAGTACACATTCTGACAAATCCAACAAGGGTAAAGAGTCCTTTCTACACCAAAGTACCAATCTGCAGAGCTTTCCTAAAGTTATTGGTTTTTATGACATTTCAGAAAATCGCCTAAAAATGTTGCAATTTGTCGCATTTATCTCACACAATTTCTTGCGTACAAAGGCAAGTCACCCCAAATAGGAACACCAGAGGCCTACTGAACAGTTTGATGCCCAATATGCATAGATATACCAAAGTCTGCGGTATGTACTGACATAGGCGGATTTTCAATAAGGCTTGGGGAGGCTAAGCCTCCCCAAACCTGCTCTGGCACCCTAAAAATAAAAAAATAAAATAAAAAAACCTGGCTCCGTTTCTGCGCTGTCCTGCAAATCTTCTCCTGTCCCTGCAAGCTCCGGGTTCTGCTCTAATCAGCTGTGCTCTGATTGGATCTTTCTTTTTGTACATTCTCCAATCAGAGCACAGCTTTCTTGACAGACCGTAAAATTGACCAATCAAGACACAGATGCAGACAGGGATCGGGAAATTTTGCAAACTGCAGAAATGAAGACTTAAAAAAGAAGAATCTGCAGACTGTAAGTTTACCCATGAACCAACTTTGAACTTTGCTGCAGTTTTCATCCCACAGGTACTATACTGTATATGTTCTAAAGGCTGAGTCACTAGCTGGAATTAAATTGTTTTTTGTCATCTGACATTTATAATATCCCCTACCCTAACAGATGGAGGGTAAGTTAATTTTTCCCCCTGACAAAGCTCATTGTGCTTTTATATATTTGTTATGGTTTTTTGCACATTCTATTTTTTTTTTACTTTTGTCATTGTTTTTTTAATTTATAGTAAGTTACAGTGGGGCCAATGTTGTGTATCAGTGCCAGTGTTATAGTGCCAGGGCCTGAATATCTGCCCTCTGTACCCACTGCTTCTCAGTGTATATAATGTGCTGGTTTTGTATATAAAGACTGGGTCTCGCTGTATATAACGTGCCTGGGGTGTCAGTACCTGCTGCCTCACTTTCTATAAAGCTAACTTAAACACATCTAATGGGGAGGTTCACTTTTAAGTTAACTTGTAGTATGTTATAGAATGGCCTATTCCTAGCAACTTTGCAATTGGTCTTCCTAGTTAATTTTATATAGTTTTTGAATAATTTGCCTTTTTGCTTCTGCCTCTTTCCAGCTTTCAAATGAGGGTCACTGACCAAAAAGTATTGCTCTGTGAAGCTACAGTTTTATTTTTCCATGCAGGTCCCTTAACTATTCATATTCCCATCTCTTGTTTAAACCACTACCTGGTATATAAGACCCTAGCAACCAGATAGCTGCTGAAATACCAAATGGAGAGCTGCTGAACAAAAAGCTAAATAACCGAAAAACCATTAAAAATAAAAGAGGACCAATTGCAAATTGTCTCAGAATATCAGTGTCTACATCATATTAAAAGTTAATTTAAAGGTGAACTACCCCTTTAATCTAACTGAACACAAATGTATAGAGAACCCCTAACAGAAGTGCACGTATGAATGCTTTTACATCCTAAGCATTTTAGGGTTAAAAAAATCCCCCCCACCCGCACTTTTGCACAGTATCCCTGGGAGTCAGTGGGAACTGCCAGAGGTAGATGGGAGGTTAATTTTTTACACCAGCAGTGAATCCACTAAGGGGCTGATTTACTAAGACACGATTTCGAATCCGAATTGGAAAAATCCGATTGGAAAAACGAACATTTTGCGACTTTTTCGTATTGATCGGTAAATTTGCGACTTTTTCGTAATGATCGGTAATTTTGCGACTTTTTCGGAGCTTTCGTATTGGTCACGAATATATCGTATAGACGATCCGAAAGTCACGAAATATTCGTATCGGACGATCGTAAACGGCGGAAACAGCCTTCCGAAAGTCACGATAATTTCGTATTGACGTTCCGAAAGTCACGAAATATTCGTATCGGACGATCGTACACGGCGGAAACAGCCTTCCGAAAGTCACGATAATTTCGTTACGGCGGTCTGAAAGTCACGAAATATTCGTATCGGACGATCGTACACGGCGGAAACAGCCTTCCGAAAGTCACGATAATTTCGTATCGGCGGTCCGAATGTCATGAAATATTCGTAAATTTAAATGGCTTGCCATTTCTATCAATGGCGGTTTTGTTTAAAATGAAACAGGAAGTTCTCCAGCGACCATTTTACAAGCATTTGGCGCCAATTTCTCTTGTGGGTTAACAGGAAGTGCTCCAGTGGCCATTTTAAAGGCATTGGCGCCCTTTTCTTTCTTCACTGCATTATTGGAAAGCAAAGGGAGAGGAGGTACACTGCAGAGCTGCTGAACAAAAAAAATTTTTTTTCTGCCATGGCCCACAGCAGGGGTAGGGAGGAGGGGGAGAAGTGGAGGGAATGGTTGGGTGTGGCTGAGGAGGTAGTTGGGGAGGTAGGTGAGGAGGACAGTTGGGAGGAGGAGGGTTTGGGTGGGGGGGCCCAGGACTTGCCTGAGTCAGGCCAAGAGGAGGTGGAGGAGGTGGCTGAAACTCAGGCAAGTCCTGAGCCCCATGGGGAGGAAGGTAGATGGGGGGTAAGGGAAAGGGCACAAGACCCTTGGGAGAGGGAGGGAGAGGAGGCCCAAGAGGCCTGGGCTAGTGCAGGGGGGGGGCAGTCAGAGGAAGGGTGGGTGCAGGGGGGGGCAGGTAGAGGGAGGGGGGGGCAGGTAGAGGGGAGGGGGGGGGCAGGTAGTGTGGGGGGGGCAGGTAGAGGGAGGGGGGGCAGGTAGTGTGGGGGGGGCAGGTAGAGGGAGGGGGGGGCAGGTAGTGTGGGGGGGCAGGTAGAGGGAGGGGGGGCAGGTAGTGTGGGGGGGGAGGTAGGTAGGGAGGGGGGGCAGGTAGAGGGAGGGAGGAGGTAGGTAGGGAGGGGGGGGCAGGTAGAGGGAGGGGGGAGGGAGGTAGGGAGGGGGGGGCAGGTAGAGGGAGGGAGGAGGTAGGTAGAGGGAGGGAGGAGGTAGGTAGGGAGGGGGGGGCAGGTAGAGGGAGGGGGGAGGTAGGTAGGGAGGGGGGGGCAGGTAGAGGGAGGGGGGGTTTAGTTAGGGCTGGCCAGGGCAGGGGGGTGGGTATGGAGGAGGAGGAGGGGCAGCAACCCCTGTGGGAAGGAGGAGCCGCCAGCCGGTGGTGGTGGTGGAGGAGCAGCAGCAGGAGGAGGAGGAGCAGGAGGAAGAGGAGGAGGCGGGGCCCAGCTCCAAAGGCCCCCGTTTTTCCAGTGAGGAAAATTCAGCAATGGTGGAGGAAGTTGTGAGACAATGGGACAGTCTTTTTGGTGCGCAGTCCTGTCAGCTCACTGCTGCCAGAAGAAGGGACCTGTGGCAGCAGGTAGCGGATTGTGTGAGCGCTGTAAGCGGAGTGCACCGTGATCACAACACGGTGTACAAACGCTTCAGCGACCTGAAGAGATGCATAAAGAAGAGGTTCGTGGCCGAGAGAGCACGGGCCCAGAAGGCGGGTGTAGGGCCTCCTACCAACATCTTGTTCAAGCCCTATGAACGCCGCCTTCTGGATCGAGCTGGTGTAGAGGTCTTCGGAGGGCTGCGTGGCGAATATATGGACTCAGATAGGAGACGTAAGTTTGTATATATTTTTTTTTTCCAAAACTACATTAAATAATTAGGACCAATTGAAAAGTTGCTTAGAATAAGCCATTCTATAACATAATAAAAATTTACTTCAAGGTAAACCATAGCTTTAAAGTCCTTGGGGTTTTCCAAAGTCCAAAGCTGGTAAGGTAGAGTTTTGGTCTAGTTTTTGGAGCTTTGACGGCTTTGTAGTTTGGAAACTATTCACATTTGTTTCCACCCTAGTGTGCCTGTCACACTGCATGCTGGGTAATGTAGTTTGTAGCTTTCAGCCTAAACTTGTCTGTTCTACAGCCTGCTCTATAGGGTATGTGATTGTACCGTTACTTTCTACTGGGATGTGGGGGTAGATCTTCAGTTGATCTTTAAGCTATAACTCAGGATATCTTGGGGCTGCTGTGAGAGTTGTAGTTAAACGCACCCATATGTATATCATGTCTGGGGTTAATGCAACATTGTGAATATATTTGCGTAGTGACTTCCTAGCTGGACTGGGCACAGAGGGCAGGGAATTATCAGCCATCCCAGTTACTTGGAGAGGGGCCACACAGGATATTGCTACTGATTATACGCTTTAAAAAGACTTGCTTTCCCATATATAGATCTATCTATCCATATATAGATCTATGTGTCTATCCATAGATAGATCTATAGATAGATAGATAGATCTATGGATAGATAGATAGATAGATAGATATATCTATAGATAGATAGATAGATAGATCTATGGATAGATCTATGGATAGATAGATAGATCTATGGATAGATAGATAGATCTATGGATAGATAGATAGATCTATGGATAGATAGATAGATATATCTATGGATAGATAGATATATCTATAGATAGATAGATATATCTATAGATAGATATATCTATGGATAGATGGATAGATATATCTATGGATAGATGGATAGATATATCTATGGATAGATAGATAGATAGATATATCTATGGATAGATAGATAGATCTATGGATAGATAGATAGATAGATCTATGGATAGATAGATAGATAGATCTATGGATAGATAGATAGATATATCTATGGATAGATAGATATATCTATAGATAGATATATCTATGGATAGATAGATAGATATAATTATGGATAGATAGATAGATACCATCCATACATCTATCTATCCATAGATTTATCTAACATATATATAATTAATATGGGGGTTTTTTTTTCATTGTGCATATTGGGCTATTTTTGGGCTACTTTCAAAGTGGCTTTAGTCTAGTTTTTGGATGCTTTTCAAACTGACTGTTTTTTTAACAAAAAAAAATGCCAAATATTTGTTCATTTGCAGCTTGGGTTCCACATGACAGTCTTAATAGTACCCCAGTTCTCCCACATGCCCCTCAAATAGATTCCATGAACTGCAGCTGTTAGGCCTCATTTTAATGATGACAAGTGATTTGTCTGTAGTTTTTGAATGGTTTTTGTCTTGTTTTTGAATCTCTGTTAAATCCAGAACGTTTGTGTGGCTTTGTAGTTTGGGTTCAAAACTTGTTGAGCATTTTTTGTTTTTTGCTTTCTGTGAACTTGTAGGTCAAGCGCAGCGCCAAAGGCCCACAGTCCAGGAGAGGCAACAGACCCGGCAGCAGACGCCGCCAGAGGCAGAGGACCAGCCCCAGGATGTCAGTGGAGCAGATGAACGGGACCCTGGGACGCCAGGTAAATATTATTTGCCTAGTTGTTTCACAAAACTGGCAATTTAGCATTTTCTGCAATGTATTCTTATGTCTATGCACTATTTATATTTTTCAGAACACCAAGCTGGACCTTCCCGCCAGTCCTTGTCCCCGCCACCTGTGTCACCCCCCAGGCGTAAGTAACTTCTCTTGCACTTGCACCCTCTGGTATTGGCAAAATATTACAAAAAGCTGAGTGTTTAGTGCCAGGGCTAGCAGTGGCAGCTTTGAGGGCTTCATAGACATAGCTGATTAAGTGAAGAGTTGCAGAGGTGGTAATGGGGTGTTATGGTTCTGACAAGGCCAGGGCCTTGGCTTGTGTTGCCCCCAGTTTGATTCTTAAAGGCGTCTATAACCCCTATATTGTTTCCCCCACTGAAGGTGTGGGTCAATAGAGCTAATAGAGCCCACACTGTGGTTGTGTCCCCCCAAAAATTTGAACCCTAAAAATCCCCCCGCCAACACTGGCCTCCCCTCCTGGTGCGGGTGGCCTTGCTGCTGGCCACACATGTGCATAGTAAGCTAACTCCTCACTCAATTACTATGCAGCTGACGTAAGTGCGGTGAATGTAAATCAGCCTCCAAAAGCTCACACACATGCTCATAATGAGCAGCCAATTGTGGCACACACGCGCATAATGAGCAGGCAGTTGTGAGGCAAAACTCACTCATTACACATGCTTGTGACTGCAGACTGTGCAGCTGGCCTAGTGCTTTCTTTTCATCTACCTGGAGTGTGCCTCTATTAACCTGACCCAGTGGTGGGGGGTGCCAGGTGCCCTTTAAAAGGGAACTGTCATAAGAAA
The DNA here is from genome assembly GCF_000004195.4 of Xenopus tropicalis. NCBI lineage: Eukaryota > Metazoa > Chordata > Amphibia > Anura > Pipidae > Xenopus > Xenopus tropicalis. The sequence continues at coordinate 75,568,566 of NC_030682.2, read as the reverse complement.
TAACTTCTTATTTTTGTGTTTATAGTATGTATAGAAAATCGGCACTGTGAAAATGATTACCTTTTCAATGTCATTATTAAGAAAATTAAATTTTTACTGATGGGGTCAGTGACATCCATTTAAAAACTGCAAAGAGTTTGTAAAAGCAGGAAAATGAAGTCCAACAAATAAATATGACCAATTGAAATATTGGTGATAATTGTCCATTCTGTAACATGGTAAAATTTCGCTTAAAGGTGAGCCCACCCCTTTTACAGACATGCCAGTCTGACTTCTCTAACTCAGCCCAGGGGGCAGCTGTGGGTCTTCAGATGACATAGTAGATAGTAAGGCATGCCCACTCTTCTCAATCCTGAATGCAGTTTGAAAAGAATATTTGATAACCATGCTTTTTTGGAGTACATGTAGGATAATGGTTTGTAATTATTGCGGTTATTGCAGTAGCCGTTGTTTTGGATCCACATAAATTTCACCAATAAAGGTCACTTTTTAATGCGATAATAACTGGATATAATTGGACCCCTTTAAGGGGCAAATGTTTCAAAATGTGAGCCTACAACTTCATACATAAAAACTCAGTCATGTTCTATTCATTCCTATGGTCATTTTGTAAGCATAAGGGTGAGTTATTGCTAACTAACCTTTTTTTTTTTCTAAAATGTGTTTAGAATAAACAATATGGGTTTTTTTTCTGTATTAAGTTCTAAACTCACATTTGTATCAATCTGCACCATGTTCTTGAAAATGCTCTTCTCTGAATAAAGTTTTTTCAATTCAAATACATGATTTACTTATTTGTTTATACTCTTATCCTAGATGCTGCTGCGAATGTTGCTGCTGCCGGGGGGAGTGGCCAGGAACCAGGACAAGGACTGGAACGTCCATCTGCGGAAGGTTCAGTGAGGAGACCGCGGGCGTCCCAGGTTGTGGTAGCCGCCCTCGGGCCTGCTCTCGGCAACCAACGCAGCTACTTTCTCTCCCAAAGGCGGCTGTTGGCTCGCCAGATCGGCGAACAGGCCGCCTTGAGGCGAGAAGTGGCTGCGTTGAGGGTCGAGCTGGAGACCCAACGCCGAGAGCGGGCAGCACAGCACGAGGAGCGGCTAAGAAGCGAAGAGCTGTCCCGGAATGCTCTGCTGGCACTTTTGGGGCATGTACTACATGCGCCTGCCTCTGCCTCTGCCGGGTCTGCTGAAGGGTCACTGCCTGGGCCCTCTTTTGCGCCTCAACCACCACCTCCAAGTCCTCCACCTAGGGCAAGGGGGCGTGGGAGAGGCCGCAGAAGAGGGTCTGACCCTGACTGTGGGCCTTTAAAAAAGCGCAAGTAGGTCTCCTATCTGAGTCCCTACTTTCACCTTGCAGCCTTTTTTGAGACAGACCTCTACACCAACTTGCTCTCTGGCCATGAACTTTTTTATGCATCTCTTCAGGACTCACACTATCCGCTACATGAGCTGACAGGACTAAGCACCAAACAAGTAGTCCCATTGTTCTCCATCTTCCTCCACCAAAGCTGAATTTTCCTCACTGAGGGGCACCAAAAAAAATATCTGGTGGTGCCCTCCCCAATACCATCTGGGAAGCACTTATAACATCAAAGTGCATTTCCTCTAACATGAATATGGGCCATTTCCCCAAATACAAATGTGGTCATGCCTGTGAATTGGGCTACTTAAACACACATAATGCAATTCTAACATCCTTAAAAAAAAAAAAAGTGTTGAACCGACATACCAAAGAAACGTGCCTCCTGACTAAAAAGGGGTCTCTCTTTAAGCTCCTTATTCTCTGCTGTGCAGTCTAAAGTGCAGTAGAAACAACTATATGGGTTTCAGGTTGTGTATGTCTCCTGCTGGTATAGTGTTCCCAGAAGCCAGCTTTCCAAGTCCTCCTTTCCCTTTGCTTTCCAAAATGCAAGTCACTAATGCCTACAAGGGTAATTGAATGTTGTACTACTATGCACTAATGCTGCGTGGCTGTCAAAAGCCAAAGTCAAGAGAGCAGCCTGGTAAATGTTCTCCTCCTCCTCCTCCTTTTGTAATATATTGTTTAAAGGGCAGCTTTCAAAGTCCTCCTCTCCCTTTGCTTTCCAAAATGCAAGTCACTAATGCCTACAAGGGTAATTGAATGTTGTACTACTATGCACTAATGCTGCGTGGCTGTCAAAAGCCAAAGTCAAGAGAGCAGCCTGGTAAATGTTCTCCTCCTCCTCCTCCTCCTCCTCCTCTTTTTGTAATATATTGTTTAAAGGGCAGCTTTCAAAGTCCTCCTCTCCCTTTGCTTTCCAAAATGCAAGTCACTAATGCCTACAAGGGTAATTGAATGTTGTACTACTATGCACTAATGCTGCGTGGCTGTCAAAAGCCAAAGTCAAGAGAGCAGCCTGGTAAATTTTCTCCTCCTTTTGTAATATATTGTTTAAAGGGCAGCTTTCAAAGTCCTCCTCTCCCTTTGCTTTCCAAAATGCAAGTCAATAATGCCTACAAGGGTAATTGAATGTTGTACTACTATGCAAGGGCCTAACACAAGAGGCCAGCACTTACCTCATGTATCTGACTGCTTTTCCAAAGAAATGGATATGTTTACAAGTGATACATGTTAAGTATTTATCATGTATTGTATTTTTGTTAATGTTTTTATTGCCTGGCTGTAGGGGTGCAATAAGTTTAATGCAATAAGTGCTTTGCACTTTTTCTTAGCCTTTGTCCTTTACGGGTCAAGCATTGCTGGGTTTCTAATGCCCCCCAGGCCTACCGTAGCTATTTATATTTCTTGTGGAAATGTTCACCTTTTTTTTTTTTTGTTTAAAAAAAAAAAAAGCACACTTTGCTGGATGTTTAAAGTATTGATTTCATATTTATTATGACTTTGTCATTAAAAAGACATTCAAAATGGCCTTTACTTTCTTTTGCATAATTTTCGAGATCAATTTAGTTGTAAAAGGCAGGAAGGTGTAAAGGTGAAGTTATTGCTCCAGTCAGTAAGGGGCCATTGATTGGAGGGAACACAGGCAATGGGATTTCACACAGCTAGCCAAGAGTCGCATCCTTCTGAGTCTCAGCAGCAAACAGCAGTCTCAGCAGCGTGCAGTCTTCTCCCACTGTGAGCAAGTGAGGGAAATTTCCTAAAACAACAATTATTCAATTAACCCCCACAAAATTGCTTTGTTTTAACCTTGAACAGCATTTAATTTCTGTTTGAAACAGTCACTTACCCGGTATTTGTGGGTCCCTTTACAACAGCGCTTAGTCCAAGCATAAGAGGTGGTCAACTTGATAGGGATTAGGGCAGCATCTGGGGCGGTCCCATGGATCCTGGCAGGATGTGTAGTTGGTCTTATCATTCAGAATGCATTTTGGGGGTTTTTTTTTGCCTGAAAGTGAACATATTATTCTGTAACACGCAGTAACATTATTGTTTTGTAAAGCAGAGTAAGTGGTAGTCACCTGAAAGTGGCACTTAGCAGCAAAGGGCAGAATGCCTGGCACTTGTCCATAGCAGGTCCGTCTCCCAGATGGTTGGTAACAGCAGTGACAGGTCCAAGCAACAGAAATGAGGTTTTAGCTTTCCACCAGCGACATTCAAAAGCACAAAAGGATTCCAGTGGGGGTAGCCACACAACACAGTAGATCCCACAAACCTGAAAGAATAATTACTTAGTAATGCTAATAATTTAAAGGACAAGTGAACCCCAAACTTCATTTAGCCCTAATGGAAAACACACTTAAATTGACTGGGGTTGACTTGTCCTTTAAATGTTTGACAATATTTTAACATTAGTGTTTTTTGTTTGTAAGCGTGTTTACTTACACCAGAAGGTGTCCCGGGAAGGCCTATACTGCTAGGGGTACACCAGCACATCAGCTCTTTATAATTAAGAAAGGAAAAGATTTGATTAGATTTAAAGAGACATTGCACTGATAATGTGAACAAACTCATCATAAGCATGATAATGGCCATTGAGGTTGTGTGTGCCATAAACTTGTGCTCTACCCCAACACAGTAATGAGATCCCTCTATATCAGTGATCCCCAACCAGTGGTTTGTTAACATGTTGCTTCTCAACCCCTTGGATGTTGCTCCCAGGGGCCTCAAAGTAGGTGCCATTTTTGCATTTCTGGCTTGAAGCCAAGTTTTGGTTGAATGAAACCCAGTGTAAAGCCAAACAGAGCCTTCTATAGGCTGCCAGTCCACATAGAGGCTACCAAATAGCCAATTATAGCTCTTATTTGCACCCCCATGAACTTTTTCCATGCTTGTGTTGCTCCCCAATACTTTTTCCACTTGAATGTGGCTCACGGGTATAAAAGGTTGGGGACCCCTGCTCTATATCAAGGCCTAACACCAATCAATCACACTTGTTTCTGCACTGGCCAAAGTCACTTGTGTTCAGACAGTGCCAGCATTTCCTCCAAAAACAAACCAGTAAATAAACATACACATTTTTGTTGGCATCATTCATGTTCTTCTGGTTAACACAGTTGCAAGGGCAAGTTAAACACATTTAATGAGATATATTATCAAGTGAATGATATGCTCAACTTACAACTAAAGTGTGAGGCAATCAGCTGATCACGCACTCTTCTCCCCTGTGGTTGGTTATCCATGCGCCTGCCAACATACCCCTCAATCTCAGGTTCCAGAGCATCATTGATGTCTGCGCCTAGGCCATGATCCATTGCCACATTGTGCAACATGGCGCAGACAACAATGATCTCTGAAACCTTAATGGGGGAGTAAAGAAGAGCTCCCCCCGTGACTGAGAGGCATCGGAAGCGCGACTTGAGCACCCCAAACAGGCGCTCAATGACATTGCGTGTCTTCCGATGGGCACGGTTGTACCTACGTTGGGCAGGTGTGCATGGAAAACGAACAGGGGTCATCAGCCAAGGCAGAACCCCATATCCAGCGTCTCCTAGAAGAAAGGAAAAATTATGAGTGGAAGCACTCCCATTTAGCAACTCCCACCTATTACACCTGCTCAGGTGTGAGGAGTTAATTAGTCCATCAGAAACACACAGGTTGAAAGTAATGCTTTCCAAAACTACCATTCCCAAGATGCTTAGTAAAACAAGGGCAAGTGTAAAGTGGTGTTAATTTGGAGATACATTTTGCCAGTAGCAAGAACTGACATGATTACTTAGTAAAAAGCTACTGCCCATTATATTGGGCCAGCTGTATGCACAGAGGACTGATGGGTGTGTGTCGCCATGACCAATTAACTGTCACTACCAGTGGCATACGGCCGCTTCAAGCCAGCATGTCCCTATAAGCTCCCATTTAGCAACTCCCACCTATTACACCTGCTCAGGTGTGAGGAGTTAATTAGTCCATCAGAAACACACAGGTTGAAAGTAATGCTTTCCAAAACTACCATTCCCAAGATGCTTAGTAAAACAAGGGCAAGTGTAAAGTGGTGTTAATTTGGAGATACATTTTGCCAGTAGCAAGAACTGATATGATTACTTAGTAAAAAGCTACTGCCCATTATATTGGGCCAGCTGTATGCACAGAGGACTGATGGGTGTGTGTCGCCATGACCAATTAACTGTCACTACCAGTGGCATACGGCCGCTTCAAGCCAGCATGTCCCTATAAGCTCCCATTTAGCAACTCCCACCTATTACACCTGCTCAGGTGTGAGGAGTTAATTAGTCCATCAGAAACACACAGGTTGAAAGTAATGCTTTCCAAAACTACCATTCCCAAGATGCTTAGTAAAACAAGGGCAAGTGTAAAGTGGTGTTAATTTGGAGATACATTTTGCCAGTAGCAAGAACTGACATGATTACATAGTAAAAAGCTACTGCCCATTATATTGGGCCAGCTGTATGCACAGAGGACTGATGGGTGTGTGTCGCCATGACCAATTAATTAATAAGAGTTGTGGAAGTAGAGGTAAAAAAATTTGTCAAAAAGTACTTACCCACCAGCCAGCCCCGCGGCATTTCTCCTTGAGTGAAGCGCTCATAGAGGGCTGACTGACGCAGGATATGGGCATCGTGGACACTTCCAGGAAAACCAGATCTCACACTCATGATCCGCAGGTGGGAATCACACACCACCTGGACATTGATGGAATGGGAGCGCTTTCTGTTAAGGTAGCGCTCCTGGTGAGCCCGAGGTGGTGTGAGCGGAACATGAGTGCAATCAATGGCTCCCAGGCAATTTGGAAAATGGCCAATGAGGTAAAAGTCTTGCTTTACCCTTGTCCACTCTGCCTCAGTTGAGGGAAAGGAAATGAGCCTTTGCGAGTGCGGTAGAAGTGCCCTCAACACTTGCTTCAGTATCCTGCTGAAGGTGGGCTGGCTCATACCAACAAGGCGTGCGGAGACCTGCTGGAAACTGCCACTGCCCAGGAAATGCAAAACTGCAAGCAGTTTGCTTATCCCGGGCAGGGCCTGAGACCGTGCCGTCACAGGATCTAGCTCCTGCCTAACCAAATCAAATACCTGCAAAATGGCGGCACGGCTCAGACGGTACATCCGCACCACCTCATCATCAGACAGCTCGTTAAGTGAAGGGACACCTCTCCAAAACCGACGAGGCTGTCTGATCCTAGCAAGTGGCAAATTAAGTGGGGGCTCCTGCGCCTCTGGCGCCTCTGCCCCTTCTAAATATTCTAATGCTGCCAGCAGTGCTGGCACCACAGCATCATGCTCCATACTTGGCAACCAAACTGAACCAAACTTTGGCCAACCAAACTGAAGTGAGTTAGAGGGGTTTTATACCTTTGGCAGCCTTTAACGAGCAAGCTGTGCAGTGTTTAACTCTTTCCTGTTTGTTTATCTGAAAAGGTAATGGCAGCCTGTAAATGACTGTATTTTTCTGTAAACATAAATCACACACAAACTACTCAACTTCCATTTGAAAGCCATGTATGATTGAAAATCCCTATTTGGTTTAATTTCCCCTTGAAAGCCATGTATGATTGAAAATCCCTATTTGTATGTATGTATAACTTTATTTATAAAGCGCCACAAGGGTACGCAGCACTGTACAATCTTACAGAAAACAAAATTACACACAGGGAGGACAAGTGATATAATAAATACAATAAATATATATATATATAAGTGCCATGTGGTATGAGACACAGTTGGTTTTATTTCCCCTTGAAAGCCATGTATGATTGAAAATCCCTATTTGGTTTAATTTCCCCTTGAAAGTAGCAAAAGGACAGGCTGACAATGGTTATTCACTTTTTGCCTTATTTTCGCCATCAACACGAAAATTTCGGCTATTGAAGGCTTTGGTTACGATTTTTCGGGATACAGTCGGATGTAAAATCCGACTGTAGCCCGAAAAAATCGTAACCCAAAAGCGTTTATGAATTTCCTATTTTCGCAATGTTTGCGAATTTATCGGGAAATGTTTCCGAAAAAGTCGTAAAAAATACGGAAAAATCGTAATAAATACGAAAAAGTCGTAAAAAAATACGAAAAAGTCGTACAAATTACGAAAAAGTCGGAAATAATACGATCAAGTCGTAGCGGCTCCGCAAAACAATACGAAAGTGCCGAAAAAGTCGCAAAATTACCGATAGATACGAAAAAAACGGATTCGGACTCATTCGACCCGTTCGTGGGTTAGTAAATGTGCCCCTAAGTGTCACATTAGCTGTAGGTCAGTCTGTGTATGGGCCATCTTTAGCCTCCCCAAACGAAAAAGTCACCCTCCGCCTATGTGTACTGAACCCTAAATGAAAATAGCGCATAAGGATTTCTCGCCTGCCAGCTCAGCTTTTGCACACAGAGCCCCCTGTCAGTGTATTATGTGCCAAAACTTCCCCTAACTATACAGATCCCCCACAAAACCATATATTTTTGGAAAGTACACATTCTGACAAATCCAACAAGGGTAAAGAGTCCTTTCTACACCAAAGTACCAATCTGCAGAGCTTTCCTAAAGTTATTGGTTTTTATGACATTTCAGAAAATCGCCTAAAAATGTTGCAATTTGTCGCATTTATCTCACACAATTTCTTGCGTACAAAGGCAAGTCACCCCAAATAGGAACACCAGAGGCCTACTGAACAGTTTGATGCCCAATATGCATAGATATACCAAAGTCTGCAGTATGTACTGAACCCTAAATGAAAATAGCGCATAAGGATTTCTCGCCTGCCAGCTCAGCTTTTGCACACAGAGCCCCCTGTCAGTGTATTATGTGCAGTAACCCCCCCTAACTATACAGTGACCCCCAGAAAACCATATATTTTTGGAAAGTACACATTCTGATGAATTCAAAATAGGTAAAGTTATTTTTGTACACCAAAGTTACACCTGGCAAAGCTACGCTAAAAACAGATCAGGAACACTTATATAGGGATAAAATGTGATAAAACCACAAAAATTGTGCAAATCAGTGAAACAACAAAATAAGTTACATGACAGTGTAATTAGTGGCCAGAATATCTGATCCAATAGTTACGCTGTCAAAATAAACAGTTTTTAGGTAAAAGAAAATAAAAACAAAGTGGTAAAATGAAAAAAAAAATAAAAAAAAAGCAAAACAAAAAAAACCCAAAGTGTTTGTGTATACATGTGTGTACATGTGTAAAAGTTGTGTGATAGTGTGTAAGTGTGTATATGAGTGTAAATAAGTGTATAAAAGTGTGAAAAATGAAAAAAATAAAAATAAAAAATAAAAAAATGCTAAAATGTGTGCTGTAAGTGTGTGTAAATGTATGTAAGTGTGTATAAATGTATGTAAATGTGTGTATAAGTGTGTAAAAGTGTGTAAATGCAAGAAAAAAAAAACTCCTTACCTGTTCCTGAAGACCGATCGCCTCCTTCCTCAGTTGGGCCGGCGCTGGGGGAGAGGGAGGAAGCAGGAAGCAGCAGACGCGATGCGATCGCGTCTGCTGCTTCCTGGAGGGTCCTGCAAGCGATCGGCTCGCAGGACCCTGATGATAGCCCCCCTGGCACATTGCCCAGGGGGGCTGTCATTGTTAGAAGCCCTCTGCAGCAGCGGCACATGCCGCCGCTGCAGAGAGCAGCGCTTAAACGCCAACGACGTATGAGACACGTCGTTGGCGTTTAAGCCCTTTTACTGCCAGCACGTATGCCATACGTGCTTGGCAGTAAAAGAGTTAAAGGAAGAGAAATTCAGTATTTTCAGAATGATGAAAGTAGCATCCTTTTTTAGTTCTCCTTGGGTTTTGATTGATAATCCAGATCTTTTCTAGAATTTTGGTTTAAGCCAAGAGACAAGAAGAATAATTCACTAGCTAATCACAACTGCTAGGAATTCTGGAAAAAAATTGCATGATGTCATTTAAGAGTGGGACAAGAGTGGGCGTTGTTGCTAGGTGGCAATCCTATCCCTAGAACAAATGTTGTTTGCAGGCCATAGATTCCTGCAAACACTTCTTTGTTCTATGGGAGATTGCCACCTAGCAACAGCTAATGGGAGAGTAGCCCACACATAGAAATTGTGAGATTATCTGGAAGTTATTAATAATGGGTAATAGTTCCTCTTACGGATTATGTTCTGTGTAAATAAATCAAGAGTCCTTTAACTAAACACACCAAGGAAGGATCAGTGTCTAATTCAACCACACTGCAGGAATATGATTTTGTGACCCTTTCAAGGATAATGTCATACATAACCAAGGATCATAAAAGTTTTTAAGAGAGAGTTCTTCTCGTATAGTTGAGAAAGCTATGGAATGGAGACATTCTCATTTAATTTAGCATTAGCCAGGAGAGTTATCAGGCACCTTTCATAGGAAGGACAACGTGAATTTATAATGAGAATGAACTAGCCTCTGTAGAGGCATAAACAATTTGTTGTAAAAACAATGTACAGTATAAGAAACTGTAAGCAAGATCTAAGTTAAATATTACAGTAAGACCAGCTGGATATATTGCGGCACAATTACATCCTCAGAAATTCTGTTGTAAACCTGAGGGAACTTTAAGACCATGAAAAATTTGTTCCAAAATATTTCACATTTTAAGAAATCAATGGAAATATTATAACGAAATGTGCTGCCCTGTCTTGAAGTATGTTCACGAGTGCTCTGTGAATCAATGCTAAGGAAGGCACAAAGGCCTGACAGTATCTGTCAAGAAAAATAAAATTTGTTGTCTGTATATGCCACCTTGTACAATATTCTCAAAACAAATTTGTTAGATTGGAATGATATTGGGATGACTATATTTATTTCTCTGATGGCATACTCTTTAGATACTATATACCTTTTTACATTCCTTTTTAGCTCTGAGCAATATGTTTCTGTGAAGGGTCTGTCTATGTCTATGGTGATACAGCTTTCCTGTTGGCCATCTGAAGTACTGTGACTAGATATGGGCAAGTACAGTTAAACTGGAAATTTAGCAACCATAAGCTCTAGTAAATGTACATAGTAATGTTCTGTATTGGATAACAGAAACTGTCTTACTGTTCTGGTGTTGTGAGACTCCCTGAAACTGAATATTACATTGGTTGAGACTACTAGGCCCAGAAGTTGTTCTGTGATGTAAGAGAACTGTCAGGTTTTGTTATTATTTTTTTGGCTTGATTATTTAGTTTCTTTAAATTCTTTTTTTAGTTTCACTCCTTCAGTAGAAAGTTCAGAAGAAATTAAAAATCTCTGCACAGAAGTGAAGCTTTGTGGAAAACTGGAGCTAGCTCCAAAAGACAGACAGTACTTGCCATCAGTCAGTTTGACTGCCACCAGTCAGACAGATTTACTTCTAAGATAGTATAATTGTCTTATAAAATTGTCTCTGTGGGTATCTTAAGAGTTAGGGTGTAACCATAAATGGTCGGTGTAAGTGATTCACTACTGCTTTCATAATTCTTCAGAAAGCACATGTCACTTGAGATGGCAAATACTATGACATACCATCTGTAAAGAAATGTACTCCAATAGAAGCTTAGTAGCTCTCTGTGGGAAGAGTTACCTAGGGACCTAATGGCAAGTGTCCTCTAAGTTTATCTATATTGGTAGTTGGAAGATCTATTAATACTTTTATTCTGAAGTACATATATACATATACACATAACAAGTCCAACAGCCAACAGTGTGTCCAAGTAGAGATGTAGCGAACCTCACAAAAAAAGTTTGCGAACCCGTTCGCTAACTTCCACCAAAAAGTGCGAACTTTCGCGAACTTTGCAAACCCCATAAACTTCAATGGGAAGGCGAACTTTAAAACCTAGAAAAGCCATTTCTGGCCAGAAAACTGATTTTAAAGTTGTTTAAAGGGTGCCACGACCTGGACAGTGGCATGCAGGAGGGGGATCAAGGGCAAAAATTTCTCTGAAAAATACGTTGTTGACACAGCGTTGCGTTTAATGCTGTAAAGGGCAGAAATCACACTACATTTCTAAACTTGTGTAATAAACTGCTTTAAAACGTCCAGCGTATACATGCCAATCAAGTCGTGTAAAGGTTACAGCCGGTTCACACGCAAAGACAAAACGCCGCAGTAGTGGATACGGAATATATTATTGCTGGTGGAAAAACATCGCTCAGGTGATTTTATTGCAATGCAATGTCACTACTATGTGTAACGTGTTTGGTGCACTACTATGAATAACAGCAAACAGCACTGGACACGTTAAAGAACAGTAACTTCAATTTAAAAAAAAAAAAAAAAAAATTAAAAAAAAAAGTGATCTCTGGTTGGTGCTGGGGGTGAACTACTAGGAGCAGCACACCAGTCCCCCACACAGCTAGACTAATAGCACTGGGATCTATAAATTACAGTAGCAAAGTAAAAAAACACAAATAAAAAAAAATGATGTGAATGTGTGGTTGGTGCTGGTGCACTACTATGAGCAGCACACCTGTCTCCAACACACACAGACGGAGCTGCAGTACACAATGAAAAGAAGACTAGAGTAACAGTAATCAGAAAATAAAAGCAGTCCTTACAAGGACTATTGGGTTATAGCAGATGATCAGCAGGACAGCTGCCCACAGCAGCTACATACAGAGCAGTAGAAAGTAGATTACTAGTCAGCAAAGCTACCTAAACTGTCCCTCAAACCCCTGCACAGCTCTCTCCCAATGCTAACTCATCAAGCACACACAGGCAGAATGTAAAATGGCTGCTGGGCTTTGGTCTATATATGGAAGGGAGTGGTCCGGGGGTGGTCCAGGAGGGAGAGCTGCCTGATTGGCTGCCATGTATCTGCTGGCTCTGGGGTGAGAGGTCAAAATTTGGCTCCAGCTAAGGCGAACCCAAAATTGCGAACTTCGCTAAAAGTTCGCGAACTTGCGAACACCCGAATTTAGTGCGAATTAGTTCTCCGGCGAACAGTTCGCTACATCTCTATGTCCAAGTGCAGGTAAAAAAAATAAATAAATTAAAAAAAAATATATATATATATATTTATTTTTGTATTCTTTTCTTTTCAACAAGAATCAGGGAATTTACCCATCTTCTCTTTAAGGGATCTCCTGAAGAGATCTTCCCTCAATTGAGAGATGTCTAGTTTAGGAGGTTTTCTTGTGTTGGTAGGCATAGTAGCCCTGTTTAATATGTGAAAGTTTCATGGGCTCTTTTGAAAATATCCATATTTATGAAAGTGCTTCATAAAGTTATTGAGGGAGACAAGTTTGTGACAGTGAAGAGGGGCAGTAGGGGATGGAAGGGTAGGGGGGCTGGTTCACAGCTTGTATAAACCAACAGATTTGCCTCTTTAGGTGAAGATACTGGGGAAGACAGCTCTGAGCTAGCATGTATGAAGCAGGCAGAGCCTTGCACCTCTAATACAGGTGGGTGGAGTAGTGCTAGGAAAAGCAGGCTTTAGTTGTAAGGGATTCAATTATTAGAAAGGTTGATAGGGTAATTTGTCGCAAAGACCCTACATGCCGAACTGTGTGTTGCTTGCCTGGTGCTAGGGTTCGGCATGTGGTGGAACCAGGGGCGGGCCGAGCCGACCGGGCGCCCTAGGCAACCCGGTCAGCTACCTCGCCCCTGCACCACTTTATCGCACCCCCCCCCGTGTGGTTTGACGTGCATGCGTAGTTCGAGTGCAGGGGCGGGACGCGACGCGGTGTGCGATGCAATTCGACGCGCCGCAAAACTGTACTGGGGTAGGCAGGAGAGGCTGCTGCCTGGCGCCCCCCAATCATTGCGCCCTAGGCAGCTGCCTCTTCTGCCTACCCCTAGTTCCGGCCCTGGGTGGAACGAATGGATAAATTGTTGAGAGGGGTTGGGGAAGACCCAGCGGTCTTGCTACACATAGTTACAAATGACAAAGTTAGAGGAGGGGGGGAAGTCCTCAAAAAGTATTTTAAAAAACTAGGCGAGAAGCTGAAGACAAGGACTTCCAAGGTAATTTTCTCAGAGATATTACCTGTGCCACGAGCAATGTTAAAGGAGAAGGAAAGGCTAATAAAGAGAATCTCAAGCTGCAGGCATACCTTCAGTTGTCTCAATAGTGCCCTTAAGTCTCCCCATATTTCACCTGTTCAGAAGCCTGATCAGAAGAACAGGGAGAAAAAACGCTGAGCTGTGTAAAGAAAGTTCCCATAATGCCTCACTCCTGCACAGACATGCAGACCAAACTGAACATGTTCAATTAGTAAGACTATGGGGCACATTTACTAATCCTCAAATCAGAATCCTGAATGGGAAAAAATCGGATTGGAAATGAAAATTTTGTGGGTTTTTTTCATCGCCGTCGCGAGTTTTTCGTATTTTGCGCAACTTTTTCGTCGCCATCACGACTTTATCGTATTTTGCGCAATTTTTTCTGCGACGAAAAAGTCACGGAAAATATACAATAAAGTCGTAACGGCGACAAAAAAGTCACGCAAAATACGAAAAAATCTTGACGGCGACGAAAAAAATCATAAAAATACGGATCATTACAAAAAAAACGCATTCGGATGCTTTCGGACGTTCGTGGATGAGTCAGCTTCCTGCTGATTGGCTCAGATCCACATTCCTAAGGGGCGGGAGTGAGTTCTTAGCATTCTTGAGGGAGGGGGAGCAGGAAAGAGCAGAGAACAGAAAGCTGCTGTTCAGCGTTTCTGTGAGTGCTTATGGCTTTATTTAAATAGACCTTTCTGATAAAGCTTACTTAGTTTTTTCCTTTCTTTCTCCTTTAAGAAGGCAGCAGGAGCTTAGCGAGATTAATGCGTGGCTGAGAGATTGGTGCAGGGAGGAGGGATTTGAGTTTCTGGAGAACTTGGCTGATTTCTCCTTGTTGAGGATCCAAGCAGGAACCAAGCTATATTGGATCTAGTGTTCTCTAATGACCCAGAACGTATAACTAATGTGCAAGTGGTTGAACCCCTGGGTAATAGTGACCATAATGTTATTTCATTTGATGTTTGGTGCAGGAAACAAATTTACACTGGGGCAACTAAGACACTGAATTTTAGAAAAGCAAATTTTAGCTCCTTAAGGGCAGTGCTTCAGGGCATAGATTGGGGCATTATGTTTTCAGATAAAAACACAGAGCAGAAATGGTTGTCATTTAAAATGATATTAAATCATTACTGTTCTCAATTTATTCGATTAATAAGAAAAAGTAGAAGTGTTAAGAATCACCCTATGTGGCATAACTCTGAGGTAAAGAAGTTAATAGTTAAAGCTTTTAAGAAATATAAGTAAGAGGGGACAGTAGCTGTGTTTAATGAATATAAACACTATAACAAGTGTTGTAAAACAGCAATCTGGAAGGAAAAGATAAAAAATGAGGAGCGTATTGTGGCAGAGGCCAAAACTAACCCCAAAAAGTTTTCAAAGTATATTAATAGTAAAAAGATGCAGGTTAAGGGTGTGGCCCCATTTGAGTTATAGTAACAATATGGTTACATCGGATACAGAAAAGGCGGATGTGCTAAACCAGTTCTTTTTTCCGTGTATACAGTAGAGGAGCCAGAGTACCAAGTCCCACCCTATAGCTGCACTGTTGCCTCAGCTCCAACTATGCAGTGGTTGACACAGGATATGGTGCTTAAAGGGTTACACAAGATAAATGTAAACAAGGCACCTGGGCCAGATGGAATACACCCTCGGGTACTGAGAGAGCTAGGGTCAGATTTACAGTGGCCTTTGTTTCTGATATTCTCAGACTCTCTTTCATCAGGTATGGTACCTAGGAATTGGAAGAAGGCTAATGTCATTAGTATATTTAAAAAGGGAGTAAGATCTCAGCCTGGCAATTATAGGCCTGTAAATTTGACATCCATGGTGGGCAAGTTATTTGAAGGCTTGTTAAGGGATCACATACAAAACTAGAAAGGGAAGTTTGAGAACAAACTTCATGTTGTTTTGAAAAACATGAAGTCACTGAATGGGCTCTGCCCACTTTCTCTAACCTTGGACCACAGTTATACAGTAAAAACCACTGTGCAAAGTTTGGGGACCCTGGTTTTAATAGTGTCTGCATGGCAACAACTTAAATTTCCCCACTGAAAGTCAACGACATCTGATTGGCGGTTGGTGGCTCCACCCCCTTTTTCTAACCTGTAACTGCAGTTACCCAGTGACTAACTTTGCAAAGTTTAGGGACCCTAGGATTAATAGTTAAAGAACGGCAGCAATTAAAATTTAAACCAATAAAAGTCAATAGGTGAATTGTGATTGGTGGTTCCGCCCACTTTTTCTAACCTTGAGTCGAAGTCACCCAGTGACAAACAGTGGGCACCCTGGCATAAATAGTTTGAGAATGACAGCATTTTAAATTTAAACCAATAAAATTCAATGGATGAAAACTGATTGGCTGTTAGTGGACCAACCTACTTTTCCTATTTTTGAACTGCAGTCCCCCAGTGACCAACTTTGCAAATTTCATTGTGAGGCTGACAGCATTGTACACTTCACCATTGAAAGTAAATAGGTGAAATGTTATTGGCTGTTGGTGGCTCCGCCTACTTTTTTTTCTAACTTTGAATGGCAAATACCCAGTGACTAACTCTGGAAACTTTAACAACCCTGGAATTAATATTTAAATAATGGCATCAGTTTAAATATAAACCAATGAAATCTAATGGGTGGAAATGGATTGGCTGTTGGTGGCTCCTCTCACTTGTTTGGGAACCCTGACATAAATAGTGTGAGCAAAGCGACATTTTAAATATAAACTAAAAAAAATCAATAGGTGAAGTCTGATTGGCTGTTGGTGGCTCCACCCACTTTTTAAAACCTAAAAATGCAGTTCCCTAGTGACCCTGGTGTTAATACTGTGAGATTGGCAGCAGGTTGAATTTCCCATTGAAAATCAATAGGTAAAATCTGATTGGCTGTTGTTGGCTGCACCCACTTTTTCTAACTCTGAACTGCAGTTACCAGGTGACTAGCTCTGCAAAGTTTGGAGACCTTAGTATTAATATTTAAAGAATGGCCGCAGTTTAAATTTAAACATATGAAGTCTATAGGTGAAATCTAATTGGTTGTTGTTGGCCCCACCCACTTTTATAAACTTGGAACATAGTCACCTAGTGACAAACTGTGCAAAGTTTGGGGACCCTCACATTAAACATGTGAGAATGGCAGCAGTTAAAATTTTCCCACTGAAAACAATGAAAGAAATGTGATTGGCTTTTGGCGACCCCGCCCACTTTTTCTAACCTTGAGTACAACGCAGTGACTGACTGTGCAAAGTTTGCGAACTCTGGCATCAAACCAATAAAATTCAATAGGTGAAATCTGATTGGCTGTTGGTGGCCCCGCCCACTTTTTCAAAACTAAAACTGTAGTCCTCTAGTGATCAACTGTGAAAAGTTTGGGGACCCTGGTGTTAATACTGTGAGAATGGCAGCAGGTTGAATTTCCCCATTTAGAGTCAATAGGTAAAATCTGATTGGCTAATGGTGGCTCCACCCACTTACAAAAATACAAAAAACCTTAAATGCGTAGTCACCCAGTGTCTGACTATGCAAAGTTTGGGAAGCCTAGCAACAAACCAATAAAAATCAATAGGTGAAATCTCATTGGTTGTTGGTGGCTCCGCCCACTTTTCAAAACTAAAATTACAGTCCCCTAGTGACCAACTGTGAAAAGTTTGGGGACCCTGGTGTTAGTACTGTGAGAATGGCAGCAGTTTGGATTTCCCCATTGAAAGTCAATAGGTAAACTCTGATTGGCTGTTGGTGGCTCCACCCACTTTTCAAAACTAAAATTGCAGTCCCCTAGTGACCAACTGTGAAAAGTTTGGGGACCCTGGTGTTAATTCTGTGAGAATGGCAGCAGACTGAATTTCCCCATTGAAAGTCAATAGGTATAATAGCTGTTGGTGGCTCCGCCCACTTTTTCTTACCTTGAACCACAGTTACCTGGTGCCTAACTCTGCAAAGTTTGGGGACCCCGGTGTTATTACTGTGAGAATAGCAGCAGGTTGGATTTCTGCCAAGTCAATAGGTAAAATCTGATTGGCTGTTCACATCTCCGCCCACTTTTGGGCATCCAACAATCATCATATTTTCATTCAGGCTGACCCCATGACTATGAGATTCAAGTTTGGGGAGTGTAGCCTCAAAGCTGTAAGATTGGCAGCAGTTTCAATTTCCCCATAAAAGTCAATGGGTACAATATGATTGGCTGCTGTTGGCCCCTCCCACTTTACGGGGTTTTTTTTTTTTAAAAAAAAGAATGCGTAAAGAAAAGAATGCGTACTCACCCAGGGACTGACTGTGCAAAGTTTGGAAAATCTGGCATCAAACCAATAAAAATCAATAGGTGAAATTTGATTGGCTGTTGGTGGCTCCGCCCACTTTCCAAAACTTAAGCTGCAGTCCCCTAGTGACCAAGTGTAAAAAGTTTGGGGACCCCGACGTTTTGGGCATCCAATAATCCAATAATCATCCTATTTTCATTCAGGCTGACCCCATGACTATGTGATTCAAGTTTGGGGAGCGTAGCCTCAAAGCTGTAAGATTGGCAGCAGTTTCAATTTCCCCATTAAAGTCAATGATTAAAATTTGATTGGCTGTTGTTGGCCCCTCCCACTTTGGGGTCATCCAACAAATGTTGCTGCTTCATTCGGGGTGACCCCATGATTATGTTATTCAAGTTTGGGGGGTGTAGCTTCAAAGCTGTAAGTGTGGCAGCAGTTTGAAAATCTTCCCTGTCAAAGTCAATGGGAAAATTGGGGTTTTCGGAGCGGCACCACAAAAAGACAGGGGGGCACAACCACTTAGAAAAGCACAAGCAACCTGCTCCGCTATAGGGTGAAGATGTGTGGGGAGTTTGGGTGTTGTACCCCTAAAACTGTAGGAGGAGTAGCATTTAGAAAATGGGGGGCACTAAGAATAATAATAAGAAGAAGCTGAAGAAGAAGCGGAAGGAGAAGCGGAAGTCGAAGAACAGTATGTTGGGGTTTTCAACCCAACATAATTATGTACTGGAAAATGACATTATGAGCAGTAATCAGCATGGCTTTATGAATGACAGGTCATGTCAGACCAATTTAATTGCTTTTTATGATGAGGTTTGCACATGGATAGAAAACTGGCTACAGGATTGGGTACAAAGGGTGTTGTTAATCGTATATTCTTTACTTGGAGTGGGGTCCCTCAGGGTTCTGTACTGGGTCCACTGGGTCCACTTTTTGTTTAACTTGTTCATAAATGATTTAGGGGAGGGTATTATAAGAAATGTATCAGTGTTTGCAGATGACACAAAACTCTGCAGACCAGTCAATTCTATCCAGGATGTGGCATCCTTGCAGCAGGATCTTGACCAACTGGG
Source organism: Xenopus tropicalis (assembly GCF_000004195.4). Lineage (NCBI taxonomy): Eukaryota > Metazoa > Chordata > Amphibia > Anura > Pipidae > Xenopus > Xenopus tropicalis. The sequence continues at coordinate 75,549,904 of NC_030682.2, read as the reverse complement.
TGGCTAAGTGGCAGATGAGATTTAATGTGGATAAATGTAAGGTCATGCACCTGGGATGTAAAAATATGCAAGCCACTTATACCCTTAATGGGACTGCACTAGGCAAATCCATAATGGAGAAGGACCTTGGAGTCCTTGTAGATAATAAACTTGGCTATAGCAAGCAATGCCAGGCAGCAGCTGCAAAGGCAAACAAGGATTTGAGCTGTATTAAAGGAGAAGGAAAGGTAAAAACTAAGTAAGCTTTATCAGAAAGGTCTATGTAAATACAGCCATAAGCGCTCACAGAAAAGCTGCACTGACTTTTCTGTCAAAAGTTAGTTGTATCTGTTTTCCTGTGCCAAAGACACACAGCTCTCTGCTCTCTCCTGCTCCCCCCTCTGTAAGGATATGTACCCTGCTGCAGTGACGTCAGTCCCCATCCGTGTCTTCCAGTGCACAGGTGTGTGCATTGCCATAGCGATGTCCATCTGCGTGCTGAGGCAATAGCGTCACGCCATGCTGCGTCATTACACGGTGCGTCTTTACGGGGTGCATCATTACGCGGCGCATCTTTACGTAGTTCGGCAAGACGCAGGCAAATTGGCGCCAAAAGACAAACTATTTGAAGTGGTTTGTAGTACTAATCAGTGCCTGGTTATCGTGGTTATCCTGAAGCCTAGCTGTTACTTCCTGTTGATTCTCTGCTGCTGACTTCTGCCTGTCGACCTTGAATCCTTGCTGCCCGTCCTGACCTCTGCCTGACCTTGAATCTGAACCTGCGCTGCCTGCCCTTGACCTGGAACTGCCTGACTATGCTTTTGCCTTCTCCTTCGGTACCTTGTCTTGGTTAGTCGCTCAGGCTTCTCTCCACTCTCGACTCCTCCTGTCCTCACCCTGGGAGGCTTCGTGCTGTGTGAGCCGTTTGTGTGATGCTTACTTTGTGCTGTCCTAACCCCAGCTGCTGAGTCCCGGTGACTCTGACTACTGAGTGACCTGGTAAGCCTGACAGTATAACCAGGACAATGGATCCAGCTGAAGGATCCTCCCTAGCGGCGCTGACCCAGCAAATTTCTGCACTCACGCAAGTAGTTTGTGAACTCCAAGGGAGCTACACCCAGATGCAAGAGCAACTGCGTACACTCCAGTCCCTGCCTCAGGAACCTCAGCTTCCACTCCTTCTGCTGTATCCTCATCTTCTGAGGTACCAGTTGTGGTTGCAGCAGGTTTTGAGCCACCACAACCTAAAATTCACCTTCTGGAGTGGTTTACGGGGGATAGAAAGACTTTTTGCGCTTTTATGAACAGTTGCAAACTTTTGTTTACCCTTAACCCCCGCACAGAACGGACTGATCAGATCCGTGTGGGAACGGTTGTCTCTCTTCTGTCTGGTGAACCCCAGTCCTGGGCCTTTTGCTTAATGGATCAGCAAAGTGCAACACTTTCTACCGTAGAATCTCTCTTTTCAGCCATGGCAGTGTTATACGATGACACTCACAGGGCTTCAATGGCGGAAGCATCCCTTTGCTCTCTTACCCAAGGAAGAAGACCTGTGGAGGATTACATCATTGAGTTTCGCAAGTTGGCTGCCTACACGGACTGGAATCAAGCTGCTCTCAGGCATCAGTTCTGCCTGGGTCTATCTGAGAACCTCAAAGATGAACTTGCTTGTACTGGCATTCCAGAATCTCTTGAAAATTTTATCCTGTTGGCCATTCAGATAGATCGCAGACTGAGAGAAAGAAGGTTGCAGAGATCCAGTCAAAGTACTCCAGCGTGGGTTATGCCTCATGCTCCTCCTCCAATTCGGATACCCTCAGCTTCCCCAGTATCCACAGATCCTGAATCCATGCAGATTGGAGCTATAAGACCCGCTTTATTGCCTGAGGAATCCTTAAGACGATGGAGATTTAATCTTTACCTGTTCTGTGGACTAGCTGGCTACTTGCTTCGTGGCTGTCCTTCTCGTCCACCCCTCAGAGGTAAAGACTTTACTAAAAGAGACACTGTATCCTTTCCTTCCAGTTTCTTCACCAGGACAAACAAAAGGAATTCTGGGAATGAATTCCAAACTCTTAAAAAAATCCCATTTACATGGGTTTATCCTATAGGCTACAGCTCACCCACTGGGTTTGAAGCTGAAGCCAGGATAATAGCTGATCAGATTCCCAACTACAGACCAGTTTCGCCTTTTTTGAGGCTCATCAGTGTAGTGCAGGGTTTTCTGATCAGCTTAGATAGAGTCACCATGTGGTTCTACAAACAAATAAATAAGGTTGAGGAGACTGCCACCAGGACAGAATTTTTGTTCTGGTGCGTCCTGAGGCGTTTGTGTGATGCTTACTTTGTGCTGTCCTAACCCCAGCTGGTGAGTCATGGTGACTCTGACTACTGAGTGACCTGGTAAGCCTGACAGTATAACCAGGACAATGGATCCAGCTGAAGGATCCTCCCTAGCGGCACTGACCCAGCAAATTTCTGCACTCACGCAAGTAGTTTGTGAACTCCAAGGGAGCTACACCCAGATGCAAGAGCAACTGCGTACACTCCAGTCCCTGCCTCAGGAACCTCAGCTTCCACTCCTTCTGCTGTATCCTCATCTTCAGGTACCAGTTGTGGTTGCAGCAGGTTTTGAGCCTCAAAGATGAACTTGCTTGTACTGGCATTCCAGAATCTCTTGAAGATTTTATCCTGTTGGCCATTCAGATAGATCGCAGACTGCGAGAAAGAAGGTTGCAGAGATCCAGTCAAAGTACTCCAGCGTGGGTTATGCCTCATGCTCCTCCTCCAATTCGGATACCCTCAGCTTCCCCAGTATCCACAGATCCTGAATCCATGCAGATTGGAGCTATAAGACCCGCTTTATTGCACGAGGAATCCTTAAGACGACAGAGATTTAATCTTTACCTGTTCTGTGGACTAGCTGGCTACTTGCTTCGTGGCTGTCCTTCTCGTCCACCCCTCAGAGGTAAAGACTTTACTAAAAGAGACACTGTATCCTTTCCTTCCAGTTTCTCCACCAGGACAAACAAAAGGAATCCTGGGAATGAATTCCAAACTCTTAAAAAAATCCCATTTATATGGGTTTATCCTGGTGCGTCCTGAGGCGTTGAAGATCATTCATGATTCTAAACTGGCTGGACACCCGGGTATTAAGAAGACTTTTATTTTAGCTAAAATGTTGTTGTGGTGGCTGGGGCTTAATAAGGATTGTGTGAGATACAGTATGTTGCCTCCTGCGATGTTTGTGCCCGATCTTAAGATTCCCATTGTAAACCCCTTGGTCTTCTACAGCCTCTTCCTATCCCTACTCACCCCTGGGGCTCTGTATCACTGGACTTTATTTTTGACCTACCACCTTCCCAAGGACAGTCTATCATAGTGGTGTTTGTCGACCGTTAGACTAAGATGGCTCATTTTGCCCCTTTGCCCAAATTACCCTCTGCTTCCGTGACTGCCGAAATTTTTATTAAAGAAATTGTGAAACTTCACAGTTTACCTGATGAGGTAGTGTCTGACCGTGGACCTCAGTTCACATCACAATTTTGGAGAACTCTTTGTGGGGCTTTACAAATTAAAGTTTCTCTTTCCTCAGTTTTTCATCCCCAGTCTAATGGGAAAATGGAGAGAACCAACCAGACACTGGAGCAATATCTCAGATGCTATTCATCCTATCTGCAGGATGATTGGGTGAGCTTACTTCCCTTAGCAGAATTTGCCTACAACAACGCTCATCATTCTTCCAAAAGACAGTCTCCGTTTTTTGCAAACTATGGATTAAATCCTGCAATACTTCCTTTTTCCTTTCCGGAGATTCGGGTTCTGGCAGTTAAAGATCGTTTGAACTTTCTGGCCAACAGTTTTAAGCTTCTGCAACAATCCATGGCTAAAGTGCAACAAAATTTAAAACGTATGCTAATCTGAAAAGAAAGAAAGATCCTGAATTTAAGGTGGGAGATCGGGTTTGGTTGTCTACCATTAATCTGAAATTGTCCTGTCCAAGTAGTAAATTGGGACAACCATTTTTGGGACCTTTTTCTATTGTTCGTCAAATCAACCCAGTCTCCTTTCAACTGAACTTACCTAGTTCTTGGCACATCCACCCGGTATTTCACGCCACCTTGCTCAAGCCAGTATGATACCATCATTTTCCTGGACGCAGTTCTCCACCTCCAGTGATTGTGGATAGTCAAGAGTTTGTCGTGGAAAAGATTCTCGATTCCCGAAAGAGGGGTAAACAGATTCAATATTTGGTCAAGTGGAAGAGCTATGGCCTGAAGAAAACTCCTGGGAACATTTCTCCAATATTTGGAAGTAGTAGTCAGCACAACACCTTGTATTTAGTTTGTAGCAGTGCAGGTTCCCCAATGGCCACTTTTCATCAGCATATCTAGGTACAAATGATCCGGAACAGCACCTCTTATATTTTAAATTAAAATGCCTTTATTGCAAATTTCACGGGCAAACAGGAGCAACGTTTCAGGCCATGTGTGTATACTTATCCAGGTAAACCTGCTGATCTCCGCATCCTGAGACCGTTTCTTGGTAGGGGGCAATGTAAGGATACGTACCCTGCTGCTGTGACATATGTCCACATCCGGCGCCTTCCAGTGCACAGGTGTGTACATTGCCATAGCTATGTCCGTCTGTGCGCTGAGGCGATAGCATCACATCACGATGCGTCATTACACGGTGCATCATTACGGGGCACGTCATTGCGCGGCGCGTCTTTACGTACTGCGGCAAGACGCAGGCGAGTTGGCGCCAGAAGACAAACTATTTAAAGTGGTTTGTAGTACTGATCAGTGCCTGGTTATCGTGGTTATTGTGGTTATCCTGAAGCCTAGCTGTTACTTCCTGTTGATTCTCTGCTGCTGACTTCTGCCTGTCGACCTTGAATCCTTGCTGCCCGTCCTAACCTCTGCCTGACCTTGAATCTGAACCTACGCTGTAACTGCCTAACAACGCTTTTGCCTTCTCCTTTGGTACCTTGTCTTGGTTAGTTGCTCAGGCTTCTCTCCACTGTCGACTCCTCCTGTCCTCACCCTGGGAGGCTTCGTGTTGTGTGAGCCATTTTGTGTCACCCTAGCTGGTGAGTCTCGGTGACCCCGACTACTGGTAAGCCTGACACCGTCCCTCAAGAATGCTAAGAACTCACTCCCTCCCTTAGGAATGTGGATCTGAGTCTAACTTACTGAGCATGTACACCGGTCTTGCTTTTGGTGCAGGAGTGAGGCATTATGGGAACTTTCTTTACACATCTCAGTGTTTTTTCTTCCTGTTTGGCTTTGGATCATCTGAACGGGAGAAATATGGGGAGACTTAAAAGAGAAGGAAAGGCTAACAATGAGTTAATCCCAAGCTGCAGGCATACCTTCAGTTGTCTCAATAGTGCCCTTAAGTCTCCCCATACTTCACCCTTTCAGAAGATCAGAAGCCAAACAGAAAAAAAAAACGCTGAGCTGGGTAGAGAAGATTCCCATAATGCATCGCTCCTTCAAGACTTGGCGACTTGTTACTGCAGGAGGCGCATGCGCACAGGGCAGGAGCGTCCAGTTGCCATGGTGATGCAGCGTCGCCGAACTCTGTGACAAGCAGGTGGGGGAAGTGGGGGGGCAGGTGCTGCGAGCGGCGGAGGGTTTGTGGCAGGAGTGGGGGGTTTGTGGCAGGAGCGGGGAGCTGCAGAATTTTTGTGACAGGAGCGGGGAGCTGGCTTGTGCTTTTCAGCCCATAAAGACACTCTGGACAAGATGGCGGCGCCGTTCACTGAAACAAGTATGTAAGTTCTAGTACAGTATGTGTATCTCTGTAAATCTTTCATTAGCAAGCCAGGAATATAGCGTTTTTACACAGCAATAGTAGTACTATTTAATAGTGTGCTTAATAGATTTTGACTTTCTTTCTCCTTTAAGGGCACTATTGAGACAACTGAAGGTATCCCTGCAGCTTGAGATTAACTCTTTATTAGCCTTTCCTTCTCCTTTAAAAGGGGTATAGATTCACAGGAGGAGGGTGTTATTCTTCCCCTTTACAGAGCTCTGGTAAGGCCCCATCTAGAATATGCTGTTCAGTTTTGGTCTCCAGTGCTCAAACGGGACATTATTGAATTAGAGAGGGTCCAGAGAAGGGCAACTAAGCTGGAAAAGGGTATGGAAAGTCTCAGTTATGAAGAAAGTTGGGTCTGTTTACACTGAAGAAGAAGCACTTAAGAGGTGACATGATAACTATGTATAAATATATAAGGGTATCATATAATAAATTCTCTAATGCTTTATTTACCAGTAGGTCCTTCCAACAGACACGAGGGCACCCACTCTGTTTAGAAGAAGGGAGATTCCTTTTAAATATTCGGAAAGGTTTTTTTACTGTGAGAGCTGTGAATTTGTGGAATTCCCTCCCCAAATCAGTTGTGCTGGCTGATACATTATATAGCTTTAAGAAGGGGCTAGATGACTTTTTAGCAAATGAGAGAATACAGGGTTATGGGAGATAGCTCTTAGTACAAGTTGATCCAGGGACCGGTCCGATTGCCATCTTGGAGTCAGGAAGGATTTTTTTCCCCTCTGCGGCAAATCAGAAAGGCTTCAGATGGGGTGCTTTGCCTTCCTCTGGATCAACTAGAAGTTAGGCAGGTTATATTTAGGCGTTATGGTTGAACGTGATGGGCGTACGTCTTTTTTCAACCTACCTTACTATGTTACTATGTTACCACGTTACTATGTTACTATAAAGTGAGGCCAAACATGCAGGAGGAATGTTACATTAAGGTATATTTAAAGTCAGCCAGTGCAGCTGTGGTGTGACCTCCTTAAGGTGGTCACATGGTTGAAGGTTTGGCTAATACATAGAGCTGCTCTCTAGAGCCAACGAGGAAGCAATTAAAGATGTTGAAGGCAAAAATGTATTATTTAGGCCTTCTTTGTCCACATTGACTAATAGTGGCAACAGACCAATAGCATTGCCCACTTTGAACTGAAGGAAATTAATTAAGCCAATATATTTGTTTTACAAGGCCTGATTACCTAAAATGGTAACCAGAGGTGGCAGTGAAGCAAGTAGATGTTACTAGGCCTCATAGCAAATTCATATTAGGGCCACAGACGTTGGTAAATTGATCCATTCTGTCAAGATACCTGTATATTAAAATTGCTAATTAATAAGGGCCTTGTACTGGGCCCTGTAGATAGAAAATAGATTGTTCTTTTTATATGGCATATACACAATTATAAAAGTACTACCTGTGGTGAAGTTTACCGTCACTCCTGGGCTCCCCTACAACCACAGGGTCTGCTTCCTCTGTAGTTACACCCCTGGGAGGTAGATAAAAGTAAGGAGCAATTCATTTTTGCATATCAGGAGACAAGTATGCAAGTGTAAATTACATTATCTTCCTATATCAGGGAAATGCGAAAAGACAATGCCATAGAGTTTGTTGTAGAGAAAGAAACTGCATCCTCCATGAGCATTAACAGAAAGTTATCTGTCCTGCAAATGGACTCAGCAAGATAACTGATTATTCAGTTCTCTTAAGCCACTGACATCTTGTCATTATTTGTTTTCTTTTATCCCTGCAAACTCAGTTTGGACCTTTGCTGTGCATTCCATTCAGATTCCCAAAAAATAATGAGTGGAGGCTGCTTCACACTCCTGGGAATCATTGCCTGTAGAGACAGCCCTCCTACAGGTTGCAGGGTTACCAATATAGCAGTGGTCCACAACCAGTGGCTCGTGAGCAACATGTTGCTCTCACACCCCTTGCATGTTGCTCCCAGTGGCCTTAAAGCAGGTGGATACTTTTTAATTCTTGGCTTGGAGGCCAGTTTTGGTTGCATAAAAAACAGATGTACTGACAAACAGAACCTCCTGTAGGCTTTCAGTCCATATAAGGAGCTACCAAATAGCCAATCACAGCCCTTATGTGGCACCCCAGGAACATGTTTTATGCATGTGTTGCTCCCCAAGTCTTTACATTTGAATGTGGCTCACGGGTAAATAAGGTTGGGGATCCCTGCAATATAGCAACCCAAACAGGCCTCTTTACCTCTTTACTCTTAGTTTAACCCCAAACGGAGATGAGATATCTTTACATTTAAAAACTTTGACCACTTACTGGGGCAGTCAAATGAGGAGGAAAGAAAGTGGAGTCTAACATCACTCTTTTTCTTCAGAGTCTCCGTCAGAAAAATATCTCCCTCATGATTAAAATACAAAGGAGATTACACTCTTCGTTTTTTGTGGTATTTGGAAGGAAACTGAGGTGGAAACATCTGTAGCAGATAAAGAAACGTCATCCTCCATGAACACTGAGGTAAAAAATCAGCACTGAGCAGACCTGTGCTTGCTCCCACATATTAAAGGTACAAGCACATCAGAAGGGGAAAGCAGAAACATGGCTGTAGTGGTAAAATACATTTTGCCAGCATATCTTCGGGAGGCTGCCACCAAACCCATTAGCTGTTGCTAGGTGGCAATCTCCCATACAACAAATTACCCTATCCACCTTTCTAAGGCTAATGCCACACGAAGCGTATAGTGCATATTTTCAGCAAGCTGAAAAATGCTTTTGGAGAATACTCTCCATATGCTTAAAACTCCCCCTACCTGTGCCTGCACCCAAATGAATTGAATATGATTGGGTGCAGGCACATGTAACCGATATCCGCCTAAAACACTAGACTTTTCTTTACTCACGTTTTTAGGTGGATATCAGCTACATGTGCCTGTACCCGAGCGTATTCAGTTAATTGGTGCAGGCAAAGGTAGGGGGAGTTTCAAGCTTATGAAGCATATTCTCAGCAAGCATTTTTGCTTGCTGGGATGCTTTGCCAAAAATATGCACCATACACTTTGGGGCACATTTACTAACCCACGAACGGGGCGAATGCGTCCGATTGCGTTTTTTTCGTAATGATCGGTATTTTGCGATTTTTTCGGAAAATTGATGCGACTTTTTAGTTACTAATACGATTTGTGCGAAAAATTGCGAGTTTTTCGTAGCCATTCCGAAAGTTGCGCAAAATCTGGCGATTTTTCGTAGCGTTAAAACTTGCGCAAAAAGTTGCGATTTTTTCGTAGCGTTAAAACTTGCGCGAAACGTCGCACCTTTTAAGTTTTAATGCTACGAAAAAGGCGCAACTTTTCGCGCAAGTTTTAACGCTACGAAAAAATCGGCAGATTTTGCGCAACTTTCGAAATGGCTACGAAAAACTCGCGTTTTTTCGCGCAAATCGTATTGGTAACGAAAAAGTCGCGACAATTTCCGAAAAGTCGTAAAGACGCCGAAAAAATCGCAAAAAAACCCGAAAAAGTTGCAAAATGTTCGTTTTCAAATCGGAATTTTTCCAATTTGGTTCAGATTCGTGTCTTAGTAAATGTGCCCCTTTGTGTGGCATTAGCCTAATAATTAAATTCTCTATAACTGTTATAGTTTACTTTTAAAACTTGGGTTACATGGGGGGGCAGATGATGGGGAGTAAGAGTACAAGCAAGTGAGAAACTAATAGCCCCCATTCCAGTAATGACAAGGTTATCAATTATTTCTTTCTGTTGCTAGTTGTCATTAGAGGTTCTATAACTTCCCTTCCTATCACTACTCCCCCCACTTGTGTTAGAGGTCCTGCCCCCCAGGGTGCTTTGAAAGTCAGCCTGCCCCATACCCAGGGCTGGAACTAGGGGTAGGCAGAAGAGGCAGCTGCCTAGGGCACAACGATTGAGGGGCACCAGGCAGGAGCCCCTCCTGCCTACCCCTAGTGCTACTTTGTCATTGCCTCCGCCGCTTGTCATTAGCGGCGGAGGCAATGACAGATCTAATCGCTCTGCCCCCCCTGCACCTTCTCCATTGCTTTGGTGTGCATGCGCCCTTCGGGGGGGGCGGGGAGGTGGGCGGAGTTGGCCGACCGGGTTGCCTAGGGCGCCCGGTCGGCTTGGCCCGCCCCTGCCAATACCTGCCAGTTTAGAGCTGTTTTCCCCAGCATCTTCACCTAAAATGGCAAATCTGTTGGTTTGAACAAGCTCACCTATCCTTCCTCTTCTATTTCCCCTCTTGACTGTTACAAACTTGGCTCCCTCATTAACCTCTAGGGATATAGTGAACTGTTCGCCGGCGAACTAATTCGCGTGAACATCGGATGTTCGCAAGTCCAGAAGTTCGCGAACTTTCCGCGTATGTTCGCAATTTGGGTTCGCCTTAGCTGGCTCCAAATTTTGACCTCTCACCCCAGACCAGCAGATACATGGCAGCCAATCAGGCAGCTCTCCCTCCTGGACCACCCCCCCCCCTTGACCACTCCCTTCCCTATATAAACCGAAGCCCAGCAGCCATTTTACATTCTGCCTGTGTGTGTTTGAAGAGATAGCGTAGGGAGAGAAGCTGTGCAGGGATTTGAGGGAGAGTTTAGGTAGCTTTGCTGAGTCTGACTAGTGATCTACTTTCTACTGCTCCGTATTAGCAGCACATAGGGAGAGAGCTGTCCAAGTGTGCAGGGATTTGAGGGAGAGTTTAGGTAGCTTTGCTGAGTCTGACTAGTGATCTACTTTCTACTGCTCTGTATTAGCAGCACATAGGGAGGTGGGCGGAGTTGGCCAACCGGGTTGCCTAGGGCGCCCGGTCGGCTTGGCCCGCCCCTGCCCATACCTGCCAGTTTAGAGCTGTTTTCCCCAGCATCTTCACCTAAAATGGCAAATCTGTTGGTTTGAACAAGCTCACCTATCCTTCCTCTTCTATTTCCCCTCTTGACTGTTACAAACTTGGCTCCCTCATTAACCTCTAGGGATATAGTGAACTGTTCGCCGGCGAACTAATTCGTGCGAACATCGGATGTTCGCAAGTCCAGAAGTTCGCGAACTTTCCGCGTATGTTCGCAATTTGGGTTCGCCTTAGCTGGCTCCAAATTTTGACCTCTCACCCCAGACCAGCAGATACATGGCAGCCAATCAGGCAGCTCTCCCTCCTGGACCACCCCCCCCCCTTGGCCACTCCCTTCCCTATATAAACCGAAGCCCAGCAGCCATTTTACATTCTGCCTGTGTGTGTTTGAAGAGATAGCGTAGGGAGAGAAGCTGTGCAGGGATTTGAGGGAGAGTTTAGGTAGCTTTGCTGAGTCTGACTAGTGATCTACTTTCTACTGCTCTGTATTAGCAGCACATAGGGAGAGAGCTGTCCAAGTGTGCAGGGATTTGAACAAGCTCACCTATCCTTCCTCTTCTATTTCCCCTCTTGACTGTTACAAACTTGGCTCCCTCATTAACCTCTAGGGATATAGTGAACTGTTCGCCGGCGAACTAATTCGCGCGAACATCGGATGTTCGCAAGTCCAGAAGTTCGCGAACTTTCCGCGTATGTTCGCAATTTGGGTTCGCCTTAGCTGGCTCCAAATTTTGACCTCTCACCCCAGACCAGCAGATACATGGCAGCCAATCAGGCAGCTCTCCCTCCTGGACCACCCCCCCCCTTTGACCACTCCCTTCCCTATATAAACCGAAGCCCAGCAGCCATTTTACATTCTGCCTGTGTGTGTTTGAAGAGATAGCGTAGGGAGAGAAGCTGTGCAGGGATTTGAGGGAGAGTTCAGGTAGCTTTGCTGAGTCTGACTAGTGATCACCTTTCTACTGCTCTGTATTAGCAGCACATAGGGAGAGAGCTGTCCAAGTGTGCAGGGATTTGAGGGAGAGTTTAGGTAGCTTTGCTGAGTCTGACTAGTGATCTACTTTCTACTGCTCTGTATTAGCAGCACATAGGGAGAGAGCTGTCCAAGTGTGCAGGGATTTGAGGGAGAGTTTAGGTAGCTTTGCTGAGTCTGACTAGTGATCTACTTTCTACTGCTCTGTATTAGCAGCACATAGGTAGAGAGCTGTCCAAGTGTGCAGGGATTTGAGGGAGAGTTTAGGTAGCTTTGCTGAGTCTGACTAGTGATCTACTTTCTACTGCTCTGTATTAGCAGCACATAGGGAGAGAGCTGTCCAAGTGTGCAGGGATTTGAGGGAGAGTTTAGGTAGCTTAGCTGAGTCTGACTAGTGATCTACTTTCTACTGCTCTGTATGTAGCTGCTGTGGGCAGGCAGCTGTCCTGTGCTGATCATCTGCTGTAACCCAATAGTCCTTGTAAGGACTGCTTTTATTTTCTGATTACTGATACTCTAGTGTTCTTTTCATTGTGTACTGCAGCTCCGTTTGTGTGTGTTGGAGACAGGTGTGCTGCTCATAGTAGTGCAGCAGCACCAACCACACATGCACATCATTCTTTTTTTTGTATTTTTTTACTTTGCTACTGTAATTTATAGAGGCCAGTGCTATTAGTCTAGCTGTGTTGGGGACTGGTGTGCTGCTCCTAGTAGTTCACCACCAGCACCAACCAGAGATCACTTTTGTTTTATTATTATTATTATTATTTTTTTTAATCTTATTATTTAGATGTTAGATATATATATATATTATATATATTGAAGAAAAGACCAGCAACACCGGATCTATTGCAAACAATCAATTATATATTGAAAAATACATGAACAGCCAACGTTACGTTTCGGTCCCCGTTGGGACCTTTCTCAAGGCCTTGAAAATTCTTTTACCGTGCACCTGGGACAAGGATTGAAGCGGTGTGCCACCCTTGGTTCGATATATTATATATATATATATATATATATATATATATATATATTAGATATAGATATTTAGATATTTATTTAGACATTCTGTCTAAAAATAACAATAATAATTCCGTGTCCAGAAACATCACCTGAGTTTTTCCACCAGCAATACTATATCCACTACTGTATACTTTGTCATTGCAGGCCTTGTTGCCAGTGTCTTCTTAAACCAAGTGCCCTCTAGCTGTTGTGAGCTTTTTCACATTCTGTCTAAAAATAACAATAATAATTCCGTGTCCAGAAACATCACCCACCTGAGTGACGTTTTTCCACCAGCAATACTATATCCACTACTGTATACTTTGCCATTGCAGGCCTTGTTGCTCACTGTCTTCTTCAACCAAGTGCCCTCTAGCTGTGTGAGCTTTTTCACATTCTGTCTAAATAACAATAATAATTCCGTGTCCAGAAACATCACCCACCTGAGTGATGTTTTTCCACCAGCAATACTATATCCACTACTGTATACTTTGCCATTGCAGGCCTTGTTGCCCACTGTCTTCTTCAACCAAGTGCCCTCTAGCTGTGTGAGCTTTTTCACATTCTGTCTAAATAACAATAATAATTCCGTGTCCAGAAACATCACCCACCTGAGTGACGTTTTTCCACCAGCAATACTATATGCACTACTGTATACTTTGCCATTGCAGGCCTTGTTGCCCACTGTCTTCTTCAACCAAGTGCCCTCTAGCTGTGTGAGCTTTTTCACATTCTGTCTAAATAACAATAATAATTCCGTGTCCAGAAATATCACCCACCTGAGTGACGTTTTTCCACCAGCAATACTATATCCACTACTGTATACTTTTCCATTGCAGGCCTTGTTGTCCACTGTCTTCTTCAACCAAGTGCCCTCTAGCTGTGTGAGCTTTTTCACATTCTGTCTAAATAACAATAATAATTCCGTGTCCAGAAACATCACCCACCTGAGTGACGTTTTTCCACCAGCAATACTATATCCACTACTGTATACTTTGCCATTGCAGGCCTTGTTGCCCACTGTCTTCTTCAACCAAGTGCCCTCTAGCTGTGTGAGTTTTTTCACATTCTGTCTAAATAACAATAATAATTCCGTGTCCAGAAACATCACCCAAGTTGTTGTTGTTTTGTAAAAATAAAAAAAATGCCAGGCAAAGGCAGGCCGCCATGCAGAGGCACTAGGGGCCTTGCTGCTATGATATCCTGTGGCCCTAGGAAATTGACCAGTGTTCCGAAGGCACTTACCCTGAACTCCAAAAATGCTGAAGAGGTAGTTGACTGGCTTACACAGCACACCCCATCCTCTACCATTTCTAACTTTGCCACAACATCCTCATCCTCCTCTGCTATGGGCACCCCACGTACCACTTCCTCCACCACCGCCACCCATTCTTCACTGGATGATTCAGAGGAGTTGTTTTCACATGAGTTTGTTGAACTGAGTGATGCGCAACCATTATTGCCAGAAGAAGATGAAGAAGAGGAGGACGTTACACCAGATATCATAATTCAGGCAGGCAACACAACAGAGATGGACATAAGGTGTGATGAGGTCCCCGCTGCTGCTGTCTTCTGTGAGCTGTCAGAAGAAATTGATGCATCTGAGGAGAATGATGATGAGGAGATTGTTTTGTGGGTGCCCAGAAGAAGAGAGCAAGAGGAGGATAGTTCAGATGGAGAGATGGAGAGTCAGAGAGGCAGGAGGAGAATAAGACTTAGAAGAAGCAGGGACAGCTCGCAGGGAACAGTAGGGCAACAACATGAATCGGCACCTGTGGTCAGCCAGCCAATGCACCCGCCAACTTCTACTGTTACCGCTAGAAAGCCCGCATCAAAAGGCTCAGCAGTGTGGCATTTTTTTAATGTGTGTGCCTCTGACAAAAGCGCTGTAATTTGCAATGAGTGCAGTCAGAAACTGAGTCTTGGGAAGCCCAACACCCACTTAGGTACAACTGCTATGCGAAGGCACATGAACGCCAAACACAAAGCACTATGGGAGCAACACCTCAAAGGCAGCAGCCAAACTCTAAGCCACCCTCCTTCTGCTCCAGCATCTTACTGCTCTACCTCTGCTGTCCTTGACCCGTCTCAACCACCCTCCACTCCGCCTTCTACCTTGACCACCAGTTCCTGCTCATCTGCCCCCAGCCAAGTTTCTGTGAGGGCCATGTTTGAGCATAAGAAACCAATGCCTCCGAGTCATCCCCTTGCCCGGCTTCTGACAGCTGGATTGTCTGCACTCTTAGCCCGCCAGCTTTTACCATACCAGCTGGTGGACTCAGAGGCCTTCCACAAATTTGTAGCAATTGGGACACACAGCCGCAATTTTTTTTCACAGAAGGGAATACCACACCTGTACCAGCATGTGCAGAGCCAAGTCACCGCATCTCTGTCATTTAGTGTTGGGGCAAAGGTCCATATGACTACTGACACATGGTCCTCCAAGCATGGTCAGGGCAGGTATGTCACCTACACCGCCCACTGGGTGAACCTGGTGATGGCTGGGAAGCAGGGAATGCGTGGTTCAACAACAGTGGAGTTGGTGTCACCACCACGGGTTGCATGCGGGTCTGCCACCACCTCTACTCCTCCTTTGCTCTCTAACTCATCTTCTAACTCATCTTCTAACTCGTCCTGCTGTGTCCTCCTCCACACCTGTGCACCCCAAGCTCCCCATAGGCTATTCGACGTGCCAGGTACGCCGTTGTCATGCTGTCTTGGGCATGACGTGCCTGGAAAGCAGAAACCTTACCGGATCTGCACTCCTGTCATCTCTGCACTCACAAGCCGATCGGTGGCTGACCCCACACCAACTGAAAATCGGAAAAGTGGTGTGTGACAACGGAAGCAATCTGTTGGCAGCACTAAGACTGGGCAATTTAACACATGTGCCCTGCATGGCACATGTTCTAAATTTGATAGTCCAACGGTTTGTCTCGAAGTACCCAGGATTGCAGGACATTCTCAGGCAGTCCAGGAAGGTGTCTGGCCATTTCAGATGTTCCTACACAGCCATTGCCAGTCAGGCGTTTAATTTGCGACAGCCAGACTCGCTGGAATTCCACGCTAATGATGTTTGAACGTCTGCTGCAACAACAAAGAGCCGTCTACGAATACCTATTTGAACTGGGTGGTAGGACTGGATCTGCACAGCTGGGGATTTTTTTCCCCCATTACTGCAGGCTGATGCGCCCTTTTGACGAGGTCACAAATATGGTTAGTCGCACCGAAGGCACCATCAGCAACCTAATACCCTTTGCTTTTTTCCTGGAGCGTGCCGTGCGACGAGTGACAGATGGCGCTGTAGACCAGCGTGACCAGGAGCATGAAGAGCATGATTTCTGGGCGGAATCACCAGAACGAGCCCAGGCACCTGCTGCAACACAGGGAGAGGTGTCAGAAGTGGAGTCAGAGGAGGAAGGTGGCTTTGTGGAGGCAGAAGACCAACAGGAGCAGGCTTCCCGGGGGGCTTGTGGTCACCTTTTGGGGACCCCTGGTCTTGTACGTTGCTGGGGGGAGGAGACCGTGGTGGATGACGACGTAGTCCTTGATAACATAGTAACATAGTAACATAGTAAGTTGGGTTGAAAAAAGACATACGTCCATCAAGTTCAACCATAATGCCTATACCTAACCTGCCTAACTACAAGTTGATCCAGAGGAAGGCAAAAAACCCCATCTGAAGCCTCTCTAATTTGCCTCAGAGGGGAAAAAATTCCTTCCTGACTCCAAGATGGCAATCGGACCAGTCCCTGTATCAACTTGTACTAAGAGCTATCTCCCATAACCCTGTATTCCCTCACTTGCTAAGAATCCATCCAGCCCCTTCTTAAAGCTATATAATGTATCAGCCAGTACGACTGATTCGGGGAGGGAATTCCACAACTTCACAGCTCTCACTGTAAAAAATCCTTTCCGAATATTTAAATGGAACCTCCCTTCTTCTAAACGGAGTGGGTGCCCTCGTGTCCGTTGGAAGGACCTACTGGTAAATAAAACATTAGAGAGGTTATTATATGATCCCCTTATATATTTATACATAGTTATCATGTCACCTCTTAAGCGCCTCTTCTCCAGTGTAAACAGACCCAACTTGGCCAGTCTTTCTTCATAACCGAGACTTTCCATACCTTTAACCAGCTTAGTTGCCCTTCTCTGGACCCTCTCTAGCTCAATAATGTCCCGTTTGAGCACTGGAGACCAAAACTGAACAGCATATTCTAGATGGGGCCTTACCAGTGCTCTGTAAAGGGGAAGAATAACCCCCTCCTCCCGTGAATCTATACCCCTTTTAATACAGCTCAGAACCTTGTTTGCCCTTGCAGCTGCTGCCTGGCATTGCTTGCTACAGCCAAGTTTATTATCTACAAGGACTCCAAGATCCTTCTCCATTATGGATTTGCCTAGTGCAGTCCCATTAAGGTTATACGGGGCTTGCATATTTTTACATCCCAGGTGCATGACCTTACATTTATCCACATTAAATCTCATCTGCCACTTAGCTGCCCAGATTGCCAGTTGGTCAAGATCCTGCTGCAGGGATGTCACATCCTGGATAGAATTGACTGGTCTGCAGAGTTTTGTGTCATCTGCAAACACTGATACATTACTCATAATACCCTCCCCTAAGTCATTTATGAACAAATTAAACAAAAGTGGACCCAGTACAGAACCCTGAGGGACCCCACTGAGAACCTTACTCCAAGTAGAGAATGTGCCATTAACAACCACCCTCTGTACCCGATCCTGTAGCCAGTTTTCTATCCATGTGCAAACGACTTCACTAAGACCAATAGACCTTAGCTTAGAAAGCAGTCGTTTGTGGGGAACGAGGAAGGGGAGATGGATACCTCTGCATCCAACCTTGTGAGAATGGGGTCTTTCATGCTGTCATGCCTGTTGAAGGACCCCCGTATCAAGAGGCTTAAGGAGAAGGACCTGTACTGGGTGGCAACGCTACTAGACCCTCATTACAAGCATAAAGTGGCAGAAATGTTACCAACGTACCACAAGTCCGAAAGGATGCTGCATTTCCAAACCAGCCTGCAAAACATGTTGTACAATGCTTTTAAGGGTGATGTCACTCCACATTCCAGGGGCAGAGGTGCCGGTAATCCTCCCACGAGCACACCTGCAAGGACAATGCACTTTGGCCACTCTGTAACGTCAGACATGCAAAGTTTTTTCAGTCCAAGGCAGCACCAGGACCCTTCTGGATCCACCCTCAGAGAACGCCTCGACCGGCAGGTAGCGGACTACCTGGCATTAACTGCAGATATCAACACTCTGAGGAGCGATGAACCCCTGGACTACTGGGTGCACAGGCTTGATCTGTGGCCAGAGCTGTCACAATTTGCCATAAACCTCTTGTCTTGCCCCACCTCAAGTGTCCTCTCAGAAAGGACCTTCAGTGCAGCAGGAGGGATTGTAACTGAGAAGAGAACTCGCCTAGGTCACAAAAGTGTGGATTACCTGACCTTTATTAAAATGAATGAGGCATGGATCTCGGAGGGTTACTGCACGCCGGAAGACTTGTTCTGATTCCCCATGCAGCTGTCCTTCTCTGCACGCTGCATGACTCCACACACAGCTGTCCTTTAGCGTCCTCCTCCGCCACCGTACAAACTAGGTTGCAAATCCTACTGGTTTGAGGCATGGATCTCAGAGGGTTACTGCACACCGGAAGACTTGTTCTGACTCCCCATGCAGCTGTCCTTCTCTGTAAGCTGCATGACTCCACACACAGCTGTTCTTTAGTGTCCTCCTCCGCCACCGTACAAACTAGGGTGCAAATCCTACTGGTTCGAGGCATCGATCTCAGAGGGTTACTGCACGCCGGAAGACTTGTTCTGACTCCCCATGCAGCTGTCCTTCTCTGCACACCGCATGACTCCACACACAGCTGTCCTTTAGCGTCCTCCTCCACCACCGTACAAACTAGGGTGCAAATCCTACTGGTTTGAGGCATGGATCTCAGAGGGTTACTGCACGCCGGAAGACTTGTTCTGACTCCCCATGCAGCTGTCCTTCTCTACACGCCGCATGACTCCACAGACAGCTGTCCTTTAGCGTCCTCCTCTGCCACCGTACAAACTAGGGTGCAAATCCTACTGGTTTGAGGCATGGATCTCAGAGGGTTACTGCATGCCGGAAGACTTGTTCTGACTCCCCATGCAGCTGTCTTTCTCTGCACGCCGCATGACTCCACACACAGCTGTCCTTTAGCATCCTCCTCCGCCACCATACAAACTAGGGTGCAAATCCTACTGGTTTCATTTTAAGCCAAAGTTTTTGGACAGGTAAATCCTGAGTTTTTCTGTCCTCTGTGCTTGGTACGCTATCTTAGTTTTTTTTAAAGGTTCTGCCTTGGGAATGGTTGTGATATCATTTATCTAACATATTTTTTCTGTCCTCTGTGCTTGGTACGCTATCTTAGTTTTTTTAAAGGTTCCGCCTGGGGAATGGTTGTGATATCATTTATCTAACATATTTTTTCCGTCTTCTGTGCTTGGTACGCTATCTTAGTTTTTTTAAAGGTTCCGCCTGGGGAATGGTTGTGATATCATTTATCTAACATATTTTTTCTGCCTTCTGTGCTTGGTACACTATCTTAGTTTTTTTTAAAGGTTCCACCTGGGGAATGGTTGTGATATCATTTATCTAACATATTTTTTCTGTCCTCTGGGCTTTAGTGGCTGCGACAACAAAAAAACAAACTTTTTCAACATTTATCTAACATATTTTTTCTGTCTTCTGTGCTTGGTACGCTATCTTAGTTTTTTTAAAGGTTCCGCCTGGGGAATGGTTGTGATATCATTTATCTAACATATTTTTTCTGTCCTCTGGGCTTCAGTGGCTGCGACAACAAAAAACAAACTTTTTCAACATTTATCTAACACATTTTTTCTGTCCTCTGTGCTTCAGTGGCTGCGACAAAAAAAACATAATTTTTCAGGAATGTACACATTCCTGATTTTTCAGGGTTCTGCAACAGCGGCAAAATCGTATCTTTTATGGTCACCACAGGTGATCAATAAAGTAGGACAAAACTGGGCCCACACTGCAGAATCAGTGTTTTTTGGTTCACTTCACTGTACATTGAATTACCTCTGCCTGACCATGCACGTGCGCACAAGCACGGTGACTGCTAAACACACCACTACAGAAATATTCCCACCGACAGGACGAACGTCCTGGAGGTGACAAGCAACTAGTAAAAACTATTCGCTCACTTGACTGTATCATTAAAGCTTTTTGCGTTTTTTTTCGTTGCAGTAAACGCTGCGTTTTGTCTTTGCGTGTGAACCGGCCGTAACCTTTACACAACTTGATTGGCATCTAGACGCCGGATGTTTTAAAGCAGTTTATTACACAAGTTTAGGAATGTAGTGTGATTTGTGCCCTTTACAGCACAAAACGCAACGCTGTGTCAACAACGTATTTTTCAGAGACATTTTTGCCCTTGATCCCCCTCCGGCATGTCACTGTCCAGGTCGTGGCACCCTTTAAACAACTTTAAAATCAGTTTTCTGGACAGAAATGGCTTTTCTAGGTTTTAAAGTTTGCCTCCACATTGAAGTCTATGGGGTTCGCAAAGTTCGCGAATGTTCGCACTTTTTGGCGGAAGTTCGCGAACGGGTTTGCAAACTTTTTTTGCGAGGTTCGCTACATCTCTATTAACCTCCACTGTCTCTTCTTCACCCACTACACTAGCCCCTGTCAGTAGTTGCTCCATGAGCCTCCTGTCCTATCCCATGTTTACAGCTGCCCTCAATGCTGTCAGTTCCCCCCTTACAGATTCCAAGAGGGAAACCCACCTGTATCTTTCACAAGTAAATGCTGCGACAAGATACACACCGGCAATCCTATTGGAACTCATATTGTCACTGAGAAACAATGTATGAAGCTTGTTAAATGAGGGACTTTTCAGTAAGAATCCGGGACTTTGAGTCCAGCTGTTAAAGGAGGGACTGTCCCATGAAAATCAGGAGGTATGTACTTGCAGTCTCCTGAGTGCAATTCTTCATATAATTAGTGATGAGCGAATTTTTTTTGCCAGGCATTGATTCGCAGAGAATTTACACATTTCGCCATTGGCGAATTGTTTGGTGCTTTTCCATACAAAGACAACATTTATAAGAATGGGCATTTTTTGAAAATATGAGGTTTTCTGGGGTTAACTTGCTTATTTTCAACTTTTACCACATACAGTGGAGGAAATAATTATTTGACCCCTCACTGATTTTGTAAGTTTGTCCAATGACAAAGAAATGAAAAGTCTCAGAGCAGTATCATTTCAATGGTAGGTTTATTTTAACAGTGGCAGATAGCACATCAAAAGGAAAATCGAAAAAATAACTTTAAATAAAAGATAGCAACTGATTTGCATTTCATTGAGTGAAATAAGTTTTTGAACCCTCTAACAAAAAAAGACTTAATACTTAGTGGAAAAACCCTTGTTTGCAAGCACAGAGGTCAAACGTTTCTTGTAATTGATGACCAAGTTTGCGCACATTTTAGGAGGAATGTTGGTCCCACTCCTCTTTGCAGATCATCTCTAAATCCCTAAGGTTTCGAGGCTGTCTCTGTGCAACTCTGAGCTTGAGCTCCCTCCATAGGTTTTCTATTGGATTAAGGTCCGGAGACTGACTAGGCCACTCCATGACCTTAATGTGCTTCTTCTTGAGCCACTCCTTTGTTGCCTTTGCTATATGTTTTGGGTCATTGTCGTGCTGGAACACCCATCCACGACCCATTTTCAGTTTCCTGGCAGAGGGAAGGAGGTTGTCGTTCAGGATTTCACGATACATGGCTCTGTCCATTTTCCCGTTAATGCGAATAAGTTGTCCTGTGCCCTTAGCAGAGAAACAACCCCAAAGCAAAATGTTTCCACCCCCATGCTTGACGGTGGGGACGGTGTTTTGGGGGTCATAGGCAGCATTTTTCTTCCTCCAAACACAGCGAGTTGAGTTAATGCCAAAGAGCTCTATTTTGGTCTCATCAGACCACAGCACCTTCTCCCAGTCACTCACAGAATCATTCAGGTGTTCATTGGCAAACTTCAGACGAGCCTGCACATGTGCCTTCTTGAGCAGGGGGACCTTGCGAGCCCTGCAGGATTTTAATCCATTGCGGTGTAATGTGTTTCCAATGGTTTTCTTGGTGACTGTGGTCTCTGCTAATTTGAGGTCATTAACTAACTCCTCCCGTGTAGTTCTAGGATGCTTTTTCACCTTTCTCAGAATCATTGACACCCCACGAGGTGAGATCTTGCGTGGAGCCCCAGAGCGAGGTCGATTGATGGTCATTTTGTGCTCCTTCCATTTTCGAACAATCGCACCAACAGTTGTCACCTTCTCTCCCAGCTTCTTGCTAATGGTTTTGTAGCCCATTCCAGCCTTGTGCAGGTCTACAATTTTGTCTCTGACATCCTTGGACAGCTCTTTGGTCTTTCCCATGTTGGAGAGTTTGCAGTCTGCTTGATTGATTGATTCTGTGGACAGGTGTCTTTTATACAGGTGACTAGTTAAGACAGGTGTCCTTAATGAGGTTGACTAATTGAGTAGAAGTGTCTAACCACTCTGTGGGAGCCAGAACTCTTAATGGTTGGTAGGGGTTCAAAAACTTATTTCACTCAATGAAATGCAAATCAGTTGCTATCTTTTATTTAACCCTTTGGCTGCCAAGACCGTAGCTCCTACGTGCTGACAAAAAAAGTTGCTAAGTGCCCAGCACGTAGGAGCTACGTTTCTCATTCAGCCAGCGCGTTCTCTGCACTCGCCGATCAATGCGAGTGCAGAGACGCGCTGCCAGCCCCACAACCCCCTAGGCAACGAGCTTACCGGCGCTGATGGTCCTCTCCCTCCTCCGATCGCCCCCAGACTGACTCAAAGTCGCAGCGACGTCATCAAGACGTGCCTGCTGCGTGGGGTATAAAAATCCCCTCTCTGGCGCCGCCCCCTTCACTCTTGGAGCCTCGTGGACCTGCCTGCAGCCCCCTGCGACCCTCCAGCACAGAGATCTGCCAGCCTGCCTTTGAGATCTGCCCCCAGGTACATTTTTTGCACTATTACACACACATTACACCATTTACACTAACTGTCATTTTTATTGCTGATTTTAATTTTTTTGCAGTTTCCATTTTTTTTTTTTTACACTTACATACACTTACACACACATATACACACCTATACACCCTATCACTTCTTTGCAAGTGTGCACACATACATATTTTTTACTTTTTAGCACATAATACGCTGTCAGGGGGCTCTGTGTGCAAAAGCTGAGCTGGCAGGCGAGAAATCCTTATGCGCTATTTTCATTTTGGGGTCAGTACACACCGCAGACTTTGGTATATCTATGCATATTGGGCATCAAACTGTTCAGTAGGCCTCTGGTGTTCCTATTTGGGGTGATTTCCCTTTGTATGCAAGAAATTGTGTGAGATAAATGCGGCAAACTGCAACATTTTTATGCGATTTTCTGAAATGTCATAAAAACCAATAACTTTAGTAAAGCTTTGCAGATTGGTACTTTGGTGTAGAAAGGACTCTTTACCCTTGTTGGATTTGTCAGAATGTGTACTTTCCAAAAATATATGGTTTTGTGGGGGTCTCTGTATAGTTAGGGGAAGTTTCAGCACATAATACGCTGTCAGGGGGCTCTGTGTGCAAAAGCTGAGCTGGCAGGCGAGAAATCCTTATGCGCTATTTTCATTTTGGGGTCAGTACACACCGCAGACTTTGGTATATCTATGCATATTGGGCATCAAACTGTTCAGTAGGCCTCTGGTGTTCCTATTTGGGGTGAGTTGCCTTTGTACGCAAGAAATTGTGTGAGATAAATGCGGCAAACTGCAACATTTTTATGCGATTTTCTGAAATGTCATAAAAACCAATAACTTTAGTAAAGCTTTGCAGATTGGTACTTTGGGGTAGAAAGGACTCTTTACCCTTGTTGGATTTGTCAGAATGTGTACTTTCCAAAAATATATGGTTTTGTGGGGGTCTCTGTATAGTTAGGGGAAGTTTCGGCACATAATACGCTGTCAGGGGGGCTCTGTGTGCAAAAGCTGAGTTGGCAGACGAGAAATCCATATGCGCTATTTTCATTTTGGGTTCAGTACACACCACAGACTTTGGTATATCTATGCATATTGGGCATCAAACTGTTCAGTAGGCCTCTGGTGTTCCTATTTGGGGTGACTTGCCTTTGTACGCAAGAAATTGTGTGAGATAAATGCGGCAAATTGCAACATTTTTATGCGATTTTCTGAAATGTCATAAAAACCACTAACTTTAGGAAAGCTTTGCAGATTGGTACTTTGGTGTAGAAAGGACTCTTTACCCTTGTTGGATTTGTCAGAATGTGTACTTTCCAAAAATATATGGTTTTCTTGGTTTCTCTGTATAGTTAGGGGGGGTTACTGCACATAATACGCTGTCAGGGGGCTCTGTGTGCAAAAGCTGAGTTGGCAGACGAGAAATCCATATGCGCTATTTTCATTTTGGGTTCAGTACACACCACAGACTTTGGTATATCTATGCATATTGGGCATCAAACTGTTCAGTAGGCCTTTGGTGTTCCTATTTGGGGTGACTTGCCTTTGTACGCAAGAAATTGTGTGAGATAAATGCGGCAAATTGCAACATTTTTATGCGATTTTCTGAAATGTCATAAAAACCACTAACTTTAGGAAAGCTTTGCAGATTGGTACTTTGGTGTAGAAAGGACTCTTTACCCTTGTTGGATTTGTCAGAATGTGTACTTTCCAAAAATATATGGTTTTCTTGGTTTCTCTGTATAGTTAGGGGGGGGTTACTGCACATAATACGCTGTCAGGGGGCTCTGTGTGCAAAAGCTGAGTTGGCAGACGAGAAATCCATATGCGCTATTTTCATTTTGGGTTCAGTACACACCACAGACTTTGGTATATCTATGCATATTGGGCATCAAACTGTTCAGTAGGCCTTTGGTGTTCCTATTTGGGGTGACTTGCCTTTGTACGCAAGAAATTGTGTGAAATAAATGCGGCAAATTGCAACATTTTTATGCGATTTTCTGAAATGTCATAAAAACCACTAACTTTAGGAAAGCTTTGCAGATACTTTGGTGTAGAAAGGACTCTTTACCCTTGTTGGATTTGTCAGAATGTGTACTTTCCAAAAATATATGGTTTTTAGGGGTCACCTTACATTTCTGCAGCTTCTACCCCTCATAAAACTGCAGTGTGTTTATGAATTGGGTAAAGATAAGCCATGAAATTAGTGTGCACAAGGTATATTTGGGGGTCTCTAAGTGCCATGTGCTTTGATAAACCTATGTACAGTGGGCATCAAACTGTTCAGTAGACCTCTGGGGCTCATATTTAGGGAGGTTTGTCTTGGTACCTAATGATCTGTAGAAAATAAGTTGCTGCATAGTGGAAGTTTTGAGGTGATTTTTGGAAATGCCATAAAAATCGTCAAACTTAGGAAAGCTTTATGGCTTGGTACTTTGGAGTAGAAAGACATGGGTACCCATTTTAGATTCGGGGGAATGTGTACTTTCCAAAAATATATGACTTTCTGGGGTGAATGTACTTTTTACTAGCATTATCCCACATATAATGATGTAAATGTGTTGATTTTGCAGAAGCTGAAATGATAGATCATATGGGGGTATGTTCACATTGGGGCCCCTACATGCCACATACTTAGGTAAACCTATACATATTGGGCATCAAACTGTTCAGTGGGCCCCTGGCGTTCATATTCAGGGTGTTTTATCTTGGTACCTAATGCTATGTGGGAGATAAGATGCTGGAAACTGGAAGCTTTGAGTGGATTTTTGGAAATGTTATCAAAATTGCCAACTTTAGGAAAGCTTTGCGGCTTGGTACTTTGGAGTAGAAAGACATGGGTACCCATTTTAGATTCGGGGGAATGTGTACTTTCCAAAAATATATGACTTTCTGGGGTGAATGTACATTTTACTAGCATTATCCCACATATAATGATGTAAATGTGTTGATTTTGCAGAAGCTGAAATGACAGAAATGATAGATCATATGGGGGTATGTTGACATTGGGGCCCCTACATGCCACATTCTTAGGTAAACCTATACATATTGGGCATCAAACTGTTCAGTGGGCCCCTGGCGTTCATATTCAGGGTGTTTTATCTTGGTACCTAATGCTATGTGGGAGATAAGATGCTGGAAACTGGAAGCTTTGAGTGGATTTTTGGAAATGTTATCAAAATTGCCAACTTTAGGAAAGCTTTGCGGCTTGGTACTTTGGAGTAGAAAGACATGGGTACCCATTTTAGATTCGGGGGAATGTGTACTTTCCAAAAATATATGACTTTCTGGGGTGAATGTACATTTTACTAGCATTATCCCACATATAATGATGTAAATGTGTTGATTTTGCAGAAGCTGAAATGACAGAAATGATAGATCATATGGTGGTATGTTCACATTGGGGCCTCTACATGCCACATTCTTAGGTAAACCTATACATATTGGGCATCAAACTGTTCAGTGGGCCCCTGGAGTTCATATTCAGGGTATTTTATCTTGGTACCTAATGCTATGTGGGAGATAAGATGCTGGAAACTGGAAGCTTTGAGTGGATTTTTGGAAATGTTATCAAAATTGCCAATTTTAGGAAAGCTTTGCGGCTTGGTACTTTGGAGTAGAAAGACATGGGTACCCATTTTAGATTCGGGGGAATGTGTACTTTCCAAAAATATATGACTTTCTGGGGTGAATGTACATTTTACTAGCATTATCCCACATATAATGATGTAAATGTGTTTATTTTGCAGAAGCTGAAATGACAGAAATGATAGATCATATGGGGGTATGTTCACATTGGGGCCCCTACATGCCACATTCTTAGGTAAACCTATACATATTGGGCATCAAACTGTTCAGTGGGCCCCTGGCGTTCATATTCAGGGTGTTTTATCTTGGTACCTAATGCTATGTGGGAGATAAGATTCTGGAATCTGGAAGCTTTGAGTGGATTTTTGGAAATGTTATCAAAATTGCCAACTTTAGGAAAGCTTTTCGGCTTGGTACTTTGGAGTAGAAAGACATGGGTACCCATTTTAGATTCGGGGGAATGTGTACTTTCCAAAAATATATGACTTTCTGGGGTGAATGTACATTTTACTAGCATTATCCCACATATAATGATGTAAATGTGTTGATTTTGCAGAAGCTGAAATGACAGAAATGATAGATCATATGGGGGTATGTTCACATTGGGGCCCCTACATGCCACATTCTTAGGTAAACCTATACATATTGGGCATCAAACTGTTCAGTGGGCCCCTGGCGTTCATATTCAGGGTATTTTATCTTGCTACCTAATGCTATGTGGGAGATAAGATGCTGGAAACTGGAAGCTTTAAGTGGATTTTTGGAAATGTTATCAAAATTGCCAACTTTAGGAAAGCTTTGCGGCTTGGTACTTTGGAGTAGAAAGACATGGGTACCCATTTTAGATTCGGGGGAATGTGTACTTTCCAAAAATATATGACTTTCTGGGGTGAATGTACATTTTACTAGCATTATCCCACATATAATGATGTAAATGTGTTGATTTTGCAGAAGCTGAAATGACAGAAATGATAGATCATATGGGGGTATGTTCACATTGGGGCCCCTACATGCCACATTCTTAGGTAAACCTATACATATTGGGCATCAAACTGTTCAGTGGGCCCCTGGCGTTCATATTCAGGGTGTTTTATCTTGGTACCTAATGCTATGTGGGAGATAAGATTCTGGAATCTGGAAGCTTTGAGTGGATTTTTGGAAATGTTATCAAAATTGCCAACTTTAGGAAAGCTTTTCGGCTTGGTACTTTGGAGTAGAAAGACATGGGTACCCATTTTAGATTCGGGGGAATGTGTACTTTCCAAAAATATATGACTTTCTGGGGTGAATGTACATTTTACTAGCATTATCCCACATATAATGATGTAAATGTGTTGATTTTGCAGAAGCTGAAATGACAGAAATGATAGATCATATGGGGGTATGTTCACATTGGGGCCCCTACATGCCACATACTTAGGTAAACCTATACATATTGGGCATCAAACTGTTCAGTGGACCCCTGGCATTCATATTTAGGGTGTTTTATTTGGTTACTTTATGACCTTTAGGAGTTAAGATACTATTGACTGGAAGCTTTGAAGCGATTTTTAAAATTTTTTACAAATTTTGATAAAAACGAATAACTTTAGGAAAGCATTGCGACTTGGTAGTTTTGAGCAGACAGACAGTTCTACCTATTCTGGATTCCCCAGAATCTGTTCTTTCTAAAAATGTAAAATTTTCTGGGATAAACTTTCTGTTAGCGGAATTTTTGCGCTTAAAATCTAAAGTATGCAGCTTTCTGGAGCAGTGCTTTGGAAATTTGGTAGGGTACTGCTGGAGGGTTTTGACCTATACAAGTGAGAAATCTCCATAGAACTATATATATTTGGTATTGGCACGTTCAGGAGACATGGGACATTCCAAATCAGGTGTATTTTCATGCATAAAATATTTTTTGTTTTTGGTATATGTGTTTATATTATGGAAAATATTATTTTTTTTCATTTTTTAGACATCTAGAAGCCTATATCTTGTTACAAAATTGGAATTACACAAAAATTCCACCATATTTTAAAAGCTTAGGTTGTCCTGAAAAAAACGATATATTGTTTTCCTGGGTAAACTAAAAGTCCCCCCGAGGAAAGGCCCCTAAAGTGAAACAGTGCAAAATGTTCAAAAACTGTCTGGCAGTAGAAGTTCCGCTTTGTCCAAAACGGCTGGCAGTGAAAGGGTTAAAGTTATTTTTTCGATTTTCCTTTTGATGTGCTATCTGCCACTGTTAAAATAAACCTACCATTGAAATGATACTGTTCTGAGACTTTTCATTTCTTTGTCATTGGACAAACTTACAAAATCAGTGAGGGGTCAAATAATTATTTCCTCCACTGTATATTTCTACTACCAAAAAATTATATATGCCACGAAATTTGTAAGCACTAACTTCCTCTTGGGGTCTTTAAATGCCAGATACTTTGTTAATCCCATGTACAATAGGCATCCAACTGTTCAATGGACCATTGACTTTTATATTTAGGATATTGTTTCTTTGTACCTAATGCTATGTAGGAGAAAAGGTGCTTAAAAGAGGAAAATTTGAGGCAATTTTCAGGTATTTTATCAAACCACCAATTTTGGGAAAGCATTGCGACTCCATACTTTGGAGTACAAAGACATGGGTACCCATTTTGAATTCACCCAAATGTGTACTTTCCAAAAATATATGGTTTTGGGGGTTCAACTTTTTTGTGTTTTTACCCCACGAAAAAATGCAGCAAATGTGTTGAATTTTCAGTAGCTGAGGTGACCTCTGCACTAACTTGCTTTGGGGTCTGTAAATGACAGATACTTTGGTGATCCTATGCAGAATTGGCATCAAACTGTTCAGTGGACCCTTGGCTTTCATGTTTCTTGGTATCTAATGCTATGTGGCAGATAAGGTGTTTGAAAGTGGAAGCTCTGTGACATTTTTTAGAATTTTCTTACTTTTTTATATAAACTAAGTTTAGAAAACATTGTTGTTAGGAACTTAGGAGTAGAAAGACATGGTTACCCATTTTGGATTTAAAAGAATGTGTATTTTTAAAAATATATGGTTTCCTGGGGTAAACCTAATGTTCCATGACTTTGGGCTTTGGAATCTAAAGTATGCCATATTCTGCTGTAATGTTTTGAAAATTTGGTCATTTACTGCTGGGAGTTTTTGATCTATAGTCAGAAATTTCCATAAAACTAAACATGGTATAGGTATTGGCATGTTCAGGAGACATGAGGCTTCCTGAACCAGTTGAATTTTTAGCATTTTTTATTTTCCAAATCAGTTGAATTTTTATCCATAAAATATTTTTCTGGTATAAATTCCTATATCATGAAAAATAGGGAAAAAAAATGTTGGTATTTAGAGCTCTAAATCTTAGAAGTGGAAAAAATCTCAGAAATGCATATTTTGAAAGCTTAGGTTCTTCTGAAAAAAAACCAATATATTATTTTCCTACCTAAACTAAACCCGCCCCCACCACAGAAAATGCCCCTAAAATGAGAGAGCACAAAATGTTTACAAAACATCTGCCACTGAGGAGAACTGAAATGTGAAATTCTGCTGCACAGGTCTGCTCAGTGCTGATTGGGCAGTACAGAGCAGTGTGGCACAGGAAACAGAAGTTGGATATTTTACCTTAGCATTCATGGAGTATGCAGTTTGTTTTTTCCATTTCTTTGCTTGGCAATAGGCTCCAGTGGGTTAATTCCCTATGACATGACCACAATTAAACAAAGCAGTCAATACATTTGGCTCTCCATCCCCAAGTATCCATCTTATTTCTTGTCATGCAAGCTCACCCTAAGTGCCAGCAAGGTCTTGGGTGCTCTACCCGCTGAGGCTCCAGGTTCAGGTATTATTGCCTGTCTGAGGCCTGTGAACCTGTGAACCATGACCAATTGGTGCCTACCTTAGCAGTCAGTTGCAAACCATTGGGAACATGCAAAGTCAGTGTTTGTATCCAATCAAGAAAGTATGAGGGCTTTCCTCACTGTGCACTCTGCTGGATAGCATTTGGCTGAGAGGATGTCGAATAGTTACCTGTAAGACACAAGTTATCTGAAATATATGGGTGATCTCTTTTATGCGCAGAGTGGTTTTGTTCAATACCAGAGGAGACCTCTGGTATTGAGACTGGGAGGAGGTTGGGTGAGTAACTGCCAGAGGTAAGTCTGGCAGGAGGACATCAGAGCACCTGCTGATGGATAGTTATGGCATTCATTCATATTTTTTCTACAGCATCCTACATTATGATTCACTGGTTTATAATTATTAGTGTTTCTCATTTTCCATGCTACTTATGTGCAGCTGTTCAGTGCCCATCTGAGCTGGGAACTTAGATCATCAGGCAAATTGTTCAACTAATCACCTGCCAGCTGGTTTGGCATTCATCCTCATCCTGGAAAATTTGCATAACCAAGATTTTGTGCAATAAGTACAGGACTAGATGGAGCAGATAAGCTGTGCTATCCCTTTAAGGGAAAAGCTCCTAATGCATGGGGAGGCTGTTGCAGACTAAATTGCCTTTCCACATGTAACAATTTTATTTGATTCTTCTGAGCCTGTCAGATTTTCTCAGGTGCTGCCGAGTGTATAATTGTAAAGTAAACCAT
Source organism: Xenopus tropicalis (assembly GCF_000004195.4). Classification (NCBI taxonomy): domain Eukaryota; kingdom Metazoa; phylum Chordata; class Amphibia; order Anura; family Pipidae; genus Xenopus; species Xenopus tropicalis. The sequence goes on along the minus strand of NC_030682.2, from coordinate 75,519,061 downwards.
TATCATTTTATAACCATTTAGCATGTTAATAGTAGTGCATTTCTGAAGTTCATTATATTTCCATATTACAATGTCAGCAGTTAACCAGTACTATTATCATATAGCTATTCAGCAATAGCTTGCAGTTCATAATGTTTACCACATTGCAGCTTCTGCAGCTATCAGCACTATCATGTAATAGCTATGCACTTCTGCTGTATGTTATTACTATAAAATTACTTATGCATTTAGCAGTATTATCATGATATAGCTTAATAATATTAAATTTTTACCAGTATAAAACTAGTACAGACTATGGGGGCCAATTCACTAAAGGTCGTTAACGCCTAAATAGAAATATTACACGGGAGCACTTACTGCTTATAGTACACGTGTGCTGCTCGCAGACCAGCTCCCAAATGGCCCCAAATTATTTGGTCATTTTATAAAAGGCACATGTACATCACACAGGACCTACGCTTTACGCGTTTCGTGGCATCCCGCCACTTCATCAGAAGCATAAATAGTCCTTAAAGGGGAGGAGATATATATACCCCACTAACAATAATGATTAGTACCAGATGGAATTAACCCTTACCTTCCACACACATATGAAATAAGAAAAATACACAATAAAGCATAAAATCAAAATGATACAAAACAATAGACAAAAAATTGTACAATTGAAGAACCACTGGCATATATACAGAGGGGAGGGAAAGGATGGGCTTTCCAAAGTATCATATCAATAGAAACAGGACAGTTCCCATTCCCTATTCATACCCCCTTGAGATTCTAGGGAGTGAAGATTATATATCCAAAAAGCCTCCTTCTTTAGCAACCTCTTTTCCAGATCTCCCTTCCTAACCCGAAAAATGGCTTATCAATTATCTAGAAGGTAAAAAGTGCCTTCCCATCATGTTTTTCTATCATATGCTTCGACACTGCAGATCTCAAATCACCTCTTTCTATAACAGATACATGTTCTAAAATTCTTGTGGAGACATTACGTATGGTTTTCCCTACATATTGGGAACCACAGGAGCATGTTATTAAGTAAATTACCTCCTTGGATAAACAGTTGAAATATTGTTTAATCTTAAACTCTTTCCACGATTGTGTGCTAGTAAAATTTTTAGAGACTTTAAGAAACTGACATGCCTTACATCTCTTTCTCCCACAACGATAGTTACCAACATATTTCAGCCAAGGTGTAGTCCTCTTTTAAGAGACATAGAGGCTCGGAGAGAGCCAAGATGCACCATCTCGACCTTTTCTATATATAAAAGATAGTTACTTATCCAACACCTTTGCTAGAATGGGGTCCTGCAAAAGAACCCCTCAATATTTACATATGCCCTTATGAATAAAATGGGAGTCTTTACTATAAACCATAGAAAAAAGAGTTTAAAAAAAAATGTTTTTAATTTTTTACTACGTGGTGCTCCACTATTTTTGATGTTTCTCATTAATGATTAATGCATAGTTTTATGCGTTAAAAAGTGTTCGATAATTAAGTACCAATTCATCAAAGTCATTTTGCATGCGTTACTACTTATATCGCATGCGCAAAAATCCTGATTATAGCAAAGCACTATTTCCATCGCATTGAGGTAATTATTGAATAGAAATAATACTGACGCATAATTCACAGACATATTTGAAGCGTTACAAGCATAAAATGTGGCAATAATTACTGTGAAACTTAACGCCTCCCAGGAGTAGGCGTTACTAAACAAAATTGCAGCTGGTGAATGTCTGTGGTGACAATATGGAGTTTGCAGTCTGATTTTTTCAAGTATGTGATTGTCCTAGTCCAGTTTTCAGGGAAATGGTAATTTTTAAGAACGGTAACTGCTACATGCATAATAGCGTGTGCTAATATTGCGTGCTACGAAATAACGCATAAATACATTGCATGGTTTAAAATATTGCTTAAAAATATGTCATCGCAACATAAATAACGACAATAACATCCCTTGTTAAGTCAGACAAGTGTCCTTTAAGTGCATTGATCGTTAACTCGCAAAATATAAGAAGTGATAATATTTTTTAACGCATACTATAAATAACACTCGTTTTTTCGGCCTTCAGTAAATTGGCCCCTATATATTTTATTAAGGTACTTTTGCAGTTCACACTACCTTTCTACAACTACTTAGGGGCACATTTACTAATCCACGAATGTCCGAAAAGCGTCCGAATGCATTTTTTTCGTAATGATCGCTATTTTTTCGTAAATTGACGCGACTTTTTCATAGCCATTACGACTTGCTTGTAAATTGTCACGACTTTTTCGTAGCCATTACGACTTGCTCGTAAATTGTTGCGACTTTTTCGTAGCCATTACTACTTGCTCATAAATTGTAGCGACTTTTTCGTAGCCGTCGTGCCGAGTACGAAAGTTTCGGATTCATTCAAGCTTCAGTATCGTGACTTTCCTTGGGCCAGGTTGGAGCTGCAGAGTGCCATTGAGTCCTATGGGAGGCTTCCAAAATCATGCAAAGTCGCAAAGGTTTGCCCGCCGTTTACGAGTGCTCAATACGAAAAAGTCACGACAATTTACGAGCAAGTCGTAATGGCTACGAAAAAGTCGCGACAATTTACGAGCAAGTCGTAATGGCTACGAAAAAGTCGCAACAATTTACGAAAAATCGCAAAATGTTCGTTTCCAATCCGATTTTTTCCCATTCGGGATTTGGATTCGTGGATTAGTAAATCAGCCCCTTAGTGTTTGTTTTGTGTTGTACTATTCAGTACATTCTACAGTTCATCATACCTCCATGTTGCAGTATATTTGCAGTTTTCTTTATGGGTTGCAATCACTCATTCAAATATTTGTATCTGGTGTGTATCTCTGAAAGTTACCTTAACTATGTTATGTGGCTAAGCATATAATCAGTACCTATGCTACATCTGCAGGTGTGCCTCTTTGTTGTTCATCATTTTCATATTGCAACTACTTAATGTCTCGCTTCCAAAGCATACTGATACTTGATATATTTTGCACAGTTTTTTTTTACCATGGCACAGCACTAGGTTCAAGGTGTGTATTTGACTGTCATTATCATGGTATAGTTATCCAGTATATTAATACTGTGTACATCTCTGCAGTTCTTTCAACCCTGTTAAATACTCATATATTTAATAATGAGGGAATTTCTGCAGTTTATAATTCCCATAATACAGCCTCTCAGTATACTACACATATCGTGCATTTCTGTGGCTAATAATTATCTTGTCAGCTATTCATTATTATTTTTGTATACAATCCTGCTGTTGTTTATCATTACCTCATAACTTTGCAGTGTACTGTATGCTGTAGCTTCCATGGTTTCACAAATGTATAAGCAGGAAACATTTGTACTATTTCAAGTCTGCATGGCACCTGAAGTTGTTTTGTGCATATATTTTGTGAATATTCTTTCTTTCAGTCCTCTACAGTCATTTATTACTCCCATGATGCAGCTTTTTTTTTTTTTAAAGTATTTATTTATTTTATTTCAAAACAGACAAGACATACAACATTAACTAACAGTCGTTTCTTATTCAGAACATTAAATTGTCAGTATACAGAGGATGTTTATACAGAATGTAGATCAAACATATTTACCTAGGAGCTGTACATTAGACAAGTTTCCAGTCATTGTGTGTTATTAGTCTTTCTTTATACAATATATTAAGAAAAAGGTATTTCTCCATCAATCTTATGGGGCGGGCCCTAGTCAGTAGTGTTTAGGAAATAGGATAGACATCTACCCATGTGCCCCAAACTCTATCAAATTTGTCAGGGATTCCTCTAGCTTCGTACGTTAGCTTGATCATTGGTAGCATTTTATTCACTAAGTTCAACCATTGGGAAATAGTGGGGGTGGTGGGTTTCAACCAGTTCAAAATTATATTCTTTTTGGCATAAAACAATAGTTTTCTACACAGTATACGGGTTTTATTAAGTGGTATAGACAGAATTCAATTGCTACAATATGTGGTATGGCTAGGTTATCGTTTAAACACTTCATAATTCCTTTCCAATATTTCTGAATCTGGGGGCAAGAACATATGATATGATGGAAATTGGCTTGAGCCTCTTGACACCTGGGGCACGCTGATGTTCTATCAGAGTAAATTCGGTTCAATCTAGCAGGAGTATAGTAGAATTGGTGCAGAATTTTGAAGTTTATTAGTTTGTCCCTGGTAGATATTAAAAAGTTATACGCAGAGTCTGTGGCTTCTTCCCACTGTTGATCTGTAATAGTTGGGGTAGACTGGCGCCATTTAACAAGTGCCCTATCAAAGGGAGATTTGATGGTATCTTGTAGTATATTGTACAGGTTTGATACCAGTTTTTTGGGGTTAGGGTTTCTAAGTATGAGATCAATGAGATAGTTCTGATATTTTATTTGGTATGAACCAAATTGAGCTTTAAATGCATGCCTAAGTTGCATGTACCGGAATTGCTCAATTCTCTGGTCTAGCAATTGTTCCGAGAGTTGTGGTAATGACATTAAAGTGCCCTCGTGAAGAATTTGCCCCAAGGTTTTAATGCCCATTTTGGGCCAGTATATAAAATCTTCCAAGTGCCGGAAGTGCATAAAATGGGAGTTGCCCCATAGCGGTGTGTGAGGAGCTAGTAGGCATGGGGTGGATTTGGTTAGCTTTCGGGCAGTTTGCCAGGATTGGTAAGTTGCTAATAGTACCGGTGGTAGAGGGTTAGAGTCACATAGTCTGCGCAGAGGGCAGTGAGTCATTGCTTCCAATGAGCCCAGGATGGAGGCTATTAATGTCATATTGGGGTCCTCTGCATCTGGCAGAAACCAGGGGTGTAAATGGGATAGTCGGGCCGCTATATGGTATAGATACATATCAGGTAGTTGGAGGCCTCCTTTCTCCAGGGGTGCGGTAAGTGATTTCCATGAAAAACTTGGTTGCTTGCCTGCCCATAGGAAGGAAGAGATGGTTCCACTTATTTTATTGAAAAACTTTTTGGGAATTGTAGTTGGTGCATTCCGGAAAAAATATAGAAATTTGGGGAGGAATATCATTTTAAATAAATTTATTCTCCCCCATAGCGTCAGAGGGAGATTTTGCCAGGTAGCAGTTGTAGAGGTGAAATTAGCATATAGTGGTTCTAGGTTTTGTTCCTGGAACAAGGAGCATAGTGGGGATACTGTGATACCTAGGTATTTGATTTCGTCTGCCCAGGTTAGTTGGTTACTCGTTGGCCTATCTACAATTGGGATTGTGTCAACTGGCATTATTTGGGACTTATCCCAATTTACCCGCAGCCCTGAGTATGAACCAAATTCTTGTACAAGTTTAAGAATTTCTTGAAGTGAATTGTGTGGATCAGCTAGGAATAATAGGATATCATCTGCGTATAGGGCTATACACTCTTCAATGTTGTGAAATCTAAGCCCGCTAATATTGGTAGAGTGTCGGATGGCTATCGCCAAAGGCTCTATTGCCATGGCAAACAAAAGTGGGGAGAGGGGGCACCCCTGCCGTGTTCCCCTATGTAGGCTGAAGGGTGGAGAGATGAGATTATTTACTCTAATTTGGGCTTGGGGCGCCTTATACAAGATTTTGATCCATGTTATAAAGTTGGGGCCGCATCCGAATGCTTTTAGTGTTTCCCAGAGATAAGGCCATTCGACGGTGTCGAAGGCCTTTGCGGAGTCAAGTGAGACTATAATTCTGGATCCACTGTTCTCGTGGGCAATTTGTAGGTTTGTGTATAGTCTCCTAAGGTTACATGTAGTAGATTTGTTGGGCATAAAACCAGATTGGTCCGGGTGGATTATTGCAGTAATAATTTTAATAAGTCTGTTTGCTAGGATTTTAGCCAGTATTTTCCCATCTGTATTCATTAGCGAGATACGACGGTATGAGCTACATTGTTCGGGGTTCTTTCCGGGTTTGAGAATAAGTATAATGAGAGCTGAGTACATTGAGGGGGGTAATTGCTGGGTGTTAAAGGCCTCCTCATACATAGTGAGAAGTTGAGGGGCTAAATCATCTATTACTGATCGGTACCATTCTGGTGGTAGACCGTCTGGTCCAGGGGTTTTGTTTGATGGAAGTGCTTGTATGGCGTCAATGATTTCTTGTTTAGTGATAGGGTTATTTAAGTAATTTGTTTGTTGTCTATCGAATTTTGGAATTGGTAGTTTGGCTAGGTAGTCGGCAATGGTTTGAGCTGACTGTGTGGTTTTGGATTTGTACAGTGTAGCATAGTATTCATAGAACACTTGCATTATATCTTGGGGTTTAGTGGCTGCATTCCCTGTTTCTGATATCGCTCTAGGAATAACTGTAACTGAGTTTGCGGTGGCTGCTAGGTACGCAAGGGTTTTACCATTCTTTTCCCCTTGATCAAATATTCGTTGGGCCGTATATAAAAGTTTTTTATTCGTTAGGGTGGTGTATGTAAGTTCTAACTGTTGTTGGGCCTTAGTAAGGTTAGTGTGGGTTTCAACGTTGGGGTTTATTGCGTGGGCCTGTTCCGCAATATTGAACTGGTTTTCCGCTTCCTTACATAATTGTTTGGTTATACTGCGGGCTGCTGTTATAGCATTAATTAGGTTTCCCCTTGTTTCCCAACATGTGGAGATGGAGACTGTACCATTATTGTTTTCCCAGAATTCTTTGTAGTCACTAGCATTCCTCTCCTTTACCATATCATTTGCCAACCAAAGGGGGCTAAGTCTCCATATTTTAGAGGAGAGGACTTGGCCTATTTTTATTTGTAGCATTAGGGGTGAGTGGTCAGAGAAAGCTCTGGGTAGGTATGTGATATCATCCACTAGGGCTAATGCTTCTGGGGAAGCAAATGCAAAATCTATTCGGGAAAGTGTTTTGTGGGTGGCAGAATGGCAGGAGTATGGAGTGGTATTGGGATGTTTCCATCTCCAAATTTCAGTGAGATTCACGTTGGTTGCCCAATTTGCTAAAGCGGTGGGGGTGTGATTTAGTGAATTTAGCTTGTCCAGGCTTGGATGAAGCAGGGCATTAAAGTCTCCCAGTGGAGCCGAGGGTAGGCTCGCTATTTTGGAGAAAATTATCGTTAGTACATCTAGGTTACCTGGGGGGGGTTATATAGGTTGACAATTGTAATCGGAATGGAATTGTCAGGAACTGCAAGGAATCGAACCCTGGACTTGGTGCTGGACTGTTGGTGCACTAACTTAATGAGCCATAGGAGGCTCTTACTATGTGGGGTCTGTTGCCTTCATGTGCTTTTGACATTGCTGTCCTTTTTCCTCCAGTTTCAGCCAATCCTCTTTATCCCATGTGTTGCTGTTTTACTGATTACCTGCCTTTATAAACCCTCTCCAGGCAACACCCACTGCTCGATCATCTTCGCTACAGAGCCTGGTCTTGCCACCTTGGATTCCGTATTTCCTGTCCTTGCCCTGCCTGATCCCTGTTTTGTTTCCTTGACTTCTGCCTGGACTGACCCCTGCCTGATCATCATATTGCTAGAACTCTGCCTGGACTGACCCTTGCCTGTCTCTTGGATTTGCCTATTGCCAGACTCCACCTCACCTAATCTCAGGCTTGTACTTATTCTTGTTTGGTTTGTTTTCATTAAATTACCTTTTTGCATTGCATCTTGGCTATCTGGCCCTTAAAGGGAGTTCGGAGGGGGGGTATTTGCATACAGGCTCCTACCTGTTGGTCTCTCGCAAGAGGCCAGGCGTGACAGAAATTGATTTTGCATTGCAGTATCACATACCTTCCCTGCACATCTAAACATACATGCAAAGTTTCATACATTACATTTTTCCTGATTAGAATCGCTACCCCTCTTGCGTGGGAGGAAAATGGCGAATGGAAGTGGTGGGCAACCCAAGGTTTTTTTAGTGCAAGGATTTTGGAGCCCACCAAGTGGGTTTCTTGCAACAAAAGTATTGTTGGGCTGTATTTTTTAAGGTAGGTTAATAGTTGGGCTCTTTTATATTTAGAGTTAAGTCCCCTGACATTCCAGGAGCATAGGGAGATACTTGTCATTGTATAACCATATTAATATTTGTTGACCGGTTGGTGTTCTGTCTAGCTCAACAGTTGCAAAGCTGACGATTTTGTTATAGCATAAGTACAATACACATATACAACCAATAACTTCCCCAACTGAATCCCCAACCCTTGCCCTCCCCTGCCCAATCTTAGAACTGAGTGGGCTTTGCTCCCTAACTTGGTATATATTGGTAGTGATCAGTAGCTGACTTAAGAGTATACCTAATCCGCTACTCGGATTTTTAATAAGGCATATTAGAAACTAAGCCACATCTGGCTTGCAACCAAATTATTATACTTGGGCTTTCTCGTTGTGGATTAGAGGTAGATGAAGGAGTCCAGTTAGGATAGAGGTAGAGAGTCTTAGTCTCTGTTCTGTTACCCAGTCAGTCTTGGCTTACATTCTTTCCATTTCTGGCAGTATTTCCTGAAGGGATCTCTGAGGAAGTCTTATCGGTCCATGAGCCCTTGGTTTGCCTTCAAGCCACTGTATGGCCGATTCAGGGTGATCGAAGAATAATGTGTTGTCTCCGTCGATTACTCGCAGCTTTGCTGGAAATAACATGGGGTATTTAATGTTATTGTTCCGGAGGCGCTGCTTGACTTCAGTAAAAGTACTGCGTTGTTTTTGAATTGTGGTAGAAAAATCCAGGAATAGTGATACTTTGGCGTTGTTGCATATTATGTCCCCTTATGACTCTAGCTGCTCTCAGGGCTGTGTCTCTGTCTTTGAAATTAAGGAGCTTGAGAAGCATGGGCCTTGGCAGGGTGCCTGGTGGTGGTTTACGGGCTGGTACTCTGTGGGCCCTTTCCACTGCAAAATACGGGGAGAAGATTTCTGGTCCCAGCGTATCCTTTAGCCAGGTCTCAATAAATGTCGCCACATTTTGGCCTTCCGTGCCCTCTGGGAGGCCTATTATGCGCAGATTGGACCTCCGTTGCCTATTTTCTAGGTCGTCCACGTGAGCTATCAGGTTAGCCTGTTCCTGCTGTAGTTGTTGTACTTGCCTTTGTATTGGGGGAAGGCTATCCTCCATAGTGCTTATGCGCCGTTCAGTTTCGGTTGTCCGCTCCCTTAGTGTTTGCAGATCCTGTCGTAAGAGTGATAAGTCCACTCGCAACTCCTTGATCTTTGTCGTAACAGTTGCTGTCGTGTCGGCAATTTTAGTCGATAGAGCGGCTTTGGAGTCAACTATTGCCGACATAAGAGTATGCAGTGTAGGTTCGGCGGATTCAGTTGGTAGTTGCGACGGATGTATTTGGAGTTCGGGTGCTGCACTTTCGATCTCGCAGCCGCCATCTTGGAGCGCCGTTTTGGAAAAAAACTTTTGTACACCGTCTGATTTGGCTTTAGGAGGGTTCTTTGGGGCCATTGTGGATGCCTAGGTTGCTTATTGCGTTGCATGGTTGCAGGATTTAGAGCTTAGTATCGCAGCTAAGTTCCTCAGGATAAAGATGTAGCGGGAGCAGTCTTCCTATGCGACTGTTCTCCTTCACATCCTGGCCACGCCCCCCCATGATGCAGCTTTTAGTGTATTAAACCTTTGTTGCATCTGTAGTTTAACATTCCATATTATGATTCGTGAGTATTTGTTGCAGTGTAGTATTTAACCCTTTTCACTGCCAGCCGTTTTGGTCTGAATAAAGAAATAGATGCAGAGGAGCTTGCTTTTACTCTCAAAAAGCAAGCTGGACAAAGCTAACATACTATGAAAAAGCTGACTTACAACATACATTATTAGCTAGAAAACTACAAGACCAAAAAACTCAATCTAGAATGAATGCTATTTAGCTCCCATCAGGCCGCTTGACTTACAATCCTGATCAAATAGGAGCTCAATTTCACGATTTTTATCAGAGATTATATAATCTCTCAAAACATACCCCAAGTCAAAATAATCAAGCAACCCTTATAAATAACTTTCCTAAAGATCTAGATTTACCTAAACTCACTGATAGTGACATATTCTGAATAAAGAAATAGATGCAGAGGAGCTTGCTTTTACTCTCAAAAAAATGCCTAATGGGCAAAACACCAGGGCCTGATGGTTTTCCATACAAATATTATAAGCTTTATCACCATATACTGTCACCCTACTTATTACAACTATTTAATTATTTCATGCAGGGCACGCCACTTCCAAATACTTCCCTAATGTCCTATCTCTCTCTATTGTTAAAGGACATGTAAAGCCTACATTTGTCTACAATGTATATCAGTTGGGCATGCCTCCCCCACCCAAATGGCATCATTTGTACTGCATATATCCCCTCCGCTTGCCAGCACCAGCACATTTTCCTTAAGCAAATAGCAGCTTTCACCCGGTGGCCATTTTTCCTCTGATACATAATCACATTTAAATCTGCAAACAGCATACACACACACACAGACCCTTATTCAGCATATATTTCATCAAGAATACAGGCTCACACAGGCAGAACTGTCTTTGATAAAAGTTCTGCTTTGTTTGAGCTGAGCTCAGGTTAGGAGAAAAAAATTGAAGCAGACAGCTAGAGCTGAGTTTCTATGGGAACCAGGAATGCCATCTCTTTACTGGCTGCTAGACTGGGGGCGTGTTTGGTAATCTGAGTTTAGAACAACTGAGCATGCCCACAAGCCAACAGCCAAAGAAAAGTCCTGAGGGGGGGCCGAGTGGGTTACAGGACGAGAAGCAAATCTTAGTGATTAAGGGGATGTTGCAGCCTTACTATTAACCTCTGGACAACCAGTGTGGCAGGTATTGAAAGATTTCAAAGAGGCTGTTCACTGATTAAATTTTTTTGTGTGGGGTTTACATGTCATTTAAAGGAAGGCAAGGACCCTAGCCAATGCACAAATTATAGGCCAATTGCTCTCTTATATTCCGACCTTACGCTTTTCTCCAAGATCTTAGCCAATCGTTTAGCCCCAATTTTACCAAAGCTTATACATAGAAACCAGGTTGGGTTTGTCCAGGACCGCCAAGCAGGGGACAATACTAGACGGGTAATCAATCTTATTGAAATACTCCAGATGCAGAAAACCCCGTCTCTAATTTTAAGTCTTGATGCTGAAAAGGCCTTTGACAGACTAAATTGGCCCTATCTAGTCACACTATTATAACACTTAAATCTTACAAGCCCCTACCTGTCTGCTCTACAAAACCTTTATAGCATTCCCACAACTTATCTAAAACTACCAGGCCAATCTGGAAAACCTATATCAATATGTAATGGAACTTGCCAAGGCTGCCCAGTATCGCCTCTCTTATATGCCTTAAGCATAGAACCACTTGCAACCACAATTAGATCTCACCCGACATCAAAGGGGCTCTAGAAAAGTCAGGTCACCACAAAGTGGCCCTGATTGCTGATGATGTTTTATTGACCTTAGCCAACCCATTTATTTTACTTCTGAAATTACACCAGACCCTGGCTCAACTTTTTTTTTTTTAAACAAAATGGAACCTTTACCATTAACCCTTTCACTGCCAGCCGTTTTGGACCAAAGTGGAACTTCTACTGCCAGACAGTTTTTGAACATTTTGCACTTTAGGGGCCTTTCCTCTGGGGGACTTTTAGTTTACCCAGGAAAACAATATATTGTTTTTTTCAGGACAACCTAAGCTTTCAAAATATGGCGTAATGGTGTAATTCCAATTCTGTAACAAGATATAGGCTTCTAAATGTCTAAAAAAAAAATTAAAAAATCACATTTTCCATAATATAAACACACATACCAGAAACAAAAATTATTTTATGCACAAAAATACAACTGATTTGAAAAATCCCATGTCTCCTGAACGTTGCAATACCAAATATATATAGTTTTATGAAGATTTCTCACTTGTATAGGTCAAAAACTCCCAGCAGTACACTACCAAATTTCCAAAGCTCTGCTTCAGCAAGCTGCATACTTTAGATTTTAAGGCCAATAAATCCACTAACAAAAGGTTTATCCCAGAAAATTACACATTTCTGGAAAGAACATATTCTGGGGAATCCAGAATAGGCACAACTGTCTGTCTACTCCAAACTATCAAGTTGCAATGCTTTCCTAAAGTTATTGGTTTTTATCAAAATTTTTTGAAATTTTTAAAAAAATCACTTCAAAGCTTTCAGTCTATAGTATCTGATCTCCTATAGGTCATAAAGTAACCAAATAAAACACCCTAAATATGAATGACAGGGGTCCACTGAACAGTTTGATGCCCAGTATGTATAGGTTTACCTAAGTATGTGGTATGTAGGGGCCCCAAAGTGAACATAACCCCATAAAATCTATCATTTCTGTCATTTTAGCTCCAGCAAAATCAACACATTGACATCATTATATGTGGGATAAAGCTAGTAAAAAGTATGCTCACCCCAGAAAGTCATATATTTTTGGAAAGTACACATTCCCCCGAATCTAAAATGGATACCCATGTCTTTCTACTCCAAAGTACCAAGCCACAAAGCTTTTCTAAATGTAGCAATTTTAATGACATTTCCAAAAATCCCCTGAAAGCTTCCACTTTGCAGCATCTTATCTCCCACATAGCATTAGGTACCAAGATAAAACACTCTAAATTTGAACGCCAGGGGTCCACTGTACAGTTTGATACCCAATATGTATAAGTTTACCCAAATATGTGGCATGTAGGGGCCCCAATGGGAACATACGCCCATTTGATCTGTCATTTCAGCTCCTGCAAAATCAACACATTTACATCCTTCATGTGGGATATTGGTACAAAAATAGTACACTCACCCCAGAAAGCCATATATTTTTGGAAAGTACACATTCCCCTGAATCTATAATGGGTTCTATAATGTCGCAGGGCCGACATGACAGCCCCCCTGGCTCGTTTCCCAGGGGGCTGTCATCGCTAAAAACATGCCGCTTCTGCAGAGAGTACCTTTATCTGCCAAACAACGTATGGCGCACGTTGTTGGCAGATAAAGCCTTTCACTGCAACAACGTACGCCGTTTTTGACAGTGAAAGGGTTAAATATCCCTCCTAAAACATCAGAGAGCCATAAGCCATAAAAGTTCAATTATAAATGGAAAACAGATTCAATCACTTATTTAGGAACCCATATACCTGCAGCTTTTGACCGGATATTTGACCTTAATTTTAAACCTCTTATACATAAAACCAAAACTAATCTTGCAGAATGGGCTAAGTATCCCATTTCTTGGTTTGGGAGAATAGCAGATAAAAATTGACTATACTGCCAAAATTCCTTTATTTGTTTGAAACACTGCCAGTGTAAATGCCAGCTAGCATACTAAAGAATATTCAGGCCCTATTTCAAAAATGTATCTGGAACTCTCGCAGACATAGAGGGGCTCGATAAAATGAGCGCTATTTATAGCATGCGTTAAAAATGTTATCACTTCTTATTTTTTGCGACTTAACGCTTGATTGACTAAAAGGACAGGCGTCATAATTAAGAAGTGATGTTCTTTGCGCTATTTAACACGTGATGAGCAATTTTCTGGCTTTATTTCCTTCCATGTGTGTTATTTCCTGTCGCGCGCAATAAATTTCGCGCGTATGTATGTATGTATGTATATCTTTATTTATAAAGCGCTACTTATGTACGCAGCGCTGTACAGTAGAATACATTAATACAAACGGTGTTAATAAGATAATAATAGATAAATACAATGTATAACAATAAATACAAGATAAATACAGCTGCAATAATTAAGGGTCAAGGACACAAGAGGAAGGAGGTCAGTATTTAGCGCACGATATTACCCACATAACAATTACTTTCTGAAAACTACTGTTCTGAAAATTACCATTTCCCTGAAAATTGGAGGATGCATCACTCTAGAGCCAACACATACTTGAAAAAATCTGACTACAAATTCCATGTTGTGTTGGCAAAAGCTCAGGAACCGCAATTTTCTTTAAGTACCGCCTGCCCCAAGTAGGTGTTAATATTCGTACAGATTAATGCGATACTTTGCACGTTAAATGCTTCATATGCTTTTGTGAATCATGCTTTTGTGAATCATACGTTAGTACTGTTTCTAATCGCTAATTAACACAATGCGTTAGAAATAACGTTTAGCGCTGATGATTTTTTTGCGCATACGATATGCGGATTAATGCATGCAAAATGACAGATGAATCGGTACTTAGTTATCGAATGTTTTTTAACGCAAAAAAGCATGCAGTAAGCGTTATTGACCTTTAGTGAATCGGTAATCATGACAGCAACTAGGCGGGGTGAACTGGGTGTCCCCAATCTATAAAAATACTATGAAGCTGCACACCTAAGACAACTCATAACTTGGTCGTCCTGGAGATCAACCACTATTTGGGGCCAAATCAAAAACGACATAAACAATGACTCTCACCTTAACTCAACAATTTGGAACCCCGGAATCATACAGTGCTACCATTCCAGACTTTAAGAGACAAAAGGGCTGATTCACTAAAGTGCGTTTTAACGTGCGCTATTTATAGATTCACTATAAGCACACTTGCGCTAATTTACGCGCGATACTGCATGCAATATTTTAGTCGCGAAAAAGTCTACACGCGTTAAATAACTCACGTGCAGCGCTGTATTTTTCACATGCATGCTAATTATCGCAAGTGCGATAGCTTTTGCGTGCGCGCTAATTGTCGCGACATTACGCACGCGCCAATTGCCACGCGACTTACACCATAAAACATTTTGCACATTTGCCCTGGAAGAGCACAGAAGTGCTAGAGAGGTGCTGTATAAATGTTTATTTGCAAAAAAAAAAAAAAAAAAACAATAAAAATATAAGTAACAAAAAAAAAAGATGTGCTAGAGATAATAAAATAAGGGGGGGGGCATTTAAGAATATTTAGCCAAATACTTAGGGGTCCATTTACTAAAGTGGCTTAAATTAAGTGGAAGATTTTAGACATTTTAGAATAAATGGCAAATATGTTATGGGCACTTTATTAAACGGGGACAAATATAATATTGCAATTATTCTGTCAACAAAACATTTGATTGGCAGTTATCACACTTGCCAGAAAATACACTACGTACTAATTAACGCAAGCTTTACTATTCAGCAAAATGGGCTAAAGACACAATTGTTGGCAGAATATTTGCAAAAATTTAAACCATATAGCATATTGATGCTGTTACTGATAAATGTAAGAGTGTAGGAGAAACTACATAAAAGTATAGAATACCATATCAAGGAAGGCAACATAATTAGACATTACCCAGTTCAAAAGTAGAAAAATGACAACTTTTATTTTAACAATAAAATTAAAAAAAAATATAAAAGATTTAAAAAAGAAATTGGGCCTTGCAGGCCTTGATTTCCCCCACATCCTGCTGCAGCTGGGCCATGTCCCCCCGGAGCTGGGCCAACTGGGCCTTATAGTGTTCAGGTCCTCCTGCACTGACCGAAGTGTGGGGTCAGTCCATCCAGGTGTTGTTTGGGTCCCCACATCTTCGGTCTGTCATGAGGGTGGAGGACCTGGTGCCCAGTGTTTGGCCTGGGGAGAGTGCAGAGCTGGTGGTGTAGCCGGGGGGGACTCTGCAGCCTGTGGGGCCTTGGGGGCCTGGAGAGCCTCTGCAGCCTGGGGTTGGGCCTGGGGATGAGGCGCTACATCCAGCTGAAGTTCTGTGAGATAGTATTGCAAGATGTTATTGTGTGTAATATATTATACATATATATATATATATATACATTCATACAAGGGGGCCACCATCATAAATAACGGGGCCCCTCACAACAACATTTTTTGGGCCCCCCTCCTCCCACGCCCCCGATGGCCCCTCCCCCTGTGAACCCTCACATCAATACAAAGGACACACAGACATTGTTAGCCAGGGCCCCCTAAAACATTTCGTGGTCCTTCCCCAAATGACTCATACTATGGGCTGCTCCCTGCTGCTTCCCCCCTGCATTAAACTTATTTATGCATATGTATTTGAAAATACATGAATACATATGTCAACACATATATAAAATTTTGATGTTTTGGTATCACAAGCCTGAAAAACTACACAAGATCTTTCCGGATCACCCCTCAACCTGCTGGAGAAATTGTGAAATGCAGGGACACCTGCAACATATTTTCTGGGACTGCCCTACTTTATAATCCAACCTATAAGCCGACTATTCTCCTGTGAGGTCCCTTCAGACCATTCCATAATGTTACTAGGGAAGCCATTCCCGAAACAGCGGACAAGCCCTGATTAATCAGGTACTCACAGCTATTTGACTGACTATAGCAGCCAAATGGAAAACATCTTGATCATTTGCCTCCAATATTTCTTTTAATTTACCCATACACTCACGATCTAGCATCCACTATTTACATGTACACTTAAATGCCAATTTAAGGCTAATGCCAGACGAGACATAGGGCGGATATTTTCGGCAAGTGGAAAAGCGCTTGCTAAAAATACTGCCCTTCGCCTCCTACATGTGCCTGCACCCGAATGAATGGTGCAGGCACATGTTTTTATGTGTATTTCGGCTACATGTGCCTGCACCCGAGCTTATCTCATTCATTCGGGTACAGGCACATGTAGGAGGCGTAGGGTGGTATTTTCAGCAATGGCTTTTATGCTTGCCGAAAATACCCACCTTACACCTTGTCTACCATCAGCCTAAACTAATTTGATAGTTACTATTATAGTTCCTTTATTTTTTAAGGTTATACTACTATTGCCTTCTATGATTAGATTTTTCTGATCACTTTCCACGTTAGGATTGGTAAGATTTTGATAGATATAATGCACATGATCTATCACTGGAAGCAATGTTTTATTTTCTCCACTAGATGACTGATCAGAAAAAAATCAGTCAAATGTTGACCCGGGTGTATATACCCCAGGTCCTTCACCATATAAATCTGCACCATATAAATCTGCAGCCAGCTCACAATGGAAAATTACAAAGGTGAAAAATAACTCACCATCGCCGGAATTTGGTCCGGGTGCTCAAAGCTCCAAACCTGTAGCTCAAGGGAGCAAACTCAAATCCTCTGAAGAAACAGCTTAAGAAGCACCATGGACAGCCGGAAAGTATTGTAAAACTCAGTCTTTATTCATATCCTTTAAAAACCCAGGACGCCTGATGTGCTTGCGCATGCTTAATCATAGGCATATCAACATAAAACACTCTGAATATGAATAGAGTTACCAAACTATGTGGTGGACAAGGGCATCCAAATAAAAATAGTGCATATGAATTTTCACAAATGACGCTCCGGCTCGTGTAGTTTTTGCACCTGGTATGTGTATTACGTGCCATGAGACCCCCTAACATTCGGAGACCCTAGAAAACCTTATATTTTCCAAAAATACACATTCTGACAAAACAAAAGTGGGTAAATACATCTTTCTGCTTCAAACTACCAAGCTTCAAAGCTATGCTAAATAGAATGGTTTTTATAACATTTCTCAAAATTGTCACAAAGCTTGCATTTTGCCCCATTATGTACCCCAGATTTCCAAATGTACCAACATAAAACACTCTAAATATGAACGCCAGGGGTCTACTGAACAGTTTGATGCCCAATATGCATAGATTTACCAAACTATGTGGTGTGCAGAGGAAGCCAAATTAAAAGACAGCAGACAAAAGATCCATGTGCAAAGACAAGTAACAAAGAACAATATAAAATGCAATAAAATTGGACACTGGAGAGACAAAGGGAAAGCAGCTGCAGTCGGATCTGGTGAATGGGCGGCGCAGGAAGGGAGGGCAGGAAAAGCCAGTTACATAGAATCTACATGGGGACCCTGGGTGATCGCACCCCAGGGGCCACAGGTTCCCCCATGTGCTCGTTGTCTAGGGGTTCCTTATGTTGTGCTCGTTTTCTGCACTCGGATTAAGCGGCGAGTGCAGAGAACAAGTGCAAGATAAAACGTAGCTCCTACGTGCTTAGTGTTTAACGACTTTTTAGTAGGAGCTACGTCCTTGCTGGAAAAGGGTTAAAAATTATTTGCAATTCATCTTTTATGTTACAATTCCTATATTGCCTGCATTCTGTCTATTTTACCAGTATAAAACTAATACAGGTATAGCACACCTTATCCAGAATGCTCGGGACCAAGGATATTCCAGATAAGGGGTCTTTCCGTAATTTGTATCCTCTTACTTTAAGTCTACTAAAAAAACAATAAAATATTAATTAAACCCAATAGGATTGTTTTGCATCCAATAAGGATTAATTATATCTTAGTTGGGATCAATTACAAGGTACTGTTTTATTACTACAGAAAAAATGAAATCAATTTCAAAATTCCTAATTTTTTGATTAAAATGAAGTCTATGGAAGACGGGCTTTCTGTAATTTGGAGCTTTCTGGATAACGGGTTTCCAGATAACAGATCCCATACCTGTACTGTTCAATGGGTATCATTAGTACCATGTGGTAGCAGTTCAGTATATTGTAATGTGGTGCAAAGTGGTAAGTACCAGGAGACAACTGCTCAGAGTGTTAATTATGTTGTAATAGCTGCAATACACGGTATCAAAGTTGTTCTATGGAGTAACTACTCTAGTTAGGGGGTGTTGAGGCCTGTATGTTGGTTTAGCTCTCACTGTTATTCCCTCCTGATGTGTACAGCTTTTGTGCATCCCATTGGTGCCCTATGGCATGCGAAGGAACAGGAAAGGGAAAATCATATCATACTGAGACAGGCTTACCAACCCTAGTGGAGTGTTTAATCTTGGTCATGTGACAGGGAATTAACCCATTGGTGCCCACTGCCATGCTACAGTCCAGGAAAATAAATAGTATATGATTTGATTTTCCCTTATCTGCTACAGACTCTGTGATGTTTCCACCTCAGTTTCCTTCCAAATTTCATAAAGAGTGTGTAATATCCTTTATATTTGAAACATGATGAAGGACATTTTATTCTCTGTTCTGAGGAAAAAGAGTGATGTTAGACTGCTTTCTTTCCCCCTCATTTGATGGCCCCAGAAAGGGTTCAGTTCCACATGGATACTCCTAAGATAAAACAAGGAGTTTTTAAATGTAAATATATCTATTCTGCATTTGGACTTTACTGAGAGTGGAACCATGAGATACTCTTAGTTTAAGAGGCCCGTTTGGGTTACTTTAGTGTGATGCTGGCTTCACTCATAGAACTTATTTTTTGGGAATCTGAATGGAATACACTGCAAAGGTCTAGAGTAACTTTGCAGGGAACAAATAAAAGAGATACTGGCAATATATCTGCGCCTCTAGAGAACTGAGTAAACTCTTATTTTCCTGAGTGAGTTTGCAGGACAGATAACATTTTTGTTAATGCTCATGATGGATGCTGGTTCTTCTTCTGTGACAAACTCTATGAATCTCCTTGATACAGGAAGATGATGTAATTTACACTTGCATAACTGTATTCGTGATATCCAGAATTTAATTGTTCCTTTTCAGGGACGTAACTACAGAGGAAGCAAATTGTGCAGTTGCAGAGGGGGCCCAGGAGTGTACAGGGTCCAGTACAAGGCAACTCTATTTATTGGCCAAACCTTCAACCATGTAACCAGCCTAAGAAGATCTCGCCAAAGCTGCATTGGCTAATGTTCCTTCCTCCTGCATGTTTGACCTCACTTTATGAAGCACTTTAATTAATATGGGTGTTTTCAAAAGAGTCCATGATACTTCCACACATTAAACAGGGCTACTATGCCTACCAACACAACAAAACCTCCTTCCTGCCATTGTCACCTTCTCTAAAAAGGAAGTCAGGGAAGGTGATGCATTGGTTAAACATAAAATCATATCCATTGTATTCAGGGCAGTAAAAAAAGAATATATATTTTTCATTACAAAATTTACCTGTGCAACTATCTGTATTGTATCCCTTTTGTGCTCTCTTCAACACTCTCTTGAAGACAGGAAGATCTTTTCAGGAGATCTCTTGAACAGAAGCTAGGTCAGTTCCCTCTTTCTTGTTGAAAAGATAGTGCAGGTCGCATTCAGCAAGTGCTAAATGCACTCTTCACATACGCGATGCCTTGCCTCCTCCGGCACATGCAGGGTCAGACACAGCTACCACATTTGCAATCCTGATGGAATGTCCCTGCCACCAAACAGTGTACCGGTACAGTACATAGGTAATGGATTTCAAAGTGAAAAAGATATATTGTATGAAAAAAGATATATTTGTAGGGCTTTGTTTGTTCCTGCAGAGAAAATACATTGATCTTTTTGTTTTTCTGGGGATTCCTAAGTGCCTATTTAATCACACTTTTTTTTTAGGGCTATCCTATTTTAAATGCCTCACAGGCTGATGAAAAAAACTCTGTTTCCTGTTTATCTCTTCGCCAGTACCTCTCTGGATGTGTCATTGCTTCTTATTTTCATGTAACATTAATAGAAATATATTTGTTAATACATAAGTGTTCTGGAGATATATATTATACATATACATACATTATATATTTATGTAGCGTTCACAGGGGGTCACGCTGAGTGTCCTTTTATAAATTATTTGATTATTGAAACTTAGCAGCAGCTGCTGCATTTGCCACCCTGGGCTTATACTCGAGTCAGTAAGTTTTTCCAGTTTTATTGGGTAAAATTAGGTAACTCAGCTTATATTCGAATCGGCTTATAATATATACGGTACCTGCACTCGGCTAAGCTGTTCACTTTTGGACTTGTATGTGATACACTTTAGAATAAAAGGATTCATAGATATTCCAACTAATTCTCATGCTAGCCAATAGGCCATATAGATAAACTTAGAGGACACTTGCCCCAGGGAGCTACTAAGCTTCTATTGGAGTTTATTTCTTTACAGTTGGCATGTCAGGATATTTTGCATCTCAAGTGATTGGTCCACTTCTGTTTAACTTGTTCATAAATGACTTAGGGGAGGGTATTATAAGTAATGTATCAGTGTTTGCAGATGACACTGATGCAGATGCAGACCAGTCAATTGTATCCAGGATGTGGCATCCTTGCAGCAGGGTCTTGACCAACTGGCAATCTGGGCAGCTAAGTGGCAGATGAGATTTAATGTGGATAAATGTAAGGTCATGCACCTGGGATGTAAAAATATGCAAGCCAATTATACCCTTAATGGGAGTGCACTAGGCAAATCAATAATGGAGAAGGACCTTGGAATCCTTGTAGATAATAAACTTGGCTGTAGCAAGCAATGCCAGGCAGCAGCTGCAAGGGCAAAGAAGGTTTTGAGCTGTATTAAAAGGGGTATAGATTCATGGGAGGAGGGGGTTATTCTTCCCCTTTACAGAGCGCTGGTAAGGCCCCATCTAGAATATGCTGTTCAGTTTTGGTTTCCAGTGCTCAAACGGGATATGATTGCGTTAGAGAGGGTGCAGAGAAGGGCAACTAAGCTGGTAAAGGGTATGGAAAGTCTCAGTTATGAAGAAAGACTGGCCAAGTTGGGTCTGTTTACACTGGAGAAGAGGCGCTTAAGAGGTGACATGATAACTATGTATAAATATATAAGGGGATCATATAATAACCTTTCTAATGTTTTATTTACCAGTAGGTCCTTCCAACAGACACAAGGGCACCCACTCCGTTTAGAAGAAGGGAGGTTCCATTTAAATATTCGGAAAGCATTTTTTACTGTGAGAGCTGTGAAGTTGTGGAATTCCCTCCCCGTGCTGGCTGATAAATTATATAACTTTAAGAAGGGGCTGGATAGATGTGAGGGAATACAGGGTTATGGGAGATAGCTCTTAGTACAAGTTGATCCAGGGACTGGTCTGATTGACATCGTGGAGTCAGGAAGGATTTTTTTCTCCTCTGTGGCAAATTAGAGAGGATTCAGATGGTTTTTTTTTTTGCCTTCCTCTGGATCAAATAGTAGTTAGGCAGGTTATATATAGGCATTACGGTTGAACATGTTGGACGTACATCTTTTTTCAACCTAACTTACTATGTTACTATGTAAGCAATTTTATGCTCCGTGAGAGGCAGTGGGCACTGACACACCAGGTATACCTCATGAACCTTAAACCAGTGGGTACTGACCACCCAGCACAGTGGATACTGATACACCAGGCACAATTTATCAAATGAAATGCAGGATTATAAGACTTATGTTAGAGGATGCATCCAGGGTAAATGACTTGCCAGTTTTATTTATGATGTCCCCGAAATGTCGGGTAAGAGAAATTCTGTGCTAATTTCATGAATTGCACCTACCCACACTGAAAAAAGTAGGAACATTTAAAGCTAATTCTATCTTAAATAACCTATAAAAACAAAACAGGTTAAATATAGTGAAAATAGCATGTATTACACCCACAAATCAAATAGCAGGATAAATACAATACTAATTTCATGAGTAATACAGAACATATATCTGGATAAATAAACTGCTTATTTCTTATAAAACTACCTCTGGAAAGATGGTAGGTTATTAACCATGCATTTTACATGTAGTTTGAAATAGTTGGCTCTAATACATTGTGTAGGTAAAGGTAATACACACTAATGTATAGAAGATGATACAGAGTCAGGGCCGGATTTCTTCTGAATAGGGCACCCCTAGGCCGCCCCAAGGGTGCCACTTAACTCATACGGGGCAGTGGGGAGAGGACACGCTAAAGTTTCTGCGCGTCCTCGCCCCATTGCTCAGTATGCAGGCGAAATATTCCGGTGCCGCTGGGCGCCCCTAAATTTCTGCTGCCCTAGGCCCAGGCCTTTGTGGTCTAGCCACAAATACAGAGAATTAACTATTAAACACATTACATCTACCCCAGAACTGTATGATCAAGAATCATTAATGACAGTGCAGAAATTTGTGGAGAAGGGGTATAATCAATCCAAGCTAATGAAGGCTAGGGATGAGGGTAAATTGATTCCAAGAAAGGATACCATAAAAATAAAACCTAAAATAAATAAAAAATCAAAAAGAATTCCTTTGATCATCTCTTATGACATAAATGCTTAGGCATGTAGAAACATTATCTTGAAACAATGGGAAATTTTGGAAACAGACCCTAAATTCGGGCATCTATTTAAATTACTATGGTCTTTTCATATGGAATGGGGTAGGAACATTGGAGAACTTATCAAGCGTAGACCAGGTTCCACCCAGGCCTCTACAGTTTCCACAGTTAGGGGTACATACCCTTGTTAGGGGTACCCACCCTTGCAGCAGTATTATAACAGGAAATTTTGTCTCATATCTGCAACATGGTACTAAGCATGGAATAAATGGCTTCTTTACATATGACAGCAAGGACGTCATTTACTGTGTTAAGTGTCCTTGCGGTCTGGCATATGTCGAACAGACTACCAGAACTATTAAGGTCAGGTTTAATGAACATAAGTCTAATATATATAACTACCATCCGCTATCTCCACAAAAACTTAAGAAAAAAGGGAGACCCTTTTAGCTAAACATTTTATTTCACATGGTCATCAGGTGTTGCAGATCCTTCAAAAGGTTAAGACCAAGCAAGGACAGAATGAAAAAAATATTGTTTCAGAGAGAATGCTTTTGGATTTGGCTCTTACAATCATGCCATCCAAAAGGGTTAAATGATGAATTTAATATGTCTTGCTTCTTATAATCCTGGGTTGGATATCAATATGTATATTTTTATTACAGATAAATAATACTCTTGAATGTACATTAGGGGTAGTTATTTTGCTTCCCTCTTCCTGCTGCATGTAGGATAAGATATTTTGGGGCCGATTCACTAAAGTGCGATAAAACGTGCGCTATTTATAGCGTGCGTTAAAATTTTTATCGCGTCTAAAATTTCACGACTTATCGCACGATTCACTATTAGCACACTTGCGCTAATTTACGCGCGATACTGCATGCCATATTTTTGTTGCGGTAAATAATGTGCGCGGTATCTTCCGTGTGCACGCTAATTATCGCAAGCGCTAATTGTTGCGACATTACGCATGCGGCAATCAGCAGCATAAAACTTGCGACATTTTGCCCTGGGAGAGCACAGAGTGCTACAGAGGTGCTGTATAAATGTTTATTTGCAAAAAAAAACCCCAAAAAACAATAAAAATATAAGTAACAAAAAAAAAAAAAGTGCTATAGATAATAAAATGGGGGGGGGGGGGGCATTTAAGAATATTTAGCCAAATAAAGTGGCTTAAATTAAGTGGGATATTTTAAACACAGAACAAATGGCAAATATGTTATGGGCACTTTATTAAACGGGGACAAATATAATATTGCAATTATTCTGGCAACAAAACATTTGATTGGCAGTTATCACACTTGCCAGAAAATACGATACATACTAATTAACGCAAGCTTTACTATTCAGCAAAATGGGCTAAAGACACAATTGTTGGCAGAATATTTGCAAAAATTTAAACCATATAGCATGTTGATGCTGTTACTGATAAATGTAAGAGTGTAGGAGAAACTACATGGAAGTATAGAATACCATATCAATGAAGGCGACATAATTAGACATTATCCAGTTCAAAAGTAGGGCCTTTTATAGAGTTCAGGTCCTCCTGCACTGACTGAAGTGTGGGGTCAGTCCATCCAGATGTTGTTTGTGTCCCCACATCTTCGGTCTGTCGTGAGGGTGGAGGACCTAGTGCAGCCGGTGGTGTAGCCGGGGGGGACTCTGCAGCATGGAGGTCCTCGGGGGACTGTGGGTCCTTGGGTGCCTGAGGGTCCTCGAGGGACTGTGGGTCTTCGGGTGGCTGAGGGTCCTCGGGGGCCTGTGCGGCATCGGGGGCCTGAAGAGCCAATGCAGCCTGGGGTTGGGCCTGGGGATGAGGCACCAGCTATTCTGTGAGATAGTATTGCAAGATGTTATTTTGTGTAATATATTATACATATATATATACATTCATACACCATCATAAATAACGGGGCCCCTCACAACAACATTTTTGGGGCCCCCCTCCTCCCACGCCCCCAATGGCCCCTCCCCCTGTGAACCCTCACATCAATACAAAGGACACACAGATATTGTTAGCCAGGGCCCCCTAAAACATTTTGTGGTCCTTCCCCAAATGACTCATACTATGGTCCGCTCCCTGCTGCTTCCCCCCTGCTTTAAACTTATTTATGCATATGTATTTGAAAATAGATGTGTGTGTGTGTGTGTGTGTGTGTATATATATATATATATATATATATATATATATATATATAGCATGAAATAATCCATGGCCGGCACACCCTTAAAATTAAAAAAATTTTTTTTATTGAAAACTCATTGTTTAAAAACCAATCATTCATCCTTGATAAAGGTCCTAATGAGGACCGAAACGTTGGTTTTTAAACAATGAGTTTTCAATAAAAAAAATGTTTTGAATTTTATGGGTGTGCCGGCCATGGATTATTTCATGCTAAATACTCAGATTTTGGCTGTGCACCCCACAGAATACTAAAGCCTTGGAGTGCAGACACCATCAGGACTGATATATATATATATATATATATATATATATATATATATAGCAAGAAAAAAGAGCTGCACTCACCAGGACTTGGCAAAAATATAATAAGTTTATTTAAGCAAAGAGATCCAACGTTTCGAGCACTAACTGTGCTCTTCCTCAGGGAAAAAACCATATATATATATATCAGTCCTGATGGTGTCTGCACTCCAAGGCTTTAGTATTCTGTGGGGTGCACAGCCAAAATCTGAGTATTTAGCATGAAATAATCCATGGCCGGCACACCCTTAAAATTCAAAACATTTTTTTTATTGAAAACTCATTATATATATATATATATATATCTCCAAAAAAGACCAGCAACACCGAGTTATATGCCTAATCCATATTATCTTATCATATTTTTGTTGATTCAATGTATTTTGAGTGCGTTTTTTTTCACACTGTATGCTAATGTATTCACACCTATGACGTCATTGTTTGGCGCCAAAATTTGTTTTTTTCAGTGCACCATTGTTTGTTTCACATTGTCTTTGAGAAAGGCTGTGGATGCAGCTGAAACGTTAGATGTTGATTTGAATAAACACCTCTACATTTTCTGTAAGACCTGTGAGTGCGGACTCTCTCTACAGCTACTCCATCTATTATTTTGGGACTGCACCCAGGCTCCCTTGGACCTACTTATACGTGAGTGCCTGTATATATATATATATATATATAATATATATATATATATAATATACACAATACTAAGTGCTGGGAAGCTGCACACCATAAGGAACAATAATACCTGGGTGCCTGTGGCAAAACAAAATCTACACAGACATGGGGTGACGGCACACACAGGATTTTCACAAGAAGTCACGAAGATGTGAAATAATATTCAGAGGTTTATTGTGACCAACGTTTCAGTTCCTCACTGGCTTTATGGTTGAACGTGATGGACGTATGTCTTTTTTCAACCCAACTTACTATGTTACTATGTTACTTTCGTCATCCCTGACATTTCTTACATTTGTACTTTTAGTTCAAATTACTTGCTAAATCTTTTACTGAACGTATACTGTAAAAGCATAATAAAGTACAATAATTACCTTCCGCAATTTCAGCCACCAGATCTGAATTCCTACGCTTCAGGTCCGACCATATGCGCTGGAGCAGGCGGAGGTCCACATCAAGGGCAAACCCGGCAAGCAAACCATCTCTGAGCTCGCGCAGGATCACCCTCTTCCTCTCGTGGACCCCTAAGGGCTCCAGCGGCAGGTTGTCATATTCTGAGAGCAGGAAAAAGGTGACAATATAGCGCCTCTCCACTGGTGGCAGATCAGAAACCCCAGGCATGATGCTCTCTGTAGTGTGACTGCAGGCTCAATGACACAAAATGGCCACAAGTCACACATGTCACGAGATTACTACAAAATGTCTGCAAGTCGCAAGATTACAAAGTCACAACAAAGAAATCGCCAAAATATACCTAGTAATGTATTTTGTGCGACTAAATATTTACCGCTACAGTTCTGCATATTATGGCGACTAAATATTTACCGCTATAGTACTGCATATTATGGCGACTAAATATTTACCGCTATAGTAGCAAAATTACATACATTCCAAGACTTTAGTAAAATTTCGTACAAAAACACATACTTGAATAAATAACACTGCTAAGTCCATATTTTATTGCCAAAAACTCATTTACTGTACTTTTCTATAATTTATCGCCTGCCTGAAGTAGGTGTTAATTTTCGCATAGACCAATGCGATATTTAGCGCGCCCAAGTGTTTGTGAATCATGCGATCGTATTCTTTTCAGCGTGAAAATGAACGCATGCGTTAAAACTAGCGCATGCGGTCGCGCAAAAATTAACGCATGCGATATGGCGACTTAACGCACGCGATAATACTATAGTGAATCGCACACTAATTATCGCATCTATTTTAACGCAAAAAAAGTGTGCGATAAATTTTATCGCACTTTAGTGAATCAGCCCTTTTGTATCTTTTTTTTCAAATTTGTGGCTAACTGATAATCTTTCCAACTGCAGCTTAGTTTGTAACAGTTTTATCAATTAGTTTTATTAAAGTGACACTGACACGAAAAAAACTACTTTTTAAAGTATCACTTTAATGTGGTAACATTGTTTTGTATTATAGCATTCTGCTGGTTTTGCTGCGTTTTTGATACACTACCTAATTTTTCTTGATGCACTACTTTATTATTTGTCAATGGACTTAAACTTTGTTTTTTTTATGGACTATTTTTTCGTAATTTTTTTTCACAATTTTATTGTATAATTTTAATGTACTTTATGTATTCTGGTATGAGATTGACCCATTTTAGATTTTTTGGGGTTAACAATATGTCCTTGTCAATTAATTATTCTAATTATCCAAATGAATTGTGTTTAAAGGAGAAGGAAAGGCAAAGTCACTTGGGGGTGCCAAAATGTTAGGCACCCCCCAAGTGACTTAAATCGCCTACCTTGTACCCCGGTAGTGCCCCTGTTGTACAAAAATTAATAATAGTAGTCCAAAAATATTACATTGTGTTGAAATAAAAGTAAACATATTTACTCTACTGAGCATAGAGGATTATGTATGTAAATGTGGAGAGATATATATATAAGTTAAGTATAACAAAAGATATCAAACTTAAGGTTTATCGCATGTGGTGTCTGGTATTTAAGTTAAAAATTCACTTAGCTTTGTTTTTTTAACAAATTATCCATCATGTCACCTTCTCTAAGGTAAGGGGTTATCTTTCTATTCCTATGAAATAAAAAAGTGACCTGTTAGAACAGTCAGAAAAATGCTTAGTTACAGCCATTAGCAATTTCTCATTAGTTATATTGTTACTGTGTTCCCAAATCCTTTCTTTTAGTGTATTTTTTGGTTTGCCCACATATTGTTTTCTGCATTTTTTTCACATTATTATATATATAACACAATGAGAGTTACAATTAATAAACTTATTTTTTTGTATATTTTTCCACTGCTAGATGAGAAAAAATCTTTTGATACATTTACATATTTACATGTAATACATCACTTAGAACCTTGTATATCCCTTTACAATGTATTGCATTTTTCTTTGGTAGTAACTAGACTTGGAGATAGCCTATCACTAAGGGGCACATTTACTAACCCACGAACGGGTCGAAATGAGTCCGATTGCGTTTTTTTCGTAATGATCGGTATTTTGCGATTTTTTCGTATTTTTTGCGATTTTTTTCGACGTCTTTACGAATTTTTCGTTACCAATACGATTTTTGCATAAAAACGCGAGTTTTTCGTAGCCATTACGAAAGTTGCGTAAAATCTGGCGATTTTTCGTAGCGTTAAAACTTGTGCAAAAAGTTGCACTTTTTTCGTAGCGTTAAAACTTACGTGAAACTTTGCACCTTTTAAGTTTTAACGCTACGAAAAATGCGCAACTTTTTGCGTAAGTTTTAACGCTACGAAAAAATCGGGCGATTTTACGCAACTTTCGTAATGACTACGAAAAACTTGCGTTTTTACGCAAAAATCGTATTGGTAACGAAAAATTCGTAAAGACTCCGAAAAAATCGCAAAAAATACGAAAAAGTCGCAAAATGTTCGTTTTCAAGTCGGAACTTTTCCAATTCGGGTCGGATTCGTGGGTTAGTAAAT
This sequence comes from Xenopus tropicalis, assembly GCF_000004195.4. Taxonomy (NCBI): domain Eukaryota; kingdom Metazoa; phylum Chordata; class Amphibia; order Anura; family Pipidae; genus Xenopus; species Xenopus tropicalis. The sequence continues at coordinate 75,490,094 of NC_030682.2, read as the reverse complement.
CAGCCCCCGAGGGTCTGATTTACTAAAATTCATTTTTTTCTGGCCTTAAAATACTGTATATTGTTTTAAAAAATATGAATTTAAAATTTTAAGCCTCTATAGGACTCAATGGTACGAGAAAGATCAAACCTGCCAAAAACATTTTTTGCCATCATCTTCCTCAGATTCATAAACAACAACAATCTCCTCATGGGTGCCCTATTGTGACAGGTATAGGGTCTCTGGGGGAGAAATTGTGTGAACTTATTGACTACCTTCTTCAACCTTGAGTACTTTTACTGAGCTACTTAAAAGATAGTGGCCATGTAATTCAAGTATTCAAAAACTTTGAGTGGCACAATTTGTATAAATGGGCTTGAAATTATGTTTGTTCACTCTATTCTTGTATTCCTCACAAATTGGGTTAAAAAGCTATAGAATATCACTTTATGATAGCACATATATAACATGATTAATTTCATTCTAAAAGCAATTTCTATTTTATGAACACACAATTATTTTTTATTTGACCAGAAATTGTATCTTCAAGTCTCTGGTACCGCCATGGATGCTAAATTCTTCTTTAGCAAATTTGTATTTAGGTTGGTGGGATGACAAAATAGTGATAATCCATTTCAGGAAAGTATGATTTACTATGGTCAGTTTAGTGATTATATTCTTCTGGTATGGTCAGACACTAGTGTTTGTTTTGAACAATTTATACAGTATATGACTGATAATTGTCTTAATTTGAAATTCACTAATGATTTTTTTAGAGTACTCCATTAATTTTTGGATATAACTTTAAAATGATATAATATGGAAGTTGTCTCCACAAAAATGTCTCCAGAAAAGAATGTACTATACCATACTACATGTGTAGTCCACTCATCCACAACATCTAATCAAAAGTTTACCATACAGTGAATTTCTAAGGTTGAGACAAATCTGTTCAGACTTTAATGATTATGTTTTAAAGTCCTGTTGTCTTAGAGATCGTTTATTGAAAGGGGGATACAGCCTTGAAAACTTGAAACTTGCTTTTGAAAAACAAAGAGAATCATTATTCTCAAATATAATGTCAGAGGTGAGCTTTTTGTTCTGTTGGAAGCCCCTTGTCCTCTAAGGATATATTGGCTTCACAAAAACAGAAAGATAGATCTGAGACCACATCCTTTATCCTGACTTTTGGTTTACAATTTAATAAAATTAAGCACCCTGGGAGCCAGCACCTCTAATACAGGTGGGTGGAGTAGTGCTAGGAAGGGAAGGCAGGCTATAGTTGTAGGGGATTCAATTATTAGAAAGGTGGATAGGGTAATTTGTCGCAAAGACCCTGCATGCCGAACTGTGTGTTGCTTGCCTGGTGCTAGGGTTCAGCATGTGGTGGAACGAGTGGACAAATTGTTGGGAGGGGCTGGGGAAGACCCGGCAGTCTTGGTACACATAGGTACTAATGACAAAAAAGGAGGAGGAGGGGGGGAAGTTGTCAAGAACGATTTTAAAAAGCTAGGCGAGAAGTTGAGGGCGAGAACTTCCAAGGTAATTTTCTCAGAGATATTACCTGTGCCACGAGCAACATTAAGAAGGCAGCGGGAGCTTAGGGAGATTAATGCGTGGTTGAGAGATTGGTGCAGGGAGGAGGGCTTTGGGTTTCTGGAGAACTGGGCTGATTTCTCGGCTACAGGCTCTTTGCCAGGGATGGGCTGCACCAGGGATGGGCTGCACCTCAATGATGATGGGGCAGCTGCTTTGGGGGAAAAGATGGCTAGAGGGTTGGAGGAGATTTTAAACTAGGAGTGAGGGGGAGGGTGCAGCGGGTAATTCTGTGTTAGACAGGATAGATGAGGTAGTGGGCATAGTAAGATAAAATGGGGGAGGAGACTTGCTTCGGGAAACTGATAATGGCAGGGAGTTGTGTACACGTCATTCTCACACCGGTACCAGTATTAAATGTATGTTTACCAATGCAAGGAGTCTGACTGGTAAAATGGGAGAGCTGGAGGTACTGGCGTTGGAGTGGAAATATGATGTGATTGGCGTTGCTGAAACTTGGTTGCATGTCTGGGCAGTTAATATTGGGGGTTATACATTGTATCGGAGGGACAGGGGCAATAGGAAAGGAGGAGGAGTGTGTCTGTTTGTTAAGCAGGGATTAAAAGCAAATATTAAGGAGGAAGTGATGGGGTAACAGAGGGAGCTGGATCCTTATGGGTTGAGCTTCTCACAGATAGTAAAGGATCTACCAAATTAATTGTAGGGGTATGTTATAGACCCCCAAATGTAAGCAAAGAGGAGGAGGTCCAGCTCCTGTTGCAAATAGAAAAGGCTGCTAGTTTGGGGCAAGTGATGATAATGGGGGATTTTAATTATCCTGATATAGACTGGAGCCATAGTACTGCCAGGACAGTAAATGGGAACAAGTTTATAAACTTGCTGCATGACAACTTTATGTCACAGGTTGTTGAGGAGCCGACCAGGAACTATGCTATATTGGATCTAGTGATCTCTAATGACCCAGAACGTATAGCAAATGTGCAAGTGGTTGAACCCCAGGGTAATAGTGACCATAATGTTATTTCATTTGATGTTTGGTGCAGGAAACAAATTTACACGGGGGCAACAAAGACAATGAATTTTAGAAAAGCTAATTTTAGCTCCTTAAGGGCTGTGCTTCAGGGCATAGATTGGGGCATTATGTTTTCAGATAAAAACACAGAGCAGAAATGGTTGTCATTTAAAATGATATTAAATCATTACTGTTCTCAGTTTATTCCATTAATAAGAAAAAGTAGAAGTGTTAAGAATCACCCTATGTGGCTTAACACTGAGGTAAAGAAGCTAATAGGAAAAAAAGGAAAGCTTTTAAGAAATATAAGTCAGAGGGGACAGAAGCTGCGTTTAATGAATATAAACGCTATAACAAGTGTTGTAAAACAGCAAAGATAGAAAATGAGGAGCGCATCGTGGCAGAGGCCAAGACTAACCCCAAAAAGTTTTTTAAGTATATTAATAGTAAAAAGATGCAGGTTGAGGGTGTGGCCCCATTGAGTTATAGTAACCATATGGTTACAGCGGATTCAGAAAAGGCAGATGTGCTTAAAGGAGAAGGAAAGGCTAATAAAGAGTTAATCTCAAGCTGCAGGCATACCTTCAGTTGTCTCAATAGTGCCCTTAAGTCTCCCCATACTTCACCTGTTCAGAAGATCTGAAGCCAAACAGGAAAAAAAAACGCTGAGCAGTGTAGAGAAGATTCCCATAATGCATCGCTCCTTCCAGACTAGGCGACTTGTTGCTTTAGGCAGAGCATGCACACAGCAGGAGCGTCCGGTTGCCATGGCGATGCAGCATTGGAGAACTCTGTGACATGCAGGTGGGGGGAGCGGGGGGGCAGGTGCGAGCGGCGGAGAGTTTTGTGGCAGGAGCGGGGGGGGTTTTGTGGCAGGAGCAGGGAGCGGCGGAGGCTTTGTGGCAGGAGCGGGGAGTGAAGGGGGGGCTGGCTTGTGCTTTTCAGCCTATACAGACATGCTGGACAAGATGGCGGTGCCATTCACTGAAACAAGTATGTAGGTTCTTGTATGTGTATCTCTGTAAATCTTTCTCTAGGCAAGCAAGAAATATAGCGTTTTTACACAACAATAGTAGTACTATTTAATAGTGTGCTTAATAAGTTTTGACTTTCCTTCTCCTTTAACCTATTCTTTTCTTCTGTGTATACAGTAGAGGAGCCAGTGGGCCAAGTCCCACCCAATATCTGCACTGTTGCCTCAGCTCCAACTACACAGTGGTTGACACAGGATATGGTGCTTAAAGGGTTACACAAGATAAATGAAAACAAGGCACCGGGGCCAGATGGAATACACCCTCCGGTACTGAGAGAGCTAGGGTCAGAATTACAGTGGCCCTTGTTTCTGATATTCTCAGGCACTCTTTCATCAGGTATGGTACCTAGGGATTGGAAGATGGCGAATGTCATTCCTATGTTTAAAAAGGGAGTAAGATCTCAGCCTGGCAAGTTTGACATCCGTGGTGGGCAAGTAATTTGAAGGCTTGTTAAGGGATCACATACAAAATTATGTACTGGAGAATGCCATTATGAGCAGTAATCAACATGGCTTTATGAAGGACAGGTCATGTCAGACCAATTTAATTGCTTTTTATGATGAGGTAAGTAAGAAGCTGGACAGTGGGGATGTAGTAGATTTAATCTATTTGGATTTTGCCAAAGCATTTGATACTGTTCCCCACAAATGACTGCTTTCTAAACTAAGGTCTATTGGTCTTAGTGAAGTTGTTTGCACATGGATAGAAAACTGGCTAAAGGATCGGGTACAGAGGGTGGTTGTTAATGGTAAATTCTCTACTTGGAGTAAGGTTCTCAGTGGGGTCCCTCAGGGTTCTGTACTGGGACCACTTTTGTTTAACTTGTTCATAAATGACTTGGGGAGGGTATTACAAGCAATGTTTCAGTGTTTGCAGATGACACAAAACTCTGCAGACCAGTCAATTCTATCCAGGATGTTGCATCCTTGCAGCAGGATCTTGACAAACTGGCAATCTGGGCGGCTAAGTGCCAGATGAGATTTAATGTGGATAAATGTAAGGTCATGCACCTGGGATGTAAAAATATGCAAGCCACTTATACCCTTAATGGGACTGCACAAGGCAAATCCATAATGGAGAAGGACCTTGGAATCCTTTTAGATAATAAACTTGGCTGTAGCAAGAAATGCCAGCCAGCAGCTGCAAGGGCAAACAAGGTTTTGAGCTGTATTAAAAGGAGTATAGATTCACGGGAGGAGGGGGTTATTCTTCCCCTTTACAGAGCGCTGGTAAGGCCCCATCTAGAATATGCTGTTCAGTTTTGGTCTCCAGTGCTCAAACGGGACATTATTGAGTTAGAGAGGGTCCAGAGAAGGGCAACTAAGCTGGTAAAGGGTATGGAAAGTCTCAGTTATGAAGAAAGACTGGCCAAGTTGGGTCTGGTTACACTGAATCAGTCGTGCTGGCTGATACATTATATAACTTTAAGAAGGGGCTGGATGGGTTCTTAGCAAGTGAAGGAATACAGGGTTATGGGAGATAGCTCTTAGTACGATCCAGGGACTGGTCCGATTGCCATCTTGGAGTCAGGAAGGATTTCTTCCCCTCTGCGGCAAATTAGGGAGGCTCCAGATGGGGTTTTTTGCCTTCCTCTGGATCAACTAGAAGTTAGGCAGGTTATATATAGTCATTGTGGTTGAACGTGATGGATGGATGTCTTTTTTCAACTAGGTTACTATGTTACTATGTTAAGCAAATTATAAAAAAGTATACAGGTATTCTTTGTACTGACCACATTTTAGATGAAATCTTGGGTAAGAATTGTACTTTTGTACAGATGCTCTAAAACTCTTAGAGATACTCTTTCACCTACTTATATAACAGTAGTTTATAGGCAGTTAATATGTCAACTGTGTGGCAGCCATTTTCAGTCACCATTTTTAGTATTACCCATAATGCTGCTGTTTATGCTCCACCCATTACTCATTATGACCCCTCCCACTGCACAGCCACCATTTTATGATTATGGCCCACCATTTTGTGTGTTACCCACAATACCATGTGTTGATAAGTTGTCGCCATTTTGTGAAATGCACCCTTCAATACATGGGACCTGTGTGAGCACCATCATGTGGTTATCAATGGTAACGCATTATAGACCCATAATAACACATTTATAAACCTCTGTTAGCGATACCTAGTGGTTATGATAAGTATTTTTGGAAATGGTATCATATCCGGGCATGTTTTATAGCTGATTCCAACATGTCCAGGCTTGTTAGCGTGCTTTAATAGACATGCAGTCTTGTTTATGAAAGGCTGCATCATGATTTATAGTAGCATACAGGAAAGTATGCAGAAAAAACACACAGACACACAGTATAACAGTAACACACACAAAGTACATCCTCAATTTTAGGTTTTAGATTAACAAAATTACTTACTGGTGGGTAGACAATAGTTTTCTAGTTGTTCTTATGAGATAAACAAAATTCCGAATTTGACATAGAGCTGAGTCACCTGAAGATAAGGCATGAGAGAGTAAACCTGATTTCTTTGTTACAGGATATGTGTTCCTGATCAAACTTCACAAGTGGTCAACAATCTGATTTCAAAGTAGGGTATTAACTAAATTCAAAACTTGTCAAAGTGATTTTGCAATTTAAAATAGTGCAGGCATTTCTCCAGAAGCCATTGTTGTGTACTGTGTATGGTGGTGATAAGATAAGCATCATAGTATATACAAGAGCATCCCCTCAGATTTAAAGTAGGGGATTAAAAAATTGCAAAGCTTGTCTGTGTATGGTGGGGATAAGATAAACAAACTACCTGAGCTCTAAAAAGAGAAAGGTTGAAAGTTTAAATTTTATCTAACAATATTAATTATGACTAATGAAGTATTAAAAAAAAGCATATTATACACCACAAAATATAGGTAGTTTTGGTGGTGTGGAAAATTTGCACCAAAAAAAAATAAAATACATCCTCACAGTAATCGACGTGCTTTCAAAATATGCATGGATAGGTATGTTAAAGGGGACATATACCATGATTTTTAATAGTGTCTTAATAGATGCTGTGTAATGTAAAATAGAAGGAATCGGTGTTTGTTTAGTACCTTTTGGGGCAAATTTTCATAAAGCAGGCCAAAAACTGCTCTTGTTCCGGCACTTCCCTGGAGTTCCGGTACTGGACTCCTCACCGTTTCTCTAAGGGGCCGCCGGCTCTAGCTAATGACTCAGTCTGTGAGGGGAGGGAGGCGTTTCCAGTGACGTCAGTTTGGGACTGTGAGCCGAGGTCTGTAGAGAAGGACTGAGCACTCTTACCCGCCCACCCCTATGCCGTGTCCTGCTTCCCTCTGAGAGCCGCTCGTAACTTCTGACAACTGCTCACTGCAGATTACAAGGAATGTTCGGGTCCCTGCTCCTACCCTAACTAATAAAAACTGCAGCTGTCTTTTGAAAGGCTTAACAAAAGAAGTTTTCATTCCTTCGGTTAGAGGAGCATGGAGCCGAGCATTACTTGTAGGGAGCACAGTGAACCTGTCAGAAGTTACTAACGAACGGCTCTCAGGGGAAAAGCAGGGAATGGCTCATGGGGGAAGAAGGCATAATTTATTACCACATTCCAAAAGCTACAGTCTTAATGGTTTGAGGTTTTCCATTAGATACCATTCAACATTTTTTGTTAATATAAAAAAGGGATTTGTCTTTCTGGCTATCAGTGAAGTAAAAGTAGTACTGGGGGTGGGACTTTGGCTGCTACTGTTTAGTACTAAATGTCACTCACATTTACCACCACTTCCTGAGGGAGAATGAAAGGACACGCCCAGCCCTCATTTCAGCCTAGACACGGAGGAGAGAGGTTCTCTCTGCAGCTCTAGTATAGTTATGATTTTAGCAGGTAAAACGTTTTTAGAATTTTTTTTTACAGATGCACTATACATTTTAGAGTAAGGGAAATTTTGTTTATGTGACAGCTTCTTGTCACTTTGTATTACGGGCCAATGTTTCTCAACAATAGATTTAACAGCAGCTGAACCAGTTGTGTATTTAGATGTAATAATAAACCTGTTATGTTTATCAGTACCCTCTTTACAACTGACACTGGATTTGTATTTACTGTGCTTGCGGGCTCTCTTTAAAGAACCCGTTAATGTTGGCTGCTGATAACCCCTCTGCCTGAAACAATCAAAAGTCTCCTGTAGTTGAACTTCACAAATCTCTTTGTCAGAATTGTTGCGTATTGTGCGTAAAAATTGTGAAAAGGGTACCGCTTTTTTAGAGCTAGGAGGGTGGAAACTAGTAGAGTATAACAGTGTGTTTCTATCTGTGGATTTTCTAAACAGCTTAAATCCCAGAGAATTACTTTTTTTGAAAATTTCCACATCCAAAAACTGGATACATTGCTCATTGTGAGAAATTGTAAATTTCACTGGGCTATCCAGACCGTTAAGATCATCCACCATATTAAGCAACCCTGTTTCATCACCTCTCCAAACAATTAGTACATCATCGATATAGCGAAGGTATAGAAACAGTGAGTCTTTATATTTGGGAATAATGTGTTTCTGTTCGTAATGGGCCATATAACAATTGGCATACGAAGGAGCCATCGAAGCCCCCATTGACGTGCCTTCCTTCTGTAAATAAAACTGTTTTTCAAAACGAAAATAATTGCACTTTAATGTTAGTTCCAATAATTGGCACAAAAAGTCAATGGGTGGGCCCCTATATACCTCAGAATTTTGTAATGCCCAACTCACCGCCTCAATACCTTCATAGTGGGGTATTATGGTATACAAGCTGCATACATCAATGCTAGCCAAAATTGTAGGCTCATCTGGGAGTACAAAATTCGATAAAATGTTTAATAAATCCTGTGTATCCCTAAGGTAAAAAGGGAGTGACTGCACAGTACTTTGTAGATGGTAATCCAAGTATAATCCAATAGGGTGAAGCAAACTGCCCCTAGAGGAGACAATGGGTCTACCTGGAGGGTTGCTTAAATCCTTATGGATTTTAGGGAGACAATACAGGATAGGACATATAGGATAATCTTGTGTAAGAAATTGTTTTTCAGTTTCTGTTATCCATTTCTTTTGCAAGGCTTCACTCAAAACCATCTCAATTTCATTTTTAAATCTAAGAACTGGATTGAAACTTAACTTTGTATACACAGATATATCATTCAACTGTCTCAATACCTCCCCCCGGTAGTCCTTGTAATCCATAATTACAATGCCTCCCCCTTTGTCAGCAGGTCTGATTATGATGGTATTGTCAGCGTTTAAAGTCTTTAAAGTCTTTAAGGCCTATCTCTCCTCTGTTGTTAGATTGGGATGTACTAGCTGGGAGTGCATTTACTTCATGGGAAACAGTCTGTAAAAACACTTTAATATTTGCATTATTTGAAGCCGGATCAAGAGTACTTTTAAGTTTCCATCTAGACTGGGGCTCCCTTTGTTCATTCTCCCCAAACTGTTCTAACAGCTTCAATTTTCTACCCATCTTAAAACAGTCAACTTCCCAGTTAAACTTATCGAATGGCACAGTTGGAACAAAAGAAGTACCTTTACTCAGAAGAGAGGTTTCCGCTTGAGATAAAGTGTAATGCGACAAGTTGTAGATCGGACTCATTTGGGAAACTCGGGCGGACGTCCGCGAATGCTTCTTACCCCTCTGGATGCGCTTTTGGTACCTCTGCCTGAACTCCTGGTGATCGCTGGGGAAACGCTGCCTGTAGGTCCCCGATCGGTTGGCAGTCCCTCCTCGTGAAAATGGAGCGACGTAGGGTCTACTGAAGCATCACTATGACTTATAGACGCACCTGCATCCACCGGCATCACATCCTCTTCTCCGGCCGAGTTACCAGAACTATCAACGGTGCTGAAGTTACGTCTGCGCTGCTTACGCCTCCTTTGCGTTCCACCTCGCCATCTTGTTATGGGACCATTATGGATTACCATCTACAAAGTACTGTGCAGTCACTCCCTTTTTACCTTAGGGATACACAGGATTTATTAAACATTTTATCGAATTTGGTACTCCCAGATGAGCCTACAATTTTGGCTAGCATTGATGTATGCAGCTTGTATACCATAATACCCCACTATGAAGGTATTGAGGCGGTGAGTTGGGCATTACAAAATTCTGAGGTATATAGGGGCCCACCCATTGACTTTTTGTACCAATTATTGGAACTAACATTAAAGTGCAATTATTTTCGTTTTGAAAAACAGTTTTATTTACAGAAGGAAGGCACGTCAATGGGGGCTTCGATGGCTCCTTCGTATGCCAATTGTTATATGGACCATTACGAACCAAATTCCCAAATATAAAGACTCACTGTTTCTATACCTTCGCTATATCGATGATGTACTAATTGTTTGGAGAGGTGATGAAACAGGGTTGCTTAATATGGTGGATGATCTTAACGGTCTGGATAGCCCAGTGAAATTTACAATTTCTCACAATGAGCAATGTATCCAGTTTTTGGATGTGGAAATTTTCAAAAAAAGTAATTCTCTGGGATTTAAGCTGTTTAGAAAATCCACAGATAGAAACACACTGTTATACTCTACTAGTTTCCACCCTCCTAGCTCTAAAAAAGCGGTACCCTTTTCACAATTTTTACGCACAATACGCAACAATTCTGACAAAGAGATTTGTGAAGTTCAACTACAGGAGACTTTTGATCGTTTCAGGCAGAGGGGTTATCAGCAGCCAACATTAACGGGTTCTTTAAAGAGAGCCCGCAAGCACAGTAAATACAAATCCAGTGTCAGTTGTAAAGAGGGTACTGATAAACATAACAGGTTTATTATTACATCTAAATACACAACTGGTTCAGCTGCTGTTAAATCTATTGTTGAGAAACATTGGCCCGTAATACAAAGTGACAAGAAGCTGTCTAAAGTTGCAGCTCAAAAGCCCATGTGGGGATACAAGCGGGGGCCTAATCTAAAAGATCTTTTAATGAAAACAGACCCCATTAAGTGTTATGACTCTAGTTTTAGTCTGTTAAATAAATTGAAAAAGGGATGCTATAAGTGTGCAGGGTGCACAACATGTAGATACATGGCACCAGGTAAATCCTTTAGACATCCCCACTCTGGCAAAGAAATTAACATAAGGCACCGTATTTCCTGTACATCAACCCACGTGATCTATATAATTACTTGTCCCTGTGGTTTAACGTATGTGGGCAAAACACAAAATACTTTACGTGAGCGAATGGGAAATCACAGGTCTACCATTAAGAAAGCCTTTGAAACCGGCAAATCCGATTTACCCCTACCTAAGCATTTTTTAATGATGGGGCACAGGTTACCAGCTTTTAAGTTCATGGGAATAGATTTGATCCCAGAGCCCAGCAGGGGGGGTGATTGGGATCGCATGCTGCTTCAGAAGGAGATGTTTTGGATTAGAACTCTGGATACTGTCTCCCCCCGGGGTCTTAATGAGTATTGTTCCTTTGCCACTTATTTAAATACCAGGTAATGTTTGGGTTTCACCCAGTACACTTCAAACTCCGTTTCTACCATTGCAAGTGCCATTTTATTCTAGGTATTTTTAAGTAATATTTCTGCAATGCTTTTATTATTATGTGGTAATAGTGTGTATTTGTATTTGGCATTTAAGTCCTTTTATTTGCATGCACCTCAATGGACTGCATTTTAACTGACATTGCACCATTCATTTGGAATTTAAGTTTTATACATTTTTATACACCATGATGTATTGCACTTTATCTTACGTTGCACCTTATGGAATATTATGCATTATGCACTTTATTTTACAGATTACCTGGAATTGTGATTGGTTTGATATCTGCTGGAACTGAGATCTTTTTTAAGGGTTAACACAGCCACTCCAGAGAGGGGTGTGGTTTGGTGGTGGTTAACTGGTGGGTGAGTCTTTATAAACACTGTTTGTTTGCACATTTTATATCTTGATAAAGGTCCCGGGTGAGGACCGAATATATATATATATATATATATATATATATATATATATATATATATATACACTGTAACCAGTGCATGGATATGGGTATCAGGTCCCCCATACTGGCACAGAAACAAGATTTTAGCAGGATGCACGGCTTGCCTTAATAAAAGTGTCCACAAAATGGAGCCTGCCTCCTGCGTGTGCCATCACCTCTATGCCTGTGTGTGTGTGTGTGTGTGTGCGTATTAAAGTATAAAGAAGTAGCTCCAGTCTTGGTTACACTGTATGTGCTTGAAGAAGGTTTAGCAATGAGATGCAGCCTACATCAAATAGTAGAACTTTTGAATGCTGCAAACTGTCATGTTGCTAGCAGCAGGATCCTAGGATTATGGAATATATAAGAAACAAGGAAGAAAACAAAAAACTAAGATATAAAAAAGATCACATGAGAGAATGAAGGATGTGATCAAAACATACTGCTGTTCTTGTAAAACTATAGGGACATAAAGGGTCAGATTTATCAAATAGTGAGTTTACAGCCTACATAAAAACTCACCCACATTCTATTCATTCCTATGGGATGTTTCGAAGCCTATTTATCAATGTGTGAAATGTGTGAAAGTTAGAATTCACCATTTGATAAATACACTTCTAAAAATGCCATTTTGGTAAATCTGCCCTCAGATATGGTTTTTTAAATGCGTGAACATTTCAACTAGTGCAGGTTAAGACTAGGATATTAAAATAAGTGTGATTTATTTCAAGACATTCCTTTAACATTACACTCTTTGTTGAGCTAGAGGAACACAGTTCATGTCCTTGACTTAAAGGATTTCATGATGATTTAACTGCACCTCACTGCTGAGTTATTGCATGTATTTGTTTCCAAGAAAAGAGTCAAGGTAAACATGTTCACATTTCCATTTAATAGTCAATATCACTGACAATAGATTCAGAACATTAATGCTATTTTTACATTCTATTGTGCTTGCATCACTTCATAGCAACAGATAAAGTATTTGTGAGAAGCTGTAGAACAATTACCAAGCACACAATTACTTATCACTATCTATCTATCTATCTATCTATCTATCTATCTATCTATCTATCTAACATTCATCTATATATCATTTCCCCTCACAATGTTTCCAAAGTTAGAATGTCGCAAATGTTATGCAAATGCATAGAAAACGAAAAAAATGTATACCTTAAAGGGGACCTATGAATTGATTCCAAATCCTCTTTCATTTTGTTCATTAAGCAAAATAAACTTTACTTCTACTAAACAAATTAGGCAGATCTTTTTTTGTACATTATTTTGAAATCCATGATCCCAGCATGCAGGAAGCGTGTCGCCAAGTTGTCATGAAAGCAAGGTTTGCATCATCCCTAGGCAGGGTGAATGTGAAGTTTGCAATGAAATGCAGTGCATTAATGAAGTGCTGAATAGGGAGTTAGAGCTCACCAGCAGCACCTCTCTGAATCTTTAATCCTTCATTCCTTCATGCTAATTTCATGAATTAATTTCATTCAGACAAAACTGAATATTTGTTATTAAATATGAAAATATCTGTTTTTTTAAACAAAAAAAAGAAAAAAAAAGACCAAAGTCGATCAAAGTTTATCAAATTCAACACACACTCACTATATATATATATATATATATATATATATATATATATATATATATATTCCAATATCTATACTAATTGTACATTTTAGTATCACAATAGCCTTTGATAATATGCCTGTTCAAGAATCATCACCCAAGCCACTCTTAGGGGCTGATTTACTAAGACACGATTTCGAATCCGAATTGGAAAAATTCTGATTGGAAACGAACATTTTGCGTTTTTTTCGTATTTTTTGCGATTTTTTTCGGCGTCTTTACGATTTTTGCGTAAAAACGCGAGTTTTTCGTAGCCATTACGAAAGTTGCGCAAAGTCGCGATTTTTTGTTGCGTTAACACTTGCGCGCAAAGTCGCGCCTTTTTCGTAGTGTTAAAACTTAAAAGGCGCGACGTTTCGCGCAAGTTTTAACGCTACAAAAAAATAGCGACTTTGCGCAACTTTCGTAATGGCTACGAAAAACTCACGTTTTTACGCAAAAATCGTAAAGACGATTTACCACATAATTATGTTGGGTTGAAAAACCCAACATACTGTTCTTCGACTTCAGCTTATTCTTCTGCTTTTGCTTCTTCTTAGCGCCCCCAATTTTCTAAACACTATTCCTCCTACAGCTTTATGGGTACAACACCCAAACTCTCCACACTTCTTCACCCTATAGTGGAGCAGGTTGCTGGTGCTTTTCTAAGCAATCCCTAAGTCTTTTTGTGGTGCCGCTCTGAACACCCCAAATTGCCCATTGACTTTAACAGGGAAGATTTTCAAACTGCTGCCACACTTACAGCTTTGAAGCTACACCCCCCAAACTTGAATAACATAATCATGGGGTTACCCCTAATGAAACAGCTACATTTGTTAGATGACCCAAAGTGGGAGTGGCCAACAACAGCCAATCCAATTTCACCCATCAACTTTAATGGGGAAATTAAAACTGCTGCCAATCTTACAGCTTTGAAGCTACACTCTCCAAACTTGACTCACATAGTCATGGGGTCAGCCTGAATGAAAATATGGTGATTGTTGGATGCCCAAAAGTGGGCGGAGCTGTGAGCAGCCAATGAGATTTTACCTATTGACTGGGTGAAAATTCAACCTGCTGCCATTCTCACAGTAATAACATTGGGGTCCCCAAACTTTGCAGAGTTAGGCATCAGGTAAATATGGTTCAAGGTTAAAAAAGTGGGCAGAGCCACCAACAGCGAATCAGATTTTACCTATAGACTTTCAATAGGGAAATTCAACCTGCTGCCATTCTCACAGTATTAAGACCAGGGTCCCCAAACTTTTCACAGTTGGTCACTAGGGGTTGCAGCTTTAGTTTTAAAAAGTGGGTGGAGCCACCAACAGCCAATCAGATTTTACCTATTGACTTTCAATAAGGGAAATTCAACCTGCTTCCATTCTCACAGTATTAACACCAGAGTCCCCAAACCAAAGTCCCTGGGTGACTACATACTCAAGGTTAGAAAAAGTGGGCGGGCCACCAAAAGCCAATCACACTTCTTTCATTGTTTTCAGTGGGAAAATTTTAACTGCTGCCATTCTCACATGTTTAAGGGTCAGGGTCCCCAACCTTTGCACAGTTTGTCAGTTGGTGACCGAAGTCCAAGGAAAAAGTGGGCCGAGCCAACAACAGATCAGATTTCATTCAGTGACTTCTCGTTTTTCAAACCAACATGCAGTTTGTTCTCAAACTTCCCTTTCTAGTTGTTAAATTTAAAAATTTCTATATGTGTTCACACACTACAATTATAAACTTGAAAAATTGCTACAATGTGTCAAATTTGCTATAAAGTGATGAAGTGCTATTTCATAAGAGCCAATGCTATTTTTAAATGCACTGCGACCACAATGTTTGATAAATATTGAAATTGAAAAATCATCTCCTGAGAGTGCCTCAGTTCATTCACTCTTAAATCAAACACAGAATTGCAATAGAGTTAAAGTGACTAGTGCTTATAGAGATTTGATCACAGCATAATTAGAAAAATAGTCAAAATCCACTTAAATAATACACACCCTGTAATTCCTACCTTGATATAGAAAAGTCAGAATATTTGAGAAGTAAAGATGGTGGAGATATTCCCTATAAGAGCTTACTATATCAACATTTGGCTACCTAAGCCCTGGGAATACCAAAAGCAAAGATGAGATAGGAACTCTGGAGCTGCGGTCTCAATTGTTTACCTTCCCTATGCTAGGTTGGGAGAACTAATTTTCCTAAGAGAACCACAAACCCTCAGGCCCTTAGAGAGAAAACAGTTATGAGAAAAAAGACAAGGGGAACAATTTCACATTAAAATAACTACATATAAATAAAATGCAATGCAATGCTCCCAAGTGGGACTTATTGAAGGCAATAATACCCGCACCAAGCTCTGCCTTGACGCGTGTTTCACCAATGGCTTTCTCTACACCTTTCACATGGCATCCTTTTACGGTTGATTCTACCCTGCCCTATCACCTCCATCTTTTCCCGTCACTTCACCATGTCCGCACACTGCCTCCTACCCAACCTCAAAGTTGCCTAGATCCACGTCATCAGCCAGGGACTCTGGCCAATGCACGCTCTCTCTCTCAGGCGCCGCATCATGTGCATTCGCGCCCATACCACACCCGTATGGCCCCAACCAACTTTTTTATTGCAACCTGCCTCTCAACCATTATATATGCAGATTCCACGTTTGGTTAGGTGCCAAATACATTTAAAAAAGAGAAGGGGGGGGGGACATAATGACATGAATTTATTATATAAAATCTGTAAAAAGATTGTTTTCATTTATGCCATATGGATGTACTGTATTTAAATGAAATATTCAGAAAGCTTCTCTCCTGAGAAGTTCCTGTTCCAGCTCACCTCTCCTAATACCTTAATTAACATTCTCCAAAGCCCAGTTTTACTGCAGTGCTTTTCCATTTCCTGCTACAGCATTTGTGTGGTCATTCCTACATATTTTTTCTGACATGGGCATTCTATACAATAAATCACTCCTTGAGTCTTGCATTTTATATAACTTTGATATATCACTTTTTCCCAACGCATTTTATTATACATGTTGCATTCACCACACTGATATGATCCATTAATTTTATCTCTTCTATTTCGAGTACTAATAAATCTGATATTTCCTTGATCTTCTGATTAATCTTTTTCACCAACAGGGATTCTCTTTCTGTATGCAATGCTTTATGATAGGCACTTTTTAATAACTTGCTGGAATATCCTCTATCACTTAGCCTGGCGATTAAAAATTCCTTGGCCTGTACCTTAAAATTATCCAAGGATGAACAATTTCTCCTGAGTCTTAAAAATCCACCTTTTGGCAGAGCCTTTTTACACTTTTGGAATGAAAACTGGAACAGTTCTATAAAGAATAAGTAGCTGTTTGCTTGCTATAATTCATACTTGTTTAATTTACCATCCTCATTTTTTATTATTTTTAAGTCCAAAAATGAAATTTCCCTTTCGGCTACATATGAAATCAATTTTATATTTAAACTATTAGTGGCGACTTCCGGTGGGAGGACCCAGCTGATGGCCGCATTTTAGAAGGGCTCCCGCACCAGGACCAAAACCATTCACACAAACAGCTTAAACGAGCTGCAAACAAGCCAAGCCAGACATACCTGGTGCCAGGATATCGAGGGGATAAGGCACACACCACCACCTGGCTCATCCCTCCCCTGCGACCCCAGAAAGCAGCGCACCCACCTTGCGGACCCGGACAAAAACAGGCTTAAAAGCCCCCACTTCCCAAGTTGGCAAAAGAAACGGCTAACCACTGATTTAAAGTGTGCTGATATATTACCCAACACTGTAAATAGACTTACAAAACCCCACTTCTTTAAAAGGGGAATACCAACCCACCTGTTTAAACGCATACTGCATGCAAAATACTCATCTAGAACTGAGGGGACAGACCTACTCAGCCAGACATACCGAACAAATAATCACAACCAAAAAAAAAAAAACAAGGAAGCTATAAAACAACAAACCTGAACAACACCACTACAATAGAAACTCTGCTTTCTAAATGAGAACAGCTATCCCAACTGTTTGAATGTAAAAATAGACAAAATCTAATTGCCTAACCAGAGGGGACATACACACCCGACCAAACAAACCATGACAAACAACAATTAAATACAAGGAAGATAGGGGTTGTGGGAGCACTCCAAAGCTAAATAGAGTATACAAATACAATGGAAGTGCGACTGATCTGGCCAAATTAACTACAAGCATACAATCCTCTTTTTGTATGCTTGTAGTTAATTTGGCCATTCCCTGGTCCCCTGTTTCATAAGTAAATTATCTATGCTAGTGCATGTGTTTACAAAAACAGGGATTTTAAGTTACAAAATTATGATCATAAGATTGGTAAGCCACCATACCACGTCAACCCTGTATGGTGGTCCTATCTATTTAGCCCTGGTCATATTTTTCAAAGGCTGGCACTCCCGTGCACTGTTGCTATTCTTGACCTGGGGGCTGGTTTGAGTCAAAGGGCTTAAATACAAGGAAGCCACAGAAAACAGACCTAAAAATACTACTCAACTTCTTACTATCAAAAACAATCAAACCAGCCTGGAATGGAAAAATACCTAGGTAGGGATGAGCAAAAAAATTTGCCACTGTTAGATTCGCGGCGAACTTTTGCATTTCGCAAAACGGCGGCAAAAATTCACCGTGCGCAGAAATTTGACGGCCAATTTTTGACGTGTGCGCCATTTTTTTTTGCAGCGCGGCAAAAAAAAAAAACACGCGACAAACGGAAATGTTATTTTAGCCTTGCCCATTTCTTCCACATCAGCCAATTAGATTGGAGCCCTCCCACTGTCCATATAAGGAGGTGCAGAGGCGGCCATTACTCAGTTCGTTTTTGGTAGTGGATAGAGTAGGAGCTGAGGTGTGTGAGGTGTTGTCTATTTAGCTAGAGGTAGGAGTTGTTTGAGCTATCTGTCTGGAAGTTGTGGATTTCAGTTTACTGCTTTCCCTCTTCTGCTTGCCTGCTCCCCTGTGAGACCCAAGAGCCCTTGTTAGGGCTACGTTTGTCTGTCTTTGTTTGTGTGTGTGTATCCCTTGCGGGTGCACACTTCTGGGGTTTAGTCTTTTATTTATTTATCCCTACCTTCCCCCAAATATCCAAACCCCCCCTATTTTTTTTTCTTTTTTAGTTGGTCTTGCCTCCCATCCCACCCTTCCTCCCTCTCCCACTGATCTGTGCCCTGCCGACGCACTGGAATTCTACCCTGCACATGATGGAGCGCCTTGTAGAGCAGCGCTGGGCGGTCAGCAATTACCTGCTGGAGCACAGTGCCAGGGGTACTCAGGGGGCAAATTTGGGCTATTTCAGTACAGAGCAGTGGCAGCAGATGAGGCAGCTCTGCCGAGTACTTGCCCCCTTTGAGCAAGCCACATGCTTTGTTAGCAGGGACAATGCGTGTGTGAGTGACATTATACCCCTTGTTTTCCTCCTCAAGCGCACGCTGGATGGCCTGCTAGAGGAGGGTGACGTGCCTGAGGATTAGGAGGAGGAGTGCAGGCCCCGTAGGCAGGTGGAAGGGGCTGCGAGGCATGATGAGGAGGGCATGCCTAATGAGGAGGATGAAGGAGAGGAGGACTGGGTGCCTGCAGAGCAGGGGGAGCAGGGCCCACACCACCCTACCCCCCCAGCTATTATCCACAGCTGGGAAGACACAGAGCAGGGGGAGGAGGCAGGAGATGACCTGCTGCATCTCCAGGGCAGTCAAGAAGAGGTTGGTCGGGGACACCTCTTCTACATGGCTGCCCATATGCAGACATGCCTCCGGAGCGATTCCCGGATCTGCTCCATTAAAGACGGGGAGGAAAAGATGGCGCAGTTCCTTGTACCCAGCCAGAGAGAGAGGAGGGTGGGTCAGAAAAGGGCTCTGTGCACCAAACTGATGGAGGCCTTCCCCCAGCCTGTCACTCAGGCCTCAACTACTTCACACATCCAGCAGGGCCAGGAGTCTACCAGCAGCAGCAGCGCAGGTAGAGGTGGTGGGAATCTAATGGATGTGTGGAGAAGCTTCTTCGAGCCTCGACAGGCAGCAGCAGGCCAGGTTAGCACCCAAAGTCACCACCAACAACGGCTGGAGAATATGGTGGCTGACTACATGGGGTCTGTGAGTGTGCAGGATGCCATGCACACTGATGATGACCCCATGAATTTTTGGGTGTCGAGGCTTGATCAGTGGCCAGAACTGGCACAATATGCTCTAGAGGTGCTGGCTTGCCCTCCTGCCAGTGTCCTGTCAGAGCATGTCTTCAGTGCCGCAGGTGGGGTGGTCACTGGCAGCGTGGATAGGCTATCATTTATAAAAATGAATGAGGCATGGATAAGCGGGGATATCATTGTGCCCATTCCTGACATCAGGGACTAGCCTCCTCCCTCCTCTCCTCCCAGATGTACCCTCCTCTCTCAATTGCTGCCTTATACTCCCCTAATAATCTACCTGCTGCTGCTGCTGCCACTATATCATCTCCTATCATATATTCTAATTTGGGGCCTATCAAGGCTCCTTACAATGTTGCTACTCTTTCTTAAGTTCTAATTTCTTCTAATTTGGGGTCTGAAATGGCTCCTAATTATATTGTTGCTATGCCTGCAAGTATCATCTACTTTGGGGCCAGAAATGGCTCCTAATTATATTGTTGGTATGCCTGCAAGTATCATCTACTTTGGGGCCGGAAATGGCTACTCCTGCGCCGTTTAATCTGAAAGCCTGTGCTGAGGTAAAACAGTGATGGTATGTAGGCACAATGTTTGAACCAAGATCAGCAGTAGGAGATAATTGCCATTTGATTTGTAGAGATGTAGCAAACCTCACAAAAAAAGTTCATGAACCCGTTCGCGAACTTCCGCCAAAAAGTGCGAACGTTCGCAAACTTTGCGAACCCCATAGACTTCAATGGGAAGGCGAACTTTAAAACCTAGAAAAGCCATTTCTGGCCAGAAAACTGATTTTAAAGTTGTTTAAAGGGTGCCACGACCTGGACAGTGGCATGCAGGAGGGGGATCAAGGGCAAAAATTTCTCTGAAAAATACGTTGTTGACACAGCGTTGCGTTTTGTGCTGTAAAGGGCACAAATCACACTACATTTCTAAACTTGTGTAATGAACTGCTTTTAAAATGTCCGGCGTCTACATGCCAATCAAGTCATGTAAAGGTTACTAGCCGGTTCACACGCAAAGACAAAACGCCGCGTTCACTGCAACAAAAAAAAACGCAATAAGCTTTAATGATACCGTCAAGTGAGCGAATAATAGTTTTTACTAGTTGCTTGTCGTCCTGTCGGTGGGAATATTTCTGTAGTGGTGTGTTTAGCAGTCACCGTGCTTGTGCGCACGTGCACGGTCAGGCAGAGGTAATTCAATGTACAGTGAAGTGAACCAAAAAACACTGATTCTGCAGTGTGGGCCCAGTTTTGGCCTACTTTATTGATCACCTGCGGTGACCATAAAAGATACGATTTTGCCGCTGTTGCAGAACCCTGAAAAATCAGGAATGTGTACATTCCTGAAAAATTAGGTTTTTTTTTGTTGCAGCCACTGAAGCACAGAGGCCAGAAAAAATATGTTAGATAAATTTTGAAAATATTCATTTTTTTTTGTTGTGGCAGCCACTGAAGCACAGAGGACAGAAAAAATATGTTAGATAAATGATATAACAACCATTTTCTCAGGCAAACCCTTTCCAAAAACGAATATAACATACCAAGCACTGATCAACCATGTTTTAACAGCGAATTTTGATAGCTGCACATTGGAAAACTCCAACGCCAGCCTGACTGTCCCTTCTCAGCCTGTCAGTTATAGCTTCTAATGCTAACGGCCTAATGCTGCACAAATATGGCAGCCCGCTCATAGAGGGACATGGGGGATCAGATAGGGAATGTAAAAGCTTGGACAAATATATGTTAGATAAATGTTGAAAATCTTTGTTTTTTTGTTGTGGAAGCCACTGAAGCACATTTTGCTGACAAACTCTTTCCAAAAACTAATATAGTATACCAAGCACTGATCAACCATGTTTTGAAAAAACTCCAACCCCCCCTACCTTAGCTGAGGTCAAACGAAGACGAGTAGAATTTAACAAGGTTTTTAAAGCTGGCATTGCCAGACTAGCTAATAGAACCCCCCACTTTCTCAAAATTTGGACGCCCTGGGAACTGTACACTAATGAAGGCTGAAACCCTATTGTAGCGTTGAAATATAACTACCTAATATGTGTCTTACCAACTACCTTTTTTCATCTTCTCTTGAACTGAGACATCATGGAATGCACCACCGTGAAAACCTATATACACCCTTAATAACCTTACCATGCTGCACTGTTATTACATACATGTTTGCATTTATTACTGTCATTGTACAATTACCATTGTCGAAATCTAATAAAAAATATAAGTTACAAAAAAACGAAAATCTTAGTTTTTTTGTTGTCGCAGCCACTGAAGCACAGATGCAAGAAAAACTCAGGATTTACCTGTCCAAAAAGTTTGGCTTAAAATGAAACCAGTAGGATTTGCACCCTAGTTTGTACAGCTGTGTGTGGAGTCATGCGGCGTGCAGAGAAGGACAGCTGCATGGGCAGTCAGAACAAGTCTTCCATTGTGCAGTAACCCTCTGAGATCCATTCCTCAAACCAGTAGGATTTGCACCCTAGTTTGTACGGTGGCGGAGGAGGACGCTAAAGGACAGCTGTGTGTGGTGTCATGCGGCGTGCAGAGAAGGACAGCTGCATGGGCAGTCAGAACAAGTTTTCCGGCGTGCAGTAACCCTCCGAGATCCATGCCTCATTCATTTTAATAAAGGTCAGGTAATCCACACTTTTGTGACCTAGGCGAGTTCTCTTCTCAGTTACAATCCCTCCTGCTGCACTGAAGGTCCTTTCTGAGAGGACACTTGAGGCAGGGCAAGACAACAGGTTTATGGCAAATTGTGACAGCTCTGGCCACAGATCAACCCTGCGCACCCAGTAGTCCAGGGGTTCATCGCTCCTCAGAGTGTCGATATCTGCAGTTAATGCCAGGTAGTCCGCTACCTGCCGGTCGAGGCGTTCTCTGAAGGTGGATCCAGAAGGGTCCTGGCGCTGCCTTGGACTGAAAAAACTTTGCATGTCTGACATTACAGAGTGGCCAAAGTGCATTGTCCTTGCAGGTGTGCTCGAGGGAGGATTACCGGCACCTCTGCCCCTGGAATGTGGAGTGACATCACCCTTAAAAGCATTGTACAACATGTTTTGCAGGCTGGTTTGGAAATGCAGCATCCTTTCGGATTTGTGGTAACATTGGTAACATTTCTGCCACTTTATGCTTGTAACGAGGGTCTAGTAGCGTTGCCACCCAGTACAGGATCTTCTCCTTAAGCCTCTTGATACGGGGGTCCTTCAACAGGCATGACAGCATGAAAGACCCCATTCTCACAAGGTTGGATGCAGAGGTATCCATCTCCCCTTCCTCGTTATCAAGGACTACGTCATCATCCACCACGGACTCCTCCCCCCAGCCACGTACAAGACCAGGGGTACCCAAAAGGTGACCACAAGCCTGCTCCTGTTGGTCTTCCGCCTCCACAAAGCCACCTTCCTCCTCTGACTCCACTTCTGACACCTCTCCCTGCGTTGCAGCAGGTGCCTGGGCTCGTTCTGGTTATTCCGCCCAGAAATCATGCTCCTGGTCATGCTGGTCTACAGCGTCATCTGTCACTCGTCGCACGGCACGCTCCAGGAAAAAAGCAAAGGGTATTAGGTCGCTGATGGTGCCTTCGGTGCAACTAACCATATTTGTTACCTCGTCAAAAGGGCGCATCAGCCTGCAGGCATCGCGCATAAGCACCCAGTAACGGGGGAAAAAAATCCCCAGCTCTGCAGATCCAGTCCTACCATACCAGAGTCTGGTATGGTAAAAGCTGGCGGGCTAAGAGTGCAGACAATCCAGCTGTCAGACGCCGGGCAAGGGGATGACTCGGAGGCATTGGTTTCTTACGCTCAAACATGGCCCTCACAGAAACTTGGCTGGGGGCAGATGAGCAGGAACTGGTGGTCAAGGCGGAAGGCGGAGTGGAGGGTGGTTGAGACGGGTCAAGGACAGCAGAGATAGAGCAGTAAGATGCTGGAGCAGAAGGAGGGTGGCTTAGAGTTTGGATGCTGCCTTTGAGGTGTTGCTCCCATAGTGCTTTGTGTTTGGCATTCATGTGCCTTCGCATAGCAGTTGTACCTAAGTGGGTGTTGGGCTTCCCAAGACCCAGGCACACACATTAAAAAAATGCCACACTGCTGAGCCTTTTGATGCGGGCTTTCTAGCGGTAACAGTAGAAGTTGGCGGGTGCGTTGGCTGGCTGACCACAGGTGCCAATTCATGTTGTTGCCCTACTGTTCCCTGCGAGCTGTCCCTGCTTCTTCTAAGTCTTATTCTCCTCCTGCCTCTCTGACTCTCCGTCTCTCCATCTGAACTATCCTCCTCTTGCTCTCTTCTTCTGGGCACCCACAAAACATCAATCTCCTCATCATCATTCTCCTCAGATGCATCAATTTCTTCTGACAGCTCACAGAAGACAGCAGCAGCGGGGACCTCATCACACCTTATGTCCATCTCTGTTGTGTTGCCTGCCTGAATTATGATATCTGGTGTAACGTCCTCATCTCCTTCATCTTCTTCTGGCAATAATGGTTGCGCATCACTCAGTTCAACAAACTCATGTGAAAACAACTCCTCTGACTCATCCAATGAAGAAGGGGCGGCGGTGGTGGAGGAAGTGGTACGTGGGGTGCCCATAGCAGAGGAGGATGAGGATGTTGTGGCAAAGTTAGAAACAGTAGAGGATGGGGTGTGCTGTGTAAGCCAGTGAACTACCTCTTCAGCATTTTTGGAGTTCAGGGTAAGTGCCTTCGGAACACTGGTCAATTTCCTAGGGCCACAGGATATCATAGCAGCACGGCCCCTAGTGCCTCTGCGTGGCGGCCTGCCTTTGCCTGGCATTTTTTTTATTTTTACAAAACAACAACAACTTGGGTGATGTTTCTGGACACGGAATTATTATTGTTATTTTTAGACAGAATGTGAAAAAGCTCACACAGCTAGGTGGCACTTGGTTGAAGAAGACAGTGGGCAACAAGGCCTGCAATGGCAAAGTATACAGTAGTGGATATAGTATTGCTGGTGGAAAAACGTCACTCAGGTGATGTTTCTGGACACGGAATTATTATTGTTATTTAGACAGAATGTGAAAAAGCTCACACAGCTAGGTGGCACTTGGTTGAAAAAGACACTGGCAACAAGGCCTGCAATGGCAAAGTATACAGTAGTGCATGCGGCCCGCGACCCCCCTCTGTGTGGCCCCCCACCTGTCTGGCTGCTTTGATGGCTTACCTTTGAGTAAGCATTAAATGGTATCAGTACTGAGATTAACTGGCCCCCTGCATGGTTCTCACCTCAGATTCAGGCTGTAATCCCTCTGTATTGTTTAAAAATGTAATCCCCTGTGTTTTTCACACCTTTTAATACATGCATTGTTCACTCCCTGCAGTGTTCACACCTCAGGCTCAGACTGTAATCACTCCCATTGTTCACTTCTTCACACCTCAGACATAGGTACTGTAGGCAGAGTATGGCACATACAGTCAGCATAGGGCAGGTAGAGTATGGCACACACAGGCAGCATAGGTCAGGGAGGGTATGGCACACACAGGAAGGGTAGGGCAGGCAGAGTATGGCACACACACAGGCAGGGTAGGGCAGGCAGAGTATGGCACACAGAGGCAGCATAGGGAAGGCAGAGTGTAGGACAGGCAGAGTGCTGCCTGTGTGTGCCATACTCTGCTTGCCCTATGCTGCTTGTGGGAGGTGAACCTGGCAGGGGTTTGTTGTGGGAGTTTGTTAGCAGTTGGAAATAGCCATTAAATGGTCCCTAAGGTGTGTAATTATGTACTGGGGGTTGCTCTGCTATTCACAGGGGAGGAGGAGGCATATGGAATTTAAGGGTATATCTTAATATGACATAATTCTTTCACATATGAATGATGGTTGATATCCCCACAGTAAGGACCAAGCATTTGGGATTTTGCTGTGCTACCACCATTGTGATAAAATAGGTGTGGTTTGAAGCGGGTGTGGTTTCAAAAAGGGGAGTGGTCAAAACTGGCTTCCATTAGCGGCCCTCCACCATGTATTCTAGAGAAATTCCAGCCCTCAGCACCGTAGAAGTTGGACAGCACTGCAGTAGTGGATATAGTATTGCTGGTGGAAAAACGTCACTCAGGTGATGTTTCTGGACACGGAATTATTATTGTTATTTAGACAGAATGTGAAAAAGCTCACACAGCTAGGTGGCACTTGGTTGAAAAAGACAGTGGGCAACAAGGCCTGCAATGGCAAAGTATACAGTAGTGGATATAGTATTGCTGGTGGAAAAACCTCACTCAGTTGATGTTTCTGGACACGGAATTATTATTGTTATTAGACAGAATGTGAAAAAGCTCACACAGCTAGGTGGCACTTGGTTGAAAAAGACAGTGGGCAACAAGGCCTGCAATGGCAAAGTATACAGTAGTGGATATAGTATTGCTGGTGGAAAAACGTCACTCAGGTGATGTTTCTGGACACGGAATTATTATTGTTATTTGACAGAATGTGAAAAAGCTCACACAGCTAGGTGGCACTTGGTTGAAAAAGACAGTGGGCAACAAGGCCTGCAATGGCAAAGTATACAGTAGTGGATATAGTATTGCTGGTGGAAAAACCTCACTCAGTTGATGTTTCTGGACACGGAATTATTATTGTTATTAGACAGAATGTGAAAAAGCTCACACAGCTAGGTGGCACTTGGTTGAAAAAGACAGCGGGCAACAAGGCCTGCAATGGCAAAGTATACAGTAGTGGCTATAGTATTGCTGGTAGAAAAACGTCACTCAGGTGATGTTTCTGGACACGGAATTATTATTGTTATTTAGACAGAATGTGAAAAAGCTCACACAGCTAGGTGGCACTTGGTTGAAAAAGACACTGGCAACAAGGCCTGCAATGGCAAAGTATACAGTAGTGGATATAGTATTGCTGGTAGAAAAACGTCACTCAGGTGATGTTTCTGGACACGGAATTATTATTGTTATTTAGACAGAATGTGAAAAAGCTCACACAGCTAGGTGGCACTTGGTTGAAAAAGACACTGGCAACAAGGCCTGCAATGGCAAAGTATACAGTAGTGGATATAGTATTGCTGGTGGAAAAAATTCACTCAGGTGATGTTTCTGGACACAGAATTATTATTGTTATTTAGACAGAATGTGAAAAAGCTCACACAGCTAGGTGGCACTTGGTTTAAACAGACAGTGGCAACAACAAGGCCTGCAATGGCAACATATACAGTAGTGGATGTAGTACTGCCAGTGGAAAAATGTCACTCAGGTGATGTTTCTGGACACGGAATTATTATTGTTATTTTTAGACAGAATGTCTAAATAAATATCTAAATATCTATATCTAATATATATATATCTAATATCTAAATATCTAATAAGATAAATAATCAAAAAAAATAATAATAAAACAAAAGTGATCTCTGGTTGGTGCTGGTGGTGAACTACTAGGAGCAGCACACCAGTCCCCAACACAGCTAGACTAATAGCACTGGCCTCTATAAATTACAGTAGCAAAGTAAAAAAACACAAATAAAAAAAAATTATGTGTTAAACGGTGGTTAGTGCTTAGTGCACTACTCGGAGCAGCACACCTGTCTCCAACACAGACAGACGGAGCTGCAGTACACAATGAAAAGAACACTAGAGTAACAGTAATCAGAAAATAAAAGCAGTCCTTACAAGGACTATTGGGTTACAGCAGATGATCAGCACAGGACAGCTGCCTGCCCACAGCAGCTACATACAGAGCAGTAGAAAGTAGATCACTAGTCAGACTCAGCAAAGCTACCTAAACTCTCCCTCAAATCCCTGCACAACTCTCTCCCTATGTGCTGCTAATACAGAGCAGTAGAAAGTAGATCACTAGTCAGACTCAGCAAAGCTACCTAAACTCTCCCTCAAATCCCTGCACAACTCTCCCCTATGCTATCTCTTCAAACACAGGCAGAATGTAAAATGGCTGCTGGGCTTCGGTTTATATATGGAAGGGAGTGGTCCAGGGTTGGGGGTGGTGGTCCAGGAGGGAGAGCTGCCTGATTGGCTGCCATGTATCTGCTGACTCTGGGGTGAGAGGTCAAAATTTGGCGCCAGCTAAGGCGAACCCAAATTATGAACATATGCCAAAAGTTCGCGAACTTCCGGACTGAGGTAAACATCGTTGGTAGGTAAGCACAAGAATTTTCCTTGCTACAATTTGCGCCGTTTAATCCAAAAGCCTGTGCTGAGGTAAAACAGTGATGGTATGTAGGCACAAGGTTTAAACCAAGATCAGCTGTAGGAGATAATTGCCATTTGATTTGAAAAGTGAGAGATCTATGCTGTTGTAATGGGAAGCTCTTTTATTAGAGAAGCGCCGTGAAATTGAAAAACTTATGCCGAGGTAAAAATCAGTGGTACGTAGGCAAAAAGCTTCAATTCCTAATATTTAATTGTATGTAAGCTCTAATTGGTAATTTAGTTTGGTCATTGGATGGTTTTGATTTTTACAGAGGAGGTGGGGGATTTATAGTTTGATGCATTGGTAAACTCCCTTCCCCCTTCTCCCATTTTCAAATGTAGAAGCATTGTATTGCCAACTGCCTGTGCTGAGGTAAAAAACATTGGTATATAAGCACAAGGCATAAAGTGATGATATTGTCTCTGCCTTCTAGTAAACTCATATGCGGGCACAAGGTGTTTAATTGAAGTGACATTGAGTATGAACGCATCAACTCTATTCTCAATTTGCGAGGAAATTTAATTTATGAAGAAAGATATTAAGTGCACCAAGTGTCTCACCGTCAGGCATCGCTTAATCAATGTGGTGCCTCATAGTACTTTGTATAGCTACTGTTGTTCAGTCCGCTGGGCCCCCAAACAAAGACATTCAGTGTTTGAGTTGAGCAGTTATCGGTGTTCAATTTTGATGGGGTGTAGCTTCAAAGCTGTGAGCGTGGCAGCAGTTTGAAACTCTTCCCTGTCAAAGTCAGTGGGAAAATTGGGGGGGTTCAGAGCGGCACCACAAAAAGACGTGGGGCGGGATCACCTGCTCCGCTATAGGGTGAGGAAGTGTGTGGAGTTTGGGTGTTGTACCCCTAAAACTGTAGGAGGAGCAGCGTTTAGAAAATGGGGGTCGCTAAGAATAAGAAGAAAAAGCGAAAGAACAACCCAACATAATAATAAAGTTCCTGCTGCCGCAATATCATCAAATTTCTTCTGGTTTTGGGTCTGTTAGGGCTCCTAATAATGTACTTGTATTAAAGGCTTGCATTTCATTATAATTAATTGAATTATTTAATGGAGGTGCAAGCAAAAAAAGCATAATGGTTCTGAGGCCCATTCAATACAATAGCAGAAAAGTCAAAATTCTCACTTACGTGTCAAACTAGAGGCCTGTGCGTAAAAATTCACACTTGCACGTCAAAATATATGCTTAAAATATATGGACATTTTCGCGACCAAATATACACTTGCACGACCAAATGTACATCTGCGCGACCAAATATACGCTCGCGTGAAAAAATGTACATTTTCGCGAGCAAATATACTCTAGCGGAAGCAAATATTCGCGCGCGGCAAAACCGGAGCGCGACAAGCCCGGAGCGCAACGAATTTGACGTTCGCACCAAAATTCTCTCGCACTTGCTTCAAATTGGTGTGTCCCTAGTATAAATACTTGGTGCCCTGCCCTGTGGCCATTAGGACTGGAAAACATGTCAAGATGTGGACATGGCAGGACCTGGGAATATGGATGAGGTGCAGCTGCGTTTCTTTGTGTCATTCCTGCACCGGGAGGGCTATGATAATATCCCACCAGGCACTCCCAGGATCCAGTCGATCTGCAGGGGGATCATGAGGAGACTGCGTCGGCGCCTCAGACGGGACTACCAGGTCCAACTCAGTGTCCGCGTCTTGCAAAGAATCTGGAGTGACGTGAAGTGGCGTTACGCAGAGTTAGTGGATGAGCTGAGGGGAGAAGTGGAAGGTAGATTTTTTTTTAAATTAATAAAAAGATGTTTCCTTTTAATTACCATAAATTCACTTGTTTCCTATTTAATTTGCTATTTTTGAGCAAAAATGTGTTTATGGAAATACTTTAACATTAGGATTGGAACAATAGCCATAATTTTAGATTATTTAAATAGAGATTATCTCTTAATGGTGTTGCCCATCCCATAACTGCCATGCTTATAGAGGTCCTGCCCCATACCTGCCATGCTTATAGATGCCCTGCCCCATACCCCACACACAGAGGCTTTTGCTATAGGCTTTATTTTACAAACTGTAAGGCTGCCAGCTCTGCTTACATGGCTGTAACACCATAATGCATACCCCCCAACTGTCCCGCTTTCCGCGGGACAGTCCCGATTTTGATAGGCCATCCCGCTGTCCCGGATAGTTCCATGAATGTCCTGCATTTCCGTAATAAATTACGGAAATGCGGAACATTCATTGACGTATCCGGGACAGTGCAATGCGCTGGCGCTCCTTCTTCCCCAGTGGCTCCTCTGTGTATGCGGCTCCTTGTGCAGCAGTGACAGGCCCTTTTAAAAGGTTGCGCCCGTGCGTAATGATGTCACACGTACCCAGGGGCACAACCTTATAAAAGGGCCTGTCACCGCTGCACAAGGAGCTGCTGACTAAGAAGAAGGGAGCGTTGTGTATGGGGGGGGACTGTCTCTATTGGGGGCACTGTGTATGGGGGGAGTGTCTCAATTGGGGGCACTGTGTATGGGGGGAGTGTCTCAATTGGGGGCACTGTGTATGGGGGGAGTGTCTCAATTGGGGGCACTGTGTATGGGGGGGATGGTCTCAAATGGGGGCACTGTGTATGGGGGGGACTGTCTCAATTGGGGCACTGTGTATGGGGGAACTGTCTCAATTGGGGGCACTGTGTATGGGGGGGACTGTCTCAATTGGGGGCATTGTCTCAATTGGGGGCACTGTGTATGGGGGGGACTGTCTCAATTGGGGGCACTGTGTATGGGGGGGATGGTCTCAAATGGGGGCACTGTGTATGGGGGGGACTGTCTCAATTGGGGCACTGTGTATGGGGGGAACTGTCTCAATTGGGGGCACTGTGTATGGGGGGGACTGTCTCAATTGGGGGCATTGTCTCAATTGGGGGCACTGTGTATGGGGGGTACTGTCTCAATTGGGGACACTGTGTATGGGGGGCACTGTCTCAATTGGGGGCACTGTGTATGGGGGGGTACTGTCTCAATTGGGGGCACTGTGTATGGGGGGTACTGTCTATGGGGGCAGTTAGGGGCACTGCGTATGGGGGTACTGTGTATGGGGGCACTTTCTATGGAGGGTTACTGTCTATGGGGGCACTTTCTATGGGGGTTAATGTCTATGGGGCACTTTCTATGGGGGCAATTGGGGAAACTGTGTATGGGGGCACTGTGTATGGGGGCAATTGGGGGCACTTTCTATGGGGGGCATTGTGTATAGGGGCACTGTGTATGGGTGGTACTGTCTTTTAGGCTATTGGGGGTACTGTGTATGGGGGGGCAAACTGGTACATAGTTCTAACTCACTTGGAAAAAAAATGGATGGGGTGTGGTAATTGGGGCGTGGCCACAAAAGTGGGCGTGGTCAAAAAATTTGCTGCGCTGCGCGCACCAAATCGTTTTGTCCCTCTTTTCATTTTTCAAATGTTGGGAGGTATGCCATAATGGCTCACATGACTGTCATACCATAGTATATTAGCGGCAAATTTTTTGACCACGCCCACTTTTGTGGCCACACCCCAATTACCATCTGGCTTGCTGGAAAGGGCACCTCTAAAGTCAGCAGTTTTGCATAGCACTGAACATTAACAAAACATAACAAATATCTTATAACAGGGTTGCTGTTGAACGCTACACCTGCCATGCTTATAGATGCCCTTCCCCATACCTGCCATGCTTATAGATAATGGTTTTCCTGTAGTTACATGACACATCTCAGACTGTATCATTTGTTCTGTACAAAAGCAAGTGCTGTATTTCTCAAACTGAAATTCTTTCATTGCCAGACGAATGGCTCCAGGTGGATCCAGGTGCTGATGGGGCGGAGGCACCGGATGCGGCAGGTCCACCACAGGCACCACCGTCTCCTGCACAGGCTCCCCAGCTGCCGGAAGATGAGGAGGCAGTGGCAGCACCCCCAGCAGCGCCAGCAGCACCCCCAGCAACACATGATGCTGCCTCCCAAACCGGGGGCGCAAATATTTTTTTGGACCTGCTGCAAAAGGTCCGGCAGGAGGTCACACAGACCAGGCAGGAGATGGCCCAACTGAGGCAGGACATGGCCCTAATGAGGCAGGAGATAAGGGAGATTAAGGAGGCTGTTCTCTCTGCTTCTCCTCCTCCTCCTTCTCCTCCTCCTCCTTGTATATAGTTAATACTGAGTAAGCACCATTGTGCTTTTTTGTTATTTTTATATTAAAGTGTTTATTTTCTATCTTCAACATTTGGATTTTATTTCATTTAACTACTGATCAGATGGTACTTGAAGTCATGTAACATTACATAGTATTTTAGATTCATTACATTTACACATAAATATACAATATATTCATGTTAATGTGGGATACAAAGCACCCAGATGTTATCTGTTCATATTTATTATTAGTTGTGGCTGTGTTTGTAAGCTAGTAGTAACATATAAAATATAGATTGTACTTTTAGGTACTTTTTTAGTGCAGTAGTACATACCATTACCTGTCAACCAGACGTAATGTAAAAAATCACAGACATGTTTTTAAGAAACTGGCAAAATGGGAGCCTTTTTTTTCTTGGGAGAAAACACTTGTAGCATAGCGGATAGGAGGTTCTCTAACAATGTAGGGCATGTGTGTAGCAGGCAGTATACAATTCAGCGAATTTTGCCACCTGTTTGGGAATTTTGCCACAAAGCAAAACATGGCAGATTAACTTAAAGGGTGGTTCACATTTAAGTTAATTATTAGCATGTTGTAAAATGGCCAGTTATAAGCATAGTAACATAGTAAGTTAGGTTGAAAAAAGACATATGTCTCGCTACTCGCTTCTAATACTTCTCGATCTCTCTGCTGCTTTTGACACTGTGGATCACCCTCTTCTCCTCCAGACTCTCCGCTCTCTTGGCCTTCGTGACACTGCCTTATCCTGGTTTTCATCTTATCTCTCAGATCGATCCTTCAGTGTCACTTACAATGGGGAATCATCTTCTCCCTTGCCTCTTTCTGTCGGGGGTTCCTCAAGGCTCTGTCCTGGGCCCCTTACTATTTTCTCTCTATACCTCCTCACTTGGCAAATTAATCAGTTCTTTTGGCTTTCAGTACCACCTCTATGCTGACGATACTCAGATCTATCTTTCCTCTCCTGATCTCAACCCAGAGCTTCTAACTCGCGTCTCTTCCTGCCTGTCCGCTATCTCCACTTGGGTGTCCCAACGTTACCTTAAATTAAACCTCTCTAAAACTGAACTGGTTCTCTTTCCCCCATCCAACGCCCACATTGTTCCCGAGGTATCTATAATGGTTAACAATTCTACCATCACCCCATCTTTCCAGGCCTTGGGGTTATCCTTGATTCTCCCCTGTCCTTCACCCCTCATATCCAATCACTTATCAAATCATGTCACTTTTACCTAAGAAATATCTCCAAAATCCGATCATTTATCACCCAAGATGCTGCCAAAATTCTTATTCACTCTCTTATAATATCTCGCCTGGACTACTGTAACTCCCTATTAATTGGCCTTCTCCTCCAAAGACTGTCCCCTCTCCAGTCCATAATGAATACTGCTGCCAGGCTCATACACCTCTCCAACCGCTCCTCCTCTGCCATGCCACTCTGCCAATCCCTGCACTGGCTTCCCCTACCATCCAGGATAAAATTCAAACTAATGACCCTCACATTTAAAGCAGTCCATAACTCTGCCCCACCCTACATCTCTGAACTCATCTCTAGGTACCATCCAACCCACTTGTTATGCTCCTCTACTGACCTGCTCCTCAACTCCTCTCTCATTCCCTCCTCACACGCTCGCATTCAAGACTTTGCAAGGGCTGCCCCCCTTCTCTGGAATTCGCTCCCACAAACTGTCAGACTTTCTCCCAATCTCTCTGCCTTCAAGAGATCTCTAAAAACACATTTATTCAGAGAAGCTTACCCTAATCTAGTTTAGCAATACCCTGTGCCACACCTCTCACAACTCTGGTCATGCCCATTCCCACACCCTTTCTCCTTGTAGATTGTAAGCTCTTTTGGGCAGGGCCCTCTTCACCTCTTGTATCGGTTACTGATTGCTTTATATGTTACTCTGTATGTCCAATGTATGTAACCCACTTATTGTACAGTGCTGCGGAATATGTTGGTGCTTTATAAATAAATGTTAATGTAATGTAATATGTCCATCACGTTCAACCTTAATGCCTATATCTATGAAGATTTTCATTCATCCAGGTCATGGTATATCTAGTATAAATAAATTTAAAGCAACTGGACTTGTTAAGTAATCATTGAAGATGTTTCACTCCTCATCCGAGCAGCTTCTTCAGTTCAACTGACTGGTATGGGAAGTCCTCAGCATATATACTCTTCCACTAATCCAATCACAATGGCACTTTGTAACTCTTCAGAAAGGTGACATCTGAAACTCTCTCTCACACCTCTGTGAGTATGCACATAAGCTTTTGCAACGAAAAATTTGGGCGCTCACCGCCTCGCGCTGGAAAACTATGGCGCGCAAACTTATTTTGCCACGCGCGCAGAAATTACTATGCGCGACAAAGACTTACGCCGCACGACTAGTTTCGCAAATTTTGAGCCGTTTCGTGAATAATTCGGCGAAGCGAAACGGGACAAATTCGCTCATCACTATACCTAGGCCCAACAACTACCATGCCACAGAGACAAACAAAGCAAAGAACAAAAGAAAAAAAGACAACCCAAGACTCAGAACAAATGGAAACAAACACCGAAGCAACCAATCAACAATCCCAAACCACCCAAGCTCAAGATCTAGCACAACTACTAGGCCCATTACTAGACCAAAACCTAGCAAGTATAAAAGAATCTATGATTGAAAAAAAAATTAACAACACAAAATTATCATAATGGCAGACAAAATTGATGACCTGGAAAACAGGAGCAGACGAAACAACTTACGGCTGGTAGGCATGCCAGAATCCGTAAAAGGCCCAGAACTTTAACAACTACTAATAACAGAACTTCCAAAAATGCTCAAAATGGAAGAGACACACTCCCACTACCTAATTGAAAGATACCACAGAATTGGGCCTCCGCCACTCAAAGACTCAAACAGACCACGACAAGTAATATTCAAACTACTAAACTACGCAGAAAAAATGAATATCTTAGCAGCATACAGAAGAATCAAAGACCTTTACTATCAAGAACACAGAATCCTGCTCTTTCAGGACTTCTCTGCCACAGTAGCAGCAAAGCGTAAAGAATTCTCACCAGTATGTAAACTCTTTTACGCCTCAGGATACCGATTTTCCTTACTATTTCCAGCAAAACTAAACATAACAGACAAAATCAACGGGAAAAATATCTAGTAGAATTAAGTCTAAAACAACTGGACTTTTCTGAGTTTTTCTTGAAAACGTTTCACCACTCATCCGAGTGGCTTCTTCAGTTCAAATGACTGGTAGGGAATTCCCCGGTATTTAAACTCTTGATGGTAGTAGTGTAAGATTTGAACTATATATAATAATAATATAATAATAATAATATTAATCACCCCTCTTACTAGGGTTCCGGTTCTTTTGAGAAGCAGACAAATAACCCACACCAATAAGTGTATATTAAAGGGAATATATTGAGTAGCAAATCAATGGATTGTTACACTTAAATGATTAATTAACACAAAAAATATATATACATAATTTACATTTACAGATTAATGACAAAATCTACATTATAGCTACCGATGAACAAAGTACATGGTGTTCTGATTCCTTGCCATGGCCTCCTCTCCGGTCTGTCTCACATCCTGCCCAGTCACTTCTGATCCAGTCCTCAGGTGCTCCTCCCAGGTTCTTTTCCCAGGTTGCTCCCCCCAGGTTGCTCCCTTGACCACTGTCCAGCCCACATTTATGCACCTTTCAGCCACTGCCCCCCACATACCAACTGATCAGATGGGGGTTGATAAAACCACACCTTGCCCATTGTTCAGTAACTGTTGAGTTTTTATGGCTTCTCGCAGATGTACTGTCCCACCATCCACAGAAAAACCCTTAGATATGGAGATTTGGCTTCGGGTTCAACTTGATAAACTGGTTTATAGTAATCATTAGAGCTCCCCCCATACTCAGTGTATAACACAATAGAGCCACAAACACACATATATATATATATATTTATATATATCACAAATAATGGCACCCAAATACACGATTTCTTACAGTAGAGTCACTTGATGGTAGTAGAGTGACTCTACTACCATCAAGAGTTTAAATACCGGGGAATTCCCTACCAGTCATTTGAACTGAAGAAGCCACTCGGATGAGTGGTGAAACATTTTCAAGAAAAACTCAGAAAAGTCCAGTTGTTTTAGACTTAATTCTACTAGATACTGTATATCATGACCTGGATGAATGAGAATCTTCATAGACAATGGGAAAAATATTTTCTTTGAAAACCCCAAACAAGCCATGGACTACTACAAAACAGTAACATCAGGAGACGATGAACAAGACCAAATAACCTGAACAACAAAAGAACTACCAACACCCCTAGCAAAGGACTAGGAAAATTAAAAACCGGACTCAATTGAACTCTACCACACCAAAACCCAATTGATAACTGTAACTTCCCCAAAGATTGGTCGGAACTTATATCGATGCTTCTGAAGCAGGCATTCCCCCCCTGCCCCCCCACTCCACCTTCCCCCTACCCACCATCTCCCCTTCCCTACCCTTCCCCCCAGCCTATACCTTGCTGACTCCAATGTCCCCTCCCCCAAAATAACTGTTAATACCACTAACATGAAACAGAATAGGCAACTAGAAATGTTCCCCTTTCATTTTTCTTTTTTTTCATTTGTGTAAATATGAAACGACTTACCTATACTAATGTAATAATCCAAACCCAGTTAATTACGTTTACTCGTACGTTCAACATGCAATTTTATTGTGAACAAACTATCCCAGGGCCTTGTGAGAACAAATATTGGAGTGACAAGCCTGCTCGCTGAGACAGGCCAATCCTCCACATAACCTACATGACTGCAATTAAACACCCTAAAAAGGGCATAGGGTAAATCCCCCCTTTTTTCTTCTAAGATGGCAACTGTCAATGAAACGCAAAACATGCCAATCCAAAATATCACAGAATTTAAGGTACTCGCCTGGAGCGTAGGAGGTTTGAACACCCCAATAAAAAGAAAGAAGGTACTAGACCAACTATGCAGGGAAAAGGCCCAGGTTATCCTCTTACAGGAAACCCACTGGCGCCGAAAACATACAAAGGCAAAAGACAAATGGTTAGAAGTTGTAATAGAAGCATCCTATAAAACCAAATCCAGAGGGGTAACGATATTAATAAACAAAGATCTACAATGTACTCTTTGAAAAACCTACCAAGATAAAAATGGCTGCTACTTAATAGCAGATTTAGATGTATATGGTGTTAAATATACAATAGTAAATATATATGCGCCAAATAATAAAAACAAATATTTCTTTACAGATGTACTACAAAAGATTGACTCCTGGGGAGCCACCAACATCATACTAGGAGGCGACATCAACGCGGTCTGGGATGACTTTATGGACAAATCAGGTAAAACTACTACACACTCCAAAAACAAAGCAAAACCTTTACACAACCTATGCAACATCTTACAATTACACAATACATACCAATATCTACACCCCATAGCCAAAGACTATACTTTCTATTCCGGGGTACATAAATCTCACTCAAGACTAGACTACATTTTTGTCTCCCGGGCAATGCTGCCGACAGTCCTAACAGCCAAAATAGGTAACATCAATATCTCAGACCATGCTCTAGCTTCCATAGGACTAAAACTACTGATGCCCCAGCCACATTCATATAATTGGAGGTTTCCAACACACCTGTGTTCAAGTGAGGACTTCCAAACTTTTCTAAAAACCAGCTGGGCAAATTATATTGATGACAACATTAATCATTGGGACGACCCACAGCTACTTTGGGCGGTGGCAAAACCGGTCCTGAGAGGACATATAATATCATATTTAATCAGACAAAAAAAACATTATAACGAAAAATATAACCTCCTCCAAAAACAATTAACAACACATTACACAGCCTTTAAACTCACAAACTCACAAGAAGACAAAAATAAATAAAAACAGAAACCAAATTACTTTTTGACACTTTATTGACAGAAAAAGCATATCAATCATTGAGCTGTACAACACACAAATTCTATAGACATCAAAACAAATCAGGGAAACCTTTAACTTTTAGCGAAAAAACAGACCAGGAACACATTCATTCAAAAACTTAGAACACCTGATGGATGGGCACAGGACCCAAACCAAATTACAAACATAATCACTGATCACTTTAAAAAGCTATATCAATAGTAGAGGACGATCCACAGGAAGGCTTACAATTCTTGCGAGAAGCCAGACTCCATAAACTTTCAGTACAAGATTGTGACATCTTAGACGCACCTATAACAAAAACTGAAATATTAGAAACAATTCAAAAACTAAAAAATAGGAAAACACCAGGACCTGATGGTCTCCCAGCAGAATTTTACAAACCATTGGCACCAGACATAATCCCCACCTTAGAAACACTGTACAACAACACTTTACAGGGACACCCATTATGGCACGAAGCTAACATCGCCAGGATTAAATTAATCCCAAAAGAAGGAAGGGATACAACTGAACCAAGCTCATACAGGCCCATATCACTGGTAAACCAAGACATACAAATAATATCTAAAATACTGGCTAACAGTCTACAACAGATCCTAACAAAAATACTTCTGAACACCATACACCAAACTACCGAACACTACCGAAACACCAAACCGGATTTCTTAGACAATGACACCCTGTTCAAGCCCTCAGGAAAATACTTACAGAAGTTTTCCAAAGCAACCTAGAGAAAAGAAATGTTAATAAATCTAGACGCTGACAAAGCTTTTGATAGAATATCATACGCACATCCAGGGTCGGACTGGGGGGTGCAGGAAAATGTTCCTCTTTCCAAAACTATTATATCCCATGCAAATGGCTGAACAACATCCTTAGAACTTTTATTTGCCTGAGGCGTAAGGCTTCTTTTTGTTCTTTTATATATGGATTAAATAAACTTTATACATTTTCTACTTATAATATGGCTGTTTTTTTATATATACCTCTGGGACATCGGAGTGCCTGCCATCAATTTTTGCTACGTGATTTCTGCTGGATAAACAGGTGTACAATGTGGGGGCTTACAGTCTGAGCCTGAGGTGTGAACAATGCAGGGACTAAAGGTGTGAACAGTACAGGGGATTACATGTTTAAACAATACAGGGGTTTACAGTCTGAACCTGGGGTGTGATCAATGCAAGGGGCAGTTAATCTCAATACTGATTACATATAAAGCTTACACAAAGGTAAGCAGTTACAGCAGCCACACAGGAGGGGGGGGCACACAGAGGGGGGCTGCCAGTTGGACAGAAAGCGCCCAAGAATAAGTCTCACCAAACTGGAACAACCCAAACACCTAGGGGGACTCAATCTCCCTAACATTAAAGAATACAATGAAGCAACCCTTCTTAGATATGTAGGAGACATATACTTGGCCATACAAACAGCCCACTACGCAACACAAATTACAAAACAATTAACAGACAAGGACAAAAATAGTCAAATCAACCGAATCTGGAAAACAATATTCTACATGGATTGGCTAGAGGCAACAACCAGAAAAGAACAAAACACAGAAAAATTTTTCAACACATGGCTCACATACATACTCTCACTACCTCAATCACTCAGATACTTCACAGTCTACACATTCAGACAAACCACATGGTATGACACGGAAATACTCAAGAAACACCCACTCTTAACTGAAGCATCCCAGTACCTCCATAACCTACAAAACCAAGAAACTGAACGACAAAACTACGGACCCCCCAGGAGCCAACAAATAAATAGAATGTTGGCAACTTATCAACAGTAAAAATCAATTCTCACAAGGCCCAGGAAAAGCAGGTATGAGCCGAAAGTTCACATTTTTGTTATAAATGTTAAATTTATATGTTTATTCTTTAACATCACATTATCTGCAAGATACAAATATAAGATAAAACACCACTACAAATATTGTAACAGACATGTTTTGACAACTTGAAAAAAACTATTAGTAAACCAGAAAACATTGGAATTCTCTCCTTGTACCTTGCCAAATCACAAAGATATCAACAATATATCTCAACCGTTTTAAGATGTTTTTACGGTACTCTCAGGGTTTCTGGCCAAATACAATCGTCTCCTCCTGGCCTAAAAATAAATTGGCATACGCAGGCGTGCAGGCAGTTCCCATGGCTGTGCCTTGAGTTTGGAGAAAAAACTGTCCAGTTAAAGTTAAATAATTATAATACAAAACAAAATACAGCAAGTTATAGAGAAATTCAATGTAATTCTTAGTAAAGTCTGTTATTTTTGACAAAAAGTATCTAACTACATTCATCCCCATGTCATGCTTAATTAAAGTATATAAAGATTCAACATCTAGGGTGATTAGAAGAGTATCATGGGTTATTTCAAATTCCTCAGTCTGTGACAGTATATCCATAGTGTCCCTAGCATAGGAGTTAAGGGTCTCAACCACTGGTTTCAAAATCAAATCTAAAAATTGACTGGCTTTTTCAGTCAAGTTTCTTTTTCCTGAGACTATAGGCCTACCAGGGGAATTTATTAAGTTCTTATGGACCTTTGGAAGCAGGTAAAAAGTAGCAATTCTTGGACAATTTTCTTTCAAAAATTTGATCTCTTTGGAGCTGATAAGGTCCTTTTGGGCGTTACTGAAAAGATTCTCATATATGTCCTTAAAAATGTCTGTAGGATCTTCTAAACGTTTTCTATAACAACTTGACTGTAATTGTTTATTGGCTTCTTTTAAATATAATTCATTTGGCCATAGCACAATGTTACCTTCCTTTATCTGATTATTTAAATTGGGTATCATCCCATTTTTCATTTGTTTAATTGCTCCCAATTCCTCCTGTGATACATTTTTCTCATACATTTTTGGGGACAATTTTAAAACATCCTGGGTAACAAAATTCATAAAAATACCTATGTTAGGGCAGATATTTGTTGGGGAATGAAACTAGATTTAATTTGTAATTTTTTATCTATTTTTACATCAGTTCTAGAATCTCTGGTTCTCTGGATTATCCACCTATCCCTCTATCAACAGATCCTCTAGGTATCTTAATGCTTGTAGTTCCAATGTCTCAACATTGCCAAATTCACTTATATCTTTCTTTTGGCCAAAATATTTTTTTAAATATAGTTTTCTAATAAAGAGATTAATATCTTTTTTTTTCACATCATGACCTTTATTGATCGTTTGTCACATAATACATGTACATTTTGTTATACATCAGGGTTGGAAGCTTTGAAGCATTTGTTACAGTTTTCAAAAGTGCTTAGCCTCGGCATTGTACATATATATGTCGGTTTGCCGGTTGAGATAGTTTAATCACAAGGTCCAAAAAGTAAATGAAATACAAGTAATACTGAAATGCTTTAAATTAACATAACATATGATACAATAGGAGACAAGAGTTATTACCAATCAGAATAGCGAGCAAATTCAGAGGTGTGAGGTTTGTCGTGGGCGTGTGGTGGGCAGGGTGTGTTGGTTGTCGCTCGTTCAGTAGTGGGACTTTGGCTTTCTTGGGTTGGTATCTAAGGGGGGGGCAGGAACCCCACGTTTTCTCATGCTTCTCGGGGGCTGCTCTTTTTAGGTATAGGTATTGCATACAGTCACTGTATATCTGCATTTGGTTTAGCCATGTTTGGTGGGTTGGAGGGTTCACATCTTTCCAGAGGTGTGTTATGCATCTATGCTTGAAATAAGCCCTGTCGTATAACCGTTAGCTGGCATTTGTTACCCAGAGAGACATCGCATGCTCCTAATATAGCCAGGCTGGAGTTGCGTGTTTGTTGTTTCTGCTACTGTAGCAAGTACCTTTCAATATACTTGCAGCTTATTACATTCCCACATCATATGTATAAAGGTACCTGGGGCCAGGCTGCATCTAGTACAATTGGGGGATATTTGGGGGTTCATCCTGTGCAGCCTTAGTGGGGTAAGTATGCCCTGTGAAGGATAAGTTTCTGAATCATTTTGTGGTTGGCGTTGGGGGAAACAAACCCGGGTGCTTCCAAGGCGTCCAGCCATTCCTCATCAGTTAGTGTGGGGATATCAGTTTGCCATGCCCTGAAGAAGCCAGCATTGGTCTTTTCATATTTACAGAATCTTAGTGTACTGTATAAGGTGGATATCAGGTGCTGGTTTGCTTGTACCTAAGGTATTTTGCAAAAGGGTGATTTTCCCACCTTAAAGGGGTCTGACTGGTAGGCGTGTTGTACCTGCCTGTACATTAACCTTTGGGTACCGGGGATTTCGTATTCGCTCTGGAGTCCGTCAAAGGGTTTGAGGGAGTTGTTTTGCACCAGATGTTGTAGTACTTGTACCCCTTTGTTGTTCCATAACCATCCTGCCTCTATGTGGGTAAATTCTTTAAGCACTTGGTTATTCCAAATAGGTGTGTCTGTTTGTTTAGCATGGTGTATACATACTGCCTCAGGTTGCGACCATATGGTGCGGGTTAAAGATATTATGGGGTGAGTTGTGTTTCTTGTTTCATCGGATAGGGTTTTTAACATCACTTGTAGGATGGGTCTTTCTGTATTGTTCAGAGCCATTAGCAGTTTGGAAGATGGACAGTTAGGTTTTGGAATGAACCAGGGTTTGGCGTGTGCTAGTTGGGCAGCCAGGTGGTATAGTTCGAAGTCTGGTAGGGATGCTCCTCCACTGCAGCTTTTTTGAGGGAGTCTAGTTTTAGTCTCCTTCTCCCAGTTCCCCATATAAAGGGGCTCATTAGTTTGTCAAGTTTTTTGAAAAAGGATTTGGGGACCCTTATACGAGCATGTGTAAGTATATACAATACTTTGGGGAGTATTGTCATTTTTATTAGACTAATATGACCTTGGAATCTGAGAGGTAGGCCAGCCCATTCTTTAATCTTGTTTCCACCATGCCCAGCAATGGTAAGATGTTAGTTGCCCAGTAGGTGGAAATGGGCAGAGATACCTAATGCCTATTTGAATTCTGGGGTTATTATCAGTGAGTGTTGGTTGTGCTCTGGGTTGTTCTTTTGTTTGTCTACTAGGAATAGAGTGGATTTAGTGAGGTGTGCTATACCAAGAGCATGAAAAATTGTTGAGGCCAGTTGCATTTATCAGCAGAAGCTTATCCCCTGCAGAAAATAATTACCCTGCGCATATGCTAGAGTTCCTTGCATTAAAATGGGCAGTGGTTAATAAACTCCATGACTACTTGTATGGCACTGAATTTGAGGTCCAGACAGTCAACAACCCTCTAACGTATATCTTAACAACGACTAAAGTTGTCAGGGCTGGCCTCTGGCGAGAGACCAGCAGGTAGGAGCCTATACGTAAATAACCCCCAGAACTCCCTTTAAGGGCCAGACAGCCAAGTATGATAACCAACGAAGTTTAATAAAGACCAAGCAGAACAAAAGTAAAAGTAATGTACAAGCCTGAGGTGAAGAAAACACAGAGTCCGGCAATAGGCAAATCCGTAAGCGGGCAGGGGTCAGTCCAGGCAGGGTTCTAGCAGATCCGTTAATCAGGCAGAGGTCAGTCCAGGCAGGGTTCAAGCAAATCAGGAGTCAGGCAGAAGTCAAACCAGGGAAACCAAACAGGGATCAGGCAGGGCACAGGCAGGGAACACGGAATCAGAAGTGGCAAGACCAGGCTCAGCGGGAACAATTATCGAGCAACTGGGTGTTGCCCGAAGAGGGTTTATATAGGCAGGTAATTAGTAAAACAGCAACACATGTGATAAACAGGATTGGTTGAGACTGAAGGAAAATGGGTAGCGATGTCAAAAGCACATAAGGGCAACAGACCCCACATAGCTCAAAGAGCCTCCTGTGGCTCATTAAGCTAGTGCACCAGCAGTCCAGCACCAAGTCCAGGGTTCGATTCCCTGCAGTTCCTGACAAAAGTGGATGCAACAGGGCACAGATGCCTAGCTGCCTTAGCTAATTATACATTTAGCCTACCGCTAATTATACATTTAGCCTACCCTACCGTCCAGGTCGCAGTAACAGAGATGCTGACGGGTTGTCCAGACGGCCTCATGATGATGAATGGGTTGAAATCCCTGCTCCAGGTGTAAAGACTGTATGTTCGGCAGTGTCCTATGAATGTTGAAACAGGTAGCATGGCTGAGAACAAAAGCATCAAGTTGGAGGGAGTTCCGTTACTCTACTGCAATATTACCTCCAGTCAGGCTACCTCACTACCACCTCTCTCTGAAGAAGACATAATAAGGGATCAAAGAGATGACCTTCTCTGTAAAGTAGCCGTGGAAGCTCTTAAAAAGAGACAAGTAGAAGTACTCAAAACTGACTCTCATCCCCTTGTTAAACTTTTGATAAAGGAATGGGAAAGACTAACACTGAGAGATGGGATGGTCTATAGAAGGGCTTCCAATAAACAAACCAAGAGAAATGGCAGTTACTACTTCCACAAAAAAATAGAGAAAGTGTCCTTGTGTTATTACATAATGAACATAGTCATTTGGACTATGAAAAGACTTTAGGACTAGTAAGAGGCCGCTTCTACTGGCCTTGCATGAAGCAAGATGTGGAAGATTACTGCAGGTCCTGTTTGTGGTGTATACAGAGAAAGACTTTACCAACCCGGAATGCCCCTATGGGTCACATTGAAAGTCA
The DNA here is from genome assembly GCF_000004195.4 of Xenopus tropicalis. Lineage (NCBI taxonomy): Eukaryota > Metazoa > Chordata > Amphibia > Anura > Pipidae > Xenopus > Xenopus tropicalis. Next base: position 75,445,851 of record NC_030682.2, on the reverse strand, counting down.
AGGGCCCATGGACTTGTGTGTACTGACTTTTTATCACTTGAACCAGATAAAGGTGGCATCAGCAACATCCTAGTAATCACAGATTATTTCAATAGGTAATGCTCAAGCATTTCCAACCAACGATCAACGGGCCATCACAGTAGCCAAAGTGCTGATTTGTTCATTATGGGCTACCACATAGAATACATTCGGATCAATCATGAACTGTTACTGCTACTGGGAGTGCAGAAATCCAAAACAACTACGTACCAACCACAAGGGGACCCACAGCCTGAAAGGTTTAACAGAACTTTGTTAGATATGCTGGGTACCCTAACATCAGAACAGAAAACACATTGGAGCCATCATGTGGCAACCCTAGTGCATGCATACAATAGCACTAAGCATTATGCCACTGGCTACTCACCTTACTTCTTAATGTTTGGGCGTGAAGCTAGACTTCCTGTAGATATGGCCTTTGGAGTTACTGCAGATGATACCGCTGTTAAATCACACCAAAGTTATGTGGAGAGACTAAAAAGAAACTTGCAACAGGCCTTTGAGAAGGCTCAAGATGCATCAGGGAGTAGAAATCAGCAAAATAAAGCCCGGTATGACCAAAAAGTGAAATTCCATGACTTACAGCCTGGAGACAGACTTCTCCTAAGAAATGTGGTGATACCAGAAAAACACAAACTAGCTGACAGATGGGGATCGCAACCTTACAGTATATAATTTGTTCTCAGCTTCCAAACATTCCAGTATACCAGATCAGGCCTGAAGGAAAGAATAATCCTATTAAAAAATGGCATAGGAACCATCTACTTCCTATTGGCCCAACAGTAAGAGAGCCCAGATCCGTAGATGATAAAGCATACAAAAGCATCAGACCCAGAAGGTCAAAGAGAATTCGGAGTCAAACCCCTACTGTACCTAGGGCTGGCTGTCACATATATTCAAGTGAAGATGAATCTAAAGAGGAGGAATGTGGCTTAACCCTTTCCCTGCCAAGCCCATAGCTCCTACGTGCTGGCATAAAAAGATGTTAAACGCCGAGCACGTAGGAGCTACGTTTTCTTTATCTTGCACTCGTTCTCTGCACTCCCTGCTTAATCCAAGTGCAGAGAATGAGCGCATGATAAAGAACCCCCTAGGGAACAAGCAGAGGGGGGTAACTAGTGGCCCCTGGGGCCCCATAGATAAAGTCAGCATGCAGCTCCTACCTACCATTTTCTTCTGCTCTCCCTCTGCCTTCCTGTGCTTCCCCCTCTGTTCCCCCCACTTCCTGTCCCGTCCACTCACCGATTCTTCAGTGCAGTGCTGTGCCTGTGTCTCTCCTGTGTCCCTCCAGTGATCTACAGCTTTATGACCCGAAGCAAGTGCCAGACACACACACACAATCACACACTTATTAGACTAATACACACTTATACTTACACTTATACACACACATATACATTTTGGGGGGGGTTGGGGGTTTCACACATTCACAGCACTTACAGTACAGCACTCATACTTACTTGCACACACACACACATGCACACAAAACACATTTTGCCATGTGTACACACACACTTAATTTTTTTTTTTTTATTGCATCGTTTTTATTCTTGCCTGAAAAAAATGTTTTATCGCCATTGCAGATAGCGTATTCGCTAACTGCACTGCACAATACCTTTTGTGTATTATTTTGGTGTTTTTATTACATTTTCTGTGATTTTGGTGCATTTTTAGTTATTTTATTGCATTTTTAGCCATTTTATTGCATTTTCAGTTATGCATAGTTGTTGTTCTCTTGACTTTGTCTGTAAAACTAATTTGCCCAAGCCAGAATACTCAAACTGTGATTCTGACTGTAGATATCACTAGGGGAAAAAAAACATTGATTTGAGGTTTTTTGGGGGGATTTTAGCGACTTTATTGCATTTCATATTGTTCTTTGTTACTTGTCTTGCACATGGACATTTTGTCTGCTGTATTTCAATTTGGCTTCCTCTGTGCCCCACATAGTTTGGTAAATCTATGCATATTGGGAATCAAACTGTTCAGTAGACCCCTGGCATTCGGGTGCAAAAAACCAGGTGCAAAAACTGCATGAGCCGGAGCGTCATTCGTGAAAATTCATATGCACTATTTTCATTTGGGTGCCCCTGTACTCCGCATAGTTTGGTAAATCTATTTATATAGGGCATCAAACTGTTCAGTAGACCCCTAGCATTCATATTTAGAGTGTTTTATGTTGATACGTTACAAATTGTAGGGGTACATAATGGGGTAAAATGCAAGCTTTGTGACGATTTTCAGAAATGTCATTAAAAACGTTCTGTTTAGCATAGTTTTGTAGTTTGGTAGTTTGCAGTAGAAAGATGAATTTACCCATTTTTGTTTTGTCAGAATGTGTACTTTCGGAAAATGTATGGTTTTCTAGGGTCTCCATACTGTTAGGGGGTCTTATGGCACATAATTAGTGATGAGCGAATTTGTCCCATTTCGCTTCGCCGAATTATTTGCGAAACGGCAAAAAAATTCGCGAAACAGCGAAAAATTTGCGAAACTAATCTGTCGTGCGGCGTAATTTTACGCGCGGCGTAATTTTTGACGCGCGGCATAATTTCTGTGCGCGCGGCGAAATAAATTTGGCGCCACCGTTATCGCCGCGCGGCGGAATTTTCCGTTGCGCGAAAATAACTGTACGCGCGGCAAAAATTTCGCCGCGTGACATAGCTACTTTGCCGCGCGGCGAGCGCACAAATTCTACAGGTGGTTTTGTTTGTGGGTTGCACCTTTTTCACTGAGAGCAACATCCAAGGGGTTGGTGAGCAGCATGTTGCCCCCGAGCTGATGTAGAGAGAGATATTCTGAGACAATTTGCAATTGGTCTTCATTTTTTTTATTTATGAGGGCTGATACACTTAAGTGCGTTAAAACGAGCGCTATTTCTAGCATGCGTTAAAAATTTTATCGCGATGCTGTGTGTGTCGCGAAGAATATTTTCGTGCTATATTGGACACATCACATCAACGCATCGCGCACAAATAGTCGCCGTGTGTAAAAAAACGCACGCCATATTAGCCATACACGGCATTACTTTCGGAAAACTACTGTTCTGAAAATGCCCATTTCCCTGCAAACTGGCGGCTGCATCACTCTGGGGCCCAACACAGACTTGAATAAATCCCACTGCAAAGTCCATATTGTGTTGCCAAAAGCTCATTTACTGCACTTTTCTATAATTACCGCCTGCCCCAAGTAGGGGTTAATTTTCGCATAGCCTAATGCGATATTTAGCGCGTCTAAGTGTGAATCATGCGTTAGTATTATTTCTATGTGCAAATTAACGCATGCGGTTCCTGTTATCTGGTTGCTAGTTTCCAAATTACCTTAGCAACCATGGGCTTGCTAACATAGAGTTGGAATGCTGGGGATTTTGGCTGCCATGGTCAGGGACCCCTTTTTGAAAACTGCAAAGAGTTAAAAGAAGATGGCAAACAATTCAAAACTGTGAACAAATAAATAATGAAGACCAATTGTAAAGTTGCTTAGTATCACTACAGGGTTATGGGAGATAGCTCTCAGTACAAGTGAGGGAATACAGGGGTAGGGGAGATAGCTCTCAGTACAAGTGAGGGAATACAGGGGTATGGGAGATAGCTCTCAGTACAAGTGAGGGAATACAGGGGTAGGGGAGATAGCTCTCAGTACAAGTGAGGGAATACAGGGTTATGGGAGATAGCTCTCAGTACAAGTGAGGGAATACAGGGGTAGGGGAGATAGCTCTCAGTACAAGTGAGGGAATACAGGGGTAGGGGAGATAGCTCTCAGTACAAGTGAGGGAATACAGGGGTAGGGGAGATAGCTCTCAGTACAAGTGAGGGAATACAGGGTTATGGGAGATAGCTCTCAGTACAAGTGAGGGAATACAGGGGTAGGGGAGATAGCTCTCAGTACAAGTGAGGGAATACAGGGGTAGGGGAGATAGCTCTCAGTACAAGTGAGGGAATACAGGGGTATGGGAGATAGCTCTCAGTACAAGTGAGGGAATACAGGGTTATGGGAGATAGCTCTCAGTACAAGTTGATCCAGGGACTGGTCCGATTGCCATCTTGGAGTCAGGAAGGAATTGTTTCCCCTCTGCGGCAAATTAGAGAGGCTTCAGATGGGGTTTTTTGCCTTACTCTTAATTAACCAGTTAGGCAGGTTATATATAGGTATTAAGGTTGAACGTGATGGACGTATGTCTTTTTCCAACCTATCTTACTATGTTACTATGCTTATAATTGGCCATTCTACTACATGCTAATAATTAACTTAAATGTGAACCACCCTTTAAGTTAATCTGCCATGTTTTGCTTTGTGGCAAAATTCCCAAACAGGTTGCAAAATTCGCTGAATTGCATTGCAGTCAATGGGAAGACCAATTCCCATGCAGTTTGGCTGAGTATACTGCCTGCTACACACACATGCCCTACATTGTTAGAGAACCTCCTATCCGCTATGCTACAAGTGTTTTCTCCCAAGTGAAAAAAGGCTCCCATTTTGCCAGTTTCTTAAAAACATGTCTGTGATTTTTTACATTACTTCTGGTTGACAGTTAATGGTATCTACTACTGCACTAAAAAAGTACCTAAAAGTACAATCTATATTTTATATGTTACTACTAGCTTACAAACACAGCCACAACTAATAATAAATATGAACAGATACCATCTGGGTGCTTTGTATCCCACATTAACATGAATATACTGTATATTTTTGTGTAAATGTAATGAATCTACTAAAATACTATGTAATGTTACACAACTTCAAGTATCATCTGATCAGTAGTTAAATGAAATAAAATTCAAATGTTGAAGATTGAAAACCAAGAATATTTTAATGGAACAAAAGTGCACAACGGTGCACTGCACATAAACACTTACACAAAAGCAGGAGGAGGAGGAGGAGGAGGAGGAGGAGAAGGAGAAGGAGGAGGAGGAGGAGAACCAGACAGGATAGCTTCCTGAATGACCCTTAAATCCTGCCGCATAAGGGCCACATCCTGCCCCATAAGGGCCATGTCTTGCCTCATAAGGCCCATGTCCTCCCTCATAAGGGCCACCTCCTGGCGGACCTCTTGTAGGAGGTCCAAAAATAAATTTGTCCCCCGTTTGGGAGGCAGCTTCACGTGCTCCTGGGGGTGCTTCTGGCGCTGCTGGTGGTGCTGCTGGGGGTGCTGCCTCTGCCTCATCATCGGCAAGCTGGGGATCCTGTGCAGGAGCCGGTGGTGCCTCTGCCTCTGCCCCATTTGCACCCTGATCCACCTGTAGCCATTCGTCTGGCAATGAATTTCAGTTTGAGAAATACAGCACTTGCTTTTGTACCGAACAAATGATACAGGCTGAGATGTGTCATGTATACAGGAAAACCATTATCTATAAGCATGGCAGGTATGGGGCGGGGACATCTATAAGCATGGCAGGTATGGGGCAGGGCATCTATAAGCATGGCAGGTATGGGGCAGGGCATCTATAAGCATGGCAGGTATGGGGCAGGGCATCTATAAGCATGGCAGGTATGGGGCATCACATCTATAAGCATGGCAGGTGTAGTGTTCAACAGCAACCCTGTTATAAGATGTTTGTTATGTTTTGTTAATGTTTAGTGCTATGCAACACTGCTGACATTAGAGGGCGCCCTTTCCAGCAAACCAGATAGTATCATAGTCACTATGGTATGACAGTCATGTGAGCCATTATGGTGTCATAGCCATGTGAGCAGAGCTGGCAGCCTAACAGTTTGTAAAATAAAGCCTATAGCAAAAGCCTCTGTGTATGTGTGGGTCCAAACCTTACAGAAGGTATGGGGCAGGGTATCTATAAGCATGGCAGGTATGGGGCAGGGCCTCTATAAGTATGGCAGTTATGGGATGGGAAACACCATTAAGAGATAATCTCTATTTAAATAATCTGCAATTATGGCTATTGTTCCAATCCTAATGTTAAAGTATTTTCACAAACACATTTTTGCTCAAAAATAGCAAATTAAATAGGAAACAAGTGAGTGGTAATTTAGAAGAAAAATCTTTATATTAATTTTTAATAAAATCTACCTTCCACTTCTCCCCTCAGCTCTTCCACAAGCTCTGTGTGACGTCTTTTGACGTCACTCCACAAACGCTGCAAGACGCGGACACTAAGATTGACCTGGTGATCCCGTCTGAGGCGCCGCCGCAGTCTCCTGATAATCCCCCTGCGGAGGGATTGGATCCCGGGAGTCCCTGCTGGGATATTGTCGCGCTCCGGGCTTGTCGCGCGCACGAATATTTCATCGCGAAACGTACATTTGTTCGCGCAAGCGTATATTTAGTCGTGTAGGTGTACATTTGGTCGCGCAAGCGTATATTTGGTTGCGAAATTGTACATTTGGTCGCGCAAGGTTATATTTTGACGCGAAAATGTACATTTGGTCGCGCAAGCATATATTTTGACGTGCACGTGTGAATTTTTACGCACAGGCCTCTAGTTTGACACGTAAGGGACAATTTTGACTATTCTGCTATTGTATTGAATGAGCCTCAGAATCATTATGCTTTTTTGGCTTGCACCTCCATTAAATAATTCAATTAATTATAATGAAATGCAAGCTTTCAATACAAGTACATTATTAGGAGCCTTAACAGACCCCAAACCAGACGAAATTTGATGATATTGCGGCAGCAGCAGCAAGAACTTTATAATTATGTTGGGTTGTTCTTCGACATCAGCTGATTCTTTAGCTTTTTCTTCTTATTCTTAGCGCCCCCCATTTTCTAAACGCTACTCCTCCTACAGTTTTAGGGGTACAACACCCAAACTCCACACACTTCCTCACCCTATAGCGGACCAGGTTGCTTGTGCTTTTCTAAGCAATCCCGCTCCCGTCTTTTTGTGGTGCCCCTCTGAACCCCCCAATTTTCCCATTGACTTTGACAGGGAAGATTTTCAAACTGCTGCCACTCTTACAGCTTTGAAGCTACACCCCCCAAACTTGAATAACATAATCATGGGGTCACCCCGAATTACACAGCAACATTTGTTGAATGACTTAAAGTCAACAACAGCCAAATTTCACCCATTGACTTTTATGGGGAAACTGAAACTGCTGCCAATCTTACACCCCCCAAACTAGAAGTAATGGGGTCACCCTGAATGAAAACATAAGGATTGTAAATTATTGTATTATTATTGTATTATAAATGTATTTCTATAGATGTCACCAAATATATCCTTATTTATAATAAACTTGTGTGAAGTAAATTATTTTCATTATTTATTTATTTGATTTCTTTTTTTAATTGTTTATTTATTTATTTATTTGCCATCATCAATCAATATTGCAATTACTTAGCTTCAAAATGTTCCACATATAATTGTCCACTACATAGGGACTAAATAACTTTTAATGTACAGTTACTCCTGCCACAATGGTCAATCTCAGCCTGTTACTGAGCACCTATAAAATGATCGACAGCAGTTATCACTAAACACCTAGAAGGCAGAGACAATATCATCACTTTATGCCTTGTGCTTTCATACCAACGTTTTTACCTCAGCACAGGCAGTTGGCAATACAATGCTTCTATTGCATCAAACTCCCCCACCTCCTCCGTAAAAATCAAAAGCATCCAATGACCAAACTAAATTACCAATTAGAGCTTACATAAAATTAAATATTAGGAATTGAAGCTTTTTGCCTACATACCACTGATTTTTACCTCGGCATAAGTTTTTCAATTCCACGGCGCTTCTCTAATAAAAGATCTTCCCATTACAACAGCATAGATCTCTCACTTTTCAAATCAAATGGCAATTATCGCCAGCAGCTGATCTTGGTTCAAACCTTGTGCCTATATACCATCACTGTTTTACTTCAGCACAGGCTTTTGGGATCAGACGGCGCAAATTGCAGCACGGAAAATTCTTCTGCCTACAGACCAACGATGTTTACCTCAGCACAAGTTTAGAATTCAAATGGCAATTATCGCCAGCAGCTGATCTTGGTTCAAACCTTGTGCCTATATACCATCACTGTTTTACCTCAGCACAGGCTTTTGGGATCAGACGGCGCAAATTGCAGCACGGAAAATTCTTGTGCCTACAAACCAACGATGTTTACCTCAGCACAAGTTTAGAATTCAAATGGCAATTATCACCAGCAGCTGATCTTGGTTCAAACCTTGTGCCTATATACCATCACTGTTTTACCTCAGCACAGGCTTTTGGGATCAGACGGCGCAAATTGCAGCACGGAAAATTCTTGTGCCTATAGACCAACGATGTTTACCTCAGCACAAGTTTAGAATTCAAATGGCAATTATCGCCAGCAGCTGATCTTGGTTCAAACCTTGTGCCTATATACCATCACTGTTTTACCTCAGCACAGGCTTTTGGGATCAGACGGCGCAAATTGCAGCACGGAAAATTCTTGTGCCTACAGACCAACGATGTTTACCTCAGCACAAGTTTAGAATTCAAATGGCAATTATCGCCAGCAGCTGATCTTGGTTCAAACCTTGTGCCTATGTACCATCACTGTTTTACCTCAGCACAGGCTTTTGGGATCAGACGGCGCAAATTGCAGCACGGAAAATTCTTGTGCCTACAGACCAACGATGTTTACCTCAGCACAAGTTTAGAATTCAAATGGCAATTATCGCCAGCAGCTGATCTTGGTTCAAACCAACCAAGCAGCAGCAGCAGCAGGTTATTAGAAAACAACAGACCACAAATTAGAAGACATTGGTCCATATTTTAGCAGAAGTAGCAACAATATAATTAGGAGCCATTTCCAGCCCCATAGTAGATGATATTTTGCCGAAGTAGCAACATTGCAAGTAGCCAGTATAGGCCATAATTAGAAGAAATTAGATGATACTGTGGCAGCAGCAGCAGCAGCAGGTTATTAGAAAACAACAGACCACAAATTAGAAGACATTGGTCCATATTTTAGCAGAAGTCGCAACGGTATAATCAGGAGCCATTTCCAGCCCCATAGTAGATGATATTTTGCCGAAGTAGCAACATTGCAAGTAGCCTTGATAGGCCATAATTAGAAGAAATTAGATGATACTGTGGCAGCAGCAGCAGCAGCAGCAGGTTATTAGAAAACAACAGACCACAAATTAGAAGACATTGGTCCATATTTTAGCAGAAGTAGCAACAATATAATTAGGAGCCATTTCCAGCCCCATAGTAGATGATATTTTGCCGAAGTAGCAACATTGCAAGTAGCCAGTATAGGCCATAATTAGAAGAAATTAGACGATACTGTGGCAGCAGCAGCAGCAGGTTATTAGAAAACAACAGACCACAAATTAGAAGACATTGCTCCATATTTTAGCAGAAGTAGCAACAATATAATTAGGAGCCATTTCCAGCCCCATAGTAGATGATATTTTGCCGAAGTAGCAACATTGCAAGTAGCCTTGATAGGCCATAATTAGAAGAAATTAGACGATACTATGGCAGCAGCAGCAGCAGCAGGTTATTAGAAAACAACAGACCATAAATTAGAAGACATTGGTCCATATTTTAGCAGAAGTAGCAACAATATAATTAGGAGACATTTCCAGCCCCATAGTAGATGATATTTTGCCGAAGTAGCAACATTGCAAGTAGCCTTGATAGGCCATAATTAGAAGAAATTAGATGATACTGTGGCAGCAGCAGGTTATTAGAAAACAACAGACCACAAATTAGAAGACATTGGTCCATATTTTAGCAGAAGTAGCAACAATATAATTAGGAGCCATTTCCAGCCCCATAGTAGATGATATTTTGCCGAAGTAGCAACATTGCAAGTAGCCTTGATAGGCCATAATTAGAAGAAATTAGATGATACTGTGGCAGCAGCGGCAGCAGCAGGTTATTAGAAAACAACAGACCACAAATTAGAAGACATTGGTCCATATTTTAGCAGAAGTAGCAACAATATAATTAGGAGCCATTTCCAGCCCCATAGTAGATGATATTTTGCCGAAGTAGCCAGTATAGGCCATAATTAGAAGAAATTAGACGATACTGTGGCAGCAGCAGGTTATTTGAAAACAACAGACCACAAATTAGAAGACATTGGTCCATATTTTAGTAGAAGTCGCAACGGTATAATTAGGAGCCATTTCTAGCCCCATAGTAGATGATATTTTGCCGAAGTAGCAACATTGCAAGTAGCCTTGATAGGCCATAATTAGAAGAAATTAGATGATACTATGGCAGCAGCAGCAGGTTATTAGAAAACAACAGACCACAAATTAGAAGACATTGGTCCATATTTTAGCAGAAGTAGCAACAATATAATTAGGAGCCATTTCCAGCCCCATAGTAGATGATATTTTGCCGAAGTAGCAACATTGCAAGTAGCCAGTATAGGCTATAATTAGAAGAAATTAGACGATACTGTGGCATCAGCAGCAGCAGGTTATTTGAAAACAACAGACCACAAATTAGAAGACATTGGTCCATATTTTAGCAGAAGTAGCAACAATATAATTAGGAGCCATTTCCAGCCCCATAGTAGATGATACTTGCAGGCATAGCAACATTGCAAGTAGCCTTGATAGGCTATAATTAGAAGAAATTAGATGATACTGTGGCAGCAGCAGCAGCAGGTTATTAGAAAACAACAGACCACAAATTAGAAGACATTGGTCAATATTTTAGCAGAAGTCGCAACGGTATAATTAGGAGCCATTTCCAGCCCCATAGTAGATGATACTTGCAGGCATAGCAACATTGCAAGTAGCCTTGATAGGCTATAATTAGAAGAAATTAGATGATACTGTGGCAGCAGCAGCAGCAGGTTATTAGAAAACAACAGACCACAAATTAGAAGACATTGGTCCATATTTTAGCAGAAGTCGCAACGGTATAATTAGGAGCCATTTCCAGCCCCATAGTAGATGATACTTGCAGGCATAGCAACATTGCAAGTAGCCTTGATAGGCTATAATTAGAAGAAATTAGATGATACTGTGGCAGCAGCAGCAGCAGGTTATTTGAAAACAACAGACCACAAATTAGAAGACATTGGTCCATATTTTAGCAGAAGTAGCAACAATATAATTAGGAGCCATTTCCAGCCCCATAGTAGATGATATTTTGCCGAAGTAGCAACATTGCAAGTAGCCTTGATAGGCCATAATTAGAAGAAATTAGATGATACTGTGGCAGCAGCAGGTTATTAGAAAACAACAGACCACAAATTAGAAGACATTGGTCCATATTTTAGCAGAAGTAGCAACAATATAATTAGGAGCCATTTCCAGCCCCATAGTAGATGATATTTTGTAGGAGTAGCCACAATATAATTAGGAGCCATTTCCAGCCCCAAAGAAGATGATATTTTGCAGGAGTAGCCACAATATAATTAGGAGCCATTTCAGACCCCAAATTAGAAGAAATTAGAATTTAAGAAAGAGTAGCAACATTGTAAGGACCCTTGATAGGCCACAAATTAGAATATGATATAAGATGATATAGTGGCAGCAGCAGCAGCAGCTAGATTATTAGGGGAGTATAAGGCAGCAATTGAGAGAGGAGGGTACATCTGGGAGGAGAGGAGGAAGGAGAGGGGGCTAGTCCCTGATATCAGCAAATGGGCACATGGATATCCCCACTTATCCATGCCTGATTCATTTTAATAAATGATAGCCTATCCACGCTGCCAGTGGATAGGCGTGTCCGCTTCTCCATGACCACCCCACCTGCGGCACTGAAGACACGCTCTGACAGGACACTGGCAGGGGGGCAAGCCAGCACCTCCAGAGCGTATTGTGCCAGTTCTGGCCACTGGTCGAGCCTCGACACCCAAAAATTCATGGGGTCATCATCAGTGTGCATGGCATCCTGCACACTCACAGACCCCATGTAGTCAGCCACCATATTATCCAGCCTTTGTTGGTGGTGACTTTGGGTGCTAACCAGGCCTGCTGCTGCCTGGCGAGGCTCGAAGAAGCTTCTCCACACATTAGATTCCCACCACCTCTAGCTGCGCTGCTGCTGCTGCTGCTGCTAGACTCCTGTCTCTGCTGGATGTGTGCAGTAGTGGAGGCCTGAGTGTCAGGCTGGGGGAAGGCCTCCATCAGCTTGGCGCACAGAGCCCTTTTCAATTGACCCACCCTCCTCCCTCTCTGGCTGGGTACAAGGAACTGCACCATCTTTTCCTTTTACCGTGGGTCAATCATTGTAGCCACCCAGTAATCCTCCCGGTCCTTAATGGCACAGATCCGGGAATCACTCCGGAGGCATGTCTGCATATGGGCAGCCATGTAGAAGAGGTGTCCCCGACCAACCTCTTCTTGACTGCCCTGGAGATGCAGCAGGTCATCTCCTGCCTCCTCCCCCTACTCTGTGTCTTCCCAGCCGCGGACAACAGCTGGGGTGGTAGGGTGGCGTGGGCCCTGCTCCCCCTGCTCAGCAGGCACCCAGTCCTCCTCTCCGTCATCCTCCTCATTAGGCATGTCCTCCTCATCATGCCTCGCAGCCCCTTCCACCTGCCTACAGGGCCTGCACTCCTCCTCCTCAGGCACGTCACCCTCCTCTAGCAGGCCATCCAACGTGCGCTTGAGGAGGAAAACCAGGGGTATAATGTCGCTCACACACGCATTGTCCCTGCTAACAAAGCGTGTGGCTTGCTCAAAGGGGGCAAGTACTCGGCAGAGCTGCCTCATCTGCTGCCACTGCTCTGTACTGAAATAGCCCAAATTTGCCCCCTGAGTACCCCTGGCACTGTGCTCCAGCAGGTAGTTGCTGACTGCCCAGCGCTGCTCTACAAGGCGCTCCACCATGTGCAGGGTAGAATTCCAGCGCGTCGGCAGGTCACAGATCAGCCGGTGGGGTGGCAAACTATGTTGCCGCTGCATCCGTGACAAAGACGCGCTGGCGGTGGGGGACCTGCGGAAGTGGCCACATACCCTACGTGCCTTCTCCAGCACAACTCCCAACCCTGTGTAGCTCTTCAGGAAGTGCTGAACCACAAGGTTGAGAACATGTGCGAAGCAAGGCACGTGAGTCAGACGGCCTAGGTGGAGGGCGGCCAGCAGGTTGCGACCATTGTCGCACACAACATTCCCTGCTTGGAGCTGGCGGGGAGTGAACCACAGCTGCACCTGAGTCTTGAAGGCGGCATGGAGCTCAGGTGCAGTATGACTCCTCTCTCCAAGGCAGAGGAGTTGCAGCACAGCCTGGCAGCGCTTGTACTGCACTGAAGCGTAAGTGTGGGGACGCTTCAGGGGTGGCTCATCCATAGTGGAGGAGGAGGAGGAAGTGGTCGTGTGGGGTTTGCCCTTTACCCCACGGGGAGGCACCTCTAGCCTGAGGGGAGTCCTGCTGCCTGCACCCTCCCCAGCACTCATGAGGGTGACCCAGTGGGCCGTATAGGAAATGTATCGCCCCTGCCCATGCCTGCTGGTCCAGGTGTCTGTGGTGCAGTGCACCCTGCCCCCAACAGCATAGTCGAGGGACAGGGACACATTATCCACCACCTGCTGGTGGAGGGCAGGGACGGCCTTCCTGGCAAAATAATGGCGGCTGGGGATCCGCCAGTTAGGGGCAGCGCAAGCCATCAGCTGACGGAAGGGGGCTGCATCAACCAGCTGATAGGGCAGCAGCTGCACTGCCAGAAGTTTTGCCAGGCAGGCATTGAGCCTCTGCACTTGGGGGTGGCTGGAGGAAAGAGGTGCCTTGCGGCCAAGGAAGTGGGGGAGGGAGACCTGCCGGGACAGGGGCTGTGCAGATGGCAATAAGGAGGAGGAGGAGACAGAGGGGGCTGCAGAAGAGGCAGAGCTGCACAGTGGCCGCCTCCTACTGTGAGCCTCAGAATCCTCTTCCCTTGCTACAGGGATTGAGGAGCTAGCACCTGTTCCCTGGGGAATGGGAGGAGGTGGACAGGAAGCACCACTGCCACCCGGTGCCCTGCCACTTTGGTGCTGCTCCCACGTCATCCTGTGATGACATTTCATATGGGAACTTAATGCTGATGTTCCCATATGTGACCCTGTCTGCCCCCTACGTACTTTCTGTCGGCAAAGGTGACAGACTGCTACTGACGGGTCCTGACTCTGGCACATAAAAAATGCCCACACTGCTGAAGTGCGGGCCACCACCTTGCCTGCTGTGGAGGGCTGGGGACCTGAAGGCTGAACGTCCCTGCCCATACGCCCAGAGCCTGTGGACCCAGGTGCAGTGCTGCCCTGTTGCCTACCCCCCCTAGCAGTGGTTGATGGGGTCTTCTGCTTCTTTGGGGCCGGCTCTTCATCAGCATCACTAACAACAACACACAGCTCCCCCTCTGAACTGCTGCTGTTATCCTCCTGAGCCGGCACCCAGGATCTCTCCCCATCATCCTCAACATCCTCCCCCAGATCAGACCCTGCATCCACATCTGGCTCATCAGCCTGCTGCCCTGCCATTAGGGGACCCTGCCCAACATCCCCTACAGCTGATGTGGTGTGCTGTGCCACATACACCTCCTCCTCATCAGACAGGAATGCCCCCCCATACCTGTCTGATCATCAAAAAGATCCTGGGTGTCTGGGCTGAAGTCCACCTCAGGATCAAATAATAAGGGGGATAGCATGCCCCTTATCACTGAGCTAGCAGGTGATGCCACCTCCTGCTGCTCACTAGAGTCTGCAGCAGACGAGGTAGCCTGGGTGAGCCAGTCCATAACTGCCTCTGCCTGCTGCGACTGAATAGGTCGCGAAGTGGTGGCAAAGAAATCTGGCAAAGTCTTGTGACTGCCAGTTGCCCCACTGTGACCTGCCACCTGCTGCTGTTGCAGCTGCTGCTGCTGCTGCTGTGACTGCTGCTGTGGCTGCTGCCCTATATTGCCCAGACTGGGCATAGCACGTGTGCTGGGCTCTTGCCCACAGCCAGCACCATGGCTTCTCCCACCTAAACCACCCTTGCCTCCCACCCCACCCTCACCACCCACACCTCCCTTCCTCCCACCCTCACCACCCACACCACACTTCCTCCCACCCTCACCACCCTTGCCTCCCATCCCACCCTTCCTCCCTCTCCCACGGCCCGTCATCCTGGACCAACTAAAAAAGAAAAAAAAATAGGGGGGGGTTGGATATTTGGGGGAAGGTAGGGATAAATAAATAAAAGACTAAACCCCAGAAGTGTGCACCCACAAGGGATACACACACACAAACAAAGACAGACAAACCTAGCCCTAACAAGGGCTCTTGGGTCTCACAGGGGAGCAGGCAAGCAGAAGAGGGAAAGCAGTGAACTGAAATCCACAACTTCCACTTGCACTGACTCACAGAAAGCTCTAACAAATCCTACCTAACAGACAACACCTCTCACACCTCAGCTCCTACTCTATCCACTACCAAAAACGCACTAATGGAGTAATGGCTGCCTCTGCACCTCCTTATATGGACAGTGGGAGGGCTCCAATCTAATTGGCTGATGTGGAAGAAATGGGCAAGGCTAAAATGACGTTTCTGTTTGTCGCGCGTTTTTTTTTTTTTGTCGCACGGCGGAAAAATCGGCGCACACGTAAAAAATTACCCGCGCGACTAAAATTGGCCGCTCGCGCACGACCAAATTTGGCCGCGCGTGCCAAAAATAACCGCGCAACAAAATTTTTTGGACGTGCGTCAAAATTCTGCCGCGCGGCGAAACTGATGCTGGCGAATGTTTCCGCTCATCCCTACACAAAATACATAATACACATACCAGGTGCAAAAACTGCATGAGCCGGAGCGTCATTCGTGAAAATTCATATGCACTATTTTCATTTGGGTGCCCCTGTACTCCGCATAGCTTGGTAAATCTATTCATATAGCGCATCAAACTGTTCAGTAGACCTCTGGTGTTCCTATTTGGGGTGATTTTCCTTTGTAGACAAGAAATTTTGTGAGATAAATGCGGCAAATTGCAACATTTTTAGGCAATTTTCTGAAATGTCATAGAAACCACTAGCTTTAGGAAAGCTTTGCAGATTGGTACTTTGGTATAGAAAGGACTCTTTACCCGTGTTGGATTTGTCTGAACATGTACTTTCCAAAAATATATGGTTTTCAGGGGTTACCCTACATTTCTGCAGTTTCTATCCCACATAAAACTGCCATGTGTTTATGAATTAGGTAAAGGTAAGGCATGAAATTAGTGTGCACAAGGTATATTTTGGGGTCTCTTAGTGCCATGTGCTTTGCTAAACCTATGTACAGTGGGCATCAAACTGTTCAGTAGACCTCTGGGGTTCATATTTAGTGTGTTTTATCTTGGTACCTAATGACCTATAGAAAATAAGGTGCTGCATGTTGGAAGTTTTGAGGTGATTTTTAGAAATGTCATAATATCGGCAAACTAAGGAAACCTTTGCGGCTTGGTACTTTGGACTAGAAAGACATGGGTAACCATTTTAGATTTTGGGGAATGTGTACTTTCCAAAAATGTATGACTTTCTGGGGTGAGTGTACTTTTTACTAACTTTATCCCACATAAAATGATGTAAATGTGTTTTTGAAGAAGCTGAAATGACAGAAATGGCAGATCATATGGGGTATGTTCCCATTGGGGCCCCTACATGCCACATATTTAGGTAAACCTATACACATTGGGCATTAAACTGTTCAGTGGACCCCTGGCATTCAAATTTAGGGAGTTTTATCTTGGTACCTAATGATACATGGGAGATAAGATGCTGCAAACTGGGAGTGTTGAGAGGATTTTTGGTAATATTATCAAAATTGCCAACTTTAGGAACACTTTGCAACTTGGTACTTTGGAGTAGAAAGACATGGGTACCCATTTTAGATTTGGGGGAATGTGTACTTTCCAAAAATATATGGCTTTCTGGGGTGAGTGTACTTTTTTTGTAGCGTTATCCCACACAAAATAATGTAAATGTGTTTGGATCCACCAATGATAAGGAAAGGTACTAAATGTTGTGAGGACCACCCTCCTGCACTATAAAAAGGGGAGAGAAGTGTGTGCCAGAGAGAAATTACTGACTGCTGACTACCTGCTTTGGGTGGAAGAGCTGCCAGAGGAGAGAGAGACACCTGCAGAGATCCTGACCCAGGAGAAGCTGCTACAGGGAGAAGCTGACCCTGCTATCCCAGTTTTGGACTAGCACCTGTAAAAGAGCTTATCAGTGCTAGCCAGAAAGGGAGCAGGGGAAGCTGCCTGCTGTTGGTAGGAAAGTCCCAGGCTGAGCAGCTGCGCAGAGGCCCAGGTGACTACAGAGCTGCCTGCATCCCATCTGAGATCTGCTACTAAAGGTACAGATACAGTGATTTAGGAGCACAGACTGTGAGTAACCTGCAACACCACACACTATTGGGGAACTGTGTACTATTAACCCATAGGAGTTAACCCATCTGTTGCTGAACTATACTCTCTGCCAAGTGATTTCTCACCTGGATGGAAAGTGTATCCTCACTAAGTTTCAGAGTTACACTGCTAACCAGCAAATTAAAGGAACAGCATCATTGGTCAATAAGTTAAACTTAATAAGGACCCCAATGTGCACAAATCATCTGGGACTGTGACAGAGGTTACAGGATTTAGCACATATTACAAGTTTATATTTACTGCATACTCTATAATAGCAATTTAAATTGTGTTATTTTTCTTTGGTATATATATATATATATATATATATATATATATATATATATATATATTTATATCTTGCTTTAATATTTCAATTATAGTCAGATCCCTGCTGATTGTTTGTTACACTTAATAAAGAAAAAGGGATCTTATTGTTTACCATTATTGTGGTCAGTCATTGGGGTGTCATTGAGTGTGCTGGAGATACCCATACATATTAGTCTCACCTAAGGGTGTGCTACATAGTTAAAGAATGGCAACAGTTGAAATTTAAAGCAATAAATGTCAATAGGCGAATTGTGGTTGGTAGGTGTGCCCCCTTTTTCTAACCTTGAGTCGAAGTCCCCCAGTGACAAACTGCAAAGTTTGGGCACCTGGGCATAAATAGTGTGAGAATGACACACACTGCAGTCCCCCACTGACCAACTCTGCAAAGTTTGGCGTAAAAATTGTGGGACTGACAGCATTTTACATTTCTTCATTGAAAGTAAATAGGTGAAATGTGATTGGCTGTTGGTGGCTCCACCCACTATTTCTAACTTTAAACTACAAATACCCAATTACTAACTTTGCAAACTTTAACAACATTAGAATTAATACTTAAATAATGGCATCAGTTTAAATATAAAGCAATTTAATGGGTGGAAATAGATTGGCTGTTGGTGACTCCACATTCTTTTCCTAACCTTTTCCCCCAGTGACCAGCTGTGAAGTTTGGGGACACTGGCATTAAACGTGTGAGAATGGAAGCAGTTAAAATTTCCCCACTTAAAGAAATGTGATTGGCTGTTGGTGTCTCCACCCACTTTTTCTAACCCTGAATATGTAGTCAGCCAGTGACTGACTGACTGACTGACTGAGCAAAGTTTGGGATCACTGATGTAAATAGTGTGAGAAAGGCAGCATTTTAAATTTAAACCAAAATAAATTTAAACCAAAAAGTCTGATTGGCTGCTGGTGGCTCCACGTACTTTTTAAAAACTAAAAATGCAGTCCCCTGGTGTTAATACTGTGAGAATGGCAGCAGGTTGTTTTTCCCCATTGAAAGTCAATAGGTAAAATCTGACTGGCTGTTTGTGGCTCCACCCACTTTTTCTAACTCTGAACCACAGTTACCTGGTGACTAGCTTAGCAAAGGTTGGGGACCTTAGTATTAATATTTAAAGAATGGCAGCAGTTTAAATTGAAACATATGAAGTTAATAGGTAAAATCTGATTGGCTATTACTGGCTCCACCCACTTTAAAAAAACAAAAAAATTTGAATACGTAGTCACGCAGTGACTGACTGCAAAGTTTGGGAACCCTG
Source organism: Xenopus tropicalis (assembly GCF_000004195.4). Taxonomy (NCBI): domain Eukaryota; kingdom Metazoa; phylum Chordata; class Amphibia; order Anura; family Pipidae; genus Xenopus; species Xenopus tropicalis. The sequence goes on along the minus strand of NC_030682.2, from coordinate 75,426,974 downwards.
GCATCAAACCAATAAAATTCAATAGGTGAAATATGATTGACTGTTTGTGGCTCTGCCCACTTTTTCTTACCTTGAACCACAGGTACCTGGTGCAAAACTCTGGTGCAAAGTTTGGGGACCCTGGATTACTGTGAGAATGGCAGCAGGTTGAATTTCCCCCATTGAAAGTCAATAAGTAAAATCTCCTTGGCTGTTTACAGCTCCGCCCACTTTTGGGCATCCAACAATCATCATATTTTCATTCAGGCTGACCCTATGACTATGTGATTCAAGTTTGGTGAGTGTGGCCTCAAAGCTGTAAGACTGGCAGCAGTTTCAATTTCCCCATTAAAGTCAATGTGTGAAATTTGATTGGCTGTTTTTGGTCCCTCCCACTTTGGGTCATTCAACAAATGTTGCTCGTTTTATTTGGGGTGACCCCATGGTTATGTTATTTAAGTTTAGGGAGTGCACTTTCAAAGCTGTAAGAGTGGCAGTCAAAGTCAATTGAAAAATTGGGGTGTTTGGAGCGGCACCACAAAAAGACTGGGGGCAGGATCGCTTAGAAAAGCACAAGCTGCTAACCTAGTTAGTTTAAATCTTTTATACTAGTTACGTTGCACTTCTCTGCACTCTCACCAGCTCATTAATACTTTTAAGGACTGAAGCCCAAAGCTGCACTGCATAATTCAAGGTGAGGCCTTACCAGAGACCTATAAAGAGGCAAAATGATGTTTTCTTGAGTCAATGTCCTTTTTTATACAAGACAGCACTTTATTTGCTTTAGTAGGCACCGAATGACACTGCCTGGAATTAGACAACTTGTTATCTACCAAAAAAAACAGATCCTTCTCCATTAAAGGAGAAGGAAAGGTAACAACTAAGTAAGCTTTATCAGAAAGGTCTATGTAAATACAGCCATGAGCACTTACAGTAATACTGCACCGAGTCCTCTATCAAAAGAAACACAGGGTTTCTTGTCTCTTTTTTGTAAACATGATGTTCCAGTGTCTGACTTCCTCTCTCAGAAACATCCTTAATTCCTGGGGCCAGAGTCTGCACAGTTCTCTCCTCTCTCCTGCTCCTCCCTCCCATCAGAATGCTAAGAACTCCCTTCCCCCTCCCTTAGGAATGTGTGATCTCTGCTATAATGGCTAGAGCTGGAGCAGAAAGGAAGCTACTTGAAATGGCAGCTGCTATCTTAAGCAAATGGAGAAAGCTTCTAAAACTGTTTACTCAGGTATAGTAATGATTTCTGCAGAATAAATATTTTGTTCTAGGTGGCACTAATGTAGCAAATCTATTGGCAGCGTGTAAGGATACCCCAACACACTACCATTTAGTAGATGGCTCGCGTTTATATTATTTCTACCAAAGTGCGTAACTTTGCACTTGTCCACATTGAACCTCATTGTCACGGTCGGCACCCTAAACCAGAACAGATGCCAAGTTCCCTTGTCTCGGCTCGGCTTCACCAGTATTGTGGCCGCCTTTGGCTTCGGGAGGAGCCCTCAGCTACTCAGATGCCACCTGGACTTAACGAGAGAAACAAGGCAGGAGTTCTGGCAAGCAAAGGGGCACGACTGTAGTTAAGTCAATTAGGCCGAAGATCACGGTACAAAAGGATGAGGCAAGTACGTAGTCAGGCAGGCTGGGTCGGGGCAGGCAGTAAGAAGGATCGTCAGACAGGCAAGGGTCAAACCGGATAATCAAAACAGCAGGACGAGACGAAATCGGAGTCAAAGTACAAGCCGAGGTCAGAAATGGATTATCAGAATAGTCAGGAGCAAGCCGGGTCAAAAACACAGGAAGGCAACCAACAGGACACAGGAACGAAATGCACAAGGCTCAGGAAAGCACCAGGATCAAAATCCTATCACGGGCAGTGAAAAAGTAAACAGAAGCCCTTTAAATATTCAAACTTCGCGCCATTGCGCGCTGACGTCATAACGTCAGCGCGAATGCGCCTATAAAACACTGCGGTGCGCGCGCGGCGCGCACTAGGAAGTAGCCGGCACCAGGGAAGGGCAGCGTGGCGGGCGTCCCCGCCGATGGCGGCGCGGCGGGCGTCCCCGTCGCGCCGGTAAGCCTGCTTTTATTACATTACCCCCCTCTCTAGGAGGGGCCACTGGACCCCCAGGTTTCCCAGGAAACCTTGAATGAAACAGTTTCCTGAGGCGATCAGCCTTGATGTCCTCAACTGAGACCCAAGAGTTCTCCTCAGGGCCAAAGCCTTTCCACCTGGTGAGATATTGCAACTTACCTCTCACCAGGCGGGAGTCGAGGAACTCCTGGATTTCAAACTCGGGCTGACCTTCAACCAACACTGGGGGAGGAACGGACAGACAACGAGTATTAGAAGCAGGTTTTAAAAGAGAAACATGAAAGGTATTAGCAATCCTGAAATTAGGAGGTAATTGAAGACGGACAGAAGATGGGTTAATTATTGAAATGATGGGATATGGACCAATGAACCTGGGACCCAGTTTGGGAGAGGGAACCTTCAACTTAATGTTCTTGGTTGATAACCACACTAAATCCCCCACCTTGTACTGGGGAGCCTCCCTACGGGATTTGTCAGCGGCTTTTTTCTGGGCTAGAGAGGCTGCAGACAACGAGTCATGAACTATTGACCATATCTCAGAAAATTTTAAGACGGAGGAATTGGCAAAAGGTACAGGAGAATTAGAACCGGAAAAAGAAAATGCTTTGGGGTGCAAGCCATAAACGACAAAAAATGGAGACCTCCCTGAGGAGGAATGGGTAGCATTATTATATGCGAATTCTGCCCAGGGAAGCAGTTCAGACCAAGTGGACTGGTTATCGGATACATAGCATCTGAGATACTGTTCAAGGGACTGGTTAACCCTTTCAGTTTGACCGTTAGTTTGAGGGTGATAGGCAGATGAAAAAGACAATTCAGTACCAACCAATGAACAGAAAGCACGCCAAAATTTTGAAATAAACTGAACCCCCCTGTCAGAAACAATGTTTTCAGGAAACCCATGAAACTTAAAAATGTGAGTAATGAACAGGTCCGCTAGTGTTTTAGCAGAAGGGAGTTGTGGAAGAGCAATAAAATGAGCCATCTTACTGAATCTATCGACCACTACCCAAATCACCGTTTTACCCTGCGAAGGGGGTAATTCCACAATAAAGTCCATGGAAATATGAGACCATGGTTTCTCCGGAATGGGTAAGGGGTTTAACAGACCCTGGGATCGCAGATGAGACATCTTAGACCTTTGGCAGACTGGACAAGAATTAACAAAAATCTTAGCATCCTGTTTACATGATGGCCACCAAACATGACGGGACAACAAAGAAATGGTTTTTGCAACACCTGGATGGCCTGCTGCTTTTGAATCATGAACTTCTCTTAATACTTGTTCCCTAAGTTCTTCAGGGACAAACCATTTACCTGATGGGGTTTCAACAGGAGCAGAAGATTGTAAGGGAGACAATAAGGAGGAAAGATCGGACCCCAGGCTTGCAACAATAATTTCCCTGGGAATGATGGGAGAACACTCACTAGCGTCAGAGGAAACAGAATTGAAACTCCTAGAGAGTGCATCTGCCTTGATATTTTTTGAACCCGGCCTGAAAGTTAGGAAAAAATTGAACCTTGAAAAGAATAAAGCCCACCTGGCTTGTCTTGGGTTCAAGCGTTTAGCAGACTCAACATAAAGTAAATTTTTATGATCGGTATAGACCGTCACTGGATGCTTGGCACCTTCTAGCAGGTGGCGCCATTCCTCAAAGGCCAACTTAACGGCCAACAACTCCCTGTTCCCTATATCGTAATTTACCTCTGCGGGCAAAAATTTTTTAGAAAAAAAGGCACAGGGATGCAATTTGTTGGTTATCGGGTGTCTTTGAGAAAGAACTGCCCCAGTTCCTACTTCAGAGGCGTCTACTTCTACAATGAAGGGGAGTGCAGAATCAGGGTATTTAAGAAAAGAGGCAGAGCTGAATTTTCTTTTGAGGGTTTCAAAAGCTTGTACCGCCTCAGGAGACCACATGCTGGGATCAGCGCCCTTCTTAGTTAGATTCGTGATGGGGGCTACGATAAGAGAAAAATTCTTAATAAATTGACGATAATAATTGGCAAAACCAAGAAACCTTTGTATTGCACGTAATGAGAGAGGTTGTGCCCACTCCAGTACCGCTTTTACCTTACCAGGGTCCATTTCTAGACCTTTACTGGAAATAATAAACCCCAAAAACTGAACCGACGAGACTTCAAAGGTACATTTTTCTAGTTTTGCATACAGGTTATTTTCCCTTAGCCTCTTTAAGACTTCACAAACATGGTTACGGTGTTCCCTGAGATTAGAAGAGAAAATAAGGATATCGTCAAGGTAGACTACTACGAATACCCCCAGTAAATCACGGAAAATGTCATTGACAAATTCCTGAAAAACTGCTGGAGCGTTACAGAGCCCAAAGGGCATTACTAAATATTCGTAGTGACCGTCCCTGGTGTTAAATGCAGTTTTCCACTCATCCCCTTCTCTAATACGAATGAGATTGTATGCCCCTCTCAGATCGAGCTTGGTATAGACTTTGGCCCCCTTGACCTGATCGAACAACTCGGAAATTAGAGGAAGGGGATATCGGTTTTTTACAGTGACCTTATTTAAACCTCTGTAATCAATACAAGGACGAAGACTACCATCCTTCTTACCCACAAAGAAAAAACCCGCCCCTGCAGGAGAACTAGAGGACCGGATAAAACCCCTTTCGAGGTTTTCCTGGATATATTCCTTCATAGACTGAGATTCAGGTAGAGAAAGAGGATATGTGCGACCCCGAGGAAGAGAGGCACCTGGAATCAGATCAATGGGACAGTCATACTGTCTGTGTGGAGGTAAGGTCTCGGCAGCTTTTTTGGAAAAAACATCAGAAAAAGCCGAATAGGCTGCAGGTAAACCCTCAAGTGAGGTGGTCGCAATAACAGGAGGAATACAAACACCCCTACAATTATCACCCCATTGAGTGACCTCCCCTGTAACCCAGTTAATTAGGGGGTTGTGAGCCTGGAGCCAGGGTAACCCCAAAATGAGAGGAGAAGAGGCACCTTCAATGAGAAAAAGGGTTACCTCCTCACTATGAAAATCATTAACACATAAAGATAAGAAGATGGTTTTCTTATTTACCACCCCAGAACCTAGAGGCCTCTTGTCCACCGCTAAAAGTCTCATGGGAACCTCCAGAGGGACCACCGGGATGCCATGACTGGCTGCGAATGTGGCATCTAAAAAGTTACCCTCAGCCCCAGAATCCACAAAAGCGGACAAGTTTATAGAGCCCGAAGGCCAGTTCAGTTTGACTGGTAACAAAACTTTAGAGGCTAATTGGGGAGAGGATACGCCTGCACCCAAATGAAGCTCCCCCTCTTCATTTAGGCTGGGGCATTTCCCGGCCTCTTAGCGCAGTGTTTGAGAATATGACCCTTATCTCCACAATATATACATAGCCCTAGGGACCGTCTGCGACTCTTCTCCTCGGGAGAGAGATGGAATAAGCCCAGTTGCATAGGCTCTTCCTGAGAAGGAGACACAGAGGAAGCAGACGAATTAGCATTGGCCCCAAAATCTGGTTTCGCATGAGTAACCCCAGAAAAATTAGCATGACCCCTCTCACTCCTTCTCTCCCTCTGTCTCCTATCAATCTGGATGACTAGGGACATGAGATCATCTAGACTGGACGACAAGGGGTAATTCACCAGGCTATCTTTAATGGAGTCAGATAGCCCGACACGGAACTGACTGCGCAGGGCCGCATCGTTCCACTCAGTCTCTCCCGCCCACCGGCGGAATTCTGTGCAATATACCTCTACCTCCCGTCTCCCTTGGCGCAGTTTACGAATCGCCGAATCGGCTGATGATGCACGATCTGGGTCATCGTAAAGAACTGCCATCGTATCAAAGAATACATCAAGGGAAAAACGGGCAGGATCAGAGGGAGGCAGTCTAAGAGCCCAAACTTGGGGATCCCCCACTAGGAGGGTCATAACAAATTTTACTTTTTCCACACCAGAAGGGAAAGAATGAGGGAAAAAGCTAAGATACAATTTACATGCTTCTTTGAAGACGAAAAATTTGGACCTGTCCCCAGAGAATTTCTCTGGAAATGCAATTTTGGGCTCTTGGGGCCTGCAAGTATTACCCCCCAAAACGAACGAACCCACAGGAGGGGAAGGACTAGGAATTGGCTGCTGCTGTGAAACTTGCGGGGTCTCCAGCTGGCGGGTTAAGTTGTGAAAACCCTGCAGGAGATAATTTTGCTTTTGTTCCTGATCCTCCAAGCGCTGTAGCAGGGCGGTAAGAAGCGCTTCGGTAGTAGTAGATGGAGTGGGAGGAGCAGCAGCGGACTCAACGTGATCTTGGTCCTCCATGGCCCGTGATAATGTCACGGTCGGCACCCTAAACCAGAACAGATGCCAAGTTCCCTTGTCTCGGCTCGGCTTCACCAGTATTGTGGCCGACTTTGGCTTCGGGAGGAGCCCTCAGCTACTCAGATGCCACCTGGACTTAACGAGAGAAACAAGGCAGGAGTTCTGGCAAGCAAAGGGGCACGACTGTAGTTAAGTCAATTAGGCCGAAGATCACGGTACAAATGGATGAGGCAAGTACGTAGTCAGGCAGGCTGGGTCGGGGCAGGCAGTAAGAAGGATCGTCAGACAGGCAAGGGTCAAACCGGATAATCAAAACAGCAGGACGAGACGAAATCGGAGTCAAAGTACAAGCCGAGGTCAGAAATGGATTATCAGAATAGTCAGGAGCAAGCCGGGTCAAAAACACAGGAAGGCAACCAACAGGACACAGGAACGAAATGCACAAGGCTCAGGAAAGCACCAGGATCAAAATCCTATCACGGGCAGTGAAAAAGTAAACAGAAGCCCTTTAAATATTCAAACTTCGCGCCATTGCGCGCTGACGTCATAACGTCAGCGCGAATGCGCCTATAAAACACTGCGGTGCGCGCGCGGCGCGCACTAGGAAGTAGCCGGCACCAGGGAAGGGCAGCGTGGCGGGCGTCCCCGCCGATGGCGGCGCGGCGGGCGTCCCCGTCGCGCCGGTAAGCCTGCTTTTATTACACTCATTTTCTAATTTGCTACCCAGTTTTCCAATTTTGGCAAATCGCACTGCAAACTGGCAACATCCTGCACGTGCAATATATTTGCACAATTTAGTGTCATCAGCAAAAATAGAAAAAGTACTTTCTATGCCCACCTCCAGGTCATTAATAAACAAGTTAAAAAGCAAAGGACCAAGGACTGACCCCTGTGGTACTCTACCTTTGTAATCTATCCTTCAGCCAGTTTTCTATCCAATTACAAATATTATGTTCTAGGCCAGTATTTCTCAATTTTATCATTAACTTTGTGTGAGGTACTGTATCAAACGCTTTAGCAAAGTCCAAGTAGATGACATCAACTGCCATTCCAGCATCGAGGTTCCTGCTCATCTCATAAAGGCGACTAAATTAGTCTGGCAAGATCTGTAACGCATAAAACCATGCTGGCACAGTATTGTGAATTGCAATGTATTCAAGTACCCTATCCCTTATTACCCCTTCCAAAATATTTTCTACTACTGATGTCAGACTAACAGGCCTATAGTTTTCAGGCTGAGAATGGGATCCCTTTTTAAATAACGACACCACGTTAGTAATTAACTAGTCTCTCTGCACCATGCAAGACCTCAATGAATCCTGAAAAATTAAGCAAAGAGGTTTGGCAATCACAGCTCTAAGCTCGTTTAATACCCTGGGATGTATACCATCCGGTCCTGGACCTTTGTTTACCTTTACATGTTTAAGTCTCTTTTGAATTTCCTCCTGAGTGACCCATGCGTTGAAAGGGAAGCCTTCATTAGCTGGCTCCTCAGATGTATAGACAGATAAAATATGAGACTTCAAAATTTCTGCTTTTTTCCTGTTCTCATCAACTAACTGACCCCCCTGTGATACCCCTTGCATAATCAATAATAACAATCTATATTATAATTGTAACAAAAGGGCAAGTGGAATAATGAGAATAACATATAAAGTTTACTAAAGCAACAGATGCTAGTAAAGGTATGGGATCCCTTATCATGAAACCCATTATTCAGAAAGCTTCAAATTACAGTTGCAGTCCATGTTATTCAAATTTTTAAAAATGATTACTTTTTCTCCATAAAAAGGTACTGCAAAGCACTACGCTGCATTCATTACAAACTGTGATATAATGAATCCTTAATAGAGGTTTAACAATCATGTTGGGTTAATTTTATGTTTAACCCTTTCACTGCCAGCCAATTTGCCCTAAAAGTGAACTACTGGCAAGTAATTTTTAGACATTTTGCACTCATTACATTTCCTTAGGTTTTATTGTAAAGAAAAAAAGTAAAATAAAGAAAAAGGAGAAAGCGCTACAGGTACCCCAGGCTGGTGCTGTTTTCTATTAACAGGGGCACCAGCCCGGGGTACAAGGTAAGCGATTAGTCACTTGGGGGTGCCTAAAATTTTGGCACCCCCAAGTGACTTAGCCTTTCCTTCTCCTTTAATATTAGTCTGCAACTTCTCCCAAACAAAACATTACCCCACATGCAACAGTGCACCTGTTTAGTAAGTTGTCAGTTCAACTTTGTTTCTTCCCTTTTGCGGCACACTTTGCAGGCTTTCTGGGCTCTTTGTTTGCCAGGTGTAGGTGGAAGCGTATCTATAGAGTGCTTCCCAATCAATCGGGCCACATTGTCAGCAGCGGGCATCTCAGGTACTGTCTGTCCCTCTACACCACCAAACAACAGGGCAGGGAGTACCTGCAGCTGGTATTTATAATAGGATAGTTTGGGGCCTCGTACTGCTGCCTTATACACAATATATACATTTTGGAGGGCCATTTGAATCATATATATACACCAACTTTCTTGTACCAGGTCCTTGTTTTCCAGGTGGCGTTGTAATAATGATGGAGTTGGTCTATGAACACCACCCATGTACTTACTGTACTCCTTGCTACAGAGAGGCTTATTTTGGGGGGGGCCTACCAACTCTCTGTTCTGTACCGACTCATCATGAATTGTTGTCAGCATGAAAACATTTTTTTTTGTCAAAATATTTGTTGGCAAGGAGCTCATTATTGCTTAGGGCAATTCAATTTTTTATCAAGCAGAGCCCTGGGCAATCCTTTTCGGGTATGATTTATGGTGCCACAGGCTGGGGTATCCAAACAATATAGGGCACTAAACAAGGGGATACTAAAATGTTATCCACATATAAGTGGAAACCTTGGCCCAGTAGTGGAGAAATGAGCCCCCATACGATCTTTCCACTGACACTCAAGCCAAGGGGACAACCAGGGGGATCTAATTGGGAGTCCTTGTCAGTATGTTCCACAAACCTCTTAATTTCGTTAATATCGGTGGGATGCCATGCATGAGCTCGAGCATATCTAGGTAGGGGATTTTGGTTAAGATACTGCTCGATATACAAATTGGTATAGAGGACCAGATCCTATAGGATGGTCTCAGTCATAAATAATTGAAAAGAATTTATGGGCTCAAAATTACTGGTGTCCACCTTGATGCCAGGGACTGCAGTAAATTGGGGAATCTCTAAGGGAAAATTACACGGAGGCCCCCACACAAGTTCTCCTCCAGCTGCAGCATAAGCCCTATAACCCGTTTCAAGTTTCAAGATCAAGTTTCAAATTTATTGTCATATACAAATAACAATGAAGCATGATTACTGTAATGAAATTTTTTTGACCCGTGTTCCTCCCAACTTTACATAGAAAAAAAAAACAAATATTAAATATAATAAAAGTGTGCAATAAAGGTACAAGTATTAATAAAAAAAATGCAATGAAATATTTGAAATTGTGCAGTGAGGATTTAAAGTGGCTTTGCTTAAAGTGACACTGCGAAGAGTCCAGTAGTTATGGGGAGTGTGTGTTGGTGTGTGCAGAATGTCAGCAGTTCAGAAGCCTGATGGCTTGTGGGTAGAAACTGTCTCTGTATCTGCTGGTGCGGGTCTGGATGCTCCTGTACCGCCTGCCTGATGGTAGGAGCGTGAAAAGACTGTGGCTGGGGTCGGAGAGGATCCGCAGCATCTTCCTCCTACAGTGCTGTCTGTAGAGGTCCTGCATGGCCAGAAGTTCAGTCCTGGTGATGCGCTGTGCTGATCTCACCACCCTCTGCAGAGCTTTGCGGTCCCAAGCATTACAGCTGCCATACCAGGTGGTGATACAGCCAGACAGAATACTCTCAATGGTGCATCAATAGAAGTTTGTGAGTATTCTGGAGTCCATGCCGAACCTCCTCAGGCGCTGCAGAAAGAAGAGCCACTGTCTTGCAGCTTTTGTGATCACACCAACGTGGTGAGACCAACTCAGATCCTCACTTATATTGATGCCCAGGAATCTGAAGCAGCTGACTCTCTCCACCTTTCATGATCTTCCACATCCTCATCTACCTCCATAGGCTTCTCGAGAGCACTTACAGTGCTGTTCCTATACCATGACTCTAAAACTCACAATCAGTGACAAAAAACAAACAATCAATAAAATGGTTTTCACAGCCAGAAAAAAAGAGGGATTACTTGTAAAACTACTGCAAGAGACAAGGCAGAGACTGGAGAAAAAAACCCAACTGATAATATAAACAAATCATACCAAGAAAAAAAAAAAACAGCTATAAGCTCAACTCCCTGAACACTTCAACTCCCTGAACTCTCCCAACTCCCTGGAACTTTCTGGAACAAAAACCCTATCAGACTAGCCAATAGATAGATATTGTAGAACTTACAATATCAAATAAAATGCAATCAACAACTACTAGTAACTATTGGTCAAAATATCACGTCACACAACAAGTAGGCATGGAGCAGATATTGAACAAATAATGAACAATTATTGAACATGTAATGAATTATTGAATAAGTAATGATCAGCAACAACTAATACCTGATCACTAGTCAAACTGCAAAAAGAACCAGCAGTCAACAGCGACACAATACTGAAAATGCAATAAAATCACCAAAGAATCAGGAGAACAAATAGCAGAATAGAGAATGAATAGCAATATAAAACTAAAAATTCAAAGCACAAGCAAAAACAAGTTAGAACCAATTATAAGAACAATGCAAAACTAAAGATTCAATAAAATCACTGAAAATCAAGAGAACCAGCAATGAACAGCAATATAAAACTGAAAATGTAAAGTACAACTAAGAACAAGTTAGAAGTAATCAGAGCAAAGCAAAACTCAAACAATAATAAAATCACAATCAACAAAGAACCAGTGATAAACAGAAATACAAAACTGAAAATGCAAAGAACAAGAAAATGCAATAAAATTCACAGAAATACAATAAATCCAATAAAATACCTGATCACAAGTCACACTACAAAATGGTGGTAACAAGCAAATATATATATATATATATATATATATAAATATATATATATATATATATATATATATATATATATATATTTGCGGTCATGCACCGGATTTCTGAAAGTTCCACCACCCAGCGCTCGTTGCCTTGGGGGTTTTCAAGCGATCTGTGGCTTTCATTTGGAGGAGAAAGCCACAGATGTACCATAAAGGTACATCGTTGGCATTTTGCTTGCAAACAAGTAAGCCGTACATGGTTGGCAGGCAAAGGGTTAAATCATTTTAGCAAATGTAAGTTGTGAAAATGCAAATTACAGAAAGATTTCTTATCCAGAAAACACCAGGTCCCAAGCATTTCAGATAATAAATCCTATACCTGTACTTTTTGTAAAAACAATTCCCCCACCAAGCCCCAGTATTTTTATTCTTTTTTTTCCCTAAGTTACAGGATAAATCACACAGTATCCTATTTTGCTCTGGGACTTATTTTTTCCCTTTGAGCATTTAAAGTTCCTGTGTGGTTGTAATAATTTTTTAATATGCATCTGTTGTTTTTATTGTTACTGTGGTTTATGTTGTTTTAACCCTTTAAGTGCCACAGGACATAAATTCTACGTCCTGTGTATGAAAGTACCTAAGTGGCACAGGACGTACAATCTAAGTCCTACAGCACTTTTGGGTTTATAAGCGCTGCGCTCGCTTTTAAAGCACTGCAGCGCTTGTAAACCCCGCACATCCCCCAGGCAACGAGCAGATAAGATCCACCGTGATCTGGTCGCCAGCCAATCACAGCAGTGGCCACGCGATGATGACGTGTCCACTGCTGTCACTTTAAATAGCACCTGTCTAACATTGCCTCCTCCACTCCTACTGCCCACGTGTGACTGCTGGAGCCCCCTGCTGCCTTCCTGCTGGATCGGTCACCCTGATCGCCTGCCTGTCTTGTGTGAGCTGAACTACAACTCTACAACCACTGTTTATTTTGCATATTTCTATCTAAACTGTCTAAATTTGTTTTTTTTTATATATATTTTTCCATTTCTTCTTCCATCTTTCTCATTATCACACTTTTGCACACATACACACTTGCAGACAACTTTGCCAAGCACACACATACACACAACTTACACTTATTCTTTTTTTTTTTAACTTTTTTCATTATTTCTTTTCTTTCTTTCTTTGCTTTCTTTGGCAGTCTTTTTTTCACTAAAACTTTATTTCTGATCTTATAATTATTTGATTTATTTGGTACCATTTTTGTGTTTTTTTTGGTGTTTTCATAATTGATTTTTGTTTTTTAATTATTTTATTACATTTTAACTTTTTATTGTTATTAGGTGCTATATTTGCAGTGATGTTGGTGGATCCAGGGCTCTGACAACCGACTTCATTGCAATTATTGTTCTTTCATTGCTTTTAGTGGTTTTATTGCATTTTTGTGATTTGATTTTATTACATTTGTATTGTTCTTTATTGCGTGTTTAGTGCCCAAAAAAAAGTTGCTTTTGCAGTGTTCTTGGTGAATCCAGGGCTCTGACCACCGATTTCATTGCAATTATTGTACTTCTGTTGGTTTAGGTGATTTTTTTTGGATTTTACTGATTTTATTTTGTTTTCTTTGCATTGTTCTTTATTGCATGTTTAGTGCCCCAAAAAATGTTGCTTTTGCAGTGACATTGGTGGATCCAGGGCTCTGACCACTGATTCCATTGCAGTTATTGTTATTTCATTGCTTTTAGTGGTTTTATTCCATTTTAACTTCATTTGGTTTGAGATGTTCTAGAAAGGTCCAGAGGTGTTAAGCTGGCCATACACGGGCAGATCCGCTCGCTTGGCGATATCACCCAATATCCCCACCTATGGGTGCCGATATCGGGGAGGCATGTAGGCGAATTCGATCGTTTGGCCCTGGGGCAATGGGGCGGTTCAGGGACCGCATCAACGAGCCGATGCGGTCCCCGATCCGACTGGATTTTCTAACCTGGCCGATCAATATCTGGCCAATTTCAGGCCAGATATCGGTCGGCCAGGCCCCTCGGTTCTGCCCCTACACGGGCCGATAAGCTGTCGAATCGGTCCAAGGGACCGATATCGGCATCTATAATCGGCCCGTGTATGGGGACCTTTAGGCTGAGTTCAGATTGTTCTGGCAGTTTCTATTGCCAAGGGTTAACTCCTGGTCATCTCTTGCTGGCTTGAGTTTATCAAAAGGTTACAGTGAGATTTTTTTCTACCTTCTCCTATTACAAGTGTTACAAGTATTGTCTTGCTTGCATTTTTTTTTGCTTGCTTGTTTTGACTTTGCCTGCTGATTGCTAGATTTGCAGTTTTCCGTATATTTCTGGCACAATGGGCAAACGGTTTTACAGCACAGAGGAAGCTGCTAGGTATTGCATGCACTCCAGCTCAGAGGAATTTAGCAATTCTGATTTTGAGTATGTGCCATCTGACTCCTTTACTGAGGAATCAGAAATTGAGGATAGTGACACTATTAGCGCAGAGGCTAGTAGTGGTGGCACGCTTACTGCTGAAGAGGCTGGTGGTAGTGCACCAGATGTACCCATGGATGTAGAATAGGGTGAGGGTAGCACTGATGCAGCAGTTGGAAAGCCTCCACGGGGGCCTCCCTGTAATTATGTCCCTGAAATTCCCCCTTTCACTGCAGTCCCTGGCCTCAATGTGGACACCGCTAATTTTGAAATTATAGATTTTTTTAATCTTTATATTACAGAGGCCATCCTACAGGACATGGTCCATTACACAAATTTGTATACTGAGCAGTATCTTGCTAGCAACCCTTTACCGAGTTTTTCAAGAGCCCCAGACATGGTATCCCACAAATGTAAATGAAATAAAAAGATTCCTGACTCTTACATTGGCAATGGGATTCATAGAACGTAACTCTTTAGCTTCCTACTAAAATACATTCAAAGTAATGCTTTTATTAAAGGAAAAGGAAAGGCAACATTTATAAATACGACCATTACATAGTGCCAGTATTGATAAACAAAAACGCTACACTTTGGGACCAATTATATTAAGAAAAAGTTATAAAATCTTACTTTAAACTTTCTGCTCTCTCTAAAGAATGGCGCGGCCATCTTTGAAGTTGTTCGCCCTCTTCCGTTCCTTCGGCGTCTGTACTGCGCATGCACAAGCTTCCTTCTTTCCCCCAGCCTAGGCGCGCGTCCTTTTCTGCGCATGCGCTTACTTCCCTCCCCCCTAGCCTAGGCGCGCTTCCGTGTGAAGAGGGTGAAGAGGGGGTGAAGAGGGGGAGCGTGCCTGCCTGAGCGCGTCCACGGCTTCTGCAGACTGCGCATGTGCTGCCTGGATTAGAAGTCGTGAAGTCTTCAGAAGCGCGATGCATCATGGGAGCGTTCCTCTTGTGTAGCCTTTCCTTCTCCTTTAAGGCCTCTTGGGGACAGTGAGTTTAGCAGGAAAATCCACTCACTTTCTTTCGGGATTAAGGCTTTATCCAGATTGCCCCTGCGTAGCCCTAAATTAATTTTACTCAGTCCTGATATTTTTAGCCCAACACTCTTCCCATCATGTAATTCGAAAAAATGTTTGGCAATGGGGGTCATTTTGTTATCCATAAGAGCATCAATTTTCAACTGATTAATGTTTCTTATGTGTTCAAGAGGCCTATCCTTGAGCATCCTTGTTGTTTTGCCCACACATTGTTTATTACAGGGGCAAGTAATAAGATATATGATGCCTTCTGTACGACAGTTAAAGTAGTCTTTCAGCCTATGTTTAATGTTGAACCTATCTGTTATTGATTCAAGATTACAGATATATCTGCACGCCTTACACAGACCACAGGCAAAAGACCCATTAAGTTTATTACTGCCTGACTGGTCAGAGGATTGGAAATGGCTAGATACAAGTCTGTCCCATAGGTTTGGGGACCTCCTGCAATATGTGCTGGGGGATTCACCCACATATTTCCGCAAGGCTGTATCAGTCAAAAATGCCAATGCTTCTTCAATACTGATGTAATGGTAGGTCATTGGTTGTTGAAGGTACTAACAAATCTTATGCAGTTGTCTGAGGACTGTGTCTTCCCCGTCAAGAAAAGGCTATTGAGTGTAAGCATACAAGTATGATGATAAGCTTGTTTAATTATTCTTCTGCTTTAACCTTTACCTTGAATCTCTGCATCAATACTTTAGCTTGTTGACAAATGTAGTGTGATCAAAGCAGTTTCGTTTCAGTCTCACAAATTCCCCATATCGCTCTTTTAGTGGATTCTAAGAAGTGTAAGATGGAATTGGTGGCCGTGGGTTTTCTATATAGATAGCTTTCCATCTACCGTAATGTAAATTGAAACATCCAAAAAATCAATTTTGTGAGTGCTATATATATGAGTCAATCTTATGTTAAGAGAATTCTCATTTAGCTTTTGGAGAAACTCCTCTAACAACTCAATTGTATCTGTCCAAAAAAAAAACAAATCATCGATATAGTGAAACCAATCAAGTACATGTTTGGTATATCCAGTCAGTTCTTCATGGAAAACCCAGTTGGCCTCCCACCACCCAAAAAACAGGTTAGCATATGTGGGAGCAAAGGCAGCCCCCATTGCTACTCCTCTCTGTTGTAAGTAAAATTTGTTGTTAAATATAAAAAAAATATGTGTTAAGCAAAATTGAGTCAGGGATGTCACAAAGTTGATGTATTGGGGGTCCCAATCGCTTTCTGTCTCCAAGAAGAATCTAATTGCCGTAAGGCCAAATTTATGTAGAATATATAAATTTATATAATAATGATTCTACATCACAGGACACCAGTTCTGTCCCTGGTGGTACCTTGACCTCATGAATTTTAGATAGTAGGTCACTTGTATCACGTATGTAAGAAGGTAGTCTAGTTACAAAGGGACGTAACTTTTTGTCAATATATATACTAGCTTGTTCACATATATTCCCATTGCCCAATACTATTGGCCTGCCAGGGGGTTTAGTTATATTTTTATGAACTTTGGGAAGCAAATAAAACGTGGGGGTTCTAGGGTGCATGTTGTTTAGGGCTTTATATTCAGACTTTGTTAGCAGCCCTGTTTGATAGCCATCTTTAATGATCACGTTGTAAGATTCCCAAAAGGTACTAGTTGGATCGTGATGTAGCCTGCTATAGCATTTGACATCTGACTATTGCTTGAGTGCCTCAGCTACATACAAGATCTTGGGCCAGATCACAACATTTCCACCCTTGTCAGACGGTTTAATGGCAACATCATCCCAACTTTGAATTTGTTTTATAGCAGATTTTTCACCCAAGCTTAAATTTGAGGGTCCTGTATCTGGTAGTTTCAAGAAATCACCCATCACTAACTCACCAAAAATATTAACTGCAGAGCTCGTATTTCTCGGAAGCATAAAAGTACTTTTGGGTTTGATAACTAAATTAGTATCTAGATTCTCAAGGAGAAGTTCATTGAGATCAGATAAAGCCTTCTGGAAGTTAGCATCCTGATCAGGACAAATTAAGTCATGGGGATTGGACCGATTAGGGATTTAATTTGCAGCATCATTCATCCCACATACTATTAGGTACCAAGATAAAACATCTTACTTATGTACCCCAGGGGTCCACTGAACAGTTTGATGCCCAATGTGCATAGGTTTACCTAAGTATGTGGCATGTAGGGGAACATACCCCCATATGATCTATCATTTCTTTCATTTTAGCTATTGCAAAATCAACACATTTAATGCATTTTATGTGGGGTAAAGCTATAAAAAAAAGTACATTAGTACATTAAAAAAGTTACATTAGGTATGAACACCAGAGGTCTACCGAACAGTTTGATGTGCAAAATACATAGGTTTATCAAAGTACATTGCTCTTACAGACCCCAAAATATACCTTGTGCACACTATTTTCATGGCTTATATTTACCTAATTCATAGACACATGGGTAGTTTTGTGTGTGGGAAAAGAGTGGAAAAAAAACATATGTTTTTGGAAACTACACATTCAGACAAATCAAACATGGGTAAAGATGCCTTTCTAACTGCAAAGCTTTCCTAAAGTTAGGGTTTTTGATGGCATTTCTAAAAGTCACCTAAAAATGTTGCTATTTGCAGCATTTATCTCATACATTTTTTTCACATACAATGACAAATCACCCCAAATATCAATGCCAGAGGTCTACTGAACAGTGCAATGTCCAATATGCATAGGTATACCAAAGTATGTGTCTATGTACAGACCCCAAATAAAAGTAGCGCATGTGAATTTCTTCACCTGCCAAACTCAGCTTCTGCAAACAAAACCCCCGACTGCATATTATGTGTAGTAACCAGGCCCAGAATTGTGGAAAGGCCACAAAGGCCCTGGCCTAGGGCGGCACAAATTGGGGGGGCGGCATGCCGCACCAAAATATTAAAGTTTTTCTCGCATACGGAGCAATGGGGACCTCTCCCCCACTGCTCCATATGCGATTGTAAAGACCCGCGCATGCGCAAACTCGCGAGTTTGCGCATGCGGGGGGGCGACGGACAGGGGGCGGGGCTCGGGGTGCCTGGCTTACAAATCCGGCCCTGGCACACCCCTTAACTGTACAGAGACCCCCAGAAAACCACATATTTTTGAAAAGTACACATTCTGACTAATCAAACATGGGTAAGGACATCTTTTTACACCAAAATACCAAACAACAATGCTTTCCTAAACTTAGCGGTTTTGATGACATTTCTAAAAATCACCTAAAAATGTAGCAGTTTGCTGCATTTATCTCACATAAGTTTTTACATACATGGCAAATCACCCCAAATATCAACACCAGAGGTCTACTGAAGAGTTTAATGTCCAATATGCAAAATACCAATATGCAATATACCAAAGTATGTGGTTATGTACAGACCCCAAATAAAAGTAGTGCATATGAATTTTTCACCTGCCAACTCAGCATCTCTAAACAAAGCCTCTGACCGCATATTATGTGCTGTAACACCCCCTAACTGTACAGAGACTCCCAGAAAACCATATATTTTTTAAAAATACACATTCTGGCAGATCAGACATAGGCAAGGACATCTTTCTACACCAAGTTACCAAACAAGTATTCCAAAACTTAGCCATTTCTTAAAATCACCTAAATAGGGTGCAATTTGCTGCATTTATCTCACACAAGTTTTTACATACAATGACAAATCACCCTAAATATCAATGCCAGAGGTCTACTGAACAGTTTGATGTCCAATATGCACATATATACGAAAGTGTGTGGTTATGTATAGACCCCAAATAAAAGTAGTGCATATGAATTTTTTGACCTGCCAACTCAGCTTCAGCAAACAAAACCCCCGACTGCATATTATGTGCCATAACATCCCCTAACTGCACAGAGACCCCCAGAAAACCATATATTTTTGGAATGTACACATCAAATCAGACATGGGTAAGGAAATCTTTCTACACCAAGCTACCAAATGGCAAAGCTACGCTAAAAGAAATGCAACAAACAACAATGCAAGTCTAAAACTGCAGTAAAATCACAAAAATACAATTAGGCAAATCAATGAAATAACAAAATATATTATTTTACAGTGTGGTTAGTAGTCAGAATACCTGATCCAATGATCACATTGCAAAATAAATAGTTTTTAGGGAAAAAACAAAAGACAAAATGATAAAATAAGGAACTAAAAAAAAGGAAAAAAGTATGTGTGCCTGTTTGTGTATACTTGTGTGTACACCTCTAAAAAGTGTGTGAATGTGTGTATATGTGTATGTAAGTGTGTAAATATGTACAAAAGCAAAAAACAAAGTCAGAAAAGCAACAAAAGGCAGAAAAGCAGAACAAAAGCTACATTTAGTAAAAGGTAAGGTATATAGGAAAAGCAAAAGCCACCAGTGCAGAGAGAGAGATGCTTTATTTGTGAAGCATGCATATCATATGTGCTTGCGTTAAAAGAAAAATGGGAGTCAGTGCTAAATGGAGTCATGTGCTTAATGGCTATATTAATAGAAGAGGAACAACATAAATTGAAGGAAATAGAGGAATGAATACAAACTATACAATCTAATTTGGATGTCTGTAAATTAGATGAAAATTTTGAAAAACATGAAAAAAGAGGTTGATAAGACAGAGGACTCCCTAGTGGTGAATAAAAAGTGTAAACTATCTAGAGATCATAAAGGTTATTTGTTATATTGGACAATGTTCATTGAATAACATTGGTCAAAAAGACATTAATAGGTATCCAAGCAATCTTTGGAAATCAGCTACCAACTGTCACTGTCACAAACAATAAACAAAGAGATGTTTGGGAAGACGGTGTCACTAAACAAACAAAGAAGAGAGTCACCTTCCCCAACTGAATCCATGTAAACAATACTGACCATCTCCCAGAAAACTGGTTTAACAAGAATATAGTAAGCTTGGAAATCCCATGGGACAGTGACAGCTACAGTATGTGTGACATTCAGTATAACAGGTGATTGGAAATGAATGGAGACATATGGCAAGGGAAATATCCCTTGGTCTACAGCGACTACTACTGGACAGTGTTTCATCCTAGTTACGGGATGTTTACATGCAAACATTGAGGGGCTAGGGCCTTTTTGTCATGGAGGGCAAGTGGATATAACTTGAAGCCCTTCCACTTGGTGTAGCAGCAGAAGAAGAAAGAAAGGAACAAGGGACAGGTGATGTATCTGGAAGAAACACCTTTAAGAATAGCTGCACAGACATCACACCTTATACATGCACACAGACAATAGCGCAGTATAGTTAGAATATATTTATTAGAGGCCTTGTATGCTGGATGCTTCTCTTACTATAGGATTCAAAGTAACTGTAATAATATTGTTTGATTGTACTAACTGATTGTAGTAATTAAACTTCTATGTTTATAAAATATCAGAATCATTGATATGTTATCACAGGTTGATAGAATATATGTGTTATTAAACAAAGCCTGTTTACAGGGTAACCCTTTTGAAATAAAAAATAACAAAAGTGGTATAAAGGTGATACCTTTATTGGCTAACTAAGATAACTATAGCAAGCTTTCAGAACATTTTAGTTCCTTTTTCAAGCTGATTAACTAAAAGGAACTAAAATGTTCTGAAAGCTTGCTATGGTTATCTTAGTTAGCCAATAAAGGTATCACCTTTATACCATTTTTGTTATTTTTTATTTCAAAAGGGTTACCCTGTAAACATTTTTGACTGGCTAACACGGTACATCACCTTTTCCTGCATAAACAAGTGTATAACTAAGTGTATAGATGGTCACATGGTTATAAAACACATGGTTTCAAAGGTAGTATGAGACAGCAATCTCCTGATGTCAATGGGGGGAGGCAAATAGATAAATGCAAAAGACCAAACCCCAGTACCCCAGAGAATACCATAGACCTGAGTAATGAAGCAGGTAAATCTAAAGGAAATGAGGGTCCCAAATATCCCATTTTTTTAGGCCGGAGAGGGGATCAGGAGAGTCCAGGGATGGAGTGGAATGAGGGGAAGAAAAGGGAGCTAGTGAGGCTGAAGGAAAAAACCAGACCAAATGATGCCCCAGAAAGAACATAGAAAAAAATGAGCAAACATTAAAAATA
Organism: Xenopus tropicalis; assembly: GCF_000004195.4. Taxonomy (NCBI): domain Eukaryota; kingdom Metazoa; phylum Chordata; class Amphibia; order Anura; family Pipidae; genus Xenopus; species Xenopus tropicalis. Next base: position 75,406,033 of record NC_030682.2, on the reverse strand, counting down.
ATTAATTTGTCTGGGCATGAATTGACTGATCTAACACATTTGAAGTAAAGATATTAATCTCTTTGGGGGCGTGGCCTGACTGTTCATTGAGTAAGACGTGTTTTGGGAGAGCTCTGTGTACCCTTCAATAATCCTGGCTAAATACTGTGCTGGAGGAAATCGGGACTGGCTGCTGAAGGGGTAGTAAACCCCCTACTAACTATGAAAGGCAAAAATCAGCACAATAAGTGTAAATCAGAGGCACCTACTTTGTACTTTGCACCAGTTTGTACGACAGGCCGCACAAGCCACTGAACCTTCCAATATGGCACCCAAGCCCGCGCCACCTGACCCAAATGAGCAGACTGAGGCACCCCAGTCACAACCAATGCTACATGACCTGTTAAAGGCTGTACAACAATGCCAACAAACTTGCCAAGCCACCATTATGACCAAAATGGATGAACTAAAAGCTGAACTGTCGCTGATCAAACATGATATGCAACGCATAAGGGAATGCACTACTGCGACGGAGAAGATACGAGCCATCCTCTGCTACAAACCACCCATGACCTCCAACAGCAGGTTGAAATGTGGCAAAAAAAGTGGATGACCTAGAAAATCGAGCGAGAAGGAGCACTATCCGACTTATAGGCCTTCCCGAACTCGACGGAGACCACCCAGAGGCCTTTGTGGAAAGACTCCTCAAGTCATGGGCTGGCCCTGACAACCTAACGACTGCATTCTCGGTGGAACGGGCACATAGAATACCATCAAGGCCCCCAATCCCGGGGCACTCCACCGAGGCCGTTGATTGCGCGCATCCATAACTGCAAGGACAGAGATAAGCTTCTCACGATAGCACACAAGAACAGACTAATAAAGCACAACAACATAAACATATCTCTTTACCCCGACTATTCAGCGGAGCTCCAGAGACAATGAGCAAGATTCCTCGAAATCAAAAAATGCCTATGGCAGAAAGAGATCCCCTACTCGATGATCTACCCGTCGAAACTCCGGGTGCAAACCACCACTGGCGTCAAGTTCTTTGAATCCCCGACGGATGCTTGCAACTGGCTGGACTCATTGGGACGGTAATGTATAAGCGCACCCACACCACAACAGCTACATTAGCCCACTGGGAAAGCAAGCACTACAACACCACTCTCAACCTCACAGCAAGTATTATTGGACATATGGACATACAGTACCACAGTCTGCTCGACACATCCCACCTACAAGTACCTACACCCCGGCTCAGATATGAGACAAGGGAGTAACCCACAGGGTGGCCTATAACATTACCGGACTGGATATTGGCATTGAGATGGGTGCCTGCCACACCACCTCCAACAACAAACCGGAAGGGTAACGCGGCCCAGGAGCTAACACTCTGGTTAAGGGTTAGTTCTACCCTGGTATAAGTTATGGTTTTGGGAAAAGTAGCCTCTAATGTTCCGAAATGGAGGCACGGGGAGGGAAGGGAAGTTGGATTTACTATATGTTATGACAAGTGTTATTCATATCTATGCATACAGGTATACGGTGACAATACAAAAGAGAAAATGACAAGGGCAACGCACATAACAAAACTAAGGGAAAGAACAGGCCGGGAAAGGTATCTAAAACTTATATCCTGGAATGCAAGGGGACTAAATGACCCCATCAAGAGACATACCTCCTTAACCCATGCCAAAAGGCAAAACCCCGACATCCACCTTATCCAGGAAACACACCTTACTGGATCCACAATACTGGCTCTTAAAAAGCCTTGGGTGGGATGGAGTTACCACTCCACATATTCGGTTTATACAGGAGGGGTCTCTACACTGATTAATAAGAGGGTAATATTTACATTACTAAACCTAAAAACAGACCATAAGGGCAGATATGTTTTTATTCATTGTAAAATATTTTCTAGAGAATGTATATTGGCTAATGTATACATCCCCCCACCATTTTCGGAAGAGGTGCTGATTGAACCAGCCAAATTCACCTTCCAATACCCTAACGTTACCATCCTAACAGCAGGAGACTTTAGCACTACACCTAACCCCATCAAAGATAGATGGAAACGTGATGGTACAAGCGGAACGGGAGATAACCCTTAATTCAAAAACTGGCTCCAATCCTATCTCATAGATAGATGCTATTCTAAATCCCATTTGAGTCTTGAACAGACTTGATCCTTACCCCTAAAACACTACTGCCAACAATCCAAAGCATAGAATTCCTGCCTAGAGGCATCTCTGATCATGGGCCCATAGAAATGGTGTGGGGATGGGGGTGCGCGCCAAGCACGAGAGGCTGGCGCCTTAACCCGACCTGTATAACTATAGTGGGAAAAAAGGATGACATAGAATCCACACTACAGGAATACTATGTAACTAATGCCTTACCCAAAGAGGCACCTCTTAGCTGGGATGCCTTTCAAGCGTATTTAAGGGGTGTATATATATCTGAAATTAACATAATTAAATCCAAAACTAAAACAATAGAAATGCACCTTAAAACACAAATTACTCTAGTGGACCAGGCAGTACAAGTAAACCCTACCCCACACACACACCTACAAAAGGCACAGGAAGAGTACTAAAAATCCCTAGAAGCCAAAATGAAAAAACAGCACTTATTCCTTAAATACAACATATTTGAACAGGGCACCAGGACGGGGAAAATGCTTGCACACCTTGCCAAATCTGAAACCTCCCCTCCAATAATTTTATCCATTAGGAACAGCTTGGGCCAAACTATAAAGGACCCCAGAGCCATCAGCAAGGTATATGGGACATTCTACGAACAGCTATATCAAATGCAATTAAACATGCAAGAACACCAGTTAAATCACTACTTAGCTCAAATTCAATTACCTACACTAAAAATGGAACAGAAAGGAATACTGGAGGCAGATATCACAGTAACTGAAATACTAGAGGCCATCACAACACTCTCTAGTGGGAAATCACCAGGGAAGGACTGCCTACCCATAGAGATATACAAAACATACGCAGACACACTTGCCCCACAGTTGCTACAAGTCTACACAGCAGCCCTAACCAGAGGGGAACTACCCCCCTCAATGAGAGAAGCCTCAATAATAGTTCTGCCAAAACCGGGAAAAGACCTGCTGGAGTGTGGATCTTATAGACCAATATTGCTTCTAAACTGCGATGTCAAAATACTGGCAAAGATACTAGCCAGATGCCTCCAGCAGGTCATAGATAGCCTCATAGCCCCAGATCAAACAGGTTTTATGCCCCATAAGAGTACAGCAATAAACCTGAGGAGACTGTATACCAACCTTGCTCGACAACACAGGACAAAGCGCGCTGGCAATGCTAGACATCGCCAAGGCCTGATACTGTAGAGTGGCCCTTTTTATGGTGAGTAATGGCAAAAATGGGCTTTGGGCCCCACTACCTGGCCCTTACCAAATTGTTATACTCTAGCCCATCGGCCTCAGTAACTGTCAACGGAACACCTTCCCCACATTTTAGCATGACTCGGGGAACACAGCAGGGATGCCCCCTATCCCCATTCCAGTTTGCCATAGCAATCGAGCCACTAGCTTCAGGCCTTCTGTCATGATTACAACACTTCAAAGGCACATGACTTTAGGCGGGCTGTCTAGAGGGTCCCCTGCTCAGTCTCACACACCTGACACACAGGTCAGACTAGCGTCACAGCACCCCAAAGACCAACCACCACTCACAAACTCATACGCAACTTGCTGCCACCACTCTCATACTTCTTACACTGGCGATGAGAGATGCCAAGCACACTGGTAGAGAAAGGGTTAATGTAAGGAACTGACACACACACACTCTTCTTACCAGCAGTCAAAAGGTTAATCAGCATACAGCATGCAGAGGGCTAAGGCACACAACACAGTTACACCCTCGGAGGTTAGGTACGTTTTAGAGCATAAGGGACAAACTTATTAAATTTTAAATTTAATATTATAAAAGGTATAACAGTGCAAATTTAAAACAAGATGTTACAAAAAGGACATACGATAAAATAAGTACAAACAGTTTTGTAAAATAAAAGGGAAAAATATAGAAGTCCTATATACTATACCAAGCAAAGTCCTTCTAGTCCTGGAGGCAAGAGGAAACCACAGGATAAACTTCCAATAGAAATTGGTCCTCCACAGAATATCAAAGTATAGTCAGAAGAGCTGACTATTTATCCCAGTTTGCAGGGGATCAGGTAACTGGACACTCCCCCCTCCCTCAGGAATGCAAGGGGTGTCACCATTAGCAGGACACAGTGTGAGTTTTATGACCTCCTGTGTATGGACTGTATATGGACTGGACCAATGATACAAAAGTCCATAACTCTTTGTGGGAACATAATAGAAAGATGAAATTAAATTCATCAATTCTAAATGATCCCACCAGTCCCATACAGACTAAACATCACTACTGTATGACCTGCCCCTGCCCAGATATTCCTATCTGACAAACCAAGTGGCCAAATCCAGTGATGTTTGGACTTGTATGAAAGGCCATAGTAAATTAAACATATACTCAGGTTTTGGTACCTCTAGTATAAATGGTATGGGTTCTGGGACAATAAATGTTTGTGAGTTTGGGTTATGGTGTGACCTCCACATCACCTATGATGGGTCCCAAGTGCTCTAAGTCACCCCCTCGTGGGCTTTCACTCCCCCACATGGCATGGCTCTTATCAGCCAGGGATTAGAGATGGGCATTCCAGGTTGTGAGGCCTTTACACATGGCTGGTTCCAGACCCTAGTGACCAGAGGCCTGTTGTATATCTGTTTCTGGCACATTGGGGAAGATTTTTTTTGATACCTTGGCCTGCTTGATTAGCTGGTATCATGACACCTTCAGTCTGGAACTGATCATAAACTTTCCTCAACCTTTCTTCGTGTTCTTCCAAAGTTCTTCCAAATACAATTGAATCATTCAGGTACACCAACACTTCTAGTAGGTGCATGTCTCCCACAGTATGCTCCATAAGCCTTTGGAAGGTGGCTGGTGCTCCACAAATACCTTGAGGCATCCGTTTAAATTCATAGAATCCTAGAGGGCATATAAAAGCAGCTTTTTCTTTATCATCTGGATGCATTGGTATTTGGTAATATCCACTTCTAAGGTCCAATACACTAAACCACTTTCTTCCTACAAGACAATTCAGGACCTCCTCTATGCGAGGGGTAGTGTATTGGTCTGGTATGGTGCACCGATTCAGAGTTCGGTAATCCACACACATTCGGATGGACCAATTCTTTTTACGCACCACCACTATTGGGGAAGCATATGGGTTTCTTGATGCCTTGATGATCCCTGCTGCCTTCAGCTCTTCTAGGTGTTTCCTTAAATCTTCTAGGTCACCTGTAGCTATGCGCCGAGACCTCTCTCTGTGAAGGGTCTATCTTCCTTGAAACAAATCCTGTGTTGAGTGCTATTAGAGCAGCCCATATCCAAGTCACTTCTGGAGAACACTTGACTTTTTTCAAGCAGCTGAATCTGCAATCGGTTTCTCCAATCTTCTGGGATAGGTGAGCCGCCAAATTTGAAATCTTCTGGCTTTAACTCCCAGGCATCTGAAGCTAGATTAGTGACAGGGATAGGGCAAACTGAATGGACTCTACCCAGCAGGGCATGGGGACATAGTATAGCTGGTACACTGGTCGTATTCTTGAGTCCTACTCTTATGTTTCCCTTTTTGCGCTTAAAGCATTCAGCTGGCAAAGCTTCTGGAATAAGTTTAACTCCAAGAGGCAAGTCAACACCTTCTTCACTTTCAATCTTGCAATAGCCATCTTTACCATACTGATGAGAGAATCCCAGTACCACTTTTGTCATAGTTAGGTGAGGGAGCCCAGGTGCTGGGGTATTCTCATATGTGAGTTGGCAATCTTGAGCCTGGCTAGAGATAGGCTTCTTGCAGCATACAGTATCTGACCTGCACTTAGTGTCTTTTTCTAATGCAGCCAGTTGAATTTTGGCTATCTTTTCAACCATCTCGCTCAGAGCATCCAGCTGGCTGTTTATCTCACTTTGCTCTGGAGCTATAGCTCCAGTACTTGCTTGAACACTTTGGGTGGCTTCCCCTTCTGGTTTCACTTTATTTGAAGTCAGGCTTTCACTGGTAGACAGTAACTTAGCTTCCATAAGGGCCTCTTTCTCCCGTACTTGTTTGGTTAGTTGGGGGTAAGTGGGGACTGCATGGTCTCCCTTTGGCATCCTTAGCTTTCACATAATGGGATCATTCGGTTGAGCTCCTTTCAGGATTTGCTTTACTCTAAGCTGGTCAGCCATATAAGGATCCATTCCTTTCTTTAATATTATGTGGTGCAGTATCTTCTTTAGCCGTGGGATATAACTGGACATCCTTTCATCTTTCTCTTAGTAGGTGTGTTCAAACTTATACATGAGGTCAGCCACATTCTCAGTTCTGCCATACATATCATGCAAAGCTTGCAAGTAATCAGAGGCACTACATTCACTTTTGCACTGCTTCAGGGCCCGAATTACATCCGCAGCTGGACCCCTCAAACTCTCAGTGATTCTCTCTTTCTTCTGTGACTCTGGAACATCCCATTCTTCAAGGGCTTGGGTGGCTTGATCCATCCAGGCTTCAAAGTCATCTTCCCCTTCTGGCGTAGGTTGTTTTCCTGAGAAAAAGTGTAGTTTCCTGTATCCAAACCCGCTGTGAGGCTGTACAGGTCGAACACATTTCTCTACTAAATTTCCTAGTGCAGTAAGGATATCTGCCCCAATGGCAGCAGGGGGCCCACATGGGTTTGCTGAGAGGGATGAGTTACTAACCTCTTTGTTAACCTCTCCTGCTGGATGTTAAACATCTTCTGGTGCAATAACTGAAGGCAGGTACAACCAAGTTACACTGATAATTCTCACTGCCAAATGTCATCATGAATGGCACATCATCAGGATTAATGGAATCCTCCATTTGCAGCAAAACACATGTCTTTACTTCATTGTTATCTGTTTTCCTATCAACGGCAGCGGCCAAAATCTGCCTTGAATTTAGGTTTGACTCTGCTATTATCAGATGTGTGGGGTTTGCCTGACGGTCATGACACCACCCTAGCAAGGCTTGAGGCTCCATCTTCACTTCTTATGGCAGGAGGCTATACAACTGGTGAAAAGGGGCGGAGTCAGTGACATGGGTGGAGTAATCCCGGACGAGCCCCCAAATTATCACCCTTGGGTGAGACTAATATGTATGGGTAACTCCAGCACACTCAGTGACACCCCAATGACTGACCACAATAATGGTAAACAATAAGATTCCTTTTTCTTTATTAAGTGTAACAAACAATCAGCAGGGATCTGACTATAATTGAAAATATTAAAGCAATATATATATATATATCATATAATATACCAAGGGTGGTCCTCACAACATTTTGCGCCTTTCCTTATTCATTGGTGGATTCAAAGCCCCAGCCAGGTCCTCAGCTCTTGCTGTTTCTTGCTTTAGTTAGGGGTGTTACAACTATTAATCCTAGGGTCCATAAACTTTTCAGTTAGTCACTGGGTAACTGCAGTTTCAGGTTAGAAAAAGTGGGCGCAGCCACCAACCACCAATCAGATGTTACTCATTGACTTTCAGTGGGGAAATTTAAATTGCTGCCATTTAGACACTGTTAAAACCAGGGTTCCTACAGCCAATAACAGATAAGATTTAATTCAGTGACTTCACATTTTTCAAACCAATATGAAGTTTGTTCTCAAACTTCCCTTTCTAGTTTATGTATGTGAGTGTATAGATAGGTCAATAAACGTTTGTGTGTGCTTGGTTTACTTGGAAGGTTGAACTTGATGGACTCTGGTCTTTTTTCAACCCTATGTAACTATGTAATTATATAATGGGCTTTTTCATTTCTCAGCATTGTGTAATTTTTAACAAAAAGATTAATAAAATACATATAGTTTCTGTGGTGATAACAGCCCACGAAAAAAATAAATGTTTTCCTATATGCCATTGTGCTCTGTGCCATTATCTCTTCTTGTGCAGCTCCATTGTTTAAGGTTATTGTTTTTTAGGCAATTTATATGTAAATACATTATTTGCAGATTTGTATGCACAAGATCATGACATTGTTATTTATTTGTATATGGAGTTTAACTTTTTTTTTTTTTTTTTAACGAGGTAAGTGTTTCTGCATTAAACTATTTATTTTCCTTGCTATAAATCTAACAACTGCCTATGGTATGTAAAGGGAAGTCAGAAGCCATTTAATAACACTTTTACCTTGTTGAGAAATTCTTTGGCCTATGCCCAGGGCCGGATTTGTGATTGGGGCGCCCCGAGACCACCCCTATGGCCGCCTGCCCACCTCTATCACGCATGCGTGCACCACCCCTCTTCACCCCCCCGCGTGCGCACATGCGCATCACAACTCATACTCATTGGGGAGAGGACGCACTCAGGTCCGGATTTGTGGCCACAAAGGCCCGGGCCTAGAGCAGCACAATTTTAGGGGTGCCCCGCCGCAACAAAATTTTGACATTTAGTGGCCATACGGAGCAATGGGGACTTCTCCCCACTGCTCCTTATGGGAGTGTAAATGGGCACGCATGCTTGCTTGCGTCTGCGCAGCGCGGCGGGGAGATGTTTGTTCGCGCATGCGCGCTGGAGGGGGGACGCAAATGGGGGGCGGCCTCGGGGTGCGTGAATTTGAAATCTGGTGCTGGACACTCTAAAGTTTATCTGCGTCCTCTCCCCATTGCTCTGTATGTGGGCAAAATCTTCAGGTGTGGCAGAAATTTCTGCCGCCCTAGGCCCGGGCCTTTGTGGCCTCGCCACAAATCTGGCCCTGCCTATGCCATGAATAATGTAAAATGAGAGGGGAAATGTCAATGTGTCTAAGACTGGTATATTTCTTTACCTAGAGTTGAGAGCGACCTCGCACTATAGCTTACTCTATGGGTGCACTTGAATGTAGTAGATAAATGATTTAAATAAGAATGACAGACACACACTTAATCAAGGCACACCATATAGGAAATTAAAATAAATATTTATTTAAATTGCTTCTAAAAAGTTAATTTAAAATAACAAATAGGGGGAACAGGAAAGGTTAAAAAAGGGAAAGGCCCTATGTTTATTGGAATTGAAACAATTTCACATTCTATGTTGCAACATAGTGACAATGTAGCGACTTAGGGTTTTTTCGGCTATAATTGCTACTCAGAGACAGCAGCTATTAGGATTCTCCAAACTAGGAGTGAGTTGATCGCACTAGATCAAATCATGGATACTTACAAGTATTGATGAGGGATCGGAATTTCCTAAGGTAAGTAAAGATATTCGCCACAATGATACCTCAAGGATCGTATATCTACCTTAGGTCATCTACATAAAAATGTTTTTGAATTCGAGTGAAAGTGTGTGGGAGATATAGTTCACATTATTCCACCATAACAAAACCTGCATCGGACTACATAGCTGACTTCATTAGAAGAAACTGAATGCTTCAGTGAACATACGCCAATTTAGTCTTTGTTTCAGCACTGTACTGAGAGGGACTAAATTACTGATTCCAGGTAAGTCTAATTCCTTACTGCAATATATAAATAAACTCTGTCAGTAAGTTGGCCCTTATTACGACACTATAATCGAGTACTCTGGACTAACTCATTGGGGCACGATTGTTCTTTACTACGGCGTGAGCAGGGTAGCTCTCTATGATACCCGGGGATTATAATTAGGAAGCTGAGCAAAATTCAGTCTATCAGTTCAGCTATTATCCTCGCAGACAAGCAAGTATCATATACACCGACTTAATACACAAAGGCAAATTTGTGTATCACGGAGAGCTGGCTGCCTCTTTCGAGGTTCGGTGCTTTAATCTGACGGGTACGCCATTTTAGAATATTCAGCACTAGTTGTGCTACTCATGCATCGGCGATACCAGAAGCGGTAGATTTATCTCACTACAGAGACCCCCTAGCTTACCTGAGGATCGCTCTCAATTACTAGGAGCCGCCCATACCATTCAGCAGGCTGCCTATTACGACCGGCGTCCGCGCCTACTTCAATATGTATAGTGCTAATTGCAGGTTCGTCAATCCGATTCACAGATCTTACAAAAAATGCCAGTCTCCCCCACGCTCATATACTTAAATGTCTCAATGCTGTGCGGCGCACTTACTCCCATTCACATTATTCAGACCGGATGACTTGGGGACACCATCTCTCCCACCGGTACTTAGACTCCAAAGAACGTCTATTAGTGTCCCTTAGCAGCCATATATTGGTGCCATCAACATTAGCTGTCCCTATTCACTCTCGTGCCTACCATTACCATTGATTTTACCTCAGCACGAGGACCAACAAACAAAGGGCTATATCACCGACGCGCGTTTCGCAAGAAATGCTTTCTCAAGGCGAACATCTGTGCCTCCGTGGGAGTTGTTTAAATATTCTCCCCCACCAATCACCATCATTCAACGCCTTCACATGAGCTACAATTGCTCTAAGAGATTAATGATGTCACAGGAACGGAGAGGAGCCTAACATCAGTATGATTCTTATTTTTTATTTTTTATGTATATCTGTTTTAATAAACTTGTTTACCATTTATATGATTTGGAAACTCAGTGGTTTTCTCTTGTGTCTTGTGTTGTAAATATTTATTAAGAAGGTTCTTTTATTTTAATTATCAAGATTTTCCAACTTGATTATGTGTTATAAGGGTCGGAGATTTTTTTTTTTATATTTATTATTGATTTAATGTCTCCTTCTCAGATTAACTTCAATAAATTTAGAAAGTTGGCACAAGGGGTAATATAACGCCTAATATAGGTAAAGAATTGAATGATTAGTTACCTGATAAATTCAGGAAAGTTCTCATAAATAGTTATATTTGTGTCATTGGGAGAGAGAGGGGAAAGAGGTATGACCGTGCAAATTCTCATAATTGCAAAGTGCTACCAAATATCAACCATGCCACAGGGGATGAAGTGATTTTTTAATATATGTGCTCCCTTGCTTAATGTGAATATTTATATATAAATCAAGGAATTGCAAATCCCTGGTCAGGGTTAAGAATGTGAGTGAGCGAAAGAAAAACAAAAAAAGGTGAGTAAAAAGTAAGTGAATGGACTATCAATAGATCTATTAATTCTCCTGTGCGTGGTTCGGGGAGATTTATTCATGTGAAATTGAGAAGGTCACTGTGATTAATAGTGAAGATGGAAATTGGGTTTAATAGTGTACATATCGCAAAATCTAGTGAATTTATATTTACCGTATATACTCGAGTATAAGCCGAGTTTTTCAGCACAGAAAATGTGCTGAAAAACTCAGCCTCGGCTTATACTCGAGTATATACGGCTGACACTGCTGACATTCAGCGCTCTCTGACACACGCAGGTGTGATGGAGGACGCAGGGTGGGGGCCGGGGCAATTCACGGGGCGCACGAATGCCACTAAGCGCTCTGACACTGGGGCTGTTCCTGGAAAGACGAGCCTGTGCCTCAGAGCCTCATGTTAGAAGTCAGCTCTAGAAGTTGCCAGTTTATCTGCACATTAACACTGATGGGAAGAACGCTGATAACACTATTATTTACAGTGCCGGCTATGGTTCAGAATTACTGTTCCTGACATTCACGCGTGTGATCTTCCCATCAGTGTTAATGTGCAGATAAACTGGCAACTTCTAGAGCTGACTTCTAACATGAGGCTCTGAGGCACAGGCTCGTCTTTCCAGGAACAGCCCCAGTGTCAGAGCGCGCCGAATGTTCGCAAACGCGTTAGTGGCGTTCATGTGCCCCGTGAATTGCCCCGCCCCCCCTGCGTCCTCCATCACACCAGCCAGCTGAGAGAGAAGACGCGGTAGTGGGAGCAGTATGGGGAGTGGTAAGCCTCTGTACATAAAAGCTTTATTAAAAAGCCTAACCATTACAAAGAAAATAAATTATTTAACAGAGACAGATTGTTGTTTGTGCACAGGCTGCAATATATTGATGGCCTCCTATCGTTCAAACATTAGTAGGGCAGGGCATCTTTAGTTACAGTATCCTGATGCACCACAGATATATTGCCACCTCTTATACCAAGGGACACATGTTCAATTCCCTAGAACTGCAATTTTTCTGAGTTGGCATTATGATGCATTAGGAAATGACTTGCCACTGTACTAAGAATTTTATTCTTTTTCCGATCTTCTTTTGCCATATTGATGGTGCTTACATGTTTTTGTATTCTCTTGTTTAATCTTTGTGTTGTCATGCCTACGTACTTTTTATCACAAGGACATTCGATGCAATATATAACGTTTGATGTCCTACAGTTGATATAGTCGTTTACATGCTGTACATTACCAAAGCGGTCAGTAAAAGAGTCCTGACTTTTAACCATACTGCAGGAGACGCAGTTCCCACATCTAAAGGTCCCTTTAATTGGGGGTTGGCGTTTCCTTCCTGTGAAATGACTTCTAGTGAGATGGTCTCCTAAATTCTGGCATCTTTTGTAACAAAATGAGACTTTTTCAGGCAATACAGAACGTAAATCAGGATCTTGACATATTATTGGAATTATTTCTTTGTGATTTTTGGGAAACAGATTTCTATTTTCCATATCACAGAATGTTATGACTTATATAGTAGGCACAAATAGCTTTAAAAAAAAATTTAACTGGAAAAAGACATCCTCAGTATACCTATTTGAGTTGATTTTGTGTCCAGCTGTTGTTTTAGGGCATGTAGTACTAGAAAAATGTAGGTATTTTAAGTCCTGCTTGCAATTCCTTCTTTCAACTGGGCATTTGCATTAATAGTGGAGGTAGAGTCTGCAATAGTGATGGACGAAAAAATTTGCTTCGAATTGTTGCGAGCATTAACCCTTTTACTGCCAGCCATTTTGGTCAAAGCGGAACTTGTATTGCCAGACAGTTTTTGAACATTTTGCACTGTTTCACTTTAGGGGCCTTTCCTCGGGGGGACTTTTAGTTTACCAAGGAAAACAATATATCGTTTTTTTCAGAACAACCTAAGCTTTCAAAATATGGTAGAATTTTTGTGTAATTCCAATTCTGTAACAAGATATAGGCTTCTAAATGTCTAAAAATGCAAAAAAAATCAAAATTTTCCATAATATAATCACACATACTAGAAACAAAAATTATTTTATGCACGAATATACAACTGATTTGGAAATTCCCATGTCTCCTGAACGTGCCAATACCAAATATATATAGTTTTATGGAGATTTCTCACTTGTATAGGTCAAAAACTCCCAGCAGTACACTACCAAATTCCCAAAGCACTGCTCCAAAAAAACTGCATACTTTGGATTTCAAGGCCAAAATTCCACTAACAGAAGGTTTATCCCAGAAAATTGTACATTTTTGGAAAGAACAGATTCTGGGGAATACAGAATAGGCACAACTGTCTGTCTACTCCAAACTATCAAGTCGCAATGCTTTCCTAAAGTTATTGGTTTTTATCAAAATTTGTGATTTTTTTTAAAAATCGCTTCAAAGCTTCCAGTCTATAGTATCTTATCTCCTACAGGTCATAAAGTAACCAAATAAAACACCCTAAATATGAATGCCTGGGGTCCACTGAACAGTTTGATGCCCAATATGTATAGGTTTACCTAAGTATGTGGCATGTAGGGGCCCCAATGTGAACATACCCCATATGAACTGTCATTTCTGTCATTTCAGCAAAATCAACACATTTACATCATTATATGTGGGATAAAGCTAGTAAAAAGTATGCTCACCCCAGAAAGTCATATATTTTTGGAAAGTACACATTCCGCCGAATCTAAAATGGGTACCCATGTCTTTCTACTCCAAAGTACCAAGCCGCACAGCTTTTCTAAAGTTAGCAATTTTGATGACATTTCCAAAAATCCCCTCAAAGCTTCCACTTTGAAGCATCTTATCTCCCACATAGCATTAGGTACCAAGATAAAACACCCTGAATTTGAACGCCAGGGGTCCACTGAACAGTTTGATGCCCAATATGTATAGGTTTACCTAAGTATGTGGCATGTAGGGGCCCCAATGTGAACATACCCCATATGAACTGTCATTTCTGTCATTTCAGCTTCTGCAAAATCAACACATTTACATCATTATATGTGGGATGAAGCTAGTAAAAAGTACGCTCACCCCAGAAAGTCATATATTTTTGGAAAGTACACATTCCCCCGAATCTAAAATGGGTACCCATGTCTTTCTACTCCAAAGTAGCAAGCCGCACAGCTTTTCTAAAGTTAGCAATTTTGATGACATTTCCAAAAATCCCCTCAAAGCTTCCACTTTGAAGCATCTTATCTCCCACATAGCATTAGGTACCAAGATAAAACACCCTGAATTTGAACGCCAGGGGTCCACTGAACAGTTTGATGCCCAATATGTATAGGTTTACCTAAGTATGTGGCATGTAGGGGCCCCAATGTGAACATACCCCATTTGAACTGTCATTTCTGTCATTTCAGCTTCTGCAAAATCAACACATTTACATCATTATATGTGGGATAAAGCTAGTAAAAAGTATGCTCACCCCAGAAAGTCATATATTTTTGGAAAGTACACATTCCCCCGAATCTAAAATGGGTACCCATGTCTTTCTACTCCAAAGTACCAAGCCGCACAGCTTTTCTAAAGTTAGCAATTCTGATGACATTTCCAAAAATCCCCTCAAAGCTTCCACTTTGAAGCATCTTATCTCCCACATAGCATTAGGTACCAAGATAAAACACCCTGAATTTGAATGCCAGGGGTCCACTGAACAGTTTGATGCCCAATATGTATAGGTTTACCTAAGTATGTGGCATGTAGGGGCCCCAATGTGAACATACCCCCATATGAACTGTCATTTCTGTCATTTCAGCTCCTGCAGAATCAACACATTTACATTATTATATGTGGGATAAAGCTACAAAAAAGTACGCTCACCCCAGAAAGTCATATATTTTTGGAAAGTACACATTCCCCCGAATCTAAAATGGGTACCCATGTCTTTCTACTCCAAAGTACCAAGCCGCACAGCTTTTCTAAAGTTAGCAATTTTGATGACATTTCCAAAAATCCCCTCAAAGCTTCCACTTTGCAGCATCTTATCTCCCACATAGCATTAGGTACCAAGATAAAACACCCTGAATTTGAACACCAGGGGTCCACTGAACAGTTTGATGCCCAATATGTATAGGTTTACCCAAGTATGTGGCATGTAGGGGCCCGAATGTGAACATACCCCCATATATACTGTCATTTCTGTCATTTCAGCTCCTGCAAAATCAACACATTTACATCATTATATGTGAGATAAAGCTACAAAAAAGTACGCTCACCCCAGAAAGCCATATATTTTTGGAAAGTACACATTCCCCCGAATCTAAAATGGGTACCCATGTCTTTCTACTCCAAAGTACCAAGCCGCACAGCTTTTCTAAAGTTAGCAATTTTGATGACATTTCCAAAAATCCCCTCAAAGCTTCCATTTTGAAGCATCTTATCTCCCACATAGCATTAGGTACCAAGATAAAACACCCTGAATTTGAACGCCAGGGGTCCACTGAACAGTTTGATGCCCAATATGTATAGGTTTACCTAAGTATGTGGCATGTAGGGGCCCCAATGTGAACATACCCCCATATATACTGTCATTTCTGTCATTTCAGCTCCTGCAAAATCAACACATTTACATCATTATATGTGGGATAAAGCTACAAAAAAGTACGCTCACCCCAGAAAGTCATATATTTTTGGAAAGTACACATTCCCCCGAATCTAAAATGGGTACCCATGTCTTTCTACTCCAAAGTACCAAGCCGCACAGCTTTTCTAAAGTTAGCAATTTTGATGACATTTCCAAAAATCCCCTCAAAGCTTCCACTTTGCAGCATCTTATCTCCCACATAGCATTAGGTACCAAGATAAAACACCCTGAATTTGAACACCAGGGGCCCACTGAACAGTTTGATACCCAATATGTATAGGTTTACACAAGTATGTGGCATGTAGGGGCCCGAATGTGAACATACCCCCATATATACTGTCATTTCTGTCATTTCAGCTCCTGCAAAATCAACACATTTACATCATTATATGTGAGATAAAGCTACAAAAAAGTACGCTCACCCCAGAAAGCCATATATTTTTGGAAAGTACACATTCCCCCGAATCTAAAATGGGTACCCATGTCTTTCTACTGCAAAGTACCAAGCCGCACAGCTTTTCTAAAGTTAGCAATTTTGATGACATTTCCAAAAATCCCCTCAAAGCTTCCATTTTGAAGCATCTTATCTCCCACTTAGCATTAGGTACCAAGATGAAACACCCTGAATTTGAACGCCAGGGGTCCACTGAACAGTTTGATGCCCAATATGTATAGGTTTACCTAAGTATGTGGCATGTAGGGGCCCCAATGTGAACATACCCCCATATATACTGTCATTTCTGTCATTTCAGCTCATGCAAAATCAACACATTTACATCATTATATGTGGGATAAAGCTACAAAAAAGTACGCTCACCCCAGAAAGTCATATATTTTTGGAAAGTACACATTCCCCCGAATCTAAAATGGGTACCCATGTCTTTCTACTCCAAAGTACCAAGCCGCACAGCTTTTCTAAAGTTAGCAATTTTGATGACATTTCCAAAAATCCCCTCAAAGCTTCCACTTTGCAGCATCTTATCTCCCACATAGTGTTAGGTACCAAGATAAAACATTTATCTCTCACAATTTCTTGATAAAGATCAGATAAAGACAAATCACCCCAAAAAGGAACACCAGAGGTCTACTGAACAGTTTGATGCCCAATATGCATAGATATACCAAAGTCTGCGGTATGTACTGAACCCAAAATGAAAATAGCGCATAAGGATTTCTCGCCTGCCAGCTCAGCTTTTGCACACAGAGCCCCCTGTCAGTGTATTATGTGCCAAAACTTCCCCTAACCATACAGTGACCCCCACAAAACCATATATTTTTGGAAAGTACACATTCTGACAAATCCAACAAGGGTAAAGAGTCCTTTCTACACCAAAGTACCAATCTGCAGAGCTTTCCTA
Source organism: Xenopus tropicalis (assembly GCF_000004195.4). Lineage (NCBI taxonomy): Eukaryota > Metazoa > Chordata > Amphibia > Anura > Pipidae > Xenopus > Xenopus tropicalis. Next base: position 75,389,012 of record NC_030682.2, on the reverse strand, counting down.
AAGTTATTGGTTTTTATGACATTTCAGAAAATCGCCTAAAAATGTTGCAATTTGTCGCATTTATCTCACACAATTTCTTGCGTACAAAGGCAAGTCACCCCAAATAGGAACACCAGAGGCCTACTGAACAGTTTGATGCCCAATATGCATAGATATACCAAAGTCTGCGGTATGTACTGAACCCTAAATGAAAATAGCGCATAAGGATTTCTCGCCTGCCAGCTCAGCTTTTGCACACAGAGCCCCCTGTCAGTGTATTATGTGCCAAAACTTCCCCTAACTATACAGATCCCCCACAAAACCATATATTTTTGGAAAGTACACATTCTGACAAATCCAACAAGGGTAAAGAGTCCTTTCTACACCAAAGTACCAATCTGCAGAGCTTTCCTAAAGTTATCGGTTTTTATGACATTTCAGAAAATCGCCTAAAAATGTTGCAATTTGTCGCATTTATCTCACACAATTTCTTGCGTACAAAGGCAAGTCACCCCAAATAGGAACACCAGAGGCCTACTGAACAGTTTGATGCCCAATATGCATAGATATACCAAAGTCTGCGGTATGTACTGAACCCTAAATGAAAATAGCGCATAAGGATTTCTCGCCTGCCAGCTCAGCTTTTGCACACAGAGCCCCCTGTCAGTGTATTATGTGCCAAAACTTCCCCTAACTATACAGAGACCACCACAAAACCATATATTTTTGGAAAGTACACATTCTGACAAATCCAACAAGGGTAAAGAGTCCTTTCTACACCAAAGTACCAAGCCGCAAAGCTTTCCTAAAGTTATCGGTTTTTATGACATTTCAGAAAATCGCCTAAAAATGTTGCAATTCGCCGCATTTATCTCACACAATTTCTTGCGTACAAAGGCAAGTCACCCCAAATAGGAACACCAGAGGCCTACTGAACAGTTTGATGCCCAATATGCATAGATATACCAAAGTCTGCGGTATGTACTGAACCCTAAATGAAAATAGCGCATAAGGATTTCTCGCCTGCCAGCTCAGCTTTTGCACACAGAGCCCCCTGTCAGTGTATTATGTGCCAAAACTTCCCCTAACTATACAGAGACCACCACAAAACCATATATTTTTGGAAAGTACACATTCTGACAAATCCAACAAGGGTAAAGAGTCCTTTCTACACCAAAGTACCAAGCCGCAAAGCTTTCCTAAAGTTATCGGTTTTTATGACATTTCAGAAAATCGCCTAAAAATTTTGCAATTTGCCGCATTTATCTCACACAATTTCTTGCGTACAAAGGCAAGTCACCCCAAATAGGAACACCAGAGGCCTACTGAACAGTTTGATGCCCAATATGCATAGATATACCAAAGTCTGCGGTATGTACTGAACCCTAAATGAAAATAGCGCATAAGGATTTCTCGCCTGCCAGCTCAGCTTTTGCACACAGAGCCCCCTGTCAGTGTATTATGTGCCAAAACTTCCCCTAACTATACAGAGACCCCCACAAAACCATATATTTTTGGAAAGTACACATTCTGACAAATCCAACAAGGGTAAAGAGTCCTTTCTACACCAAAGTACCAAGCCGCAAAGCTTTCCTAAAGTTATCGGTTTTTATGACATTTCAGAAAATCGCCTAAAAATGTTGCAATTTGCCGCATTTATCTCACACAATTTCTTGCGTACAAAGGCAAGTCACCCCAAATAGGAACACCAGAGGCCTACTGAACAGTTTGATGCCCAATATGCATAGATATACCAAAGTCTGCGGTATGTACTGAACCCTAAATGAAAATAGCGCATAAGGATTTCTCGCCTGCCAACTCAGCTTTTGCACACAGAGCCCCCTGTCAGTGTATTATGTGCAGTAACCCCCCCTAACTATACAGTGACCCCCAGAAAACCATATATTTTTGGAAAGTACACATTCTGATGAATTCAAAATAGGTAAAGTTATTTTTGTACACCAAAGTTACACCTGGCAAAGCTACGCTAAAAACAGATCAGGAACACTTATATAGGGATAAAATGTGATAAAACCACAAAAATTGTGCAAATCAGTGAAACAACAAAATAAGTCACATGACAGTGTAATTAGTGGCCAGAATATCTGATCCAATAGTTATGCTGTCAAAATAAACAGTTTTTAGGTAAAAGAAAATAAAAACAAAGTGGTAAAATGAAAAAAAAAAAAAAAGCAAAACAAAAAACACCCAAAGTGTTTGTGTATACATGTGTGTACATGTGTAAAAGTTGTGTGATAGTGTGTAAGTGTGTATATGAGTGTAAATAAGTGTATAAAAGTGTGAAAAATGAAAAAAATAAAAAATAAAAATAAAAAAATGCTAAAATGTGTGCTGTAAGTGTGTGTAAATGTATGTAAGTGTGTATAAATGTATGTAAATGTGTGTATAAGTGTGTAAAAGTGTGTAAATGCAATAAAAAAAAAACTCCTTACCTGTTCCTGAAGACCGATCGCCTCCTTCCTCATTTGGGCCGGCGCTGGGGGAGAGGGAGGAAGCAGGAAGCAGCAGACGCGATGCGATCGCGTCTGCTGCTTCCTGGAGGGTCCTGCGAGCGATCGGCTCGCAGGACCCTGATGACAGCCCCCCTGGCACATTGCCCAGGGGGGCTGTCATTGTTAGAAGCCCTCTGCAGCGGCGGCACATGCCGCCGCTGCAGAGGGCAGCGCTTAAACGCCAACGACGTATGAGACACGTCGTTGGCGTTTAAGCCCTTTTACTGCCAGCACGTATGCCATACGTGCTTGGCAGTAAAAGAGTTAAAAGAATTGTTGAGCGCGTCAAAAGAATTGTAGCAAGCGTCAAAAAGAATTACTGTATCTCTCATCAAAAGATTTGTCTTGCGTCTAAAGAATTGTCTCTGTCATCAAAAGAATTGTCTCTCGCATCAAAAAAGAATTGTCACGCGCCGCAATTCTTTTTTGACGCGCAACATTTTTACAGTTTCGTGAATCTTTTGAAAGATTTGCAAATCTTTTGAAGCAGCGATACGGGACAGATTCACTCATCACTAGTCTCCAACTGTGATGTAAGGGGCAGGGCTATGAAGTCACAGAAAGATGATGTATAGGGGTGTAGTGGTGACATAGGTGTGGGGTAGTTATGTTACTGATGGACATTGGAGCAGATTTTTGTCCAGGTTGCTAAACCTGGACAGGGGATGCTGAACTCAATAGCCTGACACAAAAACAGACTGTTTAGTTCAAAACCAGACAGGTGAATACCTCTAGTTCCTTCTATAGGTTAATCCTATCACAGGTGTTAGTCCCTGCATACTGGTGTCTCCTAAGGCAATATACTCTACCAGGAGCCCTTACACAATGAAGTCCAAATCCTGGCAGGTGTACCGTTTTATTACTACAGAGAAAAAGGGAAAATTAGAAATATTTGGAGTCTATGGGAGATGGCTGTCCCATAATTTGGAGCTTTCTGGATAACAGGTTTGCAGATAATGGATCCTAAACCTGTACTACATTGAGAGGGGGCAGTGCTGGGTTGCATGTAGTTATCCTTTTGAACAACCTCTAGCTTTCCTATTATTTTATCTAGGGAGCACTAGGGGTCTCAATGGATAGGATAGCCTAGTGTATAATGTCTGGCCATTACTATTGCTGTGGAGGGCTAAAGGAAATGTAACGGTAAACTCGTTGGGGGGGTTATTTCCTCCAACTTACCCCATCCTGCAGATGGGTGGCCACCAGAAGATAAATGATGCAGCAGGAAACAAACTCACAAATACATCTGACTGCAGAACCAAAATGGCACCCACTCAGACAGGCCAGATATTTCCACTGTCCCTACAGCCCCATCCAGACATGCAGGGCTCCGAACAAACTGACTCTACTGAATCTACTCTGCACCTAAACAGTGGTAGAGGTTTAAATTTCTACCAGAATTGAGGAGGTGAGAATAGACCTAATACTGCTGCACCTCAGAAGCTGCGGCAGTGGACCACTAAATTGGAGAGGATGGTCTCTGACATTGAGGACACCACAAGAGAAATACTCTAGACCATCAGGGATCTCAACCAGCTAAAGATGTACAGAGCTAGAGTGGATGACCTAGAGGGCCAACAACAAACAACAAAGCAATAACATCTGTGACATTAAGATCCTACAGAGTCTACTCCAGAACTCTTTTTGGAAACGCTTATTGGAACGGGTCATAAACGCTGGGAAAATGGTCTCCTACTCAATGCACTTTCTGAAGCTCCAGCTGGTGGATGGCAACACCACTTATTTCCTTTTAACGCCACAAGAAGTCATGGACTGACTGGAGAGGCACTAATTGACATATCCCACTCCCATTTTGCCAATTGATCCGGAAAATCCCTGCATAGAGATCTCTCTACTGAACAAGTTTTCAGACTAGCTGCTAGCTCCCACCTCTTGGACTACCCAAACTGTAGGTGGCTGGGAGCTGATGTAACCTGTCTGAACTTTCAGGGGCCTAACAGGAGACTGTGTGGTGATAACTAAACCCAGAGATAGAAGGGCAACACAATATTGATGCATTTTTAAGACTCTGTTGTGGTTTATATTATTGATTGTTGATATGACTAAGCAAATGCTATAATAGTTCAGTTATAGGCTAAGGCCCACCCCAGTTTTCAGGGTAAGGGAAGGGTTCATTTGTGTCTCACTGGGTGAGTTTCCCCTCCTCCCCCTCCTATCTAACACCTCAACCCTTCCAACAGCAGCAGTGGGTCCTTTACAGCAGGGCTGTGGAGTCGGTAAATAAATTCTCCGACTCCTCAGTTTCTGATACTTCCGACTCCGACTCCTCTGTTTTTAATATGCTAATGTATTTTATACATTCATTGAAGGAAAGGAAGGAGACATACATGTCATTTAACCACAGAACTACTGGCTCTGCATTGGGCTTTATTCTTATAGCAGAGAAGTAATTAATTATGACTGTTTGTGAATTGGGACATTTAAACTTGCTTTATTTTTTTTATTCCCATTTAAATTTAGTAGGAGTCGGAGTCGGTTCATTTTTTGCCGACTCCAGGTACCCAAAATTGCCTCCGACTCCTCGACTCCGACTCCACAGCCCTGCTTTACAGTACCCATAAATCTGAGGCCAACAAATGGTGACTATAACCCTAGTATTGTGGAACATCAGAGGTCTAAATGATAAAATGAAAAGGGCCCTACTCTTTAGTTTTCTTAAACAATGGGAAGATAGTGAATGAGCCCCCTCTGGCTTGCCCAAGATGGAATAGTACAGAAGATCCAACACTCAAGATATGGCTTCCCCAGCAATCTTTTTGGACACGTTTAAAGCTGTAGCCAGCCATTATACAATCAGTCAGTGCAGTTAGACTAGAACTAGACTACAGTTCCAGCAAGCCACAGAGGTGGTAGTGACAGCTGAGGCTGCCCATATAGCAACTCCCTCCATGGAAACCCACAATCACTTAATACAAGCACAGACAACACTGAAGAGTAAACTTACTGAGAAAACCCAAAATAAGCTTCTGGGAATTCGAGCAGGGGAAAAATCAGGTAAATTACTAGCCTACCTGTCCAGGATATCCAGTCCTAAAACAATCATACACAGGGTCAAATCGAGGCCAAAATGGTACTTACTGACCCCAGGCAGAAAGCCAGCCAATTTAGTGACTCTTAGGGCAGTGGCAGATGGGGAGATTAGTTGCCCGCGACAAATTTCCCTTGTCGAGGGCGACTAATCTCCCCAATATGCCATCCCACCGGCTTGAATGTAAATCGCCGGTGGGGTGGCATATGCGGCACCGCAATTTCCCGGAATCGCTGAAGTTTCCTCTCAAGGCAACTTCCGAGATTTCGGGAAATCATGGCGTGCATATGCCATCCCACCAGCAATTTACATTCAAGCCGGTGGGAGATTAGTCGCCCGCGACAAGGGAGATTTGTCGCGGGCAACTAATCTCCCTATCTATCACAGCCCTTATGCAAATATTTACTGATTACAAGCAGATAATATTCCCAACTGAATGCTTTTATGGACACTATACCAATCTTACATTGCACCCAACACATGCTGCCCTCTTGGAAAACCCTATAACAGCAGCAGAAATCCAGAAGGCAATTAACTTGATGGGCACTCCTATAGTCCCTGGCCCAGACGGGTTACATAGTTACATAGTTACATAGGGTTGAAAAAAGACCAGTGTCCATCAAGTTCAACCCATCCAAGTAAACCCAGCACACCTAACCCACACCTACCAATCTATACACTCACATACATAAACTATAAATACAACCACTAGTACTAACTGTAGATATTAGTATCACAATAGCCTTGGATATTCTGATTGATCAAGAACTCATCCAGGCCCCTCTTAAAGGCATTAACAGAATCTGCCATTACCACATCACTAGGAAGGGCATTCCATAACCTCACTGCCCTCACCATGAAAAACCCCCTACGCTGCTTCAAATGGAGGCTCCTTTCCTCTAATCTAAAGGGGTGACCTCTGGTGCGTTGATTGTTTTTATGGGAAAAAAGAACATCCCCCATCTGCCTATAATCCCCTCTAATGTACTTGTACAGAGTAATCATGTCCCCTCGCAAGCGCCTCTTTTCCAGAGAAAACAACCCCAACCTCAACAGTCTCACCTCATAGTTTAAATCTTCCATCCCCTTTACCAGTTTAGTTGCACGTCTCTGCACTCTCTCCAGCTCATTAATATCCTTCTTAAGGACTGGAGCCCAAAACTGCACTGCATACTCAAGGTGAGGCCTTACCAGGGACCTATAAAGGGGCAAAATTATGTTCTCATCCCTTGAGTCAATGCCCTTTTTTATACAAGACAGCACTTTATTTGCTTTAGTAGCCACAGAATGACACTGCCTGGCATTAGACAACTTGTTATCAACAAAAACCCCTAGATCCTTCTCCATTAAGGAAACCCCCAACACACTACCATTCAGTAGATAGTTTGCGTTTATATTATTTCTACCAAAGTGCATAACTTTGCACTTATCAACATTGAACCTCATTTTCCAGTTTGCTGCCCAGTTATCTAATTTTGTCAAATCGCTCTGCAAAGCGGCAGCATCCTGCATGGAACTTATAGTTTTGCACAATTTAGTGTCATCAGCAAAAATAGAAACAGTACTGTCTATGCCCACCTCCAGGTCATTAATAAACAAGTTAAACAGCAAAGGCCCAAGGACTGACCCCTGCGGTACTCCACTAACCACACTGGCCCAATTAGAAAATGTTCCATTTACAACCACTCTTTGTAATCTATCCTTCAGCCAGTTCTCTATCCAATTACAAATATTATGTTCTAGGCCAATATTCCTTAATTTGATCATTAACCTTCTGTGAGGTACTGTATCAAACGCTTTAGCAAAGTCCAAGTAGATGACATCAACTGCCATTCCAGCATCAAGGTTCCTGCTCACCTCCTCATAAAAGGCAACTAAATTAGTCTGGCAAGATGTTACGCATAAAACCATGCTGGCACAAACTAATAGTATTGTGAACTGCAATGTATTCAAGTACCCTATCCCTTATTACCCCTTCCAAAAGTTTTCCTACTACTGATGTCAGACTAACAGGCCTATAGTTTTCAGGCTGAGAACGGGATCCCTTTTTAAATAACGGCACCACATTAGCAATCCGCCAGTCTCTTGGCACCATGCCAGACCTCAATGAATCCTGAAAAATTAAGTGAAGAGGTTTGGCAATCACAGCGCTCAGCTCATTTAATACCCTGGGATGAATCCCATCTGGCCCTGGACCTTTGTTTACCTTTATATGTTCAAGTCTCTTTTGAATTTCCTCCCGAGTGACCCATGCGTCAGTAGCTAAATTACTAGAACTGGGCATATTACAAGGGAAGCCATCATTATCTGGCTCCTCAGATGTATAGACAGATGAAAAATAAGAGTTCAAAATTTCAGCTTTTTCCCTGTTTTCATCAACCAACGTACCCCCCCGTGATAATAAAGTTCCCACCCCTTCTTGCTTCATTTTTTTACTATTCACATAATTAAAAAATAATTTTGGATTCTTTTTACTCCTAGCTGCAATATCCCTTTCCATCTCTATTTTAGCTTGCCTGATAGCTTTTTTGCATGCTTTATTTGCTTCCTTGTACCTGATGAAAGTTTCCGCTGTCCCAGCTAACTTGAATGCCCTAAAAGCACGTTTTTTCTTACCAACCTCGACAATAACACTTTTATTCAGCCATAAAGGTTTCGCTTTGCGATGCCTCTCCTTGCTTACAAGGGGAATATACTGTTGTGTATACCTACAAAGCAATGTTTTAAAGATGTTCCATTTTCCTTCTGTGTCTAACCCCATGAAAAGCCTTTCCCAGTTGACACATTGCAGAGATGCCCTTATACTGGCAAAGTCTGCACGCCTAAAATTGAGTGTTTTAGTTACTCCCTTATAGCGCTGTCTCTGCAGCATTATCTCAAAGGAGACCATGTTGTGATCACTGTTCCCCAAATGCTCACCCACACAAATGTTAGAGATAAGTTCAGTATTATTAGAAATCCCCAGGTCCAAAATAGAGTCATTCCTAGTGGGTTCTTGAACCGCCTGAAATAAAAAGTTGTCATTTAGCATATTTACAAACCTACTAGCTCTTTCTGACTTAGCCACCCCATTACTCCAGTCAATGTCCGGATAATTAAAGTCCCCCATAACAACAACTTGACCAGTTTTGAAGCCTCCTCCATTTGCAACAATAGCTGGGCCTCATCCCCCTCATCTATACGGGGTGGTTTATAACATACACCAATAATCATTTTCTTTGTGACCTTCAGCCCTACTGAAATTTCTACCCAAAGAGATTCGACGTTTTCATTGGTAATGTCTTTATTACATGGCTTTAAGTCTGACTTTACGTAAAGACAAACCCCTCCACCCTTTTTAATCTCTCTGTCCCTCCTAAAAAGTGTATAACCATTTAAATTCGCAGCCCAGTCGCATTTATCATCCCACCAGGTCTCAGTGATACCTATTAAATCATAATTTTCAATACATGCAATAGCTTGCAGCTCCCCTAATTTACCCGACAAGCTACGCGCATTAGCCAGCATGCAGCGGAGATTATTACTTCTCCCTCTGATGTTTACATTAGCTAAGGGAGAATTAGAGCTAAGGCAATTATGAGACTGCTTTCCTTGTAACGGAAGCTCCTTATCTGATAAACTATATGCCCCCCTCACTCCTCCCCCACAACCCTTTGCTAGTCCCCCTACCCCGTCTACACTAATTTTCCCATGGAATTCTAGCTCACCCACCCCCCCCTTGTCTAGTTTAAACACTCCTCCAACCTCTTAACCATTCTCTCCCCTAGCACAGCAGACCCCCTTCCATTGAGGTGCAATCCGTCAGGGCTGTATAGATTGTACCCCAAGGAAAAGTCAGCCCAGTGCTCTAGGAACCCAAACCCTTCCTTCCTACACCAAGACTTTAGCCACGCATTTAGCTCCCTAAGCTCCCGCTGTCTCCCTTAACTTGCACGTGGCACCGGCAAAATTTCCGAAAAAATGACATTGGAGGACCTTTGCCTAATCTTAGAGCCTAGATCCCTGAACTCACTCTTTAAAGTCCCCCACCTACCGTTCATTTTGTCGTTAGTACCGATATGTACCAAGACAGCCGGGTCATGCCCAGCCCCTCCCAATAATGTGTCAACCCGATCAACCACATGCCGAACCCTGGCACCAGGAAGACAGCAAACTGTCCGGGTTACCAATAGAGTGCTAAAGGTCCCTGGGGGAAAAAGTAGTGGGCATGCTATGTGACACAATAATGCAGGCTTACAACCAGGGCATGCTGACAACCATTGCTGTTACTGTTTTAATCCACAAATAGGGGAAAGATCCAGTTATGTGGGTCCTATTGCCCCATTTGCCTTCTCAATGTAGACAACAAAATGCAAACGTGTTTGCCACATATCTTACATTGCCAAGCGAGTGGATCGGCCTTTGTATGGGGAGTTTTAGCTAGAGTTGAAATGAGAGCAGATTGTAATCAGAGAGGGGGAAAGGGAAGTTAGTGAAGTTTGAGATAGAACAACATTTTGTAAATATAAGATCCAGGGAGTGAGAGGGGGAGTCAGAGCACAGAGATAACCCAAAGGAGGATGTTAGTGAAAGGAGTTTAGAGACAGCAGGGGCATTAGGATTGTTAACAGGTATGTTAACCTATTACAACAGATGGGGAATCAGAGGAAAGTAAATAAGAAAGCCAGGCAGAAAAGTTGTCAAAGAATTGTGAGGTTGGTCCAGGAGGTCGGTATTTGACCGCAATGCCGAAATACCTATATATTCATAGCACACCAATAGTCAATGCTAAGAGAGTAGTTCGATACAAACATTAACTAGACCTTTCTGTGGAATAATTAAGTGCCCCAAGTCTTTTTTAATACCTTGGCTGCACCCTATAATAGAGGGGGTTTGGGGCTTCCCAGTCTGTACTACTGTTATCTAGCTGCTCAACTCACCTAGGATATCCAGTGGCTGACCCAATACCTTGATAATCCCAATGTGATTCTATGGGCTAGCTTTGTGGGACTAAAAACTGCCTTCTTAGGAAACTTAGGAATGGACTACCCTTCACCCCCCCCCCCCCTTGAAAGCCCCATATGTGGCATGGCTGACTGTGCTAAAGCAGGCTAACATTAAACCCACTAGTCTATCCCCCTTATTGCCCTTGTGAAAGAATATCCATATGGTATTAGACCCCCAAAACAATTAAATATCTTGGGGATGTAGTAAAGGGCTCTCGCTTTATGGATATAATACCACTTAAGTGGATAAAGTAAGTACACCAAACCTATATACAGAAATCTATGACTAAATATTCATGGCTCAGTTTGTGGCAAACAAGGTATGCATGGGAGAACCAGCCCAGATAGCACAGCTTAGGAAGGAGGATACCTTCAAAATGGTCTCAATATTATATGCCTCCCTAATTGCCCAGCCCCCTTTTATTCAGCCTATAGTGCATTAAGGAGGGACATGTAGGTCTTAATGAGAAGCAATGGGAAGAGGTAACTGATAATCTCTACAAGTTTTTGATTTGCACAAAAGATAGGCTGATCCAACAGGTTACACTGAATGGGAAGCATCCCCTTTCCAATCCAATATCCTGAAATGCATACTGGGCCTTGTGGATTACCTTCTAGCCACAAACAAAGCACGACCCATTTATCCCTGAGGTCACTAATAATTCCCTAACTACATTTGAGAAGGTGGTCACACATAAGGTAAAAAGAATCTGGAATGTACATAATACCTTTGTATAATTAACTTGGCCTTTGTAGAAAGAAAGGACATTGCCTCTCTGAAAAATAATAATTCTATTATAATCTGGAAGCCTGACATTGTTATAATGGATAAAATTAAATACAGGTATGAGTCCTGGTAACCAGAATGCAATTTGGATCTCCATACTTTGTCTACTAAAAGATGATTTAAACATAATTAAACCCAACTGGATTATTTTGCATCCAGTAAGTATTTATTCTTAGTAGGGATCAAGTACAAGGTACTTTCTTATTATTGTGGAGGAAAAGGAAATCAATTTTAAAAAAATGTATTATTTCATTAAAATGGAGTCTATGGAAGATGGCCATACCATTCAGAGCTTTCTGGATAACGGGTTTCCGAGTAACGGATCCCATACCTATATTTAAATAAAGCACTTACCCAGCTTACAGTGCCTGGCAGACCAATTGTATCCGGCATAGGCTCAGTACTGGTTTTTACAACCATTTATCAAAGAAATACCAGTATACCCAAAGGTTTCTACTTTGCAATACAACACACTGCAGCACTTTGAATAAAGTGAAAAAGGTGTTTATTGTGCCAACAGAACAGGCAACGTTTCGGGCTCCAGCCCTTTCTCAAGCCTACACACTGTGTAATAACACTCAATTAAATACAGGTGTGAGAAGGGAGTGGTAGGTCAGCCCCACCCTCCAACTTAGGTACAAATCCCATCATGTGCAGCGAAAAAAGTGTGTTATTACACAGTGTGTAGGCTTGAGAAAGGGCTGGAGTCCAAAACGTTGCCTGTTCTGCTGGCACAATAAACACCTTTTTCACTTTAGTTGGAGTGCTGAAGAGTTATAATTGGTCCTTTTCAGTGGGCTCAGCTACCTGACACAACAACAGGTCCCTGCCCTGTAGAGCTTACAATCTAGAAGCAAGACAGGACGGGTCCATCGTGGCCTTTTTAAGGATAGGCTTGACACAGGCCTGTTTGAACAAAGAGGGGAAACTTCCAGAAGTCAGAGAAGAGTTGAAGATGTGAGTAAGAACTGGAGTAAGCTCAGCAGCACAGTGTTTAAGCAGAGAAGAAGGCATAGGGTAAAGAGAGCAAGTGGTGAGCGGAGCTGACAAGAGAAGCCGCGAGACTTAGGAGACAGTTATAAGACAAAAAGAGTTAAGACATGCAGAAGGGGGCTGAGTAAGGAGGAGCTGGTTTGTATTAGTAGAGGGGTGGAATCAGATTGCGGATGGACTCCACTTTGCTCATGAAGAAATCAGAAAAGTCCTGGGGAGAGTGCATAAATTTAGGTAATGAAGTCTGTGAGGGACACAGAAGGGTATTGAATATAGAAAACTGGCCTTGCGGGTTGGATTTATTATTGTTTAAAAGGGTATTGTAGTATTCCTGTTTAGCCTTTGACAAAGCAATGTTGAGGCAGACCTTGCACAGGAGAGTAGGAATTTGGTTTGTAAATTGAGCCAGGGCCATGGGTTTTGAGCCCGAGTACGCTTAGGCTGAAGGAGTGCAAATGAGTCAGTGGTGGAGGCTAGTGTGCTGTTGTACTCGCTAACCAGGGTATCAGGGTCAGACATCTTGTTAAAGGAGAAGAGACTGGACCTGAAAGAGTGAGCTAAGGGTGGGAGGTCTATGTCAAGTGTATTTTTATTAATACAGTGGGGGAAGGAGCAGGTTGGGAAGGAGTGTCAAAGACAGCAAATGTAACCAGGTGATGGTCAGAGAGGGGGAAGGGGACATCAGAAATCAGAAAGGGACAGATTTTTGGTAAAGACTAAATCCAGGAAAGTGGCCATCCTTATGAGTCGGAGTGTTTGTCTTCTGCTGGAGTTCAAAGGATGAGGTTAGGTGGAGAAAACATGAGGGCCAGGGTTGATATGTGGGGAGTTGAAATCCCCAAGATTGATTGCAGAGCCATCAGTACAGAGGGAAAAAAAGAGAGCCAGGTTTCAAAGTCAGAAAGGAAGGTAGCAGAGGAGGCTGATGGTGGCCTGTAAATGATAAAAGCACCGATGGGAATAACATCCTACATGCAGCCTCTTTCCACGTAACCAGTATAATCAAAGCCATTCCTAAAGGACAATTTTTAAGGGGCTGTGGAATCTCCTCAGATAAAAAGACCAATACAGAGGTGGCAAATAACCTAAATGAGACATTTGTTAGGGGTTACAAATGCAGAACCATTTATGAATGTGCTGAGGGGGTATCACAAAAATATAGGGAAAGAAAAGGATAACGAAAAAAGCTTCCCTTGTATCTTCATTTAGCACCCAAAGTAAGAATTTCGAGCGTATAATCAGCAGATATTGGCCCACTGTACAGCAAGATAAGGTATTAGGGAGTCTATATGTTAATCCCCCACTATTTAGCTACAAAAGAGGCAGTAGTTTAAGAGATAACCTTTGCCCATCTGAAACTGACCCACTGACTGAAGGATTGCAGAGATTCTTAGAATATTCTTTTGAATATTCCATTCAAAAATGGGTATTTTCCCATGATTAAATTATATGTGCTGTGCCTCTATTAATAGAGGAGATAGGATCAATTATCCTGCACTGAGTACCCCTTTACGGATAAGGGATTATGCCACTTGTGATACCGTTAAAGTAGTGTACCTACTAAAGTGCCTGTGTGGGATGGCGTACGTTAGCCAAACCTTTAGATAGGTCAAGACCCGCATCCTAGGGGTGGAAATATACTCCAAAGGTTACAACAGAGAAAGATGTTCTGGATTAAGAAACTGAATACAGTCACCCGAACGGTTTGAAGGAATCATGGGGCATTAAATGTTTCTTATAGACTACACTGCTGGTATATAATTCTCCTTACTTTTGCAGATTTTGAACTCTAGTCCTAGCCTTAAATAAATGTTCTGAATACGTCTAATATATGTATGGTAATGTATAGGCAAGTTTTATCATTTTTCCTATTAAAGATGGGTGATGTCTCTTTGGCTAGCTTTGTTTTCTTTTATGATATATTGTATAGAATGAACTGGTAACCTTTTGTTTTTAAGCAGTACCATACTTGGTGCTCATTTTCCTTCCCCTTGTTTATTACAGCTTATGAACTTGAATTTGGTATTTAACCTTACACAGCAAATGGACTTTTTTTTGGAAGCAGGACTCTTTCACACATGGGGCCCAATTCACTATAGTGCGATTTAACGTGCGCTATTTTAGCGTGCGTTAAAAATTTTATCGCGTCTTGATTTTCGCGACTTCACACGATTCACTATAAGCATACTCGCGCTATTTTACGTGCGGTATTTCATGCGATAATTTTGTCACGATAAATAGTGTGCGCGGTATTTTCCGCATGCATGCTATTTGTCGCATGCGCTAATTGCAACATTACGCACGCGACAATCGGCAGCATAAAACTGGCGACATTTTGCCCTGGGAGAGCACAGAGTGCTAGACAGTTGCTGTATAAAACTTTATTTACAAAAAAAAAAACCAAAAAACAATAAAAATATAAGTAAGAAAAAAAAAGAAGTGCTAGAGATAATAAAATGGGGGGGGGGGGGCATTTAAGAATATTTAGCCAAATACTTAGGGGTCCGTTTGCTAAAGTGGCTTAAATTAAGTGGGAGATTTTAGACACAGAATAAATGGCAAATATGTTATGGGCACTTTATTAAACGGGGACAAATATAATATTGCAATTATTCTGGCAACAAAACATTTGATTGGCAGTTATCACACTCGCCAGAAAATACGCTACGTACTAATTAAGGCAAGTTTTACTATTCAGCAAAATGGGCTAAAGACTAAATTGTTGCCAGAATATTTGCAAACATTTAACCCATATAGCATATTGATGCTGTTACTGATAAATGTAAGAGTGTAGGAGAAACTACATGAAAGTATAGAATACCATATCAAGGAAGGAAAAATAATGAGACATTACTCAGTTCAAAAGTATAAAACTAAAAACTTTTACTTAATATAATAAAATAAAAAAGGGGGTGAAAAAAAAAACTTAGGGCTTGCTGCCCTTGAGTTCTCTCATGTCCCTCTTGAGTTGATCCACCTCCCCCCGGAGCTGGGCCAGCTCGGCCTTCATGTTGGCCAGGTCCTCCTGCACAGATGGTCCCTCGTGCGCAGGAGAACCTGGCGCCCAGCGCTTAGCCTTGGGGGAGTCCGGGGCCTGGGGGAGAACTCAAGGGCCTGGGGGGAAACTGGGGGAGGAATCAAGGGGGGGGGTGTCTGGGGCCTCGGGGGCATATTCGGCCTCGGGGGCCAATTGTTGGGCCTCAGGGGCCAATTGTGGGGCCTCAGGGGCCAATTGTCAGGACTCGGGGGCCAGTTCTTGGGCCTCTGGGGCCGGTGCTTGGGCCTCGGGGGCCGGAGGAGCCTGCTGGGCCACAGGAGCCTGGAGGGCCTGGGGTTGGGCCTGGGGAGGAGGTGCCAGCTGAAGTTCTGTGAGATAGTATTGCAAGATGTTATTTTGTGTAATATATTTTATATATATATATATACCATCATAAATAACGGGGCCCCTCACAACAATATTTTTTGGGCCCCCCTCCTCCCACGCCCCCAATGGCCCCTCCCCCTGTGAACCCTCACATCAATACAAAGGACACACAGACATTGTTAGCCAGGGCCCCCTAAAACATTTGTGGCCCTTCCCCAAATGACTCATACTATGGGCCGCTACCTGCTGCTTCCCCCCTGCTTTAAACTTATTTATGCATATGTATTTGAAAATAGATGTGTATATATATATATATATATATATATATGTATGTATACAATATGAAGTGCTGGGAAGCTGCACACCATAAGGAACAATAATACCTGGGTGCCTGTGGCAAAACAAAATCTAGACAGGCATGGGGTGACGGCACACACAGGATTTTCACAAGGAGTCACAAAGATGTGAAATAATATTCAGAGGTTTATTGTGACCAACGTTTCAGTTCCTCACTGGCTTTATGGTTGAACGTGATGGATGTATGTCTTTTTTCAACCCAACTTACTATGTTACTATGTTACTTTCACCATCCCTGACATTTCTTACATTTGTACCTTTAGTTCAAATTACTTGCTAAATCTTTTACTGAACGTATACTGTAAAAGCATAATAAAGTACAATAATTACCTTCCGCAATTTCAGCAACCAGATCTGGACTCCTACGCTTCAGGTCAGACCACAGACGCTGGAGCTGGAGGAGGTCCACATCAAGGGCAAACCCGGTGAGCAAACCCTCTCTTAGCTCGCCCAGGATTGCCCTCTTCCTCTTGTGGACCCCTAAGTCCCCCAGCGGCGGGTCGTCATATCCTGAGCGCAGGAGCATGCTGATAATATAGCGCCTCTCCCCTGGTAGCAGATAGGAAACCCCAGGCATGATCCTCTCTGTAGTGTGGCTGCAGGCTCAATGACACAAAATGGCCCCAAGTCGCACATGTCACGAGATTACAAAATCGCCACAAAATGTCCGCAAGTCGCGAGATTACAAAGTCGCGACAAAAAAAATCGCCAAAATATACATAGTAATGTATTTTGCGCGACAAAATATTCTCCGCTACAGTACTGTATATTATCGCGACAACATATTCACCGCTATAGTACTGTATATTATCACGACAACATATTCACCGCTATAGTACTGTAAAATATCGCAACTAAATATTTACCACTATTGTACTGTATATTTTGGCGACTAAATTTTTATCACTATAGTACTGTATATTAGTAGCGAAATTCCATACATGCCAAGACTTTAGTGAAATTGAGCAAAAAGACACATACTTGAATAAATAACACTGTAAGTCCATATTTTATTGCCAAAAACTCATTTACTGTACTTTTCTAAAATTTTTCACCTGCCTGTAGTAGGTGTTAATTTTCGCATAGCCGAATGCGATATTTAGCGCGCCTAAGTTACATAGTAACATAGTAACATAGTAAGTTGGGTTGAAAAAAGACATACGTCCATCAAGTTCAACCATAATGCCTATACCTAACCTGCCTAACTACAAGTTGATCCAGAGGAAGGCAAAAAACCCCATCTGAAGCCTCTCTAATTTGCCTCAGAGGGGAAAAAATTCCTTCCTGACTCCAAGATGGCAATCGGACCAGTCCCTGTATCAACTTGTACTAAGAGCTATCTCCCATAACCGTGTATTCCCTCACTTGCTAAGAATCCATCCAGCCCCTTCTTAAAGCTATATAATGTATCAGCGAGTACGACTGATTCGGGGAGGGAATTCCACAACTTCACAGCTCTCACTGTAAAAAATCCTTTCCGAATATTTAAATGGAACCTCCCTTCTTCTAAACGGAGTGGGTGCCCTCGTGTCCGTTGGAAGGACCTACTGGTAAATAAAACATTAGAGAGGTTATTATATGATCCCCTTATATATTTATACATAGTTATCATGTCACCTCTTAAGCGCCTCTTCTCCAGTGTAAACAGACCCAACTTGGCCAGTCTTTCTTCATAACCGAGACTTTCCATACCCTTTACCAGCTTAGTTGCCCTTCTCTGGACCCTCTCTAGCTCAATAATGTCCCGTTTGAGCACTGGAGACCAAAACTGAACAGCATATTCTAGATGGGGCCTTACCAGTGCTCTGTAAAGGGGAAGAATAACCCCCTCCTCCCGTGAATCTATACCCCTTTTAATACAGCTCAGAACCTTGTTTGCCCTTGCAGCTGCTGCCTGGCATTGCTTGCTACAGCCAAGTTTATTATCTACAAGGACTCCAAGATCCTTCTCCATTATGGATTTGCCTAGTGCAGTCCCATTAAGGTTATACGGGGCTTGCATATTTTTACATCCCAGGTGCATGACCTTACATTTATCCACATTAAATCTCATCTGCCACTTAGCTGCCCAGATTGCCAGTTGGTCAAGATCCTGCTGCAGGGATGTCACATCCTGGATAGAATTGACTGGTCTGCAGAGTTTTGTGTCATCTGCAAACACTGATACATTACTCATAATACCCTCCCCTAAGTCATTTATGAACAAATTAAACAAAAGTGGACCCAGTACAGAACCCTGAGGGACCCCACTGAGAACCTTACTCCAAGTAGAGAATGTGCCATTAACAACCACCCTCTGTACCCGATCCTGTAGCCAGTTTTCTATCCATGTGCAAACGACTTCACTAAGACCAATAGACCTTAGCTTAGAAAGCAGTCGTTTGTGGGGAACGGTATCAAATGCTTTGGCAAAATCCAAATAGATTATATCTACTGCATCCCCACTGTCCAGCTTCTTACTTACCTCATCATAAAAAGCAATTAAATTGGTCTGACATGACCTGTCCTTCATAAAGCCATGCTGATTACTGCTCATAATGCCATTCTCCACTACATAATTTTGAATGTGATCCCTTAACAAGCCTTCAAATAACTTGCCCACCACGGATGTCAAACTTACAGGCCTATAATTGCCAGGCTGAGATCTTATTCCCTTTTTAAATATGGGAGTGACATTCGCCTTCTTCCAATCACTAGGTACCATACCTGATGAAAGAGAGTCTGAGAATATCAGAAACAAGGGCCACTGCAATTCTGCCCCTAGCTCTCTCAGTACCCGAGGGTGTATTCCATCTGGCCCAGGTGCCTTGTTTACATTTATCGTGTGTAACCCTTTAAGCACCATATCCTGTGCCAACCACTGTGTAGTTGGAGCTGAGGCAACAGTGAAGCTATTGGGTGAGACTTGGCCCACTGGCTCCTCTACTGTATACACAGAAGAAAAGAACTGGTTAAGCACATCTGCCTTTTCTGTATCCGCTGTAACCATATTGTTATTATAACTCAATGGGGCCACACCCTCAACCTGCATCTTTTTACTATTAATATACTTAAAAAACTTTTTGGGGTTAGTCTTGGCCTCGGCCGCGATGCGCTCCTCATTTTCTATCTTTGCCTTCCGGATTGCTGTTTTACAACACTTGTTATAGTGTTTATATTCATTAAACGCAGCTACTGTCCCCTCTGACTTATATTTCTTAAAAGCTTTCCTTTTTTTCCCTATTAACTTCTTTACCTCAGAGTTAAGCCACATGGGGTGATTCTTAACACTTCTACTTTTTCTTATTAATGGAATGAATTGAGAACAGTAATGATTTAATATCATTTTAAATGACAACCATTTCTGCTCTGTATTTTTATCAGAAAACATAATGCCCCAATCTATGCCCTGAAGCGCTGCCCTTAAGGAGCTAAAATTTGCCTTCCTAAAATTCAGTGTCTTTGTTGCCCCCGTGTAAATTTGTTTCCTGCACCAAACATCAAATGAAATAACATTATGGTCACTATTACCCAGGGGTTCAACCACTTGCACATTTGCTATACGTTCTGGGTCATTAGAGATCACTAGATCTAGTATAGCATTGTTCCTGGTTGGCTCCTCAACAACCTGTGACATAAAGTTGTCGTGCAGCAAGTTTATAAACTTGTTCCCATTTACTGTCCTGGCAGTACTATTGCCCCAGTCAATATCAGGGTAATTAAAATCCCCCATTATTATCACTTGCCCCAAACTAGCAGCCTTTTCTATTTGCAACAGGAGCTGGGCCTCCTCCTCTTCGCTTACATTAGGGGGTCTATAGCATACCCCTACAATTAGCTTGGTTGATTCTTTACTATCTGTGAGAAGCTCAACCCATAAGGATTCAGCTCCCTCTGTTACCCCCATCACTTCCTCCTTAATATTTGCTTTTAAGTCGTGCTTAATGAACAGACACACTCCTCCTCCTTTCCTATTGCCCCTGTCCCTCCGAAACAATGTATACCCCCCAATATTAACAGCCCAGTCATGAGACTCATTCAACCAAGTTTCAGCAACACCAATCACATCATATTTCCGCTCCAACGCCAGTACCTCCAGCTCTCCCATTTTACCAGTCAGACTCCTTGCATTGGTAAACATACATTTAATACTGGTTCCGGCGTGAGAATGACGTGTAAACAACTTATGGGCCTCCCTGCCATTATCAGTATCCCGAAGCAAGTCTCCTCCCCCAATTTTCCTTACTATGCCCACTACCTCATCTATCCTGTCTACCACAGAATTTCCCGCTGCACCCTCCCCCCCCACTCCTAGTTTAAAATCTCCTCCAACCCTCTAGCCATCTTTTCCCCCAAAGCAGCTGCCCCATCATCATTGAGGTGCAGCCCATCCCTGGCAAAGAGCCTGTAGCCGATTGAGAAATCAGCCCAGTTCTGGAGAAACCCAAAGCCCTCCTCCCTGCACCAATCTCTCAGCCACGCATTAATCTCCCTGAGCTCCCGCTGCCTTCTTAATGTTGCTCGTGGCACAGGTAATATCTCTGAGAAAATTACCTTGGAAGTCCTCGCCCTCAACTTCGCACCTAGCTTTTTAAAATCGTTCTTGAGGACTTCCCCCCCTCCTCTAACTTTGTCATTGGTACCTATGTGTACCAAGACCGCCGGGTCTTCCCCAGCCCCTCCCAACAATCTGTCCACTCGTTCCACCACATGCCGAACCCTAGCACCAGGCAAGCAACACACAGTTCGGCATGTAGGGTCTTTGCGACAAATTACCCTATCCACCTTTCTAATAATTGAATCCCCTACAACTATAACCTGCCTTCCCTTCCTAGCACTACTCCCCCCACCTGTATTAGAGGTGCCGGCTCCCAGGGTGCTCTGAGAGTCAGCCTGCTCCATACACGCCAGCTCAGAGCTGCCTTCCCCAGCATCTTCACCTAACGCGGCAAATCTGTTGGTTTGTACAAGCTTTGAACCAGCCCCCCTACCCTTGTGTCCCCTACTGCCCCTCTTAACTGTTACAAATTTGTCTCCCTCATTAACCTCCACTGTCCCTTCTCCCCCCCCCACTACACCGGCCCCTGCCAGTGGTTGCTCAGTGAGCCTCCTGTTCTCCCCCATGTTTGCAGCTGCCCTCAGTGCTGCCAGTTCCCCCCTTAGATTCTGCACCTCAGATTCCAAGAGGAAAACCCACCTGCATCTCTCACAAGTAAATGCTGCATGGAACTGCTGCTCCAGGACCACATACATGCGACAAGATGCACACTGAGTAACACCAGCAATCATACTGCAACTCATATTGCAACTGGGTACTTACAGTCTCCCGAGTGCAATCCCTTGTATAGTGCCTTTTAAGTTTCAAACGCCTTTTTTGTTTTAAACGCCTGCTATACACTTAAATTTACATGCAACACTTTGGATTACATGCAAAACTCGCTAGCAGCTCCCAAACTCGCTGTGCAGTCAGAAACTTATTGAGGTTCAAACCAAACAGCCAAATGTCTGTTGAGAATTTACCAGATTTACTCCACCCCCTTAATTAGTATGCTCAATCAGCCAGGTAGCACTTACAAGTCACACAGCAGTTAGTTAATTGCACTTACTTTCTCCTTTCAACCAGCACTCCCAGCATGCACAGTAAACCCCAAACGCCTTTTTTGTTTTAAACGCCTGCTATACACTTAAATTTACATGCAACACTTTGGATTACATGCAAAACTCGCTAGCAGCTCCCAAACTCGCTGTGCAGTCAGAAACTTATTGAGGTGAATCATGCGATCGTATTCTTTTCAGCGCAGAAATTAACGCATGCGTTAAAACTAGCACATGTGGTCGCGCGACAAATAAGGCATACGATATGGCAACTTAACACACGCGATAATACTATGGTGAATCGCGCGCTAATTATCGCGACAAATTTAACGCAAAAAAGCGTGCGATAATTTTTATCGCACTTTAGTGAATCAGGCCCATGGGCTGCATTAAAATGGACTCATATGATTAACATTTGTGGAATGTGGTTGTACTCTGGGTGGGCAGTTAGCGCATGTCACTTCCTGGGAGACACCTTAATTATGTGATTTCTACTTCTCGCTGTACACTTGACAAATGGCCTGGTGGCCCGAAACATGTCGTGTAATAAAGCACAAAGTTGAGTAGTATTTCTGCCTTAAAGCCCCTGTCTTGTACTTTTTGGATTCATGGATATTTTAAAATTCTGGCAGAGGCACATACAAGAACTGCCATTAATCTATACTTGTTAAGGATCCTAGTCAACCCTAGCATTGTTGAAAGCACAAGCATTGGTAAGATCCTAACATTTCTATGCCAGGAGAATAATAATTATGAGATGGTTGCCCCCCTCCCAAGAAAGTTGTATTAGTAGAATATGTCAATAGAATGCTCCCTTTGATCAAACTAACGTATGAAGCTTTGGGTCAGCCAAGCATATGGGGCCCCTGGCTAGATATGCATTTATTAGTGTAACACTTTTGTTTGGCTATATTTAGACAAAACCCAGGCTAGTGTTAAGGTTAGAGCATGGGTTACATGCGACTCTCTTAAACAGGATGGCCTTCGCTAGGTGGAAGAGCCCATGCGGAGTAAGGGTGCAGTAAAACTACAACTCACTGTAGCTGTGCAGTGCAGATTTAGTAAAGATGGATGCCAGAAGGTTCTTGCAGTTGAACTATAGAACAGTTTATTGTCAGAGACAAATAATGATGCAGGGTTATACTCACAATGCAGATATAGATGTTAAATGATAGTAGTACTCAAAAACAAGAGAGGATGCACACCGGTTTATCCCACCTTCTTTTAGAGTCTGGGCAGGGTAAATTCACCTGGTCAGCTTGGCACCCCTTTGGAAGCAGTCGTTATAGATACTTCAGTCCTCAGGTTAATAACCCTTAGCTTGAGATTCCTCCAGGTGATTAGGGATCAGAGTTTGTTCTAACCTGTCTCCTATGTCTACTTCGTGGCCCTATGCTGAGGCAACATTGCCGGATGGAAGGCAACTTCCAGCTACCTTCCTTGGCGGGGCTTGAAAATTGCCCTTGCTTCCTTCCCTCTCTACCTCACTCCCCTTGAGAGTGAGGTATAAGTGCATAACTGTAAACTTATACATGGGTCTTTGCCCAGTAACAGCAGAAATTAGGAAGAAGTAGGGAATTAAAGCCATAGGGAAGCTTAACCCTATGGGTCCCTACATTAGCATTAACCTGATGATGCTTGCACTGGATACTGCTGAATAATTCTGGGAGAGCTTAAAGGAGAAGGAAAGTCATTTTGGCATTTTACTGCCAATAGATTAGCTACTTTAGTGCAAGCTATAACACTATATTTATTCTGCAGAAAGCTTTACCATATCTGAGTAAAGAGCCCTAATTTCTCCCTCTGTTTGTTTAGGATAGTAGCTGCCATTTTAGCTTGGTTACCATAGCTTCCTGCTGCTGGTAGCACAGATCACACATTCTGATGGGAGGGAGATGGAATTCTTATGGGAGGGAGGAGCAGGAGAAGGGAGAGAGGAGAGATCTGCCAGACTCTGGCCCAGGGAATGAAGGATTTTTCTGAGAGAAGAAGTCTGATACCAATGTACATGTCTATACAAAAAGTTACATAGTTACATAGTTACATAGTTACATAGGGTTGAAAAAAGACCAGTGTCCATCAAGTTCAACCCATCCAAGTAAACCCAGCACACTTAACCCACACCTACCAATCTATACACTCACATACATACACTATATATACAACCACTAGTTCTAACTGTAGATATTAGTATCACAATAGCCTTGGATATTCTGATTGATCAAGAACTCATCCAGGCCCCTCTTAAAGGCATTAACAGAATCTGCCATTACCACATCACTAGGAAGGACATTCCATAACCTCACTGCCCTCACCGTGAAAAACCACCTACGCTGCTTCAAATGGAAGCTCCTTTCCTCTAATCTAAATGGGTGACCTCTGGTGCGCTGATTGTTTTTATGGGAAAAAAGAACATCCCCCAACTGCCTATAATCCCCTCTAATGTACTTGTAGATCCTGTGTTTCTTTTGATAGAGGACTCATTTCAGCTTTTCTGTGAGTGCTTATAGCTGTATTTACATAGTAAGCTTTATCAGAGTAGTAGTTTTTACCTTTCCTCCTCCTTTAAAAGCTTAAAAAAGTAGATGATCGTCTACTAAGAGTTCTTGATCTGGTGATCAGCATATCCCAAAAAAAACAGTACTGCTTATAAACTATATTTACAATTCTATGTGCTTCTCATTCAGATTTTTCAAAACAATGAATTGATTAATAGCTGTTGTTTGGTTTAATAGAACATTGCCTTTTTTTATGTGTGTAATGCAGAGAAGTTACGTTTTTTACGACAGTGTAACACTTGACGGACCCTTGCAATAGCTTTGATAATTGTTAACCTTCATCAGTCAAGTCTGGGCACCGTGCAATAGATTAAAGTGGGCCATATATGTTAAAATCCAATCATTTGGCGAGGTCTCCAAATGATCTGATCTTTCTCCTGATATGCCCAAGATGAGTATAGGAGCATATAGATTGTAAGCTCTATGGTGCAGGGACATCCATCCTCTTGTGTCTTTGACTCTTAACTTATTGCAACTGTATCTTGTATTTATTTATTTGTATTTATTATTACACTTTGTATTTATCTATTATTATCTTAATAAACCCCTGTTTGTATTAATGTATTCTACTGTACAGTGCTGCGTACATAAATAGTGCTTTATAAATAAAGATATACATACATACTGTACATAGGAGAAGTAGGAGCGAGGACTGCATCAATGAACCCATGCTGCCCCTGATGCAATAGAAAAATCAAACCTGCCCGATTGACACTTAGCCAATATTTGGGCAGATATTGGTTGGGTAGACCGGTCGGGATCCCCGTACTGAATTGGTCCGAAGGACTTGAATCTGCAGCTTAAATCTGGCCATGTATGGCCACCTTTAGTCCCTCAAAGAATTTTATTGGGCTTCTGTGGGCTTAATCACTTTAGAGATTTTATTATATTATGATTTTATTGTAATCCAGCATACAAATAGTTTATGGGATTATCAGGCAAGAACATGGAAACTACTGGAAGTAGTACTTTACATTACTGACTAGTTTGTGCCCAGACAATGGAAAACAAAGGATGCAGTGGCAATTGCAAGTATAATAACCCCAGATCTCATAGCAGGATGAACACATTGGCAGATTCACCCACTGATCACAGTATATAGTAAACACAGCCATTTTCCTGTACAATAACCTCAGCACATACATTTGAATAAATACATATCACATTTTCAAGTGTTAAAGGTTAGGAAAGAGTTACACACAGTGACAGTGGAAAAATGGAATAGAAGAGTCAAATCCCTGCAAGATAAGAGTCTTGATAAGGGAACAGTGGAGTAAGTAAACTAACTGTTAATACACACCATGAGGCAGAACATTTGTATACCAGCATTTTCTCTGCACTGACAGGTTGAAGGGGGGGAGGGAGATAGGGAGAATCTGTAGAATAGCAAAGCACGAACCTGCCTTCTAAGGGCTCTGGCACACGGGGAGACTAGTCGCTTGCGACAAATCTCTCTTGACGCGGGCAACTAATCTCCCCGAAATGCCATCCCACCAGCGAGAATGTAAATCGCCGGTGGGATGGCATACGCGGAATTTGCAGAAGTTGCCTTGAGAGGAAACTTCTGCGATTTTGGGGAAATCGTGGTGCTGTGTATGCCATCCCACCGGCGATTTATATTCTCGCCGGTGGGATGGCATTTTGGGGTGATTAGTCACCCGCGACAAGGGAGGTTTGTCGCGGGCAACTAGTCTCCCCTTATGCCTGAGCCCCAATCTGCCCCAATCAGAGCCAGAAGAAAACTGTCCCTCCCCATCCCAATGTGAATGTGAAATTCAACTCCCAGGGTTTGAGCAATCTGTGCGGCTCTTGGCTCTTCAGTTGCTGATTAAAACTGCAGTCTGCTTCTGCTCTTCTGCGCCCCCTGCCTGTGCATTTATTCAGCATGGGGCTAATTAAATTTCTGGTGGGGACACTCACTGGGTCATTCCTCAATGGGGACTGAAGTCCTAAAATGTGGCCAGTAAAACCAACACAATTAGCATAAGAATTTAATAGTCAGCATTATAGCATCAGATTCTATGACTGGCTTCTCATTTGCTGCTTTATGATTTGTGACAACCCCTAAGTGTAGCTTCTCAACTGGGGTTGTCACCTTTTGGTTGGCCCCTTACCCAGAGGTGGTACTGAAAAGAAGTGGGTCTATCACACAAAGCAATGAACTATGACACAAATGGGGGAGGAGCTGTGACGCTGGTGGCCAAAGCAAAGGTAGAATTGTCAAGGGTAAAATAGGTAATAGGCTGCATAGAGTCGTAGTTGGGGATGCAGGTGCAATTGAGGGGGGATCGGGGGTGGGTCGGAGGCAGAACAAATATAATTATAAATTTCATGGTAAATTTCTGGTAAATTTATAATATTGACCCTGACCCTGGTTGGTATTTTACCAGCGAGGTTGGATTAATACTGGCTGGCAACCCTATTCTCAACAGTTGCTCAGAGCAAATTGAGCATGTGAATGTTGCCAACATTCTTCTAAAATCAAAGATGCACAGCCTACAGCAGATGCTGAATATCTAGGCGGGTGCAGTAATTTTGGTATATAAAATACAATACTTTTGGCCATATTTGTTTTCAGGGTTTAGTTCTCCTTTAAAAGCATGGAATCAGCTGTATTGGATTATTACAATTAAACTTAATGCAATGATGCTTACCTATTTTTACCACTTAATTTTAGCCTGCTAAGTCTCCTCACAACATTTGCATCCAGTTTATTTCTTTTTGGCCAGCACAAACCTGCTCCTAGGAAGGAGTCCAAAGCCTAACCCTTTTTAAATCAAATGTTATATCAGCAGTATCAGCAGGTAGCATTTTTGGTTAGTTGTTTGGAACTAAGCAAGTAGTTGCTATAGTTTACTACAGCGTTTTTCAACCTAGTGTGCCGCGAGATGTTGCCTGGTGTGCCGTAGGTGAAGACAAGACTCTCCCGGTCCCCTCTGGGACACCTTCCACTTCCTGGTTCCATGATGCCCGGAAATCGTCACTGCTTGTGACGTCATCCGGCATCGGATCCAGGAGGGCGGAGCAACCAGAGAGGAGAGGCAGCACTATCCTGCCCTGTCACAACCCGACCGGGGGGAGCAACTGCCCAGGCCTTGCCCCGACAGACCAGATCCACCAGGGGCCAGGCCCATGCACAGCCGCCCTACTCCCCACTGGAGGACAATCCCAGGACACCCCTGGATGCCGCAGCCTGACATGTAATAAAACAATTAATAATAATATATATATAATATAAAATTTTTGTGTGTATAAAAAAAAAAAAAAAAATCAGCGGGGGGGTGGGTTTGTGGAGAAAATGTCCCGGAAAATACTTTCTTTGTGTTTATTTGATTCCTATTCAAGAGAATTACTTTATATATAGTCAATATAGGCACAGAGTTACATTTTTTAACATTTTTTAATGGTGGTGTGCCTCGTGATTTTTTTCATGAAACAAGTGTGCCTTTGCCCAAAAAAGGTTGAAAAACACTGGTTTACTAGATCCTCAAACAATACACTTTTATTCCATTACGACTTATCTTTTTTAGTCTCTTGGTGTAATATACTGTGTCCTGTCCTGTCTCTTTCCTACTCTCTGTTCCTAACTACTGTAGATGTTGCCTGTCCTGTTTCTGCCCCTGTATGCTGGCCTTTTCTACTTACGAGTCTAGTCTAATCCTTCTTCCTGACCCCAAGCTTGCTCAGTCATACATTTTTCATTGCCTGCTGCAACATCCTATTTGTAACACTGAATGAAAGCTAGCCTTGTGGTGTCGCAGAGCACAGGACCGGTCTATGGGCACATAAGCAGCACATAGTCACTGGGCAGCAGTTTCCAGAGCTGTTAGGATCCATTCCACATCTCTCCCACCCAAAGGGTGGCCTTCCAGGTTCCCCCCAGAAAGGGGGAAGACAGGAGGATGCTTGTGTCCCATGCAGTCCTCACCATCCCTTCTTGAGAGTCCATCTGTCCATTGGCTCCCTTTGCGGTGCTGTACAGTAAAGTTTAACTGCTGCAAAGCTAGGCTCCACCTAAGCAATATCCCATTGTCTCCAGAAACACGTTCCAGAGCTGCAGTTTCTTTAAGGCCCACACAATGGCCAGACATTCTTTTTCAATTGTAACATATGCAACTTCCCAGAGAAGCAGCTTCCAGCTCAGGTATGTAATTGGGTGCCCACCTCCCTTTTCCACTTGGGACAATAACCATAGGTGGAGGCACCAGTGTGGACCATGAATATCTGGCTAAAGTTAGGTGCAGCCAGAACAGACACATTCACTAAGGCAGATTTCAGTGCAGACATGGCAGCAACACATTCGGGTGTCCAGGTTACAATTTGTGGGCACCTTTTACTCATCTGATCTGTCAGGGGTTTAGCAATAGCACTGTAGCTATGAATAAAATGTCAGTAATACCCTGCTGTCCCCAATAGGGATGTAGGGAACTGTTCGCCGGCGAACTAATTTGCGCGAACATCGGGTGTTCGCAAGTTCGCGAACTTTCAGCGATGTTCGCAATTTGGGTTCGCCTTAGCTGGCACCAAATTTTGACCTCTCACCCCAGACCAGCAGATACATGGCAGCCAATCAGGCAGCTCTCCCTCCTGGACCACCCCCCCCTTGGACCACTCAGTTCCATATATAAACCGAAGCCCAGCAGCCATTTTACATTCTGCCTGTGTGTGCTTGAAGAGATAGTGTAGGGAGAGAAGCTGTGCATTGATTTGACGGAGAGTTTAAGTAGGTTTTCTGGCTAGTAATCTACTTTCTACTGCTCTGTATTTGTGTGGGGAGAGGAGCTGTGCATTGATTTGAGGGAGAGTTTAAGTAGGTTTTCTGGCTAGTAATCTACTTTCTACTGCTCTGTATTTGTGTGGGGAGAGGAGCTGTGCATTGATTTGAGGGAGAGTTTAAGTAGGTTTTCTGGCTAGTAATCTACTTTCTACTGCTCTGTATTTGTGTGGGGAGAGGAGCTGTGCATTGATTTGAGGGAGAGTTTAAGTAGGTTTTCTGGCTAGTAATCTACTTTCTACTGCTCTGTATTTGTGTGGGGAGAGGAGCTGTGCATTGATTTGAGGGAGAGTTTAAGTAGGTTTTCTGGCTAGTAATCTACTTTCTACTGCTCTGTATGTAGCTGCTGTGGGCACTGGGCAGCTGTCCTGCTGATCTCATCTGCTGACTGCTGCAGCTCCGTCTGTGTGTGTTGGAGACAGGCGTGCTGCTCATAGTAGTGCACCAAACACGTTACACATAGTAGTGACATTGCATTGCAATAAAATCACCTGAGTGACGTTTTTCCACCAGCAATAATATATTCCGTATCCACTACTGTATACATTGCCCTTGCAGGCCTTGTTGCCCGGTGTCTGCAACCAATTGCAACCTAGCTGTGTGAGCTTTTTCACAATTTGTCTAAATAATAATAATAATTCCGTGTCCAGAAACATCACCCAAGTTGTTGTTGTTTTGTAAAAATAAAAAAAATGCCAGGCAAAGGCAGGCCGCCACGCAGAGGCACTAGGGGCTATGCTGCTATGATATCCTGTGGCCCTAGGAAATTGCCCAGTGTTCCGAAGGCACTTACCCTGAACTCCCAAAACGCTGAAGAGGTAGTTGACTGTCTTACACAGCACACCCCATCCTCTACCGTTTCTAACTTTGCCACAACATCCTCATCCTCCTCTGCTATGGACACCCCACCTACCACTTCCTCCACCACCGCCGCCCCTTCTTCACTGGAGTCAGAGGAGTTATTTACTCATGAGTTTGTTGAAATGAGTGATGCGCAACCATTATTGCCAGAAGAAGATGAAGGAGATGAGGACGTTACACCAGATATAACTCAGGCAGGCAACACAACAGAGATGGACATAAGGTGTGATGAGGTCCCGGCTGCTGCTGCCTTCTGTGAGCTGTCAGAAGAAATTGATGCATCTGAGGAGAATGATGATGAGGAGATTAATGTTTTGTGGGTGCCCACAAGAAGAGAGCAAGAGGAGGATAGTTCAGATGGAGAGACGGAGAGTCAGAGAGGCAGGAGGAGAATAAGACTTAGAAGAAGCAGGGACAGCTCGCAGGGAACAGTAGGGCAACAACATGAATCGGCACCTGTGGGCAGCCAGCCAATGCACCCGCCAGCTTCTACTGTTACCGCTAGAAAGCCCGCATCAAAAGGCTCAGCAGTGTGGCATTTTTTTAATGTTTGTGCCTCTGACAAAAGCGCTGTAATTTGCAATGAGTGCAGTCAGAAACTGAGTCTTGGGAAGCCCAACACCCACATAGGTACAACTGCTATGTGAAGGCACATGAACGGCAAACACAAAGCACTATGGGAGCAACACCTCAAAGGCAGCAGCCAAACTCAAAGCCACCCTCCTTCTGGTCCAGCATCTTACTGCTCTACCTCTGCTGTCCTTGACCCGTCTCAACCACCCTCCACTCCGCCTTCCACCTTGACCACCAGTTCTTGCTCATCTGCCCCAGCTAAGTTTCTTTGAGGGCCATGTTTGACGTAAAAAGCCAATGCCTCCGAGTCACCCCCTTGCCCGGTGTCTGACAGCTGGCTTGTCTGTGCTCTTAGCCCGCCAGCTTTTACCATACCAGCTGGTGGACTCTGAGGCCTTCCACAAATTTGTAGCAATTGGGACACCACAGTGGAAGGTACCCAGCCGCAATTTTTTTTCCCAGAAGGGAATACCACACCTGTACCAGCATGTGCAGAGCCAAGTCACCGAATCTCTGTCATTTAGTGTTGGGGCAAAGGTCCATATGACTACTGACACATGGTCCTCCAAGCATGGTCAGGGCAGGTATGTCACCTACACTGCCCACTGGGTGAATCTGGTTGTGGCTGGGAAGCAGGGAATGCGTGGTTCAACAACAGTGGAGTTGGTGTCACCGCCACAGGTTGCATGCGGGTCTGCCACCACCTCTACTCCTCCTTTGCTCTCTAACTCATCTTCTAAGTCATCTTCTAACTCGTCTTCTAACTTGGCTTCTTCCTCGGCTTCTTCCTCCTCTGCTGCTGTGTCCTCCTCCACACCTGTGCACCCCCAGCTTCCCATAGGCTATTCGACGTGCCAGGTACGCCATTGTCATGCTGTCTTGGGCATGACGTGCCTGGAAAACAAAAACCATACTGGATCTGCACTCCTGTCATCTCTGCACTCACAGGCCGATCGGTGGCTGACCCCACACCAACTGAAAATTGGAAAAGTGGTGTGTGACAACGGAAGCAATCTGTTGGCAGCACTTAGACTGGGCAATTTAACACATGTGCCCTGCATGGCACATGTTCTAAATTTAATAGTCCAACGGTTTGTCTCGAAGTACCCAGGATTGCAGGACATTCTCAGGCAGTCCAGTGTCTGGCCATTTCAGATGTTCCTACACAGCCATGGCACGCCTTGCTGACATTCAGCGGCGGCACAACTTGCCAGTCAGGCGTTTAATTTGTGACAGCCAGACTCGCTGGAATTCAACGCTCCTCATGTTTGAACGTCTGCTGCAACAACAAAGAGCCATTAACGAATATCTATTTGAACTGGGTGGTAGGACTGGATCTGCAGAGCTGGGGATTTTTTCCCCCCGTTATTGGGTGCTTATGCGTGATGCCTGCAGGCTCATGCGCCCTTTTGATGAGGTCACAAATATGGTTAGTCACACCGAAGGCACCATCAGCGACCTAGTACCCTTTGTGTTCTTCCTGGAGCGTGCCGTGCGACGAGTGACAGATGAGGCCGTAGACCAGCGTGACCAGGAGCAGGAAGAGTATGATTTGTGGGCGGAATCACCAGAATGAGCCCAGGCACCTGCTGCAATGCAGGGAGAGGTGTCAGAAGTGGAGTCAGAGGAGGAAGGTGGCTTTGTGGAGGCGGAAGGCCAACAGGAGCAGGCTTCCCAGGGGGCTTGTGGTCACCTTTTGGGGACCCCTGGTCTTGTACGCGGCTGGGGGGAGGAGACCGTGGTGGATGAGGACGTAGTCCTTGATAATGAGGAAGGGGAGATGGATACCTCTGCATCCAACATTGTGAGAATGGGGTCTTTCATGCTGTCATGCCTGTTGAAGGACCCCCGTATCAAGAGGCTTAAGGAGAAGGACCTGTACTGGGTCGCAACGCTACTAGACCCTCGTTACAAGCATAAAGTGGCAGAAATGTTACCAACGTACCACAAGTCCGAAAGGATGCTGCATTTCCAAACCAGCCTGCAAAACATGTTGTACAATGCTTTTAAGGGTGATGTCACTCCACATTCCAGGGGCAGAGCTGCCGGTAATCCTCCCACGAGCACACCTGCAAGGACAATGCACTTTGGCCACTCTGTAACATCAGACATGCAAGGTTTTTTCAGTCCAAGGCAGCGCCAGAACCCTTCTGGATCCACCCTCAGAGAACGCCTTGACCGGCAGGTAGCGGACTACCTGGCATTAACTGCAGATATCGACACTCTGAGGAGCGATGAAGCCCTGGACTACTGGGTGCGCAGGCTTGATCTGTGGCCAGAGCTGTCACAATTTGCCATAAACCTCTTGTCTTGCCCCGCCTCAAGTGTCCTCTCAGAAAGGACCTTCAGTGCAGCAGGAGGGATTGTAACTGAGAAGAGAACTCGCCTAGGTCACAAAAGTGTGGATTACCTGACCTTTATTAAAATGAATGAGGCATGGATCTCGGAGGGTTACTGCACGCCGGAAGACTTGTTCTGACTGCCCATGCAGCTGTCCTTCTCTGCAAGTCGCTTGACACCACTCACAGCGGTCCTTTAGCGTCCTCCTCCGCCACCGTACAAACTAGGGTGCAAATCCTACTGGTTTGAGGCATGGATCTCAGAGGGTTACTGCACGCCGGAAGACTTGTTCTGACTCCCCATGCAGCTGACCTTCTCTGCACGCCGCATGACTCCACACACAGCTGTCCTTTAGCGTCCTCCTTTTTGAACAGGTAAATCCTGAGTTTTTCTGGCCTCTGTGCTTCAGTGGCTTCCACAACAAAAAAACAAATATTTTCAACATGTATTTGTCCAAGCTTTTACATTCCCTATCTGATCCCCCATGTCCCTCTATGAGGGGGTGGCCATATTTGTGCAGTAGGTGTCTGTTAGCATTAGAAGCTGTAACTGACAGGCTGAGAAGGGACAGTCAGGCTGGCGTTGGAGTTTTCCAATGTGCAGCTATCGAAATTCGAGTCGCTGTTAAAACATGGTTGATCAGTGCTTGGTACGCTATCATAGTTTATTTTAAAGGTTCTGCCTGCGGTATGGTTGTGATACCATGTATCTAACATATTTTTTCTGTCCTCTGTGCTTCAGTGCCTGCGACAAAAAAACGATTATTTTCAGCATTTATATGCCATATTTTTTCTGGCCTCTGTGCTTCAGTGGCTGCGACAAAAAAAACATAATTTTTTAGGAATGTACACATGCCTGATTTTTCAGGGTTCTGCAACAGTGGCAAAATCATATCTTTTATGGTCACCGCAGGTGATCAATAAAGTAGTCCAAAACTGGGCCCACACTGCAGAATCAGTGTTTTTTGGTTCACTTCACTGACATTGAATTACCTCTGCCTGACCGTGCACGTGCGCACAAGCACGGTGACTGCTAAACACACCACTACAGAAATATTCCCACCGACAGGACGAACGTTCTGGAGGTGACAAGCAACTAGTAAAAACTATTATTCGCTCACTTGACGGTATCATTAAAGCTTTTTGCGTTTTTTTTCGTTGCAGTAAACGCGGCGTTTTGCGTGTGAACCGGCCATAACCTTTACACGACTTGATTGGCATGTAGACGCCAGACATTTTAAAGCAGTTTATTTCACAAGTTTAGGAATGTAGTGTGATTTGTGCCCTTTACAGCACAAAACGCAACGCTGTGTCAACAACGTATTTTTCAGAGACATTTTTGCCCTTGATCCCCCTCCTGCATGCCACTGTCCAGGTCGTGGCACCCTTTAAACAACTTTAAAATCAGTTTTCTGGGCAGAAATGGCTTTTCTAGGTTTTAAAGTTCGCCTTCCCATTGAAGTCTATGGGGTTCGCAAAGTTTGCGAACGTTCGCACTTTTTGGCGGAAGTTCGCGAACGGGTTCGCAAACTTTTTTTGCGAGGTTCGCTACATCTCTAGTCCCCAAAAAGGCTAACATCTGTCTTTATGTTATGGGACTGGGCTAGTTTACTATGGCTTCAGCTTTGGCTCGGTCTGGCATCACTCGCCACCTTCCCACCTGATGACCCAAATATTGGACCTCAGCCATCCCAAAGTGGCACTTCCTTGGTATAAGTGTAAGCCTGGCCTGTCTAATGCTTTCTAGCACCCTCCATAGGTGCTGCACATGGTC
Organism: Xenopus tropicalis; assembly: GCF_000004195.4. Classification (NCBI taxonomy): domain Eukaryota; kingdom Metazoa; phylum Chordata; class Amphibia; order Anura; family Pipidae; genus Xenopus; species Xenopus tropicalis. The sequence continues at coordinate 75,354,532 of NC_030682.2, read as the reverse complement.
CTCCCATGTGTTTCTAAATACAGATATATCATCCAGATAAGTCTGAACTAACTCTTGGTAACCCTTCCAACAGCTGATTCCCGTTGGAATTGTTTAGGGCATTTTTCATTCCAAATGGTATGATTGTAAAGTGAAAAATCCATAGGTAGTGATAATGGCCAACTTGTCTTGGTCCTCTGGCACCAAAGGGATTTGCCAGTATCCTCGGCTTAGGTCTAAAGTGGTGAGATATCTGGAATTCCCCAGATGGTCATCCACTACTAGGGTTACGGTTCTTTTGAGAAGCAGACAAATAATCCACACCAATAAGTGAATTTTAAAAGGAAATATATTGAATAGCAAATCAGTCAATTATTACAATTAACAGATTATTTAAAACAGAACAATATTTTTACATTATTTACAATTACAGATTAATAACAAAGTCTACATCATTATAGTTACCAACAAACACAGAACATGGTGGTTTGGTTCCTTTTCTGTAGCCAGCTGATCATGGCATCCCTCTGGTCTGCCTTCACATGCTGCCCACGGTCACTTGAGATGCAGTTCCAAGATGCTCTCCCTGGATGCTCCCTGGATGCTCCCCCCTTGACTACTGACCAGTCCACATTTATAAATTTTTTCAGCCACACCTCGGCTTTGTTCAGTAACTGTTGAGAAGGCTTCTCGCATACAGTAATGAGTTTTTATGGCTCCTGTAGCAGATGTACTGTCCCACCACCATCCACAGAAAAACCCTTTGATATGGAGATTTGGCTTTGGGTGTAGCTGGACAACTGGTTTTTAGTAATCAGTACGACTCCCCCATACTCAGTGTATAACACATAAATATGTATAAAGACAGAAACACATATGTATATAACACAAATTATGGCATCCCACATGAGCAATTTCTTACAGGGTGATACGGGGTTGAGCAAAGAGGTGTCCCCATAGTGCTGCCATAGACACCTGTACTGCTCCTATCAAATCAACAGTAACTCTCTGAAATGGTTCCCCAATCACAGGTGGAAGTCCCAATGTATGTTTGTTCTAGTACCCACTTTTCCCAACCCTCTAAAAAGCTGTCACGGAATCGGCAGAACTGTGTCGCTTGTTGCGACAACCCTGGGCAATAGAAATTATGTAACAGGCAATACCGGGTAGAAGAAATCCCTTGGTGCCCTGTGAGGGGTACCTTGTGTACAAGGTGAAGTAAATGGGTCCTAAATTTGTCAGGCACCAACAACTGATGGTATGCTTCCCTTTGTTGCCCCCTAGGGCTTTTAAGGACTTCATAGTTCAACCCATTCTCCTGCACTATTTGTTCCCCTGCTCCTGTACCTACCAACCAAGGCAAACTCTTGGTAACCCCTCCAACAGCTGAATTCCGCAGAAATGTGTCTGGGGAATATTTTATTCCAAATGGCATGATTTTAAAATGGAAAAAGCCATAGGTAGTGATAAAGGCCAACTTGTTTTGGTCCTCTGGCACCAAAAGGATCTGCCAGTATCCTCGGCTATGGTCTAAAGTTGTAAGATATCTGTCATTCCCCAGATGGTCAAGAACTAGTCCTGGTGGTCAACAGCGGGGACTAAGTAAGTTGTGTCATGAATGGACTGTATCACCACATAGGGCCCTTCCCAGGCTGTTGCAACTTGTTTGACAGCAGTAAAACCTTGTCCCCCGGGCCGAACTGATGGTCTCTGGCATTCCTGTCATACCAAACTTTCTGTTTGGTCTAACCAGCTGTCAGATGTTCCATCGCCAAATCAGTCATTTGCTCTAGAACATAAGGAACTACAGGGAATTGAACTCCCCCCTCCCAGTACTCCCTTAGCAAGTCTAGGGGGCCCCGAAGCTGCCTCCCATATAACAACTCAAAAGAAGACAACCAGTAGATTCTTCCCAATATGCAAGCAGACGACAGGGCAGAAACTTCTCCCAGTCACCTTCTTTAGCCTCCACAAAAGTTTGAGCATATTCTTAAGAGTCCCATTAAAATGTTCACATAGACCAGTAGTTTGGGGGTGATATGGGGGGGTCTCCACAGTGCTGCCATAGACACTTAAGTAACTGGGACATAAATTGTGGCCCCTGATCAGATAGGATCTCACTAGGAAACCCTGCACATGAAGGAATTTGAATTAGTGTCAGGGTCATCTGTCTGCACATTTACCTCCTGGACAAGTGTCCAGGAGGTAACCGGGTGGCTCGCCGGACTCTTTCTGCCATCTCATGATGCTGCTGCAAATGTGCAAATGCTGCAGATCATTCCCAAGCACACCATCAGCAGGGAGCTGATGCATAAACACCTCATGCAGCACAGGCTCTTCACCTCAGTCCAGAGTCGTGAAATTGGCACCTCTCACCACTGTCCTCCAGCCAGGATCAGCCAGGCCATTTTACCAGAAACTATATGATTTAAAGTGACCACACAAGGTTACACCAGAGTTATAAAGGCACCAGGCTCCATCTACTTGCATTGGAAACATGTGGCATCTTCTCTTGGACTGATCTGCCCAGTGGATCTGCACTACTGCAAATTTGGGGGTCTCACTGAGGTTGTTTTCAGCCAGGTCACACTTTGCTCTTTCTTTTCTTTCAGATTGAGCAGGTGTAAACTTTGGAGCCCCTGCAGGGAAGGATTTTGTTGGTTTAGAGAGCAAAACACTTGAAAGTAACCCATGGCCTCACACTGAAAGCAGTTTCAGGGCCCAGCCCCTTGTAGTGGTGGGCAGGGTGCAGTGTTAGTGCCAAGGGAGTGAGAATGAGAGCCTAGCAGCTCTCTTGCCCTGGAACCTGTTGTACCTGGTACTTGGGGCCCCTCTTGGTGGGACAACAGAGCAGCTTCTTCTACAGTCTGTGGTTCATGGTCCACAACCGACCCCTGGTGGGAGGTATTTATAGCCCCATATAGGGGTCCATTTTGACCAGACAGGTGTTGTTTTATAATACCCCTATAGGGTAATTTAGATACAGAAAAAGGGCTACTAATACCCTGGTGCCCGAGTTTTGAAAACATATACAGAGATTGTTGAAAAGGTGTCTTATATTTATATCAGTTGCTCTGGAGGGCATAAACCCTGTCTGGTCTGGGTGTACCAAGTCCCTTGTTACTCCCCGTAAGCTCAATGCCAATATTTTTGCAAAGATTTTCACATCACAATTGAGCAGTGATCTTGGTCTACATCAGTGCTGTCCAACTTCTGTGGTGCCGAGGGCCGGAATTTCTCTAGCATACATAGTGGAGGGCCACTAATGGAAGCCAGTTTTCAGCACTCCCCTTTTTAAACCACACCCACTTCAAACAACACCCATGTTATCACAATGGTGGTAGCACAGCAAAAACCCAAATGCTTGGTCCTCACTGCGGGGATATCAACCATCATTCATAAATGAAAGAATTATATTATGTCAACAAACTCCTGCCAGGTTCACCTCCCACAGGCAGCATAGGGCAGGCAGATTATGGCAAACACAGGCATTACTCTGCCTGCCCGATGCTGCCTGTGTGTCCCATACTCTGCCTGCCCTACCTTGCCTGTGTGTGCCATACTCTTCCTGCCCTACCCTGTTTGTGTGTGACATACTCTACCTGCCCTATGCTGCCTGTGTGTGCGCTATAGTCTGCCTGCCCTATGCTGCCTGTGTTTGCCATGCTCTGTCTGCCCTATGCTGCCTGTGTGTGTGCCATAGTCTGCCTGCCCTGCCTGTGTGTGCGCGCTATACTCTGCCTGCCCTATGCTGCCTGTGTATGCCATACTCAGCTTGCTATTTTTATCCCCTTTATCGTACCAATGGGCAGTTCTATACTCTGAGTATATTTTTCTGTATAGAGTAAATTTACATCTCTTTGGCATTCAATAAGTCTATGTGCATTTTGATCAGTAGCATCCTCTACTATTGCGGCCTGTGCCAGTTCATCCTGTGCATTCACCAAGGACTCCTCACACATCTGCCTGGCCTGCTTAATTAACAATATATACATGCCTCTAAAACAGGGGTGGCCAAAACGTTGATTGCAGTCCACCTGTCGATCCCCCTGGATTTTTGGTGGACCATGCATTTATTGGTTATGTGTACGTATGCGGGGAGGATCCAAAAGTCAATCGCCGGGGAAAAAGTCTGGTCACCCCTGCTAGAATATGCTTTCCCCGCGTCCCAAACAATGTTGGGTTGCGTTGTACTTATATTTGTATCCCAGTACTGGCCTTAAAATGGGAGATATTTTTCTGCTATATACTTATGCTGTATCCACTTGGGGGACAGTCTCCATCTCAAGGATCGAGTATCTCTGTCCCAATTAAAGCCCAACAATAGTGGAGCATGGTACGAGCAAACTCGGGGAAGAAACTTACTGGATGTCAGGCTCTACAGTAGATCTGGAGTTACTAAAAGCAAGTTAATACATGAGAGGGCAGCTGAGGCGCTAGTGTAGCAGGAATACGGCCTGGCATCGCGATTAAGCCAGCACCAGGAATCTGTCAGGGTCAGGGCAGAGGCCCAGAGTGTCTCCCATTTGAGGGTGCAGACGATCAATATGTGGGTCCATTACCATGTTGAAGTATCCCATCCAGAGTGTGGGTATATGTCCAAAGTGAGTGAGATTAATTGTTCTAGACAAAACCCAAGGATCTACATATGAATCCTGGGGGGTCTTTAGCTCTGACTGATATGTAAAACTTTGGGTGATAGGGTAACAGATCAGCAACACTTGTTTAATTTCCTCATAGTCCAGTCTTTGTTCATCAGACAAGGCCCAGAATGTAGCGATGGCCCTTTCAGTTATATTGACAGACAGCATACAGGGCCACTCTTCTTCAATGATGTTGTGGGCCCTACACATAATTTCAATGCTGTCCTGCCCTTCTTGAAATGTGTGGAAGGCAATGGCTAACTTCAGAATGTCTCGGGCCCAACTCTCTACTGAGGACACCGATAGTCTACCAGCAGTCTGCAGCAGTCAGCTTCTCACTAAACAATTCCAGCATTTGTTTAAACACCTCTCCAACCCTGTCTCGGGTGGGGTTCAGGGGCCCCAGCAACAGCTCCATCAGCTGTAGCAGTCTCAGCATCTGAATGTAGGAGAAGCACTACTAAAGCAGTCATTTCTGCCTCTTTCTTTCCTTCTGGAGTTTTGTCCCTGCTGCAACACCACTTCTTCAGAGTGGCATGGGTTAACTTCTCCAATTCCTTCCTGCGCGTGGTGCCCAGTGCATTATCCCACCACTGCCACCAGGTTTTGTGGTGTCCCAGAGCATGGGATCAGTGTGTGGGCACATAAGAAACACAACTTTAGGTAGTATTTGTGACTCAGTCCCTCTGGCAGTGCCCGGCCTCCATTAATCCGTTTCACTAGGTTTGCTACTTATTTGCTTCACCTTTCCAAATGAAGCACAATTCAAGGAGAGGTGTCCTTCGCGAGCTGTCTGCACTGAGCACCATGAGGTTGTGTCACGAGTGGTATCCTAAAACTCAGAACAGGCTCTAAGGGTCCGGTCTCGGCTCACGCTTCCGCTTATAACCGCCGCCTTTCACGTCGGGAGGAGCCCTTCGCTACTCGGATGCCGCCAGGTCTTATTGTGAGAAACCCAAGGAGAGAGTTCTGAGAAAGCACAGGAACCAATCGTATGACAGGCAGATGGGAAACACTAGAGTAGTCAGGACAGGCCGGGGTCAGCAACAGTCAGGCAGCGCAGCACAGAATCAGAATCCAGTAGAATAGTCAGGCAGGCAATGGTCGGTCCAGGCAGCAATGAGGAAGGTCAAGAACAGGCAAAAGGTCAATACAGGCAGCAAGCGAGAGAAGTCAAATACAGGCAAGGTCAGGAACACAGGAGAACAGGAACAGGAATCGCACCCAGGAAATCAGCAAGGAAAACCTACGTTGGGCAACGAATAGAGCACAGTGAGCGCTTTAAATATTTGAATTTCGCGCCGAAATGACGTCACACGCGCGCCGGCGACAACGCGAGTGCGCATGCGCGCGCATCAAGAGCGCGCATGCACATAAGGGACAGAGAGAGGCGCGCGCGCGTGCCTAGAAGGTGACGGCGGGCGTCCCCGCCGCCCCGCTAGACCACCAGGTATCGTTACATTACCCCCCCCCTCTAGAGGGGGCCACCGGACCCCTAGGCTTATCAGGGAATCTGGTGTGAAATTGTCGAACAAGACGATCTGCCCGAACATCAGCAGCTGGGATCCACGACCTCTCTTCAGGGCCATAACCCTTCCAGTGTACCAGGTATTGTAGCCTACCCCTAGAGAGGCGGGAGTCCACTAACCTCTGTATGAGATATTCGGGCTGTCCCTCAACAGAAACGGGAGGAGGAGGAGACCTCTGCCGAACCACCCTAGCAGGTTTTAACAAGGAAACATGAAAGGAATTAGAAATTTTGAGTTCGGGAGGAAGCTCTAATCGGACTGTGTTCGGGTTAATAACCTCAGAAATAGAAAAAGGACCAATATATTTGGGTGCAAATTTAGAAGAAGAAACCTTAAGAGGAATATTTTTAGAAGAAAGCCAAGCTTTATCACCGACCTGGTATTCTGGCGATGCTTTATGATGCTTATCGAAGGCTTTCTTTTGAACAGCTACTGCGGTGGATAATGACTTTTGCACCTTTTGCCAAATGCTGGAGAACTGATTGACTAAGGAATCAACAGCAGGCACATCAGAGGAAATGGTAGAGAAAGAGAAAACTCTGGGATGATACCCAAAGACAACGAAAAACGGGGACTCACCAGTGGATGAGTGAGTAGAATTATTGAATGCAAACTCGGCCCAAGGGAGAAAATCAGCCCAAAGGGATTGGTTACTGGAGACATAGCACCTGAGGTACTGCTCCAGAGACTGATTTGTCCTCTCTGTCTGCCCTTTGGTCTGTGGATGATAAGCAGAGGAGAAGGACAAATCTGTACCCATCAGTAAACAGAAGGCCCGCCAAAATTTTGAGACAAATTGAACCCCTCTATCAGAGACAATATTCTGCGGAGCACCATGAAGCCTAAAGATATTAGTCAGAAAATGTTCTGCAAGAGACTTTGCAGATGGGAGGGCGGGGAGGGGAATAAAATGAGACATTTTACTAAAGCGATCCACAACCACCCATATGACAGTATTCCCCTTGGAAGGAGGTAAGTCTACAATAAAATCCATGGAAATGTGAGTCCACGGCCTTTCGGGAATTGGCAGGGATTGCAACAGACCCTGAGACAAGGATCTGGAAGGTTTCGAGCGTTGACAAGTTGGACGGGAATCAACATAGTTACTAACATCTTGTCTCAGAGTTGGCCACCATAGGGTGCGGGACAAAAGAGAACAGGTTTTAAAACGACCAGGGTGCCCAGCCAACTTAGAATCATGGGCTTCTAAAAAAAACCGCTTCACGGAGGTTTTCTGGAACAAATAACTTTCCCTGGGGTAGGTTGGAAGGAGAGTGAACCTGGGCCTTAGACAAGGAAGAAAGTAAATCTGGGCTTAAGGCAGCTATAATCAACTCCTTAGGGACAATAGGGTCGGGTTGACACTTCTCCAGAGGATTGGAATCAAAACTTCTAGACAAGGCATCCGCTTTAACATTCTTTTTGCCAGGTCTGTAGGTTATAATAAAATTAAATCAAGAAAAGAATAATGCCCACCTGGCTTGTCTAGGATTTAAGCGTCTAGTGGATTCAATATATAGGAGATTCTTGTGGTCAGTGATTACTGTAACTACATGTTTAGCCCCTTCCAAGAGGTGTCTCCATTCTGTGAATGCCAATTTTATGGCCAGTAATTCCCTATTGCCAATGTCATAATTCTTCTCCGTAGGAGAAAACTTTTTAGAAAAGAAACCACATGGGTGAATCTTATTGGTCACAGGGTGACGTTGAGAGAGGATCGCCCCTGCCCCAACTTCAGAAGCATCTACTTCTACCAGAAAAGGGAGGGCAGAATCAGGGTGCAGGAGTACAGAAGCAGAGATAAAAGCTTCTTTTAGTGATTTGAAGGCTGTTAAAGCCTCTACCGACCAAATACTTGGGTCAACCCCCTTTTTTGTGAGAGCCGTAATTGGAGCCACTATCGTGGAATAGCTCTTAATAAACTGTCTGTAATAATTAGCGAAGCCTAAAAATCTTTGTATGGCCCGCAGAGACAAGGGTTGTACCCAATTTAGGATAGCCTGAACTTTGGCTGGGTCCATTTCTAAACCTTGATGGGAAATGATAAACCCAAGAAAGTGAACTGAAGAAACTTCAAAGATGCACTTCTCGAATTTAGCATACAAATGATTTTCCCTTAATCTGCGTAAGACCTCCTGAACATGAACACGATGATCAGACAGACCATTAGAATAAATCAAAATATCATCAAGGTAAACTACCACAAAGCGACCCAGAAGATCGCGGAATATATCATTTACCAGCTCTTGGAAGACAGCAGGAGCATTACATAAGCCGAAGGGCATAACCAGATATTCATAATGCCCATCACGGGTATTAAAGGCTGTTTTCCACTCATCCCCTTCCCGGATACGTATTAAATTATATGCACCTCTTAGGTCAAGTTTAGAGAAAATAGTGGCTCCCTTAACCCTATCAAAGAGCTCAGAAATTAGGGGAAGGGGATAACGGTTTTTGACCGTGATTTTGTTTAAACCCCTATAGTCAATACATGGCCTGAGACCCCCATCTTTTTTTTCCACAAAGAAAAACCCAGCTCCTGCCGGAGAGGTAGAGGGTCTTATAAAACCTCTCTCTAGATTCTCCTTAATATATTCTTCCATAGCCTGAGTTTCAGGAAGAGACAAGGGGTAAGTTCTACCTCTAGGAGGAGAAGAACCTGGAATCAAATCTATGGCACAATCATAGGATCTATGTGGGGGAAGTGTTTCGGCTGCTTTTTTAGAAAAGACATCCGCAAAGGCAAAATAAGGAGAAGGTAGCCCCTGTAACGAGGTTGCGGCCAAAATTTGGACAGGCTTCATGCATAAACTCTGACAGTCTGTTCCCCACTGAAGAATCTTGTTAGCTAGCCAATCAATTTGGGGACTGTGCTTACGCAACCAAGGGAGACCTAAGATCACCGGGGTATTCGGGCAATCAATGATAAAAAAGGAAACTTGTTCCACATGGAGAGAACCTATCGACATGGAACAGCTTACGGACTTTAAAGATATAACCCCACGACCTAGGGAAGTACCATCAATAGCGATTAACTTGACCGAAGGGACCAAAGGAAGTGTAGGTATAGCGTGTCTACGGGCAAAGTTAACATCTAAAAAGTTCCCTTCTGCCCCAGAATCAATGAAAGCCAGGCTCTCCACAGTACTCGTATCCCATCCCAAAAGGACCGGAATCATGACTTTAGAGGAACTTTGTTGGGGAGTAGGAATGACATTGCCCAAGCAGAACTCCCCAGATCTGCTTAGGCTTTGTCGTTTCCCGGCCTCTTGGGACAAGTGCTACGAAAATGACCCCGATCCCCACAGTACAAACACAACCCGTTAGCCCGTCTACGAACTTTTTCCTCGGCAGATAAGCGGGTAGAACCCAGCTGCATGGGTTCCTCTGAGGGTCTAGAGGAAGTCTGCTCAGGTTTGAATAAACACTCTGGAGGAGAGGTTTGTGGAGCCACTGCAGGAAGTCTCTCCTGGCGTCTCTCCCTATGCCTCCTATCAATCTGAATGAAGGTGCATCAGGGAGTCTAGGGAGGATGACGTGGGAAAGTTAACCAAGCTGTCTTTCACAGCGTCAGATAGCCCCACTCTAAATTGACTTCGTAAAGCAGTATCATTCCACCCTGTTTCAACCGCCCAACGGCGGAATTCCGTACAATAATCCTCGACCCGTCGTTTACCTTGCCGGAGATTGCGAATAGCAGAATCAGCAGAAGCAGAATGATCAGGATCATCATAGATTAGTGTCATAGCTTTAAAAAAGGAATCAAGGGATGTACGGGCTGGATCAGAGGGAAGTAAGGAAAATGCCCAGAGCTGTGGATCCCCAGTCAGGAGGGTCATTACAAAATTGACTTTCAACCCCTCGGTAGGAAAGGAACGAGGGAGAAAGCTAAAATACAATTTACATGCTTCCTGGAAAGCAAAAAATTTATGACGTTCCCCAGAAAATTTTTCAGGAAAAGGAACTTTAGGCTCCACTACATACATTACCGGAGCAGCGTGAAGAGAACTGCCTCCAGGAAGAGAAGCCGGAGTAGGAGCAGCAGGCTGTTGTTGGAGCGCATCCAACCTCACGGACAGTCTCTGGAGCCACTGAATCTGGTTTTGCTGAGCTTCTTGTTCCCCAAGACGCTGGAGGAGACTCGCCCGGATATCCTCAGAGGAAAGTGGCGCCGCAGCTTCTTCAGCATCCATTTTTTCGGGCCCAACATAATGTCACGAGTGGTATCCTAAAACTCAGAACAGGCTCTAAGGGTCCGGTCTCGGCTCACGCTTCCGCCTATAACCGCCGCCTTTCACGTCGGGAGGAGCCCTTCGCTACTCGGATGCTGCCAGGTCTTATTGTGAGAAACCCAAGGAGAGAGTTCTGAGAAAGCACAGGAACCAATCGTATGACAGGCAGATGGGAAACACTAGAGTAGTTAGGACAGGTCGGGGTCAGCAACAGTCAGGCAGCGCAGCACAGAATCAGAATCCAGTAGAATAGTCAGGCAGGCAATGGTCGGTCCAGGCAGCAATGAGGAAGGTCAAGAACAGGCAAAAGGTCAATACAGGCAGCAAGCGAGAGAAGTCAAATACAGGCAAGGTCAGGAACACAGGAGAACAGGAACAGGAATCGCACCCAGGAAATCAGCAAGGAAAACCTACGTTGGGCAACGAATAGAGCACAGTGAGCGCTTTAAATATTTGAATTTCTAGCCGAAATGACGTCACGCGCGCGCCGGCGACAACGCGAGTGCGCATGCGCGCGCATCAAGAGCGCGCATGCGCATAAGGGACAGAGAGAGGCGCGCGCGCGCACCTAGAAGATGACGGCGGGCGTCCCCGCACCGGAGGAGGCGGCGGGCGTCCCCGCCGCCCCGCTAGACCACCAGGTATCGTTACAGGTTGCTTCTCTAAGTAAGAAAAGCACACCTATGAGCAAATGTTAAAAGGTAATGCACAATGCAAAAAATGTTTTTCTTATAGTTAATATAAATCTTATGAATCTGTAGCACTTACCTGCCAATGGCAAAAATGTTCTTGTTTTGTTGTTTGCACAAGTCTCAGGGTTTCTATTAAAACTTATAAATAAAAAGACATTTTATTGCCAAAAACAAAACTACTTTCAAGCAGGTCTTTAAAATATGCTATGGGCATTCACAATACACAAAAAAGCATATACAGCAAAACCTAATTCTCTACCAATCAGTATTTATAATTTGTACTGACAAATAAAATGAATATTTAACTCTTAAAACAAAAAATCTTCTGTCTCTGCTTTTTTCACAGTTTATTAAATCAGACAGTAACTTTAGAACAGAAGTAATGTCTGTAATTAGAATGCAAAATGTGAAGAAATAAATGCAGAACATGTAATCTGCAAATCCAGCATTTCAAACATTTGCACAATACCCAAGAGCTCATTATTTGTTTATGGGCCAATAGTATAGAACCTCCTTTGATTTCTCTGTCAACTCATAATTACCTTTTTCTAATGCAATTTTTCAAATGCTTACAATAAAAGCATGTAATTTAAATCATAAAAATAAATCAGCTTTCGAAAAGAGATTACAGCAACTCATTCAAATAATGAAAAGAGTGAACTCCATTATTAATCATAGTGTTGTACTTTGTCCAGATGTGACAGCTGAAGACATAACTGACTGGTGGGGGTGTATTTCCAGTGACTAAAAACTGTATTTTGTCTCAACATATTTGTCTTAAAGGGGAAGGAAAGGCAAAGTCACTTGGGGGTGCCAAAATGTTAAGCACCCCCAAGTGACTTTAACCGCTTACCTTGTACCCCGGGCTGGTGCCCCTGTTAGGAGAAAATAGCACCAGCCCGGGGCACCTGGAGCGCAGCACTTCCTCCTTCCGCTTTCCACTTCCTAAACTGCCGGTGGCCGGGCATGCACAGTAGAGCGAAAAAGCCGATTTAAATGTTTAAGTTCGGCATTTCACTCTACTGCGCATGCGCGCGCAGCGAAGCCGGAAGGAGGAAGCGCCGGCAGCTACCCCGGGCTGGTGCTGTTTTCTCCTGACAGCGGCACCAGCCCGGGGTAAAAGGTAGGCGGTTAAAGTCACTTGGGGGTGCCTAACATTTTGGCACCCCCAAGTGACTTTACCTTTCTTTTTCCTTTAAAGGGATTGTTCACCTCTAATTTAACTTTTAGCATGATGCAGTGCTGTTCAACTGGTGGGCCTCTGCCCACCTCTGTGTGGCCCCCACCTGTCTGGCTGCTATTACTGCTTACCTATGTGTAAGCTTTAAATTATTTTAGTAGACTTAAGGTATTTAGATCCAAATTACGGAAAGACCCCTTATCCGAGCATTTGCATAACTGGTCCTATACCTGTATTAGATTTCTGAATTCAGCAAGTTCAAAATGTAGATTAATATATCAACAACTTTCCCTCCCATAGCATAACATAAGGTTTCGAAAGGTAAAGAGTTTTAAGGAAAAAAAATATTTCATCTAATTCCATCAAGTTCAACCCTTCCAAGTAAACTCAGCACACACAGACCTATACTGACCAATCTATACACTCGCATACATAAACCATATATACCAACATCAATACTAACTGTAGATTTTAGAATCACAATTGCATATGCTATTAGAAAGATATCACTTTAAGCAAACTAGTGATGGGAGTGATGGGAGAGATTAAGGGAGATTGAGTACAGCAACCAAAAATTGCACACAATAACATTGTGGAAAACTTGATTGCTTAATAAAAATTTGCTTTTATTTTATGGACAGTTCACACAATTCCAATGGGCTCCACTCTATTTCAGGGTCCATGAAGGATCCAGGCCTACTCTCTGCCTCACCAAAGATGCTTCTTTCCCTGTTACTAACACTGCCAGAATGGCCAGTGTCACGATTACGGCACTTCAGACGCACGTGACTTTAGGCGTGGCTGTCTAGAGGGTCCCTTGCTCAGTCTCACACACCTGACACCCAGGTCAGACTAGCATCACAGCACCCCAAAGACCAACCAACGCTCACAAACTCATACACAACTTGCTGCCACCACTCTCATACTTCTTACACTGGCGATGAGAGATGCCAAGCACACTGGTAGAGAAAGGGTTAATGTAAAGAACCGACACACACACACTCTCCTTACCAGCAGTCAAAGGGTTAATCAGCACACAGCATACAGAGGGCTAAGGCACACAACACAGTTACACACTCGGAGGTTAGGTACGTTTTAGAGCATCAAGGACAAACTTATTAAATTTTATATTTAATATTATTATTAAGTACAAACAGTTTTAAAATAAAAGGGAAAAATATAGAAGTCCTATACTATACCAAGCAAAGTCCTTCTAGTCCTGGAGGCAAGGGGGAAACCACAGGATAAACTTCCAATAGAAATTGGTCCTCCACAGAATACCAGAGTATAGTCAGAAGAGCTGACTATTTATCCCAGTTTGCAGGGGATCAGGTAACTGGACACTCCCCCCTCCCTCAGGAATGCAAGGGGTGTCACCATTAGCAGGACACAGTGTGAGTTTTATGGCCTCCTGTGTATGGACTGAGTGTATGGACTGGACCAATGATACCAATGTCCATAACTCCTTGTGGGAACATAATAGAAAGATTCAATTAGATTCATCAATTCTAAATGATCCCACCGGTCCCATACAGACTAAACATCACTACTGTGTGACCTGCCCCTGCCCAGATACTCCTATCTGACAAACCGAGAACACAAATCCAGCGATGTTTGGACCCGTAAGAAAAGCCATCTTAAATGAAACATATACTCAGGTTTTGGTACCTCTAGTATAAATAGTATGGGTTCTGGGACAATAAATGTTTGTGAATTTGGGTTATGGTGTGACCTCCACATCACCTATGATGGGTCCCAATGTGAACTCTAAGTCACCCCCACGTGGGCTTTCACTCCCCCACATGGCATGGCTCTTATCAGCCAGGGAGTTGGGCATTCCAGGATGTGAGGCCTTTACACATGGCTGGTTCCAGACCCTAGTGACCAGAGGCCTGTTATATATCTCTTTCTGGCACGTTTCCGGTTTCCTTTTATTGCCTTTTCTTTTTAATGAACGTTATTGTTAATCTGTTTCTCACTAGGCAGACTTATGCATTGCTGCCACCTACTGGCCACACTGGTTAAAATGTAACTATAAACAAATTATTTTGCAGGAGGGAAAGTGTCAATGAAGGTGGTTTGATATCTATTGAAGAGATTAAATCTTTCTGTTGTGGCAGCTCTTTTAAAGGCTTTTTATGGGTTTTTTTTTTTAAAAGGTTTTTTAAAGGTTTTATGTGCATAACCTCTGTTTTTTAGTCTTAAGAAGAGATCCTTAGATTTGGATAGGAAATCTGCTTCTTCAGAACAAATGCGTCTGAGTCTTAGGAATTGACTGTAAGGGATGTTGTGTATTAGGTGCTTAGGGTGACAAGATTGTGCATTTAACACAGTATTAGCTGAGCAATCTTTTCTAAAAATTGTGGTGGTGATATGTCTATCTTCAACAGATAGTGTGATGTCAAGAAAATTAATACATTTTGCATTGATCTCTGAAGTAAATTTCAGATTGTAATCGTTAGTGTTTATGTAAGTAATAAAATTAGTGAATTGCTCATCAGTGCCAGACCAAATTAGAATAATGTCGTCGATAAAGCGACCAAAATATTGAATATTGTGGGAGTGCATATTATCTTCATTATATATATGGAGTTCTTCCCACCAACCCAAAAATAGGTTGGCGTAAGATGGGGCAAATTTTGCACCCATGGCCGTACCACAGCATTGCAAATAATATCTTTTATTGAAGTAAAAGAAATTATGGGTTAATAGGTATTGGATAGATTTCAGAATAAATGCAATAAGGTTTGGTTCATATGTGCAGTAGTGAAGTAGGTGATGTTCTATGGCTTTGAGGCCTAGAGAGTGAGGTATGCATGAGTACAAGGAAGTTACATCAATAGAAGCCCATTTAAAGGTTTCTTTTTGCCATTGAAAGTTATCTAGTACGTGTAATAGGTGTCCACTGTCCCTTAGGTAGCTAGGGAGTCATAAGACAAGAGGTTGCAGGAGATGGTCTATGTATTCACAGAGATTCTCTCCAAGTGATCTTATACCTGCAATGATTGGGCGCCCTGGGGGTGGTCGTACTTTTTTATGTACTTTCAGTAAATAGTGAAATATAGCTGTTTTTGGGTGGTCAACTTTAAAATAAGAGATAAGTTTGTCATCTATGACTTTAAATGTTGAAGCTTCTTGTAAAAGTATATCTAGTGTAAAGGAAGTGGTTGGATTCTTGTCCAATATTTTATAAGTTGGATAATAATAGGATCAGAAAGTTGTTTATGTGCTTCCATGAAATAATCAGTCTTATCTAAGATGACAATTTGACCCCCTTTGTCCGCTTGCCTTATGACTATATTTTCATCTTGTTCTAGATTTTTTAGCGCTTGTTTCTCTTTAAATGTAAGATTATCATTCTTATTTTTTGCAGAGAGAAGTTTATACTCTTTCTTAATATTCTCATGTCGTAAGGATAAATCAAATTTGATATTCTTCTGGAACATGTTAATCACGTGATCCCTTAAGTGTACAGGGTAAAAGTTTGATTTGGTTTTAAATTTTTCTAGTGTTGAGATAGGTTGAGCTCCAACTCTTCCTATTTCAGAGTCAGCTTCTCTCTGCAAATGTTCCAATTGCAAAAGTGTTTTCATTTCTTGAAAGTTAGATATATTGGACTGTAAAAAGATGGGGTCAAGCTTGTTGACTCCATCTTTTTCTTTGTCAGTAGTTCTGATATCATCATCAAAAAATTTTTTTTTCAAAAGTAATTTACGCACAAATCTATTAATGTCTGTGATAGTGTCAAATAAGTCAAAGTCTTTGTTAGGACAAAATGTTAGACTTTTTTCCAGGACGCTGATTTCCTCAGGGCTGAGAGTTCTTTTAGAGAGATTTAGAACCATCTCCTCCTTCTTTCTCGTAAGGGGTATTTCGATGTTCTGACGTCTTCTTCCTTCTCTCCCAATTCGCTTGAGCGGTAACTTGTTCTGTTTTTCCATTTGGACCAGGAGCTCCGTCCGTTTTTTGCTGGAATGGGAGATTTGGATTTTGTGTCCTCTCCAGAGAAGATTTCTTTAGCCCGTGTTTCCCTGGTGACCTGTGAAGAAAGAAGAGAGGAGGAGCAGCCACAGAAATCTGATTCATTATTACTCTCTAAGCAGTCGAAATCTGTGCCCAAGAAACTGACTCTCTTATCCCTAGATGTTTTCAGAATGGATCTATGTGTAGAATTTTTATTTCTACCAATAAAGGGTCTTACTCCAGTATTTCTAGTGTATTACATTACATTAACATTTATTTATAAAGCGCCAACATATTCCGCAGCGCTGTACAGTGTATGATGTCCAATTATAAACTGTATTCTGATCATAGTCCTTTTTATCTCGTTTAAATTTGTTAGTCTTCTTATCTATAATTTCATGTTCTAATTTTTCAATACGTTTAGTCAGATTTTCTGAAAATCTCTGATAGCCTAAATGCTCCTTAAGTTCAGTATGGCTCTCTTTTAATTCTGAGATTTCTGTTTTTAATTGTTCATAAATGCGTTGTTTTTTGTTAACTAGGAGATCCATAAGTTTTAAGGAGCAATCAGACAGAACTTTATTCCATTGTTCCATAAAAGCTGTATCTTGGGAAAGTGAAGTGGGGTATTTTTTTTATCCTGAGACCTATAGGAATCATGTGTAGTGAAATGTACTTTTCAAAGGTGGCAATTTCTCACCATGATTTATGCACAATCTTGTCACCATAGGCGGATTTTCAATAAGGCTAGGGGAGGCTAAGCCTCCCCAAACCTGCTTGGCTCATTAAAAACAAAACAAAACCTCACTCTGTTTCGGCACTGTCCTGGAAATCTTCTGTTCCTGCAAGCTCCGGTTCTGCTGTGCTCTGATTGGATCTTTCTTCTTGTGGATTCTCCAATCGGAGCATAGCTTTTTTGACAGACAGTAAAATTGACCAATCAAAGCACAGATGCAGTCAGGGCTCAGGAGATATTACAAATTGAAGGCAGTGCAGAAATGAAGACTGAAAAGAAGAATCTGCAGGCTGTAACTTTACCTGAGAACCAACTCTCAACTTTTGCTGCAGTTTTCATCCCACTCCCACAGGTACTATACAGTTCTAAAGGCTGAAGCACTAGCTGACATTAAATTGTTTTTTGCCTGACCTGACATCTATAATAATATATAATCTATCCCCTTCACTAACAGATGGAGGGTAAGTTAACTCTTTCCCCCTGAAAAAGCTCATTGTACTTTTATATATTTCTTGTTGTTTTTTGCACTTACTATTTTTTTTTTTGTCATTGTTTTGTTCATTTCTAGTTAGGTACAGTGGAGCCAATGTAGTGTATCCGTGCCAGTGTTATAGTGCCAGGGCCTGAATATCTGCCATCAGTACCCACTGCTTCTCACTGTATATAATGTTCTAGTAAATTCAGACTGTGTCTCACTGTATATAATGTGCTGGTTTTGTAAATACAGACTGCATCTCACTGTATATAATGTGCTGGTTTTGTAAATACAGACTGCGTCTCACTGTATATAATGTGCTGGTTTTGGACATACAGACTGTGTCTCACTGTATATAATGTGCCTGGGGTGTCAGTACCTACTGCCTTTATTGCTATAAAACTAACGGGAACACATCTAAAAGGGTGGTTCACTTTTAAGTTAACTTTTAGTATGTTATCAAATGGCCTATTCCTAGCAACTTTGCAATTAGTCTTCCCAATTATTTTTTTTTATAGTTCTTGAATAATTTGCCTTTCAAATGGGGGCCAAAAATGATTGCTAAATTACCATATGGAGAGCTGCTGGACAAAAAGCTGAACTACTCCTTTAAGCTAACTGATCACAAACACAAATGTTTGCAGATCCCCTCACAGAAGTGCACATATGAATACTTTTATATGCTAAGCATTTTAGGGTAAAAAAAAAAAAAGCACTCCCCCCGCACTTTTGTACAGAATCCTTGGAAGTCAGTGGGAATGGCAAAAGGTATTTGGGAGGTTAATTTTTTACGCCAGCAGCGAATCCACTAAGTCTCACATAGCTTGAGGTCAGTTTATGTATGGCCCATCTTTAGCCTCCCCAAACAAAAAAGTCACCCTCCGCCTATGCTGTTGTCCCATTTTTTCACATCTTTTTACCCAGATAAAATACTAGCAAGAAATACTTAAGTAACTGAATCCTTATATTACATATACAAGTCCTTTATGGTGCATGTGATGTGTACCTGCCATTGCAATAATAGTGCAAAACTGCTTAAATAATGACGTCTTCTGCTTTAGATTGCAAGATACAACACCAGCACTGCAATATGAACATATTTTGCTGAAATGAATACAGGTATAGGACCTGTTATCCAGAATGCTCAGGGCTAAGGGTATTTCAGATAAGGGGTCTTTCCATAATCTGGATCTTTATATCTTAAGGGAGACCCATAGCTACCCGGCGCTGCACCCAGACCACCGGATCAGTGGGGTGAGTGTCCATGAAAAACTGTGATTTACGTGATAATTTAATGAAGAAATAGTCGTAAAATTTTTTTTCTCTGGTTGAAAGGTTCGGGGCAAGGCACCTGGACCAACTCTGTGAAGGGGTGAGCGAATGCAAATTGAGACTGGCTGTTTCAAATTTTAAATTAGGCTTGATGTGCTGGGTGGCTTAGAGCAAGTTTTCGTATTGTTGTCCTTATATCTTAAGTCTATATTAGCACAAAAAAATTTCGCACAAGAAAAAGTGGGTGCACAATGTGTATATGGTAAGTTTACAAAATGAAAAAATAGAAAAAAGTACACAAATCTCAGCACTCCACTATACAACATTTAAATTTTTTTTTATTAAATTTCATTTTTAAAATCCTATGGTTAAAAGAAAAAAATTAGATAAAGAAGGAAAATTATAGAGTTAAAATCACTGCGCAGTCTTAGTACCTGAGTATGAATACGGCCAAAAGCAAACCGAATTTTAGTTCCAATTCACCGCTATTATTGCTTCCTTCAGTGAAGAGGCTGATAAATTGTTGCAAATAATTGTTACAAATTTCTATGATTGACGGCTCTACGAGTGACTTCAAGGGAAGCTCCATTGCCAGGCTCTCGCAATAGTTACAAATGTTTCGATCTAACAAATTGTTACAAATGATTGTTGCTAATTTCCACGATTGACAGCTCAACGAATAACTTCAAAAGCAGCTGCCTGCAAAGCTCTCAAAATAGTTACAAGTATATAGATCTCGTACGTGTCTTCAATACAGAAACAAAAGTCTACTAAAAAATAAATAAAACATTAATTAAGCCCAATAGGATTGTTTTGCCTCCAATAAGGATTAACTATACTTTAGTTGGGATACTGTTGGGTACTGTTTTATTATTACAGAGAAAAATGAAATCTAAATTATTTGATTAAAATGGCAGTCTCTGCAGCAAGTGTCCAGAATTAAATGGCATACTGACTTGCACTGTGATTCCCTTGGCAAATCTGCATGAGTCATGAAGAGGCATCAGCTACACAGCCAGGAGCATCAAAGACAGTCTGGAAGGTCTAAAGGAAGGCTTTGGCTTCATTGATGAGGGGAGAATTCTTTTCCCAGAGAGATGATGCCCATTCTAGCGCTTTGGCCTCCAGCATAGAGATGACATATCCCACCTTAGCTCACTCAGAAGCATAATGACTGCGGTTCAAATTGTATGAGGCACTGGTTCACAAAGCCCCTACAGGCCTGAGGATCCCTGTTGTAGCATGGAGGTGGCAGAATATGGGGTTCCTTGGTCATTACCATGGCAGGTGGAGAAACTGGGGACTTCCAGACACCAAAGGAGCTGTAGACATCTGTTCTATTTTATTCCCCTTTAGAAGATAGGGGCCCTTCAAATGATAGGGACCACACACCTGTTTTTAGAAAATGTCATAATGGCATAAAAACAGGCATGTCCAATGTTCAGCCCACAAAAGAACTTAGAAGTTAGGGCTTAAAAGTGTATCTTCATCTCTCATCATCTTTCACATTGAGTGCTATGGGAGGCTTCAAAAACTATATTTGGTAGAGTTTAACTCGAAAATGGTTAAAAAATGTGAATATTCATTGTAAGCCTGTCCCTTTGCTACACACTTTCAAGGGGAAGTTCATCCCATCATTGTTTTCTATTTTCAAACACTTTCAAGGGGAAATTAATCCTGCCATGGTTTTCTATTTCACCCAGTTTCAAAGGGAGGTTAATCCTACCATTGTTTCCATTTCACACAGTTTCAAGTCAAACATAAACACATTATTGTTTTTTCAAGAATGAGCACCAATGCTCCTAAAATGGCTGCTTCCACTTGAAAAACTTGCAATTTTCGAACGTAAACTGTACATTTTCATACGACCAATAACAGAATTATTCTGACATTTTATAAATGAGTTTAATTTGAATATATGGTTTATATGACAAAAAAATTATTTTAGTAAGTCTGCCCCATGTTGTCTATTAGTCCACAATTAAGGTTTTTTCCCAAAACACGTCAAAATGTTTGCATCCGTGTTGGAGCATTATCCTGAACTGAACTGGCCAGGACCCTTTTCCCCAAAGGCTTTAAAGGAAGGGGTGAGTCTGTGCAGGTAAATTTTCTTCTTTTGTTACAATAATAGTTTACATGTAAATATTTGCTAACCCTACTATACAGAACTTTACAACTGGCCTCCAGTTTTTATAATTTTTAAATTATTTGCCTTTCTCCTTTGACTATTTCCAGCTTTCAAATAGAGATTACTGACCCCACCAGCCATAAAGCTATTCCCCTGTAAGGCTACAATTTTATTATTATGTTAGGCTGAAAAACCCAACATAATATTCTTCGACTTCAGCTTATTCTTCCACTTCTTAATCTTCTTTTTCTTCTGCTTCTTCTTCTTCTTTGCGCCCCCCATTTTATAAACGCTACTCCTCCTACAGTTTTTTGGGTACAATGGCCAAACTCTCCACACTTCTTCGCCCTTTGCTCTTCTGATCCTGCCCCCATATTTTTGTGGCGCCGCTCCGAACACCCCAATTTTTCCATTCACTTTAACAGGTAAGGTTTTCAAACTGCTGCCACTCTTACAGCTTTGAAGCTACACTCCCCAAACTTGAATAATATAATCATGGGGTAACCCTGAATGAAACAACAACATTTGTTGGATGACCCAAAGTGGGAGGAGCCAACAATAGCCAATCAAATTTCACCAATTGACTTTAATGGGGAAATTTAAACTGTTGCCGCTCTTACAGTTTTGAGGCTACACTCATCAAACTTGAATCACATAGTCATGGAGTCAACCTGAACGAAAATATGATATGTTGGATTCTCAAAAGTGGGCGGAGCTACAAACAGCCAATCAGATTTTACTTTTTGACTTTCAAAGGAGGAAATTCAACATGCTGCCATTCTCACAGCAATAACGTCAGGGTCCCTAAAGTTTGCAGCGTTAGTCACCAGGTAATTGTGGTTCAAACTTAGGAAAAGTGGGTGGAGCCACCAAGAGCCAATCATTGACTTTCAATGGCGAAAATTCAATCTGCTGCCATTCTCAGTATTAACACCAGGATCCACAAATTCTTCACAGTTGGTCACTAGGGGACTGCAGTTTTAAGTTTGAGTGGAGCCACTAGCAGCCAATCAGATTTCACCTATTGTATTTTATTGGTTTGATGCCAGGGTTCCCAAACTTTGCACAGTCAGTCACTGGGTGACTACGTATTTAAAGCCAGAAAAAGTGGGCAAAGCCGTAAAAAAAAAAAATCACATTGTTTTCAGTGGGGAAATGTTAACTGCTGCCATTCTCCCATGTTTAATGTCAGGGTTCTCAAACTTTGAACATTTTATCATTGGGTGACTACGTTCCAAGTTTAGAAAAGTGGGTGGAGCCACCAATAGCCAATCAGATTTTACCTGTTGACTTTCAATAGGGAAATACTATCTGTTGCCATTCTCTGAGTAGTAATGCCAGGGTCCCCAAGCTCTTCACATTTGGTCACTAGGGAAATGCAATGTAAGGTTTGAAAAGTAGAAGGAGCCACCAACAGCCAATGAGATTTCACCTATTGAATTTTTATTGGTTTAAATTTAATTTAGTCACTGGGTAACAATAATTTTAAGGTTTAAAAAAAAGTGAGTTTTATCAGATTTATCTAATTGATTTTAATGGGGAAATTTAAACTGCTGCCATTCTCAAACGTTTAACGCCTGTGTTCCCAAACTTCTCACGGGGGTACTAAGGTTAAAGATTAGAAAAAGTGGACTGAGCTACCAACAGCCAATCAGATTTCACCCATTAAATTTCATTGGTTAATATTCAAATTGCTGCCTTTCTCATGGCATTAATACCAGGGTCCCCACACTTTGCAGAGTTTGTCACTGGTGGACTGCAGTTCAAGCTTAGTAAAAATGGGTGGAGCCACCAACAGCCAATCAGATTTCACCAATTGAATTTGATTGTTTTACATTTCAAATACTGCCATTCTTACATTATTTAGGCCAGGGTATCTACAGATTCAAGGTAAGAAAAAACATAAGGAGCCGTAAACAGCCAATTAGACAATTTCACTCATTGATTTCAATGGGGAAATATAAACTGCTGTCATTTTCACACATTTAATGCCAGGGTCCCTAAACTTTGCAGTTTGTCAATGGGTGACTATGGATTCAGGTTAGAAAAAGTAGGTGGGGCCACCAACTGCCAATCAGATTTTACCCCTTGAATTTAATTGGTTTAAATGTAAAATGCTGCCATTAAACCAGGGTTTCCAATCTTTGTACAGTTTGTCGCTGGGTGACTAATATTCAAGATAATAAAAAGTGGGCAAATTCACCAATAGCCAATCAGATTTCACCAATTTCATTTAATAGGTTTAAATTTAACCTGCTGCCATTCTCACAGAGTTAATGCCATGGTCCCTAAACTTTTCAGTTGGTCAGTGGGGACTGCAATTTGAGGTTAGAATAATTGGATGAAGCCACCAAAAGCCACACAGAATTTCATAGGTTTAAATTTTGAAATTCTTCTATTCACGCACTAGGGTACCCAAACTTTGCACAGTTTGACACTTGATGACTATGATTCATAGTTAGAAAAAGTGGGTGTAGCTACAACAGCCAATCAGACAATCTAATTAATTTCATTCTCACAATATTAATGCCAGGGTCTTCAAACTTTTCACAGTTTGCCACCTGGTGACTTTTGTTCAAGGTTATAAAAAGTGGCCAGCAACACAAACAGTTTATCCAATTTCACCCACTGAATTTCATTGTTTTAAATTTAAACTGCTGCCATTTTCATAATAGTGTTGTATCCACAACTTTGCAGCATTAGTCACTGGCTAACTGCGGTTCGAGATTAGAAAAAGTGTGTGGAGCCACCAAGAGCCATTGTATTTAATTGGTTACTGCTGCCATTCTCACAATATTAATACCAGGTCTCCAAATTTTGCAGAGTTAGTCACTGGGTGACTGCACTTCAAGGTGAGAAACACTGCATGGAGTCACCAACAGCCAATGAAATTTCACATATTGACTTTAGTTTAAAATGCTACCATATCTCACACTTTTCATGCCAGGGTACCCAAGCTTTTCACAGTTTCTCACTAGATGACTATACACAGTCCACAGGCTCCAAAGCCCCAACCCCCTCCAGGTTTCCAGAGCCCCGGGGCTCTAACAGGGCGCCCAGCTCAGAGCTCGAAAGCATTCATAGATTTCACAGTTCTACCAGCCCTTTGCTGTTCCACTTCTACCAGCAGATGCTGATGAGGCTTTTCATGGCCCAGTAAATTACCAGGGTTGGATGGGTGGTCAGTGGGGCCCACCCTACTCTACCCACTGACCAGTCTGCAGGGCCCTGGACAATGCCTATTTCACCATCCATTAAAGAACCGGTAACATAAGAGTTCACTCCTGCAGACCATTTTTATCCAACTCTGTAGTTCTGTGACCCTGGTGTACGCAAAGTATTTATAAAGGATATCTTTCACAGTTGGTTACTGAGGGACTGCAATTAAAGGTTAGAAAAAGTGCCCAATAAACATATTTTTGAACTTTAGTTTTTTTTTTTTTTTTTTTTTAAACTGTCCCATATTAGGCAAATTATTATTTTCCACTATTGAAATATACTTGCTAAAGTGGATTTTGACTGAAATAAGAAATATAGAGAATGTTTACATCACACTACAATATTTTGAATCATCATATCATAAACATGTTGTGATACAAAATAATGGGACTATTATCTATAAAAAAAAAATGTAAAAACCTTAACATATAAACAATTTTTATATTACACAGAAAACTGGATCATGGTAACTGTAATAAGTATGTAAGATAAAAGATGTTATATTTTTCTCTGAGCTGCTAATAAACAGTGGATCTAAAAGTGTATTTTTCTCAGTGGTGCTGTTGATTACTTGTACATGTAACCCCTATTTGGCTATAAAATAGTCAAAACCCAGGCTAGTATGGTTTTAGAGCATGGGGTACAAGCAACTCTCTTAGACAGGATGGGCCTTCGCCGAATGGAAGAGACCTGCGGAGCTGGGGTGTAGTGTAACTACCACTCACTGTAGCTGTGTGCAGTGCAATTTAGCAAAGATGGACGCCAGAAGGTTCTTGAAGTTGAACTATAGACAAGTTTATTGTCAGAGACAAATGAATAAGCAGAGTTATTGCATATACTCACATAAAGATGGTAAATTATAGTACACTCTGAGGACAGCAAAGAGAGGATGCACACTGGTTTATCCTACCTCCTTTTAGAGTCTGGGCAGGGTAAATGCACCTGGTCAGCTTGGCACCCCTTTGGAAGCAGTCAGAATAGATACCTCAGTCCTCAGGTTGATAACCTCTAGCTTTAAGAGTCCTACAGCCAACTGTGGATCATGGTTTAGGTACTGCCTGTCTCCTATATCTTACCTGTGGCCCTATGCTGAGGCAACATTGCCTGTATGGAAGGGTACTTCCAGCTACTTTCCTTGGTGGAGCAGAAACTGCTCTTGCTTCTTTCCCTCTCTATCTCACTCCCCTAGAGAGTGCTCTTACAGGAGTAACTATCTAACTGGTTCTCGATCACAGGGTCCCTGTCCCCGACTTCTCTAGAGTATAAGATGATAACTCTAGGGCAATAAGGCTTTACTGGGGCCTTATTTTGATCCCAGGCTCAGTGGAGGAGAGGAAGACACAACTCCTTGCTAAACACTATATTGGTTTCCAAGGGATGTGATCAACCAAATAAACCAATAAGGTATAAGTGCAAAGGATAAACCAGATAAATGGGTCTTTGCCCAGTAACAGCAGAGATGAGGAAGTGGTAGGGTTTAAAGCCATAGGGGCAGATTAACCCTTAGCCTATGAGTCCCTACATTCATATTCATTTTTGTCAAAATATAGCCTTTTTTTCAGAAGAGAGGTGATCTTCATTGAAGTCACCACACACTACAATATGTATGTAGTCAATTATGTCTAATGAGGTTAGAAGTGCATTTAGATTAGGTAAAAACTATTTTAGTTTATAGTCTGGTGGCCTATAGATGCACACAATGCACACAATTGATCCGTGTAAATGCGTTTCAGTGAGGCACAATACATCATTTAAAAGAAGCTCTTCGTGTCTTCAATATGATTCTGTAGCCCTTCTGTGTTGTGGTGTAACAGTAAGTGATGAATTAACGTTTGATGCATTTACAATATGAAAAGAAGCAGTGGCTGGGTGTTGCCTTTTGAGGGGCTTCAACTTTAAAAACAAAATATTCTAAGTCTGTCACATTTTGCATGTACTACACAGGATGAGCTTCAAGGTTGTTTGTTACATATACTGCTACTCCACCCCCATTCCTATTAGATAGGTAAGAAACATTTGTGTAGGACACATCTGTTGCGTGTGAATATTCTATAACCATCCACCTTTAGATTATACTGGACAATTGATCCGTGTAAATGCGTTTCAGTGAGGCACAATACATCAGCAAAAAGAAGCTCATGATGGTGCTTCATGTCTCCAATATGATTCTGTAGCCCTTCTGTGTTGTGGTGAATAACAGTAAGTGTTGAATTAATGTTTGATGCATTTACAATATGAAAAGAAGTAGTGGCTGGGTGTTGCATAAGTTAACTTTTGGCATGTTATTTAAAGATTCACAAATTTCAGAGTCACAGAAAATTTCCTTTTCATCAAAATCGATAATATGCAATCTGCTTAGTGATGTTGTTCTGCTGAGAGCGACATATGCCTTTCCTGGTTCAAAAATACACTGGTGACAGAGGGAACATTATTGTGTGTTTTGGTGATGAATTTTGCTACTTTACCAAAGGTTCCATTGACCACAGACCATCTTCTACATCTATATTTCTAGTAATCATTACTTTTGCACTGACTGAAATCTTAGCTCTTAGCTCAGATTTTCCTCCTTAAACTGGTGCTGCATGCAATTTAATTTTTCCAGTTCATGGATCTTTTTTGTAATATTCTGCTTCTATATTTATGATGTCCAGATAATGTGAAGATATGATTGTTGAGTTGTGATCATCTACCTCTTTATTAGTTGTGAATATATACAATGCAGTGGGGCATTCTTCAGAAGACTTTATTGCTGTTGCCAGCATTTGTCTATCTCCATCAAATAGTGCTTCATGTTTTTGTGTAATTCAGAATCTGTTCAGCAGTTCAGCATAAGCAAGATCATTTAATAAGATGACTTTGTCAGGATCACGCCACTCTCAGATGGAGTGAATTCCAAACTCTTAAAAAAAATCCCATTTACATGGGTTTATCCTATAGGCTACAGCTCACCCACTGGGTTTGAAGCTGAAGCCAGGATCAGTGAGGAATTCACTCCCAGAATTCCTTTTGTTTGCTTTTGTCTGTATGAGGCAGTCTCCTCAGCCTAATTTATTTGTTTGTAGAACCACATGGTGACTCTACCTAAGCTGATCAGAAAACCATACACTACACTGATGAGCCCCCAAGAAGGGCGAAACCGGTCTGTAGTTGGGAATCTGATCAGCTATTGTCCTGGCTTCAGCTTCAAACCCAGTGGGTGAGCTGTAGCCTATAGGATAAACCCATGTAAATGGGATTTTTTTAAGAGTTTGGAATTCACTCCCAGAATTCCTTTTGTTTGCTTTTGTCTGTATGAGGCAGTCTCCTCAACCTAATTTATTTGTTTGTTGACCCTTAGGAAGTGATACAATTTTAGCAAATGGGACGTATTTTGCAATCACGTGTCTCTCTAAGATATTCAGTTCACAGAGCTCTGGTGGGACAGGAGTAAGTTCAAGCTTGTTTGCAGCTGCTATAAGCTGGCATCTTTCCTTTTTTTTAAGTTATCATGGCAACTGTGGCAGATCTATTCACTTTTCCTTTCCTTAATGTTAAATTTATTCATTTTATTCAGGCAAACAAATGTGAACATATTTTCCAGTTAGGCAGATGGAGATAAGCCTAGGATTTTTTGGATAATCGTGAATACACAGGCAAACTTGATCACAAAATAATGCTCTGCAGAAACATTGCAAACAATAGTTGGTCCACATCTTATCACATTGATGAAATGCTCCAGTGCTTTTAACCTTTTTACTGCTTTAACTGCCAACGACGTGTCTCATACGTCGTTGGCAGATAAAGGCTACTCTCTGTAGCGGGTGCCGCCACTGCAGAGAGTTTCTAGCGATGACAGCCCCCTGGGCAACGGGCCAGGGGGGCTGGCACGTGATCGTTGCAGGACCAACCTATGAGCAGCAGACGCGATCCTGCTTCCAATACATGCACAGGCCCCCTGACTCCAGGATGCAGCAGGAGGACCAGGACTGCGATCGGTGCTTCAGGACAGGTAAGGTGTTTTTATATTTGCACTTACACACACACTTACATATATTTATACAAACTTACATAAATTTACACACACTTACAGCACATAATTTAGCAGTTTTTATTTTTTTTTTCATTTTGCACACTTATATACACTCATATACACACTGTCACACAACTTTTACATATGTTCACTCACATGTATACACAAACACTTTTTTTTTTAATCTTACCACTTTGTTTTTAGTTTCTTTTCCCTAAAAACTGTTTATTTTGACAGCGTGACTATTGGATCAGATATTCTGACTGCTAAATACACTGTTGTGTGACTTATTTTGTTATTTCACTGATTTGCAAAATTTTTGTGGCTTTATTGCATTTTTATCTTGTATAAGTGTTCCTGATCTGTTTTTAGCATAGCTTTGCCGTGTGTAACTTTGGTGTACAAAAATAACTTTACCTATTTTGAATTCACCAGAATGTGTACTTTCCAAAAATATATTGTTTTCTGGGGGTCTCTGTATAGTTAGAGGTGGTTACGGCACAGAATACGCTGTCAGGGGGCTCGGTGCAAAAGCTGAGTTGGCAGGCGAGAAATCCATATGAGCTATTTTAATTTTGGGGTCAGTACATTACCACAGACTTTGGTATATCTATGCATATTGGGCATCAAACTGTTCATTAGACCTTAAGTGTTCTAATTTGGGGTGACACAAAATTATCTGATCTTTATCAAGAAATTGCGAGCGATAAATGCAAAGTGCAACATTTTTTATGCGATTTTCTGAAATGTCATACAAATCTGCAAACTTAGGAAAGCTCTACGGCTTGGTACTTTGGAGCAAAAAGAAATGTGTACCCATTATAGATTTGGGGGAATGTGTACTTTCCAAAAATATATGGCTTTCTGGGGTGAGTGTACTTTTTTGTAGCATTATCCCACATAAAGGATGTAAATGTGTTGATTTTGCTGGAGCTGAAATGATAGATCATATGGGGGTATGTTCACTTTGGGGCCCCTACATGCCACATACTTAGGTAAACCTATACATATTAGGCATCAAACTGTTCAGTGGACCCGTGGCGTTCAAATTTAGGGTGTTTTATCTTAGTACCTAACACTATGTGGGAGATAAGATGCTGCAAAGTGGAAGCTTTGAGGGGATTTTTGGAAATGTCATCAAAATTGCCAACTTTAGAAAAGCTGTGCGGCTTGGTACTTTGGAGTAGAAAGACACGGGTAGCCATTTTAGATTCGGGGGAATGTGTACTTTCCAAAAATATATGACTTTCTGGGGTGAGCATACTTTTTACTAGCTTTATCCCACATATAATGATGTAAATGTGTTGATTTTGTAGGAGCTGAAATGACAGAAATGAAAGATCATATGGGGGTATGTTCACATTGGGGCCCCTACATGCCACATACTTAGGTAAACCTATACATATTGGGCATCAAACTGTTCAGTGGACCCCTGGCATTCATATTTAGGGTGTACCTGACAACAATATAATTACTGCAACTCACCCCACAACAAGCAGAACAATGAAACACCACTATAATAGCAGAGGAAATTAAACTAGCAATTAAACTGCTAAAACCAGCTAAATCCCCAGGCCCTGAATTGCAACTAAATCAGGTTAACATAAACTAGGATTATTTGCAGACACCATCATTCTGTCATTAACCAACCCCCATATTACCCTTCCAAACATAATTTGCGAACTAGATACTTTCTTAAAGAATTCCTGGTACAAAATAAACCCCCAAAAAACGCAAACTCAAAAGCAACTATAATTTTGAATGTAGAGAACTACTACTTAGGGATTAAACTAACAAAAAACCCTGACCTTCTCCATAAATATAACTATATCCCATTACAGAACACATTGCAAGCAAACTACTCTAGCTGGAAACCACACAACATTTCTTGGCTGGGTAGGTTGGTCTCAAAATGAATGCACTGATGAAAATCCACCCTCAATTCATTAGAACATTACAAGCACAGATGAACAACTTTATTTGAATTGGGAAAAAAACATAGAATACCCGCTAAAACTCTGCAACAACCACTCAATAACAGTGGTCTAGGACTGCCAAATGTCTTATATTACTATAAAGCAGCATTACTGGATAGAGCAATCACCTATATGGAATCACCACGTACAGATCATTCACAGAACTACAACAAAAACAGATGTAAGATTCTTGTAAAATATATATATTGTGGGTTGCTACATTTTATCAATCAATAATGAAACCTTTGACTCTAGTAGAGGAAACAGTCTAATTAGCTTAGCATCTGGATGTCTGGTCCAAACAATAGGAGTTTCCTAATTTGGAAAATAAAGGTACTAGTCTGGGAAAGGTGCTGTCACACCTAAACTCTAATTAACATTAACAAAGGGTCAAAGACACTGGAGCCAGCTGAATGGATCCCTGGTGATATGCATAATCAATTAGTCAGGAAGGACAGTCTTGGTGGAGATGCAGACATGAAGACTGGAATATCCATAATGGCGGACGGGCAACTTCCTGTAACTGACTGGTATGTGCTAGCATCATTCAAATGGATCAATCAGGAGAGATTTCTAGAAAGTTCTTGAATTCACCCATCTCTCCTGTATATAAGTTAGCTTCAGTAGGGCACCAGTAGACAAAGGGCCAGGAGAGGAGTGACCACTGTACAAAATCAGAGTGAATCCTGACATCACAGACCAGGCACCTTATCAAACCTAAGGAGAGGTATACTTAGGTTGTGTGATCCTCTAGAGTTAAGGTTTCATAGAGTGCGTTTACATGGTGGGGTGTGGGATATTATTATTATTTAGGTGGTTGGGCCTCTGGGTTTCATTTTAGTGTATTTAGTTAAGTTATTGTGTATATTTGTAGTGTAGCATATTTGGTTTGTATGACCTTTTTGTGTATATGGTAGCCTCTTGTTTTATGTATTTTATCTACTTTATGATTTATGTTTATGTAAATATTTGTTTCCAAACAATATAAAATCATTTTTTACATTTATTGCTCAGTGATCTCTTTGCCACACTATACTGTAGAACTTTATTTTTAATAATCTTACACAGAACTACAAATAAAATTATTTTATGCACAAAAAATACAACTGATTTGGAAAGTCCCATGTCTTCTGAATGCACCAATACCAAATATATATAGTTTTATGGAGATTTCTCACTTGTATAGCATACCTCCCAACATTTCAAAAATGAAAAGAGGGACAAAAAGATGTGGTGTGCGCAGCGCAACAATTTTTTTGCCCATGCCCACTTTTGTGGCCACGCCCCAATTACCACACCCCATCCATTTTTTTTTCAAAAAATACTCCTTTTTCAATACTCCGTTGAAATGGCGGGATCCGACACAAAGGGGCCGATTCACTAAAGTGCGAAATAACGTGCGCTAGAAGTGCTAGAGAGGTGCTGTATAAATGTTTATTTGCAAAAAAAACCCCCAAAAAACAATAAAAATCTAAGTAACAAAAAAAAAGAAGTAACATAGTAACATAGTAAGTTGGGTTGAAAAAAGACATACGTCCATCAAGTTCAACCATAATGCCTATATATAACCTACCTAACGACTAGTTGATCCAGAGGAAGGCAAAAAACCCCATCTGAAGCCTCTCTAATTTGCCACAGAGGGGAAAAAATTCCTTCCTGACTCCAAGATGGCAATCGGACCAGTCCCTGGATCAACTAGTACTAAGAGCTATCTCCCATAACCCTGTATTCCCTCACTTGCTAAGAATCCATCCAGACCCTTCTTAAAGCTATATAATGTATCAGCCAGCACGACTGATTCGGGGAGGGAATTCCAGAACTTCACAGCTCTCACTGTAAAATATCCTTTCCGAATATTTAAATGGAACCTCCCTTCTTCTAAACGAAGTGGGTGCCCTCATGTCCGTTGGAAGGACCTACTGGTAAATAAAACATTAGAAAGGTTATTATATGATCCCTTTATATATTTATACATAGTTATCATGTCACCTCTTAAGCGTCTCTTCTCCAGTGTAAACAGACCCAACTTGGCCAGTCTTTCCCCATAACTGAGACTTTCCATACCCTTTACCAGCTTAGTTGCCCTTCTCTGGACCCTCTCTAACTCAATAATGTCCCGTTTGAGCACTGGAGACCAAAACTGAACAGCATATTCTAGATGGGGCCTTACCAGCGCTCTGTAAAGGGGAAGAATAACCCCCTCCTCCCGTGAATCTATACCCCTTTTAATACAGCTCAAAACCTTGTTTGCCCTTGCAGCTGCTGCCTGGCATTGCTTGCTACAGCCAAGTTTATTATCTACAAGGACTCCAAGGTCCTTCTCCATTATGGATTTGCCTAGTGCAGTCCCATTAAGGGTATACGGGGCTTGCATATTTTTACATCCCAGGTGCATGACCTTACATTTATCCACATTAAATCTCATCTGCCACTTAGCTGCCCAGATTGCCAGTTGGTCAAGATCCTGCTGCAGGGATGTCACATCCTGGATAGAATTGACTGGTCTGCAGAGTTTTGTGTCATCTGCAAACACTGATACATTACTCATAATACCCTCCCCTAAGTCATTTATGAACAAATTAAACAAAAGTGGACCCAGTACAGAACCCTG
Source organism: Xenopus tropicalis (assembly GCF_000004195.4). Taxonomy (NCBI): domain Eukaryota; kingdom Metazoa; phylum Chordata; class Amphibia; order Anura; family Pipidae; genus Xenopus; species Xenopus tropicalis. Next base: position 75,321,888 of record NC_030682.2, on the reverse strand, counting down.
AGGGACCCCACTGAGGACCTTATTCCAAGTAGAGAATGTACCATTAACAACCACCCTCTGTACCCGATCCTGTAGCCAGTTTTCTATCCATGTGCAAACGACTTCACTAAGACCAATAGACCTTAGCTTAGAAAGCAGTCGTTTGTGGGGAACGGTATCAAATGCTTTGGCAAAATCCAAATAGATTATATCTACTGCATCCCCACTGTCCAGCTTCTTACTTACCTCATCATAAAAAGCAATTAAATTGGTCTGACATGACCTGTCCTTCATAAAGCCATGCTGATTACTGCTCATAATGGCATTCTCCACTACATAATTTTGAATGTGATCCCTTAACAAGCCTTCAAATAACTTGCCCACCACGGATGTCAAACTTACAGGCCCATAATTGCCAGGCTGAGATCTTACTCCCTTTTTAAATATGGGAATGACAATCGCCTTCTTCCAATCCCTAGGTACCATACCTGATGAAAGAGAGTCTGAGAATATCAAAAACTAGGGCCACTGCAATTCTGCCCCTAGCTCTCTCAGTACCCGAGGGTGTATTCCATCTGGCCCAGGTGCCTTGTTTACATTTATCGTGTGTAACCCTTTAAGCACCATATCCTGTGCCAGCCACTGTGTAGTTGGAGCTGAGGCAACAGTGAAGCTATTGGGTGGGACTTGGCCCACTGGCTCCTCTACTGTATACACAGAAGAAAAGAACTGGTTAAGCACATCTGCCTTTTCTGTATCCGCTGTAACCATATTGTTATTATAACTCAATGGGGCCACACCCTCAACCTGCATCTTTTTACTATTAATATACTTAAAAAACTTTTTGGGGTTAGTCTTGGCATCGGCCGCGATGCGCTCCTCATTTTCTATCTTTGCGTTCCGGATTGCTGTTTTACAACACTTGTTATAGTGTTTATATTCATTAAACGCAGCTACTGTCCCCTCTGACTTATATTTCTTAAAAGCTTTCCTTTTTTTCCCTATTAACTTCTTTACCTCAGAGTTAAGCCACATAGGGTGATTCTTAACACTTCTACTTTTTCTTATTAATGGAATGAATTGAGAACAGTAATGATTTAATATCATTTTAAATGACAACCATTTCTGCTCTGTGTTTTTATCAGAAAACATAATGCCCAAATCTATGCCCTGAAGCGCTGCCCTTAAGGAGCTAAAATTTGCCTTCCTAAAAGGCTAGAGATAATAAAATGGGAGGGGGGGGGCATTTAAGAATATTTAGCCAAATACTTAGGGGTCCATTTACTAAAGTGGCTTAAATTAAGTGGGAGATTTTAGACACAGAATAAATGGCAAATATGTTATGGGCACTTTATTAAATGGGAACAAATATAATATTGCAATTATTCTGGCAACAAAACATTTGATTGGCAGTTATCACACTCGCCAGAAAATACGCTACGTACTAATTAACACAAGCTTTACTATTCAGCAAAATGGGCTAAAGACAAAATTGTTGGCAGAATATTTGTAAAAATTTAAACCATATAGCATATTGATGCTGTTACTGATAAATGTAAGAGTGTAGGAGAAACTACATGAAAGTATAGAATATACCATATCAAGGAAGGCAAAATAATTAGACATTACCCAGTTCAAAAGTACAAAACTAAAAACTTTTATTTTTACAAGAAAATCTTAAAATTTATAGGAAAAAATTAAAAAAAAAAAAAACTTAGGGCTTGCTGCCCTTGATGTCCCGAATGTCCCCCTGGAGCTGGGCCATGTCCCCCCGGAGCTGGGCCAACTGGGCCTTGATGTTGTCCAGATCCTCCTGCATTGACCGAAGTGTGGGGTCAGTCCACCCAGGTGATGTTTGGGTCCCCACATCTTCGGTCCGTCCTGAGGGTCCCTCGTCCGCAGGAGGACCTGGTGCCCAGCGTTTGGCCTGGGGAGAGAACTCCAGGGGGGGAGTGTCCGGGGCCTGGGGAGTCTGTGGGGCTGATGGAGCCTCTGAGGCCTCGGGGGACTCTGGGGCCTCTGGTGCTACTGGGGTCTCGGGGGCCTGTGGTGCCTCGGGGCCTGTAGTGCCTCGGGGGCCTGAAGAGCCTCTGCAGCCTGGGGTGCCTGGGGTTGGGCCTGGGGATGAGGCGCCAACTGAAGTTCTGTGAGATAGTATTGCAAGATGTTATTTTGTGTAATATATTATACATATATATATATATATATATACATTCATACACCATCATAAATAACGGGGCCCCTCACAACAACATTTTTTGGGCCCCCCTCCTCCCACGCCCCCAATGGCCCCTCCCCCTGTGAACCCTCACATCAATACAAAGGACACACAGACATTGTTAGCCAGAGCCCCCTAAAACATTTGTGGCCCTTCCCCAAATGTCTCACACTATGGGCCGCTCCCTGCTGCTTCCCCCTCTGCTTTAAACTTATTTATGCATATGTATTTGAAAATAGATGTGTATATATATATATATATATATTGTGACCAACGTTTCAGTTCCTCACTGGCATTATTGTTGAAGTGCAGGAGCATGGTGATAATATAGCGCCTCTCCCCTGGTAGCAGATAAGAAACCCCAGGCATGATCCTCTCTGTAGTGTGACTGCAGGCTCAATGACACAAAATGGCCCCAAGTCGCACATGTCACGAGATTACAAAATCGCTACAAAATGTCCGCAAGTCGCAAGATTACAAAGTTGCGACAAAAAAAATCACCAAAATATACATAGTAATGTATTTTGTGCGACTAAATATTTACCGCTATAGTACTGTATATTATCGCGACAACATATTCACTGCTATAGTACTGTATATTATCGCGACAACATATTCATCGCTATAGTACTGTATATTATCACGACTAAATATTTACCGCTATAGTACTGTATATTAGTAGCGAAATTCCATACATGCCAAGACTTTAGTAAAATTGAGTAAAAAGACACATACTTGAATAAATAACACTGTAAGTCCATATTTTATTGCCAAAAACTAATTTACTGTACTTTTCTATAATTTTTCGTCTGCCTGTAGTAGGTGTTAATTTTCGCATAGACCAATGTGATATTTAGCGCGCCTAAGTGTTTGTGAATCATTTACATTACATTAACATTTATTTATAAAGCGCCAACATATTCCGCAGCGCTGTACAATAAGTGGGTTACATACATTGGACATACAGAGTAACATATAAAGCAATCAATAACCGATACAAGAGGTGAAGAGGGCCCTGCCCAAAAGAGCTTACAATCTACAAGGAGAAAGGGTTGAGACACAAGGTGTGGGAATGGGCATGACCAGAGTTGTGAGAGGTGGGGCACAGGGTATTGCGATCGTATTCTTTTCAGCGCAAGAATTAACGTATGCGTTAAAACTAGCGCGAAAAATTCTGCATGCGAAAATGGTGACTTAACGCACGCGATAATACTATGGTGAATCGCGCACAAAAAAGCGTGCAATAAATTTTATCGCACTTTAGTGAATCGGCCCCAATATGAGAGAGGAAGGAGAACAATACTGCTGCAGTAGTGCAACACCAAACAGCTATAGAAGCACCTGGTGTAATAAAGAGCACAATACCCACTGTGTCTGCACAAGGCTCACAATAACACAAAAGACATTATAAGCAAAAGAAGCACATGCACCTTACCAGATGAAAGTGAACATCTGCAGGATGGGACCACCAGCAAGAACCCTGACAGCTTTCAGCTGAGGGATGTAATTGCTAATTAGTATGCAAGCTTCCCAGTGTTACGACACATAGTGAAAACGGAGGAATCATACTCACCGGATTCAAGCTAGGTTGACACTAGTGTTGTAAAAGGAACATCAAGCACTCCGGACTGCAGAGAACTGCTATAAAACGGACTTTATTTCTTCATTTTAAAAGAACAAAAATGCCTGACGCGTTTCGTGTGATCATGCACTTAATCATAGGCCAAGCTCGGGGTTTGTACACCCGGGTCTCAACCTTTCACTAGGTATTTAATTAATTTGGTTAATGCTGTGCTAATAAGCACGAGCGGTGGTTCAATGATTTAATTATTTAGTTATTTAACTATCTACCTGTTGTATTCAACCTACGCTGATTTTGTCTTTTGAGCGTTTTTGGCTAGGTTGACACTAGCCCATATCCATACCCATGGCCCTTAATTATTATAGTGAAAAGCATGAAACGGGGAGCACTCACCAGAGACCGAAAGCCCTCAAAGTATCCCGTGCTGGCACATCCAGCACCGCCCCCGATCCAGGCGTATTTGGAATGCAAATGAAGTATGAACTATATACCATAGTTTTTGATTACATGACACAACTAGCGAAATACACCGGTGAAGTCATAAAATACATCTCTTGTATACATATTTATCTCAGATTTTATAAGAAAGGGGATATATTGTTACCATGTATACAGAGTTTCTATTATTTTATTGCCCTATGTTTTTATCTGATTTTTTATATTAAATGTGTGTTACAAATATGACACCTCGGGGGTTAAATCTCACCTAGGGGGGTGGGTCATCACCTGGGTATTTAGGGCACTGGAGGGTGTGATTTATACATTATAGCTTCTGAAGAAGTGGCAGGAAGCCACGAAACGCGTCAGGCTGATGGTGTAGTTTTGCTATGATTTTAATGGAAATAACAAATAAAGGATATAATTTTTATTGACAAGTGATCCTGGCGTGCTCCATCCAACAATATACTTCATTTCCATGGCCCTTAATCAATCATTTTCACAGGGCAGGAGTCCTTAAAGCCTCGCAAAAAAAACATAGGAAAAAATGGAGGCTAAGTGATAATAATGGGGGATTTTAATTACCCTGATATTGACTGGAGCCATAGTACTGCCAGGACAGTAAGTTTATAAACTTGCTGCATGACAACTGTATGTCACAGGTTGTTGAGGAACCAACCAGGAACCATGCTATATTGGATCTAGTGTTCTCTAATGACCCAGAACGTATAGCAAATGTGCAAGTGATGGAACCCCTGGGTAATAGTGACCATGATGTTATTTCATTTGATGTTTGGTGCAGGAAACAAATTTACACGGGGCAACAAAGACAATGAATTTTAGGAAGGCAAATTTTAGCTCCTTAAGGACAGCGCTTCAGGGCATAGATTGGGGCATTATGTTTTCTGCTAAAAACACAGAGCAGAAATGGTTGTCATTTAAAATGATATTAAATCATTACTGTTCTCAATTTATTCCATTAATAAGAAAAAGTAGAAGTGTTCAGAATCACCCTATCTGGCTTAACTCTGAGGTAAAGAAGTTAATAGGGAAAAAAAGGAAAGCTTTTAATAAATATAAGTCAGAGGGGACAGTAGCTGCGTTTAATAAATATAAACACTATAACAAGTGTTGTAAAACAGCAATCCAGAAGATAGAAAATGAGGAGCGCATTGCTGCTGAGGCCAAGACTAACCCAAAAAGTTTTTTTCTTCTGTGTATACAGTAGAGGAGCCAGAGTGCCAAGTCCCACCCAATTGCTGCACTGTTGCCTCAGCTCCAACTACACAGTGGTTGACACAGGATATGGTGCTTAAAGGGTTACACAAGATAAATGTAAACAAGGCACCGGGGCCAGATGGAATACACCCTCGGGTACTGAGAGAGCTAGGATCAGAATTACAGTGGCCCTTGTTTCTGATATTCTCAGACTCTCTTTCATCAGGTATGGTACCTAGGGATTGGAAAAAGGCGAATGTCATTCCTATATTTAAAAAGGGAGTAAGATCTCAGCCTGGCAATTATAGGCCTGTAAGTTTGATATCTGTGGTGGGCAAGTTATTTGAAAGCTTGTTAAGGGATCACATACAAAATTATGTACTGGAGAATGCCATTATGAGCAGTAATCAGCATGACTTTATGAAGGACAGGTCATGTCAGACCAATTTAATTGCTTTTTATGTTGAGGTAAGTAAGAAGCTGGACAGTGGGGATGCAGTAGATATAATCTATTTGGATTTTGCCAAAGCATTTGATACCGTTCCCCACAAACGACTGCTTTCTAAACTAAGGTCTATTGGTCTTAGTGAAGTCATTTGCACATGGATAGAAAACTGGCTACAGGATCGGGTACAGAGGGTGGTTGTTAATGGTACATTCTCTACTTGGAATAAGGTTCTCAGTGGGGTCCCTCAGGGTTCTGTACTGGGTCCACTTTTGTTTAACTTGTTCATAAATGACTTAGGGGAGGGTATTATAAGTAATATATCAGTGTTTGCAGATGACACAAAACTCTGCAGACCAGTCAATTCTATCCAGGATGTGGCATCCTTGCAGCAGGATCTTGGCCAACTGGCAATTTGGGCGGCTAAGTGGCAGATGAGATTTAATGTGGATAAATGTAAGGTCATGCACCTGGGATGTAAAAATATGCAAGCCACTTATACCCTTAATGGGACTGCACTAGGCAAATCCATAATGGAGAAGGACCTTGGAGTCCTTGTAGATAATAAACTTGGCTGTAGCAAGCAATGCCAGGCAGCAGCTGCAAGGGCAAACAAGGTTTTGAGCTGTATTAAAAGGGGTATAGATTCACGGGTTATTCTTCCCCTTTACAGAGCACTGGTAAGGCCCCATCTAGAATATGCTGTTCAGTTTTGGTCTCCAGGGCTCAAATGGGACATGATTGAGTTAGAGAGGGTCCAGAGAAGGGCAACTAAGCTGATTAAGGGTAAGTCTCAGTTATGAAGAAAGACTGGCCAAGTTGGGTCTGTTTACACTGGAGAAGAGGCGCTTAAGGGGTGACATGATAACTATGTATAAGTATATAAGGGGATCATATAATAATCTTTCTAATGTTTTATTTACCAGTAGGTCCTTCCAACGGACACGAGGGCACCCACTCCGTTTAGAAGAAGGGAGGTTCCGTTTAAATATTCGGAAAGGATTTTTTACTGTGAGAGCTGTGAAGTTCTGGAATTCCCTCCCCGAATCAGTTGTGCTGGCTGATACATTATATAACTTTAAGAAGGGTCTGGATGGATTCTTAGCAAGTGAGGGAATACAGGGTTATGGGAGATAGCTCTTAGTACAAGTTGATCCAGGGACTGGTCCGATTGCCATCTTGGAGTCAGGAAGGAATTTTTTCCCCTCTGCCGCAAATTAGAGAGGCTTCAGATGGGGTTTTTTGCCTTCCTCTGGATCAACTAGTTGTTGGGCAGGTTATATATAGGCATTATGGTTGAACGTGATGGATGTATGTCTTTTTTCAACCCAACTTACTATGTTATTAAGTTAGGTTACAGGTAAAAATGTGGAAAAAACCCACACCTGTAGCCTACTCAATAGGCATCAGTTTGAATACTGTGCGTAGTTGGGCGTAGTGCAGGGGGGCTATTTTAGCACAAGGCTAGGACCATGGGTATGCCCACACCTGCATTTCCTCCCAATAGGCGTCAATTTGAACATTTTGTGTATCTGGGGCATCAGGTAAATTCTTCTCCATTACCCGGGAAACATCCCTCTGTGTCTACACAGAAGTAAAAAATAAATAATAAAAAAAAAAAAAGTGAGGAGGGAGATCCTACCTACCTGTCCAGTAGGACAAAAAATAACAGTGGTGAGGAGGAAGTCAGGTGGTCTTATAGAGCAGGATTCATTTTAATTGGCTTGGTATAGGTCCTACCTCCTGTGGGGGAGGGGCGATGCTACCCATGTGTACTGACATGGAGGGACGCAGAAGAAACAGAATTTATTTTAAATGGGATTATTGTAAGAACTGGCTAAATTTACATATAATATTACAGATACTGATAAACTCCATAATATTTTCTGTACTGAAATACATTGGGGAATCTTATTGACCACCCTTCTCAACTGATATTCTTTGGTTTTGTTTTTTTTTGACCCAGTAAAAACACTATTTCTTAGAGTGTGCTTTCTTATATACTGACTGATATCCCCTCTGGCTATGCTTGTTTTTTAAAGTAACCGTTTGTGTACCAGAAGACTTAAGCGGAACAAATGTTATGTTGAGGATGGCGACTATCTTCCCCCACAGTTCATTTCAAATAAATCTGTGTTAAGTCAATGGGCCTGATTCACTAAAGTGCGATAAAACGTGCGCTATTTATAGTGTGCGTTAAAAATTTTATCGCGTCTTAATTTTCGCGACTTTTCGCACAATTCACTATAAGCATACTTGCGCTTTTTTACGCGCGGTATTTCATTCGATAGGTTTGTCGTGATAAATAGCGTGCACGGTATTTTCCGTATGCACGCTATTTATCAGCAAAATGGGCTAAAGACTAAATTGTGAATTAGAGGAAACTACATGAAAGTATAGAATACCATATCTAGGAAGGCAAAATAAGTAGACATTACTCAGTTCAAAAGTAGAAAAATATAAAATTTTACTAAAAGAAGAAAAAAGGGGGGGGGAAAAACTTAGGGCTTGCTGCCCTTTGGTTCCTCCATGTCCCTCCTGAGTTGGGCAACTTCCCCCCGGAGCTGGGCCAGCTCGGCCTCCATATTGTCCAGGTCCTCCTGCATGGACCGATGTGCTGGGACTTCGTTGGCAGGAGAACCTGGTGGCTGGGATCCAGGGGGCTGGGGGGGGAACCCAAGGGCCTGGGAAACTGGGGTCAAACTGGGGGAGGAGTAAAGGGGGGGTGTCCGGGGCCTCCTCAGCCTCTGGGGCCTGGGTCAGTCCTGGGTCCTGGCTTGGTCCTGGGGCCTGGTAAGCTCCTTGGGCCTCTGGGGCCAGTTGTCGGGCCTCGGGGGCTGGAGGAGCCTGCTGTGCAACAGGAGCCTGGAGGACCTGGGGAGGAGGCGCCAGCTGAAGTTCTGTGAGATAGTATTGCAAGATGTTATTTTGTGTAATATATTATATATATATATACATTCATACACTATCATAAATAACGGCCCCCCTCCTCCCACGCCCCAATGGCCCCTCTCCCTGTGAACCCTCACATCAATACAAAGGACACACAGACATTGTTAGCCAGGGCCCCCTAAAACATTTGTGGCCCTTCCACAAATGACTCACACTATGGGCTGCTCCCTGCTGCTTCCCCCCTGCTTTAAAATTATTTATGCATATGTATTTGAAAATAGATGTGTGTATATATATATATATATATATATATATATATATATATATATATATATATATATATATACACACAATACGAAGTGCTGGGAAGCTGCACACCATAAGGAACAATAATACCTGGGTGCCTGTGGCAAAACAAAATCTAGACAGGCATGGGGTGACAGCACACACAGGATTTTCGCAAGGAGTCACAAAGATGTGAAATAATATTCAGAGGTTTATTGTGACCAACGTTTCAGTTCCTCACTGGCATTATGGTTGAACGTGATGGACGTATGTCTTTTTTCAACCCAACTTACTATGTAACTATGTTACTTTCATCATCCCTGACATTTCTTACATTTGTACCTTTAGTTCAAATTACTTGCTAAATCTTTTACTGAACGTATACTGTAACAGCATAATAAAGTACAATAATTACCATCTGCAATTTCAGCGACCAGTTCTGGACTCCTGCGCTTCAGGTCGGACCACAGATGCTGGAGCTGGCGGGGGTCCACATCAAGGGCAAACTCGGCGAGCAAACCCTCTCTTAGCTCGCCCAGGATTGCCCTCTTCCTCTCGTGGACCGCTAAGTCCCCCAGCAGCGGGTCATCATATCCAGAACGCAGGAGCATGCTGATAATGTAGCGCCTCTCCCCTGGTAGCAGATCAGAAACCCCAGGCAGGGTCCTCTCAGTTTGGTGGCTGCAGGCTCAATGACACAAAATGGCCCCAAGTCGCACATATCACGAGATTACAAAATCGCCACAAAATGTCCGCAAGTCGCGAGATTACAAAATCGCGACCAAAAAAAAATCGCCAAAATATACATAGTAATGTATTTTGCGCGACAAAATATTCACTGCTACAGTACAGTATATTATCGTGACAAAATATTCACCGCTATAGGAAGATTTTCTTACCTGAAAAATCCTTTTCTCATAGGCCCGTACTGTCAGTGCAGGACGACTGGGGATAAGCTGATCCTCTCTGGAGGCAGGACAAACTGAATAAACTTTCTCCAATCTCGTTCTCCCTTGTGGCTCCACCTCATCCTCCAGTTTTTGTACCAGAGCCTGCCGGTGGAGACAGAACCCTAACTACCTATTCTATCTCTAAAGTGACGAGCAGCAAAAAACCGGCACCCCAAAAGGGCGGGATGCTGCACTGACAGTACGGGCCTATGAGAAAAGGATTTTTCAGGTAAGAAAATCTTCCTTTCTCATGCGGCCCTACCTGTCAGTGCAGGACGACTGGGGATGTCCCAAAGCCGTCCAAAAACTAGGGTGGGTATGAACATTAAAAAAACTGTTAACTGATAATCTGAACTGGACTATAGGCAGGAGCTATCTATGTGCTACCGCTGCTTGTAGCACCTTCCTGCCAAAGGTTGCCTCTGCTGAGGCCAAAACGTCTAATCTATAGAATTTTGCAAAGGTATGTAATGAACTCCACGTAGCTGCTTTGCGTATAGCGTCTATAGATGCGGAATTGTGAAGAGCCCATGAGGCACTAATTTTTCTGGTGGAGTGAGCTTTTACTGTGATGGGGGCCTCCTGCCCCACTGACTTGTAGGATTCAAGTATGGCTGCTACTATCCATCTGGCTAGTGAGCGTTTGGATGCTTGTAGGCCCTTTTTATTGCTGCCAAATAACACAAATAGAGCATCTGAGTGTCTGAAATCTGCTGTTCTATGTATGTAATACTTTAGAGCCCTGACCGCGTCTAAGGTGTGCAGTTGTTTTTCTTGTGTATTCTTTGGATTAGGGCAGAAAGACGGAAGTACTATCTCTTGATTGAGATGGAAACTCGATGTGACTTTTGGAAGGTGAGATGGGATGGTGCGGAGGACTGCCTTATCTTGATGGAAAATTGTCCAAGGTGGTACGTAGGACAATGCTGCCAGATCCAATACTCGCCTGGCCGAACATATTGCCAGGAGGAAAGCCACTTTCCATGAAAGAAATTTTAAGTCCACTGTAGCCATAGGTTCGAACGGGGCTTTCTGAAGGGCTCTGAGGACTAAATTAAGGTCCCATGGTGGAATAGGGTCTTTAATTGGCGGGTGTAATTTGAGAAGAGCTTGGAAGAATGTCTTTACTTCCGGGAGGGTTGCCCATTGCTTGTGGAATAGAGCTGCCAGCGCAGAGGTTTGAACCTTTAGTGCTGATGTACTTAGTCCTTTGTCTACTCCGTCTTGTAGGAATTCTAGTATGTGAGTGGATACACAAGACTGCCACGGTATGCTGCGTGTCTGACTCCAAGCAAGAAATAGTTTCCAAATTCTGTGATACACTTTGGATGTGGATCGCTTCCTTGCTGATATTAAGGTGTGGATTACTTGGTCTGAAAATCCTTCTTGTTTCCATATACTGGTCTCAACATCCAGGCCGTCAAATTTAGTTTGTGTACATTTTGTGCTTGCGCTGGACCCTGTGATAGTAGGTCGGCTGGCATTGGAAGTGTCCAAGGTGGTTCTGCTGACATCTGGATTAGTTCTGCAAACCACGCTCTGCGTGGCCACCAAGGTGCTATGAGTATAGTAGGGACCTTCTCCCTCCTTATCTTGTGTAGTAGTCGAGGGATGAGTGGTATGGGGGGGAACGCATATGCTAGCCGGCAATGCCAGGGGCTGGTAAGCGCGTCCACTCCTTCCGCTCTGGGGTCTTGGACTTTCGATATGAATCTCGGCAGTTGTGTGTTGAAGCGAGATGCCATTACGTCGAGACATGGGAGACCCCATTTGTTACGATCTGTTGGAAAATCTGTGGTTTGAGTCTCCATTCTCCCGGGTCTATCGTGGTGCGACTCAAATAGTCTGCCTCCCAGTTGAGAATGCCTGGAATGAATACTGCTGTTAAGAGTACCTGATGAGTTTCTGCCCAGGTCATGATCCGGGATACTTCTCGTAGTGCCGATGCGCTTCTGGTTCCTCCTTGACGGTTCAAATAGGCTACTGTGGTGCTGTTGTCGGACTGAATTCTTATGTGCTTTCCTTTTAGGGGGGCTTGCCAATGGAGTAGTGCATTGTAGACTGCTCTCAGTTCTAGTGCGTTGATGTGAAGTCTCAGCTCGTGAGCCAACCATATGCCCTGGCAAACTTGGGGCGGCCAGGTTGCTCCCCATCCTACTCGACTGGCATCTGTTGTGACTATTTCCTGGACCGGGCGGTCCCAGCTGTTGCCTCTTGTGAGGTTGGGGAGGTGAGTCCACCATGATAGGCTTTGTTTTACCTTGCTGGAGAGAACGATCTTTTGTGATAGGTTTTGATGGTTCTTGTTCCATAACTTTAGGAACTCCCATTGGAGCGGACGAAGGTGAAATTTTGAAAATGGTACTGCCTCTATGCTGGCTGCCATTAGTCCCAGTAATCGGAGGATCTCGTGGGCTGAAGCCTGAGATTGTGACAGTAGGCTGCATGCCATCCTTTGTAGTGTTGTGGCTTTGTTTAGCGGAAGAAAGACTTTCCTTTCCACTGTGTTGATGTGCATGCCCAGGAACTCTAATGACTGTGTTGGTATGAGAAGGCTTTTCTTGTGGTTGATTTGCCAGCCGTGTTGTTGCAGAGTTAGTAGGCACTGCTGAGTTTGAAGGTCGGCGTCCCTTAGTGATTCCGCAGTGAGTATAAGGTCGTCTAGATAGGCCGTAACATGGATGCCTTGCACCCGTAGTATTGCTAGTAAGGCGCCTAGTACTTTGGTGAACAGCCTTGGGGCTGACGTCAGTCCGAACGGAAGTGCTTGGAATTGAAAGTGTGACTGGCCCAGAGCGAACCGAAGGAATCTCTGGTGAAAGTAGTTGATCGGGATGTGAAGATACGCATCTTTGATATCTATTTTGGTCATGAATACGTTTGGCTTTAGGCTTTTTATGATTGATGGTAGAGATTCCATCTTGAAACGCTCGTATCGCACAAACTTGTTTAGCGGGTGTAAGTTGAGAACTGGTCGAAAACCTCCATCTTTTTTTGCTACTAGGAATAGGTTTGAGTAGAAACCGTGGAATTTGAATTCTTGGGGTACTGGTGTTATGACCTTGTTGTCCAACAAGTCTTGGATGATGCGGTATAATGCCTGTTGTTTGGTTGGGTCGGATGGAATGTTTGATGTGACGAATCTGTGTTCTGGAGGTTTTCTGATGAAGGGAATGATGTACCCGTGATTTAGAATGTTTAGCACCCAGGTGTCTGAAATTGAGTTTTGCCAAGTTTGAACAAAGCTGTGTAATCTTCCTCCTACTGGTGGCTGAGAGGGATTGTGGAAAGGAAGGTCAGGAATCCTGCCCTTTTGTTGGTATGTTTTTACGGGGCATCTTGGATTGGTTTTGCCAGTAGGGTTTGAATCTCCTATTGGCCTGTGGCTGCGGTTGAGATCTAGAATTTCTCTGTTGTCTGTTGTTTGATGACCACGTGCGGTGGTGGTAATTGCGTCTATGGAAATCTTTCCTGGGACGTTTACCGTGTGGTAAAAAGGCACCCTTGCCACCTGTGACTTCTGATATTATTTGTTTAAGTTCAGGGCCAAAGAGTTGTGAACCGCTGAATTTGAGCGATGTCAGCTTGTGCTTGGAAGCCGTGTCGCCAGACCATTGGCGTAACCAAAGGGCTCTGCGAGCAGTAATGGATGCTGCTGAGGCCTTGGCCGACAGTTTGGCTGTCTCTAAGAGTGAATCGTGCGCTAATTATCGCGACTTATTTAACGCAAAAAAGCATGCGATAATTTTTATCGCACTTTCGTGAATCGGGCCCAATATGTCTGCTTTAAGATTGACATCGAAAAATCAATACTGCTCTCATCTTGTGTAACAGTAAAAACAGATTTACCGGTAATCATCATTCACAAAAGTTTGGAAAAGCACTAGAGCTTCTGCTGAGCCTAACCAGATGAAAATAAGGTTGTCTATATAGCCATTATACCAAATGATATGGTCACAATAGAGATTGACACCTTCAAAGACATGGGTAGGCTCCCACCAGCCCATTTAAAGGTTGGCGTATGATGGAGAAGAGACTACGCCCGTAGCCGCCTCATGTCTCTGGAGGTAATTAGAACATTGAAGAATAATTAATTATGGGTCAGCAGAAACTCCAGGGCCAGTACCAAAAATGTAATGCAAGCCGTAGAGTATAAATTAAAATCTAAAAACATAGAATTCACAAAGTCCCTTGGAGTGTGGAATGGATTACAGGGACTGAAAGTCCATAGTAACCCACCTACAGTATATCTACACTCCTATTTCATCACTTTCAAACAAGGTTCAGAAGAAGCTTATTACTTATTATCTATGGTAGATACCCTTTGCATCACCTTAGCGTTATATAATATGGGTCAAGCTTGTTAGATTTACCCAGCTGCAAATATAGCTCTTCCACTTTTATCATTCTATTGTTTCTAAATGCTTCTGTAAGTCATTTTAGATATATTTAACAATAACAATTTTAAACCTTAGGAATTTCTTTATATGAAGCAGATTACTGTTTTAAATAATACTGGCACTTAAGCACTAATTACTCTAAACACTATGAAATAATTATGGTATGCATCTAAAAAAAAGTTTGCAATAAAAAATAAAATGTAACAATGTATTTTTTTTTCCTTAAACCAAGGGTTATAGCTTGCAGGTGTGTGATTTTGATACTGCCACAGGTAGCAGCAGACTCAGAAACAGCACTGGATGAAGTGCATCATATAATTTCATTTAAGTCTTTAACATTTGACCCCTTTGGATATGCACAGGGTACCTGTAGGGTTGCAACTTTCTCTGCGGTACCTTGTGGTGGATCCTTTGTGTGTTCCACCATAAAGAAATTAAGCATGTTCCTTTCAATGATTCTGTACCATCTTGATGTGTTTCACCTGTGTTTGGAGCTTCCCTGTAGCACAGTAAGTACAGACTCAGTGAAAAGAACAGACTGCTGTCCCCTGTGGTAGAACATATCAAAAATCCAAGAGCAGATAATTAGTATTTATCAGAGACTCTTGGCTTACTGAAGAAGAGAAAACCTTGGTGACTGAATGTACTTGGTTGGAGAATTCCCTAAACACTTGCCTCCTCTAGTAGCAAAAGTATGGCTGGCCAGGTGTCAACAGCTCTTTAAAGCATAAGGACACATAAAATCAACGGAGGGTGCCCCACAGAGTAATTGCTTACATCTTACCAAAAAAAGAGCACTCACTCTATCTTGCCCCAGGCTCCCATGCAGGAGTTCAGCAATTGCATAGGTGTCTACAGCACCAGATCTCCAGCCCACCGCAAGCTTTTCTGATCACGGAAAAGAAGTAAATCTTCCATCCCTTACAGGCCCAGACTAGTATTCAAAATAAGCCCTGGCATTTCAAGTATCCCGAACAGGCCCCCACCAGTCCACTAAATAGCCACTGTATATGGCATCTTACAGCAGCCGCTCTGGCATCTGCCAGAACCCACAGATTGACAGTCTGGGCCTGATTCTTTAGTACTGCTGCTGGATTTTTACAAGCAAACTATATATACTGCGTTGACAAAAATTGTAGATTTGCGCTAGAATATTAATTTGAAGTTAAATATTTATGGATTGTATACTATACTACCACATGTATGAAACAGCTATTGCTGCTACAAACAATCGGTTTTGTCAATGATGGACAAAAATGACTTCATATTGTCTGGCATTTTACAGTGCTTATTAATAGAGTAGAAATTTGTTCCCCATTATTTCCAACCAAGTCTTAAAACATGAGAAGGACATAAAGAATAATCATTTTTTTTGTTGAGATGTCCTAGACGTGAGAAACTTGTTGTCTTTCTTACACCAAGGTAGTGGTAACAATGAGGGAATAAATGGCATTTTTACATGCAAAAGATGTGGCAGGGAAGCAATAGAAAACCTGTTAATGTATGTACATACAGCTTAAATAAAGAAATGATCTGTTTAAATACAACTATTATTCATATTTTATTTTTTAAAAAACAGCTGTCATGAACGGCAAACAGAAATCTTTACTGAGAGCTTAGAGTGTTATGAGAACATAAACATCAGATAAAAGTAACTTTTCATGTCTTAGAAAGCCAGTTCAATACTAATGATTATTATCTGATTTTAAGGTAAAAAAAACCTGGGATATTAAAATTTTTCTTACACATTCACATTCAATACACATTAACATTTTCAAATATTCATTATTTTCTCAGTTTATTATTTTTAACTTTTGCCTCTTTAGCAAACGCCATACATCTCTGTATACATTTGCCACCATCCCAGTATTTGTGCTTTATTCTGTACACTGTACTTAAACGCAATTTAGCTGGATATGTGAGATCTAGTAAAGGTGTCGACAGCATACACATCAATATTGCTATTAAATTTCTTTTTCAGTACACACGTGTCCCTGTAGTGCTTTTTCTCTAGAGGTAAAAACTGTAAAATCCAAATATACTGTTCCACTTGAAAGATCAGTTGTTACATGAATTAACTCATCTATTGTTCACAGATTGTATAACAACATATGATATGGTTCATGGCAATCACAGGGTACAATTTTAGCAAAGCACATTTACCCCAGTGTGTTACTTTTGTTAATTAATTATTGCATCACGGATACAGTTTTATTATAAATACCTGGAAAACCATTTGCTAAAAATATTTAAACATCAATATCATTCTTACTTACTCTATAAATAATGTTTATAACCACCAAAATATGTATTCAAAATGTTATATTCACAAATGCTAAACAACTAGGTAGTAAAAATAAAATCTTTATAAATTATTTATATAGAATTGTGTTAATTCTCCTTAGAAAGTGTACAGCATCATTTATCTCACTGAAATGACACAAAGATCTGTGTTATCTTAGGTGGACTATACCAGTGCCATTTTTTTGTGATAACAAGCTAGAAGTAGTTAAATGAGCTTATTAGTACTGAATCATATTTTTAATTTTTATGGGCTTCAGATAGTTAATAAGATGCCTGAAAAAACTGATCATAACTGATTTGGTACTATAGCAAAAGGATAACAAAAATATATATTCTAATTAATAAAAAAGGCTGGAAAACCAATTAAGTCCCAATGTAATGACATTTAAGTTTAGTTTATTGTCAAGAGCAGCCATCTGTATTACAGTGTTCTGTTACTTTTAAGCTGCCTCCATAGAGGCCAGTGAATAGCTTGTTGAATATCAAGTTGAATATTAATTCTTGGAGGCCTGTTGGATTGAGATTCAGTTATACCTGCATATGGCCATACTGTACTAATCTAATCATTTAACTTGTGTGTCAGACAATCTATAAAGATACGTGGCACCAGCATTCAGCTAGATGGCAAAAATCCCAATTCATATGCTAGGAAAGTGTGATTTCATTGTAGCTATATTAGTCAACACTGCAGGCCAACAGAGTGGGCAATTTATTCTTAAGAGATGCAGTGAGTCTGTGAGTGGGCTTAACTATGCTAAAACTAAACACCACTGTATCTCAGATTTTTCCACCTAATTTCTTAGATCATTAAGAAGAAAAAACACTCCCCTTTACGTTTAAGGTGTCCATACACAGTAAAATTTGCTTGCTTGGCGAGTTTACCAAACAAGCAAAAATTTTCCCCTATATGCCCACCTTGAGTGGGCAATATCATGCTACGATTTAATTACAATAAAGGGGAATATGGGAAGTTAGAGTGAGGACCGCATCAATGAGCCGATGCATTCCTCAATCCAGCAGGAAAATAAAGTCTGGACAGTCGACATCTAGATGATTTTTGGACAGATATTGGTCTCTGTATGGGGCCCGTTGGAGGGCCCCATATATGGGCACATAAGCTGCCCAATCGATCTGAAGGACCCAAAATTGTATGTTTCAAAATTAGCCAGGACAGGTGAGCTGTTACTGAAAATACCATGTTGCCAAAGTTCCAAAGCAACATGTATAAGCCATATATAAGTACCAATAAAAATGTGGAAAGTCAACATGGCTGGTGGTGTCATTGTTAGTAAAACTTACTGCTGTCAATTAGTTAAACTTAATTTAACTGTGCATTGCTGTAAAGGGATATGGTAAGAAGAGCAATTTATGGTACAAAGCCCATAACAAAAAATTGATTTATTTTTTGGCACCGTGTTCAAAAAATATTTGTGTCAAAATATGGAGCAGCTAAGCAATACTTTGAAGTGTGTGGGTTATCATATATTGTTATTCATAATATATATTAAAAATATAGATAAAATCTTCAATAGTAGAACGTGAAGCATTTGCAAGATAATGTCTAAGGCAAAACAAGTTAACTAGTGTTCCTGTGATGATTTATTTTTATGTGTACAATATGTGCAAAATTATTTTATACACTTATCTAGACACACATACTTAAAACAATTTATACGCATTCCTTACATACAAAATTTAAACATGTTTTACAGAAACCTAGCATGCGGCAGATGTGCATTTTTATTTGGGGGGGGGGAGCCCTCTCGGTGTGGGAAAATAAATTCAGTTAACTTGAATTCATCGGTCGAACTAAGCCGTCTTTGTAAACACGAAGTATTGCTTCACAAACAAACTTGTATTGGCTCTGTGAAATTGAAAGAGAAAAAAGAAAATAAGTTAAATTAGGACTATTAAAGTATACAAGCTTCCCAGATTTGTCTCAGACTGCTTAGAGAGACTGGTGAGACAGAGCTCAAATTTTCCTTTTTGTGATATTTCCCCTTAAAGATCAATGCTATTTAGCTGTGTTTGTGGTCAAACAGCTCAATATCAATTCAACCAGTGTCGTCACCTGTAAAGAACATATTTAAATAATATATAAAAAAATAACTTTTAGCATGCTGGAGAGAGTGTTACTGCAATTGGTCTTCATTTTTTATTATTTGTGTTTTTTTAATTATTTAGCTTTTTATTTAGAAAATCTCCAGTTTGGAAATTTAGCAGCTATTCGGTTGCTAGGGTCCAAATTACCCTAGCAACCAGGCAGTGGTTCAAATGAGAAACTGGACCCCTCTGCAGAAAAATCTTCGAGACTCACTCCTTTTCATATTCTAGTTTCTCATTTGAGTTATGCTGCTACCCTTTAAACATTTCTCATTAAATCTATGAGAGGTAACTACGTGCAACAAACCCCTTATAACTATGTTATACAGAAGAATGCCAGAAAAATGTGTAAACACTTCTTTATAACTACACTACAGGTATAGGATTACGTTATCTGGAAAACTGTTATCTGGAAAACTGTTATCCAGAAAACTGAATTACAGAAAGGCCATCTCCCATAGATTTCATTTAATCAGATAATGTAATTTTTTAAAATGATTTCCCTTTTCTCTATAATAATAAAACAGTACCTTGTACTTGACCTCAACGAGGTAGCCAAGCACAATAAATTCTTCATAAATATAGCTACTATTTTAGTTTTCACTCAGGAAAGGATAGATTTAAAAAGAAGAAAGTAGGCAGATGAAGAGCAGAGGAATTTGAAAACATTTTTTATAACTACAGATATGGATTCTTTATCGGGAACCCTGTTATGGAAGCATTAGACAATGCTTTTCTAGAACAGGTATGGGATCCCTTATCTGGAAACCCGTTATCCAGAAAGATCCGAATTACGGAAAGGCCATCTCACATAGACTCCATTATAAGCAAATAATTTTAATTTTATAGAATGATTTCCTTTTTCTCTGTAATAATAAAACAGTACCTTGTACTTGATCCCAACTAAGATTTAATTAATCCTTACTGGAGGCAAAACAAGCCTATTGGGTTTAATCAATATTTAAATGATTTTTAGTAGACATTAGTTATGGAGATTCAAATTACAGATAGATCCCTTATCCGGAAAACCCCATATCCCGAGCATTATGGATAACAGGTTGCATACCTGTACCATCCAGCTAACAATAACTGTATAAGCAGAACATTATTTGTACTTTTGTTGTTCATACATCTGTAGCTAGTTCTGCATACATATATTTGGCACCTTTTAAATATAATGTATTTTTTTATACATATCCAGGTTAGATAGAATTCTTTCTTACAGAGGTTTGAACCATCATTGCACGTTGGTCTCGCATTTGTCTCACTATGTCGAGTGGATAAACAGGCTGATTTTGTTCAATCAGACATATGGCAGTTTCCATGGTGATCAGTACACCAGTACGCCCTATTCCAGCACTGAAAGAGAAAACAAAATGCATGGTATAATTAAGGTATATATACATTATTACAATAAATACCTTTAACAACCCCCCTAAAAAGGTCAATCTACTTTGCGTATGGAAAACCAACTTGATATGTAGTTTCAGGCACTGTAACTGCGGATGGGTGTTGTATTTTTGCATCTATGCTATTTTAGCGGTATTTACTCTTAGAGCTACAGTATATAATACAGCATATCAATTATCTCTTCTTTGTATTAGTAAACAAGTTAAATTCACACTGTAAACCTTTCTTTTAGCCCAAGCCTTTTTCATCCTTGCCACAAGTTGACAAAATCCTAAGCTCTGGCCATATTGAGTGAGCCACTACTTTTGTACCATACATCTAGACTTTTGTTATTGGTCCATGTCACTTTAAGAATACTCTATCTGCTTTAAGCTTGTGACTGTTCAATCAACGTGCCGTTGTTTGACTCTTTCTAAATACAAGGCCTGGAACAATACAGTCATATCTTTAATTCTAGCCTTCCAGCATCTGTGCTTTATATCTTTATTGGAACAGGCTAATTTGTCAGTTTAAAATCTAATTATGAAATCTTGGTTAAAGCAGATATTCAACTGTTGAAGGCAAGACTAGAAATCAGTGAGGATGTGATAAATTAAAGTTCCACCTAAAGCATCATTATTTGATATTGCTTTCTACTAATGAATGGGCAGACAGAGGGTCTTGTAATAAAAATAATGAAAGCCACTTTTCCAATTCACTTCTTAAGTGCTATGGCCCAAGTTTAGATTCACTTGCTAATTCTTATTAGGCTTAATTGGCAATACACACACTAATATATTACAATATTTTGTTGGACGGTGATAGTGGCCTTCCCTTGTAATATGGATAGCAATAAAATTCATGGATTAAGCATCAGCTAATGCACCGTCTTCCAGTACATGGCGCATAGGCAGATGAAAAAATGAATAGGAAGCAAATTAGTGATGTGTTGATGTGGTTGACAAATAGTTGACCCGCACCCAACCCTAGCCTGCCGGCTGCCAACATGCGCCAGACCAAACCTGGGGCTATAAAGATACTGGCTACACACCTTCTCTTCACTTCCTTTTGCCTGCTGTTCTGATCATTCAGGCCAATTACAATAGAAAGAAGGCCATATCATGTATGGCCTCTTCACATGCTTACCATCAGTTCAGGCCATTGGCCAATCAGTCAAAGCGTACCCAATTGGCTCATGTATTGCCACATTCTAGGTTTTGAGATACTGTCTTCTACGCTTACCTTCTGGGTGTACGCCTACTGGATGCCCCCAATCATAGTGACTTAGGTTATTCCTATGCTATAGACCCCCTAATGTAAGTGAGGAGGAGGAGGCTCAGCTCCTGTTGCAAATAGAAAAGGCTGCTAGTTTGGGCCAAGTGATAATAATGGGGGATTTTAATTATCCTGATTTTGAATGGAGCCATAGTACTGCCAGGACAATAAATGGGAACACGTTTATAAACTTGCTGCATTACAACTTTATGTCACAGGTTGTTGAGGAGCCAACCAGAAACCATGCTATATTGGATCTAGTGATCTCTAATGACCCAGAACGTATAGCAAAAGTGCAAGTGGTTGAACCCCTGGGTAATAGTGGCCATAATGTTATTTCATTTGATGTTTGGTGCAGGAAACAAATTTCCACTGGGGCAACAAAGACAATGAATTTTAGAAAAGCAAATTTTAGCTCCTTAAGGGCAGCGCTTCAGGGCATAGATTGGGGCATTAGGTTTTCTGATATAAACACAGAGCAGAAATGGTTGTCATTTAAAATGATATTAAATCATTACTGCTCTCAATTTATTTCATTAATAAGAAAAAGTCGAAGTGTTAAGAATCACCCTATGTGGCTTTACACTGAGGTAAAGAAGTTAATAGGGAAAAAAGCTTTTCAGAAATATAAGTCAGAGGGGACAGTAGCTGTGTTTAATAAATATAAACACTATAACAAGTGTTGTAAAACAGCAATCTGGAAGGCAAAGATAGAAAATGAGAAGCGCATTGCGGCCAAAACTAACCCCAAAAAGTTTTTTAGTAAATTAATAGTAAAAAAATGCAGGTTGAGGGTGTGGCCCCGTTGAGTTATCGTAACAATATGGTTAGAGCGGATACAGAAAAGGCAGATGTGCTTAACCTGTTCTTTTCTTCTGTGTATACAGTAGAGGAGCCAGTGGGCCAAGTCCCACCCAATAGCTGCACTGTTGCCTCAGCTCCAACTACGCAGTGGTTGACACAGGATATGGTGCTTAAAGGGTTACACAAGATAAATGTGAATAAGGCACCTGGGCCAGATGGAATACACCCTCGGGTACTGAGAGAGCTTGGGTCAGATTTACAGTGGCCTTTGTTTCTGATATTCTCAGACTCACTTTCATCAGGTATGGTACCTATGGATTGGAAGAAGGCGAATGTCATTCCTATATTTAAAAAGGGAGTAAGATCTCAGCCTGGCAATTATAGTCCTGTAAGTTTGACATCCATGGCTTTAGGAAGGACAGGTCTTGTCAGACCAATTTAATTGCTTTTTATGATGAGGTAAGTAAGAAGCTGGACAGTGGGGGATGCAGTAGATATAATCTATTTGGATTTTGCCAAAGCATTTGATACCGTTCACCACAAACGACTGCTTTCTAAACTAAGGTCTATTGGTCTTAGTGAATCGTTTGCACATTGATAGAAAACTGGCTACAGGATCGGGTACAGAGGGTGGTTGTTAATGGTACATTCTCTACTTGGAATAAGGTTCTCAGTGGGGTCCTTCAGGGTTCTGTACTGGGTCCACTTTTGTTTAACTTGTTCATAACTGACTTAGGGGAGGGTATTACAAGCAATGTATCAGTGTTTGCAGATGACACAAAACTCTGCAGACCAGTCAATTCTATCCAGGATGTGGCATCCTTGCAGCAGGATCTTGGCCAACTGGCAATCTGGGCGGCTAAGTGGCAGATGAGATACCCTTAATGGGACTGCACTAGGCAAATCCATAATGGAGAAGGACCTTGGAGTCCTTGTAGATAATAAACTTGGCTGTAGCAAGCAATGCCAGGTAGCAGCTGCAAGGGCAAACAAGGTTTTGAGTTGTATTAAAAGGGGTATAGATTCACGGGAGGAGGGGGTTATTCTTCCCCTTTACAGAGCGCTGGTAAGGCCCCATCTAGAATATGCTGTTCAGTTTTGGTCTCCAGTGCTCAAACGGGACATTATTGAGTTAGAGAGGGTCCAGAGAAGGGCAGCTAAGCCAGTAAAGGGTATGGAAAGTCTCAGTTATGAAGAAAGACTGACCAAGTTGGGTCTGTTTATACTGGAGAAGAGGTGCTTAAGAGGTGACATGATAACTATGTATAAACGCAAACTATCTACTGAATGGTAGTGTGTTGGGGGCATCCTTAATGGAGAAGGATCTAGGGGTTTTTGTAGATCACAAGTTGTCTAATTCCAGGCAGTGTCATTCTGTGGCTACTACAGCAAATAAAGTGCTGTCTTGTATAAAAAAGGGCATTGACTCAAGGGATGAGAACATATTTTTGCCTCTTTATAGGTCCCTGGTAAGGCCTCACCTTGAGTATGCGGTGCAGTTTTGGGCTCCAGTCCTTAAGAAGGATATCAATGAGCTGGAGAGAGTGCAGAGACGTGCAACTAAACTGGTAAAGGGGATGGAAGATTTAAGCTATGAGGTTAGACTGTCGAGGTTGGGGTTGTTTTCTCTGGAAAAGAGGCGCTTGCGAGGGGACATGATTACTCTGTACAAGTACATTAGAGGGGATTATAGGCAGTTGGGGGATGTTCTTTTTTCCCATAAAAACAATCAGCGCACCAGAGGTCACCCCTATAGATTAGAGGAACGGAGCTTCCATTTGAAGCAGCGTAGGTGGTTTTTTACGGTGAGGGCAGTGAGGCTGTGGAATGCCCTTCCTAGTGATGTGGTAATGGCAGACTCTGTTAATGCCTTTAAGAGGGGCCTGGATGAGTTTTTGAACAAGCAGAATATCCAAGGCTATTGTGATACTAATATCTACAGTTAGTATTACTGGTTGTATATATATAGTTTATGTATGTGAGTGTATAGATTGGTTAGTATAGGTTGTGTGCTGGGTTTACTCGGATGGGTTGAACTTGATGGACAATGGTCTTTTTTCAACCCTATGTAACTATGTAACTATGTAAATATATAAGGGGATCATATAATAACCTTTGTTTTATTTACCAGTAGGTCCTTCCAACGGACACGAGGGCACCCACTCCGTTTAGAAGAAGGGAGATTCCATTTAAATATTCGGAAAGGTTTTTTTTACTGTGAGAGCTGTGAAGTTGTGGAATTCCCTCCCCGAATCAGTCATGCTGGCTGATACATTATATAGCTTTAAGAGGGGGTGGATGGATTCTTAGCAAGTGAGGAAATACAGGGTTATGGGAGATAGCTCTTAGTACAAGTTGATCCAGGGACTGGTCTGATTGCCATCTTGGAGTCAGGAAGGAATTTTTTCCCCTCAAATTAGAGAGGCTTCAGATGGGTTTTTTGCCTTCCTCTGTATCAACTAGAAGTTAGGCAGGTTATATATAGTCATTATGGTTGAACGTGATGGATGTCTTTTTTCAACCCAACTTACTATGTTACTATGTAATAGGAAGAGGCGATTGATGGTTTACAAGCTTGTAGGAGGGAGTTTGCTACTCTGTCCATGAACCCCTGTTAATTCCAGATGGCGCTTTCAATATCCATGCCGTGAGTGAAAGCTGTTTGTAGTTGGGGGCACCTTTACTGGTCCTGTAGCATCAGGTCCTCCCTCTGAGGTAAGCCCACGGTTGGAGAACCAGGCTCTCCTGAACCAGTGTGAGGTGATTATGATGGTGGTGTGGAAGAGACATAGTTGGTGCAGGACTGGGTGGATTATGGGGATTGGAAGGAAGATATACTCTGTCGAAGGTCCATGGAGTTACCAATCCATCGACTGCAAAGGCCTGATGGTCCCAGTATCTGGGTCACCTGGTGGTTGTAGCAGGGACTCCATCAGGTCTATTTGAGGTGTTCCCCACCGAACGCTGAGTTGATGAAACACTTCTGAACGCTGAGTTGATGAAACACTTCTGTGTTGAGGAACCATTCCCCTAGGGGCCAGAAGTTTCAGCTCAACCTTTTCAGTCTTTAAAGCCATCTTGCCTCCTGGAGGGAAGGAAGTATTAACCTATCTGTCCCTATGCTGCCTAGTGACTTCGTGAGAAAATCTCTTATGCAATATAGCAAGCGTGAGACAGAGGAAGGTATTATTTTAAACCAAGAGCTGTGGCTATTTATCACTAAAGGGTGCTCTTGCATTTGGCATAGTTGTATTCACAAGCCTTTTTACAATGCAGTACCACCAACGAAAATAATACATTTGGAGATCCATGATTTATTACTATTATTTTAATAAGAAATATGGGAATATGTTTTGTTTGTATATATCATTCAATGCATCCTGTTTGTTTTTATGAGGTTAATCATAAAGGATATAGTCTATGATTACAGAACAGTAACCCTCCTCCTATAGTGCATAGTACAAATTACCTGCAGTGAACCAGGACTGGTTGATTTGCCACCCTTTTTTTCCTTACACATGTGGCAAACTCCAGGAAGTCTGAAGAATCATCAGGAACTCCATGATCAGGCCAAGCAACATATTGCAGGTGAAAAATTGGAAATTCATTACCTGTCTAAAAAGAATAAAACCAACATTCTTGTTTGTTTACTGCAGCTATTATGTACTGTATAGTTATTTTTTAATGGAGCAAGTTTATTGTGCCGGCTAAGCACTATAGACCTTAAAACATAATTAAAACACAGGGTTGAAAAAAGTCCATCAAGTTCAACCCTTTCAAGTGAACCCAGCGTACACAAACCCACTCTGGCCTATCTATACACTCACATACATAAACCATATATACCAACATCAATACTTAGGGGCATATTTATTATGCTGTGTAAAACAAATTTGCTGAAAAAATGGCATAAAAAACTGTGTAAAATAAATGGAGAACATTGCCTTCCGAATGCCAGATTTGACACCGTTATTTTATGTAAGTTCCAGTGAAGAAAAACCGCGTAAAAAAATTACGCCAATTTCACACACAATTCTGGCAAATGTGTGGCAATTTTCTCAACGTTTTTTTTATACAGCATCTGTTGCGCTGATTGTTTAATAAGAACACCCCCTACCGGTCTATAATCCCCTCTAATGTACTTGAGTCCAGAGTAATTATGTCCCCACACAAGCACCCTTTTTCGAGAGAAAACAACCCCAACCTTGATAGTCTCATACCTCCCAAGATTTGAAATGGAAAGAGGGACAAAAAGAAATGCTGAGTGTAGCACGGTGAATATAATTTGATCACGCCCGTTTTTTGACCATGTCCCCTAAATTTCACTCCCATTTCACTCTCGTTTCACAAAATTTGGCAGGTTTGAACAAATCTCTGGGGGTTTTGTGGTCTTGTTTTTTGTGTTATTACAGTTTTGTTAAGTCTCAGTTTCCCTAAGAGACCTGTTTAGCTCATTAGTTACAATTGTATCTAAGTGCAGGTGTAGCTTGTTTAGATTTCTGGGCTCTGCAAGACTTCATGTACTTTAGTAGTCATGAAATGAAATTGCCTGGAATTAGACAGCTTGTTATCAACAAAAATCCCCAGATCCTTCTCAGTTAAAGGAGAAGGAAAGGCTAGTAAAGAGTTAATCTCAAAATGCAGGCATACCTTCAGTTGTCTCAATAGTGCCCTTAAGTCTCCCCATATTTCACCCATTCAGAAGATCTGAAGCCAAACAGTTAGAAAAAACGCTGAGCTGGGTAGAGAAGATTTCCATAATGCCTCGCTCCTGCCCAGACTTGGCGACTTGGGACTGTAGGCTTCCCCCTAGCGTCTGGTTGCCATGGCGTGTATGCAGCGGCACAAAAGAAGAACAGACAGCCAGCAAGCAGGTGCTGGTGGGGGGAGAGGCAAGCTGGTGGTGTGTGGCAGCCGACAAGCAGGTGCTGGTAGGGGGAGAGGCATAGGGGGAGCGGACCAGAGAGAGAGCGAGCGGACGGGGGGGGGGGGGGATGTGTGCTGACAAAACGCAAAGCGAGCGGGTGGTGTGTGACAGACAGCAAGGTGCTGGTGGGGGGAGAGGCAAAGGGGGAGCGGACCGGAGAGAGGGATCGGACGGAGGGGGGGGGTAGGGAGCTGACAAAACGAAGCGAGCAAGTCCTGGGGGGGGGAGAGGCAAGGAGGGAGTGGACCAGAGAGAGAGATCGAGCGGAGGGGGGGGGGGGTTGGTGCTGACAAAATGGCGGCGCCGTTCACTGAAACAAGTATGTAGAATGTAGCAGGTGTATCTCTGTAAATCTTTCATTAGGCAAGCCAGAATTATAGCGTTTTTACACAGCATTAGTAGTACTATTTAATAGTGTGCTTCATAGATTTTGACTTTCCTTGTCCTTTAAAGATAACCCCAACACATTACCATTTAATGTATAACTCGTGTTTATATTATTTCTACCAAAGTGCACTTTTCAACATTAACCCTCATTTTCATATTGCTGTCCAGTTTTCCAGTTTTGTCAAATCGCTCTGCAAAGTGGCAGCATCCTGCACTGGACTTATAGTTTTGCACAATTTAGTATCATTAACAAAAATAGAAACAGTACTTTTTATGCCCACCTCCAGGTCATTAATAAATAAGTTAAAAAGCTAAGGACCAAGGACTGACCTCTGGGGTACTTCACAAACACTGGCCCAGTTAGAAAATGTTCCAATTACCACCACTCTTTGCAATCTATCCTTCAGCCAGTTTTCTATCCAAGTACAAATATTATGTTCTAGGCCAATATTTCTCAATTTCATCTATCATTAACTTTCTGTGTGGTACTGTATCAAATGCTTTAGCAAAGTTTAAGTGGATGACATCCACTGCCATTCCAGCATCGAGGTTCCTGCTCACCTCCTCATAAAAGGCAATTAAATTAGTCTGGCAAGATCTGTTACACATAAAACCATGCTGGCACAAACTTATACTACTGTGATTTGTAATGTATTTAAGTATGCTAACCCCTATAACCCCTTCCAAAAGCTTTCTTACTACTGATGTCAGATTAACAGGCCTATAGTTTTCAGGATGAGAATGGGATCCCTTTTTGAATAACGACACCACATGAGCAATTCCCCAGTCTCTCAGCACCATGCTAAACCTAAACCAATTCTGAAAAATTAAATGAAGAGATTCGGTAATCACAGCACTATGCTTGTTTAACCCTTTCCCTGCCAAGCACATAGCTCCTATGTGCTGGCATAAAAAGATTTTAGGCGCCAAGCACGTAGGAGCTACGTCTTCTTTATCTTGCACTTGTTCTCTGCGCTCGGCGCTTAATCAGAGTGCAGAGAACGAGCACAAGGTAAAGAACCCCCTAGAGGACGAGCAGAGGGGGGGTAACTAGTGGCCCCTGGGGCGAGATCGCCCAGGGGCCCCATAGGAAAAGCCAGCACGTAGATTCTACGTGTCTGCCTTTTTCTGTTCTCTCCCTTCCTGCACTCCCCCCCCTTCCTGTGCCGCCCACTCACTAATTCTTCACTGCAGCTGCTGTCCCTGTGTCTCCTGTCTCCCTCCTGTGAACTCCAGCTCCTTGACCCCAGGTAAGTGCCACATACACACACACATATTACACTAATACACACTTATACTTACACACACACACACATTTTTGGGGGGGTTTCACACATTCGCAGCACACTTACTTGCACCCTCACACACGTGCACACAAAACACATTTTGCCATGTGTACACACACTTCCACACATATGTAATTTTGTACTTTTTGTTTATGTATTATTTTGGTGTTTTTATTACATTTTCTGTGATTTTGGTGCATTTTTAGTCATTTTATTGCATTTTTTGCATTTTCAGTTATGCATAGTTGTTGTTCACTTGACTTTGTCTGTAAAACTAATTTGCCCAAGCCAGAATACTCAAACTGTGATTCTGACTGCAGATATCACTAGAAAAAAAAACATTGATTTTATTTTTTATTTTTTGGATTTTAGCAATTTTATTGCATTTCATATTGTTCTTGTCTTGCACATGGACATTTTGTCTGCTGTATTTAAATTTGGCTTCCTCTGTACCCCACGTAGTTTGGTAAATCTATGTATATTGGGCATCAAACTGTTCAGTAGAGCTCTGACGTTCATATTTAGAGTGTTTTATGTTGGTACGTTATGAAATGTGGGGGTACATAATGGGGCAAAATGCAAGCTTTGGGACGATTTTCAGAAATATTATATGATTAACATAGCTTTGTAGTTTGGTAGTTTGCAGTAGAAAGATATATTTACCCTTTTTTGTTTTGTCAGAATGTGTACTTTCGGAAAATGTGTGGTTTTCTAGGGTCTCCGTACTGTTAGGGGGTCTTATGGCACATAAGACACATACCAGGTGCAAAAATTGCACTAGCTGGAGCGTCATATGTGAAAATTCATATGCCCTATTTTTATTTGGGTGCCCCTGTACTCTGCATAGTTTGGTAAATCTATTGGGCATTAAACTGTTCAGTAGGCCTCTGGTGTTCCTATTTGGGGTGATTTGCCTTTGTATGCAAGAAATTGTGTGAGACAAATGTGGCAAATTACAACATTTTTAGGCGATTTTCTGAAATGTCATAGAAACCACTAACTTTAGGAAAACTTTGCAGATTGGTACTTTGGTGTAGAAAGGACTCTTAACCCATGTTGGATTTGTCAGAACGTGCACTTTCCAAAAATATATGGTTTTCAGGGGCCACCCTACATTTCTGCAGTTTTTATCCCACATAAAACTGCCCTACAGAAATGTAGGGTAACCCCTGAAAACCATATATTTTTGAAAAGTTTATGAATTAGGTAAAGGTAAGCCATTAAATTAGTGTGCACAAGGTATATTTTGGGGTTTCTAAGTGCCATGTGCTTTGATAAACCTATGTACAGTGGGCATCAAACTGTTCAGTAGACCTCTGGGGTTCATATTTAGGGTGTTTTATCTTGGTACCTAATAACCTATAGAAAATAAGATGCTGCATACTGGAAGTTTTGAGGTGATTTTTGGAAATGTCTTAGGAAACCTTTGCAGCTTGGTACTTTGGAGTAGAAAGACATGGGTACCCATTTTAGATTTCGGGGAATGTGTACTTTCCAAAAATATATGACTTTCTGAGGTGAGTACTGAGTGTACTTTTTACTAGCTTTATCCTACATAAAATGATAATAATAAATGTGTTGATTTTGCAGAAGCTGAAATGACAGAAATTATAGATCATATGGGGGTATGTTCATATTGGGGCCCCTACATGCCATATACTTTGGTAAACCTATACATATTGGGCATCAAACTGTTCAGTGGACCCCTGGTGTTCAAATTTAGGGTGTTTTATCTTGGTACTAATGCTATGTGGGAGATAAGATGCTGCAGGGGATTTTTGGAAATGTTATCAAAATTGCTAAATTTAGGAAAGCTTTTCGGCTTGGTACTTTGGAGTAGAAAGACATGGGTACCCATTTTATATTCAGGGGAATGTGTACTTTCTAAAAATATATGGCTTTCTGGGGGTGAGCGTACTTTTTGTAGCTTTATCCTACATAAAATTATGTAAATATGTTGATTTTGCTGGAGCTGAAATGACAGAAATGATAGATCATATGGGGGTATGTTCACATTGGGGCCCCTACATTCCACATACTTGCATAGGTAAACCTATGCATATTAGACATCAAACTGTTCAGTGGACCCCTGGCGTTCATATTTAAGGTGTTTTAAATGGTTACTTTATGACCTGTAGGAGATAAGATACTATAGACCGTAAGCTCTGAAGCGATTTTCATATAATTTTCTGGGATAAACCTTCTGTTAGTGGAATTTTTGACCTTTAAATCTAAAGTATGCAGCTTTCTGGAGCAGTGTAGAAGTAGAAAAAGCTAGCACCGTCCACACTAACCTTACACGTTCAAAAAATAACTGTCTATACTCTCACATTGAGATTAGATGGAATAGAGTAGAAGTATTGGGGTAACGTGCAACTGAAGTAAAATTATGTAAAGAAAAAGAGAAAAACAGGGAGACACGCTAGCAGGTGGTCCCTGTATAGACTTCATAGCTTTGCACCGTTAATCCTAGGAAAAGGTAATGATTATTAACAGGTAATTCACTTGATCAAAATAGGATAGGAAATTAAAACTTAACTTTTATTAATCAAACTTAAAAGGTGAAGTATATCTTAAAGAAATCCCCATTAAAAATCGCCTGGGGTGATGTTCAATAACAATAAGAACTATGAGGTAGTGTGAGGCTGCTCAGAGTAAACCTGTCTTGATTAAATTCGCTAAATTGTTGCAGTTTGAAAGATAACTTTTATATCGAAATTCTCTGCTTAAACAGCCCTGTGAAGGCAGTCAGGGAGAGATCGTGATAAACCTGCAACAATTGTTACGAAAATGTTGCCATATAA
This sequence comes from Xenopus tropicalis, assembly GCF_000004195.4. Taxonomy (NCBI): domain Eukaryota; kingdom Metazoa; phylum Chordata; class Amphibia; order Anura; family Pipidae; genus Xenopus; species Xenopus tropicalis. The sequence continues at coordinate 75,290,202 of NC_030682.2, read as the reverse complement.
GGAGAACTCAGATCGGGTTTCCCTATAATCTAAAGTCACTGCTTAGCAGAGTAGGGGATTCGAACCCCGTTATAACTGAAATGAGGTGCGGATCTCTTTTAGCTTAGGGCTGAAATTCAGCCGTTTCTGTGTCCACCACCCCACAATAGAATAAATTCAGGTAAATCTATATTGCAGCCCAACCTCCCATTCTATATATTGAAGCACCCTAGCTAAATAAAATGCACATCATTCGTGCAGACGTTTCAACCCACCCTTCCCAACCCAAAGCCCTGCATCAACACCCGTTCCACCCCCCTCAAAGCCCTGGGCCCAAAAGCTATTTTGATCAAGTGAATAACCTGTTAATAATCATTACCTTTTCCTGGGATTAACGGTGCAAAGCTCTGAAGTCTATACAGGGACCACCTGCTAGCGTGTCTCCCTGTTTTTCTCTTTTTCTGGAGCAGTGCTTTGGAAATTTTGTAGTGTACTGCTGGGAGTTTTTGACCTATACAAGTGAAATATCTCCATAAAACTATATATATTTGGTATTGGCACGTTCAGGAGACATGGGCCATTCCAAATTAGTTGTATTTTCATGCATAAAATAATTTTTGTTTCTGGTGTATGTGTTTATATTATGGAAAATATTTTTTATTTTTTAGACATTTAAAAGCCTAAATCTTATTACAGACTTAGAATTACACAAAAATTCCACCATATTTTGAAAGCTTAGGTTGTCCTGAAAAAAACGATATATAGTTTTCCTGGGTAAACTAAAAGTCCCCCTAAAGTGAAACAGTGCAAAATTTTCAAAAACTCTCTGGCAGTAGAAGTTCCACTTTGTTCAAAACGGCTGGCAGTGAAAAGGTTAATACCCTGGTATGAATACAATCTGGTCCTGGACCTTTGTTTACCCTTACATGTCCTGACAGTTATATTACTAGAATTGGGCCTATTAAAAGGGAAGCCTTAATTAGCTGGCTCCTCAGTTGTGTAGACCACTGAAAAAGAAGAATTACTGTGCTACTAAGGGTCCAACCTCTTCTTGCTTTATTTTTTTACTATTTACATATTTAAAAATAATTTTGGATTCCTTTTACTCCTTGCTGCAATACGCCTTTCCATCTCTATTTTAGCTTTCCTGATAGCTTTTTTGCATGCTTTATTTGCTTCCTTGTACCTGATGAAAGTTTTGGCTGCCCCAGCTAACTGGGGCTTTAAAAGCATATTTTTCTTACCAACCCTCACACTGACTTTATTCAACCATAAAGGTTTGGCTTTGCAATGCATTTCCTTGCTTATACTGAGCTGCATACTTACTAAACAATATTTTAAAGATATTCAATCAGTGTTTAACCCTTTGAAAAGCTTTTCCCAGTTGATACATTGCAGAGATGCCCTTATACTGGCAAATTCAGCAATTCTAAAATGTAGTGTTTTAGTTAATCCCTTATAGAGCTGTCTCTGCAACATTATCTCAAAGGAGACCATGTTATGATCACTGTTCCCTAAATTCTCACCCACACAAATGTTAGTGATGAGTTCAGTATTATTAGATATCACCAGGTCCAAAAGTGAATCATTCCTAGTAGGTTAATTTAGCATATTTATAAACTTACTAGCTTTTTCTGACTTGGCCATCCCATTACTCCAGTCAATGTCTGGATAATTAAAATCCCCCATAAAACAGTTTGCTGCTGATCACAGTGGGTAGTGGAAGCAAACAGGCTGCATATCTTTTACATGCTAATAAAAACCTTTACACTACATTTTGAGCCTCACTGGCCCTTTATCGAACAATGAAGGCAAAAAAACCCTAGTCCAAAATTACTTGTTAAAAAGGTCCAAAAAAATCAAAACATATAGGGAAAAGGAAAGTTTTCATTAGAAAATTAAAAATTATGTAGACTGTGTGTACCCACCAAATTTATGTGATCAGTTACTTGTCCCTAGGAAAGTCTCTGGCAGAGTGCATTTGGTATGCCTGAAGTCTCTGGAATAAATTTTGCACTGTGATGCAACTTTTTAAAGGAATACTGTTATAGGAATACATGTTTTTTTTTTTTTCAAAACACATCACTTAATAGAGCCCCCCCCCCCTGCTATTGCGCTCACTTCACTAGAAGAGACAAAATTCTGATTTCAATATCGGAATTTTGGCTCTAAGTTACCAGGAGCGTGGTTTTGGTGCCCCTGGAAACTTGCTGGATGCTGCCGCATATGGCAAGTTTCTCAATGCGCCTCATGGCAGCAGCACACCTGCCAAACAGTGAAAATATGTTGGATATGTATTTATAGAATTTTTATTTTTTAAGTACAATAGTAGCAACCAAAATATTTATTTCCTCTATAAAAAAATCAAATTTTCTATATAAGTTTTTATGCAGCAAGTATGTAAAGAGACAAGCGATGCAACAGTTGAAACAGATTAAGAGCCTTGAGCGTCAGCAGAATTTTGCACTTAAAGCGAGGCATATTTTGAACATTTAGTACTCTCTCACTTTAAGGGCATTACCTGAGAAAACTATGCATTATTTTTTTTTTTTTTCAGGAGAACCTAAACTTTCTAAATCTGCTTTTTTGTGTATTTTCACTTCTGGAACAAGATTAAAAGCTCTAAATACCAAGCAAATTGCTGTTTTTTTATGATATAAGGATTTATACCAGAAAAAGATTTTATTTTATGGACAAAATTCAATTGATTTGGAAAACCTCATGTCTCTTAAACGTGCCAATACCAGATATGCATAGTTTTATAGAGATTTCTGACTTCTGTTGCTCAAACAGCAGAATATGGCATACTTTAAAAATCCAGAAACCTTAAATTTACCCCAGGAAACCATACATTTTTGAAAAGTACCCATTCTACTGAATCTGAAAAAGTCTTTCTACTCGTAAGTACCAAACGTCAAAGCTTCCACTTTCAAGCATCTTATCTCCCACATAGCGTTGGGTACCAAGAATAAACATCCTAACTATGAATGCCAAGGGTCCACTGAACAGTTTGATGCCCATTGTGCATAGGATAACCAAAAGTATCTGGCATTTAGAGGCCCCAAAAAGAAGTTAGTACGTAACAATTGTCCCAGATCATTTCAGCTACTGAAAATTTAACACGTTTACTGCATTTTTTGTAGGGTTAAAACACAAAATAATAATTTAACCCCCCAAAACCATTTATTTTTGCATATGAATTTTCACAGCTCTGGCTGCTGTTTGAATCACAGAATCACAGTTTGAATATTTTGGCTTGGTCAAATAAGATTTACATACAAAAACAAGTGAACGATACCAATGCAGAACTGAAAATGCAATAAAATGACTAAAAATGCACCAAAAAGACATTAAAAAAATGCATCAAATCACTGAATTAAAATACAAAAGGTATTGCACAGTGCGGTTAACGAAAACGCTATTCACAATGGCAATAAAACATTTATTTAAAAAAAAAACCCACGTGATAAAAAAAAAGCCACAATATTAAGTGTTTATATATGTATGTATGTATGTGTACACATATTGTGTACTGTGTGTGCATGTGTGCACGCGCAAGTATGTGTGTGTGCTGTGAATATGTAAATTAAGTGTGCATTAATGTAAAAGTGTGTATTTGTGTACATGTGACACTAATTTCAGGGCAAGTAGACTAGAAATCCAGAGGAGGATGCAAAAGGTATCCATGAACCGGGGTGGCCATATTTTGTCTTGATTCTGGGCATGGTCACACTGGGGGGGGGCTCCAGGAAGTGCAGGCAACAGCAGACATGTAGTTGCCACGTGTCTGTTGTTGCCGTGCGGCCCCTTTGCGATCGTGCCCATGGGCATGCTCAATCTCCACCTCTGCTCATTGCCCTTTAAAAACTGCTCCCAGACCCAGAAGTGCCGTAGAATGTAGAATCTATCATCTGTGGCACTTTTACCCACAGAACATACATTCTGTGGCACTTAAAGGGGCATATTCGTTAAAATGTGTAAGCCACACCGTTAATGTTGCCCATAGCAGCAATGGTCACCTATAAGTTAGGAAACAAAAGCAAAGAGCTGATTGGTTGCTTTGGGCAACATCACCGGTGATGCTGGCTTACACACTATAATAAATATGATCTTAAAGGTATCCAGAAAGAGTTGCTGTATATATAATATGGTTTGTGAGAGTATGTTTGCATCCCTGCACACTATAATAAATATTACACACTAAAATAAATATGCTCTTAAAGGTATCCAGAAAGAGTTACTGTATATATATAATATGGTTTGTGAGAGTATGTTTGCATCCCTTACCTCAGTATTTGTAAGGAGCATTTCTCTGAAGACGTAAGCAATTGTACAGTCTTCGGTCTTGCATATTACACGAAATTTACCATACTCTGTGACTTCTGGAGGATCAGGCCAATACTGTTGGCATTTTGTCTAGAGAGGAAAATGTACTACTTGTTATTCTTTAAAATAAATGTATTTAGCAGCTGTAAATAATTATATTATTAAATAACAATATGATGATCACTTACTCTTCCTCGCTCTGTTAGGGTTGTTAACATGATGATAATTGACAACTTTTGCTCCCAAACCATCTGCCAGAATTGTTCACATGTGTGAGGAAGTGGTCCTTGTGTAGCGACATATTTGTTTACAATATTAGTGGAAGGAATTTCCATCTGAAATAAAGTACATCAGTTTATATTTCCGATGACTAACCCCCACTCAAAATGATCATAGGAAATGTTTCAACACAAAACAACTAATTTCTGCCAAAACAACTAATTTTTTTAAAATGTTAATTGGCTCCTGTAAAACGGACCAGTGTTTACTTGAATGTGATAATGACTTACATTAGAAGATTTATTGAGGCAGGGCTTAAAGAGCAAGGAAAGGATTCTACCAAAGCCCTTAATATATTGTAGAGCCCCCCCGCTCCCCACAGTGCTCGCCTGTTCTTCGCTCTGATCGCTCCTCATTCTGTGTAGGGGAGGGGAGGGGGGAGCGCACCTGCTTTGTTACACTGAAAACTGCAAAGCGCATGCGCTGCCTACAGTGTCCCGGTCCAACAGTCAAGGGAGGAGCGATGCATTATGGGAATCCTCTTTACACAGCTCAGTGTTTTTTCTCAGTGTTTGGCTTCAGATCTTCTGAACAGGTGAAATATGGGGAGACTTAAGTGCACTATTGAGAGAACTGAAGGTATGCCTGCAGCTTGAGATTAACTCTTTACTAGCCTTTCCTTCTCCTTTAAGGCTCATGGCCCACGGGGAGATTAGTCACGTGGTTAATCTTGGCTACCACCGTTGACTATTCTCCCCAAAATACTTTTCCGGCAAAAAAATGAATTGCCAGTGAAAAGACATACGTCGTTTCATTTTCCGAAGTTGCACAAAGTTGCCTGCAGGAGGAAATTTACGCAACTTCACTGAAAAATAATAATCTAGTTTACTAGATTACATTTTTAATTTGCAGCATGGTTTTCCATTTCAGAACAGTCCAGGCTATTCTAAACTAATAATGCATAAATGCCATGTAACATGCCCTGTAATCTACAGTTTAGTAATTTCCCTATGGGACCAAACTGTAAATTACATTTTTTTAAATGCGCCATTTATAACTTTCAGACATGCACACAAGTCTGTGCCTCTCTTGTAGACCCTGTCCCCACGTCTTTCTCACAGCCTCTCAATGCCTTCCATATGCCTCTCCCAGTTTATCTACCTTTCTTGCACTCAAGAAGTAGGGGCAAAAGAAGAAATCCTCATTCACTGTGTGAACTTGGGACATCCAACAGATCCACTGTCAGTAGCAAACTCAGAAAGACTGTGCTGTTGGTATGTTTTTCCTTTTGATAGAATAATGACTGTGGCAGGCAGATGGTTAACAGCTAACTCCTCCAGAGAAGGCAAGATACAATCTATGGATCAATCAACCCAACAGAATTCCAATGCAATAGAAAGGGCAGATCAGACTTCACTAAAGTGCGTTAAAACAAGCACTATTTATAGCATGCGTTAACAATTTTATCTCTTCTTATTTTTCGCGACTTAACACACGATTCACTAAAAAGGATACTTGCGTTAATTTAGACGCAATGTTGTTTGCGTTATTTAAGTCGCAATGAGCGTTTTTCTTGCGTTATTTTCCGCATGTGCGTTAATTCCTGCTGTGCATGATAAATTTTGCCGCTTGCTATATTAGCGCACAATTTAACACACGATTTAACGCACGTAACAATTACGTTCGTTAGAACTACTTTTCTGAAAATGACCATTTCCCTGAAAACTGGAGGATGCATGATTCTAGGGCCAACACATACTTGAAAAAATCCCACTGTCCATGTTGTGTTGCCAAAAGCTCACCAACCACAATTTTCTTTAAGTACCGCCTACCCCAAGTAGGTGTTAATCTTCGCACAGACTAATGCGATATTTAGCGCATTTAACGCTTCATATGTGTTTGTTAGTTAGTATTATTTCTATGCGCGAATTAACGCATTGCAGTAGCGCGCGATTTAACGCATGCAAAATTACTTTGACGAATCAGTCGTTATTTATCGCATAAATTTGAATGCAAATAACCATGCAATAACGCTTATCGACCTTTAGTGAATCAACCCCTTAAGTATTCTAACAAAAACACTAATATGAACAATTATTACTAAATATGTTATTGGCATATGGTTTGTGTGGCTTTCAGATTATTTTAGCTTACCTATATATAATAAACTGTGTCTATACCTCTTGAATTTTCATTTCATTAGGTTTAAGTCGACAACACTATTTATCTGTGCTACTAGGTTCTTCCTGTCATTCAAGCATTAAAGTTCTGCCTGACAAGCCCCAACGGACCATTAGAGAATGTAGGAGTCCGGCACACTCTTAACCCTTTCACTGCCAGCCATTTTGGACAAAGTGGAACTTCTACTGCCAGACAGTTTTTGACCATTTTGCATTGTTTCACTTTAGGGGCCTTTCCTCGGGGGGACTTTTAGTTTACCCAGGAAAACTATATATTGTTTTTTTCAAGACAAACTAAGCTTTCAAAATATGGTAGAATTTTGGTGTTATTCCAATTCTGTAACAAGATATAGGCTTCTAAATGTCTAAATTTTTTAAAAAAAAATCATATTTTCCATAATATAAACACCCATACCAGAAGCAAAAATTATTTTATGCACAAAAATACAACTGATTTGGAAAGTCCCATGTCTCCTGAACGTGCCAATACCAAATATATATAGTTTTATGGAGATTTCTCACTTGAATAGGCCAAAAACTCCCAGCAGTACACTACAAAATTTCCAAAGCACTGCTTCAGAAAGCTGCATACTTTAGATTTTAAGGTCAAAAATTCCGCTAACAGAAGGTTTATCCCAGAAAATTACACATTTCTGAAAAGAACATATTCTGGGGAATCCAGAGTAGGCACAATTGTCTGTCTACTCCAAACTATCAAGTCGCAATGCTTTCTTAAAGTTATTGGTTTATATCAAAATTTGTGAATTTTTTTAAAAAAATCGCTTCAAAGCTTCCAGTCTATAGTATCTTATATCTTATAGGTCATAAAGTCACCAAATAAAACACCCTAAATATGAATGCCAGGGGTCCACTGAACAGTTTGATAAAATATGTATAGGTTTACCTAAGTATGTGGCATGTAGGGGCCCCAATGTAAACATACCCCCATATGATCTATCATTTCTGTCATTTCAGCTCCAGCAAAATCAACACATTTACATCATTATATGTGGAATAAAACTAGTATAAAGTATGCTCACCCCAGAAAGCCATATATTTTTGGAAAGTACACATTCTCCTGAATCTAAAATGGATACCCATGTCTTTCTACTCCAACGTACCAAGCCACAAAGCTTTTCTAAACATAGCAATTTTGATAACATTTCCAAAAATCCCCTCAAAGCTTCCACTTTGCAGCATCTTATCTCCCACATAGCATTAGATACCAAGATAAAACACCCTAAATTTGAACGCCAGGGGTCCACTGAACAGTTTGATACTCAAAATGTATAGGTTTACTCAAATATGTGGCATGTAGGGGCCCCAATGGGAACATACCCCCATATGATCTGTCATTTCAGCTCCTAAAAAATCTGCCAACTCAGCTTTTGCACACAGAGCCCCCTGACAGCGTATTATGTGCTGTAACCCCCCCTAACTATACAGAGACCCCCAGAAAAACATATATTTTTGGAAAGTACACATTCTGATGAATTCAAAATAGGTAAAGTTATTTTTCTACACCAAAGTTACATGGCACATGGCAAAGCGAAGCTAAAAACAGATTAGGAATTCTTATACAGCGATAAAAATGCTATAAAACCACAAAAATTGTGCAAATTAGTGAAACAACAAAATAAGTCACACAACAGCGTAATTAATGGTCAGAATATCTAATCCAATAGTCATGCTGTCATAATAAACAGTTTTTAGGGAAAAGAAACTAAAAACAAAGTGGTAAAAAAAAAATAATAAAATAACGTGTAACAGTGTGTATATAGGTGTATATAAGTGTGCAAAATTAAAAACAAAAAAAACTGCAAAATTATGTGCTGTATGTGTGTGTAAATGTATGTAAGTATATGTAAGTGTGTGTAAGTGTGTGTAAGTGTGTATAAATGTGTATAAATGCAAAAAAAAAAATCACCCTTACCTGTCCTGAAGCTTGCCTGGTGCTGCAGTGCTGTCCACCATGTCACAGGAACTCAGTGAGCCGGCGCTGGGGGGGAAGCAGGAAGTGGTACCAAGCAGCTGACGCGATGCGATCGCGTCTGCTGCTTGGGGGTCGGTCCTGCGCCGATCGCGTTGCAGGGCCGACATTACAGCCCCCCTGGCTCGTTGCCCAGGGGGCTGTCATTGCTAAAAGCTCTCTGCAGAAGCAGCACATGCCGCTTCTGCAGAGAGTATCTTTATCTGCTAAACAACGTACGTTGTTGGCAGATAAAGCCTTTTACTGCAACACCGTACATCGTTGGCAGTAAAAGGGTTAAAGGAGAGGCACATTTTTATGATGAATACAATTCTGGTTAGGTGTTAGATGTTTGCCACACTTTGGCAAAAATAGAAACACAAGGGTACTTCTAGCAGCTTGTCAACAGTGTTGACAATTTTTCTGTGTTTTGTGTAACAAATTTTGCTTCAATGTTTGCTGAGGGTCTTGATTTTAATTGCACTACAGACTTATAATGCTAATAGGTAGTGTAGGATTCACAGGTGTACAGTATGTTAATAAGCTGAGGCATAAAAGCTCCCTGCTTTCTCACTAGCGCTCCTAAGTTAAGGGTAAGTGCAACATGGTCTTAATACTCAGTCACACTGTTTGTGTAAAAAATCCAAAATAATCTTACGTTTCAAAGCAAATAAATATCTTTCAGGAAAGGGAAGGGACATCTGCCATTGACTTCTACATGATCTCAGGCAAATTGTCTGATACTGATTTTTGTCGAATAACAAATCTAGCAATTTTTTTAATGTCACTTTTAGTGCTAAAAAGTCCAAATTGTAAAAAAAAAATCAGACCGTTAGTAAATGGCCCCCATAGAACATTAAAGGAGGACTTTACCCCTCCCCCCAAACAGTGTAGATCTCTATAAAAATATATTGCATAAACAAACTCATATGTAAAACCCAGCTTTATCTAACTAAACCATTTTCACAAAAATATATTTTTCTAGTAGTATGTGCTATTGGGTATTGCTAAATAGAAAATTGCTATTTTAAGAATTAACAGCTGCCTTCAGGGATCACAGAATTCACAGAGCACACAAACAAGCCAAGGCATGCATACATTTGTTGGTTAAGTATTTATTCTGGGGGTATAGTCTTCCTTTCCTAAGCAGACATACAATGAAGGCCCTTGACATGGCATGCGAGTATTTTGGTCAAAGTGTGGTACTAACACCTTATTTTCTGTAAAAATGATTTCTAAAGGCCAATTGTGCACTGGCAATTTTTCTTTTTCTGTACATATAATGGCTCTTTATTGTTCTAGCACCTGATCAACTCCAAAATATGGGTTAGACCAAGTGCTGGCACAAGGGTGCTTCTAGCAGCTGGTCAAGGCCACAGCGTGGGTTAGACCAAGCGCTGTGTTTGTGTAGAATTCTGGTGAGGACTGAGACGTGTCCTTTTAAGGTACAGGGATCGAAATTATGGGAAAACTACTTATCTGGAAGACCTCAGGTCCCAAGTATTCTGAATAAGAAGGTCTTTTCTGACTTATTGTGGTCCAATGGATTCAATTTTAGGGTGAAGACACACTAACCTACTAGTAGCAGATACTTTTTAACAGCTACTAAACTCCAGAAAAATACCTTGCCATGCACAAAAATGAGAACTGCCCCTGCTATAACACACACATAGATAAATATCAGTAAATGATCAGCATTGTCTATTTTAGAAGCCACGACAAGTAGCTGCCATTAGCAGTTCCGTGTGTCTTCACCCTGGAGAGGTATAAAATTTACACCTTTAAAAGGACATTATTTAAATACACCAAATAGCTTTTTGTAACGGATTTTTATCACTTAATGGCATTCATTCTGGCATAATTACAACAGAGATTAATAAATATGTCTATAATGTCTAGTATAAATAAATCTAAAGCAACTGGACTTGTTAAGTAATCATTGAAGACGTTTCACTACTCATCCGAGCAGCTTCTTTAGTTCAATTGAAGAAGCTGCTCGGATGAGTAGTGAAACATCTTCAATGATTACTTAACAAGTCCAGTTGCTTTATATTTATTTATACTAGATATACCATGAACTGGATGAATGAAAATCTTCATAGTCATGTCTATAATAGCATTTTCTGTGCAAAATACTTTACAGGCTGTTATAAATATGCCTCTTAGCACTCTGTAATACATAACATGAGGACTATTTTTCTTGCACTTGTTGCTCCCTGGCTGTACATATCATCACTAAGGACTGTATGACCAGAGTGTGAGAACCCAACATATACTACTGTAGATCTCAGATGATTTTCAGTGTGCTGCAAGTAAACAATAAAAGGCATATTGGCTAGAAAAACTTTCACATCTTTCAAACTGCCAATTCTTTAAATGTTAAAGTAATTCAAGTTATAAGTGCTATTTACATTTACATAGCTTGCATTGATGTAGTCATCTTCTCCCTGAAGCAGCACCCGTGTGGCATCATCTAGGGAAAATAAGCACAAGAGTTCCTGAAATGCAGTCTAGATTGCCCTGCCTAGCACATTTAAAAAAGAAAGCAGATATCCAAATCAATAAATAAAGATACTAATAGGTAATTAAGGTGTAACCCTTTCTTGGCACATTCACTTAATATTGGCTTTATTTCACAGGAGATGTGTTCTCGGAGTAATATTGATACTGGGAACTGGGAACAGCGCAGTGCCTCCACCTAGTGGACACTGAGGAACACACCTCTAGGGGATTTCCACTAGGAAATAATCACACACTGTTGCAGCAATATCAAACTTTATATAACTTTGAAATAGAAAGTAGAACAGCTTTAGGGATGACTGATAATCTCATCCTGAGGAACTTGTGTGGGCTATCCACAGCTGGCACAGTCTCTGTACTTTGCCCAGCCCCAACTTGGATCTGGATAGACCCCCAACCCTTTAATCAGTTCAGTCCCTTCCCCAAGAGCTCTTTAGTCCCCCCCAGGTAGCGCTACCTGCCCCAGAGTACCTTCCCCGTTAAAAAGGGTGGCTGCTCCCACGTAGCAGGTAACCGGGCAATACCTGTTCACTCCAGGGGACACAACACTGAGAGTTCCACAGAGGACCTTATACTCCCTGGCAGTCCAGCAGACTTTTATTCTTTCAAGTCTGAACACACACTGTTTGTGCTAACTGCTCACTCAGGTCTCCCTTTGCACTGGCAAGCAACAGCAGGGGCTCCCTTAATAAACTGCTGGGCCCACCCCTAGATTTTTGGCTCCAAAGCTTAGGCACACCTCTCCCAACGTGCACTGGGGCAGCCAGCCAACCGGATCTCTCCCCAGGCTGTAGCTAGGCTGGATGAGATCACAGACTGAAAAACAGGGGACTGGGTTCTCTGATCCCCTACATTGGCTTATATGGGAAAACGTGGAAAATAAAAGCAACAAGGGGCCAAACAAATGTTTCTACCGCAAAATTAAACATATATTATTTTTCAAGTAGCATGTAAATAATTCTCCCAAGATGAGACATGTTTGGTGCGCAATAATAAACACTTCTTATAACATATAAGACAAACAATAATAATTACAAAAACGTGTTAGTTCAAAAAGACATGTTGTATGCAATATCTTACATGGCAAAACGTCTTTATATCTGTTTTTGTCCATATTTTGACCTGTCCTCGCACAGATAATAGCAAGCCCAGGTTTTTTCCTGTAAAGTTGCTATAAAGCAAGGAAACAAAAATAAATTATTATTAATTTTAATAAATTAATTAAAATGTTAGTCAAGAAGATATTCTGGTTTTAGAAATATCAGCTTTTTCAGCTACCTTGAATCTAGTCCCCAAAAACAACAACTACTGAATGTACTTATCTGGCATATTTTTGGCTACATTGAGGGCCAATGCAAACTGACATTCCTACACAACAGAGTTATGAACCACTTGGTACAGTATTTTTCAGGGCCAACGCATACAAGATGACAATGTTACTTGCATAGAGCTATCATTGAAATTAACATAGTACCAGGAACATGCACAAGTGAGCCATTACCTCAGTATAATTTTCTCTTTTTATAAATATTTATTTAATTTGACTTATCATATATAATCATAATCACCTTTTAATATATTTTTTTTTTATAATTCTTTATTTTGCAATTTTTCAGGTACCTTTTAATTTATTAAGACATTATTTAAGATGTAAAATATTGAGGGCACAATAAACCCTCCCTACCCTTTTAGGAGAGTCCAGGCTTTTCCTGGGCCCCTGCAAGAGTCTTGTTAGCCACCCTCGACCTGGGGTTTTCCGGATAAGGGATCTTTCAATAACTTAAATCCACCAAAAAATTATTAAAACATTCATTAAACCTAATAGGGTTGTTTTGCCTCCAATAAGAATTAATTATTTGGGATCGAGTACAAGATACTGTTTTATTATTTTAGAAAAAAAGGATATCATTTTTAAAAATTAGTTGCTTAAAATGAAGTCTATGTCAGATGGCCTTTCTGTAATTCGGAACTTTCTAGATAATGGGTTTCCAGATAAGGGAATCCTATACATGTATATATTTTTTTGTATGTTTAAATTTATGATTTAAATTTACAGCACCTAGACTAAAAAGTCTAGGTGTATGCTGGTGTTTCATTTTGTAAAATACAGTTGAGGAAATAATGATTTATGCTCTTTTAGAACTTTATAGGCATATTTATTGTTGATAACAATGTCTGAAAAATGTTAAAAGGGAAGGCATTTAATTTCACTTTTGCATTTATGTATCCTGTACATGGGCACGGGCATCAGGTGCCAGATTGTGGAGCATAAACAATATTCTGGGATGATACAAAGCTTGTCTTAATAACAGTGTTTACAAAATGGCAGCTGCCTGTTTGCTGTGATTGTGTACTTGCAAGACTGAGGGACACAAGCTTTAACCCTTTTAGTGCCACAGGACGTAGAATCTACGTCCTGTGTATCAAAGTACCTAAGTGCCACGGGACGTAGATTCTACGTCCTGCTGCACTTCCGGATTTGGGAGTGGAGAAGCGGCTTTTCAAGCCGTTCCTTCGCTCCCCGCTCGTTCCCCAGCCTCTAGACAACAGTCAGAGGGGGGGAACGAGTGGCCCCTGGGTCGCGATCACCCAGGGGCCTCATAGGACATACCTGCCATCCACGTGGCTTTCCCCAGCAGTTGTCTCCCTTCTGCAGCTTCCCCCTCTGGCCCCCCTGCTTCCTGCACCGCCCCCTCACATGAGCTGCTGCTGCTGTGCCAGATCCTGACCTTCTAGACCCCAAGTAAGTGGCAAATACACACACAAACACACAATCACACACTTATTACACTAATACACACTTATACTCACACTTACACACACACATGCATTTTTGGGAGGTTTTCACACATTCATAGCACTTACAGAAAACTCACACTTACTTGCACACACACATGCACACAAAACACATTTTACCATGTGTACATACACACTTACACACTGCAGATATTATTAGGCAAAAAAAAATTATTTTAGTGATTTTTTTTTTATTTTTATCAATTTTATTGCTTTTTACATTGTTCTTTGTTACTTGTCTTTGCACATGGACATTTTGTCTGCTGTATTTCAATTTGGCATCCTCTGTACCCCACATAGTTCAGTAAATCTATGTATATAGGGCATCAAACTGTTCAGTAGACCCCTGGCATTCATATTTAGAATGTTTTATGTTGATACGGTACAAAATGTGTGGGTACATAATGGGGTAAAATGCAAGCTTTGTGACAATTTTCAGAAATGTCATAAAAACCGTTCTGTTTAGCATAGCTTTGTAGTTTGGTAGTTTGCAGTAGAAAGTTGTATTTACCCATTTTTGTTTTGTCAGAATGTGTACTTTTGGAAAATATATGGTTTTCTAGGGTGTCCATACTGTTAGGGGGTCTTTGGCACATAATATACATACCGAGTGCAAAATTTGCACGAGCCGGAGCGTCTTATGTGAAAATTCATATGCACTATTTTTATTTGGGTGCCCCTGTAGTTTGGTAAATCTAAGCATATAGGGCATCAAACTGTTCAGTAAACCCCTGGTGTTCACATTTAGAATGTTTTATGTTGATACGGTACAAAATGTGGGGGTACATAATGGGGTAAAATGCAAGCTTTGTGACGATTTTCAGAAATGTAAAAAAAAACGTTCTGTTTCGCATAGCTTTGTAGTTTGCTGTAGAAAGATGTATTTACCCATTTTTGTTTTGTCAGAATGTGTACTTTTGGAAAATGTATAGTTTTCTAGGGTCTCCTTACTGTTAGGGGGTCTTATGGCACATAATGCACATGCCGGTAGCTTATATTGCAGTGTATACACTTTGTATGCACTAACTTCCTTTTGGGGTCTCTAAATGCCATATACATCGGTGATCCTATGCACAATGGGCATCAAACTGTTCAGTGGACCCTTGGCTTTCATATTTCCTTTTGGGGTCTCTAAATGCCATATACATCGGTGATCCTATGCACAATGGGCATCAAACTGTTCAGTGGACCCTTGGCTTTCATATTTAGGGTATGTTTTCTTGGTACCTAATGTTATGTGGGAGATAAGGTGCTTGAAAGTGGAAGATTTGATGTGATTTTCAGGTATTTCACCAAAACTGGCAATTTTGGGAAAGAACTGCGACTCTGTAGTTTGGAGTAGAAAGATATGGGTACCAATTTTGAATTCATCCGAATGTGTACTTTCCAAAAATATATGGTTTTGGGGGGTCAATGTATTTTTTTGTGTTTTTACCCCACAGAAAATGCAGTAAACGTGTTGAATTTCCAGTAGCTAAAGAGACCTCTGGGGCAATTTCTATGCACTAACTTCCTTATGGGGGTCTCTAAATGCCAGATACATTAGTGATCCTATGCACAATGGGCATCAAACTATTCAGCTGACCCTTGGCTTTCATATTTAGGGTGTGTTTTCTTGGTACCTAATGTTATGTGGGAGATAAGGTGCTTGAAAGTGGAAGATTTGATGTGATTTTCAGGTATTTCATCAAAACTGGCAATTTTGGGAAAGCATTGCGACTCTGTAGTTTGGAGTAGAAAGACATGGGTACCAATTTTGAATTCGCCCGAATGTGTAAAGTGGAAGATTAGAGGCGATTTTTTAGAATTTTCATAATTTTTTATAAAAAATGCTAAATTCAGTAAAGCATTGCGGTTTGGTACTTAGGAGTTGGAAGACAGTTACCCATTTCGGATTCGTCAGAATGTGTACTTTTCAAAAATGTATGGTTTCCTGGGGTAAACCTAATGTTTCAGGATTTTTGGCTTTGGAATCTAAAGTATGCCGTATTCTGCTGTAATGCTTTGAAAATGTATACATTTATACATATCAGGTATTGGCACGTTTGGGAGACATGAGGCTTTCCAAATCAGTTGAATTTTTGTCCATAAAATAAAATATGTTTCTGGTATAAATCCCTATATCATGAAAAATAGCATTTTTTTCTTTTTTTTTGTATTTCAAGCTCTAAATCTTGTTCCAGAAGTGGAAATACACAAAAACACAAAAAGCATATTTGGAAAGCTCAGGTTCTCCTGAAAAAACAATATATAGTTTGCCTACCTAAACTTAACCCTGCCCCCAGTAAAAGCCCCTAAATTGAGAGAGCACAGAATGTTTACAAAATGTCTGGCACTGAGGGGAACCGAAATGTCAAATTCTGCTGGCACTTAAAGGGTTAAATAATTTATGTAGCCCAAGTAAAGTTTATTTTCCTCAACTAACATGATAAAATAGGATTTGTAATTATTTCTTAAGGTCCCCTTTAAAGAATATTACGTTGTGATATGCAATATTTGTTCTAAATTGTGCCTTTTTTTTTTTTTTAAAACAAACATTTCTCCAATAAACTTTTCATGCAAATCAAACTCCTTTTATATGGATTATATCAGATCTCTGAAAGCATGTCTTTTGTCAACACAAGACCACATTCTCTATTGTCTGACAGTGTCAAGCACAGCACAACTCTTACTGATGTGGGGGTCAATTAGGTGAATTATTAATTCATACAAAATGATAGATGCTTATTATATTGGTAAATGTTAAACCAAAGATGATATTTCTCAAATTACCTCAAATTGAATGAGCACAACTCCAGTTTCCAAGCCTTTTGAAAGCTGCTCCATTGATCCCTGTAATGTGTCACCATATTCCGAGCAAGTAGGAAGAATTGACGGTGGAAAAAAGGTGAAGTCAGCATCATCTTCTGACTTTGTTTTACCAAGGTGTCTAACAACTATAAGGCAACAGAATAAACACAGATGCTATCACTAACAGACAAACAGGGCTTACTATCATGATCAGTTCAGGACAGCTTGAAATTTTGTGTGAACCCTGTTTTATTTGCATCTAAAGGCTTTAAAATAACTGAAAGCTACCCAAATTGCATCTGAGCCTTTGATGTGAATTTTTCCTTCCAAGCTTTAGACATTCAAAACAAGATAAACAAAGACAACATTAAAGGGGAACTCCGGCTTCTCTTCCAATATTTGTTAGAGAGCTCTACACAACACAGAAACCCCTAATATACCTATCACTGTAATCTGTTCCTTCAAAGAGCATGAATAAATACCATTTTATGCTGAAATCCAGCTGCAAAACAGTTTTTCTCTTCCTGCATAATTTGAAATCCAGGCAGGGGAGGAGGGAATAAAAAATTGTTTTAAATTATAACAACTTCTCCACAGCTTAAAGACAGCATACAGGAACTACATAACCTGCAATGCATTGCACTGAGATCTTAATTCCCTTATTGACATAATGTGTGCAGAACTTTGTGGTATTTGGAGGAAGTAGGCTGGGGACATTCAAATACTGTCTCATAGTAGTTAGCCAGATCATCAGAATATAAGCTTTGGTAACTGTTCAATACCATATTATTTTATTATCACATCATCAGGGGGCTAGACTTAGGTAACTGTTCCAAACCATATTCTTATATTAAAAATCAGGAAAAGGCTCCTCATCCTGGAACACTAATTGTTCCCAAATCCAGGATAGGACCCAGAACCGACAGCTCCCCTTCTATAAATACCTCTACCTTAACATCTACTATCTATCAGAACTTTATGTTGATGGGCCCAAAACTATTTACAGGGTAGATCAGCAGAGGAATGGTGTTCCTCTTATATCTCTGAACTTACCTCTGATAATTGGGAAGAGGTGACTGAGAAAATTTACAATATCCTTATTTAGGTAAAAGATTATTCTATACAAAACCTTCTACCACTTGTATTTGACACCTGTGAAATTATGCCAGATGGCTTGTGTACCTACTGACTCCTGCTTTGGCTTACTTCTCACTCAATCTGGTCCTACCCCCAATCTCACCGCTTTTGGACAGCTTTAATAGACTTTTTAGCGGATAACTTGGCCTCTCCCAAAGTGGTTGCCCGAGCAATCTGCCTTTTGAGCATACTGGATGACATCATCTCCACCTGTCTGTCTGCCTGTCTGTCTGCTGTGACTGCTTACCTTTGTGTAAGCTTTAGATGGTATCAGATTCAGGCTGTAAACCCCTGCATTGTTCACACCTGTAATCCCCTGTATTGTACACACCTTTAAGCCCCTGTACTGTTCACACCATGCCTTTTTGTGTGCCATTCTCTGCCTGCCATATGCTGCCTGTCTGCCATACCCTGTTTGCCATATGCTGTCTGTTTGTGCCATATTCTGCCTGCCCTATGCCTTAGCATTTGAAAATAGTAATTATATGGTCCTGATGTGCAATTATGTGCTGAAGGTTGCTGTGCTATTCACAGGGGAGGCATATAGATTTAAGGGTATGTTGTAATATGACATAATAAAGTTCTTTCACATATCAATGAAGGGTAATATCCCTGCAGTGAGTACCAACCATTTGGGTTTTTGCTGTGCTACCACCATTAATGTGGATATAGTCTTACAAGCTCTTGTGATAACATGGGTGTGGTTTAAAAAAGGGGAGTGGTCAAAACTGGCTTCCATTATCTGCCCTCCACTATGTAGGCCAGAAAAATTCCGGTCCTCTGTACCATAGAAATTAGACAGCACTGATCTAGACAAACCAGTCAACAACACAGAAGAGTAACTTCTCTTAAGTAAACATTTATCTTCTTACTATAAAGCACAGCTAATAATACTGGAGAACAGTCTGTTGCCATTTCATTCTAAAGAAAGGTGGCTAGTATAAAAACTGTGAAGGATGTAAGACAGCACCATGCAAACTGACCAGCTGTATATGTGACCCAGAAACTTTAATTAATTTCTCTTTGTTTGAAGAGTTTTTTTTTTCTTTTGATGTTTCTTACTGCTATATGAGACATTATGTTGCTCAGGAAAGCACCAGTGAAATGACAGGGCCACATATTCTAATCTTGCCAGGGGCTCTACTTGATCTTAATCAGCTTCTCCTTTTATAGTACACCTGTACAGGTGCAATCACATCATTCAAGAAAAAATAGAGTGGCAGCAATCTGTTGCCTAATATTAATATATTAATATTAAGGAATTAGAGCAAAGGTATTTGTTTTCATTCTCTTATATGCCCCATTATCTTCTGCCAAGCAAATATTAATATGGGCTCAATTATTCATGAAAACATATCAAAGACATAAATGGGCCGATTCACTAAAGGTCGGTAACGCTTATCGCATGCTTTTTTGTGTTAAAAAGTAAGTACCGATGCATCAAAGTCATTTTGCATGCGTTAATCCGCATATCGCATGCGCAAAAAAAAAAAAAAGAATCATCGCAAAGTGTTATTTCTAGTGCATTGTGTTAATTAGCGAACAGAAATAGTAATAACGCATAATTCACAATCACATATGAAGCGTTAAACGCACAAAATACAGCGTTAATCTGTGCGAATATTAACACCTACTTGGGGTAGGCGGTAAAATTGCAGTTCGTGAGCTTTTGGCAACACAACGTGGAGTTTGCAGTCGTATTTTTTGTATGTGTTGGCCCTAGAGTGATGCATCCTCCAGTTCTAAGGGAAATGGTGATTTTCAGAACGGTAATTTTCAGAAAGTAATGGTTACGTGCTTAATATGTCGCGCTCTGCATAATATATCGCTTGAAAATACCTCAAAAATATCGCAAAGAGCATCACTTCTTAATTATGACTAGTGTCCTTTTAGTCAATCGAGCATTAAGTCGCAAAAAATAAGAAGTGATAAAATTTTTAACACATGCTATAAATAGCATTTGTTTAATCGACCTTTAGTGAATCGGCCCCAAAGGGTGTTGTGATACCACAAAAGCATTTAGAAAGTAATTTGCTACTGGAAAAACATTGGTGTTTTATAGTTTGCATTACTGCACAGTATATATGTAATAACACTTCATATTTTAAAATGCTATTTTTACACAAAAATCCACAATGAATGCACTTTAACTAAGAACAAGTATTTCCATGGGATACAACTGCATGTGCCTTATGAAAAGCAGAGCAATAATCTAGTTGTTAACCTAGTGGAGCTGTATACGAGTTCAAAGCTCACCTATAATAGATTATGGAATGATATATATTCAGTCTGATAATAGTTTCAGTTATGTTGATTGATATGAAGGCAAATAGCTCTCTTTTAAAAAGTAGCCCATGTAAAGTTATCTATGAGCTGTTTGCAACTATTTAGATTTTATCTCTTTACATCTCCTCTCTTTGCTTACCTTTTCTTCGAACCAGAAGCACAAGTTCCCGAGTGTGAGATTCTCGACTAGCCTTTATGAACATTACCACTTGGTCATGAGTGTGCTCTGAAATATCCCGACCATTAATGAGGACTATTTGATCACCTTCTTTAAGTTTTGGTATGCACTTATCAGCCTAATGAGGTGTTGGAAAGGAAAAGGAAATAATAAATGTTAACATGAGGCATGTTGGTGGTACAACAACATGATCATATAAAATAAATCAGATGTACATAGAATTTTTTAAAAGTTGCTAACCCTTTAAAGGCAGTTACACACAAACAGATGTCAGATATTCTGGTGCTATGACTTCTAGCAGCTAAACAAGTGTAAATAAAACTCCCTTAATTATCATCCCATTCACCTCTTAGTAAGTGCTTTAAAAGAGAACTAAAGCCTAACTAATGAAGTAGGGTAGAAATGCTGTACATTATATTTCCGGCTTCTGTACCAACTCAAAGCAACCACAGCCTTTTAGCAGGGAAGATGCCCCCAGCAGCTCCCACCTTCTTTTCTGCTGATTCACTGCACATGCTCTGTCCGGCTGTCAGTTATTGAGCTCAGGGACAGATGCACAATATACTGTATATACAGAATATAAATGTCACAATATAAGGTTGATTAGTAATTAATACAGATAATTACTACATGGTAACTCAGAAACCAGTGCAATTAGCTTTAGAATTTACTAATCAGCCCTGTAACATCAGCTACTTTATTTTAATACTTTATTTTTTATATATATATTATATATATATATTATATTATATATATATTATATACATATATAGCGAACCCAGGGTGGCACTCTGCTTCAGCTCTTAGCTCGGGTGCAAGGTAAATGATTTAAATATCCAAAAAAGACCAGCAACACCGAGTTATATTCCAAAAACAATCAATTGTGTATTAAAAACGCATGAACAGCCAACGTTACGTTTCGGTCCCCATCGGGACCTTTCTCAAGGCAACCCTTGACTGTAATCTCCTCTCTATGTCACTTTGTATCTTACACTCCTTACAATCCAGAGAATTTACTCGTAACTAGTTATCTGATACATTGTTTCTTTGTACTTGACACTTTCTCCTTATCCCCTGGTATCGTTCTCTATAATTGTTGATTTGGTTTGAACACAATACACACTTATGCACAGTGTAGTAAAAATACACATTCTATGTTAATTAACATTTCACGGCTGATGTGTATTTGACAGCGTGAAACTGTGACGTCACACCCCTGTGTTGTCTGTATTTTCCCGCCAGTCAGTGTATTTAATGTTAGCTTTCACAGTGTGTTTTAACTTTGAGAAAGGCTGAGGTGTTCAGCCGAAACGTCTCACTTTACAGTCAATCAGACGTTGCAGTTACTGAACGTGTTATCGACAATAATAACAATATATTTCTGTTTAACAAAATTATGATGTTCCCGTAATACAAAGAAATTACTTAAAATAGATCTTACTTACTGGTGATCCTGGTATTATTCTGGATACCACCAGCTGCATTTTCTGATCAACTCCACCCTGTTGATATAGTCACATAGTAAAATAAGTTCCATTAGGTCCAGATGATAGCAAAAATCCCAAATTGATGCTATGTTCAACTTGCCTCAACTGGGAGGGGGGTTATTTCAGACTCCAGAAATGTAATTAGGCCAGTGTCTGAATCATCTTTGTCCTGCAAATTAATATTAGTAAATCTGGATTTGCTAATTGCTAAAAAGGTATCTAACCCACTTTTTAAGCTATTCATAACATAATGCTCTCTATAAAAAAAACTTATCAACTGGTCAATAAGGTCATCATATTCGGCCTTAAAGGGGTTGTTCAGTGTCACTGACCCCTCCCCAGCACAGGGTTTGTGCAGAAGTGAAGGCTGAGCAGAGGAATAATTCTAAGGTAAATATCTCTTCAGCTGCACATTTTTTGTTAGCTATCTATATGGAAATGATAGCTGTATTATTGTGAATTGTTAGATTTGCAAGTGCTGTATAAAGGTTAACAACCCCTTTAAGAGTCGCTTTTCCAATACAAACTATCACAACTTGGCCAGTCATTTTTTGTAACCAAGATCTTCTATACTCTTAATCAGTTCTTTATACACTTGCCCTCTCTTCTTGTGAATCCTCACTGCTTTTTCATACAGCACAAAAACCTACTGGCCCTTTCTGCATCTGTTTGGCATTGCTTGCTACTGTCAAAGTTTACAATTAACATTTAAAAATTACTTCTTTTTTTTTAATTAGCCCACTAGCAAACATTTTAATTGTTAAACAAAAGACCATACCTATATACTGTATTGTATAGGATTTGTTAATCTTATCTCTATATCATCTCTATTGAATGTTTTAATTTTATAATTATTTATAATTGTTATTACCTTTAGGTTAAATCCAAATTTTCCTTCTTCATCTGGTATAATATGAACCAACAACAAATCTCCATTTACAGTGTCACTCTACAATATACAAAATAATTTAACTGCAGATAAACCTAGCAGATATACTTCTTTCCACATACTGCTCTGTGATGTATTCTAGACTTATAAAATTCAGTATTACAAAAACCACCATCAAGCTGTCAAAATACAGGATACTTTTCACTTCTTGTCGTATTAGTCACGATAATATCGTATTGGTGATCCGAAAGTCAAAAATTTTGACTTAGTGTGGTCTAGACAGCTGTGGAAAAGCTAAGCTTAGGGCAAGGTCACACAAAGCGTAGATCCACTTTTCTCAGCCCCGCATCATTTCCGTCGGGCTGAGAGAAGGATGTATATGTCCAAGAACAAAGGAGAGTCAGGCAATCACTCTCCCACATACAAATTACAGAATATTTAGCCAGTCAAATGTATCATTGGCAGCCTACCAAAATAATACAAAGTATATGTATGTATTTGTTCACTGAATGTATTAAAAGTGTATGTATGTGTGTTTCAGGGCTTTATGTGTGAATATCTGAGTGTGAGAGTAAAGGTGGCCACACACGTGGCGATTTGCGAAAGATTGTTAAATCCGCCACTAACCTTCAGGGCTGAAACGGCAGATAAGGAGGTAGAAACAATAGGATTTCTCCCTCCTTCTGCCGATTCAGCCCTGACGGCAGATTTTGCTCAGGCGCCTTCTATGGCGCCTGATCAAAATCTTTTTACCTGGCCGATCGGCGAGTCGACGATATTAGCAGCCTTCTGCGATATCGGTCGACTCGCTGACTTGCCATAGACGCACCGAATATCGTACGAAGCGAGGTTTTGTACAATATTATCGGTGCGTGTATGGCCAGCTTAACTCCTGACTCTCCTTTGGTCTTGGATATACTGTATACATACACAGTGGGATACACCTCCCCCACCCTTATCCATAAAACATTCCATATGTTGCCTCCTTACATTCCAGGTTTAAGGAACAATGTTAACAGATGTGGATGGTCAAGTCAAGAGTGCAACCATAAAACAAATTTCATCTCAATACATGATTTTTACACCTGTTTGAGTTCCTGTTTTAAGTGAATGGAGAATTCTGCCCTGTAAGTCCTTGTAAGTAAGTCTTGTCCTGCTCTGTCCTTGTTCCCTCCAATCTGACTCCCCGGTTTTTAACGTGGCCCTTTATTCAACTTTACACGTCTTCTGCCCGTCATGACCTTTAGCTTGTTTAATGGACTCTGCATGTTATCCACCAGCCCTTGACCTTAGACCTGTTATTTGGATTCTGTTTGATTGCTGCCAGTCCTGATCTGTTGCCTGCATTGTTTATTCCTGCCTGTTCTGTTTTCAGTTTTTTGTTATTACATTTTATTTTAACCTGCAGTTCCTGTAGCAGTGTGTTAATTAGCACACAGGCTTCTTACAAACTAGCAACTCTGACAGAGGTTTATCTGTTATATAAACAGATGCTACAGGGCTGATTATTAAATTCTGCAAATTGCACAGGTTTCTGAGTTGCCATGTAATGAGAATCTGAATTAAGTACTATTCAGTTTTGTATTGTAACTTTTACATTCTATATATGCATTATATTGTGAGTTGGTCCCTATGCTCAGGTAACTGATAGCAGCAAAGAATATGTGCTGTGAAAAAGCAGAATGGTGACTTACTCTTTAGAGACACAGACCTCACGTCTGAAGGGCTGTGGTTGCCTTGGGCTGGTACACAATCTTAAACATGTGCAGCATTTCTAGCCTACTTCTGTCAAGCTTTGTTCCCCTCCCCTTTACATACATAATCATTTAAACCAGTGGTTCTTAACCTTTCTAATGCCGCGACCCTTTAATACAGTTCCTCATGTTGTGGTGAGCCCCAACCATGAAATTACTCTGCCATAGACAATACTCTGCCATAGACAATACTGAGAATTGTCTCTGCTAAAACACACCTAGAGACAATTATCAGATTTATCTACTTTGTAGCTGCAACAAGTAGCTGGCTGCAAGTAGCCTTGTGTGTAATTTCCCTTAAAGAAGATATATACAACCCTTTCTACAGGGGTCGCCTAAGGCCATCGGAAAACACATATTTAAAAAAGGTATATATCTTCTTTAAGGGAAATGACACACAAGGCTACTTGCAGCCAGCTACTTGTTGCAGCTACAAAGTAGACAATTCTGATAATTGTCTCTAGGTGTGTTTTAGCAGAGACAGTTCTCAGTATTGTCTATGGCAGAGTATTTTTTAGTGTTTTGTAGCTATGACAAGTAGCTCCATGTGTCATAGCCCTAATTGTTGAAATATTTATATTTTTCACAATTTTTTTTTTATATTTTATATTCTTGTTGTATATTATCTAGTTATATTCTTATTCTATATTCTTGCACTAAACAGAGCAAGATCTGAACTTGAAAGCAGTCGCATTCTACTTTAGTTTCAAACAACTACAATCAATACAAGTCTAATGAGAAGACCTCTTTATAATATGTGCTCTTTATCACAAAGCATAGAAACTGTGGAAAAAAAAAATTTCTATACGGAGTACTACAGTAAAATGTTAATGTGACAAAGTCCTATGCAAAACATACATCTATTCAAATAATTTTCAGTTCTCACTACATTTTTGCACTTTAATACATACATTATCACAGTAGTATTGGCTGGAGTCATCAGTTGAACTGCTTTTCTTGATATTATCATAAGTTTCAAAAAATTGCTTATCTACACCCTCTAGCAGGTGAGAAGACGTTGAATGGCTTGATAACCCACTGGGAGAAGCTGGTTGATGCAGATTGTTTTCTTTTGGACTGTGTTCCAGTATGTTTCTAAAAAATGCAAAATCAAAAGCATAATGTTACACATTAGTACTGCAATAAGAATACAAGAAATATGCAATAACTAACGTATTCTTACATTTAGGTTAAATAAAAATACAGCAAATAACAATGTTTTAATTATACTTACAATAAGGTTAATCTCAATTTAGTGTTTTTTTGTGTGATTTCAAGAAAATAATCAGAAAAATCTGAAAACAATACTTTGCTTTACCAGACTAACTTTTAGTACCTTTTTGGATTTTTATTTTCCTATTATAATGAAAAAACACAAATACAAGAGTATTGTAGAAATGATACCTATATTGGGTAACAATAAAAATACATTGCAGGCTTTCGAAACTCTAAGGCCCCTTCGTCAGGCAAATACAAATGAAAACTGGAATGGCAAAACATATATACTATTAGATCAGAGAGAAGTGTTCACGAGCAATAAATTAGGAAGTTACAGATAACTTGTGAAGATAATAATAAAAGTAATTAATGTTTATTAGGATGGGTTGTAAATATAGTCCAAGGGTCTGGATTCAGTCAGGTCACATAGTGTGACATGAAACCTGAACCAAATTAAGGCCCTGTCTTGTGTATGTTAAATAACTCCATACATTTGAATTCACTAAGCTTCCTTTCTCCTTCAGTTTCAAAGTTCCCTTTTAGAATTAAAACCTTAATGTCCTGAAGTCTGTGGAGTCTTGATTGCAGAAGTGTTGTCCCACTGGTGTACCACACGCTTTGGTCTTGATCTTATGTCTGTGATGATTCATCCTTGTGCGTAGTTTTTGCCCTGTTTCTCCAATGTGCATTCCTCCTGTAGGGCACTTAGTACATATGATCATGTACACCACATTGGAGGAAGCACATGAATAGCAGTACCGAATGATGTAGGTTTTTTGTGTATTTGGTATTGCAATTTGATCTTTGCACAGGATGTATTTGCAAGTTTTCTCAGAGCCTGGCTAAATACAATTGCATCAAATGTGATGTGGATGGAAACTGTCCTACCTAAGATATGCTAGACGGCCTCTTGGTTTTTGGTATAAGAATGTATGTATGATTCCATTTTTGATGTAGATGGTGGTATCCAGGAAATGGATTTGTGAAGAGGAATGGTTAAGGGTACGGTTAATTGTGGGATGAAATTGGTTGAATGTTTGGTGGAATGCCATCTAAGTAAATCATCTATATACCATAAATAGGTCAAAGGCCTGGTGTTGCAGGAAGCCAGGAAATTTTCTTCTAACTAGGCCATAAACTAGTTTGCATACTGAGGTGCCATTTTGATTCCCATAGCACTTCCCATCAGTTGGAGGTTTATGGCATCTCCCAAAGGAAAATAGTTGTGTGTTAGTATAAATCAGATTTGTTGTAGAGTGGGCATACAAGATTTTTCAAGGAAATATTGGCAGGCTGCAATACTATCTTCATGTTGGATGCTGGTATAAAGAGATTTAACATTCATGGTAGCTAGGCTGGTGCCCTCTGGAAGTGGACCTATGACAGCCAGTTTGTTTAAAAGATCAGTTGCATCCTGTATAAAACTGTGGGGGGGACAGGCTACTGATGACTTAGTTTAAGTTCCTTTGTATATTTATGAGTTGGATCCTGTTCTATTATTACCACAGCATGCCCTTTATCAGCTGGTTTAATTATCAAGTCTTTGTTGGTTTTCAAAGCCTGTATAGCATTTTTCTCCTAGATATTGATATTGTAAATCAACTTCAATTGCTTGGCCAGTATATTAGATATAACTCTGTTTCTGAAGCAATCAATGTATTGGCCCAGTTTCTGGTTTTGTCCTGGTTGTGGTGTCCAGTTGCTCTTCTTTTTTGTTTTGATTAAATGATTCTCCAGGTTGTCGTCTGGTGTTATATTCGGCCTATCATGGAAGAAGTCTTTGAGTCTTAATCTCCAGAAAAATCCTCCATGTCATTGCAGAGCTCTGTTTTATCAAGGCTTTTGGTAGGGCAGAATGTCAGTCCTTTTGAGAGTACTTTGAGTTCCACTGTACTAGGTTTATAGTAGAGGTTAATCACAGAGCAGTCAGTGTTGGAACGCATATTTTGTTTCCTAGGTGGGTCCATAGTCAAGCCTGCCTTTAGTTTCAGTCTGTCAAGTTTCTTTCTTTTGTTTTGGACCAGATATTGTAGACTTTTGTTATATTGTTGCAGTGCCTGTTTGATGCTGTCTGCAATCGGTCCATATAGTTTACCATTCAATAGATTAATTTCATCTTGAATGCTCTTCTTGTTACTGTAGGATATTTTGATAAGGTGATTTTGACGCATTTCTGCAGTTCTGAAGCATAATTTATGTGCAAAGTGGTTGTTGTAGGTATTCTGATTAGAATTTTTGAATTTGAGTCCTTTTCAATCAGGTTTTCTTTTTTGCACTTTGTTAAAAAGAAAATGTTGCTGTCCAGTTGAGCCAATTTCTTCAGGAGGGTTTTAAGTCTCATCTGTATGCAGTACATTGCAGTAACTTCCATTGTAATCACAAAACAAAAACTGTAGTACCGTGTTAGCCAGTGTTAAAAATAAAAAAACACAAATACAAGATGTATATTGGCTAACAATAAAAATACATTGCAAGCTTTCAACCAATTTCATCCCACGATTAACCATTCCTCTACTCACATCAATTTCCATAACACCATCTACATCAAAAATAGAATCAGAAAAACATGCCTATACCAAAAACCAAGAGGCCATCCAGGATATCTTAGGTGGGACAGTTTCCACATCACATTAAAAAATCAATTGTTTTGGGGCGTGGCCTGGATGTGCATGCAGGCGGACGTGAGATAAAGAGCTACTTGAATTGGTCTTAATCCAGCTTCACACAGAAATAAGACAGTTGGACCCCTCTCTTACCGCAGATATGTCATCCAAGGGTAATAAGAAGCATCCCCAAGCAGATTTAACATCTTTCCTGGCTAAGGCAACCCAGTCGAGCTCCAGGCCGGAACCAGGCGAACACGCAGTTTCGGAGACTGCTTCAGACACGGACGATACCCCTGCTACTGATACTGCTCCTATCATGGTGAGCATGCTAAAATCACTACTAAAGGATTTAAAAATATCTCTGCACTCAAATCTTAAGGAAGCTATACAGATATTACATACTGATGTTCATCAGATTGGATAAAGAGTCGATGCTTTAGAAAAACATGTGGATGTTATGTATAACTCACAGAACCAATACTCTGACTGCCTAGAATCGGTTAACAAGCAAATGTTAGCCATGAAAGATAAGCTGGCAGAGTTAGAGGACTGTGCAAGGCGAAATAATATAAGAATCAGAGGTATCCCAAAACAAGTAAAGCAGGAAGAGTTAACCCTTTAACTAGTTAACTGAAACTTTGCTCACAACTTTATTGCCTCATGTAAATGCTACTAATTTAACAGTAGACAGGATTCACAGAATCCCAAAGCCAAAAAACCTCCAAGCTGAGGTCCCACGAGACACAATTGCCAGAATTCCCTTTTATTCTACAAAGAAAGCTCTTTTACGGCTCTTCAGAGCAAGTAACCAAATCCCGGACCAATACCAGTCCTTACATATTTATGCAGACCTTTCAGCTCACACTTTGAACAGGAGGAAAGAATTTTCCTTAATTACGGAAGTCCTGCGTAAACAAAGTATTCCCTACAAATGGGGCTTTCCTGTCCGGCTAATAATCCTCCGCAATTGCCTACAACACTCCTTTAACACCCCACATGAGGCCAAACCTATCCTTGCAGAATGGGTAATGGGAGATACACATATGGATACTACCGTACCAAAAATTCCAAAAAGCGTCCACTGGACTGGACCACAGTTTCACCTAGAAAAGTAAAGCAGCCGCAAAGATCCAATCTGACATGAACATATCCTTTTTTTGTTCTATAAAGATTTTTATTATTAAGTTTTATGGCAAACTACAATGAGGAGCCCCTTTTTTATTTCTTTCTTTTCTTTCCTACCCCCTTCACTTTCCCTCCTTCATCCTTATGATGACCTGTGTTCAAGTTTACTGGATTATTAAGGTATTTTGGCACTTTCCCCCACTGGCTGGAATGTGCAGTTAGAAAAAGCAGGTGGTTTATAACTGCTTAATCCCCTGACAATC
The DNA here is from genome assembly GCF_000004195.4 of Xenopus tropicalis. NCBI lineage: Eukaryota > Metazoa > Chordata > Amphibia > Anura > Pipidae > Xenopus > Xenopus tropicalis. The sequence continues at coordinate 75,260,480 of NC_030682.2, read as the reverse complement.
CCTAAGTGCTGTCTTTGGGCATTTTACTTACCGTAATGTTGATTATACTTAATAGCTATTTATCTTTTTTCTATTTCTTTCAGTACCGGTCTCCGGTTACTGTTTTTTTATGCCTATTGTTTATTTCTCAAGTCCTTTATGCAATTACTGTTAATAACTGTTAAAGCCAAGGGCCTAAATAGCCCTCTAAAGCATAAAATGGTATTGAATTGGGCAAGAGAAACAAATTTTGACATTTTATGTTTACAAGAGACACATTTTAAGGCATTGTACCACCCCTTCCCACAAACTTCCTTTTTTTTCAGAAGTTTATTATGCAAATGCTCCAGTAAAAAAGAATGGGGTAGCAGTTTTGATTAGAAACAATTCACCAATTACAGTAACCAATACAGTTGCAAACCCACATGGTAGGTTTATTGTTCTCAACTTTGAAGTGGCTACAAAAAAAATATACCTTATTTTCTTAAGGTACAGGTATAGGACCCGTTATCCAGAATGCTCGGGACCAAGGGTATTCCGGATAAGGGGTCTTTCCATAATTTGAATCTCCATGCCTAAAGTCTACTAAAAAATCAATAAAACATTAATAAAACGCAATAGGGTTGTTTTGCATCCAGTAAGGATTATTTATATCTTAGTTGGGATCACAATGTACTATTTTATTACTACAGAGAAAAAGGAAAACAGTTTTAAAATTCTGAATTATTTGATCAAAATTGAGTATATGGGAGACAGGCTTTCCGTAATCCGGAGCTTTCTGGATAATGGGTTTTCGGATAAGGGATCCCATACCTGTATATGATTTATATGATGCTTGGAGAGCATGGCACCTTAGTGAAAAGGACTATACTTACTTTTCTCCTCCCCATCTCTCACACTCACTAGTATAGATTTGGTGCTTTTAGATAAATTTCTTTTACAAACCACTAAAAAGGTTTACATTTGAGTAGCCACTTGGTCAGATCATGTTCCAGTCAGCCTATATCTCAAACTAAACACCACTCCACCACCATTCTCCTCTTGGGTAATGAACAATTCTATACTTTCCAAAAAAACAAATATAGATTATTTAGCCAACCTTACTACCGAATATTTAAGAAACAACCCTTTGTCAGAGTACAACTCTGAAGTACCATGGTGTGCCTATAAGGCTTATTTGAAAGGTCACATAATAGCTTTAGCTTCAAACATCAAGAAGCAAAAAGCTAAAACACTACTCGAATTAAATGTACAACTTAACATGGAAACATGGATGGCAAAAAACCCCATCTGAAGCCTCTCTAATTTGCCGCAGAGGGGAAAATATTCCTTCCTGACTCCAAGATGACAATCGGACCAGTCCCTGGATCAACTTGTAGTAAGAGCTATCTCCCATAACCCTGTATTCCCTCACTTGCTAAGAATCCATCCAGCCCCTTCTTAAAGTTATATAATGTATCAGCCAGCACGACTGATTCGAGGAGGGGATTCCACAACTTCACAGATCTCACAGTAAAAAATCCTTTCTGAATATTTAAATGAAACCTCCCTTCTTCTAAACGGAGTGGGTGCCCTCGTGTCCGTTGGAAGGACCTACTGGTAAATAAAACATTAGAAAGGTTATTATATGATCCCCTTATATATTTATACATAGTTATCATGTCACCTCTTAAGTGCCTCTTCTCCAGTGTAAACAGACCCAACTTGGCCAGTCTTTCTTCATAACTGAGACTTTCCATACCCTTTACCAGCTTAGTTGCCCTTCTCTGGACCCTCTCTAACTCAATAATGTCCTGTTTGAGCACTGGAGACCAAAACTGAACAGCATATTCTAGATGGGGCCTTACCAGCGCTCTGTAAAGGGAAAGAATAACACCCTCCTCCCGTGAATCTATACCCCTTTTAATACAGCTCAAAACCTTGTTTGCCCTTGCAGCTGCTGCCTGGCATTGCTTGCTACAGCCAAGTTTATTACCTACAAGGACTCCAAGGTCCTTCTCCATTATGGATTTGCCTAGTGCAGTCCCATTAAGGGTATAAGTGGCTTGCATATTTTTACATCCCAGGTGCATGACCTTACATTTATCCACATTAAATCTCATCTGCCACTTAGCCGCCCAGATTGCCAGTTGGTCAAGACCCTGCTGCAAGGATGCCACATCCTGGATAGAATTGACTGGTCTGCAGAGTTTTGTGTCATCTGCAAACACTGATACATTACTTATAATACCCTCCCCTAAGTCATTTATGAACAAGTTAAACAAAAGTGGACCCAGTACAGAACCCTGAGGGACCCCATTGAGAACCTTACTCCAAGTAGAGAATGTACCATTAACAACCACCCTCTGTGCCCGATCCTGTAGCCAGTTTTCTATCCATGTGCAAACGACTTCACTAAGACCAATTAGACCTTAGTTTAGACAGCAGTCGTTTGTGGGGAACGGTATCAAATGCTTTGGCAAAATCCAAATAGATCTACTACATCCCCACTGTCCAGCTTCTTACTTAACTCATCATAAAAAGCAATTAAATTGGTCTGACATGACCTGTCCTTCATAAAGCCATGCTGATTACTGCTCATAATGCCATTCTCCAGTACATAATTTTGTATGTGATCCCTTAACAAGCCTTCAAATAACTTGCCCACCACGGATTTCAAACTTATAGGCCTATAATTGCCAGGCTGAGATCTTACTCCCTTTTTAAATATAGGAATGGCATTCGCTTTCTTCCAATCCCTGAAGCATGTTCTCAGAAAGTGGCTTCCTTAAAGAAACAGATTAATGATATCAACCTAGAGAAGGTGGCTTTTCAGCTTACAATGCTTAAACAAAAATACTTCGTCAGACACTAAATGTGGGAGGCTGCTGTCCATCAAGCTAAGAGAGGCTAAAGCTAAAACAAGAATCTCAATGAGGATGGCAAAGTTATTACTAATCCTGTTCATATAGCAGAGGAATTTGCAAATTTTTACAACATATACAGGGAAGCTAATACTACAGCCTTAGCCATAGAACAATTCCTTTCAACCCTGTCCCTTCCAGTTTTATCAGAAGACAATCTAGCTGCACTTAGCAATCCCATTACATTAACATTTATTTATAAAGCGCCAACATATTCCGCAGCGCTGTACAATAAGTGGGTTACTTACATTGGACATACAGAATTACATACAAAGCAACCAATAAGCAATACAAGAGGTGAAGAGGGCCCTGCCCAAAAGAGCTTACAATCTACAAGGAGAAAGGGTTGAGACACAAGGTGTGCGAATGGGCATGACCAGAGTTGTGAGAGGTGGGGCACAGGGTATTGCTAAACTAGATTAGGGTAAGCTTCTCTGAATAAATGTGTTTTTAGAGATCTCTTGAAGGCAGAGAGATTGGGAGAAAGTCTGACAGTTTGTGGGAGCGAATTCCAGAGAAGGGGGGCAGCCCTTCAAAGTCTTGAATGCGAGCGTGTGAGGAGGGAATGAGAGAGGAGTTGAGGAGCAGGTCAGTAGAGGAGCGTAACAAGCGGGTTGGATGGTACCTAGAGATGAGTTCAGAGATGTAGGGTGGGGCAGAGTTATGAACTGCTTTAAATGTGAGGGTCATTAGTTTGAATTTTATCCTGGATGGTAGGGGAAGCCAGTGCAGGGATTGGCAGAGTGGCACGGCAGAGGAGGAGCGGTTGGAGAGGTGTATGAGCCTGGCAGCAGTATTCATTATGGACTGGAGAGGGGACAGTCTTTGGAGGGGAAGGCCAATTAATAGGGAGTTACAGTAGTCCAGGCGAGATATTATAAGAGAGTGAATAAGAATTTTGGCAGCATCTTGGGTGATAAATGATCGGATTTTGGAGATATTTCTTAGGTGAAAGTGACATGATTTAATAAGTGATATGAGGAGTGAAGGACAGGGCAGAATCAAGGATAACCCCAAGGCACCGGGCCTGGGAAGATGGGGTGATGGTAGAATTGTTAACCGTTATAGATACCTCGGGAACAATGTGGGCGTTGGATGGGGGAAAGAGAACCAGTTCAGTTTTAGAGAGGTTTAATTTAAGGTAACGTTGGGACATCCAAGTGGAGATAGCGGACAGGCAGGAAGAGACGCGAGTTAGAAGCTCTGGGTTGAGATCAGGAGAGGAAAGATAGATCTGAGTATCGTCAGCATAGAGGTGGTACTGAAAGCCAAAAGAACTGATTAATTTGCCAAGTGAGGAGGTATAGAGAGAAAATAGTAAGGGGCCCAGGACAGAGCCTTGGGGAACCCCGACAGAAAGAGGCAAGGGAGAAGATGATTCCCCATTGTAAGAGACACTGAAGGATCGATCTGAGAGATAAGATGAAAACCAGGATAAGGCAGTGTCACGAAGGCCAAGAGAGCGGAGAGTCTGGAGGAGAAGAGGGTGATCCACAGTGTCAAAAGCAGCAGAGAGATCGAGAAGTATTAGTAGCGAGTAGTGTTTTTTGGCTTTAGCCGAAAGGAGGTCATTTGTTAGTCGGGTTAGAGCAGTTTCGGTGGAGTGTTGTTGTCTAAAACCAGATTGTAGGGGATCCAGGAGGTTATTGTCAGAGAGGAATAGCGTCAGTCGGTTGTATACTAGGCGCTCAAGCAGTTTGGAGATGAATGGGAGCAGAGAGATAGGTCGGAGGTTAGTAGGATTGGAGGGATCAAGGGAGGGTTTTTTCAGAATAGGGGTTACAAGTGCATGTTTCAGTTGGGAGGGAAAGATTCCAGTAGAGAGCGAGAGATTGAATAGATGAGTTAAGGCTTTGATAAGACAGGGGTTGGCATTGCGTAGAAGTTTGGTAGGAATGGGATCAAGCGGGCAGGTAGTAAGGTGAGAGGAAGCCAACAGTTTTGAGACTTCCTCTTCAGTCACTAGGGAGAAGGAGCCAAGAAGAGACTGGGTAGCATGTAGGGAGGGAGGGGAATGGTTATGGGGATTAAGTTGTGCAATGTCACTTCGGATGGTGTCAATTTTATTTTTAAAGTGCTCTGCGATAGCTTGAGCAGTGACTGAAGCACACGGAGGGGGCGGAGGAGGGGACAGCAGAGAGTTAAAGGTAGAGAAGAGTTGAGCAGGTTTTTTAGAGAGGGAGTTAATAAGTGCAGTGAAGTAGGTTTGTTTAGCTTGGCAGTGGGTGGTGTTGTAGGAGAGCAGAGCAGATTTGTAGCTGCAGAAATCTGACTCTGACCTTGATTTGCGCCGGCGGCGCTCAAATGTACATGACTGTTTGTGGAGGGATTTGGTATGAGCAGTGTGCCAGGGTTGGAGTGGTTTGGGCCTCACGCGTTTAGTCTTGGCAGGAGCAAGCTCATTGAGGGCAGTGGTGAGTGTGCTGTAGTAGACAGTGGTAGCCTGATTAGGACAAGAGACAGTTGGATGTTAGAATGAAGAGAGTCAAAGGAAGAAGAGAGGTGTGACGTGTTTAGGGATTGCAGGTCTCGGTATGTGTATGTTTGGGGGGCAGCAGAGGGTGTAGATAAAATTTCACAGGCAATTAGTTTAAGCTTGATAAAGCCCCTGGGCCTGAGGGGTTCACAAATAATTTTTACAAAAGGTTGACCCAATCTATTCTCCCAATGCTAACCCCTTTATTTAATGACTTGAAAAACCCAACACCACACAGAGAGGAACTATTCCAGGCTACCATTATAACAATTCCTAAGACAGGGAAACATCTTAGTTTTGTAGCTAACTACCGCTCAATATCCCTGCTAAACTCGGATATAAAACTTTATGCTAAAATCGTTGCCACCAGGTTGAACCTCATTTTTAAACTTTTGATTAGTAATGACCAAGTTGGATTTATACCAAAGACACAAGCACTCAAGGAAACTAATTAATATAGCCTTAAACGCCAACATACAGTATATAAGAACCCATGTCTGCTCATCTCCCTGGATGCCGAAAGGGAAAGCATGGCTCTTTCAATCAGCAGTTTTGAACAAATATGGGTTTAGTGGGCCTTTTTAATATAGTATTTTGGTGTTATATAGCAAACTCACGGCTAGGACTTGCGCTAGCGGATATAAATCTCCCTTTTTTAGCTTAACAAATGGGACCAAGCAAGGGTGTCCCCTTTCCCCTTTATTTTTGTATTACTTATGGAACCACTGGCAGAGTCTATTAGAAATAGCCCGACTATTAAGGGTTACACAATTGGGACCTATCCTTATAAAATCTCACTATTTGCAGACAATGTAATTCTCTCACTTACTGGCCCAACCGACTCACTACCTGCTCTTTTCAACACATTAGCTCATTTTCATACTATAAGTTTAACACTTTGAAAACTGAAGCACTCCCTATATGGATTGATAACCATTCCTGGGTATTAAGTTGTGTACATCTGTGAAAAATGTATTTAAGGAAAATTTTAACCCACTATTACTCAAATTTCATAAACTGACGCAAGACTGGATGTATAAAAAAAGGATTGCAGAAAGAATTATTGCAGAAATTAAATCCAAGCTACTCCCAAAAATGCTGTACTATTCCTATACAGATACCTAACCACTACTTCCAGTCACTACAAAAGTTGATTTCTAAATTTATATGGAAAGACAGCAGACCACCACTATCTTTAAAGACCTTGTTTAGACATAAAAACAATGGAGGACTTGGACTTCCTCAAATGAAGAAATATTATCAGGCCACTCATCTAAATTTTTTGCAAAGAATATATGTACTATACAACCAATCACAGTGGGTTCAGCAAGAATCTGATATGACTTTTCCACACATGGGTCCACTCTTTCATCTGATTTGGACACACCCTAGAAACCGGTCGCCGGAAGATAAACTTTTCTCTAGCACGCAAGCCTCTCTTAAAATTTGGGACAACTACCAATTTTCAGATCATTTATCTACAGGTTTACATTCACTTCATCCACTAGCTGGATTTCAGCAGACAATATCTAATCTCAACCTGACACCATAGCTACAGTCCCTATGTTACTAACATTCCCTCAGCAATACAATTTTTCTACACCTTTTTTTCATACCTACAGCTCCGCAGTTACCTGGAAACACATCAACTAGATAAACCCAAAAGCCTTTCAAAGGACCAACAAACAGTTACAGGTACCAATTTAATTAAACAAACTTTGAGGATATCTCAATTCTACTCTGCCCTACTAGAAATTGAACAACACACTTCAGCCTCTTATCTGAACAAATGGGAGCAAGACACAAATTCGCCTATCTACCCAATTGATTGGAATAACACCTTTTTACTTATCACTTCTACAACAAAATCAATTCGAATGCTAGAAACAAGCATCAAACTTATGTATAGGTGGTACATGGTACCTTTAAAGCTGTTCAGAATCTTCCCTTCTTCAGCTTCCAACCTGTGTTGGAGAAACTCTGGACAAATTGGATCTTTTATCCATATTTGGTGGATATTGATTTTCGATATGCTACAGGAAATTTTGCATACCTCTCTACCTTTCACACCGAGAACAGCGCTGTTAAACTTAGATCTGGATAATATCAAGTGCAACACATATTCTTGCAATAGCTAGACTAGTACTAGCACAGTCTTGAAAATCAACACACCCTCCGGCCTTTACAGAACTAATTAACCTGATAAATGAAACCAGCAGACTGGAATACTTCTGCTCTGAAAATAATAATTTTCTACATAAATATAATGCTAAATGGTCAGATTGGAATGACAGTCCCTACTCAGATGTTTTTCAGTCTACCTAGTCCCTCCTAACATAAGCTTTATAGAGTGTATACAACTCAAACCCAACTAATTGGTTTCTGCTCTTTATATGCCTGTATACCTACCCAGTGATATCTTGTTCTCGGTACTGAACTAATTTTCTTTCTATTTCTTTACTTTACCTTATCTGTCTCCCTATTCTATTTCTTAGTGTCCTACTTTCTATTACCTGATTGCAATTATTGCTTTGGTTAGTGGATAATTGTGAGAAACTCTTGAGCAAGATCTGACAATTGCTACAATGTATATGCTTTTTGTACTTTTCTTTTCCCTGATTTTATGATACAGTATTATTGTACTGTTGGAACCTCAAGGTCAATAAAAATATTATAAAAAAAAAACAAAAAATCAATTGTTTTTAGCCAGGCTCTGAGGTACAACCAGATTTGCTTAAACCCCGATGAAAGAAAGAAATATCATTAACTTTTGTTAATCAGGACTACTATCCGCAGGTTATTGATGATCAAATCCACAGAACAACTCAAATACCCAGAGACACACTCTTGGAATACAAACAAAAAATAGAAATCAAACAGGGTACCAATTGTAGTCACCTACAACCCACTGCTGATCATAAGAAAAATAGCCAGGGACCTGCAGCCCATGTTCCATAGAGACACCAGACTAATGGAGATATTCCCTGAACTACCTCTTCTGTCTTATAGACAACCTCCCAGCCCGAGGAAAATGATTGTTAGAAATGCTCTTCCCCAAACAGCTAAAGCAGGTACATTTCCCTGCAACAGCTGTGAAAAAGATGTGAAATTTGCAAATACATTCTGTGCAAAGATCAAACTGCAATACCAAATACACAAAAAGGCTACACCATTCGGGACTGCTATTCATGTGCTTCCTCCAATGTCGTGTATATGATCATATGTACTAAGTGTCCTACAGAAGGAATGTACATTGGAGAAACAGGGCAAAAACTACGCACAAGGATGAATCATCACAGACATAAGATCAAGACCAAAGTGTGTGGTACACCAGTGGGACAACACTTCTGCAATCAAGACCCCACAGACTTCAGGACATTAAGGTTTTAATTCTAAAAGGGAACTTTGAAACTAAAGGAGAAAGGAAGCTCTATGAATTGAAATGTATGGATTTATTTAACACATTAATACAGGGCCTTAATTTGGGGTGAGGTTTCATGTCATACTATGTGACCTGACTGAATCTAGACCCCTGGAGTATTTACAACCCATCCTAATAAACATTAATTACTTTTTCTTCACAAGTTATCTCTATCTATCTGTAACTTCCCAATTTATTGCTTGTGAACACTTCTCTCTGATCTAACATGTTGTGCCATTCCAGTTCACTTGTATTTGCATGACGAAGGGGCCTTAGAGTTTTGAAAGCTTGCAATTTATTGTTATCGTTAGCCAATGTAGGTATCATTTCTACAATACTCTTGTACAGGTATAGGACCTGTTATCCAGAATGCCCGAGACCAAGGGTATTCCAGATAAGAGGTCTTTCCATAATTTGGATCTTCATACCTTAAAGGAGACATATCCTATAAAATTAAAAATGTACCAGTGAATTATACTCCTCTAGATATAGAAGGATTGTGCTTAAAAAATTTGTGTTTCTGACTGATTTATTGAGAAATTCCACAAAAACCCCACTAGTCCCGCCCATCTGTTCCACTTCCTGCTGGCTGAATTCTCTAAAAGTGCAGGGGAGCCGGCGGCCCTCCGTACACTGCACTGTAGGATAGGAACCAATCAGCAGCTAGGCTGACCTGATAGGGGATTGAAGCCTGTCTGTGCTTGTGAGTGCAGGGCTGTGATTGGCTCTCCCCCTCCTACTGTGCTTCTGGCAGGGACCGTTAGGACACGCCCACTCTTCATTTCACACAGGACAGAGAAGTGATACGATCTATAGGGAGCTCCAATAAAGGGGCCATTTTTACAGAGAGGATTCATTTTTAGCACAAAGTGAAACCAGCACCGTATATTATACACAGTTGCCTACAAAATAAGCATTTTCCCCATTTATCAAATATGTCTCCTTTAAGTCTACTAACAAATCAATAAAACATTAATTAAACCCAATAGGATTATTTTACATCCAGTAAGGATTAATTATATCTTAGTTGGGATCAAATACAAAGCACTGTTTTATTTTTACAGAGAAAAAGGAAATCAATTTTAAAAATCTGAATTATTTGATTAAAATGGGGTCTATAGGAGACAGGCTTTCCGTAATTCGGAGCTTCTGGATTCTGGTTTCTGGATAACAGATCCCATACCTAACACGGTACTATAGTTTTTATTTTCTTATTAAACACTGTGAACAAGTTTGAATGTTTTAGACTTAAATTTTGTATATGACATGTTAATATTAATATAAGCACATTTGATATATATATATAAATATATATATATATATATATATATATATATATATAAACGTGACATATTAACTTGTAAAATATAAGATAAAAGTACTGTTTAGAGGTACAGCGAAAGAAACTTGTATGTAAACATATTTATGTCGCTTACTTCAGAGAATCATGTTCTGATGACCTAAAGAGAAAAAAAAAGAACTCTCTTAGATGTTCTTTACATACAAAACAAAAAGCTAAGCAGCTAAGCACAGAAACTAATGCATAGGTGGATTGTCCCTTATGCCAATGGCACATGAGGGTATTCTCCTGGTGGACAAACATCAACTGCCACTGTTATTTCTCTTGGAAACAGTACTGCAGAATAATCCCTTAAAGGAGAAGGAAAGGTAAAAACTAAGTAATTCCCTGGGCCAGAGTCTGCACAGTTCTCTCCTCTCTCCCCTCTCCTGCTCCTCCCTCCCCTCTCCTGCTCCCCCCTCCCACCAGAATGCTAATAACTCCCTCCCCCCTTCCTTAGGAATGTGTAATTTCAGTTATAACGGCTAGAGACTGCAGACAAGAAGCAACTTTAAATGGCAGCTGCTATCTTAAGCAAAGGGAGAAAGCTTCTAAAGCTGTTTACTCAGGTATGTTAATAGTTTCTGCAGAATAAATATATTGTTATAGGTGGCACTAATGTGGCAAATCTATTGGCAGTAAAATGCTAAAATGACTTTTCTTCTCCTTTAAGGATTGCATGGAAAACACACAAGGAGATACTTAACAGCAGCTACTTGCCATGGCTACTAAACTCCAGAAAATAACCTGCCATAGACAATAATAAGGACTGTCTCTGCTAAAACACATGTAGAGACAATAATCAGTAAATGATCAGTATTGTCTGTTTTTGTAGCTGTGACAAGTAGCTGCTACTAGTAGCTCCATGTGTCTTCACCCTTAAAGTGTTTTTAAAAACTCATCCTGAGAAAGGAGTGCTGTGTACGTTAGTTGGAGACAATCTATGGCTGCTATACAATCCACAAGGTCTGAGGGCTGGTTAAAAGAGGGATGAACATGTTCAGGCAAACCACATGGTACGATATGGAAACACTCAGGGAACCTCCAAGTATAACTGAAGCATCCCAGTACTTTCAATACCAACAAAATCAAGAAACCAAACAACAAAACTATGGACCCCCGAGGAGCCAACAAATAAATAGAATGTTGGCAAACTACTTGCAATGAAATCTATTTCTCATAAGGCCCAAAGAAAACAGGTATGAGCTAAAAGTTTTAATCTTGTTATGAATGTTAAGTTCAAATGTTTTATATTTTAAACATTTTGTCATTCACGAGACATGAATGTGAATCAACACCATAACAAATGTCTTAACAGATATGTCTGACAAGTAAAAACACAGGGATGAACTTGCAGTGGTTTAAAATGAGTTTTAATCTTATAAAGGCACTTATGGGTATCATTATCAAAAATTGTGATTACAATTGTCAATCCTAGTAAAAAATTAAGATTTTTTTCCCCCCCAATTTATTAAAAATATTTATTAAAAATGTCCAAATTTAAGATTTTTCCTATAGCTTGCTTATTTATACAGCAATTTCTATGCAAAACCATCACTCAGAACCAGTTGCTATACTGCACAAAGATTGATATTAGTCCAAAAGCAATGATATGCTTATAATAGGGATGCACCGAATCCACTTTTTTGGATTCAGCCAATCCCCCAAATCCTTTGCAAAGGATTCAGCCGAATATCGAACCAAATCCAAATCCTAATTAGCATACGCTAATTAGATTTTGGAAGGGTTAAATGTCGGAACATTTTGGAAAAAAATTCAACTTATGTGTTTATGTGACAAAAAGTCACGTGATTTTAAGAATTCGGATTTGGTTCGGCCAGGACCATGGATTTGGCCGAATCCTGCCAAAAAATAATCTTGGCCGAATTCCAAACCGAATCCTGGATTAGGTGCATCCCTATCTTATAGTTTTCCAAAACATTAACTCATACTTTAGACATACAATGTTTACTCTAATAGTTCACATAAGATATGCCTGTAATTGCAAAACACAAACTCTCTCTTTCAGCTGCTTAAAGATCTAAGTAATAGTTTGTGTCACAAGTTTGTGAGATTTTTTTTAAAAGCTACAGACTGCCAAGTATGCAAAGTACACAGAACTAGCAAATATACTGCATGCACCTAGAGGTTTGCCATGTGTTCTTCAGGTTATTGTGAATATAAGGTAAACATATGCCTAAAACAAGAGAAATGTTCAACAACTTAGTACTAGTACTATTGCAATTTAATTCAATAAGAATAAACTACAGTGGATATAAAAAGTCTACACACCCCTGGTAAAATGTCAGGTTCCTGTGCTGTACAAAAGTGAAACAAAGATAAATCCTTTAAGAACTTTTCCACCTTTAATGTGGCCTATAAACTGTACCAATCAATTGAAAAACAAACTGAAATCTTTTAGGTGGAGGGAAGAAAACCAAAAAAACTAAAATAATGTGGTTGCATAAGTGTGCACACCCTCTTCTAACTGGGGATGTAGCTGTGTTCAGAATTAAGCAATCACATTCAAAATCATGTTAAATAGGAGTCAGCATACACCTGCCATCATTTAAAGTGCCTCTGATTAACCCCAAATAAAGTTCGTAGTTGGTCTTTCCTGACATTTTTTTAGTCGCATCCCACAGCAAAAGCCATGGTCCATAGAGAGCTTCCAAAGCATCAGAGGGATCTCATTGTTAAAGGAGATCAGCCAGGAGAAGGGTACAAAATTATTTCCAAGGCATTAGATATACCATGGAACACAGTAAAGACAGTTACCATCAAGTGGAGAAAATATGGCACAACGGTGACATTACCAAGAACTGGACGTCCCTCCAAAATTGATAAAAAGACAAGAAGAAAACTGGTCAGGGAGGCTACCAAGAGGCCCACAGCAACATTAAAGGAGCTGCAGGAATATCTGGCAAGTACTAACTGTGAGGTACATGTGACAACAATCTCCCGTATTCTTCATATGTCTGGGCTATGGGGTAGAGTGGCAAGACGAAAGCCGTTTCTTACGAAGAAAAACATCCAAGCCAGGCTACATTTTGCAAAAACACATCTGAAGTCTCCCAAAAGCATGTGGGAAAAGGTGTTATGGTCTGATGAAACCAAGGTTGAACTTTTTGGCCATAATTCCAAAAAATATGTTTGGCACAAAAACAATACTGCACATCACCAAAAGAACACCATACCCACAGTGAAGCATGGTGGTGGCAGCATCATGCTTTGGGGCTGTTTTTCTTCAGCTGGAATTGGGGCCTTAGTTAAGATAGAGGGAATTATGAATAGTTCCAAATACCAGTCGATATTGGCACAAAACCTTCAGGCTTCTGCTAGAAAGCTGAACATGAGGAGGAACTTCATCTTTCAGCATGATAACCTATGTGGTACAGTTTATAGGTCACATTAAAGGTCACATTAAAGGTGGAAAAAGTTCTGAAATGATTTACCTTTGTCTCATTTTTGTACAGCACAGGAACCTGACATATTACAAGGGGTGTGTAGACTTGTTATATCCACTGTAGGTCTATACCATATCTAGCTTTCATCCATTGAAATACGAAAAAAATTCTTTAAAGTTAATATGTAAAATACAGATTAACAGGAACAAACAATTTTATTTTAATCATAAATTATCTCATATACAAAGTACAGCCAACATATTGATGGTGATCACGTTTTTCTATTTATGTACAAATAGTTTATATTACTCTGTCACAAAGATTATTTATAATATATATTTAGTTATATTATATATTCACTACAAGAGAAAATGGTTTGTTGACTTTCATACCTACTATGTAGACTCTGATTCTGAAAAAACTCAGAATCACTGTCTTTGGAGGTTGGCGAGCCTTTGTATGTATAAAACACATCTTCAGTCTCGGTTATATAAGTTATTTCATTGCCTAGATTGTCAGCAGAAGAATGTTGTGGTTTTCTAAGAACATGTCTTAATCTGGGGCTTCGCCTAAAAAAATGTGCAAACAAAATAAGTTATACTATTTAAAAGCATACAATAGTGAAAATTACTTGTGTTAAAAAATAATTGCATAAATGAGACCACTACAGATTTGGATAAACTAAATACAGGTATTAAACTACAACTGCTACCTACATCACAAAATTCATACATTTAACACTTTAACCTTCAGAAAAAGGCTTTATCTGCCAAGCACGTACAGGGTACATTCTTGGGCAGATAGAGGTTTGACAGTTAGAGCAATGACAGCCCCCTGAGCAACGAGCCAGATCGTCACAGGACTGACCTCCAAGCAGTGTCTGCTGCATGTCCTGGTCCTTCCTCCCCCCTCAGCGTTGCCCACTCACTTCCTGCTGCAAAGGACTTCACTTCCTGCTACAGACAACCTTCCAAGCGATCCCTGCATCCTTCCAGCTCCAGAACAGATAATTGGCCTTTATTTGCACTATTACACACACTTACATATATTTACAAACACATACAGCACACAATTTAACAGTTTTTTTTCTCATTTTGCACACTTTAGCACACTTACACACACTAAAATACACACTTACACACCATCATACAACATTTAGATGTGTACACAAACACTCACAAACACTTTTTTTGTACTTATTTATTTTACCCCTTTGTCTTTTGTTTTTTCCTTAAAAACCGTAGATTTTGACAGTGTGACTATTGGATCAGGTATTTTGACCACTAAATACTCTGATGTGTGACTTATTTTGTTGTTTCATTGGTTTGCACAAGTTTTGTGGTTTTATTGAATTTTTATCTTTACCTATTTTGAATTCATCAGAATGTGTACTTTCCAAAAATATATGGTTTTCTGGAGGTCTCTATACACTTATTGAGAGGGGGTCTTATGGTACATAATATGCTGTCAAGGGGCTCTGTATGCAACAGCTGAGTAGGCAGGCGAGAAATTCATATGCACTATTTTCATTTTGGGGTCTGTATATATCACATACTTTGGTAAATCTATGTATGTTGGGTATCAAACTGTTCAGTAGACCTGTAATTTTCATATTTGGGGTTATTTGCCTTTGTATGCAAGAAATTGTGATCGATAATTTCAGCAAATTGCAAAATTTTTAAGCGATTTTCAGAAATGTCATTAAAAACACTAACTTTAAGAAAGCTTTTCAGATTGATACTTTGGTGTAGAAAGGTTTCTTTACCGATGTTGCATTTGTCAGAATGTGTACTTTGCAAAACTATATGTTTTTTTCTGTACAGTTACACATAATATGCAGTCATGTGGCATTTTTTGTAGACACTGAGTTGGCAGCTGAGAAAATTCAGATGCACTTTTTTTCATTTGGGTGCCTCTGTACACCACTTACTCTGGTAAATCTTAGCATAGTGGGCATCAAACTGTTCAGTAGACCTCTGGATTCATATTTAGGGTGATGTGTCATTGTATTTAAGAAATTTTGTAAGATAAATGCAAATTACAACAATTTTTGGCTATTTTCAGAAAAGTCATAAAAACTTTAGAAAAACTTTGGAGATTGGTACTTTGGTGTAGACAGGCTTCTTTACCCATACTGGATTTGTCAAAATGTGTACTTTCCAAAAAATATGGTCTTCTGGGTGTTTCTGTACAGGTACAACACATAAGCAGTCGCGGGGCTCTTTTTGGACAAACTACACTTATTTTGGGGTTCGTATACTTCGGTATATCTGTGCATATAGGGCATCAAACAGTTCAGTAGACCTCTGGTGTTCATATTTGGGGTGATTTGCCTTTGTATGTAAAGAACTGTGCAAGATAAATGAGGTAAATTTCAACATATTAAGGCAATTTGCATCCCATGTGTAAATTATACATGCAAATGTGATAACAATAAAGATGAATTGATTTAAATGCTATCAAAACCACTAACTTTAGGAAAGCTTTGCTATTTGGTAGTTTGGCATAGAAAGAAATAATTAGCCATTTTGGACTTGTCAGAATGTTTACTTTTCAAAAATATATGGTTTTCAGGGGCCACCCTACATTTCTGCACCATTTACCCCACATAAAACAGCCATGTGTTTATGAATTAGGTACTTAAAGGACAAGGAAAGCCTAAGTCACTTGGGGGTGCCAAAATGTTAGGCACCCCCAAGTGACTTAAATTGCTTACCTTGTACCCTGGGCTGGTGCCCCTGTTAGGAGAAAACAGCACCAGCCCGGGGTACCTGTAGCGAGCACTTCCTTCTTCCCTATTCGCACTGCTGGCAAATGTCCGGGACAGGCGCATGCGCAGTTGAGTGAAACACCGACTTCTCTGTTCAAAGTTTGGCTCTTCACTCTACTGCACATGCGCGCGCAGCGAACAAGGAAGAAGGAAGCGATCACTGCTGCCCTGGGCTGGTGCTGTTCTCTCCGTACAGGGGCAACAGCCCGGGGTAGAAGGTAAGCGATTTAAGTCACTTGGGGGTGCCTAACATTTTGGCACCCCCAAGTGACTTAGACTTTCCTTCTCCTTTAAGCAATGAAATTAGCATGCACAAAGTATATTTTGGGGTCTCTAAGTGGCTTGTGCTTTGATAAACCTATGTACAGTGGGCATCAAACTTTTCAGTAGAGCTCTGGGGTTCATATTTGGGGTATTTTGTATAATAACCTAATGACCTGTTAAAAATAAGATGTTTAGGAAAGCTTTGTGGCTTGGTACTTTGGAGTGAAAAGATATGTACCAATTTTTAATTCGGGGGATCGTTTACTTCAATTCGGAGGAATGTGCCCAAAAATATATGGCTTTCAGTGGTGAATATACTTTTTTGTAGCTTAATCCCACATAAAATCATATAATTGTGTTGATTTTGCAGGAGCTGAAATTACAGAAGTGATATAGCATATAGGGGTATTTTCATTTTAGGGCCCCTATACATACTTAGGTACACCTATGCATATTGGGCATCAAGTTGTTCAGTGGACCCCTGGCATTCATATTTATGAATTCTATCTAGTTACGTTATAACCTGTAGGAAATAACATCCTATAGACTGGAAGCTTTAAATCGATTTTTGAAAAATTTTACAAATTTTGATAAAAATCAATAACTTTAGGAAAGCATTGCAACTTGGTACTTTAGACAAGACAGTTTTACCTATTATGGATTCCCAAGAATCTGTTCTTTCCAAAAATGTATAATTTTCTGGGATAAACCTTCTGTAAGTGGAATTTTCGGACTTAAAAACTAAAATATGCAGCTTTCTGAAGAAGTGCTTTGGAATTGTGTGTACTGCTGGGAGTTTTTGATCAATACAAGTGAGAAATCTCCATAAAACTATATATATTTGGTATTTCCGCATTCAGGAGGGACAATTTAGACATTAAGTTACCTAAATCTTGTTACAGAATTGGAATTACACAAATATTCTAGCATATTTTGAAAGCTTAGTTTGTCCTGAAAAAAACAATATACTGTTTTCACGGTTAAGCTAAAAGTCCCCCCAAGGAAAGGCCCCTAAAGTGAAATAGTGCAATATGTTCAAAAACTGGCAATAAAAGTTCCACTTTGACCAAATCGTCTGGCAGTGAAAGGGTTAAAGAGATACTAACACCAGAAATGAAACCAATTTTTTACATCTCTCATAACATTTTCATGCTACTTATAATTTTGCCTTAAAAATATTTGCCTGATGTTTTTTCATTAACAGATGCTCTAAGTTTCTTTATAAAGGGGCTGCCATATTTGTCAGGTTGGCAAACCAATTAGGTTTAGAAATTTAGAGTAGCAATTACTTACGAAAGTAAGTATCTATCAGTGAAAATGGATTCAAAATCCAACCCACTATTATTTAAAGCAATCACATTTTTCAAGAGAAAATGTACTCCCTTTTTGACATCAACTAATTCAGTATTATGGATTACATTCATAATTCAAAAACAAGTCAAAAGGGTTGAGAAGACCGCCTCATATGCATGCAATTAGACCAAAGGGATTTGATCAGCTATTATCCTGGCTTTTGCTTCAAAACCCAGTGTGTGAGCTTTAGCTTACAGGATAAACCTATATAAATGGGATTTTTTTAGGCGCCTTAAGGAGTTTGTTTCCAGAATCCCTTTGGTCTAGTTGCATACGTATGAGGCGGTTTCCTCAACCCTTTTGACTTGTTCTTGAATCCCCACTCCTGGCTCTATCTAAGATGATCAGAAAACCCTGCACTATGCTGATAAGCCCCAAGAAGGGCGAAACCGGTCTGTAGTTGGGAATCTGATCAGCTATTATTAACATTTATTTATAAAGCGCCAACATATTCCGCAGCGCTGTACAATAAGTGGGTTTCATACACTGGACATACAGAGTAACATATAAAGCAATCAATAACCGATACAAGAGGTGAAGAGAGCCCTGCCCAAAAGAGCTTACAATCTACAAAGAAGCTATTATCCTGTCTTTTGCTTCAAAAACCTAGTGGGTTAGCTTCAGCCTACAGGATAAATCCATATAAATGGGATTTTTTTAGGAGCCTTAAGGAATTTGTTCCCAGAATCCCTTTGGTCAGTGAGTATTACAAATCCCCCTTTCTCTGGAAGTCCCTAGGCCAGAGATCCCAAACCTTTCTAACTCATTAGCCACATTCAAATGTAAAAAGACAAGCATCATAAAAGTTCATGGAGGTGCCAAATAAGGGCTAAGATTGTCTATTAGGTAGCCTCTATGCACACTATCAGCTTACAGGATTTATTTGGTAGTATATCTTGTTTTTATTTAACCAAAACTTGCCACCAAGTCAGGAATTCTTAAAGGAGAAAGAAAGGTAAAAACTAAGTAAGCTTTATCAGAAAGGTCTATGTAAATACAGCCATAAGCACTCACAGAAAGCTGCACTGACGTCTCTGTAAAAAGATTAGTTGTGTCTATTTTCCTGTGCCACAGACAGGCAGCTTTCAGCTCTCTCCTCTCTGCTGCTCCCCCCTCCCTCAAGAACTCACTCCCCCCCATTAGGAATGTGGATCTGAGCCAATCAGCAGGAAGCTGACTCATAGTCTAACTATCTGAGCATATTCACTTGGTCTGGATGTCTGTGCAGGACGAGGCATTATGGGAACTTTCTTTACACAGCTCAGCATTTTCTCTTCCTGTTTGGCTTCTGATCATCTGAACGGGAGAAATATGGGGAGACTTAAGGGCACTATTGAGACAACTGAAGGTATGCCTGCAGCTTGAGATTAACTCTTTATTATACTTTCCTTCTCCTTTAATAACTACCTGGGTTGGGGGCACTGAGAGGAACATTCAAGGGGTTGGTGAGCAATATGTGCCCTCAAGCGACTGGTTGGGGATCACTGCCCTAGGCAGACCAGGGACACAAGGGTTAGTCCCAGAGCAAAGGAAAGTGGGTGGGAAAATCAAGGAGAGGAAAAAGAGAAAGGAAGGTACAGAGGCCACCAGAAATGCTCTAACATGGCATGTGGCAGGATCTAAAGTGAGATAATGGCTGACTGTAGAACCTTACATCCAAAGACCAAATCCACAGAAGGGAGTTTATAGAACTTTGTGAAGGTGTGGAGGGATGACCATGTGGCTGCTTTACAGATTTTAGAGGGTTTTTGGGCTCCCAAGACTGTCTCTGCTTTCCTGTCTGAGGAGCCTATTGCTTCCAGATGGCTTGTTCAATAACCATGCCATGAGAGAAAACTGTTTGAGATTGGGGTGTTGGCAGTGGCCTAGGAGCAGAAGATCTTCCCGTTGTGGTAGGCACCATGGTTGCATCTCAGATAGGCTCTGGAGGTCCAAGAATCATGCTGACCTGGCCCAACATAGAGTAATCACAAAGGCTATGGTGTGAAAAAGGCGCAGCCAGCAACTGGTGGAATACTTCCTTGGGACCACTCCCCTGGGTCTAGAAAAATTCTGCCACCCAGTTAAGTTGGTTGGGGATATACATTTCTGACAGAAAGCAGGATTGGTGTTCTGTCCAGTGAAGGACGTGCTCTACTTCTTGCTATGTGGCTTTGCTGCAGGTCCCCCCTTGGTGGTTGATGTAAGCCATCACTGTGGTGTTATCCAATTGTATCTTTATCAGGCAGCCTTGTAGCAGGTGGTTACAGCAGGTCAAGGCATAATAAACTGCTCTGAGTATATTTATATGGAGCTTTGACTCCTGGCAGGACCACTTGCCTTAGGTTTTTCGATGTTTGAAGATTTCACCCAAGTCCAAGAGGCTGGTGTCTTGTTACAATCGCCCAATGATTTAAGGAACAAACTCTGCCTTTTGTGAGGTTGGAGTCTTGGCACCACTACTGAAGAGATCTCATATAAGATAATGGAGGACACCTGACACTGCAGGGCTTTGCTGCAATTAGTGTTTATTAGTGTGTTCCAAAAAAAAACACACTAATAAACACTAATTGCAGCAAAGCCCTGCAGTGTCAGGTGTCCTCCATTATCTTATATGATGTCTACATGCAATTAGTGCTACAACAGGAGCACAGGAGTGATAGCCTGCTTGAATAAGGTAGCTGAACTGGAATACTGGACTTGGAAAGATTTTACTAAAGAGATCTGATGCATTTGTGAGTAAAACTGAACGCCTAGGAACACAATGCTTTGTGAGGGGATTAGAACACTTTTTGCATAACTGATGAGCCACCTGTTTGATAACAGGATCTAAAGGCATTTGTTGGTGTTGTTGGGGGCCACTGGGAGGGACAGTGGTTGCAATAACAAATCGTCCAGATATGGCAACAGAAATAGATCTTGGAGTCGCATGTACCCTACTAAGGCTGCCATAAGTTTCGTGAAGACCAAGGGCACAGTAGCAAGGCCAAATGGTAAAGTTTGGGATTGGTAGTGGCTGCCAGGAACTGTGAAATAAAGGAATTGTAGATGTTGTCTGTGTATGGGTATGTGGAGGCAGGCATATGTCAGATCTATTGAAGTAAAGAAGTCTCCCTGTTCCACATTGGCGATGACTGTAGAGACTTAGTTTTGAAGTTGGGTACATGGAGAAACCTGGCACCAGTGTAACATGGTGCTAACATGTTTCGTATGGTGTGTTGCATCGCCATATGTCTTTGTAGTGTCTGGGGAACTCTTGATTGCAGGAATCTGGTTGCGGGTAGTAAATTGAAATTAATTCAGAATCCTGAAGTGACTACTTCCATACTCATTTGTCTCAAGTGGTCTTTAGCCACTGTTTGAACAGAGAAAGTATTCCCTCCCCCCCACACACTGCACGTTCCTTACAAGTAGGTGAGAAATTCTCATTGATCTCATCTGTTGCCCCCTTGGTATTAAGTTTCTGGTAATTCCAGGTTGGCTTTCTGGAAGTACGATAGCCCTTGGGGTACAAAAAGTCCTGTTTAGACTTCCTGTCCTGTGGTAAGAAATTGCTTTTGCCGTCTGTAATTTTAGAAATCAAGGAGTCCAATTCTGGACCAAATAGGGAGGTACCTTTGAAAGGTAGGGTCACCAGGTTCTTTTTGGAGGTGGGATCTGCACTCCATATTTTTATCCACAAAGCTCTCCTGGCTGCAACCGATAGAGCAGATGTTCTGGTAAGTAGCTGGAGGATGTCCATGGAGCTGGCATTCAGGACTTTGGACAAATGGGTGGGCATATAAAAGTTTTGGTCATCCAGTGCTGCCACACTTTCATCTAGCCAGAGAACCAGTGTGGGGGTAAGACAGACTGAGTGACGGGTTTGTAGTGGAACAGGAGAAAATATTCTGTCCATGGGATCCTTAAAAGACGTACCATCCTCCAGAGGAATGGTGGTGCATTTTGCCAGATGGGCTGCGGGAACATTGTCCCATTTGTCACGATGGACTTGGTCTATAGGGTAAAGTGGGATTATGTTTGTTTTTGAACAGTCTCCTATTCGGGGATCTCCATTCTTTCTGAATACCGGAAAGTAATGTTGCTTTCTTTCGCGTTTTTTTTTGTGGGCGCTCTGCCACTGCCAGAGAATGCAAAGTTACCTCCTACCAATCACTGTGTTGGGCTGTTTGTATGGCTGCAAGCTTATTTAATGACACTGTCATGCCTAATACTTATACACCGGCACTTGCCCCGATTATATTAGATGCGTTACTATAGCAACGCGCGTCCATTACGTTTACATTTTCCTATGTTTAACTCGCTTTCGTGTGAGATGGTGGTTAGTGGGTGGTATCACCCCCCCTTTTTACACATGCGCAGTTGCACACCAACTCCCTCCCATTCAGTGACATATAGGGATCGTCATCATTGGGCGCACATCTAGAGATTCATGCACACAGGGGAATGGAATTAACTTCATTTTACTACACTATTTAAGGAGATTTGGGGGTTGGATATCACTTTCATCCAGCTTCTGAGGAAGCGTACCGGATGTACGCGAAAAGCGTTGAGCAATTTATGAGCCTGTTGTTTTCTACGTTCTGTAAGTAGCCTGTTTTTAGCAGCATTTATATAATAAATGATTTTATACTATCTGCCATTTTTCTCTCTTTTTGCTTAAACTGAGGACCCGGGTGCGTCTCAATTTGAAAACAAGTTGTTTGTTTGGCTTGAACATATCGCCATCTGGTGAGCATTTAGCACTACTCACGTGGTGGATTTGCTAATACAGCATTACCTACACATGGTGATTGGCCTTATTTGGAGTTATTGTTTATAGATGTTATGCACTATTAGTTTTTTGTTTTTGTTCTATTCTTTTTGATCTATATGCGCTCCTGCTCTACATTTACAAAAAGTCATGCCTTATACAGTTGCTTGAAATGAGTGTAGCCAATCTGGCATTTGTGGTGGAAGAATGGAAGACTCTAGGCTATTCTGATGTGGCAGTCTGTAATCGGAATAAATAGAGAAGCCACCAGTCTGAATAAAAGGGATACTCTTGTTCACCAAACAGATATAGAGATCCCAGAAACATGAACTTCTCTGTGATGCAGGCATAAGAAGCAGGCTGGGGAGCAGGTGAGAAGTACTGCTCTGTCTTAGCAATGTTCTAGGTGGGAGGCAGTCCAGACGCCACTTGTGGGATCTTCCTGTGTGCCAAAACTGAGCATGTCACGTGGAAGAGGTCTCTCATGTGAAGACAGCTAACGCATAATAAGTGTGGGTCATTTATAACTATGTTGAGTGAGTCCCAACAGCAGTCACCCACAATAAATCTCATCTAGGATGGGAGACTAATCTCCCCCAAATGCCTTCCTACTGGTGATTTATGCTGTCACAGGAAGGCATTTCGAGAAGATTAATCACCCAGCATAGAGGAGATTTTTTGTGGGCAACTGATCTCTCCATCTGTCAAAGCCGTTAAAGCCCCACACATAATGCAATCCTTCCCGTTTCTTGTTTCACTGTGAAGTGATGTTATTTTTAATTCCTCCTGCTTTCAGTGTTGGGTGATGCACTGATTCCCTGTAAAGGTGAGGGACTTCAAGACCCAGAATTCATCACTTCACAGAAGAATGTGGCAAGGGTGGGGATGTTGGAAAATTATTTGTATGAGTATCATGGTATTTCTTAATGCGTGAAATCGGGCATGTTTAGAAAAAAAAATACATTTATATTTATTTGTGGAATTTCCACCTTTTCTACATAAACCCAGCTAGCTGAAGCAGCTCATGTAAAAAAAGGGGTATATTTTCCCTTTACAGGCTACAGAAATTAATAATAAATTAATAGAAGGGTGATAAAAAAAATTTTTGATACAGCTGAACCTATAAAACACATTTCTTTACTTCTTTGTCATCCCATTACAGCCAGTGCTCAATTTTACTTTTCAGAATTATACATTCAATTTTTTTATCCCCTGAAGTGCCTAACATTGAGGTTCAAAATATTAAAAAGTCCTGAAAGTCAGGCTTTTAAGGACAGATGACCATATCATGTTATTTAAGATTTGTTGCAAATTTTGGGAATACCAACTTTAGCTAAATGTACTAAAATAAGAAATATTAGGTAATGTTAAAAAAAAAAAGTTTAATTTACCAGTTTGGTGTTATAGGAGGAGAACGTGATGGAAGACTTTTGGTCTCAAGATGTTCCACAGATAATGATCTCCTTAAATCTGTGTTCCATACCATTCCACCAATCACCTTCCTGCATAACTGGCTGCTGGCAGATCTAAAACACAGCCATGGTAAATTCAATTAGCAGGATTTTTTGTTGATATGGGACAAATATACCACCTAAACCCAAACTGCCACATTAGCCAAAATCCCATCATCTCTCCCTAACTAATGCTGGAGGATGGGCAAGGGTGATTTTTAATAGTGGGTGCAAGCTTTCTGCGAACTAACTGGTGTTGCCTTTAACAACATTCAAGTGCAAACCTTTGCACCTCTGAAACGAGAAGAGAAAAGCTATACTCATTGCTGAAATGAAATATAGGAAATCCACATATACTAAATATAATGCATGCCCTCCATTGATGTAATTTCCCTATTAAAATGGATTTGTTTTATATTACTCAGCAGCATAGTGGTTTAATGTTTAGCACTGCTGTGTGGAGTGCTGGGGACTGGGTTTGACTCCAACCAGGGCACTATCTGCAAGAAGACTGTATTTGGTACTTTGGGTATATTTGGTTTCCTCCTATACTCTAAAACATACAGGAAGATGAATTAGTTCCTGATAACTTTGGCCCTAGTGTTTTTAAACAGAGATCATAGATAGAAAGCTCCATGGGAAAGGATTGATGTGAATGATGTGTAATCCCTGTTAAGCGATGAGCAATATAATTAAAGGATAAATATAATAATATTACAGTGTGGTGTGTGATATAGTTCACTGCCATATGAATAGATACTGTATTATACTAGTTTTCGGGACTAAACATATATCAATTCTGTAATATACTGATTTAATTTATAAATGAAACAATTGTGTAGGTATACTTACTTTGCTTGGTTTATTGCACCCAAAGTCCAGTAATTAGATGTTACCTTCCATTCATGGGTAAGTGATTTTCTTGTCTGGAAAAATGTATGATGTTCCACGCAGGATCTCCAAACGTTTTTGCAAGCGCGATAATTTAACATATTGAAAGTTACAATCTGTTCTCGGCATTCATTCTAAAATACAGAACTCTGAAGTAAGCAAAAACTGTTTTACAGCTGCTCTGTTCATTTCTCCTACTGTTCGAAAGTGTTAGAGGAATACTCTGCAGTCAACATACATTGCAACTACCCGTATTAAAGAGGACTTGTCACCTAAGGAAATCATTCCAAATCCATTTTTATCATGTTAGTTGAGCAAAGTAAACTTTATTTACACTACATAAATTATATAAACCTTGATTCTCTCAGTCTTGCAAGTACACAGGTTGGTGCCATTTTGTAAACACTGTAGTTTAGAAAAGCTTTGCATCATCTGAAAATCTTGTTTATGCTCCACAATCTGGCACCTGATGCCCATGTAGGAACAAAGAAATTGAAGCAGGCAGGCACTCCAGAACTCCAAAAATGTAGATATAAAGCTCAGGTTTGTTGGTAAAATCAAAAAAAGTTTAATTAACATATACACATAAATGCTATGAAGCCTTACGCGTTTCATGCCTTACTGGGCACTTAATCATAGGCTGAATGACATCTCACAAACACAACATATTTAAAGCCAAACTGGCCAATCACATTTCCAAAATGTTGACCAATCACAAAGAACATGTAATTAAAGGTAAGTACAAGACTATGTGGTATAAGATACAAAAAAAGCATTTATCTTATCAACATGGTATTAACAGAAATAATAATGAGGCATAGTTAAGTCTGTTGACTAATAGCTAATATGCATAAAAAATTATATTATAATATTCACTGTTTACATCCCCGAAAAGTAATGCTTTAATTAGCAGTAATATAGTAGGGGGAAACAGAGGCATATAGATCTAGTATCTATACTAGAGTATGTAAAATATGTGTTAGATGTAGTATAGAAGGGGGGCATAATAAATGGTAATAACATTATATATAGAAAGTATAAAAAATGAAGTAGATGTTGGCATTATTAGGCCATGATATAGCATGAAGTAATAAATAGAGTTATACATACCATGATACATCATAGTCAAAATTCAGCCCTTCTGGTTGTCTCGTATGTAAATAGAATATCCATTTTGTTTCCTTTTTGATTAGGACGCTTGTTATATTCCCACCACAAGGATCTGGATAAATTCTGTCTATACCAATGGCCATAAGGTTAGAGAGAGTCCTATAAGAGCATTCTGAGAAGTGCCTAGCAACTCTTTTAGCTTTCTACTGGTTTGGCTTACATATTGTTTACCACATTTCTTGCATATTAACAGGTATATGACATATTTAGTGTTACATTTAATAAAATGTTGAATTGTATATGTTTTTTTGAGTAATGGTTGAAGTAAAGCATTGTTTTGCACCACATCTATACTTGTAGCCAAGTGTGGGTACATTTATTAGATTGAATAAGACTGGGAGATAATTTGTTACCTATGGTTTCAGTTTTCACAAATTTATAACCATTATCTAGAATCTTTCTTAAGGTTGGGTCAGTTTTTAGAATGCTAAGATTTTTGTCTACAATATTTTTAATTGCTTTATATTAGGGACTAAATGTAAGTACACATGACAAAGTTTTAGAGAAGTTATTTTTATCGTTCTTTTCTTTTCTTATTATTTTTATTGCTCAGAGACTTAGGGGCCGATTCACTAAAGGCCGCTAACGTTTATCGCATGTTTTTTGCGTTAAAAAGCATGAGATAAATTAGTACAGATTCATCAAAGTCATTTCGCATGCGTTAAATAGAGCATTACGGTAATTATCGAATGAAAAGAATACTAACGCATGATTCACAAAAGCACATGAAGCGTTAAACGTGTTAAATATCGCAAGAAGCTGTGCGAATATTAACACCCATTAGCATGCACAAGCCATGCTGTTCCTGGCACTGTCAAACTTCTGTGCTGGGGTAGTGAAAATCCGCTTCTGATGTCTAGACAAGTCGGGTGGAAGCCTGATATACAGCCCCAGTAAAGTGGCACAAATTGTAATTAGCCTTTGCTGTACTGCACAATATTGCCAATCGTCATGGATTGCCTGGGTTTGTGGCTGATGACATAGATGACCCAATTCATCCCATATATCGTGTACAAAGTGCAGATGACAGAGGCAATCGAGTACGGGGAGAAATCGTAAACAATTACTTTACGTGCCACATTTCTGTATTCACAGTAACTAGAATTCACTAAGCACTTAAAGCTCATGTCCCTTGGAGCGGGTGAGTCCCCCGCCACAACAAATAGTAAAAACAGAAATGTTTACTAACATAGCACTAGAATCACATAGGACTAATGTTTGCATCGGTCTTGCATTATCATCAACAATAAACCTCTTTTCCATTTCAGGAGATTATTGTGGTTCTCTGTGGAGCTGTCTTGCTGACTTTACAACCCCTTGACCTTTTTGATGTTGTTGGAAAAAAATTATATATTTTTGCCAATTTTCTCAATGATGATCATCATGACATGAAACATACAACTTCATGGACAATAATGTAATTCTGGTATTTTTGGACATTACAAAGTTCATGTAAAGAAAACCTTTTTACAATGACCACCTCCAGTTCCAGACTTAAACAAAATATATGAATGCTTTTATTGTGTTGGCTACAATAAGCAATCCCATCACAACATAGTGACCTTTTGCTACGCATTGTTGCCCAAATGAATCCCTTTCTTCACAGTGTAATCAATAGAATACAAAGGCATTCTCTGACACTAACCCTATTAAACTACTGCAACTTGCTACTAACTGGCCTCACTAACTCCCATCCCTCTCCCTTATATTCTGTATAACTCTACTGTGAAGTTCCTCACTTTCCACTTCACTTGCTTCCTCTGGATGATAATCTTTATATGTACCTTCAATGTCAGAGAATTGTCGGCTGCTAATGTAGCCAGGCCTCTCGTCCTCAATGTTGGCCAAATGTGAAGGTGCACATGTTTTTTTTGTTTGTGTGTTGTGTCATATTTACTAAACTCTGAACTGTCACTGCTGTCATTAACATGAATAGGTATTTAAATTTTCAATTAACATTTACTAAACACTTGCATGTTTGGTGACTTAGGCTAAATCTCTGATCTAGAAGTTGCTTTGTTCCTTTCTGTTTTCAGTTGTGTGTTTTGTGTATTGTGACCTCTGTTTTTTTTACTGTGTTGTTTGGTTTTTGGCATCTGTGAGCACTCATGCCTCCTTCATGTAATTCACTTGTTTATTACCGCCACTACTGTGTACAATATTGCTGTTTATTTGGTCGCTCCACTGGCGCTAATTGTGCATCTGCACCTTCTGCGCTCTCCATCTCAACCATCACAGCGGAACTGCACAAAATGGTGGAAGTCATGTGGTACACAATGTGTAACACTTACTTGCGGAATATTGCGGAAATTTATTGCACGCAGCGGAAAATACTGATTGAAAATGTTTTATCGCCACATAAATAACGACAATAAAATCGCTTCTTAATTATGACGCGTGTCCTTTTAGTGAATCGAGCGTTGTCGCAAAAAATAAGAAGCAATAAAATTTTTAACGCATGCTATAAATAGCGCTCGTTTTAACGACCTTTAGTGAATTGGCCCATTAGAGTACGGTTTTATCTGCTTGATTGGTTTTATATCTCTCAAATAGATTATGTCTTTTAGTAGCTGCGGCTCTTTGAAAGGCTTGGTTCAGTATATTCTTTGCCCCCTTCACTGAGTCTTTCAAATAAGTCTTTAGACTTCAATAAGAAATCATCTTCTTTACAACAAATTCACCTAAGGCGCAAAAATTGGCTGTATGGTATAATGTGAATAAGATGTTTTGGGTGACTATATGTAGCATTGAGTGTTGTTGTTTGCAGAACACAATATGGTCAGGTACCATAAGCCAATTTGAAAAATTCATATCCTTGATTAACAACAACACATTGTTGAGATTTACTTTTGAAATTAATTTATTTTTTCTTAATTATCTAGACATCACTTTATCCACTGAGGATAACACAGTTATCACAACCCTATTTCGAAAAGAATGTTCTGCAAACACAATACTCAATTTTACATGTAGTCACCCAAGACACCTTATTCACAATATACCATACAGCCAATTTCTGCACCTTAGGTAAATTTGTTCTAAAGAAGATGATTTCTTATTGAAGTCTAAAGACTTATTTGAAAGACTCAGTGAAAGGGGATATGCAAAGAATATACTGAACCAAGAGCCGCAGCTACTAAAAGACATAATCTATTTGAGAAATATAAAACCAGTCAAGCTGATAGTACCGTACCTAACTCTAAGGGCTTCATTTATGAAATCACGAGTTCGAATCCCGAATGGGAAAAATTTGGATTGGATACGATAATTTCTGAAGATCGCAAATATCACGAAAATGATTATGAAAAAATCGTATTCGTCATGATAATATTGTATTGGCGATCTGAAATTTTCGTACCGAATGATTGTAAACAGCGGGAAAAACTTTCCGACTTTGATCCTTCTGTGCACGATTTTGGAAGCCTCCCATAGGAATCAATGGCACTCTGCAGCTCCAACCTGGCCCAAGGAAAGTCACGATAACGAAGCTTGAATGATTCCGAAACTTTCGTACTCGTGCCACAATACGATTTTGTCACACAAATTTTGTCGCAAAGTACAGAAAAGTCGCCAAACGGACGGAAAAGTCAAGAAAATACGCACGGAGCGTTCGTGGATAAGTAAATCTCCCCCTTAGTCTCAGAGCAATAAAAATAATAATAATAATAATAAAGAAAAGAACAATAAAAATAACTTCTCTAAAACTTTGTCATGTGTACTTACATTTAATCCC
Organism: Xenopus tropicalis; assembly: GCF_000004195.4. NCBI lineage: Eukaryota > Metazoa > Chordata > Amphibia > Anura > Pipidae > Xenopus > Xenopus tropicalis. Next base: position 75,230,591 of record NC_030682.2, on the reverse strand, counting down.
CAATATAAAGAAATTAAAAATATTGTAGACAAAAATCTTAGCATTCTAAAAACTGACCCAACCTTAAGAAAGATTCTAGATAATGGTTATAAATTTGTGAATAGGAAAACTGAAACCATAGGTAACAAATGATCTCCTAGTCTTATTCAATCTAATAAATCTACCCACACTTGGCTATCTACTAAATGCTGTATATATGTGGCGCAAAACAATGCATTACGTGTGAGTTTATAAATAAAATTCAATCCTTTAATTCAACCATTACTCAAAAAACATTTGAAATTCAACATTTTATTAATTGTAACACTAAGGGGCTGATTTACTAAGACACGATTTCGAATCCGAATTGGAAAAATTCCGATTGGAAACGAACATTTTGCGACTTTTTCGTATTTTTTGCGATTTTTTCGGCGTCTTTACGATTTTTGTGTAAAAACGCGAGTTTTTCGTAGCCATTACGAAAGTTGTGCAAAGTCGCGATTTTTTCGTAGCGTTAACACTTGCGCGCAAAGTCGCGCCTTTTTCGTAGCGTTAAAACTTAAAAGGCGCGACGTTTCGCGCAAGTTTTAACGCTACGAAAAAATCGCGACTTTGCGCAACTTTCGTAATGGCTACGAAAAACTCGCGTTTTTACGCAAAAATCGTAAAGACGCCGAAAAAATCGCAAAAATACGACAAAAAAAATCGCAAAATTACCGATCATTACGAAAAAAACGCAATCGGACGCATTCGGCCCGTTCGTGGGTTAGTAAATGTGCCCCTAAATATGTCATATACTTGTTAATATGCAAGAAATGTGGTAAACAATATGTAGGCCAAACCAGTAGAAAGTTAAAAGAGTATATTAGAGAGCACATTCTGAACATTTCTGATGAAAAAAGCAATACTACACTTGCTAGGCACTAGCTCCAATAGAACTCTCTCTAACCTTATGGCCATTGGCATAGGCAGAAATTATCCAGATCCTCATGGTGGGAATATAACAAGCGCCCTAATCAAAAAAGAAACAAAATTGATATTTTACCATGTAGGTAAGACAACCAGAAGGGCTAATTTTTTTACTATGATGTATCATGTTATGTATAACTCTATTTATTACTTCATGCTATATCATGCCTAATAATGCCAACATCTACTTCATTTTTTATACTTTCTATATATACTGTTATTACCATTTATTATGCCCCCTTCTATACTACATCTAACACATATTATATATACTTTAGTATAGATACTAGATCTATATGCCTCTGTTTCCCCCTACTATATTACTGCTAATTAGAGCATTACTTTATAATACAATTATATTTTTCATGCACATTAGCTATTAGTCAACAGACTTAACTATGCCTCATTATTATTTCTATTAATACTATGTTGATACGCTAAATGATTTTTTGTATCTTATACCACACAGTCTTGTAATTACCTTTAATTACATGTTCTTTGTGATTGGTCAACATTTTGGAAATGTGATTGGCCACTTTGGCTTTAAATATGTTGTGTTTGTGAGCTGTCATTCAGGCTATGATTAAGTGCCCAGTAAGGCACAAAACACGTAAGGCTTCATAGCATTTATGTGTATATGTTAATAAAACTTTTTGATTTTACCAACAAACCTGACCTTTATATCTACATTTTTGGAGTTCTGGAGTGCCTGCCTGCTTTAATTTCTTTGTTTTTACTTGGCTCCCTCATGCTGAAGGTCTGGGGCATGCGCACCTACAGGTAAGAACTTCTACCTTCTCTACTTAGCCCTATATATACACCTATATTTGATTACCTGATGCCCATGCCCTTGCATACATGAATGCAATGACATCTAGGAAGTGATGAATGGAAAGTAAAAGTTATTGTAATATATGATTGACAGATGAGATTTTTATATACATTCGTAACAGGTATGGATGTTGTAATTAAAAAAATGGGTTTCATCTTTAATTTGCAAAGGTCTTTTTTACACAGCTTATGTGTGGGTGACAGGTCCCCTTTAATAAGAAGTTGGTTCTCTCAACTCAATTAAAAAGTGTCTCCATTCTCTCAGGATATAAGTCATTTACTACGAAAATGTTTTACTTTGATATCCGCTCTGTAAAAGTTAAAAAACAAAATAAAAACTATTGAAATAAAAAGTGTCTCCAGACAAAAGTATTTCATTTAGCATAGAATTTGTGTGCACTATTCCTAGGTTATTTTAAGTTATGTTATATTTGATTAAACTGGGGGTTATAGGTTTGATTGCAAGTTAAGACCTCAGATTTGAGGAAATATCCTTTAAGTAATCTTGGTGGAGCTTTATTTGATATGGAACATGTGATGTCAGGGTAGCTTATGTCCAATTATGAATTACAGTGCCTTTAATTATGCTGTGATTAAAAGGTTTCCTTTAATTATTGTACTGTACTAAGCAGTTTAAGGCAGAAGCGGCACGTGCCTAGGTGCTGCAGGGTGGTAGTGGGGTGCTGGGCACGTACCTCTTCTGTCTGCCTCATCCAAGTTCCCTAGTGCCCAGTGTTAATCTGTAAGCCAGATCATCTGTGAGCACAGCTAATGAGCAAGGGAAGTAAGGGGTGGTGGGTGAGCTGGAGGGTGGTGTTGAGCAGTGGGAGGGCTTTGACAAGTGGGGGGGGTGACATGTGTGGGAGGGGCATGCATTGGGCACAGTTCACTTTTGGCCCGGCACTGTTATTAAAATGCACTTACCTGTTTTTGACGCTGATGTAAAAAAAACTTTTTCCGTTTGAATGAGATTTTTAGAATGTTTACCCTAAATAAATAAAAATATAATAATTACTATCAAAACATTAAACAATACTGCCTAAGCATTTCAGGTTTCACAAAGTTAGAACTCTCTGAATTACAAACTTAGTTGCACACGCCAAAGGCCAAAATGCAATGTTTATGGGCCTATCAATTAAAAGCTACTAGGCAGAGGTTCGACCTGTGCAGTTTTAGGTCACTGACAAGACCATAAAGTGAGGTCGTTAGTGAGACAATTTAATTTAACGCTGTTCAGCTTTGGCATATCGGACCATAAGGTATGAAAAATCCACTCATGATAACCAACAAATTCTGGTACAGTATATATTCATCTTTGGAAAACTTTCCTTTCCATGACTATTGTCAAAATAATCCATTACACAGGGATAGGTTAAAAAAGCAAGCAAGCATTTATCCAATTTTAGGGTTAAGTGTGATCACTGCTGAATGCGGTTAAAGACAGGGTGGCATTTTTCCCACCTCTATTTTGTCAACAGGGATCGCATGGAATAAAGTTCCCAGAGATTGAACATTCTAACTAATGAAAAAAATGTACATTGTAAACATTTTATCAATAGTTTTACACTGTTTTCTAAAGCACCAACATATTCCACAGAGCTGCAAATTAACTGCAAGCATGTCAGTAAATCAATTTCACTGACTTGTCTGCGGTGATTACAGTGCTTTCAAAGGAAATGTTGGGGTGTTTTGTTCCCAGCATTTTAATGCCTCACATGCCATTTCCCTTAATTAATATCTAATAGATAACATTACATTAAAAAATGCAAATTGTTTTTAATTCCCACCTTTTATTTAATTCCCCTACATGCTATATGTGTTTGTGGGCAAAAAGTTGATAATATATCCAAAGAACAGTACTAACATACTAACCAGGGGTAGAAGCTGGTGCAGATAAGTTTTCTATACACTGCTACTCCACCAGAAGCAATTCCAATTAGTAGGTCTAAATTATGAAGGTCCTGGGGAAAAAAAATATATATTTAGGCGTCTGTTTACTAAAGTTCGTAAAGATTCAATATTCTTGCAACAAAATTAATGCCACTCCCATGTTTACTAAAGTACAATGAGATAGATTTTTCTTTTGATAAGTGCCAATATTTAAAGGAAAACTATACCCCCAGAATTAATACTAACCAACTGATAGTTCATATTATGTTAGGTGACCTATTAAAGAATCCTGTCAAACTGTAATATATATATCTCAGTAAATATTGCCCTTTTACATCCTTTCCCTTGATCCACCATTTAATGATGGGCTGTGTGCTCCCTCAGAGATCACATGACCAGAAATAATGCAGCTCTAACTGTAACAGGAAGAAGTGTGTAGGCAAAAGGCAAAACTCTGCTCATTACCTGTAACCTAGCATGTATGCGTGCCTTGGCTTGTTTGTGTGCTTTGTGAATCCTATGATCTCAGAAGGTGGTCCTTAATTCTTAAAGGAACAGTAACACCAAAAAAAGAAAGTGTTTTAAAGTAATTAAAATATACATGTACAGTTGCCCTGTGCTGGTAAAACTGGTAAGTTTGCAACAGAAACGCTACTATAGTTTATATAAATGAGCTGCTATGTCAACACGGGGGCAGCCATTGAAGCTGGGAAAAAGGAGAAAAGGCACAGGTACATAGCAGATAACAGATAAGCTTTGTAGAATATAATGGGGTTTTATCTGTTATCTGCTAAGTAACCTGTGCCTTTTCTCCTGTAAATGGCTGCCCCTGTGGCTACACAGAAGCTTTATTATATAAACTATAGTAGTCTTTCTAAGGAAAACACACCAGTTGTACCAGTACAGGGCAGCATTACATTATATAGTAATTACTCCATACCTTAAGTCTACTAAAAAAATCAATAAAACATTAATTAAACCCAATAGGATTGTTTTGCATCCAATAAAGATTATGTATATCTTAGTTGGGATCAATTACAAGGTAATGTTTTATTATTAGAGAAAAGGAAATCAGTTTTAAAATTCTGAATTATTTCATTAAAATGGAGTCTATGGGAGACAGACTTTCCGTAATTCGGAGCTTTCTGGATAACGGGCTTACGGATAAGGGATCCCATACCTGTACTAAAAAAACTATATTTTTATTCATTCACGAGCCACAATTTTTACTTCTGTGAATCTTGGCTAAGTTGTATCCACACTACTAAAGGTATGGGGTGTTCTCTTGCTCAGCCTTCATTTGTGCATTGTTCCCATTACAAAACCATGTACTTAATGCAGCTATAAAGTACTTTACACATTGGGGCTGATTCACTAAAGGCCGAAAAAACAAGCGATATTTATAGCATGCATTAAAAATATTATCACTTCTTATATTTTGAGAATTAACAATCGATTCACTAAAAGGACACTTGTCTGAATTAAGAAGCAATGTAATTGTAATTTTTTATCTGGCAATTACATATTTTTAAGTGTTATTTTAAACCATGCAATATATTTATGTGTTATTTCGTAGCACGATATTACGCACGTAACCATTACTTTCTGAAAACTAATGTTCTGAAAATTACCATTTCCCTGAAAACTGGAGGATGCATCACTCTAGGGCAATCACATACTTGAAAAAGATCAGACTGCAAACTCCATCTTGTCACCACAGACAATAACCAGCTGCAATTTTGTTTAGTAACGCCTACTCCTGGGAGGCGTTAAGTTTGACAGTAATTATCGCCACATTTTATGCTTTTACACTTCAAATATGTTTGTGAATTATGCATTGGTATTTTTTCTATTCGATAATTACCTCAATGCAATGGAAATAATGCTTTGCGATAATCAGGATTTTTCCGCATGCGATATGAGTAGTAACGCATGCGAAATGACTTTGATGAATCGGTACTTAATTATTGAACACTTTTTAACACATAAAACTATGCGTTAAGCGTTAACGACCTTTAGTGAATTGGCCTCATTGTGTTTTTATGGATGCAAATTATGCCTGTAGTGTATCTAGCACTACATCCATCAATAAGTCAGACCAATTGTTAACTGATAACTGCAGAGTTCTATATATGTTACTGAACTCTAAACTAATAAAAAGGTGCTACATAAAATACTATTATTAAATATACTAAAATGCCCTTATCTGAAAGGGTGCTGCACAGTTTCTCCAATAAAAAAGCAAAACATCTTTTTATATGTGTTCTCCCAGTATTCCCCATTGAGATTAGTTATTCAGAGGTGATTCAGCCCCAGCTACTGCCCTCAGGCATCCAAAATGATGACACCACCCCCTCATCCATTCACACGTAACATTGTGGGAGTAAGGTTAGGGATGCTGCATTGCTAGTGCAGACAGCATAATTGCATACCCAACACTAGAAGAGCCGAAATTCCAATTTAAAAATGTGTCTTTTTGCTGTATCTTTTTTTTTTGTTCAATAATTTTATTTGCATTTTAAGTTTTACATATAGTTACATAGTTACATAGGGTTGAAAAAAGACCAGTGTCCATCAAGTTCAACCCATCCAAGTAAACCCAGCACCCACAACCCACACCTACCAATCTATACACTCGCATACATAAACTATAAATACAACCACTAGTACTAACTGTAGATATTAGTATCACAATAGCCTTGGATATTCTGATTGATCAAGAACTCATCCAGGCCCCTCTTAAAGACATTAACAGAATCTGCCATTACCACATCACTAGGAAGGGCATTCCACAACCTCACTGCCCTCACCGTGAAAAACCACCTACGCTGCTTCAAATGGAAGCTCCGTTCCTCTAATCTAAAGGGGTGACCTCTGGTGCGTTGATTGTTTTTATGGGAAAAAAGAACATCCCCCAACTGCCTATAATCCCCTCTAATGTACTTGTACAGAGTAATCATGTCCCCTCGCAAGCGCCACTTTTCCAGAGAAAACAACCTCAACAGTCTCACCTCATAGTTTAAATCTTCCATCCCCTTTACCAGTTTAGTTGCACGTCTCTGCACTCTCTCCAGCTCATTAATATCCTTCTTAAAGTGATACTGAAACAAAAAAACTACTTTTCAAAATATGAATATACATAAAAAGCTACCTATAGGTCGTGTTGACGGTTTTTCGCTGACAGGTTTGGTTTTGTAAGTAATTGTTACTTGAAGTTCCTAAACCTGACTGTTTTGCCAACCTGACTGTCCCTTCCCAACCTGTCAGTTATAGCTTCTAATGCTAACAGACAAATATGTCCGCCCCCTCATAGAGGAACACAGGGGATCAGACAGGTAATGTAAATGCATCAGGCAAATATTTTTATGGCAAAATTATAAAGTTCTTGCAAAGACAATGTTATGATAGATGTAAAAAAAGATTTACTTTCTGGTGTCAGTATCTCTTTAAGGACTGGAGCCCAAAACTGCACCGCATACTCAAGGTGAGGCCTTACCAGGGACCTATAAAGGGGCAAAATTATGTTCTCATCCCTTGAGTCAATGCCCTTTTTTATACAAGACAGCACTTTATTTGCTGTAGTAGCCACAGAATGACACTGCCTGGAATTAGACAACTTGTTATCAACAAAAACCCCTAGATCCTTCTCCATTAAGGATACCCCCAACACACTACCATTCAGTAGATAGTTAGCGTTTATATTATTTCTACCAAAGTGCATAACTTTGCACTTAACATTGAACCTCAGTTTCCAGTTTGCTGCCCAGTTATCTAATTTTGTCAAATCGCTCTGCAAAGCGGCAGCATCCTGCATGGAACTTATAGTTTTGCACAATTTTGTGTCATCAGCAAAAATAGAAACAGTACTGTCTATGCCCACCTCCAGGTCATTAATAAACAAGTTAAAAAGCAAAGGCCTAAGGACTGACCCCTGCGGTACTCCACTAACCACACTGGTCCAATTAGAAAATGTTCCATTTACAACCACTCTTTGTACTCTATCCTTCAGCCAGTTCTCTATCCAATTACAAATATTATGTTCTAGGCCAATATTCCTGAATTTGATCATTAACCTTCTCTGAGGTACTGTATCAAACGCTTTAGCAAAATCTAAGTAGATGACATCAACTGCCATTCCAGCATCAAGGTTCCTGCTCACCTCCTCATAAAAGGTGACTAAATTAGTCTGGCAAGATCTGTTACGCATAAAACCATGCTGGCACAATCTAATAGTATTGTGAACTGCAATGTATTCAAGTACCCTATCCCTTATTACCCCTTCCAAAAGTTTTCCTACTACTGATGTCAGACTAACAGGCCTATAGTTTTCAGGCTGAGAACGGGATCCCTTTTTAAATAACGGCACCACATTAGCAATCCGCCAGTCTCTCGGCACCATGCCAGACCTCAATGAATCCTGAAAAATTAAGTGAAGAGGTTTGGCAATCACAGCGCTCAGCTCATTTAATACCCTGGGATGAATCCCATCCGGCCCTGGACCTTTGTTTACCTTTACATCTTCAAGTCTCTTTTGAATTTCCTCCCGAGTGACCCATGCGCCAGTAGCTAAATTACTAGAACTGGGCATATTAAAAGGAAAGCCTTCATTATCTGGCTCCTCAGATGTATAGACAGATGAAAAATAAGAGTTCAAAATTTCAGCTTTTTCCCCGTTCTCATCAACCAACGTACCCCCCCGTGATAATAAAGTTCCCACCCCTTCTTGCTTCATTTTTTTACTATTCACATAATTAAAAAATAATTTAGGATTCTTTTTACTCCTAGCTGCAATATCCCTTTCCATTTCTATTTTAGCTTGCTTGATAGCTTTTTTGCATGCTTTATTTGCTTCCTTGTACCTGATGAAAGTTTCCGCTGTCCCAGCTAACTTGAATGCCCTAAAAGCACGTTTTTTCTTACCAACCTCGACAATAACACTTTTATTCAGCCATAAAGGTTTTGCTTTGCGATGCCTCTCCTTGCTTACAAGAGGGATATACTGCTGTGTATACCTACAAAGCAATGTTTTAAAGATGTTCCATTTTCCTTCTGTGTCTAACCCCATGAAAAGCCTTTCCCACATTGCAGAGATGCCCTTATACTGGCAAAGTCTGCACGTCTAAAATTGAGTGTTTTAGTTACTCCCTTATAGAGCTGTCTCTGCAGCATTATCTCAAAGGAGACCATGTTGTGATCACTGTTCCCCAAATGCTCACCCACACAAATGTTAGAGATGAGTTCATTATTATTAGAAATCACCAGGTCCAAAATAGAGTCATTCCTAGTGGGTTCTTGAACCGCCTGAAATAAAAAGTTGTCATTTAGCATATTTACAAACCTACTAGCTTTTTCTGACTTAGCCACCCCATTACTCCAGTCAATGTCCAGATAATTAAAGTCCCCCATAATAACAACCTGACCCAGTTTTGAAGCCTCCTCCATTTGCAACAATAGCTGGGCCTCATCCCCCTCATCTATACGGGGTGGTTTATAGCATACACCAATGATCATTTTCTTTGTGACCTTCAGCCCTACTGAAATTTCTACCCAAAGAGATTCGACGTTTTCATTGGTACAGATTAGATATCAAGATAGAACAGTTTCATATTGGACAGCATATACCTTTAAGGAGAAGGAAAAGAAAGGAAGAAAAAAGAGAAGAGAGGGTCCCATTTTGGTGGACAATGGGGCCAAAGAGCGAATAAAAAGACACAGATTTGTCACAGGATGTGAATGAAAATAAATTATTTACATTTGGAAAAGAAGTATACTGGGGTTCCCAAACCTTCTTAAACTTTTCAAGCTTATCTTATCAAGTGAGAAATAGGAATTTGGGTCAATTTCCAGAATTTAGCAATTGTTATCTTGGCTGTCAAAAAAATGAAGGTTATTAGCGATCTGGTATGGTTATTGACATTTGGTATTCTCACATTCAGTAAATCATTCTGATGGTCTTTCTTCAGATTTATTTGTGTTACCAAGTAAATAATGTTATATATTCTAGATCAAAATCTTTGAACATTCAGACAATCCCACCATATATGCATCATTGAGCTAATTTGACCGCATTTTCTAAAGCAGTCTCTGCTGAGTTGAGGATTTATTCTATGTAGGCGGGAGGGAACCATATACCAGCGCATAAGAACTTTGTATGTGGTTTCTAATAATGAGGTATTTTGGGAACAGTTAGCTATAATTTGCCATATCTGGGTTCATTTTTATTCGGTGACCTCAATATTAAGGTCCTTATGCCACGCTTGGGTGTAAGGTAAAGGGTTTTTTGAATGTACATTCAGCAGTAAACTATACAAATTAGAGATAAACCCCTTTGAATACGGGTATTTAATACAAACTGTTTCAAAGTAAGTGGGGGTTAGGGTGGATTTATCCTTATTGTTGTATGGATAAAATGGTTTATCTGTTGGTAGTGAAAGGCTTCCGAGAAGGTGGATTATATATAAAGCCATGTAACATCCACCACTGGAAGGAAGCGGGAGAGAGTCCCGGGGGGAAAAGTGGGTTACCCAAAAGTAGTGCTGCTGCAAGAGTTGGTGACATAAGTTTGGCAGAATGTTTATATTTAAACCAGACTGCCATTGAGTGGGTCAAAAATTGGTCTGGATATGTGTGCGTATAATAATGCACACGGGGAGATCTGATATAGTTGGTGTTTTAGTATATTGACCCATTTAGGGGGAGTGGGAGCATGCATATGAACTAGTGGGACCAGCTGTGTTGCTATATAGTTGTTTTGTAGTTGCGGAACGCCCAAACCTCCTTGATGTTTAGTTCTATGCATGATTTGTCAGGTGATTCGGGGATAGGGATTGGTAATGTTCTGAACAGGTAGAGTATCTTAGATAAAAGGGTCATTTTAAAGGGGTGAATTCTCCCAAACCAGGATAAGTCCATTTTGGACCATGATTGTAAGCTTTCTCTCGCCATTTTCCATAGTTGTGGGTAGTTATTTTGGTATAGGGTAGATATATGGTTTGGAATGTTAACTCCTAAGTAATGTATGGCTGAGTTTTGCCATTTTAAATTGAAATTTCATGTATGTATGTATGTATGTATGTATGTATGTATGTATGTATGTATAACTGTATTTATAAAGTGTCACAAGGGTACGCAGCGCTGTACAATCTTACAGAATACAAAATTACACACAGGGAGGACAAGTGATATAATAAATACTATATATATATATATATATATATATATATATATATAAGTGCCATGTGGTATGAGACACAGTAGGAAGGAGGTCCCTGCCCTGTAGAGCTTACAATTTTTTCAATAGTTTAACGGTATGTTGTGGTAGGGTTATGTTTAAGGCTTCCGATTTACTATGGTTTATAATTAATCCTGAGATATTCCCAAAGGCGTCTAAAGGTGGATTACGATAGGTAATGAGGTCTTATCTAATAAGTTCAGCTAAGGGTTCAATTGCAAGGACAAACAAAATGTCTAGTTCCTCTCTATTGTAATCGGATTTCCACGATATAGGCCCCATTTTGGAAGTGCTTTAGGGAAACGGTAAAATGATTTCAAAATTGTGATAAAATGAGGTCCATTTATTTAATATAAAGTACAAGTAATCCCATGAAATAGAGTCGAAAGCCTTGTGGATTTCAATTGATAATAACATTCCCTGTTGTTTTGTAGTTTGTAAATAATGTATGAATTGTATAGTTCTTCTGATATTATCAGTTTGTCTGTTAGGGATAAAACCTGTTTGGTCTAAGTTAATCAGGCCAGGGAGGAACACATTGTGGCGTTCTGCTAATATTTTCGTTAATAGTTTAATATCAATATTCATTACTGATATTGGTCTATAGTTTGCGCATTCTAGATGATCTTTCCGGGGTTTTGGTATTAATGATAATTGCGCTTTTAGTGATTCCTCGTTACATGCTTCTCCTGATCTGATTGCATGAAACATATTTGTTAGGTGTGGGGTTAGGAGAGTTGCCATTTTTTTTTATAATAAAGGCCTGAGAATCCATCTGGTCCCAGGGATTTAGTGGTTTTCAAATCTTTGATTGCTTTCGTTACCTCTTCGTCAGTAATGTAAGCATATAATGCTTCTGATTGTGGGGTAGATAATGTAGGGAGCTTTAATTGAGAGAGGAGTTTATTAGCGGTTAATGAGGGGAAGGGTTTGGTTTTAGTGTATAGTGTAGAATAGTATGTGGAAAATTCTTGAAGTTTCTTTTGGGGGTTGCTTGTTAGATTTCCTGTTCTCATGCGGATTGTGGTTGGTGGTGGAGTATGATAAGTTGGTTGGTTTAGTTTCCGAGGAACAAATATTCCTATCTTATTGCTCTGGGTATAAAACCTCTGATTAGTCCATTGTAATTGCTTTTCAGTTGTTTGGGAAAGGAGGAGGTCTAGGTCAGTGTGTAAGCAACTTATAGTAGCTTTTAACGTTGGGGAGGGGGAGGATTGGTCTTGCCGTGTTGTATGCTCAGGTTGATGTTCCAGTTCTTTAATTTTCTGTGTAGTTTGTTTTTTCTTAATGGAAGCTATTTTTATGATTTCCCCCTTATTACAGTTTTGTGGGCTTCCCAAAGTGTAATCGGGGAAGAGACTGTTCCCTGATTTTCTGCAAAATAATTTTCAACCGCTTTTTTTATTGGAGTAAATTTGATTTTTAGTAGAGAGTCATTTAGTCGCCAATTAAAACCCATTGGCCTTTGCCATAGGCTGGTTAGTTTAAGAGTAGTGGGAGAGTGATCTGACCAGGGGGTGGTCAGAATGTGGGCCTGGTAAGTATTAGGAATTAGTATTTGGGATACTAGTATGTGTTCGATTTGTGAGTAAGTGCCATGTGGGTTTGAGTAATGTGTATATTCCTTGAAAAGTGGATGGAGTTCCCTCCAAGAATCAATTAAGTTAAGACGTAACAACATTTTCTTTAATCGGGTGGGAGAATCTGTCGTTGTTTGTGAGTGTGTAGCATTAGGTTGTGATTTATCCCAATAGGTGTCAAGTATGGTGTTGGTATCTCCGGCTAGTATGATAGAGCCAGAGTGGCAGTCGGTTATTTTTTGGAGGAGCTGTTCAAAGAAAATGTTTTGGTGGGTATTAGGTGCATAATATGTAGCTATAGTGATTGGAGAGTCAAATAGCTCTCCTATGAAAATTAGATATTGGCCTTGATCATCTCGGATTTGTTAGAAGATTGTCAAAGGTAAGTTTTTCCGTAGAGCTATAAGGACTCCTTTAGTTTTGTCTGGGCCAGAAGAGGAATAAAAGGTAGGAAAATGGCGAGAGAGATATTTTGGACTGGATGACTGGGAAAAATGTGTCTCCTGTATACAGACTATATGTCCATGGGTAGATTTGTAAAAAGTAAATGCTTTTGCGCACTTATGGGGTGAATTAAGACCCTGTACATTATGTGATATAATCTTTAAGTGAGTAGCCAAGCAGACGAAAGTAACAGTTGTTACAGTCTTGCGTTTTTGGGCGTATTTTGGCTACATGGGCCTGCACCTGAGCGTATTCCATTCATTCGGGTGCAGGCACATGTAGGAGGCGTAGGGCAGTATTTTCGGCAAGCGGAATATCCGCCCTATGCCTCATCTGGCATTAGCCTAAGTGAAGTAAGAGAAATTGTAAAACTTTTAACTTCTAAAACAGAGAGAAGGAAAGTTAGTACAAAAAAAGCGTAACATCATATATGATGTGTGTTATATAACACACTTGACTCAAAGACCATAGTTGGGGGTGGCTCAAACACAGCCAGGCACCTATGGTTGCTTAAATGGTTATGTATAAAACGGTGTAGGGAGGCCTTTGGCCATCCAGGATAGAAAGATCAGTTATGGTGACAATATCCGGCTATCAATCTGGCTTCGGAGATTGGGCTGGAGAAGATGGGACAAGCTTTAGATTTTTGGCGTGTCCATAGTGAGGTAAGAGCAGGTGATCCGATTGAACTTTGTGAAGGGATCAGAGATAGTTGATACCGTGGGATAAGTTGTGTTCTCTGTAAAATTTCCCAAGCATCGTTATAGGAAGCTGGGGAGTATTGTCTACCCTTGTAGATGGAAAGGGAACCCCCAGCGATAGTGAATATTTGCTTGTTGCAAGATTGTTAAGACTGGTTTGAGGGTTCATCTCCTTTGAATGGTTTGGGTCTTCTCCTTTGAATTGGTTGGTCTTCCAATTTTTCTTTAAGATCAGACACTTGTGTAGTAAGTTTATGGATTTCTGCTTCATGTCCATCAAGAACAGTGATTGCATCATCCATCTTGTTTTCCAATGTGTCTGTTCTTTGGCCCAGTTCCTGTATTTCTCTGGATATGGAACTCAACTGGGGAATAATTAGCAGGCTAGATATGCCTGCAGTGAGAGAGTGTGGGTCTCCCAAACAAAAGGACTCTCTCAAGGTACTGTGATTCTGGGGAGTTGTGTTTTTGGTTTAGGCTGTATTCCCAGTAGGGGACCGATAATAGAGAGGAAAGCACCCCATGTATTAGTTAGAGCCCAAGTGTGGCAAGGGTTTTGTAACTTTTGTTTTGCTTATGCTCCTGCCTGATACCAAAGTCGGTTACTGTGCATAATAAATGGACTTTGCTCCCCTAAAGAACTGTCTGTATGTCTGATGGAATGGATATTATAATAAGCTCTTGTAGGTTTCTCTCGCCCTCTTTACTTGACTGGAAGACTTATCTGCACTTGCTTTCTCTTTTCTCTGCAGTCCCAGACATCATCAATAATAAAGTCCCTTTACATACTGTAGATGCTTTTCTCTCTCTCACTCACTCTCTTTAGGCTTTACATCATTATAAAAGGATTTCTCCCTTTGCTTTTGAACACTGCCCCTCTTAAACTGTTATTTTACAAAACGTCCTTCAATACACTCTTCCTGAACTGAGGTCACCTGTGACCTCATAAGTTAGCTATATTTGGACTGGCAACATGCACTGCCGCTCCCCACCTCACCGTAGCTCCCCCTTGCCCCTAGCAGAACAAAAGCCAGAGGAGAGATGAAAACACCCAGAACCAACTGCAATTGTTGCCCCTTAACATATATGCAGTAGGTACTGGTACCCCAAGCAAAATACTGTATATTGTGGCAGTGGGTACTCACACCTAAAACACAATATACAGACATTGATTTTGGTACCCCAAGCACAATGTACAGTGAAAGTCAGTGGTGTTGTCACCCCCAGCATGTTATACAATAAGAAGCAGTGTGCACTGGAACATATATAAAACAGTTAGAGGTCCTGGCATCCTAGGAACTTTATAAATTAAGGGCAGTGGGAACTGGCAAACCAAGTAGAATATACATGCAGATCAATTCATACTAGCACCACACACCCATTATGTACAGAGGCTGTGGGTACTAGCACCTAAGCACATTATATACAAATTGAGGCAGTGGGTTCTGGCACCTAGGCATATTATATACAGTTAGATGCAGTGTGTACCAGCCCCCAGCAAGCAATATTGCTCTATAATGTTAATTCTACTAGCTCTCTACTGCTGCACCTCCAGTCATTTAAAACATAGCAACTGCACACCCTGCTAGGCCCACAATTATATCACTCATCATACATTAAAGGAGAAGGAAAGGCAAAATCTATTAGGCACACTATTAAATAGTACTACTATTGCTGCGTAAAATCGCTATATTCCTGGCTTGCCTAATGAAAGATTTACAGAGATACACATACTAGAACTTACATGCTTGTTTCAGTGAACGGCGCCGCCATCTTATCCAGCGTGTCTCTATGGGCTGAAAAGCATAAGCCGGCTCCCTGCTCCTGTCACAAAGTTTCTGCAGCTCCACAAACCCCCCCCCCCCGCTCCTGCCACAACCCCCCCCCCCCGCAAGCTGCACAAACCCCCTGCTCCTGCCATAAACAATCGATGCTCACAGCACCAGCCGGAACCCCCCCTTCCCCCTCCTCCTGCTGCTGCTGCTTGTGAGAGAACTCGGCAACGCTGCGTTGCCATGGCAACCGGACGCTTCTGCTCTCTGCCCATGCGCTGCCTGTAGAAACGAGTCCTCAAGTCCTGGAAAAAGCGAGACATTATGGGAATCTTCTCTACCCAGCTCAGCGTTTTTTTTCTCTGTTTGGCTTCTGATCTTCTGAACGGGTGAAGTATGGGGAGACTTAAAGGAACTATTGAGACAACTGAAGGTATGCCTGCAGCTTGAGATTAACTCTTTATTAGCCTTTCCTTCTCCTTTAAGGTGTGGACCTCACCTTCTATTATCCATTGGATCCTTCTCCATTCTGTTTTTTTTATCTTCTTTCCATTACTTTCAAAATTTCCTTCTGTTTTTAACACTTCACTTTTTTTGGCACCTGTGGCTTCTTCCCTCCATTCTTTTTAACGTTTTCCCCATTATTTATCTTTATTCTCTATCCCACCATTTTGTATTTTTCTCCCTCCTCTAACAAATTTAAACTTTTGCTTACCCCTGCTTTTAAATTTTCCTTCATGTACCTACACCTACCTCCACCTTTGGAGCCATTGTTATTGTTGCACTCTTTTTTGTTTCATCTCCTTAATTGTCTTTTATTCATTGCACTCTTTTTCGCCTTTATCTCTCTCTCCAATTTTGTCCCACACTGTTGTCTCTCTGGTACCAAACTGTCCCCTCCAACATCTTATGTTATTATATCCTTTTGCTATATGTTTTTTCCCCTGCATCTCTTCTTTGCATTCCCCTGCACCTCTCTCTTGCTCAGCTCCCCCATTCGCTTACTTATTTTCCTTTTCTTTCTGGGCTGTCTCATCCAGCATTTTGCTTTTGTTCTTGTACTTTTTCGTAGCCGTTACGACTTGCGCGAATTGTCGTGACTTTTTTGTAGCCGTCACGAAAAAATCGGAAAGGTTTGCCCGCCGTTTACTAGCGCTCAATACGAAAAAGTCGCGACAATTCACGAAAGTCGTAACGGCTACGAAAAAGTCGCGACGGTGACGAAAAAATTGCAAAAAATACGAAAAAGTCGCAAAATGTTTGTTTCCAATCCAATTTTTTCCCATTCGGGATTCGGATTCGTGGATTAGTAAATCAGCTCCATAGTCATGGCCAAAATTGAAATTTTTCCAGAAAATCAAGTATTTCTCACAGAAAAGTATTGCAGTAACACGTGTTTTGCTATACACATGTTTATTCCCTTTGTGTGTATTGGAACAGAACAAACAAGGGAGGAAAAAAAGCAAATTGGACATAATGTCACACAAAACTCCAAAAATGGGCCGGACAAAATTATTGGCACCCATAACTTAATATTTGGTTGCACACCCTTTGGAAAAAATAACTGAAATCAGTCGCTTCCTATAACCAATCAATAAGCTTCTTACACCTCTCACCGGGAATTTTGGACCACTCTCCCTTTGCAAACTGCTCCAGGTCTCTCTTGTTGGAAGGGCGCCTTTTCCCAACAGCAATTTTAAGATCTCTCCACAGATGTTCAATGGGATTTAGATCTGGACTCATTGCTGGGCACTTCAGAATTCTCCAGCGCTTTGTTACCATCCATTTCTGGGTGCTTTTTGACATATGTTTGGGGTCATTGTCCTGCTGGAAGACCCAAGATCTCGGGCGCAAACCCAGCTTTCTGACACTGGGCTCTACAGTGCGACCCAAAATCCTTTGGTAATCCTTAGATTTCATGATGCCTTGCACACATTCAAGGCACCCAGTGCCAGAGGCAGCAAAACAACCCCAAAACATCATTGAACCTCCACCATAATTTCACTGTAGGTATGGTGTTCTTTTCTTTGTAGGCCTCATTCCTTTTTCGGTAAACAGTAGAATGATGTGCTTTGCCAAAAAGCTCTATCTTGGTCTCATCTGTCCACAAGACGTTTTCCCAGAAGGATTGTGGCTTACTCAAGTACGTTTTGGCAAACTGTAGTCTTGCTTTTTTATGTCTCTGTGTCAGCAGTGGGGTCCTCCTGGGTCTCCTGCCATAGCGTTTCATTTCATTTAAATGTCGACGGATAGTTCGCACTGACACTGATGCTCCCTGAGCCTGCAGGACAAATTGAATTTCTTTGGAACTTGTTTGGGGCTGCTTATCCACCATCAATTTTTCTCTTCCGTCCACGCCCAGGAAGATTAGCTACAGTGCCATGGGTTGCAAACTTCTTGATAATGTTGCGCACTGTGGACAAAGGCAAATCTAGATCTCTGGAGATAGAGTTGTAACCTTGAGATTGTTGATATTTTTCCACAATTTTGGTTCTCAAGTCCTCAGACAGTTCTCTTCTCCTCTTTCTGTTGTCCATGCTTAGTGTGGCACACACAGAGACAAAATGCAAAGACTAAGTGAACTTCTCTCCTTTTTATCTGCTTTCAGATATGATTTTTATATTGCCCACACCTGTTACTCGCCCCAGGTGAGTTAAAAGGAGCATCACATGTTTGAAACAATCTTTTTTTGGGACCAGGAAGAGGTTCGAGTAGAAGCCTGTTTTTCTTTCTGGAGTCGGTACGGGTATAATCGCTTTGGACACCAACATAGCGTTTATGGCCTATTTGAGAGCGAGTCTCTCTCTGTGGGGGGGTGTTTGATTTGAGGAATTTGTATGGTGGGTGATGGTGGAATTGTATCACGTAGCCCGAAGAGACGAGTTGATGGACCTACCTGTCTGTTGTTGTAGATAGCCATGCCTCCCTGAAGAGTAAGGGGCGACCCCCCTACCACCTCTGGACTCTCGGCTTGCTCTTCATGACTCTTGAGATTTGTCTGAGGTCCCCTTAAAGGGACATCTCTGTGTGTTCCAATTTGGCTTCTAATTAGGTCAGTAGCCCTTTGTGGGTCCTGAATATGTGTTCTGCGGCCTTGAGCCTTGGGGGGAGTGTCTGGTATAGTTGGTGGGGCGAAAGGACCATTTGGGTTGTGAACTGCCTGGACGTGTTCTCTTTTCCGCCTGTGATCTTATTGATAAACAAGTCTAACTCGGGGACGAACAGTGACGCTCCCGTGAAAGGAAGGGCTACTAGATTTTTCTTTGAGGCCGGATCAGCGCTCCAAGTTTTCATCCAGAGGGACCATCTGGCTCCGATTGACATGGCTGATGTCTTGGCTAGATGCTGTAGTGTGTCCATGGAGGAATCACAAAGAAAATGCACTGCATTGAGGATTTTGGACAGTTGGCTATGCATGTTAAAGGAATCATCTGTGACTGTGGTGAGGGCTTCTTCGAGCCACAAGACTGCCGTGCGTGATACACAAGCTGAAGCTACTGTAGGCTTAAAGGTTGTATTAACTGAGGAGAAAATATTCTTGAGTAAACTTTCGTCTATTCTGTCCCTGGGGTCTCTAAAGGACATTTAGTCCTCCAGCGGGATGATGGTGCGTTTAGCTAATCTAGCTACTGGGGCATCCATATGTCCCACAAGTCCTTCTATGATTGGTCAAAGGGATACAGTGTGTCAAATCTTTTATCCTTAGATAGTCTGCGATCTGGAGTTTTCCATTCTTTTGATCTCTTGTACTGTGTTATGTACAGGGAAATGCTTTTGGTGTTTGTGAGTGGAACCAAAGAGTTTATCTAAGGTATTTTGTTCTTAACTTCTTCCTGTATGCCTAGCGTCTGGAACATGCCCGTTAGTAAAACATTAACGGCCTCTGATTGAGATGAGTCGGCAGACTGTGTGACCAGGTCTGTGCCGTCAGAATCACTGAAGGCTGGGTTTTCCTTATCCAAGGTACAGCCCTCTGCTTCTGGTTGTGCAGGATTGGTCACAATACTGGTTGCTAGACCCTGTGTGCCTGACTTGTCTGATGAGGTACCCTGGTGCGCTGCATTGTAGAAATCTTCTCTAGAGATGAGGAAATACCTAACAACGTGATTTAAAAAGGTTTAAACCAATCAGGTATCTCAGCTGGACTTTTTGTACGTTGTGGAGAAAGCCTGCTCTTTTTACTCTCTTGAATCTGTTTCTTGGGCCTGGCGCGCTTGCTTTGCCGCTTGCCCATTCCACGAGCTAGATCTGTAGGTCTGTGGGTCGTGATGGGTCAGCCACGTCTGGCCTAGGAGAGTTGCTCAACTCAGAAGCCATGTTAGACTAAATGGTGCCAGTATGCAGATAGGCAAAATAGAAAAGAATAAAATAAAGGGGGGGGGGGGGAAGTACTGTGTCTGCCGTACCTCTGGAGTCTGAGGGCTCACAGTGCCTTTTAAGTAAACTCCCGCACTTTTGGGGGGCCCCTTCAGGAGCTCCCGTTCGCACCTGCATAAGAAGGATGAAGTGCACGTTGCGGCGAATACCAGAACTTCTGGTTGGTGGGGAAAAAATGGCGCTACATTTCAAAAATGCGCCTTCTTGTCGTGCAGGGAGAGACTGGCTGCTGCATATTGTAGCGGTTATCCTGGCACTACACCGGCAGTTCCTCTGGCAGCGCTGCTGCTTGCCTTTGGGCAGTCTGGGCAGCGATACCGCATACCCTTAAGACCGGTTGCCTGTGTTGGGGGACTGGGAGCAGTGTTGCAGCATGCCCTTTCAGTCCCCCTTTCCCCCTTATGGCATTGCAGGAGCATGCCATAAGAGCCCATCTCTGTGTCCCCCTCAGGCAGCATCACAGCTTGCCTCGTGGGGGATCTGTTTCCTAGAAAAATAAAAATAAAAAAAGGACAGGTGAAAGAAAAAACAAAATAATACCAGTAATAACATGAAATAAAATAAAATTAAATAAAATGAAAAAGAAGTGAAGGGAGCAGAGCTCCCAGGCTTCCTGCCTCCAGGAAGCAGGATAGTAAAAAAACTGTTGGAGGCGGGGTTAATGCAGGGATGAGGGAGGGGGAGCAGGGGAAGTAAGGACCTAGTCTTTTTTTTTTTTATATCCTGCCTCCTAAAGGGAAGCGCGCATTAACCCACTTGTGCCTGTGCTGCCTAGGGACGACCAAGAAATGGCAAATACAAAAAAAATGTTTTTCCTGGCATTTGTCATTTTGTGTGTGCTCTGTTTTAGTTTGTGTGGGCACAGCTAAAAAGTTTTGTGCGCACACACACAAGCGCACATCTTAGAGGAAACACTGGTGCAAATATTAGTTACATGCCCCCGGAAGTTATCTTTTTTTTTTTTTTTTTTTTTAACTGCTAATGGACTCTCCTATGGCATGGCTGCAATTCTTATTTTCTCATGAGGATATTTACAGCTTAAGAATATTTTAACCTTATATCAAACCTCCCAGCTATCCCTGTTTAGGGTGAACAAATATGAATAGTGGACAAAAAAAGAAAAAAAAAAGATGGGTCATACTGGAAAGATGGTGGGCATAGGAACAGGGGGCGCAAGTAATTTTACTTAAATGCTTGCAACTATGCAAATTATTAAAATTATATCAACCCAGGTGGTTATAGTCTCTCTCTCTCTCTCTCTCTCATGTGCTCATGACCAACTGGTATTTGCACAGATATTGTGAAAATAAAATATTAAGTATATATTTAAAGTAATATAATTTATCCTGAGAGAAGCCCACATCCTTGATCATCAGGTTGAAAATTCTAATGAGCATTGTATGGATTGTTTTATCCCGGTGTATGTTATTGCTCAACCCCAATTAAATTTTCAGTAAACTACTACGTTATTTATAAATAACAGCATTGTTAAACTTTTGCTGCTGTTAGTAGGACATAACTGAAATTGTTTTCCAAGTATTCAGGTATTAAAATCAAACATACTCTACCACTGTGTGTTTCTATTCCATAGAATTCTAGCGTTCTTGCAATATTAATGTAGCATGACTCAGCCTCTGTTTGTCCAAGTCCACTAAGAGAAAAAAACAAACCTCATGTTAAAAAAAATTATATGCTGTATGTATATTTAGGTACATAAAAATATGTTCTAATGAAGTGCTAGATGTTAAGCACTGAGGAGATTTCTCTTACTGAAGGAAGAATTTTCATTACTGTGTTATTTTATCCACACACTAGGGGCCCATTCATCAATGTACGATTGAGTCCGAATATTTTAGAACTGTGCGTATGTTCTACATTATTTATTTGCGCAACTTTTTCGTACTTTGTGGCAATTTGTGCAACAAAATCGTATTTGTCGCAATGAATACAAAAGTTTAGGAATTCATTTAAGCTTCGGTATAATGACTTTCCTTTGGCCAGGTTGGAGTTGCAGAGTGCCATTGAGTCCTATGGGAGGCTTCCAAAATCATGCACTGAAGGATCAAAGTCAGAAAGTTTTTTGCGTCATTTACAATTGTTCAGATATGATTTCAGAACTTTCCAATAGTACCACAATATTTTCGTACAACCACGATGTGATTCAAAATTTTTGGATCTAATATGAAATTCCAAAATTCGGACTTTGATAAATCAGCCCCCATGTGTCACATTTTAGATTTTAAGATATGATTACTAGGGTCCTCTTTTCCTACTGTATTGGACAATATTTGCTTGCAATCTGTAAGTATTTTACTTTTTATTTTAAGGAATATTTGACACTATAAATCATAGGTGTCATTGTCTAGCATGAGGTGTCTGATTTTTTCCTACTGAAGAAAAAAACTTTCCAGCTGTATACAGGTAAGATAAACTCAATAGAAGCTAGTTGGATGTATGAACAAAGTTTACTATTAAAGGTTTATACTAACAGAACAAGGTTGTATACCTAACTACCAGGTTTCTTTTATGTACCAAAATAGCTTATAAGCAAACTATTAGTAAATTCTGCATTTTATATAGGGACCAAAAGTTCAGTTACATATCTAGTCAATTATAAAGTTAATCATTAAGATACTTATACAATACAACAAAGTCTAATCAAATAAAGGACAGGCCTACATTAACATACAGCTACCTATTATTTCTCTTTAATGTCATATAACCATACACATTTTTTCGTTTCTTGCTCTTTTATAATTTACAATAAAATAGTATTCATTTTAAACTACATTAGTTTTATAACCAAATCCGAATTAAATTAGTATACTACTAGAATATTCTCTAATATGCAGTTAAGTTATATTTTGCATTTATGACTACCAATTTAGGGTTCACCTTGGAAAAGAATACATTGGGCCCGATTCACTAAAGTCAGAAATAAGGAGTGCTATTTATAGCATGCGTTAAAAATCTTATCACTTCTTATTTTTCGCTCGATTCACTAAAAGGACACTTGTCATAATTAAGAAGCGATGTTCTTGGCGTTATTTATCTTGCGACAACATATTTTCAAGCAACGTGCTGCGTAATATGTTGTGTGCTGCGTAATATATTGCTTGAAAATATGTCGTCGCAAGATAAATAATGCCAAGAACATCGCTTCTTAATTATGACAAGTGTCCTTTTAGTGAATCGAGCGAAAAATAAGAAGTGATAAGATTTTTAACGCATGCTATAAATAGCACTCCTTATTTCGAACTTTAGTGAATCGGGCCCATTATATTGCTTTTTCCATCTTGTTGTCTATTAACAGCATCATCAAAATTTCATATTTTAAAGGTGAATAATCAGATTTCTGTTCATAACAATTTTGAGCAATTATAATTAATAAATGGAAAGTATATTCCCTAATTCAAAATTAGTACTTTTATTTTGCAACTAACTGGTTCTTCATAGATAATGCAAGGAAAGGTACTACATTACCATTCCACACATAACTTTCTGGTAAATCAAACTACTCCTTGTTTATACAGAGCCCATTATGTATATTCAAACAGACCCTTAATTTACAGGAGGAGGGAGCAAAGGTAAGGGCTATTATTGCTTTATAATAAAAAAATGAATAAAAACAGGTGATGATGTAAAGTGCTATAGATATGTCATTAACTTTAGAAGTATAAGGCCAATGTAGCACAGGCCTAGGTGTTGCCTTTGAGAACCTCTGAGATCAAAACATCCGTGCCACTTTATGTGATTCAGGGACTTATAATTGAATAAAATTGAATTAGCAAAAATTAGCAAAATAAATTAATATTACAATGGCTGAACTTGTTTTAGATTTAATAGACACATTATAAATGGAACTGGAATTCTGCAAATATCTATACTGTGTTAACAGTTCTAAAACTAAAAATGTTGCATCAACTATATGAAAAACAGTATACACAAAATACAGTGCCTTTAGGGCTCCTAAAACCTCAACACCCACAAATGTGAGGGTTCATGAGAACATCTATTTCTTTCAGAACACTTTGGGGTATATTTATAATTTATTTTATAAGAGTGAAGTTAGAGCTCGCCACTCTCAATTAATTTTATTGGTTTTTTAAAGACCTATTTACCAAAGGGTGAACATTCTTTTTTATTCATTGATAAATACTATTTTAAAAATCCCATAGAAATGAACGGAGAGTGGTGGAATGTCACTCTATTGGACTGTGGCGAGCTCTAACTTCACTCTTTTGATAAATATACCTCTTTGTCTACTGTCAACTAATGATCAAACACTGAATACAACACAACAGAAAAAATATTTCATGTTTTAAAAGGCTCAAGATCAAAATAAAGGGTCACTAAAGAATTGAGTTTGTTACCTGTGCTGTATGTGCAATGCCTCTACTTTACTTAAAAAATCATTGTCTTGATCTGGTATAAAAGAAGTGTTTGATAGGTGTCCTGGAACATGTACCGAAGAATTATGATCTCCCAGCTCAGCTATAGTTTAAAAAAGGATAACAAAGTATGAATAACAGAACCATCTAGATAAAATATTTCCACTTTCTATACACTGAGAGAATAATTGACAAATATAAAACATTATTGTCAATGCATATAGAACTGAATCCTGTACACTATAAATCCTTTGATGCCGGTTAAAATAAGTTCTCAGGCTTTAGCTATGGCACTTTGAGTGCTTTTATTTTAATTATGTGTTTATTTTTCACATACATTGCTTACATACATTTGGGACAGCCTCTAACCGAATTGTAAATGTTTCTGATGACACTATTATATATAATTTTTTGGACGTCGTCCAACTGAACTTTGATTTTAAATGGGCATTTAAACCATATATTCTTAGATGTTCGGTATAAAATTAATTATGTAATAGTGTAAATTATGTAAATAGTGCTTTTTTAAGAAAATTTAAAAATGAAATTTCAACATCTATTTTTGTGGGTTTTCAGTATTTTCCTAATTTAGGGTTTAAACGGTAATGCAGTATCATATACTTTGTTTTGAGAAATCTATAATAACCAATATGGTACTCATATTTATTGGTCTGCTGTTTGAAAGCATGGTTTGCTACTAGCAATGATCATCTAGCTTCAAAATATATACACTTTCAGTTTGCTGGGTTTCTGTTATATTAATTTTCTGGTGGAAGTGAGGTGAAATAAAAAGGTGTAATTTCAACATAATGATGACATTTTACAGTGACCTTTCTCTCTAGAGCTTAATTCAAGTATCTCCTCACAACAGAGCTGTTAAATGAAGTAGTAATACATATGTCTTGTGTGGCATTTTATTCCTATTAATAAGCGTATGTGTAAGACGCATTATAGAAATATGATATGAATATGTTTTGGGGTTTTTTTGTGTGATTTTCCAACAAACCTGTTATGACCTTGAAGACAAATTAGGGTTGCTACCTGTCCGGTTTTTACTTGGACAGGTTCTTCAAGGGGCTGTCTGGGTCAAAACCTTCTGTCTGGTTTTCAACATAACTGGGCAGAAACCTCCAAATTGAGTCTGGTGGACACAATAACCCTGTCCCTGACATCATCACACAACCAGAAGCATGACATCAAGCGATGACTTTGGCAGTTTGCGTGATGACGTCAGCATTGCTCAGCGCTGACATCATCACACATGCCCCTTTGTCTGAGTTTCATGCAATGGTGGCAACCCTAAGACGAACAGATAGGCAAGGTCTACCATACCTTGTCATTGACTGTGTTCTACTTCTATGGATTAGCAGAAACATTTGGAGACACCACCTGCACAATCTACTTGAGACAGCATTTGCAAAATAAGGAAAAAGGCAGTAATGCACAAGTAAGCTTAAATTAAAAAAAAATCTTGGTAATGTATGAGGAATTTACATCAGAAGGACTTTTTTAAAAGAAAAAAATAAAACCATGTAAGAAATTAATTCCTAAAGGGGCAGTAACCCCCTGTTCTGCTCTGTGGCCTGGCAGTCCTTGTGCTTATTTTACTACAATTACATCTGTGTACATAAAAATATTAAAAATTACATTAAAATATTCGGTTTTGTCACAACGTCGCTACTTACATTGTACAGCATAAGATGCAAGAACTACTGCTGAATTCAGTGGACAGGATATCCTATAAAGAGATAAAATAATATACAAAAAAGTGATTTAAGAAGTTAAACCATTAAACTAAAATATCATCAATAAATCAATAAATATACAGGCATATTTTCATACATGTTGAACTGCTAAAGACTGGGGTTTGTTTGGAGGCACTGA
The DNA here is from genome assembly GCF_000004195.4 of Xenopus tropicalis. Taxonomy (NCBI): domain Eukaryota; kingdom Metazoa; phylum Chordata; class Amphibia; order Anura; family Pipidae; genus Xenopus; species Xenopus tropicalis. The sequence goes on along the minus strand of NC_030682.2, from coordinate 75,204,542 downwards.
ACTTGATGGACTTTGGTCTTTTTTTCAACAAAAGCAAAAAGAATGTTGTTTGTAGAAGAAAGGAAAGGGGCAATTCAATAGGGCTACGGTAAATGGGTATTGTTACAAACACTCATCCAGTTGTACAGTAGTTATGGATTTGAGATTGGTTAAAGCTTAACTTATACTACAAATCATATTAGGTATACATTACATATTGTATGCATTTATGATTATATCAATAAAAAGTCTGAAATATCTGTTTATTCTCACCTCCCATCTAGAATATCACTTTTTAATTGTAGAAAATATAAATGCCTAATAAATGAAAACAGAAAAGATATTGTTAGGGCACTACAAATGATACAACACTAACTAAACAAAAACATAAGTCCACAAAGTACCACAAAGATAAGTCATCTTCTCCTGAGTTCTTAACTGAAGAATGCACATTTCCTAGATGTTTATCAACAAGGCATGTGTTCGTAAAACTTAAAACTAAGAATGCTGAATTTCAACTTTTGTTATAACACTACTCATAAGGGCTCTGGCACATGAGGAGATTTGTCTCCCCAATTTTTTTTTCAGCGATTTGTGTGACCTCTTTATTAATCGGTGTCTATACTCCGCGTGTTCATTTCGCGTCTTCACTCTGCGTCTTTGTTTCACGTCTTCACTCTGCGTCTTTGGTGTATTCTTGGTAATATGGCATATGATAATAATTGATTGATGGGTCTCATATTACTCTATTTCTATTTACTACAAAAGGAAAAACAACAGAGGGCCTGCTGCTAGAAAATATTGGGTACATCCCATTACGAATCAGCATCTAAGCAAAGGACAGTTTAATGTACTGTATTGTGAACTACGCAGCTATCCAGAAAAATTTGTGACATATTTTAGAATGTCAATAACAAGCTTTGATGAGCTTCTGACCAGGCCTGTCTCGTGCCCACTCCTTGATGAGGGATCCTATTTCACCAGAGGAAAGACTGTGTCTAAAGCTAAGGTTAGTATGCTGTATTTTCATATCCATGCACATTTTGGTATTATATATGGGCATATAAATGTATGATGTATGTATGTATGAATGTATGTATGTATGTGTTTGGTATATACATGGGCATATAAATGTATGTATGTTTGTATGAATAAATGTATGTATGTATGTGGGTATTTTACAATAGTACAGGGCATGACAGTATTTAAATTTAATCAATCCTTTTGTTTTGTTGTTCTTTCAGGTTTTTAACAACGGGACAGTCGTTTTCTTCCCTGTACTTTCAATTCCTTATTGGGCGAACCACTATTGGGAGAATTGTGCGTGAAACTTGCCTGCTTATTTGGTTTGAGCTACAAAGGATTGTGATGCCATCCCCTGATGAAAATACATGGGTTGAGATAGCTGAGGATTTTTACAAGAAAACCAATTTTTCTAATTGTTTGGGTGCCGTGGACAGAAAGCATATTAGAGTCACAATGCCTATTAACAGTGGCTCAAAGTACTTTAATTACAAAAAATACTTTTCTGTTGTTCTTCTGGCTGCTGTGGATGCAAACTATTGCTTTACCATTATTGATGTGGGAGCTTATGGAAGCACTGGCGATGCCGTACCCAGGGTCACAACGGAGTGTTCAGAAACGGCTGTTCAATTACAGACTGTCAAGAGCAAGGCGTATGGTAGAATGAACATTCTACCATACGCCGTGCTCTTGACAATCTGTAATTGAACAGCCGTTTCTGCATTCTTTTTGCATTCTTTCGAACAAATGGCTTGTATTCCATACTGCACTACAACTGGAACCAGAGTTGGTGGATACTATTATAAAAGCTTGCTGCGTCCTACATAATTTTGTTCGGCTACGGGATGGGTACTTTTTCCAAGACACTCTAACCGATGACATTCCAGATGTTGATTGGACTCCTGTTAGAGGTCCTACAGGAGGAATGCGAGTTAGAGAGAAATTTGCCAATTACTTTATGTCTCCTGATGGAGCAGTACCATGGCAGTTGTCCAGAATTTAGTCCCATTGAAGTTCATTTCATCTTGTTAAAAATGTTTAATAAAGTCTCATTAAGTAATTAAAACTATTGTCTGGCTATCTGTCATTTGTAGAATGTTGTTTCCAAATTGCATTCAAAGGCCTCCACTGGGGTACAATAGTACAATAGACACTGCCTCTAATAGGAAAGTAAATCTTTTGTCTTTTCATTAGGAATTCAATAGAACTTGAAATTTTTTTTACCCTGTCTGTCATTTGTTGTACAGAACATAGGGCAAGAAAGGCCCAGGAGAGTGACAAAGGCAATCTTGCATATGAACACAGGTTATGGGAATATATATATGTGTGTATGTATACGCATAGGTCTATATATCTATTTTTATATTAACATTATTACACATACATATATACATAAATGTATGTGTATAGATAGTATATATCTCTATCTATATACGTAATTATGCCTGCGTGTCACAAACATATATATATTAACCGTGCGTATTGTCGTGGCATGTTTTCGCACAACGTCGTACACCTTGTCATCACGCTAACTCTCATCGTGGTGGGCGTTACTTCAATAACAGATCAGGAGGCATGGGAGAAAGTTAGATATCTTCTTAAAAAAAAATTATGATAATTTGCCCATATGGATGGGAAACAAAAGGGCGAAGAAGCATGCTATTCTGCGGCGTTTGCGATGTAGAATGCACCAAAAGTTTGGCGTCGACTTTGATTGACGCACATTACAGCGTCTCTGGTCTGACCTGAAACGGAGGGAGCCAGAGTTTATCATGCAAGTTCAGCTGCATGAAAATCTTAAGTGATCCATGCATAAGATACAAAAAATAAATAAGTAAATAACTACCCTACAATAACTAAACTTCACATTAAATATTCTACCAGGGGTCCATTTACAACATGCAGAGGAGGAACAGGAGGAGGCTGAAGGGGAGGAGGAAAGAGAGGAGGAGGCTGTAGAGCCTATTGAAGAGGCAGCGGAGGAGGCTGACTCATCACTGGGAGTGGCCAGTGAGGAAGGTAAATGAAATTGCATATATTGTATACTCCTGTTTTTGATAGATAATTCAATTAATTCCATATAGGTTGGCAGGAGCATGAGGCAGAGGTAAAGCCTATTGAAGAGGCAGCGGAGAAGGCGGACTCATCACTGGGAGTGGCCAGTGCAAAACAGCTCCAGTCAGATTAGATGGACAGCATTTGTGAACAGCAGTTTTCAGATCTTGCCACAGATTCTCGATTGGATTTAGATCTGGACTTTGACTGGGCCATTCTAACACATGGATATGTTTTGTTTTAAACCATTCCATTGTTGCCCTGGCTTTATGTTTAGGGTCGTTGTCCTGCTGGAAGGTGAACCTCCGCCCCAGTCTCAAGTCTTTTGCAGACTCCAAGAGGTTTTCTTCCAAGATTGCCCTGTATTTGGCTTCATCCATCTTCCCATCAACTCTGACCAGCTTCCCTGTCCCTGCTGAAGAGAAGCACCCCTAGAGCATGATGCTGCCACCACCATATTTGACAGTGGGGATGGTGTGTTCAGAGTGATGCGCAGTGTTAGTTTTCCGCCAAACATAGCGTTTTGCATTTTGGCCAAAAAGTTCCATTTTGGTCTCATCTGACCAGAGCAACTTCTTCCACATGTTTGCTGTGTCTCCCACATGGCTTGTGGCAAACAGCAAACGGGACTTCTTATGGTTTTCTGTTAAGAATGGCTTTCTTCTTGCCACTCTTCCATAAAGGCCAACTTTGTGCAGTGCACGACTAATAGTTGTCCTATGGACAGATTCCCCCACCTGAGCTGTAGATCTGCAGCTCGTCCAGAGTCACCATGGGCCTCTTGGCTGCATTTCTGATCAGCGCTCTCCTTGTTCGGCCTGTGAGTTTAGGTGGACGGCCTTGTCTTGGTAGGTTTACAGTTGTGCCATACTCCTTCCATTTCTGAATGATCACTTGAACAGTGCACCGTGGGATGTTCAAGGCTTTGGAAATCTTTTTGTAGCCTAAGCCTGCTTTAAATTTCTCAATAACTTTATCCCTGACCTGTCTGGTGTGTTCTTTGGACTTCATGGTGTTGTTGCTCCCAATATTCTCTTAGACAACCTCTGAGGCCGTCACAGAGCAGCTGTATTTGTACTGACATTAGATTACAGACAGGTGCACTCTATTTAGTCATTAGCACTCATCAGGCAATGTCTATGGGCAACTGACTGCACTAAGACCAAAGGGGGCTGCATAATTACGCACACCCCACTTTGCAGTTATTTATTTGTAAAAAATGTTTGGAATCATGTATGATTTTCGTTCCACTTCTCAAGTGTACACCACTTTGTATTGGTCTTTCACATGGAATTCCAATAAAATTGATTCATGTTTGTGGCTGTAATGTAACAAAATGTGGAAAAGTTCAAGGGGGCCAAATACTTTTGCAAGCCACTGTTAGTTTTATTTTTTCTATACTTTATTTTATGTAAAAAAAAAAGTTGAAACCCTTTAATATCTGTGTCATTCCTATTATACAAAATTTAGACAAGTAAGGTACATTGAAAGTGATACATAAACACTGCTTCACTAAAAATGTGAATATTTATTATGAAAAAATGTTCAAACATGGTAGTGCAAAACATCGGCAAACCACCCCCCCACCCCAAAAATTCAGTGCAAACATAACCCAATAATGAAACAGTGCAAAAACTTCCACAAAAAGTAAAAGTGCAAATATCAGCAAACATCCCCCAATAATTTAACAGTGCAAACATTCCCCAACAAGGTAAAAGTGCAAACTTCAGCAAAAAGGTATTTAAAGGAAAAGGAAAGGCTAAGTCACTTGGGGGTGCCAAAATGTTAGGCACCCCCAAGTGACTTACATGACCTACCTTGTACCCCGGGCTGGTGCCCCTGTTAGGAGAAAACAGCACCAGCCCGGGGCACCTGTAGACACCGCTTCCTCCTTCCTTTGCGCGCTGCTGGCGAAATCCGTGGGCCGGCGCATGCGCAGTAGAGTGAAAAGCCGACTTTAATGTTAAAGTTCGGCTTTTCACTCTACTGCGCATGCGCGTGCAAGTGAGGAGGAAGCAGGTAGCGCTGGCAGCTGCCCCGGGCTGGTGCTGTTCTCTCCGTACGGGGGCACCAGCCCGGGGTACAAGGTAGGCGTTCTAAGTCACTTGGGGGTGCCCAACATTTTGGCACCCCCAAGTGACTTAACCTTTCCTTCTCCTTTAAAGGTCCGTGAAAGCAGGGTTTTGTGAATGATCCCATCCTTGGGAAGTGAAAGGGTACTGGTAGGGGTACCATGGATTTGCTAGTGTCAGCAGAGCCATAGGGTAAGGGTGTGGTGGGTGAGACACAGACATGCCTGGATTTGCTTGTGGTATAAATCTGTAAATAAGCTTCATCATTTCCACTTGCAGTGCATGTCTTTGTGCCTGTTGCACCATCATAACAGAAGCCAGTAACCTTATTAGAAATGAATACTCTGGTGTGTCCTCATAAAGATTAGGTGCCTTTCTGGCAGGCATCGAACTGCACAGCATGGCAATCATGTCTTTTACTTCACCCCATGAAATGTCAGAGCTTTTCCTCTTCCTTTTTGCCCCATTACTGCCCTCAGGCTAAGAGGTTGTACGCCGAGAGGTTGTACAAGGGGAAGTGGTAGTGGGGGGTTGAAGTGGAGTTGTAGGGGAATGCTCCATTGGTGATGATTCACCTTGCTCATTTTCTGCAGCTGGATCCTGAAGGTACCCCTCCTCAGTATTTTCCAGATTGCCAGAAGTTCTATTGAAAAGACAAAAGGAATTCTTTCCTATTAGTGGCAGTGTCTATTGAGGCCTTTGAATGCAATTTGGAAACAACATTTTACATGGTATAAAAAACAATCTAGACAGAAATTCCATTGAATTTCTAATGAAAAAAGAGAAAATGATTACTTTCCTATTAGTTAGTGGCAGTGTCTATTGTACCCCCCCACTGGAGGCCTTTGAATGCATGGTGAAAATCAAGAAAGCACTTACTATACTATAACACACCATTCCACCAATATTGAACACTTACCGTCTTTTTGAAAAAGCAGGTAGTAGGAATGTCAACCAGTCGGCATGAGAGTACCATTTCCTTTTGGATGGTGAAGCACCACTGCGGAAATCAGGTTTCTGGGCAGCTACTTCCCTGCGATAAAAATCCCTAATGTGTTTCCACCGCACCTGAATTTCTTTAACTGTAATAAAATGGGGGGGGGGGGGGGAATTGTTACAATGTGCACTGAGATTTTTTTTCGTTATTTTTACACACAATATAAGATGACTTGGTAAAAAAACAAACGAATAAACAAATCAGTTACCTTTGTAATTCTTCTCCTCCTCTGAAAGTGATTCCCAGCCTTCATCAAGGTTTACTGCCACCTCATCCCATAGATTCTTCCTATTTTGCTTGTTATGATATATGGGCAAGTCAGTTTGATATAAAGCCGGACGTTCCTCCACGAGATTGATGAGGCGCTCAGTATCAAAATGGAGTTTAACAAATGGCATTGTGGAAATATGACTGTTGTTTCCTCAGCGTGTTGTCGTTTGTTGCCCACAGCGTGTTTTTGCATGAATGGCTCATTGTGCCATGCCGCGGAGACAAAACCTGTTCAAAATCCCCACCCAAACCATGTGCGTCATTACGCAACAACAACACGTAAGTGTCAATACGATCGTAGCTACAAATCTCCTCGTGTACTATGCTGTACTCGATTTCAATGTTTGTGAATGGCAAGGCTATTTTACTCAAGTCGCTCAGAAAAGGGTCTGTGTGCGACTTGAAGTCGATTCGTATGTTTTTACGCTGGCGATTTCCATTGGGTTTACATTGGCGTCTTGTCACCAAATCGTTCTTAAAAAAATCACGGGCGACAAATCTCCCCGTGTGCCAGAGCCCTAAAGGTTTAGGATCTGATATTCAGAAACCCATTATCAAGAAAGTGTCAAATTACGAGAAGGCCACATCTCTCTAGGCCCCATTTTAATCAAATAATTCACATTTTAAAAAAATGTATTTAAGAATTTAACAGCAGATAACACCACCAAGAGCATTTTTACTTGTAGCTAATATTTAGGTTGTAAAGTTGCTGGTCTTTCAAACCATATAACTGTATATGGTAAAATATACTTTCTGGTAGTTGATTTTTTAACAGAATGGTGTAAAAGAACATAATGGTAAAGTTTAAACCACCTTTGTGTTAGAACTTGCTTAGAAAATAGCTATAAAATCTTTCCCAAACCCATCTACCATACACTGTTTTTAGAGCGTTAGCAATCTCCTGTCATCAGTAAGCTTATAATAATGTTAAAGGGCTTCTATCATCCATCTAATTACTTTTTATGTACTTATAATTAGTGGTGGTCTGTTTTCTCAATATATGCTGCATATAAACGGGATTTCTTGTCTCCTTTTTTGTAAACATGTATTTCTCTCTAAGAAAAATCCCTCATTTCTGGGGCCAGAGTCTGCACAGTTCTCTCCTCTCTCACCTCTGCTCCCCCCTCCCACAAGAATGCTAATAACTCTCTCTCCATCCCTTAGGAATGTGTAATCTGAGCTATAAGATAATGTGTAATGTGTAATCCGAGCTATAGCTATACAGCAGGAAGCTATGAACACCAAGCTAAAACGGCAGCTGTAATCTTAAGCAAACGGAGAAAGCTTCTACAGCTGATTACTCAGGTATGGTAATGCATTCTGCAGAATAAATACAGTGTTCTAGGTGGCACTGATGTGGCAGATCCTTCTCCTTTTAAATGGTTCATATTGCAGTCAGTGGTACATTGGGTTGTTTTAGGCACTACTCTAGGATCCTGTGTGCTTTTAGGGAAAGACAAAACATTTGTGATGTTTAAAACTCCATTATTTTGGTTTGTAAATTTGGTGTGTATTTAGTTATACAGTCTACATATAATAACAAGTCAGAAAATTATTAAATTCAAACGGTTTTCTTAATTAGGATTTACATAATAAAGAAATAACCTGATGTACAGAGAAAAAAAAGTACTGAAAGAAAATTCATGCTGAAATACAAATACCCTGTGTCTCCAAAAAGCTTCCTTTTTAATAGACCCAGTTCTAGAAATATAATTACTGATGAACAGGGTCAGTCAGGAAGAAATTCAAGAGAGACTAGAACATGTAAAAGTAAATAAAAGTCCAGGACAAGATGGTATTCATTCTAGGGTACTAAACAAGCTTAGCTCATTGAGGTCTAAGCAGTGCAGAGAGACTGGGGAATTGCTAATGTGGTTTCCACTATTTAAAAGGGATCCTGTTCTTAGCATGAAAACTATAAGCCTTTTAGTCTGACATAAGTGAGTGAAAAGCCGACATTTTTGTTAAAGTTCGGCTGACATTTTTGTTAAAGTAGCTGCGAGCGTGGTCTCCTCATCCTTCTTTGCACTTGCGCATGCACAGTAGAGTGAAAAGCCGAACTTTAACAAATATGTTGGCTTTTCACTCTACTGCACATGCGCCGGCCCAGGGATTTTGAAACAGAAGGAAGCGCTCGCTACAGGTACCCAGGGCTGGTGCGGTTTTCTCCTAACAGGAGCACCAGCCCGGGGTAAAAGGTAAGTGATTAAAGTCTCTTTGGGGTGCCTAACATTTTGGCACCCCAAAGTGACTTAGCCTTTCCTTCTCCTTTAAGGAATATTGGCCTGTAAGATAATATTTATCCAATATTTACTTTGATAGTTAACTGGTTAAAGGATAGATTATATAGAGTCGTGGTAACTGGAAGAATTTCGTAATTGGACCATTATTATTAGTAGAGTGATGCAGGGGCCTGTCCTTGGTCCCTTGCTTTTTAACTTATATATTAACTGAATGTGGGCATTGAAAGTACTGTTTCTATTTAACTGATGATGATAAATTGTGCAAAATGAAAAGTTCCATGCAGGGTGCTGCACTTTGTGGAGCGATTTAACTAAATTGGTAAACTGAGCACTAAAATGGAAAATGAGGTTCAATGCAAAATTGGACCATTGTTGTTAAAGGAGTACCACAGGTGTCTGTCCTTGGTCTTCTGCTTTTTAGCTTGTATATTAATGACCTGGAAGTGGGCATTGAAAGTACTGTTTCTATTTTTGCTGATGATAATAAACTATAAGTTCCATGTAGGGTGCTGCCACTTTGTGGAGCGATTTAACTAAATTGGAAAACTGGGCACTAAAATGAAAAATGAGGTTCAATGCAAAATTATGCACTGTGGTAGAAATATTATAGATGTGAATTATACACTAAATGGTAGTGTGTTGGGTTTATCCTTAATAGAGAAGGATCTGGGGAGTTTTGTAGATATTAAGTTGTCTAATTCGAGGCATTCCGTTGATACAAAAGAAAATAAAGTACAGTACTGTCTTGCATAAAAAAGGCATTAGCTCAAGGGATGAAGATGTAATGTTTTCCTCTGTATAGGTCTCTGGTAAGGCTTCACCTTAAATATCTAGTGCAGTTTTGTGATCCAGACCTTAGGATATTAAAGAGCTGGATAGAGTGCAGAGATGTGCACTGGTAAAGGGGATTGAAGATTTAAACTATGAAGGTACACTGTCAAGGTTGTGGTAATTTTCTCTGAAAAGTTCTCTGGTAGTTTATGCTTATAAGAGGACAAGATTACATTAGAGGACATTAAAGACAGATTGTTTTATTGGGAAAAATCTATCAATGCAACAGAGGCTACCCCTTCAGATTAGAGGAATGGAACTTTCATATGAAGCGGCCTAGGTGGTTCTTTACACTGAGGGCAGTGTGGTTGTGGAATGCTCTACTGGGTGATGCTGTAATGAAGATTCTATTAATGCATTTAATTTGGCTTGGTTGATTTCTTGAACAAGCATGATATCCAAGGCTATTGTGATATTATAATATACAACTACTATAGATATTGCTATATATTGATATATATGTGAGTGTATAGATAGGTTGGTATGAGTGTGTGTATATATGTGCACTGGGGTTTGTTGGAACTGCTGTTACCCAGTGACTAACTCATTAAAGTTTGGGGACCCTAATATTAATATTTAAAAAATAGCAGCAGCTTTAATTTAAACAAATTAAAGACTATAGGTGAAATCTGATTGGCTTTTGTTGGCTCTACCCACTCTCTTAAACTTGAAACGTAGTCACCCAGTGACAAACTTTGCACATTTTCGGGGACCCTAATGTTAAACGTGTGAGAATGGCAGCAGTTAAAATTTCCCCACTGTAATCAATGAAAGAAATGTGATTCAGGTTGACCCTATGCCTATGTGATTCACATAGGCAGGTTGACCCTATGCCTATGTAATTCAAGTTTGGCAAGTGTAGCTTCAAAGCTATAAGAGTGGCAGCTGTTCGAATCTGCTCTGTCAGTCAATGGGAAAATTGGGGTGTTCAGGGGGATCGCTTAGAAAAGCACAAGCAATCTGCTCTGCTATATGACGAAGAAGTGAGGAGAGTTTGGAGGTTGTACCCCTAATACTGTAGGAGGAGAAGCGGGGGGCGGAGAAAATGGGGGGCATTAAGAATAAGAAAAAGATTAAGATTCGGAAGAATAAGTTGAAGTTATAGTACGTTATGTTGGTTTGAAAAAAATCTGGGACCTTTTTTAAAAAAACATTTACACATTAGTTCATATATAATGCACAATAATAATCTAGTTTTTACAGTGAAGATTTATTAAATAAGTTCTCGGAGGCTTAATTTCTGAACAGTTTCCTAAAAGAAATAAAAATTACCTGGTTTGATCCTGCTGTAATGTGTTGGGGTCAGGAATGAAAAAACGAACACGGAAAAGGAGGGAGCATGGAAATCCTCCTGTAATTGTGTTTTTAAAAAAAACAAATTTTATAATATTGAATTCATAACAAAAGTTTATAGGCATGTTCATACAAAAAAATAGATATTGCTAAATACTGCTTAAAAAGGAACTATTGCAAAAATGTAACTACTTTATCTACTGGAAATACGAATAATTCCACATGTAATAAATAACAAAATCTATAACTTTTCTGAAATAATCAAATTATTGTTCAGTATTCCTTCTCAGGAAAATTTGTCTCATGCAGCTTTGTGTCAGTCAGTTTGAAGCATTTGCCTCTAATATGTTGTCTACACAAAGGGAGCACACACCAAATGTATTTGACCTGTCAAAAAAAATATGACTAAATGCGAAAAAAATATTAAAATATGAAAAGTGATCACTGAGAGGATAGTGAATAACAACTTTATTATTTAACGAATGGTACACAATTTGTAACTGTCTAAATGCCAATTTCTATAATATTGTAATAATATTGTACCAGTGCTATACAGAAATAATTTAACTGAACAAACAGGGGTCAATATAAAATACAGTTATAATCAAGTTTAAGTGGAAAATGTTTGTTTACAAGAAAAAATAAGAGAATGGAGAAAAGGACAGACGTGAGTATATAAAGAAAAGGAGGTGAGTGAAGAGAGAGAGAAAAATAGTTGATAAAGACTGGACTATAAGGTCTTATAGTGGCCCCTGGCACCCTAGCATGACACTGCACAGACAGCTTAAAATCTTAAACACGAATAAGAGGATCATAAGAGTTGTAGTTTACAGTGGTTGTCAATGTCACACATGTGCCATACCTTTTAATTGTTTTCTAATTGGTTTATTCGGCTCAATCCACCTCTGTCAAATAAGAAATTAAAAAGTGCTTTAGGAAATTAAAGTCTGCTTTAAATTAATAAAGAATTGGCTTGGTCTCATATGATTTTCTGTAAAGGGTATTTTTTGTATTACTGTTATTTGTATTATACTTTTGCATTGTTTTTTAATTTTAATAGTAAAAAACCCTTGAAACCACTGGCCAGTGCTCCTGTTAGGAGAAAACCGTACCAGCTGGGGTGTATGCGACAAAGTGATCCTCTTCCTTCTTCAGTCTTCGTGCATGGGCAGTGTGAAAAGTCATACCTTAACAAAAGCTACAGATCATTAGTTTAAAGATACTAAAATATGAGAGTAACAAGATTAGTCACTAAATACTAGTACCCTTACTACACATGCTACACTATTTGACCAAAAATATGTCAGCACCCACCTGTCCCATTCCAAAACCAAGGGAAACTGGTCCTCTCTTAATACTCCCTTTTCTGGAAAGGCTTACTACAGAAGTAAGTCCCTGTTACTGGAATTTGCTATTTATGCCACAGCCATTGTTGCAGCCACTGCATCCATAAATTAGATTTTTGTTTATTCTGTGCTTCCTTTTTTGTGGCATTAGTTTGGAAAAGACTTGATACTGTTTTTGCATGATAACAGCCTGAGCAGAGATGGAAGTAAATGTGAGAAATGCTTGCGTGCCCAACATCAGCATGTGGTGTTCCAATTTAGCCCACTTGTGTTTCAGTTGGGTTGAGGTCAGGTCTCTATGTAGACCAGCAACAGCTTTTGCTTTCATCTCTGCCCAGGCTATTGCCATGCTAAAACAGTATCAAGCCTTTTCCAAACTGATGCCAAAAAGAAAGAAGCACAGAATATAATTTGTGGATGCAGTGGCTGCAACAATGGCTGCGGCTTAAAGGAGAAGGAAAGGCTAATAAAGAGTTAATCTCAAGCTGCAGGCATACCTTCAGCTGTTTCAATAGTGCCCTTAAGATTCCTCATATTTCAACTGTTCAGATGATCAGAAGCCAAACAGGAAGAAAAAAAGCTGAGCTGTGTAAAGAAAGTTAATGCCTCACTCCTGCACCGAGACTGAGACCAAGTGTACATGCTCAGTTTGTAAGACTATGGGGGAAATTCACAAAAGTGGAGAGAGACCTTTTTTGGAGTAAAAGTGGTGGAAAAACTGGTGGAAAACACTTTCTCCAGATTCACAAACAGAAATCCGCCTAAATTCCGACTCAACCGCCACTTTTCCGTTTTTGGTGAAAGAAAGACAGTTTAAAGACACTTTTGTGAATTTGTCGTTTAAACGTCATTTTAACAACATTTTTTTCCCCGACATTTTCAAAATGGAGTAAAGCTCAGTGTAACTGTCAGATCAATTCTAAGTTCTTCCGTTTTGCTTTGTTTCACCCAGTCTCCATTTCACACCTAAGGTGGGGGCCCTATTGGGATTGTTAACATATTAATGGGGATTAGCAGCCTATTGTTAGGGGACAAGTTTCTGTCTAACCCTAGAACAATAGGTGCAAAAAGCCTCATTAACATTTTATAAACAAGTAAAACACTGATTAAAAAAGTTTAATTTATATCTTATATATAAAAAGTTTGCCGCAACTTATCTGTGCCCCCATAGCGTCTCTAGAACTACAGAGCTGCCTCTTTTGACAGAGAAGCCAGTGCAGCATTTCTGTGAGTGTTTATGGCTGTATTTACAAAGACCTTTCTGATAAAGCTTACTTAGTTTTTACCTTTCTTTCTCATTTAAATAGCAAATTCCAGTAACAGTGGTGTTTGAATTATCAATAATTTACTGCTGTTTAAAGCATGGTTTAAACCTGTGTTAGAGCTAGGAATACTATCATGGGAAAACATTTTTTCCAAATGCATCAGTTAACAGAGCTTCTCCAGCAGAATCCTACATTGAAATCCATTTTTTTTCCCAGGGTGCCATAGCCATACAATTTGTGCTCTGATAAACTTGTCACACTTTACTGCTGGGTTGGAGTGATATCACCCCTGTCCTCCCCCCCCCCCAGCAGCCAATCAGGGGAACAATGGGAAGGTAGCAAGATAAGCAGCTACCTGTTAAATGTGGTAGATGTGGCAGAGTAGCTTGACTAAAGCTGTTCGAATATGTAGTGCTGGCTACTTCTAAAAGCTGCACTGAGGCCAAGCTTAGAGCACCAATTACAGAAGGCGGCCTAGGCCTTCCACACTGGCAATTTTACTTCCTAGCCGCACAGGTTTACTATGTCCAATGGTGGTTCTCTCAAGATCTTACCAACCCCAATGTTCCATTACCGGCAACCCTAGCTAGCTCAATGGAATCATTAAAATATATTCCATTTCATACATTATCAGATATCCAAACCAATCACCTACTTACCCAATTTACAACAAATTGCCCCATACAGAGTGTGGCCTCACTGGTGCATACGTACACTGGGAGATGTGACTAATGCTGGGGCACTGTTACGTAGAAACCAGATCAGACATACAGACACAGAAGAGCTGTTACCCTGGTTCTCATACTTACAACTCCAACAGGCCTTCCAACACTAATTCCAAAGAACCATAGTCCCCTTTGTGCTCACTAAGCTTTAAACTACCCTTCGAAACCCCTCCTCCAAAAAGCTGATCACCACACTATACTCCCTGCTCCTCTCCACCCTCCAATCTCCCTTCTCTCACAGCTCAAAAAGCTTGGTGCCAAGACATACCGGAGATGGACAGTGAAGATTGGGAGGAAGCGACAGACAGGGCCTATGACTATCTGATCTCTACAAGAGACAGGTTAATCCAGTTCAAAATCATACATAGACTTCATCTGACCCTGTTACGACTATATCGTATGGGAATCGCAACTCGTCTAAATGTGGTGCCCCCCGAGGCCAACTACTTTCACTTAATGTGGTCATGCCCACAAATACATCACTTTTGGAACCAGGTCCTAGACCACATCCAAAACACAACATCCCTACCTAAAATATGCAATCCCAAGGTTTGCCTACTTGGCATTGTGGATGACATTACTCCCAAATCAGCATCGTGCATCCTCTATAGAACATTACTGTTTTATGCCAGGAAAACTATCCTCTTTCAGTGGATGGCACACTCTCCTCCAACAATTGCCAGCTGGTTCAAAGCCCTTCTGCCTCTAATACAACTTACCTACATAGCAAGAGGATGCCCTCAAAAGTATGACAAGGTATGGGGAACATGGGTTGAAGCCATGACCATTCCACATGGTCCTCCCTGGGAATTTGAACCTCCACCGGTAATCCCAAATCCTTCATTTCTTTAACAGGAATCTGAACACTATCCTGAGTAGGACATTAGTGATTATCTAACAACGTACCATTTATATCCTGGCATGAAAAGAACACGCTTGTAGAACTAATGTCAAAATGTTTTATGTTGTATGTTACAAATGCATAAATAAACACCTTTGGAAAAAAAAAAAAAAAAGCTGCACTGAGATGGCTGCATACACACCAGTATTACAACTTAAAAAAATAAATTTCTTGGTTTAAGTATAACATTTTAAATGGTAGAGTTAATTATTTCCTATGTTAACAGTGAAATTTAAAAATAAAAAGTGCACCACAAAAATCACAACAGAATCCCTTAAAAAACAGGAAAGAAATATGTATGTACAGCTAAAGAGCAATATACGTACATGTGAGTCCAATGAGTCTTCACTGTGTTGTAATCCAAAAAATTCTCGTTCTTTCAAATTTAAGTAATTGTAGACCATGTCCAACAATGTATGACCAGTGTCTTGTTTCTGGAAGAAATAACAGGGCACAACAACTTTAGAAATACAAATAAGATTGTGGGCACAATCCAAGTAAGTGTAACTAAATGCAACTGATGTTGTCATAATTGCTTCAAATATGCAAAAAAGGGATACATCTTTATATTAATAATGTATGTGGCTTTAAACTTTAAATATATTTGTTAATAAAAACCCTTATTTTTTATACAGTATCTAGTAGAATTAAGTCTGAAGCAAAAGGACTGAGTGGCTTCTTAAGAAATATTGTGAAAAATGTAACATCTTCTATAAGTAGGCCACATTTATATGGATAATAACTGGAAGAATGCCTTATGCAAAAACTTTGCTTTAGCAAACCAACAAACTAATTAAAGGGACAGTATGCCCCATTTTTAAGCATTAGTTTAGCAATGGGGCTAGTGCTGAATATACTTTCTATTTTTTTTATATATCTATTATTTTATTTATGTATCAACTGGGAAAGGCTTTTCACAGGGTTAAACACAGAAGGAAAATAGAGTATCTTTAAACCATTGCTTAGCAAGAATAGAGGTCAGTATTTTCCCCCTGTAAGCAAGGAAAGGCATACCAAAGCAAAACCTTTATGGTTGAATAAAAGTGTTAGGGGCTGATTTACTTACCCACGAACGGGTCGAATGGAGTCCGATTGCGTTTTTTTCGTAATGATCGGTACTTTGCGATTTTTTCGTATGTTTTGCGATTTTTTCGGATTCTTTACGAATTTTTCGGATCCAATACGATTTTTGCGTAAAAACGCGAGTTTTCCTATCCTTTACGAAAGTTGCGTAAAAAGTTGCGCATTTTGCGTAGCGTTTAAATTTACGCGAAAAGTTGCGCATTTTTCGTAGCGTTAAGTTTTAACGCTACGAAAAATGCGCAACTTTTCGCGTAAGTTTTAACGCTA
The DNA here is from genome assembly GCF_000004195.4 of Xenopus tropicalis. Taxonomy (NCBI): domain Eukaryota; kingdom Metazoa; phylum Chordata; class Amphibia; order Anura; family Pipidae; genus Xenopus; species Xenopus tropicalis. The sequence continues at coordinate 75,188,192 of NC_030682.2, read as the reverse complement.
CGCAAAATGCGCAACTTTTTACGCAACTTTCGTAATGGATACGAAAAACTCGCGTTTTTACGCAAAAATCGTATTGGTAACGAAAAATTCGTACAGAATCCGAAAAAATCGCAAAACATACGAAAAAGTCGCAAAATGTTCGTTTTCAAGTCGGAACTTTTCCAATTCGGGTCGGATTCGTGGGTTAGTAAATCAGCCCCTAAGTGTCGAGGTTGGTAGGAAAAAATGTGCTTTTAAAACTTTCAAGTTGGCTGGGACAGCATAATTTTCATCACGTACAAGGAAGCCAATAAAGCATGCAAAAAAGCTACCAGGCAAGCTAAAATAGAGATGGAAAGGGGAATTGCAGCTACCAGTTAAAGGAATCTAAAATTTTTTATTTTTTTTGTATATTCTTTATTTTCAGTTTTATATGAAAACAGTACATATCAAAGCCAGAAAACTTTCTACAGTAGGCATAATGAACACTTCATATGTCAGAATGAGTTAGACATATTTGTTAACAACCGTACAAAATAAAGTAACGATTTTCGTGTCATTCTGCTTTAGCAAAGCTGTCAAAGTTTGTTTTAATATTTATTTATTATACTTAGTTAAACTTTAGCAATGGTGTCTCCTATTGCTGCCATTATTACAGTATTATTGCCTGATATAGTTCTGAGGAAGAAAAACAAGATAAAAAATAAACCAGAAAAAGGGAAAAAGAGAAGGTATCAATAATAGGGAGAACAGAACTTGGAGTTGCTCAGTCGCTTCGTTATTGACCTCATATCATCTTCATCAGTTGACGTTTGACCTTTTTGTTTATATCTACTTTCTATTAGTGCCCCTAGTCCCATGTCATTTGTTCATCTCTATATGATTCTAGAAACAGAACCCATGGAGACCATGTCGATACAAACTTGTCTGGTGCACCTTGGACATTGCTCCTCCATTCGCATAACATTTCCCATCTCTTTGACCCATTCGCTTATCAAAATTATTTTTTAAATATGTAAATAGTAATAGTCTGATTGTTGATGAGAACAGGGAAAAAGCAGACATTTTAAACTCTTTTTTTTTTTTCATGTCTATACAACTGAGGAGCCAGCTAATCAAAGCTTCCCTTTTAAAAGACCCAATTCTAGTAATATAACTACTGATGCATGGGTCACTCGAGAAGAATTTCAAGAGAGACTTGAACATGTAAAGGTAATCAAAAAGGTCCAGGATCGGAAGTTTATCACTGTCATTGCCAAACCTCTTCACTTAATTTTTCAGGATTCATTGAGGTCTGGCATGGTGCAGAGAAACTGGCAAACTGCTAATGTAGTGCCATTATTTCAAAAAGGATCCCGTTCTTGGCCTGAAAACTATAGGCCTGTTAGCCTGACATCAGTAGTAGGAAAGCTTTTGGAAGGGGTAATAATGGATAGGCTGAATACACTGCAAATCAGTGCCAGCATGGTTTTATACGTACCAGATCTTTCCAGACTAATTTAGTTGCCTTTTATGAGGAGGTGAGCAGGAACCTCAATGCTGGAATGGCAGTGGATGTCATCTACTTATCTACATTGGATACCGTACCTCACAGAAAGTTAATGATAAAATTGAAGAATATTGGCCTAGAACATAATATTTGACTTGGATAGAAAACTGGCTGAAGGATAGATTACAAAGAGTGGTGGTAAATGGAACATTTTCTAATTAGGCCAGTGTTAGTGGAGTACTGCAGGGGTCAGTCCTTGGATCTTTGCTTTTTAACTTGGAAGCGGGCATAGAAAGTAGTTTCTATTTTTGCCGACGATACTTAATTGTGCAAAACTATAAGTTCCATGCAGGATGCTGCCACTTTGCAGAGCAGTTCGACAAAATTGGAAAACTTGGCAGAAAAATGGAAAATGAGGTTCAATGTTGACAAGTGCAAAGTTATGCTTTGGTTAGATATTATATAAACCCAAGTTATATACTAAATATTAGTGTGTTGGGGGTATCCTTAATTGAGAAGGATCTGGGGATTTTTGTAGACAGCAAGTTGTCTAATTCCAGGCAGTGTCATTCTGTGGCTACTAAAGCCACAAAAAAGGCATTGAGTCAAGGGATGAAAGCATAACTTTGCCAGTTTATATGTCTCTGGTAAGGCCTCACCTTGAGTATGCAGTGCAGTTTTGGGCTCCAGTCCTTAAGAAAAATATTAATGTGCTGGAGAGAAAGCCGAGAAGTGCAACTAAACTGGTAAAGGGGATGGAAGATTTAAGCTATGAGGTTAGACTGTGGAGATTGGGGTTGTTTTCTCCGGAAAAGAGGCACTTGCGAGGGGACATGATTACTTTGTACATTAGAGGAGATTATAGGCAGAAAGGTGATGCTCTTTTTTCCCATAAAAAGGATCAGTGCACCAGAGGCACACTGCTCACCCCCTCTTGGTTATTAGGGTCACTGCATGGGGTGCCAGATTGGGTACCATGCCGCTGACTGCCTAACGTAAGCAACTGGACTCTTTCCCCCACCTGGTTCTTGTGCATACCTACTGTTTCCTAAGTGCCTGTGTGGGCCTCATACCTGTCCCTAGCGCCCCCTTCCCTGGGCCTAGACTAGGGATCTGACTGGCAGCCTTCCACCCACCTTATGCCCCCTTGTCCCCCAATGACCTGCTCAGTCCTGGAGGCAAACTGTCCGGTTGTTCACTGCCTTGGGGGAAAGGAACTGGTACTGTCAGCAATCCTTCTGTGGCTCTGACTACCTGCTCTCCTCTCAGTACTGGTTCTGGTACTAGAGCTCTACCTGGCCCTCAGCCACCATCAATCACCCCAGTCTATATACTAGAATCTGGGTCCTAACCACCTGTTGCCTACACTTCTGCACTGACTCCCGAGTCCGGTCTACTTGCTGCCCCCCCTCTTGAGACCCCATGCAGCTTGGGTACAGGATCAAGTATCCTACTCTGGAAATATAACTCAGGTACAGGTACTGCAGGTACACTACCTGTCTGCACCAGGGAGACACATAGGGTAAACTTCTCCCCTTCTTATACCCACCTTGGGACAGTACTGGTTCAGTCACTATTTGACACTCTCTTCTGCCTCCCAGTCCTCCTTCCCAGCCATCTCTCTGTACTTTACTGGTGGCAGTTACTGATTGAGGTGAGTTACCACACTCCAGCGTGGCTGGTCCTAGTGAGCAGAAAGCATATGCTCAAAATCATTCCCCAACAATACATCAACAGGAATTTCACTGGACACTCCCACCTCCCCTCTCTTCTCCCCAAACCTTTCCACCCCAATTCAAGTAAACCTTGGCCATGGGGGACCTTTTGGTGACCCCCACCCCCTCTACAGACAAAGTGTTTTCAGGAATAATGTCCCCAGTGTTGCTAATATCTGGTTGCACCAGAGAATTAGACCCTGAGTAACTATCACCCACAATCACAGATTGCATTTGGTGAGATAAATTCTGTCTAACCATACACAAACATTACCACAGGATATACAGGTGGGGTTGGATCCTTCAGTTCTGGACAGACAGCGCTCACATGGCCCACCTGGTTACAGGAAAAATGTCTGTAAGAATCTCCACAGTCCACATTGGTACTAGACCCCCAAAAGAGGGACTTTTGCCGGATTTGGCATACTGTGCTTAACCTCCTGCTCCTGGATGATGCTCCTTCGTGCTTCAATCTCCTCCTGTATGCTGGCATCCTGTTGGCAGTACATGTAGCTGTGATCTGTGGCCTGAACTGCTGTTTTGGGCTCACTGTCAAACTGCTGTACTTCCAGTGGACAGATATACAGGAACTGGTTAAGTACCATCAAGTCCTCTAACTCTGTAAAAGTGGAAACAACATGCCCCTGCACCCACTGATAGAAGTGATCCTCAGTCTCCCCACCACATCAGAGTAGATGCCATTGGCCCAAAGCTGTAGACTCCAAGCGCTGGATTAAAGCCTTTTTAATTATGTCATAGTCCCCATCATACTCTGTTGAAAGGTCTGCAAAAAAAGGGTCAGGAATCGTGTCTACTGCTCACAGGCAGGCCTCAGGCAGCACCCTACTAGTTACTAGGGGCGGCAAAAAGCCGCTCCTGGTAATGTTAAGAGCTGAATTCCCGATTTTTAAACTGAAAATTTGTCTCTTCTAGTGCATGGGGGAGGGGGGAAGCATCACAGAAGATGCCTCAGGCTGCATTAGGGTCAGAAACGCTGCTGCTCACAGGGTAAATGAAATAGTCTCAAAGCCTTCCAGAAAAGTGTCCCCATCCTTTTCCACCACAGAGAAATTAAAAAAACTGGTGTCCCTGGACTCTCTGCTGTGATGTGAGGCAGTACCTCTTTGGATCAGCTTGGCAAATAGCTGCCTTCCTTTGTGCTGTGGCCTGGCATTCTGCTGCCTCAGTACTGAACTCCTGGTCACTTTCGATCGGAGTAGCAATGAGCCATGCCTTGGTCTGATCTGCACCAGCAATCCCTCTCTCCTCACAGAGTCTGGCCAGCTGCTATCTGCCTCTTGTAGGATGCCATTTTAGGGGACAATTGCCAAATAAAAGATAGGAAAGAAAAGCAAAAAGGGAAGGGTACAAGTAGGGTTTGCACATATGTCTTTTGAAAAAAAGTGTGCACTGCGTTTGTACTTGCAGACTGTATATTCCTCAAAAGGATTTAGCGCAAGGGTTAAGAAATTAATCCAAGCACTAATGCTCTAATACAGTGTTCCCCAACCAGTGGCTCATGGGCAACATGTTGCTCCCCAACCCCTTGGATGTTGCTCCCAGTGGCCTCAAAGCAGGTGCTTATTTTTGAATTTCTGGCTTTTAGTTGCATAGAAACCAAGTATAATGCCAAACAGGGCCTCCTGTAGGTTGCCAGTCCACATAGGGGCTACCAAATAGCCAATTATAGCTCTTATTTGCACCCCCATCACTTTTTCCATGCGTGTGTTGCTCCCCATCACTTTTTCCATTTGAATGTGGCTCACGGGTATAAAAGGTTGGAGATCCCTGCTCTAATAGAAACACTCTCTGCAACAAGAGCACAAGCCCGAGGTAAAAGGAAAGCGATTAAAGTCACTGGGGGGGGGGGGGGTGCCTAACATTTGGCACCCCCGAAGTGACTTAGCCTTTTCTTCTCCTTTAATTAATTTTTATGTGACTGCTTCTACCTACCATTGTAGCCATAAATGAGCCCTCTGATAATCATGGAGCTATGTACTGGTCCTCTGTTTTCTTATAGTTATGGAACATACTTGCCGACTATGTTTTAAGTAGCACAAATCAACATTTTTTCCGGTGAAAATTGCTTGAAAACAACTTGACCTATCCCTTTCATGCAAATGTGATAGAAGACAATAAAGCATTTGATAAGTTTGTGGTTAAAGCTGTAGGGTTGCCATGGTTTTCAGAAGGGCAGGGCTGTCCAGTTAAAAACTGCCTGTCCAGGTTTTCAAATTAGAAAATCTAGATATGATTTTAAAGTTAATGATGAGATGACCAGCTAATCACCTATCACTGTGTAATAGCCATGCTCCCTGACATTACTGACCAACCCACAGACCTCCATCAAGCCCCCTTGCGCCTATATTAATGTGTAATTTTTCTTTTAATGTGCATTTAATATTAGTACTAAATGTAAACAAAATGTATTGCCAGAATATAATACGAAACCAGTGTTCCAGCTGATGACAATATTTATTAATGTGTGTTAATACCTTATTTTGATAGTTTTCAAAGCTGAATATTTTTGAAAATTAGTTAAATCTTTTTATTCTATCTATTTATTAGTCTTTGAGGAAACATGACATATGGGAGCCCTAGTAGAGAAAAACATTATTTCCTGGTAAAATTGGCCAGAACAAATACTGTATGATAGAGTTTTTAGACTATAACCTCCACTAAGGCAAGGACTGACATGTATAATAATTGTACAGATGGGTAAAACATCGGATAAGAAACATAACAAAAATCATGTAAATGTGAGACTTTTATTGGCTAGAAAAGATGATAATCACAGCAAGCTTTCAGAACATCTTAATTTCTTTTTAAAAGAGGATTAAAAAATTAAGAAGAAAGGAGCTATGTTGGTTCTGAAATATATATATATGCAGAATAAAAACACAAGCAAGATTTGAATTTAAAGCAGACAAACATCTGGGGAATGAGGTTATGCAAGGGGGATCCAGACACAAAAACTTGGAAGCAAAGTGAACAGGCAATAAATAGATAGATTATATCTGCTGTGGTAGTTCATTTGTACAGATAGTTCCTAAAATATGTAATTAGTCTAGAAATAAGACTCAATGGCTATTAAAGGTGTTTATGCATTTGTATTCCCATACCTTTCTTTCATTTTCTGAAAGTTTTGAAATTGCATTTGACAGATATTTTGAAGTCATCTAGACTGTGTTAGGGTTGTTAAAGTGTTTTTCCACTGGTGTGTCTGTTTTTTAACTGTTTATAGTAGCCTTGGATATCTTATTCCTCTGATATGCCAAATATTGGCACTTTATCTGATTTAAGAATGTGTGGGCACATTTCTTGCTTCCACAAGGCTGTGATCAACTACTAATCATGAAAGGGAACTTTTTAAAATAAGTCTCGTTAGTCTTGGATGAATGCCAGAAGACATGGCTTTAGAAATATTTAGGCTCTCATCTTTTTGTAACCTAGCACTGTGCTTTGTACCTCTCTGGCTGTTTTCCTGGAACCTTTAGCTGTGGCTTATAAGTTGTGACAAGTGGTATCTGATTTGCTTTTCTTTTCTGTTTGTATTCTGGTGACCTTGGTGGCTCAGTGCATGTTGTGGTCTCTAATCCTTTTGGATGTATCCTCTGGTATAAAATACGTTCCTGAAAGTCCTAATGTGCTAAACTTTTTCTGAGGTGTAAAAACAGACCAAGGTTGTAATGTAAAGCCTAGCAATAAATAATGGCATGGCCAATACCTACATTTGATGCTCCTACAACAAAAGTATGTTCCCTGCATGTCACTGCTCGATCCCTGATGTCATCTGCTATGTCCGTTTTTTCTAAGACCAAAGGTGACAACCCTTATTTAAGTACATGTTGCCTAAGTATTTTTCTATGCAAAAAAAAAAAGCGTTATGTTACTAACAGGATTTCCTAAGATTCTGTTTGGGCCAAGGTAGCAAAGTGAAAAGTAATTGAAGTCTTTTAAGACCACACAGAGTAAACTCAATTGTGCACAATCCTGACTCTCAATTTACAAAAAAAGAGGTTGCGCCAATGACTCTGTAAAGTGAAAATAAACTATTAAGAGTTATATGCAGATGAAACCATCTACCAGCCTTGTGTATTACCAAAATAGTTACCAGCTTTGTTAGGGCCTAAATGGTTATATAAGGTAGCAGAATGATGAAATAATTTAGTTCCCTTTTGTCAGTGTGGGATTGGCCCACCAAGGTGCCAGGAGAACTTCTGTGGGGCAAGGTTTCAGTGGCAGCCATCCTGCTCACCTTGCCACTTGACAATGTATGCTTATAATATGGTCATTGTAGGGGCATAAGAAGGTTGATTAGGTAGAAGAGAAAGTAAAAAGTCGAGATTTAGTCTGTGGTATAAGGTTTTCTAGTGGGCCCCTGGTATTACAGTGTAACACTGGCCATTTTGCACTTTAATTAAGAACATGTTTTAGAAAATAATTGTTTTCACTCCTAGAGATGACCTGTTGATTTGTTTTGCATGCAACCTCTCCAGCTCATGGGGCTATACTGTGGGTATTTTTTATAGTCTGCCTGGGGTGAAATAAAACTTTATCAATACCTCATAGGTGCTTTCTTTTTGTTGAGTGTGTACCACTATTTTGCGTGCATTTTCCCCAGACTGCAGCCCATTGGAGAGAAGGAAGCTTTTTCCCAAGAACGTTTCCCAGTATTGCATTTCAGTCTGTTTTAGGAAGAGGTCCTCAGAAAGGCGAGGCATTAATTTGTATAGCTGGGAAATCAAGCCCATATACAGTGGAGGAAATAATTATTTGATGATACTGTTCTGAGACTTTTCATTTCTTTGTCATTGGACAATCTTACAAAATCAGTGAGGGGTCAAATAATTATTTCCTCCACTGTAAGGGAATGTAGCCCCAAGTATTTTCTCAGAAGGTGTGAGGTTCACTTGCGCCTGTTGCCTCAAGACAGTTGTGACATAATGCTTAATTAAGTAATACATTCATTTATCAGAGCCCCATCTGCATCTTTTGCAAAGTCTGTCATTACTATATAGTTTTCGATTTAAAGAGTCTATAGAACAAGTAATTCTTGACAAAGAATGTGTAGACCAGTCCATTTGGAATGTTTTCTGTTTTCCTGGCTCAAAATCTAGGTTTGCCATTAACAACATCAAGGGGGAGGGCTATTTTCAAATATGGTATTTTTTGAGACATTGTTTTGATATAGAGACAGTGAAACTAATAGGCTTTGGTGTGAGGAATGACAGTTGGGCTTTGGAGGTCAGTTTGTTAAATATCTTTAAGTTGCTATTAAGGAGTGCATGGGCTTATAGTCACTGCATGAAGTTGGGTCCTTCTTTTCCCTTGGTAGTACAGAAATAAACAGGACAACATAGGCTCCAGGATAGACTCTGAAGAAAACTGTTCTTCTAAAATTGGGGAGAGGATGCCCTAATAGATTTTATAATATGCATTGGGGAAGCCGTATGGCCCTGGTGATTTATGAAGTCTTTAATATATGAAGGATTTCTTCAGTTGTAACATCTTTGTTAAGCTCCTCAAGCTCTTCCGTTGAAAGAGTAGGTAAGTAGGAGCCTCTCAAGTTTGAGAATTTGGGAAGAGATTATATAGTGTTGTGTAATACTTAGCTGAAGGCCTGGGAAATATGTAATAGATTGCGGAGGGCTTCTCCTGTATCTGAATTTATAGTGAGAATTTGAGATTGCCTATTGCGATTATTTAACTAATTTGTGAATAGAGTATGGACCTCATTTCCTTTTTGCTAATATTTCTTACATGGCCAGATGAGGGTTCTTTCAGCACTAAGTATGGCTATTTGTTTTAGAGAGCCGCAAAACACTTGGATTTTGCGTAATAAGTCAGAAGTCAGGCTATGTGGTTGCAACATTTATAGGTTGCGAAGATTAGCCTCCAAGAGGCATTTCACTTGTATCTTATGTCGTCTCTTTGCTGAGGTAAGGGAAAAAATGTTGCCCCATATTACAGCCTTATGGGCTTTCCAAGTCAGGGCTTTAGAGCCAATGGTCCCCTTGTTAAAGTGATACTGACACGAAAAAAGAACTTTTTAAAATATGAATCTACATAAAAAGTTGACTATAGGTCGTGTTGATCATTTTTTGCTGATAGGGCTGCTTTTGTAAGTAATTGTTACTTTATGTCCCTAATCCTGACTGTTTTGCCAGCCTGACTGTCCCTTCTCAGCCTATCAGTTTTAGCTTCTAATGCTAACGGACTCCCGCTGCACAAATATGGCCGCCCCCTCATAGAGGAACATGGGGGATCAGATAGGGAATGTAAAAGCTTGGACAAATACTTTTATGGCAAAATTATAAAGCTCAAGCAAAGACAATGTTATGACAGATGTAAAAAAGGTTTCATTTCTGGTGTCAGTATCTCTTTAAGGTCAAAATATTCCCCAAGAGTGTTACCTATGTATTTCTAGGCTTCTAAATCATGGAGGATAGTTTCACTGAGCCTTCAGTGTGTTTGTTAATGTAGTGTAGGGGTAATGAAATCTGTACGGTTATATCAGTGTGATCTGACCAGAAAATTGCATGGATGTAGATATAGATAATTTCAAGCAGTTTTGGGTTATGAAAAAGCAGTCTAGCCTAGTGGAAGTACAATGGGGGGATAAATCAGGGCATGGAACTGCTTGACTTTTTTGGGCAGGAAAATGAGTCCCTATCTTAGAAAATACCAAGTTGAATATAATGGAGTTCTATCTGTTATCTGCTAAGCAACCTATAAAACCTGTACCTTTTCTCCTTTGAATGGCTATCCCAATGGCTACACAGCATCTTTGGTTTTATAAACTATTGTAGTCTTTTAGAGGCAAGCACACCAGTGCAGGGCAACAGTACATTATATTGTAATTAGTTTGATACGCTTTCATTTTTTGGTGTTACTGTTCCTTTAAGCAGGGCCGCTCCTGCCATGAGGTAAGATGAGAACATTGCCTCAGATGGCAGAGAGCAACTAGTTACCAGTGATGGCAAAAAGCTGTCTTTGGTAACTTTGGTAACAAATTTCTATTTTTATTTTTCGGTGGAAATTGTTTTTTTTGTAGTGCAGAGAGCACATCAGCGCCGATCGTAAACACGCAAAAACCTTTCTGGCTTTGAAACTTCAATGTGTGATTTTGGAAACCTCCATAGGACTCAATGATACTCATGGAAGTTAACGAAAACCACAAAAAAAGTTGTGTAATTTTATTGTGGAAAAGTTCAATAAATTTGCAAAAACACGATTTTTTCTGAAAAAAAAACTGTGGTTTAATGAATGGGCCCCTAAGTTGTCCATTTACAAAGGGATCATCAATGTGGTCAGTCTAATGTTGCCAAATGAATGGATCTTCATTGTATGGCCCCTTAACCTTTTTTCTGGCAACGACGTATGGCATACGTCGATGCAGAAAAAGGCTTTATTCTCCGCAGAGGCGGCATGTGCCTCTGCTGCAGAGAGTTTCTAGCGATGACACCGCCCTGGGCAACGAGCCAGGGGAGCTTTCATGTCAGTCCAGACCTACAAGCAGCAGATGCAATCACATGCTTGTTCCTGCTTCCTCCTTACACCCCAGCGCTGGCCCACTGAGTTCCTGCTCCCAGGACTGCAGCATGGAGGACAGAGCAGCGATCCCTGCTTCAGAACAGGTAAGGCTGATTTTGTTTTTGTTTTTGCTCTTACACACTTACATACATTTGCACACACTTACAGCACACAGTTTAGCAATTTTTTTTTAATTTTGAACACTTACCGTATATACTCGAGTATAAGCCGATCCGAGTATAAGCCGAGGTACCTAATTTTACCTAAGAAAACTGGAAAAACGTATTGACCCGAGTATAAGCCTAGGGTGGGAAATGTAGCCGCTACTGCTAAGTTTCAATAATCAAATTATTTAATAAAAGGACACTTACATGACTACCATATTAATAAACACAAGGTATGGGCTGGAAAATGAGGCGCATCCAACATAAGATAACCACATGCAAGGTTGTACAGGTTAATATCTCATTTAATTTTTGTAGTGTCCTAGGTAATGATAGTCCTGCACAGTTTTGCCCTGTTAGGATATGTTGCCGTAACTGTATGTTATGCCATACCCGCTGGATTAATAATGCTGCAGAATGCATAACAGCGCATAACCAATGTTTTGGTCTCCACTGCAATATTTTGCAGGATAAGTCTGCACTACGTTTCTTTGTACAAAATGGGAAAGAAACATATTGAAAAAAAAACATAGGTTGTTTGCCACCCATGCAAATGATTGGCCCCTTATAATATACCATATTAAATATTACCGGGGATTTTAGTCTGCCTGAATACATTTAAATAATAATATGGGATTAATATTAATGGACATCATTCTCCTTTCATTTTCACATGTATTTTCTATATGAAGCATTATGATGCTTTTTAAAATGTCTGAATGTGTTTGTTTACCCAAGGTGCCCAGTGATGTGTGTCTAAAGTTAGGCTTCTGTTGTTGCAGTTGTCCCAGCTGCATGAAACATTTGCAATCCCCAGTGCTTCCAGTCAAAATACTTTAATGGATATATTAATGCAGTTCAAGGACAGAGAAAAGCCTAGAAAAAGACAGCACATAATTTCCATATGAGTCAGCCAAACTCGAGTGCAAACGAACTGCCTTACATCGCACCCCCTACCTGCACCTCCGTCGACCCTAGGATGAACCATCCATGGTTGCGCGGTGCCCGCCCCCCTTCCGTGTGTGTGCAACAGTTTACTTGTCCTACCTGCACCGTATCCATAAACATTTGCATGAGCTAAGGTCACGCTGCGCCTAGCAAACTGCAGATCCATACGAGGAATCCTCGTCCCCCGTGCTGTGCCCGGGCGCGGTACTTGTCCTACCTGCGCGCACGGGGAGGGGCTCATGCGAATGTGTATTGATGTGCAGGTAGGACAAGTACAGCGCCCGGGCACAGCACGGGGGACGAGGATTCCTCGTATGGATCTGCAGTTTGCTAGGCGCAGCGTGACCTTAGCTCATGCGAATGTTTATGGATACGGTGCAGGTAGGACAAGTAAACTGTTGCACACACACGGAAGGGGGGCGGGCACCGCGCGACCATGGATGGTTCATCCTAGGGCCGACGGAGGTGCAGGTAGGGGGTGCGATGTAAGGCAGTTCGTTTGCACTCGAGTATAAGCCGAGGATTCCTTTTTTAGCACATTTTGAGTGCTGGAAAACTCGGCTTATACTCGAGTATATACGGTATATACAGACTTACACACGGTCACACAACTTTTACATATGTACACACACATGTATACACACTTATTTTTTTCCATTTTACCACTTTGTTTTTAGTTTCTTTTCCCTAAAAACTGTTTATTTTGACAGCTTAACTATTGCATCAGATATTCTGACCACTAATTACGCTGTCGTGTGACTTATTTTGTTGTTTCATTGGTTTGCACAATTTTTGTGGTTTTATTGCATTTTTATCCCTGTATAAGTGTTCCTAATCTGTTTTTAGCATAGCTTTGCCATGTGTAACTTTACATAGTTACATAGGGTTGGAAAAAGACCAGAGTCCATCAAGTTCAACCCTTCCAAGTAAACCCAGCACACACAACCTATACTTACCAATCTATACACTTGCATACATAACCTATATACACAACTACTAATACTAACTGTAGATAGTATTAGCCTTGGATACCATGCTTGTTCAAGAACTCATCCAGGCCCCTCTTAACCCTTTGCCTGCCAACACCGTATGGCGTACGTGATGGCAAGCAATGGCGCTAAGTGCCAGCCACGTACGCCATACTTTTTTTTTTACTTACTGCTGACCGAACGCCGCAGAACCCCCTAGGCAACGAGCGGGGGGGGGCTGGAACTTGTGCCGATCCTTTGGATGACCCTTGATGACCCACCTGAACAGCAGCAACGTCTGCTTTACATTGCTTTACTTTACATTGCTTTTTTACACTAACTACACTTACTAACTTACATTTGCACATACACTTACACACATATCTATCTAACATAAAAATATTATTTTCAGATTTATTTTATTTTCTGTATTGCATTTTATTGATTATTTTTTTCTGCGTTGCCCTTTTGTTATATACTTTTGCTTGTTACCATCATTTCGCAGTGTGACTCTTTTGTGATTATTTTAGTGATTTTATTGTTGTTTGAGTTTTGCTTTGCTCTAATTACTGGTTGTAACTTGTTTTTGGTTGTACTTTGCATTTTCAGTTTTATATTACTGTTCATTGTTGGTTATTTTGATTTTCAGTGATTTTATTGAATCTTGATGTTGGCATTGTTATAACTGGTTCTAACTTGTTTTTGCTTGTGCTTTGAATTTTTAGTTTTATATTCCTATTCATTACTGGTTCTCTTGATTGTTTAGTAATTTTATTGCATTTTGACCACTAGTTACTACTAATTGCATTTTATTTGATATTGTAAGTTCTTTGGCTAGTCTGATAGGGTTTTTGTTCCAGAAAGTTCCAGAGGGTTCAGGGAGTTGAAGAGTTCAGGGGGTTGAGCTTATAGCAGTTTTTTTCTCTTGGTCTGATCAGTTGGGGGTTTTTTTTGGGGGGGGGTCTCTGCCTATTTTATTGGATTTATTGTATTTCTGTGAATTTTATTGCATTTTATTGTTCATTTTCAGTTTTGTATTGCTGTTTATCACTGATTCTTTTCTGATTATTATCAGATTATTATTATTATTAGTGATTTTATTGTTGTTTGAGTTTTGCTTTGCTCTGATTACTTCTGACTAGTTTTTGCTTGCACTTCTAGTTTTATATTGCTGTTCATTACTGGTTCAATTGATTTTCAGTGATTTTATTGCATTTTGAGTCTTGCTTAGTTCTAATTACTCAGTAATTCAGTTTTATATTACTGGTCATTGCTTGATTTTGTTCTAATTACTAGTTGTAACTTGTTCTTCTTTGTACTTTGGATTTTCAGTTGTATATTGCTGTTCATTGCTCTTGATTTTCAGTAATTTTATTGAATCTTGATTTTGCATTGTTGTTATAACTGGCTCTAACTTGACCACTAGTTACTAGTTCTTTGGCCAGTCTGATCTGTTTTTTTGTTCCAGAAAGTTCCATGGAGTTGGGAGAGTTCAGGGAGTTGAAGAGTTCAGGGAGTTGAAGAGTTCAAGGGGGTTGAGCTCATAGCACTTTTTTTTTCTTGGTCTGATTTGTTTATATTATTAGTTGGGGTTTTTTTCTCCAGTCTCTGCCTTGCCTGTTGCAGTAGTTTTACAAGTAATCTCTTTTTTTCTGGCTTGATTGTTAGTTCTTTGTCATTGATTAAGTTTTAGATCAGCCTGTACATATTTTGTTTGCAACATGGCAAAAAGCTGCTGCACATTGCATGGCCTCTAGCTCAGAGGAGTTTAGTGACTCCGATCCTGAGTATGTGCCCCCTGCATCAGAGAGTGACTCTTCTACTGAGGAGTCATGGTGTAGCAGCAGCACTGTTAATGCTCTCAAGGAGCCTATGGAGGTAGATGAGGATGTGGATGATTTGGAAGATCAGGAAGCGGGCGATAGGGCTGCAGTTGGTGGAGAGCAGTCCCTGGCGTCAAGGTGGACACCAGTAATTTTGGCCATCCTACAGGATATGGTCCTCTATACCAATGTATACGCCAAGCAGTATCTTACACAAAATCCCCTACCTAGGTATGCTCAAGCTCATGCATAGCATCCCACAGATATTGCCAAAATGAAGTCCTACTGGGATACCACTACAGTGTTGTCTATCCCTGTCTTTTCTGCCACAATGTCTAGAAACCAGGATCAGCTACTGCTCCGGTTTCTGCATTTCAATAATAATGCTACAGCTGTACCCTCTGATCAGCCCGGCCATGACAGGCTGCATAAATTAAGGCCCCTAATAGACAGCCTGTCTGAGCGTTTCGCAGCAGTATACACTCCCTGCCAAAATATTTGTATTGATGAGTCCCTTCTCCTCTTCAGAGGGCGCCTACAATTCCGTCAATACATCCCAAGCAAGCGTGCCCGCTATGGGATCAAATTTTATAAACTTTGCTAAAGCAGCTCGGGGTACACTAGCTATTTCATGATTTATGAAGGCAAGGACTCCCAATTATATCCCCCTGATTGTCCCCTTGACTTGACTGTCAGTGGAAAGATTGTATGGGAGCTCATTTCTCCACTTCTGGGCCAAGGTTTCCAATTATATGTGGATAACTTTTATTCTAGTATCCCCTTGTTCAGTGCCCTATATTGTTTAGATACCCCAGCCTGTGGCACCATAAATCGTAACCGAAAAGGATTGCCCAGGGCTCTGCTTGATAAAAAATTGAATTGCGGAGAGACTTATGCCCTTGCTCCTTGCCATCAAATTTTTTGACAAAAAAAATGTTTTCATGCTGACAACAATCCACGATGAGTCAGTAATTACAAAGAGTTGGTAGGCCCCCCAAAAATAAGCCTCTCTGTAGCAAGGAGTACAGTAAGTACATGGGTGGTGTTGATAGAACTGACCAACTCCAACATTATTACAACGCCACCCGGAAAACAAGTGCCTGGTACAAGAAAGTTGGTATATATTTGATTCAAATGGCCCTCCGAAATTCATATATTGCGTATAAGGCAGCAGTACCAGGCCCCAAATTATCCTATTATAAATACCAGCTGCAGATACTCCCTGCCCTGTTGTTTGGTGGTGTAGAGCAGTGCTGTCCAACTTCTGCGGTGCTGAAGGCCAGAAATTCTCTCGCATACATGGTGGAGGGCCGCTAATGGCGCCCACATGTACGCCCCATTTTAAACCACACCCATTTTATCACAATGGTCGCTGCAGGGATATCAACCATCATTCATATGTTAAAGAATTATATTATGTCATATTAAGACACACCCTTAAATCCATGTGCCTCCTCCTCCCCTGTGGATAGCACAGCAACCCCCAGCATATAATTACACACCTTAGGGACCATATAATGGCTATTTCCAACTGCTAACAAACTCCCAGAACAAACCCCTGCCAGGTTCACCTCCCACAGGCAGCATAGGGCAGGCAGAGTATGGCAAACACAGGCAGCACTCTGCCTGTCCTATGCTGCCTGTGTGTGCCATACTCTGCCTGTACTATGCTGCCTGTGGGTGCCATACTCTCCCTGCCCTATGCTGCCTATGTGCCATACTCTGCCTACCCTATGCTGCCTATACACAGGCAGCATAGGCCAGGCAGTACATACAATGTCTGAGGTGTGAAGAGGTGAACAATGTGGGTGAGCCTGAGGTGTGAACACTGCAGGGGGATGAACAATGCAGAGATTAAAAGGTGTGAACAACACAGGGGATTACATTTTTAAACAATATAGAGGGATTACAGCCTGAATCTGAGGTGATAACCATGCAGGGGGCCAGTTAATCTCAGTACTGATACCATTTAAAGCTAACACAAAATTAAGCCATCAAAGCAGCCAGACAGGTGGGGGGCCACACAGAGGGGGGTCAAGGGCCGCCAGTTGGACAGCACTGATCTAACTGGTTGTAATCATACAGATCATTTTGTTTAGCATGCCTTGCCAAGACCAAAGAACTTATCTTAGCAGGGAAAAAAAAAACTTACATTAACTCTAAAGCAGTGTTGTGAGCCATCCAAGAATCGCACGGTGCACACCACCTCCGATCTGTTTTTTTCTTTTGGAAGCTCAGTTACTCGAATATTGTTTATCCTTCCACCCAAAGCTCGGAGCCGGGAGTTCATAACTAATATAAATTACCCTGAAACAAATAAGAAATTGATTTTATATTTACATATATATATATACACGCATACATATGCACACACACATATAATACATATAAAGACATCACTATCTTCAGTTAATGCTATCTTGTAAACAAAACACTAAACTTCTAATATTTTATATGTTTTAAAAATTGTAGAGCAAATATATGTTTATGTTTATATACAACTGACCATGTACTAAAGGTATACATAGGGTTGCCACTTTGCCGGGTTTTAAACCTGGACAGAGGGGTGTGTGTGATGATGTTGGTGCCATGCAATGCTGATGTCATCACGCAAACTGCCAAAGTCATCATGTGATGACGTTTTCTGGTTGCGTGATGACATTATTGCTTCAGCTGGACACAAATTCAGAGGGTTTCTGCCCAGTTTTCAGAATGTTAAAAAACGGACAGAAGGTCTTGACCCAGACAGCCCCTTGAGAAACTGGAATGTCTGGGTCAACACCAGGCATACATATCATGCAAATTACAGGCAGCCTGCTACCTCTGCGGTTGAATAGATAACTGAATATTGTAAGACCATGAGACATTATATCACATCAATGGGAGTGGCCACACTTTTGACATGTTCCACCCATTTTGTTACATCCACATGTCTGAAGATGTATGTCATACATTTTTTCTAACCTTTTATGAGATTTTGGCTGTTGATTTACAAACTTATAAAAACTGTATGTACCAACAGTTTTTCAACATGAGAGCATTGAGAGACTAAAAACAATAAATTTTCCTATGTTCTGTTGAATACTGCAAATAAAGAATAGTTTAATTTTGCATGTACAAGTGCTTTTTCCCCTATAGAGTTTGTCTGGTAGCAGAATAAGTTCACAGCCACCCCCTCCTTCATAATGTGTTTTATTATTCCTGAAAAAAATAACTAAGTAAAGTTTTTTAAAGAAAAACTATACCCACAAACAGGTCTCAATAAAAATATATTGTATAATACAGCTCATCTAACTAACCATTTTCATAAAAATATACTTTTTAAGTCCTACCGTATGTCCCATTGGGTAATACTAAACAGAAAATTGCAATTTTAAAAATTAAGGGACACTTCCTTTAACAAGTGCACACAAACAAACCAAGGCAAATGTACAGGTAAGGTCACATGAGCAAATAAATGGACAGAGTTCGGCCTTTTACTCCTACCCTTCTCCCTGTTACAGATAGAGCCCCATTAGCTCTGGCCATGTGATCTCCGAGGGAGCACACAGATCATCACAAAATGCCAGCTCGATGTACAAGGGCAATATTTACAGATTTATATATATATATATATATATATATATATATATATATATATATATATTCCAATTTAGTAATATACTTTAATAGGTGACTTATTCTGATCTAATCTGTTGGTTAAGTATTCATTCTGGTTGTATAGTATAGTATTCCTTTAAAGAAAATCACACTGCTTGTGTCTTATGAGTGAAATTAATTTACAAGACTGTGTATATATAGCATTGTAACACAGAAAAAAATGAGGATAGCCCTAATTTTAAGACTAGCAAATAGAATCTATTATGCAGAATGTGGGATCTGGGGTTTTCCATAATGTAGTTTACCAATAAGATTGCTTTGCCACCAATATGGATTCATGCAGCGTAGTTAGGATTAAGCTACTGTTTTATTATTAAATAAGATAAAGATTTATTTGTTAAAAATTTGAATTATTTGCTTAAAATGAGGTGAGATGATTGGAGATGACCTTTCCATAATTCAGAGCTTTTCCAAAAAAGTTCTGAATTCCAAATAAGGGATTCCATTATGCTGCCATACAATGAAAATTAATTAAGGTAATTATGAGGATTTTCATGTAGCATATTCATACATTACACAGACTGTCAAAATGGTGAATATCCCAAAAGCATTATGGAACATCTGTGCTATACATTCAAATTACAAGAAAAAGCAAGAAAACCGGAAGTGTTACAAAGCAATCAGTAGGTTAGGTGATTTACACTGGTGGTTTTATATGTATTAAGAATATTAGAATAGGGTAGGCGAAAGAGGCACGCACCTTGGATGCAATAGTGGGGGGGTGCTAGGACCGGAGGCACATACCTCTTCTGCTGTTGCTACTTTCTCTCACAGAGGTTAGTGGCCAGGTGGAATACGTTAGTGTGCATTATCTGTTCAACAGCAGTGGTGAATTTAAATTAGTTAGGGAGTGACACGAGGGAGGTGAGAGCCTAGCATCAACATTTTAGCGCCAGTGGTGAATTTACATTCATCCAGAATGAAGACAGACCGGGGGGTGGGGGTAATGAGAGTTTGGGTGGGGTTGCAGTGTATGGGGCACTGGGCCAAGTAGTATTGCCTTGACCACCAATACTATTTGGCCCAGCTCTGCATCCACTGTCATCCATAGAGGTCAGTATGTACAGTACTAGCCCCAATAAAAACGTTTTATGCATGAAAAATGGCAAAGCAGAATGTGCAATAAGCATGTAGCGGTATTTACTGTATGCGAGAAGCCTTCTCAATGGTTACTGAACAAAGGCTAGGTGTGGTTTTTATCAACCCCATCTGATCAGTTGGTATGTGGGGGCAGTGGCTGAAAAGGTGCATACATGTGGACTGGAAAGTAGTCAAGGGAGAACCTGGGGAGTATGTGAGTGAAAGGAGTTTAGAGACATTAGGATTGTTAACAGGTATGTTAAAGTCACCTAGTACAATGGATGGGGAGTCAGAGGAAAGGAAATAAGAAAGCCAAGCAGAAAAGTTGTCAAAGAATTGTGAGGTTGGTCCAGGAGGTCGGTATATGACCGCAATGCAAAGCAAACAAGGGGAGAAGAGCCTAATAGAGTGAACCTCAAATGAGGAAAATGAAAGAGAAGGTGGAGGTGGAAGGACTTTAAATGAACAGCGGGGGTAGAGGAGTCCTACCCCACCCCCTGCCCAGTTTCCAGGTCCGGAAGTGTGAGTAAGGTGTGGTACCCCAAAGGACAGAGCAGCAGGTGAGGCAGTGTCAGTAGAGGAAAGTTAGGTTATTGCAATTAAGGAAAGGGATTCAGCAATGAAAAGGTCATGGATGGAGGTAAGTTTGTTGCAGATGGAGCGGGAATTCCAGAGGGTACAGGATACTTGAACAGTGGCTTTAGGTATAGGGATAAGGTTTCTGCACTTTAAAAGGGTACAAGGTGGGTTAGGAGAACGTGGCCCTAACAAAACAGGAATGGGGTAAGAGACAGGGTTAGGGGAAATGTCACCAGCAACAAGTAACAGAAAAGAGAGGAATGCAAGGTGAGAGTGGGATTTGTGTTTTGTGTTTTATGTGAGGAGAAAGAGTTAACTGGAGCTATGGAGCAAAGCACTTTAAAGACTTCATGTGTTGAGAGGGAAGGAGAGGAGAGTAGAGAGGCAGTGATTTCTATTCCTTTATGACTTGATAGAGGAAGGGGCAGAAGATGTTTTAGGAAACATGACAGTGTGAAGAGGAGGAAAGCAGGTTAAAACATTTTGAGGTAGGAAGTAAGAACTACCAGGAACATGCAAAGTTGTTTTCGTGCAATTCCATTTGTTCAGTATTGATTGGAGATTATTCAGAGCCTTGTCAGTGCCTTGTCCAAAAGCCTTGTTTAACTGCAATTTTCCTAGCACTTGTGAAATAGAAATAGAAAGCCAGAGCCTGATTGACCAATTAATCAGGGATCAAAGTAAGCGGCTGTGTAGGAAGGGGGAGAGTTTTACAAGCATCAGAACCAGGTTTTGGGGCTGTAAACAGCTGTAATCTCACAGATGTGAGTTTGACACAGCTATCACAAGTACTAAATCAAGGTAGGCCTAACAGAAAATGTAATTGGCATAGCACATACAAGATGAATTACAATTACCATTAATAGGGAGGCTATAATATAATAGCTTATATCGCAGTATCATACCGCCCAACTGTCCCGCTTTCCGCGGGACAGTCCCGGTTTTGGTAGCGCGTCCCGCTGTCCCGGATAGTTCCATGAATGTCCCGCATTTCCGTAATGCGGGACATTCATGTAACTATCCCGACAGCGGGATGCGCTGGCTGTAGTCAGGCGTTCCCCAGTGGCTCCTCTCTATATGCGGCTCCTTGTTCTGTGGAGCCAGGTCCTTTTATAAGGTTGCGCCCGTGCGTATTGACGTCACACACACGCACAAGCGCAACCTTATAAAAGGGCCTGGCTCCACAGAACAAGGAGCCGCATATAGAGAGGGGACGCTGAAGAAAAAGCTGCAGCATCAGCAGCATGTATGGAGGCACTGTATGGGGGGCACCTGTGTATGGGGGGGCTAATGTGTATGGGGGACACTGTGGGGGGGGCTACTCTGTATGGGGGGGCACCTGTGTATGGGGGGGCACCGGTGTATGGGGGCACCTGTGTATGGGGGGGCTAATGTGTATGGGGGACACTGTGTGGGGGGGCTACTGTGTATGGGGGGGCTAATGTGTATGGGGGGGCTAATGTGTATGGGGGACACTGTGTGGGGGGGGCTACTGTGTATGGAGGACACTGTGGGGGGGCTACTATGTATGAGGGGGGCTACTGTGTATGGGGGGGCACCTGTGTATGGGGGCACTGTGTATGGGGGGGGCAAAACTGGTACATAGTTATAACTCACTTATAACTGACTGCCTTCTCTCTATATTTGTATTTTATATGTAGGAGTTGCTATTTTGTTTTCCTTAGGTAGTACAGTATGAGGGTATAGCACATTTGCATCTGATCCCGCCATTTCATCTATATAAAAGGAGTATTTTTTTTAAAAATGGGGAGTGGCAATTGGGGCGTGGCCACACAAAGTGGGCATGGTAAAAAAATTTGGCGCGCTTTCATTTTTCAAATGTTGGGAGGTATGCAGTATACAGCAGATGAGAAGTACAAGGTACTGTTTTATTATTACAGAGAAAAAGGAAAACATTTTCAAAAATTTAAATTATTTACATATAATGGGGTCTATGGGAGACGGACTTTCCATAATTTGGAACTTCTGGATAACGTGTTTCCGGATAACAAATAGAATCAGTTAACATGTGCTTACACAGTGAAAATAGCTTCTTGCAGCCCCAAGTGCACGCTGTACCCACTGCCCGGGCAGATAAATTCAAAAATGAAGAAAACAGCAGCACTCCGGTTGTTTTGAAAAATGTGAATCTTTACTAAGTGCCAAAGGCAACGTTTCGGGCTTCACTCCAGCCCTTTATCAAGTGTTTCCGGATAACAGATCCCATACCTGTACTAGTATAACACTCCCATTTGTGTCTGTTAACTATTTCTGTCTGAAAATAGTTAATCTTTGCAACATTATCTTTGTAACATAATTTTTTAAATATTCCAGTGTTGTTCTTTTATTTTTCTTTTTTTACCAAAAATGAAAGTAGACATTAAACAGCAAAGGTTTAAGCGGTACTTAGAAGCCTAATTCTATTGTGCATTATGTTTGTATATCTTTATTTACATACACAGTACTGTACAACACAATAACAACACGAGAATAAATACGAAATAAATACATAAAGTGCGATAAAACGTGCGCTATTTATAGCGACTTTTCACAAAATTCACATTACGCACGCGACAATCGGCAGCATAAAACTGGCGACATTTTGCCATGGGAGAGCACAGAGTGCTAGAGAGGTGCTGTATAAATGTTTATTTGCAAAAAAAACCCCAAAAAAACAATAAAAATATAAGTAAGAAAAAAAAAGAAGTGCTAGAGATAATAAAATAGGGGGGGGGGGGGGGGCATTTAAGAATATTTAGCCAAATACTTAGGGGTCCGTTTGCTAAAGTGGCTTAAATTAAGTGGGAGATTTTAGACACAGAATAAATGGCAAATATGTTATGGGCACTTTATTAAACAGGGACAAATATAATATTGCAATTATTCTGGCAACAAAACATTTGATTGGCAGTTATCACACTTGCCAGAAAATACTCTACATACTAATTAATGCAAGTTTTACTATTCAGCAAAATGGGCTAAAGACAAAATTGTTGGCAGAATATTTGCAAAAATTTAACCCATATAGCATATTGATGCTGTTACTGATAAATGTAAGAGTGTAGGAGAAACTACATGAAAGTATAGAATACCATATCAAGGAAGGAAAAATAATTAGACATTAACCAGTTCAAAAGTAGAAAAATAAAAAAACTTTTATTTTAACAATTAAAGGGAAAAAACTGGGAAAGATAAAACTTAGGGCTTGCTGCCCTTGAGTTCTCTGATGTCCCTCCTCATTTTGTCCATTTCCCCCCGGAGCTGGGCCAGCTCAGCCTTGATGTAATCCAGGTCCTCCTGCACTGACCGGCGTGATGGTCCCTCGCCTGCAGGAGAACCTGGTGCCCAGCGCTTGGCCTGGGGGAAGTCCGGGCCATGAGTTTTTTCACCTGAGCGCAGGGTCCGGGGCAGGTTGCACCTGGACCAAAAGATTTGAGCGGTGAGCAGTTGGGGGAACCTGTATTGCTTTTTCCAGACAGGCACCTGTATTTTTAAACTAATTTCTATGTTTAAATTGGCCCTCAAATTGTGTGCTGTGGATATATAATTTTTTCGTGGGGGGAGTCCGGGGCCTGGGGGAAGAACTCAAGGGCCTGGGGGAAACTGGGGAAGGAAAGAAGGGGGGTAGTGTTCCGGGGCCTCGGGGGCCTCTGGTCGTGGGGCCTCTGGTCATGGGGCCTCGAGGGCCTCTGGTCGTGGGGCCTCGGGGGCCGCTGGTGGTCGGGCCTCGGGGGCCTCTGGAGCCTGGTGGACCTCGGGGGCCACAGGAGCCTGGTGTGCCTGGGGATGAGGTGCCAGCTGAAGTTCTGTGAGATAGTATTGCAAGATGTTATTTTGTGTAATATATTATACATATATATATATACATTCATACACCATCATAAATAACTGGGCCCCTCACAACAACATTTTTTGGGCCCCCCTCCTCCTACGCCCCCACTGGCCCCTCCCCCTGTGAACCCTCACATCAATACAAAGGACACACAGACATTGTTAGCCAGGGCCCCCTAAAACATTCGTGGCCCTTCCCCAAATGACTCATACTATGGGCCGCTCCCTGCTGCTTCCCCCCTGCTTTAAACTTATTTATGCATATGTATTTGAAAGTAGAGGTGTGTATATATATATAATATATATATATATATATATATATATATACACACACACACACACACACACACACACACACACACACAATACATAGCTGCACACCATAAGGAACAATAATACCTGGGTGCCTGTGGCAAAACAAAATCTAGACAGGCATGGGATGACGGCACACACAGGATTTTCACAAGGAGTCACGAAGATGTGAAATAATATTCAGAGGTTTATTGTGACCAACGTTTCAGTTCCTCACTGGCATTATGGTTGAACGTGATGGACGAATGTCTTTTTTCAACCCAACTTACTATGTTACTATGTTACTTTCGTCATCCCTGACATTTCTTACATTTGTACTTTTAGTTCAAATTACTTGCAAAATCTTTTACTGAACGTATACTGTAAAAGCATAATCAAGTACAATAATTACCTTCCTCAATTTCAGCTATCAGATCGGAATTCCTGCGCTTCAGGTCAGACCATATGCGCTGGAGCAGGCGGAGGTCCACATCATTGCGAAAGCCCCTGTGCAACCTGTGTTGGAGGTCGCGCAGGATGGCCCTCGTCCTCTCGTGGACCCCTAAGGGCCCCAGCGGCGGGTTGTCATATACTGAGAGCAGGAAAAAGCTGATAATATAGCGCCTCTCCCCTGGTAGCAGATCAGAAACCCCAGGCATGATGCTCCTCTCAGTGTGACTGCAGGCTCAATGACACAAAATGGCCCCAAGTCGCACATGTCACAAGATTACAAAATCGCTACAAAATGTCCGCCAGTCGCGAGATTACAAAGTCGCGACAAAGAAATCGCCAAAATATACCTAGTAATGTATTTTGTGCGACTAAATATTTACCGCTACAGTACTGTATATTATGGCGACTAAATATTTACCGCTACAGTACTGTATATTATGGCGACTAAAGATTTACCGCTATAGTACTGTATATTATGGTGACTAAAGATTTACCGCTATAGTACTGTATATTATGGCGACTAAATATTTACCGCTATAGTACTGTATATTATGGCGACTAAAGATTTACCGCTATAGTAGCGAAATTCCATACATGCCAAGACTTTAGTAAAATGACACATACTTGAATAAATAACACTGCTAAGTCCATATTTTATTGCCAAAAACTCATTTACTGTACTTTTCTATAATTTATCGCCTGCCTGTAGTAGGTGTTAATTTTTGCATAGTCCAATGCGATATTTAGCGTGCCTAAGTGTTTGTGAATCATGCGATCGTATTCTTTTCAGCGCAAAAATGAACGAATGCGTTAAAACTAGCGCATGCGTTCGCGCGAAAAATAACGCATGCGATATGGCGACTTACCGCACACACTAATACTATGGTGAATCGCGTGCTAATTAACGCAAAAAAGCGTGCGATAAATTTTATCGCACTTTACTGAATCAGCCCCATAATGTCAAAAAGATTAAGCTACTGCAGACACAAATAATTAAGAGACACAAATGGGAGGGTATATACCATTCACAACTGGTCGGCCACTGGCCCATTAGTGCCAATGATATTGTGCTACTGCTCCAAGACATGGAATTTGAGATACAGTCATGGGCAAAATTATTGGCACCCACTAAATTTTTCCAGAAAATAAAGTATTTCTCACAGAAAAGTATTGCAGTAACACATGTTTTGCTATACACCTGTTTATTACCTTTGTGTGTATTGGAACAGAACAAAAAAGGGAGGAAAAAAAGCAAATTGGACATGTCACACAAAACTCCAAAAATGTGGATAAATAAGATTGTTTCAAACATGTGATGCTCCTTTAGGCGTTTTTACGCTGCGTATTTTCTAATTCTCTCAGCGGCTGAAAAACGCCTGATATCATCATCCATAGAAATAACTTGAAAAGACTCAAAGCAAACCACACAATGCGGAAATACGCTAGAAAACGCCTTAGCACGGATTTTTCAAGCGTTGGCTGAAATACGCCAGTATTTGCAAAGCAAGCTACTGTATTCCTATGTATACACAAAGGCAGCTGCCAGACCTAGCTGAAATATGTATGTATGTATGTATATCTTTATTTATAAAGCGCTACTTATGTACACAGCGCTGTACAGTAGAATACATTAATACAAACAGGGTGTTAATAAGATAATAGATAAATACAAAGTATAACAATAAACACAGATAAATACAAGATACAGCTGCAATAAGTTAAGAGTTGAGGATACAAGAGGAAGGAGGTCCCTGCCCCGTAGAGCTTACAATCTATATAAATATGCAGCGTTTTTTACTATTTTGCACTATTAGCACCATGGAAATGGGATTTGCTACGTCACCAGTACTAGGCTGAAAAATGCCATAGTCAAGGGCTGTGTGGCTTTTGCGGCATTTTTAGGCTGAGAAAATACACAGCGTAGTTTAAAAACACTGTTATATAGAACAGCAGCACATGCCATACATTTGTTGATTAATACAGCAACAGGTTGGGGCAATTCTTTTCCACTTTTTTTCTGTATAGGCATCCTAGTTCCCTGTCCCTCAAGGCCAACAGGTTGGCAGGTTTGCCCCCTTCTGTAAGTAGGAACTTTGAAAGTCTGTCAACATTTTACCTGTAAAGTAAGGGTGCTTGCTGGATAGTCAAATTTTACTTTAACCTGGGCCCAGCCACACAGGTTAATGTGAAACTATAGGAACCTGCAAGTAGTGGGCACAGTAGGTACGGCACACATTCTTTTATTATTTCAGATAGCTTTTCAGTAAGCAAATTAGGCTATTTTTAGATGGCTTTTAAAGGATTTTTGGCTGGTTCTGAAAATTAGACCTAAAAAGGCCCCTAAAGCTGCCTTCCTAGGCACACACACTGTGCTGCCTCACCCCCTGCATCCTTAGCATAAAGAGCACAATTGTGCTTCATTCCATGATTTGCAAGTTATTAATATGATGTAGATGTAACAAAATTGCTTTAATACAAAGGCACATTTAAAATGGTTTGTATTCTCTAAAATCCAATCTATAATCTATGCAGTTTAACAAGCAGTAAAGGGTTCTTGTGGAAACCAAATTATATGGCGTGTCCACACCCAGAATAGTTGATAAGCACAGAAACTATAACAGGCTCAAACAGACTGAGTCATAAAGGCATGACATGGTTTATGTGCAAATTGAAATGATACAAAGATAGAAATGTAGATAAGTGTCTTTGAGTTATACAGCTGATAATAAAAGATTTCTTGCTAAGAAAGCAAGACCGGCAAGGTTCAGAATTAGATAATGCAAACAAATATGTATGCACATTATTATTGAAGTAATATGAATGCTTTTTTATTAATTACAGAGTTAAGGTTTGTTTTAATTGAAACCAAACAAACTATAAAGCATTTAGGCATGCGTGTGACGCCACGTTTTAGGGAAAAATTTTGGCACCGTGCTGCCACACACCGCATTCCCCCCCAGGTAGCAAAGCTGTCAGCATATGTGCATATGTGCATCCACTGGGAAGACAGCGGGCGCGCACATGCAAGCAAGGACAGAGGAAGGAGCATAACGTTTTCAGTGCATGCCGGGACCCTCCCAAGATCCTTTGCGTGGGGTCCCAGCAGCACTTTGTTATGCCCCTGAGTATAACTTTAACTTTACTGTACTCAAATTCAGTTTCATGTAATCCATGTAGAAGGACTTGTGCCCCCTGGGTCCAGAAAAATATATATTTTTTTACCGTCTTGTTTTTCCATATCTGCCAACACTAAAATGCAAAGTTGCCTACAAAGAAAAGCTAGCACAGGTCTTGGGCTATTTTAGACAGTACACTAGCAATCTATGGGTGATGATGCATAGCTTTAGTATCTAACTCTATAAAAAAATCCTACAGTCCTAATGCTTTCTGTATTTTTTTTTAATAATTTTACACTTTGTTTCTCCCTGACTGTGCTTAACTGTGAGGCTAAGTTTTTATAGCAAATTTGGTTACTTCCTTCTCTAATTAGGCCCTAATCAATTCACACCAGTTGCCTACCAAATCACAATGGTAACAGGATATAACAGGTTTACAGCATTTTAAATGTCTAAAAGCAATAGTACAAACTAGAAAGGGAAGTTTGAGAACAAACTTCAGGTTGGGTTGAAAAACAAGAAGTCCCTGAAATC
This sequence comes from Xenopus tropicalis, assembly GCF_000004195.4. Classification (NCBI taxonomy): domain Eukaryota; kingdom Metazoa; phylum Chordata; class Amphibia; order Anura; family Pipidae; genus Xenopus; species Xenopus tropicalis. The sequence continues at coordinate 75,160,026 of NC_030682.2, read as the reverse complement.
TGATCTGTTGTTGGCTCTGCCCACTTTTTCTAACTTTGAACCACAGTTATATAGAAAATGCCATTTTGCAAAGTTTGGGGACCGTGGTTTTAATAGTGCCTGAATGGCAGCAATTTAAATTTACCCACTGAAAGTCAATGAGTGGCAGCTGATTGGCAGTTGGTGGCTCCGCTCACTTTTTTTCACTAACCTGGAACCGCAGTTACCCAGTGACTAACTCTGCAAAGTTTAAATTTAAACCATTAAAAATCAATAGGTAAATTGTGATTGGTGGGTGTGCCCACTTTTTTTAACCTTGAGTCAAAGTCACCCAGTGACAAACAGTGGGCACCCTGGCATAAATAGTGTAAGAATGGCAGCATTTTAAATTTAAAGCAATAAAATTCAATGGATGAAATCTGACTGGCTGTTAGTGGCCCAACCCACTTTTCCTATTTTTGAACTGGAGTCCACCAGTGACCAACTCTGCAAAGTTTGGGTGCATTTTGCACTTCACCATTAAAATTTAATAGGTGAAATATGATTGACTGTGGGTGGCTCCGCCCACTTTTCTAAACTAAAACTGCAGTCCCCTAGTGACCAACTGTGAAAAGTTTGGGGACCCTGGGGTTAATACTGTGAGAATGGCAGCAGGTTGAATTTCCGCCAAGTCAATAGGTAAAATATGAATAGCTGTTCATCATCATATTTTCATTCAGGCTGACCCCATGACTATATGATTCAAGTTTGGGGAGTGCAGTCTCAAAGCTGTAAGATTGGCAGCAGTTCCAGTTTCCCTTTAAAAAAAACCAAAAACAAATCTTGAATACATAGTCTCCCAGTGACCGACTGTGCAAAGTTTGGGAACCCTGGTATCAAACCAATAAAATTCAATAGGTAAAATCGGATTGGCTGTTGGTGGCTCCACCCACTTTTCAAACCTAAAACTGCAGTCCCCTAATGACCAACTGTGAAAAGTTTGGGGACCCAGGTTTTAATACTGTGAGAATGGCAGCAGGTTGAATTTCCGCCAAGTCAATAGGTAAAATATGAATAGCTGTTCATCATATTTTCATTCAGGCTGACCCCATGACTATGTGATTCAAGTTTGGGGAGTGTAGCCTCAAAGCTGTAAGATTGGCAGCAGTTTCAATTTCCTCATAAAAGTCAATGGGTGAAATTTGATTGGCTGTTGTTGTCCCCCCCCACTTTGGGGGTCATCCAACAAATTATGTTGTTTCATTCGGGGTGACCCCATTATTATGCTATTCAAGTTTGGGGGGTGTAGCTTCAAAGCTGTACGAGTGGCAGTAGTTTGAAAATCTTCCCTGTTAGCCAAAAGAAAAAATTGGGGTGTTCAGAGCGGCGCCAAAAAATGACGGGGGGGGGGCAGAATCGCTTAGAAAAACACAAGCAACATGCTCTGCTATAAGGTGAAGAAGTGCGGAGAGTTTGGGTGTTGTACCCCTAAAACTGTAGGAGGAGCAGCGTTTAGAAAATAGTGTATGGGGGGGCGCTAGGAATAAGAAGAAGAAGAAAAGAGGAAGAATAAGCCAACATAATAAAAAAAATATTTAGAAAACCAATGATTTTTGTCGCCATTATAAAAAAGTGATTTTGTTTCAGTCAATAGCATAACAGGAAAACTGTAAAGTGCAAACATGAAATATTCTTTTCAAAAATTGTAGTAAAGAATTGTTAATTATATTAGGTAACAGTATGTCTAAAATTATCATACTAACTAAAATATTTGGCGAGATGCCTAGTTTCCTGTAAACTTATGAATATCTTGATGCATACACTGAATAACTTCTGTTAATGCTATATTAGCTCTTAATTTGACATGAAGGACAAAACACAAAAACCTTTCTAGCTCTTATTTTTGAGATGTCTTCCTGAATTTACCAAATATACATTACACAGAACTCATGCATTATTGCCATAAATTGTCAGAATCTTAAAATAAGCAAATCTTATTGTGGTCAACAAGTTAAAAATATTCAATGACTGTCGCATTTGATATTAAAATGTTGATAAATGTAAAAAAAATTACAAATAAGCTTCTTAGACTCTAATGAGAAGAAAAACGTGGAGCACTTTGGCTACTACATACATGTTTAATTCACAAAAGTTTATAACTTGTTAGATAATAATTTTGAGTAGGTTTTGACTACTACAATGTTTTCTTCTGTGAAATTGCCTTTGTCCAATTAAAACAAAAACTGATATATTTGTAACCTTGCATGGCTCATTGGTAGAGTAATGAAGCATATGGGACTAAGAACTAGTAAGAACCAATCCCTGCAAATTCAGGGAAACCATATATCTTTATATGTTGTTTTACATTTTTTGGTTTGCTTCCCCTCTGCCACTAACATAGCCCTTTGGTCTTACATCAGTGGGAGAGTGCCCTACAAAACATGGATGTAAATAAACCTCTGAGCAGCAGGTATAACACCCAAATTAAATTATCCCCAACCTGTGGCTCATGTTTCACTATACAACTTTTAGCAATATAACATTTTAACAATCAGTAAGGTTATTCTCAGTGTCAAAAAAGAAACACAGAAATACAAAAGTGATGAAGAAAAACCTACCTCCAGAAACTCACTAATTCATTCTCATTAAGTGTATTCTCCAGTAGAGAGTATACTGGCTACAAATGAACAGGATACTCTTAATCTATAAAAGTAGATTTAAGGGTAACTAAATACATGTACAGGTACTTGTATTCTTCCTGCGTTAGACACATCAAATTATTTCACCCACTTTCAGTTAACAAGCAGGAACGGAGGAAAAACCAAACATATAAAATAACACAGAATTTAGGACGAGAGCATTATATATAAGCAGTTATTTTAGTTTCTACTTCATCATTGACCAAATGGCTGCTAAAACTAAAGTAAACGGCAAAATTAGGATACCCATATTACATTTTTAGGGTTATATATGGACAGCTTGCATTGTACATGCTTAGGATTACCAAATTAAATGAATGAATTGTTTGGCAGATGGACTGTGTGTATGGAATGTCCGGTTGCTTCCAAATAAAACATGCCCTATGTGTAGCTATTTTCCCAGTCTGGTTACCCAAGCATCATATCTATAACTGTAGAGGTACTCTGGCAGTAAAATATTGCTGCAGGTACAGAAACACTAGGCCTAAAATGCCAACAGCAGGAGAGGCACAGACTGTTGATGAAATACCACAGTTGCATACTCTAATGTGTTTTCTATAATAGTCACATTAATAACAAGCATTCCTTTAGACCCCCAATACTTCCTTTACTCCCTTGTCAATGAGTAAGTTTCCATGGGTGCAGACAAGTTTTTCCTTAGTTCTGCAATAGAGTAGTGTTGGTACCTGCCTGGAACACACCCCCACAGTCCACGGCAGGACCACAGAAAACAAATGCTCCCACCCTCTTGCTTGCACAGTGATTCACTTGCATGTTGACATAAATACTGAGCCCTGTTTTTTTTCTCCTTGCTGTGTGTTTTTCATTCATCGCCATACAAATTGGTATACTGATTCGGTCGATTTCTATGGTATTGCATACCCTAGGAAGACTTGCACAAGCTTCTACACCAGTGAGTAGTTCCTTAAAAGAACAGTACAATGTAAAAATGAAACTGGATAAAATAGATAGACTGCACAAAATAAACAATATTTCTGACATAGACAAAAATGTAACGTATAAAGGCTGGAGTGAATGGATGCCTAACATAATAGCCAGAACCCTACTTCCTGCTTTCAGCTCTCTAACCTTTTAGTTAGTCAGTGACTTTAGTCATGTCCCATATGGCACCCCCTCAAGTCAACCAATTAGGGAGCTGTAAATCAGAAAGTAGTGTTCTGGCTATTATGTTAGGCATCCATTTACTCCAGCCTTTATACATTACATTTTTGGCTAACTATATTGAAAACATTTTTTATTTGCCGCAGTCTATTTTAGCCAGTTTAATTTCAACACTAAACTGTTACCTTAAAATGGCCTAGCAATATGCAATATATTATACAATATATCTTAAATGATACCCAGCATGTAAGTTCTCAGCTGAGTTAAAGAGGCAGCAAACCCCTTCTACAACATTAGTTCAATATATAGGGTGCTGTTGCCTCTAGTAACAAAACACAGGGTAGAACACAACGTGGAACACATCTGAGCAGGGATGCTGGCAACCCCATTACTCTAAAGCAGTGATCCCCAACCAGTGGCTCGTGAGCAACATGTTGCTCGCCAACCCCTTGGATGTTGCTTTCAGTGCCTCCAAACCAGGTAGTTATTTTTTGGAATTCCTGACTTGGTGGCAAGTTTTGGTTGAATAAAAACATTTTTTACTACCAAATAAAGCCTCCTATAGGCTATCTTATAGCCCCAATCTTAGCCCTTATTTGGCACCTCCATGAACTTTTATGATGCTTGTTTGCTCTCAGCTGCAAGTCGCTTTGGATAAGTCTCTATGAGCTTGCCACTGGGACTTTTGCCCATTCCTCAAGGCAAAATTGCTCCAGCTCCTTCATGTTGGATGGTTTTCACTTGTGAACAGCAATCTTCAAGTCTGACCACAGATTCTCAATTGGATTGAGGTCTGGACTTTGACTAGGCCATTCTAATGCATTTAAATGTTTCCCCTTAAAGCACTCAAGTGCTGTTTAGCAACTTCGGGTCATTGTCCTGCTGGAAGGTGAACCTCCGTCCCAGTCTTAAATCACAGACAGACTGACACAGGTATGTACAGACTGAAAGTGTATTTAGCACCATCCATCTTTCCCACAACATGATGCTGCCACCACCATGTTTCACTGTGGCGATGATGTTCTTGGGGTGATGGGATTTGTTGGGTTTGTACTAGACATAGCATCTCCCTTGGTGGTCGAAAAGTATATATTAGTCACATCTGATCAAAGCACCTTCCTCCATACATTTGGAGAGTCGCCCAACATGCCTTTTGGCAAACTCAAAATGTACCTTCTTATAACGTTAAAAGACATGTAAACCCCACACACAATAATTTAATCAGTGAACAGCCTCTTTGAAATCTTTCAATACATAGAAGACTTAGACTTGGGGTCCTATGGACAGATACTCCAGTCTCCTGTGGAACTCTGCAACTCCTTTAGGGTTACTTTTGGTCTCTGTGCTGCCTCTCTGATTAATGCCCTCCTTGCCCAGTCTATGAGTTTTGGTGGGCAGGTTTGTTGTGGTACAACAAAGAAAGTTCCACTAGCACACCCTTACCTCCTCCAACAATTCTTACTTGGTGCACAGCCCAGAGAGTTGGCACTCCCAGCACAATCCAGCAAAAAGTGTTGACGAGTGTAATGCAAGCGGGGCTTAGCCCCTGTGTGTTTATTCAAAGTATAACAGCAACGTTTCATATACTTTGAATAAACATGCAGGGGCTAAGCAGGTTAGGCAGGTTTTTTGTGGTACCATGTTCTTTCCATTTGAAGATGATGGATTTGATGGTGCTCCAGGGGATCCTCAAAGATTTGGATATGTTTTTGTAACCCAACACTGACTTATACTTTTCAACAACTTTGTCCCTGACTTCTTTGGAGAGCTCCTTGGTCTTCATGGTGTGATGCCGCTTGCTAAGTGGTGTTGACACCTCTGAGCTTTTCAGAAAGGGGGTGTCTCATGTTAGGCCCAGCAGTAAAGGGTTAAGTCTTCAATTTAGAATTCTGCTTAGAATCCACAACTGAAGGAAACCCCTCACGGTAGGGGGTAATTAACAAATACCCCCTAAATGACACTGAAGTCGGGCTGGCTGGCGAGGTGTGAAGAGCCAGAATTAATCAACAAGGGTAACCAAATTATCATACCTGTGCTACAGGTATGATAATTAGATTCTTAGCTAATATTTCTCTGGGCCCATAGAATAAATATCTTTTACTAAAGATAAAAATCATGGTGCCCAGTCATTAGCTTGTAGCTAGAGCTCCCCACAGACTCCAAACACTCCCGTGTTATGATGATCCCTCGCGGGATCATCCAATATTCTGATAAAACCAGAATAATATGCGTTAGGCCTGGGGTGCTTGGTGTCTATGAAAAAGAGAAGAGAATTCCATTTCCCATATAATGCACATGGTTCTATAATTCTGGTGAACACCCATAAGTATTTAAGGATAGCTGGAAAATAAAAAGGTCAACAGAACAGCCAGTTAGCAAATGGTGACCCGCTCTCACCTTTCTCATTGGATGGGGGGCGTGAACCTGTGTGAAAGGTGACTGCGTGTAACCCCTTGTTCCCCGTCCCGGTGTCAGGTGCGTCTGTGAGTGGCGTTTCCCTGTCAGGGTGTTTTTACTGACAGATCATGTGACACTTTTTGCACACAGGTGGACTTCATTTCACTAATTATGTGACTTTAAACAGTAATTGGTTGCACCAGGACTTTTTAGGGACTTCATGCAAAGGGGGTGAATACGTATGCACATGCCAATTTTCTTTTTTTTTTTTTTTTTTTAAATTCTTTTAAATTACACATTAACAATTAACATTTAAATTACAGGTTGGAATGTAACAAAACATGAAAAATGCCAAGGGGAGTGAATACTTTAGTGAAAGTACATATATAGATACAGTGCTTTGCTATAGTATTTTTGCACAGTTAACTGTGTGTGCTAGGACTGCCAAAATGATCTATCTTGTTCTAAAAATCTGACAAATTGCACTAGGTGTGGTATTACCTCTTTCTGTAACCTCTGGCGCTGATGATAGTCATCTGAGATCAATGCCAGATCATTCATTGGTCACTGTAGACCTAATCTTCTTAATACTTAAGGTGGCCATACACGAGGCGATTTCGCTCGTTGTGCGATGAACGATTATATCGACAAACGATCGTATGGCGATCGAGTTCCCATACGATATGCCATCCACGGGCAACGATAATTCGGGAAAGATTTTGTCGCATCATTATCGTAAAATACCTACGATCGTACATCTACGTACGATCGATGTCGTTGACTTCTGCTGCTGGCAATCGTGACATGCGCAGAGAACAATCGTTGAAAGACAAATGTCTGACACTCACACCAACTGGCAGATTTTATCGTTAAACGACCAAAATTTTTAAACCTGGCCGATCGATTTTGGGGACGATAATGTCGGCTCGTTTGGTGGGCCGACGATCGTTCGTACACCACCAACTATACGATAACTTAACGATAGCATCGGATCGTTCGGGAATCGGTCGTTTGTAAGTAAAAAATCGGTCCGTGTATGGCCACCTTTAAACCCAAGTTTAACAGATGGAGGCTGAATGAGGCAATACTCGCCATTTCTCAGGTTCGCTCCCTCAGTGTCCACTCCCATAATGTCAGTGATTAGAGGAGAATTGATAAGTATAATGGCAAACAGTAAGAAGCAGAAAATAGCAAAAACACACAATCTTCCCTAAGATAGAAACAGAAGTTTCTGACACTAAAAGGGAATTGGACCTGTGCTATACTTGAGATATTAAAATATCTCAGAAATGGAGGGTATATAGGCTTGGATACAACTTTAGTCCGATTTTTACATTTTGTTACAGAATCATATACCCCTTTACATAGAAGTCCCACCAGCGCTCGGTTCATAACTTGTAACCAGAGAAAATCAGAATTTGCTTAATATTATTCCAAAATTCATCATCCAAAATCATCAGCATCCCCCTAAATTTAATGTATAAATTCCTAAGCTAACTTCTGACCAAAGACAGATAATGGACAATGATATAACAATAGAAGAAACAATGTTAACAATAAAATCGCTTCCAAGTTCTAAATCTCCTGGCCCAGAAGGATATTCAATGATATAATATGCCGCCAGTTAAGCCCCTATCTCACACTGCTGTTTAATAAGTTAATTCAAGAGGACAAAATGCACACAGGATCTATATCAGCACAAGTTGCATTAATATCTAAGCCTAATAAAGATCTTCTGGAATGTGAAAGTTATCGGGCCATTTCAGTATTAAACAATGATGCAAAATACTAGGAAAAATTGGGGGGTTCAATGCTACATATTTGGTGGTAATGCACCGAAGCAGCAAGATTTTAGTCTAGAATATTTACTTTAATAGATTCAATCATGGGGGTTAAATTTGAAAACACCCCTTACAGGTATCACTCAAACCAATCCCAGTATCATTTAAATATCAAAGAAAATTAATCCAGTTCATATTTATAGCAGCATAGCAAACAATAGCTGCTTAATGGTAAAAGCTTTCACTCTCTCTTATTGCATTTTGCATCACAATTAATTGGATTATGGTAAACGAAAAATTGTGGTATTACCACAGATACCTACAACATCTACACCAAAACTTGGGCCCCTTGGCTAGCATATACTAGTTTATTTTGTTATATTTTATTTATGAATATAGTATTCAACCTGTTTGTACCTCATTAATGATCATAAACACTTTTCTCTGCATAAGAAAGCATTAGAATGCTACAAAATAAAAAAAACTTAAATATGTCTGTTTAACAGTTAATTAATATGTATACTCAATAAAAACATAGAGGAAAAAAAAAAAAAGACGATTCTGGAGTTCCTCCTACCTCTCAATATGGCAGACCCAATACAATTGAGTTTTCTATACTGAAAGGGCCATTTACAGTAAAATATGGTGTACAAGCAAATCTCTTTTTCTTGTTTTATTTCAAACTTATCCAATAAAATAACCATTGGAACTCTGGGTGTTGCCACTAGAAGCACCTGGGAATGCAACTGGGTGACATGATAGACAGGACTTACGACGCAGACATCATAGTGTGAGTGCATCCATACATACATACTTAAAGGAGACATTTTATAAAAATTAATAATGTACCAGTGAATTATACCCCTCTAAATATCGAAGGATTATGCTTAAAAAAAAAAAAGTTGTGTTTCGGCCTGATTTATTGAGAAATTAAACCAAAACCCCCCTTCTGTTCTTTGGATGTGCAGGGGAGCCAGCAGCACTCAGTACACTGCACTGTAGGATAGGAACCAATCAGCAGGTAGGCTGACCTGATAGGGAACTGAAGCCTGTCTTTGCTTGTGCTAGGCTGTGATTGGCTATCCCCCTCCAGTTGTGCTTCTGGCATGGACTGTTAGGACACACCCACCTTTCATTTAAAATAGGATCTCTAGGGAGCTCCAATAAAAGGGCCATTTTTACAGACTGTATTCAATTTTAGACCAATTTGAAACCAGCACCATATATTATTCATAATTGCCTACAAAATTAGGGTTTTTTCCATTTATCCAAAATGTCTCCTTTAAAAATTTCAGTCTTGTTTTGGAAAGTACTTAAGGAAGGGCTTCAAACTAAGCTAGGCTAAGGGAAGAAAACAAATCAGAAAGAAAAAAACTGGTGCAAGTTTATCACAGTTCTTTAGTGATGCATAAGAATTTTAGGTGCATAAGAATTTTAGGTGCATCAGCATTCAAAAAGTTAATAATAGTGTGTCTTCTAGGAGTAAATGAAAGAATTCCAAAAAGATCTGAATACAAACACCAGTCAGTTACAACTCAGAGAACAATGAAATACTTTGAGCACAATAGAAACCACTTCCAATGCCACAGTTACGTCCCAAGTGTGGAAGAAAGTCTGTTAAGTAGGGTAATCAAGTAAGCCAGTCCTTCCTTGCTTCAGTGTGTTGTACCGGCAGGAAGCGATGTCGCCTGATGCGTTTCATTATTGCAACTTTCTCAGAGATGGTACTTTGGCCTCCTGCTTTTTATTACAGATTGGGTCTGGTGCCATAGCAACATTCCTAAACTTGTTTTCCAGTGCCCCACACATGCTGCCATGATATCACAAAAAGAAGCAAACAGTTATATTAGCCATAGAGTTCATCAATGCAAATTTAAGGGGGCTTGCCCCACAAAGAATTATTATTTCAATAAATAAAATATTTGCCACAAGTCACCAATATTATAAAAGTTTATTCATTGATCACATTCTTAACCTTCACTTTTTTCTTTATGGCAAAAAAACAAAAAAAAACTATCCATTCTTCTTTATCCCTTTCATCAGTTCTGTGGGGATAGAGCTATGTACTAATTCTTGCCTTATGTTTCTGGCTTTCCTAAAGTCAATATCTGGTTTTACCGGTAAAATATTCTTAAGGTGTTCATCGGCCCCTAACATATTTCAGTGCCTCGTAATTATTCTCTTAAACTCATTGTCTTTTTGGGTTAATTAATAGATCCTTGCCATGTACATGGGCTTCTCCCATGAACTATTTGGCATAGATAGGTACAAATGAGATGCACACCCAGCTATGCCAATTTGTTTATAGATACTGGAAAGAACAAGAGATGCTGCTCAGCCTGAAAATTAAAGAACCTAACTTCGAAGCACACCTGAAGATAAAAGGTGCCTTCAAACCAGAAATAATTATGTTCCAGTATGAACAACATTGCCTTTAGGACAAATTCTTTCTGCAAAGTGGGGATTTCACTAAGTTCCAAATAGTGTGCTGTGGCTGTGTATGTTACATTACTGTATAAAGTGACTAAGTTTAAAGTGCATAGAAACATACTGTATATAAGGTTCATTCTACCTTATACAGTATGTATAGTTTGATTTGAGTCTGTAAGGTCTGAGGGTAGTTTTAGGATATATCTTTTTTTTTTATCAACATACTCTGACAAGTTACAAGAGTTTGAGTTAAAGGAGAAGGAAAGGCAAAGTAACTTGGGGGTGGCAAAATGTTAGGCACCCCCAAGTGCCTTAAATCGCCTACCTTGTACCCCGGGCTGGTGCCCCTGTTTGTAGAGAACAGCACCAGCCCGGGGTAGCTGCAGCGCTTCCTCCTTCCTGATTCACTCGCGCGCATGCGCAGTAGAGTGAAAAGCCGAACTTTAACAGAAAAGTCGGCTTTTCACTCTACTGCGCATGCGCCGACCACTGGCATTTTCCGGAAAAGGAAGCAGGAAGCGCTCGCTACAGGTACTCTGGGCTGGTGCTGTTTTTTCCTAACAGGGGCACCAGGCCGGGGTACAAGGTAAGCAATTAAAGTCACTTGGGGATGCCTAACATTTTGGCACCCCCAAATGACTTTGCCTTTCATTCTCCTTTTTAAATTGGCATACCTGGATGATTTTCAATATCATTATGTATCTTAGCATGGCTATAAAAATTGGTGATACTGTTTTTCTTTGTGTAACATATTTACACTCATTTTCGTTTAGAATCCCTTCTAGTCTAGCTTTTCTTATAATTTTCTTTGTCATTGAATATCTTAGTTGGGTCATATTTCAATTTCTTATTTCATACACTTTGTTGTATGTCACACATTTTAATATATTTATCAGAGTCTATTACTACCCCTCCCCCTTTATCAGCTGGTTTTGATATAATTTACCATTTCTCAAATTACGAAAAGCATGTTTTTCGTTATCTACCAATAACATAGGTACTACGTTGTTTTAAAAAATAGCGGTTATCTGCCAACAGATACCTACGTTATTGGTAGAAAGGGGATTCTCTCTTCACCGGCGGCTTTTACCACCAGTACAAAGAGTAAGATGTGCCCCCAACCCCCTTGGCAATGAGCCCAGGGGGCTAGCAAGCATCTGTCTGCTGTTAAAGGAAAAGTAACACTAAAAATTTTTAAGTAAAAAATCTATTCTACCCTGCCCCAATAATTGCCCTATGCGACGATCGATTGATCGATCCTAGCCTTTCTTCTGTATAGGAAGGAATCAGGCTAGGATCGATCAATCGATCGCCACATAGTGGATTCTGCCCTGTATCGCCGTATCGCCCTATTTCAAATGACCGGAAGCCAAGTTTTAGCAGGTATTTTCTGATAAAGCATTCAATAAATGATGTGCAAGATAGGGCAATTATTGGGGCAGGATAGAATAGATTTTTTTACTTTTCCTTTAAGAGCTTCATCTAAGAGCCCATCTTAGCCTGCTCACTCACTTCCTGCTTCAGTGTGCGATCCATGACCCTCTGTGAAGCCATGACCCTCCTGCCCACAAAAAAGGTAAGTGGGCTGTTTTTACCTTTATACATACATTTACACACACAACACACCTTTTACTTAATGTAGCTTTTGTTTCTGCTTTTCTGACTTTGTTTTTTGCTTTTTTACATATTTACACACTTTTTTTAAGCTCCTTATTTTATCATTTTGTATGTATTTATTTCACAGTGTGACCATTGGACCAGGTATTCCGACCAATAACCATGCTGTAAAATAATTAATTTTGTTATTTCATTGATTTGAATAATTGTAATTGGAAAGTTAAAGATTTGAGGTGATTTTTGGAAATCTCAAAAATTGCTAAATTTAGAAAAGCTTTGCGGCTTGGTACTTTTGGAGTAAAAAGACATGGGTACCCATTTTAGATTCGGAAGAATGTGTACTTTCCAAAAATATATTGTTTTCTTGGTTAAACTTCGTTTTTTGTGGCTTTACCCACCATAAAATGCAGTAAATGTGATTTTGCAGTAACTGAAACAGCATATGGGGGAATTTTCATTTTGGGGCCCCTACACGCCAAATACTTAGATAAACCTGTGCATATTTGGTATCAAACTGTTAAGTGGAACCCTTGAATTTATATTTTAGGGTGTTTTATCTTGGGACCTAATGATATGTGGAGATAAGAAGCTCTAAATTGGAAGCTTTGAAACAATTTTTCAAAAATTTCGCAAATTTTTATAAAAACAGATACATTTACATTGCAACTTGGTAATTTGGAGTAGAAAGACAGTTGTGCCAATTCTGGACCCTTCAGAATATGTTCTTTCAAAAAAATGTATAGCTTTATAGGGTAAATCTTCTATAAACAGAATATTTGGCCTTGAAATCTAAAGTATGCAGCTTTCTGGAGCAGTGCTTTCGAAAGTTACCAGTGTACTGAGACTTTTTGACCAATACAAGTGAGAAATCTCCATAAAACTATATATACAGTGGTGTGAAAAACTATTTGCCCCCTTCCTGATTTCTTATTCTTTTGCATGTTTGTCACACAAAATGTTTCTGATTATCAAACACATTTAACTATTAGTCAAAGATAACACAAGTAAACACAAAATGCAGTTTTTAAATGAGGGTTTTTATTATTTAGGGAGAAAAAAAATCCAAACCTACATGGCTCTGTGTGAAAAAGTAATTGCCCCCTGAACCTAATAACTGGTTGGGCCACCCTTAGCAGCAATAACTGCAATCAAGCGTTTGCGATAACTTGCAACGAGTCTTTTACAGCGCTCTGGAGGAATTTTGGCCCACTCATCTTTGCAGAATTGTTGTAATTCAGCTTTATTTGAGGGTTTTCTAGCATGAACCGCCTTTTTAAGGTCATGCCACAACATCTCAATAGGATTCAGGTCAGGACTTTGACTAGGCCACTCCAAAGTCTTCATTTTGTTTTTCTTCAGCCATTCAGAGGTGGATTTGCTGGTGTGTTTTGGGTCATTGTCCTGCTGCAGCACCCAAGATCGCTTCAGTTTGAGTTGACGAACAGATGGCCGGACATTCTCCTTCAGGATTTTTTGGTAGACAGTAGAATTCATGGTTCCATCTATCACAGCAAGCCTTCCAGGTCCTGAAGCAGCAAAACAACCCCAGACCATCACACTACCACCACCATATTTTACTGTTGGTATGATGTTATTTTTCTGAAATGCTGTGTTACTTTTACGCCAGATGTAATGGGACACGCACCTTCCAAAAAGTTCAACTTTTGTCTCGTCGGTCCACAAGGTATTTTCCCAAAAGTCTTGGCAATCATTGAGATGTTTTTTAGCAAAATTGAGACGAGCCTTAATGTTCTTTTTGCTTAAAAGTGGTTTGCGCCTTGGAAATCTGCCATGCAGGCTGTTTTTGTCCAGTCTCTTTCTTATGGTGGAGTCGTGAACACTGACCTTAATTGAGGCAAGTGAGGCCGGCAGTTCTTTAGATGTTGTCCTGGGGTCTTTTGTGGCCTCTCGGATGAGTTCCTCTGCGATCTTGTTCCATGTTTTTGCCATTTGTGGATAATGGCTCTCACTGTGGTTCGCTGGAGTTCCAAAGCTTTAGAAATGGCTTTATAACCTTTACCAGACTGATAGATCTCAATTACTTTTGTTCTCATTTGTTCCTCAATTTCTTTGGATCTTGGCATGATGTCTAGCTTTTGAGGTGCTTTTGGTCTATTTCTCTGTTTCAGGTAGCTCCTATTTAAGTGATTTCTTGATTGAAACAGGTGTGGCAGTAATCAGGCCTGGGGGTGACTACAGAAATTGAACTCAGGTGTGATAAACCACAGTTAAGTTATTTTTTAACAAGGGGGGCAATCACTTTTTCACACAGGGCCATGTAGATTTGGAGTTTTTTTTCTCCCTTAATAACGTAAACCTTCATTTAAAAACTGCATTTTGTGTTCAATTATGTTGTTATCTTTGACTAATAGTTAACGGTTTTTGATGAGCAGAAACATTTAAGTGTGACAAACATGCAAAAGTATAAGAAATCAGGAAGGGGGGGCAAATAGTTTTTCACACCACTGTATTTGGTATTGGTGTGTTCAAGAGACATTGAACTTTCTAAATCAGTTGAATTTTCCTGCATAAAATAATCCGTTTCTAATATATGTTATATTATGAAAAATATTTTTCTTCATTTTTTTTAGACATTTGGAGGCCTACAGCTTACAGAAATGTAATTACACAAAAATTATTGCATATTTTGAAAGCTTAGGATGTGCTGAAAAAAACGATATATTATTTTCCCAGGTAAACTAAAAGAACCTTCTTGGAAAGGCCCCCAAAGTGAAAGAGTGCAAAATGTTCAAAAACAGTCTGGCAGTATAAGTTCCACTTCCAAATCAGCTGGCAGTTAAATGGTTAATTCTGCCAGCTAGCTTGTAGGTCTTTTAACCCTGTTAGTGCCAGCAGAATTTGACATTTCGGTTCCCCTCTGTGCCAGACTTTTTTAAACATTCTGTGCTCTCTCATTTTAGGGGCATTTACTGGGGGAAGGGTTAAGTTTAGGTAGGCAAACTATATATTGTTTTTTTTTCCAGAAGAACCTGAGTTTTCCAAATCCAGAGTCTTTGTGTATTTTCACTTCTGGAACAATATTTAGAGCTCGAAATACAAAAAAAAAAAAAAAATTTGATTTTTTCATGATATAGGGATTTATACCAGAAACATTTTTTTATGGACAAAAATTCAACTGATTTGGAAAGCCTCATGTCTCCCGAACGTGCCAATACCTGATATGTATAGTTTTATGGAGATTTCTGACTGCTATTGATAAAAAACTCCCAGCAGTAAATTACTAAATTTTCAAAGCATTTCAGCAGAATACGGCATACTTTAAATTCCAAAGCCAAAAATCCTGGACAATTAGGAAACCATATTTTTTTGAAAAGTACACACTCTGCTGAATCCAAAATGGGTAACCATGGCTTCCAACTCTACCAAACAGCGATGCTTTCCCGAATTTAGCAGTTTCTTTAAAAAATTATGAAAATTCAAAAGAATCGCCTTTAAAGCTTTTTTTTCAAGAACCTTGTCTCCCACATAGCATTAGGTACCAAGAAAACACATCCTAAATATGAAAGCCAAGGGTCTACCGAAGAGTTTGTTGCCCATTGTGCATAGGATTACTAAAGTATCTGGAATTTAGAGACCCCAAAAAGAAGTTAGTACATACAAATTGCCCCGGAGATCTCTTTAGCTACTGAAAATTCAACATGCTTACTGCATTTTCTGTGGGGTAAAAACACAAAAAAATACATTGACCCCCCAAAACCATATATTTTTGGAAATTACACATTCAGGCGAATTCAATATGGCTTTCTACTCCAAACTACAGTCACAATGCTTTCACAAAATTGGCAGTTTTGATGAAATACCTGAAAACTGGATCAAACCTTCCACTTTCAAGCACCTTATCTCCTTACATTGACCCCAAAACCATATATTTTCAGGTAAATTCAAAATGGGTATCCATGTCTTTCTACCCAAAACTACAGAGTAGCAATGCTTTCCCAAATTTGCAGATTTTGATGAAATACCTAAAAATCGCATCAAACCTTCCACTTTCAAGCACCTTATCTCCCACATAAAACATTAGGTACCAAGAAAACAGTGTAGTGAAGAGTGATCTGACTTATACACTGGGGAGACAAAACAACCTCTCTGTAAGAGAATGGCCCAACTCCTCAGGACAAGACTCAGCAGTCTATCTACACCTCAAAAAAAAGGACACTCTTTTGAGGACAGTAACATTCATATTTTGGACCAAAAGGACAGATGGTTTGAAAGAGGCCATTTATGCCAGCCTGGAAAAACTAAACAGAGGAGGGGGCCTACGACAGTTTGTCATCAACATACAATGCCGCTTTGACATCCTTATCCCGGAGGTTTCACAACAGTTCACACTTCATGTCATGTACTTTGAAGGATTAACGCCTGCATCAATGAGAATCATGGACCATTGTGACTGGATCATAACTTCTTACACCTGTCAGTTTCAGCTAACACCTAACTGAATAAGTTCAATGGAACATTATACACATCAATACCACATGAGGAGGGCATGCATTACATTGAGGAAGCATTACTTAATACCAATACCCCACACTCTATGGTGTTCTTCCTCATGGAATTACTAACCTTTGTTCTAAAATACAATTACTTTCACTTTGAGAAGGACTTTTATGTCCAAGTACAAGGCACGGCTATGGGCAGTACCCTGGCACCTAGCTATGCCAACATTTTTATGGATTATCTGGAATGCAAATTTATACTCCAGAATCCAACATATGGAGAATCCATACACTGTTACTTTAGATCTGTGGATGATATCTTTCTAATTTGGAAATTGGGTGAAACTAAACTGCAGGAATTCCTTGAGTATATTAACTCCCAACATGGTTCAATCAAATTCACAGCAGAACACAGTAAGGATACCATACACTATCTTGATGTGCAGGTGTTCAATAAGGAAGGGCACATTGTGACAGACATTCTCTAAACCCACAGAAAGAAATAACATCCTTGGCCAGACAGTTACCATACAACAAACAGCATTAAGGGTATACCTAAAGATCAATTTTTATGCATTAGGTGCATTGCATCTGACGACCAAAGGTATTTACAGAGTGCCAATAAACAAATACATTTGAGGAAAAAGGATATGATATGAGGATGTTATGGAAAGTGAGAGACAATGTACAGAAAATCGACATAAACTCATTGGAACCAAGGATACCATTTGTCAGTCAGTTTGGCCCTCTACGTAAACAACTAGAAAAATTGGTCCTACACCATTGGTCTATTTTACAAAAAGATCCAACACTGGGTAGGCTACGACCATTGTTCTCCTATAAGAGGGGTGACAATCTGGCACATAAATTGGTCAAATCAGACCTACTGCTAACAGAAAAATGAACTTGCTTCCTTGGCCCTCCAAAGCATGGGACCTTCCCCTGCCTAGGATGTGGTAACTGTAACTCCATTATTAAAGGTGACTCCATTACACATCCCTATAAAGGTCATAAAATACCTATTAGAGGATATCACACATGCAACACTAAATGTGTGGTGTATGCGTTAAAATGCCCATGTGGGAAAATGTACATACAGTGAGGAACATAAGTATTTGAACACCCTGCGATTTTGCAAATTCTCCCACTTTAGAAATCATGGAGGGGTCTGAAATTCACATTGTAGGTGCATTCCCACTGTGAGAGACAGCATTTAAAAAATAAATTCAGGAAAGCACATTGTATGATTTTTATCCCTTTAAGTGCCAGCAGAATTCTACATTTCGGATCCCTTCAGTGCCAGATGTTTTGTAAACATTCTGTGCTCTCTCAATTTAGGGGCTTTTACTGGGGGAAGGGTTAAGTTTAGGTAGGCAAACTACATATTGTTTTATTTCAGGAGAACCTGAGCTTTCCAAATCTGCCTGAGTGTCTGTGTATTTCTACTTCTGGAACAAGATTTAGAGCTCAAAATACAAAAAAAAAAAAGAAAAAAAATACTATTTTTCACGATATAGGGATTTATACCAGAAACATTTTATTTTATGGACAAAAATTCAACTGATTTGGAATGCCTCATGTCTCCTGAACGTGCCAATACCTGATATGTATAGTTTTATGGAGATTTCTGACTTCTATAGATCAAAAACTCCCAGCATTAAATTATCAAATTTTCAAAGCATTACAGCAGAATACGGCATACTTTAGATTCCAAAGACAAAAATCCTGGAACATTAAGTTTACCCCAGGAAACCATATATTTTTGAAAAGTACACATTCTGACAAATCCGAAATGGGTAACTATGTCTTCCAGCTCTTAAGTACCCAGTGGCAATATGAGCTGCAGTATGATTGCTGGTGTTACTCAGTGTGCATCTTGGCGCATGTATGTGGTCCTGAAGCAGCAGTTCCATGCAGCATTTACTTGTGAGAGATGCAGGTGGGTTTTCCTCTTGGAATCTGAGGTGCAGAATCTAAGGGGGGAACTGGCAGCACTAAGGGCAGCTGCAAACATGGGGGAGAACTGGAGGCTCACTGAGCAACCACTGGCAGGGGCCGGTGTAGTGTGAGGTGGAGAAGGGACAGTGGAGGGTAATGAGGGAGACAAATTTGCGACAGTTAAGAGGGGCAGTAGGGGACGGAAGGGTAGGGGGGCTGGTTCACAGCTTGTACAAACCAGCAGATTTGCCGCTTTAGGTGAAGATGCTGGGGAAGACAGCTCTGAGCAAGCATGTATGGAGCAGGCTGACTCTCAGAGCACCCTGGGAGCCGGCACCTCTAATACAGGTGGGGGGAAAAGTACTAGGAAGGGAAGGCAGGCTATAGTTGTAGGGGACTCAATTATTAGAAAGGTGGATAGGGTAATTTGTCACAAAGACCCTACATGCCGAACTGTGTGTTGCTTGCCTGATGCTAGGGTTCGGCATGTGGTGGAACGAGTGAACAAATTGTTGGGAGGGGCTGGGGAAGACCCGGCGGTCTTGGTACACATAGGTACCAATGACAAAGTTAGAGAGGGGGGGGGGGGGAAGTCCTCAAGAATGATTTTAAAAAGCTAGGCGAGAAGTTGAGGGCGAGGACTTCCAAGGTAATTTTCTCAGAGATATTACCTGTGCCACGGGCAACGTTAAGGCGGCAGCGGGAGCTAAGGGAGATTAATGCGTGGCTGAGAGATTGGTGCAGGGATGAGGGCTTTGGGTTTCTCGAGAACTGGGCTGATTTCTCAATTGGCTACAGGCTCTTTGCCAGGGATGGACTGCACCTCAATGATGATGGGGCAGCTGCTTTGGGGGAAAAGATGGCTAGAGGGTTGGAGGAGATTTTAAACTAGGAGTGGGGGGGGAGGGTGCAGCGGGAAATTCTGTGGTAGACAGGATAGATGAGGTAGTGGGCATAGTAAGGGAAAATGGGGAAGGAGACTTGCATTGGGATACTGATAATGGCAGGGAGGCCCAAAAGTTGTTTACACATAATTCTCACGCCGTACCAGTATTAAATGTATGTTTACCAATGCAAGGAGTCTGACTGGTAAAATGGGAGAGCTTGAGGTACTGGCATTGGAGCAAAAATATGACGTGATTGGCGTTGCTGAAACTTGGTTGAATGAGTCTCATGACTGGGCAGTTAATATTGGGGGTTATACATTGTTTTGGAGGGACAGGGGCAATAGAAAAGGAGTAGGAGTCTGTCTGTTCGTTAAGCAAGAATTAAAAGCAGATATTAAAGAGGAAATGATGGGGGTAACAGAGGGAGCTGAATCCCTATGGGTTGAGCTTCTCACAGATAGTAAAGAATCTACCAAACTAATTGTAGGGGTATGCTATAGACCCCCTAATGTAAGCGAAGAGGAGGAAACTCAGCTCCTGTTGCAAATAGAAAAGGCTGCTAGTTTGGGGAAAGTGATAATTATCCTGATATTGACTGGAGCAATAGTACTGCCAGGACAGTAAATGGGAACAAGTTTATAAACTTGCTGCATGACAACTTTATGTCACAGGTTGTTGAGGAGCCAACCAGGAACAACACTATATTGGATCTAGTGATCTCTAATGACCCAGAACGTATAGCAAATGTGCAAGCGGTTGAACCCCTGGGTAATAGTGATCATAATGTTATTTAATTTGATGTTTGGTGCAGGAAACAAATTTACACGGGGGCAACAAAGACAATGAATTTTAGGAAGGCAAATTTTAGCTCCTTAAGGGCAGCGCTTCAGGGCATAGATTGGGGCATTATGTTTTCTGATAAAACACAGAGCAGAAATGGTTGTCATTTAAAATGCTATTAAATCATTACTGTTCTCACTTTATTCCATTAATAAGAAAAAGTAGAAGTGTTATATAACAAATGTTGTAAAACAGCAATCCGGGAGGCAAAGATAGAAAATGAGGAGCGCATCACAGCAGAGGCCAAGACTAACCCCAACACGTTTTTTAAAGTATATTAATAGTAAAAAGATGCAGGTTGAGGGTGTGGCCCCATTGAGTTATAGTAACAATATGGTTACAGCGGATGCAGAAAAGGCAGATGTACTTAACCAGTTCTTTTCTTCTGTGTATACAGTAGAGGAGCCAGAGTGCCAAGTCCCACCCAATAGCTGCACTGTTGCCTCAGCTCCAACTACACAGTGGTTGACACAGGATATGGTGCTTAAAGGGTTACACAAGATAAATTTAAACAAGGCACCTGGGCCAGATTGAATGCACCCTCGGGTACTGAGAGAACTAGGGTCAGAATTACAGTGGCCCTTGTTTCTGATATTCTCAGACTCATTTTCATCAGGTATGGTACCTAGGGATTGGAAGAAGGCGAATGTCATTCCTATATTTAAAAAGGGAGTAAGATCTAAGCCTGGTAATTATAGGCTTGTAAGTTTGACATCCATGGTGGGCAATTTATTTGAAAGCTTGGTAAGGGATCACATACAAAATTATGTACTGGAGAATGCCATTATGAGCAGTAATAAGCATGGCTTTATAAAGGACAGGTCATGTCAGACCAATTTAATTGCTTTTTATGATGAGGTAAGAAGCTGGACAGTGGGGATGCAGTAGATATAATGTATTTGTATTTTGCCAAAGCATTAGATACCGTTCCCCACAAATGACTGCTTTCTAAACTAAGGTCTATTGGTCTTAGTGAAGTCGTTTGCACATGGATAGAAAACTGGCTACAGGATCGGGTACAGAGGGTGGTTGTTAATGGTACATTCTCTACTTGGAGTAAGGTTCTCAGTGGGGTCCCTCAGGGTTCTGTACAAGGTCTACTTTTGTTTAATTTGTTCATAAATGACTTGACTTGGGGGAGGGTATTATAAGTAATGTATCAGTTTTTGCAGATGACACAAAACTCTGCAGACCAGTCAATTCTATCCAGGGTGTGGTATCCTTGCAGCAGGATCTTGACCAGCTGGCAATCTGGGCGGCTAAGTGGCAGATGAGATTTAATGTGGATAAATGTAAGGTCATGCACCTGGGATGTAAAAATATGCAAGCCACTTATACCCTTAATGGGACTGCACTAGGCAAATCCATAATGGAGAAGGACCTTGGAGTCCTTGTAGATAATAAACTTGGCTGTAGCAAGCAATGCCAGGCAGCAGCTGCAAGGGCAAACAAGGTTTTGAGCTGTATTAAAAGGGGTATAGATTCACGGGAGGAGGGGGTTATTCTTCCCCTTTACAGAGCACTGGTAAGGCCCCATCTAGAATATGCTGTCCAGTTCTGGTCTCCAGTGCTCAAACGTGACATTATTGAGTTAGAGAGGGTCCAGAGAAGGGCAACTAAGTTGGTTTCTTCAGTTATGAAGAAAGACTGGCCAAGTTGGGTCTGTTTACACTGGAGAAGAGGCGCTCAAGAGGTGACATGATAACTATGTATAAATATATAAGGGGATCATATAATAACGTTTCTAATGCTTTATTTACCAGTAGGTCCTTCCAACGGACATGAGGGCACCCACTCCGTTTAGAAGAAGGGAGGTTCCGTTCAAATATTCGGAAAGGATTTTTTTCTGTGAGAGCTGTGAAGTTGTGGAATTCCCTCCCCGAATCAGTCGTGCTGACCGATACATTATATAACTTTAAGAAGGGGCTGGATGGATTCTTAGCAAGTAAGGGAATACGGGGTTATGGGAGATAGCTCTTAGTACAAGTTGATTTCCATCTTGGAGTCAGGAAGGAATTTTTTCCCCTCTGCGGCAAATTAGAGAGGCTTCAGATGGGTTTTTTTGCCTTCCTCTGGATCAACTAGTAGTTAGGCAGGTTATACAGTGGCTTGCAAAAGTATTCGGCCCCCTTGAACTTTTCCACATTTTGTCACATTACAGCCACAAACATGAATCAATTTTATTGGAATTCCACGTGAAAGACCAATACAAAGTGGTGTACACGTGAGAAGTGGAACGAAAATCATACATGATTCCAAACATTTTTTACAAATAAAGAGTGCACCTGTGTGTAATCTAATGTCAGTACAAATACAGCTGCTCTGTGACGGCCTCAGAGGTTGTCTAAGAGAATATTGGGAGCAACAACACCATGAAGTCCAAAGAACACACCAGACAGGTCAGGGATAAAGTTATTGAGAAATTTAAAGCAGGCTTAGGCTACAAAAAGATTTCAAAAGCCTTGGAACATCCCACGGAGCACTGTTCAAGCGATCATTCAGAAATGGAAGGAGTATGGCACAACTGTAAACCTACCAAGACAAGGCCGTCCACCTAAACTCAAAGGCCGAAGAAGGAGAGCGCTGATCAGAAATGCAGGCAAGAGGCCCATGGTGACTCTGGACAAGCTGCAGAGATCTACAGCTCAGGTGGGGGAATCTGTCCATAGGACAACTATTAGTCGTGCACTGCACAAAGTTGGCCTTTATGGAAGAGTGGCAAGAAGAAAGCCACTGTTAACAGAAAACCATAAGAAGTCCCGTTTGCAGTTTGCCACAAGCCATGTGGGGGACACAGCAAACATGTGGAAGAAGGTGCTCTGGTTAGATGAGACCAAAATGGAACTTTTTGGCCAAAATGCAAAACGCTATGTGTGGCAGAAAACTAACACTGCACACCACTCTGAACACACCATCCCCACTGTCAAATATGGTGGTGGCAGCATCATGCTCTGGGGGTGCTTCTCTTCTGCAGGGACAGGGAAGCTGGTCAGAGTTGATGGGAAGATGGATGGAGCCAAATACAGGGCAATCTTGGAAGAAAACCTCTTGAAGTCTGCAAAAGACTTGAGACTGGGGCGGAAGTTCACCTTCCAGCAGGACAACGACCCTAAACATAAAGCCAGGGCAACAATGGAATGGTTTAAAACAAAACATATCCATGTGTTAAAATGGCCCAGTCAAAGTCCAGATCTAAATCCAATCGAGAATCTGTGGCAAGATCTGAAAACTGCGGTTCACAAACGCTGTCCATCTAATCTGACTGAGCTGGAGCTGTTTTGCAAAGAAGAATGGGCAAGGATTTCAGTCCCTAGATGTGCAAAGCTGGTAGAGACATACCCTAAAAGACTGGCAGCTGTAATTGCAGCAACAGGTGATTCTACAAAGTATTGACTCAGGGGGCTGAATAATTACGCACACCCCACTTTGCAGTTATTTATTTGTAAAAAATGTTTGGAATCATGTATGATTTTCGTTCCACTTCTCACGTGTACACCACTTTGTATTGGTCTTTCACGTGGAATTCCAATAAAATTGATTCATGTTTGTGGCTGTAATGTGACAAAATGTGGAAAAGTTCAAGGGGGCCAAATACTTTTGCAAGCCACTGTATATACGTCTAAGACACAAAAATTGACCAAATGGAATATTATTGTATCAAGGGTCTAGGATGTGAAGAGGTTGCTTGTAAGATAATAATGGCAGCACAGCTTTTTCTATAAAGAGATGTAGATATTTCAGTTCCCATACCCTCCAATCTGACGTTCAAATAATTAATACAGGTAGTCTGGAACTCGGAGGAGAACCTCAAATTGTGTTAGTTAGTATTATTGTATTCCAAGTAGAAAAATCTTGGACAATGGACACAATGATATACCATTCAAGATGAAATTCAACTGTATTAATACCCAAATGATGTGGTACACAAGAATAAAGAGGACAAGCATCTACAGTAGCCCATTTATAAGTGGAATGCCATTCCATTTCACGTGTCCACTATCCTTGATGTAGCTAGGTATATGTAAAACTAAAAAAAGGAGATAAAGATTATTTCCTGGTGGAATCAAGTTTTAACAGACTGTTCTCTTAAATGAATGGATTTAATAGTAGAGGAGAAACGTGGGCACTCAAAGTAGATATTGAATCTACTAAGGCATATATTTCCACTCTTAATTGGGCAGGGTTTGATCATCTAAAAACAACTTATTCCAAATTATGGAAAAGAAAGCAAGGACATTTTCTAACATTAAAAAACAATTGCAATAAATAGGGTTTAGAATGCTTCAAGGTTTTTTAAACCTAGTCACTCTCTTCACAGGAATCAAGAAAATCTAGAGCCCTGGAAGTCTTCTCAGGAAATTCTACTGATTATCAGATGTTTCATCAAAAAACTTCAGGACCATGAAGATCAATTGAATTGAAACGTTTAAGGGTCTTTCTTTCTGTTCATCTAAGAAATTTAATCTTTTAGAGACTTAAGTGGATGTGAATAGATAGATACAAAAAATTTTGATAACATTTTTTCGACCATGAGGGATCTTCTGTCTCAAATAAAGAGAATTTTCATGAATTGTCTTCCAGATCCAAAAATTCGAATAGTAATTATCTTGATTTTGGTGATATATGTTCTATTCTAACTTTGGAGGAGTTACAAAGTGAATATTGTGACACTTTGGTCAGGACAGAGGTGATAAAGGGACCCAATGTCAGCTCTTTTTGTGTAAAGGCTAACTTTTATCCTACTTATTTAGGGTCTCTGTTATCAATTTATATTAGAGAAAGGTTGAGAGAGATTTGATTTCTCTATTTAATACTCCCCCATATCAAGAAAATCTCCCCCATCTCAAGCAAGTTATGGGTATTGGTTCCCTTGGCAAACCCCCTTCTGATGTAATCGTTTTTTATCTCCAACCTTTAGTTTTACATCTACCTAGCTACATCAAGGATAGCGTGTTTAGCTATAGCTTTATTCTTGTATACCACATTATTTGGGGATTGAAGCAACTGAATTTTATCATTAACAGTGCAGCAACTATGAGCGCCCATTGAAAGATTTTCTACTTAGTATTATTGCATTCCAACAAACACAATTTGAGGTCTTAGACATATATGTTCTAATTTTGATACTTTTGTTTCTGAAGCGTGCCAACTGAGGGATAGATTACTATGTGGGGTTATAAAATGCATCTGTAAACAAAGGCTTTTAAAAAAAAGCTCTTTTTACCACACATACACCTCTTCTATGTAAATAGAGGAGAATTTTATCTAAACATAATAAACCCAAATGTATATTGACTTATAGTCCCTCGTTTTGCACATTAAACATATAATTAAGAAACATCTTCCTATACTTGGCACATATGAGAAATTGGATGCTATTTTAGAGTCAGAATGTACTTTTGTCTCCAGAATGGTTTTGAATCAATGCAAATAAAGGTACTTATAGATGTGGAAACAAGCGATGTGCTACGTGCCCCTATATATCTATTGGTGATTTGTTTGTTGCACATGCTACTAAAAAAATATGTATTGTATATTAATTGTAATACTAGATATGTTATTTATCTCATCACTTGTCTTAAAGGTAAAAAGCAATATGTAGGTCAAACTTCATTCAAACAAAGGATTCATGAACATTTATCTGAGATTAACATACATAAAGAGACTAAAGTTTCTAGACATTTTTGTTCATGTGTGTCAGGTGATTTGAGATATTTCAGGTTAATATATTAGGTTAACATCTATTAGGTTAATATCTGTCTGGAACTCTGGGGTAAACTTTGCATTTTGTTTATGATTATACTAGAATTTGAAAAAACAGTATGCATAACTGCCTGTATATTACTTTACATTTATACTTACGGTGTGTACCCTCCCATGAGTCTTTTATAAAGGTTTTGTTTACCTTTGTTTTTTTTATTTTTGTATATATTGTATATTATGTAATAGGGACAGACACTGTCTCATATGTTTTTTCTACCTATTCTACTAAACTTTTTTCAATTGGTTGTATTTTCTATAAATATTTACTTCCTGTGGCTCACATTTAGCCTGTGTCCCTAGGGCATGAAACAGGTAGGGTTTTGAAGATGTTTTAATGTAACTTTGAATAAAGCCTTTTTTTACTTTTAAAAAAAAATTCTGACCCCTCTGGAATTTCCTAAGTGCCTATATGCCCATGGTGGTTGTTTCTTCTTGCTTTATGCAACCTATGCCGAGAGTCTGGGGCTGATGCACCCGGGACCATCCCTTCTACAGTGTTTTGTTTACTGTTGGTAATTTTGTGCCTTTATTTTTGGCTTTGCATCCTTTACATTATCCATTCCTTTAGAGCAGTGCTGTCCAACTTCTATGGTGCCGAGGGCCGGAATTTCACTAGCATTCATGGTGGAGGGCCGCTAATGGAAGCCAGTTTTGACCACTCCCCTTTTTGAAACCACACCCACTTCAAACCACACCTATTTTATCACAATGGTGGTAGCACAGCAAAATCCCAAATGCTTGGTCCTTACTGTGGGGATATCAACCATCATTCATATGTGAAAGAATTATGTCATATTAAGATATACCCTTAAATTCCATATGCCTCCTCCTCCCCTGTGGATAGCAGAGCAACCCCCAGTACATAATTACACACCTTTGGGGCCATTTAATGGCTATTTCCAACTACTAACAAACTTCCACAACAAACCCCTGCCAGGTTCACCTCCCACAAGCAGCATAGGGCAAGCAGAGTATGGCACACACAGGCAGCACTCTGCCTGTCCTATGCTGTCTGTGTGTGTCATACTCTGCCTGTCCTACCCTGCCTGTGTGTGCCATACTCTACCTTCCCTATGCTGCCTGTGTGTGCCATACTCTGCCTGCTCTACCCTGCCTGTGTGTGCTATACTCTGCCTGCCCTACCCTGACTGTGTGTGCCATACTCTGCCTGCCCTACCCTGACTGTGTGTGCCATACTCTGCCTGCCCTACCCTGACTGTGTGTGCCATACTCTGCCTGCCCTACCCTTCCTGTGTGTGCCATACCCTCCCTGACCTATGCTGCCTGTGTGTGCCATACTCTACCTGCCCTATGCTGGCTGTATGTGCCATATTCTGCCTACAGTACCTATGTCTGAGGTGTGAAGAAGGGAACAATGGGAGTGATTACAGTCTGAGCCTGAGGTGTGAACACTGCAGGGGGTGAACAATGCAGGTATTAAAAGGTGTGAAAAACACAGGGGATTACAGCCTGAATCTGAGGTGAGAACTATGCAGGGAGCCAGTTAATCTCAGTACTGATACCATTTAATGCTTACTCAAAGGTAAGCCATCAAAGCAGCCAGACAGGGGGGGGGCCACACAGAGGGGGGTCGAGGGCCGCCAGTTGGACAGCACTGCTTTAGAGGGTTTTTTTTCTTGTGTATCAGGGTTAGCAAGTACCCTCTTAAGGTGTATTTTCTTAACAGATTTGTCTGCATTCACAAAAATACTAAAACCACTCACCCAATTATTATATTCATTATTTGTAAGCAATTGGCTGCATAATTAATTAAAACTCCCTATTTCTTCAGATGACTTTTTTTCTATATATATTTTTTTTTAAATACAGTGAGGAACATGAGTAATTGAACACCCTGCAATTTTGCAAGTAATCACATTGTATGATTTTTAAACAATCTATTTGTATTGAACTGCTGCACATAAGTATTTGAACACCTGGCAATCAGCAAGAGTTCTGGCTCTCAAAGACCTGTTACTCTGCCTTTAAAAAGTCCACCTCTACTCCACTCATTAATCTAAACTAGTAGCCCCTGTCTGAGCTCTTTAAAGACACCTGTCCACCCCACAGTCAGTCAAGACTCCAACTACTACCATGGGCAAGACCAAAGAGCTGTCAAAAGACACCAGAGACAAAATTGTGGACCTCCACGGTTGTAAAGGGCTATGGGGCAATAGAAAATCTTTGAAGGGAGCTGAAAATCCGTGTTGCTCAGCGACAGCCCCGAAACCTTACAGGTCTAGAGGAGATCTGTGTAGAGGAGTGGGCCAAAATCCCTGTTGCAGTGTGTGCAAACCTGGTCAAGAACTATAGGAAACGTTTGACCTTTGTAATTGCAAACAAAGGCTTCTGTACCTAATATAACACTGAATTTCTCAGGTGTTCAAATACTTATGTGCAGCAGTGCAATACAAATAAATTCTTTAAAAATCATACAATGTGATTTCCTGATATTTTTTTTTTTAAATGCCATCTCTCACAGTGGGAATGCACCTACAATGTGAATTTCAGACCCCTCCTTGATTTCTAAAGTGGGAGAACTTGCAAAATCACACTTATGTTCCTCACAGTATGTACATAGTAAAAAAATTAAGCAAGAAGGGGTTGGTATCCCCCACAGGGGGGTCAGTTGGTTGATGAGAACAGGCAAAAAGCAGAAATTTTAAATTCTTATTTTTAATCTGTCTACACAACTGTGGAGCCAGGTAATCTAGGCTTCCTCTTTAATATTTACTTTTATTGTCACATCATATTACTGGTACACTGGTACAGTACACATGAGTGAAATTCTTGTGTGCAAGCTTCACAAGCAGCAGTGGAGTACAATATATAGAATAAATATGCACAAGAGTAGGCATGTATAATGTATGTACAAAATAAAAGAATGAGTGCACATGAATAGTGCCGTAGTGTTGCTCAAGTGTCTATGAAGTTTCTATCAAGTGTTAGGGGTCAGTGTTCAGCAGTCTGATGGCCTGAAGCTTTCCCTCAGCCTGCTGGTTCGGGACCGGATGCTGCTATATATCCTGCCTGCCGGAAGTAGTTTGAACAGTCCGTGGCTAGGATGACTGGAGTCTTTGATGATCCTCTCCGCTTTCCTCAGGCACCACTTCCTATAGATGTCCTGAAGGGAGGGAAGCACCTCCAATTATCCTTTCGGAACACCGCACCACACTCTGCAGAGCTTTGCGATTGTAGGCAGTGCTGTTGCCGTACCAGGTAGTGATGCATCCAGTGAGCATGCTCTCAATGGCACAGCGGTAGAAGGTCCTGAGGATGCAGGGGCTCATGCCGAATCTCTTCAACCTCCTGATAAAGAAGAGGCGGTGCTGCGCTTTCTTCAATGTTTTGTACGTGTGAATTGACCATGTGAAATTCTCTGCTAAATGCACACCCAGGAAACAGAAGCTACTCACTCTCTCCACAGCAGCTCCACTGATGGTGATGGGGGTATGTACTCCTCCACACCTCCCGAAGTCCACTATCATCTCTTTGGTCTTTGTAACACTGAGGGTGAAATGGTTCTCCTGGCACCAATGTGACAGGGCACTGACTTCCTCACTGTTGTGTCGTCCGCAAACTTCACAATGATGTTGGAGCTGTTAGCAGCTGTGCAGTCGTAGGTGTAGAGTGAATACAGGAGAGGGTTCAGTACACACCCCTGTGGAGCACCAGTGTTCATAATGATGGAGGATGAGGTGGTGCTGCCCAGTCTGACTATCTGGCGTCTGTGACAGGAAGTTAAGGATCCAGCTGCAGAGAGAGCTGCTCAATCCTAGATCCTGTAGTTTCCTGTCCAGCTTCGAGGGAATAATGGTGTTGAATGCTGAGCTGTAATCTACAAACAGCATTCTCACATACGTGTCTCTCTTCTCCAGGTGCAAGAGAGCAGTGTATAATGTCAGGGTTATGGTGTCATCAGTGGACCTGTTGTGGCGATATGCAAATTGTAGAGGGTCCAGTGAGTCCGGTAGAGCAGAGTAGATGAAGTCCTTAACCTGCCTCTCAAAGCAAAGACAGAGTTTCGTGCCACCAGTGCCATGCGAACATTACTGTTTATCGATGGTTTTTGATTCGGGTAGACTTTCACTGTTTTGGATGGGACAACATCATTTACGCATTTCCTGATGAATCTGCAGAGTCTGTGTACTCATTGATGTCGTCAGCAGCCAGTATATATAAATACTTGCATTGGTAACTCAGGAGTAAACTCAAAAGATACGTGAACATGTAAAGGGTAAACAAAGGTCCAAAACCAGATGGTATTCATCCCAGGGTATTAAATTAGCGATGTGATTGCTAAACCTCTTCACTAAATTTCTCAGGATTCATTAAGGTCTGGCATGATGCAGAGAAAATGGTGAATTGCTAATGCGGTGCCGTTAGGCAAAAAGGGATCAGCCAGAAAACTATAGGCCTGTTAGTCAGACAGTGGTTTCTACCAGTGGTAGGAAAGCATTTGGAAGGGGTAATAAGCGATAGGATGCTTGAATACATTGTAAATCACAATACTATAAGCTTGTGCTAGCATGGTTTTATGCACAACAGATCTTGGCAGAATAATTTCATTACCTTTTATTCCTGAGGAGGTGACCAGGAACGTCAATGCTGGAATGGCAGTGAATGTCATCTACTTGTACTTTGATAAAGCATTTTACACAGTACCGCACAGAAAGTTAATGATCAAATTGAGAAATATTGGCTTAGAACATAATATTTGTACTTGGATAGAAAACTGGCTGAAGGATAGATTACAGAGAGTGGTGGTACATGGAACATTTTCTAATTGGGCCAGTGTTGTTATTGGAGTACTGGAGGGGTCAGTCTTTGGTCCTTTGCTTTTTAACTTTTTTATTAATGACCTGGAGGTGGGCATACAAAGTACCGTTTCTTATTTTGCTGACGATACTAAATTGTTCAAAACTAAGTTCGATGCAGGATGCTGCCACTTTGTAAAGCGATTTGACAAAACTGGAAAACTGGGAAGCAATATGGAAAATAAGGCTCAATGTTGAAAAGTGCAAAGTTAGCTCTGGTAGAAATAATATAAACACAACGCTCGTACGTTCAAAGCGTATTTTCGACGACTTTTTCGTACCTTGCGCGACTTTTTCGTATTTTGCGACAAAACCGTATTGTCGCGCCAAGTACGAAAGTTTGGGATTCATTCAAGCTTCAGTATCGTGACTATCCTTGGGCCAGGTTGGAGTTGCAGTGTGCCATTGATTGCTATGGGAGGCTTCCAAAATCATGCCAGAAGGATCAAAGTCGGAAAGGTTTTCCTGCATTTTTTACGATCGTTCGTTACGAAAATTGTGACTTTCGGATCGCCAATACGATATTATCGTGACTAATACGATTTTTTCGTAAGCCTATTTGTGATATTTGCGATATTAACAAATCATCGTATCCAATCTGAATTTATCCCATTCGGGATTCGAACTCGCATTTCATGAATGTGCCCCTAAATGTTAGTGTGTTGGGGGTATCCTTAATTGAGAATGATCTGGGGATTTTTGTTGATAACAAGTTGTATAATTCTAGGCCAGTGGTTCTCAACCTTCCTAATGCCACGACCCTTTAATACAGTTCCTCATGTTGTGATGACCCCCAACCATAAGATTATTCCTAAGACCATCGGAAGTATGTGCTTTCCAATGGTCTTAGGCGACCCCTATGAAAGGGTCGTTCGACCCCCAAAGGGGTCCCGACCCACAGGTTGAGAACCGCTGTTCTAGGCAATGTCATTCAGTTGCTACTAAAGCAAATAGTAAGTAATAAGTATTTTTCCTTGCATAAAAAAAAAAAAAAAAAAAAAAAAAAAAAAAGGCATTGACTCAAGGGATGAGAACATAATTTTGCCTCTTTATAGGTCTCTGGTAAGGCCTCACCTTGAGTATGCAGTGCAGTTTTGGGCTCCAGGCCTTAAGAAAGATATTAATGAGCTGGAGAGTGTGCAGAGGTGTGCAACAAAACTAGTAAAGGGGATGGAAGATTTAAACTGAGGTCAGACTGTCACAGTTGGGTTTGGAAAAAAGGTGCTTGTGTGGGGACATTATTACTTTGTACAAGTACATTAGAGGGGACTATAGGCAGATAGGGGATGTTCTTTTTTCCATAAAAATGATCAGAGCACCATAGGCCACCCCTTAAGATGAGGAACGGAATTTTCATTTGAAGCAGCGTAGGTGGTTTTTCACAGTGAGGTTGTGGAATGCCCTTCCTAGTGATGTCGTGATAGCGGATTCTATTAATGTTCTGTTAGTATTGATGTTGGTATATATCGTTTATGTATGCGAGTGTATAGATAGGTCAGTATAGGTTTATGTTTGCAATGGGTCTACTTGGAAGGGTTGGAACTCAATGGACTCTTTTTTCAACCCTATGCAACCATGCTGTTTTATGAAGGTACTGGGTCTTAAATAATGGGCACTCTGCATACCAAATGGACCCATGTTTCCATAGCATTTTGATTTCCTGTACATTTTCAAACATTCACTACTCAAAAGCAAATTACACTCCTGCAGTTCTAATGCCTTCAGCTGGAGCATTTATCAAATCAAATGTTAGTAGGGAGAGAGAAAATAAAAAAGCAAATAGGAAGCCTTCTGCAGGCTGGAGTTAAGGATGTAACTTTACTCTGAACTGGAATCTGAAATGGAACTATCTGTAATGCATATTAGGGCCATGTTAAATTAATAATAATGTGATTTTTATCTAGATTTCTCCTCTAAGCATTTATAGTTGTTGTCTTTGTTGGGAGGCTCAGCAGGCCTATGACACTGGCAATCATTTGCATAGTGGTTCAGAGAAATCACAGTCAAGCCCAGTAACCCTCCATGAGGGACTGGCCCAAAAGCAAGTGGTTGTGTTACCAGGTATAGAGAAACTGCTTGACCAAGTAATACAGGATTACCATCGTTGAAAACCTTTCTGACCAGCATTTTTAATCTGAGCATTTTGCACCATCATATAGCTTTATGCAAGTTGCCTATACACGTATTCAGTTTCTGTCCCTTCTGTATTTTGTTTTTATATTGGTTAGATTTTTACACTAATCCTTGGTTTCAGCCATGAATTCTAGAGAGTATAGTAATATGTACTTTGGGTGCAGGAAGGATTGAGAGAACTGGTATTTAGAACTTTCACCTCTCCTTCAACTACTTTTACCTGTGTGCCATTTCAAACAAATATCATAATAAAGTCCCTTATCATTCCTTTTCCTAAAATGCTATCCCCATGTCATGACCTGGCTTAAACCACAAAGTCGCATGTTAGGAAAAGTCACTAACTAAAACATAAAAAGTAGTAATTTTTTATCAGTAGCAAAATGTGTGCAATGTTATTACTTGTATCTGCATGGCCTCAAAAGAAGTCAATGAAATAAAAACAAAAAAAAACATGCAATTTATTTTAGTTGAACACATGAAAAAGTCAGGTGCTGCCACTTTTCCATACTTCTGTCGTGTTGCATTTGGCAGAAAAAACAAGCAGTGAATCTGGTGTGCTATTCTTGTTTACTCTTACTGTGTATTTCTTATGATGACTTCATCTCTATGCAAGCATTCCTCTTTATTGGTATTGATATACAGTACATGATGTATTCTAGCACACAAACTAAAAAACAGGACAGTGCAAAAGCCTTTGTTCCCCTTGAAAATCACAACCTGTTTCCAAAAAGCAGTATTAAAGATGAAAACTTTCACTATTGCTAAATGTTGCTATCAGTGGGGGGGAGGGAGCAAGGGTGTTGAAATACTTTTTCAAGGAGTGGTGCTGGAATGCAATATGAAAAAATCACCACCACCAGAGCACAGTAGTCTACTCATTTAAAAAAAAATACATAAAAAAAGCCAAAAGAAATTTATTTTTTCATGTTTGAATATAAAACATCATTTCTCACAGTCCCATGTTTCAATAATTCTGCAACCAGCAGAGTCAGCACGAAAGAGTATTTTCAAGACATAAAGCCAATCATTCGTGGACAGGCAACAACATTCCATATGCGACTGCCCTTATAATAACCATACATTGGCTTACACCAACTGTATCCAAATGGTCAGCCCTATATAAGTGGGCACAAGTGGCATTGTTTGCGTTGTGTAGTCCCACCACTTACAGGATCGAAGATGCACCACACGCTGACATGTAGCCAACAGTATCACATTACCAGACAGTCTTCTAAACCAAATCTAGGTAAGTATACCCCAAGGGTCTTCTACCAAAAGGAATGATTTTAGCATAATGAAAGAAAATGCCGTTATGAGCAACTTTCCAATAAATGGTAACTTAATTGAAAAAAATTCTATGGTCCTACAACTGTAATTGCATCTGACTCTTAAGGGCGAAGACACCTTTAAAAACCAACCCGCGCAATAAAAAACCATGCGCGATTAGTTGCAGGCAACTTATACAATACCCTAAGGCCAGAAAGTCACTGCGATTAGTCACCACAACAAACTTTCTTTTTAAAAGCTGCGCCAACTTATCACCTCATGTCTTTGCCCTAAAACAATGTAATATAAATGAGATCTTCTCTAGGTCTTTGATTCAGTTGACTTGCAAAACAATTTCAGGAGTTGGATACAGGAGTCCAGACAAATAACACTTTCAATAGCAATTGACAAATTGGAAAGAGATGGAGAATTACTTTAAAAGACAACAAAATGTAAAACCACTTGGGGGTGGAGAGTTGTGCAAATGCAGTTGCTTACAGATCTGTTGGTATGTGTGCAAATGTTTATTTACTAGTTTTAGTATTCATGGCATACAAAAAAATCAAGCAAATCCTACAACAGCATATTCACTGCATCTTGGCCTGCATACAACTAAGCACATTAATCATACAGAAATCATACAATTCTTTTGAAAGGTATTGACTAACTCCAGCATAAAATCTAACATGGGACCCTTTTGAATAGACAGGAGTCATGTTAAGGCAGCCAAATGTGACGCTACCTTGTACGATATCCAAACAATCATTCCACAGGCCAAATGGATGGATAGCTTGTGACAGGCCAAATACTGCATGGTTGCATTACTATTGTTACGCTTCTCTGAGCCCAATTACACTGCATTCATTTTAACATTGCCAGATCACTTTGATGATTATTAAATAAAGTGGGGTTGCCTGATTGCCAGGTATCAGCAAGAGAAGCTGCAAAGGGGATAGGTTATATATTAAGAAGTTTTTCAGAAATTATACGGTTGCAAGATGACTAAAAAAACCATGATTTCACGAGCGTGTCCATTGCACGCATTATTGATAAACAAAGAAGTTAATAAAGGTTTCATTGGATTTTACTTTCGTCACTCACACTTTTGAACTTCTGATTGATTCTCTGCCTTTAAAACTCGTTTTCGCCCACTGTACCGTGCCCAAGCTGGCTTCTGGTTATCAGATCATGTTCAAAGCCTGTGATTGCCGTTATTCAGTTTTTGACTCCTGTCTGGTTAATGACTTCAATCCTCGCTGCCTGTCCTGACCATGGCCAGATCCTGTCAGACAGGCCTTCAGTTGCTTAGAATTACCTTGGGTTCCTCTGTAACCTCTTGGACTATTAGACACTTTGCAGTTGGCGTTATCTTTGATGGTTGACAACTTCTGGGTAGGTTAATATCGGTCTTAAATTTCCTCCATTTGTACAGTCTGTCTGACTGGTGGAGTCCAAACTCTAAAGATAGTCTTGTAACCTTTTTTCAGCCTTATGGGCGTCAAAGACTTTATGAGGTTCTCAGACACCTTTTATTCAAGCCACGATACACATCCACAAATGTGTTGTATATGTGATCAGGCTTTGCTGGATTCCCGTACTCTAAAACAGGGTCTCTCACCCACCAGATTGTCATCCCATTGATGGAAAAAAAAAAAAAAAACATCCAATAACATATCTGCATGTGGTAAAAGTAAGTGAATTCTTAAGATTAACATATATAATTTGAAGTCTTGTTTTTTTCAAATACATGACCAAATATAATTTCTGTTTCATTTGTTTAGCTAGGTTTTCTTCATATAAAAAAATGTTAAGGGGTTCACAAACTTTTGAGACCCCTCGTATAGGTGTGTTTTGGTTTGAGAGTGAGCACAGTGGGTATTATTTAAAATGACAGTTTTTTTTTAAGATTATCCAGTGCCAAAAATCTTTATTTAGATTAAGTAGGGCTATTACAGTAGGGCTGCTTTATGCAATATATTTTTAAAGAGACCTGAAATGTTCAGAAGAACCTTGGTTATTTTATGGACCTTATCGTTTCTTTTTTTGAATTAAGTCATCTAAAGCATATCATAAGGTTACTTTAAGCTTCTTCAAAACACATGATCAGCTCCGGATGACTTCCCTAAAAAAAGACTAATAACGTTACTATCAAAAAGGGCATTCAACTGGTGTTTTCCGATGGTCTTAGGCGACCCTGTGACATAACAAACTGTATAAGTTGGATGAAACCATGAGATATTTCTGTTTATGTATATTCTGTTTGTTGTAGCAAATGCATTGTGTAGGTTAATCTCATCTAGGTGTGTAGCCAGCCAGCTCTGTCTGGCCCTCCCCATGTAATTGCCCCTATTGTGAGGGCACACAGAGCCAGACCCCATAGTGACACAATACACATAGCTACCCCTTGTGAGAGCAGTGCTCTGTCTAGTAAATGCAAAAGACTGAACTGGGCATGCTCACTAGGTGGCTTCCCATAGGCACAGTGGGATTAGCTATGATTGGCCCCTCTGGAAGCTGCCTTTGGGTTGGCAGAAGGAGTCAAATCCTGTTTTGGTTTTACGACAGGGGCTGTTCCCTTTCTGGCTACAAAAGGTGGCTGCCAACAGTTCCAAGGAGCCTTTTGTCTGGGGTGTAACCTTAGCTACGGCAGGACCCCCTCCCCTGTGTTCCCCTGGAATCTACCTTAGCTGGGGCAAGAAGATTCCCCCCAACTGTGTGTATTTCCCTATTCCCTAAGGAACAAGAGTGCAGGCTGGCTACCACCTACTGGCTTATGGGAACCTGCTGATGGCTACTTGCCATTTCTCCAATAAACGCCTCATCCTGTGATACCAACTGTTTGCTCTTTGGGTCCTGCCCTATGTCTGGGAACTCACGGCCCTGAGGTTGTGACAGACCCCTCTGACCATCAAAAGGGGTCCGGACCCACAGGTTGAGAACCGCTGCTCTACTCCATAATCCCAGTAACACTTGGCTGGAAGGGACGAGATCCTCCAATAAGCAGGCATAGGGGCACATTTATCAAAGTCCGACAGTCCGAATACAAAAATAAAGAATTTATACTCACGTAAATTCCTTTTCCCTCACATCCCGAAGGCAGCACTTACTTAGAGAGACGTCATACCTAGGGTAGGAAAAACACTGCCTTCTCCAATAAATTATTCCGCCCCCTTCTCCCATAAAACCCTCTTCCCTCCACCAACCTTCAGTGATTTCTCAAGCAATAAACACAACACAATGCTGCTGAAATATTTACTAAGGGAGGGATATTGTGCTGCCTTCGGGACTGAGGGAAAAGGAATTTACGCGAGTATAAATTTTTTATTTCCCTCACGTCCCTTGGCAGCACTTAACTCTCAGTAGCAGTAATCAAGGGGGGAAACTTTACACCCAGAAAGGAGAACTGTATTAGCGAAAGCCACTTACCCAGGAGAACTCATTTACAGGATAATGATCTGCAAAAAGTTTTGAAACTTGCCCACGAAGCCGTCCTGCATATTTGGTTCACTGAAAAGCCTCCAAGTTCTGCCTGTGAAGCTGATACTGCTCTTGTAGAATGTGCCCTGAGACCCACTGGAACCAGTCTTGCTGAAGAATATGCAATAGAAATCACAAGCTTTATCCACTTGGCAATGGCAAATTTAGAAGCTACCTTGCCTTTGTTAATGCCACAAAATAAGACAAACAGGTTGTGTGATCTCCGAAAGGGATGGACTTTCTTCAAATAGAAAAGAACACATCTTCGTGCATCAAGCAAATGTAGTTTCCGTTCTGCCTCATTCTTTAGATTAGCAAAAAAAAAGCTGGGACAATAACTTTGAAATTTCTATGAAAATTAGCTGAAACTTTTGGTCTGAATAAGGGATCTGCTTTAAGGATGATCTTATCTGGAAAAATTTGCAAACACGATTCCTTACAGGACAAGGCTTGAATTTCACCTATGCGCCTTGCTGAACAGATGGCCACTAAGAATACTGTTTTGATAAAAATGTAAAACATAGAAGCTTCTCCCAGAGGTTCAAAGGAAGCGCGTTGCAAGGATTTTAGAACCACGTCCAAATCCCAATTAGAATTAAGGGTATTAAGAGGATGTTCCGCTAAAGTCTTACTTAGGAAGGCAGATAGAGGCGCAATCTGAACCTTAAGTGTAGCTGGAGCGAGATTTTTCTGGAATCCATCATACAAAAATTCCAAAATTACTGATACTGGGGCTGCTTCTGGAGTCAGTCTCTTGCTGGCACACCACTTTCTGAAAGAAACCCAAACTCTTTGGTAAATTAAATTTGTCACCTTCTTTCTGCTTTGCAACAGAATCTCAATAACTGGCGAGGAAACTCCCTGCGATCTCATGACATCCCTTTCAGTCTCCAAGCTGTGAGACTTAAGTCTGCTGGGTTAAGATGCAGGATTGGACCTTGGGAGAGAAGATTCTCTTTTACTGGGAGTTGTCAAGGAGGAGGAGATTGGAGTACCAATTTCTCCTGGGCCAGGAGGGAGCCATCAGAATTATTTCCGTGGAACAAAGAGCAATCTTCTTGCTATGATGGGAATTGGTGGAAACACATATGCCTGACTGAACTGCCACGGTTGAGCCAAAAGCTAGGGCGCCCCCTTCCTCTAGAGGATTTCCCTCTGGACTGTCCAAAGGTTCTGCTAGATTTGCTAGATCTCCAGTCTTGTCTATATCCATAAGAGGTCTTACAGCCTCGAAAAAATGGACGCTTAAAAGATCTTTTATCTTGAGGCAGGCTCCTCACCTTATCTGACTTTTTCTCTACTAGCATCTCTAGTTTTGACCCAAAAAGTTTTTCTCCTTCAAAGGGTAAGTTAAGAAGACTATTCTTAGATACAATATCAGCTCTCCAAGGCTTTAGCCATAAAGCTCTCCTAGCAGAAGTGGTGAAAGAGGTCTTTTTGGCTAATATATCAACCGAGGCTAAAGCTGCTCCAGTTAAAAAGTCTGAGGCAGACATCAACATGGGAAGATCCGATAAAAGATTTTCTCTTGAAATACCCTTTTTTAAGGGCTTCTCCAGCTGCATAATCCAAACTTTGAGTGACCGAGCTACTGATGCTGCTTCTATTGCCGGTTTAAACACAGCTGTGGCTGCCAATTAAGCCTTCCTTAGAGCGCCTTCTGCTTTTCTATCCATAGGGTCTTTGAGGCCAGTACGGTCTTACATGGGTAAAGTAGTCCTCTTAACTGTTTGGGCTACTGGAGGATCTAGTTTAGTAACTGTATCCCAGAATTTTGCATCTTCAACATCAAAGGGGAAAAGCAAATTAAATTTCTTTTGCAAGCCCCATTTCCTATCCAATACTGCCCACTGATTTAGAATCTTATTCTTAATAGCTTCATCAACTGGAAAAGATGCTTCACGTTTACCTATATTAGCAAACAATTTGCTTGATTTTTTGGAAGGCTCAGAAGACTCTTCCAGCCCCACTGTATCTCTGACCGCTGCAATCAAGGCATCTACTGAGTCAGAATCAAATTTACACTTTGAGGTCCCTTCCCCAAGGGAAGTATCAGAAGACGAGTCTTCATAAAGAGACCCCTCAGCTTGCAGAGATTATCTAGGCTATTGCTGATTGAATGATTCAAAGGCTTGGAGCATAGCCCCTTTCATCCAAGTTACTAACTCATCAGCACCCCCTGGGGGGCTCTATGCGTTCCATCTGCCTCACGTCTGCATTCCACCTACGCAGCGCGGCGCGAGTTAGTGACGTCACAGCCGGCGCCTCCAAGGAACATGCAGCAACTCCAAGACACACACACAATGTGCGTTACACTCACTCAGGGGAGGCACAATCGTTCGATTGGCGACCCACATCAAGCCCTCCTGGGCTTCAGCGTAAGGGTATTTTTGTTACCACATCACAGGGGGCACACTCATCTGAATGACGCCCTGGACTTATGCAGCATCTGGGGGCACAGTCTTCTGACAGGCGCCCAGGCAAAGTAATGGTGTGATCCTTCCGGTAGGAAAAAAACACTGAAGGTTGGTGGAGGGAAGAGGGTTTTATGGGAGAAGGGGGCGGAATAATTTATTGGAGAAGGCGGCGTTTTTCCTACCCTAGGTATGACGTTTCTCTAAGTAAGTGCTGCCAAGGGACGTGAGGGGAAAAATTCATATTTTTTCTAATTCATAGAACTGTGGGTATTTTTTTTCCGTTAAAATCACATTTGTCTCAACGAGTACAAAAATTTCGGATTCATTAAAGCTTCGTTATCGTGACTTTCCTTTGCCCAGGTTGGAGCTGCAGAGTGCCATTGAGCCCTATGGGGGGCTTCCAAAAACATGCACAGAAAGATCAAAGTCAGAAAGGTTCTCCCGCCGTTTACAATCATTCGGATATGTAAATTTAGTGACTTTCCAATTACCAATACGATATTATCGTGACTATTACGATTTTTATCGTAAGCATTTTTGTGACATTTCCGATCATCAGAAATTATCGTATCTAATCCGAATTTTACCCATTTTGGGATTCAAACTCGTACTTTGATGAAAATGCCTCATAATGTTTATATTTCAGAGTGTCACATCACTAATGTAACACTAGCAATTGGTTGCAATTTTCATGTGTGTGCGTGTAATTTTCAGAAAATATAAAAGGTGGTTCTTTGGCAATAATAATGACCATTCCTATCACCAATAGAAATGTTTCATTATTACTTTAAACTAACAACTCACAGGCTGATACACAGGCTGGTGTGACAGTATTGGCCTGAAACAAAATCTGTTTAGGATTAAATAGATTACAGTTAGGCATGCTGAAAAATCTAGGTTATTTGAATAATTCCAGTATTTAGAAGTTTTCCCAAAACCAAAACAACTGTTCAGTTCTTTTAACTCCTGAAAATAAAATACATTTTTTGCCATAAAACAAAAACCTGTAGCACTGTTCTGGCATTTATAAACTCATATGGGAAATCAAAAACATTCACAACAAAACAAATTAACATGCTTCAGCAAACTAGTAGTATGTTTAACAATTTCACAAGGCTCTGATGAGTAAACAGGAAAGCTACATAACCTGCTGCCTGAGTTACCAATTAGCGCTGGACGTCAAAAAAGTGAGGGCAAATATCAAAAGGTAAGGAAAAATTGTATCATAGCGTGATTTTACTTTCCTGGGAGTACTCCATATCAGCACTACCTGAGATATCCCCTCCCCCACACCCAAAGCTTTAAAAGCCACCCCCACCCCTCAATGGCATCTTTGTTACGAGCTTTAAGACTACCATTGCATAAAGGGATGGGAACGTGCTGATATGGAGTACTCCCAGAAAGGAAAATCATGGTAAGTATGATACAATTTTCCCTGGTCAGCACTTTCTGGGACATAGCAAGCTAATACCCAATTGGGAAGGAAACTAGGCTCTGGCTGACTTCTGGATGATACTGCAATAACTTTGCTGAACGTCATAGTAACCTATCCATTGTCATGCTAATGACTTAAGGAGAAGAACCTAACAATGTATTGGAGACTTCTAATAGGATTGGCTGATCTCAAATCCAAACCAGGAGAAAGATCGAACAGTGATACTAAGGAAAGAAGATCATGCTACGACCCAGAGCTACACAGAGAAAAACACACAGTGAGTGTGACCATCTCATCTCCACTTGGTTAGAAGTGGACAGTGCCTGACACACCATGAGAACAAACTCAGAATTTCACAAAACTATTTAGAGGCATACCATTTGACAGCTGTGAAATTCACAAGTGGAAGATACCTGTTAAACCATAGCAGAGAACCAGGTCTCTATACACATCAGTATCTGAAACTAATGCAACATGAAAACCACAAGGTAGAAGATTTGCATCATTAAGGAAGTACTATAGGCAGAAACCGTGTGAGCCCTGTCCGACCTATATGTGCTTATGCTGACTGCTAGTAGCACTCTATCCCGTAACGATTTTTAAAGGATGCCATCATGCCGAGGTGACATACTAGAATGATAATCCTCCACAAGGGTAACCTAATTCCAGGAATCTCAGGTACTGCAATGACAAAACAGTCCCTAAATTTTGGACTATATGTTGACCCATTATGGTAAACATTTCTGAGGATGACTGGCATAAGATGAGACAAGCTGGGCAATCTATGCCTCATTACTACCTTGTTCCCGGAGCAAGCCAAGCAGAAGAAATGAACGACAATGTCACTACATATGATATGACCTGGACGGGAAGCTCAAGCTCAAGAAAGGGTCCGGAGGGGCCCGAAACATTGCTCTTTGCTTGTTTATATGTACTTGGGCAAATAAAACACATTTTTTTCACGATTTGCATCTTCAGTGTGCTACTGGATTTTTTTGCTGCTAAACTAATATATAGCATGGGAACAGGAAGGCATAATCCCAGCCAATGTAGACAACTGGGTAGGAATAAGGAATGTCTTTCAAGTATTAGTTAAGGTTAGAGCTTCTAGACCTAACCAGTGTGTATGCCTTGTATCCTGACCATTCTGACAGAAGCCAAAAACACCCTGTTTCAAGCTTCCCAGCTGGAGGCACCCTCATCCAAGGCACAATACTTCAGGGCAAGTAATTAATGTTGTGCAGGCAATAATATGGGCCTGATAACTGGGCCCTAGGCAGGGAGATGTAGCTAGAACTTACCTCATGATGGTACAGTCCTTAAATTGAAAGCATAGGTCATCCCAAGCAGTGCGAATGTGACGCTCAGATACACCCCTTGAGATACAAGGTCATACCATGCCATACACCCTGCAATCAGAACAGTATGTAACAGAAAACTCAAAGCGCAAACACGTGTCCTCTTGGGGGAACTAGGTACGGAATGGCAGCTACCCCAAAACATTTACTCACAGCATGTAATTGGAAGTTAGGTGAACCTTTATATATTCTCAAGCCCTGTAGCATGTATACAATATTGCCTAAACAGCTGTAATCCCCAAGCCAATTCAATGCAAGGGTTAGACCCTCCGAACCCAACAGAAGTGACAATGATAGATTAGCAAGGTAATGCATAAAGCCTATTTAACGGCTACTTGCTGGGTAACAAGCACCTAACCCGTCAACAAAAAACATAGCAGAGCTTTGAAAACAAGCGTCAAGCTGTGAAGCTATTCTCAAGGCAGAGGAGATTACCAGCAACTTAATTACGATGTAATGTACATGGCATCTTATTACCCTGCTTGAGCTACTGTGATCCAGCAGATGCCAGGAGATTGGCTGCAACCTGCCAGCCTTAAGGTCTTAAGAGGCGATACCAACGTACATATACAAGCGTAATGGCACCTTTCAAAAAGGCTGTGTTATACAGTAGCCATGCAGAGATTCATGAACACACTGATGGGTTTGCTTCAAGCCAGTAATGGAGCGAGCCCCTGGTTCACTCAAATGTTTTTGGACTGACTTACCATGTAGATCAAACTCATGAGAGAGCCCTGCAGAACACGCAAGTCAGATGCTATTCACCAAGTGTATATACTACTAAAGTGATGCCTCCCTGCAGCATAAAGGAACGCATGTTGCTGGGGTCCAGAATATCTGCAAACTCAGAGGAATGTTTGTTTGGCAGCATATTATGCATCATGGTTGATGCCAGGCTCAATAATTACTACAGGCCCAATGGCCCCACTGTTGAACTACAGCATGTGAGCCTAACCCTTTTGGTTCA
This sequence comes from Xenopus tropicalis, assembly GCF_000004195.4. Classification (NCBI taxonomy): domain Eukaryota; kingdom Metazoa; phylum Chordata; class Amphibia; order Anura; family Pipidae; genus Xenopus; species Xenopus tropicalis. The sequence goes on along the minus strand of NC_030682.2, from coordinate 75,116,267 downwards.
GCTGTAGTTATAACCATAATGCATTCAGCTTGCATACCACAGGGCCCAATGAAACCTGCAGCTTGGCCCATACATACTACCTGGTCTTAGAAGTACTGCAGAAAAGGCTTACAAAACCCTGAACTGGCAACAGCTTATGAAGCTTAGCAATAATAGGACATAGTGAACCATGAATTGTGCTGCAGCTTTAGGCATGCTAATAGCACAAATAAAAGAAATGTTGGTGATAGAACTCTGTGTGGGCTGCAGATTCATGAACATGCACATTGCCCAGTAGAGCAAACATTCAGTCAGCTAAAGCTTTAGGTATGTTTACTGCCCAAAATGTAACCAGCCACTGGTTGCTGAAGAACTAATGAATATTATTTGGCACCCAGACATTTGCAGTTTAAGCATGCATAATACAGGGTTCTAAATCCCCTCAGAACAGTGAAACAAATAAAATCCGCTGGTGATTATTGTACAGAGAAACATACAGCATGAGTATAACAACACTTAATGGCGACAGTGCCCATGCAAAGCCTGAATGATAACTACATGGCAATACACAATAACACATAAGCAAATGAATGCTAATCACAAATCAAATAATTGTGTTCATTTGCTGGTAGCAACACAAGCCCAGCCTGGGGTCCCTAAAGTGTGGCCAATAATTGCTGTTGGCTAACAGGGTAAGGACTACAGCCCTCTGCAAGTGTGGTACAAAACACCTTTAAGTAATCAGAATAAAGGGCTCTCAATTTTCTATAATACTATAAGCCAACAGTTATGGCCTACCTTAGGCACCAAAAAACTGGAAAGAGATTCCTAAAGGAGAACTGCTTATAAAGAAACCAGCAAACAAAATCAGTTATTACAGAACCTTACCTTCCCAGCCCATGGTGCTATACTCTGGGAACTCAGGATTGGAAAGAGAGTCACAACACCTTTGGATAATTACATTCAGCAGAGGTACTCTGGTTACACCCCAATTAGCCTGTAGGCTTATACTACAGACCCTTATACAGAGTTTTAAACACAATTAACCAGGCTACTACTAGCCAGGCACCTGAACAACTTCGGACCTAATGCAGCAATTCAATCTGGCTACAATCGTAATGGATCCATGAGCATATACATAATTATACAAAGCTAATGCAGGTACAGATCTTAGAGGTACTGCAACTCTACCCTGACTACTAAGTGAAATATTAGGGCATTAGCTGGTGTAGCAGCAGTAGCCATAACACAGTACTGCTCTCTGGGAAGCTCAGCTGGAGTGTAGCTGATCACGTAATCACATTCACCTGAGGCTACTCAGGAATGCATCTAATTAGCTAGTTCTTAGTAGTAACTACACTACAGTGCCCTAGTAACCATAACACAATGCAGGCAGCTAAAAGGAGTTGACGCATTACCCCATGTAGCTGCAAGTAGCCATAACACAGGACTGCTGCAATCCCTGTGTTAGCTTAACACAGATAGAGTGTAGCTTAACACATAATCACATTCACCTGAGGCTACTCAGGAATACATTTCATTAGGCAGTTCCCAAGGTTACTACATGGCTCTGCCCTAGCAACTGTAACACAATCCAGAGCAACTGAAATGTTCAATGAATCACCCATCTGCAAGTAACCATAATATATGACTGGTTACATTCAGCTAAAGCTGCCCAGGTATGTAACAACTATCAGGCAAACTAATCCATCTGTAGCATGTCATGCCAGCCCAATGTTTAAAGCCAGTGGGGTGTCAGGTCCTTTTTTTTTTTTTCTCTTAATACACAACCATAGGAAAGACTTTGTGAGGGTGGCGGTTGGCTTCGAACTCTGGCTCCATTTAATAAAAAAAAAATCTTTTCACACAGTAGAACAAAAAGGAATATGGAGATCACCAGACTCAGGCCACTAACTAAATGTTGAGGACTGCTAACTTCACCTCCCTCGCCCATCCGCAAAAATATTAAGTGTGCCGGGTCCCACACCATTGCCACCAGACACTCACGGCCTGGGAGGGCATACGGATGGGGGGACTAGCACTTGCCATTGGATGCCATTATGACAAACCAGAAAGGCACATGGGATCAAATATACTGTCCTACCTTATAAAGCAGAACAGAGCTGAAGATTAGTGATGAGCGAATCTATCCCGTTTCGCTTTGCCGAAAAATTTGCGAATCTTTCAAAAGATTCACAAAACGGCGAAAATGTTGCACGTCAAAAAAAATTGTCGCCCGCGGCTATTCTTTCGTTGTGCGGCTATTCTTTTGTCGCCTGCGGCTATTCTTTTTTCACGGGCGACAAGTTTTGGACGTGCGGCGAGAATCCATGCCTGCTGAAACATTTCGCCCATCACTACTGAAGATCCCAGGATATGAGGTAATGTGCAGGGGGAAAAGATCTCATGGATGAAAAACCCCCAGTCCCTAGGTGCCATTTCCGGACACCTAATGCTTTCCCAAGGCTAAAAAGCAAAAATGTTGCTTCCAATGGAGCTAGGAAAGCAGAATGAACTAGAAAGGGAAGTTTGAGAACAAACTTCATGTTGGGTTGAAAAGCGTGAAGTCACTGAATGAAATCTGATCTGTTGTTGGCTCCGCCCACTTTTTCTAACCTTGGACCACAGTTATATAGTAAAACCACTGAGAAAAGTTTGGGGACCCTGGTTTTAATACTGTCTGAATGGCAGCAATTGAAATTTCCCCACTGAAAGTCAACAAGTGACATCTGATTGGTGGCTCCGTCCACTTTTTCTAACCTGGAACTGCAGTTACCCAGTGACTTACTCTGCAAAGTTTAGGGACCCTAGGATTAATAGTTACAGAACATCAGCAGTTTAAATTTAAACCAATAAAAGTCAATAGGTAAATTGTGATTGGTGGTTGGTGAGTGTGCCCACTTTTTCTAACCTTGAGTCGAAGTCACCCAGTGACAAAAAGGGGGCACCCTGGCATAAATAGTGTGAGAATGGCAGCATTTTAAATTTAAATGAATAAAATTCAATGGATGGAATCTGATTGGCTGTTAGTGGCCCAACCCACTTTTCCTATTTTTGAACTGCAGCCCCCAGTGACCAACTGTGCAAAGTTTGGGGACATAAAAATTGTGAGACATCCTTTTACACTTCACCATTGAAAGTAAATAGGTGAAATGTGATTGGCTGTTGGTGTCTCCGCTCACTTTTTTCTAACTTTGAATGGCAAATACCCAGTGAGTAACTCTGGAAAGTTTAACAACTCTGGAATTAATACTTAAATAATGGCATCAGTTAAATATAAACCAATGAAATTTAATGGGTGGAGAGGTTGGCTGTTGGTGGCTCTGCCCACTTTTTCCAACTCTTAACCGCAGTTACCTGGTGACTAGCTCTGCAAAGTTTGGGGACCTTAGTATTAATATTTAAAGAATGTCAGCAGTTTAAATTTAAACATATGAAGTCTATAGGCGAAATATGATTGGCTGTTGTTGGCCTTGCCCACTTTTCTAAACTTGGAACATAGTCACCCAGTGACTGACTGTTGCAAATTTGGGGACCCTGACAATAAACATGTGAGAATGGCAGCAGTTAAAATTTCCCCACTGAAAACAATGAAAGAAATGTGATTGGCTTTTGGTGGCCCGCCCACTTTTTCTAACCTTGAGTATGTAGTCACCCAGTGCAAAGTTTAGGAACCCTGGCACCTAACCAATAAAATTCAATAGGTGAAATATGATTGGTTGTTGGTGGCTCTGCCCACTTTTTCAAAACTAAAACTGCAATCCCCTAGTGACCAACTGTGAAAAGTTTGTGGATCCTGGTGTTAATTCTGTGAGAATGGCAGCAGGTTGAATTTTCCCATTAAAAGTCAATAGGTAAAATCTGATTAGCTGTTGGTAGCTCCACCCACTTAAAAAATACAAAAAACCTTAAATGAGTAGTCACCCAGTGACTGACTATGCAAAGTTTTGGAACCCTGGCAACAAACCAATAAAAATCAATAGGTAAAATCTGATTGGTTGTTGGTGGCTCTGCCCACTTTTCAAAAATAAAACTGCAGTCCCCTAGTGACCAACTGTGAAAAGTTTGGGGACCCTGGGGTTAATACTGGGAGAATGGCAGCAGGTTGAATTTCCCCTTTGAAAGTTAATAGGTAAACTCTGATTGGCTGTTGGTGGCTCCGCCCACTTTTTCTTACCTGGTGGTTTGGGGAACCCGTCATTATTACTGTGAGAAGGGCAGCAGGTTGGATTTCTGCCAAGTCAATAGGTAAAATCTGATTGGCTGTTCACAGCTCCGCCCACTTTTGGGCATCCAACAATCATCATATTTTCATTCAGGCTGACCCCATGACTATGTGATTCAAGTTTGGGGAGTATGGCCTCAAAGCTGCAAGATTGGCAGCAGTTTCAATTTCCCCATAAAAGTCAATGGGTGAAATTTGATTGGCTGTTGTCAGCCCCTCCCACTTTGCGGTTTTTTTAAAAAAAACCTTAAATGCGTAGTCACCCAGTGACTGACTGTGTAAAGTTTTGGAACTCTGGCATCAAACCAATAAAAATCAATAGGTGACATTTGATTGGCTGTTGGTGGCTCCGACCAACTTTTCAAAACTAAAACTGCAGTCCCCTAGTGACCAACTGTGAAAAGTTTGGGGACCCTGGGGTTAATACTGGGAGAATGGCAGCAGGTTGAATTTCCCCTTTGAAAGTTAATAGGTAAACTCTGATTGGCTGTGAGAATGGCAGCAGGTTGAATTTCTGCCAAATCAATAGGTAAAATCTGATTCGCTGTTCACAGCTCGGCCCACTTTTGGGCATCCAACAATCATCATATTATCATTCAGGCTGAGCCCATGACTGTATCATTCAAGTTTGGGGAGTGTAGCCTCAAAGCTGTAAGATTCGCAGCAGTTTCAATTTCCCCATTAAAGTCAATGGGTAAAATTTGATTGGCTGTTGTTGGCCCCTCCCACTTTGGGGTCATCCAACAAATGTCGCTGTTTAATTCGGGGTGACCCCATTATTATGTTATTCAAGTTTGGGGGCTGTAGCTTCAAAGCAGTAAGTATGGCAGCAGTTTGTCAAAGTCAATGGAAAATTGGGGTGTTCAGAGCGGCGCCACAAAAAGACAGGGGCAGGATCGCTTAGAAAAGCACAAACAACCTGCTCCGCTACAGGGTGAAGAAGTGTGGAGAGTTTGGGTGTTGTACCCCTAAACCTGTAGGAGGAGTAGCGTTTAGAAAATGGGGGACGCTAAGAATTAGAAGAAGAAGCCAAAGTCGAAGAACAGTATGTTGGGGTTTTCAACCCAACATAAAAAAAGATGCCATAGACGGGGTGGGGGTGGCTTTTAAAGGAACAGTAACACAAAATTTTTAAAACACAAATTAAGCTTTAAAATGTTTTGATTAACTTATGTAACATAGAAAAGTTGCAATATTCTAAGTTGTTAATGAATAAATGACACTACCTTCTATGTATAGGGCTCAGTAAAAACGGTAATTGATTTACTTCCGGTTAAATCCGGAAGTTATTTTCCTGCATTCTCTAGCGCAGTGCTGTCCAGACCCCCCTCTGTGTGGCCCCCCACCTGTCTGGCTGCTTTGATGGCTTACTCTTGTGTAAGCTTTAAATGGTATCAGTACTGTGATTAACTGCACCCCCTGCATGGTTCTCACCTCAGATTCAGGCTGTAATCAGGCTGTATTGTTTAAATATGTAATCCCCTGTACTGTTCACACCTTTTAATCTCTGCATTGTTCACCCCCTGCAGTGTTCACACCTCAGGCAGTAATCATCCCCATTGTTCCCCTGTTCACACCTCAGGAGCAGTAGAAACCCACAAATAATCCCTGCATACTACAAAAAGAACATATACTGAGGTGGTACTACAATTAAAAAGTTTTTTAATATATAGTTATTGTGCAGACTGTAGGAGCAGTGCCAGCATTGTGTCACTGTAGGCTGCCTGTATGTGCCATACACACAGGCAGCATAGGGCAAACAGAGTATGGCACACACAGGCAGAGTAGGGAAGGCAGAGTATGGCACACACAGGCCAAGTTTGGCACAAACCAGCCAAGAATGGCACACACAGTGAAAGTATGGCACACGCAGGCAGGGTAGGGAAGGCAGAGTATGGCACACACAGGCAGAGTAGGGCAAGCAGAGTATGGCACACACAGGCCAAGTTTGGCACAAACCAGCCAAGAATGGCACACACAGTGAAAGTATGGCACACGCAGGCAGGGTAGGGAAGGCAGAGTATGGCACACACAAGCAGGGTAGGGCAGGCAGAGTATGGCACACACAGGCAGGGTAGGGCAGGCAGAGTATGGCACACACAGGCAGGGTAGGGCAGGCAGAGTATGGCACACACAGGCCAAGTATGGCACAAACCAGCCAAGAATGGTACACACAGTGAAAGTATGGCACGCAGGCAGGGTAGGGCAGGCAGAGTATGGCACACACAGGCAGGGTAGGGAAGGCAGAGTATGGCACACACAGGCAGGGTAGGGCAGGCAGAGTATGGCACACACAGGCAGGGTAGGGCAGGCAGAGTATGGCACACACAGGCCAAGTATGGCACAAACCAGCCAAGAATGGCACACACAGTGAAAGTATGGCACGCAGGCAGGGTAGGGCAGGCAGAGTATGGCACACACAGGCAGGGTAGGGAAGGCAGAGTATGGCACACACAAAGGCAGGGTAGGGCAGGCAGAGTATGGCACACAGGCAGGGTAGGGCAGGCAGAGTATGGCAGGTTTTTGCTGTACTACAACCATTAATATGGGTATGGTCATGTGATAACATGGGTGTGGTTTCAAGTGGGTGCGGTTTCAAAAAGGGGAGTGGTCAAAACTGGCTTCCATTATCGGCCCTCCACCAGGTAGGTTGGAAAAATTCCGGCCCTCGGTACAACAGAAGTTGGACAGCACTGCTCTAGCGAGTGAGGAGAATGCTTTGAAGGGAATTTATAGCTTTTTTTCATTCCAGTTCAGGGAGAGGGGTGGGCAACGAACAATGTTTTAGCTCCTGCTCTGTTTTGATTTCTAAGTGAACGAGCGGGATGCAGAGATTGTACAGGAGAGGGAGGGGGCGGAGGGGGAAGCTGACCGTAAGTATGTCACAAAAGGAGCTGCTGCCTAAGCCCTATCAATACTTGGTAAGGTTATTATTTATAACTACGTATGATATTAATATTTCTGTATGATATATTTTCTAATAAAATGTATAAAAGGCATGTGTTCAGAAAAGTTAGAACAGAGTTTCAATATATATCTTGCCAAATTACATATTTATTTAACAACTACTGAAGGAATCAACGTGTTAAACTACATATTTGAAAACATTTTATTGGACTGTTACTTTTTTTTCAAGAACTTTCATTCTGAATTTTGAATTTTAAAACATAGGAACATTGGTGGAAAATAATATTTGTGGCATGTGCAAAATTTGGACACCCTACTAAGTCAGTATTCAGGCAGACAAAAAAACAATTGCTCTGTGAGCTTATAATTTTAGTGTTATTGTTACTTTTTATTACTTATATTTCTACTTAGGCACATATTCCTGTCTCTCTTTCAAAGCACTGCCTGGTTGCCAAGTTAAATTAGACCATAGTAACCAGATAGCTGCTGAAATGGAGATCTGGAGAAAACTGCAAATAATAAAAAATGAAGACCAATTGCAAACTTCCTCAGAATAGCACACTCATATCATACTAAGTTCATTTAAAGGAACAGTAACACCAAAAAATTCAAGTGTATAAAAGAAATTCCAATATAATGTACTGCTGCCCTGCACTGGTACAACTGGGGTGTTTGCCTCAGAAACACTACTATGGTTTATATAAAGAATGCAGCTGTGTAGCCATGGGGGCAGCCAAAGGAGAAAAGGCACAGGCACTTAGCAGATAACAGATAAAACACTATTGTATTCTTTTTTTTTTTTTCAAATAACTTTTTATTAATTTTCAGGTTTTTGGGGGTACAGAAAGAAAAGGAGGGTTAGGGTAAAGGTAAGTATTACAGTTTAAAGACATATAGATAACATGACATAACACAGTGATTTTGCATTCTCATGATATTACTGTTATTGCAATTGGATTTAGAGACAATTTTTCACAGTAAATAGTATATTACTCAGACATAAAAAAGATGTTTCTTATATAACACTGTATATCTCTACTATATTTTGATTTTCTTTGGAGTTGCAACTCATAGATTGGAATAACATACGTTCTTTAACTGTTTTCTATGTATTCAGTCCATAATCTCCAATTTTGAAAATGTTTCAGTATATTTCCGTGTCTGTACGCAATAGATTCTTCCATGTTTTTAGACTCTTCAAGTAGGTGCGACCATTCAGCTATTGTCGGTGGTTCTGTATCCTTCCATTTTCTTGGAATAATTGCTTTAGCTATAGTAATAATATACTTAATCAAAGGATTGGAGATTATGTCCTTTTTTTTTGAATCATACAATAAGAGAATTGATATAGAGTTAAGTTTTAATTCTTTTGGGAAGATTTTTTCAATAATCTTTTGAATAGAATCCCAGTATTGTTCTAGTTTTTTACATTTGTACCATAGATGTTCGTAAGTCCCTATTTCTGAGTTGCATCTCCAGCATATATCAGTTTCGTCAAACATTTTTTTTAATTTAACTGGGGTCATATACCACCTGGATAGTAGTTTGTAATTAAATTCTTGTATCTTAGTTGATGTGAATATTCTAGAGTTATTATAACATATTTTTTCCCAATTTTCTGCTGTTAAGTTAATGTTGAGGTCTTTTTCCCATTTTTCCGCAAATGGTGGTTTAATATCGTGTTTGGCTATCAGTTTTTTATAGAAAAATGATAAAGATCTCGGAAGATGGGTATTCTTACTAATCAGATTCTCAAACCAGGTAAGTTCTCTTTCTAATTTTGTTATTTGCAATGTCTGAATATATTCTTTTATTTGTTCATATAAATATATTGAGAGGTTAGATTTTTCTTCAGTTATAAAATGTATTTTTTCCATTGGTAACATTTGATTTTTTTCCAAAAAATCCTTTATTCTAATAGTTTGTTTTTTATTTGTTGTCCATAATCTGAGTAACTCATTTTCTATACCTGTTTTAAACTCCAAATTGTTTAATAAAGGAGTTAGTGGGGAAGGATGTGGGGCTAACATATATTTTTTGTTTAATTTAAACCACTGTTTAATAGTAGGATATACCGTAATATCTGTTTTCGTAATTTTTATGTTTTGTAGTTTCTCTGACCAAATCAATGTAGATAGTGATTTAATATTCTCTCCTTTTTCTGCATTACAACTTGAATTGGGGTAATTCTCCTTTTGCCATTGAATAATTCTTGACAAGTGGATTGCGTTATAGTATGTATATAGACACGGGAGTCCCAATCCTCCGGTTTCTTTAGGTCTTGTAGGCGTTTCATAAGCTACCCTAGGTTTGGAGTTCTTCCATATAAATTTTGAAAGTTTCGATTTGATTTTAGTAAAAAATATTCCTGGGATATCTATTGGTGTACATTGAAGAATGTATAAGATTTTAGGGAGAATTATCATTTTTACTATGTTTATTCGGCCTATCCATGATATGCAGATGTTTGAGCATTTTTGTGTATCTTTATCTATCATTCCGAATATTGGGAGGTAATTCTTAGCATAAAGAAGTTTTTCCTCTTGAGTTAAATATATCCCCAAATATTTGATCTCCTCTTTGGCCCATTTAAATGAGAAAGTTTTTTTAAGATATTGGACTTTATATTGGGGTATGGTAATATTTAGAATTTCAGACTTGTTATAGTTAATCTTAAAATTGGATAATTGGCTAAATGTATTAATAAGGATCATTAGATTAGGTAGGGTGATGTGTGGTTGAGTTACATAAAATAATAAATCATCAGCAAATGCTGAGACTTTATGTTCCCTGTTGGAGATATTAATTCCTTTAATGTTCTTATTTTGTCTAATTGCTATCACTAAAGTTTCAATCGTTAAAACAAACAAGAGGGGTGATAGTGGGCAACCTTGTCTAGTACCATTTTTAATTAAGAATTTGTCCGATATTGTTCCATTAATTCTTATTTTTGCACTCGGGTTTTGATATAGGGACATTATTTTCTCAATTAATATATTACCAAACCCCATTACATGCAGTACATTCTCCATAAATACCCAATCAATCCTATCGAATGCTTTTTCAGCATCCATCGATATGATTAAAGCTTCTTTCTTTCTAATTTTCATAACCTTTATTATATTAAGTGTTCTAACTGTATTATTTTTTCCTTCTCTTCCAGGTATAAATCCGGATTGATCCGGGTGCGTTAAAGTTGGTAAGTGTATTTTTATTCTATTTGCTATAAGTTTAGCAAAAATTTTTTGATCAATGTTTATAAGTGAAATAGGTCTATAACTAGAGCACTCATGTGGGTCTTTACCTGGTTTAGGAATTAAAGTTATATGGGCTTCCTGTGATTGATCTGGTAATGGAATACCTCTCTTTTGGGTATTGTACATATTAAGTAAAATAGGATTGAGAGTGTTTTCGAATATTTTATAATAACTGGCTGTGAAACCATCCGGGCCTGGACTTTTACCTAATGGCAGTTCCTTAATTACTTTAGAAAGTTCTTCTTTGGTGAAAGGCATATCAAGGTTTTTAGATGTATCATTATCTATTTTTGGTATTTTCAGTTGTGTTAAGAAATTTTTTATTTTAACTTTCATTTTTTCTTTTACTCTATCACTTAGTTGTTGTTTATTTATGTTGTAAAGATTAGCATAATAAGTTTGGAAACATTTTGCTATATCTGAAGTTTTGTATACCAATTGTTGTTTGTGGTTTTTCATTTTCAATATATACGATTTAGCAAATTGTGTTTTCAGCATATTAGCTAAATGTTTGCCACATTTATTGCTATATTCATATATATTCCGTTTAAATCTCGTAAAGGCTTTATTTGAGTCTATATCTAAGATATTTTTCAATGCTTTCCTTTTATCTGTTAGTTTTTGATATAATTCTTCTACTTGTGTGAGTTTATGTTGTGTTTCTAGTATATTAATTTCATTTAGCAATTGATTTATTTCTTTTCTTCTTTCTTTTTTACAGCGTGCTCCCATTGAGATCAAATACCCTCTCATTGTGCATTTATGTGCTTCCCATCTTATATGCTGAGATGTATCTTGTTCTGAATTTTCAATAAAAAATAATTTTAATTTTTTCAATATTTCTTCTCTGTGTGTTTCTTTATGGATAAGGTTTTCGTTCATTCTCCAGTTATAGTTTTTGTTTATAACTGTTGGTATCTTGAATATTATAGTTACTGGACAATGGTCTGATTGGAATGAATTTTCGATGCTGGATTTATGGACTAATTCTAACCATTTATGTTCCATAAATATATAGTCAATCCTTGCATAACTCTTATGTACACACGAATAGTGTGTATAATCTTTTTCTTGGGGGTGGAGAATTCTCCATATATCAGATAGTAAGTTTGTATGTAATATTTGGTTTATCCCTCTTATTAATGAAAAAGGTAAGTATGATTTTTTTGATGAGGTATCAATTATGGGATTAAGTGGAGTATTAAAATCTCCTCCCAGGATTACTATACCCTCTTTGAAAGATCTTAATTTGTTCAGTATTTCTTTTAAAGTTTTTAACTGGTTCTTGTTGGGTAAATAAATATTACACAAAGTTACTTTCTGATCAAATAATACACCTTTTACCATTAAACATCTCCCATCTTTTCTTATATAGGTATCAGATGCTGAGAAGGGAGTATTTTTATGAATAGCAATTAGTACACCATTTGTTTTTTTTTCCGTATTGTTACCCAAAAATATTTTGTCATAGTATCTATGATGAATTTTGAAAGTGGTATTGTCTAATAGATGTGTTTCTTGCATGAATATTATCTTTGCACCTAAATTATTGCAATGATTGAACATCTGTGATCTTTTAATAGGTTCATTTAATCCATTTACATTAATGGATGTGAGTTTTATTTTAGCCATAGTCTATTTCTGAGTATTTTTTTATACACTTTGAATTATGTCTCTTTAATTTGTTTTCAGTTGTGTTTGTCATGTATACCTTACATGGTAGGGGAAAGTAATAGAAATAAACTATATACAAGAAATAATTAGCATTTGCTAAAACTGCAATAAACCATATATTTGTAATTGGTAATAGCGTATATTTATAGGCAGTCGATTTTCTATAAGATAAGTACATTGTCCTATCTTAATAGTAGAGGGGTTGTGGAAGATACACCTGTATCTTATTAGTGGAAGTTTAAACAACGTTTGACCGTTTTTCTACCCAGATTTATTTTGTAAAAGCCGTAAATAACGAGATGAGAACATAAATCCATCTCTTGCCATGTTGGATATTATTTAAAGAAAGTTAACTAAGTGGGGAAAAAAAAAAAAAAAAAACAACCTTTGTAATAACTTTGTAATATCCAACCAATTGTTTAAATAAGTTTTTTGGTATTGATCTCATACCTTAATTTATCATACTATGATTAAAAGTATAACCCTTAACAACCGTATATGCTGGGTTAGTATATCATAGAGATTGAAAAAAAAAAACCCTTTGTAATAACTTTGTAATTAAATAAGTTTTTTGGTATTGATCTCATACCTTAATTTATCATACTATGAGTAAAAGTATAACCCTTAAGAACCGTATGTGCTGGGTTAGTATATCATAGAGATTGAGAGAAAAAAAAAAAAAAACCCTTTTTTTTTTTGGTATTAGTTTTTTTGGTATTAGTCTCATAACTTAATTTACCACACTATGAGTAAAAGTATAACCCTTAACAACCGTATATGCAGGGTTAATAAATCATAGAGATGGAAAAGAAAACAAAAATGTTAACATTAATAACATCAGCATTAATTATAAGCACATATTTTCAGGTTTCATTTCTATTGAATGAAAAGGATATTTCTTTTTCTCTCATTTTAGGAGTGTGTGGGGATCTTCTTATGTGTTTCATGGGAGTACTCCAGAAGTCAGATGTTTTAAGCACATTAAAGTCAGAGTTAGTATTAAAGTCCCATCCAGGCAATGGAATCCTTTCTATATCCAGTTTTTTACAGAAGTCATCTGTGTCTTTAGGTGTTTTCAGCATGAGAAGTTGTCCATTGTGTCTCACTGTCATGTTGAATAGAAATCCCCATCTAAATTGTATTCCTTTCTCTCTTAGTAAGTCAGTGAGAGGTTTAAGAACACTATTGTATTCTACAGAGCTTATCTGTTATCTGCTATGTAACCTGCCTTTTCTCCTTTTTTCCAGCTTGAATGGCTGCCCCAGGGCTACACAGCAGCTTATTTATATAAACTATAGTAGAGTTTCTGTAGCAAACACACAACTTTAACCAGTGCAGGGCAACAGTACATTATATTTCTTTTACTTTAAAGCTCTTTAATTTTTTGGTGTTACTGTTCCTTTAAATGTGAACAACCCCTGTAAACACAAATGACAGTTTGTAAATACCTTTAATACAAGCTACAGTCTTTCATTTCTTGTTGTAGGGATGGGATTTTGCCCAAAGCTTGATTTTTTTCCCTGTAGCTTATGGTCACTTTTGAGGTATGTTGTTTAAGATCAATGTTTAATCAATTTTTGAGCTTCAGCTGAGCAGTCATCAGGGGGAGACATGCTGCACAGCGCTCCAGGGGGACTTGGCAAGTTGAATACTGGCCCGACCCCTATCAAGACCTAACAGGATTGTGACCCTAAAGGGAAGAAAAGTGAAAACTCCCATTCTATACTGTTCTAATAACCCCGGAATGCCATATAGAAGTTCATTACTGGTGACAGCACAACCATTCAAGATGGCGTCAGAGGCCTCTTCCTTCAAACTTTTCAACACAACCACACAGGATAAGAGTTCTAATCCTCCTCTCCCATATGCATTAGCGACTGCAAAGCAGATAGCAAGCATGCTGGAAACTTATCTAAACTACTTTCTATCAACTTTACGAGTTAAACTTACAAAATGCAAAGAACACCGGCCTCTTACTTTGAAATGGAGATGCTGCAAGCCTCCGTGATCACATGGGAGGAACCCAGTGAAACAAACAAAGCCAATCACCTGCAACCTACAAGCTGAAGCTTCTGTGACCCCGTACAGAGAACAAACAGATGGACTAACAAGTGCACAGGGAGAATTAAAAGATAAAGCAAAGCTTCATAACTCACAGATTTACAGAAATAAACAAACAGAGCAATCGCAGCATGCCATGGAAAGCCGCTATAGCAAGTGAACGAGAAATGGACTTTGCAGGAAAACCCTAACTCACTGGTAAAGTTAACCATTGACAAGCTTTATTCCACAATGGGCTAATTCTCTTTGAGAAAAAAAAACAACTTTTTACAATACCCGTATTAGTGTGATTAAGCCACTCCTCCGCTCCCAAACCCAGAAGTGCTGCAGGACGTAGAATCTAAGTTCTGTGGCACTTGGGTATCTTTATCCACAGGACGTAGATTCTATCTCCTGGGGCACTTAAAGGGTTAAAATTGCACACAAATAATTATATCACATGGTACACAACAAGCTACTGCAGACAATGCCTGGACAAAACTAGTGGGCACTGTGTTGCAACAAACTGCCCAAACTCAACATTAAGTCACATGCTCTCCAAATGTACACTTTGGTCATCTTTGCATCGTAGAGATAGCAACAGCCCAAATCACTATTTTTCGAATTCTGAATTTCAGCTGGATATAGTTTTACAACCAGCCTTCAAGTACTTTTCTCTTAAAACACTTATATAAACCATAATAAGTTTAAAAATGTGTAAGGATATAAACAAAACACAAAGAGACACTGGGAGTAGGGGTTTGGCCTAGGGCAGTGCTCCCCTAACAATATAATAGCAGTGATATAGCTTGTCAACTACTGAAACTTATGCATGTGTAATGCTGAACTCTGATTGTAAAATTAATATTCTTTATGCAAATAAAAGTAAATTAAAAAAAAGTATTTCTCTATGTTTCTAAAACTTGTCTATGAGCAAGAGATTTAAAAAATGGACACCTACTTTGAGGTCACTGGGAGCAATAACAAAGGGGGTGGTGAGCAACATGTTGCTCACAAGCCACTGGTTGGGTTTCACTTTCTCTACATGTACAACATTTCTTGTGCAACTGGCTTCCATGACCCCAAAGCATAACAGTTGGTAAAGTGTTTTTAAGCCGTTTTGTTCAAATCGGAACTTGTATTGCCAGACAGTTTTTGAACATTTTGCACTGATTTACAAATATTATTTTATGCATGAAAATACAACTGACTTGGAAAGTCCCATGTCTTCTGAATGTGCCAATACCAAATATATATAGTTTTATGGAGATTTCTCACTTGTATAGGTCAAAAACTCCCAGCAGAACACTACCAAATTTCCAAAGCACTTCTCCAGAAAGCTGCATACTTTAGATTTTAAGTCCAAAAATTCCACTAACAGAAGGTTTATCCCAGAACATTATACATTTTTGGAAAGAACATAGTAACATAGTAAGTTGGGTTGGAAAAAGACATACGTCCATCACGTTCAACCATAATGCCTATATATAACCTGCCTAACTTCTAGTTGATCCAGAGGAAGGCAAAAAACCCCATCTGAAGCCTCTCTAATTTGCCACAGAGGGGAAAAAATTCCTTCCTGACTCCAAGATGGCAATCGGACCAGTCCCTGGATCAACTTATACTAAGGGGCACATTTACTAATCCACGAATCCGAATCACGAATGGGAAAAAATCGCATTAGAAACGAAAATTTCGGAAGATCGAAAATATCACGAAAATGCTTCCGAAAAAATCGTATTAGTTACGATAATATCGTATTGGCGATCCGAAAGTCACGAAATTTTCGTACCAAACAATTGTAAACAGCGGTAAAACCTTTCCAATTTTTTCATGCAAACGTCTGAAAAAGTCGTGTGTCGTACGAAAAAGTCGTGCGGACGCCCGAAAAAATCGGCGAAAATACGCTCGGAGCGCTCGCCCCTAAGAGTACACTTCTCACTTGCTAAGAATCCATCCAGCCCTTTCTTAAAGTTATATAATGTATCAGCCAGCACAACTGATTCGGGGAGGGAATTCCACAACTTCACAGCTCTCACAATAAAAAATCCTTTCCGAATATTTAAATGGAACCTCCTAATGGCATTCTCCAGTACATAATTTTGTATGTGATCCCTTAACAAGCTTTCAAATAACTTGCCCACCACGGATGTCAAACTTACAGGCTTAAAATTGCCAGGCTGAGATCTTACTCCCTTTTTAAATATAGGAATGACATTCGCCTTCTTACAATCCCTAGGTACCATACCTGATGAAAGCGAGTCTGAGAATATCAGAAACAAGGGCCACTGTAATTCTGACCCTAGCTCTCTCAGTACCCAAGGAAGTATTCCATCTGGCCCAGATGCCTTGTTTAAATTTATCTTGTGTAACCCTTTAAGCACCATATCCTGTGTCAACCACTGTGTAGTTGGAGCTGAGGCAACAGTGCAGCTATTGGGTGGGACTTGGCACTCTGGCTCCTCTACTGTATACACAGAAGAAAAGAACTGGTTAAGCACATCTGCCTTTTCTGTATCCGCTGTAACCATATTGTTACTATAACTCAATGGTGCCACACCCTCAACCTGCATCTTTTTACTATTAATATACTTAAAAAACTTTTTGGGGTTAGTCTTGGCCTCTGCCGTGATGCGCTCCTCATTTTCTATCTTTGCCTTCCGGATTGCTGTTTTACAACACTTGTTATAGTGTTTATATTCATTAAACGCAGCTACTGTCCCCTCTGACTTCTATTTCTTAAAAGCTTTCCTTTTTTTCCCTATTAACTTCTTTACCTCAGTGTTAAGCCACATAGGGTGATTCTTAACACTTCTACTTTTTCTTATTAATGGAATAAAGTGAGAACAGTAATGATTTAATATCATTTTAAATGACAACCATTTCTGCTCTGTGTTTTTTTCAGGAAACATAATGCCCCAATCTATGCCCTGAAGCGCTGCCCTCAAGGAGCTAAAATTTGCCTTCCTAAAATTCATTGTCTTTGTTGCCCCCGTGTAAATTTGTTTCCTGCACCAAACATCAAATGAAATAACATTATGGTCACTATTACCCAGGGGTTCAACCACTTGCACATTTGCTATACGTTCTGGGTCATTAGAGATCACTAGATCCAATATAGCATGGTTCCTGGTTGGCTCATCAACAACCTGTGACATAAAGTTGTCATGCAGCAAGTTTATAAACTTGTTCCCATTTACTGTCCTGGCAGTACTATGGCTCCAGTCAATATGAGGATAATTAAAATCCCCCATTATTATCACTTGCCCCAAACAAGCAGCCTTTTCTATTTGCAACAGGAGCTGAGCCTTATAGCATACCCCTACAATTAGTTTGGTAGATTCTTTACTATCTGTGAGAAGCTCAACCCATAAGGATTCAGCTCCCTCTGTTACCCCCATCACTTCCTCTTTAATATTTGCTTTTAATTCTTGCTTAACGAACAGAATCCCTCGTCCTTCTTTTCTATTGCCCCTGTCCCTCCGAAACAATGTATAACCCCCAATATTAAAGGAACAGTAACACAAAAAAATGAAAGAGCTTTAAAGTAATAAAAATATAATGCAGTGTTGCCCTGCACTGGTAAAACTGGTGTGTTTGCTACAGTAACACTAGTATAATTTATATAATAAGCTACTGTGTAGCCATGGGGGCAGCCATTCAAGCTGGAAAAAAGGAGAAAAGGCACAGGTTACATAGCAGATAACAGATAAACTCTGTAGAATACAATAGTGTTTTATCTGTTATCTGCTATGTGCCTGTGCCTTTTCTCCTTTGAATGGCTGCCCCCATGGCTTCATAGCAGCTTATTTATATAAATTATAGTAGACTTTCTGAAGTAAACGTACAACTTTTACCAGTGCAGGGCAGCAGCACATTATATTTTAGTTACTTTTATACACTTTCATTTTTTGGTGTTACTGTTCCTTTAACTGCCCAGTCATGAGACTCATTTAACCAAGTTTCAGCAACATCAATCACGTCATATTTCTGCTCCAACGCCAGTACCTCCAGCTCTCCCATTTTACCAGTCAGACTCCTTGCATTGGTAAACATACATTTAATACTGGTACCAGCGTGAGAATGACGTGTAAACAACTTATGGGCCTCCCTGCCATTATCAGTATCCCGAAGCAAGTCTCCTCCCCCATTTTCCCATACTATGCCCACTACCTAATCTATTCTGTCTACCACAGAATTTCCCGCTGCACCCTCCCTCCCCACTCCTAGTTTAAAATCTCTTCCAACCCTCTAGCCATCTTTTCCCCCAAAGCAGCTGCCCCATCATCATTGAGGTGCAGCCCATCCCTGGCAAAGAGCCTGTAGCCGACTGAGAAATCAGCCCAGTTCTCGAGAAACCCAAAGCCCTCATCCCTGCACCAATCTCTCAGCCACGCATTAATCTCCCTAAGCTCCCGCAGCCTTCTTAACGTTGCTCGTGGCACAGGTAATATCTCTGAGAAAATTACCTTGGAAGTCCTCGCCCTCAACTTCTCGCCTAGCTTTTTAAAATCGTTCTTGAGGACTTTCCCCCTTCCTCTAACTTTGTCATTGGTATCTATGTGTACAAAGACCGCCGGGTCTTCCCCAGCCCCTCCCAACAATTTGTCCACTCGTTCCACCACATGCCGAATCCTAGCATGTAGGGTCTGCCTTCCCTTCCTAGCACTATTCCTCCCACCTGTATTAGAGGTGCCGGCTCCCAGGGTGCTCTGAGAGTCAGCCTGCTCCATACATGCTAGCTCAGAGCTGTCTTCCGCAGCATCTTCACCTAAAGTGCCAAATCTGCTGGTTTGTACAAGCTGTGAACCAGCCCCCCTACCCTTGCATCCCCTACTTCCCCTCTTAACTGTTACAAACCTAAACAGATTCTGGGGAATCCTGAATAGGCACAACTTGCACAACTGTCCTGAATAGGCACAACTGTCTGTCTATGCCAAACTACTAAGTTGCAATACTTTCCTAAAGCTATTGTTTTTTATCAAAATGTGTACAATTTTTAAAAAAATCCCTGCTAAGCTTCAAGTCTACAGGTCATAAAGTAACCAAACAAAACACCATAAATATGAACACCAGGGGTCCACTGAACAGTTTGATGCCCAATATGTATAGGTTTATGTAGGGGCCCCAATGTGAACATACCCCCATATGATCTATCATTTATATCATTTCAGCTCCTGCAAAATCAACACATTCACATCATTTCATGTGGGTTAATGCTACAGAAAAGTATGCTCACCCCAGAAAGCCATATATTAGGCATAGAGGTGGGGCAGACAGTTACTTTCACTTTCAATTCAGAACTTCTTAGATGTTGCTGCACTGCTCACATTCCCCCTCCCTCCGCACCATGTAATTGTGTAACCAGTGCATGGATATGGGTATCAGGTCCCCCCATACTGGCACAGAAACAAGATTTTGGCAGGATGCAATGCCTGCTTTGATAACAGTGTCCACAAAATGGCCCCTGCCTGCTTGCTGCAATTGTGAATTCCAAGGCTGAAGAAAATAAGATTAAAATAATTTATATAGTGTAAGTAAAGTTTATTTTGCTTGCCAAACACAATAGAAAACAATTTGAAATGATTTCTTAAGGTGACAGGTCCGCTTTAAGCTGGGAAAACAGAAAAAACCCATCCGAGTTTGGTACATCCTGAGAAAGAAAGCAAGCACTAGTGAACTCAGCAACGCAAAAAGACCTGGGCGTCCACAGAAAACAACAGTGGTGGATGATCGTAGAATCATTTCCATGGTGAAGAGAAACCCCTTCACAACAGCCAACCAAGTGAACAACACTCTTCAGGGGGTGGGCGTATCGATATTTAAGTCTACCATACAGAGAAGGCTGAATGAAAGTAAATACAGAGGCTGCACTGCAAGGCGCAAGCCTCTCATAAGCCTCAAGAATAGAAAGGCTATATTGGACTTTTCTAAAGAACAGCTAAAAAAGCCAGCACAGTTCTGTAAAAACATTCTTTGGACAGATGAAACCAAGATCAACCTATACCAAAATGATGGCAAGAAAAAAGTTTGAAGAAGGCGTGGAACAGCTCATTATGCAAAGCATATCACATCAGAGACATACTACCTGGATTTGAATCCAGCTAAATGCAGTCAAATCGGTTGGGCAGTGTTTTATGATACAGATGGACAATGACCCAAAACACACAGCCAAAGCAACCCAGGAGTTTACTAAAACAAAGAAGTGGAAAATTCTTGAAGTCAGTCATTTCAGCATGCATTTCACTTGTTGAAGACTAAACTTCGGACAGACAGGCCCACAAACAAAAAGCAACTGAAAGCCACTGCAGTAAAGGCTTTGCAGAGCATTAAAAAGGAGGAAAATCTGTATCTGGTGATGTCCATGAGTTCAAGACTTCAGGCTCTCATTGCCAGCAAAGGGGTTTCAACCAAGTATTAGAAATTAAAATTTTATTTCCAGTTATTTCATTTGTCCAATTACTTTTGAGCCCCTGAAATCAAGGGATTGTGTTAAAAAAAATGCTTTAGTTGCCTCACATTTGTATGCAATCATTTTGTTCACCCCACTGAATTATAGCTGAAAGAGTTGTTTCATGTGTGTAAATGAAAAAAAAAAAATTACCCTTACCTGCCCTGAAGCTTGCCTGGCCCTAGGTGCTGCAGTCCTGGAGCCGGAAGTCCCCTAGTCAGTGGGCCGGCGCTGGTGGGGGGAAGGAGGAAGCAAGACCAAGCAGCAGACGCAATGTGATTGCGTCTGCTGCTTGGAGTTCGGTCCTGCGACGATTGTGCCGCAGGACCGACATGACAGCCCTCCTGGCTCGTTGCCCAGGGGGCTGTCATCGCTAAAAACTCTCTGCACATGCCGCTTCTGCAGAGAGAACCCTTTAACTGCAAACCATGTACAGCACGCATTGTTGGCGACAAAGCCTTTTTCTGCCATCACGTACGCCATACGTGGTTGGCGTTTAAAAGGGTAATCAAATGCTTGCTCCTTTTTTTCAGAACAAACCTTTGCTGACTATGTCCAAAGAGTTATATTTTTAATTCATTAGGCCACTGCACTTTCCCAAATGCCACTGGATTTTTTGCATAACTAAAGGTGGCCATACACGTGGCGATCTGACGATGTTTCGTACAACCATCGGTCGCACGAAACATCGTAAGATCCGCCACACACCATTCAGGGCTGAATCGGCAGGTAAGGAGGTAGAAACAATAGGATTTCTACCTCCTTCTGCCGATTCAGCTCTGAAGGGAGAATTTTGGTCAGGCGCCTTCTATGGCGCCCGATCAAAATTTTCAAACTTGTCCGATCGGCGAGTCGTCCGATATCGGCAGCTTCCTGCGATATCGGTCGACTCGCCGACATGCCATACATGCACCGATTATCGTACGAAACGAGGTTTCGTACGATAATATCGGTGCGTGTATGGCCACCTTTAGACACTGACATTTGTTATAAGGTCACAGGTAAAGGTTTCCTTCTGATGACTCTTCCATGCAGATTACATTTGTGCAAGCATAGCTGACTGTAAAAAAAAAACAAACAAACCTTTGTGCAGGTCCTTTATAGTCACATGGGGGTTACCTTTCTGCCAGTATATGAGCAGTTCTCTCTGACAGGTGACAAATCCAAATAGCTGTTGAGTCCTAGTAAGGTAATTAGGGACAGGGACCTTATAAACACAAGAAAAGGTAATAATAATAATAAAATTTTTATAGTCCTTTACTCCCATGGGACGCAAAGTGCTTAATACATTATGTATTAAACAGATGCTTCTTATTTTATTCAAAAGCCCTGGGTGAACATACTGTATATGTCTTGAGTTTGCTTTTAAAAATATTCACAAAAGATGCCTCTCAGACTACATATGGCAATGAGTTCCGTATTGTGGCAGCTGAGTGACAGAAAGCACAATATCCAAAGGATTTTAGTGCTACTCTGGGCACCTTAAGAGTCTGAAGAAGGGAGGGTACGTGAGGAACCAGTTCTTCCAGATAAACAGAACCTTGATTATTTAGAGATTTAAAGGCAAGACCAATTTTGAACAGAATCCTCCATTTAATTGGAAGCCAGAGTAGGGAGTGCAGAACTGGGGTTATGTGACATTGGCGGAGCTGGTGTTTAAGTAGCCTGGCTGCTGCATTTTGTACCAACTGTTATCGGTGAAAATCTTTTTCTGGAAGACCATATTGCAGGGCATTGCAGTAATCCATTCTTGAGTATACAAAAGCATGGAATCATTTTGGCATGTGCTCTGCTGAAATTAGATGTGTTATTCTTGCAATGTCCCTGAGATGGAAGAATACTGGTCTGATTGTAGCTGATTGTGGGCTGACAAATCTAGGTTTACTCCCCCTAGTTGCACTCCCTGCCATCTTTTTATTAGCCACCAATTCCTACGCATCACTGATCGTGGATACTGGGTCCCTATTGTCTGCTTTAAAAAACAGGCAAAGTTCGGTAAAATCTGCATAGCAATGGTAATTAAGGCCATGGTGCTTAATGATATTTCTGAGTGGCAGCATTTATATATGGCAAATAGTGTTAGGGATAAAATTGAGCCCTGTGGAACCCCATCATGTAATGGGAATGAGGTTGATGAATGTAATCCAGCTGTTACCTTTTGTGACCTGCCTCTCAAAAAGGATCAGAACCAGCAGAGCACTGTACCTTCTGCACCACAGAATGTCTTTTTCCAATCTATTAAGGTGCTATCGTCTACAGCATCGCTGTCCAACTTCTGTTGGAACCAAGGGCCGGAATTTTTCTGGCCAACGCGGTAGAGGGCCGGATAAAGAAAGCCAGTTTGACCACTCCCCCTTTTTAAACCACACCCATTTAAAACCAGACCCATGTTATCACAAGAGCTTTGAAGACTAAACCCACATTAATGGTGGTTGCGCAGCAAAACCCAAAATGGTTGGTGCTCACTGTAGGGATATCAACCTTCATTCATATGTGAAAGAATTATATAATGTCATATTAAGACACAACCTTAAATCCATATGCCTCCTTCTCCCCTGTGGATAGCACAGCAACCCCCAGCACATAATTACACACCTTAGGGACCATATAATGACTATTTTCAAATGCTAATAAACTCCCAGAACAAACCCCTGCCAGGTTCACCTCCCACAGGCAGCATCGGGCAGGCAGAGTATGGCACACACAGGCAGCATAGGGCAGGCAGAGTATGGGACACACAGGCAGCATAGAGCAGGCAGAATATGGCACACACAGGCAGCATAGGGCAGAGAGAGTATGGCACACACAGGCAACATAGGGCAGGCAGAGTATGGGCCCTATGTTGCCTGTGTGTGCCAAACTCTCTCTGCCCTATGCTGCCTGTGTGTGCAATACTCTGCCTGCTCTATGCTTCCTGTGTGTCCCATACTCAGCCTGCCTTATGCTGCCTGTATCCTAGGGAGACTGACAGTCGTCTTTAGCCTCTTCCATTTTCTAACAATTGCTCCAACAGTTGATCTATTTTTGCCAAGCTGCTTGACAATTGCCCCATAGCCCTTTCCAGCCTTGTGGAGGTCCACAATGTTGTCTCTGGTGTCTTTTGACAGCTCTTTGGTCTTGCACATGGTAGTAGTTGGAGTCTGACTGATTCTTTAAAAATCATACAATGTGATTTCCTGAATCTTTTTTTTTTTTTTTAAATACTGTCTCACAGTGAGAATGCACCTACAATGTGAATTTCAGACCCCTCCATGAGAGTGTGAGAACTTGCAAAATCGCAGGGTGTTCAAATACTTGTGTTCCTCACTGTATATACTGTAGATGCTTGGATTCCCACTGATGCGATTGGGAAAAACACAGTAACAAATTAATCATTGACAGGTTTGCTCACTTCAGTATGAAACTGTACCATTCAGCCAACATCATTAATGTCTACAAATTTATTTTTTTTTAAGGTAAACGTTACCCATACCTCCCAACTGTCCCGATTTTCACTGGACAGTCCTGATTTTGAAAGCTCAGCCCGCAGTCCTGGATTCTTTCTGAAAAGTCCCTCATTGAGATACAATTATAACTAATAAGCTAAACAAGTCTCTTGCGGAAACGTGGGGGAGACTTAAAGGGCAATTTCCGCTTTTTCAGCAAAACTGTAATAATACATAAAACAAGACCCCAAAACCCCCAAAATATGTTCAAAATTTAAATAACCTGCCAAATTTTGTAAAATGGAGGTGGTATTTAGGGGGTGTGGTCACAAAAATAGGCATGGTCAAAAATTTTCACTGAGCGCATTTCTTTTTGTCCTTCTTTACATCTTTCAAATGTTGGGAGATATGTTTACCCTTCACCCAAATATGTTTTAAAAGCTGCCTTGAGAGTAGAAACAAGATGTTTAGTTTAAGAAAATGTTTTGACGGGGCGTGGCTGACCGAGTACCAGCTCCTGGGGCTTCAGCTTAAACCCTCACCATCCACCTACTGTGACACTCTTAATACTTTTCACCCTTGTGCAGACAGCCCAAGAGGCTGAAATTTGGGCTGAAATGAGCCTCAAAGCTTCATCCACATCTTTAATGCAACAGTGGCCTACTAGAATTGGTGAAGCCTGGGACTCGCGTAATCGTGATCCCTGCCAGAGGCCCCATCGGAAGCGTGGTTCCATCCAGCTCGGTGCAATACGCTCACTAAAGCCCGTAAGAGATACGATAGGAGGCGCAACAAGGATGGGGGAGTTTGGAGACCCTGAGGGCACCCTTTCTTAGGGCCACTATGGACTGTACATCAGATTTCACGTGGCAGCCCCTGCAGCCACAGCCTATAATACTCCCAAGTGCACCAGCAGCTGTATACTAGAGACAAGTTGCCCCTATATGCAACAGGCACCAGAGCTGAAATTTTTGTTAAATCTATATACAATACATATTTCATTGATGGTGTTGGGCTGATGATCTCGAGCAGGGGTCCCCAAACTTTTTTACTTGTGAGCAACATTTAAATTTAAAAAAATTTGGGGAGCAAAGCAAGCATGAAAAAAGTTTCTAGGGGGTGACCAATAAGGGATGTGATTGGTTATTTGGTAGCCCAATGTGGACTGGCAGACCACAGGAGGGTCTGGTTGGCAGCACATATGGCCTTAAGACTTCAAGTCAGAAATTAAAAAAAATATATGCCTGCTTTGAGGCCACTGGGAGCAACATCAAAAGAGTTAGAGAGCATGTTTCTCGTGAGTCATTGGTTGGGGATCACTGATCTAGAGGGCACATAGTGGAAATAGGCCTCCATGCTAATCTGGGATTTAGCACCAGCCCAGACATAACTATACAGGAAAATGGATAAATGACAAGTTAATACTGAAATGAGCCCTACTCTTACTTAATCCTGAATATATGTGCGGTTGAAATTATTGACTGGACCACTGCAAGTATCTAGAAATACAATTCTCACAATCTGACACTATGGGCAAATACTTTAATAAAGCCAGATCAGAGGCAGCTGCCAAAACGAAACAGTTGTTCATCCCCTCCACTTGAACACCCACCTACTGCAAAGCCCGGCGCTACTACCACTACTTCAGCTCCCACAGCTGCAAAATTGATGGCAGCAATTTTACAGTATGCAAAGAATTTTGGCCGGCACAGGTACAATGCAAGCGGAGCTTACCCCTGCGTGTTTATTTTACAGTGTCAGTCCAGCCTCACTGCTACCTTCACCGATAAAGTTGATGAACTGAAAATGGATGTGCACAGGGCATTTGGAGAGGAGGATTTGAGGAGTTGAGGACCGAACCAGAGACATTCCTACAGAGATACAACACCTTGTGCAACAACTACAGGCTTCTATAGCCCATATAGGGGACCATGAAAACAGACAATGATGTTCCAATGTAAGTTCCAGAAAGGAGTGAGGGACAAACTCCAGAGATTTTTTGCATAGAACTGGGTGAGAGAACTATTAGGCCACCAACATCTTGTCCAACCAATTCATTGTAGAATGGACCCACTGGGTTCCCATGCAACCCCATCCTCCAGGTACCCGTCAGCATTCATTCCTAATAAAACTTCTCAATTACAGGACAGAGACACAGAACTACGCAGCCTGGAAAAAGGGCAATTTGTAATATGCGGGAGCTAAAATCTCCTTGTTCCCCTAAAATATGCAATGCTATTCCCAGCAAAGTTACAAATGATGGAGCCCATTCCCACACCTTGTGTCCCAACCCTTTCTCCTTGTAGATAAGTAAGCTCTTTTTGGCAGGGGCCTCTTCATCTCTTGTATTGGTTATTGATGTATAAAACATCAATAACCTGGACTGGCTGGAGCAACGACCCAGAGCAGCCAGAGTCCTCATCACCACTGAGGTCATCCGGCCCAATAGGCTTGAATATTGTGTTAAATATATTGTTATACTACCAGTACTGCAGTTATTTTTACTTTCTAGACCCAGGGCTAATGTTCTATTCCACTTAACCGGTATATGATATACTAGACCAGTGCTGTCCAACTGGCGGCCCGCGACCCCCCTCTGTGTGGCCCCCCCCCGTCTGGCTGCTTTGATGGCTTACCTTTGAGTAAGCTTTAAATGGTATCAGTACTGAGATAAAAAGGCCTCCTGCATGGTTCTCACCTCAGATTCAGGCTGTAATCACCCTGTATTGTTTAAAAATTTAATCCCCTGTGCTGTTCGCACCTTTTAGTTTCTGCATTGTTCACCCCCTGCAGTGTTCACACCTCAGGCTGTAATCACCCACATTGTTCACCTGTTCACACCTCAGACATTGTATGTACTGCCTGGCCTATGCTGCCTGTGTGCTGCCAGGCAGCATAGAGTAGGCAGAGTATGGCACGTAGGCAACAGAGGGCAGGGAGTGTATGGCACACACAGGCAGCATAGGGCCGGTAGAGTATGGCACACACAGGCAGCATAGGGCAGGTAGAGTATGGCACATACAGGCATGGTAGGTCAGGCAGAGTATGGCACATACAGGTAGCATAGGACAGGCAGAGTATGGCACACACAGGCAGGGTAGGGTAGGCAGAGTATGGCACACACAGGCAGGGTAGGGCAGGCAGAGTACGGCACACACAGGCAATGTAGGGCAGGCAGAGTATAGCACACACAGGCAGCATAGGGCAGGCAGAGTATGGCACACACAGGCAGCATAGGGCAGGCAGAGTATGGCACACACAGGCAGCACAGGCCAGGTAGAGTATGGCACACACAGGCAGCATAGGCCAGGCAGAGTTTGGCACACACAGGCAGCATAGGCCATGCAGAGTGCTGCCTGCGTGTGCCATACTCTGCCTGCCCTTTGTTGAACCTGGCAGAGGTTTGTTCTGGGAGTTTGTTAGCAGTTGGAAATAGCCATTAAATAGCCCCTAAGGTGTGTAATTATGTGCTGGGGGTTGCTGTGCTATCCACAGGTGAGAAGGAGTCGGCTTATGGATTTAAGTATGTGTCTTAATATGACATAATATAATTATTTCATATATGAATAACAGTTGATATCCCCGTAGTGAGGACTAAGCATTTGGGTTTTTGCTGCACTACCACCATTGTGATAAAATGGGTGTGGTTTAAAAAGGGGAAGTGGTAAAAACTGGCTTCCATTATCGGCCCTCCACCATGTATGCTATGGAAATTCCGGCCCTCGGCACCGCAGAAGTTGGACAGCACTGTACTAGACAATAGCCGCTTTCATACATCGGCCCATTACCAAGGCTACAGATATTCCAGAGATCAGCCCAATTAACCACTCTCCATACTATTCAGCTGTTCATCTGTATCTCTGGCCACTTCTAGACTCCTAGCTACAAGATGAGGTTGAGTAGACAGACTCTTTGAATTGTATTTATAACTCTCTATGATGCTCTGGCCATTAACAAACTACAACCAGCACAGCCCCTTTTTTTTTAATATCTCGAGTAGGAGCTCAAAAAATACATGCCAGGCTTTTCTTTTTGTTTTTCTGCATATTTCCAGTTGAAGGGCAAACTGGCGTCAAACCAAGCCATGCCTCCACAGAAGTTCAGTTTCTTGTTAAGGGATTATATATATCCATGTTTGGGGGGGATACCACATTTTAAGGGATCATGTATCTCCATGTTGGGGGGGGGTACCACATCGGGGATTTCTCTGCTAGGGTTTATTACTTTGTTTTTTTTTAACAGTTCTCTCCTTTCTTTCTCTCTTTCTCTTTCCTGCCTAGTGAGCCACGGCACAATGATATGCTTACATTTTCTACAGACAGTGCTTCCTCCCGTACAAAATGGCCATCTGGGTGCCCTCAGCAAACTCTACTTCCCAAAAAAGGGTAACACAATGGGAAGGAACCCAGACCTATATGCTATATCAGTTTCTACAGTATTACATAGTAACACATAGTAAGTTAGGTTGAAAAAAGTTATATTTCCATCAGGTTCAACCTTAATGCCTATTAAACAAATGCCTTTATATATATGCCTATATATAACCTAACTGCTTTATTTTGGCTATGGTTAATGTGCATGGCTTCTCACTGTTATCCTGGAATGTCAGTGGTCTTAATGATAGAATTAAGTGTTCAGTGATATTAGACCATCTCAGAAAATCAGGAGCTGACTTCATGTTGCTTCAGGAAACCCACTTAGTTGGCCAAATGGTTAGGGTGCTAAAACGATAATGAATATCTAACTGGTATCATGCAGAATATTCTACTTACTCAAGTAGCAAGTTTAGTATGAAAAGCTTTAAATTTTTGCTTCGAGGAAGCTCATTACTGATCGTTATGGCAGGTACATTATGTAAAAAGCCCAAATTTAGGGTCTTTCGTAGTTATTGATAAACTTCTACCTACTCCCACCCACAGACTTACAACTGCTAAATAAAATTTTACCAAAAATTGCACAGTTTGGGCAAATTCCAACCATATGGGCCAGGAACTTTAATATGGTGCCAGATCTGGCTGCAGATGAACCAGTTTGCCAGTGACTCCAGCCTATTTGCCCAATGGACAGAAGCCACTGGGCTCACAGATGCTTAGTGCCTGAAATATCCCCAATTCTCCCAGTTCTCCTGCTATATAATTGCTTCATCTGCACTGTCCAGAATATATCTGGCCTTCGTCACTGCTGATATTTTACAGTATATAGATTCATTCCAATGTCATTTTTTCTCCAATGTAATTTTTTCGGAAATTTTGCCGGTGCCACGTGCAAGTTTAGGGAGACAGCGGGAGCTTAGGGAGCTAAATGCGTGGCTAAAGTCTTGGTGTAGGAAGGAAGGGTTTGGGTTCCTAGAGCACTGGGCTGACTTTTCCTTGGGGTACAATCTATACAGCCCTGACGGATTGCACCTCAATGGAAGGGGGTCTGCTGTGCTAGGGGAGAGAATGGTTAAGAGGTTGGAGGAGTGTTTAAACTAGACAAGGGGGGGTGGGTGAGCTAGAATTCTATGGGAAAATTAGTGTAGACGGGGTAGGGGGACTAGCAAAGGGTTGTGGGGGAGGAGTGAGGGGGGCATATAGTTTATCAGATAAGGAGCTTCCGTTACAAGGAAAGCAGTCTCATAATTGCCTTAGCTCTAATTCTCCCTTAGCTAATGTAAACATCAGAGGGAGAAGTAATAATCTCCGCTGCATGCTGGCTAATGTGCGTAGCTTGTCGGGTAAATTAGGGGAGCTGCAAGCTATTGCATGTATTGAAAATTATGATTTAATAGGTATCACTGAGACCTGGTGGGATGTTAAATGCAACTGGGCTGCGAATTTAAATGGTTATACACTTTTTAGGAGGGACAGAGACATTAAAAAGGGTGGAGGGGTTTGTCTTTACGTAAAGTCAGATTTAAAGCCATGTAATAAAGACATTACCAATGAAAACGTTGAATCTCTTTGGGTAGAAATTTCAGTAGGGCTGAAGGTCACAAAGAAAATGATCATTGGTGTATGCTATAAACCACCCCGTATAGATGAGGGGGATGAGGCCCAGCTATTGTTGCAAATGGAAGAGGCTTCAAAACTGGGTCAAGTTGTTATTATGGGGGACTTTAATTATCCGGACATTGACTGGAGTAATGGGGTGGCTAAGTCAGAAAAAGCTAGTAGGTTTGTAAATATGCTAAATGACAACTTTTTATTTCAGGCAGTTCAAGAACCCACTAGGAATGACTCTATTTTGGACCTGGTGATATCTAATAATAATGAACTCATCTCTAACATTTGTGTGGGTGAGCATTTGGGGAACAGTGATCACAACATGGTCTCCTTTGAGATAATGCTGCAGAGACAGCGCTTATAAGGGAGTAACTAAAACGCTCAATTTTAGACGTGCAGACTTTGCCAGTATAAGGGCATCTCTGCAATGTGTCAACTGGGAAAGGCTTTTCATGGGGTTAGACACAGAAGGAAAATGGAACATCTTTAAAACATTGCTTTGTAGGTATACACAACAGTATATCCCCCTTGTAAGCAAGGAGAGGCATCGCAAAGCAAAACCTTTATGGCTGAATAAAAGTGTTATTGTCGAGGTTGGTAAGAAAAAACGTGCTTTTAGGGCATTCAAGTTAGCTGGGACAGCAGAAACTTTCATCAGGTACAAGGAAGCAAATAAAGCATGCAAAAAAGCTATCAAGCAAGCTAAAATAGAAATGGAAAGGGATATTGCAGCTAGGAGTAAAAAGAATCCAAAATTATTTTTTAATTATGTGAATAGTAAAAAAATGAAGCAAGAAGGGGTGGGAACTTTATTATCACGGGGGGGTAAGTTGGTTGATGAGAACGGGGAAAAAGCAGAAATTTTGAACTCTTATTTTTCATCTGTCTATACATCTGAGGAGCCAGATAATGAAGGCTTCCCTTGTAATATGCCCAGTTCTAGTAATTTAGCTACTGGCGCATGGGTCACTCGGGAGGAAATTCAAAAGAGACTTGAACATGTAAAGGTAAACAAAGGTCCAGGGCCGGATGGGATTCATCCCAGGGTATTAAATGAGCTGAGCGCTGTGATTGCCAAACCTCTTCACTTAATTTTTCAGGATTCATTGAGGTCTGGCATGGTGCCGAGAGACTGGCGGATTGCTAATGTGGTGCCATTATTTAAAAAGGGATCCCGTTCTCAGCCTGAAAACTATAGGCCTGTTAGTCTGACATCAGTAGTAGGAAAACTTTTGGAAGGGGTAATAAGGGATAGGGTACTTGAATACATTGCAGTTCACAATACTATTAGTTTGTGCCAGCATGGTTTTATGCGTAACAGATCTTGCCAGACTAATTTAGTCGCCTTTTATGAGGAGGTGAGTAGGAACCTCGATGCTGGAATGGCAGTTGATGTCATCTACTTGGACTTTGCTAAAGCGTTTGATACAGTACCTCACAGAAGGTTAATGATCAAATTAAGGAATATTGGCCTAGAACATAATATTTGTAATTGGATAGAGAACTGGCTGAAGGATAGAGTACAAAGAGTGGTTGTAAATGGAACATTTTCTAATTGGACCAGTGTGGTTAGTGGAGTACCGCAGGGGTCAGTCCTTGGTCCTTTGCTTTTTAACTTGTTTATTAATGACCTGGAGGAGGGCATAGAGAGTACTGTTTCTATTTTTGCTGATGACACAAAATTGTGCAAAACTATAAGTTCCATGCAGGATGCTGCCGCTTTGCAGAGCGATTTGACAAAATTAGATAACTGGGCAAACTGGAAAATGAGGTTCAATGTTGATAAGTGCAAAGTTATGCACTTTGGTAGAAATAATATAAACGCAAACTATCTACTGAATGGTAGTGTGTTGGGGGTATCCTTAATGGAGAAGGATCTAGGGGTTTTTGTTGATAACAAGTTGTCTAATGCCAGGCAGTGTCATTCTGTGGCTACTACAGCAAATAATGTGCTGTCTTGTATAAAAAAGGGCATTGACTCAAGGGATGAGAACATAATTTTGCCCCTTTATAGGTCCCTGGTAAGGCCTCACCTTGAGTATGCGGTGCAGTTTTGGGCTCCAGTCCTTAAGAGGGATATTAATGAGCTGGAGAAAGTGCAGAGACGTGCAACTAAACTGGTTAAGGGGATGGAAGATTTAAACTATGAGGTGAGACTGTCGAGGTTGAGGTTGTTTTCTCTGGAAAAGAGGCGCTTGCGAGGGGACATGATTACTCTGTACAAGTACATTAGAGGGGATTATAGGCAGTTGGGGGATGTTCTTTTTTCCCATAAAAACAATCAACGCACCAGAGGTCACCCCTTTAGATTAGAGGAACGGAGCTTCCATTTGAAGCAGCGTAGGTGGTTTTTCACGGTGAGGGCAGTGAGGTTGTGGAATGCCCTTCCTAGTGATGTGGTAATGGCAGATTCTGTTAGTGCCTATAAGAGGGGCCTGGATGAGTTCTTGATCAATCAGAATATCCAAGGCTATTGTGATACTAATATCTACAGTTAGTACTAGTGGTTGTATTTATAGTTTATGTATGTGAGTGTATAGATTGGTAGGTGTGGGTTAGGTGTGCTGGGTTTACTTGGATGGGTTGAACTTGATGGACACTGGTCTTTTTTCAACCCTATGTAACTATGTAACTATGTAACTATGTAACTTAATTTTAGTACAAGAACTTGCTCGGATCACTCACCTCTCATACTATCACCTATTTAGGATCAGAGAAGATGCAGAGCCTTTTTGGAGGTTGCCCCCCAAGTGGATCACTCATCCCAAAATAATAGAAAGATCTACTTCTGCATTATCACAATACTGGGAAGATAATAGCTCCTGAAGAGATTGTTTGGGATGCTGCAAAGACATTTGTAAGGGGAAACTTTATTTCTCTAATTAAAGCAGCTAGAAAAGAAACTGAAGCTTAAGTAACTAGGATCCATGGATCCATTTGCCCAAACTTAATTAAACGTACAACTTACTGAAAAACACTCCCAAAAAACATTATATAAATCTTCCTCATGGTATAATAATGGGGATAAAAATGGCAAACTGTTGGAAGTTCCAGCCAAGAGTGAGACCCCTAAAACAGTAATATAGGGAGTGTGGGCTGAGTATGGAACTTCCTTCTTATTCTCTTACTAGCCTTCAAGAGTATCTAGCAGGCATTGACTTTCCCTCAATATCCGCTGAGCAAACAGCATGGTTAGACAGAGATATCACCCTAGACAAAATCAAATAAGCTATATCACACACACTATCTGGGCACGCTCCAGGCCCAAACGGTATGCCCATCGAATGATATAAGGCCCATATTGATATTTTTCCCCCCCATACTATGCTCCCAGTTTATCAGGATAAATGGCACTACAGCCATCCCTGACTCATGCGATATGGCCCATATATCTCTAATTCTCAAGTAGGGGAAGTCACCGGAGGCCTGTGAATCTTACTGCCTAATATCTTTGAATTGTGATGCCAAGCTATTAGCCAAAATGTTTGAAGGAAATGTAAAAACTAAGTAAGCTTTATCAGAAAGGTCTATGTAAATACAGCCATAAGCACTCACAGGAACACAGGATTTCATGTCTTCATCTCTTTTAGGGCTCATTAAGGATTGGGGCTTGATTCAGCTCAGTTCTCTCCTTTCTCCCTCTCCCCCCTCCTATAAGAATGCTTAAGAACTCACTTCCCCCACTCTTAGAAATGTTTAATCTGAGCTTCCAACGGCTATAACTGCAGCAGGAAGCTACCAAGCCCAAGCTAAAATGGCAGCTGCTATCAGAGGGAGCTTCTAGGGCTCTTTACTCAGGTATAGTGAACTGTTCTGCTGAATAAATACAGCATTCTATGTGATACTAATGTGGCGAATCTATTGGCAGTAGAATGCCAAAATTCCTTCCCCTTTAATATCCATAGCTTATAATCCAACCTTGCTCTCACTCATGACGATGTAGGTAATGGGATTGTTGTTTCTATAGACACAGCTAAAGCATTCAATATGGTCATGACCTGGGACCTAGATTGTGTACTTGGATTAAACTATAAAACTGCCTGCAGGCTAAAGTCCTGGTTGATGGGGTACTCTCATCTTAAATAACCCTTCAGTGTGGGAAGAGACAAGGCTGCCCTCTATCCCCAATGCTCTTTGCCCTGGCAATTGAGCCACTGGGCATCTTAACTTGTGGGTCAATGCTGATAGAAGGGCTGTGTAAAGGCACTCACCGCTGCCGAGTCTCCATCCAGGCGCGCGGCGCGCGGCGAATGCAAGTGGAACGCTCGTTACAGCGGCGGGAGCTTTAAAGACTTTGCAAATAATCCACAGTGCTCGGTTATCGCTTCTAGTGTGCCCAGCGTTACTTATTGTTGAAACTTCTGTTATTTGACCTTCTGCCTGAAATTCCCGCTTGTGAACCTTGCTGCCAGCCCTGACCCGGACCCGTTTTAACTACACCTTCGTTTTCTCCTCGGTACTTCGCTATTTGGCCTTCCAGCCTCTCTCCACTGCTGTGCTTCCTGTCTCACTCTCAGGTTAAGCCTCCAGCCTAGTGTGAGATGCTTGTGGGTGGCAATCTCGTCAGACTCGCCTGGCTTGACAGGCTGAGACTACATCTCATAGAGGAAAATGTCTTTTTATGCAGATGATATTCTAATTTATCTATCTTGCTCCACCGTGGCCCTGACAGAACTTTTGCAGGAAGTGTCAGTCTTTGGATCATTTTCGGGCTTCCAAGTTAACAGAAATAAATCAGTTATTTTTCCAAAAGATCCCCTTTCCCAGTGGTCCACAATTGCATCCTGAGCAACTCCAGGTAGTATCCACTTTTAAATATCTATATGGAGGACTGAGAATGATCCAAAGTCTGAGACTTCCTGTTTGCTGGGGGTGATAGAGGACTTGGGGTTATCATCATACCAACATTTGTGCTACTTACAATTATTATTTTAAGTACTAAAATGAAAGTCTACTGTAGCCCCTCACCTTCTAGTAGAAACTAATTAGCAATGTGCTACCTAAACAAAAATTGCTATATATGTCCAGAGGCTGTCCAGATAAGTTCAATGTGATGTGGGACCCATGGTTAAGAGCAGGCCCGGATTTGTGGGGAGGCCACAAAGGCCCGGGCCTAGGACAGCAGAAACCTGGTGGCGGCATGCCGCCCCGCCACCCAAAGATCTAAAAATTTGTGTTCCCATACGGAGCAATGCGGACTTCTCCCACTGCTCCATATGCAAGTTTGGCCTATGGCGCACGCGCGCTTGTGACCCCCCCCCCTGCTATTCGCGCATGCGCGCTCGCAGACCCCCCGCACTGTCACGCACGCATGCGCACTCGGGGGGGGGGCGTGTGTCCAGGGGCGGCCTCGGGGCGGCAAATTTGTAAATCCAGCCCTGGTTAAGAGTACAATCTTAAAGGAGAAAGAAAGGCAAAAACTAAGTAAGCTTTATCAGAAAGGTCTATGTAAATACAGCCATAAGCACTCACAGAAACGCTGCACTGACTTCTCTGAAAAAAAGATTAGTTGTATCTGTAATTCCTGTGCCACAGACACGCAGCTTTCTGTTCTCTGCTCTTTCCTGCTCCCCCCTCCCTCAAGAATGCTAAGAACTCACTCCCCCCCCTTAGGAATGTGGATCTGAGCCAATCAGCAGGAAGTTGACTCATAGGCTTACTAACTGAGCATGTTCAGTTTGGTCTCGGTGTCTGTGCAGGAGCGAGGATTATGGGAACTTTCTTTACACAGCTCAGCGTTTTTTCTTCATGTTTGGCTTCAGATCTTCTGAACAGGTGAAATATGGGGAGACTTAAGGGCACTATTGAGACAACTGAAGGTATGCCTGCAGTTTGAGATTAACTCTTTACTAGCCTTTCCTTCTCCTTTAATGAATGTGCCAGGCTCGTATAAGCCTTGTATATTTCCCTCTTTTCGTCCCCTTTTCTATCTCTATATTGCTGATGTTAACACCTTAATAAAAAAAAAAAAAAGAAAGAAAATGTTTTGAATCAAATGTATTTAATTGGTTCTCTTTATTGTCAGGCCTGCTGTAGTTGCTTATATTTCACTTCACAGATTTTAATTTAATTAGTATCTTTATATTTGATAAACAAATTCAAGCAATAGAATGATTCCTACTCTGCAGCATGAACCTTTATTAATGGCTATTTTCAACAGATTTTACCTATTTTAGGTTGCAACTAATATCCACAAGACATAAGATTGTACTAAAAGTGTAACATACTACAGGTATGGGATCCCTTATCTGAAAACCCATTATCCAGAAAGTTCCGAATTATGGAAAGGCCATCTCCCATAGACTCCATTATAAGAAAATAATTCTGTAATTATTCTGTAATTCTGTAATTATAAAACAGTACCTTGTACTTGATCCAAACTGAGATATAATTAATCCTTACTGGATGCAAAACAAGCCTATTGGGTTTATTCAATGTTTAAATGATTTTTAGCAGACTTAAGTTATGGAGATCCAAATTACAGAAAGATCCCTTATCCGGAAAACCACAGGTCCCGAGCATTCTGGATAACAGGTCTAATTCCTGTACAAGTTTGAGAGCCTCAGTGCTAATTTACTGAATTTCTGGGTTAAGATGTATAAATGTAGATGTATTGTGATACATTGCTTACAGTTTAGGTCTAGGTCTAATTCTGCAATGAAAAGGAACATCTATGAATTGCCATTTAAACTTCTATTCACAACCTTCTGAAAAATGGCCCATTTTAATTTTTTATAATAACTCCAGCACAATGAATTATAAAAGCAGGTGCTAAATTTCAACTGTCAGTAGAAACCCAATCAGCAATTATTTTTTAGCAGTCTACAGAAACCATATTGATTGTTATTGTGGTTTACTGTGTCAAATGCTTTAGCAAAGTCAAAGTAGATCACATCCACCAGTTTGGCAAGATCTGTTACGCAGATCTAGGGTTTAATAAGCATAAAGTTGCACACATTCAAATACAAAAGGACTTGCAACAACACACCCCTTCAACATCTACATGTGCAAACAGGATGGTTGCTTCTACACTTCTGCATGAGGTGCAAAGTGCAAACCACACAACAAACTTGCCTTGAAAAGGAGTAACTTCCAGGGCTCACTGTCTGCATGTTGTGCCTACACATGCAACTGACGTGCACTTAATCCATCACAGACAAATGCCATTTTTTCTGACCCAGTGCTGTGCCACCACTGTTGCTTGATATTTATTTCTCACTTACACATCAGTGAGCATCTTAAAGTTATATCAATTCTAAATGAAAAAATAAAGGCTCAATATAGTACACTCTGTACTAATTGGCTCTACAGAAACTGTCATTGGGAACAAAGTGACTGGATTAAATTGTCAATGCCTGTAAAGGAAAAACTTTTTGACAAGAGAGACAATTACAATCTCTCTCACACCAAAAACCCTTCTTACATGGATCTTTCAAGATACAATACAGCATATGCTATATATCATGATTAAACAAAATATATACTATGAGAATTTATAAAAAGGAAGTAACATCCCTACACTAAGATAAATATTGATGTTCATAACAACACTTTTAAATAAATGTAAAATAAAGCCAAGCAAGCCACTAATACTATGTTACATTCCCAAACCTAACCAGGTCTTTTAATTAAAGGGCTAAGGCCAGTAAGGGGGGCACATGAGTGTAAGGGACATAACAGGACTTACATGACTTTAAATATAACAAAGTGTACTTATTGAATATGAAAGTGTATTTTGATTAAGTGACTGAAATATGGTGTATGGAAACAATAATAATGTATGAAATTTAATTCAAGTAAGAAAAATGCATCTTCTTCAAACCTTGGCTACAGTTGTCTTGTTCACTGAGCAATCCTTGTTGTCTCAACAATCCCTATAAAGTCAGTGGTGAAACTACCAAAGTCA
Organism: Xenopus tropicalis; assembly: GCF_000004195.4. Taxonomy (NCBI): domain Eukaryota; kingdom Metazoa; phylum Chordata; class Amphibia; order Anura; family Pipidae; genus Xenopus; species Xenopus tropicalis. The sequence goes on along the minus strand of NC_030682.2, from coordinate 75,078,419 downwards.
GATTGCTGAGCAAGTTATGTTGGCTCAGGAGAGGAGAGGCTTGGCAGGGCCTTCCCATACCTGTCACTTCCCTACTACTGCGCATAATATGGCCCAACTGCTAAGTCTATACCACAGAACATATATACACACATACTGCCACCAGAACACAATATGACTTTGTCTGAAACGTACTAAAATCTGAGGCATGTAATTTGCCAAACAGAAACAGAGTACGGTACCACTTTGAGAGAAAAAACTTTTACAGCAGTGTGTTGTTCTTTTCACATATCATTTTAGCATTTGGGTGTGATTACAATTACAGATATAATTCTATGCACAGCTTTCCTTAATAATACATACTGTTTTCCTCTAAACATCTTAAGCAATCGTGTGCGCAGTGTTAGCACCAGCCTGCAGGTAGGCGACGAGCCAAGCCCCTCAGTATGGCCCGTGGGGGAAATGACAGGCTGACTCACACCTACAGTGCGCAATTGTGACCGAGGCACAGTCTGTTGCTTCCGTGCAGCACCAGCGCCTTGTCTATTCCTACTGCAGTGATTTACCTGCACCATTCAGATCCTCCTCCCGAATCGCTCTGGCCAACCCAGCACAGCCCGACACTCCTGCCACAGCCGAAAGGACAAATCCAGGGCAGTTTTTGTATCGTCCTCTGGATCCTGACAAAAAAAGCAGGTGGTGGTATATCTCCCTTTTTCTTCTTTTCTATTACAGGAAGCCAGACCTCTGCACTGCTGTCCCACTCCAACACACAAGCCTCCTCCTTTCTTTCTCCACCTTCCCCCTTCCTCTTGTCGGTGCGGGGCTCCACCTATCAGGCTGTCTATGTATATTTTATTATCATTGATTAGCCTAACAGCAGCCTTCTCAGTACTAATATCTAGTGTAATCCATTTAGGGAAAAAGCTCGTCTGTTTGATGGCTTCTCCTTTCCTTTTCTCAGCCCTCCTCTGTGTGTGACATCAGCTGGATCCTCCCCTGAGCCTCTTGAGCTGCTCTCCAAAAGAAAATATATCAACAGAATGTAGATTGCACTCCCCCAGGCTCATTCTTCTGCCCGAGCGTGCTGCTGACTGTGTTCTGGTGGAATCTCTAGCGCTCTAAGCTGAGTGTCACTCTAAACCTTCTGCCATTCCGTGAGGAGCATGAGGTTATGTGCTGCTGTTACATGTACAGGCACAGTGCATTAGCATGGGTATCCTAATCAGAGCAGACAGTCACTCGCTAGAATTATGTTCAGTTGCAGTTCCATTTCACCTTATATGTACAGTTTGTATTGTTTTCTACTCTTTTTTCTTTAATCCCAGCTGATGAAGTTGTGAAAATGCCCTAATTAAACGTATGGTAGATATTCAGTGTTAGCTATACCTTTAATTGTTTGATTCTCTGCTACTAAAATACTACAATATGTGATTATTCACAAATCTTGTTATAGTATAGTTGTAGTTATATCAATGTAATGGTTTTGCCATGCCATTATTTTTATCTGACTGCTAATAATGTGGGACAAACCACATGAATAGCGATGAGCGAATTTTCTCGTCAGGCATGGATTTGCAGCGAATTTTTGCATTTCGCCATTGGAGAATTGTTTCGCAAAACTTCAGTGAAAAATCGTTACTTTTAGTATGACGTAGAGCAGGGTTAGGAAGGAGAGAGGGTGCCATGTAGCATGGGATGTACCTTCCATTTGGTATAGTATGTTTTGTTTTTTGAATTTTGTATTTAAATTCTGAGTCAATAAATGGTTGTGTTTCTCACTGAATAATGTGTTTAATTATTGTCCCCAACCTTTCATACTCGTGATCCACAGTCAAATGTAAAAAGACTTGGAGAGCAACACAAGCATCATAAAAGTTCATGGAGGTGCCAAATAAGGGCTGTGATTGGCTATTATCAGCTTACAGGGGCTTTATTTGGTAGGAAATCTTGTTTTTATTCAACCAAAACTTGCCCTCCAAGTCAGGAATTCATAAATAACTACCTGGTTTGGGGGCACTGAGAGCAACATCCAAGGGGTTGGGGAGCAACATGTTGCCCCCGAGTCACTGGTTGGGGATCACTGACGTAGAGAGTAATATTCTGAGACAATTTGCAGTTGGTCTTCATTTTTTTTATTTGTAGTTTTTTTAGTTATTTTACTTTTTGTTCAGCAGCTCTGCAGTTTGTAGTTTAAGCAGCTTTTTGGTTGCTAGGATCCAATTTACCTTAGCGGCCAGGGAGCAATTTGAATGAAAGGATGGTAAATGAATAAGAGAGGACCTAAATTTAAAAACAATTAACATTGACAATTAAACTGTAGCCTCACCAAGTAATAGTTTTTTGGCTGCTGGGGACTGTGACTCCCATTTGAAAGCTGCAAAGAGTTAGAAGAAAAAGGCAAGTATTTTAAAAACTATAAGAAATAAATAATGAAGACCAATGGACAAGTTGCTTAGAATAGGCATTTCTATAACATACTAAAAGATAATTTAAAGGTGAGCCACCCTTATTATTAACTATATAGCATGTTTATGATTTTAGTTACCTTCCCTGCAGTATTGTATGTCAGTTAGAGAATGTTACACGTTAGTCTTTTATAATGCCATAGTTGGCTGTACAGTAGAATTACATTCCTTATGATATTTCTAGGCAGGTGTTTGCAACTAAAACATACAACCATGCAAAAATTCTTAAGAGTAGGAACAGATCTGTCGGTGGAGCAATCTAGTGTGATTAGTACCGTTTTTATCTCTGCTACAAGTAGCGACAATCAAAGCTCTCTGCAGGTCCCTTGCAGGCAGGGCCGCTGTTAAAAACTGGGAACCCATGAAAACAAGCACATACAGTATGGCCACTTGTGTTCACTATACAAACAATCATCTAGCAGGTAGGTATTTTGGGGACAAAAGGTTGGACTTGTTTGATGTATTTTTTTCAATGTAGGACATAGCTGATAATTCAAAAAATAGATCCCAATATATACAATTATGTGCTATGTAGCCTGTGCCTTTTCTCCTTTTTTCAAGGTTGAATGGCTGCCCCCATGGCTACACAGCAGCTTATTTATATTAGCTATAGTACTGCTACTCTAGCAAATACACAACTTTACCTGTGCAGGGTAAATACTTTAATACACTTTCATTTTTGGCGTTACTGTTCCTTTAAAAAAAAACTTCATATTGTGCCTGCACCCAGAAGCAATGAATGCACCGAGTGCAGGCACACACAGCTGTTTTTCTTTTATAGTGGAAGCCTTTTGACATATTCTGTCTATCTATGATGAATTTTTAACAATTCAGTATTTTGAATTCTTATTTTTACAAAGACTTGTGGGGAACTGTATTCAAACTGGGTTCACAAAATTTTAATTCAAAGGAAAATTTGTCTGCACAAAGGTAAAAATAATTCATAATGTATATATTTTTTCTGTTACTGACTCATATTACTATTTATTTTTCTTCCAGATTTGTGTCTATATGACATAGCAATAGTATTTTAAAAATGGTTACAGCTTGCTTTGGGCAGTTTTTAGCTGTGGCAAAAAAAAAATATTTTTTTATTTGGAATATTAAGTACAGGTATGAGAATCCATTATCCAGAAAGCTAGAAATACAATGCGATCTCCCATAAACTCCATTTTATTTAAATTATTCAAATTTTTAAAACCTATTTCCTATATTTCCTATGTTATAAAACAGTACCTTGTACTTGATCCCAACTAAGATATAATGAATCCTTATTGGAGGCAAAACAGTCCTATAGGATTTTTTTTAGCGCATTTAAGGTATGTAGATCCAAATTATGGAGACATGTTATTCGGAAATCCTCAGGTCCTTAGCATTCTGGATAACAAGTCCCTTACCTGTATAAAATAAGGGTTATAAGGGTTTTGGCTGAGCTATATGTCCCTAGGCTTTATATATGTGTGTTTGTGTCTTTCCCTTTGAATATATACAACTGAGCAGAAAACTAATCCAAAAATTACAAAAATGGAAATTGCAATATTTGGTAAGGACTTTAGTAGTGGAAGGGCCTGAACTCTCCTAGATGAGAGGAGGAGAATTCTGGCAGCAGTATTTTATACAGGCTGTAGGGGGGAGAAAAGGGTTGTTAGGGAGGCCAGTTAGCAGCAGTTTACAGTAGTGTAGTTGGGATAGAATGAGAGCATGCATAAGCATCCCAGCTGTTATAATTGAAAGAAAGGGTGACTGTGGTGTTAAAATGATCAGAGAAGGAGAGAGAGAAGATCACCCCCAAACAACATACCAAGTTGACAGGGTTGATGAGTGTGCCATCAATAGATATAATAAAGAGGGGAATAGGACCAGGCTTAGGTGGAAAGATCATTAGCTCTGTTAGTGTTGGTTAAGTTTGAGGTGGCGTTGGTTCATCCAATTAGAGATTGCTAGGAGTTAGAGCAGTTAGAGTTTGAGTCTCAGTTACGACTGTTAATGAAGGGGTCGAAACATACATTTGGCTATCATCCGCATACAGATGATATTTAAAGCCAAATGAGCGGATGAGATCTCCCAAAGAGTGTATAGAGGGGGAATAACAACAGCCCAAGTACAGAGCCTTGAGGTACCCCTACATTAGGTGAAACTGGAGATGTATGTATGTATATCTTTATTTATAAAGTGCTACTTATGCACGCAGCGCTGTACAGTAGAAAACATTAATACAAACAGGGGGTTATTAAGATAATAGATAAATACAAAGTATTACAATAAAGACAAATAAATAAAAGATACAGTTGCAATAAGAGTCAAAAACACAAGAGGATGGAGGTCCCTGCCCCATAGAGCTTGCAGTCTATATGGGAGGGTAACTTACAGACACAAATAGGCAAATATAAGTGTTGTAGGTCACAGTGGGTGACACTACAATATAAGTGTTAGTTTCCAGATCAGGTGCTGGGTGAGTGCTCCAAAAGGTAGCCTTTAAGTTTAGTTTTAAAAAGACTGAGGGAGGATTCTCTCCTGAGGAAATCAGGGAGGGCATTCCAAATGTAAGGGGCAGCAAGGCAGAAAGGTTTAAGGCGGGAAACGGCAGCAGTAGTGGGGGGCGCAACCAAACAGTTGCTCTGTGAGGAACGAAAGAGTCGGCCAGGAACGTACGGAGACACAAGGGAAGAGATGTAGTGAGGAGCAAAGGAATGGAAAGCTTTGAAGGTTAAGAGAAGGAGTTTGTAAGATATTCTTTGTTTAATAGGAAGCCACGATGAGGACTTTAGCAGGGGAAGGGCCTGAACTCTCCTGGATGAGAGGGGGAGGATTCTGGCAGCAGTGTTTAATATAGACTGTAGGGGGGAAAGATGGGAGTTAGGGAGGCCAGTTAGTAGCAGGTTACAGTAGTCAAGTCAGGATAGGATCACCCCAAAGATCACCCCCAAACAACGCACCGAATCAACAGGGTGGATGAGGGTGCCTTCAATAGAGATAGAAAAGGGGGGGTAGGACCAGGCTTAGGCGGAAAGATCATTAGTTCAGTTTTTGTTAGGTTCAGTTTGAGGTGGCGTTGGTTCATCCAATTGGAGATAGCTAGGAGGCAGTTAGAGATTTGAGTCTCAGTTTCACAGTAACACATGCTCTACAGCACGCTACTAGCCTGGGTTGGCCATAATATAGCCAAATAGGTGTTACATGTTTTTTATGAGCTGCTTCATAGGACATCATTACCACCTACATGCAGCAGGATGATGTCTGGTGGCCCCGCATCCTTTGCTCGATTTATAATGAGTGGAACTAGCTCCTCCCATATTAACCCACCTTTTCCTATCCATGAAATTGCTACCTCCTGTTCGCAGAAGCCAAGCTGCGAGCCGTTCCTATGGACTAAGAATGGCTGCCTCACTCTGTGTATGACAAATTCAGGCCCTTGAGGGCTTTTTTGAAGATTGTAATAAATTGGAATTTTGACAACCAAGTCCCATCCGCGTGGACCATGCAAGGACCTTTTACCTGTGGTCTGATCGCCTGATAGGCTAGGAAGCATTTAACAGGGCAAGTAAGGCAGCCTTCCACCCCTGCTAATGTGACCAGAAATCCCGTACCCTTTTTGTCTGTTTTTGACCCCTTGACCAATATGTGGAGTACGGCCTCGTGCATGTCATCCCACAGGACCCCCCCGGGAGAGTGCCTGCTGTTGCTCACTAACTCAGAGATCCAAAAGGCCCCGAAAAAGGCCCATGAGAAGGCCCACTTTAAACAGACTATCCTCAAATTCGCTGCTGGTGAGGCGGTCTAGCTGTTGGAAAAGGCCTTGCAGGATGGCTAGTGTTACTGGCCGCCTGCGGTCTTCGAGCCTTTTCCCCTTTTAAAAACCTTTGACGGCTTGCCTCACCATGAATTCCTTCGTATGGTCCTTCCACCCCATTAACTTAAATAGGAAGGATAACGCTGCTAACTTCTTACCCAGGGAGCTAGCCGATACAGAATTTTCAAAATAAATGCCCAGCTGCCACAGCAAAAGGTCAAGTCTTTCTGCTTCACTAACCCCTGCACCACTCCACTGCATTAACTGCAGCCACTCGGTCCAAACTCTGCTATAGCCCCACCACGTGGAAGCTGCAACTGACCTCTGCACCCAGGCCATCATACCTTATATGCGATCTGCCATAGGTATTCCGGGCAGGGGTCCCCGTGGGGCTCGGCTGTGGGCACCAGGCGCCAAAATCTGTCCCACTGGAAATGGGATAAAGAGTCAGCAATGTCATTTTTTACGCGTGGTAGGTGTTGAGCTTGAAAACATATGTTAAATTGTAAACACCCGAGAACTAAATGACGCAGCAGTGCTAAAACCGGACCCGATGAGGATGTCTGGTTATTGATGGCCAGCACGACTGACATTTTGTCTGTATTGAAGACTACTTTCCTATCTGTGAACTGGCGGCCCCAAAGCTCTATAGCCACTAAAATCGGGAATAACTCAAGGAGAGTTAAGTTGTGAGTCAATCCCTCGTTCACCCATTTGTTGGGCCATCCTTCGGCGCACCAACGGCCTTCGAAAAATGCCCCAAAGCCAAAGGATCCTGCCGAGTCAGTAAACAGTTGCAGGTCCTTATTGGTGTTGGTCTGCTTTTGCCAATATGACCTGCCGTTGTATGATTCTAAGAACTTACTCCAAATCCAGATCTGCTTTGAGCTCTGCCCGTAGCCTAACAAAGTGGTGCGGATTTTTTAAGCCAGCTGTTGCCATCGCTAGCCTCCTCAAAAAAACCCACCCCATTTTAATGATTCTACAAGCAAACGTCATTTTGCCAAGTAAAGATTGGAGCTGTTTTTTGCCCTCATTGTCCGTAGTATATCCTCCCTTGGGATCTGCATTCCTGCTGAATAGTATCTATTTCTATCCCTAGAAATTTAATGCTGGTGGTCGGGCCCTTGGTCTTGTCCGGCGCTAGCGGAACTCTGAACTCGGCTGCTACATCATGTACACTTTGTAACAAGAGTGCACAGATTGGTGGATAAGAGAGAGTGGATAAGAGAGTCCACGCCTTGCCGCCTTTTTTACCACCCATTCTAAAAAAGAACTGAAGGCTTCGAAATAGGAGCAGGATATGGAACACCCCATGGGTAGACTCCTATCGACGTAAAAGTATCCCCCAACTGACATCCCAATAAGTGTAATGAATCAGGGTGCACCGGCAGGAGCCTAAACGTTGCTTCTATGTCTGTTTTGGGCCATCAAGGCCTCAGGCCCTGCCGTAATTGCGAGGCGGATTGCCTCGTCGAATGATGTGTATGACACTTTGGCCAATTCCTTATCTATACCGTCATTGACCCCTTGGGTATGATAGATGGTGGATGAGCCGATATTTACCGGCTTCCTTTTTTGGCACCAGTCCCAACAGGGAAATCCTGATGTTCTCTATAGGGGGTTCCTTGAAGGGGCCAGCCATTCGTCTCAGGCTAATCTCTTTGTTGAGTTTATCCTGGACCAAAGGGGTGTTCCCCCTAACGGATTTTAAGTTATTGACCATTTGACATCTTGGCATTATTTTTTCTGGAATAATAAACCCGTGGAAGCCCGCCCTGAGCAGCTCTGCTTTTTTTTTGTTGGGGTATCTATCTAACCAGGGAAGCATCGCTGTGAGTTTCACCGGTGTCTCCCCCTTTTTTAGGGCCATCCCCTTGCTTTCCCGTTCCGTCCTTGGGTCTCTTAAAACACCTAGCATAGGAGTGGGAGCCTGCGCATAGGGAGCACTCGTGTCGGAAACAGCACGAATTGCCCCATTTGCACTGGCTGTCATTATACGACCAGCACACGCCCCTCTTCTGTGGTCCGGCCGGGCCTGTGGCTTGCCTGCCGGAGCTTCCTGGAAAAGGCTGCCCTGTATACCCTTGGAAGCCCTTGTCATTCATGAGTCTCATCCACAGCCCTATGTCCCTGTGGTCCCACTGTAACTCTGGTTTGACCACCATGCGTTGCCTGAATTGCGTACCTGAGCCAGGCCATACCCCCATAGACTTTGTGTGCCTCCCAAATGGAATCTAGATAACAGAACAACGCCGAGCAGTGTTCTGGGGACTTTTCACCTATCACACTTGCTGCCTGTGTGCTTAATGCAGTAAGTGTCTGGCTGAGGTCAAAGGAAAAGGGTATACCTGTGGACCCAGCAGTGTAGTGTAGCTTGTAGCCTGTCCCTCGCTCCAGTTGCTGCCCACTCCCATCCATTGGTTCCCACTGCACTTGGGACACCAGGGGTATGTGGGGTGTATTCCTGGCGCTGGCCTGATGGTCAACCGCCGCTGCCGAGTGTGCCCTGGCCAGGTGACCAGTTTGACTTTTGCCCACCCTCTGAGGCATGAGTGCCCTGCCTGTATCCTCCTCATCTGAGAAGGGGTCCTCACTGCCCTCAGAGGGGTACCTGGGGGGGGATTGTGCCTGCCTAGTAGAGGCTGTTGCGCTGCTCCTGGAGGGGCGCCACTGCCCCCTGTGCCATGCCTGACTACTGGAGGATTCTGTGGGCTGCTGACTCCCCCCCCTCTCAGTCGCTGCAGCAAGTGCCCGCCTCCAGACTTCTCCCTCCGGTGGCGTTTGGTCTTAGTGTGCCTGCCTGCCTGCCCCCCTTCTGCTCTTCGTGGCCGCCCCCGCTCCCACTTCCGTTGGTGGTGTAGCTGCCTGGGCCCTCTGCCTGCCATTGTGTCTCTGGCCCTGCGTCGGCCCACACATGCGCCGCTTTCTGGCCATGCCCCCTGCCCCCCCCAAGAGTACCTGGTGCCTCTGCTGCTGGGCTTGGTGTGGTTCCTCTGCGCGCCGGTGTCCTGGGTTCGGGCGCCTTCATCCTGGATGTGCTATCTGCTGGTGGGCTGTGGCTGCGTTCGCGCCTGCCTGGTGAGGGGCTGAGCCGGCTGGGTGGTCTGGAGCGCCTCTGCCGCGTTCGTGGTTCCTCCGTCGCCGCCTGTTCCGACTGCTGCAGCATCCGCCGAAGCCATCCTTCTCCCCTCTTGCTGGCTTCCTGCAGAAGTGTCTCCATGCTGGGTAAGCGCTTGTCTTTGGGCTGTTGTCTCCTCTTGGTGCTGCCGCCTGACAGCTTGTATCCCGCTTCCCGCGCTGAATGGCTCCATCTCCCCTTGCCCACTACTTTTGTACCCCCTTTGACCCCCTGATCTGGCTCGCCCAATCCCCTCTCATACAGCCTGCCCTGTCATGAAGGCCCTCCCCCTACTATACAAGAAAACACCCAGGAACTTTCAGGAAGAAAAACCTACATTGGGCAATGAACAAAGACCAGGAAGTGCTTTAAATATTTGAATTTGGCGCCAAAAAAAAAGATTGCGCATTAAAGGGCAGAGTAATGCGCTCGCACCTAAGGAGGACGCGGCGTCCCTGCACCGGAGGAGGCAAAGGGCGTCCCCGCCACCCCACTAGGCCAGCAGGTATTGTTACACAAGGGTTTTATGTTGGTTTATCTGTTCTTTTATTTACTATTAAAAACCTGTTGTTGGCATATCCTTTTATGTATGTAAATTGTCAATATGTATCACACTAACATACGCACTGTGGATAAATGTCTTCTATAACTATATGCTCCTGGAACATCAGGGGCCTTAATTTAAAAGTGCACAAATGTTTAAATATATCAAGACACACTCCCCCTCACTAATTCTCTTGTAAAAAATGAACCTCATGGGTCAAAAAATCCTTGCACTTAAAAAAGCATGGGTAGCATAACATTACCATGCCTACTTCTCTACACATGCTAGAGGTATAGCAATCCTAGTTAAAAAAACAAATACTGTTTGAATTGTTAATTATCAATATTGACATCTATGGGAGATATATTATAATACATTGCAAAATAAACTCCAATCTGATGAACCTGGCCAATGTATATCTTCCACCTCCAATGTCTCTAGATACACTAGAGACTACCCTAAAAAAAGATAATAGACTTACCTACAGCCCCGTTCTGCCTAGGAGATTTAAACTCCCTACTTGACTCCTAACTGGACAAACTATCTTTCTAATTGATGTCTTTAACACCTCTAGCAGTATGGGCAGAGGATTTGGCCTTAACAGAAATATGATGATGGAAACACCTCAGTGTAAAACAATTCTCTTGTCAGTCTGCCACATATAAGACTCTCTCTAGAATTGATTTAGCATTGGCCTTTCAAGATTTTTTGCCTTTGGTAACAGAAGCCACTTATCTGCCCAGGGCCTTTTCTGACCCTTCCCCTCTACTATTGACCTTACATGTGAATGCCCACCCTATAGATAAGATCTGGCGGCTTAGCCCCCTCTGGTTAAAAAACACTATGGTTCAGCAATCCATCACCCAAGAATACAAGGAGTATTGGGTAAATAATATAGACTCTGCTTCTCCAGCCGTGTGATGGGAAGCCTCTAAAGCCGTGGCCCATGTCTCAATAAACACTGCTAGAAAAGAAACTAAACAATTGATCCAAACAGCAGAATCTGAAATCCAACAAGCAGAGCAAGAATTTATTGACCAACCATCAGAGTCTAACCATGAGAACTATAGCCCACTCCACCCTAGTGAGGAAAAAATTGCTGTACATTTCTCAACGGTTATTTGACCAGGGGGAAAAACGGGGTAAGACCCTAGCCTACTTAGCCAAGACCAATAACACTATAACCAATAACAAATACCTTCAAGGAATACTACACCAACCTATATAAATCCCAAACACAAGGGACCCAAGAAACTATTAGTCAGTACCTAATTAAAATCCCTAAGCCTACAGTAGATCAACAACAAGCAGCACTCCTTGAGAATCCTATCACATTACAGGAGGTAACTGAGGCTCTCCAATCACTTCCCAGTAACTCCTTATACTCAGCCCTAATTGTACTAATCCACAAACTTGGTAAAAATCCAGACCTAAGCGACTCATATCATCCTATTTCACTGATCAACATGGATGCCAAGATATTTGCAAAAATTCTGGCTAATAGACTGATTAAGGTAATAACAACTGTTATACACCCAGACCAATCTGGCTTTATGCCCAATATATCCACCACCATAAACTTGAGGAGACTATACACTAATTTCCAAAGCATTTGATACCATTGAATGACCCTTTTTGCGGGAAACCCTAAAATACTTTGGATTTGGACCTAACTTTATATCCTGGATTAAATTATTATATGCTGATTCAATAGCACAAGTCCGGGTCATTTATTCCACATCCTCCCCATTTAAATTCTACCGAGGTACCAGGCAGGGGAGTCCACTATCCCCACTCTTTTTCACACTAGCTATAGAAGCATTAGCCATTGCATTTAGGCATGCCCAAAACATACAAGGTCTCCATTATAAAACATTTGAAGAATGAAGAATGTATAGCCTTGTATGCAGATGACACCCTGCTATTCCTAGCAGATCAAGGCCTATCCCTTCAAACTGCCCTATCAACTATACAAGAATTTGGTTCCTATTCGGGACTTAACTGGGATAAATCCCTTATCCTACCAGTGGATCATATCCCCCAATAACTTAGGCCAACCAATATTAATCTACCTTGGACTAACCAAATTAAGTATTTGGGTATAACCATAACAGCCAAAGAAAATGAGTTTGCCGACAACAATCTGTACCCATTACTACACAAATTTACCTCAACAGTAACCTCCTGGAAGAACTTACCTTTAACCCTATGGGGGAAAATCAATTTGTTAAAAATAATATTTTTTGCCAAAATTTTTATAACTGTTTCGCAATATTCCCTCTAAAATATCAAAATTGTACTTTGACAAGGTTAACAGCACTTTATTCTTTACACTTTATATATGGTTGGGTAAGCAACATAGGATATCATGGAAATCCCTCATAGCTTCGGCTGTGGTGATCTACTAGGTCTCCCCAACTTATGGTTATACTACCAAGCAGCACTGCTATCTCACTTACAGGATTGGTTTGTGCCTAATCCTGAAGACTCCAATATGATACTGCACACTCTTATCCTAGGCTTGATTGAATCTCTTAAACTGTGCCCTATGAGAAAACTAAATTACGTATTAAGTGACACGTTATTTGTTAACACTGCATACTCCAAGTTGCAGCAATTCTCACTTCTCTCACCTTCGCTATCTTCTAGATTTTATTTATTAGCCCAAACTTAAGATCAAAATGCTTGGGGATCTACAAGAACAAAGATCCTTTCCCGCCCTCCCACAACTTCAGGGGAAAAGCCCCTCAGTACAACTAGACCCCTTTAGATATATACAATTAAAACATGCCTTAAAAGTACAATTTGGCTCCTACCAAATTGAATATCACACCTATATGTTTGAAGCACGCAGCAGTCCAACTAAATTTGAAAAAATATGGGAGAGCTGGCTTGAAATATAGCCAACTGTTAAATAAAAACTTTAAAAAAAAAAGTAAGTTGTGCCAACCCAATAAACACAACACACCAGAATTAAGTTGGAGACAGGCTGCTGCTTTATTGTGTTAAGTAATAACTCCAGTTAAATACATCATACATCATAAACGCATTAAACCACCATAGCCAGCTCCTGCTCACTGCCCCAGCCAAGGAATAAATATAAGAATAGATATTCTTATTTCGAATCACGTTCCTCCACGCCAAGACTCCATCTTGCAATCCCATATTAAAAATATCTAATGCAATATCGGATAAATGTACCCTATCTGGTCTGTATAAGCCTGTCCCCTGTTTTAAGTTCAAAATTCTCTTCGAACAATGAAATTCATGCAAGTCACTAAATCTGAAACTTTATGATTAAATTTCCTTGTGCATTTTTCTAAAGCTCTTAGACTCCTAAGAGTCTAAGACGTTTGTTCGATCGGTCCAAACGTATTTCCGTGACTTTTTCGTACCTTGCACGACCTTTTCGGCACTTGCGCGACTTTTTCGTATTTTTAGCGCGAAAAATTCAAAACGGTTTTGCCTCTGTTTATAATCGTTTGGTACAAAAATTTTGTGACTTTCGGATCGCCAATATGATATTATCGTGACTAATACGATTTTTTTCGTAAGCATTTTCATGATATTTGCGATCTTCAGAAATTTTCGTTTCCAATCTGAATTTTTCCTATTCAGGATTCGAACTCGTGTTTTGATAAATCTGCCCCTATGTGTATAATAATAATAAACATATTATAAATCATCAACTAACGAGGGCCTAACATACAGCTTGTACTTGAATCCCACCTTTCCAGCCTTTTGATAAAATCCTCCCCAAATCCTGAGATAGCAGCTTGTGTTGCAGCTCCAATCCTCAATTAATGTAACTTATATTGCTCACCATCTACCTTGGCTGCTACCAGTCATTTCTTTAATATTTGGGAAAACTGAAATTTAGACACAAATCTCCAATCTTGATGAATAAATAAAGGACTGGGAGTTTGGTTTCTAATACTAATGAAATCTGAAACTAACTTAACTGGACACAGATCTGTCTCCCAATAAAATCCTAACCAAACAATTTCCCCTCCTGATTCATTTTGGATTTTTAATTACCATTCTGACTTTCCCTTTGACCAACTCCACTGCTCCAAATTCAAAGCCTCCTGCTTTTGTTTTGGAACTTGATACAATTTTGCTTAGCCCTCAGGGCTGCGAATAAAGAAAACAAAAAAATAATTTTAAATGTAGCAGCTTCATATAAGGAGCAGTGCAGGAGTAATCTTGCCTATCCCTTTTATAATTTGCTTTACCAGCAGAGCTTGTGTAACGTCCTTCATTTAAAAGAACAGCTAATGGTTTCTTAATAGCTCCTAGAGACAAACCTGCTTGTTCTAAATGTAACACAATACAATAAATATGTCTGTAGTATTAGAATACAATGTTGCATTTTTTGAAGAACTAAACTGATTCCAATTTTCCCAACTGCTAAAATAAGAATACCATGTCTTTTCTTCACTTCTTCATAGACACTGGGCAGACTAAATACCATAGATAAATTGGACATTGTGCTCCCCCGAGATCTGCAGGAATTTCCAACCTCTGAAATATATCGATTTAAAAATGAGACCATGCATCAGTAATTACATTAGTATATCCAGGGACATGTCTCGCTCTCAACCAAATATTATATTTCAAGGCCCTAAAAACTACTTGCCTTAACAATCTGACTACTGGAGGGGATTTAGCTGACAAATTATTAACTACCCAAACTACTCCTGAATTATTGCAATTTAGCATTATACCTTTGTTAGCCAATTGCGAGCCCAAAATTTCTAAAACAACTAAAATTGGAAAACACTTGAATAACACTAGGTTCTTAGTTAAACCTTCTTGAACCCATATATCTGGCCACTGACCCTCCCAAAATATCCCAAAACTGGTGGAACCTGCTGCATCTGTAAATAGTTGCAAAGCTTCACTGTCTCTGAATTCCTCTTGAATACACATGTGCCCATTACAATTGTTGCCAAACAATTAAAACTTCCCTAATCACAGATGGAATACATATATTCCAGTTTGGATTAGATAACCCTTCAGCCAAAAATGCCAGTCTTTTATTAAAAATCCGACCCATAGGGATTACCCTTGTGTCAAAATTTAAATGCCCTATTAATGATTGCAAATGTTTCAATTTTATTTTCTTTGACAACAATGCCAATGTTATCAAACTCTTAAGTTTAACAACCTTATTTATAGGGAGCCTGAATTCAAATGCCTCAGAATTAATTTCTATCCCTAAAAATGGAATTACTATTGTGGGTTGAATTGCCTTTTCAGCGGACAATGGGATACTCAATTTACCAAATATCCAAATTAATGTCTCCAAAAGTTTAACACGTTTCTGTATCTTTTGGTCCAACAAATAATAAATCGTCCAAATAATGAACGATAAAATTACTACCGGACTCAAATTTCACCACCCACTCTAGAAAACTGGAAAACAATTAAAAATATTTACACGACAAAGAGCATCCCATTGGTAAGCAAGTATTGTAAAAGAATTGATATACTAACAATTTATTGCATTGAAGGTGGACCAGTAAGAGTCGAAAGCTGACTCATTTGTCATTTTTTGCCAAAAGTGCTCTGTGACCACATTGTCTCACTAAATCTACTGCATCATGAAAAGATGCCAACTCAGGTAAAATGTCATCATTGACTGAAAGGCCCTTCGTATATGATAAATAGTGTATTAACCGAAAGGAACCCTTCTCTTTTTTAGGTACAGGTATTGGACCTGTTATCCAGAATGCTCGGGACCAAGGGTATTCCGGATAAGGGGTCTTTCTGTAATTTGGATCTCCATACCTTAAATCTACTAAAAAATCAATAAAACATTAATTAAATGGATTAAAAACAGATTAAAATAGGATTGTTTTGCATCCAATAAGGATTATTTATATCTTAGTTGGGATCACTTACAAGGTACTGTTTTATTTCTACAGAGAAAAAGGAAATCCGTTTTAAAATTCAAAATTATTTGATTAAAATGGAGTCTATGGGAGAAGGGCTTTCCGTAATTCGGAGCTTTCTGGATAACGGGTTTCCGGATAAGGGATCCCATACCTGTACTAGACTTAATGGCGATATTCTCATATCCTCCTATTCTCACTACTGAGGAAGATGGATTAAGGTTAGCAGAGGTAGAAGGAAACACAGTAGGGAAAGTAAATGGGAAGGGGATAAGGCCACAAGAAGATGTGCCCTGTAAAGGAGAAACTCTGCCTTGCTCCTCAATTGCTGCAGAAGCACCGTAAACGCTAGCGCTGCACAGCAACAGAGGAGACATTGAAGGTCAGTCATCTGTAGAAACCACTCCCGCCGATGTCTTCTTCGTGGCTCCTCTTCTCACCTGCTGCTGGTCTCTGGACATTCAAGATTTCCTCCCCACCCATCTCCTTTCAAGCCAGCTGCAGACCTCCTTCTCTGTCTCAACTCCACTCAGCTGTTTTGACTAGGCTGTGGCAACCAAATAAGTACCTCAGCCTGTTTGAGTTCCCTGCAGGGCATACCATCTCCTGTAACTCCCCATACTAAATTTAGTACCCCCAACTGAATAATAAAAAAAACACTTTCCCATGTGGGTGAAGGGCCAATAAGTCCCTTAACACTTCAACTACTGTATATCCTTACTGATCAAACTGATACTGTAGATAGGACCCATATGCCTAACTGGCATCCTTCACTCCTGGGCCTGTACAAAAGTAGAAATACCTACGTTTTTCAGTATAGATTAACCACACCATCTGGATTTGTCTGTATTGACTGTAAGACCAAATTTCTCATAATAAGAAATGGAATTAGAATGGGATTAGCAGTTGCTAACCTGGGAAACAAGTTCTTAGTAGACTAAACCTAATTCCTATGTTGAATACAAAATCTATGGGACTGTTTTATTAACCAAGGTTATTTTTTGTGAACGGTGCCTTTTGTAAAAACAAAATCTGATTCAATTGTGATTTGCTTTGGGGATCAGCGGTTTGTATCAGTATAAGTGTCTGCTTAAAAAGGTAGTATCAGTTAATTCAACATATATTTACTTCTATTTTACTATAGATTTCTTTATGTGAAGCTTTTGAGTAACAAGAAATATGTGGCAGAACAAGTTTGCCATCTAGTGTCCAGTTAGAGGGAATTTTAAACAACTACTGTATATACCAACTGATCAAGCAGATACTGTAGATCCCATTTGCCTAATTTCCACTCTCTCCTGGGCCTGTACAACAGTAGAAACACTTACATTTTTCATAATAAATTAACCACACCATCTGGATTTGTCTGTATTGACTGTAAGACCAAATTTTCTCATAATAAGTACGGGCTGGCACAAAAACTGGACCAAAATGAGATTGTGGTGCAATTAAAACATATTTAGTTAGAAAAAAACATCCCGAACATAGAAGCCACCCACTGAAAAGTAGTTAAAAAACCAATCTGTACAATCTGCAAAGTATCTGGCCACAGTGATTTTAGACTTCACATTTTTAACATTATGGGCCCCTAATCCTCTGTCTGGTTCAGTCTACAATGTTTTCTGCTAACTTTTTACTCATTAGCAAGTACCCTCACACTAAAGGTTTTGTTATACTCTCCCTAACTACATTCGGGTACACCTGTTCGGCATAATTGGATGCTTTATTGGACGGGTGGCGTGTCCCTAACCCATGGTTATGCCCTAATTCCTGTATGGGCTTTGACAGGTGGTGGACCCCACCTAGTATCCAGCATCCTTTTGGTCCTTTGCACCACCCATTATACTCATTGGTGACAATATGCATCTACAATTGACCAACTGACCATGGCAGCTGTGCGTGTGGTAACAATACCCACCTGGGTCCGGAACCCTACAACGGGTGCCCTTAACCCTCTGCCATAGACTACGACTCTCCAGGAATAACTCTTCTCTGGCCTTTTTAACCAGAGGTTTCTCTCTCTAGCCATTTACCTTTATTTTATCTTCACTCTTCTCACGGTGCACTGCTCTACCTTGTGATAGCTTTCAACATGTCACTTTTTTTCATCACATCTATGTATTCTCTCTTCTGCTCTTTTAGACAGGGATGTGTTATCCCCTGCGAGAATAATGACTCTGATATTTTATGAACTACAACAAGTGTTTTTAAAGATTAGCCTGGCATTTTAACCTACTTGACTCCAGTTACCTGTCTCACACAACATTTTACTATGATGCCGGCATCCTAGCAACCTGTCCCTTGTATGTACATTTACACCCCACATATACAGATTTGTAATCGAATGAACTTATTGTGATTACACTTTAATTACTAATATTTTTGCCCCTACTGTCCAAGTTTGGAGATGTGTAAAAATGTAGCATTCTATTTAAGTAGACACCTAACCCCCTTAACAACTACATGCAGTACACTTGCTTGTCTCCACATGTGGCTCCTTCATTAATCATTAGTTGCCCCACTGTCCCATGTTAATGTGAGTATATAGGAGCAGCGTTACCATGGCAACACACTCCTTTTTGATCTATGCAGACACACTACCCCCGTGGACTCTACAGATAGTTACCCTATCTGACTCTACTACTGGATTTTTACTTTATGAACACCTTTGTGACCATGATTTCCTGCCACTGAGAATTTTCTAGTGTATATTTCGGGTAGAGTTGTCCCATAAACAGTTTGCACAGTCCATACCATACCACAGTGCGATTACATATTATTGCTCCATTAAAAGAAAATTAACGCTAAAAATTTTTAACTAAAAAATCTATTCTACCCTCCCCCAATAATTGCCCTATCCTGAAAACTATTTGTTATTTTGAATGCTTTAGAAGAAAATACCTGTAAAAAACTTGGCTTCCTGTCATTTGAACAAAGGCGATATGGCGATGCCGGGAAAGTTTCAGGGTAAGCGTTCACTATGCGGCGATCGACTGATCGAGCCTAGCCTTCCTTCTGTATAGGAAGGAGTCAGGCTAGGCTCGATGAATCGATCACCGCATAGTTGATTCTTCACCCGATACTTTCTCCTGCATGGCCATATCGGCTTTGTTCAAAAGACCGGAAGCCAAGTTTAACAGGTATTTTCTTCTAAAGCATTCAAAATAACAAATAGTTTTCAGGATAGGGCAATTATTGGAGGAGGGTAGAATAGATTTTTTAGTTAAAAATTTTTAGCGTTACTTTTCCTTTAACTGACCAAGATTCAACTTTATTTTTTTATTTATTTATTTTTTTAAACATTTTATTGAAGTTTTGCAATAATGGATGAATAATGACAAATTATTTAAATATAGGTTGTACAACAAGTTACATTCAACAGTTTGTCCTTCAAAAAGATAAGAAATGAAAAAAATAGAAAGGACTCCCCCAACCTCAGAGGGCCCCATGGCTAGAAAATCACCTTAAAAAGTACAATTGAAATAATATTAGATTGTGTTCAATCACCCGATTACCTCTGCTTTCAGTTTATGCCAGCATGTGTGCCAGAAATGTGTTATAAGGCAAAATGAGAATCTTGCCTCAGCTGTAACTTTACTAGGGTTGCAAACATTCTCAGCAAACATTACCTTGGCACTTGCTGGGATCCTAAAAGCTTTATAAAAAAAAGCACAATTGCTAATCTTTTGTGTCTACCATGGGCATCCACAGCAAATTTTCCATTGAGGGCAAGTTCATCAACCTAAAGCAACCTGCTCTAGATATGCCAACTTTGTAACTCAGTAGCCTAGAGCATCAGTGGCGCATGTAGCATGCCGCTGATAATAGGAGTATAACCTATTTAGTTTGGGGGCATAGCCTATAGAGAGGCCTCTTCTCACATCACTGAATGCTCACTGTAGAGAGCAGAATTAATCACAATAAATAACCTGTAACTAAGTTGTACTCACAAAGTAGCCAACATATAAGTATAAATGTATATATATATATATATATATATATATATATATATAACAACAAGAGATCCTCTGCACTCACCCATTATCAATATATAGAACATTAAGACATTCGGTGCATTTAAGCTACTAAGAAATGCCCTTCCCTTTAAGCAAAACAGGGATTGTTTGTCCATATATTGCAATATACTTCAAGCTGGCCAATTATAATTGCATGTACAACCGCCGTTTCGGTCCCTTTTGGGACCTAAAAGGTCCCAAGAGGGACCGCAATGTCGGTTGTACATGCAATTATAATACACAAGAGATTTTTTGAAATACAAAGACCCTTGGTGCTGGCTGTTTTATTTTGATACTTATATGATATTCCATGCACAGGGGCAGCTGCAGAGCAGCGGATTTTGGAGTGTGGTGCTGTCGTGTGGACTGTTATATATAGATATATATATAATAGCAGAGTGCAGAATTCAACAGCAGGTGTGCTGTCTCTATGTCCCTGTGCTGTGTGCTGTCGCTATGTCCCTGTGCTGTCGCTATGTCCCTGTGCTGTGTGCTGTCGCTATGTCCCTGTGCTGTGTGCTGTCGCTATGTCCCTGTGCTGTCGCTATGTCCCTGTGCTGTGTGCTGTCGCGCACCACCCCCCGGGAGTGCGTGCGTGCGCACCCCTGTGAAGTTTAAGCTGCCCCTGTGCTGTGTGTGGCAGCACACAGCACAGGGACATAGCGCCAGCACACGGGTGGGTGCGCGACAGCACACGGACATAGCAACAAGCACACAGAGTGTGAGTTTTTCAGCACAATTTTTTGATACTTTTTTTCTGTTTAAGAATGTAATGCTGCTTAGACCTTTTGATTACTTGCTTGTACTTTCTATTATTTCTTTTGTGTTTTCTGTTTTTATTGCATGTTTTAAATTTTTCATTATTGGTTTATTTCTGATATTCTGTCTCTGTCTGGTTACTTAGGATGACGTCATTTCCACTTTTTCCCGCCACTGTGTGCTTTTTTAGACACTGAGTTTGCTGTATTCACCACTTTGATAATGGCTAGTCGAAACGTTAGTCTCCTCTTTAATAAATATAATTTGTTTCTATAAGTCCTGTGAGTGCTGACCCTCTCTCAAGCACTTTCAACATTATTAGGACCTGTTCAAGTATTACAATGAGCCCCTACATAGAGGAAATATATAAGAATCTGATGCATTGATGTCAATGTTTCTTCAGTAGGACTGAGGCACTAAAATGAAATCATTTCGAATGGGACAAAGAAAAAGTAAGAGAGAGAGACCTATCTAAAATATGAGTTCAAGTGAAAAAGAGGAAAGATTATTTTGTATACAAAGAGGCAAAAAAAAAAAATATATATATATATATACTGGAGGAAGGGTCAGCACTTTCAGGACTTACAAAAACAAGTGATTTTATTAAAGGACAATGAAAGGTTAATATAACTTAAAAGTAAGTCTAAAGGCATTCTTTTTAAGTACTTACTGCATATATAAATTCCCAGATCCCTGCTTGCTTCACCATAGTGCTGGCAGCCTACAGCAGTGTAAAGACTACAGTGACATCACTGAAATCTCCCTGGCCTTCCTATTCTCTGAGCATGTGTGTAACTTGATCCTGTCTCCTGTTCTGAGCTACACATGCCCACCAGCCAATCAGAAGCGGATCTGGCAGAGAGGAGGGGGGGAGGGAATGAAACACATGTGCAGTATGAAACAAGGAGGGAAAGGAAGGGAGAATACCTTTTTAGAGATGGCTGCCTGTTCTAGAAAATGTGAAGTAAGTGTGACTGAGTAAATATTTGATTAGGTGAGCCAAAAGTGTGGCGTTTTTACTAAACAATACGAGGACTATTGGGCAGTATGCTTTTTAAATTTTGACTTACATTCTCCTTTAAGCAGACTCCTTAATAAAATCACTTGTTTTTGTAAAAGCCCTGCGAGTGCTGACCCTTCCTCCAGCATATTCAACACTTTTTGGACCTGCACCCAGGCACCAGCAACCTATTTATACTTGAGTGCTGGCATCTCTTTGGAAATATACACACCCAGGTGCCAGTTAACTCATATTTGGGGCTCCATGTTCTTTTTGGATTTCTAACTCCGGCCTCAGGAGGGCACAGGATATTCGGTAACGTTTCTCTGTGTTTTTATCCCCTAATAAGTTCTGTCCTTTGGCTCTATATCAATTCCCATGTACCTTGTATGACTGCTCAGGCCTAGAGGTGTATTAACTGCTTGGCTGTTTGTATACTAATTAGCTAGTGGACTGTCAGTAGGGCAGTGTATATGTAAATTAACCGTGGTTGCTGGTGTGTGTGTGGAAGTAGTAGAATTATCCCTCACTGCAGTAGGAACGTTTGTGTATGATATATTTGGGTAACTAGGTTTCTATCGCCTGTTAATGATAGATGGTGGCAGCGAATAGTTGTATTTGGGGCGGTGGTTTGTTTGGGGGTGCTTGATGTTAGCCTAACCTGTGTGAAAGGTGACTGTGTGTAACCCCTTGTTCCCCGTCCCGGTGTCAGGCGCATCTGTGAGTGGCGTTTCCCTGACAGATAGCATCTTGCAGTTGATGGAGATTTGTGGGATGCACATCCAGGGCACGAAGCTCCCGTTCCACCACATCCCAAAGATGCTCTATTGGGTTGAGATCTGGCGACTGTGGGGGCCATTTTAGTACAGTGAACTCATTGTCATGTTCAAGAAACCAATTTGAAATTATTCGAGCTTTGTGACATGGTGCATTATCCTGCTGGAAGTAGCCATCAGAGGATGGGTACATGGTGGTCATAAAGGGATGGACATGGTCAGAAACAATGCTCAGGTAGGCCATGGCATTTAAACGATGTCCAATTGGCACTAAGGGGCCTAAAGTGTGCCAAGAAAACATCCCCCACACCATTACACCACCACCACCAGCCTGCACAGTGGTAACAAGGCATGATGGATCCATGTTCTCATTCTGTTTATGCCAAATTCTGACTCTACCATTTGAATGTTTCAACAGAAATCGAGACTCATCAGACCAGGCAACATTTTTCCAGTCTTCAACTGTCCAATTTTGGTGAGCTTGTGCAAATTGTAGCCTCTTTTTCCTATTTGTAGTGGAGATGAGTGGTACCCGGTGGGGTCTTTTGCTGTTGTAGCCCATCCGCCTCAAGGTTGTGCGTTTTGTGGCTTCACAAATGCTTTGCTGCTACCTCGGTTGTAACGAGTGGTTATTTCAGTCAAAGTTGCTCTTCTATCAGCTTGATACAGTCGGCCCATTCTCCTCTGACCTCTAGCATTAACAAGGCATTTTCGCCCACAGGACTGCCGCATACTAAATGTTTTTCCCTTTTCACACCATTCTTTGTAAACCCTAGAAATGGTTGTGCATGAAAATCCCAGTAACTGAGCAGATTGTGAAATACTCAGACCGGCCCGTCTGGCACCAACAACCATGCCACACTCAAAATTGCTTAAATCACCTTTCTTTCCCATTCTCACATTCAGTTTGGAGTTCAGGAGATTGTCTTGACCAGGACCACACCCATAAATGCATTAAAGCAACTGCCATGTGATTGGTTGATTAGATAATTGCATTAATGAGAAATTGAACAGGTGTTCCTAATAATCCTTTTGGTGAGTGTATATATATATATATATTTACCCAAAAAACAAGTAATGTCATAACCACTACTCTGCAGATAAAAAATCCACTTTGTCTCCAGCTGTAATAATTTGGGTAATAAATGACCACCTCTGATCCCCTTTTTTATTTTGTCTATACAAAACAACTTGCAGCTTTTGGGTATTACCCCCATTGCAGTCCTTAAAGTGTTTAGCTATATTGGAGTCTATGTTATTTTTACTAATATCAAGGATATATTCTCTAATGCGGTTCTTGAAGGGGCAAGAGATTTGTCCTACATATTGTATATGGCAAGATGTACAGTACATTCCCTCAAGAACCGCATTAGAGAACATATCCTTGATATTTGGGGGTAATATCCGCAAGCTGCAAGTTGTTGTTATAGACAAAATTATCTTTCTTCATAATAGGGTAAGACAGTTTCCATAATTAATGTTAATTTGCACAGGTTGGATGCCTCTGGGTCTTCCTTATATACTTTAGCATACATATCATTAGGTACCAAGAAAAAACATCCTAAATATGAATGGCAAGGGTCCACTGAACAATTTGATGCCCATTGTGCATAGCACCGAGAGTGTGTGTGTTTCGTTCCATAAAACCCCCTAATAGGTAGACACTAAAAAAACATATATTTTCTAAAAGTACACATTCTTATGAAATGAAAATGGGTAAATGCACCTTTCTACTGCAACCTACCTAACTGCAAAGCTATGCTAAATGTAGCAGTTTTTATGAAATTTCTCAAAATCATCGGCATGCATTTTACTGTATTATATGCCCCATATTTTGTAATGTACCAACATAAAACATTCTAAATATAAATGCCAGGGGTCTACTGAACAGTTCAATTTTAGTTTACCAAACTATGTGGCTCGTAAACCCAATAGTGCATATGAATTTTCACCTCTGGTGCAATATACTGTAAGCACCTGGTATGTATATTATTTGCCATAAGAAGCCATAAAAGTACAAAGACCCTAGAAAACCCATCTACTGAACACTTTAATGATCAATGCGCATAGATTTACCAAACTATGTGGCATGTAGAGTCACCCAAATGGATATATAGCAGACCAAATTTCCATGGGCAAAAACAAGTAAAGAACAATGCAATAAAATCGCTTAAAACCAATAAAACCACTAAAATTAAAACAATTTTTTTTGCCACATGTAATCTGCAGTCAGAATCACAGTTTAAAGTGGACCTGTCACCCAGACATAAGCTGTATAATAAAAATATAGTAAAATATAAAGGCAATTAAAAATCCCAGCTGTCAATCATATATTGCCTGACCCACCTGGGCAGACAAGTACTTTAACTTTCAATTCAGCTCTCACTTTCCCCCTCCCTCCTAACCATCTAATTGTGTAGCCAGTGCATGGGCCTGGGCATCTGGTCTCCCATTCTGGCACATACACACGATTTTGGGGTGATACAAATCTTGCCTTAATAACAGTGTCCACAAAATGGCACCTGCCTATTTACATAGTTACATAGGGTTGAAAAAAGACCAGTGTCCATCAAGTTCAACCCATCCAAGTAAACCCAGCACACCTAACCCACACCTACCAATCTATACACTCACATACATAAACTATAAATACAACCACTAATACTAACTGTAGATATTAGTATCACAATAGCCTTGGATATTCTGATTGTTCAAGAACTTATCCAGGCCCCTCTTAAAGGCATTAACAGAATCTGCCATTATCACATCTCTAGGAAGGGCATTCCACAACCTCACTGCCCTCACCGTGAAAAACCACCTACGCTGCTTCAAATGGAAGCTCCGTTCCTCTAATCTAAAGGGGTGACCTCTGGTGCGTTGATTGTTTTTATGGGAAAAAAGAACATCCCCCATCTGCCTATAATCCCCTCTAATGTTATTAGCAAAAACGCTTAGGTTTTGTATAATCCATGGGAGGGTTGCGGGCTTAAAAGGGTTAACGTTTTATTAAATGCATCTGAGGTAAATTTTCCCCCCCTTTTCATTGGCTGTTCGTGTTGGCAGGGCTGTTAGGTCAGAGGGCAGAGTTCGTAGGGCAAGCTTCATTGGTGGTTCAGGGTCACATGAGGGCATCAGGCGGCTATATAAGGGCGCTACGGAGAGAACTTACCTTCATTCATCGTAAGCTGGCTTGGAGGCTGCATCGACTTCGGGATGATGTCCAGATTCGCTTCAGCATCGGCAGCATCGGCAGCGTCGGCGCAGGAGGTTCCAGATCTTCAGGCGGAAGCCGTTCTTTCCTAGTTGCGGTCCAAGGCGGAGAAGACGGAACTTCGGCGGATCTTCTCGCGATGTCAGGAGGAGCTCGCTGGCGATTCGGATGACAACGTCGCCTGCCAATCGGAGGATGTCTCAAGCCCACGGAGCCAGCCAATGGGAGAGCAGCCGACCCGGAAGAGAAGAGCCGGTCAGAGGAGCCGCATCAAAGAAGAAGCCGCAAGCCAGGAAGAGGATGCAAGCAACGCTGGGGTCCTCGGTAGCGTCGCTGAGAAGTCGCCGCTGGCCAGTTACATCGCCGCCACCGGAGGAAGAACACGAGGCAGCGCTGGACGACGTGGGAGAAATCCAAGGAAGTGAGCGGCGCGCTGTTGCAAGTGCGGCCGCTCCTTCCGGAGCTGTTAACACTTCAGCTGCCGCCGCAGCTGCACCCCCCACCCCTGGCTCTCCTGTTCCCTTTCAGGTACGCTGTCAGGAGACAGGCCAAGAGGCAGGACAGACAGAGCAGAATTCTGTATTGCTGCGGGAACTAGGTAAATTACTTCAGGCTTTGCCTGGCCTCACCCCTACCCCTACTAATCTTACTATTCCTCCTGGTGCGGCGCCAACGCCAATAAGCACAGGAGTTAATGAATTAAGTTACTTGTCCTACCACTCCCCTTGGCTTGCACTTATCTAAAGTAGTAAAGGAAAAAATCATTAAGGGTGAATATATAGATCTGTTATCTCTTTTGCCATCAGCAAAAGAGTTCTTAAAAATTGACTGAAAAGGTGAAAAGGAGGAAGATAGGCGTTGTCCTGTAGCTAGGACATTTACAAACTGGCTACAGGCATTTTGTATATATGCCAACATTTTATGTGAAAAACACCCACAATTGGGTCCAGGTTTATTTAAGCACTTGGACATAATCTTGGAGGCTTACAAAAGCTATGGGGGAGTGGCATGGTTTATTTATGAGGACAGATTCCGGCAGAAGATGTCTGTACATGGTTCTATGTCTTGGGGTTCCAAAGATATAGATCTGTGGATCGGCATGCTCACGCCTAGACCGCAGGTAGTCAGTCCCACAAATAAGAATGCTACAGGTAAGCCCAATGCCTGTTGGGCCTTCAATGAAAATTTTTGCAAATGGCAGAATAGCTGCCGGTATAAACACAAATGCTCCATTTGTAGCGGGGCACATCCTGCCTTTCGCTGCGCAAAAAGATTTCTTGGTGTCGCCAATAAGGCAAATGCTAAAGAACCTGGAGCTAAATCTGATAACTCCGGTGAGAGTCAAAGAAATGTTACCTTACCTAAGAATTTATCCAGACAGACCGACAGCGGAAATAATTGAATTTGGTTTTTCTGTTGGTTTTCAGATTCCTGCTGTTGAGTCTAAATGGTCCCCTGTTTTGGTTGATAATCTAAAGTCTGCTAAATTACATCCAGACATAGTTCTTAAGAAGTTAGAAAAAGAAATGGCATTGAATAGAATTGCTGGTCCGTTTTCAGACATCCCTATTCATAATATGCGTATTTCGCCTTTGGGGGTGGTTCCCAAAAGAGAAGTAGGTGCTTTTCGCTTAATCCATCATTTATCTTACCCAAAGGGTCTCTCCGTGAATGATGGGATTTCTGCAGAGCTATGTTCAGTAGAATATGCTTCTTTTGATAGGACAATCGAATTGGTACGTGTATGTGGCCAAGGCTCTCTATTAGCTAAGACAGATATTGAATCTGCTTTTCGCCTGCTGCCAATACACCCTGACTCACATTATCTTTTAGGCTTTCATTTTCAAGGAGCTTATTTCTATGATAAATGTCTCCCCATGGGATGTTCTATATCTTGTAAATATTTTGAAATGTTTGCCACTTTTCTTGAATGGGTCATAAAATTTGAGTCTGGAGCTAATTTTGTAACTCATTATCTGGATGACTTTTTATTTTTGGGCCCACGGGGATCTAATACCTGTAGCATTCTGCTTAATACATTTCTACATTATTCAAGTAAGTTTGGAGTCCCTATTGCAAGGGAAAAAACTGTTGCCCCAACAACTTCCTTACAGTTCTTGGGGATTGAAATTGACACCATGCATATGGAATTTAGATTACCTGAGGCCAAGATTTCAAAACTTAAAAGTCTAATTGCTAGTGCTTTGGTGGCTAAGAAATTAAAGTTAAAACATATACAGTCCTTAATAGGGCAATTTCGCTACCAGGATTATACCAATGGGCTGAGTTTTTAATAGGCAGCTTATTGTTTTAATTATGGGTATAACCAACCCTAATTGGCACATACGCATTCCGATTTCAGTAAAAGAAGATTTGTTAATTTGGCAACAGTTTTTATCATTTTACAATGGCAGGACTTGTTGGCAGGAGGATTTTATTGAGAATTCAGCCATTCAGTTGTTCACGGATGCTGCAGGATCAACTGGCTTTGGGGCTTATTTGTCTGGCCGTTGGTGCTGTGCAGCTTGGCCATCTGAATGGAGAAAGCAAGAGCTGACAGGTAACTTAGTCTTATTAGAAATTTTTCCAGTGTTGGTAGCCTTGGAAATTTGGGGCTCTTGGCTGGCCAATAGACGCATTTTGCTTTTTTGTCATAACATGGGGGTGGTCCAAGTAATTAACAATCTATCAGCAAAGTCCCCCCCTGTAGTAAGAGTTATGAGGCACTTGGTATTTTTAGCCCTAATGCATAATATCTGGCTCAGAGCAAAGCATATACCTGGGTGTCAAAATATTTTAGCTGATGCTTTGTCTCGTTTTCAGCTCAATCAGTTCAGGTCCCTAGCAAGAGAAGCAGAACTGGAAGGAGATACTTGCCCAGACTATCTGTGGAATATTCCGCTGCCAAATTGAGGGAATATTTAATGCGTTCGGAGAGACAGAAGACATGGGCTGCATATGTTAAAATATGGAGAACATGGTCCGAATTTAAAAGAAATATTTCGGGAAATGACATAGATATTTTATTATTATTATTTATTTTTCAACAAATGGAGGCAAAATACTCCCCAGCCTATATAAAAAAAGCAACTAGCAGGTATTTCTTTTTTCTTAAAGCTTTTTCAGCTGCCGGATATAACAAAGTCAGCAGTTGTTAAACAAGTGCAAAAAGGGTTTTCTCGTAAGTTTAATCAGCAAGATCAGAGAAAACCTATAACTTTGCCCATATTGCATAGTTTAGTTCGCTCTTTGGCATCAATCTGCAGTAGTGAGTATGAAACTACTCTATTTAGATTTTTGTTTATCCTCATCCTTTTTTGCTGCTCTCAGAGTAAGTGAGGCTGTGTCACAATCAAAAGCCAGGGCAAGTGGCTTGGATGTTTCAAATGTTGTTATCATTAAAGGGAGACTCCGTATTTTAATTAGAAGTTCAAAAACGGACATCGCAGGTAGGGGATCCACTCTATGGATAGGAAGCTTTCAACATGTTGGTTTGTGCCCAGTAAAAGCCTTTTCCAAATTTTCAAAAACCAGACCACAAATCCCAGGTCCGTTATTTATACACAACAACGGTACGCCTGTATCAAAATTTCAAATGCAGCGGGTGCTACAGTTAGGCACTGAAAAAATTGGATTATCGCCTGCCCATTATAAATCTCATTCTTTCAGAATTGGTGCTGCCACCCAAGCTTCTTTATTGGGTATGGATGAAAATTTTATAAAAAGGCTTGGACGCTGGGAATCAAATCGTTATCTTTCTTATGTGAGGCCAAACTTAGTAGATTTGTTATAATTTTATTTCAGGAAAAAAGCAGTTTTCAGTCTGGATAGTGGGACACTCTTTTGTTTTTCGAGCCTGGAGGAGAGCGCAAGAGAGGAATTATGGTCTCAACCTAGGTTTTTCATATAAGGAGGTCAAAATTGTCTGGTTTGGTTTGCGGGGCACCAGATGGAATGATTTACACGATATTGTTGCCAGATTGCATTGTAAATGGGGAAACCCTGATATAATTTTTATTCACCTGGGGGGTAATGACATCGGTCGGGTTAAAACAATTGATTTGATTAGATGCATGCACAGGGACCTAGCTCATTTCATTTTGCTTTGCCGGAGACGATTATTATTTGGTCGGAAATAATTTCTAGGCTCCCTTGGTTAGTAGATATCCAGTTAAAGCCTCTTGAGCGTTGCAGAAAGAAAATTAATAATAACTTGTCCAAGTTTTTGGAATCTTTAAAGATGTTATCGTACCAGCATACAGAGTTAGAATTGGGTGGTAGTGGCTTGCAGCATGTTGATGGAATTCATCTTTCAGATATTGGGCATGACATTTTTAATACAGGCATTCAGAATGCTATTGAAAAAGCCATGGTTAAGTGGAAATGTGCCTATGCCACTTTTATGGAGTAAAAGTGGCATTTGGCGTGGAGGGATTTGTATATTTAAAGTTGTGTTTTGGATGAGGATACATCCCGGCTGGTAAGGTAAGGCGGGGCAAGTATTCTTCTCTGTTAAATAATTAGGCGGCCTAGGATAAGTTATTCTCCCTGGGCTGGCTAGGAAGTTAAAACAACATTTGTCTTTTAGATTAAAGTCATGTGGTTTTTGTTAATAAAAAATCTAATAAACAGCTGCGGCCATTTTATCCACCCAAAATAATGTTTCCTTTGTCTTTATTTTATTTTGGTCAAAAAAGATGGTACCGCATACCTTTTCCCATGTACTTGTACAGAGTAATCACGTCCCCTCGCAATCGCCTCTTTTCCAGAGAAAACAACCTCAACCTCGACAGTCTCACCTCATAGTTTAAATCTTCCATCCCCTTAACCAGTTTAGTTGCACATCTCTGTACTCTCTCCAGCTCATTAATATACTTCTTAAGGACTGGAGCCCAAAACTGCACTGCATACTCAAGGTGAGGCCTTACCAGGGACCTATAAAGGGGCAAAATTATGTTCTCATCCCTTGAGTCAATGCCCTTTTTTATACAAGACAGCACTTTATTTTCTTTAGTAGCCACAGAATGACATTGCCTGGAATTAGACAACTTGTTATCTACAAAAACCCCTAGATCCTTCTCCATTAAGGATACCCCCAACACACTACCATTCAGTAGATAGTTCGCGTTTATATTATTTCTACCAAAATGCATAACTTTGCACTTATCAACATTGAACCTCATTTTCCAGTTTGCTGCCCAGTTTTCCAATTTTGTCAAATCTCTCTGCAAAGCGGCAACATCCTGCATGGAACTTATAGTTTTGCACAATTTTGTGTCATCAGCAAAAATAGAAACAGTACTCTCTATGCCCACCTCCAGGTCATTAATAAACAAGTTAAAAAGCAAAGGACCAAGGACTGACCCCTGCGGTACTCCACTAACCACACTGGTCCAATTAGAAAATGTTCCATTTACCACCACTCTGTGTAATCTATCCTTCAGCCAGTTCTCTATCCAATTACAAATATTATGTTCTAGGCCAATATTCCTTAATTTGATCATTAACCTTCTGTGAGGTACTGTATCAAACGCTTTAGCAAAGTCCAAGTAGATGACATCAACTGCCATTCCAGCATCGAGGTTCCTACTCACCTCCTCATAAAAGGCGACTAAATTAGTCTGGCAAGATCTGTTACCCATAAAACCATGCTGGCACAAACTAATAGTATTGTGAACTGCAATGTATTCAAGTACCCTATCCCTTATTACCCCTTCCAAAAGTTTTCCTACTACTGATGTCAGACTAACAGGCCTATAGTTTTCAGGCTGAGAACGGGATCCCTTTTTAAATAACGGCACCACGTTAGCAATCCGCCAGTCTCTCGGCACCATGCCAGACCTCAACGAATCCTGAAAAATTAAGTGAAGAGGTTTGGCAATCACAGCGCTCAGCTCATTTAATACCCTGGGATGAATCCCATCCGGTCCTGGACCTTTGTTTACCTTTACATGTTCAAGTCTCTTTTGAATTTCCTCCCGAGTGACCCATACGTCAGTAGCCAAATTACTAGAACTGGGCATATTATGAGCATATTATGATGTGATTATATAATTCCAGGACTGAAGGAAACAAGATTTATATTACTTATATAGTGTAAGTGAAGTTTATTTTGCTTAACAAACACAATAGAAAAGAATTTCGAATTATTTCTTAGGGTGACAGGTCCCCTTTAAATATTTTGGCTTTGCCAAATTAGTTTTATGGACAAAATCAAGTGAACAACACCTATCCAGAACTAAAAATGCAATAAAAAGACTGAAAATACACCGAAATCACCAAAAATGTAATATAACTCTTGGAATAACATACAAAAGGTAATGTGCAGTGTGGTTAGTTTATCACAATAGCAATAAAACATTTTTTTCAGGCAAAAAAGAACAATGCAAAAGAAAAAAGAATTCACAAAATTGTGTAAGTGTTTATATGTGAGTTTACACTTTGCAAAATGTGTGTTGTCAGTATTAAAGTACAATTGTTTGTTAGTGTAAGGATATTGTGTTGATTATATAGTTATTAAAAATAAATGCAGCAATCAAGGAAACACATAAACTTTCTTGCAAACATATATGGTCTTCACAACAGTTTTTAGGGTATAATCTGTCGGAATTCAGAAGAAAAGCAAACTCTACTGATAATCAGTTCTGCGAGGGGCTGAAATTATCAGTGATCAAACTGGAGACTCCACAAGAATTCCTAGCAGTTCAATGTGAAAACATTTCAGATTTATTATTTATTAATAAGTGAAAATCATCTTGTGAGTGATACAGGATTTCACAAACTGGGTCCTGGATTTTATTTTTCAGAGGCTGTGTCTTAGCTAAATAGAGGCGGTAATATTATGCAATGTAGTAAGTGTCAATCAGCTAACAGCTACGGTAGGAAACTGAATTTAAATATGTCATATGTTCTTGCCTCCTTTTAAAAGAGTACATTTAATCATGTCCTAACCAATAGCTGCAATAAGAACACTTAAAAATACATAAATAGAAGGATTCTGATAATATTTTTGTATCATTACTATCCTCCTTGATTATTAATTTTTAGTCATATTTGTGTGAGAACATTTATGCTGCGTTGTTTGTTTTCTTCACATATTCAGATTTGGAGGAAAAAGTATCCCTTTACTTTGCTGTGTTCTTGCTTTGTCGGGAGGCTGAAGCAGCAAATATCACAGGAGATCCCACTTTCAGTAGTGCTGGATATAATGAACATGATGAGTTTAGAAGATACATGCCAAATGTTGCCTAAAGAAACAAACAGGAAGGGGACACATCAAAAATGTTCAAAGAAATAGCTTCAATGCAGTGTACGTACAATCTATATAGAGAGAGGCAAGTGGGTATATAGAATGTATAGTTAGGAGTTATATATATATATATATATATAGTGAACAAGTGTATATTTATCATGCTGTGTAAAAAGTGGAATAAAACATTACTGGTGATGTTGTTCATACCAGCTAATCAGATGCTTTGCTTTGGTTTTCAAACTGTTGAAATCTTATTGCTAATCAGTTGCCCTGGGTAACATCACTGGTAATGCTTCACTCCACTTTTTACACAGCATGATAAATATACCCAGGTGTACAGACAAGTCTTTAGTCCAGGGCTTCCCAACCTTTTCAGCAGCACGGCCCGGTAGGAGGCAAATTTTTTTTCCCACGGACCGAGGGGGGCGGGGCGCGCCGCGTAATACATGCGACGCGCTGGGGAGGGGGGGTGCGCTGCGGCCCACTGCCCTGCTGTCCACGGCCCGGAACTGGTCCGCGGCCCAGCGGTTGGGGACCCCTGCTTTAGTCCATTTAATATATACAGTTTCAGACTCTATTGCCACACATGAACATGAACAAAATAAAACAAAACAAAACCCTTGCCACATTTGACCTCTAACTACTACACAAAGTACTTCCCTCTCTGCTACCGGTCCCCTACTGGGATTCCTTGCTAAACCCTAAAACAACTCCACAGTCAGAGTCACTGTACCTTCAGAGATTCCTTTCCTTTTTGTTTGGGGAAAAACCAGCAGCACTCCCTCTATCTGGGCTGCTAGCAAATCTAGCTTGCTAATTATAAAATAAATAAATATATATATGTAGGGGTTTACCAAAAATGGGCCCTTAGGACAGACACCCCTAGGACAGGCCACAGGGTGGTGCTGGGTAACAGGGACACTGGGATGACTGGGTTGTCAATAGTTAACAGGGAGTATACCTGTAGTTCGGGTTATGGCCACAGGGTGGTGCATAGGCCCATATAAGGGAGAGCAGCCATGTGCTGTAAGGCAGACATTTTGGGAACTGCTCCAGGCAGGAGTACCCCAGGTACAGCTTAGTTAGAAGTTTGGTAATAGATTGCTCTAGGAGTAATATGTAGTACACCATAGGTTAGAATGGGCAGACCTGACCCCTCCAGGAGTGGTAGTGAGGTTAAGACCTCCCAGCATTACATCTGCTGGAGTGCAGGGCCACAAGTGGCTAGGGAAGGTGTACCAAGACACCACTAGTCCAGGATCTCGGATTTGAGGATGCTTCCTGTGAGTACCGGTGTGGGTCCCTGTGGTGATGCTTCTAGCGTGAGTACCGGGGAGGGCTCCAAGAGGGGGTGCCTCCTGACGCGAGTACCGGGAAGGTCACCTAGAGGGGAGCATGTGGCGGGAGTACCGTGAAGTAGTCCAACAGAAAAAGAGTATCAATGAGTAGTAAGGAGAAAGCCCTGCATGCTGTATAAATATGTTTGCCACTCCTGGAGAGGACCCTGCCTAAATAAACCGTGCATCTATTTCACATATAATATTGTGTCTGCGTATCTGAGTATCTGCCAAGCCCGGAGGACCACTACCAAGCTGGTAAGGAATAACCCCAGGGTGGGGTACATCTGCCAGGAGTATGTGGGTCCCAAGAGGGGCATAACCATCTATTAAGTTCCCAGGGGGTGGATTATAGTTCCACAACACCATCCCTGGGTGGAGGCACGCCAATTAGGGGAGAATCCCTTGTAAACCCCCATAGTAACCGGGGGCTCAGGACTCCTGTAGCGCCAAGTATAGTGCTCCAATAGGTAGTGCCACAAGAATCAGCAAAAGTGGGCTACATATATATACACACACACATATATATATATACATTCCATTGATTCCATTTTAATCAAATAATTCTAATTTTTAAAAATTATTTCCTTTTTCTCTGCAGTAGTAAAAACAAATTTGAAAATTGATTGGAACCAAGATATAATAAATCCTTATTGGAGGCAAAACAATCCTATTGGGTTAAATTATTTTTTAGTATTATTTCTTAGTAAACATAAGGTATAGAAATCCAAATTATGGAAAACCCCAGGTGCCAAGCTGGATAACAGGTCCCATACCTGTATATATATTTATATGAAACTATATATATATATATATATATATATATATATATATATACACAAAGTCTGAAAGTTCAAGCACACCAAACAAAAAAACATTACGCCAGGGTGCTATCCAAGCTAGTAATACACAAAATCAAAATATAAATGCACACCAGATAGAACATGTGACAATGTTTAATAGAAAACCTTTTTCCTGTATGGGGGTGTGAAAAACTGTCCCCTGGGGTCATAAACCTACATGATGTGCAATTTAGGTAGCGGAAACATCCTGGTTTGTCACTGGGTATCCAAGACCTGGTTACCTTCTGCCTCTTTCTCTTTTAAGATAACACTTACTCTACACCTGTGGTGGCGGGCCTTTCCTCTGTTAATCAGGTGGGTGGGTCTGCTGAAGTCACAACCTAGGTGGATGTTGCACAGTGATTGGTGAGTCTTTGTTTTTAAACATGTATATATTTTATTTAAACTGTATCTTGAGAAAGGTATGAGATGGGGACCGAAATGTCGGCCTTTTTTATTTTTAATGATGTTAATCAAAAGTTACGTTTTTTTCTTCCTTTCCTTTGTGCTTCTATATTTTGTACATATATACAGGTATACAGTTTTTCATAAAACTGACTAATCTATAATCCCCTTTTTTATCCCCTTTTTCACATATGTCCCTTGGCTGTATCAGGTGGCTTTGAATTTCACTTACTTCTCAAACATGAGGTGGATATCTGTGGAACGGGATATTGGTAAATTCCCCCGTAACAAGGTGCTATGACTGGGGTGATAAACCGCTCCCGTTACCTAGTCCACCTCTTGGGCATTATAGTTCTGCCCAGCCGCCTACACCCCCCTTATATTTGTCCTTCTATATGTCTTTTCGCTGCACTTGGGGTCTCTGAAGCCCACGCACTTCTGACATCACGCCACATAAGAGGTGGATATCTGTGGAACGGGATGTTGGTTAATTCCCCCAAATAGAGTTGATACAACCGGGGTGACAAACCGCTTCCGCTACCTAGTCCACCTCATGGGTACTACAGCTCTGCTACTTTGCTTCATTCATGTCCTAACGTACGGTGATTCTTTTACGATCCCCGTGTACGCTGGACGTGTTGGCAAGTAAGAGCTCCACCGCAGATTATTAAGGCTTGCTTCGCTTCTGATTTGCCTCTACTCAGATGTTCGTTCAATACTTTCCTGAAATTGTGCCACACGCCTTTACCTTTGGATTGTTTTTAGCTTCCCATGAGCTCACATTGCGTAGCCAATCTCCGTGCTTCCCCTACTAGATCCATCTATACATACTATGATCACAGCGATATACCTGTGCAACCAGGTAATTAGCCAGTACCTCTTACCTTTTACACTTTTCCGGGCAATCAGCCAATACCTCTTATGCTCCACAATACCTCTGATGTTTCATACTTTTTCTTTATTAACCTGTAAGCTTTTCAACTCCTATCCTGGTTCCTTTAATCTTCTTTTGTAAATACTCTGATCCCCTACACTTACCTCTTTTCACACTTACTTACTTAATCTTCATCACCTATCTCCTATCTAAGTCCGATAACGCTAGTGGGAGGGTCCTATGACACGGAAGGGAAGATTACCACCATTTCTATGTGTATTTAGTTTATGATGATTATATCCGTGGAGCAATTTAATCAACATTGATATATTGACTACGTGATCTTGCTGCATTTACTCCATTGGTTGCGTAGAGCCCCGATCATCACGATCCTATACACTGAACAATATATAACCTCCTATTTCTCAATACTGTTTCATTTTGGCTATAACTCATGTACTTTGTAACCTTGCTGCAATCACTCCATAAGTTGTTACAGATGTCAATACAATCCCGAGACACTGGATAACTTGTAACCTGCTGTTTCCTTTATTGTTTCATTTTTATGTTATTACACTATGAATCTACTTCATATTTGTTTCTGCAACATGCCTTAACTCTTGCCCTTCTAAATGCATGATCATCTTACAATATCGATGACTTTCAGTTTTGTTACTTACCGAACGATGTTTTTATAATATTTATTTCACCATTATGCATGATTCCCCCGATTTTACCCCTTTGTATATTCCCTTTGATATGTTTGTTTCGATGTTTTGTCAGTTTGAATACACTATATGTATATCGCACCTGGTGGGTGGGCTTCGTGTGGGCTTCGTGTGTATGATGTCATCACAGGGTGGACTGTGATCCACCCCACTGCTCGTTTGGTTCTCCCGCCAAACACACTTTATAGGGTTTGTGCACATTTCATGTTGTGGCTTTGACAAAGGCTGGGGTGCCAGCCGAAACGTTAGTCGTTTGTTCACATTAATAAATTGATTTTCAAAGTTGCATAAGACCTGAGTGAGCGGTTCCTGTATTGGGCTACAATTTACATACTGACTTTTTGAGGTATCTGCACCCAGGCGAAATATACTTGATTTGACGTGAGTGCCGGCTTCCTATGTTCAATATATATATATATATATAGGGAGCCGGCACTCACGTAAAAAATTAAGTAATTTGCCTGGGTGCAAGTACCATACTGTTAACGAGTTATAGTCCAAATTCAGGCACCGCTCACACAGGTCTTATTTATATAAAAATTAGTTTATTTAAAGTGAACAAAAACGACTAACGTTTCGGCTGGTACCCCAGCCTTTGTCAAAGTCACAGTGTGAATTGTGCACAAACCCTATAAAGTGTGTTTGGCGGGAAACCAAACAAGCAGTGGAGTAGGTCTGGGTCCACTTCGTGATGACATCACAAACCTAAAAACCCACAACCAATCCACCGGTAGTGTTTTACATAAAACATGGATGTGTCTTCCCTCTACACTGTCATTCCAACAAAGGAAGGCATATCTGTGGTCAGGGACGCTCTTTTAAAGAACCCTGATCCCTCACGCCCACACACTGATTTTCTCCTTGATTTACTTGAATGTTGCTTAACTATGAATTACTTTAAATTTGAACGTTCCTACTACTTACAAATTAGTGGTACAAGTATGGGGTCTAATGTGGCCCCTAGCTTTGCAAATTTATATATGTCTTACTACGAGCAATGCCACATTATCCCGTTTTATGGCACACATATTTACAAGTTATACCGATTTATCGATTATTTGTTCTTGCTTTGGACCGGCACAACTGAAGAATTTTTACAGATGGTACAAGAATTGAACAACCTCCCTTACACAATAAGATTCACAGCATTAATCAATGAGCATAACATCTCATTTCTGGACCTTGATATTTCTATTTCCAACAGAGGTATACACACGACCACCTTCAGAAAGGAGATCGATAGGAACACACTACTTCACCATACCTCATGTCACCCTCCACATTTGTTGAACTCTATCCCCTTTTCACAAATGATACGTATGGTACGTAATAATTCGGATTTAACACAACTACACGCACAACTTGATGAACTAATGGATCGCTTTGAGAACAGGGGCTATAATCGGTATCACCTTCTTGAGTGTAGGGACAGGGCCCTGCTCTACACCCAAAATGATTTATTATACTCTGGGAGGTCATCATCAGCTATACAACATGAGGACCGTTTAACCTTCCTTACCTCATATACCCCACAGGCAAGACACCTGACTAGAGCTGTACACAATCATTGGACCGTTCTGGCCAGAGATAAATCATTACCCCCTGTGTTTAGGACTCCCCCCAGGATCGCATATAAACGGGGAATAAGCCTAAGAGATTTGCTTGTTAAGACCGATCCAACTCACTATTACAGCAATGACAAACCAATGATGTGGCTTAATACGACGAAACCTGGGTGTTTTAGATGCCCTGCGTGCACCACTTGTGGCTATCTGATAACAGGCTCAACCTTTAACCATCCACACACGGGGAGACCGATCCCTATTAAACATAGATTGACTTGTACCTCGAAATTTGTTATATACTTTATTAAGTGTCCTTGTAGCCTTTTCTATGTAGGGAAAACTGTCACTACATTTCGTGATAGAATGGCAAACCATCGTTCAACGATAAGAGCAGCCTTGGACTCTGGGAAAGCTGACACCCCAATTGCAGCACACTTCCTTCAACATAAACATTCCCTTGCCAGTCTACGCTCCATGATCATCGACCACATCCCCCCTTTGGCACGAGGAGGCAACCGTGAGAAATTGTTGTTACAACTTGAATTACGGTGGATACATAGATTGAACACTTTGAATCCATTCGGACTGAATGAACTTGTATCTTACTCCTCCTTCTACTTACCTTAAATGATGTTTCTGCCTACCACAGTTACTCTAATATTTCTACTTTGAGTACTCCCCGTTTACTGCTATGTAAGCCGAGCTCGGTCCCTGTACTAGTGGTACATTCTACTCCATTCTGTGCTGACACCTTTTATTTAGGAATTCGCTCCCCGTCACAGAAATGAGCGCACCTCTTTCTTCTATTGGCACATACTTTTTTCTTTCATGTGGTATACTTGCCCTTTGTATATTACCCGGTATATACTCCCAGCCTAATTTATTACCCTAATGCCTATTATAAATTGTATCAACCATTACCGCGGGGTTCATTTACTGTAAGGATGGACAATTGCGGAATGGGATGCTGGTAAATTCCCCCATACCAAAGTAAATGCTTTTGGGGTGACAAACCGCTCCCGTTACCTAGTCCACCTCCCGTGCACCTCAGCTTTGCTCCTCTGCACCATAATTGTCCGGACGCACTGTGTTTTCTTATGGTCACCGTGCTTGCCGGACTCTCTGGTTACCATGAGCTTTATAGCTGGCATCGTTGGCACGTTCTACTTTGGCCTGACTCTAGGTAAGCGGTAATTATCCTCTATTTGTGTGCCTGATAATGTCTCTATATCCGTATTTCACGGATTTAGGGCATCCGGGAGACCTTTTTAGAAATATTCTTTTTTTATAATCCTTTTACCTTCCGAGTGACCTCGGTAACACGTCAGTATGACCGGGTAATATGCCTTCACATCTCTACACTCTTATTTCTTTTATTTCTTTTTTCTTTTTTCGTAACTTTTTTCACATAATTTTCCCCCCCTTTCCTATATGTTCTCTTATCTATGTGCCTAATTCCCCCGACCTCCTTCTTGTCTTTATTGGTATATTTTGATTTTCTCTATCGATCACTGAAATTTATTTTCTGATCTGAATTCGGTTATGGTAGTGAAAGAGCCCCTTGATTATGTTAAAAAGCCAACCTATATTATCTCCGTGAATTTGCACAAGGATTTATACGTGATGACCCCGTCACTATGTACATTGAACTGACGTTATTAGTGCCCGAGAAGGAAAGATAACCAATTTCGCAATTCAACTAACATGGACTTATTGTGACTTTGTTGGAACTTAATGAACACGGATATTTTGGACCTGCGTGGTGATTGATTCCTGAGCAGCTGCGAACCGGGCTCTTTACGACCGGTGATACAGTTTCTACGTACCGCATACTTAGTAACCTTTTACTGCTTCTTTTGAGCCTCTTATTCCTGATACAATGTAACAATATTGAGATTTCAACTATGTTTCGATCTTGTTTCCATATAGTGATTCAGTGCTTGCTGCTTATATGATGTTATTATTCTATATTTTCGATTGTTTTTATTTGTTACTTTCTATTTATTCACTGATGTTTGTACTGATAACATTTCTTTACTTTGACCTTAATTCCCCGGCCCTAGTTTCCTCGCTTGTATTGTTACTTCCCTTCAGATACGCCCTTTCTTTAATGTTGTGTTTATATTTATATTTTTTTACATTTTATGTAAAACACTACCGGTGGATTGGTTGTGGGTTTTTAGGTTTGTGATGTCATCACGAAGTGGACCCAGACCTACTCCACTGCTTGTTTGGTTTCCCGCCAAACACACTTTATAGGGTTTGTGCACAATTCACACTGTGACTTTGACAAAGGCTGGGGTACCAGCCGAAACGTTAGTCGTTTTTGTTCACTTTAAATAAACTAATTTTTATATAAATAAGACCTGTGTGAGCGGTGCCTGAATTTGGACTATATATATATATATATATATATATATATATATATATACAGTGGCTTGCAAAAGTATTCGGCCCCCTTGAACTTTTCCACATTTTTGTCACATTACAGCCACAAATATGAATCAATTTTATTGGAATTCCACGTGAAAGAGTGGTGTACACGTGAGAAGTGGAACAAAAATCATACATCATTCCAAACATTTTTTACAAATAAATAACTGCAAAGTGGGGTGTGCGTAATTATTCAGCCCCCTGAGTCAATACTTTGTAGAATCACCTGTTGCTGCAATTACAGCTGCCAGGCTTTTAGGGTATGTCTCTACCAGCTTTGCACATCTAGAGACTGAAATCCTTGCCCATTCTTCTTTGCAAAACAGCTCCAGCTCAGTCAGATTAGATGGACAGCGTTTGTGAACAGCAGTTTTCAGATCTTGCCACAGATTCTCGATTGGATTTAGATCTGGACTTTGACTGGGCCATTCTAACACATGGATATGTTTTGTTTTAAACCATTCCATTGTTGCCCTGGCTTTATGTTTAGGGTCGTTGTCCTGCTGGAAGGTGAACCTCCGCCCCAGTCTCAAGTCTTTTGCAGACTCCAAGAGGTTTTCTTCCAAGATTGCCCTGTATTTGGCTCCATCCATCTTCCCATCAACTCTGACCAGCTTCCCTGTCCCTGCTGAAAAGAAGCCCCCCCAGAGCATGATGCTGCCACCACCATATTTGACAGTGGGGATGGTGTGTTCAGAGTGGTGTGCAGTGTTAGTTTTCCGCCACACATAGCGTTTTGCATTTTGGCCAAAAAGTTCCATTTTGGTCTCATCTGACCAGAGCACCTTCTTCCACATGTTTGCTGTGTCCCCCACATGGCTTGTGGCAAACTGCAAACGGGACTTCTTATGGCTTTCTGTTAACAATGGCTTTCTTCTTGCCACTCTTCCATAAAGGCCAACTTTGTGCAGTGCACGACTAATAGTTGTCCTATGGACACATTCCCCCACCTGAGCTGTAGATCTCTGCAGCTTGTCCAGAGTCACCATGGGCCTCTTGACTGCATTTCTGATCAGCGCTCTCCTTGTTCGGCCTGTGAGTTTAGGTGAATGGCCTTGTCTTGGTAGGTTTACAGTTGTGCCATACTCCTTCCATTTCTGAATGATCGCTTGAACAGTGCTCCGTGGGAAGTTCAAGGCTTTGGAAATCTTTTTGTAGCCTAAGCCTGCTTTCAATTTCTCAATAACTTTATCCCTGACCTGTCTGGTGTGTTCTTTGGACTTCATGGTGTTGTTGCTCCCAATATTCTCTTAGACAACCTCTGAGGCCGTCACAGAGCAGCTGTATTTGTACTGACATTAGATTACACACAGGTGCACTCTATTTAGTCATTAGCACTCATCAGGCAATGTCTATGGGCAACTGACTGCACTCAGACCAAAGGGGGCTGAATAATTACGCACACCCCACTTTGCAGTTATTTATTTGTAAAAAATGTTTGGAATCATGTATGATTTTCGTTCCACTTCTCACGTGTACACCACTTTGTATTGGTCTTTCACGTGGAATTCCAATAAAATTGGTTCATGTTTGTGGCTGTAATGTGACAAAATGTGGAAAAGTTCAAGGGGGCCGAATACTTTTGCAAGCCACTGTATATATATATATATATATACACACATACATATACTATATAATACAGTGCCTTGGAAAAAAATATCATATCCTTAAACCAATTTTCTGTTTTTGTTTTTCCAGTTGACCACAGTGAAAAGTCAAGAAAACCTTTTTAATACTGTATGAAACATATAACAAGTCTTTGGTAAAGTCCTGCAAATTGGTAAAAAAATTTTACTCAGGAAATATGCCATAAATAAATAATAAATATGGGAACATTTCTTCCTCTAAATGAGGAAAGTGCTGTATTTGTTGGGGAATCGTAGGTCCTTGTGTCCAGACCTGTCATGAGAGGCGCTGACATTGGGGCAGGGTACAGATTAAAAAAAAACATGACGGTTTGCATCTGTTTTTTGCATTTTGCACAGTCATCAGTAAATGAGCCCTATACAGTCTAGATGACCTTTGTGAATTGGGCCAAATCTTTTCTAGCCCTGATGATAACTGCGATTGGATGTAGGTATTAGTGGTATTTATACTTTATAGAGAAGCTATATGAATCCAAGTCCCTTTAGAGGTGTTTTATACATTTGTAATTATCATTTCTATTATAGCATCAACAAAATCAGCAGTGTTTGAGTCCTCAAGGGCAGGGCACCTTAATTTCATGGTTGGACAAGCATTGTATGTACATTGTATGTTTGGCCTGTTTTTATTTTTGCATTGATTGTATTTAACCAAGTAAGAATATAGCACTGCAGAATATGTTGGAGTTTAACTGAAAATAATCATTCCATATTGTTTATATTTCAAAAAGCAAGGTGTGGGGAGGGGATTGCATTGACTTGCTGCTGCAGCTGACCAATATCAGGACATGCCTTCCTTGGCTGCTCCACGTATCTACAGTATCTTGTAAGATAAATATAATAACTACAGGTAGACTTGCACTTCTGAATAATTTATTTCCTAAAAATGTAA
The DNA here is from genome assembly GCF_000004195.4 of Xenopus tropicalis. Taxonomy (NCBI): domain Eukaryota; kingdom Metazoa; phylum Chordata; class Amphibia; order Anura; family Pipidae; genus Xenopus; species Xenopus tropicalis. The sequence continues at coordinate 75,034,887 of NC_030682.2, read as the reverse complement.
TTTCGTAAAACCAAAGGTTTGTGCCAGTGATTGGCAGCCATGTCTTTACAGCTCAGCTGGGCAGTAGCAATGAATACACACAGATATATTTGATTCCTTCTTGTGCATTACATGTAGTTGTTAGCTATTATTATAAACAGAACATGCCATCCAGTAATTTATATGTACATTAAAAAATTAATTTATAATACAACCAACCTTCCCCTCTCTGCATGTTGACAATGTTTGGAATACATCTTTCTTTTTTTCCCCGGTATGCTGGTCAATACAAATTATCTGACATCTATTACATTTGCCTGAAACCTAAGAAAGAAAATATATTGTTAGATTTGGATTGATTGTCATGTATTTACAGATTTTATGATTCTAAATTATGACTATTAAAAAAACTGAGGTTCTTGAATTAAAATGCTACAATAAACTTATGGGAGAAATATTATTAAAAGTCTGAAACTGAAAAACAAATTGTGAATTTAAAAATAAAAAAGGGCATTTGGAGTCTTCTCTATTTGATAGCTATCACATTGCAAAATGTAGCTTTTTTACAAAGTACAGGTATGGGACCTGTTATCCAGAATGCTCGGGACCTGGGGTTTTCCAGATGAGATAAAATTATACTATAGGCATTAGTAATTTGTGGGCTGGGCCAAAACTCGCTGGTTCGGGTCGGCAAGAACACATTCTTTGTAGGTCATGGGAGGAACTCTGCTCTCCGCATGCAACATCATTATGCCACACCTCAGGTATTTGTGTACTTGTGCTAATGTCAGAGATGGGTATAAAAATACCAACGGCTCACCAGTTTAAGTTGGGAGCGGGTGGGGTAGAGTCAGGAGTTAACCTTGCACCTCACCAGTAGGCATATTTTATATACAGTATATATTGGAAATTTTGACCATTAAAGTGCTGTATCAACCTGTATTGCCAAACTTCCAGATGTAAACCACGTCAATGCTGCATACAAAATATAAAAAAAGGTGCTATTAAAGGTGATATTAATTAAGAGATGTAGAGATCCCACAGAAATGTTCACTGTGGCTGACTTGCATATTGTTAGTAACATATTGGTTCTATCCTGCCCTGTACCAAAATAATTCAAAAGGTAAGCTTTTTGGGCAAATTTGCTTTGGTAACCAATTTTGGAAAACCAGTTTTTTTATGGAAAATATAGAACCTTTATACAAGGTATAAATTCCCTTTACATTAAAGGAACAGTAACACCAAAAAATGAAAGAGCTTTCAAGTAATAAAAATATAATGCACTGTTGCCCTGCACTGGTAAAACTGGTTTGCTACAGTAACACTACTATAATTTATATAATAAGCTGCTGTGTAGCCACGGGGGCAGCCATTCAAGCTGGAAAAAAGGAGAAAAGGCACAAGTTATATAGCAGATAACAGATAAGTTCTGTAGAATACAATAGTGCTTTATCTGTTATCTGCTATGTGCCTGTGCCTTTTCTCCTTTGAATGGCTGCCCCCATGGCTACATAGCAGCTTATTTATATAAATTATAGTAGACTTTCTGAAGTAAACACACAACTTTTACCAGTGCAGGGCAGCAGCACATTATATTTTAGTTACTTTTATACACTTTCATTTTTTGGTGTTACTGTTCCTTTAAAGTAGAAGGAAAGGTAAAAGCTAAGTAAGCTTTATCAGAAAGGTCTATATAAATAAGCCATAATTATTCACAGAAACGGTGCACTGAGTTCTCTGTCAAACGAAACACAGGATTTCTTGTCTCCTTTATTTGTAAACATGTTCTTAGGGTATATGACTTCCTTTCTCAGAAAAATCCTTCATTCCCGGGGCCAGAGTCACAGTTCTCTCCTTTCTCCTGCTCTCCCCTCCCATAAGAATTCTTCACTCCCCCCACCCATAGGAATGTGTAATCTGAGCTATAACAGCTTGACTGCAAGCAGGAAGCAATGAAGACTAAGCTAAAATGGCAGCTGCAATCTTAAACAGACAGAGAAAGCTTCTAGGGCTGATTACTCAGGTATGGTAATGCTTCCTGCAGAATAAATATAGTGTTCCAAGTGGAACTAATTTGTAAGTTACAGCATCTGCTTTATATTGAATTAAACTGTTTTTCCAGTCTCTGTTAATATGTAAATTTCATACTTCCTAGTCTATTATTTACACAGAATAGGAAACCAACAAATATTTTCTGTCTTTGGAAAACTGACAAATGGAAACCGTGTTTTGATATTTCATTTGTGTTCCCTATTCATCTATATTATTCTGGCTGCAACAAGGATAGTATTAATTTTTCTAAGAACCTTTGAAACTTTTCATTAAGCTTTGCAAAAAGAAAAACAACAAAAGCTAAGTTTAGAGCTTTGGCTATTAACAGTACTTGTTGTCTAAACTATGAAAATCCATAGGAATGTGTCAGTATTATTTGTTGTGGCCTGCAAATTGTTTTGGGACAAAAGTCCCTCAAAGCTGCCCCCAGCCCAGCGATACTTACCGAGCCTGACACTCCGACATGGCTAAAGGCTCTTCTGTAGTTGTTTCAGTCACGCTGAGGCGGTTAAGCACCCCCAAGTGACTTAAATTGCCTACCTTTTACCCTGGGCTGGTGCTCCTGTTTGGAGAGAACAGCACCAGCCCGGGGTAGCTGCAGCGCTTCCTCCTTCGCTCTCGCACGAATGCGCAGTAGCGTGAAAAAGCCGAACTTTAACAGAGAAGTCAGCTTTTCACTCTAATACACATGTGCCGGTTCTGGGAATTTGCTGGCAAAACAAAGCAGGAAGGAGGAAGCGCTCGCTACAGGTACCCCGGGCTGGTGCTGTTTTCTCCTAACAGGGGCACCAGCCCGGGGTACAAGGTAAGTGATTAAAGTCACTTGGGGGTGCCTAACATTTTGGCACCCCCAAGTGACTTAGCCTTTCCTTGTCCTTTAAAACAATGACAACCAACAGAACTTGTTATTTAGAGTACTGACTGTAGGATGCATATGCTTAAAGGGGTTGTTCACCTTTGAGTTAACTTTGCATATGATGCAGAAAGTCATATTCTAAGACAATCTGCAGTTGCCCTTCATTTTTTATTCTTTTTGTTTTTTTAAATATTTCACTTTTGTTCAGCAACTCTCCATTTTGGAATGTCAGCAGTTATCTGGTTGCTGTGGTTCAAATTAAATCAAAATTAAAAAAAACTAAATCAGATTAAATGAGAGAGAGGACCAGAAAAGAATAATAAGTAATAAAAAGTAACAATAAGAATACAATTGTAGCCATACAGAGCAATAGGTGCTGGAGTCAGTGACCCCCGTTTGAAAGTTGGAAAGAGTCAGAAGAAGAAAGAAAATAATTTAAAAACTAGAAAAAATAAATAATAAAGATCAATGGAAAAGTAGCTTAGAACTGACCATTCTAGAATATGCTTAAAGTTAACTAAACCACCCTTTAATGTACTATAAGCAGGATTGTTTTGTCCAAGTCATTGTGACTGGTTTTGTTCATTACATGGAACTGATGATCAAAGATGAGAGAAGATATCTGGCTTAACCAAGATACTTTTATTTGTGAAAATACATAACATTTTTCAGATGTTGTTATATGGAAAGAAATCCATTGGAACATACATTAAACAACCCATTAAAGAAGTCTAGACCTATAATAATAATGTAATTGCAACCTATCAATGCCTTTTGCTTCATCCCTGCATTTGAAGAGACACATGCACCTCTTTATACATTTGCAAAAGTGCAGGATATTTTGCATCATTAGGTTTCTTTTATCTATTTAGCTATTTTTGTACTCTACCTGAAAATGCAACCCGTCAATGAAAACCTCTGCCCAGTTTTCTTCTTCAAAGGGTTGACTCCCATTGATGACTATGTTAGCTCGGAAACGTTGGGTCAGCTGGTCAATCTCAATATCACTTATAAAAAACAAAAAAACATAGAAACAATTTTAAACATTACAGTAAGAAGTGTATTTATCAACGGGTGAAAATTAGAGTTGTGAATTTGATAAATACACTTCTAAAAATCCGATAGGAATAAATAGAACATGGGTGAGTTTTCATGTATTAAGCTCTAAACTTCACATTTTTGATGAAACTGCACATAAGTATTTCTATTTGGAAAAAAAATGATGCAGTTGAAAAAGACATTTTGCAATTTTAAAACATTCAAGTATTAAAATTTAAAACCATTATTATTGATTTGATTATTTATGTTTTGTTATTTTCTGATTTTTTGCAATCGTTAGTCTTGCTCCAATTGTTTCTGACCCAGGAAAATAAAAATGATTTTATAAAACCTGAAGCTGTCTACACTGTTGAGGTGTTTTATAAAAATTTGTAATTTCTTTTTAATATGTGAGGTTTTTTTTTCAATATATAACTCTTTATTTAAGTTTTCAACATTGCATCAAAATGCAGCATTAATACAATACAAATACTGAGCTTTACTTATAACGTTTAAAAGAAAAACATTTTTTTTGAATACATGAACCAGGGGAAAAGGGGAAAAGAAAGAGGAAAATGTAAGAAATAAAAAGAAAAGGTGGAAAAAAACAAAACAAAAAAAAAAACAATTTGCAGTAGGCTAACAGTCTTAGTTGATTGGGAGACAATTACAAAAAATGCAGTTGGCTAAGGGGAGAATATAAACCAATCAGTTGTTTTCAGTAGAGAGGTAAGTTACCCAAGGGTGACCAAATATTATCATGAAGCTCCATCTTATCATCTAAAATAGTTGATAAGTAATGCATAGAGTGATCAGGGCACCCTCTAAAGCATGCGGGAGAGCAACTGGGATCAATAGCGTGTTTACATGCGGGAGTGAGGTACCAGCGATATATTATTCTTTATAAGCAGTTTCCTTAATCCCTACATTGGGAGAGAGTTTACAGATCGATAGCCAAATTTTCTCCCACTTCTCTGATGTTAAGGGGGAGCCCAGATCTTTATCCCATGCTTTCATGAAGGGATGGGAAATGTTAGCAGCGTCTATAAGTTGAGAGTAAATTATTGATATAGCATTTCTCAGGCGAGAGGGGTAGCAGCAACAAAACGCATATGCTGAGCCTTCTTGATCAGCTTGATGTGGAGATTGGGACTTATAAAAGTGCTTGATTTGGTTGTATCGAAATATTTATGAGTTAGGGAGAGAATATGATTCCTGTAGCAACGATAATGACATTGGCCCTTGAGGGGTCAGTAAGTTAAACAAAGACAAAAAAACATTCTCGGTCCACCATTTGAAGGATGTGTGATTTAGCCCTGGGGCAAAGTCTGGATTTCCAACCAAGGGTTGTAAATAGCTGTGTGAAGTGTGAGGAATTAGTTTACGTTTTACAGAAGACCAGAAACAGAGATGGAATTTAACAATAGGATTTATGATATTATACTGCTGCATGCTCCCATGGTTTGCCCATAACAGAGAAGAAAGCTTAAGATGATAAATGCTTGTATTTTCAAATTCAACCCATCTGAGGGGGCTACAAGTATGGTGCCATTGTAAGTTGGACGACTCTAGCTGCTTTGTAGTAGGATAATAAGTTTGGGACTTTCAGACCACCTTGTTTATATGATCGATAGAGAATGTTTTTATTTATTCTATGAGATTTGTTATCCCATATGAAGTTCCAGACCATTCTTTGTAGCCAATATAGCTCCGCTGTACTAATATGGATAGGAAGGGCTCTGAAGGCATATAGTAGCCATTTGAGTGGCTGCAATCTGACCTAGCCATGAGATGGAGTATTTAGACTAGTTCTCCAATAAGATATGATTTAGTAATCTTAAGGGCTCTGGCACACGGGGGAGATTAGTCGCCCGCAATTAACTCCCTGTTCGCGGGCGACTAATCTCCCCGAGTTGCCTACCCCTGCCATCCCACCGTCGAACATGTAAGTCGCCGGCGGGATGGCAGACGCGGCGGCGCGATTTCGAACAGGGAGTTAATCGCGGGCGACTAATCTCCCCCGTGTGCCAGAGCCCTAACTCCTAAGTTGTTTACTGATTTTTTTTTCACCAATGAAAGGGGAAGTTCAGTTTTAAAGGCTCAATCTGAGCTTTGGGTATAGAGATACTAGGGTTGATTCACTAAAGTGGGATAAATTTTATCACAACTTTTTTCGCGTTAAAATAGACGCGACAATTAGCGCGCGATTCACAACAGTATTACCACGTGCGTTAAGTCGCATATCGCATGCGTTAAATTTCGCGCTACCGCATGCGTTAATTTGCGCGCAGAAATGAATACGAACGCATGATTCACAAACACTTAGGTGTGTTAAATATCGCATTAGTCTATGCGAAAATGAACACCTACTTGAGGCAGGCGATAATTATAGAAAAGTACAGTTAATGAGTTTTTGGCAGTGTTATTTATTCAAGTATGTGTTTTTTTACGCATGTATGGCTAACATGGCGTGCATATTCGCTACTATAGCGGTGAATATTTAGTCGCACAAATACATTATTAGGTATATTTTGCCGACTCTTTTGTCGCGACTTTGTAATCTCGTGACACGCGCGACTTGTGGCCATTTTGTCGCGACTTTGTAATCTCGTGACATGCGTGACTTGCTGCCATTTTGTGTCATTGAGCCTGCTGTCACACTGAGAGCATCATGCCTGGGGTTTCTGAGCTGCTACCGGGAGAGAGGCGATATATTATTGAGTTTTTCCTGCGCTCAGGATATGACAGGCTGCCGCTGGGGCCCATAGGGGTCCATGAGAGGAAGAGGGCTATCCTGCGTGACCTAATAGACAGGTTGCGCAGGGGCTTTGACCTTGAAATGGACCTCTGCCTGCTCCAGCGGATACTGTATGGTCGGACCTGAAGCGCAGGAATTCTGACCTAATAGCGGAAATTGCTGAAGGTAATTATTGTACTTTAATATGGTTTTACACAATACGTTTCATAAAAGATTTAGCAAGTAATTGGAACTAAAATTACAAATGTAAGAAATTTATATTCTATATATATTGTGAGAGAAATGCTGGGTTAGAGGTGGAAGGTGTGTATATTTCCCCCAGATTTCTCTCTTATGTATATTAAGCTCCAGGGAAAGTATGCCAGCAGTGAAAGAGTGTTCTTTCACTGCATTCGGCTTTTGGAAAAGCCGGTAAAAAGGGCCCTGGAGTGAATGGAAGTGAGCGGGTGGGACTTCCATTCAACAGGCTATCCAGGTTTTGGCGAAGCCTGGCTAATTAGTGGCCTCGTTAGGCTTCAGGGGAAACCCCTTTAAACATGGTGTCTGCAGAGTGACTCACTCTCTCCTTTCCTGGGGAACTGCCTGCATGCAGTATGGAGAGAGCCGGACACAGTGAGTAACCCAACTACTTTTGTTTTTTGTAGAGTTGGATGCTAGATCCTCTCTATTGCATAGAGAGGGAGCTGCTGTATGTTTAGTTAGAGCCGGACAGGCTAGGATTTATTTTTATGTTTTGTTTTCTGATATACTCCTGTGTGCCGGTTATATGTGAATAAAGCTGTTTGTGGTCAGCTTAAACCTATGTACTGGGTGTGAACTGTTGTTTTCGGAGACCAATCTGATCCCTGCAATCTACCTAAACCCCCAGAGACTGCACTGTTTGGTCGAGTTGCCTTACATATGGTGGAGGATGCTTTGGCAATAAAAAAAAAAAAAAATTTTTTTTTTTTTGGTTTGGTTTTTTTTTTTTTTTTTTGGAGATTTAAAGGGCCAGAAACCCAATTTCAGCTTTGCATTATAAAGTGTTTTGCTGCAGGGCATGATGGACGACGTTATCAAGGCCTTGATACAGGCTACGGCTGCTCAGCAAGAGGCCACCAGAGTCCAGCAGCAACAGCTGATCGCAAGCCGAGAGGAACAGCGACAAGACCGGGAGCTCCTCAAAGAGGTAGTGCAGCAGCTAGCTGCAAGGAGTGTCGCAGCACCTCCTACAGAAACTCCTAAACCAACTGCTATACGAGCCAGCTACTATCTTCAAAAGCTAACAACAAGTGATGATGTTGAAGCGTACCTTTCCACTTTTGAGAGGATAGCAGAGCGAGAGGACTGGCCTAAAGAGCAGTGGGCAGGCCTGGTGGCGCCCTTTCTCTCCGGAGAACCACAAAAAGCCTATTTTGATCTGGATTCTGTAGCCGCTAAAAATTATGACAAACTAAAAGCTGAGATTTTGGCCCGACTGGGGGTCACCCTCTCGGTCCGTGCCCAGCGTGTTCACCAGTGGATGTTTATGGCAGAAAAGCCTCCACGCTCCCAGATGCATGACCTAATTCATCTAACTAAAAAGTGGCTGCAGCCGGAGACCCTAACTGGGCCACAGATCGTGGAGCGGATAGTGATGGACCGGTACCTTAGATCTCTGCCTTCTGCTTTGCGCAAATGGGTAAGCCATGCAGACCCAACAACTGCAGACCAGCTTGTGGAAATGGTAGAGCGGTACATTTCTGCTGAGGAGCTACTCAGTTTTCAACAAGTGGAGCGCACCTTGGCTCCCAAGGGGAAGCTTCCTGCATGGAAAAAAGGACCTACGACTGATAAGAGCATGCTCCAACGTGGAGAATCTACAGGCGCTAGGCCCAGAGACTACCAAAATGTGTCAGGAGGGACCCCTCCTCGTAGAGGACCTAATAAAGAATTGGTGCGGTGTTACCGGTGCCATATGCTGGGACACTTTGCTGCAGACTGCAGTCTAACTGATGAACCTATGCAGTGTGATACTGCCTTAACAAAGAGACGTACGTCAATGTATGCTCAGATTGTGTGTACTGCCCTTCCAAAGACAGGGAAAGATAAATACCTGTGTGATGTTATTGTGGAAGGAAAGCCACTGAATGCATTATTAGATTCTGGTAGCCAGGTTACCCTGATGAAATCTGTGTTGGTTGAAACCCCTCATTATGGGCCTGATACTGTAGGGGTTACATGTATACATGGGGATACTCGCGAGTATTCTATGGCTGAAGTGGAAATCAAAACTGCCTACGGGACATTAAGGTACCCTGTAGGGTTGGTTCCCACTTTACCACATGATGTAATTTTGGGGAGAAACTTCCCACATTTCTGGAAATTGTGGGAAACTGACAAGGTTATGGACCAGTCCTACTTAAAGGGAAGCCACCCTGATTCCGGTAATCAAGTGTCTGAGGTTGTAACGGAGGGTGCGGCTACTATATATTTTCCATTTTCTGTGTTAGCAGGGGAATCTGATGAGGTAGACGTAGAACCCCAGGTTGACCAGACTATACCAGGTGGGGAAGACCTTGTAGACCCGGTTGAGGAAGACAATGACATGCCTGACTTGGAGATTAGGAGGGATAATTTTGCTTCAGAGCAGTTAAAGGATCCCACACTGTCTAGAGCAAGGGCCAATGTAAAAATGATAGATGGGAAACCTGTAGATTCTGACTCTAGACCCTCTTGTCCCTACTTAGCCCTCCAAAATGACCTGCTATATCAGGTAGTAGAAAAGGGAAATGACCGGGTGGAGCAGCTGGTTGTCCCAAAACCATACCGGCGTATGGTACTTGACCTCGCACATAAACATGTGATGGGCGGACATTTAGGGGTAGAGAAGACAAAGGAGCGAATTTTGCAACGGTTTTTCTGGCCAGGGCTACATGGTGAAGTTGAGCAATACTGTAGTTCCTGTCCAGACTGCCAGTATTCGGCTCCTAGGCCGCATTTTCGTAGCCCTTTGGTCCCTCTCCCTGTGATAGAGACACCATTTGAGAGGATAGCTATGGATTTGGTGGGCCCAATAGTAAAATCTGCCCGGGGACACCAACATATATTGGTAATTATGGATTATGCTACCCGATACCCCGAGGCCATTCCTCTACGTAATACCTCCTCTAAATCCATTGCTAGAGAGTTGGTACATGTCTTTAGCAGGGTAGGAATCCCAAAGGAAATACTCACTGACCAAGGCACCCCGTTTATGTCCCGGGTCATGAAGGAGCTGTGCAGGTTGTTTAAAGTGGTCCAACTTCGCACTTCTGTATACCACCCCCAGACTGATGGGTTAGTGGAAAGGTTTAATAAAAAGCTCAAAAGTATGCTTAAGAAGGTGGTAGACAAGGATGGGAAAAATTGGGATTACTTGTTACCCTATTTAATGTTTGCCATAAGGGAGGTCCCTCAATCATCTACGGGGTACTCACCGTTTGAGTTGCTATATGGTAGGCACCCAAGGGGCTTGTTGGACATAGCAAAGGAGACTTGGGAGGGACAACCCACCCCCTTTAAAAGTGTCATTGAGCATATAGACCAAATGCAGGACAGAATAACCGCGGTGATGCCCATAGTAAGAGAGCACATGGAGCAGGCACAAGAAGCCCAACAGAGGGTGTATAATAGAGGTGCCAGAGTACGCAATTTTTCCCCTGGGGATCGTGTACTAGTGCTAATACCCACCGTAGAAAGCAAATTTTTGGCAAAGTGGCAAGGACCCTTTGAGATTCTTGAAAAGGTTGGTGAAGTAAATTATAAGGTTCGCCAACCAGGTAAAAGGAAACCTGAGCAGGTTTACCATGTCAATCTTATAAAACCCTGGAAAGAAAGGATGTCATTGTTCACCAAGCCTACTTTATCTCTAAGGGCAGAACCCCTAGTGCCCGAGGTTAAGGTGGCAGACTCCTTGTCAGACACTCAGAGGAAAGAAGTACAGACCTTTGTAATCAAGAATAGGGATGTTTTTTCTGAGACACCTGGACGAACCGCTTTGGTGAAGCATGACATCATAACTGAACCTGGGGTAAGGGTTAACGTAAAACCTTATAGGGTGCCTGAAGCTAGACGAGAAGCCATATCTCAGGAAGTTAAAAAGATGTTGGAGTTGGGAGTCATTGAGGAGTCACATAGCGATTGGTCCAGTCCCATTGTCTTAATACCAAAACCGGATGGGAGCTGGCGCTTCTGCAATGACTTTAGAAAGTTAAATACTGTCTCCAAGTTTGATGCCTACCCTATGCCTCGTGTGGACGAGTTAATTGAGAGATTAGGGACGGCTAGATACCTGACAACCTTAGATTTGACCAAGGGCTATTGGCAGATTCCCCTGACGAACCAAGCCAAAGAGAAAACTGCTTTTAGTACTCCCGAAGGTCTGTTCCAGTATGTAGTGTTACCGTTTGGCTTACATGGAGCCCCAGCGACCTTCCAACGTACCATGGACCAAATATTAAGGCCCCATAGGCAGTACGCAGCAGCGTACCTTGATGACGTGGTTATCCATAGCTCGGATTGGCAATCCCATCTACCTAGGGTACAGGCCGTGCTTGATTCCATACGAATGGCCGGTCTGACAGCTAACCCAAAAAATGTAGCATAGGCCTGGAAGAAGCCAAGTATTTGGGGTACAACATTGGTAGAGGGCTAGTTAAGCCTCAGCTTAACAAGGTGCAGGCAATTCAAGACTGGCCTAGACCAGTCACAAAAAAACAGGTTAGAGCTTTTTTGGGGATCACTGGTTACTACAGAAGGTTCATAGCTAACTTTGCCACTATAGCTGTCCCTCTGACTGACCTTACAAAAGGGACCAAGTCCATAATGATCAAGTGGAACTCTGAGGCAGAACAGGCCTTTCAGACCCTAAAAAAAGCCTTATGCAGCCAACCAGTACTGATAACCCCAGACTTCACAAAGAAATTTATTGTGCAGACTGACGCCTCCGATGTGGGAGTCGGAGCAGTACTGTCCCAAATCAGAGAGGGTGCAGAGCATCCTATAGTTTTCCTGAGTAAAAAGCTGAACATCCATGAGAGAAACTATGCTACAGTAGAGAAGGAATGCTTAGCAGTGAAATGGGCGCTGGAGGAGCTTAGATACTATCTGTTAGGCCGCCAGTTTACATTAGTTACTGACCACGCCCCCCTTAAATGGATGTGTGAAAATCGGGAAAAGAATAGAAGGGTGACAAGATGGTTCCTGGCCCTTCAGAACTACAAGTTCACAGTGGAGCATAGACCGGGGTCCCAGCTGGGCAATGCAGATGCCTTATCCCGGGTACACTGTCTTGAGGCTAGTTGTGTTCCGACCCCTACGTCGAAACAGAGGGGGAGGGTATGTGAGAGAAATGCTGGGTTAGAGGTGGAAGGTGTGTATATTTCCCCCAGATTTCTCTCTTATGTATATTAAGCTCCAGGGAAAGTATGCCAGCAGTGAAAGAGTGTTCTTTCACTGCATTCGGCTTTTGGAAAAGCCGGTAAAAAGGGCCCTGGAGTGAATGGAAGTGAGCGGGTGGGACTTCCATTCAACAGGCTATCCAGGTTTTGGCGAAGCCTGGCTAATTAGTGGCCTCGTTAGGCTTCAGGGGAAACCCCTTTAAACATGGTGTCTGCAGAGTGACTCACTCTCTCCTTTCCTGGGGAACTGCCTGCATGCAGTATGGAGAGAGCCGGACACAGTGAGTAACCCAACTACTTTTGTTTTTTGTAGAGTTGGATGCTAGATCCTCTCTATTGCATAGAGAGGGAGCTGCTGTATGTTTAGTTAGAGCCGGACAGGCTAGGATTTATTTTTATGTTTTGTTTTCTGATATACTCCTGTGTGCCGGTTATATGTGAATAAAGCTGTTTGTGGTCAGCTTAAACCTATGTACTGGGTGTGAACTGTTGTTTTCGGAGACCAATCTGATCCCTGCAATCTACCTAAACCCCCAGAGACTGCACTGTTTGGTCGAGTTGCCTTACAATATATATATATATATATATATATATATATATATATATATGTATATATATATATGCATGTTTTTTCAAAAACACACAATAAAGTTGGAATTTTAATTATGTTGTGGCATTTTGAAAAAAAAAATACATATACACACACATATATATATATATATATATATATATATATATACACACATCTATTTTCAAATACATATGCATAAATAAGTTTAAAGCAGGGGAGAAGCAGCAGGGAGCGGCCCATAGTATGAGTCATTTGGGGAAGGACCACGAATGTTTTAAAGGGCCCTGGCTAACAATGTCTGTGTGTCCTTTGTATTGATGTGAGGGTTAACAGGGGGAGAGGCCAGTGGGGGTGTGGGAGGAGGGGGGCCCAAAAAATGTTTTTGTGAGGGGCCCCGTTATTTATGATGGTGGCCCTCTGTGTATGAATGTATTATACTGTATATATGTATAATAGATTTAAATAACATCTTGCAATACTATCTCACAGAACTCCAGATAGATGTGGCGCCTCTTCTCCCTCCAGAGGCCCAACCCCAGGCCCCCCAGGCTCCCGAGGCCCCCGAGGCCCACCAGGCTCCAGAGGCCCCCGAGGCCCCAGCACCCAGCGAGGCCCCAGCACCCTGTGAGGCCCCCGAGGTCCCAAGACCCGGTGAGGCCCCTGAGGCCCCAGCACCTGGTGAGGCTCCCGAGGCCCCAGCACCCGACAAGGCCCCAGCGCCACCAGAGGCCCCCGAGGCCCCGGACACACCCCAGGCCCCGGACACTCCCCCCCGGATTTCTCCCCCAGTTTCCCCCCAGGCCCTTGAGTTCTCCCCCCAGGCCCCAGACTCTCCCCAGGCCAAGCGCTGGGCACCAAGTCCTCCTGCGGACGAGGGACCATCACGATGGACCGAAGATGTGGGGACCCAAACAACACCTGGGTGGACTGACCCCACACTTAGGTCAATGCAGGAGGACCTGGATACCATCAAGGCCCAGTTGGCCCAGCTGCAGCGGGACATGCGGAAACTCAAGGGCAGCAAGCCCTAAGTTTTTTTTATTTTTTATTTTTATAGTATTTTAAAATATTTTATTGTTAAAATTAAAGTTTTTAGTTTTCTACTTTTGAACTGGTAATGTCTAATTATTTTGCCTTCCTTGATATGGTATTCTATATTTTCATGTAGTTTCTCCTACACTCTTACATTTAGCAGTAACAGCATCAATATACTATATGGTTTAAATTTTTGCAAATATTCTGCCAACAATTTTGTCTTTAGCCCATTTTGCTGAATAGTAAAGCTTGCGTTAATTAGTATGTAGCGTATTTTCTGGCAAGTGTGATAACTGCCAATCAAATGTTTTGTTGACAGAATAATTGCAATATTATATTTGTCCCATAACATATTTGCCATTTATTCTGTCTAAAATCTCCCACTTAATTTAAGCCACTTTAGTAAACGGACCCCTAAATATTTGGCTAAATATTCTTAAATGCCCCCCCCCCCCATTTTATTATCTCTAGCACTTCTTTTTTTTTTTTGTTCCTTATATTTTTATTGTTTTTTTTTTTTGCAAATAAACATTTATACAGCATCTCTCTAGCACTTCTGTACTCTCCCAGGGCAAATGCGCAAAATGGCGCCAGTTTTATGCTGCCGCGTGCGTCAAGTCGCGTGGCAATTGCCGAGTGCGTAATGTCGCGACAATTAGCGCGCACGCAAAAGCTATTGCACTTGCGATAATTAGTGTGCACGCAAAAGCTATCGCACTTGCGATAATTAGCGTGCACGCAGAAAAATACCGAGCTGCGCGTGCGTTATTTAACACACGTACAGTCTTCGCGACTAAAATATCGCATGCAGTATCGCGCGTAAATTAGCGCAAGTGTGCTTATAGTGAATTGTGCATTAAGTCGCGAAAAATTTAGACGCAATAAAATTTTCAACACACGCTTTAAATAGCGCACGTTTTAACGCACTTTAGTGAATTAACCCTACTGACTTGTAGACCTAAGATTTTATGCATTTTACCCTTTAAGTTAAATAGGTTGGGAAGGCTTGTAAGAGGTTTAGTAAGTGTGAGGCTAATGTCATCTGCGTATAAGATTACTTTATAGGACTGGTGTTGTTTTTTGTACCCTGAGATGTTACTATCTAAGCAGATTAGCTGGCTAAGAAAAGAGGTGGCGATAATGGGCATCCTTGGCAGGTGCCCCTCAAAATATGGATGTTAGCTGACAGGTAACCAAGACATTTTATGCAAGCTATGGGATTTCGGTATAGAACGCATAGGGTCCTCTAATATTATATTTAGGGAGGATGTGAAAAAGATATGGCCAGGATAATGATTCAAATGCCTTATGTATATCAAGCAAAAGAAGTAATAAGGGAGATTTGGTAATGTTAGCATCTTTAATGTTAATTAGCCTGCGGGTAGCATCTGTGGTTTGTCTACCAGGAACAAAGCCTGTTTGGTCAGGATGGATTAGGCGAGGGAGGTCGGGCAGTCAGTATCTTAGAGAATATGCAAATGTCTACATTAAGAACAGAGATAGGGTGATAATTTTGGGTTTAGGAAGTACTGAAAGGTCTGCAAATAACATATACTGCAGTGTAGCATACCCTTACACAAAGTCATATAGTTGGGCATAAAATTCATAGTATGTAGTTAGGATATGTGGGGGATTTTTAACCAATGTTCCATCTCTTTTCCTGATAGCTAAAATGGGATGAAATCCTTGTACTTGGCAGAGCTTTCTAGCTAATAGTCTGGTTTGTCCTCATGTCTAAAAAATTTGTGCTGTGTTCACCGAAGTGACTTATCTGCTTTTTGATATAGAGAAGTTAGGTCTTGACTGGCTTTAGTTAGTGTAGCAGGTTTATTTGGGTCCGGGGTACTGTTATGGCGCTCCAGGTCTGAGATCTTATTTTCAAGACTAGCAAACTCTTTAAGATATTCCTGGTTTCTATAGAATCTGCAATTTTACAGCACACATTACGGTCTGTTAATATAGCCTCTTTAAGGCGCCATAAATGCATGTTTGGGAAGTTAGTTGAGACTTTGTGCCTTAAGTGCAGGGTAACATGGTCTGACCATGAGGTGGGTTTAATGTGGGTTTTGGTGACCGTCTGAAGCACTGTTTGAGAGATAAAAGCATAATCAAGAGGTGAGCAGGAGTTGTGGGGCATTGTGAAAAAGGTAAAATTCCTGGTATTAGTGTGAAGTAGTCTCCAAGTGTCAACCAATGCTAATTCTTGGAGGCAATGTTTGAGGTATTTTGGGGCTGTTGCAAATGTTGATATAACAGTGCCCTTACGGTCTGTGACAGGATTCATAACTAAATTAAAGTCTCCTAGTAGAATTATTGTGCCATGGGCATACTTTTGCAATAGTGAAAATGTTTTTGTGAAGAACTGATGTACTCCTACCGGTGGGGCATATATGTTCATAAAAACGTGTAGGGTTTACCCTGAATGTGCCCATATAACAACAGATATCTACTGTCAGGGTCTTGTATAACCTTTTCTGGGACAAAATGGACATGAGGACGAAATGCTATATCCACTCCATGTTTTTTATTGCATATGTTGTAGCAAATATTTGTGGGAATTTAATGTGTAGATATAGGGAAGGGCCTTTTGTTGCCCAGTGTGTTTCTTGGAGGGCAACAATGTAAGCATGGGACTTAAGGTAGTATAAAAGCAACCAGTTTGCACTTGATACTGACAGCCAATTAAAAAATTTTTTTACACCTGCTGTTGTGCTTTAATTAGTATCAGCTTTAAATTCCTTACAAACTAAATCTGCAAAGTTTTATCGCTTCATAATTATGGTAGCACGAATTACAGACCCACAGAGCAGCCATGTTTGTTTCCCTCTTCCGGGTTTTAATTTAAATGCCTCCCAAGTGAATAGATATGCCCAATCACAAACCTGCAACACCCCTTCTGCTTTCAGCCGGTGTGTGACAAGCTCAGCTCCGTTTTCTGTGTGTAATGGAGAGGGGGAAGGGAGAGCCCTTAGAAGCAGGCAGGCACGGGAAAGCTATTTAAATTCTTTGTGCGAAGAGCAGAAAGGGGGGGCAGCCCTTTGAAGCAGGCAGGCAATGGAAAGATCAAGTCTGCCTGCTATCTAGTTCACAATGCAAGGAGCGAGGGAGGGAGGGGGAACTCTTTGAAGCAAATGGCAAGCTGAATCCTCCCAATTTATGACGTAGTCCTTTACACAGATTGAGAAGCTACAGTTGGTTTGCCAGACAGTCGGTTCAGGATCTTCAGTAGGATTTATGTAGAGAAACAGGACTTTTAGGAAAAAACAGTCAGCATGACCTATAGGAAGGTTTGGAAGTAGGTTCATATTTTTAAAAGAAATTTTTTGGCGTCAGTATCACTTTAACATTATGTGTAACTATAGCAATTTCCATCCACATATTGTATGTAATATAGGATAGAATAGCATAACCAATAAGCCAAAAATGGTTAGTTTCCACAAAAAAATCAGGTAAAAATAGAAAACATAAAAACTCTTAAGTAAACTAGAAAAATAGAAAAAAACCCAAAGTATTATACAGTAACAACGTGGTTTGCCTGGAATAAAAGTTCCTGGTGGATCATGTTCTGGTGAGGTTAACAGTGCTAAAGAAAAAGCTGTGATTCATATCGAGGTAGGAGAAGGCCACACCAGGAACATTGCAGGAGAAAATAGATCCTGGTCTCGGTGGTCGGAGAAGGAGAATAAAGCACAAATGTAGCATATTACAGAACGTGTCTTGGACAGATCTTACAATAAGACAATCTTTGGTGGTTTGTAATGGTGATATGAGCCGAACATAAGGGAATGTTGTCGGCCTGACTTCAGGTTACTTTTGTCGCTTTAGGAGGCTCAGCTTGTGATGAATTGAGGCCATGACTGCCTGAAGAGCTCTATGGGCCCTATCCACTATGAGCAGCTCAGAATTGTACTGAGCTTGGAGAACAGGATCTACAATAATTGCTGTATGTCCGTATAGGATTCACGTACATTATAGTAACATAGTAACATAGTTAGTTTGGTTGAAAAAAGACATACGTCCATCAAGTTCAACCATAATGCCTATATATAACCTGCCTAACTACTAGTTGATCCAGAGGAAGGCAAAAAACCCCATCTGAAGCCTCTCTAATTTGCCGCAGAGGGGAATAAAACATTAGAAAGGTTATTATATGATCCCTTTATATATTTATACATAGTTATCATGTCACCTCTTAAGCGCCTCTTCTCCAGTGTAAACAGACCCAACTTGGCCAGTCTTTCCCCATAACTGAGACTTTCCATACCCTTTACCAGCTTAGTTGCCCTTCTCTGGACCCTCTCTAACTCAATAATGTCCCGTTTGAGCACTGGAGACCAAAACTGAACAGCATATTCTAGATGGGGCCTTACCAGCGCTCTGTAAAGGGGAAGAATAACCCCCTCCTCCCGTGAATCTATACCCCTTTTAATACAGCTCAAAACCTTGTTTGCCCTTGCAGCTGCTGCCTGGCATTGCTTGCTACAGCCAAGTTTATTATCTACAAGGACTTCAAGGTCCTTCTCCATTATGGATTTGCCTAGTGCAGTCCCATTAAGGGTATACGGGGCTTGCATATTTTTACATCCCAGGTGCATGACCTTACATTTATCCACATTAAATCTCATCTGCCACTTAGCTGCCCAGATTGCCAGTTGGTCAAGATCCTGCTGCAGGGATGTCACATCCTGGATAGAATTGACTGGTCTGCAGAGTTTTGTGTCATCTGCAAACACTGATACATTACTCATAATACCCTCCCCTAAGTCATTTATGAACAAATTAAACAAAAGTGGACCCAGTACAGAACCCTGAGGGACCCCACTGAGGACCTTATTCCAAGTAGAGAATGTGCCATTAACAACCACCCTCTGTACCCGATCCTGTAGCCAGTTTTCTATCCATGTGCAAACGACTTTACTAAGACCAATATGCCTTAGCTAAGAAAGCAGTCGTTTGTGGGGAACAGTATCAAATGCTTTGGCAAAATCCAAATAGATTATATCTACTGCATCCCCACTGTCCAGCTTCTTACTTACCTCATCATAAAATGCAATTAAATTGGTCTGACATGACCTGTCCTTCATAAAGCCATGCTGATTACTGCTCATAGTGGCATTCTCCACTACATAATTTTGAATGTGATCCCTTAACAAGCCTTCAAATAACTTGCCCACCACTAGAGATGTAGCGAACTGTTCGCCGGCGAACTAATTTGCGCGAACATTTTGGTTTTTTTTGGCGCCGCGTTTTTTCGCCTTTCTGTTTCCGCCGCGTTTTTTCGCTTCGTTTTATCGCCTATGCATATACATAGGAATAGCTTGCGGTTTTTTTTGGCGTTTTTTTTGCGTTATTTTTTTGCGTTTTTTTTTGGCTTTTTTTTACGAAGTATTTTTCAGAGAAATTTTTGCTTGATCCCCCTCCTGCATGCCACTGTTCAGGTCGTGGCACCCTTTAAACAACTTTAAAATCAGTTTTCTGGCCAGAAATGGCTTTTCTAGGTTTTAAAGTTCGCCTTCCCATTGAAGTCTATGGGGTTCGCAAAGTTCGCGAATATTCGCGAGTTTTGCCGAAAGTCCGCGAACGGGTCCGCGATTTTTGGCGATGTTCGCTACATCCCTACCCACCACGGATGTCAAACTTACAGGCCTATAATTGCCAGGCTGAGATCTTACTCCCTTTTTAAATATGGGAATGACATTCGCCTTCTTCCAATCCCTAGGTACCATACCTGATGAAAGAGAGTCTGAGAATATCAGAAACAAGGGCCACTGCAATTCTGCCCCTAGCTCTCTCAGTACCCGAGGGTGTATTCCATCTGGCCCAGGTGCCTTGTTTACATTTATCGTGTGTAACCCTTTAAGCACCATATCCTGTGCTAACCACTGTGTAGTTGGAGCTGAGGCAACAGTGAAGCTATTGGGTGGGACTTGGCCCAGTGGCTCCTCTACTGTATACACAGAAGAAAAGAACTGGTTAAGCACATCTGCCTTTTCTGTATCCGCTGTAACCATATTGTTATTATAACACAATGGGGCCACACCCTCAACCTGCATCTTTTTACTATTAATATACTTAAAAAACTTTTTGGGGTTAGTCTTGGCCTCGGCCGCGATGCGCTCCTCATTTTCTATCTTTGCCTTCCGGATTGCTGTTTTACAACACTTGTTATAGTGTTTATAATCATCTACTGTCCCCTCTGACTTATATTTCTTAAAAGCTTTCCTTTTTTCCCCTATTAACTTCTTTACCTCAGAGTTAAGCCACATAGGGTGATTCTTAACAGTTCTACTTTTTCTTATTAATGGAATGAATTGAGAACAGTAATGATTTAATATCATTTTAAATGACAACCATTTCTGCATCTATGCCCTGAAGCGCTGCCCTTAAGGAGCTAAAATTTGCCTTCCTAAAATTCAATGTCTTTGTTGCCCCCGTGTAAATTTGTTTCCTGCACCAAACATCAAATGAAATAACATTATGGTCACTATTACCCAGGGGTTCAACCACTTGCACATTTGCTATACGTTCTGGGTCACTAGATCACTAGATCTAGTATAGCATGGTTCCTGGTTGGCTCCTCAACTACCTGTGACAAAAAGTTGTCATGCAGCAAGTTTATAAACTTGTTCCCATTTACTGTCCTGGCAGTACTATTGCCCCAGTCAATATCAGGGTAATTAAAATCCCCCATAATTATCACTTGCCCCAAACTAGCAGCCTTTTCTATTTGCAACAGGAGCTGGACCTCCTCCTCTTCGCTTACATTAGGGGGTCTATAGCATACCCCTACAATTAGTTTGGTAGATTCTTTACTATCTGTGAGAGGCTCAACCCATAAGGATTCAGCTCCCTCTGTTACCCCCATCACTTCCTCCTTAATATTTGCTTTTAATTCCTGCTTAATGAACAGACACACTCCTCCTCCTTTTCTATTGCCCCTGTCCCTCCGAAACAATGTATACCCCCCAATATTAACTGCCCAGTCATGAGACTCATTCAACCAAGTTTCAGCAACTCCAATCACATCATATTTCCGCTCCAACGCCAGTACCTCCAGCTCTCCCATTTTACCAGTCAGACTCCTTGCATTGGTAAACATACATTTAATACTGGTTCCGGCGTGAGCATGACGTGTAAACAACTTATGGGCCTCCCTGCCATTATCAGTATCCCGAAGCAAGTCTCCTCCCCCATTTTCCCTTACTATGCCCACTACCTCATCTATCCTGTCTACCACAGAATTTCCCGCTGCACCCTCCCCCCCCACTCCTAGTTTAAAATCTCCTCCAACCCGCTAGCCATCTTTTCCCCCAAAGCAGCTGCCCCATCATCATTGAGGTGCAGCCCATCCCTGGCAAAGAGCTTGTAGCCGATTGAGAAATCAGCCCAGTTCTGGAAAAACCCAAAGCCCTCCTCCCTGCACCAATCTCTCAGCCACGCATTAATCTCCCTGAGCTCCCGCTGCCTTCTTAATGTTGCTTGTGGCACAGGTAATATCTCTGAAAAAATTACATTGGAAGTCCTCGCCCTCAACTTTGCACCTAGCTTTTTAAAATCGTTCTTGAGGACTTCCCCCCCTCCTCTAACTTTGTCATTGGTACCTATGTGTACCAAGACCGCCAGGTCTTCCCCAGCCCCTCCCAACAATTTGTCCACTCGTTCCACCACATGCCGAACCCTAGCACCAGGCAAGCAACACACAGTTCGGCATGTAGGGTCTTTGCGACAAATTACCCTATCCACCTTTCTAATAATTGAATCCCCTACAACTATAGCCTGCCTTCCCTTCCTAGCACTATTCCCCCCACCTATATTAGAGTTGCCGGCTCCCAGGGTGCTCTGAGAGTCAGCCCGCTCCATACATGCTAGCTCAGAGCTGTCTTCTCCAGCATCTTCACCTAAAGCGGCAAATCTGTTGGTTTGTACAAGCTGTGAACCAGCCCCCCTACCCTTGTGTCCCCTACTGCCCCTCTTAACTGTTACAAATTTGTCTCCCTCATTAACCTCCACTGTCCCTTCTCCACCCCCCACTACACCGGCCCCTGCCAGTGGTTGCTCAGTGAGCCTCCTGTTCTCCCCCATGTTTGCAGCTGCCCTCAGTGCTGCCAGTTCCCCCCTTAGATTCTGCACCTCAGATTCCAAGAGGAAAACCCACCTGCATCTCTCACAAGTAAATGCTGCATGGAACTGCTGCTCCAGGACCACATACATGCGGCAAGATGCACACTGAGTAACACCAGCAATCATACTGCAACTCATATTGCCACTGGGTACTTACAGTCTCCCGAGTGCAATCCCTTGTATAGTGCCTTTTAAGTTTCAAACGCCTTTTTTGTTTTTAACGCCTACTATACACTTAATCTACATGCAACACTTTAGATTACATGCAACACTCGCTAGCAGCTCCCAAACTCGCTGTGCAGTCAGAAACTTATTGAGGTTCAAAAACCATTATGTATGTGTATATTATTGCGGCGGGACCTGTTTTCCAGCTCCTCTGTATGTAGTGTTAGGGCTGTAACTGCGCATTGCAAAGATTCTACTTGTGATTGTGGGGTGGAGTGAACTGAAAGCAGGTCATCATGTTTCATTTCTAGTATATCCGTGCGTCCACGGAGGGAGTTAATCTCCTACGATAGTTTGGTTGCCAAAGTTTTTAGTTTGGCTTGGAAGGAAGCAGTAATTTTGTTTAGCAGGAAATCTAGGCTATCTAGATCAGCTTTGGTTAAGTTCAGTGACTGCGTAATGTCTGGTGCAGGGATTTTGGTAGGCGAAGCCTCGCCATTTTGAGACTTACTGGATGTCACTTGAAGTAATTGCCAACTTATTTCTGCAACGATTTCTGCTCAGGACTTGCCATTTTCACGATCCTCTAAGGTTAACCAAGGGTGGGCTAAATGATAGCAAGCTGTAAGAGTGCAAACATGGACCCAAGGATGGTGAACACACCGGGAATGGTCCGGAGCTGTTAAGACCTGCTGCTGCTCCACATGGCATCAAGTTCCGCCCCCCCCCCCCCCCAATATTTGAGTTTTAACCAGATGCTAAGGTATTAATTATAATTTCAAGAATTTTTCTTATCTCTAAGGTACCCAGGGTTTGTGTGTTTTCTAGGATAACCTAGCCTTTCCAAGGGAAGGTACCTTTAAGACCACAGCCCTGGGTGTTCTGACTTCTCCAGTTTGGCAGTATCTCTAGGGATTAGTTAGCAAAAAATTAAGATAGCCATTTTCTCTGAGATATATCCACCATTCCATTTGTTTCCTTATGTATTTTTCAATTTAACTCTAAGGAACATTTAATGATTTGCTCCTGTCTAATTACCTTTAGAGGAGGCTGATTTTAGCAGTACACATCATTCACTGTCGGTTGTTGCATTTCATTTATGGGTGTATGATCAATCTTAGCACAAGGTACCTTGTTGTTAATTAATTTGGTTGCAATATTAATAGTAATTGTATTGTTACCACTACATGCAGCACCTGTTTCCATGTGTTTTTGCCTTTTTCAATTGAACACTGAGAAACATTTAAAGATTCTCTCCTAATGCTCCTCTCTAATTACCTTTAGAGGAGGTTGATTTTAGCAGTACACATAATGTATTGGGAGTTGTTGCAATTCATTTAGGGGTATATGATAAATCTTAGCACAAGGTACCTTGTGTTAATTCATTTGGTTGCAATATTTAGTAATTTTATTGCTATCACTATATGCAGCACTTGTCACTTTAACAATATTGTGCTCATTTAGTAAATTTATATTATATTTATATTATCTTTATAGAAGTGAATTAAAGAGACCTCCACAAAAAGGACCTACAGTATAATAATTATAAAAAATTTTTTAAATAAAAGGGAAAAAAGACATAAGTCCTATACTGTACCAAATAGAGTGCTTCTAGTCTTGGAGGAAAGGGGAAACCAATGGGATGAACTTCCAATTGAAATTGGTCCTTCAAAGTAAATCCAATTTTTAGTCAGAAGAGCTGACTATTTATCCACAGTTTGCAGGGCAGAGGCAAGGTAATGAAAAGGGAGCACAGACTAGGGGTAGGCAGGAGAGGTTAGCTGTTTGGTGCCCCCCATCGCTGTGCCATAGGCAGATGCCTCTTCTGCCTACCCCTAGTTCTGCTGTCAGGTAACTGGACACTTCTACCCCCCTTTAGGAATGTAGGAGCGTAGCATAGCAGGAAACAGCTTACATTTTTTATAGCCTCCCATGAAGAGGGACTGGACTAATAATATAATGATCAAATTAAGGAATATTGGCCTAGAACATAATATTTGTAATTGGATAGAGAACTGGCTGAAGGATAGAGTACAAAGAGTGGTTGTAAATGGAACATTTTCTAATTGGACCAGTGTGGTTAGTGGAGTACCGCAGGGGTCAGTCCTTGGGCCTTTGCTTTTTAACTTGTTTAATAATGACCTGGAGGTGGGCATAGACAGTACTGTATCTATTTTTGCTGATGACACTAAATTGTGCAAAACTATAAGTTCCATGCAGGATACTGCTGCTTTGCAGAGCGATTTGACAAAATTAGATAACTGGGCAGCAAACTGGAAAATGAGGTTCAATGTTGATAAGTGCAAAGTTATGCACTTTGGTAGAAATAATATAAACGCAAACTATCTACTGAATGGTAGTGTGTTGGGGGTTTCCTTAATGGAGAAGGATCTAGGGGTTTTTGTTGATAACAAGTTGTCTAATGCCAGGCAGTGTCATTCTGTGGCTACTAAAGCAAATAAAGTGCTGTCTTGTATAAAAAAGGGCATTGACTCAAGGGATGAGAACATAATTTTGCCCCTTTATAGGTCCCTGGTAAGGCCTCACCTTGAGTATGCAGTGCAGTTTTGGGCTCCAGTCCTTAAGAAGGATATTAATGAGCTGGAGAGAGCGCAAAGACGTGCAACTAAACTGGTTAAGGGGATGGAAGATTTAAGGTATGAGGTTAGACTGTCGAGGTTGGGGTTGTTTTCTCTGGAAAAGAGGCGCTTGCGAGGGGACATGATTACTCTGTACAAGTACATTAGAGGGTATTATAGGCAGTTGGGGGATGTTCTTTTTTCCCATAAAAACAATCAACGCACCAGAGGTCACCCCTTTAGATTAGAGGAAAGGAGCTTCGATTTGAAGCAGCGTAGGTGGTTTTTCACGGTGAGGGCAGTGAGGTTATGGAATGCCCTTCCTAGAGATGTGGTAATGGCAGATTCTGTTAATGCCTTTAAGAGGGGCCTGGATGAGTTCTTGATCAATCAGAATATCCAAGGCTATTGTGATACTAATATCTACAGTTAGTACTAGTGGTTGTATTTATAGTTTATGTATGTGAGTGTATAGATTGGTAGGTGTGGGTTAGGTGTGCTGGGTTTACTTGGATGGGTTGAACTTGATGGACACTGGTCTTTTTTCAACCCTATGTAACTATGTAAGTCTGCTGCTCCACTGGTAAACAAGAAGCTGTTTGTGTCGAATATTAGCATGTGCAGGTCTGTGTATGTTTAGATCAGGAAGTGCTGTGTGCGTTTGCAAAACAGATATGTTACAGCTAAATGCTGGCATGCAGCCAAGTTTTTAGTGCTTTCTTTTACTGGTAAGGAGTGTTTTTTGGTGAATCGATTACAGATTCAAAAGATTAATAACAGCTATTATCTTTCGTCTTCCTGGTGGTGAGGCATTATTGTTATTACTATGCTGGGTTTATTGATATTACTGTCAAAGAGCTGAAATTACCTGGTCATAAATAATATGTTTCTTTGTTGGCTGTGCGCTTAAAGTTATCTAATTACTATAACTAATAACTAACTAATTTTTGCCTGTCCGTAGAAGGTTTAAAGTATATATATATATATAACATTTGTGTTTGTGTTTTTCAGAAGAGAATGAGATGTGCCTGTTAGAAATAAAATAACGTTTTTTGGGGTTTTTTTGCCTGTATAACTGGTGGTAATGGGCTTACAGTATTAAGATTACTTGTTGTAATTAATATTATTCTGTCTCCAAACAGATATGGAGCCAAGACAATCCAGAAGCCCAGAAAATATTCAGAGAGAAGAGAGGAGGTGGGCAGGTGGATTATACATTTTTTCTCTCTCTTCTTTCCTATCTCTTATATGATAATTAGGAGTGTTAAAATTATTTTTGCTCTCAATTTATCTCTACAGTGTGTTTACCCTGCAAAAACAAATCTGTCAAGAGAAGCTACTGCTTAATTAGTGGATTAAAGTGGTGGTGTAATTTTTACTCACAAGGGCAAAAGAGGGTAATGGAAGATATTGTGGAGAAAGATAGTTCTCCAGATAGCGCATTGTCAGTAGGAGAAATTTCTGAAGAATAGGAGGAAATATCTGAAAGTAGCAAAAGTGTTTTCCTACCTTAAGAGAGAAAACAGACTTTTAAATCAAGCAGTTACCAAGATAGACCCAGACAATCTTTTCCAGATAGATCTTTCAGAGAACAAAGGTCATACAAACCAAAAAAAGAGTACACACAAACAAGACCATGGAGAGCAGGTCAAAGCAGTCCGTTTGAGAATAATAGCGGTAGGACATCAGCCACAAACAGTTCAAGACCATTCTGACTCACAGTTGGTTCAGGCTCCAACAATTCGGGGGAGATTGGCAAGTTTTTTGGGAACCTGGCGAAGATAATCAGAGATGTGTGAGTGTTATAAACATTAGTGCACGGTTATTATTTAGAGTTTTCAGAGGTGTCATATCAAGATAGTATTCTAGAATCTCAAATGCCAAGGGACAAGGAAATGAGAGAAGTTCCGTTAAGCTGTATAGACAAGATGTTGGAACAAAAAGTAATTTTACGAGTACCAAGACAGCAATGGAAAGAAGGGTTTTATTCCCCGTTGTTTATGCTTTAGGAAAAGACAGGAGATTTTCTGCTAATGTTAGTTCTGAGAGAGGTAAATTTGTTTGTAACAGAGAAGTCATTCAAGATGGGCTCTCTAAATGCAATAGTGCACGTGATACTACCAGGAGATTGGATGTTATCCATTGATTCAAAAGATGCTTATTTTCACATTCCAATTGCGAAAAGCCATCAGATGTTTTTAAGATTTGCATTAAAAAGTCAACATTACCAATTTTCTTGCCTCCCATTTGGGTAGGCATTATCCTCAAGGGTTTTTACAAGAGTGCTAATAACACTGCGGAATTGAGGAAGGAGGCAATTAAAATTTATCATTATCTCGACAATCTTCTGTTAATTTCAAAGTGCCCTCAGAAGCCTCTTTGACAGAGAGATCTAAGTTATTTTAAAGATCATGGATGAATTATAAACTTCAAGAAGAGTCAGCTACAAGCTACTCAGGATTTAGTTTATCTGGGAGCCAGATTTCAGACAAACTTAGGTTTGCTCTCACTTCCTCAAGAGAAGAAACGTAAGATCATTCAGGATTGGTTTCTAGAAAGGTCTTCAAGCAAGAAGGATGTTGAGTCTTCTAGGGTTATTAAGCTCCACAATTCCCATGGTCAAGTGGGCAAGATGGAATATGAGAGTCCCACAGAGGGAGTTCCTTGCTCAATGGTATGGGGGAGAAGAGAATTGGAACCAAAAAATTTACCTAACACGATCAGTAAAAGAAGCTTTGAGATGGTGGATCAGTATGACAAATCTTTCAAAAGGAAAAAGATTAGGCACCAGTCAAAGGGTACAGTTGAAGACAGATGCAAGTTCAACAGGCTGGGGAGCAGTTTCATGTTTACAGACAGTTCAAGGCAAATGGAAGATCGAGGAGGTGTACTTTCTTCGAATGCGCAAAAAAATGAATTAGATCAGAAATTTTTTCACAAGATAACCGAGAAATGGGGACTGCCAGCAATAGATCTTATGGCCCCAATGAAGAACAGGAAAGTAAAAAGATTGTATTCAAAATTCCCAGATGAGAAGACAGAAGCAGTGGATACTTTTCTGCAGGATTGGGGGAGCAAATAGTTATACATTTTTCCTCTAATTCCCAGAGTGTTGAAGAATATCAGGCACGACAAATCCAAGGCAATAGCCATATTGCCAGACTGGCCAAGAAGGCCATGGTATCCGCTAGTGAGAAACTAAAATTGCATCCCATATGTTGCTGGAACATAATATTCCTGTGTTTTTCAAACCCAGCAACACTCTGAGACAAAAGATGGTGTACCCTAAAGATCCTACACCAAAGCACATGAAAAGTAACGTGGTCTATGCTGTCCAATGTAGTACTACCTGTACTACCTTTCAGGGTTTAAACTGAAGAACCCACTCAGATAAGTGGTGAAACGTTTTCAAGAAAATCTCCAGAAAAGTCCAGTTGTTTTAGACTTAATTTTACTAGATACTGTATATAATGACCTTGTTACTATCTGACTTGGGGACAACTCCTGATACTGTCAGAAATTCTTCCTTAATACTGACCACTGGACCCCCCTTCAGTACTGATTCTGGTACGAGAGCTATACCTGGCCCACAACTAACATCTCTCTCCCCAGCGTTGCACTATCCACCAGGACCCTGCTCTGAGTCCTTACCACCTGTTAACCACATTCTTGCACTGACTCCTGGGCTTGGCCTACCTTCTGACCCCCACTCAAGACCTCAGGTAGTTTGGGTACAGAATCAGAGATCACTAAGTGTTTGCACAATAGAGACTCATAGGGACACCACTGGTTAAGGCACTGGTTGACACTGGCTCCTGTCACCCAGTCCTCCCTCCCAGTTACTTTGCTGCACTTTACTTTTGACAGTTACCTGTTGAGGCAGGTGGCCACACTCCATTGTGGAGTAAAAGCAGTTACCTTGTAGCCCAAATCATTCCCACAATACATTCACAGGAATTTCATTGGTTACCCCCACTTCCCTTAGACCTCTCCCCGCACCCCAATCCAAGAAAACCTTTGCCACAGGCAACTTTGGGTGGCTCCCACCCACTCCCTTTATGGACAAAGTCTTTCCAGGAATAATGTCCCCAGAGTTTACCATCTTTGGATGTACCAGAGAAAAATTGAACTCACTTTGTCACTCACAGTTACGGGCTGCACATGATGGCGTAAATTCTCAGTCTTACCAGACACCACAGGCTGTGCAGGTTAAGCTGGTTCCCTTTTTTGTGGGCAATCAGCCCTCACATGGCTCATGTGATTGCAGGAAAAAGATCTTCGGATATCCTTCTGCCCCACAGTTGCAACAAACCCCCAAAAATATGAACTCCCGCAAGCTTTGGATTGCTGTGTGCTTTTCCTCCAGTAGGTCACTCCCGGCAGTTCGGTAGAGATGCTTTGCAGTTGTCAGACATCCTATTTGCTTATGTGTCTGCTATCTCTGCTGCCTGATCTGCTGTTTTGGGCTCACTTTCACAGGACATGTGAGCAAAAACTGATCTTTTATCATTAGATCTTCTAGGCATTCAAATGTTGTAAGGGCTCTGGCACACGGGGAGATTAGTCGCTCGCGAGTCTTTTTTGGCGATTTCCCGAAATCGCCCTGCCGCGTGTGCCATCCCGCCGGCGACTTACATGTTCGCCGGTGGGATGGCAGGGGGAAGGCAACTCGGGGAGATTAGTCGCCCACGAACAGGGAGTTTTGCCGCGGGCGACTAATCTCCCCGTGTGCCAGAGCCCTAAGAGATAGTCCCCTCGTGCCAGAGCCCTAAGAGATAGTCCCCTCAGCCAAGATTTAAATGTGATTCTCAGACTGCTCACAACTGAGTTACATAGTTACATAGGGTTGAAAAAAGACCAGAGTCCATAAAGTTCAACCCATCCAAGTAAAGCCAGCACGCACAACCTATACTTAGCAATCTATACATTCACATACATAAACTATATACACAACCACTAATACTAACTGTAGATATTAGTATCACAATAGCCTTGGATATTCTGCTTGTTCAAAAACTTATCCAGGCCCCTCTTAAAGGCATTAACAGAATCTGCCATTACCACATATCTAGGAAGGGCATTCCACAACCTCACTGCCCTCACCGTGAAACACCACCTAGGCTGCTTCAAATGGAAGCTCCATTCCTCTAATTTAAAGTGGTGACCTCTGGTGCATTGATCGTTTTTATAGGAAAAAAGAACATCCCCTATCTGCCTATAATCCCCTCTAATGTACTTGTATGGAGTAATCATGTCCCCTCGCAAGCCCCTCTTTTCCAGAAAAAAACAACTTCGACAGTCTAACCTCATAGCTTAAATCTTCCATCCCCTGTACCAGTTTAGTGGCACGTCTCTGCACTCTTTCCAGCTCATTAATATCCCTTTTAAGGACTGGAGCCCAAAACTGCACTGCATACTCAAGGTGAGGCCTTACCAGAGACCTATAAAGAGGCAAAACTATGTTTTCATCGCTTGAGTCAATGCTCTTTTTTTATACAAGACAGCACTTTATTTGCTTTAGTAGCCACAGAATGACATTAGACAACTTGTTATCAACAAAAACCCCTAGATCCTTCTCCATTAAGGATACCCCCAACACACTACCATTCAGTATATAGTTTGCGTTTATATTATTTCTACCACAGTGCATAACTTTGCACATGTCAACATTGAACCTCATTTTCCAGTTTGCTGCCCAGTTTTCCAATTTTGTCAAATCGCTCTGCAAAGTGGCAGCATCCTGCATGGAACTTATAGTTTTGCACAATTTTGTGTCATCAGCAAAAATAGATACAGTACTCTCTATGCCCACCTCCAGATCATTAATAAACAAGGACTGACCCCTGCAGTACTCCACTAACCACACTGGTTCAATTAGAAAATGTTCCATTTACCACCACTCTTTGTAATCTATCCTTCAGCCAGTTCTCTATCCAATTACAAATATAATGTTCTAGGCCAATATTCCTCAATTTGATCATTAACCTTCTGTGAGGTACAGTATCAAATGCTTTAGCAAAGTCCAAGTAGATGACATCAACTGCCATCAAGGTTCCTGCTCACCTCCTCATAAAAGGCGACTAAATTATTTTGGCAAGATCTGTTACGCATAAAACCATGCTGGCACAAACTTATAGTATTGTGAACTGTAATGTATTCAAGTACCCTATCCCTTATTACCCCTTCCAAAATCTTTTCAACTACTGACGTCAGACTAACAGGCCTATAGTTTTCAGGCTGAGTACGGGATCCCTTTTTAAATAACGGCACCACATTAGCAATCCGCCAGTCTCTCGGCATCCTGAAAAATGATGTGAAGAAGCTTGGCAATCACAACGCTCAGCTCATTTAATACCCTGGGATGAATCCCATCCGGTCCTGGACCTTTGTTTACTCTTACATGTTCTAGTCTTTTTTGAATTTCCTCCCGAGTGACCCATGCGTCAGTAGCTAAATTACTAGAACTGGGCATATTAAAAGGGAAGCCTTCATTAGCTGGTTCCTCAGATGTATAGACAGATGAAAAATAATAAGGTTCCCACCCCGTCTTGCTTCATTTTTTTTACTATTCACATACAGTAGAAGTAACATGGAAAAAAGATGTAAAATCAGGGAAATGTGTTAAAGACACATAAATGTAAGCTACTTAAAGGAAATAAGTACAGGAACCATTTTTTATTTGCAACATAGTTATAGAAGGCTATAAAGAGCTATAGAAGGCTCTGTTTGGCATTATGCCAGGTTTTTATGCAACCAAAACTTGCCTCCAAGCCAGGAAATCAAAAATACTGTAAGCACATGCTTTGAGGCCCCTAGGAGCAACATCCAAGGGGTTGGTGAGCAACATGTTGGGGATCACTGCCCTATGTGGCCTAGCATCAATTCCCTGAGAGCATACATACATTACATAGTACAATACTGACACCACAAATGATGCATGATGCTGACACAAAGGCACCCTATAAGACCTCCACCCCTAGAGCATACATTAGACATACTGTTCAGCACTGATGCCACATGCTGATTGGCACTGACGCAGAGGAACCCCTTCCCCCCTTCCACTCCAAGAGCATTCACCACTGACACCCCATTGCCACAGGACACTGACACACAGGCGCCCCTTCCCCACCTCCACCCCAAGAGCGTTCACCACTGACATCCCATTGCCACAGGACACTGACACAGAGGCACCTCTTCCACCCCCTCCACCCCAAGAGCGTTCACCACTGACACCCCATTGCCACAGGACACTGACACAAAGGCACCCCTTCCACCCCAAGAGCGTTCACCACTGACACCCCATTGCCACAGGACACTGACAAAGAGGCACCCCACCACTGACACCCCACTGGCTTTGGCTTTGGGCTTTGACTTCAAAACGTACATCCATGTACCTGTACTTTTAAAACAAAAATCTGTAGCATTTTTAAGAGAATCCGTAAATCCGTACCTTGTAACTTGTCATAAAATCCCCCGTGCTTGTGCAACTCTCGAAAGATTTCACAAGCTCTCGGATAGGTGTGCGCATGCGCAGTGTGTATTATCAGCCCAAAGTGGCGACGCTGACCTTCCCAAGATGGCGCCCGTGATCGCAAGTGATGGGGAAGCTTTTCTTCCTAAAGTAATTGCCCTTTTTAGCTGAAAAAGAAGTGATTTGCTACCTAGAGGCATGTAAAAAACAGCGCAAATTGCGGGAAATACAAAAGTAAATCCCGGGAAGAGAGCCCATAGGGCTGCATACAAATTGGTGGGACAACAACAAAATGGTGGAAATGGCGGGAAAACTTTAAATCCGGGGACGTAAATTCGGGGTTCTACTGTAATTAAAAAATAATTTTGGATTCTTTTTACTCCTAGCTGCAATATCCCGTTCCATCTCTATTTTAGCTTGCCTGATAGCTTTTTTGCATGCTTTTTTTGCTTCCTTGTACCTTGTTCCTTGATGAAAGTTTCTGCTGTCCCAGCTAACTTGAATGCTTTAAAAGCACATTTTTTTCTTACCAACCTCGACACTAACACTTTTATTCAGCCATAAAGGTTTTGCTTTGCCATGCCTCTCCCTGCTTACAAGGGGAATATACTGTTGTGTATAACTGCAAAAGCAATGTTTTAAAGATGTTCCATTTTCCTTCTGTGTCTAACCCTATGAAAAGCCTTTCCCAGTTGACACATTGCAGAGATGCCCTTATACTGGCAAGTTTGCACATCTAAAATCAAGCATTTTAGTTACTCCCTTATAGAGCTGTCTCTGCAACATTATCTCAAAGTAGACCATGTTGTGATCACTGTTCCCCAAATGCTCACCCACGAATATGTTAGAGATGGGTTCAGTGTTATTAGATATTAGATAGAGTCATTCCTAGTAGGTTCTTGAACCACCTGAAATAAAAGTTGTCATTTAGCATATTTACAAACCTACTAGCTAGCTGCAGCTCCCCTAATTTATCTGACAAGCTTTGTGCATTAGCCAGCATGCAGCGGAGATTATTACTTCTCCCTCTGATGTTTACATTAGCTAACAGAGAGTTAGAGCTAAGGTGAAAATTAGTCTGTTTCCCTTGTAACAATGGAAGCTCCCTATCTGATACAAACTATATGTCCCCATCACTCCTCCCCCACAACCCTTTGCTAGTCCCACTGCCCCGTCTACACTAGCTTTCCCATAAAACTCTAGCTCACCCACCCCCCCTTGTCTAGTTTAAACACTCCTCCAGCCTCTTAACCATTCTCTCCCCTAGCACAGCAGACCCCCTTCCATTGAGGTGCAATCCGTCACGGCTGTATAGATTGTACACCAAAGAAAAGTCAGCCCAGTGCTCTAGGAACCCAAACCCTTCCTTCCTACACCAAGACTTTAGCCACGCATTTAGCTTCCTAAGCTCCCACTGTCTCCCTAAACTTGCACGTGGCACCATGCTGCACAGTCCAGAACTTTTTGCAATATACCTTTGGTGTGAGATGGTACATTTTTGACAGCATCATAGTCCCCATCAGACTCTAGTGGAAAATCCACAAAGACAGGGTTTTGCCTTTTAACCCTGGTGTGAGGTATTATGCCTATTGCTCACGGGGTAAGTGATACTGCCTGCTCTTTCAAAGCACCACAAAAAGGTATCCAGGTCACTATTTTTATCTATGACTGGAAATGTATCTGTAGAGGTTATCAAAGGATTTACTTAAAGAGTCTCACTGGAACGTGGGGGCATACCTCCCAAAATTCCTGATTTTCACGGGACAGTCATGATTTTAACAGCTCAGCCCACAGTCCCGGATTCTTATTTAAAAGTCCCTCATTTCCCTTTTATGTCCTGCATTGAAAGCCAAAAAAATTCTCAAACTTATTAAATAAGTATGTATGTATATCTTTATTTATAATGTTCTATTTATGTACGCAGCGCTGTACAGTAGAATACATTAATACAAACAGGGGGTTATTAAGATAATAACAGATAAATACAAAGTATAACAATTAATACAAATAAATACAAGATACAGTTGCAATAAATTACAGGATGGAGGTCCCTGTCCCGTAGAGGGGAGGGTAACTTACAGGCACAAATAGGCAAATATAAGTGCTGTAGGTCACAGTGGGTGACAATATAATATAAGTGCTAGTTCCCAGATCAGATGCTGTGCGAGTGCTCCAAAAGGCAGTCTTTAAGTTTAGTTTTAAAAAGACTGAGGGAGGATTCTCTCCGGAGGAAATCAGGGAGGGCATTCCAAATGTAAGGGGCAGCAAGGCAGAAAGGTTTAAGGTGGGAGACAGCAGTAGTAGTGGGGGCGCAACCAAGCGGTTTCTCTTCGAGGAACGAAGGAGCCGGCCAGGAACGTACGGAGGCACAAGAGAAGAGATGTTGTGAGGAACGGAGGAATGGAGGGCTTTGAAGGTTAAGAGAGGGAGTTTGTAAGATATTCTTTGTTTAATAGGAAGCCACGATAAGGCCTTTAACAGGGGAAGGGCATGAACTCTCCTGGATGAGAGGAGAATTCTGGCAGCAGTATTTAATATAGACTGTGGGGGGAAAGATGGGAGTTAGGGAGGCCGGTTAGTAGCAGGTTACAGTAGTCAAGTCAGGATAGGATGAGAGCATGCATGAGCAGCTTAGCTGTTGCAGTAGAAAAAAAGGGACGGATTTTGGCAATACTGCATAAGAAAAAGTGACAGGTTTTGACAGTGGTGTTAATATGGTCAGAGGAGGAGAGACAGGAGTCAAAGATCACCACTGGACAATGCGCCGAATCAACAGAGTTGATGAGGGTGCCATCAATAGAGGTAGGAAAGGGTGGGGTAGGACCAGGATTAGGCGGAAAAATCATTAGTTCAGTTTTTGTTGGGTTCAGTTTGAGGTGGCATTGGTTCATCCAATTGGAGATGGATAGGAGGCAGTTAGAGATTTGAGTCTCAGTTTCAGCTGTTAATGAAGAGGTCGACAAATAAATTTGGATATCATCAGCCTACAGATGATATTTAAAGCCTAAGGAGGGAAAACAACAACGGTCCAAGTACAGAGCCTTGGGATACCCAAGGTTTTGTTAACATAGGAGACAGTGAATGAACGGTTAGAGAGGTAAGAAGGGATCCAGGATGCAGCCTGACTACGGATACCAATCGAATGCAGAATTTGCATCAGGAGGGAGTAGTCGACCATATCAAACACAGCCGATAGATAGAGGAGGATTAGTATAGAAAAGTGACCTTTGGTTTTGGCAGCCTGAAGATCATGTGTAACTCTGCACAAAGCCGTCTCTGTAGAGTGCCCAGGCCGAAAACCAGATCGCAGCGGGTCCAATAAATTATGGGCGTTAAGAAAGTTAGTGATACAGTGATACAGGAGAAGACAATACACTCTAAGATTTTGGAGGCAAGCGGTAGAAGCGAGACAGGGAGATAATTAGAAAGACAGGATGGGTCGAGCGTGGCCTTTTTAAGGATAGGCTTGATACAGGCCTGTTTGAAGGAAGAGGGGAAAATTCCAGAAGTCAAAGAAGAGTTGAAGATGTTAGAACTGGAGTAAGAACTGGAGTAAGCTCAGCAGCACAGTGTTTAATCAGAGACGAAGGCATAGGGTCAAGAGAGCAAGTGGTGAGCGGAGCTGACAATAGAAGACTTCGGAGACAGTTATGGGACCAAAAGAGCTAAGACATGCAGAAGGGGGCTGAGGAAGGAGAAGCTGGTTTATATTTGTAGAGGGGGGAATCTGATTGCGGATGGACTCCACTTTGTTCATGAAGAAATCAGCAAATTCCTGGGGAGAGTGCATAAAGTTAGGTAATGGAGTCTGTGAGCGACGCAGAAAGGTATTGAATATAGATCACAGGCGTCACGGGTTGGATTTATTATTGTTGATAAGGGTATTGTAGTATTCCTGTTGAGGCAAGCCAATAGGAATTTATAATGGATAAAGTCTGCTTTCGTACGCGATTTCCTCCACATATGTTCCGCAGACCTTGCACAGGGGCGCGGGATTTGAGCCTGAGTACGCTTAGGCTGAAGGGGTGCAAATGAGTCAATGGTGGAGGCTAGTATGCTGTTGTACTCACTAACCAGGGTATCAGGGTCAGACAAAGGAGGAGAGACTGGACCTTAAAGAGTGAGCTAAGGCCGGTAGGTCTACATCACGTGTATTTCAAATTAATACAGTGGGGGAAGGAGCATGTTGGGAAGGAGAGTGAGAGACAGAAAATGTAACCAGGTAATGGTCAGAGAAGGGGACACTGTTAAAATCAAAAATGGATAGATTTTTAGTAAAGACTAAACCCAGAAAGTGGCCATCCTTATGAGTCGGAGCGTTTGTCCACTGCTGAAATTCAAAGGAGGAGGTTAGGCAGAGAAAATGTGAGGGCCAAGAATACTCAAAACACCTGCACTTAGATACAATTGTAACCAACAGAATGAACAGGTCTCTTGGGGGAACTGAGACTTGCAGCTTAAAGGGCACACAGAGCGGATTGGAGGTCGGCCTGAAAAGCATACCCTTTTGCATTTTCCAGGGCTCTGTGTGTCCACACTAGGGCAGTTGCCATAGTCTTTTAGGCAGGCACAGAGAGGATCATATGGAAATGAGAAGTGGAAATATGCTTTGTCTGACCTCCCCCTTAGTGCAAGGTTTAATTACTTTATCCAAGCACTAATGCTCTAAATTAAAAAAATGTCACTGCTGCTAACAAATTTGTCACAATTACATAACTTCTAGATGATTGCGACTTCCTTGCACACAGGTTAGACTAGCGTCACAGACTAACCAACATGGCAAGGTGACTCCTCAACTGGCCCTTCGCCTTGAGCCAACCCACTAAACCCTCATTGTTACATACCTTAATGTAACGCCAGGAGACAAAAATGGTATAAAATGGCCACAGCAAATATTCACATATTAATCAAATAAATAGGACCTTGCCCACCTAACCCAAGCCAGAATTCCATAAGAGTGAGGAACTGATTGCTCCTTACTGATGACTTGAGTTTCACTTACATAGTTGCCATTTGAGATCAGCACTATGTCATTATATCCACCACTGAGTATTAGGCTGTCTCTACCTACAGAGAGGATGGCCCCAAACTCTGCTACAATCAGGAGCTGCATGTCCCACAA
This sequence comes from Xenopus tropicalis, assembly GCF_000004195.4. Classification (NCBI taxonomy): domain Eukaryota; kingdom Metazoa; phylum Chordata; class Amphibia; order Anura; family Pipidae; genus Xenopus; species Xenopus tropicalis. Next base: position 74,997,741 of record NC_030682.2, on the reverse strand, counting down.
AGAGAGAAGTTCAGCAGCCCTGCTGCTGGTCCTGAATCTGCAGTGATTCGATGATAGGAAATCCAGGCAGTAGTAGGGTCTGTATCAATCAACCCACCGTGCAGTCACAGGAGTGAGCCTACTTTCTCCCTCTTCTAAAATTTCCTATGTAGTACTCTGTCAAGTTCCTACTGCTGCTGAAACAAATAAAACTTAAAATACATTAGGGTTGATTCACTAAAGTGCGTTAAAACATGCGCTATTTATAGCGTGCGGTAAAAATTTTAGTGATTCTAAATTTTCGCGACTTAATGCACGGTTCACTATAAGCATACTTGCGTTAATTTACGCGCGATGCTGCATGCGTTATTTTAGTTGCGAAAACTATCTTCGTGCGGAATTAACTCAACGTGTGGTAACTAACGCGTGCGCTACTTTTCGCATGCGAGCTAATTAACGCACACACGGTATTTACCGCATGCGCACTAATTAACGCACGCGCAGTGCGATACTTTTCGCGTGCATGCTAATTAACGGACGTGCGGTACTTTTTGCGTGTGCGCTAATTGTTGCGACTTGACGCACACGGCAATAGCCACGCGACTTTGCGCACGAGGCAGCATAAAACTGGCGCCATTTTGCACATTTGCGCTGGGAGAGCACCGAAGTGCCAGTGAGAAATAGTGGTGGACAGCTTTGGACAGCAAGAAAAAAGTGACCAAGAAGAGGGAGCACCCTCAAACACCTGCGGTGTCACCCAGCTCTGGCAGTGACACAGAGGGGCCCCTTTATCTTGGCAGCCCTGATTTGTCTGAGGGCACAGATAGGGATTACCATCCCGAGGAGCCAAGTGGAGAGAGTGAGCAGCTTCCCCCCACCTCAACATATGGGAAAAGGAAGAGGCAGCAGGAGGGCAGGCTTCGGAACATGAAGTTTACTGAATTTGAGAACGAGGCACTGGTGGAGGGACTTGTGCCGGTATATCATAAAGTGATCGGCAAATATGCCGGCAAATATGCCAGCAAAACGCCCACTGCCATAAAATCTAAGGCCTGGAAGGACATTGCGGAGCGCGTTAACAGCGTGGGTGTGTGTCTCCGCAGTGTCCAAAACTGCAAGAAAAGGTACCAGGACATCAAGCGGGTCCTGAAAAAAAAGCTGGCAGAGGACTCCAGATACAGGTAAATATCTTACATTCATCTTTCTATATAACACTTGCTCATCTGCTTTTCTACTCACCTTGCCTTTCTTTTTGGCTTACTCACTTTCCTTCCTTTTTGCCTTCTTTCCTACTTACTTTACTTGTATGTAATGTATGTATGGTTCCTTATAGCTGCAGCTAGGGGTTCAATACTCAATGCATAGAGAAGGGGTGACAGGGGGCATCCCTGCCTGTTGCCGTTGCGGATGTGTATTTGGCCGGGGGAGGCCTCTGGTAGTGGCTGTGGGCTTAGAATATAAGTTTTTAATGGCCTTGAGAAAGGGGCCCCTGATGCCCAAATGCGTTAATAGCTCAAACATGTAGTCCCAATTTAAGCGTCAAATACTTTTTCAGCATCCAAGCTGAGTAGCAAAGTTGGAGTTTGCGTTTTGTTAGCTACATCTATCAAGTTAATTGCTCTGCGTGTATTGTCCCCAGCCTGTCTACGATAAATGAAACCTACCTGATCTGAATTGATTAGTTTGGGCATGAGGTGTCCCAGTCTATTTGCCAAGAGTTTAGTGAAGATTTTAAGGTCCGAATTCAAGAGGCCAATTGGCCTGTAGCTACTGCAGAGATTTGGATCTTTGCCTTCTTTATGCAGGAGGGTGATGTATGAAGCCAACATAGTATGTGGGATTGGTTTATCTGCTAAAAATGAATTAAGGAGTTTTGTTAAGTGTGGGATGAGGAGTGAGGAGAATTTTTTATAGTATGCATATGTGAAGCCGTCTGGGCCAGGTGCCTTGGAGGTGGGGAAAGATCTAATTGTATCTTTGACTTCTTCCTCTGTTATTATTTTGTTTAGGGAGTCTACATCGGGTTGTGTAAGTGTGGTTTGAATGTTCTCTATCAGAAACGTTCGTTTGGGGCTTATCCCTGAAGGTTGTACGGGGGTTTGGGTAGTTGGTAAGTTGTAGAGCTCTGTATAATAGTCTCGGAAAGCTGTCGCTATCTCTTTTGGTGAGAATGTTCTTTCGCCGTTAGCTTTGTTCACTGAAACTATAGCGGCATGTGCTATTTGCTCTCTGAGTTTTCTGGCTAGAGGTGTATGAGGTTTGTCACCCCTCTCATAGAATTTTTGTCCTGTCCATTTTAGGGCCTTCTCAATGTCTCCTGAGGCTAGCAGGTTAAGTTCCCTCTGAATCCCAAGGATATCATTACATAACTTAGGAGTTTGAGCTTTTGCTCCAGAGCCACCTTTGCGTGTGACCTCTCTTTTTTCTTGGCGGATGCTATGGCTATGAGTTTGCCTCTCAGCACCGCCTTGTGTGCTTCCCAGAGGATGGAGGGGCTTTCAATTGTGTGTTATTTGTAAAGTAGTCTTGAATGGCCTGGGTAAGATCTGTGCATGTGTGAGGGTTACTTAAGAGGGCCTCGTTCAGCCGCCAGTGAGTGGATTTCCTGGCTGGGGTGGACAGCTGGATATCTATGGTTACAGAATGGTGGTCTGACCAAGTAATGGGTTGTCTGTGGTAGCTGTATAAGTAAGAAGGTCGCTTGAGACCAGGAAAAAATCCAATCTGGAGTAGAGTTGATGGCAGGCTGAGTAAAAGGTATATGCTCTCTCATTTGGGTGGTGGATGCGCCACAAATCTCTCAGATCTAGTCTGCGTATCAGCTGTCTAAATCTCTGACATTGTATTTTATATTGTTGGAGTTGGGGGGGGTGAGAGCAGTCCCTGTTCTCGGACAGTACCAAATTATAGTCCCCACCTATAATTAGTGGGCTTTGGTAATCCCCTCTCGCCCTGGTCAGGGTACTCTTAAGGAAACGTAATTGGTATTTGTTGGGGGAATAAAGGTTCACCAGTCTAAGGGGTTTGCCTTCTAGAATGCCATCCAGTATCAGGTACCGGCCTCTAGAATCAGCCTGCACATTTTTGACTTCGAATGGGCAGTCTCTATGGATTAGCGTAATGAGACCTGCTTTTTTGCAATTTGTGGTGGCTTGGTAAATAGTCGGGTACAATTTAGTTTTAAGAGTGTGATTCTCCGAGGTCTTAAAATGTGACTCTTGGATCATCGCAATGTCAGGGCGTAATTTATGTAGTTCCCTGGCGAGCATATACCTTTTCATTACGCTATTAAGCCCGTTTACATTTAACGTTAGTATTTTAACCATATTGACAGGATATTATATAACACTTGTAAGAAAAAAAAAAAATTTAGATACTGTAAATAACACCTTTGGCCTATAGTAAGTAACCGTTTGCATCTAGTGCAACTTGGAAACCTGGATTCAGCAAAAAAGTTACATGTCCTCCCGTAGGTATTGAAGTGATGGGTAGGAAGTAAGAACTTTGTAAAAAGTTAGATGTAAACAGCATAACGTTCTTATATATAAAACCAAGAATATAAAACAAAAAGTTTGTAAATACTCAATAGAGAGCAAACCAAAACGAAAAAACTGTGCCTCAGCCGATGCAAAGCGGTGGTGAGGATTCCACAGGCACCCCTTGCCTGTATTTGGGGAGCGTCCCAGGTGAATGTTGGATAGAGCTGTGATCAACAGAGTATTTGCGGTGTCCCTCCATCAAGGGAGATTATGCGAGAACCTTGGATGATAGGGAGGAGTAGTCAAGTGGCTTGCGGTGGGGTGTCCGGTTTGGGGGTCCCCAATTTAACTTTTTCCCAGATTGGTGAGAGATGATCAGGATGTTGTCTCTTCTGATTCGGAGGGAGTAGTTTTGGATCGAGTGGGGAAAGGCCAAGGTCTTGAAGCAGTTTAGGGCCCTGGGAGGGGTCCTGGAGAATGTATTGGCAGTTCCCCTTTGTTGCAATCAGCTTAAATGGAAAGCCCCATCGGTAGGATATGTTGTGTTCCCTCAGTTTCTGGGTTACAGGCCGAAGCTCCCTGCGCTTGTTTAGTGTAATTGGTGATATGTCATTGAAAATTTGCACTCTGTGGCCTTGGTGGTCAACATGTTGGGCATTTCTGGTTTTGGAGATAATACTCTCCTTGCTTTCAAAGTAGTGTAGACACACAATAATGTCCCTTGGGGTAGTGATGTTAGCTGGTCTGGCTCTCAGAGCTCTATGTGCTCTATCAAAGCGCCATGCTTCAGCTGGTAGGTCAGGGTTAAAGTGGAGAAAAGGGAGCGTAGATAAGATCTGATACATTGTGGGGTGACCTCCTCAGGAACTCCCCTGATCCGTAAGTTTTGCCGCCTGGATCTATTTTCCAGGTCCTCAGTATGTGACTTTAGTGAGGCTAGCTCTTCCCATAGGGAGGAATTTTCCTGCTCAATCTGATTATATCTAAGAATCAGTTCATCCATATTGTTTTCAAGCTGATCTGTTCTTTCTCCCAGGTTAGAAATGTCAGCTTGTATGTCTTTAAGAGCTAGGCGTATTGGGTCAGTAATGGAGCCTGTCAGTTTCTCGTGTAAGTCTGCCAGTTGTTGGGAGAGTACCTGGACTGTGACTAAATCGGCTGTATTTGTAAGTAGTGAGAGTGTCTCACCGGATTGTTGCTGCAGGTGAGTAGCTGCATATTCAGCGTGGCTAGGAGAGTCAGGAGGCGCATCTTGATCCGACTCGTCGGCGCCATTTTGGGAGCGCTGCTGCTGGGCCTGAGATTTGTGCAGGTAGGGCGACATCGTCCCCAGCTGATCTTTTATCTGGCGCTTCCCCATAGCTATGGTGTCTCCTTGCCCTTATGGGTGCCCGGGCTAAAAACGAGGCAGTAGAGAGGCTATAAGCAGGCTGCTTTCCCCACTTACTAACAGGCTGGTGGCTAGTTGAATCAACTTGCTTTCAATTCAACAAAAAAGGGATAAGTATTCTTTATTAACTTTTATCAAAACCATTGTGTTTTTTAACTGTTGGTTTTAATTTTTTTTCAAAAGTAATTGTTGTTTTTGGTGCTAATTTACAAAGTTTGTGTGATCTATAAGGCTTACAGCAGGTTTGCCAGAAGTTACATTCCTTTGTAATTACCCTCAGTTTGAGGTGGGTGGGGTTTGATTAGTTGACCTTTACAGACTGTATAAATAGAACCACTGGCACTCCAGTGGAGCTTGCTCTGGTGGTAGGTGCTCTGTAAGTGCGTGCTCTTTAAGTGGGTGCTCTGTAAGAGGAGTTATAAACTCAGGAGTTAGTGGGTGCTCTGTAAGTGGAGTTATAAACTCAGGAGTATGCACTTCCAAAGTGCATACCTCTGTTGTGGATGTTAGCGAATTGCCACTTTAGAGGCTCGCATTAGAGCACTAGAGGAACAAGTTGCAACACTGCGTTCAATCGACAGTCTTGAGAGAAGTCTCTTGCTTACTGAACAAGAGCTAGCGGGGCCAGATAGTATGGGGGGAGGGGAGCAGCTAAAGGACAGTAAGCTGGGTGACAGTTAGAAAATCTAGTGTGGGTAAAAAAAAAAGGGAGGCTGCTCCAGGGTTTGCGCATCCCAACAGATTTGCCAGATTGTGTGAAGAAGATGGGAGTGTGAACTCTGGACTGGCGGTTCTAGATGAGGCTGATCTCTCTAACAGCCGGGAGACCAGTTTCTCTAGTAGTGGTGGGGAGGAGAGCAGAGCTAGGCCTAAACAGATGGTGGTTATAGGGGATTCAATCATTAGTTAAGTGGACAGGTAATCTGTCAAGTGGATCGCTTCAACCGGACAGTTTGCTGTCTTCCTGGTGCCAGGGTTCGGCATGTGGTTGATCGGGTTGACACATTATTGTGAGGCGCTGGGCATGACCCGGCTGTCTTACATATCGGTACATATCGGTACTAACGACAAAATGAACGGTAGGTGGGGGACCTTAAAGAGTGAGTTCAGGGATCTAGGCTCTAAGATTAAGCAAAGGTCCTTCAATGTCATTTTTTCGGAAATTTTGCCGGTGCCATGTGCAAGTTTAGGGAGACAGCGGGAGCTTAGGGAGCTAAATGCGTGGCTAAAGTCTTGGTGTAGGAAGGAAGGGTTTGGGTTCCTAGAGCACTGGGCTGACTTTTCCTTGGGGTACAATCTATACAGCCCTGACGGATTGCACCTCAATGGAAGGGGGTCTACTGTGCTAGGGGAGAGAATGGTTAAGAGGTTGGAGGAGTGTTTAAACTAGACAAGGGGGGGGTGGGTGAGCTAGAGTTCTATAGGAAAATTAGTGTAGACGGGGCAGGGGGACTAGCAAAGGGTTGTGGGGGAGGAGTGAGGGGGGCATATAGTTTATCAGATAAGGAGCTTCCGTTACAAGAAAACAGTCTCATATTTGCCTTAGCTCTAACTCTCCGTTAGCTAATGTAAACATCAGAGGGAGAAGTAGTAATCTCCGCTGCATGCTGGCTAATGCGCGAAGCTTGTTGGGTAAATAAGGGATGCTGCAAGCTATTGCATGTATTGAAAATTATGATTTAATAGGTATCACTGAGACCTGGTGGGATGATAAATGTGACTGGGCTGTGAATTTAAATGGTTATACACTTTTTAGGAGGGACAGAGAGATTAAAAAGGGTGGAGGGGTTTGTCTTTATGTAAAGTCAGATTTAAAGCCATGTAATAAAGACATTACCAATGAAAATGTTGAATCTCTTTAGGTAGAAATTTAAGTAGGGCTGAAGGTCACAAAGAAAATGATCATTGGTGTATGCTATAAACCACCCTGTATAGATGAGGGGGATGAGGCCCAGCTATTGTTGCAAATGGAGGAGGCTTCAAAACTGGATCAAGTTGTTGTTATTATGGGGGACTTTAATTATCCGGACATTGACTGGAGTAATGGGGTGGCTAAGTCAGAAAAAGCTAGTAGGTTTGTAAATATGCTAAATGAGAACTTTTTATTTCAGGCGGTTCAAGAACCTACTAGGAATGATTCTATTTTGGACCTGGTAATATCTAATAATACTGAACTTATCTCTAACATTTGTGTGGGTGAGCATTTGGGGAACAGTGATCACAATATGGTCTCCTTTGAGATAATGCTACAGAGACAGCTCTATAAGGGAGTAACTAAAACGCTCAATTTTAGACGTGCAGACTTTGCCAGTATAAGGGCATCTCTGCAATTTGTCAACTGGGAAGGGCTTTTCATGGGGTTAGACACAGAAGGAAAATGGAACATCTTTAAAACATTGCTTTGCAGGTATACACAACAGTATATTCCCCTTGTTAGCAAGGAGAGGCATCGCAAAGCAAAACCTTTATGGCTGAATAAAAGAGTTAGGGTCCAGGTTGGTAATAAAAAACGTGCTTTTAAAGCATTCAAGTTAGCTGGGACAGCAGAAACTTTCATCAGGTACAAGGAAGCAAATAAAGCATGCAAAAAAGCTATCATAGTTACATAGTTACATAGGGTTGAAAAAAGACCATTGTCCATCAAGTTCAACCCATCCGAGTAAACCCAGCACACAACCTATACTAACCAATCTATACACTCACATACAGAACCTTGATGCTGGAATGGCAGTTGATGTTACATAGTTACATAGTTACATAGGGTTGAAAAAAAACCAGTGTCCATCAAGTTCAACCCATCCAAGTAAACCCAGCACACCTAACCCACACCTACCAATCTATACACTCACATACATAAACTATAAATACAACCACTAGTACTAACTGTAGATATTAGTATCACAATAGCCTTGGATATTCTGCTTGTTCAAAAACTCATCCAGGCCCCTCTTAAAGGCATTAACAGAGTCTGCCATTACCACATCACTAGGAAGGGCATTCCACAGCCTCACTGCCCTCACCGTGAAAAACCACCTACGCTGCTTCAAATGGAAGCTCTGTTCCTCTAATCTATAGGGGTGACCTCTGGTGCGCTGATTGTTTTTATGGGAAAAAAGAACATCCCCCAACTGCCTATAATCCCCTCTAATGTACTTGTACAGAGTAATCATGTCCCCTCGCAAGCGCCTCTTTTCCAGAGAAAACAACCCCAACCTCGACAGTCTAACCTCATAGTTTAACTCTTCCATCCCCTTAACCAGTTTAGTTGCATGTCTCTGCACTCTCTCCAGCTCATTAATATCCTTCTTAAGGACTGGAGCCCAAAACTGCACCGCATACTCAAGGTGAGGCCTTACCAGGGACCTATAAAGCGGCAAAAATATGTCCTCATCCCTTGAGTCAATGCCATTTTTTATACAAGACAGCACTTTATTTGCTGTAGTAGCCACAGAATGACACTGCCTGGAATTAGACAACTTGTGATCTACAAAAACCCCTAGATCCTTCTCCATTAAGGATGCCCCCAACACACTACCATTCAGTAGATAGTTTGCGTTTATATTATTCCTACCAAAGTGCATAACTTTGCACTTGTCAACATTGAACCTCATTTTCCAGTTTGCTGCCCAGTTTTCCAATTTTGTCAAATCGCTCTGCAAAGCGGCAGCATCCTGCATGGAACTTATAGTTTTGCACAATTTAGTGTCATCAGCAAAAATAGAAACAGTACTCTCTATGCCCACCTCCAGGTCATTAATAAACAAGTTAAAAAGCAAAGGACCAAGGACTGACCCCTGCGGTACTCCACTAACCACACTGGCCCAATTAGAAAATGTTCCATTTACCACCACTCTTTGTACTCTATCCTTCAGCCAGTTTTCTATCCAATTACAAATATTATGTTCTAGGCCAATATTCCTCAATTTGATCATTAACCTTCTGTGAGGTACTGTATCAAACGCTTTAGCAAAATCTAAGTAGATGACATCAACTGCCATTCCAGCATCAAGGTTCCTGCTCACCTCCTCATAAAAGGCAACTAAATTAGTCTGGCAAGATCTGTTACGCATAAAACCATGCTGGCACAAACTAATAGTATTGTGAACTGCAATGTATTCAACTATCCTATCCCTTATTACCCCTTCCAGAAGCTTTCCTACTACTGATGTCAGACTAACAGGCCTATAGTTTTCAGGCTGAGAACGAGATCCCTTTTTAAATAACGGCACCACATTAGCAATCCGCCAGTCTCTCGGCACCATGCCAAACCTCAACGAATCCTGAAAAATTATGTGAAGAGGCTTGGCAATCACAGCGCTCAGCTCATTTAATACCCTGGGATGAATCCCATCCGGTCCTGGACCTTTGTTTACCTTTACATGTTCAAGTCTCTTTTGAATTTCCTCCTGAGTGACCCACGCGTCAGTAGCTAAATTACTAGCACTGGGTATATTAAAAGGGAAGCCTTCATTATCTGGCTCCTCAGATGTATAGACAGATGAAAAATAAGAGTTCAAAATTTCTGCTTTTTCCCCGTTCTCATCAACCAACGTACCTCCCCGTGATAATAAAGTTCCCACCCCTTCTTGCTTCATTTTTTTACTATTCACATAATTAAAAAATAATTTTGGATTCTTTTTACTCCTAGCTGCAATATCCCTTTCCATCTCTATTTTAGCTTGCCTGATAGCTTTTTTGCATGCTTTATTTGCTTCCTTGTACCTGATGAAAGTTTCCGCTGTCCCAGCTAACTTGAATGCTTTAAAAGCACGTTTTTTATTACCAACCTCGACCTTAACTCTTTTATTCAGCCATAAAGGTTTTGCTTTGCGATGACTCTCCTTGCTTACAAGGGGAATATACTGTTGTGTATACTTGCAAAGCAATGTTTTAAAGATGTTCCATTTTCCTTCTGTGTCTAACCCCATGAAAAGCCTTTCCCAATTGACACATTGCAGAGATGCCCTTAAACTGGCAAAGTCTGCACGTCTAAAATTGAGCGTTTTAGTTACTCCCTTATAGAGCTGTCTCTGTAGCATTATCTCAAAGGAGACCATGTTGTGATCACTGTTCCCCAAATGCTCACCCACACAAATGTTAGAGATAAGTTCAGTATTATTAGATATTACCAGGTCCAAAATAGACTCATTCCGAGTAGGTTCTTGAACCACCTGAAATAAAAAGTTGTCATTTAGCATATTTACAAACCTACTAGCTTTTTCTGACTTAGCCACCCCATTACTCCAGTCAATGTCCGGATAATTAAAGTCCCCCATAATAACAACTTGACCCAATTTTGAAGCCTCCTCCATTTGCAAAAGTAGCTGGGACTCATCCCCCTCATCTATACGGGGTGGTTTATAGCATACACCAATGATCATTTTCTTTGTGACCTTCAGCCCTACTGAAATTTCTACCCAAAGAGATTCAACGTTTTCATTGGTAATGTCTTTATTACATGGCTTTAAATCTGACTTTACATAAAGACAAACCCCTCCATCCTTTTTAATCCCTCTGTCCCTCCTAAAAAGCGTATACCCATTTAAATTCACAGCCCAGTCGCATTTTTCATCCCACCAGGTCTCAGTGATACCAATTAAGTCATAATTTTCAATACATGCAATAGCCTGCAGCTCCCCTATTTTTCCCGACAAGCTACGCGCATTAGCCAGCATGCAGCGGAGATTACTACTTCTTCCTCTACAGCTTACATTAGCTAAAGGACAGTTAGAGCTAAGGTGAAAATTAGTCTGTTTCCCTTGTAACAATGGAAGCTCCTTATCTGATAAACTATATGCCCCCCTCACTCCTCCCCCACAACCCTTTACTGGTCCCACTGCCCCATCTACACTAGCTCTCCCATAAGAATCTAGCTTACCAACCCCTCCCTTGTCTAGTTTAAACACTCCTCCAGCCTCTTAACCATTCTCTCCCCTAGCACAGTAGACCCCCTTCCATTGAGGTGCAATCCGTCAGGGCTGTATAGATTGTACCCCAAAGAAAAGTCAGCCCAGTGCTCTAGGAACCCAAACCCTTCCTTCCTACACCAAGACTTTAGCCACGCATTTAGCTCCCTAAGCTCCCGCTGTCTCCCTAAACTAGCACGCGGCCCCGGCAAAATTTCCGAAAAAATGACATTGGAGGACCTTTGCTTAATTTTAGAGCCTAGATCCCTGAACTCACTCTTTAAGGTCCCCCACCTACCGTTCATTTTGTCGTTAGTACCGATATGTACCAAGACAGCCGGGTCATCCCCAGCCCCTCCCAATAATGTGTCGACCCGATCAACCACATGCCGAACCCTGGCACCAGGAAGACAGCAAACTGTCCGGTTGAAGCGATCCGCTCGACAGATTACCCTGTCCACTTTCCTAATGATCGAATCCCCTATAACCACCATCTGTTTAGGCCTAGCTCTGCTCTCCTCCCCACCACTACTAGAGAAACTGGTCTCCCGGCTGTTAGAGAGATCAGCCTCATCTAGAACCGCCAGTCCAGAGTTCACACTCCCATCTTCTTCACACAATCTGGCAAATCTGTTGGGATGCGCAAACCCTGGAGCAGCCTCCCTTTTTCTTTTCCCCACACTCGATTTCCTAACTGTCACCCAGCTTACTGCCCTATCATCCTTTCCTTGCTCCCCTCCCCCCATACTATCTGACCCCGCTAGTTCTTGTTCAGTTAGCAAGAGACTTCTTTCAAGATTGTCAATAGAACGCAGTGTTGCAACTTGTTCCTCTAGAGCTCTAACGCGAGCCTCTAAAGTGGCAACTCGCTCACATCCACAACAGAGGTATGCACTTTGGAACTGTTGTTCCACAACTGCATACATGCGGCAGGCTGTGCACTGTGTCATAACTTCAATGTTGCTGCCACTCATTCTCCCAGTTACAGAAACAGTTAAACAAAAATTGGTGAAAAAGGCTTTTAAATAAACACAAAAAAACATTTTTTTTTTTTTTTTTACCTTGTTTTAACTCCTTTAGTTTGTAACTCCTGTGATTATAACTCCACTTACAGAGCACCCACTAACTCCTGTGATTATAACTCCACTTACAGAGCACCCACTAACTCCTGTGATTATAACTCCACTTACAGAGCACCCACTAACTCCTGTGATTATAACTCCACTTACAGAGCACCCACTTAAAGAGCAATCACTTATAGAGCACCTACCACCAGAGCAAGCTCCACTGGAGTACCAGTGGTTACATAGTTACATAGTTACATAGTTACATAGGGTTGAAAAAAGACCAGTGTCCATCAAGTTCAACCCATCCAAGTAAACCCAGCACACTTAACCCACACCTACCAATCTATACACTCACATACATACACTATATATACAACCACTAGTACTAACTGTAGATATTAGTATCACAATAGCCTTGGATATTCTGATTGATCAGAATATCAATCAGAATATAAATAGAGATGGAAAGGGATATTGCAGCTAAGAGTAAAAAGAATCCAAAATTATTTTTTAATTATGTGAATAGTAAAAAAATGAAGCAAGAAGGGGTGGGAACTTTATTATCACGGGGGGGTACGTTGGTTGATGAGAACGGGGAAAAAGCAGAAATTTTGAACTCTTATTTTTCATCTGTCTATACATCTGAGGAGCCACCTAATGAAGGCTTCCCTTTTAATATACCCAGTGCTAGTAATTTAGCTACTGACGCATGGGTCACTCAGGAGGAAATTCAAAAGAGACTTGAACATGTAAAGGTAAACAAAGGTCCAGGACCGGATGGGATTCATCCCAGGGTATTAAATGAGCTGAGCGCTGTGATTGCCAAGCCTCTTCACATAATTTTTCAGGATTCGTTGAGGTTTGGCATGGTGCCGAGAGACTGGCGAATTGCTAATGTGGTGCCGTTATTTAAAAAGGGATCTCGTTCTCAGCCTGAAAACTATAGGCCTGTTAGTCTGACATCAGTAGTAGGAAAGCTTCTGGAAGGGGTAATAAGGGATAGGATAGTTGAATACATTGCAGTTCACAATACTATTAGTTTGTGCCAGCATGGTTTTATGCGTAACAGATCTTGCCAGACTAATTTAGTTGCCTTTTATGAGGAGGTGAGCAGGAACCTTGATGCTGGAATGGCAGTTGATGTTACATAGTTACATAGTTACATAGGGTTGAAAAAAAAACAGTGTCCATCAAGTTCAACCCATCCAAGTAAACCCAGCACACCTAACCCACACCTACCAATCTATACACTCACATACATAAACTATAAATACAACCACTAGTACTAACTGTAGATATTAGTATCACAATAGCCTTGGATATTCTGATTGATCAAGAACTCATCCAGGCCCCTCTTAAAGGCATTAACAGAATCTGCCATTACCACATCACTAGGAAGGGCATTCCACAACCTCACTGCCCTCACCGTGAAAAACCCCCTACGCTGCTTCAAATGGAAGCTCCGTTCCTCTAATCTAAAGGGGTGACCTCTGCTGCGTTGATTGTTTTTATGGGAAAAAAGAACATCCCCCAACTGCCTATAATCCCCTCTAATGTACTTGTACAGAGTAATCATGTCCCCTCGCAAGCGCCTCTTTTCCAGAGAAAACAACCTCAACCTCGACAGTCTAACCTCATAGTTTAAATCTTCCATCCCCTTAACCAGTTTAGTTGCACGTCTCTGCACTTTCTCCAGCTCATTAATATCCCTCTTAAGGACTGGAGCCCAAAACTGCACTGCATACTCAAGGTGAGGCCTTACCAGGGACCTATAAAGGGGCAAAATTATGTTCTCATCCCTTGAGTCAATGCCCTTTTTTATACAAGACAGCACTTTATTTGCTTTAGTAGCCACAGAATGACACTGCCTGGAATTAGACAACTTGTTATCAACAAAAACCCCTAGATCCTTCTCCATTAAGGATACCCCCAACACACTACCATTCAGTAGATAGTTCGTGTTTATATTATTTCTACCAAAGTGCATAACTTTGAACCTCATTTTCCAGTTTGCTGCCCAGTTTTCTAATTTTGTCAAATCGCTCTGCAAAGCGGCAGCATCCTGCATGGAACTTATAGTTTTGCACAATTTAGTGTCATCAGCAAAAATAGAAACAGTACTGTCTATGCCCACCTCCAGGTCATTAATAAACAAGTTAAAAAGCAAAGGACCAAGGACTGACCCCTGCGGTACTCCACTAACCACACTGGTCCAATTAGAAAATGTTCCATTTACAACCACTCTTTGTACTCTATCCTTCAGCCAGTTCTCTATCCAATTACAAATATTATGTTCTAGGCCAATATTCCTTAATTTGATCATTAACCTTCTGTGAGGTACTGTATCAAACGCTTTAGCAAAGTCCAAGTAGATGACATCAACTGCCATTCCAGCATCGAGGTTCCTACTCACCTCCTCATAAAAGGCAACTAAATTAGTCTGGCAAGATCTGTTACGCATAAAACCATGCTGGCACAAACTACTTAGATTTTGCTAAAGCCTTTGATACAGTACCTCACAGAAGGTTAATGATCAAATTGAGGAATATTGGCCTAGAACATAATATTTGTAATTGGATAGAGAACTGGCTGAAGGATAGAGTACAAAGAGTGGTGGTAAATGGAACATTTTCTAATTGGGCCAGTGTGGTTAGTGGAGTACTGCAGGGGTCAGTCCTTGGTCCTTTGCTTTTTAACTTCTTTATTAATGACCTGGAGGTGGGCATAGAGAGTACTGTTTCTATTTTTGCTGATGACACTAAATTGTGCAAAACTATAAGTTCCATGCAGGATGCTGCCGCTTTGCAGAGCGATTTGACAAAATTGGAAAACTGGGCAGCAAACTGGAAAATGAGGTTCAATGTTGACAAGTGCAAAGTTATGCACTTTGGTAGAAATAATATAAACGCGAACTATCTACTGAATGGTAGTGTGTTGGGGGCATCCTTAATGGAGAAGGATCTAGGGGTTTTTGTAGATCACAAGTTGTCTAATTCCAGGCAGTGTCATTCTGTGGCTACTACAGCAAATAAAGTGCTGTCTTGTATAAAAAAAGGGCATTGACTCAAGGGATGAGAACATATTTTTGCCTCTTTATAGGTCCCTGGTAAGGCCTCACCTTGAGTATGCGGTGCAGTTTTGGGCTCCAGTCCTTAAGAAGGATATTAATGAGCTAGAGAGAGTGCAGAAACGTGCAACTAAACTGGTAAAGGGGATGGAAGATTTAAGCTATGAGGTTAGACTGTCGAGGTTGGGGTTGTTTTCTCTGGAAAAGAGGCGCTTGCGAGGGGACATGATTACTCTGTACAAGTACATTAGAGGGGATTATAGGCAGTTGGGGGATGTTCTTTTTTCCCATAAAAACAATCAGCGCACCAGAGGTCACCCCTATAGATTAGAGGAACAGAGCTTCCATTTGAAGCAGGGTAGGTGGTTTTTCACGGTGAGGGCAGTGAGGCTGTGGAATGCCCTTCCTAGTGATGTGGTAATGGCAGACTCTGTTAATGCCTTTAAGAGGGGCCTGGATGAGTTTTTGAACAAGCAGAATATCCAAGGCTATTGTGATACTAATATCTACAGTTAGTATTACTGGTTGTATATATAGTTTGTATGTGAGTGTATAGATTGGTTAGTATAGGTTGTGTGCTGGGTTTACTCGGATGGGTTGAACTTGATGGACAATGGTCTTTTTTCAACCCTATGTAACTATGTAACTATGAATAGTAAAAAAATGAAGCAAGAAGGGGTGGGAACCTTATTATCACGGGGGGGTAAGTTGGTTGATGAGAACGGGGAAAAAGCAGAAATTTTGAACTCTTATTTTTCATCTGTCTATACATCTGAGGAGCCAGATAATGAAGGCTTCCCTTTAAATATGCCCAGTCCTAGTAATTTGGCTACTGACCCATGGGTCACTCGGGAGGAAATTCAAAAGAGACTTGAACATGTAAAGGTAAACAAAGGTCCAGGACCGGATGGGATTCATCCCAGGGTATTAAATGAGCTGAGCGCTGTGATTGCCTTCTTCACTTAATTTTTCAGGATTCGTTGAGGTCTGGCATGGTGCCGAGAGACTGGCGGATTGCTAATGTGGTGCCGTTATTTAAAAAGGGATCCCGTTCTCAGCCTGAAAACTATAGGCCTGTTAGTCTGACATCAGTAGTAGGAAAACTTTTGGAAGGGGTAATAAAGGATAGGGTACTTGAATACATTGCAGTTCACAATACTTTTAGTTTGTGCCAGCATGGTTTTATGTGTAACAGATCTTGCCAGACTAATTTAGTCGCCTTTTATGAGGAGGTGAGTAGGAACCTCGATGCTGGAATGGCAGTTGATGTCATCTACTTGGACTTTGCTAAAGCATTTGATACAGTACCTCACAGAAGGTTAATGATCAAATTAAGGAATATTGGCCTAGAACATAATATTTGTAATTGGATAGAGAACTGGCTGAAGGATAGAGTACAAAGAGTGGTGGTAAATGGAACATTTTCTTAATTGGACCAGTGTGGTTAGTGGAGTACCGCAGGGGTCAGTCCTTGGTCCTTTGCTTTTTAACTTGTTTATTAATGACCTGGAGGTGGGCATAGAGAGTACTGTTTCTATTTTTGCTGATGACACAAAATTGTGCAAAACTATAAGTTCCATGCAGGATGCTGCCGCTTTGCAGAGAGATTTGACAAAATTGGAAAACTGGGCAGCAAACTGGAAAATGAGGTTCAATGTTGATAAGTGCAAAGTTATGCATCTTGGTAGAAATAATATAAACGCCAACTATCTACTGCAGTGCTGTCCAACTTCTGCGGTGCCAAGGGCCGGAATTTCTCTCGCATACATGGTGAAGGGCCGCTAATGGAAGCCAGTGTTGGCCACTCCCACATTTTAAACCACACCCACTTCAAACCACACCCATTTTATCACAATGGTCGGTGCAGGGATATCAACCATCATTCATATGTTAAAGAATTATATTATGTCATATTAAGACACACCCTTAAATCCATATGCCTCCTCCTCCCCTGTGGATAGCACAGCAACCCCCAGCACATAATTACACATCTTAGGGACCATTTAATGGCTATTTCAACTGCTAACAAACTCCCAGAACAAACCCCTGCCAGGTTCACCTCCCACAGGCAGCATAGGGCAGGTAGAGTATGGCACAAACAGGCAGCACTCTGCCTGTCCTATGCTGCCTGTGTGTGCCATACTCTGCCTGTCCTATGCTGCCTGTGTGTGCCATACTCTGCCTGTCCTATGCAGCCTGTGTGTGCCATTCTCTGCCTGACCTATGCTGCCTATTAGGGATGTAGCGAACCTCAAAAAAAATGTTTGCGAACCCGTTCGCGAACTTTCGCCGAAAAGTGCGAACGTTCGCAAACTTTGCGAACCCCATAGACTTCAATGGGAAGGCGAACTTTAAAACCTAGAAAAGCCATTTCTGGCCAGAAAACTGATTTTAAAGTTGATTAAAGGGTGCCACGACCTGGACAGTGGCATGCCGGAGGGGGATCAAGGGTAAAAATGTCTCTCAAAAATACGTTGTTGACACAGCGTTGCGTTTTGTGCTGTAAAGGGCACAAATCACACTACATTCCTAAACTTGTGTAATAAACTGCTTTAAAACGTCCGGCGTCTACATGCCAATCAAGTCGTGTAAAGGTTACGGCCGGTTTACACGCAAAGACAAAACGCTGCGTTTACTGCAACGAAAAAAAACGCAAAAAGCTTTAATGATACCGTCAAGTAAGTGAATAATAGTTTTTACTAGTTGCTTGTCACCTCCAGTTCGTCCTGTCGGTGGGAATATTTCTGTAGTGGTGTGTTTAGCAGTCACCGTGCTTGTGCGCACGTGCACGGTCAGGCAGAGGTAATTCAATGTACAGTGACGTGAACCAAAAAACACTGATTCTGCAGTGTGGGCCCAGTTTTGTCCTACTTTATTGATCACCTGTGGTGACCATAAAAGATACGATTTTGCCGCTGTTGCAGAACCCTGAAAAATCAGGAATGTGTACATTCCTGAAAAATTATGTTTTTTTTGTCGCAGCCACTGAAGCAAAGAGGAGAGGACAGAAAAAATATGTTAGATAAATGTTGAAAAAGTTTGTATTTTTGTTGTCGCAGCCACTGAAGCCCAGAGCACAGAAAAAATATGTTAGATAAATGGTATCACAACAATTCCCATGGCAGAACCTTTAAAAAAATGAAGATAGCGTGCCAAGCACAGAAGACAGAAAAAATATGTTAGATAAATGGTATCACAACCATGCCCCAGGCAAAACCTTTAAAAAAACTAAGATAGCGTAACAAGCACAGAAGACAGAAAAAATATGTTAGATAAATGGTATCATAACCATGCCCCAGGCAAAACCTTTCAAAAAAACTAAGATAGCGTAACAAGCACAGAAGACAGAAAAAATATGTTAGATAAATGGTATCATAACCATGCCCCAGGCAAAACCTTTCAAAAAACTAAGATAGCGTAACAAGCACAGAAGACAGAAAAATTCATGATTTACCTGTCCAAAAAGTTTGGCTTAAAATGAAACCAGTAGGATTTGCACCCTAGTTTGTATGGTGGTGGAGGAGGACGCTAAAGGACAGCTGTGTGTGGTGTCAAGCGGCGTGCAGAGAAGGGCAGCTGCATGGGCAGTCAGAACAAGTCTTCCGGCGTGCAGTAACCCTCCGAGATCCATGCCTCATTCATTTTAATAAAGGTCGGGTAATCAACACTTTTGTGACCTAGGCGAGTTCTCTTCTCAGTTACAATCCCTCCTGCTGCACTGAAGGTCCTTTCTGAGAGGACACTTGAGGCGGGGCAAGACAACAGGTTTATGGCAAATTGTGACAGCTCTGGCCACAGATCAAGCCTGCGCACCCAGTAGTCCAGGGGTTCATCACTCCTCAGAGTGTCAATATCTGCAGTTAATGCCAGGTAGTCCGCTACCTGCCGGTCGAGGCGTTCTCTGAGGGTGGATCCAGAAGGGCCCTGGCGCTGCCTTGGACTGAAAAAACTTAGCATGTCTGATGTTACAGAGTGGCCAAAGTGCATTGTCCTTGCAGGTGTGCTCGTGGAAGGATTACCGGCACCTCTGCCCCTGGAATGTGGAGTGACATCACCCTTAAAAGCATTGTACAACATGTTTTGCAGGCTGGTTTGGAAATGCAGCATCCTTTCGGACTTGTGGTACGTTGGTAACATTTCTGCCACTTTATGCTTGTAACGAGGGTCTAGTAGCGTTGCCACCCAGTACAGGTCCTTCTCCTTAAGCCTCTTGATACGGGGGTCCTTCAACAGGCATGACAGCATGAAAGACCCCATTCTCACAAGGTTGGATGCAGAGGTATCCATCTCCCCTTCCTCGTTATCAAGGACTACGTCCTCATCCACCACCATCTCCTCCCCCCAGCCACGTACAAGACCAGGGCTCCCCAAAAGGTGACCACAAGCCCCCCAGGAAGCCTGCTCCTGTTGGTCTTCCGCCTCCACAAAGCCACCTTCCTCCTCTGACTCCACTTTTGACACCTCTCCCTGCGTTGCAGCAGGTGCCTGGGAACGTTCTGGTGATTCCGCCCAGAAATCATGCTCTTGGTCATGCTGGTCTACAGCGTCATCTGTCACTCATCGCACAGCACGCTCAAGAAAAAAAGCAAAGGGTATTAGGTCGCTGATGGTGCCTTCGGTGCGACTAACCATATTTGTGACCTCGTCAAAAGGGCGCATCAGCCTGCAGGCGTCGCGCATAAGCACCCAGTAACGGGGGAAAAAAATCCCCAGCTCTGCAGATCCAGTCCTACCACCCAGTTCAAATAGGTATTCATTGACGGCTCTTTGTTGTTGCAGCAGACGTTCAAACATCATTAGCGTGGAATTCCAGTGAGTCTGGCTGTCGCAAATTAAACGCCTGACTGGTAACTTGTGCCGCCGCTGAATGTCAGCAAGGCATGCCATGGCTGTGTAGGAACGTCTGAAATGGCCAGACACCTTCCTGGACTGCCTGAGAATGTCCTGCAATCCTGGGTACTTCGAGACAAACCGTTGGACTATCAAATTTAAAACATGTGACATGCAGGGCACATGTGTTAAATTGCCCAGTCTCAGTGCTATCAACAGATTTCTTCTGTTGTCACACACCACTTTTCCGATTTTCAGTTGGTGTGGGGTCAGCCACCGATCGGCCTGTGAGTGCAGAGATGACAGGAGTGCAGATCCGGTATGGTTTCTGCTTTCCAGGCACGTCATGCCCAAGACAGCATGACAATGGCATACCTGGCATGTCGAATAGCCTATGTGGAGCTGGGGGTGCACAGGTGTGGAGGAGGACACAGTAGCAGAGGAGGAAGAAGCCGAGGAAGAAGCCAAGTTAGAAGATGACTTAGAAGACGACTTAGAAGACGAGTTAGAGAGCAAAGGAGGAGTAGAGGTGGTGGCAGACCCGCATGCAACCCGTGGCGGTGACACCAACTCCACTGTTGTTGAACCACGCATTCCCTGCTTCCCAGCCATCACCAGGTTCACCCAGTGGGCAGTGTAGGTGACATACCTGCCCTGACCATGCTTGGAGGACCATGTGTCAGTAGTCATATGGACCTTTGCCCCAACACTAAATGACAGAGATGCGGTGACTTGGCTCTGCACATGCTGGTACAGGTGTGGTATTCCCTTCTGTGAAAAAAAATTGCGGCTGGGTACCTTCCACTGCGGTGTCCCAATTGCTACAAATTGGTGGAAAGCCTCAGAGTCCACCAGCTGGTATGGTAAAAGCTGGCGGGCTAAGAGTGCAGACAATCCAGCTGTCAGACGCCGGGCAAGGGGATGACTTGGAGGCATTGGTTTCTTACGCTCAAAAATGGCCCTCACAGAAACTTGGCTGGGGGCAGATGAGCAGGAACTGGTGGTCAAGGTGGAAGGCGGAGTGGAGGGTGGTTGAGACGGGTCAAGGACAGCAGAGGTAGAGCAGTAAGATGCTGGAGCAGAAGGAGGGTGGCTTAGAGTTTGGCTGCTGCCTTTGAGGTGTTGCTCCCATAGTGCTTTGTGTTTGGCGTTCATGTGCCTTCGCATAGCAGTTGTACCTAAGTGGGTGTTGGGCTTCCCAAGACTCAGTTTCTGACTGCACTCATTGCAAATTACAGCGCTTTTGTCAGAGGCACACACATTAAAAAAAATGCCACATTGCTGAGCCTTTTGATGTGGGCTTTCTAGCGGTAACAGTAGAAGTTGGCGGGTGCGTTGGCTGGCTGACCACAGGTGCCAATTCATGTTGTTGCCCTACTGTTCCCTGGGAGCTGTCCCTGCTTCTTCCAAGTCTTATTCTCCTCCTGCCTCTCTGACTCTCCGTCTCTCCATCTGAACTATCCTCCTCTTGCTCTCTTCTTGTGGGCACCCACAAAATATCAATCTCCTCATCATCATTCTCCTCAGATGCATCAATTTCTTCTGACAGCTCACAGAAGACATCAGCAGCAGGGACCTCATCACACCTTATGTCCATCTCTGTTGTGTTGCCTGCCTGAATTATGATATCTGGTGTAACGTCCTCATCTCCTTCATCTTCTTCTGGCAATAATGGTTGCACATCACTCAGTTCAACAAACTCATGAGTAAATAACTCCTCTGACTCCAGTGAAGAAGGGGCGGCGGTGGTGGAGGAAGTGATACGTGGGGTGCCCATAGCAGAGGAGGATGAGGATGTTGTGGCAAAGTTAGAAACGGTAGAGGATGGGGTGTGCTGTGTAAGCCAGTCAACTACCTCTTCAGCATTTTGGGAGTTCAGGGTAAGTGCCTTCGGAAAACTGGGCAATTTCCTAGGGCCACAGGATATCATAGCAGCACGGCCCCTAGTGCCTCTGCGTGGCGGCCTGCCTTTGCCTGGCATTTTTTTTTATTTTTACAAAACAACAACAACTTGGGTGATGTTTCTGGACACGGAACTATTATTGTTATTTTTAGACAGAATGTGCAAAAGCTCAAACAGCTAGGTGGCACTTGGTTGAAAAAGACAGTGGCAACAACAAGGCCTGCAATGGCAAAGTATACAGTAGTGGATGTAGTATTGCCGGTGGAAAAACGTCACTTGCGTGATATTTCTGGACACGGAATTACTATTGTTATTTTTAGACAGAATGTCTAAATAAATATCTATATCTAATATCTAATAAGATAAATGAAAAAAAAAATAATAATAAAACAAAAGTGATCTCTGGTTGGTGCTGGGGGTGAACTACTAGGAGCAGCACTCCAGTCCCCAACACAGCTAGACTAATAGCACTGGGCTCTATAAATTACAGTAGCAAAGTAAAAAAAGACAAATAAAAAAAAATTATGTTTTAAACGGTGGTTATTGCTTAGTGCACTACTCGGAGCAGCACACCTGTCTCCAACACACACAGACGGAGCTGCAGTACACAATGAAAAGAACAGAAAATAAAAGCAGTCCTTACAAGGACTATTGGGTTACAGCAGATGATCAGCACAGGACAGCTGCCCACAGCAGCTACATACAGAGCAGTAGAAAGTAGATCACTAGTCAGACTCAGCAAAGCTACCTAAACTCTCCCTCAAATCCCTGCACAAATCTCTCCCTATGTGCTGCTAATACAGAACAGTAGAAAGCAGATCACATTCACTAGTCAGACCCAGCAAAGCTACCTAAACTCTCCCTCAAATCCCTGCACAAATCTCTCCCTATGTGCTGCTAATACAGAGCAGTAGAAAGCAGATCACATTCACTAGTCAGACTCAGCAAAGCTACCTAAACTCTCCCTCAAATCCCTGCACAAATCTATCCCTATGTGCTGCTAATACAGAGCAGTAGAAAGCAGATCACATTCACTAGTCAGACTCAGCAAAGCTACCTAAATTCTCCCTCAAATCCCTGCACAGCTTCTCTCCCTACACCAGCGTTTTTCAACCGCTGTTCCGCGGCACACTAGTGTGCCGCGAGATGTTGCCTGGTGTGCCGTAGGTGAAGACAAGACTCCCCCGGTCCCCTCTGGGACACCTTCCACTTCCTGGCTCCATGATGCCCGGAAATCGTCACTGCCTGTGACATCATCCGGCATCGGATCCAGGAGGGCGGAGCAACCAGAGAGGAGAGGCAGCACTATCCTGCCCTAGCACAACCCGACCGGGGGGAGCAACTGCCCAGGCCCTGCCCCGACAGACCAGATCCACCAGGGGCCAGGCCCATGCACAGCCGCCCTACTCCCCACCGGAGGACAATCCCGGGACACCCCTGGATGCCGCAGCCTGACATGTAAGAAAACAATTAATAATAATATATATATAATATAAAAATTTTGTGTGTAAAAAAAAAAAAATCAGTGGGGGGGGGGGGGGGGTTTGTGGAGAAAATGTCCCGGAAAATACTTTCTTTGTGTTTATTTGATTCCTATTCAAGAGAATTACTTTATATATAGTCAATATAGGCACAGAGTTAAATTTTTTAACATTTTCTAATGGTGGTGTGCCTCGTGATTTTTTTCATGAAACAAGTGTGCCTTTGCCCAAAAAAGGTTGAAAAACACTGCCCTACACTATCTCTTCAAACACACACAGGCAGAATGTAAAATGGCTGCTGGGCTTCGGTTTATATATGGAAGGGAGTGGTCCAGGGTTGGGGGGGGTGGTCCAAGAGGGAGAGCTGCCTGATTGGCTGCCATGTATCTGCTGACTCTGGGGTGAGAGGTCAAAATTTGGCGCCAGCTAAGGCGAACCCAAATTGCGAACATACTCCGAAAGTTCGCGAACTTCCGTGTTCGCGAACACCCGATGTTTGCGCGAATTAGTTCGCCGCCGAACAGTTCGCTACATCTCTACTGCCTATGTGTCATACTCTGCCTGTCCTATGCTGCCTGTGTGTGTCATACCCTCCCTGCCCTATGCTGCCTATGTGCCATACTCTGCCTAACCTATGCTGCCTATACACAGGCAGCATAGGCCAGGCAGTAATACAATGTCTGAGGTGTGAAGAGGTAAAAAATGTGGGTGATTACAGCCTGAGCCTGAGGTGTGAACACTGCAGGGGGTGAACAATGCAGAGATTAAAAGGTGTGAACAACACAGGGGATTACATTTTTAAACAATACAAAGGGATTACAGCCTGAATCTGAGGTGATAACCATGCAGGGGGGCCAGTTAATCTCAGTACTGATACCATTTAAAGTTAACACAAAGTTAAGCCATCAAAGCAGCCAGACAGGTGGGGGGCCACACAGAGGGGGGTCGAGGGCCGCATGCAGCCCACGGGCCGCCAGTTGGACAGCACTGATCTACTAAATGGTAGTGTGTTGGGGGTATCCTTAATGGAGAAGGATCTAGGGGTTTTTGTTGATAACAAGTTGTCTAATTCCAGGCAGTGTCATTCTGTGGCTACTAAAGCAAATAAAGTGCTGTCTTGTATAAAAAAGGGCATTGACTCAAGGGATGAGAACATAATTTTGCCCCTTTATAGGTCCCTGGTAAGGCCTCACCTTGAGTATGCGGTGCAGTTTTGGGCTCCAGTCCTTAAGAGGGATATTAATGAGCTGGAGAAAGTGCAGAGACGTGCAACTAAACTGGTTAAGGGGATGGAAGATTTAAACTATGAGGTGAGACTGTCGAGGTTGAGGTTGTTTTCTCTGGAAAAGAGGCGCTTGTGAGGGGACATGATTACTCTGTCCAAGTACATTAGAGGGGATTATAGGCAGATGGGGGATGTTATTTTTTCCCATAAAAACAATCAACGCACCAGAGGTCACCCCTTTAGATTAGAGGAACGGAGCTTCCATTTGAAGCAGCGTAGGTGGTTTTTCACGGTGAGGGCAGTGAGGTTGTGGAATGCCCTTCCTAGAGATGTGGTATTGGCAGATTCTGGCAGAATGCCTTTAAGAGGGGCCTGGATGAGTTCTTGAACAATCAGAATATCCAAGGCTATTGTGATACTAATATCTACAGTTAGTACTAGTGGTTGTATTTATAGTTTATGTATGTGAGTGTATAGATTGGTAGGTGTGGGTTAGGTGTGCTGGGTTTACTTGGATGGGTTGAACTTGATGGACACTGGTCTTTTTTCAACCCTATGTAACTATGTAGAGAGGCTATAAGCAGGCTGCTTTCCCCACTTGATGCGGAGCTCCGCTTTAGTGCGGGCATGCGCCCCCCAGAGGCCCCCTTCTTATCCTCCACGGACTGGATTGCAGGAAGCAGTAATAGGTACGTATCTGCTGTTTGGACAGCAGTAAGCAGCCCCCCCTGCCTCCCCCGTGTACTGCACCCAGCATACCTCCTAGGCAACGAGCAGAGCCTTTTTCCCTCCCACCCGATGATTAGCTCCATGACCCCAACCAGCAGTCATATGTTACTGTTGGGGGTATATAGGTTCAGACCAGACCCAGTCCTACTCCTTTTCTGCTGAGCTGAAATTTTTGAGATTCCTCCACAAGTACATTTACACCAAAAAGTATATCAAATCTACAAACCTAGAGGTATGTAGTGTCTAAAAATGTATAACTTATGGGGGTGTTTCAAATTTAGATGTTGGTTAAACCACTTAAAGGAACAGTAACACCAAAAAATGAAAGTGTATAAAAGTAATTACAATATAATGTACTGTTGCCCTGCATTGCTACAACTGGTGTGTTTGCCTCATAAAGACTACCATAGTTTATATATGTAAGCTGCTGTGTAGCCATGGGGGCAGCCAAGGAGAAAAAGCACAGGTTACTTAGCAGATAACATACAAACCCCATTATATGGGGCTTATCTACTAGTTATCTGCTATGTAACCTGTGCCTTTTCTCCTTTTTTCCAGCTTGAATGGCTGCCCCCATGGCTACACAGCAGCTTATTTATATAGTAGCTTTTCTGTAGCAAAAACACCATTTTGTATGCAGAGCAACAGCACATTATATTTTAATTACTTTAAAACACTTTAATTTTTTGATGTTATTGTTCCTTTAACTTAGATATATGCTTATATGTTTAGTTTTGCTGTAAAAAATTTACAAAATTCTATTTTACTTTTGTCCTGGACAGAGAAAGTGGGTGACCTACACATGTTTGGTATCATTGTGTTCAGCAGAATCAGGGCTTTTTCAAACAAAAAAAATTTAGTCAGTAAACTTAATTTTTTATTGTAACACTAAAAATATCAGACACTTTTGATATTTTTTTTTTGCATATTTACCCCAAAATTTTGGTTACACATTAAGAATAATTAAAAAATAAAGCATGTATGTTGATGTCAACTTCGTACCGGAAAAAACAATCTATAATAACCTTGACTTCATAACAGTCTTCCTGTCGAAAAGCTTAATAAATATAATGAGCGCAAAATGTTACAAAATTGCCTGGCAATACATGTTTCGTTTACAAAAAATCGGCTGGCAGTAAAAGGGTTAAAGGGCAGTCTTTAGACATATATCCATATTCAAAACACTTGAAATATTTTACTGTATTATCAGACCGCTGTCTATCTACCTTGCTGCTCAGGTCTGTATTAAAGGGCTGGGGTTGTGATTAATTATTCCATGTTCCAGGGTACACACTATGCGACACCCTGGAAGAAACATATCCTCCATCTACAACTAAACCAGCCACTTTATTACACACAAGTGTACAAACAAGTATACACAAACAGACACACATATTTCATAATTTTGTCTTCTGCTTTTTCCCCTAAAAACGATTTATTTCACACCTTGACCATTGGATCAGGTATTCTAACCACTAACCACTCTGCAAAATAATTAATTTTGTTATTTAATTGATTTGCCTAATTGTATTTCATTTATGTTATTTTGTTGCAGTTTTACACTTGCATTATGGTTCATTGCATTTCTTTTAGCGTAGCTTTGCTGTTTGGTAGTTGTAGAAAGACGTCTTCACCCATTTTGGATTTGTCAGGATGTGTTCTTTTAAAAAAATATATGGTTTTATAGGGGCCTCTGTACAGTTAGGGGTTGTTACAGCACATAATATGGAGTCAGGGGCTCTGTTAGCCAAAAGTGTGAGTTGGCAGGTGAAAAAATTCATTTGTACTACTTTTATTTGGGGTCCATACATAACCACCTACTTTGGTAAATCTCTACTCCTTGTGTCCTCCTTAAAATTCTTGTCCCATATTAGCCATCCTCGAAGGCCATCTCTGAAGATAATGAAATAGACCATCTTTGTTCTAAAGCTAATGTTATAATGATTTCTTTGTATCTGCATGTACACAAGGGGTATAAACACTATGAGCACGTAAGAATAAACTGAACAAGTTTGAACTTCCATTTGGTTGTGTCCTTCTTGTTCCTGTGCACGTCTTTGTCCTGGCAGGAGGGCTCCCACGGATTACTAAATTTACAGTTTGCGGTCAGGAACCCTAACAGTTATAACTTTTCTTAAATGGTGCTAAGTTCATATGAAGCACCTACACGAAAGTGTATAACATGATGATTGTCCATCCTTACCTTGATTCCAGTTGCTGCCTAAGGTATACAATGCTTGCTCTGTTTACTAGAAGGTACTGAGCTTCATTGACTAAAGAAAGGGTGGAATGAGGGACACCCAACAACCCTGAAAGTAGAAAGTAATACTTAATATCAGGACTGGCATTGCAAATAAATATCTAATATGAAGTATGCTTTTATACAAAAACAATGGTTATATCTTGGGTTTAAATATGTACATATTATTTTGATTATATGGGATATCTTTTTGATTATCCATTTTGAGTATGTAGGGAATGTTTTGCATTTGGCAAAAATTATGTTGCATTAAAAAACCACAGCGGTCATAGTAGTATACACTGTTAAAGGGGTAGTTCACCTCTAAGTTACCTTTTAATACATTATAAAATGGCCAATACTAAGCAACTTTTTAACTGGTCTTGATTTTCTATCTTTTATAGTTTTATAATTATTTGCTTTTTTTGACTCTTTTCTGACAGCTTTTAAATGGGGGTCAGAGAACCCAGCAGGCAAAAACCTACTGCTCTGTGAGGCTACAGTTTTATTGTTATTCTTACTTTTTATTACTCATCTTTCTATTCTGGCCTTCTACTATTCATATATCAGTCCCAAACTACTCCCTGGTAACTAAGATAAATTGGACACAAGCAACCAGATAACTCCCAACTGGAGAACTGTGGAACAAAAAGTAAGATACTTCATAAAATATCCAATAATAATATTGCAAATTGTCTCAGAACTGCATCATACTAAAGGTTTACTCAAAGCTGAACTCAAAGCTGAACAACCCCTTAAATGAATGAGTCACATGACTGAGCAGTTAATATTGGAGGTTATGCATTGTTTCGGATGTACAGGGGCAATAGAAACGAAGGAGGGATGTGTCTGTTCGTTAAGCAGGAATAAAAAGCAAATATTAAGGAGGAAGTGATGGTGGTGAACGAGGGAGCTGAAGCCCTATGGGTTGCGCTTCTCACAGACAGTAAAGAGTCCAGCAAATTAATGGTAGGGGTATGCTATAGACACCCTAATGTAGCAAGGACATGCGATCGCATCGCAGGACCTAGGTACAAGCAGCAGACCGATCGCATGCGTCTGCTGCTTGCCCTGTCTGTTCCCCTGCTCCTTGCTCCCCCCAGCTCCGCAGCACAGGAAGTACGTGGGCGAGGACTGCAGAGAGGACTGCCTGCCTGCGATCCCTGAGACCTTCTGCTTGTAAGTGTTCTTTATTTGCCTAATACACACATTTACAGGCATTTACACACATTTACACACACATTTACACACAATTTAGCACTTTTTTTTCTTCCGATTTTGCACACTCTAGCACACTTTAGCACACTTATATACACGCTTACACACTGTCAAACAAATTTTAGATGTGTGCACACATGTATACACAAAATTATTTTTTTTTTACCCCTTTGTCTTTAGTTTTTTTCCCTAAACATTTTATTTTGGCAGCGTGACTATTGGTTCTATTATTCTAACCACTAATTACGCTGTTGTGTGACTTATTTTGTTGTTTCATCGATTTACACAATTTTTGTGGTTTTATTGCATTTTTATCCCTGTATAAGTGTTCCTAATCTGTTTTTAGCATAGCTTTACCATGTGGTACTTTGGTGAAGAAAAATAACTTAACCTATTTTGAATTCCTTAGAATGTGTACTTTCTAAAAATATATGGTTTTCTGGGGGTCTCTGTATAGTTAGGGGGTGTTACTCATAATACACTGTCAGGGGGCTCTGTATCCAAAAGCTGAGCTGGCAGGCGAGAAATCCATATGTGCTATTTTCATTTTGGGGTCAGTACATAACACGGACTTTGGTATATCTATGCATATTGGGCATCAAACTGTTCAGTAGATCTCTGGTGTTCCTATTTGGGGTGATTTGCCTTTGTACACAAGAAATTGTGTGAGATAAATGCGGCAAATTGCAACATTTTTATGCGATTTTCTGAAATGTCATAAAAACCACTAACTTTAGGAAAGCTTTGCAGATTGGTACTTTGGTGCAGAAAGGACTCTTTACCCATGTTGGATTTGTCAGAATGTGTACTTTCCAAAAATATATGGTTTTCTGGGGGTCTCTGTATAGTTAGGGGGTCTTACGGCACATACAGAATTGGAATTACACAAAAATACCATATTTTAAAAGCTTAGGTTGTCCTGAAAAAAACAATATATTGTTTTCCTGGATAAACTAAAAGTCCCCCCCGAGGAAAGACCCCTAAATTGATACAGTGCAAAACTGTCTGGCAGTAGAAGTTCCGCTTTGTCCAAAATGGCTGGCAGTGAAAGGGTTAAGAAATATAAGTCAGAGGGGACAGAAGCTGCATTTAAAGGGACAGTAACACCAAAAAATGAAAGTGTATAAAAGTAATTACTATGTAATGTAATGCTGCCCTGTACTGGTACAACTGGTGTGTTTTCCTTAGAAAGACTACTATAGTTTATATAAATAAAGCTTCTGTGTAGCCATGGGGGCAGCCATTTACAGGAGAAAAGGCACAGGTTACTTAGCAGATAACAGATAAAACCCCATTATATTCTACAAAGCTTATCTGTTATCTGCTATGTGCCTGTGCCTTTTCTCCTTTTTCCCACCTTCAATGGCTGCCCCCGTGTTGACATAGCAGCTCATTTATATAAACTATATTAGCGTTTCTGTTGCAAACTTACCTGTTTTACCAGCACAGGGCAATTGTACATTACATTTTAATTACTTTAAAACACTTTCATTTTTTGGTGTTACTGTTCCTTTAATGAATATAAACACTATAACAAGTGTTGTAAAACAGCAATCTGGAAGGCAAAGTTAGAAAATGAAAAGCTATTGTGGCTGAGGCTAAAACTAGCCCCAAAAAGTTTTTTAAGTATATTAATAGCAAAAAGATGCAGGTTAAGGCCCCATTGACGTATAGTAACAATATGATTAAAGTGGATACAGAAAAAGCAAATATGCTAAACCAGTTCTTTTCTTCTGTGTATACAGTAGAGAAGCCAGAGTGCCAGGACCCACCCAATAGTTGCACTGTTGCCTCAGCTCCAACTAGTCAGTGGTTGACACAGGATATGGTGCTTAAAGGTTTACACAAGATTAATGAACACGGCACCTGGGCCAGATGGAATAAACCCTTGGGTACTGAGAGAGCTAGGGTCAGTTTTACAGTGGCCTCTGTTTCTGATATTTGCAGACTCGTTTTCATCTGGTATGGTACCTATGGATTGGAAGAAGGCTAATGCCTTTCCTATATTTAAAAAGGGAGTAATATCTCAGCCTGGCAATTATAGGCCAGTAAATTTGACATCCGTGGTTGCCAAGTTATTTTAAGGCTTGTTCACATACAAAATTATGTACTGGAGAATGGCATTATGAGCAGTAATCATCATGGCTTTATAAAGGACAGGTCATGTCAGACCAATTTAATTGCTTTATGATAAGGTTAGTAAGAAGCTGGACAGTGGGGGTGCAGTAGATGTGATCTATTTGGATTTTGCCAAAGCATTTGATACCGTTCCTCACAAACGACTGTTTCCTAAACTAAGATCTATTGGTCTTAGTGAAGATATATATATATATATATAGAAAGCTGGCTACTGGATCCAGTACAGAGGGTGGTTGTTAATGGTGCATTCTCTACTTGGAGTAAGGTTCTCAGTGGGGTCCCTCAGGGCTCTGTACTGGGTCCACTTTTGTTTAACTTGTACATAAATGACTTAGAGGAGGATATTATAAGTAATGTATCAGTGTTTGCAGATGACACAAAACTCTGCAGGCCAGTCAATTCTATCCAGGATGTGGCATCCTTGCAGCAGGATCTTGACTAACTGGCAATCTGGGCAACTAAGTGGCAGATGAGATTTAATGTGGAAAAATGTAAGGTCATTGAATTAGAGAGGGTCCAGAGAAGGGCAACTAAGCTGGTGAAGTGTATGGAAAGTCTCAGTTATGAAGAAAGACTGGCCAAGTTAGGGCTGTTTACACTGGAGAAGAGGCGCTTAAGAGGTAACATGATAACTATGTATTAATATATTAAAGGGGACCTGTCATCCTAAGAAATAACTCCAAATTATTTTCTATATTGTTAGTTGGGCCTAAGGCATAGAGGCGGGGCAAGCAATATATGATTGACAGCTGGAATTTTTAAATGCCTTTATAATGGGTTTGGATGTGTTAATATAAAAATGAATTTGGGTTTCATGTTTAATTTGAAAAGGATTTTCCACAACCTCACTGCCCTTACTGTGAAAAACCACCTACGCTACTTTAAATTGAAGCTCTGTTCCTCTAATCTAAAGAGGTGGCCATTTTTATGGGAAAAAGAACATCCATTATCTGCCTATAATCTGTACTTGTACAGAGTAATTATGTCCCCTCGCAAGCACCTTTTTTTTCCCAGACATAACAACCCCAACCTTGACAGTCTAACCTCATAGTTTAAATCTTCCATCCCCTTTACCAGTTTATTTGCAAGTCTCTGCACTCTCTCTTTAGCTCATTAACATCCTTCTCAAGGACTGGAGCCCAAAACTGCACTGCATACTCAAGGTGAGGCCTTACCAGGGACCTACAAAGAGGCAAAATATGTTCTCATCCCTTGAGTCAATGCCCTTTTTTATACGAGACAGCACTTTATTTGCTTTACTAGCCACAGAATGACACTGCCTGGAATTAGACAAATTGTTAACTAAATAAAACCCCAGATCCTTCTCCATTAAGGATACCCCCAACCACTACCAATTAGTCAATACTGTAGCTCGCATTTATATTATTTCTACCAAAGTGCATAACTTTGCACTTGTCCACATTGAACCTCATTTTCCAATTTGCTGCCCAGTTTTCCAATTATGTCAAATCGCTCTGCCAAGTGGCAGCATCCTGCATGGAACTTATAGTTTTGCACAATTTAGTATCGTCAGCAAAAATAGAAACAGTACTTTCAATGCCCACCTCCAGGTCATTAATAAAAAATAAAGTTGAAAAGCAAAGGACCAAGGACTGACCCCTGTAGTACTCCACTAACAGCACTGGCCCAATTAGAAAATGCATTTACCACCATGCAAAGGGTATTGCAAATTAATAGAACAAGGTATGGTAAAGTGTTCTTGTTATAATGATGTTTGCACAGCCTTATGTCCCATCTCAATACCATACCTTCCAAGCAAAAGCAATGTTCTGGGAATAAATGTCCTATTCATAAAAAAGTATGTCAAACATTTCAACCTCCTCGTCTTCTTGTCTTTTCTTTGCCATTTGCCTTTACTATCTGTTAATTAAACTGTCTACTCCAAAGGAACTCATTTTCTGAGTTGTTTACACTTTCCTAACTGTCATAGAGATATTCCCTAAAGTGTTTTACAAATTGTCACATTTATCAACGCATTTCTGGCTTTGATAAATGTGTCATTTCATCAGAATGTGTAAATTTGAATTGCTCAATGACAGGACTGAGCTTTAAAGGAAATGTAAGCCCTCGAAACAAATTCATGTCAAATTGCTCTGCTCTTTTTCTCCTGAAATTTTCTCCAGACTCTGTGTCGGAATAACTGACAAGCAGATAGCAAGTGTGTAAAATTCATACATAATTTGGCACTTCCTAAATCACTTTTAAATATAAAAATACTGGTAGGCTGAAGGATGTTTTATTGGCCTTTCTAGACAAAATATTAAAAATATTAGAAAAAGTTGCTTTTAAAATTTGCGATGCACATTTTTCTACAGGTACATTACTGCATTTTGAACCAATAAAAACAAGTTACCTTTCCTGTTTGCATTTGCAAACCGACTGAAATTTGAAGACTGCCTGATCAAATGGCATTTGCGATTAAGGAACCGAGACAGCCAATCTGCAATTTTCTCCCCACAATCGTATGTATGCACTCTAAAAAGCAGAAAAACCCTTAGGAGCAAATATGATTCTGTACAGATTCTTGATCTGATATATCATAAAAAAGCAGCTCAACATCACTTGGACCCATTACAACTGAGGAATTTTGTGCCTCTAGTTACATATCAAAAGGCATACCTCTCAACATTTGAAAAATGGAAAGAGAGACAAAATGAAATGGCAAGTAATTTCTGGGGCTTTTGGTGTTGTTTTATGTGTTATTACAATTTTGCTAAGCCGTTTAGCTTATTAGTTACAATTGTATCTAAGTGCAGGTGTGGCTTGTCTGGGCTCTCTGACAAAAGCCCACTTATTTAATTAAGTCTGAGAAACAATGTATCTAAGTGCAAGTGAAGCTTATTAAGATTTCTGGGCTCTCTGCCAAAAGCTATTTTTTAATTAAGTTTGTATCTTTTTTAGCGTTCAGTGAAGGAGATCAAAGGAAAATGAGGGACTTTTCAGTAAGAATCCGGGACTGCCGGTTGAGCTGTTAAAAGAGGGACTTTCCCACGAAAATCGGGACAGTTGGGTGGCATGCAAAAAGCCATCACATTATTTACGTAATGCTCATTTGTAACCCAACTACTGTATATATAAGTAAGCTGCTTTGTAGCCATGGGGTTACCTGTTCAAGCTAAAAAAAGGAGAAAGGCACAGGGTACATAGCAGATAAACTATGTAGAATACAGGACTCATCTGTTGTCTGCTGTGTAACCTGGGTCATTTAGACCTATTTCCATGTGAATGACTTACCCCCACAGCTGCACAGCACCTTACTTATATAAACTGTAGTAGCAAACACACAATCAGTACAGGGCAGCAGTACATTATATTTTAATTACAGGTATTATCCAGAATGCTCAGGACCTGGGGGTTTCCTGATAAGGGATCTTAACCATAATTTGGATCTCCATACCTTAAGGCTACAAAAAAATGTTTAAACATTTAATAAACCCAATAGGACTGTTTTGCCTCCAATAAGGGTTAATTATATCTTAGTTGGGATCAGGTACTGTTTTTTTAATTACAGAGGAAAAGGAAATTTATTTTAAAAATTGGAATTATTTGCTTATAATGAGTCTATGGGAGATGGCCTTTCTGTAATTCAAAGTTTCCAAATAATGTATTCCACTGTAAAATGGAACTGTCATCTCCTAATGGAATGGAACCGTTTTCTCCAGCTTCATCTGAACATACTGTGATAATATAAATAATAGTTTCAAAGCCTAAATTTAGCTCCAGTAACATTAACACATACCTCCCAACTGTCCCACTTTAAGCGGGACAGTCCTGATTTCTCCGCCCTGTCCCGTAGTCCTGGATTGTTCTTCAAATGTCTTGCTTCCTAGGGGGGAGCTGGAGGAAGTTAATGGGGAGCTGGGGAATGCTAGGGAGGACGTTGGGAGGGAGCTGGAGGATGCTAAGGGGGAACTGGAGGATGCTGGGAGGGAGCTGGAGGATGTTTGGGAGGATGCTAAGGGGGAGCTGGATGATGCTGCAGTGGGGAGCGGCCCATAGTACAGGGACACTGGAGGAGGACCAGCAATGTTTTAGGGGGTCCCTGCCCTGGCACCAATGCAAAATGTAACACCTGGCTACCAATGTTTTAGGGGGGCCCTGGCTACCAATGTTTTAGGGGGACCTGGCTACCAATGTCTGTGTCTCCTTTGTACTGATGGGACTTTATACAGCTTTGGTAATTTTCTGAGTTTTGAATTGTTTAGAAATGGGTATTAGAGATGCTGAGGGTCAATATGTAGCATGGAATGCTTGTGCTACACTGAGTCTGTCATGATATACAAGTGCCACAGTGCGTAATGAAATCCTTAGGGCCACAATATGTCATAAAATGATTGGGGCCACCGTGTCTGTCTTCTGGTGCATATGTTATGCTTTTCAGGTGTGGTTTTGTAAAATGGGCCTGTTTTTGGGGCGTGCCTCCTTCTACTTTTCAAATGTTGGGAGGTATGTTAACAGGTTATTAACAGTACCCTGTAAGTTATACTGAGCTCTTCATCTGTGCAGGCCACTCTCTATACCACCTTCCTGTCAAGTAATTATGTTTATCTTCATTTATCATGAAGAACAGCAAGGAATGGCAGCTCATCATAGACCTAGAATATGCCTTCAGGAAGAAAGTCAAAGATAAATTCTTATATATAAAAGTATACACTGTCATAGTCAGGTGAAAATAACCTTACATGCAAGTGACTCATTCCAAGCATTGTACCAGGTGCTGAATTACAGACCCTGAAGTTTAATTAGTTTTACTGTGCTTTGGTTCCTGGTAAAGAATTCCACGTTTAAGTGCATTCCATATTTAAGTTTCTTGTTTCACATACCTATCTCCACAGACTTTATTTTGGCATACGGGAGCTTTTGCATCGCTGTCATCCATTAGAGGTGTTTCTATTGGATCCATTCCTGTTGACGCAATTGGGGATATAAAACATAAAATATTTGATAAAACAAATAAATAAGGCTATGTGTAAAAGTTTCAAGCCTGTCCCTGCCAAAGTTGGAATTCCCAAAAATTCCTTTTAGTTCAAAACAAACAAGAAAAACTCCATAAAAACAGCAAAACTGTATATAGTGTAGTATTTCCTTTTAGCAATACACCCTTTGTGATCCAAATTATAACTATACAGGTGATCAGTAGAGAAAAGATCAAATCTTTAAATCCAATAGATTCAAAAGAGGAAATTAACACCCCGTGCAAATATGAAAATATTACTTATATTAGAAGGAGAATGGTTCTTTTTGAACTATAACTCTCCACAAAATTAGAGTGTAGGTGGGTACTCACTGACCCCGGATTCAATGCAGGCGCATCGCATGATTGATAATCTTCCTTGATATTCCAAATCAGCATTATGGCTTTTACTAAAAGCATATAATAAGCAGGAAAATTGCCAATAGTGTAAAATCCTTTAGTTTAATAAAGTATAAAACATATATTGCACTTACAAGATTAAAAGCAACTTTGTGGCACTTAAAATACTCAAAACACTCTAACCAAAGTCTTGATCCCTGTCTCACACCAGTCCTCAAGCTGCTAGAATGTGCCTTCTGTCTTGGCTTTTAGTGCTGATTTGGAATATCACGGAAGATTATCAACCATGATTTCAATGTAATGGAGCCTGCATTATATCAGGGGTCTGTGAGTACCCACCTATATCTGTGCACTATAATTAGTGGGTGAGTTATAGTTCAATAATCTCCTTCTAATATAAGTTATATTTTCGTATTTGTACTGGGTGTCAATTTCCTCTTTTTTGCATAGAACCACCACAGATAAGGGATTTCATTTAATTATTAATATTGTTTTTAGAATCTATTGGCTGGTATTAAAAATGTGATCTTTTTTCTACTGATCACCTGTGATCCAGTTATACTTTGGATTACAAAGGGTGTATTGCTAAAAGGAAATACTACACTTTATATATCTTTGTTGTTTTTATCCCTTAGCCAACGGTGTTGGAGTTTTCTTATATATTACAAAATATTTGATGCATCCAAGTGGTATCTGCAGATATTTCATAACACTTTATTTTACATGGGAGATTGATATATTACAAACCGGATTCCAAAAAAGTTGGGACACTAAACAAATTGTGAATAAAAACTGAATGCAATGATGTGGAGGTGCCAACTTCTAATATTTTATTCAGAATAGAACATAAATCATGGAACAAAAGTTTAAACTGAGAAAATGTACCATTTTAAGGGAAAAATATGTTGATTCAGAATTTCATGGTGTCAACAAATCCCAAAAAAGTTGGGACAAGGCCATTTTCACCACTGTGTGGCATCTCCCCTTCTTCTTACAACACTCAACAGACGTCTGGGGACTGAGGAGACCAGTTTCTCAAGTTTAGGAATAGGAATGCTCTCCCATTCTTGTCTAATACAGGCCTCTAACTGTTCAATCGTCTTGGGCCTTCTTTGTCGCACCTTCCTCTTTATGATGCGCCAAATGTTCTCTATAGGTGAAAGATCTGGACTGCAGACTGGCCATTTCAGTACCCGGATCCTTCTCCTATGCAGCCATGATGTTGTGATTGATGCAGAATGTGGTCTGGCATTATCTTATTGAAAAATGCAGGGTCTTCCCTGAAAGAGATGACGCTGGATGGGAGTACCGTATATATTCGAGTATAAGCCGAGATTTTCAGCCCTAAAAAAGAGCTGAAAAAGTAATCCTCGGCTTATATTCGGGTATATACGGTAGATACTGATGTAACGCTGCCCAAGTGCGTAGCTGCACGCACCCCCCCCGCCGATGCGTGTCCATGCGCTTACTCTGCGACCCCCTCCCTGCAAAGGCAGCCCGTAATACCTTGCTACAGCCAGCGAGCGCAGCTAGAGCATTTGGCGCACACTCACGCGCGTCACGCAGAGCGCGACATGACACGTGTGCGCCGAATGCCGGTATGCATCCGATGGCTGTAGCAAGGTATTACGGGCTGCCGTTTTTCATAAAATTGCTGATTGTTGCCTCCGTGGTAAACGAAATGGAATTTAAATGAGCTGTTTAATGAATAAAGCAAGACCTATGCATTCTCCCTTGCACCATTTGAGGCATTCTGATATCTTTGGTTACAAGGAGAGCCAGCTCGGCAGATAAGAGTTTAGCTGAGTGTTAATGACCAGGAGGTATAAGTTCATGCCATTTTTTGCACCTGACAGTTCATCAATATGAAAATGGACATTATGCCTCAGGGGGATCGCACATCCTGCCAGACACATTCAGAGACATGTCTCATCCTTTGGATTTGATTTCTCTTATTTTATGCTCCTTAAGTCGCCAATTATTTTTTGTCTGTTCTAATAGGGCTGCAGTATGTGACACGTTGCACAGAAGCCTTATAACACACATGCTCCAGGGCTTTCTCTTCAGTGGGCAACAAAACCACTGACCCAGGCTGCCCTAAAATGGATGTCTATTAGCAACCAAGGTCAAATATGCAAAAGTAAACATATTAGATACCCATGGGCCCCCTGGAGGACCTGGCT
Organism: Xenopus tropicalis; assembly: GCF_000004195.4. Classification (NCBI taxonomy): domain Eukaryota; kingdom Metazoa; phylum Chordata; class Amphibia; order Anura; family Pipidae; genus Xenopus; species Xenopus tropicalis. The sequence goes on along the minus strand of NC_030682.2, from coordinate 74,959,571 downwards.
GCCGTCCACCCCTCCGTGCCATCACTTATGATGATAACTCCATCCCCAATATGTAATAAAAGCCAAAACAGTAAGACGATGGAATACACAAATGTCTACATTATTATAGTATGAGTTGAGGTTTTCTACTTTCTGATTTGCTTTCTGTTCTACATTCCCCCTATGTACCCCCTTTTTCCTTCTGTGCTGGGATATCACTGTACTACATGCAAACCTTTCCTTTCTAATCACCCAAATTAAAATGATAACATGGTTGGCCAGTTGGACAAGTAATCTGGCGCTACCCTTACTACTCAGACACAAGCTAGTGTGCAGGTGTGTTAAAAGAAATGGATGCCTAGGCTTATACTCGAGTCAATAAGTTTTTCCAGTTTTCTTAGGTAAAATTAGGTACCTCGGCTTATATTCGGATCGGCTTATACTCGAGTATATACGGTATATGTTGTTCTAGAACCTGAATATATTTTTCTGCATTGATGCTGCCTTTCCAGACATGCAAGCTGCCCATGCCACACGCACTCATGCAACCCCATACCATCAGAGATGCAGGCTTCTGAACTGAGTGTTGATAACAACTTGGGTTGTCCTTGTCCTCTTTGGTCCGGATGACATGGCGTCCCAGATTTCCAAAAAGAACTTTGAATCGTGACTCGTCTGACCACAGAACAGTCTTCCATTTTGCCACATTCCATTTTAAATTATCCCTGGCCCAGTAAAAAAGCCTGAGCTTGTGAATCTTGCTTAGAAATGGCTTCTTCTTTGCACTGTAGAGTTTCAGCTGGCAACGGCGGATGGCACGGTGGATTGTGTTCACTGACAATGGTTTCTGGAAGTATTCCTTTGATTCCTGTGATTTCCTTTACAGTAGCATTCCTGTTTGTGGTGCAGTGTCGTTTAAGGGCCCGGAGATCACGGGCATCAAGTATGGTTTTACGGCCTTGACCCTTACGCACAAAGATTGTTCCAGATTCTCTGAATATTCGGATGATGTTATGCACAGTTGATGATGATAGATGCAAAATCTTTGCAATTTTTCGCTGGGTAATACCTTTCTGATATTGCTCCACTATCTTTCTGCGCAACATTGTGGGAATTGGTGATCCTCTACCCATCTTGGCTTCTGAGAGACACTGCAACTCTGAGAAGCTCTTTTTATACCCAATCATGTTGCCAATTGACCTAATTAGTGTTATTTGGTCTTCCAGCTCTTCCTTATGCTCAAATTTACTTTTTCCAGCCTCTTATTGCTACTTGTCCCAACTGTTTTGGGATTTGTTGACACCATGAAATTCTGAATCAACATATATTTCCCTTAAAATGGTACATTTTCTCAGTTTAAACTTTTGTTCCGTGATTTATGTTCTATTCTGAATAAAATATTAGAAGTTGGCACCTCCACATCATTGCGTTCAGTTTTTATTCACAATTTGTTTAGTGTCCCAACTTTTTTGGAATCCGGTTTGTACATAACACACATCACACACATTACTGTTCCTTTCCACATATTACTATGTTTGTATTGTATGAATGTATTTATTTATGTAGCACCACAATTGTACACAGTGCTTTATAAAGTGTGAACACACAGGGGTAAGAGCTAAAAGCTTTCAATATACAGTTCAGATGAAGTCCCTGCCCCAAGGAGCCTACCATCTATTAGGAGAAACGTTTGCAGATATTTGCAGATGTTTTAAAAGCGTTTGCAGATGTTTTAAAAGAAGACAATGGTCAACTGTATTGAATGCTGCAGAGATCCAGGAGTATGAACATGGAATAGTTTCACTGGTCCTTAGCAGCATGGATGTGGTTAATGATCTTGGTCAGAGTGACCTGCATGGAAACCTGACTGAAAGGGGTTGAGAAGTTGGTTGGTAAGCAAAAAGTTTAGCAACTGGTTGGTGACTATCCTCTCAAAGAGCTTGGAGGGGAAAGACAGGAGTGAGATTGCCCTATAGTAATCAAGGGAAGTCAGATCAGAGGAAGGCATCTTGAGTATAGGTGTAATAAGAGCATGTATGAAGGTGGACAGAAATATACCAGTTGAGAGTGACAAGTTTAAAATGTGTATGCAGGAAGAGAGAGCAAGTGGTGTCTGGAGAAGAGGAGAGCAGCTTTAACACTTCATCTTCACGGACTGGGATGCTCTAGGAAGTTTTGTACTGGTGAGGAGAAAGTCATACGGGTGATAATGCTTTGGCAGATGAGGTTAATTTTAGATTTGAAAGCCTAAAAGAGAGCAATGTTGAAGCAAGAGAGGAGAAACTTGTATTGAAGTCAGGAAGTGCACAAGTTTTTCTTCATAGTTGTTCAGATGATCAACTGCAGGAACGAAGCAAGCACATGGTGGTGTTTTAACAGGGTCTGGGATTAGAAGCTCATGTCAGTGTGGGGGAAAAGCAGCATGAAGATCCAGGAAGGAAGTCAGAGAGATGTTTTGGCGGATAAGTTGTTGAAGACAATTTGTATAGTTAATTCTACCATTCTACTCTATAAAATCATAGGAAAAACATTCTGCCATCTCTTTAATAACCCATTGCTCATAACCCAAAAGCTAACAATTAACTCATTTTTTCTCTAGTTATTACATTGCTCCATATGCTGAAAGCAAACACCAGACTGGTTTGCTATGGAACACTACACTGGGAAAATGTTTTCTCATTTTGAAATAAGTCAGGGTATTTTCTTACCATTCCTGCTCTTACTAAAACACATAAAAATCCTGAATAAATATAAATAAGAAAGTAATGGATAATTCCTGCTTTGCATGTTTTTAAGTATTTAAGTACAAGCAAGCCTAATGGCACAACATTGGTAGAGTATATATAGTTTACTGGAAGTTGTCTGATGAAAGTGAGGGTTTTATTGCATTTTCGTAAAGCAATACTGAAAGTTGGTTTGGAGCAGGGTCAGATAAAGCCTCCTGTAAGCTGATTTTATGATGCTTGTGTTGCTCTCCAAGTGTTTTTACATTTGATTGTGGCTCATGAGCAAGAAAGGTTGGGGACCCCTGATGTAGAGAGTGCTATTATGAGACAATTTGCAATTGGTCTTCATATTTTATTATTTGTGGTTTTTGAATTATTTAGCAGCTCTCGAGTTTTGAATTTCAGCAGCTATCTGGTTGCTAGGGTCCAGTTTAATCTAGCAACCAGGCAGTGCTTTGAATGAAAGACTGGGTTATGAAGAGGAGAGGGCCTAAACAGAAAGATAATAAAAAGTAACAATAACAATAAAATTGTAGCCTCACAGAGCAATCATTTATGGGCTGCCAGGGTCAGTGACCCCATTTTGAAAGCTGGGAAGAGATGAAAAGGCAAATGATAAAAAAAAACTATAAAAAATAAAAATTTAAGACCAATTAAAAGTTGCTAGGAATAGGCCACTCTATAACGTATTAAAAGTTAACTTGAAGGTGAACCACTCCTTTAACCCCAGACTTGACAGTAAAATCACTGGAGAAATGGCCAGTGAGCACTTCATTAACCCCAGACTTTCCTGTAAAATCACTGCTGAAATAGTGGATTTATGAAAAAGTACAAAAAAGGCACTAGAAAAAAAGGATAGTTATATCAATTCCCAATCACCATGCTTACCCAAGATTCCAAGAAAGAACAATATAAGGCAAACTAAGGCCCAAACAATTTAATAAAATAAAAACTGTGACTAATTTACTGCACAATAGTTAACAGATGGAGGTGGGAGGGAAGTACCAACCAGACCAGAAATCATGATTCCCAATTATGATATCATCATCAAAGAGTCTCAGTCACTAACTGTTACCTTCCCTGGCTTACTACTTGAAGAATGTGGTATGTGGAGGCCTGGAGGGAGGTGCAGCATGTGGTGCTGACTGGACAGAGCAAAGGCGAGCACTGAATTTCCAAATGGGCTGGTGGTGTGGTGCGGCCAGGGTAGTAAGGCACAGAGGCAGCAGGCAGACAGTATGATGTAGCTGGTGGTGCGGTGCTCATAGTCCAGTGATGACCGGTCTATTTGTCCTGACTGAGCCTGGCGGGGCCGTTGGTACAGGTAACACGTCCTGAGTCACGTGTCGTCCTGCATCTTGCTCTGCAAAAGCGTGTGCGCAGTGGCAGGGCAGGCACATCCTATAACTGCTTGGACCACTTCATTTGCAAAAATTAATTGGTGTGGCACTGTTCAAGCAAGGAAATGGTTCCAGGGGGAGTGCAGGGCTCCCATTGGCATGGGGCCCGATTACGACCAATCGGCCTAAGGCCGGCACTGCAAATAACCACTTTATTACAATATATTCAAAAGTATATTTATTGCATTTTCAGAATAAATATATTTAAACAGTATATGTTTTGCATCAGATATCAAAGAAAAAATAAATATTATAACAAATAATATTAAATAAAATAAATATAACAAGGTGGGCAAATTATCGATTCGAGCTGTTAGATGATTTTGGGATTTGCATTGCAGCAACAGATATAGGATTACAGACTGACATGATGAGCGGATGGGTTTTTTGTTCTGGGTTACACTTGGCTGTAGGTTATTTGACAGGGGACAAACCTGGCACCTCCTATACCGATCCACAACCAGTGGTTCATTGCTTCCCAACCCCTTGAATGTTGCTCCCAGTGGCCTCGAAGCAGGTGCTTATTTATGAATTCCTGGTTTGGCAAGATTTGGTTGCATAAAAACCAGTTGTACTGCCAAACAGAGCCTCATTTAGGCTGTCAGTCCACTAAGGAGCTACCAAATAGCCAATCCCAGCTATTATTTGGCACCTCTATGAACATTTTTCATGCTTGTGTTGCACTCCAACTCTTTTTACATTTGATTGTTGCTCACGGATTAAAATGGTTGGGGATGGGGGGGCGTGGTGTCATGGCGTGCTGAGAGGACGCAAAAAGGGGGGAGGGAAGGGAAGAAAAAGGGAAAAGGGGAAAAGAAGGAAAAAGGAAGGAGAGGAAAGGGGAAAAAAAGGAAGTAGAGGAAAGGGGAAAAAAAGGAAAAAGAAGGGGAAAGAAAAAAGGAAAAAAATAGAAAAAAAGGGGGAAAAAGAGAGAACTCTCTTTATACTTAAATCTCCTCACCAACCCTGGGAGAACCAGTTAACTAACCTATATATCACTAGAGAACAGACTATAAACTGCCGATATGGAAAACATCTGGGAGGGCGAAAAGGGTGGTTACCACAGTAGAGCCCACCTAGGTAAACATCTACTCATAAAACTGCTCGGGCCGAGGAACCCGGGAATTAGTCTAACTGGCCAAACTCATGCTCCCCACAGGGAATACTGTAGAGATACTGACGGGCATGACTTTGGGTTGTGACACGACCACTCAGTTAAATCTTTCTTGTCTGTGCAAAGCAGACTCTTTCCTATCTTTCCTACTTACTCACCTACTGCTCAGGAAAATAATACATCCATGGTTAAACCTGATTACTCATAAGAGATAAGAATTGGGTCTCTAAATGACAAGGGTCTCAACACTCCACTCAAACAGTACAACCTACTAAAAGAAATGAAGCGTCTCAGATTGCAGGTAATGTTAGTACAAGAAACCCATTTTAAAAAAGCCAAAGTACCCCTGTCGAGTCAGGGGATTCTCGACAGTTTACACTAGCACCCTGTACACTACTAAATCTAGAGGCACCATGATTCAAAGGCAGATGTGCTTAACCAGTTCTTTTCTTCTGTGTATACAGTAGAGGAGTCAATGGGCCAAGTCCCACCCAATAGCTTCACTGTTGCCTCAGCTCCAAACCTTACCTTACAAGAGATAAATGGTAAAATGGATCTCCACCTTATATACAAGTCCAACTGCTAAACTCTGTGTTAATGGTGAGCTGTCAGAATCTTTTTACATTAAAAATGGCACCCGCCAAGTGTGCCCCCTGTCACTCTTACTTATTCCTCCTCTCAGTTGAAAGTTTCTTATGTAAAGTCAGAGATAACCCAAACATATCTGGAATCAAAATAGGCACACGAGAACAAAAACAGCAGCATATGCCGACAATCTACTATTCTTCATAACAAACCCTAGGATATCACTACCAAATTTACTCCTAGAACTACAGGAATTCCACGAGATAAGCCATTTCAAAGTAAACCTATCGAAATCAGTAGCTCTCAACATATCACTCCCGCGGATAGACTTTAATGACATCATGCGAAATTTCCCCATGAAGCCCTCACACTCCCACTTTACCTACCTAGGAATAATAATCTTCCCAGAATTAAAGAATTTATTAATCTCATAAATGTATTTAAACTAGATCTACATACATGGGCAAAAACAACAATATCCTGGGTGGGTAGAATAAATAAGATGAACATACTGCCATGCACTATCTGCCACCTAACTTGTGACACCTGATGCCCATGTGTAAAAAAATCACAAGCAACGTCTTCCTTTTTTCTCTATATCCTTAACCTTCTTGTTCTTCCTGTTCTTCCTCTGTTCATTGGATGTGAAAGATCTTTTCACATCCATTCCGCATGAAGGAATATTTTTTACACCTACAGGGATGTGCCACGGGTGCCAATATGGTGCCAGTATGGTGCCAATATGGTGCCTAACATCTTTATGGACAATTTTGAAAAGGTTTATGTTTTTTCCAACACTACGTATAAACCTTACATTTGGAGCTATATGCGCTATGTGGATGATACTTTTTTTCTTTGGACTGGCACTTTAGATTTATTAAATTAATTTTTATTTTATCTGAATAATGTTCATCCTACTATTAAATTCACTCTAGAGGTGGATTCCTCTGAGATGCATTTTTGGATGTTATGGTAAAGGTTGTAGGTTCCAATTTTGTTACTTCTGTTTATAGGAAACCGACTGATAAGAATAACTTCTTGAGACTATCTAGTTTCCACCTACAAGGGTTGTTTAAGGGGCTCCCGAAAAGCCAACTAATGCGTATTAAATGTATTACATCAACCCCCGAGCTGTATGAGGAAGATGTATGAGGAACCATCCATAGCATGGCACTAGGCACAAAGTAGGTGGCTTCTTTACCTGTGATAGTAAAGATGTCATCTACTGTGTCAAGTGTCCATGCGGGCTGGCTTATGTTGGGCAGACTACTAGAACCATTAAAGTTAAGCTCAACAAGCACAAATCTACTATACGTAATTACCAACCGCAACCCCCCCCAAAAAAGTACAAAAAATGAGAAGGGTAAGGATATAGAGAAAAAAAGGGAGACGTTGCTTGCCAAGCATTTTTTTTTACACATGGGCATCAGGTGTCACAAGTTAGGTGGCCGATCTTAGAAAAAATAAAGGCCAAACAAGGACAAGAAAAAAAGAAGGTACTGTCACAAAGGGAATGCTATTGGATCTGGCTTTTACAATCCCAACATCCAAAAGGGTTAAATGAGGAATTTAATATGGAGTGTTTTCTATAAATATAGGCCATTTACTATTATGTATGTTTTTATTACAAATATGTAATCCTCTTGGTTGCACATCAGGGATAGATACTTTATTTCCGCTGCATGTAGGGTAAGATACTTGTTTTTTTGTAACTAACTGATACATGAATTGAAACATGTTTTTAATTGTAACAATTTTAGTTTAATGTGGTTGAAATGTTTTGTATTTTAGTATCCTGTGGGGAATGCCGTTTACTTCAACACTTGGTTTCAGTTTTGTCAGGAGACTTGAATTTTAAACTGTGTTTCTTGATGGGAAAACTGTTTACATGCACTTATTGCACTTTTTCTATGCACTGTTTACATTTTGTACACCATGCTGCTAGTAAAGTATAAGAGGATTTGTTTACTCACCGATAAAGCCTTTTCTCGGAGTCCTGTCATGGTAGCACAGGTACTAGTGGGTTAATGCAGTCTTCCCTTTAGGAGGCAGGATAGCAAACAAAAAAGAACAGGCTTGGGTCTGTCCCCCTGACTGCCCTCCCTCTTCCCTGCATTAGCCCCACCTCCAACAGTTACGGCTAGCACAGCTGATATTAGAGATTGGGTTCTTGTATGGAGACTTGATGTGTGTTGCCGCCTGTAGGAATGTCCTGACATCTGGGTGTAGCGTGAGTTGGTCTTGAAACAGTAGCGAAAGGGCGGACACTTGCACTTTGAGGGAGTAAACTCCCAGGCCCTTGTCCAGGCCTTCTTGAAGGAAGTCCAGTAGTGTAGGGATATGGCATTTGGAAGTATTACGTTGCACTTCTGTGCACCGTGTGAGGAAGGTATTCCAAATCCGATGGTAGGATGCGGCCGTGGTTGGTTTACGGGCTTTAAGAAGCGTGGATGTCACCTTGTCGGAGAAGCCTTTCCGTGACCAGATGGCGGTCTCAATAGCCATGCCGTGAGAGCCAGGTTTTCCAGCGCAGGGTGGAGCAGTCCACTCTGGTGTTAAAGGTCTGGCCTCAAGGGGAGTCTCCAAGGTGGTGGTGCTATTGCTAGTGCTTGGAGGTCGGAGAACCACGGTCTTCGTGGCCAAAATGGAGTGAGGACGATGGCTGTTGTCTGGAATTGGAGAAGCCTGCGGAGGACTGGGTGGATCATGGAAATGGGGGGAAAGATGTATACTAGTGTGTAGTCCCAAGGCGTGGTCATTGCGTCGATTGCGAATGCTTTTGGGTCTCGGTATCTGGTGCAATAGCGAGGAACCTGTTGATTGAATCGGGAGGCCATCAGGTCCACCTGTGGGGTCCTTTGGAAAACGGCCTTGTGGAGGGACCACTCTCCTGGGTCTATGAAGTTCCGGCTGAGGAAGTCTGCTTCCCAGTTGAGATGGCCTGGGATGTACACTGCCGTGAGGTGGGAGTGATTGTCTTCTGCCCATTGGAGTAGCTGGGATACTTCCTTCCAAGAGGCGTGGCTCTTTGTGCCGCTCTGGTGATTTATATAGGTCACTGTGGTGGCATTGTCTGACTGAATCTTTACTGGGTGTCCGTGCAGTAGGTGTGTCCAGTGGGTGATGGAAAGGAATACAGCTCAAATTTCTAACAAATTGATGTGGAGTTTTGCCTCCTGTGGGGACCATAGTCCTTGCACTGTTCTGTGGCCGTAGATGCCACCCCAACCGAGTAAGCTGGCGTCTGTTGTGATGACTGCCCAATTGGTGAATGAGCAGGTCCTGCCTGCTGGGAGATTCTTGGGTTGGAGCCACCATTGTAGAGAGTCTTTTGTGCATTGTGACAAGAATATTGGGCTTCTGAGGTCATGCTGAAGCCTTGCCCATTGTCTGAGGGAGTATAATTGTAGGGGCTGCATGTGAAACTGGGCAAATGGGACTAGTTCTATGGTTGAGGTCATAAGACCGAGGAGTCGCATGCAAGTTCTTGCGGTGATTGACTTTGCGTCGATGGCTTGTTGTGTTGCCACCTTGAGGCATAGTTGTTTTTCCGTTGGAAGAGAGACCATGTGTTGGTTGGAGTCGACGCGTACGTCTAGGAAGACGATGGACTGCGCTGGGATTAAGGTACTTTTTTGAGGTGTATTTGCCACCCATGTGCTTCTAGGATGGTTATGGATTTGTTGGTCCTGGCCCATGATTGGGAGTGGGACGGGGCTCTAAGCAAGAGGTTGTCCAGATAGGGGAGGACATGTGGTCCTTATTGTCTCATGTAGGCCACTAGGGCTGCCATCACCTTCATGAAAACCTGTGGGGCCATGGCCAAGCCGAAGGGGAGTGCCTGAAACTGGAAATGTCTTCTGGCGAATGCAAACCTCAGGTATTTTTGATGATCTTGGTGTATAGAGATGTGTAGGTAAGCGTCCCGAAGATCGATGGACATGAAGAAGTCCCCCTGCTGTACACTGGCTATGACGGAGCTCAGGGACTCCATCTTGAATGATGGTACCAGTAGGAATTGGTTTGGAAATTAGCATGTTGTCTATGGCCTGTTTGAGTGTGAGTCTCTTTTGCGCTGTGGGAGGCGTATTTGATTGTAGAAATTTGCCGGGGGGATAGTGGTGGAATTGGATATTGTAGCCCGAAGAAACGAGTTGAGTTAGTAGACAGCCATGCCTCCCTGAAGAGTAGGAGGCGGCCCCCTACTGCCTTCTGCATCCCGGGAAGGGCTTGGTCTTCATGCATCCTGAAGTTTTTCCGAAGTCCCTTTAAAGGGACGTCTCTGTGTGTTCCAGGTCAGTTTCTTGTTGGGCCGGCAGGTCTTTGTGGATCCTGAATATGTTTTGTGGCCTAGAGCATTGCGGGGAGAGACCGGTGTAGCTATTGGAGCGAAAGGGCCGCTTGGGTTGAGAGCCGCTTAGGCGTGTTTTCTTGTCTTGAGGGAGGAAATTACTTTTTCCACCTGTAATCTTGTTGATTATATCTAGTTCTGGGCCGAATAGTGAGGCACCTGTAAAGGGTCGGCACTCCAGGTTTTCATCCAGAGAGCCCGCCTGACATGGCGGAGGTCTTGGCAAGTAGTTGTAGTGTGTCCAAGGAGGAATCACAGACAGTTGGCTGTGCATGTCGAATGATTCATCTGTGGTTGCAGCGAGGGCTTCTTCAAGCCATAAGACTGCCGTGCGCAACACACAGGCTGAGGCTACAGTGGGTTTGAAAGCTGTATTAGTAGAAGAAAAATGTTTTTGAGTAGACTTTCAGCCTTCCTGTCCATGGAATCCCGAAAAGACGTTCCGTCTTCTAATGGGATGGCGGTGCATTTGGCCAGCCTAGCTACCAGCGCGTCCACCTTAGGGATGTTGTCCCACAGGTCTTTGTGTGTTTGGTCAAATGGGTAGAGAGTGTAAACTCGTTTGTCTTTAGCTAATCTGCGATCCGGGGTTTTCCATTCTTTTTTAATGAGCTCTTCTACTGTCCCATGTACTGGGAAGTGTTTTCGGTGTCGGTGAGATAAACCAAATAGTTTAACTAGTGTATTTTGCTCCTTTACCTCTTCCTGAATACCCAGGGTTTGAAACATGTCCGTGAGTAGGACATTAACTGCCTCTGACTGGGACCTATGGGATAAACCAGATGAGTGTGTAACTGGGTCTATACTTTCTGAGTCACTAAAGGCTGGGTTCTCTTCATCTGAGGTATAGGCCTCTGTTTCTGGTTGTACGGGGTCTGAAGATGCACTGGTCATTGGGCCAGCTGTAGTGGCTTTGTCTGATGTAACACTCTAGTGAGTAAGTTGTACTGTGGACAGCTTTTCAAGTGAGGAAGAGATACCCAGTAAAGTGGTTTGAAGGGTTTAAACCAATTGGGTATATCGGATGGGCTTTCTGTATGTTGTGGGGAAAGCTTGCTCCGTTTGCTGTCTTGAGCATGCTCCTTGGGCTAAGAGCGTTTATTTTGCCGTTTGCCCATACCCTGAGCTTGTTCTGTGGGTCTTAGTGGGTCCCCTGTATCTGGTCTGGGCGAGTTAGATACCTCAGATGCCATGTTAGGCTACTTAGTGTTTGAAAGAAATATAGTAGAGCCAACAGAAATAAAGGAGGTGCTGTGCTAACCGTACCTTTAGAGTATGGGGCCTTAGAATGCCTTTTGCACTTCCTCTGCCTTGCACAAGAGATCCCTCCCCGCATTTCTGACTGCGAGCCGATCCGCGCGCTGTAATTCCCCTGCCCTGCGCTGCAGCGGAAGTGCGCTGATGCGAACCGCGTCTTCCGGTTGGCACGCCTCAGTGAGGAGAAAAAATGGTGCCGAATTTGAAAAGTGGCGCCTGATGTCGGGAAGCGTGGCCGCAGTGCGATCGGGTGGCTGTGGGGGGGGGATTGGTGGCTTCCCTGACAGCGCAACGGCTTGCCTTAATTGTGAGCCAGTTTGGTGACGGTTCAGGTAGCACTACAGCATACCCTGCGAACCGAGTCCCCTTTCTTGGAACATCAGAGCTAGCGCTGCAGCATAGTTTTTTGTCCCCTCTTTTGCCCCCTGGTAGTGGCAGTGTAGGAGCATGCCATCTGTGTCAGTTTGTGAGTATTAGTGGGGTGGGGGGGGGGTCCCTGGCAGCATAGAAGCGTGCTTTGGTGGGGAGGGTTTGCACCCTTGGTCCTGGATAGCAAAGATCCTTGAGAGCGGCTAAAGAAAATAAGTCAAATAGTTTAAGGAGTAAAGAGCATAATAGTAATAAAGATAAAATGAAGTAAAGTAAAAAAGGGATAAAATGAAGTCAAAGAAAATAAAATGAAGGGAGCATAGCTCCCAAAGCTCCTGCCTCCAGGAAGCAGGATAGCAAAAAACTGTTGGAGGTGGGGCTAATGCAGGGAAGAGGGAGGGCAGTAGAAGACTGCATTAACCCACTAGTACCTGTGCTGCCTATGGACGACAAAATTTATATTATATTTGTGTGTTGTTGAAATATTTATTTAAATGTGTTAATTAATTATGCAAATGATTTGACATAAAATGTTGTCACTTTCACAGACCCGTATGCTTGATAAAGGGGTTACTTTGCCCCGAAACATTGCACCTCCGCAATAAAGATTTTTAAAGGGCTTGTCCCATTTTGCAGCTCTGAGTGCCTGTGTCCTGGGAGGGTGCCGATCCCTCCAGCAGTGTGCACTGAGTGCTAAATATTTTAAGGGATGGAAACTACAATTACACTCCGGAGCAAGATTTTTCTACACAGGCTGACAGTTTAACCCTTTCACTGCCAGCCGTTTTGGTTAAAGCGGAACTTGTATTGCCAGACAGTATTTGAACATTTTGCACTGTTTCACTTTAGGGGCCTTTCCTCGGGGGGACTTTTAGTTTACCCAGGAAAACAATATATTGTTTTTTTCAGGACAAACTAAGCTTTCAAAATATGGTAGAATTTTGGTGTAATTCCAATTCTGTAACAAGATATAGGCTTCCAAATGTCTAAAAATTTAAAAAAAATCATATTTTTCAAAATATAAACACACATACCAGAAACAAAAATTATTTTATGCACAAAAATACAACTGATTTGGAAAGTCCCATGTCTCCTGAATGTGCCAATACCAAATATATATAGTTTTATGGAGAATTCTCACTTGTATAGGTCAAAAACTCCCAGCAGTACACTACCAAATTTCCAAAGCACTGCTTCACAAAGCTGCATACTTTAGATTTCAAGGCCAAAACTTCCACTAACAGAAGGTTTATACCAGAAAATTACACATTTCTGGAAAGAACAGATTCTGGGGAATCCAGAGTAGGCACAATTGTCTGTCTACTCCAAACTACCAAGTCGCAATGCTTTTCTAAAGTTATAGGTTTTTATCAAAATTTGTGAAGTTTTAAAAAAATTGCTTCAAAGCTTCGAGTCTATAGTATCTTATCTCCTACAGGTCATAAAGTAACCAAATAAAACACCCTAAATATGAATGCCAGGGGTCCACTGAACAGTTTGATACCCAATATGTATAGGTTTAGCTAAGTATGTGGCATGTAGGGGCCCAAATGTGAACATACCCCCATGTGATCTATCATTTCAGCTCCTGCAAAATCAACACATTTACATTATTTTATGTGGAATAAAGCTAGTAAAAAGTATGCTCACCCCAGAAAGTCACATATTTTTGGAAAGTACACATTCCCCCGAATCTAAAATGGGTACCCATGTCTTTCTACTCCAAAGTACCAAGCCGCAAAGCATTTAGAAAGTTAGCAATTTTGATGAAATTTCCAAAAATCCCTTCATAGCTTCCAGTTTCCAGCACCTTATCTCCCACATAGCATTAGGTACCAAGATAAAACAACCTAAATATGAACACCAGGGGTCCACTGAACAGTTTGATGCCCAATATGTATAGGTTTACCTAAGTATGTGGCATGTAGGGGCCCCAATGTGAACATACCCCCATATGATCTATCATTTCTGTCATTTTAGCTCCTGCAAAATCAATACATTTACATCATTATATGTGAGATAAAGCTAGTAAAAAGTATGCTCACCCCAGAAAGTCATATATTTTTGGAAAGTACACATTCCCCCGAACCTAAAATGGGTACCCGTGTCTTTCTACTCCAAAGTACCAAGCCACAAAGCATTTAGAAAGTTAGCAATTTTGATGAAATTTCCAAAAATCCCTTCATAGCTTCCAGTTTCCAGAACCTTATCTCCCACATAGCATTAGGTACCAAGATAAAACAACCTAAATATGAATGCCAGGGGTCCACTGAACAGTTTGATGCCCAATATGTATAGGTTTACTCAAGTATGTGGCATGTAGGGGCCCCAATGTGAACATACCCCCCTATGATCTATCATTTCTGTCATTTCAGCTCCTGCAAAATCAACACATTTACATCATTATATGTGGGATAAAGCTAGTAAAAAGTATGCTCACCCCAGAAAGTCCTATATTTTTGGAAAGTACACATTCCCCCGAATCTAAAATGGGTACCCGTGTCTTTCTACTCCAAAGTACCAAGCCGCAAAGCATTTAGAAAGTTAGAAATTTTGATGAAATTTCCAAAAATCCCTTCATAGCTTCCAGTTTCCAGCACCTTATCTCCCACATAGCATTAGGTACCAAGATAAAACACCCTAAATTTGAACACCAGGGGTCCACTGAACAGTTTGATGCCCAATATGTATAGGTTTACCTAAGTATGTGGCATGTAGGGGCCCCAATGTGAAAATGCCCCCCTATGATCTATCATTTCTGTCATTTCAGCTCCTGCAAAATCAACACATTTACATCATTATATGTGGGATAAAGCTAGTAAAAAGTACACTCACCCCAGAAAGTCATATATTTTTGGAAAGTACACATTCCCCCGAACCTAAAATGGGTACCCGTGTCTTTCTACTCCAAAGTACCAAGCCGCAAAGCATTTAGAAAGTTAGCAATTTTGATGACATTTCCAAAAATCCGCTCAAAGCTTCCACTTTGCAGCATCTTATCTCCCACATAGCATTAGGTACCAAGATAAAACACCCTAAATTTGAACGCCAGGGGTCCACTGAACAGTTTGATGACCAATATGTATAGGTTTACCTAAATATGTGGAACATACCCCCATATGATGCGTCATTTCAGAAAATAAACACATTTACATCCTTTATGTGGGATAATGCTACAAAAAAGTACGCTCACCCCAGAAAGCCATATATTTTTGGAAAGTACACATTCCCTCAAATCTATAATGGGTACACATTTCCTTTTACTCCAAAGTACCAAGCCGCAAAGGTTTCCTAAGTTTGCCGATTTTTATGACATTTCAGAAAATCGCCTAAAAATGTTGCGATTTGCCACATTTATCTCACACAATTTCTTGCGTACAAAGGCAAATCAACCCAAATAGAAACACCAGAGGCCTACTTAACAGTTTGATGCCCAGTACGCATAGATATACCAAAGTCTGTGGTGTGTACTGACCCCAAAATGAAAATAGCGCATATGGATTTCTAGCCTGCCAACTCAGCTTTTGCATACAGAGCCCCCTGTCAGCGTATTATGTGCTGTAACACCCCCAAACTATACAGAAAAACCCAGAAAACCATATATTTTTGGAAAGTACACATTCTGACAAATCCAACATGGGTAAAGAGTCCTTTCTACACCAAAGTACCAAGCCGCAAAGCTTTCCTAAAGTTAGTGGTTTTTATGACATTTCAGAAAATCGCCTAAAAATGTTGCGATTTGCCACATTTATCCCACACAATTTCTTGCGTACAAAGGCAAATCACCCCAAATAGAAACACCAGAGGCCTACTGACCAGTTTGATGCCCAATATGCATAGATATACCAAAGTCTGTGGTGTGTACTGACCCCAAAATGAAAATAGCGCATATGGATTTCTAGCCTGCCAACTCAGCTTTTGCACACAGAGCCCCCTGTCAGTGTATTATGTGCTGTAACCCCCCCTAACTATACAGAAAAACCCAGAAACCATATATTTTTAGAACGTACACATTCTGAGGAATTCAAAATAGATAAAGTTATTTTTCTACACCAAAGTTACACATGGCAAAGCTATGCTAAAAACAGATTAGGAATACTAATACAGGGATAAAAATGCAATAAAACCACAAAAATTGTGCAAATTAGTGAAACAACAAAATAAGTCACACAACAGCGTAATTAGTGGTCAGAATATCTTATCCAATAGTCACGCTGTCATAATAAACAGTTTTTAAGGAAAAGAAACTAAAAACAAAGTGGTAAAAAAAATTGAAAAATTTAAAAAAAAAAAAAAGTGTTTGTGTATACATGTGTGTGCATGTGTAAAAGTTGTGTGACAGTGTGTAAGTGTGTATATGAGTGTATATAGGTGTATATAAGTGTGCAAAAAAAAAAAAAACCCCAAAAAAACTGTAAAATTGTGTGCTGTATGTGTGTGTACATGTATGTAAGTGTATGTAAGTGTGTGTAAGTGTGTATAAATGCAAAAAAAATCACCCTTACCTGTCTTCAAGTTTGCCTGGTCCTGGTGCTGCAGTTCTGCCCTCCATCTTGCGTGAACTCGCGTGGGCGGCGGCTAGGGAGGAAGCAGGAAGCCGGCAGTAAGCAGCAGACGCGATGCAATGCGTCTGCTGCTTGGGGGGGAGGCCCTGCAACGATCGCGTTGCAGGGCCAGCCTGACAGCCCCCCTGGCTCGTTGCCCAGGGGGCTGTCATGCTTAAAAGCTCTCTGCGGAAGCGACACATGCCGCTTCTGCAGAGAGTATGTTTACCTGCCAAACGACGTACGGCGCACGTCGTTGGCAGATAAAGCCTTTTAATGCCACAACGTACGCCGTACGTCATTGGCATTTAAAGGGTTAAAACAATGGAAGACCTGGTACCAAACCGTACCATAACAGACCTGGATAGATTTAGATACCATCAGATGCACCATTTCCTCCACAGCCTTGCTCCAGCGCAAACCCCGAGACCTGAACTCACAGAAATAGAACAGGTTTGGAATCACAATTTCCCTTCTCTATAAATGTCTCCTAAACCTAACCCCAAACCTGTGTGAAGACAGGTTTAAAGAAAAATGGGAATCTGACCTGAACATAAACATGGAACCAGAGCAATAGAATACAATAACACAATTAATTCATTCAACTTCCTCCTGTACTAAAATACAAATATTGGCCTTTGACCCCCCCCCCCCGTTTTCCGGCAGCTGCACCCCCGGACGCGAGAACATCCATCAACACCTCTCCTCCAACCAGCTATACCTGGCCTGACACCTGCAAACAGACCAAATAAGAGACGAAGGACGAAGATCCCATCCTGACGGCCCCTGCCTGAAGTTAAGCAACAAGACCAAGGAATCATATCGGACCAACCCACAAAATAATTGAGCAGAATGTCTACATGGCTTTCCCTATTTTTTCCAACTTTCCTTTCCTTAATTCTTGTTCTAGTTTAAATTATTCATTGTCTCGCCCTCTCTCACCCTTCCCCATTGTTATACTCAACTTTAACTTTGTTTTACTTGATAAAACCAGACAGCACACCATTGTTATTCACCAGCTTACCAACTGGCAAGGAGGACCCAAAAAATACTACCTGCTCTAAGGGGCACACAGCTGCCCCTCAAAGATGGGTATCCCATATCTTGAAGTATCGGCTGCTGCTACCATTCACTACTATTTCATTATGACTGACAATCTCTCAGGTTTTGCATATTGTGATTCATCTGCACTGTTGAATATAAATGTACCACAAGTGTGCTGTTCTGGATTGTTATGCTATAAACTTCAATAAAAATCAACATTTAAAAAAAAAGATCCCTGTTCTATAGCATTACAAACAAAATATAGAGCTGTTAACCCCCCTATTTCTTCAGGAGTTACCAGATTTTGAAGGCTCACCCTATTCTCCCATCCCCCATCCACATTCTCCCACTTTTTTCAAAGTCTCACAAAATCCTGTGGTGAATTTTGGGTGCGCATGTGCAGCAAGCATTTGGTGAAGTCATTTGATGCATTTATGCATGTGCAGGCAGAATTTTTCGGCTTTAGCAACAATTTTGTGTGTGCGCGTGACATCACTTCTAGAAGAGTGACATCCGTGACATCGCTTCTGGGGATTGGGGGAAATTTCCTGCATTTTTCCCCAGGTGACATAACCAGGTTGACATCTGAAAATAGAAAACTAAACACCTTTTTACTCTACATTTAGCTGTGGTATGATACTAATGTTCTATGTAATACAATACCCCAGACCTAGTTACATCATTTTAGAGAAACCAGCAGTGCAGACTAATAGTCATAATGAGCAATAAATATTGATATAAAAATAAAAAATAATATGCTAATCTAGGTTACTTTATATTAACCTTGCATGAACCAAATTATATTCTTTCCAGTAGGTGGCACCAAATAATAATGTAAAAGGAGGCTTTCGAGAAATACAAAGCAAAGAAACTGGCCTCTTTTGTTTACACATTGCTTTTTGAGGGCAAATAAATATAAATCATCTAATTACAGCACAGCAGTCAGAAAGGTTTTGCCGATAAAATAATCTCAAAATTGACTGCAGATATCAAATTTTACATTTTTTTCAGCTGCAAGACTCAGTGTTAAAGGAGAACTAAATCCTAAAAATTATGGCTAAAAATGCCAGTTTTTTATATATTGGACCAGCCTAAAGGGTCAGCATATATATAGTGGTAATGATCCAGTCCTTCAAAGTTATCACAGGGGGTCACAATACTAGATTCTGTTTGAATTGTCTGTGACACTCACATGCTCAGTGTGCTCTGAGCAGATGTTAAGTGGCAAATTATCAAAGAAAAAGTATGGACGTTTTGATTCCATAGTAGTGCAGGTTTATTTTTTTTTTTTTTAAATATTCTTTATTTTCATTTTCAACACTAAAATTGGGGATACAGAAGGCAAGAGGGGGGAGGGGAAATCAAAAATTGACATAATCCATAAACAGTTACATTAGCAACAAGTCATAACAACAAGTGTATATCTAGCCTACATAGTGCGTCTATCTCTAAAATCTCGTTCTTATACGTGACTTCTCTACCTGTCTTAAACTGTTTGTTAAGGGGGGGTTTAATTTAATGAAATTAAGCCAAGGTTTCCAGATTCTCCAATACTGTGCACTTGTTTTATGCAAAATATGAGTAATTAGTAGTGCAGGTTTATTGCAGCGACTTTGTCCAGAATGCCAGGGCCCTAAGAAGCAGTAAGTAGAACACTCTAAATTTTTGCAGGGATTTTTTTTTTCTCAGTTACAAGATTTTCATATACATGTAAATAGATTCCCTAGTAGATGAAGAGCAGGAATAAACTGGTGTTAATTTATTACTCTACCTATGGCCTTGTCCGAAGATTGGTAACTTCTGGAACATGGTGGAAAGATTCTTGAACCACAGGTTGATTTTAAATATAAAGTTATCTCCTAGTTTCGCTCTATTAAACATTAAAAAAGAGGAGGTGTTATCAAGCATTTTACCAGTCTCCCTAGCACAAAAAATTGATAAATTATTATTTTTGTTTATGGCTGCCTCTAAAAAAGCATTATTTTATTATTGGGTAAAAGAGGAAACAGAAATTATTTCTTATCTTAATAAGTTTAGCTGGCAAGAGGCCCATCAAAGCAAAAACAAGTGAACCTAAATCCAGGATCATGCGTGGAGAGAGCGTAACCCCTTCAAGAACGATTACACTTTTTACTCTAATCCAAACGGGACCTACTCAAGGATAGATTACATACTCCTTAGTACATCCTTGCTAACAAAGCTCTCTATAGCAAAAATACAAATGTGCTCATGGTCAGATCATAACCCAGTTAAGGTGTGCTTAAAGGATTTAGACCTTCCGAAACGTGCCTCTACCTGGCGATTGAATGAAGCAATTCTAACTAATCCACAAGTACGCTCACAAATTGAAAGAGAATTAAAAATATATTTTCAATACAATGACACCCCTGATCTTAGCAAATCGATTATTTGGGAGGCACATAAATCTTATATCAGAGGTGTCATTATAAAAATTTGCTCTATAAAGAAAAAAGAAAAACTAAGGAAAATTAATGACTTAAAGGCTCAAACAGAACAAACAGAGGAGGCATACAGAACAAACCCTACCAATAGATTAATTTGGCAACTTAGACAACTTAAAACTGAACTAAACTTATATCTAACAGAAGATGTAGAGAAACAAATCAGATGGATGAAGCAGAGATTCTATACCAAAGCTAATAAAATAGATACAATGTTGGCTAATAAATTGAAAAACCTAAATAAACCTGATATACTGGTATAATCACTGCTAAATAGCAGAAAAATTTAAGGAATACTCATGCCTATATAAAGGTCAGGATAATTTTAATAAGGACAAAGCAGACCAAATATTCCAAGGTATATTACACCCAACTTTTAGTTCAGAACAAATATCCATAATGAAGCAACCAATCACTACAGAAGAGATCCAATGGGCTATTAAATCTCTGAAATCAAACAAGGCCCCAGGCCCTGATGGTCTTACAGCCCCATACTACAAACATTTCTCCAAAATTTTAGTACCACACATAGCTAAACTATTTAATTTCATAGGAGAAGGGAACAATTATGCCCCAGACACTCTGTCTGAGCGTTTATTGCAGCTGTTCCTAAGCCAAATAAAGATAATAACTCAGTAGAGAATCATAGACCCATCACCATTCTGAATCATGACATGAAACTAATAGGGAAAATATTTGCTAAACGAATTAATACTCTTAACTATTTTATTAGATCGAGACAAAGTAGGTACCTCTTAGAGTAGACAACCCACTGATTATATCCGCAGAGTCATTGATATAATAACCTGGGTTAAGGAGAAAAATATCCCAGCAGTACTCATCTCCTTAGATATAGAAAAGGCATTTGATTCCGTATCATGGGACTTCCTTAAATATGCCCTAAATAAATATGGGTTCCCCCCAAGTTTATTGTCCCATATACAGGCACTATATAACTTCCCAACCGCACAAGTTAAAGACAATGGCTTACTTTCTAACCCTATCATTATAGAGAGAGGAACAAGGCAAGGGTGTCCCCTCTCACCAACACTCTTTGTCTTAGCGATGGAATAATATGGACATTAAAGGTATAGAAATAGCAGAACAAGAATATAAGTGCTGTTTATATGCAGATGACTTGTTACTTACCCTTTCCAGACCACTGATCTCATTGCCAAATCTGTTTAATGTACTGGATAAGTTCAGCTCTCTTTCAGGTTTAAGAATTAATGTAACCAAAATGGAAGCATTACCACTGAATATGACTACACATGTGATAAAATTACTGGAAGTTAATTTTAATTTTCACTGGTCCCATACCATTATAAAATACTTAGGGGTTTGCATCACAGACTCATATGACACCCTTAGTGACCTTAGTTATAGGGTACTTATTAAGAAATTGATAGATGATTTAAATTCTTGGAAGACCTTTACAGTCTCATGGTTTGGTAGGATTAATATAATAAAAATGAGTATCCTCCCACGAATACTGTATCTGTTCTGAACTTTACCTTTATCTCCCCCACCCGAAAAATTAACTTGTTTACAGAATGCATGTCTTAAATTTGTGTGGGGGAAGCAACATCCACGTATAGCCCGTAAAGTTATATATAGACATAGATCCTTAGGGGGACTGAGTGTCGCGAATTTTCGAGAATACTATTTCGCAGCTCAGGTTGCACAATTACTATACTGGTTCGTCCGAGCAAAACCCCCCCAAATGGGTCTTAATAGAGCAAATCATGTGTCAAAGCGAAAGTTTGGGGGACCTCCTCTGGACCTGTTCAGCTCCACAAAAATATAAGGTTTACCCCACAATACGGCATACCTTTACTATATGGCATACAATTAGCACCAAACCAGGTTGGATATCCAAACACCGCCCCTTGGCACCTTTATTCCGAAATCCTGAATTTTTACCGGGTCTAGAACCAAAACAATTCCAATGGTGGTTAGACAAGGGATTTACACATACACGTCATTATATACTACATAGCAAAATTATCAGTTGGACAGTCCTAAGAGATAGATATGATATACCTGACCGAGAACTATACAGGTATAATCAAATAAACCATTTTTTAACATCCCTACAAAAGAAATTCACTTTCACATCATACACCTTCTTAGAAGCAATGTGCTTACATCGACCTCTCATGAAAGGATCATTAAGTTTTATATATAGACAAAGTACCAATACTCAACCCATAACCACTTTAAAGTACGTAAAAAACTGGAGCGCAGAATTATCACTTACATTAAATGAACAAGACTGGCAAGAAATTGTTACAAATTCAGCGCATAACTCTATAAATGTCTTAGCGCAAGAAACAAATTATAAAGTGTTGAGTAGATAGTATTACTCCCAACTCATAAAGCTAAATGGGACCCTGGAGTAAGCCCAAATTGTTATAGGGGATGCAATAGCCCGGGAACAATGGCACACATATTTTGGTACTGTAAAAAATTACAGCGCCTACGGATTAGGGTCTATCATCTGATTTACACGGTGCTACAAGTCAATATTCCCAAATGTCCAGAGGAGGCCCTCTTAAATAAGGCAATTGACACAATTACTAGAGCACTACAAATTTTAATTACACATATATTTACAGCAACAAAGCAAGTGATAGCAAAGGCTTGGTTATTCATGGAAAAACTAACCAGTATAACACTAGATAGACAGAGTCAATTTGTGAAGGTCTGGGACCCTTGGATCCAATATCGCTACCCAAATGGTTTCAGTAACACAGCATTAACCTATTAAAATACTCTTGACTAAATAAATACCATTAAGTGCATCAGATGGACAATGTAAAAGGCATAAATATGATGCAGCAACCGGGTGGCATATTTAAGAATGTTTTCCCTAAAACTTTTCCCAGTTATAAATTTTCCTACCCCTAACCCCCCCTTCTTTTTTTTTAGTTGTCCTAATATCCTTAAGTTAACAAATGCATGGGAAAGATTCCATGAAATACGCTTAGAATGCATATAATGGGTAAATGTAACATTACGAAATCCTGATGTTAATTCTGTATAAATGGAAATGTACAACTAACTAACTTTTCCCTTCTGTATTTGTCTATAAAATGAAAAACCTTCAATAAAAAACTATTGAAACATAAGTAATAAGGATCAGATTTATAAAATGCTGCCTGCATATATAGATTTATTTCAATAATTCATGAACATATAAGCAAAATTATCCTTGATTTTGCTCTCTAGGAAACTTTTCTTTTCTTTTTTTAGATTATCCACAGGGCATAGTTAGTTAATTTAGTTAGTTTTTGTTTTGTTTTTCTCTGTTTAAATTACTTATTTTGTTTCTCTGTAAGCATTCTATTTTCTTCGTTTCTTATCTTTTTGAAGGACAAACTGTCGAATGTGACTATTGTTGTACAACCTATATTTAAATAATTTGTCATTATTCATCCTACATGTTTATTGCAAAACTTCAATAAAATGTTTAAAAAAAAAAAAAAAGAAGAGCAGGCATATTCACGGAGAAAGTGGACACACAGCTATTAATTGCATAAGGACAAGTTTTTTGATGGCAGCAGAAAAAGTACCAACGGTGTTTAAATACAGTATGCATCCAAAATTAAAAGATGCTTAACAAAAATGTTAAAATATCAAAGATCAACACATAATCATTAACTGCTAATTAGTGTACAACATTTTGCTGCATACAACATACTAAATGTACATTTTACATAGTAACATAGTAAGTTGGGTTGAAAAAAAGACATATGTCCATCACGTTTAACCATAATGACTAAATATAACCTGCCTAACTTCTAGTTGATCCAGAGGAACGCAAAAAACCCCATCTGAAGCCTCTCTAATTTGCCGCAGAGAGGAAAAAATTCCTTCCTGACTCCAAGATGGCAATCGGACCAGTCCCTGGATCAACTTGTACTAAGAGCTATCTCCCATAACCCTGTATCCCTTCCCTTGCTAAGAATCCATCCAGCCCCTTCTTAAAGTTATATAATGTATCAGCCAGCACGACTGATTCGGGGAGGGAATTCCACAACTTCACAGCTCTCACAGTAAAAAATCCTTTCCGAATATTTAAATGGAACCTCCCTTCCTCTAGACGGAGTGGGTGGGTGTCCATTGGAAGGACCTACTGGTAAATAAAGCATTAGAGAGATTATATGATCCCCTTATATATTTATACATAGTTATCAAGTCACCCCTTAAGCGCCTCTTCTCCAGTGTAAACAGACCCAACTTGGCCAGTCTTTCTTCATAACTGAGACTTTCCATACCCTTTACCAGCTTAGTTGCCCTTCTCTGGACCCTCTCTAACTTGATAATGTCCCGTTTGAGCACTGGAGACCAAAACTGAACAGCATTCTAGATGGGGCCTTACCAGCGCTCTGTGAAGGGGAAAAATAACCCCCTCCTTCCTTGAATCTATGCCCCTTTTAATACAGCTCAAAACCTTGTTTGCCCTTGCAGCTGCTGCCTGGCATTGCTTGCTACAGCCAAGTTTATTATCTACAAGGACTCCAAGCTCCTTCTCCATTATGGATTTGCCTAGTGCAGTCCCATTAAGGGTATAAGTGGCTTGCATATTTTTACATTCCAGGTGCATGACCTTACATTTATCCACATTAAATCTCATCTGCCACTTAGCCGCCCAGATTGCCAGTTGGTCAAGATCCTGCTGCAAGGATACAACATCCTGGATAGAATTAACTGGTCTGCAGAGTTTTGTGTCATCTGCAAACGCTGAAACATTGCTTGTAATACCCTCCCCTAAGTCATTTATGAACAATTAAACAAAAGTGGACCCAGTACAGAACCCTGAGGGACCCCACTGAGAACCTTATTCCAAGTAGAGAATGTACCATTAACAACCACCCTCTGTACCCAATCCTGTAGCCAGTTTTCTATCCATGTGCAAACAACTTCACTAAGACCAATAGACTTTAGAAAGCAGTTGTATGTGGGGAACAGTATCAAATCCTTTGGCAAAATCCAAATAGATTATATCTACTGCATCCCCACTGTCCAGCTTCTTACTTACCTCATCATAAAAAGCAATTAAATTGGTCTGACATGACCTGTCCTTCATAAAGCCATGCTGATTACTGCTCATAATGGCATTCTCCACTACATAATTTTGTATGTGATCCCTTAACAAGCCTTCAAATAACTTGCCCACCACGGATGTCAAACTTACAGGCCTATAATTGCCAGGCTGAGATCTTACTCCCTTTTTAAATATAGGAATGACATTCGCCTTCTTCCAGTCCCTAGGTACCATACCTGATGAAAGCGAGTCTGAGAATATCAGAAACAAGGGCCACTGTAATTCTGCCCCTAGCTCTCTCAGTACCCGAGGGTGTATTCCATCTGGCCCAGGTGCCTTGTTTACATTTATCTTGTGTAACCCTTTAAAGGAGAAGGAAAGGCTAATAAAGAGTTAATCTCAAAATGCAGGCATACCTTCAGTTCTCTTAATAGTGCTCTTAAGTCTCCCCAAATTTCTCCCATTCAGAAGATCTGAAGCCAAACACTTAGAAAAAACACTGAGCAGGGTAGAAAAGATTCCCATAATGCCTCACTCTTTCCCAGACTTAAGGACTCGGACTGTAGGCGGCGCATGCGCACAAACAGGAGGCTCCCCCTAGGCTTGGGACGCAGGTGCTGGTGGGTCAAGAGGCAAGTGGCGAGCGGGTGATGGATGCAGAGGACGCAGCCGGCAGGCGAGTGCTTGGGGAGGAGAGGCACCTTTCACTTAGACAAACAGTTCACTGAAATGGAAAGCGGAGTGAGGGCTGTGCTAACAAGATGCGAGTGGGGAGATAGGAGAGGAGAGGTTGCGAGGGGGGGCAGTGGCAGTCTATGCTGATAAGAGTCAAGTTTGACACACACCAGGACACGAGAGAATGCGGGGGGGGGGGGGTCTGTGCTGACAAGAAGGGAGATGGATACAGCCGACTAATAAAAGATGCGAGCATGGGGAGGCGAGTTGTATACACAACAGGAGCACACGAGCGGGGGTGCTGACAAGAGGCGATCGATACACATAAGGACACAGCAGTACTATGGCTCCAGTCAATATCAGGATAATTAAAATCCCCCATTATTATCACTTGCCCCAAACTAGTAGCCTTTTCTATTTGCAACAGGAGCTGGGCCTCCTCCTCTTCGCTTACATTAGGGGGTCTATAGCATACCCCTACAATTAGTTTGGTAGATTCTTTACTATCTGTGAGAAGCTCAACCCATAAGGATTCAGCTCCCTCTGTTAACCCCATCACTTCCTCCTTAATATTTGCTTTTAATTCCTGCTTAATGAACAGACACACTCCTCCCCCTTTTTTATTGCCCCTGTCCCTCCGAAACAATGTATACCCCCCAATATTAACAGCCCAGTCATGAGACTCATTCAACCAAGTTTCAGCAACTCCAATCACATCATATTTCCGCTCCAACGCCAGTACCTCCAGCTCTCCCATTTTACCAGTCAGACTCCTTGCATTGGTAAACATACATTTAATACTGGTTCCGGCGTGAGAATGACGTGTAAACAACTTATGGGCCTCCCTGCCATTATCAGTATCCCGAAGCAAGTCTCCTCCCCCATTTTCCCTTACTATGCCCACTACCTCATCTATCCGGTCTACCACAGAATTTCCCACTGCACCCTCCCCCCCCCACTCCTAGTTTAAAATCTCCTCCAACCCGCTAGCCATCTTTTCCCCCAAAGCAGCTGCCCCATCATCATTGAGGTGCAGCCCATCCCTGGCAAAGAGCTTGTAGCCGATTGAGAAATCAGCCCAGTTCTGGAGAAACCCAAAGCCCTCCTCCCTGCACCAATCTCTCAGCCACGCATTAATCTCCCTAAGCTCCCGCTGCCTTCTTAATGTTGCTCGTGGCACAGGTAATATCTCTGAGAAAATTACCTTGGAAGTCCTCGCCCTCAACTTCGCACCTAGCTTTTTAAAATCGTTCTTGAGGACTTCCCCCCCTCCTCTAACTTTGTCATTGGTACCTATGTGTACCAAGACCGCCGGGTCTTCCCCAGCCCCTCCCAACAATCTGTCCACTCGTTCCACCACATGCCGAACCCTAGCACCAGGCAAGCAACACACAGTTCGGCATGTAGGGTCTTTGCGACAAATTACCCTATCCACCTTTCTAATAATTGAATCCCCTACAACTATAGCCTGCCTTCCCTTCCTAGCACTATTCCCCCCACCTGTATTAGAGGTGCCGGCTCCCAGGGTGCTCTGAGAGTCAGCCCGCTCCATACATGCTAGCTCAGAGCTGTCTTCCCCAGCATCTTCACCTAAAGCGGCAAATCTGTTGGTTTGCACAAGCTGTGAACCAGCCCCCCTACCCTTGTGTCCCCTACTGCCCCTCTTAACTGTTACAAATTTGTCTCCCTCATTAACCTCCACTGTCCCTTCTCCACCCCCCACTACACCGGCCCCTGCCAGTGGTTGCTCAGTGAGCCTCCTGTTCTCCCCCATGCTTGCAGCTGCCCTCAGTGCTGCCAGTTCCCCCCTTAGATTCTGCACCTCAGATTCCAAGAGGAAAACCCACCTGCATCTCTCACATGTAAATGCTGCATGGAACTGCTGCTCCAGGACCACATACATGCGGCAAGATGCACACTGAGTAACACCAGCAATCATACTGCAACTCATATTGCGACTGGGTACTTACAGTCTCCCGAGTGCAATCCCTTGTATAGTGCCTTTTAAGTTTCAAACGCCTTTTTTGTTTTTAACGCCTACTATACACTTAATCTACATGCAACACTTTAGATTAAATGCAACACTCCCTAGCAGCTCCCAAACTCGCTGTGCAGTCAGAAACTTATTGAGGTTCAAACCAAACCAATGTAAGCGAAGAGGAGGAGGCCCAGCTCCTGTTGCAAATAGAAAAGGCTACTAGTTTGGGGCAAGTGATAATAATGGGGGATTTTAATTACCCTGATATTGACTGGGGCAATAGTACTGCCAGGACAGTAAATGGGAACAAGTTTATAAACTTGCTGCATGACAACTTTATGTCACAAGTTGTTGAGGAGCCAACCAGGAACCATGCTATACTAGATCTAGTGATCTCTAATGACCCAGAACGTATAGCAAATGTGCAAGTGGTTGAACCCCTGGGTAATAGTGACCATAATGTTATATCATTTGATGTTTGGTGCAGGAAACAAATTTACACTGGGGCAACAAAGACAATGAATTTTAGGA
Organism: Xenopus tropicalis; assembly: GCF_000004195.4. Taxonomy (NCBI): domain Eukaryota; kingdom Metazoa; phylum Chordata; class Amphibia; order Anura; family Pipidae; genus Xenopus; species Xenopus tropicalis. The sequence continues at coordinate 74,931,506 of NC_030682.2, read as the reverse complement.
AGGCAAATTTTAGCTCCTTAAGAGCAGCGCTTCAGGGCATAGATTGGGGCATTATGTTTTCTGATAAAAACACAGAGCAGAAATGGTTGTCATTTAAAATGATATTAAATCATTACTGTTCTCAATTTATTCCATTAATAAGAAAAAGTAGAAGTGTTAAGAATCAACCTATGTGGCTTAACTCTGAGGTAAAGAAGTTAATAGGGAAAAAAAGGAAAGCTTTTAAGAAATATAAGTCAGAGGGGACAGTAGATGCGTTTAATGATTATAAACACTATAACAAGTGTTGTAAAACAGCAATCCGGAAGGCAAAGATAGAAAATGAGGAGCGCATCGCGGCCGAGGCCAAGACTAACCCCAAAAAGTTTTTTAAGTATATTAATAGTAAAAAGATGCAGGTTGAGGGTGTGGCCCCATTGAGTTATAATAACAATATGGTTACAGCGGATACAGAAAAGGCAGATGTGCTTAACCAGTTCTTTTCTTCTGTGTATACAGTAGAGGAGCCAGTGGGCCAAGTCCCACCCAATAGCTGCACTGTTGCCTCAGCTCCAACTACACAGTGGTTGGCACAGGATATGGTGCTTAAAGGGTTACACACGATAAATGTAAACAAGGCACCTGGGCCAGATGGAATACACCCTCGGGTACTGAGAGAGCTAGGGGCAGAATTGCAGTGGCCCTTGTTTCTGATATTCTCAGACTCTCTTTCATCAGGTATGGTACCTAGGGATTGGAAGAAGGCGAATGTCATTCCCATATTTAAAAAGGGAGTAAGATCTCAGCCTGTTAATTATAGGCCTGTAAGTTTGACATCCGTGGTGGGCAAGTTATTTGAAGGCTTGTTAAGGGATCACATTCAAAATTATGTAGTGGAGAATGCCATTATGAGCAGTAATCAGCATGGCTTTATGAAGGACAGGTCATGTCAGACCAATTTAATTGCTTTTTATGATGAGGTAAGTAAGAAGCTGGACAGTGGGGATGCAGTAGATATAATCTATTTGGATTTTGCCAAAGCATTTGATACCGTTCCCCACAAACGACTGCTTTCTAAGCTAAGGTCTATTGGTCTTAGTGAAGTCGTTTGCACATGGATAGAAAACTGGCTACAGGATCGGGTACAGAGGGTGGTTGTTAATGGTACATTCTCTACTTGGAGTAAGGTTCTCAGTGGGGTCCCTCAGGGTTCTGTACTGGGTCCACTTTTGTTTAATTTGTTCATAAATGACTTAGGGGAGGGTATTATGAGTAATGTATCAGTGTTTGCAGATGACACAAAACTCTGCAGACCAGTCAATTCTATCCAGGATGTGACATCCCTGCAGCAGGATCTTGACCAACTGGCAATCTGGGCAGCTAAGTGGCAGATGAGATTTAATGTGGATAAATGTAAGGTCATGCACCTGGGATGTAAAAATATGCAAGCCCCGTATACCCTTAATGGGACTGCACTAGGCAAATCCATAATGGAGAAGGACCTTGGAGTCCTTGTAGATAATAAACTTGGCTGTAGCAAGCAATGCCAGGCAGCAGCTGCAAGGGCAAACAAGGTTTTGAGCTGTATTAAAAGGGGTATAGATTCACGGGAGGAGGGGGTTATTCTTCCCCTTTACAGAGCGCTGGTAAGGCCCCATCTAGAATATGCTGTTCAGTTTTGGTCTCCAGTGCTCAAACGGGACATTATTGAGTTAGAGAGGGTCCAGAGAAGGGCAACTAAGCTGGTAAAGGGTATGGAAAGTCTCAGTTATGAAGAAAGACTGGCCAAGTTGGGTCTGTTTACACTGGAGAAGAGGCGCTTAAGAGGTGACATGATAACTATGTATAAATATATAAAGGGATCATATAATAACCTTTCTAATGTTTTATTTACCAGTAGGTCCTTCCAACGGACACGAGGGCACCCACTTCGTTTAGAAGAAGGGAGGTTCCATTTAAATATTCGGAAAGGATTTTTTACAGTGAGAGCTGTGAAGTTCTGGAATTCCCTCCCCGAATCAGTCGTGCTGGCTGATACATTATATAACTTTAAGAAGGGGCTGGATGGATTCTTAGCAAGTGAGGGAATACAGGGTTATGGGAGATAGCTCTTAGTACTAGTTGATCCAGGGACTGGTCCGATTGCCATCTTGGAGTCAGGAAGGAATTTTTTCCCCTCTGCGGCAAATTAGAGGGGCTTCAGATGGGGTTTTTTGCCTTCCTCTGGATCAACTAGTAGTTAGGCAGGTTATATATAGGCATTATGGTTGAACTTGATGGACGTATGTCTTTTTTCAACCCAACTTACTATGTTACTATGTTACTATGTTACTTACATTTGGGGGTCTATAGCATACCCCTACAATTAGTTTGGTAGATTTTTTACTATCTGTGAGAAGCTCAACCCATAAGGATTCAGCTCCCTCTGTTACTCCCATAACTTCCTCTTTAAAATTTGCTTTTAATCCCTACTTAACAAACTGACACACTCCTCCTCCTTTTCTATTCCTCCTGTCCCTCCGAAACAATGTATAACCACCAATATTAACAGCCCAGTCAAGCGACTTGTTTCAACCAAGTTTCAGCAATGCCAATCACATCATATTTCTGCTCCAACGCCAGTACCTCCAGCTCTCCCATTTTACCAGTCAGACTCCTTGCATTGGTAAACATACATTTAATACTGGTACCGGCGTGAGAATGACGTGTACACAATTTATGGGCCTCCCTGCCATTATCAGTATCCCAATGCAAGTCTCCTCCCCCATTTTCCCTTACTATGCCCACTACCTCATCTATCCTGTCTACCACAGAATTTCCTGCTGCACCCTCCCCCCCCACTCCTAGTATAAAATCTCCTCCAACTCTAGCCATCTTTTCCCCCAAAGCAGCTGCCCCATCATCATTGAGGTGCAGCCCATCCCTGGCAAAGAGCCTGTAGCCGATTGAGAAATCAGCCCAGTTCTCCAGAAACCCAAAGCCCTCGTTCCTGCACCAATCTCTCAGCCACGCATTAATCTCCCTAAGCTCCCGCTGCCTTCTTAACGTTGCTCGTGGCACAGGTAATATATTTTAAAGATAACACTTGTGATTATAATTTATGTATCGTCATTATTTTTGGAATACAGTAGTTAAAATGCCTGCTAAATGGCCTAAATACCTGCTAAATGGCCTAAATTAAAGGTTGCTTTGGTTATGTCTGATTTATTACACTTAAAGGAGACGGAAAGGCTAAGTCACTTGGGGGTGCCAAAATGTTAGGCACCCCAAGTGACTTAGATCGCTTACCTCTTACCCCGGGCTGGTGCCCCTGTACGGAGAGAACAGCACTAGCCCGGGGTAGCAGCGATCGCTTCCTCCTTCCTTTTCTCTTGCGCGCGCATGCGCAGTAGAGTGGAAAGCTGAACTTAAACATTAAAGTCGGCTTTTCACTCTACTGCGCATGTGCCGGCCGACGGATTTCGCCGGCAGAAGAGAAAGGAAGGAGGAAGCGCTTCCTACTGGTACCCTGGGCTGGTGCTTTTTTCTCCTAACAGGGGCACCAGCCCAGGGTACAAGGTAAGCGATCTAAGTCACTTGGGGGTGCCTAAAATTTTGGCACCCCCAAGTGACTTAGCCTTTCCTTCCCCTTTAAGAAGTTATATTAGACAATATGGGGCCGATTCACTAAAGGTCATTAACGCTTATTGCATAGGTTTTTGCATTAAAAAGTGTTCGATAATTAAGTACCGATTAATCAAAGTCATTTCACCTCGCAACGCATTCGCAAAAAAAGGTATTATCGCAAAGCCGTATTTGCATCGCACTGCGGTAATTATAGAATAGAAATAATACTAACGCATGATTCACAAACGCATATGAAGCATTAAACACGTAAAATATCACGATAATCTGTGCTAATATTAACACCTACTTGGAGTAGGTGTTACTCAAAAAACATTGCGATTCGTGAGCGTTTGTGAAGACAAGATGGAGTTTGTAGTTGGATTTTTGATGGATTGGGAAGAAGAGGATCAAGTATGGGAATGTCCTAGAGTGATGCATCCTAGAGTTTTCAGGGAAAGATCAACTCTAGAGGGATTAACAGAGGAAGAACTAGTGAGGCGCTACAGGTTAAATAGAGCAGCAATCTTATAGCCTGTATGAGGTACTGGGGCCTTACCTGCAGCCACTAACACGCAGAAGCCATGCTGTTCCTGGCATAGTCAAACTTCTGTTTTCTTGCCACGGGAAGTTTTCAGAAGGTTGGAGGGATCTATGGGGGAGTGTCACAGCCCACATTCTCACGGGGCCTTGGCCAGGTCCTGGATGCAATACGTTCAGTGTCTGCCAATTATATCTCCTTTCCCACCAATAGAAATGAGTGGAACACCATCAAAAGGCTCTATGGTGTGAGTGGCATCCCCAATGTGTTAGGTGCCATAGATTGCACCCACGTGGCATTAAATCCCCCCCTAGACAAGGAGCATATTTTTCGGAACAGAAAAAGTTACCATTCCCTAAACATCCAAGTGGTCTGTGATGCTAGCATGAACATCAGGAGCATTGTGTCCGGATTTCCAGGCTCCTCACAAAATGCTTACATCCTGAAGCAGTCCGAACTTTATGCTGATTTTCAAAGCGGACAAATGCCTCACGGGTGGCTTTTAGGTAAGTATTTGTCTAGCACAACTTTCCCACATTTGCATTCTGTCTGGTTTGCAATTGCAAAAGGGCCCTCTTTTGACAGTGGGAGAGTCAAAGCAGCTACTTGTAGTGTCAGCTATCAGTCTCACACTGTCACATCTGTTGCAAGCAGGCCCTCTTTTGATAGTGGGAGACTGGAAGCAGCTTATTTGATTTCAGCAACTTATTCCATCTTATTTTATTTCAGGAGATGCTGGCTACCCTTGTAGTTGGCTAATGACCTGGATTAACTGTGTTTGTGGCTGAGGACCTGGATGACCCAATTCACCCAATACATCCTGTCCAGAAGTGCAGATGACAGAGTACGGGGAGAAATCATAAACAAAAACACAAAACAACATCTCAAACAATACTGTTTTTATTTCCAGTGAAAATAGTTGCATGCTCCCAAAAGAAATGCTTATTTATTTTATTTCTCTCAGCAGTTGTGAATGGCAATATGCAACATTTGTGCATTGCCAGGAACTAGGATTGAGTAACTTGCTTATTTCTTACAATAATTAAGTTATTAAAGGTGCAACAGATAAGTTCAAAATAGTTGTATATGAAAAAAGAAATGGATCTTATCCACTAAGGCAGTGGATGTCCCGGAAAATACTTTCTTTGTGTTTATTTGATTCCTATTCAAGAGAATTACTTTATATATATAGGCACAGAGTTACATTTTTTAACATTTTCTAATGGTGGTGTGCCTCGTGATTTTTTTCATGAAACAAGTGTGCCTTTGCCCAAAAAAGGTTGAAAAACACTGCACTAAGGTTCATGACCCTTGGAGCAGGTGAGTCTCCCCCCCACACACAACAAATAGCAAAAAGAGAAATGTTTATTTACATAGCACTATAAGCACATAGGACTAATGTGTATTAATATTATTGCTTAATAACAATTTTTTCCATGAAAAATAGAAAAATAAAAGATTTCTTACAAATTGCAAAATAACTCTTTGCTTGCAAATTTACAGTGAGGAAGTATAATTAAACACTTTAACCAAATCTGTCCCTCAGCAAACCAACAAAACATGAATATTTTTTTTTTTTTACGAAGTTGTCAAGTTGTAGTTGCAGAAGTGCTTGCTGAACTATCTTTACTATTAGAGCATGTTGGCATTACTTGACTGGTATCTAGAACACTTAGCAAGTTTTTGTTCATTTCCTGTTGTGAATTGCTCATGTTCTCTAAAATGGCATTTTGTTTTTCCAACAAAGCAATTTTTTTCATGGACCTTTAAGTGTAGCTCTTGCAGATTTAACATAGCAGCCTCGTATAAGGCTTGTCGTACCTGACTTTCGTTGTAAGCTGTTGTGGCAACACACAAATCAAGGTGTACAACATGCATGTTTTTCATGAGAGACTTGTGATAGTTAATGAGTGACTTGTGGAAATGATTTTTTTCAGCTTCCACTATTTGTGTGGGAAGATTAGATATTGGGGTTTTGGCTTTATGTTTAACAAGTGGTTGTTGGTAGAGATGTAGCGAACCTCACAAAAAAAGTTTGCGAACCCGTTCGCGAACTTCTGCCAAAAAGTGCGAACTTTTGCGAACTTTGCGAACCCCATAGACTTCAATGAGAAGGCGAACTTTAAAACTTAGAAAAGCCATTTCTGGCCGGAAAACTGATTTTAAAGTTTTTTAACCCTTTAAGTGCCATGGGACGTAGATTCTACGTCCAAGGCACTAAAGGACCAAAGTGCCATGGGACGTAGAATCTACGTCCAATGGCACTGTCGGGTTTACAAGCGCTGCGCTCGCTTTTAAAGCAGCGCAGCGCTTGTAAACCCCTCAGATCCCCCTAGGCAACGAGCAAACATAGACATACTCACCGATCCGGGTCCCTGAGCCGCACCGATCGCGTCGCCAGCCAATGACAGCAGTGGACACGCGTTGATGACGTGTCCACTGCTGTCCCTTTAAATAGCGCCGCCTACTGTCGGCTCCCTCACTCCTGCTGCGCACGTTGGACAAGATGGAGCTCCCCTGCTGCCTTCCTGCTGGATTGATCGCCCCTGATCGCCCCTGATCGTCTGCCTGCCTTGGGTAAGCTGAACTACAACTCTCTACCACTGTTTATTTTGCTTATTTCTATCTCAACTGTCTAAAAAAATTTTTTTTTTTTTTTTTTTGCATTTTTTCTTCTATCTTTGTCATTATTACACTTTTGTACACATACACACTTATTTACAACTTTCCCAAGCACACACAGACACTTACACACACACTTACACTTACACTTTTTTTTTTTCTTTCTTTCTTTCCTTTTCTTTCTTTCTTTGCTTTCTTTGGCAGTCTTTTTTTTTTTACTAAAACTTTATTTCTGATCTTGCTCTATAATTATCTGATTTATTTGGTTGCATTTTAGTGTTTTTTTGGCATTTTCATAATTGATTTCTGTTTTTGAATTATTCTATTGCACTGTAACTTTTTTTATTGCTATATGGTGCTGAATTTGCAGTGACGTTGGTGGATCCAGGGCTCTGACCACCGATTTCATTGCAATTATTGTTCTTCTGTTGGTTTAGGTGGTTTTATTGGATTTTACAGATTTTATGGTGTTTTATCTTTGCATTGTTCTTTATTGTGTGTTTAGTGCCCCCAAAAAGGTTGCTTTTGCAGTGACATTGGTGGATCCAGGGCTCTTACCGATTTCATTGCAACTATTGTTCTTTGATTGCTTTTAGTGGTTTTATTCCATTTGATTTCAGTTGTTCTAGAAAGGTCCAGAGGTGCTAAGATTGTTCTGGTAGTTTCTATTGCCAAGGGTTAGGCTGATGCCACACGAGGCGTAGGGCTGATTTTTTCAGCAAGTGGAAAAACGCTTGCCGAAAATTCAGCCCTACGCCTGCTACTTGTTCCTGCACCCGAATGAATGGGATACGCTCGGGTGCAGGCACGTGTAGCCGATATACGCATGAAAACGCGAGACTTTGCATTCTCACGCGTTTTCATGCGTATATCGGCTACATGTGCCTGCACCCGAGCGTATCCCATTCATTCGGGTGCAGGCAAAAAAAAAGGGGTGCATAGAGTGCAGCCCCAATATTATGCATTTTCAGGTTTGGCGGCCATGTACTTATGTGCAACCAGACATAGGTATCGTTTTATTCAGGGGAACTTGCAGATTGATGGTTAGTAAGTTTTTGGTAGTTGCCATGGAGATTTTGGGGAGAAATCTAGTTTTTTTATCTGGTTTTTCCTTGATTTCTGACCAAAATCTAGGTTTGTATCTGGTTTTTCCTTGATTTCTGACCAAAGCGCTGACTTCTGCAAGGGACTACAGCCGCAATTTTCCATGTAGAAAGAGAAGAGTGGCGTCTCTGAATAGCTGAAGGTGTGCACTTTTCGTAAATATATAGATTGTGGGGGTTATCTCACAGGTAGGGGGGGTTAACACTGAAAAACTGCAGGTAGTGCACATAGAGCGCAGCCCCCAAAATTTCAACTGAAATTGCCCTTATGCATTGCCCCTGTTTTGGGGCATTTGGTGGCCACGTCTTTATGTGATGGGGTATCGTTTTATTCAGGGGAACTTGCAAATTGAGGTTTAGTAAGCTTTTGGTAGTTGCCATGGAGATTTTGGGGAGAAATCTAGGTTTTTATCTGGTTTTTCCTTGATTTCTGACCAAAGCGCTAACTTCTGCAAGGGACTGGGGCCACAATTTTTCATGTAGAAAGAGAAGAGTGGTGTCTCTGAATAGCTGAAGGTGTGCACTTTTTGGAAATATATAGTTTGTGGGGTTATTTCACAGGTATGGGGGTGTTTAGACTAAATAACTGCAGGTAGAGCACATAGAGCACAGCCCCCCCTTATGCATTGCCCCTGTTTGGGGGCATTTGGTGGCCACGTCTTTATGTGCACCCATACATATGGGGTATCGTTTTATTCAGGGGAACTTGCAAATTGAGGTTTAGTAAGTTTTTGGTAGTTGCCATGGAGATTTTGGGGAGAAATCTAGGTTTGTATCTAGTTTTTCCTTGATTTCTGACCAAAGCGCTAACTTCTGCAAGGGACTGCGGCCACAATTTTCCATGTAGAAAGAGAAGAGTGGTGTCTCTGAATAGCTGAAGGTGTGCACTTTTCGTAAATATATAGATTGTGGGGGTTATCTCACAGGTAGGGGGGGTTAACACTGAAAAACTGCAGGTAGTGCACATAGAGCGCAGCCCCCAAAATTTCAACTGAAATTGCCCTTATGCATTGCCCCTGTTTTGGGGCATTTGGTGGCCACGTCTTTATGTGCACCCATACATATGGGGTATCGTTTTATTCAGGGGAACTTGCAGATTGATGGTTAGTAAGTTTTTGGTAGTTGCCATGGAGATTTTGGGGAGAAATCTAGGTTTTTTATCTGGTTTTTCCTTGATTTCTGACCAAAGCGCTTACTTCTGCAAGGCACTGCGGCCACAATTTTCCATGTAGAAAGAGAAGAGTGGTGTCTCTGAATAGCTGAAGGTGTGCACTTTTCAGAAATATATAGTTTGTGGGGGTTATTTCACAGGTAGGGGGGGTTAACACTGAAAAACTGCAGGAAGTGCACATAGAGTGCAGCCCCCACATTTTTAGCTGTAATTGCCCTTGTGCATTGCCCCTGCTTTGGAGTGTTTGGTGCCCATGTCTTTATGTGCACCCATACATATGGGGCATCATTTTATTCAGGAGAAGTTTGTCTTTCAAATATGCCTTTGTTAGAAAATTTTTATGAGATTTTTTTTTTGTCAAATCCACATTTGATCATGCGTCCAAGTTTACGTTTTAGAAAAAAAAAAAAAATGTCATAAAAAGTTCCAAATTTCACAATGCACTGACAAAAGGTCTTTGGCTTTTGAGTGAAAACTACATTGCACCTAGAAACCTGAAGGTCTGTAGTTTCTAAAGATACCAAACATGAGGGGATATTTTAGATTTACATATAAGTTATGCTGCATTAACTGTTACAAGCGCTTTTCTGCTTTGTTCTGGTGTGATATTGTACTAAGTATTGCCTTAGTTTGGGGGTTACTTCTGGACAGGAACTGTGGGGTACCACCACATATTTGGTATCGTTGGAATTGGGAGTATCAGGGCTTTTACAAACAATAAAAAAAAGTGAGTAAAATTAACTTTTCTATGGAAAAAAACCTCAAAATATACAGAAATTTTTCATAATTTTATTTTTTTTTTACATATTTCACCCAAAATACACATCATATCTCCAGAAAAGTTATAAAATTTGGTATGTATGTCGAAGCCCAATTAGTGACGAAAAAAACGATATATAATTTCCCTAGTTTCGTGGAGGTTTTCCTACCAAAAAACATTGTTAAAGTGAATGAGTACAAAATGCTTAAAAAACGTCTGGCACTGGGGGGAACCGAAATGACGAATTCGGCTGGCACTTAAAGGGTTAAAGGGTGCCACGACCTGGACAGTGGCATGCAGGAAGGGGATCATGGGCAAAAATTTATCTGAAAAATACGTTGTTGACACAGCATTGCGTTTTGTGCTGTAAAGGGCAGAAATCACACTACATTTCTAAACTTGTGTAATAAACTGCTTTAAAACGTCCGGTGTCTACATGCCAATCAAGTCGTGTAAAGGTTACAGCCGGTTCACACGCAAAGACAAAACGCCGCAGTAGTGGATACGGAATATATTATTGCTGGTGGAAAAACGTTGCTCAGGTGATTTTATTGCAATGCAATGTCACTACTATGTGTAACGTGTTTGGTGCACTACTATGAATAACAGTAAACAGCACTGGACACATTAAAGAACAGTAAGTTAAATTTAAAAAAAAATAAATAAATAATAATAATAAAAAAAAAGTGATCTCTGGTTGGTGCTGGGGGTGAACTACTAGGAGCAGCACACCAGTCCCCAACACAGCTAGACTAATAGCACTCGGCTCTATAAATTACAGTAGCAAAGTAAAAAAACACAAATAAAAAAAAATTATGTGAATGTGTGGTTGGTGCACACACAGATGGAGCTGCAGTACACAATGAAAAGAAGAGTAACAGTAATCAGAAAATAAAAGCAGTCCTTACAAGGACTATTGGGTTACAGCAGATGATCAGAAGGACAGCTGCCCACATCAGCTACATACAGAGCAGTAGAAAGTAGATTACTAGTCAGCAAAGCTACCTAAACTGTCCCTCAAACCCCTGCACTGCTCTCTCCCTATGCTAACTCATCAAGCACACACAGGCAGAATGTAAAATGGCTGCTGGGCTTCGGTTTATATATGGAAGGGAGTGGTCCGGGGGTGGTCCAGGAGGGAGAGCTGCCTGATTGGCTGCCATGTATCTGCTGGCTCTGGGGTGAGAGGTCAAAATTTGGCTCCAGCTAAGGCGAACCCAAAATTGCGAACATCGCTAAAAGTTCGCGAACTTGCGAACACCCGATTTTCGTGCGAATTAGTTCTCCGGCGAACAGTTCACTACATCTCTAGTTGTTGGGGACATTGCTTTATCATCAGCACTAAACATTGTTTTTTCCATTTCAGAAGACTGTCGGTGTTGCATGTGGAGCTTACTTGCTCACTGTCCAGCCGAGTGACGTTGTACACCTTTATTTAAAAAAAGAAAGATAATTTTAAGCTTTTGAATGATGTTCATGATGACATGAAAACTTCATGGACAATAATGTTTTTCATTTATTTTACAACATTACAAAGTTGATTTTTAAAAATGTATTTGTGGACATTGATTCATTCCAAATGAGCAAAAAAGGTAAAAATGTTTTGCCATACAGAGTGCAAGGGCAAAAAAAAGTTGGAAAGATTGACAGACCCCAGCACTGTTCACATGGTCAGCTATGTTGTTCCAGTATCTATTTTTCACAGCTGTAGCTGTTTTAGCGGCATATTTTCTAATTATTCTGTTGTACACTGGCACTAACTTCTCTATAAGAGCCTCATTTTCAAATTCCGAAAATTTCAGATTTCTGAGTCTGCTCTCATGCTGTTGTTTCTTGCTTTGTTTGGGTGAGGAGTGGGTGGGAAGTTCCTCACTTTCCACTTCACTTGCTTCCTCTGGATAATAATCTTTATCTGTGCATTCAATATCAGAGAATTGTGGGCTGCTAATGTAGCCAGGCCTCTCTTCCTCACTGTCACTGCTGGACAAATGTGAAGGTGCAGAAGTTGGAATATTTGCAGATGTTTGTATTTTTTTCTTTTGAGTTTCTGTTGTGTCAGATTTACTAACACCAGAACTGCACTCAGTAAGGGAAATAGGTACTTGAAGTGTCCCTTCATGTGCATCTTTGATGGTGTGGCCTAAATCTCTAATATAGAAGCTGCTTTCTTCCTTTCTGGTTGCAATTTTTAGTTTGGAGGATTTTGGCCTCTGCTGGTGTTTTGCAGTGTGTTTGCATTTTGGCACCTGTGAGCCCTCATGCCTTCATCTCTTCTCAGCTCTCTCATGCCCCAACCTACCCTAGCTGTTCCTTCTTTTTTGGGACCTTTTTTCCTACCGCCACTGCTGTCTTCAAAATCACTATCATCCCTCCTCTCCATCGCTTGCCTCGCCAATGTTTTTTTTGCCGTTCCACAGGCGATAATTGCGCAGCTGCACCTTCCACGTTCTCCATCTCAACACTCACAGCGGAACTGCATAAAATGGCAGAAGTCATATGGTACGCGATGCGTAACGCTTACGTGCATAATAGCATGCGCTAATATCACGTGCGCCGAAATATATTGCACACGTCGGAATATATCGCGTGTGGTAAAATATTGATTGAAAATCTGTCATCGCAAGATAAATAAGACAAGAACATTGCTTCTAAATTATGACAAGTGTCCTTTTAGTGAATCGATCATTAACTCTCAAAAAATAAGAAGTGATAGTATTTTTCAGACTTTAGTGAATCGGCCCCTATAGCTGAAATCTAGTCTGCACACATTTAGGGACGCTGTTGCCATGAAGTGAGTAGGGAAACTTGCCTCAGGCAGCATGAGCCAAAACTCTTTTCTGGTGCAGAAAAACGATACGTGGGAGGTGGCATCCACTAGGCCACCTCAGGATCACACTTATGGGCAAAACAACTCTGTCACCATTGATCAATAAGGCAGTGCACTCTTGTCAATACAGAGCAAGTTTTAATAGGCCGATTAGAGTTCCAGTTCAGTCCACTTTCACTTATATAATTCTAAGATTATATTATCTATCTGGTGCACCCAAACACCCCACAGTATATCAACTTTTGTCTGAGAAAAAAATACAGGAAGTTAATACAGAAGGTGTGGACTCCTCTTGCATAATTTTCCCAATCAAAAAACTTTAAAACTGCTAGCACCTGCTTCCTATTCTTCTGAATGGGAAACTCACTGCCTGTGGCATTCTGTATCCAGTATTGCTTTTGAGAATTGAACCAGGGTTAGCAAGAAAGAGCAACATTCCCATGCAACAGTGTCAGGACTGGCCTCTGGCGAGAGACCAGCAGGTAGGAGCCTATATGTAATAACCCCCAGAACTCCCTTTAAGGGCCAGACAGCCAAGTATGATAACCAAGGAAGTTTAATGAAGACCAAACAGAACAAAAATAAAAATAATGTACAAGCCTGTGATGAAGAAAACACAGAGTCCGGCAATAGGCAAATCCGTAAGCGGGCAGAGGTCAGTCCAGGCAGAGTTCAAGCAGATCCGTTTATCAGGCAGGGGTCGGTCCAGGCAGGGTTCAAGCAGATCCGTAAATCAGGCAGAGGTCAGTCCAGGCAGGGTTCAAGCAAATCAGAAGTCAGGCAGAAGTCAAATCAGGGAAACCAAACAGGGAACAGGCAGGGGACACAGAATCAGAAGTGGCAAGACCAGGCTCAGCGGGAACGATGATCAAGCAACTGGGTGTTGCCCGGAGAGGGTTTATATAGGCAGGTAATTAGAAAAGCAGCCACACATGTGATTAACAATATATGTTGCGACATAAGGAAAACTGGCGGAAATGCAGAAGGGCAACTGATCCCATAGACCTCAAGGAGCCTCCTGTGGCTCACTAAGCAAGTGCACTTGCAGTCTAGCACCAAGTCCAATGTTCGAATCCCCATAGTTCCTGACAAACAGACTGGGAAGCAACTTCCGAGGTTTTTTTTTAGGCACATTGATTGCAACAATTTTAACTAACAGGAGAGAGGTGATTAATATTAGGTCAGTTCCTAAAACATACCAACACTTTCCAGTTGGAGGCATCAGCAGACCAGATTACTGACACAATAGACTAAAAGGCAGCCATACACTGTAAGATTCACTCATCACGAACAGACCGGGAAGCAACTTCCAAGGTTTTTTAGGCACTTTGATTGCAACAATTTTAACTAAGAGGAGAGAGGTGATTAATATTAGGTCATTTCCTAAAATATACCAACACTTTCCAGTTGGAGGCATCAGCAGACCAGATTACTGACACAATAGACTAAAAGGCGGCCATGCACTGTATGATTCACTAGTCACCAAATGAGTGGACCTTCTCCCAATATGCCCAACTAAAGCTGGGGAATATTGTATCCGATCGTTTGGCCCTAGAGTAGACTTAGAAGCCGCTGGGCCAAGGGCTGCATCAAAGAGCCAATGGAAAACCAAACCAGTGCGATCGAGATCTGCCCAATTTTAGGCCACATATTGATCAGGTAGGTTGGTCGGGGGTGCCAATACAAGACCGGTTAAGTTGCTGAATCAGTCTGAAGGACCCCATGTATATAACCTTAAGTTATAATGACAATACTAATATAAATAAAATGTGTACATTAGCTGTAAAACCATTACAACCCCTGGTACAGAATTCCCCCTCATACATCAAGGACTCGGGTGATTTCTTCAACAAAATATTTCAAGCTACACCACTACACATGAATGCCAAAATAGCTACTATGAATGTTTCCTCTCTATACACAGTCATTCCCACACCTGAAGGTCTCAGTGTAGTTAGAGAGACCCTGATAAAAACCCAGATCCAAGGAGGCCGCCCACTGAATTTTTATTACAGTAACTTCATTTCTGTTTAGCACTTAATTATTTGAAATTTGAAATGTCATACTTACTTCAGATCAGTGGCACCAGTATGGGATCAAATGTTGCCCCCTCGTTTGCTAATCTCTTCATGACACACTATGAACAGTGCTATATTCTCCCGAATTATGGGGTACATATTTCTAAACTTTTTCGCTACACCAATGATATATTGTTGATATGGACTATGCTATACACCACCATGTATGGGAAAAGCACTGATCGCAACACCCTCCTGCACCATACCTCTTGCCACCCCCCTATTCACAGATGGTTGAATGGTCAGAAACAACTCACACCCTGCACAACTACTTGTACAACTAGATAAACTAATTGATCACTTCTGTGACAGGGACTACAACCTCCATGACCCCCTAATCTGCAAAGACAGAGCCCTTCTCTTGAATCAGTATGCCTTACTTCGTGGAAACACTTCAAGGATGGAAAAATCCAACACAGATCGATTCCTGACTACCGACACACCAGATAAAAAATCTTTCATCCAATCTATCTTCAATCATTGGTCCGTGTTGGAAAGAGACAAAACTTTACCTCCCATCTTTAGAACACCTCCACGGATTGCATACAAGCGGGGAAAAGTTTAAGAGACTTAGTAGTTAAAACCAACCCGACCCATTGCTTTCAGACTGATAAACTGACCACTTGGCTGAATACTACGAAATTAGGGTGCTTCATGCACAACCTGAGGGAATCTTATTACAGGACCCAGCTTCAACCATCCACATATGGGCAAGATTCTACACCTAAAACACAGATTAACTTACACATAAAGGTCCATTATCTATTTCATAAAATGCCCCCGTGGCTTGTTCTACATTGGCAAAACCATTACCACATTCCGCGATGGATGGCAAACCACCGATCATCGAGAGCGCCCTTGAGAGTAGCAAGGCAGACACTCCACTTGCTCATCATTTCGTGACTCACCAACATTCATTAGCCAGTCTCCAAAGAATGGTCATCGATCCATGTCCCTCCCCCAATTCGCGGCGGCAATCAGGAAAAATTATTACTTCGAATTGAACTTCGCTGGATCCACAAATTGAGCACACTGAACCCGATGGGCTTGAATGAACTAATCTCATATTCATCTATTTACATACCATGAAGATGCAATTTGGTGATTACTATTAGACTTATTCTAACACCATTTTCTTTATTAAGACTTACCGTATGACACATGTTGGATACTTCGTATTGTTTAATTGTGTCTTACTATATGATAAGTGCTGCTGAGACTACCATTATTTGTTTATTCGTTTCGGTTATTTCAGTCCCTACTCCGTAGTTATAGATCTTCTCTAACAGTATATTTTAGACTTATTATAGATTTTGATGTTTGGTTATTCCTAACATAGTTCGTATTTGCTCTATTTAATTGATTTAGTAATTAACTAATATTGCTCCAGGTCTCTTATTGCTGTTGTCCATATATGCTTTTGTTATACTTTTTACGCACTTGTACACGTGTATCTTATCCCTTAACTCTTTTAATGCCAACAACATGTCCCATACGTGCTTACCCAGTCCTGCCCCATGTTTGGTATCATTGTGTTCAGCAGAATCAGGGCTTTTTCAAACAAAAAAATTGTTGTCAGTAAACTTAATTTTTATTGTAAAAAACACTAAAAATATCAGACCCTTTTGATATTTTCTTTTGTTGCATATTTACCCCAAAATTTTGGTTACACATTAAAAATAATTAAAAAAATAAAGCATGTATGTTAATGTTTACTTCGTACCAGAAAAAACAACATTGTATAATAACCCTGATTTAATAAAGGTTTTCCTGTCGAAAAAGCTTAACAAATGTAATAAGCGCAAAATGCTTCAAAATTACTTGGCAATACATGTTTTCAAATCAGGTGTAAGAACAGCACCGGCATGCACTCAACGGACTCCAGGACAGCGGTTGTAAAACTTCAAAAGGCTTTATTCAAAGATCAAGACCTGATGCGTTTTGTGTGTTACCACGCGTATTCATAGGTTCAAGGTCAATAGTAGACTGATATAAGTTTAAAAAGCATGTGGAGATGACATCACTCCTGATGTAACTTCCTATTTTCCTTGTTACATTTTAATAAAGTTTTTTTTGCATTATAAAAACAATGAGAAATAAGAAACCAATGAATAAAGCATGAATCTTGATGATGTGCATGAATCTCATTTTTTCTATTTACCTTAATATTACCTTTAGGTTACATTAACTGTTATCTACATAATTTATCAGAATGAGTAAAGGGATATATGAAAGAATATGGGAACGCAATTCAGCGAGGCAGAGAGAAAAAAAAATATATGTAAAGGGAAAGTAAAGGATGGGAAAGAAAAGGAGTAAAAAGGAACAACTATGGAGTAAAGAGGCTACATTATAGCTATATGACAGCTTAAATCCCATCTAACATTGAGACCTTGTGGCTCCCGTGTGGCAAGTGTGAAAATCCATTTAGCTTCTAATTTTAACAGCCTTTTTAATTTATCACCTCCTCTATTTGGCATGATTCCCTTATCAATTCCTTGAATTTTAACATTGACACATTTCCACCATTACAAGATGTAAAATGTCATGCAAAAGTAGTTGCCTCACTTTTTGATGCAATTTGATTTGTGTTCTGGCATGCGATTTTTTAGGGTGCAAACTGTGCATCCTACATATTAGATGTTACATTTTATGCAGGTTAACAAGTACACTGTAGCCGCTGTGTTACAATTAATGTAACTTTGTATCCTATATTGTTTTCCTGTACTAGTATTGGTGAAGTGTTTCGATACAAATACTTTTGAGCAGGTGATACAACGTGTAGAACCGCATTGATACATCCCTTTTGTTTTAACCAGTTATTATCAGGTTTATCCCGTTTAAATTCACTGGGTGATAGAATATTTCCTATTGTAGGTGCTCTTCTACTAATAAAATCACACCCTTATCCCAATATCTGCCGTAACTGTGAGTCATTATATAAAATGGGAAGATGTTTTTTTATAATTTGTTTTATTGAATTAAATTGCCGACTATATGGAGTGATACACATAGTTGTATTTCGTTTGGCATTGTTTTTAATAAGGTTATTATTTTTCTTTTTATTTCATAGCAGATCTTCTCTGGTTTTATCCATTGCCCTATCAAAAGCATTATTGAGGTCATTTTCTGAATAGCCTCTTGCTATGAATTGATCTCTTAGATTGGTTGCTTTGACCAAAAAATCAGACTCTGAGCTGCAGTTACGTTTTAACCTACAAAATTGCCCTATTGGAATCCCTCTAAATACATGTTTAGGGTGGCAGGAGGCTGCATGTAGCAAAGTGTTTCCCACACATTCTTTCTTAAATATAGTAGTAATTATTTTTGATTTGTGATGTGTAAGTGTATCATAGTGACCCGTGAAGTTAAGGTTACAATTATTTTGATTCAGACTTGCTAAAAATTCATTATAAGTAAACCCTTCACCCGCCCATATAAATATAAGGTATATAAGGTATATGTAGCGTTTATAAACGACAATAACTTCAGTGTAAGTGTCGCTATTTTAATAAATGTGGTTTTCCTCCCACCAACCTGTCAGGCCAAGGAGTGTAGGGATCATAGCAAGCAAGCCCACAAACGTCTCACACTAACCGGAGGCTTGCCTGAGGATGAGAACAGAAAGCACGGGAGTGGAGAGAGGCCGGAGAGCCAAAACGCAGTAACAACAGGATCAAGCAGGAGAATGGTCAGACAGGTCCGGGTTGAGGCAGGCAGAACAGGTTCAAAAGCGGATTCCAGGCAGAGGTTCACAACAGAAGAATCAGGATAGGGAAAAATGCCAAGCACAAGGAAAACTTGATAACCAAGCAAAGATGGCACGACATAGCGACTATTTAAAGGCAAGACGCAAGTGCGCGCTGCATCAGGACGCACATTGAATCGTGTGGACGTGTGCGCGCAACTTTTCGCCGTGTGCGACTTTACGCACGTAACTTTTCACCATGCTGCGCGCGCCTGTTCATTATGCTGTGCGCGTCTTTGCACGTGCTACTATACGAGCAATCCTTTCTCATGTGGTATGCATGAATACAGACTAGTGACATCAGCCATCGCCCAAATATAGTTTGATCTCCATTCAAATTTGTCAAACAGTTGTATCACATGTTTTGTGTCCCTTAAATATGATGTGAGTCTTAATACTAGGGGTTGTAGGTACATGTCTATTAATTCTGATACTTTTTCATTTAATGAATTAAGACCAGAGACAATTGGTCTTCCTTTGGGTGGAAATAACCCCTTGTGTACTTTAGGGAGGTGGTAGAATTTTGGCATTACTGGATGCTCAGGAACTAGCGCTGACTTGATTTCTTCATTATATGCTCCCACTTGAAAGCCTTTTTCTATTAATTTTGATAACTGTTTTTTAAAAATATCTGTGGGATTTCTACTTAGTATTTCATAAGTAGAAGTATCCCCTAGTATCCCTCTCTAACATAATCCTCTGTGTTTAGTATCACTATTAACCCACCTTTATCGGCCCTTTTTATAGTGATATTTCTATTATTTTTCAGATTAAACAGGGCTTTTTGTTCCCCTTCAGTTAAGTTAGAGAAGCTTTTTTAATTAGCATTTTTACTCACTTTTAGAGCTAGCTCCGTGAGTTCCAGTTCCACCACCTCCTGAAAGACCTCTGTCGCACTCCCTCTGAAATGCACCGGATAGAACTCGGACTTTTCCTTTAACCTTGTGAAGTCTGCTTGTGTGATGCCTGAAGTAATGGTATGTGACTTGCTCTTGAGTGTCTCCAATTGATTAATTACTCTCTCCTCCCTGAAGCTGAAGCACAGACTACTCTCTCCACCAGATTCCACTTGCTGATTATTTATGCTCACTTGCGACCCCATCTGGTTCTGAATGGAATCCCCTTCCAAAAAACTTTTTTAAGACTAATTTGCACACAAACCTGTTCACATCAAGCAGTGTTTCAAATAAATTAAAGTTCACTGTGGGACAAAAGGTAAGTCCTTTCGATAAAAGCCGTTTTTCATTGTTTGTTAATTCATTACTAGACAGGTTTAGAATCTGGTTCGCGTGGTCTCTCTCCATTTGCGTAGATAGTAGTTTGCGTAGTAGAAGTTTTTTGCCTCTCGTTCTTTCTGATAAATACGTTCTCTTGAGATCTCATTGTATGCACGTTCTTTTTTCTCCTTCTCTTTAACTCCCACCGATCTTCCCTTTTGTTTCAGCTCGGAAAGGATATCCATTCTGTGTCTCTCACGATTTTTCTGTGAAAAACCAGAGAAAGAGGGAGACCCTCCGGGAGTACTTGTGCTACTGTCCAGTGAATCATAGTCTAAACTTGAGAAGCTAACTCTCTTAGGGCTGTACGCTTGTCTTAGAATCGATTTGGGGGTACTTTCTGGAACCATTTCTTATAGTTGGGTTTAAAATGTTTAGGTGTGTGAAAATAAATTTTGCCCTCCTTGTAATCTGTCTTATCTCTCATCTCTCTCATCAAAAAAAAGTTTTTTTTAAACAATCAGGAGATTCAGAACCAGATGGGGTCTCCAGTGAGCATAAATAATCAGCAAGTGGAATCGGGTGGAGAGAGCAGTCCGTGCTTCAGCTTCAGGGAGGAGAGAGTAATTAATCAATTGGAGACACTTAAGAGCAAAAAAAATCTATCAAATCCCTATGAAAAAGAAACAGTTTCCAGTCTTCATACGGGTTTCTGATGGGTCTCCTATTAGTTCTGGACTCATTTTGCTTATATCCATCTCTCTCCGTCACTTACATTGAATAAAATTCATCACGAATATGTAAGTTTTGATATTGTATCTTCACCACTTTCTCCGATTATCATTGGCCTGCCTTGGTTACGCAAGCATAACCCGGTTATTAATTGGGACACTGGTTGTATTACCTTTTCATCAAAATTCTGCTCTTCCCACTGTTTTTCAACCTCGGCTGTTAAGTCTTTAGAGTTTTGTAGTATTGTTACCAAGAAACTTCCTGGGTTACCTGGAGAATACTATGAATTCCTGGATGTCTTTGATAAAAAAGGGGCTGACTCACTCCCTCCTCATCGTATTTACAACTGTCCCATTGATTTTCTTCCTGGCTCCCAAGCTCCATTTGGGAGAATTTATCCTTTGGCAGAACCGGAACTAAAGGTATTACGAGAATATATCGAAGAGAACCTTGCAAAGAAATGTTCATCTGTTCATCCACCTCGCCTGCTGGAGCAGGAATATTCTTTGTGGAAAAGAAGGATCATACACTAAGGCCCTGTATTGATCATTGTGATCTCAATAAAATTACCATCAAGAATCGTTACCCACTGCCTCTGATACCTGAACTTTTTCAACGACATCGGCTACCATTTTCTCTATGCTGGACTTAAGAGGAGCCTATAATTTGGTAAGAATCCGCGAAGGAGACGAATGGAAAAACAGCGTTCCGCACCAAATACAGGCATTTTGAGTACTTGGTAAAGCCCTTCGGTTTATGCAATGCCCCAGCAACTTTTCAACATTTTCTCAATTAAGTTTTTCGGGATTTTTTGGACATTTTTGTTATTATTTATCTGGATGACATCCTTATTTTTTCCAATTTTTTGTCAGAACATCAGACTCATATGAAAAAGTTTTTTTCTCGTCTTCTAGCTCATCAATTATATGTCAAATTTGAAAAATGGGAATTCCATAAATCCTCTATTGAATTTTTAGGATTCGTGATTTCTCCTGGAGGGATTCAGATGGATCAGAAGAAGATTTCGGCTCTTCTAAATTGGCCTGTTCCCACTACCAGAAAAGAAGTCCAACGCTTTATAGGTTTTGCGAATTTCTACAGAAAGTTTATCGAAGACTTTTACCAAATCATCCTACCTATTACTAAACTTACTGCCTCAACTTCCAAGTTTCAGTGGACATCTCAAGCTGAAGAGGCATTCAATATTCTTAAATCTCGCTTTACTTCTGCACCCCATCCTTTGTCACCCGAATCCATCTCTACCTTTTGTCCTGGAGGTTGATGTGTCAGAAAATGCAGTAGGAGCAATCCTCTCCCAAAGAGTAAATCCTTCTAGTGCTCTACATCCAGTGGCATTCTTTTCTTGCAAATTAAGTAAATCCGAACAAAACTATGATGTCTCTGATCGGGAACTTTTGTCAATCAAACTAGCCTTGGAAGAGTGGAGATATCTGTTGGAGGGTAGTCTTCATCCCATCCTAATTTTCACTGATCATAGGAATTTGGAGTACCTTCACACAGCAAAGAGACTGAGACCCAGACAAGCTCGTTGGGCTCTCTTTTTTATGCAATTTAATTTCCATCTCACATATCGGCCTGGTTCCAAAAATACTAAAGCTGACGCCCTTTCTAGAATGTTTCCTGCCCAAGTGAACTCATTTAATTTCTCTGAGACTATTCTCCAACCACATCATTTTTTATGCATACAATATTCCCTTATTAACCAGATTAAGCAGGAATGTAGCTTGAATGTTTCAACCGAGCCTGATCTTGTGGCAAGAAATGGGCTATTTTTCTTCAGAGACAAGATATTTGTGCCCAAGAAACTTTGCTTAGAGGTCCTTCGTATCTTCTATGACTCCAAACTGGCAGGACACCCTGGAATCAAGAAAACAATTGTGATGGTAAGGAGGTTCTTTTGGTGGCCGAACTTATATTCTGACTGTGCAATGTATGTTAAATCCTGTGACATCTGTTCCAGAACTAAGAGTATACATTCTAAACCCATGGATCTACTGGTTCCATTACCTGTTCCTACAAGACCATGGGGTTCGGTTTCTGACTTACCTTCGTCCAATGGCTATACTAATATTTTTGTCATTGTTGATAGATTAACCAAGATGGCTCACTTGGTTCCTCTTCTTAAACTTCCTTCGGCGGCCCTTACCGCAGAGACTTTTATTAAGGAAGTTGTCAGACTTCATGGAGTTCCTGATGAAGTAGTGTCTGATAGGGGAACTCAATTTACTTCCCGATATTAAAATGTGTTATGTGATGCTCTGCAAATCAAGGTCTTCTTCTCGTCTGCCTTTCACCCACAATCTAATGGGCAAACTGAGAGAATGAATCAGACTCTGGAACAATATCTCAGGTGTTTTACTTCATACCTCCAAGATGACTGGTTGGCCTTGCTTCCATTGGCAGAATTTGCTTATAATAATGCGCACCGCTCTTCTATTCTGCAGTCTCCATTTTTCGCTAACAATGGTCTTCATCCTGCAGTTTTTCAATTGTCCACTTCAGAGGTTCTCCTTCCTGCTGTCCAGGATTGATTAACCTTTCTGAAAGATAACTACAAGACTCTGCAAACTACTGGGACCAAAGCTCAAAAAAACTTCAAGACTTTCGCAGATAGAAAGAGAAGTAAGGACCCAGAATTTAAAGTTGGGGACAAGGTATGGCTGCCAGCCGTCAATCTTAAAGTCACCTGTGCAAGTAAGAAACTTGGTCGTCATTTTCTGGGCCCTTTTGCGATTGTACATCAAGTTAACCCTGTGGCTTTTCAACTAAAGCTTCCGGAAGCCTGGCATATCCAACCGGTCTTTCATTCGGCATTACTCAAGCCTGTGGTTCCTAATCCCTTTGTTGGCCGAGTCGCGAAGCCTTCTCCTCCAGTGTCATTTAATGGGGAGGAAGAATTTGAAGTAGAAGATATTTTGGATCATAGGATCCAAGGCAGACAACACCAATATTTGGTCAAGTGGAAAGGTTACGGAATGGAAGAGAACTCTTGGGAACCAGCACAAAATATACATGCTCCTAGACTGTTGCAAAGATTCCACCAGAAATACCCTAAGAAGAGGGTTATTCGCGTCCGGAGGTCGCTCCTCAGGTGGGGGCAATGCTCCCGTTTAGCGCATACATCTAAAAAGTTGCTGCACAGGCGCTCGTATAGTAGCACGCGCACAGACGCGCACAGCATAACGAACAGACGCACGATTAAAGTTACTCGCGGCATGGTGAAAAGTTGCATGCGTAAAGTCGCGTGCACACATCCGCGCAATTCGACGTGCGTCCTGACGCAGCGCGCACATGTACAAGCCATCTTTGCTTGGTTATCAAGTTTTCCTTGTGCTTGGCGTTTTTTCCTATCCTGATTCTTCTGTTGTGAACCTCTGCCTGGAATCCACTTTTAAACCTGTTCTGCCTGCCTCGACCCGGACCTGTCTGACCATTCTCCTGCTTGATCCTGTTGTTACTGCGTTTTGGCTCTCCGGCCTCTCTCCTCTCCCGTGCTTCCTGTTCTCATCCTCAGGCAAGCCTCCGGTTAGTGTGAGACGTTTGTGGGCTTGCTTGCTTGCTATGATCCCTACACTCCTCGGCCTGAAAGGTTGGTGGGAGGAAAACCACATTTAGTGGCACTTACACTGAGCTATTGTCATTTATAAACGCTACATAGACGACCTTATATTTACATGGGCGGGTGAAGGGTTCACTTATAATGAATTTTTAGCAAGTCTGAATCAAAATGATTGTAACCTTAACTTCGCGGGTCACTATGACACAAAGGACATTTCCTTCTTAGACTTAACACTTACACATCACAAATCAAAAATAACCATAACTTCACGGGTCACTATGACACACTTACACATCACAAATCAAAAGTAATTACTACTATATTTAAGAAAGAATGTGTGGGAAACACTTTGCTACATGCAGCCTCCTGCCACCCTAAACATGTATTTAGAGGGATTCCAATAGGGCAATTTTGTAAATTAAAATGTAACTGCAGCTCGGAGTCTGATTTTATGGTCAAAGCAACCAATCTAAGAGATCAATTCATAGCAAAAGGCTATTCAGAAAATGACCTCAATTATGCTTTTGAAAGGGCAATGGATAAAACCAGAGAAGATCTGCTACGAAAGAAAAATAATAACCTTATTAAAAACAATGCCAAAAGAAATACAACTATGTGTATCACTCCATATAGTCGGCAATGTAATTCAATAAAACAAATTATAAAAAAAACATCTTCCCATTTTATATAATGACTCACAGTTACGGCAGATATTGGGATAAGGGTGTGATTTTATTAGTAGAAGAGCACCTACAATAGGAAATATTCTATCACCCAGTGAATTTAAACAGGAGAAACCTGATAATAACTGGTTAAAAACAAAAGGGATGTATCAATGCGGTTCTACACGTTGTATCACCTGCTCAAAAGTATTTGTATCAAAACACTTCACCAATACTAGTACAGGAAAACAATATAGGATACAAAGTTACATTAATTGTAACACAGCGGCTACAGTGTACTTGTTAACCTGCATAAAATGTAACATCTAACATGTAGGATGCACAGTTTGCACCCTAAAAAATCGCATGCCAGAACACAAATCAAATTGCATCAAAAAGTGAGGCAACTACAGTTGCACGACATTTTACATCTTGTAATGGGGGAAATGTGTCCATGTTAAGAATTCAAGGAATTGATAAGGTAATCATGCCAAATAGAGGAGGTGATAAATTAAAAAGACTTCTAAAATTAGCTAAATGGATTTTCACACTTGCCACACGGGAGCCACAATGTTAGATGGGATTTAAGCTGTCATATATAGCTATAATGTAGTCTCTTTACTCCATAGGTGTACCTTTTTGCTCCTTTTCTTTCCCATCCTTTACTTTCCCTTTACATATATTTTTTTCTCCCTCTCCCTCGCTGAATTGGGTTCCCATATTCTTTCATATATCCCTTTACTCATTCCGATAAATTACGTAGATAACAATTAATGTAACCTAAAGGTAATAATTAAGGTGAATAGAAAAAATGAGATTCATGCACATCTTTTTTTTTTTAAAATGTAATTCATTGCTTTATTCATAGGTTCTTATTTCTCATTGTTTTTATAATGCAAAAAAAACTTTATTAAAATGTAACAAGGAAAATAGGAAGTTACATCAGGAGTGATGTCATCTCCACATGCTTTTTAAACTTGTATCAGTCTACTATTGACCTTGTACCTATGAATACGTGTGGCTACACACGAAACGCGTCAGGTCTTGATCTTTGAATAAAGCCTTTTGAAGTTTTACAACCGCTGTCCTGGAGTCCGTTGAGTGCATGCCGGTGCTGTTCTTACACCTGATTTGAGGTCGTGTTTTTCCTTGCTGCGGGTCTAGGGCATCGCACCCGGGCCACTGAGAGGAAGCGGTGAGTGCATATCTAACCGTTCACAACTGTGTGTGGTATATTAACTGCATTAAAATGAAGATTGAATATTTACACAGCGAAAGGTTCAGGGCATAAGCACCCGGACCTGTACTCTAATCTGGTGAGCGTTTTAGCTTGTTATAAGAAATCACTAAGTTTAAGCTTAAGTTTATAGTTCACCACTACATAAGTGCATAAGTGAATAGGAATGACTGGGAGCCTCCAGATAAATAGAGTGAAATATAATACATGGTCCGTTTACAAAAAACCGGCTAGCAGTAAAAGGGTTAAGCTACATTATCTCAGTTATTGTCTTTCTTTTGTTACACTGTTTTATTATGTTGGGTTGAAAACCCCAACATACTGTTCTTCGACTTTGGCTTCTTCTTCCGCTTCTTCTTCTTCTTCTTCTTCTTAGCGCCCCCCATTTTCTAAACGCTACTCCTCCTACAGTTTTAGGGGTACAACACCCAAACTCCCCACACTTCTTCGCCCTATAGCGGAGCAGGTTGCTTGTGCTTTTCTAAGCGATCCGGCCCCCCGTCTTTTTGTGGCGCCGCTCCGAACCCCCCAATTTTCCCATTGACTTTGACAGGGAAGATTTTCAAACAGCTGCCACACTTACAGCTTTGAAGCTACAGCCCCCAAACTTGAATAAAATAATCATGGGGTCACTCCGAATGAAACAGCAACATTTGTTGGATGACCCCAAAGTGGGAGGGGCCAGCAACAGCCAATCAAATTTCACCCATTGACTTTAATGGGGAAATTGAAACTGCTGCCAATCTTACAGCTTTGAGGCGACACTCCCCAAACTTGAATCACACAGTCATGGGCTCAGCCTGAATGAAAATATGATGATTGTTGGATGCCCAAAAGTGGGTGGAGCTGTGAACAGCCAATCAGATTTTACCTATTGATTTGGCGGAAATTCAACCTGCTGCCAATCTCACAGTAATAACCCCAGGGTCCCCAAACTTTTTACACTTGGTCACTAGGGGACTGCAGTTTTAGATTTGAAAAGTGGGCGGAGCCACCAACAGCCAATCAAATTTTACCTATTGATTTTTATTGGTTTGATGCCAGAGTTCCCAACCTTTGCAATCAGTCAGTCACTGGGTGACTACGCATTCAAGTTTTTTTTAAAAAACCGCACAGTGGGAGGGGCCAACAACAGCCAATCAATTTTACCCATTGACTTTTATGGGAAAATTGAAACTGCTGCCAATCTTACAGCTTTGAAGCTACACTCCCCAAACTTGAATCACATAGTCATGGGCTCAGCCTGAATGAAAATATGATGATTGTTGAATGCCCAAAAGTGGGCGGAGCTGTGAACAACCAATCAGATTTTACCTATGGACTTGTGGAAATCCAACCTGCTGCCATTCTCACAGTAATAACATCAGGGTCCCCAAACTTTGCAGGGTTAGGCACCAGGTAACTGTGGTTCAAGGTAAGAAAAAGTGGGTGGAGCCACCAACAGCCAATCAGAGTTTACCTATTGACTTTCAATGGGGAAATCCAACCTGCTGCCATTCTCACAGAATTAACACCAGGGTCCCCAAACTTTTCACAGTTGGTCACTAGGGGACTGCAGTTTTAGTTTTGAAAAGTGGGCAGAGCCACCAACAACCAATCAGATTTTACCTATTGATTTTAGTGGTTTGTTGCCAGGGTTCCCAAACTTTGCATAGTCAGACACTGGGTGACTACTTTACGCATTTAAGGTTTTTTGTATTTTTGTAAGTGGGTGGAGCCACCAACAGCCAATCAGATTGTACCTATTGACTTTCAATGGGAAAATTCAACCTGCTGCCATTCTCACAGTATTAACACCAGGGTCCCCAAACTTTTCACAGTTGGTCACTAGAGGACTGCAGTTTTAGTTTTGAAAAAGTGGGCGGGGCCATCAACAGCCAATCAGATTTCACCTATTGAATTTTATTGGTTTGATGCCAGGGTTCCCAAACTTTGCACAGTCAGTCACTGGGTGACTTTGTACGCAAGGTTAGAAAAAGTGGGCAGGGCCGCCAAAAGCCAATCACATTTCTTTCATTGTTTTCAGTGGGGAAATTTTAACTGCTGCCATTCTCACATATTTAAGTCAGGGTCCCCAAACTTTGCACAGTTTGTCACTGGGTGACTATGTTCCAAGTTTAGAAAAGTGGGCGGTGCCAACAACAACCAATCAGATTTCACCTATAGACTTCATAGGTTTAAATTTAAACTGCTGCCATTCTTTAAATATTAATACTAAGGTCTCCAAACTTTTCAGAGCTAGTCACCTGGTAACTGCGGTTCAGAGTTAGGAAAAAGTGGGTGGAGCCACCAACAGCCAATTAGATTTTAACTATTGATTTTAAATGGGGAAATTCAACCTGCTGCCATTCTCACAGTATTAACACCAGGGTGACTAGGGGGCTGCATTTTTTAGGTTTTAAAAAGTGGGTGGAGCCACCAACAGCCAATCAGACTTTTTTTAATTTAAATTGCTGCCTTTCTCACACTATTTATGTCAGGGTTCCCAAACTTTGTAAAGTCAGTCACTGGATGACTACATATTCAGGGCTAGAACAAGTGGGAGGAGCCCCCAACAGCAAATCCATTTCCACCCATTAGATTTCATTGGTTTATATTTAAACTGATTCCATTAGTTAAATATTAATTCCAGGGTTGTTAAAGTTTCCAGAGTTAGTCACTGGGTATTTGCCATTCAAAATTTAAAAAAAGTGGGCGGAGCCACCAACAGCCAATAACATTTCATCTATTTACTTTCAATGGTGAAGTGTAAAATGCTGTCAGTCTCCCAAAATTTGCAAACTTGGTCACTGGGGGACTGCAGTTCAAAAATAGGAAAAGTGGGTTGGGCCACGAACAGCCAATCAGATTTCATCCATTGAATTTTATTGGTTTAAATTTAAACTGCTGCCGTTCTTTAACTATTAATCCTAGGGTCACGAAACTTTGCAGAGTTAGTCACTGGGTAACTGCAGTTCCAGGTTAGAAAAAGGGGGTGGAGCCACCAACCGCCAATCAGATGTCACTTGTTGACTTTCAGTGGGGAAATTTAAGTTGCTGCCATTCAGACACTATTAAAACCAGGGTCCCCAACTTTGCACAGTGGTTTTTACTGTATAACTGTGGTCCAAGGTCAGAGAAAGTGGGCGGAGCCAACAACAGATCAGATTTCATTCAGTGACGTCATGTTTTTCAACCCAACATGAAGTTTGTTCTCAAACTTCCCTTTCTAGTTTCTTCTTATATTCTTACTCTTTTCACTCACTTGGGGTTACTTCGCCTGGGTTTTCAATTTTTCCTCCTTTCTAAACCAGATCAGGGCCTAATCTTGACCATGGTGGTTTTCTGCTGTTGTAATTTGGTTGGCAACCGCCCCCCGTATTTTCTATTATTTTTATTTTGTATTTTTTACTTTCTCTATGACATTGAGGGACTAACAACCTGCCACACATGTCTTTGTATATAACTGAAGGCTAACAGTTTCTGTGGGCTTCTTATGGTAGCCGATACTCGCAACTCTTGCAGCCGCAGTAGCTGTAAATGGAATGGGACCGCATTTTTTAAATGGATTTACTATGTCCAGAAGCTGGATAATGTGATGACTAAACCTACATAATTGAGTACACTGGCCCCAGCAGCTGCAGATGCTGCAGTTGACTTTCAGTGTCTTTGGTGAAGACTTACCCTTACATGTTCGGATGTTCAGGCGACTGTGGTGGTGACTAATGGTGAGCCATTTGATATTTAAAATTGCGACATACAGAGAGGCATCTGATCATTGACGCTATGCCAAGTCCAACACACGGAAGATGTGGTGGCCATACTCACATAGAGGAGCGTACTGATACCAGCAACGATAGATGCTACTTAAGGTCACAGAATTGCCCTTTGGAACACATGCCTTTAAATGCACTAGACTTGTGGCAACCACGTTCACCCCATATGATACACAGGCTTTCTATTTGGCACACTTTACTTATTTATTTATTTAATTTTTTCTATATACTTACCTGCTTGGTACATTGCTCAATATTCTTGGTGACACATACTCTTAACTAAGGACATATCTGGATGTGTGTGCATGTTCCCTCCCTCACTCCTCTGTCTGGGTTTGCCTTGTGACAGCCCGGACCCTAGAGTGTACCGATTAATACTATAGTTATTTACCCCAACCAAGCAATTATTTTTCCCATGGTCCGGGTCCTGATCCTTTTAATTTTCCTTGCACTCCTCAGCATTTTCACATTCACCTACTTTCATTAGTAACTCTTTTCTTTTACTTTTTTCAATTGTAACTTTTTAGAGCATTAACCCCATTTGATTATACAGAAGCAGAACCTCACTGCACTAATGATTATTATTAACTGCTTACTCATGATTTACTACAGTGATGGTCCATATGTTACAATGTACACGAGATATCTATAGGCAACAAATACTGGTCAGCTATGGGTACATGCTGCTATTTAACAACAAACTCTATTAACTGTTTAGCAACATATGCTTTCATCTTAAACAAATAAATTAGCAGGATAGTGGTGGCTTTGGTAATCTTTATAGTATTCTATTTATTATAGTCTATTTCAGTGTATTGATTGTATTATGTTCTTTTACTTTTGTGTCCTCTTTTTTGTAATTACTTTTCTATTGTGTGGAGCGGCCCAATTTTTTTGAAAACCATTTAAACAAGGTGTTTTCTGCAATATTTCTGCTTAGACTTTAATTAAAAACTGTTAAACACACCATATATCACAATAAAGCAGCCTACAGCTATATTGTGTTGCTTACCTTTTGCCTTAATTATCATGATGTTTTTCTTAAGATCAATAGATGGATGTATCAGGCATAACTTTGGCTCGTTCTTCTGACTGAAACAAACTCTATTTTCGTTAACTATCATCCAGTTCCGATCAAATAGCAGACCTTGTTCTGTCACAGGCCATTGGGAAACCTTAAAAAAAAAATAATTGTGCAGAAAATACTTGTTATACAGTCATTGTTATACAGTATTTTTTTGGCTAAAAATCAGTTTTAATGTTACACAATTTTACATACCCAGAGATAATTATATTTATATTTTGTGTTTTAAGAAGACCAATATGCTCTGGTTTTAAAATATGAAATATTAAAATACTGAAATCTAATACAAACATTGAGTTAGAGGGGAATCTTTTTACTTAAACAACAATGAAAGCGCAGGTTCTTTTTTCCTTGATAGCCAGCCTTTGTAAAAGCTTTTTTTCCTAACTCTCTATCTGCAATACTGTGGCAGCAACAGTGAGTAATTTTCAGAATGGACTGCAGCGTTTCATTTTTTTTTTGCTTGGCATATGCATGACTAGCAAAAAACTCTCCCTAGTGCAGATGATGCAGTTGGTCAAGCAAGGCATACATACACAGAATTAAAATGGCAGTGATCACAATGAAAGTGGCATATCCAATATGGCAGCCACAAACATAAAGTAATTAGAGATTTATAACAAGAATAAACTGCTACAGCTTTTCAGCTGAGGTGATAGTTCTTTTCAAGGTGGCAAAGTATGGTAAATGGGCTTTCTTTGTCCTTTAGAGGGTCAGAACATCCCACAATTTTCTGGCAAAGTTTGTTCCAAAATAT
This sequence comes from Xenopus tropicalis, assembly GCF_000004195.4. Taxonomy (NCBI): domain Eukaryota; kingdom Metazoa; phylum Chordata; class Amphibia; order Anura; family Pipidae; genus Xenopus; species Xenopus tropicalis. Next base: position 74,900,050 of record NC_030682.2, on the reverse strand, counting down.
TTTTATTATACTTTACCAATCGGGCTATGACAAAATATAAGTCATTGTTCTGTTTATGTCTATGTAAAACAATTATTGAACGCTCTTGATTGGCCATGCAAAAGATGACATGAAACAATGATTACTGGGCCAAGGCCCAGCCTGATTCTTGGGTCTGAAGCAGTGACCTGTAACTGAACTGCAAGTTTACTTTTATAGATACCGTATATACTCGAGTATAAGCCGATCCGAATATAAGCTGAGGTACTTAATTTTACCTAAGAAAACTGGAAAAACTTATTCACTCGAGTATAAGCCTAGGGTGGAAAATGCAACCACTACTGCCAAATTTCAATAATCAAATAAATAACAGATAAATAAATAATAGATAACTTTAGGGAAAGAAAAATTGTACAGCAGCAGACAAAAGCAAGTTTGGGAAGGCTTCTCAGCGTAACCAACTTGTTTTGTGTAATGTTAGTGCTTTGAGCGCGCTCGTTGCACGCATCCCCCCTAGATGGACATGTGTCCGTGCGTACCTGCACGTGCACACTCACGTCCGTCCACGGAGGGGGGAATTGCGCGCAATGATAGCAAATGTTGAGGGGCGCGTTACATCTGCAGATTGATCTGCACAATGAGCCAGAGTCGCCAGGTAAGCACGGATGCACGGACACACGAGAGGGAGGGAGGCAGGGAGAGTCAGCAAATCCATATACTCGAGTATAAGGCAAGGGTTACTTTTTCAGCACATTTTTAGTGCTGAAAAACTCAGCTTATACTCAAGTATATACGGTACTAGGTATGCTTGAAAAAAAACAATACCCTACACACAATAATCATTTCCATTAGCAGTGATGATAGCTATAGTTTAGAAAAAGAAAAACATTTTTTGCCAGTAAACAAACTACATTAAAAATTACATATTTTCTTCAGGCATTATGTATCGATGATAATAGCATTATATTTTGCAGATGTTACTTTTGTTGAAGCACAAACTAATAATACACACACACACCAAAAAAGCAGAATCCTGACATGGACATGTGTAATGATACATAGATAAAAGAAAACTAAAGGTCAAGATAAGGATATAATTTCTCCTGATCTCAGTACAGGTATGGGATCTGTTATCCCACAGATTTCAGAATTACTGAAAGGCCATCTCCAATAGATGGGGGCAACATTATTAGCAAATCATTCTCTTTTTTTTTTAAATGATTTCCTTTTTCTCTGTAATAATAAAACAGTACCTTTTACTTGATCCCAACTAAGGTATAATTAACGATTATTAGAGTCAAACCAATCCTATTGGGTTTATTCAATATTTAAATGATTTTCAGCAGACTTAAGGTATGGAGATCCAAATTACAGGAAGATCCCTTATCCGGAAAACCTCAGGTCCCGAACATTCTGGATAAAAGGTCCCATACCTGTACTTGGGTACTGAATACAAGGTATAATTAATTAGTAGTGATGCCATCAGGCACTTTGAGGTTTTCAAGTTGTTCTGCAGTACCATGTTCTTAAAAGGAGAAGTCTCTGAGTAAAATACAACCTGAAGGTTACATCCTATAATTACACATAGAGCTACCCCTATTTAAGCCACTGCATTAGACAAATAGATCTGGGCCTTTAAAGTGGATGTTCACCTCTATCATAGCTTTGCAGTAAGTCTTCAATTTTTATTTTGTATGGCTTTAGAAATATTCTATCCTTCCCTCTTTACAGCCAGAGGTAGGAAATGCATTCCATTGTAATCAAACTTTTTGAATAAATCTATGAAAACTGCAGACCAAAACTATTTATTTTGAATTTTCATGCCAGGCACTAAGGTGGTGTTACATACCTAAACCGGCACCATGGACGGCACCATGTCCAATGTGAGTGTCCCATGGGTGCCACCATCTTAAACCAACACCATTACAGGTATAAGTGTCTTTAATTTTTTTTATCATCCCAGGTGCATGACCTTACATTTATCCATGTTAAATCTCATCTGCCACTCAGGCACCCAGATTGCCAATGCAAGGATGCCACATCCTGGATGGAATATATTGGGCTGCATACTTTTGTGTCATCTGCAAACACTGATACATTACAAGTCATTACAGAACAAATTTATAAAAGTGGACCCAATACAGAGCCCTTTGGCACTCCATTTAGAACCCTACAACAAGCAGAGAATGTTCTATTGACAACCACCTTTTTTTACCTATAGCCAGTTCCTATCAATGTACAAACATTACGAAGACCGACAGTCCTCTGTTTAGAAATCAGGCTTTTGTGGGTCACTGTAATAAATGCTTTGGCAAAATCTACTACAACCCCCTTGTCCAACTTCTTCCTAATCTAACCATAAAAAGCAATCATATTTGTCTGTACCTATCTTTCATAAAGCCATGCTGAATCTTACTTATAATGCCATTCTATAGAAAATAGCCTGGAAATAACTTACCCACCACAGACACCAAATTTACAGGGCTACAATTGCCAGGAGATGGTTGATTCAATCTATATGTACCATACCAGGAGTAAAAGTAATCCAAAATTATTTTTTAAATATGTAAATAGTAAAAAGGAATCAAGTAAGGGTAAGAACCTTATTATCACAGGGGGGTCAGATAGTTGATAAGAACAGGGAAAAAGCAGAGATTTTAAACTCTTATTTTTCATCTCTATTTACAACTGAGGAGCCAGCTAATCAAGGCTTCCATTTTAATGGCATGGTGCCGAGAGACTGGCGAACTGCTAAAGTGGTGCCGTTATTTAAAAAGGGATCCCGTTCTCAGCCTGAAAGCTATAGGCCTGTTAGTCTGACATCAGTAGTAGGAAAACCTTTGGAAGGGGTAATAAAGGATAGGATATTTGCATACATTGCAAATCTCAATACTGTAAGTTTGTGCCAGCATGGTTTTACGCGTAACAGATCTTGACAGACTAATTTAGTTGCCTTTTATGAGGAGGTGAGCAGGAACCTTGATGCTGGAATAGCAGTGGATGTAAGCTACAGTGGATGTAAGAGTGGTGGCAAATGGAACACTTTCTATTTGGGCCAGTTGTTAGTGGAGTACCGCAGGGAGTCAGTCCTTGGTTGTTAACTTATTAACTAGTTTATTAATGGGCACAGAAAGTACTGTTTCTAATTTTGCGGACGATACTAAAATGTGCAAAGGTATAAGTTCAATGCCGGATGCTGCCACTTTGCAGAGTGATTTGACAAAATTGGAAAACCGGGCAGCAAAATGGAAAATGAGGTTCAATGTTGACAAGTGTAAAGTTGGGGGTATCTTTAATTGAGAAGGATCTGGGGATTTTTGTAGATAACAAGTTGTCTAATTCCAGGCAGTGTTATTCTGTGGCTACTAAAACAAATAGAAAGTGCTGTCTCCTCTATATACAGTAGGCCCCTGGCAAGGCCTCACCTTGAGTATGCAGTGCAGCTTTAGGCTCCAGTCTTTAAGAAGGATATTAATAAGCTGGAGAGAGTGCAGAGACATGCAACTAAACTGGTAGAGGATGGAAGAATTAAACTATGTGGTTAGACTGTCATGGTCGGGGTTGTTTTCTCTGGAAAAAATGTCGCTTGTAGGGGAGATGATTACTCTGTACAGGTGCATTAGAGGGGATTATAGGCAGATAGAGAATGTTCTTTTTTTCTCATAAAAACGATCAGCACACCAGAGGCCACCCCTTTAGATTAGAGGAATGGAACTTTCATTCAAAGCACCGTAGGTGGTTTTTCACAGTGAGAGTGGTTAGGTTGCAGAATGCCCTTCCTAGTGATATTGTAATGGCAGATTCTGTTAATGCCTTTAAGAGGGGCTTGGGTAAGTTCTTGAACAAGCAAAATATCCAAGGCTATTGTGATACTAAAATCTACAGTAATTATTAATGTTGGTATATATGGTTTATGTATCTGAGTATATAGATAGGTCAGTATAGGTTTGTGTGTGCTGGATTTGTTGAACTCTGGTCTTTTTTCAACCCTATGTAACTATGTATTCCTTCAGGTCTTAGTGCCATGTTTACATTAACTTTGAATGAACATTTAAGTACATAAAATAATCTATGACATATACTATATAAATAGCACAATTTTAAATTACCGTATTCAACAACTGTTTTTCATATGTTTGTTATATGTGACAATATTGCTTTGCCCTTAAATTGAGATATATATTTTATATGATTGAATCACCAGGCAAAATTTTTCTTCAGTCAATCCAGGGCAATAGACACTGCACCAATGTTAATTGCTGTAATCTTTGTACATTGGTCATCACAGATCATGTGTGGTCAAGCCTTAGGTCATGCATAAGTTAATGTACTAATTTAAGGACAAAGAATGGCAAAATAACTGGGGTGCACCAATAGGATATATACTTTTATACTGCTTATTGAAAGGACAAGGAAATCTTATTCCTAGGGGGGGTAATGCCAACATGTTTTTCCCTGTGCCATTTTTATATGAAAAAAATGCACCAGCTTAGGGATCTTTCTATAGAAGTGTCACACTGCCATCTCACTTGTCTTTCTCAAGGATCTCTCACATAGACTTTTCACAAAGATGATTAAGCATATTAATACCCCGGGGGTGCTTAATATATTGGTACCACCCAGGGTATGACATTTCTTGTCTTCAGTATAAAAATATATTTAAATGTATCATAAGCAAATGTACCTGAAGCATTTACAATTTAGAAAAATAAAATGCATGAATAAATACACCTTACTTATTTCAGTGACTGATTTTCTGTATTTAGCCATTCTCTCTATTCAGTTGATGTTTTATTCAAGCTTCCCTTTCTGTAATTGTATGTTTTTCCATGCTTTTTTTCCCAAAAGAATAGTGAATTACTCTAATCATGTAAACATGTTCCTTTCATTCAGTAGATAAGTACATTAAATGATTCCTCAGATTTTATTGCTTGGCGACACAGATATTTTGCAAGTGTATAATTAGAGGTGATTCTCAGTCTCCTGTAAATCATTTGGGAAAAGAGCTTTACAGCTGATAGTAGTTAGAAATTATTGTAAATAAGCCTGTCATATTGTTCACTTTCTTTATTCAGCTATATACTGTAAGCTGCTAAATCGTGCAGATATCTATTGCTGTATAATTTTAAACTTTAAAATCCAGGGAAAGAAAATACTTAAAGGAGAAGGAAAGGTGCCAAAATGTTAGGCACCCCCAGTGATTGTAATAGAAAAATGCACCAGCCCATGGTAGTTGCGCACAAGCGATCCTCTTCCTTCTTTTGTCTATCTTTGGAATCCTGGGGCTGGTGCATGCGCAGTAGAGTGAAAGAGCTGATTTTTTGCTAAAGTTTGGCTTTTTTTTTGTGCATGCACAAGTAGCTTGAAGACAGAAGGAGGAAGAGCTCTTTTGCAGGTACCCCGTGCTATTGTGGTTTTTTCCTAGCAGGACCTAGCCTGGTAAATAAGGTAAGTGATTACAATCACATTACATTTTGGCACCCCCAATGATTGTACCTTTCCTTCTCCTTTAAAGAACAACTGAAGTTTAAACCCTTGCAGGATGGCAAAATGTTAGACACTCCTCAGTGATTAAAACAGCTTACCTAATACCCAGGGCTGGTGCTCCTGTTTGCTAGAGATTGCTCCAGCCCACGGTATTTTTGCAGAAGATCCTTCTCCATCTTCTTTTTGTTTCTCTCCATGCAGGTGCACTTTTCTGCTAACAGGAACACCAGCCCAGAGAATAAGATAATCTATTACAATCAATGGGGGAAGGGGGGGTGTAGCCTAACATTTGGAACCCCACAGTGATTAAGACTTTAGTTTGTCTTTAACCTCCCTAAACATTTTAAACCATATTAAAAAGGTAATATTACCCAAATTCATCAGTTGATCCTCATTGCCTGGTGCCACTAGCACTCAATAGTTTGGATGAATGATGTGCAAGCTAGGGAACACCCTAGTGGTGCTCACTATAGATCCAGTGCCACTGAATTCACAGTGAGGCACAACTATTTGTGCTCCATTCTAGAAAAGCAAAAAGTAATAACGATAAGGGGTCCATTCATGAAACCACAAAATATTTTTTGGAGAAAAAAAAATCGTAATTTTAATAATTTTGTTAAAATTCCATGACTTTTTTGTTGCTTTTGTTAACTTCCACGAAAAAGTCGTATTATTCACAATGACTTAAACCATTTTGAATTGAATTCATTCAAGCTTTGGTATCGTGACTATCTTTTTGCCAGGTTGGATCTGTAGAGTACCCCTGAATTCAAGGGAAAGTTTCAAAGCCAGAAATGTTTTTGCACCGTTTACGAATGTTCAGAGCCGAAAATTTTGTGACTTTTGGAATGCAACCATGATATTTTCGTGAATTTTCGTGACATTTTTGAACATCAGAGATTATCATGGTTACTCCAAATTTTTTCCAGTCATGATTTTAACAACCCAAAATTCGTGGCTTAATGAATGTGCCACCCAAAGACATGTTCTAATTGACCTTCAAAATAGAGAACACCTCCACAATTTGAGGTATGGAGGGTAGCAGTAAAGGCAGAGGGCTACTTCACAGAAGTATTAAACCTTCAGTTTATGACACAGAATTTACCAAACATAACCTTTTTTACCCACCCTGCTACATGGTTATATGTATGCCCAGGGCTATACATATTACAGTACAACATTTAAGAGTAGAAAAGGCTTATATGTATGCCAATTGCACATTTGTTTAATTTTTCCATTGGAGTCATAATTTAAGTAGCAATCATCTATATGCAGTCTATTTGTCATTGTTCTGGTAAAAAAATGATTTTTCAATTTACAGGTAGAATGTGAACTGTCTAGTTATAGTAATGTTTAATAAAGAGCTCTGCTATAATAGGTGTACACCTATTTCATCCAGCATTATTTATCAGTGTCACAGTTAAAGTGCATATATCCTTGGCAAAAAAAGCAATTAAAATCTTCAAAGAGGGTATTTCAAATGTTTGAGCATTATTTAAATGTCACATTTCTGTTGCAAATATATTTTTAATTATAACATTTCCGTAATGTAATGTAAATCAGACCCTTCTTAATTGTAATATCTTAATCAAGTTATTTCTTAATTATTGAATAGCCATCACTCCTGTCACTGCTCAGCCAATCACTGCAGCCATTGTTTAGTACTGTGTTAGTCACTGTTCAGCACATTGGAATATTCATGTTATCACTAGAAGCAGAAGAATTGATGACTGATTTTACATTCTCAGATATTATGCTTTCCTTGAGTCTACACTATTTTTATTATTTAAAGATAGGTTCAAAAAGCAGTGGGAACCTCTTCTAATTAAAACCCAGAAAATCACAATAGAAAGAAAATACTAAAAAGGTTCAAGCAGGTGGCAAAACAATATGATATATATTGTGTTCTCATAACATACCTGAAATGGTGCACATGATTTGATTGGGTAGAGGTAAATAGCCGCAAGTGTAATGGCTTTGTGATTTGTTGACAAAGAAGATATTTCCCTTGATTTGCATGTACAAATATTTGAAGCCATAGACACATTATTGAGAATGTGGTTATGAGGAAGGCACACATCTTCACAATGTGACCTGTTGTTTTGAAGATATTGTACCTCTTTGCTGGTATCTGATTCAGTCAAACGATTTGTCTGATATTGTCTCTGTAGACTTTCTGTTGCATATAATTTATAAGTGGGTTTTTTTATAAAACATTCAATTATAAATGTTATAAATACTCTAGCATCTTCAAAAGTAGACATAAAGCCAAATGAGATTCTGATAGAGCCAGTAGGTTGTCCATTGATCACATCTATATTATCGCCACAAACATGTCCAGCCTTTGGAAAGAGGAACAAAAGTAATACTAATTGTGCATAATATAAAATCAACTGCATCTTAATACCGAGCACTAAAAAATAATCCAAACTCAATTTTGTATAAAAAGAAAAATGCGTTAGCAAGTGGACTCAATTTAATGCACTTAAAGCATCCTCAAAGGACAAATTTACTGTTTCATTTTTTTTTCGAGATTTATGTATGTTTTTTGGCAGTATACGATTGTTTTGGGTTTTTTTTACAAAATTTTGAGAAATAAACGATCAAGGTTTATAAAACTTTATATGACTTTTTTAAACTGACAAAAAGTATGCCAGATTTAAGCTGCCCGACAACCATTGAGTCGTATGGAGGCTTAGAACAGTAGAGAAATAGAATAGTCAGTGACAACTTGTCCTTGACACATTTTCAAGGGAAAGTAAATCCCATCATTGTTTTCTGTTTCACACATTTTCAAGGAAAAGTCAATCCATCACTGTTTTCTATTTAAAACACTTTCAAGGGGAAGTTAATCCCATCATTGTTTTCTATTTTACCCAGTTTCAAGTTAAACTTGAATGAGCCTTAATGCTCCTAAAAAGGTCGCTTGAGCACTTCCTATTTGGGAACAATAAAGAAGATTCATGGAAATAAATGGCCATTTAAATGTCATGAATTTTTCAGCTCAAAAAAATTGTGATTTCCGGACAATAAACTAAATATTTTCATTTGACCACACCAACATTATTGTGACATTTAATAAATTCAAGGATGATTGTGTTTTATTAGAAAAAATACCAGGTCAAGTTCATACAATTTTCAATGCAAAACATTTCTAGTTTTAGTAAATCTGCCCCTAGAATTGTGGGCAAGCACACTTCATTATAGGTAAAATCATGGTGTAAACTGTGGCTGCATTTGTAAATTAACAATTTTTTGTTTTGTTTTCAATAGCTATTTTTTTTTAATCATGTAGTGATTTTTTAAAACAAGCTTTAAAAAAAAGCAAAATTGTGCCCGTGAGCATTACAAAAGCCCAGTGCCTAATTACACTGCAGTAGTCAAAGTATGCATTATCACAGATTATATTTGGAAAGTGCACCTTTTAAACTTTGTTTATTTCTTGGTCATAACTATATAATTCATTTTACAAATAGTGGCTTTTCAGTTTATTTTCGAAAACCAAATTTGTTGCATAGCATCATATTATTTTCATAATAAATAGTACCTCTCTTAAATATTTACCACTCGAGTATAAGCTGATCCAAATATAAGCCGAGGTACCTAATTTTACCTTAAGATGACATGAAACAATGATTACTGGGCCAAGGCCCAGCCTGATTCTTGGTTCTGAAGCAGTGACCTGTAACTGAACTGCAAGTTTACTTTTATAGATACCGTATATACTCGAGTATAAGCCGATACGAATATAAGCTGAGGTGCTTACTTTTACCTAAGAAAACTGGAAAAACTTATTGACTTGAGTATAACCCTAGGGTGGCAAATGCAGCAGCTACTGCTAAGTTTTAATAATCAAAATAAATACCTATAAAATTACATTAATTGAGGCATCAGTGGGGTATATGTTTTTCAATATTTATTTAAAAGAAAAACAGTAAACTAGCTCTGTAAGCGGAGAAGAGGGTCAACAAAAACAATATGAGTACTACCCCACGCTCATTGCACATTGGCAAACTGGCAGCAGACCCGGTCCTGGAGGAGATGTAAGGGGAAATAAGTATTGCTAGTGGGAGCCTAGGCCAGGGCACAAAGGAGAGAGGGTGCTAGTCTAGAGGGACCCATGGCACCTGACTCGAATATAAGCCGAGGGTGACTTTTTCAGAACATTTTGGGTGCTGAAAAACTAGGCTTATACTCGAGTATATACAGTACCTATATTGCCTTGTTACACAGTATGTTTCTCCTACAATGTTTCATTTATGTTTCTCCTACAACAGTTTACTTTTGATTAGAATATAATGAGGGATAAACTAAAACCCAAACACAATTACATGTAGTTTTTACATTTTGTTCTTTGGAGAAAACTGACACCTGATAAAAATAAATTTCTTACCATAAGATTCTGTTTAACATCCATATTGCTGTTTCTAAGATGTTTTTGGCATGCTCCACTATTGCAAAAACACCCTGTGCGAAAGTGGATATTATAAAGGCTAGCCAACTTGTCAACCTGCAAAATAGAAATATTAGCCTTAGAACATTTTTGTTATTACACCAGTGCAATAGAAATTCTTCTATTTATTAAAAGCTTAAAAACCTATTTTCCACAATGATAATTTCAACAAGGCTGGTGAACCACCATTATAAAAATAGAGCTGTCTTTTCTGCATTTCATTGTCTGTGTCTCTATACCACATAAGTAATTTCTTTTTGGCGTAAACTTGCCAGCATATTTTTCTCACTTTACACCTGTTTGATGATTAGAAAATTCACCCTTCAGTAAATATTCTCCACTTTTTACATTTTTAGGCATTGAACCAACTGGCCAAAAGATTCAATAGGCCAGTTTCATTGCTTTGACATTTGATAAATAACATTCACAACACTGACAAAGGGTTCTAATCCAGATCTATTTACTGTATAATATAAAAAAAAATATATATAAAAAAAAAATGTTCCTTCAACACATATTAAAAACAATTGGAAGGACATAAGTAGCCTTATTTAACATAATTGATCTGCGGCAAATAACAGACCCATAAAAATGTTGAAACCTGTACTAATTGCAAAAATACCCCAAACAAATCAGCCAAACATATCAGCATGTAGCATATATCACTAGATCAGAGAAGGAAAAAGAAAATCAAGTGTAATTCACTCTCGGGCATTATCATATCATGAAGACCACTGTTTATCCTTGACATACCTCCTGACTTTCTTTATTTATGTGTCAGCCCCAGCTGATAGATTTTAACCTGAGCTTAATGAATTGGGCTTGTGCTCATCATATGGTTTACCTGTAGTTTTTGTTATTTCTGCTACTAAACAAGAAAATTTATTTTAGCTAGAGGTGGGCCAAGCTGGCTAGACACCCTAGGCGACCCAGACGGCCACCTTGCCCTTGTCCCACCCCACTGCGTGCACAAATGCACGCATGAACTTCAATGAGGGGGGAACGCAGCAATAAACACCATGCAGAGGGGGGAGCGACCAGGAAATCAGTGGTGGGGCAAGAGATCCCAGACTAGGGGTTGACAACAGAGGTACCTGCTTAGCATCCCTTCACTGTTGCGGCCTTGGCAGGACTTCTTGTCTGCTAAGCAAAGGGGAAACTGATAAAACTAATTACCAGTGCACTAAGCCCTCTAATAATAAGCTGCTCAAAGACTGCAGCTTTGGGTTGGTAAGGCTTTGTTTCAAAAGGAGATGGGAAACAAATGACCCTATTTATAAAGGGATAAGGGGAGCATGTTCAGTGAAATAATTAGTTTTAATAGCAAAAATGTTAGTAAACTATTGATTTTTTCTCTGAAAGTACTAGACAGAAGGTATTTGTTTTTAAAAAATTTATATTTATTCTGTCGTTTTTTTAGCAAAGTTGTTTTTTAGTTGTATACCCGATATTTAACCAGAAGTGGATTGAGGCCTGTTGGGTGAACAAGTGGTCTGACTTGTTTGTTTTTGACCATGCCCATTTTTGCTACCACACCCCTTAAATATCACTTTACAACATTTGACAGGTTATTTCAAGTTTGAACACATTTTTGGGGGGTTTTGGGGTCTTGTTTTATGTGTTATTAGAGTTTTGCTAAAAAGGTGACATTGCCCTTTAAAGCTGCAAGTCTCAGTTCCCCCAAGAGACATGTTTAGTTTATTAGTTACAATTGTATCTAAGTGCAGGTGTTGCCTGTTGAGTTTTCTGGGCTCTCTGCCACAAGCCTACTTATTTAATTAAGTTTGAGAAATATTGTATCTTTTTTAGCATCAAAGGAGATCAAAGAGAAGTGAGGGACTTTTCAGTAAGAATCCAGGACTGCAGGCTGAGCTGTTAAAATTGGGAATGTCCCATGAAAATTGACCAGCTGCCCAATACCTTCTGTTTCCTCCCTAAAGCTTGCATTCTCAACCTTCTATTATGCACACATAGAAAATTTCCCAAAATTTCAGGTGACAGTTTAAAATGTGTTTTCCTTTAATGAAATATCAAGAGTAACAAGCAATGCACAGGTATGTCAATTAAAAGCACACAAAATAGTTTATAAAAACATCTAGTAACATATTATATACCAAGGCTGCCTCTTGTCTGCAGTTTCCCTACTAGCCAATCCCTATAGATGCATTTTGCACTACTGGAAGTTTTATCAAATTATTTTGTGGTAATTTTTTGGTGTTTTGCTTATTAATATATTATTATAATAATTATATTTTTCATTTCTGACATGTCCAGGACCGAATGAGCATAGTCCATTACTAAAAGACAATTACATATTTTAATGAAATTTGTATACAAAGATGTTGATTTCTGAAAGTCTTAAAGCCAATTATAAATCTATATTTTAATCATATACTACAACATTGTATAATCTTTACTTTTTAATTGGAAAATACAATTACAGTAATTAAATATAATATTTAGACCTTATATTCAGGCCTAAATATTAAATCTTACATTTTAGCAGTAAATTCCTAGTAATTAAAATCATAAAAAAGAACTGAGAAAACATCCTGGTGCATTGTTTTGATTGCTAATTGAAGGTGGTGTCTGACTGGGAATATATCGTGGGTTGTAAGGTTTTGCTTGCAATCATAAATAGCAGTAATCAGAATAAAGTTTCTTAATTTCTCAGTTATGCTTTTTAAGTGAAACAAATAGCAAACAAAATGTCTTTATTTAAAACAATCGGCTAAAATGTATTTCCAACACAATCCCTATTTCTTGAGTTCATCTTCTACACATAAATATATTTCCAATTAAGGCTCTTAAAGGAGAAGGAAAGGCTAGTAAAGAGTTAATCTCAAAATGCAGGCATACCTTCAGTTGTCTCAATAGTGCCCTTAAGTCTCCCCATATTTCTCCCGTTCAGAGGATCAGAAGCCAAACAGTAAGGAAAAACACTGAGCTGGGTGGAGAAGATTCCCATAATGCATCGCTCATCCCCAGACTCAGCGACTTAGAACTGTAGGCGGTGCATGAGCAGAAACAGAAGGCTCCCCCTAGCGTCTGCAGCGGCAGCATGAGACACAGGTGCTGGTAGGGGGGAGAGGCAAGGGGGACAAGCGGCGGTGCTGGTAGGGGGGAGAGGCAAGGGGGACACGAGCAGCGGTGCTGGTAGGGGGGAGAGGCAAGGGGGACACGAGCGGCGGTGCTGGTAGGGGGGAGAGGCAAGGGGGACAAGCGGAGGTGCTGGTAGGGGGGAGAGGCAAGGGGGACAAGCGGAGGTGCTGGTAGGGGGGAGAGGCAAGGGGGACACGAGCGGCAGTGCTGGTAGGGGGGAGAGGCAAGGGGGATGCAGCTCCAGACAGTTGCTGAGAAGAGAGGCACAGTGAACGTAGGTCGCCGGGGGGCCATCCCATGTTAAAGATGGTGGCGCCGTTCACTGAAGCAAGTATGTAGAATGTAGCAGTGTATCTCTGTAAATCTTTTATTAGGCAAGCTAGAAATATAGCGTTTTTACACAGCAATAGTAGTACTATTTAATAGTGTGGTTAATAGATTTTGACTTTCCTTCTCCTTTAAGGAAGTCCTAACTGCAAATGGTGAAAATTTGAGGAGAACCCAAGGGGGACACGAGCGGCGGTGCTGGTAGGGGGGAGAGGCAAGGGGGACAAGCGGAGGTGCTGGTAGGGGGGAGAGGCAAGGGGGACAAGCGGAGGTGCTGGTAGGGGGGAGAGGCAAGGGGGACACGAGCGGCAGTGCTGGTAGGGGGGAGAGGCAAGGGGGATGCAGCTCCAGACAGTTGCTGAGAAGAGAGGCACAGTGAACGTAGGTCGCCGGGGGGCCATCCCATGTTAAAGATGGTGGCGCCGTTCACTGAAGCAAGTATGTAGAATGTAGCAGTGTATCTCTGTAAATCTTTTATTAGGCAAGCTAGAAATATAGCGTTTTTACACAGCAATAGTAGTACTATTTAATAGTGTGGTTAATAGATTTTGACTTTCCTTCTCCTTTAAGGAAGTCCTAACTGCAAATGGTGAAAATTTAAGGAGAACCCAGGGCAAGATATGGTTAGTATTTTAAACATCTTAATTTACTGAAATTAGCATTCAGAGAGGACAAACAATTATTTTTAGGAAACTTAGGTCAAAACTTTTATGTAACATGCAAGACACTGTAACGTTAAATCCAAGATAAGAACCAGCTGAAATGATAAAAAAAAATGTTGTAAAAACTTAGGAAAACTTAACATGCACAAATATAAAATTGATGTCTAACTGTATTTCAGAAATTGTAGGCGGAAACATACAAATTCAAATTTATGAACTCAAAATTGTCAGGGCTGCTAGGCCTTCAGGATCAGGGTTTGAAAACTTAGTAGAAAGCTGGTTACTGGGGATAAAATAATTCAATCCACTAGTTAGGTACCAATAGTGGCAGTCCCGTGGTATTCCGGATAAGGGATGTTTCTGTAATTTGGATCTCCATAACTTAAGTCTGCTAAAAATCATTTAAATATTAAATTGTTTTGCCTCCAATAAGGATTAATTATATCTTAGTTGGGATTAACCATAACTTAAGTCTGCTAAAAATCATTTAAATATTAAATTGTTTTGCCTCCAATAAGGATTAATTATATCTTAGTTGGGATTAAGTACAAGGTTCTGTTTTATAATTACAGAGAAAAAGGAAATCATTTTTAAAAATTAGAATTATTTGCTTATAATGGAGTCTATGGGAGATGGCCTTTCCGTAATTCAGAACTTTCTAGATAATTGGTTTCCGGATAAGGGATCCCATACCTATATAATCAAAGCTTCTCACATTTTATAACAAAATCAAAACAGTACTTATATGTTACAATAATTCTTCACTGTTAAAAACATTGGGTTGTATACATTTTATCAAATGGGCCGTTAAAATGCAAGCCAAGTGGTACCAAGTGCAACAGGTACAGAGAACCACAGCATAATTCATTTGTTGAATTCATAAAAATCATAAAAGTAAAACAAATGTAAAATGAAATAGCAAAGAATTGTCTCTTCTCTACCTTGTGAAGCTCACATAGCTGTTACAATGTAGAATTATTCTTTCTGCAGCAACAAGCATCAATGTCTGGATATTTAATTTTGGTGATCAATTTAATCTGAGCATCTATTTAGCAGCAAATAGAATGCCAACAACTAGCATGGTTGGCTTTACAATTGCATAAATAAGAATTACAGCAGGTTGCCATGCCCAGTCAATTATTGTCTGAAAACAGGCAATGATCAAGTACAGATATGGGATCCCTTATCTTGAAACCCGTTATCCAGAAAGTTCTGATTTACAGGAAAGCTATACCTAATAAGAGTCCATTCTAAGCAAATAGTTCTGAAAAAGGAAAAAGCTTTATCAGAAAGGTCTATGTAAATACAGCCTTAAGCACTTACAGAAAAGTCCTCTTCTAACAGGCTGGCGGCTGGTTGAATCAACTTGCTTTTCAATTCAACAAAAAAGGGATAAGTATTCTTTATTAACTTTTATCAAAATCATTGTGTTTTTTAACTGTTGGGTTTAATTTTTTTTTCAAAAGTAATTGTTGTTTTTGGTTAAACTTTAAGGCTTACAGCAGGTTTGCCAGAAGTTACATTCCTTTGTAATTACCCTCAGTTTGAGGTGGGTGGGGTTTGATTAGTTGACCTTTACAGACTGTATAAATAGAACCACTGGCACTCCAGTGGAGCTTGCTCTGGTAGTAGGTGCTCTGTAAGTGTTTGCTCTTTAAGTGAGGGCTCTGTAAGTGGAGTTATAAACTCAGGAGTTAAACACTAAGGGAGTTAAAAACAAGGTAAAACAAGGTATTTACTACAAGTCCTTTCCCCTATTTTTGTTTAACTGTTCTTGTAACTGGGAGAATGAGTGGTAGCAACATTGAAGGTCTGACACAGTGCACAGCCTGCCACATGTATGCAGTTGTGGAACAACAGTTCCAAAGTGCATACCTCTGTTGTGGATGTGAGCGAATTGCCACTTTAGAGGCTCGCGTTAGAGCACTAGAGGAACAAGTTGCAACACTGCGTTCAATCAACAATCTTGAGAAAAGTCTCTTGCTAACTGAACAAGATCTAGCGGGGTCAGATAGTATGGGGGGAGGGGAGCAACGAAAGGATGATAGTGCAGTAAGCTGGGTGACAGTTAGAAAATCTAGTGTGGGGAAAAGGAAAAGGGAGGCTGCTCCAGGGTTTGCGCATCCCAACAGATTTGCCAGATTGTGTGAAGAAGATGGGAGTGTGAACTCTGGACTGGCGGTTCTAGATGAGGCTGATCTCTCTAACAGCCGGGAGACCAGTTTCTCTAGCAGTGGTGGGGAGGAGAGCAGAGCTAGGCCTAAACAGATGGTGGTTATAGGGGATTCAATCATTAGGAAAGTGGACAGGGTAATCTGTCAAGCGGATCGCTTCAACCGGACAGTTTGCTGTCTTCCTGGTGCCAGGGTTCGGCATGTGGTTGATCGGCTTGACACATTATTGGGAGGGGCTGGGCATGACCCGGCTGTCTTGGTACATATCGGTACTAACGACAAAATGAACGGTAGGTGGGGGACCTTAAGGAGTGAGTTCAGGGATCTAGTGTCAGCACTCCCGTGCTGCGGCGCGCCACACCAGGGCGCGTCTGTCACGGCGCAGGATATGCGCCGGGTCAGATGCGCGACCGGAGGAGTGCCGCGCTCGAACTCGCGTCGGCAGAGGCGGATTTAAGGACGCTGAGGCCTGCAAACAGTGCGAAGTGATCTTTTTGCCTGCAATTTGTCACCAAGCGTTCCTGTTATCTTCTGATTGATTTACTTGTTCCTGATTCGGCTTATCCCTGGTTTCTCTTCCGACTATCCCTTGGCTTGACATTTTGGACTCTGATTTCTGGTTTTACCTCGGCCCGGCTACGACAATTCTACAGCTAACTGCCTTAGCACTTTGCTAGTGACTGGACTTTTCCTTACTCTTCTGTACGGCACTACTGCTATTCTTCAGCTGGGCCTGTTACTGTTCTCTTATCCAGTGTTCGGGTCCAGTGGGAAGCGCAGGAGAGGCTAATATCGTCAGACTACCGTGATATCTGATAGTATCACTTCGCCATGGAGCCTGATGATCCTACTGCCTCTTCTTCTCTTGATATGCTTTCCCAACAATTGACGGCGCTTACACAAGCAGTACAAGATTTGCAAGGAGGCTATCAACAACTGCGAGCTGAGATTCAGGGCCTGGGTGCGGCAGCTGGTCCGGGCCCTTCCGTCCCTGCGAGTCCTTCTCGTGCTTCTCCAGAGGCCACACGCACCTATCCTTTGGTCACAGAACCCAAGATGCCCTTGCCTGAACGTTTTTCTGGGGACCGGAAGAAATTCCGTGCTTTTCTAAATGACTGTCGTTTATTGTTTCTCCTAAAACCACAGATGTACACTTCCGAGCAAACCAAAGTGGGTGTAGCAATCTCTCTGCTGTCTGGGGAGCCCAAGACTTGGGCACATCGGCTACTGGAGTCTCGTAGTCCATTGCTAAGCGACTCAAACGCTTTTTTTGGTGCCATGGCACAGCTTTACGACGACCCTAAAAGGGCCGCAACCGCAGAAGCCATGATTAGTACCCTTCAGCAAGGCAAACGTCCGGTTGAGGACTATGTTACTGAGTTTCGCTCCTACGCCATCGACACCGAATGGAACGGATAAGGCCCTCAAACATCAGTTTCGTTTAGGGTTGAGTAATGCTTTAAAAGACGAGCTAGCCCCGTGTGGGAGTTCCAGAAAGTTTGGAAGGTCTTATTGACTTAGTTATCCAGATTGACCGACGGCTGAGGGAGAGGCGTGCTGAAAATACTTTTTTGGCTTCACCTTCCTGGGTTCTGCCTAAAGCCACCTTTGTTCCATGGCCTGTCACCCCCTCAACTACTGCTGAAGCTCCTGAACCCATGCAAATTGGCCTAATAAGATCAGCCATCTCACCTGAAGAAAGGTCTCGGAGACGACAACATAATCTGTGCCTCTACTGTGGCCTCCCTGGTCACTTCCTGAAAGATTGTCCTACCCGACCCGCGGGTAAGCCACTTAAACAGCCTTCCCCTCCTTCCTCCCTTACCATGCCTAAGGAAATTCCTCTGTTAATCTTACCCATTTCCTTACAGTGGTCCCAAGGTACCCTAAAGAATCGGGTCGTCATTAACTCCGGAGCTTGTAGCTGCTTCGTGGATGCATCTTTTGTCAAGAGTTATAATATCCCCACACGTCCGAAGCAACAACCCCTTCTTGTGAGAACAGCTGATGGTTCGCAGATTTCGTCTGGGCCGGTGACAGTTGAAACCGTCCCACTTTCAGTGACTATAGACTCTAATCATATAGAGACTTTATCTTTTGATGTAGTTGCCGCTCCTTTATTTCCTTTGATCCTTGGTTTTCCTTGGTTAAAGTTACATAATGCCACAATAAACTGGAGCACTGGTGCTATGAATTTTTCCTCTGAACATTGCAGTACTCGTTGTTCTTTCCATTCCTCCAAAATTCAGCCCACAGCCTTTTGCTCCTTACAGGACTCCCAGCTAAGTTCCATTCCACATTATTTACAAGACTTTATTGACGTTTTTGATGCCAAGGGGGCAGATACTCTTCCACCTCATCGGGTATACGATTGCCCCATTGATCTCCTGCCTGGAGCTCCTATTCCTTTTGGACGAATTTACCCGCTATCCGAGCCAGAAGTTTTAAAGACCTATATCGATGAAAACCTAGAAAAAGATTTTATTCGCCCCTCTACATCGCCCGCCGGAGCTGGCATTTTCTTCGTGGAGAAGAAGGACCATTCCCTACGACCCTGTATCGACTATAGACATCTTAACCAAATTACAGTTAAGAACCGCTATCCACTTCCTCCAGAATTATTATTCCAGAATTATTCCAAAATCTTCGAGGAGCCCGTATTTTCTCCAAGTTGGATCTGCGTGGGGCTTACAACCTGGTCCGGATATGAAAGGGTGATGAATGGAAGACAGCCTTTCGTTCCCGCTATGGTCATTTTGAATATTTAGTGATGCCTTTTGGACTATGCAACGCACCTGCAACTTTTCAGCATTTCATTAACGATATCTTCAGAGATTATCTTGACTTATTCCTTATTGTTTATTTAGATGATATACAAATTTTTTCCACGTCTGAGGCTGAACACCGAGTCCATATGCAAAAGGTTTTCGAACGTTTACGTCTCCATCGTTTATTCGCCAAATTAGAAAAGTGTGAATTTCACAAATCTTCCATTGAATTTTTAGGATTTGTAATTTCCATGGAGGGGGTTCGAATGGATCAGAAAAAGGTATCCGTAATTCTTGATTGGCCTGTTCCTTCTTCCCGAAAAGCAGTCCAAAGTTTCGTCGGATTTGCCAATTTCTACAGAAAATTTATACAGAATTTCTCCAAGATCATTGCACCCATTACTGACTTGACTTGAACTTCTAGACCCTTCTCATGGACAATCCAGGCTCAATCAGCTTTTGATCATCTAAAGAAATTGTTTATCTCGGCCCCCATTTTAAAACACTCAAATCCAACTTTGCCCTAAGTGCTTGAAGTAGACACTTCCGAAACTGCTGTTGGGGCTATTCTATCTCAAAGGAATGTTGATAACAATTTTCTCCATCCAGTTGCCTTCTTTTCTAAGAAACTTACTCCTTCTGAGCGGAATTATGATGTCTCTGATAGGGAATTATTAGCCATTAAAGCAGCTTTTGAAGAATGGCGTCATCTTCTTGAAGGAGCAGCCCACCCAATCATTATTTTTTCTGACCATAGAAATCTGGAATACCTATATACTGCCAAATGCCTTCGGCCTCGTCAAGCTAGGTGGGCTTTGTTTTTCTCTCGTTTTAATTTTCATATTACCTACAGACCTGGATCCCAAAATAAGAAAGCTGATGCCTTATCCCGAATGTTTTCTGAGGAGGAGAAAACTGAATCGCCTGATACCATCTTACGTCCACAGAACTTTTTTTTATTACAGAGTGATCTAATTTCTAAGATCAAGAAGGCCTCCTCTACAGCTGCACCCTCTGATAAATTTCAAGCCCGTGACGGATTTTTTTTCTTAGACAACAAGATTTTTATACCTGAAACCCTTAGATTAGAGACTTTGCGAATGGTTCACGATCATCCTTTGGCTGGACATATGGGGGTCTCTAAAACTTTGCACCTGGCCAAGAGATTTTTTCATTGGCCGCGTATGGCTAAGGACTGTTAGGCTGATGCCACACCAGGCGTAGGGCTGATTTTTTCCGCAAGCGGAAAAACGATTGCTGAAAATTCAGCCCTACGCCTGCTACTTGTGCCTGCACCCGAATGAATGGGATACGCTCGGGTGCAGGCACATGTAGCCGATAAACGCACGAAAACGCGAGAGAATGCAAAGTCTCGCATTTTCATGCGTATATCGGCTACATGTGCCTGCACCCGAGCGTATCCCATTCATTCGGGTGCAGGCACAAGTAGCAGGCGTAGGGCTGAATTTTCGGCAAGCGTTTTTCCGCTTGCCGAAAAAATCAGCCCTACGCCTGGTGTGGCATCAGCCTAAGACCTATGTTGCTTCTTGTGAAACCTGTGCCCGTTTCAAAGACTCCCATGCTAAGCCCCTGGGATTATTGCATCCCCTACCTATACCTACAAGACTCTGGGGATCCATTTCAGTCGACTTTATTGTCGAACTCCCATCCTCCCAAGGGTTTAACACTATTTTTGTGGTAGTGGATCGTCTTTCCAAGATGGCTCATTTTATTCCACAATCTGGTACTCCTTCTGCTTCATCAACGGCTGAAGTATTCATCAAAGAAGTGGTCCGTCTTCACGGGGTTCCTGATGAGATTGTTTCTGATCGAGGGGTACAATTTACTTCAAAATTTTGGAGAGCCCTTTGTACTTCACTAAAGATTAAGTTGGCCTTCTCTACTGCTTTTCATCCAGAATCAAATGGTCAGACAGAGAGAACCAATCAAACACTTGAACAATATCTTCGCTGTTTTTCCTCCTTCTTACAGGATAATTGGAGTAACTTATTACCTTTAGCTGAATTTTCCTACAACAATGCTTGTCATTCCTCTACAAAGCAGAATCTTCCTAAGGAGATTCAAGTACCAGCTGTTATGGACCGTCTTTCTTTCATCTCTGAGAATACTCTGGGTATTCAGCGAGCGATGGCTCAAGCGCAAAACAATTTTAAGATACTGTATTTGCAGAAGAAAGGATCCAGAATTTCGTGTTGGAGATTTAGTATGGCTTTCTACCCGTCACATCAAACTTCCCTGCCCCTCAAAGAAATTAGGGCAAAGGTTTTTGGGGCCATTTCCTGTGATTCAGCAAATTAACGACGTAGCCTTCAAACTCCAGCTACCGACTTCTTACAAGATTCATCCTGTATTTCACTCTGCATTATTGAAACCGGTAACCAAGAATACTTTTCCGGGAAGAGTTATTGATCCTCCTGCTCAGATATCTGTCGAGGGAGTTGATGAATTTGAAGTTGAAAACATTTTGAACTCAAGATTTCAAGAGGTCAACTCCAATATTTAGTCCAATGGAAGGGATATCCACCTGAGGAAAACTCTTGGGAGCCAGTATCCAATATTCATGCGCCCCAACTGACAAGGTTATTTCATTTTAACCATCCACACAAACCCGCACCTTCACGCATCCGGAAGCCGCGTGTTGGGAGGGGGCAATGTCAGCACTCCCGTGCTGCGGCGCGCCACACCGGGGCGCGTCTGTCAGGGCGCAGGATATGCGCCGGGTCAGATGCGCGACCAGAGGAGCGCCGCGCTCGAACTTGCGTCGGCAGAGGCACGCACGCAGGCGCGCGACTATGCGTGCGCCGTGACCGATGTAACGCGCCACGACTGACACTGCGCGCATGCGCAATGCGGATTTAAGGACGCTGAGGCCTGCAAACAGTGCGAAGTGATCTTTTTGCCTGCAATTTGTCACCAAGCGTTCCTGTTATCTTCTGATTGATTTACTTGTTCCTGATTCGGCTTATCCCTGGTTTCTCTTCCGACTATCCCTTGGCTTGACGTTTTGGACTCTGATTTCTGGTTTGACCTCGGCCCGGCTACGACAATTCTACAGCTAAGTGCCTTATAGCAGTTTGCTAGTGCCTGGACTTTTCCTTACTCTTCTGTACGGCACTACTGCTATTCTTCAGCTGGGCCTGTTACTGTTCTCTTATCCAGTGTTCAGGTCCAGTGGGAAGCGCAGGAGAAGCTAATATCGTCAGACTACCGTGATACCTGATATCTAGGCTCTAAGATTTAGAAAAGGTCCTCCAATGTCATTTTTTCAGAAATTTTGCCGGTGCCACGTGCAAGTTTAGGGAGACAGCGGGAGCTTAGGGAGCTAAATGCGTGGCTAAAGTCTTGGTGTAGGAAGGAAGGGTTTGGGTTCCTAGAGCACTGGGCTGACTTTGCCTTGGGGTACAATCTATACAGCCGTGACGGATTGCACCTCAATGGAAGGGGGTCTGCTGTGCTAGGGGAGAGAATGGTTAAGAGGTTGGAGGAGTGTTTAAACTAGACAAGGGGGGGGTGGGTGAGCTAGAGTTCTATAGGAAAATTAGTGTAGACGGGGCAGGGGGACTAGCAAAGGGTTGTGGGGGAGGAGTGAGGGGGGCATATAGTTTATCAGATAAGGAGCTTCCGTTACAAGGAAAACAGTCTCATATTTGCCTTAGCTCTAAGTCTCTGTTAGCTAATGTAAACATCAGAGGGAGAAGTAGTAATCTCCGCTCCATGCTGGCTAATGCGCTAAGCTTGTCGGGTAAATTAGGGGAGCTGCAAGCTATTGCATGTATTGAAAATTATGATTTAATAGGTATCACTGAGACCTGGTGGGATGATAAATGCGACTTGGCTGTGAATTTAAATGGTTATACACTTTTTAGGAGGGACAGAGAGATTAAAAGGGGTGGAGGGGTTTGTCTTTATGTAAAGTCAGATTTAAAGCCATGTAATAAAGACATTACCAATGAAAACGTCGAATCTCTTTGGGTAGAAATTTTAGTAGGGCTGAAGGTCACAAAAAAAATGATCATTGGTGTATGCTATAAACCACCCCGTATAGATGAGGGGGATGAGGCCCAGCTATTGTTGCAAATGGAGGAGGCTTCAAAACTGGGTCAAGTTGTTATTATGGGGGACTTTAATTATCCGGACATTGACTGGAGTAATGGGGTGGCTAAGCCAGAAAAAGCTAGTAGGTTTGTAAATATGCTAAATGACAACTTTTTATTTCAGGCGGTTCAAGAACCTACTAGGAATGACTCTATTTTGGACCTGGTGATATCTAATAATAATGAACTCATCTCTAACATTTGTGTGGGTGAGCATTTGGGGAACAGTGATCACAACATGGTCTCCTTTGAGATAATGCTGCAGAGACAGCTCTATAAGGGAGTAACTAAAATGCTCGATTTTAGACGTGCAGACTTTGCCAGTATAAGGGCATCTCTGCAATGTGTCAACTGGGAAAGGCTTTTCATGGGGTTAGACACAGAAGGAAAATGGAACATCTTTAAAGCATTGCTTTGCAGGTATACACAACAGTATATTCCCCTTGTAAGCAAGGAGAGGCATCGCAAAGCAAAACCTTTATGGCTGAATAAAAGTGTTAGTGTCGAGGTTGGTAAGAAAAACCGTGCTTTTAAAGCATTCAAGTTAGCTGGGACAGCAGAAACTTTTATCAGGTACAAGGAAGCAAATAAAGCATGCAAAAAAGCTATCAGGCAAGCTAAAATAGAAATGGAAAGGGATATTGCAGTTAGGAGTGAAAAGAATCCAAAATTATTTTTTAATTATGTGAATAGTAAAAAAATGAAGCAAGAAGGGGTGGAAACCTTATTATCACGGGGGGGTAAGTTGGTTGATGAGAACGGGGAAAAAGCAGAAATTTTGAACTCTTATTTTTCATCTGTCTATATATCTGAGGAGCCAGAAAATGAGGGCTTCCCTTCTAATATGCCCAGTTGTAGTAATTTAGCTACTGACGCATGGGTCACTCGGGAGGAAATTCAAAAGAGACTTGTACATGTAAAGGTAAACAAAGGTCCAGGACCGGATGGGATTCATCCCAGGGTATTAAATGAGCTGAGCGCTGTGATTGTGAAACCTCTTCACTTAATATTTCAAGATTCGTTGAGGTCTGGCATGGTGCCGAGAGACTGGCGGATTGCTAATGTGGTGCCATTATTTAAAAAGGGATCCCGTTCTCAGCCTGAAAACTATAGGCCTGTTAGTCTGACATCAGTAGTAGGAAAACTTTTGGAAGGGGTAATAAGGGATAGGGTACTTAAATACATTGCAGTTCACAATACTATTAGTTTGTGTCAGCATGGTTTTATGCGTAACAGATCTTGCCAGACTAATTTAGTCGCCTTTTATGAGGAGGTGAGTAGGAACCTCGATGCTGGAATGGCAGTTGATGTCATCTACTTGGACTTTGCTAAAGCGTTTGATACAGTACCTCACAGAAGGTTAATGATCAAATTAAGGAATATTGGCCTAGAACATAATATTTGTAATTGGATAGAGAACTGGCTGAAGGATAGATAATAAAGAGTGGTGGTAAATGGAACATTTTCTAATTGGACCAGTGTGGTAGTGGAGTACCGCAGGGGTCAGTCCTTGGTCCTTTGCTTTTTAACTTGTTCATTAATGACCTGGAGGTGGGCATAGAGAGTACTGTTTCTATTTTTGCTGATGACACAAAATTGTGCAAAACTATAAGTTCCATGCAGGATGCTGCCGCTTTGCAGAGAGATTTGACAAAATTGGAAAACTGGGCAGCAAACTGGAAAATGAGGTTCAATGTTGATAAGTGCAAAGTTATGCATTTCGGTAGAAATAATATAAACGCGAACTATCTACTAAATGGTAGTGTGTTGGGGGTATCCTTAATGGAGAAGGATCTAGGGGTTTTTGTAGATAACAAGTTGTCTAATTCCAGGCAGTGTCATTCTGTGGCTGCTAAAGCAAATAAAGTGCTGTCTTGTATAAAAAAGGGTATTGACTCAAGGGATGAGAACATAATTTTGCCTCTTTATAGGTCCCTGGTAAGGCCTCACCTTGAGTATGCAGAGCAGTTTTGGGCTCCAGTCCTTAAGAAGGATATTAATGAGCTGGAGAGAGTGCAGAGACGTGCAACTAAATTGGTAAAGGGGATGGAAGATTTAAACTATGAGGTTAGATTGTCGAGGCTGGGGTTGTTTTCTCTGGAAAAGAGGCGCTTGCGAGGGGACGTGATTACTCTGTATAAGTACATTAGAGGGGATTATAGGCAGATAGAAGATGTTCTTTTTTCCCATAAAAACGATCAACGCACCAGAGGTCACCCCTTTAGAGGAACGGAGCTTCCATTTGAAGCAGTGTAGGTGGATTTTCACGGTGAGGGCAGTGAGGTTGTTGAATGTTCTTCCTAGAGATGTGGTAATGGCAGATTCTGTTAATGCCTTTAAGAGGGGCCTGGATGAGTTCTTGAACAAGCATAGTATCCAAGGCTATTGTGATACTAATATCTACCGTTAGTATTAGTGGTTGTATATATAGTTTATGTATGCGATTGGTATAGATTGGTAGATGCGATTGTGTATAGATTGGTAAGTATAGGTTTGTGGGTGCTGGGTTTACTTGGATGGGTTGAACTTGATGGACTCTTACATAGGGTCTTTTTTCAACCCTATGTAACTATGTGACTATATGTAACTATGTACCTGGAGAAACCCAGCTGCCAAGCGTGCCAAAGGATGTCAACGCGCCATTGTATGTTGGTGACAAGCGGTGTCTCAGGCCCCCTCCTCTGTTCAGGCCCAACATAGGCGGGCGAACTCCTCAGGACAAGACTCAGCAGTCTATCTACACCTCAAAGAAAAAGGTCACTCTTTTGAGGACAGTAACGTGCATATTTTGGACCGAGAGGACAGATGGTTCGAAAGAGGTGTGAAAGAGGCCATTTATGCCAGCCTGGAAAAACCTCAGAGGAGGGGGCCTGAGACACCGCTTGTCACCAACATACAATGGTGCGTTGACATCCTTACCCCGGCAGTTTCACAACAGTTCACACTTCCAGTCATGTACTTTGAAGGATTAACACCTTCATCAATGAGAATCTTGGTATCATTGTGATTGGATCATACCTTCTTACACCTGTCAGTTTCAGCTAACACCTAACTGAACAAGTTCAATGGAACCATTGTGATTGGATGTCTGTGACTCTACTACCATCAAGAGTTTAAATATTGGGGAATTCCCTACCAGTCATTTGAACTGAAGAATCCACTCGGATGAGTGGTGAAACGTTTTCAAGAAAAAACTCTGAAAAGTCCAGTTGTTTTAGACTTAATTCTACTAGATACTGTATATCATGACCTGGATGAATGAGAATCTTCATAGACATATCGAGAACAGGTATAAACACACTTCTACATAGGTATATAGGTGTCTTGGTGCAATAACACTTACAGACAATTGATGTCCCAGGACTGAGGAAGAAACACCACACAAGGAGATGACATCCAAAATGAGGCTGGAACACTGAAACTTCCTGTGATATAGGTCACTTCATGCTGACATACTAAATGCAGGTTTTTTATAACTGCTTTCATAAAGGTGGCCACTAGGTGGCAATACATCCATCAATCATTGTATTTTGCCAGAATGGTTATGATGGCAGCACAATGGTCACTGTAACCCACAAGCATTTGGGCTAGCAGTTGCAGGAATTCCTTTGATATGGAAAACTGTGAGTGTACTAAACCTACATTACCCAAATACTCTAGGATATGAATATAAATATATATTTATATACACACGTGACCAGTTGAAAGCACTCAATGCTATATATATAATTCAAAAAATCAAAACAAATTTTATTGCTCCAAACTCACATTGATGCATTTCGATCCACAAGGGATCGTTGTCAGTACGACGAATCAAATTCGTTTTGATTTTTATAATTATATTGAGCCATGAGTGCTTTCAACTGGTCATGTGTAGATAACTTTTTGGTGAGCACCCGGCGTGTAATTTTAGAGTCGAGAGTGCCGTCAAAGAGCAGATATATTTATATATACATATACAGGTATGGGATCCCTTATCCGGAAACCCATTATCCAGAAAGTTCCGAATTACGGAAAGGCCATCTCCCATAAACTCCATTATAAACAAATAATTATAATTTTTTTCTTTTTAATAATAAAACAGTACCTTGTACTTGATCCCAACTAAGATATAATTAATCCTTATTGAAGACAAAACAAGTCTATTGGGTTTATTCAATATTTAAATATTTTTTTGCAGACTTAAATTAAGACTTAATTTTAACTTTGAAAGTTAAAAACAAAGATCGTTATTTAATCCATTTAAAATACCAGGCCAATGTTTGTATTTTAAATGGATTAAATAAATATATTTGTTTTTAACTTTTAAAGTCCCAAAGGGGACTTTTTCGGTCCCCTTTGGGACCTTTTTCAAGGTGCATAAATATACATAAACTCAGTTTAAATACTCTCCTCCCATGAAATTTGGGAGTGTCAGTGACATCATATGTAAATTTAACCCCCATGTGACCAATTACCCCCAACAGTGACCACTTAAAATGTAAATATTTTATATATATATTTCTCTAAAAGAACAAGTGTCAAATATATTATCAGTGCAACTATGTCTATTGCACTCACTTTGAATATTGTAGCCATACATGTTATATTCTGTTCTGCAGAACATTTCAGAAAGCAGTTGGAGTCGGACAGCCACCAGGTTAATTATCTTTAAAATAGGGAAAGAGCCAATAAACTTAGGACCCAACTTGGGAGAGGGAATTTTTAGATGGATATACTGTACTTGGTGGATAACCACACTTTGTCCCCGATAAAGTATCAGTTTTTTGTGCCAAAGAGCTCTTCTCCAAATTTTCTTTAGTAGAACTCCAGATTGCAGAAATATTGGCAACATGGTCATCGGCTGCACTGGGGACATCAGAAAGAAAGAAGTCCTGGGGAAAAGTTTGGGTATGTTGACCATAAACACTTAGGAAAGGAAACCTTCCAGTGGAGGCATGTAAAGCATTGTTATGAGCGAACTCCACCTTAGGAAGAGGATCAAACCAGTCATCCTGGCAGAGAGAGACATGACACAGAAGAAATCGCTCAAGAGCTTGATTAACTCATTTAGCACTCAACTCATTTAGCCCACCCATAGGACTGAGGGTGATAGGCAGAAGAAAACTAAAGAGTAATACCAAGAGCTTTACACAATATTCCTAAACTTTGGATAAACCTCTATCAGACAAAATTTCCACTGGAAATCCATGGAGGTGAAAAATGTGACGAATAAAGAGTTGAGACATATCCACAGCAGATGGGAGTTTGCGGAGAGGAATTAAATTTAGCATCTTGCCTTCTGTTGCCTGTCTGTTGCCTTTGGAGGGTGGCAATTTAACAATAAAATCCAAAACTAAAGTCAGATGAGGGGGCAGGAAGAGGCTGCAGAAGAGTGTCAGGAGGTGCAGAAGACTAAGCGGCCTCAATCTGAAAAGTAAATTGTGGAAGCAGTGTAGCAACAATCATTTCTAGGGGAGAATTAGATCATTGTCCTAACTGTGACCATCCTCAGGCTTCTAGAGAGAGCCTCCGCCTTTGTACTCTTGGAGCCTGGACTATAAGTAATAACTAAATTAAACCAGGAGAAGAAGAGTTCCCACCAAGCCTGCTGAGGATTCAGTCTCTTGAGAGCCTGAATATATTCCAAATTCTTATAATCAGTAAAGATTGTGATGTGATTGTGATTGTGTTATAAGCAACCCCATGTGTAACAAGGTAAAACATTGGTGCATTTTGCTATAAGTAGAAATGCATAGAACAGTATGGACCAGTATGCACCACACCTTAAGAGCTTTACATACAGTGTGACAAACACCACATATAACAATGAAAGACAAACTTAAAAACCCAAAAGATATAGACTGTATACCACTTTTAAGGTAATGCAAAGCAAATATTGAGGTAGTCAAGCTATGTAAAAATATAATAAACACGTTGCTGCTAATATCACTCAGATGCAAATCCACAAAAAAACACACACAAATTCTAATCTGTGCCTCAGTGCTTTTTACTCTTCTATAAACGAAAACATTTTAACGCAGGTGATACTGGCTACTAAAAACTAAAAAATATTTTAGAATAGAGGCCTCTATAAAAATAAAAAAAAAACATGCAAAAACATCTATATCTTAATTTTGCTGGAAGAAGGCTGATGCACAGATCTCTCTGGGTGGCTGAAGCACAGATCCTTCCTTCATGCTTCTCTGTGGGGTAGCGACATGCATGCCTGCTGTAGCTGGCACCACTCTGCCTAAACTCCTGACCTCTATTTTTCTCATTTATTTATAAAGTGCCAACATCAGGGAAATCTTCTTGCATTACTGCAAGCTGTGGTTCTGTTGTAATCTGCTGATTGGCAGGCCCGGATTTGTGGAGAGGCCACAAAGGCCCGGGCCTAGGGCGGCAGAAGTTTAGGGGCGGCATGCCGCCCCGCCGCAAGGAAAATTTTTAAATTTAGCTCCCATACGGAGCAGTCGGGACCTCTCCCCACTGCTCCGTATGGGAGTTCAAAGGAGCGTTCGCGCATGGGGAGATGGCGCATTGCGCATGCGCACGGGGGGGCACCCACAGGGGCAGCCTCAGGGCACCCAGGATAGAAATCCGGCCCTGCTGATTGGATCTTTTTTCTTGTGGCTTCTCCAATCAGAGCACAGTTGTCTTGACAGACAGTAAAATTGGCCGATCAAGGCACTCATGTAGGCAGGGCTGGGGAGATATTATAAACTGAAGGCAGAAATGAAGACTAAAGGTAAATGAATTAACTTTTGGCAGATTTCATACCACTCCCAGAGGTACTATACTGTATTTGTTCTAAAGTCTAAATCACTAGCTGAAATTAAATATTTTTTGTCACCTGACATCTATAATATCCCAATCACCCTTACTCCAGTCCTAAATTAACACTTTTTACCTGAAAAAGCTAATGCTTTCATATATAAAAAAGTAGTGCTTTTATATACTTCTTGTTGTTGTTCTTTTTTTACTTTGTTTTCTTTTGTCATTGTTCATTTTTAGTTATTTACAGTGGAACCCTCATGAGACTGCATAGTTGGGAAACATACTAATGTTGTGTTTCAGTGCCAGTGTTATAGTCAGGCATGCCTGAATATGTGGCATCAGTACCCACTGCATCTCACAGCATATAATGTGCCTGGGATGCTAGTACCCACTGCATATCTCTGCATATAATGTGCTTGGAGTGCCAGTACCCCTGCATCTCACTGCATATAATATGCTGGTTTTGTAAATAAAGACTGCATTTCACTGTATATGATGTACCTTGGGATGTCAGTACCCACTGTCTTTCTCTCTATAAAATGAACTAAAGCACATATAAGCTAACTGCTCACAAACACATCCCTCCCTTTACATCCCTAACCGGATGGCCCTTCGCAAAAGGAAGAATGTATTGATGTGATGGTGCAACTACTTCCACTGCCAATGAATAAATGAAGTAACTGAAAATAAGGATGCCAAGAGTTTTTTTGCAACCAAAACTGAAGAATGCTTTAATTTATCCAGACAAGAAGATTGTGAATGCACCATTGTTGAGATCAGCTTTGGGGAAATTGTAGAAAGTTCCACCTCAAAGGGTCCAGGTCCCAAACAGCAGAACTGGATCAGGGATTTAATATAGCCTGATACTGCAGTCCATTCACTAAGGTTTCAGGGCCTTCAGAAGAACTACTCCTTTTATTGGTTTATTATTCATTAATCTGTCAATTGAGCTACATACAGAAGGTAAAATTATAATGTCAACATTTTAACGCATTAGCCAGAAAGTACCTGCAAAAATAGCTGTGGACACTGGCCTGGTTGCATGGTCGGCAGAGTTAATTTCAGATGATAGATAATGCCACTGTTTAGGTTTGGTGGATTTTCTGATTCTTTCTACTCAATTGCTTACATACACGTAAAAGCATCTTGTATGATTTTATATGTAGCCTAGAACAACTTTGCTGTCTTTATAGAATTAAACAGCATCAATGTGAATATCCAGCTCACATAAAATAAAGTCTGTAATATCTACTGCTAATACAGCTCCACAAAGGATGCTTCCAAGACTGCCATTTTGATTGTTTATCAGTTGGTAAAGGAGTGTCCCAGTCTTTAACAGTCTCTGTCTTAGTAAAGATTTACCTTGTACAGTGATGGGTTCTACAAACCACAGTGGGTCATACAGGCTGTTCACTACTGACAGGACACCACGCCTTGTAAATGGTTTGTCTGTGGTGGTAATCTGGAAGCCAAATCTGTCATTCAATAAATCCAATCTTAAGCTTAGACTTCTCTGAATCGGTGGTTTGTCTATACCCAAATTTAATTCTGTGGCATGATCATCAGGTTGAAAGGCTTTCATTACAGCAATACTGTTTGTAGCAAACTTATGGAGTCTCAGGTTAGCCTCAGAGAGCGTGCTTGGTCGTCGCTAGGTCGTCATCCACGTAGAAGTCTCTTTGTACAAAGTACCGTGCATCTGCATCATATTCATTTTCAACTTCGCAAGCAGTCCTTCTTAGTGCATATGTTGCAACAGCAGGTGATGGACTGTATGAAAGACATGCACTTTCATGCAATATTCTATTACTTCACTGTTGATGTCACTGTTGTGGTGCAAGAGGAATCTGAGGAAACTTCTGTGGTCCTTTCGTACAATAAAACAATGGAACATCTGCTGGATATCAGCCATGATTGCAACTGGCTCCTTTCTGAACCTCCTGAGCACACTACAAGGTTGTTAGTTAGATTGGGACCAGTGAGAAGAACATCATTGAGAGATATACCTTGATACTTGGCACTTGAGTTGAATACCACCCTAATTTGTTTTGGTTTGTGTGGGTGATACACACCAAAGGAAGGTAGGTACCAGCATTTATCATGTTCTTGTAGTGGTGGGGCTGGTTCTGCGTGATCATTTTCAAATATTTTCTTCATTAATGCAACAAAGTGGTCTTACATTACAGGATAACCTTAAGGGTTCTCTGAAGTGAGGCAAATCTGGAAATGGCTTGCTCACGATTGTTAGGTAGTTTGGTTCTAGTAATGAAAAATGGTAAGGGAGCAACCAAACTGTTGGAATTGTCTTTGAAGAGTTCAGTGTCCATTATTCTTTGTCCTCAATGGAAGGTGCAATTTTGTTGTCATCATTTGTAGTATGGAAATACTGTATTCCCAAAGCTGTCATCACAAGAAGTAGGAGTGGCACTGGTTGCTGGCATCATATCCTTAGTATTTTCTTTCACCTCAAAA
Organism: Xenopus tropicalis; assembly: GCF_000004195.4. Taxonomy (NCBI): domain Eukaryota; kingdom Metazoa; phylum Chordata; class Amphibia; order Anura; family Pipidae; genus Xenopus; species Xenopus tropicalis. The sequence continues at coordinate 74,867,752 of NC_030682.2, read as the reverse complement.
TGATGAGGGCATGGTCTGAACTAAGTAGTGCGTCCACTTACAATACATGAGTTTTAAAGGAGTCTGCTACAGATGGCCTGTGCATTTTCTCAAGGCCACTATTACCCAGCCTAAGTCAAGTCTTTGTGCATAGGGAGCATCATGAGGACCATTGCACTGTTGACGTACCTTATGGGCCCTAAGAATGTCTCTACCCAATGGCAGGAATTTGATTGGCCAGGTGCCTTAAGCGGGAACGGAAGTATGCAGTATGCATGAAGTTGAAATCTTTGTTGAAGCTGGAACATGCCCTTGTTCCTCCCCACCATGATTTGAGGCAGGGGTTAGAGGCTGCAGATTATCAGGAGGAGGAGCTGGATGCATTGCTGCAATATGCTTATCTCTATTGCACTCTGTACATTTAATAACAGTCTTACAGTCCCTTGCAAAATGGTCTGAGGAAGCACAGCACTTATAGCAGATCCCCATACTTCTAGAGAATCTCCTTGCGCTCCTGTAAAGACTTTGCCCTGAACCCACAACATTGTGTGGTGGGTGTGGTTTCTTGTGAAATGGGTACTGACGGTTGGGGTCCTCAGTTTGCCCAAGAAAGAAAGGAAGATTTGTCAGAGGAAGAGGTTGTGGCAGGAGGGACTTCTGTCTTTCTGACTGACACTGTTCTCTGCAAGTCTTTGTGTTTAGCAGCTGCAGTGTCATGCCTTGAAGATGATGAAACAGGAAGGATTAGGCTCACTGAATCTAAAACTGAGATCATTCTTGGTCCAGGCATATTTGTTGATGAATTTGCAGAAATATAAGAATGGAGGAAAAGATACATTATATTGTTTCTTGGACTTTGAGCCCGTTGTGGCCCATTTCTCTTGCAAACCATAAGAGAGTTTCTATACTTCTGGGTTTACACCATGTGCAGTGTCTAGGTGAGTCCAGACAGGTCAGGATCTGCCTTAGCTAACTCTAGCTTCATAAGAAGGTCACTAAGCTCTTGCAGCTTGCGATTGTCTTTGTTAGTTATTTTTGGTAATGTTTGTAGTCTCTTAAAGAAGGTATTTTCTATGGCTTCTGAGCTCCCATAGGTTTACTCAAGCTGCAGCAAAGCCTGCATCTGGGTAGTCAACATGTACAGCTCTAAGGGGTTGCTGTTGCTGTTCCTGTTCCTGTTGTTGTGCTGGAATTTGCTTCCGCAAATACAAATACAAATTCCGATGTTGTATTTGGGAATATTTGATGCAGCTTAGCTGGAGTGTAATACGATCTATGTACAAAATATAGTTGTATCATCCTATCTCTATAGTTAAGTGATGCTGTGAGGGGAGATTCCAGCACTTCATCCCAACCATCATCATCTAGCGTGCCCAGGTTTGTTTCCCATTTTGCCCTTAGTTTCTCTAGGGGTTTGTTAAACACTTTGCTATGCAGATTAGTAAACAGTGAAGAGATTAGCCCTTTTGTGGAGCCTCGCATTATTAGGTCTACTGTTGAGTTTGGCGATATTTGGATAGTTACTTTTTTTGTATTTGCATGTATTGTAGCCACTGATTGGAGGGGAGCTGAAAGGTTTCTTTAAGATGATTAAAAGTAACCATTGTTCCATTTTGCCATATGTCCCCTATCCTGAGGATTCCGCAATTCGTCCATATTGGCATTTCGCCTAGTTTAGCAACATGCGGAAACCAGTAGTTACACCATAGGGGGGTTTGCGGAAGGAGGCCTGTGAATTTTAAGAATTAAGAGTCGCCTTAGTCCAGATTAATCAAGAGTGTTGCATTACTACATTCTGCTATACTGTGTTAGAGGGTTTTTTAATAGACAACCATTGGAAGGGTGTGCATTTATTCCCCACCAGCAAAGATTGCATGTGAAAAAGAGTCTGATGATGCGCCTCTTCCACCCAAGTAGCAAAGTCTCATTTGAGCCGCTACTCCTCCCTTATCTTTATCTTTGGTGAGGGTAATTAGACTCAGTTTGGGATGGGATTTGGCCCAAATTATCTGGCAGAATATAACCTCCAATTTAGTAAAAAAAGAAGGGGTGCTTGTAGTAGCACATAAGTCAATTTAGGTAAGAGAATAATTTTTATTAAATATTTACTTGTACATTCAACAGGATCTTCAGACTTCACTGGAATAAGGCAGTCCTGATCATGCACTCCTCCTCCCAGTGCTTGTTCTAGAACTTTTAACCCTGCAATAGCCTTTTCTTTTCCATTTGAAGAATTTCAAATTCAGCTTCCATTTCTGCCTTTTTACAGGCAGCTTCTGCTTGCTGGCATGCAGCTTCAGCTTCCTTGAGTGCTGCCTCTGCTCTAAGACTTGCCTCTCTTTTACAAAAGGAAACTTGCACCTTGGCTGCTTCTGCATTAGCACGGGCCTCTATAAGCTTGTCACTTAGTGCTGATTTCCTGGAGAGGTTTTAGAGAGGTTTTAGAAGATTGTGATGTAAGCCTTGATAACATTGATTTTGAGAGACCTGGTGGGGGGGAGTTTGAGGTGGGCGGGGAAAGGGGGCAGCCTCGGGGCGCCGGGTTCTCAAATGCTGCCACTTTGCAATTTGACAAAATTGGAAAACTGGGCAGCAAAATGGAAAATAAGGTTCAAGCTTAAAAAGTGCAAAGTTATAAAATAATATAAATGCAAGTTATACACTAAATGGTAGTGGTTTGGGGGGATCCTTAATTGAAATGAATCTTGGGATTCTTGTAGATAACAAGTTGTCTTATTCCAGGCAGTGTCATTCAGTGCCAACTAAAGCAAATAAAGTTCTGTTTTGCATAAAAAAGGGCATTGAGTCAAAGGATGAAAACATAATTTTGCCTCTTTATAGGTCTCTGGTAAGAGGGGATTATAAACTGATAGAATGTGTTCTTTTTTCCCATAAAAACAAAAATGATCAGCCCACCAAAGGCCACCCCTTTAGATAAGAGGAATGGAACTTTCATCTGAAGCAGCACAGGTATTTTTTCACAGTGAGGGTAGTAAGGTTGTGGAATGTCCTTCCTAGTGATGTTGTGATGGCAAATTCTGTTAATGCCTTTAAGAGTAGAGATGTAGCGAACCTCACAAAAAAAGTTTGCGAACCCGTTCGTGAACTTCTGCCAAAAAGTGCGAACTTTGCGAACCCCATAGACTTCAATGAGAAGGCGAACTTTAAAGGAGAATGCAAGTCAAAATGTAAAAAGCATACTGCCCAATAGTCCTCCTATTGTTTAGTAAAAACGCCACACTTTTGGCTCACCTAATCAAATATTTACTCAGTCACACTTACTTCACATTTTCTAGAACAGGCAGCCATCTCTAAACAGGTATTCTCCCTTCCTTTCCCTCCTTGCTTCATACTGCACATGTGTTTCATTCCCTCCCCCCCCTCCCCTCTGCCAGATCCGCTTCTGATTGGCTGGTGGGCATGTGTAGCTCAGAACAGCAGACAGGATCAAGTTACACACATGCTCAGAGAATAGGAAGGCTGCCGCTGGCACCTACAGGAAGGACAGAGAGATTTCAGTGATGTCACTGTAGTCTTCACACTGCTGTAGGCTGCCAGCACCATATCTCAGAGAAGCAAGCAGGGATCTGGGAATTTAGATATGTAGTAAGTACTTTAAAAGAATGCCTTTAGACTTACTTTTAATTTATATTAACCTTTCATTGTCCTTTAAAACCTAGAAAAGCTATTTCTGGCCAGAAAACTGATTTTAAAGTTGTTTAAAGGGTGCCACGACCTGGACAGTGGCATGCAGGAGGGGGATTAAGGGCAAAAATTTCTCTGAAAAATACGTTGTTGACACAGCGTTGCGTTTTGTGCTGTAAAGGGCAGAAATCACACTACATTTCTAAACTTGTGTAATAAACTGCTTTTACAAGGACTATTGGGTTACAGCAGATGATCAGCAGGACAGCTGCCCACAGCAGCTACATACAGAGCAGTAGAAAGTAGATTACTAATCAGCAAAGCTACCTAAACTGCCCCTCAAACCCCTGCACAGCTCTCTCCCTATGCTAACTCAACAAGCACAGGCTTTGTTATCACTAGCCCATATCTATACCCATGACCCGTTTCTCCAATCATTTGGACATATGCAATTAGGCTCACAGGCTAGAAACATAAAAAAAAACAGCACCTGTATGCCTTAAAATATAAGATACATAACACTGCATAGCTGCCATTAAGATAGTCAGTTAAGTTCCATGTGTTAAACTGTACAATACCACACACTAAGGGGCACATTTACTAACCCACAAACTGGCCGAATGCGTCCGATTGCGTTTTTTTCGTAATGATCGGTATTTTGCGATTTTTTCAGAAAATTTTCGTGACTTTTTCGTTACCAATACGATTTGTGCGACAAAACGCGAGTTTTTCGTAGCCATTCCGAAAGTTGCACAAAATCTTGCGATTTTTCGTAGCGTTAAAACTTGCGCGAAAAGTCGCGATTTTTTCGTAGTGTTAAAACTTGCGCGAAACATCGCGCCTTTTAAGTTTTAACGCTACGGAAAAGGCGCGACTTTTCGCGCAAGTTTTACCGCTACGAAAAAAATCGCAAGATTTTGCGCAACTTTCGGAATGGCTACGAAAAACTCGCGTTTTTTCGCGCAAATCGTATTGGTAACGAAAAAGTCGCGATAATTTCCGAAAAGACGTAAAGTCGCCGAAAAATCGCAAAAAATATGAAAAAGTCGCAAAATGTTCATTTTCCAATCGGAATTTTTCCAATTCGGATTCGAATTTGTGTCTTAGTAAATCAGCCCCTAAGTATGCTTACTGTTTAACATGCAAAATAACAATTGAGTGAATTAAGGCCTATGATTGATTGACAGTATCATAAGAAGTTGAATGACCTTTCTATATTGAAAAGGCGCAGGAAGTGTATTATATTGGTCTGTACAGTTATTAAAGCATTTCTGTGACCACTAGAAAAAGTTGTGTTGCAAGTAGCATGCATGTATGATATTAGTGATCTTTGTGGTCATTGTAGCCGATATCTGGTAGTTGGGATTCTTTTGGAAGTATTTGAATTAACTTTTAGTTACCTAAGAGTATGAAGGCATGAAGAGTTAATTTTTCACCCGCAAGGTATGGCAACTATTATCTGAAGTTTAAGACAATATCTAAATTATAATATAAGCTAGACTCCTTAAAGCCTCTTTTGTACATTTAAAAATCTTTTAGGCAATTTTTCTGCCAAATATAGCCTATTGTATGACTATAGAACCAGATATTGTTCAATAAGCTTTTGAAAATTTGACATTCTGTTTAAATAAATGTTTGGGCAGATTTACTGTAACCTTATTATAAGTGGTTATGACAGTACTTATATATATAACAAATGGGACTGATTCAATTTCTGCATAATTACTGATTTTAAAAAAAAAAGTAAATACTTTAATATATGTGTCAATGTGTTAAATATTTTCCAACAGTCAGGAAAATATCAATAACTAGGGGGAAATACTAAAATGCTAGGGGGCCCTTTGGATATTCCTTAGTTCATTATTTTGTGTTTCTGTCACTACATTCTACTTATGCTTGCAAATGTCCTCTCATTGAAACCAGAAAGAATATATATATAATGCAAATAACCATATTTGTGGATATAATTATCAAGTCAAATTTAATTTTAGTAATGAGAATTCTCTGTGGTCAATAATAAGTCTAACTTGAAGTACCTTACTTGGGTTGCATATGATTTACTTAACTGAAAGACTCAAAACATTTCAAAATGCCTAGCGTTCTTTGGACTACTTTGGAGATTTTGTTAAATCTCACTAAGCAATTACAGATATTACAGAAAATTTGTAAACAACACAGTGAAAGTCCTTATTAAATGAAAATGCATTTTTGCATTGGACTATTGGATCATTTTTGCATTGGACCATAATGGACACATTGCTGATAATTTTTCAGCCAGCACTCTCAAAAACCTCTTGTGTTTGCTTAGCATCCTTAAGTACAGAGCCAAATTGGCATTTACAGAATGTTCAGCATGTTACCCTGACGAAGACCCCCAATGTTGGGATTAAAATGCATTTTTTGTTAAATACAATAGAATTGGTGTGCCCTGGATTTTGATTTTTTTTTCTGACCTGTTTGGAGGCTTTCATGTTGTCCCTGTCACGCACAAATTCCCAAATCCAGAACAGATGCCAAGGTTCCAGTCTCAGCTCACGCTTCTGCTTATAACAGCCGCCTTTTACTTCGGGAAGAGCCCTCCATTACTTGGATTCTGTCAGGACTACATTTGTACTACCCTTTATTGGTATCTATTACTATAGATTCAGAGTCAGTTAAGGTGGTGTGTTTGCCAAGAGCCATGCCCCCCCATATGGCCTCGAATTTGTCTGGGCATCCGCGGGCTTGATACACCAGTTTCTGTTTTGGTAAAGAGTTAATAGGATTGTTTTGCATCCAATAAGGATTAGTTATATCTTAGCTGAGATCAATTACAAGGTACTGTTGTATTACTACAGAGAAAAAGGAAATCCGTTTTAAAATTCTGAATTATTTGATTAAAATGGAGTCTATGGGGGACAGGCCTTCCGTAATTTGAAGCTTTCTGGATAACGGGTTTCCGGATAAGGGATCCCATACCTCTACTCGAATTAAAGCCTGAAGAGAGTTTTGAGGGTCCGCCAGATATAGCAGCATGTCGTCCGCATATAAGGACACTTTTGCTGTCAGGACTTTAAAGTGAGAGAATCAGGGCAAGAGATCTGGGCAGACAAGGGAGGGAACCAAAGCATGCCACAGGTGTAAGGGGGAAAAGAGCAAAGAGTAGTCGAGTAGAACAGGTTGGGGTCAATTAACAAACTATCAGCACAGTACAAAATCAGAATCCAGAGACGTGGTCAAAAATCAAGTGAAAGGTCAATTCAGGCAGCAAAACAGCAGTGATCAGGAACAGGTAAAGATCAGGAACACAAGATATCATATTAGAAGCGCACCCATGATGTCATCACCTAGAACATAATATTTGTAATTGGATAGAGAACTGGCTGAAGGATAGATTACAAAGAGTGGTAGTAAATTGAACATTTTTTAATTGGGCCAGTGTTGTTAGTGGAGTACTGCAGGGTTCAGTCCTTGGTCCTTTGCTTTTTAACTTTTTAATGCCCACCTGGAGGTGGGCATTGAAAGTACTGTTTCTATTTTTGCCAATGATACTAAATTGTGCAAAACTATAAATTACATGTAGGATGCTGCCACTTTGCAGAGTGATTTGACAAAATTTGAAAACCGGGCAGCAAATTGTAAAATGAGGTTCAATGTTGACAAGTGCAAAGTTATGCACTTTGGTAGAAATAATATAAATGCGAGCTAGCTGCTAAATGGTAGTGTGTTGGGGGTATCCTTAATGGAGAAGGATCTGGGGTTTTTTGTAGATAACAAGTTGTCTAATTCCAGACAGTGTCATTCTGTGGCTACTAAAGCAAATAAAGTGCTGTCTTGTATAAAAAGGGAATTGACTCAAGGGATAAAAACATAATTTTGCCTCTTTATAGGTCACTGGCAAGGCCTCACCTTGAATATGCAGTGGAGTTTTGGGCTCCAGTCCAAATATTAATGAGCTGTAGAGAGTGCAGAGACGTGCAACTAAATTGGTAAAGGGGATGGAAGATTTAAACTATGAGGTTGGACTGTCAATGGTTGTTTTCTCTGGAAAAAGGTGCTTGTGAGGGGACATGATTACTCTGTACAAGTACATTAGAGGGGATTATAGGCAGATAGGGGATGTTGGTTTTTTTTCATAAAAATGATCAGTGCACCAAAGGCCACCCCTTTAGATTAGAGGAACGGAGCTTCCATTTCAAGCAGCATAAGTGGTTTTTCACGGTGAGGGCAGTAAGGTTGAGGAATGCCATTCCTAGTGATGTTGTAATGGCAGATTCTGTTAATGCTTTTAAGAGGGGCCTGGAAGAGTTCTTGAACAAGCATAGTATCCAAGGCTAGTGTGATACTAAAATCTACAGTTAGTATTGTTGTTGGTATATATAGATTATGTATGTGAGTGTATAGATCAGTCAGTATAGCTTTGTATGTGCTGGGTTTACTTGGAAGGGTTGAAATTGATGGGACTCTGGTCTTTTTTCAACCCTATGTAACTATGTAAACTCTGGCGCCTTACTATAAAATTACAACCCCACCCCAGTAAGGGATTCTGGACTCCTAGGTTTATCAGGAATTCTAGCATGAAATTGATGTTTTAGATGGTCAGCATGAACATCTGTGGCAGGGGCCCAAGATCCTCAGGACCCATAGCCTTTTTAGTGTGCAAGATATTGCAGTTTACCTCTGAAAAATGTGAGAATCAATAATCCTCTGTACCTCAAATTCAGGCTGACCATCAACCATAACTGGAGGAGTAGAATGCTGGCGAACTGCTCTGGATGATTTCAACAGAGACGTGAAAAGAGTTAGAATTTTTAAGCTTAGGAGTAAGTTCTAACCGAACAGTGGTAGAATTGATCATTTCAGTAACATAAAAAGGACCAATGAATTTGGGTCCTAGCTTTGCAAAAGGGACTAAAGCAGGGATCCCCAACCTTTTTTACCCATGAGCTACATTCAAATGTAAAAAGAGTTGGGGAGCAACACAAGCATGGAAAATGTTCCTGGGGTTACAAATAGGGGCTATGATTGGCAATTTGGTAGCCCCTATATGGACTAGCAGCCTACAGGAGGCTCTGTTTGGCAGTACAACTGGTTTTTATGCAACCAAAACTTGCCTAAAAGCCAGGGATTCAAACAGAATCATCTGCCTTTTAATTTAATCAAAGAGTTGGCAGCAGAAACAGCAGAATTTTGACCATAATATGAAAAGGCTTTTGGATGACAGCCATAGACTATAGAGAAGGGACGAATGAGTAGCATTATTAATAGCAAACTCAGCCCACGGTTACTGGAAACACAATACCAGTTATTGATTTGTCCTTTCCGTCTGTCTGTTAGTTTGAGCATGACAGGTGGAGGAGAATGATGAATCAGTACCCATGAGTAAACAGAAGGCTCACCAAAATTTAGACACAAATTAAATCCCCATCAGAAACAATATTCAAAGGGGCCCCATGAAGCTTGAATATTTTAGAAATTAAGAGTTTAACAATGGCAACAGTGGTTTATGTTCCAAAAGAACTATAAATGATGTTCCAGGTTAGGACATATAGCAAATGTGGCCTTGGTTATAAATCAGAGAGATTTCTGCATATACTAATCTCTACTCTCTTTTGAAGAAATTACACTAGTCATTCTTTATTTTAGTGTAACTAAAAGAAGGTACAAACCTTGCAAAGGAAGAAATCGATTCTTCCTTTAACAAAGGACATTAAAAGGGCACTGTTAAATATCACTACATATTCCTTCTACATGCAGTATAGTAATATGTATAATACTTCAAAGTGGTATATCTGGGGCAGGCAGTAAAGACAAACATGACCTATTTTACTAAAATCTCGAGTTGCGCATAAGCATTACACAATAGAAATTTCTAAAGGAGTAGATATATTAAAGCCGGATAATCTAAATCTTATATTTTCAGTCTCACAGCCATAAAAATTATGCAAATTTCTCAGACTGTTGGCTTTTTTATATCCTATGAAATGCTTTATGACAGTTACACTGTTAATTCTTTATCTTACTTTCATTTCCATTAAAATTATATTGGGATTTTTTATTCAGTGTCTCATATACTTAAAAGGAATACACTTCAAATCTATAGGTCAATATTTTCTGCTAACTTAGTATAAACTTTTGATACAGATTTAGGTTATATATGTCAGTTATTTTATTAGATGCATTTTAATGAGAATAACGTATATTTTCCTGTCTCCCATACACTAAAATGTTCTTCTTAACATCAAATATTTGGGGTACAATAACCTGGACTTGCAAACTGCCTACATTTACCTTGATGCTTTTGTCTGATTTTAAGTAAAGGTAAAAACTAATTAAGCTCAGAAAGGTCTATGTAAATACAGACATAAACACTTACAGAACTACTGCATCCTCAGTGAAAAGAACAACCACATTTCTTTCTCCTGAGGTTTGAACCTCAATAAGTTTCTGACTGCACAGCGAGTTTGGGAGCTGCTAGCGAGTGTTGCATGTAATCTAAAGTGTTGCATGTAGATTAAGTGTATAGTAGGCGTTAAAAACAAAAAAGGCGTTTGAAACTTAAAAGGCACTATACAAGGGATTGCACTCGGGAGACTGTAAGTACCCAGTGGCAATATGAGTTCCAGTATGATTGCTGGTGTTACTCAGTGTGCATCTTGCCGCATGTATGTGGTCCTGGAGCAGCAGTTCCATGCAGCATTTACTTGTGAGAGGTGCAGGTGGGTTTTCCTCTTGGAATCTGAGGTGCAGAATCTAAGGGGGGAACTGGCAGCACTGAGGGCAGCTGCAAACATGGGGGAGAACAGGAGGCTCACTGAGCAACCACTGGCAGGGGCCGGTGTAGTGGGGGGTGGAGAAGGGACAGTGGAGGTTAATGAGGGAGACAAATTTGTGACAGTTAAGAGGGGAAGTAGGGGACACAAGGGTAGGGGGGCTGGTTCACAGCTTGTACAAACCAACAGATTTGCCGATTTAGGTGAAGATGCTGGGGAAGACAGCTCTGAGCTAGCATGTATGGAGCGGGCTGACTCTCAGAGCACCCTGGGAGCCGGCACCTCTAATACAGGTGGGGGGAATAGTGCTAGGAAGGGAAGGCAGGCTATAGTTGTAGGGGATTCAATTATTAGAAAGGTGGATAGGGTAATTTGTCGCAAAGACCCTACATGCCGAACTGTGTGTTGCTTGCCTGGTGCTAGGGTTCGGCATGTGGTGGAACGAGTGGACAGATTGTTGGGAGGGGCTGGGGAAGACCCGGCTGTCTTGGTACACATAGGTACCAATGACAAAGTTAGAGGAGGGGGGGAAGTCCTCAAGAACGATTTTAAAAAGCTAGGTGCGAAGTTGAGGGCGAGGACTTCCAAGGTAATTTTCTCAGAGATATTACCTGTGCCACGAGCAACATTAAGAAGGCAGCGGGAGCTTAGGGAGATTAATGCGTGGCTGAAAGATTGGTGCAGGGAGGAGGGCTTTGGGTTTCTCCAGAACTGGGCTGATTTCTCAATCGGCTACAAGCTCTTTGCCAGGGATGGGCTGCACCTCAATGATGATGGGGCAGCTGCTTTGGGGGAAAAGATGGCTAGCGGGTTGGAGGAGATTTTAAACTAGGAGTGGGGGGGGGGAGGGTGCAGTGGGAAATTCTGTGGTAGACAGGATAGATGAGGTAGTGGGCATAGTAAGGGAAAATGGGGGAGGAGACTTGCTTCGGGATACTGATAATGGCAGGGAGGCCCATAAGTTGTTTACACGTCATTCTCACGCCAGAACCAGTATTAAATGTATGTTTACCAATGCAAGGAGTCTGACTGGTAAAATGGGAGAGCTGGAGGTACTGGCGTTGGAGCGGAAATATGATGTGATTGGAGTTGCTGAAACTTGGTTGAATGAGTCTCATTACTGGGCAGTTAATATTGGAGGGTATACATTGTTTCGGAGGGACAGGGGCAATAGAAAAGGAGGAGGAGTGTGTCTGTTCATTAAGCAGGAATTAAAAGCAAATATTAAGGAGGAAGTGATGGGGTTAACAGAGGGAGCTGAATCCTTATGGGTTGAGCTTCTCACAGATAGTAAAGAATCTACCAAACTAATTGTAGGGGTATGCTATAGACCCCCTAATGTAAGCGAAGAGGAGGAGGCCCAGCTCCTGTTGCAAATAGAAAAGGCTGCTAGTTTGGGGCAAGTGATAATAATGGGGGATTTTAATTACCCTGATATTGACTGGGGCAATAATACTGCCAGGACAGTAAATGGGAACAAGTTTATAAACTTGCTGCATGACAACTTTATGTCACAAGTTGTTGAGGAGCCAACCAGGAACCATGCTATACTAGATCTAGTGATCTCTAATGACCCAGAACGTATAGCAAATGTGCAAGTGGTTGAACCCCTGGGTAATAGTGACCATAATGTTATTTCATTTGATGTTTGGTGCAGGAAACAAATTTACACGGGGGCAACAAAGACACTGAATTTTAGGAAGGCAAATTTTAGCTCCTTTAGGGCAGCGCTTCAGGGCATAGATTGGGGCATTATGTTTTCTGATAAAAACACAGAGCAGAAATGGTTGTCATTTAAAATGATATTAAATCATTACTGTTCTCAATTCATTCCATTAATAAGAAAAAGTAGAAGTGTTAAGAATCACCCTATGTGGCTAAACTCTGAGGTAAAGAAGTTAATAGGGAAAAAAAGGAAAGCTTTTAAGAAATATAAGTCAGAGGGGACAGTAGATGCGTTTAATGATTATAAACACTATAACAAGTGTTGTAAAAGAGCAATCCGGAAGGCAAAGATAGAAAATGAGGAGGGCATCGCGGCCGAGGCCAAGACTAACCCCAAAAAGTTTTTTAAGTATATTAATAGTAAAAAGATGCAGGTTGAGGGTGTGGCCCCATTGAGTTATAATAACAATATGGTTACAGCGGATACAGAAAAGGCAGATGTGCTTAACCAGTTCTTTTCTTCTGTGTATACAGTAGAGGAGCCAGTGAGCCAAGTCCCACCCAATAGCTGCACTGTTGCCTCAGCTCCAACTACACAGTGGTTGGCACAGGATATGGTGCTTAAAGGGTTACACACAATAAATGTAAACAAGGCACCTGGGCCAGATGGAATACACCCTCGGGTACTGAGAGAGCTAGGGGCAGAATTGCAGTGGCCCTTGTTTCTGATATTCTCAGACTCTCTTTCATCGGGTATGGTACCTAGGGATTGGAAGAAGGCGAATGTCATTCCCATATTTAAAAAGGGAGTAAGATCTCAGCCTGGCAATTATAGGCCTGTAAGTTTGACATCCGTGGTGGGCAAGTTATTTGAAGGCTTGTTAAGGGATCACATTCAAAATTATGTAGTGGAGAATGCCATTATGAGCAGTAATCAGCATGGCTTTATGAAGGACAGGTCATGTCAGACCAATTTAATTGCTTTTTATGATGTGGTATGTAAGAAGCTGGACAGTGGGGATGCAGTAGATATAATCTATTTGGATTTTGCCAAAGCATTTGATACCGTTCCCCACAAACGACTGCTTTCTAAGCTAAGGTCTATTGGTCTTAGTGAAGTCGTTTGCACATGGATAGAAAACTGGCTACAGGATTGGGTACAGAGGGTGGTTGTTAATGGTACATTCTCTACTTGGAATAAGGTCCTCAGTGGGGTCCCTCAGGGTTCTGTACTGGGTCCACTTTTGTTTAATTTGTTCATAAATGACTTAGGGGAGGGTATTATGAGTAATGTATCAGTGTTTGCAGATGACACAAAACTCTGCAGACCAGTCAATTCTATCCAGGATGTGACATCCCTGCAGCAGGATCTTGACCAACTGGCAATCTGGGCAGCTAAGTGGCAGATGTAAAAATATGCAAGCCCCGTATACCCTTAATGGGACTGCACTAGGCAAATCCATAATGGAGAAGGACCTTGGAGTCCTTGTAGATAATAAACTTGGCTGTAGCAAGCAATGCCAGGCAGCAGCTGCAAGGGCAAACAAGGTTTTGAGCTGTATTAAAAGGGGTATAGATTCACGGGAGGAGGGGGTTATTCTTCCCCTTTACAGAGCGCTGGTAAGGCCCCATCTGGAATATGCTGTTCAGTTTTGGTCTCCAGTGCTCAAACGGGACATTATTGAGTTAGAGAGGGTCCAGAGAAGGGCAACTAAGCTGGTAAAGGGTATGGAAAGTCTCAGTTATGAAGAAAGACTGGCCAAGTTGGGTCTGTTTACACTGGAGAAGAGGCGCTTAAGAGGTGACATGATAACTATGTATAAATATATAAAGGGATCATATAATAACCTTTCTAATGTTTTATTTACCAGTAGGTCCTTCCAACGGACACAAGGGCACCCACTTCGTTTAGAAGAAGGGAGGTTCCATTTAAACATTCGGAAAGGATTTTTTACAGTGAGAGCTGTGAAGTTCTGGAATTCCCTCCCCGAATCAGTCGTGCTGGCTGATACATTATATAACTTTAAGAAGGGGCTGGATGGATTCTTAGCAAGTGAGGGAATACAGGGTTATGGGAGATAGCTCTTAGTACTAGTTGATCCAGGGACTGGTCCGATTGCCATCTTGGAGTCAGGAAGGAATTTTTTCCCCTCTGCGGCAAATTAGAGAGGCTTCAGATGGGGTTTTTTGCCTTCCTCTGGATCAACATACGTCCATCAAGTTCAACCATAATGCCTATATATAACCTGCCTAACTAGGCAGGTTATATATAGGCATTATGGTTGAACTTGATGGACGTATGTCTTTTTTCAACCCAACTTACTATGTTACTATGTTACTAATTCTGTATACATGATGTTCTGTCAGACTTCCTTCTCTCAGAAAAATTCTTGAGGTCAGGGCACCTCGAGCCTGCTCAATTTGTGCCTCTCACCCTCCCCTCTGCTGTAATCTGAGCTGAAAGCTGTTCCCTGTCTGAAAGCTGCTGCCTGGAACTAAAGTCAGACTAAGCTAAAATGGCTGCTGCTATCTTAAAAAAAGAGGGAGCTTGTAGGACTGTTTACTCAAGTATGTTAAAGCAGAATAAATATAGCATTGTAGCTTGCACTATTGTGACTAATCTGTTGGCAATAAAATGCTGGAGTAGCTTTCCTTCTCCTTTGTGTTTATGAAGATGTTCTTTCCATCTTCTAAAAGAATTGTTTCATGTATTGCCCTTATCTCGACTTGTCTATATGGGGTGCCATGTCAAAATCATTGTCAAGATTCCAATAAAGCTTAAATCTTACACATAACTTACTGAAATGCTGTGATAGTTTCACTTTTCAACTATGGTAACATCACTGATTATGTTATTTTATTTACGTGGTGGCAAAGAGATGCAGTTTCTCACCTGAGACAGATAGGGCTATGCAGGGAGTTCTACATGCCTATCAGACACAAAGCTTAAGAAACATGCAAAATATACTAATCTAATTATACTAATATCATTTTGTTCTTCACTAAACTAATAAAGGTGTATTTGCAGACATCTTATACAAAAATATATTCTATTTTTTTTTTGGCAAATCAGAAGTGTCTAAATCTGAAATATTTTCCCTTAGTATATTCCCATTTTTATGTGGGTTAAAAATGGGTAATTGAATATTGTTATATAAAAGTGTTATATTATTTGGCCACAATTTTCTTTTCCGCAGAAAGCTTCACTATGTTTCTCTAGTTCTCTGAGCACAAACACATATTTCTTATTACAATAAGTGGCTGTTTTTCATAAAACACAGGGGTTATTTTAATCATCATTTTTGTGCTTTGCCTACTTAGGCCAGCTCTCATTTGTGCCGTGACTAATTCTGCACACTAAACTCTAATAGAAATTAGAGTTTAGTGTACAGAATTGTGTGCAAATGATTAAAAATAATAATTTGCACACAATCCCACACAACACATTGATACAGGTATGGAATTTCTGTCAAGACATCCAGGAAGATCTAAAATATGGCAGTCTTCGTAAAACACAGGGGTTATTTTAATCATCATTTTTGTGCTTTGCCTACTTAGGCCAGCTCTCATCTGTGCCGTGACTAATTCTGCACACTAAACTCTAATAGAAATTAGAGTTTAGTGTACAGAATTGTGTGCAAATTATTAAAACTATTTACAAATCTTGCCCTTTCTGCCTCCTACCCCCTACCCTCATGGCTTCATTCTCCTCTGAGGGGTCCAGCTCCATAGTAAAAAAAATCATTTGTACCCAATCCCACACAACACATTGATACAGGTATGGAATGTCTGTCAAGACATCCAGGAAGCTCTAAAATATGGCAGTCTTTTTTTAATGGTTTGGGGCTTTTTTACCCTGCAAATACATTTACACCTGGCAATTTTGCAACCATGGCATCCCATAATACGTTTTTTAAGGCAAGTGAAAAAAGCCAACATTCTGATTAGTTACCATGGTTTAGTGCCAGATATAAATATGCCCAGTGTTAAATGTGCCCAACCTTTTACTCAGTGTATAAAACCATGTCTATGTCAAACATTTTTGGTGGGTTTCTGCTGTATGTATTTTTTTCCTGGCTAGTACTACACATTGCCCAAAAACTCTTTTTTGGAAGAGCTAGATCCAAAGCCTTCCAGATAAAACATCCCCTGCCTGTAGTAATTTTGCTTGCCTGAATACTTGCTTGTGCAATTCTAGTGTAATCCTTACTGAAGCAAAATCAATACAAAACATCCAATATGCCTTTCTGTGGCCTTAGAGACACAGTGATAAGGGTAAAAAACTCAAAATTGAAATGTTCATGTGAGAAGAATCTCTGAAGGCAATGGAAGCTACCACATCATACTGAGAGGATTGTAATAATCTAAATACCCTGTGTGCCATTACTTTAAGTTGGGCACTGCAGTAAATCTTTGAATTAGTTGGGGGTAACGCTAAGTGAGGTACACACAGTACATACACACACTCACAGTAACTGAATTATAACTCTTACAAGACAAACTTGTCTTTATTGTGCAAGGTTGCCCACAGATCTAAATTTTTAAGGGTTCAGCCCTAATGAGGGGTCTGGTAAATTATAACGCAACACATATGTTAACAATGAGTCTTTCCATGTTTCATCATATTGATGCAACAACTCTGCATTTTCCCCTTGAATAGGTAAGCAAGGAGGTAAGTAATATAAACTTGTGTAGTTTTACAACTAGCATTAATTTTTCATCATCCTATTTTATCTTGGAAACAAAAAGCACCATAAATAAATAATGTGATGAAATCAATAATACAGAAACTGTATTTTTACAGATGGTGGCTAATGTGTGCCGTGACCCTTGAAAAAGATGAATATTACCTGAGAGTAGCCAATTATGCCTCCACTTTCATCCAGTACATTAAAATTAATGACTGGACCCTGCACATCCAGCATCCTAAACTCTGTGTCACTGTAGATTTGTATTACAGAAGCGCCATTAGCATAACGCAAGGCAGACAGCACCGAATAAGTATAACTAGCCAAAGTGTGGGTATGATTTTGAATATGCTCCATTCCTCCTGAAAAACAAAATATAATTACAGTTGTTAGTCCAGCAGAAATAGTTTAACTGACATACATTTAGCCATTCTGAAAACAAAGTTATATATTACTTAGTCAGTTTCAATCATTGGCTTATTGACATTTAGACATAATGCTTGCAACAGACTGATAATACTGATCTAATTGTACTGGTCTTTAAGCTGGCCATACAATTGCTCGCACGCGGCAATTGGGCTGTCGGTTCGGGGACCACATCAACGAGCTGATGCGGTCCCCGATCCGACTGGATTTTCTAACCTGGCCGATCGATATCTGGCCAATTTCAGGATCGGCAGCTACTATCGGCCCGTGTATGGGGACCTTTAGTCTGGAGATTAACAGATGGCCTTTCATGCGTATTTTGCACTTGCTGATAAATTCTGCACTTTGAATAAATAAAAAAAATGTTCTTACCATTGGCTGTCCAAAAAAGTAAAGAATAGAAAGCTACAATAAAAAATATACAGTGGAGGAAATAATTATTTGACCCCTCACTGATTTTGTAAGTTTGTCCAATGACAAAGAAATGAAAAGTCTCAGAACAGTATCATTTCAATGGTAGGTTTATTTTAACAGTGGCAGATAGCACATCAAAAGGAAAATCGAAAAAATAACTTTAAATAAAAGATAGCAACTGATTTGCATTTCATTGAGTGAAATAAGTTTTTGAACCCCTACCAACCATTAAGAGTTCTGGCTCCCACAGAGTGGTTAGACACTTCTACTCAATTAGTCAACCTCATTAAGGACACCTGTCTTAACTAGTCACCTGTATAAAAGACACCTGTCCACAGAATCAATCAATCAAGCAGACTCCAAACTCTCCAACATGGGAAAGACCAAAGAGCTGTCCAAGGATGTCAGAAACAAAATTGTAGACCTGCACAAGGCTGGAATGGGCTACAAAACCATTAGCAAGAAGCTGGGAGAGAAGGTGACAACTGTTGGTGCGATTGTTCGAAAATGGAAGGAGCACAAAATGACCATCAATCGACCTCGCTCTGGGGCTCCACGCAAGATCTCACCTCGTGGGGTGTCAATTATTCTGAGAAAGGTGAAAAAGCATCCTAGAACTACACGGGAGGAGTTAGTTAATGACCTCAAATTAGCAGGGACCACAGTCACCAAGAAAACCATTGGAAACACATTACACCGCAATGGATTAAAATCCTGCAGGGCTCGCAAGGTCCCCCTGCTCAAGAAGGCACATGTGCAGGCCCGTCTGAAGTTTGCCAATGAACACCTGAATGATTCTGTGAGTGACTGGGAGAAGGTGCTGTGGTCTGATGAGACCAAAATAGAGCTCTTTGGCATTAACTCAACTCGCTGTGTTTGGAGGAAGAAAAATGCTGCCTATGACCCCCAAAACACCGTCCCCACCGTCAAGCATGGGGGTGGAAACATTTTGCTTTGGGGGTGTTTTTCTGCTAAGGGCACAGGACAACTTATTCGCATTAACGGGAAAATGGACGGAGCCATGTATCGTGAAATCCTGAATGACAACCTCCTTCCCTCTGCCAGGAAACTGAAAATGGGTCGTGGATGGGTGTTCCAGCACGACAATGACCCAAAACATACAGCAAAGGCAACAAAGGAGTGGCTCAAGAAGAAGCACATTAAGGTCATGGAGTGGCCTAGTCAGTCTCCGGACCTTAATCCAATAGAAAACCTATGGAGGGAGCTCAAGCTCAGAGTTGCACAGAGACAGCCTCGAAACCTTAGGGATTTAGAGATGATCTGCAAAGAGGAGTGGGACCAACATTCCTCCTAAAATGTGCGCAAACTTGGTCATCAATTACAAGAAACGTTTGACCTCTGTGCTTGCAAACAAGGGTTTTTCCACTAAGTATTAAGTCTTTTTTTGTTAGAGGGTTCAAAAACTTATTTCACTCAATGAAATGCAAATCAGTTGCTATCTTTTATTTAAAGTTATTTTTTCGATTTTCCTTTTGATGTGCTATCTGCCACTGTTAAAATAAACCTACCATTGAAATTATACTGTTCTGAGACTTTTCATTTCTTTGTCATTGGACAAACTTACAAAATCAGTGAGGGGTCAAATAATTATTTCCTCCACTGTAAGTTACCATTTATTTTACTTGCATTTTCTAGGAATTATAAGGCATAATGAAGTGACAGAGAAAAAACTGTCCTGGTCTAGGGCATATCATATAATGAAGATAGATCAGTCACTTTTGCATCTCATTATCAATGTTATATCCTTATGCTAATATCCAGGGCCAAAACTAAAGATAGGCAGAAGAGGCACTTATCTACAGTGTGGCACACACATGCAGGGGGCAGGTGGCCTAGGGTGCCCAGCTGGCTTGGCCCGTCTCTGCTAATATCCCACATACTTCATGTCTTTATGCAACAAATTCTCCAGAGAATATTCAGCACTACAATTTCATGCAGAAAATATAGTGGTGATATTTACACAAAATGTAGTGGTGATATTTACACAAGAATGATTAAAATTAAGTATGCACCGTCACTATCAAAATATGACTGATGTTTTTATGCAACCATTGCTGAAGTAATCTGCACTTCATTATATACAGTATGCAGTTAGATTTTACCTGGTCTAACTGGCTGATTTTAGCATGATCAATTTGACATTAAAGAGTTGTTTATAGTAGGTACTATGTTGAGGTTACTATTCATCTGGAAAGAAATATATTACACTGCACAATCAGAAAAAACATTTTATGCTCCAGCTATCATTCATATTCATATATTTTGGACTTATGTCCAGTTTTTTTTTAATCTAAAAGACTTGTCTTTGTAGTAGTTGTAATTTTAAATTGCCACCTCTTGGTAAAGGGTTTCACTACTTCTAGGACAATCCACTTTAATTGTGATTGGTTGTGGTTAGCTTCCTTAACATTTCTTGATAATGTCTGTTGGAGTTCCCTGTTTATAATTTTGAATATTACCCCACTGCACTACCGCTGCACCAACATGAAGTTTTATCTTTTTTTTGAGGACCATTGTAAGGCAATCAATCAAAAAATAAAGGAGGTGATGTGAAATTTTTGTCTCTGTTAATGCTTCCTCTACATATTTTATTCTTTCCTCCTGTGGAATGGAGATATATAGATGTCTATACTAAATATTATCACATTCAGGCTAAGGATATTCAAGTTGTTTAATATACAGAGTAAGTCTGTGGTGTCTTTCAAGCAGGTAGGTATTTTATTAACCAAATGCTGAAGGAAACCGTCTACAATATTAGGTTCTAATACAGATGCAATTCCTGAAACAATTGGTCTTCCTGGTGGGTTTACCTAGTAATGTTAGTAATTACTTATTTGATTGTATATAAAATGTCTTTGCACACTGTTGATGGTTATACTTATTAAAGAGCCCAAATCAGAACTGAAAAGTCAACTGTGCGGCTTTTTCAAATTGTCACCCAAAATCTCGATATTTCGAAATGCCACACATAAAACAGCGTCAAAAATCCAAAACCTCTAAAGTTTTGAGGCAAAAGAATGATCTTTTAGAAAAGGGAAGGGACATCTGCCATTGACTTCTAGACAATCACGGCAAGTTTTAGCTGGCAAATTGTTGGATTCAGATTTTTAGTAAATCTTGAAAAAAAAATCTGACTGTCAGTAAATGGCCCCCCAATTAACAATTTGTATTTCAAGTACTGTAAGAAAAAATAATAATAAATACTCAAAAAGCATTTGGAACCCTAAACCTAAAGAACCGGCAATATGTTGTTACATGATCTGTCAAAACCATTGGATGAAAGCCATTGATCATGAGGCAATGTGAAACATACATACAAATTGTCTATTAAAAATGTGGCATTATGTAATAAATGGTACAACGTTTGAGACAGGTCTAGTCACCTATAGCAACCAATAAACAGGTAATCCTTTTAAAAGAAAACATCTTATTAGTTGCAATGGATTCTGCACATGGGTAAATTTAGTTTTTTTTTTTTTATATATGGGGGACCTTGAAGAGGTAGAATGAGCATTATAGACTCTCAAGCCACACACATGTTCAACAGCTAAAGAGATAGAGAGAGATAGGTATAGACGGAAGGTTATTGCTTCTCTTTACAGAGATGTCAACCTTCCCTATTTGTTCGGGATTTCCCCTGATTTTGGTGGTTCTCCCCAGGATTCCCTTCCCCCAGCAGCATTATTTTAATTTTGTGAAATCTCCTGAAGACATACAGCGAATTACAGACGCGCATGTGCAGTAAGCATAATGGTGGATTGTATTGTTATTTTTTTTAAGAGAATTTAGAGTACACTCTCTTGGTGCTTATTCAACAGTATATCTTTCCAAAGGACATGGCGGTATCCTCTGAGATTTGGATAACTTTCACTTTCAGGTATGCAGTTAAAACAGTGAACCTATGAAAACATTTTCTTCAATCATCTTGCTGCCTATGTTGCATACAAGTCAACTCCCCTGGGTCCCCCCCCCCCCATGCTCCTGCCTTTATAGACCATTCAACATGTTTATTTTCACTTGCAGCAGTCAATTTGCAAGAAATTTTTCATGTGTATATGCGCAGTGATATTAGTATTGATGTTGCAACAGACCATACCCCCTCATGCTAATTAGGCAATCGTATATGTTAAATATTGGCTATTTAAAAAATAAGTTATACCTCAGGCCTGAATGGGTTAACATGTTTCAAGTGTGCAACTGCCTTGCCATTCACACTATACCTCACATACCACATTGTTCCTTAAGTCTGGAAGGTGATTTTTAGGAAACATATAGAGGGGATTATAGGCAGATAGGGGGTGTTGTGTTTTCCCATAAAAGCAATCAACGCACCAGAGGCCATCCCTTTAGATTAGAGGAACGGAGCTTCCATTTCAAGCAGCCTAGGAGGTTTTTCACGGTGAGGGCAGTAAGGTTGAGGAATGCCATTCCTAGTGATGTGGTAATGGTAGATGTTAATACATATATTTTGTATTGTATTAGTAAGCTGTCAATAATGTTTTTGACTGGCTGTATGTAGCTTCTGTAACTTACTTCCACACATTAAATATACTTTAAGTGGTGTTTGTTGACCATAGTACTTACACAAATATATTAGAGAAAGAATACTATTTATAACAGATAGCGAGTCCACCCAAAATATAGACCTAGACACTACACATGTACACACTCTGTCAGCTTCAAAGGGGAAAAGAAGGCTGTAGCTGAATTGAAGCATTCCAGATGTCTATATGAGTAAAAGAACCTAGAAGTCACTTGTGTAAGTATTAATAGCAGGCGCAGGAGGAATAGTCTGCTTTCCGGTGAGTATGGATTTTCTTGATTTGGCTAGAAAAAGCAAATTCAAGTTTAAAATCCCTCATAGAATTATGTATGATGCAGAGATATGGCTAGATATGTATAGTTAATGTGTGGAGGCAAATTTAAAGTTAGAAGAAGGAATGTCATTTTCTAAAATTAAGCACAAGATTAACAATGTTATGTTAATGGTGAAAACATTTAATATGTTGATGTGCTCAGGTAGGAAGGAAAATGATGTAGGAAAGACAAATTCTCATTCTGAAAAAGTGGAATGTGACACAGTTAGCACTGACTGTCTGGCTAACGAGATTGCTAAGCACGAACTTAGATTGTCAGAAGTAGAATCAATTTTGAAAAGGAATAACCAGGTTTCGGTTATTACAAAAGAACAGAGATCTACGTTTGTTCCAGATCTTAGTGACCCAACATTAGATTATGATAGGGCAAAATTGCAGTTAAAAGTTAATAAACAGCTTTTAAAAATTGTGAAAAATATTCCACATTTTAACCCAAATCAGAGTGTTTTAATGAATTGTGATCTGTTCGAGTCTCATATAGAGATATATGATTTAAGTGAAGAACAGAAGAATAAGGCATTTAAACTGTGGGTGCCAGCACATATTTCCCAGAGGTTATCAATACCTGTGAGTGCTCCAGACACTTATACAGATGGGAATCTAATACATGGCACAGGGAGGGACCAGCTATTACAGCTTTATTATATAATTAATGGTGAAAATATACTTGATATAGAGGTGCTCAATAATCTCGAGACCTCTATAGATGATGATCCCTTCACATTTATGGTTTTGTTTGAGCAAGCTTACAGACTGGTTATGGGTATTGGAGAAGTTACACAGCAAATGATAACAGCTTTTGTAAACAAGTTTAAATATCTAGATCCTGTAGTTAATATTTTTGCTTGCAGTCTTGATACTCTTCAGAAAGCAGCCTCACGTATAGATATGTACAGGAGACAGCTTATACTGCAGAACTCAGACCCCTCAAACATTCACATGATAAGGGAAATATGCCAATCAAATAAAGTAAATATAAGGGTATATACCCATGCAATTTGCCGTTTCTGCTGCCGGATGGGGCATTTCTTCAGGAAGTGCTGTAAAAGGCAGAAATTATTTAAAAAGCAAATTAAGGTTGATAAAGATTCTGAAATGATGCATGAGCAAGCTCAGGTCTGTACTGTTACAAAGGCAAAGGAGCCTAATGCACAGAATGGCCACTCCCAGTGTCCCATGAACAGACCAGTCTGTTGTTATAAAAGACCCAGGACTGAAGAGAAAAAGAGTTACTCATTTTTAATGAGAAAGGGAATAATCACATTATAGGGTTAATGTTAAAGAAATGTTAGTACTTATTTCTTAAATGTTTGTAAACATTGTGTAAATGACTATTGTTCTGCCTCCCCATTCTAAGCATTGCAAGTGTGATCTCTATAACTTATCAAGTTGTCTTGAGATAGCAATAACTTACAACCTCAGTAGTGTTGGCAGACAGTTGACTCAATCAGAATGGCACTTTGTAGATCATTGAGAAGTTTATTCCAAACTGTGAAGATCTTGGTAACAGTGAACACTCAAAATAGGTCAAAAGATCATAATATGATCCACTCCAGCAAATACATATGTTACATACATAGTTACATAGTTACATAGGGTTGAAAAAAGACCAGTGTCCATCAAGTTCAACATTCATATGTGTACATAAAATGGAGTCTAGAGACACTTATGGGGGTGGGGTTAACCACACAGACAGAAAAATGAGGAAACTACAGGGAGAGAGATGGGAACGAATGAATAGAAAGGCAAAGCATGAAACAACAATGCATGTGTAACATGACACTCCCCGTCTGAAATCTTTGGATTTCAAATTATGAACAAACTTTTTTGTAGTCAAGTCCTAAAGTATGCGATGATCACTCTGTCCTGGAGCATCTGAAAAATAAGAGGGAAGGGAGGAACAAGGGAGATAATGCAAACATCAACATTAACACTTGTTGCCATGTCCTAAGGCTTGGATGATGCCAAGAATAGAGGAAAGTTCATGAGTCTGTTCTTAAGACGCATCCTCATCTTTGGATAGAAGAAGCACCAGTTCGTTAATAGGTCTGAAGAAGAGCTTAGGTGAGTCTCCTTTGATGACTTTGACTTCAACCTTCCGCACATTTCCGTCGTATGGTTTTTGAAATCAGACCCATAGGCCAATGGTTACGATGAGCGTCTTTATCTTTCGTCAAAACAATGTCACCAACTTGAAGGTTGGGTTTGATAGTTTGCCATTTGCTACGCCTTTGAAGGTTGCAAAGGTATTCCACTTGCCACTTGCGACACTCCTTACGTTCCACAGTACTGTTTGCAAAGTGATGAGCAATGTGGATGAGTCGTGCGATAGCTCGTACGACAGAAGACCACTTTGAAAATCGTTCAAAACGGTAAGAACTTAACTTTGCGCTTGGTTTCACGGAGGTATTAAGTGTGACGGCAAAGGCTCTGATTTCCTTATCAGACTCAGGATTAACTAGATCAAATGTAGAATCTGCATGGCTTAAAACTGATGTACCATTCAAGAATTCAGGTGGAGATGTCCATGAAGTGTCCTGAAATGCAGTGGCTGGTACTTCACGGGTTCCGTGATCGGCAGGGTTGATGTCAGTGGGTATGTAGTGCCATTGATCAGGTGTGGAAAACTTTCTGATGCGCTCCACTCTATTGCCAACATACATATAAAACTGTTTTGTTTGGTTGTGTATGTATCCCAGCACTATTTTGCTGTCGGTATAAAAGTCAAATGAGTGAATTTCAAAGTCTATTTCACGTTTTATTAGCTCAGCAATTTCGACAGCTAATACGGCTGCACAGAGTTCGAGCCTTGGGACAGTATGTGCAGGCTTTGGAGTCAGCTTGGCCTTACCCAGAATGAAACCAACACTTACTTTACCACTTGGATTTGTAAGCCTTAAATAAGCTACTGCAGCTATGGCTTCAATGGATGCATCGGAAAAAACATGGATCTCTCTTCTGACGGCACTTGTTAAGGATCCAACAGTATAACAGCGTGGTATCTGAAGTTGTTCCAATGATTTCAGGGACTTTTCCCATGATTCCCATCTTTGTTTTTTCTCTTTGGGTAGCGGACTATCCCAATCTGTGTTTTCTGAAGTAAGTTGTCTTAGCAGTATCTTACCCTGAATGGTAAAGGGTGCTGTGAAACCCAGAGGATCGTAAATGCTGTTTACCACAGACAAAACGCCGCGTTTCGTGAAGGGCTTGTCATAGGCTGCTACTTGGAATGTGAATATGTCTTGCTTGACTTTCCAAAGCAATCCAAGGCTGCGTTGCATGAGGGGTTTGTCTGACCCTAGCTCAAATTCCTTTACACTAAAGGCATAGTCATCAGAGTGAAAGGCTCTCATTACCTTGTCACTGTTAGAAACAATTTTGTGTAGTCTGAGGTTGGCTGTGGCAAGCATTTCCTGAGTTCTGGTGAGAAGATCGATTGCTTCTTCTCCTGTAGGCAAGGATTTGAGCCCATCATCCACATAAAAGTTTCTTTCAACAAACTGACGTGCATCAGGTCCAAACTCTCTTTCACCAACTTGGGCGGTTTTTCTTAAGCCATAAATTGCTACTGCGGGTGAAGGGCTGTTACCGAACACATGTACTTTCATCCGGTAGTCTATCACTTCGTTTTTCACATCATTATTGCGGTACCATCGGAACCTGAGGAAGTTTCGGTTGTCCTCACGAACAATGAAACAGTGAAACATGTGCTGAACATCAGCCATCACAGCAACTGATTCTTGCCTGAAACGAAGCAGAACTCCTACAAGGTTGTTGCTCAGACTAGGTCCAGTGAGAAGAAGGTCGTTGAGGGATACACCTTCATGTCTTGCGCTTGAGTCGAAGACCACCCTGATCTGGTCTTGTTTACGGGGATGGTACACACCAAAACATGGAAGGTACCAACATTCCTCTCCTTTCTTAAGTGGTGGTGCAGGGTCAGCGTGATCTCTTTCAAACACCTTCTGCATAAAGTCAACAAAGTGTTTTTTCATCTCAGGTTTCCTGTTTAGGGTGCGCTCTAAAGAAATAAACCGTGCTTCTGCAAGCTGACTATTATTTGGTAATCTCCTTCTAGGGACACGAAATGGTAGGGGTGCTACCCAGCTGTTGGAGTCATCCTGATGCAACTCCTTGTTCATGGTTTTCAGGAACTCCTTGTCCTCCATTGAGGTTCCCAACTCATTGTCTTGAGTGGATACATTGAAAACTGTGGTGCCAAGGTTATCACTTTCTGTGATACACTGTTGCGTACTTTTGCAGCATAGTCTTTCCTTCACACAGTAGTGGTGTGGACACTGTTCAAAACAAGTATCACGTCCATTTGGCAGAACGTAAGTCTTGAAGGAAGAAACCGTGGTAGGCCTTCTCATTTTTCCCAAGCAGACGTTGCCTATGATTACCCAGCCTAGATCCAGGCGTTGGGCATATGGGGCATCATGTGGTCCACTGATATGTTGGCGGACTTTGTGCACCCTTAGGATATCTCTGCCAAGTAGCAGGAGGATGTCGGCATTTCTGTCAAGAGCAGGTACATGATCAGCTATACCACTCAAGTGGGGGTGATGAAAGGCAGCTGCAGGGGTAGGGATCTCTTCCCTGTTAGTTGGAATCTGGTTACACTCAATGAGAGTAGGTAATGGTATTTCTATACCGCCATTCAGAGGAGCTACTACAAGACCACTGGCCCTCCTACCTGAGACTTCTGTAGTTCCGGCACAGGTGCCCAGTGTGTAGGGTAGGGCATCTCCCTTTATGTTTAACAGGTCAAATAACTTTGATCTTGCAAGAGATCGGTTACTCTGATCATCCAAAATTGTATACAGCCTTACATCCCTTTCAGGTTGACCCTTGGGGTACACACGAACCAAGCATATTTTTGAACAGGATTTGTCATGGGGTCCTTCTCCACAGACTAGAGTATATGTAGATGATACTGGGGTAGGAGGTGACGTTTGGTCCGTTTCCTCCCCGCCTTGCTTTGCTGCAGGAGGGTTACCTGTGGGCATGTGTTGAAGTGGATGAAGTGCTTGTACGTGATCATTACTGTTGCATTCTATGCAGTTGATGGTAGCCTTACAGTCTTTAGCAAGGTGCTCTGTGGAGGCACAGCATTTGAAGCAGATCCCAAATTTTCTTAAGAGTTCCTTGCGCTCTTGCAGGGGTTTTTTCCTGAAGCCAATACATTTCCTGAGCGGGTGTGGTTTGTTATGTAAGGGGCATTGACGATTTTGGTTCTCAATTTTGTTGCCTTGATCAGTCCTCTGAGGGACTGTAGTGGGTGCTGATAGAACTTCAGTCCTTTTTACTGACACTGGATGCCTGTGGTCTCTGTGTGTAATGCGTGTGCTTGTGGGCTTTGGAGCAGGTGGACCAGGAGGGTTGAATTCCTCAAAGAAGAAACTTGGGTCGTTCTTAGTGTCTGCAATTTTCCTGATGAACTCACAGAAGTAGAAAAAGGGAGGAAATGAAACCTGATTCAGTTCCTTGTACTTTGATCCAAGAGATGCCCACCTTTCCTGCATACTGTAAGGTAGCTTGGAAACTACTGGGTTGATTCCACGGGCGGTGTCGAGGTAACTAAGGCCAAGGAGATGGATGTCTGCCTTGGCGAGTTGGAGCTCCAAAAGAAGGTCGCTGAGCTCTTGGAATTTTAAATTGTCCTTGCCAGATATCTTTGGGAAATCTTGCAACCTTTTCAGTAAGGCATCCTCAATTGCTTCTGGGCTGCCAAAGCTACGCTCAAGTCTGTTCCAAGCAGCACTAAGTCCTGCAGCAGGGTTGTCAATATGCACCGCTTTGAGTCTCTTAATACGTTCAGTAGATTGGGGACCTAGCCACCTGATAAGCAGATCAAGTTCTTCTGTAGCTGTAATGTCTAGTTCACTCATTGTGGCCTTGAAGGTGGATTTCCAACCTCTGTAATTTTCTGGTTTGTCATCAAACTTAGTGAGGCCTGTCTTAGTAAGTTCTCTGCGGAGCATGTATTTAGCAAACTGTGACAAATCTGTGCTTTCAGGCCTTGGATTTATAGCTTCGGAGTTGGAAACAAAGGCTGGTGCATAAGCATTTAACCTAGACACTGGTTTAAAGTCCATAGATGTATTGTGTTTTGGCTGTGAAGCAGTGGCTGGATGTACTGGAGCATATATAGGTAAATTATCTTGAGATGCAGCCATGGTGACTGGGAGCTGTAGTTTTGGAGAAGTATCTGAGCCTGTTGCATCGGATGCGACTGAATGTCTGCTGCTTTGGTTTAAGACATAGTTGGTAATGCGTTCCAGGTAACCCTTTGAGTCTGTTTGACTGCCACAATCTCTTTCACTCTCATTAGCCTCTTGTTCTAAAACGTTCAGCCTTGCCAGGGCTGTGGCATGCTCGCACTGCTTTTCCAACGCCTCTATTTTTGCGGCTTCTACTTCCATTTCTGCTTTCTTGCGTGCCGCTTCTGCTTCCATTTCTGCTTTCTTGCGTGCTGCTTCTGCTTCCATTTCTGCTTTCTTGCGTGCCCCTTCTGCTTCCATTTCTGCTTTCTTGCGTGCCCCTTCTGCTTCCATTTCTGCTTTCTTGCGTGCCGCTTTTGCTCCCATTTCTACCTTCTTTTGGGCGAAGGCTGCCTGAACCTTAGCGGCTTCTGCATCGGCGCGTGCCTTAATAAGCTGTTGACTGAGGATGGAAGATCTTGATTGTAGGGACTTGGAGGATCTCATGGAGTGTCTCCCAGATACAGAACGATGAGATCTGGATTCATGAAGTTGTGTGATTCTCACTTCTGCCTTTGTCTTTGTTTGAGATACTAAGCTGTCTCTGTTTAGATTCAACTCATCAAATTCCTTTGCTTCTTTCTGTGACTCTGAAGTGTTGTACCGCTTTAAGAAGTTGGCATATTTAAAACACAATTGCTGGTAGCTCTCATAGCTAGCGATTAATTGTTTAAGAGTGCCTTCAAGTTGCAGTGGATCAAAGGCAGGTTGAGAAACAGCAGACATACAGTTAACAGTCTTAGACCATGAGTGGTTAATACTAGAAAGCAATGCTTCTTTATCAGCCTCAAACGTTTGTTGAGCTTTCCAAGTCAATTTGGTTGAGCGCTTTGGCTTTGGTTCAGGGTTTAATTCCTGATCTGAATGGACTTCTAATTCTTGCTGTGGATCAGCTTCCACAGAATATGTAGTGCTGTGCTGAGACATTGTGCTGGCAGAGAAGGAGTTAATGCTACAGTCCTTCAGCAGCAGAGAAATGTATCAGTTTGGCTGAGGTTTGCAGGGCCTGTGTGTGCAAGGCAATGCAGACAGGATTCACTTTCACTTACTTTATAGGACTGCAGGCAGAAGGCAATACCATGTGCTGAAGCAGACAGCTATACCATGCATGTATGATGTGCAAGCAGATTTGTATGATATAATCCCAATAAACAGTCACTGCAGTGTTGATGAAAGCTGCTGTTTGCTATGCTGAGGTAAGTTTGCTGGCATTTACAGACTTGTGTGACAATGGCTGTGGTGCTGCACTGTCTTTAAGTTGCTGTATTCCTAGTATCCTGTAATATCTCACATTATATTCCATAGCTATCAATAGATCTTTTGACTGTTCTGCCTCCCCATTCTAAGCATTGCAAGTGTGATCTCTATAACTTATCAAGTTGTCTTGAGATAGCAATAACTTACAACCTCAGTAGTGTTGGCAGACAGTTGACTCAATCAGAATGGCACTTTGTAGATCATTGAGAAGTTTATTCCAAACTGTGAAGATCTTGGTAACAGTGAACACTCAAAATAGGTCAAAAGATCATAATATGATCCACTCCAGCAAATACCTATGTGTACATAAAATGGAGTCTAGAGACACCTATGGGGGTGGGGTTAACCACACAGACAGAAAAATGAGGAAACTACAGGGAGAGAGATGGGAACGAATGAATAGAAAGGCAAAGCATGAAACAACAATGCATGTGTAACATGACAACTATGATTGGGTATACCTTTTGAGAAAAAACATTTACATGGAAATATGTAGCAGTGTTATTGTGATTGTATTTCATTGACCTTGCAGAAGCAGGAAAGTTTTATGTGTGTTAAAAGTTTTATACTGTAGAATTTCTTCAAATGATAACCCTCTATTTAGACAAATGCCAAGTTAGGTTTGTTGAAAAGCTATTTTGGCAGTGGAATCATAAACATCTGGATTGTATTTTGTTTTATTTGTAGCATAAACTGTCTCTATATGCATTATGGGTTCTAAATATAAGCTTTATGCTGTCTGTAGCCTAAATGGCAGGAAATTATTCTTGAGATTATTTAGCTGAGATATTGTAATAGGTATAAGAGAGACAGTGAATTTTTAAGGAAATAGAATGGCCTCACCTAAAAGTTGTGGAGCAGCATTTATTAGTCTATTGCTCAAAGCCATCTAAGTTTGCTTATGGTGCTCAAATAAAGGAGGTTTGGGTGTTGATTGTTTCAGATTTCTAAGGCTGATTGAATGACTAGGTTGAGATTTTTTTTTTTAAGATTCAGAATAGTTAGAAAGGTATTGGCACTGTTTTCCTGTTTAAGCAAGGCTCTCAGGAGTATTGTACCAGCCCCCATCCCAGGGTGTCATGTTTTTTTAGTCTGTTTTACTAGAACCAGGAGAATGTTTTGCTTCCACTGACCAATATACCTGAAATAGTGATGTCTATAAAAGTAGGACTTAGGACTTTGATATGCTTAACTGGAAAGTATATATACACTAGCATCTGTTAGGGGGATTAACAAAGAATAAAGGGTAGGCTTAGGCCCGAGTGATATGTAATGGGATATGTTAAACAGATGAAATTCCTGAAGTTTTAAAGAAAGTTCTCCCTCTACTGAACAGGCCAAGGATAATATAGGAAATGTGTTGTCTTCTTGTAGTCCATGGATAGACAATGCATGCAGTGTAGATTTATGTGACTACACTGTAGTTTTATGTGTTCAAAGAAATGAAATTTAAAGGTGCACATACTGAAGTCCTGTACAGGTTAATAAATTGTTCTTTTAAATATAAATTATTTTCATAATGTATGTTTTAAACCGTTCAAATTATGACTATGTTGAAAGAGTCATATAACCTGGCCAGCTATGTGATAAAAGGATTCAAACTATCAAAGATGTATTATAAGATGTATATGTTTAATAACTATGTAAGTTATGATTATGAATCTAATATTTTTCTTGCAATATTACCAATTGTATATACATATGTTTTAGTTTTGTGTACTAAGTTTCTTGAGGTATAAAGTCTTACTCAGTGTTAATTTTTTTATACGTGTAACATAAAATAAGTAATGCCCATCAAAGTTCTAAATTGCAAGAGTTAATTAGTTTAACCTGTATGGTAGTGGTCAAAGCATGGAACTGGCTTCCAGTAGAGATGGTGCATTGCTGCAAGAGGTTAACAAACTTAATATAAACAAGAAAAGTTATCTTTGAACTGCATATTAAGATATGATGCAGGAATGATGACCAACTTTAATGCAGGCAGAAATGATTAACACATGGGGCAGCTGCTGGGATGAATAGGATTATGTTTTCTTAATGTCTCAAATAACAAAAATAGTGGTCCTTTTGATGTAAGGTTACTTGTTTTAACATGGAGCCTGATTAATTCAAACAGATGGGCTTTGGTATCCTATGACACAATGGCATTGGTGATTCCTGTAATGGTACAACTCCCTGATTCTATACAGGTGCTTAGTGGCTGATCAGCTATAAGAGTCAAGGCCTAAATCTTCTGGGCCCTGCAGGATGCCTGGAATTTACCCAAGCTACAGAAAGCACATCTGGATTCATTCACAGGAAAAATGTTTAATGAATATGGAGTAACAGAATGTAACAAGGAATTCCAGAGACTGTAACTTGGTAAAACTGACCATAATTGAGTACCATACTTTTATTTGCCACTTTTGATGTTTGCTGACAGACTTTATTGCAAGACCATGAAAGGTGTGGTAAGAAATTCACAGACAATTGCAATTAAACACGGTGCTATGAGCAAAGGCTGTAATGAAAGATTTTTAAAGTCAAACCAGGAGGCCGTGAATGGATGACCAGAGGATGAAATCACCTATAGATAATCATTTTTAATTATTTTAAATTATCACTGTTTACCATCTAATTACATGATATTACATCAGTTGTCATTTGTGCAACGGACATTTGGTGCATTGCAAAGAATACCTGGAAATTTGTAGACTGGGTTTTCAAGGACTCTCTCTCTCATTTTCTAGGTTGCATATAAAAATTATGTTCTTGTCAAGTCAGTTTGCAAAGGGGAAAATGTTAAATATTGGGTATTGAATGGGTTATCATGTTTCAAGTGTGTAACTGACTTGCCATTCACACTATACCTCACATACCTGTTTGTTCCTTAAGTCTGGAATGGGATTTTTAGGAAACATATGGAACATCTCAGGGGTAATATAGTGGGGGAGGGGTTTTCCAACAGGGTTATATATCAGTAACAAAAGGCTGGTCACTCACACACAGGCTCTCACTTATACACACACATACACACACACATTCAATACTTTAAATGAATACCTACATATATTTTGTATTGTATTGGTAAGCTGTGAATAATGTTTTTGACTGGCTAAACAATTGGTAATTTGTATGTAGCTTCTGTAACTTATTTCCACACATTAAATATACTTTAAATATCACCTTGGTGAGTAGTGTTTGTTGACCATAGTACTTACACAAATATATTAGAGAAAGAATAATATTTATAACAGTATATTTGTATATGACTCTTTTCTCTAGTTGTCCTTTTCATTGTTTATCTATATCTGTTTTCTCTCTCTCCTTTTTATTTGCATATTATTATCAGGTTTGTTTCATTTTAGTGTATCACAAGAACCAACTGCCAAAAAAACTAATAAAACCAAAGTAACTACGGGCTTTATAAGGTATTGAAATTTGGGGTAAGTCCCCTTTCTGCATATATTTATAATTTTAGCTATTACTACATTACCCATATGTATGTACCTGAAAAGTTTGCCTAATTGGAATTCTTGCACACCTGTGTTTGAGTTTTTTTTTCAAGTTTTTTTTTTGTCTTCCATATATTGTTTCCATGCATACCAAACAGCATAATGTTGCATATGTCTGTTGTTTAGAGATGATGTTAATTAGTTCATCAAGTTCATCAAAGTTCATTTGTTGCCTTGTATCCATCTTTCCATTGGAGGTATTGTAATATTTCTCCAGTATAATGGGATAATTGCCTTTACCACTATAGTAGTAGTTGAGTGAGCAGGCATTTTTTGTGGGGTCTCCTGGTTCTACTTTATGAGATAACAGTACTACTGTAGAAGACTTATAACAGTTTTGCAAGTCTTTTGGACTTGAGCCCAAAAGGGTTGTATCCCAAAGCAAGTCCACCAAATGTGTTCCGGTGTCCCTTTTCCTTTTTCACACCTACAACATCTATCTGTAGGGATTAATCCCATTCAATGGAGGAGTAATGGGGTTCTGTACCATCTGATAATAGTTCATATGACAATTCTTGATATTTATTACTAATTGAACATTTTATAGTTGTTTAATAGTCCTGTTCTGGATTGATATCTGTAGTTCTGCCTCCCATGATTTTGTATAGGATGGCATGGTGGGGTATTTATAGTCCAGCAAAGTCTTATACATTAATGATAGCCTATGTTTTATTGGGGTATTAATTGCATAAATTGTTTCAAAAATGGTCAGAGTTCTAGCGATTTGGCTATCTGTAGGGTGGTTATATAATGTTTCAATTGCATGTGGCTCCAGTTATCTCTTATCGACCATCTCTCCTTGTTTTTAAGAATCACAGGTATGAGCTCCCTCTCAGTGCCTTACACATGTCTTAATTGAAGATTTTGAACATTAACTGATTTATCATAACCCTTATCTTCTATACCTGGTAAGTATTCTATGTTGTTTCTTAATGGGGTTAATGGTGATTAGTGATGGGCGAAATGTTTCGCCAGGCATGGATTTGTGGCAAATTTCCACATTTTGCCATAGGCGGATTGTTTTGCGAAACAGATGAAAAAATTTGCAGAGGAAAAATTTGCCATGCGTCCAAAAATTGTCGCAAGAATAGTCGCATGAATAGTCGCACGTCCAAAAATTGTTGCAAGAATAGTCTCAGGTGTCAAAAGAATAGTCACGTGGGCAAAACTGTCGACAGAATAGTCGCAGGCGTCAAAAGATTAGTCACGCGTCCAAAATTATCACAAGAATAGTTGTGTGTCCAAAAATTGTCGCAAAAATAGTCGCAGGCATCAAAAGAATAGTCGCACGTCCAAAACTGTCGCAAGAATAGTCGCACGCCCAAAATTGTTGCAATAATAGTCGCACGTGTCAAAAGAATAGTTGCTGGTGTCAAAATAGAGAAATTTTATCATCTTACCATAATTTCTATTTCCAAGTCACTCTTCATGGCAGCATTCACCAACAATGGGTAATCCCACCCCTTTAGGTCACTGGACAGGAAAGGGTTAAGTTTTAACACATATATGCCCCCCCTCCACACGGCTCCTAGTCTTAGTAACCAAGCAACTGAAGGGAGGGAGGTTGGTGAATGCTGCCATGAAGAGTGACTTGGAAATAGAAATTACGGTAAGATGATAAAATTTCTCTATTTCCCCAGTCACCATGGCAGCAAACACCAACAATGGGAATTCCACAAGCTACAAGAAGGGAGGGACACCAGAGGCTGCTTAACTGATTTATTTACAGAACATTTCAGTGAATGACTGCTTGAAGAATTTTCCTTCCAAATCTCGCCTCTTGAGACTGTAAAACATCCAGTCTGTAGTGCCGAATAAAGGTAGACGCAGAAGACCACCTTGCCGCTTTGCAGATCGCCTCCGGCGGAGCCCTGGCTTCTGCCGCCCAGGATGCAGCCATTGCCCTGGTGGAATGTGCCTTAAGATCCCTTGGGATCTCCCTGCCAGCCAATTGATATGTCAGGATGATACAGGAGACAATCCATCGACTCATCGCCTCAAATAATGGGATATCGCTCGCACTAAGTCTAAAGTGTGCCAAAGTCTCTCCTGCTCCGACTTGGGATCTGGACAGAATGATGGTAGAATCACTTCCAGTTCTGAATGAAATTGGGACATTACTTTCGGTAGAAACCCGAACACCGGTTTCAACACTACCTTGTCCTCAAATATCACCGTGTGTGGTTCCCTGGCCGAGAGAGAACCAATCTCCCCTACTCGATAGGCTGATGTAATGGCCACCAAAAATAGAATCTTCAATGTCGCATGCCAATCAGAAGCTTTCTCCAGAGGTTCAAATGAGGCTGACATTAACGTCTTCAAGACTAAAGGTAAATCCCAAGGAGGCATCCTGGGTTTAAAGTATGGCCGAACCCTCTTTAAGGCATTGAAGAACCTTTTGATCAGCAAGTCTTCCGCCCAGGACGTCTCTGTTAAGGCCGACAAGGCTGACACCTGGCCTCGCAATGTACTATTGCTAAAGCCTTTCATATATCCTGAAAAAAAGAATTGAATCACCAAGTTTGAATCAGGATTCTGCGGATCTGAATTCTTCTCTAATGCGAACTGTGCAAAACAATTCCATACTTTGTAGTATTGATTCGAGGTAGAGGCTTTCCTTGATTTTAAAAGTAAAGACAGTAGCTCTTCTTGACAACCTTTTCTCAACAACCTCTGCCTTTCAACTTCCAGGCCATCAAGGACAGAGGACTCACATCCTTGCAGTAAATTGGACCCTGTGACAGAAGATTCTGCCACCGCGGAAGCTTCATTGGTGTCCCCACTGCCAACTGCCGAAGCAGAGGGTACCAAGGACGTCTTGGCCAATGGGGAACTATGGCTATGACTAGAGCCTTTTCCTGGTCTATCTTCCTCATTATTCTCCATATAATGCGAAAGGGAGGAAAAACATAGGCGAATATCTTGCTCCAATTCTGAAGCAAAGCGTCCGTGCCCACTGCTAATTGGCATGGATTTCTTGAGAAAATTTTTTGACACTTGCGGTTCTGAGATGTTGCCATCAAATGTATCTCCGGCACTCCAAATCTTTGTATAATCATCTGGAATACAGCTGGATTCAGACGCCATTCGTTTGGATCCAAGACATTGCGACTGAGGAAGTCGGCTTGGAGATTCTGCACCCCCGGCACATGCAAGGCAGTCAACCCTGCCAAATTCTGCTCCGCCCAAGACATTATTGGAGACACCTCCTTCATCAGACTTGGGCTTTTTGTCCCTCCTTGTCGCTGAATATAAGCTACTGCTGTAGCATTGTCTGATCTGACTTTTACCCAGCTGTGGGACACACTTCGGGTGAAGGCAAGCAACGCCTGGCCTATTGCCCTTAATTCGAGGATATTGGAGGAAACCGCTCGACAGTCCCACTGACCTTGAGCAGTCTGGTTGCCTAGAACTGCGCCCCAGCCTGATTCTGAGGCATCTATGGTGATGATTAACCACTCTGGCTCTGCGAGGGGCAGTCCCTGGGAAAGATTTTCTGGGACGAGCCACCACTCTAAGCTCCGCTTCACTTCCTCCGGCAACCGAAGATGCCGATTCAATTTCAGAGGGTTGAGGACTCCCAATCGAACTAGGAAATTTTGTAGAACTCTCATATGCCATCTTGCCCACTTCACCATTTGTATGGTAGTGGACATAAGCCCCAATACTGACAAACACATTCTTACTGATACTTTGGGCTGATTCCTCAGGCATTGTATCTGTTCTCTCAACTTCCCAATCTTCTCCAGCGGAAGGCAAACCAAATTGTCCAATGTCTTTAACTGTGCTCCTAGGAACACTAGAGTTTGGGTTGGAGGAAGACAACTCTTCTCCCAATTTATGACCCAGCCAAACTGTTGCAGTCTGACTATGGTTCTATCCCTGTTTCTGACTGCATCTTTCTCTGTGTCTGCCACTAACAGAATGTCGTCTAGGAAGTGGTAAACTGCAATCCCTTCCTCTCTTAGGATAGCTATGATTGTCACTAGGACTTTTGTGAAAGTTCTTGGCGATGTGGACAGGCCAAATGGTAGGCACGTGAACTGCACATGCTGTTGACCCACTGAAAACCGTAAAAACTTTCTGTCTGCTTCGTGCACGGGGACATGGAAATATGCATCTTTCAGATCGAGATTTATTAACCATGTCTTTGGGGGAACTGCAAGAATTATGGATGCCAGAGACTCCATCCTGAATCGTCTGCAGTGAATGAACTCTGTACCAAGAAGAGTTTCGAGTAAAACCCGCACCTCTGGAATGAGGGAGGGACTTCCTCCACAGCTCCGGACATTCTGAGAGCATTTAGATATTCTTGAAAGATTACATGTGCTTGAGGAATTTTTGGCGGTAAAGACTTTAGAAAAACATTTCTTCTGGGTCTTCTCAGGAATTCGAGCCGATAACCTTCTCGGACCACACCTAAGACCCAGGCATCCCTCACTGACGAGGCCCAGACTTCGTGAAACAGCTGTAACCTTGCGCCTATCCTCAAAGTCTGGACCGGCTGAACCTCATTGTGTTTTCCCTGAGGTGGGGTAAAGGTAGAGCTCTCTCTACCGGTCTGTCTTGTTTCACCACGTTTTGATCTCCAGATATATATCTGATATCGCCAGAATATTTTGCATTGCGAAAGGGACGATCTCTCTGATAATCTGCCGACCTCTGGCTCTTGTATTTCTTCTCCTGAGGCAAGAAGACACTCTTAACCCCAGATGCCTTTTTGATTATGGAATCCAACTTCTCCCCAAATAACATGTCACCCTCAAAGGCTAACTGACATAGGTTTGACTTGGAAGAGGAATCCGCCATCCACAGTTTCAGCCATAATGCCCGTCTTGAAGCCACCGACAGGGCAATGGACCTAGCGGTCCACTGATGCGTCTGCCATGAAATCAGCCGCCAATTTTAGTTCAGAGAGCATGTCCTTCAAATTTGATCTCTTGACATTTGATGAAATAGCATTCTCCAGATTATCTAGCCAGACTTTCATAGCCCTGGAAGTTGATGTTAAAGCGACTGCTGGTCTGCAAGCTGCTCCAGCTGCCACAAACGACTTCTTCAAATTAAACTCTAAGCGTTTCTCCATAGGGTCTTTAAATGCTGCAGTGTCATCTACAGGAAGAGTAGTTTTCTTAGCCAACCGGACTATCGCAGCATCCACCTTTGGAGGACTATCCCTTGTTTTGGAGAATGTCTCTTCCACTGGGTATTTCTTTGCAAACTTCCCCTGTATAAGCACTTTTTTCTCTGTGACTTTCCATTCTGAGGCGATCAGTTCTTTAATTGATTCATGAACTGGAAAAGTGGCACCCTTTTTCTTAAGGGAAGGAAAAAACTTGTCAGCAGATGTACTCTTAGGTGTCTCCTCCGTCAGGGTTAATGCCTTTCTCACAGCCCTAACTAGACTGTCTATAGCTGCCGAATCCAATGCAGTCTCTTCTTCTGACAAGACCTCACCTTCTTAGGATATAAATGATTGCCCTTCTCCCGGGTCATACAACTCTCCGTCCGACACCTCTGACAA
Organism: Xenopus tropicalis; assembly: GCF_000004195.4. NCBI lineage: Eukaryota > Metazoa > Chordata > Amphibia > Anura > Pipidae > Xenopus > Xenopus tropicalis. The sequence continues at coordinate 74,828,747 of NC_030682.2, read as the reverse complement.
TGAGTCATAGATAGATTCTCTGCTTCTCTTTGATCTCCTTGTCATTAAGGAGGAAGATGCTTCCTGCACCCCTTGGACAACGGCTTGTTTTATAAGAGAGACCAATGCGTCAATCTGTGGTACTGTCGCCTCCTGAGATTCCACAACTGTATATCCACAGACCTTCTGGCTTGCGCCGCCTCTTTCTGAGTATCACTGCTGGCAGGGAGGCTGAAAATAAAATATCAGCATTAATCACCTGCTTGGTCGCTCCCCCAGCCCCCTCTTTGAAGCATTGCTTACCAGGGACCTTTAGGCTGTGACCCCTTCCCAGAGCTGGACTGTTCCATTACAGCAGCTGGAAGAGAAGCAAATCCATAAATAAAACGTTACCCAAACGTCAGCACGTGGGCAAAAAATAAGAGACTTACATTTCCTGTAAGTTATTCAGTATCCACGTCAGTGTTCCGTGAGGAGACAAAATTTGGCGTCAAAACACATTCAAATAGACGCCTAGCGTGATGTCATAGGTGCGCGCCGCTTCTCGCGTATTCGCGCGACTTCCGGGTCCTGGAACGCATGACGCTACGTCACTTCCGGCCTGCGTTCCAAATGTGCGACGCGCGTTACGGCAGCGGCTTTTCGCCGGCTCACTCACCCCCGGTTGCAGACCGTAATGGCGCATCCCGGTACTCCTGCAGGATCGAGCTGAACAACAAACGTTGCCACAGTATTCGACCCCCCAGGGAATATCCTATCTCCTTCTGCATCATCTCCTCCCAGGAACTGGTAAGGAGCACACACGCCAGAGACCTGGACAGGAAAAAAGACTAGGAGCCGTGTGGAGGGGGGGCATATATGTGTTAAAACTTAACCCTTTCCTGTCCAGTGACCTAAAGGGGCGGGATTACCCATTGTTGGTGTTTGCTGCCATGGTGACTGGGGAAAGAATATTCACGGGGGGGCAATTTTTTTTCCGCATGACATTTTCGCCGTTTCGTAAATCTTTTGAAAGATTTGCGAATTTATTGGCGAAGCGAAACGGGACAGATTCGGTCATCACTAATGGTGATGGGTATGGGGCTAATCTCGTATTTAGCTTATGCCATATATTAAGACAGTTATGTATCAGGGGATGTTCTCGGATTACTGGAGGTATGCTTTGTTTTTTTACCCATACTAGGGAGGCCAGCTTGTCCTCCGTCCACGTATTTTCCATGTCCCTTCAATGAATAAATGAGTTTTGTTTGGTATACTCAATAACCTTTGAGAGAATACTGGCCTGATAATATAGTTCTAGATCTGACATGCCTAATTCTCCTTAATTTTTAGTTTTATGAAATGTAGATTTTCCTATTCTCCTGCTTCTCCCTTCCCATATATATCCAACCCACGTTGCTGATCAGTAAGCGGTGCTAAAGGAAGAGCTGTCAACTTTTTGTTGCGCTGCTTCAGAGTATTCCAGAGCAGATCTAACCAGGTATTAAACGGGGTAAGCTATTGTAAGGTGCTGGGTAGTATACATATTAGAGTTTGTTACGTGGTAATCATGGTAATTGCCTTAGTGTATCAGCAGCTCTATAGTACTGTCTATCATTCTGTTATTCACTATACAAAGTTTACCAAACATTCATTCATTTTGGTAGTTGACTGTATTTTGTATTTTTGTTTTGTATTTTTAATTTGTATTTCAGTGTGTGAAACATTAATTCTGCACTCTGTGTGCAGTCTGTGAGTTCAGCTAACCTAGGACCCTGTGTCATGTGGCACTGACAGCCACTAAAATCTCACCAATTAGGCACACGATGCAAATGGATAAACTTGCCACAGATCAACTTTCTTATGTAATATGTCATAGACCAATTTTCTAAATTCCTTTGTGAGTTCATTAACTAGGACTTGCCTTATACTCGAGTATATAATGGCATCCATTGTGCGCGAAACCCTAGGGTTATACTCGAGTCAATACGTTTTTCCAGTTTTCTTAGGTAAAATTACGTACCTTAGCTTATATTCGGATCGGCTTATACTCGAGTATATACGGTAAATAAATTAGTTTGCAGAGGATACTAATTTTATTTTACCTATTCAGGTGAATTAGAGGTGAACCTTTAATTAAACCATGCCTTCAGTAGTTTCTCGATCTCTCCCAGTAATGGCTTATGGTTCAATTCATAGATCTGATTACAATTGACTGAGATTTGTGTACCCAGATATTATACTTTTTTGTAGCCACTTAAATTTGAAATTAAATTTTGATTGCCAAGTTTCCTTATCTGACATGCACAAAGGTAGAACTTCTGAGTTTTCTGTATTTATTTTGTAAACTTGAACATATTCCATATTTATTTAGCTCCACCGTTATATTGGGTAGTGAAGTTATTGGATTGGTAACCATAAGTAATAGATCATCTGCGAATGCCATTGTTTTGTACTTTTTGGAGCCGATTGTAATTCCTGTGATGTCTTTGGCATTATGTATGGCCACCAATAGATACTCCATACAAATCATGATAATAGAGGAGATAGGGGGCATCCTTGCCTAGTACCATTTCTGATACTTAGTGGATCTGACAGCAGTTTGGTAACTTTGATTTGGGCTGATGGAACCATATACAATGCCATGACTTTTTGGGTAAATTTAATCTTAAAATTAAGGAGAGTCTGGAGTTCCAATTTGGGCCCTGCTAGTTCTTTCAATCCTTTTTTGAGTATTATTATTTTGTGTAGACACTCTAGTTTGTTAATCTTTTCCATAAGTTGTTCTACTTTTTTGTTTTTTCCTTTTTTAGCCTAGTACCATGTTTTATTAGTATACCTCTGGCTACACTTTTAAACGCCATCCATTTGGATGGTTTCCATCTCCAGGGGGTATGTAATTTGTGATGTAGTTTAATTTGTATTTGTATAATTGCATGGTCAGATAGGATTATATTGTGAATCTTAGCCTGTGTTAGCCATTCAAGATGGTGTAAAAATAGGTAATCTATTCTCTGTTTGGCATGGTTAAAAATGTATAGTCTTTATCTTGGGTGTGGAGAACAGTTGGGCCATTTTGCATCTAAAGGAAGAGGTAAGTTGTTTCTTGTATAAACCTTATATTCGCAATGTTTGTTTCAAATATACTGTACAAAAAACATTAACTAATAACCAGTAAACATAACATAGAATTTGCATAATGCTTTCAATGGGGTTAACCTGAAAATTCATATGGATTGGTGTGACAGATAAATCGGCCAAAGCCCCACTATCCAATAGCCATGTTCTGTAAAAATGTTAAAGTGGTGGTATTCAGCATATTTACTATTCTTTAGCCCCGAATTGGGGTGTCCTCCCTGTTGTTCAGGTCTCTTGCTGTATTGGTATTGTCTGGTGTCATCTTTTGTCTCCTTCTCTTGCTTTTAGGTGTGGAGACCTCATTCCATGAGTCCTTCAGAGGGAGAGCACGAATGTGCGGCATTTGTGAAAACTTGATACATTTGGTAATATCTGGTTCCTTGATATTACATGCTCGGCAGAAGATTGGAAGGTTATCAGGAGATGTTAGGGTGTAGGTATTACCCTCCTTGGTCACTTGGATGCTAAATGGGTAGCCCCAGTGGAAAGTCAGTTCTTTAGTTTGAAGTGCCCCCAATATGGGTTTCACTAACCGTTGCTGTAAAGTATACCTTACTGTTCCCAATATGGCTTCTTTGACCAGGATTATTATACAACACAGATCAGCACCATAGGCTTCAAAGGAAATAAGAAAATACAACCATCTAGTGTATTAAAAACAAATTATTTTTGACACCCTTATGCTTTACTTATAATTTAAGCAGTGATAGGAGAAAAAAAAAAAGAAAAGGATTTTTTCCCAAATGCCAGTGCTTTCTTCTTATATTTATATATAATGTACTTAAAGTTTCTTTTAGCACAATTGTGCCTTTTCCCCATTACCCAGTGAATGGCAACTTACTAGAAGTAAGTTTTTATAAGCATGTAACAGAATGGCTACTCACATAACCTTCAGTTTTCTTTTCTGTAATAAAGAAGCAGGTGCAGCGCCCATAGTGTAATACAATTTATTAAAAGACATTTTAAACGTAATGCACTTACATAAGTTCTTCTGATCAGCACATATAATAAAATACAAGTCACCCAGAGGCCTTCAGTGTGCAAGTCAAGGAGTGAGTTAGGAAGTACTGCTGGCGTCTCTTCTCTTTCCTGCATTCCACCCTGCGTGTTTGCCGTGACCAGCTTTCTCAGAGGCACTTTCCCTGTCTCTGCTTCCTCTATTTAAGCTCCCTTTGTGCCCCCATTACCATGGAAATGCGCATCTCCGTTTGTTGGGGGTTTGTTAAATTCTCTGTTACTAGCTCAGGTGCTGTGAACTTTTTCTTTTGAATAATCTTTCCTTGAATGGAAACCTGGATAGGCAGCAAATTATGTCTCTCGGGTTATCGCTCGGGAGGCCCATAGGCCTTAGGGCTCTGTGTACCCTTTTAAATGTCTACACTGTGTGTTGGCGGTTTCCCCAAAATCTGGTTAAATAACCATTTTCATGTAGGTCACTCCCTTCTGGCAACTCTGGTAGGCCTCTGATGCATATATTACTTTGCCTTGCTCGATTGTCTAGGTCATCTAGTCTTTTCTGTAGCATGTATATAGTTTTGGTATGCTGCGTACTTGCCTTTCCTCCGGGATCTTATGCTTTGGAGTGCTTTCCCTTGTTTTTATGCTGGTTTTCCACAATCTGCTGGTAGGAAGAAGCGGAGCTCTTTCAGTGCGTGTCCACCAAGCTCATCAGTTAACCATGCCCCCCAGCTCTCCTGAATTTAACAGTTATCTTAAAAAACCTTAACACTGATTCAGTCAAAATAAATAATTTTTATATAAATATAACTGCCACTAAGTACAAAGATATGCAAAGCATTTTATATAAGATACACAAAATTACAAATTATTGGATTTTTAATGAAACGGTAGTTATAATTGCTATCCACCAAAAAAAAAAAAAATTCTATTTTTCTATATATACTTTCCACACTAGAAGAATTATCATTTCTCCTTCTCAGCAATTTTCACTGGGGGTTAATACATTGGAGGACAGTTAGAGGTCAAGCACTCATACTGAGCTCTAACACACTGAACAGTATGTAGTTACACTGGTCAAAGCAGTCAAACACATTCAGACAAACAGACACATTTTTCTGCATTATAAAGATAACTGGAAATGGTTCCCATAGTCTCACTCACCCAATGTGTAAAGATGTCAGATGAGGGTCACTGATGCCGAGAGCCAAAAATGTTTGCTCTGTGAGCATACAATGTTATTATTTGTTACTTTTTAATAGTTATGTTTCTATTCAGCCCCTCTCCTATTCATAGTCCAATCTCTCTTTTAAACACTACCTGTTTGCTATGGTAAACAAGACGCTAGCAACCAGTTAGCTGCTGAACAGTACAAGAATTCAAAAACCAATTACAAATTAACTCAAATATCAGTGAAAGTGAACTGCCCCTTTAATATAGGAATTTTAACTCAGAAAGGCTTTAATGTTTTTTTTTAATTTGGCTAGAAGTCATGAGTTGAACAATTCTTTGCCTAAAATATAAAATGACTATCAAACAGAAAAGTAAAATCTGTCTGCATCTTTGCATCTTGCTCATAAAAAAATATGAATTCATTTGTAACTGTTAAATTCAGAAGAATTTGATAAAATTATAGAATTAGTTTTGGCTATATTTTCAGAAATGTGCCACTTTGTATGTAAAAGCCAGCATATTTAAAATGCTTTGAAGTAGGGATGTACTGAATCTATAGTTTTAGCACTTACAATACCATACACAAACCCCAATATGCATGTTTGAATAAATAAATAAAAAAAATATATAGTATAATAAACTTCCCTAGAATCTGGTATAGCTAGTTTCTTAAGATATTCCAAGTCCATAAAAGACTATACTTTTAAAACAATTGAGATGTTACTCTGGCTTCTACACATTTACATATTATATACACAGTGCCTTAGCATTTATGAATATCTCAGAGTTAGTATAAATATGCATTTGAATTTACAATCACAGTTTGCAGTTTTTGAAAAACTAAATAAATACTTTTATAAATATGCCACTATGCATTTAAGTTGTGTCTCCATTTAATAAATTATCAATACATTCCACTTAGTGCTTAGACAACTTACTGCATTTGTCTTTTGCAAAAATCTCTTTTAGACTCTTTTAAAGTTCAGCTTTTCTATTCGTTACATTTCAAAATCCTTTCATGTTGATGCGTGTGACTTTACATCCCAATGAATGGATAAAAATGTTAATAATTCCATGCATTTTGCTTCTGTCAATCATTTTAATCTTGTGACTTCAAAGGATGAAAATGTTGATTACATCTTGTTAAGCATGTGACTACAGTTAAGACTGCTTTAAAAGATTGTCAAGCACAAAGTATTTCTCTGATACTAATAGTAACTTGATTGAAACAATTCTGTAAATCTAGTTTACTTTCTGCAGGAGAGTCTCGAAATTAGAAGTTAGTTGTTGAGATAATTAATTTAAGGAAATATATACTGCAATTTTAGAGTGTTTCTATGCTTATAATATTGTACCATAGTAGTCAATTAACTAAAATCATACTAAACTAAAGGTGTACAAGTGTAGCTGCATCAATTTTACTATTCCAATTTAGGACACATTTGAATATTGCATAATAATGTTTTTAATATCTTTCTTATATAAACAATCTTTTTGGTTGTTAAAGAGCTTTGGTTAAAGCCATATTTATTCATAGTTTAATTACGAGAGGTGTAGTATGTAGAAAAATTATACGCAATTTTCTTAGGATCTGTTATTTTAACGTTCTGGTCTAATATATAGGGGATTCTAGTGTGGGCCTGTTCATTTCTTAGTTGTGTCGCTAGAAGGTTATTGGTCTTGTTGCTTTTAGTATAATAGGTTTGTTTTAACAGCTTTAGCCAATATAGTAATAGGTTTAGTTCCCTTTTAAGGAACAGTAACACCAAAAAAAGAAAGTGTATAAAAGTAATTCCAATATAATATACTGATGCCCCTGCACTGATACAACTGGTGTGTTTTCCTCAGAAACTCTATTATAGTTTATATAAACAAGCTGCTGAGTAGCCATGGGGCAGCCATTGAAAGAAGAAAAGACACAGGCACACAGCAGATAACTGATAAAACACTATTGTCTTCTACAGAGCTAATCTGTTATCTGCTATGTAACCTGTGCCTTTTTTCCATCTTGAATGCCTGCCCCCATGGCTACACAGCAGCTTATTTATATAAACTAATAGTAGGGTTACTAAAGCAGGGCAATAGTACATTATATTTTATTTACTTTAAAAAGTTTTAATTTTTTTGTGTTACTGTTTTCGATTTTCTTGCTTTGTGGGGTTGCTGTGAAATTGAGTTTCTGCCTGTTTTATTTTTCGTTCTAGATGAATTTGCCCTTGATGAATTAGCCTCTTAGTTGCTTTATGAGCTAACCATACTATTTGTGGCTCATTCCATCCATTTTATTATTTTTAAAGTAATCTATTTGTGCTTCATTTGATTTTGAATACCAATATGTGATAGCAGGGAATCATTAAGTCTCCAAGGTGAAACATGATTTTTAAGCTTTAGGTTTCCTAACTCTATACCTACTGGGGCATTGTCCAACCAGGGTTGGATTCCTATCCATGCTTTCTTTACTAACATTGTGGTTTGCTGGTCTGTGAATATTGTATCTATTCTTGAATGCATGGAGTGCCTAGGGGAAAAATAAGAATATTCTTTGTGAACCAGATATTTCACCCTCCAAATGTTAACTAGAGCTAGTTTGTGAAAGAGATCCCTTGTCTTTTGGGCTGCCCTGGCCTGCTGTTTGGTTGTTGTAGGGTCCATTATACAATTAAAGTCTCCCACCACAATACATCTCCCTTGTTTGTGTTCCAGCAGATATTCTAAAGTTTTAGATAGAAATTGGAGTTGATTATCATTGGGCACGTACATATTAATCAGTGCGTAAACCTGGTTATCAATTTAGCATATTAACATCAGATATCTACCCATGGAATCGGCATACTTGCAGCTGGAATGCTAATTAAGCGCTAATTAATATGGAGACCCCTTTTGATTTAGTTTTGGAATAAGCATGGTAGTTGCGGAGAAATCTCCTGTTACAAAATTTTGGATAGCTGGTACTTTTAAAATGGGTTTCCTGATAACATAGTAGGTCTGCCTTGGCCCTATAAGCCTCATTAAGAGCTAAATTACATTTCTGTTTAAGCCTGTTGCATTTAACCATCTATGCATCCAGGTGTATACTTTACCCTTACTATTGTACCAATATCTATTACATACTCTATGGGAGTTGTGACATTAAATAGTTAGTTACATAGGGTTGAAAAAAGACCATCAGAGTCCATCAAGTTCAACCCCTCCAAGTAAACCCAGCACACACAACCTATACTTACCAATATATACACTCACATACATAAACTTTATATATAAACATTAATACTAACTGTAGATATTAGTATCACAATAGCCTTGGATACTATGCTTGTTCAATAACTTATCCAGGCCCCTCTTAAAGGCATTAACAGAATCTGCCATTACAACATCACTAGGAAGGGCATTTCACAACCTCATTGTCCTCACTGTGAAAAAAAACACCTAAGCTACTTCAAATGGAAGCTCTGTTCCTTTAATCTAAAGGGGTGGCCTTTTGTGCATTGATCGTTTTTATGGGAAAAAAAGAACACCCCTATAATCCCCTCTAATGTACTTGTACAGAGTAATCATGTCCCCTTGCAAGCGCCTTCTTTCCAGAGAAAACAACCCCAACCTCGACAGTCTAACTTTATAGCTTAAATCTTCCATCCCCTTTACCAGTTTAGTTGCAAGTCTCTGCACTCACTCCAGCTCATTAATATCATTCTTAAAGGACAAGGAAAGTCAAAATCTATTAAGCACACTATTAAATAGTACTACTATTGCTGTGTAAAAACGCTATATTTCTGGCTTGGCTAATGAAAAAATTTACAGAGATACACATACTAGAAAAAATAGGGGACTTCAGTGACCGCCATCTTGTCCAGCATGTCTGTATGGGGTATTGCTGAAAAGCACAAGCCAGTTACCCCCCCTGTAGCCCTGCCCTGAACATGCCGGCTCCCCGAACACCGCCCTCCCTCCGACCCGTTCCCTGCATCTGCCGCCTGCCAGCTAACGCCCCCCTGCTCTGACCCCTGAACATGCCGGCTCCCCGAACAACCCCCCCCTTTGACCCATTCCCTACATCTGCCGCCTGCCGGCTAACCCTCCCCCCCACTCTGATCCTTGAACATGCCGGATCCCCGAACACCCCCCTCCGACCCGTTCCCTGCATCTGCCGCCTACCGGCTAACCCCCCCCCCCCGCGCTCTGATCCCTGCTGAACATGCCAGCTCCCCGAACATATTCTTTATTTAAAGTTTTACAAATATGGGGAAGGGATACAGAATAAAAAAGGGAGGGTAGGGAGGGGGAATTGCATGTTTAGACTTTACATTGTTTGTCAACTAAGATCATTAATATCATTCTTAAAGGACAAGGAAAGTCAAAATCTAATAAGCACACTATTAAATAGTACTACTATTGCTGTGTAAAAACACTATATTTCTGGCTTGCCTAATGAAAGATTTACAGAGATACACATACTAGAAACTACATTGTTTCAGTGAATGGTGCCACCATCTTGTCCAGCATGTCTGTATGGGGTATTGCTGAATAGCACAAGCCAGTTAGCCCCCCCCCCACTCCGTTACATGTATCTGCCGCTCTGCCCTGAACATGCCGGCTCCCTGAACACCCCCCCGCTGCCCCCTGCCGGTTTCCCCCCCCCCCCGCGCTCTGATCCCTGCTGAACATGCCGGCTCCCCGAACATAACACCCGCCCGCTCTGATCCCCTGCATCTGCTGCCTGCTGACTCACCCCCCCTGCTCTGACCGAACATGCTGGCTCCCCGAACACACAACCTCCCTCTGATCCCCGGACACACAACCCCCCCCCCGCTCTGATCCCCGAACATGGTGGCTCCCCGAACACACGACCCCCCCCGCTCTGATCCCCGAACATGCAGGCTCCCCAAACACACACAACCCCCCACCCCCCTCCGACCCCCTGCATCGGCTGCCTGTCAGCCTGTTGGCTCACACACAGGTTCTAATCCCCGCACTGATCCGCGCACCTGCCAATGAGTGAAGGGGAAAAAAGAGATTGTTGGGGAATAAAAATGGGAAAATCCTGCTCCTCTAGTCTCTTCACTTGTCTTCTGTTTCCCCACTTGCATACTTTTATGGTCTGTTCACGGCTACAAACATTTTCATTGATTATCCCCCTCCTTAGGAATGCACGACCTCTCAACATCCGCCGAGCACCGACTCTTTATTTTAGTAACTCCTTAGCATACATTCTCATTTAGACTACAAGGTCTCTAGGGCACACAAAACCAGTTCCCCTCCACTTCTGGCTCCTGCCGCTGCGTCTCTTCTGCATCGCCATAGCAACCAGATGCTCCTGATGTGTGCGCATGTGCAAGCTAAGGCTCTGGTCGTAGTGTCTGTGCAGGAGTGAGGCATTATGGGAATCTACTCTACCCAGCTCAGCGTTTTTTTTTTATGTTTGGCTTCTGATCTTCTGAACAGGTTAAATATGGGGAGACTTAAGGGCACTATTGAGACAACTGAAGGTATGCCTGCATCTTGAGATTAACTCTTTATTAGCCTTTCCTTCTCCTTTAAGGATTGCAGCCCAAAACTGCACTGCATACCCAAGGTGAGGCCTTACCATGGAACTATAAAGAGGCAAAATTATGGTTTCATCCCTTGTGTCAATGCCCCTTTTTATATAAGACAGCACTTTATTTGCTTTAGTAGCCACTGAATGACATTGCCTGGAATTAGACAACTTGTTATATACAAAAAATCCCAGATCCTTCTCAATTAATGATACCCCCAACAAACTACAATTTAGTAGATATCTCACATTCATATTATTTCTACCAAAGTGCATAACTTTGCACTTGTCCACATTGAACCTCATTTTCCAATTTGCTGCCCAGTTTTCCAAGTGGCAGCATTCTGCATGGAATTTATAGTTTTGCACAATTTAGTGTCGTCAGCAAAAATAGAAACAGTACTTTCTATGCCCACCTCCAGGTCATTAATAAAAAGTTAAAAAGCAAAGGACCAAGGACTGACCCCTGCGGTACCCCACTAACAACACTGGTCCAGTTAGAAAATGTTCTGTTTACCACTACTCTTTCTAATCTATCCTTCAGTCAATTTTCTATCCAATTACAAATATTTTGTTCTAGGCCAATATTCCACAATTTGATCATTAACCCTCTGTGAGGTACTGTATCAAACGCTTTGGCAAAGTCCAAGTAGATGACATCAACTGCCATTCCAGCATCGAGGTTCCTGCTCACCTCCTCATAAAAGGCGACTAAATTAATCTGGCAAGATCTGTCACGGGTAAAACCATGCTGGCACAAACTTGTAGCATTGCGAACTGCAATGCATTCAAGTACCCTATCCCTTATTACCCCTTCCAAAAGCTTTCCTACTACTGATGTCACACTAACAGTCCTATAGTTTTCAGGCTGAGAACAGGATCACTTTTTAAATAAAGGCACCACATTAGCAATTTACCAGTCTCTCTGCACCATGCCAGATCTCAACGAATCCTGAAAATTAAGTAGAGAGGTTTGGCAATCACAGCACTAAGCTTGTTTAATACCCTGGGATGAATACCATCCAGTCCTGGACCTTTGTTGACCTTTACATGTTCAAGTCTCTTTTGAATTTCCTCCCGAGTGACCCATGCTTAATTAGCTATATTACTAGAACTGGGCATATTAAAAGGGAAGCCTTCATTAGATGGCTCCCCAGATGTATTGACAGATGAAAAATCAAAATTTCTGCTTTTTCCCTGTTCTCATCAACCAACTTAACCCTTCCCACCCTTCTTGCTTTATTTTTTTACTATTTACATAAATAAACTAAAAATAATTTTAGTTTATTTTTACTCCTAGCTGTAATACCCCTATTTCTATTTTAGCTTGCCTTATAGCTTTTTTGCATGCTTTATTTGCTTCCTTGCACTTGATGAAAGTTTCTGCTGTCCCAGCTAACTTGAATGCTTTAAAAGCATGTTTTTTCTTACCAGTCTCGACATTAACACTTTTATTGAGCCATAAAGGTTTTGCTTTTCGATGCATCTCCTTGCTTACAAGGGGAATATACTGATCTGTATACTTGCTAAGCAATGTTTTAAAGATGTTCCATTTTCCTTCTGTGTCTAACCCTATGAAACGCCTTTCCCAGTTGGCACATTGCAAAGATGCCCTTATACTGGCAAAGTCTGCATGTATAAAATTGAATGTTTTAGTTCAGTGCTGTCCAACTGGCGGCCCACGACCCCCCTCTGTGTGGCCCCCCACCTGTCTGTCTGCTTTGATGGCTTACCTTTGTGTATGCTTTAAATGGTATCAGTACTGGCCCCCAGACTGTAGGAGTAGTAGAAACCCACAAATAAACCCTTCACACTATAAAAAGAACATATACTGTGGTGGTACTGCAATTAAAAAGTTTTTTAATATATAGTTATTGTGCAGACTGTAGGAGCAGTGCCAGCATTGTGTCACTGTAGGCTGCCTGTGTGTGCCATACTCTGCCTGCCCTATGCTGCCTGTGTGTGCCATACAAACAGGCAGCATAGGACAGGCAGAGTATGGCACACACAGGCAGCGTAGGGAAGGCAGAGTATGGCACACACAGGCAGCATAGGGCAGGCAGAGTATGGCACACACAGGCAGGGTAGGGAAGGCAGAGTATGGCACACACAGGCAGGGTAGGGAAGGCAGAGTATGGCACACACAAGCAGGGTAGGGCAGGCAGAGTATGGCAAACACAGGCAGGGTAGGGAAGGCAGAGTATGGCACATACACGCAGGGTAGGGCAGGCAGAGTATGGCACACACAGGCAGGGTAGGGAAGGCAGAGTATGGCGCATACAGGCAGGGCAGGCAGAGTATGGCACATACAGGCAGGGTAGGGCAGGCAGAATATGGCACACACAGGCAGGGTAGGGAAGGAAGAGTATGGCACACACAGGCAGGGTAGGGCAGGCAGAGTATGGCAGGTTACCACCATTAATATGGCTATGGTCATGCAATAACATGGGTGTGGTTTCAAGTGGGTGTGGTTTTAAAAAGGGGAGTGGTCCAAACTAGCTTCCATTATCGGCCCTCCATCACGGAGGCCGGAAAAATTCAGGCCCTCTGTAACACAGAAGTTGGACAGCACTGTTTTAGTTAATCCCTTATAGAGCTGTCTCTGCAGCATTATCTCAAAGGAGACCATCTTGTGATCACTGGTCCCTAAATGGTCACCCACACAAATGTTACATATGAGTTCAGTATTAATAGATATTACCAGGTCCAAAACAGACTCATTCCTAGTAAGTTCTTGAACTGCCTGAAATAAAAAGTTGACCTGGTGAGATAACAAATAATAAGAAACTGATAATCAATAACTTTTTCAGCATCTTTGGCTGGTGATTGAGGCAGGTGCTGTTCTTTTTCAATATAGGTAAAATGATTACCATCCTGTGGCACTCAGTTCTTTATGGAAGTACTGCTCCTTATTGGTATCCAAAGGCTACATAGCCTTCGGATATAGAGGGGGGGAGATTGGGGGGGAAAGCGAGTTTTAAATACGACTAAGCTGATTCTTAGATCCAATGTTGGTCGCTTGCAAGATCCATCATACTGTCTGCAGTTCTCAATTAAGGGGTATACCACTCTCTGGGGAGTTTATGTGGGGAAGGTGTGTGCGGTGATGTGTGCATTCGGAAAGGTGTTGTCAAACTGAGATTTCAGTGTTGCACCGCTTTAGGCGCATCTTCTGGAGAGCGGAAGATAACTGGTGTGCCATTTTTTTTCATTAGTTTTATAGTTTACCGTACCCACATCAGTATGGTATCTTGCTTTGTCAGTGTTATGTGGTGGTTTCTGCCTATGCTCTTCTTTTAGCTAGTGTGGCTTGTGAGAGATCAGTATATATCTGTCAGTCTGCATATTTAGTTGCACAGTTTTCATTCTTGTCTGCTGCTTGTAGCAGCTTTTCTTTTACACTGAAGAAGTGGATCTTAAAGCAGTAGTTCACCTTCAAGTAAACTTTTAGTATGTTAACCGTTCACTGCCAGCCGTTTTGGTCAAAGTGGAACTTTGCCATTGAACATTTTGCACTGTTTCACTTTAGGGGCCTTTCCTTGGGGGTACTTTTAGTTTACCCAGGAAAGCAATATATTGTTTTTTTCAGGACAATCAAAGCTTTCAAAATATGATAGAATCTAAAAATGAAAAAAAAAAAATCACATTTTCCATAATATGAACACACATACTAGAAACAAAAATTATATTATGCAAGAAAATACAAGTGATTTGGAAAGTCCCATGTCTCCTGAATATGCCAATACCAAATATATATAAGTTTATAGAGATTTCTCACTTGTATAGGTCAAAAACTTCCAGCAGTACACTACCAAATTTCTAAAGTACTGCTTCAGAAAGCTGCATACTTTAGATTTCAAGGCCAAAAATTCCACTAACAGGTTTATCCCAGAAAATTGTAAATTTTTGGAAAGAGCAGATTCTGGGGAATCCAGAATAGGCACAACTGTCTGTCTACTCCAAACTATCAAGTTGCAATGCTTTCCTAAATGTATTGGTTAATATCAAAATTTGTGAATTTTTTAAAAAATCGCTTCAAAGCTTCAAGTCTATAGTATCTTATCTCCTACAGGTCATAAAGTAACCAAATAAAACACCCTAAATATGAATGCCAGGGGTCCACTGAACAGTTTGATGCCCAATATGTATAGGTTTACCTAAGTATGTGGCATGTAAGGGCCCCAATGTGAACATACCCCATATGATCTATCATTTCTGTCATTTCAGCTCCAGCAAAATCAACACATTTACATCATTATATGTGGGATAAAGCTAGTAAAAAGTATGCTCACCCCAGAAAGTCATACCCGTGTCATTCTACTCCAAAGTAACAAGCCACAAAACTTTTCTAAAGTTGGCAATTTTGATGACATTTCCAAAAATCCCCTCAAAGCTTCCACTTTGCAGCATCTTATCTCACACATAGCATTAGGTACCAAGATAAAACACCCTGAATTTGAATGCCAGGGGTCCACTAAACAGTTTGATGCCCAATATGTATAGGTTTACCTAAGTATGTGGCATATAGGGGCCCCAATGTGAACATAGCCCCATATGATCTATCATTTCAGCTGCTGCAAAATCAACACATTTACATCCTTTATGTGGGATAATGCTACAAAAAGGTACACTCACCCCAGAAAGCCATATATTTTTGGAAAGTACACCTTAAGGCAAATAACCCCAAACAGGAACACCTAAGGTCTACTTAACAGTTTGATGCCCAATATACATAGATATACCAAAGTCTGTGGTATATACTGATCCCAAAATGTAAATAGCGCATATGGATTTCTCGCCTGCCAACTCAGCTTTTGCATACAGAGCCCCGTCAGCGTATTATGTGCCGTAAGATCCCCTAACTATACAAAAAAAAAAAACCAGAAAACCATATAGTTTTGGAAAGTACACATTCTGACTAATCCAACATGGGTAAAGAGTCCTTTCTACACCAAAGTACCAATCTGCAAAGCTTTCCTAAAATTATTGGTTTTTATGACATTTCAGAAAATAGCCTAAAAATGTTGCAATTTGCCGCATTTATCTCACACAGTTTCTTGCATACAAAGGCAAACCAGCCCAAATAGGAACACCTAAGGTTTACTGAACAGTTTGATGCCCAATATGCAAAGATATACCAAAGTCTGTGATATGTACTGACCCCAAAATGAAAATAGCGCATATGGATTTCACGCCTGCGAGCTCAGCTTTTGCACACAGAGCCCCTGACAGCGTGTTGTGTACCGTAACACCCCCTAACTATACAGAGACCCCCAGAAATCCATATAGTTTTGGAAAGTACACATTCTGATGAATTCAAAATAGGTAAAGTTATTTTTGTACACCAAAGTTACACATGGCAAAGCTATGCTAAAAACAGATTAGGAACACTTATACAAGGATAAAAAAAATTGTGCAAATCAGTGAAACAACAAAATAAGTCGCACAACAGTGTAATTAGTGGTCAGAATATCTGATCCAATAGTCACGCTGTCAAAATAAACAGTTTTTAGGGAAAAGAAACTAAAAACAAAGTGGTAAAATTAAAAAAAAAAGTGTGTATACATGTGTGTGTTTATATGTAAAAGTTGTGTAACAGTGTGTAAGGGGGTATATGAGTGTATATAAGTGTGCAAAATGAAAAAAAAAAAACAAAAAAAATAAAAACTGCTAAATTCTGTGCTGTAAGTGTGTGTAAATGTATGTTAGTGTGTGTAAATGTGTGTAAGTGTGTGTGTAAGTGTATAAGAGCAAAAAAAAAAAAATCAGCCTTACCTGTCTAGAAGCAGGGATTGCTGCTCTGTCCTCCATCTGCAGCACTGGGAGCAGGAAGTCCCTGGGTCGGCGCTCGGTGGTTAGGAGGAAGCAGGAACAAGCAGCACACACAATGCGATCGCGTCTGCTGCTTGTAGGTCGGTCCATGACAGCCCCCCTGGCTCGTTGCCCAGGGGGCTGTCATTGGCAGAAAAAGTGTTAAAGAATGGAAAATTCTTAGAAACTTTTCAATTTGTTTTCATTTTTTATTATGTTGGTTTGAAAAAACCAACATACTGTTATTCGACTTCATCTTATTCTTCTGCTTCTTAAACTTCTTATTCTTAGTATTTAAAAGAACTATCGGTAGCGAAACATTTTTATTATGCTAAGCACACTGTTGCACAAATGAGAGTGGCAGAGCCACCAACAGCCATTCAGATTTTACCTATTGACTTTTAATGAGGAAATTCAACCTGCTGCCATTCTCACAGTATTAACTCCAGAGTCCCCAAACTTTTCAAAGTTGTCACTAAGGGACTGCAGTTTTAGTTTTGAAAAAGTGGGCGGAGCCAACAACAGCCAATCAGATTTCACCTATAGACTTCATATATTTAAATTTAAACTGCTGACATTCTTTAAATATTAGTACTAAGGTCCCCAAACTTTGCAGAGCTAGTCACCAGGTAACTGCGGTTCAGAGTTAGAAAAAGTGGGTGGAGCCACCAACAGCAATCAGATTTTAACTATTGATTCTCAATGGGGAAATGATCAACCTGCTGCCATTCTCACAGTATTAACAACAGGGTCACTAGGGGTCTGCATTTTTAGGTTTTAAAAAGTAGGTGGAGCCACCAACAGCCAATCAGACTTCACCTATTGAATTTTTTTTGTTCAAATTTAAAATGCTGCTTTTCTCACACTATTTATGTAAGGGTTCCAAAACATTGCACAATCAGTCACTGGCTGACTATATATTCAGGGTTAGAACAAGTGGGTGGAGCCAACAACAGCCAATCCATTTCCACCCATTAAATTTCATTGGTTTATATTTAAACTGATGCCATTATTTAAGTATTAAAGTATTAAACTTTCCAGAGTTAGTCACTGGGTATTTGCCTTCAAAGTTAGAAAAAAAGTAGGTGGAGCCACCAACAGCCAATCACATTTCACCTATTTACTTTCAATGGTGAATTGTAAAATGCTGTCAGTCACACAATTTTATATACCCGAGTCCCCAAAAGGTGGGTTGGGCCAATAACAGCCAATCAGATTTCATCCATTGAATTTTATTGGTTTAAATTTAAAATGCTGTCATTCTCACAATATTTTTGCCAGGGTGCCCACTGTTTGTCACTGGGTGACTTCAACTCAAGGTTAGAAAAAATGGGGGCACACCCACCAATCACAATTTACCTGCTGCCATTCTTTAACTATTAATCCTAGGGTCCCTAAACTTTGCAGAGTTAGTCACTGGGTAACTGCAGTCCCAGGTTAGAAAAAGGGGGCGGAGCCACCAACCGCCAATCAGATGTTACTTGTTGACTTTCAGTGAGGAAATTTAAATTGCTGCCATTCAGACACTATTAAAACCAGGCTCCCCAAACTTTGCACAGTTGTTTTTACTAAATAACTGTGTTTCAAGGTTAGATTAAGTAGGCAGAGCCAACAACAGATCAGATTTCATTCAGTGACTTCATGTTTTTTAACCCAACATGAAGTTTGTTCTTATTGTTACATTTTTAGAGGTAATAAATTATAAGGACTGCAATAGAACTGGATCTTTGAGTACTTTATTAATGAGACATAGAATGGCTGTATGGGACTTTTAATTATACAGCCTAAAAGGGGTTAAAAAAGTCACATGTTTGTATTACATGATTTATATGGGATTTAAAGTGTTGGGTTTACTATGTTTGTATTTCACCTGAGGAAGGGGTTGGTACCCGAATGCTGGTGCTTCACATTTCTGCAAATAAATGTGTTAAAGGCATTTGCCAGCATGAAAGTGTGCTTCTTCCCTATTTAAAAATTTCTACTGGATGGTTGAGCCTGGAAGCGGCCCAGGAATTGAATGCACCCAATAAAGCAAAGTAAGTGCTGTGCTGAAGGTACTGTTTCCTTGTGTGGATATTCTTAGCGTCCCTCATTTCTAAACGATACTCCTCCTACAACACCCAGATTCTCCACACTTTTTCAACCTATAGAGGAGCAGGTTGCTTGTGCTTTCCTAAGCAATCCCCGTCCCTGTCTTTTTTGGTGCCATTCTGAACACCCCAATTTTTCCATTGACTTTGACAGGGAAGATTTTAAAACTGCTGCCACTATTACAGCTTTGAAGCTACATTTCCCAAACTTGAATAACATATCAGAAATTTTGAATTTTGAGAAAATTTTCACACGTTTAATGCCAGCGTCCCCAAACTTTTCACTGTTGATCACTAGAGGACAAAGATTAGGAAAAGTGGGTAGAGCCAGCAACAGCCAATCTGAATGCTCAGGACCTGGGGTTTTCCAAATAAGGGGTCTTTCCATAAAACCCAATAGGATTGTTTTGCCTTCAATAAGGATAAAGTACATTTTAGTTAGGATCAAGTACAATGTACTGATTTAGCTTTATAGAAAAAAATAAAATAATTTTTAAAAATTAGAATTATTTGCTGATAATGGAGTCAAATGGCCTTCCCGTAATTTGGAACTTTCTGGGTTTTTGTGCTTTAAGAATGCATAAATATGTTAAGCTTGTGTTGGTTTAAACCAATGGGCAATTTCTAAGAAGAACAAGTCCCTCTGAATGTGAAACATAGAGCAGTGTGTGTCTCCCTACATGTTACAGTTATTACATTATCCACATGCAAAAAAGGCCTTTTTGGCACACTATTAGGCTTAGGTCAATATATATGGATTTATAAGATTTGTTTAAAACAAAATTCTAGAAATTGCCAATTGGTATTCAACAATGCAAAAATGAAGACAATTGAATAGCGGTGCTCCTTTAGTTTCTATAAAAGGCAAACAAATACAAAACAGATGAAGCGCTGGGTATCCCAAAACCTAACTAGTTACAAACAGGATAGCCTGTGTTATCTTGTGTTATCTCATGCCATCTCCCAGCTGTGTCAGGGGAAAAAAATGCCTTCTTAGGCTATTCTGTTTTCAGGAAAGTAACGTGAATGTACAGACACAGGGAGCCAATTTTGATGCCTTGTGTCTGCACCCAGGCCTACTCAGTGCCTCCAGGTGCAGACAGCAAAGGAGAGTGGATGCAAGTGAAGGGACTGTTTCTTGGCCTGCGCTTATACATAGGCCAAAGAAACAACCTGTGTGGCATAAGCCTTAGGTCATTTGTAAAATCTGAGAAAGGAATGACGATGGGTTGGAGGGACTACTGGTGGTGAAATATTTTCTTGAGAAATACAAAGGTACAATTAATTTATCTATGAAGATTTTCATTCATCCAGGTCATGGTATATCTAGTATAAATAAATTTAAAGCAACTGGACTTGTTTGGTAATCATTGAAGACGTTTCACTACTCATCTGAGCAGCTTCTTCAGTTCAACTGACTGGTATGGGAAGTCCTCAGCATATATACTCTTCCACTAATCCAATCACAATGGCATTATGTAACTCTTCAGAAAGGTGACATCTGAAACTCACGCCCCCTTTTGTGGCCACGCCCCAATTACCACACCCCATTTAAAAAAAATAATACCCCTTTTATATAGATGAAATGGCGGGTGCAGACGAAAATGTGCTATACCCTCATACTGTACTACCTAAGGAAAACAATATAGCAACTCCTACATATAAATACAAATATAGAGAGAAGGCAGTGAGTTTATAACTAAGTACCAGTTTTGCCCCCCCATACACAGTATCCCCATACACAGTAGCCCCCCCATACACAGTAGCCCCCCATACACAGTACCCCCATACACAGTAGCCCCATACACAGTAGCCCCCCCATACACAGTAGTCCCCAATACACAGTAGCCCCATACACAGTAGCCCCCTATACACAGTAGCCCCCAATACACAGTACCCCCATACACAGTAGCCCCCTATACACAGTAGCCCCCAATACACAGTAGCCCCCTATACACAGTACCCCCCTATACACAGTACCCCCCTATACACAGTACCCCCCTATACACAGTACCCCCATACACAGTAGCCCCCTATACACAGTAGCCCCCCAATACACAGTAGCCCCCATACACAGTAGTCCCAATACACAGTAGCCCCCAATACACAGTAGCCCCCCAATACACAGATGCCCCCCAATACACAGTAGCCCCCCATACACAGTAGCCCCCCATACACAGTAGCCCCCGATACACAGTAGCCCCCGATACACAGTAGCCCCCCATACACAGTAGCCCCCCATACACAGTAGCCCCCCATACACAGTAGCCCCCGATACACAGTAGCCCCCCATACACAGTAGCCCCAACACAGTAGCCCCAATACACAGTAGCCCCAATACACAGTAGCCCCCAATACACAGTAGCCCCCAATACACAGTAGCCCCCAATACACAGTACCTCCCATAGGCGCTTCGACGAAAATGTGCTATACCCTCATACTGTACTACCTAAGGAAAACAATATAGCAACTCCTACATATAAATACAAATATAGAGAGAAGGCAGTGAGTTATAACTAAGTACCAGTTTTGCCCCCCCATACACAGTACCCCCATACACAGTAGCCCCCCCATACACAGTACCCCCATACACAGTAGCCCCAATACACAGTACCCCCATACACAGTAGCCCCATACACAGTAGCCCCCCCATACACAGTAGTCCCCAATACACAGTAGCCCCATACACAGTAGCCCCCAATACACAGTAGCCCCCCAATACACAGTAGCCCCATACACAGTAGCCCCCTATACACAGTAGCCCCCAATACACAGTAGCCCCATACACAGTAGCCCCCTATACACAGTGCCCCCCTATACACAGTAGCCCCATACACAGTAGCCCCCTATACACAGTAGCCCCCCAATACACAGTAGTCCCCATACACAGTAGCCCCCAATACACAGTAGCCCCCCAATACACAGGTGCCCCCCAATACACAGTAGCCCCCAATACACAGTAGCCCCCCATACACAGTAGCCCCATACACAGTAGCCCCCTATACACAGTAGCCCCCCAATACACAGTAGCCCCCAATACACAGTACCCCCATACACAGTAGCCCCCTATACACAGTAGCCCCCAATACACAGTAGCCCCATACACAGTAGCCCCCCATACACAGTAGCCCCATACACAGTAGCCCCCTATACACAGTAGCCCCCCAATACACAGTAGCCCCCAATACACAGTACCCCCATACACAGTAGCCCCCTATACACAGTAGCCCCCAATACACAGTAGCCCCATACACAGTAGCCCCCACAGCCCCCATACACAGTAGCCCCCATACACAGTAGCCCCCCATACACAGTAGCCCCCCATACACAGTAGCCCCAATACACAGTAGCCCCCAATACACAGTAGCCCCCAATACACAGTAGCCCCCAATACACAGTACCTCCCATAGGCGCTTCGTCTGCGGCTTTGTTATGCCTCTCCTTGCGCTGCGCGACAGGTCCTTTTATAAGGTTGCGCCCCGTGCGTAATGACGTCACACCCACAGGCGCAACCTTATAAAAGGACCTGTCGCGCAGCGCAAGCAGAGGCATAAAGAAGCCGGAGACGAAGCGTGAACATCCGGCTACAGCCAGCGCATCCCGCTGTGCCGGATAGTTCCATGAATGTCCTGCAATGCGGGACATTCATGGAACTATCCGGGACAGCGGGACGCGCCATAAAAAGCGGGACTGTCCCGTGAAAAGCGGGACAGTTGGGGGGTATGCTAGATGCACAATGAATTTGTTTGTGACCTTCTGAGACTTGTACTATATCATAATAATTTTATATTTGATAATGAATTTTACCTGCAACCCCAGGGAACAACCAAGGCATGTGCTCCCACATATGCAAATGTTTTCCTAGGCTTTCGGGAGGAGACAACAGCTTCTGACAGCAGATCCGCTCCCTTCTGCCTCTCTGTATAGCTGTATTGACAATCACAGCTTTCATGTGCCTGTAGCTATATAAGATCGGGCTGAAAACACAAAAGCAGGCATTTTCGGGCCGATCTCCACTTCCACTGTGCTCCATGTAGCTGACTTCTGCCAGCATTGTCCTTCTGTGTTCTTTGACAAATCCAGTTGGTACAATGTATATCAGGCGCATAATCATATATTATTCCCTCCTCTCTTCACACATAATGCAATTTTGTTTTTCTCAATAGTTTAACTATTAGAGCTCCCAGATCCCTGCAAAGAATGGGCCCATACAACAAATAAGTTCAAGTAAATCTTAGTACAGTCAGCAATGATATAAATAATAGGAACTATACTTAGCAGCAGATGATAGTTTTCTAACATCCCAGGTCCTAATAATTAATCTGTTAATTTCACTCTCAGCACTATATAGCAGTTATACATATTGTCTGCTTACCCCTATGCATACCTATTGGCCTGTCTGTGTATGGGGCTCTCAGGAGGGACTGATTGAAAATTGGTCAGATATCAATGCTGCATATGGCAACAAAAGGCCCTTTCCCAAAACCAGCCTAACCACAAAAAAGCAGTATAAAATACAGGTACTGTTTTATTATTACAGGTTATCATTTAAACATGAAATAAACCCAATAGGACTGTTCTGCCTCTGATAAGGGGTAATTATAACTTATTTGGGATCAGGTACAGGTACTGTTTTATTATTACAGAGAAAAGGGAATCATTTAAACATGAAATAAACTCAATAGGATTGTTCTGCCCCCAATAAGGAGTAATTATATCCTATTTGGGATCAAGTGCAGTTACTGTTTTATTATTAGAGAGAAAAGGGTAATTATTTTTACAAATTTGAATTATCTGATTAAAATAGAGTCTATGGGAGATGATCTCTGGATAATGGATTTCCAGATATTAGATGCCACAGCTGTAAAGAAACAGACACAGATATACATAGATATACACCACACTGGCTAGGTAAATAAGTCTCATAGGTCTGGTAGAACAGACTATGACATGAAGTCAAATTACAGTGCGGGTGTTGGGAAGGAACTGTAGGGTGGTGGTCTTTCTGTTCCACCATTCAATTGTAAATTTGCTTATCACTCCTGTTTCCCAAACTGACTACCCTGGCAAGCTGATTCAGCTGGGACTAAAACCACAAGTCCCAGCATTCTTAGCAGGCCAAAATTGTGAAAAATTAGGAAAACAATAGCATAAAAATAAAAAAAGTTGTTTGGAACATGGAAAACCATTTTACTAGGACATAATGCTCAGGGTAAGCAGAATGGTGTTGTGGTTGTTGTCTTAAACAGCAGCAGCCCCTGTAGCATCCCTGACAATATAGTATACTATATAAGGTTGCCACCTTTTCTGGAAAAAAATACCAGCCTTCATATAGTTTCTTCCCTATTAATAAAATGGGGAGCAAGCATCATTTTTACCGGCCACATGGTAACCCTAATATCAAGATATGACTGCCTGGCCAAAATAACCCTCCCACAGGCCCAATAAATCCCAACTGTCTACTACAGCATCTTATAGCAGCCCCTTTGCCAATTGCCACAATCCACAGATTGCCAGTTTGGGCCTTTTAAGGGTTATAACACACATACTGAATACACAAAGAAAGTGAAATGAGAAATAATGTTCAGAAATCCACACGGGGCATTACTGATTATCAAGTTTCTGAGAGTTGTAGTCCAGAGCAAGACTGTCAAACAAGTTTAAGAAACTGATACGTATATAAGGTTTAGCAACAAATATTGTGCCTGACAATAGCATTTATTAAGGTGCAAGGAGCTGTAGTGTAAATTTACTCCTGCACAGCAAATAATATATATACAGATCTAGCAGAAGAGTAATAAACAATATTGTGATCTAAGAAATAAAACAATTATAAGGGTTTGAACTTGCAACCTCTCTACTTATTATAATATAACTAATTATAACTATACCCTTGTTTGTGTTCACACCTTGTAAAGCACTGCATACAACTGTGGTACTATATAAACAAATTAATACATTCATACACCCCATTGTACCTCTTCACTTACTCACTGAGCTACAAAAGCACATGTATGGTATGGGTTTTATTTTAATATATAACACTGCATACTGATGATTTATATATGCACGATATGAGGAACCACAGAACACATATTGGTGTTTCTCCTATAGCTTTTAACTTTCACCAGTAATTCAAAGGCTGCGTCCAAATGAATAGATCATAAACGGCTGCACATTTAAATAATCTGTGACTTTCTGTACATTGTTCTAGTCTCCAGAGCTAACACTTCATTAGCATAGAAGCCAAATGTGACATGAAGAAGATCAAAGGCATTCCAGCAATTACTTTCATAAATGTGGGTTTGGGTTTTACAATGTGTAATGAGTGACTAAGCTCACTAGGATCATCGAGTGGTGACCTTTTCAGTGCAGTTTTGGTTAACTGAATTAGTTATCTTGTGATATCACAACTGGTTGTAACCAGACACCTTTTGGGATGCCTGGCCCTTCATCTGTATACATTTATTGCACAATACAAATTTTCGTAAGTCACTCCTCGATTAGATGCTCCATGACCTTTTTTGATTAACAAAAAATAACCTTAAAATCTAGATCAGCTGATAAGCAAGTGAACTGTGCAGAGAAGCAAACTTTCTGAATTTAACCCCCTAAAGTCTGCCCTGAACTGCAGAGTCCTGCTGCTGTTTAAAGGAGAAAGAAAGGTAAAAACTAAGTAAGCTTTATCAGAATGGTCTATGTAAATACAGCCATAAGCACTCACAGAAAGATGCGCTGAGTTCTCTAAAAAGATTTGTTGTGTCTGTTTTCCTCTGCCAGAGACACGCAGCTCTCTCCTCTTTCCCCTCTCTCCTCACTCCCCCCACCTTAGGAATGTGGATCTGAGCCAATCAGCAGGAAGCTTTCTCATAGTCTTACAAAGTCTTACAAACTGAGCATGTACACTGGTCTGGGTCTCGGTACAGGAGCGCGTCATTATGGGAACTTTCTTTACACAGCTCAGCGATTTTCTTCCTGTTCATCTGAACAGGTGAAATATGGGGAGACTTAAGGGCACTATTGAGAGAACTGAATGTATGCCTGCAGCTTGAGATTAACTCTTTATTAGCCTTTCCTTCTCCTTTAAAGTATGTTAACGTATGTTAGGAATGTAAAACTGCAAATATAGGTATCTAAAAAACTAATAAAAAAATCCTTTCACAGTTGTATCCTACATCTCCACTGTATCATTCATCTTCTTTCCACATAAAGCTTGTCTTCTGAGACACTGCATTACTATCACTCCTGAAAGAGGCTTAGCACTACTGAATAAAATCAGCTGGAAGGAGTAATAATATAGCAATTGCACAATGCTTACAGCAGTTCTATCACTCCCAGCTAGCATGTAAGCCCAATTTGTCCCCACATAGGACTGACACTATGCATTATGGGGGACAAATGTGAGTAATGTAAAAAAAAAAATTACACAATGTATCTTTACCTGTGAGCCTCTCCAAAGTATCAAAACCATATTTGATTGCTATTATGTCCAAGAATGAAATAGTTCCATCTTCATATCTGAAAAATATCAACAGAAAACACTAATATGAATCTTCACTCAAATTTATATAGACTTAAACAAAACTAATACAGGAGTATGCGTTTATTGTTATGGCTGGACAACCTGAATTTTCAACGTTTAAACAGTAAACTGATTCCAAGGAATTGCCTATGTGCCATGTGCATATTTTAGAAAAAAAATGCCATTTTTTACCCACAATGCAGGATTTTAGGGTTTTTCCCATAATTCCAGAATAACTGCATGCACATTGTTTCTAACATACAGTGAGGAACATAAGTATTTGAACACCCTGCTATTTTGCAAGTTCTCCCACTTAGAAATCATGGAGGAGTATGAAATTCACATTGTAGATGGATTCACACTGTGAGAGACAGCATTTAAAAAAAAAAAAAAATCAGGAAATCACATTGTATGATTTTTAAAGAATGTATTTGTATTGCACTGCTGCACATAAGTATTTGAACATCTGAGAAAATCAGTGTTAATATTTGGTACAGAAACCTTTGTTTGCAATTACAGAGGTCAAATGTTTCCTATAGTTCTTGACCAGGTTTGCACACACTGCAACAGGGATTTTAGCCCACTCCTCCACACAGATCTTCTCTAGATCTGTCAGGTTTCGGGGTTGTTGCTAAACAACACGGAGTTTCAGCTCCCTCCAAAGATTTTCTATTGGATTTAGGTCTGGAGACTGGCTAGGCCACTCCAGAACCTTGATATGCCTCTTACGGAGCCACTCCTTGGTTCTCCTGGCTGTGTGCTTTGGGTCATTGTCATGTTGGAAGACCCAGCCACGACCCATCTTCAATGCTCTGACTGAGGGAAGGAGGTTGTTGCTCAAAACCTCACAATACGTGGCCCCATTCATCCTCTCCTTAATATAGTGCAGTCGTTCTGTCCCCTTTCCAGAAAAGCACCCCCAAAGCATGATGTTACCACCCCCATGCTTCACAGTAGGAATGGTGTTCTTGGGATGCAACTCATCCTTATTTTTCCTCCAAACACAGTGAGTCAAGTTTAGACCAAAAAGTTCTACTTTGGTCTCATCTGACCACATGACTTTCTCCCATGCCTCCTCTGGATCATCCAGATGGTCATTGGTAAACTTCAGACTAGGCTGGACATGTGATGACTTGAGCTGGGAAACCTTTCGTGCAATGCATGATTTGAAACCATGACGGCGTAGTGTTCTACCGACAGTGACCTTTGAAACTGTGGTCCCAGCTCTCTTCATGTCATTGACCAGCTCCTCCCTTGTAGTTCTGGGCTGATTCCTCACCTTTCTTATCATCAGTGATACCCCATGAGGTGAGATCTTGCATGGAGCCCCAGTCCTAGGGAGACTGACAGTCGCCTTTAGCCTCTTCCATTTTCTAACAATTGGTCCAACAGTTGATCTATTTTCACCAAGCTGCTTGGCAATTGCCCCGTAGCCCTTTCCAGCCTTGTGGTGGTCCACAATTTTGTCAGCTTTTTGGTCTTGCCCATTGTAGTAGTTGGAGTCTGACTGACTGTGGGGTGGACAGGTGTCTTTAAAGAGCTCAGACAGGTGCTACTAATTTAGATTAATGAGTGGAGTAGAGGTGGACTTTTAAAGGCAGAGTAACAAGTCTTTGAGGGACAGAATTCTTGCTGATTGCCAGGTGTTCAAATACTTATGTGCAGCAGTGCAATACAAATACATTCTTTAAAAATCATACAATGTGATTTACTAAATTTTTGTTTTTAAATGCTGTCTCTCACAGTGGGAATGCATCTACTGTACAATGTGAATTTCAGACCCCTCCATGATTTCTAAGTGGGAGAACTTGCAAAATCGCAGGGTGTTCAAATACTTATGTTCCTCACTATAACTATTATTGGATATTCCAAAATGGACACAAATTAGAGTCTATTTTAGTAAATCACACAAAAGTTCTTGCACAAGATACTTTCTCAGAATTTGTGTTGTGATAGTGAATGTTTTAGAATGCAGCGTTAATAATTACTGAAAATCATTTATTATTATTGCAATCACTGGTTGTATGTAATAAATTTTAGGTGGTGTTCATTTTGTCCAACCGATTTATTGCTAGCAGGATGAGTTGTGATTAGGGTTGCCACCTGTCCAGTTTTGACCCGGACAGCCCAGTTTTCAGAAGGGCTGTCCGGTTAAAAACTCCTGCCAGGTTTCCCAAATTAGGAAAATCAGGCAGGACTAAGTAACACTCACTGATCGCTGCATCATAGCCCTGCCCCCATTACATCATCCCCTCCATGACGTCGCCCCCACCCAAGTGGTATGCATATGAGTAGTCTTACTAGTAGTCTAGTAAGAGTTCATGTTGACAGTTGCTCACTAAAGTCTTGGTGTAGGAAGGAAGGGTTTGGGTTCCTAGAGCACTGGGCTGATTTTTCCTTGGGGTACAATCTATACAGCCCTGACGGATTGCACCTCAATGGAAGGGGGTCTGCTGTGCTAGGGGAGAGAATGGTTAAGAGGTTGGAGGAGTGTTTAAACTAGACAAGGGGGGGGTGGGTGAGCTAGAATTCTATGGGAAAATTAGTGTAGACGGGGTAGGGGGACTAGCAAAGGGTTGTGGGGGAGGAGTGAGGGGGGCATATAGTTTATCAGATAAGGAGCTTCCGTTACAAGGAAAGCAGTCTCATAATTGCCTTAGCTCTAATTCTCCCTTAGCTAATGTAAACATCAGAGGGAAAAGTAATAATCTCCGCTGCATGCTGGCTAATGCGCGTAGCTTGTCGGGTAAATTAGGGGAGCTGCAAGCTATTGCATGTATTGAAAATTATGATTTAATAGGTATCACTGAGACCTGGTGGGATGATAAATGCGACTGGGCTGTGAATTTAAATGGTTATACACTTTTTAGGAGGGACAGAGAGATTAAAAAGGGTGGAGGGGTTTGTCTTTATGTAAAGTCAGATTTAAAGCCATGTAATAAAGACATTACCAATGAAAACGTCGAATCTCTTTGGGTAGAAATTTCAGTAGGGCTGAAGGTCACAAAGAAAATGATCATTGGTGTATGCTATAAACCACCCCGTATAGATGAGGGGGATGAGGCCCAGCTATTGTTGCAAATGGAGGAGGCTTCAAAACTAGGTCAAGTTGTTATTATGGGGGACTTTAATTATCTGAGCATTGACTGGAGTAATGGGGTGGCTAAGTCAGAAAAAGCTAGTAGGTTTGTAAATATGCTAAATGACAACTTTTTATTTCAGGCGGTTCAAGAACCCACTAGGAATGACTCTATTTTGGACCTGGTGATATCTAATAATAATGAACTCATCTCTAACATTTGTGTGGGTGAGCATTTGGGGAACAGTGATCACAACATGGTCTCCTTTGAGATAATGCTGCAGAGACAGCGCTATAAGGGAGTAACTAAAACGCTCAATTTTAGACATGCAGACTTTGCCAGTATAAGGGCATCTCTGCAATGTGTCAACTGGGAAAGGCTTTTCATGGGGTTAGACACAGAAGGAAAATGGAACATCTTTAACCTTTTTAGTGCCACAGGACGTAGAATCTACGTCCTGTGTATCAAAGGACCAAAGTGCCACAGAACGTAGATTCTACGTCCTGCTGCACTTCCGGTTTTGGGAGCGGAGGAATGGCTTTTCAAGCCATTCCTTCGCTCCCCACTCGTTCCCCAGCCTCCAGACAATAGTCAGAGGTGGGGAACGAGTGGCCCCTGGGTAGCGATCACCCAGGGGCCCCATGGGACTTACCTGCCATCCACGTGGCTTTCTGTGCAGCTCCTCTCCCTTCCGCAGCTTCCCCCTCTGGCCCCCCTGCTTCCTGCCCCGCCCCCTCACATGAGCTGATGCTGCTGTGCCAGATCGAGTTTCTCCTGCAGATCCTGATCTTCTAGACCCCAAGTAAGTGGCAAATACACACACAAACACACAATCACACATTTATTACACTAATACACACTTATACTCACACTTCCACACACACACATGCATTTTTGGGAGGTTTTCAAACATTCATCACTTACAGCACTTAGAGAAAACTCACACTTGGTTGCACACTCGCACACATGCACACAAAACACATTTTACACACATGTACACACACACTTACACACTTATGTAATTTTGTAATTATTTTTTTTTTTTCTAATCGCATCGTTTTTATGCTTGCCTGAAAAAAATGTTTTATTGCCATTGCGGATAGTGTATTCGCTAACCGCACTGCGCAATACCTTTTGTGTATTATTTTGGTGTTTCTACTACATTTTCTGTGATTTTGGTGGATTTTTGGGTATTTTACTGCATGTTTAGCCATTTTATAGCATTTTCAGTTATGCATAGTTGTTGTTTGCTTGACTTTGTAAAACTTATTTGCCCTAGCCAAAATACTCAAACTGTTATTCTGCCCGCAGATATTATTAGGCAAAAAAAAAAAAATGATTTTAGTGATTTTTTTTTATCTTTATCAATGTTATTGCTTTTTACATTGTTCTTTGTTACTTGTCTTTGCACATGGACATTTTGTCTGCTGTATTTCAATTTGGCATCCTCTGTACCCCACATAGTTTGGTAAATCTATTCATATTGGGCATCAAACTGTTCAGTAGACTAGTGGCGTTCATACTTAGAGTGTTTTATGTTGGTACGTTACTAAATGTGGGGTACATAATGGGGCAACATGCAAGCTTTGTGACGATTTTCAGAAATGTCACAAAAACAGTTCTGTTTAGCATAGCTTTGTAATTTGGTAGTTTGCAGTAGAAAGTTTTATTTACCCATTTTTGTTTTGTCAGAATGTGTACTTTCGGAAAATATATGGTTTTCTAGGGTCTCCTTACTGTTAGGTGGTCGTATGGCACATAATACACATACCGGGTGCAAAAACTGCATGAGCCGAAGCATCTTATGTGAAAATTCATATGCACTATTTTTACTTGGGTACCCCTGTACCCCACATAGTTTGGTAAATCTATGCATATAGGGCATCAAACTGTTCAGTAGACCCCTGGCGTTCATATTTAGAATGTTTTATGTTGATACGGTACAAAATGTGGGGGTACATAATGGGGTAAAATGCAAGCTTTGTGACAATTTTCAGAAATGTCATAAAAACCGTTCTGTTTAGCATAGCTTTGTAGTTTGGTAGTTTGTAGTAGAAAGATGTATTTACCCATTTTTGTTTTGTCAGAATGTGTACTTTCGGAAAATATATGGTTTTCTAGGGTCTCCTTACTGTTAGGTGGTCGTATGGCACATAATACACATACCGGGTGCAAAAACTGCATGAGCCGAAGCATCTTATGTGAAAATTCATATGCACTATTTTTACTTGGGTGCCCCTGTACCCCACATAGTTTGGTAAATCTATGCATATAGGGCATCAAACTGTTCAGTAGACCCCTGGCGTTCATATTTAGAATGTTTTATGTTGATACGGTACAAAATGTGGGGGTAAATAATGGGGTAAAATGCAAGCTTTGTGACAATTTTCAGAAATGTCATAAAAACCGTTCTGTTTAGCATAGCTTTGTAGTTTGGTAGTTTGTAGTAGAAAGATGTATTTACCCATTTTTGTTTTGTCAGAATGTGTACTTTCGGAAAATATGTGGTTTTCTAGGGTCTCCTTACTGTTAGGTGGTCGTATGGCACATAATACACATACCGGGTGCAAAAACTGCATGAGCCGAAGCATCTTATGTGAAAATTCATATGCACTATTTTTACTTGGGTGCCCCTGTACCCCACATAGTTTGGTAAATCTATGCATATAGGGCATCAAACTGTTCAGTAGACCCCTGGCGTTCATATTTAGAATGTTTTATGTTGATACGGTACAAAATGTGGGGGTAAATAATGGGGTAAAATGCAAGCTTTGTGACAATTTTCAGAAATGTCATAAAAACCGTTCTGTTTAGCATAGCTTTGTAGTTTGGTAGTTTGTAGTAGAAAGATGTATTTACCCATTTTTGTTTTGTCAGAATGTGTACTTTCGGAAAATATATGGTTTTCTAGGGTCTCCTTACTGTTAGGTGGTCGTATGGCACATAAAACACATACCGGGTGCAAAAACTGCATGAGCCGAAGCATCTTATGTGAAAATTCATATGCACTATTTTTACTTGGGTGCCCCTGTACCCCACATAGTTTGGTAAATCTATGCATATAGGGCATCAAACTGTTCAGTAGACCCCTGGTGTTCATATTTAGAATGTTTCATGTTGATACGGTACAAAATGTGGGGGTACATAATGGGGTAAAATGCAAGCTTTGTGACAATTTTCAGAAATGTCAAAAAAATCGTTCTGTTTAGCATAGCTTTGTAGTTTGGTAGTTTGCAGTAGAAAGATGTATTTACCCATTTTTGTTTTGTCATATTGTGTACTTTCGGAAAATGTATAGTTTTCTAGGGTCTCCTTACTGTTAGGGGGTCTTATGCCGCATAATGCACATGCCGGTAGCTTATATTGCAGTGTATACACTTTGTATGCACTAACTTCCTTTTGGGGTCTCTAAATGCCAGATACAGTGCTGATCCTATGCACAATGGGCATCAAACTGTTCAGCGGACCCTTGGTTTTCATATTTAGGGTGTGTTTTCTTGGTACCTAATGTTATGTGGGAGATATGGTGCTTGAAAGTGGAAGATTTGATGTGATTTTCAGGTATTTCACCAAAACTAGCAATTTTGGGAAAGCACTGCGACTCTGTAGTTTGGAGTAGAAAGACATGGGTACCAATTTTGAATTCGCCCGAATGTGTACTTTCCAAAAATATATGGTTTTGGGGGGTCAATGTATTTTTGTGTGTTTTTACCCCACAGAAAATGCAGTAATCGTGTTGAATTTTCAGTAGCTAAAGAGACCTCTGGGGCAATCTCTATGCACTGACGTCCTTATGGGGTCTCTAAATGCCAGATACAGTGCTGATCCTATGCACAATGGGCATCAAACTGTTCAGCGGACCCTTGGCTTTCATATTTAGGGTGTGTTTTCTTGGTACCTAATGTTATGTGGGAGATATGGTGCTTGAAAGTGGAAGATTTGATGTGATTTTCAGGTATTTCACCAAAACTAGCAATTTTGGGAAAGCACTACGACTCTGTAGTTTGGAGTAGAAAGACATGGGTACCAATTTTGAATTCGCCCGAATGTGTACTTTCCAAAAATATATGGTTTTGGGGGGTCAATGTATTTTTTTGTGTTTTTACCCCACAGAAAATGCAGTAAACGTGTTGAATTTTCAGTAGCTAAAGAGACCTCTGGGGCAATCTCTATGCACTGACGTCCTTATGGGGTCTCTAAATGCCAGATACAGTGCTGATCCTATGCACAATGGGCATCAAACTGTTCAGCGGACCCTAGGCTTTCATATTTCGGGTGTGTTTTCTTGGTACCTAATGTTATGTGGGAGATAAGGTGCTTGAAAGTGGAAGATTTGATGTGTTTTTCAGGTATTTCACCAAAACTAGCAATTTTGGGAAAGCACTGCGACTCTGTAGTTTGGAGTAGAAAGACATGGGTACCAATTTTGAATTCGCCCGAATGTGTACTTTCCAAAAATATATGGTTTTGGGGGGTCAATGTATTTTTGTGTGTTTTTACCCCACAGAAAATGCAGTAAACGTGTTGAATTTTCAGTAGCTAAAGAGACCTCTGGGGCAATCTCTATGCACTGACGTCCTTATGGGGTCTCTAAATGCCAGATACAGTGCTGATCCTATGCACAATGGGCATCAAACTGTTCAGCGGACCCTAGGCTTTCATATTTCGGGTGTGTTTTCTTGGTACCTAATGTTATGTGGGAGATAAGGTGCTTGAAAGTGGAAGATTTGATGTGTTTTTCAGGTATTTCACCAAAACTAGCAATTTTGGGAAAGCACTGCGACTCTGTAGTTTGGAGTAGAAAGACATGGGTACCAATTTTGAATTCGCCCGAATGTGTACTTTCCAAAAATATATGGTTTTGGGGGGTCAATGTATTTTTTTGTGTTTTTACCCCACAGAAAATGCAGTAAACGTGTTGTATTTTCAGTAGCTAAAGAGACCTCTGGGGCAATCTCTATGCACTGACGTCCTTATGGGGTCTCTAAATGCCAGATACAGTGCTGATCCTATGCACAATGGGCATCAAACTGTTCAGCGGACCCTAGGCTTTCATATTTCGGGTGTGTTTTCTTGGTAGCTAATGTTATGTGGGAGATAAGGTGCTTGAAAGTGGAAGATTTGATGTGTTTTTCAGGTATTTCACCAAAACTAGCAATTTTGGGAAAGCACTGCGACTCTGTAGTTTGGAGTAGAAAGACATGGGTACCAATTTTGAATTCGCCCGAATGTGTACTTTCCAAAAATATATGGTTTTGGGGGGTCAATGTATTTTTTTTGTGTTTTTACCCCACAGAAAATGCAGTAAACGTGTTGAATTTTCAGTAGCTAAAGAGACCTCTGGGGCAATCTCTATGCACTGACGTCCTTATGGGGTCTCTAAATGCCAGATACAGTGCTGATCCTATGCACAATGGGCATCAAACTGTTCAGCGGATCCTTGGCTTTCATATTTAGGGTGTGTTTTCTTGGTACCTAATGTTATGTGGGAGATATGGTGCTTGAAACTGGAAGATTTGATGTGATTTTCAGGTATTTCACCAAAACTAGCAATTTTGGGAAAGCACTGCGACTCTGTAGTTTGGAGTAGAAAGACATGGGTACCAATTTTGAATTCGCCCGAATGTGTACTTTCCAAAAATATATGGTTTTGGGGGGTCAATGTATTTTTTTGTGTTTTTACCCCACAGAAAATGCAGTAAACGTGTTGAATTTTCAGTAGCTAAAGAGACCTCTGGGGCAATCTCTATGAACTGACGTCCTTATGGGGTCTCTAAATGCCAGATACATTGGTGTTCCTATGCACAATGGGCATCAAACTGTTCAGCGGACCCTTGGCTTTCATATTTAGGGTGTGTTCTTTTGGTACCTAATGTTATGTGGGAGATAAGGTGCTTGAAAGTGGAAGATTTGATGTGATTTTTAGGTATTTCATCAAAACTGGCAATTTTGGGAAAGAATTGCGACTCAGTAGTTTGGAGTAGAAAGACATGGGTACCAATTTTGAATTCGTCCGAATGTGTACTTTCCAAAAATATATGATTTTGGGGGGTCAATGTATTTTTTTGTGTTTTTATCCCACAGAAAATGCAGTAAATGTGTTGAATTTTCAGTAGCTAAAGAGATCTCCTGGGCAATTTGTATGTACTAACTTCCTTTTGGGGTCTCTAAATTCCAGATACATCGGTGATCCTATGCACAATGGGCATCAAACTGTTCAGTGGACCCCTGGCTTTTATATTTAGGGTGTGTTTTCTTCGTACCTAATGTTATGTGGGAGATAAGGTGCTTGAAAATGGAAGATTTGAGGTGATTTTTTAGAATTTTCATAATTTTTTATAGAAAATGCTAAATTCAGTAAAGCATTGCCGTTTGGTACTTAGGAGTTGGAAGACATAGTTACCCATTTCGGATTCGTCAGAATGTGTAGTTTTCAAAAATGTATGGTTTCCTGGGGTAAACCTAATGTTCCAGGATTTTTGGCTTTGGAATGTAAAGTATGCCGTATTCTGCTGTAATGCTTTGAAAATTTAGTAATTTACTGCTGGGAGTTTTTGATCTATAGAAGTCAGAAATCTCAATAAAACTATACATATCAGGTATTGGCACGTTCGGGAGACATGAGGCTTTCCAAATCAGTTGAATTTTTGTCCATAAAATAAAATGTGTTTCTTGTAGAAATCCTTATATCATGAAAAATAGCATTTTTTCTTTTTTTTTTTGTATTTCAAGCTCTAAATCTTGTTCCAGAAGTGGAAATACACAAAAACTCAGGTAGATTTGGAAAGCTCAGGTTCTCCTGAAAAAAACAATATATAGTTTGCCTACCTAAACTTAACCCTGCCCCCAGTAAAAGCCCCTACATTGAGAGAGCACAGAATGTTCACAAAACGTCTGGCACTGGGGGGAACTGAAATTACGAATTCGGCTGGCACTTAAAGGGTTAAAACATTGCTTTGTAGGTAAACACAACAGTATATCCCCCTTGTAAGCAAGGAGAGGCATCGCAAAGCAAAACCTTTATGGCTGAATAAAAGTGTTATTGTCGAGGTTGGTAAGAAAAAACGTGCTTTTAGGGCATTCAAGTTAGCTGGGACAGCAGAAACTTTCATCAGGTACAAGGAAGCAAATAAAGCATGCAAAAAAGCTATCAAGCAAGCTAAAATAGAAATGGAAAGGGATATTGCAGCTAGGAGTAAAAAGAATCCAAAATTATTTTTTAATTATGTGAATAGTAAAAAAATGAAGCAAGAAGGGGTGGGAACTTTATTATCACGGGAGGTTAAGTTGGTTGATGAGAACGGGGAAAAAGCTGAAATTTTGAACTCTTATTTTTCATCTGTCTATACATCTGAGGAGCCAGATAAGGCTTCCCTTGTAATATGCCCAGTTCTAGTAATTTAGCTACTGACGCATGGGTCACTCGGGAGGAGACTTGAACATGTAAAGGTAAACAAAGGTCCAGGGCCGGATGGGATTCATCCCAGGGTATTAAATGAGCTGAGCGCTGTGATTGCCAAACCTCTTCACTTAATTTTTCAGGATTCGTTGAGGTCTGGCATGGTGCCGAGAGACTGGCGGATTGTTAATGTGGTGCCATTATTTAAAAAGGGATCCGGTTCTCAGCCTGAAAACTATAGGCCTGTTAGTCTGACATCAGTAGTAGGAAAACTTTTGGAAGGGGTAATAAGGGATAGGGTACTTGAATACATTGCAGTTCACAATACTATTAGTTTGTGCCAGCATGGTTTTATGCGTAACAGATCTTGCCAGACTAATTTAGTCGCCTTTTATGAGGAGGTGAGTAGGAACCTTGATGCTGGAATGGCAGTTGATGTCATCTACTTGGACTTTGCTAAAGCGTTTGATACAGTACCTCACAGAAGGTTAATGATCAAATTAAGGAATATTGGCCTAGAACATAATATTTGTAATTGGATAGAGAACTGGCTGAAGGATAGAGTACAAAGAGTGGTTGTAAATGGAACATTTTCTAATTGGACCAGTGTGGTTAGTGGAGTACCGCGGGGGTCAGTCCTTGGTCCTTTGCTTTTTAACTTGTTTATTAATGACCTGGAGGTGGGCATAGACAGTACTGTTTCTATTTTTGCTGATGACACAAAATTGTGCAAAACTATAAGTTCCATGCAGGATGCTGCCGCTTTCCAGTGCGATTTGACAAAATTAGATAACTGGGCAGCAAACTGGAAAATGAGGTTCAATGTTGATAAGTGCAAAGTTATGCACTTTGGTAGAAATAATATAAACGCAAACTATCTACTGAATGGTAGTGTGTTGGGGGTATCCTTAATGGAGAAGTATCTAGGGGTTTTTGTTGATAACAAGTTGTCTAATGCCAGGCAGTGTCATTCTGTGGCTACTAAAGCAAATAAAGTGCTGTCTTGTATAAAAAAGGGCATTGACTCAAGGGATGAGAACATAATTTTGCCCCTTTATAGGTCCCTGGTAAGGCCTCACCTTGAGTATGCGGTGCAGTTTTGGGCTCCAGTCCTTAAGAGGGATATTAATGAGCTGGAGATAGTGCAGAGACGTGCAACTAAACTGGTTAAGGGGATGGAAGATTTAAACTATGAGGTGAGACTGTCGAGGTTGAGGTTGTTTTCTCTGGAAAAGAGGCGCTTGTGAGGGGACATGATTACTCTGTACAAGTACATTAGAGGGGATTATAGGAAGTTGGGGGATGTTCTTTTTTCCCATAAAAACAATCAACGCACCAGAGGTCACCCCTTTAGATTAGAGGAACGGAGCTTCCATTTGAAGCAGCGTAGGTGGTTTTTCACGGTGAGGGCAGTGAGGTTGTGGAATGCCCTTCCTAGTGATGTGGTAATGGCAGATTCTGTTAATGCCTTTAAGAGGGGCCTGGATGAGTTCTTGATCAATCAGAATATCCAAGGCTATTGTGATACTAATATCTACAGTTAGTACTAGTGGTTGTATTTATAGTTTATGTATGTGAGTGTATAGATTGGTAGGTGTTGGTTAGGTGTGCTGGGTTTACTTGGATGGGTTGAACTTGATGGACACTGGTCTTTTTTCAACCCTATGTAACTATGTAACTATGTAACTATGAAGGAAATGCTTTACATTTCAATCTTAAGAGAATACTGAAAGAAAAAAAGTTATGGTTTTAGAAGAGTTTTTAGACTCCAATGAATTTCCTATTTAGATAGCGTTTCATTTTCATTTTTACATTTTACCTTTTTGTCTTTTTGAGACATTATGGCTAATGGCACATGGGGTGATTTGTCTCCCACGGTTAATCTGTGCTACTGCAGGTGACAACTCTCCCCATGTTCCATGAGCCTAAAAGGCAATAAACGATTGCAGGAGAAAGTGTATTTGATCTCCTACATGAACCTGGAAGTGAAAAAAAACACAAGCAAAGTTGTTGTCATCATTATGCCCATGACTGTGTGATTTCATAGCTCTTATGTTTATAAAACCAAAATTCTGATCAAGCATCAGCAGAAAATCACCTGGCATTCTAATGGCTCAAATATCAGGTTCAGAGATGTTTGGTCTTTTTGTACTTTCTAAACTATAACCTTTGATTGCTATACATATCAAAAAAGCCTTGAAGTGCCAGCACTCCACTTACATGAAAAAACGGGGTTCACGTTCAGCATATATTTAACATGGAATTATTTCCTGGACCAGCACTCCCTTTATGACAAAGTGGTATTTATTTCACACACAATATATACAAGAGTTCTGTATATGTTGTGTGTGAAATAAATAACACTTTGCCACAAAAGGGAGTGCTAGTTCGGGACATAATTTCATGTTGAATATATATATACATACATACCTCCCAACTGTCCCACGGGTGGTGGGGGGAGCAGGGGGTGCTGCAGGAAGCAGGGGGGCACTGGGGAGGACGTTGCAGGAGACCTAAAGGATGTTGGGGAGGGAACTCGAGGATACTAGGGAGGATCCGAAGGAAGTTAAGGGGGAGCTGGGGGATGCTAGGGAGGACGCTGGCAGGGAGCTGGAGGATGCTGGGGGGAGCTGGAGGATGCTGCCGTGGGGAGCGGCCCATAGTATGGGGACACTGGGGGAGGACCAGCAATGTTTTAGGGGGCCCTGGACTGGCTAGCAATGTTTTAGGGGTTCCCTGCCCTGGCACCAATGCAAAACATAAAACCTGGCTACCAATGTTTTAGGGGGGGCCCTGGCTACCAATGTCTGTGTGTCCTTTGTACTGATGGGACTTCATACAGCTCTGGTAATTTTCTAAGTTTTGAATTGTTTAGAAATGGGTATTAGAGATGCTGAGGGCCAATATGTAGCATTGGATGCTTGTGTTACACTGAGTCTGTCATGATATACAGGTGCCACAGTGCGTAATGTAATTATATTTTGGACAGAGAGATTTTCTCAAACTGGATTATATATTTATATAAAGGTGAAGATCTTAGAAGATCTTGTAAGAGGATTTCAACATTTCATGAATTTAGAGCATGTTTTATCAGTTGTGTTTAAAGACTTTTTATTTTCCAATGGAATATCAAAAAATGAATAACTAATAATGTTAACTTTGTTAAGAGAGGGAATTTCCATAAAGTCTTACATTTTTTCACTTACAGGGTTTAAAGAAATATTCTTAACAATATCAGAATTGTTAGATAATAGTGAATTTTTTTTGGCAGTCATGGATTTGCACCAAAATTCTGCATTTCAGCATTGGTGAATTGTTTCGCGAAACTTCTGCAAAATTTTGCCTCAAAAAATTTGTGGTCACAGCAAAAAAAGGTGTGGATGCGCCACAAAAGTCAAGTGCGTCAAAAAACTCACATTTTGTTTTGACTGTTTAGTGAATTTTTTCCACCAAAGTGGAACTTTATCCTTTAGATTGATTTTGTCTGCCAAGCAACTAGCTCACTAAAATTGTATCTGTAATCTCCCTAATTGATCTTAGCTTTCCATTCCCACATAACAAAATAGGTGAAGACATATCTATAGAAGAAAATTTTATTACTAGAGAGAAAGGAGTTATCATATAATTAAGATCATGTTTCCAAAAAAAAATAAAAAATATTCCATATAAAATTAGTGATAAAATTAGTGTCTAAACAAGGAATTTTTTTTAAGGTCTTGATGGATATCTCCAGTGTTTATCTACAGTGAATGGCAGGAAGTATATTGATTCTTTCATTTGTTAGTAGTTTAATTTATGGATTAACATAACTGTTAACACCTTACAATCATTCTATGAGGTATCTTGTAAGTGCTCCTAAAGTTCCTAAAGTCAGGTAAGTTTAAAACTTTGTGAGTAAATCGATAATATCAATTTTGAAAGGGATATTTTTGGCCTATTAATGTTCCAAATAAATTTGTTTAAGACACTATCCAAAATGCTAATGTCAAAATGATTAAGAAGTAGAGGAATATACATTAAAGGTTATATCACTTTATCTAGTAGAATTAAGTCTAAAACAACTGGACTTTTTCTGAGTTTTTCTTGAAAACGTTTCACCACTCATCCGAGTGGCTTCTTCAGTTCAAATGACTGGTAGGGAATTCCCCGGTATTTAAACTCTTGATGGTAGTAGAGTCACAGACATCCAATCACAATGGTTCCATTGAACTTGTTCAGTTAGGTGTTAGCTGAAACTGACAGGTGTAAGAAGGTATGATCCAATCACAATGGTACCAAGATTCTCATTGATGAAGGTGTTAATCCTTCAAAGTACATGACTGGAAGTGTGAACTGTTGTGAAACTGCCGGGGTAAGGATGTCAACGCGCCATTGTATGTTGGTGACAAGCGGTGTGAACAGAGGAGGGGGCCTGAGACACCGCTTGTCACCAACATACAATGGCGCGTTGACATCCTTACCCCGGCAGTTTCACAACAGTTCACACTTCCAGTCATGTACTTTGAAGGATTAACACCTTCATCAATGAGAATCTTGGTACCATTGTGATTGGATCATACCTTCTTACACCTGTCAGTTTCAGCTAACACCTAACTGAACAAGTTCAATGGAACCATTGTGATTGGATGTCTGTGACTCTACTACCATCAAGAGTTTAAATACCGGGGAATTCCCTACCAGTCATTTGAACTGAAGAAGCCACTCGGATGAGTGGTGAAACGTTTTCAAGAAAAACTCAGAAAAAGTCCAGTTGTTTTAGACTTAATTCTACTAGATACTGTAT
Source organism: Xenopus tropicalis (assembly GCF_000004195.4). Taxonomy (NCBI): domain Eukaryota; kingdom Metazoa; phylum Chordata; class Amphibia; order Anura; family Pipidae; genus Xenopus; species Xenopus tropicalis. The sequence continues at coordinate 74,787,306 of NC_030682.2, read as the reverse complement.
ATCATGACCTGGATGAATGAGAATCTTCATAGACTTATATCACTTTAGGAAAACTTTACATTTTAAAAAATATAGCTTTTCCCTTCAAGTTAAGTGGGGACTGTAGCCATTTATTACATAATGATACAATGTTTTTAATAACTGGTGTTATATTTCGATGATAACGACTAGAAAGGTCTGAGGGTAAAATAATACCTAAATACTTAATTTGTTTTTTAGGAGTTTTTAATTGCTAATTTTGTAGCACATCTTGTGATATCTTTCCATAAACATAGGATATTGGATTTCAATATTTATTTTATATCCAGAAAATGAATAAAATTCTCTAAAGATGAAAAACTTTCTTTAGTGAATGTTGAGAATTTTCTAAGATCAATAAATCATTATCAAACACAGACAACTTTAAATGTATGTTATTAATTCTAATACCTGAAATCTGTTTAGAAGAGTTAATGGCCATTATCAAGGGTTCCTTTGTTAAGTTAAACAGTAGTGGTGAAAGCGGGTAGCCATGGCGAGTGTCTCTATCTCGTTTTAATAGTTCCCCGACTGCCAATATTCAAACCAAAGGTTTATATTTAACAACATACCTACTATACCAAAACAAACTATACATAACAACAGACCTACTATACCAAAAATGTCTAGGCAGTTAAATAAATATTACTAATTAATGTTATCAAATTTTTTTTTTTAGCATCACAGGTAATTAGGGATAATGGAATTTTATTTTTTCTAGAAAAATATTAAAGTTAATTAAATACCTTAGGGTTGATTCACTAAAGGTCGATATTTCGAGCGCTATTTATAGCATGCGTTAAAAATTTTAACACGTCTAATTTTTCGCGTTTTAACGCACAATTCACTAAAAGTATATTTGCGCGATGCTGTTCGCATTATTTAAGTCGTGAAGACTATTTTCGTGCAGTATTCGACGCAATACACGCTAATTAACGCAGTGCACTGCTTGTCGCGCGCGCTAAGTAACACATGTGCGCTACTTATCGCGTGCACGCCATATTAGCCATACACACCATTACGTTCGTAAAACTACCGTATATACTCGAGTATAAGCCGAGTTTTTCAGCACTAAAAATGTGCTGAAAAAGTAACCCTCGGCTTATACTCGAGTATATGGATGTGCTGCAGCTGGCGAGGTGTGCCGATGGAACATGCTCCTTGCGCATACCCCCCCCGTGGACGGACGTGTGTCCGTGTGTACCTGCACGCGCACGCACGAGCACACACGTTCGTCCGCGGAGGGGGGTGTGCGTCCAAGGAGCATGTTAGAATGGCACATCTCGTCAGTGGCAGCACATCAAATGCCAGATAACACACTTCTGTCCTCACGTCCGTCCGCGGAGGGGGCGGTGCGCGCAAGGAGCATGTTAAAAAGGCACATCTCGTCTGCGGCAGCACATCAGATGCCAGGTAAAACACGTCAGTCCACGGGGGGGGGAGAGGGGTGCGCGCATGGAACGCGTTACATCGCGCCAGAGTCAGCACCAGGTAACATTTTAAACAAATTTTGCAGGTTCAGGAACAATATCCAGAGACAGTGACTAAACTTCAGATGGGGCTTTTCATGCACACTGGCATAGGGTGCTACCTACCCACTAGGGTGAGCCACCATCTCCTCCGAGCTATCCCCTGCACCCCTACAGACTCTATGAACAAGGAGGGATCCCCCATGTGTATTCATCAGAGGGGGCAAGACCCTTACACCACTGAGCTGAAAAGTTTTTCTTAGCCAGTGAGCCCAAACTGTGGTGATTTCCTTTAGTACACAGGTCTTGTAAAGGCAGAGCACAAACACATTAAAATCTGTACATGCCCTTAAAGAGAAAGGCAACCTTTTAGTTAACTTTTAGTTAAGCATGCCCCACATTGAAAAGCACTGTCACTCACTACACAGGCCAGCAATGTAACTCTCCTTCACACAGTGTCCCAGAAACACGTCACATTGACCTCAACATTATGTGATATAATGGCACCAGCAAACTATGACACAATTACATAGTTACATAGTAAGTTGGGTTGAAAAAAGACATACATCCATAACGTTCAACCATAATGCCTATATATAACCTTCCTAACTTCTAGTTGATCCAGAGAAAGGCAAAAAAAACCATCTGAAGCCTCTCTAATTTGCCGCAGATGGGAAAAAATTCCTTCCTGACTCCAAGAAGGCAATCGGACCAGTCCCTGGATCAACTTGTACTAAGAGCTATCTCCCATAACCCTCACTTGCTAAGAATCCATCCAGCCCCTTCTTAAAGTTATATAATGTATCAGCCAGCACGACTGATTCGGGGAGGGAATTCCACAACTTCACAGCTCTCACAGTAAAAAAATCCTTTCCGAATATTTAAACGGAACCTTCCTTCTTCTAAATGGAGTGGGTGCCCTCATGTCCGTTGGAAGGACCTAATGGTAAATAAAACATTAGAAAGGTTATTATATGATCCCCTTATATATTTATACATAGTTATCATGTCACCTCTTAAGCGCCTCTTCTCCAGTGTAAACAGACCCAACTTGGCCAGTCTTTCTTCATAACTGAGACTTTCCATACTGTAAGGCAACTCGACCAAACAGTGCAGTCTCTTGGGGTTTAGGCAGTTTGCAGGGATCAGATTGGTCTCAGAAACAAGAGCTCACACCCAGCATATAGGGTTAAGCTGGCCGCAATCAGCTTTATTCACAGATAATCGGCACACAGGAGCACATCAGAAAACAAATCATAAAAATAAATCCTAGCCTGTCCGGCTCTAACTAACACACACCGGCTCCCTTTCTATGCAATAGAGAGGATCTAGCATCCAACTCTACAAAAAACAACAGTAGTTTGTTGGGTTACTCACTGTGTCTGGCTCTCTCCCTCACTTCAATTCACTCCAGGACCCTTTTTACTGGCTTTTCCAAAAGCCAAGTGCAGTGAAAGAACACTCTTTCACTGCTGACATACTTTCCCTGTGTCAACCACTGTGTAGTTGGAGCTGAGGCAACAGTGCAGCTATTGGGTGGGACTTGGCACTCTGGCTCCTCTACTGTATACACAGAAGAAAAGAACTGGTTAAGCACATCTGCCTTTTCTGTATCCGCTGTAACCATATTGTTACTATAACTCAATGGGGCCACACCCTAAACCTGCATCTTTTTACTATTAATATACTTAAAAAACTTTTTGTGGTTAGTCTTGGCCTCTGCCGCGATGCACTCCTCATTTCCTATCTTTGCCTTCTGGATTGCTGTTTTACAACACTTGTTATAGTGTTTATATTCATTAAACGCAGCTACTGTCCCCTCTGACTTATATTTCTTAAAATCTTTCCTTTTTTCCCCTATTAACTTCTTTACCTCAGTGTTAAGCCACATAGGGTGATTCTTAACACTTCTACTTTTTCTTATTAATGGAATAAATTGAGAACAGTAATGATTTAATATCATTTTAAATGACAACCATTTCTGCTCTGTGTTTTTTCAGGAAACATAATGCCCCAATCTATGCCCTGAAGCGCTGCCCTTAAGGAGCTAAAATTTGCCTTCCTAAAATTCAGAGTCTTTGTTGCCCCCGTGTAAATTTGTTTCCTGCACCAAACATCAAATGAAATAACATTATGGTCACTATTACCCAGGGGTTCAACCACTTGCACATTTGCTATACGTTCTGGGTCATTAGAGATCACTAGATCCAATATAGCAGCGTTTTTCAACCGCTGTTCCGCGGCACACTAGTGTGCCGTGAGATGTTGCCTGGTGTGCCGTAGGTGAAGACAAGACTCCCCCGGTCCCCTCTGGGACACCTTCCACTTCCTGGCTCCCTGATGCCCGGAAATCGTCACTGCCTGTGACATCATCCGGCATCGGATCCAGGAGGGTGGAGCAACCAGAGAGGAGAGGCAGCACTATCCTGCCTGGCACAACCCGACCGGGGGGAGCAACTGCCCAGGCCCTGCCCCGACAGACCAGATCCACCAGGGGCCAGGCCCATGCACAGCCGCCCTACTCCCCACCGGAGGACAATCCCGGGACACCCCTGGATGCCGTAACCTGACATGTAAGAAAACAATTAATAATAATATATATATAATATAAAATTTTTGTGTGTATAAAAAAAAAAAAAAAAAATCAGTGGGGGGGTGGGTTTGTGGAGAAAATGTCCCGGAAAATACATTCTTTGTGTTTATTTGATTCCTATTCAAGAGAATTACTTTATATATATAGTCAATATAGGCACAGAGTTAAATTTTTTAACATTTTCTAATGGTGGTGTGCCTCGTGATTTTTTTCATGAAACAAGTGTGCCTTTGCCCAAAAAAGGTTGAAAAACACTGCAATATAGCATGGTTCCTGGTTGGCTCCTCAACAACCTGTGACATAAAGTTGGCATGCAGCAAGTTTATAAACTTGTTCCCATTTACTGTCCTGGCAGTACTATGGCTCTAGTCAATATCAGGATTGCCAATTTATTTAATTACAAAAAAACACTACTAATGATAGGGTGTGTTAAATGCCTACAGTGTATCTGCACAATGAGCCAGAGTCAGCAAGTGGTCAAATAACTTGTTATTTAAAAAAATTAAATTTGTACAGCCAGTCCAGCATCAAGAATTATTTCGCCCTAGTAACTACTCTTGTAGTACTGTGGTGGGACTTGTACACTGGGGTCCACCGAGGACACGCCCTCACGTATAGTGAGTATACGTTGGGTTTACTCGGATGGGTTGTGTGCTGGGTTTACTCGGATGGGTTGAACTTGATGGACAATGGTCTTTTTTCAACCCTATGTAACTATGTAACTATGTAACTGATACTGGTACTTGATAATTAGTATGGCAGCTTCCTTAGCCTTCCCAAACTTGCTTTTGTCTTTTGCTGTAGCATTTTTCTTTCCCTAAAGTTATCTATTATTTATTTATTTGATTATTGAAACTTAGCAGTAGTGGCTGCATTTCCCACCCTAGGCTTATACTCAAGTCAATAAGTTTTTCCAGTTTTCTTAGGTAAAATTTGGTACCTCGGCTTATATTCGGATTGGCTTATACTCGAGTATATACGATACTTTTTTTTTTTTTTTTAAATGACCATTTCCCTACAAACTGGAGGATGCATCACTCTAGGGCCAACACATACTTGAATAAATCACACTGCAAAGTCCATATTGTGTTGCCAAAAACTCATGAACTGTACTTTTCTATAATTACCGCCTGCTCCAAGTAGGTGTTAATTTTCGCATAGAGTAATGCGATATTTAGCGCGTCTAAGTGTTTGCGAATCGTGCTAAGTATTATTTCTGCACGCTAATTAACGCAATGCAGTAAAATTACCGCATGCAGCTGCGCGCTAATTAATGCACGCAATATACGACTTAACACATGCGATAATACTTAAGCGAATCACGCGTTTTTCGCGTCAATTTTAACGCGAAAAAGCATGCGATATGCGTTATCGCACTTTAGAGAATCAACCCTCTTATATTTTAATTACTAGAACAACCTTTAATGAACCCCTTTCTGTTTGGGAGAACTAATATCTGGTAAAATAAGGACTAAATGGTCAGCAAATCTTTTGGATAGGATCTTGATACCTTGATTGATAAGAGAGATGATGGAGAAAGGATGATTGAAGTGGAATCTATACCTTGCTTTGGGATCAACTTTATATGAGATAAACTTCTAGATGGAATATCCCCTCCTTAAAAATCAACCTTGTAATATCTTAAAACCTAGAATCTTTCAGCTTTTCAAAAGTTTTTATTACTTAAAATACTTAATCTGATTTAATTGTTATATTAAGTTAATCAAATTGTGGTTCAGATATTCATGAAAATTTAAAATTTGTAAGAGTTTTCTCTCTTATCTTCTGCTAAATCTGATCTCTTATACAAATTTTTGTAATAATTTTCAAAAACTTTTATGATCTTGATAGGATCATTTGTTAGGTTGTTATTTGGGTCACTGAACTTAATCAGTTGTCTAGAAGGATTCCAATTTTTAGTTAAGTTGGTTAGAAATTCATAAGCCTTGTTGCCTAGGTTTCTAAATCTCGCTTTAGTTTCTTAATCAAATTTTACTTTCCTCTATAGATTCTTTGTATTTTGCACAATTTGTTAATGTGGGGTTAATTTTTAATAATCAATATGTACTTATTTGCTCAAGGAAGGAAAATTACCATTGACTGATTTATAAAAGTGGGCCTTATACAATGTTATATCCCCTCTGATGACTGCCTTTCATGTTTCCTATAAATTTTTTGGGTTACGTATACAATATGAAGAAAAGAAGATTTCTTAACAGGGAAGATGTTAAAATCCAAGGCAATGTAAGAATGGTCAAAAATGTCAATAACTCCTATATGCGCCTTTTTGGCTTTAGTTATTAGATCAATAGAAGTGAAAAAATAATCAATCCGAAAGCCAGATATGTGTGGTCTTTAGCTAATGGATGGAATAGTCTCCATATGTCATTTAGTTTGGTATTTGATAAATCATTAATTAGACGGGACTTCTTCCTTAGGACCCACAGAGCGAGTTACTCACCCACGATAGATCTCTGCTATCGCAGGAGAGTAGCTGCTCCAAAAAGACTTGACACCAACCAGTGGCCCTTCGCAATGCGAAAGTTTCCGAAGTCACGTGAAGTTGCCTGCGGGTGGAAACTTTGAGTGACTTTTTACTGGAGCAATGCAAAGGGCTTTCCACCAGCAACTTCTATTGTTTCCGGTGGAAAGCCATTTTGAAGTGCTTACTCGTCTGCAATAGCAGAGATCTATTGCGGGTGAGTAACTCACTCCGTGGCTTCTTAAAGTAGTCTCTTAGAAAATAATTAGTTTTGTCCAAATGCTGGTTATGGGATTCGATTTTCAAAGATTAAATTTGATTTATCTACATTAGAGATCCTATGGGATAATTTGCAGAAGAACATGCTCTTATTATTATTTGGAACAGAGACCAACCTAAAGTACCAGCATTAATCTCTAATTAGTGTTTTAACAGAAATTTGCCTCGATTATCCTGTTTGGTATTTAGAATTTAAATGTTGAAGGATTTATTAAAGACGATTGCTACAACTCCTTTTTTCTTTAATGCCAGGGAGAATAATAAATCTTCTACCCAATCTGAAATTACAATTCTCCTTGGACCATAAGTACATCTGTATGTAGTTTCTTTTATTTAGCTATAACCTTTTTCATTTCACTTTATAAAGTGACTGAGGCCATTGACATTCCAAAAATTATTTTCAGGGATTTCAATACATGGGTGTTTGACATGACAAAATAGAAGAGTATGACAAAAAGCATACTATCCTTACAAAAAGAAGTGCATTCACAGAACAGAGCCAAAATATATAAAATGTTCAACAATAGTAGAGAAGATAAAAAAAAACTTAACTATGGTTAAGATGAGAAGCTTATCATATAAAGATACATTCATCTTTTAAAGGAGAGCTAAAGCCTAACTAAAGATATAGGGCAGAAATGTTGTACATTATGTTTTGGGTCTCTGTACCAGCCCAAGGTGACCACAACCCTTCAGCAGGGAAAATGAGTGCCTCCAATGATGCCCCAGTAGCTCCTAACTTCCTTTCTGCTGCTTCCCTACACATGCTCTGTGCTGCTGTCAGTTACTGAGCTAAAAATATACTGCATAAATAGAGTATAAATGTAACAGTTAAAAGCTGATTAGTTATTCATTCAGATTCACATTACATGACAGATCTAAAACCAGGGTATTTGCATCAGCTTATATGACAACCCTCATTTTCTGCTTGATAATTTGCAATGACCCCTAAGCTCACCTTCTCAACAGCTGGTCACACCACATTGAGCATGTGCACTGTCCCGGACAGTTCCGGGGGGAAAGGGTTTGGGAGGGAACAGAATCCAAGATGGGGAGCTCCTGTGACACTGTAATGACCTATGTCATTACTACTATAGAGATGCTGAAACTTTCAGCCAGTGCAGTCAGTTTATAATATAAAATATGGCATTTCTATCTATATTCATTTTTAGGGTTTAGTTCTCCTTTAAGTAATAAGAGAAAAATTGTGATAACTGTGGACCTCTTTTATTCCTGGAAGGAGATAAGGCTCCTTTGCCCTCTTTAATGTTGAAGGAAAACCTATGAGAAGTACAGACCCCACCACCTAAACAAAAAAGAAGGCTCAAATTATAGAAATGATACAAAATCAGAAAATCATATAATCTTCCTTATTTGTGAGAAAAGGGTCTTTTGGGGAGTGAATTGGAGATCTGGAGCAGTGTCTCGGTGGGGTCGCATTGACTTCACTCTCTTTTGTGGAAAGACAACCATGTCCTTTTATCAGAGCCTTTTGGTTCTTGTAGGAAGAGTTTCCTTGTGTGGTGATTTTTTTTTTGTGAATTTAGAAGTAAGATTTGATTTGAGATTTAGATAGTTGACAAACTGTAATGCCTGCTGATTTTTTTTTGTATATATGTAGTCCTGAGTACATATATATTCCATCAATCCATGAATTGATGTTTAATAAAGAGAAAATGTGATGTTTTGGTCAAAGAATATTTGACAAATGTTTGAAAAAGCTTTCTTTTTTTGAGATAGAATATAAAAAAAATGAGGATACGGTGATCATCCAGCTCTAGGTTATTTTGTTTTTTTATAATCTTGGAAGAGCTCGTTTTTATCCACATAGTCCAAAAACGTTGCTATAACATAGTTACATAGGGTTGAAAAAAGACCAAGTCCATCAAGTTCAACCCTTCCAAGTAAACCCAGCACACACAACATGTCAAAGTTTAATTGCCAATGTATACCCCCATGGTCCAATTCGATGGATTCTTTCAATTTTTGCTTTTATACAAGTTGTGTCCTAAGTTTTTCCAAAAAGGTCTGTGTTATAAGTGAGATCAAGGGATCATTCTTATATGATTCAGGTATACCTATGAATCTCGCCTCAGGCCAGGAGTGGCAAAAAGCCGTGTTTAAAAATGGAATGAGCCTCCTCAGCTATGAATCAACAATATTCTTTTTGTTCTATTCTACAGGTTGTCAATCCTATAAGTCTTTCTATTGTTCCTCTAACACAGCAATTTTGGATTGAATAATGACAGTTTCATCAGAAACAGTTGAAACCGTAGATTCAGTGTCTTAAATTCCTTGTTGGTTCAGGGGTTCAGATATCTCTTTCATATTTGAATGGATTTTATCAATTGCTTTAGTCAATGAAGCTTCAATGGTTAGGTTGATAAGTTTAGGCTTTTATAGCTGAGCATTACCTGAAGAAGCACCCTGAAGAATATTGGTCCAAGATCATTGAAACTTTCATATAAAACCAGGCCTGTACTTAGTTACATATATGTACATCATGCAAGAGATAGAAGGAGAGCTAGGGACAGATGGTAGGAAAGTTTCTGTAACACAAAGAAAGAATAGAAGGGGAGCAAGGAACCAATGGTGGTAAAAGTCCTTAACATTTGTGGTCTGTTGTAATAAGGCTTTGCATGAATGAGGATGACCATATGGTATTTTGGAGAACCAGATAAAATAACATAATGAAGATAAAGGATATACACACAAAGGGGGTTTCAGGACCTGAGTTAGGGGCCCCAACAGCTGATAAAACAAAGTAAAGTTGGGTAAAATCTTTGGAATTTATGGGTCCTTCCATCTGTTAAAGATTATGTTTTATGCATACTTTTTACCTCTAAAGTTATAATGTATTTGTTTTGTACTTTGTATTATATGTTTTTGAATTATTTAGCTTAATATTGTTAATCAATTATCGAGTATATGTTTCTTTAAATTATTTCAATAATTTTTCGGTTATTGATTGCATTATATGTTACTCTGTATGTCCAATGTATGAAACCCACTTATTGTACAGCGCTGCGGCTCTTGTATCGGTTATTGATTGCTGTATATGTTACTCTGTATGTCCAATGTATGAAACCCACTTATTGTACAGCGCTGCGGAATATATTGGCGCTTTATAAATAAATGTTAATAATAATAATTTTGTAAGGTTTGGGATATTTAAAGAGATATGCAAGATAGGGGGGATATTAGTTCAACTCATACGTGATCCAACAGTGATATCTTGTGGTAGTTACACCAAAGGACCTCCTCCTTTAAAGACAAAGGACTACGTTCTCATTGGCTCAGAAGTTCATCAAAGGAATTCTTCAACTAAAACTGTATAAAAGACTGCTCCAAAAGTTTCATTTTAGCTCAACTCAACTCATCTTGACTTCTTCTTCCAACACCATCGAGAAGATTTGTACATCCAGAGCTCACATATAAACTAAGAGAGGAAGATTATCACCACAGGAAGAGAAAGGTATTGAATTACCAATACTGGGGGAGGGAAGAATTTCTCTCTCAGACCTCTCACTGCTTTGTTGCAGCATCTCAGAACTTTATGTCTGTCTGTTACTCTACTATCTTGCATAGCTTGAATAAAATCCTTCCTTTATTAAGCCTAAAAGGTTGGACTGGATTTTGTTAGAGAGAATATTTTTCTAACACAACCTTTTTTGCAGACATGAGACTTTAAGTTCTTTGGTTTATCATTTCTCTCATAAGTTTTTAGGCTGGATTTGTTTGAGAATGGCTGAGATGTTTTGGGGTTTCCCATTGGCCATTTTTTTTCGTCAGTAGACAAATAATCTGCTAAAAACCAAGGATTTGAGAGGAGGCCATTCTGCTCTAGCAGAGCCGAATTTCCACTCAAATCTACGGTTTAAATTGTTTATGATGAAAACAGTTGATGAAATGATGGCTAAGTTTCCTAGTTCTGTTTCAGCCTGCACAACTCTCCTTACCCCCCCAACTTTCCAATGTGCACCCGAAGTTCCCATTGCACAGTCCACCCTACCCTGAACTTATACAAGTATCCAAAGCACCATTGCAACCTCCTTCCCCCCCAACCAGAAAAATTAACCCTGAAGTTCCCCCAGAACAAAGTCTGCCCACACCCAGGCCTGGATTTGTGGCGAGGCCACAAAGGCCCGGGCCTAGGGCGGCAAAATTTAGGGGTGGCATGCTGCACCCGTCACAACAAAATTTTGAAACTTACCTCAAATACGGAGCAATGGGGACTTTAGATATGCAGTAAAACTTAAAAAGAATGCCTTTAGACTTACTTTTAATTTATATTAACCTTTCATTGTACTATAAGGACTGGAGCCCAAAACTGCACCACATACTCAAGGTGAGGCCTTACCAGGGACCTATAAAGAGGCAAAATTATGTTTTCATCGCTTGAGTCAATGCCCTTTTTTATACAAGACAGCACTTTATTTGCTTTAGTAGCCACAGAATGATCCTTCTCCATTAAGGATGCCCCCAATAAACTACCATTCAGTAGATAGTTTGTGTTTATATTATTTCTACCGAAGTGCATAACTTTGTACTTGTCCACATTGAACCTCATTTTCCAGTTTGATGCCCAGTTTTCCAATTTTGTCAAATTGCTCTGCAAAGCGGCAGCATCCTGCATGGAACTTATAGTTTTGCACAATTTTGTGTTGTCAGCAAAAATAGAAACAGTACTCTCTATGCCTACCTCCAGGTCATTAATAAACAAGTTAAAAAGCAAAGGACCAAGGACTGACCCCTGCCGTACTCCACTAACAACACTGGTCCAATTAGAAAATGTTCCATTTACCACCACTCTTTGTAATTTCTCTTTCAGTCAGTTGTTTAGTTGTTGTTTTTGTTGTGTTTAATGTATCCAACCACACTTTACCATAGGCACACTGAAGCAAAGGCAAATGAGGAATCAGAGACAGATTGGGAAGATGCACAGCCCATAGGAGATATGATGTGAAAATCAGAGCACATTTGCATTTAAACTTGAAGACATTACTGCCAGTAGTACGTGTGAGGGTGAATGAGTTAAAAAAGTAGCGACTGTAGCATTAATAGGAGTCTTATCCTGTGAGGCCTAAGCACCAGGGAAACACTCCTGCCTAGGAGTGAGTAGTGAATCTTCCCAAATCCTTCCCATGTAAGGTCTTTCTGGATTCCCAACCCGTCAATGGTAGCCTGTTTCTCCTGGTCTCCTTTTTGTCTCTTTTGGCTTGAGGACCACACAGGACAGGTAATCCGTAACTTGATTCAATTTTCTGGGTCTGTAGCAAACTTCAAAGTTGTATTGATATAACCTGTCTGACCATCAGTGAATATGAAGGGGATGATAGCCTGATTCTGATGTAGACAGTAAGGTAGGAAGTTAGGGCTTGGTAATCTGTTCTCATGGTACACTTCCTGCCATAAAGGAAATGATGCCACCTCTTACAAGACTATTTACAAGCCAATGCCTCCCATTGCCCTGCAGTGTATGTCTGCTCAGCTAAAGCGAGAGCTCAAGAGGCAAAAGCACTCCCACTGTACATCTTTTTTAAAGGGGGATATACCATTCCAATTAAATTTTCATCAAACAACCCAAAAACTGCTTTTGTTCTGCCCCTTCCCTGCAGTTCCGGAACAAGACTCCTCACAGTTTTCTCAGGAGCCACTGGCACCTGCTTCATCAGATAGCAACATCCAGTTACTCAGGACTTGAGCTGTGAGTGGAGGGAGGTGGTCTTAGTGATATAAGTTTAGCATTCTGCTCTGTCCTTCACTTCAGATCTGCCTTTGCTTGCTCGTACACTCAAACCCATCCCCCCAACCATACCCTGCTTTCCCCTTAAAGCCGTTCCTAACTTCTGACTCTATGTTTCTTATAAGGTTCGGCTCCTTGCTACCTGAAAGGATAAAAAACTGCAGCTGTCTGTTTCTCATGATGCGTATACTGAAAGTCATAAAAGCAGTTTTCATTCTTTCGGGTAGAGGAGCACAACAGAGCAGAACATTCCTTGTAGGAAGCACAGAGCAGCTATCAGAAGGTATGAATGGCTCTCAGGTGAAAGCAGGGCACGGCTTGGGGGAAGCATAGCACTAACGACTCTCAGGGGAAAAGTAGGACATGCTCAATACTGAAAGCTACAGTATTGACAATCATTTGCTAGGAGCTGGTGGAACAACATGTGATTTGTACAAATATAATAAGGGGGCCCTCCAACAGTCATATAAATTAACCTTTCTAGTGAAAATGCTGCAGTGCCATTCAACTAAAATGTTTTTTAATATTTTAAAATAAGGATCTATTTCTCTAGCTATCAGTGAAACAAATGTAGTATTGGGGGCAGGACTTGGGCTGCTACTGCAGAGTTCTGTTTCTTAATCAGACTTATGACTACTTCCTGAGGGAGAATGAAAAGACACACCCAGTCCTCATTTTAGCCTAGAGGGGTGGAGAGAGGTTTTCTCTGCAGCTCTAGTATAATTACATTTTAAAAAGTTTTTTTATTTTCACAGAAGCACGATACATTTTAGTTTGTGAATCCCAAAAAGGAAGCAAGTTCTGTTCTGTCTTTTGGTTCAGGGGTCACGATTGGTATCCCAAAGCTCCAAACTGAGGCCAAGGATCCGGTCACACTCACACTTCTGCCTATAACTGCCACCTTTCCTGTCAGGAGGAGCCCTTTGATACTCGGATGCCACCAGAACTTAAAGTGAGAGACAGAAGGCAAGAGTTCTGAGCAGGCAAGGGAACCAAATTGTGTGACAGGAGGAACAGGAAACAGGGTTAAGTGGTCAAAGAATAGGCTAAGGTCAGCAACGAACAGTCAGCGCAGTACAAAATCAGAAGGCAAAGAGTAGTCGAGAAACAGGCAAAGGTCAGTTCAGGCAGCAATAAGGCAATGGTAAGGAACAGGCACGAGTCAAAACACAGGAAATCAGAACAGGAACCCACCCAGGAACAATCTAGAATTGACCTATGTTGGGCAATGAGTGCAGGGCGGTAGAAACTTAAAATATTAAAATTTCCTGCCAAGATGGCATCACATGGTGAGTCGAACGGAAAGATGCGAGTGTGTCAAAAGTAAAAAGATGTGCATGTCTCCCACTACAGCTTATTGAGTTCTGCTTCTACTGCAGCACGGATTGCTAGAGGGAGCCAGCGTGAGAATTACATCACTGGAGATACCTTAGCGACACAGACCATTAAAGGTCTGAGGATATTTTTCCTTCTAGATAGTATCTACAGGTATGGGATCCCTTATCCGGAAACTCGTTATCCAGAAAGCTCCGAATTATGGAAAGCCCGTCTCCCATAGACTCCATTTTAATCAAATAATTCAGAATTTTAAAATTGATTTCCTCTCTGTAGTAATACAACAGTACCTTGTAATTGATCCCAACTATGATATAAATCAGTGCTGTCCAACTTCTGTGGTACCGAGGGCCGGAATTTTTCCGACCTACGTGGTAGAGGGCCAATAATGGAAGCCAGTTTTGACCACTCCCCTTTTTGAAACCGCACTCACTTGAAACCACACCCATGTTATCACATGACCATACCCATATATTAATGGTTGTAGTACAGCAAATACCTGCCATACTCTACCTTCCCTACCCTGCCTGTGTGTGCCATACTCTGCCTTCCCTACCTGCCTGTGTGTGCCATACTTTGCCTTCCCTACCCTGCCTGCGTGTGCCATACTCTGCCTGCCCTACCCTGCCTGCGTGTGCCATACTCTGCCTTCCCTACCCTGCCTGTGTGTGCCATACTCTGCCTTCCCTACCCTGCCTGTGTGTGCCATACTCTGCCTTCCCCACCCTGCCTGTGTGTGCCATACTCTGCCTTCCCTACCCTGCCTGTGTGTGCCATACTCTGCCTGCCCTACCCTGCCTGCGTGTGGCATACTCTGCCTTCCCTACCCTGCCTGTGTGTGCCATACTCTGCCTTCCCTACCCTGCCTGTGTGTGCCATACTCTGCCTGCCCTACCCTGCCTGCGTGTGCCATACTCTGCCTGTCCTATGCTGCCTGTGTGTGCCATACTCTGCCTTCCCTACCCTGCCTTTGTGTGCCATACTCTCTCTGCCCTGTATGGCACACACAGGTAGCATACAGTGACACAATGTTGGCACTGCTCCTACAGTCTGCACAATAACTATGTATTAAAAAAAAAAAAACTTTTTAATTGCAGTACCACCTCACTATATGTTCTTTTTGTAGTGTGCAGGGATTATTTGTGGGTTTCTACTGTCTGAGGTGTGAACAGGTAAACAATGTGGGTGATTACAACCTGAGCCTGAGGTGTGAACAGGGGGTGAACAATGTAGGTATTAAAAGGTGTGAACAACACAGGGGATTACATTTTTAAACAATACAGAGGTTTTACAGCCTGAATCTGAGGTGTGAGCCATGCAGGGGGCCAGTTAATCACAGTACTGATACCATTTAAAGCTTACACAAGAGTAAGCCATCAAAGCAGTCAGACAGGTGGGGGGCCACACAGAGGGGGGTCGCGGGCCGCCAGTTGGACAGCACTGCTCTAGTGTATAGCTGTTTGTTTGTAGTACATTATAAATAATTCCTTGGGAATTCCTTGTGGACTTCATCTCTTTAGCTATGGGAAAAGTTGTTATATATTTGTAAAAAGTTTACAACATTGTAATGATGCTAAGCATAATGATGCTAACCATAAAAAGAATGTATGGATTCCTCCATGCTAGGACCAAAGACAAAATAACCATCTTCCTCCTTGAGCTTCCCATGCTGCAGTTGGAGGAGTAGTTGCAACTTATTCTAAAGGACATTTTCTCAAACTCTGTGCTTGTTGCCCCTGGGGCCCCACACCCCCCCAAGGGACCCTGCCTTGATCACCCACACACACACACCCCCGGGCCCCCATTGCCCACCCAACCCCCTCCCACGAGAATGCATAATTAAGCGTTGTTGGGAGAGGGGGACCTGAAGGCACAGGAGCGCCCAGCAAGGATTGGTTCTGGGCTGGGGCCCACCGGCCCATCCCGACTCTGACTTGTACAGATTCAGGCAATATTTGAGCAAAAGTAGAGTTGGGCCATTCATAGCAACTGATGGTACCCATATATACCGATGAATGTGTTTCATAAAAGAGATAGAAAAATAAGATTCATCTTTTCAAACCTAAAACGTCATTGCTGTATGTGTGGGTATATACAGACATGCATATACTGTATTTATGCATATCTGTTGATACATAGTATAATACATATCCAAGAAGAAAGCTTATGATTGTTAAAAGCCTAAATTTAATATGGACCATATAAACAGAACATTTTGCCCAAAATATTATTTAACAGAAATTGTAATATTATATTTACCAAATAAATTAACCAAACATTAACAGGTGTCCAATTTTTTTACATAACCTATAGCAGATATTACAAAATAAGAGGCAAATGCTTTCATGAACAAGATGAAAAAAAAGGATATGTACCGTATATACTCGAGTATAAGCCGAGTTTTTCAGCACCAATAATGTATATACGGTAGTTTACGTTCTGCACTCCCCGTTCTCAGAGTAGGTACTTTGATAAGAACATGGTCTGGTGGTAATGTACTTTTAAGATATTGAGCAGAAAGGAAGAAAATAAATGTTTGCGGTATATCTCCTCCAATGGCTGCATTTATTAACAGCAACTTTGCTCTTTTCTGTGCAGATAATATAGTTTATTTGCTTTGCTGTATGAATCCATATTTTTTTTTAATTTTTCTTAAACCATGCCTAATAATGTTGTGTTACAACACCTGTTCAATTTGTGGGTAGTGTGGTGCTTTCTCTCTGCAGATTTTTCTATTTTTAATTTTTCAGGGCAGGGTAAATAAGGCAGTGAATGGAACCTTTGGTAAATGTGTTATTTAGTAAACTGCTTGCAATTGTGCATTTTTATTATGTTTCTTTTTTGCCTTTGCCAGTGTGTGAAATTAGTAGCAGTGGGGGGGGGGGGGGGGATAATAGCCTCTGGGTAGGGACTGTGGCTGTGGGATAGCAGGTATAGTAGAGAGAGATGGTGCCTATAGTAGCAGTGGGGGATAATAGCCTCTGGGAAGGGACTTTGCTGTGGGATAGCAGGTATTATAGGGACAGATGGTGCCTATAGTAGCAGTGGGATAATAGCCTCTGAGAAGGGACTGTAGCTGTGGGATAGCAGGTATAGTAGGGAGAGATGGTGCCTATAGTAGCAGTGGGGGGATAATAGCCTCTGGGAAGGGACTGGGGCTGTGAATAGCAGGTATAGTAGGGAGAGATGGTGCCTATAGTAGCAGTTGGATAATAGCCTCTGGGAAGTACCTGTGGCTGTGGGATAGCAAGTATAGTAGGGAGAGATGGTGCCTATAGTAGCAGTGGGATAATAGCCTCTGGGAAGGGACTGTGGCTGTGGGATAGCAAGTATAGTAGGGAGAGATGGTGCCTATAGTAGCAGTGGGGGGATAATAGCCTCTGGGAAGGGACTGTGGCTGTGGGATAGCAGGTATAGTAGGGAGAGATGGTGCCTATACTAGCAGTGGGGATAATAGTCTCTGGGAAGAGACTGTGGCTGTAGGATAGCAGGTATAGTAGGGTTATTAGACAGTATAGACAGTTAAAAAAAAAACTTAGCAGCAGCTGCTGCATTTCCCACCCTAGGCTTATACTCGAGTCAATACAATAAATTTTTCCAGTTTTCTTAGGTAAAATTAGGCAAAATTTTTTTGACCATGACCATTTGTGTGACCACACCCCTAAATACTGCTACCATTTTACTAAATTTGGCAGGTTATTTAAAGTTTGAACAAAAAGAAAAATAGGGGGCACTCTGAAAATCCAAAAGACAGCCATTTGGAAAGTTAAAAAGAAAAAAACTTTATTATACACGCATCTCATACAGCCTGACGCATTTCATGTCCATCTGACATTTAATCATAGGTTAAATGTACATACAACCGCAGCAGTATTTAAAAGACAAAACACCAATAGGAAACTAAATAATGAAAAGGGGAGGGGGAAAACCAAACATCAGTAACTAATTTAAAGATACAGCACATATATACGAGGAAGAGCAGTTGTATACGAGTAAGAGAATTCATTCATCTTGGTAATCTAGTATTTGAATGTCAGAAATGTGTTCCCAAATAAGTTCTTTGAAACTCTAAGAGGTTTGTCCAACGTATTGCATAAAACATTTCTGACATGTAATCAGACATATAACATTTTTTAGTGTTAAAATTAATATACTGACCAATTGTATAAGACATATTAGTAACAGAAGATGTAAATCCATTACCCCTACATATAAGAGGACATAAAGTACAACATGTGGCACCACATTTCAAGGCTCCATGGTACTGAAGCCAGGTGGGAGTTTCTGTTTTATTACTCATCACCATACTTCCCTAAGGTATCACTCTTCCTAGTCACCTGATCCTAAGATGATCTTAACCTTAGGATCAGTACATAGTATGGGCAATTATTTATTCACAATTTTTTTAATATGAGGAAATTGAGGACTATATGTAAGTATACACAAAGGAGATTTAGAATTCGGAGACACTCTCAACCTCCGAGAAGAAATTCTAAAGTGACTTTTTAACCGGTAATACCTTGGGGTCATCATAGTGCTTTAAAAGCTTTTGTAAGGCAATGAATATCATATCAAGAGTAATCTATCTCTTAGATTGCATGATTCATGTCCAAAATTTTGAAACTCAGACCACAAGCGCCTAAGACACAAGAACTAACCAATTGGAATATTATGAATAATGTGTTTAGGATGTGATTAAGAGGCCTGTAAGATGATATTTGCTGCAAAGTTTTTCCAATAAAGAGAGGTGGCAACCATATTCCCATTGCCCACCAACAAGATATCCAGAAAATGAATCCTATTACTATGAAACTCCAATGTAAAATGATCATTATTATTTAAATAATCAATGAAATCAGCAAAAGGGTACTCATCCCCCTTTCAAATAAGCATTAGGTCATCTATACAGCAACCATAACGCTGTATACAGTTTTTAAATGAGTTATTATCATCATGATAAATGTACTTATATTCTCACCAAGACATGTACAAATTGGCATAAAATGGGGCAAATTTTGCCCCCCATAGCAGTGCCTTGCTTTTAAAGATAAAATTTGCTGTTAAACAGGAAGAAGTTGTGGGTTAATAGAAACTGGATAGCATCTAAAAATTCTTTAAAGATTAGCCATAAGTACTATAGAAATCAAGATGGAAAGCCATCGATTCCATACCCCGATCATGTGGAATGCTAGAGTATAAGGCAGTAACGTCAATGGTAGCCCATTTAACCCTTTCACTGCCAGCTGTTTTGGTCAAAGCGGGATTTGTATTGCCAGACAGTTTTTGAACATTTTTGCACTGTTTCACTTTAGGGGCCTTTCCTCGGGGGGACTTTTAGTTTACCCAGGAAAACAATATATTGTTTTTTTCAGGACAAAGTAAGCTTTTCATAATTTCATAATTTGTGTGTAATTTCAATTCTGTAACAAGAATATAGGCTTCTAAATGACTAAAAATGTAAAAAAAAAAAAATCTAATTTTCCATAATATAAACACAAATACCAGAAACAAATTATTTTATGCATGAAAATACAACTGATTTGGAAAGGCCCAGGTCTCCTGAATGTGCCAATACCAAATTTTATGGAGATTTCTCACTGTATAGGTCAAAAACTCCCAGCAGTACACTACCCCAATGAGAACATGCCCATATGCCCCCATATGAACTATCATTTCTGTCATTTCAGCTCCAGCAAAATCAACACATTTATATCATTATATGTGGGATAAAGCTAGTAAAAAGTATGCTCACCCCAGAAAGTCATATATTTTTGGAAAGTACACATTCCCCTGAATCTAAAATGGGTACCCATGGCTGTCTACTCCAAAGTACCAAGCCGCAAAGCTTTTCTAAAGCTAGCAATGTGGATGACATTTCCAAAAATCCCCTCAAAGCTTCCACTTTGCAGCATCTTATCTCCTACATCGCATTAGGTATCAAGATAAAACACCCTACATTTGAACGCCAGGGGCCCACTGAACAGTTTGATGCCCAATATGTATAGGTTTAACTAAATATGTAGCATGTAGGGGTTATGATTGTGGTTTATAACTGAACCCTCATCCTGTAGCAACACTAACCATTCTTTGTATTGGCAATTTAGTTGTTTACATTTTTGACAATGCAGATTTTAGATGAAAAGTAAAATTACTGTATCATTAAACTAAATAATTTAAAAAAACAAAAAAATCTGCTCTTTTTATGAATAATAATGACATTCACATTATATAGAGTAAAATAAGTAAATTAGTAGTGGCTGCAAATGCTGTTTCTGTTTTTAGTTGACATCAGTACTCTGAATGCATCCTTTAACCCTTTAAGTGCCACAGGACGTAGAATCAACATCCTGTGTATAAAAGTACCTAAGTGCCACAGGACGTAGATTCTACGTCCTGCTACACTTCCGGGTTTGGGGAGTGTAGCAGGATGTAGTTCCCCAGCCCCTAGACAACGAGCAGAGGCGGAGAACAAGTGGCCCCTGGGGCACGATCGCCCAGGGGCCCCATAGGAAAAGCCAGACACGTTGTTTGTACGTGCCTGACATTTCCTGCTCCCCCCTCCCTCCCCTCCCTCTGCACACTCACCGATCACAGGAAGAAGCTGCAGCATGTGTTCCTTGGTCCTTCCTCCCACCTCCAGAAGATCTGTGTGACTGCTTGTCCCAGGTAGGTTTTAAAAATCACACATACACAGACATATTACACTAATACACACTTATACTCGCACTTAACATTTTACAGCACTCACACACACTTGCACACACATGCACACACATGCACACAAAAAAACATTTTGCCTAGTGTACACTTTTGTTTAAATAATTTTTTAGTAGATTTAAGATTTAAGATCCCTTATCTGGAAAACCCAAGGTCCCAAGAATTCTGGATAACTGGTCCCATACCTATATATACTGAATTTGACAAATAGGTGGCCGCTAGCCAATAGACAGAACCAAGACATCTTTCACGTCTCTTTTGTTTATTACGTGATTGTGATGCTTTTGTCTTCTCTTTACATCAAGTGTGCCATGTGTTGATGCAGAATGATTAAAACTTGTAAGCACCAGCAACCTTCTTTTTATAACACATTTCATGTCATAATATGCACAGAAATATATATATATTTAACAGGCAATAATTGAAATTGTAATTGCAATTTTATGCATCTTATGAGGATTCAGAGCAAGAACACCATTGGTACCCCTTTAAGGACCCCATTTAATCACAGCCCCCTTAATTGATAACAATATTATATTTAAAACGTTGTTGTATCAGCCATTTAGACATTGTTCCAAAAATACCTAGGACATAAAATCTAAATTTTGCCCAAATCTCACTCTGACCTTAAAGCTGAGCTTTAAGGTGTATCTAGCAGTGCAAGTAGGCATTTCTTTCACTGACCAGCCTTCAAGCTGGACCGCCCAAAAAAAAATAGCTCCTCCACATTGTGGTTAAATCTGCTATAGGTGGTAAATATATTTCATTACCTGTCAGATGTGGATGCCTTCGGGACGTAGAAATCCTCTCCAGAAAGATAAGCTGCTGATGTTCCACCTCCAAAGTAATTTTTTCGTAGCAGATGTGTCACACGATTTGACACAATCAAAGCACCCAAGCCCGTTGGGAAGCCAAAAATTTTATAAAATGAAATAGTAACAAAATCTGGTTGATAAGATGACAAGTCTAGTGGTGATGTACTGACATATGAAGAAGCATCAAGTAGCACAAACCAACACCCTGGAGTGCCCAGGGGGAATAATTTTCCTAATCTAATTTTTTCTATCCATGCAAGTGGATACTTTGTGCCTGAAAAATTGCTTTGGGCTGGATAACAGAACAGATGTGGTGTTTTGTGGTATTCACCTTGATGATGATAATCTGATTCTAAGTTCTTTGACTGAAGCATGTCTTCTGGTTCAACAGGGACAGACAATACATTAATGATTTTAGTTATTCCTCTTATACCAATTACAGAAGTGTGATTGTCAGTTAAGTAACAGAACCGACTCCCTGTGTTGTCTAAACAGTTTGGTGTCCATGGGAATATTTCTGCTACTAGTTTCATAGCAGCAGTACTTCCTGCAGTAAAGATGACAGTGTAGTCCTCAGAACTTGTATTAAAATGTTGCAGAATCCTGAAACAGAGAATTTCAAAAGATTACTGTATTACCTTTTGTATACTACCTTGCTAACAATCACACAGGTTTGATGTCTAAAGCTGGCTATACACAGGCAAATTAGGCTCATTGGACAGGAACTGCCACCTCTCTCCTGGATGGGATAGGTGAGAGTTATGATCTTATGATTGGTCCAGGGCTCAAGCCTTCGACCAGACCAATTTGGCTCAGGATATACAGTAGGGGTCCAAATCGGGCAAATATGTTCTCATTGTATATGGTATATGGTCAGCTTAAGAGTCATGAGGGTTGATTCACTAAAGGTCGATAAGTTTTATTGCATTTTGTTGTGTTAAAATTGACCTGCGTCTAAATTAACACAAGTATCCTTTTAGTAAATAGTGCGTTAAAAATTAGACGCGATACTGAAACTTTTATGTGCTCTAAAGAACAGAGAACAAACATTTGTAACTACTAACTGAACTAATGCACAGAAGATAAAAATCTACCTTCCCAGATGCAATGGGCATACATGCGGCACTGCATAAGTGTGATTTACTGGGAGTGCCTGATCTCACGTATACCTCGGTCGAATGTACAAGGACTATCGGTAAGGTGCTGGACTTTAATCCAAATACCCAGCAGGTACACTAAAATAAAAACCCAGGAAATATATCTCTTGACTCCCAACTACCAAACATCTCTCTAAACCATTAAGGACATACCATCTACTAAAAGCCAGCAGACTTCCATCTGGGACTATAATGGAAAGACTACCTCCGCAAGAACGTGGCTAAAGGAGCAAACTGACCTACCACACTTTTTGGACTAACCTTCCTGCCTTACAAATCGAATGCTAGAACCATAAATAATGCGGATATACTCTTTGGGTCTATGGACACAAACACCCGCGGAAATCCCACCTCAACAGCGGGGCTTTGATGCAACCTTGTTACGGGCAACCACCTTCCCCGGTTATTGTTCAGTTTGGGAATATAAGCCCACCAGACTCTCAGGGATGGGCAGGTTGGGGGGGCGGGTTACGTTGGGATTTTGTTTATATGTTATTTTCCTTCCTTTCTTTCCGCTATCCTTACCCTATTGGAGAGATTAACTACATTACTTTGTTCCAAGGACCTCACTATGTGCAAGAACCGGAGCATCCTCCTTCTCCACTCTGTACTTCTAGACTACAATGGCTACAGTCAAATTGGTGTCTTGGAACGTGAGGGGCCTGAATGATAAGGTGAAACGAGCACTGGTCTTCAACTACCTGAAGGCATACAGTCCCCACATCCTGATGCTCCAAGAAACGCATCTGAGGTAAAAACGTTCTTGCACTTCAAAGGCTGTGGGTCTCATATGCACACCACACCACATACTCTTCATATGCCAGGGGTATTTGATATGATAGAGGTTCACACGGACAGGTCGGGCCGGTACCAAATAATAGCATGTGCTATAGCAGGTTATTTACTCCTATTGGTAAATGTATATATCCCCCCACCTTTCACAGAGACAGTCGTACAAGAAATCTACACAGTAACAACGCAACTGCCTCCCGCTCCAATTTGTATTATGGGAGACTTCAATGCGTGCCTAAATCTAACCATTGACAGATTGACCACAACTACACCCTCAACCTCGAAATTAGCGAGCTGGATGGCCGCATACAATTTGATAGACGTGTGGCGTTGGAAATATCCTACCTCCCAAGAATACTCTTGTTACTCGGTCACCCATCAAACCTTTTCTAGAATAGATTTAGCTTTACATTCTCCAGAACTTCTCCCAAAAGTTAGAGAGGTGAAATTTCTACCCAGAGCCATCTCAGATCATGCTCCCCTCCTCCTTACTTTAGAGTTATTGCCTGAGTCTGCATGTAGGCAATGGAGACTGAGTGCATTCTGGTTAAAAGTCCCTGATATCACTGCTGACTCAGCAGAAGCCATCAAATTATACTGGCAAGACAACCAGTACACAACATGTCCATTAATAGTATGGGATGCCTTTAAAGCAGTTATGAGTGCCTTGAAGGCAACTATTGCAAAAACCAGAATGCACTCTAAAGATATTCTCCAGAATTTGGAGACTGCCGTGAGCTCCTGTGAAATAACCTATACCGCTGATTCCATACCAAACAATCATGCCAACTTTGTAGACGCACTTAGACGTCTCAATCTACATAGAATAGAACTTACCAAAAAAACAACTCCTACGTGCTACTAGCACTATGTTCGCCTATGGTGACAAAAACGGGAAGCCACTGGCATTCCTAGCCAAACCACTAGAGAGCATCACGGCCATCCCTAAAATACTATCCGAAAATGGGAAAACGCTACTCACCCCCAGAGACATAGCCGCAGAATTTGGCAAATTCTACTCCCTGCTTTACACGTCCACCGCCCACTACTCCAATGCAGATCTGCACAGATATCTTAACAACATTTCCTTACCTAAACTTTCACGGGAAAGGACCAAGTATATGGACTCTCCCATTACACAATTTGAATTGGCAGAAGCCATTATATCTTTTCCCTCAGGCAAATCCCCAGGCCCGAACGGTTTTATCATAGAGTGGTACCGAACCCATATACGTGAAATAATTCCAAAATTGCATGAAACATTGCTGTATGCCTTTGAAAATTTCTCCCTCCCTGAGACATTCTCGGAAGTGACAATAGTAGTTATTCCTAAGCCCGGGAAAGATGCAACCCTGTGCGCGTCATACAGACCAATTTCTCTACTAAACATAGTAACATAGTAACATAGTAAGTTGGGTTGAAAAAAGACATACGTCCATCAAGTTCAACCATAATGCCTATATATAACTTGCCTAACTACTAGTTGATCCAGAGGAAGGCAAAAAACCCCATCTGAAGCCTCTCTAATTTGCCGCAGAGGGGAAAAAATTCCTTCCTGACTCCAAGATGGCAATCGGACCAGTCCCTGGATCAACTAGTACTAAGAGCTATCTCCCATAACCCTGTATTCCCTCACTTGCTAAGAATCCATCCAGCCCCTTCTTAAAGGAACAGTAACACCAACAAATTAAAGAGTTTTAAAGTAAAACAAATATAATGTACTGTTGCCCTGCACTGGTTAAAGTTGTGTGTTTGCTACAGTAACCCTACTATAGTTTCTATAAATAAGCTGCTGTGTAGCCCTGGGGGCAGCCATTCAAGCTGGAAAAAAGGAGAAAAGGCATCCTTTCCGAATATTTAAATGGAACCTCCCTTCTTCTAAACGGAGTGGGTGCCCTCGTGTTCGTTGGAAGGACCTACTGGTAAATAAAACATTAGAAAGGTTATTATATGATCCCCTTATATATTTATACATAGTTATCATGTCACCTCTTAAGCGCCTCTTCTCCAGTGTAAACAGACCCAACTTGGCCAGTCTTTCTTCATAACTGAGACTTTCCATACCCTTTACCAGCTTAGTTGCCCTTCTCTGGACCCTCTCTAACTCAATAATGTCCCGTTTGAGCACTGGAGACCAAAACTGAACAGCATATTCTAGATGGGGCCTTAGCAGCACTCTGTAAAGGGGAAGAATAACCCCCTCCTCCTGTGAATCTATACCCCTTTTAATACAGCTCAAAACCTTGTTTGCCCTTGCAGCTGCTGCCTGGCATTGCTTGCTACAGCCAAGTTTATTATCCTTCTCCATTATGGATTTGCCTAGTGCAGTCCCATTAAGGGTATACGGGGCTTGCACATTTTTACATCCCAGGTGCATGACCTTACATTTATCCACATTAAATCTCATCTGCCACTTAGCTGCCCAGATTGCCAGTTGGTCAAGATCCTGCTGCAGGGATGTCACATCCTGGATAGAATTGACTGGTCTGCAGAGTTTTGTGTCATCTGCAAACACTGATACATTACTCATAATACCCTCCCCTAAGTCATTTATGAACAAATTAAACAAAAGTGGACCCAGTACAGAACCCTGAGGGACCCCACTGAGAACCTTATTCCAAGTAGAGAATGTACCATTACAACCACCCTCTGTACCCGATCCTGTAGCCAGTTTTCTATCCATGTGCAAATGACTTCACTAAGACCAATAGACCTTAGCTTAGAAAGCAGTCGTTTGTGGGGAACGGTATCAAATGCTTTGGCAAAATCCAAATAGATTATATCTACTGCATCCCCACTGTCCAGCTTCTTACTTACCTCATCATAAAAAGCAATTAAATTGGTCTGACATGACCTGTCCTTCATAAAGCCATGCTGATTACTGCTCATAATGCCATTCTCCACTACATAATTTTGTATGTGATCCCTTAACAAGCCTTCAAATAACTTGCCCACCACGGATGTCAAACTTACAGGCCTATAATTGCCAGGCTGAGATCTTACTCCCTTTTTAAATATGGGAATGACATTTGCCTTCTTCCAATCCCTAGGTACCATACCTGATGAAAGCGAGTCTGAGAATATCAGAAACAAGGGCCACTGCAATTCTGCCCCTAGCTCTCTCAGTACCCGAGGGTGTATTCCATCTGGCCCAGGTGCCTTGTTTACATTTATTGTGTGTAACCCTTTAAGCACCATATCCTGTGCCAACCACTGTGTAGTTGGAGCTGAGGCAACAGTGAAGCTATTGGGTGGGACTTGGCCCTCTGGCTCCTCTACTGTATACACAGAAGAAAAGAACTGGTTAAGCACATCTGCCTTTTCTGTATCCACTGTAACCATATTGTTACTATAACTCAATGGGGCCACACCCTCAACCTGCATCTTTTTACTATTAATATACTTAAAAAACTTTTTGGGGTTAGTCTTGGCCTCGGCCGCGATGCGCTCCTCATTTTCTATCTTTGCGTTCCGGATTGCTGTTTTACAACACTTGTTATAGTGTTTATAATCATTAAACGCAGCTACTGTCCCCTCTGACTTATATTTCTTAAAAGATTTCCTTTTTCTCCCTATTAACTTCTTTACCTCAGAGTTAAGCCACATAGGGTGATTCTTAACACTTCTACTTTTTCTTATTAATGGAATGAATTGAGAACAGTAATAATTTAATATCATTTTAAATGACAACCATTTCTGCTCTGTGTTTTTATCATAAAACATAATGCCCCAATCTATGTCCTGAAGCGCTGCCCTTAAGTAGCTAAAATTTGCCTTCCTAAAATTCAGTGTCTTTGTTGCCCCCGTGTAAATTTGTTTCCTGCACCAAACATCAAATGAAATAACATTATGGTCACTATTACCCAGGGGTTCAACCACTTGCACATTTGCTATACGTCCTGGGTCATAAGAGATCACTAGATCTAGTATAGCATGATTCCTGGTTGGCTCCTCAACAACCTGTGACATAAAGTTGTCATGCAGCAAGTTTATAAACTTGTTCCCATTTACTGTCCTGGCAGTACTATTGCCCCAGTCAATATCAGGGTAATTAAAATCCCCCATTATTATCACTTGCCCCAAACTAGCAGCCTTTTTTTATTTGCAACAGGAGCTGGGCCTCCTCCTCTTCGCTTACATTAGGGGGTCTATAGCATACCCCTACAATTAGTTTGGTAGATTCTTTACTATCTGTGAGAAGCTCAACCCATAAGGATTCAGCTCCCTCTGTTACCCCCATCACTTCCTCCTTAATATTTGCTTTTAATTCCTGCTTAAGGAAAAGACACACTCCTCCTCCTTTTCTATTGCCCATGGAGATTAAAATTCTTGCAAAAGTCTTAGCAAAGCGTTTAGCTAAAGTTGTCTCCACCTTAGTTTAACCAGACCAAACTGGATTCATGCCAGCAAAATCGACAAATTTTAACCTTAGGAGATTATTTCTTAACTTACAATTACCACATGAAAACAAGGGCTCTAGAATAATACTATCTCTCGACACAGCCAAAACATTTGATTCCATCGAATGGCCTTATCTTTGGGAGGTAATTACCAGAATGGGCTTTGGCCCCTCCTTTGTTAAATGGCTCAAACTGATGTATAGCACACCCAAAGCAGCTGTTAAGGTAAATGGAATTCTATCCGCCCCATTCCACCTCACTAGAGGCACTCGCCAAGGATGCCCTCTTTCCCCACTACTGTTCGCCCTAGCAATTGAACCCATGGCAATCCAAATTAGACACTCTCAACATATCAAAGGGTTTATATACAAGAACGTAGAGGAGAAAATTTCTTTGTATGCTGATGATACATTATTATACCTTGCAGATCCCAATAACTCATTGAGTTTTAGGTATAATTAAGTCCTTTGGCACATTCTCTGGCCTACAGATAAATTGGGAAAAATCTATTAGATCCCGGTAATGGCAAACCCAGAATGTACTCTCAAAATAGCCAATACTTTCAAATACTTAGGGATAACAATCCATAAAGAACCAGCACAATTCCTTGCACATAACTTACACCCGCTCCACAATAAATTTATGAATACCCTTAAATTCTGGACAAAGCTCCCACTTACGTTAATAGGTAGAATAAGCTTATGTAAAATGATTTTCCTCCCCAAATTTCTGTACCAATTCAGTAACACTCCCTGTCACATACCAAAAAAAACCCTGCTAGAAATTGATCGCACTCAGTCCATGTTTATTTGCGGAAACAAATCTCCAACACTTTCTAGAAACACCTTAAGCGCTCCGCAAGACCAATTAGGGCTAGCATCTCCTAACTATGAACTATACTATTTAGCCTCTCAAAGTATACACATAGCAAACTGGAAAGTGTTTGACCCAGAGAACTCATCTTCAATCTTAGAAGCCCTCTATTTCACATCGGTAGAAAGCCTACACAACGCTCTATACAGAACAAGGAAAGATATCAGTCCCTTACCACCAGTCATAGACGCCCCAAAAAAAGCCTGGGACTCCATGACACAGTTAATCCACAAAGCAGAAGTAATCTCCCCCGACACCCCGTTATGGGAAAACAGTAATCTACCGCACTTTGCATCTTTCCCGGAGGCAGGATCATGGGCCAGATTAGGGATAAAACGTATGGATCACCTTTACTCTAGTGGTGTATCACACACACTACCTCAGTTACAACAAATAGCTTCCCGGCCCGGCCTGTTAGACCTCAGATATGCACAGATTACACGCCTCTGCGGAATACAGTTCCAACAACCGCCACAAACACAGTACTCAGACCTAGAACATCTGATAATGCAACAAAGCAAAATTAAACTGCTCTCAAACGCTTACAAACTCTTAATTGCCAAGAGATATGACCCACGGCCTAGGGTAAAGCTTAAGTGGGAGACTTCAGGGATGCAATTGAATCCCGATGACTGGGAAGAAATCATAGACAACCTGTACCAGCCCCTGATAAGCACAAGAGACAGACTCATACAGTTTAAAATAATCCATCAGACCTATCTCACCCCACAAAAACTACACAATATGGGGAAAACTGACTCCTCTAACTGTCCGAGATGCAAAGCCCACATGGCTAATTTTATGCACCTAATGTGGGACTGCCCTGAAGTACAAAAATTCTGGAGAAAGATCACAGAATTCATGGGAGCAGAATTGGAATTACCACAAGTCCTTAACCCGGCCCCCTGTATACTGGGCACCTTAGACACCCTGGTACCCAAGAAAAATACAAAACTACTAATGAGACTGTTACTCTTCTATGCTAAAAAAACCATCGCCTTACACTGGATGGGCCCGACACCTCCATCCCATCGCAAATGGATTATCCTGGTCAACTCGCAATTGGAACTGTACAAACTTACCTTCCTCGCCAGAGGTTGTCCGGCAAGATTTGAATATATTTGGTCTCCTTCGATAGACTCGCCAGCTACAACAGCACAATGAATGTTTACTCTCCAATCCCTCCTTTACTTTCCCTTTCTCTTCCTTTTCCTTCTATTCTTTCATTGTTATAAAACTAATAAAAAAAATAACCTTTAAAAAAAAAAAAATTAGACGCGATAACATTTTTAACGCATGCTATAAATAGCGCTTGAAATATCGACCTTTAGTGAATCAACCCTATGCTCTATCTTTAACACCCCACATCTAAAGCCTTGAATATCCTTTTGCTTTTATCTCCAAAACATTAACCTAAGCTAACCACACACGTGCAGACTTAAGCTGCTGATTCTGCCCCATTCTGACTGCCTCCCAGACAAATCTATCAGGAAGGTTCAAAAATCCTGCCAGACGAGGACAACATTGGCAGTGTTCTGTTATGAACTTACCTTTGGCATAGTGGCCAAATGATTGGATAATCCCAATTTGGCTCAGCACATAGGGCATCTTAATGTGTGTGGTCAGAAAAAAAACACCTTTAATTTACACTGCAACTAACTTCTTACAGGAAATCCACACTAATGACTCTTTCCACACACGTCTGCTCTAAATGCTTCCTTTTGACTCTTTTTCCCACCTCATAGTTCCATATCTATTGCTCCCATATGCAAATTCTTTCACAATCTTCCTCTTTTGTCTTAAATTCAAGGAACATGACAATAAACCCCTCCTCACACATCTTAAATCACATCTAAAAATATACTCCTTCACATTCCCCATGCTGTTCCTGACCTTTACACCATGAAAATGAACTTTACAATGTTATTACATACCATTAAAATAATAAAAAAAAAAAATATATTATATATATATATATATATATATATATATATTTATAACATATTTTGATCAAAGTCCTAGGTAGGGTATTTCTTACCTAAATATTGTGGTTACTTGACCTACAATTTCCTCCAATAAAGTAGATAATATATATCTACCTTATATATATGTCAAAGCACTCCCCATTATATATCTACCTACTGTACCTATCTATCGTATATATATAATTTAAACCACTCTCCATTTTTTATTTGCCACACTAATTCTGAATATCCTTTTCTTTTCTTTCTGAACATCCTTTATAACACTGTTCTCTACAACGAATTATTGTTGTACAATTTTATAGCATTTAGGGTTGGATATATTAAATACAAAGCTGCTAATTTGAAATTCATTTCTAAGGGCAATTAAAAGCATATTCCCTTGACTCTTTCTGTTCACTGGTTTTGACTCAAACGATTTAACAGAAATCAATTTTTGTCCAGGTTTGTATTAGTGCAGAGAATATGCACAAACAGAAATATAAGTTTTCAATAGGAATACATCTACAAATAACTTAATTGATTAATGTATATTGGTATATGGCAGCTCACTGGCACAATCATTAACAGCTGTGCTGGGGTTTTATCTTCGAATTCAGCCAGGACACTTACTGCAAGAAGTTTGTATGTACTCCCTGTATTTGTATGGGCAAGGCCGGAACTATAGGTAGGCAGAAGAGGCACCTGCTTAGGGCGTATCCATGGGGCGCCAGGCTTCTCTTCTACATACCCCTAGCACATGCTCCCTTGTCATTATGTGGTGGGGGAAATGTCTCCCTCCCCTGTGATGGCATTGCGCACAAACGCAAGGTGGTGGGGGGGAGGTGCAGGGGCAAGGTGGCCGACTGGGTTGCCTAGGGCACCTGGTAAGCTTGGCCAGCCCCTGTGCATGGGTTTCCTCTAGGTAATACCTTCTCTCCCCCCCAAAAATATAGTATTTATAGTATAGGGATTTTGTAATTGATTTACAATATACAAGTGAAACCTTAATTTTACATGATTTCACATTTTCCCACATTTTACAATTTTTTTTTATGGTCCCACCAACACATTTCAGTGGCTGCTTTTCCCAGATTTTTCATCATGTTTCCCAGATTTTACACAACATATTGTCCTGATGTTCCCAAAAATGTCTGTTTGTCCTCTATGAATGTTATTAAAGATGTTCAAAACACTAAACAGATGCATGCATTGCCATGGTTCTGTGTGTAAATAGTTAATTCCAATTAGTCTGCACCTCATACACTCATGCACAAATACTTACATTAACACAGTACATAACATTTAATCTTTAATACTTTTTTCTCATTTTACATGTTTTTTCCCTGGCCCCCTAAAAAAAAAAATAAAATGGGGGTTCAAGTGCATATACTGTATTATTAATAGTGAATTAAAATCAAATGTGTAAAGGGGTGGCACTCCGCTTCAGTTTTTGTCTCGGGTACAGGGTAAATGGTTTAAATATCAAAAATACATGTTCATGCCTTTTTTAATATATAATTTATTTTTTTGGAATAAACTCAGTGTCGCTGGGTTTTTTTTTTCGATCTTAGTGCAAACAAAAATTGACGTTTCCATCGCAAAAAAATTCTCACTTTTTTGTTTTTACTATACTTACCTTATGACCATTGCATACCACAGATAGGGACGTCATTTGGTGCCATTTCTTGCACTCAGGGTATTTAGAGACCAAATGTAGATTTTTGTTTGCACTGAGGATTTTTTGCCCTGCGAGTACTGTGCCCTTTTGTTGTTTTTAAATATATATATACTGTATATGTGTATATATATATATATATATATATATATATATATAATACACATGTTAGGTTACCCAGCAAATATCCTTAACAATTGACAGACAGGAGACATATTCAACAAATTAGACCTGACTGGTTATTGGAAACCTGAAGGTCATACGCCAAAGGTTGCTGGGCTGCCCAATTGTGTTGAATTGATGCTATCTTTGTAGTCATTCAAAAATAAGCAGATTGTCTCACACACTAAGGGGCACATTTACTAAAGTTCATTTTTTTCTGGCCTTGAAAGTCATATAAACTTGACATAGTACAAATTCAAATTAAACTCCATAATTTCTAAAATTGTCTAAAATGTCACAATAATGCTTAAATCATTCGTACGAAAATTTCGAGTTTACATTAAAAAATCCTGAATTTGAGTTGAAAGCACTGTTAAAACTCTAAACTTAAAACTCTTTCCATGAATCCTTTTTATTTTTCCCAAACAGGAATTGCTCCAGCAGCCTGTCACGGAAACGCCACTCACAGACGCGCCTGACACCAGGACGGGGTACAAGGGGGTTACACTCAGTCACCTTTCACACAGGTTAGACTAACATCAAGCACCCCCAAACAAGCCACCGCCCCAAATACAACTATTCGCTGCCACCATCTATCATTAACAGGCGATAGAAACCCAATTACCCAAATATTTCATACACAAACTTCCTTACTGCAGTTAGGGTTAGTTCTCACTAATTTAACAGCACACTAGCAGCCACAGGGTTAAAATTACAGTCAAACCTACCCCCCTGCTAGCAGCCCACTAGTTAATTAGCCTCTACACAGAATCTGCCCTCTACCCAATACACATACACACACCAAACAGTTAATACACCTAGGCCTGAGCAGTCATACGAGGTACGTGGGAATTGATATAGAGCCAAAGGACTAAACTTATTAAATTTTATATTTAATATTACCAGGGTAAACAGTGCAGTTTTAAAAAGATGTTACAAAAGAGAAACATACATGCAAAACAGTCAATAAAATAAACGGGGATAAAAACACAGAGAAATCCTAAGTACATTACCGAATATCATGTGCCCTCTGAGGCAAGAGGTTGAAAGTCCTGAGCCCATCCCCCAACATAAGTTGTGGCCTCCAGAATGAGCTAAAGAATACCTGGGCATGCGTGCTTTTATTCCCCACTGGGCCCCTCCCTCATTACCGTATGCATGAGGAGGGAGTGCCCAGAAACTGGTCACATGACCCCTTTGGGTGGTCCCCACCCACCCTCTTTAGAGAGCTGTACTTCTCATGCCAGTTTCTTTTCATATAATATTGGTACTTGCCAGTACTCAATATTATTATGAAAGTAGGGAATTATTTTAACCCATAGGGGGGCGATCAAAATGATACCAAACATGAGGGGGGTCTCATGTCCCAGTCCCCCAGAACCCATTTCTCCTAACTGGCGGGTATAGGCCGCCCCTGTTTGGTATCATTGGGAAGCCTGGGGCCTCCTCATAAATCCTATGTGATTTATGAGGATGTGGACCTTAAAGCAGCGGAGATATGGATCCATTTCTATAATCCATATTTTCTGTATGCTGTCCCCCCCTGCTGTTCCTAGGCCCACACTTTGCCTCTCATTGATCAACAGATCAAAGAACCCAGCTTCCTGCCCCAACGGGTTGGTCCCGCATTGTCTGATGAAGTTGACACCTTCCTGCATATTTAATTAAGTGTCTCTGCGGGAGCCCGAAACCAGATGTTGATGTGTGTATTGGGTTAATTAGGGGTGTCTGCTGGACACAACGCAAATGCTGCCATTTTACCTTGTTACAATGCCCGGGCAATATGGCCTAGCATGACACAGCCATTTTAGGAGCATTGGCACTCATTCTTGGAAAACAATAATGTATTTCAGTTTAGTTTCAGTTTCAATTGAAACTGGTTCAAACTAAAAACAATGATGGGTTTAACTTCTTCTTGAGAGGTATGAAATAGAAAACAATGAGGGGATTAAGTTACCCTTTAAAGCCGAGTGAAACTGAAAACAATGAGGTGGTTAACTTGTCCTTGAAAATGTGTCAATGACAGGTTGTCACTGACTATTCTATTCCTCTACTATTCTATGCCTCCATAGGTCTAAATGGTACTTGACAGTTCAGACCTGTCAAATTTGTATTTTACAAAAAACAGTTAACTAAACATTAATAAATCAGAAATAGGGATGAGCAAAAAAATTCACCATCCTTAGATTCGAAGCGAACTTTTGCGTTTCGCTGCGGGCGAAATGTTTCGCGAAACGGCGGCAGAAATTTGTTGCATGCCAAAATTTTTGGTGACGCGGCTAATTTTTGACGTGTGCGCCGATTTTTTGCCGCGTGACAAAAAAAAAAACATGCGACAAACGGAAACGTCATTTGAGCCTTGCCCATTTCTTCCACATCAGCCAATTAGATTGGAGCCCTCCCACTGTCCATATAAGAAGGTGCAGAGGCGGCCATTACTCAGTGCGTTTTTGGTAGTGGATAGAGTAGGAGCTGAGGTGTGTGAGGTGTTGTTTATTTAGCTAGAGGTAGGAGTTGTTGGAGCTATCTGAGTCAGTGCAAGTGGAAGTTGTGGATTTCAGTTTACTGCTTTCCCTCTTCTGCTTGCCTGTTCCCCTGTGAGACCCAAGAGCCCTTGTTAGGGCTACGTTTGTCTGTCTTTGTGTGTGTGTGTGTGTATCCCTCTCGGATGCACACTTCTGGGGTTTAGTCTTTTATTTATTTATCCCTACCTTCCCCCAAATATCCAAACCCCCCCCTATTTTTTTTTCTTTTTTAGTTGGTCCAGGATGATGGGCCGTGGGAGAGGGAGGAAGGGTGGGATGGGAGGCAAGGGTGGTGTGGGTGGTGAGGGTGGGAGGAAGGGTGGGGTGGAAGGCAAGGGTGGTTTGGGTGGGAGAAGCCATGGTGCTGGCTGTGGGCAAGAGTCCAGCACACGTGCTATGCCCAGTCTGGGCAATGTAGGGCAGCAGAGGCAGTTGTGGACTGGCTCACCCAGGCTACCTCGTCTGCTGCAGACACTAGTGAGCAGCAGGAGGTGGCATCACCTGCTAGCTCAGTAATTAGGGGCATGCTATCCCCCTTATTATTTGATCCTGAGGTGGACTTGAGCCCAGACACCCAGGATCTTTTTGATGAGCAGACAGGTATGGGGGGGCATTCCTGTCTGATGAGGAGTATGTGGCACAGCACACCACATCAGCTGTAGGGGATGTTGGGCAGGGTCCCCTAATGGCAGGGCAGCAGGCTGATGAGCCAGATGTGGATGCCACATACGATGCAGGGTCTGGTCTGGGGGAGGATGTTGAGGACAGATCCTGGGTGCCGGCTCAGGAGGATAACAGCAGCAGTTAAGAGGGGGAACTGTGTGTTGTTGTTAGTGATGCTGATGAAGTGCCGGCCCCACAGAAGCAGAAGACCCCACCAACCACTGCTAGGGGGGGTAGGCAACAGGGCAGCACTGCACCTGGGTCCACAGGCGTACGGGCAGGGACCTTCAGCCTTCAGGTCCCCAGCCCTCCACAGCAGGCATGGTGGAGGACTGCACTTCAGCAGTGTGGGCATTTTTTACGTGCCAGAGTACAGACCCGTCAGTAGCAATGTGTCAGCTTTGCCGACAGAAAGTACGTAGGGGGCAGACAGGGTCACATATGGGAACAGCGTTAAGTTCCCATATGAAACGTCATCACGGGATGACGTTGGAGCAGCACCAAAGTGGCAGGGCACCGGGCGGCAGTGGTGCTTCCTGTCCACCTCCTCCCATTCCCCAGGGAACAGGTGCTAGCTCCCCAATCCCTGTAGCAAGGGAAGAGGATTCTGAGGCTCACAGTTGGAGGCGGCCACTGTGCAGCCCTGCCTCTTCTGCAGCCCCCTCTGTCTCCTCCTTATTGCCATCTCCTGCACAGCCCCTGTCCCGGCAGGTCTCCCTCCCCCAGTTCCTTGGCCACAAGGCACCTCTTTCCCCCAGCCACCCCCAAGTGCAGAGGCTCAATGCCTGTCTGGCAAAACTTCTGGTAGTGCAGCTGCTGCCCTATCAGCTGGTTAATGCAGCCCCCTTCCGACAGCTGATGGCTTGCACTGCCCCTAACTGGCGGATCCCCAGCCGCAATTATTTTGCCAGGAAGGCCGTCCCTGCCCTCTACCAGCAGGTGGTGGATTATATGTCCCTGTCCCTCGACTATGCTGTCGGTGGCAGGGTGCACTGCACCACAGACACCTGGACCAGCAGGCATGGGCAAGGGCTGTATATATCATATACTGCCCACTGGGTCACCCTCATGAGTGCTGGGGAGGGTGCAGGCAGGAGGACTCCCCTCAGGCTAGAGATTCCTCCCTGTGGGGTAAAGGGCAAACCCCACACGGCCACTTCCTCCACCTCCACTATGGATGAGCCACCCCTGAAGCGTCCCCGCAGTTACGCTTTAGTGCAGTACAAGCGCTGCCAGGCTGTGCTGCAACTCCTCTGCCTTGGAGAGAGGAGTCATACTACACCTGAGCTCCATGCCGCCTTCCAGACTCAGGTGCAGCGGTGGTTCACTCCCCACCAGCTCCAAGCAGGGAATGTGGTATGCAACAATGGTCGCAACCTGCTGGCCGCCCTCCACCTAGGCCGTCTGACCCACGTGCCTTGCTTCGCACAT
Organism: Xenopus tropicalis; assembly: GCF_000004195.4. NCBI lineage: Eukaryota > Metazoa > Chordata > Amphibia > Anura > Pipidae > Xenopus > Xenopus tropicalis. The sequence goes on along the minus strand of NC_030682.2, from coordinate 74,750,210 downwards.
GTCCTCAACCTTGTGGTTCAGCACTTCCTGAAGAGCTACTCAGGGTTGGGAGTTGTGCTGGAGAAGGCACGTAGGGTATGCGGCCACTTCCGCAGGTCCCCCACCACCAGCGCGTCATTGGCACAGATGCATCGGCAACATAGTCTTGCCACCCCACCGGCTGATCTGTGACCTGCCGACGCGCTGGAATTCTACCCTGCACATGGTGGAGCACCTTGTAGAGCAGCGCTGGGCGGTCAGCAATTACCTGCTGGAGCACAGTGCCAGGGGTACTCAGGGGGCAAATTTGGGGTATTTTAGTGCAGAGCAGTGGCAGCAGATGAGGCAGCTCTGCTGAGTACTTGCCCCCTTTGAGCAGGCCACACGCTTTGTTAGCAGGGACAATGCGTGTGTCAGTGACATTATACCCCTGGTTTTCCTCCTCAAGCGCATGTTGGTGACATGCCTGAGGAGGAGGAGTGCAGGCCCCGTAGGCAGGTGGAAGGGGCTGCGAGGCATGATGAGGAGGACATGCCTAATGAGGAGGATGAAGGAGAGGAGGACTGGGTACCTGCAGAGCAAGGGGAGCAGGACCCACGCCACCCTACCGCCCCAGCTATTGTCCGCGGCTGGGAAGACATAGGACAGAGGGAGGAGGCAGGAGAGGACCTGCTGCATCTCCAGGGCAGTCAAGAAGATGTTGGTCGGGGACACCTCTTCTACATGGCTGCCCATACGCAGACATGCCTCCGGAGCGATTCCCGGATCTGCTCCATTAAAGACCCATGTTTGACCCAAGGTACAAGGAAAAGATGGTGCAGTTCCTTGTACCGGCGACCGCGTGACGTCATTTCGGCGCGAAATTCAAAATATTTAAAGCGCTCACTGTATTACACTCGTTGCCCAACGTAAGTTTTCCTTTGGTCCTTTGATCCTGAGTGCAATTATCTGCTGTTATCCGTGTTCCTGACCTTGCCTGTATCTGACCTCTCTTGCTTGCTGCCTGAATTGACCTTTTGCCCGTTCTTGACTTTTCTTGTTTGCTGCCTGAACCGATCTTTGCCTGCCTGACTATTCTCTTGGATTCTGATTCTGTGCTGCACTGCCTGACTGTTGCTGACTCCGGCTGACTTCCTGTGCCTGCTCAGAACTCTCTCCTTGGGTCTCTCACAATAAGACCTGGCGGCATCCGAGTAGCGAAGGGCTCCTCCTGACGTGAAAGGCGGCTGTTATAGGCAGAAGAGTGAGCCGAGACCGGACCCTTGGAGCCTGTTCTGAGTTTTGGGATTCCGATCGTGACATTACGTTGGGCCCAAAAATATGAATGCTGAAGGGGCTGCTGCGTCACCTATTTCCTCCAAAGCATTTCGGGCAAACCTTCAGCATTTTGGGGAACAAGAAGCTCAACAGGATCAAATCATCCAATGCCTCCAGAGACTCTTCTTATTGGGGATCCTCAATTATGGGCATTTACCTTACCACCCTCAGATCCAGCCCGTACATCCCTAGACTCCTTTTTTAGGGCCATGGCAATAATCTATGATGATCCCGATCGTTCTGCCTCTGCTGACTGCTATTCGTAACCTCAGGCAAGGTAAACGACGGGTAGAGGATTATTGTACTGAATTCCGCCGTTGGGCGGTAGAAACGGGGTGGAATGATACTGCCTTACGAAGTCAGTTTAGAGTAGGGCTGATGCGGTGAAAGACAGCCTGATTAATTTTCCCACATCAGCCTCCCTAGACTCCCTGGTGCACCTTGCCATTCAGATTAATAGGAGGCACAGGGAGAGACGCCAGGAGAGACTTCCTGCAGCGGCTCCACAAAACTTTCCTCCAGATTGTTTTTTCAAACCTGAGCAGACTTCCTCTAGGCCCTCAGATGAACCCATGCAGCTGGGTTCTACTCGCTTATCTCCTGAAGAAAAAGGTCGTAGACGGGCTAATGGCTTGTAAATTACCCAGAAATCTGGCAAATTCTTGCGACTGCCAGTTGCCCCACTGCAACCTGCCACCTGCTGCTGTTGCAACTGCTGCTTCTGTTGCTGCTGCCCTACATTGCCCAGTCTGGGCATAGCATGTGGGGATCGAGGTAATTTTCGTAGCACTTGTCCCAAAAGGCCGGAAAACGACAGAGCCTAAGCAGATCTGGGGAGTTCTGCATGGGCAATGTCATTCCTACTCCCCAACAAAGTTCTTCTAAAGTCATGATTCCAGTCCTTTTGGGATGGAATACGAGTACTGTGGAGACCCTGGCTTTAATTGATTCCGGGGCGGAAGGGAACTTTTTAGATGTTAACTTTGCCCGCAGACACGCACTACCCACACTTCCTTTAGTCCCTTCGGTTAAGTTAATTGCTATTGATGGTACTTCCCTAGGTCGCGGGGTTATATCTTTCAAGTCTGTAAGTTGTACCCTGTCTATAAGTTCTCTCCATGTGGAACAAATTTCCTTTTTTATCATTGATTGCCCAAATACCCCGGTGATCCTAGGTCTCCCTTGGTTGCGAAAGCACAGTCCCCAAATTGATTGGCTAGCTGACAAGATACTTCAGTGGGGAACAGACTGTCAGAGCGTATGCATGAAGCCTGTCCAAGTTGTGGCCGCAACCTCTTTACAGGGGCTACCTTCTCCGTATTCCCCGTTTGCGGACGTCTTTTCAAAAAAGGCAGCCGAAACACTTCCCCCACACAGACCTTACGATTGTGCCATAGATTTAATTCCTGGTTCCTCTCCTCCTAGAGGTAGAACTTACCCCTTGTCTCTTCCTGAGACCCAGGCTATGGAAGAATATATTAAGGAAAATCTGGAGAGAGGTTTTATAAGACCCTCTACCTCTCCAGCAGGAGCTGGTTTTTTCTTTGTGGAGAAGAAAGATGGGGGTCTCAGGCCGTGTACTGACTATAGAGGTTTAAACAAAATCATGGTCAAAAACCGTTACCCCCTTCCCTTGATTTCCGAGCTCTTTGATAGAGGTAAGGGAGCCACTATTTTCTCTAAGCTCGACCCAAGAGGCGCGTATAATTTAATACGTATCCGGGAAGGGAATGAGTGGAAGACAGCCTTTAATACCCGCGATGGGCATTATGAATATCTTAATGCCCTTCGGGTTATGTAATGCTTCTGCTGTCTTCCAGGAGTTGGTAAATGATATATTCCATGATCTTTTAGGTCGCTCTGTAGTAGTTAACCTTGACAATAGTTAGATTTTTTCAAATAGTCTCTCTGATCCTTGTGTCCATGTTCAGGAGGTCTTACTTAGATTACGGCAAAATCATTTGTATGCTAAAATTGAGAAGTACATCTTTGAAGTCTCTTCAGTTCACTTCCTTGGGTTTATTATTTCCCATAAAGGTCTAGAAATGGACCCAGCCAAGGTTCAGGCTATCCTAAATTGGGTACAACACTTGTCTCTGCGGGCCATACAAAGAGTTTTGGGTTTCGCTAATTATTACAGACAATTTATTAAGAGCTATTCTACGCTAGTGGCTTCAATTACTGCTCTCACTAAAAAAGGGGTTGACCCAAGTATTTGGTCGGTAGAGGCCCTAACAGCCTTCAAATTACTAAAAGAAGCTTTTATTTCTGCTTCCATACTCTTGCACCCTGATTCAGCTCTCCCTTTTCTAGTAAAAGTAGATGCTTCTGAAGTTGGGGCAGGGGCGATCCTTTCTCAACGTCACCCTGTGACCAATAAGATTCATCAGTGTGGTTTCTTTTCTAAAAAGTTCTCTCCTACGGAAGGAGCGAAACATGTAGTTACAGTAATCACAGACCACAAGAATCTCTTATATATTGAATCCGCTAAGCGGTTAAATCCTAGACAAGCCAGGTGGGCATTATTCTTTTCTCGGTTTAATTTTATTTTAACCTATAGACCTGGCGAAAAGAACGTTAAAGCTGATGACTTGTCTAGAAGTTTTGATTCCAATCCACTGGAGAAGTGTCAACCCGACCCTACTGTCCCTAAGGAGTTGATTGTAGCGGCCCTAAGTCCAGATTTACTTTCTTCTTTGTCTAAGGCCCAGGTTAACTCTCCTCCCAACCTACCCCCGGGGAAGTTATTTGTTCCAGAAAACCTCCGTGAGTCGGTTTTTTTAGAAGCCCATGATTCTAAATTGGCTGGGCACCCTGGTCGCTATAAAACCTGTTCTCTTTTGTCCCGCACCCTATGGTGGCCAACTCTGAGACAAGATGTTAGTAATTATGTTGATTCCTGTCCAACCTGTCAACGCTCTAAACCTTCCAGATCTTTACCTCAGGGTCTGCTGCAATCACTGCCGATTCCCGAAAGGCCGTGGACTCACATTTCCATTGATTTCATTGTAGACTCCTTCCAAGGGGAATACTGTCATATGGGTGGTTGTGGACCGCTTAAGTAAAATGTCTCATTTTATTCCCCTTCCCGCCCTCCCATCTGCAAAGTCTCTTGCAGAACATTTTCTGACTGATATCTTTAGACTCCATGGTGCCCCGCAGAATATTGTCTCTGATAGAGGGGTTCAATTTGTTTCAAAATTTTGGCGGGGCTTCTGTTTACTGATGGGTACAGATTTGTCCTTCTCCTCTGCTTATCATCCACAGACCAACGGGCAGACGGAGAGGACAAATCAGTCTCTGGAGCAGTACCCCAGGTGTTATGTCTCCAGTAACCAATCCCTTTGGGCTGATTTTCTCCCTTGGGCTGAGTTTGCATTCAATAATTCCACTCACTCATCCACTGGGGAATCTCCATTTTTATGTTGTCTTTGGGTATCATCCCAGAGTTTTCTCTTTCTCTACCACATCTTCTGATGTCAATCAGTTCTCCAGCATTTGGCAAAATGTTCAAAAGTCATTATCCACCGCAGTAGCTGTTCAAAAGAAAGCCTTCAATAAGCATCATAAAGCATCACCAGAATATCAGGTTGGTGATAAAGTTTGGCTTTCTTCTAAAAATGTGCTTCTGAAGGTTTCTTCCTCTAAATTTGCACCCAAATATATTGGTCCTTTTTCTGTATCCGAAGTTATTAACACCAACACGGTCTGATTAAAGCTCCCTCCCGAACTCAAAATTTCTAATTCTTTCCATGTCTCTTTGTTAAAACCTGCTAGAGTGGTTCAGCAGAGGTCTCCTCCTCCCGCTTCTGTTGAAGGACAGCCCGAATATGTCATACAAAGGTTAGTGGACTCCCGCCTCTCTAGGGGTAGGTTACAATACCTGGTGCACTGGAAAGGTTATGGCCTCGAAGAGAGGTCGTGGGTCCCAGCCACTGATGTTTGGGCAGATCGTCTTGTTTGACAATTCCACGCCAGATTCCCTGATAAGCCTAGGGGTCCGGTGGCCCCCTCTGGAGGGGGGGTAATGTAACAATACCTGGTGGCCTAGTGGGGCGGCAGGGACGCCCGCCGCCTCCTCCAGTGCGGAGATGCCTGCCGTCATCCTCTAGGTGCGCGCGCCTCGCTCTGCCTCTTGTGCGCATACGCGCTTTTGATGCATGCGCACTCACGTTCTTGCCGGCGCGCGTGACGTCATTTCGGCGCGAAATTCAAAATATTTAAAGTGCTCACTGTATTACACTCGTTGCCCAATGTAGGTTTTCCTTTGGTGACTTCCTGGGTGTGATTTTCTGCTGTTATCCATGTTCCTGACCTTGCCTGTATCTGACCTCTCTTGCTTGCTGCCTGAATTGACCTTTTGCCCGTTCTTGACTTTCCTTGTTTGCTGCCTGAACCCACCTTTGCCTGCCTGACTATTCTCTTGGATTCTGATTCTGTGCTGCGCTGCGCTGCCTGACTGTTGCTGACTCCGGCCTGTCCTGACTACTCCGAAGTGTTTCCCATCTGCCTGTCATACGATTGGTTCCTGTGCCTGCTCAGAACTCTCTCCTTGGGCCTCTCACAATAAGACCTGACGGCATCCGAGTAGCGAAGGGCTCCTCCCGACGTGAAAGGCGGCTGTTATAGGCAGAAGAGTGAGCCGAGACCGGACCCTTGGAGCCTGTTCTGAGTTTTGGGATACCGATCGTGACACAGGAGTCTAGCAGCAGCAGCAGCGCAGGTAGCGGTGGTGGGAATCTAATGGATGTGTGGAGAAGCTTCTTCGAGCCTCGACAGGCAGCAGCAGGCCAGGTAAGCACCCAAAGTCACCACCAACAACGGCTGGAGAATATGGTGGCTGACTACATGGGGTCTGTGAGTGTGCAGGATGCCATGCAAACTGATGATGACCCCATGAATTTTTGGGTGTTGATCAGTGGCCTGAACTGGCACAATACGCTCTGGAGGTGCTGGCTTGCCCCCCTGCCAGTGTCCTGTCAGAGCGTGTCTTCACATCAGGACCCATGATAGGTGATGTGGAGGTCACACCATAACCTAAACTCACCCACATTTATTGTCCCAGAACCCATACCATTTATACTAGAGGTACCTAAATCTGAGTATATGTTTAATTTAATATTGCCTGTCATACGAGTCCAAACATGACTGGATTTGGGCACTCTGTTTGTCAGATAGGAATATCTGGGCAGGGGAAGGTCACACAGTAGTGAGGTTTAGTCTGTATGGGACCGGTGGGATAATTTAGAATTGATTCATTTCATCTTTCTATTATGTTCCCACAAGGAGTTATGGACATTTTATCATTGATCCAGTCCATACACGCAGGAGGTCATAAAACTCCCTTGACAAAGCAGTAGTGCGAAACGCGCATCTGCGTTCCTAATCCTCTACCGTATCCCAGTGCTGAGGTATTAGATAGGGCGACGTACGCACTGAGATCTTGGGCTTATGATAGTTTGGTTTATATTATGATGGGCTGGGGGTGATCTGGGAAGGGTTTCATGAGAGGGATCTCTTAGAAACCAATTTATGTGTGGAAAACAGGGGTAGAGATTTTAAATTGAATTTATGGTAATAGTTTCACAATTGCGTCGGTAATTTGTAAACTTGTGCTGAGGTAAACATCGTTGGTAGGTAGGCACAAGAATTTTCCTTGCTACAATTTGCGCAGTTTAATCTGAAAGCCTGTGCTGAGGTAAAACAGTGATGGTATGTAGGCACAAGGTTTGAACCAAGATCAGCTGAAGGAGATAATTGCCATTTGATATGAAAAGTTAGAGATCTATGCTGTTGTAATGGGAAGCTCTTTTATTAGAGAAGCGCCGTGGAATTGAAAAACTTATGCCAAGGTAAAAATCAGTGGTATGTAGGCAAAAAGCTTCAATTCCTAATATTTAATTGTATGTAATTGGTATCTAATTGGTAATTTAGTTTGGTCATTGGATGGTTTGGATTTTTACGGAGGAGGTGGGGGAGTTATAGTTTGATGTATTGGTAAACTCCCTTCCCCCCTCCTCCCCTTTTCGAATGTAGAAGCATCGTATTGCCAACTGCCTGTGCTGAGGTAAAAAACGTTGGTATGAAAGCACAAGGCATAAAGTGATGATATTGTCTCTGCCTTCTAGTAAACTCATATGCGGGCACAAGGTGTTTAATTGAAGTGACATTAAGTATGAACGCATCAACTCCATTCTCAATTTGCGAGGAAATTTAATTTATGAAGAAAGATATCAAGTGCACCAAGTGTCTCACTTACCGTCAGGCATTGCTTAATCAATGTGGTGCCTCATAGTATTTTGTATAGCTACTGTTGTTCAGTCCGCTGGGCCCCCAAACAAAGACATTCAATGTTTGAGTTGAGCAGTAATCGGTATTCAATTTTGGGAGGGTGTAGCTTCAAAGCTGTAAGCGTGGCAGCAGTTTGAAAATCTTCCCTGTCAAAGTGGAAAATTGGGGGGTTCAGAGCAGCGCCACAAAAAGACATGGAGTGGGATTACTTAGAAAAGCACAAACAACCTGCTCCGCTATAGGGCGAGGAAGTGTGTGGAGTTTGGGTGTTGTACCCCATAAACTGTAGGAGGAGTAGCATTTAGAAAATGGGGGTCGATAAGAATAAGAAGAAAAAGAGAAAGAATCAGCTGAAGTCGAAGAACAACCCAACATAATAAAAAAGTTCCTGCTGCTGCTGCCGCAATATCATCAAATTTCTTCTGGTTTTGGGTCTTTAAGGCTCCTAATAATGTACTTGTATTGAAGGCTTGCATTTCATAATAATTAATTTAATTATTTAATGGAGGTGCAAGCAAAAAAAGCATAATGTTTCTGAGGCCCATTCAATACAATAGCAGAATAGTCAAAATTGTCACTTACGTGTCAAACTAGAGGCCTGTGCGTAAAAATTCACACTTGCACATCAAAATATATGCTTGCGCGACCAAATGTAGATTTTCGCGACCAAATATACACTTGCGTGACCAAATGTACACTTGCGTGACCAAATGTACATCTTCGCGACCAAATATACGCTCACGCGAACAAATGTACATCTTCGCAACCAAATATATGCTTACGCAAACAAATGTACATTTTCGCGAACAAATATACCCTTGCAGGACCAAATATTCACGCGCACTGCAAAACCGGATCGCGACAAGCCCAGAGCGCGAAAAATTTGACGTTCGCACCAAAATTTGCACGCATGACCGTCAAATTGGTGTGTCCCTAGTATAAATACCTAGTGTCCTGCCCTGTGGAAAACATTTAAAGACGTGGACATGGCAGGACCTGGGAATATGGATGAGTACTTTGTGTCCTTCCTGCACCAGGACTATGATAACATCCCGCAGGGCACTCCCAGGATCAAATCGATCCGCAGGGGGATCATGAGGAGACTGCGGCGGCACCTCAGACGGGACTACCAGGTCCGCCTGAGTGTCCGCGTCTTACAGCGCATTTGGAGTGACGTGAAGCGGCGTCACCCAGAATTAGTGGATGAGCTGAGGGGAAGAGTGGAAGGTAGATTTTTTTTTTAAATTAATAAAAAGAATTTTCTTCTTAATTACCATAAATTCACTTGTTTCCTATTTAATTTGCTATTTTTGAGCAAAAATGTGTTTATGGAAATACTTTAACATTAGGATTGGAACAATAGCCATGGAATTGTAGATTATTTAAATAGAGATTATCTGATGCAAAAAAATCTCTTAATGGTGTTGCCCATCCCATAACTGCCATGCTTATAGAGGTCCTGCCCCATACCTGCCATGCTTATAGATGCCCTGCCCCATACCTGCCATGCTTATAGATGCCCTGCCCCATATGCCCTGCCCCATACCTGCCATGCTTATAGATGCCCTGCCCCATACCTGCCATGCTTATAGAAGCCCTGCCCCATACCTGCCATGCTTATAGATAATGGTTTTCATGTAGTTACATGACACATCTCTTAAGCTGTATGGGTGAGAACACTCTTCTATGTTTTTTATGTTTTTAATGATATGGAAATAAATACATATTTTTATTAAATTATTGCTCGGCGCTCCGCTTCTACTCCTACTTTTTCCACATGACACATCTCAGCCTGTATCATTTGTTCTGTACAAAAGCAAGTGCTGTATTTCTCAAACTGAAATTCTTTCATTGCAAGATGAATGGCTCCAGGTGCAGATGGGGCGGAGGCACCGGATGCGGCAGGTCCACCACAGGCACCACCGTCTCCTGCACAGGCTTCCCCAGGTGCCGGAAGATAAGGAGGCAGTGGCATCACCCCAAGCAGCGCCAGCAGCACAAGATGCTGCTACTCAAACCGGGAGGCAGGAGGTGACCCAAACAAGGCAGGACATGGCCCAATTGAGGCAGGACATGGCCCTAACGAGGCGGGAGATTAGGGAGATTAAGGAAGCAGTATTTGCTGCTTGTCCTCCTCCTCCTTCTCCTCCTTCTCCTCCCCCTCCTTCTATATAGGTTCTAGCGAGCACCATTGTGCTTTTTTGTTATTTTTATATTAAAGTGTTTATTTTCTATCTTCAACATTTAGATTGTATTTCATTTAACTACTGAGCAGATGGTACTTGAAGTCGTGTAACATTACATTGTATTTTAGATTCATTACATTTACACATAAATATACGGTATATTCATGTTAATGTGGGATACAAGGCACCCAGATGTTATCTGTTCATATTTATTATTAGTTGTGGAAGTGTTTGTAAGCTAGTAGTAACATATAAAATATAGATGGTACTTTTTGGTACTTTTTTAGTGCAGTAGTAGATACCATTACCAGTCAACCAGAAGTAATGTAAAAAAATCACAGACATGTTTTTAAGATACTGGCAAAATGGGAGCCTTTTTTTTTGGAGAAAACACTTGTAGCACAGCGGATAGAAGGTGCTCTAACAATGTAGGGCATGTGTGTAGCAGGCAGTATACTCAGCCAAACTGCATGGGAATTGGTCTTCCCATTGACTGCAATGCAATTCAACAAATTTTGCCACCTGTTTGGGAATTTTGCCACAAAAACAAAACATGGCAGATTAACTTAAAGGGTGACTCACATTTAAGTTAATTATTAGCATGTTGTAGAATGGCCAATTCTAAGTATAGTAACATAGTAAGATAGGTTGAAAAAAGAACACACGTCCATAAAGTTCAACCATAATGCCTATATATAACCTGCCTAACTGCTAGTTGATCCAGAGGAAGGCAAAAAACCCCATGTGAAGCCTCTCTAATTTGCCGCAGAGGGGAAAAAATTCCTTCCTGACTCCAAGATGGCAATCGGACCAGTCCCTGGGGCAACTTGTACTAAAAGCTATCTCCCATAACCCTGTAGTGATATTAAGCAACTTTACAATTGGTCTTCATTATTTATTTTTCACAGTTTTTGAATTGTTTGCCATCTTCTTCTAACTCTTTGCAGCTTTCAAATTGGGGTCACTGACCATGGCAGCCAAAATCCCCAGCATTCCAACTCTATGTTAGCAAGCCCATGGTTGCTAAGGTAATTTGGAACCTAGCAACCAGATAATAGCAGCAATTCCAAAATAGAGAGTTGCTGAACAAATAGTAAAATTATTAAAACACCATGGGGCTGATTCACTAAAGGTCGATAAGCGGTATTGCAAGCTTTTTTGCGGTAAAATTGAGGTGAAAAAAAAACGTGCGTTAAATTGTGCGCAACCACATGCGTTAATTTGCGCACAGAAATAATACTATCGCATGATTCACAAACACATCTCCGCGCTAAATATCGTTAGTCTGTGCAAAAATGAACCCCTACTTGGAGCAGGCGGTAATTATAGAAAAGTACAGTTCATGAGCTTTTGGCAACACAATATGGACTTTGCAGTGTTATTTATTAAAATCTGTGTTGGCCCTAGAGTGATGCAGCCTCCAGTTTTCAGGGAAATTGGCATTTTCAGAACAGTAGTTTTCTGAAAGTAATGCCGTGTATGGCTAATATGGCGTGCATTTTTTTCACACACGGCGACTATTTGTGTGTGATGTGTTGATTTGCGTGCGTTCCGTCGAATACCGCCCGAAAATAGTCTTTGCGACTTAAATAACACACACAGCATCGCGTCTAAATTAACGCAAGTATGCTTTTAATGAAACGTGCGTTAATTCATGAAAAATAAGACGCAATAACATTTTTAATGCATGCTATAAATAGCGATCATTTTAACGCAGTTTAGTAAATCGGCCCTCATAAATAAAAGAAAATGAAGACCAATTGCAAATTGTCTCAGAATATCACTTTCTACATCAGCTCGGGAGCAACATGCTGCTCACCAACCCCTTGGATGTTGCTCTCAGTGCCCTCAAAGCATGTGCTCATTTTTGAATTTCTGGTAATGGGGCAAGTTTTGGTTGTATAAAGACCAAGAATAATATCAAACACAGCCTTAAAGCTCTTATTTCTACCCCCATGAACATTTGTCATGCTTGTGTTGCTCCCCAACACTTTTTACATTTAAATGTGGCTCACGGGTATAAAAAGTTGGGTATCCCTGCTATACATCATACTAGAAGTGAACTTAAAGATGAGCAACCCCTTTTAAACATTCAACAAAGCTTGAAAGTAATGAAAATTGTTATTGGTAGTCCCAAAGCTGAAAAAGGTGCACCCACAAAACCACCTGTAGAATGTAACTTAGTTGTGCACATAAGCTTTTGCAACGAAAAATTTGATCCATATGCGTTATTTTCATTTTGGGTTCAGCACACAACACAGACTTTGGTATATCTATGCATATTGGGCATCAAACTGTTCAGTAGACCTCTGGTGTTCCTATTTGGGGTGACTTGCCTTTGTACCAAGAAATTGTGTGAGATAAATGCGGCAAACTGCAATATTTTTATGCGATTTTCTGAAATGTCATAAAAACCACTAGCTTTAGGAAAGCTTTGCAGATTGGTACTTTGGTGTAGAAAGGACTCTTTACCCATGTTAGGTTTTTCAGAATGTGTACTTTCCAAAAATATAGGGTTTTTAGGGGTCACCCTACATTTCTGCAGCTTCTACCCCTCATAAAACTGCCTTGTGTTTATGAATTAGGTAAAGATAAGCCATGAAATTAGTGTGCACAACGTATATTTGGGGGTCTCTAAGTGCCATGTACTTTGATAAACCTATGTACAGTGGGCATCAAACTGTTCAGTAGACCTCTGGGGTTCATGTTTAGGGTGTTTTGTCTTGGTACCTAATGCTATGTGGGAGATAAGATGCTGGAAACTGGAAGCTTTGAGTGGATTTTTGGAAATGTTATCAAAATTGCCAAATTTAGGAAAGCTTTGCGGCTTGGTACTTTGGAGTAGAAAGACATGGGTACCCGTTTTAGATTCGGGGGAATGTGTACGTTCCAAAAATATATGACTTTCTGGGGTGAATTTATTTTTTACTAGCGTTATCCCACATATGATGATGTAAATGTTGATTTTGCAGAAGCTGAAATGACAGAAATGACAGTACATATGGGGGTATGTTCACATTGGGGTCCCTACATGCCACATACTTAGGTAAACCTATACATATTGTGTATCAAACTGTTCAGGAGACCCCTGGCATTCATATTTAGGGTGTTTTATTTGGTTACTTTATGACCTTCTGGAGTTAAGATACTATAGACTGGAAGCTTTGAAGCGATTTTTTAAAAATTTCACAAATTTTGATAAAAACCAATAACTTTAGGAAAGCATTGTGACTTGATAGTTTGGAGTAGACAGACAGCTGTGCCTATTCTGGATTCCTCAGAATCTGTTCTTTCTAAAAATGTAAAATTTTCTGGGATAAACTTTCTGTTAGCAGAATTTTTGGCCTTAAAATCTAAAGTATGCAGCTTTCTGGAGAAGTGCTTTGGAAATTTGGCAGTGTACTGCTGGAGGTTTTTGACCTATACAAGTGAGAAATCTCCATAAAACTATATATATTTGGTATTGGCACGTTCAGGAGACATGGGACTTTCCAAATCAGGTGTATTTTCATGCATAAAATAATTTTTGTTTCTGGTATATGTGTTTATATTATGGAAAATATTATTTTTTTTCATTTTTTATACATTTAGAAGCATATATCTTGTTACAAAATTGGAATTGCACAAAAATTCTACCATATTTTAAAAGCTTAAGTTGTCCTGAAAAAAAACGATATATTGTTTTCCTGGGTAAACTAAAGGTCCCCCCGAGGAAAGGCCCCTAAAGTGAAACCGTGCAAAATGTTCAAAAACTGTCTGGCAGTAGAAGTTCCGCTTTGTCCAAAACGGCTGGCAGTGAAAGGGTTAAAAAGAACCCCTTTGCAAGCCAAACACCGGAGAGGAGAGGCAACAGGGATTCTGGTCTTTAAAGGGGACCTGTCACCCTAAGAAATAATTACAAATTGTTTTCTATTGTGTTTGTCAAGCAAAATAAATTTCAATTACACTATATAATTTTTTTTAACTTATTTCCTTCAGCACTGGAATTCACCATTGCAGAAAACAGGCAGGCTCCATTTTGTGGACACTGTTATTAAGGCAAGCTGTGCATCCTGCCAAAATCTTCTGTTCCAGTATGGGGGGACCTGATACCCATATCCATGCACTGGTTACATAATTAGATGGTGAGGAGGGAAGTGGAATTTGAGGAGGGCAGTGACATCTAAGAAGTTCTGAACTGAAAGTGAAAGTAACTGTTTGCCCCACCCCTATGCCTAAGGCATAGAGGTGGGTCAGGCAATATATGATTGACAGCTGGGACTTTTAAATGCTTATATAATGGGTATAGATGTGTTAATAAAAAAATGACTTTGGGTTACATGTTTAATTTAAAAAGGGATTTTATTATACAGCTTTTTATGTCTAGGTGACAGGTCCACTTTAAAAAATAAAGGTGAGCAAGGTAGGCATGTCATGCTTGGTCATGATATAGGTGACAGTAGATGGAGGCATGAGTGTTCACAGAACACTAAAGCAAACACAATGCAAAAAAGGAAAGACATTAGAAAACAGCAGAGGTACAGAGTACAGAAAAGTCAGAATTGGAGGCAGAAAGGAAGAAAGGAACTTTTATATCTGAGATTTACCCTAAACCACCAAATATGGAAGCGTTAGTAAATGTGAAGGAAAAATTTAAACACCTATTCACCTTAATGAGAGTAGTGACAGTTCAGGTATTAGTAGATGTAGCAGAACAGAAACTTAGGACATAAGAAAGGAATCATGTGAAAAAATTCTAACTTGCAAACTCTGATTTGTCTAAGAATGACATGGAGGAAAAGAGGCCTCACTACATTAACAGCCCAGAAGATTTATCTGATATTGAACTTACAGATAAATATTATCTTCTTGAGGATCAAAGTGAACTAGAAAGTGAGGAAATTGACACCCAATAAAACAAATAAAAGACATCATGAGAGTTTACAGAGTTTGAAAATGAAGCTCTTATTGAAAAATTAGTGCCGTTGTTTGACAGAATAATTGGTAAATATTGGAAGGACATAGCTGACCATGTGAACAGTATTGGTGTATGTCCAAGAAGTGTGCAGCATTGCATGAAAAGATACCAAGACATAAAAACTTATGTTAAGTATGCATGTACGTACACATATCTTTATCTGCGCTACTTATGTACCCAAGGCTGTTGAGTACAACAAAAAATTAATACAATAAATAGGAGGGTCATTACAATAATATTCTAAAAAAATGTTAATCCCCTCTAGTCTCCTTTATGAAGGAGGATAATTCTGGAAGCATTGTTTAATACAGAATATAAGGGAGAGCGATGGGAGTTAGCGGGGCCAGTTAGTAGCAAGTTGCAGTAGTTTAGTAGGATTAGTGTGAGAGCATGCCTTAGTATCCTACTTGTTACAGTTGAAAGAAATGGATTAATTTGGGCAAGAATGACTAACAAAAAGTGACAGTCTTGTTATGGGATTGCTTATTCTATCTAATACAATAAAAGCATTAATATATTTTGTTTAGGTCTGGAACTGGAGGTGGTCCTTATAAAAAGGTTTTTTTCACCGTTGAAGAAATGCTGATGCCTTTTATTCATGTAGACTGTGTGACTGGTGTCATTGGTGTTTTTGATTCTGACAGAAATGTCACCAAAGGTAGGTCCTATGACATTAATAGAAGTGTATATTCACTTGCAGAGAAGCTCATCATTAATGGAATCATTTTTTTTTTTTGCCTTGCAGTGTGTATGGCTAAAGATTGTACCTTTTGCTCATTTTGAATGAATGTCCACAAATTTTTTACATGAACTTTGTAATGTCAAAAAATAACAGAATAACATTATTCTCCATCAACTTGTATGTTTGATGTCATGATGAAAATCATTGAAAAAAATCTTTTTTTTAGATAAAGGTCCAAGAGGTGACTCAGTTGCAAAGTCAGCAAGACAGCTCCTCAGAACACCAACAATCTTCTGAAATGGAAAACAGAACGTTTATTGTTGATGATAATGCAAGACAGTGTCCAAATGATGATTTGTTTTTTAGCATAGTACATTAGTAGTTGTAATAAAGTTCTACTTTCCACAGAGGTTACCAGACCGCTCCTGATTCCTAATAGTGCTACCTTTGGGTCCGGCGGTATTGTAAGCACAATTAATAAAAATGTGAAAATTTGCGTCCAATAATTATTGAGTTTAGGGCATGTCCAAATTATGTGGAACCATGTGCCTGGGTGTCCACATCCACGGGTGCAGTTGTTTTCTTTGGCTGGGTTTATTCGGTGTAGTTGCTCAGAAGTCAAGTAGTAGCAGTGGAGAAATTTGACTTGGATTAGTTTATCCCTAGATCAGGGCTGTCCAACTGGCTGCCTGCGACCCCCCACTGTGCGCTCCCCCACCCCCCACCTGTCTGGCTGCCTTGATGGCTTACCTTTGTGTAAGATTTAAATGGTATCAGTACTGAGATTGACTGGCCCCCTGCATTGCTCACACCTCAGATTTAGGCTGTAATCCCCCTGTATTGTTTAATCATGTAATCCCCTGTACTGTTCACACCTTTTAATGCCTTCATTGTTTACCCCCTGCATTGTTCACACCTCAGGCTCAGGCTGTAATCACCCACATTGTTCACCTGTTCACACCTCAGACATTCCCTCTGACACATCCAGTATTGTGTCACTGTAGGCTGCCTGTGTGTGCCATAGGGCAGGCATAGTATGGAACACATAGTATGGCACACATAGGCAGGGGAGGGCAGGCATAGTATGGCACACATAGGCAGGGGAGGGCAGGCATAGTATGGCACACATAGACAGGGTAGGGAAGGCAGAGTATGGCACACATAGGTAGGGTAGGGCAGGCATAGTATAGCACACACAGGCAGCATAGGTAAGGTAGAGTATAGCAGACACATGCAGCATAGGGAAGGTAGAGTATGGCACACGCAGGCAGCATAGGGCAGGCAGAGTATGGCACACACAGGCAGGGTAGGGCAGGCAGTACTCTGCCTGCTCTATGCCTCCCCTATGCTGCCTGTCTGTGCCATACTCTGCCTTCCCTATGCTGCCTGTGTGTGCCATATTCTGCCTTTCCTTATTCTGCCTGTGTGTGCCATACTCTGCCTTGCCTATGCTGCCGTGTGTCATACTCTGCCTTTTCCATAGGGCAGGCATAGTATGGTACACATAGGCAGGGGAGGGCAGGCATAGTATGGTACACATAGGCAGGGGAGGGCAGGCATAGTATGGCACACATAGGAAGGGGAGAGCAGGCAGAATATGGCACACATAGGCAGGGTAAGGCAAGCAGAGTATGACACACATAGGTAGGGTAGGACACAGGGCTGTGGAGTCGGAGGCAATTTGGGGTACCTGGAGTCGGAGTCGGCAAAAAATGAACCGACTCCGACTCCTACTAAATTTAAATGGGAATAAAAAAAAATAAAGCAAGTTTAAATGTCCCAGTTCACAAACAGTCATAATTAATTACTTCTCTGCTATAAGAATAAAGCCCAATGCACGCAGTGCATAAACGAACACGTTGAGCGACCATAAAGCATGCTTTTCATTGACTGTATGCTTCACTAAATGGGATGTAACGCAGTTAAGGTGCGGCAGCTCCACTGCGTCGTGTTCCTCTGTTACTGGGAACACAATGCCCACTGTGAACCTAGCCTAACTCTCATTGATAACTAATTAAGACTAGAAATACTTGTATACGTGAAGGGAATGGATAGTCAATAGTTTAAAGTAACAGTAACACCAAAAAATGAAAGTGTATAAAAGTAACTAAAATATAATGTGCTGCTGCCCTGCACTATGTGTTTACTTCAGAAAATCTACTATAATTTATATAAATAAGCTGCTGTGTAGTATGGGGGCAGCCATTCCTGCACTGGTACAGCTGGGGTGTTTGCTACAGAAACTCTACTATAGTTTATATAAAGGCTGTGGAACCCCCGGGGGCAGCCATTCCTGCACTGGTACAGCTGGGGTGTTTGCTACAGAAACCCTACTATAGTTTATATAAATACCCCGCTGTGTAGCCATGGGGGCAGCCATTCCTGCACTGGTACAGCTGGGGTGTTTGCTACAGAAACCCTACTATAGTTTATATAAATACCTCGCTGCGTAGCCCCGGGGGCAGCCATTCCTGCACTGGTACCGCTGGGGTGTTTGCTACAGAAACCCTACTATAGTTTATATAAATACCCCGCTGTGTAGCCACGGGGGCAGCCATTCCTGCACTGGTACAGCTGGGGTGTTTGCTACAGAAAGACTACTATAGTTTATATAAGTAAGCTGCTGTGTAGCCATGGGGGCAGCCATTCAAAGGAGAAAAGGCACAGGCACATAGCAGATAACAGATAAAACACTATTGTATTCTACAGAACTTGGGCCTGATTTACTAAAGTGCGATAAAATTTATTGCACGCTTTTTTGCGTTAAATTAGTTGCGATAATTAGCGAGCGATTCACCATAGTATTATCGCGTGCGTTAAGTCGCCATTTTCGCATGCAGTATTTTTCGCGCTAGTTTTAACGCATGCGTTAATTTTTGCGCTGAAAGGAATACAATCGCATGATTCACAAACACTTAGGCGCGCTAAATATCGCAATGGTCTATGCGAAAATTAACACCTACTACCATTATCCAGAAAGCTCCGAATTACGGAAAGGCCATCTCCCATAGACTCCATTTTAATCAAATAATACAGAATTTAAAAATGGATTTCCTTTTTCTCTGTAATAATAAAACAGAACCTTATAATTGATCCCAAATAAGATATAATTAATCCTTATTGGATGCAAAACAATCCTATTGGGTTTAATTAATGTTTTATTGA
Organism: Xenopus tropicalis; assembly: GCF_000004195.4. NCBI lineage: Eukaryota > Metazoa > Chordata > Amphibia > Anura > Pipidae > Xenopus > Xenopus tropicalis. The sequence goes on along the minus strand of NC_030682.2, from coordinate 74,731,633 downwards.
TTTTTTAGTAGACTTAAGGTATGGGGATCCAAATTACGGAAAGACCCCTTATCCGGAATACCCTTGGTCCCGAGGATTCTGGATAACGGGTCCTATACCTGTATATATATATATATATATATAAGAATGGAAACCACTGGCACTCACGTTTAAAGCACGAAACCTGCCTGGGTGCAGCCTCAAAACTGGAAACAAAATAGGAAATGACGAAGCCGCTCTCACAGGACTTATGTAAAAATAAAAGTTCCTTTAATGTGATGGTGGACTAACGTTTCGGCTGAACACCTCACTTTGAGAAAGGCTGAGGTGTTCAGCCGAAACGTTAGTCCACCATCACATTAAAGGAACTTTTATTTTTACATAAGTCCTGTGAGAGCGGCTTCGTCATTTCCTATATATATATATATATATATATCAGTCCTGATGTTGTCTGCACTCCAAGGCTTTTAGTATTCTGTGGGGTGCACAGCCAAAATCTGAGTATTTAGCATGAAATAATCCATGGCCGGCACACCCTTAAAATTCAAAACATTTTTTATTGAAAACTCATTGTTTAAAAACCAACGTTTCGGTCCTCATTAGGACCTTGATAAAGGTCCTAATGAGGACCGAAACGTTGGTTTTTAAACAATGAGTTTTCAATAAAAATTTTTTTGAATTTTAAGGGTGTGCCGGCCATGGATTATTTCATGCTATATATATATATATATATATATATATATATATATATATTATATATATATATACATATATATACACACATCTATTTTCAAATACATATGCATAAATAAGTTTAAAGCAGGGGGGAAGCAGCAGGGAGCGGCCCATAGTATGAGTCATTTGGGGAAGGGCCACAAATGTTTTAGGGGGCCCTGGCTAACAATGTCTGTGTGTCCTTTGTATTGATGTGAGGGTTCACAGGGGGAGGGGCCAGTGGGGGTGTGGAAGGAGGGGGGCACAAAAAATGTTGTTGTGAGGGGCCCAGTTATTTATGATGGTGTATGAATGTATATATATATATATATATATATGTATAATATATTACACAAAATAACATCTTGCAATACTATCTCACAGAACTTCAGCTGGCACCTCATCCCCAGGCACAACCCCAGGCCCTCCAGGCTCCTGTGGCCCCCGAGGCCCACCAGGCTCCACCGGCCCCAGAGGCCCCACAAGTAGCGGCCCCAGCAGTGGCCCCAGCAGCAGAGGCCCCACCAGCAGAGGCCCCCGAGGCCCCGGACACTCCCCCCCTTCCTTCCTCCCCCAGTTTCCCCCCAGGCGCTTGAGCTCTCCCCCCAGGCCCCAGACTCCCCCCAGGCCAAGCGCTGAGCACCAGGTTCTCCTGCACATGAGGGACCATCAGTGCAGGAGGACCTGGCCAACATCAAGGCCGAGCTGGCCCAGCTCCGGGGGGAAATAGCCGAACTCAGGAGGGACATACGAGAACTAAAGGGCAGCAAGCCCTAAGTTTTTTCTTTCCCAGTTTTTTCCCTTAAATTGTTAAAATAAAAGATTTTATTTTTCTACTTTTGAACTGGGTAATGTCTAATTATTTTTCCTTCCTTGATATGGTATTCTATACTTTCATGTAGTTTCTCCTACACTCTTACATTTATCAGTAACAGCATCAATATGCTATATGGGTTAAATGTTTGCAAATATTCTGCCAACAATTTTGTCTTTAGCCCATTTTGCTGAATAGTAAAACTTGCGTTAATTAGTACGTAGCATTTTTCTGGCGAGTGTGATAACTGCCAATCCAATGTTTTGTTGCCAGAATAATTGCAATATTATATTTGTTCCCGTTTAATAAAGTGCCCATAAAATATTTGCCATTTATTCTGTCTAAAATCTCCCACTTAATTTAAGCCACTTTAGCAAACGGACCCCTAAGTATTTGGCTAAATATTCTTAAATGCCCCCCCCCCATTTTATTATCTCTAGCACTTCTTTTTTTTTCTTACTTATATTTTTATTGTTTTTTGGGGGTTTTTTTTGCAAATAAACATTTATACAGCACCTCTCTAGCACTCTGTGCTCTCCCAGGGCAAAATGTCGCCAGTTTTATGCTGCCGATTGTCGCGTGCGTAATGTCGCGACAATTAGCACTTGCGATAAATAGTGTGCATGCGAAAAATACCGTGCACGCTATTTATCGCGACAAAAATATTGCATGAAATACCGTGCGTGAAATAGCGCAAGTATGCTTATAGTGAATCGTGCGAAAAGTAGTGAAAATTAAGATGCGATAAAACCGCACGCTATAAATAGCGCACGTTTTATCGCACTTTAGTGAATCGGCCCCCAAGTCTGTTATCTGCTATGTAACCTGTGCCTTTTCTCCTTTTTTACAGCTTGAATGGCTGCCCCCGTGGCTACACAGCAGCTTATTATATAAATTATAGTAGTTTTACTGCAGCAAACACACCAGTTTTACCAGTGCAGGGCAACAGTGCATTATATTTTTTTACTTTAAAGCTCTTTTATTTTTTGGTGTTACAGTTCCTTTAAGACTGAAGCTTTAAAACATTTGAAAAACTGCTGTAATTCAGCTGTAATGTTAGCTTAAACTTTAAACATGACTATGGGATTCTAGGGAAATCATTAGGAGTAGGAGTATAGATAAAATTGTCTATCAGTTTATTATCAGTTCAGCTGTGTTTTAACTGCCCCTTCCCCTTCCTGGATGTATAAAATAAATTAGCATATTAAAAACAGAGGAGTCAGAGTCGTGGAGTCGGAGTCGGAAGTATCAGAAACTGAGGAGTCGGAGTCAGAGAATTTATCTACCGACTCCACAGCCCTGGTAGGACAGGCAGTGAATGGCACACACAGGCAGCACAGGGCAGGCAGAGTATGGCACACACATGCATCATAGGGCAGGCAGAGTATGGCACACATAGGCAGGGTAGGGCAGGCAGAGTATGGCACACATAAGTAGGGTAGGGCAGGCATAGTATGGCACACACAGGCAGCATAGGGCAGGCATAGTATGACACACATAGGCAGGGGAGGGCAGGCATAATATGGCACACATAGACAGGGGAGGGCAGGCAGAGTATGGCACACATAGTTAGGGGAGAGCAGGCAGAGTATGGCACACATAGGTAGGGCAGGCATAGTATGGCACACACAGGCAGCATAGGGCAGGCATAGTATGACACACATAGGTAGGGCAGGCATAGTATAGCACACACAGGCAGCATAGGGAAGGTAGAGTATGGCAGACACAGGCAGCATAGGGAAGGTAGAGTATGGCACACGCAGGCAGCATAGGGCAGGCAGATTATGGCACACACAGGCAGGGTAGGGCAGGCAGTACTCTGCCTGCTCTATGCCTCCCCTATGCTGCCTGTGTGTGCCATACTCTGCCTTCCCTATGCTGCCTGTGTGTGCCATACTCTGCCTTCCCTATGCTGCCTGTGTGTTCCATACTCTGACTTCCCTATGCTGCCTGTGTGTACCATATTCTGCCTTTCCTTATGCTGCCTGTGTGCGCCATACTCTGCCTTGCCTATGCTGCCCGTGTGTCCCATACTCTGCCTTTTTGTTTGTTGCCTGTGTGTGCCATACTCTGCCTGCCCTATGCTGCCCGTAGGAGGTGAACCTGGTAGGGGTTTGGTCTGGGAGTTTGTAAGCATTTTGAAATAATATAATTCTTTCACATATGAATGAAGGGTGATATCCCTTCAGTGAGCACCAACCATTTGGTTTTTGCTGTGTTGCCACCATTAATGTGGGGATGGTCATAAAAGCTCTTGTGATAAAATGGGTGTAGTTTGAAGTGGGTGCAGTTTAAAAAAGGGAAGTGGTAAAAACTGGCTTCCATTATCGGCCCTCCACCATGTAGGCAAGAAAAATTCCGGCCCTCGGTACCACAGAAGTTGGACAGCACAGCCCTAGATGATATAGTGGATGGTAGTAGGTGTCTTAGCACCTCTTTCCATTGTTCCGGCTCCAGGTCTCCTATGTCCTGAGCCCATTTCCGGTAGCAATTTACTACTTGTTTCTCCCCTATGTTCATTAATGTTTGGTAAATTGTCGAGAGTGGTTTGGAGACCTCCTGGAGTTGTAATCCAGCTTCTAGGGCTGTGGCAGCAATTGTAAGTTGTGGGTTGTGTAAGGTTTGATATAATATCATTTATCATATATTCATGTAATTATATATTCATATATGCATGTATTTTGATACTTTGATACACTTTGATGCTTAGCATATCATACTCCATTTTAGAGATGTATCTCCATTTTGTAACAGCAACCAGCAAGGTTTGAACATCCCATAATAAGCTGTTTTTCCCAAATAGTACCCTTGCACAACTTGCACCTGACAAAATATAAACCTTGAGAAACAATTTAATCTTATCTGTGCACTAACGCCTTTTCTACTCCTTGTATCCTCCTTTAAATTCCTGTCCCGCATTAGCCATCCTTGAAGATAATGAGGTTCTACTCCATCTTTATTTTATAATGATTCCTTTGTCTCTGTACGTACACAAGAGGTATAAATTCTATGATCACGTAAGAATAAACTGGACAAGTTTGAACTTCCCTTGGAGCTGTGTCTTTCTTGTCCCCGTATACGCCTTTGTCCTGGTAGGAGGGCTCCCACGGATTACTAAATCTAAGATCGGCGGTCAGGGACCTTACAGTTATGGTACCAGGAGTGGGGTGTCGTCAGCTGGAAGGGTGAGTATAACTCTATTAATTTTGAGTTTTACTCTGTCTGGCTACGGCACCGCCATGTCCGTATTTTTTTGGCAGCAACATCGAAGTCTGCCTATAAGTGATTTATTGCGCTGCTGAGAGCGCAAGGTGATTTATTGCGCTGCTGAGAGCGCAAGGTTTTTTGTGTGCGCTGTAGGAGCGCAGGATTTATTGAGGTAAATTTATAGTCTGCTGTGGTAGCAGGAGGTTGGCCGCTCAAAGTTGTTCATATTTGACTGGGAGCCTCCTGAAGGGATTTTCTTATTTTTCTCTATCTGCCAATATTGTACTGTAATATATATATAAATGTTCACATAAACAGGCAGGGCATTAAGACTGATCGCATATCGTTGTGGGTATTGTTGGGACCTTGATCTCAGTTCAGCCCCGACGACTTTGCTTTGCCAAGCGTGCTTATATTTTTTGATCTTTGGAAATTAACGGCATTAAGAGTTAATTGTGCGAAGTAGCCAAAGGTAATAAGGAGTTTTTTGGTAAACATAAAGATAAGCCTCTAAAGGTAGGCACAGGTCTCTTGTTCTCTTGTTGCGATACTGTTGGATGAATTACTGTTTGTCTGTGTTGTGTCTTTGTTATTGTCTTTAGAAGTAAATGTTATATTTTAAACCGGTTATCTAAAATTTATTGCAACATTAAGGAATACCTCTGACTGAGCTAATAAGGTTTTTGCTTTTACGGAATTGTTGCAATTAAGTTTCATTATAAGGAGTTGAAAATAAATGAAATAAAATTTCTAAGAAATTATCACTATACATTCATGATAAAACTTGCAAGGAATACTGAACCTGGTGTCAGTATGATTCTATCGGTGCGCACCCACATGCTTTGCTGAATTAATTCGGACAGGAATAAATACCGTGAGGACTAATTGCGTCCTTGAAAATTTAAGCCCAATGTGAGACTGCTTGTCAGTCTTTAAGCCAAATATAAGGATTCCGAACAATTGGCACATGACGGGACGGAGACTGATCACCTCCGGGACACGGTGGGAACTTAGATTTTAGTTTCTTTACCGTGTCATCCCCATATCCTATTGTGAATTAGTCCGTAGTCCCCGGTGGCTTCCTGGCAGCCAGCAAAGACAGGTTCCTCTTGCCTGCAGCCCATTAACTGAACCTGCACATGGTATATATTGCCTGATTTATGTTTCCTGTTTCTATGTATTCTTGTGTCTCCCTGTAATTGGTCTCTGTTAACCGTCCGAAGTTGTGCCTGTGAAGGTCAGTGACAGGATTCTTATGTGCAGGCATTAGAGGGGTTAATAGCTACATTCCAGCTGAGCGCTGTGCATGCTGGATTGGGGGTAATTACACTGGATTGTGTGTGGAATATCTTAGCTTTGGTGGGTTAACCTAGTACAGTGTACAGGGAAGATATGTTGTGTAATAATTGCGTATGTGGACTTCTGTTTGTATTACAGAAGGGGGGTGGCGACTAGCTAATATCACGGAAGGGGGGTATCCTGAAGTTTACCTGGGTAGGAAACGTGTAATGCCCAGTGTTCCGGACATTTTGTGTTACCGGTTTAATGTCCATTTCCCTGTGGGACAAGAAAATTTAGGGAAAAGCATAATACAGATTTGGGAAAATGCTATTTCCAGCGGATACTTACCCGTGGAGTGTGCTTGCCACCCCATGGAAGGGATGTTAGAGTGTGAACAAGACGAACAAAACCGAGTCAGAAGTTTATTGACAAATTGCCGGTAGCTCTGTTCAGTGTTAGATACCGACTAAGGGGGGGCTGTAAACTGTTGCCTTCAAAATTTTGTTTCAGTCAGCTCCCAGATTAAGGTGTTACTTTCCCCAACAGCTGCAATTACACTCTGATGTTTTAACTAATTTTGTATCTCAATTAATTTGTGAACTAACTAAAGTGCATGGTTAGGTGTTCTCTTTTGTTCCAGATCCAACCTTCACTGAGGGAACTGCAGCTCGAGGACTAAGTGATGCTAAAGGAATTTGTTTGGAACCACACCTCCCACTACAAAAGATCCCAGTTCTGGAAGGAACACTTGCATCCGTGCAATAATAACTTATATCCTTTTCTGTATTACACAGTTCTGATACAACTCCTCTAATACATAGCCTCATGCCTTATTTATCTTAGACATACTGTATGTGTCAGGGTTAATGCATGTAGAAATGGAAGGATTATGGTTTAATAGACAGTCTATGGCAGTTGTATTAGCCTGTAAACAAGAAGGTTTCAGAGAATATTAGAGGACATATGGCACAATTATATTAGTGTACGGACATTTGTCCATTAGATCAAATTAACCTGCCGTGTGGGCTATTTTCCAAAATCAACATAGGATGTGTGTCTTGTACCCCCTACAAAGCATTCTTAAAGACCCACACACCTGCTTATCAAAAACAGTATCCCTGGTATCAAGAGAAGATATACGGGCCATCAACAGACTCATGCACCCGATGGTACATGTTGTAACAGACATTAACCCCTTACTTACCTCTACAACTTCAGACTCAACATACTACAGTGTCATAAATTTAGGGAATGCATACCATTCTATATCAGTAAGTGAGAAGACAAGGCCCTTGTTTGCCTTCACGTGCGATCGGCGTCAATCACCTTTGCGCAATAAGCAATGAAGTACGCCGCTAGCAGCGTGATTTATGGGTATGTACTCCGTGAATCTCTAAAGGGCTGGGGATATCAGTCAGGGTCAACTCCCCTGCAATATGTTGATGATTTATTGTTGTGTAGTGCAGACCGAGAAAGTTGTGAAAAAGACACTATTTCACTGCTGAATTACCTGTGTGAGGAGGGGCACAAGATATCATTAAAAAGGTGCAGCATTGCAAACCATCTGTACAGTACTTGGGTTTCTTGCTATCACAGGGGCAGAGACTAATAAACCCACAGAGAATCCAGGCAATCTCAGCCATAGAAAGCCACAAACTAAGGAACAATTGCTCACATTCTTGGGCACGGTTGGTTTTTGCAGACAATGGATTCCAGACTGTTCATATTTTGAAAGCGTCTTAAGGAGCATACTTAAAGACTCTGAATCTGACAATTTGCAATGGACTGAAACTGGCACAAATGCATTTAAAGCTTTACTGGGGGTATTGGCATCTGCACCTATACTCAGTCTGCCTAACTATAATCTGCCTTTGTGTTGTACTGCAGGAAATTGTAAGACCATGGTTGCAGGCTTAGCCCAGATTTACGGAAACAGTTAAAGACCCATAGCATACTTCTTTAAGGTGCTACCGCTCATTGCGCAAGGCATATCTGCCTACCTGGGGGTGCTAGCAGCTTGCGCGGTAGCTGTTGAGTCTTCTATTGCTAATACCTTATTCTATCCTACAACTTTCTATACTTTACAAGTGTTGATGGTAAGCCTATGGCGCATGCTATTCATATAGAAGAATTGTGACAAGCCCTTATGCTTCCACACACCCTAGTGGTAGTTAAGTGCCGTGGGCACTCTACCGCCGGTGGCTGCCCACCCAATTGACCCCCCTGCGCAGCCCCCACCTGATATTACTGCATTATGTGTGCCACATCTCTGCCACATGATTTGCTCTTATGAGCTACAGTTATATGATAATATGTTGACCAATAATGGTCTCTGGTCAAAAGGAGGGATAATAGGTCTCCAGAAATATGCAGCACCCCTGTTCATTATGTAGTTCACGGTGCATATAAACAGGAAAGTCATAATAATAATAAGTAAAATACTGAAATGTGTCATGTAAAAAAAAAAAGGAAAGTCATAGCAAGTGAAACATTGAAACTGGAGGGTATCAATACCCCTTTGTCATAGTAGACAGGTTCAGTAGGTAAATGGGAGTACAAAAAATTCCATTTGAAATTTTAATGGGTAAGCCTCTTCCCACTCCGTGGACAAGGACTCCCTTAGATCACTATACCAGGCGATTTGGATCAGATACGGGAACAATATGTAACTGAATTGATAAAGGTTTTGAATAGTCACAACAATGATGTTTATCTCTCTTTTCACAGAAACCTACACATCCATATTAACCAGGAGACATTGTGCGAGACTCCATCCAAAGAAAGGGGGAACCACCCCATACGGAGATCTTACGACCGTGATAGACATCACCAGAACCGCAGTCCTGACATCTGACAGCAATCAATGGATACACGAAATGCACCTAAAGAGGGCCCCCACCCGTGAGGATTACTCCACAGGATACACCATCCTAAGATGACAACGGCGATCGAGTCTGAAAATCTACCTCATCATTTTCCTCAGCAAAATTCTTGTTTTAGCAGGATTTGTCTACTTTATCATTTTCCTTAGCACCATGTGTGCACATCACCATGAGGAGTTAACCCTGTTTGTGTGGACAGTCTCCGGACCGCCCCAACAGGAACATAACAGTAGATAAGAGAGCATTAGACATACGTGATGACAATTTGTGGGAATACATGGCACGGATTGTTCTTAACACTAGTTACAGGTGTTTAAAGGATGTCACTAGTGCAACTGAACTGATTGAGACTTGTTTTGTAGCTGTTGCTACTCCCACCATTGTGCTTACTGACATTTTCCATGCTAAAAATGACTCTGAAGTGCAAGATTCTGATATTGAAACACATGTCTTTGTATATGCTTATGTTACAGATCAAAATGCTACTAGACGCATGCGAAAGAAATTTGCTTCCATAGTTACTCACAATGTAACTGCAAGTGACATATGCTATAACATGACTTGTAATGTTAGCGACATCACTGTGTGCATTCAGGCACGTTTGACTAAGAGTACTGTCCCGCACCAAGTGTGCAGTAGGATGACTTTTCAATGCATCAATATCACCACAATTATGTCATGTAATCATACCATCCTGGCACCTAGTTTAGCTAAGCATGTGCCAATGCCCAGAGGTTGGTTCTGCTCTTGTAGGAACAATTCGTTTAATTACATTCCAGCTAATATTTCTGGTGGACCCTGTGCATTAACTAGACTTAGTTTAGCTGTTCATACAGCCCACCCCGGACAGACCATCCAGGCCCAACGCCCTAATAGAGGCACAGATTATGAATACATACCTAGGATTGCAAGACACTTAGGGGCAGATTTATCAAAACCCGAGTTCGAATCCCGAATGGGAAAAATTCGGATTGGAAACGAAAATTTCTGAAGATCGCAAATATCCCGAAAATGCTTACGAAAAAATCGTATTAGTCCCGAAAAAATCGTATTAGTCCCGAAAAAATCGTATTAGTCCCGAAAAAATCGTATTAGTCCCGAAAAAATCGTATTGGCGATCCGAAAGTCATGTAATTTTCGTACCAAACCATTGCAAACAGCGGCAGTCTTTCCGAATTTTTCGCGCGGGCGCACGACTTTTTGCACGACTTTTTCGTGCGCCCGCTCGAAAAAATCGGGCGCAAATCCGCTCGGCGCGTTCGGACCCGTTCAGGTCTTAATAAATCTCCCCCTTAATGTCTAAGTCTGAAATAATAGCGCTAGGATTCTCACTGGTAGGAGTACCAGGATTGACTGTATATCAGGGTAAACAAATTAATGAAATTGCTTGCATCATAGTTAAGAGCATTAAAGCTACCAGCATTGCAATTGCAAATCTATTGACTGACATAGGAGACGCTAGAAAAGCTGTACTACAAAATCGTGCAGCGATCGATTATTTGTTTTTCAAGCATAATCATGGTTGTGAATACTTTGAAGGCTTATTCTGCTTTAATTTTTTTCAAAGTTGTCGTTATTATTATCATTTGTTTGATTATCATTCAACGTGTGCCTTCACATGTGTTGTTCATGTTATAATGATATAACTTTAAGTGTTATCACTTCGTGATAAAAGGGAGGGTACCTAAAATTCTCCCTCCATAGATTTCATCTTCAATATGTTATCACTTTGTGATAAAAGGAGGGATTGTAAGGTTTGATATAATATCATATAATCATATATTCATGTAATTATATATTCATATATGCATGTATTTTGATACTTTGATACACTTTGATGCTTAGCATATCATACTCCATTTTAGAGATGTATCTCCATTTTGTAACAGCAACCAGCAAGGTTTGAACATCCCATAATAAGCTGTTTTTCCCAAATAGTACCCTTGCACAACTTGCACCTGACAAAATATAAACCTTGAGAAACAATTTCATCTTATCTGTGCACTAACGCCTTTTCAACTCCTTGTATCCTCCTTTAAATTCCTGTCCCGCATTAGCCATCCTTGAAGATAATGAGGTTCTACTCCATCTTTATTTTATAATGATTCCTTTGTCTCTGTACGTACACAAGAGGTATAAATTCTATGATCACGTAAGAATAAACTGGACAAGTTTGAACTTCCCTTGGAGCTGTGTCTTTCTTGTCCCCGTATACGCCTTTGTCCTGGTAGGAGGGCTCCCACGGATTACTAAATCTAAGATCGGCTGTCAGGGACCTTACAGGTTGGCGAAGTGCATTTGTGCAGCACGTCTAAGTTGCAGGTATTTGAATTGTGCTGTAGGTTTGACTTGAAATATAGTCTGAATTTGCTCAACGTTCAGTAGTAAACTGTCTGGGTAGAGGTCTTCAACATATTTGAGACCAGCTTTTGCCCAGAAATGATAGTCTGGTATGCTCTCAAAGTGAGGGAGTGTATGATTACACCAGAGAGGGTTATGGGATGAGTAATATAATTGTCCATTAGGCCTCCCTTCCCCTGTATGGCAATAGCCTCAGGGCTTCTTTAGATCCCAATATCGTTGCTTCTAAGACAGTCGCTGCGTTACTACTGTCTGATTCAAACCACCAGCGGGAAGTTACAAGCACAGCTGAAAAATAGTAATTGTATACATTTGGTGAGGCAAGGCCCCCTGTCTGGGTTGACCTCTGTAGGGTTGCAGCACTAATCCTAGGTATTTTATTAGACCATATTAAAGAGTTTATTACTGAGTTTTCCTTTGTAAAAAAGGCCCTAGTTAGTGTTTTTTTTTGTTTGTTTTTTTAACAATGCTGTTTATTAAGAAAAATGCATTCAGTATACAGACATATGGACTGATGCGTCTTTTGTATTGTACAGATTTCTCGTAGTTATTTTAATACAGAACTATAAAAACAATAAACATGACATTCTGCAATAAACCATGTTTCCAGTGTAATTATTGCTGTTGCTCCTGTATTGTGGGGCGTTGGGTTTCCTAGTGGAGTATAGGGGGGGGGGTAACATATGCGATTGTTAAGGCTTTTATATATGTGACTATAGAAGAGAGGGGGGGTACCTTGCATATCAGTGCACATGTGAGCGGTAAAGCGGTTTTATTTTTATGAACAAAAGTCTTTCTTTGTGGTAAGAACTTTTGGAAAGCATAATTCTAACATCCAAAATTTTTCTCTTCCTCAAGAGATTTATTTAAAAATCGCTTTTATGAGATTTATTTAATAAATGCTTTTACGGTCTCATTTCTGTTTTGCTTGCTAATTTTGCACACGGATTACACTATAAAAAACAGATTTCAATTAGCCAACTTAATTGACCTGCACCTCTTAGCAGAGTTTTGCCAACACATTTACTGCACAGATTCCCACACCAACTGCAACTGGGGTGTTTTAAGAACAAGGGTTAAGGTGGCCATACACGGCGCGATCCGCTCGGCTTGGCAAGGATCGTCTCCCGGACTTGCCTACCTACGGTGGGTGATATTGGGCTAATATGATAATTTGGCCCTAGGGCCAGTGAAAAGACGGTGGCACCACAATCTGTTGCAAAGGCAAGTGTATCTCTTCTTTGAGGAATTAACCAGAACAGGGTACTTTGCTTTACTGCATACTATGGACTTTCAAGGGTTCCTAACAAGTTTTATTTATACCTAATTTTCCTTTATACAGTATGTTTTTATGTTCTGCTAATGCTTCATCAGTCGTGTCCACCTGGGGTTTTACAGATAAGGGATCTTTCCTTTAAAATGAAGTCTAAGGGGAATGGTCGTCCTGTAATTTGGAGTTTTCTGGATAAGGTGTTTTCAGGTAACAGATCCCATACCTGTATTATAATAATCAGGGCTATTTTAGTCATAAGGGACTAGCAATTGCTTCCCCCTCGACCTGCTGATCAAGAGTTGCGAGCATGCACAAGGGGGATAAGGGACTAGCAATTGCTTCCCCCTCAACCTGCTGATCAAGAGTTGCGAGCATGCACAAGGGGGTAAGAGGTGTTGCCTCAGTATCTTATGACAGTTACCTAAGAATTATACTTGTGCAATAATAATCAGTTTAATGGCTAAATGTACATGTTACCAGTGGTCATTCTCTGTTAAAATATAAAATATAAATATAAACAAATAAATGGTGCATACATTGATATGCATTCCATCCAACTGATTGTGTTTCTTAAAATATTGTTGAAACATTTTCCAGATGTAGCAATGTGAACATATCAATAACTCTGCATTATTTAGAAGATAATGACATTTAGCTAAGGCGGCTACTGGCTTCCTGCATTTTTCAAAGATGATTAATTTTTCAAAAGGGATTATGTGTTCAGTAAAAAGGGGGAAGGTGTCAGCATATATTTCCTGTGCTTTTTCAGGTAATGTGTTGCTAAATTTAAAAAGTAATGCATGCTTTAAATGTCAGTTTGAAGTTTCATAGCTAAAACACAGTTGTTGAGGCACATTTTCAACATGAAAAATTATTTTTAAAAAGACAATACAAATCCCTTAAAAATAAAAATGTTTGAGATTTAAATACAGCACTCACATAATTTAGAAACTACAAATGAAACATACAGCAGAAGGATATCATTAAGAGCAATGTGGAAAATATCTTTAGTTGGAGCCATAGATAAACTTATAATAAAGTAGTACCGTATAATTTACGGTAACTAAGCTGCATGAATCCTATTGGTTTTATAAAATGTTAAAATGTTTCTAGCAGACTTATGGTATGGTGATCCAAATTATAGAAAGATTCCTTATCTAGAAAACACCTGGTCTCAAACATTCTGAATAATATACCAATATTGCTGTGGAATGTGAAAACGTTTAGACCCCCCCCCCCCACACCCCCACACCCACCATTAAGAAGTATTTTTTCATCCAGTTAAGAGTATTTAAATTCCTGTTATAGGGATTTTTGCCGTCTCTTCCTTCAAGATCGCTTTTAATTCCAAGATCTTTTATGGTCCACTTGCATGTTTAAGGTTTAACTTCAGATTTTCAATGGAAACTGTAGGGCCATTGTCTTTTATATAATCCTTTTGTGACTGTTAGTATGACCACACTCCTATTTGCCCCCATTTTGGGGACCTGGAACTCTTTTGCAGGGGTACAGACAGAGATCAGGCTAATTTGTGGTTAAGGGCAGGCAACAGGTCAGGGCATGTGGCAACAATCACAATCAATAAACAGGCAAGTGTCAAAGCTATAAAAAAATGCTTGCATAGGATCTGGAATTCAAAACTAGTTTGGGCAACAGTGTACTGATAAAAACAAGATATAAACACAGAGTGAAGAATTGACGCCATTTTTAATATGCACACCTATGACATGATGTACTATGGCGTACGATGGAATAGTAAGTTTGAAAAGCATGCATGGGTAACCGGTGGTGGTGCACCAAAATGAAAGGGAGAGTAGCAGTCTGCTGCTTCTCTTCAGTCTTGTTGTAGGAGAATACCCATTTTTAAAACTGTTTATCATTGACAATACAGAATTTGATTTTAATAGGTGGAATCTATTCTTCCCTCTTTGCATGTTTACTGTGCCACTAAGAATAATGGATTATCCACATGTATGCTTTTTGTGCTCCTTTTTGCTCAAACAAACCTTTGCTGATTTGCCTAAAGAGCTACATTTTTACTTCATCAGTCCCCAGCACTTGTTTCCCAAAGGCCTCAGATGCTGATATTTGTGATGAGGTAGAACAGTGCAACATCATTCCTGTGTCATCCAAACCTTCCTGCAGGCCCTTTGAAGTCATATGAGGTTTGCCTTTGCCTTTCTGACCATCATACAAGCAGTTCTCTTTGAAAGTTTTCTTGGCCTTCCAGATCTTGCCTTGACTTCCACTGTTTCCCTTAGCTGGGATTTCTTGATGACATTATGAACAGTGCAGAATGTGAGCCTCAAGTGCATTATTTAGCCTTCCTTTGCTTTGTAGGCATTAATTAGCTTCATGTTCACCCTCAGTTGCCTAGCAGAGACTGTTGTTGTTGAGCGACAGGCCAAATTTTAGAGATTTTTTAAAGTTCTGCAACTGTCAACAGGTAACAACTTTTAATGTCTATTAAGGCCTAATATCATAATAAGGCACCTTGCAAAAACAGTGTTTATCAATGGACAAGTGGAAGGTAGTCCAAACATTGCGTATGCCATATTTACCCTTTTTCTTGTTCCTTTGCTTTAATGTTTGTACAATAAAATCTTAATGTGAATTAACATCTGCAAGTATTTTGTTTTGCAAATATAACACCTGAACAGACAGTATAAATAGAACCACTGGCACTCCAGTGGAGCTTGCTCTGGTGGTTGGTGCTCTTTAACGGATTGCTCTTTAAGTGGGGCTCTGTAAGTGGAGTTATAAACCACAGGGGTTAGTGGGAGCTCTATAAGTGAAGTTATAAACCACAGGAGTTACAAACTAAGGTATTAAGTTTATATTTAATCTTTTTAAGTCTTTTTCACCTATTTTTGTTTAACTGTTTCTGTAAATGGGAGAATGAGTGGCAACAACATTGAAGGTCTGACACATTGCACAGCCTGCCACATGTATGCAGTAGTGGAAGAACAGTTCCAAAGTGCATACTGTTGTGAATGTGAGCGAATTGCCACTTTAGAGGCTCGCGTTAGAGCTCTAGAGGAACAAGTTGCAACACTGCATTCGATTGACAATCTTGAGAGGAGTCTCTTGCTCACTGAGCAGAAGATAGCGGAGTCAGATAGTTTGGGGGGAGGGGAGTAGCGAAAGGATGATAAGGCAGTAAGCTAGGTGACAGTTAGACAATCTTGTGTGGGGAAAAGGAAGAGGGAGGCTGCGCAAGGGTTTGCACATCCCAACAGATTTGCCAGATTGTGTAAAGAAGATGGGAGTGTGAACTCTGGACTGGCGGTTCTAGATGAGGCTGATCTCTCTAACAGCTGGGAGACCAGTTTCTCTAGTAGTGGTGGGGAGGAGAGCAGAGCTACGCCTAAACAGATGGTGGTTATAGGGAATTCAATCATTAGGAAAGTAGACATGGTAATCTGTCAAGCGGATCACTTCAACCTAACAGTTTGCTGTCTTCCTGGTGCCAGGGTTCGGCATGTGGTTGATAGGGTTGACAAATTATTGGGAGAGGCTGGGCATGACCCGGCTGTCTTGGTACATATCAGTACTAATTACAAAAAGTCTTGGTGTATGAAGGAAGGGTTTGGGTTCCTAGAGCACTGGGTTGATTTTCTTTGGGGTACAATCTATACAGCCCTGATGGATTGCACCTCAATGGAAGGGGGTCCACTGTGCTAGGGGAGAGAATGGTTAAGAGGCTGGAGGAGTGGTTAAACTAGACAAGGGGGGGTGAGCTAGAGTTTTATGGGAAAGCTAGTTTAGATGGGGCAGTGGGACTAGCAAAGGGCATTTACAAGGGAAACAGACTAATATTTGCCTTAGCTCTAACTCTCCGTTAGCAAATGTAAATATCAGAGGGAGAAGTAGTAATCTCCGCTGCATGCTGGCTAATGTGCGAGTAAATTAGGGGAGCTGCAGGCTATTGCATGTATTGAAAATTATGATTTAAGTGGTATCACTGAGACCTGGTGGGATGAAAAATGTGACTGGGACGTGAATTTAAATGGTTACACACTTTTTAGGAGGGACAGAGAGATTGAAAAGGGTGAAGGAATTTGTCTTTATGTAAAGTAAGATTTAAAGCCATGTAGTAAAGACATTACCAATGAAAATGTTGAATCTCTTTGCGTAAAAATTTCAGTAGGGCTGAAGTTTACAAAGAAAATGATCATTGGTGTATGCTATAACCCCGTATAGGTGAGGGTGTTGAGGCCCAGCTACTGTTGCAAATGGAGGAGGCTTCACAACTGGGTCAAGTTATTATTATGGGGGACTTTAATTATATGGACATTGACTGGAGTAATGGGCTAGAAAAAGCTAATAGGTTTGTAAATATGCTTAATGACAACTTTTTATTTCAGGCGGTTCAAGAACTTACTAGGAATGACTCTATTTTTGACCTGGTAATATCTATTAATACTGAACTCATCTCTAACATTTGTGTGGGTGAACATTTGGGGAACAGTGATCACAACATGGTCTCCTTTGAGATAATGCTGCAGAGACAGCCCTATAAGGGATGAACTAAAACTCTTGATTTAAGACCTGCAGATTTTGCCAGTATAAGGGCATCTCTGCAATGTGTCAACTGGGAAAGGTTTTTCATAGGGTTAGACACAGAAGAAAAATGGAACATCTTTAAAACATTGTTTGCAAGTATACACAACAGTATATTCCCCATGTAAGTAAGGAGAGGCATCGGAAAGCAAAACCTTTATAGCTGAACAAAGTGTTAGTGTCAAGGTTGGTAGGAAAAAAAAACGTGCTTTTAAAGCATTCAAGTTAGCTGGGACAGCAGAAACTTTCATCATGTACAAGGAAGCAAATAAAGCATGCAAAAGGCTATCAAGCAAGCTAAAATAGAGATGGGAAGGGATATTGCAGGTAGGAGTAAAAAGAATCCTGAATTTTTTAATTATGTGAATAATAAAAAAATTAAGCAAGAAGGGGTGGGAACCTTATTATCACGAGGGGGTCAGTTGGTTGATGAGAACAGCGAAAAAGCAGAAATTTAGAACTCTTATTTTTCATCTGTCTATACATCTGAGTAGCCAGCTAATGAAGGCTTCCCTTTTAATATGCCCAGTTCTAGTAATTTAGCTACTCGTATTGCCTAGTGTCCGGAAATGTATGGCGCTGAATCTCCTTATCCCCAGCTTCCACACTAACGATCTGTTCACCCTCGCACTTAAAAACCAAACACCTTCAAACCCATCACGTCCCCCCTATAGAATACCCGACACACGTTTCGCTCCATAAATGGGAGCTTTATCAAGGGCTTTGGATAGAAGATTTAAGCTATGAGGTTAGACTGTCAAGGTTGGGGTTGTTTTCTCTGGAAAAGAGGCACTTGCGAGGGGACATGATTACTCTGTACAAATACATTAGAGGGAATTATAGGCAGATAGGGGGTGTTTTCCAGTAAAAGCGATTAACACACCAGAGGCCAAAGGCCTTTAGATTAGAGGAACGGAGCTTCCATTTAAAGCAGCGTAGGTGGTTTTTCACAGTGGGGGCAATGAGGTTGTGGAATGCCCTTCCTAGTGATGTTGTATGGGCAGATTCTGTTAATGCTTTTAAGAGGGGCCTGGATGAGTTCTTGAACAAGCATAGTATCCAAGGCTATTGTGATACTAATATCTACAGTTAGTATTAGTGGTTGTATATATAAGGAGATTTGTTATACCTACCGTTAAATGCTTTTCTCGTAGTCCCATCACGGCAGCACAGGGTACCCTTGGGTTAATACCATCTTCCGTCTAGGAGGCAGGATGGATATCAAAAAACTTAGGAGGAGTCTGCTGTGACTCCCCTTCCTGGTATTGACCCCTCCCTTTCCAGTTTCCATTCACATAGCTTCTGAATTGTATAGTTTGTTTGTAAGGTACTGTAGTCTGTCTTAGCATGAGGGATGGGAACTCCCTGTGCTGCCGTGACGGGACTACGAGAAAAGGATTTAACGGTAGGTATAACAAATCTCCTTTTCTCCGTATGTCCCTAGGCCTGCACAGGGTACCCTTGGGTGAGTCCCAAAGCTGTTGTATAGAGGGTGGGGAAAAACTTGTGAAGCAGAAGAAGGGAGTCTATATGCACTAACATGGCATCAGACTTTAACTTGTTGTAACTGCTTGTAGGACCTTTCTTCCGAAAACTGCATCAGCCGATGCGAAAACGTTGAACTGATAGAACTTGGTAAACGTATGCATGGATGCCCAGGTGGCCGCCTTGCAGATCTGTTCCATAGAAGCCTGGTTGTGGAGTGCCCATGAAGTGCTGAGCCCTCTTGTTGAGTGTGCTGAAACCCTGAAAGGGGCCTCCAGCTTCTTTGACCTGTATATAGTTGTAATTAAGTCCTTGATCCATCTAGCGATGGAGATTTTGGAGGCTTGTTGGCCTTGGTGTAGATTACCATATAGGATAAACAGGGCCTCTGACTTTCTGATATCTGAGGTTCTATGTATGTAGAATTTTAAGGCTCTCACCACGTCTAGGTTGTGGAGGAGTCTTTCCTTACTATTGGACGGTTTCGGACAGAGTGAGGGCAGGACGATTTCCTGGTTCAGATGGAATTGTGATGTAACCTTGGGTCTGAATGCCGGCACCGTTCGGAGGACTACCTTGTCCTGATGGAAGATACAGAATGGGGGTTTGTGACTGAGGGCCCCTATTTCCCATACTCTCCTAGCCGATGATATGGCCACGAGGAACGCTGTTTTCCATGTGAGTAGTTTTAGATTGATAGAAGCCATGGGCTCAAAGGGGGGCTCTTGTAGTGCTCTCAGTATAATGTTTAAGTTCCATGGTGGAAGTGGTTGGCGGTAGGGTGGTCTTATATGGCCTGCTGCTTGTAAGAATGTTCTAACATCTGGGTGAGATGCTATTTGTTTCTGAAACAGTACTGAGAGCGAAGATATTTGGACTCTGAGGGAGTTCACCCCCAGCCCGTGTTCGAGACCCCTTTGCAGAAACTCAAGTATGTATTTGGGAGTCCTTGTAGGGCAATGTCCTTTGGTTACACCACGATATATAAGTGAGCCAGACTCGGTGGTAGGCTGCTGAAGTGGACCTCTTTCTTGCTTGTATTAGTGTGTTGGTCACCTTATCCGAGAATCCCTTGTCCCTCCAGATAGCGGCTTCAATAGCCAT
Organism: Xenopus tropicalis; assembly: GCF_000004195.4. Classification (NCBI taxonomy): domain Eukaryota; kingdom Metazoa; phylum Chordata; class Amphibia; order Anura; family Pipidae; genus Xenopus; species Xenopus tropicalis. Next base: position 74,711,970 of record NC_030682.2, on the reverse strand, counting down.
GCCGTCAGGGAGAGCCAGGCTGGGTTGGGATGTCGGCAGGGTCCCTGTAGTAGAAGGTCGGGCCTCAGTGGTAGGCGCCATGGTTGGTCTACTGACATTCGTCGTAGGTCCGAGAACCATGCTCGGCGTGGCCAGAAAGGTGTTACCACTATAGCTGTTGTTTGATACAGCTGTAGTCTCCTCAACACCGGGTGTATCATGGGAATTGGGGGGAAAATGTATACCATTTCGAATTCCCACGGTGTTGTCATCGCATCTATTGCCATGGCCTGATAGTCCCGGTATCTGGAGCAATACTGAGGCACTTGGTAATTGAACCTTGTTGCCATGAGGTCTACTTGTGGTGTGCCCCATCTGGCTGTGATTTGATGGAATACTTCTTTGTTTAGGGACCATTCCCCTGGGTCTAGGGTATTTCGGCTTAGAAAGTCTGCCTCGTTGTTGAGTTGTCCCGGTATGTAGACTGCTGCGAGGCGACAGTTGTTGGACTCTGCCCAAGAAAGTATCTTTTTGGCTTCCATCCAAGCTTTTTTGCTGTGAGTGCCGCCTTGGTGATTGATGTATGCTACGGCCGTAGCATTGTCCGATTTGATCTTTACCGGTTGGCCTCTTAGTAGTACTTCCCAATGCCTTAGTGCAAGAGTTATGGCTCTGAGTTCCAGGACGTTTATGTGCAATTTGGTTTCCGGAAGGGACCAGCGTCCCTGTACTGTTTTGTGTGAGTAAACACCTCCCCATCCGGAGAGGCTGGCGTCTGTGGTGACTATGTGCCAGGAGTGGATGGAGCATAGCTTTCCTTTGTGAATGTTCTGTTCCTTGCACCACCACCGTAGGGATTGTATTGTTTCTGGAGAAATGGTGATGTAGGATTCGAGGTTGTGATGTGCTCGATGCCACTTTTTGATGAATTCTAGTTGTAGAGTTCTCATGTGGAATTGGGCAAAGGGTACGGACTCTATGGACGATGTCATCAGGCCTAGAAGTCTCATGCATCCTCTGACTTTCAGCTGAGGTCGTTCTATGGCCTGCTTTGCTGCCGTCATGAGTTTGACTTGCTTCTCCTTTGTTAGGAATACCCTGTGCACTCCCAGGAAGATGATGGACTGGGATGGTTGTAAGGAGCTTTTGGTGGGGTGTATCCTCCACCCGTGTTGTTCCAGGATTTGTACGCATCTTTTTGTGTCTGAAATGGATGCTGGTAGAGACGGTGCCCTGACCAAAATATCGTCCAGATAGGGGATTAAGCAGAGGTCTTGTTGTCGCATGTATGCCACCAGTGCCGCCATCACTTTTGTGAATACTCGGGGCGCTGTTGCGAGCCCGAATGGTAATGCCCGGAACTGGTAATGCTGCTGTTCGATCGCGAATCTTAGGTACTGTTGGTAGTCCACGTGTATGGGGATGTGGAGGTACGCGTCCTTCAAGTCGATTGATGTAAAGAAGTCCCCTTTCTCTACGTTGGATATGACTGATCTTAGAGACTCCATCTTGAAGGACTGTGTTTGCAGATAGGAATTTAGCCGTTTGAGGTCCAATACCGGGCGCAGGGATCCGTCCTTCTTGGGTATCAGGAAAAGATTTGAATAGAACCCTTTGTGTCGTTGAGTCTGTGGTACTGGGGTGATAGTGTTGGACTGCAGTAGCTCCCTTACTGCTTTGTGTAATGCTTCCCTTGTTGATGATGATGTTCTTGAGGGGAGGAAGCGTGTTGGGGGGGTATTTTGGAATTGTAGGCTGTAGCCTTCTACTATGATGTTGTGGACCCATGCATCTGAAGTATGCTGGAGCCAGATCTCCCGGAATTTTAGTAGGTGCCCCCCGACCGCCTCCTCTATACCGGGAGGGGTTTTGGCCAACAAATTCTTTTTGGAGGCTTGGTCTGCGCTCCATGTCTTTAACCAGAGGGCGCGTCTAGCGCCCACCGCGAGGGCCGATGCTTTGGCCGTCAGCTGAATCATGTCCATGGAAGCGTCGCATAAAAAATGTACTGCATTGAGGGCTTTTGAGATTAGGTCGGATGTTGGTTCTCCTTGTGGTAAGCTGGCTAATGCTTCTTCCAGCCATAATACCGTGGTCCTGGCCACACATGCCGACGCTATGGCCGGTTTAAAAGTAGTTGTGACGGTGGAGAAAATGGTCTTTAGCAGATTTTCCGCTTTGCGATCCATGGGGTCTTTAAATGATGTGCCGTCCTCCAGTGGAATGGTGGTGCGCTTTGCTAATCTCGCTACCGGTGCGTCTACCTTGGGGACTGATTCCCACTGGTCTTTGTGAGATTGTTCGAATGGGTATAACGCCTCCATTCGCTTGTCTTTAATGAGTCTTCTGTCTGGAGTCTTCCACTCCCTTTTAATGATTTCTTGTACGGTCTCGTGTACAGGAAAGTTCTTTTGTTTCTTTAGTGGGGACCCAAATAGCTTATCTAGGGTCTTGGTTTCTTTGTGTTCCTCTTGGATATCTAAAGTGAGGAACATATCTGATAGTAACCCCTGTACCGCCTCAGCTTGCGACTTTTGTGCTGAGCCTGAAGTCTGTGGAGGTGTATCTGAGTCCTCCCAGTCACTGGAGTCCTCTTGCAGTACTCCTTCCTCCTCTGAGGGGGGATCCTCCTCTGTTTGTATATCAGTTAAGTGTGTAGCTTTTGATGTGGACGGTGCTTGATGCACCTGTAGGGTTGCCAGCTTTTCTATAGATGCTGACATGGTTAGGAGGGATGCCTGAAAGGGTTGGAACCATTCTGGTATTTGTGGTATTACAGGTTCCTTAAGCTGTTCCATTTCAGTTTTGCCCTTTTTGGCCTTCTGTACTGGTTGTCTGGCCCTGGGTCTTTTGTGGTTTATGCTGGGTGTAGGGGAGGCTAAACGCGCAGGTTCCCCTGCTTGACCCTGTGAGGATGTGTGTGGGTCTGATGCCATGCTAGGCTCTTAGGTATAAAAAATAAAAAATAAAAATACATGAGTCAAGGGAGCTGAGCTCCCCGAGTCCTACCTCCTTAGAGCAGGATGGAAAAAAACTGGAAAGGGAGGGGTCAATACCAGGAAGGGGAGTCACAGCAGACTCCTCCTAAGTTTTTTGATATCCATCCTGCCTCCTAGACGGAAGATGGTATTAACCCAAGGGTACCCTGTGCTGCCTAGGGACGTACGGAGAAATATATATATATATATATATATATATATATATATATAGTTAATGTATGCGATAGTATATAGTACAGGTTGTGTGTGCTGGGTCTACTTGGAAGGGTTAAACTTGATGGTCTTTTTTCAACCCTATGGTAACTATGTAACTATAACAATCAAATGTATATGTAATATGCAACGTTTTGTGGTATTGTTGACTTATCTTATTGCCTTGTAACATTTTTAGTACACAGAGAGCCACAGGTCCAAAGAGGATTTGCCACAACTTGCGAAGAGGATTTGTCACTACAGTAATGATGTTGGCTTGCATAGAATATCCAAAATTATCTTTGTCATTCTGACAAAAATAAAAGTAGAGAATGTAGTACTGCATTTTGGATATTATACAGTGAACCCACATGCTTACAACAGATTAACAGATATCTTGCCTTTCCATCACATGGCAGCTGCTAACACCTGGACAACAGACATCCTGCCATAAAACTACTTCTTACAGCTATAGTACAGTTCATATCAAAGAGATGCTAATGACTGTACACACTGGTGTGGGTGCAGGGCCAGAGTTCTTAAAGAAAGGAGAACCTGATAAATTAACAAAGGAATAACTGTAGCATTGGACTCAATAGGATTTGATCTGCAGTGTAATCTCGATTGACATCTCATAGCTGACTGAGATGAATCATCCTTAAAACAACTCACACTGACCTGATTGGCTGGGACTGTCCTTTGGGTGTGGCTGTCTTGGGAAAAGGGTAGTATGGGTTATGCTTGGTTGAATGGTCTTCCTCATGTATATAAACAGCATTTGTAAATAAAAAGGGAAGTTTGAGAACAAACTTCATGTTGGGTTGAAAAACGTGAAGTCACTGAATGAAATCTGATCTGTCGTTGACTGCTGGCTGCCGTTAGGCCCAGTAGACTGAGAATGTTGTGGGCTGAAGCATGGGATTGTAATAGCATGCTGAGGGCTGCTTCTTGAAGTGTGATAGCTTTGGTGAGTGGAAGAAATACTTTTCTTTCCACTGTGTTTATCTGCATGCCCAGGAACTCTAATGACTGTGTTGGATTGAGAAGGCTCTTTTTGTGGTTGATTATCCAACCATGTTGTTATAGGGTTACCAGGCACTTTTGGGTGTGTGAATCGGCTTCATTTTCTGACTCTGCTCTGACTATGAGGTCGTCGAGATAGGCTGTAATAGGCCTTGAACTTGAAGCACTGCTAGCAAAGGTCCTAGAACCTTGGTGAACAGTCTTCGGACGTAAGTCCGAATGAAAAGGCCTGAAATTGGAAGCGCAATTGTCCCAGAGCAAACCGGAGGAATCTCTGGTGAAAGTAGTTTATGGAAATGTGAAGGTACGTGTCTTTCATGTCTATTGTGGTCATGTTCAATGTTGATAAGTGCAAAGTTATGCACTTTGGTAGAAATAATATAAACGCAAACTATCTACTGAATGGTAGTGTGTTGGGGGTATCCTTAATGGAGAAGGATCTAGGGGTTTTTGTTGATAACAAGTTGTCTAATGCCAGGCAGTGTCATTCTGTGGCTACTAAAGCAAATAAAGTGCTGTCTTGTATAAAAAAGGGCATTGACTCAAGGGATGAGAACATAATTTTGCCCCTTCATAGGTCCCTGGTAAGGCCTCACCTTGAGTATGCAGTGCAGTTTTGGGCTCCAGTCCTTAAGAAGGATATTAATGAGCTGGAGAAAGTGCAGAGACGTGCAACTCAACTGGTTAAGGGGATGGAAGATTTAATGTATGAGGTGAGACTGTCGAGGTTGGGGTTGTTTTCTCTGGAAAAGAGGCGCTTGCGAGGGGACATGATTACTCTGTACAAGTACATTAGAGGGGATTATAGGCAGATGGGGGATGTTCTTTTTTCCCATAAAAACAATCAACGCACCAGAGGTCACCCCTTTAGATTAGAGGAAAGGAGCTTCCATTTGAAGCAGCGTAGGTGGTTTTTCACGGTGAGGGCAGTGAGGTTATGGAATGCCCTTCCTAGTGATGTGGTAATGGCAGATTCTGTTAATGCCTTTAAGAGGGGCCTGGATGAGTTCTTGATCAATCAGAATATCCAAGGCTATTGTGATACTAATATCTACAGTTAGTACTAGTGGTTGTATTTATTGTTTATGTATGTGAGTGTATAGATTGGTAGGTGTGGGTTAGGTGTGCTGGGTTTACTTGGATGGGTTGAACTTGATGGACACTGGTCTTTTTTCAACCCTATGTAACTATGTAACTATGAATACCTCTGGTTTTAGGCTTTTTATAATTGATGGGAGGGATTCCATTTTGAAACATTCGTATCTCACAAATTTGTTTAGTGGGTGTAAGTTGTGAACCTCCGTCTTAGGTTTATGTAAACCACATGGAACTGGGGTTATTACTTTGGTGTTAATAGGTCTTGAATGATGTAGCGCAGTGCTCGTTGTTTTGTCGGGTCGGACGGAATGGAGAATGTGACAAACCTGTGCTCTGGAGGTTTTTAAATGAAGGGAATGCTGTAACCATGCTCTAAAATGTTTAGCACCCAAGTATCTGTAATTTTGCCAGGTTTACACAAAGCTGTGTAATCTTCCTCATACTTGTGACTGGGAGGGATTGTGTAATCTTCCTTTTACTGGTGGTTGGGAGGGATTGTGATTGTAAGGGTCAGGCATTTTGGATTGGTTTTGCCAGGAGGACTTGAATCTCCTATTGGGCTAAGGTTGAGCTCTAGAGCCTCTCTGTTGTCGATTGTTAAAAGACCACAAATGGTTGTGGTAATTACGTCTGTGGAAGTCCTTCCTGGGTCATTTACCATGTGGTAAAAGGGCACCTTTACCGCCCGTGACCTCAAAAATTATCTGCTTTAGTTCTGGGCCAAAGAGTTATGACCCACTAAACTTAAGAGATGTAAGCTTGTGTTTTGAAGCTGTATCACCCGACCACTGGTGCAACCATAGGGCCCTGCAAACAGTGACAGATGCCACTGAAGCTCTGGAAGACAGTTTTACTGGCTGTCTCACCTAGTAATGCTAGTGCGGATTTAACTTTCTCTTACTCCGCTGAGAATTGTGTTGGGTTGGAGCGGGGTGTCTTTGTAGTTCTTGACACCAGTATTTGGCTGTTCTATCGACTGTGGTGAATGCGGCCACTGGTCTTAAGATGGGTGTAGTATTTTGAAACTCTCTTTTTAAAACAGAGTCTATTTTTTTGTTCATTGGGTCTTTAAGATAGCCTGCATCCTTGGCAGGCAGGGTAGTGTTGCGTGCCAATCTAACAATGGGTGGATATACCTTTGGGATTTTGTCCCAATGTTTGTATTCATAAGGTATAGGGTACATATTGAAACATTTGTGGGGAATGTTGGATTTTTTATCTGGTTGGTGCCATTCTAGCAATTGATTTGCAAACCAGAAAGGTTCCTGCTTTTTTGGAAGTATTACCCAAAACCTTATCTGCTTTAGATATGGCTATTTATTGCTCTTTAATTTGCAAAGTGAAAAAGATATCTTTAAGGATATTTTTTACCTCTTCAGGGTATTTAGATGGGTCATCTAAGTCACTATGCTGACTTTCAGATGAGAATTCCTCATCTGAATCTATTGCACATAATTTCTCAGAAGAATGGTATGACTGAGAGTCAGAATCTTTTTGAGGTGTAGGAGAGGGTGAACGTTTACGCTTTGTTACAGGAGAGGGTGAGTGTTTACACTTCCTCTTACTGTTCTGTGGTAGTGAAGGAGCCGATAAGGCCTGTTGGACAGATGAATGAACTGTGGATTGAATCCATGACATGAGCTATGAAAGGTCAGATGTTGCTAAAGGATTTTGTGCTGTAAATGGTGTTCAATCATTTGTATCTGTAGATTAATTCGGTAATTAGGACTGAGTGTCCTGAGTGGCTTGAACAATTGCTGTAGTAATCATTTGTGCAGGTTTAGAAAAACTCTTCCTATGTGCTGAGGGAGAAAGGTCCCAGGGTTTAGAAGCAGATTTATCATGCTCGTGGTCTGTGCTTTTATTCCTTTTTCCTTACTGAATTTCTTTCTCTCTACAACCTGGGCTGTAGACAAAAAACTCACACAGTAATTAATCTAATGACCAGCACCTATATTTACCAATAATAATACCTAGTAAAGTGTCTTTATCCATCGACCCGACCCTAACACTTAGTATAGGGCATCCAACAGCCAGCGTGTCAGTGATATATGTGGAGCCGCTGAGGTGGCTCAGGGGTTGCATGCATGCCACTGTGAGTAACAGTGACAATACATTTGACCATTGGCCACCATTGCTCCTAAGCGCCATTAATGATTCCCTGCACGGGAACACGATCAGATTTGCAGAACATGTCCACCGGTGTAAGAATGACCTCCTTTGTGGATGCCCTACCCCTCATAAGATTACTGGTAGTCTATAATGTTATCCCCGGACGCGGAGGTCCGGAACTTGTGATTAGGCATCCCGGTTACCATGGTTATCTGTGGACACGGCGGCTGGCGCTTCTAAGCTATGAGTCGCGCTGTTACAGTAAACGCCAGGGTATGCCTCTTTTCGGAAATTAATATGCCCTGCAACCAACATGGTCGGATTATTCTCCGTTGCCCTCCAACATGGGTTTTCTCCATTTCTATAGCGACATTCTCTACCGAGTGTGAGGTTTGTAGTTCAGCTATACAGGTTGTTTTCTACTTCTTTTTGCTTTCTACTTCTTTTTGTGGATATAGATATTCTTTTCTATTATTACTCACTTTGTTACACTAGGTTTTTATATATGACTCGTGTTTATATATATATATATATATATACACAAGTAAAAAGTGTCGGCACTCACAGGGTTTGCATGAAGTACTTACAGACAACAAGTCATAATCGGATGCAATAAGGTGAGGTTTATTGGTCCAACGTTTCGGTTCCTTACTAGAACCTTCGTCAGGGAAACAAGTGTGTGCAAAGAGCAGGGTTTTAAATACAGTATATGGCGCCAAAGAGCGTGTTGCTAGGCAACCATACAGTAAACAACAGTGGGGAAAATGAGAAAAGAAATTATTTACAAACCTGTGTGTGGTGTCATTACTGGGCTAGGATACATGCTGGTAGAGCTACCGTCTATGTAGACAAAGAGCCCCGTGTGTCAAAATGCCCCGTGCGAGCCGACCTGTCCGTCATGTTTAAGCGCCACCCCCGTAACCAATACCAGACGCTCCTTAGCAACGACGCATGTTGAACCCGTGGGTTCTAACAATGTGCAGGGACCCATTAAGGCACACATCCTGTGCCGATGCGGAGCGCTCCCCTTGTGCTACTGGCACAGCTAGCAGCGAGCCGGCACTGTCACTTGCGATCAGCTCTGGCGGCGGTATGACATCACTGGTGTCGGCCAGGGATATCAACCAGCTGCATCGGCATCGCAGGGGGGCATACATATAAGTATAGGGTTTGCACAAAGGACGGCTTAAATGGAGCTATAATGGGTGCGCATAAGCCCCACGCGGGGCTGTAATATCTGTAACCAGGCTGGTCACGTATCCAACATTACGGAAACAAAGGTGCTCATAGTGTGGGCGACACAGCAGGGAGGATAGGGTACACCTGTTGCCAATACCTTACGGAGCGAGTTAGGGTACCCATGCTATCCAGGGTACAGTTCCCAAGACGGATGGGATTAAAGCAACTGTTTTCCTAGCAAATGAACACCCAAAGCAGTGAGGTTTAAAAAAGGGACAGAGAAAGTGTAGACACAAAGTATGTACAAATGTAATGTAACAGGGGAAAGGATACTTCTTGCCACTAAAATATGATCTAGCAGGGGATACAAAGAGTCCATAGTGGAACATGCAACAGAGTCCAGTAATACATGTCATAATCAGATGAAACATCCCAGTGGCAGTGTTTCGTTGAGGCCCCTCGGGGTCACACAGTCAAGTTTTTGGATCCATCTGGATTCCCTCTGCAAAAGAGCTTGGTCTCTGTTACCACCCCGTAGAAGGGGGGGTTGAAAGTCAATGGCCATGCACCTAAATGTGGGCAGGGAGTGTTTCATATTCAGGAAATGTCTAGCGACAGGCTGATCAGCCTTCCCTTCCTTAAGGGCTTTGCTTACCGCCGAACGATGATTCCCTATACGTTCACGTAATGTAGTTATGGTTTTGCCCACATAGTATAAGCCACAGGGACATGAGATGATATAAATCACGTAAATGGAAGTACATGTAAGTCTATGGTTAATTCTAAACCGTTTGCCAGTGTGCGGATGGGGGAAGCTAGGTCCCGTTAGGAGGCATCTACATGTAACACAGTCTGGGCATTTAAAACACCCCAATTTCTTATGTGCGGATAACCAATTTGTAGGAGAGGTAGAGTGTCCCTTGAAGTCAGTTCTGACCAGAAGATTCCGTAAACTACTGTTTCTTTTGTATCCCATCATTGGTTTCTTGGCCTGATATAGGGACAAAGTCTCATCTTGGCTAATCATTGGCCAGTTGTTTTTGATGCTTCCAGATAATTGAGGTGATGTAGAGTTATATGTGGTTGTAAAGATAAGAGGAGTCGACTGGGTATTTTTCTTATTTGTCCTCTGTAGTAGGCCCTCTTGTGTGTGAAGGAGTGCTCTCTGGAGCTGTGGGTCCATTCGGTTTTCTGTATATCCTCGTTCCAAGAATCGTTGGTACATTTCTTTCAGTTGAGTTTTTGCAGTCTCTGGTGAGCTATTATTCCAATGACCCGTAGGAATTGAGAGTGGGGGATACCCCTAACCGTGGCTGGAGGATGGTGACTGGCAGCATGTAAAATAGAATTACGATCTGTAGGTTTTCTAAAGAGTCTTGTGCCTAGGCCTGAGTTAGTTATGAAAATATTTAGATCCAAAAAGTCAACATTATCCTGATGGTAACTAAGGGTAAATTTAACCGGGTTGTCAAGGTCATTTAACTCCTGGTGAAACCTGAGCAAATTCTCTTCCCCATCCAGCCAGATCATAAACAGATCGTCAATATACCGAAAGTAGACTAAAATTTGTTTACCCACTAGAGGGAGGATATGTTTGGACTCAAAGTCCTGCATGTAAAGGTTGGCGTAGGATGGTGCGAGCGCACTACCCATTGCCGTGCCTGAGATCTGTAGGTAATAGGCATTTTCGAAATGAAAATAATTTCTAGTGAGTGTTAGTTCTAGAAGATGTAGGAGAAGTTCAGTGGGTGTATTAGCTGGTGGACTCATAGTCAGAGCCCCTCTGATAGCATTGATGCCCTGTTCGTGAGGAATAATGGTATACAGACTTTTAACATCCATTGTAGCTAGGATGCTGTTTGGGGGAATGTCACCCAGGTCCTTCAGTCTTTGAATTACATGTGTAGAGTCACGTGTGTATGAAGACATGGATTTGACTAGGGGTTGCAGGTGAGAATCAATAAAGGTCGAAACCGGTTGGTAGAGGGAACCCACGGCGGAGATGATCGGTCTCCCGGGGGGGGACGATAGAGATTTATGAACTTTTGGTAAAGTGTATATAATAGGGATGCGAGGATAGTCTGTGATCATGTACTGAGTAGAATCCTCAGTCAACCAACCCGCATTAAGGGCAGAGAGTAGGATTGTGTCCAGTTCTTTCTTGAATTTGTAAGTGGGGTCACCTGGGAGGGCCCTGTATGTACCTGTGTCCGCAAGTTGTCCCAGTAGCTCCCCCTTGTAGTAGGAATAGTCTAATAGGACAATGGATCCGCCCTTGTCGGCTGGTCTGACCACAAGGTCTTTGTCAGCTTTGATAGTTTTGATGGCCTGTCGTTCAGCCAGTGAGAGGTTGGGGTGGGACTTGGTGTTATTGGCAGCTTTGGCCTCAAGGCTTAGAACCTTCCCAAACGTGCGTACTACAGCCGGGGTATTCGGGGGTTCGAAATTACTTTTGGCCCTAAAGCGGGGACGGTCGGTGTCCGGAGAGTTCCTAAAGTGTTCCCTAAGTTTAAGCTTGCGCTGGAATCTGTAGATATCAACTAAGGTGTCAAAAGTGTTGGGAGTCGTACTGGGTACAAACGAGAGACCTTTGGATAGTAAGGATATCTCCCCCTGTGTCAGGACGTGCTTACTTAAATTGAAAACTATGTTCTCTTCCCCCTGGGGGGTTTTCCCCTTATATTTGCGACCCCCCCGTCTGGTCCGCCTTCTCCGTCTGATCCCTTCTGGGATCTGGTTTTGACTCCTAAAAAAGGCTTGGAGGCAGAATTACCTTCCAATGCTGTGTCAGAATCAGTTGACTGGTCAGAGCTGTCTACAGTATTGAGTGCCCTTGGGAGTCTTTTGGCTACCATACGTACTGACATTGAAAGGCTAGAAGCACTACATTTTGACTCTCTTAAAACTGACCCCTCCACTGACTGGTTTAACAAAATACAGACTAATATAGATAAATATAAGCAAGAATTGACGAATTTCAAACAGAAAAAACTACAAAAAGTAGCTGACGAAGAGGGTATACGGTTGGTTGCTGGGCTTGAGACAAGGGGGTCGGGTAGGGCACCCACTTAGACGCAAAAGACTTAAACTTAGGGAACACTTTAGGAACTCTCCGGACACCGACCGTCCCCGCTTTAGGGCCAAAAGTAATTTCGAACCCCCGAATACCCCGGCTGCAGTACGCACGTTTGGGAAGGTTCTAAGCCTTGAGGCCAAAGCTGCCAATAACACCAAGTCCCACCCCAACCTCTCACTGGCTGAACGACAGGCCATCAAAACTATCAAAGCTGACAAAGACCTTGTGGTCAGACCAGCCGACAAGGGCGGATCCATTGTCCTATTAGACTATTCCTACTACAAGGGGGAGCTACTGGGACAACTTGCGGACACAGGTACATACAGGGCCCTCCCAGGTGACCCCACTTACAAATTCAAGAAAGAACTGGACACAATCCTACTCTCTGCCCTTAATGCGGGTTGGTTGACTGAGGATTCTACTCAGTACATGATCACAGACTATCCTCGCATCCCTATTATATACACTTTACCAAAAGTTCATAAATCTCTATCGTCCCCCCCCGGGAGACCGATCATCTCCGCCGTGGGTTCCCTCTACCAACCGGTTTCGACCTTTATTGATTCTCACCTGCAACCCCTAGTCAAATCCGTGTCTTCATACACACGTGACTCTACACATGTAATTCAAAGACTGAAGGACCTGGGTGACATTCCCCCAAACAGCATCCTAGCTACAATGGATGTTAAAAGTCTGTATACCATTATTCCTCACGAACAGGGCATCAATGCTATCAGAGGGGCTCTGACTATGAGTCCACCAGCTAATACACCCACTGAACTTCTCCTACATCTTCTAGAACTAACACTCACTAGAAATTATTTTCATTTCGAAAATGCCTATTACCTACAGATCTCAGGCACGGCAATGGGTAGTGCGCTCGCACCATCCTACGCCAACCTTTACATGCAGGACTTTGAGTCCAAACATATCCTCCCTCTAGTGGGTAAACAAATTTTAGTCTACTTTCGGTATATTGACGATCTGTTTATGATCTGGCTGGATGGGGAAGAGAATTTGCTCAGGTTTCACCAGGAGTTAAATGACCTTGACAACCCGGTTAAATTTACCCTTAGTTACCATCAGGATAATGTTGACTTTTTGGATCTAAATATTTTCATAACTAACTCAGGCCTAGGCACAAGACTCTTTAGAAAACCTACAGATCGTAATTCTATTTTACATGCTGCCAGTCACCATCCTCCAGCCACGGTTAGGGGTATCCCCCACTCTCAATTCCTACGGGTCATTGGAATAATAGCTCACCAGAGACTGCAAAAACTCAACTGAAAGAAATGTACCAACGATTCTTGGAACGAGGATATACAGAAAACCGAATGGACCCACAGCTCCAGAGAGCACTCCTTCACACACAAGAGGGCCTACTACAGAGGACAAATAAGAAAAATACCCAGTCGACTCCTCTTATCTTTACAACCACATATAACTCTACATCACCTCAATTATCTGGAAGCATCAAAAACAACTGGCCAATGATTAGCCAAGATGAGACTTTGTCCCTATATCAGGCCAAGAAACCAATGATGGGATACAAAAGAAACAGTAGTTTACGGAATCTTCTGGTCAGAACTGACTTCAAGGGACACTCTACCTCTCCTACAAATTGGTTATCCGCACATAAGAAATTGGGGTGTTTTAAATGCCCAGACTGTGTTACATGTAGATGCCTCCTAACGGGACCTAGCTTCCCCCATCCGCACACTGGCAAACGGTTTAGAATTAACCATAGACTTACATGTACTTCCATTTACGTGATTTATATCATCTCATGTCCCTGTGGCTTATACTATGTGGGCAAAACCATAACTACATTACGTGAACGTATAGGGAATCATCGTTCGGCGGTAAGCAAAGCCCTTAAGGAAGGGAAGGCTGATCAGCCTGTCGCTAGACATTTCCTGAATATGAAACACTCCCTGCCCACATTTAGGTGCATGGCCATTGACTTTCAACCCCCCCTTCTACGGGGTGGTAACAGAGACCAAGCTCTTTTGCAGAGGGAATCCAGATGGATCCAAAAACTTGACTGTGTGACCCCGAGGGGCCTCAACGAAACACTGCCACTGGGATGTTTCATCTGATTATGACATGTATTACTGGACTCTGTTGCATGTTCCACTATGGACTCTTTGTATCCCCTGCTAGATCATATTTTAGTGGCAAGAAGTATCCTTTCCCCTGTTACATTACATTTGTACATACTTTGTGTCTACACTTTCTCTGTCCCTTTTTTAAACCTCACTGCTTTGGGTGTTCATTTGCTAGGAAAACAGTTGCTTTAATCCCATCCGTCTTGGGAACTGTACCCTGGATAGCATGGGTACCCTAACTCGCTCCGTAAGGTATTGGCAACAGGTGTACCCTATCCTCCCTGCTGTGTCGCCCACACTATGAGCACCTTTGTTTCCGTAATGTTGGATACGTGACCAACCTGGTTACAGATATTACAGCCCCGCGTGGGGCTTATGCGCACCCATTATGGCTCCATTTAAGCCGCCCTTTGTGCAAACCCTATACTTATATGTATGCCCCCCTGCGATGCCGATGCGGCTGGTTGATATCCCTGGCCGACACCAGTGATGTCATACCGCCGCCAGAGCTGATCGCAAGTGACAGTGCCGGCTCGCTGCTAGCTGTGCCAGTAGCACAAGGGGAGCGCTCCGCATCGGCACAGGATGTGTGCCTTAATGCGTCCCTGCACATTGTTAGAACCCACGGGTTCAACATGCGTCGTTGCTAAGGAGCGTCTGGTATTGGTTACGGGGGTGGCGCTTAAACATGACGGACAGGTCGGCTCGCACGGGGCATTTTGACACACGGGGCTCTTTGCCTACATAGACGGTAGCTCTACCAGCATGTATCCTAGCCCAGTAATGACACCACGCACAGGTTTGTAAATAATTTTATTTTCTTTTCTCATTTTCCCCACTGTTGTTTACTGTATGGTTGCCTAGCAACACGCTCTTTGGCGCCAAATACTGTATTTAAAACCCTGCTCTTTGCACACACTTGTTTCCCTGACGAAGGTTCTAGTAAGGAACCGAAACGTTGGACCAATAAACCTCACCTTATTGCATGCGATTATGACTTGTTGTCTGTAAGTACTTCATGCAAACCCTGTGAGTGCCGACACTTTTTACTTGTATTTCAATAACATTGCTCTGGCACCCAGGTATCGTCTACAAAGGTTGGTGTGCTCTTCATCTGGCATCGTATATATATATATATATATATATATATATATTATTGTTGTGTTTAACAGTTTTGTTTAAATTTTCCTGCAGGGTTGGTGGGTGGTGATAAGCTTTTTCATAGTGTGACGTCATTAACTGCATTTTGGCGCCATTTTTGGTTTAAGTGTGGGTTGTTGTTATGTTTGTTCACTTTGAGAAAGGCTGCTGTGACAGCCGAAACATTAGCCTGACACAATAAATTTTTCTTTATTTTTGTACTAAGACCTGTGAGTGCGGTATCTTTTCCTTTTTGTGTAAAGAGAGAGAGAGAGAGAGAGAGAGAGAGAGAGAGAGGAGAATTTGCTGCCTCCAAGGTAGGACAAACTGAAAAAAACTTGGAGGAAGAGGTAGAGCTACAATAGAGAAAGAGATGGGAGAAATAGAGGTTCAGCTTATCCCCAGTCGTCCTGCACTAACAGGTAGGGCCGATTGAGAAACATAAATTATTGTATCCATGAAAATACAACTGATTTGGAAAGCTGAATGTCTCCTAAATGCAAGAATACCAAATAACTATAGTTGTATGGGAATTTCTTACTTGTATAAGTCAGAAACTCCAAGCAGTTCACAGAATTGTCAACTCCCCCTATAATCCCGGAAGTTGCAATATTTAGTGGCCCCTCTCCTGGTCTCCCAACAGGAGAGGGTTAAGTAGCGAATTTCCAAAGCACTTCTACAGAGAACTACATACTTTAGATTTCAAGGCAAAATATCCCACTTACAGTAGGTTTACCTAGAAAACTATACATTTTTAGAAAGAACAGATACTGATAAATCCAGAAAAGGCAAACCTGTCTTTCTACTCCAAATTACCAAGTTCCTTCTTTAAGTGAAAAAATTACCAAACCTTCGGCCAAAAAGACTGGCCTTAAAATAACTCGTCATGTAGGAAGATCTTGTCTGTGTCACTAGATACTCTGCTTGTTGAAGCAATGCTTAAAAGTGACAAACCAAGAGTAAATCTGCTCCAGGGGCTCAAAAGGAGACACCTTTACCATCAAAGGAAGGCTCTAAACCACTTTCATTGTGAAATCCTTAAAGCTGCCATGAAGGATCTTTTTACCATCGACTCCTCTACCTAAGAGTGACCAAACAGAGCTGACAATGCAGAGACATGCACCTTCAGTGTTCTAAATTGCAGGCCCTCCTGCAGAAACCCCAACATTTGAGCCAAACATATTTTTTAATTATGTGAATAGTAAAAAAATGAAGCAAGAAGGGGTGGGAAACTTATTATCACGGGGGGGTCAGTTGGTTGATGAGAACAGGGAAAAAGCAGAAATTTTGAACTCTTATTTTTCATTTGTCTATACATCTGAGGAGCCAGCTAATGAAGACATCCCTTTTAATATGCCCAGTTCTAGTAATATAGCTACTGACGCATGGGTCACTTGGGCGCCACGTGCCTACATAATCATTAGGTGTCCGGTTCGCACATACAACAGCGCGCTATAAGCTTTTGCCAGCATGGTTTTATGCGTAACAAATCTTGCCAGACTTAAGTCGCCTTTTATGAGGAAGAGAGCAGGAACCTCAATGCTGGAATGGCAGTTGATGTCATCTACTTGGACTTTGCTAAAGCATTTGATACAGTACCTCACAGGTTACCTCACCTCACGGTTAATGATCAAATTGAGGAATATTGGCCTAGAACATAATATTTGTAATTGGCTGGAGGATAGATTACAAAGAGTGGTGGTAAATGGAACATTTTCTAATTGGACCAGTGTTGTTAGTGGAGTACCGCAGGGGTCACTCCTTGGTCCTTTGCTTTTTAACTTGTGTAGCACTATTATGAACGTATAAGGCCACACCAGGGTCTTTCACTCAGGGCTGGGCCTATCTTTCTAGTGAGAGGATTATCAGAAAAGTTTGTGGTGTGAATTAAGATGAAAAGTAATGGCGCAGGGAATTCTTTCGAAGGTATATTTATTTATGCAGCAACTGAAGAATAACATCTCACTACACTGTGAGTATTACAGTGGTGACAGTGAATGTAAATAACAAAATTATATAATAGCAGGAAACAATGCAATATAACTTTAACAAAGAATATGAGCAATGCTCTATGGTCTCACCCAGCCAGATCTGGTGACGGACACTGCCTGTAGAATGGGAATCCTCTCTATAAGAAACACCCTCCTTCTCACTAAGGCCCCTATTCTGGGTTGCCAGGCATCTACCTGTGTACAACCAGGGCCAGGGAACTAACCCACTGACCTCCTGTTGGAGCTTTGGGCTGCTTGGCTACCCTGACTGGCACTAAGTGGGTGCTGACCCACTCCTATAACACAAGCTGGCTAATTCTTACTAAGAACTAAGAGAGGATTCTCTTGGGGTGGTCTTACCCTCTATGCAGGTAAACAATTGTCTCTTTCCCAATGGCTGTCTGTAGCAGTCTCTGTTGCTACCAAGACAAACACAGGAAGTAAAAATCCTCTTCCTCTTCTGGAAGGAAATCTGGAAGAAACCATTCTTTCCCCAGAGACGGGATGTTGGTCTCTCAAACTATTTACAGATAGGATGAACTAAAGATACAGTGGTACTACTGGTATGGTGTCAAATAGCTTACCAATTTAATTAGGTCAGCAGAACATTTAATTTTAGTATTTGGTAAGTGCAACCCCATGGGGCACATTTACTAATCTACGAACATCCGAAAAGCCTCCGAATGCGTTTTTTTCGTAATGATCGGTATTTCGCGACTTTTTCCGCGAATTGTCGCAAATTTTTCAAGCGCTCAATACGAAAAAGTCGCGACAATTCGCGAAAGTCGTAATGGCTATGCAAAAGTCGCGACAATTCACGAAAGTCACAATGGCTATGCAAAAGTCGCGACAATTCACGAAAGTCATAATGGCTATGCAAAAGTTGCGACAATTCACGAAAGTCATAATGGCTATGAAAAAGTCGCGACAATTCGCGCAAGTCGTAACGGCTACGAAAAAGTTGCAACGGTGACGAAAAAAATCGCAAAAAATACGAAAAAGTCGCAAAATGTTCGTTTCTAATCCGGTTTTTTCCCATTCGGATTCGTGGATTAGTAAATCAGCCCCCAAGGGTTACACTTGTTTATTAATGACCTGGAGGTGGGCATAGAGAGTACTGTTTCTATTTTTGCTGACGACACTAAATTGTGCAAAACTATAAGTTCCATGCAGGATGCTGCTGCTTTGCAGAGCAAATTGACAAAATTGGAAAACTGGGCAGCAAACTAGAAAATGAGGTTTAATGTGGACAAGTGCAAAGTTATGCAGAAATAATAAAAATGCGAGCTATCTGCTAAATGGTTTGCTGGGGGTATCCTTAATGGAGAAGGATCTGGGGTTTTTTGTAGATAACACGTTGTCGAATTCCTGGCAATGTCATTCAGAGGCTACTAAAGCAAATAAAGCGCTGTCTTGTATAAAAAAAAGTGCACTTTTTTATACAAAAATGTGTATTTCTGGCTTGGTGCAGGCTGTTCTTAGTCTATATACCGTATATACTTGAGTATAAGCCAAGTTTTTCAGCACTAATAATGTGCTGAAAAAGGCACCCACGGCTTATACACGAGTATTTATGGTAGTTTATGGTAGTTACGGGCAACCCCCCCGCGCGTGGACATATGTTCTGCCCCCAAGCGTGCCATCGCTCGCACCCCTCCTCCCCCTGCCCGCTCGTTCTGCACAAAATACAAATAAAAGCAGTATCACCTCGCATCCGTGGTCACCTGACGCATCCCTTCTCCAACCGGCGCGGCACGTCTGCGAGCTGGGGCAGCGCACGGGGGGTGGTGGTAAGCGCGGCGCGACAAAGGGATGCGCTGGTTGGAGAAGGATGCGTCTGGTGACCAAGGATGCGAGGTGATATTGCTATTTGTATTTTGCGCAGAACGAATGACCAGGGGGAGGAGGGGTTGCGAGTGATGGCACGCTGGGGGCAGAACATACATCCACGGGGGGGGGGGGGTGCAAGCGATGGCACGCTGGGGCCAGAACATATGCACAGCTGCTGAACCCCAGATTATCGTACAAGCAATATGTGCAGGGCAGGATGCAATCTGCCTCCACCTCCTAAGGGAATGCTCTTATGTTTTATTTATTTACTGTTGTTTATATCACATCAGTCCCTGCCCTGGAGAAGCTTGCAATCTAAGGTCCATATCTGGTTGCTAGGGCCTTGTTTACCTTAGCAACCAGAGAGTGGTTTGCAGAAGAGACTGGATGAGATAAGAGTCAGAAATATTTACCGTTTCCTAGTAAACATGATCTTATCTTTCTTAAACTTGTGATTCTACATCACTCACCCCAAAAACTATACAGAACTATATAAGAATTAAATAACAAATTTACACATCACAATTTCAATATGTATGTAAAATTAAAATGAGATATTAACCTGTACAACCTTGCATATGGTTATCTTATGTTGGATGCGTCTCATTTTCCAGTCCATACCTTGTGTTTATTAATATGGTAGTAATGTAAGCACTTGTGAGTGTCCTTTTATTAAATAATTTGATTATTGAAACTTAGCAGTAGCGGCTGCATTTCCCACCCTAGGCTTATACTTGAGTCAATAAGTTCTTCCAGTTTTCTTAGGTAAAATTAGGTACCTCGGCTTATACTCGGATCGGCTTATACTCGGATCGGCTTATACTCGAGTATATACGGTATTTTGCCATAAATCCAAGGCCCAGGTTCAGTTCCTTCTCCAGAGAGTTGAAAGGTTTCATTAATTTGTACTCCCATACCTTCCTTTCATTCTCTGTTTTAAACTTTCCCTTAAAGGACATAGTTACATAGTTACATAGTTACATAAGGTTGAAAAAAGACCAGAGTCAATCAAGTTCAACCCATCCAAGTAAACCCAGCACACCCAACCTATACTTACCAATCTATACACTCACATACATAAACTATATATACAACCACTAATACTAACTGTAGATATTAGTATCACAATAGCCTTGGATATTCTGATTGTTCAAGAACTCATCCAGGCCCCTCTTAAAGGCATTAACAGAATGTGCCATTACCACATCACTAGGAAGGGCATTCCACAACCTCATTGCCCTCACCGTGAAAAACCACCTATGCTGCTTCAAATGGAAGCTCCGTTCCTCTAATCTAAAGGGGTGACCTCTGGTGCGTTGATTGTTTTTATGGGAAAAAAGAACATCCCCTATCTGCCTATAATCCCCTCTAATGTACTTGTACAGAGTAATCATGTCCCCTCGCAAGCGCCTTTTTTCCAAAGAATACAATCCCAACCTCGACAGTCTCACCTCATAGTTTAAATCTTCCATCCCCTTTACCAGTTTAGTTGCACGTCTCTGCACTCTCTTCAGCTCATTAATATCCTTATTAAGGACTGGAGCCCAAAACTGCACTGCATACTCAAGGTGAGGCCTTACCAAGGACCTATAAAGAGGCAAAATTATGTTTTCATCCCTTGAGTCAATGCCCTTTTTTATACAAGACAGCACTTTATTTGCTTTAGTAGCCACAGAATGACACTGCCTGGAATTAGACAACTTGTTATCAAAAAAAAACCCTAGATCCTTCTCCATTAAGGAAACCCCCAACACACTACCATTCAGTAGATAGTTCGCGTTTATATTATTTCTACCAAAATGCATAACTGTGCACTTATCAACATT
The DNA here is from genome assembly GCF_000004195.4 of Xenopus tropicalis. Lineage (NCBI taxonomy): Eukaryota > Metazoa > Chordata > Amphibia > Anura > Pipidae > Xenopus > Xenopus tropicalis. The sequence continues at coordinate 74,691,414 of NC_030682.2, read as the reverse complement.
GAACCTCATTTTCCAGTTTGCTGCCTAGTTTTCCAATATTGTCAATCGCTCTGCAAAGCGGCAGCATCCTGCATGGAACTTATAGTTTTGCACAATTTTGTGTCATCAGCAAAAATAGAAACAGTACTGTCTATGCCCACCTCCAGGTCATTAATAAACAAGTTAAAAAGCAAAGGACCAAGAAATGACCCCTGCGGTACTCCACTAACCACACTGGTCCAAGTAGAAAAGCCTACATTTGTCTACAATGTTTATCAGTTGGGCACGTCTCCCCCACCCAAATGGCAACATTTATACTGTATATATCCCCTCCACTTGTCAGCACCATCACATTTCCTAAAGCAAATAGCAGCTTTCACCTGGAGGCCATTTTTCCCCATAATCAGATAAATTTAAATCTGGAAACAGCATACACACACAGACCCTTATTCAGCATACGTTTCACCAAGAATACAGGCTCACACAGGCAGAACTGTCTTTGATAAAAAAGTTCTGTTTTGTTTGAGCACTGCAATGGTAAAGCTGAGCTCAGGAGAAAAAAATTGAAGCAGACAGCTAGAGCTGAGTTTCTATGGGAACCAGCAATGCCCAGGCCCATATTTGTGGAGAGGCCACAAAGGCCCGGGCCTAGGGCGGCAGAAGTTTAGGGGCGGCATGCCGCCCCGCCGCAATTAAATTTTTAAATTTTGCTGCTATACGGAGCAATGGGGACCTCTCCCCACTGCTCCATATGGGAGATGAAATGTATGCGCATGCGCAGCTGACGCGGAGGGAGGGTTCGCGCATGCGCTCGCTTTGTGGGGGGGCGGGGTTGGCGATTTACGCATGCGCACAGGGGGTGGCCGGAGGGGGCTGCCTCGGGGCGCCCGCGTCACAAATCCGGCGCTGGTAATGCCATCTCTTCACTGGCTGCTAAACTGGGGGGCATGTTTAGTAATCTGAGCTTAGAACAACTGAGCATTCCCACAAGCCAACAGCCAAAGCAAATTCCTGAGGTAGGGGGCCGAGTTGGTTACAGGAGGAAAGGGAAATCTAAGTGATTAAGGGGATGCTGCAGCCTTACTATTAACCTCTGGACAACCAGTGTGGCAGGTATTGAAAGATTTTAAAGAGGCTGTTCACTGGTTACATTTTTGTGTGTGGGGTTTACATGTCCTTTAAGGACCAAGATTCTTAAATTGTTTATGGAGTGGTGAGGGCTGTTAAAATGGTATCCTACTGGTGTGTCCAGTTTTTTATTTGTTATAGTAAAGCAGTGGTGTGTATTTCTCTTTCTCAGGCTTTGACCAGTCTCTCCTATATACAGTCCTCCTGTTGGGCATCTAGTGCACTGTATTAAGTACACCAAATTAGAAGAAGAACAGTTGTACTGGCCATGGATGCTGCATTCCTCGAATGTGCCTGGAATCTGTATTTTGTCTGAATTTCAGATGTGTGGGCAGGTTTTGCATTGTTTTTTGCCACAGGGATAAGTTCCATTTTTGTTGGGTTGTATTAAGGCACTTCTTTGTTATTAGCCTTTTTAGGTTTGGGGCTGCCTGGATGCCAGAAGTGGTGGGTCTGGGAATATGTTTTGGAGCCTCTTATCATTATGAAGTGTACAATGTAGATTCTTGGCTATTTTTCTGAGGGGTCTTTAGTTGGGGATTGTATATGACCACAAAGTGTGACCGCTTTGTTTCTGTTTTTTGTTTGTATTGCAGAAGTTGACTTCTGGGAATCCTGGTGGCTGTATAGATGTTTTGATCCACAATCCTTTGGTTGTAGCCCCTGTTAATGAAGTCTGCTTTCATCTAATTTACAGACATCCAAGTTAGATTGCTCTTTGAAAAAGCAGCGGCGAAATTCAAAACAGGGCATATTTTGGAGCGGGTATTACCCGAATTGTCTCAATAGGGAGTTGGTATTGGTTTTAAAAGTATATTATTATTTTTTTACATGTATATTGGTTACCTTAAATATTATCTTTTATCTGTTTTCCTTCCAAGGACCTGTGAGTTTGTGGTTTTGTTAGTAAAAGTAGTTCTCTCTACATAGGGAAGGTAAAAACTGAGACCACAGTTTCAGAGTTCCTGTCTTATCATAACTTGTGGGATTCCCAGGTTTAGATAGCAAAATGTTAAGATAATAAGCCCACTAGGGGATTCCTCAACCAACTGAAGTGTTCCAGTTTTCCTACTTTTCTATATCAAGGTATTTATTATTCTCCAAATTTTAAAAACTTTTCTATGTGCTATGATCAAATCTCCATAAGCATTGGTCACTTTATTTATGCTTTAAGTAGGAGCAAATGAAACAGGATATTCAAAGCAGTATATATTTTGAGTATTTTATTGATGTTGACTATTTCATTATTTATATGTTTTGATCACAGTTTCTAAAACCGCACTGGCACATATTCACTTTAAATAGCACTTGTCACTTTAAAGCACCTGGCTTGGTGTATTTTCCTTATTCATTATGTAATAATGAATGGGCAAATCTGGCAGAGCACTACTGGTCTACCTCCCTTCCCTGTATAGGTTTGCAGATGATGTTTAGGTCATATTCACAATTGTATATAAGGATTGGGGAAAGTGGAAATATAACTCTCACACCTTTCTCACAAATTTTCTCCATACAAAATCTGTAGCTGGAGGGGGTATAGGTTGCAAATGTTTAAAAGAAAAAGAAGAAAGACAACCCCTTCTCCAGGTGCTGTATCTTTAAATATTAGATCAATTCACTCCAATTTACTCCCAATAACTAATTAGTGTTCACGCACTGAAGTACCAAGCCACAAAGCTTTCCTAAAGTTGGTGATTTTGATGACTTTCTCAAAAATCACCTCAAAACATCCACTTTTTAGCATCTTATCTACCACATATCATTAAGTACCTAAATATGAATGCCAGGGGTCCACTAAACAGTTTGATGCACAATGTATATAGGTTTACCAAAGTGTGTGGCATGTAGGTGCCCCAAAATAAAAATACCCCCATATGATCTATGATTTTTGTCATTTCACCTACTGTAAAATGGAAACCTGTACATTATTTTTGTGTGGGGTAAAGCTCAAAAAAGTGAGTTCACTCCAGAAAGCCATATATTTTTGGACAGATAACATTCCCCTGAATCCAAAATTGGATACTCCATAGTACCAAGCGCAAAGCTTTTCTAAAATTGTCACCCCAAGGCTTCTAATTTGCACCAGCTTATCTCCTACAGATCATTAGGTAACCATACGAAACACCCTAAATATGAACCCCAAATGTCTACTAAACAGTTTTATGCCCAATGTACATAAGTTTATCGAAGTACATGGCACTTAGAGACCCCAAAATATACCTTGTGCATAATAATTGTATGGCTTACTTTTACCTAATTCATAAACACAAAGCAGTTTCTATGTGTGGTAAAAGCTGCAAAACTCTTGCACAATTTCTTACCAACGAAAGGCAAATCACCCCAAATATGAACAACAGAGGTCTACCTAACAGTTTGATGCCCAATATGCATAGATATACCAAAGTATGTGGTATGTACAGACCCCAAATGAAGATAGTGCATATGAATTTTCTCAACTGCCAACTCAGTTTCTGCAAGCCCCTGGACTGCGTATTATGTGTTGTAAGACCCCCTAACTGTACAAAGACTGTCATAAAACCATATATTTTTGAAAATTACTCATTCTGATGAATCCAACATGGGAAAAGATGCCTTAAGTTAGTGTTTTTATGACTTTTCTGAATTGCATAAAAATGTTGCAATATGCCACATTTATATCACAAAATTTTTTACATACATGACACATCACCCTAAAAATGAACACCAGGTCTACTGAAAAGTTTGATGACCAATATATATAGATTTACCAAAGTATGTAGTATCTACAGACACCAAATGAAAATTTTCTTGGCTGCCAACTAAACTTCTGCAAACAAGTTCCCATGCTTGTGTACAGAGACTGTACAGAGACCCCTGAAAACCCTAATTTTGGCAAGTACACATTTTGATGAATCCGACAAGGGTAAACACATCTTTCTACACCAAAGTACTGAAACAAAACTTCCTAAACTTTTGATTTGCCGCATTTGTCTTACACAATTTTTTTACATACAATGGGCCAATCACCCAAAACATGTACACCAGAGCTGCCAGTGAAGAGCGAAAACTTTTAATTTTTAACATGTGCTTGGCAAATAAAGTCTTTTCCTGCAAGCACGTATTACACGCATGTTTGGCAGGAAGAGAGTTAAAAGCACACTTTGTTCACTGTATCTGAGGTAAGTAAATTAACCTTTATGTCTTAATGTTTTAATTTTGATGTTGGATCTATCCTGTCAATTGATTGGACATAAATTGAAGAGATTATGAAGAATGACTGAGGCACAAATGGCAAAAAGCCTCAAAAGGGAACTAATAAAAACTAAAATAAATAAATAAACTTTTGGTTTGCAAATGCATTTGTATATTTGCAAGTGTTGTATAAAACACCACACCCACTTTAATTTGAATATCATCACGTCTTATCTTGCTTCCTTTAGGTAAGAGTGGTGTGGTATTGTGCCATTCTAAAGCCTTTTGCATACAGAATTTAACAGTTCTTTGTTAAATAATTTTGGATGATGTTGGATGGATGTTTGAAAAGCATCTGATGGCATGACATGGTACATGCAGTTGCATGCTGTACAGGTGTAAATACATCAAAAGTCCCAAATCAATAAGACATGATAATCACTTGGGCCCTGCAGGTGCACTCATGGGTAAAGACAATTACCACTTGGAACACTCACTACTGCGTTTTATCATGAAAATCAGTGGAAAAGCAATTTTAAGAATTTTGCCAACAGCTCACCTAGCTGGAAATTGTTACAGCAGAAAAGAACTCAAATTCTTCAGATATGCCATAGCCCCTAGAGATTGTTGACTCAGTGGGCAAGAAACACTTGGCCTAACTATGTGCAAAACTTTATTCTCAGAGCCTTAATGCAAAAATAATAATGCTAGACATTCACAATTGCTAATGCTAGCCAGAAGCACACGTTATTATAATGTAAATAAAAATAAGGCCACTGCACCTGTATCGTGTCTGTTCCACAGTTTCATATGTTAATCTGCTGCTTATGCAATGACTATGAGGATTACCTGCAAGACAAATGCATACAAAAAAAACAAAATTTGCAATTGTACTAGAAATTCTGTTTCAATTCATATTTTGCCTCAAAGTTTCCCATTTTCTACTTCATACAGCCAATAAGTTGGTAGTCTAACTTATTGAATATTTGCAGTTCCTAAAGCCCAAAATAATTACTGCATGTTCAGTGTATCTGCTGGATGAAAAAGACTGCTGAACTTGGCTAGGGCACAGGGTGGGTAAATAATTTGTTTTATTAAAAAAGAAAACCACTGTCCATGCTTTTAACTTAGACTGACACTTTCCTATATATGAAAATACAGGATATTTCCAGCAAAGTTCTCACTTCTCAAAAAAATGACATTCAAGTACCATTTTAGAGAAAAAAATATTACCTAAATAACCTTCAGCACATTTAACCCACTCCACATTCTTCAATTTAAACAGCAAGATTAATGTATTTCAAAGGACATTTCTTATGAATATTTGGAGGTTACAGAACGACATATTGGTATTCATACAGTGGCAGCTTTTCAATTAAAACGCAGATGTTTCCACATAAATTCACATACTTTGTTCCAAAAAGTCATTACTACTCAGCAGCAAGTTTAATTTACATACATCTTTGCACATTAAAGAGAATGCAAAACAGAAAAAATGTTAATGGCAGAATTTCTTCATATACATGGCGGTGCTTAAACAAATCATGTTAGCACAGTTATATTAAAGGAAAAGAAAATACCATAAACATTTTCAGACAGGTCCTTCATGAATCCATCCAGAAGGCTTTGAGGAAAAAGTGTTGTCCCAGCATTATCCAAGTAGGTCATATCTGAAAAATATTTATTTTCCCATTAGTTAAACACTAATAGAGGAATGTAGCAAAAGTTGTAAACGTGCACAAATAAGAATAAAAATGTGCATTTCACAATTTAATATTGTTCAATTACCAACTTTTATTACATTCCCCTCTTAATATGCATATATTATGGCAAAATGAACACATTTTCTCTTCAATATTAATTCAGTCAACAGTGGTAAGGGTAGATTTACAATATTTGCAAGTACAAATCTAGCCATAAGCGGCATTAGGGTAGGACACACTGAACTGTAATTTGACCCACCAAGGATTGCTGTAAATGAAAGGCAGAAGAGCAGCTCTAAAGGCTATGCCACATGGGGCTGATTCACCCCCTCTGCTCTAAAAATCTTTAAAGGAGAAAGAAAGGTAAAAACTAAGTAAGCTTTATCAGAAAGGTCTATGTAAATACAGCCATAAACACTCACAGAGACGCTGCACTGACTTCTCTGAAAAAAGATTAGTTGTGTCTGTAATTCCTTTGAACACCAAACCAAGAAAATTGTTTTGTGCTTTGTCTGATTGTATTAAAACATAACTTTTATTTCAAGTCCCAAAAGCATAAAATGATTATAAATATATATCAAATGTGTCAACTAGTGCAAAATTAGTTAAAACCAATTGTTAGTATTTACACACATGTTCTGAGTCCATAATTCACCTAATTGATACATCCGCAATCAATTTCAGAACATGGTTCAAATAGGGGCCGACAACTAGAAGACAATTTCATCTATTTACATAATTAATTACAGAGGAGGGAATAGATTGGCATAAGTAATAAATAAAGCTTTAAATTCATTTATTAACCCTAAAGTAGGTAACTGTATCTATATACACACATATACACATAAAGGGGAGGTGAGGGACAATGGACAAAGGTAGCCTCATAGACACATACAGGGAAAAAGATGCGATCGTTGAATATTAAATTAAATAAATAGATAAATACTTGGGGAGGGTATCGGGAAAGCATTAACACTACTGTATCAGACCGCTTTTCAGATCTGAAGCTAATAGTGCTCGTTGAGCATAACCCAAACTCCTAACAGCATCCACCACCCCTGTGCCAGAGACACACAGCTTCTTCTGTTTCCTGCTCCCCCCTCCCTCAAGAATGCTAAGGACTCACTCCCCCCCCCTTAGGAATGTGGATCTGTGCCAATCAGCAGGAAGCTGACTCATAGTATAACTAACTGAGCATGTTCACTTGGTCTGCATGTCTGTGCAGGAGTGAGGCATTATGAGAACTTTCTTTACACAGCTCAGCGTTTTTTGTTCCTGTTTGGCTTCAGATCTTCTGAACAGGTGAAATATGGGGAGACTTAAAGGGGAACTATCATGAAATTAATAATTACTGAAATGAATAATCATATCAAGTTATAAAAGTCTCTAAATATAACGCATTAAAATTTTTCTATAGTTCTTAAAATATACCAGTTCTTACAGTGGTCATACTGTAGCTGCTCCTCTCCTACCTGGCCTCTGGCCAGCCCTGAGGGTAGGGTCGGGTTTATTTGAATAACAGGTCTGTCTCCCTCTCTCATTGGCTGGCAGTTCTGTCAATCGTAAAATTTTCCTCTTAGCTTTGAACAGTAACTTAGTGGCGTGCATTGCTTCCCTGTTCCCTCACAGGGAAATTCAGGAAAGTCCTGCTGTCTCCTCAAACCCCCCTTTCCCCCAGGGAAAAAATCAGCATTGGAAAAGCAGAATTGGTGATTTAGCCGCTTACTTTACCATATGCAGAGTCGCTGTGGTATCAATCATAGAATCAAGCCACTGAAATACCAATACTGCCTTTCCAAGCTTGAGGAGGAATTCCAGTAATAAAACTCAAGTTAGTTTAATGGGCAGCAGAGGAAAAAGGCACAGAGATTACTTTTGCTCCGCCCACTTCCTTTATCACAGCAGATGACTTCTAGCAACTCTTGTGAGCATTCAGCATGCAGGAGCAGGACTGTTTGAACAGCAAATATTACAGAGCTCTGGGTTTTTGTGTTTGTTAATGCTGATATGATGTGTGTATGTATGTGTATCTGATCGTGTGTATATCTCAGTGTGTATGTATGTGTATCTGATCGTGTGTGTGTGTATCTCAGTGTGTATGTATGTATGTATATCTGATCATGTGTGTGTATCTCAGTGGGTATGTATGTGTATCTGATCATGTGTGTGTGTGTGTATGTATCTCAGTGTGTATGTATGTGTATCTGATTGTGTGTGTGTGTGTATTTGAGTATGTATATGTATCCGAGTGTGTGTGGGTGTATCTCAGTGTGTATGTATGTGTACCTGAGTGTGTGTGGCTGTATCTCAGTGTCACTCGGGAGGAAATTCAAAAGAGACTTGAACATGTAAAGGTAAACAAAGGTCCAGGGCCGGATGGGATTCATCCCAGGGTATTAAATGAGCTGAGCGCTGTGATTGCCAAACCTCTTCACTTAATTTTTCAGGATTCATTGAGGTCTGGCATGGTGCCAAGAGACTGGCGGATTGCTAATGTGGTGCCGTTATTTAAAAAGGGATCCCGTTCTCAGCCTGAAAACTATAGGCCTGTTAGTCTGACATCAGTAGTAGGAAAACTTTTGGAAGGGGTAATAAGGGATAGGGTACTTGAATACATTGCAGTTCACAATACTATTAGTTTGTGCCAGCATGGTTTTATGCGTAACAGATCTTGCCAGACTAATTTAGTTGCCTTTTATGAGGAGGTGAGTAGGAACCTTGATGCTGGAATGGCAGTTGATGTCATCTACTTGGACTTTGCTAAAGCGTTTGATACAGTACCTCACAGAAGGTTAATGATCAAATTAAGGAATATTGGCCTAGAACATAATATTTGTAATTGGATAGAGAACTGGCTGAAGGATAGAGTACAAAGAGTGGTTGTAAATGGAACATTTTCTAATTGGACCAGTGTGGTTAGTGGAGTACCGCAGGGGTCAGTCCTTGGGCCTTTGCTGTTTAACTTGTTTATTAATGACCTGGAGGTGGGCATAGACAGTATTGTTTCTATTTTTGCTGATGACACTAAATTGTGCAAAACTATAAGTTCCATGCAGGATGCTGCCGCTTTGCAGAGCGATTTGACAAAATTAGATAACTGGGCAGCAAACTGGAAAATGAGGTTCAATGTTGATAAGTGCAAAGTTATGCACTTTGGTAGAAATAATATAAACGCAAACTATCTACTGAATGGTAGTGTGTTGGGGGTATCCTTAATGGAGAAGGATCTAGGGGTTTTTGTTGATAACAAGTTGTCTAATTCCAGGCAGTGTCATTCTGTGGCTACTAAAGCAAATAAAGTGCTGTCTTGTATAAAAAAGGGCATTGACTCAAGGGATGAGAACATAATTTTGCCCCTTTATAGGTCCCTGGTAAGGCCTCACCTTGAGTATGCAGTGCAGTTTTGGGCTCCAGTCCTTAAGAAGGATATTAATGAGCTGGAGAGAGTGCAGAGACGTGCAACTAAACTGGTTAAGGGGATGGAAGATTTAAACTATGAGGTTAGACTGTCGAGGTTGGGGTTGTTTTCTCTGGAAAAGAGGCGCTTGCGAGGGGACATGATTACTCTGTACAAGTACATTAGAGGGGATTATAGGCAGTTGGGGGATGTTCTTTTTTCCCATAAAAACAATCAACGCACCAGAGGTCACCCCTTTAGATTAGAGGAAAGGAGTTTCCATTTGAAGCAGCGTAGGTGGTTTTTCACGGTGAGGGCAGTGAGGTTATGGAATGCCCTTCCTAGTGATGTGGTAATGGCAGATTCTGTTAATGCCTTTAAGAGGGGCCTGGATGAGTTCTTGATCAATCAGAATATCCAAGGCTATTGTGATACTAATATCTACAGTTAGTACTAGTGGTTGTATTTATAGTTTATGTATGTGAGTGTATAGATTGGTAGGTGTGGGTTAGGTGTGCTGGGTTTACTTGGATGGGTTGAACTTGATGGACACAGGTCTTTTTTCAACCCTATGTAACTATGTAACTATGTAACTATGTGTATGTATGTGTATCTGAGTGTGTGTATGAATGTATGTGTATCTGAGTATGTATGTATATCACAGTATGTGTGTCTATTGTTGCCAGTATTGCTGATTGTGACTGTATAAAGAGAACATGACAAAAAAAAAAAAAAAAAAAGATGTGCAACATGACAATTTCATGTAAATGTGCATGCCATTTTTTGGTGCACTACATTCTCCCTAATACTTCTTTGCCAAATTAAAATAATTTCTGCTGCCCTAATTATTACTTGCCTCACCATTAGACATTTACATTTGTACAAACATTGTGTCAATCCTTGTGCATGCAATTTTACTGATACCGCTATAAAAGTCTGGTGGGTGGTCCCTATATTTTTCTTTTATTAATGGTAGAAGAGAGGGGTTTCTCTTTTATAATATCCTATAATACTACTCTATATAAGTCTGCCAAGTGGGGGAACGGTTGCAGAGCTAATTTAAAAATGAAATGTAAGAATGACAATGAAGGGCCAGAGAAAGATAAAGAAAGAAGTGTAGAAGCATAAAATAGTTGAAATACATAATACTTATATGTTATGGATATAGATATATAAATAAGGGTTCAATCTATATAGGAATGGGACCTGTTATCCAGAATGCTGGGAGCTGGGGTTTTCCATAACTTGGATCTCCATACCTTAAATCTACTAAAAATAATTTGAACATTAAATAAACCCAATAGGATTGTTTTCCCTCCAATAAAGAGGAAATTGTTATAAAAAATTAGAATTATTAGCTGGAATCTATGGGAGATGACCTTCCCGTAATTCAGAGCTTTCTGGATAATGGGTTTCCAGATAACAGATCCCATACCTGTTATAATAACACACTGAGTGCAGTGCTGTGCTTCTGTAAATTTAGCTTCACATGTAGCCAGGCAAATTGATGCATTTAGCATCCAACAGGACAAAGAAAATGTTTCATTGCTAGTCAAGTTAGCCTAGGTGTTTGGTCACTACCTGTTGCCCAACAAACCGTGAGTGCTGTTGAGTGCAGTTTTTTAGCATTTATATAGCGTATCATTTCAAGCTCGCCAAACAAGCAGATATTTTTCCAATCTTCTCCCAATATGCCCACCTAAGGTGGCAATATTGGGGTAATTTGATTGCTTGGCCCTAGGGCCAAATGATTAAATTAAAAAAACAGGTATACGGGCTGTCGGAATAAGGACCGCATCAACAAGCCGATGCAGGCCACGATCCATCAGGAAAATCAAATCTACTCTACACCAATTTTAGGCCAGATATTGCTCGGGTGGGCCCATCAAGGGTGCCCGTACATGGGCAGATAAGCTGCCAAATCGGTCTGAAGGACCAGAATCAGCAGCTTAAATCTGCTGTGTATGGCCACCTTTAGTTAGGAGGTTTCAGTGCATGCAGCTGTTGGAAGCATACTTTGCCTTCAGCATAGAGGAGGGCGGGACATTGCTACTGGTTTTGTGACATCACAGCAAGTGTTGCCACTCCCATTCATCTATGACTTGAACTGGGTCTCTGAGACAAGATCCTTACTGTATGCAATGTTATTCATTTTATTGGGAAAATAAAAACTTCATACTCGATAGTCAGCCCTGTGTGCGTTACCCTTAAACTTACAATATATGTAGTCACTACACTTAAAAAAAATCCTTCTAACACAAATATAGTGCATTTCCAGATATTAAGAATGATCAAGCTAATGGGCCTAAATTTTCAGTGGCTTCAGATACATTCTCACACAATCCAAACTGATCCTCCTTCAGTATTTCCAATTCTTTAGGGTGTAACAAACACTTGTCCTCCCTGTGTTTTGTAATTTTGTAAGATTGTACAGAGCTGCATACCCTTGAGGCTCTTTATAAATAAAGTTATACATACATACATGTGCATGCTGTGTTCCTTGGTTCATCTAGCTGCTTCTCTAGTTTTAATTATATTTCAATATTTGTTAAATAATCCCATAATTTAATAAGCATCACAATTAAAAACTAGAAACGGAAGTTTGAGAACAAACTTCATGTTGGTTTGAAAAATGTGAAGTCACTGAATGAAATCTGCTCTGTTGCTGGTTCCGCTCACTTTTTTTTTAACCTTAGACCACAGTTATATAATAAAAACCACTGTGCAAAGTTTGGTGACCCTGGTTTTAATAGTGTCTGAATGGCAGCAATATAAATTTTCTTACAGAAAGTCAACGACTGACTTTAGTCATCTATAGCCTTGGGACCGCATATGGCCTCCTAAAGATCCCGTCGCAACCGTCACAAGCGAACTAAATCGGTCTCAACTCCACCCACAGGTACCAGTCCAGTAACTGCGAACCTCACTAGGCCTGAAGCCTCAGCTTCCCCTTCAGACTCTTCACAGATGTCCTCTCAAGGCAGCCTGTTTGACGACCCACCCAGAGGTTCACCCTGGCAGGGAGAACAGTCCAGATCCTCTGACGAGGTACTCTTAAGTAAATTTAAAATTATGTTGCAACAAGAGCTAGACGCTATCGCAACCAAGATTTCCACAGACCTAGCCAAACAAGTTGCGGACTGTCAGGCTTACCGGTCAGGATCAAATATGTTGACAGACACACAGCCCTAGGCTCACCTGAGGATGGTACAGGGAGCTAAGGGAGTGACGAGTAGCCCGTGAGGCCAGAAAACAAAGTACACAAGGATGAGGCAAAAGCTTGGTCAGACGGGTCCGGGTCGAGTCAGGCAGCAGAGATTCTCAAGCGGATAAACAGGCCAAATCGGGAGCAGAGAAAGGATGGAAGGTCAATCAGAGCTGGGTCAAACCAAAGGAATTCAAGTACAGGAACAGGCTAGGTATCTTAGGAGTAGACCGCGATAACCAGGCACTGATAGGTAAACCGTGTATAGTTGCCGTGGGTCTAAACGCACACCGTACATGCGTGCAAATAGTCGCCATGCCTGTCTGCAAATAGTTGCCATGTGTGTGCACGAATAGTCACCATGCATGCACGCGAATAGTCGGCAAGCATCAAGACGCATGCACAGGAGCGTGCCCAACGTTCTGGACACAACACGCACTGAGCGCCGGATCCAACGCGGATGGCGGACTGATCGGCGAACACAGTAAGTATCCTTACAGCGGACCTTGGCACACACATAGCAGACACCGAAGCTAAAGTGGACGATATTATAACAGTCATAGACTCCCATGAATAAGATATTTTTACGCTACAGGCCCAGCTTAAAGAGGCCCTAGATAAAATCAAAGACGCGGACAACAGGTCTAGGCGCAACAATGTGAGAATCCGAGGCCTACCTGAAACTATCATAGATCTACCAGCCTCCATCCAAAACTTTCTACACTCTCTAGTTCCTGAGATTACAGTAGCTGACTGGAAATGGACAGGGTACATCGCGCCTTGCACCCCAGACGGCCAGATGACCCTCCCAGGGACATCATTCTACGCTTGCACTTCCATCACACACAGGTCACTGTCCTGATGACGGCCGGGAAATCTACTAACCTAGTTTTCCAAGATCATCCCTACCAAATATATGCAGATCTATCTCCCACTACACTGCAAAAAAGAAGGATCATGGGCCCGATAAGAAGACACTCCAACAGCATAACATTCAGTATCATTGGCTTTTTCCATTTCGCCTATCCTTCAACTACAATAATAGGCAGCACACGGTAGCTACTTTGGAAGAAGGCCAGGGCTTGCTCACGAAACTGGGGTTTACATTTCCTCGCTCTAGAGAATCTTCATTTCTGATTGCTTCGCAACCCCAGCTGCCAGCTGTAGCCTCCAGGCTACAATCTTCCCATTCATCTTCCATACCACCTTAATGGATGCTTTCTCCGGATCTCACCGGTTCTGCCTTCACATAGCTCAATATTATCGAGAGGACTTCCCATGAGCCTGGCCGATGCCAAGACAATCCATAGGCGTGGATCGCCACTAGAATAGAATATATCTTTATTGTCATTGTCATAAAGTAAACAACGAAATTTAAAAGAAGCAAGCAACAACTCAAAGCAATGGCATAATAATAGAAATATCATAATAATAGAAAGATCATTCTACTATTTCATATTTAAGGCCATAATTGCTCTTGGATAAAAGCTATCTCTCAATCGATTTGTTCTGGCTTTCATTGCTCTAAATCTCTTCCCCGATGGCAAGAGCTGAAAGAGACAGTGGCCAGGATGAGTCAGATCATGTACAATGTCCATAGCTTTTATCTGACATCAGGAGGTAAATGTGTTCCAGGGTTGGGAGCGGACAATCAATTATTTTCTCTGCTGACCTTACAACCCTCTGGAGTGCCTTAACATCTTTGGAGGTGCAAGCACCAAACCACAAACATAGTCCATACGTAAGTATGCTTTCGATGGATAAAAGGCAAGAAGCAGATTTTTAGGTAGATGGTTTTTCCTTAAAACTCTCAGAAAGTACAGTCTTTGCTACGCCTTCTTTAACAGCCCTTTAATGTTTGCACTCCACATCAGATCATCCTCCAACTCCATTCCTAGGAATTTAAACACCGAAACCCTCTCCCATCTTCATTTCATCAATGATGAGTGGCTCAACGTTGCTCTTATTTTTCCTAAAATCGACAACCAGTTCCTTGGTTTTTGCAATATTTAGGAGCAGGTTATTGGCTCTACACCACTCCGACAGCCGTTCCACCTCATCCCTGTATTCCATCTCACTCTCTTTTCCAGACATAAGTCTGATCACCGTAGTATCGTCTGTAAACTTAATGATTTCATTTCCAGAGTGGGTAGGAACACAATCATATGTTTACAGAGTATACAATAGCGGACTACACAACCCTGAGGTAAACCGGTACTTAAACTTAGAGCATTTGAGATGTGTGAGCCCAGTCAAACCCTCTGAGAGCGACCTGACAAAAAGTCCAAGATCCAGCTACAAGTAAGCAATGGAAGTCCAATTTGAACACTAAACGTTGTGGAAATATGGTATTGAACGCTGAGCTGAAATCCACAAAAAGCAGTCTTGCATAACTCCCCCGTTGCTCCAGATGAGTCAAGACAGCATGAAGAGCGGTCGCCACAGCATCCTCAGTAGATGTCTTTGCCTTATAAGCAAATTGGAATGGATCCAAATCTGCTGGCAGACACGCATGATATGATTTCGCATCAGTTTCTCAAAACACTTCATGATAACAGATGTAAGTGCCACTGGACGAAAATTATTCAAGCTCTTTGTAACAGATTTTTTTGGCAATGGAACAATGATGGAAGACTTAAGACAAGGTGGAACAAAAGCCTGGGAGAGGGACTGATTAAAAATCTCAGTAAGGACTACGGGCAATTGCTGTGCATAGTCCTTCAGCACCCGTCCAGCCACACCATCGGATCCAGCAGCCTTCCTTGGGTTCACCTTCCTTAACACCTGCCTCACATCCGCCTTCCCCACCATAAACACATCTCCATTATAACTAGGTGACTGCAATAGACCAGCTGTTTGTGGCACCTCAAAACGGGCAAAAAGATGTTCAACTCTTCTGCTTAAGAAGCATCTCCCTCAATGATCCCAGTAATGCTTGATTTATAACTGGTGAGGTGCTGAACACCCCTCCACACCTGTCTGGTGTTTTTGCTACTCAAATGCTCCTCTATCCTTGTTCTACAGGCTGCCTTTGCCTCCCAGATACCTCTCTTCAGGTTGGCTCTCAACGCACTATAAAGCACCCTGTCCCCACTCCTAAAAGCAATATTCCTGTCTTTCAATAGTCCCTGCACCTCCCTTGTCATCCAGGGCTTCCTATTTGGATAAATCCTCATCATTCTATCCCTAGTGACATTATCCGTATAGAACCTAATGTAATCCAGAACTGTTGTGGTATAGGACTCCAGATCCTGTTGTTTAAAGATCTCCCAATGAGTTCTCTCAGAACAGTCCTGCAATTGTTGAGAGGGATCCGCAGACCATGTAGTAACAGTCCTGATCGTAATAGGAGCTTGTTTCCTGAGAGAAATATACGCAGGAATCAAAAACTGAGACACATGATCCGACTGACCAAGATGAGCTAGAGGTTTAGCCGTAAAGGCTTGTTTGATGTTTGTATGTAGTCTATCCAAAGTTCTCACTCCTCTAGTCGCACACTTAATATGTTGGTAAAATTTAGGTAGAACATCTTTCAGATCTGCATGATTAAAATCCCCAGAGATGATATGAACAGCATCAGGATACTTGCTCTGTTTGCTGCTAATGCTTTCATACAAACGCCCCAGAGCCACACTAGCATTTGCATCCGGTGGTATACACAGCTGTTAGCAGTATAGCATTGAATTCACATGGGAGGTAAAAAGGTCTGCACTTAATAGTCATAAACTCCACATCCTGAGAACAGTGACTAACAACTACAGTAGAATTTGTACACCAGCTGCTATTAATATAGATGCACAACCCCCCTCCTCGCTTCTTACCAGAATTCTCTGACCTGTCATGCCGATACGCTGTGTAGCCTTGCTAATTCAATGGCCGAATCAGGAATGCAAGGATTTAACCATGTCTCCGTAATCAGCAGAATGCAGCAGCCCATCAAGATCTTTTCTGTTGCAATTCGTAGTTTCCATTCATCCAATTTATTAGCTAAGGACCTAGCGTTTGAAAGAAAGATGCTTGGAAGCAGCGGTCTATGCAGCCATCTCCTTAGTCTTGCCAACACGCCGCCCCAACACCCTCTCCTCCGCTTGTGATAACCGCACCGCCGGCAACTCCGCAAAGCCGAAGATGGAGCTGTGATCCACGGAGAACCAGTCGTCTGTGCAATAGCGTCTAGGATATTATAGACGCAGAGAAACTCCGCTGATGATGCCGCACATCTCCTGCTGCACAGCAGTCCAATGGACATAAGAACCTGCCGGCTATAGGTGTACCTGGCCAGGTGAGATAACAAAGCCCTGCTCTGAGTTGGAGCGCATACAGCTGCAGTCTCATTGTGGGTTTCTATCTACCTACACAACCAGTTAACAATTCTTTTTTCCTTTTCCCTCTTTCTTTTTTTTTTATATATGTATCACTGTGTTCGTGTGCCTCGTTTGAGCTGCCCCCCCTTGGTTTCTCTATCTGTGACACTTTTGGAGCTTTTTTGCTTAACCAACCCTGGAACACTGATACTGAGCCACCGACACCACCAGGGGGCCTATTTGACATTCACCATTTGCCACCTTCTACCCCCCTTCCCCCCCCTCCTTTTTTTTTTTCTTTCTTCCCTACTCCAAGCTAATATTGGGGATATTGTGGTCAATTTCAAAAGTGCTAGCCAGAACATGTGTCTCCCCCTATCCGGTTATTCCGAAGCCTCCCTTGATAGGGGCTTCAGAGAAATTTACCGGGATCTTACAATTGCATTTTTTGTGATTATTGTACATTTGTTTACTAATGTTTATATGGTTCTATTTGGACAGGTCTTTCTAGGTTTTTACATTTGTATATATGTATACAGGGTCGGCTGTGGGCAGTTTCTAGAAGCATTGACGCCATCTTACACCCATGGCTTTTAAAATCTTAAGCTTAAACGTCCAAGGCTTAAACTCTCCAGTTAAAAGAACTAAAGCCTTTACCTTCTTTAACTCACTACAAGCTGATGTCATATGCTTACAGGAAACTCATACTTCCTTTCCTAAGTATTTCCATAGGAGATTTTCGAGATCAATATTGTCAACAAGTTCCACCAAAACTTAAGGGGTCGGTATATTTTTTCACTCTAGTATAGCAATAACAATTGATAAAACAAACATATTGATCCTGAAGGCCGTTATATAATTGCTAACGTTCACATAGGGGACTCCCCTTTAACTATAGTAACCTACTACGCCCCTAATATCGACCAGATAGAGTTTCTAACTAAATTATTTGACTCATGCCATAGCAACCAACTGGGCCCACTGATAATCTGCAGTGACTCCAATTCAGTTTGGAACGATAGACTAGACTGTATATCACTCTCAGGAAAACAGACTCCCCTTAGTGCCCTCAAGACATCCCAGTGCTTTAGAGAGCTTCTTAAATCCTATTCTTTTGTAGATGCATGGAGGAAAAAAACCCAGACGTTAAACAATTCTCTCACCACTCTGCCCCTCATAAAGTTTCCTCAAGAATCTACCATATGTTCCTTTCTCCTTCTCTCATACCGCTGCTCCACCCCTCCAGAATGTTAAACATTAGTTGGTCAGATCATTGCCCCATCCTAACTTCATTATCCCAACTTCACGAACGCCTAAGAGTTAGATTTTGGAGACTAAATGAGTCATTGTTAAGCTTTCCTGAAGTAATCGAGAACATTAAAAAAGGCTTGTCACAATATTTCACCGAGAATTCCCAGTCTGGCCCCATGGCTTCCACATTATGGGAGGCACCCAAACCAGTGATTAGGGGACAATTTATCCAGATAGGTTTGCAGCGGAAGAGTGCGAGAGAGAAGGCGATCCAACTTCTCACTCATTCCCTAGACCAAATGGCCTTTAAACAGATAGAAGACCCTCTCTGACTACCAACCCCAAATATCTCAACTCCAGAAGGAACTAGATTTACTGCTAACCACAGCAGCGGAAAAGAAACTTAGATGGGCTAAGCATAAATTATTTTACTCATTAGATAAGCAGGGTAGGTCATTAGCACGTAAATTGAACAATCGGGATCCCTTCCCCTCCATTCATCGCATACGCACAGCTCAAGGCTTCCAAACAAGAAATCCCATAAAGATTGCCAACAAGTTTGCTTCATTCTACCAAAAACTATACACTAACCCAGTCCCTATATCTCGCAACACATATGATAAGTTGTTCTGTGACCTTAACCTCCCTAAACTTTCCCAAGATCAAATTGACTTAACAGAACAGGAGATTTCCGCTGAAGAAGTTACTAATGTCATTAGGAATCTAAAAACAGGTACCGCTCCCGGTATAGATGGTTTGCCCAACATCTACTTCAAAAAATTCATGAAGGAGCTTACCCCACATTTCACAGCAATGTTAAATAGCCTCAAGGCTGGAGGTACTTTACGACAGGAGTCCCTCCAAGCAAAAATCTCAGCTATACCCAAACCCAACTCAGATATATTAGACGTTAAGAACTACAGACCCATCTCAGTCCTGAACACAGACATTAAACTACTTGGGAAAATAATAGCATATAGAATTAACACTTTCCTCCCCTTCTTGATTCATAAAGATCAAGTGGGGTTTATACCTGGGAGACAAGCATCTGATGCAATTAGACTCATCGCTTTGCTAACCTACTACGCTAATCAATCTCACATACAATCTATGCTCCTTAAACTGTATATTAGGAAAGCCTTTGATTCCCTATCATGGGACTACCTATATTCTATACTAAACCAATAGGGCTTTGGGACTAACTTTGCCTCGTGGATTAAAGTGCTATACAGAGCCCCCACAGCTCTAGTGAACATATTAGGTTTCTCCTCCTCCACCTTCCCTATAAGCCGTGGAAAAAGACAGGGTTGCCCCCTTTCACCAATATTGTTCGACCTAGCTATCGAGGCCCTAGCAATAGCACCTTCCTTCCTGACTCCAAGATGGCAATCGGACCAGTCCCTGGATCAACTAGTACTAAGAGCTATCTCCCATAACCCTGTATTCCCTCAAATAAATACATCAATTTACCAGAGCATGCAGTGAAACTTCTAAAACTTAATTTTGATTTTCACTGGCAGTCCCACTACATCTCTATACTAGGGGTAAAGTTATCCAAATCATATGACTCCCTGTATAAATTTAACTATCCGGCAATGTTCAAATCCTTGGTGTCTCTTCTGGAGGGGTGGAGTACACACAAAATCTCTTGGATAGGCTGCATAAACTCTGTTAAAATGACATTACTGCCAAAGCTGCTCTACCTGCCCTATCTCTATTCTGAAAACAGATTTGTATATATTTGAATCCCATATCAACAAGTGTACACTTTATTGCCCCGAACAAAGGGAGGACTGGGTCTACCAAATTGACTTTATTATTACGGCAGCACAATTGGGCCAGATTCCCCCACTGCATGCCCAAACAGACCCCCCCCCCCCCACTGGGTCTCTCTAGAGTCCCACTTCTCTTGCCCTTTTTCTCCAGCGTGCCTGAAATGGAGCTCAAAAGCATCTAGGCCTCCCTCATGCAGTCCCTGCTTAGGATTAACACTGAGAATCTGGGACTCAGCCAAATCTTTATCTCGGCTCATACTTTTTTCATCTCGGCTTTATCTCGGCACATACATCTTTAGCTCGGCTAACCCCAAGTTCTCCCCAGGCCTCAACCCCAACCTATTCATATGGTGGACACTCAATAAAAAATGGGCAATTGGGCACCTGTTAACTAGATCAGGTCCTTTTCTCCCTATTATACAGTGCCTTTTTCCCAGATGAAACAGCTAAAAACCTTTTATATGTTACAGCATGGCAAACTGATACACAATCTAGCCTGGCACAAGAGGAATGGAAGTCTATATGGCTAACAGTTAAAGGTGCTTCTTAGGTGGTACCTTGTTCCAGTTCGTATAGTGAAATTTATGCCCACAGCCAACCCAAGATGTTTCCGGGGATGTGATCAACCTGGTTCGATGTTCCACATATGGTGGTCTTGCCCTAAAGCCCAGAGATTCTGGATAAGAGTATTCACTATGGTCCACTCCATTTTTGGAGTCTCAGTCCCTAAACATCCATCCTGTTATGTAAGAAACCTGATGCCCTTACAGTGAAACAATTTCAACTTTTTACAGTTATCATGACGGTAGCCAAACACACAATATCGAAGCTTGGAAAATGAAACAAATTCTGTTCGAGGCTCTTAAAAGTAAAGTTGATGGAATCATGGCTATGGAAAAAATGTCTAGCATCTTATCTGATTCGCATAAACAATTTATTAAAATTTGGGAGCCATGGCTTGTCTACAGACATGGGGCGGACAACCCTACCTCCCTCCTTTCATTGTAACCCCAACTATAAAATAAAAAACTACAATGGACATCGAATACAGAAAAGCAATAAGGCATAAGACCACCCAGCATCCCCCTAACAAAACTCAAAGCAACATAACCTGTCCATTGTATATAGTTATAGTTACCCTGCTTTTATATAAGATTACAAAGGAAAGGGTCCTAAAGCGGCCCCACAAGGGAACCCCTCTGGCCCTCTATGGTATGCCTACAGACTACAATATCATATCAATGTTCACTATCTTTGACTTACCAAAACGCTCCATTACATTATGGGTTTTTTAATGCTTATTTCGAAATAAAAATATATTGAAATAAAAAAAAAATGTGATTGGTGGTTGGTGGGTGTGCCCACTTTTTCTAACCTTGAGTTGATGTCACCCAGTGACAAACTGTGGGCACCCTGGCATAAATAGTGTAAGAATGACAGCATTTAAACCAATAAATTTAAATGGATTAAATCTGATTGGCTGTTAGTGGCGCAACCCACTTTTCCTTTTTTTGAACTGCAGTCCCCCAATGACCAACTTTTCAAAGTTTGCATAAAAATTGTAAGACTGACAGCATTTTACATTTCACCATTGAAAGTAAATTGGTGAAATGTGATTGGCTGTTTGTGGCTCCACCCACTTTTTTCTAACTTTGAACAGCAAATACCCAGTGACTTTGGAAAGTTTAACAACCCTGGAATTAATACTTAAATAATGGCATCAGTTTAAATATAAACCACAGAAATGGGTGGAAATGGATTGGCTGTTGGTGGCTCCGTCCGCTTTTTCTAACCTTGAATATGTAGTCAGCCAATGAGAACCCTGACATAAATAGTGCGAGAAAGGCAGCATTTTAAATTTAAACCAAAAAAATAGGTGTCTGATTGGCTGTTGGTGGCTCCATTCACTTTTTCAAAACTAAAAATGCAGTCCCCTTGTGACCCTGGTGTTATTACTGTGAGAATGGCAGCAGGTTGAATTTCCCCATTGAAAGACAATAGATAAAATCTGATTGGTTGTTGGTGGCTCCACCCACTTTTTCTAACTCTGAACCGCAGTTATCTGGTGACAAGCTCTGCAAAGTTTGGGGACCTTAGTATTAACATTTAAAGAATGGCAGGGTCATCAAACAAATTATTATGTTATTCAAGTTTGGGGGGTGTAGCTTCAAAGCTGTAAGAGCAGTTTGAAAATCTTCCCAGTCAAAAATTGGGGTGTTCAGAGCGGCGCCACAAAAATACGGGGGGCGGGATTTCTTAGAAAAGCACAAGCAACCTGCTCCGATATAGAGCAAAGAAGTGTGGAGAGTTTGGCTGCTGTACACATAAAACTGTAGGAGGAGTAGTGTTTAGAAAATGGGGGGCCCTAAGAATAAGAAGAAGAAAAAGTGGAAGAATAAGTCGAAGAACAGTATGTTGGGTTTTTCAACCCAACCTAATAAAAAGTTATACAAATGTAACTTTTGATGAACAAAATTTTTCACCAGGTTTCACCATGAAAAAACGCCCAAAGAATCCAATGTGTGAACCCTTTAAAATATTCTATATTTTTATATGAACCTGACAATTCTAATCTGATTCTCAAACAAGTCTTAAAAGCAGATAAAGAAAACCTAGTTAAACAAATGAAACAAAAATTATCCAATAACATATCTGCATGTGTCAAAAATAAGTGAATCCTTGGGATGATAATCAGGTGCAAGTGTTCATTTAAAAAATGGGGATCCAGCAAAGCCTGATTAAAACATACAATACATTTGTGAATGTGTATCATGGTTCGAAAAAAGGAGCTGTCTGGAAAACTCAGAAAAAGACTTAAATGTGGAATGTTACATTTGAGGAAAGAAAAATGCTGCATTCCAGCATAACAACCTTATCCCATCTGTAAAACATGGTGGTGGGAGTGTTCTGGTTTGGGCCTGTTTTGCTGCATCTGGGCCTGGATGGCTTGCCATCATTGATGGAACAATGAATTCTAAACTATACCAAAGAATTTTGAAATAAAATATAAAGACATCTGTCTGTGAACTAAATCTCAAGTGACAGTGGGTTATGCAAGCAAGACAATGATGCTAAACACACAAGTTGTTCTTTCAAAGAATGGTTAAAGGAGAAGGAAAGGCTAATAAAGAGTTAATCTCAAGCTGCAGGCATACCTTCAGTTGTCTCAATAGTGCCCTTAAGTCTCCCCATACTTCACCCATTCAGAAGATCAGAAGCCAAACAGGAAAAAAAAAAAACGCTGAGCAGTGTAGAGAAGATTCCCATACTGCATTGCTTCTTCAAGACTTGGCGACTTGTTACTGCAGGCAGCGCATGCGCACACAGCAGGAGCGTCCGGTTGCCATGGCGACGCAGCGTGGGAGAACTCTGTGACAAGCAGGTGGGGGGAGCAGGGGGACAGGTGCGGCGAGCGGCGGAGGGTTTGTGGCAGGAGCGGGGGGGTTTGTGGAGCTTGAGGGGGTTTGTGGCAGGAGCGGGGAGCGGTGGAGGCTTTGTGGCAGGAGCGGAGGGGGGGCTGGCTTGTGCTTTTCAGCCCATACAGACACGCTGGACAAGATGGCGGCGCCGTTCACTGAAACTAGTATGTAGGTTCTAGTAAGTGTATCTCTGTAAATCTTTCATTAGGCAAGCCAGGAATATAGCGTTTTTACACAGCAATAGTAGTACTATTTAATAGTGTGCTTAATAGATTTTGACTTTCCTTCTCCTTTAAAGCAGAATAAAGTAATGGCCAAGTCCCGACCTTAATTCAATTGGAATTTTGTGGAAAAACCAAGCGGTTCAAGAGCTGAAACTGTTCTGTATGGAGGAATGGGATAAAATTCCTCCAAGTCAATGTGCAGAGTTACCGCAAATGTTTAGTTGCAGTTATTGCTGCACAAGGGGGGTCACACCAAATACTGAGAGCATGATTCACTTACTTTTGCTAGATGTATGTTATAGGTTAATTATTTTTCAATATATACACAACCAAATGTAATATATTTTGTTCCATTTTTTATACTAGGTTTTCTAAATCTACTTTTAGGACACATTCATATAAAAATATAGACATTTTTAAAGGGTTCACAAACTTTCAAACACCACTTTATTTCTCTTTACAGCATCTAATGGCATGGGACGGTGTTGAGTTTTATCTCAGGACACTTCTGTTGCCTTCCTTTTTTAAATGTTCTACAATGTCAGGGAAGCTAGGTTAACTCTGGTGCACTGCCTATAGATGATGCATAGTGTAAGATTATTAATATAACTAAAGTTCTACAGTATAGTGTGGCAAAGAGATCACTAAACAATAAATGTAAAAAATGATTTTATATTGATTGTAAACAAATATTTACATAAACATAAATCAGAAAAACGGATAAAACAACATGCTACAATAAACACAAAAAGCTCATACAAAACAATACACTACAAATATACACAAACTAACTTAACTAAACACACTTAAATGAAACACAGTCCCCCAACCACCTAAATAATAATAATCCCACACCACACCATATAAACACACTCTATGAAACCTTAACTCTAGAAGATTATACAGCCTAAGTATACCTCTCCTTAGGTTTGATAAGTGCCTGGTCCGTGATGTCAGGATTCCCTCTGATTTGATTTGGTCACTCCTCTCCTGGCCCTGAGTCTCTCTGTGCCCTACTGAAGCCAACTTAAATACAGGAGAGATGGGTGTTTTCTAGAACTTTCTAGAAATCTCTCCTGATTGGTCCATTTGAATGATGCTAGCACATACCAGTCAGTTACAGGAAGTTATCCGTCCTCCATTTTGGATATTTCAATTGTCATGTTTGCGTCTCCGCAAAGTCTGTCCTTCCTGACTGATTATGCATATCACCAGTGTCCTTCACCCTTTGATAATGTTAATTAGAGTTTAGGTGTGACAGAACCTTTCCCAGACCAGTACTTTTGTTTTCCAAATTAGGAAACTCCTATTGTTTGGACCAGACAATCCAGGTGCTAACTTAATTAGACTGTTTCTTCTATTAAAGAAAGGTTTCATTATTGATTAATAAAATATAGGAACCCACAATATATATCTATATTTTACAAGAATCTTACAATAGATTTAAGTGACTTGAAACATTGATGTATTCAGATAGCAATACTTCCTGTGCATCAGAGCTGAGCAACACCCACAGTGATGCAACTAGCTTAGAGGTGTATCTCTTTAAGCAGATTGGGGCTGGTTAAAGCTTAACACACTAAACATTACATTTAGAAAATGACTATAAACAATAATCAAGACAGTATTCAACCTGGATATATATTTTATTACTTTTATTCCCTCTCAGTCTTGTTTTATATCTAAACTGGCAGCTGATTTTAAACATGTTAGAATAAGCAGTCATTTAAAAAATAAATAAATAAATAAATAAACAAAAAAAGAAAGCATTGAGCATGATATAGCATACATTTTTGCGACTCTGCGGTTTCTTAATGTGATTGACTTCAGCATTGTACTAAACAAAGCTTTCTTCCTAATTAGACTCCCTTAATGTTATTTGAGTTTAAGTCACCCTGTGGTCACCCTATAGATAAATGATAAACTACCCAATCTAATTCATAGCTAACGAAAGAGAATTTTATTTATACTGCAGCCAAAATTATTGCTACATGACATCATCTTATAGGTTGGTTATATTTCATGCAGATATGACATTTATAAGCATTTTCATTTTAAAAGCTAAATCTAAATTAATTAATATGTGTTATTTACACACACTTTTAGCTGATGCCAGACGCAGTGTATTTCTGCCTGAAACAAAATACTCAAGCAGTTTCAGGCAGAAATATGCTCTGTGGGCACATTAAATACTTCTAGGTGCAGATACAATATAAAAATGTTTAAAGCATCGGGACCATGAGCCTTAGGGCTCATACTCATGAACATTTTTTCCTGTTCTTTCCCACACCTATAGGCTCAGAGCAGAAAGGCTACCTTCCTGTATTAGGAACTCCCAGAGGGGCTGGGGGTGCTGCCTGCCATCTGACCTAAAAATAAAATCACTTTTTCACTTTTCACAACAAGGATGTGCTGCAGTTTGATTTTTCTGTGATGTTCACCTAAACACTTGGCAAGGGGTTATTTGACTCTGTAGCACCCGACTGAAAAGTTTATTACAAGGAGGTAGAAGCACACACCAATCGAGTGAGCCTGCCAATGAAAGTAGCAGTGACCAAGTGTATGAGAGCTTGAGTGTCAGGGTTTAGTGAGAAGCCAGAACATTCCAGAGGCTGGTGAGCTGATATCCCTGGAAGGGAGAGTCAGAAAGGCTGAGTGAGGAGCCCAAGTGCTCATGAGTATCAGTCACTGATGTGTGAAACTGGGGATGGTAAGAAACCCCGAAAAGGTTCCAGAGAGTGAAAGTTACCCCGGAAGGTTAGAGTGCCAGAGAGGGGACAAGTCTTTAATATGTTTGTTGAAATGCTACAGAACTGCGTTCCTGTGATGTTTATGTTGGGAAGAATTTGCCCTAAGTAAGCCTGTGTTTTCCAGAAGATGTCTGTCTCTATGCTCCAGATCCAAGCTATCCTTCATCCAGTTTTCTTTCTTTTTTATTAAACTGGTTTATTGTCATAATAATAAAAAAAGCTTCAGAAGCATGTAATTACAACATTTCACATTTGTAAAGACATTTTTTTCACAGTCTTTGAATTATGGTCATTATATAACAAATGCATAGTTAAAGAGTGGAGCTTTATATAACTTAAGTATGCTAAAGTCTGGGGAGAACTAAATGAAGAAAGGGAAATTGTAGGTTAACAGTGATAACAGGGGGTAAAAGTACAGAGTAGAAAGAAGAAAAAAAAGAAAACAGTGATGTGGTCGCCTGGTTATGCCTGGTTTGTATATTAGAGCAAGTATTTAGGTCATATAGTGGGAGACCCATGGTAACCAAGTAGCTATGAAATCGTTTTGTTTACGATTCTTCCATGAGGTAAATATTATTAACTGTATTTTGCCATTCTTCAATTGCTGGTGGGTTAGGATCCCTCCAGTGCTTAGGTATCAGGAAGCATTCTTCTATTAACAATTAAAGAAGAAGGCTATGCTTAAAATGTTTTTCCTTGAGAGGGAAGTGTAAGAAAATAATTGAGGTTGGGGATAAATTAATTTGGTTATCAGTGATCTGTTGACATTTTTTACTGAACTCATCCCAGAATGGTTTTTTTTGTGACAACTGAACCAAATATGTGACAGTGACCCAGGGGATTCCGAATACCTCCAGCATAAGTCGTTGGGCATTAGGTTAATTTTGCATAGTTTCTCAGGAGTTCTATACCATCTGGGCAGTACTTTACATGAGCTTTCCTGGTATTTATTGCTTATGGAGCATTTTGCACTGATTCTAAAAAAATGTTGCCACTCCTTCTCTTCCAGCCTGATGATATTATGGGCCCGATTCACTAAAGTCCGAAATAAGGAGTGCTATTTATAGCATGTGCTAAGTTTGTGCTCGCTGAAGTTAAAATTAATATTAATATTATTTATGACTCAAAGGTTCATAAAGGTTCAAGATATAGAACCGTACCAAATATAAAGTAGAGACCCGGGTGTCTATACCCCGGGTCTATCACTCAAGTAGTAAAAGGGTCAAAAAAGCGATATGAAGAAGCTCACCGTAGTCCCGTAGTGGTCCGGGTGCTCAGGGCCCCGAACCCGTAGCCAAGGCAAAATATCAAAACCGTTGAAGGGTAAATCCAAGCACGCCGGACAACAGGAAGCTCTCTTAAAACTTAGTCTTTATTCATCCATTTAAAAACAAGCCACGCCTAACGCGTTTCGTGCACGGATGCACTTAATCATAGGCAGGAAATGCACAGACATCACAAAGAATTTAAGCAAAAAACACAATGATTGACAAACCACAGGTCACACCCCTGAAAATAAAATTAAAGGAGAAGAGAGACCCAAGAGAGACATCCTGATCAATATATTTGAACAAAGAAAAGGAAGGTAAATTTCTTCCATTGATTGAGTATCACAAAAAACCATATAAGGTACATGCTAATGATCATAAGGCAGTCAATTAATTAATGTATGAAAAGTATATAAATAAATAAATAAATAGCTTGACATTATACATCAATGCAATAATTTATCATGATAGATCAAACTAAATTAGTTTAAGGTCAATAAATGGATTTTGATATTCACATCTATTCATATTGTATATGATAACTAACACCAATATAGGTTGTAAAATTACGAACTTTTACTCAAAATTATGTACAGTACCATTATTACAAAAAGAAGTTGGCGCTCAACAGATTAAACCACCCAGTGTAAATATAAAAATCAGTTTATTTAAAATGTTTAATTCATTCAATTAAAAATAATCACACAGTGTTACACATAATTAAGGTTATTGAAAGGTTATTGAACCCAGAGGGTCGCCCTATCATTGCTGGCATTGACTCACTTACATCTAAATTATCTCTGTTTATTGATCTTTTCCTACAGCCAGTGGTACCCTGTATCCCCTCTTACCTTAAAGACTCTGGAGCAGTGATGGAGATCTTGAATGGGATTACATGGGAAAGTGGTTACGTTTTGGTGACTGCTGATATTTCGGCCCTCTATACATCGATAGAGCATAGTAGAGGGGTGGAGGGTGTAATACGAATTTTGGAGAAATTTAATTTCCCTGAACGTACACAGAGAGAATTTTTGAGAGATTCAATGCTATTTATACTACGACATAACTATTTTAGGTTTGGAAAAGAGTTTTTCCTCCAAATAAGGGGTACGGCAATGGGGACTCGTTTTGCACCAAGTTATGCAAATCTTTATCTTGGGGATTGGGAAGATAGATTTATTTGGGGTTCTAATCGATCACCAGCCTTAAAGTTATATCGGCGCTATATAGACGATCTAATACTCATTTGGGACACGAAAATTGCTTCTTTAGATGATTTTTTCTTGACTCTTAATGATAATGACGATGGCCTTAAGTTCTCCTTTAAGTCTAGTGATGTGAGTATAGAATTTCTAGATCTGGAAATTTTTGTTCTAGATGACAAGTTGTGCACTAAAACCTACTTTAAGGAGGTAGATAGGAATACGTATATACTCAAGAGTAGCCATCATAAAGAAACTTGGCTCAGTAATATTCCTAGAAGCCAATTCACTAGAATACGTAGAAATTGTACTAATGATTATGACTTTATGGAACAAAGTATTTTTCTTTTTAAGAGGTTTGTAGATAAAATGTATGATAAGGAACATCTTACTAAGGAATTCACTAAGGTAGCTGGTGATAATTTTTCAGTTTTCCTTCCTAGATTGGGTGATGTGTTCAGAGCAGACCAGATAGGAATTATTCCTCCACTTAACAAGGTGGACATTCAGATTAAAAACCATCTGGATCACTTTTTGGAGAATAGAAACAATTCGGGGATAGATCACAGATGTCAGCCACTGCAACGGGATTCAAGACACCACAAATCCAACCAAAACAAGGTATGGAGGGAGAGAGGACCTGGTATAATATCTCAGGAGAAAGAAATGAAAAACAAACATAAGAAGTTCTTTATTAATAAAGTAGATAGAGTAGATGTGATACAATCCACTGTCAATAAGTCGTCCATGGGGATTGGCGAGTTGGCCTTAGTGGTTCAATATCACTATAAACTACCTGAAATGCTGTCTATACTAGAAAAATATTGGCCCATTTTATCTCATGATCCTTTTTTGAAAAACAATTTACCGAAAAATTTGCCTGTGATATATAGGAAAAATAAGACCTTGAGAGACATTTTGGCACCTACTGTATTGAGACAACATAGAAAAGGTTCTAGGTTAGAAAGGGAGTCTATTTTAGATCACTTTCCAAATACTGTAGGAAAAGATAAGCAAAAGAATTTGACCTCTAGGGGTTGGCATGTATGTGGTAACTGCTCCCAATGTAACTATTGCCCGAAGAAGGTGACAAGTATAAATTATCCTAACTCAGAGAAACAATATCTTATTAAGGGTCATATTTCATGTTGGTCCCAATATGTGATCTATATAGTGGAATGTAGTTGTAATAGAAAATATGTGGGACGCACTATACGATCTTTTCGCACTAGGTTATATGAACACATTCGTAAAATTAGGCTAGGGTCTACTGAAATACCACTCTATAGGCATTTTAGGGAGGTACATGCATCAGATGCTAGACACCTTAAAGCGTGGGCAATTGAACACGTGGAAGTAGATTATAGAGGGGGAGATAGACTCAATATCTTAGATAAAAGAGAATCCTTCTGGATGTTTTCACTGAATACCTTTGAACCAGTGGGCTTTAATGAAAATTGGAATATTAAGTCCTTCTTTAGCTAACCACTAGAGGGCATTAACCTATAGAAAATCTATGCGAACATTAAGTCCTAGTATTGTAGATAAGAGAGCTAATCCCATTGTGGATGTTATTGTATGATTGCATATTGAATTTATCATATGTATTGAGCCATTGGGGCATTTTTCCTATGTAGCTTAACATTTAGCCTGAGTCATTTGGTAATCGATTGGGATTTCTTAATTCTTGATTTTTTAATTTTTTGATTTTTTAATTTCATTATATTCCTATTTAAAAATTGCTTTTCCCTTTCTTACGATTATTATTATTTTTACTATAGTCGGTTTGTGTAGATACCGATATTTAATTTTGGCTTAGTGACCCTAGGTGATATACAAGTGAGATGGTATAGGGTTAATTCGACTGGCTTGCTAAGGAGGCGGGGCTTTACTATATGGTGGGTATTTAAGAGAGACCTGATCCCTCGGACTTAGTGTTCCATGATTAAGCGCAGGTGCGCGAAACGCGTCGGATTTTGAGACAGGTGGGGACCCGTAGCCCGACATCCGGCTCACAATAGTGACGTCACCGCTCGGAAGAGAAGCGGCGCGGTGCCGTTTGTAAGGAGCTGATCCTCAAACTGTTTCTGACCCATAGTAAGTTCCCGGCCGGGACAGAGGGTAATATATTTAACACTACATGTGTGGGGGGATCTATCTATTACTTGGTGATTATTGGGTTGTAGATTTTATGTATTACCGGCCCGTGAACCGGTTTTAACCCTTGGTGCTATTTGTATTTTTACACGCCATATATTAGGTTGGCCAAACGAGCGTTCTCCTATCTAATCCCATTTAGTAGTTGATTGCACTAAGGGTGTTTGCCTGAGAGGCATCTCCCTATAAGAGCCAGTTTGCCCTAATTTAATTGCAGAAGTAGGCAATTAGTTATTAGTAAAGCCCCATTTTAGGAATTTTTACATCTATTCTTTGGGTATATGTGCATTAATTCTCTCCCTCCTGTGTATAATGGAATAATCTGCTATAGAGCTATTTAATTTATCCGCTCTATATATATATTGTGCTTTATCTCTGCTAATTTACTTTGTGTATAGAGTCTTTTTGATAATATCTATATTTAATTCCCAATGCTTTATGAAAGTATATGTTGCCACTTCCATCTCTCTATTAAGTGGTAAATCTTCTTACCTTGGTATTATATGTAAAATTATTAGTTTATGTATAGGAAAAAAGTTTTTTATTCTTCTTTTTAATTTGTAAGATTAATTATGTGTAACACTGTGTGATTATTTTTAATTGAATGAATTAAACATTTTAAATAAACTGATTTTTATATTTACACTGGGTGGTTTAATCTGTTGAGCGCCAACTTCTTTTTGTAATAATTTTATAGTTTATATTTGGGATTAGTTCGGAGGTAGGCAGCTATTAATTTTTAAGGTCACATTTTAGGTCACTATTGTTGGGTATTTATGTGGTTTTTTGCTAAATGCACGTTATTTATACTTAGAAGTTAAAGTTAATTAAGCGCAGATAAGGGTTGACTTTACAGTACCATTATGACAATTCATTTCAGTTTATCCAATGCAGTCAAGATTAGGTTAATAGTAATTATTTATGTAGAAAGAGAAAAGGAGAGGATTATAAGTGAAATGGGTACTTATAGGCACAATTAAACATAACAGCTAACGTCAAAGACAGAGTTCAAACCACCAGGATGGCGTGTGCCCAAAAGAAAAATCCATTTCACCTCTAAACGCAAAAGCCTTTCTAACATATCAGAGCCACGTTCATCTGGTGAAACCCTATCTATAACTTGAATCTGCAAACAAGATACATTTGAATCGCAACATTGTATGAAGTGACGAGATACTGGGCTGTTACTATCTTTTGAAACTATGTGTCTTATATGTTCCCGCGTCCTGCTTTTTAATGAACGTGTAGTACAACCAACATATTGGATATCACAATGTAAGCAAGTCAATAGATATATAACATATTGCGTATTACAGTTGGCATACATACGCATTTCAAAAGATTTCTTTGACACAGAACTTCGGAAAGAGGTAGATCGTTTTATATACGTGCAAGTGACGCATCTCCTTGCTCCACATGGGTAAGTGCCCTGGGTTGATAACCACGTGGTTTTAGTGGGTTTTGATTGCCATAATGTGGGGGAGAGAACGTTACCTAAGGTTAAAGCCTTTCTTGCAACAAATTTACATCCACCTTGCAAAACTGTTGCCAAAAGGGGATCATTATATAAAACAGGTAGGAGATTATTAAATATCTTCCTTATCCTGTAAAATTGATTAGTATAGGTAGTTACAAAAACAGGCATCTCCAAGTCCTTATTCATCAATTTATCATTAGTAATACTTTTATTCTTAGATTTCTTTACTCTCCTTTCCGTTTTTTTCTTTAAGCCCTCCAAATGGCTCCTATTCTTTTGGCTATCTTTTCCCTTAAGTAGATCAGATCTTTTGGTATATAATGCTTTAGTAAAAGCCATCAATAGCGATTTCATAGAATATCCACGATCTAAAAACCTATCCCGTAGATGACAGGCTTGCTCTAAATAAGCATCCATAGTACTACAATTCCTCCTAATCCTGTAAAACTGGCCTAGAGGAATGCCTTTAAATAGATGTTGAGGATGACAGGAATCGGCCCTCAAAAGTGAATTGCCAGCACAAGCCTTTCTAAAGGTAGTTGTTTCTATGCTATGCCCTGAGGCAACCAACTTTAAATCCAAGAAAGCAATACTAGTTTGATTAAAATCACTAGTAAACCTCAAGTTCAGCGAGTTCTCATTTAAAGAAGAAACAAAGTCAGAAAAATCTAATTCAGATCCCTGCCACACCAATAAGAGATCATCAACATAACGCTTATAAAAAATAATAC
This sequence comes from Xenopus tropicalis, assembly GCF_000004195.4. NCBI lineage: Eukaryota > Metazoa > Chordata > Amphibia > Anura > Pipidae > Xenopus > Xenopus tropicalis. Next base: position 74,658,273 of record NC_030682.2, on the reverse strand, counting down.
TACGTAAAGAGTCCATATTACCTCCATAAATGTGGGTCTCCTCCCACCAACCCAACTTGCGAATCTGCTCTGATTTTTACCCTGTGCATTGCAGGGGTAATGTTATTGATACCTTTCAAGATTTAGTTGAAGATAATCTTCTTTCCTTGAAAGCTGAGGTTGATAGTAAGTTTTCGCCCTCTAATCTTACTAAAATGGAACAGATAGCCCTTGAACAATTACGCAACGATCACTCCTTAGTGATCAAGAATGCGGATAAGGGTGGGATGGTTGTTGTATTGGATAGCGAAACTTATAAAAATGAGGCTTTACGCCAACTTAGTGATGTCTCCACTTATCAGATCTTAAAGGGAAACCCAACTGTTTCTTATACTAATATTCTTGTGAGTTTGGTGGATGGGGCCTTTAGGGATGGCTTGATAAATGATAAAGTAAGAGATTATCTAGTACCTAAGAGCCCCAAAATCCCTTTATTTCACCACCTACCAAAGGTTCACAAGATTGAGCGCCCCCTTGTTGGTCGACCTATAGTATCGGGGATAGCCTCTTTGAATGAAAGACTGTCTGAATATGTGGATCTGTATTTACAACCTCTTGTTCAGCGATTAATCTCTTATGTACGTGATACAAAACACATTTTACAATTGTTGTCTGGATTTAGGTGGCAGAGTGATTATTCCTGGGGTACCATTGATGTTGCTTCCTTATATTCCTGTATCCCTCATGATAGAGGTTTGGAAGCAGTTCTGTATCATTTAGATATGTATAGCACTTATGACTCTACTACTAAAGCGTTTATTTTGGATTCTATTGCTTACTTGCTTTCACATAATTTCTTTAAGTTTGATGGTGCCTATTACCTCCAGAAGTGTGGGACCTCAATGGGTGCGAAATTTGCGCCCACTTATGCCAACCTTTATATGGGTTGGTGGGAGGAGACCCACATTTATGGAGGTAATATGGACTCTTTACGTAGTATTATTTTTTATAAGCGTTATGTTGATGATCTCTTATTGGTGTGGCAGGGATCTGAATTAGATTTTTCTGACTTTGTTTCTTCTTTAAATGAGAACTCGCTGAACTTGAGGTTTACTAGTGATTTTAATCAAACTAGTATTGCTTTCTTGGATTTAAAGTTGGTTGCCTCAGGGCATAGCATAGAAACAACTACCTTTAGAAAGGCTTGTGCTGGCAATTCACTTTTGAGGGCCGATTCCTGTCATCCTCAACATCTATTTAAAGGCATTCCTCTAGGCCAGTTTTACAGGATTAGGAGGAATTGTAGTACTATGGATGCTTATTTAGAGCAAGCCTGTCATCTACGGGATAGGTTTTTAGATCGTGGATATTCTATGAAATCGCTATTGATGGCTTTTACTAAAGCATTATATACCAAAAGATCTGATCTACTTAAGGGAAAAGATAGCCAAAAGAATAGGAGCCATTTGGAGGGCTTAAAGAAAAAAACGGAAAGGAGAGTAAAGAAATCTAAGAATAAAAGTATTACTAATGATAAATTGATGAATAAGGACTTGGAGATGCCTGTTTTTGTAACTACCTATACTAATCAATTTTACAGGATAAGGAAGATATTTAATAATCTCCTACCTGTTTTATATAATGATCCCCTTTTGGCAACAGTTTTGCAAGGTGGATGTAAATTTGTTGCAAGAAAGGCTTTAACCTTAGGTAACGTTCTCTCCCCCACATTATGGCAATCAAAACCCACTAAAACCACGTGGTTATCAACCCAGGGCACTTACCCATGTGGAGCAAGGAGATGCGTCACTTGCACGTATATAAAACGATCTACCTCTTTCCGAAGTTCTGTGTCAAAGAAATCTTTTGAAATGCGTATGTATGCCAACTGTAATACGCAATATGTTATATATCTATTGACTTGCTTACATTGTGATATCCAATATGTTGGTTGTACTACACGTTCATTAAAAAGCAGGATGCGGGAACATATAAGACACATAGTTTCAAAAGATAGTAACAGCCCAGTATCTCGTCACTTCATACAATGTTGCGATTCAAATGTATCTTGTTTGCAGATTCAAGTTATAGATAGGGTTTCACCAGATGAACGTGGCTCTGATATGTTAGAAAGGCTTTTGCGTTTAGAGGTGAAATGGATTTTTCTTTTGGGCACACGCCATCCTGGTGGTTTGAACTCTGTCTTTGACGTTAGCTGTTATGTTTAATTGTGCCTATAAGTACCCATTTCACTTATAATCCTCTCCTTTTCTCTTTCTACATAAATAATTACTATTAACCTAATCTTGACTGCATTGGATAAACTGAAATGAATTGTCATAATGGTACTGTACATAATTTTGAGTAAAAGTTCGTAATTTTACAACCTATATTGGTGTTAGTTATCATATACAATATGAATAGATGTGAATATCAAAATCCATTTATTGACCTTAAACTAATTTAGTTTGATCTATCATGATAAATTATTGCATTGATGTATAATGTCAAGCTATTTATTTATTTATATACTTTTCATACATTAATTAATTGACTGCCTTATGATCATTAGCATGTACCTTATATGGTTTTTTGTGATACTCAATCAATGGAAGAAATTTACCTTCCTTTTCTTTGTTCAAATATATTGATCAGGATGTCTCTCTTGGGTCTCTCTTCTCCTTTAATTTTATTTTCAGGGGTGTGACCTGTGGTTTGTCAATCATTGTGTTTTTTGCTATTTATAGCATGCGTTAAAAATCTTATCACTTCTTATTTTTCGCTCGATTCACTAAAAGGACACTTGTCATAATTAAGAAGCGATGTTCTTGGCGTTATTTATCTTGCGACAACATATTTTCAAGCAATATATTACGCAGCGCACAACATATTACGCAGCACGTTGCTTGAAAATATGTTGTCGCAAGATAAATAACGCCAAGAACATCGCTTCTTAATTATGACAAGTGTCCTTTTAGTGAATCGAGCGAAAAATAAGAAGTGATAAGATTTTTAACGCATGCTATAAATAGCACTCCTTATTTCGGACTTTAGTGAATCGGGCCCTATATGTCTTAGTTGGAGTTGTTTCATTCCAAAGGCTGAAGTCAGACCTGGATCAATGGATACTCGGGGGAAACTCAGTATTTTGACCAAGAGGCAAAAGTGGAGATGGGTAGGATGTTAAGTCAAATTTTGTATTTATTGTGTTCCAAACAGTTATTGTTGTAGATATCAGTTTATTAGATTTTGAGTTTGGGTTCCTAGGTGGTGTTTTGTTCCATACCACGTTATAAATAGGTAGGTCTAACCAGGCTTCTTCTAGTTGTTTCCAGTGAACTACTGAGTGTGGATGGGTGTATTCTATTATCCATATTGTTTTACCTCTAAACCTGATATGTTGGGATTATTTTGAATTGCCACCAGTAAAAACTCCATGCAGAGAACATATAATAGAGGAAATAATGGGCACCCCTGCCTAGTCCCATTACTTATCTGGAATGGGTCAGATAGTATCCCATTTACTTTAATTTTAGCTGATGGTTGTGTGTATAATGACATAATTTTGCCTTTGAACCATTTGCCAATAACTAAACTATCAAGAGCTAAGTCAAGAAAGGACCAATTTACCCTATCAAAGGTCTTCTCTGCGTCTGTGGAAAGGAGGAGAGAGGGCCTTTGCAATCTGTGCACCCAGGATATTACGTTTATGGTTTTCATGTAATTTTCTTTCCCTTCACAACCTTGTACAAAACCTATTTGATCTCTATGTATCCGTGTTGGTAAGAGGGGTTGTAGTCTAGAGGCCAGTAATTTAGTAAAGATTTTAGATCAATATTCAAAAGCGAGATCGGTCTATAGCTACTACATGCTGTAGGATCTTTACCTTCATTATCGATATGTGCCAATAGGAATTCTTTATTTAAGGGTTGGTCCATCACTATATTATTGATGAACTTTATATACACTGGGGTAATTTGCTTTTTTAGCAATTTGTAAAATTTGGCTCAATAGCCATCTGGCCCTGGGGCTTTTTGCAATTTTAGGAGTTTTATTGCTTCTTGAACTTCTTTTTCAGAGAAGGGGGTATTTAGGTTCTGTAGAATATGTTGAGGAATCCAGGGTAGGGCATTTTTACTTAGATATTGCTGTATTTTCTCTTTTTTGGTGGGTAAGTTTGTGTGGGCTTTGATCTGAGAGATATTGTACAATTTTGCATAGTACTGTCTAAATGATTAGGCAGTCTGTTGTGGGATAACTTTGATTTTATCTTCTTGGCTTTTAATTTTATGTATATAGGTATTTCTGTCTTAATCCATTTGCTAGGAGTTTCCCTGTTTCATTACCATATTCTTTTTAGTTTGCATGTTCATTACTGTTTTTAGTTCTTGTGTTTTTTCAGTTAGTTTTTTATCTAGGGTTTGAATATGTTTATTTTCCAATTGGTTAATTTGTTCTACTAATTTATTAATTGATTCACTTTTTGGTTTCTTTATACAGGAACCATGTTTTATAAGTATGCCTCTCGCCACCCATTTAGCCCTTGTCATTTGGCCAGACTAGAGGATTCATATGTTTGTATGGTGTTGATATATTCATTTAAGGTTTGTACTAAGTCTTTCATACATTCTTGGTCATCTGATAGGCTGTCCTTGAGCCTCCACTACCAGCATGTCTTAGGTCTGTTTGGGATCTGGAGTTGAATTGACACTGCAGCATGATCAGACCAGTATATACTGTCCATGGAGGCTGATTTCAGCCATTGTAAGTTATGTTGGGACAAGAAAATATAATCCAAGAGTAGCAATTTTGTAGGGGAGAAAAATAGAGAAATTGTTTTGATGTAGGGTTTATGAATCTCCATGTATCTATAATTCTGAGTGACTGGATAATTTTTAGTCCCTTTCTAAGGGATGTGGAATGTTTGAGTGTCCCTTGGATGTATCTTGTAAGGGGTTAAATGGGATATTGATATCTCCTCCTAAAATTAGTACTCCTCCGAAATCTCTGATTTTGTGGGCAATTTGGGTAAGAAATTGTGTTTGATTCTTATTCGGTAAATATATACTTCCAATTGTACATAATGTATGGTATAATAAACCTTTAATAAATATGTATCTCCCTTCTTGATCAGCTAGGGTGTCTGTTAATTGGAAGTCTATGTTTTTATGGAGTATGGAGTGCTACTGATTTGGATTATAACTGTAATACCATTTGGGGTACGTTCCCAGCTTTTCCATGGGACAGAAGTCTCCCTTAATATGGGTTTCTTGGGTTAATAATATATCTCCCTTCTTTCTATGCATAAGAGATACCAGTTACCTTCTCTTTTCTGGAGTATTCAAGCCATTAACATTTAGGGATATGAACTTTAGATTACACATATTGATAAAAGGGTGTATAAATTTCTAGCAGGTTTAAGTACCAAGCCCAAGCGACCACATCTATATAAAGTAATAAACATAAAACATCTTATAACTGAAACCATAGGAACTGAAAACCATTCAGTATAAAGTGGATATGTCATATAGAGCATATAAATCCAACAATTAGTATTGACTTTGGGCTACAGCCTTAGGGCTACGGGTTAAATGGTATAACTAGGTAGCAACCTGTTTTGCCCTGTCAATGTATGGGGGGGTTGGTTACCTCCTTGGCAGAAGCTTCCTAACTGCTCCTTAAAGGAGAATGCAAGTCAAAATTTAAAAAGCATACTGCCCAATAGTCCTCCTATTGTTTAGTAAAAACGCCACACTTTTGGCTCACCTAATCAAATATTTACTCAGTCACACTTATTTCACATTTTCTAGAACAGGCAGCCACCTCTAAAAAGGTATTCTCCCTTCCTTTCCCTCCTTGTTTCATACTGCACATGTGTTTCATTCCCTCCCCCCCCTCCCCTCTGCCAGATCCGCTTCTGATTGGCTGGTGGGTATGTGTAGCTCAGAACAGGAGACAGGATCAAGTTACACACATGCTCAGAGAATAGGAAGGCTGCCGCTGGCACCTACAGGAAGTACAGAGAGATTTCACTGATGTCACTGTAGTCTTCACACTGGTGTAGGCTGCCAGCACTATATCTCAGAGAAGCAAGCAGGGATCTGGGAATTTATATATGCAGTAAGTACTTAAAAAGAATGCCTTTAGACTTACTTTTAATTTATATTAAACTTTCATTGTCCTTTAAGTAAAAGAAAGTATAAACACTGTAGTGAACCTCTGAATCATTTAACCAAAAAGGTTAATTCCTTAAGTGAGGGGATATTGAGGCTTTGATCCCCAAATAAGCTGGTCGTTTATAGAGGTTTTCACCCTGTATCGGTTGGCTCAAGCGATTTTGATGGTTTTTGCTGGGGTTAGTCAGTTCTTCTTACTTTTGCTTTTAGGTGTTTGTACATCTTGCCATGGTTCTTTTCTTACCAGGGGAGTGATTGTAGGCATTCATGTGAATTTTACCCATTCTGTGAGGTTTGTGCAGGCTTGTAGAAATCCCGGGATGTCATCTGGCGTTGATAATATATGTGTTTTTCCTTCCACTGAGCATTGGATTGATAGTGGGAATCCCCATCTGAATAAAAGCTAGTTTTCTTTCAGCTTGTCTGTTAATGGCTTTAGTAGCCATCGTTGTTCATGTACCATGATAAATTATCAACATTATCATGCTTGATTGCGGGCAGTTGTCTGGCCTTTATTAGGATTTCCTCTTTTATCACAAAGCTTGAGAGAGAGCAAATAACATCCCGAGGCCTTTCCGTAGGGAGGCCTCTTGGTTTTAGGGCTCTTTGTATGCTCTTTATCCCAATAATTGTTTCTGTGGGTTGATGTAATATCGAGTTAAATAGGGCTGCAACTGTAGGTTTCAGCTCCGTTCAACCTCAGGTAGGCCTCTGATTCTGGGGTTGTTTCTCCTCCCTCGGTTGTCTAGATCATCCATCCTTCGTAGTAAGGATTGGATTGTTTTAGTATGCACAGTATTTACCTCTATGAGGAAATCGATTGAGTTTTCTATCCCTTCGTTTCGACTCTCGACCTCCGCAGTTTTCGCATGGAACGACGCAATCTCAGTCTTTATATCCGCAATCTCTTCCTTCAGCGTAATTTTTATTTGCTTTGCTAAGTCCACAAGATCGTTTTTTGTAAGCAAAATTTTTAGGTATCTAATTGCACTGTGTTCCGAGGTCGCCGAGTCTCTGTCTGAATCCTCAGATGGTTCTGCGACTTGAGTAGGCCTTGTGTTGTAACCTTTGGTAGCTACCTTTCTGCCTCTGGAGTAACGAGAAACTTTTCATGAGATGCTGGGACTCGGTCAGTTTGTGGGTCCTTGGGTCATCTTTTAGGAGATCTTTCAATTTGTTGTGTTTCCGCATCTTGAGTAATGATATTGGTTCACTTTTGTAGGAGCACTCACGGAGTTAAAAATTAGGCAGCCATCTTAGGCAATTAGGCAGCTCGGTGGTTAGCCATGCCCCCCCTTCATCCAGTTTTCTATCCAATTACGAATATTATGTTCAAGGCCAATATTCCCCAGTTTAATCATTAACTTTCTGTGAGGTACTGTATCTAATGCTTTAGCAAAGTCTAAGTAGATGACATCCACTCCCAATGCAGCATCGAGGTTCCTGCTCACCTCCTCATAAAATCAACTAAATTAGTCTGGCAAGATGCATAAAACCATACTGGCACAAACTTATAGTATTGTGATTTGCAATGTATTCAAGTATCTTTCCCTTATTATCCCTTCCAAGAGTTTTCCTACTACTGATGTCAGGTCTATAGTTTTCAGGCTGAAAACGGTATCCCTTTTTGAATAACCCTTTTTACACAATTACAATTCACCAGTCTCTCGGCACCATGCCAGACCTCAATGAATCCTGAAAAATTAAGTGAAGAGGTTTGGCAATTAGAGCGCTAAGCTTGTTTAATACCCTGGGATGTATACCATTCGGTCCCGGACCTTTGTTTACCTTTAAACGTTCAAGTCTCTTTTGAATTTCATCCCAAATGATCCATGCATCAGTAGTTATATTACTAGAATTATGTCTATTAAAAGGGAAGCCTTGATTAGCTGGCTCCTCGGTTGAATAGACATGAAAAATAAAAGTTCAAAATTTCAGCTTTTTCCCTGTTCTCATCAACAAACTGACCCCCCCTGTGATAAGGGTCCTAGCCCTTCTTGCTTAATTTTTTGACGATTTACATATTTAAAAAATAATTTTGGATTTTTTTTTACGCCTACCTGCAATACCCCTTTCCATCTCTATTTTGCGTGCTTTTTTTACATGCTTTATTTGCTTCCTTGTAGCTCATTAAAGTTTCTGCTGCCTCACATAACTTGAATGTTTTAAAAGCACTTTTTACCAAACTCGACACTAACACTTTTATACAATCATAATGGTTTTGCTTAGCATTTCGGCGCTTACATGCCCCTATATGAGTACAGAATGATAGGGACGAAAGGGCTGCATTTCGTCTTGCGGTGGTACACTGGCGAATGTCACCACGAGCAAATTTAGGGGGCGAAACTCCCATCTGTACAGACCCTGTATTGTACATTGTATGTATGTATATCTTTATTTATAAAGTGCTACTTATCTACGCAGCGCTGTACAGTAGAATAGATTAATACAAACAGGGGGTTATAAACATTGTGAGGTTTGACATAATATCCTATATTCTCATATTCATATATGCATGTATTTTGATACTTTGATACACTTTGATGCTTAGCATATCATACTCCATTTTAGAAATGTATCTCCATTTTGTAACAGCAACCAGCAAGGCTTGAACATCCCATAATAGTTGCAAGGGCACAGCTTGCACCTTACGAAATATAATCTTATCTATGCACTGACGCAACTTCTACTCCTTGTGTCCTCCTTAAAATTCCTGTCCCACATTAGCCATCCTCGAAGGCCATCTCTGAAGATAATGAAATAGACCATCTTTGTTCTAAAGCTAATGTTATAATGATTTCTTTGTCTGCACGTACACAAGGGGTATAAATACTATGAGCACGTAACTGAACAAGTTTGAGCTTCCATTTGGTTGTGTCCTTCTTGTTCCCGTGCACGTCTTTGTCCTGGCAGGAGGGTTCCCACGGATTACTAAATTTACAGTCGGCGGTCAGGAACCTTACAGTTTTATGGTACCAGGAGTGGGGTGTCGCTAGCTGGACGGGTGAGTATAACTCTACTATTTTGAGTCTTACTCTGTCCGGCTGCGGCACCGCCATGTCCGTGTTTTTGCAGCATTCCACTGCATTTATTTGCGTTTTGGTAACGCAAGGTTTTATTTGCGTTTTGGTAATGCAAGATTTATAGAGGTTAATTTATAGTCTGCTGTGGTAGCAGGATGTTGGCCGCTTAAGTTTGTTTGCTCATGTTTTACTGGGAGCGTCCTGAAGGGATTTTCTTTTTTTTCTCTATCTGCTATTGTTGTTGCTATTATTGTAAGTTTTGTATTATTATAAGTTTTATATTATTGTAAGTTTTGTGTTGTTGTAAGTTTAGTGTATTGTACGTTAACTGGGTTTTATGCAATATGGGGAATTCTCTCGGTAAGGAGAAATTACCCAGGAATGACAGTTAAGCTGTAAATATTCGCTTTAGAGAAACCAAAGATGTTCCCGCATCTGCAGCCAATAAGACTGCCTCACAACAGTAATCTGATCCCAGACTGAAACCTGGTGAAACTCCCAGTTTGTTGAGCATGTTGTAGGGACGCATTATACTGACCCTTTCATTGACAATTTAGCAGAGTGCACGGAGGGAATGATAAGCACTGATCCGTTCCCCAGAGAGCATTCTCTCTCTGATATTCACGCGCGCATGATTAAAGCTTTGTGTCTTGGTGACTCAGCCCAGTGGCTATGGTAAAAGGGTGATCCCAAGTGGAATATGGAATATATGCGTGAGTGTGGATTAGTATGGGTTATATTAGTGTCCAGATATATGTCCATTAGATCAAATTAACTCTGCCGTGTGGGCTATTTCCAAAACCGACGTAGGATGTGAGTCTTGTACCCCCTACGAAGCATCCTACGACCCACACACTTGTTTATGAAAACCAGTATCCCTTGTATCAAGAGAAGATTGAGAGCCTGTTATACAAGAGCATTTATAAAGGGTGTTATTGTGCCAATCATATTACCATACAATACTCTCATCAACCCGGTGTTAAAGCCGGATGGGTCTTATCATTTTGCGCAAGATTTACGGGCCATCAATAAACTCATCCACCCAATAGCACCCACTGTAACAGACATTAACCCCTTACTCACCTCTATACCTTCAGACTCAACATACTACAGTGCTGTCAATTTATTAAATGCCTACCATTATATACCAGTAAGTGAGAAGATAAGGCCCTTGTTTGCCTTCACGTGCGATCGGCGTCAATCACACACAGCTTGCACCTTACGAAATATAATCTTATCTATGCACTGACGCAACTTCTACTCCTTGTGTCTTCCTTAAAATTCCTGTCCCACATTAGCCATCCTCGAAGGCCATCTCTGAAGATAATGAAATAGACCATCTTTGTTCTAAAGCTAATGTTATAATGATTTCTTTGTCTGCATGTACACAAGGGGTATAAATACTATGAGCACATAAGAATAAACTGAACAAGTGAGAACTTCCATCATGGTCGTGTCCTTCTTGTTCCCGTAATTACGTCTTTGTCCTGGCAGGAGGGCTCCCACGGATTACTAAATTTACAGTCTGCGGTCAGGAACCCTAACAAACATAATAATAGATAAATACAAAGTATAACAATAAATACAAGTCAATACAAGTTGCAATAGGTTAAGAGTCAAAGACACAAAAGGATGGAGGTCCCTGCCCCCGTTAAAGACACAAATAGGCAAATATAAGTGCTGTAGATTACAGTGGGTAACACTGCAATACACAGTAAGTGCTAGTTTCCAGATCAGGTGCTGTGCGAGTTCTCCAAGAGGTAATCTTTAAGTTTAGTTTTAAAAAGACTGAAGGAGGATTCTCTCCAGAGGAAATCAGGGAGGGCATTCCAAATGTAAGGGGCAGCAAGGCAGAAAGGTTTAAGGAGGGAAACAGCAGTAGTAGTGGGTGCAACCAAGTGTTTGCTCTGTGAGGAATGGAGGAGTCACCCAGGAACATATGGAGACACAAAAGAAGAGATGTAGTGAGGAGCAGAGGAATGGAGAGCTTTGAAGGTTAAGAGAAGGCATTTGTAAGATACATTGTTTAATGGGAAGCCACTAAAGGACTTTAAAAGTGGAAGGATACTCTCCTGGATGAGAGGAGGAGAATTCTGGCAGCAGTATTTAATACAGACTATAGGGGGAAGAGATGGGAGCTTGGAAGGCCGGTTAGTAGCAGGTTACAGTAGTCAAGTCGGGATAGGATGAGAGCATGTATGAGCAGCCTAGCTGTTGCAGTAGAAAGAAAGGGACCGATTTTGGCAATATTGTGTAAGAAAAAGTGACAGGTTTTGACAGTGGTGTTTATATGGTCAGAGAAGGAGAGAGAGGAGTCAAAGATGCCTCGGATAGAGATAGTAAAGGGGGGTAGGACTAGGCTTAGGATCATAAGATCATTAGTTTAGTTTTTGTTAGGTTCAGTTTGAGCTGGCATTGGTTCATCCAATTGAAGATAGCTAGGAGGCAGTTAGAGATTTCAGTCTCAGTTTTAACTGTTAATGAAGGGGTCGAAAAATAAATTTGAATATCATCAGCATACATATAATATTTGAAGCCAAATGAGGGGATAAGATCTTCCAAAGACAGTGCGTAGAGGGAAAACAAAAATGGCCCAAGTACAGAGCCTGGCAGCACCCCCACATTGACTGGAACTGGAGATGAAATTTTGTTTGCATAGTAGACAGTGAAGCATTGGTTAGAGATGTAAGAAGAAATCCAGGATGCAGCCTACTTATGGATACCAGTCGAATGCAAAACTTGCATAAGGAGGGAGTGGTCTAGAAGATTAATATAGGTCTGAGGAGGAGCTGGTTTGTATTAGTAGAGGGGGAAATTTGATTGCGGATGGACTCCACTTTGTTCTTGAAGAAATCAGCAAAGTCCTGGGGCGAGTGCGTAAAGTTAAGTAATTGAGTCGGTGAGGGACGCAGAAGGGTATTGAATATAGAAAAGAAGCGTTGCGGATTGGATTTATTATTGTTTATCTTCATATCTAATATAGGAAAGAGCTTGTATTTTAAAAATACATTTAAAGGAGAAGGAAAGGCTAATAAAGATTTAATCTCAAGCTGCAGGCATACCTTCAGTTGTCTCAATAGTGCCCTTAAGTCTCCCCATATTTCACCTGTTCAGATGATCAGAAGCCAAACATTAAGAAAAAACACTGAGCTGTGTAAAGAAAGTGTCCATAATGCCTCGCTCCTGCACCCAGACCAGTGTACATGCTCAGTTTGTAAGACTATGAGGAAGCTTTCTGCTGATTGGCTCAGATATACATTCCTAAGGGTTGGGAGAGTTAGTTCTTTGCATTCTTGAGGGAGGTGGGAGCAGGAGAGAGCTGCGTGTCTCTGGCAGAGGACACACCAAATCTTTTGACAGAGAACTCAGTGCAGTATTTCTGTGAGTGCTTATGGCTGTATTTACATAGACCTGATAAAGCTTACTTAGTTACATAGTTACATAGTTACATAAGGTTCAAAAAAGACCATTGTCCATCAAGTTCAACCCATCCGAGTAAACCCAGCACACAACCTATACTAACCAATCTATACACTCACATACATAAACTATATATACAACCAGTAATACTAACTGTAGATATTAGTATCACAATAGCCTTGAATATTCTGCTTGTCCAAAAACTCATCCAGGCCCCTCTTATAGGCATTAACAGAATCTGCCATTACCACATCACTAGGAAGGGCATTCCACAGCCTCACTGCCCTCACCGTGAAAAACCACCTACGCTGCTTCAAATGGAAGCTCTGTTCCTCTAATCTATAGGGGTGACCTCTGGTGCGCTGATTGTTTTTATGGGAAAAAAGAACATCCCCCAACTGCCTATAATCCCCTCTAATGTACTTGTACAGAGTAATCATGTCCCCTCGCAAGCGCCTCTTTTCCAGAGAAAACAACCCCAACCTCGACAGTCTAACCTCATAGCTTAAATCTTCCATCCCCTTTACCAGTTGAGTTGCACATCTCTGCACTCTCTCCAGCTCATTAATATCCTTCTTAAGGACTGGAGCCCAAAACTGCACTGCATACTCAAGGTGAGGCCTTACCGGGACCTATAGAGGGGCAAAATTATGTTCTCATCCCTTGAGTCAATGCCCTTTTTTATACAAGACAGCACTTTATTTGCTGTAGTAGCCACGGAATGACACTGCCTGGAATTAGACAACTTGTGATCTACAAAAACCCCTAGATCCTTCTCCATTAAGGAAACCCCCAACACACTACCATTCAGTAGATAGTTCGCGTTTATATTATTTCTACCAAAGTGCATAACTTTGCACTTGTCAACATTGAACCTCATTTTCCAGTTTGCTGCCCAGTTTTCCAATTTTGTCAAATCGCTCTGCAAAGCGGCAGCATCCTGCATGGAACTTATAGTTTTGCACAATTTAGTGTCATCAGCAAAAATAGAAACAGTACTCTCTATGCCCACCTCCAGGTCATTAATAAACAAGTTAAAAAGCAAAGGACCAAGGACTGACCCCTGCGGTACTCCACTAACCACACTGGCCCAATTAGAAAATGTTCCATTTACCACCACTCTTTGTACTCTATCCTTCAGCCAGTTCTCTATCCAATTACAAATATTATGTTCTAGGCCAATATTCCTCAATTTGATCATTAACCTTCTGTGAGGTACAGTATCAAAGGCTTTAGCAAAATCTAAGTAGATGACATCAACTGCCATTCCAGCATCAAGGTTCCTGCTCACCTCCTCATAAAAGGCAACTAAATTAGTCTGGCAAGATCTGTTACGCATAAAACCATGCTGGCACAAACTAATAGTATTGTGAACTGCAATGTATTCAACTATCCTATCCCTTATTACCCCTTCCAGAAGCTTTCCTACTACTGATGTCAGACTAACAGGCCTATAGTTTTCAGGCTGAGAAAGAGATCCCTTTTTAAATAATGGCACCACATTAGCAATTCGCCAGTCTCTCGGCACCATGCCAAACCTCAACGAATCCTGAAAAATTATGTGAAGAGGCTTGGCAATCACAGCGCTCAGCTCATTTAATACCCTGGGATGAATCCCATCCAGCCCTGGACCTTTGTTTACCTTTAAATGTTCAAGTCTCTTTTGAATTTCCTCCTGAGTGACCCACGCGTCAGTAGCTAAATTACTAGCACTGGGTATATTAAAAGGGAAGCCTTCATTAGGTGGCTCCTCAGATGTATAGACAGATGAAAAATAAGAGTTCAAAATTTCTGCTTTTTCCCCGTTCTCATCAACCAATGTACCCCCCCGTGATAATAAAGTTCCCACCCCTTCTTGCTTCATTTTTTTACTATTCACATAATTAAAAAATAATTTTGGATTCTTTTTACTCCTAGCTGCAATATCCCTTTCCATCTCTATTTTAGCTTGCCTGATAGCTTTTTTGCATGCTTTATTTGCTTCCTTGTACCTGATGAAAGTTTCCGCGGTTCCAGCTAACTTGAATGCTTTAAAAGCACGTTTTTTATTACTAACCTCGACCCTAACTCTTTTATTCAGCCATAAAGGTTTTGCTTTGCGATGCCTCTCCTTGCTTACAAGGGGAATATACTGTTGTGTATACCTGCAAAGCAATGTTTTAAAGATGTTCCATTTTCCTTCTGTGTCTAACCCCATGAAAAGCCTTTCCCAGTTGACACATTGCAGAGATGCCCTTATACTGGCAAAGTCTGCACGTCTAAAATTGAGCGTTTTAGTAAGTCCCTTATAGAGCTGTCTCTGTAGCATTATCTCAAAGGAGACCATGTTGTGATCACTCTTCCCCAAATGCTCACCCACACAAATGTTAGAGATGAGTTCATTATTATTAGATATTACCAGGTCCAAAATAGAATCATTCCTAGTAGGTTCTTGAACCACCTGAAATAAAAAGTTGTCATTTAGCATGTTTACAAACCTACTAGCTTTTTCTGACTTAGCCACCCCATTACTCCAGTCAATGTCCGGATAATTAAAGTCCCCCATAATAACAACTTGACCCAATTTTGAAGCCTCCTTTCTTTCTCCTTTAAAAAAGGCATGGTTGTTATAATAATAAATAATTTAGGGCTTCATGATTAATTGATTGTCTAATGAACGCAATTCATATGTCCCTTGTCATTTGCCCTGGCCTGCCTTTTTTCAGTATTATCTCAGTAATGTGTCAATTAGGGATGCACTGAATCCCGGATTCGGTTCGGGATTCCAACCTATTTTTGATGGATTCGGTTTCCGAATCCCAATTAGCATAAATTAGCATACGCTAATTAGCATTTGGAAAGGGTTAAAATTTAGGGGGAAAAAATTTTTATCCGCACACTGTGCGTGGCAAATTTTAAAAAAAATTAGGATTTGGATTTGGTTCGGGATTCGGCAGAATCCATCAGGGTGGGTTTGGCAGAACCCAAACAAGTGGGTTCAGTGCATCCCTAGTGTCAATTGTTTTTTTTTTAGTACGCTCACCCCAGAAAGCCATATATTTTTGGAAAGTACACATTCCCCCGAATCTAAAATGGGTACCCATGTCTTTCCACTCCGAAGTACCAAACCGCAAAGCATTTCTAAAGTTAGCAATTTTGATGACAATTCCAAAAATCTGCTCAAAGCTTCCACTTTGCAGCATCTTATCTCCCACATAGCATTAGGTACCAAGATAAAACACCCTGAATTTGAATGCCAGGGGTCCACTGAACAGTTTGATGACCAATATGTATACGTTTACCTAAGTATATGGCATGTAGGGGCCCCAATGTGAACATACCCCATAATGATCTATCATTTCTGTCATTTCAGCTCCTGCAAAATCAACACATTTACATACTTTATGTGGGATAATGCTACAAAAAAGTATGCTCACCCCAGAAAGCCATATATTTTTGGAAAGTATACATTCCCCCGAATCTAAAATGGGTACCCATGTCTTTCCACTCCGAAGTACCAAACCGCAAAGCATTTCTAAAGTTAGCAATTTTGATGACATTTCCAAAAATCCGCTCAAAGCTTCCACTTTGCAGCATCTTATCTCCCACATAGCATTAGGTACCAAGATAAAACACCCTGAATTTGAATGCCAGGGGTCCACTGAACAGTTTGATGACCAATATGTATAGGTTTACCTAAGTATGTGGCATGTAGGGGCCCCAATGGGAACATACCCCCATATGACGCGTAATTTCAGAAAATTAACACATTTACATCCTTTATGTGGGATAATGCTACAAAAAAGTACACTCACCCCAGAAAGTCATATATTTTTGTAAAGTACACATTCCCTCGAATCTATAATGGGTACCCATTGTCTTTCTACTCCAAAGTACCAAGCCGCAAAGGTTTCCTAAGTTTGCTGATTTTTGTGATATTTCAGAAAATCGCCTAAAAATGTTGCAGTTTGCCGCATTTATCTCACACAATATCTTGCGTACAATGGCAAATCACCCCCAATAGGAACACCAGAGGTCTACTGAACAGTTTGATGCCCAATATGCATAGATATACCAAAGTCTGTGGTATGTACTGACCCAAAAATGAAAATAGCGTATATGGATTTCTCGCCTGCCAACCCAGCTTTTGCACACAGAGCCCCCTGTCAGTGTATTATGTGCAGTAACACCCCCAAACTATACAGAAAAACCCAGAAAACCATATATTTTTGGAAATTACACATTCTGACAAATCCAACATGGATAAAGAGTCCTTTCTACACCAAAGTACCAAGCCGCAAAGCTTTTCTAAAGTTAGTGGTTTTTATGATATTTCAGAAAATCGCCTAAAAATGTTGCAGTTTGCCGCATTTATCTCACACAATATCTTGCGTACAATGGCAAATCACCCCCAATAGGAACACCAGAGGTCTACTGAACAGTTTGATGCCCAATATGCATAGATATACCAAAGTCTGTGGTATGTACTGACCCAAAAATGAAAATAGAGTATATGGATTTCTCGCCTGCCAGCTCAGCTTTTGCACACAGAGCCCCCTGTCAGTGTATTATGTGCAGTAACACCCCCAAACTATACAGAAAAACCCAGAAAACCATATTTTTTGGAAATTACACATTCTGACAAATCCAACATGGATAAAGAGTCCTTTCTACACCAAAGTACCAAGCCGCAAAGCTTTTCTAAAGTTAGTGGTTTTTATGATATTTCAGAAAATCGCCTAAAAATGTTGCAGTTTGCCGCATTTATCTCACACAATATCTTGAGTACAATGGCAAATCACCCCCAATAGGAACACCAGAGGTCTGCTGAACAGTTTGATGCCCAATATGCATAGATATACCAAAGTCTGTGGTATGTACTGACCCAAAAATGAAAATAGCGTATATGGATTTCTCGCCTGCCAACCCAGCTTTTGCACACAGAGCCCCCTGTCAGTGTATGTGCAGTAACACCCCCAAACTATACAGAAAAACCAAGAAAACCATATATTTTTGGAAATTACACATTCTGACAAATCCAACATGGATAAAAGGAGATTTTGTGATACTCACCGTTAAATCCTTTTCTCTCAGGAAGTCTGTGGGACACAGGGACCATGGGGTATAGTAGGTACCAGCAGGAGGCAGGACACTAGAATAGGAAGAAGAGGCCTAACCCCTCCTCCCTGCTGCTATACCCCCTGTTACTTCCTGCCTAGGCCAGTTTTGTCAACAAGAACCATCAAGGTAACGAATAACTAGTAATTATATACACATAGGCAGAGAGAAGTTCAGATGATTTCCGCTTCCAGGGGGGGAAGCCCTGTGTCCCACAGACTTCCTGAGAGAAAAGGATTTAACAGTGAGTATCACAAAATCTCCTTTTCTCTAGCAGTCGTCTGTGGGACACAGGGACCATGGGGACGTACCAAAGCTGTCCCGTAATTTAGGGTGGGAGAAGCGGTCTGATAGGTTAAGGTTTAATTGACTGCCGCTTGTAGAACTTTTCTACCAAAGTGCGCGTTGGATGCTGCCAATACCTCAAATTGGTAGAATTTTGTGAAGGAATGGATGGAGGACCAAGTGGCGGCCCTGCAAACCTGTTCGGCTGAGGCTCTGTTCCTGAAGGCCCAGGAAGTGCCTATGCCCCTGGTGGAGTGTGCCGTGATTTGTATGGGGGGAGATCTCCCACGGGTGATGTAAGCTCTTCGTATGGTTTCCCGTATCCAGCGAGATATGGTGGTCTTAGAGGCCTGATGACCTTTCCGTTTTCCTGAGTGAAGGATAAATAGAGAGGTCGTCTCTCGTATGTCCTGAGTGCGGTGCAAGTAGAATTTGAGGGCCCTGTCCGGGTCCAGGGAGTGTAAGGCTACCTCTTCGGGAGATGCTGGATGAGGACAGAACGAAGGAATGGTGATGTCCTGATTGATGTGGAAGGTCGAAACAACCTTGGGAACGAAGGATGGGAGGGTTCGTAGGACTGCTCGATCCGCGTGGGATATCAGAAATGGATGCTGACTGGAAAGAGCGCTAATTTCCGACACTCTGCGAGCTGAAGCAATGGCCAGGAGGAAAACAGTCTTCCAGGTCAACCAGGCTAGTGGAATGGTGGCTAGTGGCTCGAATGGAGGAACTTGCAGTGCTGATAGGACCAGGTTGAGATCCCATGGTGGCAGGGGTTCTCGGAAGGGGCGGCAAATGTGCGATACCCCTTGGATGAATGTGGCAACGTCGGGAAGGATGGCGAGCCGTTGTTGGAAAAGGACAGAGAGAGCGGAGATTTGGGATTTTAAGGAGCTCAGTGATAGGCCCTTGTCCAGGCCTGCCTGCAGAAAGGATAGTAGTCGGGGGACTGATAGGTCCTGGAAGGAGTCTCCTGTCTGACTGCACCAGTCGCTGTACGTTTTCCATACTCGATGGTAGGTCTTAGATGAGACGGGCTTTCTGGCTGCCATAAGGGTGCGTATGACATCTTGGGAAAACCCTTTTCGGGCAAGGACTAACGACTCAATCGCCACGCCGTCAAATTCAGGAAGGCTGGATCGGGGTGGAGGATTGGCCCTTGAGTGAGAAGGTCGGGAGTGAGAGGTAGAGGCCATGGATCTGCTCTGCTGAGGGCCACCAGCTCGGTGAACCAGACTCTTCTGGGCCAATGTGGAGCTATGAGTATGACTGTGCATCTTTCGGATCTGATCTTTCGGAGGACTCTTGGAAGCAGAGGGAGAGGTGGGAAGACGTAGGCCAGGTCGAAATCCCACATGGCCGTCAGAGCATCTGCTGCTAACGCTAGGGGGTCTCGACATCTGGACATGAATCGTGTCACCTTCCGGTTCTGACGGGAGGCCATGAGGTCTACTTCCGGAAGACCCCATAGGTCCACGATGTCTTGGAAAATCTTGGGATTCAGGGCCCATTCCCCTGGATCGATCCTTTGACGGCTGAGATAGTCTGCCTGCCAGTTCTCGAGTCCCGGAATGTAGATTGCGGTTAGCCGGACCTCTCTTGCTTCTGCCCATGTTAGGATGTGACTGACCTCTTTGAGGGCTTGTCGACTTCTTGTGCCCCCCTGGTGGTTTAGGTATGCAACCGTGGTTGCGTTGTCCGATTGGATCTTGATGTCGCGCCCTGTGAGTCGGTTCTGCCAATGGATTAGAGCTAGGCGTACCGCTCTGATTTCCAAAATATTGATTGGAAGTCGGGCTTCTGCGGCTGTCCAGGTTCCCTGAGCTGAGAGTTGTCCCAGTACTGCGCCCCAGCCCTGGAGGCTGGCGTCCGTGGTTAGGATGATCCACTGTGGTTCCTGTAGGGATCGTCCCTTCTCCAGGTGAGTCGGGTTGAGCCACCAGGACAGGGCCACTCTTGTTCTGGGTAGCAGTTTGATTGGCTGAGAGAGGGAGTTGCGGTTCCATTGATCCAGAATGTTCCACTGTAGAGCCCTTAGGTGGAACTGGGCGAAGGGAACTGCTTCTATAGAGGACACCAGAGACCCCAGCACTTGCATGGCAAACCGGATGGAGGGCTGAGGGGTGTGGATGAGCTGACGAACTAGGCTCTGGATTCTGCCAATCTTTTCTGGCGGGAGGTAGACCCTCTGCTGCGCCGTGTCGAAGAGCATCCCTAGGAAGGGCATGCATTGGGCTGGCGTTAGCCGGGATTTCGCTATGTTGATCTTCCATCCCAAGGTGGTCAGGGTGTCCATGACTAGTGAGAGCTGGGATGTGGCGGCTGGACGAGATGGAGCTTTGAGTAGTAAATCGTCCAGGTAGGGAGTGATGGAGACTCCCCTGGACCTCAGTGAGGCTGCGGCGCTAGGAGGCACAGAGAGTACCGGAGCAGGAGCAGGCCAGGGGGGAGGGAGGTAAGGCAGGCAAGCATAGGCAGCGCTTTGGCTGGGCAGGCTTAATGGCACAAGGACGGCTGGGCAGCTTCTGCGCTCTGTAGTCAGAGGCAGGGAATCTGCAAGGGCCAGTAGTAACAGCTTACGTGAAGGGGGCCCCAGCGTCCTGTTTTTCCCACGTAGGGGGAAGCCTGGATAGAGGGGCTCCTGTTGGAGACCCTCTAGGACAACCCCTGTTGCCAGATTGGATCTGGCCGATGGAAAGACTGTGAGTAGTAGAGATCCTGTCTCCTTGTGGGACACTAGAAAAAAACTGGCCTAGGCAGGAAGTAACAGGGGGTATAGCAGCAGGGAGGAGGGGTTAGGCCTCTTCTTCCTATTCTAGTGTCCTGCCTCCTGCTGGTACCTACTATACCCCATGGTCCCTGTGTCCCACAGACGACTGCTAGAGAAAGAGTCCTTTCTACACCAAAGTACCAAGCCGCAAAGCTTTTCTAAAGTTAGTGGTTTTTATGATATTTCAGAAAATCGCCTAAAAATGTTGCAGTTTGCCGCATTTATCTCACACAATATCTTGAGTACAATGGCAAATCACCCCCAATAGGAACACCAGAGGTCTGCTGAACAGTTTGATGCCCAATATGCATAGATATACCAAAGTCTGTGGTGTGTACTGACCCCAAAATGAAAATAGCGCATATGGATTTCTTGCCTGCCAACTCAGCTTTTGCATAAGAGCCCCCTCTCAGCATATTATCTGCTGTAACACCCCCAAACTATACAGAGACCCCCAGGAAACCATATAGTTTTGGAAAGTACACATTCTGACAAATCCAACAAGGGTAAAGAGTCCTTTCTACACCAAAGTACCAATCTGCAAAGCTTTCCTACAGTTATTGGTTTTTATGACATTTCAGAAAATCGCCTAAAAATGTTGCAGTTTGCCGCATTTATCTCACACAATTTTTTGCGTACAAAGGCAAGTCATCCCAAATAGGAACACCTATGGTCTACTGAACAGTTTGATGCCCAATATGCATAGATATACCAAAGTCTGTGGTATTCACTGACCCCAAAATGAAAATAGCGCACATGCATTTCTCGCCTGCCAACTTAGCTTTTGCATACAGAGCCCCCTGTCAACGCATTATGTGTCGTAAAACCCCCAAACTATACAGAGACCCCCAGAAAGCCATATATTTTTAGAACGTACACATTCTGAGGAATTCAAAATAGGTAAAGTTATTTTTCTACACCAAAGTTACACATGGCAAAGCTACGCTAAAAACAGATCAGGAATACTAATACAGGGATAAAATACAATAAAACCACAAAAATTGCGCAAATTAGTGAAACAACAAAATAAGTCACAAAACAGTGTAATTAGTGGTCAGAATATCTGATCCAATAGTCACGCTGTCATAATAAACAGTTTTTAAGAAAAAGAAACTAAAAACAAAGTGGTAAAAAAAAAATGTAAAAAATAAATAAATAAAAAATATTTGTGTATACATGTGTGTACATGTGTAAAAGTTGTGTGACAGTGTGTAAGTGTGTATATTAGTGTGTATAGGTGTATATGTGTGCAAAACAAAAAAAACAAAAAAAAAATGCAAAATTGTGTGCTGTATGTGTGTGTAAATGTATGTAAGTGTGTATAAGTGTGTATAAGTGTGTATAAATGTAAAGAAAAATCACCCTTACCTGTCCTGAAGCTTGCCTGGTCCTGGTGCTGCAGTCCTGTCCTCCATCTCGCGTGAACACGCGTGGGCGTGAGAGGAAGCAGGAAGCAGAAGGGAGCCGGCAGGTAAGAGCAGCAGACGCGATGCGTCTGCTGCTTGGGGGGGGGGGCCTGTGACGATCGCGTTGCAGGGCCGGCCTGACAGCCCCCCTGGCTCGTTGCCCAGGGGGCTGTCATGCTTAAAAGTTCTCTGCCGAAGCGGCACATGCCGCTTCTGCAGAGAGAATGCTTATCTGCCAAACAACGTACGGCGCACGTTGTTGGCAGGGAAAGGGTTAAAGTTGTAACTTAGAGAGAGCAATTCATTAGTATCTTTTGTTGTGGTCTATATATTCTGACCATGGACTCCAGTTTTCAAAATGCTTGACTGCATTTCCCAGTTTTTAAGAAATTGATTCTTCCATGGTTTTAGTTTCTTCCATTAATTGTAACCATTCAGATATTGTTGATCTCCATTTCAGTGGGATAATCGTTTTTGCTGTGGTAATTATATATTTAATTAAAGGAATTGTTATTGTTGCATTTTTCTTGTTATCATATAATAGCATTATTTCTGAGGAGTGAAATATAAGTTCGTTTGGAATTATTATTTTTTATTATTTATTTAATAAATTATTTCTTGAATGTGGATCCAGGATCCAAATACCAAATATGTTCATAGGATCCTCTCTATAGCACCTTCAACAAACATCTGACATGTCGTACATATTTTTTAATTTTTCTGGGGTGTAATACCACCTTGATAGGATTTTATAACTTAGTTCTTGCATTTTTGTGGATGTCAATATTTTAGCGTTATTCTGACAATTTTTTTCCCAGTTCTCTGACGTGAGTACTATGTTTAAGTCTGTTTCCCATTTACTAGCGAAAGGTGGTTTAACACTGTGTTTTGCTATCAATTTTTTATAGGCGAATGATAATAGTCTTGCTACTTAAGATCTTCTATCAATGAGATCTTCTAACCAGGTTAGTTCTCTATTTAAATTTTCAATATGATGAGAACAAATATAATGTGATATATGTTCATAGATCTGTGGAGAGTTAATATCTTCACCAAAGATTGTATTTACTTTCTCTAGTGTTATGAGTGAATTTGCTTCTAAAAAATCTTTGATTCCAACAGGTTTATTTTTATTTTCTGTCCAGAGTTTAAGTGAATTGTTTTCTATTCCTGGTTAAAATTCTAGATTATCCATCAAAGGGATTAAGGGAGATGGATATGGGGACAAATCATTTCCTTTATTAATCTTAAAGTAAAAGGAAAGGCTAGTAAAGACTTAATCCCAAGATGCAGGTATACTTTCAGTTGTCTCAATAGTGCCCTTAAGTCTCCCCATATTTCACCTGTTCAGATGATCAGAAGCCAAACAGGAAGAAAAAATGCTGGGCTGTGTAAAGAAAGTTCCCATAATGCCTCACTCCTGCACACCCAGACCAAGTGAACATGCTCAGTTTGTAAGACTATGAATCAGCTTCCTGCTGATTGGCTCAGATCCACATTCCTAAGTAGGGGGGGGATGAGTTCTTAGCATTCTTGAGGGAGGGGGAAGCAGGAGAGGCGAGAAAGCTGAGAGCTACGTGTCTCTGGCACAGGAATTATAGACACAAGAAATCTTTTCACAGAGAAGTCAGGGCAGCATTTCTGTGAGTGCTTATGGCTGTATTTACATATACCTTTCTAATAAAGCTTGCCGAGTTTTTACCTTTCTTTCTCCTTTAAACCACCATTTTATACTTGGGTATATTGTTGTTTCTAGTTTTATGATTTTAGTAGTTTGCCATTTATTAACCCATATTACGGTTGACAATGATTTTACATTGTAACCTTTTTCTGCGTTAGTGCATGGGGACATATTCTTTTTATTATGCCATGAGATTATCCTTGACAATTGTATTGCTTTATAATATGTATATAAGCATGGAAGTCCTAAACCTCCTGTTTCTTTTACTCTGGTTAGGGTTTCATATGCTATTCTTGGTTTTACATTTTTTCATATGAATTTGGATAATTTTGTTTTTATTTTTTCAAAAAAGATTCTGGAAATATCTATTGGGATGTAGAATTTTGGGTAAGATTAACATAAGGTCAAACCATGAGATACAAATATTGGAGCATTTGTGTATATCTTTATCTATAATTTCAAATATTGGGAGGCAATTTTTATTTTCATTTTTTTATTTCATTTTTCATTTTGGGTTAATTGTATCCCTAACCTTTACTCTTTTGCCCACTATTTTTTTTTTAGATTGTTGACCTTATGTTGGGGCATTATAATACTCAATATTTCAGATTTCTTTTAATTAATTTTAAAATTGGATAGTATACTAAAATTGTTTATTAGTTTCATCAAATTTGGTAATGTAGTATGAGGTTGGGTTATATAAAATAAGTCGTCCGCAAATGCAGATACTTTATGTTAAGTATTTAAGATTTTAACATCCTTAATATCAGGATTCTGTCTAATGGAAATTTAAAGGGTTTCAATGGTTAAAACAAATAATAATGGGGATAAGGGGCAACCCTGTCTTGTTCCATTTTTTATCATAAATTTGTCACATAATGTACCATTAACTCTAATTTTCGTACTAGGACTTACATAAAGACATTATCTTATCAATTAAAGTTTGGCCA
Organism: Xenopus tropicalis; assembly: GCF_000004195.4. Classification (NCBI taxonomy): domain Eukaryota; kingdom Metazoa; phylum Chordata; class Amphibia; order Anura; family Pipidae; genus Xenopus; species Xenopus tropicalis. Next base: position 74,633,486 of record NC_030682.2, on the reverse strand, counting down.
AAACCCATAGCAAACAGAACATTTTCTATGTAAAACCAATCAATTCTATCAAATGCTTTTTCTGCATCCATTGATATAATTAGGGCTTCTTTCTTTATATTTTTCATAACTTTGATTATGTTAATTGCTCTACTTGTGTTATTTTTCCCTTCTCTTTCAGGTATAAATATGGATTGATCAGCATGGATTAAGGATGGTAAGTATACTTTTATTCGATTTGCTATGAGCTTGGCAAATATCTTTTGATCAATATTGATAAGGGAATTTCGCCTCTAACTAGAACATTCATGTGGATCTTTCCCTGGCTTAGGAATTACCATTATATGTGCTTCTTCGGATTGTTCTGGTATAGAAGTATTTCTTTTTTTTTGTAACTTAAATTTTTATTGAAAATTTAAGTTTTTATACATCACAGACAAAAAGGAAATTACAAGGGTTATATATGAAATGTAAATATATAGTCAGCATGGTACAAATGTCATATACCGTTATAAATTTGCATAATATTGTTTTCATGCCCCCTTTTCATGGGGGAGAGTGCTAATCTTTGTAATGAGCTTATACACCAAGGGAATAACAAAAATAAAAGTAAAAAAAAAAGGAAGAAAAAAATAAAGTTAACATTGCTAAGTGAAGTTGGGCTGGCATATAAACAGGAGCACGTGATTTCTACTAGTTCTTTGTTTTTTTTCCCCGTTGTAGTTGTTCCTAAGGCATATATGTGGTTACAATTATTATGACCCAATTGGTTTGGCTAGGAGTTCATAGGGTGCCCAAATCGCTAGGAACTTATCGGGTTTATTTTGCATTTGTGCTATTGTACTTTCGAATGACATATTGTTAGCAAGCCTGGTGTGAACCTCTGCGATCGTGGGAATTGACGTTGTTCTCCATTTTGTGGCGATCGCTATTCTTGCAACAGTTAGAATGTGGTTGACTAGTTTTTGCGAAATGGTCGCAATTTCTTTAATTGGTTTTCCCAAGAGAAAATTCAGTGGGTCCTTGGGAATAGTTTTACATATTACTTTGTTAATTACATTATGGACTTCTTCCCAAAATAATGTTAAATGGGGACAGGACCATAATAAGTGATATAACGTACCAGGGTCTGGGCACCCTCTCCAGCAAACATTTGGTATTGTTGAGTATATTTTGTTCAACCTGGTAGGGGTCTAATACCATAGCATCATTGTTTTATAGACATTTTCTTTTTGTTTTACACAGGTAACCATCCTTTTGGCATTTTGCCATATTTGCTCCCACTCTTCAAGTTCCATAGTGACCCCTAATTCTTGTTCCCATTGTAGCATATACCTATGTTTGGTGAAGTTGGTGGTGGGTAAAGAGTTTAATATTTTATATATGTTTGATAATAAAACTTTTGTGGCCACCCATTTTTCATTAGAGATTCGAATGGTGAAAGAGCTGGACCGCCTTGTATTGTTAAGAAAGGGAGAAGAAAATGTCTAATTTGTAGGTACTCATAGAACTTTATTACTATTTCTGGGTTTCTTGCTTGTATTTCATGGAATTGCTTTATTTGTCGAGAGGTATGGTTAATCAAATCATAGACCTTATGAAAGCCTTTTCCCCTCCAACTATAATGGAAGGACTTCTGCAAACCAGGTGGGAATATGGGGTTTTCAAATAAAGGCGTTAGTAGCGAGTACGCTGAGCTCAGACTTGACTTCTCCTTCAAACGGTACCAGACCCGGAGAGTAGCTTTAGAGGATTCTAATATGGTACTTGGGGGGGCCTATGTGGTCCTGGATTCCATATTAAAGGGCCCATATGTAATGGTTGCAGAGCAGCGTTCTCAATGTTGGCCCATAAGGGTTGTACTTGTAAATGTGACCAAGCGGTTAACCATCTTAGATGGGCTGCATCATGATAGTTTTTAATCGATGGGGCTCCTAAGCCTCCTTGTGACGTATGTGCCATAAGAATAGTCTGAGATATTCTAGGTCTTTTATTGCCCCAGATGAACTTAAGGAAATCTCTTTGTATCTCCTTTATAGTTTTTGTAGGTAGGGCCACGGGCAAGGTCTCAAAAAGATATAAAAATTTTGGGAGGATATTCATTTTAAGTGCCGCGATACGGCCAAACCAAGATAGTGGGTAATTAGACCACTTGTTTAGGGTAAGTTTAGTTTGATGAACCAGAGGGGAGAAATTTTGTGCGAGTAATGAGTTATAGTGGGGGGTAAGGCGAATCCCTAGGTAAGTGAGATCACTTTTCCATTTATAACCAAATTTTTCTTTGAGGGCTTCAGTCAATAAGGTTGGCATGCAAAGAGGGAGAGCTTCAGATTTATCCAGGTTGAGTTTATAGCCTGATAACTTGCTATATGTTAGAAGGGCTTTGTGCAATGAGGGCAATGATGTATGTGGGCTGGTAATTGATAATAAGACATCATCAGCGAATAGTGCTATTTTATATTCTGTAGATGCTATTTCTAGGCCTTTGATGTCTGGGTGTCCTCTAATGTATGCCGCTAATGGTTCAATGCTGATGGCATAGAGAAGGGGGGACAGTGGGCACCCCTGTCTTGTACCATTATTGATCTTTATCGTTTTCCCATTTGCTCCTGGAAGTTTGAGGAGAGCTGTTGGTATAGAATATAGGGCTCGTAAAGCTGTTACAAAGGACCCCTGGAAGCCTAAGTATGTCAGGAGAGAAATCAAATAAGGCCAGCTTAAACGGTCGAACGCCTTTTCTGCGTCTAATCCCAGCATTAGCATTGGTTTGTCGTTGTGCTATTTCCATTAATGCTATAGCTCTTCTGGTGTTGTCACCAGCTTGTCTACCAGTAATAAAACCAACCTGGTCAGGGTGAATTAAAGTTGGGGCAAGAGATGCTAATCTATTAGCTGGTATTTTAGTGAATAACTTTAAGTCGGAATTTAGTAAAGCTATTGGCCTATAGCTGCCGCATAAGCTCGGATCTTTACCCTCTTTTGGGATCAGTGTCAGGTATGAGGCAAGCATTGTGGAGGGGATTGGAGTTCCTGTTAAGAAGCTATTGAAAAGCTTTGATAAGCGTGGTAAGAATATATCTTGAAATATTTTGTAGTAGATGTATGGCAGTCCATCGGGGCCCGAGGTCTTACCATTAGGTAGAGATTTTAGTGTGGCTGCTATTTCCTCTATAGTAATTTCAGTGTTCAGGAGGTCTTAATCTGCCGGGTTCAGTCTATTCTAATCTTTGTTATAGTGCTCTGGGCTTTTCTATCTCTCAGTTTGTTTGCTAATAATGTTAATGGCTTGTCCCCTTGCTGGTAGAAGGTTTGGCGTGACCATTTGATAGACTTATCTATTTCCCTCAGTCTATAGTTTTGTAGCTCCTGTTTGGCTTGTGTGAGTTTCCTTAGGGTTTCAGGTGTGTTGATTCGTTGGTGCTGGTGTTGCATTTCTGTGGTTGTATTTATTAGTTTAGCTAGTGTGGTTTGAGAACTCTTTTTCTTAACCGAAGCTAGAGAGATTAAAGTGCCCCGTATAGTGGCCTTGTGGGCTTCCCATAGTATGGGGATTGATGGCATAGATGGGGTGTTTATTAGGAAATATTCACTGATAGCTTCTTTTATCTTTGCTAGTATCTGTAAATCTGATAGTAGGGTCTCGTTTAGTCTCCATTGTGGGTGCTTATATGGGGGGGGCCAATTGCAATGTCCAATAGTAAAGGCGCGTGGTCTGACCAGGAGATTGGCGGAATTTTTGTTTCAAAGTCCAAATTGAGACAGGAATGTGACCAAAAAAAATAATCTAATCTAGAGTAAACCTGGTGTGGATTAGAATAAAATGTGAATTGTCTGTCTCAGTGGTGATTAATACGCCAAGCGTCTTGGAGAATATGTTGTCTCATTAAACTCCTAAAATTTCTAGATAGATGAGATGAAGATCTATCAGTGGAGGGATGAGATCTGTCGTTGTCTTGGGATAACACCAAATTAAAATCTCCTCCCACAATTGAGTAATGCGCAAAAGACCCTTGAAACTTTCCCAAGACTTGTTTGAGGAACTTAATCTGATGTTTATTTGGCGAATAGATATTAAGGAGGAAAACAGAGGTACCGGCTAGGGAGCCTTTGATAGCTATATAGTGGCCTTCAGGGTCTTTTTGTGTTTCTAAGATCTGGAGGGGACAGTTCTTATGGATTGCGATGGCCACACCTGCTTTCCGATGGGGATCTGAAGCATAAATGACCGTAGGATAATATTTAGAAGTGAGGTGATAGGCTTTATCTTTGGGAAAGTGGGTTTCCTGAATGAATGCTATATCAATCCCGTAGTTTTTCAAATCTTTAAATAAGAGATACCTTTTTGTGATTGTATTCAGCCCCTTAGCATTTATCGACATTATTTTAACCATTTGTAAATAATTTATAAAAAGCATAGGAAACCGAGTAGGGTAGATTTGTAAAGTAGAGGTAGTCAGCCCTCTGTATTAAGTTTCTTGGAACATTGTCTAGACATTTATAGTGCCCTATTGCTGTCTTTAGGTAGTAACATATGTAGTAGAAACATATAGCATTAAAGTAAAACATAATGAAGAACATAGTAAAATATTTAGTAAACACAAGTATAACTGTAAGCAAACCTCCTAGGACCTGTAAGGTAGGTACAAACGATGTCAAGGATCGGGAGTCTTGGGAGACTCTTGATGTGATCTCAGTCCGTGGGCGGTTGGTGGATGCCTCCTGGCGTCCTCTGGGGGATGAGGAGATAGGTCTAGTCGACAGTAAGTAGTTTTCACAATTTTAGTGTTGTCTAAGCCGAAGAAAATATGTGTGTCGCAGTCCAATGAGACGTTCCTGGGGGGTAGTCTTTAGTTGACCAGAGATGATGATCACCGAGGATCTTTCTTTGGGGTTGATCCGACCGTCTTTTATTGGTATAAAAAGTTGAAGAAGTAGGCTGGTTGAAGTCCTTCAAGTTGAATGTGGTGGGGTAGTTTTCCCTGTGGAGCTCGATTTAGCGGGGCTCCTTGGCTGTGATTTGGAGGGCTTCGCGTTGGTTGTTGGACCGTTGTCCATATCGGTTGGGGTCTAATGTCCTGGTTCTCCTTCATCGGTGCGTTATATCGCTTGTGGAGGCCCAATGATATAAGAAAATTTTTACTGTTGCTAGGATCTTGTAGTGTGTAGATTCTACCTGCCTTATTGACCATTAGGCGGAACGGGAACCCCCACCTATAGGGTATGTTGTTTTCTCGTAGCGTTTGAGTTATAGGTCTTAATTCTCTCCTTTTCATTAAAGTGGTTGGGGAAAGGTCAGTGTAGATTGAGAGTTTCATATTGTGATAGACAATGTCCGCAGTTTGTCTACTTTTTGCTAGAATGGTTTCTTTTGTTTCAAAGTAATGAAAACACGCTACCACATCTCTTGGAGGTTTAGTGTCGGGTGGTTTAGCACAGTGTTTTTCAACCTTTTTTGGGCAAAGGCACACTTGTTTCATGAAAAAAATCACGAGGCACACCACCATTAGAAAATGTTAAAAAATTTAACTCTGTGCCCAGCAGCAGTGCCCCCCTAGTACACTGGTGCCCAGCAGCAGTGCCCCCCTAGTACACTGGTGCCAAGAGCAGTGCCCCCCTAGTACATTGGTGCCCAGCAGCAGTGCCCCCCTAGTACATTGGTGCCAAGAGCAGTGCCCCCCTAGTACACTGGTGCCCAGCAGCAGTGCCCCCCTAGTACATTGGTGCCAAGAGCAGTGCCCCCCTAGTACATTGGTGCCCAGCAGCAGTGCCCCCCTAGTACATTGGTGCCAAGAGCAGTGCCCCCCTAGTACATTGGTGCCAAGAGCAGTGCCCCCCTAGTACATTGGTGCCCAGCAGCAGTGCCCCCCAGTACATTGGTGCCAAGAGCCAGCCCCCCTAGTACATTGGTGCCCAGCAGCAGTGCCCCCATAAGTCAGTGTGCCCCGTGGCCCCCCCTAATACATTGGTGCCCAGCAGCATTTTACTCTTTTGCGGCTTCAGCAGCATCTTCCCCTCACACGCGCCGCCTCTGCACGTCTGCCTACACGCGACTGCACACAGGCCCTTTTATAACGTTGCGCCCCGTGCGTACTGACGTCACCCGTACACACGGGGCGCAACCAATGACAGGGCCCGGATTTTTTTTTTTAAAGTAAAAATTGCGGCCCTGCCTACGGCACACCAGGCAACATCTCAGTGGTCGGAACAGTGGTTGAAAAACGCTGGTTTAGCAGATAGGGAGCGGTGTGCTCTATCGAGCCTGCAGGCTTCTTCAGATAGCGTAGGGCATAAATAGAGGAATAGGCCTTTTAAGAATTGCTGTAGCTGCTGTGGGCCCACCTCTTCTGAAATTCCCCTAAACCGTAGATTTTGTCTACGAGACCTATTTTCTAGGTCTTCGCAAAGAGATTTTAATAAAGAGACTTCATCTCGCAGTGCTAAATTGTCCTCCTCAATCTGCGAGTAGCGCTGTGTTAAGTCGTCTACTACCATCTCCACTTTGTCAGTGCGTTCGCCTAAGTCTGCTATGTCTGCCCTTAAGCCCTGGATAGCTGTGGCAATGGCTTTTGAGATAGTGTCGGTTAATGTCTTTTGCAGATTATTCAGTTGCTCAGACAGGATTTGCGCCGTTACTGGGGCTGTTTGGGCTTCTATAGTGTCCGATGACAAGGCTAGGGCGGACTGGGACTGACCTGGAGATTGTGTAGTTAATGGGTCGTAGGCCCAGAGTGAGGAAGGCGGTGAGGGAGATACTCGTTCGGAGTTTGTGTCGCCGCCATCTTGATCTGCTGCATTCCGCTCTGCTTGTGGAGTTTTGTGCAGAAACGGAGACATAGTGCAGGTCTGTTCTTTCAGTTTTCTCTTCCCCATCTTTCGGTCTGGGTTTGGAGGACCCAAAGCTGTAATTTAAAGCTTATGTTTGCTAATATTTCGGGATTTTAGGAAAGCCCGGGAACGGAGCTCTGTCTATGTGCGTCCTCTCTAGACCATGGTCGGCCACGCCCCCCCCAGAAGTATTTCTATTCTTAGAATTAACTAATTTTAATAAGATTGGGTTGAGAGTACAGGTATTGGAAAACCCATTATACAGAAAGTTCCGAATTACGGGAATGCCATCTCCCATAGACTCCATTATAAGCAAATAATTCTAATTTTTCAACATGATTTCCTTTTTCTCTGTAATAATAAAACTGTACCTTGTACTTGATCCCAAATAAGATATAATTAATCCTTATTGGAGCCAAAACAAGCCTGTTGGGTTTAATTACTGTTTAACTAATTTTTTTAGTAGACTTAAGGTAGAAGATCTGATTTACGGAAAGACCCCTTATCCGGAAAACCCCAGGTCCCGAGCATTCTGGATAACAGGTCCCATACCTGTATCTGCAAATACTGCCATCTGGCCCTGGCCTTTTACCTAAAGGTATTTCTTTGATTGCTTTTGAAAGTGTTTCAATAGTAAATGGTTTGTCTAAATTTCTTGAAATGATGTTATCTATTTTAGGTATATTAAGTTGAGATTAAAAAACTTTTTATCTTTTCTTTCTTTTTCTCTTCAGCTCTGAAATTGAGCTGTTGTTTGTTTAAATTGTATAAGCTTGAATAATACATCTGGAAACAATTTGCTATTTCTGACGTTTTATGTACCAGTTGTTTGTGATTTTTCATTTTTAATATATATGATTTAGTAAATTGTGTTTTCAGCATATTTGCAAGATATTTTCCACATTTATTACTAAATTCATATATATTGCGTTTGGTTCTCAAAAAAGCTTTATTAAAATTTTAAAAAATTTTCCTTTTATCTATGAGATCTTTATATGTAGCTTCTAGTGCCCTTAAGTGTCCCCATATTTCAATAGTTCCGATGATCAGAAGCCGAAGAGGAAGAAAAAACACTGAGCTGGGTAGAGAAGATTACCATAATGCAATGCTCCTGCACAGACACAGCGACCAGGACTGTAGGCGGCACATGCGCACAAGCAGGAGCGCTCCCCCTAGCGTCTGGTTGCTATGGAGACCGTTGCCCTTATAAAAAGTGGATGCAGCGGCAGCTGGGGCCACAACAAGAGGACGCAGCAGGGAGGCAGGTGCTGGGGGGGGGGGTGAGAGGCAAGCGGGGAGGAGAGCGGAGCGGGGGGGTGGCGGTGACGACGAGTTGGTATGTGAGCTGGACGAGTTGGTGTGTGAGCTGGGGGGGAGACAAAGAAGGACGCAGCTGCCGGGGAGAGGAGACACAGAAGGATGCAGGGGGGAGCAGGGGGCCGCAGGGAGGATGCTGGAGTATGTTGGGGATGCATGCGCAGTAGCGACAGTGAGGGAAAGGGAGTGGACATCCCTAGTTAAAGATGGCTGCGCTGTTCACTGAAACAAGTATGTAGAATGTAGTAGGTGTATCTCTGTAAATCTTTCATTAGGCAAGCCAGAAATATAGCGTTTTTACATAGCAATAGTAGTACTATTTAACAGTGTGCTTAATAGATTTTGACTTTCCTTGTCCTTTAAGTAATTCATCTATCTTTTTCCTTTCCCTTTTATAGAATGAACCCAAGGAGATCAAGTATCCTCTTATTGTACATTTATGAGCTTCCCACCTTACATGTTGAGAAGTATCTTGTACTGAATTATCAATAAAGAATTTTTTAAATATTTCTGTTATTTTGTCTTTGTAAATATCTTTATAGATAAGGTTTACATTCAATCTCCAATTGAAATTTTGTTTTAATATAGTTGGTAGCTTAAACACGAGTGTTACTGGACAGTGGTCTGATTGGAATGAGTTTTCTATAACTGCTTTCTGTGTTAAATCTAACCATTTATGTTCAATAAAAATATAATCAATTCTAGCATAATTTTTTTAAACACATGAATAATAGGAATAGTTCCTTTCCTGAAGGTGAAGTATTCTCCATGTGTCAGAGAGGTTAGCATGTAGTACTTGGTTTATTTCTCTTATTAACGAAAAAGGTAAATAAGATTTCTTGGATGATGTATATAAAAGGGGGTTCAATGGAATATTAAAATCTCCTCCCAAAATTACCATTCCTTCTTTAAAGGATTTCAGCTTGTTTAGTATCTGTTTGGTAAGTTACTTTATGCAATGTTTTACTGATCAAATAATATACATTTTAACACAATACATCTACCATCTTTTCTTGTATATTATATATATATATATAAATATATATATATATTACACAAAGGATGGCACACCGCTACATATACATATACAGAGAACGGGGTATTTTTATGACTAGCTATCAGTACACCATTTGTTTTCTTCTCTGTATTATTACACAAAAATATTTTGTCATATGTTCTATAATGGATTCTGGGGTGGTATTTTCTTTAAAGTGTGTTTCTTGATAGAATACTTTCTTGGCTCCTATAGTGTTACAATATAAAGGCAGCTGAGGTTGTATAAGATAGGTACTCTGTACTACATTATTAGTGGGGGGTAGTGGAAGATACACCTGTATCTGAGTAGAATATAATATTTTAAAGGAGAAGCAAAGGCTAAATCACTTGGGGGTACCAAAATGTTAGGCATTTTTTGCATGCTTTATTTGCTTCCTTGTACCTGATGAAAGTTTCTGCTGTCCCAGCTAACTTGAATGCTTTAACCTTTTTAGTGCCACAGGACGTAGAATCTACGTCCTGTGTATCAAAGGACCAAAGTGCCACAGAACGTAGATTCTACGTCCTGCTGCACTTCCGGTTTTGGGAGCGGAGGAACGGCTTTTCAAGCCATTCCTTCGCTCCCCAGCCTCCAGACAACAGTCAGAGGTGGGGAACGAGTGGCCCCTGGGTAGCGATCGCCCAGGGGCCCCATGAGACTCACCTGCCAATCCACGTGGCTTTGCCGGCAGCTCCTCTCCCTTCTGCAGCTTCCCCCTCTGGCCCCCCTGCTTCCTGACACGCCCCCTCACATGATCTACTGCTGCTGTGCCAGATCGAGTTTCTCCTGCAGATCCTGATCTTCTAGACCCCAAGTAAGTGGCAAATACACACACAAACACACAATCACACATTTATTACACTAATACACACTTATACTCACACTTACACACACACACACATGCATTTTTGGAAGGTTTTCAAACATTCATCACTTACAGCACTTAGAGAAAACTCACACTTGGTTGCATACTCACACACATGCACACAAAACACATTTTACACACACACTTACACACTTATGTAATTTTGTAATTATTTTTTTTTTCTAATCGCATCGTTTTTATTCTTGCCTGAAAAAAATGTTTTATTGCCATTGCGGATAGTGTATTCACTAACCGCACTGCGCAATACCTTTTGTGTATTATTTTGGTGTTTCTACTACATTTTCTGTGATTTTGGTGGATTTTTGGGTATTTTACTGCATGTTTAGCCATTTTATAGCATTTTCAGTTATGCATAGTTGTTGTTCGCTTGACTTTGTCTGTAAAACTTATTTGCCCTAGCCAAAATACTCAAACTGTTATTCTGCCCGCAGATATTATTAGGCAAAAAAAAAAATGATTTTAGTGATTTTTTTTTATCTTTATCAATTTTATTGCTTTTTACATTGTTCTTTGTTACTTGTCTTTGCACATGGACATTTTGTCTGCTGTATTTCAATTTGGCATCCTCTGTACCCCACATAGTTTGGTAAATCTATTCATATTGGGCATCAAACTGTTCAGTAGACTAGTGGCGTTCATACTTAGAGTGTTTTATGTTGGTACGTTACTAAATGTGGGGTACATAATGGGGCAACATGCAAGCTTTGTGACGATTTTCAGAAATGTCACAAAAACAGTTCTGTTTAGCATAGCTTTGTAATTTGGTAGTTTGCAGTAGAAAGTTTTATTTACCCATTTTTGTTTTGTCAGAATGTGTACTTTCGGAAAATATATGGTTTTCTAGGGTCTCCTTACTGTTAGGTGGTCGTATGGCACATAATACACATACCGGGTGCAAAAACTGCATGAGCTGAAGCATCTTATGTGAAAATTCATATGCACTATTTTTACTTGGGTGCCCCTGTACCCCACATAGTTTGGTAAATCTATGCATATAGGGCATCAAACTGTTCAGTAGACCCCATGCGTTCATATTTAGAATGTTTTATGTTGATACGGTACAAAATGTGGGGGTACATAATGGGGTAAAATGCAAGCTTTGTGACAATTTTCAGAAATGTCATAAAAACCGTTCTGTTTAGCATAGCTTTGTAGTTTGGTAGTTTGTAGTAGAAAGATGTATTTACCCATTTTTGTTTTGTCAGAATGTGTACTTTCGGAAAATATATGGTTTTCTAGGGTCTCCTCACTGTTAGGTGGTCGTATGGCACATAATACACATACCGGGTGCAAAAACTGCATGAGCCGAAGCATCTTATGTGAAAATTCATATGCACTATTTTTACTTGGGTGCCCCTGTACCCCACATAGTTTGGTAAATCTATGCATATAGGGCATCAAACTGTTCAGTAGACCCCTGGTGTTCATATTTAGAATGTTTCATGTTGATACGGTACAAAATGTGGGGGTACATAATGGGGTAAAATGCAAGCTTTGTGACAATTTTCAGAAATGTCAAAAAAATCGTTCTGTTTAGCATAGCTTTGTAGTTTGGTAGTTTGCAGTAGAAAGATGTATTTACCCATTTTTGTTTTGTCAGATTGTGTACTTTCGGAAAATGTATAGTTTTCTAGGGTCTCCTTACTGTTAGGGGGTCTTATGCCGCATAATGCACATGCCGGTAGCTTATATTGCAGTGTATACACTTTGTATGCACTAACTTCCTTTTGGGGTCTCTAAATGCCAGATACATCGGTGATCCTATGCACAATGGGCATCAAACTGTTCAGCGGACCCTTGGTTTTCATATTTAGGGTGTGTTTTCTTGGTACCTAATGTTATGTGGGAGATATGGTGCTTGAAAGTGGAAGATTTGATGTGATTTTCAGGTATTTCACCAAAACTAGCAATTTTGGGAAAGCACTGCGACTCTGTAGTTTGGAGTAGAAAGACATGGGTACCAATTTTGAATTCGCCCGAATGTGTACTTTCCAAAAATATATGGTTTTGGGGGGTCAATGTATTTTTTTGTGTTTTTACCCCACAGAAAATGCAGTAAACGTGTTGAATTTTCAGTAGCTAAAGAGACCTCTGGGGCAATCTCTATGCACTGACGTCCTTATGGGGTCTCTAAATGCCAGATACAGTGCTGATCCTATGCACAATGGGCATCAAACTGTTCAGCGGATCCTTGGCTTTCCTATTTAGGGTGTGTTTTCTTGGTACCTAATGTTATGTGGGAGATATGGTGCTTGAAAGTGGAAGATTTGATGTGATTTTCAGGTATTTCACCAAAACTAGCAATTTTGGGAAAGCACTGCGACTCTGTAGTTTGGAGTAGAAAGACATGGGTACCAATTTTGAATTCGCCCGAATGTGTACTTTCCAAAAATATATGGTTTTGGGGGGTCAATGTATTTTTTTGGGTTTTTACCCCACAGAAAATGCAGTAAACGTATTGAATTTTCAGTAGCTAAAGAGATCTCCTGGGCAATTTGTATGCACTAACTTCCTTATGGGGTCTCTAAATGCCAGATACATTGGTTTTCCTATGCACAATGGGCATCAAACTGTTGACCCCTGGCTTTCATATTTAGGGTGTGTTTTCTTCGTACCTAATGTTATGTGGGAGATAAGGTGCTTGAAAATGGAAGATTTGAGGTGATTTTTTAGAATTTTCATAATTTTTTATAGAAAATGCTAAATTCAGTAAAGCATTGCCTTTTGGTACTTAGGAGTTGGAAGACATAGATACCCATTTCGGATTCGTCAGAATGTGTAGTTTTCAAAAATGTATGGTTTCCTGGGGTAAACCTAATGTTCCAGGATTTTTGGCTTTGGAATGTAAAGTATGCCGTATTCTGCTGTAATGCTTTGAAAATTTAGTAATTTACTGCTGGGAGTTTTTGATCTATAGAAGTCAGAAATCTCAATAAAACTATACATATCAGGTATTGGCACGTTCGGGAGACATGAGGCTTTCCAAATCAGTTGAATTTTTGTCCATAAAATAAAATGTGTTTCTGGTAGAAATCCTTATATCATGAAAAATAGCATTTTTTCTTTTTTTTTTTGTATTTCAAGCTCTAAATCTTGTTCCAGAAGTGGAAATACACAAAAACTCAGGTAGATTTGGAAAGCTCAGGTTCTCCTGAAAAAAACAATATATAGTTTGCCTACCTAAACTTAACCCTGCCCCCAGTAAAAGCCCCTACATTGAGAGAGCACAGAATGTTCACAAAACGTCTGGCACTGGGGGGAACTGAGATGACGAATTCGGCTGGCACTTAAAGGGTTAAAAGCACGTTTTTTTCTTACCAACCTCGACACTAACACTTTTATTCAGCCATAAAGGTTTTGCTTTGCGATGCCTCTCCTTGCTTATAAGGGGAATATACTGTTGTGTATACCTGCAAAGCAATGTTTTAAATTAGAATATTTCTCCTTATAGCAAATTAAGTAAAAGTTGATATTACTGAAAGGAATCAAGTTTCACTTCTATCAGAATAAAAAAAAAAAAAATGATCTTTCTCCTCTTGATTTAGGCGTATGTGGTGATCTCCTGAGGTGTTTTAGCGGTGTGCTCCAGAATTTTGATGCTTTAGGCAAATTGGATTCAGGTGTAGTGATAATGTCTCATCCAGGTAGCGGGATCCTCTCAATGTCCATTTTCTTGCAAAAATCATCAGTGTCTTTTGGTGACTTGAGAAAAAACCATTGTCAATAAACTGAATTGAAAATCCCCATTTAAACTGTAATCCTTTCTCTCTTAACAGATCAGTAAGAGGTTTTAGTAATCTTCTTTGGTTAAGTTTTCCATGGCAAGTCCTGGAACAGTGTGATTTTGCTCTCTTCAAAAGTTTTTCACTTCTCTTGATTTGAGTAGAATTTCCTCTTTTAGAGTGTATTCATGAAGTGCACAAAAAAACATCTCTTGGTGAATCAGGTGGTGCATTTTTGGTTTTAGCCATTCTATGGAATCGGTCCATTTTTATTTCAGTGGAAATTTCCCTGTTTAAAATACTATTAAATATTTGGAGTAGTGCTCCTTTAAGTTCTCCTTGTGTAATCACCTCTGGAATTCCCCTTACTCTTATGTTGATCCTTCTGCTTCTATTTTCATAATCCTCCATTTGTCTTTCAAGCTCAGTAATTTGTTCAGCTTGATTGTTTACGGTTTTGTGAAGGTATATATTGTGCTTAAAGGAAAAGTAACACTAAAAATTTTTAAGTAAAAAATCTATTCTACCCTCCCCAAATAATTGCCCTATCCTAAAAACCATTTGTTATTTTGAATGCTTTAGAAGAAAATACCTGTAAAAAACTTGGCTTCCTGTTATTTGAACAAAGGCGATACAGCGATGCCGGGGAAAGTATCAGGAGATGCATCAACTATGCGGCGATCGATTGATCGAGGCTAGCCTGACTTCTGTATAGCAAGGAGTCAGGCTAAGCTCGATCAATCGATCGCCACGTAGTTGATGCATCTCCTGATACTTTCCCCGGCATCGCCGTATTGCCTTTGTTCAAATGACAGGAAGCCGAGTTTAACAGGTATTTTCTTCTAAAGCATTCAAAATAACAAATGGTTTTCAGGATAGGGCAATTATTGGGGGAGGGTAGAATAGATTTTTTACTTGAAAATTTTTAGTGTTACTTTTCCTTTAAAGGGGACCCGTCACCCTAAGAAATAATTCCAGATTGTTTTCACTTTGTTTGTCAAGCAAAATAAAACTTCACGTACACCATATAAATTAGTTTAATCTTATTTTATTCAGCCTTGGAATTCCAGTTGCAGCTAGCAGGCAGGTGCCATTTTGTGGACATTAAGGCAATGTAATAAAACTACCGGTGCGGCGGGGACGCCCGCCGCTCGTCTTGCCGCTTCCTCCTAGTGCGCGCGCCTTCACCCTACTTAAAGGCGCAGGCGCGCTGACGCATGACGTCAGCGCGCAATGGCGCCAAATTTGAAATATTTAAAGGGCCTTTTTTCATTTTACTCATTGCCCGTGATAGGTTTATTTCTGGTGCCTGTATTTGTTCTTTGAGCTTCTGCTTGTTCCTGATTCCTGTTTTGACCCTGCCTGGCTTTGACTATTCTGAATATCTGTATCCTGACCTGTGCCTGTTTTTGACTACTGATTCTGCCCACTCCTTCTGATTGATTACCTGGTTTTGACCCTTGCCTGCCTGACGTTCCTAGCTATCTGCCTGCCTCGACCCTGCCTGTCTGACTACGCATGTGCTAACTCCTATCTGTACCGTGACCATCGGCCTTAAAGACTTCTTATACTGTCGTGCCCCATTGCTGGCCAGAACTCCTGCCCTGCACCTCTCGTTTAAGTCCAGGTGGCATCTGAGTAGCTGAGGGCTCCTCCCGAAGCCAAAGGCGGTCACACTACTGGCAAAGCAGAAGCCTAGACCTATTTTATATTGCCATACCTTATATATGGCAGCACTGATTTTTAAAAATTAGGTATTTTTCAGCTCTGCAGAAGAATATTTCCATGTAAAAGAATCATATATTTGCCTGTAGCAGAAACTGTATTTAACAGGAGTCATTTACTTACACAAATACAGTATGCAAAGTGCAATTCGAAAGTAATTCTCCATGTTTTACCCACAATTTCAGGATCATTTCTGCCATGCACAGCACTGGGTTTGCTGCAATTGCACTCAATATGACAAAAAGAGTGCAATTTGCAAGTGTCTCTTAATCACTTGTGCATTACAGCTAAGATTTTCATAGTGGGAAAGGCATCACTATGTATTGTGATCAAGGACAGCTGCTTGTATGCCACACAATTGGTGGCAATACAAACAAACATACAATTTGCCAGTGTTTGTTAATCAGGGGCACATTGCAATTAAGACTTTTATAGTGCAGAAGGCATCACTTTACCAAAACATTAGGAGGAGTGCTTCTGCACAATTTTTGTTTTGATAAGAACAGGCACTAGGCACAACAATGAAAAGCATATTTAGATGCAAATACCTAATAAATAGTCAATACGTGCACAGCATTGTGTCCATCTCAGCCCAGAGAAAATTGAGGTCATAAATGACACCTTATCATTTGCTTAGAATTTAAATGAAAGCAGTGTTGTTTGGTTTTCCATAAATACAATTTTATGCGATTTACAAATTGTTGGCCATGGCTTTTTTTTCCACCAATTTTGCACTTGGCAGCAAAGCTTTGGTAATCTGGTCTAGTTGAATTGACTTGGGTGGAATGGAAAAAATATTTGCAATGCAAAAACTTATGCCTCTGTTTGAACAAATTTGCCTTTGCTTTTGCACACGCAGAACTATTCTGCTGGGAATAGTGAGATGAAATACTACTGAGCACAGTTGTCACCAGTGATATGTTTAAATTTATGTTACACGTATAAGGGCTCTGCATACAGTAGGGGAACTACCACACGATTCAACGGCATGTACCAGTTAAATGAAGTGCTAGCCTCTGTTGGCTTTTATTAGCTCTGTTTATGCTAGTGGATTACATTTTACCACCTCACCCCTAGGCGACCCAGCCGGCCACCTCACCCCCACCGCTGTTTCCCTCCCCCCCAGACGCATGAGGGGGCGCAGACGGCGAGCAGAGGAGGGAGCGACCAGGAAATCAGCGGTGGGGGTAAGAGATCCTGAAATAGGGGTGGCAACAGAGGTACCTGCCTAGGGCCCCTTTACTGTTGCGCCCTAGGCAGGTGCCTCTTCTGCCTATGCCTAGTTCCGGCCCTGCACCAGACTGTGCCTAATTATATGCATTCTCATTGATATATAAAATCACTCTGCTCTCTCTCTCCCCTCTCTACTGTATAACCTGAGTTTAAAGCTGTTCCAGGAGCAGTGTGCAGGCAGGGAAGTGAAGTCAGACTAAACTAAATGGCAGCTGCTATCTTAAACAAAACACAGGGAGCTTCTATGGCAGTTTACTCAGGTATGGTAAATCATTCTGCAAAATATATATAGCTTTCTAGCTTACACTATTGTGACTTTTCTATTGGCAATACAATGCCAAAATTAATTTCCTTCTGCTTTAAAATGTTATAGAATGTCATATTTTAAGCAACTTTGCAACTGGTTGTCATCATTTATTTTTTACAGATTGTGAATTATTTGCCTTCAACTTTTACATCTTTTCAACTTTCAAATAGGGGTCACTGACCCCAGAAGTTAAAAAAACTATTGCCCTGTGACCTTATTATTCCTAAAGTAAAATGCGGTGTAGCACCCCGAAATGGTGAAAAAGGTGAATTTTATTTGTGCCAAAGACTAGGCCTAGTCCATTGCCCCTGGCAGTGAGAAGGAGCCTGCACCAGGTGCTACACAAAAATAGTGTGATATAGTGAAAGTGAATTTTTATTATTGTTACTTTTTATTACTTATCTCTTTATTCATTTCCTCTCCTATTCATATTCATGTATCTCATTCAAATCACTGCCTGGTTGCTAAGGTAAGCAAAACCCTAGAAACCAGAGAGCTGCTGAAATTCCAAACCAGCCAACGGCTGAACAAAAAGCTAAGTAATTGAAAAACCTCAAAATGGCGACCAATTGCAAATTGTCTCAGAATATCACTGTCTAAATCATTCTAAATGTTAATTTAAATGTGAACAACCTCTTTAAGCATACCTCCCAACTGATCCGATTTTCGTGGGATAGTCCCTCTTTTAACAGTTCAGCCTGCAGTCCCAGATTCTTACTGAAAAGTCCCTCATTTCCCTTAGATCTCCTGCACTGAACACTTAAAGAGATACAAACTTAATTAAAAAGTAGCTTTTGGCAGAAAGCCCAAAAATCTCAACAAACTATACCTGCACTTAGATACATTGTTTCTCAAACTTAATTAAATACATAGCTTTTGTCAGAGAGCCCAGAAAGTTAACAAGCAAAACCTGCACTTAGATACAATTCTAACTACTATGCTATATAGGTCTTTTGCAGCTTAAAAGGGAAATTTCACCTGCATTAGCAAAACACATAATACAACCTCAGAACCATTGAAATGTGTTCAAACTTTAAATAACCTGCAAAATTTAGTAAAATGGGAGTGGTATTTAGGGAGTGTTGTCACAAAAATGGGCGTAATCAAAAAAGTTTTGATGCCCTACACGAAGCATCTTTTTTGTCACTCTTTCCAATATTCAAATGTTGGGAGGTATGTTTTATGGTTTTATGTAACTTGCACATTAACGGATGTTATGTGGTGTACCCACTAGTTGCTATCTAAGCCCCGATATGCTTCCTCATAAAATAAATACCTTACAATACCAACCTGACTCACTCTCTCTCAAACCCTTTTGATAACAACCATGTTTATGACAGTGATTAAAATCATCTAGGGTGCACAGTGTTTCACAGATCAAAAGAGTATAGCAATGTCTATTAAGAATAAACTCTTCTTAGAAATAATGGAGCAGGGACTAGTTAAAAATGATGCCATCAGTTGGTTCGCGCCTCTACTCTTTAGACCTCAGAGGCAACGCCTACCTAACAACAGAGAGAAGCCCTAAAGCATTCCATCTCTCTCAAGCGCAGCTTTCAAAAAAAAAACCCTTGCATTTCACCCCCTGCATTGTTCACACCTCAGACAGACTGTAGGAGCAGTGCCAGCATTGTGGAGCAGCATAGGGCAGGCAGAGTATGGCACACACAGGCAGCATAGGGCAGGCAGAGTATGGTACACACAGGCAGGGTAGGGCAGGGAGAGTATGGCACACACAGGCAGTACTCTGCGTGCCTTATGAATGTGAATCTGGCAGGGGTTCGTTCTGGAAGTTTGTTAGCATTTTTGAAAAAGTCATTATATGGTCCCTAAGGTGTGTAATCATATGCTGGGGGTTTCTGTGGTATCCACAGGGGAGGAGGAGGCATATGGATTTACCGGTGTGTCTTAATATGGCATCGTATAATTCTTTCACATATGAATGAAGGGTGATATCCCTGCACCAACCATTTGGGTTTTTGCTGCAATACCACCATTAATGTCTATGAAGATTCTCATTCATCCAGGTCATGATATACAGTATCTAGTAGAATTAAGTCTAAAACAACTGGACTTTTCTGAGTTTTTCTTGAAAACGTTTCACCACTCATCAGAGTGGCTTCTTCAGTTCAAATGACTGGTAGGGAATTCCCCGGTATTTAAACTCTTGATGGTAGTAGAGTCACAGACATCCAATCACAATGGTTCCATTGAACTTGTTCAGTTAGGTGTTAGCTGAAACTGACAGGTGTAAGAAGGTATGATCCAATCACAATGGTACCAAGATTCTCATTGATGAAGGTGTTAATCCTTCAAAGTACATGACTGGAAGTGTGAACTGTTGTGAAACTGCCGGGGTAAGGATGTCAACGCGCCATTGTATGTTGGTGACAAGCAGTGTCTCAGGCCCCCTCCTCTGTTCAGGGATGGTTTTTCCAGGTTGGCATAAATGGCCTCTTTCACACCTCTTTCAAACCATCTGTCCTCTCGGTCCAAAATATGCACGTTACTGTCCTCAAAAGAGTGACCTTTTTCTTTGAGGTGTAGATAGACTGCTGAGTCTTGTCCTGAGGAGTTTGCCCGCCTATGTTGGGCCATTCTCTTACAGAGAGGTTGTTTTGTCTCCCCAATGTATAATTCTGAGCACTCTTCACTACACTGGACAGCATAGACCACATTACTTTTCATGTGCTTGGGTGTTGGGTCTTTCGGGTGCACCAGCTTCTGTCTCAGGGTGTTGCTGGGTTTGAAAAACACAGGAATGCGATGTTTGTTGAAAAGTTTTTCTGATGTTCCAGCAACATATGGAATGACTATGTTGTTTCGCCTGCTGTGTTCCTCCCTTCTGTTTGTAGGTCTGGTCTTTCTGTTGGTCTTTGATTTGGTATAGATGAAGGCCCAGTCTGGGTACCCACAAGTTTTCAGAGCTCCTTTTAGATGTTTATATTCTTTCTCCTTGGCCTCTGCATTGGATGCCACCACCACCATTAATGTGGGTATGGTCTTAAAAGCTCTTGTGATAACATAGGTGTGATTTAAAGTGGGTGCGGTTTAAAAAAAGGGGAGTGGTCAAAACTGGCTTCCATTATTGGCCCTTCACCATGTAGGCCATAAAAATTCTGACCCTCGGTTAGACTTAGGAGTTGACTCTTTACCAGTTCAACCGAGCCTTGGGCTTCTGTGGAACTTAAAAGTCTCACACCTTTGCCTTCCAAGTAAATAAGGAAGAAAACCCCTTAACTCACAGAGGTGTCCTGTCCACAATAAATAGCCTATATCAGTGCTGTCCAACTGGCAGCCCCCTCTGTGTGGCCCCCCACCTGTCTGGCTGCTTTGATGGCTTACTCTTGTGTAAACTTTAAATGGTATCAGTACTGTGATTAACTGCCCCCCCCTGCATGGTTCTCACCTTAGATTAAGGCTGCAATCAGGCTGTAATGTTTAAATATGTAATCCCCTGTGTTGTTCACACCTTTTAATCTCTGCATTGTTCACCCCCTGCAGTGTTCACACCTTTTAATCTCTGCATTGTTCACCCCCTGCAGTGTTCACACCTCAGGCTCAGACTGTAATCACCCACATTGTTCCCCTGTTCACACCTCAGAGACTGTAGTTTTTTAATATATAGTTATTGTGCAGACTGTAGGAGCAGTGCCAGCATTGTGTCACTGTATGCTGCCTGTGTATGGCACACACAGGCAGGGTAGGGCAGGCAGAGTATGGCACACACAGGCAGCATAGGGCAAGCAGAGTATGGCACACACAGGTAGCATAGGGCAGGCAGAGTATGGCACACACAGGCAGGGTAGGGTGGGGCAAGCAGAGTACGGCCCTCGGTACCACAGAAGTTGGACAGCACTGGCCTATATGATCCTAGTATTTGCTGCTCCTGTCACTGCACAAGATAAAGCACTTTAAGTGACTTTACCCTTGAAACATCTGACTGGGATGCTCCACTAGCTCCTGACAAAAATAATTTGTGGGCAGAGTGGAGAAGTACTTTGACAACTCTTTCCAGGTCTTCAGCTAACACAATCATATACTTTTACCTTCTACAAAAACACAAAGCCAAAAATGGTATGTTTTTCTGATGCATCTGTTAAAGCCATAGCTGTCTGCATTACAATTGTGGACATCTATGAGCAATAGATCACATAGGATTTGTTATGAGCAAAGCAAAACTTGCACCATTTCCAGAGCACAATATACCCAAACTGGAACTATGTGCTGCCGTTCTAGCTGTGGAGCTAGCTGAACATATTACAGCTGAGATAGGCATAGAGCTCTAAGAGACTGTTTTTTACACATACACCAGTACAGGGCTATATCTACAATGAAACCAGGTTTTGTGTTACGTCAGCAACAGAATACTCAAAATTAGGATATCTACCTGTCCAGAACAGTGGTGTTATGTACCTACTGACTACAAACCTGCAGATCACGCAACCAGAGCTGTTGAATTAAGTCAACTTAAAGACACATCTTGGCTCACAAGACCTGCATTCTTGTTTAGCATTGATCTCTCTCCAGAATAAATCTCATGTTGTACAGTGCAGATAATGACATTTTATTATTGTTGAAGTTCTGCTACTGTATAGACATTTGTACAGTGATGCCGTCCCCTGCAGGTATTTACATTTGTGGGTGAAGTGTGTTTGAAGGAGCAAACCATGTGGGTCAGACAGGTGATAGCTCGGACAAATCATTTCCAACTTGAGAACCTATTAAATCTGTCGGATTTAGGTTGGTTTTCAGTGATCATTGTGTTTCATTTCATGCATTTCAGCATCAGGAGCCGTTTGTTTGGTGCTAAACAAGAATGCAGGTCTTGTGAGCAAAGATGTGTCTTTAAGTTTAAAAAACTTGTTTAAAAAAATGCCCACAATTGGAAATGTTTCATATTAGTACAATGGTATTGGTATTATAGAGTGTTATGTTATTTAGCCTACTAAATAGACCCTTAAACAGGTTGTCAGAAGAAATATCTTAAATAATGATCTGTAATGGTGATTTAATTTTCCGCAGAGGGGAAAAAATTGCTTCCTGGCTCCATCGTAGCAGTCCCTGGATCAACTTGTACTAAGAGTTATCTCCCATAACCCCGTATTCCCTCACTTGCTAAAAAGCCATCCAACCCCTTCTTAAAGCTATATAAAGTATCAGCCAGTACAACTGATTCGGGGAGTGAATTCCACAACTTCACAGCAAAAAATCCTTTCCGAATATTTAAACAGAACCTCCCTTCTTCTAAACGGAGTGGGTGCCCTCGTGTCCGTTGGAAGGACCTACTGGTAAATAAAGCATTAGAGAGGTTATTATATGAGTCCCTTATATATTTATACATAGTTATCATGTCACCTCTTAAGCGCCTCTTCTCTAAGGTAAACAGACCCAACTTGGCCAGTCTCTTCATAACTCTATATCAAGTGTGGAGAACCTCGCACTACAGTAACTTAATTTGGGTGCACAGTATTTTAGGATTAGCAGATATAGTATATCGTGTTATAGACACAAAAGAGAACAAAACTGGCACACCTATTATGGTTAAAATATAACTTTTACTTCTAAGTAGTTAAAACACTTAAAATAGATAGAAAAGAAAGGAAAAGATTTAAAATGTTTAAATTCACACCTTGAACCTATTTCAATTCTAGCTCTTATACTCCTGGATACTGTTACTTATAAAGTATCTTTAGTGTCGTAGTTTGTAACATTTGTGACAACTCTGTAATTGGTCTGCACAATGTATCCTATATGTTTTGTGCAGGAAATCGTGGTTCTATCTCCCAGATAAGTATTACAAAATGGAAATTCTCATAAAGGGAGAGTTGGAAGTAATCACACCGTAGGTATAATAAACTTTATTCCCTGTTCGTGTGTTGTGTCTTAATTTGATGCACAATTGCTTTATGCCGGGGATCAGGTAAGTGTGATATTTGTTGTGATTCTGGCTCTTGCACTCCTGGGTATTGTTACTTATAAAGTATCTTTAGTATCATGATTTATTAAGTAACGTTTATGGTAACTCTGTAATTGGTCTGTACACTATATCCTGTATGATTTGTACAGGGAACCCTGGTTCTATCACCCAGGTGAGTATTAGGAGATGAAGACTCTTACAAAGGGAGAGTTGGAAGTGATCACACCGTGCTTATAATAAACTCTATTCCACATTCGTGTATTGTGTCTTTATTTAATCCACATTAGCTTTGTGTCGGGGACTAGATACGATATTCACTTTGTGAAAAGGTAAATATCATTATTGTGCTCAATACACAAACAGCAGTGAATCACCTGACTGTTAATTCACTCTGCCGAGTCCCAGTGTCTCACCGAGTATAAGGTGTTTCTAATTAATACACAAGTATCGAGTTTATCCGCGGGTTATTTATATCACGGCACTTTTGATTCCCTTATCCTTGCCAAAAAGCAGACCACTTATCAATTCGTGCCCGCTGTTTGGCTTAGCGGGACAACCATCACTAATTATGCTGCCCTTTAGGTATACATTCAGCCATGAGGTAGCTCGTATAGTCTTCGGCGATTTACTGTACTTTTGCCCATTCAAAGGCTAGACAAACTAATACTTTTATTATGGCTTCCGCACAATCCCCTCAAACGAGTGCAGTCACTGATTGTATTAGCGCTATTGTTGGCTGTTAATTATTGATTTAAAGATTTTTTTACGTCCTTACTACCAAGTGGACAGAAATTACAATTATGATTGCTTACAGCTTGCCCATATTACCCATCAAACCCGCAGGAGCAGTAGTCACATCTACACTTACTGTTATTGCAATACTTAGTAAGACGCATGTAGGAGCGGCATTTCCATTTACTGCCTCGGCATCAGAGGACCGCCCAATATAACGCTGAACACGTATCAACTTTGTTTAACTATTCACTGCTAAATATTGCGTTGATGTCTGTAGCTTGCTTGTACGGCGCATGTATTACAATCCACTTACTAATTAATCACTTATGCGGCGCGTGTGTTGCGATCAACTCGCTAATTCGCCGACGCGCGTTTCACACACTTGATCTAGTAATTCCTGTGCCGAGGTACTAACTTGGGTTGTAGGCACAGGAACATTATCTGACCTCCTGTTGATGTGGAACCAGTAATGTAGACTGGTGCTAACTTAATTTGTTTTAGTGCGGGAATAGTTGTATTTGTTGATTTATGTGTTTAAATCCTGTTTGCCGAGGTAATACAAAAAAGGTGTAGGCATTAGGATTTAGGTCTGAGACGGAAAGGAATTTTGGTGCATTGGCTGTAGTTGGTTGGTTTGTAAAATATCCTGGTTGCCGAGGTATTACTTAGAGGTGTAGGCACCAGGACTGTGTTTAGGATTAGAAACGGCTGTCTGATTCGTAATGATTTGAAGTATCTAACCTAGTGGATATCGCAATAATAGTAACCTTTGCACTTTACTATAGAAGCGCCGAAACAGCAGCGGTAGTACAAGCCGCGATTTAAACGAAGTTTCCCTAGAGGTAATAATGGGAGACAATGGGGCGAATTAGCGAGTTGATCGCAACACACGCGCCGCATAAGTGATTAATTAGTAAGTGGATTGTAATACATGCGCCGTACAAGCAAGCTACAGACATCAACGCAATATTTAGCAGTGAATAGTTAAAGTTGATACGTGTTCAGCGTTATATTGGGAGGCCCTCTGATGCCGAGGCAGTAAATGGAAATGCCGCTCCTACATGCGTCTTACTAAGTATTGCAATAACAGTAAGTGTAGATGTGACTACTGCTCCTGCGGGTTTGATGGGTAATATGGGCAAGCCGTAAGCAATCATAATTGTAATTTCTGTCCACTTGGTAGTAAGGACGTAAAAAAATCTTTAAATCAATAATTAACAGCCAACAATAGCACTAATACAATCAGTGACTGCACTCGTTTGAGGGGATTGTGCGGAAGCAATAATAAAAGTATTAGTTTGTCTAGCCTTTGAATGGGCAAAAGTACAGTAAATCGCCGAAGACTATACGAGCTACCTCATGGCTGAATGTATACCTAAAGGGCAGCATAATTAGTGATGGTTGTCCCGCTAAGCCAAACAGCGGGCACGAATTGATAAGTGGTCTGCTTTTTGGCAAGGATAAGGGAATCAAAAGTGCCGTGATATAAATAACCCGCGGATAAACTCGATACTTGTGTATTAATTAGAAACACCTTATACTCGGTGAGACACTGGGACTCGGCAGAGTGAATTAACAGTCAGGTGATTCACTGCTGTTTGTGTATTGAGCACAATAATGATATTTACCTTTTCACAAAGTGAATATCGTATCTAGTCCCCGACACAAAGCTAATGTGGATTAAATAAAGACACAATACACGAATGTGGAATAGAGTTTATTATAAGCACGGTGTGATCACTTCCAACTCTCCCTTTGTAAGAGTCTTCATCTCCTAATACTCACCTGGGTGATAGAACCAGGGTTCCCTGTACAAATCCTAGAGCACTGGGCTGACTTTTCCTTGGGGTACAATCTATACAGCCCTGACGGATTGCACCTCAATGGAAGGGGGTCTGCTGTGCTAGGGGAGAGAATGGTTAAGAGGTTGGAGGAGTGTTTAAACTAGACAAGGGGGGGGTGGGTGAGCTAGAATTCCATGGGAAAATTAGTGTAGACGGGGTAGGGGGACTAGCAAAGGGTTGTGGGGGAGGAGTGAGGGGGGCATATAGTTTATCAGATAAGGAGCTTCCGTTACAAGGAAAGCAGTCTCATAATTGCCTTAGCTCTAATTCTCCCTTAGCTAATGTAAACATCAGAGGGAGAAGTAATAATCTCCGCTGCATGCTGGCTAATGCGCGTAGCTTGTCGGGTAAATTAGGGGAGCTGCAAGCTATTGCATGTATTGAAAATTATGATTTAATAGGTATCACTGAGACCTGGTGGGATGATAAATGTGACTGGGCTGTGAATTTAAATGGTTATACACTTTTTAGGAGGGACAGAGAGATTAAAAAGGGTGGAGGGGTTTGTCTTTACGTAAAGTCAGACTTAAAGCCATGTAATAAAGACATTACCAATGAAAACGTCGAATCTCTTTGGGTAGAAATTTCAGTAGGGCTGAAGGTCACAAAGAAAATGATCATTGGTGTATGTTATAAACCACCCCGTATAGATGAGGGGGATGAGGCCCAGCTATTGTTGCAAATGGAGGAGGCTTCAAAACTGGGTCAAGTTGTTGTTATGGGGGACTTTAATTATCCGGACATTGACTGGAGTAATGGGGTGGCTAAGTCAGAAAAAGCTAGTAGGTTTGTAAATATGCTAAATGACAACTTTTTATTTCAGGCAGTTCAAGAACCCACTAGGAATGACGCTATTTTGGACCTGGTGATTTCTAATAATAATGAACTTATCTCTAACATTTGTGTGGGTGAGCATTTGGGGAACAGTGATCACAACATGGTCTCCTTTGAGATAATGCTGCAGAGACAGCGCTATAAGGGAGTAACTAAAACACTCAATTTTAGACGTGCAGACTTTGCCAGTATAAGGGCATCTCTGCAATGTGTCAACTGGGAAAGGCTTTTCATGGGGTTAGGCACAGAAGGAAAATGGAATATCTTTAAAACATTGCTTTGTAGGTATACACAACAGTATATCCCCCTTGTAAGCAAGGAGAGGCATCGCAAAGCAAAACCTTTATGGCTGAATAAAAGTGTTATTGTCGAGGTTGGTAAGAAAAAACGTGCTTTTAGGGCATTCAAGTTAGCTGGGACAGCGGAAACTTTCATCAGGTACAAGGAAGCAAATAAAGCATGCAAAAAAGCTATCAGGCAAGCTAAAATAGAGATGGAAAGGGATATTGCAGCTAGGAGTAAAAAGAATCCAAAATTATTTTTTAATTATGTGAATAGTAAAAAAATGAAGCAAGAAGGGGTGGGAACTTTATTATCACGGGGGGGTACGTTGGTTGATGAAAACGGGGAAAAAGCTGAAATTTTGAACTCTTATTTTTCATCTGTCTATACATCTGAGGAGCCACCTAATGAAGGCTTCCCTTGTAATATGCCCAGTTCTAGTAATTTAGCTACTGACGCATGGGTCACTCGGGAGGAAATTCAAAAGAGACTTGAACATGTAAAGGTAAACAAAGGTCCAGGGCCGGATGGGATTCATCCCAGGGTATTAAATGAGCTGAGTGCTGTGATTGCCAAACCTCTTCACTTAATTTTTCAGGATTCATTGAGGTCTGGCATGGTGCCAAGAGACTGGCGGATTGCTAATGTGGTGCCGTTATTTAAAAAGGGATCCCGTTCTCAGCCTGAAAACTATAGGCCTGTTAGTCTGACATCAGTAGTAGGAAAACTTTTGGAAGGGGTAATAAGGGATAGGGTACTTGAATACATTGCAGTTCACAATACTATTAGTTTGTGCCAGCATGGTTTTATGCGTAACAGATCTTGCCAGACTAATTTAGTTGCCTTTTATGAGGAGGTGAGTAGGAACCTTGATGCTGGAATGGCAGTTGATGTCATCTACTTGGACTTTGCTAAAGCGTTTGATACAGTACCTCACAGAAGGTTAATGATCAAATTAAGGAATATTGGCCTAGAACATAATATTTGTAATTGGATAGAGAACTGGCTGAAGGATAGAGTACAAAGAGTGGTGGTAAATGGAACATTTTCTAATTGGACCAGTGTGGTTAGTGGAGTACCGCAGGGGTCAGTCCTTGGGCCTTTGCTGTTTAACTTGTTTATTAATGACCTGGAGGTGGGCATAGACAGTATTGTTTCTATTTTTGCTGATGACACTAAATTGTGCAAAACTGTAAGTTCCATGCAGGATGCTGCCGCTTTGCAGAGCGATTTGACAAAATTAGATAACTGGGCAGCAAACTGGAAAATGAGGTTCAATGTTGATAAGTGCAAAGTTATGCACTTTGGTAGAAATAATATAAACGCAAACTATCTACTGAATGGTAGTGTGTTGGGGGTATCCTTAATGGAGAAGGATCTAGGGGTTTTTGTTGATAACAAGTTGTCTAATTCCAGGCAGTGTCATTCTGTGGCTACTAAAGCAAATAAAGTGCTGTCTTGTATAAAAAAGGGCATTGACTCAAGGGATGAGAACATAATTTTGCCCCTTTATAGGTCCCTGGTAAGGCCTCACCTTGAGTATGCAGTGCAGTTTTGGGCTCCAGTCCTTAAGAAGGATATTAATGAGCTGGAGAGAGTGCAGAGACGTGCAACTAAACTGGTTAAGGGGATGGAAGATTTAAACTATGAGGTGAGACTGTCGAGGTTGGGGTTGTTTTCTCTGGAAAAGAGGCGCTTGCGAGGGGACATGATTACTCTGTACAAGTACATTAGAGGGGATTATAGGCAGTTGGGGGATGTTCTTTTTTCCCATAAAAACAATCAACGCACCAGAGGTCACCCCTTTAGATTAGAGGAAAGGAGTTTCCATTTGAAGCAGCGTAGGTGGTTTTTCACGGTGAGGGCAGTGAGGTTATGGAATGCCCTTCCTAGTGATGTGGTAATGGCAGATTCTGTTAATGCCTTTAAGAGGGGCCTGGATGAGTTCTTGATCAATCAGAATATCCAAGGCTATTGTGATACTAATATCTACAGTTAGTACTAGTGGTTGTATTTATAGTTTATGTATGTGAGTGTATAGATTGGTAGGTGTGGGTTAGGTGTGCTGGGTTTACTTGGATGGGTTGAACTTGATGGACACAGGTCTTTTTTCAACCCTATGTAACTATGTAACTATGTAACTATGTACAGGATATAGTGTACAGACCAATTAGAGAGTTACCATAAACGTTACTTAATAAATCATGATACTAAAGATACTTTATAAGTAACAATACCCAGGAGTGCAAGAGCCAGAATCACAACAAATATCACACTTACCTGATCCCCGGCATAAAGCAATTGTGCATCAAATTAAGACACAACACACGAACAGGGAATAAAGTTTATTATTATTTCCTGCACAAAACATATAGGATACATTGTGCAGACCAATTACAGAGTTGTCACAAATGTTACAAACTACGACACTAAAGATACTTTATAAGTAACAGTATCCAGGAGTATAAGAGCTAGAATTGAAATAGGTTCAAGGTGTGAATTTAAACATTTTAAATCTTTTCCTTTCTTTTCTATCTATTTTAAGTGTTTTAACTACTTAGAAGTAAAAGTTATATTTTAACCATAATAGGTGTGCCAGTTTTGTTCTCTTGTGTCTATAACACGATATACTATATCTAGTCTCTTCATAACTGAGACTTTCCATACCCTTTACCAGCTTAGTTGCCCTTCTCTGGACCCTCTCTAATTCTATAATGTCCCATTTGAGCACTGGAGACCATTATTATCTTACTAGCCTCATCATAAAAAGCAATTAAATTGGTCTGACACGACCTGTCCTTCATAAAGCCATGCTTATTACTGCTCATAATGTCATTCTCCAGTACATAATTTTGTATGCAATCCCTTAACAAGCCTTCAAATAACTTGCCCACCATGGATGTCAAACTTACAGGCCTTACTGTCCCCTCTGACTTATATTTCTTAAAAGCTTTCCTTTTTTTCCCTATTAACTGCTTTACCTCAGAGTTAAAGGAACAGTAACACCAAAAAATAAAAGAGCTTTAAAGTAATAAAAATATAATGCACTGTTGCCCTGCACTGGTAAAACTGGTGTGTTTGCTACAGTAACACTACTATAATTTATATAATAAGCTGCTGTGTAGCCACGGGGGCAGCCATTCAAGCTGGAAAAAAGGAGAAAAGGCACTGGTTACATAGCAGATAACAGACAAGTTCTGTAGAATACAATAGGGTTTTATCCGTTATCTGCTATGTGCCTGTGCCTTTTCTCCTTTGAATGGCTGCCCCCATACTACACAGCAGCTTATTTATATAAATTATAGTAGACTTTCTGAAGTAAACACACAACTTTTACCATACCCCCCAACTGTCCCGGCCCCTCCCTCCTGAGCCAGCCGCTTCCAGAACTATTAGGAGTCTTTTCACAGATACAATATAGCATGGTTCCTGGTTGGCTCCTCAACAACCTGTGACATAAAGTTGTCATGCAAGAAGTTTATAAAGTTGTTCCCATTTACTGTCCTGGCAGTACTATTTCTCCAGTCAATATCAGGATAATTAAAATCCCCCATTATTATCACTTGCCCCAAACTAGCAGCCTTTTCTATTTGCAACAGGAGGTGAGCCTCCTCCTCTTCGCTTACATTAAGGGATCTATAGCATACCCCTACAATTAATTTGGTACATTCTTTACTATCTGTGAAAAGCTCAACCCATAAGGATTCAGCTCCCTCTGTTACCCCCATCACTTCCTCCTTAACATTTGCTTTTAAATCCTGCTTAATGAACAGACACACCCCTCCTCCTTTTCTATTGCCCCTGTCCCTACGAAACAATGTATAATCTCCAATATAAACTGCTCAGTCATGCGACTAATTCAACCAAGTTTCAGCAACGCCAATCACATCATATTTCCACTCCAACGCTAGTACCTCCAGCTCTCCCATTTTACCAGTCAGACTCCTTGCATTAGTAAACATACATTTTTAATACTAGTGCCAGCGTGAGAATGTCGCGTAAATAACTTATGGTCCTCCCTGCCATTATCAGTATCCCGAAGCAAGTCTCCTTCCCCATTTTCCCTTACTATGCTCACTACCTCATCTATCCTGTCTACCACAGAATTATTCGCTGCACCCCCCCACTTCTAGTTTAAAATCTCCATCATCATAGCTGCCCCATCATCATTGAGGTGCATCCCATCCCTGGCAAAGAGCCTAAAGCCGATTGAGAAATCAGACCAGTTCTCCAGAAACCCAAAGCCCTCCTCCCTGCACAATCTCTCAGCCATGCAATAATCTCACTAAGCTCCCTCTGTTTCTTTATGTTGCTCATGGCACATTGTAATATCTCAGAGAAAATTACCTTGGAAGTTCTTGCCCTCAACTTATCGCCTAGTTTTTTAAATTGTTCTTGAGCACTTCCCCCCTCCTCTAACTTTGTCACTTGGTACCTATGTGTACCAAGACCACTGGGTCTTCCCCAGCCCTCTAGCACCAGCACCAGGCAAGCAACACACAGTTTGGCACGTAGGGTCCTTGCAACAAATTACTCTATCCACCTTTCTAATAACTGAATCCCCTACAACTATAGCCTGCCTTCCCTTCCTAGCATTACTCGCTCCACCTGTATTAGAGGTGTCGGGTCCCAGGGTGCTCCGAGAGTCTGCCTGCTTCATACATGCTAGCTCAGAGCTGTTTTCCCCATCATCTTCACCTAAAATGGTTTGTACAAGCTGTGGACAAGCCCCCCTACTCTTGTGTCCCCTACTTCCCCTCTTAACTGTCACAAACTTGTCTCCCACATTAACCTCCACTGTCCCTTCTCCACCCCCCACTACACTGGCCCCTGCCAGTGGTTGCTCAGTGAGCCTCCTGTTCTCCACCATGTTTGCAGCTGCCCTCAGTGCTGCCAGTTCCCCTCTTAGATTCAGCACTTCAGATTCCAAGAGGAAACCCAACCTGCATCTCTCACAAGTAAATGCTGCATGGAACTGCTGCTCCAGGATCACATACATGTGACAAGATCCACACCGAGTAACACTGGCAATCATACTGGAACTCATATTGCCACTGGATACTTACTGTCTCCTGAGTGCAATCCGTCGTATAGTACCTTTTTAGATTTGAATGCCCTTTTGTTTTTAACGCCTGCCAAACACTTAATTCACATGCAACCCTTGGTTTACATGCAACACTCGCTTAGAAGCTCCTACACTCACTGTGCAGTCTGTAACTTATAGAGGTTCAAGTTGACCTAATTTAACAGCTCTGGTTGAGAGGTCTGCAGGTTTGTAGTCAGTAAGTACATAACAGGAACAGGTTTGTCTTCTGTAATACACAGAGACACAAAGACGGTGCTGTGAGAAAGCTTGACCCATTTCTTGACCAGAATGACCTATTAAGAGTAAGAGGACATCTCAAAAGTGCAGAATTAGAGTCTGAAGAGAAATATTCTCTAATCATTTCCGGTAATCATCACATTGCAAATTTGCTTGTATGTCATTATCATGCTCAAGTCAAACATCAGGGCTGACTATTTTCAGAAGGAGCTTTAGGGACTGCTGGTTTGTGAATAGTTGGAGCAAAACGATGTGTGAATAGTGCAATTTTCAAATGCACCACTTGCCGTAAACTCTGTAGCAGGTTACAAACACAAAAGATGGCCAATTTTCCAGCTGACAGACTTAGCCTAAATCCACTTTCCATCAATGTTAGTCTAGATGTATTTGGTCCTTGGACTGTCTCCACACGACATACAGTACTCAAGGAAATCATGCAAAAAGTAAATTCTGGGCAGTCATCTTCACTTCTATGACCTTTAGAGCTGACCACATAGAGGTCATTGAATCAATGTATACTTCAAGTTTCATAAATTCCCTAAAATGCTTTATTTCAATATGAGGCCCTGTGAAATATTCCCTCTGGCAGAGGCACTAACTTTGGGCAACCGAAGAACTGCAAATCTCATCAAATATTAATGTCAAGGATGTGGAGAGAAACCTAGCTGATCAGGACTGCAACTGGACTTTCAACCCACCTCACTCTTCTCACATGGGAGGAGCTTGGGAAAGAATGATCAGCATAGCCTGAAGGATCCTCAACTCCATCTTCTTGTAAGTAGGAACTGCAAGGCTAACCCATGAGTCTTTAATCACTTTCACGGCTGGAGTCTCAGCTATTTTAAATGCTAGACCCCTTACTTCTGTCTCAAATGACCCAGAAGATCCTTTCTTGCTTACACCTACCACTCTGCTAACTCAAAAAACTGCGACAGTGAGTGCTCCTTCTGGGGAATTTACTAACAAAAACTTGTGCAAGCATCAGAGGAGACAAGCACAGTGTCTTGCAGACCCCTTTTGGGACAGATGGAGAAAACAATACAGTTCTACTTAACAATACATAACAAATGACAAACTGCCAAACCAACCTTAAGCCAGGTGAAAGTCTGCCAGTCAGAAATAAATGAATGGCCTTTAGATCTTGTTGCCAAAACATTTCCAACACAGTTGAGGTTAAAATCTCCAAACAAGGAGAAACCAGGTTATTCCTCAGAACAGTATCTGAACTGACTGTATTGCTATTGCCTAAGGAATCAAGTGGTAGCATCTATAGATACCAGGTGGGTGGTGTCATGTCTCCAGCATAAGCTTCCATCATCTTGTAATTTTTTGTTACTCATTTGTAGTGAACTCCCTCTGCTGGCTGTTTGCTGTATATGGTTCAATAAATTACTCCAAAGTGCCCTCTTCTGCTTTAGACTTAGCGATGAGGTCTTATGAGGAAAAGAAGAAAAAAAAATATATATATATAGTGTAATACTGTTATTACTTCACAATGTGCACTCTCATGTGCTTTTTAACACCAGTGATAACTTTTACTTATATCACCCTTTTGTGCCCAGTTGTGATATCCCTTTCCGATTGCCAATCTACTTACAGACCCCCTTGGGTTTATATGGCATCCAATTGGTTTGCTTGTAGCTCAGGACTCTCTGCTTTCCCACCTCGAGTGGTGAGAGAGGACGCAGAGGAGGAGCACTATACAGGGCAGGACTGCTGAACCCAGGAACGACACTGCAGGTCGGGAACAGGGAAAGAAAAAGGAGCAGCCACCTGATCCATACCAGTGACTCCTGACATGCACATCCTATACTTTGTTTAAGGGGAAGGGAAACAGAAATGTCGTGGAATTAACCTAAAGTTGCTAAAGTTGGAAATTTACCTATGTGAAGTGGTTCCTAATACTGCCTGAAATGAAGAGGTGGGAAAGCAGAGAGTCATGAGCTACAAGCGAACCAATTGGATGCCATATAAACCCAAGGGGGTCTGTAAGTAGATTGGCAATTGTAAAGGGATATCACAACTGGGCACAAAAGGGTGATATAAGTAAAAGTTATCACTGGTGTTAAAAAGCACATGAGAGTGCACATTGTGAAGTAATAACAGTATTACACTATATATATATATTTTTTTTTCCTTTCTTTCTTTCTTTCTTCTTTTCCTCATAAGACCTCATCGCTAAGTCTAAAGCAGAGGGCACTTTGGAGTAATTTATTGAACTTTATTTGACCTGGGACACGAGGTATCTGAAGTGAGGAGCATACACTGAGAATTGCACTTATTTATATTTGTAAAAGTTGTTTGCTGTATATGCAGGGAACCATTTTCAGTGTAATCTTTGTCCCTTTGGAACCACCATAGTTCTAACATGTGAACTATAATAGTGCACTGAGGGAGTCCAGACTCCATTTTGTAGCCTATGCTGTGGAAGAAGCACACCATATCCATATACTCCCC
This sequence comes from Xenopus tropicalis, assembly GCF_000004195.4. Lineage (NCBI taxonomy): Eukaryota > Metazoa > Chordata > Amphibia > Anura > Pipidae > Xenopus > Xenopus tropicalis. The sequence goes on along the minus strand of NC_030682.2, from coordinate 74,599,061 downwards.
CATAGTAAGCATTATAGACATAAACCTGCACTAAGCCACTACTAAAACTGCCATCCCAGGGACACTGTTGCATATAATTTGTACCAGCATTGTTGGTGTTTATGTTGCAACTGTTTTTCTGTGTTACTATAATTGACAACATACTGATACATGTATTTGAATTCCATTTATATTTTTATATTAGTTTCACTTTTTGCCATCCAGTATAACTCTACAGACTTCACTCTCAGTCTACTGGAGTGTGGGAAGGTTCACTTGAAGCAGCATAGGTGTTTTTTACGCTAAGGACAGTGAGGTTGTGGAATGCCCTTCTGAGTGATGTTGTGATGGCAGATTCTGTTAATGCTTTTAAGAATGCAATGGAAGGGTTGGACTTGCTGAACTTTTTTTAACCCAACTTAAAAAGGAACTCTGTCATGGGAAAACATGCTTTTTCAAACCACATTGAAATCTGTTTTTTAAACGTGCAAAAAGATTATTTTTATATTTAATTTTGAAATTTCACTTAGCTAGCCATATTCTTCATTTCCCAGGGTGCTACAGCCATATGACTTGTGCTTTGATTAACTTCAGCCACACTTTACTGCTGCACTGCAAGTTGGAGTAATATCACCCCCTCCCTTTTCCCCCCCAGCAGTCAATCAGCAGAACAGTGGGAAGGTATTAAGACAGCAGCCACCTGACAACCATTAATAGATATCAGAATAGCACTCAACAGTAAAAAAATCTAAGTCCAGCTCATAAGTCCTCCGGTTACATGGAGCAGGTGATACAATAGGTTATCCAAAAGCAATTCTAATTGTGTATCGCTGGATCCTTCTGAACGCTCAGAATCAGGCACAATGTACTGAGATGACTGCCTACACACCAATATTACAACAACAAAAAATACATTTATTGGTTCAAGAATAAAATTTTGAATGGTTGAGTAAATTATTTGCTATGTACACAGTGTAATTTAGAAATAAAAAGTACACCATAAAAATCATGACAGAATTCCATTATGCACTTTGTAAGAATAATAAAAATACAAGTTACACACTAAATGGTAGTGTTTTGGCGGAGATCCTGAATTAAAAAGGATCTGGGGATTTTTGTAGATAACAAGTTGTCTAATTCCAGGCAATGCCATTTGGTGGCTTCTAAAGCAAATGAAGTGCTGTCTTGGCATAAACAATGGCCTTGACTCAAGAAAAGAAAACATCATTTTGGCTTTTTACAGGTCTCTGGTGAGGCCTCAGCTTGAGTATTCCGTGCAGTTTTGGGCTCCAGTCCATTAGAAGGATATTAATGAGCTGGAGAAAGTGCAGAAACATGCAACTAAACTGGTATAGGGAATAAAAGATTAAAACTATGGAGGTTATACTGTCAAGGTTGGGGTTGTTTTCTCTGGAATATAGGCACTTGCCTAAGCGGACATAATTACTCTGTACAGACAGATAGGGGGTGTTCTTTTTTACCCAAAAAAATGATCAGCGCACCAGAGGCCACCCCTTTAGATTAGAGGAGCAGAACTTTCATCTGAAGCAGCGTAGGTGGTTTTCCACGGTGTGGGCGATGAGGTTGTGAAATGCCCTTCTGAGTTCTTGAGTTGTGATGGCAGATTCTGTTAATGCTTTTAAGAGGGGCTTGGATGAATTCTTGAACAAGCATAATATCCAAAGCTATTGTGATACTAAAATCTACAGTTAGTATCGATGTTGGTATATATGGTTTATGTATGTAAGTGTATAGATAGGTCAGTATAGGTTTGTGTGTGCTGGGTTCACTTGGAAGGGTTGAACTTGACGGACTATACAGCTGCCTCATGCTTTTTGGACTCATTCTGTTTTTATAGACTTTGTACTCCTGCAAAAGTGCTGATGCATTTTAACTACCTTTCAGTGAAGGATTATTTTACACTTTAACTAGCTTTAAGTTAAGGATTATTTTAGGTAATGTACTTCTGCCTCCTTTTAAACTTTTAGACAGCAGCTGTTAATAGACACAGTGATGGAGGTATGGTATTTGTAATAAAAATAATAATGTAATAATTTAATATAAATGCATTAGATCTCAAATTAGATTTAATTCAAAAATAAAAACCTTTGACTAATTAAAGTAAAATTATTCTAAGCAACATTCCAATAAACATGAAAGCTTTTACATTTTTTGAAGTAATTTCTAATTGTATTTACTACTGGTGTGGTACTAGTTGTCGGAGAGGAAAGAGAGAGTGAGATGGAATAGCAGCTGGAGGCCACTTTAGTCTTCTTTAATGCATGGGATTTTGGTCAGCTGTATACTAAAGGTTACTTCAGGTCACAGGGGGAAGCTTCCAGAAGTCTATAGGTTGTTTAGTAATGACAGATAACAGCAGTAGTGCTAGGCAGGTTTACACAAAATGGGCAGTGTTTGGTTGATGAGCTGACAGTAGTTACCGGGGGAAAATTGGAAAAATTGGGTGTTAAGCACCCAACAGTGCTCGATCAAAATCTTTTGTCCCGCCCGATCGGCAAGACGATCGCTATCCAAGGCTTTTGCGATATCATAAACCTTATTTTAGTAGGATAATATTAGTGCCTGTAGGGCCAGCTTTATGTGAGGAACAAAAGAATGAAGTGTTTAAACTGTGGGTGTCAGCACATATTTGCTAAATGTTATTAATACCTGTGAGTGCTCCATGGGAGCATATGGGAATCTAATACCTGTACATGGCACAAGAAGGGACAGGCTTTTACAACTTAATTATATTATTAATGGGGAAAAGGTACTTGCTATAGAGATGTTTTATACTCTTGAGACCTCTATAGATGATGACCCCTTTACAATTATGGTTTTGTTTGAGCAAGCTTACAGATTGGTTATGGGTATTTGAAAAGATCAAGTTACAAATGAAAAAAGCTTTTATGAATAAGATTAAATTCTTGATCCTGTTGCTAATATTTTTGCTTGCTATCATGATAGTCTTCAGGAAGCAACTTATACTGAGGAAGTTGCTTCCATGTGCAAATAAGCACATGATCAGGGAAATATGCCAATCAAAAAAAAGCTAATATTAAGCCATTTAAAAATGCTTTATGCCATTTCTGTGGCAGGGTGAGGCACTTCTTAAGGAATTAAGAAATTATTTAAAAAGCAATTTAAGGTTGCTAAGGTTTCTGGGGTAAGGCATGAGCAAGCTCAGGTTTGTACTGTTACAAAGGCAAGGGAACTAGTGAAATGTTTTACTTACTCAGTAATGGTTCGAAAATCTTGTATAAATTAAAATGATCGGGTATAATTTATAAGAAAAGTAATATTGACATGGAAAAATGAAGAAATTCTAAAGTGGTATAGTGATTGTTATATATTTCACTGTACTGCAGAAGCAGGAAAGTTTACTGTGTCTTAAATGTTTTATACTGTAGAATCAACATAAAGAAAAATCTTCAGCACACCGCTTACATACATTTTCTCAAAGGGTGCTTGACTTCCACAGCCACTCCCAAGCCTTTTTTCCTTATATCTTTGCAAAGGGGAAGAAGCACACCAGTGTGTCGGCAATGCCTTTAAATCATTTATTTGCAGAAATGAACAAACAGCTGTTTAGACAAACCTATTTAGACAAATGCCAGGCTAGGTTTCTTAAAAGGTTGTTTTGGCCATGGAATTATAAACATCAGAATTGTATCTTGTTTTATTAGTAGAATAAAATGTATCTATAAACCTCATGGTCATTGAACTATAATCTATTTACTGTCTGTAGGCTAAATGTCAGAAAATTATTCTTGAAATTATCTAGCTCAGATATTTTAATAAGAGAGACACAGAAAATTTAAGGAAATACAATGACCGCACCCAAAAAAAATGGAGTAGCATTTATAAATCTATTACTCAAGGGCATCTAAGTTTTCTTATGATGCTCAAATAAAGGAGGCCAGGGTGTTGATGGTAATTTCTGAGGCAACTAGTTACCAGGCTGACAATTATTTTTGCAGTTTTTTAAGTTTCAGAGTAGTTAGAAAGATATCAGCTCTGTTCCCTGTTTAACTCTTTTACTGCCAACAACGTGCCCCACACGTGCTTACTTAAATAGCCTCTAACTGCCAAGCACATGTGAGACACGTTGTTTGACATTTAGCAGGCTCATACCCTCCCACCACCCGGATTTGTGCCACCATGCTTCCAAACAGCACATACATTATAAGTACATATCTACTGTTTGGAAAGAAGAAAGCCGCTTCTGATCGCCTCCCCTCCTCCCCTGCACTGCACCCACCACATACCTTCATCCCCTAGGCAACTAGGCAACGAGCAGAGGCCCCCTTCTTATCCTCCACGGACTGGATCGCAGGAAGCAACCACCCCCCGCCTTCCCCACCGATCGGATCTTCCCTGTGTCTCCAAACAGCAGATACGTAATAGGTATGTATCTGCTGTTTGGACAGCAGTAAGCAGCCCTTTCCTGCTTCCCCCCTGTACTGCACCCAGCATACCTCCTAGGCAAGGAGCAGAGCCTCTTTCCCTCCAACGACCTGATGATTAGCTCCATGACCCCAACCAGCAGACGTGTTACTGTTGGGGGGTATATAAGTTCAGACCAGACCCAGTCCTGCCCCTTTTCTGTTGAGCTGAAATTCTTGAGAAGTACATTTACACCAAAAAGTATACCAAATCTACAAACCTAGAGGTATGTAGTTTCTAAAAATATACAACTTATGGGGGTGTTTCACATTTAGATGTTAGTTACACCACTTAACTTAGATATATGCTTATCTGTTCAGTTTTGCTGTAAAAATTTTACAAAAAATTCTATAGTAGAAACACTTAAAGGAGAAGGAAAGGCTAGTAAAGAGTTAATCTAAAGCTGCAGACATACCTTCAGTTGTCTCAATAGTGCCCTTAAGTCTCCCCATATTTCACCTGTTCAGAATATCAGAGGCCAACAGGAAAAAAAAATGCTGAGCTGTGTAAAGAAAGTTCCCATAATGCCTCACTCCTGCACCCGACACCGAGACCAAGTGAACATGCTCAGTTAGTAAGACTAAGGGGGAGCGTTCATTCGAACACTCCGAGCATATTTTTGCCGTTTTTTTCGCGCTTGCACGACTTTTTAGTATGCTTGCGCGAAAAATTCGGAAAAGTTCTGCGCCGCTGTTTACAATCGTTCGGTACGAAAATGTCCTGACTTTCAGATCGCCAATACAATATTATTGTGACTAATACGATTTTTTCGTAAGCATTTTCGTGATATTTGCGATCTTCAGAAATTATCGTATCCAATCCGAATTTTTCCCATTCGGGAATCAAACTCGTGTTTTACTGAATCGGCCCCTATGAGTCAGCTTCCTGCTGATTGGCTGAGATCCACATTCCTAAGGGGGGGAGTGAGTTCTTAGCATTCTTGAGGGAGGGGGGAGCAGGAAAGAGCAGAGAACAGAAAGCTGCATGTCTCTGGCACAGGAATTACAGACACAACTAATCTTTTTTCAGAGAAGTCAGTGCAGCGTTTCTGTGAGTGCTTATGGCTGTATTTACATAGGCCTTTCTGATAAAGCTTACTTAGTTTTTACTTTTCTTGCTCCTTTAAGGAACACCCACTTCTAATTGAAACATCCCAATACCTCCAAAACCAAACCAACAAATAAACAGAATGTTGGCAACCTACATACAGTGAAAACAAATTCTCACAAGGCCCAAAGAGAACAGGTATGAGCTAAAAGTTCAAGTGTTATTATAAATGTTAAATTTAAAATGTTTTCTTTTCTTAACATACATCCATGAGACATATATGTAAGACCAAATACCACAACAAACATTGTAACAGATATGTCTGATAATATAAAAATAAAAACAAAGTTAAAAAAAAAAAAAACAAGGTTGTCTGTAACATTTTCCAAAAATCTACCCACCCCCAACTCAGGATGTCATGTTTTTCCAGTCTGTATATAACTAAAAAATATCTAAAATAGTTATACAGTATCTATAGAAGTTTGGTAGGACTGATGTTGATTTTTTTTATTGTTGAAATCAAGTTCACAAAGATTTAGATTTTGATTCAGTTTCCACTTTAAATTAGAGATCAGTACAATAAATGTAATTTAAAGATTTTAAGGGGCACACTGGTAATACTCAGATTAAACAAGGGAGTGATTTGCAGAACTGCTCAGCCATAGATATTGTGTTCATATAATGAGCATTCTTCTACAGCAGTGCTGGCCAACTTCTGTGGTGCAGAGGGCCGGAATTTCTCTAGCATACATAGTGGAGGGCCGCTAATGAAAGCCGGTTTTTACCACGCCCCCTTTTAAACCACACCCACTTCAAACCACACCCATGTTATCACAAGAACTTTTAAGACCATGCCCACATTAATGGTGGTAGCGCAACAAAACATAATTACACACCTAAGGGACCATTTAATGGCTATATCCAACTGCTAACAAACTCCCAGAATAAACCCCTGCCAGGTTCACCTCCCACAGGCAGCATAGGGCAGGCAGAGTATGGCACACACAGACAGCATAGAGCAGACAGAGTATGGCACACACAGGCAGCATAGGGCACCTGCCCTATGCAGATTATGGCACACACAGGCAGGGTAGAGCAGGCAGAGTATGGCACACACAGGCAGCATAGGGCAGGCAGAGTATGGCACACACAGGCAGCATAGGGCAAGCAGAGTATGGCACACACAGGCAGAATAGGGCAGGAAGAGAATGGCTCACGCAGGCAGCATAGGGCAGGAAAAGTATGGCACACACAGGCAGTACTCTGCCTGTCCTATGCTGCCTGTGTGTGCCATACTCTGCCTGCCCAACCCTGCCTGTGTGTGCCATAATCTACCTGCCCTATGATGCCTGTGTGTGCCATACTCTGCCTGCCCTACCCTGCCTGTGTGTGCCATACATACAGGCAGCATAGGGCAGGTAATACATACAGTGACACAATGCTGGCACTGCTCCTGTCTGAGGTGTGAACAGGTAAACAATGTGGGTGATTATAGCCTGAGCCTGTGGTGTGAACACTGCAGGGGGTGAACAATGCAGCAACTAAAAGGTGTGAACAGTACAGGGGATTAAATGTTTAAACAATATAGGGGGATTACAGCCTGAATCTGAGGGGTGAGCAATGCAGGGGGCCAGTTAATCTCAGTACTGATACCATTTGAAGTTTACACAAAGGTAAACCATCAAAGCAGTCAGACAGGTGGGGGGCCACACAGAGGGGGGTCGCGGGCCACCAGTTGGACAGCACTGCCGTAGTGAATCGCAAGCTAATTGTCGCGTCTATTTTAACGCAAAAAAGCATGCGATAATATTTAACGCACTTTAGTGAATCAACCCTAAGGTGTTTTATCTTGGTACATAATGATATGTGAGAGATAAGATGCTGCAAACTGGAAGCTTTGAGAGGATTTTTGGAAATGTTAATAAAATTGCCAAATTTAGGAAAGCTTTGCAGCTTGGTACTTTGGAGTAGAAAGACATGGGTATCCATTTTGAATTCAGGGGAATGTGAATTTTCAAAAAATATATGGATTTCTGGGGTGAGCATATGTTTTGTAGCTTTATCCTACATAAAATTATGTAAACGTTTTGCAGAAGCTGAAATGACAGAAATGATAGATCATATGGGTGTACGTTAACATTGGGGCCCCTACATGCCACATACTTAGGTAAACCTATGCATATTGGGCATCAAACTGTTCAGTGGACCCCGGTGTTCATATTTAGGGTGTTTTATCTGGTTACTTTATGACCAGTAGGAGATAAGATACTATAGACTAGCTTTGAAGTGATTTTTAAAGAAAATCACAAATTTTGCTAAAAACCAATAAATTTAGGAAAGCATTGCAACTTGGTAGTTTGGAGTAGACAGGCAGTTCTACCTATTCTGGATTCCCCAGAACCTGTTCTTTCTAAAAATGTATAATTTTCTGGGATAAACCTTCTATTAGTGGAATTTTTGGCCTTGCTTGGCAGCTTTCTGGAGCAGTGCTCTGGAAATTTGGTAGTGTACTGCTGGGAGTTTTTGACTTATACAATCTCTATAAAACTATATGTGTTTGGTATTGGCACATTCAGGAGACATGGGACTTTCCAAATCAGTTGTATTTTCATGCATAAAATAATTTTTGTTTCTGGTGTATGTGTTTATATTATGGAAAATATTTTATTTTTAATTTTTTTAGACATTTAGAAGCCTATATCTTGTTACAGAATTGGAATTACACAAAAATTCTACTATATTTTAAAAGCTTAGGTTGTCCTGAAAAAAACTGATATATTGTTTTCCTTGGTAAACTAAAAGTCCCCCCGAGGAAAGGCCCCTTAAATGAAACAGTGCAAAATGTTCAAAAACTGTCTAGCAGTAGAAGTTCCGCTTTGACCAAAACGGCTGTCAGTGAAAGGGTTAAAAATGACAAACAGATGGGCCACAGACATCACTAACATAAACAAAACAATGACTGAACACTTTAGACCATTTTACAACAATGATTTAGATGACCCAGTAGATGGACTACGTTTTCTTCAGGAAACCAAGCTTCAGAAATTCAAGACAGTCCAAGATAGAGATATTCTTGACTCCCCCATAAAAGAGAAAGAAATAAAAGAAACAATCAAAAATTTAAAATCAGGGAAAACACCAGGACCCGTTGGCTTCAGTGCAGAATTCTTAAAATCACTATCAATTGACGTCTCTCCCATTTTGACAACACTATATAACCAAACACTAAATGGTCACCCTCTGTGGCACACAGGAAATGATGCAAGAATAATTTTATTACCGAAAGCAGATAGAAACCCCACAGAAATGGTTCTGTGGGGTTCCTATCTGCTTTTGGTAATAAAATTATTACAGACCCATATCTATATTAAATCAGGACTTAAAAATATTAACAAAAAGAATTCCAGGTAGACTCCAAAAAATCCTTCCAAGAATACTCACCGAAAATCTTAAACCAGACACCCTGTCAGAGCCCTCCGGAAAATTATAGCAACACTATAATTTAAAGAAAAGACAACATGGCATGCTCCTCAGCCTTGATGCAGACAAAGCATTTGATTAAATCTCACACACACACACACAAATTTCAACATTTTGGCATTCACATGCTCAACCTTTTCAAAGCGCTATATACCTCCCTGAAGGCACAACTTACAGTTAACGGTCTTAATTATGAACATTTTCCAATCAAAAGAGGGCCGAGACAGGGCTGCCCCCTCTCCCCCCTTCTTTTCAACATAGTCATAGACCCCCTTATTCGACACATCTTACTCCAGCCACAGTACTCGGGTATCCAAATGGGACAAACATCTCAAAAACTTGTAGCATTTGCAGATGACATCATGCTATTATTAACAACCCCAAATTATTGCAAATAATAGATTGATTTGAAAGCCTGCTATGGTTCCAAATCTATCTAGAGAAATCTGAAGCACTACTTTTGAAACATACTCTTAATACAGATTGGTAACATAATCTTACATTTCTTGGTCATATGCAATTACCAAGAATGATATTTTTCCCTAAATTATTATATGTTATCCAGATTCTACTGTACAAGATTAGACATAGGGACATCAAGCGAATAAATAATATATTTTGCTCCTTTATCTGGAACAAAAGGCGCCCTAGAATCAGCTTAATAAACCTACAACAATCCAAACAAGAAGGTGGACTTAATCTCCCCAATGTTAAAAAATTTAACAAAGCGGCCCTCATATAGGGGACTGGCTATGGCATAGAGACATATACACCACAAGCGAGCTAGATCATCTCCCTGCTACTGTACTATCTTTAAACCACCTTCTACATATGCCTCTCACTAAAAATTCCACACACAATGTGAAAACATCCTCCATTCATACACTCATACAAAGTATGGAAGATCCTTCGGAAAAATTTGAACTATCTTCCACTTACTCAATATATTAATCATGGATTGGCAACACATTCTTCCCAAGGGGCATAAATAACCCCACTCTACATCTATGAAAAAAACAAGGCCGTTACAATATTAGGAACCTACTAGGGCCAAATCTCTCTAGTCTCCCGCAAGATATACTGGCATCCAAATAACCCTTTACTTCACAAAACTTATTTCTCTTTCTTCAAATTCTACATTTTACGTCATGCACACTTAAACACCTTTCGGAAGCAGATAAAACCAACCCTCTTAACCTTCTGTGAAAAGACAATACTACAGTAAAATCCACTTCTCAGCTATACCATACAGTATGTTAAAAACCTCGATCTTTAAGGGAAGCGAGGATAAAAATCTAGCTAAATGGACAAGCATGCCCCCACAAACGACACAGGATATACTTAAGCTCCACAACCATTCAATTAAACGTCTCACCTCAAGCAAATACCAAGATATGGCACTCCAAATCTTGCATAGGTCCTATCTGACCCCATTTAAACGACACAAAATTGGTAATATCCCGACTAGCAATTGCTTACGATGCAATAGCCCTGACACAGACCTAGAACACTGCCTCTGGACATGTCCAAAGATACAAGATTTGTGGACACAAATCAGCAATTATTGGTCCCATTTAACAGGCAAGCCACTACACCCCTCTTTTGAATGGGCCCTTTTTAGTAAAATATGCCAACCGACCTCTGAAAGAGCCCTCGCAAAACACATTGCTGCAGCTGCACGTAAGACAACCTTACACCTTTGGCTAACCCCAGAACAACCATCAATAGATTTGGAAAAACAAAAATTATATCTTACATACACTGGCTGGGGACAATGGTACACAGAGAACAAAACACAACCAAATTCTTCACACACTGGACGAATTATATATCATCTCTCCCTGACCATACTAAATATCTAACAATACACTCTTTACAGAACACCACATGGTATGATATGGAACTCATAAGAAACAACCAGTTATTGATAGAAACACAAAATTACACACAGAAACTACCACACAATGAGAGATCACAACAGACAGAGCCCCCCAGGAGTCACAGAATAGCCAGGATACTGTCAACACAAGTGAATATCTCCTAAAAATGAAAACAGACTGGGCTTGAAGGTTGGTCATTCTGTTGTATTATCTATTATTCTGTTAACTGAGTTAAACACATGTGGCAAAATTTTAATAATCATAGGTAAACTGCATATTCCCGCAAGAAACTTGCAATGGTGACTATAAATATATCTCTGTTAATATACAGGAAAATGTAACCAGACTTGTAAACCACTTATGTGCAAAACTTAATAAAAACATTTACAAAAAAAAAAAAGTATGTTCAGTGCAATCCCTATTTATAGAACCACTGTTAAAAATGGGGCACTACTGCTAAACAATATTCACTCTCATTTCTTCTTGGCTGTGTGCGCAAAAAAATATTTTGTGTACACTTTTTAAAACTGTATGCACAGTACAAAATTATTTTTTCACACAAAATTATTTGCAAGCACCACAATTTACGGTGTGTGCTGGTCTCAAATTTTGTGTCCGTGCACACAAACGCACAGCTTAGAGGGAACATTGCTGCTCAACACTCATGCCTTTTAATCTCACCTAAAACTGAACACACGGTACACAGTTCCTGTTTATACTTTTCCACTGAATAAATTAAGAGCCACACTCGTCTTCCAGTAGCTAATGACAGAGTTGTCAACCAACCCTATGTCGTGAGTGAGATAATGATCCACTCCAGGCCTTTTTGAGACCTTCTTTCGTGTTATCATTTCATTTGAATTTGAATTCAGGCCTAAAAAACAGGACTGGATCATAATTTTTCTTATGACATGAGGTTGGTTGAAAGCTCTGTATAGAAAGTCCACAATGTTACTTAAAATGCTACCCCACAGTTTAAACATTTTTCTCCTGTTTCATCAAACCACTAATATTCTGTTACACATGTGTGTGACATGTTATATATAATACTTGAGGACCTGAGGTTTCACAGATAAGTGATCTTTACATCATTTTGATTTTCATTCCTTAAGTCTACTAAAAAAATAATTAATATAATAATTAAATAGACCCAATAGGATTTTTGTTCCCGTCAAGCAAATTTTGTTGTGATGGGCCCTGTGATTTCTGATGGCGGCCCTGCTTATAACCTTAGTACTCGTATATGTGAGTCACACATCACTCCCTTTGATGGCCTCATTACTGCATACCTGGCCTAAAATCTGCGTTTTTACACACTTTTTTTTTCCGCCGGAACTTACTAATGGCGTAATATCTGGCGTTTGGGGGGTGAACTTCTCCATTGATTTTACACAGTTTTTAGACAAATTTTATTTTACACAGCATAATAAATATGCCCCTTAGTATCAGTGGCCTATAATGTTATCCAATGTGTCCTATCCATAATTGCTATTAAAATTAATTTATGCACAGATGCAGATCGTTAGAAATGACGAATAAAAAATGCAGGTTTAAACTTGCCTGTTAACACATAATTAAAATGCAGGAAGCACATGAAAATCACCTATTGTATGGTAAAAGGAATACTGTCATGGGAAAAAATGTTTTTTTCAAAACGCATCAGTTAATAGTGCTTCCCAAGCAGAATCCTTCATTGAAATCTGTTTTTCAAAAGACCAAACAGAGTTACACTCGAGTAAGAGAAACAATAGGTTATCTGAAAGCAGTTCTAATGTGTAGCACTGGCTCCTTCTAAAGGCTAAGAATCAGGCACAATGCAATGAGATGGCTGCATACACACAAATATTACAACTAAAAAAAAATACATTTGTTGGTTCAAGAATAACATTTTAAATGGTCAAGTCAATTATCTTTGTAAACAGTGTAATTTAGAAATAAAATTTATAGAGTTATTAGTTATTAATAGAGTTATAGAAAGTTATTCTAATTTCAATTGTTATATCTAGTATCTAGTATGAATAAATCTAAAGCAACTGGACTTGTTAAAGGGGAAGGAAAGGCTAAGTCACTTGGGGGTGCTAAAATGTTAAGCACCCCCAAGTGACTTGAATCGCTTACCTCGTACCCCGGGCTGGTGCCCCTATTAGGAGAAAACCGCACCAGCCCGGGGCACCTGGGGCGATGCGCTTCCTCCTTCCGCCTTCGTTAAGCCTTGACTGTGAGTCAGGAGCACGCGCAGTAGAGTGAAAAAGCCGTCTTATCTGTTAAAGTTCGGCTTTTCACTCTACTGCGCATGCGCGCACGGCGAAGAAGGACGGAGGAAGCGCTGCAGGTACCCCCGGCTGGTGCTGTTCTCTCCGTACAGTGGCACCAGCCTGGGTTAAAAGGTAAGTGATTCAAGTCACTTGGGGGTGCTTTTCCTTCTCCTTTAAGTAATCACTGAAGATGTTCCACTACTCATCCGAGCAGTTTCTTCAGTTAAACTGACTGGATGGGAAGTTCTCATCATATGTACTCTTCCACTAGGTGACATCTGAAACTCACAGAGGTGTGAATGCTGTGGAGTTACTTTGAAAGGATTACCAAAGTATCATGCAACTCATCGAAACAGGTGTTACTTGTTAGAGTTGTATGAATGGATGTGTGAAGAGTTCTGAAACTGCCGAAATGAGTAGTGAAACGTCATTAATGATTACTTAACAAGTCCAGTTGCTTTAGATTTATTAATACTAGATATACCATGACCTGGATGAATGAAAATCTTCATAGTCAATTTCACTTGGTCTTTTGTTTGATTGGCTGTTCACCGTGCCAATCTTTGAGAATCATACCTGGTTTTCTAAATTTCAAAAACCGGCAGGCAGTTTTGACCTGGACAGCCCTAAATTAAACCTGGCTGTCTTGGTCAAAACCAGGCCGGTGGCAACCCTAAGTAACAGTATAAACACAGATCCTAACAAAATCATGTGCTCACTGAACAAATTCTCATTATGTGATAAAAACATAATTTATACTTAAGAAATCATTCCACCTACTCATATGGGGTCACACTGTGCTATCTACAATATTAAAATTATACTGCAATATTGTATATACTCAATAAATCAATACATCACTTAGGCTAAAGCTGTAGTTAATTATGATAAACTGTATTAAATGGTTAATACAGTTTATCACAATTAACTACAGCTTCAGCCTAACAATGATGTGAGCTGTGTCTTTGCATGTACAATGTACATGTACATAATGTACAACATTTCTTCCCGACTTTTTTAGTTAAGCTTTAGTTCTTTTTTAATATCCTAAAGGGGGCAGGTACGTATGCAGATTAGAGGGCTCAGTTCCAAAGGCAAATGTAAAGAGCTAAAATGTATGAAAATTTTATATTTTTCATGCACAATGCAGCATCTATCCAGAATTTCATTGCAACTATTGCCTCCTATTGAGGGTGCTCCCTGGCATTTGTGTACCCTTTACTTTTCGACCTCAGATGCACTTTATCAAAGAGGGCTGACCAGTGGATTGGTCCTAGGCCAAGTTAAAAAAAAAAGCATATATAGGTGGAATTTTCCACAATTTGCACAAGATTTTACATTTTGCACTCAAACTTGCATTTGAAATGTGTTGAATACAATGGTAATTAATTAAAAAAAAAAAAAAAAAAGAAAATGTAAAAGGGCTATTGATATTCTATGGGTGATAGCACACTGGGCGATTTGTCATCTGTGGGACAAATCTCCTGAAATACCTTTGCATAAATACCTGATTATCCACCACAAAGGCTTTACAGGTGTTTGTTACCCACACAGTGAGGAAGAGGACAAAGTAAACGTGTAATACAGTCCTTTCCCAATTGAATTTTCAAACCTGCCCAATCAATATCTGGTCAATTTTTGTCCAGATATCAATCAGGCAGGACCTCCTTAACACTGTACACTAGCTAATAGGCTTCCAACTTTGGAAAGCCCAGGCTGGCAGGTTTTATGGGCCTGTGTATGGCCAGCTTTACTGTCCTGCAGTTGTGGGCAAAAGGCTGACCTGCCACTTGTCACTCCTTACCCCCACCTCTTTTACCTACCCCTAGTAGCAGCCCTGCTGTTTTGATTCTCATCTGCCTGTATTTGGCACATTTGCTTTCAGGAATGCTAATCTAATCCTTCATGCTGAAATTAACACAACATAATTTGTATAGTTCTGCTGTAATGTAAAATACATACCTCCCAACATTTGAAAAATGAAGAGAGGGACAAAAAGATTTGGTGCGCGCGCAGCGCGGCAAATTTTTTGACCACGCCCACTTTTGTGGCCACGCCCCAATTACCACACCCCATTTTTAAAAAAAATACTCCTTTTATATAGATGAAATGGCGGGATCAGACGCAAATGTGCTATACCCTCATACTGTACTACCTAAGGAAAACAATACAGCAACTCCTACATATAAAATATAGGGAGAAGGCAGTCAGTTATAAGTGAGTTATAACTATGTACCAGTTTTGCCCCCCATACACAGGTGCCCCCCCACACATTAGCACCCCCATACACAGGTGCCCCCCCATACAGAGTAGCCCCCCCCATACACAGGTGCCCCCCATACAGAGTAGCCCCCCATACAGAGTAGCCCCCCCATACACAGGTGCCCCCCATACAGAGTAGCCCCCCCATACACAGGTGCCCCCCATACAGAGTAGCCCCCCCCATACACAGGTGCCCCCCCATACACAGGTGCCCCCCATACAGAGTAGCCCCCCCATACACAGGTGCCCCCCATACACAGTAGCCCCCCCATACACAGGTGCCCCCCATACACAGTAGCCCCCCCATACACAGGTGCCCCCCATACAGAGTAGCCCCCCATACACAGTAGCCCCCCCATACACAGGTGCCCCCCATACAGAGTAGCCCCCCATACAGAGTAGCCCCCCATACAGAGTAGCCCCCCATACACAGGTGCCCCCCATACAGAGTAGCCCCCCATACACAGGTGCCCCCCATACAGAGTAGCCCCCCCCATACACAGGTGCCCCCCATACAGAGTAGCCCCCCCATACAGAGTAGCCCCCCATACACAGTAGCCCCCCCATACACAGGTGCCCCCCATACAGAGTAGCCCCCCATACAGAGTAGCCCCCCATACAGAGTAGCCCCCCATACACAGGTGCCCCCCATACAGAGTAGCCCCCCCCATACACAGGTGCCCCCCATACAGAGTAGCCCCCCCCATACACAGGTGCCCCCCATACAGAGTAGCCCCCCCATACACAGGTGCCCCCCATACAGAGTAGCCCCCCATACACAGGTGCCCCCCCCATACACAGGTGCCCCCCATACAGAGTAGCCCCCCCATACACAGGTGCCCCCCATACAGAGTAGCCCCCCCATACACAGGTGCCCCCCATACAGAGTAGCCCCCCCATACACAGGTGCCCCCCATACAGAGTAGCCCCCCCCATACACAGGTGCCCCCCATACAGAGTAGCCCCCCCCATACACAGGTGCCCCCCATACAGAGTAGCCCCCCCATACACAGGTGCCCCCCATACAGAGTAGCCCCCCATACACAGGTGCCCCCCATACAGAGTAGCCCCTCCCACACACAGGTGCCCCCCATACAGAGTAGTCCCCCCATACACAGGTGCCCCCCCCATACAGAGTAGCCCCCCATACACAGGTGCCCCCTATACACAGGTGCCCCCCATACAGAGTAGCCCCCCTATACACAGTAGCCCCCCCCACACAGTGCCCCCCATACACATTAGCACCCCCCCACACAGTGCCTCCATACATTCTGCTGCCGAAGCTTCTTCTTCAGCATCTCCTCTATATGCGGCTCCTTGTTCGGCAGAGCCAGGCCCTTTTATAAGGTTGCGCCCGTGCGTGCGTCTGACGTCAATACGCACGGGCGCAACCTTATAAAAGGCCTGGCTCCGCCGAACAAGGAGCCGCATATAGAGGAGACGCTGAAGAAGAGGAACTGAACGCCTGACTACAGCCAGCGCGTCCCACTGTCGGGATAGTTACACGAATGTCCCGCATTACGGAAATGTACAATTTCAGCTCAACCTATTTTCTTGCGTGCAGTTGGGTACCAATTTATGCAAAAGAACATAGTTTTATCCCAACACTTGTCCTTGTCCACACATGTTTACATAACCAGTAAAGCAGGGATGTGGTCACTTATTAACTATATAACTGAAAAGTTAGCAGTTAAAAGGTAAAAGATGTCTAAAATGACCTTTACTATTTCCACTAAACACCTAGCAACACTTGAAAAATTATTCCCATTAATATGCATTCTATTTAAAGATAAACAAAATCCATTACAGTTATAAAAAAAATAAAAAAAATCTAAATAAATATGACGCATTCTTTAAACTGAA
Organism: Xenopus tropicalis; assembly: GCF_000004195.4. Lineage (NCBI taxonomy): Eukaryota > Metazoa > Chordata > Amphibia > Anura > Pipidae > Xenopus > Xenopus tropicalis. The sequence goes on along the minus strand of NC_030682.2, from coordinate 74,581,849 downwards.
GTCAAAAGCATATTTGAACGTTTATGGGTTTCTCCTGCACTAACAGGTTACAGATACACACAGCTGTGTTGAGAAGCCACGCCCACTCCAGGAACGCTGCGTATTCTTTCCATGCTTCCTACTTTGCTTGTTCTGTTTCATAAGGCCCTGTCTGTCATGTGACACAAGTTACACACGCTTTTCAGCTGCTCACATCTCCCAAAAAGGAAGCTATCAATAAACAGTTTAAAAGTATTTGTTTCGCGTGTGCGTGTTGTCAAGTGCTGTGGATTTCTTTTTGAGTGCATGGGATAGCTATATAATATGTACCCAGTTTATGCATGACACACAAAGTGCAACTCCTACTTACCATAAAGGATCTCTGCTGTGGTATACTTCCCCTGGAACATAACACATCAGCTGTATTCATATGTTCATGAGTTTGCTGCAAGTTAACACCTATCGAACATACCTCCAATTCTGCTGAATTCCTTTCTTCTCATATCCTCTATAGTGTTCCCATAGCCATAGTCGGAAGGGCTCCTGCAGAAAGTCTGAAAGTGCTTTGCAGACAGCAGCTCGTCCAGAGACATGCCTGAAATACTGAGATTCACATTCATAGCCAGCTTCAAGCGTAGCTCTGTTAAAAAGTAGCAAAAGTGTCAGCATAGTAATGACCCAGAAACGGAAGCCACTCCTTAGTGGGAGGAGCCTTCTCCTGTCAGCCTTATTTTACTTTCCCTGGTGACTATGGGAAATATCACACTAAGGATTTGTATTCCCACCCCAACTCTAATAGGACAGGTTCCAAAAAAACACCAGCAATTACATTTCATAACTGCTTGTGTATACACCCTCTTCCCCACTCCACTCTTTTTTCCTGTCCTTGCTATTTGGTAGGATCAGGTACTTGTGTAAATGGCTTTCTTTGCTCAAAATACTTTCTCTTTTATGGCAGTGCTGTCCAACTTGTATGGTACCAAGGGCTGGGATTTTTCTGGCCTACATACTGGAGGGACGATAATGGAAGCCAGTTTTGACCACACCCCTTTTTTAAACTGTGCCCACTTAAACCACACCCTTGTTATCACAAGAGCTTTTAACACTATACCCACATTAACGGTGGTAAGCACAGCAAAATCCCAAATGGTTAGTTCTCACTGCAGGGATATCACCCTTCATTTATACGTGAAAGAAGTTTATTATGTCATATTAAGACATACCCTTAAATCCATAAGCCTTCACTTGTGGATAGCACAGCTCCCCTAGCACATACTTACACACCTTAGGGATAATTTAATGACTATTTCCAAATGATAACAAACTCCCAGAAAAATTCCCTGCCAGATTCAACTCCCACAAGCAGCACAGGGCAAGCAGAGTATGGCACACACAAGCAGCATAGGGTAAGCAGTATGTAACACTTGTTTGGCTAGGATATGGCAAAACCCAGACTAGTAATAGGTATAGAGCATGTGTTACATGCGACCTTAATACACAGGGGTGGGCCTCCGCTAAGTGGCCCCATCTGTGAATTGGTCACAATGGAGAGTAGCAGATGTGACACTCAAGGAACAGTATAACCCACTTGGAGACTGTGCAGAGTATTAGTTGGATACCTGAGATGAAGACCTTTAGAGTAGGGAATGTTTCCAGCCGACTATGGTCCAGGGGCACAGCACCTGCCTGAATCCTGCGTCTAAACCGGTCCCTTCAGAAAGACAACAGAGCCGGGGTAGGCTAAACCCTTTTACAAACTCTTTGATGGGGCTAATAACTGCCCTTTCTAAATAGGCTAACTGTGCTCACCACTTCTAGAGGGTGCTATTACATAGAACTGACTGTGCTGGCTTTCTCTCGTTCACGGGGCCCTGTCCCCGACTTAATATAAAGATGGTTCTCTTTACTGGGGCCTTATGCCTCCAGGCTCAATGGTGTGACGCCTGAGACAACAGCAGCCAGAGAGAAAGACACTCCTCCTTACAAGACACTATATAGTCTGCACAATGGTGAGCAGTGCTATTCTAGTTTTAGCTGCACGGTTGGTGTTGGTTCCAGTTCCTAGTGCATCATGAATGATGAGTCTTCCAGTGCACTCAGACCAAGTTCAGAGGCACAGGAAGCAAAGCAGGCATCAGCTGTGGATATTCTTCTTTTGGCATTCACATGCAGCATAATTTGTATACAGGTTAGCATATATTTGCATTTTTTAAAAAAAGGTTTTTAGTTTCTTTTTTTTCCACTTATTCTTTTGTTCATTTCAAACTTGGTTTTCAGTTCACTTGTGAATGATTCACATTTGAAGGAGTCACCCTTGCACTGCTTTCCCAAATTATGTTCCTAAGATATAGGGAGAGCAAGCTGGGCCACTCCTGTACACAGGACTGGGGAATCAGAGCTGACTGCAGCTAGTTAAACAACAAATTAAATCACTCAGCTGTGTCCCAGGATGAGAGAAGTGCAAGAGTGAAGATCACCCCAAAGGTACACTGAACTACAAAGTTTGTTTAGATGAGTTTATGATGGAGGTCATAAAATCAACAAATTGGTGGAGCACAGGAATAAGGGGCATGCAATATTGGGAATTGAGAATGGAAATAGAATAGTGCAACAATTACCAATAAACTAGCAAAATGCAGTATTCAGGGCCACAGTGGAGATGGAAATAGAATAGTGCAGCAATTACCAATAAACTAGCAAAATGCAGTATTCAGAGCCACAGTGGAGATGGAAATAGAATAGTGCAGCAATTACCAATAAACTAGCAAAATGCAGTATTCAGGGCCACAGTGGAGATGGAAATAGAATAGCGCAGCAATTGCCTGTAGAATAAGCAGAAGAGAGAAGCTGTCAATTCCTAACTCCTTGTTAAACTCCGTTTTCAGTTCACTTGTGAATGATTCACTTTGGAAGGATTCACTCTTGTGCTTCTACCCATGCACTGCTTTCCCATGAGGTTCTTAAGATATAGGGAGATCAAGCTGGGCCACTCCTGTACACAGGACAAAGAAATAAAGATGAAGCAGGTCTGGGGGCTCCAGATTTTAAGAAATACTTCAAAGACAATATTTTAAATCAAACTATAGATTTATTAACCATAAAGTCACAAAAGAAAAGTGTAGAAATTGAAACTACTCATTTGAAACCATTTTCATGGGATAAACTACTATGGTCAAATGGTGAAGGTGTTAAGAATAATTATGTAAATTTCCCTCCTACGGTGAAAGTTGCAGTCCTTTTCCTTCTCCGTTGGCACCAATTTTTATTCTGGAACCCATTCTGAAAATGGATCTCAAAGGTTGAGGTAAAGTTCTTCCAGCTTAAAAGACTTATACAATATGGATCATCTTAAAGGAACAGTAACACCAAAAAATTTTATTAAGGAACTTTAAACTACACCCTCTAAATAGTACCCATGCCCAGCTGCATTGTAGCTAATTTCCTTCAAAATTGGCCAAAAAAACTTCAATAAAACTCACTGGCATGGTATGGATACTGATTTGGAAAAAGGCGATACGGCAACCAGACCTTCAGCAGCCTCATGCGTGCGCGTCCCTGGCGTCTCTGCATGCGTGACGTCACTTCCGGAAGTGACTCGCTTAGCGACCGCCTAAGTTTGTTGGCAACCGGCTTCCTCTTCATTTTCTCCTCCAGCGCTTGAAGGGATCGGTTGTCCTGCTGGGTTCTCTGGCATCAGTTGTCCTGCATATTGTAGTCGTGATTTTGCTATTGCTGGTGACCTGTCTTTTCAATCTGCAGCATTTTTTTCAGCGCTTCATTCAGTGCATTCATTCAGTGCTGAAGCATTTCCACACTGATCTGAGGTCTGTTATTCTTGTGACAATTTTTGGGGGTTCCACTTGTGCGGGTTTTTTTATTTTACAGCACATTCAGCTCTGGGGATCTGTAAATATTGCGGGGAGCCACAAGGTCTGGGGTCTGCAAATATTTTATATATATAGAGGGGGCCACAGCTCTAGGTTTCTTCATACTATTTTATTTTTACATATTTCTGCGGGAGCCACAAGGTCTGGGGTCTGCAAATATTTCATATATGGAGGGGGTCGCAGTTCTGGGGTGTCCTGAAACTATTATGTCATATTTCAGTTCCTCAGTTCCACAAGGTCTAGGGTCTGTAAATATTTCATATATAGAGGGGGCCACAAAGTCTGGGGTGTGCAAATATTTTATATATGGAGGGGGCCACAGTTCTAGGGTGCCCTGAAAGAAATTAATTACATATTTCTGCTGGGATCCACTAGGTCTGAAGTCTGGGGTCGGCTGATCATGTCAGTGTCTGGGGTCGTCTAATCCTGTCAGTGTCAGCTAATCCTGTCATTGTCTGGGGTCTGCTATTATTATAAGTGTGCCGCAGGGGAATACACATCTGGGGTTTGTAAATCCTATTACTGCATCTGATGGGGGTCACAGCTCTGGGGTGTCCTGATACTATTATTACATTTTCAGCGGGGAGCCACAAGGTCTGGGGTCTGCAATTATTTTATATATGGAGGGGGTTGCAGCTCTGGGGTTCTGCAAATATTTCATATATCGAGGGGGCCACAACTCTGGGGTGTCCTGATACTATTATTACATATAGCTGCGCGGAGCCACAAGGTCAGAGGTCTGTAAATATTTTATATATGGAGGGGGCCACAGCTCTGGGGTGTCCTGATACTATTATTACATATATCTGCAGGGAGCCACAAGGTCTGGGGTCTGCAAATATTTTATATATGGAGGGGGCCGCAGCTCTGGGGTGTCCTGATACCATTATTACATATATCTGCGGGGAGCCACAAGGTCAGAGGTCTGCAAATATATGGAGGGGGCCACAGCTCTGGGGTGTCCTGATACTATTTTTTACATTTTTCAGTGGGGGCCACAAGGTCTGGGGTTGGCTGAACCTGTCAGTGTTGGCTAATCCTGTCATTGTCTGGGGTCTGCTATTATTATAAGTGTGCCACAGGGGAATACACATTTGGGGTTTGTAAATCCTATTACTGCATCTGATGGGGGTCACAGGTCTGGGGTGTCCTGATACTATTATTACATATATCTGCGGGGAGCCACAAGGTCTGGGGTCTGCAAATATTTCATATATGGATGGGGCACAGCTCTGGGGTGTGATGATACTATTATTACATATATCTGCGGGGAGCCACAAGGTCAGGGGTCTGCAAATATTTCATATATGGAGGGGGCCACAGCTCTGGGGTGTCGTGATACTATTATTACGTACAGTGGTGTGAAAAACTATTTGCCCCCTTCCTGATTTCTTATTCTTTTGCATGTTTGTCACACAAAATGTTTCTGCTCATCAAAAACCATTAACTATTAGTCAAAGATAACATAATTGAACACAAAATGCAGTTTTTAAATGAAGGTTTACGTTATTAAGGGAGAAAAAAAACTCCAAATCTACATGGCCCTGTGTGAAAAAGTGATTGCCCCCCTTGTTAAAAAATAACTTAACTGTAGTTTATCACTCCTGAGTTCAATTTCTGTAGTCACCCCCAGGCCTGATTACTGCCACACCTGTTTCAATCAAGAAATCACTTAAATAGGAGCTACCTGACACAGAGAAGTAGACCAAAAGCACCTCAAAAGCTAGACATCATGCCAAGATCCAAAGAAATTCAGGAACAAATGAGATCTATCAGTCTGGTAAAGGTTATAAAGCCATTTCTAAAGCTTTGGGACTCCAGCGAACCACAGTGAGAGCCATTATCCACAAATGGCAAAAACATGGAACAGTGGTGAACCTTCCCAGGAGTGGCCAACATCTAAAGAACTGCAGGCCTTGCTTGCCTCAATTAAGGTCAGTGTTCACGACTCCACCATAAGAAAGAAACTGGGCAAAAACGGCCTGCATGGCAGATTTCCAAGGCGCAAACCACTTTTAAGCTAAAAGAACATTAAGGCTCATCTCAGTTTTGCTAAAAAACATCTCAATGATTGCCAAGACTTTTGGGAAAATACCTTGTGGACCGACGAGACAAAAGTTGAACTTTTTGGAAGGTGCGTGTCCCGTTACATCTGGCGTAAAAGTAACACAGCATTTCAGAAAAAGAACATCATACCAACAGTAAAATATGGGGGTGGTAGTGTGATGGTCTGGGGTTGTTTTGCTGCTTCAGGACCTGGAAGGCTTGCTGTGATAGATGGAACCATGAATTCTACTGTCTACCAAAAAATCCTGAAGGAGAATGTCCGGCCATCTGTTCGTCAACTCAAGCTGAAGCGATCTTGGGTGCTGCAGCAGGGCAATGACCCAAAACACACCAGCAAATCCACCTCTGAATGGCTGAAGAAAAACAAAATGAAGACTTTGGAGTGGCCTAGTCAAAGTCCTAACCTGAATCCTATTGAGATGTTGTGGCATGACCTTAAAAAGGCGGTTCATGCTAGAAAACCCTCAAATAAAGCTGAATTACAACAATTCTGCAAAGATGAGTGGGCCAAAATTCCTCCAGAGCGCTGTAAAAGACTCGTTGCAAGTTATCGCAAACGCTCGATTGCAGTTATTGCTGCTAAGGGTGGCCCAACCAGTTATTAGGTTCAGGGGGCAATTACTTTTTCACACAGGGCCATGTAGGTTTGGATTTTTTTTCTCCCTAAATAATAAAAACCCTCATTTAAAAACTGCATTTTGTGTTTACTTGTGTTATCTTTGACTAATAGTTAAATGTGTTTGATGAGCAGAAACATTTTGTGTGACAAACATGCAAAAGAATAAGAAATCAGGAAGGGGGCAAATAGTTTTTCACACCACTGTATATCTGCAGGGAGCCACAAGGTCTGAGGTCTGCAAATATTTCATATATGGAGGGGCCACAGCTCTGGGGTGTCCTGATACTATTATTACATATATCTGCGGGGAGCCACAAGGTATGGGCTGTGGGGGAATGGCTGCTGAAGGGAAATGCTGGGGGACAGGTATGGGCTGATTGAGGGAAAGGCCCTGTGATCATGTAAATCATTATTTGCGATATATATTGTTAGTATTGTGCAATTTGTTATTCATATCTTCATATACTCTTCATTATTTAGATTAGGGCACCAAAGAAGATAATTATGTCGAGTGAAAATCACCCGGAATCACAAAGAACAAACATGGTCAGTGTATACTTGTCTAAATCTATATATATGCTTATTGTTGAAAATTATGTTCAGCACTGATTCAGGCCACTAACTCGTCTAACTTGTCTTACAGAAAGCTTCACATATAGTAATGCTCACTATTACCAACACTAGTTTTCCATAATTCTGGCATTACGTCCTGATATACAGTTCAAGTGCTGTTATATGACACGGCTCTTTACAGATATTATACTTCATTCCCACCATTCCCCACTTCTGCAGAGTTTAGTACATTCACATACCCCGCTTTGTGTGCACTTTGTAGTTTAGTGAATAACAGATAATTTGAAACAGAATTTTCCTTGTTGTAAATCTGAATTAGTTCAGACTAACCAGTGTTTTTATTTTTTTCCTGTTATATAGCAATCCCAAGGGCACATTGACCCCACATGTTTTGGCAATGAGCCTGTCAGAGACAAACCGACTGTACGTCGCCAAAGCTCAAGAACAAAAAATCGTGTCGGGACATATACATGGTGTACATGCGGGAATTGCATGCCAATGAAGACATCCTACTGTTGCATGGAGCTATCAAACAAGAAATATCTACAAGATGGTTGCCTGATTCACTAAAGTGCGATAAAATTTATCACACGCTTTTTTGCGTTAAATAAGTCGCGACAATTAGCACGCGATTCACTACAGCATCACCGCATGCGGTAAGTCGCGCATCGCATGCGCTAATTCGCACACGTTAATTTTATCGCAATGCGGTAATTAGCGAATGAAAAGAATATGAACGAATGATTCACAAACAGTAAGGCGCGCTAAATATCGAATTAGTTTGTGCGAAAATTAACACCTACTTCAGGCAGGTGATAATTATAGAAAAGTACAGTTAATGAGCTTTTGGCAATAAAATATGGACTTTGCAGTGTTATTTATTCAAGTATGTGTCTTTTTACCAAATTTTACTAAAGACTTAGCATGTATGGATTTTCGCTACTATACCAGTATATATTGTGGGGATTTAGCTGGTAGCAGCCGGTAGCGGATGGTAATCTGGGCTTCACAGACGAGACAGACAACTCTGGTTTGCAACCAAAATGATCAGGCTCCTGCCTGTGCTTTATTTTCCACAGTAAAGCAGTATATATCACAACTTGGTATTTTGCAAGTAAACAGTTCAAGAAAACATACGTCTCACCAGACTGTCGTTTCAACACACGGGATACCCAAATCCTCACTGCCAATGCCCGGCAGTCCTTTTCTGGAGTCCCAGAATCAGGGGACCTTGTCGTCAGTCCTGCCTGCCCCTCTCAGTCTCTCTCAGAAACTGAACTATGTGGTCGCGACTCCCACTGCTCCCTCGCAGTGGCAGGTGGCACCCCCAGCTCCTCTAGGGGTTCCCAACACAGGCAGCGCTCCTGCACTGTGCCCTGCTCTGAGAGTGACCTTCAATTAGACCAGGCTCAACCTCCAAGTCTCTCAGAAAACTGACCCCTTGCTGCACACCCAGGCTCACCTTAAATGCTTCAGCTGTTGCCTAATTGGCTCCAGCATTCCCTAATTGGCTCCAGCATTCTCTAACCATACTGCAGGGCACTAGCCTCTCCTGCCCTGGAGATTTAAAGGAGCCAGTACCTCAGCCTGGGTGCTATATACCTGCCATCCAACCGACAAGTCTCACTGAGACAAGCCTTTTTGTCACATACCTTCCCCCTCTGTTCGAGCCCGTGGGTTCGGACACGGATTCCCTGGTGGAAACACACCAAATAACGATATTTCCCATTGCCTCTCTCACAATATTTAGTCGCCATAATATGCATTACTGTAGCGGTAAATATTTAGTCGCCATAATATGCAGTACTGTAGCGGTAAATATTTAGTCGCCATAATATATAGTACTGTAGCGGTAAATATTTAGTCGCACAAAATACATTACTAGGTATATTTTGGCGATTTTTTTAGTCGCGATTTTCTAATGTTTTCCAAGTAATGATTCACAAAAGTACCTAAAGCGTTAAATGCGTTAATTAGCGCGCGAATGTGTGCATATTTAACCACCTGATTGGGGGGAGGTGTTTGGCAGAGCACATTTTTCAATTTGGAACATGGAATACGTAGTTGGGTTTTTTGGCGATTTGGAGGAGGAGGAGGAGGCGCAGCAACACCCCCAGCCTTCCCGTGTAATGCGGCCATGGCTGTTCCGTGAGAGGGCCACATTGGAAGGCTTAGGCGAGGATGAAGTGGTCAGGCGGTACAGGCTCAATAAGGCAGCAATAAGCAGCCTGTATGAGCTGCTTGAGCCTGCCCTTGAACCACGGACTCACCGAAGCCGGGCTGTCCCCGGGATGGTTAAGCTCTTGTGCTCCCTGCATTTTTTTGCCTCTGGCAGCTTTCAGAGGGTGGGGGGGTTTATGGGGGGGTGTCACAGCCCACCTTTTCACGGTGCCTTGGCCAGGTCCTGGACGCCATCCACTCGGTGTCCAGGAATTTTATCTCGTTCCCACAACATCGGAACGAGTGGCGCACCGTGAAGAGGGATTTTTATCGGGTAAGTGGCATCCCCAATGTGTTGGGTGCAATCGACTGCACCCATGTGGCGCTTAACCCCCCCCAAGACAGGGAGCACATTTATCGTAATAGAAAGGGCTACCACTCCCTAAACGTTCAGGTGGTATGTGACGGCCGTATGAACATCTTGAGCATCGTGTCTGGGTTCCCCGGCTCCTCTCACGATGCTTACATCCTAAGACAGTCCGGGCTTTACCAATCGTTTGAGACAGGACAAATGCCTCACGGGTGGCTGTTAGGTAAGTATTTGTGTCACTTATCTAGCACAACTTGTCCACAGTTGCTTTGTGTGTCCCACTGTAAAACCAGTCCCTGCCTGCCATAAGCTTGTAATGCAATGTGTAAAATGCCCTCTTTTGCCACTGGGAGAGTCAAAGCAGCTGCTTGTAGTGTCACCTATCAGTCTCACACTGTCACATCTGTTGCAAAAGGGCTGTGTTTTGACACAGGGAGACTGGAAACAGCTTATTTGTTTGCAGCATCTTATTCCATCTTATTTTATTTCAGGAGATGCTGGCTACCCGTGCGGTCGGTGGCTCATAACACCTATTCACAGGCCGCGCTCACACGTGAGAACGCGGTCTGTGATTGAGCGGACGTTTGGTGTCCTCAAAAGCTGGTTCTGCTGCCTCGATAAATCAGGAGGCAGCCTAATGTACAGCCCCACCAAAGTTGCCAACATCATCGGTGCGTGTGCTGTACTGCTACCAGGTTTTCAATTTTTCAATTTTTCTTGTCATATACAAATAACAATGAAGCACAGGGCTGCCGCTCCCTATAAGCAGAGTACTTAGTCTGCATAGGGCACCAACTCCCAGGGGGACACCATCCCAGCTGCTCCAAAAAAAATACATTTTTATATATTATAACATACCCCCCAACACTGTTTTTATAGCGCATCCCGCTGTCCTGGATAGTTAAATCAATCTATGGGGGCTATTGGGGGCACTTACTATGGGGGCATTGTCTATGGGGGCAATTGGGGGCACTGTGTGTGGGGCCCCTATAGTAGGTGTTTTTGTTTATTATTTTACTTCCATAATATTTGGGGGAGGGGGCACAAAAGTAAATTTCAGCTTAGGGCACCCATTTGGCCAGCAGCGGCCCTGATGAAGCATTATTACTGTAATGATTTGTTTTTGACCCATGTTCCTCACAACTTTACAGCTGAGGTGGCTGATAACCTTGAGGACCCCGTCCATCCACCGGATCCTGTCCAACGTGCGGATGCCCGAGGGAGTCAAGTCCGGGGACAGATTGTTACAAATTACTTTGCCTGTAAGTACCTAAAATCTTTAATCCCATACACAACAAATACCAAACAACTTTTCCCAAAAAAAATATATTTATTTTCAGGGAACACTTCCCAAATATTGATTTTTGTAACAGGTTTAACCTTTTTAGTGCCATAGGACGTAGATTCTACGTCCTAGGTACTAAAGGACCAAAGTGCCATAGAACGTAGAATCTACGTCCTATGGCACTATCGGGTTTACAAGCGCTGCGCTCGCTTTTAAAGCAGCGCAGCGCTTGTAAAGCCTGCACAACCCCCTAGGCAACGAGCAAGGAAGGACATACTCACGGATCCGGTCCCCCAGCGCCGCCGATCCGGTCCCTCAGCCAATGACAGCAGTGGACACGCATTGATGACGTGTCCACTGCTGTCCCTTTAAATGTCCCCGCCCCCGCGTCGCCTCTTCACTCCTGCTGCGCACTTGTGACTGCTGGAGCCCCCCTGCTGCCTTCCTGCTGCCTTCCTGCTGGATTGGTCGCCCTGATTGCCTGCCTGCATTGTGTGAGCTGAACTACAACTCTCTAACCACTGTTTATTTTGCTTATTTTATCTCAACTGTCTAAAAATTTTTTTTTTTTTTTCCATTTCTTCTTCTATCTTTGTCATTATTACACTTTTGCACACATACACACTTATTTACAACTTTCCCAAGCACACACATACACTTACACACACACTTACACTTTCTTTCTTTTCTTTTCTTTCTTTCTTTGCTTTCTTTGGCAGTCTTTTTTTTTTACTAAAACTTTATTTCTGATCTTGCTCTATAATTATCTGATTTATTTGGTTGTATTTTAGTGTTTTTTTGGCATTTTCATAATTGATTTCTGTTTTTATTGCACTGTAACTTTTGTATTGCTATTGGGTGCTGAATTTGCAGTGACGTTGGTGGAGCCAGGGCTCTGACCACCGATTTCATTGCAATTATTGTTCTTCTGTTGGTTTAGGTGGTTTTATTGGGTTTTACTGATTTTATGGTGTTTTATCTTTGCATTGTTCTTTATTGTGTGTTTAGTGCCCCAAAAAAGGTTGCTTTTGCAGTGACATATGTGGATCCAGGGCTCTGACCACCGATTTCATTGCAATTATTGTTCTTCTGTTGGTTTAGGTGGTTTTATTGGGTTTTACTGATTTTATGGTGTTTTATCTTTGCATTGTTCTTTATTGTGTGTTTAGTGCCCCAAAAAAGGTTGCTTTTGCAGTGACATTGGTGGATCCAGGGCTCTGACCACCGATTTCATTGCAATTATTGTTCTTCTGTTGGTTTAGGTGGTTTTATTGGGTTTTACTGATTTTACGGTGTTTTATCTTTGCATTGTTCTTTATTGTGTGTTTAGTGCCCCAAAAAAGGTTGCTTTTGCAGTGACATTGGTGGATCCAGGGCTCTGACCACCGATTTCATTGCAATTATTGTTCTTTGATTGCTTTTAGTGGTTTTATTCCATTTGATTTCAGTTGTTCTAGAAAGGTCCAGAGGTGCTAAGTTCAGATTGTTCTGGTAGTTTCTATTGCCAAAGGTTAACTCCTGGTCATCTCTTGCTGGCTTGAGTTTATCAAAAGGTTACAGTGAGTTTTTTTTTCTAGCTTCTCCTATTACATTATTACATCATTACAAGTGTTGTCTTGCTTTTTTTTTTTTTTGCTTGCTTGTTTTGACTTTGCCTGCTGATTGCTAGATTTGCAGTTGTCTGTATATTTCTGGCACAATGGCCAAACGGTTTTACAGCACCGAGGAAGCTGCTAGGTATTGCATGGACTCCAGCTCAGAGGAATTTAGCGATTCTGGGTCTGAGTATGTGCCATCTGACCACTCTACTGAGGAATCAGAGATAGAGGATAGTGACACGGTTAGCGCAGAGTTTAGTAGTGGTGGCACGCTTACTGCTGAAGAGGCAGAGGCTAGTGGTAGTGCCCAAGATGTACCCATGGATGTAGAAGAGGGTGAGGGTAGCACTGATGCAGCAGTTGGAGAGCCTGCGTGGGGGCCTCCCTGTAATTATGTCCCTGAAATTCCCCCTTTCACTGCAGTCCCTGGCCTCAGTGTGGACACCACTAATTTTGAAATTATAGATTTTTTTAATCTCTATATTACAGAGGCCATCCTACAGGACATGATCCGTTACACAAATTTGTATGCTGAGCAGTATCTTGCCAGCAACCCTTTACTGGGTTTTTCAAGAGCCCAGGCATGGTATCCCACAAATATAAACGAAATAAAAAGATTCCTGGCTCTTACATTGGCAGTGGGACTCGTAGAACATAATTCTTTAGCTTCCTACTGGGATACCAATACAGTCCTTTCCATCCCTCTTTTTTCAGCCGTTATGGCAAGAAACCGTTATCAAATTTTATTGCGGTTTCTTCACTTTAACGACAACACAACGGCTGTTGCCCCTAATGAGCCCGGTTATGACAGGCTTTATAAATTGAGGCCCCTTATAGATAGCCTGTCTCAGCGCTTCGCAGAGGTTTACACCCCCTCCCAAAATGTCTGTGTAGATGAGTCCCTTTTGCTCTTCAAAGGGCGCCTAAAATTTCGCCAATATATCCCTAGTAAGCGTTCTCGCTATGGGATTAAATTTTACAAACTCTGTGAAAGCAGCACGGGCTACACTAGTTATTTCATGCTGTATGAGGGAAAGGACACTAATTTGGACCCCCCCCCGGTTGTCCCACTGACTTGACTACCAGTGGTAAAATTGTTTGGGAGCTCATAACTCCACTGCTGGGCCGAGGTTACCACTTATACGTGGATAACTTTTACACAAGCATCCCTTTATTTAGAGCCCTAAATTCTTTGGACACCCCAGCCTGCGGCACAGTCAACCGTAATCGCAAAGGACTGCCCAGGGAATTGCTGGATAAGAAACTGAAGCGTGGAGAAGTACATGCTCTAAGAAGCAATGAGCTCTTGGCCATAAAATATTCAGACACCAAAGTTGTTCTTATGCTTACTACTATCCACGATGAGACCATGATTGTCCAACACAGAAGTGGCGGTAGGCCCTCAAAAACAAAGCCCCTGTGTAGTAAAGAATATAGTAAGCATATGGGTGGTGTTGATAAATCCGACCAAATACAACATTATTATAATGCCACCCGAAAAACCAGGGCCTGGTACAAAAAAGCAGCAATTTATATGATCCAAATGGCCCTTTATAATTCTTATGTCGTTTACAAGGCGGCAGTACCAGGCCCCAGATTGTCTTATTACAATTATTTGCTGCAGTTGCCCCCTGCCTTGTTGTTTGGTGATGTAGAGGAGGTTCCTGACATGCCAGGTAATGACAATGTTGCCCGAATGGTGGGTAAGCATTTTATAACACAAATTCCACCAACACCTAATAAAAGATATGCCCAGAGAAAATGTAAGGTTTGCCGTTCCAAGGGTGTTAGGCGAGATGTCCGGTATTATTGTCCCAAGTGTCCTAGCAAGCCTGCTTTGTGTTTCCACCCATGTTTTGAAGTGTACCATACTGTGGTACACTATGAGAGGACTTGAATTTTGTGTTTTTATAGGTAGGTTATGGTTCTCTGGGTTTGTTGGTGGAATAAGGATTTAGCATATCAGAATAGTGGACTTGGCATGTTCTAGGTTTTTATGCACAAGGTTGCAGGCCTCCAAACTTAGCTGTGCTGGCAAAGTGACGCTGTTTTTATTTATTGAGTTTATCTATTCTGGCAGGTCCGTACTTTACTTATAACTAGGTTATAGATATATGTGATGAAAAGTTTGGTAAGGTGTGTCATATTATTGGCAAAAGTTTTTTTTTTTTAGTAAAGTAGGGTTTTATGGTATGTGATTTTGTTTTTTGCACAGGTTGTCAGAAAAACAAAGTGTGCTTGTAGCTTGTGGTTGTTTAGACTTGTTCTTGGGCATTCAGATTTTTGTGTTTGAGCTATGGTTATTCAGGCTAGTTGCAGTGTTTCTTTGGTTATGGGGTAGGACTTGTATTGTGCTGTTGGTATAGCGAACTGAGGTGCTGGGTGACTGACAGGGCGCATGATAAAACTTGTGGTGTGTGATGAATCAATGAGATGTTTTTATCTCTAAAGCTGATGCCACAAGTCCTTTTACTGGCACCTCAAAAGCATGCCTGTCAGTGCAGTTATCTGTGCATAGTTTTGTATATTACTTTGTATTTCTGGGCAGCATTTAACTACTGTAAGTGTAGGCCTTAAGTTTTTTGCAAAGGTTCTTGAGCACAGGATGACAGATACATTACGGTTTTTTGTGCTTGTAGTACAAATTGAATATCTACTGTATGTTCTGGTTAGGTTACACAAGTTGCAGTGGCTCTCTAAATATAAAAACTTTGTGTAATACTGGTGTGCCACTGGTGACTGCTGCACGGCACGTAATTGTGCACATAATTTTATCTCTGATGCTAATGCCCCAAGCTTTATTGTTGGCACCTTTAGTGCAACTTCTAAGGACACTTGCATCATTTATGGGCCAAATTACTATGGATTTTTTTGGCAAATATCCTTCTAAATGTGGTGCAGATTTTGTCATTTCTAAAGTAGTGTAGGAAGAAGCAAAAAACTGGTATCATAACACCACAGGAAAGATAGGGGTTTATTTGGGGGGGGTTAAAGTAAAAAAACTGCAAGGGGTGCATAGAGTGCAGCCCCAATATTATGCATTTTCAGGTTTGGTGGCCATGTACTTATGTGCAACCAGACATATGGGGTGTAATTTTATTCAGGGTAACTTGCTAATTGATACTGAGCAAGTTTTTTGATAGTTGCCATTGAGATTTTGGGGAGAAATCTAACTTTATATTTTTTTTCAGACTAAAGTCCAGCTTGTATAGGGAACTGCATCCACAATTTTGCCTGTAGAAAACCAAGAATGGTGTTTCTAAATAGCTGAAGTTGTCTATTTCAATGTATAGTTTATATGGGTTTTTTCACAGGTAAGGGGCAATTTTGTCTGAAAAACTTTGAGATGTGCACATAAATTGCAGCCCCATTATTATGCATTGCCCCTGTTTTGGGGCATTTGGTGGCTGCATCTTTATGTGCACCCATACATATGGCATATCGTTTTATTCAGGGGAACTTGCAGATTGATGTTTAGTAAGTTTTTGGTAGTTGCCATGGAGATTTTGGGGAGAAATCTAGGTTTGTATCTGGTTTTTCCTTGATTTCTGACCAAAGCGCTGACTTCTGCAAGGGACCGCGGCCACAATTTTCCATGTAGAAAGAGAAGAGTGGTGTCTCTGAATAGCTGAAGTTGTCTATTTTTAATCAATGTATAGTTTATATGGGTTTTTTCACAGGTAAGGGGCAATTTTGTCTGAAAAACTTTGAGATGTGCACATATATTGCAGCCCCATTGTAATGCATTGCCCCTGTTTTGGGGCATTTGGTGGCCACGTCTTTATGTGCACCCATACATATGGGGTATCGTTTTATTCAGGGGAACTAGCAGATTGATGTTTAGTAAGTTTTTGGTAGTTGCCATGGAGATTTTGGGGAGAAATCTAGGTTTGTATCTGGTTTTTCCTTGATTTCTGACCAAAGCGCTGACTTCTACAATGGACCGCGGCCACAATTTTCCATGTAGAAAGAGGAGAGTGGCGTCCCTGAATAGCTGAAGGTGTGCACTTTTCAGAAATATATAGTTTGTGGGGGTTATTTTACAGGTAGGGGGGTTAACACTGAAAAACTGCAGGAAGTGCACATAGAGCGCAGCCCCCAAAATTTCAACTGAAATTGCCCTTATGCATTGCCCCTGTTTTGGGGCATTTGGTGGCCACGTCTTTATGTGCACCCATACATATGGGGTATCGTTTTATTCAGGGGAACTTGCAGATTGATGTTTAGTAAGTTTTTAGTAGTTATCTCAAACCAGAGTTGGCGCTCTCACAAAACAAGTCACAGAGTGATGTGAATTAATTCAAACAATTTATTAGTGAATTATAATAAAAACATATACACATAATTGATTCTAACAATAAAAATCTAGATAAAATACACCAATATACAGGATAATCCGGAATTCATTTGAGGAACTAGAATAAATGAATGATAACAGACCTAATAATTCATGAAGTAGTTAAATTTAAAAATATATAAAAATTCAGGGAATCGGTTTGGAAACAACACAATAGAATTGCACAATTTAATAAATAGAGAGGTATAAAAAACTGTATATTTACAGAGAGTAGGGATAACTGTATTTTCTCTAATACAGAGAGAAGGGATATATAATATTGCACATATGCCCTATCCAGAGTTACTAGGTACAAACAGCTTCGGCGGCTTCTGATTGCCAAGTACTGCACCTAAGGACGAACCTGTCCCTAAGGGGAGCACACTTCCCCAATAACACTCAATAGGGGGAAAAAATTTTGTAGAATGGAAAAGATGTTCTATTGAGCACACAGCTCACAACATGTAGGGTTACAAATGGCACAAAATGATCGTACGGCTATGTGCACAAACAACACCCAGGAGTTGGCAGGAATGTAGTGAATAATAAGACCCCCGTGCTTAGTAAACGTATACCAAATAATGCCCTCTGTCCCGGCCGGGAACTTACTTATGGGTCGCAATTGTCAGAGAGACCCGCTCTTACACGCGGCGCGACGTCGCTGAATTACTAGTAATGACGTCACTAGTGTGAGCCGATGTGAGAGCGATGGGTCCTCATAGGTTACAAAATCTTCCTTGGAGATTTTGGGGAGAAATCTAGGTTTGTATCTGTTTTTTTCTTGATTTCTGACCAAAGCGCTGACTTCTGCAAGGGACTGCGGCCACAATTTTCCATGTAGAAAGAGGAGAGTGGTGTCTCTGAATAGCTGAAGGTGTGCACTTTTCAGAAATATATATTTTGTGGGGGTTATTTCACAAGTAGGGGGGGTTAACACTGAAAAACTGCAGGTAGTGCACATAGAGCACAGCACCCACATTTTTAGCTGTAATTGCCCTTGTGCATTGCCCCTGCTTTGGAGTGTTTGATGCCCATGTCTTTATGTGCACCCATACATATGGGGCATCATTTTATTCAGGAGAAGTTTGTCTTTCAAATTTGCCTTTGTTAGAAAATTTTTATGAGATTTTTTTTTGTCAAATCCACATTTGATCATGCGTCCAAGTTTACGTTTTAGAAAAAAAAAAAAATGTCAAAAAAAGTTCCAAATTTCACAATGCACTGACAAAAGGTATTTGGCTTTTGAGTGAAAACAACATTGCACCTAGAAACCTGAAGGTCTGTAGTTTCTAAAGATACTAAACATGAGGGGATATTCTAGATTTACATATAAGTTATGCTGCATCAACTGTTACAAGCGCTTTTCCGCTTTGTTCTGGTGTGATATTGTACAAAGTATTGCTTTAGTTTGGGGGTTACTTCTGGACAGGAACTGTGGGGTACCACCACATATTTGGTATCGTTGGACTTGGGAGTATCAGGGCTTTTACAAACAACAAAAAAAAGTGTGCAAAATTAACTTTTCTATGGAAAAAAAACTCAAAATATACAGACATTTTTCATAATTTTATTTTTTTTTTACATATTTCACCCAAAATACACATCATATCTCCAGAAAAATTATAAAATTTGGTATGTATGTCGAAGCCCAATTAGTGACGAAAAAAACAATATATAATTTCCCTAGTTTCATGGAGGTTTTCCTACCAAAAAACATTTTTAAAGTGAATGAGTACAAAATGCTTAAAAAACATCTGGCACTGGGGGGAACTGAAATGACGAATTCGGCTGGCACTTAAAGGGTTAACACCTGGCAAGAAAGTAAGGAAAAAAAAAAAAAAACCAGGCCAAATAAAAGATAGGTTCCACAAATCTCTAATTGCACCGTGCCCAATTTATTTTCTCTTGCAAAGCTGCCTTGTTGAACCTGCAGGAGGGGGAGCTGCGCTGGTAGAGCTTGTGGGCTCTGTTGGCTTTTGTGCAGCAATTTGTTGTTTTTCTCTAGCATTTTGTTCTGCCAACAGAGCCAGTTTTTGTCTTTTAAGCTCTACCAGCTCCTCCTGCAGGCTCAACATGGCAGCCTCATGTTGGGATTTTGTTCATGTCTGGCCTGCTTGAGGCTCTCCATCTTTGCCTCATGTTGGGATTTTTTAGCATGTCTGGCCTGCTTGAGGCTCTCCATCTTTGCCTCATGTTGGGCCCTTCGTGCCTCGCTATTTTGATAGAGGCTTAGCATTGCCGACTCGTGTGCGGCTTGCCTTGCCTGACCTGCATTGTAGGCATTAGTGACCACACACAAGTCGACATGCAGTTGGTCCATTTTTCGCATAAGTGCTTTGTGGTGCATAATTAGAGATTTGTGGAACCTATTTTTAGCCTGTTCCCTGGGGGCCACATTCTCTCCGGTGGGCTGGGTTGGGAGCTGCTGCTGCTGGGGAATATTGGCCGGCTCCTCATCTGAGGAGAAGGCCACGCCGCTGCCACTGACGTGGGACCCTCTCTCGCTTGCCTCCCCACTAAATCCCTCTCCTTCAATTTCAGGATCGCAGCGTGGGGAGTAGAGCCCAGACGAGGAGCGACCACCTTTGAAAAGAAATAAGAAAAACATTTATTTAATTTTGGATTATGTTCATGATGCCAGAGAAACTTTATGGACAATAATGAGTTTTGTTAAAACATGACCAAGTTAATTTTGACAAAAATATTTGTGGACATTGATTCATTCCAAATGAGGCAAAAAGGTAAAATCAAGTTAAAAAGACTGACTTTCCAAAAGTACAAGATGAACTGACTGCACCTAACCCAGCAAGACACACTTGGCAAATAACATACCTATCTTATTAGCAATACACTGCACTTCTGGAATTGAAACAGCTGCAATATACACAGACACAATTCATTATTATGCCACTGCACAAGCCTAACACAAAACACACATCAAACCAAATTTGTTAAGAATAATACCTGGAACGGGAGCAGATGCCGTTGGTCTGCGTCTGCTCGGCCCAGGTGGAGAAGAATCTGTTTGAGAAAAAGATTGTTTAACACCTAAAGAGATACAGACACCAGAAAGGAAATTAGTTTTACATCTGTCATAACATTGTCTTTGCATGCTATTTATAATTTGGCCATAAAAGTATTTGGCCAAGCTTTTACATTCCCTATCTGATCCCCCATGAGGGGGATGGAGGCGGCCATATTTGTCCAGCAGGAGGCTGTTAGCATTAGAAGCTGTAATTGACAGGCTGAGAAGGGACAGTCAGGCTGGCAAAACAGTCAGGTTTTGGGATTTCAAGTAACAATTACTAACAAAAGCAGTCCTATCAGTAAAAAATGATCAACACGACCTATAGGCAACTTTTTAATTAGATTTATATTTAAAAAAAAAAAAAAATTGTGTCAGTATAACTTTAATCTTTAGCTTCTCTGCAAGAGCAAATACACTTGGATTACTGTCATTACACCTACCTTGGCCAACATTCCGGTCTGTATCGAAGGTTCCGGACACACCGCTCACGCTCTCCCGGTGTAGGAACGGCAGCAGCAGCTCCTCATAACGGGTGTAATGCACCCTCTTAGCAGGCCCTCCTCCAGTTCCTGATCTAAAGAAAATATACAAATGGTTTTATTGTGTTGTCTCCAATAAGCAAGCCATAACAACGCAGTCACTTTTTGTTATTCATTGTTGCCCCAATCTATTGCCTTTACTTTCAAGTGTAACAATACTAAGGCTCTGACACCAAAACCATACTAAAATGCTGCTAAGTGGCCTAGCTAACTCCCTATTACAAAGTCGCGACAAATCGCACAAATACAATACTAATTATATTTTGGCGACAAATCACACAAATACAATACTAATTATATTTTGGCGACTTTTTTTGTCGCGACTTTGTAATCTCGTGTCACGCGCGAGTTGCGGCCATTTTGTGTCATTGAGCCTGCTGTCACCACACTGAGAGCACCATGCCTGGGGTTTCCGAGCTGCTAATGGGGGAGAGGCGCTATATAATAGAGTTCTTCCTGCGCTCAGGGTATGACAGGCTGCCGCTGGGGCCCATTGGGGTCCATGAAAGGAAGAGGGCTATCCTGCGCGACCTAATAGCTGGGTTGCGCAGGGGCTTCAACCTGGAAATGGACCTCCGCCTGCTCCAGCGGATTTGGTCAGACCTGAAGCGCAGGAACTTTCAGGAGATATCCGAAATTGCTGCAGGTAATTATTCTACTTTAATATGGTTTTACACAATACGTTTCTTAAAAGATTTAGCAAGTAATTTGAACTAAAAGTACAAATGTAAGAAATGTATATTCTCTCTCTCTCTCTCTATATATATATATGTGTGTATATATGCATGTTTTTTCAAAAATACACAATAAAGTTGACAATAAAGAGGGAATTTTAAATATGTTGTGGTATTTTGAAAAACAAATACATATACACACATATATATATATATATAGGTATAGGACCCG
Organism: Xenopus tropicalis; assembly: GCF_000004195.4. Classification (NCBI taxonomy): domain Eukaryota; kingdom Metazoa; phylum Chordata; class Amphibia; order Anura; family Pipidae; genus Xenopus; species Xenopus tropicalis. The sequence goes on along the minus strand of NC_030682.2, from coordinate 74,560,502 downwards.
TTATCCAGAATGCTCGGGACCAAGGGTATTCCAGATAAGGGGTCTTTTCGTTATTTTGATCTCCATACCTTAAGTCTAAGAAACAATCAATAAAACATGAATTAAACACAATACGATGGTTTTGCCTCCAATAATGATTATTTACATCTTAGTTGGGATCAATTGCAAGGTGCTGTTTAATTACTACAGAGAAAAAGGAAATCAGTTTTTAAATTCTGAATTACTTGCTTAAAATGGAGTCTATGGGAGACGGGCTTTCCATAATTTGGAGGTTTCGGGATAACGGGTTTCCGGATAAGGGATCCCATACGTGTGTATTATATATATATATATATACACACACACACATTTTCCAATACATATGCATACATAAGTTTAAAGCAGGGGGGAAGCAGCAGGGAGCGGCCCATAGTATGAGTCATTTGGGGGAAGGGCCACGAATGTTTTAGGGGGCCCTGGCTAACAATGTCTGTGTGTCCTTTGGATTGATGTGAGGGTTCACAGGGGGAGGGGCCAGTGGGGGCGTGGGAGGAGGGGGGCCCAAAAAATGTTGTTGTGAGGGGCCCAGTTATTTAGGATGGTGGCCCTCTGTGTATGAATGTATATATATATATATGTATAATAGATTGAAATAACATCTTGCAATACTGTCTTACAGAACTCTATATCAACGTGGCGCCTCTTCTCCCTCCAGAGGCACAACCCCAGGCACAACAGGCTCAAAAGCCCAAGCACCCGGGCAGGCCCCCGAGGCCCAAGCACCTGGACAGGCCCCCGAGGCCCAAGCACCTGGACAGGCCCCAGCACCCGGCCAGGCCCCAGCACCACCAGAGGCCCCAGCAGCCCCAGAGGCTGAAGAGGCCCCCGAGGCTGAAGAGGCCTCCGAGGCCCCGGACACTCCCCCCTTGACTCCTCCCCCACTTTCCCCCCACTTTCCCAGGCCCTTGAGTTCTCCCCCCAGACCCCCGGATCCCAGCCACCAGGTTCTCCTGCCTTGCGTTAATTAGTACGTAGCGTATTTTCTGGCGAGTGTGATAACTGCCAATCAAATGTTTTGTTGCCAGAATAATTGCAATATTAGATTGGTTCACATTTAATAAAGTGCCCATAACATATTTGCCATTTATTCTGTGTCTAAGATCTCCCACTTAATTTAAGCCACTTTAGTAAACGGCCCCCTAAGTATTTTGCAAAATATTTCTTAAATGCCCCCCCCTTCCTATTTAGTGGCCTAATTTGATGTTGTACTACACAGCTTTGAGGACATAAGTTACACACATAATAATAGGCATGCCATACATACAAGTAAAGTAAGTAGGAAAGAAGGAAAAAAGGAAGGAAAGACAGTAAGCCAAAAGGAAAAGCCAGTTGAGTAGAAAAGCAGATGAGCAAGTGTTTCAATAGAAAGATGAATGTAAGATATTTACCTGTATCTGGACTCCTCTGCCAGCTTTTTTTTCAGGCACCTCTTAATGTCCTGATATCTTTTCTTACACTGATGGACATTGCGGAGACATGCGCCCACACTGTTAACATGCTCCGCAATGTCCTTCCATGCTTTGGTTTTTCTGTCTGTGGGCGTTTTAGTGGCATATTTGCCTATAACGCTATGGTACACAGGCACCAGCCCCTCCACCAGTGCCTCGTTTTCAAACTCTGAGAACTTGAGCTGGCGAAGCCTCCCCTCCTGCTGTCTCTTCCTCTTCCCAGATGATGAGGTGGGGGGAACCTCCTCACTCTCTCCGCTCTCACCACTCTCCTCCTGGGGCTGGTACTCTGTACCCTCTAATACATCAGGGCTGCCTTGATAAAGCAGCACCTCTTCTGCATCAGTGCCAGAGCTGGCTGACACCGCAGGTGTTTCAATGTGCTCCCTCCTTTTAGCAACCTTTTTTTTGCTTGCCATAACTATATCAATATCAATATCACCAATATCACCCAAAAAAAAATCTCTAGCACTTCTGTGCTCTCCCAGGGCAAATGTGCAAAATGGCGCCAGTTTTATGCTGCGTGTGCTAATTAACACGCATGCGTTACGTACCGCTGTGGGCGTGCGTTAATTAGCGCGCATGCGTTACTTACCGCTGTGAGCGTGCGTTAATTAGCGCGCATGCGTTACATACCGCTGTGCGTTACATACCGCTGTGCATTTATTAGCACACGTGCGAAAAGTAGCGCACACGTTATTTTGCGTTCTTTTCCAGAGATGAAGCTAATTTATTTCGATTATCCAGCCCAGAGACAGCAAATGATACAGAGTTCCTTTAAATATGCCCACATGATCTGTTCTATAGGGATCAGCCTTCAGGACTTCTCCCTAACCTAACCTCTCTATCTTTGTGTGTGTTTCTACGTTACTGTCCATCTATGTGACTATCAGAGTTTCCTTAGTTATACTCTTAGAATCTCACTGACCAAAGTAGGGATGTGTTCTGATTGGCTGACAAGATAATCAGGTATCAGAATCTTATTGTGTTAGTCAGTCGGGTAGTTCCCATAAGGAGCCCGTCTCACCACATAAACAACAGTACACACAATTCAACTTTGAAATGCAAAAGACCCTCCAGTTGGCTTCCTGTGATATCTTGGTGTTGATCACCCCCCTATAATAAATACCAAGGTAACCAACACAAAGGCACTTCAAAGCATTCCCAACTTAAGCAACTTAATTAACATCTGACTGACTCATTGTTTAAATCTATACAGATATCTTGTGCACTATGTACATTCATATAATTAAATGATACTAATTTCATACACTTGCAGGTATGTACTGTATGCACAGTCCCCAAACATATTACTACACTCCCCCACTTGGATCAGTTCTGCTCAGAATTGATCCACAACACATTAAAACATTCTTTTTTTTTATATAACTGTATAACATGATAGTTTGTAATTGTGTTATAGAGAATGCTAAACCAAGGCTCTTAAATTTTCTAGAAATGCTAATAGAACTGGTTACATATCACTTCTCCAGCTCTTTCTATTTCCCATTTAGCATGAAAAGTATCCAATTCTATTGCAAGTGGCAGGTTTTGGGGTATGTACAGGATTAGTTTCAACACTAAATGAGTCGATCATTTCCTTTCCAGTCATCAGTAGATATTTTCAGTCACCAGTCAGAAATATTTACACGCTTACTGTATAAGTTGTACTTAGTCTTTGCAGAGAATTAAATCCAGTCATTAAACAGACTGTGAAACATTTCTGTCCACAAACTCCATTCTTTCCAGGGTTGGGGTCTTTGTGATCCAGGCAGGATTCCTTGCCACTCCCATCACTCCCCCACTTCCCTACCCAGTACCCAACTTCTTGCAGCATCTGGGGTTTTTCCTCCAGGCGTTTGGTTCTCTTTAGTTCAATGTAGCAGTGACTGAGTACACAGGATCTGGTATTGGTGCTGGTGTTGGATGGATCTGTAGCTCTTGGTCTTCTTACAGTCAGATCTTTTTTTTTTTTTTTCAGAAAACCCACATTTAGCCACAAACTCTAGCTTTGGACACAATATCACCCTTACCTGATCTAGTCAGAATATTAACGGATATATCCCTGCAAATATGCAGCTAAAACATCAATATTCTGAGTATATGTGTTCTTTATAAATCCACCCATGTCTGTACATTTAGCTTCTATAGACTATATGCTAAATATGAGCCTTTGTTTAGCATCTCTAGACAGATATGTATAGCAACACTAATATATTTGCACTTTCTCTGGGCCACTCTCTGGATTTTTTTTTTTTTTTACATTGAAAAGCGAAAACATGTATACAGAAAGACACTGAATAAAACAAAACACTGAATAATAACAAGGTGGATGTTACTTAATTAAAAGTAGACGTTCAAGTCCTGAAACTCTGTAAATGATGTCCTGTTTGTATGTTAATGAGTTATTTTCATTGCATTTCCATCTACCCACTTAAGACTCCTGCACTGATTTAGACACTGACAAACATCAGAACAGTTCATTCATTTTTTTTTCTTTAAAAATCCCATTGATCTATTACATTTGTGGGAGAACATTAGTTATAGAAGAAGCCTGAAGAATATATTTTGACATCAAACAGTATCCAGCCCATTGCACGACTGCATCCAGTCAAAAAACTTCTGTGGTGTCAACATCCAACACCTCTCCCTCTGTGTCATGCAAATTCCTTCACACCCCCACTTGGAAACTTTAGGTCTCATCTATCAATGCTCCACTGTCATTAAAAAAATTTGAAAAGCTGCTTAAGTGTGAGATGAAAAAAAAAAACAAGTTAAACATGACCACAAAATTCAGACACATTTATCCTTCTGCTTGAAGATCTTTTCCTGGAAGATAAAACTTAGAGAAAAATATTAATTCATATATTCTACATAAATTACATTGTCTCGAGATAAATTAAAGGAAAGTGCAATTGAACATTTAAGTGGCATGTATGGGTTTAGAATTCTATTAAAGTTCCTCCCCCATGGTCCTTAACACCAGAATGTGTAAGAGGGGCACGCCTTAATTTAGAAAGTTCTGTTTCCAGTAAAGAAACTTGTTGTTTTAAAAGATCCCTTTCAGCCCTGATCTTATCATATTCAAATTTAAGTTTTTCATGTTCCCTTTTTAGTTGGGGAAAGGGTATCCAAGTTCTAGATTTACGATAATTTTGATTGTTTTCTCTATTCTGCCATCTAGATTCATATTTTCCTTTCTGGCGGTCTGAATTGTAAACCCCCTTTCCTCTTTGAGGCCATTTAAAACCAACATACTCTTTCCTTTGTTGACCCTCTACTCTAAAAATTCTAGCAGCATCCACTACAAAACTTTCCTCCTTATTCCTCTTTCGCCACAAATTATCTGCCCTCAACAGAATGTCTTTTAGATCCGTAGGATCAGGAGTGATAGATAATATTCCTTCCCTGACATCCTCCTCTAAAGCTTCTAACAACATGACCCTATGAATTAAACCACCATGTTCAAATCCTGGATTATCAATTAGAATTTGTTCCATTACTGTGGCTATTCTATGTGATAATTCATAAGGACATTCCTGCTTCATTTGCTTTAATTTACCGGACAAAGACACATTTGATGTGATACCATACAACGCCCTAAGTATTTCCTTTAACACATCCCTTGTCCTGCGCTGCTGTCCACAGTTCTGTACAATCCTTACCTTACCATTTCCAACTACTCTCTGCAACACTCTATCTACATCCTCAGGATTCAAATTATACGTCTCTCTGACCCTTTGTAACTCACAGAACCACTTCATGAATCTGTTGATATCATATCTTGGTACCTGCCCAATCTCTCTAACTATTGCATCCATCTCTTGAGGCTTTAATTGTTTTGAGATGAGCTGCACCTCCCCTGTATTGTCAGTATTTAAAACAGTTGTAGTGACAACAGGAGCTGCTGGGAAACTACATGCTTGATCTAATTCATTCCAAGGGTACAGTTGTTTATGTCCTTTAATTTCTGTGTTAAATTTAGAAATATTGTTTTCACAAGATTGGTCAGAATTATTCCCAACCTTATCAAAAGCAATATTTATTGCATGTTTATGCTCCTCCAGCTCCTTTTCTACATCCTGTATTTTTACTGACAATTTGTCATTTACACCGGTTAAGTGGTCACATAGATTGGCCTTCTCAAGCAATGCCTCCCCAGTGGTTATGGCATGTAACCTTAACTCAGAGATCTTTTCATTTGACTCTCTCAGTAAAGTCGTATACTTATCTGCCTGTTCTGTAATATCAGTCTCCTTTTGTTTAATAATTTCTGCCATTTTTAAACAGCAGGAGACCAATCCCTGTATGATAAGTCCTTTGCGTTTTGCTTCCTTAGTTTTCTTATCAAAAACACTGTCAGCTATAAAATCTTTCATTAAATCCCATGAATTTTTACATTCTTGAGGGATTTCATATGGTCCCCCATGATTTTTAATATAACTAACCAACCAGGTGCTGACCATTTCTCCCTTAGTGCTATTACCACTGACTAAAGCCATTGTATATATAAAAGAGTGCTAACTTAAAATAAATTATATATATAATTAAAAAAAAAAAACAATATTCTTACCAACCCTTTTAGGTTCACAGTCACAGATTTCCAGACCACCGTCCTAGGGTTCCACACTTCCTTCCAGGGCTTCACTGCAGACTCTTGGGTCACAAATCTTCCACGCTTCTTCTGGTCACTAGTCACGGCACCAAAATGTTGTGTATAGTGTAGATGTAGTATATTATTACAAATATACTGGATATTCCAATATTTACCACAGCCAGGTAAAAGGAAACAACCACGGTTCTTTTCCAGAGATGAAGCTAATTTATTTCGATTATCCAGCCCAGAGACAGCAAATGATACAGAGTTCCTTTAAATATGCCCACAGGATCTGTTCTATAGGGATCAGCCTTCAGGACTTCTCCCTAACCTAACCTCTCTATCTTTGTGTGTGTTCTACGTTACTGTCCATCTATGTGACTATCAGAGTTTCCTTAGTTATAATCTTAGAATCTCACTGACCAAAGTAGGGATGTGTTCTGATTGGCTGACAAGATAATCAGGTATCAGAATCTTATTGTGTTAGTCAGTCGGGTAGTTCCCATAAGGAGCCGTCTCACCATAAACAACAGTACACACAATTCAACTTTGAAATGCAAAAGACCCTCCAGTTGGCTTCCTGTGATATCTTGGTGTTGATCACCCCCCTATAATAAATACCAAGGTAACCAACACAAAGGCACTTTCCCAAACTTTCCCAGCATTCACTTTCCCAGCATTCCCAACTTAAGCAACTTAATTAACATCTGACTGACTCATTGTTTAAATCTATACAGATATCTTGTGCACTATGTACATTCATATAATTAAATGATACTAATTTCATACACTTGCAGGTATGTATGCACAGTCCCCAAACATATTACTACATATCACACATTCGTGAATTGGCCCCAATGTCTAAAAAAAAAACCATCTTGAATTTTTGCTAACCTTTTAGAACCTGCAAGACCCGACAAATGAAATAAGCTGCAAAAACAGGTAAGGTCAAATTTATTCTATAGCTACTCTAATTTTTAAAATAATAATTAGATAGGTTACGGGTATAATTTGAGGATTATCACATGGGAACTGCATAGAGCGGGAGGGCCAGTTATTTTTATAAAGCGCATAGCGTGGGGGGGGCCAGTTATTTTTACAAAGTGCATAGAGCGGGAGGGACAGTTATTTTTATAAAGTGCATAGAGCGGGAGGGACAGTTATTTTTATAAAGTGCATAGAGCTGGGGCCTTATGTAGGGTCTGGGGTCTGCTATTTGTATTAGCGTACGGGGCAGGGGGGGGGCATTGGTCTGGGGTCTAACCACTATAATAATTAGTGCACAGAGTCAGTTATTTTTACAAAGTGCATAGAGTGGGAGGGCCAGTTATTTTTATAAAATGCATAGTGTGGGGGGGGGCAGTTATTTTTACAAAGTGCATAGAGCGGGAGGGCCAGTTATTTTTATAAAGTGCATAGTGTGGGGGGAGCAGTTATTTTTACAAAGTGCATAGAGCGGGAGGGCCAGTTATTTTTATAAAGTGCATAGTGTGGGGGGGCCAGTTATTTTTACAAACTGCATACAGCGGGAGGGCCAGTTATTTTTATAAAATGCATAGTGTGGGGTGGCCAGTTATTTTTACAAAGTGCATAGAGCGGGAGGGCCAGTTATTTTTATAAAGTGCATAGTGTGGGGGGGCCAGTTATTTTTACAAAGTGCATAGAGCGGGAGGGCCAATTATTTTTATAAAGTGCATAGAGCGGGAGGGCCAGTTATTTTTACAAAGTGCATAGAGCGGGAGGGCCAGTTATTTTTATAAAGTGCATAGAGCGGGGGTCTTATGTAGGGTCTGGGGTCTGCTATTCGTATTAGCGTACGGGGCAGGGGGGCATTGGTCTGGGGTCTAACCACTATAATTATTAGTGCACAGAGTCAGTTATTTTTACAAAGTGCATAGAGCGGGAGGGACAGTAATTTCTAGAAAGTGCATAGAGGGGGGGTATGTTGGAATTCCATGTTGACTTCAAATTTACTCTGATTTTACAACAGGGTGTACATTATTCGTTATAATACTGTGTTTTGTGAAAGTCCTATGACACAATTTACATCCATAAGCACCAAAGTCCAACAATACACAAAACAGGTAGGTAAGAGTTACAATCCATGCAAAGTGCAGTATCTTCTTTTCTCTGCAGGTGGAGAGAATATGAGGATTTGCCTTGAGTGCCATTTGCCTAAGTGTTCCAAACAACTATAATGTTGAACTGGACCAGGAAGTGCAGGAAACATATCTGTTCAGATGCATTTTGAGTATTTAGACGATGTTTATCAGACATCAAAGCACAGGAGCACCAACTTGCATTGCCACCATGGAAGATTTTTCCTAAAAAGCTTGTTAGATGGTACTGGGTTTTCATGTCCCGATCTTGAAATCTTGACATGCTGAACTGCCAAACTTTTATCTGGTCTCTGTTCTGTGGCAATAGTGCTGTTTCTTGAATCCCAACTATGAGACAATTTGCCCTGAAGTAATTTGAGCACATCCACTAACATTGGCATTATGTGTTCATTGGTTATAGGCTCGTACAGTGCTTTAGTAACCCATTTTTTTTTGTATTTTGGGAACACAAGTTTATGACGAAGTGAACGGGGTCCCTTCCCTCACCAGCCCAACGACACGAGATTGCTCTCTGTGTACATTTGCATTATGGGCTAGAGCTGCAAGTTTTGTACGGGCCTCCATTCCATCCATTTTAAAATGGATCCTTTTAGGCCGGTACTTTAGGGAAAAACTATGATAGACTTCCAATGCTCCAGTATGGCGAAAATGAGCCATGTGCTCAAGGTCTTTTGTCATATTTTTTGACAAGACTACTTCTGCCAAGGACAAGTAGGCTTGTGAGTCTTTTTCTATCCATGGTCATTGGCTACACTCCTCATCTGTGTACTTTTTGTGTGTGCAGGCATGGTACATAATCTCATGATCCCATTCATGCTGATCAGAAATGTGCATCACAACAGATTGCCATCTTTCCCGCAACATACACAAGTCACCTTCACACTTGCTTGAAGACCACCACAGATGGTTTGTTATAGCTGGTATCCATTCAGCTATATCACCACAGTTTTTCTTCTTGCTTGCTGCAAACAAGCATTTCTTCTTGGCATAGTGCCACAGATCAAACTCATGTGCTATGCCTTTGTCTTTGTACTCATCACGCATTAATTTTATAATTCCTGGATGACGGTCAGTTGCTATTGCACTTACTTTATATGCTCCAGCCAAAATTCTTTCCAGGCACTTTGTAAATGCTAGTTTCCCCATAGCTGGTGAAGTCTTAGCCTCTGTAACCTGAACAACTTCGAAGTCCACAATTCTCTTAGTGTCCACTTCCATAAAACTGTAAACACAATATTTGGCACTGTAACCTGGGCTGTCACATTGCCCATCACCCGCAAGGCACAATTCTATGCCATTGAATGCGTCATGTAGTCTTTGTTGTTCTTGCTGCCAGTGTACATCAATAACTGGAAAAAGAACCTCACGCTGGTAACAGTAAAAAGTGTTATGCGATATGAATTGAAGTCCCAATAAACCGAACATGTCCCGCACCTTATAAAAATTACAGCCACTGTATAATAATGCAGCACAACTCAAAACATTTCCAACTGCCATTCTTCCAATGCACGGCTGGCTTTTCCACAATGTGTAGCTATGTCCATTCAGGCAAGCAACTGAAATTGACACAAATGTGCCTTGGCAATGTTTTTTAATTTCAATGAACAGGGCATTGCAAAGATTTTTGTTGTTGCACTCAAAACTGCAGGTTAGTTTTCTTATTAATGAATCAAGGCATCACTCAAAAACAATAAATTTACGTTCTTTTACAAAGCTCTGCTCATCTTCTTCTACAACAGTCGATGTGTCAGTCACCGAAGATTCATTGTTCCCATCATTTTCTGGAATATACTCTGTGTAAGAAGTTTTGGAGTAATTTGATGTTACTGTACAACTAAGGTCATCATGTACAGAGCTGTGGAGGTTTGGTGACATTGTGTCTGTTAAAATATTTTGTTCAAAGTCATTCAGGGAGCCAACATCCACTGATGGCTGTGGGTGTCGAAATCTTTTCATTGGAGTGGACTGTATTATTCTTGGTTGTGTTTCATACATATGATCATGTTCAACCTTCCACTGTTCCCCTTCAGTGTTGAACTCATATTCTGGCCATTGCACAGCTTTATCCACTTGGAAATGTTGTGGTTCTGTAAATGTGCTAGCATCAACTTTTGTAGCTTGTGTGGGTGCCACTGAAGGATGCTGTTCACTATTTGAAGATGATGCATTGTTTCTGTGAACATTTGTTATAGGAATTTGAATTCTTCATATTAAAAATCTTTTCTGCAAAACAATCAATGTCACCAAAATCTTGGTTTGTATGCTGTACTATCTGACGTAGCCACCTTTTTATCTTCAAGAGACATAATGGGAAGGTATGCATTTGTATTTGTATTTGCAGACCCCAGACCTTGTGGCTCCCCGCTGAAAAATGTAAAAAATAGTATCAGGACACCCCAGAGCTGCGCCCCCCTCCATATATAAAATATTTGCAGACCTCAGACCTTGTGGCTCCCCACAGCTCTGGGGTGTCCTGATACTATTTTTTACATTTTTCAGCGGGGAGCCACAAGGTCAGAGGTCTGCAAATATTTCATATATGGAGGGGGCCACAGCTCTGGGGTGTCCTGATACTATTATTACATATAGCTGCAGGGAGCCACAAGGTCAAAGGTCTACAAATATTTGTAGCCGCAAATATATGTAATAATAGTATCAGGACACCCCAAAACTGTGACCACCATCAGATGCAGTAATAGGATTTACAAACCCCAAATGTGTATTCACCTGCGGCACACTTATAATAATAGCCCCCAGACAATGACAGGATTAGCTGACACTGACAGGTTCAGCCGACCCCAGACCTTGTGGCCCCCGCTGAAAAATGTAAAAAAAAATAGTATCAGGAAACCTAGAGCTCTGGTCCCCTCCATATATGAAATATTTGTAGACCTCTGACCTTGTGGCTCCCCACAGCTATATGTAATAATAGTATCAGGACACCCCAGAGCTGTGGCCCCCTCCATATATGAAATATTTGCAGACCTCTGACCTTGTGGCTCCCCGCTGAAAAATGTAAAAAATAGTATCAGGACACCCCAGAGCTGCGCCCCCCTCCATATATAAAATATTTGCAGACCTCAGACCTTGTGGCTCCCCGCAGATATATGTAATAATAGTATCAGGACACCCCAGAGCTGTGGCCCCCTCCATATTTGAAATATTTGCAGACCTCTGACCTTGTGGCTCCCCGCTGAAAAATGTAAAAGATAGTATCAGGACACCCCAGAGCTGTGACCCCCATCAGATGCAGTAATAGGATTTACAAACCCCAAATGTGTATTCCCCTGCGGCACACTTATAATAATAGCAGACCCCAGACACTGACAGGTTCAGCCGACCCCAGACCTTGTGGCCCCCGCTGAAAAATGTAAAAAATAGTATCAGGACACCCCAGAGCTGTGGCCCCCTCCATATATGAAATATTTGCAGACCTTTGGCCTTGTGGCTCCCCGCAGCTATATGTAATAATAGTATCAGGACACCCCAGAGCTGTGGCCCCCTCCATATATAAAATATTTGCAGACCTCTGACCTTGTGGCTCCCTGATGAAAAATGTAAAAAATAGTATCAGGACACCACAGAGCTGCGCCTACCACATACAGTGGTGTGAAAAACTATTTGCCCCCTTCCTGATTTCTTATTCTTTTGCATGTTTGTCACACTTAAATGTTTCTGCTCATCAAAAACCATTAATTATTAGTCAAAGATAACATAATTGAACACAAAATGCAGTTTTTAAATGAAGGTTTACGTTATTAAGGGAGAAAAAAAACTCCAAATCTACATGGCCCTGTGTGAAAAAGTGATTGCCCCCCTTGTAAAAAATAACTTAACTGTGGTTTATCAATTTCAATTTTCAATTTCAATATCAATTTCTGTAGTCACCCCCAGGCCTGATTACTGCCACACCTGTTTCAATCAAGAAATCACTTAAATAGGAGCTACCTGACACAGAGAAGTAGACCAAAAGCACCTCAAAAGCTAGACATCATGCCAAGATCCAAAGAAATTCAGGAACAAATGAGAACAAAAGTAATTGAGATCTATCAGTCTGGTAAAGGTTATAAAGCCATTTCTAAAGCTTTGGGACTCCAGCGAACCACAGTGAGAGCCATTATCCACAAATGGCAAAAACATGGAACAGTGGTGAACCTTCCCAGGAGTGGCCGGCCGACCAAAATTACCCCAAGAGCGCAGAGACAACTCATCCGAGAGGCCACAAAAGACCCCAGGACAACATCTAAAGAACTGCAGGCCTCACTTGCCTCAATTAAGGTCAGTGTTCACGACTCCACCATAAGAAAGAGACTGGGCAAAAATGGCCTGCATGGCAGATTTCCAAGGCGCAAACCACTTTTAAGCAAAAAGAACATTATGGCTCGTCTCAATTTTGCTAAAAAAAACATCTCAATGATTGCCAAGACTTTTGGGAAAATACCTTGTGGACCGACGAGACAAAAGTTTAACTTTTTGGAAGGTGCGTGTCCCGTTACATCTGGCGTAAAAGTAACACAGCATTTCAGAAAAAGAACATCATACCAACATTAAAATATGGTGGCGGTAGTGTGATGGTCTGGGGTTGTTTTGCTGCTTCAGGACCTGGAAGGCTTGCTGTGATAGATGGAACCATGAATTCTACTGTCTACCAAAAAATCCTGAAGGAGAATGTCCGGACATCTGTTCGTCAACTCAAGCTGAAGCGATCTTGGGTGCTGCAGCAGGACAATGACCCAAAACACACCAGCAAATCCACCTCTGAATGGCTGAAGAAAAACAAAATGAAGACTTTGGAGTGGCCTAGTCACAGTCCTGACCTGAATCCTATTGAGATGTTGTGGCATGACCTTAAAAAGGCGGTTCATGCTAGAAAACCCTCAAATAAAGCTGAATTACAACAATTCTGCAAAGATGAGTGGGCCAAAATTCCTCCAGAGCGCTGTAAAAGACTCGTTGCAAGTTATCGCAAACGCTTGATTGCAGTTATTGCTGCTAAGGGTGGCCCAACCAGTTATTAGGTTCAGGGGGCAATTACTTTTTCACACAGGGCCATGTAGGTTTGGATTTTTTTTCTCCCTAAATAATAAAAACCCTCATTTAAAAACTGCATTTTGTGTTTACTTGTGTTATCTTTGACTAATAGTTAAATGTGTTTGATGATCAGAAACATTTTGTGTGACAAACATGCAAAAGAATAAGAAATCAGGAAGGGGGCAAATAGTTTTTCACACCACTGTATATAAAATATTTGCAGACCTCAGACCTTGTGGCTCCCCGCAGATATATGTAATAATAGTATCAGGACACCCCAGAGCTGTGGCCCCCTCCATATATAAAATATTTGCAGACCTCTGACCTTGTGGCTCCCTGATGAAAAATGTAAAAAATAGTATCAGGACACAACAGAGCTGCGCCTACCACATATATAAAATATTTGCAGACCTCAGACCTTGTGGCTCCCCGCAGATATATGTAATAATAGTATCAGGACACCCCAGAGCTGTGGCCCCCTCCATATATAAAATATTTGCAGACCTCAGACCTTGTGGCTCCCCGCAGATAAATGTAATAATAGTATCAGGACACCCCAGAGCTGCGGCCTCCTCCACATATAAAATATTTGCATACCTCAGACCTTGTGGCTCCCCGCAGATATGTGTAATAATAGTATCAGGACACCCCAGAGCTGTGGCCCCCTCCATATATGAAATATTTGCAGACCTCTGACCTTGTGGCTCCCCGCAGCTATATGTAATAATAGTATCAGGACACCCCAGAGCTGTGCCCCCTCCATATATGAAATATTTGCAGACCCCAGACCTTGTGGCTCCCCGCAGATATATGTAATAATAGTATCAAGACACCCCAGAGCTTTGCCCCCTCCATGTATGAAATATTTGCAGACCCCAGACCTTGTGGCTCCCCGCAGATATATATGTAATGATAGTTTCAGGACACCCCAGAGCTGCGGCCCCTCCATATATGAAATATTTGCAGACCTCAGACCTTGTGGCTCCCCGCAGATATATGTAATAATAGTATCAGGACACCCCAGAGCTGCGGTCCCTTCCATATATAAAATATTTGCAGACCTCAGACCTTGTGGCTCCCCGCAGATATATGTAATAATAGTATCAGGACACCCCAGAGCTGTGGCCCCCTCCATATTTGAAATATTTGCAGACCTCTGACCTTGTGGCTCCCCGCTGAAAAATGTAAAAGATAGTATCAGGACACCCCAGAGCTGTGACCCCCATCAGATGCAGTAATAGGATTTACAAACCCCAAATGTGTATTCCCCTGCGGCACACTTATAATAATAGCAGACCCCAGACACTGACAGGTTCAGCCGACCCCAGACCTTGTGGCCCCCGCTGAAAAATGTAAAAAATAGTATCAGGACACCCCAGAGCTGTGGCCCCCTCCATATATGAAATATTTGCAGACCTTTGGCCTTGTGGCTCCCCGCAGCTATATGTAATAATAGTATCAGGACACCCCAGAGCTGTGGCCCCCTCCATATATAAAATATTTGCAGACCTCTGACCTTGTGGCTCCCTGATGAAAAATGTAAAAAATAGTATCAGGACACCACAGAGCTGCGCCTACCACATACAGTGGTGTGAAAAACTATTTGCCCCCTTCCTGATTTCTTATTCTTTTGCATGTTTGTCACACTTAAATGTTTCTGCTCATCAAAAACCATTAATTATTAGTCAAAGATAACATAATTGAACACAAAATGCAGTTTTTAAATGAAGGTTTACGTTATTAAGGGAGAAAAAAAACTCCAAATCTACATGGCCCTGTGTGAAAAAGTGATTGCCCCCCTTGTAAAAAATAACTTAACTGTGGTTTATCAATTTCAATTTTCAATTTCAATATCAATTTCTGTAGTCACCCCCAGGCCTGATTACTGCCACACCTGTTTCAATCAAGAAATCACTTAAATAGGAGCTACCTGACACAGAGAAGTAGACCAAAAGCACCTCAAAAGCTAGACATCATGCCAAGATCCAAAGAAATTCAGGAACAAATGAGAACAAAAGTAATTGAGATCTATCAGTCTGGTAAAGGTTATAAAGCCATTTCTAAAGCTTTGGGACTCCAGCGAACCACAGTGAGAGCCATTATCCACAAATGGCAAAAACATGGAACAGTGGTGAACCTTCCCAGGAGTGGCCGGCCGACCAAAATTACCCCAAGAGCGCAGAGACAACTCATCCGAGAGGCCACAAAAGACCCCAGGACAACATCTAAAGAACTGCAGGCCTCACTTGCCTCAATTAAGGTCAGTGTTCACGACTCCACCATAAGAAAGAGACTGGGCAAAAATGGCCTGCATGGCAGATTTCCAAGGCGCAAACCACTTTTAAGCAAAAAGAACATTATGGCTCGTCTCAATTTTGCTAAAAAAAACATCTCAATGATTGCCAAGACTTTTGGGAAAATACCTTGTGGACCGACGAGACAAAAGTTTAACTTTTTGGAAGGTGCGTGTCCCGTTACATCTGGCGTAAAAGTAACACAGCATTTCAGAAAAAGAACATCATACCAACATTAAAATATGGTGGCGGTAGTGTGATGGTCTGGGGTTGTTTTGCTGCTTCAGGACCTGGAAGGCTTGCTGTGATAGATGGAACCATGAATTCTACTGTCTACCAAAAAATCCTGAAGGAGAATGTCCGGACATCTGTTCGTCAACTCAAGCTGAAGCGATCTTGGGTGCTGCAGCAGGACAATGACCCAAAACACACCAGCAAATCCACCTCTGAATGGCTGAAGAAAAACAAAATGAAGACTTTGGAGTGGCCTAGTCACAGTCCTGACCTGAATCCTATTGAGATGTTGTGGCATGACCTTAAAAAGGCGGTTCATGCTAGAAAACCCTCAAATAAAGCTGAATTACAACAATTCTGCAAAGATGAGTGGGCCAAAATTCCTCCAGAGCGCTGTAAAAGACTCGTTGCAAGTTATCGCAAACGCTTGATTGCAGTTATTGCTGCTAAGGGTGGCCCAACCAGTTATTAGGTTCAGGGGGCAATTACTTTTTCACACAGGGCCATGTAGGTTTGGATTTTTTTCTCCCTAAATAATAAAAACCCTCATTTAAAAACTGCATTTTGTGTTTACTTGTGTTATCTTTGACTAATAGTTAAATGTGTTTGATGATCAGAAACATTTTGTGTGACAAACATGCAAAAGAATAAGAAATCAGGAAGGGGGCAAATAGTTTTTCACACCACTGTATATAAAATATTTGCAGACCTCAGACCTTGTGGCTCCCCGCAGATATATGTAATAATAGTATCAGGACACCCCAGAGCTGTGGCCCCCTCCATATATAAAATATTTGCAGACCTCTGACCTTGTGGCTCCCTGATGAAAAATGTAAAAAATAGTATCAGGACACAACAGAGCTGCGCCTACCACATATATAAAATATTTGCAGACCTCAGACCTTGTGGCTCCCCGCAGATATATGTAATAATAGTATCAGGACACCCCAGAGCTGTGGCCCCCTCCATATATAAAATATTTGCAGACCTCAGACCTTGTGGCTCCCCGCAGATAAATGTAATAATAGTATCAGGACACCCCAGAGCTGCGGCCTCCTCCACATATAAAATATTTGCATACCTCAGACCTTGTGGCTCCCCGCAGATATGTGTAATAATAGTATCAGGACACCCCAGAGCTGTGGCCCCCTCCATATATGAAATATTTGCAGACCTCTGACCTTGTGGCTCCCCGCAGCTATATGTAATAATAGTATCAGGACACCCCAGAGCTGTGCCCCCTCCATATATGAAATATTTGCAGACCCCAGACCTTGTGGCTCCCCGCAGATATATGTAATAATAGTATCAAGACACCCCAGAGCTTTGCCCCCTCCATGTATGAAATATTTGCAGACCCCAGACCTTGTGGCTCCCCGCAGATATATATGTAATGATAGTTTCAGGACACCCCAGAGCTGCGGCCCCTCCATATATGAAATATTTGCAGACCTCAGACCTTGTGGCTCCCCGCAGATATATGTAATAATAGTATCAGGACACCCCAGAGCTGCGGTCCCTTCCATATATAAAATATTTGCAGACCTCAGACCTTGTGGCTCCCCGCAGATATATGTAATAATAGTATCAGGACACCCCAGAGCTGCGCCCCCTCCATATATGAAATATTTGCAGACCTCAGACCTTGTGGCTCCCCGCAGATATATGTAATAATAGTATCAGGACACCTCAGAGCTGCGGTCCCTTCCATATATAAAATATTTGCATACCCCAGACCTTGTGGCTCCCCGCAGATATCTGTAATAATAGTATCAGGACACCCTGCACCACCCCTCCATATATAAAATATTTGCATACCTCAGACCTTGTGGCTCCCCGCTGAATGAGCAATGTTTTCAGACCCCAGACCTTGTGGCTCCCCGCAGATATATGTAATAATAGTATCAGGACACCCCAGAGCTGCGCCCCCTCCATATATGAAATATTTGCACACCCCAGACCTTGTGGCTCCCCGTAGAAATATGTAAAAAAAAAATAGTATCAGGAAACCTAGAGCTGTGGCCCCCTGCATATATGAAATATTTGCAGACCCCAGACCTTGTGGCTCCCCGCTGAAAATATAAAATTGTATCAGGACACCCCAGAGCTGCGACCCCTTCCATATATAAAATATTTGCAGACCTCTGACCTTGTGGCTCCCCGCAGCTATATGTAATAATAGTATCAGGACACCCCAGAGCTGTGCCCCCTCCATATATGAAATATTTGCAGAACCCAGACCTTGTGGCTCCCGCCAGCTATATGTAATAATAGTATTAGGACACCCCAGAGCTTTGCCCCCTCCATATATTAAATATTTGCAGACCCCAGACCTTGTGGCTCCCCGCAGATATATGTAATAATAGTATCAGGACACCCCAGAGCTGTGCCCCCTCCATATATGAAATATTTGCAGACCTCAGACCTTGTGGCTCCCCGCAGATATATGTAATAATAGTATCAGGACACCCCAGAGCTGTGCCCCCTCCATATATGAAATATTTGCAGACCTCAGACCTTGTGGCTCCCCGCAGATATATGTAATAAAAGTATCAGGACACCCTGCGCCCCCCTCCATATATAAAATATTTGCATACCTCAGACCTTGTGGCTCCCCGCTGAATGAGCAATGTTTTCAGACCCCAGACCTTGTGGCTCCCCGCAGATATATGTAATAATAGTATCAGGACACCCCAGAGCTGCGCCCCCTCCATATATGAAATATTTGCAGACCTCAGACCTTGTGGCTCCCCGCAGATATATGTAATAATAGTATGAGGACACCCCAGAGCTGTGGCCCCCCTCCATATATGAAATATTTGCAGACCTCAGACCTTGTGGCTCCCCGCAGATATATATGTAATGATAGTTTCAGGACACCCCAGAGCTGCGGCCCCTTCCATATATAAAATATTTGCATACCCCAGACCTTGTGGCTCCCCGCAGATATCTGTAATAATAGTATCAGGTCACCCTGCGCCCCCCCTCCATATATAAAATATTTGCAGACCTCAGACCTTGTGGCTCCCCGCATATATATGTAATAATAGTATCAGGACACCCCAGAGCTGTGACCCCCTCCATATATGAAATATTTGCAGAACCCCAGAACTGTGGACCCCTCCGTATATTAAATATTTGCACACCCCAGACCTTGTGGCTCCCCGTAGAAATATGTAAAAAAAAAAATAGTATCAGGAAACCTAGAGCTGTGGCCCCCTCCATATATGAAATATTTGCAGACCCCCAGAGCTGTGGCCCCATACATATATGAAACATTTGCAGACCCCAGACCTTGTGGCTACCCGCTGAAAATATAAAATTGTATCAGGACACCCCAGAGCTGCGACCCCCTCCATATATAAAATAATTGCAGACCCCAGACCTTGTGGCTCCCCGCTGAATGAGCAATGTTTTCAGACCCCAGACCTTGTGGCTCCCCGCAGATATATGTAATAATAGTATCAGGACACCCCAGAGCTGCGCCCCCTCCATATATGAAATATTTGCAGACCTCAGACCTTGTGGCTCCCCGCAGATATATGTAATAATAGTATGAGGACACCCCAGAGCTGTGGCCCCCTCCATATATGAAATATTTGCAGACCTCAGACCTTGTGGCTCCCCGCAGATATATATGTAATGATAGTTTCAGGACACCCCAGAGCTGCGGCCCCTTCCATATATAAAATATTTGCATACCCCAGACCTTGTGGCTCCCCGCAGATATCTGTAATAATAGTATCAGGTCACCCTGCGCCCCCCCTCCATATATAAAATATTTGCAGACCTCAGACCTTGTGGCTCCTCGCATATATATGTAATAATAGTATCAGGACACCCCAGAGCTGTGACCCCCTCCATATATGAAATATTTGCAGAACCCCAGAACTGTGGACCCCTCCGTATATTAAATATTTGCACACCCCAGACCTTGTGGCTCCCCGTAGAAATATGTAAAAAAAAAAATAGTATCAGGAAACCTAGAGCTGTGGCCCCCTCCATATATGAAATATTTGCAGACCCCCAGAGCTGTGGCCCCATACATATATGAAACATTTGCAGACCCCAGACCTTGTGGCTACCCGCTGAAAATATAAAATTGTATCAGGACACCCCAGAGCTGCGACCCCCTCCATATATAAAATAATTGCAGACCCCAGACCTTGTGGCTCCCCGCTGAATGAGCAATGTTTTCAGACCCCAGACCTTGTGGCTCCCCGCAGATATATGTAATAATAGTATCAGGATACCCCAGAGCTGTGGCCCCCTCCATATATGAAATATTTGCAGAACCCCAGAGCTGTGGCCCCCTTCATATATGAAATATTTGCAGAACCCCAGAGCTGTGGACCCCTCCGTATATTAAATATTTGCACACCCCAGA
This sequence comes from Xenopus tropicalis, assembly GCF_000004195.4. NCBI lineage: Eukaryota > Metazoa > Chordata > Amphibia > Anura > Pipidae > Xenopus > Xenopus tropicalis. The sequence continues at coordinate 74,540,352 of NC_030682.2, read as the reverse complement.
CCTTGTGGCTCCCCGTAGAAATATGTAAAAAAAAAATAGTATCAGGAAACCTAGAGCTGTGGCCCCCTCCATATATGAAATATTTGCAGACCCCCAGAGCTGTGGCCCCATACATATATGAAACATTTGCAGACCCCAGACCTTGTGGCTACCCGCTGAAAATATAAAATTGTATCAGGACACCCCAGAGCTGCGACCCCCTCCATATATAAAATAATTGTAGACCCCAGACCTTGTGGCTCCCCGCTGAATGAGCAATGTTTTCAGACCCCAGACCTTGTGGCTCCCCGCAGATATATGTAATAATAGTATCAGGATACCCCAGAGCTGTGGCCCCCTCCATATATGAAATATTTGCAGAACCCCAGAGCTGTGGCCCCCTTCATATAGGAAATATTTGCAGAACCCCAGTGCTGTGGACCCCTCCGTATATGAAATATTTGCACAACCCAGACCTTGTGGCTCCCTGCAGAAATATGTAAAAATAGTATCAGGAAACCTAGAGCTGTGGCCCCCTCCATATATGAAATATTTGCAGACTCCCAGAGCTGTGGCCCCATACTTATATGAAACATTTGCAGACCCCAGACCTTGTGGCTCCCCGCTGAAAATGTAATAACAGTATCAGGACACCCCAGAGCTGCAACCCCCTCCATATATAAAATAATTGCAGACCCCAGACCTTGTGGCTCCCCGCTGAATGAGCAGTGTTTTCAGACCTCAGACCTTGTGGCTCCCCGCAGATATATGTAATAATAGTATCAGGACACCCCAGAGCTGCGCCCCCCTCCATATATAAAATATTTGCATACCTCAGACCTTGTGGCTCCCCGCAGATATATGTAATAATAGTATCAGGACACCCCAGAGCTGTGGCCCCCTCCATATATTAAATATTTGCAGAACCCCATAGCTGTGGACCCCTCCGTATATGAAATATTTGCACACCCCAGACCTTGTGGCTCCCCGCAGAAATATGTAAAAAAAAATAGTATCAGGAAACCTAGAGCTGTGGCCCCCTCCATTATGAAATATCTGCAGACCCCAAGAGCTGTGGCCCCCTCCATATATGAAATATTTGCAGACTCCCAAAGCTGTGGCCCCATACATATATGAAATATTTGCAGACCCCCAGAGCTGTGGCCCCCTCCATATATAAAATATTTGCAGACCCCAGACCTTGTGGCTCCCTGCTGAAAATGTAATAATACTATCAGGAAACCCCAGAGCTGCGCCCCCCTCCATATATAAAATATTTTCAGACCCCAGACCTTGTGGCTCCCCGCAGATATATGTAATAATAGTATCAGGACACCCCAGAGCTGTGACCCCCATCAGATGCAGTAATAGGATTTACAAACCCCAGATGTGTTAGCCGACACTGACAGGATCAGCCGACCCCAGACTTCAGACCTAGTGGATCCCAGCAAAAATATGTAATTCATTTCTTTCAGGGCACCCTAGAATTGTGGCCCCCTCCATATATAAAATATTTGCACACCCCAGACCTTGTGGCCCCCTCTATATATGGAATATTTACAGACCCCAGACCTTGTGGCCCCCACTGAAATATGACATAATAGTATCAGGACACCCCAGAACTGCGACCCTCTCCATATATGAAATATTTGCAGACCTTGTGGCTCCTGCAGAAATATGCAAAAATAAAATAGTATGAAGAAACCTAGAGCTGTGGCCCCTCTATATACTGTATATAAAATATTTACAGACCCCAGACCTTGTGGCTCCCTCCATATATGAAATATTTGCAGACCTCAGACCTTGTGGCTCCCCGCAGATATATGTAATAATAGTATCAGGACACCCCAGAGCTGCGACCCCTCCATATATGAAATATTTGCAGGCCTCAGACCTTGTGGCTCCCCGCAGATATATGTAATAATAGTATGAAGACACCCCAGAGCTGTGGCCCCCTCCATATTTGAAATATTTGCAGACCTCAGACCTTGTGGCTCCCCACAGATATATGTAATGATAGTATCAGGACACCCCAGAGCTGCGCCCCCCTCCATATATAAAATATTTGCAGACCCCAGACCTTGTGGCTCCCCGCAGATATATGTAATAATAGTATCAGGACACCCCAGAGCTGCGCCCCCCTCCATATATGAAATATTTGCAGACCTCAGACCTTGTGGCTCCCCGCAGATATATATGTAATGATAGTTTCAGGACACCCCAGAGCTGCAGGCCCTTCCATATATAAAATATTTGCATACCCCAGACCTTGTGGCTCCCCGCAGATATCTGTAATAATAGTATCAGGACACCCTGCACCCCCCCTCCATATATAACATATTTGCATACCTCAGACCTTGTGGCTCCCCGCTGAATGAGCAATGTTTTCAGACCCCAGACCTTGTGGCTCCCCGCAGCTATATGTAATAATAGCATCAGGACACCCCAGAGCTGCGCCCCCTCCATATATGAAATATTTGCAGGCCTCAGACCTTGTGGCTCCCCGCAGATATATGTAATAATAGTATGAGGACACCCCAGAGCTGTGGCCCCCTCCATATATGAAATATTTGCAGACCTCAGACCTTGTGGCTCCCCACAGATATATGTAATGATAGTATCAGGACACCCCAGAGCTGCGCCCCCCTCCATATATAAAATATTTGCAGACCTCAGACCTTGTGGCTCCCCGCAGATATATGTAATAATAGTATCAGGACACCCCAGAGCTGCGACCCCTCCATATATGAAATATTTGCAGGCCTCAGACCTTGTGGCTCCCCGCAGATATATGTAATAATAGTATGAAGACACCCCAGAGCTGTGGCCCCCTCCATATTTGAAATATTTGCAGACCTCAGACCTTGTGGCTCCCCACAGATATATGTAATGATAGTATCAGGACACCCCAGAGCTGCGCCCCCCTCCATATATAAAATATTTGCAGACCCCAGACCTTGTGGCTCCCCGCAGATATATGTAATAATAGTATCAGGACACCCCAGAGCTGCGCCCCCCTCCATATATGAAATATTTGCAGACCTCAGACCTTGTGGCTCCCCGCAGATATATATGTAATGATAGTTTCAGGACACCCCAGAGCTGCGGTCCCTTCCATATATAAAATATTTGCATACCCCAGACCTTGTGGCTCCCCGCAGATATCTGTAATAATAGTATCAGGACACCCTGCACCCCCCCTCCATATATAACATATTTGCATACCTCAGACCTTGTGGCTCCCCGCTGAATGAGCAATGTTTTCAGACCCCAGACCTTGTGGCTCCCCGCAGCTATATGTAATAATAGCATCAGGACACCCCAGAGCTGCGCCCCCTCCATATATGAAATATTTGCAGGCCTCAGACCTTGTGGCTCCCCGCAGATATATGTAATAATAGTATGAGGACACCCCAGAGCTGTGGCCCCCTCCATATATGAAATATTTGCAGACCTCAGACCTTGTGGCTCCCCACAGATATATGTAATGATAGTATCAGGACACCCCAGAGCTGCGCCCCCCTCCATATATAAAATATTTGCAGACCTCAGACCTTGTGGCTCCCCGCAGATATATGTAATAATAGTATCAGGACACCCCAGAGCTGTGACCCCCTCCATATATGAAATATTTGCAGAACCCCAGAGCTGTGGACCCCTCCGTATATGAAATATTTGCACACCCCAGACCTTGTGGCTCCCCGTAGAAATATGTAAAAAAATAAAATAGTATCAGGAAACCTAGAGCTGTGGCCCCTTCCATATATGAAATATTTGCAGACCCCCAGAGCTGTGGCCCCATACATATATGAAACATTTGCAGACCCCAGACCTTGTGGCTCCCCGCTGAAAATATAAAATTGTATCAGGACACCCCAGAGCTGCGACCCCTTCCATATATAAAATATTTGCAGACCTCTGACCTTGTGGCTCCCCGCAGCTATATGTAATAATAGTATCAGGACACCCCAGAGCTGTGCCCCCTCCATATATGAAATATTTGCAGAACCCAGACCTTGTGGCTCCCGCCAGCTATATGTAATAATAGTATCAGGACACCCCAGAGCTTTGCCCCCTCCATATATTAAATATTTGCAGACCCCAGACCTTGTGGCTCCCCGCAGATATATGTAATAATAGTATCAGGACACCCCAGAGCTGTGCCCCCTCCATATATGAAATATTTGCAGACCTCAGACCTTGTGGCTCCCCGCAGATATATGCAATAATATTATCAGGACACCCCAGAGCTGTGCCCCCTCCATATATGAAATATTTGCAGACCTCAGACCTTGTGGCTCCCCGCAGATATATGTAATAATAGTATCAGGACACCCTGCGCCCCCCTCCATATATAAAATATTTGCATACCTCAGACCTTGTGGCTCCCCGCTGAATGAGCAATGTTTTCAGACCCCAGACCTTGTGGCTCCCCGCAGATATATGTAATAATAGTATCAGGACACCCCAGAGCTGCGCCCCCTCCATATATGAAATATTTGCACACCCCAGACCTTGTGGCCCCCTCTATATATGGAATATTTACAGACCCCAGACCTTGTGGCCCCCACTGAAATATGACATAATAGTATCAGGACACCCCAGAACTGCGACCCCCTCCATATATGAAATATTTGCAGACCCCAGACCTTGTGGCTACTGCAGAAATATGCAAAAATAAAATAGTATGAAGAAACCTAGAGCTGTGGCCCCTCTATATACTGTATATAAAATATTTACAGACCCCAGACCTTGTGGCTCCCTCCATATATGAAATATTTGCAGACCTCAGACCTTGTGGCTCTCCCCTAAATGAGCAATATTTACAGACCCCAGACCTTGTGGCTCCCGCAAAAATATGTAAAAATAAAATAGTATGAAGAAACCTAGAGCTGTGGCCCCCTCTATATATATAAAATATTTGCAGACCCCAGACCTTGTGGCTCCCCGCAATATTTACAGACCCCCAGAGCTGAATGTGCTGTAAAATAAAATAAAAAAAACCCGCACAAGTGGAACCCCCAAAAAATGTCACAAGAATAACAGACCTCAGATCAGTATAGAAATGCTGAAAGTGAACCTGAATGAAGCGCTGAAAAAATGCTGCAGATTGAAAAGACCGGTCACCAGGAATGAAAAAGATCAGGACTACAAGCTGCAGTACAACCAATGCCAAGAGACGCTGCAAGGAGAACCGATCCCTTCAAGCCGGAGGAGAAAGTGAAGCGAGAGAAGCCGGTTGCTGACAACTTAGCCAGTTGCTAAGAGACGTCACTTCCGTAATTGACGTCACGCGTGATGTCACGAAGGCGGGATTTTAAAACTGAAAACCAGGAAGAAGGTCTCGGCAGCGCGCACGTATCAGAGAAGAAGCTTGCTGGCCCTTCAAGATGGCGAAGACTCAATATACTTCACAGAAAATGGCGAATCTAATTTTTTTGCTCATCCATTATAGGAAAGCAGCATGCAGCAGAGTATTTCAAGTTAAAAAAGTAAGTTGATTGTTTTGGGCTTGGATGTCTAAATGGTATTAATGGTCCTTTAAAGTGATCCAACTTCGCACTTCTGTATACCACCCCCAGACTGATGGGTTAGTGGAAATGTTCAATAAAACGCTCAAAAGTATGCTTAAAGGACAATGAAAGGTTAATATAAATTAAAAGTAAGTCTAAAGGCATTCTTTTTAAGTACTTACTGCCTATCTAAATTCCCAGATCCCTGCTTGCTTCTCTGAGATATGGTGCTGGCAGCCTACAGCAGTGTGAAGACTACAGTGACATCACTGAAATCTCTCTCCCCTTCCTGTAGGTGCCAGCGGCAGCCTTCCTATTCTCTGAGCATGTGTGTAACTTGATCCTGTCTGCTGTTCTGAGCTACACATACCCACCAGCCAATCAGAAGCGGATCTGGCAGCGGGGAGCGCGGGGGGGGGGGAATGAAACACATGTGCAGTATGAAACAAGGAGGGAAAGGAAGGGAGAATACCATTTTAGAGATGGCTGCCTGTTCTAGAAAATGTGAAGTAAGTGTGACTGAGTAAATATTTGATTAGGTGAGCCAAAAGTGTGGTGTTTTTACTAAACAATAGGAGGACTATTGGGCAGTATGCTTTTTAAATTTTGACTTGCATTCTCCTTTAAGAAGTTGGTAGTAAAAGATGGGAAAATTGGCATTACTTGTTACCCTATTTAATGTTTGCCATAAGGGAGGTCCCTCAATCATCTACGGGGTACTCACCGTTTGAGTTGCTATATGGTAGGCATAGCAAAGGAGACTTGGGAGGGAAAACCCACCCCCTTTAAAAGTGTCATTGAGCATATATGCAAAATGCAGGACAGAATGCCCATAGTAAGATAGCACATGGAGCAGGCACAAGAAGCCCAACAGAGGGTGTATAATAGGGGTGCCAGAGTATGCAATTTTTCCCCTGGGGATTGTGTACTAGTGCTAATACCCACCGTAGAAAGCAAACTTTTTGGCAAAGTGGCAAGGACCCTTTGAGATTCTTGAAAAGATTGGTGAAGTAAATTATAAGGTTCTCCAACCAGGTAAAAGAAAACCTGAGCAGGTTTACCACGTCAATCTTATAAAACCCTGGAAAGAAAGGATGTCATTGTTCACCAAGCCTACTTCAGCTCTAAGGGCAGAACCCCTACTGCCAGAGGTTAAGGTGGCAGACTCCTTGTCAGACACTCAAAGGAAAGAAGTATAGGCCTTTGTAATCAAGAATAGGGATGTTTTTTCTGAGAAACCTGGACGAACCTCTTTGGTGAAGCATGACATCATAACTGAACCTGGGGTAAGGGTTAACGTAAAACCTTATAGTGTGCCTGAAGCTAGACGAAAAGCCATATCTCAGGAAGTTAAAAAGATGTTAGAGTTGGGAGTAATTGAGGGGTCACATAGTGATTGGTCCAGTCCCATTGTCTTAATACCTAAACCAGATGGGTGCTGACGCTTCTGCAATGACTTTCGAAAATTAAATACTGTCTCCAAATTTGATGCCTACCCTATGCCTCGTGTGGACGAGTTAATTGAGAGACTAGGGACGGCTAGATACCTGACAACCTTAGATTTGACCAAGGGCTATTGGCAGATTCCCCTGACGAACCAAGCCAAAGAGAAAACTGCTTTTAGTACTCCCGAAGGTCTGTTCCAGTATGTAGTGGTGCCGTTTGGGTTACATGGAGCCCCGGCGACCTTCCAACGTACCATGGACCAAATCTTTAGGCCCCATAGGCAGTACGCAGCAGCGTACCGTAATGACGTGGTTATCCATAGCTCGGATTGGCAATCCCATCTACCTAGGGTACAGGCCATGCTTGATTCTATACGAATGGCCGGGCTGACAGCTAACCCTAAAAAATGTAGCATAGGCCTGGAAGAAGCCAAGTATTTGGGGTATAACATTGGTAGAGGGCTAGTTAAGCCTCAGCTTAACAAGGTGCAGGCAATTCAAGACTGGACTAGACCACTCACAAAAAAACAGGTTCAAGCTTTTTTAGGGATTACTGGTTACTACAGATGTTTCATAGCTAACTTTGCCACTATAGCTGTCCCTCTGACTGGCCTTACAAAAGGGACCAAGTCCATAATGATCAAGTGGAACTCTGAGGCAGAACAGGCCTTTCAGACCCTGAAAAAAGCCTTGTGTAGCCAACCAGTACTGATAACACCAGACTTCACACAGAAATTTATTGTGCAGACTGACGCATCCGATGTGGGAGTCGGAGCAGTACTGTCCCAAATCAGAGAGGGTGCAGAGCATCCTGTGGTTTTCCAGAGTAAAAAGCTGAACATTCATGAGAGAAACTATGCTACAGTAGAGAAGGAATGCTTAGCAGTTAATTAGGCGCTGGAGGAGCTTAGATACTATCTGTTAGGCCGCCAGTTTACATTAGTTACTGACCACGCCCCCCTTAAATGGATGTGTGAAAATCGAGAAAAAAATAGAAGGGTGACAAGATGGTTCCTGGCCCTTCAGAACTACAAGTTCACAGTGGAGCATAGACTAGGGGCCCAGCTGGGGAATGCAGATGCCTTATCCCGGGTACACTGTCTTGAGGCTAGTTATGTTCTGACCCCTACGTCGAAACATAGGGGGAGGGTGTGTGAGAGAAATGCTGGGTTAGAGGTGGAAGGTGTGTATATTTCTCCCAGATTTCTCTCTTATATATATTAAGCTCCAGGGAAAGTATGTCAGCAGTGAAAGAGTATTCTTTCACTGCATCCGGCTTTTGGAAAAGCCGGTAAAAAGGGCCCTGGATTGAATGGAAGTGAGCGGGTGGAACTTCCAGGCTATCCAGGTTTTGGTGAAGCCTGGCTAATTAGTGGCCTCGTTAGGCTTCAGGGGAAAAAACGCTTTAAACATGATGTCTGCAGAGTTACTCACTCTCTCCCTTCCTGGGGAACTGCCTGCATGCAGTAAGGAGAGAGCCGGACACAGTGAGTAACCAAACAAACTACTGTTGTTTTTTGTAGAGTTGGATGCTAGATCCTCTCTATTGCATAGAGAGGGAGCTGGTGTGTGTTAGTTTGAGCCGGACAGGCTAGGATTTATTTTTATGATTTGTTTTCTGATGTACTCCTGTGTGCCAGTTATCTGTGAATAAAGCTGATTGCGGTCAGCTTAAACCTATATGCTGGGTGTGACTGCAAGAGACTGCACTGTTTGGTTGAGTTGCCTTACACTATAATTGTAGTCTTTCTCTTTATTATGATTAATAGTATTGTGCTGATGACATGGCTGTTTTGGATGGGAAGAAACTGGTGAATTGACAACTCATTAGCTCAGCTTTCAATGCAGATATTGAGATCTTTATTTCTGGGCAATATATATTTTGTTCTTAGTGCAGGCATTCAGCTTTTTGCAGAATTGTGGAGCTATGCAACTTGTGGTTAATTCATTATTTCACGTCACCTCTTTAGCTAATGCCAGGGCCGGAAATAGGGGTAGGCAGAGGAGGCACCTGCCTAGGGTGCCAGGCAGGAACCTCTCCTGCCTACCACTAGCCCGTGCTTCCTTCTCTTGCCCCCACCGGTTGTCATTACTCCGTGGTATTTTTTATTTTCCTTTATTTCAGGCCAAAGTGCAAATGACTAAGGAGAGCTGCATCCACAATTCTGCATTTAGGAAAGCAAGAATGGCATCACTGAATTGCTGCAGGTGTGCACCTTCGAAGAGAGTCGTGAGCTACAAGTGAACTAATTGGATGCCGTATAAACCCAAGGGGGTCTGTAAGTAGATTGGCAATCGGAAAGGGATATCACAACTGGGCACAAAAGGGTGATATAAGTAAAAATTATCACTGGTGTTAAAAACCACATGAGAGTGCACATTGTGAAGTAATAACAGTATTACACTATATATATTTTTTTTTCTCTTTTTTCTTTTCTTTTCCTCATAAGACCTCATCACTAAGTCTAAAGCAGAAGAGGGCACTTTGGAGTATTTTATTGAACTGAATTAGACTAAAAATCTGCTAGGTGTGCACTTAGAGCGCAGCCCCAGATGTAGCTTTTGCCCCAGTTGTAGGGTGTTTGGTGGGTGTATCTAGGTGTACCCATGCATGTGGGGTATTGTTTTGTTCAGGAGAATTTGCAGAATTCAGCAAGAACAGCCCGCTGAGTTTGTTCCATATGATGGCTACATGAACACTGCTCAGTGCTGCTCTGTTCTGCTAGTGTTGGGTGAGTCTGGGAATGGGAGTACACTGGGAGTTCAGCTCTTCTCCCAAGCACCTCTCATTAGCAGCAGCAGCCAGCAGTTACTGCCCTCCTAGCTTGTTACAAACATTAGTATTTTTAGTGTATAGTTGTGGTATTTGGGGGTGTGGCCACAAAAGTGGGCATGGCTTTTTGTCCCTCTTAACAGTTTTTAAATGTTGGGAGGTATGCCTGTATTAATCACAATTCAGCAGGAACAGCCTGAAAAACTATAAAACTATTGCAGCATCATTCACAATGTACTAAGGGGGCCCTGCGAAAATGTTTCCAATTGGGCCCCACAGTTGGTAAGACCGGTCCTGCTCACAACTATGAAGAAGTGAATCCACTGGTCCTAACATTATTTACTCCACTTAATAGTAGATGATTATGAAAAGCTTTATAATCCATCCTGTGTGTTACTATATTTTTCCCTTATTGGTTTCTTCGAAAGGGATTTGATTTATAATCTTTAAATAGGTTTCATTTAAGCCTTAATATTCTTTCCTTAAGGGAATGATAGATAAGGGTTTAATGAGGCTCCTTGAGACGTTATTCCCTTGAGGCTTTGGCAGAAATATAGCAAAATGGAAATTATAATGACTGGTTGACTCAATAAAGTGTTTTGATTATCCAAACTTTAGTCAGACCATTCATATTATTCATAACAGGCTTCTGAAAAGTTGTTTGCTCCAAAGCAGGCACAAAAAGCTGGTAAATAGTAATGAATAATACATGTATTGCTCTATAATAATAAATAATTTCACAATTTTACATAGTATAAAATGCTGTGGTATTTACATAAATAGCAAACAGTTAAAAAGACTATTTTTTCCACACATGGATTTATTTAATCACCAAACCAGACATTATTAATAATAGATCAAAAATTTACTCAAAAGTAAATAATAAAATAATTTACTCAAAAGAATCTCCAATAATGTGCTGGTGGTACGGGTATAGGATCTGCTATCTGGAATGCTGGGGGCCTGGGGTTTTCTGGATAAAGAATCATTCTGTAATTTGCATCACAATACCTTTAGTCTGTTAAAAATCATTAATACATTTGAAGACTGTAAAGAGGCAGAAGAGGAAGGCAAAAAATTCAAGACATGGGAGTTTTATGAATATCACACACGAGTTATTTGTTGTGTACAGGGTTGGACTGGGGGGTGTAGGGCCCTGCACCCCTCGAGGTGCCCCCGCCATGCCCCCATAACCACCTGTAGGGGCACCTGCCAGGCCCGGATTTGTGGAGAGGCCACAAAGGGCAGCAGAAGTTTAGGGGTGGCATGCCGCCCCGCCGCAAGAAAAATTTTTAAATTTGGCTCCCATACGGAGCAGTGTGCACCGGGGGACGTGTTCGCGCATGCGCACAGGGGGACACCCACAGGGGCAGCCTCGGGGCGCCCAGGATAGAAATCCGGGCCTGGCACCCACCCAATGTCCTCCCCTGAAACACATCAGGGGAGGGTCACCTGTGGCCGGGGGAGTGCTGACAGGGGTCGGGTCTGGGCCGCCGGCCCAGTCCGACCCTGGTTGTGCATTTTCCTTGTATATAACAAAGTACCTTCAATGAGTACAGCACTGCTGCAGAGTGCTATAGACAGTGAATGTAAAAAAAACCTTTCACCTATACTTCACCCTTTCAGATCCCCGTACAGCACTGGAGAAGCAAAGACAGTGAAAAACTGTGTATATAAAATAACATTTTGTGTATATAAAATAAAAATAAACTTTTTTTGTGTTTTGTCTCCAAAATAATTGTGTACTGCCCCTATAAGAATAATTATTATGTTTATTGTAATTTGATACTCTAGACTCATTCACATTCCTATGATATTATATCATATCATATATAGACTCCAAAATATTGGGTTTAAAGGAGAAGGAAAGGCTAGTAAAGAGTTAATCTCAAGCTGCAGGCATACCTTCAGTTGTCTCAATAGTGCCCTTAAGTCTCCCCATATTTCTCCTGTTCATAAGATCTAAAGCCAAACAGGAAGAAAAAATGCTGAGCTGTGTAAAGAAAGTTCCCATAATGCCTCGCTCCTGCACAGACACCAGGACCAAGTGAACATGCTCAGTTAGTTAGAATATGAGTCAGCTTCCTGCTGATTGGCTCAGATCCACATTCCTAAGGGGGGAAATGAGCTCTTAGCATTCTTGAGGGAGGGGGGAGCAGGAGAGAGCAGGAAGCAGAAAGACCTTTCTGATAAAGCTTACTTTTTCAAACAGGCAGGTCCTTTACTTTGTTTCCAGAGAGCACTACAAAATTAAATGTGTGCTAAACGCAATAAGCATAAAATACCAGAGAAACATTAAAAGCAAGGAACAAATTATACAGCTTTCAACTGGAGTTTAAAAAATGTTTTATTAGCTTTAAAGGGGTTGTTCACCTTTAAATTACTGTTTAGTATGTTGTAGAGAGTGCTATTCCAAAACAATTTACAATTGGTCTTCATTTTTTATTATGTGTGGCTTTTGCATTATTTAGCTTTTTGTCCAGCTCCAGGTTGGAATTTTAGCAGCTATCTGGTTGCTAGGGTCCAAATTACCCTAGCAACCAGACAGTGGTTTGAATGAGAAACTGGAAGATAAATAGGATAGGGCCTGAATAGAAAGACAAGTAATAAAAAGTAACAATAAAAATGAAATTGTAGCCTCAAAGAGCAAAAGTTTTTGTCTGCCGGGGTCAGTGACACCCTTTTTAACCCTTTAACTGCCAACGACTTACGGCGTACGTTGTTGCAGTAAAAGGCTTTATCTGCCAACGACGTGTGCCATACGTTGTTTGGCAGATAAGGTTACTCTCTGCAGAAGCGGCACATGCCGTTTTTAGCAATGACAGCCCCCTGGGCAACGAGCCAGGGGGGCTGTCATGTCGGCCCTGCGGTGCGATCATCGCAGGTCTGACCCCCAAGCAGCAGACGTGATTGCATCGTGTCTGCTGCATAGTCTGCTTCCTGCTTCCCCCCCCAGCTCCGACCCACTGCCTAGGGGACTTCCTGCTCCAGGACTGCAGCACCAGGACCAGGCAAGCTTCAGGACAGGTAAGGCTGTTTTCTTTTGCATTTATACACACTTACATACATTTACACACACATACAGCACACAATTTTGCAGTTTTTTGTTTTTCATTTTATACATTGTTGTTTTTTCATTTTGCACTTATCTACACTTATATACACTCATATACACACTTATACACTGTCCCACAACTTTTGCACATGTACACACATGTGTACACAAACACTTTTGTTTTTTATTTATTTTTTTTTACCACTTTGTTTTTAGTTTCTTTTTCCTAAAAACTGTTTATTTTGACAGCGTGACTATAGGCTTAGATATTCTGACCACTAATTACACAGTCGTGTGACATATTTTGTTGTTTCACTAATTTGCACAATTTTTGTGGTTTTATTTAATTTTTATCCCTGTATTAGTGTTCCTGATCTGTTTTTAGCATAGCTTTGCTATGTGTAAGTGTAACTTTGGTGTAGAAAAATAACGTTACCTATTTTGAATTCATCAGAATTAGTGATGAGTGAATCTGTTCCGTTTCGCTTCGCCGAAAAATTCGCGAATCTTTCAAAAGATCCGCAAAACGGCGAAAAATTCGCGAAACGGCGAAAATGTTGTGCAACAAAAAAAAATTGGCGCCTGCGGCTATTATTTTGTCGCGCAGCTATTGTTTTGTCACGCGGCTATTGTTTCGTCGCCCGCGGCTATTATTTTGTCGCACAGCTATTCTTTTGACGCCCGCGACCATTCTTTTTTGACACCGCCGACAATTTTTGGACGTGCGGTGAATTTTTCCGCGGCTAATTTTTTCATCCGTTTCGCGAAACAATCCGCCAATGGCGAAACGCGGAAATTCGTTGCGAATCCATGCCTTGCGAAACATTTCGCCCATCACTAATCAGAATGTGTACTTTCCAAAACTATATGGTTTTATGGGGGTCTCTGTATAGTTAGGGGGGTGTTACCGCACATAATACGCTGACAGGGGGCTCTGTGTGCAAAAGCTGAGTTGGCAGGCGAGAAATCCATATGCGCTATTTTCATTTTGGGTTCAGTACATACCACAGACTTTGGTATATCTAGACATATTGGGCATCAAACTGTTCAGTAGACCTTAAGTGTTTCTATTTGGGATGATTTTCCTCTGTATGCAAGAAATTGTGTAAGATAAATGCAGCAAATTGCAACATTTTTAGGCGATTTTCTGAAATGTCATAAAAATCGGCAAACAGGAAAGCTTTGCAGCTTGGTACTTTGGAGTAAAAAGAAATGTGTACCCATTATAAATTAGGGGGAATGTGTACTTTCCAAAAATATATGGCTTTCTGGGGTGTGTGTACTTTTTTGTAGCATTATCCCACATAAAGAATGTAAATGTGTTGATTTTGCAGGAGCTGAAATGACAGATCACATGGGAGTATGTTCCCATTGGGACCCCTACATGCCACATATTTGGGTAAACCTAAACATATTTGATATCAAACTGTTCAGTGGACCCCTGGTGTTCAAATTTAGGGTGTTTAATCTTGGTGCCTAATGCTATGTGGGAGATACGATGCTGCAAAGTGGAAGCTTTGATTGGATTTTTGGAAATGTCATCAAAATACAGTGGTGTGAAAAACTATTTGCCCCCTTCCTGATTTCTTATTCTTTTGCATGTTTGTCACACAAAATGTTTCTGATTATCAAACACATTTAACTATTAGTCAAAGATAACACAAGTAAACACAAAATGCAGTTTTTAAATGAGGGTTTTTATTATTTAGGGAGAAAAAAAATCCAAACCTACATGGCTCTGTGTGAAAAAGTAATTGCCCCCTGAACCTAATAACTGGTTGGGCCACCCTTAGCAGCAATAACTGCAATCAAGCGTTTGCGATAACTTGCAACGAGTCTTTTACAGCGCTCTGGAGGAATTTTGGCCCACTCATCTTTGCAGAATTGTTGTAATTCAGCTTTATTTGAGGGTTTTCTAGCATGAACCGCCTTTTTAAGGTCATGCCACAACATCTCAATAGGATTCAGGTCAGGACTTTGACTAGGCCACTCCAAAGTCTTCATTTTGTTTTTCTTCAGCCATTCAGAGGTGGATTTGCTGGTGTGTTTTGGGTCATTGTCCTGCTGCAGCACCCAAGATCCACAAGGTATTTTCCCAAAAGTCTTGGCAATCATTGAGATGTTTTTTAGCAAAATTGAGACGAGCCATAATGTTCTTTTTGCTTAAAAGTGGTTTGCGCCTTGGAAATCTGCCGTGCAGGCCATTTTTGCCCAGTCTCTTTCTTATGGTGGAGTCGTGAACACTGACCTTAATTGAGGCAAGTGAGGCCTGCAGTTCTTTAGATGTTGTCCTGGGGCCTCTCGGATGAGTTGTCTCTGCGCTCTTGGGGTAATTTTGGTCGGCCGGCCACTCCTGGGAAGGTTCACCACTGTTCCATGTTTTTGCCATTTGTGGATAATGGCTCTCACTGTGGTTCGCTGGAGTCCCAAAGCTTTAGAAATGGCTTTATAACCTTTACTAGACTGATAGATCTCAATTACTTTTGTTCTTATTTGTTCCTGAATTTCTTTGGATCTTGGCATGATTATTAAGTTATTGTTTAACAAGGGGGGCAATCACTTTTTCACACAGGGCCATGTAGATTTGGAGTTTTTTTTCTCCCTTAATAACGTAAACCTTCATTTAAAAACTGCATTTTGTGTTCAATTATGTTATCTTTGACTAATAGTTAACGGTTTTTGATGAGCAGAAACATTTAAGTGTGACAAACATGCAAAAGAATAAGAAATCAGGAAGGGGGCAAATAGTTTTTCACACCACTGTAGCTACATTTAGAAAAGCTTTGTGGCTTGGTACTTTGGAGTAGAAAGACATGGGTACCCCATTTAGATTCGGGAGAATGTGTACTTTCCAAAAATATATGGCTTTCTGGGGTGAGCATACTTTATACTAGCTTTAGTCCACATATAATGATATAAATGTGTTGATTTTGCAGGAGCTGAAATGACAGAAATGATAGATCATATGGGGGTATGTTCACATTGGGGCCCCTACATGCCACATACTTAGGTAAACCTATACATATTGGGCAACAAACTGTTCAGTGGACCCCTGGCATTCATATTTAGGGTGTTTTATTTGGTTACTTTATGACCTATAGGAGATACAATACTATAGACTGAAAGCTTTGATGCAATTTTTTTAAAAATGTCACAAATTTTGATAAAAAACAATAATTTTAGGAAAGCATTGCAACTTGGTAGTTTGGAGTAGACAGACAGTTGTGCCTATTCTGGATTACCCAGAATCTGTTCTTTCCAGAAATGTGCAATCTGGAATAAACCTTTTGTTAGTGGAATTTTTGGCCTTGAAATCTAAAGTATGCAGCTTTCTGAAGCAGTGCTTTGGAAATTTGGTAGTGTACCGCTGGGAGTTTTTGACCTATACAAGTGAGAAATCTCCATAAAACTATATATATTTGGTATTGGCGCATTCAGGAGACATGGGACTTTCCAAATCAGTTGTATTTTTGTGCATAAAATAATTTTTGTTTCTAGTATGTGTGTTTATATTATGGAAAATATGATTTTTTTTTAATTTTGTAGACATTTAGAAGCCTATATCTTGTTACAGAATTGCAATTACACCAAAACTCTACCAAATTTTGAAAGCTTAGTTTGTCCTGAAAAAAACAATATATTGCTTTCTTGGGTAAACTAATAGTCCCCCCGAGGAAAGGCCCCTAAAGTGAAACAGTGCAAAATGTTCAAAAACTGTCTGGCAGTAGAAGTTCCGCTTTGACCAAAATGGCTGGCAGTGAAATGGTTAAAGCTGGAAAGAGTCAGAAAGCAAATAAGTAAAAAACTATACAAAACAAAAAATGAAGACCAATTAAAAAGTTACTAAGAATAGGCCTTTCTATAGCATACTAAAAGTTAACCTAAAGGTAAAGCACCCCCTTAATGCAGATTTGTATTCAAAAGTGCAACCCACTGTATCAGATTCAATAAAACCCATTTTTATCTATTAAGCAAGACATCTTGGCTCTGAAAACCCACCTAAAATTAATCTTTTTATATTTTTTAATCCAGAATGCCAAAAAAGTCAGAGAACCCATTACATCAAGAACTAAGACTGCAAACTCGCCTTTGAAATGAAAATAAGGTATTATGGAGATTTTCTTTGATTGACACATTCAGTGATTAATAGCTTAGAAAATAGTTCTAATAAAGTATAAAGCACTTCTTATGGAATTTTGTTTAGGTCAATGAAAATGCAAGTTTCATATATGAATCTATAATTATGTTGGGTTGAAAAATTCTTCTTTCTTCTTCTTCTTCTCCTTCTTCTTTGTGCCCCCCATTTTCTAAACGCTACTCCTCCTACAGTTTTAGAGGTACAACACCCAAACTCTCCGCACTTCTTCACCCTATAGCGGAGCAGGTTGCTTGTGCTTTTCTAAGCAATACCACCCCCTATCTTTTTGTGGCACTCCTCCGAACACCTCAATTTTTACATTGACAGGTAAGATTTTCAAACTGCTGCCACATTTACAGCTTTGAAGCTACAGCCCCAAACTTGAATAACATAATAATGGGGTCACCCCAAATGAAACAGCGACATGTTGGATAACCCCAAAGAGCGAGGGGCCAATAACAGCCAATCAAATTTTACCCATTGACTTTTATGGGGAAATTGAAACTGCTGCCAATCTTACAGCTTTGAGGCTACACTCCCCAAACTTGAATTGCATACTCATACTCATTCAGCCTGAATGAAAATATGATGATTGCTGGATGCCCAAAAGTGGGTGGAGCTGTGAACAGCCAATCAGATTTTACCTATTGACTTGGTGGAAATCCAACCTGCTGCCATTCTCACAGTAATAACACCAGGGTCCCCAAACTTTGCAGGGTTAGGCACCAGGTAACTGTGGTTCAAGGTAAGAAAAAGTGGGTGGAGCCACCAACAGCCAATCAGATTTTACCTATTGACTTTTAATGGGGAAATTCATCCAGCTGCCTTTCTCACAGTATTAACCCTTGCGTCCCCAAACCTTTCACAGTTGGTCACTAGGGGACTGCAGTTTTAGTTTTGAAAAACTAGGTGGAGCCACCAACAGCCAATCAGATTTCACCTATTGAATTTTATTGGACTATTGAACTTTGCACAGTCACTCAGTCACTGGGTGACATCGTACTCAAGGTTAGAAAAAGTGGGCAGGGCCGCCAAAAGCCAATCACATTTCTTTCATTGTTTTCAGTGGGGAAATTTTAACTGCTGCCATTCTCACATGTTTAATGTCAGGGTCCCCAAACTTTGCACATTTTGTCACTGGGTGACTATGTTCTAAGTTTAGAAAAGTGGGCGGGGCCAACAACAGCCAATCAGATTTTAACTATTGATTTTCAACCTGCTGCCATTCTCACAGTATTAACAACAGGGGACTGCATTTTTAGGTTTTAAAAAGTGGGTGGAGCCACCAACAGCCAATCAGACTTCACCTACTGAATGTTTTTGGTTTAAATTCAAAATGCTGCTTTTCTTACACTATTTATGTCAGGGTTCCCAAACTTTGCACAGTCAGTCACTAGATGACTACATAGTCAGGGTTAGAACAAGTGGGCGGAGCCACCAGCAGTCAATCTATTTCCACTCATTAAATTTCCAGGGTTGTTAAACTTTCCAGAGTTAGTCACTGGGTATTTGCTGTTCAAAGTTAGAAAAAAGTGGGCGGAGCCACCAACAGCCAATCACATTTCACCTATTTACTTTCAATGGTGAAGTGTAAAATGCTGTCAGTCTCACAATTTTTATGCCTGAGTCCCCAAACTTTGCAAAGTTGGTCACTGGGGGACTGCAGTTCAAAAATAGAAAAAGTGGGTTGGGCCACTAACAGCCAATCCGATTTCATCCATTGAAGTTTATTGGTTTAAATTTAAAATTCTGTCATTCTTACACTATTTATGACAGGGTGCCCAATGTTTGTCACTGAGTGTTAGAAAAAGGGGGCACACCCACATCACAATTTACCTATTGACTTTTATTGGTTTAAATTTAAACTGTTAACTATTAATCCTAGGGTCACTAAACTTTGCAGTTAGTCACTGGGTAACTGCAGTTCCAGGTTAGAAAAAGGGGGTGGAGCCACCAACCGCCAATCATATGTCAGTGTTGCTGCCATTCAGACACTATTAAAACCAGGGTCCCCAAACTTTGCACAGTGGTATTTACTATATAACTGTGGTCCAAGGTTAGAAAAAGTGGGCAAAGCCCATTCAGTGACTTCACGTTTTTCAACCCAACATGAAGTTTGTTCTCAAACTTGCCTTTCTAGTTATAAGCTTTGTAGTTTTCTTACGGTAATACCTACTGTATATACAAATAAAGTAGGTAAAAGCACAAATATCAAACTAGGAAAATTTCCAGTTTTTGTTGAACCTTTGATAGGTTATATGGTAAATGGAAATGGCTATTGCAATATTTATTTATTTGTATGTCAACCTCCGCATTTACATACAATAAACAATACCTCTAACAGGTAATGAAACAGTAGCTCTGTAGTTCAAGCTTTCCTTTAAACATGGGCTGTTTAAAACAGGGCTGATTCTCAGGCTGTGTATAAATGCTGATCCACTGTCCTTTGCTTGTTTGTGAGTCTCACAGGCTTGCATGCAGACACATGGAGTGGATTTCCGCATGCTCACACATTTAAAGACTGTTTGGTGCATGCGCCAAGTGCACGTGTTTATTCGCACGCCTACGTGTGCATCTGTTCGCTCGGGTGCGTATAGCTGCATGCGAAGTTGCGTGCATGTCTACGTGTGCGTCTGCACGTACAACATTGCATGCGGTAGCATGTACATGCCGCTGTGCACGAAGTGGCGCCAAAAGTACAGTTTAAAAGGACGCCGAAGGATGCAATCATTGCTTGGTTATAAGCCTAGCTCCTGGTTACCTGTTCCTGTGATTTGATTTACTTCTGTGTTTGACTTCTGCATGCTTTCTAGATTTACTTGAACTCTGCCTGGTCTGACCTCTGCCTGTTTAATGGATTTGCTTGAACTCTAGTTTCTTCTGCCATCAGCTAATTTTGGACTCTGTGATTAACCCATATTCTCATTTATTTAGTGTTCCAGCACAGGAAGCACACCACATACAAAGTTGCAACGGCCCGGGTGCTCATGCGAAAAAGTATAGATAAAAAGTGCAATAAAGGCCAGCACTCACGGTACTTCTTGAAACAACCTTGTCAGCAAAAATAAATGATATACCAAAGTATTACTACATGGTTTTTTATTTATCCGATGTTTCAGTTCCTAACAGGAACTTTCATCAGGGAAAATAGCGCTGTGTATGTACACACACATTTAAAGACACTATGTGGCGCCAAAAACACGTTGCTAGGCAACCACCGAATCACAAAACCACATAAGAACACAAAAAAACATAAGAAAATAAAGAGTAAACTGAAAGTAGCATAAAGCAAATAGAATTTATAGCACAGACTGCTATGGAGGGAATACTATCAAGGAACTGATGTATTCCTTGCCCCCCCACACACCCCACACGCTCATGCCCACACTCACCCAAGTCGCAGAGGGGAAACACGAATCTGCAGACAGTCCCGTACCCCCATACTCCTGTAATCCCCTGTGCCAGTGTATAATTATGATCCGACAGGGTCCGAGGCCAAATGCTAGTGCGCCGTCAGAGACGCGTTGCCTAGCAACCAAACCAACGATCGGCTCTCCTGTTGTCCCCATATACGCGCTGTCTGTGGCACATGCGCTCGAGTAAAGTGCTGCTCCTTGACACACAAGAGGCACCCAGGGCCCGCCGATCAGCAGTCCCTGGTGCTCCTGAAAGTGTCAGTGCAGAGATTATTGGGGGAGGAGCCTTTGTATGGGACCAGGCACAGTGTGTAGGGGACCCCCCCACGCGGGGGGATGGAGTGTTCCTAGGGGGCCCCAAAGAGGGAGGGACATAAACGACAATAAAGTCAAATATAGGGTACACCTGCTACCCTACCAAAGTTCTTTGCAACCGGTGTAGAGGGGGGTGGTTAGTAGGCAAGGTTCCCCAGTCCAGTAATCCCATGTATAACAGAGTATGTGCATACAAGGCCACGGGCGGCAAGCCATTAGTGGTAAAAGAAAAACAACATACAAACAAAAGGTGAAACACAAAGTGAGTCAAGGTAGAGTATAAACACAAGCTGTATACTATGTAGCAAAAGAGTTTCCAAAAAGCTGCTGGGTTATACCAGGGTAATGTAAGGTGTTAGGAGAAACACCCCAATGGTAGCATTTCGTTCAGGCCCCTAGGGGTCACAGAGTCCAATGTGTGGATCCATTGAGATTCTCTGCGAAGAAGAGCTAAGTCTCTGTTGCCCCCCCTCAAGAGGGGAAGCTGTTGGTCAGTAGCCATGCATTTAAAAGTTGGAAGTGGATGCCGTTGCTGGGCAAAATGCCTAGCAACCAGTTGTATTGAAGTACCCTCCTTAAGGGCTTTGCTAATGGCTGAACGGTGATTGCCAGTTCTCTCTTTCAGCATATTCACTGTTTTGCCCATGTAGTATAATCCACATGGGCATGTGATAATGTATACCACATAATTGGAGGTACAGGACAAGCGATGTTTGATTTTAATCCCTCTGCCTGTATGGGGGTGAGGGAAATCAGGGCCCGAGAGGAGACAAGGGCATGTAACGCAGTCCGGGCATCTATAGCAGCCCAATTTCTCATGTGCTAAGAGCCAATTGGAAGAATCTTTTTTATGATTCTTAAAGTCCGTACGCACAAGCATGTCTCTGAGGCTGCTGTTCCTCCTATAACCCATTAAAGGTTTGTTAGATAAATGGAGTGAGAGATTCATCTTGGTTAATCATCGGCCAATGTTTCTGTATATTCCAAGAGAGTTGTGCAGAAGCTGCTGTGAACATAGTGGTGAAGATCAGTGGATGATCCTTCCTGGTTTCCTTGTGTTGCACCAATAGGTCATCCTGGGTGTGTTGGAGCCCCCTCTGTAATTGTTGTTCAAGTATGCAGTCAGGGTAGCCACGTTCCTGGAACCTAATGAACATTTCCCTCAATTGTACCACAGCTACATCTGGTATGCGATTATTCCTGATAGTCTGTAAGAATTGAGAATAAGGGATGCCCCTAATGGTGGCAGGGGGATGGTTGCTAGAGGCATGGAGTATAGAGTTGCGATCAGTCCTCTTACAAAAAAGTCGAGTTCCCAGTTGATTGTGATCCCTAAAGATATTTAGGTCTAGAAATTCTATATTGTCAGTGTGGTAGTTGAGAGTCAATTTGACGGGATTATCTAAATCATTCAAGTGTTGGTAAAAGGTGAGTAGGCTATCAACCCCTTTTGTCCAGACCATGTACAGGTCATCGATGTATCGAAAGTATACTAGGATCGAGTCCCCCACTAAGGGTGTGATGTATTCAGTCTCGTATTGAAGCATAAATAAGTTGGCATAGGACGGGGCAAGGGCACTACCCATGGCCGTGCCTGCTATCTGGAGAAAAAAGGAATTTTCGAACTGGAAAAAGTTCCTTGTGAGTGTAAGCTTGAGTAATTGGAGTAGGAATTCAATTGGAACACGCAAAGAGGTATCGGTCAGGAGTGCCCGTCTGGCTGCCCTGATGCCCATGTCATGTGAATTGACTGTATATAAGCTTTTTACGTCCATGGTCACAAGGATACTATCAGGTGGAATTTCCCCCAATGCCCTTAGTCTCAGGATGATGTGCGTGGAGTCCTGTGTATAAGAGGGCATGGACTTAAATAGTGGTTGTAAGTGGTAATCAATGAAAGTAGATACAGGTTGATATAGGGATCCCACTGCCGAGATGATAGATCTCCCAGGGGGGGCTGACAGTGACTTATGTATCTTAGGCAGTGTATAAATGATGGGCGTACCAGTCATTGCACATGTACTGGAATGTGTCCTTGTCAAGCCAACCTGCATTAAGGGCCACCGAGAGTATAGCATCCAGCTCCCTTTTGAATTTACTGGTAGGGTCACATGGTAAGGGTCTGTATGTTAGGATGTCTGCCAGCTGTTCCAAAATCTCTTGTCTGTAATAGGCATAGTCGAGCAATACAATAGCACCACCCTTATCAGCTGCCCGAATCACCAAGTTATTGTCCTCTTTAAGTGTCCTAATAGCCTGCCATTCCGTGGGTGATAGGTTGGAATATGATTTAGACATCTCTGAAGCTGCCTTTGTTTCTAGGCTAAGAACTTTACCAAAAGTTTTGATGGCAGCTGGTGTATTAGGGGGCTCAAAAGTGCTCTGTATTTTAAAGGGGGCGCAAGGGCCCTGAGGTGTGTTCCTAAAATGTTCTTTTAATTTTAGTTTTCTTTGAAATTTATGTATATCCACCAAGGTGTCAAATGTGTTGGGCTTACTGCTAGGGACAAAGGACAGACCCATTTATTTAGTGGGTTTGTTGTATGCACTTAGACGATCCTCATATCGCTCCACCATCTTGAAATTCATGATAGCATAACCAAGCCATTTGGTGCCCAAAGGGGAGTCATCTACAATTCAGGAACAAATAGCAGCCCTGACCCAGGTTGTTCAAGATCTGCAAGGGGGATATCAAATGATGCAGGGGCAACTCCAAGATATTCAGGGGGCTTCTGCCCCTGCTGCAGCTCCACAGGGGTTTTTTGTTCCTTTACTGAGTCTTCTGCTGTGGAGTGAAAGTGCCAGGAGGCAATGGGTTAACTGGGGACATGCTGCATACACAAGCCTGCTTGAACAATGGGAGGCAGTACTAATGCCCCACCCTGGGCAGTTGAAAGGCATGTCCAGCTAATGGAGCAATGGGAATATTAACAAGAGGGTGGGATCTCAACCCCCGGGACTTTCAAACTGGCTACAGAAGGTCTGGGTTAGCTAGTTGGCACAGAGTGTTGGGCATAGTGGTTGCGGTGCTACATCTGACCGGATTACTGGCTACTGGATCAGGGAAGGTCCAAGCAACTGACCTGGCAGAGTGTATATAGATTGCCTGCAGAGTGTATCACTGCTGGAATTGGAGAGCTGCTGCACCTTTAGAGGAAGGGGTACCAAGTGCCTGTGCCCTTTGGGAGAAGAAGTCCTTGCCCGTCTGTGTAGGTGACCAGGAGTGGGAGTTGTTAAGAGATTCCTGCCCAGTTACCCCTCATGTTGCCTGAGCTGTCAGGGAACTGTTTCCTGGACAAACTGGTACCCTGTGACTGAGGGGGGCCTTGTTGGATAAATGACTTGAGGGGTTGTTACCTGGGCTATAGTGGATTAAGGACTGCTTGCTCCGCTGGCAAAGAAGTACTGGGTTGTATTGTGGTGGGCATGTTTAACTCCTGTGTTGCTGGACATTCTATGACTATTCTTTAAGTGTGGGACGTTCCATTCATTGTTGGAAAGCTATTGGCTGCCTACCTGTGGGTTTTCCCAGTGTGGATTTGCTAATTTGTTATGTGTTATACTGTTTAATAAAACCAGTAAAGCCAAATATTGAAGTTCTGTGGCATTGCCATATCCTGGCATCACAGGGGTAGTCCGAAAGACTTTATTTACCGAAGAAAGACTTCGCCGTAGACATCTGTTTCATTGACAGGGGTAACTTGTACATTGCCCCTGTCTCCAGTGCACACTTATCTCACATTACATATTTTCTTACAGATGGACGCTAAAGAAATTGAAGTTGATGCAGTTATCGATTTTGGGGCCTGTGGGTGTTTTATGAACCAGACCTTTGCCTATGATAATCATATTCCACTCCTGTCCCAACCAGTTAATATCAAGATTGCTGATGGTACCCTAATCTCTTCTGGCTCCATTTATTTTGAAACCGTACCCCTTAAAGTAATTTCTTCTCAAGGACATGGTGAATCAATAAAGTTTGATGTGATGTGATGTAATTCTTGGTATTCTATGGTTAAAACTTCATAACCCCTGTAATGATTGGCAAACTGTAACTTTTGAATCTGATTTTTGCAACTAAAAGTTCCATTTTGAATGGTGAAAAATCTCAATTGGTACCCCAGGTTTATCATGAAATCCTAGATGTCTTCAACAAGAAAGGTGCAGATTCCCCTCCACCTCATAGAGAGTATGACTGTCCTATTGATCTTCTACCAGGAGCTGCTATACCATTTGGCAGAATTTATCCTCTCTCTGAACCTAAACTAAGCCATCTACATCTCCTGCAGGAGCAGGAATATATTTTTGTTGAAAAGTAAGGCCACTCCTTGTGGCCATGCATTGATTACTGTGATTTAAATAAAGTTACTATTCGCTATGCTCTTCCCCTAATTCCAGAACTTTTTCAAAGACTTTGCCATGCTAAAATCTTTTCCAAGTTAGATATGAGAGGGGCTTACAAATTTAGTTTGTATCGGGAGATGAGTGGAACACTGCTTTTTGTTCTCGCTATGGACATTTTGAGTATACTCTTTGGATTATGTAATGCTCCGGCTATGTTCCAGCACTTTGTGAATGATATTTTCCATGATCTCCTGGATCAATATGTTGTTGTGTATTTAGATGACATCCTGATTTTCTCCATGTCTCTTCAGGAACATCGTGAACATGTTAAGGAAATTCTTTCCAGAAAATTAGATATGTCTGTCATATAAGCTGATTCTACAGGTTAATTATTCAGTTTTGATGCAGTTGCCCTGGTTTCAGATCTGACATTTAATGTGAATCTGAATGAATTACTAATTAGCCTTTTAATGTTTACATTTATATTCTATTTATAATAAAACAACATTTTCTATAATTTTACATTGAAACAAAACCGATAAGCGCAATTCTATGTTAACATGGTATATCTAATGATAGAAGTGAAAGACCTCCATAAGTTAGGTATTTTTAGAAACTACACACCTGTAGGTTCTTGGGTCTGGGGAAGTTTTTTGCTCTAAATGCAGTTAGCGTCATACAGATCACTATGAAATTCAACAATACTTTTTGGTATTTTTTTTTTTTATTAAATGCCATCAAAGTCACAGAGACAAAAGTGAATTTGAGAAAAAAATCTTCAATAAAAACTTTCAAATGAAGTAAAATATGAAAGTTCTCACAAGTAAAACAATACCCCACATGCAAGTGTGCACCTAAAGACAGGGCCACCAAACACCCCAAAACAGGGGCAATACATACAAGCAATTTCAGCTGGAAAGTTTGGGGCTACTCTCTAAGTGCACTCCTTGCAGTTTTTTAGTCAAAACACCCCCTACCTGTGAAATAGCCCCCACAAACCATATATTTCTTGAAAGTGCACACCTGCAGCTATACAGCGGTGCCATCCTTGTTCGCCTACATGGAAAACTGTGGATGCAGTTCTTCGTAGAAGTTTGCAGTTTGGCCTGAAATGAAGAAAAAAAAAATCCAAAGTTAAAAAAAATTGCCATGACAACTACAAAAAACCTTCTCAATATCAATCTGCAGCTCCTCCTGAATCAAACGATACCCCACATATATGGGAGTATGAAAAGGCAAACCCACCAAACATCCTAAAACTGGGGCAATAGCTAAATTTGGTGGCTACGCTATAAGTGCACATCTGTTAGATTTTGAGTCTTAACAACCCCCTTACCTGGAAAATACCCCCACAAACTATATGTTCCTTGATTGTGCTCACCTGCAGCTATTCAGGAAAACCATCCTTGCTTTCCTATATAAAGAATTGTGGACACAGTTCTCCGAAGAACTTTTTGCAGTTTGGCCTAAAATAAAGGATAAAAAAGAGCCAAAGTTAGATTTCTCCCTGAAACTGCAATAATGACTATAATACCCTCCCCAATTTAGCCCCAAATATATTCTACTTACGTTTATATATTTAGTTGAGCATCTTTTAGCCTTTCGTTTCATCTGTACTTCACTGAATTGTGAGCATTTGAGATGCTAACAATAAAGCTTGCATTAGCTAAAGAGGTGACGCCAAGTCTGATCATGCTCGCTGTTCATGTAAGCGAGGCATCCTCAAGCTACGGCCCTTGGGCTTGATGCGGCCCCCCAAGATAATTTACCCGTTCCCCACTATGATCTGATGCGAGGACACAGCGGAGAGTGGAAGGACGCAGTCGAGAGCAGAAGGATGCAGCAGAGAGCGGAAGGACGCAGTGGAGAGCGGAAGGACGCAGCGGAAAGCGGCCCATAGTATGAGGACACGGGGGAGGACTTTAGTCTGTCCACCCCACCAGTCTGAGGGACCATGAACTGGCCCCCTGCTTAAAAAGTTTGAGAACCCCTAATGTAAGCATTCAGCTTTTTGCAAAATTGTGGTGCTAGGTGACTAAGAACAAAATATATACTTAAATTAAAGATAGATACAAAATTTAAGATAGCCTCAGTAAGTTGTAAATCAAGTTCCCTGTTCCTTTCACTGTTAAGCCTTCAGCTCAGTACTAACATCCATAATAAAGAGAAAGACTACAATTAGCATTGAATTAGCTGATTAGTAGATAATAGTTGATTAGTATTGAAATGCAAACTGTCCCTATCTATAAGCAAACCATAACTATTTTCACAACTGCAAACAAAAACCCTAAACATGCAAAAATCACATTACAAAAAAGCTGGAGCCCATAATAAAAACAAGATTTCAGGGAGACCCAATAAACTAGTAAAATCTGAAATATTGTCAAAAAAAAACAGATAGCAAGGGCAGCTTATTAGGTGTCAGTAGAAAAAAAACTTTGTGGCATCAGTAGGCAAGATGAATCATCATAACCATCACGCACCACAAATTTGTAGGGGCCCTGTGCGTTACCTAACACCTTAGTTGTCTATACCCCCAGTGCCATCCATAATAAGCAATATATTAGGGTACTGAAAATTCCAAAATAACTGCCCTGAATACATAAATCAAAGTATACTATATAAATTTTGCACAAAGTGGGATACCAATGCTTACTATCAATCCAGTCCAAATCAATAAACAATTTATAAACCTTTCAGTAGTGCAGCTGTGTATGGTATATTTCAAAACATGGTTTGAAACATAACCCAGGGTTGCGAGGGCACTTTGGGCAATAGTACCGTGTATCTCGTCTTATACCCCTTTTGAGGCACACTTTTCAGCCTTTCTGGGCTCTCTGTTTGCCAGGTGTGGGTGGAAGCGTATCTATAAAATGCTTCCCAATCAATCGGGCCACAATGTCACTAGGGAGCATCTCAGGCACTGTCTGTTCCTACACCACCAAACAACAGGGCAGGGAGTATCTGCAGCTGGTATTTATAATAGGATAATTTGGGGCCTGGTACTGCTGCCTTATACACAATATATAAATTTCGGAGGGCCATTTGAATCAAATATATACCAACTTTCTTGTACCAGGCACTTGTTTTCCGTGTGGCGTTGTAATAATGTTGGAGTTGGTCAGTTCAACACCATCCATGTACTTACTGTACTCCTTGCTATAGAGAGGCTTATTTTTGGGGGGCCTACCAACTCTCTGTTCTGTAATTACTGACTCATCGTGGATTGTTGTCAGCATGAAAACATTTTTTTTGTCAAAAAATTTTATGGCAAGGTGCTCATTTTTTATAAGGGCATAAGTCTCTCCACAATTCAATTTTTTATCAAGCAGAGCCCTGGGCAATCCTCAGGGCCGGATTTAACTTGTTGGCGCCCCGAGGCCGCCCCCGCCCCCCCACGAGTGCGCATGCGCAATCGCGCGGCGCCCTCTCCCCCCAGTGCGCATGCGCGATCAATGCGCATGCGCAAACGCACATTTAAACTCCCATACGGAGCAGTGGGGAGAGGTCCCGACTGCTCCGTATGGGAGCAAAATTTAAAAAAACTGTTGCGGCGGGGCGGCATGCCGCCCCTAAACTTGTGCCGCCCTAGGCCCGGGCCTTTGTGGCCTTTACACAAATCCGGGCCTGGCAATCCTTTTCGGTTACGATTTATGGTGCCACAGGCTGGGGTATCTAAACAATATAGGGCACTGAACAAGGGGATACTAGAATAAAAGTTATCCACATATAAGTGGAAACCTTGGCCCAGAAGTGGAGAAATGAGCTCCCATACAATCTTTCCACTGACAGTCAAGTCAAGGGGACAACCAGGGGGATCTAATTGGGATTCCTTGCCTTCATAAATCATGAAATAGCTAGTGTACTCCGAGCTGCTTTCGCAAAGTTTATAAAATTTGATCCCATAGCAGGCACGCTTGCTTGGGATGTATTGATGGAATTGTAGGCGCCCTGTGAAGAGGAGAAGGGACTCATCAATACAAATATTTTGGCAGGGAGTGTATACTGCTGCGAAGCGCTCAGACAGGCTGTCTATTAGGGGCCTTAATTTATGCAGCCTGTCATGGCCGGGCTGATCAGGGGGTACAGCTGTAGCATTATTATTGAAATGCAGAAACCGGAGCAGTAGCTGATACCGGTTTCTAGGCATTGTGGCAGAAAAGACACTGTAGTGGTATCCCAGTAGGACTCCAAAGAATTGGCTTTTATGAGACCCATAGCTAAAGTGAGTCCCACAAACCTCTTCATTTTGGCAATATCTGTGGGATGCCATGCATGAGCTCGAGCATACCTAGGTAGGGGATTTTGTGTAAGATACTGCTCGGCGTATACATTGGTATAGAGGACCATATCCTGTAGGATGGCCTCAGTCATAAATAATTGAAAAAAATTTATGGGCTCAAAATTACTGGTGTGCACCTTGACGCCAGGGACTGCTCTCCACCAGCTGCAGCATCAGCCCTATCGCCCGCTTCCTGATCTTCCAAATCATCCACATCCTCATCTACCTCCATAGGCTCCTCGAGAGCACTAACAGTGCTGCTGCTACACCATGACCCCTTAGTAGAAGAGTCACTCCCTGATGCAGGGGGCACATACTCAGAATCGGAGTCACTAAACTCCTCTGAGCTAGAGGCCATGCAATGTGCAGCAGCTTCTTCAGCAGAATAAAATCTTTTTGCCATGTTGCAAACAAAATATGTACAGGCTAATCTAAAACTTAATCAGTGACAAAGAACTAACAATCAAGCCATAAAAAAAGAGATTACTTGTAAAACTACTGCAACAGGCAAGGCAGAGACTGGAGAAAAAAAACCCCAACTGATAATATAAACATAGTTACATAGTTACATAGTTACATAGGGTTGAAAAAAGACCAGAGTCCATCAAGTTCAACCCATCCAAGTAAACCCAGCACACACAACCCACACCTACCTATCTATACACTCACATACATAAACTATACATACAACCACTAATACTAACTGTAGATATTAGTATCACAATAGCCTTGGATATTCTGATTGTTCAAGAACTCATCCAGGCCCCTCTTAAAGGCATTAACAGAATCTGCCATTACCACATCTCTAGGAAGGGCATTCCACAACCTCACTGCCCTCACCGTGAAAAACCACCTACGCTGCTTCAATCCTCTAATCTAAAGGGGTGACCTCTGGTGCGTTGATTGTTTTTATGGGAAAAAAGAACATCCCCCATCTGCCTATAATCCCCTCTAATGTACTTGAACAGAGTAATCATTTCCCCTCGCAAGCGCCTCTTTTCCAGAGAAAACAACCCCAACCTCGACAGTCTAACCTCATAGTTTAAATCTTCCATCCCCTTAACCAGTTTAGTTGCTCGTCTCTGCACTCTCTCCAGCTCATTAATATCCTTCTTAAGTACTGGAGGCCAAAACTCCACTGCATACTCAAGGTGAGGCCTTACCAGGTACCTATAAAGAGGCAAAATTATGTTCTCAATGCCCTTTTTTATACAAGACAGCACTTTATTTGCTTTAGTAGCCACAGAATGACACTGCCTGGAATTAGACAACTTGTTAAACAAATCAGACCAAGAAAAAAAAAACTGCTATAAGCTCAACCCCCTTGAACTCTTCAACTCCTTGAACTCTCCCAACTCCCTGGAACTTTCTGGAACAAAAAACCAGATCAGACTAGCCAAAGAACTAGAAACTAGTGGTCAAGTTAGAGCCAGTTATAACAACAATGCAAAATCAAGATTCAATAAAATTACTGAAAATCAAGAGCAATGAACAGCAATATATAACTGAAAATCCAAAGTACAAAGAAGAACAAGTTACTGTAAGGTTTGATATAATATCCTATGTTCTCATATTCATATAATCATATATTCATATATGCATGTATTTTGATACTTTGATACTTTGATGCTTAGCATATCATACTCCATTTTACAAATGTACCTCCATTTTGTAACAGCAGACAGCAAGGCTTGAACATCCCATAATAATTGTTTTTCCCAATTAGTACTTTTGCATAGCTTGCATTTTACAGGATGTGAACCTTCAAAAAGTAACTTTTTCTTATCTGTGTACTCTATGTAAAATTTATGTCCTGTCTTGGCCGTCCTTGAAGAACGTCCTTGTGGATAATGAGGTTCTACTCTATTTTTTGGAAATGATTCCTTTGTATCTGCATGTACTCAAAAAGGGTATATAAGCTATAATCACATAAGAATAAACTGAACAAGTTTGAACTTCCATCCTGGTCGTGTCGTCCTTGTTCCCGTGCACGCCTTTGTCCCGGCAGGAGAGCTCCCACGGCTGACTTGTTTTAGGATTTGCGGTCAGGAACCCTTACAGTTATGGTACCAGGAGTGGGGTGTCGCCAGCTGGACAAGTGAGTATAACTCTATTCATTTTGAGTCTTACTCTGTCCGGCTGCGGCACCGCCATGTCCTTGTTTTTGCAGCATTCCATTGAAGTCTGCATATAAAAGGTTAATTTAGTTGTGCTGCGGTAGCACAGGGTTCTGTTTGCGTTTTGGTAACGCAAGGTTTTAGTTGCACTTTGGTAGTGCAAGGTTTTAGTTGCGTTTTGGTAACGCAAGGTTTTAGTTGCACTTTGGTAGTGCAAGGTTTTATTTGCGTTTTGGTAACGCAAGATTTATGAGATTTATTGCCTGCTGCGGTAGCAGGAGTTTGGCCGCTCAAGTTGGTTTGTTTATATTTCACTGGGAGCCTCCTTAAGGGATTTTCTTATTTTTCTCTATCTGCCAATATTGTACTGTAAAATATATAAATGTTCATATAAACACCCAGGGCATTAAGAGTGATCGCATGTCGTTGTGGGTATTGTTGGGACCTTGATCTCAGTTCAGCCCTAACGACTTTGCTTTGCCAAGCGTGCTTATACTTTTGATTTTTGGAAATTAACGGCAAGAGTTAATCGTGGGAAGTAGCCAAAGGTAATAAGGAGTTTTTGGTAAGCTCAAAGCCTCTAAAGGAGGGGCATTAGGTAGGCATGAGTTTCTTGTTGCGATACTCTTGGATGAATTACTGTTTGTCTGTGTTGTGTCTTTGTTATTGTCTTTAGAAGTAAATGTTATATTTTTAAACCGGTCATGTAAAATTTATTGCAACATTAAGGAATACCTCTGACTGAGCTAATAAGGTTTTTGCTTTTACGGAATTGTTGCAATTAAGTTTCATTATAAGGAGTTGAAAATAAATGAAATAAAATTTCTAAGAAATTATCACTACACATTCATGATAAACTTGCAAGGAATACTGAACCTGGTATCAGTATGATTCTTTCGGTGCGCACCCACACGCTTTGCTGAACTAATTTGAACAGGAATAAATACCGTGAGGACTGATTATGTCTTTAAAAAAATTTAAGCTCAATGTGAGACTGCAGGTTTTGTCTGTCTTTAAGCCAAATATAAGGGTTCCGGACAGTTGACACGGGATGGGACGGAGACTGATCACCTCCGGGACACGGTGGGAACTTAGATTTTAGTTTCTTTACCGTGTCATCCCCATATCCTATTGTGAATTAGTCCGTAGTCGAAAGTGGCTTCCTGGCAGCCAGCCAAGACAGGTTCCTTTGGCCTGCAGCCCATTTTATCTGAACCTGCACATTGGTATTTATGGCCTGATTTATGTTTCTTGTTTCTATGTATTCTTGTGTCTCCCTGTAATTGGTCTCTGTTAACCGTCCGTCTGAAGTTGTGCCTGTGAAGGTCAGTAACAGGATTCTTATGTGCAGGCATTAGAGGGGTTAATAGCTACTTTCCAGCTGAGCACTGTGCATGCTGGAGTGGGGGTAATTACACTGGATTGTGTGTGGAATATCTTAGCTTTGGTGGGTTAACCTAGTACAGTGTACAGGGAAGATATGTCGTGTAATAATTGCGTATGTGGACTTCTGTTTGGGATTACAGAAGGGGGGTGGCGACTAGCTAGTATCACGGAAGGGGGGTATCCTGAAGTTTACCTGGGTAGGAAACGTGTAATGCCCAGTGTTCCGGACATTCTGTGTTACCGGCTTAATGTCCATTTCCCTGTGATAAGAAGGTATAGGGAAAAGTATAATACAGATTTGGGATGATGCTATTTCCAGCTGATACCTACCCGTGGAATGTAGTTGCCACCCTAAGGAAGGGATCCCAGCATGTGAGCTGGTAGCAGCCATAGAGGGGAAGAAATATATATAAAGAAATAAAAATAAGAAACACTCAAAAAATGCAATTACTGGACAGATTGCCTGTAGTTCTGTTCAGTGTTAGATATCGACTAAGAAGGGGCTGTAAACTGTCGCCTTCAAAATTTTGTTTCAATCAGCTCCCAGATTAAGGTGTTACTTTCCCCAACAGCTGCAATTACACTCTGATGTTTTAACTAATTTTGTATCTCAATTAATTTGTGAACTAACTAAAGTGCATGGTTAGGTGTTCTCTTTTTGTTCCAGATCCAACCTTCACTGAGGGAACTGCAGCCCGAGGACTAAATGATACTAAAGAAATTTGTTTGGAACTACACCTCCCACTACAAAAGATCCCAGTTCTGGAAGGAACACTTGCATCCGTGCAATAATAACTTATATCCTTTTCTGTATTACACAGTTCTGATACATTCCTCTAATACATAGCCTCATGCCTTATTTATCTTAGACATATGTGTCAGGGTTAATGCATGTAGAAATGGAAGGATTATGGTTTAATAGACAGTCTATGGCAGTTGTATTAGCCTGTAAACAAGAAGGTTTCAGAAAATATTAGAGGTCATATGGCACAATTATATTAGTGTACGGACATTTGTCCATTAGGTCAAATTAACCTGCCGTGTGGGCTATTTTCCAAAAAATGTAGGATGTGTGTCTTGTACCCCCTACAAAGCATTCTTAAAGACCCACACACCTGCTTATCAAAAACAGTATCCCTGGTATCAACAGACTCATGCACCCGATGGTACACGTTGTAACAGACATTAACCCCTTACTTACCTCTACACCTTCAGACTCAACATACTACAGTGTCATAAATTTAGGGAATGCATACCATTCTATATCAGTAAGTGAGAAGACAAGGCCCTTGTTTGCCTTCACGTGCGATCGGCGTCAATTACCTTTGCGCAATTAGCAATGAAGTACGCCGCTAGCAGCGTGATTTATGGGTATGTACTCCGTGAATCTCTAAAGGGCTGGGGATATCAGTCAGGGTCAACTCCCCTGCAATATGTTGATGATTTGTGGTTATGTAGTGCAGACCAAGAAAGTTGTGAAAAAGACACTATTTCACTGCTGAATTACCTGTGTGAGGAGGGGCACAAGGTATAATTAAAAAGGTGCAGTATTGCAAACCATCTGTACAGTACTTGGGTTTCTTGCTATCACAGGGGCATAGACTAATAAACCAACAGAGAATTCAGGCAATCTCAGCCATAGAAAGCCACAAACTAAGGAACAATTGCTCACATTCTTGGGCACGGTTGGTTTTTGCAGACAATGGATTCCAGACTGTTCATATTTTGAAAGCATCTTAAGGAGCATACTTACAGACTCTGAATCTGACAATTTGCAATGGACTGAAACTGGCACAAATGCATTTAAAGCTTTACTGGGGGTATTGGCATCTGCACCTATACTCAGTCTGCCTAACTATAATCTGCCTTTGTGTTGTACTGCAGGAAATTGTAAGACCATGGTTGCAGGCTTAGCCCAGATTTACGGAAACAGTTAAAGACCCATAGCATACTTCTCTGAGGTGCTACTGTCCCCTGTGCAAGGCATGCCTGCCTGCCTGAGGGTGCTAGCAGCTTACACGGTAGCTGTTGAGTCTTCTATTGCTAATACCTTATTCTATCCTACAACTTTCTATATTTCACAAGTGCTGATGGTAAGCCTATTGCGCATGCTACTTATATAGAAGAGTTGTTACAAACCCTTATGCTTCCACACACCTTAATGGTAGTTAAGTGCCGTGGGCACTCTACCGCCAGTGGCTGCCCATCCTACCGACCCCCCGCCCGATAAGCCCCCGCCTGATATTACTGCCTTATGAGTGCTGCCATCTCTGCCACATGATTTGCTCTTATGAGCTACAATTATATGCCACATCTGCAGATATAATATACTGGCAGGATAATATGTTGACCATCGACGACAATGGTCTCTGGTCAAAAGGAGGGATTATAGGTCTCCAGAAACATGCAGCACCACTGTTCATTATGTAGTTCATGGTGTCATATAAAAAGGAAAGTCACAGCAAGTAAAACACTGAAATGTGTCATGTAAAAAGGAAAGTCATAGTAAGTGAGAAATTTTAATGGGTAAGCCTTTTCCCACTCCGTGGACAAGGACTCCCTTGGTCATTATACCAGGCAATTTGGATCAGATACGGGAACAATATGTAACTGAATTGATAAAGTTTTGAATGGTCACTATGGTGATGTTTCTTTCTCTTTTCCTATTCATTGACAGGAAGCTACACATTCATATCGACCAGGAGACATCATATTCATGCGGAGACTCCATTCAAAGGAAGGTGGAACCACCCCATACGTAGATCCCACGACTGTGATAGTCAATCACCAGAACCGCAATCCTGACATCTGACAGCAATCAATGGATACACGCAAGAGGGCCCCCTGGAGGATTACTCCACAGGATACCCCATCCTCAGATGACGACGGCAACCCCCCTTGTGACCTACCCAACCCTCACCCCAGGAAACAGCGGTCGAGTCTGAGAAATCTACCTCATCATTGTCCTCAGCAAAATTCTTGCTTTAGCAGGATTTGTCTACTTTATCATTTTCCTCAGCACCATGGGTGCATATCACCCTGAGGAGCTACCTTGATTGTGTGGACAGTCTCTGGACCGCCCAACAGGAACATAACAGTAGATAAACATACGTAACATACGTGATGACAATTTGTGGGAATACATGGCACGGGTTGTTCTTAACACTAGTTACATGTGCCTAAAGGATGTCACTAGTACAACTGAACTGATTGAGACTTGTTTTGTAGCTGTTGCTACTCCCACTACTATGCTTACTGACATTCTTCATGCTACAAATAATGACTCTGAAGTGCAAGGTTCTGATACTGAAACACATGTCCTCATATATGTTTATATTGCACATCAAAATTTTGCTTCCATAATTACCTACAATGTAACTGCAAGTGACATACGCTATAACATGACTTGTAACATTAATGCATTAGTGCATTTAGGCACGTTTGATTAAGAGTAGTGACCCGCACTCAGTGTGCAGTAGGCTGACCTATCAATGCACCAACTTCACAACAACTATGTCATGTAATCACAACCCACCCTAGACAGACCACCCAGGCTCAACGCCCTAAGAGAGGCACAGATTATGAACAACTACCTGAAGATTGCGACTCAGACTTACACTTAATGGCTAAGTCTGAACTAATAGCGCTAGGATTCTCACTGGTAGGAATACCAGGATTGACTGTATATCAGGGTAAGCAAATTAATAAAATTGCTTGCATCATAGTTAAGAGCATTAACGCTACCAGCACTGCAATTGCAAATCTATTGACTGACTTAGGAGACATTAGAAAAGCAGTATTACAAAATCGCGATTAATTATTTGCTTTTCAAGCCATTAACCAAAAGCTTGACATACTTCACGGTTTGGTTAACAACAGTACCCAACATAAAGACCAAGGTTGGTGGGACTGGCTCACTAGCTGCCTCCCAGACATTAGCGGTTGGGTCAAGACTGTTATCGAGGTTGTCATTATTATTATCATCTGTCTAATTATCATCCAATGTGTGCCTTCATTAATCCGCATGTGTTGTTCACGTTGTAATGATTAACTTTAATTGTTATCACTTCGTGATAAAAGGGAGGGTACCTAAAATTCTCCCTCCATAGATTTCATCTTCAATATGTTATCACTTCGTGATAAAAGGAGGGATTGTAAGGTTTGATATAATATCCTATGTTCTCATATTCATATAATCATATATTCATATATGCATGTATTTTGATACTTTGATACTTTGATGCTTAGCATATCATACTCCATTTTACAAATGTACCTCCATTTTGTAACAGCAGACAGCAAGGCTTGAACATCCCATAATAATTGTTTTTCCCAATTAGTACTTTTGCATAGCTTGCATTTTACAGGATGTGAACCTTCAAAAAGTAACTTTTTCTTATCTGTGTACTCTATGTAAAATTTATGTCCTGTCTTGGCCGTCCTTGAAGAACGTCCTTGTGGATAATGAGGTTCTACTCTATTTTTTGGAAATGATTCCTTTGTATCTGCATGTACTCAAAAAGGGTATATAAGCTATAATCACATAAGAATAAACTGAACAAGTTTGAACTTCCATCCTGGTCGTGTCGTCCTTGTTCCCGTGCACGCCTTTGTCCCGGCAGGAGAGCTCCCACGGCTGACTTGTTTTAGGATTTGCGGTCAGGAACCCTTACAGTTACAACTAGCAATTAGAACAAAATCAAGCAATGACCAGTAATATAAAACTGAATTACTGAGTAATTAGAACTAAGCAAGACTCAAAATGCAATAAAATCACTGAAAATCAATTGAACCAGTAATGAACAGCAATATAAAACTAGAAGTACAAGCAAAAACTAGTCAGAAGTAATCAGAGCAAAGCAAAACTCAAACAACAATAAAATCACTAATAATCAGAAAAAAAATCAGTGATAAACAGCAATACAAAACTGAAAATGAACAATAAAATGCAATAAAATTCACAGAAATACAATAAATCCAATAAAATAGGCAGAGACCCCCCCGAAAAAAAACCCCAACTGATCAGACCAAGAAAAAAAACTGCTATAAGCTCAACCCCCAGAACTCTTCAACTCCCTGAACCCTCTGGAACTTTCTGGAACAAAAATGCTATCAGAATAGCCAAAGAACTTACAATATCAAATAAAATGCAATTAGTAGTAACTAGTGGTCAAAATGCAATAAAATTACTAAACAATCAAGAGAACCAGTAATGAATAGGAATATAAAACTAAAAATTCAAAGCACAAGAAAAAACAAGTTAGAACCAGTTATAACAATGCAAACCTCAAGATTCAATAAAATCACTGAAAATCAAAATAACCAGCAATGAACAGTAATATAAAACTGAAAATGCAAAGTACAACCAAAAACAAGTTACAACCAGTAGAGCAAAAGCAAAGCTCAAACAACAATAAAATCACTAATAATCAGAAAAGAGTCACACTGCGAAATGATGGTAACAAGCAAAAGTATATAACAAAAGGGCAACGCAGAAAAGAATAATCAATAAAATCACAATAAAATGCAATACAGAAAATAAAATAAATCTGATAACAGTGAGAGGGCACAACACCAAATAAACAGTTTTTTTTTGTTAGACAAAAACAATGACAAACGTAAAGCAAAATAATATTTTTATGTAATGTAAATGAAAATGGATTACCTGAGGGCAGGCACAGTAGATTTCACAGCCAAGGACCACAGGAGGACAGCAGCACACAGCAGGAGGGCTCCAGCGACGTCCAGGACCAGCAGAGAAGAAGGGGTGGCGCTAGGGGGCTGAGTTTAAATACCCCAGCATCAGGCACATGTTGATGACGTTGCTGCTGTTCAGGGGGTCATCTGGGGTCATCCAAAGGATCGGCGCAAATTCCAGCCCCCCCCGCTCGTTGCCTAGTGGGTTCTGCGGCGTTCGGTCGGCTTTTGGCTGCGGAGAAAGCTGAAGAGAAATCCGCAGTAAGTAACAAAAACGTACGGTGTACGTGGCTGGCACTTAGCGCCATTGCTTGCCATCACGTACGCCGTACGGTGTTGGCAGGCAAAGGGTTAAAAGACTTAAACTTCTTTTTACTTCAGCTCCCATTCTAATTCATCCTGATTCTTCAAGACCTTTTATTTTGGAAGTTGATGCTTCTGAAGAGGCTATTGGCGCAATACTATCCCAAAGGATTGGTCTCAAGCAAATTTTACATCTGGCTGCCTTCTTTTCTAAGAAACTTAGTTCTACTGAAAGAAATTATGATGTGGGAGATTGGGAGTTACTGGCTATTGAGTACCCTTGAATAATGGCGACATCTGTTAAAGAGCAAGGAAAGACTGTACCCCAAGTCTGCAATATATTATAGCTAGCCCCTTGCTGTACCTGGTCGCTGAATTATTTTTTCCAAAAAGTACACATTACTCCTGCTGTGCCCCCTGAAAAATTCAAGCTCGGTCGTGGCTGCCATTTTATTTTGAGTGACGTCATCTACATAGTTTCTCCGAACTATCTGCGCATGCGCCAAAATTAAAGTGTAGCTCCGCTCCCCCCCACTCCCCCACAGCTGCTTGGAGTGTGCTGTGCTGGCTAAGGGAGACAAGGTTCTGCAGTCGATCGCACCCCACCCCCCCGCTCCACCCCCCTGCACTCTATCGCCTGCCACCCCCCCCTGCACTCGATCGCCAGCCAACCCCCCTGCACTCGATCGCCAGCCACCCCCCCTGCACTCGATCGCCAGCCACCCCCACAGCAAGTGACAAGTTGCCCCCCCTGCACTCGATCGCCAGCCACCCCCTCCTGCACTCGATCCCCAACCAACCCCCAGCAAGTGACAAGTTGCCCCCCCTGCACTCGATCGCCAGCCACCCCCCCAGCAAGTGACAAGTTGCTTCACCCAATTCCCACCCCCCGCACCTGCAGGCATCCTCTTCTTATGGCCTCTTATGGCCTTCACACTTCTTGCGCTTACTATGCATGTGCTTGCTAAGGAACTGGTCCTAGTGTCAGTGCAGGAGCGAGGCATTATGGGAATCTTCTCTACCCAGCTGAGCGTTTCTTTTTCCTGTTTGGCTTCTGATCATCTGAACAATTGAAATATGGGGAGACTTAAGGGCACTATTGAGACAACTGAAGGTATGCCTGCATTTTGAGATTAACTCTTTACTAGCCTTTCCTTCTCCTTTAAAAGGAACATCTCACACTATTTTAATTTTTACTGACCACAAAAATTTAGAGTATTTACATTCTGCTAAATGGCTCAATCCTCGTCAAGCTAGATGGGCCCTTTTCTTTTTCCGGTTTCAATTTCATGTTACCTACAAACCTGCCTCAGAAAATATTAATGCTAATGCCTTGTCACGTTTATTTCATAGTTAAGAAACTGCATCAGCTCCAGATACTATTTTACAGCCTGGAAATTTTCTCTTACTTCAATCAGTCTTCATTGAGAACATCAGAAAAGTGAATCAGTCTATTGAATGATAACATTTACAAGACAACCTTCTCTCGCATAAGGAAAGATTGGTAATTCCACCTTCTCTTCGCTTGGATGCCTTGAAGCTTACTCATGATCATCCTCTTGCTGGTCACTCTGGTACAGGTATGGGATCCCTTATCCTGAAACCTGTTATCCTGAAACCTGTTATCCAGAAAATTCCGAATTATGGAAAGGCCATCTCCCATAGACTCCATTATTAGCAAATCCCTTATCCGGAAAACCCCAGGTCCTGAGCATTCTGGATAATAGGCCCCATACCTGTATTCGAAAGACTTTAGATTTGGTAAGATGATTCTTTTGGTGGCCCTCCATTGTCAAGGATTGTATTGCCTATGTTCGCTCATGTGAATGTTGTGCCAGATCAAAGGTTCCTCCATCCAAACCACTTGGACTACTGGGTCCCCTCCCTCTGCCTGAGCGGAGACCATGGAAGTCTATCTCTATGGATTTCATTGTGGAACAAAAGTTTAAAAGGACACTGAAGGGTGCAATCATTGCTTTGTTATAAGCCTAGCTCCTGGTTACCTGTTCCTGTGATTTGATTTACTTCGGTGTTTGAGTTCTGCCTGCTTCCCGGATTTGTCTGACCTCTGCCTAAACCGACCTCTGCCTGTTTAACGGATTTGCCTGAACTCTGCCTGGTCTGACCTCTGCCTGTTTAACGGATTTGCTTGAACTTTAATTTGTCCTGCCATCAGCTAATTTCGAACTCTGTGAGTAACCCATATTCTCATTTATTTGGTGGGTTTGTTGTATGCACTTAGACGATCCTCATATCTGAGCTCCACCATCTTGAAATTCAGGCACTAAGCCACCATTTTGGTGGTGATGGGACATATTTCCTAGGACTCCAGGGTTTAAAGCAGTGATCCCCAACCAGTGGCTCTCCAGTGATCCCCCTTGAATGTTGCTCCCAGTGTCCCCAAAGCAGGTGTTTCTTTTTGAATTTCTGGCTTGGTTGCAAGTTGTGGTTGCATAAAAACATGATGTACCAACAAAGAAACCCTCCTGTAAGATGGGAATATGCATAGAGGCTACCAAATAGCTAATCACAGCCCTTATTTGGCACCCCCATGATCTTTTATGATGCTTGTGTTGCTCCCCAAGTCTGGTTACATTTGACTGTGGCTCAGGATTAAGAAAGGTTGGGGACCCCTGGTTTAAAGGAACAGTTCAGTGTAAAAATGAAACTGGGTAAAACGAATAGCCTGAGCAAAATAAAAAATGTTTTCAATATAGTTAGCTAGGCAAAAATGTAATCTATAAAGGCTGGACTGGGGAGATGTCTAACATAATAGCCAGAACTCTACTTCCTGCTTTAAAGAGGACCTGTCACCCTAAGAAATAATTCGAAATTCTTTTCTATTGTGTTTGTTAAGCAAAATAAACTTCACTTACATTATATAAGTAATGTAAATCTTGTTTCCTTCAGCCCTGGAATTACACAGTCACATCAAATAGGCAGGTGCCATTTTGTGGACACTGTTATTAAGGCAAGCTTTGTATCTTGCCAAAATCTTGTTTCTGTGCCAGTATGGGGGACCTGATGCTCATGCCTATGCAATGGTTACAAAATTAGATGGTGAGGAGGAAGGGGCAATGATAGGAGTGCAGCAACATCTAAGAAGTTCTGAATTCAAAGTGAAAGTAAGTATCTGCCCCGCCTCTCTGCCTTAGGCATATAGGCGAGGCAGGCAACCCAACTTACTATGTTACTATATGATTGACAGCTAGGATTTTTAAACGCTTTTATAATGGGTATGGATGTGTTAATAAAAAAATGAGTTTGGGTTTCATGTTTTAATTTGAAAAGGACTTTTATTATACAGCTTTTTATGCCTGGGTGACGGGTCCACTTTAAGCTTTCTAACCTCTGAGTTTCAGTGACTTTAGGGGGTGCCATATGGGACATAATTGTTCTGTTAGTTTGTGAGCATGCAGGTCTGATTCAAATGCAAACTAACTGAACAGTTATGTATTCCCCCCCCCCCTCAAGTCACTGATTGGTTACTGACTGCTAACAGTTTAGAGAGCTGTAAAGGAGGAAGTAGTGTTATGGCCATTATGTTAGACATCTGCCCACTCCAGCCTTCATATATTACATTTTTACCTAACTAACCATATTGAAAACATTTTTCATTTTGTGTGGTCTATCTATTTTACCTAGGTTTATTTTTACACTGAACTGTTCCTTTAATCCTGTGCCATATATATTTATAGAAAATATTTTGCAAGATCTGAAAAAAAACTCCAAGAGAAAATATAAGACCCATGGCAATACAATAATTTTAATAGAACTTAACCTGTCCAAGAAATATTTGAGTCTTTCCATGCAGACAATGTTTTATCGAGTTTGTTGTAATAACAAGGGATAATTAGCTTTGTATAGAGTTTGGTACAAATTTGTAAGACTGACCCATAGATTTTTCAAGTTATATTGTTCCCATTTAAAGGCATAATTTAGTTGAATAAGTTTACATTGCAGATGTGGCAAGTTTATTTTTAGGGCTGTAGACTTTGAAGGGGTTTTGTGAGTGATAACAACATTTTATGCAAGGGTAAAGGCCAGGCGTTAGATTGCTAGCAGAAAAAGTAGGAGGAAAAGGGGGCACCCATGTCTTGTTCCTCTATTTTTAGATATTCGGAATTCGTTGTATCCTAATAGGCTAGCTATTGGGGTTGGCTTATATATAGGGCTTGAAAATATTAGGTGCGAAGCCATACTTTTTCAAGATAAAAAATAAATAATCTGCCTTTTTTAAATTGAGTGACAATAAAACTGAGAGAATTTTATGATTTCTTGCTTTTTCAATTAAGTGGATGATTTTACAAATGTTATCAGCGCTTGACTCTGTGGTGAGTTTTACCTCCAACCACTAGATGCCTTCATTTGACATTAAGTTCCTTTGTTGTTTTACTGTTGGTTACTTTGTCTGTGCAGGAACTAAAAAAATCAGCCATAAAGGCACACCTGCTCTGTGCTACAAGCTCAAAAAAAAAAAAAAAGCCTGAAGTTCTGATCAGTGTAAGTTTACTGAATAACGCATGGGGGTGTTATGATTAACATTGGAGGCATTGTCCATAGCAACCAATCAGCAATTAGATTTGAATGGTCACCTACAAGTTAGTAAACAAAAGTAAAGATCTGATGCATTTAGCTATTTATACTACAATGCCACAAATTTGTATACAGTTTTTGTAACTTACTTAATATGTATGAAGGATTATATTATTCTACATCTGTGTGTCATTTAACAAGCAATATTTTGTATATTACATACCAATGTACCGCAAAAATAAGGAAACACAGATTTTACCCCACAGAGTCCCTACAAATTAGAGCAGAACTGGTATTTAAACAAAGATTTCTGCTATTACAGAAAATTGCTCTGTTTTTTACAGTAGTTGGGCAGCAAGCCATTGAAGTATACAATACTATTCAGTTTGCAGAGGCAGAGAAAAATAATTTAAATGCAGTCCTTAAAACATTTGAAAACTACCGTGTTCCAAGAAAAAAAAAAAATCACATGTTCAAAAGACACATGTTCAGTTCTAGATTGTAGAAAGACCACAACAGTTGATGAATATGTGATAGAACTGAAGTTAAAAAGTCAGCCAAGTGTGGTGAAGCAAAGATATTTAATAAAACCGAACAGAACAAAAGAGTAAATACACAGGCCTGTGATGTCCGGTAAGAGGCAAGTAGGTCAGGGCTGGCAAGGTTCAAAGGCAGGCTGAGGTCAGTGGCAGGCAGCAGGCAAACAAGGTCAAGTAAACAGACCGAAGGTCAAACCAGGGGGATCCACGGAAGACAGGGTACCTGGTAGGGACAGGAGAACGGATGCAAGGAACCAGGCAGGGAATTCAGAAATCACGGATCACAGGATGTTCCCGCCGATATCCCAGTCAAGCAACAAAATTTTAAACAAATAACATTTATGCATTAGAATAAAGTCATTAAAGGTGCTGCAAGTACTGGATATGCAAGTGAGTATACTGCAAGTCTCAAAACCTTCAGCAGAGGGTGAGCCATCAGAGGCAGGACCATCAGCAGGGAGTGAGCAGTCAGGGTCTGGAGCGTTGTCAGGATCAGAAGCCGGAGCCAGAGAATCATCAGAATCAGAAGCCGGAGCCAGAGAGTCACCAGGATCAGAAGCCGGAGCCAAAGAGTCACCAGGATCAGAAGCTGGAGCCAGAGAATCATCAGGATCAGAAGCCAGAGCCAGAGAGTCACCAGGATCAGAAGCCGGAGCCAGAGATTCGCCAGGATCAGAAGCCGGAGCCAGAGAGTCACCAGGATCAGAAGCCGAAGCCAGAGAGTCGTCAGGATCAGGAGCCAGAACAGGAGTGTCGCCAGGAGCAGGAGCCAGAACAGGAGTGTCGCCAGAACAGGAGTGTCGCCAGAGTCAGGAGCCAGAACAGGAGTGTTGCCAGAGTCAGGAGCCAGAACAGGAGTGTCGCCAGAGTCAGGAGCCAGAAGAGGAGTGTCGAAAGAGTCAGGGGCCAGAACAGGAGTGTTGCCAGAGTCAGGAGCGTAGCCAGAGTCAGGAGTCAGAACAGGGGTGTCGCTAGAGTCAGGAGCCGAAGCCAGAGAGTCACTAGGATCATTAACACAAGGTAGA
Organism: Xenopus tropicalis; assembly: GCF_000004195.4. Taxonomy (NCBI): domain Eukaryota; kingdom Metazoa; phylum Chordata; class Amphibia; order Anura; family Pipidae; genus Xenopus; species Xenopus tropicalis. Next base: position 74,495,489 of record NC_030682.2, on the reverse strand, counting down.
CCACCAAGATCAGGACAGATCAGGATCAGAAGCCGGAGCCAAAGAGTCACCAGGATCAGAAGCTGGAGCCAGAGAATCATCAGGATCAGAAGCCAGAGAGTCACCAGGATCAGAAGCCGGAGCAAGAGATTCGCCAGGATCAGAAGCCGGAGCCAGAGAGTCGCCAGGATCAGAAGCCGGAGTCAGAGAGTTGTCAGGATCAGGAGCCAAAACAGGAGCGTCGCCAGGATCAGGAGCCAGAACAGGAGTGTCACCAGGATCAGGAGCCAGAACAGGAGTGTCGCCAGAGTCAGGAGCCAGAACAGGAGTGTTGCCAGAGTCAGGAGCCAGAACAGGAGTGTCGCCAGAGTCAGGAGCCAGAAGAGGAGTGTCAAAAGAGTCATGGGCCAGAACAGGAGTGTCAAAAGAGTCAGGAGCGTCGCCAGAGTCAGGAGTCAGAACAGGGGTGTCGCTAGAGTCAGGAGCCGAAGCCAGAGAGTCACTAGGATCATTAACACAAGGTAGACCACCAAGATCAGGACAGAGACATTGCCAGAATCAGGAGCCACAGCTAATGAGACGCCAGAATTGGATACCACAGCGGATGAAACACCAGAATCGGGAGCCACATCGGATGAGACGCCAGGGTCAGGAGCCAAAGCGGATGAGTAGCCAGGGTCAGGAGCAACAGCGGATGAGTAGCCAGGGTCAGGAGCCACAGCGGATGAGTAGCCAGAATTGAGAGCCACAGCGGATGAGACGCCAGGGTCAGGAGCCAAAGCAGATGAGTAGCCAGGGTCAGGAGCCACAGCGGATGAATAGCCAGGGTCAGGAGCCACAGCGGATGAGTAGCCAGGGTCAGGAGCCACAGCGGATGAGTAGCCAGGGTCAGGAGCCATAGCAGATGAGTAGCCAGGGTCAGGAGCCACAGCGGATAGGTAGTCATGGTCAGGAGCCACAGCAGATGAGTAGCCAGGTTCAGAAGTCACAGCGGATGAGTAACCAGGGTCAGGAGCCACAGCAGATAAGTGGAGGACCATCATAGACACCCACTACAGGTGGAGTACCATCATACACACCCACTACAGGTAGAAGAGAAATGCCCAGGAAAGCAACAAGACCACCACTCACTGGGACAACAGAATCACCAGATCCAATGGCAGGGTCCAGAAGCAATTTTGTCCTCAGAGGTTGGTGGCAGAAAAATTAGCACTGAATCGGGAACAGGCACAACCGCTGGCACAAAGGCAGGAACAGCCACAACTGCTGGCACGGGAGCTGTCACGGGCAGGACCGCTGGCACGGGAGCTGTCACGGACAGGACCGCTGACACGGAGGCAGGAGCAGATGACTGGAGAACCAGCATGGAGGCAGGAGCAGATGGCTGGAGTACTGGCACAGAGGAAGGAGCTGGTACAGACATGACTGCTGGCACGGGAGGAGAGCCGTTGGGGTGCAGGCACAGGAGCTGGAGACTTGGCTGCAAGCATGGGAGCAGGCATCCAAAATAGCATGCAACACTCTTAAAGGTAAAATATAGCTAACAACATGCAGGTGGGTCTTCTTAACCCTTTGGGCGCCAAGCACGTAGCTCCTACGTGCTGCTATAAAAAGGCGTTGAATGCCCAGCACGTAGGAGCTACGTTTTATTTACCTTTCGCTTGTTCTCTGCGCTCGCTGCTTAGTCCGAGCGCAGAGAACAAGCGAAAGGTAAGGAACCCCCTAGACAACGCGCAGAGGGGGGTTACTAGTGGCCCCTGGGGCGCAATCGCCCAGGGGCCCCATAGAAAAAGTCGGGCATGTATATTCTACGTGCCCGACTTTTTCTCCTCTCTCCCTTCCTTCCTGCGCGCCCCCCTCCGCCCCCCTGCTTCCTGTTACTCACCGTTTCTGCTGCTGTGGCTGCATCTTCTGCCTGCGTCTGATCTCCAGCGATTCCAGCGATCTGCAGCTCCATGGACCCCAGGTATGTGCTACTTACACACACAAACACACATACACACACATATTACACTAATACACACTTATACTCACACTTACACACACATACATTTTCACACATTCATAGCACTTATTACACTCAGTTACTTGCACACACACACACACACATGCACACAAAACACATTTTGCCATGTGTACACACTCACTTACTCACTCACTCACTTTTGTAATTTTTTTTTTTTTTTAATCGCATCGTTTTTATTCTTGCCTAAAAAAAATGTTTTATTGCTATTGCGTATAGCGTATTCGCTAACCGCACTGCGCAATACATTTTGTGTATTATTTTGGTGTTTTTATTACATTTTCTGTGATTTTGGTGCCATTTTATTGCCTTTTTTAGTTATGCATAGTTGTTGTTTGCTTTACTTTGTCTGTAAACCTAATTTGCCCAAGCCAGAATACTCAAACTGTGATTCTATTGCAGATATCACTAGGAAAAAAAAAAAAACATTGATTTTAGTTTTTTGGGGGGGATTTTAGCGATTTTATTGCATTTCATATTGTTCTTTGTTACTTGTCTAGCACATGGACATTTTGTCTGCTGTATTTCAATTTGGCTTCCTCTGTGCCCCACATAGTTTAGTAAATCTATGCATATTGGGCATCAAACTGTTCAGTAGACCCCTGGCATTCATATTTAGGGTGTTTTAGGTTGGTACGTTATGAAATGTGGGGTACATAATGGGGCAAAATGCAAGCTTTGTGACGATTTTCAGAAATGTTATAAAAACCGTTCTGTTTAGCATAGCTTTGTAGTTTGGTAGTTTGCAGTAGAAAGATGTATTTACCCATTTTTGTTTTGTCAGAATGTGTACTTTCAGAAAATGTATGGTTTTCTAGGGTTTCTGTACTGTTAGGGGTTCTTATGGCACATAATACACATACCGGGTGCAAAAACTGCACGAGCCGGAGCGTCATTCGTGAAAACTCATATGCACTATTTTCATTTGGGTGCCCCTGTACTCCGCATAGTTTAGTAAATCTATGCATATAGGGCATCAAACTGTTCAGTAGACCCCTGGCATTCATATTTAGAGTGTTTTATGTTTATACGTTACAAATTGTGGGGGTACATAATGAGGTAAAATGCAAGCTTTGTGACGATTTTCAGAAATGTCATAAAAACCGTTCTGTTTAGCATAGCTTTGTAGTTTGGTAGTTTGCAGTAGAAAGATGTATTTACCCATTTTTGTTTTGTCAGAATGTGTACTTTCAGAAAATGTATGGTTTTCTAGGGTTTCTGTACTGTTAGGGGTTCTTATGGCACATAATACACATACCGGGTGCAAAAACTGCACGAGCCGGAGCGTCATTCGTGAAAACTCATATGCACTATTTTCATTTGGGTGCCCCTGTACTCCGCATAGTTTAGTAAATCTATGCATATAGGGCATCAAACTGTTCAGTAGACCCCTGGCATTCATATTTAGAGTGTTTTATGTTTATACATTACAAATTGTGGGGGTACATAATGAGGTAAAATGCAAGCTTTGTGACGATTTTCAGAAATGTAATAAAAACCGTTCTGTTTAGCGTAGCTTTGTAGTTTGGTAGTTTGCAGTAGAAAGATGTATTTACCCATTTTTGTTTTGTCAGAATGTGTACTTTCAGAAAATGTATGGTTTTCTAGGGTTTCTGTACTGTTAGGGGTTCTTATGGCACATAATACACATACCGGGTGCAAAAACTGCACGAGCCGGAGCGTCATTCGTGAAAACTCATATGCACTATTTTCATTTGGGTGCCCCTGTACTCCGCATAGTTTAGTAAATCTATGCATATAGGGCATCAAACTGTTCAGTAGACCCCTGGCATTCATATTTAGAGTGTTTTATGTTTATACGTTACAAATTGTGGGGGTACATAATGAGGTAAAATGCAAGCTTTGTGACGATTTTCAGAAATGTCATAAAAACCGTTCTGTTTAGCATAGCTTTGTAGTTTGGTAGTTTGCAGTAGAAAGATGTATTTACCCATTTTTGTTTTGTCAGAATGTGTACTTTCAGAAAATGTATGGTTTTCTAGGGTTTCTGTACTGTTAGGGGTTCTTATGGCACATAATACACATACTGGGTGCATAAACTGCACGAGCCGGAGCGTCATTTGTGAAAACTCATATGCACTATTTTCATTTGGGGGCCCCTGTACTCCGCATAGTTTAGTAAATCTATGCATATAGGGCATCAAACTGTTCAGTAGACCCCTGGCATTCATATTTAGAGTGTTTTATGTTTATACGTTACAAATTGTGGGGGTACATAATGAGGTAAAATGCAAGCTTTGTGACGATTTTCAGAAATGTCATAAAAACCGTTCTGTTTAGCGTAGCTTTGTAGTTTGGTGGTTTGCAGTAGAAAGATGTATTTACCCATTTTTGTTTTGTCAGAATGTGTACTTTCAGAAAATGTATGGTTTTCTAGGGTTTCTGTACTGTTAGGGGTTCTTATGGCACATAATACACATACCGGGTGCAAAAACTGCACGAGCCGGAGCGTCATTCGTGAAAATGAATATGCACTATTTTTATTTGGGGGCCCCTGTACTCCGCATAGTTTAGTAAATCTATGCATATAGGGCATCAAACTGTTCAGTAGACCTTAGGTGTTCCTAGTTGGGGTGATTTTCCTTTTGTAGGCAAGAAATTGTGTGAGATAAATGCGGCAAATTGCAACATTTTTAGGCGATTTTCTGAAATGTCATAGAAACCACTGGCTTTAGGAAAGCTTTGCAGATTGATACTTTTGTGTAGAAAGGACTCTTTACCCATGTTGGATTTGTCTGAACGTGTACTTTCCAAAAATATATGGTTTTCAGGGGTTACCCTACATTTCTGCAGTTTCTATCCCACATAAAAACTGCCATGTGTTTATGAATTAGGTAAAGGTAAGCCATGAAATTAGTGTGCACTAGGTATGTTTTGGGGTCTCTAAGTGCCATGTGCTTTGATAGACTTATGTACAATGGGCATCAAACTGTTCAGTAGACCTCTGGGCTTCATATTTAGGGTGATTTATCTTGGTACCTGATCACCTATAGAAAATAAGATGCTGCATATTGGAAGTTTTGAGGTGATTTTTGGAAATGTCATAAAATTGGCAAACTTAGGAAACCTTTGCGGCTTGGTACTTTGGAGTAGAAATACATGGGTATCCATTTTAGAGTTCGGGGAATGTGTACTTTCCAAAAATATATGACTTTCTGGGGTGAGCGTACTTTTTTGTAGCATTATCCCACATATAATGATGTAAATGTGTTGATTTTGCAGAAGCTGAAATGACAGAAATGACGGATCATATGGGGGTAGGTTCATATTGGGGCCCCTACATGCCACATACTTAGGTAAACCTAAACATATTGGGCATCATACTGTTCAGTGGACCCCTGGCGTTCAAGTTCAGGGTGTTTTATCTTGGTACCTAATGATACATGGGAGATTAGATGCTGCAAACTGGAAGCTTTGAGAGGATTTTTGGAAATATTATCAAAATTGGCAACTTTAGGAAAGCTTTGCAACTTGGTACTTTGGAGTAGAAAGACATGGGTACCCATTTTAGATTCAGGGGAATGTGTACTTTCCAAAAAATATATGGCTTTCTGGGGTGAGCGTACTTTTTTTGTAGCGTTGTCCCACACAAAATGATGTAAATGTATTGATTTTGCAGGAGCGGAAATGACAGAAATGGCAGATCATATGGGGTATGTTCACATTGGAGCCCCTACATGCCACATACTTAGGTAAACCTATACATATTGGGTATCAAACTGTTCAGTGGATCCCTGGTGTTCAAATTTAGGTTGTTTTACCTTGGTACCTAATACTATGTGGGAGATAAGATGCTGCAAAATGGAAGCTTTGAGAGGATTTTTGGAAATATTATCAAAATTGCCAACTTTAGGAAAGCTTTGCGACTTGGTACTTTGGTGTAGAAAGACATGGGTACCCATTTTAGATTTGGGGGAATGTGTACTTTCCAAAAATATATGGCTTTCTGGGGTGAGCGTACTTTTTTGTAGCGTTATCCCACACAAAATGATGTAAATGTGTTGATTTTGCAGAAGCTGAAATGACAGAAATGATGGATCATATGGGGTATGTTCACATTGGAGCCCCTACATGCCACATACTTAGGTAAACCTATACATATTGGGCATCAAACTGTTCAGTGGATCCCTGGCGTTCAAATTTAGGTTGTTTTACCTTGGTACCTAACACTATGTGGGAGATAAGATGCTGCAAAATGGAAGCTTTGAGGGGACTTTTGGAATTGTCATCAAAATTGCTAACTTTAGAAATGCTTTGCGGCTTGGTACTTTGGAGTAGAAAGACACAGATACCCATTATAGATTCAGGAGGATGTGTACTTTTCAAAAATATATGGCTTTCTGGGGTGAGCGTACTTTTTTGTAGCGTTATCCCACACAAAATTATGTAAATGTGTTGATTTTGCAGAAGCTGAAATGACAGAAATGACGGATCATATGGGGTATGTTCATATTGGGGCCCCTACATGCCACATACTTAGGTAAACCTAAACATATTGGGCATCATACTGTTCAGTGGACCCCTGGCGTTCAAGTTCAGGGTGTTTTACCTTGGTACCTAACACTATGTGGGAGATAAGATGCTGCAAAATGGAAGCTTTGAGAGGATTTTTGGAAATATTATCAAAATTGCCAACTTTAGGAAAGCTTTGCGACTTGGTACTTTGGAGTAGAAAGACATGGGTACCCATTTTAGATTCGAGGGAATGTGTACTTTCCAAAAATATATGGCTTTCTGGGGTGAGCGTACTTTTTTGTAGCGTTATCCCACACAAAATGATGTAAATGTGTTGATTTTGCAGAAGCTGAAATGACAGAAATGATGGATCATATGGGGTATGTTCACATTGGAGCCCCTACATGCCACATACTTAGGTAAACCTATACATATTGGGCATCAAACTGTTCAGTGGATCCCTGGCGTTCAAATTTAGGGTGTTTTACCTTGGTACCTAACACTATGTGGGAGATAAGATGCTACAAAATGGAAGCTTTGAGAGGATTTTTGGAATTGTCATCAAAATTGCTAACTTTAGAAATGCTTTGCGGCTTGGTACTTTGGAGTAGAAAGACACGGGTACCCATTATAGATTCGAGGGGATGTGTACTTTCCAAAAATATATGGCTTTCTGGGGTGAGCGTACTTTTTGTAGCGTTATCCCACACAAAATGATGTAAATGTGTTGATTTTGCAGAAGCTGAAATGACAGAAATGACGGATCATATGGGGGTATGTTCATATTGGGGCCTCTACATGCCACATACTTAGGTAAACCTAAACATATTGGGCATCAAACTATTCAGTGGATCCCTGGCGTTCAAATTTAGGGTGTTTTACCTTGGTACCTAACACTATGTGGGAGATAAGATGCTGCAAAATGGAAGCTTTGAGGGGATTTTTGGAATTGTCATCAAAATTGCTAACTTTAGAAATGCTTTGCGGCTTGGTACTTTGGAGTAGAAAGACATGGGTACCCATTATAGATTTGGGGGGATGTGTACTTTCCAAAAATATATGGCTTTCTGGGGTGAGCATACTTTTTTGTAGCGTTATCCCACACAAAATGATGTAAATGTGTTGATTTTGCAGAAGCTGAAATGACAGAAATGATGGATCATATGGGGTATGTTCATATTGGGGCCCCTACATGCCACATACTTAAGTAAACCTATACATATTGGGCATCAAACTGTTCAGTGGACCCCTGGCGTTCATATTTAGGGTGTTTTATTTGGTTACTTTATGACCTGTAGGGGATAAGATACTATAGACTGGAAGCTTTGAAGCGATTTTTAAAAAAAATCACAAGTTTTGATAAAAACCAATAACTTTAGGAAAGCATTGCGACTTGATAGTTTGGAGTAGACAGACAGTTGTGCCTATTCTGGATTCCCCAGAATCTGTTCTTTCCAAAAATGTACAATTTTATGGGATAAACCTTCTGTTAGTGGAATTTTTGTCCTTGAAATCTAAAGTATGCAGCTTTCTGGAGCAGTGCTTTGGAAATTTGGTAGTGTACTGCTGGGAGTTTTTGACCTACACAAGTGAGAAATCTCCATAAAACTATATATATTTGGTATTGGCACGTTCAGGAGACATGGGACTTTCCAAATCAGGTGTATTTTAGTGCATAAAATAATTTTTGTTTCTGGTGTATGTGTTTATATTATGGAAAATATTTTTTTTACAAATTTTTTAGACATTTAGAAGCCTATATCTTGTTACAGAATTGGAATTCCACCATATTTTGAAAGCTTAGGATGTCCCGAAAAAAATGATATATAGTTTTCCTGGGTAAACTAAAAGTCCCCCCGAGGAAAAGCCCCTAAAGTCAAACAGTGCAAAATGTTCAAAAACTGTCTGGCAGTAGAAGTTCCACTTTGTTCAAAACAGCTGGCAGTGAAAGGGTTAAAACGTGATGTAAACTTATAAAGTCATTGAGCAATAAAACATTTTCAATGTTAAGAAGAGCCGTCTAGTGAAACAGTCTGGTGGCTTCATAGGCTCCTTACTGGGTTTCGATATACCATTACTAACTGGTCTACTGAATTAATGGAGTACTCTGAGAAAATGTACTTAGTTCCTAAACAGGATCATGGGTATCAGGGGTATCAGGGGTATCATAAGCAACAGTTGGTCTCACAACAACTTGATGCTGAAATTTCTGATTGTACAGAGAAAAGATTTATCAGATGGTAAAAAATATTGTTATACAACTGTTTTGCAAAAGTACTTGGTTCATGCAAAGCAGAATGATTGGGAGAAGATGAGCTTAACATTTTTAATGCCTCCTGAATATCCTGCAATCCCTGTTCCACAGCTGCATTCAGCTGATCAAGGTTCCTTTAACATTACTAATGTCTGGACATGTCTTTTTTAAAGACTTGCCCAAAGACCCAATAAAATTCCAAAAGACATGTCCAGACATATCTTTTTTTTGGTATTCCAGTGCAGTTGGTAATATCAAACATAACCACATGATGGTGCTCAAAGTGGATGGTTAACTGGTGCTAGGATTTATGGGTATCACACAATATCACTGTAATTTCACAAAATGGCAGCTGCGCTCTGGGCAGGTCTGGCTTTGATGCTGTGGTTGTGGCTAAGACAACCAGAAAACATAACTCTGGTGTAGCCCCTCCCATAAGGGGCAGCAGCGGGCACCTGTCAAACTGAGTTTGACGTGATATGTACTGATATACTACACACCCCCCTTCCTTTCTCCCCCAGCAGCAGCTGATCAGCAGAACAATAGAAAGATAAGCAAGATAGATCCCTGACACCTGTGGTAGATATCAGAATAGTACTTAAGGGCTCTGGCACACGGGGAGATTAGTCTCCCGCGACAAATCTCCTAATCTCCCCCAAATGCCATCCCACCGGCGAAAATGTAAATCGCCTCCTCCTCTCGAGGCAACTTGCGCTATTTCACTGAAATCGCGCCACCGCATGTGCCATCCCACCGGCGGTTTACATTTCTGCCGGTGGGATGGCAATTCGGGGAGATTAGTCGCCCGCGAACAGGGAGTTTAGTCGCGGGCGACTAATCTCCCCGTGTGCCAGAGCCCTAATAGTAAAAAAGTCAGACTCATGACTCCTCCAGTTATATGGAGTAGGAGAAACAATAGGTTATCTAAAAGCAGTTCCAATGTGTAGCGTTGACTCCTACCGCAAGTTCAGAATCAGGCACAATGCACTGGAATGGCTGCCTACACCATACCCCCCAACTGTCCCGCTTTTCGCGGGACAGTCCCACTTTTTATGGCGCATCCCGCTGTCCCGGATAGTTCCATGAATGTCCCGCATTGCGGGACATTCATGGAACTATCCGGCACAGCGGGATGCGCTTACTGTAGCCGGATGTCCTTGCTTCTTCTGCGGCTTCATTATGCCTCTCCTTGTGCAGCGCGACAGGCCCTTTTATAAGGTTGCGCCTGTGTGTGTGACGTCATTACGCACGGGGCGCAACCTTATAAAAGGGCCTGTCGTGCTGCACAAGGAGAGGCATAACGAAGCCGCAGACGAAGGCTGCGCCTATGGGAGGTACTGTGAATGGGGGGCTACTGTGATAGGGGGACACTGTGTATTGGGGGCTACTGTGTATTGGGGGCTACTGTGTATAGGGGGCTACTGTGTATAGGGGGCTACTGTGTATGGGACACTACTGTGTATGGGAGACTACTGTGTATTGGGGGCTACACAGTAGTCTAACCCCAAAAAGTTTTTTAAGTATATTAATAGTAAAAAGATGCAGGTTGAGGGTGTGGCCCCATTGAGTTATAGTAACAATATGGTTACAGCGGATACAGAAAAGGCAGATGTGCTTAACCAGTTCTTTTCTTCTGTGTATACAGTAGAGGAGCCAGTGGGCCAAGTCCCACCCAATAGCTGCACTGTTGCCTCAGCTCCAACTACACAGTGGTTGGCACAGGATATGGTGCTTAAAGGGTTACACACGATAAATTTAAACAAGGCACCTGGGCCAGATGGAATACACCCTCGGGTACTGAGAGAGCTAGGGGCAGAATTACAGTGGCCCTTGTTTCTGATATTCTCAGACTCTCTTTCATCAGGTATGGTACCTAGGGATTGGAAGAAGGCGAATGTCATTCCCATATTTAAAAAGGGAGTAAGATCTCAGCCTGGCAATTATTGGCCTGTAAGTTTGACATCCGTGGTGGGCTTTGAAGGCTTGTTAAGGGATCACATTCAAAATTATGTAGTGGAGAATGCCATTATGAGCAGTAATCAGCATGGCTTTATGAAGGACAGGTCATGTCAGACCAATTTAATTGCTTTTTATGATGAGGTAAGTAAGAAGCTGGACAGTGGGGATGCAGTAGATATAATCTATTTGGATTTTGCCAAAGCATTTGATACCGTTCCCCACAAACGACTGCTTTCTAAGCTAAGGTCTATTGGTCTTAGTGAAGTCGTTTGCACATGGATAGAAAACTGGCTACAGGATCGGGTACAGAGGGTGGTTGTTAATGACACATTCTCTACTTGGAGTAAGGTTCTCAGTGGGGTCCCTCAGGGTTCTGTACTGGGTCCACTTTTGTTTAATTTGTTCATAAATGACTTAGGGGAGGGTATTATGAGTAATGTATCAGTGTTTGAAGATGACACAAAACTCTGCAGACCAGTCAATTCTATCCAGGATGTGACATCCCTGCAGTAGGATCTTGACCAACTGGCAATCTGGGCAGCTAAGTGGCAGATGAGATTTAATGTGGATAAATGTAAGGTCATGCACCTGGGATGTAAAAATATGCAAGCCCCGTATACCCTTAATGGGACTGCACTAGGCAAATCCCTAATGGAGAAGGACCTTGGAGTCCTTGTAGATAATAAACTTGGCTGTAGCAAGCAATGCCAGGCAGCAGCTGCAAGGGCAAACAAGGTTTTGAGCTGTATTAAAAGGGGTATAGATTCACGGGAGGAGGGGGTTATTCTTCCCCTTTACAGAGCGCTGGTAAGGCCCCATCTAGAATATGCTGTTCAGTTTTGGTCTCCAGTGCTCAAACGGGACATTATTGAGTTAGAGAGGGTCCAGAGAAGGGCAACTAAGCTGGTAAAGGGTATGGAAAGTCTCAGTTATGAAGAAAGACTGGCCAAGTTGGGTCTGTTTACACTGGAGAAGAGGCGCTTAAGAGGTGACATGATAACTATGTATAAATATATAAAGGGATCATATAATAACCTTTCTAATGTTTTATTTACCAGTAGGTCCTTCCAATGGACACGAGGGCACCCACTTCGTTTAGAAGAAGGGAGGTTCCATTTAAACATTCGGAAAGGATTTTTTACAGTGAGAGCTGTGAAGTTCTGGAATTCCCTCCCCGAATCAGTCGTGCTGGCTGATACATTATATAACTTTAAGAAGGGGCTGGATGGATTCTTAGCAAGTGAGGGAATACAGGGTTATGGGAGATAGCTCTTAGTACTAGTTGATCCAGGGACTGGTCCGATTGCCATCTTGGAGTCAGGAAGGAATTTTTTCCCCTCTGCGGCAAATTAGAGAGGCTTCAGATGGGGTTTTTTGCCTTCCTCTGGATCAACTAGTAGTTAGGCAGGTTATATATAGGCATTATGGTTGAACTTGATGGACGTATGTCTTTTTTCAACCCAACTTACTATGTTACTATGTTACTGTGTATAGGGGGTACTGTGTATGGGAGACTACTGTGTATTGGGGGGTACTGTGTATGGGGGGGTACTGTGTATGGGGGGGGCTACTGTGTATGGGGGGCTACTGTGTATAGGGGGGCTACTGTGTATGGGGGGGCTACTGTGTATGGGGGTACTGTGTATGGGGGGGGCAAAACTGGTACTTAGTTGCTGTATTGTTTTCCTTAGGTCGTTCAGTATGAGGGTATAGCACATTTTCGTCTGCGCCCGCCATTTGATCTATATAAAAGGGGTATTTTTTTTTAAAATGGGGTGTGGTAATTGGGGCGTGGTCAAAAAAATTTGCCGCACTGCGCGCGCCAAATCTTTTTGTCCCTCTTTTCATTTTTCAAATTTTGGGAGGTATGCTACACACCAATATTACAACTAAAAAATAAATTTGTTGGTCCAAAAATAACATTTTAAATGATAGATTGAATTATTTTTTATTTATAAATAAAAAGTACACCATAAAATCAGGACAGAAGCCCTTTAATCTAAAACAAACAGAGAACTTTTTTTGTGGCTTTACCCCACATCACATTTTTATAAAGCCAGATAAATTTAGAAAAGCATTACAACTTAGTAATTTTCAGTAGAAAGACCTATTTAAATATTTTCAATTCATCAGAATCTTTTCTTTCCAAAAACGTATGGTTTTACTTGGTAAACTGTTTACCGTTTCGGCCTTGAAATCTTAAGTATGCAGTATACAGCTTCCTGTACTGCTAGATTTGTCTCATACATTTACGTCCCAGTACAGCTGAGTGGGGATTGGATTATCTGGGGTGGAAAGAGAACGGTATAACATTTCAACCCTCACCCAGCCGGTGAAAGAAGATGCAGAAAATGCGGCTGTAACTGAGAGGGTTACACTTTAGGTTTAAATCCTTTTCGCTACATTGTTCCTAACTGAGAGCTAGAAACTCGTGCATCTCTGCTTTACATGAAGCAGCACTAGGAATGTTATTAATAACCGGATGGAGTGAAATGACATCGGTACTAATCAGATTCATCAGCTGATCAGCAACGAGAAGGCGTGGAAGTTACATCCCCTCATTCTTTTATTCCATCTTTTCCCGAAACTGTGCTTCCTTTTGAAGCTGCTACGTGCTAGTGTGCAGTGAGCTGCGTCTGTACAACACCAGGGGGACCCGGAGCGCTCTGCAAGCATAGGAAGGTACAGGCAGAGGGACACGCACTCACACTGCCACAGAGATCCCAGCCCCGGGAATGCGCGCTCGCTTCTTAGCTACTCGGCTTATGAGAGACGGCTCAGCAAGCTCTAAAGACACATCCTCATCAGCACGGGATCTTTAGGGAGCGCTCCTCACCTTCTGCCTGGATATCGCACTTCTCTCCCATTTCTTGTCTGAATTGGGATTATTCCTCTGCTTCCCATTACCAGCCTCTTCATTTTGATACTCTTTCTACCCTGCTCTCGACCCCCTGTACCTTGGTGCTTATAAAACTCTTCCCAAACCTTTGCTAAACAGCGATTAGCAGCCTCTGCCCTTCCCTCCTCTCTGACCCCGCTAGACACCCCCTATCAAGGTGAGTTTTTCTTTTCAGCACTTTTATTCTCCTGACTGTGCTTGTCTGTGTTCTTCCTATTTCTTATTTAGGAGTGTTTAAAAGCAGGACCCCTGCCAATACAGTACATTTATCCCTCTGGCGCCTGCCTGGGTTGGGTTCAGATTCTGATATCTGAGCACATAAGGCTGAAGAGCTTGGAAAGATACAGTACTTTACCTGGGTCTGCTTGCATGTCATGCATGTGTCCTTATGCCCTCTATCCTCTACTCATGCCTGCTCTGTGTAAAGGCGCCCTTGTTAAACCACTCCTATTGGGGTTATTCAGTTACACGGATTCTCCAATAGCGCCGTTTTTTGCTGTAGCTTTCCATATAAATACTTTGGTAGAAGGTAGAATGTAGGTACCTTTATACACAGTGCATCACTGCACCCACTGGCAAGTGTTCTTGTTTATCATAATATGTGCAAACGGAAAGAGTGTGACAAAGTGCATTTGGGAATTTGTCAGGTAACACTTGTAAGATTTTGCAGGGCGGTGTAAGACAATATGCATCCATTTAAAATTAATGAGGTCAAGCTTTGAGTATTGAGAGAGCAGCAAAAAAGAATGAATCAGTGTTCTAAATGGTAAAAGGAGCTGATATTTTTTGATATAACGATGATTATTGCCATGGGACTGCAGATAGACGATAGATAAGGAACACTCACTGGTATTGGAGAAAAAAGTATTTCATGTGATATATTCAGTGATTCTGAAGAAACTATCCATCACCCAGCATATTATTTTCATAAAGCTCTGTGACTGTTCTGCTTCTTTGATAATATAACCTTGGCATTTATTTATAGCTGTGTACACTTATGTGTGAAATATGTATTTATACTGTATTTATGTGTGTGTATTTACTTAATATATGTATTACTTGTATCACAGAGAGTTTAGCTCTGACAGGCTCCTTTCTGAGCAATCAGTGTACTGAAGAACTGTTTCCTTGCATTGGCAAATTAGCAAGCTATGATGATGGAAATAAACATCATGGTGGAAGTGCCTGTATTGGGGAATAACATTTGCCAGTGCAAGTACATTAGGAAACCACTTGTCAGCAGGAAATGAGATAATGCAGCCAATTAGCATGAACTAGCTATAGGGATTCTTTCTTAGTACAGGGTCTGTTCATCTGCATGGTATTGCCAAGCTTTTTTTTTATTTACCTGGAAAATGTTATTGTTGTGACAACTATAACAAGTAGTGATTTATTCAAGAAATCATCATGTTTTTTGGTTGGTGTGTCACTTATGCATAAAGATAACTTATAACGTGAAGACTTTGTATATTGCTTGCTGGACTGTACATTCAATCCCCAGCTTAAGGTAGCTTATACAAATGGTAAGAAGTATTGGATTCCTGAAGCTATTATCTTTTTGTACATTGCGCAATTTAATGTCTGCTTGTCCTTCAGTATATAATGTACTTTGCAAGAACTAATTTTCTTTATATAAATACATTTGATAAAATGGGTGTGGTCAGAACATAAGACAACTTCTAAATTGGCTTAAATGTTACTGACATAGTATTTTCATATTTGTTTAAAAGATAACCTTAATCAGTATTATGGAGGACTTTGTGCCATTATTTAAATACAAGTCTTTAATAAATCAAATAAAGAAATTTATACTATGCTGATGTATTGACACACCCAGTGTTAAAAAAGCTACCACTCTTGTTAGAGAGATGACTGTATTTTGAAGGTAAGAAAACTTGCTATAGATTTCTAGATTTGTTTTTAAATCATGAATGACTTATCTAGAAGCTGTTTGCTGAACTACAGTTAGCAGAACACACTGATGGTAGTTTTCAAAAATATATAAAAGAGGTGCAGGCAGGAAAACTAACTTTGTTATTGTAATTGTAAGTAAAATAATTCATATTGGTAAAGAAAGTAACAGCAAGCAATGCATTTATATCTCTAATAAACATGCAGGATTGGTGCTAAGCTAGTAATAGCTGTACATAGTCATGTCTGCCTACTTGGGCAGTCCTAGGTGTGGTCAGTTTCATGTTTGGGTAAACCTTTAATGCAGTTCAAATAAAGCTATTTTTGTTTTGGGGAAAATATATAGGATATGCAACAGCTACTTTGTGTCAGCTTGTTGTCAGCTACTTTGCATCCCCCTCAAGATCTCCTTGCTCTGCTTTCACCTCAATATACAATGCCTGTGATGATTAATGCCTTCTTCTTTGTGACTACTGGCATCCAGATACTTAAGAGTGTTAGGGCTTGTACAAATGGGCATTTCAGTGTGCATTCCTGTGTTGTGGCTTTTAATGCATCCCACCACATGGAAACAAATGGAGCCCATCTATTTATCTTTCACTCATTGGGCCATGCTGAGCCACTGAATGCAGGTGACATGCTGTATGTTGCTTCTCAGCAGTGTTGGGCAGTTCAGTATGGCCCTGTGACTACAAAATACATAGAAAATAATGGCCCCTATTAACTCCTGCATTGCTGTTCAGTGAAGTGCAACAAAAAGCCAATGCACAAGAATGCACACTGAAATTTCTCTTTGTGATATTCCATGAGTCTGTTCAGAGACAAAACAGAGAAAAAATAGAGTAAGACATTCTGAGAAAAACAAATTTAAGCTTTTTGATGTCTACTCAATTCGCCAGTTCTTGTTTAAGATAAAGCTAAGGGTGTTTTTTTAGTAATGTGTTGAATTTTTTCGCTAGGCATAGATTTGCAGCGAATTTCCGCATTTCGCCATTGGACAATTGTTTCACGAAAACTTCCATGAAAATTCCCCGCTGAAAAATTTGCTGCATGTAAAAACAAAATTCAGAAAAACACAGAAAATTGGGCTCGGTCGCAGTAAAAAAGGGCGCGGTCAGCTTCCAGTCTATGCGGGACTTAAGCTTTGAAGATAAAACAAGCAAAACAAGAATCCTTGTAGAGCAAAGAAGATGTAGGGATGTCAGTGTGAAAATCCAATAATGGAGACTGGGGAAGACAATGGCAGAGGGTGGTGACTGGGAACACTGGAGAGTGGCATAGGGGAGTAAGTTGCAGTGAATCATGGGTGGGTAGGTTGAAAATGGCACAACTTCAGTAGCAGAGAGATAAGTAGTTTCCTGCCAACATAAAACACTGATCCCTAGCTTTATCAAATATTTGTTGGCCAGTGGGCTATTCTTTATTGCTAAACTCCACAGGAGATTTTGATTAAATTTTGTGCGTTAGATGTATCTGTGTATCTGATCTTGTCATGCAACAGCACACAACACCACAAGATTTTGTAGGATCTAATCTCCACAGCTGTAATATAAAGTTGGATCAGATAATGTCAAATAGTGTGTTTTGTTCTTGCATCTACATCTGAGAGTCAGAGTATTTCAATGAGAATAAAAGTCTGTCAGACATAATCAGATTTTATCTAGCTGGATGAAGATGCAGCATGCCGTGTTTCCTTCTGACAGGCGCATAGTATAGGATGGCAAATCATCCATGTACAGTAGTTTACATCAGATATTTATATGACCCGTGTGACTACATCCGACTTGTAGGATGCATTTTGTGGACAATGGCTCATGTGGAGTTTAGCCCTTATTCTATGGAAAAATATAACCCATTTATTTTTTAAATAAATCAATGCATCATACCTCCTAACATTTGAAAAATGCAAAGAGGGACAAAAAGAAATGTGTGTAGTGCAGCAAACATTTTTGACCATTCCCATTTTTGTGACCACACCTGCTAGATAGCACTCCCAGTTTAGAAAATTTAGCAGGTTATTTAAAGTTTGAACTTGTTTGTTTTGGGGACCAGAGATGTAGCGAACTGTTCGCCGGCGAACTAATTCGCGCGAACATCGGGTGTTCGCGTTCGCCCAAATTCGCGGACTTTTGCCGATGTTCGCCGCGTTTTTTTTTTGGCACCGCGTTTTTCCGCCTTGGTTTTTCCGCCGCGTTTTTTCGCTTCGTTTTATCGCCTATGCATATACATAGGAATAGCTTGCGGTTTTTTTTTGGCGTTATTTTTTGGCGTTTTTTTGGCGTATTTTTCAGAGAAGTTTTTGCCCTTGATCCCCCTCCTGCATGCCACTGTCCAGGTCGTGGCACCCTTTCAACAACTTTAAAATCAGTTTTCTGGCCAGAAATGGCTTTTCTAGATTTTAAAGTTCGCCTTCCCATTGAAGTCTATGGGGTTCGCAAAGTTCGCGAATATTCGCGAGTTTTGGCAAAAGTCCGTGAACATGTTCGCGAACATTTTCGGCGATGTTCGCTACATCACTATTGGGGACTTATGAAATTGCCCTTTAAGGTGCAAGTCTCAGTTCCCCCAAGAGACATGTTTATCTTATTAGTTACAATTGTATCTAAGTGCAGGTGTTGACTGTTAAGTATTCTGGGCTCTCTGCCAAAAGCCTACTTATCTAATAAAACTGTACCCCCAAACAATGTAGGTCTCTATAAAAAAAATGTTCTGTCTTTTGCTTGCACGCTACTTTCTGTTACAGTTAGAACTGTATTATTTCTAGTCTTGTGATCTCTGATGGAGCCAGACCACCACAAAATGGTGGCTCAAGGGAAAGGATGTAAAAGGGCAATATTTACTAATATATATATATGTTTGGCGAGATTCTTTAATAGGTCACTTAACATAATATAAACTATCTGTTGGTTAAGTATTCATTTTGGAGGTATAGTTTTCCTTTAAGTCTGAGAAACTTTGTATCATTTTTGGCATTCAGTGCAGGAGATCAAAGGCAAATGAGGGACTTTTTTGAATAAGAATCTGGGACTGCGGGTTGGGCTGTTAAAATTGGTACTGTTCTGCGAAAATCGGGACAGCTGGACACGGGACTGCTACATTATGAATCGGGACTGCTGCATTATGAGAAATAACATGGTAATTGTGCTCATAAATGACCCCTAATAAGATTGCCATCCATAGTATGAGTGTCACATAGCAACCATCAGTAATAACATTGAGTGGGCCCTGCCTTTTACAGGCTTATATAAATATATTTTAGGGTTTCCATCTGTGAATTTTTTGACAAATAGAGCTCATGGCCATTCACTGTTTGTTTTGTTTTATTAAACATTAGGGCCCCTGAGGGCCCAGATAATTTTATGTGATGGCGACCCCTTCCCATTCTAACTTATACTACATACCTTTTAGAGGTAATGATCTGTGGCAGTTAAGGAATGATCCCAACAGCCAGCCACTGCATAGCTCATTCTATAGCACAAACTGCAACTTTTATTGCTTATTTATCTTTGCAGGTAGGTCTAAATTGGATGTTTACATTGAGGTTAGGTGTTAGGTATGTTCAATGAATTATTCTTTGTAGTAATTATTTAGCATTTTATTAAGCATCTTTAAAGTCAATGTAAAAGGCAATGGTTTGAAATACAGACTAAAGATGAATAGGAGAGGAAAGATAAGTAATTAAAAGTAGCAATAACAATAAATGATAGTCTCACAGAGTAATAGTTTTACTATAGGATATATAAGAAAGGGACATTCTGTAATGTAAGGTAACATAAATATTTTACATTAAACATATCCCTTTTGGATAATGTTATAATTAGATTTTAAATAAATAACGTTACTGTGTATTAATAAGGCTTAGGCTGCAGCTGCTCTTGTGACATCCTTCCAGTTAGCTTCCCCCTCCCTCTTCAATCTCAGCCAGCAAGCTCCACTCATACAGGAATCCAGACACAGCAGAAAATAAAAAAAAGCCTCCATGGCCCATCTTTCTCCCTACACCTGCATAAAAAAAACATTAATCACTTGAAAGTAGGCTAAAAAATGCAGGAAATGAACAAATCGCCCAGGGGCCCAATAGGAAAAGCCAGACACGTATATTCTACGTGTCTGGCTTTTCCTGCTCTCCCCCTCCCTTCCTCCTCTCCCCCTCCCTTCCTGCACTGCCCACTCACCGGATCCTTCAGTGCAGCTGCTGTCCCTGCGATCTTCAGCTTCTTGACCCCAGGTTGTGCCAGATACACACACAATCACACACTTATTACACTAATACACACTTATACTTAGACACACACATACATTTTTGGGGGGTTTCACACATTCACAGCACTTACAGCACTCACACTTACTTGCACACTCATACACATGCACAAAAAACACATTGTCTAGTGTACACGCACACTTACACACTTATGTAATTTTGTAATTTTTTTTTCATTGCATCGTTTTTATTCTTGCCTGAAAAAAATGTTTTATTGCAGCTGCAGATAGTGTATTTGCTAACCGCACTGCGCAATACCTTTGGTGTATTATTTTGGTGTTTTTACCACATTTTCTGTGATTTTGGTGCATTTTTAGGTATTTTATTGCATTTTTAGCCATTTTATTGCATTTTCAGTTATGCATACAGTAGTTGTTGTTCGCTTGACTTTGTCTGTAAAACTTATTTGCCCAAGCCAAAATACTCAAACTGTTATTCTGACCGCAGATATTACTAGGAAAACAAAAACATTGATTTAAGGGATTTTTATTTGAATTTTAGCAATTTTATTGCACATTTTATTGCACATGGACATTTAGTCTGCTGTATTTCAATTTGGCTTCCTCTGTACCCCACATAGTTTGGTAAATCTATGCACATTGGGCATCAAACTGTTCAGTAGACCCCTGGCATTCATATTTAGGGTGTTTTATGTTGGTACATTACTAAATGTGGTGTACATAATGGGGCAACATGCAAGCTTTGTGACGATTTCCAGAAATGTCACAAAAACCGTTCTGTTTAGCATAGCTTCGTAGTTTGGTAGTTTACTGTAGAAAGTTGTATTTACCCATTTTTGTTTTGTCGGAATGTGTACTTTCAGAAAATATATGGTTTTTTAGGGTCTTCGTAGTGTTAGGGGGTCTTATGGCACATAATACACATACCGGGTGCAAAAACTGCACGAGCTGGAGCGTCATATGTAAAAATTCATATGCAAAATTTTTATTTGGGTGCCCTTGTACGCCACATAGTTTGGTAAATCTATGCATATAGGGCATCAAACTGTTTAGTAGACCCCTGGCGTTCATATTTTAGAATGTTTTATGTTGATACAGTACAAAATGTGGGTAAAATGCAAGCTTTGTGACGATTTTCAGAAATGTCATAAAAACCGTTCTGTTTAGCATAGCTTTGTAGCTTGCAGTAGAAAGATGTATTTACCCATTTTTGTCTTATGGCACATAATGCACATGCCGGTAGCTTATATTGCAGCGTATACACTTTGTATGCACTAACTTCCTTTTGGGGTCTCTAAATGCAAGATACAGTACATCATTTTAAAAACATGTACCTGTACCATGGTACACTATTTTATATTTCTTTTTTTATAAATTAGATTTTATAAAAAGAAAAAAGAGCTATTTATTTACCTTAAAAGTATTTAGAATGCAACAATAGTGAAGTCTGAGTGAAATGAGTGAATTTAATTTTGCTTTTCTCAATCAAATAAAATTGCATATTGAATTCTTACTTAGTTAATAATAGGAAAAACTGTTTGAATAGACTTGAATACCTCAAATTTGTTAGGTTTACTATATCAATAAACTCAAAAAATTTGAGTAAAAACACAAATTCACCCACATATATTTGAAATTACTGAACTCTCCATAAAACTATACAAATTTTGTACTGGCACATTTAGAAGACATGGGAGTTTACAAACCAGTTGCATTTTCATTCATAAAATAAATACTGTGAAACTTAACGCCTCCCAGGAGTAGGCGTTACTAAACAAAATTGCAGCTGGTGATTGTCTGTTTGCAGTCGTATTTTTTCAAGTATGTGATCTTCCTAGAGTGATGCATCCTCCAGTTTTCAGGGAAATGGTAATTTTCAGAATGGCAGTTTTCAGAAAGTAACTGCTACGTGCATAATATCGTGCGTTAATATCGCGTGCTACGAAATAACGCATAAATATATTGCATGGTTTAAAATAGTGCTTGAAAATATGTCATCGCCAGATAAATAACGACAAGAACATCGCTTCTTAATTCAGACAAGTGTCCTTCTAGTGAATCGATCGTTAACTCTCAAAATATAATAAATATAATATAGCAAATTTTGAAAACTTAGGTTGTCCTTAAAGAAACAATATATAATTTTCCTGGGTAAACTAACAGTAAGATAATGTTAATGATAAATGACTCAAAGTAGGAGATACAAGAGCACAAAATGTTCAAAAACTGTCTGACAATAAAAGTACATTTAATCAAATAATTTCTTATGACCATATAAAAAGAAGATTTTCTAATGGGAAATTCAGTGCAATATGAGTAGAGATGTACAGTATTACATACCTCCCAACATTTTGAAAATGGAAAGAGGGACAAAAAGAAATGCTGTGTGCAGCACGTCAAAAATGTTTTTGACCATGTCAATTTTAGCGACCACACCCCCTAAATACCTGTTCTGCCTTCATACACGTTCTCACAGTGTGCAATCCAGCATTCAGCTTAACCATCCCTGTCTTCCAAATAAGCAGACCGTCTTGTAATCTAACTTGTTTATTGATAACAGGTTGTTGATCGTAAGTGGTCAGTTGCAATTAGAAAACAGGAACACAGATGTATGTCTGTGTGTGCGCATGAGTGTGTTTGCGGTAAAACTGTAAAGATACAAATGATTTCTATAAGTATACAGCATAAAGCATATGAATAACATATACAGCAGCATTCATTATAAATCAGCATGTTTGAACAGATTATATTAGCTCTAAGCATGACTGGTTATCTACTACCATAACAACTACTACATGCAGATTAGAACTATCTAAAACATCACTAAAGAACAGACTATCCTGAGACTTGTATAACTCTTACCAGATATGCTGGCTGTAGGATAATGGAGGTTTAAGAAGCAGGAATGCAAGGAGAGCTATGCAAATATGTTGTAGACAATATGGTGGCTTCCTTCTCCTTCCCAGAATGCACTAGCTACCCACAATGCACTGTAGTTGCATACTGAAGAACAACTTTAATCATACAAATGTAAGAAACATAAATCACAGTGGATTTCTATTGCCAGTAGATGGCGCTGTTACGTAACTACTATACAGATTCTAACTTGTTGAATAGTAATGATTCTTCAACCCTTGAGGTGGGGCAGATCAATACCACTCCCATTTGATCAAATTTGGCAGGTTATTTAAAGTTTGAACACATTTCTGGGGTTTTTGGGGTCTTGTTTTATGTGTTATTACAGTTTTGTTAAAAAAGCTGAAATTGCCCTTAAAACTGCAAGTCTCAGTACCCCCAAGAGACCTGTTTAGCTTATTAGTAATTATTAGCAATTGTATCTTAATGCATCTTGCACTTGCCTTCTAAATAAGGGACAATTTCTCCATTGCATAGGCCAGGGATCCTCAAACTACGGCCTGCGGGCCGGATCCGTCCCCCCGGTTAATTTACCTGGCCTCCCGCTGCGTCTTCACCCCTGGAAGTGGCGAGAGAGGACTCAGCGGGGAGTGGGACGGGGAGCTAAGAGGGAGGACAGATGGCGCTGGCTGAGAGAGGACTCAGTGTTGAGTGGAAGGGGGGAGCTGGGAAGACAGATGGAGTGGGGAGAGCTGGGAAGACGGATGGAGTGGGGGGAGCTGCAAGATGGAGCACTCAGCGGGCAGCAAGAGGGATTTAAAGGGACCTTCTTTCAACTTCTCCAGGTTCTTGTTATTGTGGCTTTTATGCCCTATAATGTAACCATATGATTTACTACAATTTTACTCGGGGCCAGCTAAGCTGCCAGATAAGCTGCATGGGGTATGGGTCTGAAACCAGTGGAAACCCTTGGGGCCCTAAATAAACTGATTTTAAATTGGACAGCCCTATGCTTAAGGGAAGCGCGTCTGGAGGGCGGGGAGGGGGCGGGTGGTGGTGGTCCGGCCCCCCAACAGTCTGAGGGACCATGAACTGGCCCCTTACTTAAGAAGTTTGAGGACCCCTCACATAGGCAAATCCTATTAAAGTAAAATCACAAACTTCAATGAATATATTTCCTGCATTCTTTTTATTAAAGGAGACATATCCTATAAAAATTTACAATGTGCCAGGGAATTATACTCCTCTAGATATAGAAGGATTGTGCTAAAAAAGTTGTGTTTCTGGCTGATTTATTGAGAAATTCGCCCAAAACCTCACTAGCCCCGCCCATCTGTTCCACTTCCTGCTGGCTGAATTCTCTGGATGAGCTGGGGAGCCGGCGGCCCTCCGTACCCTGCACTGTAGGATAGGAACCAATCAGCAGCTAGGCTGACCTGATAGGGAACTGAAGCCTGTCTTTGCTTGTGTGACTGCAGGGCTGTGATTGGCTCTCCCCTTCCTACTGTGCTTCTGGCAGGGACCGTTAGGACACGCCCACTCTTCATTTCACACTGGACAGAGAAGTGAGAGGATCTATAGGGAGCTCCAGTAAAGGGTCCATTGTTACAGATAGGGTTAATGTTTAGCCAAAAGGGAAACCAGCACCGGATATTATTCATAATTGCCTACAAAATTAGGGTTTTCCCATTTATCCAATATGTCTCCTTTAAGAGCAAAAGCAAGAAATCTGAGACCTGATATTAGTAACTTTCTCTAAAATTCAGTATTGGAGTATTGTTTTACATTGTATATACATTAAAGTGATATGCAAGTCTGTAAGTGAATTGCCTTATTTACATGTACATATTTTAAACAGTTACCAATATAAAATGTTTTTATCTATCTGTACTTCTCAGAAATGTCTGACCCTTTTCCAGCAGATATGATTTTATAAACATAATCAACAATGTAACTGATTTTGTTGGTTCATTCTACTGCCTTATTTTTTGAGGCAAAACAAAAAACCTTAATGCAAAACCAGAAAACAGTGATTTGCTTGTTTTCTTCAAGACAGATGGGGGGAATTTACTAACATTTGGATTGTCATTGTCATATTATATTTTTTTTAAAACTGACTAAACCCATTTCCATGAATGTCAGTCATTTATCAAAAAATTTTAATTGAAAAAGCACAAACCAATAAAGTTGCAGAAAAAACTCAAAAACCTTGAATTTTTTGTTGCATGAAAACCGCGATTTTTTCATATTGCCAGCATCAAAACCCCCAAAAACCTCTAAAACCACGAAGCAAGGAAAGATCTTATGTGAATAGTAAAAATAGTAAAAAAATGACGCAATGACGTCAGCGGATGCGCTGACGTCACTATGGCGCCAAATTCAAACTTTAAAAGCATTTCCTTGCTTGTTTTCCTTGCCCAAGCTGGTTCTGATTTCCTGGTGCCTTGCTAAGCTTGTCTTGTATCTGATTCTCTGGTTTTTGACTTCCTGCCTGACTTTTGACTATGATCCTTGACGCCTCCCACCGACCTTTGCCTGACTTTTGACTACGATCCTTGCTGCCTGCCACTGACCTTTGCCTGACCACGACTCCGATTTCATCTTAACCCTTTGTACAGCGTTTGAATAACCTTGACCGTAAGTAGGATCCCTGCCTCTCCCGCCACAGAAAGTCCGGGGCCCCAAAAGGGCGTCAGTGAACACCGGGGTCGGCAGGGCTCTCCTGCTTACCTAAGGGGTTATTCCAGGCAGTTACCGGGCTCCTAAGCATACCGACTGTAACAATTACACTGTCTTTGCATGAGCTTTATAATTTTGCCATAAAAGTATTTGCCCGATGCTTGAATATTACCTATCTGATCTGATCCATTGTTCCTCTGTGAGGGGGCTGCCATATTTGTGCAGCAGGAGTCTGTTACCATTAGAAACTATAACTGATAGGCTGAGAAGGGACAGTAAGGTTGGCAAAACAGTAAGGTTTCAAGTAACAATTACTTATAAAAGCAGCCCTATCAGTGAAAAAAAGATCAACATGACCTATAGGTAACTTTTTATGTACATTCATATTTTGAAAAGTAGTTTTTTTGTGTCCGTATCATTTTAATGACCTGGAAGTGGGCATAGAAAGTAATGTTTCTGTTTTTGCTGACTACACTTAATTGGGCAAAATTATAAATTCCATGCAGGATGCTTCTACTTTGCAGAGCAATTTGACTAAATTGGAAAACTGGGCAGCAAACTGGAGAATGAGGTTCAATGTTGTAGAAATAATATAAACGTGAGCTACCATCTACTAAATGGTAGTGTGTTGAGGGTATCCTTAATGCAGAAGGATCTGGGGTTTTTTGTAGATAATAAGTTGTCTAATTCCAGGCAATGTCATTCAGTGGCTACTAAAGCAAATAAAGTACTGTCTTGTATAAAAAAGGGCATTGACTCAAGGGATGAAAACATAATTTTGCCTCTTTATAGGTCCCTGGTAAGGCCCCCACCTTGAGTATGCAGTGCAGTTTTGGGGTCCAGTCCTCAAAAAGGATATTAATGAGCTTGAGAGAGTGCAGGGACGTGCAACTAAACTGGTAAAGGGGATGGAAGATTTAAACTATGAGGTTAGACTGTCAAGGTTGGGGTTGTTTTCTCTGTAAAAAAGGCGCTTGCGAGGGGACATGATTACTCTGTACAAATAGAGGATTAGAGAGGATTATAAGGGATGTTCTTTTTTCCCATAAAAACAATCAATGCACCAGAGGCCACCCCTTTAGATTAGAGGAATGGAGGTTCCATTTGAAGCAGCGTAAGTGGTTTTTCACAGTGAGGGCAGTTAGGTTGTGGAACGCCCTTCCTAGTGATGTTGTAATGGCAGATTCTGTAAATGCCTTTAAGAGAGGCCTTAATGAGTTCTTGAATAAGCATAGAATCCAAGACTATTGTGATACTAATATCTACAGTGGCTTGCAAAAGTATTCGGCCCTCTTGAACTTTTCCACATTTTGTCACATTACAGCCACAAACATGAATCAATTTTATTGGAATTCCACGTGAAAGACCAATACAAAGTGGTGTACACGTGAGAAGTGGAACGAAAATCATACATGATTCTAAACATTTTTTACAAATAAATAACTGCAAAGTGGGGTGTGCGTAATTATTCAGCCCCCTGAGTCAATACTT
The DNA here is from genome assembly GCF_000004195.4 of Xenopus tropicalis. Classification (NCBI taxonomy): domain Eukaryota; kingdom Metazoa; phylum Chordata; class Amphibia; order Anura; family Pipidae; genus Xenopus; species Xenopus tropicalis. The sequence goes on along the minus strand of NC_030682.2, from coordinate 74,468,741 downwards.
TGTAGAACCCCCTTTTGCTGCAATTACAGCTGCCAGGCTTTTAGGGTATGTCTCTACCAGCTTTGCCCATCTAGAGACTGAAATCCTTGCCCATTCTTCTTTGCAAAACAGCTCCAGCTCAGTCAGATTAGATGGACAGCGTTTATGAACAGCAGTTTTCAGATCTTGCCACAGATTCTCGATTGGATTTAGATCTGGACTTTGACTGGGCCATTCTAACACATGGATATGTTTTGTTTTAAACCATTCCATTGTTGCCCTGGCTTTATGTTTAGGGTCGTTGTCCTGCTGGAAGGTGAATGGATGGATATGTTTTGTTTTAAACCATTCCATTGTTGAAAGTGGGGTGCGTAATTATTCAGCCCCCTGAGTCAATACTTTGTAGAACCCCCTTTTGCTGCAATTACAGCTGCCAGGCTTTTAGGGTATGTCTCTACCAGCTTTGCCCATCTAGAGACTGAAATCCTTGCCCATTCTTCTTTGCAAAACAGCTCCAGCTCAGTCAGATTAGATGGACAGCGTTTGGGAACAGCAGTTTTCAGATCTTGCCACAGATTCTCCATTGGATTTAGATCTGGACTGTGACTGGGCCATTCTAACACATGGATATGTTTTGTTTTAAACCATTCCATTGTTGCCCTGGCTTTATGTTTAGGGTCGTTGTCCTGCTGGAAGGTGAACCTCCGCCCCAGTCTCAAGTCTTTTGCAGACTCCAAGAGGTTTTCTTCCAAGATTGCCCTGTATTTGGCTCCATCCATCTTCCCATCAACTCTGACCAGCTTCCCTGTCCCTGCTGAAGAGAAGCACCCCCAGAGCATGATGCTGCCACCACCATATTTGACAGTGGGGATGGTGTGTTCAGAGTGATGTGCAGTGTTAGTTTTCCGCCACACATAGCGTTTTGCATTTTGGCCAAAAAGTTCCATTTTGGTCTCATCTGACCAGAGCACCTTTTCCACATGTTTGCTGTGTCCCCCACATGGCTTGTGGAAAACTGCAAACGGGACTTCTTATGGTTTTCTGTTAACAATGGCTTTCTTCTTGCCACTTTTCCATAAAGGCCAACTTTGTGCAGTGCACGACTAATAGTTGTCCTATGGACAGATTCCCCCACCTGAGCTGTAGATCTCTGCAGCTCGTCCAGAGTCACCATGGGCCTCTTGGCTGCATTTCTGATCAGCGCTCTCCTTGTTCGGCCTGTGAGTTTAGGGGGACGGCCTTGTCTTGGTAGGTTTACAGTTGTGCCATACTCCTTCATTTCTGAATGATCGCTTGAACAGTGCTCCGTGGGATGTTCAAGGCTTTGGAAATCTTTTTGTAGCCTAAGCCTGCTTTAAATTTCTCAATAACTTTATCCCTGACCTGTCTGGTGTGTTCTTTGGACTTCATGGTGTTGTTGCTCCCAGTATTCTCTTAGACAACCTCTGAGGCCGTCACAGAGCAGCTGTATTTGTACTGACATTCGATTACACACAGGTGCACTCTATTTAGTCATTAGCACTCATCAGGCAATGTCTATGGGCAACTGACTGCACTCAGACCAAAGGGGGCTGAATAATTACGCACACCCCACTTTGCAGTTATTTATTTGTAAAAAATGTTTGGAATCATGTATGATTTTCGTTCCACTTCTCACGTGTACACCACTTTGTATTGGTCTTTCACGTGGAATTCCAATAAAATTGATTCATGTTTGTGGCTGTAATGTGACTAAATGTGGAAATGTTAAAGGGGGCCAAATACTTTTGCAAGCCACTGTATAGTTAGTATTAATGATGGTGTATATAGCTTGTGTAGCTCTGTATGGGAGTGTATAGATAGTTAAGTATAGGTTTGTGTGTACTGGGTTTACTTGGAAGGGTTGAATGGTCTTTTTTTAACCCTATGTAACATAGTAACATAGTAAGTTAGGTTGAAAAAAGACGAACATCCATCAAGTTCAACCATAATGCCTATATATAACCTGCCTAACTGCTAGTTGATCCAGAGAAAGGCAAAAAACCCCATCTGAACCCTCTCTGATTTGCAGAGGGGAAAATAATTCCTTCTTGACTCCAAGATGGCAATTGGACCAGTCCATGGATCAACTTATACTAAGAGCTATCTCCCATAACCCTGTATTCCCTCACTTGCTAAAAAGCCATCCAGCTCCTTCTTAAAGCTATATAATGTATCAGCCAGTATGAATGATTTGGGGAGGGAATGCCACAACTTTCACAGCTCGCACAGTAAAAAATCCTTTCCGAATATTTAAATGGAACCTTCCTTCTTCTAAACGGAGTGGGTGCCCTTGTGTTAGTTGGAAGGACCTACTGGTAAATAAAGCTTTAGAGAGGTTATGATATGATCCCCTTATATATTTATGCATAGTTATCATGTCACTTCTTAAGCACCTCTTCTCCAGTGTAAACAAACCTAACTTGGCCAGTCTTTATTCATAACTGAGACATTCCATACCCTTTACCAGGGGTATGGAATGTCTCAGTTTATCTTAGTTGCCCTTCTCTGGGTCCTTTCTAATTCAATAATGTCCCATTTGAGCACTGGAGACCAAAACTGAACAGCATATTCTAGATGGGGCCTCACCAGCGCTCTGTAAAGGGGAAGAATAACCCCCTCCTCCCGTGAATCTATGCCCCTTTTAATACAGCTTAAAACCTTGATTGCCTTTGCAGCTGCTGCCTGGCATTGCTTGCTACAGCCAAGGTCCTTCTCCATTATGGATTTGCCTAGTGCAGTCCCATTAAGAGTATACGTGGCTTGCATATTTTCACATCCCAGGTACACGACCTTACATTTATCCACATTAAATCTCATCTGCCACTTAGCTGCCCATATTGCCAGATTGTCAAGATCTTGCTGCAAGGATGCCACATCCTGGATAGAATTGACTGGTCTGCAGAGTTTTGTGTCAAATACCCTCCCCTAATTCATTTATGAAGACGTTAAACAAAAGTGGACCCAGTACAGAATCCTGAGGGACTCCACTGAGAACCTTATTCCAAGTAGAGAATGTGCCATTAACAACCCGATCCTGTAGCCAGTTTTCTATCCATGTGCAAACGACTTCACTAAGACCAATAGACCTTAGTTTAGAAAGCAGTCGTTTGTGGGGAACGGTATCAAATGCTTTGGCAAAATCCAAATAGATCAAATCTACTACACCCCCACTGTCCAGATTCTTACTAATCTCATCATAAAAAGCAATTAAATTGGTCTGACATGACCTATCCTTCATAAAGCCTTGCTGATTACTACTCATAATGCCATTATTGAGTACATAATTTTGTTTGTGATCCCTTAACAAGCCTTCAAATAACTTGCCCATCATGGATGTCAAACTCACTGGCCTATAATTGCAGGCTGAGATCTTACTTCTTTTTTAAATATAGGAATTACATTAGCCTTCTTCCAATCCATAGGTACCATACCATATGAAAGAGAGTCTGAGAATATCAGAAACAGAGGCCACTGTGAAACTGACCATAGCTCTCTCAGTACCCAAGGGTGTATTCCATCTGGCCCAGGTTCCTTGTTCACATTAATCTTATGTAAACCTTTAAGCATCATATCCTGTGTCAACCACTGACTAGTTTGAGCTGAGGCAACAGTGCAGCTATTGGGTGGGACTTGGCACTCTGGCTCCTCTACTGTATACATAGAAACAAAGAACTGGTTTTGCACATCTGCCTTTTCTGTATCTGCTATAACCATATTGTTACTATAAATCCATGGGGCCACATCCTCAACCTGCATCTTTTTACTATTAATATACTTAAAAAACTTTTTGGGGTTAGTTTTGGCCTCTGCCGCAATGCGCTCCTCATTTTCTATCTTTACCTATGTAACTATGTGATCTTGACAGGCATATTTTTCCATTTGGATTTGTCGCATAATAATTTATGACAAAATCAATTTTTTCTGGACGAAATCATGTTTTCAGCATCAAAAAACCTGAACCGAAAAAATTAAGCAATAGTAATTTGCCAAGTTACTAAGAAGGTTACATTTATATTGGATGTCAGGGACAATAATGCAAATTATTTACTATACACTTATCATAACTATGTAAGGAGGGAGGGGTGAAATAGAATATAAAGGAAAAATAACAAAAGTGCATGTATAGATTCTTTGCACAAAGTTAAACAGCTTTGGAATATATGTTTGTTAAAACTTTTGTACCTGCTTTGAGATAGAGGCAATCATTTCTTGATCGCAATTCCCTTTGAAACTCAGCAGTGGCTGGCTGTCCGGCTCCTAAGTGATTTATGGGGTGCCCTTTTGATATTTAACTACTTGATAACTACTGATAGGGTTCAAGGGTAGCTTAACCCTCACGTGTATATACATACTTATTGAAGAACTGCTGTCCCTTAGAACACCAGGAGTAGGACAGCTGGCGGCCGCTGAACTTCAAAGAGGATCACCAACAAGGGTGAGGAAAGAATGCTGCAGAAATGATCCCCTGTATCTTAAATTGGTACAAAGGTGTTAACAGACATATATTACAAAGTTGTTTAATTTAGTGCTAAAAACATATACAGTACATGCACTTTAAAGTAACAAAGTTGAAAGGGAAGAAGAATGGCAATTAGTGATGAGGCTTCACCAAAATCATAAAACTGCGGAAAACTTTTTTGACGCATGCAATTTTTTTGACACGTCCGTGAATTTGAATGAACTGCATTGTTTTTAAATCTTTTAAACCTGAGGTTTTAACTTTTAAAAGTCATACTCAAGGAAATGGGACAAAAACCCAATTGGTCGGCCTACCATATCTCCTCTTTTTTTTTTATTCTACATTCCAGTGTCCCAAGTTCACACCCGTTTGCTGTCTGGATGGTAACATGTCCCGGTGTTCAACAAGTAATCTTAGCAAAGTAGGGGTTAATTTTTAGATTCCATTTTTTTGTTCTTTATTTGTTGTAATCATGCAGAGTGCATGGTATTTTCTGCCCCTCCATCTTGTGTTCCCTTTTTTAAACTCTAAATTCTAAAAACAGTATAGAAAAAGGAAATCAGTAAAGCAAGTAAGAAACACAGCAACCAAAAAAAAAAATAAGCCAGGAAAAAAAGCACTATAGAATGAAAAATTTAGGAAACTAAAAGTAAGACACTATTCGCTATAAAGTACAAAGCTAGAGAGAAAAGAATAAACTGATGAAATTTGACCTTTCAGTAAAAACTGGTAACTTTTACATATGTATAGTCTGCAATTACTATGACACTTTGGAAATTGTGAGTGTAACTTGTCTAGTAAAATTAAAATGTCTAGTAATATTAATCACTGTGAAAGCAGACAGTTTAATGAGAAATATTTCCAGTGCCTAAAATGTTGACCACCTTCCTATGTTATCAACTCCTAACAGACTGGTCATGATGGATTCAAATTACACACATGTATATATATCTTTATTTATAAAGCACTACTTATGTACGCAGCGCTGTACAGTAGAATAGATTAAAACAAACGGGGTTATTAAAATAATAGATAAATACAAAGTATAACAATAAATACAAATAAATACAAGCTACAGTTGCAATAAGTTAATAGTGAAAGAGCCAAGAGGATGGAGGTCCCTGCCCCTTAAAGCTTACAATCTAGATGGGAGGGTAATTTACAGACACAAATAGGCAAATATAAGTGCTGTAGGTTACAGTGGATGACACTGCAATATAAGTGCTAGTTCCCAGATCAGGTGCTGTGCAAGTGCTCCAAAAGGCAGTCTTTAAGTTTAGTTTTAAAAAGACTGAGGGAGAATTCTCTCCGGAGGATATCAGGGAGGGCATTCCAAATGTAAGGGGCAGCAAGGCAGAAAGGTTTAAGGCGGGAAAAGACAGTAGTAGTAGTAAGGGGCGCAACCAAGTGGTTGCTCACTGAGGAACGGATGAGTTAGCCAGGAACATATGGAGACACAAGAGAAGAGATGTAGAGAAGAGATGTAGTGAGGAGCAGGGGAATGGAAAGCTTTGAAGGTTAAGAGAAGGAGTTTGTAAGATATTCTTTGTTTAATGGGAAGCCACAATGAGGACTTAAGCAGTGAAAGGGCATGAACTCTACTGGATGAGAGGAGGAGAATTCTGGCAGCAGTGTTTAATACATACTGTAGGGGAGAGGGATGGGAGTTAGTGGCAGGTTACAGTAGTCAAGTCAGGATAGGATGAGAGCATGCATGAGCAGCCTAGCTATTGCAGTAGAAAGAAAGGGACGGATTTTGGCAATATTGCTTAAGAAAAAGTGACAGGTTTTGACTGTGGTGTTAATATGGTGAGAAGGAGAGGCAGGAGTCAAAGATCACGCCCAAACAACGTGCTGAATCAACTGGGTTTATGAGTGTGCCATCGATAGAGATAGTAAAGGGGGGGTAAGGACCAGGCTTAGGTGGTTAAGATAGGTTTGACACATTCCTGTTTGAACAAAGAGGGGAAAATTCCAGAAGTCAGAGAAGAATTGAAAATGTGAGTAAGAGCTGGAGTAAGTTCCGCAGCATAGCGTTTAAGCAGAGAAAAGGGCAAAGGGGCAAGAGAGCAAGTGGTAAGCAGGGCTGACGAGAGAAGCCAAGAGACTTCGGAGACAGTTACAGGACTGAAAGAGCTAAGACATGCAGAAGGGGGCTGAGGAAGGAGGAGCTGTTTTGTATTAGTAGAGGAGGGAATCTAAATGCGGATGTACTCCACTTTGTTCTTGAAGAAATCAGCAAAGTCCTGAGGAGAGTTCATAAAGTTAAGTAATTGAGTCGGTAAGGGACACAGAAGGGTATTTAATATAGAAAACTGGTGTCGTGGGTTGGATTTATTATTGTTTATAAGGGTATTGTAGTAATGCTGTTTAGCCTTTGACAAAGCAAAGTTGAGGCAGGCCAATAGGAATTTATAATGGATAAAGTCTGCTTGTGTATGGGATTTCCTCCACATACGTCAGGGGCTTGGGTTTTCAGCCCGAGTACACTTAGGTTGAAATCAGTGGTGGAGGCTAGTATGCAGTTGTACTCGCTAACTAGGGCATCAGGGTCAGACATCTCGTAAAAGGAAAGACAGGACCTTAAAGAGTGAGCTAAGGCCAGGAGGTCTATGTCGCGTGTATTTCAAATTAATACAGTTGTGGAAGGAGCAGGTTGGGAAGGAGAGTGAGAGACAGAAAATGTAACCAGGTGATGGTCATAGAAGGGGAAGGGGACATTGTTAAAATCAGAAAGGGAAAGACTAAATCCAAAAAGTGGCCATCCTTATGAGTTGGAGTATGTGTCCACTGCTGGAGTTCAAAGGAGAAGGTAGGCGGAGAAAACGTGAGTGCCAAGGTTGCAAGGGATCATCAGATTTCAAAGTTAGGTAGGAAGGTAGGAGGCTGACAGAGGCCAGTAAATGACATCCACCCGTTCAGAGAGAGGATGGAAGATTTGAAGGGCATGCTCCTTAAAAAGTTAAATGAAAAAGCTGGAGGAATAGGCGTGAAACGACAATGGGAGGAAAGGAGAATTCCAACTCCCCCACTGCGTTCAGTGGTCCAGGGGGGTGGGAGAAAGAGAGACCACCATGAGATAGCATAAGAAGTGCACAAGTAAACGGAAGGCGGGAAGAAGGAAGAGTGGGAACCTGAATAAGGTTAGAAGCAGCAGAGGAACGAAAGACTTTAAGCACTGGGGCAGAAGGACGAAGATGAATATAAGTAGGTATGGAGCAGGGTCCTGGCCTGCAGCCAGCAATAACAGGAAAAAGATGAGAAGATGTGAGCAGAGATTTTAAATTTTAATTTCATTAATCAGTCCGTAGTGGCTCTCCTTGTAGTTCTGTTTGATAACCATTTCAGTGCCAGCCATTTTGGACCAAAGTGGAAGTTCTACTGCCAGACAGTTTTTGAACATTTTGCACAGTTTCACTTTAGGGGCCTTTCCTCGGGGGGACTTTTAGTTTACCCAGGAAAACAATACATTGTTTTTTTCAGGACAAACTAAGCTTTTTCCCTGCCGTACGTCGTTGGCAGGGAAAGGGTTAAACGCGGTCAGATCACTTGTAAACAAATCACTTTGGAATGCATCACCCTTGCAAATGCTCACCCCCCAGCAAATGATCTCCCCTAAGAAAATCTTAATTAATAGGGAGAGAAAAAGCTGGGCAGCACTGTACACAGGTCTGGGGAATCACAACCGATTCTATTTAATCAAGCTACAGACTGATCACCCAGCTGTAGAGTAGGGAGTACGGGAGTAGAGCAAGAGTGAAGATAAACCCTGAGATAAAGTAATTACAGAGTTTATTTATGGAGAAGTTGTAAAATGTACAAAACTACAGTAAGAGCGAATAATCTATATATATTTTGTCTAGTGCAAAAGGTGAAAAAATTAAAACTACCTATAATGGAATTGAGTGCTAATATAGCAGATTTGCCAATAAAAATGTACAAATGCAGACAATAGGGCCACAGCAGAGATGGAATTGAGTGCAGATATATCACATATATTGGGCTCTCCTTACAGTAGAATAAAATGAATACACAGATACTAACAATTCGTTAACAGCTATTTATTTATTTATGTATTTATTTCTGTTTGAAGTATGGGTGTTAATCTTTAGGCTATTAACCAGATATCACTATCTTTAAATTTGTGGTCGCTATCTTCTGTAAATATGGGTGACATTTAAGCAAAAACTGAAATACATTTGTTTTATATTTTAGTGAGCATCCCTGTGCAGCATACAATGACAATGTAACAGAGTTTTGTCAATAGCAGACAAAAAAATCAATAGCACATCTGTTCAGTGCTGGATTTGTCCATTGGGCGCTCAGAGGCCACCCCCTGTCAGCCGCCACTCTCACTTCCTCCCTCCCCTCCCCGGGATTCACAGAAGTCCATCCATTTGTCTCACACACAGAGAACTGGGGACAGGACATGCAAAAATAGGCACACGCCACCCAAATTCATGCCCAGGCCTTTGTGGTTTTGCCACAAATCCAGGCCTGCATCTGTAACAAAAAGTACATAAAATATATGCTCACTCATGCCTCCTGGATTTTTTAACCATTTAAATGCCACAGATCCTAGAATCTGAAGTGCCACAGAACATAAATTCTACATTCTGCAGTACTTCCAGGTTTGGGAGCGGAGGAGCAGCATTGCCTAGCCCCTAGGCAACAAGCAAAGATGGGGAACGAGTGGCCCCTGGGGTGTGATCGCCCAGGGGCCCCACAGGAAATGACAAGCACGTGGTTACTACATGCCTGTCATTTCCTGGTCTGCTGCCTCCCCCCCAGCGCCGCCCACTCACCTCATCTGGCTATGAAGATGCTCCTCTGGTTCATACATGCCCTCCAGCTCCTGCAGGACAATCTGCCTGCCAACCCCAGGTTAGTGTCAAACAATACATATATATATAGATCTCACAGACTAACAGAAACATCCTATTTGAAGTAGAATCTTACCCCCTACTTAGGTGGGTCCAGGTGCTCATGCCCCAGACCATCAGCTTGGGGAGTCATGCAGAATCATACTAGAAGAAACAGGCAGGCACATCTGGGATCCCTTTTGCGTCAATCAGTTTGTTCAAAAAAGCAGCTTGTATGTTAATAAAAGTATCAAAAAAATGTTTATTTATTCCATAAAGATAATAACAACTGCAACAGCCTTACGCGTTTCGTACCTACCAGGGTACTTAATCATAGGAAATCAAACAACACAGGAACGCACACTATTTACACTAATACACTCTTATACTTATTTTAATTTGGGTGCCTCTGTATCCCACATAGTTTGGTAAATCTATACATACTGAGCATCAAACTGTTCAGTAGACCCCTGGCATTCATATTTCGAAAGTTTTTATGTTGGTACATTATGAAATATGGGGTATAGAATGGGACTAAATGCAAGCTTTAAGACAATTTTCAGAAATTACATAAAAATAGTGCTTTTCCATACAAAGTGGGGATGCACCGAATCCCGGATTCGGTTTGGGATTCGGGTATTCAAGGTATTCGGTTTCGGCCAAATCCTTGCTTTGAGCCGAACCGAATCCGAATCCGGAAGTGCCCCCAATTGCCCCGTAGAGAGTACCCCCCCATAGAAAGTACCCCCAATAGACCGTGCCGTGCCCCCCAATTGCCCCCAAAGAGTATACCCCCCCATAGAAAGTACCCGCAACAGACCAAGTCATTGGCGGCGGCTCCTTCTCTCTTATGCGCCAGGGATAGGCCCTTTTATAAGGTTGCACCCGTGCGTATGGCGTCACAAGTCAGCGACGAGGCGCAACCTTATAGAAGGTCCTGTTCCCGCCGCATAAGAGAGAAGGAGCCGCCAACGATGACTTGGTCTGTTGGAGGTACTTTCTATGGGGGCAATTGGGGGCACTGTCTCTAAGGGCAATTGGGGGTACTGTCTATGGGGGTTACTGTCTATGGGGCAATTGGGGCACTGTGTATTGGTGCACTTTCTATTGGAGGCACTGTCTAAGGGCAATTGGGGCACTGTGTATCTATCTATCTATCTATCTATCTGTGTACCTGCTTTAAAGGAGAAAGAAAGGTAAAAACTAAGTAAGCTTTATCAGAAAGGTCTATGTAAATACAGCCATGAGCACTCACAGAAACGCTGCACTGACTTCTCTGAAAAAAGATTAGTTGTGTCTGTAATTCCTGTTCCACAGATACGCAGCTTTCTGTTCTCTGCTCTTTCCTGCTCCCCCATCCCTCAAGAATGCTAAGAACTCACTCCCCCCCTTAGGAATGTGGATCTGAGCCAATCAGCAGGAAGCTGACTCATAGTCTTACTAACTGAGCATGTTCAGTTTGGTCTGCATGTCTGTGCAGGAGTGAGGCATTATGGGAACTTTCTTTACAGAGCTCATCATTTTTTCTTCCTGTTTGGCTTCAGATCTTCTGAACAGGTGAAATATGGGAGACTTAAGGGTACTATTGAGACAACTGAAGGTATGCCTGCAGCTTGAGATTAACTCTTTACTAGCCTTTCCTTCTCCTTTAAAAGTTCAGAGCTGTACAGCAGGGTTGGCAGTCTTCATCTTCACTGCTTTCCAGATTCTCTTCCTCCCTCAGGAATTTGCTTTGGCTTCTGGCTTGTGGGCATGCTCAGTTGTTCTAAGCTCAGATTACTAAACACGCCCTCCAGTCTAACAGCCAGTGAAGACATGGCATTGCTGGTTCCCATAGAAACTCAGCTCTAGCTGTCTGCTTCAATTTTTTTCTCCTAAACTCATCTCCTGAGCTCAGCTCAAACAAAGCAGAACTTTTATCAGAGACAGTTCTGCCTGTGTGAGCCTGCATTCTTGATTAAGTGTATGCTAAGTAATGGTCTCTGTGTGTATGCTGTTTGCAGATTTAAATGTATCTGATTGGCCACCGGGTGAAAGCTGCTATTTGCTTTAGGAACATGTGATGGTGCTAGCAAGCGGAGGGGATATATGCAGTACAAATGATGCCATTTGGGTGGGGGAGACGTGCCCAACTGATATACATTGTAGGCAAATATAAGCTTTACATGTCCTTTAAGGTCAATGCTTATGACATCCAGATTTACCTGTTTACTCCCGGCTTCTTTTCTGTTCTTGATTTACTGATTGCCATGTTTCAGCTATCTCCTTTCGAATACCACAAAGCTATCAAATTCCAGCCTCTGTAAAATCAATGTAGTTCCACCACCATGGAACTATAGGAATTTTCCATTATGGCATGACATTGCCCAAATGTGTTATTAGCTTAGACATATTATTCATGTATTATAGATATTAAACATGTATTAACTTATTATGTATTAAGTAATTTTTATCCCTTTCACTTTAAAATACTGTGTGTGTGCAGATAAGTGGTTAAGTAAGAATAAGTAGAAATTATGTGTCTTTACACAAAGTTGTTTGTGCTCACCACAGTATGTTTGGTGTGCTGGACAGTGATGTGAACAGGGAGCGCTGATTGCCCTATACCCATCTCCAACCATCACCTAATCCAACTCCTGATTTTTTTTTTGTCTTTATGCTTTTATTTGGATTTATAAAGCTGTTTAAAATGATATAAAAATGTACAATAAAATGGATTTATAAAGATTTGTATTTATGTCACGCCTGATTTTATGTCATATACAGTGGATATAAAAAGTCTTCACACCCAGGGTAAAATGTCAGGTTCCTGTGCTGTACAAAAAAATGAGACAAAGATAAATCATTTCAGAATTTTTCCACCTTTAATGTGACTTATAAAATGTACCACTCAATTGAAAAACAACCTGAAATCTTGTAGGTGGAGGGAAGAAATCCAAAAAAACTAAAATAATGTGGTTGCATAAGTGTGCACACCCTTTTCTAACTGAGGATGTAGAAGAATTTCCAAGGCATTAGATATACCATGGAACACATTGAAGACAGTCATCATCAATTGGAGAAAATATGGCACAACAGTGACATTACCAAGAACTGGACCTTCCTCCAAAATTGATGAAAAGACGAGAAGAAAACTGGTAAGGGAGGCTACCAAGAGGCCTACAGCAACATTAAAGGAGCTGCAGGAATATCTGGCAAGTACTGGCTGTGTGGTACATGTGACAACAATCTCCCGTATTCTTCATATGTCGGGGCTATGGGGTAGAGTGGCAAGACGAAAGCCTTTTCTTATGAAGAAAAACATCCAAGCCAGGCTACATTTTGCAAAAACACATCTGAAGTCTCCCAAAAGCATGTGGGAAAAGGTGTTATGGTCTGATGAAACCAAAGTTGAACGTTTTGGCCATAATTCCAAAAAATATTTTTGGCGCAAAAACAATACTGCACATCACCAAAAGAACACCATACCCACGGTGAAGCATGTTGGTGGCAGCATCATGCTTTGGGGCTGTTTTTCTTCAGCTGGAACTGGGGCCTTAGTTAAGATAGAGGAAATTATGAACAGTTCCAAATACCAGTCAATATTGGCACAAAACCTTCAGCCTTCTGATAGATAGCTGAACATGAGGAGGAACATCTTTTAGCATGACAATGACCCAAAGCATACATCTAAATCAACAAAGGAATGGCTTCACCGGAAGAAGATTAACGTTTTGTAATGGCCCAGCCAGAGCCCAGACCTGAAAATCTGTGGGGTGATCTGAAGAGGGCTGTGCACAGGAGATGCCCTCACAATCTGACAGAAGAGTGGGCAAATCTTACAAAATGTGCCATGCTGATAGACTGATACCCAAAAAGACTGAGTTCTGTAATAAAATCAAAAGGTGCTTCAACAAAGTATTAGTTTAAGGGTGTGCACACTTATGCAACCACATTACCGTATATACTCAAGTATAAGCCGATCCGACTATAAGCCAAGGTGCCTAATTTTACCTAAGAAAACTTATTGACTCGAGTATAAGCCTAGGGTGGGAAATGCAACCGCTACTGCTAAGTTTCAATAATCAAATAAATAACAGATAAATAAATATATAACTTTAGGGAAAGAAAAATGCTACAGCAGCAGACAAAAGCAAGTTTGGGAACACTAAGGAAGCTGCCATACCAATTATCAAGTACTTGGACACCAGTGTACAAGTCCCACCACAGTACTACAATAGTAGTACAAAAAAATTCTTGATGCTGGACTTAATACAAATTTGTATTATCTGTGCATACCTCCCTCCCTCCCTCCACTTGTGTCCGTGCATACATACCTCCCTCCCTCCACTTGTGTCCATGTATACATACCTCCCTCCCTCCACTTGTGTCCGTCCTACCGATGTAACGCGCTCGCACCACAACCCCCCCCCCCCCGTGGACGGACGTGTGTCTTCATGTACTTGTGTAAGTAGGAGTTAGATGGATTTGCCTTATCTGGTTTCAATCCTTTTAAATCAGAGCTGCAGGTGCTTAGCTAAACAGCATGATCACTGTTTATAAGCGGAGATAAGCTTTTACAATTAAGAAGCATAAGTACATTTTAATGCAGGGCAGTATGTTTAAATGTGAAGGTGCGTGTCCCACAGGTGCAATAAGATGCCAAGGCTTCCCCACAAGCCCCATAAAACAGCGCATAATCAAAACCCGAAATGAGTGACAGTTCTTTCATGTGTTACGGTCAATAGTCACTCACGAAATGCTGGTAGAAGCGCAAGAACCTTGGCTTGCCATGATTATTAAACACATGGATCACTGTTATCATCCTCCCACAGATAATGTTCAGTCCGCGACCAGAAGGCAAAGTACAGCGGGGAGGCAGCGCCACTTCCTCCTTCAGTGTGAGTCAGTGGGAAGGCAGTAGGGATTTCTGGTGCATTGTGACTAAGGGGATGTAGAGGTTCACAGCGGCGTTACACGTGAGATGGAACTGTAACGCACGCACCCCCCCATGGACGGAGGTGAGCGAGTGCGAGCACAGCACCATTTGCTTGTAGCTGCGCTGGAGATGTAACGCGCGCACCCCCCCCTCCGTGGACGGAGACAAGCAAGTGCGCGCACAGCACCACTAGCTTCTAGTGCAGCTGGCGATGTAACGCGCGCATCCCCCCCCCCATGGCTTGAGGTGAGCGAGTGCGCGCACAGCACCAATAGCCCCCTCCTTGGGGGAGGTATACGCGAGTATAAGCCGAGGGTTACTTTTTGAGCACATTTTTTGTGCTGAAAAACTCGGCTGATACTCGAGTATATACGGTATTTTAGTTTTTTTGGTTTTCTTCCCTCCACCTAAAAGATTTCAGTTTGTTTTTCAATTGAGTGGTACAGTTTATAGGTCACATTAAAATGATTTATTTTTGTCTCATTTTTGTACAGCACAGGAACCTGACATTTTACCCGGGGAGTGTAGACTTTTTATATCCACTATATTGCCATCCCTAATAAAGGTGTGTATTTAATATGCTGCCTTCCATACTGTAACACATTGAAGTCAATTATAAAATTAAGGAGTAAAAAGCTGTGTAAAAAACAACAATGGTGAATGCTGTTTTTTACACAGCATTTTTCAAGCAGCTAGTGGTTTTTACACTAGGCTTCAGGGTAGTCCTGTAAAGTGAATATACAACTATTTAACCCTTTTACTACCAGCCGTTTTGAACAAAGTGGAACTTCTACTGCCAGACAGTTTTTGAACATTTTGCACTGTTTCACTTTAGGGGCTTTTCCTCAGGGGGGACTTTTAGTTTACCCAGGAAAACTATATATAGTTTTTTTCAGGACAACCTAAGCTTTCAAAATATGGTGGTGGAATTTTTGTGTAATTCCAAATCTGTAACAAGATATAGGCTTCTAAATGTCTAAAAAAAAATGAAAAAAAAAATATTTTCCATTATATAAACACATACACCAGAAACAAAAATTATTTTATGAACGAAAATACAACTGATTTGGAAAGTCTCCTGAATGTGCCAATACCAAATATATATAGTTTTATGGAGATTTCTCACTTGTATAGGTCAAAAACTCCCAGCAGTACACTACCAAATTTCCAAAGCACTACTCCAGAAAGCTGCATACTTTAGATTTCAAGGTCAAAAATTCTACTAACAGAAGGTTTATCCCAGAAATGTATACATTTTTAGAAAGAACATATTCTGTGGAATCCAGAAGAGGTAGAACTGCCTTTCTACTCCAAACTACCAAGTCGCAATGCTTTCCTAAATGTATTGGTTTTTATCAAAATTTGTGAAATTTCTTATAAATCGCTTCAAAGCTTCCTGTCTATAGTATCTTATCTCCTACAGGTCATAAAGTAACCAGATAAAACACCCTAAATATGAATGCCAGGGGTCCACTGAACAGTTTGATGCCCAATATGTATAAGTTTACCTAAGTATGTGGCATACCCCCATATGATCTATCATTTCTGTCATTCCAGCTTCTGCAAAATCAACACATTTACATCATTTTGTGTGGGACAACGCTACAAAAAAAGTATGCTCACCCCAGAAAGCCATATATTTTTGGAAAGTACACACTCCCCGAAATCTAAAATGGTTAACCATGTCTTTCTACTCCAAAGTACCAAGCCGCAAAGGTTTCCTAAGTTTGCCGATTTTATGACATTTCCAAAAATCACCTCAAAACGTCCAATATGCAGCATCTTATTTTCTATAGGTCATTAGGTACCAAGATAAAACACCCTAAATATGAACCCCAGAGGTCTACTAAACAGTTTGATGCCCACTGTACATAGGTTTATCAAAGCACATGGCACTTACAGACCCCAAAATATACCTTGTGCACACTAATTTCATGGCTTACCTTTACCTAATTCATAAACACATGGCAGTTTTATGTGGGATAGAAACTGCAGAAATGTAGGGTAACCCCTGAAAACCATATATTTTTGGAAAGTACATGTTCAGACAAATCCAACATGGGTAAAGAGTCGTTTCTACACCAAAGTACCAATCTGCAAAGCTTTCCTAAAGCTAGTGGTTTCTATGACATTTCAGAAAATTGCCTAAAAATGTTGCAATTTGGCGCATTTATCTAATTTTTTTTGCTGTTATTTCTTGCATACAAAGGAAAATCACCCCAAATAGGAACACCAGAGGTCTACTGAACAGTTTGATGCCCTATATGAATAGATTTACCAAACTATGCGTAGTACAGGGGCACCCAAATGAAAATAGTGCATATGAATTTTTACGAATGACGCTCCGGCTCGTGCAGTTTTTGCACCCGGTATGTGTATTATGTGCCATAAGACCCCCTAACAGTACGGAGACCCTAGAAAACCATACATTTTCCGAAAGTACACATTCTGACAAAACAAAAATGGGTAAATACATCTTTCTACGGTTTTTATAACATTTCTGAAAATCGTCACAAAGCTTGCATTTTACCTCATTGTGTACCCCCACAATTTGTAATGTATCAACATAAAACACTCTAAATATGAACACTAGGGGTCTACTGAACAGTTTGATGCCCTATATACATAGATTTACCAAACTATGCGGAGTACAGGGGCACACAAATGAAAATAATGCATATGAATTTTCACGAGTGACGCCCTGGCTTGTGCAGTTTTTGCACCCGGTATGTGTATTATGTGCCATAAGACCCCCTAACAGTACGGAGACCCTAGAAAACCATACATTTTCCGAAAGGACACATTCTGACAAAACAAAAATGGGTAAATACATCTTTCTACTGCAAACTACAAAATTACAAAGCTATGCAAAACAGAATGGTTTTTATAACATTTCTGAAAATTGTCACAAAGCTTGCATTTTGCCCCATTATGTACCCCCACATTTCATAATGTACCAACATAAAACACCCTAAATATAAATGCCAGGGGTCTACTGAACAGTTTGATGTCCAATATGTATAGATTTACCAAACTATGAGGAAGCCAAAATGAAATACAGCAGACAAAATGTCCATGTGCAAGACAAGTAACAAGAACAATATGAAAATGCAATAAAATCGCTAAAACCCCCCCAAAAAAAACTAAAATCAATGGGGTTTTTTTTCCTAGTGATATCTGCAGTCAGAATCACAGTTTGAGTATTCTGGCTTGGGCAAATTAGTTTTACAGACAAAGTCAAGCAAACAACAACTATGCGTAACTGAAAACGCAATAAAATTGCTAAAAATGCAATAAAATGACTAAAAATGCACAGAAAATGTAATAAAAACACCAAAATAATACACAAAAGGTATTGCGCAGTGCGGTTAGCGAATACGCTATCCACAATGGTAATAAAACATTTTTTTCAGGCAAGAATAAAAGCGATGCGATAAAAATAAAAAAAATTACATGTGTATAAGTGTGTGCGTGAGTGGGCGGAACAGGAAGCAGGGGGAGCAGAGGGGGAAGCACAGGAAGGGAGAGGGAGAGCAGAAGAAAACGGACAGGTAGGAGCTACATGCTGGCTTTTTCTATGGGGCCCCTGGGTAATCGCGCCCCAGGGGCCACTAGTTACCCCCCTCTGCTCATTCCCTAGGGGGTTCTTTACCTTGCGCTCGTTCTCTGCACTCGGAATAAGCAGGGAGCACAGAGAACGAGTGCAAGATAAAGAAAACGTAGCTCCTACGTGCTCGGCGTTTAACATCTTTTTATGCCAGCATGTAGGAGCTACAGGCTTGGCAGGGAAAGGGTTAAATGCATGGTATTTTAAATTGTGATGTCCACTGATCACATTGTGGTGTGTTTTTTAACACATGTTAAAAAATGCATGTATGTATGTTTATAATTTATAGACAAGTTTAAATGTATGAATGCTTTAGGTAAAATGCACTAGGGCAGATGTGATCCATGTTATGATATTCATAGGGTTTTGCAATCATCAACATAAGATGGCCCTATGATCAGATTCTTAAAGGATAAAGAAAGGTAAAAACTAAGAAAGCTTTAAGAAAGCACTGACTTCTCTGTCAAAAGATTTCTTGTGTCTATAATTCATGTGCCACAGACATGCAGCTCTCTGCTCTCTCCTGCTCCCCCCTCCCTCAAGAATGCTAAGAACTCATTCCCCCCCTTAGGAATGTGGATCTGAGCCAATCAGCAGGAAGCTGACTCATAGTCTAACTGAGCATGTACACCTGGTCTGGGTCTCGGTGCAGGAGTGAGGCATTATGGGAACTTTCTTTACACAGCTCAGCGTTTTTTCTTCCTGTTTGGCTTCTGATCATCTGAACAGGTGAAATACCGGGAGACTTAAGGGCACTATTGAGACAACAATTGAAGGTAAGCCTGCAGCTCGAGATTAAATCTTTATTAACTTTTCCTTCTCCTTTAAACAGGAGCAAGGCAGATCACTAACTCATGTATAAGTGACTGTGCTGATTGATCCTCCTGTGTTATGGTATTAACCTATTAACAAGTTTTAAGTTTCAAGTTTTATTGTCATATACAAATAACAATGAAACATAATTTGTTATCATAACCATTGTTGCTGCTTGAATACTTGCATTAGTGCTATTGCTGATTGATCTAACTGCTTCTGATTGATCCACCTTGTTCATAATTCATCCTCCTTTACTGATCAGCCTGTTTTCTGTAGGTACTCTATATCTGGGGTGAGGACATTTTTTCATGTGCTCTAAATCAAATCAGTTTTTGTGTTAGTGTGACTAAAGGTAAAGAATATCAATATTTTACTCTTAAAGACACATAATTGAAAATGGACAGGTGAGAATATATCCCATCTTGGCATTCTGTAAATTTATTTGTGCCTATAGGTTTTTAATCTTCTACAGATATTTGCAGAGAATACAGGAAATTAAGAAATTACAATATTAGCATGAGCGATGAATGAGACAAACATATTGTTGACTTTATTGTGCATATTCCATAACTTCTAATTTATAAAGATTCCTATCTTTTTATAGGGTAGATAGAGAATCCTATTAGACAGATAAAAGTCACTTGTTTAACTGAAACTTGCAGCAAAATGATACTTTCTGTTTTATGCTGCTGACGTACAAAGCTTTGTTCATAGAATGAATGTGGAAAAACAAACCAATATCAGTGAGATGTGCCAAATGTTGCTTGTACATTGATATGCAACCATCAAGTTAAAGTTTGCACTAATGAAGTAACCCAATGGTAGCCAAATAAGTGATTGCTTTCCTTTTACCTGTAATAAATTATGTGACAGATGCAAGGAGTAAAAATGCTGTTTGGTGCATTTTCCACCAGTGTTAAAAACGGAATACAATTCGTACCAGTAAAAATACCTGGTTTTGCAGCAGCTAATGCTGTTTTCATGTTAGCAACTTAGGAAAAGCCGGATAAATAAGGAGTAAATGGAGGGTGAGTAGGATAGGTCCTCCATTCTTTATTATTTTCAGCTGGCCAGTTGTAGGTAGCTGCTTATTAGGCTATAGTTGAGCAGCAAATAAAAGAGCTGTGGGATTACACAGCAAAGGAGGGGAACTCACAGAGAAGTGTGCTTAACGCACGATTCACTAAAAGGATATTTGCGTTAATTTAGACGCGATGCTGTTTGCGTTATTTAAGTCGCAAATTTGACACAACGCACGCTAATTAACGCACATGCACTACTTTTCGCGCGCACGCCATATCAGCCATACACACCATTACGTTCGTAAAACTACTTTTTTTTAAAATGACCATTTCCCTGCAAACTGGAGGATGCATCACTCTAGGGCCACAACACATGCTTGAATAAATTACACTGCAAAGTCCTTATTGTGTTGCCACAAGCTCATGAACTGTACTTTTCTATAATTACCGCCTGCTCCAAGTAGGTGTTAATTTTCTAATAGACTAATGCGATATTTAGCGCGTCTAAGTGTTTGTGAATCATGCGTTAGTATTATTTCTGCGCACTAATTAACATAATGCGGTAAAATTAACGCATGCAGTTGCACGCTAATGCGACTTAACCCATGGATAATACATTAGCGGATCACACGTTTTTTTTCTGCACCTATTTTAACGCAAAAAAGCATGCGATAAGCCTTATCGCACTTTAGTGAATCAACCCTCATGTGTTTTCTTTAAATGGCATTGACCTTTTGGCAGTAGAGTTTTGTTAAAACTAATTAAAAAAATTTGACTGTAGTTCACACCGTCAATCACTAGAATACAGTGTGGGGCAGAATGTATAAAAGGGAACCACACCCAGAATTAGTGGTCTTTATGGGAGAACACAGGAAGAGACCAGCTAGAAGTGAAGAAGAACAGTATACAGGGTAAGGAGAGGTCAGAACGGGGCAGCTGATAGTTGAACAGGCACTAGGTGTCTGGGTTAGGTAGTAAGGGATGCTTATTGCCCCACCAAGGAGGGTAGAGGGAAATAGTTTTCTCAGTGGATCATCCACACACAGAATAGGGACCCAAACAGATAGGGGTAGGCTAGATGGAGGGATTGATGAGCTTCGGGCTAGTGTCGGCCAGTAAAAAAGACCTGGTAGAATAGCAAAGAGGCAATACAGGGAGTGCCTGATTGCTGAGCCAGGTGGGGACAGGAGATCCCATGGAGACTAGAGACAAATGTGATAGCCCAAAATTAGCTACCCGTGGTAAGACTGACATCCTCTGGACACTGTGGAATTGTACATGTTTTGTGGAGAAAGCCCTGTTTGAAACATTGTGAATCTTTACCTGTGATTCCCTTGTGATGTGTGATTAAAGTTATTTTGCATTACTGCTTGTAAGTGCTTGCCTTTTCTTGATACGAAGAGGGACATACAGGGTGACATCCTTACAGGTTGCCTGCCTGTGTTAAAAACTCCCAGAGGAGCAGAGTGGTGCTGCCTGCCACTGCAAGGAGCAGAGGTACAGTAGATGTGTCCAACATGTATGAAGCTGGTGAGTTGGTATCATAGGAGGGGAAGACAGCAGGGCTGAGTGTGTAGCCCGAGAGTCACCGTGGATATTTGAAGGTTATTGGGGATAGTGAGAAGCCCCAGGAAAAGGTTCCAGAGTGTAAGAGTTACCCTGGAAGGTGAGAGTCCCAGAGAGGGAACAAATCATGAACATGTTATGATTGCTTTATATGTTACTCTGTATGTCCAATGTATGAAACCCATTCATTGTACAGCGCTGCGGAATATGTTGGCACTTTATAAATAAATGTTAATAATAATAATAATGAACTGTTTTCGTGATGTTGGGAAGAATTTGCCCCAAATAAACCTCTGTTTTTGCCTTGAGAAGTGGTATCCCTGTCTCTATGCTTCTGATTCTCTGCTTACCTGCCTACCATAGCAAATTTACCCAAAAATTACATGTTGGCAGACAGCATGTCACAATTAGTTAAGGATTGCTGGTATTTGATATAAGAAGATGGCAAACTTTACCTGTTTTTTTGTAAAACACTTTTAGCATATTTGTGTTTTTAACAGCCACATAACAACTAATGATAGTACAGTTTTGGTAAAGTCACTGTAGTATATTTAATAAGTTTGTTTCCAAAGGTCAGAGCAATGAAGGTCATGTTGGTTGCTACATTAATGTGATTACTACTATAGGGACAGATAACATTTGTAGTGCACTGTACAGCCAATATACAGACTGAAAAAGGTCTAGGAGAAGCCCTGGTTTGAAAATAAGGCCAGGAATGTACCTGAGCATTTAGTCATTTATTTTAAATCCCTACATCCTTTTAGTGAATTAGTGCATTAGTAATTACCTAACTATTCCTTGATTAATGGGACTGGAGGAATTCTTTAGTACAAGTGTCCGCTTTGACATCTGTAGAAATGCTTCATTGAGGATAGAAAACAGTGCACATGCACCTGAGTTTATAAATGATCCCTATTATGATCTCACTTGCAATATCTTAGCAAAAAGTTCTCCACCCAAAACCTATTTTTGCATAATTAAAGAAAATATGATTTAAGTATGATTCTACTTTTCAATATACTGTACATTTACAGTGTGGTTTTTAACTTATTTATAAATGTTATTGATATTTCAAATTCTAAATATAGCAAATAGGTTTTAGGATTCACTGACTGACCTGACTGATGAGCATACATCTATCAGCCCTTCACAGCAGTGACAAAAGATTAAATACTTGTGAAAAATATAAAACAGCCTTAGGTGAATTTCTGAACAGCTTCTTCCACCTAGAACATTTAAATATACACATCAGAATTTAAGATAATTTTGCCATTGTTTAGATGTGCAAAACATCTGTCCAAACAGACAGATTTATCACACCTGAATACAGGTATGGGATATGTTATCCAGAATGCTTGGGACCTGGGGTTTTCCGGATAAGGGATCTTTCCATAATTTGGATCTCCATAACTTAGTTCCACCAAAAATTATTAAAACATTAATTAAACCCAATAGGATTGTTTTGCCTCCAATGAGGATTAATTATATCTTAGTTGGGATTCAAATAATTTGAACAAATTATTTGTTCTTTTAAAATGATTGTGGAGTTTTGTACTCATTTATAGAAGGATTTATAACCATTCTGACCTCAATTCTGGGGCTCTGCTACATTGTATTTTGTATCACTTCTACCACATAAGTTTAATATGTAAGTGTGACATGCAAAATTATTGCCACCACTGAGGACCAGGAATATAAATTAGTTGTTTACCTGGCAAATGCCTTTACACGTTTACGCCTGTTTGCTTCTTTGAGAGCCCTACAATAATCTTCTGCCATAGGCCATTTTTGGACCCTTTAGGCTGGGCAGGATTAGTACCTTGGCACTAGATAAAGAGAAAGAGCAGGCTGAGCAGATTTGAGGTTGGCTGAAATAATAGATTTCATGTAGAATGTAGGTACTTAAAAAGAGAAAATGCAAATGGTTTGGCATATATAGTGGAACATGTGAGATACTTAAATGTGGATGTGTCCACCAAGTGCTATAGAAGTACGTTAGCTCAAACAGAAACACCAGGCTTAGTACTGGGAAGAGACAGGGGAGTTATGATTGGTATAGAATTGTGAATGCCTTTCCCCTTGATTTTTCTATACATTCAGAATAAAATAAACTTAAAGTAACCTTCAGTTAATATAAAAAATACTGTCTTTAAATTATCAGTTATTCTATACTTGATTATAGCTTCAGGTTCCTCCATAAACTAGCTTAGATCAGCCACAAACCCAGGCAATCCATAACGATTGGCAATATTGTGCTAATACAATTTGTGCCACTTTACTAGGGCTGTGCATCAGGCTTCCACCCGACTTGTCCAGGCATCAGAAGCGGATTTTCACAACCTCAGCACAGAAGTTTGACAGTGCCAGGAACAGCATGGCTGCAGATAAGGCTCCACTACCTCATACAGGCCATAGATTGCTGCTCTATTTAACCTGTAGTTCCTCACTATTTCCTCCTCTGATAATCCTTCTAGTGTTGATCCTTCCCTGAAAACTGTAGGATGCATCACTCTAGGACAATAACATACTTGATCCTCTTCTTCACAAGGCAAAGGAAAAGGCAAGGAAAAATCCGCCTCCCCCAAGTAGGTGTTAATATTCGCACAGCTTTTCGTGATATTTAGCACGTTTAACGCTTCATGTGCTTTTGTGAATCATGCATTAGTATTCTTTTCATTCGATATTTACCGCCATGCGTTAAAAATAACGCATTGCGGTAATGCACTTTTTAATGCATGCGATATGCGTCTTAACGCATGTGAAATGACTGATGAATCTGTACTTATTTATCACATGCTTTTTAATGCAAAAAAGCATGCGATAAGCGTTATCGACCTTTAGTGAATCGGCCCCTTAGAGATTCCAGAATATAACTTGTGTGTACTAATTTCATGGCTTACATTTACCTAATTCATAAACACACAGCTGTTTTATGTGGGGTAAAAGCTGCAAAAGGGTGACCACTGAAAACTTTATGAAAGTACACATTCAGACAAATCCAAAATGGCTGAATATTTCTTTCTACCCCAAACTACCAAACACCAAAGCTTTTCCTAAAGTTAGCAGTTTTGACAGCATTTCTGAAAATAGCCAAAAAATGTTGCAATTTGCCTCGTTTATCTTGCATAGTTTTTTACATGCAAAGGCACTACAAAAAATGGATAATGCTTCGCTATACCATGTGCTTGTTGTAGCGTCTGGTGCAAGCTACCAATCCCACTGCTGAAGGTCAACTATAACGCACCGATAAACACGCTGCAGCACTCCGATTCTGTGTAAAAAGTGTTTATTTTGCCAAAAAAACAGGCAACATTTTGGGCACCAGTCCTTTCTCAACCCTACACACTGTCTAATAAAGCACCTTTAAATACATGTGTTCAAAGGGAGTGGTGGGTAGGGTGGTGGGTATACAATGATCAATATAATCAGGTGTATATATGATTCAGGTATGTCCATTCATAGCAGTGTCCATTTCAAAAACTTCAAGTGATCATAAGGGTAGTGTCCAGTGAAAATAAAATTAAGTCCATAATCCGCATTCTGTACAATAAATCCATTTCAGTGTATTTGAATTCCCACCTGAATATATGAATAAAATATTAGAAGCATTTTTTACTTACATATTGACAACATTTGTTCATATTGTGGGTCTGGAGGTCTACATCAAAACCCCAGTCACCCCAAGGGCAAAAACTAAGGAGTGTATCCATTATTAGAGACCCAAAGACAGGAGGTGACCACTATCCGTAAACTAGCACTTAAGAAATTAAAACAGAGACAGGAGAACCCAAGATTAGCATTTGTCAGCAAATTTTCGTTGGCCAGTGATGCAGTTAAAAAGAATAATTAAGAAACACTGGTATATACTACAGACATGTGCCTCACATGTAAAAGCATTTACAGAAATACCAGTAATGGCTTACCAACATCCCATTGGGAGGCACATATCATAGTAAATGGAACCTTCAAACTGACAGTCCAACAAATGAAAACAATCTTGGTGAACCGGGAGCAGTCTAAACGCCGACTCTGTATCTGATTTTGCCAGCAGGGATCCTCTACCTGCCTTCCTGACCAGCATGACAGCCCTGTCAAAAGATACATACGACACTGCTGCCACCTCCTTGCTGATCCTGTAATTGATTGAATCCCTTTTTGGGGAATGAGGTGGTGAATGAGGCGATATTTACCTGATTCCTTCTTAGGCACTATACCCAACGGGGAAATCCTCAAATTAGGGATCGGCAAGAAGTCAAAAGGGCCGACCATTCTGCCCTATTGCCTTTCTTATTCAACTTAGAGGCCACTACCTCTGTATTCTCCGAAACAGATTTCAAATTGTTTGCAAATGATGAGAATGGCTTTAACTTGTGGGGGATGAAAAAACCAAATGGGAAGCTGTCTCTAATTAGTGCAGCCTCCTGCTTCTTGGGGTACCTGTCTAACCACGGTGTCATTTTTTTGACATTCACTGGCGTTCTCAGCCCTACCTGTGTTTGGGAGATGTGGGGGTACAACAGGTTTTTTAAAGCAACAGAGTGCATAGTGTGCTCCTCTGCAGCAAGAGCACTAGTGTTTGAATTTACACTATCCAAGAGCCAACAGGTTCTAGGGTGTCGTGGGATTGCAGCACCTGAAGCCCTGGTGATGTTATGTGCTGCAGCAGGGTACGCAGGGTGCGCACACTGAGTTGTCATCAGACACAGCCATACATCGGTGGCTTTACAGTCCCAACTCAAATCCGGTTTTAGGGCCAGTCTGCGCCTGAACTCCTCATCATATTGTCACCAAGCAGAGCCTCCATGTGTTCTGTAAGCAGCATATATCTGTTTGGTACATATCGTTACTAATGACAAAATGAACGGTAGGTGGAGAACCTTAAAGAGTGAGTTCGGGGATATAGGCTCTAAGATTAAGGAAAGGTCCTCCAATGTAATTTTTTTGGAAATTTTGCGGGTGCCACGTGCAAGCTTAGGGAGACAGCGGGAGCTTAGGGAGCTAAATGCGTGGCTAAAGTCTTGGTGTAGGAAGGAAGGGTTTGGGTTCCTAGAGCACTGGGCTGACTTTTCTTTGGGGTACAATCTATACAGCCGTGACAGATTGCACCTCAATGGAAGGGGGTCCGCTGTGCTAGGGGAGAGAATGGTTAAGAGGCTGGAGGAGTGTTAGGGGGGTGGGTGAGCTAGAGTTCTATAGGAGAGCTAGGGTAGACGGAGCAGTGGGACTAGCAAATTGTTGTGGGGGAGGAGTGAGGGGGGCATATAGTTTATCAGATAAGGAGCTTCCATTACAAGGAAAACAGTCTAATATTTGCCTTAGCTCTAACTCTCCGTTAGCTAATGTAAACATCAGAGGGAGAAGTAGTAATCTCCTCTCCATGCTGGCTAATGCGCGAAGCTTGTTGGGTAAATTAGGGGAGCTGCAAGCTATTGCATGTATTGAAAATTATGATTTAATTGGTATCACTGAGACCTGGTGGGATGAAAAATACAACTGGGCCGTGAATTTAAATGGTTATACACTTTTTAGGAGGGACAGAGAGATTAAAAAGGGTGGAGGGGTTTGTCTTTATGTAAAGTCAGATTTAAAGCCATGTAATAAAGACATTACCAATGAAAACGTCGAATCTCTTTGGGTAGAAATTTCAGTAGGGCTGAAGGTCACAAAGAAAATGATCATTGGTGTATGCTATAAACCACCCCGTATAGATGAGGGGGATGAGACCCAGCTATTGTTGCAAATGGAGGAGGCTTCACAACTGGGTCAAGTTGTTTTTATGGGGGACTTTAAATATCCGGACATTGACTGGAGTAATGGGGTGGCTAAGCCAGAAAAAGCTAGTAGGTTTGTAAATATGCTAAATGACAACTTTTTATTTCAGGCGGTTCAAGAACCTACTAGGAATGACTCTATTTTGAACCTGGTAATATCTAATAATACTGAACTCATCTCTAACATTTGTGTGGGTGAGCATCTGGGGAACAGTGATCACAACATGGTCTCCTTTGAAATAATGCTGCAGAGACAGCTCTATAAGGGAGTAACTAAAACGCTTGATTTTAGACATGCAGGCTTTGCCAGTATAAGGGCATCTCTGCAATGTGTCAACTGGGAAAGGCTTTTCATAGGGTTAGACACAGAAGGAAAATGGAACATCTTTAAAACATTGCTTTGCAGTTATACACAACAGTATATTCCCCTTGTAAGCAAGGAGAGGCATCGCAAAGCAAAACCTTTATGGCTGAATAAAAGTGTTAGTGTCGAGGTTGGTAAGAAAAAACGTGCTTTTAAAGGGGAACTATCATGAAAATTAAATTGTCTAATTGGATAGATATGATGATAACAATAATATTCTCAAATGTATTGTTTTAACAAAAATGCTTACTTTTTTAAATAAAAGAAACAGTATTACAGACCTTTCTCTGAGAGCCAGGTCAAGCAATTGCTGAGTGGGAGTGGCAACACCTTGCTGTGATGTCACAAAATCAGTAGCAATGTCCCGCCCTCCCCTATGCTAAATGCATGCATTCTTCCAACTGCTACATGCCCTCTTTCAAACTAAGGCTGTTATCCATTTACACGCAAATCTGTGGATCTTATTAGCGGATCTAAACACTGTCCAGGAAAAAATATAGACAAAAGAGAACATGGTACATAGTAAAATATATACATGTATAGGAAGCAAAGTGTATGCATTCAGAACTATTGCTTGCACTGCAGTATATGTAATATTTGGTGATATTTGTCCTCTTTAATATACTAAATTCATTATAATACACAATTTTGTGCTAATTTGTGCCATTCCATTTCTGTAGCAAGATATAGACTTTTAAATGTCTAAAAAATAGAAATAAATCATATTTTTGTTAATATAAACAGATATATCCAAGGCTTTGCACAAAACCAACGGATTTGGTATCCTGTGTCTTCTGAAAGTGCCTATACCAAATATGTATATTGTACATATATATATATTCTATGGAGATTTTTGACATGCATAGAGCAAATATTCCCAGCAGTGCACTACTGAATTTGCAAAGCACCACTCCAGAAACCTGCATACTTTAGATTTTGAGCCAAAAAGTTCAGTAATGGTAGGTTTACCCCAGAAAATCATGCATTTTTGGAAGATACATATTCCGACAAATCTAAACTAGGCAAAGACCCTCGAGCTACCAAACTGCAAATCTTTCCTAAATGTAGTATTTTTTTATGGCTTTTCTAAGGGCGAGGTCAGACGAAGCGTATCTCTGCTTCCCTCAGCCATGCACTTTTCTGCCTGGCTGAGAGAAGGGGATCCGTACGCCTGCACTGAAGGCTATGGTTACTGCCCGAGAGTGGATCGGAGGTCGGCCTGGAAAACGCGAAAGTGAACGTTTTTCAGGCCAAACCTCCAATATGCTGTGCTCTGTGTGTGCACACTGAGGCACACAGAGCGGCATAAGGAAGTGGATCCACTTCTCTCAGGCAGAAAAGCGCAGGACTGAGAAAAGCGGAGATACGCTTTGTCTGACCTCGCCTTAAAAACCAGCCTACATGTTATGTGCCTTTAGACCCCCTAACAGTACAAAGAGGGGGATAGGGTGTGCGCAAAAGAAGAAAAAACTAAAAAGACTAACTTTGGAAAATGTGTGTAAATGTGTGTGTGCAAAAATGTGTGTTACCTGGTTGTAGAACAAGAGGGGCACTGCCCACTCTGCTGTTTTGTGGTCAGTCCTGTGACAATCGTGTTGCAGGACCAACAACACTCTGAAGTCTGCACCAGGCACAAAAGCTGCCAGTGCAGAGAGAAACCTCTAACTGCACAATAACATGTAGGAGCGATATGCTTGGCAGGAAAAGGGTTAATGGTAATTGTAGAAAAATAGAATATATAAACACTATTACTATTATGATTAAGAAAAGCTTTATAAAAGTGCCAAAAATGCTTATTTTTGGTTGCAGAGATTAAAATGAGTATATCACAAGTCCTGTGATATTTTTGCCTGAAAAAATGTTATATCCTGTGATTAGCTTGGGTGTCATGTAGGGTTGCAACCTCACACCTTTAGTACTGGCCATATACTGAATCCACATCCTGCATGGATAGTTAGCAATTAAGTTAGTAAACAGATTTATGTGCAGCCATGCAGCACGCATCTAATTAATCGTAACTATTTTTTGGCGCAAAAATTCCCACAGACTCCCATGGCTACAAAAAAAAGTCACCACAAAAACCGGCCATTGAGTGCAATGTGTTTCATGATTTTTTTCCGTTTCTTAAATATTGCAGCAAAACGGGACTGGCTCACTCATCACTACTAATTAGCCATTAGCAGGATGTGGATTCAATATGTGGCCGGTATAAGACTAATGCCACGCGTATCGTATGGTATATATTTTCAGCAAGCCAAAAAACGCCCCCTACATGTGCCTGCACCTGAATGAATAGAATACGCTCTGGTGCAGGCACATGTAGCCGATATCCGCATAAAACGCAAGAAAATGTAAAGTCTCGTTTTTATGTGGATATTGTCTACATGTGCCTGCACCCGAGCGTATTCCATTTAGAGTGCAGGCACATGTAGGGGGAGTTTTAAGCGTATGGAGTGTATTTTCGGCAAGCATTTTTTAGCTTGCCAAAAATATGTGCCATAGGCTACGTGTGACATAAGCCTTAAATTTTAGTGTCATGTGGAAGTCGAAGGTTGGTGTGATTCTTAATATTATGCAAGCAAATCTCATTTGTCTGTGAGTGGACTGGGGGCACATAATTATTGGTCACTAATACTCATTGATTTGAAAATGTTATGTTGTAAAAGCATTGGTGGTGTTTCAACAACCAAAGAACTATAACTCACTGCACGCACCCAAAAATAGCTCATGCACTTTTATGAAGTATATTTTAATCATAACAGTAAGTCTATTTTTCAAGAAAAAAGCTATATTCTGCTTTTCCAGTATTTAAACAACACTATATGGTGTTAGCTTCTTTGCTATCTCCTTCTTGACCATGATGAGTAGTGCTGTGACTTGGAAAACTCTTTTCTACTTCCCACCTAAGTACACAAATCTCCTGCTTTAACCCACCTACCCCAGCCCAGAAATACATGCAGAAACGCAGTGCTCTGTAGTGAATTGGCATAAAAGATATCCTTCTCCGTTCCCCCACCGTCATAAATTACTCCTTATCTCC
Source organism: Xenopus tropicalis (assembly GCF_000004195.4). Classification (NCBI taxonomy): domain Eukaryota; kingdom Metazoa; phylum Chordata; class Amphibia; order Anura; family Pipidae; genus Xenopus; species Xenopus tropicalis. The sequence continues at coordinate 74,438,316 of NC_030682.2, read as the reverse complement.
CCTTGCTTAAATCCTCCCCCCACAGAAAGACAGAATCAGTGCCTGCCTGTGTCTCCCTTCGCTATACCTGTTGCACTTTCACTTTTAAATAATGCTTTGAGACTCTCAGGCACCGGCTGTACAGGGGGAGGGTTTGAAGGGAGAGATCAGGAGATATGTGCGAACGGGGAACGGAGAAGGAAATCTTTGCAGCCACTTCAATACCAATGTTACTTTTTCACATACCTGGGGGGAGGGAGGAGTTGAAGAAGATAGCAGGAAATGTGTGTGTTTAGAGAGGAAAGCCTTTCCAGCCGCCCCACTACCTACACTGATTTTAAAGGGATGTCATGTGAAAGTTACTGGGCATTCAGTAAAACGATCATGATTGACAGCAGAACAACCAATGAGAGTAAGGTCAGACTTGATATGCAAATTAACCCGACTCCGACTTCAGAGCTGGCTAGAGGCCAGTTTGTAGAGGAGTAGCTTACTGTGGGACCACTATAAATACTGAAATATTTTAAAAACTGTATAAATTGTGTAATGCATTATATTTAGGAACTTTAATAATTTGATATAATTATTCATTTAAAGAATTATTAATTTCGCGATAGTTCCCCTTTAAAGCATTCAAGTTAGCTGGGACAGCAGAAATTTTCATCAGGTACAATAAAGCGTGCAAAAAAGCTATCAGGCAAGCTAAAATAGAGATGGAAAGGGATATTGCAGCTAGGAGAAAAAAGAATCCAAAATTATTTTTTAATTACGTGAATAGTAAAAAAATGAAGCAACAAGGGGTGGGAACCTTATTATCACGGGGGGGGGGGGGGGTAAGTTGGTTGATGTGAACAGGGAAAAAGCAGAAATTTTGAACTCTTATTTTTCATCTGTCTATACATCTGAGGAGTCAGCTAATGAAGGCTTCCCTTTTAATATGCTCAGTTCTAGTAATTTAGCTACTGACGCATGGGTCACTCGGGAGGAAATTCAAAAGAGACTTGTACATGTAAAGGTAAACAAAGTCCAGAACCAGATGGGATTCATCCCAGGGTATTAAATGAGCTGAGCGCTGTGATTGCCAAGCCTCTTCACATAATTTTTCAGGATTCGTTGAGGTCTGGCATGGTGCAGAGAGACTGGCGAATTGCTAATGTGGTGCCGTTATTTAAAAAGGGATCCTGTTCTCAGCCTGAAAACTATAGGCCTGTTAGTCTGACATCAGTAGTAGGAAAACTTTTGGAAGGGGTAATAAGGGATAGGGTACTTGAATACATTGCAGTTCACAATACTATAAGTTTGTGCCAGCATGGTTTTATGCGTAACAGATCTTGCTAGACTAATTTAGTCGCCTTTTATGAGGAGGTGAGCAGGAACCTCGATGCTGGAATGGCAGTTGATGTCATCTACTTGGACTTTGCTAAAGCATTTGATACAGTACCTCACAGAAAGTTAATGATCAAATTAAGGAATATTGACCTAGAACATAAATGAGAAATGATGAAAACAGCAGCACTCTGGTTGTTTTGAAATTGTGAGCCAATTCTCAGTGGCCAGTGAACACGTAAGGAACATTATTAGTAAACACTGGCAGGTATTAAAAATGGGCATATCTAATGTTAAGGAATTTTCTAGAACACCTCTAATGGCTTATAAAAGGAACAAAAATTTGAAAGACCTTTTGGTTAGGGCTGATATAGGTCCACAAAAGAAATATTCACAACAGTTTTTGGGTACCCCAAAAATGGGAACATTTCCGTGCTTATCCTGCGCACATTGTAATAACATTACAAAGGGTGAGTTCTTTACACACCCACATACGGGCAGAACTATTCCAATTAGAAAATATCTTACATGTGACTCCACGTATGTAGTTTATGTCATTAAGTGTCCTTGTGGCCTTGCATACATAGGGGAAACTACACAGAAGGTAAAGGATAGGATTAAGCAACATAAATCCAATATACGTTGCAAACAATTGCAATTACCTATACCTGCACATTTTCATCAAATGAAACATTCTATTTCACAGTTAAGATATCAAGCAATAGATAATGTCGATCCACTTAGACGGGGAGGAGATAGACAGCGATTGCTAAAAAAATTGGAAATGCGTTGGATTAATACATTAGGTACCCTGTCACCTGGCGGTCTCAATAGGGAGTATACCCCTATGATGTTTATATGAGTAAGTTGATGTCAAGTGCTTGTTTTTAACAAATACACTGCAGTAAGATACTGTCCATTTCAAGAGCTGTTCAATTTGTTATATGTGATACATGTCACAGGGCACTTAGTATATTGCATGCATAGGCATTTATCTTGTAATTTATTGTGTTTACTAAATATATTCACGGAATATTATGGGTTAAATGAAGGTGAATATGGGGTTAATTGTCCCCTGAATTCGGCATTGGAGCCAGAGAGATATTTGAGGGATGAAATACACTGCAGTGGGATGCTGTCCATTTCAAGATCTGTTTAATTTGTTATATATGTTATATGTGATACATGCCACAGGGCACTTGTTATATTGTATACATAGGCACTTAGTTTGCATTTCATTGTGTGCACTAAATATATTCACAGAATATTATGGGTTAAATGGAGGTTAATATGGACTGATCCTCCTCTTCCTGTGGGTATTTAAACACTTGTTTGTATTTGTACTAATAGGCTTGATAAAGGGCTGGATTGAAGCCCAAAACGTTGCCTTTGGCACTTGAGTAAAGATTCACATATTTCAAAACAACCGGAGCGCTGCTGTTTTCATAATTTCTGTATTTATTTGCCCGGGCAGTGGGTACAGCGTGCACCTGGGGCTGCAAGAAGCTATTTTCACTGTGTAAGCACATGTTAACTGATTCTATTTGTTTATTATTGACCTAGAACATAATATTTGTAATTGGATAGAGAACTGGCTGAAGGATAGATTACAAAGAGTGGTGAAATAATATAAACGCGAACTATCTACTGAATGATGTAGTTTGTTGGGGGTATCCTTAATGGAGAAGGATCTAGGGGTTTTTGTTGATAACAAGTTGTCTAATTCCAGGCAGTGACATTCTGTGGCTACTAAAGCAAATAAAGTACTGTCTTGTATAAAAAAGGACATTGATTCAAGAGATGAGAACATAATTTTGCCCCTTTATAGGTTCTTGGTAAGGCCTTACCTTGAGTATGCAGTGCAGTTTTGGGCTCCAGTCCTTAAGAAGGATATTAATGAGCTGGAGAGAGTGCAGAGACGTGCAACTAAACTGGTTAAGGGGATGGAAGATTTAAACTATGAGGTTAGACTGTCGAGGATGGGGTTGTTTTCTCTTGAAAAGAGGCGCTTGCGAGGGGACATGATTACTCTGTACAAGTACATTAGAGGGGATTATAGGCAGATAGGGGGTGTTCTTTTTTCCCATAAAAACAATCAGCGCACCAGAGGTCACCCCTTTAGATTATAGGAATGGAGCTTCCATTTGAAGCAGTGTAGGTGGTTTTTCACGGTGAGGGAAGTGAGGTTGTGGAATGCCCTTCCAGATTCTGTTAATGCCTTTAAGAGGGGCCTGGATGAGTTCTTGAACAATCAGAATATCAAAGGCTATTGTGATACTAATATCTACAGTTAGTATTAGTGGTTGTATATATAGTTTATGTGTGTGAGTGTATAGATTGGTAGGTGTGGGTTGTGTGTGCTGGGTTTACTTGGATGGGTTGAACTTGATGAATTTTCAACCCTATGTAACTATGTAAAGATAAAAAAAAAAAGTTCTGGACTTTTCTCGGGAAACTTTTGGCTTATTACGCAAGCTAAGACTGAGAACACAACCAGTTGCCGAAAGTCTTAGCTACTTTGGGCTTTCTATCTTTCTTGTCAAACCTCCTTTCCCTAGCAACAGTGTTTGATTGGCCGATATGAGAAACCAGATGTCTACAAATTCATTGCGCCATATTTTTTCTCTAATCTCTACCGAAAGGGGAGTAACACCACAAAAATAACTAACTTTTAATGGGAGTCATAACACTACTTTTGGCCGGGCTTGGCCCGCTACACCTTCCAACTTACCCATGAGAGAGCGCAGCACTACTAGAATCTCTGATTTGTCTTGGGTTCCCCCCCCAGCTTCCATACATGTTAACTCACCAGAACCCTGTTGAGGGGCGGCCGGTGTACCAGATGAGGAAGAGCTCCCACAGCTAACAACACTCCATGACTAGAGGTGGAAGTCCTGGGCCAAGAAGCTCTCTTGGCAGATCACCTGTGGCGCTGCTGATGTAGTGTGGAACCGCTGGAGGAGGAAGCATCCCGTGACAAGGAGGAGACTGAGATGTCAGTCTCTGAAATGGATTCTGAACTTATGTGTCTATGGCTGGTGGCCCCTCTGTGCCATGGAGCCCTGCACACAAGTTTACTGGCAGTCCGGTACTGTGTATGCTGACTGGAACCCTGGGATGATGAACTTCCATGAGAAAGGTGGGCTTTCCTCTTGCGAGATCTCCCATGTTGGCTGGCAGCTAAAGAAGGAGGAGTGCTTCATGGGGGCAAGGCAACTGTCTGTGACGTGTAGTGGACAGCCCCATAATCACCTGGGGGTTGAAAGGGGGTTGGAGCCGTGCCCTGTGGACACATAGCAGGTTCAGCAACATCGTAGAAGGGGAGATCACCTTCTTCAGGGCTGGTTGTAAATGCCCAAATCTCAGCTTTACTTGTTTGGAGGTTCATACCCGTGAGTCATCTCCTAGCCAGAAGGGGGCCAACTGAGGACTTGTTTTGGGAAGGGGGAATGACCGTAGGTGATATGCCCCTAATTCCTGTACCACCAGTAGCTGGATGTGTGGCTCTAATCCCTGCCAACTTGGGGGTTGCCTTGTGAGCAGGCATTTGGAATATAGCATCACAGGTGACTGAACTGGTGAGTAATGCCACTAGTGGTCCTGTCACTGAAGCAGAAGGGGCTCTTCTCTTAGACTCTGGAGGGCTGGGACTTAACCTGGAGGGCAGGTGGGAGCGGCGGGTGGAATGCAAGGCAGCACTACTTGATGCAACACTCTTCGGTACATTCACAGGCTGTTGTTCAGGATCAATAATAGCTTGAAGCCAGTCACTCCCTACTGCTGCAACTCTAGCACAGAGTTGCTCCAAAAGCTGTTCAGCCATACCAGCTCTTAAAGAATAGCCTGTGAAGGCTTAATTTAAAAGTTCTAATCGCCTAATAATATGTCTAAAGAACAGCTATAGCTCACTATCATTTTAATCTAGCTGCAATCTAGGGAGAAAAACCTTAATGAAATGTAGCTGGGTGCTTTCCTTGTGCACGCTATTAGCAGGGGTGTTCTGCTGCAGACAAAAGGAGAGGGGAAGTGTCACACAAGAGGGTCCTGGAGCACATTGGTACTATTATTAATAATAAGGAAACACCCCTTGCCAGACATATAAGAGATTTTCATCGCTCAGATGTGACTGCAATTTCCTTTTTTGGTATTGAAAAGGTTAAAGGAAACCAAGGAAGGGAGACATTAATAATTTATTGCTGAAAAAAGAATGTGAATGGATTTACAGGTTGAAGTCAAGAGCACCTCTGGGTTTGAATGAGGGCTTCACATTTACCCCCTTTATTCGAAAATGATAAGAGCTGATATACTCAGGGTTCCTTTCGTGTGCTTTGAGTCTCTCCCCTGGAAAATATCGAGTTCCCCCTGCTCCCTCAGTTTGATTGATCCTTGTAATAGTGATATAGGATTGTGGAAAAATACATATATTTATATACAAAAATTCGGCTATAGAAAGGATAATTAAGATAAGTTTGGCTTTTGGCCAATAGATGGCGCCCTAGATAAGTATATATACAGGTAATAGGAAATTAAGTGAACCATAGATAGCCCCTGAGGAAGTCACGTGGGCGTGACGAAACGCGTTGGGCGGGCATTGAAGGTTGCAGGGGAGGTGGGGGACACAGAGAGGGCTGTGGCCTCAGGGACAGGTTTATCCTGTGTATTGGGGCACGCGGCGGTGTTAGCCGCATCAGGACTGGAGGGAGGCCTGTTCTTTTAACAGATTGGTTGGGGGTAGTGCGAGGCAAAGGGTGACTGTCCCGTAATAAAAGGGAGCGCCCAACCTCTGCACAGGGTATACCACTGGAGCGGGTGGGCGCGGGCACGGACCCTGTTTGGCGGGCTCTGGCGGGTCTGCGGGGCTGTGTATATGGGCGCACCTGCTATGAAAAACGCGACTGCAGTAGTATGGAGTTCTTTATAATATGAGTAATCGGTAGCGGCAGGGTTTGTTATTAGTTACCGCTGAGAGTTCCGGTTGTGGAAGTGCAGCCACTGAGTGCGCTCTTAATATATAAAATAGAAAGTATGTACACTTATGTCGCATGTGTGGAAATAGTACCCTACCCAATATGGATGATTGAATGTTGCTAACAATGCACAGAACATTAATATAATCCGATTTACTCTCACTATGAATTAATAGTTGGGATATGTTATGTTGATGAGTGTTTCTTTTGGATTGTCTCCCCCTAGCTGACTCTCTCACCTTCCCCCACTCTCCCTATATATGCACCTTCTCTTAGGATTAATCAGTATCCACTGAAGCATTGATTATTGAACTTACCGGTATAAACACTTATTATTATATGTGGGCTGATTATTCTGTTTTTATTACCCATATACTATGTATTCATTACCACTATGACCCTTGCAGGCCAAGTGGTTTTTTAATCATCTATTTAATTAAATTGATAATTTGGAGTTACTTATGAATTATATTTTAATGATATGAAATAAAAGGTAAATTTTAATGGCACAAACACAGAAACTCTTTCTTGTATTGCGATTGAAGTGTCACACTTCCTGCGCACGTAATTAGAGAAAGAAGGTGGGCAGGCGCTTCTCCCAGCACCGGAGGTATGGGCTACTGTGGGAATGGACGAGGGGGGTGACGAGGAAAGGGGGCGCACAGCAGCACCACTCCCTGCAGTCACAGGTGCTCCTGTGCCCACGGAGGGTGTGTAGTATATTGGGCTATGTCAGCACATGTAGTAGCAGCACTGGACTAGCTTGTGATGTAACAGGAAGTAAAATGGGATTAATCTGTACATGCCATAGAAAATGGAGCACATGTTGGAGTAGCTCTGAAATAAAACAAAGTTCTGCTCAGTCTTGAGTCTGTTAACTTGTCACAGCAACAACACATGGTGTCAGAAGTATACAAGGTAAGACAATTGCACAGTTTCATGCACCTCCAAATCTGAATCTGCATGGAAATCTTGCTGAAAACTGGAGAACATGGATTCAGCGCTATGATCTATTCAGCACTGCCAGTGGCATTGCAGAAAAAGTGAGACTGTTCAGTGTGCCACATTTTTGCATGTCGCACTAGAAAAGCAATAAAAGTGAGTAATACCTTTGAATTAATTTGGGTTGATAGAGACAAAATAAATGTGCTTAAGAAAAAGTTTCAGGAATATTGTGAGCCTAGAAAAAAAATACCAAGAAGAAACTGAAGTGCACAAAATCAGAACAAAAAGTAAATCACAAAGTGAAAACTAACTCTAAAGGCACTGAGCAGGACAAACATGCAAATTGTGCCATAAACAAAATCACTTAGGAAGTGATGTGCAGGTCACAAAAGCAACACAATCCTTGTAAAAGAATACATGTGGTTGAGCAATCTGAACAAGGCACAGACATGTTTATTGGGACAATTGAAACTGAAAGTAAAAAATGCATCAATCTATTGAATGTGCAAAGGCTCAGAGTGCTAAAGGAAAATGGTCTAAAAAGTATAACAAGCTTCTGTTGTTTAAATTTGACACAGGAACAGAATGCAATATGATGTCAGATTGTCAGGATTGTCATTTAAAGCACTGAACATAAAAGTAAGACCCAAACCTTCCAAGTTTTAACTTGTTTCTTACTCTGGCCACCAACTATAGGCAGCATATCACTGCTGTGGGAGCACAAAAAGCAAAAGCATAATGTCAGATTTAAAATTACACAGCAAGATGTTTCAGCAATACTTGGTAGAGCTGCATTTCTCCAATTATGTTTAATTAAAAGACTGTATGATGTTGCAAAAGAAGAAGACATTTTTAAAGCGATATCGACAGCCAATAAAATTTTTTGTAACACCTGCTGTTGTGTTTTAATTTGTATCACCTTTAAATTCCTTATAAACTAAATCTGCAAAGTTCTTTCACTTCATAATTATGGTAGCACGAATTACAGACCCATTTGGTATTTCATCAGCATTACAAGTATTGCAAAAAGCTATTGCACAGATGATAGAAGATCTAGATGGTGTTGTTAACATAATTAATGACTTAATTGTCTGGGGAGATTCTATTAAAGAGCATGATGCCAGATTTTTAAAAAAAAGTGCTGGATAGAGGAAGAAAATGCAACTTAAAACTGAACAAAAGCAAATGTAAAATTAGAACAAATGAAATCAAATGCATAGGTCATATACTCAGCGCTGATGGTCTGAAATTGGATAAAGAAAAAGTGAGAGCCATCACTCTGCTTCTACAACCAAACAATAAGCAAGAGTTAATGAAATTTATGGGAATGATACAATATCTAGCTGAATTCATACCCCAATCTTGGTTAAATCAGTGCACCTCTAAGACAACTACTGGAAAAAGTTATTTGAATGGCACTGGGAAGAAGCACAAGGCAAAAGTTTTGAAATTCTGAAGCGAAAGGTCACCAACATATCTACACTAAAATTCTGTGATGTCGACAAAGATATTACCCTGTCTGTGGATGCCAGCTCAGGAAGACATTGGAGCTGTAATACTACAAGAAGATCAACCTATAGCTTATGCATCAAAAGCTCTCACAGATCGGCGATGCAGATATACACAGATAGAAAAAAAAAACTACTTGCCATAGTATATGGTGTGAAAAATGTCATCAATTTCTGAGTGGAAAAGAGATCCATGTAAAAGGTGATCACAAACCGCTTGAAAGTATATTCCAAAAAAAAAAACACTTTACCAAGTTTCAGTGAGATTGCAGAGAATGCTTCTAAGATTACAAATATACCAATTAAAGGTTACCTACACATCTGGCATTGCAGAAGTCAAGCTTTTGAAAGAGAAAAAGAAATATCTGCTTGGAGATGAAATAGAGGTGAACTAGATCACATCTCAACTACCAATGTCAGAGGACAAACTGCACAAATTCAGAAAAGCTACAGCAAATGACTCAACTTTGCAAAAATTAAAGAGCATCACAATGAAAGGATGGCCCAGTCATAAAAGAGCTGGACTTTCAGAGAGGAAATCAGTTATGCATCTGGATTTATGTTCAAATCAGCAAAGGTAATAGTTCCTTCTGTATTGAGACAAGAGATGCTCAGCAAAATCCATGAATCACACTTGGGAATAGCAAATGCAAAGAAAGAGGTAGAGATATACTCTATTGGCCAGAAATGTCTGCTGATATTGAAACACATGAACAGCAATCACAAGAACCTTTGATTCCTCAGCCACTTCCGAGTCACCCACGGGAAAAGTAGGAACAGATTTATTTTGTAAATGAAATGAATCAGAATATCTGTTATTTGTGGACAATTTCTTGAAGTTTCCCGAAATACTCAAAATTAATTAATTAACAACAAGTAGGAGTATAGCCACTGCATTAACATCTATATTTTAAATAGACAGGCTGAAAGAACAGTAAAGACTGTTAAAAAAATATGCTTTAAAGTCACAAGATAACTGCAGTGATCCTTACATTACCTTAATGGAATATCACACCACACTACTTGAAGGTATTTGGCTGTCACCTTCACAACTTTCGATGGGCAGAAGACTAAATTGCCAACACACACGTCATTGCTCATTCCCAGAGGCATCACAGAGGTGAGTGACAAGATGCAAGGAAGGCAAGGAAGAAAAAAAAATTGTACTATGACAGTAATCCAGAGTACTACCAGATTTACAAGTAAGGAGATAGTTACATAGCATTGAAAAAGACCAGAGTCCATCAAGTTCAACCCTTCCAAATAAACCCAGCACACATAACCTATACTTACCAATCTATACACTCACATACATAAACTATATATACAACTACTAATACTAACTATAGATATTAATATCACAATAGCCTTGGATACTATGCTTGTTCAAGAACTCATCCAGGCCCCTCTTAAAGGCATTAATAGAATCTGCCTTTACCACATCACTAGAAAGGGCATTCCACAACCTCACTGCCCTCACAGTGAAAAACCACCTATGATGCTTCAAATGGAAGCTCCGTTCCTCTAATCTAAAGGGGTGGCCTTTGGTGTGTTGATCGTTTTTATGGGAAAAAAGAACACCCCCTATCTGCCAATAATCCCCTCTAATGCACTTGTACAGAGTAATCATGTCCCCTCGCAATCGCCTCTTTTCCAGAGAAAACAACCCCAACCTCAAGAGTCTAACCTTATAACTTAAATCTTCCATCCCTCTTACCAGTTTAGTAGCACTTCTCTGCACTCTCTCCAGCTCATTAATATCCTTCTGAAGGACTGTAGCCCAAAACTGCACTGCATACTCACTAAGGTGAGGCCTTACCAGAGACCTATAAAGAGGCAAAATTATGTTTTCATCCCTTGAGTCAACCTCCTTTTTATACAAGACAGCACTTTTTTTTCTTTAGTAGCCACAGAATGACACTGCCTGGAATTAGATAACTTATTATCTACAAAAACCCCATGATCTTTCTCCATTAAGGATACCCCCAACAAACTACCATTCAGTGGATAGTTCACATTTATATTATTTCTACCAAAGTACATAACTGCACTTGTCCACATTGAACGTCATTTTCCAGTTTGCTGCCCAGTTTTCCAATTTTGTCAAATCACTCTGCAAAGCGGCAGCATCCGGCATGGAACTTAGTTTTGCACAATTTAGTGTTGTTGGCAAAAATAGAAACAAGACTCTCTATGCCCACCTCCAGATCATTAATAAACAAGTTAAAAAGCAAAGGACCAAGGACTGACCCCTGCGGTACTCCACTAACAACACTGATCCAATTAGAACATGTTCCATTTACCACCACTCTTTTAATCTATCCTTCAGCCAGTTATCTATCCAATTACAAATATTATGTTCAAGGCCAAAATTCCTCAATTTGATCATTAACCTTCTGTGAGGTACTGTATCAAACGCTTTAGCAAAGTCCAAGTAGATGACATCAACTGCCATTCCAGCTGTGATGATGCAAACAGGACACACATGGCAACCTGCAATAGTTGTGCATAGTTGTTCGTATACCAAGTGTAAGACAAGATGAAAGAAAGGCGAAGAAATAAAATTGTACTAAGACTATCAAGAGTACTACCAGATTTACAAGTAAGGAGATACTGTTAGGATACAAAGAGGACACACATGGCAATCTGCAATAGTTGTGCAAAAGCATGATCAACCCAGATTTTTTTGTTGTTCATATACCAAATGCAAGAGAATACAGGACAAATAGAAAATACCTGAAGAAAACAGAGGAGAGGTTACCACCTTCTGATGATCTAGTTGTGACAACAATGACCAATGCGAGGACAGAACTGAGACAGTTCAAGGTGAACAATCATCGGTCATTATGTAACTTGAAAGCACCAAAGTCACTAATCAATTCTTGCACCTCAAGTTCTCAATCCTACAAAACCAGATGCCGAAGATCAAGCTTCCCATATGATACAGAGAGTAATAAAGTGTACCCATGCATGGTATACTGATGCAGTAAGTTCATGATTATAAAAAGCTAAAGCTAAAATGTGAAGTAACATAAGGTTCAGAGTTATTATGTTATGTTGGTTGCATAAATAATTGGGCAATAGCAATCACATATGGTTTAAAAATGTGTATAACAATGGGTTTTTTTTGTTAAGAAGGGGAGTGTAATATATTGGGCTATGTCAGGACCTGTAGTAGCAGCACTGGACTAGCTAGTAATGTAACAGGAAGTAAAAGGTGATTAATCTGTACATGCATAGAAAATTGAGCACAAAGTTCTGCTCAGTCTTGAGTCTGTTAAATCGGCGAGGACTACATGCAACGTTATCCCAGGGGACCTTATTTTATGCTTAATTCAGTTTTAAACCTGAGACAATGCTTGTGACCATACAAATAAGCGTCAAGGGAAAGGAAAAGATTAAAATATTGGGATGCTTTGTAGAAAAGTTTACACCACCTTTATTAATAAAGATTTTGAAATTAAAATTGTGATACATTGAGCCGTTTAGGTAGTAACTCGTTTAATGTAGCACAATTTGATATTTTTTTCCAGTTTAGGATGAAGGATTTTTATGCAGGATAATACCCATGAATAACTTTGTAAATAAAATTAACACACATTTTACATATGATACAATTTTTATTTTTTTTTCAACTGTATTTTTATTTATTTTCACATTTAAAACATAGGTGCATTGTTTTCGGAAAAAAGAAGCATACATATACATGTTTTACAAAATACAGAGTTATGCTTTCTTAAGAAAATATAAACCAGTGGCTTTTATATCTTTTTAAAAGAATTGGTAACAATATGTGGTACAGGGTTAGTGGTATATTTATTTGAGATGCCTCATGATATTCCTTTTCAAATATGATATATGCTTAGTTCCCCCCTTTTTATGTTTATTTGAGTTAAGTTTTAGCTTCAGTTGTTCCTGTTCTCCGGGCCCCGAGACCCATCCGTGGGTATATCCACGTCCATGTTTACCTTATTATTTCTATCAGTCTTGGCCCTCTAATTCAACATAGTAAGTCCTCTTCTACTGTCAGGGACCTGCCATGGGATAAGGCTGTTAAATATTCCATCCTCCTTACTTATTAACTAGATCTTGAAGGGAAGGGGGTAAGGGACTTTTCCAGTGGGCGGCTATTATACACTTAGTGGCTGTGAATATGCAATTTAATATTTTCTGTGTTCTCTTTCCCACTCCCTGGACTGGGCAGTCCAGTAGATGGGTCAGGGGGTCATTTGGTAGGTCTAAGCATAGAGTTCTTACTATCACTTGGCTTACTGTGGTCCATAGAGGGGTGATTTTCGGGCATGCCCAAAAGATGTGATGCAGGTACTGCATCACATCTCCAGCAGTTGGGTGTAACACCTGGGAAAAGTTTGTGTAATAAGGCGGGTGTGTGGTACCACCCGAACAAAATTTTATAAATGTTTTCCTTTATGGTGGTACATATGGAAGACTTTGCCGCATTGGACCAGATACGGTCCCACTGCTCCATAGTGATGGGGGTAGACAGGACTTACTCCCATTGCTGCATATATGGGTGAGGTTTTTCCTCTACTGGGTAAGAGTTAAGTATATTGTATATTTGGGATATATGTCCCCTCCTTTCTCCAACCTTAATGCATAGCTTTTCAAATGTAGTGAGTTCTGGGACTTTCATAGTAGCACATAGAGATTTTGTATAATGTCTCAGCTGGAAATACATATACTCTCGAAAACCTACTAATCCATATTTCTCTTCTAAAGCCTGTTTCTCCAGAAACTTCTTTGTCTTTGGGTCAAATAGGTGAATAAGTTGAAATGCTATTGTGTGTTTCCAAAGCTGGACAAAATGCGTATCTAGGCCCAGTGGAAACACCTCATTATATAAAAATGGGATAAGTGGGGGTGTTCTATTCAGAGAGGTCAGTTTGTTTTTGCATTTGGACCATATCTTTACAGTGAATGAAATTGTATGAGGTGCAATTCTACCAAGTGTTATGGTTTTCTGCGCCCATATCAGTGCGCTTGGGTATATCGGTGCTAGGGCTAGTTTTTCTATTTCCATCCATTTGGTATATGCAAATTTAAAAGACCATTGAATTGCTTGTCTAATCTGTGTTGCTAGGTAGTAGTTATAAAAATCCGGTACACCCAATCCCCCTTGTGAGCATTGTCTTTGTAGTACTTGTCTACGTATCCTTTGCCTCTTTCCACCCCATATATACCTGTAGCATAGGTTTTGAAAGCTTTGGAGGGCTGGCATTTATTTATGTCTGCTATCAAGGATCTCCATAATGGTATATAGTTTGTTTTATACAAGGTATCATATCTCTGAGTTATATAAACACCCAGGTATTTAAGACAGTCTGTTTGCCACCTATAATCATAGTTCAGTTTGAGAAGTTTTAGTGTGGTGGGAGATAAGTTTAGAGGAAGTACTTCAGTTTTATCACTATTGATCTTATAACCTGAGTATAGTCCATACAAATTCAATTCCTGATGTAAGTTTGGAAGAGATGTGAGGGGGTATGTCAGTGTAAACAAAATGTCATCTGTGTATAGGCATATTTTAAAGTTTTTATCTCTTAGCTGTACTCCATGTATGTCAGGGTTATTTCTTATCCTAGCTGCTAAGGGCTCAATGCTCAGCACAAACAATAGGGGCGACAGGGGACAACCCTGCCTTGTACCGTTGGTTAATAACAAATTGACCAGAAATTAATCCCATGGATTTCACTAGAGCGGTTGGTTGTGAATATAAACCTTGAATAGCTTGAACAATTGGTCCAGTGAAACCCATTGCCTCTAGGGTAGAAAACATAAAGGTCCAGTTTAGACGGTCAAACGCCTTTTCTGCATCTACACTTAAGGGCACTAGTAGATTCTTTGTTTATTATATCTATTAGGTCGATACCCTTCGGGTATTAGGGCTGATTCACTAAAGTGCGTTAAAACGTGCGCTATTTATAGCGTGTGATAAAAATTTTATCGTGTCTAAATTTTCGCCACTTAACGCACGATTCACTATAAGCATACTAGCGCTAATTTACGCGCGATATTGCATGCGGCATTTACCGCATGAGCACTAATTAACGCCTATTATTATGTGTGCTAATAGTCGCCGCATATAAATAGTAGCATATAAATAGTAGCCACATATAAATAGTGCATATAAATAGTAGCATATAAATAGTAGCCACATATAAATAGTGCATATAAATAGTAGCATATAAATAGTAGCCACATATAAATAGTGCATATAAATAGTAGCATATAAATAGTAGCCACATATAAATAATATATATGAATTATATAAAAAATTATATATGGCTACTATTTATATGCTACTATTTATATGCGGCTACTATTTATATGTGGCAAACTGGAGGCTGCATCACTCTAGGGCCAACACAGACTTGAATAAATAACACTGCAAAGTCCATATTTTATTGGCAAAAGCTCATTAACTGTACTTTTCTATAATTACCGCCTGCCTCAAGAAGTTGTTAATTTTCGCATAGTCTAATGTGATATTTAAGTGTTTGTGAATCATGCGTTAGTATTCTTTTCTGTGTGCTAATTAACACATGCGTTAACATTACCGCATGCGGTTGCGCGCTAATTAACACATGCAATAATACTGTACTGAATTAGCGATAAAAATTAACGCACTTTAGTGAATCAACCCTATTGTCTCCTGCTTGACTATGTTTCACAAACCCTACTTGATCCTTGTGGATCAGTCTTGGCAATATATTGTTTAGTCTGTTCGCTAGGATTTTAGTAAAATACATATGATACAATTTAAACAGTAAATGCATAGCAAAACAGCAGATCTGCAATAAGGTACTATCAGGTTAAAAATGTATTTTTACAGTGGCATGAGATATCCATTAAAGATTTTAACCTCCTTAAAATATGCCCTATGAAGATTTATTGGAGACTGTGTTACTTATTTTGATCCGTCCATCCATTAACTACTATTGTGCAGTGATTTTTTAAGTATGCTTTCACGTTTAATGCTTAGACATTATTACTTTGTAGACTTGAGTTTTAGCTTTATAAGTCTGATGCTAATGTATTGCATTTTTGGCAGACTTTCAAAAGGAAATGCCACATGTTATTTGTGTTCTCTATCCTGATGAAAAAGAAAATGCATAAATAAGATCTGTTAGAACATTATTTTGCTAATGCCTGTCATATTGTGTCTTCTTCTTATAAAGATATACAAAGATATAAAAAAGATATAAAAAGATATAGATATTGTGACAAAAAGGCTTGTCTCAGTGAGACTTGGCTGTTGGATGGCAGATATATAACACCCAGGCTGAGGTACTGGCTCCTTTTAATCTCCAGGGCAGGAGAGGCTAGGACCCTGAAGTATGGGCTAGGGAATGCTGGAGCCAATTAGGGAATGCTGGAGCCAATTAGGCAACACCTGAATCATTTAAGGTGAGCCTGGGTGTGCAGCAGGAGTTGAGTCTCTGAGAGAGACTGAGAGGGGCAGGCTGGACTGATGACAAGCTCCCCTGATTCTGGGACTCCAGAAAAGGACTGCCGGGCATTGGCAGTGAGGATTTGTGTTACCCCATTGGTAGAAACTACAGTCTGGTGAGGCTTGGTTTTCTTGAACTGTTTTCTTGCAAACACCAAGTTGTGATATATACTGTTTTGCTGTGGAAAATAAAGCACAGGCAGGAGCCTGATCATTTTGGTTGCAAACCAGAGTTGGCTGTCTCATCTGTGAAGCCCAGATTTACATCCGCTACCGGCTGCTACCAGCTAAATCCCCGCAATATACAAAGATATAAAAAAAAGGTATATAGATATATACAAAGATCTATCTATATAGACATATACAAAGTTATACATGTATATATTTATAATATTTCAGAGCCGTTTCTTTCACAGAGCCTTGTTTCACAGTGACACCCACAACATATCTGTTTTTAGGTGATCCTTACACACCCTTTCAGGCACTGCTGAGGATAATAGTCTAGAGACCTTGTAACAGGATTGTTTAAGCCTAAGCAGTAGGGAAAAGGTTTTTAGACTTTGGACCTTAAGCATCCCTTTGTGGTGACCTGTTTTATCAGGTCTACTTTAGAGCATAACAAGGCTACAATTCTGTTAAAACATCATTTTTACACTTGCCCCCAAACAATATTAGCGTGTGTCCTAAACATATATGGGGATTATAATAAATGTCAATTAACAAACTATAAGCAGTGTGCAAAATGAATGCTTTGTGTGAATAATTTTACTTTTGCTTTAATTTTTACATTTGAAAGTTTTTAGTTACCACATGTTGCAGGGGAAGACTGTAAAATTTATAGTTTGCACTTGTGCTTAGTTCATGCATTAAAACTTCCTAATGAAGATTTTTTTTTTCATCTCACAAAACTATACCAGAGTTACTTATTGCAATACAGTAACTGTCAAGTAAATAAAATAACATTGCAAAATGCTAATTTGTATTATTTGCTCACATTTGTTTTCCATTTATGACTTTTATTACATTTCTCCTAAGAATTTCCCACAATTTACCCTTCAGTATGTCCAATCTAACCATATTAACCCTAAGGTGTGGAATGTATGGTAGTAGAACAAGTGAAAACCATATAGAAACACCTTCCACACACACTTAAAATTTGGAAAAAAAATTAAATATTGTACCAGATAACCTTGCTGCTAATTGGGCATCCTTTTCTACCTGCAGAGCAGAATCTAAAATGCAAAAAATAGGAGTCATCTGTCATGTTTTTTCCACTTTTGCACCCTGCCCTTCAGTTGGCAGAAATGACGCAGGTGATCTATGTATACATGCTGCGCTGTATTCATGAAAGACGCCACCTTCCTGGCCCTGCCCTGTAATCAGATGCACTGGATCTTTTATTCGGAGCAAGGTGCAGAGCCACAGCCAGAGTCCAGACAGACGTGATCTTTGAATAAGCACTATGTTTCATCTAAGTAAATCACCCCATCTCAAATACAAAACAGCACATTATTCAAGATTAAGCTTATTCATGTGTCTCTGTTATCCATTTTCTGCTTGCAACAGTAGGAAACAAGACCAAGTTAGACCAAGAACCAAGGCCTAGTTTATGTAAGTGGGTCATGAAAAGTCACTGTCAGATCTCCTTGTGACCCACTATGTACTCATAGTGGCACATAATAAGATGTAATTTTGTTATGTGTTGCCTGAAGGCTATGCTCTTATATATATTTTTATGTAACACATCATGCAGAGCTGTACAGTAAAACTTAAACAAAAAGAGATGTTAACAAAAAAAAACTAGAAAAGCCATAGAATCAATATGTGGCCCCTACACTCCTCCTCATTTTTACAGATGGGAGAGGGAGGTGGCAGTTAGCTAAGCATCAGGAAACACAGACTTAGTTAGCGGCCTGAGCCTTATGGCCTCCTTTCCTTATTTCCCCTTTACTGGGGCATCGTTTTTTTCTTTAAATGGAGGATTCCAGGTTTCAGAGCCAGCTTCCTTCCTCACAAGTCTTTTCCAAGGTTGAGGTAATTTAAAAAGAAAAGGGTGCACACAGCCAGCACACAGAGGTAAGGCTCAAGAAGCAAGCTTGATTTCCAACACTTGGAGCAAATTGGTAAGTTTGCAAGTTTGTCTATTCTGTGAGCTGTGCAAATGCAATGCTTGTTGGAGCAGACACCAGTTGCAGGTAATTAGGTAATTACTGGCCATGACAGTATTCAGCTGTAGGTAATTTGGTAGGTAGGTCCCCTCCCCCTTTCCTCCCATTCCTTCATTTCTCCTTCCTGGCTGTTAGGATGAAGCCCCAGGAGCAGACCTCCCAACTGTCCCGCTTTTCGCGGGACAGTCCCGCTTTCTTCCCCCTGTCCCGCTGTCCCGGATTCTTACTGAATTGTCCCGCGGTGCTCGGCTTTCTTCGGCTCTTCTCTTTGGCTCTTTCCGGCTTGCTTGTCTTCGGCTCTTTCCGGCTCCTTCAGCTTCGGGTAATCTCGTTCTCCTGCAAGTCTCGCGAGATGAGAGTTCGGATCTTCTGCAAGCTAGTTCAGTTCAGGATCCGGCGTGAATAGATGTGAGTGTGGGTGCTGGTGCTACTGCTGCTGCTGTGCTGCTGCTCCTCCTCCTCCTCTGTCATACTGTATGCCTCCTTACTGTTTTTTTAAAAGCTTGGTGAGTCCCTGACATCATTCATGATTTAATAATTATAATTTTTTTTTAGATATGAAACAAGGAAACTTTGTAAAAACCTTCATAGAATTCAGTAGGAGCACTTTAAAATATCATATGCAGTCCTGCCAACACTACTTCATTATAGAAAGAACTTTTTGATCTTTTTTCTCATTTAAATGACTGTATGATATTTTAAGGGGAAGTACACCTATTTAATTTTATAGAGGTGCACAATAGGATGTTATAATTTGTATACCTCCCAACTGTCCCGCTTTACGTGGGACAGTTCCGATTTTGCCACCCTGTCCTGCAGTCCCAGATAGCCGCCGATTTGTCCCTCTTTCTTAAGGTCTCTGCTCCCGTAACGTCACATGCACGTCTCTTGTTAGCACCGCAGCTCCTGCGCCCCTCAGTTCAGTTCTAACATAAAGGCATTCACAGTGCAGAAGCTGCGGCGCTAACAAGAGACGTGCGTGTGACGTCACGAGGATGAGAAGAAGAGCCGGGGGCTGTTGGGGAGGATGTTGGAGGAACTGAAGGATGTTGGGGGGAGCTGAAAGATGTTGGGGGGAGCTGAAGGATGTTGGGGGGAGCTGAAGGATGTTGGGGAGGATGTTGGGGGGTGCTGAAGGATGTTGGGGAGGATGTTGGGGGGTGCTGAAGGATGTTGGGGAGGATGTTGGGGGAACTAAAGGATGTTGGGGGGAGCTGAAGGATGTTGGGGACAGTTGAAGGATGTTGGGGAGGACGCTGGGGAGGATGCTGGGAGGAGCTGGAGGAAGGTAAGGAGCAGCTGAAGGATGTTGGGGAGGACGCTGGGGAGAGCTGGAGGATGTTGGGTGGATGCTGGGGGGAGCTGGACGATGTTGGGGAGGATGTTGGGTGGATGCTGGGGGGAGCTGGAGGATGTTGGGGAGGATGTTGGGTGGATGCTGGGGGGAGCTGGAGGATGTTGGGTGGATGCTGGGGGGAGCTGAAGGATGTTGGGGAGGATTCTGCAGTGGGGAGCGGCCCATAGTATGGGGACACGAGGGGAGGACCAGCAATGTTTTAGGGGGTCCCTGCTTTAGCGCCAATGCAAAACATAACACCTGGCTACCAATATTTTAGGGGGCCCTGGCTACCTATGTCTGTCATGAGTCTGTCATTAAATACAGGTGCCACAGAGCATAATGAAATCCTTAGGGCCACAATATGTCATAAAATGATTGGGGCCACCGTGTCTGTCTTCTAGTGCACTTTGTGTATGTTATGCTTTTCAGCTGTGGTTTTGTAAAATGGGCCTGTTCGGGGGGGCGTGACCACAAAGTGGGCGTGGCCTAAAAATTTGCAGCCATTTTTGTCCCTCCTTCTGCTTTTCAAATGTTGGGAGGTATGCAGGAGTATGAAATAAGGTCTCTGCGTTACACTTATGTTCTGCTGCCTCATGTTGCTGTTACTTCCCTTCATACTGCCTCTCATACAGAGTTGGGCTAGTCTTTTTAGGCTAGGGAACTGGAGTCTGCAATATGTATATGTAACCTGGTTCAGTGTGTACATTGGGATATGTGCTAGCCTGGAATGGGCAGCATAGCACTTGGCTCTTTAGCAGATTTTTTATGGGCCAGATTATTGGAACAGCCTACTTAATGTATATGTTAAATGATTTCAGTGTTTCCCATGCGTAATATACCATCTATGCTGAATGTACCGTATATACTCGAGTATTAGACGAGTTTTTGAGCACTAAAAATGTGCTGAAAAAGTAACCTTCGGCTTATATACGGTAATTGCACTAAAACTAGATGCAATACGCGCGCGCACCTTATGCTGCAAATAGACGCGGCGCGACACTGCACCGTCGTCCCCAACACCCCCGCGGCCTGAGCCGCCCTACGCACGCATACCAGGCACCATTGAGGGGCACTTCCCTTGTACATCCCTGTTGAGGTACTACCTGCTGGTTCATTTTTCTTTCACAACACATAACTCCCCTTTAGGGAGACAGTATAAAAACGTTACATAGTTACATAGGGTTGAAAAAAGACCAGTGTCCATCAAGTTCAACCCATCCAAGTAAACCCAGCACACCTAACCCACACCTACCAATCTATACACTCACATACATAAACTATATATACAACCACTAATACTAACTGTAGATATTAGTATCACAATAGCCTTGGATATTCTGATTGTTCAAGAACTCATCCAGGCCCCTCTTAAAGGCATTAACAGAATCTGCCATTACCACATCACTAGGAAGGGCATTCCACAACCTCACTGCCCTCACCATGAAAAACCACCTACGCTGCTTCAAATGGAAGCTCCGTTCCTCTAATCTAAAGGGGTGACCTCTGGTGCGTTGATTGTTTTTATGGGAAAAAAGAACATCCCCAATCTGCCTATAATCCCCTCTAATGTACTTGTACAGAGTAATCATGTCCCCTCGCAATCGCCTCTTTTCCAGAGAAAACAACCTCAACCTCGACAGTCTCACCTCATAGTTTAAATCTTCCATCCCCTTTACCAGTTTAGTTTCACGTCTCTGCACTCTCTCCAGCTCATTAATATCCTTCTTAAGGACTGGAGCCCAAAACTGCACTGCATACACAAGGTGAGGCCTTACCAGGGACCTATAAAGGGGCAAAATTATGTTCTCATCCCTTGAGTCAATGCCCTTTTTTATACAATACAGCACTTTATTTGCTTTAGTAGCCACAGAATGACACTGCCTGGAATTAGACAATTTGTTATCAACAAAAACCCCTAGATCTTTCTCCATTTAGGATACCCCCAACACACTACCATTCAGTAGATAGTTCGCGTTTATATTATTCCTACCAAAATGCATAACTTTGCACTTATCAACATTGAACCTCATTTTCCAGTTTGCTGCCCAGTTTTCCAATTTTGTCAAATCGCTCTGCAAAGCGGCAGCATCCTGCATGGAACTTATAGTTTTGCACAATTTTGTGTCATCAGGAAAAATAGAAACAGTACTCTCTATGCCCTCCTCCAGGTCATTAATAAACAAGTTAAAAAGCAAAGGACCAAGGACTGACCCCTGCGGTACTCCACTAACCACACTGGTCCAATTAGAAAATGTTCCATTTACCACCACTCTTTGTACTCTATCCTTCAGCCAGTTCTCTATCCAATTACAAATATTATGTTCTAGGCCAATATTCCTTAATTTGATCATTAACCTACTGTGAGGTACTGTATCAAACGCTTTAGCAAAGTCCAAGTAGATGACATCAACTGCCATTCCAGCATCGAGGTTCCTACTCACCACCTCATAAAAGGCGACTAAATTAGTCTGGCAAGATCTGTTACGCATAAAACCATGCTGGCACAAACTAATAGTATTGTGAACTGCAATGTATTCAAGTACCCTATCCCTTATTACCCCTTCCAAAATTTTTCCTACTACTGATGTCAGACTAACAGGCCTATAGTTTTCAGGCTGAGAACGGGATCCCTTTTTAAATAACGGCACCACATTAGCAATTCGCCAGTCTCTCTGCACCATGCCAGACCTCAATGAATCCTGAAAAATTAAGTGAAGAGGTTTGGCAATCACAGCGCTCAGCTCATTTAATACCCTGGGATGAATCCCATCCGGCCCTGGACCTTTGTTTACCTTTACATGTTCAAGTCTCTTTTGAATTTCCTCCCGAGTGACCCATGCGTCAGTAGCTAAATTACTAGAACTGGGCATATTAAAAGGGAAGCCTTCATTATCTGGCTCCTCAGATGTATAGACAGATGAAAAATAAGAGTTCAAAATTTCAGCTTTTTCCCCGTTCTCATCAACCAACTTACCCCCCATGATAATAAGGTTCCCACCCCTTCTTGCTTCATTTTTTTACTATTCACATAATTAAAAAATAATTTTGGATTCTTTTTACTCCTAGCTGCAATATCCCTTTTCCATCTCTATTTTAGCTTGCTTGATAGCTTTTTTGCATGCTTTATTTGCTTCCTTGTACCTGATGAAAGTTTCTGCTGTCCCAGCTAACTTGAATGCCCTAAAAGCACGTCTTTTCTTACCAACCTCAACACTAACACCTTTATTCAGCCATAAAGGTTTTGCTTTGCGATGCCTCTCCTTGCTTACAAGGGGGATATACTGTTGTGTATACCTGCAAAGCAATGTTTTAAAGATGTTCCATTTTCCTTCTGTGTCTAACCCCATGAAAAGCCTTTCCCAGTTGACACATTGCAGAGATGCCCTTATACTGGCAAAGTCTGCACGTCTAAAATTGAGTGTTTTAGTTACTCCCTTATAGAGCTGTCTCTGCAGCATTATCTCAAAGGAGACCATGTTGTGATCACTGTTCCCCAGATGCTCACCCACACAAATGTTAGAGATGAGTTCATTATTATTAGATATCACCAGGTCCAAAATAGAGTCATTCCTAGTAGGTTCTTGAACCGCCTGAAATAAAAAGTTGTCATTTAGCATATTTACAAACCTACTAGCTTTTTCTGACTTAGCCACCCCATTACTCCAGTCAATGTCCGGATAATTAAACAATAGCTGGGCCTCATCCCCCTCATCTATACGGGGTGGTTTATAGCATACACCAATGACCATTTTCTTTGTGACCTTCAGCCCTACTGAAATTTCTACCCAAAGAGATTCGACGTTTTCATTGGTAAAGTCTTTATTACATGGCTTTAAATCTGACTTTACGTAAAGACAAACCCCTCCACCCTTTTTAATCTCTCTGTCCCTCCTAAAAAGTGTATAACCATTTAAATTCACAGCCCAGTCGCATTTATCATCCCACCAGGTCTCAGTGATACCTATTAAATCATAATTTTCAATACATGCAATAGCTTGCAGCTCCCCTAATTTACCCGACAAGCTACGCGCATTAGCCAGCATGCAGCGGAGATTACTACTTCTCCCTCTGATGTTTACATCAGCTAATGGAGAGTTAGAGCTAAGGCAAATATGAGACTGTTTTCCTTGTAACGGAACCTCCTTATCTGATAAACTATATGCCCCCCTCACTCCTCCCCCACAACCCTTTGCTAGTCCCCCTGCCCCGTCTACACTAATTTTCCCATAGAACTCTAGCTCACCCACCCCCCCCTTGTCTAGTTTAAACACCCCTCCACCTCTTAACCATTCTCTCCCCTAGCACAGCAGACCCCCTTCCATTGAGGTGCAATCCGTCACGGCTGTATAGATTGTACCCCAAGGAAAAGTCAGCCCAGTGCTCTAGGAACCCAAACCTCCCTAAGCTCCCGCTGTCTCCCTAAACTTGCACGTGGCACCGACAAAATTTCCGAAAAAATGACATTGGAGAACCTTTGCTTAATCTTAGAGCCTAGATCCCTGAACTCACTCTTTAAGGTCCCCCACCTACCGTTCATTTTGTCGTTAGTACCGATATGTACCAACACAGCCGGATCATGCCCAGCCCCTCCCAATAATGTGTCAACCCGATCAACCACATGCCGAACCCTGGCACCAGGAAGACAGCAAACTGTCCGGTTGAAGCGATCCGCTTGACAGATTACCCTGTACACTTTCCTAATGATTGAATCCCCTATAACCACCATCTGTTTAGGCCTAGCTCTGCTCTCCTCCCCACCACTACTAGAGAAACTGGTCTCCGTCGTCCCCAACACCCCCGCGGCCTGAGCCGCCCTACGCACGCATACCAGGCACCATTGAGGGGCACTTCCCTTGCACATCCCTGTTGAGGTACTATCTGCTGGTTCATTTTCACTTTCACAACACATAACTTCGCTTTAGGGAGACAGTATAAAAACGTTAACTTTTACCAGCTGGAAAAACAAGTGATAATTAACCTATTAAAATGTGTTTAAAATAGTTTTTAAGCTTGGCATGTCACTTTAGATAACATCATATGAGATTCTGCCTATACAATGAGGGGATTAGCTTGATTAACACCTTTACTGCTGGTGACAATAGTGCTCTGCAAAAAAAAAGCAGTGTTCCTGCGTGTGTTGCTAGCAAGCCAGTTGTTGTTATTGTTTTTAACTTGTGCCCTGTAATTATTTTGTTACTTTGACCAACGTCATTTCTCATCAGTAAGGATGTCTGGGGTTTTTCTGGGAAGGGGTAGCAAATGTCCAACATGCAGCCTCCAACTGTTTATGAATACAACTTTTGTAATCCACTGACTGCCAAAACCTCATCAAATCGGGAGTTGATGGGAGTTGTAGTCAGGGCTGTGGAGTCAGAGTCGAGGAGTCAGAGGCAATTTTGGGTACCTGGAGTCGGAGTCGGCAAAAAATGAACCGACTCCGACTCCTACTAAATTTAAATGGGAATAAAAAAAAAAAAATAAAGCAAATTTAAATGTCCCAATTCACAAACAGTCATAATAAATTACTTCTCTGCTATAAGAATAAAGCCCAATGCACACAGTGCATAAACGAACATGTTGAGTGACCATGAAGCTTTTCATTGACTGTATGCTTCACTAAATGGGACTGCGTCGTGTTCCTCTGTTACAGGGAACTCAATGCCCACTGGGAACCTAGCCCAACTCTCACTGATAACTAATTAAGTTAAAAAAAAAATTGCAGGACTAGAAATACTTGTATACGTGAAGGGAATGGATAGTCAATAGTTTAAGACTGAAGCTTTAAAACATTTGAAAAACTGCTGTAATTCAGCTGTAATGTTAGCTTAAACTTTAAACATGACTATGGGATTCTAGGGAAATCATTAGAAGTAGGAGTATAGATAAAATTGTCAACAGTTCAGTTGTGTTTTAAGTGCCCCTTCCCCCCTGCCCCTTCCTGGATGTATAAAATACATTAGCACAGTGCTGACCAACTTCTGCGGTGCCGAGGGCCGGAATTTCTCGTGCATACATGGTGGAGGGCCGCTAATGGAAGCCAGTTTTGACCACTCCCCCCTTTTAAACCACACCCATTTTATCAGAATGGTGGTAGTGCAGCAAAAAGGCTTGGTCCTCACTGCAGGGATAACAACCACCATTCATATGTGAAAAAATTATGTCATATTAAGACACACCCTAAAATCCATATGACTCCTCATCCCCTGTGGATAGCACAGCAACCCCCAGCATATAATTTACCCCTGCCAGGTTCACCTCCCACAGGCAGCATAGGGTAGAAATGGCACACACAGGCAGCACTCTGCCTGCCCTACCCTACCTGTGTGTGCCATACTCTCCCTGCCATATGCTGCCTGTGTGCCATACTCTGCCTGCCCTGCCTGTGTGTGCCATACTCTGCCTGCCCTGCCTGTGTGTGCCATACTCTGCCTGCCCTATGCTGCCTGTGTGTTTCATACTCTGCCTGCCCTATGCTGCCTGTGTGTTCCATACTCTGCCTGCTATATGCTGCCTGTGTGTGCCATACTCTGCCTGCCCTATGCTGCCTGTGTGTGCCATACTCTGCCTGCCCTATGCTGCCTGTGTGTGCCATACTCTGCCTGCCCTATGCTGCCTGTGTGTGCCATACTCTGCCTGCCATATGCTGCCTGTGTGTGCCATACTCTGCCCTACCCTGCCTGTGTGTGCCATACTCTCCCTGCCATATGCTGCCTGTGTGTGCCATACTCTGCTCTACCCTGCCTGTGTGTGCCATACTCTCCCTGCCATATGCTGCTTGTGTGTGCCATACTCTGCCCTACCCTGCCTGTGTGTGCCATACTCTCCCTGCCATATGCTGCTTGTGTGTGCCATACTCTGCCCTACCCTGCCTGTGTGTGCCATATTATCCCTGCCATATGCTGCTTGTGTGTGCCATACTCTGCCCTACCCTGCCTGTGTGTGCCATATTATCCCTGCCATATGCTGCCTGTGTGTGCCATACTCTGCTCTACCCTGCCTGTGTGTGCCATATTATCCCTGCCATATGCTGCCTGTGTGTGCCATACTCTGCCCTACCCTGCCTGTGTGTGCCATACTCTGCCTGCCATATGCTGCCTGTGTGTGCCATACTCTGCCCTACCCTGCCTGTGTGTGCCATACTCTGCCTGCCCTGCCTGTGTGTGCCATACTCTGCCTGCCATATGCTGCCTGTGTGTGCCATATACTCTCCCTGCCCTATGCTGCCTGTGTGTTCAATACCGTCCCTGTCCTATGCTGCCTGTTTGTGCCATTCCCTCCCTGCCCTATGCTGCCTATGTGCCATACTCTGCCTACCCTATGCTGCCTACACACAGGCAGCATAGGCCAGGCAGTACATACAATGTCTAAGGTGTGAACAGATGAACAATGTGGGTGATTACAGCCTGAGCAGGAGGTGTGAACACTGCAGGGGGTGAACAATGCATAGATTAAAAGGTGTGAACAGTACAGGGGATTAGATGTTTAAACAATACAGAGGGATTACAGCCTGAATCTAAGGTGAGAACCATGCAGGGGGTGCCAGTTAATCTCAGTACTGATACCATTTAAATCTTACACAAGGGTAAACCATCAAAGCAGGTGGGGTGGGGGGCGGCCAGTTGGACAGCACCGCATTAGCATATTAAAAACAGAGGAGTCGGAGTCGTGGAGTCGGAGTCAGAAGTATCAGAAACTGAGAATTTAAAAAATAAGAGAATTTATCTACCGACTCCACAGCCCTGGTTGTAGTGTAACAACAGCTGGAGAGCAGCAGGTAGGGTTATAAAAAATAAGGCCTCACACAGTGTATTTTGGTATGAAGTTATAGCTTTGTCAGCTTTTGGTAAAGTAATGAACATCTTGCAATTTGGTGCAGCTGCATAAGGCCGTTGCTTGAGATTAACAGCTTTCATGCTGTACAAATTGGCCCTGCAAATGAAATTGATGTCTTTGACACAAGAGGCCCCTCTGAAGCTCTTTACATAATTACTGCTCACCTAATTAAATCAAAAGTACCCACATGCAGTTCTTTTCAGGCTTATGTACAGTCACGAATGAAAAAATAAAGAGAGAGAGAGATGTACTGGTCTCTATATTATGAGAGGTTTACATAACTTGCTAAGCTCTATGGCTAGTGGCACATGCTTTTCATGCTGCACCATTGAGGGGCTTATACTCGAGTCAATACATTTTTCCAGTTTTTCCAGGTAAAATTAGGTACTTCGGCTTATATTCGGATCGGCTTATACTCGAGTATATACAGTATATGTTAAATCATTTCAGTGGTTGCTATGGGCAATATACCATCTATGCTGAATGTACTGTATATGTTAAATCATTTCAGTGGTTCCCATGTGTAATATACCATCTATGCTGAATGTATATGTTAAATTATTTCAGTGGTTGCTATGGGTAATATACCATCTATGCTGAATGTATATGTTAAATCATTTCAGTGGTTGCTATGGGTAATATACCATCTATGCTGAATGTATATGCTAAATCATTTCAGTAATATACCATCTATGCTGAATGTATATGTGAAATCATTTCAATCGGATCTCATGAGAAATATACCATCTATGCTGTATGTATAGGTTAAAACATATTAGTGGGTAATATTCCATGTAATTCTGAATGTATAAGTTCAAACACTTGAGCAATCCTCATGCTGGGTAATATGCCATTTAAACTGATATGTATGTTAAAACACATCAGTGGTTGCCTGGCGGGCTTAGATAACTAACAATTTGAATGTATATGTTGCAGCATTTTAGCGGTACTGTGGGTTGGAGGCTAAGGCAATGTCCATACTGTATTATGATTATTCAGTTTTGGGTCATATTGGCTTATGCAGCTTCCAGGTAAGTATGGGTAAAATTATCACTGATAGTGACCCTGTATCATGCTTGTTTAAACAACGTTCAATTTGGTTAAAAGCATAGTTTCTATTGCAACGGGCTGTTTGGGTATTGCTCACCCAGTGAGTATGGCTTATGAAGCAACAGCCAAGCTGGATAATGTTGTTTGCATGTTAATGCAGTCCCTACGCTGTATTTTATTTGTTTTTAATGTAGTGGTCAACTGACTTAAGGGTACAACCAAGCAGAATTGCAGTTGTATATGTATTATATCTAACAGGGGTGTTGCATGTAGGTATTATACTGTATATTTGTATAAAGCTAAATTCTGAAGGAGGCAGCAACACAGTGTATATGTATTTTTCTCTTCTTTCAATACAGGACCAATACAAACAGCCAAGACTGTGTTTAGGTAGGATACACTGGTCTGAAACCAGCAGCCATCTTGGCTTCATGTGCACTGCTATACTGTGTAGATGCTAAGGGCAACACTCAAGGTGCAGACAGGTATTACACACTACATATGCACTGGCATGCTATGGCTGTTCAAATAATATGTGTATGTGTTTAATGTGACTAAACTCAGAGTTATAGCCTTACTGTAGACACAGTAGTCATGTGTTATCTTCCAGTTACGTTATGGTTTTTTAGACCTGTTAGGTGCTGGTTATTCTCAAGACTAGCAGTAGGAGGATTCCCACTACGTCTGTGCTGCTGGGGTAAGTGTTATAAATGTTTATCACTCTTTAAATTGCCAGGACTTCTGATCTGGCAGATACCTCTAGGAACAAGGAGCGTGGCTCACAATGTCTTGTAAGTTTACATGGTTATCCATATGGCAGGGCATTATGCTAGAAGCCTGAACAATAGGGCTCTGTATGGTCAATAATTAACATTCCCTGGCTCTGGACACTGATGATCAGTTCACCATTTAAGTCCAGTATTCAGTTGGTGCTGAAGAACTTCTTGTATATGTGACTACAGAGATAGTAATCTGTATAGGCAACTATGGCCATGACTAGTGCATCATTTTCAGGCCTTGCTGTTAGGGTAGATAGTAGGATAGGCATGTCCAGTATCCTTGGTCAGGTACATAGAGGGGCTAGTTAGTGGACTGAGTTTAGGCTCAGAGGCCAAATATTAACAACTGTCACATCAGGAGGCTAAGGCTATGGGACAGACCCATGGGCTAAGTGGCCTATGGGTTTGAGCACTGTGATACTATTGGTATGGGTCTGTTTTCCTTTTATATCTATAGGTGGATAACTTTATGTCCCCTTACCTAGATTTAATCCTTTCATTATCTGGGTCTTCACTTCCTGTTGGTGCCCTTATTTTAGAGCATGCAAATGAGTCATAGGTTCTAGATCCGATCTACATGATGAAATCTATTATCATTTTAGGGTGTATATCCTCATATGTAAGAGTGCATTTCTGCAAATGCTAGTCTGGTGGGCATGTATTTCTGCTGGACCCCCATTCTATTTTGCTCAGATCCTGTAGTGCCATCCAAATTATGCTTGGGCAGGATACCAGGAGTGTAGCATTAGGATCAGTTTCAGCCTTGTCTGGAGCGTCCCCTATGCTGTTTCCTCACAGAGACAGGCACTGTTCATTTCCAGTGGTGGCATGTAGTCTCTGGGGGTTAGTAACGGCAAACCATTTGTTAATAACGTGTGGTAGGTATCAAACTGGCCACTTGGTAGGCTTTTGTGTAGGGTACCATTTTAGAGCCTATGGGACTGACAAGGCTCTTGACTGGTTGGATTTGCCGGGTTAGTTTCCCTGAGTCTCTTATGCTTTGCTAGATTTTTCCCAACTGGACTCCTGGAACGGTTCATGGGTTTTGGGGTCTAGGACATGGGCAGGCCCTTATGCACTCTGTAGACATCAGGGGGAGTGACATATTATCTACAAGATGCGTATGTTTTGCAGGGGAAAACAAGAAACCTATTTGTAATAGCTTGTCCTGGTCTGATACAGGTATAATGTCATTGACTGTTTTTTTTGGTTTCCCCTGCTAAGTCTTTTCCTCAGGTGTTTACTACTTTAGTGGTTTCCAGCAGTGATCACTGAGAGAGCATGTTATTTCAGGCGTGCTGGTAAGTAGTGGAAGTAAGAAGACCTTTCGGGTCTGTTACTATCCTCCTTCCTTATCGGTAAGTGTTTGGTCCTCTTTCCCCAGATTTGGGTTGCACACTCGGTATCATTATTTTGGTGTGGGCTTTTCCTTTATAGAGTTCTAGTCGTTACTCTGGCGATTCACACAGCCCAATACTCTTTTATTTCAGCCCAGATTCCTGGGCAGATATAGAGTTCACAGGTTTATACCAGGTATTTGTTTCTACACCCCATGGTGGGGTTTTCACTTGGTTTGGGATGTATCTGGAATAGATTTACTGTATACTCTGGGATCCAGACTTCCTTCCTTTGTGGAACTTTTACCCTTCCAATTAGGGATATTAGCTTGCTATGTCCCGGTAAGTGTTGATATGGAGTGGCCAGGGAATAAGGAAAATTGTATCATCCTTACAGGGATTTTCCTTTCCTGGCCACTCCATGTCAAGATTCCCACCCTTTTTCGGTAGTTTCTAGAAGCTCATTACTAGACACCGGAGTGGAGGTAGGGTTGGTCTTTTAAAGCTTTGGGGAGGGTCCTTCTGATGGGAGCAGAGGGGAGAGGCTAGCCCGGTAAGTGTTGACATGGAGTGGCCAGGAAAGGAAAACCACGGTAAGTATGATACAATTTTCCTTAATACAGCAACCTAGAATCCATTTGTTCAGCTCAAACTATGCCAATCAGGAGGGGGCAGCACAATGTACCAGTTAAGTTCCCATGAAACAAACATTTATGCAAGTCATAAGAATGCGCAAGGCGCGAATTTCAAATATTTAAAGGCGCCTGTCCTTTATTTCGGCGCCCAACTTCGGTTTCGTGTTTTGACCCTTGCCTGACCCTGACCTTGCTGATTGCCGCCTGTACTGACCCTCTGCCTGTTACTGACTACGCTTCCGGAATTTATTTTGTACTTCGCTGCCTGATCGGTTTGACCTCGGCCTGTTCATATCGTCTCTCCTCCCCAAACTCTGCTTAACGCTAGGTTCCCTAGCCTGCTCAGAACATTTGCCCTGGTCCTCTCACAATAAGTCCTGGCGGCACCCGAGTAGCAGAGGGCTCCTCCCGAAGTGAAAGGTGGCTGTTATAGGCGGAAGAGTGAGCTTAGACCGGAACCTTGGCTTTTGTTCTGAGTTTTGGGATACCATGCGTGACAGTAAGTTGGGCCAGAAAAAGAAAATGGATGCTGAAGGGGCCTCTGCTTCATCCGCTTCTCCTGAAGTTATGCTTAAAAACCTCCTCCAGCGTCTCAGGGAGCAAGAGACTAAACAAGATCAAATTGTCCAATGTCTCCACGGCTTGGCTGTTAGGTTGGATGCTCTCCAACAGCAACCTAGTGTTGATGACCCAGCTCCTGCTCCGCTCTCTGTGGGTATACCCCTTGTAGAGCCTAAGATACCTTTCCCCGAGAAGTTCTCTGGGGATTGGAGTAAATTTTTTGCTTTCAAGGAGGCATGCAAACTTTATCTTAGTTTTTTGCCTCGCTCTTATCCCACTGAAGTGGCGAAAGTTAATTTTGTGATCACTTTACTATTAGGTGATCCTCAGGTTTGGGCTTTTACTCTATCCCTGTCTGACCCAGCTCGATACTCTCTTGAGGCCTTTTTTAAAGCAATGGCTATTATCTATGATGACCCTGATTGGGCAGCCTCTGCTGACTCAGCCATCCGTACCCTCAAGCAGGGTAGGAGTCTTGTTGAAGAGTATTGTACGGAGTTTCGCCGCTGGGTGGTAGAGACAGGGTGGAATGATTCAGCCCTTCGTAGTCAGTTCCGAACTGGTCTGTCTGATGCCATTAAAGACAGTCTCATTAATTACCCTGCTCCTTCATCCCTTGATGCATTAATGTCCCTCTCCATTCAAATTGATAGGAGACTTAGGGAGAGGCGTCAAGAAAGAACGGCCTCTTCCTTAACCCACTCTCTTTCTCTGGTGCCTGAACCCATACATAACATTTTTACTCCTATGCCGGTAGAGGAGCCTATGCGATTGGGTTCTACTCGTCTATCCTCAGAGGAGACACTCCGTAATGGGGGTTATGCATGTACTGTGGTGAGGGTGGTCATTTCTGCAAGGATTGTCCTGAGAGGCCGGGAAACTGCAAACCCTAAGCAAGTCTGGGGAGTCCTGAGAGGCCGGGAAACTGCAAACCCTAAGCAAGTCTGGGGAGTCTTGTTTGGGTAATGCAGTTTCTACTCCCCAATCTATCTCCTCGATTGAGAGTACGGTAATGCTAAGATTACGGCCTTTTTGGATTCTGGAGCGGCTGGGAATTTTTTGGATGGTAATTTCGTCCGTAAGCTGGGTATTCCTTGTACCACTGTAGACCCCCCCAGTCAGGTTACTGGCTATTTGATGGGAATCCGCTAGGGTGTGGGTTCGTGTCTTCCAGATCTCAGAATCTAGTCATGTCCATTGAAGGTTCTCATAAGGAACAGTTATTTTTCTATCTAATCAACTGTCCTAACACTCCTGTGATTTCAGGTCTCCGATGGTTACAAAAACACAACCCACAGATTGACTGGGTTACTGGCAAGATACTAGGTTGGGGATTACACTGTAAAGTGTCTTGTTTTAAAGGTTCTGTTCTCATTGCTACAACCTCTTTGAAGGGTCTTCCTTCCCCATATACAGCCTTCGCTGATGTCTTCTCTAAGAAGGCGGCTGAATCGCTACCTGTTCATAGATCCTATGACTGTGCAATTAAATTAGTTCCTGGGGGTGTTCCTCCCAAAGGTAGAACCTATCTACTTTCTCTTCCTGAGACTCAAGCAATGGAAGAGTACATTAATGAGAATTTGGAACAGGGGTTCATTAGACCAACCTCTTCCCCTGCGGGGGCAGGTTTTTTCTTTGTAAGCAAGAAGGATGGTGGGCTTTAGGCCCTGTATCGATTATAGAGGTCTGAATAAGATTACTGTTAAAAATCGCTACCCCCTTCCCTTGATCTCAGAGCTCTTTGACAGGGTAAAGGGTGCTTCGATTTTCACTAAACTCGATCTCAGGGGTGCATATAATTTAATTCGGATTAAAGAGGGGGATGAGTGGAAAACAGCCTTTAATACTCGTGATGGGCATTATGAATATTTGATAATGCCTTTTGGGTTATGTAACGCTCCTGCAGTCTTCCAAGAATTTGTTAATGATATCTTCCGTGACCTGCTTGGGCGTTATGTTGTAGTATACCTGGATGATATTCTGATCTATTCTTCTAATTTAGAAGATCATCGTTGTCATGTTCAGGAAGTACTACTGAGACTTAGCATCAATTATATGCTAAGCTTGAAAAATGCATTTTTGAGGTTCCTTCTGTTCATTTTCTGGGGTACATCATTTCTCAACATGGTTTAGAAATGGAACCAACCAAGGTTGAGGGTATTTTGAATTGGGCTCAACCGCTTTCCTTACGTGCCATTCAAAGATTTCTATGTTTTGCCAATTATTACAGACAATTCATTAAGGGGTTTTCTTCCCTGGTGGCCCCAATCACGGCCCTTACAAAAAAGGGGGTTGATCCTAGTATTTGGTCCATTGAATCGATTGAAGCTTTTAAGCTTTTTAAAGAAGCTTTTATTTCTACTCCAGTTCTGCGTCACCCAGATTCCACCTTACCATTCCTCGTTGAGGTTGACGCTTCTGAGGTGGGAACCGGGGCAGTATTGTCAAAGCGTCACCCTGTTACCTGTAAGGTACATCCTTGTGCCTTCTTTTCAAGAAAATTCTCCCCTACAGAGGCTTACTATGATATCGGTAACAGGGAATTGTTGGCAGTTAAATGGGCCTTTGAGGAATGGAATCAGTCTTAACTGATCATAAGAATTTACTGTATATTGAATCTGCTAAACGTTTGAACCCTAGGCAGGCAAGATGGGCTTTGTTCTTCACCCGTTTCAATTTTATCCTAACATTTAGACCTGGGTCCAAGA
This sequence comes from Xenopus tropicalis, assembly GCF_000004195.4. NCBI lineage: Eukaryota > Metazoa > Chordata > Amphibia > Anura > Pipidae > Xenopus > Xenopus tropicalis. Next base: position 74,403,710 of record NC_030682.2, on the reverse strand, counting down.
ATTTAAAAGCCGATGCCCTTTCCTGGAGTTTTGCCTCTTGTCCTAAAGAACACCTTAAACCTGACACTATTCTTCCTAAGGAAGTGATTTGACCTCGGCCTGTTCATATCGTCTCTCCTCCCCAAACTCTGCTTAACGCTAGGTTCCCTAGCCTGCTCAGAACATTTGCCCTGGTCCTCTCACAATAAGTCCTGGCGGCACCCGAGTAGCAGAGGGCTCCTCCCGAAGTGAAAGGTGGCTGTTATAGGCGGAAGAGTGAGCTTAGACCGGAACCTTGGCTTTTGTTCTGAGTTTTGGGATACCGTGCGTGACAGTAGAGTTCTGGCTATTATGTTAGACATCTGGTCACTCCAGCCTTTATAGATTACCTTTTTGCCCAACTAAATAATATTTTGCGCAATCTATCCATTTTACCCAGTTTAATTTTTACACTGAAGTTTATTGTGGGTAACAAACTTTGAAAGGCATTGACAGACAGTGTCTAGTAAAGCTAATAGGTACTAAATACAAAAAGTATATAGAAATATATAAATATAAAAATATACATAGAATCACTGAGCAGAATAGCAGAATTTCAACAGGAGACTGTGGGACAGGTTATCAATTTTCCTGAAAGTCAGGAAAGTGTGTAGTGAATTAACATATTTAATAAAGCAAACCAAGGTGTCAATACATCCAAATATGTTCAAACAATCAAACACTATTCTAATCACCCTACTGAATAATTAAGTTGAAGCATTGTGTTGAAATTTTCCACGCTTAAATAAATTGATGCATGAAGAGCTGTATTTTATTTACCAAGCAGTAACTATTAATACCACTTTGCATATATTCACTTGATACACTATAAAGCAATGTACATGCAATATATAACAAAGTGCACCAGAAAATTCCCCAAGAACCCCTTATTTAAGGTTTTAAGTTTTGGCCTCTAGTTTTAAGAAGAATTTTAATGATATTATCTAGTATAAATAAATTTAAAGCAACTGGACTTGTTTGGTAATCATTGAAGACGTTTCACTACTCATCCGAGCAGCTTCTTCAGTTCACTGGGAGGGGAGAACTGAAGAAGCTGCTCAGATGAGTAGTGAAACGTCTTCAATGATTACCAAACAAGTCCAGTTGCTTTAAATTTATTTATACTAGATATACCATGACCTGGATGAATGAAAATCTTCATAGACATTAATGATATTAATAAGTTAGAAACAGTGCAGAGCCATGCATATTAACTTGTAAAAGGGATGGAGGATTTGAACTATAAATTTGAAACTGTTTTTTCTTGGTGAGGGTAGCAAACTTGTGATGGTGTTTATGCCTTTAAACATAATATCCAATGTTATAGTAATATTAACATCTACATGTAGATTGAGGTCATTGAGGTCTGGCATGGTGCCAAGAGACTGGCGGATTGCTAATGTGGTGCCGTTATTTAAAAAGGGATCCCGTTCTCAGCCTGAAAACTATAGGCCTGTTAGTCTGACATCAGTAGTAGGAAAACTTTTGGAAGGGGTAATAAGGGATAGGGTACTTGAATACATTGCAGTTCACAATACTATTAGTTTGTGCCAGCATGGTTTTATGCGTAACAGATCTTGCCAGACTAATTTAGTTGCCTTTTATGAGGAGGTGAGTAGGAACCTTGATGGAATGGCAGTTGATGTCATCTACTTGGACTTTGCTAAAGCGTTTGATACAGTACCTCACAGAAGGTTAATGATCAAATTAAGGAATATTGGCCTAGAACATAATATTTGTAATTGGATAGAGAACTGGCTGAAGGATAGAGTACAAAGAGTGGTTGTAAATGGAACATTTTCTAATTGGACCAGTGTGGTTAGTGGAGTACCGCAGGGGTCAGTCCTTGGTCCTTTGCTGTTTAACTTGTTTAACAGTATTGTTTCTATTTTTGCTGATGACACTAAATTGTGCAAAACTATAAGTTCCATGCAGGATGCTGCCGCTTTGCAGAGCGATTTGACAAAATTAGATAACTGGGCAGCAAACTGGAAAATGAGGTTCAATGTTGATAAGTGCAAAGTTATGCACTTTGGTAGAAATAATATAAACGCAAACTATCTACTGAATGGTAGTGTGTTGGGGGTATCCTTAATGGAGAAGGATCTAGGGGTTTTTGTTGATAACAAGTTGTCTAATTCCAGGCAGTGTCATTCTGTGGCTACTAAAGCAAATAAAGTGCTGTCTTGTATAAAAAAGGGCATTGACTCAAGGGATGAGAACATAATTTTGCCCCTTTATAGGTCCCTGGTAAGGCCTCACCTTGAGTATGCAGTGCAGTTTTGGGCTCCAGTCCTTAAGAAGGATATTAATGAGCTGGAGAGAGTGCAGAGACGTGCAACTAAACTGGTTAAGGGGATGGAAGATTTAAACTATGAGGTTAGACTGTCGAGGTTGGGGTTGTTTTCTCTGGAAAAGAGGCGCTTGCGAGGGGACATGATTACTCTGTACAAGTACATTAGAGGGGATTATAGGCAGTTGGGGGATGTTCTTTTTTCCCATAAAAACAATCAACGCACCAGAGGTCACCCCTTTAGATTAGAGGAAAGGAGTTTCCATTTGAAGCAGCGTAGGTGGTTTTTCACGGTGAGGGCAGTGAGGTTATGGAATGCCCTTCCTAGTGATGTGGTAATGGCAGATTCTGTTAATGCCTTTCAGAGGGGCCTGGATGAGTTCTTGATCAATCAGAATATCCAAGGCTATTGTGATACTAATATCTACAGTTAGTACTAGTGGTTGTATTTATAGTTTATGTATGTGAGTGTATAGATTGGTAGGTGTGGGTTAGATGTGCTGGATTTACTTGGATGGGTTGAACTTGATGGACACAGGTCTTTTTTCAACCCTATGTAACTATGTAACTATGTAACTATGTAGGGGCTGATTTACTAAAATTCATTTTTTCAAAGTCATATAAACTCGACATGGTATAAATTAAAATTAAAGTTAATCGTTGTTGTATTTCTTTTTTTAAAATGCTTTTATTTTCTTTTTTTCAAACAAACAAACTAACAAAACAAGGTGTAAGAAGGAGGGGAGGGGAGAAGGGGGAAGGGTGAAAGAAGAGAAGAAGTAGTAGAAAGTTTACATATTTTGCTTGCATTGAAGTTGGTGAGACATAGGGACTTAGCATGGTGGGTCAGGAGTGTCTCCTGTTCTAGGCAAGGGGTCCCCCTCATATGTCCAGCCATAGTTGCCATATTTTATCAAATATTGCTGGGCATCCTCTGGCAAGGTACATACTTGTCAGTTTGATGGAGGGTAAAGCTCCATTAATAAGCTTAATCCATTGTTTTTTCTGGGGAGGCTTAGGTCCCATCCAGCGGAGAATGTGATACACTTTCGAGCATAGTAGAGTAGGGACCGGGCAAACAGTCTAGGAGCAATGCCTCCTACTTGATCCTCCAGGACCAAGACTAGCTCAGGGGGGGCACCCTTGAGTCAGTAGATTTTCTATGGGATCATTCTCATAGACTAAGGATGCTTCCCGAAATTGATCTACAAATTTCTCCCTCAGTTGTACGTATTGGTACAGTGGGGAACAGGTTCTCTTCCAGGAAGTCCCTAAGTCTTTTTATACCTGCTATGGGCCAGATCTGAAATCGTTGTTGTTTTTCTAAAATGTTACAATATTGCTATTATCAGTCGTGCGAAAACTTTAAGTTTATGTTCACAATTTTTTTTCAGCTAAAAGTATTGTTAAAACTCAAAATAAAATAGAAGGATGCAAATTGGTTTGGCATTATTTACACTACTTAGTGTTCAGTGAATTGGTAGATCAATCTTGTTGCAGAAAGCTAAAATGTCACCTGAAGTAAAAAGATTGTAACAAGACATATATTGTACACTGTCAATCCAACCAAGAATAACTAAGTAGGACATCTGCTGAAGAGAAAATGTTTTTCCCTTGGATATTTTTCTGCAACTATGTGGCACTTGCATAGTGTGGTATGTCAAGTCAGTTGCAAAATCTTTCATTATAGTTTGAGGGCCACATTTGCTAAGCAATTTTGAGAAAAAGTCAATTTTTTTACTTGATATTTTCGAGATTTACGAATGGTTTTCGCCAGTACTCTAGTTTTTTTGGAAATTTTACCCCAAAAATGTGGATTTTTCTAAAATAACTTGTATAATTCGAGATTAATTAACGCTTAAGTTACTTTTTTTCTTGGAAAAAATTATTTGGCTTGTTTGATCTGTCAAGTACTATTGAGTCCTGTGGAAGGCTTCATTTTCAAGTTTAACAAAAAAGTGGTAAAAAAAAGTGAATATTCATTGTCAACCTGTCCTTTTGATACACACTTTCTTGAGATGATCCCATCAATGTTTTCTATTTCACGCAGTTTCAAGGGGAATTTAATCCCATCATTTTTTTATTTCACACATTTTCAGGGGGAAGTTAATTCCATTATTTTGTATTTCACCCAGTTTCAAGTGAAACTTAAACACATTATTGTTTTCCAAGAATGAGCACCAATGCTCCTAAAATAGCTGCTGGAGCAATTTAGTAAATCTGCCCCTTAGTATGTGAACTCACACACACACTTAACACATATTTAAATGGAAGTTCACATCTCTAAGAAACATTGTAATTTATTTATTTTATTTTTTATATTTTATTATTTCTGTTATTCTTTTTATCTGTTTTTATCTCCCCTATAATATATATATATATATTGCTGTCTGCTTGCTATAGTCATTGGCTGTAGAAATTAGAATTCATGCATTGATTATGGAGCTTGATCATAATTTTCTGTCATGATTATTGTTTATCTATTCTGCCCATGAACTCTATTAATCTTCCAGTCTTTAACCCTTTCACTGACAGCCATTTTGGTCAAAGCGGAACTTGTATTGCCAGACAGTTTTTTTTAACATTTTGCACTGTTTCACTTTAGGAGCCTTTCCTTGGGGGGACTTTTAGTTTACCCAGAAAAACAATATATTGTTTTTTTCAGGACAACCTAAGCTTTCAAAATACAGTAGAATCTTTGTGTAATTCCAATTCTGTAAAAAGATATAGGCTTCTAAATGTCTAAAAATGAAAAAAAAAAAAAAAAATTTCCATAATATAAACGCACATACTAGAAACAAAAATGATTTTATGCTCAGATATGCAGATATGCTTCAAAGCTTCCAGTCTATAGTATCTTATCTCCTACAGGTCATAAAGTAACCAAATAAAACACCCTAAATATGAATGCCAGGGGTCCACTGAACAGTTTGATGCCTAATATGTATAAGTTTACCTAAGTATGTGGCCTGCAGGGGCCCCAATGTAAACTTACCCCCATATGATCTATCATTTCTGTCATTTCAGCTCCTGCAAAATCAACACATTTCCATCATTATATGTGGGATTAAGCTAGTAGAAAGTATGCTCACCCCAAAAAGTCATATATTTTTGGAAAGTACACATTCCCCCAAATCTAAAATGGGTACCCTTGTCTTTCTACTCCAAAGTATCAAGCCGCAAAGCACTTCTAAAGTTAGCAATTTTGATGACATTTCCAAAAATCCCCTCTAAGCTTCCACTTTGCAGCATCATATCTCCCACAGATCATTAGATACCAAGATAAACACCCTGAATATGAACGCTAGGGGTCCACTGAACAGTTTGATGCCCAATATGTTTGTGTATACATGTGTGTACATGTGTAAAAGTTGTGTGACAGTGTGTAAGTGTGTGTATGAGTGTATATAAGTGTGCAAAATAAAAACACCCTTACCTGTCCTGAAGCACCGATCGCAGTCCTGGTCCTCCTGCTCCATCCTGGAGTCAGTGGGTCGGCACTTGGTGGGGGAAGCAGGAAGGGGGGCCAACATGACAACCCCCCTGGCATGTTGCCCAGGGGGCTGCCATCACTAGAAACTCTCGCAGAGAGAATTCTTTTTCTGCCAATGATGTATGAGGCACATCGTTGGCAATTTAACCCTTTTTCTGCCACGACGTATCCCATACGTCATTGGCAGAATAAAGGTTAAAGGAAATATTTCCCTGTATTATTATTATATAACTTCTCTAAATTTAACATTACAATTTTTTTAAAAAATTCAGTGTGATAGCCATAAGGGCTTTACAGCCTCAGTTAAAATATAGTACCATAAAGGACTAGTAGGCTGTCTGCTCAGGATCATTATTTGTTTGCACCAGAATGCTAATTAACCCTTTAAGTGCCAGCCAAATTTGTCATTTCAGTTCCCCCCCAGTGCCAGACGTTTTGTAAACATTCTCAACACCCATCTTCTTATGAGCTTCAGCTGGTAGACAGATGGCTTTAAGTTCTCCTGAAAAATGTCTTGAAAAACTTGGGAATTCATTTTTCATTCGATGATAGCAATTCGTCCAGGCCCTGACGCAGCAAAGCAGCCCCACCATGATGCCCTCACCACCATACTTCACAGTTGGGATGAGGTTTTGATGTTGGTGTGCTGTGCCTCTTTTTCTCCACACATAGTGTTGTGTGTTTCTTCCAAACAACTCAACTTTGGTTTCATCTGGCCAGTACTGCTGTAGAACATGCAGGTGCTCTTTTGCAAACTTTAAACTCGCAGCAATGTTTTTTTTATACAGCAGGGACTTCCTATGTGGTATCCTCCCATGAAATCCATTCTTGTTTAGTGTTTTACGTATCGTAGATTCGCTAACAGGGATGTTAGCAGATGCCAGACACTTTTGTAAGTCTTTAGCAGACACTCTAGGATTCTTCTTCATCTCATTGAGCATTCTGCGCTGTGCTCTTTTAGTCATCTTTACAGGACGGCCACTCCTAGGGAGAGTAGCAGCAGTGCTGAACTTTCTCCATTTATAGACAATTTGTCTTACCATGGACTGATGAACAGCAAGGCTTTTGGAGATACTTTTATAACCCTTTCCAGCTTTATGCAAGTCAACAATTCTTAATCGTAGGTCTTCTGAGAGCTCTTTTGTGCGAGGCATCATTCACATCAGGCAATGCTTATTGGGAAAAGGAAACCCAAAACTGGTGTGTGTTCTTTATAGGGCAGGGCAGCTGTAACCAACACCTCCTGGAGATGTCATTAGTCTAGGGCAGTGCTGCCCAACTTCTGTGGTACTGAGGGCCGGAATTTGGAAGCTAGTTTTAACCACCGCCCTTTTTGAAACCACACCCACTTGACACCACACCCATGTTATTGCATGACCATAGCCATATTAATGGTGGTGGTACAGCAAAAACCTGTCATAATCTGCCTTCCCTACCCTGCCTGTGTTTGCCAGAAGGAAAGGCATGTTGGCATTTTAATGCCAATAGATTAGTCACATCAGTGCCACCTATAACGCTGTATTTTATCTGTAGAAAGCTATACCATGCCCGAGTAAACATCCATAAAAGCTCCCTCTGTTTGCTGAAGATAGCAGCTGCCATTTTATCTTGGTCTCCATATCTTCCGTGCTGCAGCTCTAACTCAGATCACACATTCTGATGGGAGTGGGGGTTAATTCTTATGGGAGGGGGGAGCAGGAGAGAGCTGCACAGACTTGGGCCAGGAATGAAGGATTTTTCTGAGACAGGAAGTCTGATACAGAAGAACATGTTTACACAAAATAAGACAAGAAATCCTGTGTTTCTTTTGATAGAGGCTATGCAATAACCATGAGCAAGCTAGTGTAGATGGGGCAGTGGGATTAGTAAGGGGTCATGGGGGAGGAGTGAGGGGGCATACAGATTACCAGCTATAGAGCTTTCATTGTTACAAAGGAAACAGCCTAATATTAACCTTAGATCAAACTCTCCGTTACCGAATGTACATATCAGGGAAAAGTAAAAATAGTAAGTAATGGTAATGAAAAGAAGTAATCTCTGCTGCATGCTGTCTTATGCATGGAGCTTGTCAAGTGAATTAGGTTAGCTGAAGCATGTACTAAAAATAATTATTTAATTGGTATCACTGAGAGCTGGTGGGATGAAACATTCAACTGGACTGTGAATTTAAATGGTTACACCCTTTTTAGAAGGGACAGGGGGATTAAAAAGGGTGGAGGGGTTTGTCTTTATGTAAAGTCAGATTTAAAACCATGTACTAAAGAAATTACCAGGGACAGTGTGGAATCCCTTTGGATAGAGATTTCAGCAGGGCTAAAAGTTACAAAGAAAATTATTATTGGTTTATGCTATAAAACCACCCCATATAAGTGAGAAGGATGAGGCCCAGCTACTATTGCAAATGGAAGAAGCATCACAACTAGGTCAAGATGTTATTATGGGGGACTTTAATTATCCCGATATTGGCTGAAGTATTGGGGTGGCTAAGCCAGAAAAAGCTAGTAGGTTTGTAAATATGCTAAATGACAACTTTTTATTGCAGGCAGTTCAAGAACCTAATAGGAATGATTCTCTTTTGGACCTGGATATATCTAATAATACTGAACTCATCTCTAACATTTGTGTGGGTGAGCATTTGGGGAACAGTGATCATAACATGGTCTCCTTTGAGATAATGTTGCAGAGGCAGCTCTATAAGGGAGTAACTAAAAAAACTAAATTTCAAAGGTGCAGACTTTGCCAGTATAAGGACTTCTTTGCAATGTATCAACTGGGAAAGGCTTTTCACAGGGTTAAACACAGAAGGAAAATGGAATATCTTTAAAACATTGCTTAGCAGGTATACACAACAGTATATTACCCTTGTAAGCAAGGTAAGACATTGCAAAACAAAACCTTTATAGTTGAATAAAAGTGTTGCGGTTGGTATGGAAAAATGTGATCTTAAAGCATTCAAGTTAGCCGGGACAGTAGAAACTTTCATCAGAAGCAAATAAAGCATGCAAAAAAGCTGAAATGGAGATGGAAAGGGGTATTGTAGCCAGAGGCAGGCCAAGTCGGCCGGATGCCCTAGGCGACCCCGCCAGCCACCTCTCCCCCAGTGTGCGCATGCAAACATCTTGGTAAGAGATCCTGGACTGGGGGGGGGCGCTAGACAGGTACCTCTGATGCCACCCTTACTGTTGCGCCCTAGGAAGGTGCCTCTTCTGCCTACCCCTAGTTCCACCCTGATTGCAGCTAGGAGTAAAAATCCAAAATTATTTTTTAAATATGTAATTAGTAAAGAAGATGCAAGAAGGGTGGCATTCTTATTATCACAGGGGGTCAGTTTGCAGAAAACTCTTATTTTTCATCTGTCTATAAAATTGAGGAGCCAGCTATTCAAGGTTTTCCTTTTAATAGACCCAATTCTAGTACAGGTATAGGACCCATTATCCAGAATGCTCGGGACCACGGGTATTCCGTATAAGGGGTCTTTCCGTAATTTGGATCTCCATGCCTTAAGTCTACTAAAAAATCAATAAAACATTAATTAAACTTAATAGGATTGCTTTGCATCCAATAAGGATTATTTATATCTTAGCTGGGATCAATTACAAGGTATAGTTTTATTATTACAGAGAAAAAGGAAATCAGTTTTAAAATTCTGAATTATTTTATTAAAATGGAGTCTATGGGAGACGGGCTTTCCGTAATTCAGAGCTTTCTGGATAATGGGTTTCCGGATAAGGGATCCCATACCTGTAATATAATATATATAATGGGTCACACAGGAGGAAATTCAAAAGAGACTTGAACATCCAAAGGTAAACAAACATCCAGCACTGTATTGTATTCGTCCCAGCTTAGCGCTGTGATTGCCAAACCTCTTCACTTAATTTTTCAGGATTCAGTGTGATCTGGAATGGTGCCAAGAGACTGGCAAATTGCTAATGTGGTGCCGTTATTTAAAAAGGGATGCCGTTCTCAGCCTGAAAACTTTAGGCCTGTATAATCTGACATCAGTGGGAGGAAAGCTTTTGGAAGGGGTAATAGGATACTGGAATACATTGCAAATCACAATACTATAATTTTGTGCCAGCATGGTTTTATGTGCAACAGATCTTGCCAGACTAATTTAGTTGCCTTTTATGAGAAGGTGAGCAGGAACCTCAATGCTTGAATGGCAGTGGATGTCACCTTGGACTTTGTTAAAGCATTTGATACAGTAACTCACAAAAAGGTAATGATCAAATTGAGGAATATTGGCATAGAACATAATATTTGGATAGAAAACTGTTTGAAGGATAGATTACAAGGAGTGGTGGTAAATGGAACATTTTCCAATTGGGTCAGTGTTGTTAGTGGAGTACCACAGGGGTCAGTCCTTGGTCCTTTTCTTTTTAACTTGTTTATTAATGACTAGTGATGGGCGAAATGTTTCGGCAGGCATGGATTTGCGGCGAATTTCCGTGTTTCGCCATTGGCGGATTGTTTTGCGAAATGGATGAAAAAATTTGCCACGCGTCCAAAAATTGTCACAAGAATAGTTGCGCGTCCAAAAATTGCCACAAGAATAGTCACGGGCGTCAAAAGAATAGTCGCACGTCCAAATTGTCTCAAGAATAGTTGCAGGTGTCAAAAGAATAGTCGTGGGCGATAATTTTTTTTAATTTTCGCAGTTTCACAAATCTTTTGAAAGATTCATGAATTTATTGGCGAAGCAAAACGGGACAGATTCCCTCATCACTATTAATTACCTGGAGGTGGGCGTAGAGAGTACTGTTTCTATTTTTGCTGACAATACTAAATTGTGGAAAGCTGTAAGTTCAATGCAGGATGCTGCCATTTTGCAGAGCGATTTTACAAAACTGGAAAATTGACATTCAGTGTTGACAAGTGTAAAGTGTAATATAAACGCAAGTTATATACTAAAGGGTAGTGTGTTGGGGGTATCCTTAATTGAGAAGAATCTGGGGATTTTTGTAGATAAGTTTTATGATTCCAGGCAGTCATTTGGTGGCTACTAAAGCAAATAATGTGCTGTCTTGTATATAAAAAAAAAAAGAGCATTGACTCAAGGGATGAAAATAGTTTTGACTCTTTATAGGCCTCTGGTAAGGCCTCACCTTGAGTATGCAGTGCAGTTTTGGGCTCCAGTCCTTAAGAAGGATATTCATGAGCAGGAGAGAGTGCCGAGACGTGCAACTAAACTGGTAAACGGGATGTAGGATTTAAACTATAAGGTTAAACTGTCACGGTTGGGGTTGTTTTCTCTGGAAAAAAGGCGCTTGTGAGGGTGACATGATTACTCTGTACAAGTACATTAGAGGGGATTATAGGCAGATAGGGGATATTCTTTTTTCCCATAAAAACGATCAGCCCACCAGAAGCCACCCCATTAGATTAGAGGAACAGAACTTTCATTTTAAGCAGCATCACCCGTTTTCACGGTGAGGGCAGTGAGGTTGTGGAATGCCTTTCCTAGTAATGTTGTAATGACAGATTCTGTTTGCCTTTAAGAGGGGCCTGGATGAGTTCTTGAACAAGCATATTATCCAAGGCTATTGTGATACTAATACCTACAGTTAGTATTTATGTTGGTATATATAGTTTATGTATGTGCGTGTATAGATAGGTTAGTGTGCGCTGGGTTTACTTGGAAGGGTTGAACTTGATGGACTCTGGTCTTTTTTCAACCCTATGTAACTATGCAGCACAGCAGACATTAGAGGGCACCCTCTATAGCAGGCCAGACAGCATCCTCGGCACTAGGGATAGTGCAACATGTGGAGCAGAGCAGGCAGCTTTAAAACAGTGGGAAGAAAAAATTAAAACCTGCATATCCTTGGTAATGTATATGCTTTTGCAGTCTTCCTTCCTGTCACAAGTATCTATTTTGTCAAGAAAATCTAGTAGCAGAATGCTTGCTAACATTTAGAATGGAGTTTCTAATATAATGATATCCCTTTGTGTACAAAGTTGATTTTGTCTTTTGTATATTTTTGTATGTATATGGCCACACATTCATTCTGTGTACTGGGGATTGTTTTTTGTGTGCAGAATATATTTTTGTAGACAAAATATACTTGGAACAAACAGCAACCCATACTAAAATGCCAGCAATGCTGAGTTAATAAATTACTCTTTATATAAAAAAAATAAAAACCGCAAAGCAGTTTGCATTTCCTGACAGCAATGAAAGTGCTGATAACTGGGAAGATATTGAAACCATAGGAACGCCTTTGGCTTAGTGCAATGTAGATTATTAGATGTTATTACTACCCTGGCATCTACTGGATCTATCATTAGTTTTAAAAAACTTAAATGTAATTTTTATATTTAACATGTTCTTCAATATATGATTAAAACAAATGATGGCATAGTTATCACAACAACAATAGTTATCAGTTGGTAAGATGGCAGATGTCACACACACAGGTTTCTCCTCCAGAGGAGAGGCCCCTGATTCAGCGCCTTTGATTACATACCTCCCAACATTTGAGAAGTGTAAAGAGGGACAAAAAGAAATGTAGCACAAAAATTCTTTGACCGTGCCCATTTCCTAAATACCACTACCATTTTTACATTTTTTTTAACACATTTCTGGGGGTTTGTTATTTTATGGGTTATTACAGTTTTGCTAAAAAAGGTGAAATAGCCCTTAAAGGAGAAGGAAAGGCTAATAAAGAGTTTATCTCAAGCTGCAGGCATACCTTCAGTTCTCTCAATAGTGCCCTTAAGTCTCCTCATATTTTTCCCGTTCAGATGATCAGAAGCCTCATAGGAAAAAAAAACCGCTGAGCTCTGTAAAGAAAGTTCCCATAATGCCTCGCTCCTGCACCAAGACTGAGACCCCTGTACATGCTCAGTGTCAGGTGCAGCCACAGGTGGGTGGCTGGCAGGTAGGAGCCTATATGCTGTGTAATACGGATACAAAGGGTACTTTGCTTGTTGATAAGCAGGAAACATGTTGAGATGCTGGGACATGATTTATTATAAGGATTGAGCAAGAAGAAATACAGAAGTCAATACAACAGGCCAATGGTCAGAGGCAGGCAGCAAACAATACAAGTCAGTAAAGCAGGCAGAGGATCTGGACTGGCAGCAAACAAGAAGGGTCCAAAATAACAGGCAGTGGTCAGGGGCAGGCTGAAGACAGGGAGAAAGGCCAAGGTCAATACCTGGAGATCTAACAGAGGTCAGGAACAGGGTATGGTGAACGGAACCAGGCAGGAACAGGGGCAGGAATCAGGCAGGTAAGGTCACTGGATCACAAAGGCTTAATGATCAAGCAACCAGGGGTTGCTTGTAACAGGCTTATAAAGCCCGTTAATTGTCCAATGGCAACCACCTGGGCTTACTAAGGGAGGAGGAGGTGAGACTGAACAAAGAAGCGAAGAGGGGTTAACATAACGTTTAAGGCTGGATGCCCAAGGTCTCCAGTGGCTCAGTGAGGTAATGCAGAACCTTCCAGAGTTCGAATACAGGCAGGTCCTGACACTCAGTGTGTAAGAAAGCGTCCTGCTGATTGGCTCAGATCCACATTCCTAAGGGGGGGCAGTGAGTTCTTAGAATTCTTGAGGGAGGGGGGAGAGGAGAGAGCTGTGTGTCTCTGGCACAGGAAAACAAACAGACAAGAAATCCTGTATCTTTTGAAAGAACTCAGTGCAGCGTTTCTCTGAGTGCTTATTGCTGTATTTACATAGACCTTTCTGATAAAGCTTACTTAGTTTTTACTTTTCCTTCTTCTTTAAAGCTGCAAGTCTCAGTTCCCCCAAAAGACCTGTTTAGCTTATTAGTTACAATTCTATATAATTGCAGGTGTAGCTTGATAAGTTTTCTAGGCTCTCTCTGCATTGGATACCACAGTTTCAGCCCGATGATGTAGAGTCGTAATGGCACCCAGTTTATGTTTCAAAGGGTGATGGGAATTAAACAGCAAGTACTGATCTGTGTAGGTGGGTTTCCTGTATACTTTAATATCCAGGTCCCCCCCTCTTTGATAACTATTGCACAGTCCAAAAAAAGCCAGTTTGCCGTCTTTCACATCTTCCCTTGTGAACGTGATGTTTTTGTCCTCCAAGTTTGTGTTCTCCAAATTTAATTAATTAATTTGAATAAAGCAACAAAATAAGTAAACTCAAACAGCTTCTATTAGGGATAATTCAAACGAATCGTACCCAGTAAATCACTATGGTTCTCTCAAGTAAATCTCAAATCCCAAAGCATTAAAGAAATTCAAGCTTAGCTAGAGTCGCTCACCAAAGTCCGAAGGTGGTCCGGGTACTCGGGGCCCCGAACCCGTAGCTGAGAGGGGAAATCATAAACAAACGAACGAAGGAACTCCAAGCGCACCGGATGAAGAAGTTTGCTAAAAGTCGGTCTTTATTGTTCCATTTGAAATCAAAGCACCTAGCGCGTTTCGTGCGCATGCGCACTCCATGATTAAGTGTGCACGCGCACAAAACATGTTAGTCGCTTTAATTTTACATGGAACAATAAAGACCAACTTTTAGCAAACTTCTTCATCTGGTGCTCTTGGAGTTCCTTCATTTTTTTGTTTATGTGTTTAGTGAAGGCTGGAACCTCGCGTGCTTTAATTTTGACCAGGGTGTCATCCACATATATGAACCAATGACTTGGTGGTGTTCCCTTGAAGGTGTCCAGGGCTTTCTTTTCCACTTCCATGTAAAGGTTCGCTACAATTGGAGACACAGGTGAACCCATAGCACAGCCATGTTTTTGTCTACAGAAAACTACCTTGTGCTTGAAGTAAGTGGTATTGAGACAAAGTCCAATAAGGAACAAACTTGTTATGGGGTCAGCTTTGTTCTGCTGCTGAGTGTCTTTTTTCAGCCATTTCCTCACTGTTTCAATTGCCTCAGTAGTGGGTATGCATGTGAACAGAGATGTTACGTCATAGGACACCATTGTATTATCGATCTCCAGCTTTAAGTCTCCAGCACTTTTTTGACAAAGTCCATGGAGTTCTAAATGTGGTGTACTGTGTTTCCAACTAAGGGAGCTAAGATGTTGGCCACGTATTTAGCGATGTTATAAGTCGCAGAGTTAATGCTGCTAACAATTGACCTTAAAGGGGCTCCTTCTTTGTGTATTTTTGAGAGTCCATATAGGCATGAAGTGGCTTCACCAGGGTAAAGGTGATGGTACAAAGCTGTACTGATGACCTTTTCCTTCTCAAGGTGTTGCAATCAGACCTTTTTCTTGTAATTGCTTGTTGGGTCTCTCTTGAGTTGTTCATACAGTATGTGTCTGAATCGTTGAGCAGTGTGGACCCTTTGACATGGTAGTCTAATGTTTTCAGTACAACTGTACACCTTCCATAATCCGCTGGCAGGATAGTGACACTTGAGTCCTTGGTAAGTGATGTCAGAGCCCTCCTCTCCTTCAAACTTAGGTTGGGAGGGGGAGCTGCTGATTGCTCCGTATGTAAGCAAAATTCCAGTGCAGCTTGGGTGGCATGCTGCCCCTAAATTTATACTGACCTAGGCCCCGGACCTTTGTGGCCTCGCCACAAATCTGAGCCTGATGGCACCTAGAAGTTTTATTGCACAACATTTCCAGGGAAAGGGGGCAGTAAAAAAAACTTTGGAATTATGGTGGGTTGCCTGCAAGGAGGTAAAATAAAGGATTATTTTATGTGTAAATAGCTAGCAATGTGCTGGTCCAGGCAGTTGGTAGTAGCAGCTTGTAAGGATGTTTTTTTACAGCAGCCTGGGACAGTGAAGGAAACAGGAAACAAATAGGAGGTGGCCATTCTGGCAGTGTGAGTGTGAAGGAAGCTGTATTCCTGAGTTCACTGGGGAGGAGACAGCACTGACCAAGCAGATCCCCTCACTGTGGGCACTGCGGGGCATTAGGGTAGGGTATCTGTGCCTACTGCAGCAGGTGCTGAACCAGGGGACAAAAGGTATGCTGCTTGTTGGATATGGAGTCGGAGCTTACCACCATGATCCTGGACTTCTTTGAATGAGAGGGGTTTCTGGAATTGGAACAACAGATGGCGGGATTTGGTAGTTTGTTGGGGGGTATTTAATGGAGAAGGATCTAGGGGTTTTTGTAGATAACAAGTTGTCTAATTCCAGGCAGTGTTATTCTGTGGCTACTAAAGCAAATAAAGTGCTGTCTTGTACAGGTATGGGATCCCTTATCTGGAAACCCCTTATCCACAAATTGGCCATCTCCCATAGACTCCATTATAAGCAAATAATAAAAATAATTTCCATTTTCTCTGTAATAATAAAACAGTAGCTTGTACTTGATCCCAACTAAGATATAATTAATCCTTACTGGAGGCAAAACAAGCCTATTGGGTTTATTCAGTATTTAAATGATTTTTAGCAGACTTAAGTTATGGAGATCCAAATTATGGAAAGATCCCTTATCCGGAAAACCACAGGTCCTGAGCATTCTGGATAACGGGTCCCATACCTGTATAAAAAAAGAGCATTGACTCAAAGGATGAAAACATAATTTTGCCTCTTTATAGGTCCCTGGTAAGGCCTCACCTTGAGTGGTGCAGTTTTGGGCTCCAGTCTTAAGAAGGATATTAATGAGCTGGAGAGAGTGCAGAGATGTGCAACTAAACTGGTAAAGGGAATGGAATATTTAAGCTATGAGGTTAGACTGTCGAGGTTGGGGTTGTTTTCTCTGGAAAAGAGGCGAGGGGACATGATTACAAATACATTGGAGGGGATTATAGGCAGATAGGGGGTGTTCTCTTTTCTCATAAAAGCAATCAACACACCAGAGGCCACCCCTTTAGATTAGAAGAACAGAGTTTCCATTTCAAGCAGCGTAGGTGGTTTTTCACGGTAAGGGCAGTGAGGTTGTGGAATGCCCTTTCTAGTGATGTGGTAATGGCAGATTCTGTTAGTGCCTTTAAGAGGGGCCTGGATTAGTTCTTGAACAAGCATAGTATCCAAGGCTATTGTGATACTAATAGCTACAGTTAGTATTAATGGTTGTATATATATTTCATGTATGTGATAGTAAAGATTAGAAAGTATAGGTTGTGTGTGCTGGGTTTACTTGGAAGGGTTGAACTTGATGGACTTTTTTCAACCCTATGTAACTAAATAACTGTGTAACTATGAAGTGGTAGTGGTAAATGAGGCAGTGGTGAGAGGTGACCCAAGTCATACTGGCCATGAACTAGATGGGCTTCTTCTGATTGGTGTAGAGCCGGGAGACTGGAATCGGGTACCTGCTACAATGTTACTATAACTCAATGGGGCACACCCTAAACTGCATCTTTTTACTATTAATATACTTAAAAAACTTTTTGGGGTTAGTCTTGGCCTCTGCTGCAATGCGCTCCTCATTTTCTATCTTTGCCTTCTGGATTACTGTTTTACAACACTTGTTATAGTGTTTATATTCATTAAACGCAGCTACTGTCCCCTCTGACTTATATTTCTTAAAAGCTTTCCTTTTTTAACTTCTTTACATCAGTGTTAAGCCACATAGGGTGATTCTTAACACTTCTACTTTTTCTTATTAATGGAATAAATAGAGAACAGTAATGATTTAATATCATTTTAAATGACAACCATTTTTGCTCTGTGTTTTTATCAGAAAACATAATGCCCCAATCTATGCCCTGAAGCGCTGCCCTTAAGGAGCTAAAATTTGCCTTCCTAAAATTCAGTGTCTTTGTTGCCCCAGTGTAAATTTGTTTCCTGCACCAAACATCAAATGAAATAACATTATGGTCACTATTACCCAGGGGTTCAACCACTTGCACATTTGCTATACGTTCTGGGTCATTAGAGATCACTAGATCCAATATAGCATGGTTCCTGGTTGGCTCCTCAACAACCTGTGACATAAAGTTGTCATGCAGCAAGTTTATAAACTTGTTCCCATTCAGGGGCGGGCCAAGCCGACCGGGTGCCCTAGGCAACCCGGTCAGCCAACTCCGCCCACCTCCCCGCCCCCCCCACCCCCGAACGGCGCATGCGCGCCAAAGCACAGGAGGAGGTGCGGGGGGGAGGTGCGATTAGATCGGTCATTGCCTCCGCCGCTAATGACAAGCGGCGGAGGCAATGACAAAGTAGCACTAGGGGTAGGCAGGAGAGGCTCCTGCCTGGCGCCCTAGGCAGCTGCCTCTTCTGCCTACCCCTAGTTCCGGCCCTGTTACCATTTATTGTCCTGGCAGTACTATGGCTCCAGTCAATATCAGGATAATTAAAATCCCCCATTATAATCACTTGCCCCAAACTAGCAGCCTTTTCTATTTGCAACAGGAGCTGAGCCTCCTCCTCCTCACTTACATTAGGGGGTCTATAGCATACCCCTACAATTAGTTTTGGTAGATTCTTTACTATCTGTGAGAAGCTCAACCCATAAGGATTCCGCTCCCTCTGTTACCCCCATCACTTCCTCTTTAATATTTGCTTTTAATTCGCGGCGGCGCGATTTCGGGCAAATCGCCAAAAAAGCATTGCGAGTCTTTTTCGGCGATTTCCCGAAATTGCCCCGTCACGTCTGCCATCCCGCCGGCGACTTACATGTTCGCCGGTGGGATGGCAGGGGGAAGGCAACTCGGGGAGATTAGTCGCCCGTAAACAGGGAGTTTTGCCGCGGGCGACTAATCTCCCCGTGTGCCAGAGCCCTTACTATGCCCACTACCTCATCTATCCTGTCTACCACAGAATTACCCACTGCACCCCCTCCAACCCTCTATCCATCTTTTCCCCCAAAACAACTGCCCCATCATTATTGAGGTGCAGCCCATCCCTGGCAAAGAGCCTGTAGCCAATTGAGAAATCAGCCCTGTTCTTGAGAAACCCAAAGCCCTCCTCCCTGTACCAATCTCTCGCATTTATCTCCCTAAGCTCCCGCTGCCTTCTTAACGCTGCTCGTGGCACAGGTAATATCTCTGAGAAAATTACCTTGGAAGTCCTCGCCCTCAATTTCTCGCCTAGCTTTTTAAAACCGTTCTTAACGACTTCCCCCCTCCTCTAACTTTGTCATTGGTACCTATGTGTACCAAGACCTCCAGGTCTTCCCCAGCCCCTCCCAACAATTTGTCCACTCGTTCCACCACATGCCGAACCCTAGCACCAGGCAAGCAACACACAGTTCCGCATGTAGGGTCTTTGCGACAAATTACCCAATCCACCTTTCTAATAATTGAATCCCCTACAACTATAGCCTGCCTTCCCTTCCTAGCACTACTCCCCCCACCTGTATTAGAGGTGCCGGCTCCCAGGGTGCTCTGAGTGTCAGTCTACTCCATACATGCTAGCTCAGAGCTGTCTTCCCCTGCATCGTCACCTAAAGCGGCAAATCTGCTGGTTTGTACAAGCTGTGAACCAGCCCCCCTACCCTTGCGTCCCCTACTCTTAACTGTCACAAATTTGTCTCCCTCATTAACCTCCACTGTCCCATTTCTACCCCCCACTACACTGGCCCCTGCCAGTGGTTGCTCAGTGAGCCTCCTGTTCTCCCCCATGTTTGCAGCTGCCCTCAGTGCTGCCAGTTCCCCCCTTAGATTCTGCACCTCAGATTCCAAGAGGAAAACCCACCTGCATCTCTCACAAGTAAATGCTGCATGGAACTGCTGCTCCAGGATCACATACATGTGACAAGATCTACACTGAGTAACACCGGCAATCATACTGGAACTCATATTGCCACTGGGTACTTACAGTCTCCCAAGTGCAATCCCTTGTATAGTGCCTTTTTAGTTGTAAATGCCTTTTTGTTTTTAAGGCCTGCTAAACACTTAGATTACATGCAACACTCGCTTAGCAGCTTCCACACTCGCTGTGCAGTCAGTAACTTATAGAGGTTCAAACCAAACAGCCAAGCGCAGCAATGTCCTTAGTGTGCCATCTATGAGGCTCAGTCAGATAGCACAGTGCCCTTGAGAATTCACACCTGGAAACCTTTTGAACTGGTGACCATGGACTTCGCGACAATTGTAGTGGCTCCCAGAGGGTACCATTATGCCTTGGGGCTCATAGACTATTTATCAAAAATTGCCTTGGTAGGGGGGGCGGATCTGACCGCACACATATGAAGTTGCAGGTTCGCTGGGCTCCCGCTCTGTACCTCACTCAAGCGATCAACCGTTATTTCTCAAGTCACCATAGCAGTACTTCACCAACATTGGGTAATCCCCGCCCTTCTAGGTCACTGGACAGGAAAGTGTTAATCACAGCATATAAGCATCCCCCCTCCCACAGCAACTAGTCTTTTTTCCTGTCGAGGTCACTGGTACACGCTGCTTACCGTTGTTGAGGTGGTGTGTTGAAGCTTTCAGGAGGGGAGCTTGTCAGGAGGTGCAGCAGACCGCGGCAATAATAGTTGTTTTGCGTGGTTCTGCAGTGGGGGCTGGGTGTGCCTGTGTGGTCCGCACCCTAGGAATGCGCTGAGAGGAGTGTAAGGAGCCGCTCGCTTGAAAGTTTGCGCTGTATGATTGACGCACAAGGCGGAAGCGGCGAGGCTCCCATGCGTTCCACGGGCCGGAATTGACGTTACGGCTGGGTGTGTGCATGCTGAAAGTGGTGCACTCTGGTGACGTCATTGTAAGCGCCTATTTTTAAAGGATTTTGGCGTCAAATTTGGCTCCTTCACAGACCAAATGCTCCAAGTTGGTACTAAACGACTTCCAAGTGAATGTAAGTCTCTTTTTTTGTTGGGGCCCACGTGGTGCATGCTTGGGAAGCAGGATACTGATGAATTCCCTTCTCTTGCAGCTGCTGGAATGGAACAGCCCAGCTCTGGGAAGAGGTCGCAGCCTAAATGTCCCTGGTAAGCGAAGCTTCAGGGTTTTGGCTGGGAGAGTGTCTGAGCAGGGAATTAATGCTGATATTTTTATTTTCAGCCTCCCTGCCAGCAGTGAAACTCGAAAAGAAACCTCTCAAGCTAGGAGGTCTGCAGATATACAGCAACCAATGGGGGAAGCTCAGGAAGCTGGATTACCCCAAATTGATGCACTTGTTTCCCTTATAAAGCAAGCGGTGGTGCAAGGTGTTCAGGAGGCTTCTTCTCTGGCTGTAAAGAGATCAAAGAGGGGGAGAGAATCAATTTATGACTCTTTGTCGGAAGTGTCAGATGAAGAGTTATATGACCCGGGAGAGGGTCAATCATTCATATCTGAGGAAGGTGAAGTCTTATCAGAAGAAGAAACCACATTGGATGCTGCAGCTATAGACAGCCTAGTCAAGGCTGTCAGGAAGGGGTTAACCTTGACAGAGCAGACCCCTAAAGGGACAGCAGGCGATAAGTTCTTTCCTTCCCTGAAAAAGAAAGTGGCCACCTTTCCAGTGCATGAATCCAGAGTGGAAGGTGACAGAGAAAAAGGTGTTGGTACAAGGGAAATTTGCAAAAAGATATCCGGTGGAGGAGGCATTCTCCAAAGTATGGGACAGTCCTCCCAAGGTGGATGCTGCGGTAGTTCGTCTAGCAAAAAAGACTACTGTTCATGTGGATGATGCGGCAGCATTTAAAGATCCAATGGAGAAACGTTTGGATTTTAATCTGAAGAAGCTGTTAGTGGCAGCAGGGGCAGCCTGCAGACCGGCAACTTCCAGGGCTATGAAAGTTTGGCTAGATAATTTGGAGACTGCAATTACCTCCAATGTTAAGAGATCTAATTTAAAGGAAATGCTCTCTGAGATGAAGTTGGCAACGGAGTTTATCGCAGACACTTCGTTGGAGTTAGTCAAACTGTCGGCGAGGTCCATGGCCCTTTAGGTGGCCTCAAGACAAGCACTGTGGCTGAAGCCTTGGATGGCTGATTCGTCTTCCAAGTCTAATCTTTGCCAGTTAGCCTTCGAAGGTGAGATGCTGTTCGGGGAAACGTTGGACTCATTAAGAAAGCCTCAGGAGGTAAAAGTGTCTTTTTGCCCCAGGAGAAGAGGTACAAAAAACAGAAGTCTATAGATTGTCCGAGGGAGCGGTCCTTTCAGAGCTCAAAGTTTTCCGGTTCTGGAAAATCGTATGCCAGACAGTCAAACTGGAGATCCAGATGGGGTGAAGGAAGACAGACAGGCAGTAAAAGCTAAACTTTCACAATGACCTCGGGAAAGTCACAATGAAGTTCAGCCGGTCCAGACTTTAAGGATAGGTGCAAGATTGCAGCTTTTTCATGGAGTCTGAGCCTCGGCAGTAAGAGATTTATGGGTCTTAAAGGTTGTCCGAGAAGGGTATCGGCTAGATTTCCAAGAAAGACCCCAGAAGAAATGTTTTTCAGAGGTCTATACCCCTAAGAAACCCGCAAGCAAAAGTAATTTTTCAGGAATATGTAGATACGCTCAGAGAATCAGGGGCAGTGGAGGAAGTTCCTCACTTGTCCAGGAGGTGTGGGTTCTACTCGAAGCTTTTTCTGGTACAGAAATCCATGGGAGCCTTCAGACCGGTTCTGGATCTCACACCGTTGAACCAGTTCATCCATTGCAGACGGTTCAAGATGGAGTCTTTGACTTCCATAATCCTCACAGTTCCTCCGAACGTTATTAAACCTCGACTTAAAAGATGCCTATTTTCATGTCTCTGTGCACGAAGCAGACAGAAAGTTTCTACAGTTCGCGGTGGGGCAGCATCATGTACAGTTCACGTGCCTGCCCTTTGGTCTTTCCACTTTGCCCAGAACCTTCTCCAAGGTACTGGTGACAATTGTTGCTATCCTAAGAGAGGAGGGGATTGCAGTTTATCACTACTTGGACTATATTATTTTGGTGGCGGGGACAGAAGTAGAGGCAATCAGGAACAGAGACAGAGCCATATGCAGACTGCAGCAGTTTGGCTGGGTCATAAATTGGCAGAAAAGTTGCCTTTCTCGGACACAGAACTTGGTGTTCCTGGGAGCTCATCTCAGTACGTTGGACAACTTGGTCTGCCTCCATCTGGAGAAAATCCAGAAAATAATGGAACAAGTGCGGTGCCTGGAGCATCAGTCCAGGGTGTTTGTGAAAATGTTTATGTGAGTGCTGGGCATGATGTCCTCTGTCTTACAGATGGTGAAATGGAAGAGATGGCATATGAGGCCTCTTCAAAATTTCCTGGCAGGTCAGGAGCCCTCAATACCCTGAGGTTGAGTTAGTATCTCCGTTTGGCGGACGAGGTGAAACACAGTCTGAATTGGTGGCTGCTTCCAGAGAATCTGTCGCAGGGACTTCCTCTTGCGGAACCAGAGTGGTTAGTCATCACCATGGATGCCTCAGAATTGGGTTGGGGAGCAGTCCTGGGCAACCATACTGCTCAAGGTCGGTGGGACTGTAGAGGTGTTTCTTCCAATGTCCTGGAGTTAAGGGCAATAAACCAAGCATTGTTGGCTTTTTCCCAGAAAATATTCCAAAGATGGATAAAAGTCAAATCAGACAATGCTACAGCCGTAGCTTATGTCCAGAGGCAAGGAGGGACCAGAAGTCCAAGTCTGATGAAGGAAGTGTCTCCAATAATGATTTGGGCAGAGCAGAATTTGGCGGGTTTGACCGCGTTGCACATACCAGGAGTACAGAACCTTCAGGCTGACTTCCTCAGTCGCAATACATTAGATCCAAACAAATGGGGTCTAAATCCGGCAGTATTCCAGTTGATTGTTCAGAAATGTGGAAGTCCGGAAATAGATCTCATGGCATCAGTTCAGAATCACAAGTGTCAAAAATTCTTCTCAAGGAATCCTTGCCAGTACTCAGTGGGGGTAGATGATTTGCTTCATGATTGGAGCGGGATGTTCGCCTATGTATTTTCTCCATTTCGCATGATATGGAGAGTATTGAAGGAAATAGACTGCGAGAAGGCTCTAGTTGTAGCCGTGGTTCCCCATTGGCCGAGACGTCCATGGTATCCGCTGCTTCGGCAGTTGATGGTAGGGACACCTTCAGAAAAAGTCTGGTCAGAAGACCCCCTAGTTAAGAGATTTTTCAATGCTTTGAAAGGATTTGTCCATATTTTAAACCCAGAGTTCCTCCCTGGGATTTGCCGTTAGTCTTAAAGACTTTGATGTCAGCTCCATTTGAACCACTGGAAAAAGCCTCGTACTGGCATGCAACTTTAAAGGTGTTGTTTTTGGTTGCCATAATATCTGCCTGTCAAGTCGGGGAGTTATGCTTTCTCTCAGCTAAAGAACCTCATACTGTGATATTTGAAGACAAGGTGGTCATGAGACCAGTCTTCGGGTTTATGCCGAAGGTGATGTAATTCTGAACTGGAGGTGGTGCTGCCTTCATTTTGTTCGAATCCCAAGTCTGAACAAGAGAGACTTTGGCATACATTAGACTTGGTTCGAGCAATATCATTTTACTTAGAACGGACAAGTTCATGGCAGAAAACGAACAAGTTGTTTGTGATTCCAAGGGGTCGAAGAAAGGGTTCGGCCCCATCTAAAGTAACGGTCAGTCGGTGGATTGTATCCTGTATCGTTTTGGCATATCCGTTGTCTGGCAGACAGGTCCCAAGGGATCTTAAGGCACATTTCACCAGAGCAATGGCTACATCCTGGGCGGCAGAAGCCAGGGCTGCGCCGGAAGCGATCTGCAAGGCAGCAAGGTGGTCTTCTGCATCTACCTTTATTCAGAACTACAAGCTGGATGTGTTGCAGTCGCAGGAGGAGAGATTTGAGAGAAAAATTCTCCAGGTAGTTGTTCACTAACGTTCTGGAATAAATTATTTAAGCAGCCTCTGTTGTCCTTCCCTTCCTTTTTACCTTGGCAATTCCCAATGTTGGTGAAGTGCTGCCACGGTGACTTGAGAAATAGAAATTACGGTAAGAAATAAAATTTCTCTATTTCCAAGTCACTCTTCATGGCAGCATTCACCAACTTCCCTCCCTTCAGTTGCTTGGTTACTAAGACTAGTTGCTGTGGGAGGGGGGATGCTTATATGCTGTGATTAACACTTTCCTGTCCAGTGACCTAGAGGGGCATGGATTACCCAATGTTGGTGAATGCTGCCATGAAGAGTGACTTGGAAATAGAAATTACGGTAAGAAATAAAATTTCTCTTTTTTTTATAAGAGCCGACAGACTATAATGTCCTCATTCTATATTGAGATGGCAACTTCCAAATCTCGACCTCATCGAGAGGCAGGAAACTTTTTTAAGCGTCAACAACAGGACATGTCCCATTCCAAACTACACGGGGGAAGACCACAACGCGCACCGACCTTCTGGAATCTAAACATGATGATTTCATAGCAACACAACGCCCTACAACAACAAGTGGCATCACTATAAAGGTCATTACATGCTCTTTCGGAACATACTGAGGACCTAGAGAATCGGTCCCACCGAAATAACATTCGGATCAGAAATGTACCTGAATCCTATACTGACTTACACAAGCTATTAGATTTACTATTTACAAACTGCCTGAATATGCTACGGAATTGCTGCTCATTGATAGAGTCCATAGATCACTAAGGCCAAAACCACAACATGGCGAACCTCCTAGGGACATAATGGTGCGGCTGCATTACTTTGAAACTAAAGAGGATTTATTGAGTTCTGCTAGAACCCAGGAGGCAGTGGAGATTGATGGAGAATCCATCCAAATGTACCAGGAACTATCTCCCATTACCTTACAAAAACGGAGAGATTACTTTGTTTTTCATGGTTAGGACCTCCAACAACTCTAGAGGTCAAACTTATGTTATATATAAATTAGTTGTACTTTTGGTAGACATGGGTAATACTATGCTATATAACCCAGGCATAACCTGGCCTCTGCAAACATATCCACAAGGGAACCCCCCCAATCACCTAACTGGTGCTATTGCTTAGTTTATTTTTCTATGGGGCAAATATCTTCAGTCTGAGACCATGGAACTAAAATTAATATCCCATAACGTTAAGGGGTTAAATTCCCCCATAAAACAAAGAATGGCAGGCCAATATTTCCACAAAATACAGGCGGACATAGTGGCTTTGCAAGAAACGCACTGGTCCGACAAATTGCCCCCCCATATACATAGATATTACCAACTAATATATGCCACGACTTAAAACAACTCATGCAAGAAACATCCTTAGTAGATACCTGGAGAGCCTTACACCCATTTGATACAGATTACACCTTTTTCTCCTCAGTACATAATTCCTATTCAAGAATAGATCTGATCCTACTCTCACAATTAATGCTCCCCAATGTTAAAGATGCCTCTATTCTTAACATAACTTGGTCCGACCATGCACCATGCACCAACTACCTTAACAATACAATTAACTCACGCACCACAACCCAGGAATTCTTGGTGTCTAAACAAATCACTACTATCAGATTCCACCATAGCCACATCCATTGCAAATGATTTACAGGAATACTGGCTTACGAACCTAGATGAAGAACTCTCCATGGGCACAATTTGGGCAGCACATAAAGCGGTCATAAGCGGGTCGTTTATCAGGTTGGCGCCTCACAAAAAGAAAAAAAGAATTGAAGCCATTGTTAAACTTGAAAGAGAACTGAGAGACTTGGAGGCAAAACACAAAATTCCTTTTGAGCCCACTATTTCTCAGAAACTGACAAACAAGGTCAGAATTGCAAAAACCCCTGACTAATAATGTGGTCCAAAAATAAGTTATTCCGCCTTAAAGATAAACCCAACCAACTACTGTCCCAAAAACTAAGAAAAGATTAGGACAAAGCGGAACTTCTACTGCCAGACAGTTTTTGAACATTTTGCACTGTTTCACTTTAGGGGCCTTTCCGCGGGGGGACTTTTAGTTTACCCAGGAAAACAATATATTGTTTTTTTCAGGACAACCTAAGCTTTTAAAATATGGTAGAATTTTTGTGTAATTCCAATTCTGTAGCAAGATATCGGCTTCTAAATGTCTAAAAAATGAAAAAAAATAATATTTTCCATAATATAAACACATGCACCAGAAACAAAAATTAGTTTATGCACACAAATACAACTGATTTGGAAAGTCCCATGTCTCCTGAACATGCCAATACCAAATATATATAGTTTTATGGAGATTACTCACTTGTATAGGTCAAAAACTCCCAGCAGTGCACTACCAAATTTCCAAAGCATTGCTTCAGAAAGCTGCATACTTTAGATTTCATGGCCAAAAATTCAACTAACAGAAGGTTTATCCCAGAAAATTATACATTTTTAAAAAGAACAGATTCTGAGGAATCCATAATAGGTAGAACTGTCTGTCTGCTCCAAACTACCAAGTTGCAATGCTTTCCTAAAGTTATTGGTTTTTATCAAAATTTGTGAAAAAATCACTTCAAAGCTTCCAGTCTATAGTATCTTATCTCCTACAGGTCATACAGTAACCAAATAAAACACCCTAAATATGAACGCCAAGGGTCCACTGAACAGTTTGAAGCCCAATATGTATAGGTTTACCTAAGTATGTGGCATGTAGGGTCCCCAATGTGAACATACCACCATTTCTGTCATTTCAGCTCCTGCAAAATCAACACATTTACATCATTATATGTGGAATAAAGCTAGTATAAAGTATACTCATCCCAGAAAGCCATATATTTTTGGAAAGTACACATTCCCCTGAATTCAAAATGGGTACCTATGTCTTTCTACTCCAAAATACCAAGCCGCAAAGCTTTTCTAAAGTTGGCAATTTTGATGACATTTCCAAAAATCCCCTCAAAGCTTCCACTTTGCAGCATCTTATCTACCACATTGCATTAGGTACCAAGATAAAACACCATAAATTTGAACGCCAGGGGTCCACTGAACAATTTGATGCCTAATATGTATAGATTTACCTAAATATGTGGCATGCAGGGGTCCCAATGTAAACATACCCCCATATGTACTGTTATTTCTGTCATTTCAGCTCCTGCAAAATCAACACATTTACATGCCTTATGTGGGATAACCCTATAAAAAAGTACGCTCACCACAAGAAGCTATATATTTTTGGAAAGTACACATTCCCCTGAATCTAAAATGGGTACCCATTTTTTTTACTCCAAAATACCAAGCTGCAAAGCTTACCTAAGTTTGACGATTTTTATGACATTTCCAAAAATCACCTCAAGACTTCCATATTGCAGCATCTTATTTTCTACAGGTCATTAGGTACCAAGATAAAACACCCTAAATATGAACGCCAGAGGTCTACTGTACAGTTTGATGTCCACTGTACATATGTTTATCAAAGCACATGGCACTTAGAGACCCCAAAATATACCTTGTGCACACTAATTTCATGGCTTACATTTACATAATTCATAAACACATGGCAGTTTTATGAGGGGTAGAAGCTGCAGAAATGTAGGGTAACCCCTAAAAGCCATATCTTTTTGGAAAGTACACATACAGACAAATCCAACATGGGTAAAGAAGACTTTCTATGCCAAAGTACTAATTTGGAGAGCTTTCCTAAAATTAATGGTTTTTATGACTTTTCTGAAAAAGGCCTAATATTGTGTCAATTTGCCATATTTATCTTACAGCATTTCTTACATATAATGACACATCACCCTAAATATGAATGCCAGCGGTCTACTGAACAGTTTGATGCCCAATATGCGAAGATTTACCAAAGTATGTGGTGTACAGAGGCACCCAAATGAAAATAGTGCATAGGAATTTTCTCAGCTGCCAACTCAATTTCTGCAAAAAAAGCCAAATGACCATGTATTATGTGCCGTAAGACCCCCTAACTGTACAGAAAAACCCAGAAAACCATATATTTTTGGAAAGTACACATTCTGTCAAATCCAACATGGGTAAAGAATCCTTTCTGCACTTAAGTAACAAACTGCAAAGCTTTCCTAAAGTTAGTGGTTTTTATGATATTTCAGAAAATCTCATAAAAATGTTGCAATTTGCCGCATTTATCTCACACAATTTCTTGCGTACAAAGGCAAATCACCCCAAATAAGTACAACTATGGTCTACTAAACAGTTTGATGCCCAATATGCATAGATATACCAAAGTCCGTGGTATGTACTGACCCCAAAATGAAAATAGCACATATGGATTTCTCGCCTGCCAGCTCAGCTTTTGGATACAGAGCCTCCTGACAGTGTATTATGCGTAACACCCCCTAACTATACAGAGACCCCCAGAAAACCATATATTTTTAGAAAGTACACATTCTGAGGAATTCAAAATAGTTAGTTATTTTTCTAAACCAAAGTACCACATGGCAAAGCTATGCTAAAAACAGATTAGGAACACTTATACAGGGATAAAAATGCAATAAAACCACAAAAATTGTGTAAATCGATGAAACAACAAAACAAGTCACACAACAGCGTAATTTGTGGTTAGAATAATAGATCCAATAGTCACGCTGCCAAAATAAAATTTTTAGGGAAAAAAACTAAAGACAAAGGGTTAAAAAAAAAAAAAGGTAAAAAAAAATAAATTGTGTATACATGTGTGCACACATCTAAAATTTGTGTGACAGTGTGTATATAAGTGTGCTAAAGTGTGCTAGAGTGTGCAAAATCAGAAAAAAAAGAGTGCTAAATTGTGTGTAAATGTGTGTAAATGCCTGTAAATGTGTGTAAGTGTGTGTATTAAAGAGCACTTACCAGCAGAAGGTCTCAGGGATCACAGGCAGGCAGTCTTCACAGCACAGGAAGTGTGTGGGCGGAGCTGGGGGGAACAAGGAGCAGGGGAACAGACAGGACAAGCAGCAGACGCATGCGATCGGTCTGCTGCTTGTAGCTAGGTCCTGCGATGCGATCGCATTGCTGGACCAACTTGCCAGCCCCCTTGGCTCATTGCCGAGGGGGTTGGGGGCACAGCTGAAAAGCCGCCGGTGCAGAGAGAATCACACTAGTACCAAAAAAGCAGGTACTACGTCATTGGCATATAACTGCTTTTTTTAAAACAACGTAGTACCTACGGTTTTGGCAGGGAAAGGGTTAAACAAATTTCTTACATAAACAACTCTAAATGAACAAGACTAGTTAACCCAGAGGACATAATACAAGAATTCCACAATTTTTATTCCTCACTTTACTCCTTCCCACCCCTAACAACTCGCGACAAAAGAGATACTTTCTTGGAGGCTATACCCCTCCCAAAACTGACCCAAAATGAAAGAACTCTACTCAATAACCCAATTACAGAAGAGGAGGTCACCCAAGCCATTAAAACCTCAAGATCTAACTCTAGCCCTGGACCAGATGGCCTTCCAGCAAGCTACTATAAAAATTTTTTAAAGAATATTTAATTCCACATCTGACTACCCTCTTCAATGATATGCAGGGTCACTCTCTCCCTGCTGATATGCTCCATGCAAACTTATCCCTTCTCCCAAAACCAAATAAAGACACAACAAACATACAAAATTATCACCCTATATCTGTACTAAATGGAGATATAATTAAACTCTTTTCCAAAATATTGGGCTCTACACTCAACAGCAATGAACTTTTGAATGATGGACTCCTTTTCAGAAAAAAGAATTATCTTTCTATCAAATTACTGTCTGGTAGGAAATGATTTTCTTTCCTTCTACAATTGTTGCGAATACTTCATACAATGTTACTGTATTATAACTGATCTCTAAATGATATACTATTTCCAAGGTGTTATTTAAGGGTAGGCCACTAGATGGCAGTACACCTTCTTATGATAATCTATACAACTGGCCACACTGGTGGAGCTGGTGAAACTTGTTGGTGGGGTGCAGGGTATTTATTCTGTTTGCTAATATCACAAGTGTATGCACCTGAGGAAGGCTGTTAGCCAAAACATGTAGTGCTGTGATGTCTCAATAAAATTACACGGTTTCACTGAGAACATGTGTACTCTCCGGGTTACTTATACTTGAATTTGAAATGTGTACAGCCAGCACGGGGACTGCTACCTGTTGAGGAGTACTCACTGAATACACTGGAAGCTACAGCAGGATTTTTACCTTTTATCTAAGCATCTCTACAATCAACAAACTAATGCCTAAACTGATACACCCAGATCAGTCAGGCTTCATTTTGAGATGACAAACAACAGATGCAATCAGACGACTGCTAAATATGGCAATTGGGGCGCTGTGTGTGGGGGCAATTGGGGCACTGTGTGTGGGGGCTACTGTCTATGGGGCAATTGGGGCACTGTGTGTGGGGGCTACTGTCTATGGGGGGTACTGTCTATGGGGCAATTGGGGGCACTGTTTATGGGGGCAATTGGGGCGCTGTGTGTGGGGGCAATTGGGGCACTGTGTGTGGGGGCGATTGGGGGCACTGTGTGTGGTGGCTACTGTCTATGGGGCAATTGGGGGCACTGTTTATGGGGGCAATTGGGGGCACTGTGTGTGTGGGCTACTGTCTATGGGGCAATTGGGGGCACTGTTTATGGGGCAATTGGGGCATTGTTTGTGGGGGCTACTGTCTATGGGGGGTACTGTCTATGGGGCAATTGGGGCCACTGTTTATGGGGGCAATTGGGGCACTGTGTGTGGGGGCTACTCTCTATGGGGGCAATTGGGGGCACTGTTTATGGGGGCAATTGGGGGCACTGTCTATGGGGGCAATTGGGGCACTGTGTGTGGGGGCTACTGTCTATGGGGCAATTGGGGGCACTGTTTATGGGGGCAATTGGGGCACTGTCTAATGGCAATTGGGGGCACTGTGTATGGGGGTACTGTCTATGGGGCAGTTGTATGGGGGGGCCATGGCCAGCACAGCGTTAGGGGGGCCTGGCCAGCATAGTGTTAGGGGGCACTGTGGTAGGGTGGCCCTAATACTTTTTATGTCTGTGTGTCCTGTACTGATGGGAGGGGCCCTGGGGGAGGGGGGCACAGAAAATTTTGTTGTGAGGGGCCCTGTGATTTCTGATGGCGGCCCTGCCACCATGGGCAGCCACGGACGCACAGCTTAATCGAATTTTGACAATTATGACTTATACTGGAGGTTACATGGCAACTTCTGCAGAGATGAAAACCTATAGATATAAAGCAAATGTAACCTTGTACCTTCAGCTTGTACATTCCCATTGTTACTACTAGTGTAAATCCTATTCCTACCAGTGTTATTCCCTCTTTTATGCTGGGCTGCAGTGATAGGTGCTAGCTGGTAGATTTACTCAGTAAGGGGACAGGACATGTGCTATTTGCTAATGCTATTTGAATTATTTACTTTATGTGGAATTGCCTTGGTGCCAAATAAATACATATACGGATCTTTCCCGCCGCACCACCATCACCATTAACTTTCATTTGCAGCAACTTACAGTAGGTGTTTTTTCACGGTGAGGGCAGTGAGGTTGGGGAATGCCCTGCCGGGGGATGTTGGGTAGGGGGTTCCTCACGGTGAGGGCAGTGAGGAGGTTGGGGAATGCCCTGCCGGGGGATGTTGGGTAGGGGGTTCCTCACGGTGAGGGCAGGGAGGTTGGGGAATGCCCTGCCGGGGGATGTTGGGTAGGGGGTTCCTCACGGTGAGAATGTTCTTCCTAGTGATGGGGTAATGACAGATTCTGTTGATGCCTATAAGAGGAGCCTGGATGAGTTCTTGAACAAGCAGAGTATCCAAGGCTATTGTGATACTAATATTTACAGTTAGTATAGGATTGGTCAGTACAATATAGTACAGTATAATCTCTGCAAGTATGCATTTGATTTTTTTTAACTTTCTTTTAACGTAATCAGTGCCTCAAAGGTGTTGCTGAACCTAAACTTTAATGCTTTATGATCTAATTTATATTTATTTATTGGTTGCTGTACTTGTATATATGTGAATTGTTACACTGGTGAATTGTTAATTGGTATTAGTGATGGTAAACATGATTATTTTTAGGTTTATGTTTATGACTGCTGCATGTTGTCTGTCTCTTTCTGATGAGTGTCACTAAGTTTAAGTTAGTTAGCCAACTTGCCACTACCAGGAGGAATTCCACATATTCAAGCTATGCAAAAATGCAATGCAATTAACCTTTTTGACAGTTTTACTGCTTTTAATGTATAAATGATGATGTTGATGTGCACATAATGGCAAAGCTTTTCTTGTACTAAGTGACAACTACTGGTATAGTATTACTAGTATTTCATTATGCTTGATGCCTTTATTAGAACTGTCTTTAACAGTCTAGTCTTCAACTGTCTTCAACTCAGTATGGCATGTACAGTCTGTGTGAATTCTGGACTTTTTCAATTCAATTCAATATGTCTTCCACAACTCCTCAATCAATAAAAAAGAAGCAGTAACACATCAAACATCTCTCTTTTTTATTTTATTTTTTAAAGTATAGCATAATTACAGTCATTTACAGTCACATACATTCTTATTTTTTGGCAACTAAAAAGTGTTTACCATATATTACAATAATTAAACAAGCTTTAGGCAAAGGCTGGCTTTCTGTAATACCCTAGCCCTGCTCTACATATGTTTCCAATGTTTTCTGTAGCTTTAGTAAATGTTTTACTATCTACTCAATAGGATTCAATAGGATTCAGATTCGGTCCGGGAAGCTAGTTAGGTAAGCTAACGTTGGAACTGACATCTCAGCTCCCTGGGCCCTAGATGTATGAGTTGATTAGATAAACTTTTGACTTGAAATAATCATGACACAACATACTTTGAGCACATAATACCTTTTTATTTTCTTCATGTAAATAAGTTTATTTTATTTATGTAAATAATATATATTTTTGCACAAAAAGAAAAGGTGTCGGGTTGTTTACACTGTATTGTATACGTCATGTGTCTACGTCACTATGTAGTTTCCCACCACACAGTATATTTAAGTTCTGTTTGGTTTGCTTACGTGTAACTTTGAGAAAGGCTACTGCTGTAGCCGAAACGTCAGTTCTTTGCTTTGCACCCAAATAAATTCTATATTATTCTATAAGTCCTGTGTGATGCGATCCATTTTCACCTACTATCTACGCCAATGAGGACTGCACCCAGGCAATCGGCGATCATCTATTTCGTGAGTGCTGTACATTTTGAACTGAATATATATATATGTATATATATATATATATATATATATGTATATATATATATATATATATATATATATATATATATATATATATATATATATATATATATATATATATATATATATATATATATATATATATATAGATACGAATTATGGAAGCACTCCTTCAATGTATTCTCGATACCCGGGTGCCAGAGCAAAAAGTGTAGAACAGTAAAACGAAGTGACAGCACTCACGGGAATTTTTCATAATCGATAAAATAGAGATAACAAAAGTCGAGTTACGTTGAGGTGAGGTTTTATTGATCCTACGTTTCGGTTTCTTACTGGAACCTTCGTCAGGGATGACTGTACAGCGTTTAGACCAGAGTTTAAAAGGGTCTTTTGGCGCCAAATGCACCGTTGCTAGGTTACAATGTGTAAACAAACGCTATGCAGGTAGTGCAAATAGAGTGAGAAGCAAAAAAGAATGAATAAAGAGATTGAAACAGACATGTGTGTAGCGTCATTATTGGGGCCCCTGTGCATGTCCTAACCCAGCGTCCGTCAGATCTGTGTCGTGACACCCATTCAATATATGCAGAAACGCCGAAGATTGCGGACCTTCCGAATACCCACTGTGAGGCAGTAGCGAGCGCGTTGCCGTGTGCTCGGTATCCCTAGCAACAGCGTGCATTTTCTTTTGCCATAGTTCCCCATATTAGGCCGATTGTACCCAGCAATGTCACCGTAGCCAAGCGCATACTGCGCGAATGACACGGACCGGTGGGGGGTACGGCACTGCCGGTTTAAGCCAGCCGGTCATACCCTTCCCACAGGGTCCAGTGTCACAATGGGCAGGGCGAACCAGGGTCTGCAGTGCGGGCCGGGGTTATAAGTGCCGCAGGTGCTAGTGCTCATAGAAAGTGGGTATGAGCCCCCCGCGGGGCGCGTTTTCAAAACGGGGTTCTGCTATTTACATAACCTTATGCGCACAAGGTATGATCTATTGGGTGAATAGGGTACTCCTGCTACCCTAAACTCATACAGGCACAGGAATGGGTATATGCGACTCGTGGGCAAATGACCGCCGTAAATCCACATGTTTGGAAAAGAGAGGTTTAGAAATGAGTAGAGGGAAAAGCATGCTAAATTTTGAGATGGAGCACATCTTCCCTTCCATAGGCACATCTATACTTATGTACTTCCGCTACATTGATGATCTCTTTATGATCTGGACAGGTAGTGAAGAATGTCTGCTTAAATTCCATCAGGACCTCAATGGCCTGCCTAACCCAGTTAAACTAACCCTCCATTATCATGCCGACCAGGTTGACTTTTTAGATCTCAACATATTTAAATCAGGGTCAGGATTAGGCACTAGACTTTTCAGGAAACCTACAGATCGT
This sequence comes from Xenopus tropicalis, assembly GCF_000004195.4. Classification (NCBI taxonomy): domain Eukaryota; kingdom Metazoa; phylum Chordata; class Amphibia; order Anura; family Pipidae; genus Xenopus; species Xenopus tropicalis. The sequence goes on along the minus strand of NC_030682.2, from coordinate 74,368,670 downwards.
AACTCTATATTACATGCTTCTAGTCACCATCCCCCTGCTACTATCAGGGGAATACCTTTTTCCCAATTTTTACGTGTAATTAGGAACAATAGTTCACCTGAAATAGCAAAAGTACAACTAGAGGAAATGTACAATAGATTCCTGGAACGGGGCTACACTGACACCCAACTAACAGAACAATTACAGAGAGCCTTACAATATACCCAGGAGAAACTGCTACAAGGTAAACATGCCACAGTGGACCAAGCAACCCCTATGATCTTTACGACAACCTATAACTCCACTTCACCGAACTTGTCTAAAAGCATCCACAGAAACTGGCCAATGATCTGCCAAAATGAGACTCTATCTTTACACGGTGCCAAGAAACCCATGATGGGCTATAAAAGGAACAGCAGCCTCAGGGATCTTCTAGTTAAAACAGACTTTAAAGGGATCCCTACCACACAGACGGATTGGCTCTCTGCACGCAAGAAATTGGGTTGCTACAAATGCCCGGACTGTGTGACCTGTAGATGCTTGCTCACGGGACCTGATTTTCCTCATCCCCATACCGGGAAACGACTCAAAATTAATCACAGATTGACTTGTACCTCTACATATGTGATATATATTATCACCTGCCCATGTGGCATGTACTACGTGGGCAAGACCATCACTACACTTCGGGAGCGTATTGGCAACCACCGTTCAGCTGTCAGCAAAGCACTGAAGGAAGAAAAAGCAGACCAACCGGTGGCCAGGCACTTCTTGAGGATGAAACACCCTCTACCAACGTTTAAATGCATGGCCATAGACTTTCAACCCCCCCCTCACGTGGAGGGAACAGAGATCAAGCCCTTCTCCAAAGAGAATCAAGATGGATCTACAAACTGGACTGTGTCAACCCCAGGGGACTCAATGAAACCTTGCCTCTGGGATGTTTTATTTAATCCAGGTGTCACATTCTATACCACTTCGGAAGTAGCAACAATAATGTCCTGTTCTTGCAACTTTGAATTGTAATAACTGCTGTAATTGCTACGTATTATTGTTACAACTTTTATATGGTTACAAAACTTCCTTACATGCTTTTCCCTCTACTCATTTCTAAACCTCTCTTTTCCAAACATGTGGATTTACGGCGGTCATTTGCCCACGAGTCGCATATACCCATTCCTGTGCCTGTATGAGTTTAGGGTAGCAGGAGTACCCTATTCACCCAATAGATCATACCTTGTGCGCATAAGGTTATGTAAATAGCAGAACCCCGTTTTGAAAACGCGCCCCGCGGGGGGCTCATACCCACTTTCTATGAGCACTAGCACCTGCGGCACTTATAACCCCGGCCCGCACTGCAGACCCTGGTTCGCCCCGCCCATTGTGACACTGGACCCTGCGGGAAGGGTATGACCGGCTGGCTTAAACCGGCAGTGCCGTACCCCCCACCGGTCCGTGTCATTCGCGCAGTATGCGCTTGGCTACGGTGACATTGCTGTGTACAATCGGCCTAATATGGGGAACTATGTAGGCAGGGAATGTCTCATTAGTAAGAAATGTCTATCAACTGGCTGGTTAGATTCGCCCTCTTTGAGGGCTTTACTTATGGCAGAGCGATGATTACTGATACGTTCCCTCAAGGTGGTCACTGTCTTACCTACGTAGTATAAGCCGCAGGGACAGGTGATAATGTATATTACGTATGTGGATAGACAGCCAAGTCTTGAGTGTATCTTTAACCTTTTACCAGTGTGGGGATGTGGAAAATCTGGACCAGTTAGCAGGCATCTACAAGTGACACAATCAGGGCATTTGTAACAACCCAATTTCTGAAGTGAGGATAGCCAGTCTTTTTGCTTAGTACTGGAGCCTTTGAAGTCAGTTTTTACCAAAAGATCCCTTAAGCTACCACCCCTTTTATAGCCCATCAGTGGTTTCTGAGATTGGTAGAGAGTAAGTGACTCATCTTGATTGACCATGGGCCAATTTTTGTTGATACTTTTCACCAAGTCCGGAGAGGTGAGTGAGAAGGTGGTGGTAAAAATCAGTGGTGATTGTGTCTTATGTTGTTTAAGCACTGTACTCAGTAGAGATTCCTGGCTATGTTGGAGAGCTCTTTCCAGCTGCGTTAGGAGTAGTTGTTCGCTGTAACCGCGTTCCAAGAATCTAGTAAACATTTCCTGGAGTTGAGTCTTGGCAATGTCAGCAGAACTGTTGTTCCTGATCACCCGTAAAAATTGGGAATAAGGGATACCCCTGATTATAGCTGGAGGGTGGTGGCTGGAGGCATGTAAAATGGAATTGCGGTCAGTGGGTTTTCGGAATAGCCTAGTGCCCAGTTTGGATTGATCTTTGAAAATGTTGAGATCCAAGAAGTCAATATTGTCCTTATGGTAGTTCAAAGTTAGTTTGATGGGGCACTCCAGGTTATTCAAGTACTGATGGAAGGTAAGAAGTGCTTCCTCGCTCTCGGTCCAAATCAGGAACAGATCATCGATATAGCGAAAATAAACCAATATTGATTTTTGAAGTAATGGGAGTAAATGAGCAGTTTCGAAGTCTGCCATGAAGAGATTGGCATACGATGGTGCCAGGGCACTGGCCATGGCGGTGCCTGACAGCTGTAAAAAGAATTTGTTTTCAAAGCGAAAAAAAATCCTGGTCAATGTAAGTTCCAGTGTAGCGGGAATTCAGTTGGTGTATTACTAGTATTGTTGCTGGCCAGCACGTCCTTTACCAATCTGATGCCCTGGTCATGTGGTATCACTCTGTATAGGCTGGTTACATCCATGGTCACTAGGATACAGTTGTCGGGGATGTCGCCCAGTGCTTTCAATTTCTTAATGACGTGTGTAGAGTCTTGAGTGTAGGAACACATGGCTTTAACCAAAGGTTGTAAGAAAGAATCTATGTACGTAGAAACAGGTTGGTAAAGTGAGCCCACCGCTGAAATGATAGGTCTACCCGGGGGGGATGAGAGAGATTTGTGAATTTTAGGCAACGTATAGATAATGGGTGTGCGAGGGTATTCTGTTACAAGGAAATTGTACACATGACTGGTAATCCAGCCCGCATTACGGGCCAAAGATAAATACATGTCAAGTTCGGACTTAAACTTAAAAGTTGGGTCCCCAGGGAGTGCCCTGTAGGTGTATTTGTCAGAAAGTTGTCGCAGAATCTCGTCTTTTTAATATGAGTAATCCAGTAACACAATGGAACCCCCCTTGTGTGCTGGTCTGATAACCAGATCATAGTCCTCTTGTAATGTCTGGATAGCCCGGCGTTCAGCTGGGGACAGGTTGGGGTGTAGTTTACACATAGTGCCAGCTTGTTTAGCTTCTAACGATAGGACGATACCCAGTGTGCGTATCATGGGTGGTGTGTTAGGGGGTTCAAAGTTGCTCTTACCCTTGAATCTAGAGTGTTCCTGTGCAGAGTTTCTGAAGTGTTCTTTGAGTTTAAGTTTTCTTTGAAACCTGTGTATGTCTATCAATGTGTCTAGAGTGTTGGGTGTGGAGGAAGGGACAAAAGATAGACCTTTAGAAAGTAGGGAAATCTCACCATCCGTCATTATGTGTTTGCTGAGATTGAAAATTATGTTTTCTTTCCCCGTGGTGGTTTGTTTTTTATATTTCCTCCCACCCAGTCTGGTATACCCTCGCTTTCTTTGTCTCTTTTGGAGCGTGTAGTCACCCCTTAAAAAAGGTTTGGGGGCAGTGCTATTATCAGAGTCCATGGACTGGTCAGAGCTATCAACAGTTAGGAGTGATTTGGGTATTCTTCTCTTCCTCAGGGGTCTGAAGCTACGAGTATCTGACTTAATGCCTAAGAGCCAACCATACACCCGTTTATTCTTATAATCCTCAGACACCTTTTTAAGTTTGTTCTGTTTGAAGTTTGTCAGGTCTTGTTTATATTTATCCACATTAAGTTGTGGTTTAGTCAGCCAGTCAGTGGTGTTGTCAGCTTTAAGTGAGTCCATGTATTGTGTCTCTAATAGCTGCAGCTGCATATATATATATATATATATATATAAATACAGGTTGCTGGCAAGTTGCACTCCATGAGAAAGAATGATACCTGGGTGCCAGTGCAATAAGTGTAGATACAGTATACAGGGAAGGAATGACAGCACTCACAGGTTTTTCACGAAGAAGTCACATAGTTTCATTAAATAAATGTGAAACTTTATTCAGTCCGACGTTTCAGGTACAGGGGTATACAAGAGGGTATACAAGATGAAACCCACCCCAAGTTTAGCAGGACCGCAGTGTAAAACATCCTGAAGAAAGATAAAAAAGAGATAAAGAGCTCAGCAAGCCAACAGATACATGCAGTAAGCTAAGGAATAGAGAAGGCAAAGGGTTGTTACAGTTTAGTAACTTAAGCAATTGGTACACATAGGGGCACATTTACTAACCCACGAACGGGCCGAATGCGTCCGATTGTGTTTTTTTCGTAATGATCGGTATTTTGCGATTTTTTCGTATTTTTTTGCGATTTTTTTCGGCATATTTACGATTTTTGCGAAAAAACACGAGTTTTTCGTAGCCATTACAAAAGTTGCGCAAAGTCGCGATTTTTTCGTAGCGTTAAAACTTGCGCGAAACGTTGTGCCTTTTAAGTTTTAACGCTACGAAAAAGGCGTGACTTTGTGCGCAAGTGTTAACGCTACGAAAAAATCGCGACTTTGCGCAACTTTCGTAATGGCTACGAAAAACTCGCGTTTTTTCGCAAAAATCGTAAAGACGCCGAAAAAAATCGCAAAAAACCCGAAAAAGTCGCAAAATGTTCGTTTCCAATCGGAATTTTTCCAATTCGGACTGGAGCCCAAAACTGCACTGCATACTCAAGGTGAGGCCTTACCAGGGACCTATAAAGGGGCAAAATTATGTTCTCATCCCTTGAGTCAATGCCCTTTTTTATACAAGACAGCACTTTATTTGCTTTAGTAGCCACAGAATGACACTGCCTGGAATTAGACAACTTGTTATCAACAAAAACCCCTAGATCCTTCTCCATTAAGGATACCCCCAACACACTACCATTCAGTAGATAGTTTGCGTTTATATTATTTCTACCAAAGTGCATAACTTTGCACTTATCAACATTGAACCTCATTTTCCAGTTTGCTGCCCAGTTATCTAATTTTGTCAAATCGCTCTGCAAAGCGGCAGCATCCTGCATGGAACTTATAGTTTTGCACAATTTAGTGTCATCAGCAAAAATAGAAACAGTACTGTCTATGCCCACCTCCAGGTCATTAATAAACAAGTTAAACAGCAAAGGCCCAAGGACTGACCCCTGCGGTACTCCACTAACCACACTGGTCCAATTAGAAAATGTTCCATTTACAACCACTCTTTGTACTCTATCCTTCAGCCAGTTCTCTATCCAATTACAAATATTATGTTCTAGGCCAATATTCCTTAATTTGATCATTAACCTTCTGTGAGGTACTGTATCAAACGCTTTAGCAAAGTCCAAGTAGATGACATCAACTGCCATTCCAGCATCAAGGTTCCTACTCACCTCCTCATAAAAGGCAACTAAATTAGTCTGGCAAGATCTGTTACGCATAAAACCATGCTGGCACAAACTAATAGTATTGTGAACTGCAATGTATTCAAGTACCCTATCCCTTATTACCCCTTCCAAAAGTTTTCCTACTACTGATGTCAGACTAACAGGCCTATAGTTTTCAGGCTGAGAACGGGATCCCTTTTTAAATAACGGCACCACATTAGCAATCCGCCAGTCTCTTGGCACCATGCCAGACCTCAATGAATCCTGAAAAATTAAGTGAAGAGGTTTGGCAATCACAGCGCTCAGCTCATTTAATACCCTGGGATGAATCCCATCCGGCCCTGGACCTTTGTTTACCTTTACATGTTCAAGTCTCTTTTGAATTTCCTCCCGAGTGACCCATGCGACAGTAGCTAAATTACTAGAACTGGGCATATTACAAGGGAAGCCTTCATTATCTGGCTCCTCAGATGTATAGACAGATGAAAAATAAGAGTTCAAAATTTCAGCTTTTTCCCCGTTTTCATCAACCAACGTACCCCCCCGTGATAATAAAGTTCCCACCCCTTCTTGCTTCATTTTTTTACTATTCACATAATTAAAAAATAATTTTGGATTCTTTTTACTCCTAGCTGCAATATCCCTTTCCATCTCTATTTTAGCTTGCCTGATAGCTTTTTTGCATGCTTTATTTGCTTCCTTGTACCTGATGAAAGTTTCTGCTGTCCCAGCTAACTTGAATGCCCTAAAAGCACGTTTTTTCTTACCAACCTCGACAATAACACTTTTATTCAGCCATAAAGGTTTTGCTTTGCGATGCCTCTCCTTGCTTACTAGAGGGATATACTGTTGTGTATACCTACAAAGCAATGTTTTAAAGATGTTCCATTTTCCTTCTGTGTCTAACCCCATGAAAAGCCTTTCCCAGTTGACACATTGCAGAGATGCCCTTATACTGGCAAAGTCTGCACGTCTAAAATTGAGTGTTTTAGTTACTCCCTTATAGAGCTGTCTCTGCAGCATTATCTCAAAGGAGACCATGTTGTGATCACTGTTCCCCAAATGCTCACCCACACAAATGTTAGAGATGAGTTCATTATTATTAGAAATCACCAGGTCCAAAATAGCGTCATTCCTAGTGGGTTCTTGAACTGCCTGAAATAAAAAGTTGTCATTTAGCATATTTACAAACCTACTAGCTTTTTCTGACTTAGCCACCCCATTACTCCAGTCAATGTCCGGATAATTAAAGTCCCCCATAACAACAACTTGACCCAGTTTTGAAGCCTCCTCCATTTGCAACAATAGCTGGGCCTCATCCCCCTCATCTATACGGGGTGGTTTATAACATACACCAATGATCATTTTCTTTGTGACCTTCAGCCCTACTGAAATTTCTACCCAAAGAGATTCGACGTTTTCATTGGTAATGTCTTTATTACATGGCTTTAAGTCTGCCTTTACGTAAAGACAAACCCCTCCACCCTTTTTAATCTCTCTGTCCCTCCTAAAAAGTGTATAACCATTTAAATTCACAGCCCAGTCGCATTTATCATCCCACCAGGTCTCAGTGATACCTATTAAATCATAATTTTCAATACATGCAATAGCTTGCAGCTCCCCTAATTTACCCGACAAGCTACGCGCATTAGCCAGCATGCAGCGGAGATTATTACTTCTCCCTCTGATGTTTACATTAGCTAAGGGAGAATTAGAGCTAAGGCAATTTTGAGACTGCTTTCCTTGTAACGGAAGCTCCTTATCTGATAAACTATATGCCCCCCTCACTCCTCCCCCACAACCCTTTGCTAGTCCCCCTACCCCGTCTACACTAATTTTCCCATGGAATTCTAGCTCACCCACCCCCCCCTTGTCTAGTTTAAACACTCCTCCAACCTCTTAACCATTCTCTCCCCTAGCACAGCAGACCCCCTTCCATTGAGGTGCAATCCGTCAGGGCTGTATAGATTGTACCCCAAGGAAAAGTCAGCCCAGTGCTCTAGGAACCCAAACCCTTCCTTCCTACACCAAGACTTTAGCCACGCATTTAGCTCCCTAAGCTCCCGCTGTCTCCCTAAACTTGCACGTGGCACCGGCAAAATTTCCGAAAAAATGACATTGGAGGACCTTTGCCTAATCTTAGAGCCTAGATCCCTGAACTCACTCTTTAAAGTCCCCCACCTACCGTTCATTTTGTCGTTAGTACCGATATGTACCAAGACAGCCGGGTCATGCCCAGCCCCTCCCAATAATGTGTCAACCCGATCAACCACATGCTGAACCCTGGCACCAGGAAGACAGCAAACTGTCCGGTTGAAGCGATCCGCTTGACAGATTACCCTGTCCACTTTCCTAATGATCGAATCCCCTATAACCACCATCTGTGTCTCGTGTCTTAGTAAATCAGCCCCATAATGTTGAAACAGTAACTAAATAGTATAACTATATGGGTGGTCCAGTACAGCAGTCGGACAAGCTAATAATCTATAGAGGAGGGGAAAAAAATTATTTCAAATAGAACGAAGAGTATGAAACCATTTCATTAAGGCCATGCGGGTTAATAGTATTGAGTCTGTGCATCCATTTCAGTTCACATCGTAAGAGAAGTTTTTCACGGTCACCGCCCCTCACCGGAGAGGGAATAAAATAAATCACCATACAACGTAAACTGGCCAATGAGTGTTTTTGTGACAGAAAGTGTGCTGCCACAGGGGTATCCGCCTTCCCTGTTGTAAGTGCTGAGCGTATCGCAGATCTCTGGTTTGCCATCCGTTCCCTAAAGGAGGTAATGGTTTTGCCAATGTAAAGAAGACCAGGTTACTTATAGATGAGACCAGCAAACACACATATTCAATACGCTTATACCCCAATCTTACCAGAAGTGAGAGGGATGCTATCAATAGCCTATCCCAAAACTCTAACATTATCATTCGTCCTGCGGACAAGGGGGGTCTGTAGTTGTCCAGGACTACTCTGACTACAGGCAGGAGATTAGGAAACAACTTGCAGACAAAACCGTTTACCTCAGATTGGACAGGGATCCCGTTTTGACATTTAAGAAACTGATTGACAGTTCATTACAACTGGGTCTGAGTGGAGGCTTTATCACGACTGACGTTTACAATTTTTTGACAAAATAATTTCCAATATGTCCCATCTTTTACACACTGCCAAAAATACACAAAAGTTTAACTGCACCCCCTTGGCGCCCTATTGTAAGCGCATGTGACTCACTGTTACAACCTCTTTCCATCTATATTGACTATTTTTTACAACCTATAGTACAGAAAATGAACACATACATTAGGGACACTGGTGATCTGTTAGTTAAGCTACAAGATCTTTTTCCCATACCATGCGATCTCCTACTTGCCACAATGGAATTGTCTGACTCTCAACTATTTCAAATTTGAATTTTCATGTTACTTGCAAACCAGTGGTACGAGTATGGGTTCCAATGTCGCCCCCTCATTCGCAAATTTATTTATGTCAAACTATGAAAATTCCTATATTTTTCCAAAATATGGCAAACATATTTTTAGGATGTTCCGCTACTTAGACGATCTTCTTATTTTATGGACTGGGTCACAGGAACAATTTTTGACTATGGTCCAGGAACTAAACGATCTCCCGACGTCTATCAGATTCACGGCCCATATTGACCCGTTATCTATTGCATTTCTGGATTTGACAATTTCCATTTCAGAATCTACTTTAATGACCACTACCTACAGGAAAGCCACGGACCGGAACACACTGCTGCACCATTCCTCTTGCCACCACCCTCATCTGCTTAAAAGTATCCCCTACTCACAAATGGTAAGGATGGTGCGTAACAATTCTGATCAACTTCTACTACATCAGCAACTTGATGACCTGGTACAGCGATTTCTGCAGAGAGGGTACAACCTCCAGGACCTTCTCCAAAGCAAGGAAAGAGCACTCCAACTGCCCCGTGAACAGACCTTGGGTACCAGGAGGGACCCACAGCTAAAATACCAAGATGAAAGACTTACCTTTATTACAACGTTTACCCCGGATAAGAAACCACTAACGGATTCTATATTATATCATTGGTCTGTAGTAGAGAAAGATCGCACGCTTCCTCCCATTTTTAGGACTCCCCCACGTATAGCCTATAGAAAGGGCAGGAGCCTTTGGGACCTTTTAGTAAAAACTGATCCCATTCACTGTTATCAGTTGGAGGCATCATCTACCTGGCTCCCATCGGCTAGACCAGGCTGCTATAAATGCCCCAACTGCACTACTTGCAGCTCATTGATTACTGGTTCAACATTCAACCACCCACATACAGGCCAATTCATGGCATGATACAGATTAAACACAGACTTACCTGTACTTCCAAATTTGTTGTATACTTCATTAAATGTCCCTGTGGTCTTCTTTACATTGGCAAAACCATTACCTCCTTTAGGGATCCGATGGCAAACCATAGATCTGCGATACGCTCAGCACTTACAACAAGGCAGGCGGATACCCCTGTGGCAGCACACTTTCTGTCACAAAAACACTCATTGGCCAGTTTACATTGTATGGTGATTGATTTTATTCCCTTTCCGGTGAGGGGCGGTTACCGTGAAAAACTTCTCTTACAATGTTAACTGAAACGGATGCACAGATTCAATACTATTAACCCACATGGCCTTAATGAAATGGTTTCATACTCTTCGTTCCATTTGAAATAAAAAAATTATAGATTATTATCTTGTCCGACTGCTGTACTGGACCACCCATATAGTTATACTACTTACAGTGGCTTGCAAAAGTATTCGGCCCCCTTGAACTTTTCCACATTTTGTCACATTACAGCCACAAACATGAATCAATTTTATTGGAATTCCACGTGAAAGACCAATACAAAGTGGTGTACACGTGAGAAGTGGAAGGAAAATCATACATGATTCCAAACATTTTTTACAAATAAATAACTGCAAAGTGGGGTGTGTGTAATTATTCAGCCCCCTTTGGTCTGAGTGCAGTCAGTTGCCCATAGACATTGCCTGATGAGTGCTAATGACTAAATAGAGTGCACCTGTGTGTAATCTAATGTCAGTACAAATACAGCTGCTCTGTGACGGCCTCAGAGGTTGCCTAAGAGAATATTGGGAGCAACAACACCATGAAGTCCAAAGAACACACCAGACAGGTCAGGGATAAAGTTATTGAGAAATTTAAAGCAGGCTTAGGCTACAAAAAGATTTCCAAAGCCTTGAACATCCCACGGAGCACTGTTCAAGCGATCATTCAGAAATGGAAGGAGTATGGCACAACTGTAAACCTACCAAGACAAGGCCGTCCCCCTAAACTCACAGGCCGAACAAGGAGAGCGCTGATCAGAAATGCAGCCAAGAGGCCCATGGTGACTCTGGGGGAGCTGCAGAGATCTACAGCTCAGGTGGGGGAATCTGTCCATAGGACAACTATTAGTTGTGCACTGCACAAAGTTGGCCTTTATGGAAGAGTGGCAAGAAGAAAGCCATTGTTAACAGAAAACCATAAGAAGTCCCGTTTGCAGTTTGCCACAAGCCATGTGGGGGACACAGCAAACATGTGGAAGAAGGTGCTCTGGTTAGATGAGACCAAAATGGAACCTTTTGACCAAAATGCAAAACGCTATGTGTGGCGGAAAACTAACACTGCACATCACTCTGAACACACCATCCCCACTGTCACATATGATGGTGGCAGCATCATGCTCTGGGGGTGCTTCTCTTCAGCAGGGACAGGGAAGCTGGTCAGAGTTGATGGGAAGATGGATGGAGCCAAATACAGGGCAATCTTGGAAGAAAACCTCTTGGAGTCTGCAAAAGACTTGAGACTGGGGCGGAGGTTCACCTTCCAGCAGGACAACGACCCTAAACATAAAGCCAGGGCAACAATGGAATGGTTTAAAACAAAACATATCCATGTGTTAGAATGGCCCAGTCACAGTCCAGATCTAAATCCAATGGAGAATCTGTGGCAAGATCTGAAAACTGCTGTTCCCAAACGCTGTCCATCTAATCTGACTGAGCTGGAGCTGTTTTGCAAAGAAGAATGGGCAAGGATTTCAGTCTGTAGATGTGCAAAGCTGGTAGAGACATACCCTAAAAGACTGGCAGCTGTAATTGCAGCAAAAGGTTTTACAAAGTATTGACTCAGGAGGCTGAATAATTACGCACACCCCACTTTGCAGTTATTTATTTGTAAAAAATGTTTGGAATCATGTATGATTTTCATTCCAATTCTCACGTGTACACCACTTTGTATTGGTCTTTCACGTGGAATTCCAATAAAATTGATTCATGTTTGTGGCTGTAATGTGACAAAAAGTGGAAAAGTTCAAGGGGCCGAATACTTTTGCAAGCCACTGTAGTTACTGTTTCAACGTTATGTGTACCAATTGCTTAAGTTGCTAAACTGTAACAACCCTTTGCCTTCTCTATCCTTTAGCTTACTGCATCTATCTGTTGGTTTGCTGAGCTCTTTATCTCTTTTTTATCTTTCTTCAGGATGTTTTACACTGCGGTCCTGCTAAACTTAGGGTGGGTTTCATCATTCTTGTATACCCTGTACCTGTAGGCTTTTTCTCTCTCTTGTATACCCTGTACCTGTAGGCTTTTTCTCCACCTCATTACCCAACCCGATATTTTATGTTTTTTATTGCTATATGCTAGCCGTTTGGTTTTTGGCTCTCCCAGTCTTTACCCATACGCTTTGTTTGGCACACCAATACGCCCACTCACTTTGTATTTTATACTTTTGCGGATTTTTGTACATTGATTGGTACAGACACCAACATTGTACTAGTCCGGTACTTTGTCTTGTTTGTGAATTTGACAAACAATATTTTCTTTAAGAACAAAATGCTTTATTCAGAAACATGCTCTCAGGCACCGCAACATTAAGTACAGTATGAACCCCTGACGGTATATTTTGTGCACCGTACTGACATATTGGGTCCCCCTGTGTGGGCTAGACTCCACGCTCGTATGTGTCACTAGCCATCGGATTCGCTTTGATATGCGCTGATAAGCGCTATACGGAAGTGCCATTCTCCCCTCTGCTGATACCGCACATCCTGTGAGGTCCGGGATAGCGCAACTGACACTTGTGTGTCTCCTCGCGCCCAATACAAGGTACATGGGCACATCAGCACCTTTTCGGTTATTGTTTATTCTCACCACTCTGCACACTGGGCGCTCTTCATTAGTATACCCTTTCACTTTCACCTTCTTTATTGCCTTATTTTACCATATTTTTATTTTTTGTTTGCTTGTTTGTATATCTTTTATTTATACACACTCCCAGTGTATGATGACACACCAGATTTGGCGCCACTGTTGGGTTTATTAGGGGGATTTGTTTGCCACTTACTCACTTTGAAAAAGGCTGCTGTGTCAGCCGAAACGTTAGTCATGTGTTAATAAAAAATGTTTGCACCTATAAGTCCTGTGAGTGCGGCATATTTTTTCATAGATGTATGACTTTTTCTACATACTGCACCCAAGCGTTTTTACACCGATTTGAGACGTGAGTGCCTGCTTCTATAGATTTTTATATATATATATATACAGCTAGTGTGTTAGCTGAAATGTCAGTCTGCTTGAATAAACATCGTTTATTCTCCCCCAACTGGCCTGGCTCCAAATTGTCTTCTAGACCAGATAAATGTGTCACTTTTCTGCAGTCCCTTGTTACATACTTAATTATATTATACATATACACAACCCATATATGCAACGCTACAAATTTACACTGCTGTATATGCTAGTCGTTGTAAGTAGCTGTTTTAATGAGTGGAATACATGTTATAATTAAAACTGCTGCAACACATTTTACTTCACTGAGCTGGCACCTTATTATTTATCGTCATGTCACATTACCACATGTTCTAATTAGGTTTTGCTTAAGTACAAGAGCAGTTTTGATAATCCCTTAAGATTTATTTGATGATCATTCTGCAAACTACATTCTGTTTGGAACAAGCTTTGCCATGATTGTTTTCAACAATTTCATATTGACCAAAAATACAATCACATTGCATATTACTGTATACAGAACAGCAGCTGGGGAAATAATCATACTTTGTTTCCAAATATATTTTATTTTTATGAAAACTCAAGCTGGTTCTCACTTAGTTTTAGAGGTAGATAACCGAATAACATTTTGTTGTGCTGGAAAAGAACTACAGAACAAATTTTTTTTAGTGCAGTATGTATAATACATAACACAATAAAATCTGTTTTTTCTCCTAGTTTGGAGATAATATATTTTAGTAGTATCCCTTGGGAAGGCAGAGTGATTATAAGGAGCATTGGGAGACTGGCGTGCATCCCTACCTGCACAATAGGGTCGGCGTCTCTCAACGCTGCATGATGACGTCAGCAGATGCGCTGACATCACTTTTGCTGCCAAATTCAAACCTTAAAAACGCTAATCTGTTCCTTGCCCAAGATGGTCCTGACTTCCTGGTTCCTAGCTAGGCTCCTGTTGTATCTGATTTACTGGTTTTGACTTCTTGCCTGATTTCTGGTTTACGATCCTTTTTTGTAGGATAACCTTAGTAGGATCCCTGCCTATCCCGCCACAGAAAGCCTGGGGCCCCAAAAGGGCATAGGTAAAAACTGGGGTTGGCAGGGCTCTCCTGCTTTATCTAAGGGGTTATTTTGGCAGTCTCCGGGCTCCTAAGCATACAGTCTCTAACAGTTAGCTAAAGCCAACATGGAGCACTCTCACACTGCCGCTACTGGTTCCTCGGAGATTGTCCTGGCAGAGCTCCTCAAGCGCCTGGAGTTTCAAGAGGCTCAACAGGCTCATCTCTTCCAGTCTCTTCAGCTCTTTTCCACCCATCTGGATTCCCCCCAAGGGGCGCATGGTGCTGCTGCTCCGTCTCCTCAGGTTTCTTTCCTGGTCGCTCCTCCTGCTGTGGTACAGTATTCTGAGCCTAAGATCCCTGCTCCTATGCGCTAAATGTGGGATCCTGAGGTTTGCTGTGGTTTTCTGAACCAGTGCCTCATCCTGTCTCCCCTCAAGTTCCCTTCTGAGACGTCTATGGTGGCATACATTATCGCATTGCTCTATGGTAAAGCTTTGGCCTGGGTGTCACCACTCTGGGAGTGAGATGATCCCTTAGTTCACAACACTACATCTTTTATTTCCACCTTCCAGGAGATCTTTGATGCTCCTGGCTGAAAGATCAATGCCTCTGCTTGCCTTTTAAAGATAACTAGCACTACTAAAAGAGCACTATGTCTGCTGCAGAATATGCCCCTGATTTCCAGACCTTGGCGGACGAAGTTTCCTGGAACAATAAGGTCTGGCAAGGTCTGAATGAGTGTATCAAGGATGAAATGGCCGCAAGGGATTCGCCTACTCGGTTTGAGCAGTTGGTGTCCCTGGTTATCTGTATTGACACCAGAATTAAGGAGAGACTGGCCAAGAAATTGTGAACCCATAGGCCACCTGCTCCCTTGGTGTTGCTTCCTGAATCCTCTTCAGTCCCTGGTGTCCAAGCTGAGGAACCCATGCAGCTAGGGGCCACTCGTCTGTCTCCAGAGGAGAGGACCTGAAGAAGGTCTGCAGCTCTCTGTTTCTATTGTGGTCATCTACGTAAGGCCTGCCCTGTAAAGCCTCACCATGAGGGAAATGCTCCCACCTAGGTTTGAGTGGGGAGTCTTTCCTAGGCAGAATTGTTTCACTCCCAGACTCTCAAGCCTCTAGAGTTTTCGTCCCTGCTACTCTGTCCTATGGCTCTAAGTCCTTTCCCTGTCAAGCATTCCTGGACTCTGGGGCAGCAGGAAACTTTATTGATTCTTCCTTCGTTAAGAAGTGTGGCTTCCCCACTATGTATCTCAAGGTGCCACTCTCCGCTCAAGCGGTTGGCGGTCATCCGGTATCTTCAGAGTTATTAACATCCTCCACTGAGCTGCTGCAACTATGGGTGGGGTGGTTGTACTCGGAAGAGATTTTATTCCTAATTATCGAGTGTCCCGCTACCCAACTTATCCTCTGTCTCCCGTGGCTCAGACTACACAATCCAAACATCGATTGGACCACAGGTGACCGCACTGCTTGGGGTTCCATCCAGTGTTTGCCTGCTCTAGTTCCACTGTGCCACTTCATGTCTCATCTATTGTTCAAGACCCTCCTCCTTTTCCTAAATGCTATGCCGACTTCTGTGATGTCTTTGAGAAAAGGAATGGTGAGACTCTCCTGCCACATAGGCCTTATGATTGTCCCGTTGAACTGGTCCCTGTCACTATGCCTCCAAGAGGTAGAACGTATCCATTATCTGTCCTGGAGACTCAAGCTATGAAGGAATATATCCAAGAGAATCTCTCCGGAGGCTTCATCAGGAAATCGAGTTCTCCTGCGGGTGCTGGCTTTTAATTTGTCCAAAAGAAGGATGGGAGTCTCAGACCATGCATTGACTACAAAGGTCTTAATAGAATCCCCCCCCCCTTGATTACTGAGCTTTTCAAAAGATTAAAGGAGGCAAAGGTTTTCTCCAAATTTGACTTACAACCTGATCCGCAACCGCAAGGGGGATGAGTGGAAAACTGCATTTAATACCTGTGATGGCCACTACAAGTATTTAGTCATGCCCTTTGGCCTGTGCAATACTCCTGCTTTCTTCCAAGACTTCATTAACGACATCTTTTGTGATATGTTGCAGTCATATGTTGTGGTTTACTTTGAGGACATTCTGGTGTTCTCCTCTTCATTGTCAGAACATACTGTATTCCTCAAGTCTGTGTTACAACTCCTCAGAGAGAATAATCTCTACGCTAAACTGGAAAAGTGCGAGTTCTATAAAGTCTGTAAGATCTCCTTCCTTGGGTATATTGCCTCATCTTCCGGCTTTAAGATGGATCCTGCCATGGTCTGTAGGCCTAAAGGCAATACAACGTTTTCTGGGCTTTGCCAACTTCTACAGAAGATTTATTAAAGGTTTTACCCAGATCATGGCTCCCACCACAGCCCTCACTCGTAAGGAATCTAAGTCACTTTGGTCTCCTGTGGCTCAAAAGGCTACTGAATCTCTAAAGTCAGCTTTTGTGTCTGCTCCGGTCCTGATTCATCCAGATACTTCTCACCCATTTACCTTGGAGGTTGACGCCTCTGATACTGGGGTAGGAGCTATTTTATCCCAGCGAATTGATTTCCAAGGCCTTCTTCACTTCGTGCCTTTTTCTCCCGGAAATTCTCATCTGCTGAGAAAAATTATGATATTGGCAACCAAGAGCTATTGGCCATTAAGTTGGCCTTGGAGGAATGGCATCATTACAGCCTGTTACAATTCTTACTGTAACCTAGAATACATTTCCTCCGCTAAAAGACTGAACCCCCACGACAAGCTAGTTGGGCATTATTCTTTTATAGGTTCAATTATGTTACTTCTTACAGACCTGGGTCCTGTAACATCAAAGCTGATGCCTTGTCCAGATCCCTGTCTTCAGAAGAGGCTTTCTTGGTTCCTCCTTGTCCTATTATTCCTCCTGAATGAGTGGTGGCTCCTGTGTCCTTAGTCCTGCCGGCTACTGAGAATACGCCGAAGTGCTCCTCTGGTAAAACTTTTCCCCTCAGGCTAAGGTCTCTCAGATCCTCTGGTGGGGTCATTCCTCTAAGATTGTAGATCAACCGGGGTTTAAGAAGATACTCTAATTTCTAGATACTTCTGGTGGCCTTCTCTCATCCAAGATGTTTCCCATTATGTTGCTGCATGTTCTTTTTGTGCCCAGCAGAAGATTCCTCTGTGTCTACCCTGTGGTCTCCTTCATCCACTGCCTGTTCCAAGCCAACTCTGGGCAGATATATTGATGGACTTTGTTGTAGATTTACCAAAGTCAGCAGAGTTTACCACAATCCTGGTTGTGGTAGATGGCCCACTTCATTCCTCTGAGGAAGCTCCCATCTGCAGCTCTCCTGTCAAATATCTTCATTAAAGAAATTTTTTGGCTCCGTGGTTTTCCATCCTCCATTGTATCTGACTGAGGGGTTCAATTTGTCTCCCGCTTTTGGCATGCTTTTTGCAAATTGTTGGGATTTGGGTTAAATATTTCTCAAAACCATGACAACTGGTCGGAACTTCTCCCCTGGGCTGAATTCGCTCATCATAATCTCCAACACAAAGCTTTAGGTTCTTCTCCATTTGTGTTTATGGATGGAATTCTCTGTCTCTACCTCCTTCTGTGCTCAAGGTGGATGTTCCTGCTGCTGAAGCTGCAGTTCATGACTTCAAGTCCATTTGGTCTTCAGCTCATTAAGCTCTGGTGAAGGCGTCTCTCCATCAAAAGAAGGCAGCAGATAAACATTGTACACCCACTTCTTGTTTCGCAGTTGGAGACTCCATATGGTTACATAGTTACATAGTTACATAGGGTTGAAAAAAGACCAGTGTCCATCAAGTTCAACCCATCCAAGTAAACCCAGCACACCTAACCCACACCTACCAATCTATACACTCACATACATAAACTATAAATACAACCACTAGTACTAACTGTAGATATTAGTATCACAATAGCCTTGGATATTCTGATTGATCAAGAACTCATCCAGGCCCCTCTTAAAGGCATTAACAGAATCTGCCATTACCACATCACTAGGAAGGGCATTCCATAACCTCACTGCCCTCACCGTGAAAAACCACCTACGCTGCTTCAAATGGAAGCTCCTTTCCTCTAATCTAAAGGGGTGACCTCTGGTGCGTTGATTGTTTTTATGGGAAAAAAGAACATCCCCCATCTGCCTATAATCCCCTCTAATGTACTTGTACAGAGTAATCATGTCCCCTCACAAGCGCCTCTTTTCCAGAGAAAACAACCCCAACCTCGACAGTCTCACCTCATAGTTTAAATCTTCCATCCCCTTAACCAGTTTAGTTGCACGTCTCTGCACTTTCTCCAGCTCATTAATATCCTTCTTAAGGACTGGAGCCCAAAACTGCACTGCATACTCAAGGTGAGGCCTTACCAGGGACCTATAAAGGGGCAAAATTATGTTCTCATCCCTTGAGTCAATGCCCTTTTTTATACAAGACAGCACTTTATTTGCTTTAGTAGCCACAGAATGACACTGCCTGGCATTAGACAACTTGTTATCAACAAAAACCCCTAGATCCTTCTCCATTAAGGATACCCCCAACACACTACCATTCAGTAGATAGTTTGCGTTTATATTATTTCTACCAAAGTGCATAACTTTGCACTTATCTTCTAAGAATATCAAGCTACATGTCCCTTGCCCTAAGTTGGGTCTTCGTTACATTGGTCCTTTCAAAGTCAAGGAAGTCATCAATCCTGTTTGCCCTTCTCTGGACCCTCTCTAAGTCAGTAATGTCCCGTTTGAGCACTGGAGACCAAAACTGAACAGCATATTCTAGATGGGGCCTTACCAGCGCTCTGTAAAGGGGAAGAATAACCCCCTCCTCCCGTGAATCTATACCCCTTTTAATACAGCTCAAAACCTTGTTTGCCCTTGCAGCTGCTGCCTGGCATTGCTTGCTATAGCCAAGTTTATTATCTACAAGGACTCCAAGGTCCTTCTCCATTATGGATTTGCCTAGTGCAGTCCCATTAAGGGTATACGGGGCTTGCATATTTTTACATCCCAGGTGCATGACCTTACATTTATCCACATTAAATCTCATCTGCCACTTAGCTGCCCAGATTGCCAGTTGGTCAAGATCCTGCTGCAGGGATGTCACATCCTGGATAGAATTGACTGGTCTGCAGAGTTTTGTGTCATCTGCAAACACTGATACATTACTCATAATACCCTCCCCTAAGTCATTTATGAACAAATTAAACAAAAGTGGACCCAGTACAGAACCCTGAGGGACCCCACTGAGGACCTTATTCCAAGTAGAGAATGTACCATTAACAACCACCCTCTGTACCCGATCCTGTAGCCAGTTTTCTATCCATGTGCCAACGGCTTCACTAAGACCAATAGACCTTAGCTTAGAAAGCAGTCGTTTGTGGGGAACGGTATCAAATGCTTTGGCAAAATCCAAATAGATGATATCTACTGCATCCCCACTGTCCAGCTTCTTACTTACCTCATCATAAAAAGCAATTAAATTGGTCTGACATGACCTGTCCTTCATAAAGCCATGCTGATTACTGCTCATAACGGCATTCTCCAGTACATAATTTTGAATGTGATCCCTTAACAAGCCTTCAAATAACTTGCCCACCACGGATGTCAAACTTACAGGCCTATAATTGCCAGGCTGAGATCTTACTCCCTTTTTAAATATGGGAATGACATTCGCCTTCTTCCAATCCCTAGGTACCATACCTGATGAAAGAGAGTCTGAGAATATCAGAAACAAGGGCCACTGCAATTCTGCCCCTAGCTCTCTCAGTACCCGAGGGTGTATTCCATCTGGCCCAGGTGCCTTGTTTACATTTATCGTGTGTAGCCCTTTAAGCACCATATCCTGTGCCAACCACTGTGTAGTTGGAGCTGAGGCAACAGTGAAGCTATTGGGTGGGACTTGGCCCACTGGCTCCTCTACTGTATACACAGAAGAAAAGAACTGGTTAAGCACATCTGCCTTTTCTGTATCCGCTGTAACCATATTGTTATTATAACTCAATGGGGCCACAACCTCAACCTGCATCTTTTTACTATTAATATACTTAAAAAACTTTTTGGGGTTAGTCTTGGCCTCGGCCGCGATGCGCTCCTCATTTTCTATCTTTGCCTTCCGGATTGCTGTTTTACAACACTTGTTATAGTGTTTATAATCATTAAACGCATCTACTGTCCCCTCTGACTTGTATTTCTTAAAAGCTTTCCTTTTTCTCCCTATTAACTTCTTTACCTCAGAGTTAAGCCACATAGGGTGATTCTTAACACTTCTACTTTTTCTTATTAATGGAATGAATTGAGAACAGTAATGATTTAATATCATTTTAAATGACAACCATTTCTGCTCTGTGTTTTTATCAGAAAACATAATGCCCCAATGTATGCCCTGAAGCGCTGCCCTTAAGGAGCTAAAATTTGCCTTCCTAAAATTCATTGTCTTTGTTGCCCCCGTGTAAATTTGTTTCCTGCACCAAACATTAAATGAAATAACATTATGGTCACTATTACCCAGGGGTTCAACCACTTGCACATTTGCTATACGTTCTGGGTCATTAGAGATCACTAGATCTAGTATAGCATGGTTCCTGGTTGGCTCCTCAACAACCTGTGACATAAAGTTGTCATGCAGCAAGTTTATAAACTTGTTCCCATTTACTGTCCTGGCAGTACTATTGCCCCAGTCAATATCAGGGTAATTAAAATCCCCCATTATTATCACTTGCCCCAAACTAGCAGCCTTTTCTATTTGCAACAGGAGCTGGGCCTCCTCCTCTTCGCTTACATTAGGGGGTCTATAGCATACCCCTACAATTAGTTTGGTAGATTCCTTACTATCTGTGAGAAGCTCAACCCATAAGGATTCAGCTCCCTCTGTTAACCCCATCACTTCCTCCCTAATATTTGCTTTTAATTCCTGCTTAATGAACAGACACACTCCTCCTCCTTTTCTATTGCCCCTGTCCCTCCGAAACAATGTATACCCCCCAATATTAACTGCCCAGTCATGAGACTCATTCAACCAAGTTTCAGCAACTCCAAT
Organism: Xenopus tropicalis; assembly: GCF_000004195.4. Taxonomy (NCBI): domain Eukaryota; kingdom Metazoa; phylum Chordata; class Amphibia; order Anura; family Pipidae; genus Xenopus; species Xenopus tropicalis. The sequence continues at coordinate 74,347,522 of NC_030682.2, read as the reverse complement.
CACATCATATTTCCGCTCCAACGCCAGTACCTCCAGCTCTCCCATTTTACCAGTCAGACTCCTTGCATTGGTAAACATACATTTAATACTGGTTCCGGCGTGAGAATGATGTGTAAACAACTTATCGGCCTCCCTGCCATTATCAGTATCCCGAAGCAAGTCTCCTCCCCCATTTTCCCTTACTATGCCCACTACCTCATCTATCCTGTCTACCACAGAATTTCCCTCTGCACCCTCCCCCCCCACTCCTAGTTTAAAATCTCCTCCAACCCTCTAGCCATCTTTTCCCCCAAAGCAGCTGCCCCATCATCATTGAGGTGCAGCCCATCCCTGGCAAAGAGCTTGTAGCCGATTGAGAAATCAGCCCAGTTCTGGAGAAACCCAAAGCCCTCCTCCCTACACCAATCTCTCAGCCACGCATTAATCTCCCTAAGCTCCCGCTGCCTTCTTAATGTTGCTCGTGGCACAGGTAATATCTCTGAGAAAATTACCTTGGAAGTCCTCGCCCTCAACTTCGCACCTTCATCCGCTTCTCCTGAAGTTATGCTTAAGAACCTCCTCCAGCGACTTAGGGAACAAGAGACTAAACAAGATCAAATTGTTCAATGCCTCCAGGGGTTGGCTGTTAGGTTAGATACTCTCCAACAGCAACCTGCTGTGGATGACCCAGCTCCTGTTCCACTCTCTATGGGTATTCCCCTAGTAGAGCCTAAGATCCCTTTTCCCGAGAAATTCTCTGGGGATCGGAGTAAATTTTTTGCTTTCAAGGAGGCATGCAAACTTTATCTTAGTTTTTTGCCTCGCTCTTTTCCCACTGAAGTGGCAAAAGTTAATTTTGTGATCACTTTACTGTTAGATGATCCTCAGGTCTGGGCTTTCACTCTATCCCCGTCTGACCCAGCCTGATACTCTCTTGAGGCCTTTTTTAAAGCTATGGCTATTATCTATGATGACCCTGATCGGGCAGTTTCTGCTGACATCCGTACCCTCCGGCAAGGCAGAAAGCTTGTTGAGGAGTACTGTACGAAGTTTCGCCGCTGGGCGGTAGAGACAGGGTGGAATGATTCAGCCCTTCGTAGTCAGTTCCGAACTGGTCTGTCTGATGCTGTTAAAGACAGTCTCATTAATTATCCTGCTCCCTCATCCCTTGATGCATTAATGTCCCTCTCCATTCAAATAGATAGGAGACTTAGAGAGAGGCGTCAGGAAGAACAGTCTCTTCTTTAACTCACTCTCTTTTTCTGGTGCCCGAACCCATACATAATATTGCTAATCCTATGCCAGTAGAGGAGCCTATGCAATTGGGTTTTACGCGTCTATCCTCGGAGGAGAGACTCCGTAGACGCTCCAATGGGTTATGCATGTACTGTGGTGAGGGGGGTCATCTCTGCAAAGATTGTCCAAAGAGACCGGGAAACGGCAAAGCCTAAACAAGTCTGGGGAGTCTTGTTTGGGTAATGCAGTTTCTACTCCCCAATATTTCTCCTCTAAAATCTTCATTCCCATGCTCCTCGACTGGGAGTACGGTAATGTGAAGATTCCGGCCTTTTTGGATTATGGGGCGGCTGGGAATTTCTTGGATGTTAATTTTGTTTGTAAGCTGGGTATTCCTTGTACCACTGTAGTCCCTCCAGTCAGATTACTGGCGATTGATGGGAATCCACTAGGGAGTGGGTTTGTGTCTTCTAGATCCCAGAATCTAGTCATGTCCATTGAAGGTTCTCATAAGGAACAGTTATTTTTCTATCTAATCAATTGTCCTGACACTCCTGTGATTTTAGGTCTCCCATGGTTACAAAAACACAACCCGCAAATTGATTGGGTTACCGGCAGGATACAAGGTTGGGGTGTACACTGTGAAGTGTCTTGCTTTAAAGGTTCTGTTCTCATTGCCACAACCTCTTTGAAGGGTCTTCCTTCCCCATATTCAGCCTTCGCTGATGTCTTCTCTAAGAAGGCGGCTGAATCACTCCCTGCACATAGATCCTATGACTGTGCAATTGAATTGGTTCCTGGGGCTGTTCCTCCGAAAGGTAGAACCTATCCACTTTCCCTTCCTGAGACTAAAGCAATGGAAGAGTACATTAAGGACAATTTGGAACAAGGGTTCATTAGACCATCCTCTTCCCCTGCGGGGGCAGGTTTTTTCTTTGTAAGCAAGAAGGATGGTGGGCTTAGGCCCTGTATCGATTATAGAGGTCTGAATAAGATTACTGTTAAGAATCGCTACCCTCTTCCCTTGATCTCAGAGCTCTTTGACAGGGTAAAGGGTGCTTCGATTTTCACCAAACTTGATCTCAGGGGTGCATATAATTTAATCCGGATTAAAGAGGGGGATGAGTGGAAAACAGCCTTTAATACTCGTGATGGGCATTATGAATATTTGGTCATGCCTTTCGGGTTATGTAACGCTCCTGCATTCTTCCAAGAATTTGTTAATGATATTTTTCGTGACCTGCTTGGACGCCATGTTGTAGTATACCTTGATGATATTCTAATCTATTCTTCTAATTTAGAAGATCATCATTGTCATGTTCAGGAAGTACTATTGAGACTTAGACAGCATCATTTATATGCTAAGCTTGAAAAATGCATTTTTGAGGTTCCTTCTGTTCATTTTCTGGGGTACATCATTTCTGAACTTGGTTTAGAAATGGAACCAACCAAGGTAGAGGGCATTTTGAATTGGGCTCAACCGCTTTCCTTACGTGCCATTCAAAGATTTCTAGGTTTTGCCAATTATTATAGACAATTTGTTAAGGGGTTTTCTTCCCTGGTAGCCCCAATCACGGCCCTTACTAAGAAGGGTGTTGATCCCAGTATTTGGTCCAGTGAAGCGATTAAAGCTTTTAAGCTTCTTAAAGAAGCATTTATTTCTGCTCCAGTGCTGCCTCACCCAGATTCTACCTTACCATTCCTCGTTGAAGTTGACGCTTCTGAGGTGGGTGCCGGGGCGGTTTTGTCACAGCGTCACCCTGTTACCTGTAAGGTACATCCTTGTGCCTTCTTTTCTAGGAAATTCTCCCCTACTGAGGCTAACTATGATATCGGCAACAGAGAATTGTTGGCAGTTAAATGGGCCTTTGAGGAATGGAGACATCTGTTAGAGGGCGCTAAGCATCCTGTTATCGTCTTCACTGATCATAAGAATTTGCTGTACATTGAATCTGCTAAACGTTTGAACCCTAGGCAGGCAAGATGGGCTTTGTTCTTTACCCGTTTCAATTTTATCCTAACATATAGACCTGGGTCCAAGAATATAAAAGCCGATGCTCTTTCCAGGAGTTTTGTCTCTTGTCCTAAAGAGCACCTTGAACCTTACACTATTCTTCCTAAGGAAGTGATTGTGGCTGCCCTGGGTCCTGACCTTTTGGCCTCTCTCTCTGAAGCTCAGATTAACTTGCCTAGGAATATACCGTCTGGTAGGCTTTTTGTCCCGGAAAATTTACGTGAGGCGGTTTTATCCGAAACTCATGACTCTAGAGTAGCAGGTCATCCTGGTCAGAGTAAGACCTGTTCATTGTTATCCCGTTCCCTTTGGTGACCTACTATGAGACGAGATGTTGGCAATTATATTAATTCTTGTGCAGTTTGCCATCGTTCCAAACCATCTAGGTCTCTACCCCAGGGCCTATTACAATCACTCCCTATTCCTGAGAGACCATGGACTCATATTGCTATGGACTTTATTGTTGACCTACCATCCTCTAATGGTAATACTGTTATTTGGGTGGTTGTAGACCGCTTTAGTAAGATGTGTCATTTCATTCCCCTCCCTGCCCTCCCCTCTGCCAAAACTTTGGCTGAACTCTTCATTGCCAATATTTTCAGATATCATGGGGCCCCATTGAATATTGTCTCTGATAGGGGGGTTCAGTTTGTCTCTAAGTTCTGGAGGGCATTCTGCTCTCTTTTAGGTACTGATCTGTCCTTTTCCTCAGCCTATCATCCCCAGACAAATGGTCAAACCGAAAGGACAAACCAATCATTGGAACAGTATCTAAGATGTTATGTATCCAATAATCAGTTTTAATGGGCAGAATTTCTTCCGTGGGCTGAGTTTTCCTTTAAAAACGCCACTCATACTTCTACTGCGGAATCTCCTTTTTTTTTATTGTTTATGGTCTTCATCCTAGGGGCTTTTCTTTTTCTGAAATGTTTCTGCCGTTCCTGCTGCCAATTCTATGGTGGAACATTTTTCACTGATGTGGCAGAGAATTCAAAATTCTCTGTCTTCAGCCGTGAATACTCAAAAGAGAGCGGCTGATAAACATAGGAAGGAGTCACCCGAATATCAGGCTGGTGATAGGGTGTGGTTATCCTCGAAGAATATTTCGCTTAAAGTTCCTTCTGCCAAATTGGGTCCCAAGTATATTGGTCCTTCCCCCTGAACTGAAAATTTCAAATACTTTTCATGTCTCTCTGTTAAAGCCTGCTAGGGTGGTTCGCCAACGTTCTCCTCCTCCTCCAGTGGTGGTAGAGGGTCAAACTGAGTATGAAATACAAAGAATTGTTGATTCACGTTTTTCCAGACGGGGGTTACAGTTTCTTGTACACTGGAAAGGATATGGTCTTGAAGACAGATCTTGGGTTTCTGCTGATCGCCTTATCAGACAATTCTATGCTAAATTTCCAGATAAACCTAGGGGTCCGGTGGCCCCCTCTAGAGGGGGGGGTAATGTAATACCTAAGCGCCCATGCGTGTCCTCTGCTGCTCTGGCGCGCGAAGGTGCGCGCGAATCCTTATAAAGGCCAGTGCGCTCATGACGTCATCGTGCTGGCGCCAAATTTAAATATTTAAAGGTCCCTCTAAGGTATTTTCAGTGCCCAACTTCGGTTTCGCCTCCTGATTGCTGTTTTCACTGTTCCTGATTCTGATTCGTGTTTCGACCCTTGCCTGACCCTGACCTTGCTGATTGCCGCCTGTATTGACCCTCTGCCTGTTTCTGACTTCACTTTCCGGAATCTGACTTTGTACTTCGCTGCCCGTTGGTTTGACCTCGGCCTGATCACTTTGTCTCTTAATCCCAAACTCTGCAATACGCTAGGTTCCCTTGCCTGCTCAGAACATTTGTCCTGGTCCTCTCACATTAAGTCCTGGCGGCACCCGAGTAGCGGAGGGCTCCTCCCGAAGTGAAATGTGGTTGTTATAGGCAGAAGAGTAAGCTCAGACCGGGACCTTGGCTTTTGTTCTGAGTTTGGGATACCCGTGCGTGACAACGCGCTGACGTCACTTTTGCCACCAAATTCAAACCTTAAAAGCGCTACTCTGTTCCTTGCCCAAGCTGGTCCTGACTTCCTGGTTCCTAGCTAAGCTCCTGTTGTATCTGATTTACTGGTTTTGACTTCTTGCCTGACTTCCGGTTTACGAACCTTTGCTGCCTGCCACTGACCTTTGCCTGATCTTGACTTTGATTCCCCCTGATCCCTTCTGTACCATGTTTATGGAGGATAACCTTGGCCGTGAGTAGGAGCCCTGCCTATCCTGCCGCAGAAAGCCCGGGCCCCAAAAGGGCATTGGTGAACACCGGGGTCAGTAGAGCTCTCGTGCTTTACCTAAGGGGTTATTCTTGCCAGTCTCCGGGCTCCTAAACATACAGTCCATTTCTGTTTGTTTAAAGTTCTGTATGACTCACTGATGTCTGATAAGTTTTATCGCACTTTTTTTGCGTTAAAATAGACGCGCCAATTAGCGCGCGATTCACTACATTATTACCGCATGCGTTAAGTCACATATCGCATGCGTTAAATTTCGCGCTACCGCATGCGTTAATTTTAATGCATGCATTAATTTGCGTGCAGAAATGAATACGAACGCATGATTCACAAACACTTAGGCGCGCTAAATATCGCATTAGTCTATGCGAAAATTAACACCTACTTGAAGCAGGCGATAATTATAGAAAAGTACAGTTAATGAGTTTTTGGCAATAAAATATGGACTTAACAGTGTTATTTATTCAAGTATGTGTTGCCCCTAGAGTGATGCAGCCTCCAGTTTGCAGGGAAATGGTAATTTTTAATATAGTAATTTTACGAAAGTATTGGCATGTATGGCTAACATGGCATGAATATTTAGTCAATCCACACTCACCAGCACACCCTGGCCTTTCCACTCTGTTCCACCTGGTGCACAGTACTTTTAGAGACGTCAACACTCTCCACCACGATCCAAAATAGCACAAAATACCGGCACAACAGGATTTGTTTTAGCGGGATAAACCCTGCTGATTCTAATAGTAGCAAACCACGTAACATTTCGGGGGCACACCCGAATGATGTCTGACGAAGGGGCGTGCCCCCGAAACGTTACATGGTTTGCTACTATTAAAATCAGCAGGGTTTATCCCGCTAAAACAAATCCTGTTATGCCGGTATTTTGTGCTATTATGAATATTTAGTCACCATAATATTCGCTACTATAGCTTTGAATATTTAGTCGCCATAATATTCACTACTGTAGCGGTGAATATTTAGTTGCCATAATATTCGCTACTATAGCGGTGAATATTTAGTCGCACAAATACATTACTAGGTATATTTTGGTGACTTGTCGCGACTTTGTAATCTTGTGACACGCGCGACTTGCGGCCATTTTATGTCATAGAGCCTGCAGTCACACAGAGAGCCTACAGAGACATCAGCAGCAAGCATGCCTGGGGTTTCCGACCTGCTACTGGGGGAGAAGCGCTACATCATGTGCTTTTTCCTGCGCTCAGGATATGATAGGCTGCCGCTGGGGTCCTTAGGGGTCCATGAGAGGAAGAAGGCAATCCTGCGCGACCTCCAAGACAGGTTGCGCAACAGGTTTGCCCTTGAAATGGACCTCCGCATGCTCCAGCAGATATGGTCGGACCTGAAGCGCAGGAATTTCGATCTGATCGCTGAAATAGCGGAAAGGTAATTATTGTACTTTATTATGCTTTTACAGAATACGTTCAGTAAAATATTTAGCAAGTAATTTGAACTAAAAGTACAAATGTAAAATATGTATCACTTTGTCTCTTAATCCCAAACTCTGCAATACGCTAGGTTCCCTTGCCTGCTCAGAACATTTGTCCTGGTCCTCTCACATTAAGTCCTGGCGGCACCCGAGTAGCGGAGGGCTCCTCCCGAAGTGAAAGGTGGTTGTTATAGGCAGAAGAGTAAGCTCAGACCGGGACCTTGGCTTTTGTTCTGAGTTTGGGATACCCGTGCGTGACAACGCGCTGACGTCACTTTTGCCACCAAATTCAAACCTTAAAAGCGCTACTCTGTTCCTTGCCCAAGCTGGTCCTGACTTCCTGGTTCCTAGCTAAGCTCCTGTTGTATCTGATTTACTGGTTTTGACTTCTTGCCTGACTTCCGGTTTACGAACCTTTGCTGCCTGCCACTGACCTTTGCCTGATCTTGACTTTGATTCCCCCTGATCCCTTCTGTACCATGTTTATGGAGGATAACCTTGGCCGTGAGTAGGAGCCCTGCCTATCCTGCCGCAGAAAGCCCGGGCCCCAAAAGGGCATTGGTGAACACCGGGGTCAGTAGAGCTCTCGTGCTTTACCTAAGGGGTTATTCTTGCCAGTCTCCGGGCTCCTAAACATACAGTCCATTTCTGTTTGTTTAAAGTTCTGTATGACTCACTGATGTCTGATAAGTTTTATCGCACTTTTTTTGCGTTAAAATAGACGCGCCAATTAGCGCGCGATTCACTACATTATTACCGCATGCGTTAAGTCACATATCGCATGCGTTAAATTTCGCGCTACCGCATGCGTTAATTTTAATGCATGCATTAATTTGCGTGCAGAAATGAATACGAACGCATGATTCACAAACACTTAGGCGCGCTAAATATCGCATTAGTCTATGCGAAAATTAACACCTACTTGAAGCAGGCGATAATTATAGAAAAGTACAGTTAATGAGTTTTTGGCAATAAAATATGGACTTAACAGTGTTATTTATTCAAGTATGTGTTGCCCCTAGAGTGATGCAGCCTCCAGTTTGCAGGGAAATGGTAATTTTTAATATAGTAATTTTACGAAAGTATTGGCATGTATGGCTAACATGGCATGAATATTTAGTCAATCCACACTCACCAGCACACCCTGGCCTTTCCACTCTGTTCCACCTGGTGCACAGTACTTTTAGAGACGTCAACACTCTCCACCACGATCCAAAATAGCACAAAATACCGGCACAACAGGATTTGTTTTAGCGGGATAAACCCTGCTGATTCTAATAGTAGCAAACCACGTAACATTTCGGGGGCACACCCGAATGATGTCTGACGAAGGGGCGTGCCCCCGAAACGTTACATGGTTTGCTACTATTAAAATCAGCAGGGTTTATCCCGCTAAAACAAATCCTGTTATGCCGGTATTTTGTGCTATTATGAATATTTAGTCACCATAATATTCGCTACTATAGCTTTGAATATTTAGTCGCCATAATATTCACTACTGTAGCGGTGAATATTTAGTTGCCATAATATTCGCTACTATAGCGGTGAATATTTAGTCGCACAAATACATTACTAGGTATATTTTGGTGACTTGTCGCGACTTTGTAATCTTGTGACACGCGCGACTTGCGGCCATTTTATGTCATAGAGCCTGCAGTCACACAGAGAGCCTACAGAGACATCAGCAGCAAGCATGCCTGGGGTTTCCGACCTGCTACTGGGGGAGAAGCGCTACATCATGTGCTTTTTCCTGCGCTCAGGATATGATAGGCTGCCGCTGGGGTCCTTAGGGGTCCATGAGAGGAAGAAGGCAATCCTGCGCGACCTCCAAGACAGGTTGCGCAACAGGTTTGCCCTTGAAATGGACCTCCGCATGCTCCAGCAGATATGGTCGGACCTGAAGCGCAGGAATTTCGATCTGATCGCTGAAATAGCGGAAAGGTAATTATTGTACTTTATTATGCTTTTACAGAATACGTTCAGTAAAATATTTAGCAAGTAATTTGAACTAAAAGTACAAATGTAAAATATGTATATTCTATATATATATATATATATATATATATATATATATGCATGTTTTTCAAAAACACACAATAAAGAGGGAATTTTAAATATGTTGTGGCATTTTGAAAAAAAAAATACATATATATATATATATAGACAGGCGTGGGGTGACAGCACACACAGGATTTTCACAAGGAGTCACGAAGATGTGAAATAATATTCAGAGGTTTATTGTGACCAACGTTTCATCCCTGACAAAAGTTCCTGTGAGGAACTGAAACGTTGGTCACAATAAACCTCTGAATATTATTTCACATCTTCCTGACTCCTTGTGAAAATCCTGTGTGTGCCGTCACCCCATGCCTGTCTAGATTTTGATTTGCACAGGCACCCAGCTATTATTGTTCCTTATGGTGTGCAGCTTCCCAGCACTTCGTATTGTATATATATATATATATACATCTATTTTCATATACATATGCATAAATAAGTTTAAAGCAGGGGGGAAGCAGCAGGGAGCGGGCCATAGTATGAGTCATTTGGGGAAGGACCACGAATGTTTTAGGGGGCCCTGGCTAACAATGTCTGTGTGTCCTTTGTATTGATGTGAGGGTTCACAGGGGGAGGGGCCAGTGGGGGCGTGGGAGGAGGGGGGCTCAAAAAATGTTGTTGTGAGGGGCCCGTTATTTATGATGGTGGCCCTCTGTGTATGGATGCATATATATATATATATGTATAATATATTTAAATAACATCTTGCAATACTATGTCACAGAACTCCAGCTGGATGTAGCGCCTCATCCAGAAGCCCATCAACCCCAGGCTGCAGAGGCTCCCCAGGCCCCCGAGGCCCCACAGGCACCTGAGGCCCCCCAGGCTCCCGAGGCCCCCCAGGTACCCGAGGCTCACAAGGCCCCGCAGGCACCCGAGGCTAAAGAGGCCCCCGAGGCTGCAGAGGCCCCCCAGGCACCCGAGGCCCCCCGGCTACACCACCGGACTCTCCCCAGGTCCATTTCGCTCCCCTGGCCGAAGACTGGGAAGAGACCTCCGACCGAAGATGTGGGGATACAAACATCACCATCCCGGATTGACCTCACTCTTCGGTCCATACAGGAGGACATTGCCTCCATGAAGACCCAGTTGGCCAGAGTGGAGCGGAAAGTTGACATGTTTATGGCCAGCAAGCCCTAAGTTTTTAGATTTTTATATTTTTCTAGTTTTTAAAATTTTATTATGAGAATAAAAGTTGTTTTATTTTTGTACTTTTGAACTGAGTAATGTCTAGCCTTCATTGATATGGTATTCTACTGTATACTTTCATGTACTTTCTCCTCCACTCTTACATTTAGCAGTAACAGCATTAATATGCTATATGGGTTAAATGTTTGCAAATATTCTGGCAACAATTTTGTCTTTAGGCCATTTTGCTGAATAGTAAAGCTTGCGTTAATTAGTACGTAGCGTATCAAATGTTGTGTTGCCAGAATAATTGCAATATTATGTTTGTCCCCATTTAATAAAGTGCCCATAACATATTTGGCATTTATTCTGTGTCTAAAATGTGCTACTAAATTTAAGCCACTTTAGTAAACGGACCCCTAAGTATTTGGCTAAAAATTTCTTAAATGTCCCCCCCTATTTACTGGCCTAATTTGATGTTGTACTACACAGCTTTGAGGACATAAGTTGCACACATAACAATAGGCGTGCCATACATACATTACATACAAGTAAAGTAAGTAGGAAAGAAGGCAAAAAGGAAGTAAAAACAGTAAGGAAAATACCGCGTTAATTAGCGCACGTGCGAAAAGTAGCGCACACGTTATTTAGCGCGACTAAAATATCGCATGCAGTATCGCGCGTAAATTAGCACAAGTGTACTTATAGTGAATCATGCGTTAAGTCGCGAAAATTTAGACGCTATAAAATTTTTTGCCCACGTTTTAAAGCACTTTAGTGAATCAACCCTTTTGTCTCTTTCGCTAGCAGCACTATCTTTCAGAGAAAATTTGCTAGCATATGTGAGCTAGTGTTCAAATCAGTGGCTGCATACAGGACAGATGTGTGTATTTATTAATGATGTTGCTGAATTTGGTGAAAGTGCCCAATTATTTTTTTTTTTTTAAATGTCCATAGAACCAAAAGAAAGACTAACTCTCTTGTCAGCTGCAGTAAGAACAAAGTCAGAAGCAGAAAAAAAATACTGTTGTTACAATTTAACACCAACATTAATAAGCTATTTTGAACACATTGCAAAGCAGGGGTTGAAATTTCCGATAGCATTAATACCTGGACAAACAGTATAGATATTTTAATGACTTTAATGAACCACAAATAATTAACAGGTTAAGATAATATTTATTTATAATCATTTGAGCATTTAAAAAAACAAAAAATCTTTGTCGGAGGATGGCAGTCAGCATGTGTGAAATAACATTTAACAATACAGGAGAAACAGGAGGTATGAAAAATATTTTAAGTCAAATATGTTTTACATTTACAACTTATATACAGAATATCACTTTAAATATGAAAAAACGCATGCAATTTGACAGTGGATATGATTTTTTTGTTGGAATTCAGGATTTTATATCACTGATACAATCACTTTGCAGATCTAGTTTCATCAATTCGCAAGTCAGGACCAGGTGAAATTAGACTTCAATGAAAAGGGGAACGATAAATTACTGAATTTTTGCTTGTTCACCTGGGCAAAAATTCCCCTGGCGAAAAGGTGCGAAAAATCTCAAGCGCTAGCGAAAAGTCTCCTTTGCCCTTTGGTAAATTGCTGCAAATTGTCTTTCTGGTAAATTTTTGCCAGAAAGACAATTCACCCTTTGGTAAATATGCCCTTTATTATCTATGTATCAATATATATAATATATATATATGATATACAAATCATATAAGTTTAGAGGCTACCTACAGTCATGGCCAAAATTGTTGGCACCCCAGAAATTTTTTCCAGAAAATAGTATTTCTTACAGAAAAGTATTGTAGTAACACATGTTTTGCTATACACATGTTTATTCCCTTTGTGTGTATTGAAACAGAACAAAAAAGGGAGGAAAAAAAGCAAATTGGACATAATGGGGCCGATTCACTAAAGTGCGTTAATTTTTACCGCACCTTTTTTTGCGTTAAAAAAGATGCGACAATTAGCTCGCGATTCACTACAGTATTATCACATGCATTAATTTGCTAACGCATGATTCACAAACACTTAGATGCACTAAATATCGCATTAGACTATGCGAAAATTAACACCTACTTGAGGCAGGCGGTAATTATAGAAAAGTACAGCTAATGAGCTTTTGGCAATAAAATATGGACTTTGCAGTGTTATTTATTCAAGTCTGTGTTGGCCCTAGAATGATGCAGCCGCCAGTTTGCCGCATATAAATAGTAGCATAGAAATAGTAGCATAGAAATAGTAGCCGCATATAAATAGTAGCATATAAATAGTAGCCACATATAAATAGTGCATATAAATAGTAGCATATAAATAGTAGCCACATATAAATAGTGCATATAAATAGTAGCATATAGATAGTAGCCACATATAAATAGTGCATATAAATAGTAGCCACATATAAATAGTGCATATAAATAGTAGCCGCATATAAATAGTAGCATATAAATAGTAGCATATAAATATTTATATGCGGCTACTATTTATATGCTACTATTTATATGCACTTTTTATATGTGGCTACTATTTATATGCTACTATTTATATGCTCTATTTATATGGGGCTACTATTTATATGCTACTATTTATATGCACTATTTATATGGGGCTACTATTTATATGCTACTATTTATACGCGGCGACTATTAGTGCACATAATAATAGGCGTTAATTAGCGCGCATGCGGTAAATGCCGCATGCAATATCGCACGTAAATTAGCGCAAATATGCTTATAGTGAATCGTGTGTTAAGTGGCGAAAATTTTGACGCGATAAAATTTTTATCGCGCGCTATAAATAGTTCACGTTTTAACGCACTTTAGTGAATCAGCCCTATTATGTCCAATTTGCTTTTTTTCCTCCCTTTTTTTTTGTTCTGTTCCAATATACACAAAGGGAATAAACATGTGTATAGCAAAACATGTGTTACTGCAATACTTTTCTGAGAGAAATACTTGATTTTCTGGAAAAATTTCTGGGGTGCCAACAATTGTGGCCATGACTGTATATTAGCATTTTGTATGCGATATTGATTGAAGTGGGGCTGTGCACATGCAGATATAAAGAATGTAACAAAGCAGTTTTTTTTTTGTTCATTTAGCTTAGTTAGCAGGACAAGATTGCTGTCTTAAGTGTTGGTAATTAATGACAAGTATAATCTAGTATACAGTATAAATTTTATCTGTTATTTTGAAAGCTTCATTACTCTCTGAAAAATGGGCAAAGCAGCAGACATGAGTAAGCCTCACATTGCCAAGGACACAAAGAAAATATTCCCTAATACAAAAAATAATGTTTTTTTTTCCTTTTTTAAAACTATAAGTAAGTTTTGTCAGAGTGTCATCATAATTAGCTGAAATATAGAACTTTTTGCATAGAAAAAAAAAAGCGTCTGTATCATTCACATTATGCTAATAAACTACTTGAAAGTTGAATATCCTGCTTTTATGATACATTCGATTACTGCATGGGGATCAACATGAGCAAAATAATTAATTTAGTGGTTACTTTATCCTGTGTGTTCAACTCAAGCTTAACTTGAAACAAGAACTTCAAAGATCTTGACCACCATTGAAGAATGGCTTTGATGGGAAAAAAATGTAGCTTTCTGAATTTCTAATAACAAAAATACAATATTCTCTAATGATTTCTAAACCATAGCAAGCAATATATTTAATGATTTAAAGGCAGAAAATAACAATTTACAACTTTTGTACATGTTTTTAGATTTACTGCTTTGGTTGATCTTAAAATTGTAAAATAGATTTATTTAAAGGAGAAGGAAAGGCAAAGTCACTTACCTAACCCCTGTTAGGAGAGAACAGCACCAGCCCGGGGTAGCTGCAGCGCTTCCTCCTTCCGTCTTCGGTCATGCGCACATGCGCAGTAGAGTGAAAAGCTGAACTTTAACAGAGAGGTCAGCTTTTCTCTAGACTGCGCATGCGCCTGTCGTTAGTCCTTCCAAAAGCGAAGGCGGAAGGAGGAAGCGCTGCGCTACAGGTACCCGGGCTGGTACTGTTTTCTCCTAACAGGGTCACCAGCCCGGGATACAATGGTAAGCGATTTAAGTCACTTGGGGGTGCCTAACATTTTGGCACCGCCAAGTGACTTAGCCTTTCCTTGTCCTTTAAGTACATTGTTTAAGTACATTAAGTACATAAAATAAATTTGTTTAAGTACATTTTCTTTTCTATTCATTATTAGACTTGTTTTAAAGCTGTAGACCAAAATATCCTCTACAAATACCCACCACAAGTTTTATTAGTTACTCTGCCTTATTTAAGGAAAATACTCACATTTTCAAATAACTTGAAAAAGGTTGTTCCAAAAATGTTGCAGTCTTCTGCATTTTTTTAACAATGAAATAAAAATTAAGTCTGTTCCATGACAAGTAGCATGTGTATTGAAACAGCAGAGGAAATCAATTATTGTCATCACTCCAATATTGAGTGTCATGCACAACCCTCAGCACATTAACATTCATACCAGCTACTGGTGTTACTCAGTGTGCATCTTGTCGCATGTATGTGGTCCTGGAGCAGCAGTTCCATGCAGCATTTACTTGTGAGAGATGCAGGTGGGTTTTCCTCTTGGAATCTGAGGTGCAGAATCTAAGGGGGGAACTGGCAGCACTGAGGGCAGCTGCAAACATGGGGGAGAACAGGAGGCTCACTGAGCAACCACTGGCAGGGGCCGGTGTAGTGGGGGGGGGAGAAGGGACAGTGGAGGTTAATGAGGGAGACAAATTTGTAACAGTTAAGAGGGGCAGTAGGGGACACAAGGGTAGGGGGGCTGGTTCAAAGCTTGTACAAACCAACAGATTTGCCGCGTTAGGTGAAGATGCTGGGGAAGGCAGCTCTGAGCTGGCGTGTATGGAGCAGGCTGACTCTCAGAGCACCCTGGGAGCCGGCACCTCTAATACAGGTGGGGGGAGTAGTGCTAGGAAGGGAAGGCAGGTTATAGTTGTAGGGGATTCAATTATTAGAAAGGTGGATAGGGTAATTTGTCGCAAAGACCCTACATGCCGAACTGTGTGTTGCTTGCCTGGTGCTAGGGTTCGGCATGTGGTGGAACGAGTGGACAGATTGTTGGGAGGGGCTGGGGAAGACCCGGCGGTCTTGGTACACATAGGTACCAATGACAAAGTTAGAGGAGGGGGGGAAGTCCTCAAGAACGATTTTAAAAAGCTAGGTGCAAAGTTGAGGGCGAGGACTTCCAAGGTAATTTTCTCAGAGATATTACCTGTGCCACGAGCAACATTAAGAAGGCAGCGGGAGCTTAGGGAGATTAATGCGTGGCTGAGAGATTGGTGCAGGGAGGAGGGCTTTGGGTTTCTCCAGAACTGGGCTGATTTCTCAATCGGCTACAGGCTCTTTGCCAGGGATGGGCTGCACCTCAATGATGATGGGGCAGCTGCTTTGGGGGAAAAGATGGCTAGAGGGTTGGAGGAGATTTTAAACTAGGAGTGGGGGGGGAGGGTGCAGCGGGAAATTCTGTGGTAGACAGGATAGATGAGGTAGTGGGCATAGTAAGGAAAATTGGGGGAGGAGACTTGCTTCGGGATACTGATAATGGCAGGGAGGCCCATAAGTTGTTTACACGTCATTCTCACGCCGGAACCAGTATTAAATGTATGTTTACCAATGCAAGGAGTCTGACTGGTAAAATGGGAGAGCTGGAGGTACTGGCGTTGGAGCGGAAATATGATGTGATTGGTGTTGCTGAAACTTGGTTGAATGAGTCTCATGACTGGGCAGTTAATATTGGGGGGTATACATTGTTTCGGAGGGACAGGGGCAATAGGAAAGGAGGAGGAGTGTGTCTGTTCATTAAGCACGACTTAAAAGCAAATATTAAGGAGGAAGTGATGGGGGTAACGGAGGGAGCTGAATCCTTATGGGTTGAGCTTCTCACAGATAGTAAAGAATCTACCAAGCTAATTGTAGGGGTATGCTATAGACCCCCTAATGTAAGCGAAGAGGAGGAGGCCCAGCTCCTGTTGCAAATAGAAAAGGCTGCTAGTTTGGGACAAGTGATAATAATGGGGGATTTTAATTACCCTGATATTGACTGGGGCAATAGTACTGCCAGGACAGTAAATGGGAACAAGTTTATAAACTTGCTGCACGACAACTTTATGTCACAGGTTGTTGAGGAGCCAACCAGGAACAATGCTATACTAGATCTAGTGATCTCTAATGACCCAGAACGTATAGCAAATGTGCAAGTGGTTGAACCCCTGGGTAATAGTGACCATAATGTTATTTCATTTGATGTTTGGTGCAGGAAACAAATTTACACGGGGGCAACAAAGACACTGAATTTTAGGAAGGCAAATTTTAGCTCCTTAAGGGCAGCGCTTCAGGGCATAGATTGGGGCATTATGTTTTCTGATAAAAATACAGAGCAGAAATGGTGGTCATTTAAAATGATATTAAATCATTACTGTTCTCAATTCATTCCATTAATAAGAAAAAGTAGAAGTGTTAAGAATCACCCTATGTGGCTTAACTCTGAGGTAAAGAAGTTAATAGGGAAAAAAAGGAAAGCTTTTAAGAAATATAAGTCAGAGGGGACAGTAGCTGCGTTTAATGAATATAAACACTATAACAAGTGTTGTAAAACAGCAATCCGGAAGGCAAAGATAGAAAATGAGGAGCGCATCGCGGCCGAGGCCAAGACTAACCCCAAAAAGTTTTTTAAGTATATTAATAGTAAAAAGATGCAGGTTGAGGGTGTGGCCCCATTAAGTTATAATAACAATATGGTTACAGCGGATACAGAAAAGGCAGATGTGCTTAACCAGTTCTTTTCTTCTGTGTATACAGTAGAGGAGCCAGTGGGCCAAGTCTCACCCAATAGCTTCACTGTTGCCTCAGCTCCAACTACACAGTGGTTGGCACAGGATATGGTGCTTAAAGGGTTACACACGATAAATGTAAACAAGGCACCTGGGCCAGATGGAATACACCCTCGGGTACTGAGAGAGCTAGGGGCAGAATTGCAGTGGCCCTTGTTTCTGATATTCTCAGACTCTCTTTCATCAGGTATGGTACCTAGTGATTGGAAGAAGGCGAATGTCATTCCCATATTTAAAAAGGGAGTAAGATCTCAGCCTGGCAATTATAGGCCTGTAAGTTTGACATCCGTGGTGGGCAAGTTATTTGAAGGCTTGTTAAGGGATCACATTCAAAATTATGTAGTGGAGAATGGCATTATGAGCAGTAATCAGCATGGCTTTATGAAGGACAGGTCATGTCAGACCAATTTAATTGCTTTTTATGATGAGGTAAGTAAGAAGCTGGACAGTGGGGATGCAGTAGATATAATCTATTTGGATTTTGCCAAAGCATTTGATACCGTTCCCCACAAACGACTGCTTTCTAAGCTAAGGTCTATTGGTCTTAGTGAAGTCGTTTGCACATGGATAGAAAACTGGCTACAGGATCGGGTACAGAGGGTGGTTGTTAATGGTACATTCTCTACTTGGAGTAAGGTTCTCAGTGGGGTCCCTCAGGGTTCTGTACTGGGTCCACTTTTGTTTAATTTGTTCATAAATGACTTAGGGGAGGGTATTATGAGTAATGTATCAGTGTTTGCAGATGACACAAAGCTCTGCAGACCAGTCAATTCTATCCAGGATGTGACATCCCTGCAGCAGGATCTTGACCAACTGGCAATCTGGGCAGCTAAGTGGCAGATGAGATTTAATGTGGATAAATGTAAGGTCATGCACCTGGGATGTAAAAATATGCAAGCCCCGTATAACCTTAATGGGACTGCACTAGGTAAATCCATAATGGAGAAGGATCTTGGAGTCCTTGTAGATAATAAACTTGGCTGTAGCAAGCAATGCCAGGCAGCAGCTGCAAGGGCAAACAAGGTTCTGAGCTGTATTAAAAGGGGTATAGATTCACGGGAGGAGGGGGTTATTCTTCCCCTTTACAGAGCACTGGTAAGGCCCCATCTAGAATATGCTGTTCAGTTTTGGTCTCCAGTGCTCAAACGGGACATTATTGAGCTAGAGAGGGTCCAGAGAAGGGCAACTAAGCTGGTAAAGGGTATGGAAAGTCTCAGTTATGAAGAAAGACTGGCCAAGTTGGGTCTGTTTACACTGGAGAAGAGGCGCTTAAGAGGTGACATGATAACTATGTATAAATATATAAGGGGATCATATAATAACCTCTCTAATGTTTTATTTACCAGTAGGTCCTTCCAACGGACACGAGGGCACCCACTCCGTTTAGAAGAAGGGAGGTTCCATTTAAATATTCGGAAAGGATTTTTTACAGTGAGAGCTGTGAAGTTGTGGAATTCCCTCCCCGAATCAGTCGTGCTGGCTGATACATTATATAGCTTTAAGAAGGGGCTGGATGGATTCTTAGCAAGTGAGGGAATACACGGTTATGGGAGATAGCTCTTAGTACAAGTTGATACAGGGACTGGTCCGATTGCTATCTTGGAGTCAGGAAGGAATTTTTTCCCCTCTGAGGCAAATTAGAGAGGTTTCAGATGGGGTTTTTTGCCTTCCTCTGGATCAACTTGTAGTTAGGCAGGTTATATATAGGCATTATGGTTGAACTTGATGGACGTATGTCTTTTTTCAACCCAACTTACTATGTTACTATGTTACTATGTACTTGCCCTTGCCCCAACTTCCTTGACTCGCCTTCGAGAAAACTCTAGCTCACCCCCTCTCCTGTTTCTCTTGGCCTTAGTCTGATAGGTTGACCATATTAATCCCTGTAAATGTTGCTAAGGGGGTCTAACATAAGTGTAATGTCACAGCAGCAAAAATAGCAATGCCAATAAGCATTATAATGTTAACATTAGTATAATGATAACATTAGTTAAAAGTCAAGAGGACTGCTCATACAAGGCTTATACTTAAATTTCTCTAATGATTCAATAACTTGTGCATTTTTATGGTAATATACAGTTTAGTACTTACAGATTTGTGATTGATAAAATATTTACCCAGATATTTTGATAACTGCATTATGTTTCAGAACAGCAGAATCTATTGTGTTTTCAGGAGGTGAATGGGTCATTCAATATATGACGTTAAACGTGAAAATATATCAGCTAATACTGATATACTATGATAGAAATTGTGTGGGTAAAATATATGCTACAAAAGAGATTTTAAGGAAAAAAACAAGTACAGGGGCAGAAAGAGTTTTCATTTAGCAGGTGTGAAAAACAAATTGGAGACATATCAATTGAGCAGGTTGAAAAATTCTGTCTGGCATGGGTTGCATCAAGGTGTTGTTGTGGTCCTTGTATGACTAAGGGTGCAATATACTTAAGGTCTAATTTTTTTCCGATTCAGATTTTTTAGCGCTAAAAGTCATCGGAGAAAAGTTGTGTGATTTACTACACGACAATACTGTAACAATTCTGAGTCCGACAATTTGCCGTCTAAAGCAAGATCATGTAGAACCCAATGGCAGATCTTTCTTTGCTTCAAAACTTTAGAGATTTTGGATTTTTGATGCTGGTTTTTTTGCGACAATTCTAAAATGTTGCAGTTTTCATATGACAAGTTGAAAAATTCAACTTAGACTTAGGGGCCGATTCACTAAAGGTCGATTAAAAGAGTGCTATTTATAGCATGCATTAAAAATATCAGCACTTCTTATTTTTTTCGAGTTAACGATCAATTCACTTAACGGACACTTGTCATAATTAAATGCGATGTTCTTGGCGTTATTTATCTGGTGATGACCGATTTTCAAGAGGTATTTTTTGCCGCATGCGGAGTCAAGCAATGGAGAGGAGGGATGAGAGTGATTTTGAAGAAAGCAATGGTGGAAGGAAAAAGGTCCTAAAAATGAAGCAACAGCAAGGTAGGCTGGGGCATGAGAGAGCTGAGAGGAGATGGAGGCATGAGGGCTCAAAAGTGCCAAGAAAGCAAACACATTGCAAAACTCCAGCAGAGGCCAAAATCCTCCAAAATAAAAACTGGAAAGCAGCTTCTTCATTAGAGATTTAGGCCATACCACCAAAGCTGCACATGAAGGGACACTTGAAGTACCTCTTCCCCTTACTGAGAGCAGTCAGAGTTCTGCAGAAACTCAAAAGAAAACCAAAAAAAAACCTGTGCAAATATTCCTACTTCTGCACGTCACATTTCTCCAGCAGTGACAGTGAGGAAGAGAGGCCTGGCTACATTAGCAGCCCACAATTGTCTGACATTGAAGGCACAGATAAAGATTATCAGCCAGAAGAAGCAAGTGAAGTGGAAAGTGAGGAACTTCACACCCCCTCCTCACCCAAACCAAGCAAGAAACAACAGCAGGAGAGCAGACTCTGAAATCTAAAATTTTCTGAATTTGAAAATGAGGTTCTAATAGAGAAGTTAGTGCCAAGTGTATGACAAAATAATCAGAAAATATGCTGCAAAAACAGCTACAGCTGGGAAAAACAGATACTGGAACAACATAGCTGACCATGTGAACAGTGTCGGGGTCTGTCTCAGAAGTGTGCAGCATTGCAAAAAATTATATCAGGACATCAAAAGGGTCCTGAAGAAAAAACTTGTGGAACAATCAAGATATAGGTAAACATCTTACATTGATATTTCTATTTAACACTTGCTCATCTGCTTTTCCTTTTGGCATACTGTATTTCCTTTCTCTTTTGTTTTCCTGCTTTTATGTTATGTATGTATGTATGTATGTATGTACATACATACATACGCACGCCTATCATTATGTGCGCTACTTATGTACCAAAATCTGTTGAGTACAACAACAAATTAAGGCCTGAAACTGGAGGAGGTCCATCAAATAAGGTGTACTACACCACCTACAAGGAACTACTTATGCCTTGACAGTGTGACTGGTGTCGCAGGGATCTTTGATTCAGACAGAAATGTCAGCAAAGGTAGGTGTAATGACATTAATACAAGTGTATTTTTTCTTGCAGAGAAGCTCAATATTAATGGAATACAATGTTTTGTAAAACAGATTCATCCTTACCACCACCTGTCAGAAGCAAAGGCAGACAATCCTCAGTTTCTACCATTCCAGGTAAAAAGGTTTCCTAATTTTGTAGAACATGTGTTTTGTGTTAGGCTTGTGCAATGGCATGAGAGTGAATTGTGTCCGTGTATATTGCTGGTGTTTCAATTACAGAAGTGCAGTGTATTGGTTTTAAGATAAATGTGTTATTGGACAAGTGTGTCTTGCTGGGTTAGGTACAGTCAGTTCATCTTGTACTTTTGGCCACTCAATCTTTCCAACTTGTTTTTGTCCTTGCACTCTGTATGGCCAAACATTTTACCTTTTTTGCTCATTTGGAATGAAATAATGTCCACAAATACATTCTTCAAAATCAACTTTGTAAAGTTGTAAAAGAAATGAAAAACATTATTGTCCATTAAGTTTTCCTGGCATCATGAACATCATTCAAAACATTGAAATCAACTTTTATTTTTTTTAAATAGGTGGAAAAAGACACTCTGCTGCAAACTCATCAAGTCAGCTCCACTCGCAACACCGACAGGCTTCTGAAATGGAAAAAAGAATGTTTAGTGGTGATGATAGTGCAAGACAGTCTGGTGAATGTTTAAGTGATGTTACTCTTTTTTCTGATGATGAGCCCTCAGAATGTACCCAACAACCACTTGTTACACATAAGGCCAAAACCCCAATATCTCATCTTTCCACCCAAATAATGGAAGCTGAAAAAAAACGTTTCCACAAGTCACTCATACAGTATCACAAGTCTCTGATGAAAAAAATGCATGTTGTACACCTAGATTTGTGTGTTGCCACAACAGCTTACAATGACAGTAAGGCATGACAAGCCTCATACGAGGCAGCTACTGTATGTTAAATCTGCATGAGCAGCACTTTAAGGTACTGGAAAAAAAATTGCTTTGTTTTAGAGAACATGAGTAATTCACAACAGGAAATGAACAAATACGTGCTAAGTGTTCTAGAAACCAGTCGAGTAATGCCAACACGTTCTAGTACTAAAGTGCAGATAGTTCAGCAAGCACTTCTGCAGCTCCAACTTGACAGCTGCGTAAAAAAAATAAATGCCCATGTTTTCTTGATGAGCTAAGGAACAGATTTGTTTAAATTGTTTCATTATAGATTGTAAGCTCTACGGGGCAGGGACCTCCATCTTCTTGTGTCTTTGACTCTTAACTTATTGCAACTATATTTATCTTGTATTTATCTGTATTTATTGTTATACTTTGTATTTATTATTATCTTAATAACCCAGTTTGTGTTAATGTATTCTACTGTACAGTAGCGCTTTATAAATAAAGATATACATACATACATCCTCACTGTACATTTACAAGAAAAGTGTTATTTTACAATTTGTAAGAAATCTTTTGATTTTTCTATTTTTCAGGGGCAAATTTGGTATTAAGCAATAATATTAATACACATTAGTCCTATGTGCTTATAGTGCTATGTAAATAAACATTTCTCTTTTTGCTATTTGTTGTGGGGGGTGGAATCACCCGCTCAAAGGGACATGAGCCTTAGTGGATCAGATCCATTTTTTTTTTCATATACAACTGTTTTCAAATTAGCTGTTGCACCTTTAATGAGTTAATTATTATCAGCAATAAGGAGTTACTCAATCCTAGTTCCTGCCAATGCACAAACTTTCTACTGCTGTGAGAAAAAAAATAAATGAGCATTTCTTTTGTAAGTGTGTAAGTTCACTACAAATAAAAACAGTATTGTTTGAGATGTTGTTTTGTGGTTCTTTTTTTTGGTATTAACCCTTTAAGTGCCACAGGATGTAGAATCTACGTCCTGTGTATAAAAGTACCTATGTGCCACAGGACGTAGATTCTACGTCCTGCTGCACTTCCGGGTTTGGGACAGGAGGGAATGCTCCCCACTCGTTCCCCAGCCCCTAGGCAACAAGCACAAGTGGGGAACAAGTGGCCCCCGGGGCGCGATCGCCCAGGGGCCCCATAGCAAAAGTCAGGCAATGCACGTGCCTGGCTTCCACTGCTCTACCTTTCTCCACTCCCCCCTCTGCTCTCCCCCCTTCCTGCACCACCCACTCGCTGATCCTTCACTGCAGCTGCTGTCCCTGCGTCTCCTGTGATCTTCAGCTTCTTGACCCCAGGTAAGTGCCACATACATACACAAACACACATACACACACATACACACACTTATTCCATTAGTACACACTTATACTTACACACACACACACACACATTTCTGGGGGGGTTGGGGGTTTCACACATTCACAGCACTTACAGCATTGCTGTTTGGTACTTAGAAGTTGGAAGACATAGTTACCCATTTTGGATTCATCAGAATGTGTACTTTTCAAAAATATATGGTTTCCTGGGGTAAACCTAATGTTCCAGGATTTTTTGCTTTTAAATCTAAAGTATGCCATATTCTGCTGTAATGCTTTGAAAATTTGGTAATTTAGTACTGGGAGTTTTTGATCTATAGAAGTCAGAAATCTCCATAAAACTATACATATCAGGTATTGGCAGGTTTGGGAGACATGAGGCTTTCCAAATCAGTTAAATAGTTACATAGGGTTGAAAAAAGTCCATCAAGTTCAACCCTTCCAAGTAAACTCAGTTGAATTTTTGTCCATAAAATAAAATATGTTTCTGGTATAAATCCCTATATCATGAAAAATAGCATTTTTTCTTTTTTTTTTATTGTATATCAAGCTCTAAATCTAAAGCAAATGTGGGAAAGTTGGGCTAGTCCACACTCACCAGCACACCCTGGCCTTTCCACTCTGTTCCACCTGGTGCACAGTACTTTTAGAGACGTCGGTACTCTCCACCACGATCCAAAATAGCACAAAATACCGGCACAACAGGATTTGTTTTAGCGGGAATAAACCCTGCTGATTTTAATAGTAGCAAACCATGTAACGTTTCGGGGGCACGCCCCTTCGTCAGACGAAGGGGCGTGCCCCCGAAACGTTACATGGTTTGCTACTATTAAAATCAGCAGGGTTTATCCCGCTAAAACAAATCCTGTTGTGCCGGTATTTTGTGCTATTTTGGAAAGTTGGGCTAGACCTGACACAAATGCTTACCTAAAAGCCACCCGTGAGGCATTTGTCTGGTTTGAAAATCATCATAAAGTCCGGACTGCCTAATGATGTAAGCATTGTGTGAGGAGCTTGGAAATCCCGACACAATGCTCCTGATGTTCATGGTAGTGTCACAGACCACTTGGATGTTCAGTGAATGGTAACTTTTCCGGTTCCTAAATATATGCTCCTTGTCTAGGGGGGATTTAAAGCCACGTGGGTGCAATCTATGGAATCCAACACATTGGGGATGCCACTCACACCATAGAACCGTCTTTTGACAGTGTTCCACTTATTTCTATTGGTGGGAAATGAGATGCAATTGCCAGACACCGAACGTATGGCATCCAGGACCTGGCCAAGGCACCGTGAGAACGTGGGCTGTGACACTCCCCCCATAGATCCCCCCAACCCTCTGAAAACTTCCCATGGCAAAAAAATGCAGGGAGCACAGAAGATTAACCATGCCAGGAACAGCATGGCTTCTGCTTGTTAGTGGCTGCAGGTAAGGCTCCAGTACCTCATACTGGCTGTATATTGCTGCTCTATTTAACCTGTAACGCTTCACTATTTCCTCCTCTGTTAACCCCTCTAGAGTTGACCTTTCCCTGAAAACTCTAGGATGCATCACTCTAGGACGTTTACATACTTGATCCTCTTCTTCTTCTAAATCCATCAAAAATATGACTGCAAGCTCCATCTTGTCTTCACAAACGCTCATAAATCGCAATGTTCTTTAAGTACCACCTACCCCAAGTACAGTAGGTGTTACCACAGATTATCACAATATTTTGCACGTTTAATGCTTCATATGCGGTTGTGAATCAGTATTCTTTCTATTCTATAGTTACTGCAATGCAATGTAAATAAAATTACGTTGATGAATCGGTACTTACAGTATTTATCACGTGCAGAAAGTATGCAATAAGCGATAATGACCTTTAGTGAATCGGCCCCTTAGACTTTTGCTGCACATACTTTTTCATTTCAGATTATTTAATAAATGTCAGGTATTCGTGGAAATGGGTTTATTCAAATAGAAAAATAAGAAAAGTTAGAGTTTTAGTAAATCTGCCCCAAGTATGATCTAATAGTTGGCACTCAAAGCAGAAGAATTTGACCTTGTTCAACAAAATAACTGACTCTAGCACAAATCCAGTTACTTTGAAAAAGTGAGTTCTAATACCATTTTATTAGGCAAATGGATCCTCCATACAAAGGATGTATTAGACTTCACTTTTTTATTTTAATTTGATTGTGTTTAAAAAGCTTTGCTTTCAGTGAGCTAAAGCTTATACTAAGGGGCACATTCATGAAAATGCTAGTTCGAATCCCGAATGGGACAAATTCGGATTGGATCCGAAAATTTCTGAAGTTCGCAAATATCACGAAAATGTTTACAAAAAAATCATATTAGTCATGATAATATCATATTGGCGATCCTAAAGTCACACAATTTTCTTTTCCAAATTTTTTCGCGAAAGCGCACAAAAAAGTTGCGCAAGACACAAAAAATTCAGTGAAAATAAGCTCGGAGCATTCGAATGAACATTCCGAGCCTTCATGTCTTAGTAAATCTGCCCTTAAATTTTGCAATAGTTCCCCTAAAAATATACTCTAAGGGACAAAAGTGTGGATCTAGCTACAGTTTTACTAGTTAAAACTGTAATATATTCTATTTTATTTCAAGTTTTGGTTGTTTTTTGCTTTCCTAGATGCAAAATAGCTTAGTTTGATGAGGCTTAATGATATAAGCCTCATCATATACAACTAATAATAATGTGTATAATTACATCAGGGCTCACAAGTGCAGTAGCAAACTACAATGCACAATGTAGCGTTTTCCCCTAGAATTCCAGTGTTATTGCAGTCACAAGGCGGCATTGCACCTAAAACATTTCTGCTGCTCCTCCTACAATTGTGTCTGATTTTCTAAAATTAAAACAATTGCATGTGAATTTCCTCGCAAATTGGAACAATTGGGCTGACATCCGTCTGTCAATATTTTGGGTGTTTGTTGTGCAATTAGGTGCAAATGTGCTGTACCTATTAAATGCTGGACACAAGGGGAACCTTGAAGCTACAGCCTGGTTTTTAACATAAGGGAGGAAGGACTGAGTGGAACAAGTGCAATTACACAGTACTGAAATGCAAAGAGCCCATATTGAATTTTTTGTATTTTTAAACAATGGTTTTTAAACTCACTGCAGGAAAAATGTTAAGCTTTTCATATGTTTAAATTTAATTCTGTCCTGGATGTGAACAAACTGCAATTTAAGATCAACCTAATCCAGATTCTCTAGTAGTGGTAGGGGAGACCAGGGCTAAACAGGTTGTGTTTATCAGTTATTAGGAAAGCAGGGAGGGTAAATTCATGCAAGATGACTAAAACCAAACATTTTATTCTCCCTGAGTCTGCATGGGTTTCCTCCTGATACTCCTGTTTCCTCCCACACTACAAAAACAAGGCACATTAATTTGATTTTGACTAAATTGACCATAGCTTGTGTGAATGTGAAAGGGAACTTGTAAGCTCTTCTGTGGGCAAGGTCTGATGTGAATGATGAATAATATCTGTCAAGCGCTGCAGAAATACGTCTGTGCTATACAAATAACAGGAACGAAATAAATAAATAATTAAAGACTGCAGAGACATGCAACTAAACTGGTAAAAGGAGAATGAAAGAATTAAACTATGAACTAAAATGATGAAGGTTGGGGTTGTTTTCTCTGGAGGAAAGGTGCATTCAGTTGGACATGAACTACATTAACCCTTTCACTGCCAGCCGTTTTGGACCAAAGTGGAACTTCTACTGCCAGACAGTTTCACTTTAGGGGCCTTTCCTCGGGGGGGGGGGGGGGGGGGGGGGACTTTTAGTTTACCCAGGTAACAAGATATAGGCCTCTAAATGTCTAAAAAAATTTTAAAAAATCATATTTTTCATAATATAAACACACATACCAGACACAAAAATTATTTTATGCACAAAAATACAACTGATTTGGAAAGTCCCATGTCTCCTGAACATGCCAATACCAAATATATATAGTTTTATGGAGATTTCTCACTTGTATAGGTCAAAAACTCCCAGCAGTACACTACCAAACTTCCAAAGCAATGCTTCACAAAGCTGCATACTTTAGATTTCAAGGCCGAAACTTCCACTAACAGAAGGTTTATACCAGAAAATTACACATTTCTGGAAAGAACAGATTCTGGGGAATCCAGAATAGGCACAATTGCCTGTCTACTCCAAACTACCAAGCTGCAATGCTTTCCTAAAGTTATAGGTTTTTATCAAAATTTGTGAAGTTTTTAAAAAATCGCTTCAAAGCTTCCAGTCTATAGTATCTTATCTCCTACAGGTCATAAAGTAACCACATAAAACACCCTAAATATGAATGCCAGGGGTCCACTGAACAGTTTGATGCCCAATATGTAAAGGTTTACCTAAATATGTGGCATGTAGGGGCCCCAATGGGAACATACCCCCATATTATGTGTCATTTCAGAAAATCAATACATTTACATCCTTTATGTGGGATAATGCTACAAAAAAGTACGCTCACCCCAGAAAGCCATATATTTTTGGAAAGTACACTTCCCCCGAATCTAAAAGGGGTACCCATGTCTTTCTACTACAAAGTACCAAGCCGCAAAGCTTTCCTAAGTTTGCTGATTTTTATGATATTTCAGAAAATCGCCTAAAAATGTTGAAGTTTGCCACATTTATCACAATTTCTTGAATACAAAGGCAAATCACCCCAAATAGGAACACCTAAGGTTTACTGAACAGTTTGTTGCCCAATATGCATAGATATACCAAAGTCTGTGGTATGTACTGACCCCAAAATGAAAATAGCGCATATGGATTTCTCGCCTGCAAACTCAGCTTTTGCATACAGAGCCTCCTGTCAGCGTATTATGTGCTGTAACACCCCCAAACTATATAGAAAAACCCAGAAAACCATATATTTTTGGAAAGTACACATTCTGACAAATCCAACATGGGAAAAGAGTCCTTTCTACACCAAAGTACCAATCTCCAAAGCTTTTCTTAAAGTTAGTGGTTTTTATGACATTTCAGAAAATCGCCTAAAAATGTTGAAGTTTGTTGCATTTATCTCACACAATTTCTTACGGCAAATCACCCCAAATAGGAACACCAGAGGTCTACTGAACAGTTTGATGCCCAATATGCATAGATATACCAAAGTCTGCAGTATGTACTGACCCCAAAATGAAAATAGCGCATATAACTCAGCTTTTGCACCAGAGCCCCCTGACAGCGTATTATGTGCCGTTACCCCCCTAACTATACAGAGACCCCCAGAAAACCATATATTTTTTTAAAGTACACATTCTAATGAATTCAACATAGGTAAAGTTATTTTTGTACACCATAGTTACTCCTGGCAAAGCTATACTAAAAACAGATCAGGAACACTTATACAGGGATAAAAATGCAATAAAACCACAAAAATTGTGCAAATCAGTGAAACAACAAAATAAGTGACACAACAGTGTAATTAGTGGTCAGAATATCTGATCCAATAGTCATGCTGTCAAAATAAGCAGTTTTTAGGGAAAATAAACTAAAAAAAAGCAGTAAAATTGAAAAAAAATAATAAATAAATAATACGAAAAAAAGTTTGTGTATACACGTGTGTACATATGTAAAAGTAGTGTGACAGTGTGTAAGTATGTATATGAGTGTATATAAGTGTATATTAGAGTGCAAAAAAAAACCAACCAAAAATAAATTGTGTGCTGTATGTAGGTATAAATGTGTGTGTGTAAATACAAAAAATAAAAACACACTTACCTGTCCAGAAGCAGGGATCGCATGGCTGGTTGTCCTGTGCAGTCCTGGTGAGTGGGCGGCTCTTGGGGGGGAAACAGAAACCAGAATGCTGGGAGCAAGCAGCAGACGCAATGCGATCGCGTCTGCTGCTTGGGGGGGGCCCTCTGATGATCGCGTCGCAAGGCCGACATGACAGCCCCTCTGGCTCGTTGCCCAGGGGGCTGTCATCACGCTTCTGCAAAGAGAATCTTTATCTGCCAAATGACGTACGGCGCACGACGTTGGCAGATAAAGCCTTTTTTCTGTATCTATATTAAAAACTCAGTCTTTATCTTTGAGCCTTTCTCAAGATATAAATGGCCACAATAAAACATCCCAATAAATACATAATTACTAAAAAGGTGTGTCCCAACCACTCCCCCACTCACTTCTTAATCCAGTATGTCTCCGTTGTAGCAACATACGGGCTCTGTCCCCCCCACGTCTCGGGAGCCGGGACATGATCAAACCCTATATATTTAAATGTTGGCAATCTGTGTCCCATTTCCAAATAATGTTTCAATAGCGGTTTAGTTGTCTTCTGATCATGAAAAGCCATGCTAATAGCCGACCTATGCCCATCCATCCGAATACGAAGAGTAAGATCAGTTTTCCCCACATACGATAGCCCGCAAGGGCAAATAACCATATAGATTACATACATTGTGGTACATGCGATATGTTGTTTAATTTTGATTTTGATGGCTATAAGCGTGATTTGCTACGATTCAAACGTGAGAAATTTTGGAGGGTTAATGAAGATTATGTCTAGCATCGAGTTTATACGTGGCTTACGGGGGGTAGAGACAATATGCCTAGATACAGACGCCCTGCCAGGCCCCGACTTTTTAAACCCCGTAATACCGTGGACAGTAGTTCAGGGGATTCTGAGGGGGATGATTTTACTACTACTACCATACCTGTGCGAGCTGGGATGGGCATGGAGAAAACAGATCCAGGATCTGGAGTGGACAAGCAAACATAACATGGTTTCTCTTCCTCCTACGGTATACAAGGAGAAAAAGACATCCGACGCGGAGGGGCTTGAAGGGGAAGACCACCCAGAAAGTAACTATACCTATTTTCAATTTATCTTCACATACGTTGATGGAGGGTGAGCAGGCATTATTGAGTAAGGGATTGTCTTATGTCCTTGTGGCACCCTTTGACTCTTTTCAATTTGATGTGGAATTGTTTAAATTTACGAGACTTTTGCAAAAATGAGACTGAGTTGAGAACTGATACGGGGGGCCCTAAATTGAAGAGCCCTTTTTGTCCAAAAACAGTTAACCCCTGTATTAAAATGTTTAAGTCAGCTATGGAATCTGGTGTGGCAAATTTGGCCAAGGTTACATATAAGGCTAACCTGTCAATTATTGAGAAAAAGGCATTACATTCTTTAGAAAGTAATAATCAAATTATTGTGAGACCAGCTGATAAGGGTGGAGGATTGTTATTTTGAATTATGTTGATTATAGAAGTGAAGTATTGTCGCAATTGCATGACACTGCTGTGTATGAATGTTTGAAGTCGAATCCGGTATTCCAATATAAGAACCAGGTGGTGGATTACTGAAAGGGATAGGGCTTTCCTTATACAAGATTTCCCTAAATGTTTCATCTTATACACTTTGCCCAAGGTGCACAAAGACCTGAATCCCCCGCAGGGGAGGCCTATAGTTTCTGCTTGGGACAGCATATTGCACCCTTTGGGCTTGTATATTGACCGGTGGTTACAACCATTTGTTCAGAATACCACCACATATCTTAAAGATACACCACATTTTTTGGAATACATTAAGGGGGTACATCTACCGAATGAAGGGGATATTTGCCTAGCAACCGCGGATGTTTCTAGTTTGTATACGAGCATCCCACATAAAGAAGGTCTGACAGCAGTGGGTGAGAGTATTACCAACTATGAAGCATACAAAAGTCCTCCAATACAATTTATCTTATCACTGTTGGAGCTATGTTTAAACCTGAATTACTTTCGTTTTGAACAGCAATTTTACCGGCAAAAGACAGGTACCTCGATGGGTGCCCCAATGGCACCAGCATACGCAAATCTATACATGTATCAGTTTGAGACACAGAACATTTTACAAACATACGGGGATAGGCTGTTATGTTATAAGACAGTGCTGTCCAACTTCTACGGTGCCGAGGGCCGGAATTTTTATCACAATGGAGGTAGCACAGCAAAATCCCAAATGCTTGGTCCTTACTGTGGGGATATCAACCATCATTCATATGTGAAAGAATTATGTCATATTAAGATATACCCTTAAATTCCATATGCCTCCTCCTCCCCTGTGGATAGCAGAGCAACCCCCAGTACATAATTACACACCTTTGGGACCATTTAATGGCTATTTCCAACTGCTAACAACAAACCCCTGCCAGGTTCACCTCCCACAGGCAGCATTGGGCAGGCAGAGTATGGCACACACAGGCAGCACTCTGCCTGTCCTATGCTGTCTGTGTGTGCCATACTCTGCCTGTCCTACCCTGCCTGTGTGTGCCATACCCTCCCTGACCTATGCTGCCTGTGTGTGCCATACTCTACCTTCCCTATGCTGGCTGTATGTGCCATACTCTACCTTCCCTATGCTGGCTGTATGTGCCATACTCTGCCTACAGTACCTATGTCTGAGGTGTGAAGAAGTGAACAATGGGAGTGATTACAGTCTGAGCCTGAGGTGTGAACACTGCAGGGGGTGAACAATGCAGGTATTAAAAGGTGTGAAAAACACAGGGGATTACATTTTTAAACAATACAGCCTGATTACAGCCTGAATCTGAGGTGAGAACTATGCAGGGGGCCAGTTAATCTCAGTACTGATACCATTTAATGCTTACTCAAAGGTAAGCCATCAAAGCAGCCAGACAGGTGGGGGGGCCACACAGAGGGGCCGCCAGTTGGACAGCACTGTTATAAGAGATTTATCGATAGTTACATAGTTACATAGGGTTGAAAAAAGACCAGTGTCCATCAAGTTCAACCCATCCAAGTAAACCCAGCACACTTAACCCACACCTACCAATCTATACACTCACATACATACACTATATATACAACCACTAGTACTAACTGTAGATATTAGTATCACAATAGCCTTGGATATTCTGATTGATCAAGAACTCATCCAGGCCCCTCTTAAAGGCATTAACAGAATCTGCCATTACCACATCACTAGGAAGGGCATTCCATAACCTCACTGCCCTCACCGTGAAAAACCACCTACGCTGCTTCAAATGGAAGCTCCTTTCCTCTAATCTAAAGGGGTGACCTCTGGTGCGCTGATTGTTTTTATGGGAAAAAAGAACATCCCCCAACTGCCTATAATCCCCTCTAATGTACTTGTACAGAGTAATCATGTCCCCTCGCAAGCGCCTCTTTTCCAGAGAAAACAACCCCAACCTTGACAGTCTCACCTCATAGTTTAAATCTTCCATCCCCTTAACCAGTTTAGTTACACCTCTCTGCACTTTCTCCAGCTCATTAATATCCTTCTTAAGGACTGGAGCCCAAAACTGCACTGCATACTCAAGATGAGGCCTTACCAGGGACCTATAAAGGGGCAAAATTATGTTCTCATAATTGTCTGGCATTAGACAACTTGTTATCAACAAAAACCCCTAGATCCTTCTCCATTAAGGAAACCCCCAACACACTACCATTCAGTAGATAGTTTGCGTTTATATTATTTCTACCAAAGTGCATAACTTTGCACTTATCAACATTGAACCTCATTTTCCAGTTTGCTGCCCAGTTATCTAATTTTGTCAAATCGCTCTGCAAAGCGGCAGCATCCTGCATGGAACTTATAGTTTTGCAGCAAAAATAGAAACAGTACTGTCTATGCCCACCTCCAGGTCATTAATAAACAAGTTAAAAAGCAAAGGCCCAAGGACTGACCCCTGCGGTACTCCACTAACCACACTGGTCCAATTAGAAAATGTTCCATTTACAACCACTCTTTGTACTCTATCCTTCAGCCAGTTCTCTATCCAATTACAAATATTATGTTCTAGGCCAATATTCCTTAATTTGATCATTAACCTTCTGTGAGGTACTGTATCAAACGCTTTAGCAAAGTCCAAGTAGATGACATCAACTGCCATTCCAGCATCAAGGTTCCTGCTCACCTCCTCATAAAAGGCGACTAAATTAGTCTGGCAAGATCTGTTACGCATAAAACCATGCTGGCACAAACTAATAGTATTGTGAACTGCAATGTATTCAAGTACCCTATCCCTTATTACCCCTTCCAAAAATTTTTTTACTACTGATGTCAGACTAACAGGCATATAGTTTTCAGGCTGAGAACGGGATCCCTTTTTAAATAACGGCACCACATTAGCAATCCGCCAGTCTCTTGGCACCATGCCAGACCTCAATGAATCCTGAAAAATTAAGTGAAGAGGTTTGGCAATCACAGCGCTCAGCTCATTTAATACCCTGGGATGAATCCCATCCGGCCCTGGACCTTTGTTTACCTTTACATGTTCAAGTCTCTTTTGAATTTCCTCCCGAGTGACCCATGCGCCAATAGCTAAATTACTAGAACTGGGCATATTACAAGGGAAGCCTTCATTATCTGGCTCCTCAGATGTATAGACAGATGAAAAATAAGAGTTCAAAATTTCTGCTTTTTCCCCGTTCTCATCAACCAACTTACCCCCCCGTGATAATAAAGTTCCCACCCCTTCTTGCTTCTTGTGTTTATAATTTGGAAGGGGGATCAGACTTTATTTTTTGGTATGATTGATAGATTAAATGCTCTGCCTACACCCATCCGCTTTACAGCCTGTTGTGTTGAGCATAAAATACAATTCTTGGATATTGAGGTATGGCGAGAACAGGAGAGGTTACTGTGCTGTCACTACAGCCATTTATTATATGTGTTTTGGTATATTCCTTACTCCCCTGCTGTTTAATGTTTGTTAGTTCAGCCCACTAGCTTGTCTCCTCCCATGCTGTTCCTTAGTTTCAGATCCAGTTTCAGTCAGTTTGGATAGAGCTGCAAAATTACCAGTTCTTACCTATAAAACCTGTTGATTGTTTGGACATTCTAAAACCCAGAATCTTTGTATTGAGCAATATTCCTGGATTAAAGAACCACCAGATTATTAAGCAGTGTTTTATTGAGTAAACTCTCTGCCATCAGCATATCTCAGCAAAGTTACGCCGTCCATGCGAGCAAAGGCCTCAGGAAGGGTATCTTCTGCATAAATCGTGTTGGTGACAGAATAGTAAGAACTGAGTATCATCCAGCAAGATCCATAATCCAATCTCTGCAGTCGGATTATAATCTCTGGAGAAACTTGTGAGCTCATCCACAATCTACTCTGAGGTAACTAAAACATCCCTGAAGCCATGTGCCTGCTACACTACAAACTGTAAGTACAGCAGAACCTTCCAGAGAACTGTATTGTGTAGTGAAGAATCAGCATTTACAGGATTGTGCAGTGTGTATCTGCTATCAAGTTATTATCCCCAGCAGCCTTGTGTGTGCAATGTGAGCAATTAGCTGATCTGCTAGCAAATTGTATTACTGTGATATCTGGGTGCATAGTGAAGATCAGTACTGTCTGCAATCTGGTGTATCCCAGTATTTTTCAAGTGTGTGTTGAACTGTACCAACATTAGGAACAGCACTGTCTGAGATCCAGCATCACACATGAGGCATGTCTGGATTAGTCTCAGAGATCTCTCCAGCATAGAGTATGTTTACCAATATCTGACTTTGCAATCAACTTAACTGTTTAGCTGCCAGGACTATAGCCTGCATTGAACTGCTGCATAGCATCTTGCTAATAAACTGAGTGATTTGTCAGAAATGGATCCCTCATCAGAAAGAGAGGAACCTGTACCTGTTACTGCTGAAGCAGCTGACATACTAGAACCAGAACAGACCGCTAAACGCAGAATTAAACCATCTGTTAAATGCATAGAAACGTATGAGGCACAAAAGGATGAAATTAATGATGGTCTGTCTGACTTATGGAATAAAACAGATCACTGCATAACCATTGCTGATGAGGCAGGCAATACTAGACTGCAACTTACTGATGCACTTATAAGACTAAAGACTGCTTATTTTAACTATAAAAGACTTGCAGAGAAATATTCTTCCTTCTTGTCCAATGCTCGTATGGAAGAAGCATTACAAGAGCTGAATGCTTTTACTATCATTGACCAACAGAGACAAATTACTTTCCTGCAAGCAACATCCAGGATGGAGACCAGAATTGCACAGTTACAGGATAATGCATCCAAGGCCTCCACTTCCTCTAGAAGGTCTAAAGGACTATCTAGATCACTGCATTCCGTTTCACAGAAATCGTCGCTAAGCAGCCAGATAATAAGGGCCAGAGCAGAAGCTGAGGCAGCCAAGGTCCAAGCTCAATGCATCAAAAAGGAAGCAGCGCTCAAGGCACATATAGCTCGGAATCAGGCAGAAGCAGAGGCACAGCTAGAAGTCCTCCAGAAGGAAAGAGAGGAAGCAGCAGCCATCGCAAAACTAAATGTTCTAGAGCAGTGCTGTCCAACTTCTACGGTGCCGAGGGCCGGAATTTCTCTAGCAGACATAGTGGAGGGCCGCTAATGGAAGCCAGTTTTGACCACTCCCCTTTTTGAAACCACACCCACTTCAAACCACACCTATTTTATCACAATGGTGGTAGCACAGCAAAATCCCAAATGCTTGGTCCTTACTGTGGGGATATCAACCATCATTCATATGTGAAAGAATTACGTCATATTAAGATATACCCTTAAATTCCATATGCCTCCTCCTCCCCTGTGGATAGCAGAGCAACCCCCAGTACATAATTACACACCTTTGGGACCATTTAATGGCTATTTCCAACTGCTAACAAACTCCCACAACAAACCCCTGCCAGGTTCACCTCCCACAAGCAGCATAGGGTAGGCAGAGTATGGCACACACAGGCAGCACTCTGCCTGTCCTATGCTGTCTGTGTGTGCCATACTCTGCCTGTCCTACCCTGACTGTGTGTGCCATACTCTGCCTGTCCTACCCTGCCTGTGTGTGCCATACTCTGCCTGCCCTACCCTGACTGTGTGTGCCATACTCTGCCTGCCCTACCCTTCCTGTGTGTGCCATACCCTCCCTGCCCTCTGCTGGCTGTATGTGCCATACTCTGCCTACAGTACCTATGTCTGAGGTGTGAAGAAGTGAACAATGGGAGTGATTACAGTCTGAGCCTGAGGTGTGAACACTGCAGGGGGTGAACAATGCAGGTATTAAAAGGTATGAAAAACACAGGGGATTACATTTTTAAACAATACAGAGGGATTACAGCCTGAATCTGAGGTGAGAACCATGCAGGGGGCCAGTTAATCTCAGTACTGATACCATTTAATGCTTACTCAAAGGTAAGCCATCAAAGCGGCCACACAGAGGGGGTCTGTAGACACTGCATACAGTTCTCCAGTGCACCGAACTGAAGATCCTGTTTTGCTCTAGAGAAGCTCAAACAACTGAATTAACAAACCCGCACACCTGCCAAACCAAAGGATCTAGTGAACCAGCTTATGCTACAGGACACACCCGTAGAGATGATGGGGAAACAAAACTTACCCCTGGATTCTCTACGAGGCAGCCTTTATCTTCTCCAAAACCAAAATCTTTGTCTGGTCTAAACCCATCTGCAACACCCTTTCCCCCTCCACACCAGTTGTGTGTGCTTGCTACAGCTCCTAAGGTTGAACTACCAGAAGTAACAGCCGATATAAAAACGGAAAGAACTGATATGTCAGAATTCGCCAAATACATGATTCGACGCGAGCTCCTCAACACTGGACTCACAGAATTCGACGATCGTCCAGAGCACTATAGAAGTTGGAGAGCCACGTTCAGGGCAGCAATAAAGAACCTGGACATCGAACCTATGGGAGAACTTGATTTGTTAATCAAATGGCTTGGTCCGAAATCATCAGAGCAAGCTCGATTGCTCAAGTCTGTTAACATTGAGGCACCAGCCAGGGGACTTATTCAGGTGTGGGAAAGACTAGAGCGAGATTATGGCAGTCCTGAAGTCATCGAACGTGTGTTGCTCAATAGATTCTACAACTTTCCAATCTTTTCCAGCAAAGATAACCGCAAGCTCCAGGAGCTAAGTGACTTTCTCCTTGAATTGGAAACAGCAAAATTAGACCCACATCTTCCAGGTCTCTGCTGCCTGGACACTGCTTACGGATTGTATCCGATCACAGAAAAACTGCCTCAATATCTTAAAGATAAATGGAATATGGTAGGCGCAGAGTACAAGTCACTTCATCAGGTCCTCTTTCCTCCCTTTTCCTTTTTCTGTGGATTCATCAGGAAAATGGCAAGAGTCAAAAATGACCCAAGTTTCCTACCTCCAGATCAAAGCCATTCTACTACAGAACCTGCTACGTGGGATATAGCAAGACGACGCAAGGATCTCAGGAAAACCGTCTCTGTCAGGAAGACCGGGTTTTCCTCCAGTAAGCCAATAGCCACTCCAGAACTAAGGAAAGGGAAACCTACTGATCGTGATCCTAACCTATCCTGCCATATCCACAACAAACCACATCCACTAAGAAAGTGTCATGTGTTCAGAGAAAAGCCCTTTGAAGAGCGAAAGACATTCTTGAAAGATCATAACATTTGCTATAGGTGTTGTGCGTCCAGCGACCATTTTGCCAAGGACTGTAAAGCTGTCATTAAGTGTTCTGAATGTAACAGTGACAAACATGTGACAGCCAACCATTCAAGGCCCTCAAGGCAGGCTCCTTCCAATGGTGACTCCCACAATCCCTCACTGAATTACGGCGGGGAGAGTGCAGAGGAACAGACTAATCCTGTGTCCACCAAGTGTACTGAAGTTTGTGGCAAGGAATTGTGCGGAAGATCTTGCGCTAAGATATGTCTGGTCAAGGTCGCTCCCGTTGGGCATCCAGAAAAGGCTGTAAAAATGTACGTTATCTTAGATGACCAGAGCAACAGGTCACTAGCAAGTCCCAAGTTCTTCAAGCACTTCAACATCCAAAGTGAAGCTCATCCCTACACCTTACGCACATGTGCTGGCCAAATGAGTGTATCAGGGAGAACAGCTTGTGGATTTCAGATAGCACCTATTGACAATGATGACTACACACCTCTCCCCATGCTTATTGAATGTGCTCAACTGCCAAACAACAGGGAAGAGATCCCCACTCCAAATGCTGCACGTCATCAACCACATCTTAAGGGCATAGCAGACAAGATACCTCCCTTAGATGAGAGTGCTGAAATTCTAATTCTCTTGGGAAGAGATATACCAAGAGTTCACAAGGTGCAAGACCAAACCAGTGGACCAAGTGATGCCCCTTATGCCCAGAAGCTTGAGTTGGGCTGGGTTCTAATTGGTGAAGTTTGCTTAGACAGGGTTAGAAAACCCTATAAAGTGACTACCTGCAAAACAGACCTGATGGAGAACAGAGGTGAGATCTTTGGGAAATTGTGCTCATGTCATTATCAGATAAGGCCTAAACCATCGAAGACAAAGAATTCATCAAAATTATGGACAAGGAGTTTGTTAAGGGTGATTCCAATAGTTGGACCGCCCCTCTGCCTTTCCGCAGTCCAAGAGTCGTCCTTCCAAACAACAGTGCTCAAGCCAAGTCTAGGTTTGATTCACTCAAAAGGACATTAGGTAACAAACCTATTATGAGAGAACACTTCGTCGCATTCATGAAGAAGATCCTAGACAACAACCATGCAGAACCAGCTCCCCCTTTGAAGACAGGAGAGGAGTGTTGGTATCTCCCATCCTTTGGAGTCTATCACCCACGCAAATCGGATCAGATCAGAGTTGTCTTTGATTCAAGCGCACAGTTTAAAGGCGTTTCTCTAAACAATGTACTGCTTACAGGCCCAAATCTGACAAACAGTCTCATAGGAGTGTTAGTTCGGTTCAGGAAGGAAAGTGTTGCATTTATGGCTGATGTTCAGCAGATGTTCCACTGCTTCCTCGTCCGAGAAGACCACAGGAACTACCTTCGGTTTCTTTGGCATCGCAACAATGATATTGATGAGGATGTGATTGAATATCGAATGAGAGTTCACGTCTTCGGAAACAGCCCATCTCCTGCAGTGGCTACCTATGGCCTGAGAAGGACAGCCAAGGAGGGTGAGGCAGAATTTGGTCATGATGTTCGACAGTTCATAGAGAGAGACTTTTATGTCGATGACTGCCTCAAGTCTTTGTCAACACCAAAGGAAGCTATCAACTTGTTGAAAAGAACCCAGCAGCTTTTATCTAGTGCCAACTTAAGACTGCACAAGATTGTATCCAATAATAGTGAATTGATGAAGGCCTTCGATCCCAAGGATCACGCATCAGATTTGAAGGATCTAGACTTAACTAAGGACCTACTGCCCACCCAAAGAAGCCTTGGTCTCCATTGGGATGTAAATCAAGACACCTTCACATTTCAGGTCTCTACAGAGGAAAGGCCATTCACAAGACGAGGAGTGCTATCAACCGTAAACAGTCTGTATGACCCATTGGGCTTTGTGGCGCCAATCACTGTTCAAGGGAAGCTTATACTTAGACAACTTACAGAAAATTGCGTGGATTGGGATGTTACACTGCCTGCGGACTTACAACCCAAGTGGGAAAAATGGAAGCTTTCCTTAAAGGCATTAAAGCAGCTTCAGATTCCACGCAACTATCTTTCTTGCTCCCTTAGCCTTACTAAACAAAGAGAAATTCACATCTTCTGTGATGCTTCCAACGAAGCCGTAGCTGCAGTTGCCTACCTCAAGGCATCTGACTCCTCTGGACAGCCAAGAGTTGGTTTTGTGTTGGGGAGAACTAAACTGGCTCCAAAGGTCAAACAAACCATTCCAAGACTTGAACTATGCGGAGCTGTCTTAGCAATAGAAATCGCAGACTTCTTACAAAGTGAAATAGACATTGATGTCGATAGTATCAAGCTTTACACTGACAGCAAGGTGGTTTTAGGCTATATATTTAACACTACTAGAAGATTTTATGTGTACGTAACCAACAGAGTAGAACGCATAAGAAAGTCCAGCAAACCGGAACAATGGAATTATGTTCCCACTGACCTGAATCCAGCAGATATTGCTACCAGACCGGTATCAGCAGCCAAACTTGCAGACACCTGTTGGTTCTCTGGACCAGAATTTCTCCGTTCACAGGTCCCTCCATCATTTGACGTGGACATGATGTTGGAGACTACAGAGCTTATCAACAATGAAGTTTGTCAAGAAACCACTGTACTTATATCTCAAATACAGTCAAACACTCATCTTGGAACTAAGAGGTTTGAACGTTTTTCTATGTGGAAGAAACTCACTCATGCTATTGCATTGTTAATTCATGTCGTTCAAAGCTTCAGGAAACTGAACCAAACTACAACATGTCATAAATGGCATATATGTGACAAGTCACATGGTTCGTCAGAAATTGAAAAGGCTGAACTGTTTATAATACGCTGTGTTCAAGAGGAAACCTTTTCTGGAGAGCTCAAGTGTTTAAAAGAAAAGGGTCAAGTTTCCAGCAAAAACTTGCTCCTCAGACTACATCCTATCAAAGACGACAGTAGTATGTTGAGGGTTGGTGGTCGCTTAGACAGATCGACATTGTTGGGAAAGGAGCAAAATCCTTTGATCTTACCAGGCAAACATTATGTGACTACCTTACTTATCCAACACAATCACAGTAAGGTCAGACATCAAGGAAGACACTATACTGAAGGCGCTCTCAGAGAGGCAGGACTATGGATTATCGGTGCTGGTAGAGCAATAGCAGCCATTCTTCACAGATGTGTCAAGTGTAAAAAACTTAGAGGAAAACAACAACAGCAACTTATGGCAAGTTTGCCTATGGACAGGCTAAGAATGGAACCACCATTTACTTATGTTGGGTGTGACATGTTTGGACCTTGGACAGTTGTAACAAGGAAGACCCGAGGTGGCCAAGCTAACAATAAACGGTGGGCCGCAATATTCACTTGCCTAAGTATACGTGCTGTACATATTGAAGTGGTTGAATCTATGGACACATCGAGCTTCATTAACGCCTTAAGATTTCTTTCTATAAGAGGTCCTGTGAAACTCCTCAGATCAGACTGCGGCACCAACTTTGTGGGAGCCTGTAGAGAGCTACAAATTGAAGTGAATCAAGTGGAAGAGCCCTCAGTCAACAGTCAATGCAAATGGAGGTTCAATCCACCTCACTCTTCACACATGGGTGGAGCTTGGGAACGGATGATTGGCATGGCTAGGAGGATCCTGGATTCCATTCTACTGGACTTTGGTTCCGGCCGGCTGACCCATGAAACTTTGACTACGTTACTCGCAGAAGTGACTTCCATCATTAACTCTAGGCCTTTAGTACCTGTTTCATCTGATCCAGACTTTCCAGTCATCCTCACACCAGCCACCTTACTTACACAGAAAACTGGACTGATTCCTACTACTCCAGGGGACTATAATCATCGAGATCTTTACAAATCCCAGTGGCGACGTGTACAACTTCTTGCAAATTGTTTCTGGGGAAGGTGGAGGAAAGAATATGTATGTTTAATACAAGGACGCCGCAAATGGCAGGAACAGAAACCCAATCTACAAGAAGGTGATCTAGTTTTGTTAAAAGATCAGCAGACTAACCGTATTGGGTGGCCTATGGCTGTGATCACCAAAGCTGTTCAGAGCGAAGATGGAAAGGTTCGAAAAGTAGAAGTGAAGACTACCAGAGATGGAGTTGTGAAGACCTTCTTCAGGCCAATAACAGAGACTGTCTTACTTCTGCCCCTAGAACATCTCTGATGACTTCAATGACAGAAGCCAAGCTGATGTGGACACTTGAAAGGATTTTTGAAGAGATTAAGTTTAATGTTTATTTTGTGTCTTTTCTCATTTTGTCTTTCAGGTCCCAAGGACAAGTCATCTTTAATATGGACATTATTTTGTTGTTGCATAATATGCAATTATAATTATATAGTGGTATCTACAGATTTTATAATCTTGTGCAGTTATTATATGTGTTTTGGTATATTCCTTACTCCCCTGCTGTTTAATGTTTGTTAAATCAGCCCACTAGCTTGTCTCCTCCCATGCTGTTCCTTAGTTTCAAATCCAGTTTCAGTCAGTTTGGATAGAGCTGCAAAATTACCAGTTTTTACCTATAAAACCTGTTGATTGTTTGGACATTCTAAAACCCAGAATCTTTGTATTGAGCAATATTCCTGGATTAAAGAACCACCGGATTATTAAGCAGTGTTTTATTGAGTAAACTCTCTGCCATCAGCATATCTCAGCAAAGTTATGCCGTCCATGCGAGCAAAGGCCTCAGGAAGGGTATCTTCTGCATAAATCGTGTTGGTGACAGAATAGTTACATTATTCCCTTTTTCGAAAATCTACAGATAGGAACACTTTGCTGCATAGGTCTAGTTGCCACCCGTTTGTGCTGAAGAAGTCTCTCCCAATATCACAATTTTGCAGGGTATTGCGCAACAACTCTAGGAGCAATACGTGTGAGGAACAAATTAATCAGATGTGGGAGAGGTTTAGGGAATGGGGATATGAGGACACTGTGTTACAAAAAGCCCTCGATACGGCAGTGGAGAGAGTGAGGTCCCCGGTACCTAAGAGTAATGATGGTAACTCCCATTAATTTTTACAACAAGATTTAATGTCGCGTCCGACCAAGTAAATCGGTTAGTTAAGGAGAATTGGTCCATTGTAAAAGCAGATCGGGACTTGGCGAAACTATGTCCTAAACCCCTCATTATGGCATACACTAGGGGACGTAATTTACGTGATTTATTGGTGGTGACAGATCCCGTTAAGAGTTATCCGACACAGAGTCCCATGTGGCTTAAACCGAATAAACCAGGCTGTTTTAGGTGTCCAAGTTGTATGTCTTGTGGGTATATGACTCCTGGTGAGTATTTTCATCATCCACAGACAGAACAGAAAATCAAAATTAAACAACATATCACATGTACCACA
This sequence comes from Xenopus tropicalis, assembly GCF_000004195.4. Taxonomy (NCBI): domain Eukaryota; kingdom Metazoa; phylum Chordata; class Amphibia; order Anura; family Pipidae; genus Xenopus; species Xenopus tropicalis. The sequence continues at coordinate 74,304,459 of NC_030682.2, read as the reverse complement.
ACGTATGTAATCTATATGGCTATCGTATGTGGGGAAAACTGATCTTACTCTTCGTATTCTGATGGATGGTGTAAGATTTGAACTATATATAATAATAATATAATATTAATAATAATATTAATCACCCCTCTTACTAGGGTTCCGGTTCTTTTGAGAAGCAGACAAATAACCCACACCAATAAGTGTATATTAAAATGAATATATTGAGTAGCAAATCAATGGACGGTTACAATAAAAAGATTAGTTAACAAAACAAAATATATATACATTATTTACATTTACAGATTAATGACAAAATCTACATTATAGCTACCGATAAACAAAGAACATGGTTGTCTGGTTCCTTTTCTGTAACCATGGCCTCCTCTCTCTGTCTCACATCCTGCCCGGTCACTTCTGATCCAGTCCTCAGGTGCTCCTCCCAGGTTCTTCCCCCAGGTTCCTTTTCCCAGGTTGCTCCCTTGACCACTGTCCAGCCCACATTTATGCACCTTTCAGCCACTGCCTCCCACATACCAACTGATCAGATGGGGGTTGATAAAAACCACACCTTGCCCATTGTTCAGTAACTGTTGAGTTTTATGGCTTCTCGCAGACGTACTGTCCCACCATCCACAGAAAAACCCTTTGATATGGAGAAACATTATTTGGAAATGGGGCACAGATTGGCAACATTTAAATATATAGGGATTGATCATGTCCTGGCCCCGAGATGTGGGGTGGACAGAGCCCGTATGTTGCTACAACGGGAGACATACTGGATTAAAAAGTTGGGAATTCTGACCCCTAGGGGATTGAATGAACAATGCCAGTTTAGCTGTTTTTTTAATACAAGATAGGGCCATTACCTTATGTGATTTACTAATTTTGTTTGGATTCTTTGAATCACTTTTTGGATTAGTTTCTACTTCCCCTTGAAATTGGGGAGGTGAGTGGGGGAGTGGTTGGGACACACCTTTTAGTAATTATGTATTTATTGGGATGTTTTATTGTGGCCATTTGTATCTGTGTGTGTGTAAAATCAAAAATATAAATGCACACCAGGTATTTTTAGTAAGAAAAAAATTTAACTTTTAATTAGCATCATTAAAAAGAAAACAGGCCGACGTTTTCGGTCCCCATCTCAGACCTTTCTCAAGACACAGTTTTCAGTTAAAAACAATAAATATACACATATTTAAAAGCAAAGACTCACCAATCATTGTGAAACATCCACCTAGGTTGTGACATCAGCAGACCCACCACCTGATTAACAGAGGAAAGGCCTGCCACCACAGGAGTGGAATAAGTGTTAACTTAAAAGAAAAAGAGGCAAAACACATTATAGCCAAACATCCACCAAGTATGACCACGTTGCTAAGAAAACATCCTTATGTAAACATTCTTTTTATCTCTGGTTTTAAAAACATGAAAATGAACATTGTTCATTCAGACCATATGGTGACAATGTATTTAATTTTTTAATCCAGAAGACTTCTCTCTGGAGTAGTATTTTAGCACGGTCACCCCCATGTTTAAGTGGGGGGATATGGTCAATGGCCGTGTATTTAAATATAGGTAGCCTATGCCCTAGCTCAAGGAAATGTTTAGCAACTGTCTTGGAAGCTTTCCCATCCCTTAATGCAGTGCTTATAGCTGAGCGGTGCCTATCCATCCTGATCCTAAGGGTTAAATCTGTTTTACCGACATACGAAAGACCGCATGGGCATGTAATATATATATGTATGTATGTATGTATGTATATATATATATGGAGAGAGAGAGAGAGAGAGAGAGACAAAGGGGGGCTACCCCTTTAGATATAAGAAACTGTATTTGCATTTAAAGAAGAATTTTTTTTTTAATTAATTCAATTTTTGTCAAGAAGATCAATTAGGGGATACAGAAAAAAGAAGAGAGGTAGGGGATAAGTACACAAACTTATGAATACGGAGAAAGAGCAGTAGCTTATATGAACACCGTATTTTAACAAAAATTTACATTTGCTATTACAGCACAGAGACAAATTTGAAACTTTAGATCACAAATGTTCATATTATTCAGAAAACAGATGCTTGTATTTTATTAATCAGGTAAAGAAATATACCTTATATACCGAACCCTTATTTGCATATGCAGAAGGGTTAAACATCACTGCGTGCACTGTGTGCGGCAACAAATTTCTGTTCAACTTCTGTTTTTACATAACAAAAAGTCATATGATTTTAAAGTAAAAGGAAAGTCATTTTGGCATTTTACTGCCAATAGATTTGCCACATTTATTCAGCAGAAAGCTTTACTATAACTGGGTAAAGAGCCTTAGAAGTTCCCTCTGATAGCAGCTGCCATTTTAGCTTGGTCTCTTGATTGCTTTATATGTTACTCTGTATGTCCAATGTCCAACCCACTTATTGTACAGCGCTGCTGAATATGTTGGCGCTTTATAAATAAATGTTAATAATTATAATAATTGGTCTTGGTAGCTTCCTGCTGCAGTTATAGCACTTGGCAGCTCAGATCACACATTCCTGAGTGAGTTCTTATGCATTCTTATGGGAGGGGGAAGCAGGAGAAGGGAGGGGGAGAGAGGAGAGAACTGAGCAGACTCAAGTCCCAAACCTGAAGGATCCCTAAAAGAGAGAAAGTCTGACACTGAAGAACATGTTTACAAAAAAGGAGACAAGAAATCCTGTGTTTTTTTTGATAGAGGACTCTGCAGCCTTTACATGAATGCATATGGCTGTATTTACATAGACCTTTCTGATAAAGCTTACTTAGTTTTTACCTTTCCTTCTTCTTTAAAGCTGCAAGTCTCAGTTCCCCCAAAAGACCTGTTTAGCTTATTAGTTACAATTCTATATAATTGCAGGTGTAGCTTGATAAGTGGAATCAAGATAACCAAGATAAGTGTTGTGGCGCAACAGAGATTTCTCCACATATATCCAGCTGAATTGTATCCCATGGCGCTTGTGGAAAAGGCCTAACTTGTAGTGGAGCAGCGGTTTTCTTCAGATTTTTCCCAGTGAGTAAGAAAGGTTCACAGTTTCGAATCAAGGTTTCAATTTGTTTGTCTATGCCAGGCCACCATACTGCTTCTCTACAAAGCTGTTTTGTTCTCACAACACCTAAATGCCCTTCATGGGCCATCCTGAGGACTGCTGGCCTTAGTGCAGTTAGCAGAAGCAGTTAGTAGAGCGCAGACTGGGGGAAGTGCCAGGAAAAGCGGCAATGGTGGGGGGAGGGTCTTGACTCACCATAAAAAAAGATGCATGGGAAGTGTTATATCAGTGATGCAGTTCAGTAATGCAGGCATGTTTTTAACAGTTGACCATCTTTATTTCTTACACACAGAGACTAGTTTCCTAGTCTCCTTCCACTATTTCCCAAGGCTGCAACATTCTAACCTCCTTCAAAACATATGCACATACATAACATTTCTCCCCCCTTCTATTGTGTTTTAAGATCTGGAAACATTATAAAACACATAGTCAGCCAGATGTTCAGGCAAATTATTTGGGCGAGTTGAACTTCGGCGGATTTCACTGGCCAGTTCATTACTGCCTGAAGGGTTGTACGGTGTTTGTGGCTGTGCAACCAGATTGGGTGGATCATCCAAGAAATTCCAGTTAGAGGTAGTGTCCCGCACCTGTGAGGGCTCAGGAATGGGAACTGAAATGCTCACATGCCAGGTAGATCCATCCTGTAGTCTGTAAATCTGAGTGGGATCAAATAAAAATAGGGTCAAATTTTGATCTGATCAAGGGCTTTCTTATTCTTACCCATTGCCCAACATTAAGGGTAATTGTCTTAGCTTTACGTTTTGAATCATTGTAAGCTTTTGTTTTGTCCTGATAATTTTTAACCCTTGCTCGCAACTCTTGGGGTTCAGTGACTTCCATCTGTGGCCATAAACGTGTTAGGGGCATCCGTAGATCAGTTTTGCTGGTGTTTCCCCAGTTGCACTATGGGGTACAGACCTGTAGGACTGTAGTCCTAGTAAAGCTTTCTAAACAAAAGACCTTCATGCAAATGTACCTTAAGGCCATTCTTTAAAGTATGATTAAAGCGTTCCACACCTCCATTAGCCTGTGGATGGTATTAAGGTGTTAAAATGAGCCTTATGCCCTTCAGTTAAAGGAAATCTTCAAATTCTTTTGACACAAATTGTGGCCCATTGTCTGTAATAATTTCTAGTGGAAGTCCCCACCGTGAAAACCTAAGGTTTTCTAAGGTTGTAATGACGACTTTAGAGGTAATGATTCCTACTGTAGCTACCTCTGGCCATTTAGAGTACAAATCATATGCGACCAACAAGTACTTCTGGTGTTGTGGCGCAACAGAGATTTCTCCACATATATCCAGCTGAATGGTATCCCATGGCGCTTGTGGAAAAGGCCTAACTTGTAGTGAAGCAGCGGTTTTCTTCAGATTTTTCCCAGTGAGTAAGCAAGGTTCACAGTTTCGAATCAAGGTTTCAATTTGTTTGTTTATGCCAGGCCACCATACTGCTTCTCTACAAAGCTGTTTTGTTCTCACAACACCTAAATGCCCTTCATGGGCCATCCTGAGGACTGCTGGCCTTAGTGCAGTTGGAATAACTGCCCTTTGCCCTTGTACTAAACAAACATCTTTCCAAGGTGACAACTCGGTTCTCACTTGGTAGTATGACTGAAGGTGTCCTGGTAAAACAGATGGCCATTCTCCACATAAATATGTTAGTATTTCTTGAATCACTGGATCATTCTGAGATGAGGTCACTAATAAGTCTTGTGGTGAACTGTAAAGACTAATGAATTAGATATCACCAGACTTCTTCCTCCTGTGAAGTCTTTGTCTCCTCAATCTTGAGGACCACACAGGACAGGTAATCCGCAACTTGATTCAATTTTCAAGTTGTATTGATATAACCTGTCTGACCATCTGTGAATACGCAGGGGACGATGGTCTGATCCTGATGTAGACAGCAAGGAAGTTAGGGCTTTGTGATCTGTTCTCAGGGTAAACTTCCTGCCATAAAGGAAATTATGCCACAGTATCTAGTAGAATTAATTCTAAAAACAACTTGACTTTTCTGAGTTTTTCTTGAAAACGTTTCACCACTCATCCGAGTGGCTTCTTCAGTTCAAATGACTGGTAAGGAATTTAAACCCTTGATGGTAGTTCAGACACAGACATTCAATCACAATGGTTCCATTGAACTGATTCAGTTAGGTGTTAGCTGAAACTGACAGGTGTAAGAAGGTATGATCCAGTCACAATGGTACCATGATTCTCATTGATGCAGGTGTTAATCCTTCAAAGTACATGACTGGAAGTGTGAACTGTTGTGAGACCGCCGGTGCAGGTGCATTTGGGGAAAAATGTGCAAGGGTTGGTGCTGAAGCAATGCACTCGAAAAAATTATATATCCACAGCACACAGTTTAAGGGATAGCTTAAACAGAGAAATTAGTTTAAAAATACAGGTGCCTGTCTGGAAAAAGCAATACAGATTCCCCACACAAACTGCTCACCGCTCAAATCCTCTGGTCCAGGTGCAACTCAGGTAAAAAAACTCACACCCAGGGATAACTCACTTCCAAATAAGAAAGCATTATGCTTACCAAACAGTCCTTTTGACCCGGGTGCTCCTGTCCCAAGTCCGTAGCCAGGGGACAAATCTCGTCGCAAAACTTCACACATTGGCAGTGCACTCCAGGTCAGCATAAAAAGCCGCAACAGCTGGTATTAAAATCGATTAACCTTTATTTGCACATCTTAAAAACACAGCTTGAGGTCTTACATGTTTCGTGACAGCGCACTTCCTCCAGAGACCTCTCTCCATTTCTTACACATAGGGAATATATACCCATAATCCCGCCCATAAAATTATCATATCCAATGGCATCTGTTACAAACCTATTGCTTCAAACATCTCGTGCAGGTCAGCAAGTATACAACTGACTTAGTATTGCAGTTTATATAGCTCCTTATATCATAACGCTTATTTGTCACACTGCATACAAAAAAATCTGAGACATGCACTACTGTGCACGTCACACATTTCCTTGCACTGCATCTATACATCCCTTTACTTTGTAACCAAGTGATTCTTTGATCCTCCTGCACATACAGACTAGGAGCTAAAATAGAACCCAAGGTGGGAGCCTTTCTCGCTACCATCCGGAAACCCGAATCAAGGACTCCTTTAAGGGCTTGGTCAGCATACAACACCGGTAGATATTTTCCTATAATCTGTTTGATCTGGTCAAACTGTCTACTAAACTTAGTTACAAGCATCACTGGGCTAGCCTCTTTTCTTTATCCGAAATTCTTATTGTTTCTTCTCCTATCTCTCTTAAGAAATTCCTGTCTATCAGTTTCCAGTGCAGACTTAAATGCATCAAATAGCGACTTCATAGCATAGCCCCTGTCCAGAAACCTATCACGTAACTTTCAGGCCTCCTTAACAAATTCCTCATCAGAACTACAGTTCCTGTGCAAGCGCAGAAACTGACCCCTTGGGATACCCCTATTAAGATGTCGAGGATGGCATGAATCGGCTCTCAATAGGGAATTTCCAGAGCAAGGTTTTGTATATACTGTAGTCTCTTTCTTCCCTTCTTTAATGGTCAGTGATAGATCCAGGTAAACTATTTGGTTTGCATTACAGGCACTGGTAAACTTAAGGTTTAGAGCCATATTATTAAGACCTTTAACAAAGTCATTAAAATGCTCCTCAGTTCCATCCCATACAAATAACAGGTCATCGATGTAGCGACGATAAACTACCACATGTTCGATACCAGGTGCATCACCCCCCAGGACATGGGTCTCCTCCCACCACCCCATGTAGGGGTTGGCATAAGTGGGTGCAAATCGTGCCCCCATGGCGGTCCCACGCTCCTGGAGGTAATACACCCCCCCCGAACATGAAGTAGTTATGTGTGAGAAGATACCAAATCGCTTCCACAATGAACTCTTTCACTTCCTCAGTATACCAACTGTACTTATCTAAATGGTATTTCACCGCCTCAACCCCACTTGTATGTGGTATACTGGAATACAGTGAAACCACATCTGCTGTTCCCCACATAGGTTTCATACCACTCAAATTCTTGAAACAACCTTAATACTTCAGTAGTGTCAAAAATATAGGAGGCCAGTCTCTTCACTAAAGGCTGAAGCAATAGATCAATCATCTCTGAGAAACCCTCAGTCAATGATGAGACCCCAGATCATATCTGATGTGATGTGATCTAATGTGGTTTGTACACAAAACCACTGTATCACTGTATTCCAGTATACCACATACAAGTGGGACCACCATGGGGGCACTATTTGCACCCACTTATGCCAACCCCTACATGGGGTGGTGGGAGGAGACCCATGTCCTGGGGGGTGATGCACCTGGTATCGAACATGTGGTAGTTTATCGTCGCTACATCGATGACCTGTTATTTGTATGGGATGGAACTGAGGAGCATTTTAATGACTTTGTTAAAGGTCTTAATAATATGGCTCTAAACCTTAAAGGAACAGTAACACCAAAAAATGAAAGTGTATAAAACTAATTAAAATATAATGTGCTGCTGCCCTGCACTGGTAAAAGTTGTGTGTTTACTTCAGAGAGTCTACTATAATTTATATAAATAAGCTGCTGTGTAGCCATGGGGGCAGCCATTCAAAGGAGAAAAGGCACAGGCACATAGCAGATAACAAATAAAACACTATTGTATTCTACAGAACTTATCTGTTATCTGTTATGTAACCTGTGCCTTTTCTCCTTTTTTCCAGCTTGAATGGCTGCCCCCATGGCTACACAGCAGCTTATTATATAAATTATAGTAGTGTTACTGTAGCAAACACACCAATTGTACCAGTGCAGGGCAACAGTGCATTATATTTTTATTACTTTAAAGCTCTTTTATTTTTTGGTGTTACTGTTCCTTTAAGTTTACCAGTGCCTGTAATGCAAACCAAATAGTTACATAGTTACATAGTTACATAGTTACATAGGGTTGAAAAAAGACCAGTGTCCATCAAGTTCAACCCATCCAAGTAAACCCAGCACACACAACTCACACCTACCAATCTATACACTCACATACATAAACTATAATTACAACCACAATACTAACTGTAAATATTAGTATCACAATAGCCTTGGATATTCTGATTGTTCAAGAACTCATCCAGGCACATCTCTAGGAAGGGCATTCCACAACCTCACTGCCCTCACCGTGAAAAACCACCTACGCTGCTTCAAATGGAAGCTCCGTTCCTCTAATCTAAAGGAGTGACCTCTGGTGCGTTGATTGTTTTTATGGGAAAAAAGAACATCCCCCATCTGCCTATAATCCCCTCTAATGTACTTGTACAGAGTAATCATGTCCCCTCGCAAGCGCCTCTTTTCCAGAGAAAACAACCTCAACCTCGACAGTCTCACCTCATAGTTTAAATCTTCCATCCCCTTAACCAGTTTAGTTGCACGTCTCTGCACTCTCTCCAGCTCATTAATATCCTTCTTAAGGACTTCTTAAGGACTTCTTTACCTGGATCTATTACTGACCATTAAAGAAGGGAAGATAGAGACTACAGTATATACAAAACCTTGCTTTGGAAATTCCCTATTGAGAGCCGATTCATGCCATCCTCGGCATCTTAATAGGGGTATCCCAAGGGGTCCGTTTCTGCGCTTGCGCAGGAACTGTAGTTCTGATGAGGAATTTGTTAAGGAGGCCTGCAAGTTACGTGATAGGTCTCTGGACAGGGGCTATGCTATGAAGTCGCTATTTGATGCATTTAAGTCTGCACTGGAAACTGATAGACAGGAATTGCTTAAGAGAGATAGGAGAAGAAACAATAAGAATTTCGGATAAAGAAAAGAGGCTAGCCCAGTGATGCTTGTAACTAAGTATAGTAGACAGTTTGACCAGATCAAACAGATTATAGGAAAATATCTACCGGTGTTGTATGCTGACCAAGCCCTTAAAGGAGTCCTTGATTCGGGTTTCCGGATGGTAGCGAGAAAGGCTCCCACCTTGGGTTCTATTTTAGCTCCTAGTCTGTATGTGCGGGGGGATCAAAGAACCACTTGGTTACAAAGTAAAGGGATGTATAGATGCGGTGCAAGGAAATGTGTGACGTGCACAGTAGTGCATGTCTCTGGTTTTTTTATATGCAGTGTGACAAATAAGCGTTATGATATAAGGAGCTATATAAACTGCAATACTAAGTCAGTTGTATACTTGCTGACCTGCACAAGATGTTTGAAGCAATACGTTGGCTGTACCACCAGACCACTAAAGGAGAGGGCTAGAGAACATTTAAACTTAATAAAATCAAGAAGTGAAACAACAACAGTCTCTAGGCACTTTAGTGAGTGCAGTAATGGTAATGTAGGGTATGTGAGACTGCAGGGAATTGAAAAAGTGACCGTAGGACCTAGAGGGGGCGATATACAATGAAAACAGTTAAGGGCAGAAGTGAAGTGGATTTATAAACTGTGCGCAAGGCAACCTCAAGGGCTGACCTGGACACTATAAAGGCCGAGTTGGCCCAGCTCCGGGGGGACATGGCCGAGCTGCGGAGGGACATAAGAGAACTCAAGGGCAGCAAGCCCTAAGTTTTATTTTTCCAATTTTTTTCGATTTTAAAAGTTTTTATTGTTAAAATAAAAGTTTTTATTTTTCTACTTTTGAGCTGGTTAATGTCTAATTATTTTTCCTTCCTTGATATGGTATTCTATACTTTCATGTAGTTTCTCCTACACTCTTACATTTATCAGTAACAGCATCAATATGCTATATGGGTTAAATTTTTGCAAATATTCTGGCCACAATTTTGTCTTTAGCCCATTTTGCTGAATAGTAAAACTTGCGTTAATTAGTACTTAGCGTATTTTCTGGCAATTGTGATAACTGCCAATCAAATGTTTTGTTGCCAGAATAATTGCAATATTATATTTGTTCCCGTTTAATAAAGTGCCCATAAGATATTTGCCATTTATTCTGTGTCTAAAATCTCCCTCTTAATTTAAGCCGCTTTAGCAAACGGACCCCTAAGTATTTGGCTAAATATTCTTAAATGCCCCCCCCCCCATTTTATTATCTCTTGCACTTTTTTTTTCTTACTTATATTTTTATTGTTTTTTTGGGGGGTTTTTTGCAAATAAACATTTATACAGCACCTCTCTAGCACTTCTGTGCTCTCCCAGGGCAAAATGTTGCCAGTTTAATGCTGCCGATTGCCACATGCGTAATTTCGCGACAGTTAGCACTTGCGATAATTAGCGTGCATGTGAAAAATACCGCGCATGATATTTACCGCGACAAAAATATCGCATGCAGTATCGCGCGTAAATTAGCGCAAGTGTGCTAACAGTGAATCGTGCGGTAAGTCGCGAAAATTTAGACACAATAAAATTTTACCGCACGCTATAAATAGCGCACGTTATTTCGCACTTTAGTGAATCGGCCCCTAAGTGTCTTATATATGGTAAATGTTTTCTAGGCTCACAATATTCCTGAAACTTTCTCTTTAGCACATTTATTGTGTCTCTTTAACCCTCCATGAATTCAAAGGTATTAGTCGCTTTTTTCGCTTCTCACTTTTTTTCTGCAATTCAACTGGCAGTGCCAATAGATCATACCTCCCAACATTTGAAAAGTGTAAAGAGGGACAAAAAGAAATTGCACGCATAGAGTGGCAAAATATTTTGACCATGCCCATTTTGCGACCACACCCCTCAATACCACTCCCATTTTCACTTAATTTGGCAGGTTATTTAAAGTTTGAACACATTTCTGGGATTTTGGGGTCTTGTTTTATGTGTTATTACAGTTTTGCTAAAAAAAAGGTGAACTTGCCCTTTAAGCTGCAAGTTGCCCCAATAGACCTGCTTATTAGTTACAATTGTATCTAAGTGCAGGTGTAGCAATGTTGAGTTTTCTGTTCTCTCAAAAGCCTACTTATTTATTTAAGTTTGAGAAACATTGTAGCTTTTTTTTAGCATTCAGTACAGGAGATCATGAGAGAAATGAGGGACTTTTCAATAAGAATCTGGGACTACATGCTGAGCTGCTAAAATTGGGACTGTCCTGCAAAAATCAGGACAGTTGGGAGGTATGCCAACATAAAACAAATAAATAAACAAATATATATGAACACCACAGGCATACTGAACAGTTTGATAGATTTATCAAACTATGTGGCATACAGAGGTACCCAAATGAAAATAGTGTATATGAATTTTCAAATCTTTTCAACACAAAATTGTGCATTGTGTTAGAGTGCTGTGAATGTGTAAAAGCCTCCGCAATCCCCCAGAAATGTGTGTGTAAGTGTAAATGTGTATTAGTATCTAATAAGTGTGTGTTACACCAACTTGAGGGAAGCAGGCAGGCAGATCTGTCTGGAGGAGGAGGATGGTCCAGGGGATAAAGAGGAAGGCAATGTGCAGTGGAGAATCCGGTGAGTGGGTGGTCCAAGAAGTGCAGGCAACAGCAGGCACATAGTTTGCACATGCCTACTGTTGCCTACGAGCCTCTGGGTGATCGCACCCCAGAGGCAACTTGTTTCCTGTCTCTGCTCATGCCTAAGGGCTGGGGAATGAGAGGGTAGAATTGACACTTGTGACACTGTGACACTTAGGTACTTTTATCCACATAATGTAGATTTTAGGTTCTGTGGCACTTAAAGGGTTAAATCTATATATGCAGCTTAAAATACAACCTCAATAAACAAGTACTGCATAAAAGTAAGCATACTGTATATGTTTAACTTGATATTACGTTTTACTCATGGAGTTACCGTATATACTCGAGTATAAGCCGATCCGAGTATAAGCCGAGGTACCTAATTTTACCTAAGAAAACTGGGAAAACTTATTGACTCAAGTATAAGCCTAGGGTGGGAAATGCAGCCGCTACTGCTAAGTTTCAATAATCAAATTATTTAATAAAAGGACACTCACAAGTGCTTACATGACTACCATATTAATAAACACAAGGTATGGGCTGGAAAATGAGGCGCATCCAACATAAGATAACCATATGCAAGGTTGTACAGGTTAATATCTCATTTAATTTTACATACATATTGGAATTGTGATGTGTAAATTTGTTATTTAATTCTTATATAGTTCTGTATAATTTTTGGGGTGAGTGATGTAGAATCACAAGTTTAAGAAAGATAAAATCATGTGTACTAGGAAACAGTAAATATCTCTCATCCAGTCTAAACAAGGCTCTAGCAACCAGATATGGACATTAGATTACAAGCTTCTCCAGGGCAGGGACTGATGTGATATAAATAACAGTAAATAAATAAAACATAAACGTATTCCCTTACTATGTGCAGGGCAGGATGCAATCTGCCATGTTTTCTGCAATGGAGCACAAAAGGCCCATTTTCTTCAAAGTGTGGCATATCCCATGTAGCGCAGCGTGAACCCCCTCTGTTACTAACTTATGCAATTTTAATTTTCCATTCAGACCTAAGAGATACGTTATGATAATACATGTGGCTGTTAGCACCACAACATGAACCTAATACCTATGCCCAATTGGAACTCCATTGCAGAACTGCATAGGAGATTGTATAGGCAGCAATATCACCATGCAGACTTGTCCATCCCATAGTCGCGACGCGCGCAAAAGCCCCCCCCCCCCTCGTGCGCCGCCCCAGCAGATGCATTCTGTTTAGCTGTTTGGAAAAGGCTTTCATACAATATCTATATTTGGGCCAGGGTGAGCCATGCACACCCACATACCCGAGCTGTGTATGAATGTCTAGGCCTAGAAATGACTACAAATAATGATGATTACTGCCAACATAAAGCTTAGGCCTTATTATACTCAGGGATCTCGGAAAGCCTATTGTTAGGGTTGTCCAACTGTCTCTTTAAAACTCCTCTCAGCTGTGTGCTTCGGGGGCATGTGGTAACAACAAACACAATGCACATTACTGCAGTGGGCTCTGATACAACAGGCACAGTTGTTCTAGACAGGTATGGACGCGTCTCGCAAACCCGCCCCCCCCCGTGCACACTCGTCGCACAGCCTTGTACATACCTTAGTCGTGGTGCGAGCCCACTCGGCACGCACTCGTATGTCCGCACTGGCACGGCGGGGTGGGGGGGTGCATGAGTCCTCCTGAGCGCAGCACAGACACGCACCCAAGGGTGGCGCGAGGGTTGTGCGAGTAAGCGAACGCTCGCGAGCATAAACGGACATCAACGGGGGGGGGGTGCGAGCGAATGCACGTCCGGGAGCGCAGACCGTACCGTATATACTTGAGTATAAGCCGATGGTGCCTTTTTCAGCACATTATTGGTGCTGAAAAACTCGGTATATACGGTATATTTATTTAACAATATCCTTTGCTGTATGTTTATTAATACATCCTGAGGTGTTGTGTATTAATCTGATAGAGTGTGACAGTGAATAATCACTTTTTATTTTGTAAATTGCACATTCTCTTTTTATGCATTTCTGACCAATTAACACATATTCAATATGCATATTATTTTTAATTAGTTAATTAAACTTGACTTCCTCAAAAAATATCATTCCATGCTGTTACTCAACAGAGTAGCGATTCATTTTATTTCTGTTCCTCTGGTACTTTCAGCCTCTTATTCCTCTCAGTATCTCTATCAGTTTCTATTTCTTGATGCTTCATATGTAATAATACTGACTCTCTACCATTTGGCAGTTCAGTATTCCTACACCTATTCTCAGCGCCGGATTTCTAACGCCCCCATTCTGCGCCCCCACCCCCAGTGTTAAAACTCCAATACAGAGTAGTGGGGAAAGGTCCCTATTGCTCCGTATAAGAGCAAAATTTAAAAGTTTTGCTGCGGCAGAGCGGCATGCTGCCCCTAGGTCCCGGGCCTTTGTGGCCTTTCCACAAATCCGAGCCTGCCTATTCTTTGTTAATTCCCTTCATAACTCTGCTTTATTATTCCTGTTTCTTTCACCCGTTTTGCCACATGCCTGATTGTTTTTACAAACAGCATTTAATTTCCTATACAGAATCCCCACCCAATAGCTGCACTGTTGCCTCAGCTCCAGCTACACAGTGGTTGACACAGGATATGGTGCTCAAAGGGTTACACAAGATAAATGTAAACAAGGCACCTGGGCCAGATGGAATACACCCTCGGGTACTGAGAGAGCTAGGGTCAGAATTGCAGTGGCCCTGGTTTCTGATATTCTCAGACTTGCTTTCATCAGGTATGGTACCTAGGGATTAGAAGAAGGCGAATGTCATTCCTATATTTAAAAAGGGAGTAAGATCTCAGCCTGGCAATTATAGGCCTGTAAGTTTGACATCCGTGGTGGGCAAGTTATTTGAAGGCTTGTTAAGGGATCACATACAAAATTATGTACTGGAGAATGGCATTATGAGCAGTAATCAGCATGGATTTTATGAAGGACAGGTCATGTCAGACCATTTTAATTGCTTTTTATGATGAGGTAAGTAAGAAGCTGGACAGTGGGGATGCAGTTGATATAATCTATTTGGATTTTGCCAAATCATTTGATACCTTTCCCCACAAACGACTGCTTTCTATTCTTTTTTTTCTATTCTAGGCCTATTCGGGCCTTAAGATAAACTGGAGTAAATCCATACTATTCGCTATAGACCCTAGACCCCCAGACGCACCCACACAAACTCAGGAATTAACCTAGTCTGATACTTTTAAATATCTGGGGATCTGGATTCATGGAAACCTAAAAAAGTTTGTAGATCTAAACCTGGTCCCAGCCCTCACGAGTCAAAAACCAAGGCATGGGCATCCCTACCTCTCAATCTACATATTTAATCTATATATTTGTACATCATATGTATATGTATATGTATTTTTCTCAATAAACAGAATTGTTAAAAAAAAAAAAAAAAAGTTTGGGGAGCCTGGTTTTAATAGTGCCTGAATGGCAGCAATTTCAATTTCCCTACTGAGTCAATGAATGACATCTGATTGGTGGTTGGTGGCTCCTCGCACTTATTCTAACCTGGAACTGCAGTTACCCAGTGACTAACTCTGCAAAATTTAGGGACCTTAGGATTAATGGCAGCAGTTTAAATTTAAATTTTAAAACCACAATTACCCAGTGACTAACTTTGCAAAGTTTAACAACCCTGAAATTAATACTTAAATAATGGTATCAGTTTAAATATAAACCAATTAAATTAAATGGGTGGAAATGGATTGGCTCTTGGTGCCTCTGCCCACTTTTATCAACCTTTAACTTTGGTCCCCCAGTGACCAGCTGTGAAAAGTTTATGGACACTGGCATTAAACGTGTGAGAATGGAGCAGTTAAAATTTCCAGACAAAAATCAATTAAAGAAATGTGAATGTCGGGTAAATTAGGGGAGCTGCAGGCTATTGCATGTATTGAAAATTATGATTTAACTGGTATCACTGAGACCTGGTGGGATGAAAAATGTGACTGGGCCGTAAATTTAAATGGTTATACACTTTTTAGGAGGGACAGAGAGA
Source organism: Xenopus tropicalis (assembly GCF_000004195.4). Taxonomy (NCBI): domain Eukaryota; kingdom Metazoa; phylum Chordata; class Amphibia; order Anura; family Pipidae; genus Xenopus; species Xenopus tropicalis. The sequence goes on along the minus strand of NC_030682.2, from coordinate 74,288,989 downwards.
TTAAAAAGGGTGGAGGGGTTTGTCTTTATGTAAAGTCAGATTTAAAGCCATGTAATAAACACATTACCAATGAAGAAAATCTCTTCGGGTAGAAATTTCTGTAGGGCTGAAGGTCACAAAGAAAATGATCATTGGTGTATGCTATAAACCACCCCGTATAGATGAGGTGCTATTGTTGCAAATAAGGGAGGCTTCACAACTGGGTCAAGTTGTTATTATGGGGGACTTTAATTATCCGGACATTGACTGGAGTAATGTGGTGGCTAAGTCAGAAAAAGCTAGTAGGTTTGTAAATATGCTAAATGACAACTTTTTATTTCAGGCGGTTCAAGAACCTACTAGGAATGACTCTATTTTGGATCTGATAATATCTAATAATACTGAACTCATCTCTAACATTTGGGGAACAGTGATCACAACATGGTCTCCTTTGAGATAATGCTGCAGAGACAGCTCTATAAGGGAGTAACTAAAACGCTTGATTTTAGACGTGCAGACTTTGCCAGTATAAGGGCATCTCTGCAATGTGTCAACTGGAAAAGGCTCTTCATAGGGTTAGACACAGAAGGAAAATGGAACATCTTTAAAACTTTGCTTTGCAGGTATACACAACAGTATATTCCCCTTGTAAGCAAGGAGAGGCATCGCAAAGCAAAACCTTTATGGCTGAATAAAAGTGTTTGTGACGAGGTTGGTAAGAAAAAACGTGCTTTTAAAGCATTCAAGTTAGTTGGGACAGCAGAAACTTTCATCAGGTACAAGGAAGCAAATAAAGCATGCAAGAAAGCTGTCAGGCAAGCTAAACTAGAGATGGAAAGGGGTATTGCAGCTAGGAGTAAAAAGAATCCAAAATTATTTTTTAATTATGTGAATAGTAAAAAAATGAAGCAAGAAGGGGTGGGAACCTTATTATCATGGGGGGAGGGTAAGTTGGTTGATGAGAATGGGGAAAAAGCAGAAATTTTTAACTCTTATTTTTCATCTGTCTATACATCTGAGGAGCCAGATAATGAAGGCTTCCCTTTTAATATGCCCAGTTCTAGTAATTTAGCTACTGACGCATGGGTCACTCGGGAGGAAATTCAAAAGAGACTTGAACATGTAAAGGTAAACAAAGGTCCAGGACGGATGGGATTCATCCCAAGGTATTAAATGAGCTGAGCGCTGTGATTGCCAAGCCTCTTCACATAATTTTTCAGGATTCCTTGAGGTCTGGCATGGTGCCGAGAGACTGGCGAATTGCTAATGTGGTGCAGTTATTTAAAAAGGGATCCCGTTCTCAGCCTGAAAACTATAGGCCTGTTAGTCTGACATCAGTAGTAGGAAAACTTTTGGAAGGGGTAATAAGGGATAGAGTACTTGAATACATTGCGGTTCACAATACTATAAGTTTTATGCGTAACAGATCTTGCCAGACTAATTTAGTCGCCTTTTATGAGGAGGTGAGCAGGAACCTCGATGCTGGAATGGCAGTTTGTTAAAGCGTTTGATACAGTACCTCACAGAAGGTTAATGATCAAATTGAGGAATATTGGCCTAGAACATAATATTTGTAATTGGATAGAGAACTGGCTGAAGGATAGATTACAAAGAGTGGTGGTAAATGGAACATTTTCTAATTGGACCAGTGTGGTTAGTGGAGTACCGCAGGGGTCAGTCCTTGGTCCTTTGCTTTTTAACTTGTTTATTAATGACCTGGAGGTGGGCATAGACAGTACTGTTTCTATTTTTGCTGATGACACTAAATTGTGCAAAACTATAAGTTCCATGCAGGATGCTACCACTTTGCAGAGCGATTTAAAAAAAATTGGAAAACTGGGCAGCAAACTGGAAAATTAGGTTCAATGTTGATGCACTTTGGTAGAAATAATATAAACACAAACTATCTTCTGAATGGTAGTGTGTTGGGGGTATCCTTAATGGAGAAGGATCTAGGGGTTTTTGTAGATAACAAGTTGTCTAATTCCAGGCAGTGTCATTCTGTGGCTACTAAAGCAAATAAATTGCTGTCTTGTATAAAAAAGGGCATTGACAAGGGATAAGAACATAATTTTGCCCCTTTAAAGGTCCTTGGTAAGGCCTCACCTTGGGTATGCAGTGCAGTTTTGGGCTCCAGTCCTTAAGAAGGATATTAATGAGCTGGAGAGAGTGCAGAGATGTGCAACTAAACTGGTAAAGGGGATGGAAGATTTAACCTTTTTAGTGCCACAGGACGTAGAATCTACGTCCTGTGTATCAAAGTACCTAAGTGCCACAGGACGTAGATACATCGTATCGCATCATGTTTTATTGCCATTGCGGATAGTGTATTCGCTAACCGCACTGCGCAATACCTTTTGTGTATTATTTTGGTGTTTCTACTACATTTTCTGTGATTTTGGTGCATTTTGGGTTTTTTTGTTGCATTTTTAGCTATTTTATTGCATTTTCAGTTATGTATAGTTGTTGTTCGCTTGACTTTGTCTGTAAAACTTATTTGCCCAAACCAAAATACTCAAACTGTTATTCTAACCGCAGATATTATTAGGCAAAAAAAAAATGATTTTAGTGATTTTTCTTTATTTTTATCAATTTTATTGCATTTCACATTGTTCTTTATTACTTGTCTTTGCACATGGATATTTTGTCTGCTGTATTTCAATTTGGCATCCTGTGTACCCCACATAGTTTGGTAAATCTATGCATATTGGGCATCAAACTGTTCAGTAGACCCCTGGAGTTCATACTTAGAGTGTTTTATGTTGGTACGTTACTAAATATGGGGTACATAATGGGGCAACATGCAAGCTTTGTGACGATTTTCAGAAATGTCACATAAACCGTTCTGTTTAGCATAGTTTTGTAGTTTGGTAGTTTGCAGTAGAAAGTTGTATTTACCCACTTTTGTTTTGTCAGAATGTGTACTTTCGGAAAATATATGGTTTTCTAGGGTCTTCGTACTGTTAGGGGTTCTTATGCCACATAATACACATACCTGGTGCAAAAATTGCATGAGCCGGAGTGTCTTATGTGAAAATTCATATGCACTATTTTTATTTGGGTGCCCCTGTATGGCACGTAGTTTGGCCAATATATGCATATAGGGCATCAAACTGTTCAGTAGACCCCTGGCGTTCATATTTAGAAAGTTTTATGTTGATACATTACAAAATGTGGGGGTAAATAATGAGGTAAAATGCAAGCTTTGTGACAATTTTCAGAAATTCCATAAAAACCATTCTGTTTAGCATAGCTTTGTAGTTTGGTAGTTTGCAGTAGAAAGTTGTATTTGCCCATTTTTGTTTTGTCAGAATGTGTACTTTTGGAAAATGTATGGTTTTCTAGGGTCTCGGTACTGTTAGGGGGTCTTATGCCACATAATACACATACCAGGTGCGAAAAAATCCATGAGCCGGAGTGTCTTATGTAAAAATTCATATGCACTATTTTTATTTGGGTGCCCCTGTACGGCACATAGTTTGGCCAATATATGCATATAGGGCATCAAACTGTTCAGTAGACCCCTGGCGTTCATATTTAGAAAGTTTTATGTTGGTACGTTACTAAATATGGGGTACATAATGGGGCAACATGCAAGCTTTGTGACGATTTTCAGAAATGTCACATAAACCGTTCTGTTTAGCATAGTTTTGTAGTTTGGTAGTTTGCAGTAGAAAGTTGTATTTACCCACTTTTGTTTTGTCAGAATGTGTACTTTCGGAAAATATATGGTTTTCTAGGGTCTTCGTACTGTTAGGGGTTCTTATGCCACATAATACACATACCGGGTGCAAAAATTGCATGAGCCAGAGTGTCTTATGTGAAAATTCATATGCACTATTTTTATTTAGGTGCCCCTGTATGGCACGTAGTTTGGACAATATATGCATATAGGGCATCAAACTGTTCAGTAGACCCCTGGCGTTCATATTTAGAAAGTTTTATGTTGATACATTATAAAATGTGGGGGTACATAATGAGGTAACATGCAATCTTTGTGACAATTTTCAGAAATGCCATAAAAATCGTTCTGTTTAGCATAGCTTTGTAGTTTGGTAGTTTGCAGTAGAAAGTTGTATTTGCCCATTTTTGTTTTGTCAGAATGTGTACTTTCGGAAAATGTATGGTTTTCTAGGGTCTCGGAACTTTTAGGGGGTCTTATGCCACATAATACACATACCGGGTGCAAAAATTTTAGGAGCCAGAGTGTCTTATGTGAAAATTCATATGCACTATTTTTATTTGGGTGCCCCTGTACGGCACGCAGTTTGGCCAATATATGCATATAGGGCATCAAACTGTTCAGTAGGCCCCTGGCGTTCATATTTAGAAAGTTTTATGTTGATACATTACAAAATCTGGGGGTACATTATGAGGTAACATGCAAGCTTTGTGACAATTTTCAGAAATGCCATAAAAACTGTTCTGTTTAGCATAGCTTTGTAGTTTGGTAGTTTGCAGTAGAAAGTTGTATTTGCCCATTTTTGTTTTGTCAGAATGTGTACTTTCGGAAAATGTATGGTTTTCTAGGGTCTCCTTACTGTTAGGGGGTCTTATGGCACATAATGCACATGCCGGTAGCTTATATTGCAGCGTATACACTTTGTATGCACTAACTTCCTTTTGGGGTCTCTAAATTCCAGATACATTAGTGATCCTATGCACAATGGGCATGAAACTGTTCTTGGCTTTCATATTTAGGGTGTGTTCTTTTGGTACCTAATGTTATGTGGGAGATAAGGTGCTTGAAAGTGGAAGATTTGATGTGATTTTCAGGTATTTCACCAAAACTGGCAATTTTGGGAAAGCACTGCGACTCTGTAGTTTGGAGTAGAAAGACATGGGTACCAATTTTGAATTCGTCCGAATGTGTACTTTCCAAAAATATATGGTTTTGGGGGGTCAATGTATTTTTTTGTGTTTTTATCCCACAGAAAATGCAGTAAACGTGTTGAATTTTCAGTAGCTAAAGAGACCTCTGGGGCAATTTCTATGCACTAACTTCCTTATGGGGTCTCTAAATGCCAGATACATTGGTAATCCTATGCACAATGGGCATCAAACTGTTCAGCGGACCCTTGGCTTTCATATTTAGGGTGTGTTCTTTTGGTACCTAATGTTATGTGGGAGATAAGGTGCTTGAAAGTGGAAGATTTGATGTGATTTTTATTTATTTCATCAAAACTAGCAATTTTGGGAAAGCATTGCGACTCTGTAGTTTGGAGTAGAAAGACATGGGTACCAATCTTGAATTCGTCCAAATGTGTACTTTCCAAAAATATATGGTTTTGGGGGGGTCAATGTATTTTTTTGTGTTTTACCCCACAGAAAATGCAGTAAATGTGTTGAATTTTCAGTAGCTAAAGAGATCTCCGGGGCAATTTGTATGTTCTAACTTCCTTTTGGGGTTTCTAAATTCCAGATACATTGGTGATCCTATGCACAATGGGCATCAAACCGTTCGGTGGACCCTTGGCTTTCATATTTAGGATGTGTTTTCTTGGTACCTAATGTTATGTGGGAGATAAGGTGCTTGAAAGTGGAAGATTTGAGGCGATTTTTTAGAATTTTCAGAATTTTTTATAGAAAATGCTAAATTCAGTAAAGCATTACCGTTTGGTACTTAGGAGTTGGAAGACATAGTTACCCATTTCGGATTCATAAGAATGTGTACTTTTCAAAAATGTATGGTTTCCTGGTGTAAACCTAATGTTCCAGGATTTTTGGCTTTGGAATGTAAAGTATGCCGTATTCTGCTGTAATGCTTTGAAAATTTAGTAATTTACTGCTGGGAGTTTTTGATCTATAGAAGTCAGAAATCTCAATAAAACTATACATATCAGGTATTGGCACATTCGGGAGACATGAGGCTTTCCAAATCAGTTGAATTTTTGTCCATAAAATAAAATATGTTTCTGGTATAAATCCTTATATCATGAAAAATAGCATTTTTTCTTTTTTTTTTTGTATTTCAAGCTCTAAATCTTTTTCCAGAAGTGGAAATACACAAAAACTCAGGCAGATTTGGAAAGCTCAGGTTCTCCTGAAAAAAACAATATATAGTTTGCCTACCTAAACTTAACCCTGCCCCCAGTAAAAGCCCCTAAATTGAGAGAGCACAGAATGTTTACAAAACGTCTGGCACTGAGGGGAACCGAAATGTCAAATTCTGCTGGCACTTAAAGGGTTAAACTATGAGGTTAGACTGTTGAGGTTGGGGTTGTTTTCTCTGGAATAGAGGCGCTTGCGAGGGGACATGATTACTCTGTACAAGTACATTAGAGGGGATTATAGGCAGATAGGGGGTGTTCTTTTTTCCCATAAAAACAATCAACAGGTTGTGGAATGCCCTTCCTAGAGATGTGGTAATGGCAGATTCTGTTAATGCCTTTAAGAGGGGCCTGGATGAGTTCTTGAACAATCAGAATATCCAAGGCTATTGTGATACTAATATCTACATTTACTATTAGTGGTTGTATATATAGTTTATGTATGTGAGTGTATAGATTGGTATAAGTATAGGTTGTGTGTGCTGGGTTTACTTGGATGGGTTGAACTTGATGGACTCTGGTCTTTTTTCAACCCTATGTAACTATGTAACTATTATTGGTTGTTGGTGGCTCCACCCACTTTTTCTATCCTTGTAGTCACCCAGTGACTGACTGACTGTGCAAAGTTTGGAAACCTTGGCGTAAATAGTATAAGAATGGCAGCATTTTAAATTTAAACAAAAAAACTACAAAAGGTGAAATCTAATTGGCTGTTGGTGGCTCCATCCACTTTTTCAAACCTAATAAAACAAAAGCAAACAAAATATAACAAATCAATTTGTGAAAAAGAATTGTTAAACATTCGCTATAATAAAAATCCCCAACTTTATTGACCATGAGCCAAATGTAGTAAGGGGGGGTTGCCAAATACGGGCTAGGTTCTTGGCAAGCTTGCCTACAAGAATGGAGAAGGAAAGGTAAAAACTACGTAAGCTTTATCAGAAAGGTCTATGTAAATACAGCCATAAGCACTAACAGTTAAACTGCATTGAATCCTCTATCAAGAGAAAAACAGGATGTCTTGTCTTCTTTTGTGTATACATGTACTTTGGTATCTGACTTCCTCTCTCAGAAAAATCCTTCATTCCCAGGGCTGAAGTCTGTGTAGCTCTCTCCTCTCTCCCTTCTCCTGCTCCCCCTTCCATAAGAATTCACTTCCCCTCTCATCAGAATGTTCTATGCTACCAACCGCTAGAGCTGCAGGCAAGGAAGCTATGGAGACCACGCTAAAATGGCAGCTGCTAGCTTAAAAAAAAAGAAAAAAGTACCACACTAACAGGAGTTTCTCAGTAAGAAAAGTGTTTTATTTACAAAATTTGTGCATTTGGATATCTTTTTCTGTTGTGTAAGAAAGAATAGTGGTGTAACTATAGAGGGGCAGACCATGTTATGGTGAAGGCAGCCTTGGGAACAAGGGGTCTATGTAGGGATGGGTCACTGGTAACCTGCAATGCACTAAAAATCACGAGTGACCCCCTGACAGGCACAAAATCGCATTAGTTGCAGGTGGGCCCTGATTACCTAAGCATTTAAATACATTTATTTAAATAATACAGAAGAATTAGCAAAGCATATACCCCTTTTATATTTGTTTGATAATCACATTAAACTGTGTTTTGTTTTGAAACATTCTTCACTCACAGAGTTACAAGTTTATCCCTTTGCAAACTAACTGAATTGTTGCATTGCATAGGACACTAATGCTGTTTTTGATGGTTCAATGGAATGGATGCTGTTTGAACACAAAGTAAGACAAGGAGGAGCATAATGGGTTTCATTGGCCCCTCCCCTAGACCTTGTAATTTTATTCTATCATGAAATGTGTACATGGCATTAGGGTGTCATGGTAATCATGTTAATTGCAGATTAAGTCAGATTAATTTTAAACCTGTATCTGTATGTAAAATATTCTCCTTCCTTCTAGTTTCTGTGACTTTTTCTATGTACACTGTCTATTATTATATGCACGATAAATGACCGAATGTCCTATGAAATTTTATTTTATCTAATTTAGTTTTCAGTAACACTTTACCTATAAATCTTGTCAAGTACCCTCAACATCCAACAGAAAAAAATTAAATCTGAATCCCTTTGTGCCGAACTGCTGCTACTACATGCTGATCTGTAAAATGGCAAGAGTTACTATATAATACTATAGTATAAGATACTAAGATCTAAAGATAATGTCAAGGATGGCTGGAGAATGTGATTTTATTATGAGTCACATTTAATAAAATAGCCTTCAGTTTTAGCTTTAGGATTAATGTATCTAACTTGCCAATTTCATTAAAAGTATAGCTTCCACAAGTCAAAATTTTCTGGCAGATATAACTTCACATTATTGTAGGGACCCATAGGGTTAAGCTCCCTATGGTGTTATCCCCTATTCTTATCTAATCTGTGCTGTTATAGGGCAGAGCCCTCTACACTCAGATTACAGTTATTAGGCTACCCCCTATAGGTTTAGCCGAGGTTGACCACTCCTTTTGGCAGACTATATAGTGTCTTGCACAAGGGAGTGTCTTCCTCTTTTGGCCTCATGCTGTGTTCTGGACAGATCCCAACTGAGCCTGGACCAGAACATAGGCCCAGAAGCCAATTGTACCCTAGGGGACCACCTACCCTAGTGATAAGTCGGGGACAGGGCCCCGTGAACGAGGTAAAGCCAGCATAGACAGATTTGTTAATAGCACCCTCTAGGAGAGGTGATAGTAGTCAGCCTATTTAGAAAGGGCAGTCAATAGCCCCAACCAGGAGTTGTAAAAAGGGTTTAGTCCACCCCGGCTCTGTAGTCGTTCTTTAGGGACCGGTTTTATTAGACGCCAGGTACCAGTGTTAGGAGCTCTCCCCTAGACCACAGTCGGCCGGAACACTCCCTTCTGAAAGGTCTATATCTCAGGTGTCAACTAATCCTCTGTGCATCCTCCAAGTGGGTTATTCTGTGCCTAAAGGGTCACATCTGCTGTACTATCTGTGACCATCATACACTGCTGTGTCTGTGAGTATAACCCTGCTGCACTATTCAGTCGTGCCTTTAATAAACTTGTACTATAGTTGATCAGCAAGAATCCTCTGGCGTCCATCTTTTACCATCTGCACACCACACCTCAGCTAGTTGTAGTTCCACTACACCCTCGCTCCATCCTGATTCTCCCATATAGCGGAGGCTCACCCCTTTGTATTAAGTGTCGCAAATGTAACCCATGCTCTCTATTCAATACTAGCCTGGGTTTATTCCAAATTGGGTCAGAAAAGCGTTACATTTATGGCGCCCAACGTGGGGCCCGAAGGGTTAAATTCATTTTGAAATTTACGGAGCCATTACCTGAGGGGCTGAGTAAAAGTGTGTGTGTTGCTTTAAATTTTGCTGACAGGCACTGCCGGACGCGATAGGCAAAGGCGCCTGCAGTCCTGATCGTAAAAACACAGTACTAATTGGCCGTGGGTTCGGGCTTGAGGATTCCCCCCGTGTAATCCCATTGGCCGGCGGAGTTGTCAATCACCGCCCCTAAATTTTGGCGCTCTTTCCTACGAGATCCCGCGAGAGGCGGGGTGTTTGTGAGAATTTGGCAGCCATTTCACGAGATCGTGACCTCATGGCAGCCATCTTGTGACTCGCATCTGAGCTGGGAGAACGTGTGTGGGTGAGCTCCTGCAAAACCGTTGTGCGGCTGCCAGCACCATCAAAGATTTATTTGTGCTACCTCTCAGTACTTACCGACCGCTGCGGTTAAAGTTGGGACGGATATCTACGCACCCCAGGACCAGCGGCTGCGGCCTGGGTGACATCGCGCAGATCTGCACAAAAGACTAGTGAGTACTCCACGGCTGTGGTTTACCCCAAATCTGCCTAACGAGTCGGATCGCGGCTGCGACCGAACTATACCAAAGAGACACTAAACTAATCAGAGATACAGTCTACACTACTGTGCCGCTGTTGAACCGGGCCGCGGTTGCCATAATATTCTGCAAAAAGCCACACTCTGTGTGTAACTGATAATTGATCCCCGTGCACGCCTACAGGAGGCCATTGCCGTGTGGGATATATTGCAGAAGGGGTTTGAGCTACACTGCTGCGGCTGCAGCCATAGTTTTACGTACCCCAAGATGGCGGCCCGCACAGAAAGCCCACCACCAGTAAAACGTTACATGTGGTTGGGAAGTTTTGGAGTACAGTATGGGGATGAAGGAGAGGAGATTGTTGTGCCCTACTGTGGGTGCTGCGGTGAGGAGGTCTGTGCGGCCCTGCAGGACATAAATTCTAGTTGCCCTGTATGCACAAACCAGTGCTGGACTGACCCTATAGTGAGGGTGGAGACCCCCCTCAGAGCCGGGGCTGGTTCGAGTCCCCTGAGGCCCACCACTCCAATTCACATACCACAGCCAGAAGGGATTGTGTCACCACCCCTGGCCGAATCATCTGGGGATATATTATTGTCCTCTTCTGACCATTCAGGGGAGGTACTGGACAGTGTCTCTGAAGCAATATGGCCATATAACCGGAAGGCCAAATCTACTGCCAGTTCTGTGGGGGCTGAAGTCACCCCTGTGGAAAAACAGCTACAATTGCTGGGGCTCTCTGCCAGGCTGGGCAGGGGCCGTTCTACTACACCAGATGGGGCTAGTGGGGGTTTATCTCCAGGTGGTATCCCAGTGCCTGGACAATCGAGGAGCAAATACCCCAAACCAAATTGGAGTGCCATGGAGTTCGGGCGCCCCATAGAGAGAAATCCACAGGGAGAGGAAGCCAACACCCCTCCACAGTTGCCTCCACAGGAATCTGAGGCTGCTATTGGGATGCCGGATACCCCGCCACCGCCGTACAGTTTCAGTAAGGATGAGACCTGCTGGGTGGCTCCGGGCCGTGCAGACCCTGAAAAGTACCGGGCTGTTTCCCGGGTGCAGAGACTAATAAACAGTAAAGTTTATGAACTCTGGCAATTTTATATGCCCTATGCCCCGGAGTGGGTATACGATGAGGTGGCTAAGCATCTCGATGAGTGGATCTACGGGGAACTGACCCGTAGGGAGAAGATTGGATTCGGAGGCCTGCTTTCCACCAATCCACAGCGACGCCACCAGGATGTGGACTATCTTTCCAACATCGCCCGAGAGTGGTGGTTTGGCCGGACCGTCCTCAAACACCGGGTTCGTTCCTGTGGCAAGTATCAGGAGGACCGGAACTTCTCATTGCTGTCCGACCTCCCCAGTGGAGGCAAGATTGACAAGCCCCATCCGGGCTACTACATTTCTTACGAGGCTACAAAGGCCAAGTTTGACCGCAACCTCCATTAGGTGGGTAGGAAACCCCATGCGGTTCAGGATGCTCCCTCCCTGATGGGATTTTCCCCCGGGTGGGAGGTGGGTGTGGTCCCTAGCTGTTACAGGGATTACCCACTGCATTTTGGGCACATCACTTAAAGACTGCCGGTATTGCTGCTATAGGGTGTGACCCAGGTTTTTCAGTTTTATCCACAGTGGTGGATTTGTGTTTCTTTTAAAGTTTGGGACTCTCCAAATCCTCCAGGAGAGACTGTAAAGTTACCAGTTGGGTGAACAATCAAAAGACTGCTGCGCCCCATCCCACTACAACTTCTATTTTTATCTACCTCATCTAAGAGTAGAACCCATTGCCTAATCCACACCTACGGAGTGCATGTCGGGAGATTCATGAACACTGGGTTAGGGTGGAAGGCCTGGACTTAATAAAGTTGATGGGTGGGGATGTATTACAGTTTAAGTTGTGCGCAATAATAATAATTTCTTTACAGCCAAGCATGTGCCTGGGGACCCCTGAGTGAAGGCAGGATCGTCCTCATGTGTAAGTGTACCTGTTATATCCCTGTTGCAGGTTACAGGTGGTATATCAAGGATACCTAAGGTGTGCCTGAGCACCCCTGTTTAGTGGTCAGGAAGGTGACTCAAGATTTATAAGTATTGTGCCTGTTGTACCTCTGTTGCAGAGCCAGAGGGTATCTCAAGGATCTTTATAAGTAAGTGCCTGAGTGATCCATAGTGACACTCATGTATTGTAAATGGTTTACAGAAACGTAACTAGTAACGAAACAGTTAAAATTTTCTGTGCCTTAAATTTTTCATTTTCAGCTATCCAATGTACCGGATACTCCTCAGGAGAGGGTATCAGAAACGGATGTATGGGTACTGTATTTTTGCACTAAATCAATGCACTACTGTTATTGCTTGAAATGTGTACCTAATGTTATTTGCCATTGCCGGGTCGGAATGGATTCTTCCCCCGGGTGAATGTAGGGACCCATAGGGTTAAGCTCCCTATGGTGTTATCCCCTATTCTTATCTAATCTGTGCTGTTATAGGGCAGAGCCCTCTACACTCAGATTACAGTTATTAGGCTACCCCCTATAGCAGTGATCCCCAACCAGTAGCTCGCGAGCAACATGTTGCTCCCCAACCCCTTGGATGTTGCTCCCAGTGGCCTCGAACCAGGTAGTTATTTTTGAATTCCTGACTTGGGGGCAAGTTTTAGAGGCATAAAAAGCAAGTATAATGCCAAACAGAGCCTTCTATAGGCTGCCAGTCCACATAGGGGCTATCAAATTTTTCATGCTTGTGTTGCTCCCCAACACTTTTTCCACTTAAATGTGGCTCAGGGGTATAAAAGGTTGGGGATCCCTGCCCTATAGGTTTAGCCCAGGTTGACCACTCCCCTTGGCAGACTATATAGTGTCTTGCACAAGGGAGTGTCTTCCTCTTTTGGCCGCATGCTGTGTTCTGGACAGATCCCAACTGAGCCTGGACCAGAACATAGGCCCAGAAGCCAATTGTACCCTAGGGGACCACCTACCCTAGTGATAAGTCGGGGACAGGGCCCCGTGAACGAGGTAAAGCCAGCACAGACAGATTTGTTAATAGCACCCTCTAGGAGAGGTGATAGTAGTCAGCCTATTTAGAAAGGGCAGTCAATAGCCCCAACCAGGAGTTGTAAAAAGGGTTTAGTCCACCCCGGCTCTGTAGTCGTTCTTTAGGGACCGGTTTTATTAGACGCCAGGTACCAGTGTTAGGAGCTCTCCCCTAGACCACAGTCGGCCGGAACACTCCCTTCTGAAAGGTCTATATCTCAGGTGTCAACTAATCCTCTGTGCATCCTCCAAGTGGGTTATTCTGTGCCTAAAGGGTCACATCTGCTGTACTATCTGTGACCATCATACACTGCTGTGTCTGTGAGTATAACCCTGCTGCACTATTCAGTCGTGCCTTTAATAAACTTGTACTATAGTTGATCAGCAAGAATCCTCTGGCGTCCATCTTTTACCATCTGCACACCACACCTCAGCTAGTTGTAGTTCCACTACACCCTCGCTCCATCCTGATTCTCCCATATAGCGGAGGCTCACCCCTTTGTATTAAGTGTCGCAAATGTAACCCATGCTCTCTATTCAATACTAGCCTGGGTTTATTCCAAATTGGGTCAGAAAAGCGTTACATTATCTTAATATATTTGTGTTACTGAGAGCATGCTGAAAATGAAAATTCAAATATTTTTGCTAACCCCAATGCAATGGGAATTCTCAGCAGAATCCACATCACTTACTAGATAAAGAGACTGCGGAAGATGTATTACATTGAGAGCAAACACAAGGGTGGTAAGTGTCCCCCAATATACTTGGAAAACAAAACAAACAAGCAGCAAATTTTATACAATACTGTATAATGTGATTAAATTCTACACCATGTTGGGTTTGTGTCGTGTCCTCTACACTGCTATCATCACTCTTCCCAATGGGACCCATTATTTCTTGCAAAACAAATAGGGCTATACTTCCAAACCCAGAATGTATGATTTCTGAACACTGATGTCACTTGTAGATCTCAGTGTAATGTATGTTTGTATGTACCAAATTTAAATTTTGCAAAGGCATTGTTTTCAATTATGTCATGCATCAGTGAAAGTCACATTTTGACTCAACACATAATTTTTTTAGAGATTGGTTCAATTTGGGAAACCCAAATTGCATTTGCCACAAATAAATAGCAACTTTTCAGCATGCATGTCTGTGCTTTGCTCATTTTTTATTATTTTCTTATGATTGCACTGGGTCATAAAGACCCAGAAGCACATCCAGAACATTTTTTGTTGAAGATGCTGAAAGACGATGATAATCTGGTCATCAGACCAGCTGATAAGAGGGGGTGCGATTGTAGTACTAGACCATACCTACTATAGAGATGAGATCTTGGGGCGGTTGGCTGATACTAGTATCTACAGACCTCTACCAAGTGAACCCACTGGTAAATGTATCCCTTGCTCTTAATGCAGGCTGGATTAACAATTATACATACCAGTTCATGATTACCAAGTACCCTTGTACAACGATTATATGTACCTTACCCAAAATTCAAAAATTGCCTTTGGCACCTCAAGGCAGACCCATCATCTCTGCTATAGGCTCCCTATATCAAACTATCAAACTATCTACATTTATTGACTTTCATTTGCAACCTTTAGTCAAACCAATGCCATCTTACACAAGACTCAAGACATGTAATACTAAGACTGAATGACATCCATAGGGACTGCCTTTTAGTCAATATGGATGTCAAGAGCTTATACACTATTATACCTCATGACCAGGGCATCATGGCATCCAGGAGGGCATTGCTTACCAGCACATCTTTGACCACACCCATTGAGGTTCTATTACAATTGCTAGAGCTTACCTTAACAAGGAACTATTTTCAGTTGACTGGCAGTCTTTCACGAGAACAATGTCACCAGGCTTAAGGTTGGGTTTGGTAGTTTGCCATTTGTTCCTTGGCTGCAAAGTAGAAATGTATTGCTTTCTCCATCTGTCCCAAAATGTGTTTGCAAGACACTGTACTTGTCTCCACTGATGCTTGTACAAGTCTTTATCAATAAATTCCCCAGAAGGAGCACTCACTGTTACAGTCTTTTAAGTAAGCAGAGTGGCAGGTGTAAGCTAGAAAGTATCTTCTTGGTCATTTGAGACTGGAGTAAGGGGTCTAGCATTTATAATAGCTGAGACTTCAGCCATGAAAGTAGTTAAAGACTCATGGGTGAGCCTTGCAGTTCCCACTTGCAAGAAGATGGAGTTGAGGATCCTCCTGGCTATGCTAATCATCCTTTCCCAGGCACCTCCCATGTGAGAAGAGTGAGGGGGGTTGAAAGTCAAGACGCAGTCCTGATTAAGTTGGTTGTTAGTGATTATTGTGTGACATATAGACACTTGAGGGCGGATTCCAGCATCTGAATTTGCATCCAATAGCTCAAATGTTTTGTTCTCAGAAGCAGTTTGTTAAGTTCTACACAAGAATGCAGGTCCCGTGAGCCAGGATGTGCTTTTAAGTTAACTTGCAGCAACAGCTCTGGTTGCGTGGTCTGCAGGGTTGTAGTCAGTAGGTACATAGTGCCACTGTTCTGGACAGGTGAATCTCCCAATTCTGAGTACCCTGTTAGTGACATAAACATAAAACCTTCTGGTTTCATTGTAGATATAGCCCAGTACTACCTTGCTGTCTGTGTAGAAAACAGTCTCTTTGAGCTCTATGTCTATCTCAGCTGTAATAAGTTCAGCTAGCTCTACAGCTAGAACGGCAGCACAGAGTTCCAGTCTTGGTATAGTATGCTCTGGAATTGGAGCAAGTTTTGCTTTGCCCATAACAAACCCAATGTGACATTGTCCATAGATGTCCACAGTTCTAATGTAGGTAACAGCAGCTATGGCTTTAACAGAAGCATCGGAGAAAACATACAGTTTTTGGCTTTGTATTTCTGTAGAAGGTATTGAAGCATATGGGTGTTGATACCTGAAGACTGGAAAGAGTTGTTAAAGAACTTCTCCACTCTGCCCACAAATTCTTTTTGTTAGGTGCCAGTGGAGCATCCCAGTCAGATGTCTCCAGGGTTAAGTCTCTTAAAAGTGCTTAAAAAGTCTCTTAAATATAGGCTATTTATTGTGGACAGGACACCTCTGCGAGTAAAGGGTTTTTCTTCCCAGTGTACTTGGAAGGCAAAGGTATCAGACTGTAAGTCCCACAGAAGTCCAAGGCTCCGTTGAACAGGTAAAGAGTCAGCTCCTAAGTCAAGGTCTCTTAGATCATTTGAATGGTCTTGAGAAGGCTTGCATCAATTCTTTGCTGTTGGAAGCTATTTTGTGAAGACTAAGGTTTGAGCAAGCAAGAGCTTCCTGTGCTCTTTTGAGAAGACTGATTGCAGCTTTCCTTGAGGGTAAGGGTTTTAAGCAGTCATCTACATAGAAGCCCTTTTCAACTAATTGCTTGATATCTGACCCATACTCCACCTCACTTTCCTGAGCAGAGTGCCTGAGCCCATAGATAGCAACTGCAGGGGAAGGACTGTTGCCAAAGATGTGTACCCTCATTCGGTACTCTGTGATGTCTTTGGAAGGATCATTGTCTCTTTACCAGAAAAATCTCAGGGAATTTCTGTCTTTCTCTCTTACAAGAAAACAGTGGAACATTTGTTGAATGTCAGCAATAAATGCAATAGAGTCTTTGCGGAAATGAAGGAGTACTCCCAGAAGTTTGTTGTTGAGGTCAGGGCCTGTCAGGAGAACATCATTTAGGGAGACACCTCTGAACTTAGAACTGGAATTAAAAACCACTCTAATCTGCCCTGGTTTCTTTGGATGATATACTCCAAATATTGGTAGGTACCAGCATACCTCAGTGTCAGTGAGGATGGGAGCTAGCTCTGCATGACTGTTCTCAAATATTTTTCCCCTGAAGGTAAAGAAGTGGTTTTTCATCTCTGGTTTCCTTTGAAAGCTGCGTTTGAGAGAGGTGAAACATTTTAGGGCTTCCTCTCTGTTGTTAGGTAGGTGTTGCCTCCGAGGTCTAAAGTCAGAGGTGCGACCCAACTGTTGGCATCATTTTTAACTAGTCCCTGCTCCATTATTATCCTCAGTAGACATTGCTACCTGATTATCCTCTTTTGATCTATGAAACACCATGCACCCTAGATGATTTGATCACTGTCATAAGCATGGTTGTCATCAACCATTTTAAGAGAGGGTTTAAGAGAGAGTGAGTCAGGTTTGTATTGAAAGGCCTTTCTTTTATGAGGAAGTTATTGTTACATGGTTGGAAGATGGAGGGACGCCCATTTTCTAGTGTGTTTGTGAGCATGCTGTTTACATAGGTTGGTTTGTGCACACTTCCAAAACAGATGTCTCCTATTATGACCCATCCTAGGTCCAACTTCTGTGCGTAAAGAGCATTGTTTGGACCAATAATCTGGTCTCTTGCTTTATGGATCTGTAAGATATCCCTACCAAGGAGAACCATTATCTGAGCCTTAGCGTCAAGTTCAGGGATTAAGTGCATTATAGGTTTTAAGTGCACGTGGTGTTGTGCTACATCTGGTGTAGGAATTTCAGATCTATTGTCAGGAATCCTGTTGCATTCAGTTATGGTTGGCAAAGGTAAGTGTATTTGTTCATCAATAGACTCTACTTGGTAGCCAGATGCCCTCCTCCCTGTTGTCTCGATGATTCCTGCACAGCCTAGAGAGTCGGCACTTTGGCATTTTGAATAAACACGCAAGGGCTAAGCCCTGCTTGCACTTTACTTGTTGTGCTGGCTGAAATATTTTGACCGTAGCTGTAGCAGTGTCACCTTCCTCCCCGCCATGCTTGCTGGTGCCATTGTTGTGAGGTAAAACCCACGGGGCTGGCCCAGAGAGTAAAGCTATGTTGTGATGTGTGCTGTCACATTCTGTGCATTTTACACTGACCTTACAGTCCTTGGCAAGGTGAGCAGCACTTGTTGCAGATGTTGTTCTCCTTTAGTAAGGCTTTGCGGCCCTTTATGGACTTCTCCCTGAAGGGTCTGTATTTCAGGAGAGGATGCAGGGGACATTGCTTACCAGGGTCTCTGCTCTGTCTCTTCATGTGTAGGAACCGCAGATCTGTGGGAAGAATCTAGAAACGAAGCATTAGTTTTGTGAACTGTTACGGCTGCTTTGCGAGCATTAAGCGCTAAAGGAGTGGTATGTGGTAGACTAAGATCAAAACTGGGGTCATTTCTCATCTTGGCTTGTTGGTATACAAAGTCCACAAGCACAGTGAATGGAGGAAAAGGAGCATTGTGCATTTCTTTGTACTTAGACCTGTGTGTCATCCAGCACTACTGCAAGTTGTAGGGAAACTTTTGCACAATGGGGTTAACACCTCTGGCTGTGTCAAGGAATGCAAGACCTGGTAAGTCACCTTCAGATTTGGCTACTTGAAGTTCCATTAACAAGTCACTTAAGTTTAAGTCACGCAAGTTTTTGGTAACTTTTATTAGATATTTTAGGGAAATCGTCAATTCTCTTGAAAAGTGCATTCTCAATTACCTCAGCTGAGCCATAGCACTCGTTAAGTCTGTGCCAGATCAGTTTAAGACCAGTCTCTGTGTGGTTTACGTTGATCACCCTGATCCTTTTGGCATGCTCTGCAGACTCAGTTCCTAGATATTTTATCAGGAGGTCTATCTCCTCACTGTATGATAGGTCTAAGTCTCTAATAGTGTTTTAAAAGGAAGAACGCCAGGCTCTGAAGCCTTCTGGGCGGTCATTAAACTTTACTAGTCCTTTGATGATTAGCTCACGCCGGGCAAAGAACTTGGCAAAGTCCACTGTGGCCTGGTTGACACCAGGGTAGGTGGGTGGAGCAGTGTAATAGTGAGAAAGTGTTGTGTAATGATACCAGTCTGGAGGTTCTCCTATAGGCTGATTTGTGACATACCACCCTAACATAGCAGAGGAGGCAGCTGGAGGGTTACCCATAGATTTATGTGCTTGGTTGACATAGGTGTTGCAGTAAGCAAGATCACTTTGCGCAGCATTGTCTCTTTGGTGGACTTGTGACTCGCTGCTGACTTGTCACGTAGCAACCTTGGCATGGCTCCCAGGTAGCAGGTAGAGCGGGTTCTTGCTCTGAAAGAGAATCTGTGTCCTGTTTGGAGTGCTGGTGGACATACTCAGAAGTGCACTGTAGCGGGTCTTGGGCCTCAGTCTCCAGATCTGGCATCCTGCTGTGTCTTTCGCTGTCAGGGTATATGATTGCCTCTAGAGCTTCTGCTTCAGCTATGGCTGCTACAGCTTCCTTCTCTATGTTGAGCTTCTCTAGAAATGCTTCTAGACATAGTTACATAGTTACATAGGGTTAAAAAAAGACCAGAGTCCATCAAGTTCAACCCATCCAAGTAAACCCAGCACGCACAACCTATACTTACCAATCTATACACTCACATACATAAACTATATATGCAACCACTAATACTAACTGAAGATATTAGCATCACAATAGCCTTGGATATTCTGCTTGTTCAATAACATATTAATTTATTATTATTATTATTATTTAATAACCAATTAAATCATAATTTTCAATACATGCAATAGCCTGCAGCTCCCCTAATTTACCCGATAAGCTTTGCGCATTAGCCAGCATGCAGCGGAGATTACTAGACAACCACTTTCTATTTTACGCTCTGCTTCCTGGCGTGTTCTTTCTGCTTCCAGGCGCGCTCTTTCTGCTTCTAGGTGTGCCCACTCTATTTTTGCCTTCATCTCCTTCTCTGCAAAGGAGGCGCGGGCCTTGGTTGCCTCTGCTTTTGCGCAGGCAATGGTGGCAGCATTAATAACAGATGAGCGCTGGGAGGAACCAGGACCTGGTTATAAGTGAAGGTGTCCATTTCTGTGACATTATGTTGCGGGGTATTTGCCCTTGTAGGGACAGCTGTATAGTTGAATGCAGGTGCAAAATAGCGGGCCTCAGTGTAATTAGGACCTAGAGCCTTATTGCGTTTAGTGGGTGTACGCTAGGTTTGAGTAGCTGCTTTCTTGCTGTGCTTGTTTTATAGCCTGCAGTGAAGCTTCTGAACTGCTCTACCCACTGGATAGCCACTGTTTCACTGCGCTTGCAGTGAAGCGTCTAGGTAGTTCTACCCGCTAGATAGCCGCTGTTACACTGTTCTGTCCTCACCACGTGTTACCCTGAGGTAGTGTGTAGCTTGACATACAGCTAAACCTTCCCACACTCCAATAAAGAGACCATGGGTGAAATCTTTAAAACTTTACTAGATGATTATGAAAAATGAGAGTGGTGAAACTGTAACACAAATAGAATAAACACAATGAGTATATAGGAAATATACTAACACAAAAACAGCTGCAACATACACATTAATGCTGGATCAGATTATATGCCACAGTGTCTCTGAGGTGCTGGCAGCTTTTTAATGGTGGCTCAGTGCAGGTTTATGTCTATGATGCTTACCAGCGATGCTACCATGGGGGAGAAGATGGATGTTGTGTGCTTCTTCTACAGCATGGACTACAAAATGGAGTCTGGGCTCCACAGAAAATGAATACCTGCATTTGCAGCAAACAGCCAGCAGAGGGAGTACACTGCCAATGAGCAACAATAAACAACAAAATGCTAGAGACATAACAATTAGAAATCTGGTTTAATTAAAAAAAAAGTTATATATAAATAAATATAAGATATTATTTTATATATCTATCTGAACTGGTAGTGCTGCATAAAGTATCTTCTCTCTGCCTGCCAAGGGACTCACATAGCACTGAAGTTAACAATTAACAGTTAAAATTGTTACTGTGCAACCCCCCTCATTGATCTGCTTGGCTAAATCGAGTCAGCCAATCAGATCATGGATATACAAATAAAGGGCACATGTGCAGTAGAGATCAATGCCTGCAGTGCATCCAGGCTGCTGGGAACATCAGCATGACATAGATAGGACCTTAGTCAGCCAGGGTTTTGCTGATCCTGCTGGCTTGGCAGAGAGGAAAGACAACAGCAGCACTACCTTTGCAAACAAAATGCAAATCAAAATGCAAACATCATGTAAATTACTATAGGGTTGATTCACTAAGGTGCGTTAAAATGAGCACTATTTATAGCATGCGGTAAAAATTATTGCGTCTTATCAACGTACGATTCACTAAAAGGATACTTGCGTTAACTTAGACACAATGCTGTTTGCGTTATTTAAGTTGCGAAGACTATTTTCGTGCGGTATTTGACGCAAAGCGCGCTTATTAACGCAGCATGCACAAATTTTTTTTCCGCACGCCATATTAGCCATTACTTTCGGAAAACTACTGTTCTGAAAATGACCATTTCCCTGCAAACTGGAGGCTACATCACTGTAGGGCCAACACATACTTGAATAGATCACACTGTAAAGTCCATATTGTTTTGCCAAAAGCTCATGAACTGTACTTTTCTATAATTACCGCCTGCCCCAAGTAGGTGTTAATTTTCGAATAGACTAATGCAATATTTAGCGCATCTAAGTGTTTGTGAATAATGCGTTAGTATTATTTCTGTGCACTAATTAACGCAATGCGTTAAAATTAATGCATTCGGTTGTGCACTATTTAACGCATGCGATAATACTTTGGCGAATCACGCTTTTTCACGGCAATTTTAATGCAAAAAAGCATGCGATAACGCTTATCGACCTTTAGTGAATCAACCCTTATATCTCTTCATTTTTTAAAAACTGTAATTTTTTCCATTTTTAGTTTTAACAAAGTTTCATATCAGCAGCGTGTAACAGGTTAATTTTCAGGTCTAAGAAGTTTTTAAGCAAACTTGACTGGTTAAACATGAACTTAGACAGTTCTAAAGGGTTTCTTATATTGGTGTGCTGGTAACGGCTCCCCCTACTCCATCAAAAAGATATCCAGCTCACATGTCTAGCAGCAGTATCAGGTTTGGTGATAGTACATATGACCTTTCTTCATTGGAACCCTGTATTTCAAAAGGGTCACATTCTTGTGCCAAAAGTGGTGACAATAGTCTGTGTTTAAAGAAAAGTAGTCAACTTTAGCATACAAGTTTTTGATGGTTAGGTTTAACAGTGTGTTTTTACTGCAAATCCCATTTCTCATTTCCTGCTATAGCTGCTTTCCTTGCCATGCCTTGATCACTAAGGTCACATACCTCTGAATCAATCTGGGTGCTGTCAACCTTTGATTTGACTTTAGGCTTCCCCTGCGCCCTTGTTAATCCATCCATTTGTTCTCTGTGCATGGTCACTGCAGTTACAGCTTTCAGGTCTTGAATGACTGACTCTGTCTGTATTCACAAAGCCTTGCGGTGTCTCCATTCCAAAATGAAAGGAAGGCATTCCCTTTGTGCATTTTGTGAGATCATTCTAGAGAAGGGATAGGTTGTGATTTATATAAGATTCCTGTCACGCACGGTATCCCAAACCCAGAACAAAAGCCAAGATCCCGATCAGAGCTCACTCTTCTGCCTGTAACAGCCACCTTTCGCTTCAGGAGGAGCGAAACCGAAGTTGGGCAATGAAAATATGAGCAGATGCCTTTAAATATTTGAAATTCGTGCCTTGCGCGATGACGTCATGCGGGGCGCCAGTTTTAAAAGGATGCGTGCGCACTTCCGCGCGTCAGTACAACAGGATGCGCGCATTCGTGCGCACGAAGAGGCCGGCGTCCCCACCGTCCCACTGGATCACCAGGTACTATTACATTACCCCCCCTCTAGAGGGGGCCACTGGACCCCTAGGCTTTTCAGGTTTGCTTTTCAGGAAACCTAGCATAAAATTGTCTCATAAGGCGATCAGCCTTGACATCAGCAGCAGAAACCCAAGATCTGTCTTCAGGGCCATATCCTTTCCAGTGTACAAGAAACTCACGTGAATCAACAATTCTTTGTATCTCATATTCGGGTTAACCATCTACCACAACTGGAGGAGGAGGAGAACACTGGCGAACCACCCTGGCAGGCTTTAAAAGAGAGACATGAAAAGTATTCAAAATTTTAAGTTCAGAGGGAAGTTTTAAGCGAACTGAGGAAGGGTTAATGATCTCTGAAATGACAAAAGGACCAATATATTTGGGACCCAATTTGGCGAAACCCAGAAATCTTTGAATGGCACGTAAAGAAAGGGTTGAGCCCAATTTAAAATTCCCTCTACCTTGGTTGGTTCCATTTCTAAACCATGTTGAGAAATGATGTACCCCAGAAAATGAACAGAAGGAACTTCAAAAATACATTTTTCAAGTTTAGCATATAATTGATGCTGTCTAAGTCTCTGTAGTACTTCCTGAACATGACAACGATGATCTTCTAAATTAGAAGAATAGATCAGAATATCATCTAGGTATACTATAACACAGCGTCCTAGAAGGTCAAGAAAAATATAATTTACAAATTCTTGGAAGACTGCAGGAGTGTTACATAACCCAAAAGGCATTACCAAATATTCATAATGCCCATCCCGAGTATTAAAGGCTGTTTTCCACTCATCCCCCTCCTTAATCCGGATTAAGTTATATGCACCCCTCAGATCGAGTTTAGTGAAAATTTAAGTACCCTTAACCCTATTGAAGAGCTCTGAGGGGAAGATGACGGTCTATTGAACCTCCTTTCCAAATTCTCCTTAATGTACTCGTCCATTGCTTGGGTCTCAGGAAGAGAAAGTGGATAGGTTCTACCTTTGGGAGGAACCGCCCCACGAGCTAATTCAATTGCACAATCATAGGGTCTATGTACAGGTAGCGACTCAGCCGCCCTTTTAGAGAAGACGTCAGCAAAGGCTGTATATTGGGGAGGAAGACCCTTCAGAGAGTTGTAGCAATGAATACACTTCACAGTGTATTCCCCAACTATGTATCCTACTGGAGACCCAGTCAATCTGCGGGTTGTGTTTTTGTAACCATGGAGACCTAGGATCACAGGGGTATCAGGACAGTTGATTAAATTGAAAAATAGCTGTTCCCTATGAGAACCCTCAATGGACATGACTAGATCCTGAAATCTGGAAGACACAAACCCACACCCTAGCGGACTCCCATCAATAGCCAATAACCTGACCGGAGGGACTACAGTGGTACAAGGAATACCCAGCTTTCCGACAAAATAAACATACAAAAAATTCCCAGCCGCTCCAGAATCCAAAAAGGCCGGAATCTTAACATTACCACACCCCCAATCGAGCAGCACGGGAATTAAGATTTTAGAGGAGACAGATTGGGGAGTAGAAACTGCATAACCCAAACAAGACTCCCCAGGCTTGTTTAGGCTTTGCAGTTTCCTGGCCTCTTTGGACAATCTTTGCGGAAATGACCACCCTCACCACAATACATGCATAACCCATTAGTGCATCTATGGAGTCTTTCTTCCGAAGAAAAATAAGTAGAACCCAACATAGGCTCCTCCACTGGCATAGCAGTAGGTATGTTTCATATGGGTTCAGGCACCAGAGATAGAGAGTGGGTTATAGAGGAGGCCATTCTCTCCTGACGCCTCTCCCTATGTCTTCTGTATCTATTTGAATGGAGAGGGACATTAACGCATCAAGGGATTAAGGAGCAGGGTAATTAATGAGACTGTCTTTAATAGCATCAGACAGACCAGCTCGGAACTGACTACGAAGGGCTGAATCATTCCAACCTGTCTCTACCACCCAGCAGCGAAATTCCGTACAATACTCCTCAACTAGCCTCCTGCCTTGTTTGAGGGTACGGATGGCCAAGTCAGCAGAGGCAGCCCGATCAGGGTCATCATAGATAATAGCCATGGCTTTAAAAAAGGCCTCAAGAGAGTACCGAGCTGGGTCAGAAGAGACTAGAGTTAATGCCCAAATCTAACAGTAAAGTGATCACGAAATTTACTTTCGCCTCTTCAGTGGGAAAAGAGCGAGGCAAAAAATTGAGATAAAGTTTGCATGCCTCCTTGAAAGCAAAAAATTTACTCCAATCCCCGGAGAACTTCTCAGGGAAAGGTATCTTAGGCTCTACAAGGGGAACACCCACAGGAATTGACAACGGGCAGCGGCAGCAGGTTGCTGTTGGAGAGCATCCAACCTAGCAGCCAACACCTGGAGACATTGGACAATTTGATCTTGTTTAGTCTCTTGCTCCCTAAGATGCTGGAGGAGGTTTTTAAGCATAACTTCAGGAGAAGTGGATGAAGCAGAAGCCCCTTCAGCATCCATTTTCTTTCTTGGCCCAACTTACTGTCACGCATGGTACAAAAAGCCAAGATCCCGGTCAGAGCTCACTCTTCTGCCTATAACAGCCTCCTTTCGCTTCGGGAGGAGCCCTCTGCTACTCGGGTGCTGCCTGGGCAGGTAAGGGACCCTAGCCTTAACACAAATTTAGGGAGATAAGATAATGTGGAACAGGCTGAAGTCAGCGAGGTACAGAGTCAAAATCCAGACGCGTAGTCGGTAAACAGGCAAAGGGTCAGTACAGGCAGCAAAACAGCGAAGTCAAAGTCAGTTTGGCAATGAAAATATGCGCAGGCACCTTTAAATATTTGAAATTCGTGTCTTGCATGATGACGTCATGCAGCGTGCGGGTTTTAAAAGGATGGACACGCACTTCCGCGCTCCAGAACAACAGGATGCGCGCATCGTCGCAAAAGAGGCGGGCGTCCCCGCCGCCCCACTGGACCATCAGGTACTATTACAATTCCAGAATGCTTTCTATCTGCCTTGCAGTTGCTGAAAAGAGGGGATTAAAAGTCCCATGCAGTTGTGTTACAGAAGTACTGTGGCCAATAATGCACTTCTATTTGGCATTCTGGGGTGATAAGAGTATAAAATAGGGGACTTCACTCTTCCTTCCTTTAGGGTTACAATCAGGTTCCAGTCAGATCTGGATAGGGTGTGGGGCAATATGCAGATCGCCAAGAGCAGCATATATTTCCCCGATGGCTGCTAAAACCAGAAGCCCATTTTGTATCTCTTTACTAGGAAAGATAAACATCAGAGGGAGAAGTAGTAATCTCCACTGCATGCTGGCTAATGCGCGAAGCTTGTCGGGTAAATAAGGGGAGCTGCAGGCTATCGCATGTATTGAAAATTATGATTTAATTGGTATCACTGAGACCTGGTGGGATGAAAAATGTGACTGGGCCATGAATTTAAATGGTTATACACTTTTTAGGAGGGACAAAGAGATTAAAAAGGGTGGAGGGGTTTGTCTTTATGTAAAGTCAGATTAAAAGCCATGTAATAAAGACATTACCAATGAAAACGTTGAATCTCTTTGGGTAGAAATTTCAGTAGGGTCACAAAGGTCAGTAGGTCACAAAGAAAATGATCATTGGTGTATGCTATAAACCACCCCGTATAGATGAGGGGGATGAGACCCAGCTACTGTTGCAAATGGAGGAGGCTTCACAACTGGGTCAAGTTGTTATTATGGGGGACTTTAATTATCCGGACATTGACTGGAGTAATGGGGTGGCTAAGTCAGAAAAAGCTAGTAGGTTTGTAAATATGCTAAATGACAACTTTTTATTTTAGGCGGTTCAAGGACCTACTAGGAATGACTCTATTTTGGACCTGGTAATATCTAATAATACTGAACTCATCTCTAACATTTGTGTGGGTGAGCATTTGGGGAACAGTGATCACAACAGTGATCGCCTTTGAGATAATGCTGCAGAGACAGCTCTATAAGAGAGTAACTAAAACGCTCGATTTTAGACGTGCAGACTTTGCCAGTATAAGGGCATCTCTGCAATGTGTCAACTGGGAGAGGCTTTTCATAGGGTTAGACACAGAAGGAAAATGGAACATCTTTAAAACATTGCTTTGCAGATATACACAACAGTATATTCCCCTTGTAAGCAAGGAGAGACATCGAGCATAAAGCATTCAAGTTAGCTGGGACAGCAGAAACTTTCATCAGGTACAAGGAAGCAAATAAAGCATGCAAAAAAAGCTATCAGGCAAGCTAAAATAGAGATGGAAAGGGATATTGCAACTAAGAGCAAAAAGAATCCAAAATTATTTTTTAATTATGTGAATAGTAAAAAAATGAAGCAAGAAGGGGTGGGAACCTTATTATCACGGGGGGGTAAGTTGGTTGATGAGAACAGGGAAAAAGCAGAAATTTTGAACTCTTATTTTTCATCTGTCTATACATCTGAGGAGCCAGGCTTCCCTTTTAATATGCCCAGTTCTAGTAATTTAGCTACTGACGCATGGGTCACTCGGGAGGAAATTCAAACATGAATTGAACATGTAAAGGTAAATGGATCTGACACCAGACGGATAGACCCACTGCCTGGTTAAATACCACCAAAGTTGGCTGCTACAGATGCCCCTCATGCACGACTTGTGGGAGCCTGATGACAGGTGAAACTTTAACCACCCTCACACAGGCAAACAGATACAGATTTAACACAGACTAACGTGTACTTCAAAGTTTATTGTATACTTCAATAAATGTCCATGTGGCCTATTTTACGTTGGTAAAACCATCACTACTTTTAGGGATCAGATGGCGAACCACAGATCTGCGATCAGGGCAGCATTGGATACTGGTAAGGCAAATACTCCATTGGCTTTTCATTTTTGTCTTTATACCATTCACTGGCCTGCGCAGTATGGTCATTGACTTTATCCCCCCTCCTACCCGGGGGGGGGGGGGGATCGTGAACGCCTCCTGCTTCAACGAGAACTACAGCGGATACATCTTAAGTCTAATGGGACTAAATGAACTGGTATCTTATGCACCATTTTATGTTCCTTAAAATGCCTAAAGGTCGTTTAGCACCAATTTGTTAGATATTGATAGACTGCTATTTCCCTCTTACTAACGATACTTTGAATCCAGTGACAATTGGTACTAAGGCCCTGTGTATGCTCTTTTTGCCTTATATGTGCTTGGTATTTTATTTTTAGTTCTTTTCAACTCCTTATTTGTATTTTGGGTATGGGGGGAGTACTTCTGTTTCGTTTAACTCGATAGTTCAAGCTTTGTGCTTTTTGTCACAGTCCCACAATTTCCTTCCCTTAGGTGGTGTGGTGGTTCTTTTACACTTTTTTACACTTTCACTGATTCTTGTAACCGATCTTCATTTGATACTTACCTTCTTTCTTTTTTTCCTTCTGCAACTCCGACCAGTTTCTTATTCCTTCTGCAACTCTGACCAGTTTGGTTTTCGCTGATGTATTACATAATTGTTTTTCCCATTGCCCTTTTAAGTTCTGCCATACCTTCTACAGTTAGTCGGATACGTGGTGACAAACACTGGGTTGGCCTATGTCCTGCCATAAGGACAGGTACAAATTCCACTCAGGTGAACCAGTCCCTTTGTTTGCATACAATTACTATGAATATCCACAGTTGAAGGAACATGTGGTGACATAATTGGAACATAGGGTTGGCCAATGTCCTGCCTAATGGTCTGGTACAAGTGCCACTCATGTGGACCAGTCCCCATGTCACAAGAAATGTTTTAAGATAAAATGATGGGCATGTATAAAATAATTTAAATTCTGAGGCTACACTATGTCCTTTTAGGCTCTGAACTTATGTCTCCATGGATGAGCCTTAATGATGTGCGGTATACATTCATGGTTGGATAAAGGATTGATACCCGCATTCACCCTGAGGTAACCATGTACAAATTTTCTTTGAATTAATTGGTATGCCCTTCTTTCTATGATGCCTATGACCTCTTCTACAGGGTCCCGAGGTGTCTTTAGACTTCGACATTTAGTTAAGTCAACCACTACCCTGTCTAACATTGGCGTTACCAAACTTGGCCTCCGACCTACTTTACAAATATTCTTTATACATAAATTGTTTATACATAAAAAAATTTATCTGGTGTCCCAGATGTTTGCCTTCACACAAAGTATGACGCTCTATTCTCTTCGGGCTCTACGCGGCACTGTTCATGGGATGAGGTTCTTCCAGCTTATACCTTGATTTTGATAGGTCGGCTGTCTTCTCTTCCATTTGAAGCAGCGTAGGTGGTTTTTCACGGTGAGGGCAGTGAAGTTGTGGAATGCCCTTCCTAGAAATGGGGTAATGGCAGATTCTGTTAATGCCTTTAAGAGGGGCCTGGATGAGTTCTTGAACAATCAGAATATCCAAGGCTATTGTGATACTAATATCTACAGTTAGTATTAGTGGTTGTATATATAGTTTATGTATGTGAGTGTATAGATTGGTAGGTGTGGGTTGTGTGTGCTGGGTTTACTTGGATGGGTTGAACTTGATGGACTCTGGTCTTTTTTCAACCCTATGTAACTATGTAACTATCTATCTTTTTACCTTAATTTTTATGTTGTTTTCACTGTTCTTAATTTTCTTTTTCATAATTAGGTAGCCATTTCTTTATTTTTTATATATAATTTGTAACCTGCGGTACAATACAGTGATAATAAGGTATGGACAATACAGGGGAGCCTTTCCCTGTTTAAATACAAATATAATGGATTGGGAAATAATAGTTACATATCCTGTTTTTGATGCACATGTGCGATTGATTACTACTAGTGATGAGCGAATCTGCGAAAATGTTGCACGTCAAAAAAAAAATTGTCGCCCGCAGCTATTCTTTTGTGGCGCGGTAATTATTTTGCCACCCACGGCTATTATTTTGTCACCCGCGACTATTCTTTTGATGCGGGCGACAATTTTTGGACGCACAGCAAATTTTTCCGCAGCAAATTTTTTCATCCATTTCGCGAAACAATCCGCCAATGGCGAAACGTCCAAATTCGCCGTGAATCCATGCCTGGCGAAACATTTCGCCCATCACTAATTACTTCATTCATGTACTACAAATATTGCTCTATATGGTTTGGCAGATAACAAATTTAGCTCCCTACATAAATTAAACATTGTTTATTGTGTTAACAAATTATGCCTGCTACATATGGTGTAACATTGTTTCTTGACAGATTATGATACTTATGTTCTTTCATTCCCGTGCACCAGTTTGAATAAGGTGATATTCTTTAGGGTTGCTTTTTTGGTTATCCACGGTACTTACCTGTTAACCTCCACTTCTTGGGTTACGTCACTTACCTGTTTACCTTCACCTTTTGGCAGATGTCAAATACAACAACGTGTCAACCGGGAAAGGCTTTTCATAGGGTTAGACACAGAAGGAAAATGGAACATCTTTAAAACATTGCTTTGCAGGACCGGATGGGATTCATCCCAGGGTATTAAACGAGCTTAGTGCTGTGATTGCCAAGCCTCTCCACTAAATTTTTCAGGATTCGTTGAGGTCTGGCATGGTGCCAGACTGGTGAATTGCTAATGTAGTGCCGTTATTTAAAAAGGAATCCCATTCTCTGCCTGAAAACTATAGGCCTGTTAGTCTGACATCAGGAGTAGGAAAGCTTGTTGGAATAAGTGATAGGGGACTTATCCCTTATCCCTGCTTACATTGCAGTTTACAATACTATGGGGCACATTTACTAACCCACGAACGGGCCGAATGCGTCCGATTGCGTTTTTTTCGTAATGATCGGTATTTTGCGATTTTTTCGGAAAATTATCGCGACTTTTTCGTTACCAATATGATTTGTGCGAAAAAACGCGAGTTTTTCGTAGCCATTCCGAAAGTTGCGCAAAATCTTGCGATTTTTCGTAGCGTTAAAACTTGCGCGAAATGTTGCGATTTTTTCGTACTGTTAAAACTTGTGCGAAACTCGCGCCTTTTAAGTTTTAACGCTACGAAAAAATCGCAAGATTTTGCGCAACTTTCGGAATGGCTACGAAAAACTCGCTTTTTTTGCGCAAATCGTATTGGTAACGAAAAAGTCGCGATAATTTCCGAAAAGTCGTAAAGTCGCCGAAAAAATCGCAAAAAATACGAAAAAGTCGCAAAATGTTGGAATTCGTGTCTTAGTAAATCAGCCCCTATAAGTTTGTGCCAGCATGGTTTTATGCGTAACAGACCTTGCCAAACTAATTTAGTCACATTTTATGAGGAGGTGGGCAGGAACCTCGATGCTGGAATGGCAGTTGATGTCATCTACTTGGACTTTGCTAAAGCGTTTGATACAGTACCTCACAGAAGGTTAATGATCAAATTGAGGAATATTGGCCTAGAACATAATATTTGTAACTGGATAGAGAACTGGCTGAAGGATAGATTTCAAAAAGTGGTGGTAAATGGAACATTTTCTAATTGGTCCAGTATTGTTAGTGGAGTGGAGTTAGTGGATCAGACCTTGGTCCTTTGCTTTTTAACTTGTTTATTAATGACCTGGAGGTGGGCACAGAAAGTAGTGTTTCTATTTTTGCTGATGACACTAAATTGTGCAAAAATCTAAGTTCCATGCAGGATGCTGCCGCTTTACAGAGAGATTTGACAAAACTGGAAAATGAGGTTCAATGTGGATAAGTTATGCACTTTGGTAGAAAAAATGTAAACGCAAGCTATCTACTAAATGGTAGTTTGTTGGGGGTATCTCTAATGGAGGAGGATCTGGAGGTTTTTGTAGATAAGTTGTCTAATTCTTGGCAATGTCATTCTGTGGCTACTAAAGCAAATAAAGTGCTGCCTTGTATAAGAAAGGGCATTGACTCAATGGATGAAAACATAATTTTACCTCTTTATAGGTCCCTGGTAAGGCATTACCTTGAGTATGCAGTGCAGTTTTGGGCTCCAGTCCTTAAGAAGGATATTCATTAATATCCTGGAGAGAGTGCAGAGACATGCAACTAAACTGGTAAAGGGAATGGAAGATTTAAGCTATGAGGTTAGACTGTCGAGGTTGGGGTTGTTTTCTCTGGAAAAGAGGTGCTTGCAAGGAGACATGATTACTCTGTACAAATACATTAGAGGGGGTTATAGGCATATAAGGGGTGTTCTTTTTTCCCATAAAAACAAACAGCGCATCAGAGGCTTTAGATTAGAGGAACAGAGTTTCTATTTGAAGCAACGTAGGGGGTTTTTCACGGTGAGGGCAGTGAGGTTGTGGAATGCGAGTTTTTCGTATATATTACGAAAGTTGCGTAAAAAGTTGCGCATTTTTCGTAGCGTTAAAACTTACGCGAAAAGTTGCGCATTTTTCGTAGCGTTAAAACTTAACGCTACGCAAAATGCGCAACTTTTCGCGTAAGTTTTAACGCTACGCAAAATGCACAACTTTTTACGCAACTTTCGTAATGGATAGGAAAACTCGCGTTTTTACGCAAAAATCGTATTGGATCCGAAAAATTCGTAAAGAATCCGAAAAAATCGCAAAACATACTAAAAAATCGCAAAGTACCGATCATTACGAAAAAAACGCAATCGGACTCCATTCGACCCGTTCGTGGGTAAGTAAATCAGCCCCTATGTATCTATGTAACCTCATACTTTTTTAATTGAATTTGTTTATCATTTAGTATACCTGTAAGTTTTTCATTTATTACTTTCCAGTTTATTTTATTCTTTAGTTGTGGTATTTATGAGATAGGGGACTTACAAGATCTTGCTATGCTGAGTTTATCTGCCAGCGGCATTTGTGTAATAACAGATTTCATATATTTATTTATATTTGAAATGGGGATCAATGCTTGTTCTGGCAGTTTGCAGTTTGCCATAGGCCATACCCTTCCTTTCCACATCACATGAAACATAATGGACTGTAAGCTCGCCAAACATCGAATTGTTTGACGAAAGTTCAGGGAAAATTCGCTGCGCATAAAAAAATTCAGTCACTCGTCAAACTGGGCGTGGACATGGCGAAAAAATGCGAGTGAAAAAAAAAAAATGCGTGCGACCAAAAAAGTGAGGTATTGATAGAGCTATGAGCTATTAAGTCCCATATTTTTTGCCATCTTTTCCATCAGATAGCCTAAATCTTTTTCCCATGCCCGCATATATGGAAGGTCTGGCAGGGAAAAGCTCTCAAGAAGAATTTGATATGGACGAGATACCACCCCTTTTGAATAAGGATGATTTACACATATAGCTTCCAGATAAGATATTAAGGGCATGTTTTGATCTTTATTTTTTTATTTAAGGAAATGGTAAACTTGCATAAATCTGTACTGTTCTGATATGGGAGCTAAATGGATTTGTTGGAATCTATTCCATTTCAATGGGCCTACTCTTCCATACATCTGTTTCAGAGTATTAATGCCCCTTGATTCCCAACAAATAGTAAATTAGAGCTTCATCCATTCAAACCATTTGGGGGTACAGTAGGATGTAACAGAGAGATTGCTGCTAATTGGGCTGCCAGGTTGTCTTTAGTTCAAGACAATATCATTGTTAACTTAGATACTCTAGGCGGTCTGGTGTGCCAGATAAAGTTTAGAACTTGACGTTGGAGGACATCTGCTTTAGGTATAGGTAGCATAGGGTCTTAAAATAGTAGAGAATTTTCGTAAGGAGGGACATCCTGAACGTATGGATTCGGCCCATCCAAGATATTTCATATTTAGACCAATTTTTCAGAGTTTCTGGTATCGATCTCCATAGCTGAGAGTAGTTGGTTTTGTATAAGTCAGATATACTTGATGTTAGTTTAACATATTTTATACTTAATTTATACAGTACTTGTTAGTTTATAATTTAATGTTAGTTAAGGTACTTTAAATATGAAGTTTGCCACTTAAAGGCGAAATTCAATTGGAGGAGTTTTACTATATGACTCGGTAAGTTAATATTAAGAGCCTGTGATTTTGTATAGTTAATTTTTAGCCCTGAAAAGTTGCCAAAGGTTTTAAAAGTTTTCAGCATGTTGGGGAGAGTTGCCAGGTGTTTGGAAATCAACAAAAGTATCATTTGCATAAATACACATTTCATGATGCAAATGGGTCAGAGAGAGGCTATTTATGTTGATGATGTTATTCTGGATGTAGGATGCCAATGGTTCTAGGGCTAATATAAATAAAATTATAGAAAGTAGGTATCCTTGTCTCATGCCACCAGAAAGGGGAAAGGAATTAGAATAATATGGGCCCCAGCGTACAAAAGCGGTAGGGGAAGCATACAAAGCTTTTATAATGTGACAAAATTTGTCTTTAAAATACCATTTATTCAAAATATAATGTAAATATGGCCAGGAGATTGTGTCAAAGGCCTTACTCATGTCTACAGATAAAAGCATACCAGGTGTGGATTGTGATTGTATTACGTAAATAAAAGTCAATGTTCTTCTAATGTTATCACTTGCTTGTCGTTTAGGAACAAATCCAACCTCATCTCTATCAGTTAGTTCAGAAATAAAGGTATTTAGTCTAGCTGCCATGATTTTAGATAATATTTTAACCCATTCAGGGTGTACGATCTTGTATTTTAAATTTTAAAAGTTTTTTAAATTTTGTTGCACTTTATAATTATGCTTACCACCATAGGTCACTGAAGATAAAAGGATTTTTTTTTTGTGTGTTTTTTATTTATTACCCTTATCCACTATATGAGCTATATACGATTTATATTTTATATATTATATATATTGTGTTTGTGGGTTGGTTGGGAAGCCTTGGGATACAGCAATTGAGTATTACCCATTATATGAACTGTATATGGTGTAACATATTTCTTTAACGGTCTGCTAGTTTATTGAAGACTGGGTGTTAATATGAATGTGTCTTTGGACAATAAGCCCATTGGATGAGTAGTTGCAACCTGATTGTTGCAACCTGATTGTTGCAACCTGAGGCATGCTGTATAATTTTGTTGGCACCTGGTGGCTCGAGAGTAAATGAATTCTTGTTGGAATAAAGATTTTCCCTTGAGGGAGACCAATAAATGCATGTTATTTTAAGCAGTTGCTCTGTTTTTCCGGGGGAAGTGAAGGGCGGGGGAGAGAGGATACACTGTCCAGGATGTTGTCTGAATCACCAAGGTATTCAATCATTTCCCTGCGCTCTGCTTCAGTGTTGTTTATACACAACAAAGCCACATACTACTATCAAAAGTTTGCTGACAATCTCCAGTTCAGACATTCATTTGTTGCAGACTCTTCAGGCTGTCACGTCAGATCAATCGGGCAGCCTGCCGAGACCTCAACAAATGACTAGCACTGTAAGTTAGAAGCACACACTACTCAGAAAAGCTTTTATCAACCCATTCTATTCTGTCCCCTACCTGTTGACTCATCAATTTTTAAGGCGCATGGGTTTGGAGCAGGTTGCTGTGCATCTGATCTGCTTGCCCTAAAGCAGTGGTTTTCAACAGGGGTCGCCTAAGACCATCGGAAAACACATATTTCTAGGAATAATTTTATGGTTGGGGGTCACCACAACATAAGGAACTGTATCAAAGGGTTAAGGCATTAGGAAGGTTGAGAACCACTGCCCTAAAGCCTGATTTAAAATAGCTCACCTTAGAAATCTTTAATCACTGGTATACGCATGTGCGTTTTACGGTTCTTAAAAATGCTGACACACAGCAGCAGAGGAGGCAGCATAAGTGTTACTAAGGATGAAACAGGCAAAATTGATGAGCAGACAGGTGGGGACATGAGGGAATAGGGGTGGCATAATGAAAAGCATAGGGCAGAAGACATGAGAATGGGGAAAAGGAAGAAGTAAAAATAGGTGGGGGGGAGTAAAATGGTAAATAAAACCAAAGCAGAATAGCTTGATACTGTCAGGGTCGGACTGGGGGGTGCGGGGACACTGTTTCTGCCACACTCCCCTAACCCCCACAGGGGCCCCCACCTGACGTCCTCCCCTGAGCACCAAACTTACTTTCAACACATCAGGGGAGGGAAACCAGTGACTGGGGAAGCTCTGACAGGGATCAGGGCCCTGTGGCAGCAGACCATTTCTCTGCCCGAATCAATTTCCTAAAGTACAAAGCTGAAGACTTAGCAGCTGCTGTGCTTCTGGCAGGGACTGTTAGGACACGCCCACCCTTCATTTGAAACATGGACAGAGAACTGATAGGATCTATAGGGAGCCCCAATTAAGGGGCCATTTTTAGAGATAGTATTCATTTTTAGCCCAAAGTGAAACCACCACCATATATTATTTATAATTGCCTACAAAATTAGGGTTTTTCCAATATATCCAATATGTTTCCTTTAAACCAATAAAAGTCAATGGGTGACGTGATTGGTGGTTGGTGGGTGTGCCCACTTTTTCTAACCTTGAGTCAAAGTCATCCAGTCAAAGCACCATATGACAAGCACTCAATCAGACACCAGGGCAGCGGTGAAGATTAAACAGCTTTATTCTTTAATAAATCCTGACGTGTTTCATGTGTATACACACGTAGTCATAGGTATAAAAAAACAACAGAAAGCTTTATTTTAAACACACGTGAACCTAAAGGATTAAATGTAAGATGGGATGAAAGCTGTCATATATAGAATGGAGAAATGGTTTACCTTAAGGCAGTGCTGTCCAACTTCTGTTGTACCGAGGGCCGGAATTTTTCTGACCTACGTGGTGGAGGGCCGATAATGGAAGCCAGTTTTTACCACTCCCCTTTTTGAAACCGCACCCACTTGAAACTACACCCATGTTATCACATGACCATACCCATATTAATGGTTGTAGTACAGCAAAAACCTGCCATACTCTGCCTGCCCTACCCTGCCTGTGTGTGCCATACTCTGCCTTTCCCTACCCTGCCTGTATGTGCCATACTCTGCCTTCCATACCCTGCCTGTGTGTGCCATACTCTGCCTTCCCTACCCTTCCTGTGTGTGCCATACTCTGCCTTCCCTACCCTGCCTGTGTGTGCCATACACTGCCTTCCCTACCCTGCCTGTGTGCCATACTTGGCTGGTTTGTGCCATACTTGGCCTGTGTGTGCCATACTCTTCCTGCCCTACCCTGCCTGTGTGTGCCATACTCTGCCTTCCCTACCCTGCCTGCATGTGCCATACTTTCACTGTGTTTGCCATTCTTGGCTGGTTTGTGCCATACTTGGCCTGTGTGTGCCATACTCTGATTTCCCTACCCTGCCTGTGTGACACAATGCTGGCTCTGCTCCTACAGTCTGCACAATAACTATATATAAAAAAAACTTTTTAATTGCAGTACCACCTCAGTATATGTTCTTTTTGTAGTATGCAGGGATTATTTGTTGGTTTCTACTGCTCCTGAGGTGTGAACAGGGGAACAATGTGGGTGATTACAGCCTGAGCCTGAGGTGTGAACACTGCAGGGGGTGAACAATGCAGAGATTAAAAGGTGTGAACAACACAGGGGATTACATGTTTAAACAATACAGCCTGATTACAGCCTGAATCTGAGGTGAGAACCATGCAGGGGGGCAGTTAATCACAGTAATGATACCATTTAAAGCTTACACAAGAGTAAGCCATCAAAGCAGCCAGACAGGTGGGGGGCCACACAGAGGGGGGTCGCCAGTTGGACAGCACTGCCTTAAGGGGAAGTAAATACGTAAATTAAGGTAAAAATAAAGGGAAAGTAATTTTAAAAAGGAAGAACAGTATGTTGGATTTTGCAAAGGAATATAACTAAAGCAGGAGGTGTTTGATCATCTACAGTCAGTGTCGGACTGGGAACCCAGGGGCCCACCAGAAAACCTTAGGCCCGCTTTCCAAATTATTTTTCCTCTTTTCCTCACCCAACCTCTTTATTCTCCTAGTCTCTTTTATTTACATGCTAGTATCTATTTTTCTATCTATTTCTCCTCTTTGTTCCTATTCAGAAATAGGAAATGGCCATGAAACAGGCCAAATGGTCAGGAGCAGGAGGGCCCACTTACACCTGGGCCCACCGGGAAATCTCCTGGTACCCTGGTGGGCCAGACCGACACTGTCTACAGTAATGGACATGTGTCAAACACAAGGCCTGCGGGCTGAATACAGCCCTTCTGGCTGCTTTATGTGGCCCCCGGTGATTGTGCCTGACCATAAAGTACCAATCGCCTGACTGCACTGTGATTGTGCCTGACCAAACAGTATCTTAATAAAAAAATTTGGCTGGTGACTTGTTATGTTCTTCGACTTATTCTTCCGCTATGTTTTCTTCTTATTATTCTTAGCGCCCCCCTGTTTTCTAAATGCTACTCCTCCTACAGTTTTAAGGGTACAACATCTAAACTCTCCACACTTCTTCACCCTATAGTGGAGCAGGTTGCTTGTGCTTTTCTAAGTGATCCCACCCCTTGTCTTTTTGTGGCGCCACTCTGAACACCCCAATTTTCCCATTCACAGGGAAGATTTTCAAATTGCTGCCACTCTTACAGCTTTGACGCTACACCCCTCAAACTTGAATAACATAATCATGGGGTCACCCCGAAAGAAACAGCGACATTTGTTGGATGACCCAAAGTGGTCTCTAATTGACTTTAATGAGGAAATTTAAACTGCTGCCAATCTTACAGCTTTGAGGCTACACTCCCCAAACTTGAATCACATGGTCATGGGGTCAGCCTGAATGAAAATATGATGATTGTTGGATGCCCAACAGTGGGCAGATTTTACCTCTTGACTTGACTATTTAACCTGCTGCCATTCTCACAGTATTAACACCAGGGTCACTAGGGGACTGCATTTTTAGGTTTTAAAAAGTGTGTGGAGCCACCAACAGCCAATCAGACTTCACCTATTGAATTTTTTTGGTTTAAATTTAAAATGCTGCCTTTCTCACACTATTAATGTCATACTTTGCACAGTCACTGTCACAGTCAATGGCAGACCAAGTATTCAGGGTTATAAAAAAGTGCGCGAAGCAACCAACAGCCAATCCATTTCCACCCATTAAATTTAATTGGTTTATAATAACTGATGTTATTATTTTAGTATTAATTCCAGGGTTGTTAAACTTTCCAAATTCACTGGGTATTTGCCATTCAAAGTTAGAAAAAGTGGGCGAGGACACCAAAAGCCAATCACATTTCACCTATTTACTTCCAATGGTGAAGTGTAAAATGCTGTCAGCCCCTCAAGTTTTACGCTTGAGTCCCCAAACTTTGTAAAGTTGGTCACTGGGGGACATGCAGTTCAAAAATAGGAAAAGTGGGTTGGGCCACTAACAGCCAATCAGATTTCATCCATTGAATTTTATTGGTTTAAATTTAAAATGCTGTCATTCTAAAACTATTTATGCCAGGGTGCCCACTGTTTGTCACATGGTGACTTCAACTCAAGGTTAGAAAAAGTGGGCACACCCACCAATCACAATTTACCTATTGACTTTTATTGGTTTATTGGTTATTGGTTAGTTCTTTAACTATTAATCCTAGGGTCCCTAAACTTTGCAGAGTTAGTCACTGGGTAACTGCAGTCCCAGGTTAGAAAAAGTGGGTGGAGCCACCAACCACCAATCAGATGTCACTCGTTGACATTCAGTGGGAAAATTTAAATTGCTGCCATTCAGACACTCTATTAAAACCAGAGTCCCCAAACTTTGCACTGTGGCTTTTACTATATAACTGTGATCCAAGGTTAGAAAAAGTGGGCCAAACCAACAACAGATTTCATTCAGTGACTTCACGCAAACCAACATATAGTTTGTTCCCTTTCTAGTTTTATTTATGTTTTTGAGGAGTGTGGAGCTAACAGCTACAGTGGGGAGAGCAATTGACATTCCTATACACAAGTTAACAGCATCTTGTTACATCTTACCTGTAATTTGGACACAATGTGAACAAGAAGCTGGTAGGATTGTGAGTGACTTTATAGGTTGATTCCCAGAAAGTGCAAACACTTTTTATGTTAGGGTATAGCTATAGGTGTGTCTAGAAAATGGGGAGTGGTTTGTCAGGGGCGGGAACAAAAAGTGGATTAAAATTTTAGCTCTGAAAATCTGGTTACCTTAAAGGACAATGAAAGGTTAATATAAATTAAAATAAATTACTTACTGCATATCTAAATTCCCAGATCCCTGCTTGCTTCTCTGAGATATGATGCTGGCAGCCTACAGCAGTGTGAAGACTACAGTGACATCACTGAAATCTCTCTGTCCTTCCTATTCTCTGAGCATGTGTGTAACTTGATCCTGTCTCCTGTTCTGAGCTACACATGCCCGCCAGCCAATCAGAAGCGGGTCTGGCAGAGGGGAGGGGGGTAGGGAATGAAACACATGTGCAGTATGAAGCAAGGAGGGAAAGGAAGGGAGAATACCTTTTTAGAGATGGCTGCCTGTTCTAAAAAATGTGAAGTAAGTGTGACTAAGTAAATATTTGATTAGGTGCGCCAAAAGTGTGGCGTTTTTACTAAACAATAGGAGGACTATTGGGCAGTATGCTTTTTAAATTTTGACTTGCATTCTCCTTTAATGTATAGTCATTTGTATATAGAATGAGATTTGTATTATTTGTCTTTGAGTATTTATGATCTATTATATTTAACTATAATATTTATATGACCTGTAGATGGTGTGTGGGCATACTTTTTTTAACTTTGGTCTTAAGCTCATGCACATTGATTATGAATGGTGGATAGTATAATCACTGTATATTTTGCATATGGTAATCGGCTACTTATTTGGATATTATCTAAAGATACATATATAATCTTCACATGAATTGTTTATATTGTTGCACTACAATGATTTGGAGTTGTGGATATATTTTTATTGTAACTTTTAAATGTAGCACATTGCACTTTAGGAGCTTATCTGTCAGAGACAGTTATCCACAAACCTTTTCAAATATACTCCTGCCACTTCAAATGTAATAACAATGCCAATATAGTTATAATAGGAGATTTTTATAGAGAATATTGAAGAAACGTCTCTCTAAGGTTTGTCTGCAATGCATTTTTCTAGTTAAGAAGAATTAGCTGTTGGGTGTCATATGCAGATCACCCCTAAGGCTAACTTTTTATTTTGGTGTGTAAAAAAGGAATTGAAAACCAAGATCATATTGTTTTTCAGGTCATGTGCTATTAATGATGTTTTGGTTAGAAATGTTCTAACCCACAGAGGGCATTATTATCGGTTATAGAGTAATTAATAAAGTAATAATGCTGAGGGTTGAAAAACCTGCAGTGAGATATTATTTTTCAGCAGGGAGAAGAAATTGAGGATAGCTATGAGAGTTGAATGGTTAATTTGCAGGAGGTTCTTTTAGAGAGGGTTAGTTGCTGCACTGGGAGATAATACTGGCAGGAGATGACAACATAGTATTTGTAAGATAAGGTAAATGTGGAAAAAAAAGCAATATCCTTTATAAGCAACAGAGGCAACTAACAAAATGCTAAAATCCTTGATTAGTGAGAGCAAGTGCAATAAAAAA
Source organism: Xenopus tropicalis (assembly GCF_000004195.4). NCBI lineage: Eukaryota > Metazoa > Chordata > Amphibia > Anura > Pipidae > Xenopus > Xenopus tropicalis. The sequence goes on along the minus strand of NC_030682.2, from coordinate 74,248,029 downwards.
GCATTGGGGACAATCCCCTGCAGAGGTAAACATATTTTACAACTGTTCCTTGATGTTAGTTATTCAATACATGACAGTTTATTGGCTTTCAACACAGACTGTGTGTTAATAATCTCAGTTTTAATTACTATAATTATCCACAATCCGCTGACACTAAATTTGCATATAAACATGTCTACATATGGTGATAAAAAAACTGTGATAACATAACTAGCATCTTGACGGCATGAGAATTTCTCCGGAGTAGACTTGAGTAGTTGGCTGCTATGGGTTTGCCCAGTGTTTATAAATACCCCCCCCCCCCCCACCCCGGTATAATCTCCTTTGTAAGCAAGAAAAGACATTGCAAAGCCAAACCTTTATGTTGGATAAATGTGTTAGTGTCAAGGTTGGTATGAAGAAAATATGCTTTTAAAGCATTTAAGTTAGCTGGGACAACTGAAACGTTCAACAGGTACAAGCAAGCCAATACAGCATGCAAAAAATAGAGCTAGCTAAAAGCTAAAATGGAAAAGGATATTACAGCAAGCAGTAAAATAAAACCAAAATTATTGGGCTGACTTTTCTTTGGGGTAAAATCTATACAGCCGTGACAGATTGCACCTCAATAGAAGGGGGTCCATTCTGCTAGGGGAGAGAATGGTTAAGAGACTGGAGGAGTGTTTAAACTAGACAAGGTGAGTGGGTAAGCTAGAATGTTATGGGAAAGCTAGTGTAGATGGAACAGTGGGACTAGCAAAGGGTTGTGGTGGAGGAGTGAGGGGGGGCTATAGTTTATCAGATAAGGAGCTTCCATTGTTACAAGGGAAACAGACTAATATTCGCCTTAGCTCTAACTCTCCGTTAGCTAATGTAAATATCAGTGGGAGAAGTAGTAATCTCCGCTGCATGCTGGCTAATGCACGAAGCTTGTCAGGTAAATTAGGAGAGCTGCAGGCTATTGCATGTATTGAAAATGATTATTTAATTTGTATCACTGAGACCTGGTGTGATGAGAAATGAGACTGGGCTGTGAATTTATATGGTTACATACTTTTTAGGAGGGGTTTGTCTTTATGTAAAGTCAGATTTAAAGCCATCTAGTAAAGACATTACCAATGAAAATGTTGAATCATTTTAGGTAGAAATTTCAGAAAGGCTAAAGGTTACAAAGAAAATGATTATTGGTGTATGCTATAAACCACCCCGTATAGATGAGGGGGATGAGGCCCAGATAGTGTTGCAAATGGAGGAGGCTTCACAACAAGTTCAAATTATTATTATGGGGGACTTTAATTATCCGGTCATTGACTGGAGTAATGGAGTGGCTAAGTCATAAAAAGCTAGTAGGTATGTAAATATGCTAAATTACAACTTTTTAAAAATAAATCCAAAAATATTTTTTAATTATGTGAATAGTAAAAAATTAAGCAAGAAGGGGTGGGTCCTTATTATCACGAGAGGGTCAGTTGGTTGATGAGAACAGGGAAAAAGCAAAAATTTTGAACTCGAACATGTAAAGGTAAACAAAACTCTAGGACCAGATGGGATTCATCCCAGGGTATTAAACGAGCTTAGCTCTGTGATTGCCAAGCCTCTTCACTTAATTTTTCAGGATTCGTTGAGATCTGGCATGGTGCAGAGAGACTGGCGAATTGCTAATGTGGTGCTGTTATTTTAAAAGTTAGTAGGAAATCTTTTGGAAGGGGTAATAAGGCATAGGGTACTTGAATACATTGCATTTCACAATACTATAAGTTTGTGCCAGCATGGTTTTATGCGTAACAGCCAGACTTGCCAGACTAATTTAGTCACCTTTTATGAGGAGGTGAGTAGGAACCTCGATGCTTGAATGGCAGTTGATGTCATCTATTTGGACTTTGCTAAAGCATTTGATACAGTACCTCACAGAAGGTTCTATTGGCCTAGAACATAATATTTGTAATTGGATAGAGAACTGGCTGAAGGATAGATTACACTAAATTGTGTAAAACTATAAGTTCCATGCAGGATGCTGCCACTTTGCAGACCGATATAACAAAATTGGAAAACTGGGCAGCAAACTGGAAAATGAGGTTCAATGTTATGCACTTTGGTAGAAATAATATAAGTGAAAACTATCTACTAAATGGTAGTTTGTTGGGGGTAGCCTTAATGGAGAAGGTTCTAAGGGTTTATGTAGATAACAAGTTGTCTAATTCCTGGCAATGTCATTCAGTGGCTTCTAAAGCAAATAAAGTGCTGTCTTGTATAAAAAAAGGGCATTAACTCAAGGGATGAAAACATAATTTTACCTCTTTATAGGTCTCTGGTAAGGCCTCACCTTGAGTAAGCGGTGCAGTTTTGGGCTCCAGTCCTTAAGAAGGATATTAATGAGCTGGAGAGAGTGCAGAGATGTGCAACTAAACTGTTAAAGGGGATGGAAGATTTAACTATCGAGGTTGGGGTTGTTTTTTCTGGAAAAGAGGCGATTGCAAGGGGACATGATTACTCTGTACAAGTACATTAGAGGGGATTATAGGCAGAAAGGGGGTGTTCTTTTTTCCCATAAAAGCAATAAACACACCAGAGGCCACCCCTTTAGATTAGAGGAACGGAGTTCCCATTTGAAGCAGCGTAGGTGGTTTTTCACGGTGAGGGCAGTGTGGTTGTGGAATGCTCTTCCTAGTGATGTTGCAATGGCAGATTGTGTTAATGTCTTTAAGATGGGCCAGGATGAGTTCTTGAACAAGCATAGTACCCAGGGCTAATATCAACAGTTAGTATTAATGGTTGTATATATAGTTTATGTATGTGATAGTAAAGATTGGTAAGTATAGGTGTGTGCTGGATTTACTTGGAAGGGTTGAACTTGATGGACTCTGGTCTTTTTTCAACACTATGTAACTATCTCTGTGATTGCCAAACCTCTTCAATTAAAGTTTCATGGTTCACTGAGGTCTGGCATGGTGCGGAGAGACTGGCAAAATGCTAATGTGGTGCTGCTATTCAAAAAGGGATCCCACTCTTAGTTTGAAAACTATAGGCCTGTGGTAGGAAAGTGCTTGGAAGGGGTAATGAGGGATCAGATACTTGAATACATTGCAAATCACAATACTATGAGTTTGTGCAAGCAGATTTTGCCAGACTAATTTAAGCGCAAGACTAGACAAAATAATGTTTTAGTGCTCCAGAAGCTAGCATCTGAGTTTTTTCTTAAAGAGAGTGAGTGTTCCCTATGGAGGAATTCAGTGTTTGAGTTCCAGAGGTAAGGAGCAGCGAGATATAAAGGTTTAAGACGAGAGAGAGCAGTGGGTGTGAATGGTGTAAAAAGGCGGAGGCTCTGAGAGGAGTGGAGGAGATGACCAGGAACCAGGGAGACCAGTGAAGAAATGTAGTGAGGAGCAGAGGAATGAAGGGCTTTGAATGTTAGCAGAAGGATTTTGTATGCTATCCTATGCTTAAGAGGCAGCTGTGCTAGAGAGCTTAAGTGGGGCTAAACAGGTTCCCTCTTAGGAGAGAGCAGGAGGATCCTGGCAGCAGAGTTTAAAATTGTTTGCAGGGGATAGAAGTGAGAGCATGGGAGGCCGGTTAGTAGGAGATCGCAGTAATCTAAGCGGGAAAGGGCATGGATTAGTGTTTTAGCTGTTACTTGTGAAAGAAAGGGGCGTGTCTTGGCAACAATGCAGAGGAAAAAATGACAGGTTTTGGCAGTGTTATTAATATGGTTAGGGAAAGAGAGGGATTGGTCAGCATGCTGAAGTAACAGGGTTAATGGTCATGCCATCAATAGTAATGGTGAAAGGAGGAAAAGGGCTTGGTATGGGCGGGAAGACTATGAGCTCTGTTTTAGCTAGGTTAGGTTTGAGGTGGCATTGGTTCATCCAGGAGGTAGCCTGGAGGCATTTAGCAATCTGGGTTTGATCATCAGTGGTTAGTGAAGGGGTGTCTAAATATATCTGGATATCATCTGCATACAGTATAAGTGATATTTAAGACCGAACAAAGAGATAACGTCTCCTAAAGAGAGAGTGTACAGGGAGAACAGCAAAGGACCAAGTGCAGAATCCTGGGGCACCCTCACACTAAGCTGAACTGGGGTAGAGGATTTGTTAGCAAAAGCAACACAGAAGGAGCAGTTAGAAAGATAGGAAATGAACCAGGATGCAGCCTGATCCCGGATAACTAGAGAATAGAGAATTTGCATGAGGACAGAATGGTCAACAGTATCAAAAGCAGAGGAAAGGTCCAGGAGAATAAAAACTGAGTAGTGTCCTTTGTACTTGGCAGTCTGGAGATCGATTGCAACTCTACAGAAGGCTGTCTCAGTGGAGTGCTCAGGTCGAAAACCAGACTGCATAGGGTCCAGCAGATTATGGGTGCAGAGGAAGTTAGTGACATGAAAAAAAACAAGACTTTCCAGGAGTTTAGAGGCTTGGGGTAGGAGAGAGACCGGACAATAGGAGTATCCTTAGGGCAGTGGCACATGGGGAGATTAGTCGTCCCGCGTCAAATCTTTGATACCACGGGCGACTAATCTCACCGCTATGCCACCGGCAAGAATGTAAATCGCCGGTGGAATGGCATACGCGCTGGTACGATTTCCAGAAGTGCAGTGCAGTTTTGGGTTCTAATCTAATCCTAAAAAGGATATTAATGAACTGGAGGGAATCACACCAGAGGTCCAGCACTTTCATTTGAAGCAATGTGGGTGGGTTTTCAAAGTGGGGACAGTGAGGTTGTAGAACGCCCTTTCGAGTGATGTTTTGATTAGGGATGCACCGAATCCAGGATTCGGTTCGGTATTCGGCTGAATCCATGGTCCTGGCTGAACCAAATCCTAATTAGCATAGGATTTGGAAGGGTTACATGTCGCCACGTGAACACAGAAGTGGAAAAATTTTTGCCACACACGCACCCTTTCAAAACTGAAACAGCATATGCTAATTCAGATTTGGTTTGGTATTCAGCCGAATCCCTTATTTGGGGGTTCAGCCGAATCCAAAAAACTGGGTTCGGTGCATCCAGAGTTTTGATGGCAGATTCTGTTAATGACTTTAACACTTTAAGTGCCAGCAGAATTTCACATTTCAGTTCCCCTTAGTGCCAGACGTTTTGTAAACATGTCTAGTTAAGGTAGGAAAACTATATATTGTTTTGTTTTTTCTTCAGGAGAACCTGAGTTTTCCAAATCTGGATGAGTTTTTGTGTATTTCTGGAACAAGATTTAGAGCTCTAAATACAAAAAAAAAGAAAAATCAATAATTTTCATGATATAGGGATTTACACCAGAAACATATTTTATTTTATGGACACAAATTTAACTGATTTGGAAAGCCTTTAAGTCTCCCAAATGTGCCAATACCTGATATGTATAGTTTTATGGAGATTTCTGACTTCTATAGATTAAAAACTCCCAGCAGTAAATGACCATAGTTTCAGAGCATTACAGCAGAATACGGCATACTTTACATTCCAAAGCCAAAAGTCTTGGAACATTACATTTACCCCAGAAAATCATATATTTTTGAATAGCACACATTCTGCCGAATCCGAAATGGGTAACCATGTCTTTCTACTCCTAAGTACCAAACAACAATGCTTTTCTGAATTTAGCAGTTTCCATTAAAAATGATGAAAATTCTATAAAATTGTCTCAAAGCTCCCACTTTCAAGCACCTTATCTCCCACATAACATTAGGTACCAAGAAAAAAATATCATAAATATGAAAGCTAAGGTATTGCACAGTACAGTTAGCAAACACATTATCCGTAATGGCAATAAAACACAACATTGTGTAAGTATGTATGTGTGTGTCTACACTTGGCAAAATGTGTGTTGTGTGCAAGTAAGTGTGAGTGCTGTGAATGTATAAGTGTGTATAAGTGTAATAAGTGTATGTTTGTGTGTATATGTGACACTAACCTGGGGACAAGTAGGCTGGAAATCCGGAGGAGGAGGCAGGGGGGACCCAGGAACCAGAGGATCATCTTCTTTCTTGATCTGGTGAATGGAGCTGTGCAGGGGGGAAAAAACTAAACAGGAGACCAGGAAAGCACAGACACGTAGTAACCATGTGCCCGTCACTTCCTATGTGGCCCCAGGGGTTCCCCACATCTGCTCGTTGCCTAGGGGCTGAGGAACGAGTGAGATCGAAGGAGCGGCATTAAAAGCTGCTCCTCGGCTCCCAAACCTGGAAGTGCAGCAGACCGTAGAATCTACGATCTGTGGCACTTCAGGCACTTCCTTTTATCCACAGACCATAGATTCTACAATCTGCGGCACTAAAAGGGTTAACAGTTGCTTGAATGATTTCTTGAACATGCATAATATCCAAGGCTTTTGTGATACTAAAAACTACAATTATTATTGATATTGGTTTATTTATGTGAATGTATAAATAGTTTGGTATGGGTTTATGCTGGGGTTCACTTGGAAAGTTTGAACTTGAACTTTGTCTTTTTTTAACTCAACATAACTGTCATGCTGGAGCAGTAAGGTGCAGCATAGAAAGGGTTAGGCTTTCAATTTAGAAAGTATCTTTGGAATCTACATTTGATGAAAACCCCTCACAGTAGTGGGGTAATTCACAAATACCCCCTAAACGACACTGAAGACGGACTGTCTGACTAGGGGACTGTGAGGTGTGAAGAGCCAGACAGGGCCAAATGAATCAACAAGGTAACTAAATTATCATACCTGTGCTACAGTGGAGTGGTCTGTCTCAGGGCAGATTCTTAGTTAATATTTCTTTAGGCCCATAAATCTTTTACTAAAGATAAAAATGCACCCAGCCATTAGCTTGTAGCTAGGGCTCCCCACAGACTCCAAACACTCCCATGTTATGATGATCCATCACGGGATTATCCAATATTTTGATAAAACCAGAATAATATGTGTTAGGCCTGGTGTGTTTGATGTCTATGAAAATTCAATTTCCCACATAATACTCATGGTTCCATAATTTTGTTGAATACCCATAAGTATTTAAGCTAGCTGGAAAATAAAAATGTCACCAGAACAGCCAGTTACCAAATGGTGACCCGCCCCCACCTTTCAACTGGGAAAAGATATGCTTTTGGGGACCGAGCAGCTTCGGGAGTGTATGTCGCTATTTCTTACATCCCCCTGGACATAGGCGGAGGGTGACTTTTTTGTTTGGGGAGGCTAAATATGGGCCATACAGAGACTGACCTATAGCTAATGTGAGACTTAGTGGATTTGCTGCTGGTGTAAAAAATTAACCTCGCAACTCCCTCTTGCCATTTCCACTGACTTCCAAGGATTCTGTACAAAAGTGCGGGTGGGGGTGCTTTTTTTAACCCTAAAATGCTTAGGATGTAAAAGCATTCATACGTGCACTTCTGTTAGGGCTTCTCTATACATTTGTGTTTGGGATCAGTTAGCTTCAAGGGGTAGTTCACCTTTAAATTAACTTTTAATATAAGGTAGACATTGATATTCTGAGACAATTTGCAATTGGTCCTCTTTTATTTTTAATGGTTTTTCGGTTATTTAGCTTATTGTTCAGCAGCTCTCCATTTGGTATTTCAGCAGCTATCTGGTTGCTAGGGTCTTATTTACCAGGTAGTGGTTTAAACAAGAGATGGGAATATGAATAGTTAAGGGGCCTGCATGGAAAAATAAAACTGTAGCCTCAGAGAGCAATACTTTTTGGTCAGTGACCTTCATTTGAAAGCTGGAAAGAGGCAGAAGCGAAAGGCAAATTATTCAAAAACTATAAAAAAGTAACTGGGAAGACCAATTGCAAAGTTGCTAGGAATAGGCCATTCTATAACATACTACAAGTTAACTTAAAAGTGAACCTCCCCTTTAGAGTGTTTAAGTTAGCTTTATAGAGAGAGGCAGCAGGTACTGACACCCCAGGCACGTTATATACAGTGAGACGCAGTCTTTATATACAAAACCAGCACATTATATGCAGTGAGACGCAGTCTTTATATACAAAACCAGCACATTATATGCAGTGAGACGCAGTCTTTATATACAAAACCAGCACATTATATGCAGTGAGACGCAGTCTTTATATACAAAACCAGTGCATTACATGCCATGAGGAGCAGTGGGTACTGATGGCAGATATTCAAGCCCTGGCACTATAACATATTATAGATGTCAGGTGACAAAAAAACAATATAATTTCAGCTAGTGGGTCAGTCTTTAGAACATATACAGTATAGTACTTGTGTATAGTACCTGTGGGATTAAAACTGCAGCAAAAGTTCAAAGTTGGTTCTTGGGTAAAGTTTACAGCCTGCAGATTCTTCTTTTTTTAGTCTTCAATTCTGCACTGCCTCCAGTTTGCAAAATCTCCCGATCCCTGTCTGCATCTGCGCCTTGATTGGTCAATTTTACTGCCTGTCAAGAAAGCTGTGCTCTGATTGGAGAATCCACAAGAAGAAAGATCCAATCAGAGCACAGCTGATTTCTGCAGAACCCGGAGAAGATTTGCAGGGCAGTGCAGAAACAGAGCCAGGTTTTAAGGTGCCAAAGCAGGTTTGGGGAGGCTTAGCCTCCCCAAGCCTTATTGAAAATCCGCCTATGCCCCTGGAACAGGAATCACATAGGACGTTTGGTGATGTATGTAGGTTTCTGCATTTTTATTCCTTTTTATTTTATAACTGTTTGCAACCTGTATGTCATTTTGTAACATTAACTGTTTTATATAATATATGCACTGTCCACTTTGATTTATTAAATATAAAATTTAATAAGTTTGTCTTTGCTGCTCTAAATGAGCCTTTATGCCTTATGTGTATGTTAAATGTGTTTTAACCCCGTGCCAGTTAGAAGGAAAGTGTGTCTCCTTAACCCTTTGCTTGTTTGCGGGAAAGTTGTCTGTTGTCTGTAGACTAACTTGCATTGTCTGCTGGAGTGTCTACAAGAGTGCTTAGCTAGAGAATCTAGGGTGATTTGCCTCTGTGAAGCGTCAGTGTGCAATCTAAACTTGGTTGCTTGCGGCCCTTAAAACGTGGTGGTAGCAGTTTTTAAGTTTTGGCAGGTTGGGGCTGTTTTGGCTGTGACTGCACAAGGTTGTTGAGAAACTGTATAACTGATGTGTTAACCCTTACAGCCACACGCCTGGTCACGTACGTCTGTGGTGGCGTTTGTGACAATAACAATGTAACTACATAACCTCCCTTAGGTTCCTCATATTATTAGGCCTGTCATTTTTCCAAAATATATAATTAGTTTTGAGGTTTGCATAAAGTGAATAAACTACTTCTGTTTTTATTAATGCAAAATATGAATACCGGTTTATTGTGTTTTTCCATTTGTATTTCTCCTATTGAATATCTTTTCTGCTCCCTTATATTAATTTAATAACTAAACAAAATCCATAGTAACATAGTAAGTTGGGTTGAAAAAAGACATACGTCCATCAAGTTCAACCAAATGCCTATATATAACCTGCCTAACTACTAGTTGATCCAGAGGAAGGCAAAAAACCCCATCTGAAGCCTCTCTAATTTGCCGCAGAGGGGAAAAAATTCCTTCCTGACTCCAAGATGGCAATCGGACCAGTCCCTGGATCAACTAGTACTAAGAGCTATCTCCCATAACCCTGTATTCCCTCACTTGCTAAAAAGCCATCCAACCCCTTCTTAAAGCTATATAATGTATCAGCCAGCACGACTGATTCGGGGAGGGAATTCCAGAACTTCACAGCTCTCACTGTAAAAAATCCTTTCCGAATATTTAAATGGAACCTCCCTTCTTCTAAACGGAGTGGGTGCCCTCGTGTCCGTTGGAAGGACCTACTGGTAAATAAAACATTAGAAAGTTTATTATATGATCCCCTTATATATTTATACATAGTTATCATGTCACCTCTTAAGCGCCTCTTCTCCAGTGTAAACAGACCCAACTTGGCCAGTCTTTCTTCATAACTGAGACTTTCCATACCCTTTACCAGCTTAGTTGCCCTTCTCTGGACCCTCTCTAACTCAATAAGTTCCCGTTTGAGCACTGGAGACCAAAACTGAACAGCATATTCTAGATGGGGCCTTACCAGCGCTCTGTAAAGGGGAAGAATAACCCCCTCCTCCCGTGAATCTATACCCCTTAACCTTGTTTGCCCTTGCAGCTGCTGCCTGGCATTGCTTGCTACAGCCAAGTTTATTATCAACAAGGACTCCAAGGTCCTTCTCCATTATGGATTTGCCTAGTGCAGTCCCATTAAGGGTATACGGGGCTTGCATATTTTTACATCCCAGGTGCATGACCTTACATTTATCTACATTAAATCTCATCTGCCACTTAGCTGCCCAGATTGCCAGTTGGTCGAGATCCTGCTGCAGGGATGTCACATCCTGGATAGAATTGACTGGTCTGCAGAGTTTTGTGTCATCTGCAAACACTGATACATTACTCATAATACCCTCCCCTAAGTCATTTATGAACAAATTAAAAAAAAGTGGACCCAGTACAGAACCCTGAGGGACCCCACTGAGAACCTTATTCCAAGTAGAGAATGTGCCATTAACAACCACCCTCTGTACCCGATCCTGTAGCCAGTTTTCTATCCATGTGCAAATGACTTCACTAAGACCAATAGACCTTAGCTTAGAAAGCAGTCGTTTGTGGGGAACGGTATCAAATGCTTTGGCAAAATCCAAATAGATTATATCTACTGCATCCCCACTGTCCAGTTTCTTACTTACCTCATCATAAAAAGCAATTAAATTGGTCTGACATGACCTGTCCTTCATAAAGCCATGCTGATTACTGCTAATAATGCCATTCTCCCCTACATAATTTTGTATGTGATCCCTTAACAAGCCTTCAAATAACTTGCCCACCACGGATGTCAAACTTACAGGCCTATAATTGCCAGGCTGAGATCTTACTCCCTTTTTAAATATGGGAATGACATTCGCCTTCTTCCAATCCCTAGGTACCAAACCTGATGAAAGCGAGTCTGAGAATATCAGAAACAAGGGCCACTGCAATTCTGCCCCTAGCTCTCTCAGTACCCGAGGGTGTATTCCATCTGGCCCAGGTGCCTTGTTTACATTTATTGTGTGTAACCCTTTAAGCACCATATCCTGTGCCAACCACTGTGTAGTTGGAGCTGAGGCAACAGTGAAGCTATTGGGTGGGACTTGGCCCTCTGGCTCCTCTACTGTATACACAGAAGAAAAGAACTGGTTAAGCACATCTGCCTTTTCTGTATCCGCTGTAACCATATTGTTACTATAACTCAATGGGGCATACCGCCCAACTGTCCCGCTTTCCGCGGGACAGTCCCGGTTTTGGTAGCGCGTCCCGCTGTCCCCGATAGTTCCATGAATGTCCCGCATTTCCGTAATGCGGGACATTCATGTAACTATCCCGACAGCTGGACGCGCTGGCTGTAGTCAGGCGTTCCCCAGTGGCTCCTCTCTATATGTGGCTCCTTGTTCTGTGGAGCCAGGTCCTTTTATAAGGTTGCACCCGTGCGTATGACTTCACACGCACGAGCGCAACCTTATAAAAGGGCCTGGCTCCGCCGAACAAGGAGCCGCATATAGAGAGGGAACGCTGAAGAAGAAGCTGCAGCATGTATGGAGGCACTGTATGGGGGGCACCTGTGTATGGGGAGCTAATGTGTATGGGGGACACTGTGGGGGGGGCTACTCTGTATGGGGGGCTACTCTGTATGGGGGGGCACCTGTGTATGGGGGGCTAATGTGTATGGGGGACACTGTGGGGGGGGCTACTCTGTATGGGGGGGCACCTGTGTATGGGGGGGCACCTGTGTATGGGGGCTAATGTGTATGGGGGGCTAATGTGTATGGGGACACTGTGTGGGGGGGCTACTGTGTATGGGGGGGCTACTCTGTATGGGGGGCTACTGTGTATGGGGGGGCTACTGTGTATGGGGGGGCTAATGTGTATGGGGGACACTGTGTGGGGGGGCTACTGTGTATGGGGGGGCTACTGTGTATGGGGGGCTACTGTGTATGGGGGACACTGTGGGGGGGCTACTCTGTATGGGGGGGCATCTGTGTATGGGGGGGGCTACTGTGTATGGGGGGGCACCTGTGTATGGGGGGCTACTGTGTATGGGGGCACTGTGTATGGGGGCTACTATGTATGGGGGGCAAAACTGGTACATAGTTATAACTCACTTATAACTGACTGCCTTCTCTCTATATTTGTATTTTATATGTTTTCCTTAGGTCGTTCAGTATGAGGGTATAGCACATTTGCATCTGATCCCGCCATTTCATCTATATAAAAGGAGTATTTTTTTTAAAAATGGGGAGTGGCAATTTGGGCGTGGCCACACAAAGTGGGCGTGGTCAAAAAATTTGGCAAATCTTTTTGTCCCTCTATTTATTTCTCAAATGTTGGGAGGTATGCATAATGCTTGGGATGTAGGGATTTCTATGTAATGTGTGGCCTATGTATAGAAAAACATTTAACTATAAAAAACAAGCCAATAAGGTTTTTTTGCTATCAACACGGACCCAAACACATACTCCCCCACCACAGGCCCTTTCCCTTGACTGCTTGCGGTGGCCACAATCAAATCTCTCCATGGGACAAGCAGTGGGTCTGGGGTGGCCAGGGCTTCTCCCAGTGTCCCGCTGGCCCAGTCCAATGCTGATTATAGTTTTATGCTATCTAAATTATTATCACATTCAAGGTACTGTTTCTTTACAGGTAAAAGGCAAACCAGTCATACATGAAGGACTGTTTGCTTAAATTATGGTTTTCTCATAATTTGGATCTTTATGGGTTTAAAGAAAATGGATTCCATAACCGCTATAGATTAGAAGTAAACTTTGAATCTAGATTAATTGTAATATAGTTCCTTTTTCTTAGATTTAAATCACTTTCATATTAACCTATGTGTATACAAATTCTGTTACTTTATTAATCCAATCTACAGTGTCTTCTAAACTTCTATAATCTAATACTTTTTAACATTAAACATGAATGCCACATTTGCAGAACCTTTGTTTTGATAATAGTTACATATAGTAGTTACATACATAGTTACATAGGGTTGAAAAAAGACCAGAGTCCATCAAGTTCAACCCTTCCAAGTACACCCAGCACACACAACCAATACTTACCAATCTATACCAACACCTACATAAACTATATATACAAACATTAATACTAACTGTAGCTATTAGTATCACAATAGCCCTGGATACTATGCTTGCTCAAGAACTCATCCAGGCCCCTCTTAAAGGCATTAACTAGTGATGGATTCACAGCGAACTTCTGCATGTCGTCATTGGCGAATTGTTTTGCGAAACTTCTGTGAAAATTCGCCGCGGAAAAATTCATTGCACTGAATTTTTTTGTCCAGCACCAAATTGGGTGTGGTCAAGTTACAAAAGGTCTCGTAAAATTGGGTCGCGGTCGCGTCACACAAGGTGCAGTTGTGTAAAAAAAAGGCTCGGTCACATAAAAAAAAATAGATGCGGGCGACAAAAAAACACGCAACAAATGCATTTCGCTAATTTTCTTGCTGTTTCGTAAATTTTATGGTGAAACAGGACAGATTCGCTCATCACTAGCATTAACAGAATCTGCCATTACATCACTAGAAAGGGCATTCCACAACCTCTCTGCCCTCACCGTGAAAAACCACCTACGCTGCTTCAAATGGAAACTCTGTTCCTCTAATCTAAAGGGGTGGCCTTTGGTGCGTTGATTGCTATTTTATTTACTCTTTTGTATGTGTGTCTCTTTTGTAATATCTTTTTAAAATGCACTGTTTACCCTTGTAATATTAAATATAAATTTTAATAAGTTCTGTCCTTTGGCTCTAAATCGATCTCCACGTACCTTGTATGACTGCTCAGGCTTAGGTGCTACTGGGCTGTATGTGTGTTGAGTAGGGGGGGCCAGTTCTGTGTAAGACTAATTAACTAGTGGACTATCAGCAGGAAAGTGGGTATGTAAATTAACCTTGGCTGCTGGTGTGTTTGTGGAAGTAGTAGAACTAATCCTAACTGCAGTAGGAAAGTTTGTGTGTGATATATTTGTGTAATTAGGTTTCTATCGCCTGTTAATGATAGATGGTTGCAGCGAATAGTTATTTGGGGCAGTGGTGTGTTTAGGGGTGCTTGATGTTAGTCTAACCTGTGTGAAAGGTGACTGAGTGTAACCCCTTGTTGCCCCGTCCCAGTGTCAGGAGCGTCTCAGAGTAGTGCGTTCGTGACACACCCCATTACTCCAGTCAATGTCCAGATAATAAGTCCCCCATAATAACAACTTGACCTTGTTGTGAAGCCTCCTCCATTTGCAATAGTAGCTGGGCCTCATCCCCCTCACTTATACGGGGCGGTTGATAGCATACACCAATGATCATTTTCTTTGTAACCTTTAGCCCTGCTGAAATTTCTATCCAAAGAGATTCTACATTTCCCTTGGTAATGTCTTTACTACATGGCTTTAACTCTACATACTTTACATAAAGACAAACCCCTTCACCCTTTTTAATACCTCTGTCCCTCCTAAAAAGTGTGTAACCATTTAAATTCACAATCCAGTCGCATTTTTCCTCCCACACTAGCTTTCCCATAAAACTCTAGCTCACCCCCCCTTGTCTAGTTTAAACACTCCTCTATTTCACCAAACTTTGTAATTTATAACCAAAACCAAAAAAAATTAAACCCAACAGTTAAACAACACAATTAATTTAAATAAAGTTAATAAAATATACTTATGCCTTTTTTTTTTTAAATTATAAAAGCAAGTTGTTTCAACCAGCCACCAGCCTGTTAGTAAACAACAGATAATAGAAAATGTTGTATTGTATTATAACTGTGTGTAACTATTATTGGTACATAAATATGAAGCAACTGGACTGAATTACAGTACCTTAGAAACGCAAAACATTTTAAAGGAACAGTAACACCAAAAAATGAAAGTGTATAAAAGTAACTAAAATATAATGCACTGTTGCCCTGCACTGGTAAAACTGGTGTGTTTGCTACAGTAACACTACTATAATTTATATAAATAAGCTGCTATGTAGCCATGGGGGCAGCCATTCAAAGGAGAAAAGGCACAGGCACATAGCAGATAAAACACTATTGTATTCTACAGAACTTATCAGTTATCTGCTATGTAACCTGTGCCTTTTCTCCTTTTTTCCAGCTTGAATGGCTGCCCCCATGGCTACACAGCAGCTCATTATATAAATTATAGTAGTGTTACTGTAGCAAACACACCAGTTTTACCAGTGCAGGGCAACAGTTCCTTATATTTTTATTACTTTAAAGCTCTTTCATTTTTTAGTGTTACTGTTCCTTTAAGGTAATTCAGTAAGTCCAGTAGTTTTAGACTCACCACTACAGGTATGGGATCTATTATCTGGAATGATCCAGGGTTTTCCGAATGAGGGGTTTTTCCAATATTTGGATACTAATACCTAATTAAAAACATTTAAATATTAAATAAATCCAATACAATTGTTTACCACCAATATGGACAGCTTAGTTAGGATCAAATAAACGGTACTGTTTTATTATTAAAGAGAAACAGGAAATCATTAAAACAAATTCGCATTGTTTGCTTAAAATTAACTATTTGCTGAAAATGGGAGATGGCTTTCCTGTCAACAAACAAAATTAATAATAACAAAGAATGTAGAAAAAAAGCACATGCTGTTTATCAAAATTCTTATAGAAATGTAATTGATATATTTTCCAAAAAATTAGCATTTGTAAGATGACTTAAGATCCAAGGATCTGGTAATAGACCAGCTGAATTGTGCTGTTCTACTAAACCTACTACCGGGATGTGGAACATGAAATCCCTTTTAGATTACATGCAACTTAGAAGTACTAAGCATTATTGAAGTGGAATGCTCTAAAATACAATGCATTATAATGGCTAGTTTGTGACACTTCTGTATTGAAGATTGGCCTTACCTCTAACACAAACAGAATCTGTTCCTGTATACCTATGTAGGGCATCAGAGAACTCTTTCCCCTGTTTCTCAGTCTGTGACATCATCCCGCCCGGCTACAAACTGGGGAGGAACCCGATTAGCTGGATGCCCCAGTGCAATGTTGGGAGAGAAAGGTGTGCCTAGGTTTGGAGTCAAAAATCAGGGGTGGGCCCAGCAGTTTATAAAGGGAGCCTCTGTTGTTTTGCCAGAGTTGAGACAGAGACCATACCGTAAGCAGTGACTGTGTGACGGCTGATTGGAACTCTGCCAGCCTGTAAAGAGAGATTACATGCGATTACATGCTTTTACCCCTGCATATCCCCAGTGAGTGATCCATCTGAGGAAAAGGCATAGAGTCTCCGTGTGTGTCCCCTGTGTGAGGACAAGGTGTTTCTTGTGGCCTGCTACATTGGAGCAACTGCATATTCCAAAGGGAGAGGTACTTTGGGGCAGGTAGTACTACCTGGGGAAGAGCTCTGGGGAAGGGACTTTGCCAGGACTGGACTGGGAAAGGGTATTTCCTCCAGGAGTGGGGTGTGGAACTGTGTCCTCAGAGAGACTGAGCCAGTAGCGGCTAAAACCATCCAGGTTTCCCAAAGCAGGGTTTATTACTGTTTGCATGTTATAATTATTTTACCTTTACACCCAGTTATATAAAGTTGATATTTGCTGCAAACTGTGTGTGATTATTTCCTAGTGGGAATCCCCTTAAGGTGTGCTCCTCAGTGTCCACTAGGTGGAGGTACTGTGCTAAAATTCTAGTTCCCAGTACCTTTCATCTGCAAAAGGGACCAAATTTTCTGTTCAACCAAGTATACAGCCCAACAGAAGTGAGTGTGCCAAGAAAGGGTTACACCTGCTATATCATATTCTAAACGGGTTAAATTTGCTCATAACTAGTAACTGATAGCAGCCAATTAGATGCTTGTTTTCAAACAGTTGACCAGTAAATGCTAGCTGATTGATTACTAGACAAGTTGCAAACTTAAGACCATTTATTAAGTTATTTGTTTAAACAATTGAATTGATTTGCAACATTGAAGTAAAATAAAAACAGTGGAATTTTTTTCTAGTGAATATGACAAGTCATGTTTGGATTAAAATACATTTTTGGTGACATTTTTTAGACAGCATTTTCCTGCAGTGTACTAAATCATTCAGTGACAATGCTATAGCTGAGTTTTTCTCACGAACATCGGGTGTTCGTGTTTGCGCAAATTCGCAGACTTCTGCCGATGTTCGCCACTTTGGGTTCGCCGCGTTTTTTTTTGGCGCCGCGTTTTTTCGCCTTGGTTTTTCCGCCGCGTTTTTTCGCTTTGTTTTATCGCCTATGTATATACATAGGAATAGCTTGCGGTTTTTTTTTCGGCGTTATTTTTTTGACGTTTTTTTTGGCGACTTTTTTTTACAAAGTATTTTTCAGAGAAGTTTTTGCCCTTGATCCCCCTCCTGCATGCCACTGTCCAGGTCGTGGCACCCTTTAAACAACTTTAAAATCAGTTTTCTGGCCAGAAATGGCTTTCTAAAGTTCGTCTTCCCATTGAAGTCTATGGGGTTCGCAATGTTCGCGAATATTCGCGAGTTTTGGTGAAAGTCCGCGAACGGGTTCGCGAACATTTTCGGCGATGTTCGCTACATCACTAATGGCATGTACAATAAAGTTTTGCTAATAGTACACAGGAATTTGCAAAAATAATTTTTTCAGCTGTTCAGAAATCAGCTCCTTGAATAATATAGGGGGGCATAATATAATATTGTGTGATCCAAGTCTAGTAACCATAATAACTAACTGGCAGGTAGCATTATTTTTATCTACAATTTGAAAGCAAAGGTTTGACTGGGTAACTAGGTGTGCATTATACATTGAAAATATTTGGTTTTTATTATAAATGGAAAGTATTTTTATTTTATAGTATTAAAGGAAAAGTAACACTAAAATTTTTTAAGTAAAAAAACCTATTCTACCCTGCCCCAATAATTGCCCTATCCTGCACACAATTTATTACTTTGAATGCTTTATTAGAAAATACCTGCTAAAACTTGGCTTCCGGTCATTTGAAATAGGGCGATATGGCGATGCAGGGAAGAATCCACTATGCAACGATCGATTGAACGATCCTAGTCTTCCTTCTGTATAGAAAGGTGGGCTAGGATCAATCAATCAGTCGTAGCAGGTATTTTCAAATAAAGCATTCAAAATAATAAATGGTGTGCAGGATAGGGCAATTATTTGGGCAGGGTAGAATAGATTTTTTTAGTGTTACTTTTCCTTTAATCAATTCAAATACTATAGAACTCAATTACAAAATGTCCATTTAAATCTACTCTAAACTGAAAAATATCTAGCTCTTTAACAATTGTTTTGGTTGGTTCATGTACAGAACAATTACTGATTGCAGATCTATTTTATAGATTAATGAGTGGCCAAGAAATGGCCTTTCTTGTTCATATGGCTCTTCATTAATTTAACCATGTCTCAGCAACAAGCCCGAAGCATTAACATCCTTTGTGCTCACATGGTACTTGTCATAAGAGCTTATCTTGAGGATTATTATTATTATTATTGAGGATTATCTTGAGCTTTATCTTGAGGATAAAATCAAGAGGTCAGATTCTACATTGTACTGAAATGTGCAACTCAATAAAAAATACACAAGATGATTGACAGCACTTTAATTTTAAGGCTTTCTCATTCATCACCACTGATATAGCTTCAGTATTTCTGTGCATTTTTGTAGCCACGCTTCAAGCCATCTGAAGGTTCATTTATACCTTTTTTCCCATTGGAGATGACAATTAAAATAGAGAGTAGAGACAAAAGTGAAACCATTTTTCAATCCGTCATGTAACAAAGCTAAAGGTATTGAGTATTTAAAATGTATTTTTTCTTCTTAAACTAGAAGGCAACAAATTGTAATATTGGTAAACCTGTTTGTTATTAAATATGATATATTTATGGGACAAGTGTTTCATAATGGTTGCCATGGACATCAACATAGCCTATTATTCTGTTAAACAGTGTACTTTCTCAGCTGTAGTGTAATTGGTTCTTTTATATTACATTTGCCTTTTCTATGGGCATTTCCCATATTTTTCTACTGGGACTTCGATTCTGAAATGGATTTAGTGGAATAATGCATGGGGCAACAATTAATCTGGCTTATACCAAGCAGCAATCACTATACAAGAGTGGAAGAGAGAGCAACAGCACAGAAAAACAGTATGTAGAGTTGCAGAGGTCTGTTGGCTTTGACCTTTAGCCCCACAAACGAATACCCGGCTGTTGTAAGTCAATGTTAGGATTGCTTTAATTTCAGTCTTCAAGTACACACCCATGTTTTCCTGAAATCTTACCCTTTTCTTTATTAGCCCTCTCCCCTGTTGTCACTGTGCATGTTCTGATTGCTATTTGCTTATCTGCAGGAGGTGTCTGCTGCATTTTAGCACACACAGAGGCAAAGGATGGGCAAACTAATAACTGTGACATCAAACTGGGACATCTATGTTGGGGGTTGCAATCTTTCTAATTAATTTCTGCCAGCCTGCAGGGACCACTAGGGTGGGGCAGTGATGTGACCTGTGACATTAGCGGTGAAGAAATAGGCAAATTGGGGAAATGTAAGCCAGTTGGAGGGGGTGGGAGGGTTTAGCAGTAAAACCCTTTAGGGAGTAAAGGGAAAGATTGGCAATTACAAATTTACGGGCTTATACATTGATGATAAATTTGTAATGCCGGCCCTGAGTCTAGCTGGAGATTTATTAGCTAGGTCAGTCAAATACCGTTTATTTGGCAACCCTATCTATGGCAAGAAAGCTCCTTAATATAGAAAGTTCAAGGATATTGGCAGTACCACCCCACAATATCTGCATAAGTAATGAAGAAAGGGGGCTTCTGTTATAAGCTAACATACTTTTATGCCTTTCATATAGTTTTAGTAGTTCTGGTGTTTTCTATAATATAAAACACCAGAACTACTAAAACTATATGAAACACTGTTTTTGTATAACAAATTCACTTTTCCCATAGAAAACTAAGCTAGTGAAGGTATTTATGACAATAATAGAGAAAAGGTTTTTTAAATGCTAGGTTGCATTTATAATTACAAGACTCCTATTGCAATTGTATCTGAAAGCCATTTAAACAAAGTGAGCTACGTTTCATTGCCTTATTTTGTTTTTAACTGTTACACACTGCAGAGCAAAATTACTTGCTTGTGCTAACCTCTTTCAGGCACCCCATAGCAAAACACACTGGTTAAGATAAAAAAGGAAATATACACACAGCCAGTGTATTGCAATTTCAGTGCTTCATGCCAAATGTGTTATCTCTTAGAGTACTTTATTTTTTATTGGGCAATTCATAAACAATGCTTGTTTATTGTATAAACTAAAAAAAGGCATTATATCTAACAATTTACATATTTAGTGAGAAATTTGTTCAGTAATGCTCAAACTGTGATACTGGCTGCCAATAACTAAATATTGTAAATTGATGCATAGTTACAGCACTGCCAAGCCAGTGTTACCTTATAAACGCCTTTTCCCGAATTTCTAAAATATTTGCCCAGTTTTCTGAGTTTCCAAATTAAACAATCTTAAATTTAATAAAAAAGATGAGTTTTTGTTGTTGCAAGAACTACAAACATTAGAAAATGGAACACTAAAATAATTCATTGTAAAATATATGTGCACAATCTGTCTAGGCTAAGTTGTCTAATTTCCTTAGTTTTGTAACAAAATTTGTTTGTCTTTGAAATTGACTTTTTAGAAACAATAAGAAATATTCAAATAAATATTTCGAATAAAGCAATAATATCCAAAGTCATCAATCAGGTTTAACCCTGTTGTTTGTTCTAATTAAGGAAAACAATTATTTAAATATCATACTTTTCCCACTGTTTGCATTACTTGACAAACATTTGAGATGATATAGTAAACATCTGCTTTATAATACAGGTATGGGATCCCTTATCCGGAAACCCATTATCCAGAAAGTTCCGAATTACGGAATCGCCATCTCCCATAGACTCCATTATAAGCAAATAATTCTAATTTTTAAAAATGATTTCCTTTTTCCCTGTAATAATAAAACAGTACCTTGTACTTGATCCCAACTAAGATATAATTAATCCTTATTGGAGGCAGAACAGTCCTATTGGGTTTATTCAATATTTAAATGATTTTTAGCAGACTTAAGTTATGGAGATCCAAATTACGAAAAGATCCCTTATCCGGAAAAGCCCAGGTCCCGAGCATTCTGGATAATAGGTCCCATACCTGTAATAGCAGCAACCCAAATATCCATCTATTTATATAGAATTAAAGATGCTGCTCCTGTTCTAGATGATGGTCTTAAATATCTTTATGGTCTTTGTCTACAAGATGCTATAAGACACAAATTACGGGATCAGTCTTTAAGAAAACAGTTTGGAAAAAGTGGTCTATTTATTTAGAAACGCTAGACACAAAAAAATATTTATTTCTAAATTCATGGGGGATATGTTTTGAAGTCTTGAAAATCCTCTAATTAGTGCTTTTCTGCTCTAGAAATAGTTCATCATTTTGTTCAACAAACCCGTTGAGATCCCTTTAGCCGTATTTGTCCTTATTAATAAGATGTAAATGATAAAGTATCAATATACTTTATCATTCACATCTTATTAAAAAGGACAAATATGGGCTAAAGGGATCTCGATGGGTTTGTTGAACAAAATGATGAACTATTTCAATGCTGAATTATTTCAAAAATGTAATAAAGAGAATTTGAAAAAGAAAGGAAAACAAAGTGCCTGCTTATCCCTACCCACCATTTACTTTATTGCCAGTGGGAAGGCATATCAGAAAGATTTAACTGCGGGTGAAGGTTAAAGCTTGGAGGAGATTTATATAGAGAACTTGAGTAAAAATCTGCTACTGCAAGGTCCAGGACTGGATGGGATTCATCCGAGGGTATTAAGCGAGCTTAACCCCTTCACTTAATTTTTCAGGATTCATTTAGGTCTGGCATGGCACAAACACACTGACAAATAGCTAATGTGGTGTCGTTATTTAAAAAAGAATCCCGTTCTCAGCCTGAAAACTATAGGCCTGTTAGTCTGACATCAATAGTAGGAAAGCTTTTGGAGCGGGTTAATAAGGGATAGGATACTTGAATACATTGCAAATCACAATAATTTAAGTTTGTGCCAGCATGGTTTTATGCGATAAAGATTTTGCCAGACTAATTTAATTGCTTTTTATAAGGAGGTGAGCAGGAACCTCGATGCTGGAATGGCAGTTGATGTCATCTACTTAGACTTTGCTAAAGCATTTGATACAGTAACTCACAGATGGTTAATGATGAAATTGAGGTATACTGGCCTAGAAAGTAATATTTGTACTTGGATAGAAAACTTGCAGAAAGATAGATTACAAAGAGTGGTAGTAAATGGAACATTTTCTAATTGGCCCAGTGTTGTTAGTGGAGTACTGCAGGCGTCAGTCTTTGATCCTTTGCTTTTTAGCTTGTTTATTAACGACCTGGAGGTGGGCATAGAGAGTACTGTTTCTATTTTTGCTGATGATACAAAATTTTGCAAAGCTATAAGTTCCATACAGGATGCTGCCCCTTTGCAGAGTGATTTGACAAATTTGGAAAACTGGACAGCAAAATGGAAAATGCGGTTCAGTGTTGACAAGTGTGAAGTTATGCACTTTGGTATAAATAATATAAATGTGAGTTATATACTAAATGGCAGTATGTTGGGGATTTTTGTAGATAAATAAGTTTCATTCTGTGGCTACTAAAGCAAAAAAGTCTTGTTAAAAAAGGGCATTGACTCAAGAGATGAAAACATAATTTTGCCTCTTTATAGGTCTCTTAATGAGCTGGAGAGAGTGCAGAGACGTGCAATTAAACTGATAAAGTGGATGGAAGATTTCAACTATGAGGTTAGACTGTCACAGTTGGGCTTGTTTCTCTGGAAAAAAGGCGCTTGCGAGGGAACATGATTACTCTGTACAAGGACATTAAAGGGTATTATAGACAGATAGGGGATGTTCTTTTTTCCCATAAAAAGGTTCAGTGCACCAGAGGCCACCCCTTTCGATTAGAGGAACGGAACTTTCATTTGCAGCAGCATTCAAAATGTTTAACTTTCCTAAGCTTTCAAGTGAATGCTCACAATTAATTTCATGTCTGAGAATCATCATTTACTAATTATCAATCAACATTCCCTTCTGTCTCTTATGGGGTTATGTAATAAAAGGCACCACGTTTTCCCAGATGCAGTAACCCATAGCAACCAATCAGCAGGCAGCATTTACTGGTCACCTGTTTATAAGCAAACATCTTATTGGATGCTATGGATTACTGCTCCTGGGCAAACTTAGTGACTTTTATTACATATGAGGGTTTCTATCATAAATACCTAGGGCCCGTTATTTTCCGCGCTGAAAAGAATACAATCACATGATTCACTATAACTTAGGCGCGCCAAATATCGCATTCGGCTATGCAAAAATTAAAACCTACTACAGGCAGGCGAAAAATTATAGAAAAGTACAGTAAATGAGTTTTTGGCAATAAAATATGGACTTACAGTGTTATTTATTCAAGCATGTGTCTTTTTACTCAATTTCACTAAAGTCTTGGCATGTATGGAATTTCGCTACTAATATACAGTACTATAGCGGTAAAAATTTAGTCACCAAAATATACAGTACAATAGTGGTAAATATTTAGTCGCAATATTATACAGTACTATAGCGGTGAATATTTAGTCGCGATAATATACTAAGCACCTACTTGCTAACAAAAAAATTACATTGTTCTGTTGGTCAGCAAATCCAGATTGAAAAGGTTAATGTTATCATAGCATTGCATTTTTTTATCGCCCCTAGAGTATGTTTCAGTTGTACTGTACGCTAACACTCATTAGCTGAGTGAGTGATGGGCCTGTGTGAACAGTTACTCCTCTTAAAAAGAATGACCTTGAAACCTTTTGATAGACTCCAGAGGAATGGCTGTAATTCTAAAAATATATACAGTATATCACACAAATGACCTATTTTTATCTGATGGTATTACATTACACTATATACAACTACATGCTGACTTTTTTTCCCCTTAAGTAATGACTGTTACTGCTCATTATTATAATATAGTATAATATTATTTACTGAAAGTTTGTCAACAGACATATCAGTTAGAAAAATACAAGGCATCTTTCTTATTGTTCCTTACACAGGAATTAATTTCCATTGTATGTGAGGCAAAATCTGTCACCATTGTCATTCCAATCTAAGCTGAAATCCTTTTTTCTTTTAAAACATTAGCACTACTAAAGCCTTCCCCTACAAATGGTTTTATATGTGTATATAACAGTATCTCTCCAGCAACTTCATCCTTCCCTATTATAATTGAATAAATAACCTTTACCTGTTTAAATTGTGTGTACTTTGATCAGGCACTTCACTAGTTTTGTAACAAAAAGTGTAGTAGTTTCACTTACCTGATACCACAGGTCAGCCCTCGGGTACATTTAGACAAGCGATCCTCTTCTTTCTTCAAGCTGGCTGCACATGCGCAATATAGTGAAAAGCCGAACTTCAACAAAAAAGTCGACTTTTTGACTCTGGGCACTGGTGGGCACTTTGTGGGAAAGATTATTAAATGAGCCTAGTCAGTACTTTGCACGTGTCAGGCTTACAGAGTACTGGAACCAGGAATGCCAAGGAGGACTCTTTTGGCTGAGAACAAGAGACAGAAGTGAGGTGAGGTATGTGTAAGGGTTAATCTCTTTAACTCTGTCTGTGCTTCTCTGCACTGTATCTAAGCAGTCACGAACCGGTTGGATTTAATCTGTGCGTCGGCGAAACATCTGATATCGTCTGCGCATGTGCGCTGATCAGGGAACAAACTATACAACCAGTATGTGTATTGCAAACAAGTTCAACTTTATTTTGTTTTGATATAGTAGATAGAAAAACACATCCCATTATGCTTACGTATCATGGGTGGGTACATATGCCTTGCAATTATTAGTAGAAATACAGAAATTATTTAAGTAGCTACTGAAGCTTTATTATGATCTCTTAGCCTTGCATATTAGCTGAGATACCCAAGGCCAGAGCAACTTGGACAAAGACAAGATAGTGAGGATAATCATAACAACTGAAGTAATACTTTCTCAGACCTTCGTGATTTAAAACAAAATTTGTATAAATTCAGCATTAAGTAATTTAACCTCTATCACAGCATTTAGTAATTTAATCCCTATCAGTATGAGAGCAAATCTTCACAAAGTGGAATTGTCAGTAAAGGCTCAAATAGCATTAGTAGCAATAGGAGTAGTCGTACAGGCCAAGGTCAGTAACAGAGGTGAGTCAAAGGAAATACAACAAGCAGTAACAGTAACCAAATCCAGAATCAGGCTATTGCATTGCATTATAAATTGTCAACTGCCCTCTGTAAACTCACATGCGTAAATGCACTGCCCTACCTCATGGTGGTCTTTTCCTGAGTTTTTTTACAATTACATAGTTAACTAGGCTCTTGCTTTGCTATGTAAATTACTTTAAGAATAGCTTATACTTTGACATCATAAAAAATCTCACTTTGCTACGTAAATTATATACAGTAAAAATACAGTTTGCTGAGATATGAACCTGTTCTGTATACTATTCTAGGGTGGCTCAATAAATACTGCGCTTTACCTCCTTGAGTTTGCAACTTTGATCAGGGGAGAGGGGGTGGCCTGGTCAGGGGAGCTGGCTTAATTCAATATCTCACCCTTTATTCAAAGCTTTGCTATAGCTAGTCAATGTCATAGCAAGAACAATTGGAACTCTCTGGCTTTCAGCTTCCTTAGCCAACCAACTAATTTCTGAAAATGCTGGGAGATGTATTTAACAGCTGTGGTCATGCAAATGGGAGGTAACTCTTAGTACAAGTTGATCCAGGGACTGATCCAATTGCCATCTTGGAGAGGCCATCTAAAACAGGGCTGTCCAACTGGCAGCCCGCGACCCCCCTCTGTGTGGCCCCCCACCTGTCTGGCTGCTTTGATGGCTTACCTTTGTGTATTACCTTTAAATGGTATCAGTACTGAGATTAACTGCCCCCCTGCATTGCTCACACCTCAGATTCAGGCTGTAATCCCCCTGTATTGTTTAATCATGTGATCCCCTGTACTGTTCACACCTTTTAATGCCTTCATTGTTTTCCCCCTGCAGTGTTCACACCTCAGGCTCTGGCTGTAATCACCCACATTGTTCCCCTGTTCACACCTCAGACATTCCCTCTGACACATCCAGCATTGTGTCACTGTATGCTGCCTGTGTGTGCATTAGGGCAGGCATAGTATGGCACACATAGGCAGGGGTGGGCAGGAATAGTATGGCACACATAGGCAGGGGAGGGCAAGCATAGTATGGCACACGTAGGCAGGGGTGGACAGGAATAGTATGGCACACATAGGCAGGGGTGGGCAGGAATAGTATGGCACACATAGGCAGGGGTGGGCAGGAATAGTATGGCACACATAGGCAGGGGGGGCAGGCATAGTATGGCACATATAGGCAGGGGAGGGCAAGCATAGTATGGCACACATAGGCAGGGGTGGGCAAGCATAGTATGGCACACATAGGAAGGGGTGGGCAGGAATAGTATGGCACACATAGGCAGGGGAGGGCAAGCATAGTATGGCACACGTAGGCAGGGGTGGACAGGAATAGTATGGCACACATAGGCAGGGGTGGGCAGGAATAGTATGGCACACATAGGCAGGGGTGGGCAGGAATAGTATAGCACACATAGGCGGGGGGGGCAGGCATAGTATGGCACACATAGGCAGGGGAGGGCAAGCATAGTATGGCACATATAGGAAGGGGAGGGCAAGCATAGTATGGCACACATAGGAAGGGGAGGGCAAGCATAGTATGGCACACATAGGAAGGGGAGGGCAAGCATAGTATGGCACACATAGGCAAGGGAGGGCAAGCATAGGCAGGGGAGGGCAAGCATAGTATGGCACACATAGGAAGGGGAGGGCAAGCATAGTATAGCACACATAAGCAGGAGAGGGCAGGCAGAGTATGGCACACACAGGAGGGGTAGGGCAAGCAGTACTCTGCCTGCTCTATGCCTCCCCTATGCTGCCTGTGTGTGCCATACTCTGCCTTCCCTATGCTGCCTGCGTGTGCCATACTCTCCCTGCCCTATGCTGCCTGTGGAAGGTGAACCTGGCAGGGGTTTGTTCCTGGTGTTTGGCATTTGGAAATAGTCATTATATGGTCCCCAAGGGGTGTAATTATATGCTGGGGGGGGTTGCTGTGCTATCCACAGAAGAGGAGGAGGCATATCGATTTAAGTGTATGACATAATATAATTCTTTCATATATAAATGAAGGGTGATATCCCTTCAGTGAGCACCAACCATTGGGTTTTTGCTGTGTTGCCACTATTAATGTGGGGATGGTCTTAAAAGCTCTTGTGATAGCATGGGTGTAGTTTGAAGTGGGTGTGGTTTAAAAAAGGGGAGTGGTCAAAACTGGCTTCAATTATCGGCCCTCCACCATGTAGGCAAGAAAAATTCCGGCCCTCGGTACCACAGAAGTTGGACAGCACTGATCTAAAAGATGCTTCAGATAGGTTTTTTTGGTTTCCTTTGAATCAACTAGCAGTTAGGCAGGTTTTATATATAGGCATTAAGGTTGAACTTGATGGACGTGTGTCTTCTTTCAACCTAACTTATTATGTTACGTATGTATGTAAGAAAAATAAGTAAAACTGTGAATAAGGTCATTAAGTTGGGAAAGTACATGTTTTCAATGGATGGTTAAGAAAAACAGCTCAATTTAAACATCAGAGCTTATGTCTTATTTAAACAACAGAGCAGTATAAAATTTAACATCAATATTTATTGGTGGTTTTTACTGTACAGATGCTGGTAACAAAATAATAATAAGCATTTATTTGATGCAATTTAATGATACCATATACCAATGTATATGGTATCATTAAATTGCATCAAATAAATGCTTATTATTATTTTGTTACCAGCATCTGTACAGTAAAAACCACCAATAAATATTGATGTTAAATTTTATATTGCAAAAGGATTAATTCCTAACCTTACATTTTTCTACTAATAAAACCGGATAAAATAAAAGACAAGACATTTGCCAGGCATTTGAAAGGCAGATAGATTTTTGTTATAGTGCTTTACATTACGATGACTTACGTTATTTGAATGTCCAGAAGAGGGAGTAAGTATTACAGAATACATGTGTCACTGACTACAAAGTAAATTCTCTGTGCATATGAGTATGTGACAAGTTTCATTTTTGTATGTTACATTGTGCCATTATGCATAGGAAAAAGAAAACCCAGCCATTTTTCATTGATTTTCATTTAAATGTTAGCACTTGTTTTCAAGTTATATATCCTTAAGGGAGAAGGAAAGTCATTTTGGCATTTTACTGCAAATATATTCACAACATTAGTGCCACCTAGATCACTATATTTATTCTGGATAAAGGATTACCATACCTGAGCCCAAGAAGCTTTCTCTATCTAAGATTGTAGTTGCCATTATAACTTGGTGTTCATAGCTTTCTGCTACAGCTCTAGTCCTTATATCTCAAATCACATATTCCTAAGGGTGGGGAGAGTGAGTTTATGAATTCTTATGGTAGGGGGGAGCAAGAGAGAACTGCGCAGACTCTGGCCCTGGAATGAAGGATTTTTCTGAGAGATACCCTAAGAATATGTTTACAAAAAAGGAGACAAGACTGACATCAATCAGACCAAGGGTCATCGCATGCAAGTCTGTAGGATAAGCTGAAAGTCTAAACAGGAGTATACCCAAGCTGTATACCAGGTAGGGGGGCCCCCCCTTGCAGGGTGCCTTACACCAACATTAGAAGGCATCCACCCCAGACTACATCACAGCCGGATCCAGACCCTTATGTTGGGTACGCCTGACACCCAAAGTATTCACCTAATGGTAGCGTTTCATTGAGACCCGGAGGGGCCACACAGTCCAGCTTGTGAATTCACTGGGATTCCCTCCGAAGTAGAGCCACATTTCTATTGCCCCCCGTACATGGGGTAGTTGATGGTCTACGGCCATACACTTAAAAGAAGGAAGGGAGTGTCACATTTGTAAGAAATGTCTATCAACCGGTTGAATAGCTTTGCTCTCCTTGAGGGTCTTGCTAATGGGTGACTCTATCCTAGTGTATTTCTGTTACAGGTGGGGGGAGTAGTGCTAGGAAGGGAAGGCAGGTTATAGTTGTAGGGGATTCAATTATTAGAAAGGTGGATAGGGTAATTTGTCGCAAAGACCCTACATGCCGAACTGTGTGTTGCTTGCCTGGTGCTAGGGTTCGGCATGTGGTGGAACGAGTGGACAGATTGTTGGGAGGGGCTGGGGAAGACCCGGCGGTCTTGGTACACATAGGTACCAATGACAAAGTTAGAGGAGGGGGGGAAGTCCTCAAGAACGATTTTAAAAAGCTAGGTGCAAAGTTGAGGGCGAGGACTTCCAAGGTAATTTTCTCAGAGATATTACCTGTGCCACGAGCAACATTAAGAAGGCAGCGGGAGCTCAGGGAGATTAATGCGTGGCTGAGAGATTGGTGCAGGGAGGAGGGCTTTGGGTTTCTCCAGAACTGGGCTGATTTCTCAATCGGCTACAGGCTCTTTGCCAGGGATGGGCTGCACCTCAATGATGATGGGGCAGCTGCTTTGGGGGAAAAGATGGCTAGAGGGTTGGAGGAGATTTTAAACTAGGAGTGGGGGGGGAGGGTGCAGCGGGAAATTCTGTGGTAGACAGGATAGATGAGGTAGTGGGCATAGTAAGGAAAATTGGGGGAGGAGACTTGCTTCGGGATACTGATAATGGCAGGGAGGCCCATAAGTTGTTTACACGTCATTCTCACGCCGGAACCAGTATTAAATGTATGTTTACCAATGCAAGGAGTCTGACTGGTAAAATGGGAGAGCTGGAGGTACTGGCGTTGGAGCGGAAATATGATGTGATTGGTGTTGCTGAAACTTGGTTGAATGAGTCTCATGACTGGGCTGTTAATATTGGGGGGTATACATTGTTTCGGAGGGACAGGGGCAATAGAAAAGGAGGAGGAGTGTGTCTGTTCATTAAGCACGACTTAAAAGCAAATATTAAGGAGGAAGTGATGGGGGTAACAGAGGGAGCTGAATCCTTATGGGTTGAGCTTCTCACAGATAGTAAGGAATCTACCAAACTAATTGTAGGGGTATGCTATAGACCCCCTAATGTAAGCGAAGAGGAGGAGGCCCAGCTCCTGTTGCAAATAGAAAAGGCTGCTAGTTTGGGGCAAGTGATAATAATGGGGGATTTTAATTACCCTGATATTGACTGGGGCAATAGTACTGCCAGGACAGTAAATGGGAACAAGTTTATAAACTTGCTGCACGACAACTTTATGTCACAGGTTGTTGAGGAGCCAACCAGGAACCATGCTATACTAGATCTAGTGATCTCTAATGACCCAGAACGTATAGCAAATGTGCAAGTGGTTGAACCCCTGGGTAATAGTGACCATAATGTTATTTCATTTGATGTTTGGTGCAGGAAACAAATTTACACGGGGGCAACAAAGACACTGAATTTTAGGAAGGCAAATTTTAGCTCCTTAAGGGCAGCGCTTCAGGGCATAGATTGGGGCATTATGTTTTCTGATAAAAACACAGAGCAGAAATGGTTGTCATTTAAAATGATATTAAATCATTACTGTTCTCAATTCATTCCATTAATAAGAAAAAGTAGAAGTGTTAAGAATCACCCCATGTGGCTTAACTCTGAGGTAAAGAAGTTAATAGGGAAAAAAAGGAAAGCTTTTAAGAAATATAAGTCAGAGGGGACAGTAGCTGCGTTTAATGAATATAAACACTATAACAAGTGTTGTAAAACAGCAATCCAGAAGGCAAAGATAGAAAATGAGGAGCGCATCGCGGCCGAGGCCAAGACTAACCCCAAAAAGTTTTTTAAGTATATTAATAGTAAAAAGATGCAGGTTGAGGGTGTGGCCCCATTGAGTTATAATAACAATATGGTTACAGCGGATACAGAAAAGGCAGATGTGCTTAACCAGTTCTTTTCTTCTGTGTATACAGTAGAGGAGCCAGTGGGCCAAGTCTCACCCAATAGCTTCACTGTTGCCTCAGCTCCAACTACACAGTGGTTGGCACAGGATATGGTGCTTAAAGGGTTACACACGATAAATGTAAACAAGGCACCTGGGCCAGATGGAATACACCCTCGGGTACTGAGAGAGCTAGGGGCAGAATTGCAGTGGCCCTTGTTTCTGATATTCTCAGACTCTCTTTCATCAGGTATGGTACCTAGTGATTGGAAGAAGGCGAATGTCACTCCCATATTTAAAAAGGGAATAAGATCTCAGCCTGGCAATTATAGGCCTGTAAGTTTGACATCCGTGGTGGGCAAGTTATTTGAAGGCTTGTTAAGGGATCACATTCAAAATTATGTAGTGGAGAATGGCATTATGAGCAGTAATCAGCATGGCTTTATGAAGGACAGGTCATGTCAGACCAATTTAATTGCTTTTTATGATGAGGTAAGTAAGAAGCTGGACAGTGGGGATGCAGTAGATATAATCTATTTGGATTTTGCCAAAGCATTTGATACCGTTCCCCACAAACGACTGCTTTCTAAGCTAAGGTCTATTGGTCTTAGTGAAGTCGTTTGCACATGGATAGAAAACTGGCTACAGGATCGGGTACAGAGGGTGGTTGTTAATGGCACATTCTCTACTTGGAGTAAGGTTCTCAGTGGGGTCCCTCAGGGTTCTGTACTGGGTCCACTTTTGTTTAATTTGTTCATAAATGACTTAGGGGAGGGTATTATGAGTAATGTATCAGTGTTTGCAGATGACACAAAACTCTGCAGACCAGTCAATTCTATCCAGGATGTGACATCCCTGCAGCAGGATCTTGACCAACTGGCAATCTGGGCAGCTAAGTGGCAGATGAGATTTAATGTGGATAAATGTAAGGTCATGCACCTGGGATGTAAAAATATGCAAGCCCCGTATAACCTTAATGGGACTGCACTAGGCAAATCCATAATGGAGAAGGATCTTGGAGTCCTTGTAGATAATAAACTTGGCTGTAGCAAGCAATGCCAGGCAGCAGCTGCAAGGGCAAACAAGGTTCTGAGCTGTATTAAAAGGGGTATAGATTCACGGGAGGAGGGGGTTATTCTTCCCCTTTACAGAGCACTGGTAAGGCCCCATCTAGAATATGCTGTTCAGTTTTGGTCTCCAGTGCTCAAACGGGACATTATTGAGCTAGAGAGGGTCCAGAGAAGGGCAACTAAGCTGGTAAAGGGTATGGAAAGTCTCGGTTATGAAGAAAGACTGGCCAAGTTGGGTCTGTTTACACTGGAGAAGAGGCGCTTAAGAGGTGACATGATAACTATGTATAAATATATAAAGGGATCATATAATAACCTCTCTAATGTTTTATTTACCAGTAGGTCCTTCCAACGGACACGAGGGCACCCACTCCGTTTAGAAGAAGGGAGGTTCCATTTAAATATTCGGAAAGGATTTTTTACAGTGAGAGCTGTGAAGTTGTGGAATTCCCTCCCCGAATCAGTCGTACTGGCTGATACATTATATAGCTTTAAGAAGGGGCTGGATGGATTCTTAGCAAGTGAGGGAATACACGGTTATGGGAGATAGCTCTTAGTACAAGTTGATACAGGGACTGGTCCGATTGCCATCTTGGAGTCAGGAAGGAATTTTTTCCCCTCTGAGGCAAATTAGAGAGGCTTCAGATGGGGTTTTTTGCCTTCCTCTGGATCAACTTGTAGTTAGGCAGGTTAGGTATAGGCATTATGGTTGAACTTGATGGACGTATGTCTTTTTTCAACCCAACTTACTATGTTACTATGTTACTATGTTACATAGATGATCTCTTCTTGATTTGGATGAAGGATGATCTCTTCTTGATCTTAGACACAGAAGGAAAATGGAACATCTTTAAAACATTGCTTTGCAAGTATACACAACAGTATAATTTCCCTTGTGAGCAAGGAGAGGCATCCCAAAGCTGAATAAAAGTGTTAGTGTCGAGGTTGGTAAGAAAAAACGTAAAAGCATTCAAGTAAAAAACGTAAAAGCATTCATGTTAGCTGGGACAACAGAAACTTTCATCAGGTACAAGGAAGCAAATAAAGCATGCAAAAAAGCTAAAATAGAGATGGAAAGGGATATTGCAGCTAGAAGTAAAAAGAATTCAACATTATTTTTTAATTATGTGCATAGTAAAAAAATGAAGCAAGAAGGGGTGGGAACCTTTTTATCATGAGGGGGTCAGTTGGTTGATGAGAACAGGGAAAAAGCAGAAATTTTGAAGCCAGCTAATGAAGGCTTCCCTTTTAATATGCCCAGTTGTAGTAATTTAGCTACTGACGCATGAGTCACTCAGGAGTAAATTCAACATGTAAAGGTAAACAAAGGTCCAGGACCGGATGGGATTCATCCCAGGGTATTAATCAAGCTTAGCGCTGTGATTGCCAAGCCTCTACACTTAATTTTTCAGGATTCGTTGAGATCTGGCGAACTGCTAATGTGGTGCCGTTATTTAAAAAGGGATCCCGTTCTCAGCCTGAAAACTATAGGGCTGTTATTCTGACATCAGTAGTAGGAAAGCTTTTGAAAGGGGTAATAAGGTACAGGTATAGGACCCGTTATCCAGAATGCTCGGGACCAAGAGTATTCCGGATAAGGGATCCCATACCTGTATCTTAGTTGGGATCAATTACATAGTACTGTTTTATTACTACAGAGAAAAAGAAAATCAGTTTTAAAAATCTGAATTATTTAATTAAAATTGAGTCTATGGGAGACAGGCTTTCTGTAATTCGGAGCTTTCTGGATAATGGATTTCCAGATAAGGGATCCCATACCTGTACTTGAATACATTGCAGTTCACAATATTATAAGTTTGTGCCAGCATGGTTTTATGCATAACAGATCTTGCCAGACTAATTTAGTCACCTTTTATGAGGAGGTGAGTAGGAACCTCGATGCTGGAATGGCAGTTGATGTCTACTTGGACTTTGCTAAAGCGTTTGATACAGTACCTCACAGAAGGCTAATGATCAAATTGAGGAATATTGGCCTAGAACATAATATTTGTAATCTGATAGAGAACTGGCTGAAGGATAAATTACAAAGAGTTGTGGTAAATGGAACATTTTCAAATTGGACAAGTGTTGTTAGTGGAGTACCACAGGGGTCAGTCCTTGGTCCTTTGCTTTTTAAAGGAGAAGGAAAGGCTAGTAAAAAGTTAATCTCAAGCTGCAGGCATACCTTCAGTTGTCTCAATAGTGCCCTTAAGTCTCCCCATATTTCACCTGTTCAGAAGATCTGAAGCCAAACAGGAAGAAAAAACGCTGAGCTGTGTAAAGAAAGTTCCCATAATGCCTCACTCCTGCACAGACATGCAGACCAAGTGAACATGCTCAGTTAGTAAGACTATGAGTCAGCTTCCTGCTGATTGGCTCAGATCCACATTCTTAAGGGGGGGGAGTGAGTTCTTAGCATTCTTGAGGGAGGGGGAGCAGGAAAGAGCAGAGCGTTCAGAGTGCTTATGGCTGATAAAGCTTATGTAGGGGATCAGAGAACTCTGTCCCCTGTTGCTCAGTCTGTGACATCATCCAGCCTAGCTACAGACTGGGGAAGGACCCGATTGGCTGGATGCCCCAGTGCATGTCTGGGAGAGATGTGCCTAAGGTTTGGAGCCAAAAATCTAGGGGCGGGCCCACCAGTTTATAAAGGGAGCCCCTGTTGTTTTTTTGCCAGTGTTGAAAGAGAGATCCAGAGTGAGCAGCCAGTACAAAGTGTTGTGAGTTCAGACTGCTGGGCTGCCAGAGAGTACAAGTCCTCTGTGGTATTTCTGTGTGTGTGTCCTGGAGTGAACAGGTATTGTTCGTTTGCCTGCTATGTGGGAGCAGCCACCTTTTCAAAGGGGAAGGTACTCTGGGGCAGGTAGTGCTACCAAGGGGAACTTAAGAGCTCTTGGGGAAGGGACTGAACTGATTTAAGGGTTCGGGTCTATCCGGATCCAAGTTGGGGCTGGGCAAGTACAGAGACTGTGCCAGCAGTGGATAGACTACACAAGTTCCTCATGACAGGATTATCAGTTATACCTAAAGTTGTTCTACCTTCTATTTCAAAAGTTATATAAAGTTTGATATTGCTGCAAACCGTGTGTGATTATTTCCTAGTGGAAATTCCCTTGAGGTGTGCTCCTCAGTGTCCACTAGGTGGAGACACTGCACTACATTTTACATTAACATTTATTTATAAAGCGCCAACATATTCCGCAGCGCTGTACAATAAGTGGGTTACATACATTGGACATACAGAGTAACATATAAAGCAATCAATAACCGATACAAGAGGTGAAGAGGGCCCTGCCCAAAAGAGCTTACAATCTACATCCCAGTTCCCAGTATCTATAATTCAAGAGAACAACAAATTTCCTGTTTTTCTAAGCCTATACACAGCCAAATTTAGTGAGTGTGCCAAGAAAGGGTTACACTTACTTAGTTTTTACCTTTCTTTCTCCTTTAATTGGTTTATTAACAAACTGGAGGTGGGCATAGAGAGTACTGCTTCTATTTTTGCTGATGACACTAAATTGTGCAAAACTATAAGTTCCATGCAGTATGCTGCCACTTTGCAGAGTGATTTGACAAAACTGGAAAACTGGTCAGCAAACTGGAAATGAGGTTCAATGTGGACAAGTGCAAAGATATGAATAATATAAACGCAAACTATCTACTAAATGGTAGTTTGTTGGGGGTATCCTTAATGGAGAAGGATCTGGGGGTTTTTGTAGATAACAAGTTCCCGGCAGTGTCATTTTGTGGCTACTAAAGCAAATAAAGTGCTGTCTTATATAAAAAAAAAGGGCATTGACTCAAGGGATGAAAACATAATTTTGCCTCTTTATAGGTCCCTGGTAAGGCCTCACCTTAAGTATGCAGTGCAGTTTTGGGCTCCAGTCCTTAAGAAGGATATTAATGAGCTGGAGAGAGTGCAGAGACGTGCAACTAAACTGGTAAAGGGGATGGAAGATTTAAGCTATGAGGTTAGACTGTCGAGGTTGGGGTTGTTGAGAGCCCAAAGAAGGGCTAAGTTTGATTAACTGTTTGCTGTGGACTGTTATGTTTATGTTGGGAGGAGTTTGCCCCAAATATGTGTTTTTTTGCCTGAAGAAGTGGTGTCCGTGTCTCTATGCTTAGCCTCCCCTAACCTTATTTAAAATCCACCAGTTTCCTTATTATTAGGCACCTCCAGTTGGGTGAAACAATTTTACTGTGCTAGATGCCCTTTCAAGTCTGGGAGCATGTCCTGTACAGGATGAAGCTGCTGCTGATAAATGTATGAAACAATTTAGAAAGTCGCTGATCAGGCTTGCTGAGATGCTACTTAAAAACATCAGAGTGGGAAAAACAAAATGAATTTTTAGAAAGAAAAGTAATTATTTCTGGTTATTTGTAACATTAACAGTTCTTATTTTGAGTTGTTACCTTTTACTGTCTTTGCAGTATAGGCGCACACCCTGCACATAATAAAAGAATAAGCAATACAGCACAGTACAGAGGTAGATAGATTAATAAATAAATAAATAAATAGATAGTAGCTATAGAGACAGTGCACACCATTAAACGTCCTATTTATGATTTCATCTTAATTTTAAAATCAAAGAAAAAGGCTATATTAACTTGTAAATACATTTTAATTATAACAAAATGCAAATTGCATTTATTATATTGTATTTATTGTAGTAGTTCCATTCTATTGCTAAGTTATAAATATGCAGTAGAACAAATCAGATAAGCCAAGACAGAGTTAATCAATGAATACTAGTTGTACACATCCAGCTGGAAATTGGTACGTAGTCTCTAAAATATTTTTCAAGCTATAAATAGAGATGGCAAGGAACCACCTGCCCAGTTATTGTCTCCCTTCTCTCAAGTTAAGTTTTGTGTCACTCTTTGTTCTGAATTGGTATGATAACAATTTCTGGGACGTCTGATATTTTCATTGGAACCTAGGAGCTGTACAGCTGCTTGCATACATTTTGACACATGTTTTACATTATGGTTTGTAGAATGGGGAAAATTAAACAAAAAGTCATCTGGTCAATGAACCTTAAAAAAAACCCACAATATTTAATAGATATATGACCCAATGAAAGGTGTTAAAGGCTACATTCTAGCACATTGTCAATGCCATGAGCTGATTAAATTAAAATTGTTCAAAAGCTTTTTAACAAATGGAAATGTACAGTGGATGTATTGCAGGATAGGGAATAGAAGTCAAACTCAGTTCACACTGATGATTTGTTTGAAACATAACATTTTAAAGCAGAAAAGAGATAATTGGTCCATCAAGTCTGTGTTTTTAATTATGTATTACATTTTAACCAAATGCTATTCCTATCTTCTGAGGAATCCAATGTATAATTAATTTTATGCCACACACACATACTGTATATATAAACAGTCGATTTGGGGTTGTTCACCTTTAATTCTAAAAAACTTCAATTGGTCTTCATTTTTTCTTTTTGTATAGTTTGTTAATTATTTGCCTTCTTCTTATTTCTCTTTTCAGCTTTCAGATGGGGGTCACTGACCCCAGCAGCCAAAAAACAATTTCTCTGTGAGGCTACAGTTGTATTGTTACTGTTACATTTTATTACTAACCCTTATATTCAGGCCCTCTCCAATTCATATTTCAGTTTCTAATTCAAATAAATACCTGGCTACAAGGGTAATTTGGTCCCTAGCATCCAGATAGCTGCAGAAATGCCACACTAGAGAGATACTACATGAAAATATAACTAATTAAAAAGCAAATAAATAAAAAAAATAATGAATATCACATCACATCACATCATAATTAACTGTAATTAAAGGCGAACTGCCACTTTAAGCCAAAACAGAAAAATGTATTAATGCCTTTATTAAACTTTAATCTCTTAAGGCTTAATAGTTCAATGGTGTGTTAAAGCTCAGGGCTGAGACTGAGCACTAACACGCCATATCACAAAATGGAGATCAACTGAAAGTGCATGCAGGACATCATACTAAAAGTTAATTTTAAGGTGAACAGCCCCTTTAATATTATTTTGACTCTATGGCTAGAGGAAAAGGCTTTAAGGACAAACATTTCCCATGTTGACATGAATTTCAGAGAGAAAGCCATAATTTTATTGAAAACATGGAGGAAAAAAAGTATCTATTAGATGACATACATTCTACAATAATAAAACAATTTTTAATCCTGTGATGTTTCCTACCAACCAATCTCATCCAAAAATAACACCTAACTAAGACAGTACAGTACTTTCACAGATTACCATCATCAGTTTTAGACATAATGGGCAGCATTTATTAATGACATACCTATGCAAGGAGCAGAGGTGCAAAGCACAGTTTCAGTGTTCCTTAAGAAGTTAGCGAGTCTGATTGATGTGCAAGTTAGGCAAAGGGTGTTAGGAAGAAGAAGGGATTCTGCCAATGTGTAGCATTTTGGAGACCAAGGACCTGCACCTTTAGGCACTGGGTAGGATGGGGGTATATTCTACAAAAACATGGGGCCTTGTGTCTGTGTTTTGCACTTTGTGCCCTGCTATATGTAAGGAGGACCGGGAGACTGGTGCACATCCCTACTTCTTAGCGCACTAGTCCCCCAGCTCCTCTGCATAGGCGCTCTCCAGTGCGCATACTCTTGCGGCACACATGCATGTGCAGTGACACCGTCACTTTGGCATGAAACCTTCTGACCTTGCTAAAGCTCATATTGTACTGATTTCTGCTGGTTGTTACTTTCGCCTGACCCAGACATTTGAATCTTCGCTGCCTGCAATTGACCCATTGCTCAATTGCTCATTGCTCATTGTCTTTGTCTGATCCTTTTGGTACTGTGTATTCAGATTAACCTTGGCCATGTGTAGGATCCCTGTCAACTCCGACGGAGAAAGTTCTGCAACCCCAAAAGAGCATGGTGAAGAGCGGGGTTGGAAGGCCTTTCCTGCTACACCTAAGAGATTAGTTCTGGCAGTTTATGGACTCCTCTACACTACAGTCTGTGACAGATTAGCTTGGGCCAACATGGAGCCCTCTTCACTGCCGCTACTCTCTCCTTATAGAAGGTCCTGGATGTGCTCTTCGAACGTCTAGAGATTCAGGAGGCTCAACAGGCTCATCTAACCCAGTTTCTTCAGCTTTTTGCATCCTGACTGGATGCCCTCCAAGGTGCTCAAGGGGTTTCTGCTTTGCCTTCTCAGTTTCTTGCTCCGGCTACTCCTCCTGCTGTGGTACAGTCATTGGACCCAAGATTCCAGCTCCTATTCGTTATGCGGGAGATCCTGAGGTATGTCATGAATTCCTGAATCAGTGTCTCATTCAGCTTGAGCTCTCCCCTTAGTTCTCCACTAAAAAGTCCAAGGTGGCATACATTATTGCCTTGCCTTATGATAAGGTGCTTGCCTGGGCATCACCACTTTGGGAACAAGATGATCTTCTAATTCACAATTCCTTTGCTTTTATCTCTACGTTCCGTGAGATTTTCAATACCCATGCCCGGAAGATCTCTGCTTGCTCAGATCACCCAGGGCACTATGTCTGCTGCTGAATATGCTACTGATTTCGTACTCTGGCGGCTGAAGTCACCAAGAAAAATGATGCCCTGGTTGCAGCTTCTTGGCAAGGTCTGAATGAGAACATCAATCTGTGTAGGCATATGCCTACACAGATTGAGGAGTTAGTGTCCCTTGTTATCCACATAATTAAAGAGAGGCAATCAGAGAAATCACGATCCCGTAGGTCCCTTGCTCTCAGAACCCTCCTCTGTCCAGAGTTCTCAAGCCAAAAAACCCATGAAATTAGGGGCCACTCGTCTGTCCCCAGAGGAGAGGACACGTAGAAGGATCTCGGGCCTGTGCTTATATTGTGGACAGGGTGGTTACCTTCTTAAGGCCTGCCCTATAAAGCCTCAATGTCAGGGAAACACTCCCACCTAGGACCGAGTGGGAAGTCTCCCCTAGGCAGAATCATTTCTCTCCCAGATAAGCAAGTTACTAGAATTTTTGTACCTGCTACCCCATCCTGTTTCTCTAAGTCTTTTTCCTGTCAAGCATTCCTAGACTCTGGGGCAGCAGGGAATATCATCAATACTTCCTTTGTCAAGAAGTGTGACTTTCCCCTAACTTCTCTCAAAGTGCCATGCGCAACTCAAGTGGTAGATGGTTGACCTGTATAGCCTGAGCTGTAAATGTCTTCCACAGTGATGTTGCAGTTATGGGTGGGGTGGTTGGAATGCCCTGCCACTCCACTTATTTTTCGTCTTCCTTGGTTAACTTAATCCAACCATTGATTGAGTCACTGCTGAACTCACTGACTGAAGTTCCTTCTGCCATTCTAAGGGGTATTTTACCAGTCTATAAAAATGGAATTAATCATTACCGGTGAGGTTGCCTGGGGCAAACAATCAGGAAATAAATTTCAACAGTTAGAAAACCAAAGCAAAGCATGTTTCACTCCACTTTTTACATAGCATGATAATTTTAATGTGTACTGTATGCCTGCTCCAATCATGCAACTGCATGTCTCGTCAATAGAACAAGATTCAGCTCTTTTGACTAAATACTATGCTGAGTTCGCTGATGTTTACCAGAAAAAGAATGCAGAGACTTTTCCTCCACATAGGCCTTACGACTGCCATAGGCCTTACGACTGCACTATTCCCTGTCTGATTTTAACAGTGTCCCCTTCCCCTTCTCTGACCATCACCTGGTTACATTTTATGTCTCTCACTCTCCTTCCCAAGACCAAATTCTTACACTCCTGTGCGAGGTCTGCGGAACGTATGTGGAGGAAATCCCGTACGCAAGCAGACTTTATCCATTATAAATTCCTATTGGCCTGCCTCAATTCTGCCCTGTCGAAGGCTAAACAGGAATACTATAACACCTTCATAAACCACAATAAATCCAACCCGCGACGCCTGTTTTCTATTTTCAATACCCTTCTGCGTCCCTCACAGACTCCATTACCTCACCTTATGCACTCTCCCCAGGACTTTGCTGAGTTCTTCATGAACAAAGTGGAGTCCATCCGCAATCAGATTGCTCCCTCTACTAATACAAACCAGCTCCTCCTTCCTCAGCCCCCTGCTGTATGTCTTAACTCTTTTGGTCCCGTAACTGTCGCCGAGGTCTCCCACCTTCTTTTGTCTGTTCCCCTCACCACTTGCTCTCTTGACCCTATGCCTTCCTCTCTGCTCAAACA
Organism: Xenopus tropicalis; assembly: GCF_000004195.4. Lineage (NCBI taxonomy): Eukaryota > Metazoa > Chordata > Amphibia > Anura > Pipidae > Xenopus > Xenopus tropicalis. The sequence continues at coordinate 74,206,784 of NC_030682.2, read as the reverse complement.
CTGCATTCCTGAACTTACTCTGGCTCTTACTCACATCTTTAACTCTTCTCTGACCTCTGAAAGCTTCCCCTCTTCCTTCAAACAGGCCTGTGTCAAGCCCATCCTAAAAAAGGCCACGCTGGACCAGTCCTGTCTCTCTAACTACCGTCCTGTCTCGCTTTTACCGCTTGCCTCCAAAATCTTAGAGCGTATTGTCTTCTCCCGTATTACTAACTTTCTCAATGACCATAATTTATTAGACCCCCTGCAATCTGGTTTTCGGCCTGCGCACTCTACTGAGACAGCGTTGTGCAGAGTTACAAACGATCTTCAGGTTGCCAAAGCTAAAGGTCACTTTTCCATACTAATCCTCCTAGATCTATCGGCTGCGTTTGATACGGTTGACCACTCCCTCCTGATGCAAATTCTGCATTCGATTGGTCTCCGCAGTCAGGCTGCATCCTGTATCTCTTCTTATCTCTCTAACCGTTCATTCACTGTCTCCTATGCTAATAAAACCTCATCTCCAGTTCCTCTTAATGTGGGGGTACCTCAAGGCTCTGTACTTGGGCCGTTGTTGTTCTCCCTCTACACGCTGTCTTTGGGAGATCTTATCCGTTCATTTGGCTTCAAATACCATCTGTATGCTGATGATATCCAATTTATCTGTCGACCCCTTCATTAACAGCTGAAACTGAGACTCAAATCTCTAACTGCCTCCTGGCCATCTCTAACTGGATGAACCAACGCCACCTCAAACTCAACCTAACAAAAACTGAACTAATGATCTTTCCGCCTAAGCCTGGTCCTACCCCCCGCCTTTTCTATCTCTATTGATGGCACCCTCATCAACCCCGTCGATTCGGCGCGTTGTTTGGGGGTGATCTTTGACTCCAGTCTCTCCTTTTCTAACCACATTAACACCACTGTCAAAACCTGTCACTTTTTCTTACACAATATTGCCAAAATTCGTCCCTTTCTTTCTACTGCAACAGCTAAGCTGCTCATGCATGCTCTCATCCTGTCACGACTGGACTACTGCAACCTGCTATTAACCGGCCTCCCTAACTCCCATCTTTCCCCCCTACAGTCTATATTAAACACTGCTGCCAGAATTCTCCTCCTCTCATCCAGGAGAGTTCAGGCCCTTCCCCTGCTAAAGGCCTTATCGTGGCTTCCTATCAAACAAAGAATATGCTACAAACTTCTTCTCCTAACCTTCAAGGCTCCTCACTACATCTCGTCCCTTGTGTCTCCGTATGTTCCCGGCCGACTCCTTCGTTCCTCGCAGAGCAATCGTTTGGTTGCGCCCCCCACTACTACTGCGGTTTCCCGCCTTAAACCTTTCTGCCTGGCTGCCTCCTACATTTGGAATGCCCTCCCTGATTTCCTCCGGAGAGAATCCTCCCCCAGTCTTTTTAAAACTAAGGTTAAAGACTACCTTTTGGAGCACTCGCCCAGCACCTGATCTGGGAACTGGCACTTATATTGTAATGTCACCCACTGTGACCTACAGCACTTATATTTGCCTATTTGTGTCTGTTAGTTACCCCTCCCATATAGATTGTAAGCTCTACGGGGCAGGGACCTCCTTCCTCTTGTGTCCTCGACTCTTAACTTATTGCTGCTGTATTTATCTGTATTTATTATTATACTTTGTATTTATCTATTATCTTATTAACACCCTGTTTGTATTAATGTATTCTACTGTACAGCGCTGCGTACATAAGTAGCGCTTTATAAATAAAGATATACATACATACATACATACTATTTCTCCAAGGAGTAGAACTTATCTGCTAACACTGCTACAAATCTGCTCTGCTCACCTATAATACTACCCTCTGCCAACCTAAACAAACCTACTTCACTGCACTCATTAACTCCATCTCTAAAAAACCTGCACAGCTTTTCTCTACCTTTATCTCTCTGCTGTCCCCTTCCCCACCCCCTCTGTGTGCTTCAGTCACTGCTCAAGTTATTGCCGAGCACTTTAAAAACAAAATTAACACTATCAGAAGTGACTTTGCACAACTTAATCCACCTAACCATTCACCTCCCTCCCTACATGCTACAGTCTCTTCTTGGCTCCTTCTCCTCAGTGACTGAAGAGGATGTTTCAAAACGTTTGGCTTCCTTTCACCTTACAGGTAAGTAGATCCCATTCTACTCTGTTTGGAAGCAAACTTCTACGCAATTCCAACCCCTGTCTTATCAAAGCCTCAACTTATCTCTTCAATCTTGGTGTAAAATGATCATTGGTGTATGCTATAAACCGCCCCGTATAAGTGAGGGGGATGAGGCCCAGCTACTATTGCAAATGGAGGAGGCTTCACAACAAGGTCAAGTTTTTATTTTGGGGGACTTTAATTATCCAGACATTGATTGGAGTAATAACGCTCGATTTTAGATGTGCAGACTTTGCCAGTATAAGGAGAGGCATCAAAAAGCAAAACCTTTAATGGCTGAATAACAGTGTTAGTGTTGAGGTTGGTAAGAAAAGACGTGCTTTTAAAGCATTCAAGTTAGGTGGGACAGCAGAAACTTTCATCAGGTACAATGGAGCAAATAAAGCATGCAAAAAAAGCTATTGGGAAAGCTAAAATAGAGATGGAAAGGGGTATTGCAGCTAGGAGTAAAGATAATACAAAATTATTTTTCAATTATGTGAATAGTAAAAAAATGAAGCAAGAAGTGGTGGGAACCTTATCACTGGGGGGGGGGTACGTTGGTTGATGAGAACGGGGAAAAAGCAGAAATTTTGAACACTTATTTTTCATCTGTCTATACATCTGAGGAGCCAGCTAATGAAGGCTTCCCTTTTAATATGCCCAGTCCTAGGAATATAGCTACTGACGCATAGGTCACTCGGGAGGGAATGCAAAAGAGACTTGAACATGTAAAGGTAAACATAGTATTCATCCCAGGGTATTAAATAAACTTAGCGCTGTGATTTCCAAGCCTCCTCACTTAATTTTTGAGGATTCATTGAGGTCTGGCATGGTGCCGAGAGACTGGCAAAATGCTAATGTGGTGCCGTTATTTAAAAAGGGATCCCGTTCTCAGCCTGAAAACTATAGGCCTGTTCGTCTGACATCAGTAGTAGGAAAGCTTTTGGAAGGGATAGGGTACTTGAATACATTGCAATGCATGATACTATTAGTTTGTGCCAGCATGGTTTTATGCGTAACAGATCTTGCCAGACTAATTTAGTCACCTTTTATAAGGAGGTGAGCAGAAACCTCGATGCTGGAATGGCAGTTGATGTCATCTACTTGGACTTTGCAAAAGCGTTTGATACAGTACCTCACAGAAGGTTAATGATCAAATTGAGGAATATTGGCCTAGAACATAATATTTGTAATTGGATAGAGCACTGGCTGAAGGATAGATTACAAAGAGTGGTGGTAAATGGAACATTTTCTAATTGGACCAGTGTTGTTAGTAGAGTACCGCAGGGGTCAGTCCTTGGTTCTTTACTTTTTAACTTGTTTATTAATGACCTGGAGGTGGGCATAGAAAGTAGTGTTTCTATTTTTGCTGACGATACTAAATTGTGCAAAACTATAAGTTCCATACAGGATGCTGCCGCTTTACAGAGCAATTTGACAAAACTGGAAAACTGGGCAGCAAACTGGAAAATGAGGTTCAATGTGGACAAGTGCAAAGTTATGTACTTTAGTAGAAATAATATAAACGCAAGCTATCTACTAAATGGTAGTTTGTTGGGGGTATCCTTAATGGAGAAGGATCTGGGTTTTTTTGTAGATAACAAGTTTTCTAAATCCAGGCAGCGTCATTTTGTGGCTACTAAAGCAAATAAAGTGCTGTCTTATATAAAAAAAAGGGCATTGACTCAAGGGATGAAAACATAATTTTGCCTCTTTATAGGGGGTAAGGCCTCACCTTAAGTATGCAGTGCAGTTTAGGGCTCCAGTCCTTAAGAAGGATATTAATGAGCTGGAGAGAGTGAAGAGATGTGCAACTAAACTGGTAAAGGGGATGGAAGATTTAAGCTATGAGGTTAGGCTGTCGAGGTTGGGGTTGTTTTCTCTGGAAAAGAGGCGAGGGGACATGATTACTCTGTACAAATACATTAGAGGGGATTATAGGCACATAAGGGGTGTTCTTTTTTCCCATAAAAGCAATCAACGCACCAGATGCCACCCCTTTAGATTAGAGGAACGGAGGTTCCATTTGAAGCAGCGTAGGTGGTTTTTCACGGTGAGGGCAGCGAGGTTGTAGAATGCCCAGTGATGTTGTAATGGCAGATTCTGTTAATGCCTTTAAGAGGGGCCTGGATGAGTTCTTGAACGAGCATAATATCCAAGCCTATTGTGATACTAATATCTACAGTAAGTACAGGTATAGGACTCATAATCCAGAATGCTCAGGACCAAGAGAATTCTGGATAAGGGGTCTTTCCGTAATTTGGATCTCCATACCTTAAGTCTATGAAAAAAATCAATAAAACCAAATAGGATTGTTTTGATCCAATAAGGATTACTTATATCTTAGTTGGGATCAATTACAAGGTACTGTTTTATTATTACAGAGAAAAAGGAAATCAGTTTTAAAATTTTAAATTATTTGATTAAAATGGAGTCTATGAGAGACAGACTTTCCGTAATTTGGAAGCTTTCTGGATAACGGGTTTCTGGATAAGGGATCCCATACCTGTATTAATGTTTGTATATATAGTTTATGTATGTGTTGGTATTGATTGGTAAGTATAGGCTGTGTGTGCTGGATTTACTTGGAAGGGTTGTGTGTGCTGGATTTACTTGGAAGGGTTGAACTATGGTTTTTCAACCCTATGTAACTATGAAATCTCTCACTCACTACTGGAATTTTTCCCTCCCAACTGAAACATGCACTTGTAACCCCTATTCTGAAAAAACCCTCCCTTGATCCCTCCAATCTTAGTAACCTCCGCTCTATCTCTCTGCTCCCCTTCATCTCTAAACTATTTGAGCACCTAGTTTACAACCAACTGATGCTATTCCTCTCTGGCAATAACCTGCTGAATCCCCTACAATCTGGTTTTATACAACAACACTCCACAGAAACTGCTCTGACCCAACTAACTAATGACCTCTTTTTAGCTAATGCCAAAAACCACTACTCACTACTAATACTTCTTGACACTGTGGATCACCCTCTTCTCCAGTCTCTCCACTCAATTGGCCTTCGTGGCATTGCCTTGTCCTGGTTTTCATCTTACTCTCTACTGTATACTTCCTCACTTGGCAAAAATTCTTTTGGCTTCCAGTACCACCAACTATGCTGAAGATAATCAGATCTATCTCTCCATCTTCTAATTTTAACCCAGAGCTCCTTACTTCGTGTCTCTTCCTGCTTGTCCACTATCTCTACTTGAATGTCCCAACGTTCCCCCATCCAACACCCACATTGTTCCAGAGGTATTATCACAGTTAACAATTCTACTATCTCTCCATCTTCCCAGGCCAGGTGCCTTGGGGTTATCCTAAGGTGATCAGATTTTGAAAGTGAAATCCGGAGACACAATGCACAGTTGCAAAAAATTGGCCACACCCATTTTTAACCACACCCCCATCTATAGATATATCTAAATACATATGGATTCAATGGAATCCATTCCACCCCCTGACCTTACATGTCATACTCCCTGCTGCTTGTAGATTGCAATCTCTGTGCTCTGTTCCCCTCCTGTATAAGTCAGTATTTGTATGGAACCTATGTGCCAGACATATATATTCTCCAGTTGTACAGTGCCACAGAACATGTTGGCACTTTATTTGTTAATACATAGGAATGAACACAGAAATCTGTATCAGCCCCTGACCCAGAATATATAAATGGATACAATTCAATGAGACCTATTTACAACTGTACAATATGTTTTTTTCTGACCATCTTTCACCTAATATAACCATGAAAAACTACATTCCTTACTAGGATTTATTTAATTTTTACCCCAGTCCAAAGTAGACTTCCCTGTAGCGGTTCATTTAGATAAATAGCATATTTAATAGGATCCATGTTGCACTCAGTTTCCCTGTTCAGCACTGAGTCAGCTCATGTACCCATCGTTATATGCATTAAGCAGTGGGTGGGCACCTTCAAAAGATCTCTAAAAACACATTTATTTAGAGAAACTTACTCTCATTTAGTTTAACATAACCACAGTGTGCTGCTAAAAGCAATAACCTGTGCTACACCTCTCACATTGCTTAATTCTAATCTTGCCCATTCCCACACCCTGTGTCTCAACCCTTTCTCCTTGTAGATTGTAAGCTGTTTTGGGCAGGGCTCTCTCCACCTCTTGTATCAGTTATTGGTTGCTTTAAATGTTACTCTGTATGTCCAATGTATGAATCCCACTTATTGTACAGCACTGCCTGTGTTTACGTTGGCGCTTTATACTATAAATACATGTTAATAATAAAATAATAAATAAAAGGTTCCTAACTCCAATCCCCGAGCTCCTCTGCATAGGTGTGCTCCGGCGCACATGCTCTTGTGGCACGTATGCACAGTGTCGCTGGTGCTGTCTGCAGAGTATGGCACACACAGGCAGGGCATGGCAGGCAGAGTATAGGGCAGACAAAGCATGGCAAACAGAGGCAGCATAGGGCAGACAGAGCATGGCAGACACAGGCAGCATAGGGCAGACAGCATGGCACACACAGGCAGCATAGGACAGGCAGAGCATGGCGCACACAGGCAGCATAGGGCGGGCAGTGTATGGCACACACAGGTAGGGTAGGGCGGGTAGACAATGGCACATACAGGCAGGGTAGGGGAGGCAGGGTATGGCACACACAGGCAGGGCAGGGCAGGCAGAGTATGGCACACACAGGCAGCATAGGGCAGGCAGAGCATGGCACACACAGGCAACATAGAGTAAGCAGAGCATGGCGCACACAGTAAGCATAGGGCAGGCAGAGCATGGCAGACACAGGCAGCATAGGACAGGCAGAACATGACACACACAGGCAGCATAGAGCAGGCAGAACACTGAATGCAGCCTGAATCTGAGGTGTAAACAATGCAGGGGGCCAGTTAATCTCAGTACTGATACCATTTAAAGCTTACACAACGTTAAGCAGTCACAGCAGCCAGAAAGGTGGGGGGCCACACAGAGGGGCCACCAGTTGGAAAGCACTGGTTTAGTGTATTCTGACCTTGCTATAGCTAATGTTGTACTGATTTCTGCTGGTTCTGACTTTTGCCTGTCCTTGACTTACAAATCTTCACTGCCTGCCACTGACCAATTGCTCAACTATTTGGCTTAACCTTGGCCGTGTGTAGGATTGTTGTCAACTCTGCCATAGAAAGTTCCGGGGCCCCAAAAGGGCATTGGGGTTGGCAGGTCTCTCCTGCTACACCTATGAGGTTACAGTCATATGAAAAAGTTTAGGAGCCCCCTCTTAATTCTTTGGAGTTTTGTTTATCATTGGCTTTCACAGTAGCAACTTCCTTTTAACATGAAAACAGTCGTATTTCAGCAGTGACATAAAGTTTATTGGATTAACAGAAAATATACAATGTGCATCAAAACAAAATTAGACCAGGTGCATAAATTTGGGCATCCCAACAGAAATATTACATTAATACTTAGTTGAGCCTCCTTTTGCAAATGTAACAGCTTCTAGACGCCTCCTATAGCCTTTGATGAGTGCCTGGATTCTGGATGGCAGTATTTTTGACCATTTGTCCATACAAAATCTCTTCAGTTCAGTTAAATTTAATGGCTGCTAAGCATGGACAGTTTTCTTCAAATCACCCGGTTTTTTGATGATATTCAAGTCAGGGGACTGTGACAGTCATTCCAGAATATTGTACTTCTCCCTTTGCATAAATGCCTTTGTAGATTTTGAACTGTTTTTAGGGTCATTGTCTTGCGTAACTTTAACTTTGTGACTAATGCATGAACATTATCCTAAAAAATTTGTTAATATTGGGTTTAATTCATCTGACCCTTGACTTTACCAAGGGCCCCAGTCCCCGAACTAGCCACACAGCTCCACAGCATGATGCAGTGTTCTTCTTCCGCCATGCAAAGCGCTTTTTGTTATGATCAAATAACTGAATTTTTGTCTCATCAGTCCAAAGCACTTTGTTCCAAAATTACCGTGGCTTGTCTAAATGAGCTTTTGCATACAACAAGCGACTCTGTTTGTGGCATGAGTGCAGAAACATATATTCTTTGTGCAAATTGCGCTAAATTGTTGAATGATGTACAGATACACCATCTGCAGAAAGATGTTCTTGCAGGTCTTTGGAGGCGATCTTTGGGTTGTCCATAACATTCTCGCAATATGCCGCTCCTATATTTTTCTTGGCTTCCCAGACCTGGGTTTTACAGCAACTGTGCCTGTGGCCTGTGGCCTTCCATTTTCTGACTACATTCCTTACAGTTGAAACTGATAGTTTAAACCTCTGTAGTCTTCCCCTAAACCATGATACTGAACAATCTTTGTTTTCAGATCTTTTGAGAGTTACATAGTTACATAGTTACATAGTTACATAGGGTTGAAAAAAGACCAGTGTCCATCAAGTTCAACCCATCCAAGTAAAACCAGCACACCTAACCCACACCTACCAATCTATACACTCACATACATAAACTATAAATACAACCACTAGTACTAACTGTAGATATTAGTATCACAATAGCCTTGGATATTCTGATTGATCAAGAACTCATCCAGGCCCCTCTTAAAGGCATTAACAGAATCTGCCATTACCACATCACTAGGAAGGGCATTCCACAACGTCACTGCCCTCACCGTGAAAAACCACCTACGCTGCTTCAAATGGAAGCTCCTTTCCTCTAATCTAAAGGGGTGACCTCTGGTGCGTTGATTGTTTTTATGGGAAAAAAGAACATCCCCCATCTGCCTATAATCCCCTCTAATGTACTTGTACAGAGTAATCATGTCCCCTCGCAAGCGCCTCTTTTCCAGAGAAAACAACCCCAACCTCGACAGTCTCACCTCATAGTTTAAATCTTCCATCCCCTTAACCAGTTTAGTTGCACGTCTCTGCACTCTCTCCAGCTCATTAATATCCTTCTTAAGGACTGGAGCCCAAAACTGCACTGCATACTCAAGGTGAGGCCTTACCAGGGACCTATAAAGGGGCAAAATTATGTTCTCATCCCTTGAGTCAATGCCCTTTTTTATACAAGACAGCACTTTATTTGCTTTAGTAGCCACAGAATGACACTGCCTGGCATTAGACAACTTGTTATCAACAAAAACCCCTAGATCCTTTTCCATTAAGGATACCCCCAACACACTACCATTCAGTAGATAGTTTGCGTTTATATTATTTCTACCAAAGTGCATAACTTTGCACTTATCAACATTGAACCTCATTTTCCAGTTTGCTGCCCAGTTATCTAATTTTGTCAAATTGCTCTGCAAAGCGGCAGCATCCTGCATGGAACTTATAGTTTTGCACAATTTAGTGTCATCAGCAAAAATAGAAACAGTACTGTCTATGCCCACCTCCAGGTCATTAATAAATAGTTGACCACCTTAAATATCTTTTTTCATGATTGGGCACACCTACCTATGAAGTTCAAGGCTTAACGAGCTAATCAAGTGTGGGTGTTGCCAGTAATCAGCATTAAAGGAGAAGGAAAGGTAAAGTCACTTGGGGGTGCCCCACCCTTGTTAAAACAATAGTATATTGCCCTGTTATATACACATATGTGAAAGGTGAAGAATGACATGACATTCTATATGCATATATCGGCATTGCTCTCATGAGACAAGTCATGCAGTACATAGTTCCAGTGTATACTCTGCAACTCAATTTGAACTCCATTATATATCAGACTTTATAAATATACTTTTAATTAGAACATTTAGCATAGGCTTTTACTAAGGATCTGTGCATATTGCCCCTGAAATGTTAACTTGATATTGAGCTAACTAAAGATTTCAGAAGAATGTTTCAATTATTATAGTCCAAATGGGTATGATTACAAAAAATTTGTATTATAGAAATTTGCGTATTTTCCACAATATTTTTGTCAATTTTCGTTGACTTTTTCGTGCTTTGCATCAATTTGTGCGACAAAATTGCATTTGTCGCAAAGACTACGAAAGATTCAGAATTCATTCAAGATTTGGTATCGTGATTTTCTTTTGGCCAGGTTGGACCTGCAGAGTGCCATTGAGTCCTATGGGAGGCTTCCAAAATCATGCATTGAAGTTCCAAAGTCAGAAAGTTTTTTGCACCATTTACAAACATTCGGATACAAAAATTGCATAACTTTCGGATTGTACCACGATATTTTCGTACGACCACGATACGATTTTTCGCGCAATTAACGCACATCAGAAATTATTGTTATTAATACAAATTTTTGCCAATCATCCTTAACAACATCCGAAATTCGGACTTAGATAAATCAGCCCCTAAATATATCCACACTTTTCAAAGGTTTTTTTTTAAAAGGTCCAGTATAAATTAGGACACAATATATTAAATGAGCTGCACATGCTGTATATAAGAAGCTTACTGTATTTGTGACCAGCTGTGCATCAGTGTTTCAGGGATGGTACACCATCACCTTCTTAAAATACAAAACATTGATTTACAGGTGGTCACAAAAAATGAAGTAAAATTCCCATGTGTAGGTACATAGTTAAAATTAAACCCAGTACACACAAACCTAAAGTGACCTATCTATACACTCACATACATCAAATCATATTTTATATACACCAACATCAATACTAACTATAGATTTTAGTATCACAAGACATTAACAGAATCTGCCATTACAAAATCACTAGGAAGGGCATTCCACAACCTCACTGCCCTCACCGTGAAAAACCACTTACGCTGCTTCAAATGAAAGTTCTGTTCCTCCAATCTAAAGGGATGGCCTCTGGTGCGCTGATTGTTTTTATGGGAAAAAAGAACATCCCCCATCTGCTTTAATCCCCTTTAAAGTACTTGTACAGATTAATCATGTCCCCTCACAATCACCTTTTGTGAAAACAACCCCAACCTTGACAGTCTAACCTCATAGTTTAAATCTTCTTTCCCTTTTACCAGTTTAGTTGCATGTCTCTGTACTCTCTCCAGCTCATTAATATCCTTCTAAAGGACTGGTGCCAAAAAAGGGTGGTTCAAAAGTTTTTTTTCCATTTACCAGCATCGCATAAGGGGTAGACTTGTAGGTTGTGCAACTGTGTATGTTTTCTGAACTGTATAAATTTGAATCCAGACTGAGTGAGAAAATATGTTCTTATGTAAATTTAGGTCTTGTAAAGATTAAACTAGCACTATGGGCAGAATAATTTGCCTTTAAGGGTCCATATACCAGTCCAGTAGAGACCCAGATAACCTCCAATCTCCAACCTATTCTGTATCCATCACTGACAGACACTGAAAGTGCTGCATACAAAGTAAGGCATAATTTTCTGCACTCTATTCTAGGAAAGCAAAGCACCTCATTGCACGACACAGCAATGCATTTGGGATAAGGTGCAAAAAATGGTTGCAAATCAGCACTGTGATTTTAAAAGTGAAACGCTCATGACTAAAACATGTGGCCATGCATGTTTTAAACTTAGTAGATATTTCATTCATCAGTATGAAAGGCACTGCCCCAGAGCTGACCTATTTTTTACTGACTTAAGAGATTCATTCTTCTTCATGTTATATTCTGAGATGGCAGTTAGGGAATGAAATTGGATAGTGTTTTATGAAATGGCACTTAAATAATGCCTTTTATTGACAATCACTGGAATGGTAGCCTAAGCTGTTTAATACAGAGGCTCCATTTATTTAAATAAGATCGTGGAGACAATGTCATGCTTATTGGCCTCACAAATACTTAGACAGTGTGTGGGATGTTCTTTTCAAAAAGTAGAGTTTCTTTTTAAAAAGGGATTCAGAATTTATGAACCGGGACCTACAAAAAGGGCAAATAAGTAAGCAGTGTGAAAAAAGGAGAGCACAATCATTCCATTCTCCTGATGTAACAATATTGTGCGCAGTTATTAAATGTAAGAAACTGGGCATGTCACATCTTTTTAAAATTAGTTATTTAAAACATTACCATATTACTATGGTACAATAATGGATGGATGCTGGTTTTGCACTCATTTTAGAAAAAAATACAAAAAAAAAAATAGGTTTAAAGCAGAAGGAAAGGCTAAGTCACTTGGGGGTGCCAAAATGTTAGGCACCCCCAAGTGACTTTAATGACTTACCTTTTACCCCGGGCTAGTGCCTCTGTTAGGAGAAAACCGCACTAGCCCAGGGTACCTGCAGCAAGTGCTTCCTTCTGCCGGCAAAATCCCTGGGCCAGCGCATGCGCGGTAGAGTGAAAAGCCGACTTTTTTTGTTAAAGGGAACCTGGGATCAAGAAATAATTACAAATTGTTTTCTATTGTGTTTGTCAAGCAAAAATAAACTTCAATTCAATTACACTATATAAATTATTTTAAACTTATTTCCTCCAGCACTGGAATTCACAAGACAGGCTCCATTTTGTGAACACTGTTATTAAGGCAAGCCATGCATCCTGATACCCATAACCATGCACTGGTTACACAATTAGATGGTGAGGAGGGAGAGGGAATATGAGGAGTGCAGTGACATTTAAGAAGTTCTAAATTGAAAGTGAAATAACTGTCCGCCCCACCCCTATGCCTAAGGCATAGAGGCGGGTCAGGCAATATATGATTGACAGCTGGGACTTTTAAATGCTTATATAATGGGTATAGATGTGTTAATAAAAATCAAACATTTAGGGGCAGATTTATCAAAATGTGAGTTTAGAACTTAATACATAAAAACTCACCCAGGTTCTATTCAGTTCTATGGGATTTTTGGAAGCGTATTTATCAATAGGTGAAAGTTAGAACTCACTATTTGGTAAATCTGCCCCTTATTCTTACCTGAAATTTTCTTTTTCTTTAGTCCGAAAGGCAACACAGTACTTAAAGGGTTAACATGCCTGATCCTCCCTGGTAGGACAGAAAAAACAAATGGTAACACCCATAAGAGATTATAAAATAGAACTATCCCCTAATTTCCCCAGTGTTATTTTCAAGCTGACCACACCAAAAAAAGGGCCACCAAATGATGCATAATGATTTTTATTCAGGAGGGATTTCTGTGCTGCCTTTTGGACTACTAAAAAAAATTTCAGGTACGACTAAATTTTTGATTTTCTTTACGTCCTACAGGCAGCACAGTACTTAAAGAGCAAGAAAAGGCTACTACTGTAGCCCTTAATATAGTGTAGAGCCCCCTTGCCCATAGCAAATCGCCATTTATTTCGTCTGTCACGGCCGCCATCTTGGATTCCCCTGCTCGCAGCCCCCCCACTCGCACCCCCCCACAGGGGCCGGGGGAGGGGAGCGCGCCTGCTTCTTGCGCCAGCTTCTCTCAACAGCAAGGCGCATGCACCGCCTATGGTGTCCCGGTCACACAGTCAAGTCAGGAGTGAGACATTATGGGAATCCTCTTTACCCAGCTCAGCGTTTTTTCTGCCTGTTTGGCTTCAGATCTTCTGAACAGGTGAAATTTGGGGAGACTTTTAAGGGCACTATTGAGACAACTGAAGGTATGCCTGCAGCTTGTGATTAACTCATTATTAGCCTTTTCTTCTCCTTTTAAGGGGGTTTAGCAAGCTAAACACAGGGGAGGGATTAAGTATGAAGAGCTAACTGCAAAATGTTGCTACCAAAGGCTGCGCCCTGAGAGGCTGCAACATCCAGTTAATAAAACTTAGCGAAGGTATGAAGATTTGACCAAGTTGCCATTCTGCAAATCTCTTCCAGATCGATGAAAGACCTCTCTGCCCAAGAGGTCGAAACTGCTCTAGTAGAATGCGCCTTGATATTCAAAGGTGGTTCTTTTCCACTGCTTTCATAACCCGAAGAAATAACCTTCTTCACCCATGTTGCAGTAGTAGATTTTGATGCACTCAGTCCTTTCCTTTTCTCACAAAAAAGCACAAACAAATTCTCTGAATGTCTGAATTCTTTTGTTCTTTCAACGTAAATAGAAAGGCATCTATGCACATCTAACCTGTGCAGTCGTTCCTCCTCTGGATTTTCTGGAGAGTGGAGGAAAGCAGGAAGGATAATATTCGCATTCAGATTCTTCCAAGATGGAACTTTTGGAGGAAAATATGGCAAGGTTTTCTATATTACCTTCTCCGGAAGGAAAACTGTATATGGTGGAACTGCTGCAAGAGCATGAAGTTCTCTGACTCTTCTAGCTGATGTAATTGCAACTAAAAAGCTGTTTCCCATGCAAGGGATTGAAGACAATGGCTCAAACGGATCCTCGCACAAAGGGGCAAGCACCAAATTCAGATCCCATGGAGGAATAAGGAGCAAAGTTTGTGGTCTTAACCTAATAGTAGCCTTGGCAAAACGTTTAATCAAGGGACCCTCAGCTAGATTTTTATGAAGAACAGCTGATAAGGCAGAGATGTGAACTTTTAAGGTGTTAGGCTTGAGACCTGTATCTCCCACTCCCATTGATTCAGGGAGCATCTTCTTCGCCCTATAGCGGAGCAGGTTGCTTGTGCTTTTCTAAGTGATCCCACCCCCCGTCTTTTTGTGGTGTTGCTCCGAACACCCCAATTTTCTATTGACTTTGACAGGGAAGATTTTCAAAGTGCTGCCACACTTACAGCTTTGAAGCTACAGACCCCAAACTTGAATAACATAATCATAGGGTCACCCCGAATGAAACAGCGACATATGTTGGATGACCCCAAAGTGGGAAGGGCCAACAACAGCCAATCAAATTTCACCCATTGACTTTTATGGGGAAATTGAAACTGCTGCCAAACTTACAGCTTTGAGGCTACACTCCCCAAACTTGAATCACACAGTCATGGGGTCAGCCTGAATGAAAATATGATGATTGCTGGATGCCCAAAAGTGGGCGAAGCTGTGAACAGCCAATCAGATTTTACCTATTGACTTGGTGGAAATCCAACCTGCTGGTATTCTCACATTAATAACACACGGGGTCCCCAAACTTTGCATAGTTGGTCACTGGGGAACTGCAGTTCAAAAATAGGAAAAGTGGGTTGGGCCACTAACAGCCAATCAGATTCCATCCATTGAATTTTATTGATTTAAATTTAAAATGCTGCCATTCTCACACTATTTATGCCAGGGTGCCCACTGTTTGTCCCTGTGTGACTTCCACTCAAGGTTAGAAAAAGTGGGCACACCCACAAA
The DNA here is from genome assembly GCF_000004195.4 of Xenopus tropicalis. Classification (NCBI taxonomy): domain Eukaryota; kingdom Metazoa; phylum Chordata; class Amphibia; order Anura; family Pipidae; genus Xenopus; species Xenopus tropicalis. The sequence goes on along the minus strand of NC_030682.2, from coordinate 74,191,578 downwards.
CCACCAATCACAATTTACCTATTGACTTTTATTGGTTTAAATTTAAACTGCTGCTGTTCTATAACTATTAATCCTAGGGTCCCCAAACTTTGCAGAGTTAGTCACTGGGTAACTGCAGTTCCAGGTTAGAAAAAGTGGGAGGAGCCACCAATCAAATGTCACTCATTGACTTTCAGTGGGGAAATTTAAATTGCTGCCATTCAGACACTATTAAAACCAGGGTCCCCAAACTTTGCACATTGGTTTTACTATATAACTGTGGTCCAAGGTTAGAAAAAGTGGTCGGAGCCAACAACAGATCAGATTTCATTCAGTGACTTCACTTTTTTTCTACCCAACATGACGTTTGTTCTCAAACTTCCCTTTCTAGTTGCTTATGCTCATTATACATTCATAAACAGTACAAACAAAACACATTTTTTTCTCCCAGTGCCAATGTCAATCAGAGACCAGCTATCACAATTGCTATCACCAATGTAGCAATTAACTGATTGCTTTTAATTATTTTAAAAAAAGGAAAATAAATGGGATCTAAATTTATACTATTCTTTTTAATGTTTGCACCCCTCCCCAGCTGTTATATAAGTCATATGACAGAAACTGTGTCTCAGTAAGAGCTGGGGAAATCACAGAATTCTTGCCCATTTAGTACTATGACACTAACATATTATGACAATTTCAGCCATCTGATTTAAGTCTGTGGCACTATAAATGTACTACTATTTATTTACCAGGTCATGTTTAATGGAGAATGCCAAAGACTTTTTTTTTGTATAACATTTAAGCTAAAACTATGGTAAAAGTAAGTATGAGTAAAAGTAATTAAATAAAGTTAGCTCTATTGACCTATCAGAGTATTTGTTTAATAGTATGTGTCCATGGAGAGTACTGCAGGTAAATTGGATTAATAAAAATATATATTCCCAGGATACTACATGCTCCCAACAACATGAGACACACAAGCAACCAAGGATTAAATTTAGACCCTTAATATTAAGCTTTGAGCGTACTTTCAATTTTTTTATTGCAATGTACAAGGTGTTAGAGACCCACTCCTCTCCTATAGAATGATCTGTAAATTGTGTATAGCATTCAGTCATTCAGGAGACACAAGCAGGCTGATTCCTCAGCCATGTTCCTTAGATTCCTTTTATTTTTTAAGTGAACAGGGAAGAAGCACCATGTGCATATAAATGAATGTCACGAGAACAAGCTATTTCTTACCAGTATAAAGCAGACCATTCTTCTAGGGGCATCTGATCTAAATGAGCAAATATCATATCTTTTGAAGCATCCTGGGACAGAAACGGCATTGTGACACAGGCTTTTTCTGGCTGTAACAAAGTATCTTTTGTGATCACAAATTATCAGAACTGCTTTTATCAAGGTAGGGAAAACTGAATCTCAGTAGTGTACGAGGGTTCATTAGGCTTGTTCATGTATCTTAACTCTCTCTGTTTTTATGGTACAGTGTTATTCCATTGTAGTTTATTTAGAAATCAGATCATTTTTTTTCTTTAAAGAAAATGCAATTTGTATGCCCCTTTTTCCTCTCCATAGATACTGAATGAGGAAAAAAAAGTATTGAACATGTAACAGTGTAGCAATATTTGCTCTAAGCTGTGCTCTCATGCACATGTATACAACTTTTTTCCATAATTCTAGTGTAATTGCCAATGCACTCTAAGTTTCTTCTCCCTAAATGCCCCAATGCATCAAAATTGACACAATAAATAGCATTTTCAGAGTGGGGTTGTGTAACTTTTAAAGCACGTTTAAAATTGAGTTAACATCTGATTCACTGGGCGCAATGTGGGCATTGGATGGGGGAAAGAGAACTAGTTCAGTCTTAGAGAGATTTAGTTTAAGGTAACGTTGGGACATCCAAGTGGAGATAGAGGACAGGCAGGAAGAGACGAGAGTTAGAAGCTCTGGGTTGAGATCAGGAGAGGAAAGATAGATCTGAGTATCGTCAGCATAGAGGTGGTACTGAAAGCCAAAAGAATTGATTAATTTGCCAAGTGAGGAGGTATAGAGAGAAAATAGTAAGGGGCCCAGGACAGAGCCTTGAGGAACCCCGACAGAAAGAGGCAGGGGAGAAGATGATTCCCCATTGTAAGAGACACTGAAGGATCGATCTGAGTGATAAGATGAAAACCAGGATAAGGCAGTGTCACCAAGGCCAAGAGAGCGGAGAGTCTGGAGGAGACGAGGGTGATCCACAGTGTCAAAAGCAGCAGAGAGATCGAGAAGTATTAGTAGCGAGTAGTGTTTTTTGGCTTTAGCCGAAAGGAGGTCATTTGTTAGTCGGGTTAGAGCAGTTTCGGTGGAGTGTTGTTGTCTAAAACCAGATTGTAGGGGATCCAGGAGGTTATTGTCAGAGAGGAATAGCGTCAGTCGGTTGTAAACTAGGTGCTCAAGCAGTTTGGAGATGAAAGGGAGCAGAGAGATAGGTCGGAGGTAAGTAGGATTTGAGGGATCAAGGGAGGGTTTTTTCAGAATAGGGGTTACAAGTGCATGTTTCAGTTGGGAGGGAAAGATTCCAGTAGAGAGTGAGAGATTGAATAGATGAGTTAAGGCTTTGATAAGACAGGGGTTGGCATTACGTAGAAGTTTGGTAGGAATGGGATCAAGCGGGCAGGTAGTAATGTGAGAGGAAGACAACAGTTTTGAGACTTCCTCTTCAGTCACTGGGGACAAGGAGCCAAGAAGAGACTGGGTAGCATGTAGGGAGGGAGGGGAATGGTTATGGGGATTAAGTTGTGCAATGTCACTTCGGATGGAGTCAATTTTATTTTTAAAGTGCTCAGCAATCGCTTGAGCAGTGACTGAAGCACACGGAGGGGGTGGAGGAGGGGACAGCAGAGAGTTAAAGGTAGAGAAGAGTTGTGCAGGTTTTTTAGAGAGAGAGTTAATAAGTGCAGTGAAGTAGGTTTGTTTAGCTTGGCAGAGGGTGGTGTTGTAGGAGAGCAGAGCAGATTTGTAGCTGCAGAAATCTGACTCTGACCTTGTGACAGAAAATTTCACAGTGAGAAATTGTGCCAATATACCTTTGATTTTGTGTTTTTGAATTGGCTTGTGTTCCTAATTGAACAACTAAAGTGCATCTTTAGATCTTGAATAATAGTAATTATTATAGTAATTATACTTTTCGCATGCGCGCTAATTAACGCAGTATTTTCCTTACTGTCTTTACTTCCTTTTTGCCTTCTTTCCTACTTACTTTACTTGTATGTAATGTATGTATGGCACGCCTATTATTATGTGTGCAACTTATGTCCTCAAAGCTGTCTAGTACAACATCAAATGGGGGGGGGGGGGGGGCATAATAATGCTGTTACTGCTAAATGTAAAGGTGGCCATACACGCACCGATATTATCGTACGAAACCTCGTTTCGTACGATAATCGGTGCGTGTATGGCATGTCGGCGAGTCGACCGATATCGCAGGAAGCTGCTGATATCGGACGACTCGCCGATCGGACCAGTTTGAAAATTTTGATCGGGCGCCATAGAAGGCGCCTGACCAAAATTCTCCCTTCAGAGCTGAATCGGCAGAAGGAGGTAGAAATCCTATTGTTTCTACCTCCTTACCTGCCGATTCAGCCCTGAATGGTGTGTGGCGGATCTTACGATGTTTCGTGCGACCGATGGTCGTACGAAACATCGTCAGATCGCCACGTGTATGGCCACCTTTAGAGTGGAGGAGAAACTACATGAAAGTATAGAATACCATATCAATGAAGGCTAAATAATTAGACATTACTCAGTTCAAAAGTACAAAAATAAAACAACTTTTATTACAATAATAAAATTTTTAAAACTATAAAAACATAAAAATATAAAAACTTAGGGCTTGCTGCCCATAAATGCGTCCACTTTCTGCTCTACTCTGGCCAACATGGAGGCAAGGTCCTCCTGTATGGACCGAAGAGTGAGGTCAATCCTGGATGGTGATGTTTGGGTCCCCACTTCTTCGGTCGGAGGACTTCCCAGTCTTCGGCCAGGGGAGCAAAAGGGGCCTCGGGTGGCTTGGGGGCCTCGGGTGGCTCGGGGGCCTCAGGTGCCTCAGGTGGCTCGGGGGCCTCAGGCTCTGCAGCCTGGGGTGCCTGGGGTTGGGCCTCTGGATGAGGCACTACATCCAGCTGAAGTTCTGTGAGATAGTATTGCAAGATGTTAAAATATATTATACATATATATATACATTCATACCATCATAAATAACGGGGCCCCTCAGAACAACATTTTTGGGCCCTCCCACGCCCCCAATGGCCCCTCCCCCTGTGAACCCTCACATCAATACAAAGGACACACAGACATTGTTAGCCAGGGCCCCCTAAAACATTCATGGTCCTTCCCCAAATTACTCATACTATGCATACTACTGCTAAGTTTTATTTTTAACTGTCAGGCAAGTTTGGGAAGGCTAAGAAAGCTGCCATACTAAGTAAGGATAGTAATGATAAGATAGAAATTATACTGGCAAGATTTGGTAAATTCTGTTTTTCTGCCCCAATGTCCTGCTGAGGGTACCATATCTAATAATAATCTATATATATATTTAATTAACGTATTCTTTAAATCCAGAATAAAGTACAATAATTACCTTCCGCTATTTCAGCCACTAAATCTGGACTCCTGCGCTTGATATCCGACCATATCCGCTGGAGAAGTCTGAGGTCCATTAGGAGGGCAAATCGATTTTCCAACCTCCGCATCAGCCTGCGGAGGATTGCCCTTTTCCTTGCATGGACCCCTACGATCCCCAGCGGCTGCCAGTCATAGGATTCGCGCAGGAGGTAGCGGCAAATGTAGCACCTCTCCACCAGTCGGAGCTCTGATACCCCAGGCATGTTGACTCTCTGTATCACTGCAGGCTCTGACACAAAATGGCCACAAGTCGCGCCTATCACAAACGGTGAATAGTCGCCAAAATATAACGTGTAATGTATTTGTCGCAACAAAATATGCACCGCTATAGTACCATAATAATGACATTATTTTTGTACACATACTTGAATAAATCACACTGCAAAGTCCATATTTTATTGCCAAAAACTCATTAACTGTACTTTTCTATAATTATCGCCTGCCTGAAGTAGGTGTTAATTTTCGCATAGACTAATGCGATATTTAGCGCGCCTAAGTGTTTGTGAATCATGCTTTCGTATCCATTTCTGCGCGCAAATTAACGCATGTGGTAGCGCGAAATTTAACGCATGTGATATGCGACTTAACGCGCGCGGTAATACTGTTGTGAATCGCGCGCTAATTGTCGTGTCTATTTTAACGCAAAAAAACATGCAATAAAATTTATCGCACTTTAGTGAATCAACCCTTATGTGTCAGTACACACACAGTTTCTGCAGAGGTCTGTAAAATTGCTGCTATTGATGTGTCACTGGTATAGAGGAAGTCTCTTTATACACTCATTTGTTTTGGGGATAGAATAGATTCCACTTTTGTGTTTAGCCAAATAAAAAATAGAGACTTTTATACAAGGAAGACATTATGATTTTGTCATGCCTTATATAATGCTTATATAATTCTTATATTGTTATAGTGTTATTTTCCCAAAATAAGAAATATATATTTTGTAAACACAGATTGGCCAGCCTACCAATAAACATAAAAAAAAAACCCAAAGTTTGACATTATAACTAAGTGCTGACAGGGTTATAATTGTACCCACTGTCATACTAGCCTACCAGGATAGCAGTAAAAATCCCACTGGCACCTCCTGCTCAGCTAACCCTTTGCCTTGTATGTATATATCATGGCCATTCTACATTATACACATATTATATACATATATGAGACTAAAGAGAAGTTATTGTGGGAAGTATAAATGAAAATATGTAAAGAGAAGTGATTAAGGAAGTAAAGTGAGAGAACACAGAAGATAAAATAATTTGGTGAGTGGGCCTGAGGTTTCCTGGTGGGCCTACATTTTTGCCTTTCTAATATAATTATTTCAGTCTTCGCTGGCTATTAAAGCCACAATAACTGTGAAGTTGTATAAAAGGTTTGTAATTTCAGGATTAACAAATTTTTCACATATGGTTAATAATAATGCGCTTAAATCTACTTTGAGAGATTCCAATTACCAATCATCTATATTTCTAAATAGCATGGTTTTAAAATAGATGACATCAGTGGATTTACACCCTAGAACAGCTTAAATGTTTCTTTATGTCTGCTCCTGGTAACATAGTAACATAGTAAATTGAGTTGAAAAAAGACATACGTCCATCACGTTCAACCATAATGACTATATATAACCTGCCTATCTTCTAGTTGATCCAGAGGAAGGTAAAAAACCCCATCTGAAGCCTCTCTAATTTGCCGCAGAGGGGAAAAAATTCCTTCCTGACTCCAAGATGGCAATTGGACCAGTCCCTGGATCAACTGGTACTAAGAGCTATCTCCCATAACCCTGTATTCCCTCACTTGCTAAGAATCCATCCAGCCCCTTCTTAAAGTTATATAATGTATCAGCCAGCACGACTGATTCGGGGAGGGAATTACACAACTTCACAGTTCTCACAGTAAAAAATCCTATTATATCCTATTATATGGTCCCCTTATATATTTATACATAGTTATCATGTCAACTGTTATGCGCCTCTTCTCCAGTGTAAACAGACCCAACTTGGCCAGTCTTTCTTCATAACTGAGACTTTCCATACCCTTTACCAGCTTATTTGCCCTTCTCTGGACCCTCTCTAACTCAATAATGTCCCGTTTGAGCACAGGACCATATTCTAGATGGGGCCTTACCAGAGCTCTGTAAAGGGGAAGAATAACCCCCTCCTCCCGTGAATCTATACCCCTTTTAATACAGCTCAAAACCTTGTTTGCCCTTGCAGCTGCTGCCTGGCATTGCTTGCTACAGCCAAGTTTATTATCTACAAGGACTCCAAGGTCCTTCTCCATTATGGATTTTGTGAAGGAACCGTAACAGATTTGCCTAGTGCAGTCCCATTAAGGGTATAAGTGGCTTGCATATTTTTACATCCCAGGTGCATGATCTTACATTTATCTACATTAAATCTTATCTGCCACTTAGCCACCCAGATTGCCAGTTGGTCAAGATCCTGCTGCAAGGATGCCACATCCTGGATAGAATTGACTGGTCTGCAGAGTTTTGTGTCATCTGCAAACACTGAAACATTGCTTGTAATACCCACCCCAAAGTCATTTATGAACAAGTTAAACAAAAGTGGACCCAGTACAGAACCCTGAGAGACCCCACTGAGAACCTTATTAAGTAGAGAATGTACCATTAACAACCACCCTCTGTACCCGATCCTGTAGCCAGTTTTCTATGCATGTGCAAACGACTTCACTGACCAATAGACCTTAGTTTAGAAAGCAGTCATTTGTGGGGAACGGTATCAAATGCTTTTGGCAAAATCCAAATAGATTATATCTAATGCATCCCCACTGTCCAGCTTATTACTTACCTCATCATAAAAAAAATTGGTCTGACATGACCTGTCCTTCATAAAGCCATGCTAATTACTGCTCATAATGCCATTCTCCAGTACATAATTTTGTATGTGATCCCTTAACAAGCCTTCAAATAACTTGCCCATCACGGATGTCAAACTTACAGGCCTATAATTGCCAGGCTGAGATTTTACTCCCTTTTTAAATATAGGAATGACATTCGCCTTCTTCCAATCCCTAGGTACCATACCTGATGAAAGCGAATCTGAGAATATCAGAAACAAGGGCCACTGTAATTCTGCCCTTAGCTCTCTTAGTACCTGAGGGTGTATTCCATCTGGCCCAGGTGCCTTGTTTACATTTATCTTGTGTAACCCTTTAAGCACCATATCCTGTGTCAACCACTGTGTAGTTGGAGCTGAGGCAGCAGTGCAGCTATTGGGTGGGACTTGGCCCACTGGCTCCTCTACTGTATACACAGAAGAAAAGAACTGGTTAAGCACATCTGCCTTTTCTGTATCTGCTGTAACCATATTATTACTATAACTCAATGGGGCCACACCCTCAACCTGCATCTTTTTACTATTACCGTACTCGAGTATAAGCCGAGTTTTCCAGCACTCAAAATGTGCTAAAAAAAGGAATCCTCGGCTTATACTCGAGGCAAGCTGGATTACTTGTCCTACCTGCACATCCCTCGGCAAGGCATAAACAAAGGTAGCGCTGCGACACACGGCGGGTCGCGCTGCTCGCCGAGAAAGTAAGTCTTAAATAAGTCAGTCTTAGGGGGTAACTGCACATTCATCGGCAAGCACGAACAAAGGTGACGCTTCAACCCTTCCCCCCTGCGGCACCCGAGCGCACACGGCGGGTCGCTCTGCGCACCGAGAAAGTAAGTCTGTTTTAGGGGGTACTTGCACATCCATCGGCAAGCACGAACAAAGGTCACGCTGCACGCACACACGGGGGTCACGCTGTGCGCCAAGCAGGACCGAAGGTCGGGGCGCGCACCTCCCCAGCGTCACCTTTCGTGCTTGCCGATGGATGTGCAGGTACCCCATAAGACATACTTATTTAAGACTTACTTTCTCAGCGAGCAGCGCGACCTTTGTTCGTGCTTGCTTAGAACTGCTTCTGGAGATAAATTATAGGCCTGATGCATGTGCATCTGGACCCCACCTTTCTACTTGTGAGCTTCAGTTAGGAAGCCATTTACATAGATCCCATATAGATTTTGAAGGCCTGATAGAAGATCAATGCTTGGATTTTAGGGAGCTAAACACAGTTGTGACCATCTGCACACTAAATGAAATCACATGGCTGAATAAAAGAGTTAAGGTCGAGGTTGGTAATAAAAAACGTGCTTTTAAAGCATTCAAGTTAGCTGGGACAGCGGAAACTTTCATCAGGTACAAGGAAGCAAATAAAGCATGCAAAAAAGCTATCAGGCAAGCTAAAATAGAGATGGAAAGGGATATTGCAGCAAGGAGTAAAAAGAATCCAAAATTATTTTTTAATTATGTGAATAGTAAAAAAATGAAGCAAGAAGGGGTGGGAACTTTATTATCACGGGGGGGTACGTTGGTTGATGAGAACGGGGAAAAAGCAGAAATTTTGAACTCTTATTTTTCATCTGTCTATACATCTGAGGAGCCAGATAATGAAGGCTTCCCTTTTAATTTACCCAGTGCTAGTAATTTAGCTACTGACGCGTGGGTCACTCAGGAGGAAATTCAAAAGAGACTTGAACATGTAATGGTAAACAAAGGTCCAGGACCGGATGGGATTCATCCCAGGGTATTAAATGAGCTGAGCGCTGTGATTGCCAAGCCTCTTCACATAATTTTTCAGCATTCGTTGAGGTTTGGCATGGTGCCGAGAGACTGGCGGATTGCTAATGTGGTGCCATTATTTAAAAAGGGATCTCGTTCTCAGCCTGAAAACTATAGGCCTGTTAGTCTGACATCAGTAGTAGGAAAGCTTCTGGAAGGGGTAATAAGGGATAGGATAGTTGAATACATTGCAGTTCACAATACTATTAGTTTGTGCCAGCATGGTTTTATGCGTAACAGATCTTGCCAGACTAATTTAGTTGCCTTTTATGAGGAGGTGAGCAGGAACCTTGATGCTGGAATGGCAGTTGATGTCATCTACTTAGATTTTGCTAAAGCGTTTGATACAGTACCTCACAGAAGGTTAATGATCAAATTGAGGAATATTGGCCTAGAACATAATATTTGTAATTGGATAGAAAACTGGCTGAAGGATAGAGTACAAAGAGTGGTGGTAAATGGAACATTTTCTAATTGGGCCAGTGTGGTTAGTGGAGTACCGCAGGGGTCAGTCCTTGGTCCTTTGCTTTTTAACTTGTTTATTAATGACCTGGAGGTGGGCATAGACAGTACTGTTTCTATTTTTGCTGATGACACTAAATTGTGCAAAACTATAAGTTCCATGCAGGATGCTGCCGCTTTGCAGAGCGATTTGACAAAATTGGAAAACTGGGCAGCTAACTGGAAAATGAGGTTCAATGTTGACAAGTGCAAAGTTATGCACTTTGGTAGGAATAATATAAACGCAAACTATCTACTGAATGGTAGTGTGTTGGGGGTTTCCTTAATGGAGAAGGATCTAGGGGTTTTTGTAGATCACAAGTTGTCCAATTCCAGGCAGTGCCATTCTGTGGCTACTACAGCAAATAAAGTGCTGTCTTGTATAAAAAAGGGCATTGACTCAAGGGATGAGAACATATTTTTGCCGCTTTATAGGTCCCTGGTAAGGCCTCACCTTGAGTATGCAGTGCAGTTTTGGGCTCCAGTCCTTAAGAAGGATATTAATGAGCTGGAGAGAGTGCAGAGACGTGCAACTAAACTGGTAAAGGGGATGGAAGATTTAAGCTATGAGGTTAGACTGTCGAGGTTGGGGTTGTTTTCTCTGGAAAAGAGGCGCTTGCGAGGGGACATGATTACTCTGTACAAGTACATTAGAGGGGATTATAGGCAGTTGGGGGATGTTCTTTTTTCCCATAAAAACAATCAGCGCACCAGAGGTCACCCCTATAGATTAGAGGAACAGAGCTTCCATTTGAAGCAGCGTAGGTGGTTTTTCACGGTGAGGGCAGTGAGGCTGTGGAATGCCCTTCCTAGTGATGTGGTAATGGCAGACTCTGTTAATGCCTTTAAGAGGGGCCTGGATGAGTTTTTGAACAAGCAGAATATCCAGGGCTATTGTGATACTAATATCTACAGTTAGTATTACTGGTTGTAAATATATAGTTTATGTATGTGAGTGTATAGATTGGTTAGTATAGGTTGTGTGCTGGGTTTACTCGGATGGGTTGAACTTGATGGACAATGGTCTTTTTTCAACCCTATGTAACTATGTAACATATAAACCATCGAACAAAAATATTTTTCAGTAGTGGATGTAAGTACAGGTATTTGACAACTAAAACTAGAACTGTGAATAGACTGTCAAATGGAGGGGCATACTGGGCCATTGCAATCTGATTGCATATTGGGCCTGTAGCTCAGAGAGCCAAATAATTGTAGTGAAATGGCAGGGAAGCAAGCAAGGCAGTAAAATGGCAGGGAAGGCAAGTCAAATTGCAGTCTGTATAGAAAGATGTATTAGAAAAATAAGGATGACAGATTATTCCTGATTTATACCTTCCTAGTGAGTTTATTCCATTTGGTGCAAGTCAGTTGTGCGTGTAGACTGAGCACATTAAGGTTAACCCTGCAAGTAAGAGGTACTCTTGCTACTATAACCTTCTGAGGTGAACTGTAGCACGCTATAGCTCTACAACAACTTGCTGCAGCCGCAGAGAATCAGAACAATGTGTGCAAATAACAGAGCAACAATCTGCAGCTACAGTAGCATATGCATTCTGCAGCATTATTACTCCAGCGGGTATGGCATAACATACAGTTATGGCAACATATCCTAACAGGGCAAAACTGTGCAGGACTATCATTACCTAGACACTACAAAAATTAAATGAGATATTAACCTGTACAACCTTGCATGTGGTTATCTTATGTTGGATGCGCCTCATTTTCCAGCCCATACCTTGTGTTTATTAATATGGTAGTCATGTAAGCACTTGTGAGTGTCCTTTTATTAAATAATTTGATTATTGAAACTTAGCAGTAGCGGCTGCATTTCCCACCCTAGGCTTATACTCGAGTCAATACGTTTTTCCAGTTTTCTTAGGTAAAATTAGGTACCTCGGCTTATATTCGGATCGGCTTATACTCGAGTATATACGGTAATATACTTAAAAAACTTTTTGGGGTTAGTCTTGGCCTCTGCCGCAATGCGCTCCTCATTTTCTATCTTAGCCTTCCGGATTGCTGTTTTACAAAACTTGTTATAGTGTTTATATTCATTAAACGCAGCTACTGTCCCCTCTGACTTATATTTCTTAAAAGCTTAAAAGCTTTCTACATTTACAGTTCCTGGTTTAGAATAATCGAAACACATGGTTTTAGAGAAGAATGACATGCGGTTCATGAACCCCATAATTAGTTCTCCTTCCTAGTGCTAAGCAGTGATTAAATTTGCCACTTCTGCTCTGCTGATTCATTTATTTAGCTATTTAATTGCTTGACTCAAAGTGTTGTTATCGCCAGAACTGCAACACTTTACTCAGACAAAGAAATTTAGGGCAGACATGTAAGAAAGAAAAGAACATTTCTGCATGATCATTTTACTTGCATAATATAAATTCTCCTATTTTGTCTCTGAAGAGATGAACAATCAGCCATAGCATGCAAGCAATGTTTATTCATGGGGTCTGTGATGGGTACAAAAACAATCACTTTAACAACCACATAAAAATTGAATGCTGGACATTTTTTTTTTTAAGGCAGTTTACTGAGTCATTGACCACTGCTATATTGTGATTGTCTCCCATTCTTCTTTACTGGAGGGAAACTCTGCTTTCACCTTTTGTTCTGAAAAAACAGGTAGAACTCCCTTCTGGCACATCAGATCCCTTTTATGTGCAAATGATGAACACATGTTTAAATTGCCCCTTGACTTGAATGCATTCTTACCAACACCTTTGTGAAGAGAACAAGAAATTATAAACAGAAAACACATTTTAAATGTGTTCCACATTAACTTCCACATTATCTATATTTTACAAAATGTGGTACTCCCACACTCCAAAAACACACAGATGGGTTAAAGGGATTCTGTCATGATTTTTATGGAGTAGTTTTTATTACTAAATTACAGACACAAAAACACAGAGCAGACACACCTCCTCACAGTAGATGGAATAGGTATCCTCTGCCTCCCTACATAGGGAATAATAATGGAGAGTATATACTCTGAGACCATACCTCCCAGCATTTGAAAAATTTGAAGAGGGAGAAAAAGAAATGTCACCCGTAGCGTGGTGGAAATTTGTGAACACGCCCATTTTTGTGACTACACAAAGCACTCATCCAGGCCCCTCTTAAAGGCATTAACAGAATTTTCCATTACAATATCACTAGGAAGGGCATTCCACAACCTCCCTGCCCTCACCGTGAAAAACCACCTACGCTGCTTCAAATGGAAGCTCCGTTCCTCTAATCTAAAGGGGTGGCCTCTGGTGCGCTGATCATTTAGGTTAAATGATAGGTGCTCAGTAAGCAATAATATCAATTATATTCCTATAGATTACTGTCAGTAAAATTAAACAATGTGTATCAAATGCAAACTACTGGTCTTCAATTAAACAGATTTGTAATGAAATGTCTAATTAACCTAGAGCCCCTTGCAATTCTATTTTTTCAAGTATGGGATCCCATATCCGTAAAGCCTAGAAAGCTCTAAATGATATGTGATCTCTCATGGAATCCATATTAGGCAAATAATTCTAATTCTAATAAAACAGCTTTACTTTTCTCTGTCATAATAAAACAGTATAATATAGTTAAGCATAACTTAAGCTGCATACATTTATTTTGGCTTATTTAAAGTTCAAATGTTAAGGTATGGTGAAATTCATGGAAGAGATAATGGCCTCACTCATCGTTAAATGATTTAGATAAACGGCAACCTGACTTCCCTGGAATTCCTATAAAAAGAAATGTCTAAATACAATACAGCAACAATAGTCATTCTGCCACCTATAGAATAAATTGCAGTATATATAAAGGAGGCACAGAATATATACCCTATCTGCCCCAGGGTTTTACATCAGTTCTTGGTTCCATTGTGTATTAAAAGGGGGGATATAACATGGCACAACAATAGTAAACACTATTTCAAGAAAATAAAAATTGTGCAATGTTGACTGATGATGTGCTGGGGCTTTATTTTTCTGCCATTAGAGCTCAGTCATTTTTTTTTTTTTGACAAAACTTGCTAATAATGACTTAATTAGGTCATTACTGTAACTGTGATGTCTTTATATTCTGTGAATGTGTTAAATCAATAAACTAATGAAAATCAATTTTCATTTTATAATTGTATCTACTCTAGATTTTGAAGATGTTATTACTGCCAACACCAATTATCAAAAAGAAGCAAATATTTTTTATAAGGCAGTAGAGGGCAAAAACATGTTTTGTGTTGATGTCTTGCAAGCACAATTTGGAGCAGAAAGTACCATCAATGAGTATTTCAGGAATACAATGACATAACGGCACCACAAAGCAAAGAATTGTGTCAATGCATGAATAAGAAGTGTAATTATTTTGACACTTGCGTGCATTATATCTATGTTTCTTTATTATTTTCATAATTCCATAAGAATCTTTTTTTCCAATGTCAGCATTTACAGATACCTAACAAAATCTATTATGAAAACAAATTGTCTTCCTAAAGTCTAATGAATAGTGATGAGCGAGGTATGGATTTGCAGCGAATTTCAGCATTTCGCCATTGGTGAATAGTTTTGCGAAACTTCGGTAAAAATTCACTGCTGAAAAATTTGTCACACGGAATTTTTTTTGTTGCACGTCAAAAAAGGGTGCTGTCATGTAAAAAAAGGGCGCGGTCGCGTAAAAAGGGTGCGGTCTCATTAAAAAAAGGTGCGGTCGCAGCAAAAAGCGCGGGCAACATAAAAATAGACGCGAGCGACAAAAAATAGATGCGGCCTACAAAAAAGACAGAAAATAAAGCGCGACAAATGTGTTTCGCAAATTTACTTGCCATTTCGCGAATTTTATGGTGAAGCGAAACGGGACAGATTCGCTCATCACTACTAATGAGGGTCTAAAATGAATTCCTCTTCAGAAGATCCCAGTATTTAAAAGATGGTCACCATCAGTCATAAATGAAGCCAGTGCCTATAATCTGTTGTAGAAAACTAGGATGTCTGAGCGTAACACCTCTTTCAAGGTATAGTGCAGCATCAGTGCATAAATATGCTTGAGTACAGATTAGAAGATATCCATGACAGGCAGAATAAAAGTCAAAATAACAGATTAAGGTGAGTTAGCATTCAAGGAGCATGTCTTTAGCATGGAGATAAAGCAAAGTTTGTCAGAATCCTGTCTAGCATATTTGCTGAAGAGCTGATGTACAAACATTAATTTCAGTGTAACAGGCACCCCAGCAGGGCCGTAAATGGGGGTATGCAGAGTAGGCACCTGCCTAGGAAGCAACAGAGTAGGGGGCGCTAGGCACATACCTCCTAAGCTCTCTGCCTACCCCTAGCTCCAGCCAGCAATGCGATGCACTCCTCACTTGTAACAATCGTGCATTGCATCACGCTCACCTCGTTACAGGTACTAACAGGTACGGTATGTGAATTTACTGGCATAGTGGGATTTGCAGTTCATTTTACAATTACTAAATAATTAATAATAATAAATAAATAATAATAATAATAATAAAAATAATAAATAAATAAATAACTGTAATAAACTTGTCTGTTTTATTGTTTTAAATATCTTCTGTTTTTGGGGAGTAATCTACCACTGAAAAGGGACTCCACATTTAATAATTTTCATCTAAAATTAGCATGTGTTGGGGAAAAGAACATACAATGCCCTCTTCCCTTTAAAAATGTTCCCCCACACGGCACAGTCATATCTGAAGCCTCCAGCACTAATTTGTCATTATTAAACACCCCATTATGCACAGGGTAGGTAAAGAGGGCATTCAAGGGCATGATTTTCCTTCTTCCATAATTAGGTGTTACTGGGGAACCTCAGTTCAATGTATTTTTTAATTCCATCACCTTCAGCCCTTTGTTAAAGATATGATTCCTCCTTACTAATTATTTTTTATTTTATTTATATTAGTTAGCGTACATAAAAGCTGATATACACCTCTAAATTTTTTTTTTTTTTAAAATTTGAGTTTTCAAAATGCAGAGTTTTAACCCATCGACACCAGGATTGGTGTGGTTTTTCAGATACCGTATATACTTGAGTATAAGCCGAGTTTTTAAGCACCAAAAATGTGCTCAAAAAGTCACCCTCTGCTTATACTCGCGTATTTGGATAAGATGTATACCCCCGTGGATGTCCGTGGATGTCTGTGGATGTCCCCCCCCCCGGATGTCGCTCGCACCCCGCCACCAACCCTCCCTCGTGCAAGTACTGCTTAGACCACCTCGCCGCTGTGCGTGCTGTACCGCTAAGACTAGGCATTAAAATAACTTATTTACAATTAAACACAACGGCATAGGCAGTCGCGCCACCTTCCCTAACATGAAATCAAGGCAATGCGCGCACACAAAATATAGTGCATCTCCGCGCTAAACGCAGAGACTTTTGTGTGGGGATTTTCGGCTCTGATGAGAAGGCGATTGAAGTAAAACCAGCTTGGTTTGAAAGGAAAGCTCCCCAGCAGAGGAGAGCAGGGCAGCCGAGACGGTACCAATACGACGGGCACGGTTAGCTTAGGCAGCACTGGGAGACGTTTCTGTCAGGTTACCAAATCTTTTCCAGGTCACGACCCCTCTTCGCCGTGCGCTCGTATGCCACAATACGGACACAGTGACAAAGAGGAGCGTGTGCCTCGGTCCTCAGCAGCTTCAACCAGCCCCGCTCCCAGCCTACAGTAAACACCCGCTGCTACTCCGGGGCTAAGCCGCAGCACAAGCAGTCCATTGTCTTGTCCGTGGTGGTGGTTGGTTGCTAAGCAACAAAACACCTTCTAGTACTTCATTGGTTATAGAGTGGGAATTGCCGGCTGCTGGAATCCTCAGACAGATGAATATTAGGGATTTGAACTGGTTGCATAGAATTCAGGACCCGGACTGAGAAAGAGCTGGCCAAACTGTGCCTTAACTTGAAAGTGGCTGCTCCCAGCCAAAGAGCAACTCGGCCTGCAATGTATTGCACCCCAGTGCTTTGGCACACCAGGCAAACCTGGCTTTTCCATGGCTGCATAAGGCCCCTGTGAACCTGCACAAACTGTAAGTCTACCCTGATGCACTCTCTTAGTAAGTAAGCTTGCACCCTTGGGTGCAAGATTTGGTAGGTAGATCCACTATCAGGGCTGTGCACCAGGAGGCTCAAGTGCCAGATGCTTCACTCCAAAGAGATTTTTGGGCCTGTCTAGTCATGGGCATCATGCACTTCTCAGCATCATGTAATTGTAGTATTATGTAAGCCCACCCTAGGCTTATACTCGAGTCCATACAGTTTTCCAGTTTTCTTAGGTAAAATTAGGTACCTCGGCTTATATTCGGATTGGCTTATACTCGAGTATATACGGTATGTAACTTTTTGTTTAGCAGCTCTCGTTTGGAATTTCAGCAGTTTTGTGGTTGCTAGGGTCTTGTTTACCTTAGCACCCATACAGAAGTTTAAATGAGAGACTGAAGAGGAAATTGAATTGAAAGATAAAGCATAAAAAGTAATAGCAAAATTGTATGCAGTGCAGTTTTGGGCTCCAGTCCTTAAGAAGGATATTAATGAGCTGGAGAGAGTGCAGAGACGTGCAACTAAACTGGTAAAGGGGATGGAAGATTTAAGCTATGAGGTTAGACTGTCGAGGTTGGGGTTGTTTTCTCTGGAAAAGAGGCGCTTGCGAGGGGACATGATTACTCTGTACAAGTACATTAGAGGGGATTATAGGCAGTTGGGGGATGTTCTTTTTTCCCATAAAAACAATCAGCGCACCAGAGGTCACCCCTATAGATTAGAGGAACAGAGCTTCCATTTGAAGCAGCGTAGGTGGTTTTTCACGGTGAGGGCAGTGAGGCTGTGGAATGCCCTTCCTAGTGATGTGGTAATGGCAGACTCTGTTAATGCCTTTAAGAGGGGCCTGGATGAGTTTTTGAACAAGCAGAATATCCAAGGCTATTGTGATACTAATATCTACAGTTAGTATTACTGGTTGTATATATATAGTTTATGTATGTGAGTGTATAGATTGGTTAGTATAGGTTGTGTGCTGGGTTTACTCGGATGGGTTGAACTTGATGGACAATGGTCTTTTTTCAACCCTATGTAACTATGTAACTATGTAACTATGTAACTATGTAGCCCCACAGAGCAATGTTTTTTTTTGGCTTTCGGGTCAGTGACCCCTGTTTGAAAGCTGAAAAGTAGAGAATGGTGAATAATTAAAAATCTGAGAGAAATAATGAAGAACAATTGCAAAGTTGCTAGGAATAGCACATTTTATAACATACTTAAAAATAACTTAAAGGTGAACCCTTCCCCCCACCCCTTTAACCAACAGATTTATACGATACAGTTTATATCATATTAAGTGGCAAACTGAAGATTCTTACCAAACTGGACTATACCATCAGTAAATATTGCCCATATACATCTTTTCCCTTGAGCGACCATTTTGTGAGGGGCTGTGTGCTCCCTCAGAGATCACCTGCCCAGAAAATATTGGCCACAATTATAAATAGCATGCAAACACAATGTTATGATAGGGGAAATAAATGTTTAAAGTCTGGTGTCAGTATTTCTATTAGTACAGGTATAGGACCCATTATCCAGAATGGACCAAGGGTATTCCGGATAAGGGGTTTTTCCATAATTTGGGTCTCCATACCTTAAGTCTACTAAAAAATCAATAAAACTTTAATTAAAACCAATAGGATTGTTTTGCATCCAATAAGAATTATTTATATCTTAGTTGGGATTAATTACAAGGTACTATTTTATTACTACAGAGAAAAAGGAAATCAGTTTTAAAATTCTGAATTATTTGATTAAAATGGAGTCTATGAGAGATGGGTTTTCCGTAATTTGGAGCTTTCTGGATAACTGGTTTCCAGATAAGGGATCCCATACCTGTAAAACAAAAACATTTCCTTTATTACATTAGTGTGGTTTTACACTAACATATTTATTATAGCATGTAAGCCAACATCACTGGTGATGTTGCCCAATTCCCAGTCAGCAATTAGATTTGAACAGTCACCAAGTTAGAAAACAAAAGCAAAAATCTGATTGGTTGCTATTGGCAACATAACCGGTGATGTTGGCTTACACACTATAATAAAATAAATATGCCCCTTAATGTTCACCAAATATGCAGGATTTTCCTTCAGACCCAAATCCAGTCTCCCACATTGCCTGCCATATTTTTTTAAATTTGTCTGTGCTGTGTTGGCATTAAATCATCAATCACTCCAAGAATGTGAACCCGGGGGTTTAGGTTAATGTCAGATATGAGACTGAACATTGCAAATGAGAATTGTGCTACTGTTGGGCCTGCCAAGTTACATGCAGGAAGTTTGCCTCCAAGGCTACACATCTATGACCATTAGACACTGGGTTGCATCCCATTTATTTCTGGCAGACAGGTGATATCTGGTGTAACCTTTTTATGTGTAGATTTTATACTTAATGAAAATGAAATAGTAGTACATTCTGTCCATAGCTTCAGTACATCCCTGGTCTGCATATTTAGGTATATTAGGCTGACTTGAATAGGCACTGGATGTAGGAATAAGTGTTTTTATAGAGCAGGGTCTTATGCTTTATTTTAAAGAATTTGATCCAACAGAAACGTTTTTCTTTCTCAGTAGAGAATTAAGAGCCAGTGGTTGTTGTGACTGTGCCTATGCAATACAACATTTGAGAGCTATAATAACCCACATGTAGCAACTTTGTGACACTCCTTTGTATATATTATATTATATTATATTATATAGTATATAATTTTTATCCATACTGAAGGAGCTTCAGTTCTCTTTCAGTGCCAGAGCCCCCAACTCTCCAGACTGCCTAGAGTCTGAAGGGGCATGGAAATTGCATTTACATTAGTTGTTGTTTCTACCGAGTTGTGTCCTGCAGTTGTTTATATTTGTTTTTGTATCTTGTGTCATGATTTCTATGACATATACTTGAAATGACTAAAGAAACTTTAATAGCTCTGCAATAATTTCTGCCTCACCTTCCCCATCATGTGAATGCCCCAATGCCATTAGTAAAAGAATAAAGAGAGTGGGAGCTAGAGCCTACATCTGGCCATCTGTTAAGTTCCAACACAGAGGTAGTATGTATCATAGTGAAAGTTTTCGTGGGGATATGCAATGATGGGAATTATTACTAGCATTGTGCGGACTTTATTTGGTTATGTGCATTGAGATGTGAGAAATTTGTAAAAATTATTTAGTACCATACCATGATATCAAAACAGCTGGTTTCAATAAAAACATATTACTCTTTAATCCCACTTTTAAATACATGTTTACTATTTATATTACATCAATAATGTTTTGTATATTTTTGTTATTTTATATTCATTTTTTAATGTACATAGGTAAATTAGCTATCACAGATTAACAAGGGCTTTTACTGGCGCTGGCTAAATTATATGTGTCATTACTGCAATTTACTGCAAATAAATTCTTTGTATTTCTAGGTACTCATAAATTTTGTATTTAAGGTTTGAGTTCAATGTTTTATCAAATTCTATCAAATCTTCATTACTAGCAAAATATATTAATATATCCAACAATTTTAACAGAGAAACAGATGGATGCAATTTTAATCTAGTATAATTTGGATGCAGGTACCAGTTATATTGATGTTTTGGATTTTCAATAAGGAGGCAAGATAAAGGCACCTACAGATAGGGGTTTCCCTTGTTTCAGGTAGAAATTGTGACACGTGTTGATCAATATGCCTTTTTTTAACTTTTAATATTTTGGGTCAAATGTAAATAAATTCATAAACAGAGAAAGTGTAGATAAGAACATACATTTGCATTTTACAATGTAATATTCTAACTATTTTACTGGGCAATTTAAAATGATACATACTTTTAAAATATACTTGAAGGTGGCATTTTTTTTTTTTTATTACACACACTCTGCGCAGGCGTGAACTATAAATCTCTATATGTACTTCAGGATCTTGGCAGAGTTCTGTGCTTTTACCTGTATTTCTGATTTTTCCAATGAACAACATATTAAAAAAACGGAAATCTTTCTGCAACTGTATTAAACACATGGAGAGGAAAACTTGTACAAAGAAATACATTTTTTTCATTGCAAATACTTTTTCTGTTAACACTTATTATTGCATTTTACCCCTATGTGTATGAAAAATATTTGGGTATCAAAACAAACATGTACTATCTGGTTACCAGCTAATGCTGCTTTCTGCAGGGTCCACCATATTTTTAATCCTGTGCTTGCTGCAGAAAGCAGCAGATCCTTGGGCGCAAGTCCACCCAATGAAGTGCAAGTGAAATTGCAATAATTTTGTGACATCTCCTGAAATTGCATCAGGTGCAATTCCTCCTTGTGACCGCAACTACGCTAGAGTTCTGGGGAGGAAAATGCTGCATTATGGGAAAAAACATGGTGGTTGCTCTCAAAATTACATTTTACTCCCTTCACTTGAACACATAAATGAGCCTTAAGGTCTCAGGTATGACTTCAAGTGCAAATATTTATACTTTAACCACACACCTTCAAGCTTCTTTACTGAGCTATGCTTTCCCAAATGGCAAGATACAGTATGGCAAAATTAAAAAAAGTTAAAGGGAAAAGAAAGTCAAAGTCACTTGGGGGTGCCAAAATGTTAGGCACCCCCAAGTGACTTTGACCACCTACCTTTTACCCCGGGCTGGTGCCCCTGTGAGGAGGGAACAGCACCAGCCCGGGGTAGCTGCCGGCGCTTCCTTCCTCTTGTTTCGCTGCGCGCGCATGCGCAGTAGAGAGAAAAGCCGAACTTAAACATTAAAGTCGGCTTTTCACTCTACTGCGCATGCGCCCACCGCTGGCATTCAGGAAGAGGAAGCCAGAACACGGAAGCGCTGCGCTCCAGGTGCCCCGGGCTGGTGCTGTTTTCTCCCAACAGGGGCACCAGCCCGGGGTACGAGGTAAGCGGTTAAAGTCACTTGGGGGTGCCTAACATTTTGGCACCCCCAAGTGACTTTACCTTTCGTTTCCCTTTAAAGGCTGTTGCAAGTGAACTGCATATACACTTTGTTGTCAGTTTGCAGAAAACAGATGATGCTTGCATTTTTAATGAATATACCAGGTTGTAGATTACTGAAAGCTAGTAACACCCTTGGCTGACAAATCAGTATGCCTGCTCCCTGTAGATCATAATGGCTGCATTACTAAT
Source organism: Xenopus tropicalis (assembly GCF_000004195.4). Lineage (NCBI taxonomy): Eukaryota > Metazoa > Chordata > Amphibia > Anura > Pipidae > Xenopus > Xenopus tropicalis. Next base: position 74,169,619 of record NC_030682.2, on the reverse strand, counting down.
ATAGTAACAGTTGTTGCTAGATTCCACATGTACAATTGCTTATTGCAATCAATGAGATCTTTGCTTTAATTTTTTGATCAAACTATTTGTTGATTGGTTGTTAATGGTATGGCAGCGCTGTAGTGATGTGGGATTGGCCCCCAAAACTCACAAGTTGGGCAGGCTTGGTTGAAATTTGGATGACCATTGTAGTTTGGGTGTGGGTCAGATTGTAGAAGTACACTCCTCTGCTTTTAAAGATTTCCTATCTTGGAACAGGAGGTAAACGCAGAAGTAGCATACAGAGCGGTATGACATGGGTATGGGTTGGATGCAGGTCCTACAATGGCCCCAATTTGCCATTTAGGGTCAGGAGCAGGTTAAGGTATTTTGGGTTAGGGTTGGGTACAAAGATTTAATATTAAAATATTAACTTTACAAAACATGACAGGATTGTTTAAACTGATAAAAAGGTGGGGATATCTAAATAATCTTGCTAGTTATGATAAGAAAATATCCACATCTTATTTGTTGACTGGATAAACGCATAAAGTACTTGTGCTGGTTGTTTTTAAGTATTAGCACTGTTATACTGTTTACATTAACCTTTGGGGTTGAGAGCTTTCATTAATCCTTCTAGATTGTTATTAAATCACAGATGACATTCCATAATCATGAATGAGGTCATAGCAATGATTTAAGAATTATATAAGCGATGTATAGATGAAGTGAAATGGGTGTAAACTATGGGTTTCAATTACAGTTTCCAGTGACTATTAATTATGCTTCTCAGAATGACTCCGTTTCATCAGACTGATTCAATCACAATTTTTCTGAGCTGGATCAGACTGTTGCTTTTTGGCCTTATTTTGGAAGTCCCATTTTTGTTTTGCGTCAATGCAAATATTTATTCATTGTCTTTTATTAAGGTTACTTGTGCTTACTTTAATCTCACCAATGCTGTACTAATGTGGCAGTGTGATTGCACCATTAAAGGGTGCAAAAATAGCTTATCTCTATATGAAAATGTCACGATTAAGCTAAAATCTAAGCCTGCAGACTGAGATTGAATGTACTGTGCAAGGGAAAGATTTTTTATATTCTTAAGATACAGTAGATGAAGGCCTATTGAACCCACCTACGTATATCGCAGTGGTTCCTTATAAGGTAGGAGAACAGAAGCAGAGTAAGTAGCTAAGTATCCTATACATGAAATTTACTGTTCCATTTGTGTTACTTGCTAATTATAGTATAAGGTAGAGTGGTCCAATCTTATTAGACATTGCTTCACTTTGAGATGCCTTATATTGTGTAAAATTCCTGATCCTCATTTACTAACATTTAATGCAATAAAAGTACTAATTGCCTTTATTTCCAGAAACCTCTAAAATATTTACACAGTACACAGTAAGTACACAGTAATTACAGTAATTAATACACTGCTCAAAAAAATAAAGGGAACACTTAAACAACACAATGTAACTCCAAGTCAATCACACTTCTGTGAAATCAAACTGTCCACTTAGGTAGCAACACTGATTGACAATCAATTTCACATGCTGTTGTGCAAATGGAATGGTCAACAGGTGGAAACTATAGGCAATTAGCAAGACATCCCCGATAAAGGAGTGGTTCTGCAGGTGGTGACCACAGACCACTTCTCAGTTTCTATGCTTTCTGGCTGATGTTTTGGTCACTTTTGAATGCTGGTGGTGCTTTCACTCTAGTAGTAGCATGTGACAGAGTCTACAACCCACACAAATGGCTCAGGTAGTGCAGCTCATCCAGGATGGCACATCAATGCAAGCTGTGGCAAGAAGGTTTGCTGTGTCTGTCAGCGTAGTGCCCAGAGCATGGAGGCGCTACCAGGAGACAGGCTAGTACATCAGGAGACGTGGAGGAGGCCGAAGGAGGGCAACAACCCAGCAACAGGACCGCTACCTCCGACTTTGTGCAAGGAGGAACACTGCCAGAGCCCTGCAAAATGACCTCCAGCGGGCATGTGTCTGCTCAAACGGTCAGAAACAGACTCCATGAGGGTGGTATTAGGGCCCGACGTCCACGGGTGGGGGTTGTGCTTACAGCCCAACACCGTGCAGGACGTCTGGCATTTGCCAGAGAACACCAAGATTGGCAAATTCGCCACTGGCGCCCTGTGCTCTTCACAGATGAAAGCAGGTTCACACTGAGAACATGTGACAGATGTCTGGAGACGCTGTGGAGAATGTTCTGATGCCTGCAACATCCTCCAGCATGATCAGTTTGGCAGTGGGTCAGTAATGGTGTGGGGTGGCATTTCTTTGGGGGGCCGCACAGCCCTCCATGTGCTTGCCAGAGGTAGCCTGACTGCCATTAAGTACCGAGAAGGCATTGATGCTATGGACTGGCCCACCCGTTCCCCAGACCTGAATCCAATTGAGTGCATCTAGGACATCATGTCTCGCTCCATCCACCATTGATTCCATTGATAATTTTTGTGTGATTTTGTTGTCAGCACATTTAACTATGTAAAGAACAAAGTATTTAATAAGAATATTTCATTCATTTTCATTCTAATATTGCCTTGCACTGTATTTTAGCTTCAGAAACAATACTGTAGTTTATATGAACAAAGCTGCTGTGTAAACATGAGGGTAGCTATTCAAATTTAAAAAAAGAGAAAAAAAGCACAGGTTACATAGCAGGTAACACATAAGCTGTGTAGATGAATCATTTTGTATTCTACACAGCTTATCTGCTATCTAACCTGTGCCTTTTCTCCTTTTTTCCAGCTTGACTGGCTGCCCCTTGGCTACACAGCAACTTTGCTTATATAAACTATAGTAGGGTTTCTGTAGCAAACACACACCTTATACCAGTGCAGGGCAACTGTACATAAAATATTCATTACTTTTAATACATACATAAATTTTCATTTTTTGGTGTTACTGTTCCTTTAAAGTAATTCTAGTCAGGAAATCTGTATTGTATTGCTTAGTATCTTCTATGTAATGTATCTTCTATGTAATGTAACTTTGCTTATATAAACTATAGTAGGGTTTCTGTAGCAAACATACACCTTATACCAGTGCAGGGCAACTGTACATAAAATATTCATTACCTTTAATACATACATACATTTTCAATTTTTGGTGTTACTGTTCCTTTAAAGTAATTCTAGTCAGGAAATCTGTATTGTATTGCTAAGTTTCTTCTATGTAATGGGTGGAGAGGTTACAATCTATGAGATCTATTTAAGCCATGCATATTCTTTGGCTTTAAAACATATAGAAAATGCAATGTAATTGTGTGTAGTAGAGAGACCTGCTGTTGCCTTCTGTTGGTTCACTTATTGCCTATTGACATGCTGGACCCCCAGCAGCATAGATGTATTGTCTTTTAAACACGACCTTCCTAAGCTACAGAATGCATCTGAGATGAAAGCCACTCCTTTTTCCTCCACCCCCATAAACAAACAATATGCAGCACTAAGCAAGCAGCTGTCATCACACGGCCAAACTGACAACCAGATGCCTCTAAAACAGTGAGTGCACTTGGTCTGTGCTGGCAGGGTAAGAGTCTGATTTTTTCTATTTCGTCCTGGCTTTTCATTTATTAATTGCAGTTTCCACAACACTAGCAAATATATGTACACTTGCATGTCCACATTTGGCAATCACTGCTTTTATTAAATCAGAATGGGCTAACTTTTTTTTAATGCAATTGTGCAAGTAATGACTTTTTTTTTTTTTAATGTAAAGCAAATAATAAAAACCACAAGGAAGCCCTTTCCTGTTCTATAATGGAGAAACAGATTATTTTATGTCACTGATTAATTAGCTAATATTTTAATATACCCTAAGGAATATTCTAAAAGAATGTTTAGAGCTCTGCATGTGCACAGAAATTGTTGTGTGAAAATTCAGAATGTATATTTGTTTAAAAGTATACAGTTTAGCTTTGTCATATATAGAGCAGTATAAAGTATGTGTTGCTCATATTATGAATAGCATACGGATGACTGTATTCCAGATACAAATGCAGCCCTGTATAAACACATGCAGAGACAGTGTTACTACTGCCAGCACAAGGTGTTAGTGATTTTAACAAGTACGTAAGCAGAGTAAAGAAGCTCAGGGTCTTTGCCAGATGCATCTACAGTCTTTTTATCAGAAACATCTCTAAACCCCAAGATAAATAATCATAAATATAAGTATGCATTTATGTATATCTTTATTTATACATTGCTACTTATGTACGCAGCACTTTTCAGCAGAACAATAATTTAATACAATAGGGGGTTATCAAAATAATGGATACATACAAAATATGATACTACAAATAAATAGGTATGGTTGCAATAAGTTAAGAATCAAAGAGACAAGAGAATGGAGGTCCCTGCCCCGTGGAGATTACAATCTAAATGGGACTTACAATTTAAATATGTCTGTTTTTGACTTCTATTTATCGATTTTAGAAGTCGCATTGCTATTAGATTATGACATAAAACATAAATTGCACACACAGTAGCTGAACTGCTATTTATTCGTGGGTTAGAGTGTGTTATCGGATTAGGACATCATATTCCGAGCTGTGACAGAACCTTTTTTATTATATTTATAGCAGCTTCTGGCTATTGTTGAGCAAAGGAGATTGCCCTGCCCTCTGGCCCTTTTCTAAGCAGATTTTGGGCAGAAGCTCCTCTCATGTGGCACTAATTGAAATGATTGGTGGAGGGGGTGTAGTCAGCTCACTGTGCCTGGCTCAGGCTTATCTGCCAAGGGCTAAACAAGAGAAGAAAAAAAAGGCAAAGCTTTGCCTCATTCCAGTGAGGCTTAGGACTCCTGGCCATCTGTCCTCAGTTTGAATCAGAAGGCACATAAAGGGACCGCACTTACTGTGACTGTGCAGAAGAAAGGGCATTGTCCAGGGATTCTAGAAGCTATTTCCAGCAGAGGTGCAGGTTAGTGACTTCAGATCTGTGTCTTTCAATGAAGGTTTCTGTTTAGGGAATCGTTTAAAAAGAAGGGTCTTTTTCACATAGAGGTATATTGGCTTCTTTACTGTCTGGGTTTTAATTTAAAAAGGCAGTCACTTTCATAATGTCACTACTTGTTTGTTTCTCTTATTCCCTGTGCATGTGTTTGTATCTATAGTGCAAAAAGAAACACAAATATTAACTTTGTTGTAGTATTGTACCAAAGTCAAAATTTACAATGTGTTAAGTTGATTAGCTGATGTGTCATCTGTTTATTTGTGTGCTTACATGAACAGGGCCCTCTATCCCCCTGCTTTTTAACAGCTTTTAAACCCTGCTTGTTTGCTGTTTATAAATGAACTACTTACTACCTAAATTCTACTTATTTTACTTTTTGGTTCAGTATACATGCTGTACTTTAACAGAATGGTTTTAAGTATGGTCCTAACTGCATAGTTATTTTTTTTACTATGTGTAGCACTTAGGGGCTAAGCGACCTCTGTAGTATCGCTGAACTAGATAGCTGTGTGTGTGACCTTTGTTCAATATATATATATATATATATATATATATATATATATATAGAGAGAGAGAGAGAGAGAGAGAGAGAGAGAGAGAGAGAGAGAGAGAGAGAGAGAGAGAGAGAGAGAGAGAGAGAGAGAGAGAGAGAGAGAGAGAGAGAGAGAGAGAGAGAGAAAGAGAAAGAGAGAAACTACATATGGCATGTATATATAATATATATATATATATTTTATTTTTAATATACAAATATATATATATATAGTAGGTGGTAATAGGTAGAGCATGTGCTTGGGTGCCGTCTACCATTTAGACTCCATATACAGGTCTATCTTACATACAATATTTATTGTGGTGTCAACGGTTCAGTCCTTTTGGTGGACCTTTGTCATATACAGATATGTATTATAAGAAGATGGAATCCATGATTTAAAGTCTGATGCCCTTAATACAGTTATACAGCTGTAAAAGTTGTGCTGGGCCAGTCAGTAAGTATGTCTTTGAATATTAAGTCGTCATTTCATTTTTTAGTTAAGCATTGTCTTTAAATTGATGAATGGAATACGGCTGTTTTGTTTTATTCTAGGCCTTTACAGCAAATCAATATTTAAATTGTCAGTATCAAATGTTTGAACGTATTTACAATCTGCAGGTATGGGATCTGTTATCCAGAAATCTAGAAAGCTCTGAATTACAGGAAGGCAGTCTCCTATAAAAGGGTTTAAACATTCATCGGTTTAATTTTTTTTAAACCCACTGTTTAATTACATATTGTCCAGAAATGTGAAATAGGAAAAAACTAGCAGGCTCCTTAAAAGTCACAATAGTGGCAATAATACATATATTGTAAGAAGCTTAACATATACAGGTATGGTATCCCTTATCCGGAGACCCGTTATCCAGAAAGCTCCAAATTATGGAAAGCCTGTCTCCCATAGACTCCATTTTAATCAAATAATTTAGAATTTTAAAACTGATTTCCTTTTTCTCTGTAGTAATAAAACAGTACCTTGTAATTGATCCCAACTTAGATATAAATAATCCTTATTGGATGCAAAACAATCCTATTGGGTTTAATTAATTATTAATGTTTTATTGATTTGATTTTTTAGTAGACTTAAGGTATGGAGATCCAAATTACGGAAAGACCCCTTATCCGGAATACCCTTGGTCATGAGCATTCTGAATAACGGGGTCCTATACCTGTATCTGCAAAAAAAAGTAAAAATAAAAGCATTCTTATAACATGCATTAATTAAGAGAAACATTCTCATATAGAAAATGTAGTTGCTTGATACAAAGGGTACACTATGAGGATATTCCTTCAGTGCCACAGGCAATTTAAAATTATATTATAAATACTGTAATCAATTACATTTTACCCTCCTTTTACCCTCCTTCTGACATTTGTATGTATTCAATTATTTGAATGATTTTATTTAATCTAATTTCTCTATCATATTTGAAGCACAAGTTTTAGTTCTCTGAGTTACACTGGATATAAGTGTTCAACGTTTTGATTAGTACTAATGAAGAGATGGACCTTTGGCTGTTTTGTTTTACACATAAGGATGACATTGTTGCCATTTGGAAAAGAAGACTTAGGGGCAGATTTATCAAGATGTGAGTTCAGAGCTTAATACATAAAAACTCACCCACATTCTATCCATTCCTATGGGATTTTAAGAAGTGTATTTATCAGTGGGTGAAAATTAGAACTCACTTTTTGATAAATACACTTCTAAAAAAACCCATAGGAATGAATAGAATGTGGGTGAGTTTTTATGTATTAAGCTCTGAACTCACATCTTGATAAATCTGCCCCTTATGGTACAGAAACTCTCTTCTCTCTCTCTCCGGGGGCAATGAAAGGCTTTATTGTAAATTCATAGATTTCTTTAAGATAATGAATATTGTGCCTGTTTCTAGAAGTTAAGAGACTTGCCTTATAAAATGATCCAAAAATGCAATTCACTAAAACATATTAATTGGTTATAAAAACTGGCAGTATAAATTTAAATCTTTACTAAACTTTACTTTATTTTACATTACTTGTTTTAATGACTAGACTGATATAATTATATATCATAAATAAAACTTGGTTTAAATAATGCATAATATTTCTTAAACAATAGACTGAATTGTTATTGCTCTAAATGTCATTATCTTCACTCAAACAGGAAAATCAAGGGGTCGATTTATCAAAATTCAGAAAACTTTCATGTGTATTACTGATTCACATCACATAGAAATCTAGAGAACATGTCTTCTACAACATTCCCTAGGCTACTACTGAATGTATTAAGTACCCCAACTTGAAAATTCTGGACTAAGTCTACTGATAAATTCTTCAATACAAGATATGCTGGTGTGCACTATTGGATATCATGGTTCTTGGCACCTCTGATCTGAATGTGTAGCAGAAATGTTTTTTTTATTCAAGAATTTATATATCTTGATCTTTACCTTTACTAACTCAGTGATATGCAAATGGCATAAAAAACTGGGCAGGTAGTAATACAGGGCCCCATAGTGGCCAGTGACCATCAGCACTTCATAACTTGCAAGTCTGAATGATGCACAAGTTAGGGGAATGAATACAGTTCTGCTGAACACAAACAACTCTGTAATGTCTGGAGGCATGCAGGTCTCTGCAAATTGCAGTTAGAGGCCATGTTGCACTTTTTATCCTTTTTAAAAACACAATATTGATTCATTTTGACTAGAGACATTGGCCCCTGTCTTGAACATGCTGTATTCCAATTAATGAGCATAGATATGCGGTTTTGTTCCCAAAGGTAGCGGCATAATTTTGATTTTAATCACTCTCACAAAATACTTACATAGCTCTAATTTACACATTAAGGCATAAGACCTTCATCTGTGTCTGGCTTTCCAAAGGGCCATGGTACTCTATAATCTTTCTAGCTTCCACCCTTTGAAGTTACTGCTTTGGTGTGTGTGATGATCTCAAAATGCATGAAAAGCATTAGGTGCAGGTGCTGTGTCATTATTGAATTTGAAATGCCCCCCATCCCCTGTCACCAGATAAAGAATATGTCCCCCATTACACCTTGAACTCAGATGCACTAGTAATCTCCAATATGTATGTAGCCTAAACATCTATACTGTTATTTCTGTATTAGTTTTGTATCCTGAAATCCCAGTACATCTATTTCTCAATGATATCATAATACACATTTTTAATGGTTTTTATTGGCTCTAAACAGACGAGAAAAGTTTAATAATCATGCCTACTCATTTCCAAAACATTAGTAGATGTGGAAGGCCAATCTCTATCAATAGGCAAAGCTGCCTCTTGAAATTGAAAGGAGTCTGAATGGGCATAACACAGCTAAGCTGAAAGCTAATAGGTCTATTCCCTGAAGATGCCTTTAGTCCCTTAAGTACTTTAAGTACCTGTAGGGCCAGCATCAGATTACTAAGCAATGTATTCCTGTCACTAAAGTGGTGTAAAATATTATATCCAAGCATATCAAAGTGGTAAATGCTGAATAATACATTTCAAATCAACCTCATCCTAGCATGATAACAAATTTTGTATCTACAGCATCCTACTTGTAAATAGTATATATTACATATTCTTTTCGGGATTCTGAGCACATTTCTTTAATTTTGTTTTTGAGAAAAAATAGCACTCCATATGCACCAATTATTAATTTATCTAATCGGTATCTCCTAATTTTAACAGTGTGTCAGCTGTAGAAAAATGGGTCACTTGGGTTTTAGCATTAAGTAGGAAATCCATGACCAATAGGATTTAACTGAAATGCAAAGGTTTATTTGATGCTTTTAATTAATGAGATAAGAAGGGCTGATATGTGTACATGCATACTAACAGCATGTACTATATACAAAAAAGAGTAAAGGGGTTTATGATATACTGTATCATAAGATACAGATATAGATCTTTATAGCAAACATACAAATATAGGGTTTATTATCCAAAAACCAATTATCCAGGAAGCTCTAAATTTCAGGAATGCCATTTTACATATAAGCATTTATGAAAACATAAAATAATCGTTTTTTGATGATTTATCTATTTTTCTCTGTAATTTGTATTTGATGTTTGGATTGTATAGGATTTTAAGATTTTTTTAAATCAGGATTGCGAGTTTATAGTTGGTCATCCAAACTACAGAAATAAAACTTTTTGAAACCCCCAGGTCCCAAGCAATGCAGATGCCATAGATGCCATAACTATATCTGAACTATGTGTACACTACATGTGACGATAACAGGATCCTAGACCTAGCTACAAAAACCAAATGGAACCTTGAATCTGTAAATTACAGGGAAATTGGAACAGTATCTTGCCAATTGCTAGGTCTTATTTACACTACAGTGCCGATTGCTAGGTCTTATTAACACTACAGTACAGTACATCTGATGTAGTCAGATAGAGAAAGTTGTCTCTGTTGGATATGTAAAATTATACCCATTTCTGTGTATAAGGGGCAAGAAACACTCTGCGATCAGTAGGTGCCACTTTTTAATAAGTCGGTGGCTGCAACTAATTTGCACAGCATCTTTTTAAAAAGTAGCTGCGATTAATCACCCTGTGTGTCTATGCCCTTAGACTTTTGTGTTATCATATTCAACCTCTCTATAAGGGCCTGCCAGTATTACCGCATGTTAGACCTGGATTGACACCAGTGACCCTTTTTCCTACAGTGTTGAAACATATGAAACGTCTGAAGTTTTAGAAAGTTTTCTATTTCAAAATTTAGATTATCTAGACACAGGAAAGAATATAAATCAACATTCACTTTCAGGACTAAAGTTAAAAAAGTTAGTTATAGCTTTATCTAGTTATGGTTCTGGTCTTTTTATTAAAGACTTGTGCTCTGGCTAGCTTTACCCTGGCCAAACACAGAATGATACGTTCTATTGTTTATTGCAAGCTCTTTTGTATAAAATCATATGCTTGAATAAATACGTTTCTGATAAGATGCTTAAATGTTTTTCATTGGTGGTGACGAGGAATATACACCGTTTAAGGAGATTCATCTACTTCTAACCTAAACTGTATTTATGCTATCTGTTGTTTTCAGCTCCCTCTATAAATCTATAAAAATCTACATTGCACATCTGTCTGTAATGTGGGTTTTGTATGCCACAAACATTCCACATCATTGCTTTCAACTAATGTCAAATTTCAATGCAAATTTATCCTGTTCTAGATTTGACTTTTACAAATCACATAAGCCTATAAACTTATAATTACTATGGATAACTGTGTTTAAAAAAAAAAATTCTATGGTGAGTTTTATTGATTCTGTAAATGCTGATGCATTTGGTTGTTTTGATTTTCTAACTAATACAGCTGCTAGTGCTTCTTGCATGCTACTGCATTTCAAATTTAATGGAGTTGAAACAGTACCTTAATGTTTCATCAGATTCGGGTTATATTTAATCAGGTTGTTTCTAAAAAAAAAAAATTAAATAAATAAACCTAGTCAGAAAGGAGACAGCAATACTGTCTTTGTAATCTATCTCAGGTATGCTATCTATTGAGATAGCTGAATAGATAGACTTGGATGCCAGTAAACTCTCTTGATTTGATTTTGTCCTTGATTTTTGCATTTGGATTTGCTTTTAAGTGATTCAGCTTTGAAAAGGATACCAAAAAGGGTCTGTGATTGGCTATTTGGTAGCCCCATGTGGACTGCTGGCCTACAGGAGGTTGTGCTTGGAGTAAAACTGTGTCTCTGTTAGTGTTGCCACCTGTCTGGTTTATACCCGGACAACCTGGTTTTCAGAAGGACTGTCTGGGTCAAAACCTCCTCTTCGATTTTCCAAGACCGCCACATCAGAGGTTCCTCTTTGGCGTAAATCATTTATAACAAGCTTATTTACTTATAAAAGTGTATTTGCCAGAGTTCCACCTGCATCTAAGCAAAATGTAACACTCCATAGATTATGTAAATTCTTACTATACAAAATGTTATTTACAACTTCACCACCCCTATAATACTTCAAAATATCCTGTTTCTCTCCTTCACTACTCAAAGTTATATAAAATGCAATAAAGCAAATCTCAAAAATTTATATTATTTTACTAATAAAATAAAAAAGATGTAAGAAATGTATTGTTTTCCTATTTTTTGTCTGTCTGTTGCAGCTGTTATCTATAAATAGTGTATACAAACTTGTGCTGTTACTTGCATTGTCACCATTCCTATATAAATGCCCTTTTTTTTTTTTAAAGGTGACTAGCAGTATAAAATGTACTCAATCAAATAGAATTTTTTGGAAACTTTTTCCCTGCCTTAATAAATACATTTCTTAGCCTTGTTGACAATTTTTAAATATGTAATAAGAAATAAAAAGCTTTACATAGTGTAGGAAAACTCCTATTATTTGGCTGCCTACTGCAGCTGTTTTCTATAAATAGTGGAATATTTCATGCAGCAAATGAGGACAAGCACTTATTTAGTTGTGTTGAACTGATAATACCAGATGTAATTTGCCAATGTTGTTTAGCAGTCCTTGTATGGGAACATGGTATTTCTTGGTTGCTGCTATTTGCAAATAATGTCAGTATGCAACAATCTGGATACATGACCTTCATGTGATGCAAGCTACTTCAAATGGCTGCAAAATTTTTTTAAACAAGAAGCTGCTAGAATTGTATCCAGATTCCTCTGTAACAATAGGGATTCCCTTGGATTATCCAAGGGATTTGATTCTGCTGAAATATAATTTCTTTTTATAGCTTACACACATAATGTCACCCTCAGCCTCTTCCTCTGTATATGCATGTACAAAAAAACTAGACTATTTATAACCCATCAGAGGACTGAGCTGTTTTCAAAAGAATTGTTCTATGAAAGCCAGAGAAGTCATTTCAACATGTGTTATTAAGTTACACTAGGGACAGATGGGCAGGGTTTTAGCTGAGAATGGGCACCTGCCCATATGTGTCCAACTCTAAAATCCTTTACATTGTGGGCAGAATTCCCTACAGAACAATCAAATGTTATTAGAAAGCAAGTCTAATATGCCCACAGCAGAAGAAAATATAAAGAGAAATACACTGCTAGATCTGCTTTAGCTCTATATTATACAAAATAATCAAAGATGTAAGCAAATTGAATTCTCTCTGTGGTAATGATAAATATGTTAAAAGCCATTATCATAAGAGACTATACGCACAACTGAAGTATTGCTGTTTTGTATTCTTTATGGGTTACTCAAAGGAAATTATATTGTAAATTTGTGTTGCAATTGCAACAAAATATTTAATAGTATAAATTACTACATGCATGAGTTGATTCTTTGAAACCTTTCAGACTATGTCAATGAAACCCGGCTTGCCTAATAATAATTTATTTTAATAATCAAAACATTTATTAAGTAGCACAGTACAATACAAACTCATAAAGCCACAATGAAACCATTGTAGCTATTGTTCTTGTTGTGTTAACATATTTAATGTAGATGCTGCATTAAATAAAATAATTGCTCTGTAAAGACAAGCAAGCATTCAGCCATTTTGTATAAAACAGTTTTGTAAAAACCTGTTTTACTGCAATCTAAGAATAAGGTTAAAGTAATGCTAACAATTGTGCAGCAGTAAAACCACTATACTGAAGTAGAGGCAGGAATTGGCTCCAGGCTGTGTTTGTACCCTTATTGGACTCTCAGTTCCCAGCTTCTAGGAATGTGATAGGGACCTTATATTTTAAACTTTATGATCTAAATGATGAACAATCTTTGTTTTCTGCCTAACATGTCAGTGCTTTTTCGGATGTTTGCTAGAAAAAATCGGAAAGGTTTTACCGCTGTTTACAATTGTTTGGTACGAAAATTTCGTGACTTTCGGATCGCCAATACGATATTATCGTGACTAATACGATTTTTTCGTAAGCATTTTCATGATATTTGCGATCTTCAGAAATTTTCGTTTCCAATACGATTTTTTCCCATTCGTGATTCGGATTCGTGGATTAGTAAATGTGTCCCATAGTATAGATTTTAAACACAGATGGAGTATGTATATTTTTAAGATTGTAAATGCCAGGACCAGCTGCCATGCCATAGTGGGCCTTAATTAATTACTTTGGCTCTATTGGACAGGAAGACACCTATAGTGTTTTGCACTGTAAATTATATATATTCAAAATCAAATGTATCTACAGCCAGATTATGACTAAATGGGCAAAGTAATGCTTTTGGGGGCCCCCATTGTTTTACTCAGCTATAGCTTTGGGGGAATTATTGGTGGCACTCACTGTCAGAGATTAAAGTGATGTTGCTGCTACATTCGAGCATCTTTCCTGTTGAGTTGACTGTTTCCCTGGTTTTTATTTGGCCTGCCCCATATGCATCAAAGGTGCAGCATTATAACAAGGGGAGCAGAAGCCTGCAGGGAGAGCTGAGTGAATTTCAAGTGATGTGATGCAATGCAGTCAGATTGTGAACCATGATCCAATCACATTTTACCTGCAGTTTGCACCTGTTTTTTTTTTTCAGTTTCAGCCAGGACAGGTCCCAAAATTAGACAGGCCCTAAGCAAGTGTATTGGGTGCCTAGTGGGTACTCAGACCCTGAGTGCATCCCACAAACAATCTTTATAAAGCACTGCGTAAATGTGTTAGTGCTGTAGGAATAAAAGATAATAATCATCCTGGCAATACATCAATTAATAAAAGAGGTGTGAGACAGTAGATTCTGTTCTTTATACTGTTATTCCAGCATGCCTCTTTTATTAATTAATGTATTGCCAGGATGATTATTACACATACACACAGCACTCACAATTACATCTTTACACTAACAAGTTCTGGAGTCATTTGACTCATTTATCAAAACTATAGGTTGACTTTATGCTTCAAATGAATTGGATGTTAATTAAAGTTATCTGGAAAGCCTTTATTCAGAAAGTTCTGAATTGCGGGAAAGTCATCTCCCATAGACTCCATTTTAAACAAATAATTCATATTTCTCTTTTCTCTGTAATAAAACAGTAGCTTGAACCTGATCCCAACTAACATATAATTAATCCTTACTGGAAGCAAAACAATCCTATTGGGTTTAATTAACGTTGAAATGATTTTTAGTAGACTTATCCAGAAAACACCAGATCCCGAGTGTTCTGTATTATAGATCTCATACCTTTACTATATTTCTAAAAAAAAACTGAAGTAGTATCCTCTTTCTATCCTTTAGTTTCCCATAGCAATTTCAATGCACTAAAACTATGGCAAGCAAGCTCTGCAATGTGGCAGGCAATGAGAATCTATTTTAGTCAGTGACACAGTTACTGATAAAGAGGCCAGGCATTTCTCTATTTGGAGCTACTGCTGTTAGAAGGCCAAAGGAAAACAATAGTTTTTTATGGTTCATGATTTGTTTGGGTGTTAGCAATTAAGAAAACCAGTTTGGCCAATAGAGTTTAATGGAAAAGCAACACTAAATTTTTTTAAGTAAAAAATCTATTCTACCCTGCTCCAATAATTGCTCTATCCTGCACACAGTTTATTATTTTGAATGCTTTATTAAAAAATACCTTCTAAAACTCTGCTTCCAGTCTTTTCAAATACGGTGATACCGCAATATTCTCTCTGCACAATCCACCATGCGATGCTCCACATCTCCTCCTAGCCTGACTCCAAAATCGGAAGTCAATTGTTCGCCTGTACAGAAGATTTGTTAGCCTGCCTTTTAACAGTTCTGTCTTCGCCTAAATTCCTAAGTTTAGGTTTGCGGGAGAGAGGCGTGAGAGCAGTGTTAGATCTTCTGTGTGATTTATGCATTTACTTCTTGCAGATATTAGAGAAATTAATTACACTGAAGAACTAACAAAGGAGTAACACTGTCCACACGGTCCCCTCTCTCGCAGCCTAAGGGCTGTAAATCGCTGGTGGGATGGCATACGTGGCAATTTGCCAAAATCGCGAAGTTGCCTTCAGAGGAAACTTCGGCAATTATGGCGCTGCGTATGCCATCCCACTGGCGATTTACATTCTAGCTGATGGGATGGCATTTCGGGGAAATTAGTGACCCCACAACAAGGGAGATTTGTTGTGCGGTGACTAATCTCCCCGTCTTGAAAGAAGTTAGACGAAGATGGAGAACATTAAAAGGCAGGCTAAACATCTTCGTATAGCAGCAACACTTCCGGGTTTTGACAGAGTTTTAGAAGGTTTTTTTTAATAAAGCATTCAAAATAATAAGCTGTGTGCAGGATAGGATAGATTTTTTACTTAAAAAAATCTAGTATTACTTTTCCTTTAAAGGGGAAAACATTTTTGAAAAACATATTTCTACCTTTTGTTCATTATTATAGTGTTTAAAATAGTTGCACACAGGGAGATTTGTTGGCTGCACTAAATCTTTGCTACCGCGGGCGACTAGTCTCCCAGAAATGCCTTCCCACTGGCAAGAATGTGAATCGTTGGTAGGATTGGCCTGCATGTTGCTTTGGTTTTCCAAAGTTGCCTGAGGTTTTCTCATAATGGAACTTTGGGTGACTTTGCAGAAATGCAGTGACGCATATGCCATCCCACCGACGATTCACGTTCTTGCCGGGGGTTAAGGCATTTCAGGGAGATTAGTTGCCCGAAGATTTATTGTGACCAACTAATCTCCCTGTGTGCCAGTGCCCATAGAGGGTTGATTTCCTCTATAAATGTTATCCTTGCCACACACAGGCAGATTGTTTTCTCATGGGGTCACACAGTCAATCAGATGGGTGTCAAATAAAGTAAAGGGTAAAAACAGGGATCCCTTGCTATTTGTGTCACTGATTTATCATCAGGATATAGAAGTATAAGTGATACCCAGCTGAGCATATTTTTGTTAATTGAAATGTTGAGTTATTTTGGCTCACTAATGGACCTGATGTAAGGATTTTGTGTTCAGTTTTAAAGTATGTACTGATAAGTCAAATCGTTATGATTTGTTGAGCCATGGAGGATGGGATATATCTCAAGTGACTGGCTGGAGCTTGAGTACATTCGTATCTGGTTCATGCTAAAGATTATTTAGAAAAGTGAAGCAATATTGTTTACTTATAAAAAATAATTAATGTTAAATATGTAGAAGAAATTCAATGGAGGAGTCAGTGCTGACCTCTTTAAAAAGCAAATGTATAATGAATTGCTAGGGGATACTAGACCTAACTCAAATGTAGTCATTTATAATGAATAACCCTTAAAAATATGTAACTAGGTAAAACCCAACCCTTTTAAGTATCACACACATCACAATTTAAGCCTAGATAAAACATAGTTATGTAATGAGTTTAATGTTTACCCAATCCAATATGTTTTTCTTAAATACTTCATTTCTGAATGACTGTTGAGATTGCAAAATGCAAAGCCTTAGAATTCCTAATAGCAGATTAAGAAACAAAAGAAAGGGATTATGTTACATAATTAAGGCTCCGTGCCATATGGCTTCATTAAATAATCTGACCATCCCCCTGTTACCTTGGGGTCTGAAATCTATTTGTGCAGAGCACAATTTTACTTAGCATCTGTAATGTATTGCTCCTGAAGGAGAACTAGTTTACTGCAGCTTGTGAGACCTACCATGGAACATGAACATTATGCAGAAATGTTGTGATTAAGCCTTCCCTATACTGCCATTCAATTTATCAGGTGCCAATTTGAGAAGAAAAAATTGGCCGTTGTATTACTGCTGCAAATAAAAGGATGAACACAGTTATGAGGATAATTAAATTGCAATAAAATATGTCAAGTGATTTGATCTATCTATCTATCTATCTGTGTGTATACATGCACACAAACAAGCAAATGTTGTTTTATCATCACACAGAGTATAACAGCACACCATAATATCGTGGAATAAAATGAACCATCTCAATATGCCTAGCAGCTAGCCTTGTCAGGAGGAGCACATGTAAAATTTGTGTGGGGCAAACTTCTTGTGGGCCAAAACATTTTTTATGGCCTGGATAACAAACTATTTCTTAGAATGACCCCTCTATCTGAAAGAATCCATATGTCTCTTAAAGGAACAGTAACACCAAAAAATGAAAGTGTATAAAAGTAACTAAAATATAATGTGCTGCTGCCCTGCACTGGTAAAAGTTGTGTGTTTACTTCAGAAAGTCTACTATAATTGATATAAATAAGCTGCTATGTAGCCATGGAAGCAGCCATTCAAAGGAGAAAAGGCACAGGCACATAGCAGATAACAGATAAAACACTATTGTATTCTACAGAACTTATATGTTATCTGCTATGTAACCTGTGCTTTTTCTCCTTTTTTCCAGCTTGAATGGCTGCCCCCATGGCTACACAGCAGCTTATTATATAAATTATAGTAGTGTTACCGTAGCAAACACACCAGTTTTACCAGTGCAGGGCAACAGTGCATTATATTTTTATTACTTTAAAGCTCTTTCATTTTTTGGTGTTACTGTTCCTTTAAGATGAGAGATCTAATGCCCATGAATCCCTCTCAGGTTCTAGAGCCCTGTATTCCCTGTATTTACTCTGCTTGTAAATGCACATCTGCTTCCTGCTGACTTATGTAACTGTACATGAGCATATACTGAATTAGTTAACTGTATAGATTGTCTTAATGTTCAAATATAAACCATGATTGTTTGTTTCTGCACATAAATCAGCTAAACTAACTTTTAGCCTTAAACACATTTTAATGAAACAATATATAAAACATAGACCTCTAGCAAAGGTTTGACTAACAAATCCAGTATCCAAAAGCAGATGATATTTACACCAATATCAGCATGGCAATACCTTCATCGTGTTGCTTGTGCTGCAGAATTATTCCTTGAACTCTCATGAATCCTTTATAGTAAGAAGATGATGACTGACAGGATATGTCGCTGCCTACTGATGGCAATTTGCTGAGAGAATTTCTAGTTTTAAGGTCAATGTACATTAGGCTTCAGTAATCTATTACAAGTGATATATTACCATACCCTTATGAAAGGGTGCAGTGTCCTTACGTGATATGTGTAGCTGGATGCAAACATAGTGTGCCCTTATGCCTGAACTATGGAAACAGGAGAAATCATTGATCGACATTCTACTAATAGATTCCCTCACTAAATATAATGTTCTTATCCGATGCCTATTTTTTGCATTCTCTATTGAAGATTTAAAAATAAGTAGGTCACACGAACTTCAGTTAAACATGTGGCACAACTTTATTCACACCTACATTAGATTCACATCAGACAGGCAGTCACCCAGTAGTTTTCCAAAAAGCACACAGATGCAGTGTTACTCCATTCCATGTGGCTAATCATACCAGGAGGTCCTGTCCAAAGGACTCTCGCATAAGGATGGCTAGGCTGGATTCTCACATACATCTCCAGTCCCTGGGAATCCCCACCTGTCTCACTAATCCGGCCCTCCCTGCAATGAAACCCTTTCCTCACTAGCCTATTCCTGTACTCTTGAGTATCTTGTGGATGATTCACTGGGAAAACTACTTCCCCCTACCCTGCTCATTGGGGCAATAGATGGTTCTTGCTACACAACATAACTCCTACTGCCTGGTTCAATTCCTTCTTACCTAGCCTTACTTGCTTCTAACTCTCTTTGTCTGATCATCTCTTCCTATGATCTGATCCATACCATATCCATATCCAACCTGGGTGTGGTTCCCTTTTTTTATACTTATCTGCCCACAATGCCTCTAGTGGTCAGGGGCTATTTTGACACATAATTGTTTTCCCAAATATACTGCCATCTATTGGTTAAATACTAACATAACATTCTAGCTACAATAGTTTTTTACTGCCACCTACTGGACATTTAAAGAAAAACATAACACAATAAAAATGCAAACCTTATAATCATCTTTTTTCCACCTCCTTACAAATGAAAAAAAAAAATGTTTTCCCAGTTTCATTTTATTAATAGCACAACAAAATCCCTTGCCCCTTACACTATTGTCAGTTTATGTTGCATAATCTGTCTCAAGGGGAGATGTTAAAAGTTGATAATTCACGTATAGTGTATTTGGATTTGTGATGTAGTGGTAATTATTCTCTGCTTCTGTCATCATGTTCCTATGAGCTCAGGTTGTGCTAGCCTAGCTTAGTATATAAATTTCTCCCTACTGGAAGGCTTAGAATGTGCATTGCTAATAGTCTCCTTTTCTGATCATCCTCTTCCTGGAACAGGAGTCACGAGATGTAAATCAAGACTTCTAACAAATACAGCTCATGTGATTTGCTTGGAATTGTACTTTCATTGTAATGTCATTCATTTACATAATGGCCATGGCTGGGAAAGAAAATAGGTCATTGAAAGCAAAAGAATGTTACTCACTCAGAAGCAGAAGCTGCTGCTTTAGTGAAATCTGATTCTGATGTCAAAGATTAAATAATGCACGAATAGAATGAATTATTATATATAATAACACATTTGTATATAATAATATTCCATGGAGGGATAAAACAACAAGGCCTTTTTAAAGATAACCAAAATGTAATTCTGATTGCTTTGTGGTAATTAAGAGAAGTATTTACAAATTTTTAAGGGGAAAAAATGTGCCTACAAAAAAAAAGTGACAAAACTCATGCATCTTTTTAAAAAAAGGGACTGATTATCACATTATTCATTTTTAGTGGGAAAAAAAACTCTAATAATGTTTTAAAGGAGAAGGAAAGTCATTTTGACATTTTACTGCTAATAGATTAGCCATATCAGTGCAAGCTAGAACACTATATTTATTCTGCAGAAATCTTTACCATACCTGAGTAAAGAGCCCCAGAAGCTCCCTCTGTTTATTTAAGGTAGCAGCTGCATTTTAGCTTGGTCTCCATAACTTCCTGCTGCTGGTAGCATAGATCACACGTCTTATGAGAGGGGGAGTGAATTTTTATGCATTCTTATGGGAGGGTGGAGCAGGAGAAGGGAGAGAGGAGAGAGTTCCCAGACTCCGACCCCTGAAATTAAGGATTTTTCTGAGTCTGATACCAAAGTACATGTGTATACAAAAAAAGTAGAGATGCACCGAATCCACTTTTTCGGATTCGACCGAACCCCGAATCCTTTGTAAATACCGAACCAAATCCTAATTAGCATATGCTAACATTTTTAACTTCCGTGTTTAAGTGCCAAAAAGTCACGTGATTTTTAGGATTCGGATTGGGTTCGGCCAGGACCGTGGATTTGGCCAAACCCGAATCCTACCGAAAAAGCCTGAATCCGGAACTAAATCCTGGATTTGGTGCATCCCTAAAAAAAAGACAAGACATCCTCTGTTTCTTTTGATAGAGGACTTAGTGCAGCTTTTCTGTGAGTGCTTATAGCTGTATATACATAGACCTTTCTGATAAAGCTTACTTAGTTTTTACCTTTCCTTCTCCTTTAATAAACTAGGAAAAAAGTATATAAATAAAGTTGTTAGAGGCAATTCCCATTGACTTCTATTAAACTTTACCAGCTTTTACATGTTGAGTTTTTTCTGGTGACTTTTTGTGTTTGGTTTTTGTTTGTTTTTTTTTTAATAAATTCTGACTATTCAATGTTCCAAAGAATATTCTTGAGTATATTCATGTTTGTGTTTTTTCTTAAATTATTAAAAGAAAGACATAAATTTGAGTTTTGATAAATAGGCTCCTTAATGTGCTACAACTTTCCTATTCAATTTGAGAACTGTCTATGGTTTTTAGTTAAGATCAAACTCATACAGGAGTATTGTATCTATGAGGAGCATTATTGCTCAGTAGAACTAATTGTATTCACATACTGTACCCTGAAAAACCTTCAGTCAATGGCCTGTGCTGCATAGGGTTATGTCTGTAAAGGATGTAGTTTTTTACATTGCCATGGTTTCAGACTGTTTCTAATTTCCCAGTTAATTTAATAAAGTTGGTCCTCTTTTCTGAGATGCACTTAGGTAGAAGCTATGCCTTTCTGTGCAGATATACAGGGCTGCAGAAGAGAGCAGATCCGCTTCTCTCTGCCTGCCTACAAAAACCATACCTCCCAACATTTGAAAAAATGCAAAGAGGGACAAAAAGGTATGTGTAGTACGGTGGAATTTTTTTTTTCACCTCACCCATATTTGTGACCATACCCTTAAATACTACACCCATTTTACAAAATTTGGCAGGTTATGTAAAGTTTGAACAAATTTATGGGGGTTTTGGGGACTTGTTTTATGTGTTATTACTGTTTTGCTAATGAAGGTCAAATTGCCCTTTAAGATGCAGCTCTCAGTGCCCTCAAGTGACCTATTATCTCGGGGATGCCCAACCTTTTATACGCGTGATTTTGAAATTCAAAAATGGGCACTACTTTGCTGCCATTGGGAGCAACATCCAAGCGGTTGGTGAGCAGCATGTTGCTTACGAACCACTGGTTGGGGATCACTGTATTATCTTATCAATTGTATCTAATTGAAGGTGTTTGCGTATTCTGGGCTCTCTGCCAAATTCTTACTTATCTAATTAAGTTTGAAAAACTTTGTATCTTTTTTGGAGTTCAGTGCAGGAGATCAAAGGGAAATTATGGACTTTTGAATAAGAATCCAGGACTGTGGGTTGAGCTGTTAAAATCAGGACTGTCCTGTGAAAATTGGGACAATTTGGAGGTATGCAGCGCCGGATTTGTTATATGGGCGCCCCTAGCCTGCCCCTTTTGCAACCACTAGCCCCCCTGCGCACGCATGCACTTTCGCGACCACAAGCCCCCGTGTGCATTTAAACTCACATTGGGGAGAGGTCCCCTTTGCCACAAATCCGGGCCTGGAGGTATGTACAAACATAGGCTAAGGCTGATGCCACACCAGGCGTAGGGCTGATTTTTTCGGCAAGCGGAAAAACGCTTGCCGAAAATTCAGCCCTACGCCTGCTACTTGTGCCTGCACCCGAATGAATGGGATACGCTCGGGTGCAGGCACATGTAGCCGATATACGCATGAAAACGCGAGACTTTGCATTCTCTCGCGTTTTCATGCGTATATCGGCTACATGTGCCTGCACCCGAGCGTATCCCATTCATTCGGGTGCAGGCACAAGTAGCAGGCGTAGGGCTGAATTTTCGGCAAGCGTTTTTCCGCTTGCCGAAAAAATCAGCCCTACGCCTGGTGTGGCATCAGCCTTAGAGAAGCAGAGCCAAAGCTCTGATTGTCTCTTGAAGGGGAACAATCATAAAATATGTTTTTATAATACTGAAAATATTAAATCTACACAACCATTTTGACAATTTATAGCTTTTAAAAATGTTGCACCATTACAAAGTTATGGCTAATTGTTGAAGCAGCCTCCTGTAACCCTTTCTTGGCACACTTCTGCAGAAACTGTACTTATTTGCTTACTTCAGAAGAACTGAATTCTCCTTGTATTATAGGGATACTGGGCACTGGGATTTAAAGCAGAGTTCCTGTATCTAGTGGGCACTGAGGAACAGACCTTAGGGGAATTCCACTGGGAAAATAATCACACAGTTTTGCAGCAAAGATAAACTTTCCCTGCGTTGGTAAACCTGTGTAGTTTTAACCAACTTCTTGGTCACAGGAGACAGTCCCATACTCCACTACTGGTGGAAATGCCCAGTTCAGTCTGTCAAAGTCTGTTCCCCAAGAGCTCTTTAGTTTCCCCAGGTAATGCTACCTGCCCCAAAGTACCTCTCCCTTTGGATAGGCAGTTGCTCCCACGTAGCAGGCTCTCAAGAAACACCTGTCCTTACCCAGGAGACACACACTGGAGACTCCCACGGAGGTACAGGTAACTAAGCAGACCTCTGTCTGCTCAATGCAAAGCAGAGCAGTGGCTGGTTATGCACTCTGGATCTGGTTCGCTCTGGCTGGCAATCAGCAGGAGCTCCATTTATAACCTGCTGGCCCCACCCCTGATTTTTGTCTCCAAAGCCAGGCACTCCCTGGATCTTCCCTTTCTCCAAGAAGTGCACTGGAACTCCCAGCCAATTGGGTTTCTCTCCAGTCTGTAAACGGGCTGGATGATGTTACAGACAGAAAAACAGGGGAAAGGGTTCTCTGACCACCTACATTCTTATCCCCCACCCTCCAGAACCTCTGACTCCCTGGTCTGTGTCAATGATGCAGAAATGTGTGAGTGACAGAGCAGAGTGAAAGCTGATTTGCTGTGGGATGTCATGGGCCCACACCTCTCAACAGCAAACATGTGCAGAGGGGAAGTAAAGGAACAGAACCTGGGCTGGGTGTTGATGAAGCTACATTTGAACATATAACAGTAAAGCAGCTTATTGTTTATATCCTTTATTTTGCTGTTTTATTGTGATTTAATTTGTGTTTTGTGTTGCTCACCAGCAGGCTTAGATCAGCTGCCAGACACCCTGCTGCAAATTACATACACAAATCTTACTTCAATAGCCAGATACAGGTGTAACAAAAGAGTGTATAAAAGAGACTTCCTCCATACCAGTGACACATCAGTTGCAACAATATTACAGACCTCTACACAGGCAACTGTGTGGGTACAGGCACATAGACTCCTGTATGTTGGATTCCTCTTCTTCTGGAGACTTCTTTATGTCTCCCAGTTAAAGCTTTCCTATAGACTGACTAGCCAGGCTTTCAGGTGGGTCCAATCAGGCCCACCTGGTCAGTCTGTACCACTTACTCTGTTACAGCAATTTCTTAGCAATCAGCAGTATAAAAAGATAATGTTTCTAGAGTATGAGCTGTACATAACCTTACTTTATATTTGTTGCACATATGAAAATGAATTCAGAGTGTGAGGGGAGGGTAAGAGAAGTAATTCCTTTTATTGCAGGGAGCTATAAGACAACAGGAACAGTCTCTTAGACCTGCACATGGAAACTAGTGCATCAGGTAAAAATTCCTAAACATACCCTTCTATACAAGTACTTCAGTATACAAGTAACATAACATATTACTGTGCTGGAAATATAACATATCTTGCTGCATAAAGCAGCGTTTTTCAACCACTGTTCCGAGATGTTGCCTGGTGTGCCGTAGGCAGGGCCGCAATTTTTACTTTAAAAAAAAAATCCGGGCCCTGTCATTGGTTGCGCCCCGTGTGTACGGGTGACATCAGTACGCACGGGGCGCAACGTTATAAAAGGGCCTGTGTGCGGTCGCGTGTAGGCAGAAGTGCAGAGGCGGCGCGCGTGAGGGGAAGATGCTGCTGAAGCCGCCGAAGAGCAGAAGTAAAATGCTGCTGGGCACCAATGTATTAGGGGGGGCCACGGGGCACACTGACTTATGGGGGCACTGCTGCTGGGCACCAATGTACTAGGGGGGCTGGCTCTTGGCACCAATGTACTAGGGGGCACTGCTGCTGGGCACCAGTGTACTAGGGGGGCACTGCTGCTGGGCACAGAGTTAAATTTTTTAACATTTTCTAATGGTGGTGTGCCTCGTGATCTTTTTCATGAAACAAGTGTGCCTTTGCCCAAAAAAGGTTGAAAAACACTGGCATAAAGGATCTATAACCAGTATTAACTACTGTGCAACATGTGCACTGATTCATCAGGTATAACTGTCTGGCTGCTGTAACTCACTGCAGGAGACAGTGTAAAACTGGTTTTCAGCATCATATAAACAATTTTGGGTAACTTTATAAAACGTTAGGGTAAGGGTAAGGGTAAGGGTAAGGGTAAGGGTACCTGTAAGACAACAGGAACATTCACTTAGTCCTGCACATAGAAACTGGTGCATCAGGTAAAAGTTCCTTACCTTAGCTGTGCACTTTGGTTCCCCTGCAGTAGCAGAGCAGAAAATGTTCCTGGAAAATACAGTCTTATAGGAAACAAGATGTAAGTAAGTGATGAACTTGTTTAAAAGCACACATTTTATTAGGGGGTGCATAATAACCTTATACCTCTTACACTCTCCCCCACAAAATTTATGTCGTCCCGACATATGCAAAATTGATATTTCCAGCCATTTTTATGGTTCTGTTAGGGTCTTACCATATATCTTAGGAGCCTTGGGTCAGCATCCCCCCCCAACAGTCCGGTTTTACGCGGGACAGTCCTGCTTTTTATGATGCATTGCAGGACATTCATTGAACTATCCAGCACAGCGGGATGCGCTGGCTGGAACCGGACGTTCTGGCTTCTCCTGCGGCTTCTCTCCTTATGTCTCTCCTTGTGCAGCGCGACAGGCCCTTTTATAAGGTTGTGCCCCTGGGTACGTATGACGTCATTACGCACGGGCGCAACCTTATAAAAGGGCCTGTCGCCACCACACAAGGAGAGGCATAAGGAGAGAAGCCGCAGACGAAGGCGGACCTCCTATGGGGGTACTGTGTATAGGGGGCACTGTGTATAGGGGCACTGTGTATGGGGGGGCTACTGTGTATAGGGGGCACTGTGTATGGGGGCTACTGTGTATGGGGGCTACTGTGTATGGGGGCTATTGTGTATGGGGGGGCTACTGTGTATGGGGCACTGTGTATGGGGGCTACTGTGTATGGGGGGCTACTGTGTATGGGGGCACTGTGTATGGGGGCTACTGTGTATGGGGGGGCTACTGTGTATTGGGGGGCTACTGTGTATGGGGGCTACTGTGTATGGGGGGCTACTGTGTATGGGGGGCTACTGTGTATGGGGGCTACTGTGTATGGGGGGCACTGTATGGGGGCACTGTATGGGGGGCTACTGTGTATGGGGGGGGCAAAACTGGTACATAGTTATAACTCACTTATAACTGACTGCCTTCTCTCTATATTTGTATTTTAATGTAGGAGTTGCTATATTGTTTTCCTTAGGTCGTTCAGTATGAGGGTATAGCACATTTGCGTCTAATCCCAGCCATTTCATCTATGTAAAAGGAGTATTTTTTTTAATGGTGTGTGGTAATTGGGGCGTGGCCACAAAAGTGGGCGTGGTCAAAAAAATTGTCCCTCTTTTAATTTTTCAAATGTTGGGAGGTATGGGTCAGTATCATGTAATATTGACACTTGAGGAAACATCCTCCTTGGATGGAGGATGGCACATATGTGTTATCTCCTTGTTTCCTTTGTGTATGGTGGAATATTTTCAATAGCCATATATATTGTAGATTGTAAGCTCTTTTGGGCAGGGCCCTCTTCACCTTTTGTATCGGTTATTGATTGCTTTATATGTTACTCTGTATGTCCAATGTATGAAACCCACTTATTGTACAGCGCTGCGGAATATGTTGGCGCTTTATAAATAAATGTCTATGAAGATTTTCATTCATCCAGGTCATGGTATATCTAGTATAAATAAATTTAAAGCAACTGGACTTGTTAAGTAATCATTGAAGACGTTTCACTACTCATCCGATTGGATTAGTGGAAGAGTATATATGCTGAGGACTTCCCATACCAGTCAGTTGAACTGAAGAAGCTGCTCGGATGAGTAGTGAAACGTCTTCAATGATTACTTAACAAGTCCAGTTGTTTTATAAATAAATGTTAATAATAATAATATATTATCTCCACCAACACCATATTAAATTCGGCCTACTTAATCATACCTAGCATCATCAACATATATAATACCATGTCATATCAAAGAAAGAACACATTTAAAATGCGTATCAAACAGTGCAATATAAATATTCTTATCTGTTCACATCACATTCATCAGTTGTATAAACACAAGCATTTTCTATTACCACTGTCCTGAGTCCTTTGAAAAGTAACAGGGTGAAAGATACCACATTGGTGTGTCAACTTTTCAGTTTATACTCTGTACTTTGGTATCTCTGAGCAAAGAACTTGGTTGACCTAATGTATCATAAGTCAAAGTCTTTGGCTGTCTCCTGGTTCTACTTAGTTGTATTCTACGTACAGGTATTGAGTTACACGAGTCCTCAGCTTCATCTTCAGTTTCAATAACTTCAGTAGTCTCAGGTACCTCTTCAGGATTTATTATCTCTTCTTGCTGAGTGTTTTCTTCTATAACAGTGTCTGTTGGATTTTCTGTTCTTTCTGAATCACAGGGATAGAATTCTTCTGCGTCTGGGTTTAACTTTACTGTATCTTCAGGTGGGTGGTCATCCTGAGTTAGAAGAATAAGTGATCTCCATTGGTCCTGTTCTTCTGATTCACTGTCTGAGTCTTGTGTAGAATAGTGTGTAGAATTCTTGTTTGACCTTTTCCAGTTTCTGGTTTAACTTCATAAACTGGGCTTTTATGATGTTTTCTTTTGGTTACCACATATATTGTATCTTCCCAGTATGATCTTAGTTTTCCAGGACCTCCTTTTTCAGTGAGATTTCTTACTATCACTCTACTACCTGGTATTAACTCAGCTCCATTAATTTTCCTGTCATAATAGTCTTTACCTCGATCTGCTCCTTTACTTGCAGTTCTTGAAGCAAGTTGATAGGCCTCATTCAATATATTTGTCCATGTTTTTACATACTCTAGATATTTGTCATATTTTTCTGTTGCTGGGGTGTCGAACATATGATCAACTGGTAGTCTGGTTGATCTCCCAAAGAGATGGAAAAAGGGTGAATATCCCATAGCTTCACTTCTTGTGCAGTTGTAAGCATGAACTACTTTTGCTAGTGAGCTTTTCCAATCCTTCTTTGATTCTGTTGAAAGAGTACGAAGCATTTACGGAAGTGTTCGGTTGAACCTTTCAACTTGTCCATTTCCTTCTGGGATGGTATGGGGTTGTGTGAGAATTTTGGATATGGCAATATTCTCCTAAAGCTGCAAAGAGCTGGTTCTCAAATCCTCTACCCATGTCATGGTGAATCTTAGTAGGAAATCCAAATTTCAGTACAAAGTCATTGAATATTTTGTCTGCAGCTGTCCTTGCCGACTTGTTCTTTGTTGCATAGGCCTAAGCAAACCTTGTGAAATGGTCTATAACAACTAAAATATACTCATAGCCACCTTTACAAGTTTCCAGATGCAGAAAGTCAATTGAGACCATCTCAAATGGGTATGTTGTAACAATGTTGTTCAAGGGTGCTCTGGTTGGCTTGTTTGGACGCTTGTCTTTCAAACAACGACACTGGTGAGTAATATAGTGTTCAATATCACGTTGCATGCGTGGCCAATAAAATCTGTCTCTTGCCAAATCAACAGTTCTTTCTACTCCTAGGTGTCCCATTTTCTCATGTAGCTCTTTATACACTAAGTTATGGTATATCACAGGCAATACTAGTTGAGATCCTGAGGGTGTTCTTGAGACATTCTTCCATGCTCCTTTGAAACTCTGGTGCTGAGCTGAGGCCAAAGGGTATACGAATCCATTCATACAACCCCCATGGTGTTATGAAAGCAGTTAATGGTCAGCTGGACACTCCTCTCTCAACATCTGCCTCACCATGTCTTGTTGCACATTTGTTAGGCGTTCTAAGGACACTGGTGGGTTCCACAACTCCTTGGCATGACTTAACATTCAGTTTTCTGTCAGTAGGCTCTTTTCCAGTTACTGTAGAACTCTCAGTCTCATGACCAATTGAGGCAACTTGCACCACTGGACATTCTTTCTGGAGAGTAACTAAGGTTTCATTGATACACAGTGTCGGACTGGCCCAGCAGGATACCAGGAAAACTCCCGGTGGGCCTAGGTGTCAGTGGGCCCTCCTGCTCCTGATCATTTGGCCTGTTTCATGGTCATTCCCTATTTATGAATGGGAAGAAAGAGGAGAAATAGATGGAAGAATAGATGCTAGCATGTAAATTAAAGAGACTAGGAGTATAAATAGGTTGGGTGAGGAAAGGAGGAAAAATAGTTTGGAAAGCCGGCCTAGGGTCTAAGGTTTTCTGGTGGGCCCCTGGGTTCCCAGTCCGACACTGTTGATACACAGTCCAACTGACACAAATCATGGGGTGTGAACAGCATGGTCTAAATCTGCTGGGATGGTCCTATGCACACAGTGCATTTTAAGCTAGTGGCAGAATTTGCAGGTATCGTTTGGTCTCTTTACAACTGGGGCCACAAACTATCTGCCCTGACTTTAGGCAGAGAAAAGGATGTTCCTATAGCTTCCACTAGACTTGGAACTGATTCATCTGTGCCTCAGGAGTCTTTGATGATTTCCTCAATCACATTGTAACCAATGATTGGTTCTTCTGCCACCTTCGGGTCTCCCAAAACTAAGACTGGCACTAACATCTGTCTTGTGCACTTGGTCTTTGAAATAAGCTGGAACTGAACTTCAGTCCATCCTGTGAAAGGAATGTCTGATTTGTTTGCTGCTTTTCCACACAGGGTTGCAGGTCCTAGCAGGTTCCTCTATGGCTCTCATTTTAGTGTGTGGAAGGACTCTTTCTCTACATGCCTCATTGATTATGGTTACCGGAGATCCTGTGTTCCATAAAGCGTGAACAGGAATTGCATCCATTTCACAGTTAACAAGGCATCTCTTTTTAATGAGTTGTTGTAACTTTGTTTCTCTTGGTTCGGGTGCCATTTTTGTTGCACATATGAAAATGAATTCAGAGTGCAAGGGGAGGGTAAGAGAAGTAATTCCTTTTATTGCAGGTAGCAATATTCACTATAAGCATACTTGCTTTAATTTACGCGCGATTCTGCATGCGTTATTTTAGTTGCGAAAACTATCTTCGTGCGATATTAACTCAACGTGCGGTAACTAACGTGTGCGCTACTTTTCGCATGCATGCTAATTAACGCACACACGGTATTTACCACATGCACACTAATTAACACACGCGCAGTGCGGTATTTACCGCATACGTGCTAATTAACGCACGGGCAGTGCGATATTTACCGCATGTGCGCTATTAATGCGGTAAATACCGCACTGCGCGCTAATTAACGTACGCGCAGTGCGGTACTGCACGCTAATTAACGCACCTGCGGTACCTTTTGCGTGCGCGCTAATTGTTGCACGCGACTTGACACGCGCGGCAATTACCACGCGCCTTGACGCACGCGGCAGCATAAAACTAGCGCCATTTTGCGCATTTGCACAAGGAGAGCACAGAAGTGCTATTGAGAGAGAGAAGAGTGAGAGAGAAAGAGAGAGAATTTTTGAAGAATTTTTTTTGCCAAAAAAGGATGGAGAGCACTGTGGCTGTTATAAAGGTGGCCAAAAAGAGGGTGCACCTTCCAACTGCCGTGTCACCCAGCTCTGGCAGTGACACACAAGAGAGGCCTGTCTACCTGGGTAGCCCTGATGTGTCTGACGCTGAGGGCACAGACAGGGATTACCGTCCGGAGGAAGCCAGCGGTGAGAGTGAGGAGCTTGCCCCCCCCATCTGGCAAAAGGTAGAGGCAGGAGAGCAGGCTCCGGAATCTTAAATTCACAGAATTTGAAAATGAGGCACTAGTAGAGGGGCTGGTACCAGTATATGAGAAAATAATTGGCAAATATGCCAGCAAAACCCCCACAGCTCAAAAGACCAAGGCCTGGAAGGACATTGGGAGCACGTTAATAGCGTGGGGGTGTGTCTCCGCAGTGTCCAACACTGCAAAAAAAGGTACCAAGATATCAAGAGGGTCCTTAAAAAAAAGCTGGCAGAGGACTCCAGATACAGGTAAATATCTTACATTCATCTTTATATTTAACACTTGCTCATCTGCTTTTCTACTCAACTGGCTTTTCCTTTTGGCTTACTGTCCTTTTTGGCTTCTTTCCTACTTACTTTACTTGTATGTAATGTATGTATGGCACACCTATTATTATGTGTGCAACTTATGTCCTCAAAGCTGTGGAGTACAACAACAAATTAGACCAGTAAATAGGGGGGGCATTTAAGAAATATTTTGCCAAATACTTATGGGTCCGTTTACTAAAGTGGCTTAAATTTAGTGGCACATTTTAGACACAGAATAAATGCAAAATAAGTTATGGGCAGTTTATTAAAGGGGGACAAATATAATATTGCAATTATTCTGGCACCAAAACATTTGATTGGCAGTTATCACAGTTGCCAGAAAATATGCTACGTACTAATTAACGCAAGCTTTACTATTCAGCAAAATGGGCTAAAGACAAAATTGTTGCCAGAATATTTACAAAACTTTAAACCCTAAAGCTTATTGATGCTGTTACTGCTAAATGTAAGAGTGGAGGAGAAACTACATGAAAGTATAGAATACCATATCAATGAAGGCAAAATAATTAGACATTACCCAGTTCAAAAGTAACTAACTACTTTTATTTTAACAATAACATTTTTTTAAAATGGAAAAAATATAAAAAATAAAACTTAGGCCTTGCTGGCCTTGATTTCGGCCATGTCCTGCTGCAGCTGGGCCATCTGGGCCTTTATGGTGTCGAGATCCTCCTGCATTGACCAAAGTGTGGGGTCAGTCCACCCAGATGTTGTTTGGGTCCCCACATCTTCGGTCTGTCGTGAGGGTCCCTCATCTGCAGGAGGACTTGGTGCCCAGTCTTTGGCCTGGGGAGAGTCCAGGGCCTGGGGATACTCGTCCAGGGCCTGGGGAGTGTCCGGGGCCTGGGGAGAGTCCGGTGGTGTAGCCCCGGGGGGGGGGCTCTGGAGCCTGGGGGGCCTCGGGGGCCACTGGAGCCTCGGGGGCCGCTGGAGCCTCGGGGGGCACTGGAGCCTCTGGAGCCTGGGGGGCCAGAGGTTGAGGTTGGGCCTCTGGAGGGTGATGAGGCACTACATCCAGCTGAAGTTCTGTGAGATAGTATTACAAGATGTTATTTAAATATAGTATACATATATATATATATATATATATATACATTCATACACAGAGGGCCACCATCATAAATAACGGGGCCTCTCACAACAACATTTTTTTGGCCTCCCACATCCCCAATGGCCCCTCCCCCTTTGAACCCTCACATCAATACAAAGGACACACAGACATTGTTAGCCAGGGCCCCCTAAAACATTCATGGTCCTTCCCCAAATTACTCATACTATGGGCCACTCCCTGGTGCTTCCCCCCTGCTTTAAACTTATTTATGCATATGTTTTTGAAAATAGATGTATATATATATGTGTATATGGTTTTTTTTTTTCAAAATGCCACAACATATTTTAAATTCCCTCTTTATTGTGAATTTTATTGTGTGTGGTTTTTGAAAAAACATGCATATATATATATATATACATATATATATATATAGAATATACATTTCTTACATTTTTAGTTTTTTTTTTTTTACTTTTAGTTAAAATTACTTTCAAAATCTTTTAATTAACGTATTCTTGAAAACCCTAATAAAGTACAATAATTACCTTCAACTATTTCAGCTATTAAATCATAACTCCTGCGCTTCAAGTCCGACCATATCCGCTGGAAAAGTCAGAGGTCCATGTCGAGGGCAAACCTATAGTGCAACCTCCGTATCAGCCTGCGGAGGATTGCCCTCTTCCTTTCATGGACCCCTATGGTCCCCAGCAGCTGCGTGTCATAGCCTGAGCGCAGGAGGAAATTATACGCTCAAATTAGTCGCATATTTGGATTATAATAAATTCTCATTGCCCTATATCAGTGCTGTCCAACTTCTGCGGTGCCGAGGGCCGGAATGTCTCTCGCATACATGGTTGGAGGGCCGCTGATGGAAGCCAGTTTTAAACCACACCCACTTCAAACCACACACATTTTATCACAATGGCCGCTGCAGGGATATCAACCATCATTCATATGTTAAAGAATTATATTATGTCATATTAAGACACACCCTTAAATCCATGTGCCTCCTCCCCTGTGGATAGCACAGCAACCCCCAGCATATAATTACACACCTTAGGGACCATTTAATGGCTATTTCATACTGCTAACAAACTCCCAGAACAAACCCCTGCCAGGTTCACCTCCCACAGGCAAAATAGGGTAGGCAGAGTATGGCACACACAGGCAACACTCTGCCTGTCCTATGCTGCCTGTGTGTGCCATACTCTGCCTGCCCTATGTGCCATACTCTGCCTACACTATGCTGCCTATACACAGGCAGCATAGGCCAGGCAGTACATACAATGTCTGAGGTGTGAAGAGGTTAACAATGTGAATGATTATAGCCTGAGCCTGAGTTGTGAACAATGCAGGGGGTGAACAATGCAGAGATTAAAAGGTGTGAACAGTACAGGGGATTACATTTTTAAACAATACAGGGGGATTACAGCCTGAATCTGAGGTGAGAACCATGCAGGGGGCCAGTTAATCTCAGTACTGATACCATTTAAATCTTACACAAAGGTAAGCCATCAAAGCAGCCAGACAGGTGGGGGGCCACACAGAGGGGGGTCGAGGGCCGCATGCGGCCCGCGGGCCGCCAGTTGGACAGCACTGCCCTATATGATAACTTTATTCTCTCTGATGTAACTCCCAAATTTGCTTTCTTTTAGAGGAAAATTAGAAAAAGTTTAAAGTAAACCATTGATTTCACAGAGAAGCTAAAAATAGACATTGGCATAGGGATTAGTAGAAAGCATAGCACTAGGGACTTTAACGCCATAAAAGTAGACTATTTTAGAGCAAGAATAGTCGCAAAGTTAATTTTGTCACCAAAATATTTGCCGCTATAGTGGTGAATATTATGGCGACTAAATATTCACCTCTATAGTAGCAAATATTTATGGCGACTAAATATTCGCCCGCTATAGTGGCGAATATTATGGCGACAGAAGAAGGTTATAGCGGCTAATATTCTGGCGACAAAATAAACTTTGCCACTATTCTTGCTATCAAATAGTCTACTTTAATGGTGTTAAAGCTAGCGCCTATTCATAGACTATACTCTTAGACAATTTAAATGCACTTTAGTAAACAGACCCCTTAATGCCTTGTACTCTCCTTTATCAAGGAGGATTATTGTATAAGCATTGGTTAATACAGAGAGAGTATAAGGGAGAGCCCTGGGAGTTAGCGAGGCCACTTAGCAGCAACTTGCAGCATTTTAGTATGGTTTTTGTGTCAGAGCATGCCTTAGTATTGTTACACTTGAACGTAAAGGGAATTGATTGGGGCAACAATGAGTAACAAAAAGTGACTGCGTTGTTATGGCTTGATTATTGGAGACAACACAATAAAACCATATGTATATTTTCTTTAGATCTGGAACTGGAGGTGGTCCTGGCAAGCGGGTCCATTTGACATGCTTTGAGGAGCTGCTGCTGCCTTTTCTCCACAGGAGTGTGCGAGGGTGTGTCCGGCACCTTTGATTCGGACAGGAATGTTGGCCAAGGTAGGTAATGACAGTAATACAAGTGTATTTACTCTAGCAGAGAAGCTTAACGTTGAACAATCTTTTCTCCAACAGATTCATCTTTATCTCCACCTGGCCCAAGCAGATGCAGACAAACGTCATCTGCTCCCATTCCAGGTATTTTTCTTAACAAATATGTTTCGTGTTAGGCTTGTGCAGTGGCATAATAATGAATTGTGTCTGTGTATATTGCTGCTGTTTCAATTCCAGAAGTGCAGTGTATTGCTAATAAGATAGGTGTGTTGTTTGACAAGTGTGTCTTGCTGAGTTAGGTGCAGTCTTGGACTTTTGGACAGTCAATCTTTTCAACTTGATTTTACCTTTTTGCCTCATTTGGAATGAATCAATGTCCACAAATTTTTTGGTCAAAATAAACTTGGTCATGTTTGAACAAAACTGACAATCATTGTTTTGCACCAGTTTGTTTTGCATCATGAAGAAAACAAAAAAATAAATAAAGTTTTTTCTTCTTTTTTTCAAAAGGTGGACGCTCCTCGTCTGGGCTCCACTCCCCACAGCGCCATCCTGAAACGCAAGGAGAAACATTTAGTGGGGAGGCAAGTGAGAGAGGGTCACATGTCGGTGGCAGCGACGTGGCCTTCTTCTTGGATGAGGAGCAGGCCAACATTCCCCAGCAGCAGCAGCTCCAAACCCAGGCCACAGGAGAGAGAGTGGCCTACAAGGAACCGCTAAAAGATAGGTTCCACAAAACACTAATCAGACATCACAAAGAGCTTATGCGCAAAATGAACCTGATGCATGCCGACTTGTGTGTGGCCACTAACGCCTACAATGAAGGTCAGGCATGCCAAGCCGCACACGAGTCGCCAATGCTAACCCTCCTGCAGGCCAAACACGAGGCTGACATCTTGAGCCTCCATGAGGCAAACGCGGCCCGTAAGGCCCAATACGAGGCTGCCATGTTGAGCCTGCAAGAGGAGAAGGTAGAGCTAAAAAGGCAAAAAGTGGCTCTGTTGGCTGAACAAAATTCACTTATAAAACAACAAATTGCTGCCCTCCAGCAACAGGGCCAAAAGCCAACAAGCTCTACCAGTGGAGCTGCTGGTGAGAGCGCAGCTCCCACTCCTGCAGGGTTCAAGAAGGCAGCTTCAAAAATGAAAATAAATTGTGCAGATTAGGGTTTTGTGGAACCTATCTTTTCTTAGGCCTATGTTTTGTTTTTTTTTTTGGTTTGTTTGCAGGTGTTAAACCTGGTTCCAAAGAATTATTTGGGAAGTGTTCCCTGGCATTAAAGCTTTTTTTTTTGAGAAAAGTTATTTGGTATTTCTTGTGTATGGGATTAAAGATTGTAGGTACTTACAGGCAAAGTAATTGGTAACAATTTGTCCCCGGACTTGACTCCCTCAGGCATCCGCACATTGTACAGGATCTGGTGGATGTATGGGGTCCTCCATGTCATCGGCCACATCACCTGGTAAGCCATGCCGGTTTGTGAGATTGTGAAGTACAGCACACGCACCGACAATGTTGGCAACTTTGGAGGGGCTGTACATCAGGCTGCCTCCTGACTTATCGAGGCAGCGGAACCAGCTTTTTAGGACCCCAAATGTCTGCTCAATCAATCCACCTGTGAATGGGTGTTAGGAGCCACCGACAGCGTGGGTAGCCAGCATCTCCTGAAATAAAATAAGATGTAATAAGATGCTGCAAACAAATAAGCTGCTTCCAGTCTCCCTGTGACACTACAAGTAGCTGCTTTGACTCTCCCAGTGGCAAAAGAGGGCACTTTACAAATTGCAAAACAAGCTTATGGCAGGCAGGGACTGGTTTTACAGTGGGACACAGAAAGCAAATGTTGGCAAGTTGTGCTAGACGTGAAACAAATACTTACCTAACAGCCACCCATGAGGCATTTGTCCTGTCTCAAAAGCATCGTAAAGTGCAGACTGCCTTAGGATGTAAGCATCGTGAGAGAAGTCGGGGAACCCAGACACAATGCTCAGGATATTCATCTTGCCATCGCACACCACTTGCACATTGAGGGAGTGGTAGCCCTTCCTGTTGCGGAAAATGTGCTCCCTGTCTTGGCTTCACGGCGTTCCACTCGTTCCGATGTTGTGGGAACGAGATGAAATTCCTGGACCTGGCCAAGGCACCGTGAAAAGGTGGGCTGTGACACCCCCCCTGTAACCCCCCCGACCATCTGGAAGCTTCCAGTGGCCAAAAAGTACAGGGAGTACAGCAGTTTGACCATCCCGGGGACAGCACAGCTTCGGCGAGTCAGTGGTTTAAGGGAAGGCTCAAGCAGCTCATACAAGCTGACTATGGCTGCCCTATTGAGCCTGTACAGCCTGACCACTTCATCCTCGCTTAAGCCCTCTAAAGTGGCCCTATCCCTGAAAATCCGAGGGCGCATCACTCGGGAAGCCTGGGGGTCTTGCTGCTCCTCCTCCAAATCCAGCAAAAACACCATTGCATACTCCATTTTGATTTTAACACTAAAAATTTAAAAATGTGCTCTGCCGAACGCCTCCCCCAATCAGGTGCTAAAATATGCACACATTTGCGTGCTAATTAAAACACTTAACGCTTTATGTGCTTTTGTGAATCATTCGTTTGCATTCTTTTCATTGGCTAATTACCGCATTGCATTAAAATTAACGCATGCGGTTGCGCGCGAATTCACGCATGTGATGTGCGACTTAACACACGCGGTAATACTGTTGTGACTCGCATGCTAATTTTCGCATCTATTTTAACGCAAAAAAGCATGCGATAATAATTAACGCACTTTAGTGAATCAACCCTACAGTCTCTTAGTCCTGCACATGGAAACTGGTGCATCAGGTAAAAGTTCCTAAACTTATAAACATACACTTCTATACAAGTACTTCAGTATACAAGTAACATAACATATTACTGTGCTGGAAATATAACATATCTTGCTGCATAAAGGATCTGTGCAACATGTGCACTGATTCAGCAGGTATAACTGTCTGGCTGCTGTAACTCACTGCAGGCTGTTTGTGCTGGAGACAGTGTAAAACTGGTTTGCAGTGTCATATAAACAATTTTGGGTAACTTTATAAAACGTTAGCATACCTCCCAACATTTGAAAAGTAGAAAGAGGGAAAAAAATATGGCCCACTTTATGTCCACGCCCCCCCAACAGGCCCATTTTACAAAACCACACATGAAAAGTATAAAATACACAAAAGCACACCACAAGACACAGTAGCCCCAATCATTTTATGACATATTGTGGACCTAAGGATTTCATTATGCACTGTGGCACCTGTATATCATGACTCATGACAGACATAGTTAGCCAGGGCCCCCTAAAACATTGGTTGTCAGGGCCCCCCTAAAACATTGGTCGTCATGGCCCGCCTAAAACATTGGTAGCCAGGTGTTATGTTTTGCATTGGTGCCAGAGCAGGGACCCCCCAAAACATTGCTAGCCAAGCCAGCCCAGGGCCCCCTAAAACATTGCTGGTCCTCCCCCAGTATCCCCATACTATGGGACACTCCCCATTGCAGCATCCTCCCCACATTCTACAATCCCCCCCAGCATCCTCCAGCTCCCCACAGCATCCTCCCAACATCCTCCAGCTCCCCCCAGCGTCCTCCCAACATCCTCTAGACCCCCCAACATCCTCCAGCTCCCCACAGCATCCACCCAACATCCTCCAGCTCCCTCCAGCATCCACCCAACATCCTCCAGCTCCCCCCAGTGTCCTCCCCAACATCCTTCAGCTCCCCCAGGCATCCTCCCAACATCCTCCAGCTCCCCCCAGCATCCTCCCAACATCCTCTAGACCCCCCAGCATCCACCCAGCATCCACCCAACATCCTCCAGCTCCCCACAGCATCCACCCAACATCATCCAGCTCCCTCCAGCATCTACCCAACATCCTCCATCCTCACTGGCTCTTCTTCTCCTCCCCGTGACATCACACGCACGTCTCTCGGGAGCACCGCAGCTTCTGCACAGTGAATTCATAAAATGTTAGAACTGAACTGAGCAAAAGCTGCGGTGCTAACGAAAGACGCGTGTGACGTCATGGGAGCAGAGAATTTTAAAAGCGGGACAAATCGGTGGCTATCCAGCACTGCGGGACAGAGAGACAAAATCGGGACTGTCCCATGTAAAGAGGGACAGTTGGGAGGTATGCGTTAGGATAAGGATTACTACCTGTAAGACAACAGGAACATTCACTTAGTCCTGCCCATGGAAACTGGTGCATCAGGTAAAAGTCCCTACCTTAGCTGTGCACTTTGGTTCCCCCTGCAGTAGCAGAGCAGGAAATGTTCCTTGAAAATACAGTCTTATAGGAAACAAGATGTAAGTGCTGAACTTAAAAATTTGTCACGTGTCAAAAAAAGCCATGGTCACATCAAAATTGGGCGCGGGTGCGTCAAAAAAGACGCTTTGCGAATTATCTTGACAGATTTGCTCATCACTAACTACAATGTTATTGCACAAACGGAAACGCAATTTATTGTTCCTACAACATTTTTTTTATTAATTTTGGATTTTTACTATATGGGTTGCATCCCCAGATGGAGTTGCTCTGGCTTGCTTGGGTCTCTGAAGATTATCCATTGTGACTGGATTAGTGGAAAAGTTTATATGCTGAGGACTTCCCATACTAGTCATTTAAACTGAAGAAGCTGCCCGAATGAGTAGTGAAATGTCTTCAATGATAACTTAGCAAGTCCAGTTGTTTTAGATTTATTTATACTAGATATACTATGACCTGGATGAATAAAAATCTTTATAGTCATCAGGTTTGTTATACGCTTGATGCAGCTCTGGTACAATAACTGAACAGGATGAGGCCTGTATTTTGTTGGAATGCACAGATGCAGCCTCATAAGTAAGTGCTTTTTCCTGGACCAAAGCAAGGGTTAGGTTGGGTCTTGCTAGCAGCCTTTTTTGCAGTGCTGTCCCTGACCCCACATACAAGACGGTGCCTTAGCAAGGATTCCAAGCTGCTGCCAAAATTACAGTTTTCTGCCAATCTGCACAGCTCTGCTATATAAGCAGAAATATTGTCATCTAGATGCTGGCTGTGTCTTTTAAAGTGAAAC
Source organism: Xenopus tropicalis (assembly GCF_000004195.4). NCBI lineage: Eukaryota > Metazoa > Chordata > Amphibia > Anura > Pipidae > Xenopus > Xenopus tropicalis. Next base: position 74,130,033 of record NC_030682.2, on the reverse strand, counting down.
CTATTAACAGTTTTAGATGGTGTGGGTGCAAAATGATTTGCACCCTACACAATACCCTGTAAAATATATCCATTCAAATGGTGCTTAGTGGTGTCATCAGTTATAATTGGTGCTCAGTAATGTCGTTTGTGTTACATGATCCATTAAAACTTATGTATTACTAAGTTTAATGTTGTAAAATTTGCGAAGTCATCCTGGAGTTCTATGACCTGTATAAAAGCAATGAGCCTATGGCCTTGTGCTAACAATGGTGTTATGGTGATACATTTTTGCCACTTCAAATTTCAGAGAACAAGTCTGTTTGCTAAAATACTGATAACTCTGGAACTATGTATCATTTGGGTGACTTAGTGCTCCTATTTGGTTCTTTTTGTAATAGCGGAAACTGACAGAAGGGTTAGGATTAAAATTAAACTTCATCATTTTGAGTCTGAATGGAAAAACATAAAGTTGACCTGTCACCCAGCCTGTATAACAAAAGGCCCCTGCATATTAATCATGAAACCCAATTTTTTTTACATTAATTTTTTTAATTTCTTTTATAAATGTATTTAAAAATCTGAGCTGTCAGTTATTTACTGCCTGCCCATCTCCATGCCTTAGGCATAGCAACTATTTTCTTCACTTTCCATTCTGCACTTCCTAGATGTTACTGATTCCTTACATTCCTCCCCATTGTTTATAACAAGCTTGGGCATGGGCATTAGGTTCCCCATTCTGTTGCATACAAAATATTTTGGGGCCATGCAGAACTTGCCTTAACAAATTCGCAATATGGCGCCTTGCCAACATACTGTCCTTTGACTTCAACTTATTTTTCCGCTTTTTTGGTGGTCCAACGTTAGAAAAAGTGGTCCGAGCCAACAACAGATCAGATTTCATTCAATGACTTCACGTTTTTCAACCCAACATGAAGTTTGTTCTCAAACTTCCCTTTCTAGGTGTATCTGCAATTTCTAGCAGCAAGCAGTGTACTACCTGCATGCAATACAAAACAAGTTATTTACATGGGTATCAAACCCAGCACTGCACAACAGCACAAACCCAGGATATTAGACAAGAAAAAAAATCACTCCTAGATATCCTAATCATTGTTTTGTTTGCCTCCTGAATGTCTCAGAGTTCCATTTCAAAGCTATTGCAAAAGGACACTCTCAGCATTCATTAGTGTAAGCAGGTGTATTAACCCTTTCCCTGCCAACAACGTAGGTACTATGTTGTTTTAAAAAAAGCAGTTAAGTGCCAACAACATAGTACCTAAGTTATTGGTACCTAAGCGATTCTCTCTGCACCGGCGGCAAAGGACTCTTTACCCATGCTGGATTTGTCAGAATGTGTACTTTCCAAAAATATATGGTTTTCTGGGGGTCTCTGTATAGTTAGGGGGTGTTACGGCACATAATACACGGTCAGGGGGCTCTGTGTGCAAAAGCTGAGTTGGCAGGCGAGAAATCCATATGCGCTATTTTAATTTTGAGGTCAGTACATACCACAGACTTTGGTATATGTATGCGTATTGGGCATCAAACTGTTCAGTAGACCTTAGGTGTTCCTATTTGGGGTGATTTGCCTATGTACGCAAGAAATTAGAAAAGATAACTGCGTCAAACTGCAACATTTTTATGTGATTTTCTGAAATGTCAGAAAAACCACTACATTTAGGAAAGCTTTGAAGATTGGTACTTTGATGTAGAAAGGACTCTTTACCCATGTTGGATTTGTCAGAATGTGTACTTTCCAAAGACATATGGTTTTCTGGGTTTTTCTGGACAGATAGGGGGTCTTACGGCACATAATACACGGTCATTGGGGTTTTATTGCAGAAATTGAGTTGGCAGCTGAGAAAATTCCTATGCACTTTTTTCATTTGGGTGCCTCTGTACACCACATACTTTGGTAAATCTTTGCATATCGGGCATCAAACTGTTTAGTAGACCGCTGGCATTCATATTTAGGGTGATGTGTCATTGTATGTAAGAAATGTTGTAAGATAAATATGGCAAATTGCAACAATTTTAGGCCTTTTTCAGGAAAGTCTTAAAAACCATTAACTTTAGGAAAGCTTTCCAGATTGGTACTTTGGTGTAGAAAGTCTTCTTTACCCATGTTGGATTTGTCAGAATGTGTACTTTTCAAAAATAAATGGGTTTTAGGGGTCATGCTACATTTCTGCAGCGTCTAGCCCTCATAAAACTGCCATGTGTTTATGAATTAGGTAAAGGTAAGCCATAAAATTAGTGTGCACAAGGTATATTTGGGGGGTGCAATGTGCTTTGATAAACCTAAATACATATTGGGCATCAAACTCTTTAGTGGACCCCTGGCGTTCAAACAGGGTGTTTTATCTTGGTACCTAATGATATGTGGGAGATAAGATGCTGGAAACTGGAAGCTTTGAGAGGATTTTTGGAAATGTTATCAAAATTGCCAAATTTAGGAATGTGTACTTTCCAAAAATATATTACTTTCTGGGGTGAATGTACTTTTTACTAGCATTATCCCACATATAATGATGTAAATGTGTTGATTTTGCAGAAGCTGAAATTACAGAAATGGTAGATCATATGGGGTATGTTCACATTGGGGCCCCTACATGCTACATACTTAGGTAAACCTATGCATATTGGGCATCAAACTGTTCAGTGGACCCCTGGCATTCATATTTATGGTGTTTTATCTGGTTACTTTATGACCTGTAGGAGATAAGATACTATAGACTGGAAGCTTTGAAGCGATTTTTAAAAAATGTCACAAATTTTGATAAAAACCAATAATTTTAGGAAAGCATTGCAACTTGGTAGTTTGGAGTAGACAGACAGTTCTACCTATTCTGGATTCCCCAGAAGCTGTTCTTTCTAAAAATGTATAATTTTCTGGGATAAACCTTCTGTTAGTGGAATTTTTTGCCTTGAAATCTAAAGTATTCAGCTTTCTGGAGCAGTGCTTTGGAAATTTGGGACTTTTTGACCAATACAAGTGAGAAATCTCCATAAAACTATATATATTTGGTATTGGCACATTCAGGAGACATGGGACTTTCCAAATCAATTGTATTTTCATGCATAAAATAATTTTTGTTTCTGGTGTATGTGTTTATATTATGGAAAATATTTTTTTTTTTCATTTTTTAGACATTTGGAAGTCTATATCTTGTTACAGAATTCGAATTACACAAAAAAATCACCATACACCATATTTTAAAAGCTTAGGTTGTCCTGAAAAAAACAATATATTGTTTTCCTGGGTAAACTAAAAGTCACCCCGAGGAAAGGCCCCTAAAGTGAAACATGTTCAAAAACTATCTGACGCCGAATGGGGGCGGCCTTGGGGCGCCCCAAGTAGAAATCCGGCCCTGATTATGACCCTATAGATTATCTGGGCAAAATGTGACACTCTTCATTCTATTCTGGTTAACCCAGTAAGCTTTCACTAAGTGGAAGATTTATGCAATACTTTGCTGTGTCCTGAAATCTGGTGTGTCACTTAAATTACTTCAGGGGTTTTGCTTAAACATATAACTTGATATTTATTGAAGAGCAGGTGCAGGATTCAGAAGCAGTACAGTCCTATCCACTCGCTTAGTTAGATACTTAGGGGCCGATTCACTAAAGGTCAATAACGCTTATTGCATGCTTTTTTGCGTTGGCAATAAATAAGTACCGATTCATCGCAAAAAAACACAAAAAACCCATCATCGCAAAACGCATTGCATTAATAAGCGAATAGAAAACGCATGATTCACAAACACATATGAAGCATTAAACGCACAAAATATAGCTTTAATCTGTGAGAATATTAACACCTACTTGGGGTAGGTGGTACTTAAACAATATTGCAGTTTGTGAGCTTTTGGCAACACAACATGGAGTTTGCAGTCGGATTTTTTCAAGGATGTGATTGTCTTTTTATTATTCTGTTATTTAGCTGGGTAGGATAAATACTACATGTATTAATGTGCTCATTTACTTTAGATAGTTTATAAGCTGGGCACTTAAAACAGTATCCCCCCATATGTAATAAAAGGCACAAAGTTTGCCCAAATACGCTTAGCACCCAATAAGAAGTTTTTATTTTACAACAGTACACAGCACATTTCAGTCTAATGCCTTAGTTGCTGCATCAAGAAATGCCTGCAGCTAATGTATCACTTTGTAACCAGCCTGAAATCTTTACTGACTGACCTGCTACTGGAAAAGATGAGAGAAAAGAAAACAAAATGAATTTATTAGTGACATTCTGTAATCGGATACAGAAACCATGCTGGAGTTTAGGAACTCTTGGTTTTAGTAACCAATTGCTGTAGCCCACAGCAATCATAATTCAGCCCCTCAATTCATTTTGCAGAGTGTTTCAAATTTCAGTAAGAACCAAGTTTAAGTTTATACCAGGCCTAGTAACCTATAAAACCAGTCAACATTAATCCTTTACTGGTGACCTTATTGGTTGCTACAGGTTGCTTGACCTTATGCGGTCTTTGTGAACTTTTATTATTACTTAATTATGAATGGTAATTTCAAGGAATGTACCAGAAACTAATATTTTTTTAATTGATAGCACTGTACAGTAAAGTAGCCCAATGACCTGTAATGTAATGTAGGGAAGCAGGGGCATGACAGATCTCAGGGGTTGTGTAGCCATTCCTAGTTAATAGTGATTGGTGATTTTGGATGTTGCACGGCCAGAGACGTCATCAAGGATATAAAGAACCGTTTCCTGCTTCCCATTCCAGCTTAGACAGCACAGGAAAACGCCCACCCTCCCTCCCTACACGAGTGTATCGGAGAAGTAGTATTGGTGGTGGGGTGGGGCATAGTTCAATGAATGTCCCGCAATTCCATAATCTATTACGGAAACCGGGACTGTCCCTCAAAAAGCGGGACAGTTGGGGGGTATGCAGTAGGGAAATTTTAACTGCTGCCGTTCTCACATGTTTAATGTCAGGGTCCCCAAACTTTGTACAGTTTGTCACTGGGTGACTATGTTCCAAGTTTAGAAAAGTGGGTGAGGCCAACAACAGCCAGTCAGATTTCACCTATAGATTTCATATTTTTAAATTTAAACTGCTGCCTTTCTTTTAATATTAATACTAAGGTCCCCAAACTTTGCAGAGCTAGTCACTGTCAGCGGGGGCCTTCGGCACCCACAGGGAGGGTGTAGTCAGGATCAAGGAGGAAGGCCACTTCCAGCGAGTCCGAGCGAAGTACAGTTTCGGGGCAATCCAATAGAGAGGTCAGGTTCAGGCAAAGGTCACTTAAGGCAGGCAGCAAGGTTCAAGGTCAGGAACAAGCAGTGATTTGGCAATAGGAGAGCAAGGAAGAATATAAGAGACCCAGGAACACAATATAAATATTGAGCTATACTCGGGCATTGAACCTGGGTCTCTGGCGTCTTTTTATTTTTGAATTTGGCGCCATAGCGCGTGACATCATCGCGCCGGCGTCCTTGCGCCCACGTGGAGTCCTGGGCGCCGCCATCTTGGATTAACCGCGCCAGGAAGGAGGACGCCGCCGACCACTTGGGCCAGGTAGGGAGCGGCGACGGTTCGTGACAGTACCCACCCCCCCCCATGGGGGCCACTGGACCATCAGGCCGAGGCTTCTGGGGAAATTGACCATGGAACGCCTTCACAAGACGAGGAGCATGTACATCAGAATCTTTCTCCCAGGAATCTTTCTCCTCAGGGCTGAAGCCCTTCCATCGGACGAGGTACTGGAGTGATCCCCTGGAGAGCCTAAAATCTAGAATTTTCTCAACTTCGTACTCTTGCTGACCATCCACGAGGACGGCAGAAGGAGGGGACTGAGCAGAGGAGAAGTGATTGAACACTACAGGCTTCAACAAAGAAACGTGGAACACGTCAGGAATCCGCATCTCAGGGGGAAGTTGTAGACGGACAGCCACTGGATTGATCACCTCAGAGGTGGGAGAAGGGACCCACAAATTTGGGACCCAGTTTCGGAGATGGTACCTTCAAGCGGATGTTCCTGGAAGAAAGCCAGACTTTATCACCAACCTTGTATGGAGGGGAAGGCTTTCTCCGACGATCAGCAAAGGTCTTGTGTACCAGGGAACTCTTCTCCAAATTAGACTTGGTGGCAGCCCAAATAACAGACATGTGAGCCGCCAGGTCATCTGCAGCGGGAACTTCGGAAAGGAGAAAATCTTGAGGGAAGGCCAAAGGATGTTGACCATACACCGACAAGAAAGGGGATCTTCCAGTGGAGGAATGACTGGCATTGTTGTGAGTGAATTCCGCCTACGGGAGTAAATCCGACCAGTCGTCTTGGCAGAGGGAAACATGGTTTCGCAGGAATTGTTCAAGGGCTTGGTTCACACGCTCTACTGCCCCATTGGACTGAGGGTGATAGGCAGAGGAAAACTGAAGAGACACTCCCAGTGACTTGCACAAGGAGCGCCAAAATCTGGAAACAAACTGGGAACCTCTATCAGAGACAATTTCCACCGGAAAACCATGTAGACGGAAGATATGCTGTACGAAGAGATGAGCCAGGTCTACAGCCGAGGGGAGTTTCCTCAAGGGTATGAAGTGTGCCATCTTGCTGAAGCGGTCTATCACTACCCAAATGACAGTGTTTCCACAGGAAGGCGGCAACTCCACAATAAAGTCCATACCCAAATGTGTCCATGGGCGAGAGGGTATTGGCAATGGATGCAGAAGACCGCAGGGTCGAGAGTGGCTGGCCTTAGTGGTGGCACATACTGTACAAGCTGTGACAAAGTCCCTGACATCCTTGCGGATGGTTGGCCACCAAACTAGGCGTCGAAGAAGCTCAAGAGTTTTCTCAGAACCAGGGTGGCTGGCTTGTTTGGAGCTATGAGTCTGCTGGAGAATGGGAAGGCGTAACTCAGGAGGTACAAATGCCATTCCTATGGGAGTATCTGGAGGAGCGGCAGATTGGCAAAGCAAAATTTGTTCAGCGAATTGGGGAAATACAGTGGCAATGATCCTGGAAGGAGAAATGATAGGTTCTTGCTCTATAGGCAGACGATCCTCTGGGGAGAAACTTCGAGACAGGGCGTCTGCCTTCCGGTTCTTGGTCCCAGGACGATACGTCAGGACAAAATTGAAACGAGAGAAGAAAAGAGACCATCTTGCCTGACGGGGATTTTGTCTCTTTAGGGACTGTAAAAATTCTAAGTTCTTATGATCAGTGTAGATCGTGACCGGATGAGATGCTCCCTCTAAGAAGTGACGCCATTCTTCGAGGGCGAGTTTGATAGCCAGGAGTTCACGATTCCCAATGTCGTAATTCTGCTCGGCGGAGGAAAACTTCTTGGAGAAGTATGCACATGGATGGAGCTTACCATCTGCAGAATGTCTCTGGGAAAGGATAGCACCTGCCCCTACATCAGAGGCGTCGACTTCAATAAAGAAGGGTAGGTGAGGTTCAGGGTGCCGAAGAACAGAGGCAGAAATTCAGGGACTTTCAGGGAAATTCAGGGCATCCTTCAGGGACTGGAAGGCTTCGAGGGCCACAGGGGGCCAACAATTGGGCTTCCCTCCTTTGCGGATGAGGGAGAGGATAGGAGCAATACGAAAGGAAAAGCCTTTAATGAATTGGCGATAATAGTTTGCAAAGCCAATGAACCTCTGGATTGCCTTGGTACTCTGGGGCAGCGGCCATTTCTGGATAGCAGATACCTTGGCAGGATCCATCTCGAAGCCCTCAGATGAAATAATGTAGCCAAGGAAGGAGATCTTTGGAACTTCGAAGGTACATTTCTCCAATTTGGCGAAAAGGAAATTTTCTCTAAGGCGAGAAAGAGCCTCCTTGACGTGGGAGCGATGGGTTTCCAAATCTTGAGAGAAGATGAGAATGTCATCCAGATAGACGACAACAGACTTCCCCAGGAGGTCCCGAAAACGGCGGGAGCATTGCAGAGGCCGAAGGGCTGATTTATTGAGAAATTCCATCAAAACCACACTAGTCCCACCCCTCTGTTCCACCTGCTGGCTGAATTCTCTGGATGTGCAGTGGAGGCAGCGGCTCTCAGTACATTACACTGTAGGATAGGAACCAATCAGCAGCTAGGCTGACCTGATATGGAACCGAAGCCTGCCTTTGCTTGTGTGAGTGCAAGGATGTGATTGGCTATTGGCAGGGACTGTTAGGACACTCCCACCCTTCATTTGAAAAACAGACAGAGACCTGATAGGATCTATATATAGGAGCTCCAATAAAGGGGCCATTTTTATAGACTGTATTCAATTTTAGACCAGTGTGAAACCAGCACCATATATTATTCATAATTATCTACAAAATTAGGGTTTTATCCATATATCCAATATGTCTCCTTTAAAGGAACAGTAACACCAAAAAATGAAAGCGTATAAAAGTAACTAAAATATAATGTGCTGCTGCCTTGCACTGGTAAAAGTTGTGTGTTTACTTCAGAAAGTCTACTATAATTTATATAAATAAGCTGCTGTGTAGTATGGGGGCCAGCCATTCGAAGGAGAAAAGGCACAGGCACATAGCAGATAACAGATAAAACACTATTGTATTCTACAGCACTTGTCTGTTATCTGCTATCTAACCTGTGCCTTTTCTCCTTTTTTCCAGCTTGAATGGCTGCCCCCATGGCTACACAGCAGCTTATTATATAAATTATAGTAGTGTTACTGTAGCAAACAAACCAGTTTTACCAGTGCAGGGCAACAGTGCATTCTATTTTTATTACTTTAAAGCTCTTTTATTTTTTGGTGTTACTGTTCCTTTAAGTTACTTTTAAGACAGATTAAAGTTACCTAAACTATTATGATACCACTTATAAATTAGTCAAGCCAACCTTGTCCTAGCCTCATAGTTTAGATTACTGCTTTTTTAATTCCCCACTGATGTATGTAATAAACATATAGAAAAAGCAGAGGGAAGGGCGTGCTCTTCCCTCTGCTTTTTGTATAGATTGTGGTTTATAACACCATTTGGGACTGTGATATTACTCTGCAGGAAAAGTTCTACTGCAAACCTTTGGGGCTTTTAAACCTGCATACCTCCCAACATTTTGAAAATGGAAAGAGGGAGAAAAAGAAATGCTGCGTGTAGCGCAGCAAATTTTTTGGCCATGCCCATTTTTGCAACCACACCCCCTAAATACCACTCCCATTTGACTAAATTTGCCAGCTTTAAAGTTTGAACACATTTCTGGGGTTTTTGGGGTCTTGTTTTATGTGTTATTACAGTTTTGTTCCCCTAAGAGACTTGTTTAGCTTATTACAATTGTATCTCAGTGAAGGTGAGGCTTTTTAACTTTCTGGGCTCTCTCTGTCAAAAGCCCAGTTATTTAATTAAATGTGAGAAACAATGTATCTAAGTTCAGGTAAAGCTTGTTAAGCTACTTTTTAATTAAATGTGGGAAACAATGTATTTAATTGCAGGTGAAACTTGTTTAACTTTGCGGGCTCTCTGACAAAAGCTACTTTTTAATTAAATTTGTATCTTTTTTTAGCATTCAGTGCAGGAGATCTAAGGGAAATGGGGGACTCAGTAAGAATCCGGGACTGCAGGTTGAGCTGTCAAAAGAGGGGCTGTCCCACAAAATCAGGACAGTTGGGAGCTATGGAAGTTAGTGTAGACGAGGCAGGGGGACTAGCAAAGGGTTGTGGGGGAGGAGTGAGGGGGGCATATAGTTCATCAGATAAGGAGCTTCCGTTACAAGGAAAACAGTCTAATATTTGCCTTAGCGCTAATTCTCCGTTAGCTAATGTAAACATCAGAGGGAGAAGTAGTAATCTCCGCTGCATGCTGGCTAATGCGCGAAGCTTGTCGGGTAAATTAGGGGAGCTGCAAGCTATTGCATGTATTGAAAATTATGATTTAATTGGTATCACTGAGACCTGGTGGGATGATAAATGCGACTGGGCTGTGAATTTAAATGGTTATACACTTTTTAGGAAGGACAGAGAGATTAAAAAGGGTGGAGGGGTTTGTCTTTATGTAAAGTCAGATTTAAAGCCATGTAATAAAGACATTAACAATGAAAACGTTGAATCTCTTTGGGTAGAAATTTCAGTAGGGCTGAAGGTCACAAAGAAAATGATCATTGGTGTATACTATAAACCACCCTGTATAGATGAGGGGGATGAGGCCCAGTTATTGTTGCAAATGGAGGAGGCTTCAAAACTGGGTAAAGTTGTTATTATGGGGGACTTTAATTATCCGGACATTGACTGGAGTAATGGGGTGGCTAAGTCAGAAAAAGCTAGTAGGTTTGTAAATATGCTAAATGACAACTTTTTATTTCAGGCGGTTCAAGAACCTACTAGGAATGACTCTATTTTGGACCTGGTGATATCTAATAATAATGAACTTATCTCTAACATTTGTGTGGGTGAGCATTTGGGGAACAGTGATCACAACATGGTCTCCTTTGAGATAATGCTGCAGAGACAGCTCTATAAGGGAGTAACTAAAACGCTCAATTTTAGACGTGCAGACTTTGCCAGTATAAGGGCATCTCTGCAATGTGTCAACTGGGAAAGGCATTGCAAAACAAAACCTTTATGGCTGAATAATAGTGTTAGTGTCGAGGTTGGTAAGAAAAAACGTGCGTTTAAAGCATTCAAGTTAGCTGGGACAGCAGAAACTTTCATCAAGTACAAGGAAGCAAATAAAGCATGCAAAAAAGGTATCAGGCAAGCTAAAATAAAAATGGAAAGGGATATTGCAGCTAGGAGTAAAAAGAATCCAAAATTATTTTTTAATTATGTGAATAGTAAAAAAATGAAGCAAGAAGGGGTGGGAACCTTATTATCACGGGGGGGGTAAGTTGGTTCATGAGAACGGGGAAAAAGCAGAAATTTTGAACTTTTATTTTTCATCTGTCTATACATCTGAGGAGCCAGCTAATGAAGGCTTCCCTTTTAATATGCCCAGTTCTAGTAATTTAGCTACTGACACATCGGTCACTCGGGAGGAAATTCAAAAGAGACTTGAACATGTAAAGGTAAACAAAGGTCCAGGACCGGATGGGATTCATCCCAAGGTATTAAATGAGCTGAGCGCTGTGATTGCCAAACCTCTTCACTTAATTTTTCAGGATTCGTTGAGGTCTGGCATGGTGCCGAGAGACTGGCAGATTGCTAATGTGGTGCCGTTATTTAAAAAGGGATCCCATTCTCAGCCTGAAAACTATAGGAAAACTTTTGGAAGGGGTAATAAGGGATAGGGTATTGAATACATTGCAGTTCACAATACTATTAGTTTGTGCCAGCATGGTTTTATGCGTAACAGATCTTGCCAGACTAATTTAGTCGCCTTTTAAGAGGAGGTGAGTAGGAACCTCGATGCTGGAATGGCAGTTGATGTCATCTACTTGGACTTTGCTAAAGCGTCTGATACAGTACCTCACAGAAGGTTAATAATCAAATTAAGGAATATTGGCCTAGAACATAATATTTGTAATTGGATAGAGAACTGGCTCAAGGATAGATTACAAAGAGTGGTGGTAAATGGAACATTTTCTAATTGGACCAGTGTGGTTAGTGGAGTACCACAGGGGTCAGTCCTTGGTCCTTTGCTTTTTAACTTGTTTATTAATGACCTGGAGGTGGGCATAGACAGTACTGTTTCTATTTTGACACAATATTGTGCAAAACTATTCCATTCCATGCAGGATGCTGCTGCTTTGCAGAGCGTCTTGACAAAATTGGAAAACTGGGCAGCAAACTGGAAAATGAGGTTCAATGTTGATAGGTGCAAAGTTATGCATTTTGGTAGAAATAATATAAACACGAACTATCTACTGAATGGTAGTGTGTTGGGGGTTTCCTTAATGGAGAAGGATCTAGGGGTTTTTGTAGATAACAAGTTGTCTAATTCCAGGCAGTGTCATTCTGTGGCTACTAAAGCAAATAAAGTGCTGTCTTGTATAAAAAAGGGCATTGACTCAAGGGATGAGAACATAATTTTGCCTCTTTATAGGTCCCTGGTAAGGCCTCACCTTGAGTATGTAGTGCAGTTTTGGGCTCCAGTCCTTAAGAAGGATATTAATGAGCTGGAGAGAGTGCAGAGACGGGCAACTAAACTGGTTAAGGGGATGGAAGATTTAAACTATGAGGTTAGACTGTCGAGGTTGGGAAAAGAGGCGCTTGCGAGGGGACATGATTATTCTGTACAAGCACATTAGAGGGGATTATAGGCAGATGGGGGATGTTCTTTTTTCCCATAAAAACAATCAACGCACCAGATTAGAGGAACGGAGCTTCCATTTGAAGCAGCGTAGGTGGTTTTTCACGGTGAGGGCAGTGAGCTTGTGGAATGCCCTTCCTAGAGATGTGGTAATGGCAGATTCTGTTAATGCCTTTAAGATGGGCCTGGGTGAGTTCTTGAACAATCAGAATATCCAAGGCTATTGTGATACTAATATCTACAGTTAGTATTAGTGGTTGTATATATAGTTTATGTATGTGAGTGTATAGATTGGTAGGTGTGGGTTGTGTGTGCTGGGTTTACTTGGATGGGTTGAACTTGATGGACTCTGGTCTTTTTTCAACCCTATGTAACTATGTAACTATGTAACTATGAACCTGCTGGACTGATAATTTGAATTCTATTTAAACACCTGAGTTTTAGTGAATTTTTATTTTTCTAGAGCACCCCCATCACTTTTAAAAGTGTAATAAACCTGTCATACCACGTGCTGGATTCATTAGACTACAGTTCTTTTTTCAGAGAGAGATGCAAAAAAGCAACATACTAAACACAATTGTTTAGTGAGCAGATTATGAGGTATCCATTAGTGTCACTTCTGACTACATCTGATTAGTAATTCTAATGGAATCTTCCAGCCAGACATCCCCAAAAGCAGATATGCTTTAGATCATTAATTTTTGTCAATACTGACATTGCAGTTATAAAGGTAAGGACAGCCCAGCCATTAACCTGCTAGACAGTCGTGATCTGCAGAGCAATTAGTAAAATTGAATTTTGTTCATGTATCTTTTTTCTGTCTTGTGAATACAGACAGAAGCAGCATTTAATTAGTTTGCACAGGGCAGGCTCATTTGCTAATGCTGTGCAACAATAGGTGCAATATTGTGGCCATCAAAATATCATATATAAAATGCTTGTGTTCTACTACTTCTACTTGTATTCAGGTATACTAGCAGCATGCTCCAGTTATCCAGCTGCACCTTTTGTGGTGCATGGAAATCCTAAACATTATATAACCCTTGACAAGGAAGCAAATACAAGACACATTTCCCCCATTAGCACACAGTTTATTAACTGCTGAAAAGTTTGCATCTGAAAGCTACAAGAGCAGCACAAATTATGATAAAGAATAATTTTCTGACACAGAAAAGGCATGAAATGATTTTCCGCCATGAATTGTTTTTCATGTGAGATAATGCACTCTGTTGTGTTTACAGGCTATGCATTTTCATGTCTTTCATTTGACCCTGGCTTTTAAATTGACTAATTGATTAAAAAATTTCACATTCTGAATTTGTTTTAAAACCCCAGCTATTGCCATGCTTAAAAAAACCCTTAAACTCTTAAATAGCTATGGGCCATTTTACAACCAAAACTCACAAGTTACCACTGAAATGCTTTAATTGCATGCTGTTTTAACAGTACTCTTAACTACTGTGCTACTAATATGTAATAAGAAAATGTATATCATTTTTATTTAAAATGTATGTATCTTAACTGACTTAATAATGTACAAAATTGTCTGTGTTATTATTCCTTTGATTAAAGGGAGAGAGTGAAGGCCTCCATTCAAAAAGAGCCACCTCTGTTCTGATTTATAAAATTTGAAACCTTAAAACTGAGAGCACATTTGCATCTTGGCTTACAACATGATTTGTCAAAGTTCAGTAAGAGATGACTGCCTCACCTGAAACCACATTTCAGTAAAATTTTTGGTCCACAGATTTTTAAAATCCTTTTGATACACTGGCGTATCTGTGCCACTATCTATCATAAACAGGGCCTGTGGCAACATTGCCTTGTTAATAGTATACATTACAAACATATTAGGTAATGGAAACCTATTAATGAACATTCAACCACCATGGCATTCATAATGAACATACCAGCAATTCTTTTTTAGTATTTTTGTATGTATTATACATTCTTCAGACCAAGTAATTTATACATTTTCTCCTATGCTCTTTGACAATCGGCCTACAGGCTGAATGGCAGGAAATCAGTTGATGGGCTACACACAATACAACTGTGTTTATTGTTCCTGCTTAAAGACCATGCAGCTCAAAATAACCAAAATGGCTTCCTCTGTTTATAGAGATATAGAAGAACATGATTATATTATTGATGCTAATGTTATTGGAATAGAAATGTAATCATCTTTCATTTAATATTGGAAAATTAACATGGGAAGTGAAGCAAACTGCAGAGAAACTCTAGATGGGTATAGTCTAATACAGAACAACAATTTGAAATTGGTCTAATAGTTGATATATGTACTGCTTTGGGTAAACAAGCATCCCATTATAATTACATTTATTTAATTAAACATAGCTTTTATTTAAGGTTTTCAATCTAAACATATTTTTACCAACATTTTATGTGTTTCCTTTTATAGTGGGGACTTAATATATAGTACAGCATGGGTACTTTATACATTGCTTTGACATATTATATACAAACTAATGCAAATCCGAAAAGTTAGTATGCCTGCCAATTCATGGGTGAATGCAATGTCAGAGAAATAAGGATACATATTTTATTTGACAAACAGATGTCTTATCTTCCTGTTACTTAGAGTTATAGCCTGCATGTATAGATGTCATTATGTTACATTTACTCCCTAAAAGATGTGTTAGTTTATCTTTGCAAATTCTTAAATTAAAACAATTAATTACAAATGCATATGTATTACCGAAAACAAAGAGTGTCTCCATAAACACTTGGACACTTGGAATTTTGTGTATGCTTTTGAATTACCGATTTCTCATTCACTGGGCAGAAAATGATATATGGCATCGTTAGTTGACATTCTGCATATACAGGTATGGGATCCCTTATTCGAAAACCTGTTATCCAGAAAGTTCTGAATTAAGAAAAGGCCATGTCCCATAGACACCATTATAAGCAAATAATTCTAATTTTTTTTGAATGATTTCCTTTTTCTCTGTAATTATAAAACATTACCTTTTACTTGATCCTATCTAAGATATAATTAATCCTTATTGGATGCAAAACAAGCCTATTTGGTTTATTTAATATTTAATTTATTTTTACCAGACTTATACCTGTATATACATATCTTTTATATTAAAATATGTACACACTTTGCATGTTGCTATGAAAATGTACCTGTTAAAGTTATGCAAATGTGACCTACTTTTATATTTACATGATTCATTATTTGTGTAGAATATTTGTAGAATAAGATATCTGAATGGAGTTTCTTCATTTAAGGCATTTAAAGATACAGAGGAAGACTGACATAGTGCAGGTGAACCACAGAATAGATACACACACACAAACTGTCTAGGGTACTTTGGAGAAAAGCATGCAGCTGCCAACTTGCTCTGTGATGTACCCCCTGTGCTGCCATGGATGGATGCATATTAAGTACAGGGGTGATCCTGGAACCTTTGCCACCTGAGGCGGTGTCTCTGATGCCTCCCCCCACACTAGGACAGTGCAATTGCACTCTCTGCAGTAGAAGATCCAAAATTTCACCTCTTAAAGTTACCAGGAGAAACGTTTTGCCACGCCTGGTAACCAACTGGGCACTGCTGCCTGAAGCAAAAATCTCACTTTGCCTCGTGGCAGCAGTGTCCTTGATGAACTACAGAACTTTTTGAGGATTACTGTACTGACATTATATGCATTTGAAGTAATGACCTTGGGTGGCAAGTTAGTGATTTGAGTCAGTGTAGGGGTACTTTACAAATTGGCACCCCCAGCAATTTAGAGTTTGGGTAACCAAACATACAAACTTTCACTCTTGCTTAAGGAATATTAAGCAGATAGTGTAAAGCTTATGTTCCTGTGGCCAACTATGCTTACAGAACCTGGTCTGAAAGCACACATACAAGTGATAGTAAGCCAATTCTGGAGCCACAGTTGGTCACAAGAATATGAAAGCAAAGACTTCATCATTCACTATCTGGTTCTTTAATTTAGAACACGGAACAAACACCTGGAACACTTGGATCTAGATTTGCTGTATTGCTTTGAAGTGGATTTTTTTATAACATTGTCTTGCATTTATCTATTCTATTTATTCTTGACATTGCAGGGGGAAGTACTTCTCAGATTTGACTTCTTTTGTCTCCAAAGAAAGCAAAAAAGGGATTACATCTAGTCTGGTATGTATTGCACTTGACAGCTTCTAATATTCCATTTCCTAAAAAACATGAACTTGACAAAGCTCTGGATATATTTTGTTTGCAATGAGCTCCATACTGTTAACATACTTGTTAATTGTATTAGGGAAGCATAAACAAATTCTTCTCATGATGCTCTTTGTAATTAGCATGCCCCTGGTAACATTTGCAGAATAGGCCTTATGCAAATATGAACAGATTCTAACTGCAGGCAATTTAGAAGAACAGAAATACAACCAGGAGAACAAAAATTACCCATTACATCTTTCAGAGAATATAATTTGCCTGCAAAAACTCCTTAATTTTATCTTGTCAGCCTGTTCTGTTAGACATGGCAGCACATTTTTATTTTTACTAGGAAACAGCATTTTGTTAAGATATATAATGAAAGATTGCATTAACTCCATACCCTTAGGGAAAGGGAGGGGTAGAATCGCACTGTGAACACCCATTTTTTTTTCTCCTGGTGGTGAGCTAGGGGCAAAAATCGGGCCCTTATAGCCCAATTCTACTAGTACTAGTTACCTACACACAAATACATGTAGTTGGACCTTTGTTGGCAAACCCAGAACAGTGTACAGCGTGAGGAAACCCTATAAAATATTTTTGTACTTTGCTCTTATTTACTACACATAACCCTGTCTTGTTTTGTTTGTGGCAAAAATACATTATATGATGTCCCTTTAAGGCAGGGATCCCCACCCAGTGGTTCATGAGTAACATGTTGCTCACCAAACCCCTGGATGTTGCTCCTAAGGGCCTCAAAGCAGGTACTTATTTTTTATTTCCTGGCTCGGAGGCAAGTTTTAGTTGCATAAAACCCTGACAGAATAGTTACATAGTTACATAGGGTTGAAAAAAGACCAGTGCCCATCAAGTTCAACCCATCCAAGTAAACCCAGCACACCTAACCCACACCTACCAACCTATACACTCACATACATAAACTATAAATACGTTGCGTTGATTGTTTTTATGGGAAAAAAGAACATCCCCCAACCTCGACAGTCTCACCTCATAGTTTAAATCTTCCATCCCCTTAACCAGTTTAGTTGCACGTCTCTGCACTCTCTCCAGCTCATTAATATCCTTCTTAAGGACTGGAGCCCAAAACTGCACCGCATAATCAAGGTGAGGCCTTACCAGGGACCTATAAAGGGGCAAAATTATGTTCTCATCCCTTGAGTCAATGCCCTTTTTTATACAAGGCAGCACTTTATTTGCTTTAGTAGCCACAGAATGACACTGCCTGGAATTAGACAACTTGTTATCTACAAAAACCCCTAGATCCTTCTCCATTAAGGAAACCCCCAACACACTACCATTCAGTAGATAGTTCGCGTTTATATTATTTCCAATTATATAGCCAATTATAGCTCTTTTTTGCACCCCCAGGAACTTTTTCCATGCTTTTGTTGCTCCCCAACACGTTTTCCATTTAAATGTGGCTCACAGGCATAAAAGGTTGGGGATCCCTGCCTTAAGGTATAAGATTAATAGTAAGTAAGCTGTTGCAGAGCCCCCACTCACACAGGGTGTGGCAGCAGTCATGAGAGTGGATAAACTAAAACAAGAGGGATGTAACTAAAGGCTTACAGTTACAGTAAAAATAAATTATATCTTTCTTGAATTTCCTCAATTTAATAGTCAGTTGCTGTCAACAGGGGATAGGTGATCCCCACGTTTATGAGTTAATCCTTCTTTTCTTTCCTTATTTCGGTGGTTACATCTATGTTAAACAAGTCAAGGTCACATTTCTATATATATGCATTAGAAAAAATGTTAAGTAGAATGATACAAAACCATGAAACAATAATGATAGAAACTGCATCCAGATTATTGTGAATTTCATATTTCTAATGCAATGTATACATATTTACTTGATACCACAAAATAAATGCTGAATAAATAATTAAAAAAAAGTCAGCTGTACCAACATCAGTTTAATTGTGGAACTTCCCATGCTTGTAGGAAACCTTTTACTCAAGCACTCTGCTTCTCTTTTACAGACAGATACAGATGTAACATTCAGAGACTTCTTGGCCTTTAATGTTTTTAGCGTTTTACATCAGTACCAATTAGACATTACAGGTTCCACAGAATATTATCCCTTTTCACTGGTAATGGTAGCTCAGATTCCCTTGGCCTCTTCATTAGCTATACTAATAAGTAAAAATGAGCTAATGCAATTAGTCTGCTTGTCTTCATTACAAACATAAAACTGTGTATGTGGAGATCCTGCTTTTCATCAATGCAAAAAATTAATGTGTTAGAACCAATTCTTGTTTTGTCATAAACCTATTTCTTGAAATGAGTCATAAGTAAACTGTATAGGTGATCAGATCTCTTTAACGCTAATTTAATTGATGCACTTTTGCTAGCTTTTATTTTAACTGACTGAGAAAGAATTAGCAGTTGCTTGAGGAGTCAAAGTGAGCCTGACAATAACACAGTGACATTAATACATCTCTTAATTCCTAGTTAAACATCCTGTGCCATAGCTCAATTGAACAGCATGCTCTGCAATCACAGTGTAGAGAGATGTACAATACCCCTAGCCCTCCTCCAATGTCACACAAAATGAAGTGGGATGAGCAGTCAATACATGGGCTCGTTCAAAGTTTAAAACGATCCTTTTGTTTTGTTACTTAAATAAAAACCTATTTGACTTGCTCCAAAGAATGTTCAGGACAGCCTCTAATTATGTAATTGAACATGTTATTGAGATAATGTATGAAATAAAATATTCACTTGCCTCCTCCTCCTTCCTGTCACATCCTTGTTACAAATTCAGAGTTTACACAGGAAGATCTCATGCTGAAGAAAATTATAGGGGATACACAATTGATATGGTTTTAAAAGCTATAGAAATAAAAGTTCCCACACAGCACAAAAAAGACCTTGATCAGAGGGACTCATAAAGATTGCTGCTCTTTATATCCAGGTATATTCTAAAATAATGTTATAAAGGTATACATTTATACTTATAGGAAAACTATACCTTTAAAATGAATACTTAACAAACAGATAATTTGTCACAATAAGTGACCCCTTATATATTTAAATATTGCTCATTTACATATTTTATTTTGAGCCACTATATTGTAAAGTTTTGTAAGTACCTTCTGAATATCACCTGAAATAATACAATGCAGCTGTGACTTCAACAGAAAGAAGGGCGAAAGTAACAGACAGAGCTATGTCCATTCATTTGCTGATATACGCAAGCATGTATGTGTGCCCTTGGTTTGTGTGTAAGCACAGTGGATTGCATCAGGCGTTGGCCATTAGTTCTTAAAATGACAGTCTTTCTTGTTATTATTATCCAATGGTGCATACTACAAGAAAAATATGTTTTCTTTAGTAAATTCTTCAATTATGTGAAAGAGTTTTTACATATAGTTACATAGTTACATAGTTACATAGGGTTGCAAAAAGACCATTGTCCATCAAGTTCAACCCATCCGAGTAAACCCAGCACACAACCTATACTAACCAATCTATACACTCACATACATAAACTATATATATACAACCAGTAATACTAACTGTAGATATTAGTATCACAATAGCCTTGGATATTCTGCTTGTTCAAAAACTCATCCAGGCCCCTCTTAAAGGCATTAACAGAGTCTGCCATTACCACATCACTAGGAAGGGCATTCCACAGCCTCACTGCCCTCACCGTGAAAAACCACCTACACTGCTTCAAATGGAAGCTCTGTTCCTCTAATCTATAGGGGTGACCTCTGGTGCGCTGATTGTTTTTATGGGAAAAAAGAACATCCCCCAACTGCCTATAATCCCCTCTAATGTACTTGTACAGAGTAATCATGTCCCCTCGCAAGCGCCTCTTTTCCAGAGAAAACAACCCCAACCTCGACAGTCTAACCTCATAGCTTAAATCTTCCATCCCCTTTACCAGTTTAGTTGCACGTCTCTGCACTCTCTCCAGCTCATTAATATCCTTCTTAAGGACTGGAGCCCAAAACTGCACTGCATACTCAAGGTGAGGCCTTACCAGGGACCTATAAAGCGGCAAAAATATGTCCTCATCCCTTGAGTCAATGCCCTTTTTTATACAAGACAGCACTTTATTTGCTGTAGTAGCCACAGAATGACACTGCCTGGAATTAGACAACTTGTGATCTACAAAAACCCCTAGATCCTTCTCCATTAAGGATGCCCCCAACACACTACCATTCAGTAGATAGTTCGCGTTTATATTATTCCTACCTATGGGATGTTTATGTAATATACTTTTATACAGACCTGATATTTTTTAGATGTATAGTTTTCCTTTAATTAAGATATTAAGAAAATAGTGATATGCCTGTGACTGAAAGTAACAAACTTTTGGCCTTTCTTTGCTGACCAAAATCATCTTGTGAACTATGTTGTGGTATATTTATTATTATTTTCTATATTCCACTGATTCATATATATCCTTACCCTTACCTTGATCATAAATTCCTTACTTTAAAGGATAGTATACAATACCTTTGCTAAAAATTATAAAAATATTAAAAAATTATAAAAAAATAGTATTTTCCTATTTTTTGCCCATTATAAAGAACTAATTTGAAAGCTGGGCTTTTTCTCTGAACTTATAAACTTCTTATAAACATATCCTTCTTTTATAAACAGGGCAATTTGTCTAAAGGTCCCTATCTACCTCAGAACAAACAAGCACCTCGCTTCTCTAGCAGCAGTCCTTAAGCAGCTTATTACAAGGGGCTTCTTAATAAAGTGGTAATTTGTTTTATCAGCTCCTTTGAAGTTCTGTGCGACAGGAAATGACAGGATGTACTAAAGTGAAACTGGCTCTATGTCATACATGTCTAGTACAAAAATTATCATAAACTATATATATTTCTTAAATAAAACAATAGGGAAAAAGTATGTTTAGCATAAGCCCTATTCATTAAGCTCATGTTGAAAAGGGATGTATTCTGTCCCTTTAATAAACACATACTAGCGTCAATACTCCTGAAGAAATTGACTCTAGTGTATGTTTATTACACATCATTACACATCTCTTTTTAGATTATGTTTATTCATACATATTAGTTCCTTGCCCAGTGGAAAGGCCTAATTAGCAGTTTTCAAACTTTGGGAGAACATATGTTCCATACACATGGAACCCTGACTGGAACAAAACTTAACCATTGTACTTCATAGTCCCCATCTATTAGCAATGAGCATTATTAACTAATGATACAAAACTGACAATGATGCTAGGTTGAGTTCCTAGGCTCAGAGTTTTTATTTTCTCCTATACTTGCAAAAATTTCCTTTGCATATTCCTGTATGTTCTCATCTAAAAACAAACATGCCAGTAATTGGTAAAATTGATCATAGTCTCTGTAATTATAATAAGGCTGAATTTCTGTAAAGCCCGTGGCATATTTTAACACTATATAAATAGTATAATTCTTTACTTAGCCCTGCAAAAGATTGGTTACATATGGGTGGGAGTTGCCACCACACGTATGTATATCTTTTATTTATAAAGCGCTACTTATGTACGCAGCGCTGTACAGTAGAATACATTAATACAAATAGGGGGTTATTAAGATAATAGGTAAATACAAAGTATTACAATAAAGACAAATAAATAAAAGATACAGTTTCGATAAAAGTCAAAAACACAAGAGGATGGAGGTCCCTGCCCCGTAGAGCTTACAATCTATATGGGAGGGTAACTTACAGACACAAATAGGCAAATATAAGTGCTGTAGGTCACAGTGGGTGACACTACAATATAAGTGCTAGTTTCCAGATCAGGTGTGGTGCAAGTGCTCCAAAAGGTAGTGTTAAAGTTTAGTATTAAAAAGACTGAGGGAGGATTCTCTCTGGAGGAAATCAGGGAGGGCATTCCAAATGTAAGGGGCAGCAAGGCAGAAAGGTTTAAGGTGGGAAACGGCAGTAGTAGTGGTGGGTGCAACCAAGCGGTTGCTCTGCGAGGAACAAAGGAGTCGGCCAGGAACGTACAGAGACACAAGGGAAGAGATGTAGTGAGGAGCAGAGAAATGGAGGGCTTTGAAGGTTAAGAGAAGGAGTTTGTAAGATATTCTTTGTTTAATAGGAAGCCACGATAAGGACTTTAGCAGGGGAAGGGCCTGAACTCTCCTGGATGAGAGGAGGAGAATTCTGGCAGCAGTGTTTAATATAGACTGTAGGGGGGAAAGATGGGAGTTAGGGAGGCCGGTTAGTAGCAGGTTACAGTAGTCAAGTCGGGATAGGATGAGAGCATGCATGAGCAGCCTAGCTGTTGCAGTAGAAAGAAAGGGACAGATTTTGGCAATATTGCGTAAGAAAAAGTGACAGGTTTTGACAGTGGTGTTAATATGGTCAGAGAAGGAGAGACAGGAGTCGAAGATCACACCCAAACAACGCACCGAATTGACAGGGTTGATGAGGGTGCCTTCAATAGAGATAGAAAAGGGGGGGGGGGTAGGACCAGGATTAGGCGGAAAGATCATTAGTTCAGTTTTTGTTAGGTTCAGTTTGAGGTGGCGTTGGTTCATCCAATTGGAGATAGCTAGGAGGCAGTTAGATATTTGAGTCTCAGTTTCAACTGTTAACGAGTGGGTCGAAAAGTAAATTTGGATATCATCAGCATACAGATTATATTTAAAGCCAAATGAATGGATAAGATCTCCCAAAGACAGCGTGTAAAAGGAGAACAACAATGGCCCAAGTACAGAGCCTTGGGGTACCCCCACATTAAGAGGAACTGGAGATGAGGTTTTGTTAGCATAGGAGACCGTGAATAAATGGTTAGAGAGGTAAGAAGAGATCCAGGATGCATCCTGACTACGGAGATCAATCGAATGAAGAATTTGCATCAGGAGGGAGTGGTTAACCGTATCAAACGCAGCCGATAGATCTAGGAGGATTAGTATAGAAAAGTGACCTTTGGCTTTGGCAACCTGAAGATCATTCATAACTCTGCACAACCCCGTCTCAGTAGAGTGTGCAGGCCGAAAACCAAATTGCAGCGGGTTCAATAAATTATGTGCATTAAGAAAGTTAGTAATACGGGAGAAGACGATACGCTCTAAGATTTTGGAGGCAAGCGGTAGAAGCGAGACAGGACGGTAGTTAGAGAGACAGGATGGGTCAAGCGTGGCTTTTTTAAGGATAGGCTTGACACAGGCCTGTTTGAACGAAGAGGGGAAACTTCCAGAAGTCAGAGAAGAGTTGAAGATGTGAGTAAGAGCCAGGTTATTTCAGCAGCACAGTGTTTAAGCATGGGGTCTAGAGAGCAAGTGGTGAGGGGAGCCGACAATAGAATCCGGGAGACTTCAGAGACAGTTATGGGACCAAAAGACCTAAGACATGCAGAAGGGGGCTGAGGAAGGAGGAGCTGGTTAGTATTAATAGAGGGGGGAATTTGATTGCGGATGGACTCCACTTTGTTCATGAAGAAATCAGCAAAGTCCTGGGGAGAGTGCATAAAGTGAGGTAATGGAGTCTGTGAGGGAAGCAGAAGGGTATTGAATATAGAAAACAGGTGTTTTGGGTTTGATTTATTATTGTTTATAGGGATATTGTAGTATTCCTGTTTAGCCTTCGACAAGGCTGAGTTGAGGCAGGCCAATAGGAATTTATAATGGATGTCCGCTTGCGTACGGGATTTCCTCCACATACGCTCCGCAGACCTCGCACAGGAGCGTAAGAATTTGGTGTGTACATTCAGCCAGGGGCGTGGGTTTTGAACACGAGTAAGCTTAGGCTGAAGGGGTGCAATGGTGGAGGCTAGTATACTGTTGTACTCGCTAACCAGGGTATCAGGGTCAGACATCTCATTAAAGGAGGAGAGACTGGACCTGAAAGAGCGAGCTAAGGCCGGGAGGTCTATGTCACGAGTATTTCAAATTAGTACAGCGGGGGAAGGATCAGGTTGGGAAGGAGAGTGAGAGACAGAAAATGTAACCAGGTGATGGTCAGAGAAGGGGAAAGGGAAACTGTTAAAATCAGAAAGGGACAGAGTTTTGGTAAAGACTAAATCCAGAAAGTGGCCATCCTTATGAGTCGGAGCATTTGTCCACTGCTGGAGCTCAAAGGAGGAGGTTAGGCGGAGAAAACATGAGGGCCATGGTTGCGAGGGATCATCAATGTGGGAGTTAAAGTCCCCAAGGATGATTGCAGGGCCGTCAGTACAAAGGAAAAAAGAGAGCCAGGTTTCAAAATCAGAAAGGAAGGTAGCAGAGGAGGAGGCTGATGGGGGCCTGTAAATGACAGCCACCCGTACAGAGAGAGGATGGAAGATTTTAAGGGCATGCACTTAAACAAAAAAGCCGGAGGAATAAGAATAGATGCAAACCGGCAACAGGAGGGGAGGAGAATTCCAACTCCCCCACCGCGTCCAGTGGCGACTTTTCCGTAGCCGGCGCGAAAAAATCGGAAAGGTTTGCCCGCCGTTTACTAGCGCTCAATACGAAAAAGTCGCGACAAATGACGCAAGTCGTAACGGCTACGAAAAAGTCACGACAATTCGCGCAAGTCGTAACGGCTACGAAAAAGTCGCAAAAAATACGAAAAAGTCGCAATTTTTTCCCATTCGGGATTCGGATTCGTGGATTAGTAAATCAGCCCCTAGGGGTATGATAATGAAAGTCACTGATCAAAGCCAAGCAGTAAAGACAGATATAGGAAACGTACATTTAAATGAAACAGCAGTGTATAAGGGTGCAAAATCAGGAAAAGTGGATGGCAGGAAACATACCTGGTGAGGCAAAGAAAATCCAGGGTTAGGAGTTTATGGTTGGAGGTGCAGTTTGGTGATGGTAAAGGCAGATGAAGGAGATATTAATAGTTGCTAGTTAACTCTGTGTAACTCATTAAAGTATACTTAAATTTGCTATACTTTAAGTTGCTATGCTGCCGAGCTGCTCCCAGCCACACACTTTTTGGCTCTAATTGGCTAAATGGCCAGTTAGTATTTCAGATGGATAGTACTCTGAAGCCTGCAACATGCCTCATAATATATTTATCCGGCTTGGCGCCGCAGTCGCGCCAGTGACGTCACGCGCCCCCTTCAGTTACTCATGGCCTGATCTTACAAGGTCTAAGATCAGGCCATGAGTAACTGAAGGGGGCGCGTGACGTCACTGGCGCGACTGCGGCGCCAAGCAGAGCAGAAGAGCGCACCGGAGATGAGCACACCGTAGAAGAGCACTGGAGAAGAGCGCACAAGTAGCAGGATGGCGGTTCTGGGAAGCTGACATAGGGAGAGCACAGGTGCATGGGGGGGATCGGCACAGTCAGCAAAAGATATCATACTCGAGTATAAGCCGAGGGTTACTTTTTGAGCACATTTTTAGTGCTCAAAAACTCGGCTTATATTCGAGTATATACGGTAATGATATCTTAGTTTGGATCAAGTACAAGGTACTGATTTATTATAACAGAGAAAAAGGAAGTCATTTTTAAAAATGTAAATTATTTGATTAAAATGGAGTCTGGGGAGATGGCCTTCCTGTAATTTGGAGCATTCTGGTAACGGGTTCTCTGATAATGGATCCCATTCCTGTATTATGTTTCATGCCATAAAGTCTTACATAGACTGTAAAATTATTTCATTATTAAATAACTAGATAGTTACATAGTAACATAGGGTTGAAAATAGACCAGAGTCTATCAAGTTCAACCCTTCCAAGTAAACCCTTCCAAGTCATGCTCATGACTCTCCAGTTACGCTGAGTTGGAGAAAATATAGGTTATCTGAAAGCAGTTCTAACGTGCACCACTGTTTCCTTCTGAAAGCTCAGAACAGGCACATTGCACTGAGATGGCTGCCTACACACCAATATTACAACTAAAAAAAAAATACATTTGTTGATTTAAGAATAAAATTTTAGACAATCCTTTTACATGACACTCCCACCTCAATTAAAGCATACAGTCTCTAGTTCCGATACTGTTAGATACCGCCAAAGCTCTCATAGCGATTAAGTGGAGAACGACCTAAAGCCCCTCAATAAGAGATTGGTTGCATAAGGTGGCAGAGATCCATAGATTTGAGGAGTTGAAATCCAATTCTGCAGCGGATTCTCAGAAATGTATCACTAAATGGTTTTACTGGAGGGAATTTACAAATACAGATTCCTACAGGCAGTTATGTCTCATGTAGGGCCCCAATTATGCAAACCTCGCTATCTAAAGCACGGGAATACACTACCTTGGACAAGCTAGGCTAGGCTAAGCGCGGGCCCCCGGATGGCTCTTTAACTTAAAATTTTTATTGATTATTTCAGGCATACAGAAATAGCAAGATATAACATGTGCCAAACATTTGCTTGTTACAATAGATTCCAAGGAGCAAAAATTACTATAGTAATAGCTTGTGACCATGTTAATACATGAAATTGGGCTGAAGTTAGCAAATAAAGCCTTTGCATAGATATAAAACGTTGGTCTGACAGAATGGAAGTGTATGTACATACAGTATAACTTGGAAGTTCCAAATAAACATCAAAACCTTAGGTGGGAAACAAGGGTCATTCTTCATAGGCCAGGACATCAAATAGCAACAATTGCAGTTTCTGGTTGTCACTTTGGACAAAGGGCAACCTTGCTTGAAACATATAGTGAGCAGAAATAGAGCTTTTGTACTATAGTTTCTGCTTTGGGTAGTCCTCACACTACTTTATATTTTGTTATTGAATATATATTGGATGTCTGGTTGGAGGCAAATGGAGAGGGTAGAACCTTTATACTATTCATAATTGTGTGGCTTCTGAGACCTTGCTGTTTAGGTCGTTGGAGAGAAAACAATACAATATTCCACTCTTTTCTCTCTGTTTAGGAAACATATACAGGTATAGGACCCATTATCCAGAATGCTCGGGACCAAGGGTATTCCGGATAAGGGGTCTTTCCGTAATTTGGATCTCAACCCCTTAAGTCTACTAAAAAATCAATAAAACATTAATTAAACCCAATAGGATTGTTTTGCATCCAATAAGGATTATTTATATCTTAGTTGGGATCAATTCCAAGGTACCGTTTTATTTCTACATAGAAAAAGGAAATCAGTTTTACAATTCTGAATTATTTGATTATAATGGAGTCTATGGGAGACGGGCTTTCCGTAATTTGGAGCTTTCTGGATAACGGGTTTCCGGATAAGGGGTCCGATACCTGTATAGAATATTAAAAGAACCCTTACCTTGTAAAACAATAAAAAATAACAAGTATTATCTCTTTGATGTGGCTGTTAAAAGATGTATGGTATTCTACTGCAAAAAATACCAGTTGGAATAGCTAATTAATAAAAAAATAGCTTTAGCCTACTAGGATGAAACAAGCCTGCATGCTTCATTTGAAAAGAGAAATCTTGATTTGGCATAAACATACTTCGGATATTAATCTCATAGGGTCCTTGATCCTTTGGTCTCATATTTTGTTTATGGCAGTAATATAAATTAATCATGTGTCTTCTAAATGCAGCAAGATGTTAGTTATATGTATCCAGGAAGTCTCATTACCCACATCCAATAAATGTGATTTTTTTATAAGACTTAGCAAGATATTGAAACTATCTGGCATTTTTAGAGTTTTAGGGGCACATTTATCAAAGTCTGAATTTTGGATGTTTAAAAGTACGATTGGCAAATACGATAATTTCTGATGTGCATTAATTGCGCGAAAATTCGTATTGTGGTCGTACGAAAATATCGTGGTGCAATCCAAAAGTTACTAAATTTTTGTATCTGAACGATCGTAGATAACACAAAAACCTTTCTGACTTTGAACCTTCAATGGATGATTTTGTAAGCCTTCCATAGGACTCAAAGGCACTCTGCAGCTCTAACCTCGCCAAAAGAAAGTCACGATACCAAAGCTTGAATGAATTCCAAAACTTTTGTAGTCGTTGCAACAAATACAATTTTGTCTCACAAATTGTCACACAAAGCACAAAAAAAGGTACATAATTTAACAAAAAAGACGCGGGCGGCAAAAAAAACGGGCCAAATGCGTCTGTTCAAGCCAACAGCACAAACTGATACTTTGCTAATAATAAATTAAATCGTTTCAAAAGGCCAGGATTATGTCAAGGAGGAAATGTTTGTATGTGCTTACTCTTCTGAGAAGGTCCTTCAGTTGGTTAGAGTAATTTGTTTTTGCTGATTTTTATTTGTTTTTTGAGGGGGGGATTTAATGTAGTGTTTTATTTATTCATCCCTTCCCCCAAATTTCCAAACCCCCCCTTGTTTTTTTTTCATTGTAGTTTAGGTAGGTGTATGAGGGACCGTGGAAGAGGGAGAAGGTGTGGGAGAGGGCGTGGTGCTGGCCGTGTGCATACTACCCCACAACAGCCCAGCCCACGTGCTGTTCCCAGTCTGGGCAATGTTGCACAGCAACACCTGCAACCGCAGCAACAGGCTCTGGAATTGGGTTGCAGTTGGACAGTTTACAACATGGGAGCCTTTTTTTTTTTTTTTCTTAAAAAAGCAGTTGAATAGGAGGTTCTGTAACAATTAAGGGAATGTGTGTAGTAGTACTAAGAGCAAAAAACACATGTATTTTCACCTTCCCTTTTACTCCAATGCAATATGGGTATGGCAAATATTGACCCTGGTTTGTGAATTGTGACACAAAAATAAATGTAAAATAATGCAATTAGGACAAGAATACACATGAGAAGTGTTTCCCACCATGATCTTTGGGGAATATCACTGCTGAAATCTGGCCATCTGGCTGAAGCATAAGCCATCAGACTGACAAAAGTCTCTATAATTTAGCCTTAAACAGACCACCTAAGGTCATAGCAGTAATTGGGTTGCCTGGTGTTTGCATCAATTACTAAATCCTAATATGCATCTGACAAGGTTTTCTGTTTTGATTTCCATTTATATCAATGTCTCATACAATTCTTATCTTGATTGGTGGCGGCATAATTTTAGCACATGCGTTGGAAATGATTCATTTTAATTTTTTTTTATTTCTCTGTGCCTGTTTACTAATTAGCAGATGAATTTTGATGTTCTAATTGATATCCAAGCAAGAAACAGCTGTGCACCCCAGCTGTCTGTATTTCCGAAAAGACTTGTGTGTGAGGGGATTGGGGGATGACTACTTAAAAAAACTACAGTGCATTACCTTAGATCAGGGATCCCCAACCTTTCTTACTCGTGAGCCACAGTCAAATGTCAATGGACTTGGAGAGCTACACAAGCACCATAAAAGTTCATGGAGGAGCCAAATAAGGGCTAAGATTGGCTATTAGGCAGCCTCTATGCACACTATCAGCTTACAGGGGGCTTTATTTGGTAGGAAATCTTGTTTTTATTCCACCAAAACTTGCCCCCAAGTCAGGAATTCAAAAATAACTACCTGGTTTGGGGGCACTGAGAGCAACATCCAAGGGGTTGGGGAGCAACATGTTGCTCACGAGCTACTGGTTGGGGATCACTGCCTTAGATGATTACAGTATTATTGGGCCCTGTAACTCTCCACGCATCAATGTCAATTATAGCTCATATGCTAAAAATTATTTAATCATCCCTGGGTTTTTTACTATTGTTATTACAGGTTTAGCGCCTGTTGTCCAGAATGCTAGGGACGTGGGTTTTTTCCGTAATTTGGTTCTCCAAGTCTACAAAAAAAATCATTTAAAGATTAAATAAACCCTGTAGAACTATTTTTTTTTTTACTATTTTTCCTAGTCAGAATTACCGTATATACTCGAGTATAAGCCAATCCGAATATAAGCTGAGGTACCTAATTTTACCTAAGAAAACTGGAAAAACCTATTGACTCGAGTATAAGCCTAGGGTGTCACCAGTAGGGCTGGTGCGAGTGAGCCAGCACACAAAGGGGCACATTTACTAACCCACGAACGGGCCGAATGCGTCCGATTGCGTTTTTTTCGTAATGATCGGTAATTTTGAGATTTTTTCGGCGTCTTTACGATTTTTGCATAAAAACGCAAGTTTTTCGGCGTCTTTATGATTTTTGCGTAAAAACGCGAGTTTATCGTAGCCATTAAGAAAGTTGCGCAAAGTCGCGATTTTTTCGTAGCGTTAAAACTTGCGCGAATCGTCGCGCCTTTTAAGTTTTAACACTACGAAAAGGGCGCGACTTTGCGCGCAAGTGTTAACGCTACGAAAAAATCGCGACTTTGCGCAACTTTCGTAATGGCTACGAAAAACTCGCATCGTAAAGACGCCGAAAAAATCGCAAAAAATACGAAAAAGTCGCAAAATGTTCGTTTCCAATCGGAATTTTTCCAATTCGGATTCGAAATCGTGTCTTAGTAAATCAGCCCCAAAGTGTGCTCAAACTTTGGTTTAGTTGATTATCCCAAAAATTGCCCCCTGTCTATCCTAAGAAATATATATAGGGTATAGAGTGTTTTAGACAGTGGTTGCCTAAGAAACGTACTAGAAAGGGACTAGACAAGGTGGAGTGGGCAAAGATCAGGAGAGACTGGAAAAGAACGAGAGACTGGCGAGTTGCTAATGTGGTGCCATTATTTAAAAAGGGATCTCGTTCTCAGCCTGAAAACTATAGGCCTGTAAGTCTGACATCAGTAGTAGGAAAGCTTCTGGAAGGGGTAATAAGGGATAGGATAGTTGAATACATTGCAGTTCACAATACTATTAGTTTGTGCCAGCATGGTTTTAGTCGTAACAGATCTTGCCAGACTAATTTAGTTGCCTTTTATGAGGAGGTGAGCAGGAACCTTGATGCTGGAATGGCAGTTGATGTCATCTACTTAGATTTTGCTAAAGCGTTTGATACTGTACCTCACAGAAGGTTAATGATCAAATTGAGGAATATTGGCCTAGAACATAATATTTGTAATTGGATAGAGAACTGGCTGAAGGATAGAGTACAAAGAGTGGTGGTAAATGGAACATTTTCTAATTGGGCCAGTGTGGTTAGTGGAGTACCGCAGGGGTCAGTCCTTTGCTTTTTAACTTGTTTATTAATGACCTGGAGGTGGGCATAGAGAGTACTGTTTCTATTTTTGCTGATGACACTAAATTGTGCAAAACTATAAGTTCCATGCAGGATGCTGCCGCTTTGCAGAGCGATTTGACAAAATTGGAAAACTGGACAGCAAACTGGAAAATGAGGTTCAATGTTGACAAGTGCAAAGTTATGCACTTTGGTAGAAATAATATAAACACAAACTATCTACTGAATGGTAGTGTGTTGGGGGCATCCTTAATGGAGAAGGATCTAGGGGTTTTTGTAGATCACAAGTTGTCTAATTCCAGGCAGTGTCATTCTGTGGCTACTACAGCAAATAAAGTGCTGTCTTGTATAAAAAAGGGCATTGACTCAAGGGATGAGAACATAATTTTGCCCCTTTATAGGTCCCTGGTAAGGCCTCACCTTGAGTATGCAGTGCAGTTTTGGGCTCCAGTCCTTAAGAAGGATATTAATGAGCTGGAGAGAGTGCAGAGACGTGCAACTAAACTGGTTAAGGGGATGGAAGAGTTAAACTATGAGGTTAGACTGTCGAGGTTGGGGTTGTTTTCTCTGGAAAAGAGGCGCTTGCGAGGGGACATGATTACTCTGTACAAGTACATTAGAGAGGATTATAGGCAGTTGGGGGATGTTCTTTTTTCCCATAAAAACAATCAGCGCACCAGAGGTCACCCCTATAGATTAGAGGAACAGAGCTTCCATTTGGTTTTTCACGGTGAGGGCAGTGAGGCTGTGGAATGCCCTTCCTAGTGATGTGGTAATGGCAGATTCTGTTAATGCCTATAAGAGGGGCCTGGATGAGTTTTTGGACAAGCAGAATATCCAAGGCTATTGTGATACTAATATCTACAGTTAGTATTACTGGTTGTATATATAGTTTATGTATGTGAGTGTATAGATTGGTTAGTATAGGTTGTGTGCTGGGTTTACTCGGATGGGTTGAACTTGATGGACAATGGTCTTTTTTCAACCCTATGTAACTATGTAACTATGAGACGGACTTGTGTCCGTGCACCTGCGCTCTCCCTATGTCAGCTTCCCAGAACTGCCATCCTGCTACTTGTGCGCTCTTCTCCAGTGCTCTTCTATGGTGTGCTCATCTCCGGTGCGCTCTTCTGCTCTGCTTGGCGCCGCAGTCGCGCCAGTGACGTCACGCGCCCCCTTCAGTTACTCATGGCCTGATATTTATATTTATAATTTTCCCGTTAGGTTGATTAAAGTTGCTGGTTTGGGTTGATATCTCCCCGTCCGAGTGGGTTGGTTATATAATAGTCCCATCTGGACCATACCTTTTTCCAGTTCTCTTGGGCACCCCTAACATTGGCAGTCATATACTCCATTTCCCTCATATCTTTTACCTTGATTAGTATATCTTTTAGTTTGGGGGGTGTGGGTCCTTCCACTGTGATGTAATGGCTAGTCTAGACACTGTTAGAATATAATTTATAAGTCGCTGTTCTGCGAAGGTGCTGTTGGGGATTGGTTTACCAACTAATGTTGTGTAAATATCTAGGTTCACATCCCTTAGAAAAATGTGGGACAGTAGCTCTTTGCTTTCCACAATGGTACAATTTTAGGACATAGCCATAAAATATGTTTGAGAGCCCCTCTGGCCACATCCTCTCCAGCAAAGTGGGGATGTACCTGGGAACATGCGGTTGAGTTTTACAGGAGTATCATACCAGAAGTACATGGATTTATATATGCTTTCCTTCTGCCTGACACACGTCACATTTCTCCTAGCATTGTCCCAGATTTCTGACCAATCCTCTATTGGGAGAGTGGTAGAGGTTATCTCCTCCCATTTTAGCATGTATGAGTGCTTAGGGAAAGGGTCTTCAGGCAATACGGTCAGGTTGCTATATATAGTATAAATTAGTGCTCTTTGGGGGAGCCCCTTTATGCACAGCTTCTCAAAATGTGTAGTGTATGGGGGATTCTGGCTCTTAGGAAGTGTCGTTTGGATAAAGTGTGAGATCTGGGTATATTCAAAGTGTCGTGTGGGGAGAATATGGAATTTTTCTAGAATCTCTGCAAATGTCCACTGTTTATGCGTAAGTGGGTTTTTGAAGTCATAGATTCTAAACAGCCCTTGTGTGCCCCATTGTTGTTTAAATCGTTCTGACATACCAGGGGTAAAGGATGGATTAGCCAAGAGGGGTATGAGCATAGAATGTCGATTAGCTAAACGGTATTTAGCTTTACATTGTGTTTACAAGATGCTTGGAGATCCTTGAGGGTCGTTTGGGAACCGTAACTGGGAGAGTCTTGAAAAGGTATAAGAGCTAAGGGAGGATTGTCATTTTGATTGCTGTGATAAGTCTCAACCAGGAGATTGTATAAGTGCTCCATTTATGGAGGGATGACTTAATATGCTGGAGTAATGGAGGAAGATTATTATGGTAGAGCTGGCTATATGTTCTGGTTAACTGTATGCCTAAATACTTAAGTGAGTGAGTTTTCCATCTATAGTGAAATTTTGACATCAGAGCTTCTTTGACTTGGGAGGGGATGTTAAGAGGCAGTGCTTCTGTTTTGTCCACATTCAGTGTATATCCCGAATGTTTGCTATATTGTTTTAGGAGTGCGTGTAGATTGGGGAGAAAACCCACGGGATTGGTTAGCATTAGAAGAACATCATCTGTGAAAAGTGAGATTACAAACTCTTGGTCTATAATAAATATGCCCTAAAATGTCGACATTACCAATTCCAACAAGCACAACTGAAATACTGACTGCTCAGATCCAATATAATACAATAAACTATCCTGACCTTTTTTTGCTGAGTACTTACATTAATAATGTTAAGCTCTAGCAAATAATCAATATACAGGTATGGGGTCTTTCAGTCAAATGTAAAAAGCCTATAGGAGGCTTTATTTGGTAGTAAATCCAAAACTTGCAACCAAGTCAGGAATTTAAAATTAACTATCTGGTATGGGGGCACTGAGAACACTGAGATCCAAGGGGTTGGTGAACAACATGTTGATCTAGTGCAGTGCTGTCCAACTGGCGGCCCCCCTCTGTGTGGCCCCCCACCTGTCTGGCTGCTTTGATGGCTTATCTTTGTGTAAGCTTTAAATGGTATCAATACTGAGATTAACTGGCCGCCTGAATGGTTCTCATCTCAGAATCAGGCTGTAATCCTCCTGTATTGTTTAAAAATGTAATCCCCTGTGTTGTTCAACCTTTTAATACCTGCATTGTTCAACCCCTGCAGAGTTCACACCTCAGGCTCAGGCTGTAACCACCCACATTGTTCACCTGTTCACACCTCAGACATAGGTACTGTAGGTACCTATGTAGGTACTGCCTGGACTATGCTGCCTGTGTGTATGGCACACACATGGAGCATAGGGTAGGCAGAGTATTGCTCACACAGGCAGCATAGGGCAGAGAGGGTATGCTACACACAGGCAGGGTAGGGCAGGCAGAACATGACTCACACAGGCAGCTAAGGGCAGGTACAGTATGACACACACAGGCAGCATAGGGCAGGGAGGGTATGGCACACACAGGAAGGGTAGGGCAGGCAGAGTATGGCACACACACGGAGCATAGGGTAGGCAGAGTATTGCTCACACAGGCAGCATAGGGCAGAGAGGGTATGCTACACACAGGCAGGGTAGGGCAGGCAGAACATGACACACACAGGCAGCTAAAGGCAGGTACAGTATTACACACACAGGCAGCATAGGGCAGGGAGGGTATGGCACACACAGGAAGGGTAGGGCAGGCAGAGTATGGCACACACACGCAGCTAAGGGCAGGCAGAGTATGGCACACACAGGCAGCATAGGGCAGGTAGAGTATGGCACACACAGGCAGGGTAGGGCAGGTGGATTATGGCACACACAGGCAGGGTAGGGCTGGCAGAGTATGGCACACACAGGCAGCATAGGACATGCAGTGTATGGCACACACAGGCAGGGTAGGGCAGGCAGAGAAATAGCCATTAAATGGTCCCTAAATTGCCTGTGTGTATGGCACACACACAGAGCACATGGTATCAATACTGAGATTAACTGGCCGCCTGCATGGTTCTCACCTCAGATTCAGGCTGTAATCCTCCTGTATTCTTTAAAAATGTAATCCCCTGTGTTGTTCAACCTTTTAATACCTGCATTGTTCAACCCCTGCAGAGTTCACACCTCAGGCTCAGGCTGTAATCACACATATTGTTCACCTGTTCACACCTCAGACATAGGTACTGTAGGTACCTATGTAGGTACTGCCTGGACTATGCTGCCTGTGTGTATGGCACACGCAGGCAGCTAAGGGAAGGCAGAGTATGGCACACACAGGCAGCATAGGGCAGGGAGAGTATGGCACACACAGGCAGGGTGGGGCAGGTGGAGTATGGCACACACAGGCAGGGTAGGGCAGGCAGAGTATAGCATACAGGCAGGGCAGGCAGAGTATGGCACACACAGGCAGCATAGGACATGCAGTGTATGGCACACACAGGCAGGGTAGGGCTGGCAGAGTATGGCACACACAGGCAGCATAGGACATGCAGTGTATGGCACACACAGGCAGGGTAGGGCAGGCAGAGTATGGCACACACAGACAGCATAGGACAGGCAGAGTGCTGCCTGTGTGTGCCATACTCTGCTTGCCCTATGCTGCTTGTGGGAGGTGAACCTGGCAGGGGTTTGTTGTGGGAGTTTGTTAGTTTGATAGCAGTTGGAAATAGCCATTAAATGGTCCCTGAGGTGTGTAATTATGTACTAGGGGTTGCTGTGCTATCCACAGGGGAGGAGGAGGCATATGGAATTTAAGGGTATATCTTAATATGACATAATATAATTATTTCACATATGAATGACAGTTGATACCCCCACAGTAAGGACCAAGCATTTGGGATTTTGCTGTGCTACCACCATTGTGATAAAATGGGTGTGGTTTCAAAAAGGGGAGTGGTCAAAACTGGCTTCCATTAGCAGCCCTCCACCATGTATGCTAGAGAAATTCCGGCCCTCAGCACCGCAAAAGTTGGACAGAACTGATCTAGTGCATTCAGTGTATTCTATGCTAGTGCATCACATGAGTCTACAAGCTCTTTTCTAGCAATGTGTATGTAGCATTTATATTGCTTTGATAATATCCTTTTTTGGTTGCCTGATTTACTTTGGCCTTTCTTATTGAGACTGGTGTAAAAAATATTCTAATTTATGTGTTTACTGTTTCTCTATTTTATATGTATAAATAGGCTGTATTTCATAATTCCTTATGACTGACAGCTATTCTTTACTCTGTATGTTGCAAGCTGACATAGACAGTAGATTACGATTTATCACTTGTCTGTGCTGTTTTTTCAACAATTCCTGCCCATCCTTTAAATAATCTGTCATTTTTCTGTGATTAAAATAGCATCTTAAGAAGGGCCTTAAATCTGAGCCTAAAAAATGTTCCTCTATATCTGGCACAATCTGTATGAAGAAAGGTATTGGTAATACCAACTTTATCAGTTTAAACAATATTTATCATGATTCTCTCATGGATTTTTTTTCTTAGAACTTCAAATAAACAATAGATTTGAGCTGTTGAATTCCATTTTATACAGCCCAATTTACAGCATGTACATTTATGTTTGTTCTTCCAAAATGTATGATCCAATGCCCTCTCTTGATTTTCTCTTATTTATAATTTATGCTCTTATTAGAGAGGTAATAAAGTGTCTACAATACTCAATGTACCAGGCAATATGCCTATGTGTTTTCTTAGGTCATAAGGTATGCAAATACAAGTATGGAATCTATTAAGCAATTTCTATCCAAAACTCTGCTAGATAGCAGAAAGTTTTATTGAACAATGATCATATCTGTCCTTTGAAGTATCCTCTCCACATAACTATGAATAGGCCTGATCATTGGCTACCCAACATACACATACACATATGGGTATCCAATTCAGACAAATTCCAAAGTTACGAATTCATAAGATCCTAGTAATTAGGTACTAGTGCTGTGTTTGCAATGAAGATCACACACCCCCATGTTGTGAGCAGCAATTCTGAAGGCAACAAATTTAAGGTGTGTGTCCTCCACAACTGGATAAGAATCACAGCTTGAGCATAGGTACAGTGGCAACAAAGACCCAGTTTTACAGACCCTTAAAAAGCTGCCTCTAAATTCTGGATAATACATCTCTGGGAGGCTGTATTTTGTTCTGTTTTACATATCTGATTTTTTTAATCCACATCCCATTTTGCATAGCAGTAAAACATTCCATCTGGTCCAAGTTAAATACTGATGGTTTCTGGCAGATGTTGAAATCTTTATTACTGAGCATTTGATGTAGCAGAAAGCTGATTTATTTTGGGCATTGCCCCTAGTTTATCATTTTAGAGACTTAAGTATGTAACTGCCTAATTATCTGTCACTGCAGAGAAAAAAGTAAAGTAGAGAAAAAAGTAAAGTCAAAGGTAGCAGCAAAAAAGTAAAGCAGGAAAACAAATATTGCTCTCACCAGACAGGTTCACTTGGTTTTACTGGTGTCCTGTACTGACCAGCTCAATACTTTAGAATAGCTTAATGCACAGCTTGGTTCCATATACCTATGGACTGGTAGCCTACAGAAGGCACTGTTTGGCAGTACTCTTAGATTTTATACAACCAAAACTTGTCTCTAAACCTGGAATTCAAAAATAAGCACCTGCTCTGAGGCCACTGGAAGCAGCATCCAACAGGTTGGTGAGCGAAATGTTGCTCATGAGCTAATGGTTGGGGATCACTGTTCTGAAGTGTGCTTCTGGTTATTGTCCTGCTGGAGCCAGTTTTTGAAACCTGACCTCAACCTGCAGCCTGCATTTTACCCTGCTTGGTCCCACTACCCGACACGCAGCTTCCTTATCCTCAACCCGATCTGTGACCCACTGACCGCCATTAAACAGGAAGTGCTGTTGCTGCAAACCGAAAGGGACACTATCAGAAGTGGGCGGGGGTATAAAAAAATGTTTAAAAGAGTAAAATAAAGATAATATAAGATGAGATATATAGGGGCCTTTTATCAAAGTCCGAATATCGGACTTCTAAAAGTACGATACAAAAAATTTGGATTAAATCCGATATTTTCTGATATACGAAAATTTCGGATCGTGGTCGTATAAAAAATATTGTGGTACGCTCTGAAAGTTCTGAAATTTTTGTATCCGAACAATCATAAAAGGATGAAAAACTTTCTGACTTTGATCCTTCAGTGCATGATTTTGGAAGCCTCCCATAGGACTCAATGGCAGCTCCAACCTTGCCAAAGGAAAGTCACGATACTGAAGCTTGAATGAATTCCGAAACTTTCTTTTTACAAAAACGTTTTTGACGCACAAATTTGCGGAAAAGTTGGGAAATTAAGAAAAAAATTGAAGAAAATACGCACAGTTCTAAAACTTGGAAAAAATATGAATTTTTAGTATTTAGACCCAATCGTACTTTGATAAATCAGCCCCATAGTGTATATATAGTTTATGAATGTGAGTGTATAGATTTGTGTGTGCTGGGTTTACTTGGAAGGGTTGAACTTGATGGTTTTTATTCAACCCTATGTAACTATGTAACTAACTATGTAAACTCATCTGCTAGCAAATAATATTTTATAGGTAAGTAAAAGGGTTTAGAGTGATTACATAAACACAAGTGTGAGTGCTATAATTTTGGATCTGTGATTTACATTACAATTGAGGGGAGTTATCAGAATGTATGAAAGTTACACATAGAGGTGCTGCTTCTCTTGAGATTTCCTCATTGACCTATTGCATGACCAGATCCGTGAAATCTAGCCAATTGTAATGCCAATGAAGCAAAATTATTTAACTGCACCTATTTGTCAGGTAACAAGAAAAGTCTGTGTGTGGGCTCCTGAAATTAGGAATGTGTGTTATCTAAAACACAAATGAAAATCAGCACCTAAATAATCTGAAACTAAAACACAAGAGGCTATGTTTGCAATAGGTAAAGAGATATATGACACACTAAAATAGAAAATTAGGACTTAAGATTTGAAAAATACACGTAATCAGTATAAACTGATACTGAACATACACATACATGCAAATTAATTGTCTGGGGGCATTCATTTATATACTGTGAGACATTAATGTTAAAGATTTTGTTGATTCTTTTGAAAGGGTACTTCACATTTAGTAAGTCTAAAGAACTGATAATACAGTGTGCCAGTATTTTTATACAGTGACTAATAAAAAGATTTATGGATATTTTGTCACCCAAAGTATAAAGCTAAAAGTGATACAATTATATCAGGCAAAAGTGATACAAAACAAGTAATATAACAAAACAGTCTAACCTAATTGCATATTTACCTGCAAATCCTGCCGTGACAGGGAGGCCATCTAATAGGTAGGGTCTATTGAAATAATATCAATTGATATGGACATCTTTTTGTATATTGTTGCTCTCCAATACACAACCTCTTCAAAAATATATCTAATAAATATTCTGACTAATGCTTAATTAGATGCTTTGCTTTATGTTATGTTATGCTTTTTGTCGATACCATTATATATATATATATATATATATATATATAGAGTTCCAGTACTGGAAGCACACCACATACAAAGTGGTAATTGCCCGGGTGCTTATGCAGAAAATACAAATAGAAGAGCAATATAGGCCAGCACTCACGGGTCTTTGAGACATAACATGTCAGTAGAAATAAAAATTAAACAAAAAAAGTATATGACTACATGGTTTTTTATTAATCCGACGTTTCAGTTCCTAACGGGAACTTTCATCAGGGAAAAATAGCACTGTGATTGTATACACACATTTTAAAGGCACCAGGTGGCGCCAAAAACCCGTTGCTAAGCAACAAACGGATCCAAAAAACATATGAAAATGCAAACAAAAAACAAAATTTACCTAAGAGTGATCTAAAATAAAACAAGAAATATAGCACAGCCGGTTTTGGAGGGAATACTATTGTGGACCAGAAAGTTACCTGCCCCCACCTGTCCCCCTGCTCGTGCCCACACTCACCCGAGTCACTGAAGGAAACTGCCCGTACGTGTCATGCCTCAAGCCCCCTTCCTCTTGCAGTCCCCTGTGCCTATGATTTTAAATCAGCCGTATCAGTCGAAAGTACCAGTCAGAAGCGCTAGGGCCGCGCGCCGTAGGAGACGCGTTGCCTAGCAACCAAGCTAGCGTTCGGCTCTCCTGCTGTCCCCATTTGTGCGCTGCTGTGCAGACTAGCGCTTGCGGCACCCATACCTTCAGGAGGCACCCAGGACTCGCTGAACAGCTGTCCCTAGTGCTCCAGGGGGTGTCAAATACGAAGGCGATAGGGGGAGGAGTCATAATATTGGTAATAGGCACAGTGTATCAGGGACCCCCCCATGCGGGGGGACACAGTATGTGGGGGACCCCCCCCCCCCGTGCGGGGGGATACCGGGGGAGAGAGACAATGCGTATGAATGCAGGGTACACTCACTACCTTACCCATAATATTGTGACCGGTATCGTGGGGGTGGTTGGTGGGCAAGGTTCCCTAGTCCAATATTCCCCCATCAACCAGTGTATGTGCATACAAAACCATGGGCGGCAAGCCATGGGTAGTAAAAACAGAACACATAAAAGTGAATAGGGAAAGGGGTGTAGAATACATCAGCTAGTCCAGAGATACCATAAGGCTACTAAGTACATCAAGGGTCTTATATTCCATCAGAGGAAACAGCCCAAGGGTAACATCTCGTTCAGGCCCCTAGGGGCCACACAGTCCAATGTGTGGATCCACCTGGACTCCCTGCGGAGAAGAGCCAAATCTCTATTGCCCCCTCTTGGCAGGGGAAGCTGTTGGTCTATGGCCATGCATTTGAAGGTAGGAAGTGGATGCCGTTGCTGGGCAAAATGCCTAGCAACCGGCTGTATTGAAGTGCCCTCCTTCAGGGCTTTGCTGATCGCTGAACGGTGATTACCGATTCTCTCTTTCAACATGTTTACTGTTTTGCCTACATAGTATAGTCCGCATGGGCATGTGATAATATAGACCACATAGCTAGAAGTGCAGGATAAGCGATGTTTAATTTTGAACCTTTTGCCCGTGTGGGGATGAGGGAAGTCGGGGCCCGAAAGGAGACAGCGGCATGTAACACAGTCCGGGCATCTATAACAGCCCAATTTTTTTTGCGCTGAGAGCCAATCTGAGGGGTCTTTGTTCTGTTTCTTAAAGTCAGTGCGTACAAGTATGTCTCTGAGGCTTCTATTCCTCTTATAACCCATAAGGGGTTTGTTTGATAAATGGAGTGAGAGGGACTCGTCTTGGTTAATCATTGGCCAATGTTTCTGTATATTTCTAGAGAGTTGTTTAGAGGCTGCTGTGAACGTAGTGGTAAAGATCAATGGGGGACTCCTCCCCCTATCGCCTTCGTATTTGACACCCCCTGGAGCACTAGGGACAGCTGTTCAGCGAGTCCCGGGTGCCTCCTGAAGGTATGGGTGCCGCAAGCGCTAGTCTGCACAGCAGCGCACAAATGGGGACAGCAGGAGAGCCGAACGCTAGCTTGGTTGCTAGGCAATGCGTCTCCTACGGCGCGCGGCCCTAGCGCTTCTGACTGGCACTTTCGACTGATACGGCTGATTTAAACTCATAGGCACAGGGGACTGCAAGAGGAAGGGGGCTTGAGGCATGACACGTATGGGCAGTTTCCTTCAGTGACTCGGGTGAGTGTGGGCACGAGCAGGGGGACAGGTGGGGGCAGGTAACTTTCTGGTCCACAATAGTATTCCCTCCAAAACCGGCTGTGCTATATTTCTTGTTTTATTTTAGATCACTCTTAGGTAAATTTTGTTTTTTGTTTGCATTTTCATATGTTTTTTGGATCCGTTTGTTGCTTAGCAACGGGTTTTTGGCGCCACCTGGTGCCTTTAAAATGTGTGTATACAATCACAGTGCTATTTTTCCCTGATGAAAGTTCCCGTTAGGAACTGAAACGTCGGATTAATAAAAA
Organism: Xenopus tropicalis; assembly: GCF_000004195.4. Lineage (NCBI taxonomy): Eukaryota > Metazoa > Chordata > Amphibia > Anura > Pipidae > Xenopus > Xenopus tropicalis. The sequence goes on along the minus strand of NC_030682.2, from coordinate 74,087,791 downwards.
ACCATGTAGTCATATACTTTTTTTGTTTAATTTTTATTTCTACTGACATGTTATGTCTCAAAGACCCGTGAGTGCTGGCCTATATTGCTCTTCTATATATATATATATATATATATACACACACATACAACAATTGGCGAAGGATCCGGAAGTGTAGTAAGGGTCTGCGATATTCAGAAATTAAGGAAAAGCAATATACTTTATTGGGAGGCTGACATTTTGGCCCAAACAAGGGCCTTTTTCTAGCACAATGTGCCCTTATAAACGTGCAATGGCGGGAAACAAAAGTGGGAGAGCTGAAGTGACCTATTAAAATGTTACAGGTGTTATCCTCAACAGAACAGCAAATAAACCTAAAACCAAAACTGAAACTCACATAAAACAAAAAAACTACTACTTACAATTGACACTAATCAATCTTGACACTAATGTTACAAGACTTTTACAAGAAACCTAAAGTGATACAATAATATCAGGTAAAAGTGATACAAAACAAGTAATATAACAAAACAGTATAAACCTAATTGCATATTTACCTGCAAATCCTGCCGTGACATGGAGTTCGTCTAAAAGTTAGGCTCTATTCAAATAATTCCGGTCTATTCAAATAAGTCCCGCAGAGCAAAATTAAAAAAATAAAATATAAATATATAAATAGATGCTGCAAGAAGAGGATCTGCACTCACAGAACTTATGAATTAAAAACAGTGTTTATTCAAGCAGACTGACGTTTCGGCTAACACACTATCCTTTTTCAAAGTGACTAATAGATCAACACAGTGCCTTAAAAACATTCTGTGGTGGGAAGGAGTGGGGCTGACGTCATCTTACATCACAGTATAGGGACATCACCAATAATAACAAAAAACAAAAAAGTTAAACAGAAAAAAATCAAACTGAAAAATACATATGTCCTGGTAGTCATCGAATCATACAAACTAATACATTGCAACAAAGGAGGAGAGAAGAGGCAACAATTTACAATTTACTACAGTATATAATAAAAAAATAAATAAATATATATTTAAAGGGTACTTTTCTTTTTGTTTACAAGTACTGTATGCACAAATACATATATATCTATTTTTAATTTTGACTCTGGCTTATTCTATAGAAAATTTGAGACTTTTGACAAATGGTAGATACAAAGTGTCACAATTCCCAGTCCCACAGTCACAGAGCAGGGGTTTATTAATTGTTTAGTAGCATGAAAGGTCACTAGATTTTAGCAGTGCTGATGAGTAATGTTATGTCGCAGAACAGTAGTGCATTTATGTGAAATGCATACAGGCAACAAAGCTGTTTTTTTTTTTTTTTTGTTATTTTCCTATGTAAAAAGCAGATGCAGAGACAATATAACTCTCTCTCTGACATAGACCATTATTCAATATTTGCCTTAAGATGGATTAAAAACTGAGCCTTACTTCACTGACTTGGACTGAAGGAAGTACTTATAAGCAAATAACAGTATGTATTACAGTATGTACTGCAGATTATACATTTCCTGAAAAGTTGCAGAAGCTGTAACTAATGACTAATATATTCTGGCATGGACACAGACAAATGCACATTATATTGGGCACAATATTTATCAACTCAGCAACTTTTAGTGCTAACGCAGAACAGCTGTTATGAAGTACAAACTACCAAAGGAGCCAATAATGCATTTACATGCAAAAATATCCAAATAACATAGCATTTTGCTCAGCATCTGTATGTCATCCATTTTTAGCACAATAGAATTTATTCTCTAGAATATTAGGGTGATATACTTTTCAATGGTGTTCTCAGTATGGTGTGACCCAGTGCATTTTACATACTTGATGAAAGTTGGTAACCCCGGGCCTAAATCATAAGTAGCCCCTGATTGCTTGTTATAAATGTTTTTGGCTGGATGACAGAAATAGAGGTCATCAAAACTGTTTTGAACATTTTTAAAGTCACTGAAATTTTGTCATTGGATCACTGCATGGTTGATGTTTTCATTGGGAGGCAGGCACTAATAGTATGCACTGATAAGAAAAGATAAAGTTATTGAAAGCCCTTTGCATTTTAGCCACGTTTGGGAGCAAATATAATATATTAAATAACTCAACTGTGGCACTAGCTTGTGGATGGTAAAGGGGTGTGCAGCTGATGGTGTACCCCAATGTCCTTGCAGAGTAATTGCATTACCTGACCTGTGAAGTGCGTACCTTGGTATAAGGACAAGACTTCAGGAAGTCCATACCTGTATACTATCTCTGTCAGCAGCTTTTTAACTGTTGCTTCTGCTAAAGCCTTGGCACCTGGCCATGCTTCTGGCCACCCAGACAAGAACATGTTCAAATGTACAACACTTAGGATGGGTACATTGCTTTAGGTAGGTGCTTAACAGGAGTTACAACAGCTCTACTAGGATTGTATCGTGCACAAATAAGACATGCTTGTACATGTTTGGCTGCAATTGGTGAGAACCCTGGCACACACCACACTCCAAAGACTACTGCACACATCCCTCCCTTTGACATGTGGGAATGGCCATGTGAAACAGTTGTTCGTGAAGGCGCCAGACAGGGAGCTGACCATCTAGGGTTGATGTGCATCCGGCTTTAAGTCATTGTTCCTTCTCTTCAGGTGCTGCTTGGTCCTGAAGGACTGATAAAACAGCACTAGAGGGAACAGGTAGTGTACGACAAATGTTTTGAAAAATTCACCATAAAGAACAGCATGTTTAGCTGCAGCATCAGTGTGAGCATTACCTTGTTCTATGGGGTCAGAGGACCCAGTGTATATCTGTTACTTAATTACAGCAACTGCAGGTGAGAGCAGCATAACTTAAAACGGTTAATAAATGCACACTATGTAGAGAGTAAGTATATGCACCAACAATCCGTTGGCAAATGAAAAGGCACATATAAACACATAATCAGAGTATTCTTAGCAAAACAATATGAAAAGTTTGCATTAATAATATTGTAGCTTCACTAATTAACAGAAGGGCCTTTAAACAAAGCCTTGAACTTTATGGAACAAGGCTAAAAAATAGTTAAAATCCCATTGCCACAAGTACGTGAGTCTGCCAAGGTTGTTTTAGGGCTGCAGTGGTAAATGGCAGTTGCTGTGGAATGATGGCAGTATCTATTACAGTGCACATTTGAGGCAAATGTAGACTCAGTAGCAAACTTTATAACCTTTACTGTTAAATGACTAACAGAACTGGAATGTATTTAAGAAAATGGTATGAAACATACCAAAGTGAATGAGGAATGGCAGAAAGTTATACAAGGTATCATGTACTGCTGCATTTTAGTCTACTTTTTATACCCGCTTAAAACATAGTTACAGTAAGGAACATAAGTATTTGATCACCCTGCGATTTTGCAAGTTCTCCCACTTAGAAATCATGGAGGGGTCTAAAATTCACATTGTAGGTGCATTCCCACTGTAAGAGACAGCATTTCAAAAAAAATTCAGGAAATCACATTGTATGATTTTTAAAGAATGTATTTGTATTGCACTGCTGCACGTAAGTATTTGAACACCTGAGAAAATCAGTGTTAATATTTGGTACAGAAGCCTTTGTTTGCAATTACAGAGGTCAAATGTTTCCTGTAGTTCTTGACCAGGTTTGCACACACTGCAACAGGGATTTTGGCCCACTACTGCACACAGATCTCCTCTAGATATGTCAGGTTTCAGGGCTGTCGCTGAGCAGCACGGAGTTTCAGCTCCCTCCTAAGATTTTCTATTGGATTTAGGTCTGGAGACTGGCTAGGCCACTCCAGAACCTTGACATGCCTCTTACGGAGCCACTCCTTGGGTATCCTGGCTGTGTGCTTCGGGTCATTGTCATGTTTGGAAGACCCAGCCATGACCCATCTTCAATGACTGAGGGAAGGAGGTTGTTGCTCAAAATCTCACAATACATGGCCCCATTCATCCTCTCCTTAATACAGTGCAGTCATCCTGTCCCCTTCACAGAAAAGCACCCCCAAAGCATGATGTTACCACCCCCATGGTTCACAGTAGGGATGGTGTTTTTGGGATGCAACTCATCCTTATTTTTCCTCCAAACACGGCGAGTGAAGTTTAGACCAAAAAGTTCTACTTTGGTCTCATCTGACCACATGTCTTTCTCCCATGCCTCCCCTGGATTATCCAGATGGTCATTGGCAAACTTCAGATGGGCATGGACATGTGATGACTTGAGCGGGGAAACCTTCCGTGCAATGCATGATTTGAAACCATGACAGCGTAGTGTTCTACTGACAGTGACCTTTGAAACTGTGGCCCCAGCTCTCTTCATGTTATTGACCAGCTCCTCCCTTGTAGTTCTGGGCTGATTCCTCACCTTTCTTATCATCAGATCTTACCACAAGGTACGATCTTGCATGGAGGCCTGGTCCTAGGTAGACTGACTTTAGCCTCTTCCATTTTCTAACAATTGCTCAAACAGTTGATCTATTTTCACCAAGCTGCTTAGCAATTGCCCCGTAGTCCTTTCCAGCCTTGTGGAGGTCCACAATTTTGTCTCTGGTGTCTTTTGACAGCTCTTTGGTCTTGCCCATGGTAGTAGTTGGAGTCTAACTGACTGTGGGGTGGACAGGTGTCTTTAAAGAGCTCAGACAGGTGCTACTAATTTAGATTAATGAGTGGAGTAGAGGTGGACTTTTTAAAGGCAGAGTAACAGGTCTTTGAGAGCCAGAATTCTTGCTGATTGCTAGGTGCTAGAGCCAGGATTCTTGCTGATTGCTTATGTGCAGCAGTGTAATACAAATACATTCTTTAAAAATCATACAATGTGATTTACTGAATTTTTTTTTAAACGCTGTCTCTCACTACAATGTGAATGTCAGATCCCTCCATGATTTCTAAGTGGGAGAACCTGCAAAATCGCAGGGTTCAAATACTTATGTTCCTCACTGTATACCAGGCTCTGTAGAAGAGTGTTTTAGGGAGTCAACTGTGGGGTAGAACAAAGCCTTGGGAACCAAAAAGGAATTTCAGGGCTATGTATTTGCAGCTGGGCTGTATGACAGTAAATGCAGTCTGGAATGCAGGGTACCTTAAAACTGTCCATAACATATGTCATGGGTGACCTGAAACCCTACTAGCCACTGACTAGGTGTACAACCATATATATCAACATCAATACTGACTGTAGATTTTAGTATCACTATAGCCTTGTTCAAGAAATCATCAAAGCCCTCTTAAAGGCATTAACAGAATCTGCCATTACAACATCACTCAGAAGGGTATTCCACAACCTCACTGTGAAAAAACACCTACGCTGCTTCAAATTAAAATTCCGTTCCACTAATCTAAAGGGGTGGCCTTTGGTGTGCTGACCATTTTTATGGAAAAAAGAACATGTACTTGTACAGAGTAATCATGTCCCCTCTCAAGCACCTTATTTTCAGAGAAAACAACCTCATTCTTGACAGTCTAAACTCCTAGTTTAAACCTTCCATCCCCTTTACCAGTTTAGTTGCACATCTCTGCACTGTCTCCAGCTCATTAATACCCTTCTTAAGAACTGGAGCCCAAAACTGCACTGCATACTCAAGGTGAGGCCTTACCAGAGACCTATAAAGAGGCAAAATTATGTTCTCATCCCTTTATTCAATGTCCTTTTTATGCAAGAAAGCACTTTATTTGCTTTAGTAGCCACAGAATGACATTGCCTGAAATTAGACAACTTGTTATCTACAAAAATCCCCAGATCCTTCTCAATTAAGGATTCCCCAATACATTACCATATATACTAAGGGGCTGATTTACTAAGACACGATTTCGAATCCAAATTGGAAAAATTCCGATTGGAAACGAATATTTTGCGACTTTTTCGTATTTTTTGCGATTTTTTCGGCGTCTTTACGATTTTTGCGTAAAAACGCGAGTTTTTTGGCGTGTTTACGATTTTTGCGTAAAAACGCGAGTTTTTCGGCGTCTTTACGATTTTTGCGTAAAAACACGAGTTTTTCGTAGCCATTACGAAAGTTGCGCAAAGTCGCGATTTTTTCGTAGCGTTAACACTTGCGCGCAAAGTCGCGCCTTTTTCATAGCGTTAAAACTTAAAAGGCGCGACGTTTCGCACAAGTTTTAACGCTACGAAAAAATCGCGACTTTGCGCAACTTTCGTAATGGCTACGAAAAACTCGCGTTTTTACGCAAAAATCGTAAACACGCCGAAAAACTCGCGTTTTTACGCAAAAATCGTAAACACGCCGAAAAACTCGCGTTTTTACGCAAAAATCGTAAAGACGCCGAAAAAATCGCAAAATTACCGATCATTACGAAAAAAACGCAATCGGACGCATTCGGCCCGTTCGTGGGTTAGTAAATGTGCCCCTTAGTGTATAACTCACATTTATATTATTTTTACCAAAGTGCACTTTTCAACACTGAACCTCATTTTCCTTTTACTGCCCAGTTATAAATATTTTGTTCTAGGCCAATATTCCTCAATGTTATCATTAACCTTCTGTGGGGTACTGTATCAAATGCTTTTGCAAAGTCCAAGTAGATGACATTCACTGCCATTCCAGCATTGAGGTTTCTGGGTACATAATCTTTGGTAGGCTAATCATAAAAGTGATCCTGTATATGACAGGAATGTACATTACACCATTATTCTCAGTGAACGATGTTAAAGCAAACATTGAACATAGCTGATGTTCCTGTGCATCAAAAAGGGGTTAAGGATCACTGCCAGCCATTTTAGACCCTTACATACAAACACATGGAAAGTATTCTGCAAATGCTTGTAGTGATAAAAAGCACCTGTGTTTCCTCCTCTGCTCAGTAGAATGATTGGCACTTCATTATAAACAGGACTAAAAATCAGGTTCCTTTAGGTTTTAAGTTTCATAATAAAAAACTTTTTTATTTGTGTTTAACCCCATTTAATTAAAAGGGAAAATAAACATCAGGAATCACAAGCCACAAACATATTTTACACACTTCCTGTCAGATCACAAGGGACATCAAGTCGGCCATGCTTACACGTACCAGGTTGTTACTAACTAAGGGTCAGATTTATCAAAAATCGAGGTGGTCTCAGTTCGAGAAAAACACAGTAAAAAACCATGGATAAGTAAAAATGTAAGAATTTTCTGAAACCTTGAATAGTCAGGATTAAAGAAAGAAAAAAACAAAAATTCAAAAAACTTAGTAAGCCAAAGTTTGTGAAGTTGTACAGGTAGGGGATCCTTTATCCAGAAACCCCTTATCTAGAAAGTCCTGAATTACAGGAAGGACATGTAAACACCCAAAGGTTCAAAAGGTTCAAATATTAATTGTAAGGCTGCAACATTCCCTTAATCACTTGTGATTACTTTTCCTCCTGTAACCCACTCGGCCCCCTCACTTGGGAAAGCTTTTCTAAAATTGGCGATTTTGATGAGATTTCCAAAAATCACAAAGCTCTTACTTTGCAATAGATAAATATGCCAAAGTATGTGCTTATGTACTGACCTCAAATGAAAGTGTGTATGAATTTTCTCACCTGCCAACTCAGCTTCTGCAAACAGAGCCCCCAACTGCATATTATGTGCTGTAACACCCCCTAACTGGTCAGAGACCCATCTTTCTACACCAAACTACCAAACATCAAAGCTTTCCTAAACTTAGCGGTTTTGGGGGCATTTCAGAAAATCACCTAAAAATGTTTCAATTTGCCGTACTTATCTCACACAATTTTTTCTACATACAATGGCATATCACCCTAAATATGAACACCAGAGATCTACTGAACAGTTTGATGCCCAATATGCATAGATTTACCAAAGTATGTGTTTATGTATGGACCCTTAGGACCCTTAAATAAAAATAGTGCATATGAATTTTTTCACTTGCCAACACCTGCCAGCTTCTGCAAACAGAGCCCTCGACTGCATATTTTGTGACCCCCAGAGAAGCATATATTTTTGAAACGTACACATTCTGACAAATCCGAAACAGGTGAAGACATTTTTCTACAAACGGCAAAGCTATGCTAAAAAAGGTGCAACGAACAACAATGCAAGTATAAGACTGCAATACAATCATAGTATTTCATTATATAGTAAAGGAACTTGCCTACTGTAAAGGGGGGCTATAAATATTTTGTGCAGTGTGGCTTGGAACACCCCACAAAAAAGCATGCAGCAGTTCAAGCTATTTTGTGGTTGTGTGTGTGCACACATAGACAAGAAAATATAATCCCTTATTCACTCTCATTTGTTGAAAGACACAATAAGAAAGAATTTGTGGGAAATCTGGTCATGTAATGTTAGCATGATTTTTAGACAGTATGGCAAGGCTGTAATGTGTTGGCTAATACCGTATAAATAGCCTTATATTTGTAAAAACATTCATATACATAATATATATGATATATTATAAACATATACTTGTATACATCCCATTGATTTTTATGGCATCTAAATAGATCAGAGCTGACAAGATAAAATTGTTCATTGCAAGTTTGTTGTATTATAGATTAAAACTGTTACTATAGAACTATAGAATTTCTGGATTGCAAAATCAACTTTGACACAAATAAAGTACTTACAAACTGAAAGTCAGAAATTAATGTATTAAGTGACCTGGTTAGTTGTGTGTGACTTAAGCCTGGAAATTCACGAAGCACACTGGCTTCCTAAATTCTTCAATCTAGTTGTAAAACTCATGCTTTGCATACTTTGCTGATCTAATTTCTGTATACATGTTTTATAAAATTTTGCACTCAAGCAAAACCAGTTCCTTTCCTTTTCTCTTGTACCTAATTTCAGTAATATATATAAAATATTTCCAAAAACCTTAATCTGCCATAAGTGATTATTAGCACATCAATTTTGCCATAAATTAAGCTGGCGGGTTTCTGTTCTTCCAATTTCAGGAAAAAGACCAAATGCAAATTATGCAGTGACCTGGCCCATCATGTGTGCTTTTCTTAAACCATTCATTACTGCAAAACATTGGAAAATGTCAAGTGCTTTTACTGTGTGGCTGCAGCATTGAATTCATAGGAATATAATGTACATATTTAATATAAGTTTATTTCTAAATAATTTAAAAATTTTTATTGGTTAACAATTTCTTTTGTGACTTCATAACAATCCTGCTTTAGTTTTTATTAAACATTTACAGCTGTAGAGCACTAATATAAATCTCATTTATTAATTAGCTCCTTTATAATACATAACTATGTTAGCTTCTTCATTAAATTATAGTATTGTTAGAAAATAACAAAATGCCAATAAATGGCTGTGTAAAAATGGAGGGACAATGTGAATAATGCGTATAATGTGTATACAAAAACAAACAAGTCTTGTTTACTTCTATAGATACACCATTGAAGTTTTATTCTTCATTTGTTTGGATTTAAACCAAAATATGAAATCAGATTATTTTTATGCCACAATTTTTAGTGAAAAATATTCAAGGTCCATTTCCTGTTTTGCAGTCAAGGTGAATTTACAACCTACTAATGGCATTTGAAAATAAATTCTGCCGTGCAATGTTCTGTTCCCAAAGTTTCATTAATTATTATCCCCCAGTCACCCTCCTTTTTGCTTCAGAATTCTCGAGGTAAATATCTGATCTTGCTGATATTCTGCACTATGCTTTCCTGAATTGCCATGAATCATCTAGGCGCTTGATAGGTATTTCAGAATGATGAAACATGCTGATATGGATTTATTAACTGTAATTGCAATATGTCCCCACCTAGTTCAGGAAGGCAAGAGAAAAACAATTAAAAACCAAAAAATGGAAATCGCAGCAAAATAATGGGTTAGCTTTTTAATAAGAAATAATCAAGCAGATTTTTTTTTAATTAAAGGTTATATTATGCAGCTGTTTTTTTTCCTTCATTGTCATGTAAGCAATTACATACATACATAGAAACACTCAGATTGTAAGCTCTACAGGGCCGGGACCTCCTTCCTACTGTGTCTCATACCACATGGCACTTATATATATATATATATACATATATGTATTTATTGTATTTATTTATTATATCACTCGTCCTCCCTGTGTGTAATTTTGTATTCTGTAAGACTGTACAGCGCTGCGTACCCTTGTGGCGCTTTATAAATAAAGTTATACATACATACATACATATTTTCTACTTTTAAAAAACACGTTTTAATTTATATATTTGTATTTGTAAGTGCACAGTTTTTTACAAATGCATAGCATTTTATGAAAATCCACTGTTAAACCCAACATTTCACATGTTTTCGTGCATAGGCAGGTAATAGTTTTTGGTTTTTTTGCAACACAATTTTGTTAAAACATTTACACAAAAAAACAAAAATGAGCAGCTCTGAGTAGTTTCCAGTATCCAAATGATACTTGTGAAAAATGAGACATTCAGGCTGTGCAGCTACACAATACACAGTAACACTGAAACAGTAAAGTACCTTTTATATGCTACATGGGCCATGGAATTTCATATAGCTCAGTCAAAGGAGGGATCTCTTTTTAGAGATTGTCAAAAGAACAGGCAGTTCCATAAGATTGCACAATTAAAATGCATGCTCACACACATGAATAGACTAATCTTGCCCACTCTAATGACTGCCCAAAAAGAATGATAAGTAATAAAAAGTCACAGTAATCATAATATTGTACCCTCATGGAGAAATATTTCTTTGACTGCCATATTAAATGACCCCCATTTGAAAGCTGGAAAGAAGAAGAAACATATGGAAACCAAAATTTATAACAAATTAAAAATGAATATCAACTGAAAAGTTTAAAATGACTTTTTATAACCTACTACATGTTAACTTAAAGATGAACTACTTCTTTAAATGTGCTATAATTGAAAACATAGATAAAATAGCTAAGAGTTTTACAAATCACAAAACAACAAGTTAAATTACCGCTTTACAATATGTGATTTGCAGCCCTTGTATCTACGTAATGTTGCTATTTTTTTGCATTTCTTATTGCAGATTGAAAGAGTTATACTGCTTTGTTGTGTAAAAAAAGAAATTCCAGAAATGAACATAAACGACGCAAATGCGCCAGAGGGAGGTCTCAATGTCACACTGACCATACGATTATTAATGCATGGAAAGGTAATATTTGTCATATTAAATATATTGCTCTGCTTCCTTCATATTAAAATATACTGCTCTTCATTCTATGTGAATGATCTTATCTCTGTCGATTTATAGAATAGCAACTTAAAAATCTAATGATGTTCAGGGTAGAGACATTTGGTCTCTATCTGAGGCTTGATTCTTATTTTTAGCTTCCTTTGACCTTGGCAAAGTCAAGTTATTTTTGCTAACCCAGCATACTTAGAGTGGCTATGTATGGCTGCCATTACTGCTTTAAAATGTTGTGTCCCCCAAGATAATGTTCAACATAAATCAAGCATTATTTTAAATCATTATAAATAGAATTATATAAAATGTTGATTAATGCTACATTGCCAAATTGCAAAAATATGGTAATTGAATTGCTAATGCAAACATGATCCTGCATTGAGAGGTACACAGAAATATGTGCCTTCTGACTGCTAGGCAGCCAGAAATGAGAAGCTGAAAAATGGACCAACTGGAGTGAAAGTCACAATGTAAAGATGCAAACTGACAATGGTCTGAGGAGAGGGCATACACTCTCCTTAGTAGTGATGCAACCAAACTTCTGCTTAAATAAGCTCTTCTTTAACTTACTTAGCGGCTCTGCCAAATAATTCCTGCTCCTGCTGAATTTCTTTAAATTGTTACTTTTTGGAGGGATGCAGGGGTTGATGTAGCTCTCTAAAGGGAACTACAACAACGGTTTTACTGACAGTAGCTGGAGTTTTAATCTAGCAGAAGCATTTCATATACAGTCTTAGCAAAACAGCTAGAAAATAATGATAAATAATTTTAATTAAATCATTTATATAGTAACAAAAAAATATTGATGAAACAAAAACAAACTGGTTTATTCAATTTTATATGTAATATCGCAAATGAAGGGTATATACAGTATATAATCAGGCATTTCATAAAACCAAACATAATAATGGATAAATCCTTTAGATTGTAAGATCTTGTTGGTAGGGCCCTCTGATCCTATTTTTATTGTGTAACCCTTTGTTAAATTATTGCAAGTGCTGTGTAATTTGCTCGCTCTATAGATCCTTATTGGCATGAGTATTCCTTTGCCTCAGCTTTACTTATGTGAAAAGCCACATTGCCTATGAACGCATCTGTAATGCAGTAAACATCTTTGTACCATTTTGTAAGAATATAATGTTAAGCAGTAACTTGTGGTCCCTTACCCTTTAAGATGAATTCTTTAAAAGAACACATAGACAAGCTTATAGATAAATACTTAAATAGGGCAATGGTGTGTTTATAATGAGACCCCAACTATTGAGCAGGTCCCTTTCTAGAGACATCAGGAGCATGCTTTTTAAAAATAAAAGAAGTGTAATTAACAGTTCCTAGAACACTGCATAAGCACAAACTGAACTTTTAAAAGCACAAATCAAAGGTTCACAATTTAGAAAAAAAATGGTGATCTTTAGGAGCAATGAAAAAACTTTTTGAGCAAACGCTTCTTAATCAGATGCTGTTGGTTTCTGTACTTCTAGGATCTTGGTGGTAGTCTTTTCACATCTTGTTGCTATGCTTCCTAAATATTCATATACTTTCCCCTTTTTAATGGCAAAATACATTCATAATACTGCTTCTCACTTCTTGTGGGTACTATTTTCACACTCTGTTGAGAGAATTCTAACCTTGTCATTACAAAGTCAAATAATCCTGTAACATCTGCATTATTCCTGAAATCAGTTACAGTAGGGGATGCAAGTTGTCTTCTTGTGACATCAGCTGCTGGGAGAGTTTATTACTTGACATTATGGAAAAATATTTGTAAGCTATGAATTTAAAGGGTTAAAATACTTAAGGGCTGATTCACTAAAGTGCGTTAATTTTTATTGCACGCTTTTTTGCGGTAAAATAGATGCGAAAATTAACGCGCGATTCACTACAGTATTACCGCGTGCGTTATTTTGTGCACAAACACATGTGTTAATTTTAATGCATGCGTTAATTTGCGCGCCGAAATAACACTAGCGCATGATTCACAAACACTTAGACGCGCTAAATATTGCATTAGTCTATGCGAAAATTAACACCTTCTTGGGCCAGGCGGTAATTATAGAAAAGTACAGTTAATGAGCTTTTGGCAACACAATATGGACTTTGCAGTGTTAATTATTCAAGTATGTGTTGGCCCTAGAGTGATGCAGCCTCCAGTTTGCAGGGAAATGGGCATTTTCAGTACAGTAATTTTCCGCAAGTATTGGCATGTATGGCTAACATGGCGTGCGTTTATTCTTACGACTATTTATATGTGGCTACTATTTATATGCTACTATTTATATGCTACTATTTATATGCTACTATTTATATGCTACTATTTATATGCGGCGACTATTTATTTGCTACTATTTATATGCGGCGACTATTTATACGCGGGCATTGATTAGCGCATGTACCGTCAAATACCGCACGAAAATAGTCTTTGCGACTAAAATAACGCATGCAGTATCGCACAGAAATTAACGCAAGTATGCTTTTAGTGAATTGTGTGTTGTCGCGAAAAATTAGACGCGCTAAAAATTGCATAAATAGAGCACGTTTTGACACACTTTAGTGAATCAGCTCTTTTGTGTTATATACCACCTATTGCATTCTTTATCTGACTACAATCTTAAATCTTGTAAACAAATTAAAAGTTGTTATGATAATAGAAAAGTTCATGTTTTTATTTAAGGAACTTTAAACATGCTGGAAGTATGTATAAAATGGTGTTACAATTGTACAATGTTTCTGTCAATATTTTTTCTCTTTGCACATAGTAAAGGTGTGTTTGGGACATAACTGCAAATCAACATACAGCAGAAAAAAATATTGTGTGCTATTTTATTCTAACAATATAACTGTGCATTGATTCTTGTGAAATGTTTTTCTGTATATGTAAATCAAAACTGCAGTTATTTTAAGCAAACCTATATGGTCCCTTCAAACAGTTCTTAAAATGTTCAATGCACAATTGAACTAATTGAATAAACTGTCTAATGAGCATTATTACCCCCACCCTGCAAAGAAACTGGCTTCATAATAAGCGTCCTTGAGAGGAAATGTAATAAAAGTCCTAAATAGCATACAAATACACAAAATTAAGAAAAAAACTAACAAATTGCACATAGCACTAAGTAAGACTAGCTTGAATTAGGTATTTTCTGTCTCAAAATAACTTTATAACTTTTCCAATAAGAAATGTTATTGTATATTCTTCACACTGTAGTGAAAATGATAAAACACTGGCAAGATAAGTCAATAAATGCCATGGTGCGTCATAAATATATAAAATATTGAATCAATGCAAAACAAAATAAAACTGACTGGAGCAAAATTGATATGCACTAATCATGCTTTTTCTAGTAACATTTGTTTCTTTATTGTAGCTACAGTACTTTCAAGCAGATTCACACTTTAAAGGAGAACGAAAGGCAAAGTCACTTGGGGGTGCCAAAATGTTAGTCACCCCCAAGTGACTTTAATCGCTTACCTTGTACCCCAGGCTGGTGCCCCTGTTAGGAGAAAACAGTACCAGACCAGGGTACCTGTAACGAGCGCTTCCTCCTTCCTGCTTCTTTTTCCGGAAAATGGCAGTGGTCGGCGCATGCGCAGTAGAGTGAAAAGCCGACTTTTCTGTTAAAGTTCGGCTTTTCACTCTACTGTGCATGCATGTGCGAGCAAAGGAGGAAGGGCGTCTACATACTGCCCTCAGCCTGTGGACAGTGCTATAGTCATCATTTTAACGCAATGCGGTAATTAGCAAATGATTAACAAAACGCATGATTCACAAAAGTACCTAAAGCATTAAATGCGTTAATTAGCACGCGAATGTGTGCGTATTTTAGCACCTAATTGGCGGAGGCACAGCACATTTTTCATTTTTGAGTGGAAAAAGGCAAGATGGAGTTTGCAATGGGGTTTTTGCTTGATTTGGAGGAGGAACATCAAGTCCCTGAGCCTTCCAGAGTCATGCGGCCTCGCTTTTTTTCGGGAAAGGGCCACTTTAGAGGGCTTATGCGAGGATGAAGTGGTCAGGCACTACAGGCTCAATGGAGCGGCAATATCCAGCCTGTATGAGCTGCTTGAGCCTTCCCTGCAGCCACTGACTCGCAGAAGCCGCGCCGTACCCGGAATGGTCAAACTGCCGTGGACGACAATTTTTCTTTTTCGTGAATTTTCGTGAATCTTTTGAAAGATTCTGGAAAGATCCGGAAAAGGTCTTACGTGTAATGTGGCGACCCACATGGAGGCTTATGAAGCTCAGCAAGCTCACATTGCCAGTTCACAGGCTCTGCCTTGTATTCTCCTGGTAGTCCCCTTTTTTTGTCTAAATCCTTGCAGGTTGTGGCAATTCATGACATTTGACATTGGAAATCATCTCTGAGACAACTGTGGAGCTTTCTTTTCTCATCATCTATTGTCCTTTTGCTACGGTGGTATTGGGTTTGCTTTGGCTCTGCCTGCATAACTTTCTCATTGATTGTCCCATCATCCAGATCTCCTGGTAGAGTCCATACTGTCTTAACTATTGTCTGCCCCCTACCTGCATTTGCCGGATTCCAGCAACATCCAGGGATCTTCAAGCCATTTAAATGGTTATACACTTTTTAGGAGGGACAGAGAGATTAAAAAGGGTGGAGGGGTTTGTCTTTATGAAAAGTCAGATTTAAAGCCATGTAATAAAGACATTACCAATGAAAACATTGAATCTCTTTGGGTAGAAATTTCAGTTGGGCAGAAGGTCACAAAGAAAATGATCATTGGTGTATGCTATAAACCACCCCATATAGATGTGGCTTCACAACTGGGTCAAGTTGTTATTATGGGGGACTTTAATTATCCGGACATTGACTGGAGTAATGGGGTGGCTAAGTCAGAAAAAGCTAGTAGGTTTGTAAATATGCTTTTTATTTCAGGCGGTTCAAGAACCTACTAGGAATGACTCTATTTTGGACCTGGTAATAACTAATAACACTGAACTCATCTCTAACATTTGTGTGGGTGAGCATTTGGGGAACAGTGATCACAACATGGTCTCCTTTGAGTTAATGCTGCAGAGACAGCTCTATAAGGAAGTAACTAAAACGCTTGATTTAAATGTGCAGACTTTGCCAGTATGAGGGCATCTCTGCAATGTGTCAACTGGGAAAGGCTTTTCATAGGGTAAGACACAGAAGGAAAATGGAACATCCTTAAAACATTGCTTTGCAAGTATACACAACAGTATATTCCCCTTGTAAGCATCACAAAGCAAAACCTTTATGGCTGAATAAAAGTGTTATTGTCAAGGTTGGTAAGAAAAAACGTGCTTTTAAAGCATTCAAGTTAGCTGGACAGCAGAAACTTTCATCAGGTACAAGGAAGCAAATAACGCCTGCAAAAAAGCTATCAGGCAAGCTAAAATAGAGATGGAAAGGGATATTGCACCTAGGAGTAAAAAGAATCCAAAATTATTTTTTAATTATGTGAATAGTAAAAAAATGAAGCAAGAAGGGGTGGGAACCTTATTATCACGGGGGGGGGGTAAGTTGGTTGATGAGAATGGGGAAAAATTTTGAACTCTTATTTTTCATCTGTCTATACATCTGAGGAGCCAGCTAATGAAGGCTTCACTTTTAATATGCCCAGTTCTAGTTATTTAGCTACGGACGCATGAACATGTAAAGGTAAACAAAGGTCCAGGTCCGGATGGGATTCATCCCAGGGTATTAAATGGGCTTAGCGCTGTGATTGCCAAGCCTCTTCACTTAATTTTTCAGGATTCGTTGAGGTCTGGTATGGTGTCGAGAGACTGGCGAATTGCTAATGTTGTGCCGTTATTTAAAAAGGGATCCCATTCTCAGCCTGAAAACTATAGGCCTGTTAGTCTGACGTCAGTAGTAGGAAAGATTTTGGAAGGGGTAATAAGGGATAGGGTACTTGAATACATTGCAGTTCACAATACTATACGTTTCTGCCAGCATGGTTTTATGCGTAACAGATCTTGCCAGACTAATTTAGTCACTTTTTATGAGGAGGTGAGTAGGAAGCTTGATGCTGGAATGGCAGTTGATGTCATCTACTTGGACTTTGCTAAAGCATTTGATACTGTACCTCACAGAAGGTTAATGATCAAATTAAGGAATATTGGCCTAGAACATAATATTTGTAATTGGATATAGAACTGGCTAGATTACAAAGAGTGGATAGATTACAAAGAGTGGTGGTAAATGGAACATTTTCTAATTGGACCAGTGTGGTTAGTGGAGTACCGCAGGGGTCAGTCCTTGGTCCTTTGCTTTTTAACTTGTTTATTAATGACCTGGAGGTGGGCATAGAGAGTACTGTTTCTATTTTTGCTGATGACACTAAATTGCGCAAAACTATAAGTTCCATGCAGGATGCTGCCACTTTGCAGAGCGATTTGACAAAATTGGAAAACTGGGCAGCAAACTGGAAAATGAGTTTCAATGTTGACAAGTGCAAAGTTATGCACTTAGGTAGAAATAATATAAACGTGAACTATCTACCGAATAATGGTAGTGTTTTGGGGGTATCCTTAATGAAGAAGGATCTAGGGGTTTTTGTAGATAACAAGTTGTCTAATTCAAGGCAGTGTCATTCTGTGGCTACTAAAGCAAATAAAGTGCTGTCTTGTATAAAAAAGGGCATTGACTCAAGGGATAAAAACATAATTTTGCCTCTTTATAGGTCCCTGGTAAGGCCTCACCTTGAGTATGCAGTGTAGTTTTGGGCTCCAGTCCTTAAGAAGGATATTAATGAGCTGGAGAGAGTGCAGAGACGTGCAACTAAACTGGTAAAGGGGATGGAAGATTTAAGCTATGAGGTTAGACTGTCGAGGCTGAGGTTGTTTTCTCTGGAAAAGAGGCGCTTGCGAAGGGACATGATTATTCTGCACAAGTACATTAGAGTGGATTATAGGCAGATGGGGGATGTTCTTTTTTCCCATAAAAACGATCAATGCACCAGAGGTCACCCCTATAGATTAGAGGAACGGAGCTTCTGTTTGAAACAGCATAGGTGGTTTTTCACGGTGAGGGCAGTGAGGCTGTGGAATGCCCTTCCTAGTGATGTGGTAATGGCAGATTCTGTTAATGCCTATAAGAGGGGCCTGGATAAGTTTTTGAACAAGCAGAATATCCAAGGCTATTGTGATACTAATATCTACAGTTAGTATTAGTGGTTGTGTATATGTATGTGAGTGTATAGATTGGTAAGTATAGGCTGTGTGTGCTGGGTTTACTTGGATGGGTTGAACTTGATGGACTCTGGTCTTTTTTCAACCCTATGTAACTATGTAACTACTATAAAGACTTTACAGATATATTCTGCAAGAAATCTGCTAAGACTCTTCCTCCTCAGGGCCCCTACTATTGCTCCATCAATCTTTTTCCTGGAAACATGCCCCCCAGAGGTTGGGGCTGGATTCTTCTTTATAGAAAAGAAAGATGAAGGTCTTCATCCTTGTGTCAACTACAGGGGCCTCAAAAGATAGCTACTAAGAACTGTTATGCCCTACCCCTCATCACTGAGTTGACCAGTTGATAGGGGCTAGGTTTTTCACTAAATTGGATCTTCGTGGGGCCTACAACTTGATCCCTATACAAGAGAGTAGACAGCCTTTAACACCAGGGACAAGCATTATGAGTATCTGGTTATGCCCTTTGGGCTCTGCAATGCCCTGGCTGTCTTCCAAGAGTTCATTAACAACATCTTCAAGGATCTTCTGGGTCATTCTTTGGTCATCTATAAGGACAATTTTCTCATGTTTTCCAAGGACTTAATCAGCTGTAGAGCTCAGGTATAAGAAGTTCTCTCTAGATTAAAGAAAAATTCTTGTTATGCCAAGCTGGAGAAATGCATTTTCTAAGTCCCCACTAGTCCCTTCCTCGAAGGAAGGGTTTGAGATGGATTCCTCCAAAATCTCTGCAATTCAGGATTGGCCTCTCCCTACCAGCACCAAGGACATACATTTATAATTTATACAATTACTACACAAAATTCAATCAAAATTCTCTTCTCACATACAGATGAAGCACTGGCCATCCCATAAGGTGTCTGGTTACAACCAGTTATATCACAAGATAACCATTTTAGTTAACCAAAACTGCAATGAAAAGGTCACCACTAGATGCTCCTAGTGAGCTTAGTCACTCAGTACACATTGTAAAACCCAAGACAGGAATGCCTTTGATCTTCTTCAGTGTCACATTTGGCTTCTATGCTAATGAAGTGTGAGCTCTGGAGACTAGAACAATGTACAGACAGTCACAGATTATTTAAATGTGTAGAAGTGTAATGATCTATTCATATGGATGCAGCCTTTGAATTACTGGTGAAAGTTAAAAGCTATAGGAGAAACACCAATATGTGTTCTCTGGTTCCTCATATTGTGCATATAGAAAAATCAGTATGCAGCGTTTTATTTATTAAAATAAAACCCATACCATACATGTGCTCTTGTAGCTCAGTGAGTAAGTAAAGAGGTACAATGGGGTTTATGAATGTATTTATTTGTTTATATAGTACCAACATTGTATGCAGTGCTTTACAAGGTGTGAACACAAACAGTGGTATAGTTATAATAAGTTATGTTATAGTAAGTATGGGGGGGGGTGTTCTTTTTTCCAATAAAAACAATCAACGCACCAGAGGTCACCCCTTTAGATTAGAGGAACGGAGCTTCCATTTGAAGCAGCGAAGGTGGTTTTTCACGGTGAGGGCAGTGAGCTTGTGGAATGCCCTTCCTAGAGATGTGGTAATGGCAGATTCTGTTAATGCCTTTAAGAGGGGCCTGGATGAGTTCTTGAACAAGCATAGTATCCAAGGCTATTGTGATACTAATATCTACAGTTAGTATTAGTGGTTGTATTTATAGTTTATGTATGTGAGTGTATAGATTGGTAGGTGTAGGTTAGGTGTGCTGGGTTTACTTGGATGGGTTGAACTTGATGGACACTGGTCTTTTTTCAATCCTATGTAACTATGTAACTATGTAAGTAGAGAGGTTGCAAGTTCAAACCCTTACAATTGTTTTATTTCATAGATCACAATATTGTTTATTACTCAACTGCTAGATCTGTATATATATTATTTGCTGTGCAGGAGTAAACCTGCATCTTAATAAATGCTATTGTCAGGGACAATATTTGTGGCTAAACCTTGTATACCATGTATCAGTTTCTTAAACTTGTTTGATAGTCTTGCTCTGGACTAAAACTCTCAGACATTTGATAATCAGTAATGCCCAGTGAGAATTTTTGAATATTATTTCTCATTTCACTTTCTTTGTGTATTTAGTATGTGTGTTATAACCCTTAGAAGGCCTGGACTGGCAATCTGTGGATTCTGGCAAATGACAAAAGGTCTACTGAGAATACTGGGATTTGTGGTTCTAGTCCCAGCTGAATCAGCTTCCCAGGGTAGTCAGTTTGGAAAACAGGAGTGATAAGCAAATTTACAATTGAATGGTGGAACAGAAAGACAAACTACAGTTTCTTCCCAACACCCGCACTGTAATTTGACTGCATGTCATAGTCTGTTCTACCAGCCCTATGGGACTTATTTACCTAGCCAGTGTGTTGTATATCTATATATAATTACCCCTTATTGGGGGCAGAACAGTCCTATTGGGTTTATTTCATGTTTAAATGATTCCCTTTTCTCTATAATAATAAAACAGTACCTGTACTTGATCCCAACTAAGATATAAATACCCTTTATTGGGGGCAGAACAGTCCTATTGGGTTTATTTAATGGTTAAATGTTGTTCTCTGTAATAATAAGACAGTACCTGTACTTGACCCCAACTAAGATATAATTACCCCTTATTGGGGGCAGAACAGTCCTATTGGGTTTATTTAATGATTAAATTAATCCCTTTTCTCTGTAATAATAACACATTACCTGTACTTTATACTGTTTTTTTTGTGGTTAGGCTGGTTTTGGGAGAGGGCCTTTTTATGTTGCCATGTGCAGCACTGATATCTGACCAATTTCAGTCCCTCCTGAGAGCTGACTGTACTAAGATTTACTTGAACTTATTTATTGTCTGGGCCTATTCTGGGAGCTCTAATAGTTAAACTATTGAGGAAAACAAAATTGCATAATGTATGAAGAGAGGAGGGAAAAATGCCAAACTACGGTATTAAAAATACAGTATATGATTATGCGCCTGATATGTTGTACCAACTGGATTTGCCCAGAAACAGCCCAGTGTGTAATTACCCACAGCAAAGACTAGTGCTTTATTTGCTTTTACCAGGGGGATATCTTAATCTCTCTTAGTACTTCCCACATTCCAGAAAAAGAACATAAAGATAAGGCAGATGAAGCCTGGTGTCAAAGTGTACCAGCTTCTGTGCACGTTCACGTTACTTTCCAGGCACCACCTGCTGTCTGAAAACAGAATAACAGCCTTAGAAGGCTTTTTTCTCCTGACAGCAGGGAGATGGCATGAGATAACACAAGATAACACAGGCTATCCTGTTTGTAACTAGTAAAGTTTTGGAAAACCCAGCTCTTCATCTGTAGCACCTATCCTGGCTCTCATCCCATAAAGGTGGAAAACTGAATATCTGGTCCCCGCAGGCTTTGGAAGCTTTTTTAGCACTGAAAGACTCTTTCGCTTTAGGCCCAGTCTTCAGACATCCTGACCCTTATGAACCCTTCTTTATTGAAGTGGACGCATCCGATATTGGTGCAGGAGCTATTTTGTCCCAGAGGCAGGCATGAGATGGGAACATTCTTTTGCTTTTTTGCTAATACTCCTCTTCAGAACAAAATTATGATGTTGGGAACTCAGAGTTACTTTCTGTGAAGTTAGCATTGGAAGAGTGGTGTTATCTCCTAGGAGGTGCATTACAGCCCATCACTATTTATACCGACCATAAGAATCTTCTTAGTATATTCAAGGTCTCAAAAGATTGAATCCTTGGCAGGCTTGGTGGGCAGTCTTGATTGCACAATAATCACTTATCCCCCTGGATCCAAGAATAGAAGTTTTCTCCAACAACAACCTGATTATTCCTCCTAATTGAATTATGGCTTCTCTGTTTTCACAAAACGCTTTTTAAATTCAGTCTGCTCAGTCTACTGCTCCTCCAGATACATTGGCATGGCTTATGTTCCTCCTGAACTATGTCTCTCTGTTCTATAATAGATGCACTGTTCTTAACAAATCAGTCATCCTGGAGTAAAGAAGACCATACAGAAAAGTTGATTCCTGTACCGTTTGTGCGTCCTATAAGTCTAGTATTTTCCTTGTGCTCTTCTGCAACCCAGAGCCCTCTCGAACCTTTTACCCATTTAGCCATGGACTTTATTGTTGAATTACCCCTCTTTCATGGCAACACTGTAATTTGGGTGGTTATTAACCGTTTCAGCAAGATGGCTCACTTTAACACTTTACACAAACTCCAATCTGCTATAGAACTTTCTCAGCTATTTGTTCAACATATATTTAATCTACGTGGCTTTCCAGTGGATAATGTCTCTGACAGAGGTTCTCAATTAATTTCTAAATTCTTTCTGCAAGTCTCTTGGGGTTAGCCTCTAATTTTCTTCTTCATACCATCCTTAGTCTAATGGAGCTGCCGAAAGAGTTAATCACGCTTTGGAAAAATTCCTGAGATGCCATATTTCTCTCTGTCAAGATGGCTGGTCTGATCTACTTCCTTGGGCTGAATTCGCTCCATAACAATGCCACCCATGCATCTACAGGGAGATTTTTTTTTGTGTGTTTATGGTCAAAATCCCTCAACTTGCCTCCAGGATTTTGTTCTGTCCGATGTCCCCACTGCTGATGTTATAGTAGCCCACATGACTGCTACTTAGAGTGCTACCAAGGCAAATTTGGAGAAGTCTACCCTTGTAGGAAAACCTATGCTGACAGGAAACTTAAGCCAGCTCTTCCATAATCTCTGGGGAACACGTGGAGCTGCGCGCAAATGCGTGACATCATAACATTGTGCTTTGGTACTTTAAGTACCTCTGTTCAATGCCCAAATTTAGGTTCAACTCCTGAGTTTTCCTGGGTGTGCTATAATTCCTGATTTACTGATTTCTGGCTTCTGACCTTTCTGATTTGACTCCTGACTATGACAGCCACCTGCCCTGATCTTTTTCCTGGAAATGACCAGAAACTCTTTTTACCTCTTGATTACCATGAACCTGATTATTTGCTGCCTAGTCTGTACACCAGCTTCCTCCTTGGTCCCAACTCAAACTTGTAAGCTGCTAGGCCCTGACATTTTCCAGGAACAGATATTAATCATAAGTGCTCATTTGGCACAAATATATTTCTCTCTAATCCATCAGTCAATTTAGATTAAAATATAATGAGCATCTCCTGGGCATGCTAATTGACACCTGCTTACATTTTTCATGTCCTTATCATGAACAGTAAAAATTTAGGACACTATTCCAAGAAACGCATAACCTTTAAAAAATATAAAGAAAATATAAACATAAATATAAAAAATTCCAGTTAAAACTCGATTTTATTAGTCCATTAAAACCATCACGTCTAACGTGTTTCATATACATGTGCATTTAATCATAGAATCAAAGCACCATGTGGCACGCACTCAATTGGACACCAGGGCAGCAGTGAAAGTTAAATAGCTTTATTCATTAATATATCCTAATAGTATAGTAGTGTGTTCACTTAATCATAGGCCATGATTAAGTGTGCGTGCAGGTGGGGAAGCTTCATGGAGACACTTTTTCCCGGGGACCAAGGTCCTGAAATGGGGCTGGTCTCCGTGAAACGAGGATGGACGGGAACCTTAAAATAGTGCAGCTGGAACTGTAACAAGAAGACATGTGGGAGAAAAAGGCAGACCTTTGTCCATTAATTGGCTCATGTGACCTAGCATGTATGTGTGCCTTGGTTTATATATATATATATATATATATCAGTCCAGTTAGTGTCTGCACTCCAAAGCTTTTAATACTTTGCGGGGTGCACAGCCAAAAATTTAGTATTCAGCAATAAATATTCTGTGGCCGGCACACCCTTAAAAGTCATAGTGAGGACCGAAACGTCGTTTTTTTAACAATATGTCTTCAATAAATTTTTGACAAATTTTAAGGGTGTGCCGGCCACGGAATATTTATTGCTATATATATCTATAAAGATGCCAGCACTCACGTCTACTGGGGAAGTACAGGAGCCTTGCTGCAGGTCAAAGTAGATTAACAGATACAGCAAGAAGAGGATCTGCACTCACAGGACTTATGAAGAAAAAACGTTTATTCAAGCAGACTGATGTTTCCGCTAACACACTAGCCTTTTTCAAAGTGACTAATAAATCAAAAACAGTGACTTAAAAACATTCAGAGGCAGAAGGAGTGGGGCTCCTTACGTCACTGTGCAGGGACATCAGTCACCAACAATAACAAAAAACAAAAGAGTTAACCCTTTAAGTGCCAGCCGAATTCGTCATTTCAGTTCCCCCCAGTGCCAGACGTTTTGTAAACATTCTGTGCTCTCTCAATTTAGGGGCTTTTACTGGGGGCAGGGTTAAGTTTAGGTAGGCAAACTATATATTGTTTTTTTCAGGAGAACCTGAGCTTTCCAAATCTACCTGAGTTTTTGTGTATTTCCACTTCTGGAACAAGATTTAGAGCTTTAAATACAAAAAAAAAAGAAAAAATGCTATTTTTCATGATATAAGGATTTCTACCAGAAACATATTTTATTTTATGGACAAAAATTCAACTGATTTGGAAAGCCTCATGTCTCCCGAACGTGCCAATACCTGATATGTATAGTTTTATTGAGATTTCTGGCTTCTATAGATCAAAAACTCCCAGCAGTAAATTACAAAATTTTCAAAGCATTACAGCAGAATACGGCATACTTTACATTCCAAAGCCAAAAATCCTGGAACATTAGGTTTACCCCAGGAAACCATACATTTTTAAAAAGTACACATTCTGACAAATCCGAAATGGGTAACTATGTCTTCCAACTCCTAAGTACCAAACGGCAATGCTTTATTGAATTTAGCATTTTCTATAAAAAATTATGAAAATTCTAAAAAATCACATCAAATCTTCCACTTTCAAGCACCTTATCTCCCACATAACATTAGGTACCAAAAGAACACACCCTAATTATTAAAGCCAAGGGTCCGCTGAACAGTTTGATGCCCATTGTGCATAGGATCACCAATGTATCTGGCATTTAGAGACCCCATAAGGAAGTTAGTGCATAGAAATTGCCCCAGAGGTCTCTTTAGCTACTGAAAATTCAACACGTTTACTGCATTTTCTGTGGGATAAAAACACAAAAAAATACATTGACCCCCCAAAACCATATATTTTTGGAAAGTACACATTCGGACGAATTCAAAATTGGTACCCATGTCTTTCTACTCCAAACTACTGAGTCGCAGTGCTTTCCCAAAATAGCCAGTTTTGGTGAAATACCTGAGAATCGCATCAAACCTTCCATTTTCAAGCACCTTATCTCCCACATAACATTAGGTACCAAGAAAACACATCCTAAATATGAAAGCCAAGGGTCCGCTGAACAGTTTAATGCCCATTGTGCATAGGATCACCAATGTATCTGGCATTTAGAGACCCCATAAGGAAGTTAGTGCATAGAAATTGCCCCAGAGGTCACTTTAGCTACTGAAAATTCAACACGTTTACTGCATTTTCTGTGGGATAAAAACACAAAAAAATACACTGACCCCCCAAAACCATATATTTTTGGAAAGTACACATTCGGACGAATTCAAAATTGGTACCCATGTCTTTCTACTCCAAACTACTGAGTCGCAATGCTTTCCCAAAATTGCCAGTTTTGATGAAATACCTAAAAATCACATCAAATCTTCCACTTTCAAGCACCTTATCTCCCACATAACATTAGGTACCAAAGGAACACACCCTAAATATGAAAGCCAAGGGTCCGCTGAACAGTTTGATGCCCATTGTGCATAGGATCACCAATGTATCTGGCATTTAGAGACCCCATAAGGAAGTTAGTGCATAGAAATTGCCCCAGAGGTCTCTTTAGCTACTGAAAATTCAACACGTTTACTGCATTTTCTGTGGGATAAAAACACAAAAAAATACATTGACCCCCCAAAACCATATATTTTTGGAAAGTACACATTCGGATGAATTCAAAATTGGTACCCATGTCTTTCTACTCCAAACTACAGAGTCGCAGTGCTTTCCCAAATTTGCCAGTTTTGGTGAAATACCTGAAAATCACATCAAATCTTCCACTTTCAAGCATCTTATCTCCCACATAACATTAGGTACCAAAAGAACACACCCTAAATATGAAAGCCAAGGGTCCGCTGAACAGTTTGATGCCCATTGTGCATAGGATCACCAATGTATCTGGCATTTAGAGACCCCAAAAGGAAGTTAGTGCCTACAAAGTGTATACGCTGCAATATAAGCTACCGGCATGTGCATTATGTGCTATAAGACCCCCTAACAGTATCGAGACCCTAGAAAACCATACATTTTCACATAAGACACTCCGGCTCATGCAATTTTTGCACCCGGTATGTGTATTATGTGGCATAAGACCCCCTAACAGTACCGGGACCCTAGAAAACCATACATTTTCCGAAAGTACACATTCTGACAAAACAAAAATGGGCAAATACAACTTTCTACTGCAAACTACCAAACTACAAAGCTATGCTAAATAGAACGGTTTTTATGGCATTTCTGAAAATTGTCACAAAGCTTGCATGTTACCTCATTATGTACCCCCACATTTTGTAATGTATCAACATAAAACTTTCTAAACATGAACGCCAGGGGCCTACTGAACAGTTTGATGCCCTATATGCATATATTGGCCAAACTGCGTGCCGTACAGGGGCACGCAAATAAAAATAGTGCATATGAATTTTCACATAAGACACTCCGGCTCATGCAATTTTTGCACCCGGTATGTGTATTATGTGGCATAAGACCCCCTAACAGTACCGAGACCCTAGAAAACCATACATTTTCCGAAAGTACACATTCTGACAAAACAAAAATGGGCAAATACAACTTTCTACTGCAAACTACCAAACTACAAAGCTATGCTAAATAGAACGTTTTTTATGGCATTTCTGAAAATTGTCACAAAGCTTGCATGTTACCTCATTATGTACCCCCACATTTTGTAATGTATCAACATAGAACTTTCTAAATATGAACGCCAGGGGCCTACTGAACAGTTTGATGCCCTATATGCATATATTGGCCAAACTACGTGCCGTACAGAGGCACCCAAATAAAAATAGTGCATATGAATTTTCACGTAAGACACTCCGGCTCATGCAATTTTTGCACCCGGTATGTGTATTATGTGGCATAAGACCCCCTAACAGTACCGAGACCCTAGAAAACCATACATTTTCTGAAAGTACACATTCTGACAAAACAAAAATGGATAAATACAACTTTCTACTGCAAACTACCAAACTACAAAGCTATGCTAAACATAACGGTTTATGTGACATTTCTGAAAATCGTCCCAAAGCTTGCATGTTGCCCCATTATGTACCCCACATTTAGTAACGTACCAACATAAAACACTCTAAGTATGAACGCCAGGGTTCTACTGAACAGTTTGATGCCCAATATGCATAGATTTACCAAACTATGTGGGGTACACAGGATGCCAAATTGAAATACAGCAGACAAAATATCCATGTGCAAAGACAAGTAATAAAGAACAATGTGAAATGCAGTAAAATTGATAAAAATAAAGAAAAATCACTAAAATCATTTTTTTTTTGTTGCCTAATAATATCTGCGGGCAGAATAACAGTTTGAGTATTTTGGTTTGGGCAAATAAGTTTTACAGACAAAGCCAAGCGAACAACAACTATACATAACTGAAAATGCAATAACATGGCTAAACATGCAATAAAATACCCCAAAATGCACCAAAATCACAGAAAATGTAGTAGAAACACCAAAATAATACACAAAAGGTATTGCGCAGTGCTGTTAGCGAATACACTATCGCAATGGCAATAAAACATTTTTTTCAGGCAAGAATAAAAACGATGCGATAAAAAAAAAAAAAATTACAAAATTACATAAGTGTGTAAGTGTGTGTGTACACATGGTAAAATGTATTTTGTGTGCATGTGTGCAAGTGCTATATATATATATATATATATATATATATACAGCAGTGAAGAGATCCGCACTCACAGGTCTTATAGAATTAATCTGGTGTTTATTGAGAAGTCTTCGGATCTCTTCACTGCTGTATCTAATTCTTCACTTGGACCTGCACCCAGGCTATTGTGACCCGATTGACGTGAGTGCCGGCTCTCTCCTGATGCATATATATATATATATATATATATATAAGTGCTGTGAATGTTTGAAAACCCCTAACCCTTCCTAAAAATGCATGTGTGTAAGTGTGAGTATAAGTGTGTATTAGTGTAATAAGTGTGTGATTGTGTGTTTGTGTGTGTATTTGCCACTTACTTGAGGTCTAGTTGAGGATCTGCAGGAGAAAAACGATCTGGCACACCAGCAGCAGTAGATCATGTGAGGGGGTGGGTCAGGAAGCAGGGGGGCCAGAGGGGGAAGCTGCAGAAGGGAGAGGAGCTGCCGGGGAAAGCCACGATGATTGAAGGTACTTCCTATGGGGCCCCTGGGCCACTCGTTCCCCACCTCTGACTGTTGTCTGGAGGCTGGGGAACGAGCGGGGACCGAAGGAACGGCTTGAAAAGCCGTTCCTCTGCTCCCAAACCCAGAAGTGCAGCAGGACGTAGAATCTACGTTCTGTGGCACTTAGGTACTTTGATACACAGGACATAGATTCTACGTCCTGTGGCACTAAAAAGGTTAAACCATAGGCGGAGGGTGACTTTTTTGTTTGGGGGGGGCTAAAGATGGGCCATACAGAGACTGACCTACAGCTAATGTGAGACATAGTGGATTCGTAAAAAATGACCCTCCCTGTCCTGCTCCCATCACTGTGAGAAGTGAATCAACAGGCAGTTTACTCGCCCTTCAATCAACACACTGTATAAGTTTTGAACTTGTTTAATGATGATGATCAAAAGAAGGTAGAACTATAGGTACAAACAGTACAATGGTATCAGAATACATTCTGGGTATGTAAAATACAGATGAAATACAATAGGAGCATATATAAACATCTTGCAGTATATGCATTATACAGTCCTAGTGGGTCCTAACAGTTGGCTGGTAAGGGAGAAATAGTGAATCACAACTACAACCAGAATGCACATAACAGCAAAATACACAGCTTATACTAAGCAGGCATTAAACAAAATGCAAACATACCAACGATGCTTGGATAGCCTTGCTTAGAGATGAGTGTGGGTACTGATTTCACCAGCCCTGGCAAAATGACTGTTACAACAGAAACGGCTGCTTCCTCTCAGGACCAGGAAGTGATGTAATCAGGTGGCAGAGTGAATATCAAAGTAAATAATAAACAGCAGCAAGGACACAGTACTAGAAGTGGCCAGAGGAGAGAGGGAGGGGGAAGTGCAAGGCTATATAAAGCCCAAAATGTATAAGAAATTGTTACATATGAAGAGATTTGCAACACTTGAGAATTGCTGTATCTAAAATGTGGACAGAACTACTGCTGTGGCAGCAGCACACTCCCAACTACCTCTTGCGGTTCCCACTGACTCCCAGGGATACTGCGGGTGGGAGTGCTTTTTTACCATAAATGCTTAGGATGTAAAATTATTCATATGTGCACTTCTGTGAGGGGTTCTCCATCCATTTGTGTTTGGGATCAGTTAGCTTAAAGGGGTAGGTCACCTTTAAATTCCCTTTTAATATAAGGTAGACATTGATATTTTGAGACAATTTGCAATTGGTCCTCTTTTCTTTGTAGTGATTTTTCAGTTATTTAGCTTTTTGTCCAGCAGCTTTCCATTTGGTATTTCAGCAGCTATCTGGTTGCTGGTCTTATTTATCCTAGCAACCAGGTAGTGGTTTAAACAAGAGATGGGAATATGAATAGTTAAGGGGCAATACTTTTTGGTTGCCGGGGTCAGTGACCCCGATTTAAAAGCTCGAAAGAGGCAGAAGAGAAAGGCAAATTATTCAAGAACTATAAAAAAATTAATTAGGAAGACTAATTGCAAAGTTGAAATAGGTCATTCTATAACATACTAAAAGTTAACTTAAAAGTGAACCTCCCCTTTAGAGAGGCAGTGGGTACTGATATCCCAGGCACATTATATACAGTGAGACGCAGTTCGTATTTACAAAACCAGCACGTTATATACAGTGAGACGCAGTCTGTATTTACAAAACCAGCACATTTACATGCCATGAGTAGCAGTGGGTACAGATGGCAGATATTCAGACCCTGGCACTATAACACTGGCACTGATACACTGCATTAGCCCCACTGTAACTAACTAGAAATGAACAAACAATGACAAAAGTAAAAAACAAAATAGTAAGTGCAAAAAACAACAAATATATAAAAGCACAATGATCTTTTTCGGGGGAAAGAGTTAACTTACCATCCATCTGTTAGGGTAGGGGATAGGGATATTATAAATATCAGGTCAGGCAAAAAAACAATTTAATTTCAACTAGTGATTCAGCCTTTAGAACTGTATAGTACCTGTGTATAGTGCTTGTGTATAGTACCTGTGTATAGTACCTGTGTATAGTACCTGGGAATAGTACCTGGGAATAGTACCTGTGGGAGTGGGATGAAATCTGCAGCAAACGTTCAGAGTTGGTTCTCAGGTAAAGTTACAGCTGCAGATTCTTCTTTTCAGTCTTCATTTCTGCACTGCCTTCAGTTTGCAAAATCTCCCGATCCCTGTCTGCATCTGTGCTTTGATTGGTCAATTTTACGTTCTGTCAAGAAAGCTGTGCTCTGATTGGAGAATCCACAAGAAGAAAAATCCAGTCGGAGCACAGCAGAACCAGAGCTTTCAGGAACAGAAGAGTTGCAGGACAATGCAGAAATGGAGTGAGTTTTTTTTATTTTGTTTTTTTAAGGTGCCAAGCAGGTTTGGGGAGGCTTAGCCTTCCCTAGCCTTATTGAAAATCCGCCTATGAGTTAAACAGACAAGATGCATACAAAATGCTAACAAAATGCATATGTCCTGTAAGTCATCAAATCATCCAAATGTATACATTGTAACTAAGACTGTTAACAGTCTTAGTTACAATGTATAAGTCTCCCCTAGGCAGTGTTGATTCACTCCCAGATAGTCTGTTTTTGAGAAATTTTGTTCCAGTTACCTTATCCTTTTCTTCCAAGTCCTTCACATGTCAGGCCTTCCTGGATTGTGAAGAAGCAGGAAATTTCATGCCTCCTTTGCTAAGATCTGAGGGTTCCTTCAATCTCTCTAAAGATACAACACTCTTCCAAGCCGTCGATGGTAGACATGTTTCTCCTGATCTCCACCATTGCTGCTGTGAGGATGGTTACATTTGGAAGAAATTTCCTTCTTGATCCTGCCATGCCAGTCATTCTCAGTCTACCTTGTTTAAAACAACATAATCCTGCTATCGACTGGGTTTCTGGTCAACTCATAACTTGGAACTCCTTCTGTCACTCCTCTTGTTTACCTGCTCCAATCAAGTTGGTGCATGTCTCATCTGTTGTTCAAGATTCTTCTCTCCTGTCAAAATGTTATGCTGAATCCTCCACACAGGCCCTACGATTGTCCCATTGATCTCATTCCTGGCACTATTCCTCCAAGAGGAGGAACCTACCCTTTGTTCCAGAGACTCAAATTATTCAGGAATTTTTTTTTTTTTTTTATTAGACAGTCCACTTCTCCGGCAGGGGCCGGCTTTTAGACCCTGTATCGACTACTGTGGTCTGAAAAAAATCACAGTAAAAAATCGCCATCTTATCCATGAGGCGTTCAATAGATTAAAGGGAGTAAATATTTTCCCCAAACTTGATCTCAGGGGTGTATACAATCTTATACGTATCCGTATTCAATACCTGTGATGGCTATTATGAATTTTTCTTATCTTTTCCAGGATGTTACCAAATTTGTTGCTGAGTATTCTATCTGTGCCCAACAGAGGGTTCCACATCCCCTTCCCTATGGTCTTCTCCATCCTTTGCCTTTTCTGAATCATCTGTGGTCTGACATTTCCATTGACTTTATTGTAGATTTACAAAACTCAGCAGAGTTTACTACTATTCTGTTGGTTGTGTATCACTTTTCCAAGATGGCCTATAAAATGCTTTGAAGAGGCTTTCATCTGCTGCTGTCATTTATGTATGTATGTATGTATATCTTTATTTATAAAGCGCTACTTATGTACGCAGCGCTGTACAGAAGAATACATTAATACAAACAGGGGATTATTAAGATAATATTAGATAAATACAAAGTACAACAATAAATACAGATAGATACAGTTGCAATAAGTTAAGAGTCAAAGACACAAGAGGATGGAGGTCCCTGCCCCGTAGAGCTTACAATCTATATGGGAGGGTAATTTACACAAATAGGAAAATGCAGTATAAGTGCTGTAGGTCACAGTGGGTGACATTACAATATAAGTGCTGATTCCCAGATCAGGTGCTGGGTGAGTGCTCCAAAAGGTAGTCTTTAAGTTTAGTTTTAAAAAGACTGGGGGAGGATTCTCTTCGGAGGAAATCAGGGAAGGCATTCCAAATGTAAGGGGCAGCAAGGCAGCAAGGCAGAAAGGTTTAAGGCGGGAAACAGCAGTAGTAGTTGGGGGCGTAACCAAACGATTGCTCTGAGAGGAACAAAGGAGTCGGCCAGGAACGTACGGAGACACAAGGGAAGAGATGTAGTGAGGAGCAGAGGAATGGAGGGCTTTGAAGGTTAAGAGAATTAGTTTGTAAGATATTCTTTGTTTAATAGGAAGCCACGATAAGGACTTTAGCAGGGGAAGGGCCTGAACTCTCCTGGATGAGAGGAGGAGAATTCTGGCAGCAGTATTTAATATAGACTGTAGGGGGGAGAGATTGGAGTTAGGGAGGCCGGTTACAGTAGTCAAGTCGGGATAGGATGAGCACATGCATGAGCAGCCTAGCTGTTGCAGTAGAAAGAAAGGGACGGATTTTGGCAATATTGCGTAAGAAAAAGTGACAGGTTTTGACAGTGGTGTTAATGTGGTCAGAGAAGGAGAGACTGGAGTCAAATATCACCCCCAAACAACGCGCCGAATCAACAGGGTTGATGAGGGTGCCATCAATAGAGATAGAAAAGGGGGGGGTAGGACCAGGCTTAGGTGGAAAGATCATTAGTTCAGTTTTTGTTAGGTTCAATTTGAGGTGGCGTTGGTTCATCCAATTAGAGATAGCCAGGAGGCAGTTAGAGATTTGACTCTCAGTTTCACGAAGGGGTCGACAAATAAATTTGGATATCATCAGCATACAGATGATATTTAAAGCCAAATGAACGGATAAGATCTCCCAAAGACAATGTGTAAAGGGAGAACAACAACGGCCCAAGTACAGAGCCTTGGGGTACCCCCACATTAAGAGGAACTTCCTCTATTGTTTCTCACTGAGGGGTCTAATTATTCTCCTGTTTCTGGCGGGCCTCCTGCAAATTGTTGGGGATTGGTCTGAACTTCTCTTCATCTTATCAGCCACAAAGTATACATAGTTACAAAGGGTTGAAAAAAGACCATCAAGTTCAACCCTTAAACTTAGCACACTCAAACCTATACTGACCTATCTATCTCACATACATAAACAATGTAAGATTTTGACTATATATATATATATATTTATATGTATATATACTGCTTGTCAGGAAGCTGCACACCATAAAGTACAGATAATACCTGGGTGCCAGTGTGAAAAATGGTTATACAGGCATAGAGTGACGGCACACACACAGGATTTTCATGCAGAAGTCGTAGGGTTTAGACTAAATAAAAAGCTCTTATTGATATTTCTAAACCCCGCGACTCCTGCCTGAAAATCCTGTGTGTGCCGTCACTCTATGCTTATATATATATATATATATATATACACCGTATATACTAGAGTATAAGCCGAAAATGTGCTGAAAAATTCAGTCTCGGCTTATACTCGCGTATATACGGTACTGAAGATGTCATTCATTCATTGCATCCCCCCCCCCGTGGCCGTGCACTCGGACGCGTTTTCTAGAGAAAACAACCCTAACAGTCTAACCTCATAGACTCTTCCATCCCATTACCAGTTTAGTTGCACATCTCTGCACTCTCTCTCATTAATATCTTACTTAAGGACTGGAGCCCAAAACTGCACTGCATACTCAAGGTGAGGCCTTGACCAGAGACCTATAAAAAGGCAAAATTATGTTTTCATCCCTTGAGTCAATTTCCTTTTTTACAAGACAGCACTCAGAATGACACTGCCTGCAATTAGACAACTTTTTATCTACAAAAAACCCCAGATCCATCTCAATTATGTATACCTCCAACACACTACCATTTAGTGTATAACTTGAATTTATATTATTTCAACCATAACTTTGCACTTGTCAACAATGAACCTCATTTTCCATTTTGCTGCCCAGTTTTCCAATTTTATCAAATCGCTCTGCAAAGCGGCACCATGGAACTTTCACAACTTAGTATCATCACCAAAAATAGAAATAGTTTCTATGCCCACTTCCAGGTCATTAATAAACAAGTTAAAAAGCAAAGGACCCATGTGCTGACCCCTGCGGTATTCCACCAACAACACTGGCCCAATTAGAAACTGTCCATTTACCGCCACTTTTTGTAATGTATCCTTCAGCCAGCTTTCTATCCAATAACAAATTTTATATTCTAGGCCACTGCCATTCCAGCATTGAGGTTTCTGCTCACCTAAGGTGACTAAATTAGTCTGGCAAGATCTGTTACGCATAATACCATGCTGGCACAAACTAGTATTGTGAACTGCAATGTCTTCAAGTACCCTATCCCTTATTACCCCTTTCCAAAAGCTACTACTGATGTCAGACTAACAGGACTATAGTTTTCAGGCTCAGAATGGGATCCCTTTTTTAAATAAGGCACCACATTAGCAATTCAACAGTCTCTCAGCATCATACCAGACCTCAGTGAATCTGATCTGTATACTTGCTAAGCAAAGTTTTAAATCTTTAAAACTCCATTTTCCGTCTGTGTTTAACCCTGTGAAAAGACTTTCCCAGCTGACACATTGCAGAGATGTCCTTATACTGGCAAAGTCTGCACGTCTAAAATTTGGTGTTTTAGTTATTCCCTTATAGAGCGGTCTCTGAAGCATTATCTTAAAGGAGACCATGTTGTGATCACTGTTCCCTAAATGCTCACCCACACAAATGTTAGAGATGAGTTCAGTATTATTACATATCAACAGGTCCAAAATAGAATCATTCCTAGTTAGTGATGAGTGATTTTTTTTCACCAGGCATGGATTCGCAGCGAATTTCCGCATTTCGGCATTGGGGAATTGTTTTGCAAAAATACTTACTCAAATCGAGCCTGGCCCCGAAGTTTCCCCTGGGCCTGACCTGAATCATTCAGATTCACAAAGGATATTAAACAGACAGCTTTATTAGAGGTATACCTTAATACAGAGTATTACAATACAGAGTATTAAATAAACGTCCTGAAAGCTCGTGAGGAAACAAATTCAAGTACAAAAATGTTGCCATTTAACCATTTCTTCCTACATGGGGCTGATTCCGTGGCAGCCAATCATTAGCCTTGTTTTAGCATAACTGTATCTCTCTGTCCATCTTTAGGGAAGACTTAAGTGTCTCACTGTCCCAGCACAATAGCCCAAAAAGGTATCTCTCTGGTAAAAGAAATCTTCTACATCAGCGCAGTGTTCCAAATAGTATTTGTGCAGTTGGTGTTTCTGAGACTATTTGTGACATTCTTAACCTTGCACTAGGGATACTTGAGACAACAGATGCATTCCCTGTTCTATGTAAACATTCTAAGGCCCAAGTACAGTAAATAGAATGATCTCTGGTCTTGATGTCTAAAATCGGCCTACAATTGCAGTTGTCCTGTCCCTGTGTCCTGTTCTACATCTTTGTTCTTTGATAATAACTAAAATATATGTGTTTATAGCATAAACCTAAAACACCAATATCTACACCCCATAATAACAACTTGACCTAGTTGTGAAGCCTCCTCCATTTGCAATAGTAGCTGAGCCTCATCCTCCTCACTTTTATGGGGTAGTTTATAGCATAGACCAATGATAATTTTTTTTGTAACCTTGTCCTGCTGAAATCTCTACCCAAAGGAATTCCACATCATCCCTGGTAATTTCTTTAGCGCATGATTTTAAACTTAAAGAGGACCTGTCAGTTTTTTGAAAATGCATAGACATATTTGCAAATATAGTAAAAATCATAAGAGTTTCTATATTATTTTAAAATAAGTAGCGAAAGACACTTTTTCCAACTTACACACAAAATGCAGCTGGAAAGCGCCATGTTCAAAAACTGCTGTGCCTCTCTTCCACCTGGCGCTGTGTTCATCTGAAATCTCACACATGCGCAGTGACTCGATATAGGAGAAAGAGAGGGGTAGGGGTTCTTAAGCAGAAGGCTCAGGTTACCCACCCACCGCAGCTTCTGAAGGGGCTTGGAATTTAGTATACACTCACTCACACCCCCCCTCCGTACCTACGGCTCCGTTCAGAAATTCCCCCCTGCCTGTGCCTTCTCAACTGAATTGTAAAGCGTGATGTGAAAGGTGCACAAGCTTTCACATCACGCTTTACAATTCAGTTGAGAAGGCACAGGCAGGGGGGAATTTCTGAACGGAGCCGTAGGTACGGAGGGGGGGTTGGGGGAGTGAGTAAAGTACAGCTATGTGCCTAATAAATTCCAAGCCCCTTCAGAAGCTACAGGGGAAGGGGGGGGGGGGGAGAGAGAGAGAGAGGGGAGTGAGGAAATAACAGAGCCCAGAGTATAACTTCACTACCTGGGCCATAGCTATCAGCGATCTGATTGGTAGCTATCTCCTTGCTCCTCTGTCCTGCGCTTTTTTTTTTTTTTTTTTAAATGGCTGACGTAATCTCGCGTAATCTGCATTGTAGGATTTCCCATGGGGCTTTGCGAGGCGACTTTTAGAAAGTCGGGTCTTGTGGGGCTCGTGCTCATTTTAAAACTGCTGTATTAGTTACAGCCATGCAAAAAAAATAAAGGTATGTCATTATTATTAACATTTAAAATACATTCCTTCAGTAAAGTGAAAAGTGACAGGTTCCCTTTAACTTTTTTTAAAACTTTAAACTTTTTGACTTAACATTAAGACAAACCCCTCCACCCTTTTTAATCCCTCTGTCCCCCCTAAAAAGGGTGTAACCATCTAAATTCACAGCCCAGTAACATGTGTTATCCCACCAGGTCTCAGTGATACCAATTAAATCATAATTATCATTACATGCAATATACTTTAGCTCTCCTAATTTATGCTCCGGGCATAAGCCAGCATGCAGCGGAGATTACTACTTCTTCTTCTGATATTTACATTAGGTAACTGAGAATAGATCTAAGATTAATATTAGG
Organism: Xenopus tropicalis; assembly: GCF_000004195.4. NCBI lineage: Eukaryota > Metazoa > Chordata > Amphibia > Anura > Pipidae > Xenopus > Xenopus tropicalis. Next base: position 74,050,218 of record NC_030682.2, on the reverse strand, counting down.
TTGTTTCTTTTGTAACAGTGAAGAGTGAGGTTGGCATACAGTTTACCAGCTTAGGACCTTCCGTCCTAAACTGGTAAACTGTATGCCAACCTCACTCTTCCCCCATGACCCCTTGCTAATCCCACTGCCCCCTCTACACTAGCTTTCCCATAAAACTCTAGTTCACCAAACCCCCCCCCCTTTTCCTAGTTTAAACACTCCTCCAGCCTCTTAGCCATTCTCTCTCCCCTAGCATTGAGGTGCAATCCGTCATGGCTATTTAGATTTTACCCCTAAGAAACGTCAGCCCAGTGCTCTAGGAACCCAAACCCTTCCTTCCTACGCCAAGACTTTAGTCACACATTAAGATCGCTGTCTGTCAGGAACTATGGGGTATTGAACCCTGGACTTGGTGCTAGACTGCAAGTCCCATCTTGTTTATCACATGTGTTGCTGCTTTATTAATCAGCAGCCAGTCCTGACACTGTCTTACTAAACTTGCAAGCGGCACCGGCAAAACTTCCAAAAAAAATTACAAGGTCCTCACCTTTCCTTAATCATAGAGCCTAGATCCCTGAACTCACTTTAAGATCCTCCATCTACCATTAATTTTATCATTAGTACCAATATGTACCAAGATGGTTGGGTCATGCCCAACCCCACGCAATAATTTCTTAACCCCATCAACCACATGCCGAATCCTGGCACCAGGAAAACAGTAAATTGTTTGGTTGTAGCGATCTGGACGACATGCCCAAACTGAGAGAATCAATCAAGCCCTGGAGCTTTTCTCATTTTATTTTCCAGAACCATGACAATTGGTCAGAACTACTTCCCTGGGCCAAATTTGTCCATACTAACCACAGACATGAAGATTTGGGCTCTTCTTTCTGTGTCTACAGAATCCCTTTGACCTTCAGACAGGATTGATGATTTCTTTAACCTTGAAATGAAAGGTTTGGTCTGGAGGAGAGGTGTTGGGTTTTAGCTAAAGACACCCATGCCCCTCATTTAGTAAAACTGTTTCACAAAAAGTTTCCTAGGAAACCTTGGGAGCCCCCCAAGTTTTCAGGCACACCGGTCCACAGACGCAACTTGGACTGGCGTGTGCTCTTACCTGCAGGTGCACTGGTCCCTGGACTCATCTTGGGGCTGCATGAAGACGCATGTTCTGGCAGACACGCTGATGTCACTTTAAACAGAGTGCCTTTGCTTGTTTTCATTGCCACAGCTGACTCTGTGTATTCAGACCTTAGCTAAGCCTTGTTTGATTGTTCCACTGGGTTTTGACTCGATGCCAGTTTTTTTACGCTGCATCTTCACTGCCTGCCCTCAACCCTTTGCCTGACTCTGATGTTGCCTCTGCCTGACTCCTTTTGCACCGCAGTACTGTAACAAACTTGGAAGCATATAGAATCCCTGTCATCCCCGCAGCAGAAAGTCCGGGGCCCCAAAAGGGTGGCAGTGAAAACCGGTATTGCCAGGACTCTTCTATTTCACCTAAAAGGTTTTTACTAGTAGTTTATGGACTTCCTCATATTACAGTCCATAAAAAGAATGAGTTTAGACAGAAAGATGAGTGATATCAGCAATGCTAAAGTCAGTGCAAGACCCCATCTAGTATGCTGTAGAAAACAGAATAATAGACTGTACAATGTATATAGGTCAGTGTTGCTTGTGTGGCCCAATATAACATAACTATTTGTTTTCTGCCTACTATACAGTTGTATTTTATACAATGAAGCCTGAATCTGTTTAAGATCTTGTTCTTATCTTTATATTCTAATTCTTCTTCTCTGAAGTATACTCAAGCTATGGCCTGTCTCTTGTGGTGGTTACTCTGAAGTGATAGCTTTTGGATTGTAGTACATATATTCAATGTATTATAGTAGAACCCTGATTTTCCATGGGACCACTAAAAATCAACATAAATTCTGGGAAAATGTAGAAAATAAGTTAAAAATCACTTGGGGTAGAAATATCTCATTTTTTCATTCTGAAGTGATGCAGTATGATTTCCAGTATTTTGATTACTCTGTGACTTTTTTGTTAGTGGTAAATGTGCATCATTATTAAAATTATCATAACAATCCCAAACAGGCTTCCATACAGCTCCAGATAAAAACTTTCTACTGCCGTGGTGCAAAGTCTACCTATAATTTAACAATGTCTGATTTTCCTGCCCTTTTCCCTCCTTTTTTTTTTTTTCTTCTTTCTTCCCCCCCTCTTATTTCTACTTCTTTCTCTTATTCTTTTTATGTTTCTGTTAAGTGTCCTTTATGCGACATAAGGAATAATTACTTTAAAATTCAAGGCCTGAGCTAAAAGTTATGAAGATAATAACTTGTATTAAGGCCATTATCTGTGTTGCATGTTGTATGTTAATATTTTATCATGAAAATAAAAAATTGTTAATAGAAAAAAAAAAACTTTCTACTGCCTAATTGACATTGGTTAAGTCACCCAGCCTTTCCTACATAAAAGCTGGGAATTCTTCCAGCAAAAATTAAAAGCAACCCAGCTACCATTGAGAAGATGCTAAATAAAATGATAACAGCTCACACATAGCAGCCTCTACTTAGCAGGCAAAACGGAGGAGGAATAAGTAATAACAAGCATTTTCTTTAATACACATTCACCCTCTACATTTCTTTTGTTTCAGGAGGTGGGGAGCATTATCGGAAAGGTCAGTAAAAACTATCATTTCCTCCTGTCAACCCCCCCCCCCCCCCAAAAAAAAGGAGTGCAAACCTTCTTTATTCAAAAATGTTCTTATTGTTGTTTTGTTTCCATAACAGAAAGGCGAGACTGTTAAGAAGATGAGAGAAGAGGTAAGATTTGTTGTTTGTTAAGGCAAGGGTTAAATGCAGACAATATTTAGAAACAAATTACATTTCTTTTTGTGTTCTATTTATGTGTGCAATGGGAGGGTTACATAAGTTGGTACGTGTGACAGGCGCACATAATAATGTCCCGAAGTCATGATGGTGATAGGGGCACATATTCATACAAACTCAGAATGGTCTTTTAGCTGTTGATTAAAATGAAGGGGAGAAGCAAAAAGTGGAGGCATCATTATAAACTGCACCACAAAAAGAACTGAGATAGAATAATCAAAAACTAGAACCCTGGTGTAAAGCAATCCTTTACAACCACTCAGAATAACATGTTAATCTTATGACAAATGGCAAGCATCAACTTTTTTTTTTTTTACAGGTTACTTAACCATAACTAGTAACAAGACATCAAATTAAAAAAGAAGCAAAGATACGATTGACAGTCATTGTCAATTATATCTTTGTTTGTAACAGAGATTGTTCAACCATTTTTTTCATAGTTCAAAGAATTAGTATCAGCTTGATTCGCATAGATCCAAAAGCGTCATGGTAAGGTAATGATTAGTAGGTGTGGTGCATATTCAACCACTTGTTGCCAAAATGTAATTTTGGGGAGACCCCTCTCTAATAAGTTTAAAAATAAAGCTAGAGATGTTTGTTCTTTGGGTGACTTAGCTGTAGATTAGGGTAGTTTGTCTGAATTAAATCATCTTGTCAGGGTCAAATTGTGTTATTGATTCAGAATTTATGTATCTGCTAGAATGACTTGGGTGATGGCAGACAAAGAGATTTTTCACTAGTGGTTAAATCTGTGCTGTCAAATCTCCCCATAATGATTTGTTTTCTGCTTTTTACAAGGAAACTGCTGGTGACTTTGGAAAACAATGCACTGTATATGTTTTCCCACTGGTGTTTTAGTTTATTGATGGTGGGAGAGCATTTTGGGGAGATGTGTTGCCTGCAGTACCTCAGATTTGACTGCGGGTGACAAATCTCTTCGTCTGACATAAGCCTACAAGTCTACAAAGATAATACAGTACATTAATGAAGAAATAATTTTTAGCTTAAAGGAGGACTAAAGCCTCACAAGGGATACAGTGAAAACTGCTTTATTTCAAATACTTAACTTACTGTACCTATCCAGAGGGATTGGCATGTTTGTAAGTGCAGTGCTAACCAAGGCTGTGGTGCCTTTGGGCTGTCCAGAAGTCTAAAACACAAGGTGTAGCATTTCTCTCCTATTTTTGTTGAACACTAGGGGGCACATTTACTAATCCACGAATGTCCGTAAAGCATCCAAATGCGTTTTTTCGTAATGATCGGTATTTCACGAATTGTCGCAAATTTTTTGAGTGCTCAAAACGAAAAAGTCGCGACAATTCGCGAAAGTTGTAATGGCTATGAAAAAGTCGCAACAATTCACGAAATTTGTAATGGCTATGAAAATATTACGTTATAAATATTACGTTATATATATTGACTTGACCAAAAGACCAGCAACAATGGGAATTTGTAGTTAAAAAAATTTGTATTCAGTAAGTGCATGCAGCCAGTGTCACAATTTGGTCCCAACTGGGACCTTTCTCAAGGCCAGCACTGGCTCTATGCACTTACTGAATACACATTTTTTTTACTGCAAATTCCCGGTATTGCTGGTCTTTTTGTGAACTCAATGCCTATTTTACCATGCACCTGGGTAGTGGAATCTTTGAAGCAGTGTGCCACCCTATGAACATATATATACTGTATACAACAGGGTTTATAACAATAGCCTAGCATTTTGACTGGGTCTACAACCTTTGTGAAAGTGTGCAACAAACAAATAAATATATATGTATAGCAGTGCAGAGTAGTTATGTAATCATAAAATAAGCACATTCTTAGGGCTCTGGTACACGGGGAGATTAGTCGCCCGCGGCAAAACTCCCTGCTCGCGGGCGACTAATCTCCCCGAGTTGCCTTCCCCCTGCCATCCCACCGGCGAACATGTAAGTCGCCGGCGGGATGGCAGACGCGGCGGCGCGATTTCGCGCAAATCGCCGAAAAAGACTTGCGAGGCTTTTTCGGCGATTTCCCGAAATCGCCCCGCCGCGTCTGCCATCCCGCCGGCGACTTACATGTTCGCCGGTGGGATGGCAGGGGGAAGGCAACTCGGGGAGATTAGTCGCCCGCGAGCAGGGAGTTTTGCCGCGGGCGACTAATCTCCCCGTGTACCAGAGCCCTTATAAAGTCAATGTCACAGAAACTGTCTCTGGTTGTCAGCACAACAAGCAATTGAATTGGAGTTAATGAACCTTGTTTACGAAAAGCTTTACTCTATTTTTCGTTTTGCTGGGAGGTGATTACTGTCTGCTAATTATGTAACTTGCAGTAGGGAAAAGGCACTGCCAAATTGTTTTTCAGCATTGCTTTTCCCACTGCCATACTTTTTGGATCAATATTGTGGATCATTACAGAGTGCTTGCAGGTTCTCATTAGCACAGACTAGAAGGAAAACAAATTGTGCTGTTTGATGTGTATTGCCTGCATAATTGCCCTGATTGCCCACACTCATTTTCACACCACAATTACATTTTGATTCTGTAAATCCTTCTGACGCTCACAACTAAATAACACTGAACAAAATTTAAAGGAAAAGGAAAGGTAAAAATTAAGTAAACTCTATCAGAAGGGTTTATGTAAATAAAACTATAAACATGTTCTTTGGTATCAGACTTCCTTCTCTCAGAAAAATCCTTCAGGGCACGGTATGAGTCTTCACAGCTTGCTCCACTTTCCCCCTCCCTTCTCCCCTCTCTCCCCCTCCCCTCTCTGCTGTAATCTGTGCTAGTTATTGAGACCAAGCTAAAATGGCAGCTGCTATCTTAAACAAACAGAGGGAACTTCTTGGCTATTAACTCAGGTATGGTTATAAGTTTTGTACAGAATAAATATAGCGTTCTACTTGCACTATTGTGGCTAATCTATTAAATGCCAAAATGCCTTTCCTTCTCCTTTAATGTGAATGAACACTGTACTTTTTTAAGACTTTTTTTTTTGCTAGCTAGCTGACTAAATCTGATTATATAAATATTTAAAGATACATTGTCATGGGTTCTTTTTATCATGCGTTTTTTTTTTCTTTGTCTAGCGTAGGGGCCTATAGGGTTAAAAATCCCTATAGCTTGAAACCCTACACTTACTTATTTGACTGTTTCTAGGCAGAGACCCATGTGACAGGTTTTGCTATTTACATGTTGTGCGTTATTGGCCCATAGTTAGACCACTCCCTTTCACACTCTGACATAGTGTTAGCAAAGGGGTGGATCTTCAAAGGATCAACAAGGCCCCAGAAAAGACACCTACCGTAGATGAATCTTTATCTCTGGAGAAGTCAGGGATAAGGGACCAGTGAACGAGGAATAGTAAGTGCAGGATATATTTTGTTATAGCACTTTCTAGGAAAGTGAGATTTAGATAGAAAGAGCAATGTTCTGGAAGTATTCTCTTTTACAGGCTCTGCTGCCTTAGTGAAGGGACCGCAGTACTGACAAGGGTATCGGGCATAGTCTTCTCCCTGATCTACGTCTGCAGTAGGGGATCCGGATTATTAAGGTAGAAATCCTAAGGAATCCTAAAAAATTACTATCTAGACTACTCTGCACAGTGGTGCCTTGCTGTTATAGCTGTCTCACCCTGCCCACACGCTGTTGCGCTGAGTTAAACAATTGGACACTATTACATTCTGCTTGCTCTGCATTGAACCTGCCTAATCCATTAGCAATCCATTGCTACATCTATATTGTGAGTATTGTATAATCCTGTGGATCATTTGTCTTGGACAATAAACCAATTCAGTTCTGTTTTGCTGCAAGAACCTTCTTGTGTTCATGTATTCAGTTACTTTGCACAAAGCTTCAGGACGTTGTAGTTACACTACCTCCCCTTTGATCTTTCCACGTAGCAAAAGCCAATCCTGTGTGTTAGATTCACATTTGCCCCATGCTCTATAACCTACCTAGCTGGTCTTGTCTGTATTTACAGCCAAAAAGGGGGGTACATTAGTATAAACTGTGCTACTTTTAGGGTTGCCACCTCACCCCTTTAATACCGGCCACATATTGAACCCATATCCTACATAATTGATTAGCAATTAAATTAAATGCATACTGCCAGTGTCGGACTGGAATACCTGGGGCTCACCAGAGAATCTCACCCCAGGGGCCCACCAAACACATAAGCGCACCTGCTGCAACCACTGCTGTTGCCACCCCACCCCCACTATGTACATGCACAACAGGGCTGTCTCATCAAAATATGGGGTGTAAAGTGAAAGTGATGCTTGGGACCTCAAACAAATGCACTGCACTTAATATGTTAGGCTCTTTGCCACATCCTGTAGGCATAATGATCCACACATGCAAATAAGATCACTGCAGAAATGGATAATAAGCATTAACCACAGACATGCCAGTAAGAAATAGACAATGAGCATATAAACCCCAGACATGCCAGTAAAAATGGCTAATAAACATATTATTGTTTCTGTAACGGATCCGCACACACATACATATGCAGTCGGGGTGCTTACCCCATTTATTATGACCACCTTGATCAATGTTTCGGGGGGGATACACCCTCCCTTCGTCAGGTGTATCCCCCAGAAACGTTGATAAAGGTGGTCATAATAAATGGGGTAAGCTCCCCGACTGCATATGTATGTGTGCGGCTCTGTTACAGAAACAGTTCGATTGAGGATAAGGACCTTCCAGTCCTGCGGAAGGCTTGCACCACTATTGCAGTGAGTATAGCAGCGACAGGTGTGCGGCTTTAACAAGTGTGTTAATAAACATATTAACCCCAGACAAGCCAGTAAGATATGGACAATGATCATATTAACCCCAAATATGCCAGTAAGAAATGGACAATGAGTATATTAATCTGACACATGTTAGTAATGACCATATTGACCCCAGACAAGCCAGATCACTGCAAAAGATGGACAATAAACAAAGCCAGTTGGAGCAAAAAAAAGAATAGATTAAAAACATTACCTGTCCTACTGCACAAGTAAAAGGTCTGCAGGGTGATGAGGAGAGGGGTGGGGGGGGGGCAAGAAAAATAAAGGTGATGTTGGCAGGGGCCAAGAAGAAGAAAGGAAGGATAACTAAAGATGGCCATGTGTTTCACAGTAGAACAGTCGCAAATGATTTGTGCACATTGGGGCCCTTATTAAGTTTCTCCAAGTGAGTGGCTTTTGGTACTGTTCCTTTAAGTAGCCAGTTAGCAGTATAAAGTTGGTAAGATGTATTCGCTTAGGGCAGACAATATCCTTCCATGTTTCAAACATTTAAGCAAAGTGTATAGATTAGCAAAAGCTGAATTAACTCCCATTGATTAAGGGGTATACAGTCCCCCAATAGTATAGAACACTGTCAGGTTACACACAGTCTGTGCTCCTAAATCACTGGATCGTTTTGAGTAGCAAATCTGTGGGGGGGGTTAGTGTAAATGTGCACATAGGCATTGAAAGGCAGAAGGAATGCTTGGCATTCTAATTATCTATGGTTCTAATGCTCAAACACTCACTCACTCTGCTCTGCAGTAAAATTGCCTGCTTCCTTGCTGTGCGGGGAAATTCAAAATAGTAGCACAGGAAGGAGGCACAAGATCTTAATGCAGACTGCAGAGCAGAGTGACTAAGTGTTTAAGCAATGGGAGAAAATGGAGAGTTGTGCAGATTGTGGGAAAAAATTAGGAGTTCTAAAATAAGAAAAAGGCAAGGAAGGAAATGAAAGTAGGCTAGCAAGACAGAGCAGAAAGAGAAAGAAAAGTATTAAGTGGAATGGTTAAAAATGCAAAGTAGGAAAAGTGGGTGGAAAAAAGTATAAAAAAGCAAAGTATAAAAAAGCAGTTCCTTAGTAAATAGAACTTTCTATAATGTGCAGTAAATTGCACTGCCCACTGCCTCTCACTGTATGTAGTGTGCTTGGGGTGTCAGTCCCCACCACCTCTTGCTGTGTATAATATGCATTAGGTTTGCAGTACCTTCTGCCTCTTTCTGTATAATGTGCTTTAGATCTCTGTGTTCAATGCTTTCACTATGTAATGTGCTTGGGGTGACAGTCCCCACTGCTACTTAATGTATAATCTGATTGGAGTAGCAATTCCCACTTTCTCTCACTGCATATATTATACTAGGGGAGCCCACTTACAGTATTATGTATGTATATATATATGTATTTATATATATATATATAGCACCACTGTTGTACGCAGTGCTTTACAACAGGGGTCCCCAACCACTGGGCCGGGGACCAGTGCCGGGCCGTGGGCTGTGCTGAACTGGGCCACCTCTGGTCCTAAATACCTGATATTTCAATTCTCCAATGTGTTACACAGCCATGACAACAGCAATGTGAAGCCCTGGAAGCTTTCTACTGATTGCAACAAGTTCCATACTAAGCATCAGAGGATGTCAACCCTTAGGTGGGAGTAAGAAAAGCAAGGGTGCTGGGCGCATCTAGTTGCAGGGAAACAAGCTCAGGTCCCCCACTGAGTTTGCATTATGATGAGCTGTATTATATTTTATAATATAATAAAATAAAGTGCAATAATAATTACATTTACATTATATATGTAATAACCCCCCAACCACAACCCCGGTCCTTGGAAAAATTGCCTTGCTTGAAACTGGTCCGTGGTGCAAAAAAGGTTGGGGACCACTGCTTTACAAGGTGTAGACACAAAAAGGGGTATATTATGAAATTGCCACTGCATTCATTTATATATTTACAGAGGGTGTATCTTTCATAGGGACTTTTCTACCAAACAGCCAGGTAGCTTCCCTATGCTCCCTTTCTGGCTAGCACTGATTACAGGTGCTAGTCCAAAGCTGATATAGCAGGGTCAGCTTCTTTCCAGGCTCTCTCACTGTAGCAGGCTTCCCTTGGGTCAGGATCTCTGCAGGTGGCTTCTCTTTCTCCCTCTGGCAGCTCTTTCACCCAAGGCAATCACAGCTAGTACACAACTGTCAAAAGTTTATTTTGCTACCCCATTGCAGTCAGAGAGGGCCATCCCTTCTCATACATCTTTTAGACCAGTTCTGTCCAACTACTGTGGTGCAGAGGGCGGGAATTTCTCTAGCAAACACAGTGGAGGGCCACTAATGGAAGCCAGTTTTGGCCACTCCTCTTTTTTAAACCACACCCACTTCAAACCACACCCATGTTATCACAATGGTGGCAGCAAAAAACCAAATGCTTGGTCCTCAATACGGGGATATCAACCATCATTCTTATGTGAAAGAATTATATTATGTCATATTATGAAACACCATTAAATCCATATGCCTCCTCCTCCCCTGTAGATAGCAGAGCAAACTCCAGCACATAATTACACACCTTAGGGACCATTTAATGGCTATTTCCAACTGCTAACAAACTCCCAGAGCAACCTGCCAGGTTCACCTCCCACAGGCAGCATTGGGCAGGCAGAGTATGGCACAGTTACTCTGCCTGTCCTATGTTGCCTGTGTGTGCCATAGTCTGCCTGCCCTACCCTGCCATACACACAGGCAACATAGGTCAGTCAGTACATACAATGACACAATGCTGTGGGTGATTACAGCCTGATTACAGCCTGAGCCTGAGGTGTGAACAATGCATTGGGTGTGAACAGTACAGGGGTTACATATTTAAACAATACAGGGGGATTACTTCCTGAATCTGAGGTGTGAGCCATGCAGTTGGCCAGTTAATCTCAGTACTGATAACATTTAAAGTTTACACAAAGGTAAGCCATCAAAGCAGCCAGACAGTTGGACAGCACTGCCCTAGACAGTCACTATTTAATTGGCTGGTGGGGGGCTGTTGTGTACTTGAAATGCCAGGGCCTATTTTAAATACCAGACCATCCCTGGCAATAGATATAAATCTAAGCAGAAGTGATGCACTCACATAAACACATGCTGTCCTCTGACTTGCACTTGGATATTTTCCAAAGATACCAAAGTTCCAAAGACACCTGCTTCAATTATTAATTTTTTTATAATTTTCTACTCTTTTTTTTTTAACAAAATAAGTATCCTACAACAGTTTTATTAGCTACCACTGTTTTTTACAACAATTTTTTTATATATATATTATTTTTTATATATATTTATAAAATTCAATATATAAATAGTAGTAACAGGACTCAACTGTTTAATTGACTAATGGTAATTTTGTAAGGGAGCAGCAGAACAGTACCACCAGCTTCATAGTACAAATAAATGTATTAATGTCTTTTTAAAAAAGCACCTCCAAAAATGGCAGCATCTTTGTTTTGATCAAACCTTTTAAAACCATGAGGCTCTTTGGAGGGACAGATCTTCCCTGCTAAAGGGCAGTGGTTGCCTTGGGCTGGTACAGAAGCCCAAAACATGTACAATATCTTCTAATTTTTTAGTCAGGCTTTAGTTCTCCTTTCAGTAATTATATATATTGCATTTTCTCAGCTATCTAAAGTTTGCATTGTTCTACTTACATGCATTTCTTATTTCAATAAATATCACATATATTATTGCAGACTACAAAGAATCTAAATGCAAAATCTAAAATGTTTAATGCAAAATAATATAATATAACTGGGAGTGTTTATATACACACCATAAACATTAAATTTGTCTATTTTCAACCATGTTAACAAACAGTAGTTGTCTTTTAAGGCATGCTGTTAGTTGTAAAACAACAAGTTTGTAGACCTACAAACTGAAGATCCAATAATGGAAGGATTCTAAAAGATACAGACATGTAATAGACATGGCAATCCCAGTAACAATTGCATAGGTCAGCAGTGTATTGACTGTTGTAAGCATATAAGACTAATAAAAAAAAACTACTTTTAGAAGGCATGGCTAGATGCACAACTCAGATTGTCTTAAGGACCACGAGGGAGTGTATGGGAATATGAATTTACTTTAGACTTAGGGTTGTTAAACTCATAGATTTGCAGATGTGGAAACTACAACTCCCAACAGTTATCAACAGGCTTTAACTGCAGAAAAATGCTGGCAAATTTAGTTAACTGGAGTTGGAAGACACCTATACATTGGACCTCGTACCCCTGCCATCTTAGATGTGAAACTGTAAATTCTATTAACCAATCTATGTTTATATAAAATAACACAGCATGCAGACAGAGAATGCCGCACTCACAGGACTTAGTGTTCAAAAAAACATTTATTTATTTATTACAACGTCAACCTAACGTTTAGTGAAAGTGCTTTTTGAGCATTGTGTCTGCATCGCTCCCCTGGCATTTTAGACTAATGACGTCACTCAGTTGTTGGCCAGCGCCCACCCCCCATAAGGTGTACAAAAACACAATGTGAACAAAAGTAAATACGAAATACATAATAAAGAACCATAGTGCCAAAGGTAAATAGGAAAAGATAGTGTAAATGCTAAAAAAAGATAGAAACAGAAGCAGAAGTAGTAGAAGAGAATGTACCTACTCTCGCTGAACTGCAGCTCCCACACAGAGGTGCGTAGCACTATAGTGGAACATCAATGTGGCCATTGACAATATGTGCATTACCCTGGTGTCCAAGCCACTCATATTATCAGCGACACGCTTCTGTCTAATCGGGAGCTGCAATGTGTCTATAGACAAAAGTGCTAGTACGTATCGCCAAAAATGCATTAGAGGTTGCAAAGCCCCCTCCTAACCCATGGCCACAAACCTATTATCTCGGGAATAGCGCACATCAGTATGTAATCGGTATAGCGCGTATCAGTAAGCAGGGCGGCCAGCTTGCCACACATTTGGCCGCGGTAGTTTAGATCCATAGGGTCCCTTCGCTCATTTCCAGAAGTAGACCGGTAGTGAAAGCTGGGATAGCGAGGGGGGGGGGGGTGCAGACATCACCTACTCTGAGAGACTGTGCCGCTCACTTAACCAGCGAGAAAGCACATATCACTACATAGGTTCTGTCACTGTCCTGCAAGCCGAAGCAAACCCCCATATTGTTCCACAGTTAGTGTGTGCACTCACAGAGAGGAGCACAAGTTATTGCTCATACAAGCCAGTGCTGACGGATCCGTTAGTTATAGACGGGCACTAGGGTGGCAAAATGCCAGGGGAGCGATGCAGACACAATGCTTAAAAAGCACAGAGAGCAAAAAATAGTGGGACTATGTGGGCACTGGCCAACAACTGAGTGACGTCATTAGTCTAATTTTGGCGCCACATTGTGTTTATCAGTGGGTTTCTTGTGTGCATATTCGCTTTGTGAAAGGCTGTGGTAGCAGCCGAAACGTTAGGTTGACGTTGTAATAAATAAGTTTATTTTTTAAACACTAAGGGATATATTTATCATGCTGAGTAAAAAGTGGAGTAAAATATCACCAGTGATGTTGCTCATAGCAGCCAATCAGATGCTTTGCTTTGATTTTTTGACTGTTGAAATCTAATTGCTGATTGGTTGCAACCAATCAGCAATTAGATTTCAACAGTCAAAAAATCAAAGCAAAGCATCTGATTGGCTGCTATGAGCAAACATCACCGGTAATGTTTTACTCCACTTTTTACACAGCATGATAAATATATCCCTTAGTCCTGTGAGTGCGGCATTCTCTTTCTGCATGCTGTAATATTTTTATAATACTGCACCCAGGCCACCTTATACTGCATTAGACGTGAGTGCCTGTTGCCTTGGACTTTTATATAAAATAATAAATCCTTTTTATTAGATGACCACTACGTTTTCCCCATACAACTTATGTTAGACACTTCTGCTAAAATGTAGCAATGAGCAAGTTTTTTGTCCAGGCATGGATTTGTAGCGAATTTCTGCATTTCGCCATTGGCAAATTGTTTTGCAAAAATTTGGTGTACAGCAAAAAAGTTACAGTCGCATGACGTGTGCAACAATTGCGTTTTGTGGATTTTTTGCTATTTTTTCTGTCGTTTCGAGGATTTTTCACCGAAGCAAAACAGGACAGATTCGCTCATCACTACTAAAATTGCCTTTAAGCTGTAAAGTTACAGGCCTCATCAAATTCGCCCTGAACCATTCTCTCAAAATTTGGTAAATGTGCTGACTAAAACTGTTGCTTTTTATAGAGTGGTGCACGGATCAACATATCAGAAGGCTCCTGTCCAGAACGGATCGTAACTATAACAGGACCAACGGATGCAATTTTTAAGGCATTTTCAATGATTGCTCTCAAGTTTGAAGAGGTAAAATTAAATATGCAGAGACAATATATTTAAATACAGATCCTAAGTAGACTGAAGTAGACATCTTATATTTGCTAAGTTCTCTTGTCTTTGTTTTTAAAGCTCCATACAGATTACCTAATGTGTTACTTAATGGTGAAAGGCAGCTTCATTCACTTAAAGCACTTTTAGCTGTAACAATGTTGGAACAGGAATAATGGGTCAATTTGCAAACTGTTTGATCCTTTCTTTTGGCTTGTGAAGACTATAGGGAGAAACATTTGCTTTCAGTAATGTACATTAATGGCAAAGAAAAAAAAAAAGACCTTACAGTTTGGTCCCAAAGTGAATTGAAATTGAAAGAATAATTGTACACTTTCAGCTCTACTGCATGATTCAGTTATGTATTGATGTCAATGTTTTACATTTTATAAGGTATACTTTGCATTCACAGTGGGTTTCCCCTAATTTTTTCTGGTTATATATTATACTCAGCATACATAAATGATATTGGAAACTACAAAGAGTAATAAAGCTGAAGAGGGTAAAGTGTGTATATTAAAACAAATACTACATTATTTATAATGACATGTGCCATCTGTTTACCCTCATAAATCTAAACTGACTGACCGCAGCTACTAGAGTTCAGATGCGAACATCTGATCTGCGTTAAGCAGAGTACAGAGTTAATTTGGCAAATATTTTAGAACATCAATATGATTATTATAATATAATTCACACACTGATACATAATGCTTCCAAATAACAGTATTGTAAATTGCACTGTTGAATATGTTTAACAAAATCATGTGTTTTTGAAAAGATAATTTAATAACTTAACAAGGATTGCATTTCTTAGCTACTCAGGCTTAGTCAGTTGTGTATTGTACTATAATTCAGTGCATAAATAATGCCCACAGTTAATAAAAGACTCCAGTAGCAGATATGTTGTTACCACCTGTTCAGTGGCAATAAAAAAGTACACTTATAAAAAGCATATATAAGTATTGATTGCTACACAAACGCTAATATTGCTAATATACAGATATATATATGTATGTGTATATACAATATATATATATACACAACACAAGGAAGAGTGGAGCACACCCTATAGAGATACAGATGCCTTGGGTGCTGGCTAGAATGAGGGAATATATGGACAGAGAGCCGCACACACAAGGACTTGGCAATAAAGTGAAAACATTTATTGAAAAAAATACATATATAAGCTTGTTTCAACCGCCCATCTAACATTTTGGTTTCCACAGCCTTTTTCAAAGTGAATATATATATATATATATTTTTTTTTTTTATACTGTTATGCTGCAGGTTACATTTTACAGATAAAAAAAGTTAGTTTATGAATGCAATGCACTGTGCAAAGTGCAATTGTCACTGCAAATCACTGTTTTTTTACCCACAAATTCCAGCACCATTGTGGGCACCATGTAAGTAGCAACTGCCACATCTTGCTTGAGATACACCAGTACCTATCAAATTGGTGTCCATTTTGGAAAATCACGTACAATTTGTTTTGCTAGTCAAGGACAGGTAAAAACAGGACAAATAATAATGAAGACTCATCTAATTTAATAACTAAAGGGCCATTTGTCTTCAAGGAAAGGACATTGCTATAACAATAAAATATGAATATGTTGTGAAGAATACCTATTAATTAATATTGTGAATGGGCTTCTTTGTCTGGGGCTAAAGTTAAAGGGATACTGTCATAATTTTTATGGTGTACTTTTTATTTCTAAATTACACTGTTTACATAACATATAATTCACATTTTTCACATTTAAAATGTTATTCTTGAATCAACAAATTTATTTTTTTAGTTGCAATATTGGTGTGTAGGCAGCCATCTCAGTGTATTGTACCTGATTCTGAGCTTTTAGAAGGAGCCAGCGCCACACATTAGAACTGCTTTCAGGTAGCCTATTTGTTTCTCCTACTCCAATATAACTGGAGTAGCTCCAAGCCAGACTTTTGCCATGTTTACCATGAGGCTTTAACTCTTTTACTGCCAAGCACGTATGGCATACGTGCTGGCAGTAAAAGGGCTTAAACGCCAACGACGTGTCTCATACACACTTACATACATTTACACACACTTACAGCACACATTTTAGCATTTTTTTATTTTTATTTTTTATTTTTTTTTTTCATTTTTCACACTTTTATACACTTATTTACACTCATATACACACTTACACACTATCACACAACTTTTACACATGTACACACATGTATACACAAACACTTTGGTTTTTTTTTGTTTTGCTTTTTTTTTTTTTTTCATTTTACCACTTTGTTTTTATTTTCTTTTACCTAAAAACTGTTTATTTTGACAGCGTAACTATTGGATCAGATATTCTGGCCACTAATTACACTGTCATGTAACTTATTTTGTTGTTTCACTGATTTGCACAATTTTTGTGGTTTTATCACATTTTATCCCTATATAAGTGTTCCTGATCTGTTTTTAGCGTAGCTTTGCCAGGTGTAACTTTGGTGTACAAAAATAACTTTACCTATTTTGAATTCATCAGAATGTGTACTTTCCAAAAATATATGGTTTTCTGGGGGTCACTGTATAGTTAGGGGGGTTTACTGCACATAATACACTGACAGGGGGCTCTGTGTGCAAAAGCTGAGCTGGCAGGCGAGAAATCCTTATGCGCTATTTTCATTTTGGGTTCAGTACATACCGCAGACTTTGGTATATCTATGCATATTGGGCATCAAACTGTTCAGTAGGCCTCTGGTGTTCCTATTTGGGGTGACTTGCCTTTGTACGCAAGAAATTGTGTGAGATAAATGCGGCAAATTGCAACATTTTTAGGCGATTTTCTGAAATGTCATAAAAACCGATAACTTTAGGAAAGCTTTGCGGCTTGGTACTTTGGTGTAGAAAGGACTCTTTACCCTTGTTGGATTTGTCAGAATGTGTACTTTCCAAAAATATATGGTTTTGTGGGGGTCTCTGTATAGTTAGGGGAAGTTTTGGCACATAATACACTGACAGGGGGCTCTGTGTGCAAAAGCTGAGCTGGCAGGCGAGAAATCCTTATGCGCTATTTTCATTTAGGGTTCAGTACATACTGCAGACTTTGGTATATCTATGCATATTGGGCATCAAACTGTTCAGTAGGCCTCTGGTGTTCCTATTTGGGGTGACTTGCCTTTGTACGCAAGAAATTGTGTGAGATAAATGCGACAAATTGCAACATTTTTAGGCGATTTTCTGAAATGTCATAAAAACCAATAACTTTAGGAAAGCTCTGCAGATTGGTACTTTGGTGTAGAAAGGACTCTTTACCCTTGTTGGATTTGTCAGAATGTGTACTTTCCAAAAATATATGGTTTTGTGGGGGATCTGTATAGTTAGGGGAAGTTTTGGCACATAATACACTGACAGGGGGCTCTGTGTGCAAAAGCTGAGCTGGCAGGCGAGAAATCCTTATGCGCTATTTTCATTTAGGGTTCAGTACATACCGCAGACTTTGGTATATCTATGCATATTGGGCATCAAACTGTTCAGTAGGCCTCTGGTGTTCCTATTTGGGGTGACTTGCCTTTGTACGCAAGAAATTGTGTGAGATAAGTGCGACAAATTGCAACATTTTTAGGCGATTTTCTGAAATGTCATAAAAACCAATAACTTTAGGAAAGCTCTGCAGATTGGTACTTTGGTGTAGAAAGGACTCTTTACCCTTGTTAGATTTGTCAGAATGTGTACTTTCCAAAAATATATGGTTTTGTGGGGGTCACTGTATGGTTAGGGGAAGTTTTGGCACATAATACACTGACAGGGGGCTCTGTGTGCAAAAGCTGAGCTGGCAGGCGAGAAATCCTTATGCGCTATTTTCATTTTGGGTTCAGTACATACCGCAGACTTTGGTATATATATGCATATTGGGCATCAAACTGTTCAGTAGACCTCTGGTGTTCCTTTTTGGGGTGATTTGTCTTTATCTGATCTTTATCAAGAAATTGTGAGAGATAAATGCGGCAAATTGCAACATTTTTATGCGATTTTCGAAATGTCATATAAATCTGCAAACTTAGGAAAGCTTTACAGCTTGGTACTTTGTAGCAATAAGAAATATTTACCCATTATAGATTCGGGGGGATGTGTATTTTCCAAAAATATATGGCTTTCTGGGGTGAATGTACTTTTTTTGTAGCATTATCCCACATAAAGGATGTAAATGTGTTGATTTTGCAGGAGCTGAAATGATAGATCATATGGGGGTATGTTCCCATTGGGGCCCCTACATGCCACATACTTAGGTAAACCTATACATATTGGGCATCAAACTGTTCAGTGGACCCCTGGCGTTCAAATTCAGGGTGTTTTATCTTGGTACCTAATGCTATGTGGGAGATAAGATGCTTCAAAGTGGAAGCTTTGAGGGGATTTTTGGAAATGTCATCAAAATTGCTAACTTTAGAAAAGCTGTGCGGCTTGGTACTTTGGAGTAGAAAGAAATGGGTACCCATTTTAGATTCGGGGGAATGTGTACTTTCCAAAAATATATGACTTTCTGGGGTGAGCATACTTTTTACTAGCTTTATCCCACATATAATGATGTAAATGTGTTGATTTTGCAGAAGCTGAAATGACAGAAATGACAGTTCATATGGGGTATGTTCACATTGGGGCCCCTACATGCCACATACTTAGGTAAACCTATACATATTGGGCATCAAACTGTTCAGTGGACCCCTGGCGTTCAAATTCAGGGTGTTTTATCTTGGTACCTAATGCTATGTGGGAGATAAGATGCTTCAAAGTGGAAGCTTTGAGGGGATTTTTGGAAATGTCATCAAAATTGCTAACTTTAGAAAAGCTGTGCGGCTTGGTACTTTGGAGTAGAAAGACATGGGTACCCATTTTAGATTCGGGGGAATGTGTACTTTCCAAAAATATATGACTTTCTGGGGTGAGCATACTTTTTACTAGCTTTATCCCACATATAATGATGTAAATGTGTTGATTTTGCAGAAGCTGAAATGACAGAAATGACAGTTCATATGGGGTATGTTCACATTGGGGCCCCTACATGCCACATACTTAGGTAAACCTATACATATTGGGCATCAAACTGTTCAGTGGACCCCTGGCGTTCAAATTCAGGGTGTTTTATCTTGGTACCTAATGCTATGTGGGAGATAAGATGCTTCAAAGTGGAAGCTTTGAGGGGATTTTTGGAAATGTCATCAAAATTGCTAACTTTAGAAAAGCTGTGCGGCTTGGTACTTTGGAGTAGAAAGACATGGGTACCCATTTTAGATTCGGGGGAATGTGTACTTTCCAAAAATATGACTTTCTGGGGTGAGCATACTTTTTACTAGCTTTATCCCACATATAATGATGTAAATGTGTTGATTTTGCAGAAGCTGAAATGACAGAAATGACAGTTCATATGGGGTATGTTCACATTGGGGCCCCTACATGCCACATACTTAGGTAAACCTATACATATTGGGCATCAAACTGTTCAGTGGACCCCAGGCATTCATATTTAGGGTGTTTTATTTGGTTACTTTATGACCTGTAGGAGATAAGATACTATAGACTGGAAGCTTTGAAGCGATTTTTAAAAAAAATCACAAATTTTGATAAAAACCAATAACTTTAGGAAAGCTGTTTGGAGTAGACATACAGCTGTGCCTATTCTGTATTCCCCAGAATCTGTTCTTTCCAAAAATGTACAATTTTCTGGGATAAACCTTCTGTTAGTGGAATTTTGGCCTTGAAATCCAAAGTATGCAGTTTTTTTGGAGCAGTGCTTTGGGAATTTGGTAGTGTACTGCTGGGAGTTTTTGACCTATACAAGTGAGAAATCTCCATAAAACTATATATATTTGGTATTGGCACGTTCAGGAGACATGGGACTTTCCAAATCAGTTGTATATTCGTGCATAAAATAATTTTTGTTTCTAGTATGTGTGATTATATTATGGAAAATTTGATTTTTTTTGCATTTTTAGACCTTTAGAAGCCTATATCTTGTTACAGAATTGGAATTACACAAAAATTCTACCATATTTTGAAAGCTTAGGTTGTTCTGAAAAAAACGATATATTGTTTTCCTTGGTAAACTAAAAGTCCCCCTGAGGAAAGGCCCCTAAAGTGAAACAGTGCAAAATGTTCAAAAACTGTCTGGCAATACAAGTTCCGCTTTGACCAAAATGGCTGGCAGTAAAAGGGTTAAGGCTGTGTATGAGAGGGTTGAGATGACTAGTTCTTGAAGGTCAGTGGAGTGTATTTCTTTGTGTAATCATGGCCACAGATGACATATTAAGCTTCAAGACTTGAGATTCAGGGGCAAATGGGTTGTATTTTGAGATGCAATCTTGTTACTGCATTTTTTATTTGCAGTTGTGTAATTGCAGTGTTTAAAACAATGGAAATTTTTCCAACTAAAACCTGAGAATTTTTTTTTCAATCTCAATTGTCATCTCAAATAAATGTGTGTCTGAATCACTGCACAACCTCAATTCCAAGATGAGAGACAAGGTTTTCCCACAGGAATTAAGCAGGAACTTAGCAACAGGTAGGAAGATTATGAAGGCAGGATATTCTCCATCACAGTAGTTCAGAGTTGTGGTTACCTATGATAGAGCAGGTGACACAATGTAATTATAGCTGGAGGTGAGGCAAATTAAAGATCCATGAATCCATGATCCTCTGGTTATTATGTGTAATTTTTTCCATCTTTTATATATTGTTTTTTCCATTTAATAGATTATTAAAGAGCGACTAAATTTATGCACACTGAATCCATAAATATATACACACAAAGTGTGTTTAGCATGATTTAAATTACTTTTTTGTTCAGATCCCACAACTAGCTCTTAGGTACCCTGAAAGAGCTAGTTGTGGCAAATCACTGGTATGCTTTCAGAAGCAGACCTGTGCTTAGGATGACACAGAGGTTGATAGGTGCCATTTCAGTTAACTATAGACTTAATACACTGAAAATCAATGTAGACGGATGAAAAAAGATGTTCATTTATACTAGCCATAAAAGACAAAAGGTGCCCATTTAGGAGGGAATTAATAAAAAAAACAACCCCTTTAGGGGGTTAGACAGCAAATATTATTTCTTAAAATGTTTTGTTGTTTTTAGCAGAAGTGGTAATTAAATTTTGTAATTTTATCATAGCATAACAAATACCATAGCAAAACCACCTTCAAGTCAATACATTTAAGGACTTTTCATAAGCTCTTTTCTTTATGTTTATGCTGACTGTCAACTTCCCATAAGTAAAGCTCCTTATATATATGTATATATACAGGTCATTTAACAATACTTCAAGCTAAAATAATGCTCACTCTACACATGAGTGATTCAAAGAATTCCAGGCACAGACTGATTTGTTGTTACCCCACAATTCTAGTTATGTCAAATTACTCATGCTGGCCATTGAACCTGCAAAGTTTAGATTACATAGACATTAGAGACAGGAATGTCAGACATCATTACAATTTCAGACCCATATATGAGGTGATGCCATTGTCCTGACACTATTAGGAGCAGTTGAACGCAGAGTACCTTTATTCTTTCTTAAATAAACTGATTTATATTTAAAAAGGAAGCTTGATCTTTAAAACATGCTCCACTTATTTAACAATGACCTTCCTAGATGAGTTTCATTATCAACACTCATCATGCGCCATTTTTAACATTTACGTAATTAGGCAATTCACAAATATTTGCTAGAATTTCAGCTATTACATCATATTTATTACACAAAGGAAATTTAAAATAGAAAATGAATTGGTAGTTTAGCTATTTTTTTGTGAAAATATGTGTTGACTGTGGTGTCTATATGCACCACTGTCCTATAGAAATGGTACAAGGATGTGTCTGTCGGTTTAAAGAGCAACATCAATATATGAAATTGAAAAATCAACATTTTTTGTATTCTTGGCATCATAAACATGATGCAAGCAAGAAAGTCATCTCAGCCTTGGCCATTTAGCAAATTTGAAGAAGGAAATCTGCAGATATTCCTCTTAATAATTATAAAGAATTAAAAGTCCAGGTTGATTGAGGATGTTGCTACAGCTGCATGACAGGATTTCAAATGCTTGCTAAACCTGGTGCACTGTACATTCTTATCACACTTTTTGTATTGCTATTACCTCCTAGATATAATTAGAACCAAGAAGTGAACTTTATACTCTCTGTGTTGCATATATCCAGGCCTGGGTCAGGTGAGTTTGAGCCAGTGCAACAGTTTTTTAGAGAGTGGCGGGCCTGACTCACAGCAGGTCCAGGTTGGGAACAATCTTCTCCTGAATACTGACCTCTTCTTACAGTTCTCCAATATGGATCTTGCATGCAAGTCAAAGCTGATTCAGGAAGTAGATTCAGCTGTGCATGCTCCCGCAAGATCAGAAGAAAGGGGAAGATGACACCTTTGAACTCAGCTGAGTAGATTTATGTCAATTCAGCACACAGGGACAGAAGAGCTGTTGCAGGATGCAGCTTGGAGGGGGGGCAGTGGAGGGGGTTGGAGCAGGGCTGTAGATGGGTTAGGGTTTAGTTCTCCTCTAAACAATGCCTAGAACAAAAGAGCATACATTTTACTAGGCACCTGGCCAAATGCTGTCCTAAGAGCCAGACTAGACAGTAGTCTGCCCCATTTATCAGCAGTGATTATAATGGACAAACAGGTCTATGCATATTTTGATTTAACTTAATCAGTAACCCATAACAACCAAGTCTATAGGATGATTAGCTGCTATGGATTACAGCACAGGAACAAATGCTGCTGATGTTTTTGAATATCCTCCACATTATTTCAATATTTCTTCAGTCCCTTCAGCTGATGAATCCATCACACTATAATTAGCTTTGGCTCATCATTTTTATTTTAAAAAAGGGCCATTTTTACATGTCTCATTTAGCTGATGTGTAATTTGTGGTTTGCATATATTGTTTTGTGAGTAACCTTGTTATGAAGAGTTTGGTTTTATATTCATAAAAATTTTTCATGCCTATTCCGGCTACATGTGCCTACACCCGAGTGTATTCCATTCATTCCGGTGCAGGCACAGGTAGGAGCGTATGGCGCTTTTCAGCTTGCCAAAAATATACCATGCATGATTCCACCTGATGTCAGCATTGTCAAAAGAAGATATTTATATGTAAACTCATGTTAACTTATATTTGATCCTATTTGCTATGCACACATTAAAAGGCATAGTAAGATTTGTAAGAGTGTTAAAAAGAAACATGCCCTCTTCTGTCAAAACAAATGGAGTTTAAAACAAGGTAAAAAAAATTTAGTTATTCTTAGTCTGACTTAGTGCAGTCTGCCACATCAAACCAAATGAATAGAGTTCTTTTAAATTGTCACAAACATATGAACATTAACAATATAGAATGTTGTTAAATTAAACCCAAAAGGTCAAATCGTACCCAAATTCTAAAATGGCCTGTGTGTATAAACCCCAGGTCTGTCGTTTACTTCAAAACAAACAGTAACGTCAGAGTTCAAAAATGACTCACCACTGTCGATCGGTGGTCTGTGTGCTAAAAGAAATGAGCATAATGACATCTTTGGTAACTCACTTGGAGCAAATACAAATTAAAGATGTCATTATGCTCCTTATTTATCCTTTTGATTTGTGTTTTGTTTAGTTTTTCCTTTAGATGTCTAAGGTGATTTTGTGATGTCACTAATTGTATTGCTATTTAAATGATGCACTTCTCTTTAGTCTATGCCTATGATTAAGTGCGCATGTGCCTGAAACACATCAGACGTAATGATTTCAATGGATAAATAAAGTCCAGTTTTAATAGACATCTTGATGGCAAGATCCAGTGTGTGATTGAAGTCACTTTCTTGTTTATTACATGTACACAGATTTAGAACAAGCATTCCAAAGTGCTTACTCTGTGGTGGGTGTGAGCGAATTGCCACTTTAGAGGCCCACATTAAAGCCCTAGACAAACAAATTGCAACATTGTGGTCTATTGACAATCTTGAGAGAAGTCTCTTGCTCACTGAGCAGGAGTTAGTAGGGTCAGATAGTTTTGGAGCAGGAGAACAGCAGCAGGATGATGAGGCACTTAGAAAATCTAGTGTGGGCAAAGCAAAAAGGGATGCTGCTCTGGAGTTTGTGCATCTCAATAGACTTGCTAGATTGTGTGAAGAAGATGGGAGTGTGAACTTTGGACTGGCAGTTCTATATGGGGCTGATCTCTCTAACAGTCAAGTGTTAAGAGCATTTGGCACATCCAAGATGGCGGCGCCCATAGGATGTTGGTGCACCACGTTATCCCTTACCCCTCATTTCTGCCCCCTTAAAGTGGGATAGATTTCAACAACTGTATTCTCCTCCTCCTGGAGAACTTTTTAGATATATGCAGGTGCAACACTCCTTGAAATCTAAATTCAGAGATACAAACATACCACCTTCTACATATTTAGAAACTATTTGTATCAAATACCCATATTCTAAAGGAGTGCTTTCGAAACTATAAAATATCTTACTGAAACTAGCCTCCCACCTACCCTACCATACGTAAAAGCCTGGGAAAAAGATCTTGGTCAATCATTAGAGGAAAATGAATGGCTTAAAATATGGGACCAGGTAGCACATGGCTCAATTAATACTTCCCTGCTTGAAGCAGAATTCAAAGTTTTATTACGTTGGTACTTGGTCCCAGCCAGACTTCATAAAATAAATAACCAATATAACTCACAATGGTTCAGAAACTGTATAGGGGAAGGCATGGTCTATCATATATGGTGGCAATGCCCCCAGTCTCCAGAATATGCATTACTGGGGAAAAACATTCCTAATGTAAAGAAATGCAAGGATGCTGATAAACCAAATTTTTACTGCAGCTAAACTAACAATAGATCATGGAGATCCCGATTCTTGCCTATACTGGAATTAAAAAACAAGATCAACTCGATATATGTCAAAGAAAAATTAACTAGCATTAACTAGCATTCCTTATGGCCTACAAGAACGGTTCCAAAATGTATGGGATCCCTGGATACAATACCACCCCCCCTACCTGAACCATGCCTTCCCCTCATATAATATAACATATAAAATAAAAGGAAACCTGGAGGAGGGAAAGGGAAATGAATGGAACAATTTAACTGAAAATCCTAAAGGATATTTGGATGAGGCAGGATTGAAATAAAAATTAAAAAAATATAGGTAGAACCCGGATCCACCCAAGTTTGTTTTGGTTTTAGCTTAATTAATTGCCCTTAAGTCTCCCCATACTTCACCGTTAAGAAAATCAGAAGCCAAATAGGAAAAAAAAACGCTGAGCTGGGTAGAGAAGATTCCCATAATGCAACGCTCCTTCAAGACTTGGCGACTTGTTACTGCAGGCGGCGCATGTGCACACGGCAGGAGTGTCCGGTTGCCATAGCGATGCAGCATCGCCGAACTCTGTGACAAGCGGGGGGGGCAGGTGCTGCGAGCGGCGGAGGGTTTGTGGCAGGAGCGGGGAGCTGCGGAATCTTTGTGACAGGAGCGGGGAGTGGAGGGGGGGCTGGCTTGTGCTTTTCAGCCCATACAGACACGCTGGACAAGATGGCAACGCTGTTCACTGAAACAAGTATGTAAGTTCTAGTAAGTGTATCTCTGTAAATCTTTCATTAGGCAAGCCAGGAATATAGCGTTTTTACACAGCAATAGTAGTACTATTTAATAGTGTGCTTAATAGATTTTGACTTTCCTTCTCCTTTAAAGAATGACACACAAGAACTATACTTGGCTGAAAATTGTATAATTTATTGTTGTAACTATACATAACTTGCACCAATGAATGTATTGTTATGAACATGTCATTCTCAATAAAAAAGTTAAAACTATAAAAAATCAGGATTCGAATTTGGTCCGGTATTCTGCCAAATCTTTTGCAAAGTAAAATTGTAGATTCAGTGCATATAAAGGAGAACGTGATGATGGTAAATGAAGGAGCTGAACTCTTATGGGTTGAGCTTTTCACAGATATTATAGAATTCAGCAAATTAATTGAAGCTATAGACCCCCTAATGCAACCAACAGGAAGAGGCTCAGCTCCTGTTGCAAATAAAAAAGGCTGCTAGTTTAGGACAAGTATTAACAAAGGGGGATTTTAATTAGCCAGGTATTGACTGGAGCAATAGTACTAAAAGGACAGTAAGTGGGAACAAGTTTATAAACATTTATGTCACAGGTTATTGAGGAGCAAAGCAGAAAGACCCATAACGTATTGCAAATGTACAAGTGGTTGAACCCCTGGATAACAGTGACCATAATATTATATAATTTAATGCATGGGGCAAAAAACAAATATACACACAGGCAACAAAGACCCTGAATTTCAGAAAAGCAAATTTTTACTCCTAAAGGGCTGTCCTTCAGAGCATAGATTGGTTTTCTGCTAAAATCACAGAATAAATTGGTTGTCTTTTAAAATAAATATTAAATCATTTATTAGGATCTTAATGGCTTAATTCAGAAGTAAAGACGTTAATTTGATTTACTTTAAGCAATACAAATCAGAGTGGACAGAAGCTGCATTTAACCCTTTTACTGCCAGCCGTTTTGGTCAAAACAAAATTTGTATTGCCAGACATTTTGAACATTTTGCACATTTTGCACTGTTTCAATTTAGGGGCTTTTCTTTGGGGGGGACTTTTAGTTTACCCAGGAAAACAATATATGGTTTTTTCAGGACTACCTAAGCTTTCAAAATATGGTAGAAGTTTTGTGTAATTCCAATTCTGTAACAAGATATAGGCTTCTAAATATCTACAAAATGAAAAAAAAAATATTTTCCATTATATAAACACATATACCAGAAACAGAAATTATATTATGCACAAAAATACAACTGATTTGGAAAGTACCATGTGTTCTGAACGTGCCAATACCAAATATATATAGTTTTATGGAAAATTCTCAGTTGTATAGGTCAAAAACTCCCAGCAGTACTCTACCAGTTTTCCAAAGCACTGCTCCAGAAAGCTGCATACTTTAGATTTCAAGGCCAAAAATTCCACTAACAGAAGGTTTATCCCAGATAAAAAATTATACATTTTTTGAAAGAACAGATTCTGGGGAATCCAGAATGGGTAGAACTATCTGTCTAATTCAAACTACCAAGTTGCAATTCCTTTCTAAAGTTATTGGTTTTTATCAAAATTTGTGAATTTTTTGAAAAATCGCTTCAAAGCTTCCAGTCTATAGTAACCAAATAAAACACCCTAAATTTGAATGCAAGGGGTCCACTGAACAGTATGATACACAATATGTATAGGTTTACCTAAGTATGTGGCATGTAGGGGCCCCAATGTGAACATACCCATGCAAGCTATCATTTCTGTCATTTCAGCTCCTGCAAAATCAACACATTTACATCATTTTATGTGGGATAAAGCTACAAAAAAGTATGCTCAGCCCAGAAAGCCATATATTTTTGGAAAGTACACATTCCCCCGAATCTAAAATGGGTACTTGTGTCTTTTTACTCCAAAAGTACCAAGCGCAAAGCTTTCCTAAATTTGGTAATTTTGATGACATTTCCAAAAACACCCTAAATTTGAATGCCAGGGGTCCACTGAACAGTTTGATACACAATTCAGTCATTTCAGGTCCTGCAAAATCAACACATTTACATCATTTTATGTGGGATTAAAGCTACAAAAAAGTACACTCACCCCAGAAAACTTATTAAATTTTATATTTAATAATCCAAAGTGGACAGTGCATATATTATATAAAAACAGCGAATGTTACAAAATGACATACAAGTTACAAAACAGTTATAAAATAAAAAGGGATAAAAATGCAGAAACCTACATACATCACCATCAGAATGATCCTATGTAATTCCTGTTTCCGGGGGGATGGAGAAATAACGACATATACCTCCCGAGCAGCTCAGTCCCCAAAGGCATATATCTTCCCAGTTGTCTGGGCCATTGATGTACAGTTTACACGGTTCATGCCCCCAGTTTACAAAGTTCACGCCCTCATCCAATGAGAAACGTGAGGGCGGGTCACCATTTGGTAACTGGCTGTTCTGGTGACATTTTATTTTCCAGCTAGCCTCAAATACTTATGGGTATTCACCAGAATGATAGAACCATGTGCATTACGTGGGAAATGGAATTCTCTTTTCATAGACACCAAACACACCAGGCCTAACCCATATTATTCTGGTTTTATCAGAATATGAGATAATCCCGAGATCATAACACGGGGGTGTTTGGAGTCTGTGGGGAGCTCTAGCTACAAGCTAATGACTGGGCACCATGATTTTTATCTTTGGTAAAAGATATTTATTTTATGGGCCTAAAGAAATATTAGCTAAGAATCTGCTAAGAAGAGACAGACCACCCCACTTGTAGCACAAGTATGATAATTTGGTTACCATTGTTGATTCATTTGCCCTGTCAGGCTCTTCACACCTCCCTTGCCAGATGGTCTGCCTTCAGTGTCTTTTAGGGGGTATTTGTGAATTATCCCCTACTGTGAAGGGTTTCCTTCAAATGTGAATTCTAAACAGACTTCTAAATTAAAAATTTAACCCTTTATATGCTGAGCCTTACTGCTCCAACATGACAAGGGGGAATATAAATACTTAATTACTGAATTAAAGTAGAGTATAAATTCAGGACCATGCCTTATTTTCATTATTTCCTCCCAGGATATTAACGCTTCCATGACAAACAGCACAGTGACAAGCAAACCTCCTGTTACCCTAAGATTAGTTGTTCCTGCAAGCCAATGTGGCTCACTTATAGGAAAAGGAGGATCTAAAATTAAAGAGATCAGAGAGGTAAGTGTTTGCTTATGATATGAAAAATGTCATACCACTCTTGATTTGTCTGAGATTAGGCTAGATTTCAAAACCAAGGCACAACTAACATCTGTGCAAACTTGCAATTTTAAAAGTATTTTAACTAAAGCAAATAGGTCTTGATGCCATTGCTGGATGCCAGTCAATCTATGAATGTCTGTGTGAATGCTGAAAAAGTTGAAAAAAAGACACCTGATAGGGAGTTCCAATGAATTTGGCTTAATTTACAAATCCCCTTACAGAATTACCAGGTTCCTCAACAATATTGTTGCTGCCTTCCCAGCAATGTACTACTGAAGCATACAAATATAGTATATTAGTATATATATATATATATATATATATATATATATATATATATATATATATATATATATATATATACAGGAACAAACGGAGCACACCCTATTAAAGTTCAAATGCCCAGGGTGCTAGCAAAAATATATAAAGCAAGACAGTGAGCTGCACACACCAGGACTTGGCAAAAAAATGATAAGTTTATTTAAGCAAAGAAATCCAACGTTTCGAGCACTAACTGTGCTCTTCCTCAGGTTTTTTTTCCCTGAGGAAGAGCACAGTTAGTGCTCGAAACATTGGATTTCTTTGCTTAAATAAACTTATCATTTTTTTGCCAAGTCCTGGTGTGTGCAGCTCACTGTCTTGCTTTATATATATATATATATATATATATATATATATATACAAATATAGTAACATACAACTAGAAAGGGAAGTTTGAGAACAAACTTCATGTTGGGTTGAAATGAAATCTGATCTGTTGTTGGCTCCGCCCACTTTTTCTAACCTTGGACCACAGTTATATAGTAAAAACCACTGTGCAAAGTTTGGGGACCCTGGTTTTAATAGTGTCTGAATGGCAGCAATTTAAATTTCCCCACTGAAAGTCAATGAGTGACCTCTGATAGGAGGTTGGTGGCTCTGCCCCTTTTTTCTAACCTGGAACCCAGTGACTAACTCTACAAAATAATCTCTGATTAATAGTTAAAGAACGGCAGCAGTTAAACCAATAAAAGTCAATAGGTAAATTGTGATTAGTGACCTTGAGTCGAAGTCACCCAGTGACAAAGTGGGCACCATGGCATAAATAGTGTGAGAATAACAGCATTTTAAATTTAATTTTAAAATTTAATAAAATTCAGTGGATGAAATCTGATTGGCTATTAGTGGCCCAACCCACTTTTCCTATTTTTGAACTGCAGTCCCCCAGTGACCAACTTTGCAAAGTTTGGGGACTCGGACATAAAAATTGTGAGACTGACAGCATTCACCATTGAGAGTAAATGTGATTGGCTGTTGGTGGCCCCACCTACATTTTTTTCTAAATTTGAGCGGAAAATACCCAATGACTAGCTCTGGAAAGTTTAACAACCCTGGAATTAATACTTAAATAATGGCATCAGTTTAGATATAAATCAATGAAATTAAATGGGTGGAAATGGATTGGCTGTTGGTGGCTTCTCCCACTTTTTAAAACTTAAAAATCTAGTCCCCTAGTGGCCCTGGTGTTAATACTGTGAAAATGGCAGCAGTTTGAATTTCCCCATTGAAAAGCAATAGTTAAAATCTGATTGGCTATTGGTGGCTCCACCCACTTTCTAACACTGAACCACTGTTACCAGGTAACTAGCTCTGCAAAGTTTGGGGACCTTAGTATTAATATTTAAAGAATGGCAGCAGTTTAAATGTAAACATATGAAGTCTATAGGTGAAATCTGATTGGCTGTTGTTGGCCACGCCCACTTTGGGGGTCATCCAACAAATGTCGCTGTTTCATTTGGGGTGACCCCCAAATTTGGGGGGTGTAGCTTAAAACCTGTAAGCGTGGCAGCAGTTTGAAAATCTTTCCTGTCAAAGTCAATGGGAAAATTGGGGGGTTCAGAGCGGTGCCACAAAAAGACAGTGGGTGGGATCGCTTAGAAAAGCACAAGCAACATGCTCTGCTATACGGCAAAGAAGCGTGGAGAGTTTGAGTGTTGTACCCCTTAAATTGTAACAGGAGTAGCGTTTAGAAAATGGGGGGCGCTAAGAATAATAATAAGAAAAAGCGGAAGAAGAACAGTCTGTTGGGGTTTTCAACCCAACATAAATATATATATTGTACAATATTTATTATTTGTTAGAACCAACTGGGAAGATAAACCCCCATATGTAATAAATAGCACTAAGTTTGCCCAGGAGCAGTAACCTATAGCAACCAATAAGATATTTGCTTTTAACCAGATTAATAGTAAATGCTACCTGCTGATTGGGTGCTATGGATTACTGCTCCTGGGCAAATTTAGTGCTCAGTATGTATACATTGAATGTATACATTCAATTTTTCAAAAATATTCAGATGAATATTTACACAAACACTATTTGGGGTTATGTAATTTCTTTATTTAAATAGAGTTGGTGTAAATATTCATATGAATATTTTTGAAAAATTAATGTACACGGTACTAATTATCTCTGAAATAAACAAACTCTCCAGTGCTATGATTCCTTTATTGCAAACAGTATTTTTAAGCTAAAAATTAACAGAAAAAAATAATTCAGACCAATAACAATGGAGAGCTCAGAGTTATGCTAGTAAAATGGTCTATTTTTGTGTTAATATAAAGTCCACAGGTGCCCAAGTACAAGTTGCAGGAGATATGCTACCAAATTCAACAGAGCGAGCTGTTACCATATCAGGAACCCCAGACGCCATCATTCAGTGTGTTAAACAAATTTGTGTGGTTATGCTAGAGGTAAGTCCTCTTATAGATAAAGGCATGTTGCTACCTACTAGAGAAATTCTTTGCAATTTTTTTTTTACATGTAGAGCGCAATCACATCGAAAACAAGAACAGATTTTTAGATAATTTCTTAAAAGTTACGTTTGTAATTTACCTATTGTCACGCTATGAATGTTTTAATACAAGGTGTAAAATTCCACTTGGCTAGAAACTTGCGGCATTGGTTATGGTATTCTGTGTGCCAAAAATAAATATAATACTTTTTATATATTCATCTCCAAATATAGTGAGATGAATGGTGAGATAGTGAATCTGTTTCTAATATTTACTTTTAACATTTAACATATAGTGATTTCTGTAAGTTGATTTTCTATTGTATACAGTGTATATGTCTTATAGTGCTTGTGTTTCAAATAATGAATGTTTTATGTTTTCATCTTTAAAGTCGCCGCCAAAAGGTGCAACTATTCCTTACCGTCCAAAGCCTGCATCTGGACCGATTATTTTTGCTGGAGGCCAGGTAAGAGCGGAAACCATTTTGGCCTCAGCTGGAAATCACACCGTCCTGGCTCAACCTCAGCCAGCACCTGTTAGTTTACTCTCTTTTCCTGGTATAGTATAAGAGTATATGTTATCTTTCAGATGATGCTTGGACAACATAGATCCTATCTGCTTTGCCATTCTAGATTTTATGTTAGTTAGCTGCTCGCTTTTACTTTGATCATTCCCCTGTATTTATTGCCTGTAAATGTAATGTTTTTGGATGTAAACTTTTTCATACTTTAATTATAATAGACAAGAGCCAGTAAATCATAATGGTGACTGGTGATGTCATTATAT
This sequence comes from Xenopus tropicalis, assembly GCF_000004195.4. Classification (NCBI taxonomy): domain Eukaryota; kingdom Metazoa; phylum Chordata; class Amphibia; order Anura; family Pipidae; genus Xenopus; species Xenopus tropicalis. The sequence goes on along the minus strand of NC_030682.2, from coordinate 74,017,788 downwards.
ATAATTTCAGCAAGTAGTGATGTAATTTCTGCCACATGACTCACTAAAACTTGTGTATCATAATAACTAATATACCCTCTGTTGTAAAATATAAGGATATTAGCACTCAACTCAGAGTTCCATGACCTGTAAATCTTTATATCCTAGTTACTTGCAGATTTTTAGCCAGTCAGCTCCCTGCATGCTACATGCCACAGAGAGACCCAGGGTACAGAAAGGTTTAGTCAGCTCTAACATTTTCTGCATCCGTGGTCCCATTCTGTGATCTTATTGTACACCTTCTCCCAAATATTTTGTTGCATTTTGCTACTGGCTGATTCGAATCTACAGAGGCTTTAAATCAAGCCCTTACTTAAATCGCTTTGAATCATGGCTATGGAATTTTATATTTTAATTTAGTTATATCACAACATCTACTGCATGCACTATTAAGGCTTAAAAAAAGTGAAGTTCAGGTTGTGCATTTATTTTGACACTAGAGGAATAAAAGCAGCCAATGGAATGGTTTTGGTGTGAAAATTGCATAAAATTAGGTGTTTATAAGAAATGACTTGTTAGTGATTAACTAGTAAAGGTTACCTACCTGAGAAAATTTTTTCATAGCCCAATTTTAAAGCATAAGTTGCCAGTGTAGCTCATTTACTTGTTAAATGTTGCATTTAAAAGAAGTTATATAACTGCCATTTAAAACATTACAATATAGAACTGATTGTTGCTACATTTTTTGCAAAATCTTGTACTGAGATTGTACTGAATATCAGTTACTGAGGTTTTGTTTGCGCTAGAATTGATGATTCTTCCTATTACAGTATATTGTGACCAGAAATACATACATAGGGAGATATGGACGGGATTTTTTAGTATTTATTATAAACTGAAATAATTTGTCTGATGAATATGAATTGTATTCATACTTCCCCACACTTACTTTCAGAAGTATTGCTGGTGCATTTCTGACACAATATACATTTCTTTTTCATTTGGAGTCTCTAAAGTTTCAAGTCCAAAAACAGATCAAAGTTTACACTTTCTATAACTTTCTATCACCTGCTATTTTAATATATTCTATATCCCTTAGGCAACCTAACTTCCACGAAGATAAAGCTTTAGCAAATCTGCCTTAAATATTCTCATGTGTATAAACACAACCTCCATTTAATATAATACATTTCATTATATATAATATTGAACAGATAAACTGAATCCTTAAAAAAATAACCTTGACCTTTTTAGGTATTCTTCATGTGTGGATATCATTACTGTTATATTAAGGATTTGCGTATGAATTTGATATGCAACAGTATTAAAAGTACATTTATCGCAAGATTATCCTATATCATTCTACCGAATCCCATAAAAAATTGTGGATTATCAATAGCTACATATTCCTTTTTGACAGCACTTGCACAAGTCTGGCACAGGTACAGGTATGGGACCTGTTATTCAGAATGCTCGGGACCTGGGGTTTTCTGGATAAGGGATCTTTCCGTAGTTTAGATCTCCATATCTTAAGTCTACTAAAAATCAGTAAAATATTGAATAAACCCAATTGGATTGTTTTGCCTCCAATAAGGATTAATTGTATCTTAGTTAGGACCAAGTATAAGGTACTGTTTTATTATTACAGGGAAAAAAGAAATCATTTTAAACAATTAGAATTATTTGCTTATAATGGAGTCTATGGGAGATGGCCTTTCCGTAATTCGGAAGTTTCTGGATAATGGGTTTCCGGATAAGGGATCCCATACCTGTACCACATGTGCTGAAACTCCCATAAGCAGATTCTTTAGATAAAAAAATATAACCCCTGTGTCAGCCACCAGCTAACACAGAAGACAGAGAAGGTAGCCGCCTCTTCTAAAGGGGAACTACTGTGAAAATCAAATTGTCTAAATGGATAGAAATGATGATAATAATATTCTCAAATGTATTTGTTTAACAAAAATGCTAAATGCTACAGACAGTTAGGATCCTCTCTCTGAGAGCCAGGTCAAGTAATTGCTGAGTGGGTGTGTCACAAAACAAAAAAAAAAAAAACAACTCTCTTAAGCTGAATGCAAAGCATCCTTCCAACTGCTGCACACCCTCTTTCTAAGCAAGGCTGTTATCCATTTACACACAAATCTGTGGATCTTATTAGCCGTTAGTGGTTATAGACAAAAGAGAACCTGGTACATAGTACAATATATACATGCATATAAAGTGCGTGCATTCAGAACTATTGCTTGCACTGCAGTATATTTAATATTTGGTGCTGTTTGTCCTCTTATGGTTTTTCCTGCCATGAAAGTATGTGATACGTGCTTGCAGAAAAAGATCTAACTGCCAAGCATGTATCACATACGTGCTTCGCAGTTCAGGGTTCTCTCTGCACTGCCAGCTTTTGCAATGAGCCAAGGGAGCTGGCCAGTCGATCCTGGGACGCGATTGTCGCAAGGTCCAACTTCTAACAGCAGACAGTAACAATTAACTGTCTACATCTATCTTTACAAAAATGTGATATTTTGTATACTGGTATGGGGTCCATTATCCAGAAACCTGTTATCCAGAAAGCTACATTTTAAGTAAATAATTCAAAATTTTAATCCTTCTTAATTGTTTGCAGGCAAAACAATCCTATAGGGTTTATTTCATGCTTAAGAAATAAGTAAACCTTTTTTTTTTCTATCAGTATAATTACTTTAAACACCCTCCAGAATTATCTACCTTTTGTCCCTGCATTTAGTCTGACCTGGCTCCTGAGTTAGAAGTTGAAATCTCCTGCTCATTTCCTTTGCTTCCTTGCGCAGAGTGAAGCCCTGCCCCCACTTCCTGTTCAGTTCCCTCATCACTTTGACTACTGTAGGCAGCAGGAGCCAGTCTGTGCATGAGCAGGTTTTTTTTTTTTAATGAGGGAACTGAACAGGAACTGAAAAAAAAGGTTTACTTATTTTTTTATGATTTTTTAATAGACATAAGGTAGGAAGATCCAAATTATGGAAAGACCCCTTATCTGGAAAACCCCAGGTCCTGAACATCCTGGATAACAGGTCCCATACCTGTACTGCATCAAAAATCAATTGCAGCACACACTGACTCTTGAAAAAATTAACACAAAGAGTAATTTCCATTTTATTTACCTATTGTTTTCTAGGCATTTGCAATTCAGGGACAGTATGCTATTCCACATCCAGACGTGAGTTCAGCGCATGCCAATTATACTTTACTTTTCCTATTCATTTGTTTTGGGCAACATTTACTTTCTACAGTAAATATAGTTATCTCTTTTAAGATTGCAAATGTCTTTTTTATGAATGTTTTGAAAATAGAAAGTATAGTAGCCCAGACACAAATGCAATCTGTATCTATGTTATTGGTTTGATATGTTTATTTAATTTTGCATGAATTTAAGCTGTACCATTGTAGTATATATTTACCATTTACTATTAACAAAACATTAAATGCACAATAGATGCATTTATTCCTATTATTGTATTCTCTTTCAGTAGTTTAGAAACAATGATTGTAACTAGTTTTGTGTGAATTCAATAATCCATTTTTTTGTTTTTAAAAACATGATGGTTTTTCTGTACTTTGAAATAATTACATTTGATTGGTTAGTTCTAATTTCCCATCCTGCCCTGCAGTTGACCAAGCTTCACCAGTTGGCTATGCAGCATACCCCCTTTACTCCCCTTGGGCAGACCACCCCTGGTTTCCCTGGTACGTACCCATGAACCCCAAAAATATCCTTTTATTAACAATTTTTTCCTCATGGTCATTACATCATTTCTTTTACTAAATGTAGTCAATGACCAAATCATCCTCTTTTATTTCTTTCATATAATGCACCCTGTTTCTGTTTTGTGTGCCTTGTTTACCATTTAACTTGTCTTATCTACCTAGCCTTATTTTAGAGCATTAACATTATATAAGTATTATTTTATTTGGTTTGTCCATTAAAATAGCTTATGCATTGCAGGCATATGCCAGTGTGCAGTTAGAGGTCAATGATTTAAAAAAAAAAAAAAAAAAAAAAATTACAGATGAAAGATCAGATGGACAGGGTAACATTTTCATAAGTATATTATTCTAATTTTTAACTTAGTACTTTAATGAAGAATGGTTATAGCTGACACACTCAATAAAGCACTTCTAAAGATTTAGCCATGGGCATTTGATCAATATTATCTAATGATCTTAGCTATAGCTTTATGTAGACAAACCAAGTGACTTCCACAGCCTAGTGTTACTGACAGATCTAAAATTTCTTCATTAGTTCAGAGGTATAGTGGATATCACATGGCTGAAAACAAGGTTGGTGGCTTAAAAAATGCATATTACCACTTCTTAATTTATAGTACACACAAAACACTCCACTTCCTTATATGGAGAAGGATACTATTTGCTGTAGGGGGTGAGTACTATTTCTTTATCCTTGCTGGCATTTTTTTCCAGTCTCTCTTATCCCACACCCCCTCCTGCAAAGAAAAAAACTTCTCTTTCTGGAAAAATTCTCTCCTGCCCTCTCTGCTTTGCTGTAGTGCAGTGGAGGATTGTTGTACAGACATATACCTAAACATGAAAGGAAGAGCAAGTCTGACCTTGTATAGTCAAGTAGCAAAAGATAACAACACCATTAAACTGCCAGATTCTTCTTGTCAGTCAAGCTTTTATATTTCCTTTGACAAGCACCAAGAAACCCTAAGAGTGTGTTGGAGTCTGACACACTCTTAAAGCAGAAGCAACCAATGTCCAGTAGAAAGAGGTCAAATTGAGAAAAAAATGGTCTAAAGGCTATATATATATTTTGAGGTAGAGTTCAGTTCTGGTAAGACCTGTGTCACTATTTCTTTAATATAATGTTTAAAAGAAACTGTCTACACTGATTATTAAGAAATTTGTAATAGAATACACATATATCTTATTCTTAACATCTTCTGGACCAAATAAGCAAATATAGCTTATATTAATATCTTTTGAAATGCCTCACATTTGGCACATGCCTGCTAAATAACAATTGGTAGCTATATCTTTTTATCACAATCCACTTAATTTAACTTACACCTCACAGTATACATATATATATATATATATATATATATATATATATATATATATATATATATATATATATATATAGTGTATGCACTCTGATGCAAAAAATCACCCCGGATCATTTGTATAAAAAAATATTATATTTTTTTTTAAAAATTAAAATATTATCCCTTTTTAAAAAACTTTTGTGTCTGAAATTACAAGCACAAAAAATCAGATGTTTCGGTCCTTATTAGGACCTTTCTCAAGGATATAAGGACCGAAATGTCTGATTTTCTGTGCAATGTGCTTATAATAAAGACGTAATTTTTTTTTAAAAAGGGTGTGTCGGTGTGAAATATATATATATATAGACACTGTAGAAAAAATAGCGGCACTCGGATAATTGCAAAAAAGTGTATTAAAAGAATGAATCACATCACATATGCGATGTTTCGGGCATAGCACATGCCCTTTATCAAGCCTGTGTACCAATACCAATATACCAATTTACCAATACCAATATACCAATATATACTTAAGCTGATCTGAGGTATGGCCCTTCTCACAAAAGTGCTTAGACACCGGCAGTGTGGTATTCCCCAAGTTAATAGCAGATCGATGTTGTGAGATACGTGACTTCACCATCTGCGTGGTCTCACAAATATAGATGAGGCCACACGGACAGATTAGCACATATACCACATATTTCGTAATACAAGTAAAATGTCCCCGTAATTGCACCCTGTGTCCAGTGTGTGGATGTACAAATTCTTTACCTTTTAAAACATATGGACACTGAGTGCAATTCAAACAGGGATACATCCCTTTTGTTTTAGCCCCCAAAAAAGTACATTCCTGTCTACTTTTTGTTTTTAATACCGTAGAAGTAACCGAGGCACCAATAGTCTTGCCCCTACGATACAAAATCAGTGGTGGTGTCTCAAAGTCTTGTATTAACGGATATGCTCTTTTAAGAATATACCAGTGTTTACAAAATATTTGAGCAATAGATTCACTGTGGTCAGAATACTGTGTAACAAAAGGTATCCGCCCCCTTCCCTGTTTCTTTCTCTTAGGTAAATTATGCACTCTAAACTGAGCCTTACTAATCACCTTAAGTGGTATATGTGCTAATCTGTCCGTGTGGCCTCATTTATATTGGTGAGACCACGCAGATGGTGAAGTCACGTATCTCACAACATCGATCTGCTATTAACTTGGAGAATACCACACTGCCGGTGTCTAAGCACTTTTGTGAGAAGGGCCATACCTCAGATCAACTTAAGTATATGGTATTAGCATCTATACCCCCGCTAAAAAGAGGGGGGGGATAGGGAACTTAGGCTTAAACAAAGGTGGATCAATAAATTAAAATCACTTTCCCCCTTGGGGTTAAATAAGGATTATGATTTGTTTATTTTTTTATGATTTTGTTTAACTTGCTGTTGATAAACTTTATAGGGTATGTCTTTTGTTAATAATAATCCAATACTGTTAAAGTTAAGCCCCTTTTGAAATGATGTAGTTTTACTGTATATCCCTTTAAATGTGATTCATGATGTGGATCTCATTAACACAGGCTTGATAAAGGGCAAGTGCTTTGTCCGAAACGTTGCATATGTAACATAGTAAGTTGGGTTGAAAAAAGACATACGTCCATCAAGTTCAACCATAATGCCTATATATAACCTGCCTAACTACTAGTTGATCCAGAGGAAGGCAAAAAAACCCCATCTGAAGCCTCTCTAATTTGCCGCAGAGGGGAAAAAATTCCTTCCTGACTCCAAGATGGCAATCGGACCAGTCCCTGGATCAACTAGTACTAAGAGCTATCTCCCATAACCCTGTATTCCCTCACTTGCTAAGAATCCATCCAGCCCCTTCTTAAAGTTATATAATGTATCAGCCAGCACGACTGATTCGGGGAGGGAATTCCAGAACTTCACAGCTCTCACTGTAAAAAATCCTTTCCGAATGTTTAAATGGAACCTCCCTTCTTCTAAATGAAGTGGGTGCCCTCGTGTCCATGGAAGGACCTACTGGTAAATAAAACATTAGAAAGGTTATTATATGATCCCTTTATATATTTATACATAGTTATCATGTCACCTCTTAAGCGCCTCTTCTCCAGTGTAAACAGACCCAACTTGGCCAGTCTTTCTTCATAACTGAGACTTTCCATACCCTTTACCAGCTTAGTTGCCCTTCTCTGGACCCTCTCTAACTCAATAATGTCCCGTTTGAGCACTGGAGACCAAAACTGAACAGCATATTCTAGATGGGGCCTTACCAGCGCTCTGTAAAGGGGAAGAATAACCCCCTCCTCCCGTGAATCTATACCCCTTTTAATACAGCTCAAAACCTTGTTTGCCCTTGCAGCTGCTGCCTGGCATTGCTTGCTACAGCCAAGTTTATTATCTACAAGGACTCCAAGGTCCTTCTCCATTAGGGATTTGCCTAGTGTAGTCCCATTAAGGGTATACGGGGCTTGCATATTTTTACATCCCAGGTGCATGACCTTACATTTATCCACATTAAATCTCAGCTGCCCAGATTGCCAGTTGGTCAAGATCCTGCTGCAGGGATGTCACATCCTGGATAGAATTGACTGGTCTGCAGAGTTTTGTGTCATCTGCAAACACTGATACATTACTCATAATACCCTCCCCTAAGTCATTTATGAACAAATTAAACAAAAGTGGACCCAGTACAGAACCCTGAGGGACCCCACTGAGAACCTTACTCCAAGTAGAGAATGTACCATTAACAACCACCCTCTGTACCCGATCCTGTAGCCAGTTTTCTATCCATGTGCAAACGACTTCACTAAGACCAATAGACCTTAGCTTAGAAAGCAGCCGTTTGTGGGGAACGGTATCAAATGCTTTGGCAAAATCCAAATATATTATATCTACTGCATCCCCACTGTCCAGCTTCTTACTTACCTCATCATAAAAAGCAATTAAATTGGTCTGACATGACCTGTCCTTCATAAAGCCATGCTGATTACTGCTCATAATGGCATTCTCCACTACATAATTTTGAATGTGATCCCTTAACAAGCCTTCAAATAACTTGCCCACCACGGATGTCAAACTTACAGGCCTATAATTGCCAGGCTGAGATCTTACTCCCTTTTTAAATATGGGAATGACATTCGCCTTCTTCCAATCCCTAGGTACCATACCTGATGAAAGAGAGTCTGAGAATATCAGAAACAAGGGCCACTGCAAATCTGCCCCTAGCTCTCTCAGTACCCGAGGGTGTATTCCATCTGGCCCAGGTGCCTTGTTTACATTTATCGTGTGTAACCCTTTAAGCACCATATCCTGTGCCAACCACTGTGTAGTTGGAGCTGAGGCAACAGTGCAGCTATTGGGTGGGACTTGGCCCACTGGCTCCTCTACTGTATACACAGAAGAAAAGAACTGGTTAAGCACATCTGCCTTTTCTGTATCCGCTGTAACCATATTGTTATTATAACTCAATGGGGCCATACCCTCAACCTGTATCTTTTTACTATTAATATACTTAAAAAACTTTTTGGGGTTAGTCTTGACCTCGGCCGCGATGCGCTCCTCATTTTCTATCTTTGCCTTCCGGATTGCTGTTTTACAACACTTGTTATAGTGTTTATAATCATTAAACGCATCTACTGTCCCCTGTGACTTATATTTCTTAAAAGCTTTCCTTTTGTGATTCATTCTTTTTTTGCAATTATCCGAGTTACCATGCTCCTCCTTTAGTGTGTATCCCAGCCACCTCAGGACGCTGTATCATCATACAGCGTCCTGAGGTGGCTGGGATACACACTAAAGGAGGAGCGCGGTAACGTTCCTTGTACAAGATTTATATATATATATTTATATATAGTTAAATCCCAAGAGGTGCACTCGCTTAATTGTATATATCAACTTGCCTGGGTGCATATGAAAAGATACATATGAAAAAAATAGCATTGCACTCTGCAGGTCTGTATCAAAAAAATGTAATTTATTGGAGAAAAATTAGTGGTCCTTATAATAAGTGGACCACCAATAAATTAAGTTTTTTTTTTACAGATCTGCAGAGTGCAATGCTATGTGTGTGTGTGTTACCCCTGGACCCCTGTAAAGAAAAAAATATAATTCAATTTGTTTAAAAGACTATACACCAAATGGTTGATGAATGATAAAACATTGAAATTATATTTGCATTCTTATCAGAAGGGATGTTGGGTCTGATTTTAATAATGTGAAGTGATAAAAAGATTTAGGTAATATCAGCTTGCTTAATGTCTTCCTTAATGTTTTGCGTGTTAATGATGCCCTTTACCTTCCTAATAAATGTCCTCATTTCACGTGTTTCTCAATAAATGTAGTGATCCTCTAATTGCTTATTTCCCTTTCCCTTCTCTCCCTCCCTCTCAGTAAAACAAATGTATGCAACTTACAGTATTTTCTATGTCCTTCTTCTTTTAATTAGCCCACCTCCCTACAATTTTTAAAATACCACTAATCCTTTTTTTTTTACTCCAATAATGTTCCTTGTTTATCCTAACCTAACCCTTCTGTCAGTATTAAGGCAATTTTCTATCAAGCCTGCCCATGCATTTCCAGTAACCAAATATTCATGTTTTAGTTCCAGTGTCTCACATGCTTCTTAATGTCATTTGAATCAGCATAACATAATATTAAGGGTTAAAGGATACAAATACAGAATATTAAATTAAACATATGTAATTCATACATCTGCTGCCTTTTAGCACCCCTTTTTATTGCTGTAAGTTCTGTACTTAATTTTGCTGTCCTCTCATTTTTTTTCTTCACATCTGTGACACAATATTGGGATTATTTATCAATTTTCAAGTTTGAATTTGAGTTTGTGAATTCCCAACGACTTCTATAGAAACTTCTTTTACATGACAACTTTTTATTTTTAATTTTTCATGTTATTTGCACTTAATAAATGCCATACATTCAAGTTATTGAAACATAATTCAAATTCAAATTTTTTTAGAGCAAAAAACTCAAATTGTGAAAAAATCAAACTTAAACGTTGATAAATCTCCCCCTATATGCTAACGTGAGTATATTTTTCTCCATTTGTTTTTGTAAATCCTCTACATAATTTCCCATCTTTTTTTCATGTATAGGACTGGATGCCACTTCTCCAACCAGTTCCCATGAGCTTACTATTCCCAATGATGTAAGTGCTTTTGTTTGTATTGTAAACAAGAGTAAGCAGAAGCAGTAAAGAGAAGCAGTAAATCTGGGGATCTCCCTCTATTATTCGTCTCTGTTTCTAACAATTTTAAGCAAGATTATTGGTGTCAAAGATCTGGTTGGCTGATGTTTTCATTCTCAAACACTGAGTTTGGTAACTCATTGGCTGACCCAGACCTGGCAGTAGGCCCTCTAGCTATAAAACAAGAGGACCAAATTGAATGAATTCCATTTGTTTAGGAATGGATCCAAGTTCAATGAAGTTATCCACATGTGGTCTAAATACACAAAATGAATTCTTTCAGCTGAACAACTGGATGCCTCGATAATTAGCCCATGTGTGGCCAAATAAATAAGATGCACTAGTGAAATGTAGGCTCTATTTGGAACTCTAGTTAATTAATGTATTAAACACCCTAAAACCTTTAAACTTAAGCATTTTTTTGTTTTAAATAAAACATCACTTTCTTTACAACATATATCAGGCTTTCTTTCTAAACAGTGCCTGTAATGTTGGTTTCTGTGATCTGCTGCATACCTAATAAAATTTGAAAACCACCAATAATTGGAAAAAAAGGATCCTGAATATTAAATAATCCAAATTTCAACTATCTGCAGCAATATTTTTTAATTATCATCTGACACAAAGTGAGCTTCAAACACCAGTTTGACATGGCTGGTGTTCTACAAAACAAAGATCTGATTGGACTGATGTAATTTAACACTCATCTTAGTAACTCATTTATATTTTGAAAGGGTCCAAATAGAATACAGGTATGGGATCCGTTATCCAGAAACCCATTATCCAGAAAGCTCTCTCATAGACTCCATTTTAATGAAATAATTCAGATTTTTAAAACTAATTTCCTTTCTCTCTGTAATAATAAAACAAAACATTGTATTTGATGCCATCTAAGATATAATTAACCCTTATTGGAGACAATCCTATTGGGTTTAATTTATTTTTATTGACTTAAGGTACGGAAAGACCCCTTATCCGGAATACCCTTGGTCCTGAGCATTCTGGATAACGGGTCTCATACCTACAGTATATAAATGTAAACTTCCTCAGATCACTCCTCTGCATCACATTTGCAATTGATATTAATATTAATGTTTTTTTAGTGGTTTAATGAAACAGGCGCAACATTTTTTTAACTAGTTATGTAGATATCACATATTTTTCATAATAAAATAATGTTCATCAAACTCAGAAGTGCAATTACAGTAAATGAAAAAACAATTGCTCTGAATTAGTTACCCTGGAATTCATATTGTCAGTGTTTTGATTGTAATCTTGTGTAATAAAAGCTAATGTATATTGTTCACCTGTAAATATTGCATTGGCAACCATGAACGCAACCTTTACAATAAAACTTAATCTAGCTTTGTTCTGAAAATGAACAACAATATATTGTCTAAATACCAGGATTATGTATTTTAAGGCATGACATTTATGTCTCTCTTCCACACTAACTGGTGTTCTGTGAAGAAACAAAAGCAATTCAGTTTTAGAGGGCTGATTTTTCTAGTCCTTTTCCTTAATTGTATACCACAAATATTTAGTGTAGGGTAAATATGATACTAATATAGTACTGTAATAAACAAGAGCCATGAATATCCTGTAAATTATTTCCTTATAAATGGGGATTAGTGATGTCATCTGTTATAAGCAATGCTTGTGATGTAATTCCTGCCACATGACTTACTGAAACTTGTGTATTGTAATAAATAATGCACCCTCTGTTGTAAAATATGAGGATATTATCAGTCACCTTGGGGATCCTTGACCTGTATAAAAGCACTCAGGCTTTGGCCGTGTGCTTTTATATTATCATGAAACTCCTTTCATATTTTACAACAGGTGGTACATTATTCACTATATTATGGAATTCTGGGGGGGGGGGCAGATTTACTAAAACTTTTTCTGGCCTTAAAACTTGTATAAACTTGACTTTATTATTCCTGCATGTATTAAATGTATTGAATGTTGGTAGGATCGAACGAAAATTGTCCAAAAACCATGTTTTTTTTCGAGCTGAAACATTTGAGAAATTCGTGAAATTGAATTGCCCGTTCATTCCCATGAATCCTCTTAAATTTGCCAAATAGGAATTGCTCCAGCAGCAATTTTAGGACCATTGGCACTCATTCTTGGATGACAATAATGTGTTTAAATATCACTTGAAACTGTGTGAAATAGAAAACAATGGTAGGATTAACTTCCCTTTGAAACTGTGTGAAACAGAAAACAATAATGGAATTAACTTTTCCTTAAAAAATTGTGTAGAAAAAGGACAGGCTGACAATGAGTATTCACTTTTTTTTAACCATTTTTGAGTTAAACTCAAACATGTATAGTACTTGAAGCCTTCCATAGGATTCGATGGCACATGACACATCAAACCAGCAAATTTTTTTTCACAGAAAAAAATAGCCTAAGCGTTAATAAATCTCGATTTATACAGTTATATAGTTATTTTCGAAAAATACAAATTTTTCGGGGATAATTTCCGAAAAATGTTTCAAGAAACAATATCGGGAAAATCAAGTATTGGCAATAACCCATTCATAAATCTCTAAAATATCAAGAAGTAAAAAAATAATCGACTTTTTCTAAAAAAAAAAAAAAAATGTAAATGTGTTCCCGGTGTACTAAACTAGGAAATCTCCCCTTCTCCTTCTACACTAGGGGGCCCATTTACTAACCCACGAACGGGCCGAATGCGTCCGATTGTGTTTTTTTCGTAATGATCGGTAATTTTGCGATTTTTTTTCGGCGTTTTTACGATTTTTGCGTAAAAACACGAGTTTTTCGGCGTCTTTACGATTTTTGCGTAACAACGCGAGTTTTTCGTAGCCATTACGAAAGTTGCGCAAAGTCGCGCAAGTGTTAACGCTACGAAAAAAACGCGACTTTGCGCAACTTTCGTAAAGACGCCGAAAAACTCGCGTTTTTACGCAAAAATCGTAAAGACGCCGGAAAAATCGCAAAAAATACGAAAAAGTCGCAAAATGTTCGTTTCCAATCGGAATTTTTCCAATTCGGATTCAAAATCGTGTCTTAGTAAATCAGCCCCTAGGAGTTTGCAGCATTCTTTCCACCTACTGTGTGGAGTACCTGATAATATATTGCAAAACTTGTTGTGCCATGTACAGTAAGTGGAGTATATGTGGTTGGCCCATATCCAGATGCACATGTATACTCCTTACTTTCATAAGCAGGTGTATTAGGGTTGTAAAGGGTTCACTTGTGATTGGTTAATGCACTTTAATCTTTGTAGCAGATTTTAAATCCAGCTCAAGGTAAGGAGTATAGCTAGCTCTGCGCTATGGGTAAGTGATTAGTGTACAGCGATCTAAGTGGTGGTGCAGTTTTACTACTCACCCATATGTTAATGGGTCTTTTTTTTTCATTTGGTTTTTAAAGAAGAAGGAAAGTTAAAATCACTGCGGGGGTGCCAAAATGTAAGGCACCCCCCAATGATTGTAATCGCTTACCTGAAACCACTGGCCAGTGCTCCTGTGTGCAGGGTGATACGAGGGTGAAGTTGGCATTGCAATGTCTGGCAGTATTATTAGGACACACTACATAGCCTAAGGGGCACATTTACTAACCCACGAACGGGCCGAATGCGTCCGATTGCGGTTTTTTCGTAATGATCGGTAATTTTGCGATTTTTTTCGGCGTCTTTACGATTTTTGCGTAAAAACGAGAGTTTTTCGGCGTCTTTACGATTTTTGCGTAAAAACGCGAGTTTTTCGGCGTCTTTACGATTTTTGCGTAAAAACGCGAGTTTTTCGGCGTCTTTACGAAAGTTGCGCAAAGTCGCGATTTTTTCTTAGCGTTAAAACTTGCGCGAAACGTCGCGCCTTTTAAGTTTTAACGCTACGAAAAAGGCGCGACTTTGCGCGCAAGTGTTAACGCTACGAAAAAATCGCGACTTTGCGCAACTTTGGTAAAGACGCCGAAAAACTCGCGTTTTTACGCAAAAATCGTAAAGACGCCGAAAAACTCGTGTTTTTACGCAAAAATCGTAAAGACGCCGAAAAAATCGCAAAAAATACGAAAAAGTCGCAAAATGTTCGTTTCCAATCGGAATTTTTCCAATTTGGATTCGAAATCGTGTCTTAGTAAATCAGCCCCTAAGAGTGTGGGATGCACAGAGTGGAGCACACCCGTCACTAAAATAACAGCCCTGGGTGCAGGTCAAAAAATAGACATATAGAGAAAGAGTACCGCATGCTCAGGGACTTGGTGCAAAAGAAAAAAGTTTATTGAAAAAACTCCAACATTACCAGTACAAACAGTACTCTTCTTCAGGGACAAACTAATAATTATATATATATATATATATATATATATATATATATATATATAGCAAAAAAGGGGAAAGTTGTGCTCAACCACACTGCAATGAGGTTGTGACCACAAAATACATAGAAACAACAACAAGAGATCCTCTGCACTCACCCATTATCAATATATATAGGACATTAAGACATTCTGTGCATTAAGCTACTAAAAAATGCCCTCCCCTTTAAGCAAAACAGGGATTGTTTGTCCATATATTGCAATATACTTCAAGCTAGCCAACTGCGTCAAAGTCATCCTTTTTGGCCAGTCCTATACTGACCTATGCGACTCACCAAGAATTCCACTGCTTCAATATACATTTAGCAAAGGGACTAAGTTTTACCTGCAACTTTCTTGCTTTCAAGGTTAAAACCCCCATATGGTTGCCCTTTTATTGGCTCCACTGGGATCACCTGACTGCAGCTGGGAAGGGTGGGAGCTACAACATGGAGCTGGCCACTGCTCCTGTATAAACTATAGCAAAAAAAGGGAAAGTTGTGTTCAACCACATTAGGCAGGGAAGCAATGAGGTTGTGACCACAAAATACATAGAAACAACAACAACCCCCATATGGTTGCCCTTTTATTGGCTCCACTGGGATCCCAGTGGGGGTTTTAAACTTGAAAGCAAGAAAGTTGCAGGTAAAACTTAGTCCGTTTGCTAAACGTATATTGAAGCAGTGGAATTCTTGGCGAGTCACATAGGTCAGTGTAGGACTGGCCAGAAGGGATGACTTTGATGCAGTTGGCCAGCTTGAAGTATATTGCAATATATGGACAAACAATCCCTGTTTTGCTTAAAGGGGAGGGCATTTCTTAGTAGCTTAATGCACAGAATGTCTTAAAGGAAAAAGAAAGCCAAAGTCACTTGGGGGTGCCAAAATGTTAGGCACCCCCAAGTGACTTTGACCACCTACCTTTTACCCCGGGCTGGTGCCCCTGTGAGGAGGGAACAGCACCAGCCCGGGGTAGCTGCCGGCGCTTCCTTCCTTCTGTTTCGCTGCGCGTGCATGCGCAGTAGAGTGAAAAGCCGAACTTAAACATTAAAGTCGGCTTTTCACTCTACTGCGCATGCGCCCACCGCTGGCATTCCGGAAAAGGAAGCCAGAACACGGAAACGATCCGCTCCAGGTGCCCCGGGCTGGTGCTGTTTTCTCCCAACAGGGGCACCAGCCCGGGGTACAAGGTAAGCGGTTAAAGTCACTTGGGGGTGCCTAACATCAAAATGTTAGGCACCCCCAAGTGACTTTACCTTTCGTTTCCCTTTAATGTCCTATATATATTGATAATGGGTGACTGCAGAGGATCTCTTGTTGTTGTTTCATATATATAATATACACGTTCATAGGTAGGCTGGTGCACACCAGGAATCATTTAAAAAATAATTTTATTAATTTCATTTAGTTTAAACAATACATGATCAGGTCAATGTTTTCGGTCTCCTTTATCAAGAACACGGTTCAAGACCAAAGGTCTTAGAAGGAGACCAAAACGTCAACCTGAACATGTATTGTTTAAACTAAATTAAGGTAGGCAGGCATGCCGAGGATCTGGGGTATTGTGACAGGGACAGGTTTCTTTGTCAAAAACATAGGTTTATTTAGGGGTAAACTCCTCCCAACATAAATATAAAGGTCAGTTCATAAACAGTTCATCAGACATGGTTATGATTTGTCCCTGCTTCAGGGCTCTCACCTTCCAGTGTAACTCTCATATTGGAACATAGTAACATAGTAACATAGTAACATAGTAAGTTGGGTTGAAAAAAGACATACGTCCATCAAGTTCAACCATAATGCCTATATATAACCTGCCTAACTACTAGTTGATCCAGAGGAAGGCAAAAAAACCCCATCTGAAGCCTCTCTAATTTGCCACAGAGGGGAAAAAATTCCTTCCTGACTCCAAGATGGCAATCGGACCAGTCCCTGGATCAACTAGTACTAAGAGCTATCTCCCATACCCCTGTATTCCCTCACTTGCTAAGAATCCATCCAGCCCCTTCTTAAAGTTATATAATGTATCAGCCAGCACGACTGATTCGGGGAGGGAATTCCAGAACTTCACAGCTCTCACTGTAAAAAATCCTTTCCGAATGTTTAAATGGAACCTCCCTTCTTCTAAACGGAGTGGGTGCCCTCGTGTCCGTTGGAAGGACCTACTGGTAAATAAAACATTAGAAAGGTTATTATATGATCCCTTTATATATTTATACATAGTTATCATGTCACCTCTTAAGCGCCTCTTCTCCAGTGTAAACAGACCCAACTTGGCCAGTCTTTCTTCATAACTGAGACTTTCCATACCCTTTACCAGCTTAGTTGCCCTTCTCTGGACCCTCTCTAACTCAGTAATGTCCCGTTTGAGCACTGGAGACCAAAACTGAACAGCATATTCTAGATGGGGCCTTACCAGCGCTCTGTAAAGGGGAAGAATAACCCCCTCCTCCCGTGAATCTATACCCCTTTTAATACAGCTCAAAACCTTGTTTGCCCTTGCAGCTGCTGCCTGGCATTGCTTGCTACAGCCAAGTTTATTATCTACAAGGACTCCAAGGTCCTTCTCCATTATGGATTTGCCTAGTGCAGTCCCATTAAGGGTATACGGGGCTTGCATGTTTTTACATCCCAGGTGCATGACCTTACATTTATCCACATTAAATCTCATCTGCCACTTAGCTGCCCAGATTGCCAGTTGGTCAAGATCCTGCTGCAGGGGTCACATCCTGGATAGAATTGACTGGTCTGCAGAGTTTTGTGTCATCAGCAAACACTGATACATTACTCATAATACCCTCCCCTAAGTCATTTATGAACAAATTAAACAAAAGTGGACCCAGTACAGAACCCTGAGGGACCCCACTGAGGACCTTATTCCAAGTAGAGAATGTACCATTAACAACCACCCTCTGTACCCGATCCTGTAGCCAGTTTTCTATCCATGTGCAAACGGCTTCACTAAGACCAATAGACCTTAGCTTAGAAAGCAGTCGTTTGTGGGGAACGGTATCAAATGCTTTCGCAAAATCCAAATAGATGATATCTACTGCATCCCCACTGTCCAGCTTCTTACTTACCTCATCATAAAAAGCAATTAAATTGGTCTGACATGACCTGTCCTTCATAAACCTTTTTCCCGGGGCTTCTCACCATCCCCAATGGCTTTCACACATCCATGGTGACTCTCACACTCATGAACACTCTGGGCTACTCACTCTCACACTCCTACTCACTCTGGGCTACTCTCCCCTCTTGGGATACCAGCTCACCAGCTTCTGGCACACTTAAGCTTCTCACCAAGCCTCAACGTTCCGGCAGTCAAACACGTGGTCACGGCTCCCTCTGCTCCTTGCAGTGGCAGGCAGCACCCCCAGCCCCTCTGGGAGTTCCTCACACAGGCAACCTTCCTGCCCTGTGCCCTGCTCTGAGAGACCTTACACTGTGACTCCTGGCACTTCTCTGGGTGACTCCTCACTTGGTTACTGCTCCCTCTGCTTCTTGCAGTGGCAGGTGGCACCCCCAGCCCGTCTGGGAGTTCCTAACACAGACAGGCAGCCTTCCTGCCCTGTGCCCCGCTCTTAGAGTGACCCTCTGAGTCCCCACCCTTAAACGCCAATCACCTATGACCTTGTAATCCCACAGCCTTTTTATGTGCTGCTCACCTGCAGCCTAATCAGGCAGCTACTTACAGCTGGCCAAATCAACATACTAAATTGGAGTATGGAATGGAGGACCTATCCTATTAACCCTTTTCAAGAAAAACCCTTTAAAGCTTTTCCTAATCCATTTGCATGAAACCAGCACTAGCTGCTGCTAAACCAGGCATTTTCCCTGGTGCTACATGTATCACAGCTTTAACAATGGAGGAAAATACACCCAACAGTGTTCTTACTGCTTGTATCTCACACAATATATATATACAGAGAGGAGCACACCCTATACAAGTGCAAATGCCCTTGGTGCAGGTCAAAAATTGAAATATAATAGAAAGAATTGAAAAAATTTCAATGCATTTTTTTTTATTTTGTATAAAGTATCTTTTATGTGTGCGGCACTCTTTCTATTATATATATACATATACATGATAAGCGGTATACTGTATTATCTCCCACACACACATATATATATTTTCCTTAACTAAATGCCAACAAAGGTAAACTTTGTTCCATGAAAGGGCACTTATGGTACTGCTACTCTATTAGATGAACAGTCATCTAGTGAACAATCAGTTAATATTGACTGTATAATTTTATTTATTTACCCTGCACCCTGAAAAAATAATTACCAGGTTGTGATTGTTAATCCTTATCCTAATATTTTTGTTTACATTCAGTTAATAGGATGCATTATTGGCAGACAAGGCAGCAAAATAAATGAAATCCGGCAGATGTCAGGCGCACAGATCAAGATTGCAAATGCTTCAGAGGGAAATGGGGAGAGACAAGTCACAATTACAGGCTCCCCTGCAAACATTAGTTTAGCACAATACCTCATTAATGCCAGGTAAGTTCAAATAGATTTACATTAATAATACTTTTAATCAAATGTTTACTCAAGCAATATATATTTATAAAAAAAACACAAATCTCATTCAATATTGGAATGTCTAACTTTTGCTTTTAAGGCTGTATAGACAGCAGGATATAGAAATGATCAGAGGGTTACTTGCTAATCTGCTCAGTAGCTTAAAACTAAGGGGAGCTGAAGATGTCAACAAAATCATGCAATTTTTACTTTCACTTTTCACAATGATAATATCTTTAAAATCATTTAAAAAAAAATAGTGCTTGTGTCTGGAAAAAAAGTAGTAAATTCATGTTTCATTGACATAAATTCGTGTTTTTTCTGCTTGTATCTAGGATCTTATTTTGACAATATTTATTCCTTCACCCCCCAACAACAATTAATTGGTAGTGACAAAATGCAAAGGGTATTGGTACAATTGCTTTGTTTTGTTTCCATGTTTTTTACAGGATGAACCAGCAACAAAATGCAAATTGGTTGCTATAAACTGCATGAAAAAAGTTGTTTGGGAATGCCAAAAAAGGGCTGTAATTGGCTATTTGGTAGCCCCATATGGACTGCTGGCCTGCAGGAGACTCTGCTTGGAATAAAACTGTGTCTCTGTGCTTCTAAACTTGTCTCCAAGTCAGATATATAAAAATGGGCACCTACTTTGAGGCCACTGGGAGCAACATCAAAGAGGCAATATGTTGCTCACAAGCCACTGGTTGGGAATTACTGCCCTAGAAAGTCAGAAAGATAGCAAACAAATGCAAAGTGTGTTAGACAAAGGTACATGATTCTGTTAAAGCTTGTTACCTTGTTATATTGATTAAATTAATTGTGGCACATTGGCACAGTGATTAAAATACTAAATAAACTGTTCATCACATTAGTGATGAACAAATCTGTCCTGTTTCGCTTCACGGAAAAAAATTTTGTCACGCCTCCTTTTTTTGCCACGATCGTGCCTATGTTTGACATGATCGTGCCTGATTTTGATGTGACCACTGCCATATTTTGACGCAACCGCATCTTTTTTTGGTACGTGACGAATATTTCCATGGCAGTTTCGTCAAACAATTCACCAATGGCAAAATGCGAATCCATGTCTGGCAAAAAAATTGGCTTATCACTACACAGCATTATTAGTTTATGGCTCATGCCTGTAAAGCAACATACCATAATAAAACATGCAGGAGGTAAACATCCCTTTTCTATTGAGATATCTGAAGATACAAGTCAAAATAATTTTGGTCTATTGAGCATTTACATTCATTCAGCTGTTTTTCTATAGCATCTGTGCCTAATATCTGGCTAAAAGTTGACTTTTATGTTAGCCAGTAATATATCTACAGATCTTTGTTAGCTGCTAATGAGATCTGTGTTTGTATCTTTTAATGCAATGATAGTAAAACAGATTGCAAAACAGATTTAATTTCAAAATTACATTCCAGACTTGTTAATAGAAATATCCGCTGTTGCCGGGGAAATATTTTTGCAAATTGTCTCAGAAAATTAGTGCCTACATCTTACTACAAATTAATTTAAAGGTTAACAACCCCTTTAATGATGATGGGGAGTCCACTATAATTTTAAATGTAAAGGGTATTTTATTACCAAAGGTCCTTTTCTTATTGTTTTATATTCTCTTTAACTCAATAATTCAGTTTTTAAAAAAAGGTATTTTATTTAACAATTAATTAACAATTTATTTACAATATTTGAAAATTTAAATTTTGCAGGACTTCTTTGCTGATCATTATATTATTCTAAATCCGGCCATAAATGTAGTGATATGATCATTCAATTCTGACAGCAGTTTTGCTAGAGCACTGTAAGAATTCCAGTCAGAACATAACTGACTGAAAGTTGACCCTGGGCTAAAGTACACCAGTGTTATGTTGTCGGCCATACAGTGAAATAGCCCTTAACTTCCCTTAAAGGAGACATTTCATATAAAAATTAAGACTGTACCAGTGAATTATACTCCCCTAAATATAGAAGATTGTGCTAAAAAAAGTTGTGTTTCCGACTGATTTATTGAGAAATTCCCCCAAAACCCCACTAGTCCCACCCATCTGTTCCACTTCCTGCTGGCTGAATTCTCTGGATGTGCAGAGGAGCCCGTGGCTGTCAGTACATGGCACTGTAGAATAGGAACCAATCAGCAGCTAGGCTGGCCTGATAGGGACCTGAAGCCTGTCTTTGCTTGTGTGACTGCAGGGCTGTGATTAGCTATCCCCCTCCTACTGTGCTTCTGGCAGGGACCGTTACACACCCACCCTTCATTTGAAACTCGGACAGAGAACTGATAGGATCTATA
This sequence comes from Xenopus tropicalis, assembly GCF_000004195.4. Taxonomy (NCBI): domain Eukaryota; kingdom Metazoa; phylum Chordata; class Amphibia; order Anura; family Pipidae; genus Xenopus; species Xenopus tropicalis. The sequence continues at coordinate 73,996,380 of NC_030682.2, read as the reverse complement.
GGGAGCTCCAATATAGGGGCCATTTTTACAGATAGGATTAATTTTTAGCCCAAAGTGAAACCAGCACCATATATTATTCATAATTTCCTACAGGATTAGGGTTGTCGGCCATACAGTGAAATTTATCCAATATGTCTCCTTTAATAGTGCCATGGAAGTTTTTCATACAGAGACTCTTATTTTGTTTTTTTTTTTTACTATATACACTACTCTATAAAACAAGAAAGGGGTGATCCCATAGTGTAAAGTAAAAACTGAATTATTAATATACTCTGTCATATTACACTGACATCCAGGTCCCTACACATAACTCCACAATCAAAAGAGCATATTAGTGAATACCAATAGACAATGCTCTCTATATTTGGTGGCAAGAATGATGTTCTCTGTATGAGAGGTGTATCCCATGATGCATCATTAAATGTATTCATTTATTAAAAAAAATGTGTAAGGTACTGTAGGAGTCCTTTACTTCCATGTGCTGTTATATATGTTGCTGAGTTATATGTAGAGACCTGAAGGGTACAGTGGAATTGATTTGGAGGATTTAACCCTTCTTTTACCTACCTTCAAAGGTCCAATATTGTTTTTATTAATAATGCTTAATGCTTATATGTTTCTAGATAACCTGTGATGCTCCAATACATCCCTGTGTTGTGCTTGTGGTCTCCATCATCATTATTAGACTCCACCTTTTTCTTTTATTAGAAAATTATGAGCATTCTGCCCCTATGCCTAATTCCCCTTAAACTCCACAAATGCCATACTGCTACTCTTCAACTACAAAATGCCATTCTGCCCCTTCCACACATGTCATGCTGCCCCAAGCCCACCTACCCCTTTTATCTCCACAAATGAAATGCTGCCCCTACCTTGCATACTCCCCAACTCCAAAATGCCATGAACCTATCACAGGGGCTTATGTTAAATATAGGTTTATTTGTTATTTGGTGGAGACTAACATTTTGGCTAATCCACTAGCCTTTGTCAAAGTGCAGACAACCATTAACTCAGTGATCCCCAAACAGTGGATCGTGAGCACCATGTTGCTCACCAATCTCTTGGATGTCCCCAAAGCAGATGTTTATTTTTAAAATTCCTGGCTTGGTGGCAATTTTTTGTTGCATAAAAACAATATGTACTACTAAACAAAGCCTCATGTAAGCTAACATTATGCATAGAGGTTACCAAATAACCAGTCACAGTCCTTATTTGGCACCCCATTATCTTTTATGATGCTTGTGTTGTATTTTGCTCCCAAAGATTTTTTTACATTTGACTGTGGCTCACAAGTAAGGCTGGGGACCCCTGCATTAACTTATCTTAAAAACATGTAGGGGCGGGAAAGGTAAAAAAATAAAAACAGCACACTCCATTGTTAAATGTGTAAAAACCTTCACAATACATTCTTAGGGGTGCCAAAAGGTGATAAGGCATTTCAATGCTGATCTAATTCAGAGAACACTACTTATAACTAAGTAGTAGTGTCACTTTATGATTAAATTACATTTCAGCATGAAAACAACCAAAAACATCTGCTATGTGGATTGAGTTTGCATTAGAAAAGTTGATCCAATGCCCAGATACAACTAGACCACCCACAGATTTCCTCATTGAACTCATTCCTCATTTCCTCGTGTCTCACAATGAATTATCTCAAATTTGAATTGTCCTTTTTCATAATTAAGTGGGTTACCAGGGATGGGCTGCACCTTAATGATGATGGTGCAGCTACTTTGGGGGAGAGAAATGTATGTTTACAAATGCAAGGAGTCTGACTGGTAAAATGGGAGAGCTGGAGGTGGTACTGGAGAGAAAATATGATGTGACTAAAGCAGGGTTGGACTGGGCCACTGGGGCACCGGGAAATGCAAAATGTGGTTGAATGAGGCATATGACTGGGCAGTTAATATAGGAGGCTCCACTTTGTTTAAGAGGGACAAAGGCAATAGGAAAGGGGGGAGGTATGTTTGTTAAGCAGGATTTAAGAGCCAATATAAAGGAGGAAGTAATGATGGTAAATGAGGGAGCAGAAGCCTTATGGGTTGAGCTTTTCACAGATAGTAAAGAGTCCAGCCAATTAATGGTAGAGGTATGCTATAGACCCATATAACTCATGGTATATGGGTCTATAGCATACCTCTACCATTAATTGGCTGTATAAGTATTTGAACTCCCACTTAGAAATCATGGAGGGGTCTGAAATTCACATTGTAGGTGCATTCCCACTGTGAGAGACAGCATTTAAAAAAAAATTCAGGTAATCACATTGTATGATTTTTAAAGAATGTATTTGTTTTGCACTTCTGCACATAAGTATTTGAACACCTGGGAATCGGCAAGAAATCAGGCTCTCAAAGACCTGTTACTTTGCCTTTAAAAAGTCCACCTCTATTCCACTCATTAATCTAAATTAGTAGCACCTGTCTGAGCTCTTTAAAGACACCTGTCCACCTCACAGTCAGTCAGACTCCAACTACTAACATGGGCAAGACCAAAAAGCTGTCAAATGACACCAGAGACAAAATTGTGGACCTCCACAAGGCTGGAAAGGGCTAAGGGGCAATTGCCAAGCAGCTTGGTGAAAATAGATCAACTGTTGGAGCAATTGTTAGAAAATGGAAGAGGCTAAAGACGACTGTCAGTCTCCCTAGGACTGGGGCTCCATGCAAGATCTCACCTCATGGGGTATCACTGATGATAAGAAAGGTGAGGAATCAGCCCAGAACTACAACAGAGGAGCTGGTTAATGACATGAAGAGAGCTGGGACCACAGTTTCAAAGGTCACTGTCGGTAGAACATGCACGGCGTCATGGTTTCAAATCATGCATTGCACAGAAGGTTCCCCTGCTCAAGTCATCACATGTCCAGGCCCGTCTGAAGTTTGCCAATGACCTTCTGGATGATCCAGAGGAGGCATGGGAGAAATTAATGTGGTCAGATGAGACCAAAGTAGAACTTTTTGTTCTAAACTTTACTCGCCGTGTTTGGAGGAAAAATAAGGATGAGTTGTGTCCCAAGAACACCATTCCTACTGTGAAGCATGGGGGTGGTAACATCATGCTTTGGGGGTGCTCTTCTGTGAAGGGAACAGGATGACTGCACTGTATTAAGAAGAGGATGAATGGGGCCATGTATTGTGAGATTTTGAGCAACAACCTCCTTCCCTCAGTCAGAGCATTGAAGATGGGTCGTGGATGGGTTTTCCAACATGACAATGACCCGAAGTACACAGCCAGGATTAACCAAGGTCTGGCTCCGTAGGCATATCAAGGTTCTGGAGTGGCCTAGCCAGTCTCCAGACCTAAATCCAATAGAAAATGTTTGGAGGGAGCTGAAACTCTGTGTTGCTCAGCGACAGCCCCGAAACCTGACAGATCTAGAGGAGATCTGTGTGGAGGAGTGGGCAATCCCTGTTGCAGTGTGTGCAAATCTGGTCAAGAACTACAGGAAACATTTGAACTCTGTAATTGCAAACAAAGGCTTCTGTACCAAATATTAACACTGATTTTCAAAATACTTATGTGCAGCAGTGCAATACAAATACATTCTTTAAAAATCATACAATGTGATTTCCTGAATTTTTTTTTTTAAATGTTGTCTCTCACAGTGGGAATACACCTACAATGTAAATTTCAGACCCCTCTATGATTTCTAAGTCGGAGAACTTGCAAAATCGCAGGGTGTTCAAATACTTATGTTCCTCACTGTAGGTCCACTTTTATTTAACTTATTCATTAACGACTTAGGGGAGGGTATTATAAGTAACGTATCAATGTTTGCAGATAACACAAAACTCTGCAGCCCAATTAATTCTTTCCAGGATATGGCATCCTTGCAGTAGGATCTTGACAAACAAACAATCTGGGCGGCTAAGTGGCAGATGAGATTTGATGTCTAAAAATGTAAGGTCATGCACCTTGGATGTAAAAATATGCAATACCATTAATGGAACTGCACTAGGTAAATCCATTATGGAGAAGGACATTGGAGTTCTTGTAGATAATAAATTTGGCTGTGGCAAACAATGCCAGGCAGCAGCTGCAAGGGCTGACAAGGTTTTGAGCTGTATTAAAAGGGGCATAGATTTGCAGGAGGTGGGAGATCTTCTTTCACTTTGCTCTGGTAAGGCCCGATCTAGAATATGCAACGCAGTTTTGGCCTCCAGTGCTCAAACGGGATATCATTGTGTGAGAGGGTCCAGAGAAGGGCAACTAAGTGGTAAGAGGTATGGAAAGTCTAATTTATGTTGAAAGACTAGCCAAATTGGGTTTGCTTACACTGGAGAAGAGTGCTTAAGGGATGATATGATAACTAAGTATAAATATATATATATATAAGGGGATCATATAAAATTTTTTCTAATGCTTTATTTACCAGTAGGTCCTTCCAGGAGAGGCCGCCCATTTAGATTAGAAGAAAGAAGGCTCCATCTAAATATTCGGAAAGGGTTTTTTACTGTGACAGCTGTGAAGTTGTTGAATTGTCTCCCTAAATCAGTTGCACTGGCTGATATATATAAAATAGCTCCAACAAAGGGTTGGATGGCTTTTAGCAAGTGAGGAAAAACAGGGTTATGGGATATAGTTTAATTCAAGTTGATCCAGGGACTTGTCCGATTGCCATATTGAAGTCAGGAAGGAATTTTTCCCCCTGTGTGCCAAATTGAAGAGACGTCAAAAGGGGTTTTTTGCCTTCCTCTGGATTCACTAGCAGTTACGTAGGTTATATACATTAATAAAAGATTTAACTTGATGGACATGTGTCTTTTCTCAACTTAACTTACTATGTATGTTACTATGTATGGGATCAAATGTAGTACCTGTATTTGCATTTGCAAATACAGGTACTACATTTGATGGACCAATTTAAACAGAGACACATTATTCCTGTGTATGGAAACAACATTCTTAGACTTAGATTCATAGACAATCTCTTCATACTGTGGGTGGGCACTGAACCAGAGTTGCTGGGGAGCGTCAATGCAATTAATGCCTGTCCCACCCATCAAATTTACAGCTTCCATTAGTAGTACAGAAAAAACCTTTTTGGACTGCAATTGTCAGTCTGTAATGATAGGATTGAGAACTGCATATTGTAAGCAGACATAAAAAACACTACTGCGCAGGAGTTCCTATGTGTGGTCAGAAATAACACCAACAGAGACCAATTAAATGTCCAACTAGATGACCTGGTGACACGATTTATTCAAAGGGGCTACCCTCACATTAACTGTCAAGGTCTAGAAACAGGGTACTAAGATTGTCACAAAATACCCAGCTGGAGGAAGCTAACCAACCTCCCCTAGTAAATAAATCAGAGAGACTGACTTTCCTTACCACCTACTCCTGAGTCTTTCCACATGGGCAGTATTGTTAGGGATATTGGTCATTTATAAAAAAGGACAAATCCTTATCTTGAGAAAGGTCCAGGAGTTGTGACGGAAATATTGATTTTTTTGCACTAATAAAGGATTTTTTGTTCTTCTAAGCCCTGCGAGTGCTGTGTCCATTTGTTGTCTACATGTTGGTATCCACACTGGGCACCCAGGCATTTTTTTTTATTTTAGAAGAGTGTCTTTCTGTTACTATGGTATATAAATATATACATATACAGTGGAGGAAATAATTATTTGACCCCTCACTGATTTTGTAAGTTTGTCCAATGACAAAGAAATGAAAAGTCTCAGAACAGTATCATTTCAATGGTAGGTTTATTTTAACAGTGGCAGATAGCACATCAAAAGGAAAATCGAAAAAATAACTTTAAATAAAAGATAGCAACTGATTTGCATTTCATTGAGTGAAATAAGTTTTTGAACCCCTACCAACCATTAAGAGTTCTGGCTCCCACAGAGTGGTTAGACACTTCTACTCAATTAGTCAACCTCATTAAGGACACCTGTCTTAACTAGTCACCTGTATAAAAGACACCTGTCCACAGAATCAATCAATCAAGCAGACTCCAAACTCTCCAACATGGGAAAGAACAAAGAGCTGTCCAAGGATGTCAGAGACAAAATTGTAGACCTGCACAAGGCTGGAATGGGCTACAAAACCATTAGCAAGAAGCTGGGAGAGAAGGTGACAACTGTTGGTGCGATTGTTCGAAAATGGAAGGAGCACAAAATGACCATCAATCGACCTCGCTCTGGGGCTCCACGCAAGATCTCACCTCGTGGGGTGTCAATGATTCTGAGAAAGGTGAAAAAGCATCCTAGAACTACACGGGAGGAGTTAGTTAATGACCTCAAATTAGCAGGGACCACAGTCACCAAGAAAACCATTGGAAACACATTACACCGCAATGGATTAAAATCCTGCAGGGCTCACAAGGTCCCCCTGCTCAAGAAGGCACATGTGCAGGCCCGTCTGAAGTTTGCCAATGAACACCTGAATGATTCTGTGAGTGACTGGGAGAAGGTGCTGTGGTCTGATGAGACCAAAATAGAGCTCTTTGGCATTAACTCAACTCGCTGTGTTTGGAGGAAGAAAAATGCTGCCTATGACCCCCAAAACACCGTCCCCACCGTCAAGCATGGGGGTGGAAACATTTTGCTTTTGGGGGCACAGGACAACTTATTCGCATTAACGGGAAAATGGACGGAGCCATGTATCGTGAAATCCTGAACGACAACCTCCTTCCCTCTGCCAGGAAACTGAAAATGGGTCGTGGATGGGTGTTCCAGCACGACAATGACCCAAAACATACAGCAAAGGCAACAAAGGAGTGGCTCAAGAAGAAGCACATTAAGGTCATGGAGTGGCCTAGTCAGTCTCCGGACCTTAATCCAATAGAAAACCTATGGAGGGAGCTCAAGCTCAGAGTTGCACAGAGACAGCCTCGAAACCTTAGGGATTTAGAGATGATCTGCAAAGAGGAGTAGACCAACATTCCTCCTAAAATGTGCACAAACTTGGTCATCAATTACAAGAAACGTTTGACCTCTGTGCTTGCAAACAAGGGTTTTTCCACTAAGTATTAAGTCTTTTTTTGTTAGAGGGTTCAAAAACTTATTTCACTCAATGAAATGCAAATCAGTTGCTATCTTTTATTTAAAGTTATTTTTTCGATTTTCCTTTTGATGTGCTATCTACCACTGTTAAAATAAACCTACCATTGAAATGATACTGTTCTGAGACTTTTCATTTCTTTGTCATTGGACAAACTTACAAAATCAGTGAGGGGTCAAATAATTATTTCCTCCACTGTATATATATGTGTATTCCAAATTATTCATTCTACAATCAATACTATATGTGAACAAATTTGATGGCCAGTTCAGTTTGTTGTAAAGATTTATGTAAAATGTAAAACAGCAAGCCTTGCTAGGAATTGTATTCAAATGTTTAATAAGGATTCATTAATCTCATAATAAGTCCCACTGAGATGCAATGACCTAAAAAGGCATGCCTTGTGTGTTGTTAATTCTAAAAACTCCTTTAATATATCATAATAGATGGCTTGGCCTAATTTACCTTAATAGTGTTTAACTTTATATAAGGATGGAAGTCATTTTTGGTGGACACATGCTGGAAGTCTTCTATGATGACAGAGAAATTGTCAAAGGTTAATTTAACCAAGTATAACCTTAACAAACCCTGCAGTAGAAATGGCATTTTTAAACTAATTCCATGAAAGAGATTTTCAGTTTGTGCCACTTCAGCTGTTTCTTGTGCCAATATTATCAGATCCTGGAAAAGGTAGTTCAGACTCAACTGAAAAGACATTGGTTGCAAAAGCTACTTAAAGTGATACTGACTGACTAATCTACTCTTCAAAATATGAATGTACATAAAAAGTTATCTATAGGTGATCTTGATCATTTTTCCCTGATTGGGCTGCTTTTGCAAGTAACTGTTAAATCTGACTATTGCCAACCTGACTGTCCCTTCTCAACCTGTCAGTTATAACTTCTAATGCTAACAGATTCCTGATGCGCAAATATGGCAGCCCCCTCATAGATCAGCGATGTAATGTAAAAGCTTTGAACAAAAAGCTTTATGTCAAAGTTATAAAGAGCATGCAAAGGCAGTGTTATGACTTTTGTTGTAAAAAAAGGTTTAATTTCTGGCGTCAGTATCTCATTAAAGCAACAGTACACACGCCTCTTTTAAGATAAACTATACCCCCCAACAATATATGTCTCTATAAAAATTATATCACATAAGACAGTTCATATGTAAAACTCTGCTTTATTTAAATAAACTATTTTAATTAAAAATATACCACATGGACATCAGCCAAAGAATCAACAAATTTCTGTCTTTTACTCCCACTATTCTTCCTGTTAAAGTTAGAGCTGTATTATTTCTGGTCAGGTGGTCTCATAGGGAGCACACAGACCAACACAAAATGGTGGATCAAGGGAAAAGATGCAAAAGGGCACAATTTACAGTATCATTTTAATCCTTAAAGTCTTTAAAGTCCACTGAGAAGCCCTGTAAGAATGAGCTATTCAAACGCTGTAGCTTTGGAAAGGGTAGGGGCAGATAAGGGGGGGAGGGGAATTCAAATTATTGCTTTATAATAGCAAAAACATGAAAAGTATAGGACCAAAGGTATTTATTTTAGGTGTATAATGTCTATAAAGGAGATCTGAACCCCAAAAATTATTTGATGTAAACATACTTGTTATTGTAAATGGCACTTTTGCCTTTTTAATTCATTTTTAGACTATTAATACCAGGCTTTTGGTTTCACTGAGTGTGGATAGAAAGTACATAGGCATATAGGGGAGCTAATACTTTGACCTTCAACCCTAATTTCCTATAACAGACACATGCACTTGTTAGTTCCATCACAACCCAATTACCGTATATACTCGAGTATAAGCCGATCCGAATATTGCGCCCCCCCTGCCCGTGCGCTACACACTGCCTGCTCTGTCTGCACAGGCAAAAGGGTGCTCTCCCACACTCGTCCTTCCTACAAGGGGCCCCTGTATGAGCGGCTCCCAGGCCAGTCGCCCCTGCTGGCTCCCTCCCCCACTAAGTATAGTCCTACTGAGCAGACAGGGGACAAGCCCCAGACATAACTGTACCCAGCAGGGAAGCAATAAGCCTGGGCAGCCCCACACAGCCAGGCAGCGGGCGGCTCTGAGCACAGAGCGTCCGGGCAGGGCAGTGCCATGGAGAGGCATTTGCAGCAGGAACCTCTCTCTCTGTATCCCCGGACACCCAGCACACTTACTTTTGTCTCTCTTTCTCTGTAAGCTAGTTCGATACTTGCCCATAACCTCCGTGCATGCGCGCGTGTAACCAATGATGCATCGCTTGCGATGCCGTGCGCACGTTCGGTCAGCCACGGGGGGGGGGGCTGCAACGAGCGAATCGATTTACCGTATATATCCTAGTATATGCAGGAGTATAAGCCGAGGGTTACTTTTTCAGCTCATTTTTAGTGCTGAAAAACTCGGCTTATACTTGAGTATTTACGGTATGTGTTTTTGGAGTGTAGGAAGAAACTAAAGTACTCTCAGGAAGCCCAAGCACAAAAAAAAACATGTAACCACCTTGCACCCTTTCACTGCCAGCCGTTTTGGACAAAGCGGAACTTCTACTGCCAGACAGTTTTTGAACATTTTGCACTGTTTCACTTTAGGGGCCTTTCCTCGGGGGGACTTTTAGTTTACCCAGGAAAACAATATACCGTTTTTTTCAGGACAACCTAAGCTTTTAAAATATGGTAGAATTTTTGTGTAATTCCAATTTTGTAACAAGATATAGGCTTCTAAATGTCTAAAAAATGAAAAAAAAATATTTTCCATAATATAAACACATATACCAGAAACAAAAAATATTTTATGCATGAAAATACACCTGATTTGGAAAGTCCCATGTCTCCTGAATGTGCCAATACCAAATATATATAGTTTTATGGAGATTTCTCACTTGTATAGGTCAAAACCCTCCAGCAGTACACTACCAAATTTCCAAAGCACTGCTCCAGAAAGCTGCATACTTTAGATTTTAAGGCCAAAAATTCCACTAACAGAAAATTTATCCCAGAAAATTTTACCTTTTTAGAAAGAACAGATTCTGGGGAATCCAGAATCAGTAGAAATGTCTGTCTGCTCCAAACTACCAAGTCACAATGCTTTTCTAAAGTTATTGGTTTTTATCAAAATTTGTAAAAAAATTTAAAAATTGCTTCAAAGCTTCCAGTCTATAGTATCTTAATTCCTAAAGGTCATACAGTAACCAAATAAAACACCCTAAATATGAACGCCAGGGGCCCACTGAACAGTTTGATGCCCAATATGTATAGGTTTACCTAAGAATGTGGCATGTAGGGGCCCCAATGTGAACATACCCCCATATGATCTATCATTTCTGTCATTTCAGCTTCTGCAAAATCAACACATTTACATCATTATATGTGGGATAATGCTAGTAAAAAGTACATTCACCCCAGAAAGTCATATATTTTTGGAAAGTACACATTCCCCCGAATCTAAAATGGGTACCCATGTCTTTCTACTCCAAAGTACCAAGCCATAAAGCTTTCCTAAGTTTGACAATTTTTATGGCATTTCCAAAAATCACCTCAAAACTTCCACTATGCAGCATCTTATTTTCTACAGGTCATTAGGTACCAAGACAAACCTCCCTAAATATGAACCCCAGAGGTCTACTGAACAGTTTGATGCCCACTGTACATAGGTTTATCAAAGCACATGGCACTTAGAGACCCCCAAATATACCTTGTGCACACTAATTTCATGGCTTATCTTTACCTAATTCATAAACACACGGCAGTTTTATGAGGGGTAGAAGCTGCAGAAATGTAGGGTGACCCCTAAAAAACATATATTTTTGGAAAGTACACAAACCCAACCCAACAAGGGTAAAGAGTCCTTTCTACACCAAAGTACCAATCTGCAAAGCTTTCCTAAAGTTAGTGGTTTTTATGACTTTTCAGAAAATCGCATAAAAATGTTGCAATTTGCCGCATTTATCTCACACAATTTCTTGCGTACAAAGGCAAGTCACCCCAAATAGGAACACCAGAGGCCTACTGAACAGTTTGATGCCCAATATGCATAGATATACCAAAGTCTGTGGTGTGTACTGAACCCAAAATGAAAATAGCGCATATGGATTTCTCGTCTGCCAACTCAGCTTTTGCACACAGAGCCCCCTGACAGCGTATTATGTGCAGTAAGTATTTTTGGAAAGTACACATTCTGATGAATTCAAAATAGGTAAAGTTATTTTTGTACACCAAAGTTACACCTGGCAAAGCTACGCTAAAAACAGATCAGGAATTAGGGATAAAAATGCAATAAAACCACAAAAATTGTGCAAATCAATGAAACAACAAAATAAGTCAAATGACAGTGTAATGTATGGTTAGAATATCTGATCCAGTAGTCACGCTGTCAAAATAAACAGTTTTTGGCGGAAATAAAATTTAAAAAAAAGTAGTAAACTGAAAAAAAAAAAAATTTTTTTTAAGTTTTTGTGAGTTTGTGTGTACATGTGCACACGTAAAAGTTGTGTGACAGTGTGTATATGAGTGTATATGAGTGTATATAAGTGTGCAAAGTGGGGGGAAAAAAAACCTGTGCTAAATTGTGCTGTATGTGTGTATAAATGTATATAAATGTATGTAAGTGTGTGTAGAAGTGTGTATAAATAAAAATAAAGTCACACTTACCTGTCTGAAGGTCAGATCGGTTCCCTGCTCCTCCTTCCTGCAGTCGCCGAGGAAGTAGGTGGGAGGCGGCTCTGGGCGGGGGAAGCAGGAAGCAATACAAGCAGCAGATGCGATGCGATAGCGCTTAGGCATAAAGAACGTAGGTACTACGGCGTTGGCAGGAAACTGCTTTTTTTAAAACAACGTAGTACCTATGGTCTTGGCAGGGAAAGGGTTAAAGGAGAAAGAAAGGTAAAAACAAATTAAGCTTTATCTTTCTGATAAAGCTTACTTTGTTTTTACCTTTCTTTCTCCTATGTAAACACAGCCATAAGCACTCACAGAAATGCTGCACTGACTTCCCTGTGAAAAGATTTCTTGTGTCTGTAATTCATGTGCCAGAGACACGCAGCTCTCTGCTGTCTCCTCTCTCCTGCTCCCTTAGGAATGTGGATCTGAGCCAATCAGCAGGAAGCTGACACAAAATCTTACTAACTGAGCATGTTCACTTGGTCTGGGTGTCTGTGCAGGAGTGAGGCATTATGGGAAATTTCTTTACACAGCTCAGCGTTTTTTCTTCCTGTTTGGCTTCTGACCATCTGAACAGGTGAAATATGGGGAGACTTAAGGGCACTATTGAGACAACTGAAAGTATGCCTGCAGCTTAAAGGAACAGTAACACCAAAAAATTCAAGTGTATAAAAGAAATTCCAATATAATGTACTGCTGCCCTGCACTGGTACAACTGGTGTTTTGCCTCAGAAACACTACTATGGTTTATATAAAGAATGCAGCTATGTAGCCATGGGGGCAGCCATTCAAAGGAGAAAAGGCATAGGCACATAGCAGATAACAGATAACAGATAAAACACTATTGTATTCTACAGAGCTTATCAGTTATCTGCTATGTAACCTGTGCCTTTTCTCCTTTTTTCCAGCTTGAATGGCTGCCCCCATGGTTACACAGCCGCTTATTATATATAAACTATAGTAGAGTTACTGTAGCAAACACACAACTTTTACCAGTGCAGGGCAACTGTTCATTATATTTCATTTACTTTAAAACTCTTTAATTTTTTGGTGTTACTGTTCCTTTAAGATTAAATCTTTATTAGCCTTTCCTTCTCCTTTAAGTTTCATAGTGCACACACTACTTTGTTTTATAACTTATAATTTGTATTGGAGAAACTGAATTTGAAAAAAATGGCATTTGTATACATACACTTTATGCACTTTATGTAACAGCAAACCCTAGTGCATGTATACAAATGCCATACTTACTGTATCTTAAATCAGTGAAAGAAAGAAGCATATATTTAAAAAAATGTAATCTCATATAAATTTCAGTATCTATAGTTCTAAGAAATGCATACTGACAAAGATAAAGTAGGGAAAGAATAGGATAAATACATGGAGATAAGTTAAGATATGTAGGGTGGAAAAGAGTTCTAAACTGATTTGAATGTCAGATAACACCATAAAATAACATCATATTAGAAACTAATTTTTAGTGTAGGGTTTGTTATTCAGTAAATAAATGTTTGCAGATAGATTTACTCCAAGAAATAAAGTGCTTTGCATAACTGTTCCTCATATACAATATATATTTCCTCATATGTAGTACAGAAAGTTAGACATTAAACTTCAATATAGGTCTGTTATTCTGCAGAATTATAAATGGTTACAGATATTTGTGATCCACATATGCTTCTTTGTGTTATGACTATGCACAGTGGTCATTCTACTGGATGAAGTACCTACCATGTACTGCCACCCCTTTTCTCCTTGACATGAATGGCCTGCTTTGTATGCCAGATGCATTAAGTCTGCCCCAAAAATATTTGCTTGAAGATTTACTATTCAGTATTGTGGTAGTTATAAAAAACGCTTCTGGAACAATACATTTCTTGAACACTCTCATACCTGTATATATTTGGGTCTTATAAAATGTATTTAGCAGCAATAACCGAACAGAGTTGGAATTATGTCTTCTGACACAAAAAAACACAAAGCTGCTATGGGAATATTTTTGGATAAGGGAATGGGAATAACATATGTAATAAGGAGGTATTTATTAACTGCCAAAAAATATCATATGTCTCGACTGCAGTTAAGCAGCACAATATAAGAAATTAAGCATTTAACAGAATGGTAAAATTTAAGGCAAACATACCAGTGCTCAGGATATTTCAGAATTCTCTTTTTCTTTTTTTAAGTTCTGCTTTATCATCCTTATTATTCTCTACATTCTTTAAGATGATTTTATTCATTGACATTAAACATTTAAGGCATTCTTTACAGTCTTAGTAATGTTTTCCTCATCAAATCATGAAATACCCATTTGTTATTTCTCTTCTTTAACACATAACATGTTCCTCCTCTGACCCTCATTTTCCCTTTTCTCTCTCTTTCTCTCCCTTCCTTCCACATGTTGGCTCCTTTTGTTGACCAATCTAACCCATCCCGACTTTGCTCCCCTTGTTCCATTCCTTTCTTCCCAAATTGATCCTTGCTTGACCATCCCAACCTATTGTTCCTGTTCCTCTCTTCGTTTGCAGCTTAGAGATGGCTAAACTGAGCACCCAGACTGCTTCCGTCACGACCCCTGTTGATCTCAACATGAACCTCTCTCAGTCTACCACCCCTTCCTCCACCCCCACCTCTATGGCTGTGTTGGCGGCAGCTGCTGCTGCCTCCGCGGTTAGCGTCAATTCCCCTCCTCCCCTACAAACTTTACCGACCACCCACTATGCTGTTCCTGTCTCCAGTCTGCTTGGCATGAAAACTGTCCCACTCCTGGCACTAAATGCAGCGGCCACTGCTGGGGCCACTGGGAATTTAACTGCTTATACTGCCAAAATTCCATCGACGAGTGGGGTTAAGAAATCTGACCGACAGAAGTTTGCTCCATATTGAAGGCATGGCAACAAAGCTCTACCAAGATTCAGTGGTAGATAAACCTAAAAGAAATAATATGGCATTATTTTTGTTTTTTGATGTTTTTTTTATTGCAAGTGTTTATTGTTGCTGATTCAATTTTTGTCCTCCTCTTTCCATGACTAGTAACCCCCACCACCTCCTTAGAAATCAAAACAACTAGTTCCAACAGCTTTTTTATAATCAGTTTTATTGTTTATTTAATTTTCTATTTTATTTCATGTTATGTTTAGTTGTTTCCTTTAGGAAATGGGACAAATGAAACTATAAAGTAAGCTGGCATGTTTGCCTTATACAAGTTCAGTATTTGAAAAAAAAAGTGTTATTGCTACATCTGGTAAGAACAAAAAGGCATCCACAGTGTAACTTATGACTAAATACTCAGCACTGATGTTAAGTTTTAAAACTTATTCAGTCTAAAAATCATAGCAGTTTTTGTCTCAAAGGTCCATTCAAGAGGAGCCACAGTAGGCAACATGTCCGTGCCCAATGAATGCTGGTTCCCATAAGGATGCTATGTATAAAGTGTGATAATTTTTCCTATTTAGGTGAATGGGAAACAGAGGTTAGTAGGAATTGCCATTTTGGTCAGGAGCACCCTGTGCTATAAGTCTACAGAGATTATTTTATTATCTGGATAATTGTACCTAATAGACAGTGCAGTATAGTTTATTAGGTAGAAATATGAATAAGTAGAATTTAACTCCTCACGAAGACATAAGCATGAGATCATAGCTTAATGTGATCAAAGAAAGTTCTATTTCTGCATAAATTTGAGGGAGAGCTCCCATATTACATGCTTTTGTGAAAAGAACTTTGGGAATTATCCACAGACAAGAATGGTATTATAAACAGTCATAAATACATGTTTCTGTCTAGGGACAAATATTTTTGGTTGTTCTAGTCATTTCTAGTCATATAGCAATATCATCTGCTGGGTAAATCTAAATATGCATTTTCTGTGAAGTCTTGTACTTCTGTGACTCATTAAAGGAAAAGAAACACAACATAAATTCTAGTTATAGAATTTCCCCATGTGAAATGCACTTTGTTACTATGAAAGCTCATAAACCAATCAGAGAATAGTTCCTTAAAGCCAGTATTCCTGATAGAGGATTTATTAAGTTAAACAAAGAGTCTCTTTAATGGAAATTGGTTTAATAAAAGAACAAGGCATCAGCATTTTACAAGCTGTAAATCATATCTACATGGATACGTCTCTGTCCTGGGATTTTTTTAACACCCAGTTTTAGTTCTCATTTGTTGAATTGTATTTGTTTCTTTCATGAAGACTATTCTTTTTAAAATACAATTTATAGCTAAATTGTATTTTACACAAAGGTTTAAATGTGTCTTACAATGTTTCTTTACCTTGCAAATGTATAATGTTACGCAATTAATCTAATTATTCATAGATTTCCATTTAGTATGCAATCATTACATTTTTAGTGCTGCTATACTGGATCTATTACATGTAGCCATAATAATCTTCTAGTCCTAAACTAACATTTAGTGGAAATATTTCAGATTGCTTTATTTGCTTAAATAATCAATAATCAAACAATTATGTTCTAGACTATTATGCAATACAGTTAACTTAATACTCTGAGTGGCTTCAAAAATTATTAATCTGTCTCAAAGCATCTGTATACTTTGAAAAAAAGACATGTAACAATAATACTATATATTATATAATAAACAACTAAGCATAATGCATTTACAATGCAGTAAAGTCATACTATAGAATTGACTGCAATCATAAATTTGCATATCAGTCTTGTGAGATCTAAAAGATGAATGTGTGTTGTTAGAGATAGGCAGCCTTTTGATTTTTAAATAAAGGTACATTAAACAGTCAGTACTGCATTTCAAAATAGGCTATTTTGACAACCCAGTTTAGCAAGCCTTGCTGAAAATTATCTTGCATGGCAGGATGCTGAGAATAGTTCTGCAAAATCTGCAATAAATAGTTGAGCTTACATGCATGAAAAAAATAGCACTCTCTCTCTACACCAGTGATATCTGTGCAGCAACACAATATCACTATCTTTTAAATAAAGGACCTGCTGTCTCAATTCAAGTAGGAATATTTGCAGTAATTTTTCCAATATGAATATTTGCAGGGATTTTTTGCGCTAAAACTCTCAAATTCAAATTACGGTTTCCAAAACTCTAATGTTTGATATTTATTATGCACAGAAAACTTTAAATGTAAAACTTTAGCAGCTAAAAGTTTGTGAAATCATGTACAAGTCAATGAGAGTTGTCCTAGCAAAATCTAAGTGATTTTAACATTGATTTTTTTTTTTAATTTTTCACTGTTTCAGACAACTGAAATTTATATTTGCAATGCAGATTTGTTGCATTTGAATTCTTTTTCATGGTTTAATTCAATCAAGTTGTTATATATGCAAATTGTTTTTTAATAAATAAGCACACATTTGAGTTTGGTAAATTTTAGAGTTTATTTGAATTTGAAAAATAAAATAAAAAATACACAAACTTATATTTTGATAAATTGGTGTAAATTTGAGAGACAAAAATCCTAAATTATTTACCACTGAAAATACCGATGTGTCTTCTGCAGTACTCAAGATCCAACCTACATCTTCAAATCAGGATAATGAAAGAGGCAGCCAGAAGCTTGGTACTGTTCCTTAATAAATTGTCCAGTTGGGTGTTCCTGGTTTGCACTTTGTATTGCTAAGTGACAGCATTCACAGGAATTTGCACAACCATTATTAATGCATAAAATTAAGTTTTATTTGTTCCACTGTTTTGGTTCCCCACAGGAGCCTTCGTCAGGGAAAAGCTGTGTTTTATTTATTCCAGTGTTTAGGTTTCACGCAGGAACCTTTGTCAGGAAAAGCTGAAGAAGGTTCCTGTAGGGAAATGAAATATTAGAAGAAGTAAGACTCACTTTTATGCATTAATCATGGCTGCGCAAATTCCTGTGAGTGCTGTCACTTAGCAATACAAAGGGCAAACCAGGAACACCAACATCTTCTCCTAGCCCGACTCCTTCCAAAACTGGAAGTCAATTGTTCCCCTGTATGGAATATTTTTTAGCCTGCCTTTTAACATTCAATCCAAATAACCTGGAGAGTACACATGTTCCTCAGTGCAACAGTGTAATTTATTGAGATATTTATTTCTCTGTCTTCGCCTAAATTCCTTGAGCTTAGGTTGTGAGAGTGGGGCATGGGTGCAGTGTTAGTTCTTCTGTGTAGTTTCCTCGTGCACTTCACTTCTTGCAGCTATTACAGAAATGAATTACACCGAAGAACTAACACTGAAGTAACGCTGTCCACACCCCCCCCTCTCTCTCTAAGTTTAAGGAATTTAGATGAATATGGAGAACATTAAAAGGCAGGCTAAAAAATATTCGTATAGCAGCGACAATTGACTTCCAATTTTTGGCAGTAAGCAGAAGGCTAGGAGATGTGGAGCACTGCATGGTGGATTTTGCAGAGCGAATATTGTTGTGTTGCCTTATTTGAAAGGAAATAATAAAGCATTGAAAATAATAAACTTTGTGCAGGATAGGGCAATTATTGAAGAAGGGTAGAATAGATGTTTTTCTTTAAAAAATGTAGTTTTACTTTTTCTTTAACAAAGGTGGAATTCATAAGCATTATTTCCATTTGTCAAAAAAAAAAAAAAAGAATACAGATGGAGCTAATACAGATGAAGCCACTTTGGCTATGTGTATTAAATACGTTGTGAAGAAACTTGTTATGTTAAGTCATGTATTTACATGTAATACAATTAACTTTTCCAAGAGCACCATTGTTCATATGAGGCAACTTCTTAATTAGATGTGATGCAATTTTCTATGTGTAATGGGATAAGTGAGTTAAACGAGTTTAGTTAGTCTCTATTAAACACGCAAACCAAAGTGGCTTCATCTATCATTTACTATTTCCTAATGACTTTGCTGATCTATCAGCTCCTATCAGATGTAGGACATATTTCAATACACCTGGGTAGGAGCTGAGTAAAAATACTAAAGTGAATGCTGAAAAGTTTAAAGCTGTTTGTCATTAAGTCATTTTTTTATCTGTCCCACAACACAGCAATGCAAGAGCTGATAGATTTTAGTGTACTCTGAGTGGGTTTTAATGCTTAATATCAAATAAAGAACATATACCCAACAGAAATTTGGCCAGTGATTTATCAACACTTAAATATGATTTTGCTAAAAAAACCTCAAATTTTAATTATGGTTCAAAAACTCAAATGTCTGGAATTTATTAATTGCAAAAAACTTTGCCATCTAAAAGCTTGAGAGTGAATAGAAGTCAATGTCCTAGGTAGTAATGAGCAAATTTTTTCAGTAGGCATGGATTCGCAGTGAATTTCCGCATTTCGCCATTGGCGACAAAAAAGTCGATCGACAAACGTGTTTCTCTAGTCCTAGGCAAAGTCAAGCTTTTTTTTTTTTTTTTAAGTTTTTAGAGTTTGTAAACTCTAACAAATTGAGGTATTCAAGTTTTTTATTCAAACTAGTTATCATTATTAATAAATAAGCCAGCATTTGCTAAGTTTATTTGATTTAGAAAAACAAACAAGCCCATTAATGTGGGTCATTGGCTCAAGAAGCCAATACCAATACTTAAAAGCAAAGAAAATATAAATCTGGGTTTTTTGCACATTTTCTATATATTTCTTTAACAAACATAGGCAAGGCAAGATTGGACAGAACATTAATTCCTCATAATGTTTGTGTGTGATCAGACAGTAATTTTTATTTAACATTGCTTTATTCAAAGGCTAATCCTCTGATTGGACAACAGTCAAAATGGACAAAAATACATCAATATAAGAGGAAAATGGCTCTCAATTAAAACAAAAATATCTGTTGGAACTAGTTTTTAATCTTTTTTTCCTTTTCATTTCTTTACCCTTTATATTTAGTCTGATGCCTTGTGCAATATTGTTTGCTTTACACTATCTTTAAAGCCAGAATTCCTAAACTCTTTCCATAGTTACGCAACTTTGAAGGCACATAGCTTTAACAAATGAATGACTAAACAAGTCTAAATTGAGCTAACTTCACAACATAGAAATTAATTTTTTTTTTTTCTAGTCAGTGTGGACATTTTGGTTGTTGGAACAATTTGCACTGCAGTCACTGGCAGAACTATTAACATAAGTTCAGGGTCAGCTTCCATGTAAAAAAAGTACATACATAATAATGTGTTATTTATATATAATGTAGCCTTGTTGCCACCGTTGTTCTAAATAAACCAGTGTAACTAGATTTTCTTTGTTTTATATATAAATATATAAAAAACACAAACTGAAATAATGTCTCGCTACTTCAGATTATTAACATCCTGAATTAACTGCTGTGCAATATTCTGGAATATTGTATCTATGTTTTTTTAACTAATGAAAACAAACTGTTTAAAAAAATGTTGCCTGCATTGATACTGTTCTATGCTGGTTGTAACTGAGTGTTATTTTTTTAATAGTGAGAAGAATTTTTTCTTGCTTTTTTCTTGTTCCCTACATTTTCTTTTCATGTTTAGGCTTTCCTCAGAAGTTACTGGCCTGGGGGCTCTCTAATGTTTCTCAACATGTACGTAATTCATTAACCTCGAGACAGGACTTATGCCCATGAACCAATGATTTCTATGGACCTAAAACACTTTGTGGGCAAATTTTGCTTTCTAATTGTTGTGTTGCTTTTATTACTGTTACAAATTGACACTGATGTGAGTAAGAATACATTTATTCAGCAATACAGCAATGTTTTTGTTAGTTACTTTTTTGTTAAAGTTCATGCTTTGACTAGTATGTATATAAAGCATGGGCAATTAGTATTCAAAAATCACTGTATTTCACTGTAGATTTGATGGTAAGTTAAATTATTTGTTTTTTATATAAATATATATACATATATAAATAAAATTCTTTTACCGATTAAAACAAGTATAAATAAGATTTTTTGTGCTTGGACAGTTTAGAGTTGGTAATGCAGAAGTTACAAACATACCAAAATGTCTACCCTGTGCTATTTGCTGTTCTATTATCCTCAATATGCAATTTCTTAGTGAAGATGTAACCAAAAAATACAATTTTGTCAAACAAAACAAAATGCAATTTCAAGCAATATTTGCAATGTCCATTTATTTAAAAAGTGTCAATGATTTTAAAATTATTTGTACCTGTCCCTCACTGTTCCCTGCACTGTAGGACACGGAAAATTGGTAGCAGAAGCCAGATGCCACAGGCCTCTGATAAAGCATGCAAGGCTATATGAAAAATGCCACAGCAATTATATTTACAAATAACTTTAAAATCATTGAAACTTTGCAATTAATGTATATTAGAAAGTTGCTTACAGTTATATTTTACCTTTTTAGTTGTGAATTAATACAAAAACAGAATGGTGCTGGAACCAAACAAAATATAATATTAACTTTACATCTACATAAAGGTGAACCAAACTCTTAAGACATGCAGTTTAATTTAAGTCTTCCTGTTATTCCGATCAGGGCAGATTTAGTCTTATTGAGACACTCTGGTTACAGTAAACACTGCCCAAATAGTGCTGACTCAATCCAATGCATGACTTATTTATTGAAATAAGGGCATGGAAAAATAAGCTTCTGTGCAACATTTAGAAAATAGTTTTAGTTCTCTTTTAGTGATCTTTACAATGAAACAATGCAGAATAGATTCTCCAAAATAATTGGGTGCACTTTCATTTTGTATTCATAAACTCACATATGAGAAAGTCACCTCAGAGGCCAAGCATCTAAAAAAATCAGTAGCATGCTGGGATGCAGAATTGCATAATTATGAAAATAAACGTTGAGTCTGTAGAAATATAAAAATTCAGCAACAGAGTTTGATTTCAGAAGAACTTCTAATTCACACGGGTGTTTACCACACATGACCACAATTGCTATTCTGATAAGAGGATGCTCTTATAAGAATAGCAATTTTGGTCATGTGTGGTCAAATTCAGCAGGGTTCTCTCAACTTTTGAGAATATAGGCCAGCCAATGTTTCCTTGATGTAAAGTTATTTCTTTCCATGTGTGGAGGGAACAGGTTGTAAAAAAGGAGTTCTCCAAAGAATTAATTTAGAAGAAATAGTCTATCATGCTATTTTAGTGCTTTAGGATAAGGGTAAAGGTAATTTCATTAATAAAACAGATAATATAAGCCACCCACCATTAAAATTAATGTCAGACTATGTTGGATAGAAGTACAGATAAACAGTACTTGATCTAAAACCAAGAATTTTTTTTAAAGTGTATAATATTAAGATAAAGCCATGTTTAAATATCTGATTTTGTTACAAAAGCCATGAAACCAAGAACATATATAAAAACATGTTTTCAGATAAAAATACACTTTTATTAAACCAGTTTGTAAACCAGTTAAAAGCATAGAAACCAATTTAGCCTTATGTACAGTTTATAAATATATCCAAAGTCATTACTCATCATTTACCAATTATTACAGTATGTTACTCATGGACCTACTCAGGAAATCTTAGATTGTATTTGTGTAAATCTTGAAAGTGAAATAAAATACATCATCTGCACAAAATGCTTTGTGTAATTATTTAAATGTTAGTGTCATTCCCTTTTAATAAATGCAAGCACTCTGTACAAATATTCCTTGATTTCACTTGCTAAGTGTAAAGGGAAATGGGAAAATTATTATTTTGCCTTGTTGATGGTTCAGAAATGTTTAAATTGACCTAGGTGAGAAAATTTCCATTATCTGACATATAAACATAAACCTCAGTGACAAAACATATATACATACCTGTACTACACTTGAATGCATATTAAAAGCATTAGTTGCCAGCTTGTGTGCATGTAGCTTTAAACCATGTTGGGTTTTACACTTTGAAAAAAGTAAATATTCTCACCTGGTTTTAGTGTCATACTAGTGATATTGACATGCTGATATAATTTATAACATCCTCTGTGACTGTAGTAGAGAAAATGTACTATTATCCTTTAAAATAATTGAGAGATTCAAGTAGTGGGTGAACAAAGGGGCAGATTTATCAAAGTCTGAATTATAACTCACACAGAAAATTTCACCTTTCTATTCATTCTTATGGTATTTTTAAAAGTGTATTTATCAAATGGTGAATTCTAAGGGTGAGATTTATCAAGGTTCGAGTTTCGAGGTTCGCGTTTTTTATTTGAACAAGTTTTCCTTATTAATAAATAAGCAAGCATTCAAATTCACAATCTCAAAAATTGATAAATAAGCCCATAACTTTTGATAAACACCCTTCTAAAAATCCCATAGGCATCAATAGAGAGTGGGTGAATTTTTTTGTGGGGAGCTCTTTGCTAAATCTGCCCCTTAATTAACATTATGGGACAATATGAGGCATAGGGTTAAAAACATCAATTAAAAAATAAATTAGGCAGTGACTTTTTTCTAATCTGTGTTTTCCCAATTCATTTTAATGAAAGACAATTATTTTGAAAGTTAGGCACATAATAATATTCGCTAATTTGACTTCGTGTCAAACATATGAAAAACTTTTTTTTTATAGTTTGCACTTTGCTTTCCTTTCCAACACTTAATTTTTATATATATATTTATATATATTGCAAAACAAAAACCCAATTTCACGTGAAATCACATATTCATCATTAAAACTGTAAGAAACTTTTTTCTTCTTTTGCAGTTTCTTTTGGTGAATATGAATATATCTCTATGGATTCAGCTTTACATCGGGCCTTCATCTCTTGAAACATCAGGAAATTTTGTGTACGTCGAAGTTTACTGCTTGACAAAGGAGTTGGATAGAGCCACCCAATTCTGCTATGTGCTTTTCATTGGAAGTAATTATTAAATTGGCAATAGTTTGTAGAGTGTCTATGTGTTGGTGAATGGTCATTCTAGTAAGAATGAAATATACGCTGTTCTTGAAGAAGAATGGAAGAAAGTATACAGTAGGCACAGGTAAAAAAAAAATACATTTACACTGTATTTGCTAAAAAGGTAAAACTGTTTTTGCACTGCCCTCCTTTAAAACTAGATTGTTTCTGATTTTTTCTGATCTGGAGACAAATGTCTCTTTGGCTTGTAAGCCAAAGAGACAAACATGTCTGTGGCAAGACATTTTAACAGATTAGTACACTGTGACTCTAATACAGTGAGAAAATAATGGACCATTTTACTCACAAGCAATCTAGATGTGGTCAGTGTCATACAACAATCAAAAACCCCTTCCTGCAGTTTTCCGCCCAACTCATAATATCAATTTAAACACAACAGGATGTGTGTGTGTTTAATGGGCATTATAGAAGCTATGCTATGGTGGTTAATTACTGCACGGAGTATGTAGAAACACAGTAAAGGAGAACTAAACCCTGTCCTATTCTCACTTCCCTTCACCCCCTTACACTGCCCCCCAAGCTCCCTCCCTGCAAGAACTATTCTGTTCAGAAGTCTACTTGTGCGCTAACCTGCTAGAAACCTACAGAGTTGCACTCTGAGTTTAATGGCGCCATCTTCTGTCCATAAGTACAGATTGAGGATGTGTATTCCTAGTTACATAGGATTGAAAAAAGACCAGAATTCATCATGTTCAACCCTTCCAAGTAAACCCAGCACACACAAACCTGTACTGACATACACTCACATACATAAACCACATACCAACATCAATACTAACTGCAGATTTTAGTATCACAATAGCCTTGGATACTATGCTTGTTCAAGAACTCATCCAAGCCCCTCTTAAAGACATTAACAGAATCTACCATTACAACATCACTAGGAAGGGCATTCCACAACCTCACTGCTCACCATGAAAAACCACCTACGCTGCTGCAAATAAAAGTGCAGTTCCTCTAATCTAAAGCGGTGGCCTTTAGTGCATTGATCATTTTATTGGGAAAAAAGAACGTCCCCTATCTGCCTATAATCCCTTTAATGTACTTGTACAGAGTAATCATCGCCCCTCGCAAGCGCCTTTTTCCTAAAGAAAACGACCTTAATCTTGACGGTCTAACCTCACAGTTTAATAGTTTACCAGTTTAGTTGCTCAACTCTGCACTCTCTACAGGTCATTAATATCCTTCTTAAGGACTGGAGCCAATCAATGCCCTTTTTTATACAAGACAGTACTTTATTTGCTATAGTAGCCACAGAATGACACTGCCTGGAATCTCGTTTATATTATTTCTACCAAAGTGCATAACTTTGTATTTGTCAACATTGAACCTCATTTTCCATTTTGCTGCCCAGTTTTGCAGTTTTGAAAAGTGCTCTGCAAAGTGGCAGCATCCTGCGTATAGTATAATTTAGTATTATCAGCAAAAATAGAAATAGTACTTTGTATGCCCACCTCCAGGTCATTAATAAACAAGTTAAAAAGCAAAGGACCAAGGACTGACCCCTGCGGTACTCCACTAACAACACTGGCCCAATTAGAAAATGTTCCATTTACCACCACTTCAGCCAGTTTTCTATCTAATTACAAATATTATGTTCTAGGCCAATAGTCCTCAATTTAATCATTAACTTTATGTGAGGTACTGTATCAAATGCTTTAGCAAAATCTAAGTAGATGAAATCCACTGCCATTCCAGCATCGAGGATCCTGCTCACCTCCTCATAAAAGGCAACTAAATTGGTCTGGCAAGATCTGTTACCCATAAAAACATGCTGGCACAAACTTATAGTATTGTGATTAGCAATGTATTCAAGTATCATATCCCTTATTACCCCTTCCAAAAGCTTTCCTACTACTGATGTCAGACTACATAGTAACATAGTCAGTTAGGATGAAAAAAGATGTACGTCCATCACGTTCAACCATAATGCATATATATATGCATTATGGTTGAACGTGATGGACGTACATCTTTTTTCCTAACTGCCTAACTTCTAGTTGATCCAGAGGAAGGCAAAAAAACCCATCTGAACCCCTCTCTAATTTGCCGCAGAGGGGAAAAAATTCCTTCCTGACTCCAAGATGGGACCAATCCCTGGATCAACTTGTACTAAGAGCTATCTCCCATAACCCTGTATTCCCTCACTTGCTAAGAATCCATCCAGCCCCTTCTTAAAGTACGACTGATTCGGGGAGGGAATTCCACAACTTCACAGCGCTCACAGTAAAAAAACCTTTCCGAATATTTAAATGGAACCTCCCGTCTTCTAAACGGAGTGGGTGCCCTTGTGTCCGTTGGAAGGACCTACTGGTAAATAAAGCATTATAGAGGTTATTATATGATCTCCTTATATATTATTTATACATAGCTATCATGTCACCTCTTAAGCGCCTCTTCTCCAGTGTAAACAGACTCAACTCGGCCAGCCTTTCTTCATAACTGAGACTTTCCATACCCTTTACCAGCTTAGTTGCCCTTCTCTTGACCCTCTCTAATTCAATAATGTCCCATTTGAGCACTGGAGACCAAAACGGAACAGCATATTCTAGATGGGGCCTTACCAGCGCTCTGTAAAGGGGAAGAATAACCCCCTCCTCCCGTGAATCTATACCCCTTTTAATACAGCTCAAAACCTTGTTTGCCCTTGCAGCTGCTGCCTGGCATTGCTTGCTACAGCCAAGTTTATTATCTACAAGGACTCCATGGTCCTTCTCCATTATGGATTTGCCTAGTGCAGTCCCATTAAGTGTAGAAGTAGCTTGCATATTTTTACATCCCAGATGCATGACCTTACATTTATCCACATTAAATCTCATCTGCCACTTAGCCGCCCAGATTTTCAGTTGGTCAAGGTCCTGTTGCAAGGATGCCACATCCTGTATAGAATGACATGACCTGTCCTTCATAAAGCCATGCTGATAACTGCTCATAATGCCATTCTCCGGTACATAATTTTGTATGTGATCCCTTAAATAGCCTTCAAATAACTTGCCCACCACGGATGTCAAACTTACAGGCCTATAATTGCCAGGCTGAGATCTTACTCCCTTTTTAAAAATAGGAATGATATTAGCCTTCTTCCAATCCCTAGGTACCACACCTGATGAAAATGAGTCTGAGAATATCAGAAACAAAGGCCACTGTAAATCTGACCCTAGCTCTCTCAGTACCCGAGGGTGTATTCCATCTGCCCAGGTGCCTTGTTCACATTTATATTGCACCATATCCTGTGTCAACCACTGCATAGTTGGAGCTGAGGCAACAGTGCAGCTATTGGGTGGGACTTGGCACTCTGGCTCCTCTACTGTATACACAGAAGAAAAGAACTGGTTCAGCACATCTGCCTTTTCTGCATCCGCTGTAACCATATTGTTACTATAACTGAATGGGGCCACACCCTCAACCTGCATCTTTTTACTATTAATATACTTAAACTTTTTGGGGTTAGTCTTGGCCTCTGCTGCAATGCGTTCCTCATTTTCTATCTTAGCCTTCCGGATTGCTGTTTTACAACACTTGTTATAGTGATTATATTCTTTAAATGCAGCTACTGTCCCCTCTGACTTATGTTTCTTAAAAGCTTTCCTTTTTTTCCCTATTAACTTCTTTACCTCAGAGTTAAGCCACATAGGGTGATTCTTAACACTTTTAACTTAACTACTTTTTCTTATTAATGGAATAAATTGAGAACAGTAATGATTTAATATCATTTTAAATGACAATCATTTCTGCTCTGTGTTTTTATCAGAAAACATAATGCCCTAATCTATGCACTGAGGCGCTGCACTTAAGGAGCTAAAATTTGCTTTTCTAAAATTCAGTGTCTTTGTTGCCCCAGTGTAAATTTGTTTCCTGCACCAAACATCAAATGAAATAACATTATGGTCACTATTACCCAGGGGTTCAACTTCTTGTTCTATATGCTCTGGGCCATTAGAGATCACTATTTCCAATATAGCATGCTTCCTGGTTGGCTCCTCAACAACCTGTGACATAAAGTTGTCATGCAGCAAGTTTATAAACTTGTTCCCATTTACTGTCCTGGCAGTACTATGGCTCCAGTCAATATCAGGATAATTAAAATTCCCCATTATTATCACTTGCCCCAAACTAGCAGCCATTTCTATTTGCAACAAGGGCTGAGCCTCCTCCTCTTCGCTTACATTAGGGGGTCTATGGCATACCCCTACCATTAATTTGGTAGATTCTTTACTATCTGTGAGAAGCTCAACCCATAAGGATTCAGCTCCCTCTGTTACCCCCATCACTTCCTCTTTCATATTTGCTTTTAATTCCTGCTTAACAAACAGACACACTCCTCCTCCTTTGCTATTGCCCCTGTCCCTCCGAAACAATGTATAACCCCCCCAATATTAACTGCTCATGCGACTCGTTCAACCAAGTTTCAGCAACACCAATCATGTCATATTTCCGCTCCAACGCCAGCACCTCCAGCTCTCCCATTTTACCAGTCAGACTGCTTGCATTGGTAAACATACATTTAATACTGGTACCAGTGTGAGAATGATACGTAAACAACTTATGGTCCTCCCTGCCATTATCAGTATCCCGAAGCAAGTCTCCTCCCCCATTTTTCCTTACTACGCCCATTTTCCCTCATCTATCTTGTCTACCACAGAATTACCCACTGCACCACCCCCCCACTCCTAGTTTAAAATCTCCTCCAACCCTCTAGCCATCTTCTCCCCCAAAGCAGCTGCCCCATCATCATTGAGGACTAACAGGCCTATAGTTTTCAGGCTGAGAACGGGATCTTTTTTTAAATAACGGCACCGCATTAGCAATTCACCAGTCTCTCAGCACCATGCCAGACCTCAATGAATCCAGAAAAATTACGTGAAGAGGTTTGGCAATCACAGCACTAAGCTTGTTATCAAACAAAGGTCCAGGACCGGATAGTATTCATCCCAGGGTATTAACCCTGGGATGAATACTATCCGGTCCTGGACCTTTGTTTACCATTACATGTTCAAGCCTCTTTTGAATTTCCTCCAGAGTGACCCAGTTATGATACTAGAATTGGGTCTATCAAAAGGAAAGCCTTGATTAGCTGGCTCCTCAGTTGTATAGACAGATAAAAAATAAGAGCGCAAAATTTCTGCCTTTTTTCCTGCTCTCATCAACCATCTGACCCCCCTGTGATAATAAGGGTCCCACCACAGCACATTTTTTTACTATGTACATATTTAAAAAATAATTTTGGATTCCTTTTACTCCTAGCTTCCCATCACTATATTAGCTTGTCTGATAGCTTTTTTTTCATGCCTTATTGTATCTGATGAAAGTTTCTGCAGTCCCATCTAGCTTGAATGCTTTAAAAGCACATTTTTTTCTTACCAACTTCGCCACTAACTCTAACTTTTATTAAAGAGGGTGGTTAAGTCATAAATGTTTTGCTTTGTGATGCCTTTCCTTGCTTAAAAGGGGAATATACTAACCTGTATACTTGCTAAGCAAGTACTGTATGTTTTAAAGATATTCTAGTTTCCATCTTAGTTTAAAGCTGTGAAAAGCCTTTCCTAGTTCATACATTGCAGAGATGCCCTTATACTGGCAAAGTCTGCATGTTTACAATTAAGTGTTTTAGTTTTTTACTCCCTTATCTCATGATACCATGATATGATCACCCAAATGCTCACCCACACAAATGTTAGAGATGAGTTCAGTATTATTAGATATTACCAGGTTCAAAATAGAGTCATTTCTAGTAGGTTGAAATAAAGCATATTAAAGCATATTTACAAACCTACTAGCTTTTTCTGACTTGGCCACCCCATTACTCAACACTCAATATCTAGACAATTAAAGTCCCCCGTAATAACAACTTGACCTAATTTTGAAGCCTCCTCCATTTGCAATAGTAGCTGGGCCTCATCCTCCTCACTTATACGGGGTGGTTTATAGCATACACCAATGATAATTTTCTTTGTAACCTTTAGCCTTGCTGAAATCTCTCCCCAAAAGGAAACCACACTGTCCCTGGTAATTTCTTTAGCACACGGCTTCAAATTTGACTTTACATAAAGACAAACCCCTCCACCCTTTTTAGTCCCTCTGTCCTACCTACCTCTGGCTGTAACCATTTAAATTCACAGCCCAGTTGCATGTTTCATCCCACCACGTTATTACGCCACATCAACCAAATGCCGAACCCTGGCACCAGGAAGACAGCAAACTGTTCGGATGAAGTGATCCAGACGACTACCCTATCAACTTTCCTAATAATTGAATCCCCTATAACCACAATCTGTTTAGGCCTAGGTCTTCTCTCCCCCTCACCACTACTAGAAAAGCTGGTCTCCCGGCTGTTAGAGAGATCAGCCACATCTAGAACTGCCAGTCCAGAGTTCATGCTCCCATCTTCTTCACACAATCTGGCAAATCTGTTGGAATGCATGAACCCTGGAGCAGCCTCCCTTTTTCTTTTCCCCACACTAGATTCAACTGTGCATACTCCTCCAAGATCCATGTCAGTGCTATAACAGAAGAGGATTAAAAGAAAGGGGAAGATTACCCTTTTGAACTCCGCTGCACAGCTCTGCAAATTTATGGAAGGTCAGGACACAGGGAGATTTCTGAAAAGAATAAATGCTTAGAGTAGGGGCAGTGGAAGGAGGGCTGCGCTAGGGATTAATTCTCCTTTAAGAATAAATCTATGCACACTTTTGCTTTCCTTTTAGGTAAAACTTAACCATGAAATAAGAAAAAATATGATGTGGATTCCCCTGTATCATTCAGAATAGAACTCTCTGTTGTGATAGTTTATCCCTTTTGGACCCTGCCCCTGCACTTCATTATACAGGGTATTGAACATTTTCATACTGTTTGCCAAAAAGGTGCTATCTTTAAATATTAATATCATATTCACTGTTGTTGTCTGTATATTAAATGTCCTTATTTTTTTTCCTACACCATGCCATTATTACAGTATTTTTGTACAGGTAAAAATACTACATGCTGGACATGTAAAGAACACAGTATGTCTGTTTTCAGCTCATTAATTCAAGTAAAGGAAAAAAAAATATTTTGAGCTTATTGTCAGCATTGATGGCTGCCTGCTGTTTAGATATAGCAAGTCAGAGTTCTCTGACTGAGTCTGCTATTAGGTACTTTATTCTATTTTTTATTATACTAAGCAATAACTATAAAATACAATTGTAGTTATCACCCATTAGGAAAAAACATCTGTCTGTGTTACTACTGTGTTACTTTTAAATCGGTGCTGAATAAAACAGATTAGGATGGTTTAATAAAAATTAGACCAAAGAAATCTCATAAAATATTTTAAAATAGCTTAAGTTGTGATTTTGGTTTGTTTCTTTCTTAACTTAAAGGGATCCAGTCATGATTCTTATGGTGTAACTTTTATTTTAAAAATACACACCCGCTGGGGTGCTATTTTCATGTCTACCCCTAGGTGGTGCATCTAGGCATGTTTTGCAATACAAGCGATGGCTATGGCACCCTGGGAAATGAATATTGCTAGCCCCATGCAAAATTTCAAAATGAATTATAAAAAAATCTGTTTGCTCTTTTAAAAATCAGATTTCAATGTATTTAAATCTGATTTTTAAAAGAGCAAACAGAGAAGCTCCATTAACTGATGCTAAAAAACATAATTCCTTTAAGTGAATCAAATATTGTACTTGTACATTCATTCTCCTAGCATCCAAACAGCTCAGTACAGCCCAATAATAACAACAATACCTTAGCTTCTTCTATCTGCTGTTCTTTTCAAAGTTTTGAAACTACATGGAGAGGCTAAAAAGTACAATAGCCAATAACATAAGAATAGAATTAGTATGGTAGGCATTAGTGTGTAAACAGAACCTTGTAAGACTCTTTCTCTATATCTGACTTATGGATAAGAAAATATTAAACACAGCAGTCATAAGGGCATAAAGACAGAGTGGACAATTGTATTTATTTTTTGTCTCTTGGGCATCAGCTGTATTTTGATTTCTGTACCAACCTGGTAAAAGGATTCACTTTCAATAAACATGCTCAGTAATTTTGTTCATTATACATTATCTTTGCAAAGGGGAAGAAGCACTCCAGTCTGTCGGCAATGCCTTTAAATCATTTATTTGCAGAAATGGACAAACAGCACAAGCTTTCGGGGGTGACCCCTTCTTCAGGTGCAGTACCTGAAGAAGGGGTCACCCCCAAAAGCTTGTGCTGTTTGTCCATTTCTGCAAATAAATGATTTAAAGGCATTGCCGACAGACTGGAGTGCTTCTTCTCCTTTGCAAAGATACATGGAAAAAAAGCCTTGGGAGCGGCTGTGGAAGTCAAGCACCCTCTGAGAATATGTATATATGACACCCCTTCACGGCTGAAAGTGCTAGTCAGTGCCTCATAGTACTTGCATTTGTATGACTGGCCACATTTTGAGTACTGGCCATCACACATACATTCTTTATTTAAATTTACCATCCAGTATAAAATTCAGGAGGATCTTTGTTATGAAAGTGAATGTGTCTTACTTACATACATGTAAATATTAATGTAATTAATTAATGCCTCATGCTGCTGTTTTTTTGTTTGAACTACATTGCAAGATGTGTGCCAGTTTTAAGCCATAAGTAAAGCAATGAGTTAATGCTGTTATGTGCAATCACTTAAAGGACATGTAAACCCCACACACAAAAATGTAACCAGTGAACAGCCTCTTTGAAAACTTTCAGTACCTGCCACTCTGGTTGTCCAGAGGTTAAGGCTGCAACATCCCCTTACTCACTTAGATTTGCTTCTCCTCCTGTAACCCACTCGGCCCCCTCCCTCAGGAATTTGCTTTGGTTGTTGGCTTGTGGGCATGCTCAGTTGTTCTAAGGTCAGATTACTAAACACGCCCCCCAGTCTAGCAGCCAGTGAAGAGATAGCATTGCTGGTTCCCACAGAAACTCAGCTCTAGCTGTCTGCTTCATTTTTTTTTCTCCCAACCAACTCTCCTGAGCTCAGCTCAAACAAAGCAGAACTTTTATCAAAGACAGTTGTGCCTGTGTGAGCCTGTATTCTTCATGAAATGTATACTGAATAAGGGTCTGTGTGTGCATGTTTTTTGCTCATTTAAATGTATCCAATTATGTATCAGAGAAAAAATGGCCACCAGGTGACAGCTGCTGTTTGGTTTAGGAAAATGTGATGGTGCTGGCAAACGGAGGGGATATATGCAGTACAAATAATGCCATTTGGGTGGGGGAGGCATGCCCAGCTGCTATACATTGTAGGCAAATGTAGGCTTTACATGTCCTTTCATAGAATGTTGTTTATACATATATATTTAAATGTCATGTCACTATCAGAAAATAATTTTTGAAGAGATCAAGCAATTCTGTAGCTTTACTTAGCTTAACGTTGAAGACAATCAGATCTGGAGCATGCCCAGAATGTTGTGCTCTACCAAATTTAAAGTATTTCCAGAATAAATGTAACTGATATACTTTAGGTCTATGTTTCTTTTTTACAGAACACATTTATATTATAAAGGCTGGTATGCTCTGTAACTGGTTATCTATGTTTGGTGTTAAAGGGTTGTATGAATTTATGAAAGTTGTAAAAGGGAAAACATTTTTTGTAACCAAAATCAATATGCGTATTTAACCCTTTAAGTGTCAGCAGAATTTCACATTTCAGTTCCCCTCAGTGCCAGACGTTTTGTAAAAATGTTGTGCTCTGTCATTTTAGGTGCAACGATTGGGTGGAACCAAGCAGGAACCTCTCCTGCCTACCCCTAGTCCACACTCCCTTGTCATTGGCCCCTGGTTGCCATTATGCAGTAGGAGCAATTACTCCCCCCTCCCCCACCCCCCGCTCTTGATGGAACTGCGTATGCACACCCAAGCACAAGCACACACAAGGGAAGGGGGGGAGGTGCAGGGGTGAGGTGGCTCCCAGCCGTAAATTACCAAAGTTTCAAAGCATTATAGCAAAATATGGTATACTTCAGTTTCCAAAGCCAAAATTCCCGGAACATTAGGTTTACCCCAGGAAACCATATATTTTTGAAAAGTACAAAAATATTTTTATTTTGATTAAATACCTAAAAATTGCACCAAACCTTCCATTTTCAAGCACTTAGCATTAGATGCCAAGATAAAACATCATAAGCATAAAAGCCAAGGGTTACCAAAGTATCTGACATTTAGAGACCCCAAATTAGTAGTACATACATACTTCATGGAATATAAATCAGGCGGTGTATTTTTTGTGGTAGTAGAAATATATGCAGTAAAAATGGTAAATAAGGTGATAAATTGACCCCAGAAAACCTCATATTTTCAGAAAATACACATTCTACCAAATGTAAAATATATCTTTGTATGGAAAAGCAGCAAATCTAAGCTAAATGTAGCAATTTTTATGTAATTTCTGAAAATTGTCTCAAAGTGTTCTGTGTTTCAGCTCCTGGACCAGGTAGGGCACTGGTGTGCATTTTTATTCCATGTCTGCCTGTGTTTCAGTTGCCTTCCTGTATTGCTGTCAGAGAATTTGGTGGCAAGTGCTTGTTCTTGTGCGCTCCTGGCCTGCCCAAAAGGTGTTTGGTGTATGTGGCTCTATGGTAGGGTCACACAGAGTAAATGCCAGGACAGCAAAAAGTCTCCAAAAAAAAAAATGGCTTTTATTCAGCCAGCAGCAATATACAAAAAAATAAAGGCAGTTTTCTTCCAAGAACAATAAAAATAGCTTCCAGCAGCAATAAGACATCAGAAATAGTACAGTAACAGCAGTTTAACAGACCTCGGACCAGGTAAGTGTGTGTAGTCACACACATGCATCGAGTGCCAAGACCTCTCAATGTCTATTTCACTCAGAGAGCTTGAGAAACTGACCAGCCAGGGTTTTAAGAGCTACTGATTAACCACCTCAGGCTAATCAGCCCCAGCTGGTCAGCCAATTGTATCTAATTCTGCTACATACAGAGGGAGCATTGCCTTCTCAGGCCTGTGTTGAACCCTAAGGAAAAAGGGTTGGAGATCCATGTACCACCTCATCAGGTGCATGGTCAGTTACCAACACAATCTGTACCCCTGCTAGGTAGTGCCGTAGCTCCTTAATGGCCCATTTAGCTGCCAGACGCTCTTTCTTTATTATAGAGCAGTTCTTCTCTCTGGGGAAAAGTTTCCTACAGTACTCAGGTAAAAAAGTACTGGATGCTCAACCCCCATTAAAGTTTGTGATAACACTGCCCCTGGGCCAACCTGAGGCATCTGTCTAAAGAATAAAGGAATTTGCAAAATCTGGACTTTTTAATGTAGGAGAGCTTCACTGACAATTTTAATGTGGTCAAAAGCCCTCTGACACTCTTGAGACCAGACTCTCTCTGTTGGAGCACTTTTCTTTGTCAGATCAGTGGTAATAGCTTGTGAACCCCAAAAAGGAGCTAACTTCATTCTTTGTCTTTGGACCTGGGGTCTGTTTGAGAGCAGCTACTGTGTCTGCTACAGGCCTTACCAAAACTTACTGCATATATTTTGTTTGTTTTACCCAATGCTCACACCTTGGGATTTGCTGTGATGCCGGCTTCTCTTAAGGAGCACAAAAAAGCCTTTAGCTGATCTAAATGACCTTGTCAAGTTTTACTGTAAACTACCACATGATCTATAAAGGCAGCATAACTTGCATGAGGATGCAACACCTTATCCATGAGCCTTTGGAAGGCATCAGGGGCACCATGTAGGCCAAATAGCATCATGAGGACCTGGTATAACCCATATGGAGTTGCAGAGGCATTTTTAGGTTTAGACTTTTCCTCAAGGGGAATCTGCCAATAGCTCTTTGTTAAAGGAGAATGCAAGTCAAAATTTAAAAAGCATACTGCCCAATAGTCCTCCTATTGTTTAGGAAAAACGCCACACTTTTGGCTCACCTAATCAAATATTTACTCAGTCACACTTACTTCACATTTTCTAGAACAGGCAGCCATCTCTAAAAAGGTATTCTCCCTTCCTTTCCCTCCTTGCTTCATACTGCACATGTGTTTCATTCCCTCCCCTCTGGCAGATCCGCTTCTGATTGGCTGGTGGGCATGTGTAGCTCAAAACAGCAGACAGCACACATGCTCAGAGAATAGGAAGGCTGCCGCTGGCAGCCTACAGGAAGGACAGAGAGATTTCAGTGATGTCTCTGTAGTCTTCACACTGCTGTAGGCTGCCAGCACCATATCTCAGAGAAGCAAGCAGGGATCTGGGAATTTAGATATACAGTAAGTACTTAAAAAGAATGCCTTTAAACTTACTTTTAATTTATATTAACCTTTCATTGTCCTTTAAGTCTAAGTTAGATTTATATAAGCTGCCTCCCCCAAACAGTCTATTAGTTTATCTACTTAGGGCATTGGGAAGGCATCAAACTTAGACACTGCTCTGACCTTGCGCAGGTACACAAAACCTTATTGACCCATCTGGCTTAGGGACCAGGACTATGAGGCTACACCTGTCACTGTTTGACTCAGCAATAAGCCCAACTTTAAGAATTTATGATAGCTCCTTCCTCACAAGGCCTTTTCTACTGTGAGGGAGGCGATAAGGGTGAGATGACCCTGGGTCTGTTTCTACCTTATGCGATATAAAACATGTCTTACCAGGGAGTTCTGAAAACACATCTGTAAACTGTGAAATTAGAGTCAGCATATAATTTTTCTGTGTTACTGTGAGCTGCTGACCCATGGGTATCTGGGGACTTCTTGCACCTTTACTGGTGGGAAGATGTGCCCCCATATCTGTGCTATCAGGGACAGGATGTATAGACATGAAGGCCTCAGTTTTCCAAGGCTTTAAGAGATTAACATGATAGATCTGATTACCTCTTCTGTAATCTAGGCGTGCAATTTCATAGTTTACTTCCCCTTTCCTGCACAATACCTACCCTGCCATTTAGCTAAGATTTTTCTCTCTAAAGAAGGGAGAAGTAACAACACTTTATCAACAGACTGTAGGCAAACTGACCCAGGAGAATGTCTATGACATACTGAACAGTATTTTTAGCAGAGCATGGGTGCTCCCCCCAAGACTCCTTTACCAAATCCAGGACTCCATACGATAGCTCAAAGAGGCAGAAGCATGCAGAGGTGCTTTTTAAAGTTCAGTTGAACCACTCAACCAACCCATCAGTTTGTGGGTAATAAACTGAGGTTTTTATGGATTGTACTTTCAAGAGCTCTAGCACTAGCTCTAGCAAGGGACATGAAATTGGTCCCTTGATCGGTAAGCATTTCCTTAGACAACGCAACCCTTGAGAACAGCTCAAAAAGTTTAGCAGCAACTTGCTAAGCAGTAGCTGTTGTTAAAGAGAATGCAAAGAGGGGTTAAAGAGGGGTACCTGGTGGCATAGTCAATGACTACTAAAATGAACTTTGCAGAAGGTTCCAAAAGGTCAACAAGATCCACACCAGGCAAAGGTATTAAAGGGGCAGGTTTGGGGTTTATTTGGCTGGTTAACTGGCAATCTGGGCATGTAGCACCTGCATCTTTATAAATACCAAGTGAGACATGCTTTCTGCCTGTACACGTATGTTTTGGGGGAAATTAGCTATAGTACACAGAGGATCAGGAGCATAGAGACAGGGACACCACTTCTTCAGGCAAAAAAAACAAAAGTTTATTTGGGGCAAACACCTCCCATCATAAACAACACAGTTCACAGTTTATCAGCAAAAACAGTTAATCAAACTTATTCATGAATTGTCCCTTCTTTGGGACACTCACCAGGGCTTCTCACCATCCCCAATGACCTTCACACATCCACAGTGACTCTCACACTTGTGAACACTTGTGCTACTAACTAAGCCTTGACATTCTGGCTTCACATTAAACTTCACTAACTCTTCTCAACTCTCATACAGGTGTCACAGCTCCCTCTGCTCCTTGCAGTGGCAGGTATTACCCCCAGCCCCTCTGGGATTTCCTCACACAGGTAGGCAGCCTTCCTGCTGTGTGCCCTGCTCTGAGAGACCTTTCACTCTGAGTGACCCCTAGGTGTGGGAGCACACCTCTCCAGGTGCCAGCTGCCTCTTAATTAGCCGACTGAGAGGGACTAATAACAATGTCTGCATTAGGAATCCCCCTGCAGTCCACATCACAACCCTCAAATGTACACTTTCTCTTACATTTTTAGTAAAGAATGCAATGTTTCCTAATCACACTGGAAACACTGTCTGCCCCATGGAACTGTATGAGCCAAGTTAAACACAGCCCATATCAACTCTGTAGGAACCATCGTTTGTTTCAAAACCTCCCCTGTTTGTGTATTCTTGTACACCCTGAATAACAAATGCAATTCAAAATGAGGAAAAAGATTTACACTTTCAGGTACCACTACTTCAGGTACCCAATTTTTACTACTTTGTCATAGAGTTTGGACAACACTGGGTCCTCTTTCTCTTTCTTTCTAAAGTCAGAAATAAAGAATTGTGTTAAACAGGCAACACCATTACCCTCCTATCTTTCACAAGGATTTTCAGGATCCCGAACAGTGAAACCAGAGTAGTTTTACCTTCAGTCTTAGAAACCGCAGTCCTGTTTGTCCATTCGTCTTTGTTTCCAGAACTTTTTCAGGCACTTTTTCTGACTTTTTGACTGACCCCAGCCACAGTCTTTTCACGCTCCTACCATCAGGCAGGCGGTACAGGAGCATCCAGACCCACACCAGCAGATACAGAGACAGTTTCTACCCACAAGCCATCAGGCTTCTGAACTGCTGACATTCTGCCCAACACACACTCCCCATAAGTACTGGACTCTTCCCAGTGTCACTTTAAGCAAAGCCACTTTAAATCCTCACTGCACAATTTCAAATATTGCATTGCATTTTATTATTGTAAATACTTGTACCTTTATTGCTCACTTTTATTATATTTAATATTTTTTTTTTTTTTTTTTGTTTGTCTATGTAAAATTGGGAGGAACACGGGTCAAAAAATTTCATTACAGTAATGATGCTTCATTGTTATTTGTATATGACAATAAACTTGAAACTTCTGGCTAAAGATGCCTGGTGAGAAAGGGAACAGTTTATCTGGTGCATCTGGATCTATTCTTCACTAATAACACCACTTTCCAAGGTGTTGATCAGATCTTCCCATAGCAGCCACAATTCTGGTTCCCAAATTATCATGGGCATAGATAGGTTGGTAAACAGCCTTCTGATGTTTATGTCTCTTGATCTGCCAGGCAAGCCCAGTTTGGTCAAGGGATATTATATCTAGAATACATTGGTTTAGGTGTGTGGCAAGGACCTTAGCCAAAATTTTTGCATCAGCATTGCTAAGGGAGATTGGTCTGTAGGATGAGCATTCTAACAAGTCTTTATCTGGTTGGGGATCAGAATTATCAATGTTTTGGTAAGCCTCTACCCTCCATCACCTCATTATAAAGTTTAGTCAAAAGAGGGACTACTTATTTGGCAAATTTCTTATTAGACTTGATCAGTATATGCCTGGGGTTTTCCCTACTTCTTGCTCAGTTATTGGTGCCCTTAGTAATTGAGCTGTTGGGCCATCAATTTCGGGCATATCTGTACAGGTATGGGATCCCTTATCTGGAAACCCGTTATCCAGAAAGCTCCGAATTACGGAATGCCCGTCTTCCATAGACTCCATTTTAATAAAATAATTCAGAATTTTAAAACTGATTTCCTTTTTCTCTCTAATAATAAAACAGTACCTTGTAATTGATCCCAACTAAGATATAAATAATCCTTATTTGGTGCACAACAATCCCATAGGGTTTAATTAATGTTTTATTGATTCTTTAGTAGACTTAAGGTATGGAGATCCAAATTACAGAAAGATCCCTTATACGGAATACCCTTGGTCCCGAGCATTCTGGAAAATGGGTCCTATACCTGTACTATCTGTCTCTGTGAGCTGAAGCTTGGAGGTGTAGAGGTTATAGAGTTTAACAACGGGGATGCCCATGGGTGAAGTATCATTTCGGCCAAGAAGGCAAGTAATTTGCCATTTTTGTCTATGGAGACAAAAATGGTAAATTACTTGCCTTCTTGAACATGGGTTCAGGCATGTTGAAGACATTGACTCTCTAAAAAATAATACTGTTAGTTCTAGTTGGGCCAGAGTTATTGCTTCCTGGGTGGACTGCCATTGGTGGTGTGCCAAATGGCAATCTGTGGGTGGTCAAGGTATGTGTCTTCTGCCACCTGCATTTGCAGGGTGAGATTTCCATGTTTAGTACACTGGTTAATGCTTTAATGTTGCTAATGTATTTTCCCCTTATAAACGCCTTCAAAGCATCCCTACTATATCTGTGGTGGTGGTGGAGTCTAGGTTAGTGCATAAATATGTTTCCAAGCATAGAATAGGGTCTGTTAATTGTGGGTGGTTGACCCAGTAAGAGCTGAGTC
Source organism: Xenopus tropicalis (assembly GCF_000004195.4). Classification (NCBI taxonomy): domain Eukaryota; kingdom Metazoa; phylum Chordata; class Amphibia; order Anura; family Pipidae; genus Xenopus; species Xenopus tropicalis. The sequence goes on along the minus strand of NC_030682.2, from coordinate 73,956,529 downwards.
TCCAGATTCTATTATTGATCTTTGGGGCAACTGTTAGGGAGACTGTTAGTGGGGAGTGAGGTTAGGTCTGGTGAGGATTTCTACTTTGGAGACAATAGAGTTATCTCTGGGGTACAGAGGGCTAAGCTTTAATGTTGCTAATGTATTCTGCCCTTGTAAACGCCTATACTATATCTGTGGTGGTATCTAGGTTAGTGTCTAAATATGTTTCCAAGCTATGTAGAACAGGGTCTGTTAATTGTGGGTGGTTGACCAAGTCAGAGCTGAGTCTCCACATTCTATTATTGATCTATGGGGCAACTGTTAAGGAGACCATTAGCGGGCAGTGGTCAAATATACCTCTGGTGAGGATTTCTACTTTGGAGACAATAAAGTTATCTCTGGGGTACAGAGGGCTAATTCTTTTTGAGACAAGCTGTTGTGAGTATAGCCTGCTGAGTAGCAGATTTCTGAATATCATGGTTACGAATGTGCCAGAGATCCACCAAGCCATATGTTGAGACCCACCTAAAAAAAAGCATGATTGTGCGCGGTAGCAGGTGTGAATTTATTGAATTTAGAATCAGTTATAGCATTAGAATCTCCCATGAGCGAGAGGGGAGCTACTGGGAGTACAGTAATTCTCCACATAATATCATATAGGACAGTGTCTTCAAAGGGTGAAGGTACACCTACAAGGGTAAGGAGTTTACCGTGGATTGAGCCCTGTATTATCACACATCTGCCTTGATTATCTGTAATAATAATAGTTTGGGCAACATATGGCAATAAGTACAGAGACCCCTCTAGTAACTAGAGTAGATAGTAGGTACTTTTTATCCAGGGCATCTATAAGGCAAGGATTCTGCTCCGTTCCTGGTGAGTCTCCTGCAGATATAGGGTTTTTATCTGTGCATAAAGTCAAATATTAGTTTCCTTTTAATAGCGGTTCCCATTCCCTTCAGATTCCATGACAATAGTTTAAGTTCAGCCCTTGTCTATTAGTAAAATATTTTGGGCCTGACCGGTGTGCGGAAGAGGCAACAGCAGTTGCCAGGCAGGTACAGATAGGTCTCTAGTGGTAGGTGGTGTTAGGTGGTGTTAGGATTTGGAGTATTGGCACCACCATTACTATTGGTCAGCATACTCATGTAAAAAAGAACAGTTGTGTATGCAGAAATGTCAGTGGAAGCGCATAAAATAAAAGCAGAAACAAAATATAGTGAAGATCAAATGGATGATGTGTGCACCAAATCCCAAATGTGCTTAGCAAATTGCTTAAAACAATGTGTAACACCCAATCATAGTGTCTAGTATAAATGCTCACCAGACACCATTACACATGGAGCATATAGACCAACCTGGTGCCACGAAGCGCTCCCTACCTGGTGTGCGGCGGCGTCCTCCTTCTCAGCGCGGCGGATCCAAGATGGCGGCGCCCAGGACTCCACGTGGGCGCAAGGACGCCGGCGCGATGACGTCACGCGCTATGGCGCCAAATTCAAACTTAAAAGGACGCCAGAGACCCAGGTTCAATGCCCGAGTATAGCTCAATATACCTATTGTGTTCCTGGGTCTCTATTTGTCTCATCTGCTTTCCTGTTGCTGTTTAATTGCCTGTTCCTGACCTTGAACCTTGCTGCCTGCCTTAACTAACCTTTGCCTGAACCTGACCTCGCTATTGGATTACCCTGCATCTGTACTTCGCTCGGACTCGCTGGAAGCGGCCTTCCTCCTTGATCCTGACTTCACCCTTCCCGTGGGTGCCGGAGGCCCCCGCTGACATTATACTCGGGCCATGGATCCCGAGGAAGCGGTACCGGACGTCGGAAGAGCCCTTCGCGGGCTGGCGTCCCGTATGGAGGCGTATGAATCCCAGCAAGTCAGAATTGGGCAAGTACTTGATTCCATTTTGTCCCGTTTGCCCGCTACTCCCGCTGTCGCGGAAATTCCTCCTGCTGTGGTGGTTCCTCTGCCAGCGATGTCGCCAGCTCGTGAGCCACGAATACCTCCTCCTCCACGCTACAGTGGCAATCCGCAGGCCTGCAGGGGATTCGTGACTCAATGCCAGATTCAGTTTGAGTTCCAACCTTCCCAATTCTCCTGTGAGCGAGCGAAGGTGGGCTACGTTATGTCTCGTCTGGAGGGCAAACCACTGGAATGGGCAACTTCTCTCTGGGAGAGTCAGTCACCCCTGACATTTGATGTGAAGGAATTTCTACAGATGTTCAGAACCATCTTTGATGCCCCTGGTCGGGTCGCTACTGCCTCTTCACGCCTGCTGCAAATCCGCCAGGGCAGTCTCGGTGCCAGTGAGTATGCCATAGACTTTAGAACCCTCATGGCGGAAACTTCCTGGAATGAGGAGGCTTATAAGGCAGTCTTCTACCAAGGCCTATCGTCCCGTCTGAAGGATGACCTGGTATCCAGAAATCTACCTGACTCCCTTGAAGATTTGATTGCTCTCGCTATTAAGGTGGACACTCGCCTTAAAGAACATCAGGCTGATAAACAGCGGAGTAAAAAGTCTCATCCAGTCCTGGCTCCGCGCTTCCAGAACCCTATGATACCCCCGTCTTCTCCGCAGTTTACCACTTCCCCTTCGGAGGAACCCATGCAACTTGGGAAGGCTCGACTATCTGCACAAGAGAGGCTTCGGAGACGCCTTTCCGTCCTATGTCTGTACTGCGGCGGACAATCCCACTTAGCGGTTTCCTGCCCTGTCAAACTGGGGAATACTCCTGCTTCAAGTAAGACTTGTTTCTTTTGCTGGTAGTATTGTTCCTAAGTCAGCGGAACAATCTCACCAATTTCATGTTCCTGTGCAGATCCGGTTGTCCTCCCAGGCAATTCCAGTCTCAGCCTTCCTTGATTCCGGAGCTGCAGGAAACTTTATGGACTTGGCATTCGCAAAAAAGGTTGGCATTTCCCTCTTTCCAATGACTCCTCCTATTCGGGTCTTCGCCATCGATGACAGACCTCTCTCCACGGACACCATCACTTTAACCACCGGTGAACTATCTGTCCAGATTGGAGCACTACATCTGGAAAAGATGTCATTCCTGATCATTCCATGTCCTTCGTCTCCTGTTGTGCTGGGGTTGCCATGGCTATGACTCCATAACCCCTCCATTGACTGGTCATCGGGTCAAATCTCCCGTTGGAGTCAGTACTGCCAAAGACATTGTTTAATTCCTCAGCCACTCCAGCGGGTTACAGTCTCCTCTACGAGTCTTTCAGCTCTGCCCTCCGTCTACAGGGACTTCTCTGATGTTTTTTGTAAAAAGTCAGCAGAGTTTCTTCCCCCGCATCGGCGGTATGACTGCCCTATTGATCTCCTTCCTGGAACCATGCCACCCCGTGGGCGGACCTATCCCTTATCCCCTGCAGAGACGGCTGCCATGAAGGAGTATATCTCTGAGAATCTCCAGCGTGAATTTATCCGTCCTTCTACCTCCCCAGCAGGAGCTGGCTTCTTTTTTGTCGAAAAGAAGGACGGTGGACTCCGCCCCTGTATTGACTACCGGGGTCTCAATAAAATAACTGTTAAGAAGAGATACCCTTTACCCCTTATTTCTGAACTTTTTAACCAACTTAAAGGGGCCAAGATTTTCTCTAAGTCCGATCTCCGCGGGGCCTATAATCTTATCAGGATCCGAGAGGGCGATGAGTGGAAGACAGCTTTCAATACCCGTGATGGGCATTACGAGTACCTCGTGATGCCCTTCGGCCTCTGCAACGCTCCAGCCGTCTTCCAAGAGTTCGTTAACGATATTTTTCGGGACCTCCTGGGGAAGTCTGTTGTCGTGTACCTGGATGACATCTTTATCTTCTCTCAAGATTTGGAGACCCATCGCTCCCAAGTAAAAGAAGCCCTTTCTCGCCTTAGAGAAAATTCTCTTTTCGCCAAGTTGGAGAAATGCACTTTCGAAGTACCAAAGATCTCCTTCCTGGGCTACATTATCTCGTCTAGGGGCTTCGAAATGGATCCTGCCAAGGTATCTGCTATCCAGAAGTGGCCACTTCCCCAGAGTACTAAAGCAATCCAGAGGTTTATAGGATTTGCGAACTATTACCGCCAATTCATTAAAGGCTTTTCTTCCCGCATTTCTCCTATCCTTTCCCTCATCCGCAAAGGAGGGAGACCCAATTGTTGGCCTCCTGTGGCCCTTGAAGCCTTCCAGTCCCTGAAGGATGCCTTCATTTCGGCCTCTGTTCTTCGACACCCAGAGCCTCACCTACCCTACTTTATTGAAGTCGACGCCTCTGATGTAGGAGCAGGTGCTATCCTTTCCCAGAGACATTCTGCAGATGGTAAGCTCCATCCATGTGCATACTTCTCCAAGAAGTTTTCCTCCGCCGAGCAGAATTACGACATTGGGAATCGTGAACTCCTGGCTGTCAAACTCGCCCTCGAGGAATGGCGACACCTCTTAGAGGGAGCATCTCATCCGGTCACGATCTACACTGATCATAAGAACCTAGAATTTCTACAGTCTCTCAAGAGACAGAATCCCCGTCAGGCGAGGTGGTCGCTTTTCTTCTCCCGTTTCAATTTTGTCCTGACGTATCGTCCTGGGACCAAGAATCGAAAGGCAGACGCCCTGTCTCGAAGTTTCTCCCCAGAAGATCGTCTACCTATAGAGCAAGAGCCTATCATTCCTCCTTCCAGGATCATTGCCTCTGTATTGCCCCAATTCGCTGAACAAATTTTGCTAAGCCAGTCTGCCGCTCCTCCGGATACTCCCATAGGAATGGCATTTGTACCTCCTGAGTTATGCCTTCCCATTCTCCAGCAGACTCATAGCTCCAAACAAGCTGGCCACCCTGGTTCGGAAAAGACTCTTGAGCTTCTTCGACGTCTAGTTTGGTGGCCGACCATCCGCAAGGATGTCCGAGACTTTGTCGCAGCTTGTACAGTATGTGCCACCACTAAAGCCAGCCACTCTCGACCCTGCGGTCTTCTGCATCCATTGCCAATACCCTCTCGCCCATGGACGCATTTGGGTATGGACTTTATTGTGGAGTTGCTGCCCTCCTGTGGTAACACTGTCATTTGGGTAGTGATAGACCGCTTCAGCAAGATGGCACACTTCATAACCTTGAGGAAACTCCCCTCGGCTGTAGAACTGGCTCATCTCTTCGTACAGCATATCTTTCGTTTCCATGGTTTCCCTGTGGAAATTGTCTCCGATAGAGGGTCTCAGTTTGTTTCCAGATTTTGGCGCTCCTTGTGCAAGTCTCTGGGAGTATCTCTTCAGTTCTCCTCGGCCTATCACCCTCAGACCAATGGGGTAGCAGAGCGTGTAAACCAAGCTCTTGAACAATTCCTGCGAAACCATGTTTCCCTTTGCCAAGACGACTGGTCGGATTTACTCCCGTGGGCGGAATTCGCTCACAACAATGCCAGTCACTCCTCCACTGGAAGATCTCCTTTCTTGTCGGTGTATGGTCAACATCCTTTGGCCTTCCCTCAAGATTTTCTCCTCTCCGAAGTCCCTGCTGCAGATGATCTGGCGGCTCACATGTCTGTTATCTGGGCTGCCACCAAGTCTAATTTGGAGAAAAGTTCCCTGGTACACAAGACCTTCGCTGATCGTCGGAGAAAGCCTTCCCCTCCATACAAGGTTGGTGAAAAAGTCTGGCTTTCTTCCAGGAACATCCGCTTGAAGGTACCATCTCCGAAACTGGGTCCAAAGTTCCTGGGTCCCTTCTCCATCTCTGAGGTGATCAATCCCGTGGCAGTCCGGCTACAACTTCCCCCAGAGATGCGGATTCCTAACGTGTTCCACGTTTCCTTGTTGAAACCAGTAGTGCTCAATCACTTCTCCTCTGCTCAGTCCCCTCCTTCTGCCGTCCTCGTGGATGGTCAGCAAGAGTACGAAGTTGAGAAAATTCTAGATTCTAGGCTCTCCAGGGGATCACTCCAGTATCTCGTCCAATGGAAGGGATTCGGCCCTGAGGAATGCTCCTGGGAGAAAGATTCTGATGTACATGCTCCTCGTCTTGTGAAGGCGTTCCATGGTCAATTCCCTCAGAAGCCTTGGCCTGGTGGTCCAGTGGCCCCCCGTGGGGGGGGGGGTACTGTCACGAAGCGCTCCCTACCTGGTGTGCGGCGGCGTCCTCCTTCTCAGCGCGGCGGATCCAAGATGGCGGCGCCCAGGACTCCACGTGGGCGCAAGGATGCCGGCGCGATGACGTCACGCGCTATGGCGCCAAATTCAAACTTAAAAGGACGCCAGAGACCCAGGTTCAATGCCCGAGTATAGCTCAATATACCTATTGTGTTCCTGGGTCTCTATTTGTCTCATCTGCTTTCCTGTTGCTGTTTAATTGCCTGTTCCTGACCTTGAACCTTGCTGCCTGCCTTAACTGACCTTTGCCTGAACCTGACCTCGCTATTGGATTACCCTGCATCTGTACTTCGCTCGGACTCGCTGGAAGCGGCCTTCCTCCTTGATCCTGACTTCACCCTTCCCGTGGGTGCCAGAGGCCCCCGCTGACACCTGGCCGGGCCTTGATTGGAGTGGGGTCAAAATCCTCAATATAAAATAGAATGGAAAAGGAGGCAATAATAGTGTAAATAGTTTAATGAAAAAATAAAACCCTGCTCAATGCAGGCTACTAACAGTATGTACAACGGTAAAAGCGATAAAAAGTAGAAGCTCAACGCGTTTCGCGTGCTCTCTGCACGCTTCCTCAGGAGCCAGTAAAGTGTATAATACCCCCCTAAATTCTAGAAAGCTCATTTATACCCATTCCCCATGTGCTAATTACAAACAGCAGCGCGAACCCAGAAGTGAAGGGAGAGGGAGGGAGAAAGAGGTCATCGTTATCATAGTAACGCGCCTCACATAAGCACTCTTACGCGACACTCACGCAGTGAGAGCAGGAAGGACGCATCCGTTACCATGGCAATGCGTCTCCTGGAAGCACCATAAGGTGGCACATGCACACTGAACGCCGCCCAAAGCAAAACTGTTGCCATGGGGACGCGCAGCTCACACAGAGCAAGAACAGAATGACCCTACAAATGGTAAAGGACAGGGTATTGCAGAAACTAAATGGTACCGGCTTATTCAGAAAAACCATAACAATATTAAAAACCATTGATGTATATAAACATATAAACAAAATAAAATTCGATCAAAAGTACTATGTGTCATATGTATATCCCATAGAGCAGTGCTGTCCAACTGGCGGCCCGCGACCCCCCTCTGTGTGGCCCCCCACCTGTCTGGCTGCTTTGATGGCTTACCTTTGAGTAAGCATTAAATGGTATCAGTAATGAGATTAACTGGCCCCCTGCATGGTTCTCACCTCAGATTCAGGCTGCAATCCCTCTGTATTGTTTAAAAATGTAATCCACTGTGTTTTTCACACCTTTAATACCTGCATTGTTCACCCCCTGCAGTGTTCACACCTCAGGCTCAGACTGTAATCACTCCCATTGTTCACTTCTTCACACCTCAGACATAGGTACTGTAGGCAGAGTATGGCACATACAGCCAGCATAGGGCAGGTAGAGTATGGCACATACAGCCAGCATAGGGCAGGTAGAGTATGGCACATACAGCCAGCATAGGGCAGGTAGAGTATGGCACACACAGGCAGCATAGGTCAGGGAGGGTATGGCACACACAGGAAGGGTAGGGCAGGCAGAGTATGGCACACACAGTCAGGGTAGGGCAGGCAGAGTATGGCACACACAGGCAGCATAGGGCAGGCAGAGTATGGCACATACAGCCAGCATAGGGCAGGTAGAGTATGGCACACACAGGCAGCATAGGTCAGGGAGGGTATGGAACACACAGGAAGGGTAGGGCAGGCAGAGTATGGCACACACAATCAGGGTAGGGCAGGCAGAGTATGACACTCTGCCTGTGTGTGCCATACTCTGCCTTCCCTATGCTACCTCTGTGTGCCATACTCTGCTTGCCCTATGCTGCTTGTGGGAGGTGAACCTGGCAGGGGTTTGTTGTGGGAGTTTGTTAGCAGTTGGAAATAGCCATTAAATGGTCCCTAAGGTGTGTAATTATGTACTGGGGGTTGCTCTGCTATCCACAGTGGAGGAGGAGGCATATGGAATTTAAGGGTATATCTTAATATGACATAATTCTTTCACATATGAATGATGGTTGATATCCCCACTGTAAGGACCAAGCATTTGGGATTTTGCTGTGCTACCACCATTGTGATAAAATAAGTGTGGTTTGAAGTGGGTGTGGTTTCAAAAAGGGGAGTGGTCAAAACTGGCTTCCATTAGCGGCCCTCCATCATGTATGCTAGAGAAATTCCGGCCCTCAGCACCGTAGAAGTTGGACAGCACTGCCATAGAGTATAAGGGAAATACAATCTAAGACTTGGGAATGTTTATATATATATATAAAAAAAAAATATTTTTTTTTCTTTCCAAATATATCTTTCTATTCCTTTAACCTCTTTATCTACTCGCACGTTAACATTAACAAAAGATTTAAAAGTTATAAATTAAATTAAAATTAAAAGGCCGCCAGATCTAGGTCAACATTAAGGCCCAAGAGCTGTAGGATATTAAGCTTAAAAATCCAATAGGTCTCTCGGTGTCTGAGCCTGATAAAACGATCGCCACCCCTAATATTGGGAGGTATTTGTTCCAATCCAATAAAGGTTAAACCTATAGGGTATATGCATTGCCTTGAAGTGTCGAGAGACCCCATGATTAGTTTTACCAATTTTGATGTTCCGTACATGTTCCCTAATTCTAGTACCTACTGATCTGATTGTCCTCCCAACATAAAACATATTGCAAGGACAAACCAATAGATAGATCACGTATATAGAACGGCAATTAATAAAATAGTTTATTGTCGGTATGTTAGCAACAATCGATTTTTTTAGGGGCAACGTATAAACAAGCCACACACTGTTTCTTGCCACATTTATACGTCCCCTTGAGTCCAAATAAATTAGAATGTTTTTTATGATCTTGGCGGCCCCAAATTTTAAATGGTGCCAGCATATTGCTCAAAGTTTGTGACTTTTTAAAATGAACTTGTGGTTTTCGATTACAGGTCTCTTTTAAAACCGGATCAGCTAAAATTACATTCCAATGTCGTTGGATAATATTTCTAATGTTAAAAGCTGCTGAATTAAACTTAGTGTAAAAATTGCATTCATAAGGAATAAGGAAAAAGAACAGTTAACATTCTTCTTTTCCCTCCTCCCTACCCACATTATACCCCAACAAAACTTAGAGTGAGCTTAGTCCCAAAATAGTAAACTTGAAACTGTAAGTGTAGTGGGATTTGTATCTACCAAACCAGTCCTATGTCTGGATGGACTAAGGTAAAGTGGAGTTTCTTTTCAGGGGCCCGGTCCCTGGGCCTAGTGTCATGCAGTATAGATGATCCTTGTCAAGTAAGGTAGGTAATATCAGGGTTAATGGATTAGTTTTCATGAATGATTGCCTCAGAGTCTGTCATCTTTATCTAGATGGAAAGCGCTGCGGACAGCCTTCTATCCAAGTTATGACCTTTTCTGGTGCTGTGAAAAAGTGATACGTAGTCTAGCCGGAAAAATCATCATAAGGGATCTTAAAAAAAAAGTCTTTTTGGTTCTGTGAATTTGGCTCGCTGCTTTCAAACTTCAGAGGAGTAGTCCAGATACAGTGATATCTTTTGATTCTCATATATTATGTCCCCTGTTTTTGGAGCCTCGGCTAGGGCTGCATCCCTACCATTATAGTTCAGAAATCTGGCAATAATAGGTCTCGGCGGTGCGCCCGGTGGTGGAGGTCTGCCCCTTCGGCTGTTTCTATTGTGAACATTGAAGAAAAGGCTTCCAGGCCACATTTATCTCTGAGCCATTTTTCAAGGAATTAGTCCTTGTTTGGGCCCTCTGCCCTCTCTGGGAGGCCTAAGAAGGGAATATAATTTTTCCGCAAGTGATTTTCAAGGTCTCCTGCCCTAGCCACTAGGTCAGCAAGGCGTTTGTTCATTTGGCCGGCAGGGAGGATGCAATGCCTTCCAGCTCCTCAATCCTAGTTTCATCTGCAGAACCAACCAAAATGTCTGATATTCAAAGCATTATTACTGCTGACCACTCTACACTAATAACTAAAATAGATGAAATCAAAATAGACTTTGCTGTATTGAAACAAGCCATGGCCTGCTATTAGAAGTGGGGAAAGATCAACTCTAGAGGGATTATCACACCATCCCAGTGGAGGTACACTCCCCATAACGCATAACTAATTTAGTTAACCCAAACTGCAATGAAAAGGTCACCACTAGATGCTCCTAGTGAGCTTAGTCACTCAGTACACATTGTAAAACCCAAGACTGGAATGCTTTTGATCTTTTTCAGTGTCACATTTGGCTTCTATGCTAATGAAGTGTTAGCTTTGGAGACTAGAACAATGTACAGACAGTCACAGATTATTTAAATGTGCAGAAGTGTAATGATCTATTCATTTGGATGCAGCCTTTGAATTACTGGTGAAAGTTAAAAGCTATAGGAGAAACACCAATATGTGTTCTCTGGTTCCTCATATTGTGCATATATAAATCATCAGTATGCAGTGTTATATATTAAAATAAAACCCATACCATACATGTTCTCTTGTAGCTCAGCGAGTAAGTGAAGAGGTATGTATGAATGTATTTATTTGTTTATATAGTACCAAAATTGTATGCAGTGCTTTGCAAAGTGTGAACACAAACAGGGATATAGTTATAATAAGTTATGTTATAATAAGTAGAGAGGTTGCAAGTTCAAACCCTTATAATTGCTTATATCTAAGATCACAATATTGTTTATTACTCTACTGCTAGATCTGTATATATATTATTTGCTGTGCAGGAGTAAACTGACACTACAGCTCCTTGCACCTTAATAAATGGTAATGCCAGGCACAATATTTGTGGTTAAACCTTGTATATGTATCAGTTTCTTAAACTTGTTTGACAGTCTTGCTCTGGACTACAACTCTCAGAAATTTGATAATCAGTAATGCCTAGTGAGGATTTCTGAACATTATTTCTTATTTCACTTTCTTTGTGTATTCAGTATGTGTGTTATAACCCTTAGAAGGCCCGGTCCGGCAATCTGTGGATTTTGGCAAATGACAAAGGGGCTGCTGAGAATGCTGGGATTTGTGGTCCCAGCTGAATCAGCTTGCCAGGGTAGTCAGATAACAGGAGTGATGAGCAAATTTACAATTGAATGGTGGAACAGAAAGACAGTTCCTTACCAACACTCACACTGTAATTTGACTCCTGTGCTTAAGGGCAAATGCCCATACCTAGTGCACTCTTAACCTTCCAATTTGTGCCTGTATGTTACCCAACCACTTAGACTGTAAGCTCTATGGGGCATGGGCCTCCTTCCACTGTGTCTCATACCACATGGCACTTATTCCCTGTATTAAAGTCCCTATGGCTTTAATTCCCTACTGCCTCTTTCCTATTACAGTTGCTGGGCAAAGTCCCATGTATCTAGTTCACTATACGTTATGCCTTATTGGCTTAGTTAGGATGACCACTCCCCTTGCAGACTGATAAAGTGTCTAGCAAGGAGGGGTGGCTTCCTCTTTGGCTGCCTTCTGACTCTCATTGAGCCTGGGATCAGAATAGGCCCCAGTAAAGCCATCTGCCCCTCTAGTGAAGTCGGGGACAGGGCCCCGTAAATGAGGAGAAGTTAGTGGTAGGATAGATCCTGTCATAGCATGCTTTAGCGAGTGTGATATAGTTAGGGCTATCTAGTAAGAGCAGTATTGGCTCCAACATAGGAGAAAGTAAGGGTTCAGCATACCCAGGCTCTGTTTGCCTTGCTGTAGGGACCGCAGTTCAGACACAGGTATCAGGTAGTATCTACCCCTGATCCACCAGTAAAGGGTAATCATCCTTAGGATTTCTGCTTGTTCCACGTCTGCCTCCATTGTGGTGCTACTCTGCTTTTGCCTATTACAACTGCCACTAACTGCTATGTTACTTCCTCTACCATTGTGAGTATAACCCTGCTTCAACCTTGTCTATGACAATAAACGTTCTACAGTTATTCAGCAAAGAATCTTCTGGCGTCCTAATTACTACCTCTACACCATACAGCTTCAGGGAGTTGTAGTTAGCGCGCAATTCACCATAGTATTATCGAATGCGTTAAGTCGCCATATCGCATGCATTATTTTTCGCGCGACCGCATGCGCTAGTTTTAACGCGATCGTATGATTCACAATCACTTAGGCGCGCTAAATATCGCATTAGGCTATGTGAAAATTAACACCTACTTCAGGCAGGCGATAAATTATAGAAAAGTACAGTAAATGAGTTTTTGGCAATAAAATATGGACTTAGCAGTGTTATTTATTCAAGTATGTGTCTTTTTACTAAATTTTACTAAAGTCTTGGCATGTATTGAATTTCGCTACTAATATACAGTACTATAGCGGTAAATATTTAGTCGCCAAAATATACAGTACTATAGCGGTAAATATTTAGTTGCCAAAATATACAGTACTATAGCGGTAAATATATAGTCGCCAAAATATACAGTACTGTAGCGGTAAATATTTAGTCGCCAAAATATACAGTACTGTAGCGGTAAATATTTAGTCGCCAAAATATACAGTACTGTAGCGGTAAATATTTAATCACACAAAATACATTACTAGGTATAATAATTATAGAAAAGTACAGTAAATGAGCTTTTGGCAATAAAATATGGACTTTGCAGTGTTATTTATTTAAGTATGTGTTTCCCCTAGAGTGACGCAGCCGCCAGTTTGCAGTGAAATGGTCATTTTTAATACAGTAATTTTCCGCAAGTATTGGCGTGTATGGCTAACATGGTGTGCGTTCATTCGCACGACTATTTATATCTGGCTACAAGTGATGAAATGTTACGCCAGGCATGGATTTGCAGCAAATTTTTGGACATGCGGCTAATTTTTCCGCGGCAAATTTTTTCATGTGTTTCGCAAAACAATCTGCCAATGGCAAAACGCAAAAATTCACCGCACGTCCAAAAATTTACACAAGCGTCAAAAAATAATAGTGCAACATTTTTGCCGTTTCATGGATCTTTCGAAAGATTTGCTAATTTTTCACCAAAGATAACCAGAACACATTTGCTCATCACTAGTGGCTACTATTTATAAGCATCTACTATTTATATGCTACCATTTATATGCTACCATTTATATGCGGTGACAATTTATATACACTATTTCTAAGCTACTATTCATATCCGGCCACTATTCGCGTGCGTTATTTAGCGCATGTACAGTCAAATCCCGCTTGAAAATAGTCATCGCGAGTTAAATAACGCATGCAATATCGCGAGTAAAATAGCGCAAGTATGCTTATAGTGAATCGTGCGAAAAGTCGCGAAAATTTAGACACGATAAAATTTTTACTGCACGCTATAAATAGCGCACGTTTTATTGCACTTTAGTGAATCGGCCCCATTGGCTTAAACATCTGTCAATCATCTCTGTGGAGCTTTGGCGCACTTTCCCTGTAATCCCGCGCAAAGTCCCACCTTGTTTACGAGACTTTGCAGGGCGGTGCCTGCCTATAAAAGGGTGGGTCGGCCATTTTGTGAACCACTCCTCACTTAGACGCAAGCGCGACCACTGCTCCGTAGGAATTCCGTCTACTGCAGCCTACTGCTGAGGAAATCTACGTTCGCAAAAGCCAAGCAAACGCCTAAGTGATTCAGCCTACCCTGTATATCCGCAGAGGAGGACAAACCAGGGGCTAAAGGGAGTACCGAGCATCACCAGGACCCTCGGCTGAGGCCTGGATACATCTGCCGGAATACCCCACAGGCATTAGTGAGTACCACCGCGGCTGCGGCTCACCCAAAATAACATCTAACCATATCAGGATCCTCAGTTGAGGCCTGACATCTTATACGGGACTTTCAAATCATTATATACCGCGGTGCGGAGCACTTTGCAAGGATTTTACCCATTACTACTGGTACAGACTCCTGACCGGATTAACCTAAGTGGACGTTAATATCTAACCCCAGTCCCTAAAGCGACCCCTACGCCCTCTGCAGGGATGGCCGAGAAGGGATGGGATGGGTGGCCCGATCCGGAGGTGGACCACTCCTTTACCACTAGACCTGTGATACCGCCACCATCCCCGCTCCATTATATATGGACTGGCATGTTCGGGGAGCAATATGTAAGAGATGCTACAGAGATTGTACCCTATAGTGGCGCATGCGGGAAGCAAGTGTGGTGCGTACTGCCCAACGTCAGGGCCCGGTGCCCCTATTGCCAAAACCAGTGCTGGGCTGGCCCAACACGCGTAGATAGCCCCTCCACAGTGACGGAGGCCCCATCTACCTCCAAGGGTCCGCAGGGGATGGCATCAACCAACCCCCAGGAGGAGGCTACAACTGCGCAGGATAATTTAACGGTCCATCACAGTCCTAAGAAGCCCGGTAAAGCCATGTCGGTGCAAAGCTTACCAGTTGCTACCGTTGCTGCTGCTAAAGAGTAATGACCATTTCTGGGTGGCACCCGGAAGGGCAGACCCTGCCAAACAACACACTGTATCCCGAGTGCAACGGATTATAAATGCCCAAGTCAGAAACAGGTGGGGGTACTATATGCCTTACAGGCCCGAATGGGTCTATGATGAAGTGGAAGCGCACCTGGAGGAGTGGATTTATGGTGAGCTGATCCGCAGGGAGAAACTGAGAACACGAGGAGTGTTCCACAGCGATCCCAATCAGAGGCAGAAGGATGTCAACTACTTATACGATATTTCCAAAGAATGGTGGTTTGGTAGAACCATTCTTAAACATTATGTAAAGAGCTGTGGAAAATACCAGGAAGATAGGTATTTTAGTCTTTCAGCGGATCTTCGCCAGGGTGGCCGGGTGGACAAACCACACCCAGCCTATTTACTCCTTTGAGGACACACTGGCCAAATAAGACATCCGTATATGAGGTCCAACGTGTTTCCTCAGGGGAGGATTTGTACCAGGGGAGGGTGGGAAAATTCCATAGGCAACAAATGCTAGGATCCCCACCATATGTTGGTCTGACCCTAGAGACTCCCACACGTTAGAGACACCTAGGGAATGACCCTGCTTTATTTCAGTTGCCCCATATTAATGGGCCTTGTTCTCCAAGTTTGAACTCTCTCATTTGAGAGACACTAACTTTGACTTGTACATAGTTGGGTTCTAGAGACAGGACTGCTGAGCCCCACCTCACTACAACTTCTACATTAACCTACCACCGAGTAGGAACCATCTTGTTCTCATATCCTACGAAGTGCATGTGGGAGATTCATGAACACTGGGTTAGGGTGGGAAAGATGGACTTAATAAAGTTGGGGAGGTGGGAATGTTTGCAGTTGCATGAACTCAACTATTTCTCTTTTGCAGTCAAGGTATTGTGCCTGGGATCCCTGAAAGCAGCAGGTATTCCCATGTAAGTGTGTGCCTGAGCACCCCTGGTGCAGGTCTGGGAGGTGACTCATGGTTCTCTAAGCAATTGGCCTGAGTGATCCATAGGATACTCAAGAAGTGTATATAAGTTTGGGTAACAGTAACTGAAACAGTTTAAAATGTTCCTCAGGAGAGGATACCGGAAGAGGATGTTTGGTGCTGTGTTTATGATTTTTGCAATTTTATAATGTGCATTTCATTTAATTTACCATTGCCAGGTCGGAATGGGTTTTCCCCCGGGTGAATGTAGGGACCCATAGGTATTAGAGTCCCTATGGCTTTAATTCCCTACTGCCTCTTTCCTATTACTGTTGCTGGGCAAAGTCCCATGTATCTAGTTCACTATACCTTATGCCTTATTGGCTTAGTTAGGATGACCACTCCCCTTGCAGACTGATAAAGTGTCTAGCAAGGAGGGGTGGCTTCCTCTTTGGCTGCCTTCTGACTCTCAGGGAACAACTCCATTGAGCCTGGGATCAGAATAGGCCCCAATAAAGCCATCTGCCCTAGAGTAGCCCCTTGGTGCTTTAGTGAAGTCAGGGACAGGGCCCCGTGAATGAGGAGAAGTTAGTGGTAGGATAGATCCTGTCATAGCACGCTTTAGCGAGTGTGATATAATTAGGGCTATCTAGTAAGAGCAGTATTGGCTCCAACATAGGAGTAAGTAAGGGTTCAGCATACCCAGGCTCTGTTTGCCTTGCTGTAGGGACCGCAGTTCAGACACAGGTATCAGGCAGTATCTACCCCTGATCCACCGTTGGCTGTTGGGATCCGGTCCAGTAAAGGTTAATCATCCTTAGGATTTCTGCTTGTTCCACATCTGCCTCCATTGTGGTGCTACTCTGCTTTTGCCTATTACAACTGCCACTAACTGCTATGTTACTACCTCTACCATTGTGAGTATAACCTTGCTTCAACCTTGTCTATGACAATAAACGTTCTACAGTTATTCAGCAAAGAACCTCTGGCGTCCTAATTACTACCTCTACACCATACAGCTTCAGAGTTGTAGTTCAACAACATCCTCATCTCCAAATTAGCTCCCACAGGCCATCTCCCACTTAGCGGAGGCCCATCCTGGGAAAGGGGGATCGAATGTAACCCATGCTCTACTATATACTAGCTTGGATTAACCCCTAATCAGCCAAAAAGGTGTTACACATACATACATATGATTATGCGCCTGATATACATTGTACCAACTGGATTTGCCCAGAAACAGCCCAGTGTGTAATTACCCACAGCAGAGACTAGTGCTCTATTTGCTTTTACAAGGGGGTCATCTTAATCACTCATAGCACTTCCCACATTCCAGAAACATACAGATAAAGCAGATGAAGCCTGGTGTCAAAGTGGACCCCCTACTGTGCATGTTCCCTTTCCAGGCACCACCTGCTGTCTGAAAACAGAATAACAGCCTAAGAAGGCTTTTTTTCTCCTGACACAGCAGGGAGATGGCACGAGATAACACAAACAGGATAGCCTGTGTTATCTTGTAACTAGTTAAGTATTGGGAAACCCAGCGCTTCATCTGTATCTTCCGCTTTGGATACTGTCGACCATTCTGTCCTTATGCAAATCCTATATTCTCTGGGTATCCAGGATCAAGCTGCATCCTGGTTCTCTTCCTATCCTTCTAACTGCTCCTTCTCTGTTGCTCTTGCAGTTATAACTCTTCCCCAGTTCAGCTTAGTGTGGGAGTGCCTCAGGTTTCTGTACTTGGTCTTTTGCTGTTCTCCCTGTACACTCTCTGTTTAGGAGACCTTGGGGCTGATCCACAAAAGGTCATTAACAGTTAACGCATAGTTTTATGCGTTAAAAAGTGTTTGTTTATTAAGTAACGATTCATCAAAGTAATCTCGCATTCTTTACTGAGTAGTAACCTCATATCATATGCGCAAAAAACTCAATTATCACAAAGCGTTATGTCCATTGCATTGAGATATCTCAATAAACGCTTTACAATAATTGAGCTTTTTGCACATACAGTATGGGTAGTAACGAATGCGAGATTACTTTGATGAATCGTGAATTCTGTGAATTATGCGTTAGTATTATTTCTAGCTAATGCTAATAGAAATAATACTTATGCATAATTCACAGACATATTTGAAGCTCTGATTGCGATTCCTGAGTGTTTGTGAAGACAACATGGAGTTTGCAGTCGGATTTTTGTTGGATTGTGAAGAAGAGAATCAAGTATGTGATCGTCCTAGAGTAATGCATCCTTGAGTTTTCAGGGAAAGATCAACTCTAGAGGGATTATCAGAGGAGGAAATAGTGAGGTGCTATAGGTTAAATAGAGCAGCAATCTATGGCCTGTATGAGGTACTGGAGCCTTACCTGCAGCCACTAACACACAGCAGCCATGCTGTTCCTGGCATTGTCAAACTTCCGTGCTCCCTTCATTTTTTCGGCACAGAACGATTTCAGAAAGTTGGAGGGATATAAGGTGGAGTGTCACAGCCCACATTTACACATCGCCTTGGTTATGTGCATAATAGCGTGCGCTAATATCGCATGCTATGAAATAACGCATAAATATATATTGCATTGTCATGTCTCCAGCACAGCTTCCATCATTTTTGCTGTTTATTGTTGCTCATTAGCAGTGAACTCCCTCTGCTGGCTGTCTGCTGCAAATGCAGCTATTCATTTTCTGTGACCTATAACCTATGGAACCATCATACTTCCTGGCATGTGACACTTTGCAATGCTTTGTGGGAGTACAGACTCCATTTTGTAGATCATGCTGCACAAGAAGCACACACTATCCATCTTCTCCCCATGGTAGCATCGCTGGTAAGCATCATGGTCATAAAAACTGGACTGAGCCACTATTAAAAAGCTGCCAGCTCCTCAGAGACACTGTGGCATATAATCAAATCCAGAAATGATGTGTATGTTGCAGTTGTTTTTGTGTTAGTGTATTTCCCATATACTCATTGTACTTTATTTCATTTGTATTACAGTTTTACCACTTATTTCCACAATCACCCAGTAAAGTTCTACAGATTTAACCCTTTGTCTCTTTATTGGAGTGTGGGAAGGTTTAGCTGTATGTCAAGCTACACACTACCTCAGGGTAACACGTGGTGAGGCAGAACAGTAAAACAGCGGCTATCCAGCGGGTAGAGCAGTTCAGAAGCTTCACTGCAGGCTATAAAACAAGCGCAGCAAGAAAGCAGCTATACAAGTGCAGTGTACCCCCACTAAACTGCAATAAAATATAGCGAATACACTGAAACCTGCTATTTGCAGCTACCTGCATTCAACTATACCAGCTGTCCCTGCAAGGGCAAATACCCCGCAACAGCATAATGTCTCAGAAAAGGACACCTTCACTCACAACCAGGTCCCAGGTTTCTGGTTCCTCCCAGCGTTCATCTGTTATTAATGCTGCCGCCATTGCCCACGCAAAAGCAGAGGCAGCCAAGGCCCGCGCCTCCTTCGCAGAAAAAGAGATGAAGGCAAAAATAGAAAGCGGTCGCCTAGAAGCATTCCTAGAGAAGCTCAATATAGAGAAGGAAGCTGCAGCAGCCATAGCTGAAGCGGAAGCTCTAGAGGCAATCATATACCCTGACAGTGAAAGACACAGCAGGATGCCAGATCTGGAGACTGAGGCCCAAGACCCGCAACAGCGCACTTCTGAGTATGTCCACCGGCACTCCAAACAAGGTATGGATTGTCTTTCAGCGCAAGAACCAGACCAACGCGCTACCCAGGAGCCAAACCAAGACTGCTACGCGACTCAACAAGTCAGCAGCAAGCCGCAGATCCACCAAAAAGACAACGCGGAGCAAAGTGATCCTGCCTACGGGACCTACGCTAACCAAGCACCTAAATCTATGGGTAACCCTCCAGCTGCCTCCTCTGCTATGTTAAAGCGGTATGTCACAAGTCAGCCTAAAGGAGAGCCTCCAGACAGGTATGATTACGCTACACCTTTTCATTATTACACTGGTCCACCCACCTACCCTGGTGCCAACCAGGCCACAATGGACTTTGCCAAGTTCTTTGCCCGGCATGAGCTAATCACCAAAGGACTTGTAAAGCAAAGAAGTAATGCAAGCCTTCCCTTCTCAGGACCATTCAAATGACCTTAGAGACTTAGACTTAGGAGCTGACTCTTTACCTGTTCAACGGAGCCTTGGACTTCTGTGGGACTTACAGTCTGATACCTTTGCCTTCCAAGTAAATGAGGAGGAAAAACCCTTCACTCGCAGAGGCGTCCTGTCCACAATAAATAGCCTATATGATCCATTAGGATTTGCTGCTCCTGTTACTATACAAGGTAAAGCACTTTTAAGAGACTCAACAATGGAAACATCTGACTGGGATGCTCCACTGGCACCTGATAAAAAGAATATGTGGGCAGAGTGGAGAAGTTCTTTGACAACTCTTTCCAGCCTTCAGGTAACACGCCCATATGCTTCAATACCTTCTACAGAAATACGAAGTCAAAAACTGTATGTTTTCTGTGATGCTTCTGTTAAAGCCATAGCTGCTGTCGCCTACATTAGAACCGTGGACGTCTATGGACAATGTCACATTGGGTTCGTTATGGGCAAAACAAAACTTGCACCAATTCCAGAGCATACCATACCCAGATTGGAACTCTGTGCTGCTGTTCTAGCTGTGGAGCTGGCTGAACTTATTACAGCTGAGATCGGCATAGAGCTCAAAGAGACTGTTTTCTACACAGACAGCAAGGTAGTACTGGGCTATATCTACAATGAAACCAGAAGGTTTTATGTTTATGTCACCAACAGGGTACTCAGAATTAGGAGATCCACCTGTCTAGAACAGTGGCACTATGTACCTACAGACTACAACCCTGCAGACCATGCAACCAGAGCTGTTGCTGCAAGTCAACTTAAAAGCACATCTTGGCTCACAGGACCTGCATTCTTGTGTAGAACTGAACAAACTGCTTCTGAGAACGAAACATTTGAGCTAGTGGATGCAAATTCAGACGCTGAAATCCGCCCCCAAGTGTCTACATGTCACACAATAATCACTAACAACCAACTTAAATCCAGCAGGTTTAATAGGTTTTCAAGTTGGAAATCACTCGTCCGAGCTATCACCTCTGTCTGACCCACATAGCTCGCTCCTTCAAACATACCTCATCTACAGATGTAAGTACCTGCAAAGGATGGCATCACTGTAAAAATGTCTACACAGTAGCAGAACTTCAGCAAACAAAGAATGTAATTCTTCACACTGTACATAACGAGATTTATTCTAGAGAAATCAACTGCATTACAGGAGGCAAACCTGTTCCTAAAGACAGTGCTTTGAGAAAACTTGACCCATTCCTTTACCAGAATGGCCTATTAAGAGTAGGAGGACGCCTCAAAGGTGCAGAAATAGAGTTTGAAGAGAAACATCCTCTGATCATTCCAGGTAACCATCACATTGCAACTTTGCTTGTATGTCATTATCATGCTCGAGTCAAACATCAGGGCCGACTATTAACAGAAGGAGCTTTAAGGACAGCTGGCTTGTGGATAGTTGGAGCAAAAAGATGCGTGAATAGTGCAATTTTTACCACTTATTTCCACAATCACCCAGTAAAGTTCTACAGATTTAACCCTTTGTCTCTTTATTGGAGTGTGGTAGGGTTTAGCTGTATGTCAAGCTACACACTACCTCAGCGTAACATGTGGTGAGGACAGAACATGCATGCTTTAAAATAACGCTTAAAAGTATGTCATGGCAAGATAAATAACAACAATAAAATAGCTTCTTAATTCAGACAAGTGTCATTTTTGTCAATCGATCGTTAATTCTCAAAATATAAGAAGTGATAATATTTTTAGCGCATGCTAAAAATTACACTCATTTTTTCGTCCTTTAGTGAATCGGTTCAGTCTTAAATATCACTTATGCGCAGATGACACCCAGATATATTTAGACACCCCTTCACTAACTACTGATGTTCAAACTCAGATTGCTAACTGCCTCCTGGTTATCTCCTCCTGGATGAACCAAAGCCACCTTAAACTTAACCTAGCTAAAACAGAGCTCATGATCTTCCCGCCCAAAGCTCTTCTCCTCCTTACATGACCCAGTTAATTCAGCCCCCAGTATGTGAGTGTATCAGTATAGTTTTATGTGTTTGCTGGGGTACACTTGGAAGGGTTGAACTTGATGGATTTTTGATAACCCTGGGGGTTATCTTTGACCAGTCCCTCTCCTTTTCGAACCATATTAATTGTTATTGCGAGTTTTTAGTACTCATCTTTCTATTAAGACGATCTCCTCCAGTATCTTATTCAAATCAATGCATGATTTCTAGGGTAACTTGGACCCTAGCAACCAGATTGCAAAAACTGGAGAGCTTCTGAATCAAAAGATCAATAATTCAAAAACCACATACAATACAAAATTAAAACCAATTGCAAACTGTCTCAGAATATCACTCTTTACATCATACTAAAACAACCCCTTTAAACTCTGCTGCCAAGATCATCCTGCTCTCTCTTTAGAGGGAACCTGTTCAACACCAAGTAATGTCTCTAGCATAACTGCCTGTTGAGCAAAGAACCCTTCTGCTAATGTTCAAAGCCCTTTACTCCTCTGCTACTATTTACATTTCTTCACTGGTCTCCCTGTACGTTCCTGGTTGTCTCCTCCACTCCTCTGAGAACCTCCACCTTTTTACACCATCCACACCTACTGTTCTCTCTCGTCTTAAACCTTTCTATCTTGCTGCTCCTTACCTCTGGAACTCTATCCTTGAATATCCTGAAGTGACTAAGCTTCAAAAAGCAAAGGCTTTTTGAAGCTTAGTCACTTCAGGATATTCAGGATATCCTGATATCCTTCATAGCCAGAGGACGTAGTCACTTGTCTTCACTTTAGGTGTTGTGGTCTTTGCAGGGTAGTGCTTCTACCTGCCTTGTAGGTTTTAATCTTTGTGAATAAATTGAGATAATGTTTGAGTCATTAGTACTCTATTCTGTAAGGCTCTGAAAAGGATGTTTTAGAGGTTTATAGAGGTTTTTTGTCAGTTCCTCCAAGGCTGACAGATTGTTCCCTATACTGTTTTTGTCCCATTTACCCTGGCTGAGCACGTTGTTTATGCTACATGGTCACAGGGACCCAATGTTACCCAATCTATATTAGGATTATTTCGTTAACCAAGGGAACCCCAAGATTAAATCATTTAAGGAAGGAAGGAAACAAGGAAGGAAAGAATTGGGAGGACATCAAAGGTTACTTTTTCTGAATGCTCTTTATTGAAAAACAAAATAATATCCCTGGCTTTAGAGAAAACAGGACCAGAATGCAAAGGAGTAGCATCAACCACTTTGATGGAAATAGGATAGGGTTTGGTGGTTAGAAATAGTCCTGCTTGAGATGCCATCTGGGTTGAAATAACATTTCCTCCAGCACAGAAGTATTCATTTCTTGACCCTCAATCTTGCATCCCTTAGTCTACAAGAAAACTGTAAGGGTTAAGTGTTTAGCTTACTGAACCACAGTAAAGGCGCAGTTCGTTAGACCTCCGGTGTTCCTTATCAGACAAGGGGCCCCTCACAAATTCTTACTGCATAGGCCCTCCTGAGTGAGTAGTAGAACCAGAAGGGGTAGGAAAGGAGTCAGACAGAAAAGGGGTAAAAGACCCCTTGTCGCTTTTCTGAAAGGCGTAGCTCAATCATGACACATAACTTGATGAATTCATCAAGGTCTTCTGAAGAATCTACCCTGGCTAATTCATCTTCAGTTTTTCAGTTTAGCCCCCTCCTAAAATGAAGCCTTTGTACAGCAGGATTCCATTTAGTATCTGCCACTCATCTCTTGAATTTCACTGCATATTCAGCAACATTGAGGCAAACATACAGGAGAGTGAACTCAGCTGTGGCAGTACTGTTGGAAGCATAAAAAATAATTGCCATAGCAGCTAAAAACCTTTTAATCAGTAAGCAAGGGGCTAGGTTCAATAGTTTGGAAGGCCCAAGATAAAGCTTCCCCTTGTAAAAGAGTTAACATAAACCCCACTTTGAGGGAGTCATTAGGAAATCTGTGAGGTGCATTGGTTTATAAAACCCCTAAAATACTTTCTATCTACCAAAAATTTCTCAGGTAAGGCTTCTTAGATACTTAGGAAGGGACCTCAGCAAGAACTGCAGTAGGAGGGGGCTTTGGGATATTTGTTCCTTGGCTCTGTAAATTTTGCATCAGTTGAGCTATATAATAAATCTGCTGGCTCAAACCAGAAATGGCTTGCTCTGCCCGAACAAAATCCATAGCGCCTAAGAAATCTGTTTGTTATATTCTGAGTGAAAAAGGTGAAATGAATTTCAGTGGCTAGGTGCAGAGGGGAATGGAACTATGGCAGTGCAGTCAAGATACTGGGTTGAGAAGGGAATTAAGCCTTCTAATATGCAGACATTTTAAGCAGCATTAGCAGGGGAAAGCTGCAGAAAGCTGTTTGGAGATATAGCTGACCAGTCTGTTGTGACAAGCCCACCCTGAGCTGGAATGCAGTAAGGAGTGTGCTCTTGGTGTAACCAATAGGAATTACTTAGGGGTATGTTCAATCAGATAGTCAGCAGGCCAGGGTCATACACAATAAATCAGATTACAAACACCAAACAACAAAACACCAAACCAACAATGACTATGAGAGATTAAAAGTCCAAATAAACACTCCAAAGTTAACTACTGATTTAGAAACAAGACTTGCTATAAACACATAGTTACATATACACGGTTAAGTCAGGTTGAAAAAAACAAAAATCCATCAAGTTCAACCCTTCCAAGTGTACCCCAGCAAACACATAAAACTATACTGACCTATCTATACACTCACATACTGTGCATAAACTATTTATATATATATATATATATATATATATATATATATATATATATATATATATATATATAGACAACAACAAGAGATCATCTGCACTCACCCATTATCAATATATATAGGACATTAAGACATTTTGTGCATTAAGCTACTAAGAAATGCCCTCCCCTTTAAACAAAATAGGGATTGTTTGTCCATACATTGCAATATACTTCAAGCTGGCCAACTACATCAAAGTCATCCCTTCTGGCCAGTCCTACACTGACTTATGCGATTCATTAAGAATTCTACTGCTTCAATATACGTTTAGCAAAGGGACGAAGTTTTACCTGCAACATACTTGCTTTCAAGGTTAAAACCCCCATATGGTTGCCCTTTTATTGGCTTCACTGGGATCACCTGACTATAGCTGGGAGCTACAACATGGAGCTGGCCACTGCTCCTGTATAAACTATAGCAAAAAAGGGGAAAGTTGTGCTCAACCACTAAATTTTAAACCATTAGGCGGGGGTGCAATGAGGTTGTGACCACAAAATACATATAGACAACAACAAGAGATCCTCTGCACTCACCCATTATCAATATATATAGGACATTAAGACATTCTGTGCATTAAGCTACTAAGAAATGCCCTCCCTTTGCTAAACGTATATTGAAGCAGTAGAATTCTTAATGAATCGCAGTAGAATTTTTGTGTAATTCCAGGATAAGGCTTCTAACAAGATATAGGTTTCTAAATGTTAAAAATCAAATTTTCCATAATATAAACACACACACCAGACAAAAATTTTATGTACGAAAATACAACTGATTTGGAAAATCCCATGTCTACTGAACGTGCCAATACCAAATATATATAGATTTATGGAGATTTCTCACTTGCATAGGTCAAAAACTCCCAGCAGTACACTACCAAATTTCCAAAGCACTGCTTCAGAAAGCTGCTAAAAATTCCACTAACAAAAGGATTATGCCAGAAAATTTTACATTTTTAGAAAGAACAGATTCTGGGGAATCCAGAATAGGCACAACTGTCTGTCTACTCCAAACTATCAAGTCACAATGCTTTCTTAAAATTATTGGTTTTTATCAAAATTTGTGAAATTTTTAAAAAATCGCTTCAAAGCTTTCAGTTTATAGTATCTTATCTCTTACAGGTCATAAATTAACCAAATAAAACACCCTAAATATGAATGCCAGGGTTCCACTGAACAGTTTAATGCCCAATATGTATAGGTATGTGAACATACCCCCATATGATCTATCATTTCTGTCATTTCAGCTCCTGCAAAATCAACACATTTACATCATTATATGTGGGATAAAGCTAGCAAAAAGTATGCTCACCTCAGAAAGTCATATATTTTTGGAAAGTACAAATTCCTTCGAATCTAAAATGGGTACCCATGTCTTTCTACTCCAAAGTACCAAGCCACAAAGCTTTCCTAAAGTTGGCAATTTTGATAACATTTCCAAAAATCCACTCAAAGCTTCCAGTTTGCAGCATCTTATCTCCCACGTATCATTAGGTACCAAGGTAAAACACCATAAATTTGAATGCCAGGGGTCCACTGAACAGTTTGATACCAAATATGTATAGGTTTACCTAAATATTTGGCATGTAGGGGCCCCAATGGGAACATACCCCCATATGATCTATCATTTCAGCTCCTGCAAAATCAACACATTTACATCCTTTATGTGGGATAATGCTACAAAAAATTACACTCACCTAAGAAAGCCATATATTTTTGGAAAGTACACATTCCTCCGAATCTATAATGGGTAAAAAGGCGTTTGGGGTTTACTGTGCATGCTGGGAGTGCTGGGTGAAAGGAGAAAGTAAGTGCAATTAACGAACTGCTGTGTGATTTGTAAGTGCTACCTGGCTGATTGAGCCTACTAATTAAGGGGGAGGAGTAAATCTGGTAAATTCTCACCAGGCGCTTGGCTGTTTGGTTTGAACCTCTATAAATTTCTGACTGCACAGCGAGTGTTGCATGTAATCTAAATGTTGCATGTGAATTAGTGTTTTAGCAGGCGTTAAAAACAAAAAGGCGTTTAAAACTTAAAAGGCACTATACAAGGGATTGCACTCGGGAGACTGTAAGTACCCAGTGGCAATATGAGTTTCAGTATGATTGCTGGTGTTACTCAGTGTGCATCTTGTCGCATGTATGTGGTCCTGGAGCAGCAGTTCCATGCAGCATTTACTTGTGAGAGATGCAGGTGGGTTTTCCTCTTGGAATCTGAGGTGCAGAATCTAAGGGGGGAACTGGCAGCACTGAGGGCAGCTGCAAACATGGGGGAGAACAGGAGGCTCACTGAGCAACCACTGGCAGGGGCCGGTGTAGTGGGGGGTGGAAAAGGGACAGTGGAGGTTAATGAGGGAGACAAATTTGTGACAGTTAAGAGGGGCAGTAGGGGCCACAAGGGTAGGGGGGCTGGTTCACAACTTGTTCAAACCAGCAGATTTGCTGCTTTAGGTGAAGATGCTGGGGAAGACAGCTCTGAGCTGGCAGGTATGGAGCAGGCTGACTCTCAGAGCACCCTGGGAGCCGGCACCTCTAATACAGGAGGGGGGAATAGAGCTAGGAAGGGAAGGCAGGCTATAGTTGTAGGGGATTCAGTTATTAGAAAGGTGGATAGGGTAATTTGTCGCAAAGACCCTACATGCTGAACTGTGTGTTGCTTGCCTGGTGCTAGAATTCGGCATGTGGTGGAACGAGTGAACAAATTGTTGGGAGAGGCTGGGGAAGACCCGGCGGTCTTGGTACACATAGGTACCAATGCCAAAGTTAGAGGAGGGGGGGAAGTCCTCAAGAACGATTTTAAAAAGCTAGGCAAGAAGTTGAGGGCGAGGACTTCCAAGGTAATTTTTTGAGAGATATTACCTGTGCCATGAGCAACGTTAAGAAGGCAGCGGGAGCTTAGGGAGATTAATGCGTGGCTGAGAGATTGGTGCAGGGAGGAGGGCTTTGGGTTTCTCGAGAACTGGGCTGATTTCTCAATTGGCTACAGGCTCTTTGCCAGGGATGGGCTGCACCTCAATGATGATGGGGCAGCTGCTTTGGGGGAAAAGGTGGCTAAAGGGTTGGAGGAGATTTTAAACTAGGAGCGGGGGGGGGGGTGGTGCAGTGTGAAATTCTGTGGTAGACAGGATAGATGAGGTAGTGGGCATAGTAAGGGAAAATGGGGGAGGAGACTTGCTTTGGGATACTGATAATGGCAGGGAGGCCCATAAGTTGTTTACACGTCATTCTCACGCTGGTACCAGTATTAAATGTATGTTTACCAATGCAAGGAGTCTGACTGGTAAAATGGGAGAGCTGGAGGTACTGGCGTTGGAGCGGAAATATGACATCATTGGCATTGCTGAAACTTGGTTGAATGAGTCTCATGACTAGGCAGTTAATATTGGGGGTTATACATTGTTTCAGAGGGACAGGGGCAATAGAAAAGGAGGGGGAGTGTGTCTGTTCGTTAAGCAAGAATTAAAAGCAAATGTTAAAGGGGAAGTGATGGGGGTAACAGAGGGATCAGAATCCTTATGGGTTGAGCTTCTCACAGATAGTAAAGAATCTACCAAACTAATTGTAGGGGTATGCTATAGACCCCCAAATGTAAGCGTAGAGGAGGAGGCCCAGCTCCTGTTGGAAATAGAAAAGGCTGCTAGTTTGGGGCAAGTGATAATAATGGGGGATTCTAATTACTCTGATATTGACTGGAGCCATAGTACTTCCAGGACAGTAAATGGGAACAAGTTTATAAATTTGGTGCATGACAAATTTATGTCACAGGTTGTTGAGGAGCCAACCAGGAACTATGCTATACTGGATCTAGTGATCTCTAATGACCCAGAACGTATAGCAAATGTGCAAGTGGTTGAACACCTGGGTAATAGTGATCATAATGTTATTTCATTTGATGTTTGGTGTAGGAAACAAATTTACACGGGGACAACAAAGACAATGAATTTTAGGAAGGCAACGCTTCAGGGCACAGATTGGGGCATTATGTTTCCTGATAAAAACACAGAGCAGAAATGGTTGTCATTTAAAATGATATTAAATCATTACTGTTCTCAATTTATTCCATTAATAAGAAAAAGTAGAAGTGTTAAGAATCACCCTATGTGGCTAACACTGAGGTAAAGAAGTTCATAGGGAAAAAAAGGAAAGCTTTTAAGAAATATAAGTCAGAGGGGACAGTAGCTGCGTTTAATAAATATAAACACTATAACAAGTGTTGTAAAACAGCAATCCGGAAGGCAAAGAGGAGGAGGAGCGCATCGCAGCAGAGGCCAAGACTAACCCCAAAAAGTTTTTATAAGTATATTAATAGTAAAAAGATGCAGGTTGAGGGTGTGGCCCCATTGAGTTATAATAACAATATGGTTACGGCGGATACAGAAAAGGCAGATGTGCTTAACCAGTTCTTTTCTTCTGTGTATACAGTAGAGGAGCCAGAGTGCCAAGTCCCACCCAATAGCTGCACTGTTGCCTCAGCTCCAACTACACAGTGGTTGACACAGGATATGGTGCTTAACCCTTTCACTGCCAGCCGTTTTGGACAAAGCGGAACTTCTACTGCCAGACAGTTTTTGAACATTTTGCACTGTTTCACTTTAGGGGCCTTTCCTCGGGGGGACTTTTAGTTTACCCAGGAAAAAAATATATTGTTTTTTTCAGGACAACCTAAGCTTTGAAAATATGGTAGAATTTTTGTGTAATTCCAATTTTGTAACAAGATATAGGCCTCTAAATGTCTAAAAAATGAAAAAAAAATATTTTCCATAATATAAACACATATACCAGAAACATTAAATATTTTATGCATGAAAATACACCTGATTTGGTAAGTCCCATGTCTCCTGAACGTGCCAATACCAAATATATATAGTTTTATGGAGATTTCTCACTTGTATAGGTCAAAACCCTCCAGCAGTACACTACCAAATTTCCAAAGCACTGCTCCAGAAAGCTGCATACTTTAGATTTTAAGGCCAAAAATTCCGCTAACAGAAAGTTTATCCCAGAAAATTTTACATTTTTAGAAAGAACAGATTCTGGGGAATCCAAAATAGGCACAGCTGTCTGTCTACTCCAAACTATCAAGTTGCAATGCTTTCCTAAATTATTGGTTTTTATCAAAATTTGTGAAATTTTTTAAAAATCGCTTCAAAGCTTCCAGTCTATAGTATCTTAACTCCTAAAGGTCATAAAGTAACCAAATAAAACACCCTAAAAATATGAACGCCAGGGGTCCACTGAACAGTTTGATACACAATATGTATAGGTTTACCTAAGTATGTGGCATGTAGGGGCCCCAATGTGAACATACAACCATATGTACTGTGATTTCTGTCATTTCAGCTTCTGCAAAATCAATCATTTACATAATTATATGTGGGATAACGCTAGTAAAAAGTAAATTCACCCCAGAAAGCCATATATTTTTGGAAAGTACACATTCCCCCGAATCTAAAATGGGTACCCATGTCTTTCTACTCCAAAGTACCAAGCCACAAAGCTTTCCTAAAGTTGGCAATTTTGATAACATTTCCAAAAATCCACTCAGAGCTTCCAGTTTTCAGCATCTTATCTCCCACATAGCATTAGGTACCAAGATAAAACACCCTAAATATGAACGCCAGGGGCCCACTGAACAGTTTGATGCCCAATATGTATAGGTTTACCTAAGAATGTGGCATGTAGGGGCCCCAATGTGAACATACCCCCATATGATCTATCATTTCTGTAATTTCAGCTTCTGCAAAATCAACACATTTACATCATTATATGTGGGATAATTCTAGTAAAAAGTACATTCACCCCAGAAAGTCATATTTTTGGAAAGTACACATTCCCCCGAATCTGGAACCCATGGGGACAGTGGGGATGCAGTAGATATAATCTATTTGGATTTTGCCAAAGCATTTAATACCGTTCCCCACAAACGACTGCTTTCTAAACTAAGAAAACTGGCTACAGGATCGGGTACAGAGGGCGTTTGTTAATGGTACATTCTCTACTTGGAATAAGGTTCTCAGTGGGGTCCCTCAGGGTTCTGTACTGGGTCCACTTTTGTTTAACTTGTTCATAAATGACTTGGGGGAGGGTATTATAAGTAATGTATCAGTGTTTGCAGATGACACAAAACTCAGCAGACCAGTCAATTCTATCCAGGATGTGGCATCCTTGCAGCAGGATCTTGACCAACTGGCAATCTGGGCGGCTAAGTGGCAGATGAGATTTAATGTGGATAAATCTAAGGTCATGCACCTGGGATGTAAAAATATTCAAGCCACTTATACCCTTAATGGGACTGCACTAGGCAAATCCATAATGGAGAAGGACCTTGGAGATCTTGTAGATAATAAACTTGGCTGTAGCAAGCAATGCCAGGCAGCAGCTGGCAAAGAAGGTTTTGAGCTGTATTAAAAGGGGTATAGATTCACGGGAGGAGTGGGTTATTATTCCCCTTTACAGAGCGCTGGTAAGGCCCCATCTAGAATATGCTGTCCAGTTCTGGTCTCCAGTGCTCAAACGAGACATTATTGAGTTAGAGAGGGTCCAGAGAAGGGCAACTAAGTTGGTAAAGGGTATGGAAAGTCTCAATTATGGGGAAAGACTGGCCAAGTTGGGTCTGTTTACACTGGAGAAGAGGCGCTTAAGAGGTGACATGATAACTATGTATAAATATATAAGGGGATCATATAATAACCTTTCTAATGTTTTATTTACCAGTAGGTCCTTCCAACGGACACAAGGGCACCCACTCCGTTTAGAAGAAGGGAGGTTCCATTTAAATATTCGGAAAGGATTTTTTACTGTGAGAGCTGTGAAGTTGTGGGAATTCCCTCCCCGAATCAGTCGTGCTGGCTGATACATTATATAACTTTAAGAAGGGGCTGGATGGATTCTTAGCAAGTGAGGGAATACAGGGTTATGGGAGATAGCTCTTAGTACAAGTTGATCCAGGGACTGGTCCGATTGCCAT
The DNA here is from genome assembly GCF_000004195.4 of Xenopus tropicalis. Taxonomy (NCBI): domain Eukaryota; kingdom Metazoa; phylum Chordata; class Amphibia; order Anura; family Pipidae; genus Xenopus; species Xenopus tropicalis. Next base: position 73,925,268 of record NC_030682.2, on the reverse strand, counting down.
CTTGGAGTCAGGAAGGAATTTTTTCCCCTCTGCGGCAAATTAGAGAGGCTTTACATGGGTTTTTTTGTCTTCCTCTGGATCAACTAGTAGTAGGCAGGTTATATATAGGCATGGTTGAACGTGATGAACGTATGTCTTTTTTCAACCCAACTTACTATGTTACTATGTTACACATTTCTTTTTACTCCAAAGTACCAAGGCGTAAAGCTTTCCTAAATTTGCAGATTTTTATGACATTTCAGAAAATTGCATAAAAATGTTGCAATTTGCCGCATTTATCTCACACAATTTCTTGCATACAATTACATGGTATGTACTGACCCCAAAATGAAAATAGCACATATGGATTACTCACCTGCCAACTCAGCTTTGGCATACAGAGCCCCCTGACAGCATATTATGTGCTGTAACACCCCCCAACTATACAGAGACCCCCAGAAAACCATATATTTTTGTAAAGTACACAGCAGCAGGAAGTGAGTGGGCGTCGCTGGCAGGAGGGGGGGAAAGCAGGGAGAGCCGAAAGAGAAGCAGCAGATGCAATCACATCTGCTGCTTGGAGGTCACTCCTACGATGATCGCATCGCAAGTTATTTTTGTACACCAAAGTTACACATGGCAAAGCTATGCTAAAACAGATCAGGAGCACTAATGCAGGGCTAAAAAATGCAATAAAACCACAAAAATTGTGCAAATCAGTGAAACAACAAAATAAATAACACGACAGCGTAATTAGTGGTCAGAATATCTGATCCAATAGTCACGCTGTCAAAATAAACCGTTTTTAGGGAAAAAGAAACTAAAAAAGTGGTAAAATTAAAAAAATTAAAATTACAATTTTTTTTTTTAAAAAAAAGTGTTTGTGTATACATGTGTGTACATATGTAAAAGTTGTGTGACAGTGTATAAGTGTGTATATAAGTGTGCAAAATTAAAATAAAACTGTTCTAATTTGTGTGCTGTGTGTAAATGTATGTAAGTGTGCATAGTACTGTAAATAAAGGACACTTAACTGTCCTGGAGGTAGATGGATAATCAGAACGATTGGAGGGGTCCTGCAGTCTTCTGGAGGGTCATCTGCGCAGAGCTCCAGCAGCAGGAAGTGAGTGGGCGTCGCTGGCAGGAGGGGGGGAAAGCAGGGAGAGCCGAAAGAGAAGCAGCAGATGCAATCACATCTGTTGCTTGGAGGTCAGTCCTGCGATGATCGCATCGGAGGACCAACATGACAGCCTCCCTGGCTCGTTGCTCAGGGGGTTGTCGCTAAAGACTCTCTGCATGTCGTTGGCAGTTAAAGGGTTAAATCGCTCATCCAGCCCATCCATCTGTGGATGGTAGACCTGCTTAATCTGAAATAACTTGCCCTGGTCAGTCAGTTTGGGAAACCCTGTCCTGGAGAACATCTAGAACAGTGCTGTCCAACTTCTGCGGTGCATGGTGGAGGGCCGTGAATGGAAGCCAGTTTTGGCCACTCCCCCATTTTAAACCACACCCACTTCAAACCACACCCATTTTATCACAATGGTCGCTGCAGGGATATTAACCATCATTCATATGTTAAAGAATTATATTATGTCATATTAAGACACACCCTTAAATCCACATGCCACCTCCTCCTCCCCTGTGGATAGCACAGCAACCCCCAGCATATAATTACATACCTTAGGGACCATTTAATGGCTATTTCCAACTGCAAACAAACTCCCAGAACAAACCCCGGCCAGGTTCACCTCCCACAGGCAAGCATAGGGTAGGCAGAGTATGGCACACACAGGCAGCACTCTGCCTGTCCTATGCTGCCTGTGGGTGCCATCCTCTGCCTGTTTGTGCCATACCCTCACTGCCCTATGCTGCCTATGTGCCATACTCTGCCTACCCTATGCTGCCTATACACAGGCAGCATAGTCCAGGCAGTACATACAATGTCTGAGGTGTGAAGAGGTGAACAATGTGGGTGATTACAGCCTGAGCCTGAGGTGTGAACACTGCAGGGGGTCAACAATGCAGAGATTAAAAAGTGTGAACAAGACAGGGGATTACATTTTGAAACAATACAGAGCGATTACAGCCTGAATCTGAGCCAGTTAATCTCAGTACTGATACCATTCAAAGCTTACACAAAAGTAAACCATCAAAGCAGCCAGACAGATGGGGGGCCACACAGAGGGGGGTCGAGGGCCGCATGTGGCCTGTGGGCCGCCAGTTGGACAGCACTGTTCTAGAACAACTCACAGGCAATGGCTTTAGATGAAGCATTCCTTAAATGAATACTTCAGGTTATCAGGTGGCATAGTCAAGGATCACCAAAAATGTACTTATGCCCTCGGCCAGATTTAACCAAGGGGGTTTACCAAATCCATAGCTATAAGATCGAATGGTACCTCGGGCAAGGGGCACCAATGGGCTATGATAACGTGAGGACAGAGCCATTCACTGGCAGGTAGGACAGGAGGCACAGTAGGTTTTCAATTCAGATGGTTAGTAAAACCGCTCCATAATTGGCGCCTCTGTCTTTTCTGCCCCTAGGTGTTCAGCAAGAGCATCATTATGCAGTAGATCAAGTACCATTTGCCTGTAGGTCTGGGGAACCAATAGCTGTTCAATAACTTCCTTTACAGACCTTGGTCACCATTGACAGTGGAGTGAGACCACTATTTGCCCAGGGGTCCTGAGGAACACTTTTATTACCACAACTTGCTTCCTGGCATAAACTAAAGTGAGATCACACATTTGGGCAATGCCAAAGATTCCCCTTGACACATCCAAATCAGGACATATGGGGTGGCATGAATTTTACTCATCATCCTCACCCAGCATTACCTGTAATGGGGATAATCCCCCGCACCTCAGAGAGCAGCTCGGTCTTTGGACTGGGACGGTCAATTAAAGTTCCACCTTCTTTTAGAGGTTGGGGCTGTGACACATTATTTTGCCAGTCGTACATTACATCACTTTCATCATCACTTGGCATATTTATGACATCATTTGGGCTATGGTTGCAGGTCCGACTTCATCGACCACACTGTCCAGTACAAGGGTCACCATGCTCCCTGAATCCAGGAGAGCCTTGACTGGGACCCGATTGATGTAAAAATACACTCAAATTGCCCCTCACAAAAATCATGGAGTGCAGTGTAAACTTTCTATGTATAACAGGAAAGTTTCTGGAGAGCACAACATTGCATGGGCTCCTCCACCGGCGGGCACTGAGCTCTAGTGTGCCCCAGGCTTGAACACCTCCAACATTGCACACTGCCCCCCCCCTTTTATGGGGAGGATGAACTTGATTACGCCTCTGGCGAGGACATTTCTCCACTTTCTTTCAGGAATTCTGTGAAAGACATTTCAGGATCCTGTGAAAGACTTTTCCCAGATGGCAAGGTTCTCTCCTGGTGTGAGCTAGGTTTTTGTTGGTTGTGGGGAGGAAGCTATTCCTCAGTTGCAGTGTACCGCTCAACCATCTCGACCAGTTTTGGGGTCCTCATGACTCACACAGCGCTGTAGGTCAAAAGGGAGGGACCAAAGATACCAGTCTGTGGCGATCTGCTCCACCATCTGGGGACCAATCAGAGCCTCAGGTTGTAGCCACTTGGTGACCAAATGGATGAGGTCATGCATCTGTGACTTGGGTTGCTTACCAGGTTGGTTTGCTTGCTTCATGGTAGTCTTAAGGCAAGTAACTGAGCATCTGTAGACTGCTGCTGCATTTCCATACTCTGCTGAAGCTGAACTGCAGCCCTTGCCCTTGCTCAAAAAGGCTTTTCATTAGCAGCAAAAGGACAGAAAATAGCCTGTGTTCAGCACCCAAATAGTGATGTAGCGAACCTCACAAAAAAAGTTCGCGAACCCGTTCACGAACTTCTGCCAAAAAGTGCGAACGTTCGCGAACTTTGCGAACCCCATAGACTTCAATGGGAAGGCGAACTTTAAAACCTAGAAAAGCCATTTCTGGACAGTGGCATGCAGGAGGGGGATCAAGGGCAAAAATTTGTCTGAAAAATACGTTGTTGACACAGCGTTGCGTTTTGTGCTGTAAAGAGCACAAATCACACTACATTTCTAAACTTGTGTAATAAACTGCTTTAAAACGTCCGGCGTCAACATGCCAATCAAGTCGTGTAAAGGTTACAGCCGCTTCACACGCAAAGACAAAACGCTGCGTTTACTGCAACGAAAAAAAACGTAAAAAGCTTTAATGATACCGTGTAGCACGGTGGATTTTCTATTGATTTTATGATTTACAATATATACATCTGCTTTGACATATGAATCAAATCTTAGGTTTGAGTCAAGTAAAAGCAGCAGATTTTGGGACAGCTATTGTCTAGTGTTCAAGGTACAATGTTTTTGTTCTATGTATATTGCTGGGTAAACAGTAAACACAGGTATTGTTACCCAGCAAATATCCTTGGAATAAACAAACAGACAGCATATAGACAATACACTTTATGTACAACTTATTTGAGCAACAAATAAGGCCTTCTAAGTCTAGTTAATAGGTTTTGTTCATGACAAAAGTTTGTACACAAGTCAGCACTTGGTGTTGGGGGTTTGCTAAGAACTCTACTATAAAAAGGAGCCTCCACCATGGGTCGGTAGCTTCGCCTAGGACTCCTGAACGAGTGCCGGGACAATTGGATCATCGCTTGGTTATCGGGAACCTGAAGGTCTTGCACCAAAGGTTGTGGGGCTCCCCGATTGTGCTGAATTGTGCAGAACTGGCTATACTTGTAACTAATCATACTAAAGATAAGTAAATCTATTTAATTCTATTATTACTTGTGTGTGTGTAAGTTATTGCTCACTAACAGTCTATCAGAAGGCTTAATCATTGATCCTGCATATTTATTAATATTTGTCATTAATGTCAATTAATACAAATTATTAATATTAATAAAGGTTCACCCCCTTTATTACATTTGGCGTAGTCGGCAGGATTAACCCTTTTGATGCTGGGAAGTGCAGTAATAACTTGTATAGAAATTGTAGAATTTATAGTGCAGCTTTGTATGGTAGTGTAGTGGCAGTATTGTAGTGGCTTGTGCAGGGCAAACATACTGTTGAAAGTTAGCAATAATGTTCTGTTGGTTGAAAAACAAAGTTAGAGGGGTAGATGATCAAACGAGCAACCTTCCCACATGGGCTAGTTCCGGACCCTGGACCCATGTTGCTCGGGATGCGATAGGAGATCAGCAACTCTCTCAGGTGACTCACCCCGATCACCTGTTGCTGAATTTGGATTTGTCTATGTGTTCCAAGGAGCAGATGTCCTCAGCACAGTTGGGTTGGTTGTGTTTTCAGGCGCTCAGGGAGGAGACAATCCAAAAGGAGGCGGTTGAGCTTGAGCTGCAGGCAGTTAAAGATCAGCTAGCCACAATGAGAGAATGTTTGGGCACCTCATTAGCACACAATGAGGAGATGGAGATAGAATTTACAAAAATATGTGGTAAGAACTCTGAGTAAAAAGCACCATAGAAAAGGGACAGAACAAGAAGAAAATGGTGTATTAGTTAAAGTAAGAACTCTTGTAAGTAAAAGAGACTAAGGGAGTGATTTATTTCTCAAGATAGAGAAACAAAATAAATGTTACATTGTGTTAAATTGTACTGTATGTTAATGTCATATGTTTTTCTGTTCCAGGATTTAAGAATCTGATTATTTTGAGTTAATATGGATTTTAATAACAGGCATCAAGAGTTGATGGATCCATTATTTTTGACACTTTTTGTTTTGTTTTTTTAAGTGCACAAATTTGTGCGTAAAGGCCTTAAGACAGGTCTGTTTTTGTTAAAAAAAAAGTTTAACAATGAAACTTGAAAGTTTTTAACACTTTTTGTTGTATGTTTCTGAGAATGTGTGGGCCCACATGCATGTTGTTATGGTTTGTCTTGTCTTAATTGTGACAATGACTTAAATGTGACAGTGACTGAAAAATTCTTGACAAAGTAATACAAAATTAAGAAAGTTGTTAAAGTTGACAAAACAGATCTTAAATGCTAAGAACTGATGTTGCCTTGATCTTTTGTTTTATAGATGTTTATCAAGTGCATTAACAAATGAGTTAATAGCAAAACAATTGACAGCAAACAAGGATTTGGACATTGTTAATTTTGAATGGACATCAGTAACAAAGTCAACAAACAAAGTATTGAAGAACATGGAATTCATTTGAATGGTGACCTGGAAACTTAAATGGACATTGGTTTTGGACTTTATAAATTAATACTTATGTTTTGTTCAACTGTTTCTACAGGCTGAAATTAGCATTGCATACATTATTGTACTAATGGTAATAGGAATGTAATGGCTTGTTACATGAACTGTAAAGTGCTAGTTAGTGGGTTTTATAGCACAGGCAGCACAGCTGAACTGTATATCTCCTATGGTATATAATATTGTGCAGTGAACCTGCAGTATAGAGCAAGCCACTGGCAATCTGTGAATTTAGGTAAATGCCAGAGGGGCTGCTGTAAGATACCACAGACACTCACTATTTATTGGCCGGGTGGGGGCTGTTTGGGGCTCTGTGTACTTGAAATATCAGGGCCTATTTTGAAAAAACAGAAAGAGTGTAATTTATCATCCTGAGGGAAAAATTGCTATGTGAAACTAACAATGTCTGTAGACAAGCATTATGGTATAATTGTTGTAAGTGTGAATAGAGTAATGTAATTTTATGAGTTAGTACTATGATATCAATGGAGTTAGCTGAATGTTGGCTGTAAGAGAGTTTGGACAACTCTATATGATTGAAGTGAAAGCCTTTTAAAGACTACAAGTTAATACACAATTCTGCTGAGGGACACGTTAGTTTACAAGAAGTCACTGTTAGACTTGATAGTATCATCCCAAGTGATTTGAATGCCCTGGGTGATTTGTGGCCTTATGGGTGGAATTTGTGGCTACTGGTGATAGACATATTTTGGAAAAGCATTGGCAGAATGTGTACTGAGGCTACAATTCTGCTGAAAGGAATTCAGTTGCCATTTGGTATATAAAAGGGGGTTAGGTAGAAACAAAGTGCATGGCAGATACATAATATAGTAAACATATTGCTTATCAAAGAAGCACTGTTTAACTATGTGAGCTGTAAAGCCTGCAATGAAACCTGCCCTGGGCCTAATTGTTTTGAGCAGCTGATAGCCTATAATGAAAATGCAGAGCAAGAGGGGTGCCTATACATGTTTGCCACATGATTGCCCAAGATATGTATCTACAAGTAGACACAGATTTTCTCACTGGACAGAAATCATTATAGAGGTGTTTTATGACTTGGGATGTAGGTGAGATTTGTTTAATCTTTTGTTAAATGTAGTGTCCTTCAGTCAGAATTACAGTCATTAATTGTTTATTTGTTTAGGGTAATGGGGACAACCAGTGAATGCATATATTGCATTGAATGCAGCATTGTATGTTATCTGTATTAGAGGACTTACCAATTTGTATACTGTTGGTTATTATTATCAAATCAGTATATTTTGTAAATCAAGGGGTGGAATGTAGCACGGTGGATTTTCTATTGATTTTATGATTTACAATATATACATCTGCTTTGACATATGAATCAAATCTTAGGTTTGAGTCAAGTAAAAGCAGCAGATTTTGGGACAGCTATTGTCTAGTGTTCAAGGTACAATATTTTTGTTCTATGTATATTGCTGGGTAAACAGTAACAGTTAATGTCAATTAATACAAATTATTAATATTAATAAAGGTTCACCCCCTTTATTACATACCGTCAAGTGAGCGAATAATAGTTTTTACTAGTTGCTTGTCACCTCCAGGACGTTCATCATGTCGGTGGGAATATTTCTGTAGTGGTGTGTTTAGCAGTCACTGTGCTTGTGCGCATGGTCAGGCAGAGGTAATTCAATATACAGTGAAGTGAACCAAAAAACACTGATTCTGCAGTGTGGGCCCAGTTTTGGTCTACTTTATTGATCACCTGCGGTGACCATAAAAGATACGATTTTGCAGCCACTGCAGCACAGAGGCCAGAAAAAATATGGCATATAAATGCTGAAAATATTAGTTTTTTTGTTGCCGCAGCCACTGAAGCACAGAGGCTAGAAAAAATATGTTATATAAATGTTGAAAATATTCAGAAAAACTCAGGATTTACCTGTCCAAAAAGTTTGGCTTAAAATTAAACCAGTAGGATTTGCACCCTAGTTTGTACGGTGGCGGAGGAGGATGCTAAAAGACAGCTGTGTGTGGAGTCATGCGGCGTGCAGAGAAGGACAGCTGCATGGGGAGTCAGAACAAGTCTTTCAGCGTGCAGTAACCCTCTGAGATCCATGCCTCATCATTTTAATAAAGGTCAGGTAATCCACACTTTTGTGACCTAGGCGAGTTCTCTTCTCAGTTACAATCCCTCCTGCTGCACTGAAGGTCCTTTCTGAGAGGACACTTGAGGCGGGGCAAGACAAGAGGTTGATGGCAAATTGTGACAGCTCTGGCCACAGATCAAGCCTGCGCACCCAGTAGTCCAGGGGTTCATCGCTCCTCAGAGTGTCGATATCTGCAGTTAATGCCAGGTAGTCCGCTACCTGCCAGTCGAGGCGTTCTCTGAGGGTGGATCCAGAAGGGTTCTGGCGCTGCCTTGGACTGAAAAAACTTTGCATGTCTTATAGTTACATAGTTACATAGGGTTGAAAAAAGACCTGTGTCCATCAAGTTCAACCCATCCAAGTAAACCCAGCACACCTAACCCACACCTACCAATCTATACACTCACATACATAAACTATAAATACAACCACTAGTACTAACTGTAGATATTAGTATCACAATAGCCTTGGATATTCTGACTGATGTTACAGAGTGGCCAAAGTGCATTGTCCTTGCAGGTGTGCTTGTGGGAGGATTACTGGCACCTCTGCCGCTGGAATGTTGAGTGACATCACCCTTAAAAGCATTGTACAACATGTTTTGTGGACACAGAATTATTATTATTATTGTATAGACAGAATGTGAAAAAGCTCACACAGCTAGGTGGCACTTGGTTGAAGAAGACACTGGCAACAAGGCCTGCAATGGCAACGTATACAGTAGTGGATATATTATTGCTGGTGGAAAAACGTCACTCAGGTGATGTTTCTGGACACAGAATTATTATTGTTATTTTTAGACAGAATGTGAAAAAGCTCACACAGCTAGGTGGCACTTGGTTGAAGACGACACTGGCAACAAGGCCTGCAATGGCAACGTATACAGTAGTGGATATATTAATGCTGGTGGAAAAACGTCACTCAGGTGATGTTTCTATACACGGAATTATTATTGTTATTTAGACAGAATGTGAAAAAGCTCACACAGCTAGGTGGCACTTGGTTGAAGAAGACACTGGCAACAAGGCCTGCAATGGCAACGTATACAGTAGTGGATATATTATTGCTGGTGGAAAAACGTCACTCAGGTGATGTTTCTGGACACGGAATTATTATTGTTATTTTTAGACAGAATGTCTAAATAAATATCTAAATATCTATATCTAATATCTAAATAATAAGATAAATACAAAAAAATAATAATAAAACAAAAGTGATCTCTGGTTGGTGCTGGTGGTGAACTACTAGGAAGCAGCACACCAGTCCCCAACACAGCTAGACTAATAGCACTGGGCTCTATAAATTACAGTAGCAAAGTAAAAAAACACAAATAAAAAAAAATGATGTGAAGGTGTGGTTGGTGCTTAGTGCACTACTATGAGCAGCACACCTGTCTCCAACACACACAGACGGAGCTGCAGTACACAGTGAAAGAAGACTAGAGTAACAGTAATCAGAAAATAAAAGCAGTCCTTCCAAGGACTATTGGGTTACAGCAGATGACGAGATCTCAGGAAAATCAGGTGCTTTTGAATCAGTGCACATGTGCAGCTCCTACTTCCAGGCTTAGCTCCTACCAAAACTGCCTTTTCCCCCTTATACCCCCTCGGCTGTCCAGCCTACTACCTCCTGCTAGTTAACCCTGTGTTGGCTCTCTTAAAGGGGTGGTTCTTAAAGGGGTCAGAACCTAAAAAATGGTTATATATACCCCCCCATCAAGGATATATCACCTCCAACTTGTACCATTACTTCCCAAATCTATTGATAAAATTATTTTTTCGTAAACATTTGATTACACATATTGCACTCTCCACATGGACAGGCCCCACTTATTCTATCTCTCCTAGAGAAAGAAAGTTTGCCAGCGCTTAGTTTGCCAGCGCTTAGTTTGCCTTTAAAAATAATTTTTACAAAAAATGAGGTGTTAGTACCACACTTTGGCCAAAATATGTAAGCTCACGTGCCACGTCAAGGCCCCTCATTGTACGTGAGTACTACACTGTCTAATGACTTTGAGTCTGTCCGACAGTGTAGGACTCACGTACAATGAGGGGCCTTGACGTGGCACGTGAGCTTACATATTTTGGCCAAAGTGTGGTACTAACACCTCATTTTTTGTAAAAATTATTTTTAAAGGCAAACTAAGCGCTGGCAAACTTTCTTTCTCTTTGTGTATAATTAATGGTTTTTTATCGTTTATAGCAGCTGGTCAACTCCAGATTGTGGGTTAGACCGAGCGCTGGCACAATAGTGTTTCTAGCAGCTGGTCAACACTACAGCGTGGGTTAGACCGAGCGCTGGCGATTTCTTTCTGTGTTTTATTCTATCTCTCCTAGTCTGATTTCCAAAATAACTGTAACATAGAATATCCTTCAAATTATGTCCTCTGCTATAGCATACCTCTTCCTGATCTGGTTATTTTAACCTCAAATTCTCATTAATCAACAATACTCTCCAATGTTTGCTGAGAATATTTTGAATATTCCTACTGCTGTTACTGTAAGTACTAATGAACCTTGAACCACCTCAAATTTCTTTCTGCACTAATGGGGATAGAAGATCCCCAGGAATTATAATTCATTGTAATTAAAGGAGAAGGAAAGGCTAAGTCACTTGGGGGTGCCAAAATGTTAATTACGCACACCCCACTTTGCAGTTATTTATTTGTAAAAAATGTTTGGAATCATGTATGATTTTCGTTCCACTTCTCACATGTACACCACTTTGTATTGGTCTTTCACGTGGAATTCCAATAAAATTGATTCATGTTTGTGGCTGTAATGTGACAAAATGTGGAAAAGTTCAAGGGGGCCGAATACTTTTGCAAGCCACTGTATATACACTCTAACTTCCTCTTTAGCAAGGTTCTTTGGGATCCCTTATCTAAAGACCTGTTAACTAGAAATTTTTAGAATGACAGAATGTCCATCCCCCACTGACTTCATTTTAAGAAAATGCAATTGTTTTGTTTTCTGTAATATTAAAACAGTTCCTTATAATTCATCCTAAGCTGCATATATCCATATAGGTGGGAAACAAGTTTTTTTTGTGTTTATTTAATGTTTAAATGATTTTTAGAAGACTCAATTTGCGATGATCCAAATTACAGAAAGATTCCTAATGCGGAAAACCCAAGGTCCAAAGTATTCTTGATAACAGATTTTATACCTGTACTGTACATGCTTATCGCCTCTTGTGAGGTGTTCTTTTACCTGGATGAGTTCTTGAACAAGCATAGTATCCAAGGCTATTGTGATACTAATATCTACAGTTAGTATTAGTAGTTGTATATATAGTTTATGTATGTGAGTGTATAGATTGGTAAGTATAGGTTGTGTGTGCTTGGTTTACTTGGAAGGGTTTAACTTGATGGACTATGGCCCTATTTAAACCCTATGTAATTATAACTAACTATAACTATGTAACCTCCTCTACCTATCCTGTATCCTGCTCTATGTTATTTCATGTAAGCATTTTCTCCTCCGGTAGGAGGAAATGCTTACATTTTGCTTGCCACAGCCCTACTGGACTCTGGTAGGGCTGTGGGAGGAAATAATTAAATGAAATAATAACTGTGTGGTGCAGGACACATGACAGGAAGAGGAGAAAACAAACCTCTCAAGAGGTGATATAGCTTGTTAACCAAGCAGAATTCAGTTCAAGACAATATAGTCATATACAGTATCTATAGAGATTACTTTTCAAAAGGAACAGTTTTCAATTCACAAGTTGCGTTCAAAAGTTGGTTCTATTCCCTCTCTGTGCGATTTGCACAGAATCAAATGTGTAGGTGACTGACAGGTCATTTAACTAGTCCTTCCTACATGCAAATATTCAGTCACTGGACGTAATCTTAAACTTTCTCCTGAGATTATCTATCATATTAACCCTTTCACTGCCAGCCGTTTTGGTCAAAGCAGAATTTGTATTGCCAGACAGTTTTTTAACATTTTGCACTGTTTCACTTTAAGAGCCTTTCTTTGGGGGGACTTTTAGTTTACCCAGGAAAACAATATATAGTTTTTTTCAGGACAACCTAAGCTTTCAAAATATGGTAGAATTTTGGTGTAATTCCAATTCTGTAACAAGATATAGGCTTCTAAATGTCTAAAAATGAAAAAAAAAAAAAATTTCCATAATATAAACACATACTAGAAACAAAAATTATTTTATGCACGAATATATACAACTGATTTGGAAAGTCCCATGTCTCCTTAACATGGCAATACCAAATATATATGGTTTTATGGAGATTTCTCACTTGTATTGGTCAAAAACTCCCAGCAGTACACTACTAAATTTCCAAAGTGCTGCTTCAGAAAGCTGCATACTTTAGATTTCAAGACCAAAAATTCCACTAACAGAAGGTTTATCCCAGAAAATTGTACATTTTTGGAAAGAACAGATTTGGGGAATCCAGAATAGGTAGAACTGTCTGTCTACTCAAAACTATTAAGTCGCAATGCTTCCCTAAAGTTATTGGTTTTTATCAAAAAATTTAAAAAAATCGCTTCAAAGCTTCCAGTCTATAGTATCTTATCTCCAACAGGTCATAAAGTAACCAAATAAAACACCCTAAACATGAACACCAGGGGTCCACTGAATAGTTTGATGCCCAATATGTATAGGTTTACCTAAGTATGTGGCATGTAGGTGCCCCAATGGGAACATACCCCCATATGATCTATCATTTCAGCTCCTGCAAAATCAACACATTTACATCCTTTATGTGGGATAATGCTACAAAAAAGTACACTCGCCCCAGAAAGCCATATATTTTTGGAAAGCACACATTCCCCCGAATCTATAATGGGTACACATTTCTTTTTGCTCCAAAGTACCAAGGTGTAAAGCTTTCCTAAGTTTGCAGATTTGTATGACATTTCAGAAAATCGCCTAAAAATGTTGCAATTTGCCGCATTTATCTTACACAATTTCTTGCGTACAAAGTCAAGTTTGATGCCCAATATGCATAGATATACTAAAGTCTGTGGTATGTACTGACCCCAAAATGAAAATAGCGCATATGGATTTCTCGCTTGCCAACTCAGCTTTTGCCCCTAACTATACACAGACCCCCAGAAAACCATATATTTTTGTAAAGTACACATTATGATGAATTCAAAATAGGTAAAGTTATTTTTGTACACCAAAGTTACACATGGCAAAGCTATGCTAAAAACAGATCAGGAACACTTATACAGGGATAAAATGCAATAAAACCACAAAAATTGTGCAAATCAGTGAAACAACAAAATAAGTAACATGACAGTGTAATTAGTGGTCAGAATATCTGATCCAATAGTCACACTGTCAAAATAAACAGTTTTTATGGAAAAGAAACTAAAAACAAAGTTTTCTCATACGTCGTTGGCAGAAAAAAGGTTAAATCACAGCACACCATAATGTACAAACAAAAGGTAGGTGCCCCTTGCTGTAAAAACATAATTGATAAAGGCTGATGGCACTGGCAAAACATGGCACGTTTATCAATGTTTTAATTCTAAAAATACTAAAGTGATAAATTGCAATGACGTAACAATGTGGACCATCTTGCTTTTGCTCATTAACTGCAGTGAGCTCTGGTTTAAAAGGATGCATGAAATCTGTAAAATTATTGTAAAGAAAATATAGTCATAAGCAATGACTAAAGCTTTGGCAGCTCAAGCTGGAAACAACAGAAGGCTTAAGAATAATTTACTTCAAAACCTATTATTGTACAAAAATACTACAGACTTGTTACAGAAATATACCAGTGGCACACAGTATAAAATAACAATGTACAAAATATAGCACTTAACTTTTTTTAACAATGTCATGAGAACAATAATTAACATGGGACTATGAAGTTTAGCAAAAAGAAGGATATTTGCTATGGTGACTATTTAATTGATTTTGTATTTGCCAAATCTGTCTGGAAGACTTTTATATGTTACATGCTTTTAGCAGCATATTGTATAATGTATTATCAGCAACTTTTACAGCTTAGGGCTATGTCATACAACTTATGCAAAATGTATAACTGGTTTAAATACGAAAAATTGCAACAAAGAATTAATATGGTTTAAGTAAAATTTACTGGTAACTTTTGCATCAAAGGAGCTTTATAGCAGAATATTGCAGAACATAACTGCAAGTCAACAAAGTCGTTTCATAGGCACATTACATCCACCACATGGTAGACAATGCAATCAATAATGCCTTTCTCTTGATAAAGAATGTTAAAGGAAAGCCCCCTTATCACGCCAGTTTTTGTAAAGTAAAGATGGCAGCGTTTCTTCATCATCACTACCAATCTCTTCCTGCCATTTTTTACTGGACTTTGACTTCAAAACTTCCATTTTAGCATCTTGCAAGGTGTCCTTTAGGTCCCTCAGATGCTCAACTCGACGGTAACATTCACTAGAAAGCAACAAAATTGTATAAACATGTTTGGATGGTTAGCAATAAGAAGCAGAAGCAATTATTCCCAAATAAGCTACTAATAGCAAAGACTCACTGTGTTCATCACTATTCCCAAACATTACAAATTGTAAATTACTGTGAATTAACTGGTACTTGTTTTGTCTCTGTTTCCAAAACCAATTAGAAATTGAGATTTCCACCCTATGGGGTTGATGGCACATGAGAAGATTTGTTGCTTGTGGTAAATCTTCACCAATAAGGAATACAACTGAAAATGGTTGAGATAAAAAAACAAGAAAGCATATAAAACATACATCAGCATAATATTTATACTTACATTTGCTCATCAATTTCATCAATCTGACGATCCAACCTGCCTTCCTCATCCTCTTCTGCGACAATTGCATCAGAAACCTACAGAACAGGGGTTGGGCAAACATTTAAAAAACAAAATCTTAGAATATTCCATAATAATGAAAAATAGTTTTCTATAAAAAAGACAAAAGTCAAGTCCCACTATAGGACTTTTTGGAACTGGGTACCCAAAAACATAAAGCACAAATGTGTAGAAATCATCATCTAAAAACTGAAAGCTTAGGGCAACTCAAAACTAAGTTAAAGATGGATTCTGTCAACAACAAAAAAATGGCAAATTTTACTAAAAGAATCTTTGATTACATATATATATATATCTCAACATTTCAGAAACCTTATGCATTCCTTTTAGCTTGCATTAAGTGTACCTTGGCATGAAACAAGAAACTGACCTGATGTAATATAATGTTGATGTAAATAAATATATATTTTTCACTTTTTTTTTTGGCCGTGTGGATTCTTGTAGTACCGATTTGACCACTTTCATTGTTAACAGTTTTCTACTTCCCCATGCTGAGGGACTGGAGTTAATCCACCTAGACACCTAATTCACATGTGAAATGTGTTTACTTACATCCTAGTGCCCTACCCTCTATTCACTGTACATTGACATAAAATTGGACTTTGCATAATGAAAAAAAAAAAAAAAGTTTGATTTTGCAATAATGAAAGAAAATTGGCTTCTTAGAATTTTTCTAATATACATTACAAAACTTCAACGGTTTTAAAGTTATTTGTAAATGTTATTGCTATTAAATGCAGTATGACTATGAAGATTTTTATTCATCAGGGGCGTGGCCTGACATAGTGGAGAGCGGATGTGTCCTTTGAGAGCTCTGTGCCTTGGGTGTAGAAAACTCCCGACAAATAGTTTCTGCATCAGCTGGATTAATGCAATCAGGACCATACAAAACCCAGGAGAACCTCTGCTGCAAAATAATGGGAAAACGGAGACTAAAGGAGCAAGGGGTGATGATATCCCATTGAACCAGAACCGGTCACCTTGTGCACAACCCATGTATCAGCACAAGACAACCTCACAGTAGCTTTAACCAAAGTGATTACACGGGGGCTATTAAGGACATCCACACTGAGCTCTTTGAACTAAGCAGCCGCACAGATAAATTGGAATCCATCACTGACGATCTTATACAGCGACAATCTACTCTAGGGGAGAAAAATGCGCTCCTCAAAGACGAGCTCCAACAACTTAAAAACATGGGTCTAGGAGGCAAAAACCTTAGGATATGGGGAGTACCCGAAGACATACCAGCATATACATACAAAACTTCCTCAGTGGGCTTTTCACTACAATATGCCCTAACATACGCCCAGACAAATGGAAGTTTGATAGGGCACACTGCTCCCTAGGTCAAAAATCTCCTTCAACCAAATCTCTCAGTGACATAATGGTAATAGTAACCTGCATGCACTATTTTAAACAAAAAGCGCTGATTCTAACCACTGCCGCAGAAATTATCTACCTGAACCATAAAGTCCAAATATTTGCTGACCAATCACCCTGGGCAAAAGAAGAGTGTAAAGCCAGTTACGCAACTTTTAAGGGACATGAAAGTACCCCACCTGCTGGGGATATCCCTTCAAATTGATTGTACAACAGCATGGACAAACATACAGTATAGCCTGCAAAACCCAGATAGGGCACAACATTTCCTCGCAGCTCTGGGCCTACAAAACAAATCACCTACAGTGGGTATAAAAAGTCTACACACCCCTGATAAAATGTCAGGTTCCTGTGCTGTACAAAAATGAGACAAAAATAAATCATTTCAGAACTTTTTCCACCTTTAATGAGACCTATAAACTGTACCACTCAATTGAAAAACAAACTGAAATCTTTTAGGTGGAGGGAAGAAAACAAAAAAAAACTAAAATAATGTGGTTGCATAAGTGTGCACACCCTCTTCTAACTGGGGATGTAGCTTTGTTCAGAATTAAGCAATCACATTCAAAATCATGTGAAATAGGAGTCAGCATACACCTGCCATCATTTAAAGTGTATTGATAATCCACTTGGTCGGCAATATACCTTTTATTCCCCAAGCATAAGGTTCACACTTGATTTTTTTTTTTTGACCTCCCAGCCCCACCTCAGACACTAACTCTAGATCTACACACTATTCCACCCAAAACACCACACTGGAGGCTTAATGACACCATATTACATGACCCTGAAACCTTTAAAGGAAAAGTAACACAATTTTTTTACATTGCAAATTACATTTTATACACTTTAGCTAACATATATAAACAGACCGAAATTTAAATATAAGTGGTTATTGAATAAAAATCATTACCTTGGATGTATAGGGCACAGCTGAAAAAGGCGATGTGGCGACTTCCTGTTAAAACCGGAAGTTAGTTTTCTGCATTTTCCAGCTGGTTAGGGAGAGGGTTGGGAGACGGAGGCCCTCTTATCTCCTGCTCTGTTTGTTTTTCTGTGTGAGCTGAGGGCACTGCTGACATTGTACGGGGGAGAGGGCGGGGGTAGAGGGGGAAGCTGCCCGGAAGTGTGTCAAACGAAGTGCTGCAGCCTGAGCCCTGAGAATACCTGGTAATGGTCCTTATTTAAAATCTACTTATGCTATTAACATTTATGTATTTTAAATATGCTAATAAAAGTGAGTAGAAGGCATAGGTTTAATGTAAAAAAATTGTGTTACTGGTCCTTTAAGGAGATGGAGGCCTTGTTGAAAGAATACTTTGCTATAAACACAAATTCAGTCCAATCTCAAGCTAAACTATGGGAGGCCCATAAGGCTATCATGAGAGGACACTTCACAGCCCTATCTTCTGCCAGGAAAAAGCATCAAACGCAAAAGCAACAAAGTTTGAAAAGCCTAGAATCCCTATACAATAAGAACCAGTCAGATACAATACTTTCCAGATCATAGATACATGTAACCAACTCCGAATCCAAAAAGAAAAGATAGCTGAGAAAGCAGCCAAGCAAATCTACTAAAGGTGACAAGCAATACACCCTCTTAGCACGGAAACTGAGACACCAAAAAGCCCACTCTACCATCACTGCAATGAAAAACAATTCAGGCTCACAAATTTACAATCCTGATCACATAGCTGCTCAATTCCACAAATATTACACTGCAATATATAACCTAAATCAGAACCAGATTACAGACCCTCCTAACCGAGCCCCCCATTGTTGGAGTTCTTCCAACAAGCAAACATGCCCAAGTTTTAAGAGAATGATTTAGAACACTTAAATGCAGAAATTTCACAGGAAGAGGTGCCTGCCACCCCCAAAACTCTCCCCAATGGCAAGGCCCCAAGCCCAGACGGGCTCCCTTACAAATATTACAAAATATTCCAGGGCACTCTCCTTCACCACCTCACTAAAATGTATGACAGCTACCTCCAAGGGACACTGATTCCCCCAACAGACCTCTCATCCTTTGTCACACTGATCCCCAAAGGAGGGGTTAACTATCTGCACAAACTATAGACAGAGCCCACTTCTACCCCTTTGATGACTGGATGGTTATTTATGTTGGCTGCTAACGGTTCTATGCTGAGGGCATAGAGGAGGGGTGACAAAGGGCACCCCTGTCTCGTGCCATTGTGCATTCTGATAGGAGTGTTGGAGTGGCCTGGCAATTTTAGGGAGGTAGTAGGGTTGTTTTATAGGGAGTGTAATGCTTGGAGATAGGGGCCTCGTAAGGCGATAGGCCTTACTGAACACAGACCTAAATTATTTTCCAAAATAACTGCTTAGCCCCCATTCTTATAAGGCTAATAAGTGTCGACCAAGTAGGTTTCATACTAGGCTGCCAAGCTGGAGATAACACGAAAAGGGTGATCAATTTGATCAACATACTGAATAGGCAGAAAAAAAAGGCCCTGATCCTAAGCTTGGATGCGGAGAAGCTGTTTGACTGCCCAGACTGGTCATATTAATTTGCCCTCCTCCAGCACCTCAACCTATGAGGTCCCTACTTCCAAGTATTAGACGTCCTATACAACAACTCTATCATCTCCCTAAAATCGCCAGGCCATTCCAACACTCCTATCAGAATAGACGACGGCACGAGACAGGGTCACCCCTCCTCTATGCCCTCAGCATAGAACTTTTAGCAGCCAACATACTTAACCATCCAGACATCAAAGGGGTAGAAGTGAGCTCTGACCATTACAAAATTGCCCTCTTCGCGGATGACACTCACCAACCCACAAAACTCTCTTCCCTCTTAACATAAGCTCCTAGAAATGTACAGTAGATCAATGTGACCAAAACAGAAGCACTCCCCTTCCACATCGCTCCCTCAACGCTGGAAGCCCTGCAGTCCACCTTTAAATACAATTGGAAAAAAGATCATAACTCGTACCTGGGAGTGCATGTCACACCCAGATATGAAGATATCCATCTTGCAACGCTGGATTTATACCCCCCTCTTTACTCTATGAGACATGACTGACCGAGTAACCGCTGGGTTTCCATCACGGGAGACCCGGAACGATAAAGCTTCAGGCCTCTCCTTATTGTGGTATGAATACCTCCAGCTAAAACACTTAATAAATAAATAAGGAATAGGCTAAGGCTGGAGTTTACATATCAAAGTCATGGATCAGACAGAATAGTCTTAAGCCAAACAAGTTAATTTATTACAAAGTTAGCAAAGTTGAAAAGGTAGGTACAAGCCAGGTGCAAGAGCAGAAGAGCCAGTAATGAGCAGAGCAGCAACAGCTATAAGTCGAATCACTTGGGGGTGCCAAAATATAAGATAGTGATTATAATCTCTGCTACCCTTGGCTGGTGCTTCTGTTCTACACAAAACTTCACTGGCCTGGGGTATTTCTGTAGAAGGTCATTCACCGCAATCTTCTTTGGCTTCTTCCAGTCCGGGCATGCACTGCAGAGTGAAAGACCAACTTAAGGTGGCCATACACTTGCAATCCACTCAAACTAAAATGGTGGGCATAGGTATAATCGGACCGAGGCTTGCATCAACGAGCCGATGTGGTCCCCGATCCAACAATTACAATCCAACAACTTTAGGCCAGATGTTGGTTGGGTAGGCCAGTCAGAGGTGCCCATACATGGGCTGCTGAATCAGTCTAAAGGAGCCAAATAGGCAGATATGGCCACCTTTAGACACAAATGGACAAGAATTAGCAGTGTACAGATAAACAGAAGTCCATTATGTAGGTGGATTATCTGTGTACTGGTAATATAATTATCTATCAGGCAGAAACCAAACATGGAGTTGCTTTAATCTCCCTGTTTAGCTCAAGGAATAACAAAAATCAGATTTTTGTTAATTAAAACAATAAGCAAAATATATGTTCAGCACAAGCCCTATTTAGTAAACTATGTTGAACAAGGGGGTATACTGCCCATTAAAGGAACTGTAACACAATTTTTTCACATTCAAAATATCCTCTCTAAATACTTTGATTAGCAAATACAACATAGCCAAATATCAATAGAATAAGTGGTTTTTAAGAAAATTAACCTTATATAGCTCAGGAAGCAGCTCTCTCCCTACTTTTGTAGCACACTTCCGGGTTTCTCCCCCCCCCCTCCGTCCCCCCCTCCGTCCCCCCCCCCTTTCCCCGCGCAGGCTCAGATAGCGATTGTTCCTACAGGCAGACAGTGTTATCTAGGAAGAAGAAATGGTTTATTACCTATCCCTCTCCCAGCACCATCGCTGAAAACCCCAATAAATCACTCACAGGACGGAATCTCCGACTCTAAAGAATGCAGCAAATGAACTTCCGCATTAACTGGGAAATCAAGCAGTCGCCAGATTGCTGTTCAAGCTTTGCCCAATAAATCAGTGGTAATGTATTTTACTCAAAAACCACTTATCATATTGCAATTTTTTTCTGATACATATGTTAATAAAATGTAGAAGGGATATATTTAGAGTTAATTTTTTGCGTTACTTTTCCTTTAAATATGTGCTGTAACAGGCAATAACATGCAATATCAAAATCACTTAAAAATGAACCATAGTATCTGAAAACCTAAGTTACGGAAGCAGTTTTTTTTATAAAACCTGCTGGATCTCAGCCCTGTTATCATCAATCAAGGTTACCTGTGCGAACAAAATTTCTTTGAGCACAAAGCCAAGGAGGAATGAGGGAACATTGTTGCCAAAGTTTAGATGTTCAATCTACCTGAGCAGTACAATAATATTTTAGAAAATCACACCCACTGCTTGTGCAGAAAAATTAAAAACTACATATATGTATGGTGGTCTTGAAGTTAAAGATTCCAAAGCTGAAATATATCTAGCAGGAGCTATATCACAGCCCCAACAGGTGTTTTTGACCTCAGGCGTTGCGCAACTTCAATTTTAGTCAAGCCCAATAAGATCTATTGAGACCTCAAGTGTAAGTATTGTGGATAAAGAAAAACTCACCAGCACACCCTGGCTCCTCCAAAAAAACTTTAGCCTGGTGCACAGTATCAAGAGGGAACAGCACCCTCCAATCCAAACTCAAACAACAACTGCCTTGCTGTGCCAGTATCTATGGTGTTTGTGCTCAAGTGTAAGTATGCAAGCTTAAAACTTTTATGCCCCTGAGGAAGTCTGTGTTGGAAAAATGAAATATGAAAGAGTTAATATTGGAACGAAAGAGTTAATACTTTGAGTCTGCATGTATTGTCGGAATTTATATAAGTGTCAAACTGCTTATGTTAAAAATTAGTATATGGCCTCCTTCTGTGCTATAAATATATCACATGTGGTAAAAGACATGTGTCACGATGTAACAGTTCGTCTAGCAACTGAAGCAAATATTTGTACCTGTAAAAACGGTCTATTTCTCGGAATAGATAGCCTGCTTTTTTCTGATACTTATCTGGATATGTCTAAATGCAATAATTCAGAGGGTATAAATACTGTCATTTGCATGTGCTAGTTAGACAACCTTTGAAACAGACAGCTACCAGGCTACTGTAAGCTTGTCTCGCGTGGCTCTTTCAATAAATACCTTACAGATTCCTAAGTCCTGCTGGAAAGTATTATGTAAGGAGAAATTCTCCTAACAGCTGGTCATTCGAACCGGAAGTCCAACAACCCCTTCCAGGCAACTGGGCGCCTGCACCGGGACAACCGGAGACCGAATCTCTCCTCTCTCCCTGAAAGACCTCCAACTTCTTGTTGTAACCAGAGGCCAGCCGCAGGTTGCTTTGGAACGGGTGACGGGCTTCTAAGAACAGTGCCCAGAACCGACGGAATCTGGTAACGTACAAATTGTTTCTCTCTCTTTGTGGTAATGTGTGAATTGTTCTCTCTGTCTCCTTGTGAATAATCCTTCTCTTTTTCTTATTCTAGTACCATTAAGTTCATGTGGGTTATAGGACTGTGTCATCATCATCCAAGAAGGTGTGTAGTCATATTAAAATGCAAGGGTTGGTGCCCAACGAGATAAATTCCTTAGACTGATGACATGACTAGTCAGTCCGCCCGGTCTAGTAGTCATATTTGCATTACATGTTGAGTCTAGACCAGTTATTGGTCTGGATAGTTGTGCTTACATTACTTGTGAGGTCTGGACCGGTTTTTAGTCCATAGTCCTGAGCACACAGACTACGGGGAAAAACAGCTCCGGACACACTCGGATGTGTTCGTCAAACTGAGTGACATAACGTACGTACGTTCACCCAACTGTTGTAGCATTGGGTGTTGTGAACTTATGGTACGTGAATAAGTGTGACTAGGAATTAAAAAAGAGATTTTGGTCATTTCCCCAAGGAGGCCGTGAGTGCACAGCTCTGGGGGGAATTCCATACATAATTAATAATCATGGCAAATAAGTATTGTAAAGGTACCATTGATATGACTGAGGACACTCAGTCCATGTATAAAGACCCAGAAAATGTTAAGTATTTAAAGGAATGGAAAAAGGATCATGCTTTTGATTCTATACTAGATAAGGACAAATGTAGAGTTCTAGTTGAGATTATCAAAAAAGATGCCGGTACTAATGTTAGAAAACAGAAAAAGAGAGGCTTACACATAGCCAATTGATGGTTAGAGGAGGCTGTAAGGCGAGACAAAAGGAATGAAGTAGAAGTAAACCTAAAACAGCCTGATACAACCATGTATATAAGGCGGAGGATAGGGGCCCTGTCATGATACAGGCCTGTAAGGGTTAATTCAAGCAGGCCAAGGTATCACAAATATCTTACCCTATGTGCCAGAAACAGATATATAACAGGCCTCTAGTCACTAGGGTCTGGAACCAGCCATGTGTAAAGGCCTCACAACCTGGAATGCCCAGCTCTAATCCCTGGATGATAAGAGCCATGCCATGGGAGGGGAGTGAAAGCCCACGTCAGAGTTCACATTGGGACCCATCATAGGTGATGTGGAGGTCACACCATAACCAAACATTTATTGTCCCAGAACCCATACCATTTATACTAGAGGTACCAAAACCTGAGTATATGTTTAATTTAATATGCCCTTTCATACAAGTCCAAACATCATTGGATTTGGGCACTCGGTTGGTCAGATAGGAATATCTGGGCAGGGGCAGGTCACACAGTAGTGATGTTTAGTCTGTATGGGACCAGTGGGATCATTTAGAATTGATGAATTTAATTTCATCTTTCTATTATGTTCCCACAAGGAGTTATGGACATTTGTATCATTGGTCCAGTCCATACACTCAGTCCATACACAGGAGGCCATAAAACTCACACTGTGTCCTGCCAATGGTGACACCCCTTGCATTCCTGAGGGAGGGGGGGTGTCCAGTTACCTGATCCCCTGCAAACTGGGATAAATAGTCAGCTCTTCTGACTATATTTTGATATACTTTGGAGGACCAATTTGGATTGGAGGTTTATCCCGTGGTTTCCCCTTGCCTCCAGGACTAGAAGAACTTTGCTTGGTATAGTATAGGACTTCTATGTTTTTCCCTTTTATTTTAAAACTGTTTGTACTTATTTTATTGTATGTCCTTTTTGTAACATCTTATTTTATATATGCACTGTTATACCTTTTATAATATTAAAATATAAAATTAAATAAGTTTGTCCTTGATGCTCTAAAACGTACCTACCCTCCGAGTGTGTAACTGTTGTTGTGTGCCTTAGCCCTCTGCATGCTGTATGCTGATTAACCCTTTGACTGCTGGTAAGGAGAGTGTGTGTGTCAGTTCCTTACTTTAACCCTTTCTCTACCAGTGTGGTTTGCATCTCTCATCGCCAGTGTAAGATGTATGAGTGTGGTGGCAGCAAGTTGTGTATGAGTTTGTGAGTGTTGGCTGGACTTTGGGGTGCTGTGACACTAGTCTGACCTGTGTGCTAGTGTGATCTGTGTGAACAATCCCTTAATTCAAAATACCCTGGAATCCCTGGGCCAAATTAACCGCCATATGGATCCATATACCCAATCTGTAGGCCAGTATCCCATGATTGAGGTCCCCAATCCTTTTTATGGGCAAGATAATGAGGGCCTCACCATGTTAGTCTATAGAACTTAGACATTAGACGATGTCCGAAAGGTCACTGATGGGATACCAGACCCTAGGACAAACATGCAAAGATTCCTACAAGGGGTGGATGGTCTTGTTAAAAGTTATAAATTGAATGGAGCAGAGACAGAACAGGTATATAGGCAGATATTGGGTCCAGATTGGTGTCTCGTGTGTGAAAATTGGACCGCATTAGATATAAATAATGCTGTCATAGCACACAATGCCGCCGATTTAACAAATAATATAGCCCAGTTAGAAAATAAGTGGAATAAAACACCAGACTGGGTTGAGATAAATAAATGTACCCAAAATGATGATGAACTAGTTGACCATTACTATGGCTGACTAAAAGAAGTGTTTGACAATCACAGCGGCATTGACGTACCTGCAGGAGGCATGGTAAATGATATCCCATATGAACAACAACTTACAAATGCCTTCCTAAAAGGAACATTGCTTAAAATCAGTAGCTGTTACAAAACATATGATTGATCACAGGATAGGGAGACTAAACTCAGTCCTAGAATATGCCAGACATGCTGAAAGACATTTTCAAAATAAGAAAGAAAGAAAAAGGCAAGTTCTTGTATATCAGGCAGAAGATGTGTATGCAGTCAGACAGGAGAAAGGGGGAGATAGAAGACAGGAACCAAAAAGGAAGGGGAGATTACAAAGAAAGGAGGGACAGTAAAAATAGTAACAGAGACAAACATATGCTTTAAGTGCAGGGGAATTGGGCATTTTGCAAAATATTGTCGGCAAAAGAAACAACAACTACAAAAGCTGTCCCTCAGCTACAGATACATGCCTGGTAAAATCAGGAGGAATCTAATATCAGAGAATCACAGCTCTCGATATGCTAATCGTGTTAATTCTGACCCTATTATAAGCCGAGGTTCCAGCAGAAAATGTCAAAAACCTCAGAAAAAGATTGTAAGAATAATGACCTAAAGATCTATAGGTACCTTTTTAGATTACTATTAGGACACGCAAGGAATGTATAGAAACAGTTTTAAGAAAAGAAAATGCAAGTTTTTGTGGTTGATGAAGGTCTATAGGTGTGTGCTGTTAAAAGGAAAGGTTGCAAATGTTCTGGTAAGACAGAGGTTCTAATACAAAAGAACAGAGTACTGGTAGTAAAAGAAAGATGCATGAATTTTTTAAAGAAGAAACAAGTAAGTTATGAGTTTGTTAATTGGAACGTGAACTGAGCATTAGAATGAATCATGTCTAACAATAGCAAGTATAGAGAAACAGACAGTGCTGACAGTCCCCACAGAGAGGAACAGCCCCCCACCCCTCCAGAATTCTACTCTAACTAGCTCGCGTAACCCCAGCTAGACTAATACGTTGGCAGTCCTCAAACATGCTTGTGATTCAGGAGATTATTAGCATCTCCTGCTTAAAAATGAACTAGATTTTTTTCTCTCATCAAAAGCAATGTGATTTGATCTAAAGCATTTTGTGGGACCGCAAATACAGTGCGTAAAGGATACGGAAACAAGTGAGGCATAACTGTCAAATTTCCGTCATTGTGAATTATGGTTATATGCTTGTAAAATAAGTAAAGCTAATGTTATTTTAATCAACTTTTGCTCACAAGTGAGGTTATTGTATGTGCTAATATAAATTGACTATGTAGACAATAGAGGTGAAAAGTATGTTTTTATTGAAAATAAGTCTACACAGATATCTTTGATGATTATACTTAGAGATTTATCGGATAATCTGGCCAATTATACGATAAACAGTTCAGAATCAACAGAGATGAATCACAAGATGTATATGTTAATATTTTTTTATGACAAATTCTGGATCCACTGTATAATTTAACACACGCATTGTTGAATGTATATTGTTTTTTGGTTGTGGTGTTTAGATGACATGCTTGTCTTCCATTTGACATTATCAGTAGATAATTTGCATAAGTAATTGATTAGTATATCACTAAACTAAGACTATAGCACTGTGTTGGACCAAGTTTAAAAATAGTAATAAGGTCACCAATGCTGAAACATTGTGGACATGAAATCAATTGCTATTGTTAGCTAATGTCAGTGTCATCTCTGCAGTGCTCTTGTGTTTGTGTATGTTACTCCTTTTATTATCTTCTATACTAGGTTGTTTTAGTGCAAGATGCCGTGTGGTCATATAATGCAACAGCTACATGGCAGCTTGTGACTCCAATACCCTTTTGCCATTCACCTCAGAATGCGCCATACCATTTTAGGAGTACGTAAGTTTGCAACCAACGCAAATTATAACCGCAAATCTTTTTCTATAACACTAATCTTTCATTATGTAATCTGTGTTTTAAAGGGTCTTCAATAGGATGCAATCTTTGACATAACAACCGTCTGCTGACATTTCCAAAAGCGGACAAGTCTTGTGGGCTTTGCTAACGTGGGTGTGCATGACCACTAAAGGATAGGTGCTGCATCCTCACGTTCACGGTGCTTCATATGATAATCCGGCATTTTAGTCTTTGGTCCCAGCTACCCCATTCTATTAATGTATTCTGTTATAATGAGCCATGGGCTTCGCCATTTCTCAACAGGAGGAATGGTGGTAACCCCTAAAAATAAAACATTCATAGTTTACTAATTAAACTAAAAAAAATTTTTTGTCAAACTTTCATTTCAATGCCCACTGAGCCTTACACCCCAAAACAAGGTTGCCTTCTCCCAGCCCAATATTGTTTTTAAACAAAATGAATAAATTTTATCGGACAAAATGTGTAAATAAGAAATAAATGTTTTGTAATTATAAATGTTTTCCTAAGGAAACCTGTCCAGTAAATAGCTCTGATGCACCTATTGCATCTAAAATACTAACAAAAGGGAGGGAGGTTTGTCAGTTGGGTCCCTGAACGTGCTATTAAGAAGGAAGTGAGCGGAGGTCTGGGTAAGAAGAATGTGTATATGTGTTTAGATATAAACAACGGGAAGGAACCATGCAGTTTTTATAAATATGTAAATGGCAATGCTTAGATAATTAACAGATAACAAAGGATTTCACTCCATTAGAAATATTGTGTATAGTTAACCGTGTAAGATTCTTACACTTATAGGTATCGGACCCACCTGACAAAAGGGACAAGGCAGACAAAACAATGGCCAAATACATGTGCAAAATACTTAACAAACAAAATATCATATCTCCCACTTCTCTTCTAGCCTTTACCAACCTATTCCTGAGAAAAAATTTGAGCCTTATGAGATTGATCCTGATTAATCGAGAGGAGAAATTGGTCAGCCCCCATTGGGAAGGTCCATACCATGTACTACTGTCAACCCCTACTGCGGGGGTACACCGTAAACTAGTAAAACCTTTTCAGGCAGGGACAGAATTTAGGGACCCCGAATAAACCCTTGGAGGAGTCTGACTACAAAGGGGGGGTCACTCACCCATTGGGGTACAGGTCATTAACCCATTGGGGAATGGCTCATCTCAACATCAGTGAAGGCCCATGGGCTTATTCAGGGACACTGTAGAAACCAGGGAAAGGAGAAGTTTCAGCAATGCATACTATAATTGGTCCAGGAAAAAGGCTGTGCTACTGTTCATCTATCTTATTGCCATAGGGATAACAATCTTGCTTTTCCTTACTGTCATAACTATGTCACTCCTACCCCCCTTAGGTGGGTGGAGATTCTTGTCTTCACACTCAAATCAAACCAAAAGGGTGGCTGGTAACCACTCCAATGCAAGGTATAAGCACTCATTAGTTCCTTCTACTTATCCAAAGTAAGGCACCTTTGTGCTAACAGTTATAGAAGGCCAAGATACTACAATTACCCTATATACTCGAGTATAAGCCGAGGTACCTAATTTTACCTAAGAACTGGAAAAACTTATTGACTCGAGTATAAGTCTAGGGTGGGATATGCAGCCGCTACTGCTAAGTTTCAATAATCAAATAATATAGCAACCACTTTACCTTTGTTACATATATCTAGAGTTGTTCCCATTTCCCCAAGTATTGCAGCGACTTGATCTCGAACGTTTGCCAGAAATAATGCATTTACCCGGGTGTTTCAGGAATAGCTTCCCCTTTGCAGTTGTTTTTGTTGTAGGAAAGCTGCTATTTAGGCTGTGGCTGTTAATTGTTCCTCCCTCTGTGGGCTGCAGCCCTGCCTGTCTCTGGGCTCGCACATAATGAGGCATGCGATTACTGCCTGGCTGCCCCAGCAGCAGCAGGCTCAGGTTTAGCTAGTGCGGCTCAGATCACATTGCGCACACAGACAAGGGGACACTCACGCGGTACTACGGATGTGCCGCACAGTCACAGCCATCAGCGCATCTTCCGATCGGCACAGCTAGCTCCCTGCCTGGCTCTGGCCTGCTCCACCGCACTGGGGAGGGGGAAGAGGACGCTGCGCAACGAGCACAATAATCGCCCCTCAATGGTGCAGCATCGCACATAATGTCTACATGCAGCGTAAGGTTGTCGGGGGGGGGGGGGTGCGCGCAACGAGCGCATTGCATCTAGATGGAGTGCAATAAGCCGAGGGTTACTTTTTCAGCACATTTTTACACAGCTTATACTTGAGTATATACGGTAAATTTGATGCATGCGCAGTAATTCCTTATACCGAGGCCAGAGAACATGCATCATGTCACAAGTATATGGGTAACCAAATCCCACCTTGTCACTGGCTCAAGGTCTGGTGGATGACTGATCCAGATGGTTGGGAAATACAAAGGGCCTCTGGTCAAAATAGGGAAGGTATACAAAGTAGAATAACATTGATTAAAAGTCCAATCCCCCCATCCTGCTGTACAGATGTGTGCAATCCACTCATCCTGACCGTTAAGCAAACCAAGTTGATCCAGGGACTGGTCAGATTGGCATCTTGGAGTAAGGAAGGAATTTTTTCCCCTCTGCGGCAAATTAGAGAGGCTTCAGATGGGGTTTTTTGCCTTCCTCTGGATCAACTAGTAGTTAGGCAGGTTATATATAGGCATTATGGTTGAACGTGATGGACGTATGTCTTTTTTCAACCCAACTTACTATGTTACTATGTTACTAAGTTCAGTGATGAGGGAGATTATGGGATAGGCATAACTGTAACAGGTCAGGACCCTACGGGATTAATATACCTAAATGTAACGCCCACAGTAGCCCAGACACCAGTGAACAATCCAATTGAGCTTAGCCAAGGTCAGCCATCATCGGTACAACCCATACATGTAGGGCCTTAGTTTACAAGAACAACCCCATTTCGTTTCACTCCCAAACAATCACCATAGATAAAACAAATACTGACTACTTACCACAATGGTTTGATAACCACAAGTATACTAGGTCAGACATTTGGTGGTTGTGTGGAGACATGCAGATGCGAATGCGGCCTTCCCCCACGCTGGGTCGGCACGTCTTGTGCACAGGATTAAGAGAGAAATGCATACCCCAAAAAGTTCATTCGATCATTCCGTTTATATCGACAGCATTGGTGTACCCCGCAGTTTCCCAGAGGAATTTAAGGCCAGAAACCAGATCAGTGCGGGATTCGAATCGCTATTCTGGTGGGCCACTAAGAAAAGGAATGTCGACTGGATCAACTACATCTACTATAATCAGCAAAGATTTGTGAACTTCACCAGGGACGGCTTCAACGGAGTCGCTAGCCAGCTTGAAGCAACTTCCCTCGTTGCATGGCAGAATCGCATTGCCCTTGAGATGTTGTTGGCCGAAAAAGCAGGAGTTTGCAAAATGTTTGGCACCCTGTGTTGCACCTTCATACCTAATAACACCGCTCCGGACGGCAGTATCACCAAGGCACTTTAAGGACTCACTATGCTATCAAATGAACTTGCTGAGAACTCAGGTATCTAATCCTTTCACTGACTTTTTGCAGAACTGGTTTGGCCAGTGGAGTACACTTGCTTCTAGCGTATTTCTCTCTATTGCTGTTCTTGCAGGTATTCTGGTAACTTGTGGGTGTTGCTGCGTCCCTTGCCTTCGAGGCTTGCTGCAGCGGCTCATAGATGCTGCACTTACAAAAACTATGTATGTTACTGTTTCCAACCACCCTGATGATAATACGGGTATCTATGAACAGATGCATGAAGTTTAGGATTAAAAGCTATACTAGTCCTATTAAAGGATATTATTCACCTGTTCCATACATGCTTCCTAAGTATTAAAAGGGTGGATATGTTGGAAAAATGAAATATGAAAGAGTTAATATTGGAACAAAAGAGTTAATACATTGAGTCTGCATGTATTGTCGGAATTTATATAAGTGTCAAACTGCTTCTGTTAAAATTAGTATATGGCCTCCTGCTGTGCTATCAATATATCACATGTGGTCAAAGACATGCGTCACGATGTAACAATTCCTCTGGCAACCGAAGCAAATATTTTTACCTGTAAAAACGGTCTATTTCTCGGAATAGATAGCCTGCTTTTCTCTGATACTTATATGGATATTTCTAAATGTAATAATGCATCTTCAGAGGGTATAAATACTCTGTCATTTGCACGTGCTAGTTAGACAACCTTTGAAACAGACAGCCACCAGGCTACTGTAAGCTTGTCTCTCACGGCACTTTCAATAAATACCTTACAGATTTCTAAGTCCTGCTGGAAAGTTTCATTTACGGAGAAATTCTCCTAACAGTCTGTTGTGGATGCAATGTGTTTGGGCTGGGCCTTGCTGTGATACTGTTTAGATGAGAGATCTTACTATGTTGAATTAAAATGTTTTTAAATTATATCAAAATTTACTACAGGGAGAATGCCCTTCCTACTGCTTTGCTTTACTGCTGAACAGGTAAGGGTCCCATTATCAAAAAACCAGCTACCCAGAAAGCTCCAAATTACGGTAGGGCCATCTCCCATAGACCCTATTTTAATCAAATAATTCAGACTTTTAAAACTCAATTTCTTTTTTTCTCTGTAATAATTAAAACATTGCCTTGTACTTGATCTCAACTAAGATATACCTAATCCTTATAAGAGGCAAAACAATCCTACTGGATTTATATAATGTTTAAATTATTTTTTAGTGGACTTAAGGAAGTGTTCCCCAACCCCTTGGATGTTGCTCTCAGTGCCCCAACCCAGGTAGTTATTTTTGAATTCCTGACTTGGGGGCAAGTTTAGGTTGAATAAAAACATGATTTACTACCAAATAAAGCCCCCTGTAAGCTGATAGGGTGCATAGAGGCTGCCTAATAGAAAATATTAGCCCTTATTTGGCACCTCTATGAACTTTTATGGTGCTTGTGTTGCTCTCCAAGTCTTTTTACATTTGGCTGTGGCTCACGAGTAAGAAAGGTTGGGGATCCCTGACTTAAGGTATGGTGTTCCAACTAACAGAAAGACCCCTTATCCGAAATACCACTGGTTTAGAGCATTCTGGATAACAGGTCCCATACCTGTAATAATTATTGCTTGCATAAATTCTGAATGTTGTAACTGTATGTAATCTGTAGTTAAAGTTTTCTTTAGTTAACATTATAATGGCTATTTTCTGAAGATAACCTGGAAAATAAAAAATGAATGTGTGCAAGGATGAACACATTCCTGTGGATGACTGGTCTGCTTGTTTACCAGAGAAGGTTTTACATTGCCAATATATAGACTGATGGGATGACGCAAGTCACTCCCAAATTATGTCTTACTTTTTAAACCTTTTAAGCTGTAAGCTCGAGCAGGGCCCTTCCCTATGGTCAACATATCCCTATTGACCTCAAGGCTATACAAACTCTACAATGGGTATCTGCTTCTGTAAATGTAGTTGTTTATAGGAGTAAATTGTTTTGATTTGCGTTTGTGTCCCCTCGCTTTGTAAAGCACCACAAGAGACAATAGTGCTTTACGAATAATATTAAAGGAGAATGCAAGTCAAAATTTAAAAAGCATACTGCCCAATAGTCCTCCTATTGTTTAGTAAAAACGCCACACTTTTGGCTCACCTAATCAAATATTTACTCAGTCACACTTACTTCACATTTTCTAGAAGAGGCAGCCATCTCTAAACAGGTATTCTCCCTTCCTTTCCCTCCTTGCTTCATACTGCTCATGTGTTTCATTCCCTCCCCCCCTCCCCTCTGCCAGATCCGCTTCTGATTGGCTGGTGGGCGTGTGTAGCTCAGAACAGGAGACAAGATCAAGTTACACACATGCTCAGAGAATAGAAAGGCTGCCGCTGGCAGCCTACAGGAAGGACAGAGAGATTTCAGTGATGTGACTGTAGTCTTCACACTGCTGTAGGCTGCCAGCACCATATCTCAGAGAAGCAAGCAGGGATCTGGGAATTAAGATATGCAGTAAGTACTTAAAAAGAATGCCTTTAGACTTACTTTTAATTTACTTTATATAATTTATATTAACCTTTCATTGTCCTTTAAATAAAGAAGTTTTTTACAATAGCTCAGTATTCAAATAGCTTACCTTAAAGAAAAACAAGTGGATAACAATAACTGGAATTGAGGCATCTATCTCAAAATACTAGGGCTTGGTTTAATATGTACTTCTATCATCACATGGAATAACCAACCTATTCTCCTATCTTTACAACTCTGTAGTAGCTGTAAATATTCAATAAAACAGGGAAGTACACACTGCTACACATGCATGCATTTCTCTCTTATGTTTAATGTGCATTAGTACTTACACTATTAACTTGCCTAATTTCTTTTTGGAATTCTTCCCATTCTTTATCCATCTGGTCTTTGGGAGCATCAACTTTTCTAACCTTTAGATAAAGCAAAAATTAAAAAGTATGTGCAGCACTTGCATCCACTAACTTTATAGTTAAGATAGGATCTATAAAGATTTTATTACCGGTGAAAACAAATCATAGCAATTTTAAAACAGATTATTTTACATACAATATTTAGCAAAATAAATAAATACCAAAAAACCTAAAAGATGTATGCTAACATTCTGGAGACTGCAGTCACACTAATACTTTCTATTATTAAATGGCTGTTACTAAGATTCAGCAGAGGAATACCAAAGCATTAACATTTATTTATTTGTGTAATTGCCAACTGGTATTTCAGCAGCCAAAAACAATGAACCAAATAAAAGTATATACTAGTTCACTTTTTTCTTGTACAACACATGCCAGCCCACACACATGGTGCACACTGTTATGCATAGAGACTTTACTCATGTTAAACACCATATGTCTGCAATGCACTCTGTCATTAAAGCCAGTGGACAGCTTAAAGGAGAAGGAAAGTCATTTTGGCATTTTACTGCCAATAGATTTGCCACATTAGTGCCACCTAGAACACTATATTTATTCTGCAGAAACTTTAGAAGCTTTCTCTGTTTGCTTACGATAGCAGCTGCCATTTTAAGAAGCTTCCTTCCTGCAGTCTAGCGGTTATAGCTGAGATCACACATTCCTAATGGAGGGGGGATGGAGTTCTTAGCATTCTAGTAAGAGGGGACCAGGAGAGGGGAGAGAGAAGAGAACTGCACAGACTCTGGCCACGGGAATTAAGGACGTTTCTGAGAGAGGAAGTCAGACACTGGAACATCACATGTACAAAAAAAGAATTCTGTGTTTCTTTAATAGAGGACTCAGTGCAGCATTACTGTAAATGCGTATGGCTGTATTTACATAGACCTTTCTGATAAAGCTTACTTAGTTTTTACTTTCCCTTCTTCTTTAAACATTTAATCATTTGTGTTTTTAAATACTTTAATGATTCACATTCACAAAGAGTGGCTGCCAAATAAAGAAATTATAGCTTGCCTTTGCATCAGCTTCTGGGTCATCAAAAAATCCCTCAGGCAAAGCCTCAGCTGTATTGTCTTTCCTGAGAACAAATGAAAGAAAATTGCCTAGAGTTAATTAGACATAACTGGAAAGCAAAAACTGAACGCCAAACTGTAACACACAAGGAACATGAGGTGCCACAACTTAGGGCACACCTACCCAACATCCTTATATGTAATCTCCAGTATGTCAGTGTTCATCCAATGGCTGTACTGCAGATACAGTAGAGAAAATTTTGGTGTATTTATTAACATTGCACAAAAACATCCCCAGCGATGTTGTCCATAGCAACCAATCAGCAATTAGATTTGAAAAGTCACCTATGAGTTAGAAAAACAAATATCTAAATGCTTGCTATGGGCCACATCAACGAAGATGTTTGTCTCCAATGTTAATAAATACGCCTGTGTTATAACATTCACATATGTATTGCTTTGTCAGGTAGTTATGTATGGGCACAGAAAAAAGCTGCTGCTGCACACTGGCTCCTGCTTCTCTGTGCAATCCCCCAAAAGCTTCTTCTGTCAGGCATGCACAGAAGGCTCTCCTCTTCGACTACCCTGCAGTCAAAGACATAAGGAGAGCTGAACAAGAAGAGGGGGCGGGCTTCACACTGTACAAGGAAGAAGAGGAAAGGAGCTGGAGATTTTAGCAACCAGATCAGACTGAATGCAAGGACTAAGGTATGTTATGCCGGGGGTTGTTTAGAGCCATTTTAAAGATAAAGAAAAAAAAAAAAAGTTCACTACTACTTTAAGCTTAAAGGACATGTAAACCCCACACGCAAAAATTTAATCAGTGAACAGCCTTTTTGAAATCTTTCAATACCTGCCACTCTGGTCGTCCAGAGGTTAATAGTAAGGCTGCAGCATCCCCTTAATCACTTAGACTGCCTTCTCCTCCTGTAACCCACTCACGCCCCTCCCTCGGGAATTTGCTTTGCCTCTGGCTTGTGGGCATGCTCAGTTGTTCTAAGCTCAGATTACTAAACACGCCCCCCAGTCTAGCAGCCAGTGAAGAGATGGCATTGCTGGTTCCCACAGAAACTCAGCTCTAGCCGTCTGCTTCAATTTTTTTTTTCTTTCTCTCCTGAGCTCAGCTCAAACAAAGCAGAACTTTTATCAAAGACAGTTCTACCTGTGTGAGCCTGTATTCTTGATGAAACGTATGCTGAATAAGGGTCTGTGTGTGTGAATGCTGTTTGCAGATTTAAATGTAACGAATTGCCAACAACGGGCCCGCACAATATTTGGCAGATACCACTTCTGCAGAGAGTTCTTAGAGATGACAGCCCCCTGGGCAACAAGCCAGGGGGGCTGTCATGTCGGTCCTGCGACGCAATTGCATCGCGTCTGCTGCTTGTTCCTGCTTCCTCCCCCAGCGCCGGCCCACTGAGTTCCTTCCAGGACAGCAGCTGGAGGACAGAGCCAAGCAGTCCCTGCTTCAGGACAGGTAAGGTGTTTTTTTGAATTTACACACACTTACACACAATTTAGCAGTTTGTTTTTTTCATTTTGCACACTTATATACACACTTACACACTGTCACACAACTTTTACATATGTACACACATGTATACACATGTATTATTTATTTATTTTACCACTTTGTTTTTAGTTTCTTTTCCCTAAAAACTGTTTATTTTGACTGCGTGACTACTGGATCAGATATTCTGACCACTAATTACACTGTTGTGTGACTTATTTTGTTGTTTCACGGATTTGCAAAATTTTTGTGGTTTTATTGCATTTATTTTAGTGTTCCTGATCTGTTTTTAGCATAGCTTTGCCATGTGTAACTTTGGTGTACAAAACTAACTTTACCTATTTTGAATTCATCAGAATGTGTACTTTCCAAAACTATATGGTTTCCTGAGTTTTTCTGTATAGTTAGAGGGTCTTACGGCACATAATACACTGTCAGAGGGCTCTGTATGCAAAAGCTGAGTTGGCAGGCGAGAAATCCATATGCACTATTTTCATTTTGGGGGTAAGTATATACCACAGACTTTGGTATAACTATGCATGTTGGGCATCAAACTGTTCAGTAGACCTTAGGTGTTCCTATTTGGGGAGATTTGCCTTTATCTGCAAGAAATTGTGAAATATAAATGCGGCAAATTGCAACATTTATATGCGATTTTCTGAAATGTCATAAAAATTGGCAAATTTAGGAAAGCTTTGCTTTCTGGGGTGAGTGTACTTTTGGGGCCCCTACATGCCACATATTTAGGTAAACATATACATATTTGGTATCAAACTGTTCAGTGGACCCCTGGTGTTCAAATTTATGGTGTTTTATCTTGGTACCTAATACTATGTGGGAGATAAGATGCTGCAAAGTGGAAGCTTGTGGGAAGGGGCCCCCCCCTTGGGGGGGTGCCGAGTGATTGCTAATTCCCTTGCATAGGTTTTAGTTATTGCAGAATGTATTTGTACAGTTTAGCCACTAGGTGGCAGGGTTTTGCAAGTTTGGGAAAATTAGTGTAGGGACCCATAGGTTTAAGCTCCCTATGGCTTTACTTCCCTACTTTTCCTTATCTGTACTTTTATAGGATAGACCCCCTATACTCAGGTTACAGTTTCTAAAGCTATCCCTTACAGGTTTAGCCCCTTTAACCACTCCCCTTGGCAGACTATATAGTGTCTTGCACAAGGAAGTGTTTTCCTCTTTGGCTGCTGATCTGCTACCTGAAGCAGAGCTCCATCGAGCCTGGGTTCAGATCCGGCCCAGTAAGCCACTATCCATCCAAATTAAGTCGGGGAGAGGGGCCCCGTGAATGAGGAAAAGACAGTATAGCAGCATATTTCATAGCACCCTCTAGAAGTGGTGAGTTCAGACAGAATTATACAGAAAGAGCAGCCATTTGCTCCATCCAGGATAATAGCAAAGGAGTAGTCTTCCTAACAGGCATTACTGGCCTTAGATTAGTTACATAGTTAGTTACATAGTTACATAGGGTTGAAAAAAGACCAGTGTCCATCAAGTTCAACCCATCCAAGTAAAACCAGCACACCTAACCCACACCTACCAATCTATACACTCACATACATAAACTATAAATACAACCACTAGTAGTAACTGTAGATATTAGTATCACAATAGCCTTGGATATTCTGATTGATCAAGAACTCATCCAGGCCCCTCTTAAAGGCATTAACAGAATCTGCCATTACCACATCACTAGGAAGGGCATTCCACAACCTCACTGCCCTCACCGTGAAAAACCACCTACGCTGCTTCAAATGGAAGCTCCTTTCTTCTAATCTAAAGGGGTGACCTCTGGTGCGTTGATTGTTTTTATGGGAAAAAAGAACATCCCCCATCTGCCTATAATCCCCTCTAATGTACTTGTACAGAGTAATCATGTCCCCTCGCAAGCGCCTCTTTTCCAGAGAAAACAACCCCAACCTCGACAGTCTCACCTCATAGTTTAAATCTTCCATCCCCTTAACCAGTTTAGTTGCACGTCTCTGCACTCTCTCCAGCTCATTAATATCCTTCTTAAGGACTGGAGCCCAAAACTGCACTGCATACTCAAGGTGAGGCCTTACCAGGGACCTATAAAGGGGCAAAATTATGTTCTCATCCCTTGAGTCAATGCCCTTTTTTATACAAGACAGCACTTTATTTGCTTTAGTAGCCACAGAATGACACTGCCTGGCATTAGACAACTTGTTATCAACAAAAACCCCTAGATCCTTCTCCATTAAGGATACCCCCAACACACTACCATTCAGTAGATAGTTTGCGTTTATATTATTTCTACCAAAGTGCATAACTTTGCACTTATCAACATTGAACCTCATTTTCCAGTTTGCTGCCCAGTTATCTAATTTTGTCAAATCGCTCTGCAAAGCGGCAGCATCCTGCATGGAACTTATAGTTTTGCACAATTTAGTGTCATCAGCAAAAATAGAAACAGTACTGTCTATGCCCACCTCCAGGTCATTAGGGACACAGAAGTGCTAGGGAAATAGGTTAGCAAATATGCCTTGCCCTAACCTCCAAAAGAGCATGGGACTATGCCGGTGAGCTTTCCTACCTATCACGCTGTTGTTGTTCTACCTGCCCAATCCTCTTGATGAGAAGGGATACACAGGGGAGCATCATATTTCTGCTATTGATCCGAATTACATCAATTGTATAACTGCATACTGCATAACATCTATTAAGTGAGTATTAAATACCCGGATTACCTTTGTCTTGGACAAATAAAGTATTATCCAGTTCATTTATAAGAATCCTCTGGCGTCCATTTATCTCTATTGCACCACACTACTTCAGCTAGTTGTAGTTCAACAACCCCTCAGCTCCATTGTCTACCTCCCACGTAGCGGAGGCCCACTCCTGTGCATTAAGGTCGCATGTAACACATGCTCTACAGCACGCTACTAGCCTGGGTTGGCCATTTTATAGCCAAATAGGTGTTACATTAGGTTTAATAGAGCCTCCAGCCACTAGAGGGAAACATAGGGCTGAAAGTAAATACGTTGAGGAATTGTAGGCGAACTGTATGACCTGTAGGAGATAAGATATTATAGACTGGAAGCTTTGAAGGATTTTTTTTAAAAATTTCACAAATTTTGATAAAAACCAATAACTTTTGGAAAGCATTGCGACTTGATAGTATGGAGTAGACAGACAGTTGTGCCTATTCTGGATTCCCCAGAATCTGTTCTTTCTGGGATAATCCTTCTGTTAGTGGAATTTTTGGCCTTGAAATCCAAAGTAGTGCTGTGTAATGCTGGGAGTTTTTGACCTATACAAGTGAGAAATCTCCATAAAACTATATATATTTGGTATCGCCACATTCAGGAGACATGGGACTTTCTACATCAGTTGTATTTTCAGGCATAAAATAATTTTTGTTTCTGGTATGTGTGTTTATATTATGGAAAATTTGATTTTTTTAAAATTTTTTTAGACATTTAGAAGTCTATATCTTGTTACAGAAATAAAATTACTCAAATTCTACCATATTTTGAAAGCATAGGTTGTCCTGGAAAAAAATATATATTGTTTTCCTGGTAAACTAAAAGTCCCCCCGAGGAAAGGCCCCTAAAGTGAAACAGTGCAAAATGTTCAAACACTGTCTGGCAATACAAGTTCCGCTTTGACCAAAACGACTAGCAGTAAAAAGGTTAAGTAAATAGATTACAATATAAACAGCTGAAGTTCCTCTAAAATAAGGAATTCATGTAAATATTTTAAATAATTCATGTGCTAATAAGTCAGTCCGCTCATTTAGGAGCAGTGGAGTTTGCCCAGTCCTATTTCTATAAAAGTTATGTAAGTTTCTAGGCTAGTCACTCAAGTTTTGACAGAAGTTACATAAATTGCGTAAGTTCTAACCTAAGTTGTGCAATTTAGGTAACAATTTGTGCTACTTGCCCATGTCCCCCCTCCAAAGTGCAATTTGACCGGGCCTAAGGCAACAGTTCCCCCCCCTTATAGTGCAACATTCAAAATAACAGTCTTCAAAATGACCGATTCCATGTATCTAAAGCTAAGATTGCCACTAGTGGCTTATGATTCAGTCACTCAAATGAGCCATTTGTAATGAAAATGATAGCCTCTATAACTAAAATCTGTTAATGACTCAGACAGTATGGATTTGAAAGGCAAGAAAATCTAGTTGGGTTAGGACCACATGCAACTGTGGATTTGTCTATGCACTGGTAGGTCTACACAGAACCATTAGGTGTTCTGATAATTGGCTGTGGCCAAACATATCAGCCAGATCTGACCAACCATTTAGTCTATTTAGGCACAAAAATGCCAAACTTGTGAGGACCTATGTATGTCTGGCTTCAGCAAGAATGGTATAACTTTAGTGATATAGATTACCTTTCAACAATCTTCTCTTGTATATCCGCTTTTAAGACTGACCCAGAGTGAGATACCAAAGGCATTTTACTTTCAAAGAAATCTTTAAGAAGAAAAAAAAAAAATTACATTTGTTTCCTGAATTTTTAATCTAATAAGTAAATCTGCTTTAACATCTAAACACAAATGCACTCTGATTTGATTGGCCAACAAATGGGTACCATAAGTCTGCTAATTTATTATAGCTTTAAAGAAAGAACATATTTAAATAACACATTAACCAGATGAATATTTAGCAAATATTAGAATAGAATGTGCTGTTCTTGGTATGGTTGTAAAAAGCAACATCTGCAATAGGCATTAAAATTTGGTCAGATCACAGTGGTACCAAAAGTTTCTTGCTATCCCAAAGGGAGTCAAACACTTAATTTTGTTGTAACGTGTACCCAGGGGCAACGTAAAAACGTTAAGATGGCCTAGCATAAGCTGCGATCAACAAAATATAGTAGAGAATACAGAAATTACTGGGAGCAGATGTTAAAAAAAAAAAAAAATACAGAGAAGTCCCTGTGCGAAACTAAGCTGTACCATGTTTTTATTTGACACAGTCTACCCATGTATAATTATAATAACAACAAATAATAAATACATATTTGTATTAATAATAATGTTAGTATATGCGTCTTGGTATCCTAAGATGTATGTTTTGTAGCTGTTTAACTTTAGTCACTAGAATAAGCCCAGTTGGGGTGTGATACTTAATAGAAGGTAGTATTAGCATTAGTTACTATATTGCAGGTTCATCCACTTAAATATATGTAGCAAATTTTACTTACTATTATTGTTAACATGTATTTATAAAGCGCCAACACATTCTGCAGCGCTGTAAAATAAGTGGGTTTATATATTGGACAGTGGCACAAAAAATCTATGGCATCAGGAAAGATGATGCAAGAATGGTACCCTGTGTCAGTGCACTTTTCAACAAATGAGTGAAGGCCATTATATTATATTAGCAATTATATTCACTTGGGGGTGTCTAACACACTGGCACCCACAAAAGAATTTCACTTTGTCCTTTTATGTATTTGGGATGTCAGTACCCTCTGCCACTTACTTTATTTTGTATTTAGCATGTGGGGATATTGTTATTCAAGTCACTGTACAATTATGCATAAATGGATTTTACTAAACACGTTGATTCAGAGAGTCTGGAACTAATGGCATATAGGGAAATTATTCAACACTATATTTCAACTTGCAAAGAAATGCTATTAAATCACTCATGCTGCTTCCCATAAAATAAATTAAAAACTGTCTAACACAGCAAGTGCAGAAGGTTCCAAGCCCAAAAACATACATTAGAGCATTTTAACAACCACTGTACTAGCATTGTTAGGTAGCTGTATCACGCCAGGCACCTTGTGCCGTTAGTCAGCAGCAGCCAAAATGCTGTTACCATGCTTGATAAAAAATGAAAAGCACCTTTAGCGATGCACATAAAGCAGTGAAAGAGGACCCCCATCTCTCACTACTTAGGGGTATTGTGGCCACCACTGGAACAGTTTCTCCACTAGCAGGTGCTATTAGGCAACTGAATTATTCAGGAAGACCTGTTATCTTGTTACTTGGCTATTGTTGACTTAATAGGCTGACCAAACCTGATCCTGTTTGTGCTATCTCAATGTTGAAAAGGAAAAGGTGCCTTGGGACCCGGGGGAAATAAACTCTCCTGTGGCACAAAAGCACCAGAAAATACCTTGCCAATCAGGAAGAACCCTTCTTTTCGCATTACCTAGCCATCCAATTGTCCAGTTATCTGGATAGAAAGGTATTTTGAACTATGAAGTATAGTTGCCTCTCTCTTCTGCCTCTTACCAGTTTTCAAACGAAGGTCACTGACCCCAGTAGCCAGAAATTATTGCTCTGTAAGGCTACAAAGTATTATTGTTACTTTTTATTACATATCTTTCTTTAAGGCCCTCTACTATTAATATTCCCATTTCAACCACTGCTTGGTTGCTGGGGTAAATAAAATGGAGAACTGCTGGACAAAATGCTAAATTACTAAAACTGAAAAATGAAGACCGATTGCAAATGATATCAGAATATCAATGTCTACATCATATTCAAAGCTAATTGGAAGGTGAACTACCCCCTTTAGGATAACAAAATATGAAATATTTGCATAGCCTGGTTACCAATTAAAATTTACAGGAATATAATTCAAATGTTGAAAACTGTCAAGAAAACTCACTGCAACGTCTATTTTCTTTATTTTTCTAGGCACCCAGTTCTTCATTTCCCATTAACATAAATTCAGTGCTACCTGCTGGGAGTCTGTCAGCACTCGATGTAGGTGGTGGTAGAGGGATTTCTGCTGGCTTCTGTAGAGAGGTGGATGCCTCATTGACATTTTCATATTCTTCACCCTCTACTTCATCATCATCTTCATAGTCCCCTGCCAGTAATTTCAGGCTTGGTGCTTTCTCTGCAGCGTGTTTGGCAGATGACGTCTCTTCTGTCTCGAAAAACCCTTCTGGTAATCTTAATTATAAAACAATCACATAACTGCCTTAGTCACCATCAGCCTCTAAGCAAAAATAAAATAAGCGGAAGCATAAAGTTTCTAAGCATCAAAATTTTTCAGCCAACGGTAATATGCTCCATTTAACAAAACCCCAAACCAAAGGTGGCAATCAAGGTCAGGGGCGGGCCTAGCCAACCGGGCGCCGTAGGCAGCTGCCTCTTCTGCTTACCCCTAATTCCAGCCCTGCCCAAGGTGAGGCACAATCTATGTATTATAGTTATTCTTTTTTGTATTGCAACACTGTAGCAGGGTGATTTTTTT
The DNA here is from genome assembly GCF_000004195.4 of Xenopus tropicalis. Classification (NCBI taxonomy): domain Eukaryota; kingdom Metazoa; phylum Chordata; class Amphibia; order Anura; family Pipidae; genus Xenopus; species Xenopus tropicalis. Next base: position 73,882,261 of record NC_030682.2, on the reverse strand, counting down.
CCTATATTATAATTGCACTATAATAGTTAGTTACATAGGGTTGAAAAAAGACCAGAGTCCATCAAGTTCAACCCATCCAAGTAAACCCAGCACACACAAGCTATACTTACCAATCTATACACTCACATACATAAACTATATATACAACCACCCATCACTACGAGAAGTGAATCAACAGGCAGTTTACTCGCCCTTCAATCACCACACTGTAAAAGTTTTGAACTTGTTTAATGATGATGATCAAAAGAAGGTACTGTAGGTACAAACAGTACAATGGTATCTGAATACATTCTGGGTATGTAAAATACGGATGAAATACAATAGAAGCATATGAATAAACAGCAGAAATTTCAGTGGAATAAAAACAACAACATTTATTGGCTCAAATTAACAAATCAACAAAAACTAACATATAAAGCATACTATACCAAACAATGGATAGGTACATCCCAGTGCCTCATGGTACCCACTCTCCTAACGCGTTTCGCACCATGTGGTGCTTCATCAGAGGAGGTGTGGTATGTTTGTGTCACTTCCTTTATTTACCTTCAAAATTTAATTTATACAGTGTGCAGGGTTACTATCCAACTCTGTAACAAGCTCATAAAATATCAAGAGCTTGAAATATACCTAGCTAAGGGCTTTCAGTCAGCCCTGCACATAGCACAAATCAGAAAATTATACAAAAACACAAAAACCACAAAAACTTGACTATTTCGATAAGTCTTACACCTTGAAAATCAGGTAAAACAAATTTCATAATCAATATTTAAAAATTTAAAGTGCATAACTGTGCAAAAAATCAATGATATTGTTTAAATACATAGTGTTATTGTTGCATCCTGGAGATCTCCAAACATGTCCAATATGCCAAAAGGCAATTGCTATGGTTGTAATAGCTATAATCACTATTGCTATGATTGTAACAGCTATAATCACATTATAATTTCATATCGTATATTAATATTGCACATGGAAAAATCATTATCCAGATACCTCCAAGATGCATAAACATACCAAGTGCATACCAGTGCATAACATAAATAAATAACAATAAAACCAATAAATATAAAAATAGACATCAGTACATAGATATAAAATATTTATATTCATATTTTCACCTTTAGAGTAACCCAGACCAGTAAATGTTGTATAGTTTTTGTTCGGTTTCATCTGCTTTCCTTTATGTACATACTCAAAATTTTTATATAAAGGATTATCACTATTTTTTAACCCTCTCAGGTGCTCTCCTAATCTCGTTCTTAACTGTCTTATAGTTCGTCCTACATAAAGGGAACCACATTCACACTGCAAACAGTAAACTACATATTGTGTTTGACATGATATATAGGTATCAATCTTACATTCTTTATCCGTATTTTTACTCAAATAAGTTTTTTTATTGCCACTATGCTTACATGATTTGCAACGCTTACATGGAAAAAAGCCTTTTAAATCACCCAGCCATGTTGTTCCTTTTTCTTTTAATTTTAGTTTATTAGGGGCTACAATTCCTGCTATCAATTTAGCTTTTCTCTTCACCACACCTGGTTTAATATTTAACTTGTTTAGTATTGGATCTGCCTGTAAAATGTTCCAATTTCTTTTAATTACCTTTCCAATTTGTTTATATTGGACTCCAAAATCTAAGATGCATCTTATTTCTTCTTTCTTTTCAATTTTGGTGATTTTAACTTTTTTGCCTTTTTTGTAACCCCTACTGTTATCATTATCCTTCAACTCATCTACTCTTTGTAACGCCATTTGTAGATCACATTTTTTATATCCTCTTTTCCCAAGCCTCTCACATTCATGCCTCGCTTGTTCTTTAAATACATCATAGCTGGAACAGTTTCTATAGAGTCTCACTAATTGTGCATATGGTATTGATTTTACTGTATGTTCTGGATGAAACAAATCTCTTCTCAGAATTGTATTGCCCGCCACTAATTTCCTAAAAAGTCTCGTATTAATTTGTCCCTTTTCTATATAGAAGGTCAGATCTAGAAAGATAATTGTTTGCATATCATATTCCAAAGTGAAATTAATATCATATGAGTTACTATTGACATAATGCAGAAAGCCAGGTAACTCATTTTTCTCCCCATCCAACACCATGACATCATCTATATAGCGATACCACCTGACAATGCTATCGTGGTATGGGTTATCGGTTCCATAAATATATTCTTCCTCCCACATTGCCATAAAAAGACCAGCATATGAGGGCGCAAATTTGGCCCCCATTGCGGTTCCTATCAGTTGCCTATAATACCTACCATCAAAAGTCATCACATTGTGGGAGAGAATAAATTCAACAGCATCTAATAAAAATCTTATTTGTTCGTCTGATTTTAAATATCTACATAATTACATGTTGACTGCCTTAAGCCCATCAACATGATTTATGCGTGAATACAATGCTTGCACATCCAATGTGACCCAAATATAGCTATTTTTCCATTTAATAGTAGAGATTTCAGAGGAGGCATCCTGGCTAACACGTATATATGCAGGTGTAGACTTTACAATATCATTAAGATAATAATCAACATATGCACTGAGACCTTCTGTGAGTAACTATACTCGAGACTATTGGCCTCCCTGGGGGACAAGTAACATTTTTATGCAGCTTGGGCAAGGCATAAATATGAGCCATAATTGGGTTTTCCCTTCATATATATTCAAATTCTGATTTATTTAAAATTTCTTGACTTTTTGCATCCAATAGCTGTTGCAGTTCCCTTTTGTATTTTTTGAGCAAATTATCCTTCATATATTCATATGTCTTTTGATCACATAAAATATCCATTACCATTTTTTTTTATATTGACCTGTATCTAATACTACAACTTTACCTCTCTGCCCTTTTAATACAGATATTACTATCCTTTTTTAGACTTACTAGGGCTCTCCTTTGTTTACGGGTCAAATTATCCCGAAACCTCCAATCTGTAGATCTTTTTCAAAAATCTTTAATAATTCTTGTTCTACCACTTTTTTATACATCAAAATGGCATTCCCTGGAGGGATATCTGGGGAGAAAACTGTCTCTCCCTTAAAATCACTATGAATTATAGTTTCTGTTAAATCATACTCTTCTGCACACTGAGCCATAAATTTAATAATTTCCATTTCTTCTTTACTAAAACAACCCTGTGCTTTATTATCACCCCCATCGCTATCTAAAATTACATCCATAACCATTTCATCAGATTGAACAGTTGTTGTATTAGCTTTAACCGAACTTTGCAATTCTTTAACCTTAAAATATTGCTTCAAGGCAATTTTTCTGATACATTTTTAAAAGTCTACATACATTTTAAAATAATCCATATTACAAGTTGGGCAAAAATTTAAACCTTTTTGCAGTACTTCAATTTCCTCCTTATTTAACTGATGAGTTGATAAATTTAAAATTTGCTAATTCTGCCAAACACATTTACTCATTTGTTTATCATATATTACCTCATCAGAAGGAGAATTATTCATAATATTTTTTCTTTTTTCCATCCTTTTAAACTTAATATGCTCTAAATCCTCACATTGTGGAGCATCAGACTTTATGTTACCCAATTCTACATTATTTAAATTAGCAATGTTTTGCAAAAAAGGCACAAACTCTGTACACATAGGTTTTGTATTATCAACAATATTTTCCTGATCCAAACTTAATACAGGTCCTTCTCAAAAAATTAGCATATTGTGATAAAGTTCATTATTTTCTGTAATGTACTGATAAACATTAGACTTTCATACATTTTAGATTCATTACACACAACTGAAGTAGTTCAAGCCTTTTATTGTTTTAATATTGATGATTGTGGCATACAGCTCATGAAAACCCAAAATTCCTGTCTCAAAAAATTAGCATATATCATCCGACCAATAAAAGAAAAGTGTTTTTAATACAAAAAGAAGTCAACCTTCAAATAATTATGTTCAGTTATGCACTCAATACTTGGTCGGGAATCCTTTTGCAGAAATGACTGCTTCAATGCGGCATGGCATGGAGGCAATCAGCCTGTGGCACTGCTCAGGTGTTATGGAGGCCCAGGATGCTTCAATAGCGGCCTTAAGCTCATCCAGAGTGTTGGGTCTTGTGTCTCTCAACTTTCTCTTCACACTATCCCACAGATTCTCTATGGGGTTCTGGTCAGTAGAGTTGGCAGGTCAATTGAGCACAGTAATACCATGGGCAGTAAACCATTTACCAGTGGTTTTGGCACTGTGAGCAGGTGCCAGGTCGTGCTGAAAAATGAAATCTTCATCTCCATAAAGCTTTTCAGCAGATGGAAGCATGAAGTGCTCCAAAATCTCCTGATAGCTAGCTGCATTGACCCTGCCCTTGATAAAACACAGTGGACCAACACCAGCAGCTGACATGGCACCCCAGACCATCACTGACTGTGGGTACTTGACACTGGACTTCAGGCATTTTGGCATTTCCCTCTCCCCAGTCTTCCTCCAGACTCTGGCACCTTGATTTCCGAATGACATGCAAAATTTGCTTTCATCCGAAAAAAGTAATTTGGACCACTGAGCAACAGTCCAGTGCTGCTTCTCTGTAGCCCAGGTCAGGCGCTTCTGCCGCTGTTTCTGGTTCAAAAGTGGCTTGACCTGGGGAATGCGGCACCTGTAGCCCATTTCCTGCACACTCCTGTACACGGTGGCTCTGGATGTTTCTTCTCCACAATCTTCCTCAGGGCCCGGTCACCTCTTCTCGTTGTGCAGCGTTTTCTGCCACACTTTTTCCTTCCCACAGACTTCCCACTGAGGTGCCTTGATACAGCACTCTGGGAACAGCCTTTTCGTTAGGAAATTTCTTTGTGTCTTACCCTCTTGCTTTAGGGTGTCAATGATGGCCTTCTGGACAGCAGTCAGGTCGGCAGTCTTACCCATGATTGCGGTTTTGAGTAATGAACCAGCCTGGGAGTTTTTAAAAGCCTCAGGAATCTTTTGCAGGTGTTTAGAGTTAATTAGTTGATTCAGATGATTAGGTTAATAGCTCGTTTAGAGAACCTTTTCATGATATGCTAATTTTTTGAGATAGGAATTTTGGGTTTTCATGAGCTGTATGCAACAATCATCAATATTAAAACAATAAAAGGCTTGAACTACTTCAGTTGTGTGTAATGAATCTAAAATATATGAAAGTCTAATGTTTATCAGTACATTACAGAAAATAATGAACTTTATCACAATATGCTAATTTTTTGAGAAAGACCTGTAAGTTACCATCTGATAATAAAGAAGGACCACCACTATGTAGATAACCATCAATTCCTGAAGGGGCAGAATCAAAATTATCCTCCATTGATAACGGGGCATAATCAATTTGTACATTTTTAAAAATACCCTCCATTAGTATCAGGGCATAATCAATTTGTAAATTCTCATCCATTTGTAAAAAAGTATAATCAATTTGTGGATTACCATCAGTTTCTAAGGGAGCAAAATCAATTTGCAAGTTACCATTAACTGATAAAGATACATCCTCTGATTGTAAGTTACCACCAATTGGCAAGGAAGCATAGTCGATTTGAGAACTGTTTTCAGGTCGTGAAAAGGCATAATCAATTTGTGAATTATCATCCACTTGTATAGAAGCATAGTCAGTTTGCAAATTACCTCTGTCCACTAGTGAGGACACACAGTCTGTTTGCAGTCCAGCAACAATTAATGAAGGCACAGCCTTAATATTAGATCCAACAATGCCAGCAACATTTCCTTCAAGGCAATTAGCTGCATACTTAGACTTGAAATTTCCTTCTGGGTAATTAGCTGCATACTTAGATTTAAAATTCAACCCATCCATAACTTTAAAAAGATCTTTCTCGGGTTTTCCTGCAGCTTTAAAATACAATAGAAGCATATACAGGGTCGGACTGGGGGGTGGAGGGCCCACCGGGGCTCCCGCCCCAGGGGCCCTGCAGGTGCCCCAGCCGCGTCCCCTAACCCCCCCAAGGGCCCCCCTAACCCCCCCGAAGGGCCCCCGCCTGACGTCCTCCCCGAGCGCGTATAAATTGAACGCGTCGGGGAGGAACAGTCAGTAGCGGGGAGCACCGGCAAAGGTCGGACTGGGCCGCTGGGGCCCACTAGGGCTGGGGCCCACCGGGATTTTTCCCGGTGTCCCGGCGGCCCAGTCCGACCCTGAGCATATATATATATATATATATATAAACATTTTATATGCATTATACAGTCCTAGAGGGGCCTAACAGTTGGCTGCTAAGGGAGAAATAGTGAATCACAACTACAACCAGAATGCACATAACAGCAAAATACACAGCTTATAATAAGCAGGCATTAAACAAAATGCAAACATACCAACGATGCTTGGATAGCCTTGCTTAGAGATGAGTGTGGGTACTGATTTCACCAGCCCTGGCAAAATGACTGTTGCAAGGACACAGTTCTAGAAGTGGCCAGAGGAGAGGGGGAGGAGGAAGTGCAAGGATACATAAAGCCCAATACATAAAAGAAATTGTTACATATGAAGAGATTTGCAACACTTAAGAATCGCTATATCTAAAATGTGTACAGAACTACTGCTGTGGCAGCACACTAACTGTAGATATTAGTATCACAATAGCCTTGGATATTCTGCTTGTTCAAAAACTTATCCAGGCCCCTCTTAAAGGCATTAACAGAATCTGCCATTACGACATCACTAGGAAGGGCATTCCACAACCTCACTGGCCTCACCGTTTTTATGGGGAAAAAAAAACATCCCCCATTCCCCATTTTTTTACCTATATACACACATTTACACACACAACACACCTTTTACTAAACTTTTTTCTACCTTCTTTTGGTCATCAAAACCGTTAAGTTTATGAAAGCTTTGTTGTTTAGTAGTTTGCTGTAGAATATGTCCTTACCCATGTTTGATTTGCCAAGAATATATGGTTTTCTGGGGGTTTCTGTACAGTTAGGGGGTCTTACGGCACATAATATGCAGTCAGGGGCTCTGTTTGCAGAAGCTGGGTTGGCAAGTGAAAAATATGATATGCACTACTTTTATTTCAGGTCTGTACATAACCACATACTTTGGTAAATATATGCATATTGGGCATCAAACTGTTCAGTAGACCTCTGACATTCATTTGGGCTCGGCTCTGTTGTGTATTGTCTGACCTCATTTTTGTGTTATTGAGGTGAAGACTGACTCGTACAGTACTATGCGTTCATGTTCTGTTTGAATGTCCAATAAGGTGGGCAGGGTATGCGTTTTCCAATTCCTCGCTAGTAGACTCCTGCTAGCTATTATTTGTAGGACTGTGCGTTTTTTTGCTTTTGTTTAGTTGTTGTGGGAGTATTCCCAGTAGTGCTAGGGATGGCTGGATTTCCATGCTTAAGCCTGTATGGTTTTCAATGAGCTGCTCTGTCTGTGCCCAAAATTTTTGGGCTGTTGGGCACGTCCACCATGTGTGTAGTAAGGTGCCTTTATCTCTCTGGCATGGCCAGCATAGTTCTGAGTCATTTGGGTAAGCTTTATTTATCCTTTCCGGAGTCATGTACCATCTGATTTTTATAGCGGTCTCTTGATGGTTGAGAGCGAGATTTTGGGTGTCTGGTTGTATATGTGTTCCCAGGTTTCAGTATTGAGTGGTATAGATAGGTCTTTTTCCCATTTCTGGGTTGCTGCTAGGGTTTTTGTTGAACGTTTTTGTATCAGTAAGTTGTATATGGTGGCGATTCCTTTCGATTTGTTTGGGGCTAGCCAGCATTTTTGATCGAACCTTGTTGGTTGGGGGCTGGTGAGCAGTCTGTTAGTTTGCAGATAGTGCTGTATACGTAGAAATGTATATAGCTGGTTATTGGGGAGACTGAATTTTGCTTGCAGTGTGGTAAAAGTTTTTAGGCCATCCTTGTCATAGAGGCCCAATTTTTGTTACACCACATTGTGTCCATTGTGTCATATTCAGATCTGTAATAACATTCTCTAGTATTGTGATCGCTGCAAGAGCTGTTAGTGGTTTTGTGAGAGTTCGGTTGTATTTCTCCACATACCAAGATTGTAGAGTTGCTTTGATCGGTAGGGGTGCTGATTCTAGAGCCAGGGTGGGATGTCTCCCATGTGTCCTCTTGTGTGCCAAATTTTTTATGGGATATCCAGTTTTCTATGTCTACCAATTTCTTTGTACCTGAAGGGGTATGCCAGTCTGCCATTTGATCCAGTATTGTAGCTTTGTAGTACATGAGTAGGTGGGGGCAAGATAATCCCGCTTTTTTCTTGCTGGCATATATTACATTTTGTGGTATCCTTGGTTTGTTTATGTTCCAGATGAAGGTCATTAATACCTTTTGTAGATGTTGAAAAAAGGTTTTTGGTAGTGGGATGGACAGTACTCTGAATTTGTACAGCAGTTGGTGGAGTATTAACATTTTTATTGCGTTAATCCGCTACAATTCCTGCTATCAATTTAGCTTTTCTCTTCACCACACCTGGTTTAATATTTAACTTGTTTAGTATTGGATCTGCCTGTAAAATGTTCCAATTTCTTTTAATTACCTTTCCAATTTGTTTATATTGGACTCCAAAATCTAAGATGCATCTTATTTCTTCTTTCTTTTCAATTTTGGTGATTTTAACTTTTTTGCCTTTTTTGTAACCCCTACTGTTATCATTATCCTTCAACTCATCTACTCTTTGTAACGCCATTTGTAGATCACATTTTTTATATCCTCTTTTCCCAAGCCTCTCACATTCATGCCTCGCTTGTTCTTTAAATACATCATAGCTGGAACAGTTTCTATAGAGTCTCACTAATTGTGCATATGGTATTGATTTTACTGTATGTTCTGGATGAAACAAATCTCTTCTCAGAATTGTATTGCCCGCCACTAATTTCCTAAAAAGTCTCGTATTAATTTGTCCCTTTTCTATATAGAAGGTCAGATCTAGAAAGATAATTGTTTGCATATCATATTCCAAAGTGAAATTAATATCATATGAGTTACTATTGACATAATGCAGAAAGCCAGGTAACTCATTTTTCTCCCCATCCAACACCATGACATCATCTATATAGCGATACCACCTGACAATGCTATCGTGGTATGGGTTATCGGTTCCATAAATATATTCTTCCTCCCACATTGCCATAAAAAGACCAGCATATGAGGGCGCAAATTTGGCCCCCATTGCGGTTCCTATCAGTTGCCTATAATACCTACCATCAAAAGTCATCACATTGTGGGAGAGAATAAATTCAACAGCATCTAATAAAAATCTTATTTGTTCGTCTGATTTTAAATATCTACATAATTACATGTTGACTGCCTTAAGCCCATCAACATGATTTATGCGTGAATACAATGCTTGCACATCCAATGTGACCCAAATATAGCTATTTTTCCATTTAATAGTAGAGATTTCAGAGGAGGCATCCTGGCTAACACGTATATATGCAGGTGTAGACTTTACAATATCATTAAGATAATAATCAACATATGCACTGAGACCTTCTGTGAGTAACTATACTCGAGACTATTGGCCTCCCTGGGGGACAAGTAACATTTTTATGCAGCTTGGGCAAGGCATAAATATGAGCCATAATTGGGTTTTCCCTTCATATATATTCAAATTCTGATTTATTTAAAATTTCTTGACTTTTTGCATCCAATAGCTGTTGCAGTTCCCTTTTGTATTTTTTGAGCAAATTATCCTTCATATATTCATATGTCTTTTGATCACATAAAATATCCATTACCATTTTTTTTTATATTGACCTGTATCTAATACTACAACTTTACCTCTCTGCCCTTTTAATACAGATATTACTATCCTTTTTTAGACTTACTAGGGCTCTCCTTTGTTTACGGGTCAAATTATCCCGAAACCTCCAATCTGTAGATCTTTTTCAAAAATCTTTAATAATTCTTGTTCTACCACTTTTTTATACATCAAAATGGCATTCCCTGGAGGGATATCTGGGGAGAAAACTGTCTCTCCCTTAAAATCACTATGAATTATAGTTTCTGTTAAATCATACTCTTCTGCACACTGAGCCATAAATTTAATAATTTCCATTTCTTCTTTACTAAAACAACCCTGTGCTTTATTATCACCCCCATCGCTATCTAAAATTACATCCATAACCATTTCATCAGATTGAACAGTTGTTGTATTAGCTTTAACCGAACTTTGCAATTCTTTAACCTTAAAATATTGCTTCAAGGCAATTTTTCTGATACATTTTTAAAAGTCTACATACATTTTAAAATAATCCATATTACAAGTTGGGCAAAAATTTAAACCTTTTTGCAGTACTTCAATTTCCTCCTTATTTAACTGATGAGTTGATAAATTTAAAATTTGCTAATTCTGCCAAACACATTTACTCATTTGTTTATCATATATTACCTCATCAGAAGGAGAATTATTCATAATATTTTTTCTTTTTTCCATCCTTTTAAACTTAATATGCTCTAAATCCTCACATTGTGGAGCATCAGACTTTATGTTACCCAATTCTACATTATTTAAATTAGCAATGTTTTGCAAAAAAGGCACAAACTCTGTACACATAGGTTTTGTATTATCAACAATATTTTCCTGATCCAAACTTAATACAGGTCCTTCTCAAAAAATTAGCATATTGTGATAAAGTTCATTATTTTCTGTAATGTACTGATAAACATTAGACTTTCATACATTTTAGATTCATTACACACAACTGAAGTAGTTCAAGCCTTTTATTGTTTTAATATTGATGATTGTGGCATACAGCTCATGAAAACCCAAAATTCCTGTCTCAAAAAATTAGCATATATCATCCGACCAATAAAAGAAAAGTGTTTTTAATACAAAAAGAAGTCAACCTTCAAATAATTATGTTCAGTTATGCACTCAATACTTGGTCGGGAATCCTTTTGCAGAAATGACTGCTTCAATGCGGCATGGCATGGAGGCAATCAGCCTGTGGCACTGCTCAGGTGTTATGGAGGCCCAGGATGCTTCAATAGCGGCCTTAAGCTCATCCAGAGTGTTGGGTCTTGTGTCTCTCAACTTTCTCTTCACACTATCCCACAGATTCTCTATGGGGTTCTGGTCAGTAGAGTTGGCAGGTCAATTGAGCACAGTAATACCATGGGCAGTAAACCATTTACCAGTGGTTTTGGCACTGTGAGCAGGTGCCAGGTCGTGCTGAAAAATGAAATCTTCATCTCCATAAAGCTTTTCAGCAGATGGAAGCATGAAGTGCTCCAAAATCTCCTGATAGCTAGCTGCATTGACCCTGCCCTTGATAAAACACAGTGGACCAACACCAGCAGCTGACATGGCACCCCAGACCATCACTGACTGTGGGTACTTGACACTGGACTTCAGGCATTTTGGCATTTCCCTCTCCCCAGTCTTCCTCCAGACTCTGGCACCTTGATTTCCGAATGACATGCAAAATTTGCTTTCATCCGAAAAAAGTAATTTGGACCACTGAGCAACAGTCCAGTGCTGCTTCTCTGTAGCCCAGGTCAGGCGCTTCTGCCGCTGTTTCTGGTTCAAAAGTGGCTTGACCTGGGGAATGCGGCACCTGTAGCCCATTTCCTGCACACTCCTGTACACGGTGGCTCTGGATGTTTCTTCTCCACAATCTTCCTCAGGGCCCGGTCACCTCTTCTCGTTGTGCAGCGTTTTCTGCCACACTTTTTCCTTCCCACAGACTTCCCACTGAGGTGCCTTGATACAGCACTCTGGGAACAGCCTTTTCGTTAGGAAATTTCTTTCTGTGTCTTACCCTCTTGCTTTAGGGTGTCAATGATGGCCTTCTGGACAGCAGTCAGGTCGGCAGTCTTACCCATGATTGCGGTTTTGAGTAATGAACCAGCCTGGGAGTTTTTAAAAGCCTCAGGAATCTTTTGCAGGTGTTTAGAGTTAATTAGTTGATTCAGATGATTAGGTTAATAGCTCGTTTAGAGAACCTTTTCATGATATGCTAATTTTTTGAGATAGGAATTTTGGGTTTTCATGAGCTGTATGCAACAATCATCAATATTAAAACAATAAAAGGCTTGAACTACTTCAGTTGTGTGTAATGAATCTAAAATATATGAAAGTCTAATGTTTATCAGTACATTACAGAAAATAATGAACTTTATCACAATATGCTAATTTTTTGAGAAAGACCTGTAAGTTACCATCTGATAATAAAGAAGGACCACCACTATGTAGATAACCATCAATTCCTGAAGGGGCAGAATCAAAATTATCCTCCATTGATAACGGGGCATAATCAATTTGTACATTTTTAAAAATACCCTCCATTAGTATCAGGGCATAATCAATTTGTAAATTCTCATCCATTTGTAAAAAAGTATAATCAATTTGTGGATTACCATCAGTTTCTAAGGGAGCAAAATCAATTTGCAAGTTACCATTAACTGATAAAGATACATCCTCTGATTGTAAGTTACCACCAATTGGCAAGGAAGCATAGTCGATTTGAGAACTGTTTTCAGGTCGTGAAAAGGCATAATCAATTTGTGAATTATCATCCACTTGTATAGAAGCATAGTCAGTTTGCAAATTACCTCTGTCCACTAGTGAGGACACACAGTCTGTTTGCAGTCCAGCAACAATTAATGAAGGCACAGCCTTAATATTAGATCCAACAATGCCAGCAACATTTCCTTCAAGGCAATTAGCTGCATACTTAGACTTGAAATTTCCTTCTGGGTAATTAGCTGCATACTTAGATTTAAAATTCAACCCATCCATAACTTTAAAAAGATCTTTCTCGGGTTTTCCTGCAGCTTTAAAATACAATAGAAGCATATACAGGGTCGGACTGGGGGGTGGAGGGCCTACCGGGGCTCCCGCCCCAGGGGCCCTGCAGGTGCCCCAGCCGCGTCCCCTAACCCCCCCAAGGGCCCCCCTAACCCCCCCGAAGGGCCCCCGCCTGACGTCCTCCCCGAGCGCGTATAAATTGAACGCGTCGGGGAGGAACAGTCAGTAGCGGGGAGCACCGGCAAAGGTCGGACTGGGCCGCTGGGGCCCACTAGGGCTGGGGCCCACCGGGATTTTTCCCGGTGTCCCGGCGGCCCAGTCCGACCCTGAGCATATATATATATATATATATATAAACATTTTATATGCATTATACAGTCCTAGAGGGGCCTAACAGTTGGCTGCTAAGGGAGAAATAGTGAATCACAACTACAACCAGAATGCACATAACAGCAAAATACACAGCTTATAATAAGCAGGCATTAAACAAAATGCAAACATACCAACGATGCTTGGATAGCCTTGCTTAGAGATGAGTGTGGGTACTGATTTCACCAGCCCTGGCAAAATGACTGTTGCAAGGACACAGTTCTAGAAGTGGCCAGAGGAGAGGGGGAGGAGGAAGTGCAAGGATACATAAAGCCCAATACATAAAAGAAATTGTTACATATGAAGAGATTTGCAACACTTAAGAATCGCTATATCTAAAATGTGTACAGAACTACTGCTGTGGCAGCACACTAACTGTAGATATTAGTATCACAATAGCCTTGGATATTCTGCTTGTTCAAAAACTTATCCAGGCCCCTCTTAAAGGCATTAACAGAATCTGCCATTACGACATCACTAGGAAGGGCATTCCACAACCTCACTGGCCTCACCGTTTTTATGGGGAAAAAAAAACATCCCCCATTCCCCATTTTTTTACCTATATACACACATTTACACACACAACACACCTTTTACTAAACTTTTTTCTACCTTCTTTTGGTCATCAAAACCGTTAAGTTTATGAAAGCTTTGTTGTTTAGTAGTTTGCTGTAGAATATGTCCTTACCCATGTTTGATTTGCCAAGAATATATGGTTTTCTGGGGGTTTCTGTACAGTTAGGGGGTCTTACGGCACATAATATGCAGTCAGGGGCTCTGTTTGCAGAAGCTGGGTTGGCAAGTGAAAAATATGATATGCACTACTTTTATTTCAGGTCTGTACATAACCACATACTTTGGTAAATATATGCATATTGGGCATCAAACTGTTCAGTAGACCTCTGACATTCATTTGGGCTCGGCTCTGTTGTGTATTGTCTGACCTCATTTTTGTGTTATTGAGGTGAAGACTGACTCGTACAGTACTATGCGTTCATGTTCTGTTTGAATGTCCAATAAGGTGGGCAGGGTATGCGTTTTCCAATTCCTCGCTAGTAGACTCCTGCTAGCTATTATTTGTAGGACTGTGCGTTTTTTTGCTTTTGTTTAGTTGTTGTGGGAGTATTCCCAGTAGTGCTAGGGATGGCTGGATTTCCATGCTTAAGCCTGTATGGTTTTCAATGAGCTGCTCTGTCTGTGCCCAAAATTTTTGGGCTGTTGGGCACGTCCACCATGTGTGTAGTAAGGTGCCTTTATCTCTCTGGCATGGCCAGCATAGTTCTGAGTCATTTGGGTAAGCTTTATTTATCCTTTCCGGAGTCATGTACCATCTGATTTTTATAGCGGTCTCTTGATGGTTGAGAGCGAGATTTTGGGTGTCTGGTTGTATATGTGTTCCCAGGTTTCAGTATTGAGTGGTATAGATAGGTCTTTTTCCCATTTCTGGGTTGCTGCTAGGGTTTTTGTTGAACGTTTTTGTATCAGTAAGTTGTATATGGTGGCGATTCCTTTCGATTTGTTTGGGGCTAGCCAGCATTTTTGATCGAACCTTGTTGGTTGGGGGCTGGTGAGCAGTCTGTTAGTTTGCAGATAGTGCTGTATACGTAGAAATGTATATAGCTGGTTATTGGGGAGACTGAATTTTGCTTGCAGTGTGGTAAAAGTTTTTAGGCCATCCTTGTCATAGAGGCCCAATTTTTGTTACACCACATTGTGTCCATTGTGTCATATTCAGATCTGTAATAACATTCTCTAGTATTGTGATCGCTGCAAGAGCTGTTAGTGGTTTTGTGAGAGTTCGGTTGTATTTCTCCACATACCAAGATTGTAGAGTTGCTTTGATCGGTAGGGGTGCTGATTCTAGAGCCAGGGTGGGATGTCTCCCATGTGTCCTCTTGTGTGCCAAATTTTTTATGGGATATCCAGTTTTCTATGTCTACCAATTTCTTTGTACCTGAAGGGGTATGCCAGTCTGCCATTTGATCCAGTATTGTAGCTTTGTAGTACATGAGTAGGTGGGGGCAAGATAATCCCGCTTTTTTCTTGCTGGCATATATTACATTTTGTGGTATCCTTGGTTTGTTTATGTTCCAGATGAAGGTCATTAATACCTTTTGTAGATGTTGAAAAAAGGTTTTTGGTAGTGGGATGGACAGTACTCTGAATTTGTACAGCAGTTGGTGGAGTATTAACATTTTTATTGCGTTAATCCGCCCTAGCCAAGATATACATGTAGTTTTCCATTTTTGCAAAGTCTGTTGTATATTCTGTTATATTGGTGTAGTTTTGTTGATATAAATCTTTCAGATTAGCCGTAATCCTTACCCCCAGGTAGTTGACGGCTGAAGGTTGCCAGTCTAGTTTGTATTCCTTCTTTAGTTCCTGTAGTGTTGGCAATGAATCGGTAGCGCTTGAGTTTTCGTAGTGTTGTTTATAGTGGGATATTTGCCCAAATCTCCATAGTAGTTCAAATAATTCCTGTAAGGCGACTGTAGGGTTGGTCAAAATAAGTGCAATATCATCAGCAAACAGTAAAATTTTGTGCTCAAGGGGTCCTTTAGTAACACCTCTTAGTTTTGGGGCTTGCCGTACCGCTTGGGCCAGTGGTTAAATGCTCAACACATATATTAGTGGTGACAATGGGCATCCCTGCCTAGTTCCATTGGTTAAATTGAATGGGTTTAATAGAAATCCATTAATGTTTACCTGTGTTGAGGGGTTTGAGTATAGGGCCATAATAGCTGTAATAAATGGTGGAGGTATACAGAATCTTGCCATTACTTGTTTGAGGTACGCCCAATTAACCCTGTCAAATGCCTTTTCGGCATCTAGTGCCAGTAGTATGGCTGGGGTGTTTTGTTGCATGTTGTGCGTAAGATTTATAAGTCGTCTGGTGTTGTCATGTAACTGGCGTCCTTTTATGAACCCTGTTTGGACTGTGTTAATGCATGTGGGCAGGACTGTTTGTAAGCAGTTTAGCTAGTATGGTGGTATATCTTTTAATATCCCCATTTAAGAGGGATATTGGGCGATATTTTTTGCATTTACCTGGTTTTGGTATCGTTGATATGTGTGATACTAGCATTTCTTTGGGGAATACACCTGTAGTAGCTGCCTGGTTTAGGGCTTTTGTGAGGTGAGGGATCACTAAGGGTGCAAATGTTTTATAATATTTGTGTATCCATCTGAGCCTGGAGCTTTGCTTTGTGGCATGTTCTTTATTGCGGCCCATACTTCTTCTGTTGCAATGAGGGCTGTTAGTGCTGGGAAGGTTGTGGCTTGTAAGGTGGGGAGGTTTAATTGTTCTAGGAAGGTCTGTGTTTCTGTTTCTAATGGTAAATTATGTTGGGGTGGTTTTGTAGGTTGTATAGCTCACTATAGAATTGTGCGAATGTGTTTGCTATGTCTGATGGATTTATTCTGGGTCCCTTTGTTGGTGATATAATTTTTTCTATTCTATGATGCATTGTTTGCTGGATTAGTTGTTTTTTTTTAGGATTGCATTGGCTTTGTTGCCCATAGCATATGTTTTGCTTTTTAGTTTGATTAGCTGGTTGTGGCATCTACGGAGAATCAGTAAATTAATCTCCTCTTTTACTTTGAATTGCTGAGCAATTTGGAGGGAGGGTGCATTTCCTTTTTCTTGCTCTAGTTTGTTTAGTTGTAACAATAGCTGGTTTTGTTTGGACTTTGCTTGTTTGGTTTTGTGGGTTGCTATGCTAATTAAGTGGCCCCTGATTACTGCTTTGTGTGCACACCAGAGTATGGTGTTCTGTACCTCTGAGTTTTCATTAATTGAGAAAAATGACTTGGAGTAGTGAGTTGTTCAGTCTCCATGGGGGTTTAGTAGTAAATTGATGGATTTCTTGCAATGTAAACAAGACCGCTGAATGGTCTGTCCAGGTTGTGCTGTTAATATTACTGTGTGAGATGTTTTTTAGTGTTTGGGGGTGTACCAAAAATAGGTCAATTCTGGTGTATGATTTGTGGTATTGAGAATAGTATGTGTAATCTTTAGCTGATGGGTTCAGGACTCTCCATATGTCATAAAGGTTATGTTGTATTAGTAGTTTGGTGAAGTTGAGTGCTTTTCTGGTTACTGCTTTACAATATGTTTTGGGTAATGGGTAAAGCTGTTTTAAAAACTCTAACTGATTTGTGTTGGGGGAATTTACATTTACTAAGGTATATTGTTGTTGGTTTATTTTGCATACCACAATTAGACATCTTCCCTTAAAGTCAGCTAAATGTTGTACACTGGTTATGTTTAAGGATTGCTTAACTATTAAAGCTACATAGTTACATAGGGTTGAAAAAAGACCAGTGTCCATCAAGTTCAACCCATCCAAGTAAACCCAGCACACACAACCCACACCTACCAATCTATACACTCACATACATAAACTATAAATACAACCACTAGTACTAACTGTAGATATTAGTATCACAATAGCCTTGGATATTCTGATTGTTCAAGAACTCATCCAGGCCCCTCTTAAAGGCATTAACAGAATCTGCCATTACCACATCACTAGGAAGGGCATTCCACAACCTCACTGCCCTCACCGTGAAAAACCACCTACGCTGCTTCAAATGGAAGCTCCTTTCTTCTAATCTAAAGGGGTGACCTCTGGTGCGTTGATTGTTTTTATGGGAAAAAAGAACATCCCCCATCTGCCTATAATCCCCTCTAATGTACTTGTACAGAGTAATCATGTCCCCTCGCAAGCGCCTCTTTTCCAGAGAAAACAACCCCAACCTCGACAGTCTAACCTCATAGTTTAAATCTTCCATCCCCTTAACCAGTTTAGTTGCACGTCTCTGCACTCTCTCCAGCTCATTAATATCCTTCTTAAGGACTGGAGCCCAAAACTGCACTGCATACTCAAGGTGAGGCCTTACCAGGGACCTATAAAGGGGCAAAATTATGTTCTCATCCCTTGAGTCAATGCCCTTTTTTATACAAGGCAGCACTTTATTTGCTTTAGTAGCCACAGAATGACACAGCCTGGAATTAGACAACTTGTTATCAAAAAAAACCCCTAGATCCTTCTCCATTAAGGATACCCCCAGCACACTACCATTTAGTAGATAGTTCGCGTTTATATTATTCCTACCAAAATGCATAACTTTGCACTTATCAACATTGAACCTCATTTTCCAGTTTGCTGCCCAGTTTTCCAATTTTGTCAAATCGCTCTGCAAAGCGGCAGCATCCTGCATGGAACTTATAGTTTTGCACAATTTTGTGTCATCAGCAAAAATAGAAACAGTACTGTCTATGCCCACCTCCAGGTCATTAATAAACAAGTTAAAAAGCAAAGGACCAAGGACTGACCCCTGCGGTACTCCACTAACCACACTGGTCCGATTAGAAAATGTTCCATTTACCACCACTCTTTGTACTCTATCCTTCAGCCAGTTCTCTATCCAATTACAAATATTATGTTCTAGGCCAATATTCCTTAATTTGATCATTAATCTTCTGTGAGGTACTGTATCAAACGCTTTAGCAAAGTCCAAGTAGATGACATCAACTGCCATTCCAGCATCGAGGTTCCCACTCACCTCCTCATAAAAGGCGACTAAATTAGTCTGGCAAGATCTGTTACGCATAAAACCATGCTGGCACAAACTAATAGTATTGTGAACTGCAATGTATTCAAGTACCCTATCCCTTATTACCCCTTCCAAAATTTTTCCTACTACTGATGTCAGACTAACAGGCCTATAGTTTTCAGGCTGAGAACGGGATCCCTTTTTAAATAACGGCACCACATTAGCAATCCGCCAGTCTCTCGGCACCATGGCAGACCTCAACGAATCCTAAAAATTAAGTGAAGAGGTTTGGCAATCACAGTGCTCAGCTCATTTAATACCCTGGGATGAATCCCATCCGGCCCTGGACCTTTGTTTACCTTTACATGTTCAAGTCTCTTTTGAGACTAATAATTTTGGATTCTTTTTACTCCTAGCTGCAATATCCCTTTCCATTTCTATTTTAGCTTGCTTGATAGCTTTTTTGCATGCTTTATTTGCTTCCTTATACCTGATGAAAGTTTCTGCTGTCCCAGCTAACTTGAATGTCCTAAAAGCACGTCTTTTCTTACCAACCTCAACACTAACACCTTTATTCAGCCATAAAGGTTTTGCTTTGCGATGCCTCTCCTTGCTTACAAGGGGGATATACTGTTGTGTATACCTGCAAAGCAATGTTTTAAAGATGTTCCAGTTTCCTTCTGTGTCTAACCCCATGAAAAGCCTTTCCCAGTTGACACATTGCAGAGATGCCCTTATACTGGCAAAGTCTGCACGTCTAAAATTGAGCATTTTAGTTACTCCCTTATAGAGCTGTCTCTGCAGCATTATCTCAAACATACATACATCTCTTTTTTTGTTTTGGAAGTTGCAGCAGCTAGCATCCTGTAGTGTTTATTTTTTAAGGATGCTTGGTCTTTTGTGCAGAAATGCATTTCTTGCATCCATATCCATAGGTTTGCTTTTAGTTAAAGATTCAACATTTGGTGCCAGTCTCCTGTTATGGAAAAGAAGGAAAGCTTTAATTGGGCTTGTGTTACCTCTTCCGTGACTCCCCTTAATCTCAGATTATTCCTTCTGGAGAGGTCCTCTATGTCTGCTAGTTTTGTCTGTAGTGTTGCTATTAGGGATTCTTGGGAGTTTATTTGTGTTGTGTACCCCTACTAGCTCCGCCATTTTGGACTCTAGGTGGTCCGTGTGTTCAGCCACTGCTTATATGTCTGCTTTCAGGTCCTGTAGGACTCTCTTGGTGTATGTGCAGATATCTTCTCTCAGTTGAGAGTAGTGTTTTTAGGCTGGTTTCTGTTATGTGCTGCATGGGAGTAGCATATTTATCTGCCTGCTGCTCTGTTTCAGTCTCGCTGCGTGATGGGGAGTATTAGTTTGAAGAGGTCTGGGCGCCATCTTGATTTCCCTCCAGCAGCGGGTTTTTCGGTTGCGATCCATAGAACGTGGTGAGTTGCAGGGGTTGCGGTTTGGCCCCTCTTTTTTGCAGGTTTGGGGTCCCTGGAGTAGCTTTAATAACAGCTTCGTAGCGGCACCGGAGCAGAAGCTGCAGAGAAAGCGTGTGTTCACATGCATGCGCTGGCCAACCCCCCCCCCCCATTTATATTTAGGGTGATCTGCCATTGTATGTAAAAAAAATTGTGTAAAATAAATGCGGCAAATTGCAACGCTTTTAGGTGACTTTTAGAAATGACATAAAAAATGCTAAATTTAGGAAAGCTTTGCAGTTTTGGTACTTTGCTGTAGAATGTCTGAATGTATACTTTCCAATAAAAATGGTTTTCACCCTACATTTTTGCCACACACAAAATTGCCCAAGTGTTTATGAATTAGTTAAATGTAAGCCATAAAATAAGTGTGCACAAGGTATATTTTGGGGTCTGTAAATGCCATGAACTTTGATGTCCGATATACATAGGTTTATCAAACTGGGGTTTACACACCCGGACCACATAATTTACGGGGTGATCTTGTTATCACTTCATTTGCATTTAGCTTTGAAAGATAGCCTGGGGATTATATACACAGAGGCTTGTATACATATATTCCCCCTCCTGTTACCGTAAAAACTGAGCCACTTAGTATTATTTTTTAGGATTGATGCTGTTTTATATGATTACCTAATGACCTGTGAGAGAAAAAAAGTGTAAAGTTTAAGTTGCAAAGTGTACGTTTCGAGGTGATTTTCGGAAGTTATCAAAAATGCCAATTTCAGAAAAGCTTTGCGGCTTGGTACTTTGGAGTAGAACCAATTTTAGATTTGGGGGAATGTGTACTTTCGAAAAAATATATGGTTTCCTGGAGAATGTTCTTTTTATAGCTTTATCCCATACAAAATGCAGTAAATGTGTTGGTTTTCCAATAGCTAAAATGACAAAAAATGAAAGATCTTCACCTTGGGGCCCCTACATGTCACAAAGTTTGGTAAACCTATCCACATTGGGCATCAAACTGTTCAGTGGACCCCTGGGGTACATAACTAGGAGGATTTATCTTGGTACCTAATAGTATGTGGGAGAAAAGATGCTGCAAAGTGAAAGCTTTGAGGTGATTTTTGGAAATCTTCTCAAAATCACCAATTTTAGAAAAGTGTTGTAGCTTGGTACTTTGTAGTAGAAAGACACAGGTACCCATTTTAAAATTTGAAGGAATATTTACTGTCCAAAAATATATGATACACCATATGGGGGTATTTTCATTTTGGGGCCCCTACATGCTAGTAAACCTCGAAATTCAGGAGGAAATTCAAAAGAGACTTGAACATGTAAAAGTAAACAAAGGATGGGATTCATCCCAGAATATTAAACAAGCATAGTGCTGTGATTGCCAAACCTCTTCAATATATTTTTCAGGATTCATTGAGGTCTGGCATGGTGTCAAGAGCCCGGGGAATTGCTAATGTGGTGCCAATATTTAAAAAGGGATCCTGTTCTCAGCCTGAAAACTATAGCCCTGTTAGTCTGACATCAGTAGTAGGAAAGCTTTTGGAAGGGGTAATAAGAGATATGGTACTTGAATACATTGCAGTTCACAATACTATAAGTTTATGATAGCACAGTTCTATGCCAGACTAATTTAGTGAACTTAACTTATTCAGTTAGGTGTGATCCAGTCATAATGGTACACACAGGAATGCAATGTTTTTCAAACCTAGCAACACTCTGGCAACAAAAGTTGGTGCATCCTACACCAAAGCACATGAAACGTAATTTAGTCTATGCTGTCCAGTGTAGTGAAGAGTGCATTGATTTATACATTGGGGAGACAAAACAAAACCTCTCTAAGGCAATGGCCCAACCTAGGAGGGCTAACTCCTCAGGACAAAACTCAGCAGTCTATCTACACATCAAGGAAAACGGAGGACAGTAACGTGCAAATTTTGCACTGAGAGTACAGATGGTTTGAAAGAGGTGTGAAAGAGACCATTTATGCCAGCCTGGAAAAACCATCCCTAAACAGAGGAGGGGACCTGCGACACTGCTTATCATACAACATACAATAATTCACACTTCCAGTTGTGAATTATCCAGTCGTAACACCTGCATCAATGAGAATCATGGTACCATTGTGACGGATCATACCTTACCTTACTTACACCTGTCAGTTTCAGCCAACACCTAACTGAATAAGTTCAATGGAACCAATATGATTGGATGCCTGTGACTGAACTACCATCAAGGGGTTAAATGCCGGGGAATTCCCTACCAGTCATTTGAACTGAAGAAGCCATTTGAATGAGTGGTGAAACGTTTTCAAGAAATAAACTTAGAAAAGTCCAGTTGTTTTAGACTGAATTCTACTAGAAACTGTAAAATAGTAAATGTTTTACTTTGATTACAAGTGCAATGGTACGTTCCGAAGCAAATATGCACCATACACAAATGAACATGCCCAAATGTTCCTCTGGGCTCAGATTACAGCAGAGAGGGGAAGGGGTAGGGAGCAGGAGAGAGAAACAAGGCTGGTCCCTGGAGGTTTGAGCTGAGAGAAGGAAGTCTAATACAGAGAATCCATTTTAAACATTTTAGTGTATAATCCCATAGGTATACAAGTATATCTCACCAAAGTATAAGTGGGGTCCATGTGCACATTCACCAGAGCTACAGCAAGAGGAGGATCATACCACAACCAAAACACAGGGCACTCATGGATCTCACAAACAGGCTTGTGTAAACAAAATGCAAATTTAATTATAGACCAACAAGACGTAGACTCTATGCTATGCTCTTGGCCAGTTCTGTTCAACTGGCAGCCCGCGGCCCCCACCTGTGTGGCTGCTGTAACTGCTTACCTTTGTGTAAGCTTTATATGTAATTAGTATTGAGATTAACTGCCCTCCTGCACTGATCACACCCCAGGTTCAGACTGTAAACCCCTGTATTGTTCACACCTTTAGTCCCTGCATTGTTCCCACCTCAGGCTCAGACTGTAAGCCCCCACATTGTACACCTGTTTATCCAGCAGAAATCACGTAGCAAAAATTGATGGCAGGCACTCCGATGTCCCAGAGGTATATATAAAAAAAACAGCCATATTATAAGTAAAAAATGTATAAAGTTTATTTAATCCATATATAAAAGAACAAAAAGAAGCCTTACGCGTTTCGTACCAATAGGGTACTTAGCCATAGGCTGTACATACATACACATAGTTACATAGGGTTGAAAAAAGACCAGTGTCCATCAAGTTCAACCCATCCGAGTAAACCCAGCACACAACCTATACTAACCAATCTATACACTCACATACATAAACTATATATACAACCAGTAATACTAACTGTAGATATTAGTATCACAATAGCCTTGGATATTCTGCTTGTTCAAAAACTCATCCAGGCCCCTCTTAAAGGCATTAACAGAGTCTGCCATTACCACATCACTAGGAAGGGCATTCCACAGCCTCACTGCCCTCACCGTGAAAAACCACCTACGCTGCTTCAAATGGAAGCTCCGTTCCTCTAATCTAAAGGGGTGACCTCTGGTGCGTTGATTGTTTTTATGGGAAAAAAGAGCATCCCCCATCTGTTTATAATCCCCTCTAATGTACTTGTACAGAGTAATCATGTCCCCTCGCAAGCGCCTCTTTTCCAGAGAAAACAACCCCAACCTCGACAGTCTAACCTCATAGCTTAAATCTTCCATCCCCTTTACCAGTTTAGTTGCACGTCTCTGCACTCTCTCCAGCTCATTAATATCCTTCTTAAGGACTGGAGCCCAAAACTGCACTGCATACTCAAGGTGAGGCCTTACCAGGGACCTATAAAGAGGCAAAATTATGTTCTCATCCCTTGAGTCAATGCCCTTTTTTATACAAGACAGCACTTTATTTGCTGTAGTAGCCACAGAATGACACTGCCTGGAATTAGACAACTTGTGATCTACAAAAACCCCTAGATCCTTCTCCATTAAGGATGCCCCCAACACACTACCATTCAGTAGATAGTTCGGGTTTATATTACTTCTACCAAAGTGCATAAATTTGCACTTGTCAACATTGAACCTCATTTTCCAGTTTGCTGCCCAGTTTTCCAATTTTGTCAAATCGCTCTGCAAAGCGTCAGCATCCTGCATGGAACTTACAGTATTTAAAGCTAAGGTGGCCAATAGGGATATCTCAAAAATTGGCCAATCACAATAATTGAATTATAGATAATGAGTGGTTAAAAAGATTTATATAGGGATACGAAGTATAACTCTTATGTGAGATTAAATTTCCAACATTTACGCACAATTTTACAAAGCATTTATCTATACATAACAGGTCACATCTTAATCATAGTTTAGACCATGCGGTTGTCTGGTTTTTAGAAAAAAATATCCATTTAGTTTCTTTTTTAATTTGATCTGTTTGACACCATTACGAACATAATAGATTTGTGCGAAAATTATTACTAAAGAAACTTTGATGATAATTCTAACCCATTGAACAATGAGAAAGATGGAGTCAACAAGATTGACCCCATCTTTCTACAGTCTAATGTGTCCAATTTTCATGAAATGAAAATGCTCTTACAACTTGAACAATGACAGAGAGAAGTTAACCCTGAATCAGGTAGAGTCGGAGCTAACCTAATTGAAACTAAAGAAAGATTTAGATCTAAATCCAATTTTTATCCAGTACGTTTAAGAGATAACATCATTAACATAGAAGTTGAATTAACACTTCTACATGACAACTTAAAAAAGGAACAAAAACCTCTAACCTGTAAGATAATCTTACACAAAAAGAAAAAGAGCATTAAAGGAGAAGGAAAGGCTAGTAAAGAGTTAATCTCAAGCTGCAGGCATACCTTCAGTTGTCTCAATAGCACCCTTAAGTATCCCCATATTTCACCTGTTCAGAAGATCTTAGGCTAATGCCACACGAGGCGTAGGGCTGAAATTTTCGGCAAGCGGATAAACGCTTGCCGAAAATTCAGCCCTACGCCTGCTACTTGTGCCTGCACCCGAATGAATGGAATACGCTCGGGTGCAGGCACATGTAGCCGATATACGCATGAAAACGCGAGACTTTGCATTCTCTCGCGTTTTCATGCGTATATCGGCTACATGTGCCTGCAGCCGAGCGTATTCCATTCATTCGGGTGCAGGCACAAGTAGCAGGCGTAGGGCTGAATTTTCGGCTAGCGTTTTTCCGCTTGCTGAAAAAAATCAGCCCTACGCCGTGTGTGGCATCAGCCTTAAGCCAAACAGGAAGAAAAAACGCTGAACTGTGCAAAGAAGAGTTCCCATAATGCCTTACTCCTGCACAGACCATGCAGAACAAAGACCAATGAAACATTTCACAGATTTCATCACTCACATTAACACTAATAATTATAATTTGAAATTTACCTCAGAAATCAATGAAAACTCTATTAATTTCTTAGGTATCACATTAAGTGCTAAAAATTAATCCATCACCACTACTATCTTTAGAAAAGACAGCTCTGCCAATACATTACTTAACGCACAATCTTGCCACCCTAAACAACATCCCATATAGCCAATTTTTGCGTATAAGGCGTATCTGCGCAGAGGAAACTGATTTTTTAGAAAAATCTAATGATCTTTATTATAGACTATTAGATAGGGGTTACCCAAAAAGAATCATACAAGAAGCTTTTGAAAAAGCTGCATCTACCAACAGATTAGAGCTTTTTAATAGATATAAAACTCGGAACACCACAGAAACTTTGGCTGCACAAAATAAAAGAGCACCCATAAATAAATTACTCTCAAAAAAGAAAAACCTTCAAAGACAACACTAAGGCCTTATAATGTATTTTTACATATAGTCCTCAATACAACGCTATAAAAAGCATTGTTAATAATAACTTAACAATTCTTAAAACAGATCCAATTTTGAGGCAAATTCTTGATAATGGGTATAGATTTGTAACCAGGAAAACGGATACCCTAAGTAACAAATTATCCCCACTAATACATAACCATGGGTATAGACATATCCTGGGTCCAGACAGTGTATTACCTGTAATTTTGTTGTCAAAACACAATCCTTCACTTCATCCACTACAATGAATACTTATCAGATTAAACACTATATTAATTGCAATACTAAATATGTGATTTATCTACTCACATGCACTAAGTGTAAAAAACAATATGTCGGTCAAACAAGTAGAAAACTGAAAGACAGAATCAGAGAGCATATCCTTAATATCACAAACAAAAAATGTAACACTACAATAGCGAAACATTTCTCAGAATGTTCAAATAGATCATTGTCCTATCTAAACATAAAAGGAATTGCTAGAGTAACCTCCACGATCCCCGTGGAGGAGACATTACCCATGCTCTAATTAAAAAAGAAACTAAATGGATATTTTTTATAAAAACCAGACAACCGCATGGTCTAAACTATGAATACGATGTGACCTGTTATGTATAGAAAAATGCTTTATAAAATTGTGCCTAAACGTTGGATATTTAATCTCACATAAGAGTTATACTTAGTATCCCTATATAAATCTTTTTAACCACTCACTATCTATCATTCAATTGTACCTAATTACTTGATGATTGTGATTGGCCAATTTTTGAGATATCCCTATTGGCCACCTTATATTTAAATACTGTGTATCTTGTAAGTGTAATACAGCCTATGACTAAGTACCCTATTGGTGCGAAACGCATAAGGCTTCTTTTTGTTCTTTTATATATGGATTAAATAAACTTTTTACATTTTTTACTTATAATATGGCTGTTTTTTTATATATACCTCTGGGACATCGGAGTGCCTGCCATCAATTTTTGCTATGTGATTTCTGCTGGATAAACAGGTGTACAATGTGGGGGCTTACAGTCTGAGCCTGAGGTGTGAACAATGCAGGGACTAAAGGTGTGAACAGTACCAGGGATTACATGTTTAAACAATACAGGGGTTTACAGTCTGTCGGCTGTTTTTTAATATATACCTCTGGGACATCGGAGTGCCTGCCATCAATTTTTGCTACGTGATTTCCTCTATTATGGCTCCCTAAGCTAAAGGTCTGGGGCATGAGCACCCGGGCCCATCTCTACAAAGGGTAAGACATCTATACTACAAGCAAAAACTGTGATAACCCCATATATGCTGTATGTACTGCCTGCCCCATGCTGCCTATGTGTAGGGCAGGCAGAGTATGATACACACAGTCAGCATAGGGCAGGCAGAGTATGGCACACACAGGCAGCATACTGCCTGTGTGCTATACTCTGCCTGCGTGTGCTGTACTCTGCCTGTCCTATGCTGTGGGAGGTGAACCTGGCAGGGGTTTGTTCTGGGAGTTTGTTAGCATGCTGTAAGATGCCATAGACAGTCACTATTTATTGATCTGGTGGGGGGCTGTTTTGGTCTCTGTGTACTTTAAATGCCAAGTACACTTGATAAAGCGATGTGCACTACTACTACCCATTCTACAGCATAGTTAGAAGTGCGTGGACAACTTACTTAAAAAGTGAATGCTGAATGATTAAAAGTACAGGAGATACTAGAAGAAATTGAAATAGCCACCCCTTTTTTAACATTAAAAAGTAACCCTGCACACTGAGAAAGCTGAAAATTCGGTAAGGCAAATCATGTAAACTAAACACAGATGTCTGATGCACAAATAGTTTTTAACAAAAATAATTTATTTCCATGGGAAAGCACTGTCAATAAAAACAGTGCTAGGAGAGTTTGCTTTTTTAAAAGTATTCATTTGAGTTCTAAGGTTAAAATTACACAATTACACAAGCATGCTGCTAACATAAAACTTACTTGGTTTTTAAAGCTGTTGGCTGGTCTTCTGTGCCTGCAGAAAAATAACTGTTACAAAGCTGTCATTAATGTTCGTGTAACTTTATAGAGATCATAGCATGCTGTAGTCTCCTTATGTAGTCTTTACAGGCAATGGTCTATAAATAATCCATATAGCAAATATTAAATGCTTGTGTTAAAAAACAAAAAAAAAAAAATCCCCTAAAAAATAGATCCTCTGCCCTCAACTATACCCTTTTTTGCAATATTTTTACATCAGCCAACCATTGTCAAGCCAGACCTATGCTTTCATCTAATTAATTTTTGCATTCCAGTAATTTCTTTTGCAAGTGTTTACAGGGACTAAGTTGTATCGGCAAGTTGTTTTACAAAGTTAAAACTCCCAGAAGTTTGCCCTTTATATTGGACACCAGAGGGATCACCTGTCAGAAGCGAGAAATGATGGGAGCTTGCCTCTTCTTTTATAAACTATTAGAAACTAGTAGCAAAATGGAAAGTTCTCCTCAAAAGTTATGATTTTTGAATCATAAATTAAAAAAAGAAGGAAAGGTATAACTAGAAGGTGCCAAAATGTTATGCAAACCCCAAGTGATTTTAATGGCTTACTTGACACCACGGCTACCCTAGTTAAGACGCTTCCCTGTGTTCTCTTGCTAATGAGGAGCTGTAAAGAATATCTTCGCTCTATACAACCAGACTGGACTGTAGAGAAGATCCAAGAAGATGATGGGAGTGTGGTGCTCCTACAGTAGTACCCCAAGCTGGTGCAACTTTCAGCAAACAGAAGCACCGGCCAGGGGTCTCAGGTAAGAGATTATAATCTCTGGGGTGCCCCTAATATTTTTGGTAAATTATAAAATTACACCCTCATTGCACCACTGATTTAATTTAATTTAATTTGTGGTGAGCACACTTTTGTTTTGCCTAAGCAGTCATATAATACAGGACTCTAGAATGCTCATTAGATTTCTAATGGTGGCCACCCTTAGGAGGACACTATGCTCTGTTTAGACAAACTGAGGTAAAGGAGATCAACTGACTAGGTAGACTAAGTGGCCAAGTGAGATTTCTATGTATTCTGGTGTGCCAGTTTAATACTACAAATAGGCTGAATATTAAAAGCAGCTCCTTTCTTTAATCTTTACATTAAAAAATAATTTTACATGACAAGCTTAACTTTATTTCAAGGAAAAAATGCAGTTGTGAGTTTCACCAACTGTCTGTTTATTTAGGTGTTTACTTAAAAAAAACAAAAAAAAACTGCTTCTGAGAAAGCAGATGACACCCAGAAATGAAATCAAGCATTTAATTTTGCCTACCTTTAATTCGTTTGCTCTCTTGGTTCTCTGGTTCAGACCCCTTCCTTTTCATAATGTGATGAAGCTGTACTTTATTTGAGGGACTACTTATGTTAGCCTTGGATCCTTTTAACTCAGCAACTTTCTTTAAAATATCAAAAACATTAGGAAACAGAGAGCAATTTACAAACTTAAAAACTAGGATCACATAAATACAGTAATATAAAAACAATGATATTGTATGTGTTACATGCAACTTGAATGAGTAAATAAGGCCTGATTAACACTGAATGAAGGTGCTTTGTAAAGCATAATGGTAAAGGATGTAGATGTTCAACATATGTGAAAAATGTTGTTAAAAAAGTCACAGTATCATGTTATAGAATTGAAAAAAAAACCCACACTTAAGTATAATATAAGGGTAAAGGCACATGCACTAAATTATTTACACATAAATCTACTGTCGTTTATTTAGAAATCACAGCAGGTATCCTTGCTGTGTTTTTTCTTGAAGACGTTTCGCCAGTCATTCAACTGGCTTTCTCAATTCACAATGAATTCAAAGTGAGTGGAGCCACCAACAGCCAGTCCATTTCCACCCATTAAATTTCATTGGTTTATATTGAAACTGATGCCATTATGTAAGTATTAATTCCAGGGTTGTTAAACTCTCCAAAGTCAGTCACTGGGTATTTGCGGTTCAAAGTTAGAAAAAGTAGGTGGAGCCACCAACAGCCAATCACATTTCACCTATTTACTTTCAATGGTGAAGTGTAAAATGCTGCCAGTCCCACAATTTTTATGCCTGAGTGCCCAAACTTTGCAGAGTTGGTCAATGAGGGACTGCAGTTTAAAAATAGGAAAAGTGGGTTGGTCCACTAACAGCCAATCAGATTTCATCTATTGAATTTTATTGGTTTAAAATGCTGTCATCCTCACACTATTTATGCCAGGGTGCCCACTGTTTGTCACTGGGTGACTTCGACTCAAGGTTAGAAAAAATGGGCACACCCACCAATCACAATTTACCTGTTGACTTTTATTGGTTTAAATTTAAACTGCTGCTGTTAATCCTAGGGTCCCTAAACTTTGCAGAGTTAATCACTGGGTAACTGCAGTTCCAGGTTGGAAGAAGTGGACGGAGCCGCCAATCGGATGTCACTTGTTGACTTTCAGTGGGGAAATTTAAATTGCTGCCATTTAGACACTATTAAAACCAGGGTCCCCAAACTTTGCACAGTGGTTTTTACTATATAACTGTGGTCCAAGGTTAGAAAAAGTGGGGGGGGGGGGGGTCAACAACAGATCAGATTTTATTCAGAGACTTCACGTTTTTTAACCCAACATGAAGTTTGTTCTCAAACTTCCCTTTCAAGTTTTTATATGTAACTGCTATTATAAGCATAGGACTGCCAGTCCTTTCTATTCTCTGCGCTGGTGGCTCTGGTGTTTGAAACAATGTAACACAAATCAGCAGATTTTACAGGCCTGTCTTGCTGGAGGAGCCGGACACTTGCAACATTGTTTAAAAAGTAACAACCACGAGTTCAGCAAATGCTGCTTTCTATAGCAATTACATTTACAAATAACTTTTAAAGCACTAGTCATTTTTAATAAATTGATATTGGAAAGTTGCTTAGAATTATGTTTTCTTTTATTAGGGGAAAATTATTTTTGGGGTTGACATGTCCTTTAAAGTACAAAAAAAGGTGGATATGCTGGGGGTGCCAATATGTTAGGATAAAATGCACAGGCCAATGGACAAAACTAACCGGGTGCTGCTGCCATTTTGCATACTTTTCCTAGGCATTCCAAGTGTTAAATTAGCAACTTTGCCCCTGATAAAACTGCAAGGGATACCCCCCCCAGCGAATAAACCTTACCTTGTCCATGAATAATACAGCTAATGTATTCACAAAGCAAACTATTCTTTTCAATGTAAAAAGTGCAATTAGGCCTTCTCCATCTGTAATTTCTAGTATAGTGTTGTGCGAATTGACCTTCTCCATCTGCACTTTTTCATATAGTGTTGTGTGAATCACCTTGGCTGTTTCACATGCCTTATAACTTTGGCGGGGTAAACAGCAGTGGAGGCCTGATGGCACAACTAGAAAGAACATGACACCAAAGCACCTAAGACAGTACAATGGAGAATGGTCTATTACCTCCTTCGCTGTATATGGCCTCAAACTACGATAAAAGCTTGCAGTCCTATGCACTGAAATAGGCACATCAAAAATTTGATAGGGATTTTGCATCTCTTTTAAATCATGGTATCAGGTAGAAAAGCAGAAGAAAGCTATTTGAGAAATGAAATATTAACTGAGTATACCAAGACTCACCTCCTTGTGTTGCTTTCCAAGAATGTGTGCTGGCCACAATAACTCACTTTTAATCTGAATATTGCAGACAACACACAGTAAGTGACCAAGGCTGTTATATGTAAATAGCAGTCAAAGACCAATTACATTAAATGACAGACAAAAAATGCTGGGGGTTTGTTGGTGGAATGTGCTTCTACCTTCAGTTACATGGGAGTAGGAGAAACAATGGGTTATTTGAAAGCAGTTCTAACACACCGATATAACTAAAAAAAAATACATTTGTTCAAGAATATAATTTAAATGGTAGAGTGAATTATTTGTTGTGCAATTTATAAATAAAAAGTACACCACTACCGATTGTGTAAGCACTCGTACAAATGAAACTGTAACCTTTGATATGCTGTAACAATAAAGTTCTTGTTGAAATACAAAAAAAAAGTACACCACAACAAAATGGTAGTATCCCTTTAAACCCCTCACTGAAAGGAATTGCCTGAAAATGCTAAATAACCTTTCCAGTGATTCTCCTCCAAAAACACTTGAGCTATCAGAACCTATTCATATCCTGCTTTGGATACTAAGGCAGGAGATACAGCAAGAAAATAAGGGCTGCTACACAGCCGTAGTTGTAAACATAATACAGGGAAGTATCAGCTACATGTGACATTGTGTAACTATTTTACTGCTATAATCAAGCTCAATCACAAAATAATGACTTGTGACCGCTCATAAATAAGGCGCACACTATCTAATCCAAGTCACACCATGGCGGGATTTCTTCAACCCTGGGTCTTAGCTTGACAAAAGGATATTTGGCCAATGGAGACTCTATCCGTTTCTTAGAACAACTTCTCCGCTGCTTTGCTTTCATTAACCTACGCAGCTCTTCTTGCTGCACCAGTTTTTTTTTCCCGGCGTCAGCCATATTATCGACAGTGTTATTCACGTGAATTGATTCCTTCTGTTACTTCCGCCAGGAAAAATGCAATTCGTCACTCGTCTATGACCAAGTTAGGAGGTGACGCGATTGGAAGTGTATCTTTTGTAGAGTCACTATTCAAATGTATGCACATTCGCTAATAAACTTAATACGTGTGCTTAGAACTCAAGACAAAACATATGTTCCTTTCCTATGCCCTATCGGGACGATCAACCATAAAACGTCATAGTATCGCGAGATATGGCTGTGACGTATAACAGTACATAGTGCTGTGAACGAGAACGTCAGTTGCTTTTAGGTGATCGTAGTTGTTTGTTGTGTGCAGATGTCAGCTCTTTGTTTACAATTGTATTTTTATTTGATCAGAGCTTTTGTACCAGGAAACAAACGTTTGTTGAAAAAACAAACTAATTTTGACTTGCACTGTCGCTGCCGTTGGCTTAAAAACGGATTTATCGTGTTGGCTTGGTAACAGTGCCCATTGGCACCCACTTTAAACCACACCCATGTTATCACAAGAGTTTTTAAGACCATACCCACATTAATGGTGACAGCACAGCAAAAACACAAATGGTGAAAGAATTATGTCATACCCGTAAATCCTTAGAACCCCCCCCCCCCCCCCACCGCATAGAATTACACACCTTAGGGACCATATATTGACTATTTCCAAATGCTAACAAACTCTCATAAACAAACCCCTGCCAGGTTTACCTCCCACAGGTGGTATAGGGCAGGCAGAGTAGAGCACACAAGCAGCATGGGGCAGGCAGAATATGGAACACACAGGTAGCATAGGACAGGCAGAGTACTGCCTGTGTGTGCCATACTCTACTTGACCTGTGCTACTTGTGTGTGTCATACTCTGCCTGCCCTACACAGGCAGCATAGGGCAAACCGGGTATGGCATACACATGCAGCATAGGGCAGGCATAGTATGGTACACACAGGCAAGGAAGGGCAGGCAGCGTATGGCACACACAGGCAGCATAGGGCAGGCAGAGTATGGCATACACAGGTAGCATAGGGCAGGCAGAGTACTGCCTGTGTGCCATACTTTACCTGCCCTATGCTGCCTGTGCATGCTGTACTCTGCCTGCCCTATGCTGCCTAGGCAGGCAGTGGATACAGTGACACAATGCTGATACTGCTCCTACAGTCTGAGCCTGAGGTGTGAACAATGCAGGGACTAAAATGTGTGAACAGTACAGGAGATTACATGTGTAAACAATACAGGGGCCAGAATCTGAGGCGAGAACAATGCAGGGGCCAGTAAATCTTAGTACTGATACTATTTAAAGATTACACAAAGTTAAGCAGTTACAGCAGCCAGACAGGTGGGAGGCTATGGCCCACCACTTGGACAGCACTGATTCCAAAAAGTAATATTGGATTATTAAAGGAGAAGGAGAGGCTAGTAAAGAGTTAATCTCAAAATGCAGGCATACCTTCAGTTGTCTCAATAGTGCCCTTAAAGTACAATGAAAGGTTAATATAAATTAAAAGTAAATCTTTAGCATTCTTTTTAAGCACTTACTGCATATCTAAATTCCCAGATCCCTGCTTGCTTCTCTGAGATATGGTGCTGGCTGCCTACAGCAGTGTGAAGACTACAGTGACATCACTAAAATATCTCTCCACTTCCTGCAGGCTGCCAGCGGCAGCCTTAATCACAATGGTTTCAATTCCCTTCATGTGCGCATATTTGTAATGCAATCCTGTCTCCTGTTCTGTAGCGTGCGTGTCATACTGACCTCCACTCTACACGCCCACCAGCCAATCAGAAGTGGAACCACTGTTACCATAGCAACGCACGAGCGCGCTCCATTCATTCATTTTTGCTCTGCTACGGGGGCATACACATAGCGCAAGCGGTGCGCAGCAAGGGGCAAAATAATTTACTACATTTGTCTGCACAGTCAACTGCCATGGTGCCGGATGAGGTGCGGCTTTCTGAGTGAATATATTAAACTGTGAGAAAGGATGGACGCGCGCCTGGGGTCAGGTTGGGGGGGATGAAATGCATGCGCAGTGTGGAGCAGAGAGGGAAGGAAGTGGGAATACCTTTTTCAAGATGGCGGCGCCGTTAAAAAAATGGAGCGAAATTAGGATGGAAGTGTAACTCTTTTATTATGCAATCCAAAAATATAGCGATTTAACTGAACAATAGTAGAACTATTGAGGAGTGTGATTTATAAATGTTGACTTTCGTTCTCCTTTAAGTCTCCCCATATTTCTCCCATTCAGAAGATCTGAAGCCAAACAGGAAGAAAAAACGCTAAGCTGGGTAGAGAATATTCCCATAATGCCTCACTTCTGCACAGACCATGGGACCAGGACTGTTGCTGGCGGCGCATGCGCACCCCCCCAGCGTCCGGTTGCCATGGCGACCGCTGCCCTAAGTGTATGCATGCGTGTATGCAGCGGCAACGGCACAGAAGCCGGCAAGCAGGTGCTGGAGGGAGGAGAGGAAAGGTGGGGAGAGGCAGGGGGAGAGAGGCAAGCGGCGAGCTGACTGTAGCGAGCGGTGTGTGACAGTCGGCAAGCAGGTGCTGGTGGGGGGAGAGGCAAGGGGGGAGCAGACCGGAGAGAGAGAGCGGACGGGGGGTGCTGACAAAACAAAGCAAGTGGGTGGTGTGGGACAGCTGGCAAGCAGGTGCTGGTGGGGGGAGAGGCAAGGGGGGAGTGGACCGGAGAGACCAAGTGGACTGGGGGGGGGTGCTGACAAAACAAAGCAAGCGGGTGGTGTGTGACAGCCGGCAAGCAGGTGCTGGTGGGGGGAGAGGCAAGGGGGGAGCGGACCGGAGAGAGCGAGCTGACGGGGGGGGGGGGGTGCTGACAAAACAAAGCAAGCGGGTGGTGTGTGACAGCCGGCAAGCAGGTGCTGGTGGGGGGAGAGGCAAGGGGGGAGCGGACCGGAGAGAGTGTGCGAGCGGACGGGGGGGGGTCCTGTTAAAACAAAGTGAGCGGGTGGTGTGTGACAGCGGACAAGCAGGTGCTGGTGGGGTAGAGGCAAGGTGGGAGCGGACCAGAGAGAGCGAGCGGACGGGGGGGGCTGCTGACAAAACAAAGCGAGCAGGTGGTGTGTGACAGCCCGCAAGCAGGTGCTGGTGGGGGGAGAGGTAGGGGGGGCGGACCGGAGAGAGCAAACGGACAGGGGGGGGGTGATGACAAAACGAAGCAAGCGGGTAGTGTGTGACAGCCGGCAAGCAGGTGCTGGTAGGGGGAGAGGCAAGGCGGGAGCGGACCAGAGAGAGTGCAGGGAGGATGTTGGGGGCGCATGCGCAGTAGAGACAGTGCGGGAAAGGGAGTGGGCATGCCTTATTAAAGATGGCGGCGCCGTTCACTGAGTATGTAAAATGTAGCAGGTGTATCTCTGTAAATCTTTCATTAGGCAAGCAGGTGCTGGTAGGGGGAGAGGCAAGGCGGGAGAGGACCGGAGAGAGCGCAGGGAGGATGTTGGGGGCGCATGCGCAGTAGAGACAGTGAGGGAAAGGGAGTGGTCATGCCTTATTAAAGATGGCGGCGCCGTTCACTGAGTATGTAAAATGTAGCAGGTGTATCTCTGTAAATCTTTCATTAGGCAAGCCAGAAATATAGCGTTTTTACACAGCAATAGTAGTACTATTTAATAGTGTGCTTAATAGATTTTGACTTTCCTTGTCCTTTAAGTGCGTTTTCTTGTTGGCATTGGAGGGTCTCAATATTTTTTGTGAGACAGAAAAGGGGCTAATTTAGAAGAAAACTGGGTGAAATTGATGTAAATACCTTTTTAGTCTGTTTACTGTGGTCCTAACTCTGAGGTGCACAGGTTCCCTGTAAGTTTCTGCAACAGAAAGTTCCAGGGCCCCAAAATGGCATTAAAGGCTGGTGCTGGCCAGGTTACCCATAACAAAAGGAGAAAAGAAAATGCACACAAGGGCTTCATGCTCTCAGTGGAAAAAACACACACTAATGAAGAGGGCGTGAAGCTCTTGAAATTTTGGTCTGTATGTGCACTCCTCAATAAATATTCACCAGCAGAAATGTTGTGTGCATTTCCTTTTCTCCTTTTGTTATTGTGTTGGGTTGAAAAAACCCAACATACTGTTCTTCAACTTTGGCTTATTCTTCCGCTTCTTATTCTTAGCACCCCCCATTTTCTAAACGCTACTCTTCCTACAGTTTTAGGGGTACAACACCCAAACTCTCCACACTTCTTCACCCTATAGTGGAGCAGGTTGCTTGTGCTTTTCTAAGTGATTGCGCTCCCTGTTGTTTTGTGGCGCTGCTCTGAACACCCCAATTTTTCCATTGACTTTGACAGGGAAGATTTTCAAACTGCTGCCATGCTTACAGCTGTGAAGCTACACTCCCCAAACTTGAATAACATAATCATCGGGTCACCCCGAATGAAACAGCGACTTTGTTGAATGACCCCAAAGTGGAAGGGGCCAACAACAGCCAATAAAATTTTATCCTTTGACTTTAATGGGGGAAATTGAAACTGCTGCCAATCTTACAGCTTTGTGGCTACACTCCCCAAACTTAAATCACATAGTCATGGGGTCAGCCTGAATAAAAATATGATGATTGTTGGATGCCCAAAAGTGGGCGGAGCTGTGAACAGCCAATCAGGTTTTACCTATTGACTTGGCGGAAATTCAGCCTGCTGCCATTCTCACAGTATTAACCCCAGGGTCCCCAAACTTTTCACAGTTGGTCACTAGGGGACTGCAGTTTGTTTTTAAAAAGATGGGCGGCGCAACCAACAGCCAATCAGATTTCACCTATTGAATTTTATTGGTTTGATTCCAGGGTTCCCAAACTTTGCACAGTCACTGGGTGACTATGTTTCAAGTTTAGAAAAGTGGGTGGGGCCAACAACAGCCAATCAGATTTCACCTATAGACTTCATATGTTTAAATTTAAACTGCTGTCATTAAATATTAATACTAAGGTCCCCAAACTTTGCAGAGCTAGTCACCAGGTAACTGCAGTTCAGAGTTAGAAAAAGTGGTTGGAGCCACCAACAGCCAATCAGATTTTAACTATTGATTTTCAATGGGGAATTCCCTACAGTATTAGTAATTCTTACAGTATTAATACCAGGGTCCTAGGGGACTGCATTTTTAGGTTTTAAAAAGTGAGTGGAGCCACCAACAGCCAATCAGACTTGACCTATTGATTTTTTTTTTTTTGGTTTAAATTTAAAATTCTGCCGTTCTCACACTATTTATGCCAAGGTGTCCACTGTTTGTCACTGGGTGACTGGGTGGGCAGAGTTTAAATTTAAACTGCTGCCATTCTTTAACTATTAATCCTAGGGTCCCTAAACTTTGCAGCCACCAAATCAGCAAATCAGATGTCACTTGTTGACTTTCAGTGGGGAAATTTAAATTGCTGCTATTCAGACACTATTAAAACCAGGGTCCCCAAACTTTGCACAGTGATTTTTACTATATAACTGTGGTCCAAGGTTAGAAAAAGTGGGTGGAGTCAACAAAACATCAGATTTCAATCCAACAGTTTGCTAAATGCATTTTGGAGCCAGGTGCGTCTGGAGGATTTGCACCAACAGACAACGTATTGAGGTCAATAACGGGGAAAGTATATGGACTTTTTGTTTGCTATACACGGTTACCCATAAACAGACATGGTTATTTTGAGTTCTGGTTCAGTGTTTTATGTAAAATCTAGAGACTAATTCAGAGACAAAATATTTTTTATCCAAACAAGGGGCAGATTTTTCACAATTTAGTGACAGAAAGGGACTAATTTTGGGGAATATAGTGATTGGAATTGACCAGAAGTAATCTTGAGTTTTTAGGGGTTTTTGATACTCTGGCATAAGAGAATCCCAGTGCTTTTACGTGAAAACTATGGTCAGGTTTTTAACAGGTTAGTGACAACTAAGGGCTAATTTACGAGACAGTGGGTGAAATATACTAACATTAAGGTTCTTTTTGTTCTTTCTATTTTTGTGCAAACAAGGGCCAGATTTTTCTGAGTTCAGGGACAGAACAAGGGCTAACGGTGGGTGAAATCAACCAAAATTACCTTTTACTCTTCATATGCTCTGGTCCAAACTCCAAAGTGTGCATGTTCCATGGCTGTTCTGCAGCAGAAAGTTCTGGGAGGTAAAGACCAGTTGCTGGCACGGGTTTCCCCTGTTTTGTATAGAAATCAGGCCTCTCTAGCTGTTACTAGTGATAGTACTAGCTGTTACAAGTGACATTTTTCACCAGGCATGGATTCTTCGTTGCAATATCCTGTTGTTACCAATGTAAATCCCATTACTCCCATAAGTATTTTTGGTATTCATAAAGCAGAGAATTATGGAAACTTGATACTAATTGCCAGAAGTATGTGATTTTTGTGCAAACTAGGGTGTGAAATAATTGTATTTTTTTGATCTGGCATCACAGGGGTTCCATTGATTTTTTGGTGCAAATAAGGGGCATATTTTTCACAATTTAGGGGCGCAAATGTCTAATACAGGGGAATACAATGACGGTAATGGAACAAAATTTACTTTGCGTTTTTAGGCTCTGATTTTACAGTTCCATCAGAGGGTCCAATTGTTTTTTTGTGAGAACTTCGGCCAGATTATTCACAAGGGACAAAAATGGCTTATTTAGGAAAAGATAATCAGTGAAATATATCAGCAGCAATATTTGGTAATTAGCCTTTTTTTTTTTACATTTGTGTCAGTGTGCCAGTAATTTCGTTTTTTGTTTTTTTTTCAGTGGCATAAGAGGGTCCCAGTATTTTTTTGTGCAAACTAGGGCCAGAATTGAGAGAAAAGCCCCATATGAAATAAAAGACAAGTTTGCCCAGAAGCAGAAACACATAGCAACCAAGTAACTTGGAATAGGCAGAAAAAGCAGGCGCCTCTGGTATATTATTAGATGGGGTACAGTATTATTAAAACGCCTGTGGCCAGTTTTCAGTTTCACACATCTACCATCTACTCGGTCTTCTCTCTCTCTATTGAATCCTTTGCCTACTTTTACTCAGTGTAGGCTTTTCACCAGCTATCTGAATGCTAGGGCCCAATCTCTAATGCAGAGATCCCCAAACTTTGTTACTCGTGAGCCACAGTCAAATGTAAAAAAAAAAGAGAGCAACACAAGCATCATAAAAGTTCATGGAAGTGCCAAATATGGGCTAAGATTGGCTATTAGGTAGCCTCTATGCACACTATCAGCTTCCAGGAAGCTTTATTTGGTAGTAAACCTTGTTTTTATTCAACCAAAACTTGTCACCAAGTCAGGAATTAAAAAATTCCTAAATTTGAAATTAAACCACGCACTATAGCTATTTTGTGGGTGCACTTGAATGTAGTAAAGGACTGGGTTAAGTGACAAGAAAAGACATACACTTGATCAAGGCACACCGTATAGGAAGTTAAAATAAACCTTTATTTAAATGACTTCTAAAAAAATAGGTTTAAAAACATGTACGGGGGACAGGAAAGGTTAAAAGGAAAGGCAGCCCTATGTTTGTTGAAATTAGAACAGTTTCACTTTCTATGTTGCAACATTGTAACAGTACCGCCAGAAAGGGAAATTTTTTTTTTTTTTTTTTTCTGCTGGAATTGCAACTAAGAGACAGTAAGTGTTGGGAGTCTGTGAACCCGGTATGGATGAGACACACTGTATCAATTGTTAGCTGCTTGCATGTGTTGGGAAGGAAGGTTTCGCCACAGTAACACCTAAAAAGTCCCAAATCCACCCTATGTCGCCAGGAACTTACAATTAAGAGGGTCTATCCCCCCCCTTTTTCCCTCTCTCTTTTACCTCTGCACATAGCCAAATAGCGAAACAATGTCACTACGCATTGGTTCACAAGCAGGGGGAGAACCCCTCACGTTTAATGTAAGAGAACGCAATGAACGGAGAAAAGAAAATCTATGTCAGATTTTTTCTAATCCCATAACTGCTAATTTATCCTTACTGTCATCTAATAATAAAGAACTTCTAAGAAACCTTAAAGATGCATTGTTACAACAAACAAAGTCATGGTGGAATAAGAGTTTTTTCGAACAATACGTGAAACAAGGCCTAGTTCCTAGAGGTCTGAGGATACATACGTATCCATCTTTTGATTTGGTAAATGCCGTTCTAAAAGAAAAATGGGAGGAAACACTAACTACTTGCTCTTTGGAACTAATGAATATCCTAATAATTAATGAACATGAGAAATTAGAAAAATTAGAGAGAGAAATAGAAAATATACAACAGGAACTAGATACCAAGAATATCGAAATTCATAAGAGCTATGAAAGATTATTGACTGAGATAGATAAATACGAATCCATAGTTATTGAACGTAAAAAACAGAAACTCTCAAGGGACCAACAAGATTTTGAAACAGGGTCAGTATATACGTGGCCACATAAAATTACTCATGTCCCTAGAAAGTTAGACAAAGAATTAGATACCTCAGACACTGATACTGAACCCCAATCCAGAAGACTAGTGAGATCCAGGACTGATATTTTAGAGAGCATGACATCACAAGACAGACCTCGCTTAAAAAGAAACCGAGGAGAACAATCCACAGCATATACACGAAACGCAAAATTAGGCGGGGACAGGGAAAGAGAAAGGGAATCCCTAAGACCCCTGACCCGGCAGAATTACAAATATCGGGAGAGACAGCGGAGACTGTAACAAGAGATGCCTTACAAGTTATAAACTTATCCAAACATACTCTCAATAAAGATCATATGTCATTACTTATGAAGGGCCTCTCTTTCTGCCCTACACCACAAGGTGACTATTTTGAGCTAGAAAAAGATCTAAACCTATTTTGTAGAAAAATTCTCCTGAAAAAATATTTTAAAAAAGATAAATTAAGAGAGCCTGATATAGTT
The DNA here is from genome assembly GCF_000004195.4 of Xenopus tropicalis. Lineage (NCBI taxonomy): Eukaryota > Metazoa > Chordata > Amphibia > Anura > Pipidae > Xenopus > Xenopus tropicalis. The sequence goes on along the minus strand of NC_030682.2, from coordinate 73,840,950 downwards.
GATAAGGACAAAGAAATCTTGGGAGTTCTAGAGAGTCTACTCGATGAAAGTGATTTAGACCAAAAGTTCCAGAAAGCGAATAGATCAGGGCTAAAGAAAAAATCGGATTTTACACCGGGTTATGGCATTAGCAATTACGTCTCCGTTTTTAGAGATATGGCTTCGGATGCTCTTCTGAAACTTAATCATAAGCGTCAATCTGATAATTTAAGTAAAGCTGAAAGACAAGCCCTTAAAGAATTGAAGTCCTGGGAAGATGTCCAGATAAAACCTTCAGATAAAGGAGGTAATGTTGTGATCTGGGATAATGATATGTACATCTTAGAAGCAAAAAGACAGCTCCATTCAGATACATATAAAAGATTATATGGTAATCCCACCGAAGGTTTTGTGGCAATACATAATAATCTGATTAATGATGCCTTCAGAGATCTTTTGATCTCGGAACAAGAAAAAAGCTTCTTACTAGTCGATAATCCCAGAGTAGCCACTTTTTATCTTTTACCAAAGATCCATAAGAACAAAGTAAAACCGCCAGGACGACCCATTGTGTCTGGTAACGGCAACCTAACCGAAAATACCAGTAAATATGTGGATTGTCTACTTAGAAAATATGTCACCGCCTTACCATCATTCGTCAGAGACACCATGGAAGTCCTGGCCAGACTCAATGGTACTCATGTAATGAAGGGCACATACCTGGTGACACTAGACGTAGAAGCACTCTATACGTCAATACGACATAAAGATGGCATCGAGGCGGTTAAATACTTTCTAGACATAGATCCATCAATCAACCCAGACCTTGGACATTTTATAATAAAAATGCTAAGTTTTATATTACACCACAATTACTTTGTATTCAATAATGTTTTTTATTTACAAATACAAGGAACCGCGATGGGTACTTCCTGTGCCCCAACATATGCCAATCTATTTCTGGGAAAATGGGAACAGGATGTCGTCTTTGGAGATGACCTTAGTTTTTTCACTAATTACATTCCGCTGTGGATTAGGTACATCGACGATATCCTGTTCCTATGGGAAGGACCACTCAATTTATTGAATGATTTCATCACTATCCTGAATACTAATAGTTTAAATATTCGACTCACTCAAAATATTTCACAAAACATGGTTTCCTTTTTGGATCTAACTATAGGCATAGATGAGAAATCAAATATCACTACTGACCTATATAGAAAGGAAACGGCTACCAACACAATCCTACACTTTGAGAGCTACCACAAGAATACGGTAAAAAGATCCGTACCAACGGGAGAATTCCTGAGACTTAGACGCAACTGTACTTCTTTTGAAACTTTCCGTCTAAGGTCAGAACAGTTAAAAACCAGACTAAAAGATAGAGGTTACTCCAACAAAATTTTGAAACAAGCATATCACAGAGCACTTACTACCAATAGAGACAATCTTCTTAAAACCAAACCGGTGAAAACCCACGATGATCAACAATTACGATTTATAACAACTTATGGCCCACAAACATATAAGGTACAACAGGTAATTCAGGAATTATGGCCAGTAATACATCAAGATGCAGACTTACGATCTATTCTGCCTGAAACAATTTCCTTTTGTTATAGGAGATGCCAAAATTTAGGCGATCACCTTACTAGGAGCCATTTCACAGGAAGGAAACGTCAGCCCCCAGTCAAGGGGACCTTTAGATGTGGAAGCTGCGTCTCTTGCAGCATGGTGAAAAACCAAGACTCTTTTACTGATCGATTTGGCAATCTACAGCATGTAAATGACTACATCAATTGCAAGACATCTAACGTGATATATTGTATTGAATGCCCCTGTGATAGAAAGTATGTTGGCATGACCACACAAAGATTAAACAAGAGGATACAAAAACATGTAAGTACCATTAATATGGCAAAAGAAGATCGGCAAAAGAATAAAATCCTCAGTACAGTGGCAAGTCATTTCCTAACGTATCACAATGGCAATCCAGAAAAATTGCAGTTCTGGGGAATAGAACACGTGTCCCTGGGTATTAGAGGGGGCAATATATCTGAATTCCTGTTAAAGCGTGAAAGCAAATGGATCTATACACTAAACACCTTAGCTCCGACGGGACTAAATGAGAAAATTGACTTCTCTACTTTTTTAAGATGAGCATTAGTTCGTGTTTGAAAAAATCATCTGGAAACTCTAATTTTAATTTATTAATCCTTTTCTTCCTACATGATCACATCAAAATGCACACTCACATGATTCGGTAACATATTCCCGATCATAATCATTACACAATGATACACGGATTTAGTGACTCCTGTTCACAGGTTATTAATTACCTTTCTTTCACACATTATTATATTATATAATTCTTTCTAAAGCACATTCACCTATTTTTGTACACCCCTATAACGGATTGAAATTTATATACTTTCAACACATACAGTATTCTTCACAGTATTTGAGGATACTGTTTCCTTAACCAGCACAAGATTATAGATAACTACGGAACTAAGCACAATTGATTTTTAAAATTTCCGAATTTTTTATTTCATGGTAATTTTTATTTTTCTTGAATTCCCAATATAACACAGACAAGTATGTATGATTATCTCTTTTTTCACCAGATAAGTAACCATTAATAATTAATTTTTTCTTCAGTAAAGAGTATCCTACTCTCCTTAGGATAAGATCATGATGATTATAAACTTAAATAAAAGTATCTAACTAATAAATAAGAGTATCGCAAGACCGAGTAACTAATTGATGCATCTTTAAAACTACATAAATTTTAAATAATTCCACTAAAATAAACCAAAACAACTTCATTAGGATATATAAGCATGAGATCTAAAATGTAAGGAGCTATATTGATGCTAAGCTCCTCCCCGTTCTTGTAGTAACAGCAATCTCCCAGAGCAATTGCAGCTCACGCGAGGATGATGAACGTGTGTGATTGGTGGGGGAGTATATTTAAACAACTCCCACGGAGGCTCTGATGTTCGCCTTGATAAAGCATCATATGCGAAACGCGCGTCGGCATTGCAGCCCGTTGTTTGTTGATTGCTATGCTTTGCTAATGTAATGATAATGGCAAATTCTAGATCGAATAGGGACAGTTAATGTCGACGGCACCAGCTTATGGTTGCCAAGGGACAAGAATAGTGGTGTTCCCTTGAGATCTCTAAAATTTATGGGAGTTATAATTCGGCCAGAACACTACCAGGGGAGAAATCCCGCTCGACATTTTCGCAGGATAATTGTATCCGATTGAAGCACCTGCACTCAAACACTGAGGCGGATGAGGTGACTACACATAATAGGCAGCTTATCGACCGACATTTGTGGTACTGAGTACTCAGACAGTAACCCACGGCCATTTAGGGGATCCTTGCTGGGGAAAGTAGTTCACCGCCTCTGGCTGTGTAGAGGCACGAGCAATACAAATAGTATTAAGGGCGCATCCGTTAGTTTATAGTATCGGCAGCCAGTTCTTAGCGCCAAACGGATCCGTGTGCTGCATACCAATTGGGCCGATGAGATACTTACCTAACTGCTCCTTCTAGTCTGAAGTCGGTCTCGCTTCCACCACATAGTCAGCTGATAGTATAGAGAACCACTATGTTTAGTCGGGAGTGAAATGAAGTAGGTGCCGGGTGACTCACTTGTCAGGACGCACTTGTTAAGCTGAAGTGCGGACAATGAGCTCCCCGTTCTAAATGGTTGGGTAGACTATACAGTAAGCCTGCGTATATGAGATTTAATTCTGGTCAAGATATTGGCTGAGTTGAGAACCTGAATTGTACCCAGCCTTTCTTGAACAATTCCCAGATACTATAAAGAGCTATCTTGCGCCGTTAGGAATAGAGAACAATCATGTCTTAATGAATGACATAGTTTCAAGCACTTAATTACAGTGATGAAACAAAGGTCAGTCGTAGCTCTTTATACCACGCAGCAAGTAATGTGACCCACTGGCAAGTGACAATTCAGCTTCTTCTGGCGTAATTCTGTAATTGATTGATTAAAACACCCACTTTCCCTTGCAAGGCCGTGGCAACATAGTCTGATCCTGACCCGGGTATGGAATGTTAACTATAATCTCCATACATTCTTAGTCGGGTGTGAATGACATAGGGTGGATTTGGGACTTTTTAGGTGTTACTGTGGCGAAACCTACATTCACCTTCCCAACACATGCAAGCAGCTAACAATTGATACAGTGTGTCTCATCCATACCGGTTTCACAGACTCCCAACACTTACTGTCTCTTAGTTGCAATTCCAGCAGAAAAAAAAAAAATATTTTTTTTTTCCCTTTCTGGCGATACTGTTACAATGTTGCAACATAGAAAGTGAAACTGTTCTAATTTCAACAAACATAGGGCTGCCTTTCCTTTTAACCTTTCCTGTCCCCCGTACATGTTTTTAAACCTATTTTTTTAGAAGTCATTTAAATAAAGGTTTATTTTAACTTCCTATACGGTGTGCCTTGATCAAGTGTATGTCTTTTCTTGTCACTTAACCAGGAATTAAAAAATAACTACCTGGTTTGGGGGCACTGAGAGCAACATCCAAGGGGTTGGTGAGCAACATGTTGCTCATGAGCCACTGCTTGGGGATCACTGCTCTAGTGTATGCTTATAAAAAAATCTCGGAAGTGGAAGGCTTAAAATGCAGTGAAATCTCATCTTACCTTTCATTTTTAACAAGTCTGTAAATTAGTCTCGTAAACCTGAATTAAGAATTTCAAAGAAGCTTTAGCTTTGAAAATTCAACTTCCATTTCTACATGAATTTAATTTAATTTCTCTGTTTTTGCATATTGTAACACTGTTTCTCCAGATTCTTGCTGTCGTGACAATTTGACCTCATGCCTTTACATATACTTTCAAAGCTATTTCTGCCAAGTAAGAAAAAAGAAAACACTTTTTAGGTCCTTGCCACAAATACCTGCTTCTACCAGACCCTCTGCATCTAATTTGTGTAGAGTTTTCACAATTTAGGGATAAAACAAGTAATCTTTGATTTTTAGGCTCTTTTTACTCTATCATTTTGTGCAACACTAATCTTGAAGGATCAAAGTATTTTTTATGCAACCTAGGACCAGAGTTTTCAGAATATTGGGACAAAAAAAAGGGTTAATTTTGTAAAAAAAACAGTATGGGACACTGAGAAAAATAATCTTGCCCTTTTAGGCTCTTTTAAGATTAAAGAACTTAAAATTACTACCAGTAAACTGATACACATATATTTTACAGACCCCAAAACCTATACTAAACTGAATGTAGATCTTAAAGGAGAAGGAAAGGCTAATAAAGAGTTAACCTCATGCTGCAGGCATACCTTCAGTTCTCGCAATAGTGCCCTTAAGTTTCCCCATATTTCACCTGTTCAGATGATCAGAAGCCAAACAGGAAGAAAAATCGCTGAGCTGTGTAAAGAAAGTTCCCATAATGCCTCGCTTTTGCACAGAGACCCAGACCAGTGTACATGCTCAGTTTGTAAGACTATGAGGAAGCTTCCTGCTGATTGGCTCAGATCCACATTCCTAAGGAGGGAGAGTGAGTTCTTAGCATTCTTGAGGGAGGGGGGGATCAGGAGAGAGCTGCGTGTCTCTGGCAGAGGAAAACAGAACAAATCTTTTGACAGAGAACTCAGTGCAGTATTTCTGTGAGTGCTTACGGCTGTATTTTGATAGACCTTTCTAATAAACCTTACTTAGTTTTTACCTTTCTTTCTCCTTTAAGATCATTAGCCTTGTATATTATGCTTGTCTACAAAGTCATCCAAGCCACTCTTAAAGGAAAACTATACCCACAGAATGAATACTTAACCAACAAATAGTTTATTTTATGTTAAGTGGCATGTTAAAGAATCTCATCAAACTAAAGTATATATGTGGCCTAGCATGTATGTGTGCTTTGGCTTGTTTGTGTGCACTGTATATCCTTTGATCCCAAGAGGCGGCCATTAATTCTTAAAATGGCAATTTTCTTTTTAGGAGTACCCAATAGCACATACTACTAAAAAAGTATATTTTTATGAAATGGTTTATTTAGATGAAGCAGGGCTTTACATATGAGCTTGCCCATGCAATACATTTTATAGAGACCTACATTGTTGGGGGTATAGTTTTCCTTTAAAGGCATTAAGAGAACCTGGCATCACCTGGCACAGTGTTCCCAAAACTCGCTGCACTCACTGTGAAAGTGTTTTTGTTGCTTTAAATGAAAGTTTGGTTCCTCAGTCTACAGTGGTGACCTCTGTGTGGTACTGTAATGCTTTAGCAAAATGTATAGATTATATCTGCTGCCACCTCAAGTTTCTGCCCATTTCTACATAGAAGGCAATTGAATGTGTCTGCCAAGAATTATTCGGCATTAAAACCATGCTGGCAAATAAATGGTATTTTGATTTTAAATGTATGTCATACTTACAGGCCTGTACGTTTCAAGCTAAGATGATCCCTTTTTTATAATGCCACCACATAAGCATTTTTGCCAATTTCTCTGGACCATGCCAAACATTAAAAAAATCTGGAAAATTAAGTTGTTTAGTATCACAGAGCTGAGCTCTTTCATTTTGCTGGGATGAATACTAAATGGTGCTGGACCTTTGTCTTTAGTTGTAATCTTCATTGTTTTACTCTAGCATCCGAGTATTTTATTTTTGTGCAAACAAGAACAAGATATTTTTACAACTTATATGCAAAAAGGGTTTATTTAGAAGAAGACAGTGGGTAAAACTGACCAGAAGTACTCTTAAGTTTTTATAAACATTTGAGTTTTTATACTGATTCCAGACTGTTGACAAATTCGAGTTTCAGAAACCTATTGAAGATATCTATAAAGAGGCAAAATGATGCTTTCATCCTATAAGTTACAAGAGAAGGAAAGGTAACAACTTAGTAACCTTTATCAGAAAGGTCTATGTAAATACAGCCATAAGCACTTACAGAAAAGCTGCACTATCAAAATAAAAACAGGATTTGTTCTGGTGTCTGACGTCCTCTCTCAAAGAATTTGTTTATTCCCTGAGCCAGAATCTGTGCAGCTCCCCCCTCCCTTAGGAATGTGTGATCTGAGCTATAAGGGTTAGACTGCAAACAGGAAGCTACCTAAAATGGCAGCTGCAAACGGAGAAAGCTTCTTGAGCCGTTTACTCAGGTATGGTAATGCTTTCTGCAGAATAAATATATTGTTCTAGGTGGCACTAATGTGGCAAATATATTGGCAGTAAAATGCCCAAATTACTTTCCTTCTCCCTTAATGCCCTTTTATGCAGACATACTGTACATAGGAGCCCTTAGGTGACTGCATACTTTTATACAGTTTGTTAGCCACAAAATTCCCCAAATCCTACTCAATTAAAGAGACCCCCAAAACACTACATACAGTATGTGTGTTACTAACATTTATTTACCAGATTGCCTAACCTTGCATTTATCAATAGCTCAAAGTTAATTAACAAAAGTCAATTGTTTTTTTTTTCTTTTAAAACTGGTTGTCCAAAGCTATGAATCTATGAAATAAATTACAAACACTTTAGATGTTTAACAAAGTTAAGAATCAATGAAAATGTCTTTTCAGTCGTTATTTATGTTGGGTTGAAAACCCCAACATACTGTTTTTCGGCTTCAGCTTATTCTTCAGATTCTTCTTTTTCTTCTTATTCTTAGCGCCCCCTGATTTTCTAAATACTACTCTTCCTACAGTTTTAGGGGTACAATGCCCAAACGCTCCACACTTCTTCACCCTATAGCGGAGCAAGTTGCTTGTGCTTTTCTAAGCGATCCTGCCACCCATCTTTTAGTGGCACCGCTCTGAATACCCCAATTTTTCAATTAACTGCCACACTTACAGCTTTGAAGCTACACTTCCCAAGCTTTAGTAACATTATCACGGGGTCACCCCAAATGAAACAGTAACATTTGGTGGATGATCCAAAGTGGGAGGAGACAACAACAGCCAATCAGATTTCACCAATTGACTTTAATGGGGAAATTTAAACTGCTGCTGCACTTACAGCTTTGCAGCGAAACCCCCCAAAATTGAATCATATAGTCATGGGGTCACCATGACCATTACAATTGGTCACTAGGGGACTTTAGTTTTAGGTTTGAAAAAGTGGCTGGAGCAACCAACAGCCAGTCAGATTTCACCTCTTGAATTTTACTGGTTTAATGCAAGGGTTCTGAATCTTTGCATAGTTTGTCACTGAGTGACTACCTACCAAATTTAGGAAAGTGGGCAGAGCCAACAACAGCCAACAGCCATCAGACTTCACCTACAGACTTTCATTAGTTTAAATTTAAACTGCGGCCATTCTTTAAAATGTTAATACTAAGGTTCCCAAACTTGCAGAGTTAGTCACCTATTAACTGCGGTTCAAGGTTAGAAAAAGTGGGCGGTACTACCAACAGCCATCAAATGTAACCTGTTGATTTTCAGTGTGGAAATTCAACCTGCTGCCATTCTCACAGTTTTAATACCAGGGTACCCAAACTCTCTACAGGGGACTGCATTTTTAGGTTTCAAAAAACCTGTACCAAACAGCCAATCAGATTTCATCATTGAATTTTTTTGGTTGAAATTTAAAATGCTGCCATTCTTATACTATTTATGCTAGGGTCCCCAAAGTTAGTATCTGGGTGACAATAATTCAAGGTTTGAAAAAATGTGGGTGGAGCTACAGACAGCCAGGTGTATTTGATATTAATGGGGAAATTGTAACTGCTGCCATTCTCACACATTTAATGCCAGTATCCCTAAACTTTTCCTACTTTTTTTTTATTGGGGGACAAAGGTTAAAAGTTAGGAAAAAATGGTTGGAGCCACCAATCTGTTTTCACCCATTAAATTTAATTGGTTTATAGTAAAACTGATGCCATTATTATTATAAAGTATTAATTTCAGGGTTGTTTAACTTTCACAAATACAAAAGAGGAAACTTTGTGCTAACCCTTAAAACTTAACCTATATTAGTGTATTTCAGAAATCTAAAATCAAATCATGAAAAAATTCATCCTACAGAGTTAATTACTGCAAGTCTTGGTATAACCGGAATGTAGGGAATAACGTAGGGGGGTGGGAATGCCCAGTTCATTAATAAATTATATATATATATATATATATATATATATATATATACTATATTTATTAATGAACTGGGCATTCCCACCCCCCTACGTTATTCCCTACATTCCACCGATATTGTGGGTCATCCCCACTTTGGTCAGCAGTACTAGGACCTTCGTTGGGGGACCCCCGGAATGTAAGGAATAACGTAGGGGGGTGGGAATGTCCAGTTCATTAATAAATATAGTATATATATATATATATATATATATATATACACAGTGGCTTGCAAAAGTAATCGGCCCCCGTGAACCTTTCCACATTTTGTCACATTACAGCCACAAAAATGAATCAATTTTATTGGAATTCCACGTGAAAGACCAATACAAAGTGGTGTACATGTGAGAAGTGGAAGGAAAATCATACATGATTCCAAACATTTTTTACAAATAAATAAGTGCAAAGTGGGGTGTGCGTAATTATTCAGCCCCCTGAGTCAATACTTTGTAGAACCACCTTTTGCTGCAATTACAGCTGCCAGTCTTTTAGGGTATGTCTCTACCAGCTTTGCACATCTACAGACTGAAATCCTTGCCCATTCTTCTTTGCAAAACAGCTCCAGCTCAGTCAGATTAGATGGACAGCGTTTGTGAACAGCAGTTTTCAGATCTTGCCACAGATTCTCGATTGTATTTAGATCTTGACTGTGACTGGGCCATTCCAACACATGGATATGTTTTGTTTTAAACCATTCCATTGTTGCCCTGGCTTTATATTTAGGGTCGTTGTCCTGCTGGAATGTGAACCTCCGCCCCAGTCTCAAGTCTTTTGCAGACTCCAAGAGGTTTTCTTCCAAGATTGCCCTGTATTTGGCTCCATCCATCTTCCTATCAACTCTGACCAGCCTCCCTGTCCCTGCTGAAGAGAAGCACCCCCAGAGCATGATGCTGCCACCACCATATTTGACAGTGGGGATGGTATGTTCAGAGGGATGTGCAGTGTTAGTTTTCCGCCACATATAGCGTTTTGCATTTTGGCCAAAAAGTTCCATTTTGGTCTCATCTGACCAGAGCACCTTCTTCCACATGTTTGCTGTGTCCCCCACATGGCTTGTGGCAAACTGCAAACGGGACTTCTTATGGTTTTCTGTTAACAATGGCTTTCTTCTTGCCACTCTTCCATAAAGGCCAACTTTGTGCAGTGCACAACTAATAGTTGTCCTATGGACAGATTCCCCCACCTGAGCTGTAGATCTCTGCAGCTCGTCCAGAGTCACCATGGGCCTCTTGGCTGCATTTCTGATCAGCGCTCTCCTTGTTCGGCCTGTGAGTTTAGGTGGACGGCCTTGTCTTGGTAGGGTTACAGTTGTGCCATACTCCTTCCATTTCTGAATGATCGCTTGAACAGTGCTCCGTGGGATGTTCAAGGCTTTGGAAATCTTTTCCAAATTTTCTCAATAATTTTATCCCTGACCTGTCTGGTGTGTTCTTTGGACTTCATGGTGTTGTTGCTCCCAATATTCTCTTAGACAACCTCTGAGGCCGTCACAGAGCAGCTGTATTTGTACTGACATTAGATTACACACAGGTGCACTCTATGTAGTCATTAGTACTCATCAGGCAATGTCTATGGGCAACTGACTGCACTCAGACCACAGGGGGCTGAATAATTACGCACACCCCACTTTGCAGTTAAAAAAATATTTGTAAACATGTATGATTTTCGTTCCACTTCTCACGTGTACACCACTTTGTATTGGTCTTTCACGTGGAATTCCAATAAAATTGATTCATGTTTGTGGCTGTAATGTGACAAAATGTGGAAAAGTTCAAGGGGGCCAAATACTTTTGCAAGCCACTGTATATACTATATTTATTAATGAACTGGGCATTCCCACCCCCCTACGTTATTCCCTACATTCCGGGGGTCCCCCAACGAAGGTCCAAGTACTGCTGACCAAAGTGGGGATGACCCACAATATCGGTGAGGTGATCCTAAAAAAGTTTAGTCGCTCCAAGCCCACTAACATTTGAACGCTCTGAGCGTATTTTTGCCGAATTTTTCGTGTCTTGCACAACTTTTTCGATGCCTGCGCGACTTTTTCGTACATTTACGCGAAAAAAATCGGAAAGGTTTTCCCGCTGTTTACAATGGTTCAGTACGAAAATTTTGTGACTTTCGGATCGCCAATACGATATTATCATGACGAATACGATTTTTTCGTAAGCATTTTCATGATATTTGCGATCTTCAGAAATTTTCATATCCAATTCAAATTTGTCCACTCCCTCTTTTTCTTAAGTAACGGTTCTTAAACGTTCCAATGTTGGTCACTGGGTATTTGCGGTTCAAAGTTAGAAAAAGTAGACGGAGCCACCAAAAGCCAATCACATTTCACTTATTTACATTCAATGGTGTAAAATGCTGTCAGTCCCACAATTTTATGGCTAAGTCACCAAACTTTGCAAAGTTGGTCACTGGGGGACTGCAGTTCAAAAACAGGAAAAGTGGGTTGGGCCACTAACAGCCAATCAGATTTCATCCATTGAATTTAATTTGTTTAAATTTAAAATTCTCACACTATTTATGCTAGTGTGCCCACTGTTTGTCACTGGGTGACGTTGACTCTAGGATAGAAAAAGTGGGCACACCCACGAACCACAATTTACCTATTGACTTTTATTGGTTTAAATTTAAAATGTTGCCGTTCTTTAACTACCGTATATACTCGAATATAAGCCGATCCAAATATAAGCCGAGGTACCTAATTTTACCTAAGAAAACTGGAAAAGCGTATTGACTCAATGATGATGGGGCAGCTGCTTTGGGGGAAAAGATGGCTAGCAGGTTGGAGGAGATTTTAAACTAGGAGTGGGGGGGGGAGGGTGCAGTGGGAAATTCTGTGGTAGACAGGATAGATGAGGTAGTGGGCATAGTAAGGGAAAATGGGGGAGGAGACTTGCTTCGGGATACTGATAATGGCAGGGAGACCCATAAGTTGTTTACATGTCATTCTCACACCGGAACCAGTATTAAATGTATGTTTACCAGTGCAAGGAGTCTGACTGGTAAAATGGGAGAGCTGGAGGTACTGGCGTTGGAGCGGAAATATGATGTGATTGGTGTTGCTGAAACTTGGTTGAATGAGTCTCATGACTGGGCAGTTAATATTGGGGGGTATACATTGTTTCGGAGGGACAGGGGCAATAGAAAAGGAGGAGGAGTGTGTCTGTTCATTAAGCAGGAATTAAAAGCAAATATTAAGGAGGAAGTGATGGGGGTAACAGAGGGAGCTGAATCCTTATGGGTTGAGCTTCTCACAGATAGTAAAGAATCTACCAAACTAATTGTAGGGGTATGCTATAGACCCCCTAATGTAAGCGAAGAGGAGGAGGCCCAGCTCCTGTTGCAAATAGAAAAGGCTGCTAGTTTGGGGCAAGTGATAATAATGGGGGATTTTAATTACCCTGATATTGACTGGGGCAATAGTACTGCCAGGACAGTAAATGGGAACAAGTTTATAAACTTGCTGCATGACAACTTTATGTCACAAGTTGTTGAGGAGCCAACCAGGAATCATGCTATACTAGATCTAGTGATCTCTAATGACCCAGAACGTATAGCAAATGTGCAAGTGGTTGAACCCCTGGGTAATAGTGACCATAATGTTATTTCATTTGATGTTTGGTGCAGGAAACAAATTTACACGGGGGCAACAAAGACAATGAATTTTAGGAAGGCAAATTTTAGCTCCTTAAGGGCAGCGCTTCAGGGCATAGATTGGGGCATTATGTTTTCTGATAAAAACACAGAGCAGAAATGGTTGTCATTTAAAATGATATTAAATCATTACTGTTCTCAATTTATTCCATTAATAAGAAAAAGTAGAAGTGTCAAGAATCAACCTATGTGGCTTAAGAAGTTAATAGGGAAAAAAAGGAAAGCTTTTAAGAAACATAAGTCAGAGGGGACAGTAGCTGCGTTTAATGAGTATAAACACTATAACAAGTGTTGTAAAACAGCAATCCGAAAGGCAAAGATAGAAAATGAGGAGCGCATCGCGGCCGAGGCCAAGACTAACCCCAAAAAGTTTTTTAAGTATATTAATAGTAAAAAGATGCAGGTTGAGGGTGTGGCCCCATTGAATTATAATAACAATATGGTTACAGCGGATACAGAAAAGGCAGATGTGCTTAACCAGTTCTTTTCTTCTGTGTATACAGTAGAGGAGCCAGTGGGCCAAGTCCCACCCAATAGCTGCACTGTTGCCTCAGCTCCAACTACACAGTGGTTGGCACAGGATATGGTGCTTAAAGGGTTACACACGATAAATGTAAACAAGGCACCTGGGCCAGATGGAATACACCCTCGGGTACTGAGAGAGCTAGGGGCAGAATTGCAGTGGCCCTTGTTTCTGATATTCTCAGACTCTCTTTCATCAGGTATGGTACCTAGGGATTGGAAGAAGGCGAATGTCATTCCCATATTTAAAAAGGGAGTAAGATCTCAGCCTGGCAATTATAGGCCTGTAAGTTTGACATCCGTGGTGGGCAAGTTATTTGAAGGCTTGTTAAGGGATCACATTCAAAATTATGTAGTGGAGAATGCCATTATGAGCAGTAATCAGCATGGCATGACAGGTCATGTCAGACCAATTTAATTGCTTTTTATGATGAGGTAAGTAAGAAGCTGGACAGTGGGGATGCAGTAGATATAATCTATTTGCATTTTGCCAAAGCATTTGATACCGTTCCCCACAAACGACTGCTTTCTAAGCTAAGGCATATTGGTCTTAGTGAGGTCGTTTGCACATGGATAGAAAACTGGCTACAGGATCGGGTACAGAGGGTGGTTGTTAATGGTACATTCTCTACTTGGAGTAAGGTTCTCAGTGGGGTCCCTCAGGGTTCTGTACTGGGTCCACTTTTGTTTAATTTGTTCATAAATGACTTAGGGGAGGGTATTATGAGTAATGTATCAGTGTTTGCAGATGACACAAAACTCTGCAGACCAGTCAATTCTATCCAGGATGTGACATCCCTGCAGCAGGATCTTGACCAACTGGCAATCTGGGCAGCTAAGTGGCAGATGAGATTTAATGTGGATAAATGTAAGGTCATGCACCTGGGATGTAAAAATATGCAAGCCCCGTATACCCTTAATGGGACTGCACTAGGCAAATCCCTAATGGAGAAGGACCTTGGAGTCCTTGTAGATAATAAACTTGGCTGTAGCAAGCAATGCCAGGCAGCAGCTGCAAGGGCAAACAAGGTTTTGAGCTGTATTAAAAGGGGTATAGATTCACGGGAGGAGGGGGTTATTCTTCCCCTTTACAGAGCGCTGGTAAGGCCCCATCTAGAATATGCTGTTCAGTTTTGGTCTCCAGTGCTCAAACGGGACATTATTGAGTTAGAGAGGGTCCAGAGAAGGGCAACTAAGCTGGTAAAGGGTATGGAAAGTCTCAGTTATGAAGAAAGACTGGCCAAGTTGGGTCTGTTTACACTGGAGAAGAGGCGCTTAAGAGGTGACATGATAACTATGTATAAATATATAAAGGGATCATATAATAACCTTTCTAATGTTTTATTTACCAGTAGGTCCTTCCAACGGACACGAGGGCACCCACTTCATTTAGAAGAAGGGAGGTTCCACTTAAACATTCGGAAAGGATTTTTTACAGTGAGAGCTGTGAAGTTCTGGAATTCCCTCCCCGAATCAGTCGTGCTGGCTGATACATTATATAACTTTAAGAAGGGGCTGGATGGATTCTTAGCAAGTGAGGGAATACAGGGTTATGGGAGATAGCTCTTAGTACTAGTTGATCCAGGGACTGGTCCGATTGCCATCTTGGAGTCAGGAAGGAATTTTTTCCCCTCTGAACAACAGATCAGATTTCATTCAGTGACTTCATGTTTGTTCTCAAACTTCCCTATCTAGTTCTGGAAAGTATAATTTATAGAAAAGAAGTCAGCTCTAGAATGTTCAAGGTGGCTGCCAGTTTTAACCTGCCAAATAATATGTGTGAACAGGGTAAAGCAACCACAATTGTTCTATATTACCAACAGAACATAAGACTACGATAATCAAGTTTCACATTTATACCCACCTGTATACTTTTGTAATGTGTGATGAGTCGCTTGCCAGGATTTCTTGTGCTTAGTTCATATGTGACCTTAGTGGTACACTGTGCATTGATGGAGACTTTTTGGCGATGGCTGCACAGCAGAGATTTGTTGCAATGTTGTCTCTTATAAATTTATCTAGAAAAACTATTCATAAAGCTATACCTTTATATGGATATATGTAGCTTTAAAAAAAAAAACCAAACAAACAAAAAAAAAAAAAAAAGCATATTGTATATAATATTGTATATAATCTGTCCCATTTTACTTTGGCAAAAAAAATTTGAAACTGTTGAAAAATTTGTGAAACATTGCTACCACATGTTTTTGACGCGCACAATGTTTTTCAATGTGACCATGACTTTTATATTACATTGATTTGCACATTTCACCATGATTAGCAAAAATTGAAAAGACGACACAGCAGGGCAAAATCTAAGCATTAAGGGGAAACATGCAAAAAACCATATGCAAATAAATTTAGGCTGTGCAAACTTTATAAATGACCCCCACTGTCTCTAGCATTAGTTACATTAGTGGATTATGTGATATGAAGACTTACTGGGCCTTAAAAATTACTTTAGATACATTCTTAGTTTGGCATAGATTGTCTGACTGAACCTGGCTTGGAGAAGCAGTCTGGGGGAAGGCAGCTGTGTAAAATCAATTTTATAAACATACATGTCTTGAAAATAGTACAAATTACTCTATGGGTTATATTAGACAATAGACATTATTTGAATACATTTTCTAACAGCAAATTATATTGCACAAAATTGTAATAATGAAAGGACGTCTCTGATTGTGTTTATTTCTGTGTGAAATAGCAACCATAGATTTAATTTTAGACTCACACACACTACCTCAAATGTCTTCAACTGGTTTAAATTTTCTGCATATCCATCTTTTTTTTTTTTTTTTTTTTTAAGAGATGTCAACCTTAAAGGGGAAAAATGAGGGTGTCTCTAACTGTGCATGTGCACAAGCCCTTCTGATATCACTGAAAGCTCACTGCACATGCACGTATCTAATTTAGACAGAGAAACTAAAAAAAACTCGGTGGAAGGCATATAATGACAGGAAGTTTGTTGGGAGGGGGCCAAATCCGGGGGAGATGACAGATATAAAGGGAGGTTATGGACTTGAAGGACAAACTCTTTTGTGTACATTTGCTCAATAAGTTTGCAGTCACTGCAGCAATATAAAACAATTAACAGTTTGTGTTTATTCAACTTAATATAAAGGGCAATGACACAAGGTTCTCTTTGTCGCCAGGGTTTTGTTACAGCTACAAAATATGTAAAAAACCTACCTACCATAGCAAATACTAAAACCCACATTTTGTTGCTGTTATAAAATGCCAGAAAATACCCCTCGATAGAAAATACTGACAACTGTCTCTACTAAAAACACTCAAATCATGTAATCCCTCAAAAACACATACTGAAGCATTTTTGAATGAGTTGATTTAAGCGTTTTAGCAGAAAGAATTCTCGGTGTTGTCTATAGAAGGGTATATTCTGGTGTTTTGTAACTGCGACAAAATGTGGGTGACAAACTGCTGTTGGAACAAACTGTCATGCAGTTTCTAGTCAGTGTCGGACTGGTCCACCAGGATAACAGGAAATCTCCCGGTGGGCCCAGTGGGTGTCAGTGGGTCCTTCTGCTCCTGACCATTTTGCCTGCGTCATGGTCATTCCCTATTTCTGAATGGGAACAAAGATTGGAAATAGATGGAAAGATAGATGCTAGCATGTAAATAAAAGAGACTAGGAGAATACAGAGGTTGGGCGAGGAAAGGAGGAAAAATAGTTTTGAGAGTGGGCCTATAGTCTAAGATTTTGTGGTGGGCTCCTGAGGTCCCAGTCCAGTTTCTAGTGCTAGATAACAGTCCATATTCTGATGTAAAATAGCAAGACCCTTTCCCTGTAAACTAATTTGCAATTATACACATAGGCACAAGATAGCAAGTGGATTTACCCAGACTACAAAAATCTAAAAAATACATCAATATAAAAAAAAAAAAAAAAATCAAACCAGAAGCACTGCAAGATCTATATGCATGCATTTGAGAAAAATGTTTAAAAATGGGTTCGAATAAAGTTATAGCAATGAGGCTGTGAACCACAAAATTCGTATAGACAAACAAGAGGTCCTCTGCACTTGCCCTTTATTTAGATGACAAAAAATATGTAAAAAAATGTAGACTGAGAATTTATACCTGTACAGGAATCTTTATGATGGATATAATTAATAAGGTAATCCACCTTTAAGTTAGCTATTCTATAACATACTAAAAGTTAATTATCAGCATTTCAATTGGTCTTAATTTTCTTATATATTATTTATCTCCTGTGGGAGACATCCTTCCCGTAATTTAGAGCTTTATGGATAATGGGTTTCTGGATAAGGGATCCCTTACCTGTATTACATATTTTACGGTTATACAGCAAGTTAATAATTTTAATTTGAGCAACAGAAATATTGTGTGCCTTAACTGTTTTAATGAGAATGCTAATTGCAGGATGCCCTTTATTGTTTATCATGTGCCCAGAAAAAAAGAAGGGCACAATGGAAAAATATCTCACACAAGCAACAAATAATTTATCAGTGCTACCAAACAGAATATACTGAAATTTAATATGGATAGATGCTCCAAGAGTCTGCTCACAGAGCAATTGTTATGCTCTGTTACCAGCACAACAGAATCTTTACTTGAATAGTGCTAAATTCTTGGATTGCAGTTTGTCCATTTCTTGACCAATATTTCCTTCAACTGTGTCACAGTGGGCAAGAAGACCCTGAAAATATAGTGAGAAATAGATTGAAGATCTCCATCAATATACTTTGGTAATGTTTAGCTAGATCAATGTAACTATAAAAAAAAAAAAAAAGGATCATCCTCTGCAGTAGGTCCAGCAACTCACCTGAACCTTTTTTACCAATCCTTTCCTTTTCAGCCTACAGTCGAAGAAATTCTCTGGCATTGTCTGTAGGTAAAACAGACATCATTTACAGAATAGTAATTGTAGTCGGTATATTGCATTACTTATTCTTATTGATCCAACTAACTTTTGCACAGTGCCCCAGAAAACTTAAAGCAGCAATATGAATTCTATAGCTACAACATGATGTTTGCCCACTGCTTGATTGGAGTCTAAAATAATATACTGAACCTCTCTTCAGAAGGGGGTTATTAAAGAAAAATCATATATGTAAAAAAAAATAAATAAAAAAGTGCTGTGACCAGAAACAAGGTCCTCTCACCCTTTATTAATACATATACAAATATGAAAACTATACTCCTGCAGGGGATCACACTCTTTCCCCTGTTTTTGTGACATTGTCCTGCCCAGTTACAGACTGGGGAGAAACCCGATTGGCTGGATGTCCCAGTGCACTGTTGGGAGAGAGGATGTGCTGGAGCCACAAATTAGAAGAAAGAAAGAAAGAAAGAAAGAAAGAAAGAAAGAAAGAGAGAGGAGAGAGAGATTACGATCTACCAATCACTAGGGAGGGAATACAAACTGGCTAAATAACCCCAAAGACAGACAGATCCTAAGCCAGTACAGACTGAGTGCCCACAGCCTGGAGATTGAACTGGGTCTGCACCGACAGACCTACAGGCCCAGGGAGAGCCGGCTGTGCCAGCGATGTGACCAGGGGGCAGTAGAGGATGAGACCGACTTCCTGCTACACTGCCCCAAATACTCAGCAATTAGAGACACCCACTGCCAGAGACTCTCCCATCACATCCCAGACTTCCCATCTATAGAAGAAGAGAGAAAACTCAGCATCCTACTGGGAGAAGAGGCACCGACAGCAACAATGGCAGCACAATACATAACTGACTGTCAGACTGCGAGAGACAGGACTTTCCCCTGTCCCCATATACCGACCCCATATCCCCACCCCTTAAACCCCCCCCCATTCCCATATAATGACCCCTTTACCCCACCCATTACACCCTATACCTGCTTTGGCAATGCTAAATGTATTTGGTCCTGCCAATAAAGCTCATTTGATTTGATTTGAGAGAGAGAGAGAGAGAGAGAGAGACCATCCAGTGAGAGTGTAAAAGGCGGAGAGGAGCTATGCTTAGTATTTGGAGTGCCAGCCTGTAAAGAGAGCTCTGCTACACTGCTGTTAGATGCCTTACCACTTGCGGGTCCCCAGTGAGTAATCCATCTGAGGGAAGGTATTGAAAGTCTCTGTGTGTGTCCCCTGTGTGAGGACAGGTGTTGATCATGTGCCTGCTACAGTCATGGCCAAAATTGTTGGCACCCCAGAAATTTTTTTTTACAGAAAAGTATTGCAGTAACATATGTTTTGCTATACACGTTTATTCCCTTTGTGTGTATTGGAACAGAACAAAAAAGGGAGGAAAAAAAGCAAATTGGACATAATGTCACACAAAACTCCAAAAATGGGCTGGACAAAATTATTGGCACCCTTTCAAAATTGTGGATAAATAAGATTGTTTCAAACATGTAATGCTCCTTTAAACTCACCTGGGGAAAGTAACAGGTGTGGGCAATATAAAAATCACACCTGAAAGCAGATAAAAAGGAGAGAAGTTCACTTAGGGGCCCATTTACTTACTCACGAACCGGCCGAATACGTCCGATTGCGTTTTTTTCGTAATGATCGGTATTTGGCAATTTTTTCGGAAAATTATCTCGATTTTTTCGTTGCCATCCGAATGTTGCGTAAAATCTGGCGATTTTTTCATAGCGTTAAAACTTGCGCGAAAAGTCGCGCCTTTTTCGTAGCAATTCCGAAAGTTGCGCAAAATGTTGCAATTTTTTCGTAGCGTTCGGATTCATTCAAGCTTCAGTATGGTGACTTTTCTTGGGCCAGGTTGGAGCTGCAGGGTGCCATTGAGTCCTATTGGAGGCTTCCAAAATCATGCTAAGTCTGAAAGCTTCGGCCGCCGCTTACGAGCGCTCAATACGAAAAAGTCGCGACAAGATATGAGTGAATCGTAATGGTAACGAAAAAGTCGCTACAATTTCCGAAAAGTCGTAAGGCGCCGAAAAAAAATCGCAAAAAATACGAAAAAGACGCAAAATGTTCGTTTTCCAATCGTAATTTTTCCAATTCGGATTCGAATTCGTGTCTTAGTAAATCAGCCCCTTAGTCTTTGCATTGTGTGTCTGTGTGTGCCACACTAAGCATGGACAACAGAAAGAGCAGAAGAGAAGTCTGAGGACTTGAGATACAAAAAATTTTTTGCAAATTTTTTTTTTTTTTTTTTTGCAACCCATGGCACTGTAGCTAATCTTCATGGGAAAAATTGATGAAAGGTTGCAACGCAGGATAGTCCAGATGGTGGATAAGCAGCCCAAAACCAGTTCCTAAGAAATTCAAGCTGTCCTGCAGGCTGAGGGAGCATCAGTGTCAGCGCGAACTATCCGTCGACATTTAAATGAAATGAAACGCTATGGCAGGAGACCCAGGAGGGCCCCACTGCTGACACAGAGACATAAAAAAGCAAGACTAGTTTGCCAAAATGTACTTGAGTAAGCCACAATCCTTCTGGGAAAACATCTTGTGGACAGATGAGACCAAGAATTTTACTGTTTACAGTGACATGTGGTGGAGGTTCAATGATGTTTTGCTGCCTTTGGCACTGGGTGCCTTGAATATGTGCAAGGCATCATGAAATCTGAGGATTACCAAAGGATTTTGGGTCGCGCTGTAGAGCCCAGTGTCAGAAAGCTGGGTTTGCGTCCGAGATCTTGGGTCTTCCAGCAGGAAAATGACCCCAAACATACGTCAAAAAGCACCCAGAAATGGATGGCAGCAAAGCACTGGAGAGTTCTGAAGTGGCCAGCGATGAGTCCAGATCTAAATCCCATTGAACATCTGTGGAGAGATCTTAAATTTGCTGTTGGGAAAAGGCGTCCTTGCAATAAGAGAGACCTGGAGCAGTTTGCAAAGGAAGACTGGTCCAAAATTCCTGGTGAGAGGTGTAAGAAGCTTATTGATGGTTATATGAAGTGACTGATTTCAGTTATTTTTTCCAAAGGGTGTGCAACCAAATATTAAGTTAAGGGTGCCAATAATTTTGTCCAGCCCATTTTTGGAGTTTTGTGTGACTTTATGTCCAATTTGCTTTTTTTCCTCCCTTTTTTGTTCTGTTCCAATACACACAAAGGGAATAAACATGTGTATAGCAAAACATGTGTTACTGCAATACTTTTCTGTGAGAAATACTTGATTTTCTGGAAACATTTCTGGGGGTGCCAACAATTTTGGCCATGACTGTATGTGGGAGCAACTGCCTATCCAAAGGGAGAGGTAAGGAAAGGATGTAGAAGGTCAGTATTTACGGATGTATGTTTCAGTTTGGCGAGATTCTTTAAAAGGTCACATAACGTAATAAAAATTATCTGTTGGTTAAGTATTCATTCTGGGGGGTATAGTTTTCCTTTAAATAAACAGAGGACCTTTTGTGACTGTACAACAACCATTATTCTTAGTCCTGCCTATCAAACTGCAGCACATAAATGGGGCACTTCATTGTGCAAAAATGGAAGCATCACAATACATCTCATGTGCCATAGTGTTAAACCCTTTCACTGCCAGCCGTTTTGAACAAAGTGGAACTTCTACTGCCAGACAGTTTTTGAACATTTTGCACTGTTTCATTTTAGGGGCTTTTCCTCAGGGGACTTATAGTTTACCCAGGAAAACTATATATCGTTTTTTTTTCAGGACAACCTAAGCTTTCAAATATCTAGTATAAATAAATTTAAAGCAACTGGACTTGTTAAGTAATCATTGAAGACGTTTCACTACTCATCCGAGCAGCTTCTTCAGTTCAACTGACTGGTATGGGAAGTCCTCGGCATATATACTCTTCCACTAATCCAATCACAATGGCACTTTGTAACTCATTGTGATTGGATTAGTGGAAGAGTATATATGCCGAGGACTTCCCATACCAGTCAGTTGAACTGAAGAAGCTGCTCGGATGAGTAGTGAAAAGTCTTCAATGATTACTTAACAAGTCCAGTTGCTTTAAATTTATTTATACTAGATATACCATGACCTGGATGAATAAAAATCTTCATAGACCAAAGCTTTTAAAATATGGTGGAATTTTTGTGTAATTCCAATTCTGTAACAAGATATAGGTTTCTAAATATCTAAAAAAAATTATATTTTCCATAATATAAACACATGTACACCAGAAACAAAAATTATTATGCACAAAAATACAACTGATTTGGAAAGTCCTATGTCTCCTGAACGTGCCAATACCAAATATATATAGTTTTATGGAGATTTCTCACTTGTATAGGTCAAAAACTCCCAGCAGTACACTACCAAATTTCCAAAGCACTGCTCCAGAAATCTGCATACTTTAGATTTCAAGGTCACAAATTCCACTAACATAAGGTTTATCCCAGAAAATTATACATTTTTAGAAAAAACAGATTCTGTGGAATCCAGAATAGATAGAACTGCCTGTCTACTTCAAACTACCAAGTTGCAATGCTTTTCTAAACTTATTGATTTTTATCAAAATTTGTGAAATTTCTTAAAAATCGCTTCAAAGCTTCCGGTCTATAGTATCTCCTATAGGTCATAAAGTAACCCAATAAAACACCCTAAATATGAACGCCAGGGGTCCACTGAACAGTTTGATGCCCAATATGTATAGGTTTACCTAAGTATGTGGCATGTAGGAGCCCCAATGTGAACATACCCCCATATGATCTATCATTTATGTCATTCCAGCTTCTGCAAAATCTACTCATTTACATCATTTTATGTGGGATAACGCTACAAAAAAGTACGCTCACCCCAGAAAGCCATATATTTTTGGAAAGTACACATTCTCCCGAATCTAAAATGGGTACCCATGTCTTTCTACTCCAAAGTACCAAAGCTTTCCTAAAGTTGGCAATTTTGATAATATTTCCAAAAATCCTCTTAAAGCTTTCAGTTTACAGCATCTTATCTCCCATGTATCATTAGGTACCAAGATAAAAACACCCTGAATTTGAAGCCAGGGGTCCACTGAACAATATGATGCCCAATATGTATAGGTTTACCCAAGTATGTGGCATGTAGGGCCCCAATGTGAACATACTCCATATGATCTGTCATTTCTGTCATTCCAGCTTCTGCAAAATCAACACATTTACATCATTTTATGTAGGATAAAGTTAGTAAAAAGTACACTCACCCCAGAAAGATTTTTGGAAAGTACACATTCCCCGAAATCTAAAATGGGTACCCATGTCTTTCTATTTCAAAGTACCAAGCCACAAAGGTTTCCTAAGTTTGCCGATTTTATTACATTTCCAAAAATCACCTCAAAACTTCCAATATGCAGCATCTTATTTTCTATAGGTCATTAGGAACCAAGATAAAACACCCTAAATATGAACCCCAGAGGTCTACTGAACAGTTTGATGCCCACTGTACATAGGTTTATAAAAGCACATGGCACTTAGAAACCCCAAAATATACCTTGTGCACACTAAATTTCATGGCTTACCTTTACCTAATTCATAAACACATGGCAGTTTTATGTGGGATAGAAACTGCAGAAATATAGGGTTACCCCTGAAAACCATATATTTTTGGAAAGTACACGTTCAGACAAATCCAACATGGGTAAAGAGTCCTTTCTACACCAAAGTACCAATCTGCAAAGCTTTCCTAAAGCTAGTGGTTTCGATGACATTTCAGAATGTTGCAATTTGCCGCATTTATCTCACACAATTTCTTGCATACAAAGGAAAATCACCCCAAATAGGAACACCAGAGGTCTACTGAACAGTTTGATGCCCTATATGCATAGATTTACCAAACTATGTGGGGTACAGAGGAAGCCAAATTGAAATACAGCAGACAAAATGTCCATGTGCAAGACAAGTAACAAAGAACAATATGAAATGCAATAAAAATCGCTAAAATCACAAAAGAAAACCCTAAAATCAATCAATAGTGCAAAAACTCAAAAAATTCAAAAAACTCAAAAAATCAAAAAGTGCAGTCAGAATCACAGTTTGTCTGTAAAACTAATTTGCCCAAGCCAAAATACTCAGAGTCACGCGAACAACAACTATGCATAACTGAAAATGCAATAAAATGGCTAAAAATGCAATAAAATGACTAAAAATGCACCAGAAATAACAGAAAATGTAATAAAAACACCAAAATAATACACAAAAGGTATTACGCAGTGCGGTTAGCAAATACACTATCCGCAATGGCAATAAAACAATTTCTTCAGGCAAGAATAAAAACGATGCGATAAAAAAAAAAAAAAAGACAAAATTACATAAGTGTGTAAGTGAGTGTGTACACTAGGCAAAATGTGTTTTGAGTGCATGTGTGTGCAAGTAAGTGTGAGTGCTGTGAATGTGTGAAACCCCCAACCCCCCCAAAATGTATGTGTGTGTGTGTAAGTGTGAGTATAAGTATGCATTAGTGTAATATGTGTGTTTGTGTGTGTATGTAGCACTTACCTGGGGTCCAAGGAGCGGAAGATCGCAGGAGAGAGACAGGAGATGCAGCACAGCAGCTTCAGTGGTGAGTAGCCGGCACAGGAAGCGGGGGGGGGGGGGTGGAGGGGGGAGCGCAGGAAGTGAGGGAGAGAGCAGAAAAAGTCGGGCATGTAGAATCTACATGCCCGACTCTTTCATTGGGCCCCTGGGCGATCGTGCCCCAGGGGCCACTGGGTACCCCCCTCCGTTCGTTCCCTAGGGGGTTCTTTACTTTGCGCTCGTGCTCTGCACTCGGATTAAGCAGCGAACGCAGAGAACAAGAGCAAAGTAAAGAAAACGTAGCGCCTACGTGCTCGGCGTTCAACATCTTTTTATGCCAGCACATAGGAGCTACGTGATTGGCAGGGAAAGGGTTAAAGGCTTGCAAGATACAGTAGGTAAATTCCTGGCTTAACATCAGGCCCTCTGCAGGATTCTACCACAAAAGTAGATTAACTCACCATGGAATCAATTTGTTCAAGGATTTTCATAAACTGTTCCATAGTTGTCTTTATTCTTTTGTCAAGCTTGATAAGAGTTTCTGCTTGGAGACTTTTATTAAGAAAACCCTGCAAGGGGAGAAAAATTGTCTGTATTAGTGTTGAGTCAACCCAGAAAGAAAAAAAAAAGGATCTGAAAGCTTTTAGTGAGCTAATCAGATTTTATGCAGTGTCTGGACATCTAAAAGGAAACAAAATGACTACAGAACTGTGCAATTCATTTAGCAAATATTCTCAGACTCCAGCCACATTTTTCAAAATACACTCTACAGCTAGTGCTACACCAGCCTGTGAACTGTTGCATATTTTAAATTTTTACCAACATCCACTGCACCTGGGAAGAGAAAATGCTTCTGGGTACAGGCATTGTAGGAGGCTGGTTCCAGCAGACAGGTTTATTCTTGGCCTGCGTTTTTCCACATACAGAGAATCAGCCCCGTGTGTTTCTTGCCTACTAGATTTTCATCTATAATAGTTTTTATCTATAACAATGATTACTCAACTACGCCCCCCCCTCACAAAAATTTTTTATTTTGCCAAAATGTGATTTGTAAAAGACTTGCCACCCTTTCTAAATTAGCACTTTTTACAGCACTTTCTCATATTACAGTTGCTAAAACTAGAACCGGTAACATCAGAGAAATTCTCATGAGATTCATGTCATGCCCACTGACCATGACTCTTTCTAGACATGCACAGGCTTTTGACTTTTATTCAGTGCATGCCCAAAGTCCGACAACCTACTCAACGAAACAAGTTGGAGAAAAAGGTACGGCTTCCTTTATTGTTTATTGCCTCATTTGCATTTTGCACATTGAATGGTGATGTATACAGATGCCAGAGAATTTACCAAGCACAGCAGAAAAATAGAACACAAGCCCCGTTTTTAAAGAGGAAGTCCATTAAATTATTGAAAAAAATGTTGTTTTAAGCAACCACAGCTTGCCAGACTACAAGCAATGCATCAGAAATTAGCTGTCCAACCATAATTTCCATTTGTTAATCACCTCAAATGGATACACTTTTATGTTATTGGTTCTTCAATAACAAGTCTGTTAATAATATAGCAATGTATTTCTACATGAAACAAAAACAATTAAAAAGAAAACAAAACACATTTAGGGAAGGGCAGTAAAAAGCTGTTCAATGAGATAATATATCCAATAATCTTAAGAAGTCATAGTTACCTACAGCTAATAATGCTTTCCAGAAATAATGTGACTGACCAAAAAAATAGTTGTAATTATCTTGGACTTATACCTTCTGGATTCTTAAAAGTTCTTTGTTCACATCTTCCAGCTTGGTTGTCATTAGTTCTACTGATTTCTCAAGATCTTTCAGTTTTTTTAATTCAGACTCCTCTTCTGTAGAATTCTGTTGCAAACAAACATCAACATTTTTAATAATGAATGCAATGCCTTAACTGTTGTATTGAATATAAACCCATTCAATTAAAAGGCTTTTTCAATTTACACATGAAACTAAACTTCTTAGAAACAAATACCTGTTTTAAATGTATTTTAAAAAAGTCTAAGATGATTTGGTCTGGAAGTTTAGACTTTTGGTGCCAAAAAGCAAGAGGAAGAGGAACACAGTGCTATTCCTGCTTTTCACGTAAACCGTTATGTACTTGTAAATATAGGTATACACAGCTGCACAGTTAACTTAATTTAAAACTAGTATGTGCAATAACTTAGACCACAGCTGTTTTTTCCAAAAAGAGAAACAAGCATGCTGGTTCCTTCTGTCAGGGAAGTAACCATCAGCATTCTTGATAACAGGTCCTCAACCAAAGCATTTGATACAGTACTACAGAGAAAGTTACTGATTAAATTAAGTAATATTGACCTGGAAATTAATATTTGTAAGTACAGTTTGCTGATGATACTAAAAGAAAACTGGCAAATGATATTCAATGCTAATGCATGCAAATTATGCACTTGGTTAAAAACTGCATAGATGCTAGGGTAATTGAGTATGCAGAACCTTAAAGTATGCTGTTTTGGGTGCAGTTCCTTAATTTTAGAAGCTGAAGAGGGTGCAGAGACATGCAACTAAACTGTTAAAAGGAATGGAAAATGTAAACTATGAGGAAAGACTGTAATGAGGGGATTTTTCATATAGAAAAAACAAGATGCCACCCTTTAAGACACAAGGAATTGAAGTTTCCCTTGGAGTAGTTGAAATGATTCTTCAGTGAGGGGCAGTCATGTAGAATAACCTGCAGGCTGATGTTCTGACGTCCTCTGATGAAGTGACAAGAAACACGTTAGGAGCTCAGGGACCATGGGGCACTGAGGTCTGTATTTTTGGTATGGTTGATTTTTTTAAAATTTTGTATACATTTATGTTTATTTTTTGAGCACCGAATAAACATTTTATGTGTGACAATGCCTACAACTTGGATTACTTATGTTGTGATGGCAGATTCAATAAATCCCTTTAAAAGTGGTTTGGATGACTTCTTGAACAAGCACTGTATGCAAAGCTATAGTGATCTTAAGATCTACTGTCTAGTATAGGGATGGGTATATATGTTATATATTTATTGCACTGCAGTGGATCTATCTAAGTTTATAACCTAAAATCGATTTCCTTGGGGAAGATCCATTTTTAGGATTAGCCCTGTGAAAAATGTGTCCCCACGCCATGAAGAATTTTGTAATACTTTTAGAAACTGCAAAAATATTGTGATATATTAAACTTTTTTACCCACCAATACAATACAATTTTATTGCTACTTTTGGTGGAAATGAAATTCTAAATTACATTCCTTGTATAGTCATTAATATAAATTAAATAATTCTGTTATGTTATAGCAAATAGTAGTACAGTGTTATAAAGGCAGATTTATTCAAATTCGAACTGGGAATCCTAATGGATTCCTAATAGTTTTAACTTTCACATATATAAACATTTTCCATACAAGATGGCGTCTTAATGAACATACACATTTATAAAAGCATATTTCTGCATATATTGATAAAATATGCCAACTTATCAGAATTTCATACTTTAAAGAGGCATTATATACCCTTGCACAAAGGAATAGGGTTCGAGGAATAGGGTTTGTGCTGAACATACTTTTTGCCTATTGCTTTAAATCACAAAGGAAGGCTTTATACTCACCATAAATCCCTTTTCCCAAAAGCAGCACTAAGGAATGAGATTGGATCCTGGTTGCTGGTAGTAACATAGCCCATAGAAACATCCCTCTTCCCATATATGGCTCCTCCTTCTCACTACCCAGTGTTATACTCCAAGCCATAAAGAAAAAAAACACATCATACTAACACATTTACATTTATTGGGAGTAACTGTTGTGGTGAGTATAAAATTAATTAAATTAAAGAACTAGAAAGGGAAGTTTAAGAATAAACTTCATGTTGGTTTGAAAAACATTTGAAGTCACTGAATGAAATCTGATTGGCTGTTGGTGGGTCTGCCCACTTTTACTAACCTTGAACTGCAGTCCACCAGTAACAAAATCTGCAAAGTGTAGGGACCCTGCCATTAATGCTGTGAGAAAGACAGCAGTTTAAATATAAACCAATAAAATTTAATTGTTGAAATCTGAATGGCTGTTGTTGGCTCCGCCTACTTTTTCTAACTTTTAACCTTAGTCCCCTAGTGACCAACTATGAAAAGTTTGGGGCCACTGGCGTTAAATATGTACGAACTGCAGCAGTTTAAAGGAGACATTTTATATAAAGTTTATATTCAGTTATAATATTTATCCTCCCTCAAAATGTGAAATGATGCAGAAAAAAAGACGTTTGAAACATTTTACCTCCTAAAACGGTCATTATATGGTCAGACGCCAGAATGAAATGAAAGGTGGAAGTGTCTCTTCAGTCTCCCACAGGAAGTGGTCACAGCACTGATTGACAGGCTTAACTCAACAGTGGAAGGAAAACCCATCCCAGTTTACTTCCTCTGTGTCTCTCTGCTCCCTGGCTGCATAATTTTGCTTGTACTGCTGCCAGATCAATAAGCTTAGTTGTAAAATGTACAAAATTATGTTTATAGTACAATGATATGTTTCAAAGCAAATGTGCATGATTCACAAATTAAGGTACCCAAGTGAACATAATCTATAGTTCATAAAACAACGTTACACACTATGCAACTCCCTGCATCAATGAAATTATAAAAGATGGAGGGAGAGAGAGAGAGAGAGAGAGAGAGAGAGAGAGAGAGAGAGAGGGGGGGAGAGGGAGAGGGAGAGGGAGAGGGAGAGGGGGAGAGGGAGAGGGAGAGGGGGAGAGGGAGAGGGAGAGGGAGAGGGAGAGGGAGAGGGAGAGGGACTAACTATCAAGGGGGGGGGGGTGTGGGACTATCTGAGCACAGAGAGGGAGACAGAGGGAACTGATCAGGGGAGGGGGGGGGTGTGAACCAGCAGAGCACAGAGAGAGGGAGGGGAAAGATCAAAGGGGGAATTATGAGATTGTGGTAGGAACAATCACAGCCCAGAGAAAGAGGAATGATCATAGCAGGGAGGGGATGAGAAAAGCAGGCTGATACAGTCTGTGGGAGGAATGCAAGGTGGGACAGAACACTTTGCAGGAACAGACTGCTTGTGACATCACAAGCAGCACCGCCCACCCCATGCATATTCACTCCTCTCTAAGTGGATGCAGCTCTGTTACTGAACCAGATCAGGCCTGCGCTCCCTAGCCACATACTGAAAAGTCCTAAACCAGGGTGGGAAGAGCACAGTTTTCAAGCTGTTATGGACACATTTAAACCCAAAAGGTATTAAAATAAAAGCACTTCCTTCTATTTTACATTGTTTTGTGTATTCTATAAATCTAATTGGCTGTTGGTGGCTCCATCCACTTTTTTCAAACCTTGAATTATTGTCAGTGACTAACTCTGCAAAGTTTGGGGCCCTGGCATAAATAGTATGAGAATTTTAAATTTAAACCAAACAAATTCAATAGGTGACATTTGACAGGCTGTTAGTGGCTCCGCCAACTTTTTTAAACCAAAAACTGAAGTTCACAAGTGACCAACTGTGAAGAGTCTGGAGACCCTGGCAGTAGGTTCAATTTCCCTAATAAAATCAATAGGTATAATCCGATTGGCTGTTAGCTCCGCCCACTTTTTCTAACCTAAAACTGCAGTCCCCTAGTGACCAATTGTGAAGAGTTCAGGGACCCTGGCATTAACATTGAGAATGGCAGCAGGTTGCATTTATAAAATTCAAAAGGAAGTCAATAGGTAAAATATGATGAGCTGTTCGTAGTTCACTTTTAAAGGAGAATGCAAGTCAAAATTTAAAAAGCATACGGCCCAATAGTCCTCCTATTGTTTAGGAAAAACACCACACTTTTGGCTCACCTAATCAAATATTTACTCAGTCACACTTACTTCACATTTTCTAGAACAGGCAGCCATCTCTAAAAAAAAAGGTATTCTCCCTTCCTTTCCCTCCTTTGCTTCATACTGCACATGTGTTTCATTCCCTCCCCCCCCCCTCTGCCAGATCCGCTTCCGATTGGCTGGTGGGCGTGTGTAGCTCAGAACAGGAGACAGGATCAAGGATCTATATGACACATGCTACAGGAAGGACAGAGAAATTTCAGTGATGTCACTGTAGTCTTCACACTGCTGTAGGCTGCCAGAACCATATGTCAGAGAAGCAAGCAGGGATCTGGGAATTTAGATATGCAGTAAGTACTTAAAAAGAATGCCTTTAGACTTACTTTTAATTTATTTTAACCTTTCATTGTCCTTTAAGCATCCAACAAATATCATCTATTCATTCAAGTTGACCCCGTGACTGTGTGATTCATGTTTGATGAGTGTAGCCTCAAAGCTGTAAAGAGTGGCAGCAAATCAAATTTACCCACTGAAAGTGAAATTGGATAGTCCAACAAATTTCACCATTTCATTTGGAGTGACCCCATGATTAGGTTATTCAGGTTTGGGGAGCATAGCTTCAAAAATTTAAGAGCAGCAGCAGTTTGAAAATCTTTCCGGTCAAAGTCAATGAAAAAATTGGGCTGTCCGGAGCAGCGCCACAAAAAGACGGCAGGCGGGCTCATTTGGAAAAGCACAAGCAACCTGTTTCGCTATAGGACAAAGAAGTGTGAAGAGTTTGGGTGCTGTACGCCTAAAACTGTAGGAGGAGAAGCATTTAGAAAATGGGGGGGCGCTAAGAAAAAGAAGAAGCGGAAGAATAAGCTGAAGTCGAAGAACAATACGTTGGTTTTTACAAATCAACGGAATGAGAGAATACCAAAGCAGTAAAGGGAGGGACATACACAGATTTAAGAACTGAATTAGCAAAGACAGTCTCTCTTCTAGGTACAGTCAGATCTGACTGATAATGTTTTACAAAATGTGGATAAATTTTACCACAAAGTCACGTGGCAAATTTTGTCTACCGTTGCCCCTGCATGTTCTTGATAAGAAGCTGCCATGGCTCTAGTGGAATGTGCTTTAAGCTCATTTGGTACTGGAATGCTCGCTCTGTTATATGCCATCACAATACCTGCTTAATCCAACAAAATAGTGTCAATTTTGATGCAGCATTTACATAGTTGCTGTCACAATGTGAAACAAAAAGTGTATCTGAAATACGGAAGTGTTTGACCCTCTTTAAATAAATCAAAAGACATCTTTTAACATCCAATAAATTTAGCACTTTTTCCGTAGAGATGGCAAATAAATTTTCAATGTTTATATGAAAATCAGTTTTGAATTTCAGAAAACAAAAAAAAATAGATTTAGTCTCAAAACTATTTCATTTATCAGAATCACTGTAGTTCACCAATGCATAAGGCTAAGGCTATAGCTGTCAAAAAGGCTTTAATTGACAAGTGGGGCATAAAGGCAATATATTTAACGGCTTAAAAGGAGTTGGGCTTTAAGAACCAGAGACAAATCGCATTTGGGAACACGTACATGAAGCCTTGGGCTAAAATTAGAGACTGCCTTGAAAAACCTCTGTATAAAGTAATTGTCTGCAAATGCCTCACATCAAAAGGCCCCCCAGTGTCTAAATTTGGACCTTAAGAAATAAAATAGAGAATTACAGGAATTGGTGTAGAGTGAGAAACACAATTCTATTTTTCACATCGAAACCATATGTTTTGGTAAATGTGTCTAGTAATTAGTTTTCTGCTGTGTACAGTCACAATAACCTATTTTAAAATACCTTGTGCTTTCATCACATCTTCCTCAGTTTCCAGGCATGTAACCTTTAGGGAACTGGGATCTGGATATATAGCTGGACCCTTCTAAAGAATATCCCAGCCTTGTAGGGCCATGTTGGAGCAATAAAGACAGTTTTACATTTGTGTAGTTGGAGTTTCCTTATTACTTCCTAATGTTGGGAAGCCACAGGCCAGACTGAAGTGCTACAGTTGAGCAAGTGCATCTACTGACAAATCTCCTTGCACTGGTGTCAGAGATTTCTTACATTCTTATTTTCTTTTGAGCCATTCCCCAATAAGCACAAATGTGCCAAAAGACTTCTGTGTGAAGGATCCATTTGCTTGAGGCCTTCCAGATTATTTTTTTGCCCAATTTAAAATTGTTCACGCTCTTATTTTCAGATCTGGACTTTTTGTTCCGCCCTGACGATTGAATGTAATATGAAGATGTAATATGCTGAGAGGCTAGAACAGCCTAACAGCTTCTAAAGAGTTTGAAGATAAGTTTCTTTGGTTTGTATTCCCTAGACCTTGACTGAAGAGGGTTCCCAAGTGTGCTCCCCAACCTGTTCCACTTGCTTCTTTTGTCATTTAGGTGACCATAGTTAAGATTTTCATACTTGTGTTGCAAGCCTTGCTGTTTTGTTTAAAGAGCCTTTTTCATAATCCCAATATGAAATGAAAAAATGAAAAAAAAATTGTAAAGGTGTTATATAGGCCCTCGCCTAAAATTTGCCAGAAGGACAACTTTTCTCCTTGACATTTTTCATTGTCGAAAATGAATCCCAAAAACTTTCTTTTTTGAGCCGGCACTAGAGATATTAATCAAATAAGAGATCTTCTATTGTGGCAGCTTTTATAACGCAATCATCTAAATATGTTATTATTGGGATACCTCGGGTTCTCAAATGGCCTGCCAAAGGGGAGAGCTGCAAACTCTAAAGGGCACATTTATCAAAGTCCGAATTTCGGGCATTTAAAAGTATGATTGAAAAAATTCAGATTAAATCCTATAATTTCTGATGTACGTTAAAAAGTGTGAAAATTTTGTATCATGGTCACACGAAAATATCGTGGTACGATCTGAAAGTTACGAAATTTCCAGATCCGAACGATCAAAAAAAGCACAAAAAACTTTGACTTTGAACCTTCAGTGCATGTTTTTGGAAGCCTTCTATAGAAGCTCTGCAGCTCCAACCTGTCCAAAGCAAAATTACGATACCGAAGCTTAAATGAATAACGAAACTTTCGTACCTGTTGCAACAAATACGATTTTGTCACACAAATTGTCGCAAAGTACGAAAACGTTGCGGAAATTAACTAAAAAATAGAAAATTCTAAAATACGATTTTTTAGCATTCAGACTCAATCGTAACATTAATGAATCTGGCCCTAAATGTTTTCTGTAAATTTCTCATTGTATAGAACTTCTTAAGTGTTTGCATTGATCTGGTCTTATAGGGATAAGTAAATATTTATCCTTTATATCTAAGGATACCATGTAGTCTCCTACTTACTGTCTCTATTTGTAAGTTTTTCTTCAGAATGCATTTGTTAAGCCTCCATAGATGTATTGTAGTCCTGAATTTCCCACCAGGTTTTGGAACAAGGAAGACAAGTGAGTAGCACCTATGTGCTGTTGTTCTATAGCAACCAAAAGAAGAACTCCTTGCTCTTTGAACTCTTCTATTGCAAATTGTAGTACCAACCTTTGATCTTCGTTCTTCTTTTGGTGCCTTTGTCACAGAAAAAAAAAAAAAAAAAGGAGGGTGGAGACAAATTCTATGGCATATCCTAGATTTATGGTTTATATCACCCATCGGTCTGTTGTTATTGACCCAAAAGTGGATCAAGCGGAAGAAAATCTTTATTAATCTTCTGGAATCATAAGAGAAAGGATGAGCTCTACCTCTGGCCTGTTTAGCTCTATAAGAGGATTTCTCTTGTGCTCTTATTGTTTCTCCAATTCTGCTGATTTCTGTTAAAAGATCTGTAAAAGCCGAAAAAAGGTTTTTTTTAATACTCCTATTAAAAAGCAGAGAGATTTTATTTTTTTGGATCTCTTTCCCACCAGTGTGTCAAGCTCTGACCCAAACAATTTTTCACCTTCAAAGGGTAGATTGAGGAATGCCACATTTGCCGCCCAGGGTAAAAGGGTAGAGTGCTTACAAATTTCTACAGACTGAGTTTAAAGCATAGCACTTTTCATCCACGGCAGCATTTCAGTCATAGCATTTGGAACTTAAAATTTTCTCTTTACAATGTACACACAGTTTATTATTGTGATCTGATGGTAAATTAGCATCACAAGCTGCACAACTATTCAAAAGCTTTTTGAATAGTTTGAATCCTTCTTTGGCTCTCTAGAATAATTTCTCCTTTGCCTTAGCAGGGGGAGCAGAGTCAGACAGGCTAAAATAAAAAAAATAGAGAGAAACCTTATTAGATATCTAATAAGCAACACTGCTTATCAGGATAGTTCTAAACACCATAACAGGCATTAGCAGCAGAACAGAGCAGGGGCATAAAGATAGACCATTACTGCCAAGTCAGCAAGGGCACCAAAGAACAGTGTAGATGCCAAATCCTTTTTATGTGCCTCATGACCCGGAAGCACCTCCCAGAAGGTCACACTGGGTCTATGTATTCCCATCTAAGAGAGGGGAAGGATGGATAGTTTGGCAGGAAGGAAGGAAGCATCCATTTGGCTGGAAACCACCAAGCTTGCTCCATGAAGGGGACAACAGTCCAAACCCCTACCAGTCCCTGCAGGTGGCACAAGAGGATACCCTTCTTACCAGGGAGCAAAATCATCATTTTACGCCAACCTAGTGGTAGTAAAAATAACAAATGCCACAATGCATCCCATACCAACGGTAGGAAAATAACACTGAGTAGCAAGGGGAAGGAGGAGCCTTATATGGGGAGAGGGATGTTTCTATTGGCTATGTATTTTCCCACCAGCAACCAGGATCAGTCTTATTTGTTGCCTGTAGGGATGTAAGGGAAAAATATCTATTGCTTTTATATTACTTCTTGAGCTTAAGAGAGCGCATTCTTGCGCCCCTTACCTCCTAACTTGTGCTAATCAAACATCAGATCATCATCTGATCTCTCTCCCCTGACATGCCAAAGTAAGAAGGTATATGTGCTTGGGGGAGGGGATTGAGCAGGTGAGGGTCCCTAGGGGGGTGTGGCGGCCCCTGCAGAGGCTAGGCCAACCCTGCAGATTAAAATAGGCACAATATTCAGCACAAGCCGTATTCACTGTACTCATGTTAAACAAGGGTGTATACTGCCCCTTAAGCAACTGAAATTCAATTAATTCATATTGGTTATTATAGTTCAGTGCCAATATATCATGCTCTAATGAACTGAAAGCTCCACAGGAAAAGAGAAACACATTATTCATTTTAACACTTAAGTCTGTACGTGATACTGTATTTGGCTTTTTGGTTTAGGTAAGTTTTTTCCGCATTATTTTTTTTATTATTATGGTGGATAAGGAATATATAAAATTCAACCTATTTGTATTTTTTTTAACCATGCAGTAACAATCCTTTCCTCTTAGTAAAAAAAAAAAAAAAAAACATCTCAATCCAATCACTACATAGAATGACATTTATATAAATGTGCTAATTTTAAAGTTCGTATACATATCAGCATTTTGTGTACCTACAGGATATAACACATTATTCCAGTCACAAAAACATGCATTTTTGTTGTTAAAGTGTGGAGGCCCAATTTTTTACATTAAGCGCTTCCACGTTTCACAGAAAAATAAATTCAACCAGTACGGAGAGCTCATTGCTTCCAAACATGGTTAAAATGGATGTTGGTACCAGACTGATACAGTGGCACTCACAAATACTGATGCCTCAGTGTAAGCTGTGATAATATTATTCTAATTAATACTGACATAGAATATGGGGGTCAACAAAATATCAGCTGGTAAAAAAAACTATCTAGCAATAGTAAGCCCTCAATGTTATGCATATTATATTGTGATTATAGATATTTCCAGATAAATTAACAAAGGTATGCTGTTTAAAGGGGAGGTGCTAAAGGGGTGTCCAGCTTTTATTGAAAGAGCTGTGTTTTGGGTTTTTTTTCCCATTCCAGATCGACAAAATGCAGTGCACAAATATGCAGTGAAAGCAACTTACACTTTGTTGTACTGTAGAACAAACAACAGAAAATTACCCTTTTTCCAATTAACATGACTCTGCAGCCATTTTTTACACCAAGTACTGAGAGGGTCTGTTCCATTTCCTTTAAAGACTTCCCTGTGAGATAAACAGAACAATGTTTTAAACATCTGTTATCCAAAAACCCATTCTCAAGAAAGCCCTGACTTAAGGAAAGGCTATCTTCCTTAAGATTCAAGTTTAAAGGGGAACTCCACCCAAACACAACTTTTTAAAAAATAAACATAATTTCAAACTTATAATATACATCAATTAAAAAATATGCAGCCTTTTTAGGATTTTCTTAATGCAATAATATAGTTTGGAAAAGTTACCTAAGCCTAACCTCCTGTTATCCTGCTGATGTAGCTGACTACTTTAAGACTCCAAAAAAAAAAAAAAAAATAAAAATGTAACAGTAGTCATCTGTACTCCATCCTCCAAATCCCACAATTCTGTGCACAGATAATTTTACTAAGTAACATCACAGTGCAATGTATTTTGGGTTATGAAGTTCCTGCATTCTGTCTGTAAGCTGTGGAGAAGTTGTTACAATTGGTGTTACTTAAATGTTTTAGTCCCTCCTCTCCTGCCAAGGTTTCAAATGATGCAGAAAGAAGAACTGTTTTGCAGCTGGATTCAGCATATAAAAATTGTATTTATTCATACTTTTTGAAGGAACAGATTACAGTGATAGATATATGAGGGGTTTCTGTGTTTGTGTGGAGCACTTTAACAAATATTGGTTTGGAAGATGGAGTTCCCCTTTAAGGAAATAATTCCTATTTGTTTAATGAATTTCTTTTACTTATATTGTAATAAAATATTACTTGATGCAAATATTACTTGATACCTAAGCTGCATCAATACATATAAATAGTTAAAGGACATGTAAAGCCTACATTTGCCTACAATGTATATCAGTTGGCCACGTCTCCCTAACCCAAATGGCACCATATGTACTGCATATATCCCCTCCGCTTGCCAGCACCATCACATTTTCCTAAAGCAAATAGCAGCTTTCACCATTTTTCCTCTGATACATAATCAGTTACATTTAAAGGAACAGTAACACCAAAAAATTAAACAGCTTTAAAGTAATAAAAATATAATGCACGGTTGCCCTGCACTGGTAAAACTGGTGTGTTTGCTACAGTAACACTACTATAATTTATTTAATAAGCTGCTGTGTAGTCACGGGGGGCAGCCATTCAAGCTGGGATAAAGGAGAAAAGGCACAGGTTACATAGCAGATAACAGATAAAACACTATTGTATTCTACAGAACTTATCTGTTATCTGCTATGTGCCTGTGCCTTTTCTCCTTTGAATGGCTGCCTCCATGGCTACATAGCAGCTTATTTATATAAATTATAGTAGACTTTCTGAAGTAAACACACAACTTTTACCAGTGCAGGGCAGCAGCACATTATATTTTAGTTACTTTTATACACTTTCATTTTTTAGTGTTACTGTTCCTTTAAGTCTGCAAACAGCATACACACACACACACACACACACACACAGACCCTTATTCAGCATACTGAATACATCAGAATACATAAAGAATACAGGGTCACACAGGCAGAACTGTCTTTGATAAAAGTTCTGATTTGTTTGAGCACTGTAATGGTAAAGCGGAGCTCAGGAGAAAAAAATTAAAGCAGACAGCTACAACCGAGTTTCTATGGGAACCAGCAATGCCATCTCTTCACTGCCTGCTAGACTGGAGGGCGTGTTTAGTAATCTGAGTTTAGAACAACTGAGCATGTCTGGCAAGCCAGTAATCAAACCAAATTCCCGTGGGTGGGGGGGGCGAGTGCATACCCCCCAACTGTCCCGCTTTAAGCGGGACAGTCCCGCTTTCTATAGCTCATCCCGCTGTGCCGGATAGTTCCCTGAATGTCCCGCATTTTCGTAATAGATTACGGAAATGCGGGACATTCATAGAAGGATCCGTGACAGCGGGATGAGCGCTCCGACTCCTTGCACTGCTTCTCTCATGTGGCTCCTTCTCCGGCGGTCCCTGGCCCTTTTATAAGGTTGCGCCCGTGCGTAATGACGTCACACGGGGCGCAACCTTATAAAAGGGCCAGGGACCGCCGGCGAAGGAGCCACAGGAGAGAAGCAGCGAAAGGAGTCGGAGCACGTATGGGGGCCTCTGTGTATGGGGGGGCCTCTGTGTATGGGGGGGCCTCTGTGTATGAAGGGCACTGTGTATGGGGGGGCTCTGTGGACTTCCTTAGGTAGTACAGTATGAGGGTATAGCACATTTGCATCTGATCCCACCATTTCAACTATATAAAAGGAGATTTTTAGAAAAAATTGGGGTGTGTTAATTGGGGCGTGGTCACAAAAGTGGGCGTGGCCAAAAAAATTTGCCGCACTGCACGCGCCAAATCTTTTTGTCCCTCTTTTTGTTTTTCAAATGTTGGGAGGTATGCGAGTGGGTTACAAGAGGAGAAGGAAATCTAAGGGGCTGATTTACTAATCCACAAATCTGAATGGGAAAAAAATCGGATTGGAAACTAGCATTTCGCGATTTTTTCGTCGCCGTCACAACTTTTTCGTACATTGTCACGACTTTTTCATAGCCATTAACGACTTGCTCGTAAATTGTCGCGACTTTTTCGTAGCCATTACGACTTGCTCGTATATTGTCTCGACTTTTTCGTATTGAGCGCTCGTAAACGGCGGGCAAACCTTTGCGACTTTGCATGATTTTGGAAGCCTCCCATAGGACTCAATGGCACTCTGCAGCTCCAACCTGGCCCAAGGAAAGTCACGATACTGAAGCTTGAATGAATCCGAAACTTTCGTACTCGGCGCGACGGCTACGAAAAAAACGCAAAATACCAATCATTACGAAAAAAACGCATTCGGGCGCTTTTCGGATGTTCGTGGATTATTAAATGTGCTCCTAAGTGATTGGCAGGGATGCTGCAGCCTTACTGTTAACCTTTGGACAACCAGTGTGGCAGGTATTAAAAGATTTCAAAGAGGCTGTTCACTGATTACATTTTTGTGTGGGGTTTACATGTTCTTTAAACAATCCTACACGATTTTTTTTTTTTTAAATAATTCTGATTTTTTTTAATTTAAGACTTAATAAGGGTCATTTACAACCAAAAGTGCAGTGGGTAAACTGCAAACCTGCAGAGTTTAGTATTAAAATTCCAGTGTTGTTGAACTTGCTAGGGGGAGTTGTCTGACACATCAAAATGAATGCAGTTGGGCTCTCGCATTTCCACATAATTAAATGCAATTTTGCCAAAAGTCTTTCAAATCCAGCTGGTTTCATTTCCAGTTTTCAGATTGAGTGTAGCATGTATGCCAGATTCTTTAGACACAGGGCACTGAGGGAACCCTGGAGCAACCACATGGTCCAGAGGTGGCAGTTGCATCAGGGTTCCTCCAAGTCAATAGCACAACAGAACAGAATGTGCTTTGACACAAGCACATTTAATGAATGGGGTTTTACACTCAACTGACTGCAGGGAAATTTGCACTAATGGAACTGCGCTTGTGGTTGTAAATAACCTATAAGGTGTGGTGATCCAAATTAATGAAACACCCATTTTTGGCGGGGGGGGGGGATTTAACAATCATGCCATTTTGAATATTCGTGATGATTTGTGAAGAATATATATTTATTGGTCTAACTGCCTTTGAGACATAGGGCATAACTGAAGAGTTGTCCACTGCTGGCAACCTTTGGAAAATGTACCGCTAATTCTTTTCAGGTGTCAAATGAATAGCTCTAGTGTGAATTTTCAGTGCACTTTCAGGAGATTCCTGTTCCTCACAATAAAAGGCAACAGAAAGTTTGATATCTTACAAAAAAAAAAAACAAAACAAAAAAAAAACTGAAGGTTATAATGCTATTTGAATACTAGAGGTCCTACAGTCCTTAGCCTGTTATAATAATCTTATCATAACTGTAAAAGAACATAACAGGACTGTATCACTCTAGCATGTTCTTGATGTTTCTTAAACGGAGAGCCCCCTCACACTTGCAGCGCTGGTGAAGTCCATATAGATTATTTAACCTATGTACAAGTGGGATATGTCCTGGATGGCAGTTATATATATCCCCATTTTTTATGGTTCTGAGCCCTTTAAGAGACCCAACACAGGGTTAACTTGCAGGAGGGTGTGGTCTGGACAGCCAAGGGAGTTAAAGAAGAAAAAGGCAGTTGGGAAAGGTGTGGAGTGTGGAGGTAGAGTTACATGTGAAATCTGTTTTGGAATGCACCTGACCTTCCTGGGACAAACCGCTGTTTGATCTGCTTTCTTAGTGTCAGCTAAAGACAGCCCAATTTATTGTTTTGGGGCATTTTTGTGTTAAACTGTACCAACTTTTGTTTGTGAACACAAGCTATTTTTTGTTGCCCATTTTGCTGCCTTTTTGTGTTAACAATAAACAGACTGTTTTCCGTAAGTTTGGAGTGGCCTGCATTTGTGCTGCAACCCAGCTGTGTTCCCCCAAAACATCACACCTTGTAAAATGCAAAATCTTATATAACACATTTGTGCACAACTGTAAACATAATTGTAATTTTAGCAGTTATATTCTAAATAGGCCATGTCTGAACAATGA
Organism: Xenopus tropicalis; assembly: GCF_000004195.4. Classification (NCBI taxonomy): domain Eukaryota; kingdom Metazoa; phylum Chordata; class Amphibia; order Anura; family Pipidae; genus Xenopus; species Xenopus tropicalis. The sequence goes on along the minus strand of NC_030682.2, from coordinate 73,799,810 downwards.
CTGTGGTAGGCATACAAGTCCTTGGTGGAAATGTCTGAGAACCCATGTTCTCTGTGATGTATTACCTTTACATATCAGTTTCTGTGAGTTGAGTGGAACCCCAGTGACTTGCTCCACTATCAAAGCCATGTCCTGTAAGATGGGTTCACCATTTTCTTCTGGACTTACCACCTGGAGAGTATGCTTCTCCGTGCCTCCAAAGACAAAAGTTAAATTAGAATTGTGTTCACCATAATATAAAAATGCTTAAAATAACTAGTTATTTTGAAACAGATAAAACTAATCATATTTTCTGAAAAAAAGGCAAAAAGGTGCTACTTTCAAAAGTTATTTGAAGAAACTAAACAGTATGGCAGCTCTCACTTAGTTTGGTTCCTGTTAAACTTTGTCTATGCTTGGAGTCATGAGATGTCTCAGGCAAAAAAATTTAGTTCTGCTTTAAAATTGCCCAGTACAGGGGAAGATTATTAAATATCAAACTGGGGAATCCTGAATGCCCTGAACTGCCCAGAAGTTCAATATTTTTCTCATTTAACAACACTTTTCGGATAGTCAGGAAGGGGTTTAAAAGTAGAAAAACATCCTTCTTAATATCTTGTTCCCTCCACACTCATTCCTCCCCTCAAACTGCTGGGGATCCCACAAATGTCCTCATTTTATGTACCTGGTTCTAAAAAAAAAAAAAAAAAAAAAAAAAAAAAAAAAAACACAGCGTCTTTGCTGGATGCCATTTTGTGCTGCTTTATGTCCCCTTCTCTGCAATCATTGTGGGGTGGGTCAGGCGTAGGTCTATAAATACAGGGCAGAAGCCAGGTCGGAGGCGAGTAGAGTTTTTTGCGACCTGCACATCACTATTTTATTGGTAGATCTCATTAGCAGTGCTAAACTCTAACACCCCTCTTTAAGGCCATTGCAAATAGGGATAAATTATTCTTATTTTTCCCTGCTGAATAAAACGTAACCTTCCACAAATAAAATGTATGAGGCCTGTGCCATAGGCAGATTATAATGAAGATATAGGGAAGGGTAATGCACCAGTAGTATTATAAAATTTTACATAATCCATAACCATCAAAAGGAAAACAAAAATTACTGTGGTACATCTAACATTACAAGGGAGTACTGTGCTAACTATCCCAATAAGTGTAGCTGTGTAATAATGGATCAATGGGGATTGGGAATTCCAGTTTGTTCTGTATTTGTTGCGTTAAGTTAACCCAAAAACTGTTGGACAAGGGGGCAGGTCTAGGTCATATGGAATTTTTTTTGCCGACTGGCACTCACCCCACCCATGACATTAAATAGATATTTTATTTATATTCGGAACAAAGGTGGGGATTTTGGGTTGCACCGGGATCTAAGTGGATCAGAAGGTTTGTGATCTCGGGAAAATGGGACATGGCTATTAGCCATGCATGTATTTTTGTCTTCATCGGGGGGTTTTTCTTTGTGTATTTAGTGCCCCTATATAGTACACTTTTAATTCACCGAAGGAGCCAATAGTTTGGGCCTAAAAGGAGTTTTTTTTATACCCTTACTAATTTGTTCAATGTTGAAAGGGAATGAGGCCATCCCAGGTAGGTTGTGGGATGCCCATTACTTAGACATTGCTAAAGAGGGGTGGAAACTGCACAGCCCAGAAAAGTACTCACACTGGAAACACAAACAGTAGAACAGATCACTACCTGTCTGCGCATTCTGTATTAATAGCATATCAAAATAAATTTTCAGGTTAAATAAAAAAATATTTATTAGGTGCTGATCTGTTCTACTGTTTCAGTGCGAGAGCTTTTTTGGGCTGTGCAGTTTTCAACCCTCTCTGCTTGCTATGCGTATGCAATGGCCATTCCACAACCTACACAGGATGGCCCCACATCCTTCTAACATGGAACAAAGTAGTAAGGGTAGAAAATACTTCTTTTAGGCCTCAACATTTATATATATTTATATATTTGGATGCCTGTCCCAACTGCTTCACACTTGGTCATTGCAGTGCAGACTGCAGCAGAGCCTGGAAGAATAGAGATTCTGCATTGGGTAAAATGAGGAAGCTTCTTTGTGCAGGACCCTTTTTTTTACATCCTGTATCAGTTATCTATGTAAATTTAACCCTTTAACTGCCAGCCGATTTGGTCAAAGTGGAACTTGTACTTCCAAACTGCTTTTGAACAATTTGTGCTCTTTCACTTTAGTTTATCTGGGAATATAATATATCGGGGGGGGGTTGGCACAAGCTAAGCTTTCAAAATATGCTAGAATTTGCATGTAATTCCACTTCTGTAACAAGATATAGGGGTATATTTATCATGCTGTGTAAAAAGTGGAGTAAAACATTACTGTTGAGGTTGCTCATACAGCCAATCAAATGCTTTGCTTTGTTTTCTAACCATTGAAATCTAATTGCTGATCATCGGTAATGCTTCACACCACTTTTTACACAGCATAATATACCCCTTAGACTTCTAAAAAAAAAAAAAAAATCATTTTCTAGAATATAAACACATTACATTATTTTATGCAAGAAAATTTGGAAAGTTCAATATCTCTTGAACGCGCCAATACCAAATATGTATAGTTTTATGGCGATTTCTCATAGAGTAAGTTTGAATCCAGAATAGGCACAACTGTCTTTCTACTTTCTCCTACCAAGTTGCAATGCTTTCCTAAATGTACCAGTTTTTATAAAAATTTGTTACATTTTTGAAAAATCATTTCAAACCCTCCAGTCTACAGCTTCTTATATCCCACATATCACTAGTTACCAAGATAAAATACCCTTAATATGAATTTCAGGGGTCCACTGAACAGTTTGATACCCGATGTGCATAGATTTACCTAAGTACAGTCATGGCCCAAATTGTTGGCACCCCAGAATTTTTTCCATAAAATCAAGTATTTCTCACAGAAAAGTATTGCAGTAACACATGTTTTGCTATACACATGTTTATTCCCTTTGTGTTTATGGGAACAGAACAAAAAGGGAGAAAAAAAAAGCAAATTGGACATAATGTCACACAAAACTCCAAAAATGGTCTGGACAAAAATATTGGCACCCTTTCAAAATTGTGGATAAATAAGATTGTTTCAAACACTTTGCAATGTGTGACTGTGTATGCCACACTAAGCATGGATAACAGAAAGAGGAGAAGAGAACTGTCTGAGGACTTGAGAACCAAAATTGTGGAAAAATATCAACAACCTCAAGGTTACAAGTCCATCTCCAGAGATCTAGATTTGCCTTTGTCCACAGTGCGCAACATTATCAAGAAGTTTGCAACCCATGGCACTGTAGCTAATCTTCCTCGGTGTGGACAGAAGAGAAAAATTGATGAAAGGTTGCAACACAAGATAGTCCGGATGGTGGATAAGCAGCCCCAAACAAGTTCCAAAGAAATTTAAGCTGTCCTGCAGGCTCAGGGAGCATCAGTGTCAGCGGGAACTATCCGTCGACATTTAAATGAAATGAAACTTTATGGCAGGAGACCCAGGAGGACTCCACTGCTGACACAGAGACATACAAAAGCAAGACTACAGTTTGCCAAAATGTACTTGAGTAAGCGTCTTATGGACAGATGAGACCAAGATAGAGCTTTTTGGTAAAACACATCATTCTACTGTTTACCGAAAACGGAATGAGGCCTACAAAGAAAAGAACACAGTACCTACTGTGAAATATGGTGGAGGTTCAATTATGTTTTGGGGTTGTTTTGCTGCCTCTGGCACTGGGTGCCTTCAGTGTGTGCAAAGGCATCAAGAAATCTGAGGATTACCAAAGGATTTTGGGTCGCACTGTTGAGCCCAGTGTCAGAAAGTTGGGTTTGCATCCGAGATCTTGGATCTTCCAGCAGGACAATGACCCCAAACATACACCAAAAAGCACCCAGAAATGGATGGCAACAAAGCGCTGGAGAGTTCTGAAGTGGCCAGCAATGAGTCCAGATTTAAATCCCATTGAACATCTGTGGAGAGATTTTAAAATTGCTGTTGGGAAATGCTGTTGGTGTAAGCAGCTTATTGATGGTTATAGGAAGCGACTGATTTCAGTTATTTTTTCCAATGGGTGTGCAACCAAATATTAAGTTAAGGGTGCCAATAATTTTGTCCAGCCCATTTTTGGAGTTTTGTGTGACATTATGTGCAATTTGCTTTTTTTCCTCCCTTTTTTGTTCTGTTTCAATACACACAAAGGGAATAAACATATGTATAGAAAAACATGTGTTACTGCAATACTTTTCTGTGAGAAATACTTGATTTTCTGGAAAAATTTCTGGGGTGCCAACAATTTTAGCCATTACTGTATGTGGCATGTAGAGGCCACAAAATGAAAATACCCCCATTATGCTGTATCATTTTTGTTGTTTTAGTTACTGCAAAATCAACACATTTTTATCTTGCATTTGTAAACAATAGGTGTTAGTAGATCGTATCTGGTTTAACATTTTTCATAAATTAAAACTAACTTTCAGCTCATACCTTGTTTTTCCCGGGCCTTGTGGGAGTAGGTTCTCACTGATGTGTTGCCAACATTCTATTTATTTGTTGACTCCTGGGGGATCCGTAGTTTTGTTGATCAGGTTCCTGATTTTGTATGCTTTGGAAATATTGGGATGCTTCGACTACAAGTGGGTGTTCTCTGAGTGTTTCCATATCATACCATGAGGTTTGTCTGAATGTGTTAACTATAAGGTGTCTGATTGTTTGGGGTAGGGAGGATATGTAAATAAGCCATGTGTTAAAGAATTTTGCGGCGTTTTGTTCTTTTCTGGTTGTTGCCTCCAACCAGTCCATATAAAAGATTTGGTGTAATTTTTGTTTTGCTAGTGTTATGGATGGGATGTCGGTTGTTAACCACTGATGTAGTATTGTCTTCCGGGCTGCTGCCAACAGTCTCCCCGCCAACTGTTTTTCTGATTTTGTTAGATTTGTATAGCCCTTAGTCGTGCTGAACAGTGCCCATTCTAGTTTTATTTGAAAGGATTTTCCGGTCATCTGTGTCCAATGTGAGGCTATGTCTTTCCAAAAAATTTGTGTTTTGGGACATGACCATATGTTATGTATTAAATTAGCTTTTGGAGAGCGGCATCTAAGGCATTTGTCTGAGGGTAGATTGCCTATTTTATGTCTTCTTTCTGGAGTGAGATAGGAGTTGTGGAGTATTTGTATTGACATGTCTTGGTATTTGCTGACAGGGATCAGCTTCATGGCCTCCACATGTAGTTTTAGAATGTCAGATGTATTCGTATTGGGGATGTCGTTTGTCCACTTAAAGGTATGTAGCTTTTCGTTGTCTGGATGCGAATGGGCTGTGAATGGGTACCTTTTAGTCATTTCGGTTTGAGATATGATTCTAAGATCTTTTCCCTGTAGGTCATGGATGTTGTGTAGTCCGTTTCTGCTCCATTGGAGTAGTGTGGTGTTATGGATACCTGTGGGAAAGTTTTTGTTTCCTATCCATGATAGGTATGGAGAGATGTTGGGTGACATGCCGTGTCTCCGTTTCACAGAATGCCATGCTTTGTGGGTATCTATGAATAGGGGGTTGTTTCGTGTGGTGTGTGGGAGTTGTATTAGGGGTGTATGTAGGAGGTAGTTTATGGAGTGGTCCCCGGTTAAGTGTTGATCTAGTGCTGTTGTTGTATAGAGGTCCCTATTTAATAGCCAGTCTCCTACATATCTGAGGAGTGTTGCTTCATTATATTCTTTGATGTTTGGGAGGTTGAGTCCTCCTAGGTGTTTGGGTTGTTCCAGTTTGGCTAAGCTTATTCTGGGGCGGTTTTTGTTCCAGATAAAAGGTTCTAAAGATGTTGTTTAGCCATTTTAGGTCTGTTGTTTTTATGTGGTATGGTAACATTTGCATGGGGTATAGCAGTTTTGGGAAAAGGAACATTTTTATGAAGTGTACTTTGCCCAAAAAGGTTAGGTTGGTGTGTTTCCATTCCTGTGTTTCTTGTTGTAGGGTGTCTATTGTTTTCCTTATGTTTAGTGCATATGTTCTTCTGTGGTTTGAAGGTATGGTTATACCTAGGTATTTTATGTTTTGTTTGGCTTTCTTAAAGGGAAAGTGCGTGGGCCATGCTGCGGGTGTCGGTTGCGTAAGTTGTAGGGCTTCTGTCCAAATTTATTTGGAATCCCGCCACTTTTCCAAATCTTTGTATTATCGTCAGAATTATGGGTGTTTCTATTTGGGGTTGGCTGAGGAATAGTAAGATATCGTCTGCGAATGCTGTTACTCTAAGAGTTGTTTGACCTATTTGGATTCCTTTCAGATCGGGTGAGTTTAATATGTGTCTTAGTAAGGGGTCAATGGCTAGGTTGAATAGGAGAGGAGATAGGGGCAGCCTTGACATGTTCCTCTGCCAATGGTGAATCTACTTGAGTTGCAGTTATTAACTGTTATGTATGTGGAGGGTAAGTTGTATAGGTTTTTGTATAGATTGAGTATTTGTATACCGAAATGTTGGAATTTTAGTAAGCGACGTAGGTGTGCATGTGATATCCTATCAAACGCTTTATCCGCATCTAAATTTATTAACATTTCTTGTTTTCTATTCTCTAGGTTGCTTTGGTAAATTACTGCTAGTATTTTCCTGAGGGCTTGGACGGGGTGTCGTTGTTTGAGGAATCCAGTTTGCTGCTCGGTGAGTATTTTTGGTAGGATCTGTTGTAGTCTGTCAGCCATTATTTTAGATATTATTTTTATGTCTTGGTTTAATAGCGAAATAGGGCTGTATGAGCTTGGTTCTGTTGTGTCCCTTCCTTCTTTGGGGATTAGTATTATTCTAGCAACATTGGCTTCGTGCCATAATGGATGTCCCTGTAGGGTTTCATTATAGAGTGTTTCTAGTGTTGGGGTTATGTCTGGCGCTAGTTGTTTATAGAATTCAGCTGGGAGACCGTCAGGTCCTGGTGTTTTACCATTTTTCAAAAAATCAACACATTTACTGCATTTTATGGGGGTTAAAACCACAAAAAACAAAGTTTAACCCAGAAAACCATATATTTTTTTAAAGTACACTTTCCTCCAAATCTAAAATGGGTACCCATGTCTTTCTACTCCAAAGTACCAAGCTGTAAAGCTTTCCTAAAATTGCACTTTTGATGAGGAGATTTCCGAATAACAACCTCAAAGCTTTCACTTTGCAGCATCTTACCCCCCACATACCATTAAGTACCAAGATAAATCACCCTAATTATGTATCCCAGGGGTCCACCGAACAGTTTGATGCCCAATGTGCATAGGTTTACCTAAGTTTGTGACATGTAGGGGCCCCAAGGTGAAGATCTATAATTTGTCATTTTAGCTATTGCAAAACCAACACATTTACTGCATTTTATATGGGATAAAGCTATAAAAAAAAAAAAAAAAAAAATGCTCCAGGAAACCATATATTTATGGAAAGTACACATTCCCCGAATCTAAAATGGGTACCCGTGTCTCTCTACTCCAAAGTACCAAGCTACAAAGCTTTCCTAAAATTGGTGACTTTTCATGACATTTCCGAAATTCACCTCAAAGCTTTCACTTTGCACCGTCTTTTCTCTCACAGGTCATTAGGTAACCATATTAAACAGCCTAAATATGAACACCAGAGCTTTACCCAACAGTTTGATGTCTAATATACATAGGTTTATCAAAGTACATGGCACTGACCCCAAAATATACATTGTGCAGACTAATTTCATGGCTTACATTTACCTAATTAATAAACACACAGGCAGTTTTGTGTGTCCAACATGGGTAAAGACGCCTTCTACACCAAAGTACCAATCTGCAAAGCTTTCCTAAATTTAGAATTTTTATGTAATTTCTGAAAAACACCTAAAAACATTGCAATTTGGCACGTTTATCTCACACAATTTTTTTGTACATACAATGGCAAATCACACTAAATATGAATGCCAGAGGTGTGCTGAACAGTTTGACCTATGATAGATTTAAAGGTTGCTTTAAATGTATCAACTGTTGCTGTGTTACCTGTGAACATCTAGAGGACTCAAGGGAATTTCAGTCATCAATTACAAATAAGAGCTATAAAATACAGAGTTTTATTAACTGCAATAGTACAGCTGTGATTTATTTAGGAACATGTGAGATATGTAAAAAAACAATATGTAGGATGTACAATGCAAGCTCTAAAAGATAGGATTAGAGAGTATGTATGTCAAATATTCATACAAAACAATGTCACTAGACATTTTGCTGAATGTAATAGTGACAAAAAATCCTTTCAGTACAGGCAGTAGAGCACATAAAAATTTGTAGGAGAGGAAGAGATACCCTTACTCTTCTACATAATTGTGAAGTATTTTGGATTTTTTACCTGCATACACGGATACCTTTGGGATTGAATTTTACTTTTGATGTGACTTGTTTTGTGTGAAGTATATGCTGTTTCACTGTAAATCTTTATTTTACTGCCTAACAAGATGTGTATGTTTTAATCTGAAAGATAAAGACCTCACTAGATAGGGTTAATTTAGCAATCTGATCTAATTGTAACAAGACCAGTGAGGTGTTACTTATTGATTGGTTTTAATTTGGGATATATATATAATAACATTTTTCTTGAGCCTATGATTAAGTGCTGGGTAAGCATGAAACGTGTCAGGCTTTGTACATGGGGTTTATTTTTATGGAGTGTAATTAAGTTTATATCTAGTATAAATAAATGTAAAGCAACTGGACTTGTTTGGTAATTACCAAACAAGTCCAGTTGCTTTACATTTATTTATACTAGATATACCATGACTAGGGATGAGCGAAAAAATTCACCAGCGTCGGTTTCGTGGCGAAAGTTTGCGTTTCGCGAAATGGCGGCAAAAATTCGCCGTGCGGCTCGTTTCGCCGCGCGGCAGAATTTTGACGTACGACCAAAAAAAAAACGCGCGACAAACGGAAACGTCATTTTAGCCTTGCCTATTTCTTCCACATCAGCCAATTAAATTGGAGCCCTCCCACTGTCCATATAAGGAGGTGCAGAGGCGGCCATTACTTCAGTGCGTTTTTGGTAGTGGATAGAGTAGGAGCTGAGGTGTGTGAGAGGTGTTGTCTGTTTAGCTAGAGGTAGGATTTGTTAGAGCTTTTTGTGAGTCAGTGCAAGTGGAAGTTGTGGATTTCAGTTTACTGCTTTCCCTCTTCTGCTTGCCTGCTCCCCTGCGAGACCCAAGAGCTCTTGTTAGGGCTACGTTTGTCTGTCTTTGTGTGTGTGTATCCCTTGTGGGTGCACACTTCTGGGGTTTAGTCTTTTATTTATTTATCCCTACCTTCCCCCAAATATCCAACCCCCCCTATTTTTTTTTCTTTTTTAGTTGGTCCAGGATGACGGGCCGTGGGAGAGGGAGGAAGGGTGGGATGGGAGGCAAGGGTGGGAGGAAGGGTGGTGTGGGTGGGGTGGGAGGCAAGGGTGGTTTAGGTGGGAGAAGGCATGGTGCTGGCTGTGGGCAAGAGCCCAGCACACGTGCTATGCCCAGTCTGGGCAATATAGGGCAGCAGCCACAACAGCAGCAGTCACAGCAGCAGGTGGCAGGTCGCAGTGGGGCAACTGGCAGTCGCAAGACTTTGCCAGATTTCTTTGCCACCACTTCGCGACCTATTCAGTCGCAGCAGGCAGAGGCAGTTATGGACTGGCTCACCCAGGCTACCTCCTCTGCTGCAGACTCTAGTGAGCAGCAGGAGGTGGCATCACCTGCTAGCTCAGTGATAACGGGCATGCTATCCCCCTTATTATTTGATCCTGAGGTGGACTTCAGCCCAGACACCCAGGATCTTTTTGATGATCAGACAGGTATGGGCGGGGCATTCCTGTCTGAGGAGGAGGTGTATGTGGCACAGCACACCACATCAGCTGTAGGGGATGTTGGGCAGGGTCCCCTAATGGCAGGGCAGCAGGCTGATGAGCCAGATGTGGATGTGGATGCAGGGTCTGATCTGGGGGAGGATGTTGAGGATGATGGGGACAGATCCTGGGTGCCGGCTCAGGAGGATAACAGCAGCAGTTCAGAGGGGGAGCTGTGTGTTGTTGTTAGTGATGCTGATGAAGAGCCGGCCCCAAAGAAGCAGAAGACCCCACCAACCACTGCTAGGGGGGGTAGGCAACAGGGCAGCACTGCACCTGGGTCCACAGGCTCTGGGCGTATGGGCAGGGACCTTCAGCCTTCAGGTCCCCAGCCCTCCACAGCAGGCAAGGTGGTGGCCCGCACTTCAGCAGTGTGGGCATTTTTTACGTGCCAGAGTCAGGACCCGTCCGTAGCAGTCTGTCACCTTTGCCAACAGAAAGTACGTAGGGGGCAGACAGGGTCACATATGGGAACATCACCATTAAGTTCCCATATGAAACGTCATCACAGGATGACGTGGGAGCAGCACCAAAGTGGCAGGGCACCGGGCGGCAGTGGTGCTTCCTGTCCACCTCCTCCCATTCCCCAGGGAACAGGTGCTAGCTCCCCAATCCCTGTAGCAAGGGAAGAGGATTCTGAGGCTCACAGTTGGAGGCGGCCACTGTGCAGCTCTGCCTCTTCTGCAGCCCCCTCTGTCTCCTCCTCCTCCTTATTGCCATCTCCTGCACAGCCCCTGTCCCGGCAGGTCTCCCTCCCGCAGTTCCTTGGCCGCAAGGCACCTCTTTCCTCCAGCCACCCCCAAGTGCAGAGGCTCAATGCCTGCCTGGCAAAACTTCTGGCAGTGCAGCTGCTGCCCTATCAGCTGGTTGATGCAGCCCCCTTCCGTCAGCTGATGGCTTGCGCTGCCCCTAACTGGCGGATCCCCAGCCGCCATTATTTTGCCAGGGAGGTCGTCCCTGCCCTCCACCAGCAGGTGGTGGATAATGTGTCCCTGTCCCTCGACTATGCTGTTGGGGGCAGGGTGCACTGCACCACAGACAACTGGACCAGCAGGCATGGGCAGGGGCGATACATTTCCTATACTGCCCACTGGGTCACCCTCATGAGTGCTGGGGAGGGTGCAGGCAGCAGGACTCCCCTCAGGCTAGAGGTGCCTCCCCGTGGGGTAAAGGGCAAACCCCACACGGCCACTTCCTCCTCCACTATGGATGAGCCACCCCTGAAGCATCCCCGCAGTTACGCTTCAGTGCAGTACAAGCGCTGCCAGGCTGTGCTGCAACTCCTCTGCCTTGGAGAGAGGCAATGAGCTCCATGCCCCCTTCCAGACTCAGGTGCAGCGGTGGTTCACTCCCCGCCAGCTCCAAGCAGGGAATGTTGTGTGCGACAATGGTCGCAACCTGCTGGCCGCCCTCCACCTAGGCCGTCTGACCCACGTGCCTTGCTTCGCACATGTTCTCAACCTTGTGGTTCAGCACTTCCTGAAGAGCTACACAGGGTTGGGAGTTGTGCTGGAGAAGGCACGTAGGGTATGCGGCCACTTCCGCAGGTCCCCCACCGCCAGCGCGTCTTTGTCATGGATGCAGCGGCAACATAGTTTGCCACCCCACCGGCTGATCTGTGACCTGCCGACGCGCTGGAATTCTACCCTGCACATGGTGGAGCGCCTTGTAGAGCAGCGCTGGGCGGTCAGCAACTACCTGCTGGAGCACAGTTCCAGGGGTACTCAGGGGGCAAATTTGGGCTATTTCAGTACAGAGCAGTGGCAGCAGATGAGGCAGCTCTGCCGAGTACTTGCCCCCTTTGAGCAAGCCACACGCTTTGTTAGCAGGGACAATGCGTGTGTGAGCGACATTATACCCCTGGTTTTCCTCCTCAAGCGCACGTTGGATGGCCTGCTAGAGGAGGGTGACGTGCCTGGAGGAGGAGTGCAGGCCCCGTAGGCAGGTGGAAGGGGCTGCGAGGCATGATGAGGAGGACATGCCTAATGAGGAGGATGAAGGAGAGGAGGACTGGGTGCCTGCTGAGCAGGGCCCACGCCACCCTACCACCCCAGCTGTTGTCCGCGGCTGGGAAGACACAGAGCAGGGGGAGGAGGCAGGAGATGACCTGCTGCATCTCCAGGGCAGTCAAGAAGAGGTTGGTCGGGGACACCTCTTCTACATGGCTGCCCATATGCAGACATGCCTCCGGAGTGATTCCCGGATCTGCGCCATTAAAGACCGGGAGGATTACTGGGTGGCTACAATGATTGACCCACGGTACAAGGAAAAGATGGCGCAGTTCCTTGTACCCAGCCAGAGAGAGAGGAGGGTGGGTCAATTGAAAAGGGCTCTGTGCGCCAAGCTGATGGAGGCCTTCCCCCAGCCTGACACTCAGGCCTCCACTACTCCACACATCCAGCAGAGACAGGAGTCTAGCAGCAGCAGCAGCGCAGCTAGAGGTGGTGGGAATCTAATGGATGTGTGGAGAAGCTTCTTCGAGCCTCGCCAGGCAGCAGCAGGCCTGGTTAGCACCCAAAGTCACCACCAACAACGGCTGGAGAATATGGTGGCTGACTACATGGGGTCTGTGAGTGTGCAGGACGCCATGCACACTGATGATGACCCCATGAATTTTTGGGTGTCGAGGCTCGACCAGTGGCCAGAACTGGCACAATACGCTCTGGAGGTGCTGGCTTGCCCCCCTGCCAGTGTCCTGTCAGAGCGTGTCTTCAGTGCCGCAGGTGGGGTGGTCACGGAGAAGCGGACACGCCTATCCACTGGCAGCGTGGATAGGCTATCATTTATTAAAATGAATGAGGCATGGATAAGCGGGGATATCCATGTGCCCATTGCTGACATCAGGGACTAGCCTCCTCTCCTTCCTCCTCTCCTCCCAGATGTACCCTCCTCTCTCAATTGCTGCCTTATACTCCCCTAATAATCTAGCTGCTGCTGCTGCTGCTGCTGCCACTATATCATCTCATATCATATTCTAATTTGTGGCCTATCAAGGCTCCTTACAATGTTGCTACTCTTTCTTAAATTCTAATTTCTTCTAATTTGGGGTCTGAAATGGCTCCTAATTATATTGTGGCTACTCCTACAAAATATCATCTACTTTGTGGCCGGAAATGGCTCCTAATTATATTGTGGCTACTTCTGCTAAAATATGGACCAATGTCTTCTAATTTGTGGTCTGTTGTTTTCTAATAACCTGCTGCTGCTGCTGCCACAGTATTGTCTAATTTCTTCTAATTATGGCCTATACTGGCTACTTGCAATGTTGCTACTTCTGCAAAATATCATCTACTTTGGGGCTGGAAATGGCTCCTAATTATATTGTTGCTACTTCTGCTAAAATATGGACCAATGTCTTCTAATTTGTGGTCTGTTGTTTTCTAATAACCTGCTGCTGCTGCTTGGTTGGTTTGAACCAAGATCAGCTGCTGGCGATAATTGCCATTTGATTTGAAAAGTGAGAGGTCTATGCTGTTGTAATGGGAAGCTCTTTTATTAGACAAGCACCGTGGAATTGAAAAACTTATGCCGAGGTAAAAACCAGTGGTATGTAGGCAAAAAGCTTCAAATTCCTAATATTTAATTTTATGTAAGCTCTAATTGGTAATTTAGTTTGGTCATTGGATGCTTTTGATTTTTACAGAGGAGGTGGGGGCGTTTGATGCATTGGTAAACTCCCTTCCCCCTCCTCCCCATTTCGAATGTTGAAGCATTGTATTGCCAAATGCCTGTGCCGAGGTAAAAAACGTTGGTATGAAAGCACAAGGCATAAAGTGATGATATTGTCTCTGCCGTCTAGTAAACTCATATGCGGGCACAAGGTGTTTAATTGAAGTGACATTGAGTATGAACGCATCAACTCCATTCTCTTTTTGTAAGGATATTTAATTTATGAAGAAAGATATCAAGTGCACCAAGTGTCTCACTTACTGTCAGGCATCGCTTAATCAATGTGGTGCCTCATAGTAATTTGTATAGCTGTTGTTCAGTCCGCTGGGCCCCCAAACAAAGACGTTCAATGTTTGAGTTGAGCAGAAATTGGTGTTCATTACTAGCGTCCGTTCATTTCGTTTTCAGCGACAGACACCGGAGTTTGAAACTTAATTGATATGTTTGTTCTCCCCGAAGAAGGAGATATTAAATACTACTATTGTCACTTTATTGTAATTTAAAAATCAAGCATGTTGATACGATTTGTTCTCAAGGCAATAAATGCTGCCAATCATGTATAGGTGTTTAGTGATAAATGCTCTCGATCATTTTATAGGTGCTCAGTAACAGGCTGAGATTGACAATTGCGGCAGGAGTAACTGTACATTAAAAGTTATTTAGTCCCTGTGTAGTGGACAATTATATGTGGAACATTTTGAAGCTAAGTAATTGCAATATTGATTGATGGTAAATAAATAAACAAACAATTAAAAAAAGAAATCAAATAAATAATGAAAATAATTTACTTCACACAAGTTTATTATAAATAAGGATATATTTGGTGACATCTATAGAAATACATTTATAATATGGTGATAAATTTGTGGAAATATAACCAAATGTGATACTTACCTTCTAAAGCGTTTGTGTAACAAATAGAGCCTTACTGGCTCGGCGGGGACGCCCACCGCGCCGTCCTTCCCCAGTTCCGGCTTCCTCCTAAGTGCGCGCGCGCACTTCCGCAAGTTGAGGTGCATGCGCGCTGGCGTGATGACGTCAGCGCGCAATAGCACGAAATTCAAAAGTATTTAAAGGGACTATCCAAGGCTATTGTGATACTAATATCTACAGTTAGTATTACTGGTTGTATATATATAGTTTATGTATGTGAGTGTATAGATTGGTTAGTATAGGTTGTGTGCTGGGTTTACTCGGATGGGTTGAACTTGATGGACAATGGTCTTTTTTCAACCCTATGTAACTATGTAACTATGTAACTATGACTTTGCCACTTTTTCATTGCCCGTGATAGAATTTGATTCTGGTGCCTTCCTGAGCTTCGTGTATTTGTTCCTGATAGTGTTTTCCTGTTTTTGACCCGGCCTGCTCCTGACTATTCTGTTTTCCGTAACCTGATTCCGGCTTGTACTTTGACTCCGATATTGTCTCATCCTGTTGTGCGATCATCCGGTTTTGACCATAGCTTGTCTGACCATCCTTGATTTCTGCCTGCCTCGACCCAGCCTGCCTGACTACGAACTTGCTTAACCCTTTTGTACCGTGATCTTCGGCCTAACTGACTCTTACTACTGTCGTGCCCCTTTGCTTGCCAGAACTCCTCGCCTTGTTCCTCTCGTTAAGTCCAGGTGACATCTGAGTAGCTGAGGGCTCCTCCGGAAGCCAAAGCCGGTCACAATACTGGTGAAGCCGAGCTGAGACCAAGGAACTTGGCATTAGTTCTGGTTTAGGGTGCCGACCGTGACAGTTTGTAGCTGTTTGTGGCTCCACCCACTTTTCAAAACTAAAACTGCAGTCCCCTAGTGACCAACTGTGGAAGGTTTGGGTACCCTGGGTTTAAAACTGTGAGAATGACAGCAGGTTGGATTTCTGCCAAGTCAATAGGTAAAATGTGATTAGCTGTTCACAGCTCCGCCCACTTTTGGGCATCCCACAATCCTTATATTTTCATTCAGGCTGACCCCATTACTTCTAGTTTGGGGGGTGTAAGATTGGCAGCAGTTTCAGTTTCCCCATATAAGTCAATGGGTGAAATTTGGCTGTTGTTGACTTTAAGTCATTCAACAAATGTTGCTGTATCATTCGGGGTGACCCCATTATTATGTTATTCAAGTTTGGGGGGTGTAGCTTCAAAGCTGTAAGAGTGGCAGCAGTTTGAAAATCTTCCCTGTCAAAGTCAATGGGAAAATTGGGGGGTTCAGAGGGGCGCCACAAAAAGACGGGGGCGGGATCACTTAGAAAAGCACAAGCAACCTGGTCCGCTATAGGGTGAGGAAGTGTGTGGAGTTTGGGTGTTGTATCCCTAAAACTGTAGGAGGAGTAGCGTTTAGAAAATGGGGGAGCTAAGAATAAGAAGAAAAAGCGAAAGAATCAGCTGACGTCGAAGAACAACCCAACATAATAATAAAGTTCCTGCTGCTGCTGCCGCAATATCATCAAATTTCTTCTGGTTTGGGGTCTGTTAAGGCTCCTAATAATGTACTTGTATTGAAGGCTTGCATTTCATTATAATTAATTGAATTATTTAATGGAGGTGCAAGCCAAAAAAGCATAATGGTTCTGAGGCCCATTCAATACAATAGCAGAAAAGTCAAAATTGTCACTTACGTGTCAAAATAGAGGCCTGTGCGTTAAAATTCACACTTGCACGTCAAAATATATGCTTGCGCGACCAAATATAACCTTGCGCGACCAAATGTACAATTTCGCGACACAATATACGCTTGCGCGACCAAATGTACAATTTCGCGACCAAATCTACGCGTGCGCGACCAAATGTACAACTACACGACCAAATATACGCTTGCGCAAACAAATGTACGTTTCGCGACGAAATATTTGTGCGCGCGACAAGCCCGGAGCGCGGCGAATTCGACGCTTGCACAATAGTTTGCGCGCATGCGCGTCACGTGGTGTGCACTTCAAGAGGGTGTGTCCCTAGTATAAATACCTGGTGCCCTGCCCTGTGACCAGTAGGACTGGAAAACTTTGCAAGGTGTGGACATGGCTGGACCTGGGAACATGACTGAGGCGCAGCTGCGGTACTTCATATCCTTCCTGCACCGGGAGGGATATGACAATATCCCAGCAGGTACTCCCGGGATACAGTCCATCCGCAGGGGGATTATCAGGAGACTGCGGCGTCGCCTCAGACGAGATCACCAGGTCAATCTAAGTGTCCGCAGCGTCTGTGGAGTGACGTCAAACGACATCACACAGAGCTCGTGGAAGAGCTGAGGGGAGAAGTGGAAGGTACATTTTATTAAAAATTAATATAAAGATTTTTCTTCTAAATTACCACTCACTTGTTTCCTATTTAATTTGCTATTTTTGAGCAAAAATGTGTTTGTGAAAATACTTTAACATTGGAACAATAGCCATAATTGCAGATTATTTAAATAGAGATTATCTCTTAATATTGTTGCCCATCCCATAACTGCCATGCTTATAGATGCCCTGCCCCATACCTTCTGTAAGGTTTGGACCCACACACACACAGAGGCTTTTGCTATAGGCTTTATTTTACAAACTGTAAGGCTGCCAGCTCTGCTCACATGGCTGTAACACCATAATGGCTCACATGACTGTCATACCATAGTGACTATGATACTATCTGGTTTGCTGGAAAGGGCGCCCTCTAACGTCAGCAGTGTTGCATAGCACTAAACATTAACAAAACATAACAAACATCTTATAACAGGGTTGCTGTTGAACACTACACCTGCCATGCTTACAGATGCCCTGCCCCATACCTGCCATGCTTATAGGTGCCCTGCCCCATACCTGCCATGCTTATAAATTGCCTGCCCCATACCTGCCATGCTTATAGATGCCCTGCCCCATACCTGCCATGCTTATAGATAATGGTTTTCCTGTAGTTACATGACACATCTCAGCCTGTATCATTTGTTCGGTACAAATTTCTCAAACTGAAATTCTTTCATTGTCAGACGAATGGCTACAGGTGGACCCAGGTGAAGATGGGGCGGAGGCACCAGATGCAGCTGGTCCACCACAGGATCCACCGTCACCTGCACAGGCTCCCCAGGATGACGAGGCAGTGGCAGCAGCAGCACCAGCAGCAGCACCAGCAGCACCCCCAGGAGCATGTGATGCTGCCTCCCAAACAGGGGGGGGCAAATGTATTTTTAGACCTCCTGCAAGAGGTCTGCCAGGAGATGGCCCAACTTAACAGGGGCATGGCCCTTATGAGGCAGGACATGGCCCTTATGGGGCAGGACTTAAAAAACATTCAGGAGGCTGTCCAGTCTGGTGGTTCTCCTCCTCCTCCTCCTCATCCTGCTTTTATGTAGTTTTAAGTGCATTGCACTGTTGTGCAATTTTGTTAAATTAAAATCATAATTTTCAATCTTCAACATTTGGATTTTATTTCATTTAACTACTGATCAGATGATACTTGAAGTCGTGTAACATTACATAGTATTTTAGTAGATTCATTACATTTACACAAAAATATACAGTATATTCATGTTAATGTGGGATACAAAAGCACCCAGATGTTATCTGTTCATATTTATTATTAGTTGTGGCTTGTGTTTGTAAGCTAGTAGTAACATATAAAATATAGATTGTACTTTTAGGTACTTTTTTAGTGCAGTAGTAGACACCATTACCTGTCAACCAGAAGTATTGTAAAAAATCACAGACATGTTTTTAAGAAACTGGCAAAATGGGAGCCTTTTTTCACTTGGGAGAAAACACTTGTAGCATAGCGGATAGGAGGTTCTCTAACAATGTAGGGCATGTGTGTAGCAGGCAGTATACTCAGCCAAACTGCATGGGAATTGGTCTTCTCATTGACTGCAATGCAATTCAGCGAATTTTGCAACCTGTTTGGGAATTTTGCCACAAAGCAAAACATGGCAGATTAACTTAAAGGGTGGTTCACATTTAAGTTAATTATTAGCATGTAGTAGAATGGCCAATTATAAGCATAGTAACATAGTAAGATAGGTTGAAAAAAAGACATACATCCATCACGTTCAACCTTAATGCCTATATATAACCTGCTTAACTGGTTAATTAAGAGTAAGGCAAAAAAACCCCATCTGAAGCCTCTCTAATTTGCCGCAGAGGGGAAAAAAATTCCTTCCTGACTCCAAGATGGCAATCGGACCAGTCCCTGGATCAACTTGTACTGAGAGCTATCCCCCCTACCCCTGTATTCCCTCACTTGTACTGAGAGCTATCTCCCATAACACTGTAGTGATACTAAGCAACTTTACAATTGGTCTTCATTATTTATTTGTTCACAGTTTTTGAATTTTTTGCCATCTTCTTTTAACTCTTTGCAGTTTTCAAAAAGGGGTCACTGACCATGGCAGCCAAAATCCCCAGCATTCCAACTCTATGTTAGCAAGCCCATGGTTGCTAAGGTAATTTGGAAACTAGCAACCAGATAACAGGAACCGCATGCGTTAATTTGCACATAGAAATAATACTAACGCATGATTCACACTTAGACGCGCTAAATATCGCATTAGGCTATGCGAAAATTCACCCCTACTTGGGGCAGGCGGTAATTATAGAAAAGTGCAGTAAATTAGCTTTTGGCAACACAATATGGACTTTGCAGTGGGATTTATTCAAGTCTGTGTTGGCCCCAGAGTGATGCAGCCGCCAGTTTGCAGGGAAATGGGCATTTTCAGAACAGTAGTTTTCCGAAAGTAATGCCGTGTATGGCTAATATGGCGTGCGTTTTTTTGCACACGGCGACTATTTGTGCGCGATGCGTTGATGTGATGCGTCCAAAATAGTCTTCGCGACTTAAATAACGCACACAGCATCGCGATAAAATTTTTAACGCATGCTATAAATAGCGCTCGTTTTAACGCACTTTAGTGAATCGGCCCTCATAAATAAAAAAAATGAAGACCAACCGCACCAGCATATGGTCTCACAAGGGGTCTGAGGATCTCATCTCGGTACCTAATGGCAGTCAGGCTACCCCTGGCGAGCACATGGAGGGCTGTGTGGCCCCCCAAAGAAATGCCACCCCACACCATTACTGACCCACTGCCAAACCAGTCATGCTGGAGGATGTTGCAGGCAGCAGAACATTCTCCATGGCGTCTGTCACATGTGCTCAGTGTGAACCTGCTTTCATCTGTGAAGAGCACAGGGCACCAGTGGCGAATTTGCCAATCTTGGTGTTCTCTGGCAAATGCCAAACGTCCTGCACAGTGTTGGGCTGTAAGCACAACCCCTACCTGTGGACGTCGGGCCCTCATACCACCCTCATGGAGTCTGTCATGTTTCTGACCGTTTGAACAGACACATGCACATTTGTGGCCCGCTGGAGGTCATTTTGCAGGGTTCTGGCAGTGCTCCTCCTGTTCCTCCTTGCACAAAGGCGGAGGTAGCGGTCCTGCTGCTGGGTTGTTGCCCTCCTACGGCCTCCTCCACATCTCCTGATGTACTGGCCTGTCTCCTGGTAGCGCCTCCATGCTCTGGACACTACGCTGACAGACACAGCAAACCTTCTTGCCACATCTTGCACTACCTGAGCTATTTGTGTGGGTTGTAGACAACGTCTCATGCTACCACTAGAGTGAAAGCACCGCCAGCATTCAAAAGTGACCAAAAAAATCAGCCAGAAAGCATAGGAACTGAGAAGTGGTCTATGGTCACCACCTGCAGAACCACTCCTTTATTGGGGATGTCTTGCTAATTGCCTATACTTTCCACTTGTTGTCTATTCCATTTGCACAACAGCATGTGAAATTGATTGTCAATCAGTGTTGCTACCTAAGTGGACAGTTTAATTTCACAGAAGTGTGATTGACTTGAAGTTACATTGTGTTGTTTAAGTGTTCCCTTTATTTTTTTGAGCAGTGTATTTGGTAGCTATTCCCCTCTTTGGTCACTAGACGGTTTAATTTGCACCTGTGTAACCTACTTCTATATTTACAACGATAACTATGCCTTATTTTGGCTTTTGAAGTGAAATCAATGAATTGACAAAATAAATTATTTTACAGCGTGGTTAGCAGTGAGAATACCTGATCCAATGGTCACATTGTGAAATAAATAGTTTTTAGGGGAAAAACAAAGACAAAATGATAAAATAAGGAACTAAAAAAAAAGTATATGTGTATCTGTGAAGTGTGTGAATGCGTGTTTTTTGCTTTTGTACATATTTACACACTTGCATACAATGTCAGAAACAAAAGCTACATTTAGTAAAAGGTGTTGTGTGTGTATGTAAATGCATGTATGTGTGTGTGTAAATGTTTTTATATTAGACACTAATATATATATCATTATGTATCCTGCCCTGTGCCCTGGATTTATCTTGTCATGTTCTAGATATTATACATGAATTTAGCAGCGTGGTCAGTGAGCAGAATCCCTCCCTCTACTGGTTGGAGACACAGAGGCCATCTGTCTTCTTAATCTGTGAAAGTTTTCTTGTGAACACGGCAGGGAAGAAGGAGGGGGGAGCAGGTGGCTTGTAACTGGCTCATGCATAACTATCTGCAGTAGAGCCTCAGGCTGAGGTTAGTTTTTGTTTTGCAACTGCAAACTTGTGCCCCAACTGAACAACAATATACAGGTATGGGACCTGTTATCCATAATGCTCGGGACCTGGGGTTTTCAGGATAAGGGATCTTTCTCCATACCTTAAGCCTGCTAAAAAATCATTTAAACATTAAATAAACCCTATAGGATTGTTTTGCCACCAATAAGGATTAATTATATCTTAGTTGGGATCAATTACAAGGTATTGTATAATTTATACAAAGAAAAAGGAAATATTTTTTAAAAATGTGAATTATTTCCTTAACATGAAGTCTATGGGAGATGGGCTTTCCGTAATTCGGAACTTTCTGGCTAATGGGTTTCCGGATAACGGGTCCTATACAAAACCATGCAACAACAGTGGGCCCCCTAAAATCAGAGGGCTTTCAGTATTCAGTCATAATACTCCCCAGTCAGGGCAAGCAAGGAAGAGCTATTCTGTGCTCTGTCAAGGAGAGGTGGGGGGTTAGTATTAACCAGGCCACATCTATGTTACTTTAGGGACCATAGCTGCACAGGAAATTGGTATAACTGGATACCCTACAGTTGAAGCCTTTAAGGGATAGATTCCACTGTGGCTGGATTGTGGTGGTGGAGTACATCCTCTCTCCCTATTACTGTAATATCACAGTTACAGCATCATCAGTTCAGTGTAAGGGAGTAGCCTTCTGTTCAATAAACCTTTCTTTCATGTTTAAGAATCACTGGCACCTTTTACATTTACTGTTATCAAGGACAAGAAAATCTATTATGACCACACAAGTAACTGATCTGAGGTATGAACAATACAGGAGCTTCCAAGTGTAAACAGTTTCCAAGTGTAAACAGTACAGGGGATCATAGCCTGAATCTGAGGTGTCAACAATATAGGGGCCAGTTAATTTCAGTACCGATACCATTTAAAGCTTACACAAACGTAAACAGTCACAGCAGCCAGACAGATGGGGAGCCACACGGGGGAGGGGGGCAGTGGGCTGCCAGTTGGACAGCACTGCTAAAAGAGAGAATTACAAAGCTAACACCTATCTGTATATCTGTATTTTACAGACTCATGGATTCACAGTGTATATAAACATGCTGTCTCTGATATTTGATGCAATGCTTAGATCTTTGTAAATTTAATAGAATAAAAGTATAATAGGCATTAAATTATTTTTTAACCTTACCATGTGTGAGTGTAATGGTCAGTCCACAACTGGAGCTCATTTCCTGTTCCACAAGATTCTCCTTTAACTTAGGACTGTGCTCAAGTATTCTGTCAGCCTCCTTTCTATGTCAGGTGATGTCACTTCCATTTCCTCTCCTGAGCATCTAACTTATAGCAAAAGGCAGCCATCTTCCTTAAGGGAACATTTGCCCTGCCTTCTGATAGTATATAGATGTTTATTCTGTGACTTGATTTTCTGTAAAATGTATTTACTTTTAATTAACCTGTGAGAAAATTGAGCTCCTCATTGTAAACAGCTTGTACTTACTAGCTCACTAAAGTAAAGAGGAGTGTTCATGCAGAAAGGTATCTTCACAATTACAGGAAAGGAACAGATTGAAAGTTAAAGAACCAGAACAATCACCTGTCTGGGGCCACTCTAGAAAATATATTTTCAGCTGAAATACAGCAGACCTCCCAATATGTATAAAAATGGAATATAATTAATTTTGTCTATAATCTATTTGGATTTTGCCAAAGCATTTGATACCGTTCCCCACAAACGACTGCTTTCTAAACTAAGGTCTATTGGTGTTAGTGAAGTCGTTTGCACATGGATAGAAAACTGGCTACAGGATCGGGTACAGAGGGTGGTTGTTAATGGTACATTCTCTACTTGGAATAAGGTTCTCAGTGGGGTCCCTCAGGGTTCTGTACTGGGTCCACTTTTGTTTAACTTGTTCATAAATGACTTGGGGGAGGGTATTATGAGTAATGTATCAGTGTTTGCAGATGACACAAAACTCTGCAGACCAGTCAATTCTATCCAGGATGTGACATCCCTGCAGCAGGATCTTGACCAACTGGCGATCTGGGCAGCTAAGTGGCAGATGAGGTTTAATGTGGATAAATGTAAGGTCATGCACCTGGGATGTAAAAATATGCAAGCCCCGTATACCCTTAATGGGACTGCACTAGGCAAATCCTTAATGGAGAAGGACCTTGGAGTCCTTGTGTAACGGTACCTGGTGGTCTAGTGGGGCGGCGGGGACGCCCGCCCTCTTCCTTAGGCGTGCGCGCGCGGACTGCACGGCCCTTTAATGCGCATGCGCGTCCTTTGATGCGCGCGCATGCGCACTTGCGTTTGGGAGCTCGGCGCTCGCGTGACGTCACGTTGGCGCCAAATTCGAATATTTAAATCGCTTTCTGGTTTGTCTCCTTTGCCCAACGTAGGTTTTCTTCCTGAAAGTTCCTGGGTGTTTTCTACTTAGTATTTCCTGGTTTTTGATCTGTGCCTGTACTGACTATTCTCCTGAGCTGCCTGAACCGACCTTTTGCCTGATTCTGACCATTCTCGTTTTCTGCCTGGACCGATCTTTGCCTGCTTGACCACTCTTTCGGATTCCGTTTTGGTTACCACGCTGCCCGATTGTTGCTGACCCCGGCCTGATCTCTGACTACGCTGATTTGTTCCCCACTCCCTGCAACTCGGTCCTGGGTCCCTTGCTCGCTCAGAACTCTCTCCTTGGGTCTCTCACTTTTAAGACCTGGCGGCATCCGAGTAGCGAAGGGCTCCTCCCGACGTGAAAGGCGGCTGTTAGAGGCAGAAGCGTGAGCCGTGACCAGACCCTTGGAGTCAGTTCTGAGTTTTGGGATACCGACCGTGACATTACGTTGGGCCAGATATGGATGCTGAAGGGGCAGCCGCGTCCCCTACTTCCTCTCAAGCAATCTGAGCGAACCTCCTTCAGCGTCTTGGGGAGCAAGAAGCTCAGCAGGACCAAATCATCCAGTGGCTCCAGAGACTGTCTATAAGACTGGATGAGCTCCAACAACAGCCTACTGCTCCTACTCCAGTTCCTATCTCAGGAGGCACCTCCAGGCCTGCAACTCCCGGGGTGCTGGCAGTGGAGCCTAAGGTTCCGTTCCCCGAGAAGTTTTCTGGGGAGCGAAGTAAATTTTTTGCCTTCCAGGATGCATGTAAGCTATATTTTGGGTTCCTCCCTCGTTCCTTTCCCACTGAGGAACTTAAGGTTAATTTCGTGATGACCCTTCTTCTTGGGGATCCACAATTGTGGGCATTTACTTTACCTCCCTCCGACCCAGCCCGTACCTCCCTAGATTCCTTTTTTAGGGCCATGGCAATCATTTATGACGACCCGGATCGTTCTGCCTCTGCTGATTCTGCAATTCGTAATCTCAGGAAAGTTAAACGTCGGGTCGAGGATTATTGTACTGAATTCCACCGTTGGGCGGTAGAAACGGGCTAGAATGACACTGCTTTACAAAGTCAGTTTAGAGTCGGGCTATCCGATTCTGTAAAAGATAGTCTGGTAAATTTCCCTGCTCAGCCCTCCCTAGATTCTCTCATGCACCTTGCCATTCAAATTGATAGGAGGCATAGGGAGAGACGTCTTGAGAGAATCCCGGCAGCAGCTCCACACTCCTTTTCTGTAGAGCCAGTACCTAAACCTGAAGTTTTTTTTTCTAAATCTTCAGAGGAACCCATGCAGTTGGGTTCTACCCATTTATCTTCTGAAGAAAAGGTTCGGAGGCGGGCTAATGGGTTATGTTTGTACTGTGGGGATAGAGGTAATTTCCGCAGCTCCTGTCCCAAAAGGCCGGGAAGCGACAAAGCCTAAGCAGATCTGGGGAGTTCTGCTTGGGTAACAATTTTCTTCTAAACTTATGCTACCGGTTCTTCTGGGATGGGATAGGGGTTCTGTGGAAAGCTCAGCTTTCATCGATTCTGGGGCAGAAGGTAATTTCTTAGATATTACCTTTGCCTACAGGCAGGGAATACCCACACTTCCTTTATCCTCCTCGGTTAAACTGCTAGCAATTGATGGAACGTCCCTAGGTTCCGGGTGTATTTCTTCTAAGTCTGTACTCTGTTCCTTGTCTATGAGCTCCTTTCACGTAGAGCAAATTTCCTTTTTCATCATAGATTGCCCACATACTCCTGTGATCCTAGGCCTTCCCTGGTTGCGTAAGCACAATCCTCAAATTGACTGGGTGGCTAATAAGATTATTCAATGGGGGAGTGATTGTCAGAACTTATTGTCAGGACCTGCCTGTACCAGAACTCAGGACTCTATGTTAGGCAGGTTCAGCATTACCACACTGAGCCACTGGAGACCTTGGGCATCCAGCCCTGTACATTCTGTTAACCCCTCTTCTTTGCTTCTGTGTTTATATTCTCCTTCTCCTCCCTTAATTAGCCCAGGTGGTTCCAATCGGTCAATTAACGGACTTTATAAGCCTGTCACAAGCAACCCCTGGTTGCTTGATCATTGAGCCTTTTATGTTCCAGTGACCTTACCTGCTTGTTCCAGTCCCTGTTCCTGCCTGACTCCTGCCCGCATACCTGCCTGACTCCGTTACCTTTCCCTGTTCTACGACTCCTGTTCCCGACCTCTGTTTATCTCCCGGTTTTGACCTCGGCCTGATTATTGGACTCTCCCTGCCTTCAGCCTGCCTTTGACCACTGCCCGTTATTCCGGACCCTCCTTGTTTGCTGCCAGTCCTGACCCTCTGCCTGTTTTACGGATTTGTTTCGTCTTCTGCCTGCCTCTGACCACTGGCCTGTTGTAAGGACTTCCATATTGTTATTACTCTATTTTCATTAATAAATCATGTTTCAGCAACATAACTTGTTTCCTTTCTATCCACAAGTGAAGTACCCCCTGTACCCATATTACACGGCATATAAGCTCCTACCTGCCAGCCACCCACCTGTGGCTGCGCCTGACAGAATGATCAAGCCACATAAAGAGGAGCTTGCTGGTAACAACTCTGCGGTTCAAAGTAATGCTGAACTACAACTCTCTGCAGACTGGCTTTCCTCCATTAAGAGGTATGAGGGGGAGAAAGACTCATTCAATTATTTGCTTGATTTATGTAAAAAGTTTTCTACAGTGCCATTTTTCAAAGAAGCTCCTGATAATATGAAGAGCAAGTTAATTATTCTATTCCTTTTGGGCGGTGAGGCCGCAGAGTGGGCTGAAACCTGCATTGATGAAGACGCACATTTTTTAGAAGACCCCTGTTCTTTTCTTTCATTTTTAAAAGCAACATTTACAGGAGATCTATGGCCAGTTTCAAATGTATTTTCCTCCACCTCAAATCCTTCTGCTGCTGTACTACCCAAAACTTTCCAACTCACTCCTCCGGTTCCAAGGTACTCACCCAGGCCCAAAGACTGCACACCTGCTTCAACTTCTTTCAGCGAGTTTTCTGAGGTAGAAGAGTTTTCTGAAGATTCACCTGATGAGGAAGATTGGCAAGATATTTTTGACGACAAAGAATGGGAAGATTTGGACTCAGATGAGGAAGAAATACCTACAGCATTTACCACTAGGTTTAAAGGCCGGTCTATCTCCAAAAACTCTCCTATTCCTCTGTCTGTTTCTTTTCCTGCTGTATCAGCCCCTCAAGATCTTAGGCCTGAACCTCAATTTGTTTGTTTTTCTAATATAACCAAGGCACCTCTGCTGGCTCCAGCCTCTGTGCCAGTGCTTCAGACTCCTGCTCCAGCCTCTGTGCCAGTGCTTCAGACTCCTGCTCCAGCCTCTGTGCCAGTGCTTCAGACTCCTGCTCCAGCCTCTGTGCCAGTGCTTCAGACTCCTGCTCCAGCCTCTGTGCCAGTGCTTCAGACTCCTGCTCCAGCCTCTGTGCCAGTGCTTCAGACTCCTGCTCCAGCCTCTGTGCCAGTGCTTCAGACTCCTGCTCCAGCCTCTGTGCCAGTGCTTCAGACTCCTGCTCCAGCCTCTGTGCCAGCGCTTCAGTCTCCTGCTCCAGCCTCTGTGCCTGCACCTCTGCCGGCTCCAGTCTCTGTGCCAGCGCTTCAGTCTCCTGCTCCGGCCTCTATGCCAGTGTCCCAGCAACAGCGGCCTTGTCCTATTCCAGCACCCAGACAGCGGCCTTGTCCTGCCTCAGCTTCTGTGCCTGAACTGCAACCCTCAGCTTCTGTGCCTGAACTGCAACCCTCAGCTTCTGTGCCTGAACTGCAACCCTCAGCTTCTGTGCCTGAACTGCAACCCTCAGCTTCTGTGCCTGAACTGCAACCCTCAGCTTCTGTGCCTGAACTGCAACCCTCAGCTTCTGTGCCTGAACTGCAACCCTCAGCTTCTGTGCCTGAACTGCAACCCTCCGCTTCTGTGCCTGAACTGCAACCCTCCGCTTCTGTGCCTGAACTGCAACCCTCCGCTCCTATGCCGGCTCCCCGAAAGCTGTCTGCTCCTGTGCCGGCTCCCCGAAAGCTGCTGCTGCCTGCTCTAGCACCTGCTATTAGCCTACCGGTTCCTGTACCCGCAGTCCAGTCTCCGGTTCCTGTACCCGCAGTCCAGTCTCCGGTTCCTGTACCCGCAGTCCAGTCTCCGGTTCCTGTACCCGCAGTCCAGTCTCCGGTTCCTGTACCCGCAGTCCAGTCTCCGGTTCCTGTACCCGCTCCGGTGTCTGCTACCCAGCCAGTGCCTGCTCCGGTGCCAGTTCTCCAGCCATCAGTTCCTGCCTCGGTGCCAGTTCTCCAGCCATCAGTTCCTGCCTCGGTGCCAGCGGTTGTGCCTGCTCCTGCCTCGGAGCCAGCGGTTGTGCCTGCTCCTGCCTCGGTGCCAGCGGTTGTGCCTGCTCCTGCCTCGGTGCCAGCGGTTGTGCCTGCTCCTGCCTCGGTGCCAGCGGTTGTGCCTGCTCCTGCCTCGGTGCCAGCGGTCGTGCCTGCTCCTGCCTCGGTGCCAGCGGTCGTGCCTGCTCCTGCCTCGGTGCCAATACTTCTGCCACCAGCCTCTGAGGACAAAAATGCTTCCGGACCTGCCATCCCTGCTACTGGATCTGGTAGTTCTGGTGTCCCAGACTCTGCCAGTTCTGTTGTAGTGTTTGGTGGTCTTGTTGCTTCCCTGGGCGTCTCTCTTACACCTGTAGTGGGTGTCTATAATGGTCCTCCACCTGTAGTGGGTGTTTTGTGTGGCGATGACTCCGCTGTGGCCCCTGACCCTGGCGACGACTCCGCTGTGGCCCCTGACCCTGGCGACGACTCCGCTGTGGCCCCTGACCCTGGCGACGACTCCGCTGTGGCTCCTGACCCTGGCGACGACTCCGCTGTGGCTCCTGACCCTGGTGACGACTCCGCTGTGGCTCCTGACCCTGGTGACGACTCCGCTGTGGCTCCTGACCCTGGCGACGACTCCGCTGTGGCTCCTGACCCTGGCGACGACTCCACTCTGGCTCCTGACCCTGGTGACACTTCTATTCTGGCTTCCCGCTCTGGCAACTTGTTGCTCTGGCTCCCAACCCTAGGCACTCCTATGTTCTGGCTCCAGTCCCTGGCGTCTCCTTTGCTGTGGTTCCTGGACTTGGTTACTCTCCTGTTCTGGCCGCTGTTTCCAATGAACCACCTATTCTGGCATCCACCTTGTTTGGGACTTTTTCTAAGTTTTTTCCTTTGGTTTAATTTATGTTTTTCTCTGTGTTTTTATGTAATTTTCCAAAGTAGTTTTGGGCCAGTATTTTCTATTTTTGCAGGTTTTCTGTTTTTGGTTTCTGTGGACTTGAAAGTTTTGGACATTTTTTGGACTGAAAACCTTAAGAACATTTTTGTAAAGAAGATGTTTGAAAGATGTCCACCCGATCCTGGGATCGCCCGGAGGTCGATCCTCAAGGGGGGGGTAATGTCAGGACCTGCCTGTACCAGAACTCAGGACTCTATGTTAGGCAGGTTCAGCATTACCGCACTGAGCCACTGGAGACCTTGGGCATCCAGCCCTGTACATTCTGTTAACCCCTCTTCTTTGCTTCTGTGTTTATATTCTCCTTCTCCTCCCTTAATTAGCCCAGGTGGTTCCAATCGGTCAATTAACGGACTTTATAAGCCTGTCACAAGCAACCCCTGGTTGCTTGATCATTGAGCCTTTTATGTTCCAGTGACCTTACCTGCTTGTTCCAGTCCCTGTTCCTGCCTGACTCCTGCCCGCATACCTGCCTGACTCCGTTACCTTTCCCTGTTCTACGACTCCTGTTCCCGACCTCTGTTTATCTCCCGGTTTTGACCTCGGCCTGATTATTGGACTCTCCCTGCCTTCAGCCTGCCTTTGACCACTGCCCGTTATTCCGGACCCTCCTTGTTTGCTGCCAGTCCTGACCCTCTGCCTGTTTTACGGATTTGTTTCGTCTTCTGCCTGCCTCTGACCACTGGCCTGTTGTAAGGACTTCCATATTGTTATTACTCTATTTTCATTAATAAATCATGTTTCAGCAACATAACTTGTTTCCTTTCTATCCACAAGTGAAGTACCCCCTGTACCCATATTACACGGCATATAAGCTCCTACCTGCCAGCCACCCACCTGTGGCTGCGCCTGACACTTATGCTCTAACTCTGCCCAAGTTCTAGCTGCTACTTCCATACGAGAGTTACCTTCCCCTTACTCTCCATTTGCAGATGTCTTCTCTAAAAAGGCAGCTGAAACCCTTCCTCCGCACAGACCTTATGATTGTGCCATAAATTTAATTCCTGGCTCCTCTCCCCCTAGGGGTAGAACTTACCCATTATCTCTCCCTGAATCTCTTGCTATGGAGGAGTATATTAAGGAAAACTTGGAAAGAGGGTTTATTAGGCCCTCCTCTTCTCCTGCAGGAGCTGGCTTCTTCTTTGTAGAGAAGAAGGATGGGGGTCTTAGGCCTTGTATTGACTATCGAGGTCTGAACAAAATCACAGTCAAGAATCGATATCCCCTTCCCTTGACTTCTGAACTCTTTGATAGAGTGAAGGGTGCCACTATTTTTTCTAAACTTGATCTAAGAGGCGCGTATAATCTTATACGAATTCGGGAAGGGGATGAGTGGAAAACAGCGTTTAATACCCGAGATGGTCATCATGAATATTTAGTAATGCCCTTTGGGTTATGTAATGCCCCTGCTGTTTTCCAGGAGTTGGTAAACGACATTTTCCGCGATCTCCTGGGTCGTTGTGTGGTAGTATACCTAGATGACATTTTGATCTATTCTAACAATCTGTCTGACCATCGTGTCCATGTTCAGGAAGTCCTACTAAGGTTAAGGCAAAATCAGTTGTATGCTAAGATTGAAAAATGCATATTTGAAGTCCCATCGGTTCACTTCCTCGGCTATATTATTTCTCATAAGGGCCTGGAAATGGACCCAGCCAAGGTTCAGGCCATCTTAGATTGGGTACAACCTTTATCCTTACGAGCCATACAAAGGTTTTTGGGTTTTGCTAATTATTATAGACAATTTATCAAGAACTTTTCAACACTTATGGCTCCAATCACTGCTCTCACTAAGAAGGGTGCTGACCCAAGCATGTGGTCAGAAGAGGCCTTAACTGCCTTCAAGCTTCTAAAAGAAACCTTTATTTCTGCTCCCGTACTCCTACACCCTGACTCTGCTCTTTACATTTACAGACCATAAGAATCTCTTGTATATTGAATCTGCTAAGCGCTTAAATCCCAGACAGGCCAGGTGGGCATTATTCTTTTCTTGTTTTAATTTCACCATAACCTATAGACCTGGTGAAAAAAATGTCAAAGCAGATGCCCTATCCAGAAGTTTTGACTCCAAACCTCTATAGAGAAGTCAACCTGACCCTATTATCCCTAAAGATATGATTGTAGCAGCCCTTAGTCCGGATTTGCTTTCCTCTTTAACTGAAGCCCAGGTAAATGCTCCTCCCAGTGTACCCCCAGGGAAATTATTTGTTCCAGAGAACCTTCGAATTGCAGTTTTATCGGAATCCCATGACTCAAAGGTAGCTGGGCATCCAGGTCATAATAAGACTTGTTCCCTCCTGTCTCGCACTCTCTGGTGGCCAACTTTAAAGCAGGATACAGGGAACTATATTAATTCTTGTTCTGTTTGCCAATGCTCTAAACCCTCTAGATCCTTACCTCAGGGGCTGCTACACCCACTGCCCATCCCAGCGAGACCATGGACTCATATTTCTATGGATTTTATTGTGGATTTACCTCCTTCCAAGGGGAATACGGTTATCTGGGTGGTGGTAGTCCGCTTTAGCAAGATGTCTCATTTTATTCCCCTTCCCGCCCTCCCATCTGCAAAGTTCCTTGCCGAACTTTTTGTAACTAATATCTTTAAGCTCCATGGCGCCCCTCTAAACATTGTCTCTGATAGGGGGGTTCAGTTTGTCAGTTTTGGCGGGCGTTTTGTGCATTGATGGGTACAGCCTTGTCCTTTTCCTCTGCTTACCATCCTCAGACGAATGGCCAGACAGAAAGAACAAATCAGTCTTTAGAACAGTACCTCAGGTGTTATGTTTCTAATAATCAATCCCTGTGGGTGGATTTTCTTCCTTGGGCCGAATTTGCTTTCAAAAATTCTTCTCATTCGTCTACTGGGGTATCTCCATTTTTTACTGTTTTTGGTTATAATCCTAGAGCTTTTTCCTTCTCCACTACATCCTCTGCAGTTAATTCATTGGTGGATCATTTCGCTAAGATTTGGCAAGATGTTCAGAGCTCTCTATCTTCTGCAGTAGCTGTCCAAAAGAAAGCCTTTGACAAACATCATAAAGTGTCACCAGAGTATCAGGTCGGTGATAGAGTTTGGCTTTCTTCTAAAAATATCCCTTTGAAGGTTCCGTCTGCTAAATTGGGGCCTAAATTTATCGGGCCTTTTTCTGTATCTAAGATCATCAATTCTAATATGGTTCAGTTAGAACTTCCTCCTGAACTCAAGATTTCTAACTCGTTTCATGTTTCCCTATTAAAGCCTGCTAGAATTGTTCGACAGAGATCTCCTCCTCCTCTAATTTCTGTTGAAGGGCAACCTGAGTATGTGGTACACAGGTTGGTGGACTCTCGTCTCTCTAGGGAGTAAGCTACAATACCTTATACATTGGAAAGGTTATGGCCCCGAAGAGAGGTCTTGGGTCCCAGCTTCGGATGTTCGGGCCGATCGTCTTGTACGACAGTTCCATGCCAGGTTTCCTGATAGACCTGGGGGTCCGGTGGGGCGGCGGGGACGCCCGCCGCCTCTTCCGGTGCGGGGACGCCCGCCCTCTTCCTTAGGCGCGCGCGCGCTGACTGCAGGGCCCATTAATGCGCATGCGCCAAATTCGAATATTTAAAGCGATTTCTGGTTTGTCTCCTTTGCCCAACGTAGGTTTTCTTCCTGAAAGTTCCTGGGTGTTTTCTACTTAGTATTTCCTGGTTTTTGATCTGTGCCTGTACTGACTATTCTCCTGAGCTGCCTGAACCGACCTTTTGCCTGATTCTGACCATTCTCGTTTTCTGCCTGGACTGACCTTTGCCTGCTTGACCACTCTTTCGGATTCCGTTTTGGTTACCACGCTGTCCGACTGTTGCTGACCCCGGCCTGATCTCTGACTACGCTGATTTGTTCCCCACTCCCTGCAACTCGGTCCTGGGTCCCTTGCTCGCTCAGAACTCTCTCCTTGGGTCTCTCACTTTTAAGACCTGGCGGCATCTGAGTAGCGAAGGGCTCCTCCCGACGTGAAAGGCGGCTGTTAGAGGCAGAAGCGTGAGCCGTGACCAGACCCTTGGAGTCAGTTCTGAGTTTTGGGATACCGACCAATAATAAATTGGGCTGTAGCAAGCAATGCCAGGCAGCAGCTGCAAGGGCAAACAAGGTTTTGAGCTGTATTAAAAGGGGTATAGATTCACAGGAGGAGGGGGTTATTCTTCCCCTTTACAGAGCGCTGGTAAGGCCCCATCTAGAATATGCTGTTCAGTTCTGGTCTCCAGTGTTCAAACGGGACATTATTGAGTTAGAGAGGGTCCAGAGAAGGGCAACTAAGCTGGTAAAGGGTATGGAAAGTCTCAGTTATGAAGAAAGACTGGCCAAGTTGGGTCTGTTTACACTGGAGAAGAGGCGCTTAAGAGGTGACATCATAACTATGTATAAATATATAAGGGGATCATATAATAACCTTTCTAATGTTTTATTTACCAGAAGGTCCTTCCAACGGACACGAGGGCACCCACTCCGTTTAGAAGAAGGGAGGTTCCATTTAAATATTCGGAAAGGATTTTTTACAGTGAGAGCTGTGAAGTTGTGGAATTCCCTCCCCGAATCAGTTGTACTGGCTGATACATTATATAGCTTTAAGAAGGGGCTGGATGGATTCTTAGCAAGTGAGGGAATACAGGGTTATGGGAGATAGCTCTCAGTACAAGTGAGGGAATACAGGGTTATGGGAGATAGCTCTTAGTACAAGTTGATCCAGGGACTGGTCTGATTGCCATCTTGGAGTCAGGAAGGAATTTTTTCCCCTCTGCGGCAAATTAGAGAGGCTTCAGATGGGGTTTTTTGCCTTCCTCTGGATCAACTAGTAGTTAGGCAGGTTATATATAGGCATTATGGTGAACGTGATGGACGTATGTCTTTTTTCAACCCAACTTACTATTTTACTATGTTACTATGTCTTTGCCCATTTTGTAGGAAGAAATGGTTAAATGGCAACATTTTTGTACTTGAATTTGTTCCCCTAACATCCTCATGAGCTTTCAGGACGTATGAGCTATTATTTAATACTCTGTATTAATGTATACCTCTAATAAAGCTGTATGGTTAATATCCTTTGTGAATTTGAATGGTTCAAGTCAGGCCCAGGGGGAACTTCGGGGCCAGGCTCGATTTGAGTAAGTATTTATTTAAATCCAAGAGTGACTTACTCACTGAGGGCGAGAATTATATATCCCTAGTGGAGGATCATAGGAGTATAGCAATTATAGCCATTATAGAATTATGACATGCACAACTGTCATGCTGCCCCTACCCCACATACCTTTTTATATCCATAAATGTAATTTTGCCCCTACTCCACATACCAACCTTAACTCCACAAATGCCATGTTGCCCCTATCCCACATACTCCCCAACCCCACAAATGGGATTCTGCCCCCACTCCACATACCACCCATAACTCCACAAATGCCGTGCTGCCCCGTTCCCACATACTCCCCAACCCCACAAATGGCATTCTGCCCCCACCTCACAAATCCCATTCTACCCCTATCTGCATACTCTCAAACCCAACAAATTCCATTCTTCCCCCAAGCCCACATATATTCCCCAGTTATATCTCAAAGTCGACAGCTCTGCATTTCATTAAAAAACAATGTTGTGGCCCAAGCATTTCATTAAAGACTCATTTGTGGCACCCAAGTATATAATGACAGACACAGTAGGCTGCTGAGCATTTCATGCCAGACACAGTGGTGTGGTGCGTCCCTCCCTGTATTTTATGACACAAACAGTGGTGGCTTTCCAAACATTTCACCCTGCAGATAGTTGTGACCACCAAGCATTTTATGAAAGACACAGTGGGGACCCCAAAGTATGGCATGAATGACATAGTGGTGGCCCCCAAATATTTAATGACATACTAGTGGGGTCCCCCAAGTGCCAAAAATGCCAGAATCTTGGCCAAATCCTGGATTTAGTGCATCCCTAGTTTACCCCATGTATTTCATAACAGACAGTCATAGCCCCCAAACATTAAAGTAGAAGGAAAGTCATTTTGGCAAATAGATTTGCCACATTAGTTCCACCTAGAACACTTATTCTGCAGAAAGCAGAAAGAGGGAGTTCTTAGCATTCTTATGGGAGAGGGGAGCAGGAGAGGGGAGAGAGGAGAGAACTGCACAGACTCTGGCCCCCGGAATTAAGGATTTTTCTGAGAGAGGAAGTCAGACACCCAAACAACATGTTTACATAAAAGGAGACAAGAAATCCTGTGTTTCTTTTAATAGAGGACTCAGTGCAGCATTTCTGTGAGTGCTTATGGTTGTATTTACATAGACCTTTCTAATAAAGCTTACTTCGTTTTTACCTTTCCTTCTCCTTTAAATGACAGACATTTGTGCCCCAAGCACAATGAGAGTCACAGTGTTTTGACCCACATAAATTACATAACAGACACAGTGGTGTCCACCCTAGTGAAAGACCCAGTGGCCCCCAAGCATTACATGAATTTTGTGGCCTCCGAGCATTTTTCCAAGAATGTGGTTTCCTACACATTCGACCCTGCAGATAATTGTAGCTCCAAGCATTTTATAACAGACAGTTGTGAATCCCCCTCCCCAACCATTTCATGATGGACACAGTGGAGGCCCCCAAGTATTCAATGACAAACTTAGCGATAGCCTTGTACCCCCCAAGCATTTACTTACCGAAAAAGTGTTGACCCCAAGTAATTACTTACAGACAGCTGTGGCCCCCAAGCATTGAATGACAGACGCTTGTGCCCCCCAAGCATTTTTTATGACAGACATTTGTTTCCATGTATCTTTGCAAAGGGGAAGAAGCACTCCAGTGTGTCGGCAATGCCTTTAAATAATTTATTTGCTGAAATGTACAAACAGCACAAGCTTTTGGGGGTGACCCCTTTTTCAGGTGAAATACACACAAGTGAACAATTTACTCACTAAATACCTTAACAGACCATGGGCCTGATTCACTGCGATAAAATTTACCGCACGCTTTTTTGCATTAAATAAGTCGCGATAATTAGCGCGCGATTCACCATAGTATTATCGCGTGCGATAAGTCGCCATTTTCGCATGCGGTATTTCCGCACTGAAAAGAATACGATTGCATGATTCACTATAACTTAGGCGCGCTAAATATCGCATTCGGCTATGCGAAAATTAACTCCTACTACAGGCAGGCGAAAAATTATAGAAAAGTACAGTAAATGAGTTTTTGGCAATAAAATATGGACTTACAGTGTTATTTATTCAAGTATGTGTCTTTTTACTCAAAGTCTTGGCATGTATGGAATTTCGCTACTAATATACGGTACTATAGCGGTGAATATGTTGTGGCCAAAATATACAGTACTATAGCGGTGAATATTTTGTCACGATAATATACTGTACTGTAGCGGTGAATATTTTGTCGCGCAAAATACAAAGTACATTACTATGTATATTTTGGCGATTTTTTTGTCGCGATTTTGTAATCTCGTGACTTGCGGACATTTTGTGGCGATTTTGTAATCTCGTGACATGTGCGACTTGGGGCCATTTTGTGTCATTGAGCCTGCAGCCACACTACAGAGAGGACCATGCCTGGGGTTTCTGATCTGCTACCAGGGGAGAGGCGCTATATTATCAGCGTGCTCCTGCATTCAGGATATGATGACCCGCCGCTGGGGGACTTAGGGGTCCACGAGAGGAAGAGGGCAATCCTGGGCGAGCTAAGAGAGGGTTTGCTCGCCGGGTTTGCCCTTGACGTGGACCCCCACCAGCTCCAGCGTCTGTGGTCTGACCTGAAGCGCAGGAGTCCAGAACTGGTTGCTGAAATTGCGGAAGGTAATTATTGTACTTTATTATGCTTTTACAGTATACGTTCAGTAAAAGATTTAGCAAGTAATTTGAACTAAAGGTACAAATGTAAGAAATGTCAGTTATGATGAAAGTAACATAGTAACATAGTAAGTTGGGTTGAAAAAAGACATACGTCCATCACATTCAACCATAATGCCAGTGAGGAACTGAAACGTTGGTCACAATAAACCTCTGAATATTATTTCACATCTTTGTGACTCCTTGTGAAAATCCTGTGTGTGCTGTCACCCCATGCCTGTCTAGATTTTGTTTTGCCACAGGCACCCAGGTATTATTGTTCGTTATGGTGTGCAGCTTCCCAGCACTTTGTATTGCTCTTCCTCAAGGCATGTGGGCAGTAATTGCATATACAGATTCCCAAAGGAAGCTACTTATAGTCTACAGAGAGGAAATGACCACATAACATATTATACAAACATAGTACAGGGTTCCATCCTCATTTCAGTGATAACACCATTTATGAAATATACAGAGTACAGAGTTTCATCCCTGTTCGCATACATAACTCATTAGCAAAGTTATAGCATCCCATTATATTATACAGCAGCACTATGCGATCTCAATTATAACAAATCCTTAAACTTAAACAAACAAATACAGATTATAGTCCTTATTCAATCCATTTGGATGCAGGGAATTTAATCTCTTAATCCACCATACCTCCCTCTGTTTAAGTCTCAATTCCCGGTCTCCCCCCTTCTTCTGTGGGGGAACTCCCTCCAAAACGGTATACCTCAACTGTTCGGGGGTATGGCCATGTTCTTTAAAAGGTTTTGAAAGTGGTAAAATATTGTTCCCTACATTAATTGTGGATTTTTGTTGTGAAATCCGAGACTTCACCTTTTGAACTGTTTCTCCCACATATATCTTTTTACATGGACAGATAATGGCATAAACCACATATTGTGATAGACATGTAAAGTGTCTCCTCAATGCAAATTTTTCACCTGTCGTGGGATGTTGAAATACCCTCCCCCGCATCACATATTTACATTGTTTACAATCTAGACAAGGGTACATTCCACTCCGGGAGTATCCAAATACTCCCTTGGTTTCCATGCAGCCTCCCCTAGCAACAGAGGAGGTAACCAATTTAGAACCAATAGTCCTACCCTTTCTATAAGAAACAAGAGGGGGTAACCTAAACTCTCCTATTTGTGGATAGGCACCTCGTAGGATATGCCAATGTTTACGCAGACTCATTGCTATCTGTTTACTATGGGCACCATACTGGTTCACAAAGGTTACCCTGGGGGATCTATCCCTTGCCCCCCGTGGTTGAGAAATACAAGTCTCAGCTCTCTCAAGAACTCTAGCTGGATATCCTCTTTTGACAAATTTATGTTTCATCTGTTCAGTCTGTGCTTTCCTGACTTTTGGATCACTTACTAATCTCTGTACCCTCTTTAGCTGACTGATTGGTATAGAATCCCTTGTATGGATTGGATGATAACTAGAATAGTGTAAAATCTGGTTTCGGTCAGTAGGTTTAGAGTACAATTTAGTTTGCAATCTCCCCTGTCTGTAAACCTCCACATCTAAAAAGTGTATATTGTTATAATCCTTCACACAAGAAAATTTAATCACAGGATGAAAATTATTTAGCTGGGCGTGGAACCAAGATAGGGAATCAAGGTCACCCCGCCATAATACAAATATATCATCGATATACCTCCACCAGGCCCCACAGTGGGCCCGGTAGAGGTCATCACGATATACATGGTGATGTTCAAACCATGCCATGAAAATATTTGCATATGACGGCGTGACATTTGATCCCATCGCGGTTCCACACAATTGCAGATAAAAGACATCCTGAAATATAAAGTAATTCATCCTCAGGATGATGCCAAGCAATTCCAGAAAAAAACAAATTTGAATCTCACTATACAGTCCAGTATTCCGCAGCATCCACTCACAAGCTTTGATGCCATCATCATGTGGTATCGAAGTATATAAACTTGATACGTCAAATGTGGCTAGGAGGAACTCCTCCTCCTCTGTTACCATAAGGCCATCCAGCCTTTCCAAATAGTGACCACTGTCCCTTACATAAGAGGGAATCTCCTTAACCAACGGTCCAAGGGCCTTGTCCAACATGGTCGCCAGTGGGCAGAAGACTGAGTCAATGCCCGACACAATAGGGCGACCAGGTGGATGGACAGGGTCCTTATGGATTTTTGGCAGCGTGTATATAGTAGGGGTACGTGGAAAAGGAACTGTCAAAAAAGATTTCAATTCAGGAGAAATATATTCATTTTCAACTTTCTGTACCAATATTTCACCTATTCTTTGTTGTATCATGGGCAATGGGTCTCTATCAAGAACCTGGTATACCTCCCCATCTGATAGTTGTATCATCAGTTCTTGCACATAATATGATGTGTCCATAACCACAATCGCACCACCCTTGTCTGAGGGTTTGATTGTGATTCTGGAGTCATCCGCCAGCTGTCGCATTTTGTGTACAGTATGAATTTGATCTTTTAATATACCTTTTGCACTTTAAAGTGTGTGCTGTCCATTCTTGAATTTATTGTATATGCAAGGATATCGGAACCTGTTGGGGACGTGCACCACGTTTTGTTCTATTGCAGGGTGCTGTACTATTGCATAAAACAAGTATATATATATATATATATATATATACACATCTATTTTCAAATACATATGCATAAATAAGTTTAAAGCAGGGGGGAAGCAGCAGGGAGCGGCCCATAGTGTGAGTCATTTGGGGAAGGGCCACGAATGTTTTAGGGGGCCCTGGCTAACAATGTCTGTGTGTCCTTTGTATTGATGTGAGGGTTCACAGGGGGAGGGGCCATTGGGGGCGTGGGAGGAGGGGGGCCCAAAAAATGTTGTTGTGAGGGGCCCCGTTATTTATGATGGTGTATGAATGTATATATATACAGTGGAGGAAATAATTATTTGACCCCTCACTGATTTTGTAAGTTTGTCCAATGACAAAGAAATGAAAAGTCTCAGAACAGTATCATTTCAATGGTAGGTTTATTTTAACAGTGGCAGATAGCACATCAAAAGGAAAATCGAAAAAATAACTTTAAATAAAAGATAGCAACTGATTTGCATTTCATTGAGTGAAATAAGTTTTTGAACCCCTACCAACCATTAAGAGTTCTGGCTCCCACAGAGTGGTTAGACACTTCTACTCAATTAGTCAACCTCATTAAGGACACCTGTCTTAACTAGTCACCTGTATAAAAGACACCTGTCCACAGAATCAATCAATCAAGCAGACTCCAAACTCTCCAACATAGGAAAGACCAAAGAGCTGTCCAAGGATGTCAGAGACAAAATTGTAGACCTGCACAAGGCTGGAATGGGCTACAAAACCATTAGCAAGAAGCTGGGAGAGAAGGTGACAACTGTTGGTGCGATTGTTCGAAAATCGAAGGAGCACAAAATGACCATCAATCGACCTCGCTCTGGGGCTCCACGCAAGATCTCACCTCGTGGGGTGTCAATGATTCTGAGAAAGGTGAAAAAGCATCCTAGAACTACACGGGAGGAGTTAGTTAATGACCTCAAATTAGCAGGGACCACAGTCACCAAGAAAACCATTGGAAACACATTACACCGCAATGGACTCGCAAGGTCCCCCTGCTCAAGAAGGCACATGTGCAGGCCCGTCTGAAGTTTGCCAATGAACACCTGAATGATTCTGTGAGTGACTGGGAGAAGGTGCTGTGGTCTGATGAGACCAAAATAGAGCTCTTTGGCATTAACTCAACTCGCTGTGTTTGGAGGAAGAAAAATGCTGCCTATGACCCCCAAAACACCGTCCCCACCGTCAAGCATGGGGGTGGAAACATTTTGCTTTGGGGGTGTTTTTCTGCTAAGGGCACAGGACAACTTATTCGCATTAACGGGAAAATGGACGGAGCCATGTATCGTGAAATCCTGAACGACAACCTTCTTCCCTCTGCCAGGAAACTGAAAATGGGTCGTGGATGGGTGTTCCAGCACGACAATGACCCAAAACATACAGCAAAGGCAACAAAGGAGTGGCTCAAGAAGAAGCACATTAAGGTCATGGAGTGGCCTAGTCAGTCTCCGGACCTTAATCCAATAGAAAACCTATGGAGGGAGCTCAAGCTCAGAGTTGCACAGAGACAGCCTCGAAACCTTAGGGATTTAGAGATGATCTGCAAAGAGGAGTGGACCAACATTCCTCCTAAAATGTGCGCAAACTTGGTCATCAATTACAAGAAACGTTTGACCTCTGTGCTTGCAAACAAGGGTTTTTCCACTAAGTATTAAGTCTTTTTTTGTTAGAGGGTTCAAAAACTTATTTCACTCAATGAAATGCAAATCAGTTGCTATCTTTTATTTAAAGTTATTTTTTCGATTTTCCTTTTGATGTGCTATCTGCCACTGTTAAAATAAACCTACCATTGAAATGATACTGTTCTGAGACTTTTCATTTCTTTGTCATTGGACAAACTTACAAAATCAGTGAGGGGTCAAATAATTATTTCCTCCACTGTATATATATATATATATATATATATATATAAAATATATTACACAAAATAACATCTTGCAATACTTTCTCACAGAACTTCAGCTGGTGCCTCCTTCCCAGGCCCTCCAGGCTCATGTGGCACAGCAGGCTCTAACGGCCCCCGAGGCCCGACCTCTTCTGGCCCCAGAGGCCCGACTACCGGCCCCCGAGGCCCGACTACCGGCCCCAGAGGCCCAGGAATTGGCCCCAGAAGCCCTACAACTGGCCCCAGAGGCCCGACTACCGGCCCCAGAGGCCCAGGAATTGGCCCCAGAAGCCCTACAACTGGCCCCAGAGGCCCAGGAACTGGCCCCAGAGGCCCTACAACTGGCCCCAGAGGCCCAGGAACTGGCCCCAGAGGCACCAGGACCATCGGCCCAAGAGGCTGAAGAGGCCCCCGAGGCCCCAGGGTCCCCCGAGGCCCCAGACACCCCCCCCCTTCTTTCCTCCCCCAGTTTCCCCCCAGGCCAAGCGCTGACATGAAGGCCGAGCTGGCCCAGCTCCGGGGGGAAGTGGAACAACTCAAGAGGGACATTAGAGAACTCAAGGGCAGCAAGCCCTAAGTTTTTTTTCCCCCCCTTTTTTATTTTGTTTTATTAAGTAAAAGTTTTTAGTTTTCTACATTTGAACTGAGTAATGTCTCATTATTTTTCCTTCCTTGATATGGTATTCTATACTTTCATGTAGTTTCCCCTACACTCTTACATTTATCAGTAACAGCATCAATATGCTATATGGGTTCAATGTTTGCAAATATTCTGGCAACAATTTTGTTGAATAGTAAAACTTGCGTTAATTAGTACGTAGCATATGTTCTGGCGAGTGTGATAACTGCCAATCCAATGTTTTGTTGCCAGAATAATTGCAATATTATATTTGTCCCCGTTTAATAAAGTGCCCATAAAATATTTGCCATTTATTCTGTCTAAAATCTCCCACTTAATTTAAGCCACTTTAGCAAATGGACCCCTAAGTATTTGGCTAAATATTGTTAAATGCCCCCCCCCCCCATTTTATTATCTCTAGCACTTCTTTTTTTTCTTACTTATATTTTTATTGTTTTTTGGGGTTTTTTTTTTGCAAATAAACATTTATACAGCAACTCTCTAGCACTCTGTGCTCTCCCAGGGAAAAATTTTGCCAGTTTTATGCTGCCGATTGTTGCGTGCGTAATGTTGGGACAATTAGTGCATGCGTTAAATAGCGTGCATGCGGAAAATACCACGCACGCTATTAATCGCGACAAAAATATTGCATGAAATACCGTGCGTAAAAAATCGCGAGTATGCTTATAGTGAATTGTGCGAAAAGTCGCGAAAAATAAGACGCAATAAAATTTTTAGCGCACGTTAAATCGCACTTTAGTGAATCGGTCCCCATGTGACACTACCATGTGACCCATTAACCCCATCTCGGCTGCAATGCCAAACAGTCCCAAGCAGCCATTCAATTATGTCAGTGATCCCCAACCAGTGGCTCAGGGGCAACATGTTGCTCCCCAACTCCTTGGATGTTGCCCCCAAACCAGGGAGTTATTTTTGAATTCCTGGCTTGGGGGCAAGTTTTGGTTGAATAAAAACAAGATTTACTACCAAATAAAGCCCCT
Organism: Xenopus tropicalis; assembly: GCF_000004195.4. Taxonomy (NCBI): domain Eukaryota; kingdom Metazoa; phylum Chordata; class Amphibia; order Anura; family Pipidae; genus Xenopus; species Xenopus tropicalis. The sequence goes on along the minus strand of NC_030682.2, from coordinate 73,757,140 downwards.
GTAAGCTGATAGTGTGCATAGAGGCTGCCTAATAGCCAATCACAGCCCTTATTTGGCACCTCCATGAACTTTTATGGTGCTTATGTTGCTCTCCAAGTCTTTTTACATTTGACTGTGGCTCACGAGTAAGAAAGGTTGGGGATCCCTGAATTATGTGAATCAACAATCCCCTTCATAGGAGTCCTTTACACTTCATAATCTGTAAAACATATAACCATAAATACAAAATATCACATTTAAAAACTATTTATACAAAGTATCCTACAATAAACAGTTACAAAGTCTATAAAAAACATTTCAAGCTGAAGCTTTCGTTTAAACCTTGAGGGGAAAGAGAATCCAGTTTTTTAATCCACACTGCCTCTCTTTTTAATAATTGTTTAGTCAAATTTCCACCTCTAAGTAAATGGACTTGTTCTAATACTGCCCATCTGACTTGTGCCACTGAATGCTTAGCTGCATAAAAATGTTTGGCCACAGATAATTCAGATACATATTTCTTTCCACTTTCTTGTTCAGATTTTTCTTTTTCTCTCTCTGGTGTATAGTTCCTTATATTGCTTTTATGTTCATTTAAACGGGTTCTTATTGCTCTAGCTGTCTGCCCCACATAAGGGACCCCACATGGGCATTTTATCATATAAATTACCCGAGAGCTGTTACACATAAAATGTCCTTGAATTGGAATTGGTGTGCCTTTAGTGGGATGAGCGATCGTATCCCCTCTAATAATACCTGTACAATGCGCACACTTGCCACAATTTGAGGGGTGCTAATAACCCACTTTTCTTTTCTTTTTGCAAAACTTTTTTTGGACAAAACCTGTCCTATTGATTGTGAAGTAGGCAAAATTGTTTAAAGAGACCCCACTATTTTCATATAGGAGGGGGACTCCTATATGAAAATAGTGGGGTCTCTTTAAACAATTTGCCTACTTCACGATCGTCTTGTAACATGCTCCAATGCTTTAAAATTATTTTGTTTATATTATGGGTGTGGCTACCAAAAGTTGACACAAAGGCCACTCTCTCAGATTTATTTTTCTTTGGTTGTATTTTCTTGATTATTAACTCCTCACGTTTAACTCCTTTTAAATCCTGCTTAATTTCATTAAGTTGTTTCTCATTTTTAACCATACCCTGTGCTTCTGCCTCATATAACTCCTCACTAGATGTAATCCGCTCTACTCAACTGGCTATATGGAAGGCCTTTAAATACACCCGGAGGGTGACAACTGTTAGGCAATAAAATGGTATTACAGTCAGTAGGTTTATAGTGCAAGGTAGTCATTATTTCATTATTTACAATTTTAACTTTAACGTCTAAAAACGCTAATTCCTGCTCGGATTGTTCCGATGTGAATTTAATTTTACCATGCACCTGATTTAGCTCTTGTACCATTAATACAAACTGTTCTGCTGTTCCATTTCAAAACAAGAACATGTCATCCATATAGCGCCAATAATACAGAATGCGCTCATTCCAATTTTTATTACTTAAAATGAACTTATTCTCAAACATATGCATGAACGCATTCGCATATATAGGTGCCATGTTCGCACCCATTGTACAGCCAATCAGCTGTACATAGTACTGTTCATAATATACAAAATAATTTTTAGTTAATATTAATTCCAACACATCACATGCAAAATTAATTTCATGCGTTGTAAGATTTAACGTAGTTAGATAATATCGAATGCATTCAATGCCTTCAGCATGTGGAATGGTGGAATACAGATCACAAACGTCAAGGGAACATATCAAAACTTTTGTTTCTGGTAATTTTACCTCAGTGAGTTTATTCAAAAAATCTGTGGTGTCAGACAGACACGTATGAAGTAATTTAAAGATTGGCTGACATATAACATCCAATGGCTAATGGTTGAAATATAGATCCGCACCCTGAGACTATCGGTCTCCCTGGTGGATTCTACAAAGTTTTGTGAATCTTAGGCAAAAAATATATGTATGGTATTTGTGGCCAATCAACCGTCAGAACTGTAAATAATTCTTGACTAATAAACCCATCACCATAATGCTCCTTCTAAAAAGTAGTCTACTTCCTTTTTAAACAATTCTGTGGAGTTAAAAGTACGTTTTTTGTACCGAGTTGTATTGTTCAGCTGCCGGTGGGCTTCATTTATATAAGCTTCACGATCCAAAATTACTACAGCACCACCTTTGTCTGCTGTTTGCACTATAACATCCTTGTATGATTTTAAATCCATCAATGCTCTCCGTTCCTTTTCAGACATGTTACCATTATGAACCTTTTTAGTTGAATTATTCATTAGTTTTGTTAAATCCTGTTAAACCATAAATTCAAACATCTCAATGCATTTGGGGGTATAGTTAGGGACAAAAGAGGATTTTAAACCTAATTTTCTTTTTATCACCTCCACATCCTTATTAGATTGTATTTCAATTCGTCTCAAACCACCTTTAGCCCCAAATGCATTGAAATGTACACGTAACTTGAGAGTCTAATGAACTTAAACAAATCAACTTCGACATTAAATAAATTATCCACATTAGAAGGTAAATATCCCAATCCTTTCCGCAAAATGTCTTTCTCAGTCTCTGTTAAAGTTCTATGTGACAGGTTAACTATAGATTTTACCTCCGATTGGATGTCCGCTGTGAGCTCCGCATTTTTGGCCGCACAACCCTTTCTTTGCCTTTTCCCCCTCTGGGTCTTCCGACGCTTTCATTTGGGGTAGGTGTGCTGGATAAAAAACATCCTTCCGCCCTTGATGCACCTTCACTAGAAGAACCTCCTGTGGATGAAACATCCGAAGCCGATCGCCCTGAAGTTACTGTACTCCTCTTTCCTCTCCAATCTCGTCGCTGCAGCCGCCATGTATAGACTTGCTCATTTGCTCCTGTGTGTCGCGTTTGAACTTCCGTATCTTTACCTGCATGAGCTCTCCTTCAAACTGTGCGACCTCTGTTCGAATCCCAGAGGTGGCTTCAGCATCAGCGCTTGTCCTTCGCAGCTCCTTTTCTATGGATGCAATCTACTGCTGTACCTGTTGGACGGCAGACTGCAAATGGCGAACGGTTAAAGTCATAAGATCCATTGAGTATCTATTAAGGATCATATACCAGTCTCTCTTATATACAGCATCATCCTTACACAATATAGGAACCATAGGGACATGTAACCCACGTGGAATTCTCTTCACTTTTAAATATTCCACCAGAGTAGCAGCATGGCATTTCAAATTAGTGTCTTTACGCATCAAGCCATTCAGCTGTCGGCTCAAATCACCTGAAAGTCAGGTAATGTAAGACTTTGCATATTATTAACAATACGACTTCGTTCCTGTTCACTAAAACTCAGACATTTGTTTCCCACATGCATTTCATAACATGCATTTTCATAACCAGGAGATTAAGTGACTTGGCTAGTGTCACAAGAAATTAAAGCAAGGTCCCTAGCATGAGATCCCACATCAAAGGATGATCATTTAACCTCTAGGCCAGTGATCCCCAACCAGTGGTTCGTGAGCAATATGTTGCTCCCCAACCCCTTGGATGTTGCTCCTAGTGGCCTCAAAGCAAGTGCTTATTTTTGAATTCCTAGATTGGCCCCATTTGGCCAATCAGATCATCGCTCCATTCTGCCCTGCCTGCCTATAGGCAGAAGCTGAAACAGGAAGCTCCAACCCTGAGGGCGGTGCACTGTTGGTCGGACCAATCAGAATCCATGTTACGGGACTGTTTTGATCACGCAGACTGGGAAATGTTTTGCATGGCTGCTGACGACATCAATGAATACACAGATTCAGTCTGTGGATTCATCAGGAAAGGCGTAAATGAAAAGTGAAAGTCTACCCGAATCAAAAACCATGGATAAACAGTAATGTTCGCATGGCACTGGCGGCACGAGACTCTGCCTTTGCCTCCGCGAACACATCGGACTACAAACATGCCAACTACCAACTCAGGAAGACAATTAAATCAACCAAACATGAGTACAGAGACAGAGTGGAGGAACAATTTGACAATCCTCGGAGAATGTGGCAAGGACTGAACACAATCACAGACTTCCGAGGGAAAATCGGCACACCACAGACAACAGCCTCTCTGTGTGAGGATCTAAACGTATTTTACGTTAAATTCGACACCACGTGAACACCACGAGACCGGATAGCCCATGCGCAATGATGTCAGTGCGCATACCATATCTGAAGAGGATGTGCTGAGGTGCTTTAGACAGGTGAACGCACGCAAAGCTGCTGGTCATGTCCCCGGCCGTGTTCTTAAATCATGCACGGCTCAGCTGGCTGGAGTGTTTACAAACATCTTCAACCTCTCCCTCTCTCTGTCTGTAGTCCCAGCCTGCTTCAAAATGGCTACCATCGTCCCGGTACCCAAAACATCCACAGTCTCATCACTGAATGACTGGCGACCGGTAGCCCTGACCCCCATCATAAGCAAATGCTTTGAGAGGCTGGTTAAGGACTTCATCTGGACTCATTGGACCCTCTACAATTCGCATATCGCCACAACTGATGACATTACATTACACACCGCTCTCTCCCACCTGGAGAAGAGAGACACATATGTGAGAATGCTGTTTGTAGATTTACAGCTCAGCTTTCAACACCATCATTCCCTCGAAGCTGGACAGGACACTACAGGATCTAGGATTGAGCAGCTCTCTCTGCAGCTGGATCCTTAACTTCCTGTCAGACAGACGCCAGATGGTCAGACTGGGCAGCACCACCTCATCTTCCATCATTATGAACACTGGTGCTCCACAGGGGTGTGTACTGAGCACTCTCCTGTACTCACTCTACACCTACGACTGCACGGCCACTAACAACTCCAACATCATTGTGAAGTTTGTGGACGACACAACAGTGGTGGGTCTTATCACCAATGATGATGAGACGGCATATAGGGAGGAGGTCAGTGCCCTGTCACATTGGTGCCAGGAGAACCATCTCACCCTCAATGTTACAAAGACCAAAGAGATGATAGTGGACTTTCGGAGATGTGGAGGAGTACATACCCCCATCACCATCAGTGGAGCTGCTGTGGAGAGAGTGACTAGCTTCCTTTTCCTGGGTGTGCATTTAGTGGAGGATCTCACATGGTCAGTTCACATGGACAAAACAGCAGCACCTCTTCTTTCTCAGGAGGTTGAAGAGATTCGTCATGAACCCCTGCATCCTCAGGACCTTCTACCACTGTGCCATTGAGAGCGTCCTCACTGGATGCATCACCACCTGGTACGGCAACAGCACTGCCTACAACCGCAAAGCTCTGAAGAGAACCAGCAGGCTGAGAGACAGCTTTTTCCATCAGGCCATCAGACTGCTGAACACTGACCACTAACACTTTATAGACACTTGAGCAACACTCCAACACTATTCATGTGCACTCATTCTTATATTTTGTACATACATTATACATGCCTACTCATGTGCATATTTATATTGTACTCCACTGCTGTTTGTGAAGCTTGCACACAAGAATTTCACTCACATGTACTGTACCAGTGTACCAATAATATTTTGGTTGCATAAAAACCAGGTGTACTGCCAAACAGAACCTCTTGTAGCCTGTCAGTCCACAGTCCACTCAAGGGTAAAAAAGGTTGGGGATCCCTGCTCTAGGCCAACCGCACTTTCTTCTTTAAACAGGAGAGCCTTTTTCCTGTTTCTTCACATGGCAGTTGGCCCCAATGAGTCACGTGACTTAACGGGAAATGACAAAGCAATCAATAAATTTGGCTTCCCACCCCATCACTCCATTCCCCTTTTTCTCACCCCAACATCATACCTCCTATAATAGAAAATTTGACTAGTCAACTATAAGAGGTTCCCAAGAGGGTCCTTCAACTGATCTAACTGATCTGAACTAAGCCTCATAAAGAGAAATTAAGTAAAGAGACAGGGACAGGGACCCATCGATGTAACCAAAGGCTCAGTAATGGTAACAATGTAAATAAACCGGTCTCACCATTGCTGAGAGGTGGTCCGGGTGTGTAGAGGCCCAAACCCGTAGCACCAAAGGCAAAACAGCAATATGACAAAGAAGTTCCACGCACCATACGACCAAAAGGATGTTCATAAAAACAAAAAGTTCATTTCTCCATTGAAAACATGAGGCCTGATGCAGTTTGTGCATCATCGCACTTAATCATAGGTTCATATACTAAATCAGGAAACACCTTAATATACAGTAGTATAGGGGGGAAATATGTCACTAGACCACTCCTCCTATACTATAGTAAGGTAACATAGTAACATAGTAAGTTGGGTTGAAAAAAGAGATACGTCCATCACGTTCAACCGTAATGCCTATATATAACCTGCCTAACTACTAGTTGATCCAGAGGAAGGCAAAAAAACCCCATCTGAAGCCTCTCTAATTTGCCGCAGAGGGGAAAAAATTCCTTCCTGACTCCAAGATGGCAATCGGACCAGTCCCTGGGGAAGAATAACCCCCTCCTCCCGTGAATCTATACCCCTTTTAATACAGCTCAAAACCTTGTTTGCCCTTGCAGCTGCTGCCTGGCATTGCTTGCTACAGCCAAGTTTATTATCTACAAGGACTCCAAGGTCCTTCTCCATTATGGATTTGCCTAGTGCAGTCCCATTAAGGGTATACGGGGCTTGCATATTTTTACATCCCAGGTGCATGACCTTACATTTATCCACATTAAATCTCATCTGCCACTTAGCTGCCCAGATTGCCAGTTGGTCAAGATCCTGCTGCAGGGATGTCACATCCTCTAAAGAAGTGACTGGTCTGCAGAGTTTTGTGTCATCTGCAAACACTGATACATTACTCATAATACCCTCCCCTAAGTCATTTATGAACAAATTAAACAAAAGTGGACCCAGTACAGAACCCTGAGGGACCCCACTGAGAACCTTATTCCAAGTAGAGAATGTGCCATTAACAACCACCCTCTGTACCCGATCCTGTAGCCAGTTTTCATAGAATGTGCAAACGACTTCACTAAGACCAATAGACCTTAGTTTAGAAAGCAGTCGTTTGTGGGGAACGGTATCAAATGCTTTGGCAAAATCCAAATAGATTATATCTACTGCATCCCCACTGTCCAGCTTCTTACTTACCTCATCATAAAAAGCAATTAAATTGGTCTGACATGACCTGTCCTTCATAAAGCCATGCTGATTACTGCTCATAATGGCATTCTCCAGTATTGTTGTATGTGATCCCTTAACAAGCTTTCAAATAACTTGCCCACCAGGGATGTCAAACTTACAGGCCTATAATTGCCAGGCTGAGATCTTACTCCCTTTTTAAATATAGGAATGACATTTGCCTTCTTCCAATCCCTAGGTACCATACCTGATGAAAGAGAGTCTGAGAATATCAGAAACAAGGGCCTCTGTAATTCTGCCCCTAGCTCTCTCAGTACCCGAGGGTGTATTCCATCTGGCCCAGGTGCCTTGTTTACATTTATCGTGTGTAACCCTTTAAGCACCATATCCTGTGCCAACCACTGTGTAGTTGGAGCTGAGGCAACAGTGCAGCTCTTAGGTGGGACTTGGCCCACTGGCTCCTCTACTGTATACACAGAAGAAAAGAACTGGTTAAGCACATCTGCCTTTTCTGTATCCGCTGTAACCATATTGTTACTATAACTCAATGGGGCCACACCCTCAACCTGTATCTTTTTACTATTAATATACTTAAAAAACTTTTTGGGGTTAGTCTTGGCCTCGGCCGCGATGCGCTCCTCATTTTCTATCTTTGCCTTCCGGATTGCTGTTTTACAACACTTGTTACAGTGTTTATATTCATTAAATGCAGCTACTGTCCCCTCTGACTTATATTTCTTAAAAGCTTTCCTTTTTCTCCCTATTAACTTCTTTACCTCAGGTGTTTCCTGATTTAGTATATGTGCCTATGATTAAGTGCAGTGAAGGTCCCGGGTGTGCTTGGGTGAGTCCCTGTCTCTTTGCTTACCTACTCTTTATGAGGCTTGGTTCTATAAGTTGAAGGATCCTCTTTGGAACCTCTTATAGTTGACTAGTCAAATTTTTTATTATAGTTTTTAGTAGCCCGTTTATTTAGGTCTCGATTCCTTGCGGGAGGATTTTTTCTGGTGTTTCTTTTATATTAAATATGGGTGACTTTTCTGCTCATAATGAGGAACAAATGAAGCGTCGTATCCGAGTATAAGCCGAAATACCTAATTTTACCTAAGAAAACTGGAAAAACTTATTGACTTGAGTACAGGTATAGGACCCATTATCCAGAATGCTCGGGACCAAGGGTATTCCGGATAAGGGGTCTTTCCATAATTTGGATCTTAATACCTTAAATCTACTAAAAAATCAATAAAACATTAATTAAACCCAATAGGATTGTTTTGCATCCAATAAGGATTAATTATATCTTATTTGGAATCAATTACTGTATATACTCGAGTATAAGCCTAGTTTTTCAGCACCCAAAATGTGCTGAAAAAGTCACCCTCGGCTTATACTCGAGTCGGGTGCCATGGGTCCCTCTAGACTAGCACCCTCTCTCCTTTGTGTGCAAATTAGGCCACCTGCAACCAGACCCTCCAGTGCCCTGGCCTAGGCTCCCACTAGCAATACTTATTTCCCCTTACATCTCCTCCGGGAGCGGGTCTGCTGCCAGTTTGCCAATGTGCAATGAGCGTGGGGTAGTACTCATATTGTTTTTGTTGACCCTCTTCTCCATTTACAGAGCTCGTTTACTGTTTTTCTTTGAAATAAATATTGAAAAACATATACACTGATGCCTCAATTAATGTAATTTTATTGGTATTTATTTTGATTATTAAAACTTAGCAGTAGCGGCTGCATTTCCCACCCTAGGCTTGTACTCGAGTCAATAAGTTTTTCCAGATTTCTTAGGTAAAATTAGGCACCTCGGCTTATATTCGGATCGGCTTATACTCGAGTATATACGGTACAAGGTTCTGTTTTATTTCTACATAGAAAAAGGAAATCGGTTTTAAAATTCTGAATTATTTGATTAAAATGGAGTCTATGGGAGACAGGCATTCCGTAATTCGGAGCTTTCTGGATAAGGGGTTTCCGGATAAGGGGTCCGATACCTGTATAAGCCATGGGTGGGAAATGCAGCAGCTACTCTTAAGTTTCAATAATCAAAATAAATACCAATAAAATAACATTAAATAAGGTATCAGTGGGGTATATGGTTTATTTCAAAGAAAAACAGTAAACTAGCTCTGTAAGTGGAGGAGAGGGTCAACAAAAATAATATGGTATCAACAATAATACCTTAAGAGTACTACCCCCTTAGCTCAATCAGCAACCAAGCTAAAACACAAAAGGGTTGATTCACTAAAGTGCGTTAATTATTATCGCATGCTTTTTTGCGTTAAAATAGACGCGAAAATTAGTGCGCGATTCACTACAGTATTACCATGTGCGTGGCACATCGCATGCGTTAATTCGTGCGCAATTGCATGCGTTAATTTTAACGCAATGCGGCAATTAGCGAATGAAAAGAATGTGAACACATGATTCACAAAAGCACCTAAAGCGTTAAATGCGTTAATTAGCGCGCGAATGTGTGCGTATTTTAGCGCCTGATTGGGGGAGGCGTTGGGCAGAGAACATTTTTCACTTTTGAGTGTTAAAATCAAAATGGAGTATGCAATGGGCTTTTTGCTGGATTTGGAGGAGGAGCAGCAAGACCCCCAGCCTTCCCGAGTTATGCGACCTCGGCTTTTTCGACAAAGGACCACATTAGAGGGCTTAAGCGAGGATGAAGTGGTCAGGCGATACAGGCTCAATAGGGCCACTGGCAGTTTCCAGAGGGTCGAGGGGGGGTGTCACAGGCCACCTTTTGCGCGCTAATGCCAGCCATGCAGGACCTGTACAGACAGCGCTGTAGGAGGAAGATGCAGCGGATCCTCTCTGACCCCGGCCACCCCAACCACAGTCTTTTCACTCTCCTACCATCAGGCAGGCAGTACAGGAGCATCCAGACCCGCACCAGCAGATACAGAGACAGTTTCTACCCACAAGCCATCAGGCTTCTGAACTGCTGACATTCTGCACAAACCAACACACACTCCCCATAACTACTGGACTCTTCGCAGTGTCACTTTAAGCAAAGCCACTTTAAATCCTCACTGCACAATTTCAAATATTTCATTGCATTTTTTTATTGTAAATACTTGTACCTTTATTGCACACTTTTATTATATTTAATATTTGTATTTTTTTTTTTTTTGTCTATGTAAAGTTGGGAGGAACATGGGTCAAAAAAATGTAATTACAGTAATGATGCTTCATTGTTATTTGTATATGACAATAAACTTGAAACTTTTCACGGTGCCTTGGCCAGGTCCTGGACACCATCCGCTCGCTGTCCAGGAATTTCATCTCGGAACGAGTGAACACTGTGAAAAGGCATTTTTTATGTGGTTAGTGGCATCCCCAGTGTGTTGGGTGCAATTGATTGCACCCATGTGGCGTTAAACCCCCCCCAAGACAGGGAGCACATTTTCCGCAACAGGAAGGGCTACCACTCCCTCAATGTGCAAGTGGTGTGCGATGGCAAGATGAATATCCTGAGCATCATGTCTGGGTTCCCCGGCTCCTCTCACGATGCTTACATCCTAAGGCAGTCCGCACTTTACGATGCTTTTGAGACAGGACAAATGCCTCACGGGTTGCTGTTAGGTAAGTATTTGTGTCACGTCTAGCACAACTTGCACACATTTGCTTTCTGTGTCCCACTGTAAAACCAGTCCCTGCCTGCCATAAGCTTGGTTTGCAATTTGGAAAGTGCCCCCTTTTTCCACTGGAAGAGCCAAAGCAGCTACTTGTAGTGTCACCTATCTAGCACAACTTGCCCACATTTACTTTCTGTGTCCCACTGTAAAACCAGTCCCTGCCTGCCATAAGCTTGTTTTGCAATTTGTAAAGTGCCCTCTTTTGCCACTGGGAGAGCCAAATCAGCTACTTGTAGTGTCACTTATCACTCTTACACTGTCACATCTGTTGCAAAAGGGCCGTGTTTTGACACAGGGAGACTGGAAGCAGCTTATTTGTTTGCAGCATCTTATTCCATCTTATTTTATTTCAGGAGACTACTGGCTACCCGTGCTCTAGGTGGCTCATCACACCCATTCACAGGCCGCGTTCACGGGCCGAGTGTGCTTTTAACGAAGCACATGTGAAAGCGCAGTCTGTGATTGAGCGGACGTTTGGGGTTCCTTAAAAGCCGGTTCCACTGCCTGGATAAATCAGGAGGCAGCCTTATGTACAGCCCCTCCAAAGTTTCCAACATTGTGGCTGCGTGTGCTGCACTGCACAATCTGGCCAACTGGCACGGCTTACCAGCCGATGTGGCCGATGACCTGGAGGACCCCATACATCCCCAAGATCCTGTCCGAGGTGTGGATGCCAGAGGGAGTGAAGTCCGGGGACAAATTGTTACAAATTACTTCTCCTGTAAGTACCTACAATCTTTAATCCCATACACAAGAAATACCAAACAACTTTGACCCAAAAAAAAGGTTTATTCTCACTTCCAAAATAATTTTTTTAAAGCAGGTTCACCAACACCTGCAACCAAATTAAAAACAAAAAAAAGAAAAAATAAAACAAAACCTAGCTAAGGAAAGCTAGGTTCCACAAATCCCTAATCTGCACAATTTATTTTCTTTTCCGAAGTTGCCTTGTTGAACCTGCAGGAGCGGGAGCTGCGCTCTCACCAGCAGCTCCACTGGTAGAGCTTGTTGGCTCTGTTGGCTTTTGGCCCTGTTGTTGGAGGGCAGCAATTTGTTGTTTCAGGAGTGAATTTTGTTCAGCCAACAGAGCCACTTTTTGTCTTTTAAGCTCTACCTGCTCCTCTTGCAGGCTCAACATGGCAGCCTCATGTTAGGCCTTACGTGCCTCGCTGGCCTGAATGAGGCTTAGCATTGCCGACTCATGTGTGGCTTGGCATGCCTGACCCTCATTGTAGGCGTTAGTGGCCACACACAAGTCGACATGCATTTGGTCCATTTTGCGCATCAGCGCTTTGTGGTGCCTGATTAGGGATTTGTGGAACCTATCTTTTTGAGGTTCCTTGGGGGCCACTCTCTCTCCTCTGGCCTGGGTTTGGAGCTGCTGCTGCTGGGGAATGTTGGCCGGCTCCTCATCCAAGAAGAAGGCCACGTCTCTGCCACCGACATGTGACCCTCTCTCACTTTCCTCCCCACTAAAGGTTTCTCCTTGAATTTCAGGATGGCGCTGTGGGGAGTGGAGCCCAAACGAGGAGCGTCCACCTTTTGAAAAAAAGAAGAAAAAACTTTATTTAATTTTTTGTTAGCTTCATGATGCAAAACAAACTTCATGGACAATGATTGTCAGTTTTGTTAAAACATGACCAAGTTTATTTTGACCAAAATATTTGTGGACATTGATTCATTCCAAATGAGGCAAAAAGGTAAAATCAAGTTGAAAAGATTGACTGTCCAAAAGTCCAAGATGAACTGACTGCACCTAACCCAGCAAGACACACTTGTCAAATAACACACCTATCTTATTAGCAATACACTGCACTTCTGGAATTGAAACAGCTGCAATATACACAGACACAATTCATTATTATGCCACTGCACAAGCCTAACACGAAACACAGGTCTAACCAAATTTGTTGAGAAAAATATCTGGAATGGGAGCAGATGACGTTTGTCTGTGTCTGCTCGGGCCAGGTGGAGTTAAAGATGAATCTGTTGGAGAAAAGATTGTTTAACATTAATCTTAAGCTTCTCTGCAAGAGTAAATACACTTGTATTACTGTCATTACACTTACCTTGGCCAACATTCCTGTCCGAATCAAAGGTGCCGGACACACCTCGTACACTCTCCCTGTGGAGAAAAGGCAGCAGCAGCTCCTCAAATCTTGTAAAATGGACCCTCTTAGCAGGCCCACCTCCAGTTCCGGATCTAAAGAAAATATACGAATGGTTTTATTGTGTTGTCTCCAATAAGCAAGCTATAACAACACAGTCACTTTTTATTACTCATTGTTGCCCCAATCAATTCACTTTACTTTCAAGTGTAACAATACTAAGGCATGCTCTGACACAAAAACTAAAAACTATACTAAAATGCTGCAAGTTGCTGCTAAGTGGCCTTGCTAACTCCCAGGGCTCTCCCATATACTCTCTCTGTATTAACCAGTGCTTAAAGGAGAATGCAAGTCAAAATTTAAAAAGCATACTGCCCAATAGTCCTCCTATTGTTTAGTAAAAATGCCACACTTTTGGCTCACCTAATCAAATATTTACTCAGTCACACTTACTTCACATTTTCTAGAACAGGCAGCCATCTCTACCATCTCTAAAAAGGTATTCTCCCTTCCTTTCCCTCCTTGCTTCATACTGCACATGTGTTTCATTCCCTCCCCCCCTTCCCCTCTGCCAGCCTACAGGAAGGACAGAGAGATTTCAGTGATGTCACTGGAGTCTTTACACTGCTGTAGGCTGCCAGCACCATATCTCAGAGAAGCAAGCAGTGATCTGGGAATTTAGATATGCAGTAAGTACTTAAAAAGAATTCCTTTAGAATTACTTTTAATTTATATTAACCTTTCATTGTCCTTTAAGCAATAATCCTCCTTGATAAAGGAGAGTACAGGGCATTAAAGGAACAGTAACACCAAAAAATTAAAGAGATTTAAAGTAAAGAAATATAATGCACTGTTGCCCTGCACTGGTAAAAGTTGTGTGTTTGCTACAGTAACTCTACTATAGTTTATATAAATAAGCTGCTGTGTAGCCCTGGGGGCAGCCATTCAAGCTGGAATAAAGGAGAAAAGGCACAGGTTACATAGCAGATAACGGATAAGTTCTGTAGAATACAATAGTGTTTTATCTGTTATCTGCTAAGTGCCTGTGCCTTTTCTCCTTTGAATGGCTGCCCCCATGGCTACACAGTGGCATTCTTTATATAAACCATAGTAGTGTTTCTGAGGCAAACACCCCAGTTGTACCAGTGCAGAGCAGCAGTACATAATATTGGAATTTCTTTTATACACTTGAATTTTTTGGTGTTACTGTTCCTTTAAGGGGTCCGTTTACTAAAGTACGTTTCAATTGTCTAAGAGTATAGTCTATGAATAGTGGCTAACTTTAACGCCATCAAAGTAGACTATTTGATAGCAAGAATAGTGGCAAAGTTAATTTTGGCAACAGAATATTCGCAGCTATAACCTGCTTCTTTCGCCAAAATATTCGCCGCTATCACCGTTATATCGCTAAATATTTTGGCGACAGAATATTCGCTGCTATAACCTGCTTCTTTCGCCAAGATATTTGCCGCTATAGCAGCAAATATTTTGGCGACAGAATATTCAGCGCTTCAAAGTTGGTTAAGCAGCAATGTGCGTGTAAATGCCAGCGATTATAGCGGTGAATATTTTGCCAACAAAATTTACTTTGCGACTATTCTTGCTCTAAAAAGTCTACTTTTATGGCGTTAAAGTCCCTAGTGCTATGCTTTCTGCTAATCCCTATGTCAATGTCTATTCTAGCTTCTCTGTGAAATCAAATCTTCATAATGGTTTACTCGCAACTTTTTCTCATTTTCCTCTAAAAGAAAGAAAATTTGGGATTTACATCAGAGAGAATAAAGTTATCATATAGGGCAATGAGAAATTATTAGGGTGGTGCATTTTCAACTCCTATAGTGCAAATATGCGACTAATTTGAGCATATAATTTTACGCACCCTTATAATAAACGCAAGTATATTTGGCGACTATACGCACAAATACATTACAAGGTATATTTTGGCGACTGTTCGGTCACAACGTGACGTCGTTGTATTCTCGTGACACACGTGACTTGCGGCCATTTTGTCTCATAGAGCCTGCAGTGACAAGGGACCAACATGCCTGGGGTATCAGAGCTCCGACCGGAGGAGAGGCGCTACATCTGCCGCTTCCTCCTGCGCTCATCCTATGACACGCAGCTGCTGGGGACCATAGGGGTCCATGAAAAGAAGAGGGCAATCCTCCGCAAGCTGATGCGGAGGTTATGGAATAAGTTTGCCCTCGACATGGACCTTACGACTTCTCCTTCGGATATGGTCGGACATGAAGCGCAGGAGTCATGATTTAATAGCTGAAATAGTGGAAGGTAATTATTGTACTTTATTAGTGTTTTAAAGAATACGTTAATTAAAAGATTTTGAAATTAATTTTACCTAAAAATGTAAGAAATGTATATTCTATATACACTCACCAAAAGGATTATTAGGAACACCTGTTCAATTTCTCATTAATGCAATAATCTAATCAACCAATCACATGGCAGTTGCTTCAATGCATTGGTGTGCGATGGCAAGATGAATATCCTGAGCATCATGTCTGGGTTCCCCGGCTCCTCTCACGATGCTTACATCCTAAGGCAGTCCGCACTTTACGATGCTTTTGAGACAGGACAAATGCCTCACGGGTTGCTGTTAGGTAAGTATTTGTGTCACGTCTAGCACAACTTGCACACATTTGCTTTCTGTGTCCCACTGTAAAACCAGTCCCTGCCTGCCATAAGCTTGGTTTGCAATTTGGAAAGTGCCCCCTTTTTCCACTGGAAGAGCCAAAGCAGCTACTTGTAGTGTCACCTATCTAGCACAACTTGCCCACATTTACTTTCTGTGTCCCACTGTAAAACCAGTCCCTGCCTGCCATAAGCTTGTTTTGCAATTTGTAAAGTGCCCTCTTTTGCCACTGGGAGAGCCAAATCAGCTACTTGTAGTGTCACTTATCACTCTTACACTGTCACATCTGTTGCAAAAGGGCCGTGTTTTGACACAGGGAGACTGGAAGCAGCTTATTTGTTTGCAGCATCTTATTCCATCTTATTTTATTTCAGGAGACTACTGGCTACCCGTGCTCTAGGTGGCTCATCACACCCATTCACAGGCCGCGTTCACGGGCCGAGTGTGCTTTTAACGAAGCACATGTGAAAGCGCAGTCTGTGATTGAGCGGACGTTTGGGGTTCCTTAAAAGCCGGTTCCACTGCCTGGATAAATCAGGAGGCAGCCTTATGTACAGCCCCTCCAAAGTTTCCAACATTGTGGCTGCGTGTGCTGCACTGCACAATCTGGCCAACTGGCACGGCTTACCAGCCGATGTGGCCGATGACCTGGAGGACCCCATACATCCCCAAGATCCTGTCCGAGGTGTGGATGCCAGAGGGAGTGAAGTCCGGGGACAAATTGTTACAAATTACTTCTCCTGTAAGTACCTACAATCTTTAATCCCATACACAAGAAATACCAAACAACTTTGACCCAAAAAAAAGGTTTATTCTCACTTCCAAAATAATTTTTTTAAAGCAGGTTCACCAACACCTGCAACCAAATTAAAAACAAAAAAAAGAAAAAATAAAACAAAACCTAGCTAAGGAAAGCTAGGTTCCACAAATCCCTAATCTGCACAATTTATTTTCTTTTCCGAAGTTGCCTTGTTGAACCTGCAGGAGCGGGAGCTGCGCTCTCACCAGCAGCTCCACTGGTAGAGCTTGTTGGCTCTGTTGGCTTTTGGCCCTGTTGTTGGAGGGCAGCAATTTGTTGTTTCAGGAGTGAATTTTGTTCAGCCAACAGAGCCACTTTTTGTCTTTTAAGCTCTACCTGCTCCTCTTGCAGGCTCAACATGGCAGCCTCATGTTAGGCCTTACGTGCCTCGCTGGCCTGAATGAGGCTTAGCATTGCCGACTCATGTGTGGCTTGGCATGCCTGACCCTCATTGTAGGCGTTAGTGGCCACACACAAGTCGACATGCATTTGGTCCATTTTGCGCATCAGCGCTTTGTGGTGCCTGATTAGGGATTTGTGGAACCTATCTTTTTGAGGTTCCTTGGGGGCCACTCTCTCTCCTCTGGCCTGGGTTTGGAGCTGCTGCTGCTGGGGAATGTTGGCCGGCTCCTCATCCAAGAAGAAGGCCACGTCTCTGCCACCGACATGTGACCCTCTCTCACTTTCCTCCCCACTAAAGGTTTCTCCTTGAATTTCAGGATGGCGCTGTGGGGAGTGGAGCCCAAACGAGGAGCGTCCACCTTTTGAAAAAAAGAAGAAAAAACTTTATTTAATTTTTTGTTAGCTTCATGATGCAAAACAAACTTCATGGACAATGATTGTCAGTTTTGTTAAAACATGACCAAGTTTATTTTGACCAAAATATTTGTGGACATTGATTCATTCCAAATGAGGCAAAAAGGTAAAATCAAGTTGAAAAGATTGACTGTCCAAAAGTCCAAGATGAACTGACTGCACCTAACCCAGCAAGACACACTTGTCAAATAACACACCTATCTTATTAGCAATACACTGCACTTCTGGAATTGAAACAGCTGCAATATACACAGACACAATTCATTATTATGCCACTGCACAAGCCTAACACGAAACACAGGTCTAACCAAATTTGTTAAGAAAAATATCTGGAATGGGAGCAGATGACGTTTGTCTGTGTCTGCTCGGGCCAGGTGGAGTTAAAGATGAATCTGTTGGAGAAAAGATTGTTTAACATTAATCTTAAGCTTCTCTGCAAGAGTAAATACACTTGTATTACTGTCATTACACTTACCTTGGCCAACATTCCTGTCCGAATCAAAGGTGCCGGACACACCTCGTACACTCTCCCTGTGGAGAAAAGGCAGCAGCAGCTCCTCAAATCTTGTAAAATGGACCCTCTTAGCAGGCCCACCTCCAGTTCCGGATCTAAAGAAAATATACGAATGGTTTTATTGTGTTGTCTCCAATAAGCAAGCTATAACAACACAGTCACTTTTTATTACTCATTGTTGCCCCAATCAATTCACTTTACTTTCAAGTGTAACAATACTAAGGCATGCTCTGACACAAAAACTAAAAAACTATACTAAAATGCTGCAAGTTGCTGCTAAGTGGCCTTGCTAACTCCCAGGGCTCTCCCATATACTCTCTCTGTATTAACCAGTGCTTAAAGGAGAATGCAAGTCAAAATTTAAAAAGCATACTGCCCAATAGTCCTCCTATTGTTTAGTAAAAATGCCACACTTTTGGCTCACCTAATCAAATATTTACTCAGTCACACTTACTTCACATTTTCTAGAACAGGCAGCCATCTCTACCATCTCTAAAAAGGTATTCTCCCTTCCTTTCCCTCCTTGCTTCATACTGCACATGTGTTTCATTCCCTCCCCCCCTTCCCCTCTGCCAGCCTACAGGAAGGACAGAGAGATTTCAGTGATGTCACTGGAGTCTTTACACTGCTGTAGGCTGCCAGCACCATATCTCAGAGAAGCAAGCAGTGATCTGGGAATTTAGATATGCAGTAAGTACTTAAAAAGAATTCCTTTAGAATTACTTTTAATTTATATTAACCTTTCATTGTCCTTTAAGCAATAATCCTCCTTGATAAAGGAGAGTACAGGGCATTAAAGGAACAGTAACACCAAAAAATTAAAGAGATTTAAAGTAAAGAAATATAATGCACTGTTGCCCTGCACTGGTAAAAGTTGTGTGTTTGCTACAGTAACTCTACTATAGTTTATATAAATAAGCTGCTGTGTAGCCCTGGGGGCAGCCATTCAAGCTGGAATAAAGGAGAAAAGGCACAGGTTACATAGCAGATAACGGATAAGTTCTGTAGAATACAATAGTGTTTTATCTGTTATCTGCTAAGTGCCTGTGCCTTTTCTCCTTTGAATGGCTGCCCCCATGGCTACACAGTGGCATTCTTTATATAAACCATAGTAGTGTTTCTGAGGCAAACACCCCAGTTGTACCAGTGCAGAGCAGCAGTACATAATATTGGAATTTCTTTTATACACTTGAATTTTTTGGTGTTACTGTTCCTTTAAGGGGTCCGTTTACTAAAGTACGTTTCAATTGTCTAAGAGTATAGTCTATGAATAGTGGCTAACTTTAACGCCATCAAAGTAGACTATTTGATAGCAAGAATAGTGGCAAAGTTAATTTTGGCAACAGAATATTCGCAGCTATAACCTGCTTCTTTCGCCAAAATATTCGCCGCTATCACCGTTATATCGCTAAATATTTTGGCGACAGAATATTCGCTGCTATAACCTGCTTCTTTCGCCAAGATATTTGCCGCTATAGCAGCAAATATTTTGGCGACAGAATATTCAGCGCTTCAAAGTTGGTTAAGCAGCAATGTGCGTGTAAATGCCAGCGATTATAGCGGTGAATATTTTGCCAACAAAATTTACTTTGCGACTATTCTTGCTCTAAAAAGTCTACTTTTATGGCGTTAAAGTCCCTAGTGCTATGCTTTCTGCTAATCCCTATGTCAATGTCTATTCTAGCTTCTCTGTGAAATCAAATCTTCATAATGGTTTACTCGCAACTTTTTCTCATTTTCCTCTAAAAGAAAGAAAATTTGGGATTTACATCAGAGAGAATAAAGTTATCATATAGGGCAATGAGAAATTATTAGGGTGGTGCATTTTCAACTCCTATAGTGCAAATATGCGACTAATTTGAGCATATAATTTTACGCACCCTTATAATAAACGCAAGTATATTTGGCGACTATACGCACAAATACATTACAAGGTATATTTTGGCGACTGTTCGGTCACAACGTGACGTCGTTGTATTCTCGTGACACACGTGACTTGCGGCCATTTTGTCTCATAGAGCCTGCAGTGACAAGGGACCAACATGCCTGGGGTATCAGAGCTCCGACCGGAGGAGAGGCGCTACATCTGCCGCTTCCTCCTGCGCTCATCCTATGACACGCAGCTGCTGGGGACCATAGGGGTCCATGAAAAGAAGAGGGCAATCCTCCGCAAGCTGATGCGGAGGTTATGGAATAAGTTTGCCCTCGACATGGACCTTACGACTTCTCCTTCGGATATGGTCGGACATGAAGCGCAGGAGTCATGATTTAATAGCTGAAATAGTGGAAGGTAATTATTGTACTTTATTAGTGTTTTAAAGAATACGTTAATTAAAAGATTTTGAAATTAATTTTACCTAAAAATGTAAGAAATGTATATTCTATATACACTCACCAAAAGGATTATTAGGAACACCTGTTCAATTTCTCATTAATGCAATAATCTAATCAACCAATCACATGGCAGTTGCTTCAATGCATTTTGGGGTGTGGTCCTGGTCAAGACAATCTCCTGAACTCCAAACTTAATGTCAGAATGGAAAAGAAAGGTGATTTAAGCAATTTTGAGCGTGGCATGGTTGTTGGTGCCAGACGGGCCAGTCTGAGTATTTCACAATCTGCTCAGTTACTGGGATTTTCACGCACAACCATTTCTAGGGTTTACAAAGAATGGTGTGAAAAAGGAAAAACATCCAGTATGCGGCAGTCCTGTGGGCAAAAATGCCTTGTTGATGCTAGAGGTCAGAGGAGAATGGGCCGACTGATTCAAGCTAATAGAAGAGCAACTTTGACTGAAATAACCACTCGTTACAACGAGTGTGCAGTGTGAGTATGCAGCAAAGCATTTGTGAAGCCACAACACGCACAACCTTGAGGCGGATGGGCTACAACAGCAGAAGACCCCACCAGGTACCACTCATCTCCACTACAAATAGGAAAAAGAGGCTACAATTTGCACGAGCTCACCAAAATTGGACAGTTGAAGAAAAATGTTGCCTGGTCTGATGAGTCTCGATTTCTGTTGAGACATTCAAATGGTAGAGTCAGAATTTGGCGTAAACAGAATGAGAACATGGATCCATCATGCCTTGTTACCACTGTGCAGGCTGGTGGTGGTGGTGTAATGGTGTGGGGGATGTTTTCTTGGCACATTTTAGGCCCGTTAGTGCCAATTGGGCATTGTTTAAATGCCACGGCCTACCTGAGCATTGTTTCTGACCATGTCCATCCCTTTATGACCACCATGTACCCATCCTCTGATGGCTACTTCTAGCAGGATAATGCACCATGTCACAAAGCTGGAATCATTTCAAATTGGTTTCTTGAACATGACAATGAGTTCACTGTACTAAAATGGCCCCCACAGTCACCAGATCTCAACCCAATAGATCATCTTTGGGATGTGGTGGAACTGGGAGCTTCGTGCTCTGGATGTGCATCCCACAAATCTCCATCAACTGCAAGATGCTATCCTATCAATATGGGCCAACATTTCTAAAGAATGCTTTCAGCACCTTGTTGAATCAATGCCACGTAGAATTAAGGCAGTTCGGAAGGCGAAAGGGGGTCAAACACCGTATTAGTATGGTGTTCCTAATAATCCTTTTGGTGAGTATATATCAATCTGTATACTATATACTAATTGTTCAGTAGACCCATGAAGTTCATATTTAGAATGTTTTGCTATCCCACCGGCGATTTACATTCTAGCCCTTAGGGGGCCTTATGCCACATAATACACATAGCGGGTGCTTACTGTATATGCTCGAGTATAAGCCTAGTTTTTCAGCACCCAAAATGTGCTGCAAAAGTCCCCTCCAGACTAGCACTCTCTGTCCTTTGTGTGCAAATTAGGCCACCCGCAACCAGACCCTCAAGTGCCATGGCCCGCTCCCAAATTCATCTACCATCCTCACTTGTCCCATTTGGCACTAGACATTGCACTTTATATTCTATATAAACTACAGTGGATATAAAATGTCAGGTTCCTGTGCTGTACAAAAATGAGACAAAGATAAATCATTTCAGAACTTTCAGACCTATAAACTGTACCACTCAATTGAAAAACAAACTGTAATCTTTTAGGTGGAGGGAAGAAAACCAAAAAAAAAATGTGGTTGGATAAGTGTGCACACCCTCTTCTAACTGGGGATGTAGCTGTATTCAGAATTAAGCAATCACATTCAAAATCATGTGAAATAGGAGTCAGCATACACCTGCCATCATTTAAAGTGCCTCTGATTAACCCCAAATAAAGTTCAGCTGCTCTAGGTCTTTCCTGACATTTTTTTAGTCGCATCCCACAGCAAAAGCCATGGTTCACAGAGAGCTTCCAAAGCATCAGAGGGATCTCATTGTTAAAAGATATCAGTCAGAAAAGGGTACAAAAGAATTTCCAAGGCATTAAATATACCATGGAACACAGTGAAGACAGTCATCATTGTCACGGCCAGGAAGACAGGTCGATGCAAGCAAGCCCACAAACGTCCCACACTAACGGAGGCTTGCCTGAGGATGGGGCCAGGAAGCATGGAAGTGGAGAGATGCCGGAGAGCCAAACGAAGTACAACGGGATCAGGCAAGAGAATAGTCAGACAGGTCCAGGTCGAGGCGGGCAGAACAGGTTCAGAAGCAAAGGTCAGGCAAGGTTCAAAACGAAGAAACAGGATCAGGATAAATGCCAGGCACAAGAGTTAACTTGATAACCAAGCAAAGATGGTGAGTTCTAGGTGAGTATTTAAACTAACAGGATGACGCTAATACACGAGGACGCACACTGAACTGTGTCACTTGCGTGCGGACGCACGTCGCCGAACTGTCGCACCACGAACGTTCTTTTGTGCGCAAGCGTGCTAATCGAGCCCATGTGGACGGCGGACACCCTTACATTGCCCCCTCCCGAGGAGCGGTCTGCGAACGCAAACCATAGTCTTAGTAGAATGCTTCCGGTGGAACTTTGAGCAAAGCAGAGTGAAAGACTGGATGAATATGCCAGGAGTGAGGAAGCTGAAAGATGAAAGGGAGATCTTGATTTGTAGAGCATCGCATAACGACTTTCATAAA
Organism: Xenopus tropicalis; assembly: GCF_000004195.4. NCBI lineage: Eukaryota > Metazoa > Chordata > Amphibia > Anura > Pipidae > Xenopus > Xenopus tropicalis. Next base: position 73,734,454 of record NC_030682.2, on the reverse strand, counting down.
CGAGAAGTAAATTGTGTTCCTCTATCCAACACTACTTTGTCGGGAACTCCATGAAGTCTGACAACCTCTTTGATAAATGCCTCTGCAGTGAGAGCCGCTGACGGAAGTTTGGAAAGAGGAACAAAGTGAGCCATCTTGGTTAATCTGTCAACGATGACAAAGATAGTCGTATTGCCATTGGAAGGTGGCAGCTCAGAGATAAAGTCCATAGAGACTGAACCCCACGGTCTTGTGGGAACAGGTAATGGGATTAGTAGACCCATCGGCTTAGTATGTGAACTCTTTGTTCTTGAACAGATGTCACAAGATTTTACGTAAGTAGCACAGTCAGAATGTAAAGTTGGCCACCAGAAAAACCTAAATGCTAAAACGATGGTTTTCTTAATTCAAAAACAAAACTTCTTTGGCACAAAAATTTTGTCCTTGAAGAAAAATAACCCATTTCTGGCCACAAGATCAGGCTCGGAGGGTACATTCATGCCATAGGCGGAGGGTGACTTTTTTGTTTGGGGAGGCTAAAGATGGGCCATACAGAGTCTGACCTATAGCTAATGTGAGACTTAGTGGATTCGCTACTGGTGTAAAAAATTAACTTCCCAACTACCTCTTGCTGTTCCCACTGACTCCCAGGGATACTGTCAAAAGTGTGGGTGCGGGTGCTTTTTTTAACCCTAAAATGCTTAGGATGTAAAAGCATTCATACCTGCACTTCTGTTAGGGGTTCTCCATCCATTTGTGTTTGTGATCAGTTAGCTTCAAGGGGTAGTTCACATTTAAATTAACTTTTAATATAAGGTAGACATTGATATTCTGAGACAATTTGCAATTGGTCCTCTTTTATTTTTAATGGTTTTCCGGTTATTTAGCTTATTGTTCAGCAGCTCTCTATTTGGTATTTCAGCAGCTATCTGGTTGCTAGGGTCTTATTTACCAGGTAGTGGTTTAAACAAAAGATGGGAATATGATTAGTTTAAGGGGCCTCCATGGAAAAATAAAACTGTAGCTTCACAGAGCAATACTTTTTGGTCAGTGACCCTCATTTGAAAGCTGGAAAGAGGCAGAAGCGAAAGGCAAATTATTCAAAAACTATAAAACATTAACTAGGAAGACCAATTGCAAAGTTGCTAGGAATAGGCCATTCTATACCATACTACAAGTTAACTTAAAAGTGAACCTCCCCTTTAAATGTGTTTTATAGAGAGAGAGGCAGGTACTGACATCCCAGGCACGTTATATACAGTGAGACGCAGTCTTTATATACAAAACCAGCATATTATATGCCATGAGGAGCAGTGGGTACTGATGGCAGATATTCAAGCCCTGGCACTATAACACTGGCACGGATACACTGTAACTAACTAGAGATGAAAAAAACAATGACAAAAGTAAAACAAAAATAGAAAGTGTAAAAAAACATAACAAATATATAAAAGCACAATGAGCTTTGTCAGGGGGAAAAGTTAACTTACCCTCCATCTGTTAGGGTAGGGGATAGGGATATTATAGATGTCAGGTGACAAAAAACCATTTAATTTCAGCTAGAGGGTCAGTCTTTAGAACATATACAGTATAGTACTTGTGTATAGTACCTGTGGGATGAAAACTGCAGCAAAAGTTCAAAGTTTGTTCTTGGGTAAAGTTTACAGCCTGCAGATTCTTCTTTTTTTAGTCTCCCCAAGCCTCCCCAAGCCTTATTGAAAATCCGCCTATGATTCATGCTACACTCTTGCTTAATCTCGTCAATAAGGGAATACTGTACACACAAAAAGTGGTGTGGCTGAAGACTTTGTGAAAAGTCTATTATAAATTTTCTGTAGAAATTTGCAAATCCTATGAAGCCTTGCACCTCTTTTCTTGAAGTAGAAGCGGGCCAGTTCAGGAGAGCAGCAATCTTTTTTTGATCCATTTGAATCTCTCCAGGGGAAATTACAAACCCCAAAAATTCAATAGAGGATTTATGGAACTCGCATTTTTCAAATTTGACATATACAGTAATTGATGAGCACGAAGACGAGAAAACACTTTCTTCATATGGACCAGGTGTTCAGGGAGAGAATTAGAGAAAATAAGAATGTCATTGAGATAAATAATAATGAAAATGTCCAGGAAATCCCGAAAGACATCATTGAGAAAATGTTGAAACGTAGCTGGGGCATTACCAAACACTCGAAATGCCCATATCTGGTGCGGAAGGCTGTTTTCCACTCGTCCCCTTTGCGGATCCTTACCAAATTATATGCCCCTCTTAAATCCAGCTTAGAGAAAACCGTAGCCATTCCAAGACGTTGAAAAAGTTCTGGTATAAGAGGCAAAGAATAACGGTTTTTAATGGTGATTTTGTTGAGTTCCCAATTGCCAATACAGGGCCTTTATGAATAGTCTTTCTTTTCCACAAAGAATATCCCTGCTCCAGCAAGCGAAGTGGAAGGACGAATGAATTTCTTAGCTAGGTTCTCATCAATGTATCCACCTTTAGTTCTGGCTCAGCCAACGGGTAAATGATGATGCAACCCGTGTCCCAATTTATTACTGGGTTGTGCTTACGTAACCAGGGCAGACCAATAATTATGGGAGACAGTGGCGAAGTCACAATATCAAAACTTAAATATTCATGATGAGCTTTATTTTGGGTGAGTGACAAAGAAATGGATTCATGCAAAATGGGACCAGAGCTTATAGGAGAACCATCAGCAACTCGTAAGAAAACCAGGAATTGTTTCTTCTTGAAAGGAATTTGATTAATCTCTGCAACTCAAGAGTCAAAAAAAACACCCACTAGCTCCAGAATCAAGTATGGCTGGAAGGACTAGAGTCTTGTTTCCCAGCTGTAAAGAAATGGACAGAGTTAATAACGGAGCAAACATGTATTGGGGAGAATCACTCTTTAAGATAGGATCCTTACATGGACAAGTAGGACAGTCACGGAGCAGGTGACCAGCAAGTCCACAAAGTCCCAAATGATATTGGGACTGGTACTGTGGCAGTACGATTGGGGGGTCATCATATAAAACTGCCAATGTTTGGAAAAAGAAATCCACCGAAAGTAGGGAAGTAGGGAAAGTAGGGAAGTCCACAAAGTCCCAAACGATATTGATGTTTTATAGCCGCTTGATTCCAATCCATGTCTGAGGCGTATTTTCGGAATTCCACGGTGTAGTCCTCAACTGGTCTGGTCCCTTGGTGTAAGTTTCTTAAAGCTGCTTTGGCTGTGGCAGTACGATTGGGGGTCATCATATAAAACTGCCAATGCTTGGAAAAAGAAATCCACCGAAAGTAGGGAAGGGCTACGTTGTTCCATAAGATGAAAAGCCCAGGACTGGGGCTCCCCCTGAAGCAGAGAAACAACAACTCCCACTTTGATTTGTTCACTGGAGTACATTCTAGGTTTGAGAGAAAACAAGAGCTTGCAATCGTTAGTAAAGGTTCGGAATATCTTTCGGTCACCAGAAAACTTTTCAGGCATGGCCACCTTAGGCTCAGGGGCTGACGGAGCCGGAACAGCAGCAGCGGGAGGAGAAGGAGGAGCCGGACCAGGTACCGGTGGTCGCAAGGTGCGTAGTTGCTCCTGGACTTGGCTATATCCACCCTGAAGCTCTCTCACTACCTGTGTCAGGGAAGCGATTTGCTGGGCAAGGGTAGAGAGAGGAGAAGGTTCTTCCTCCCTGTCCATGGCTTGGTTATACTGTCAAGGCCAGGAAGACAAGTCGATGCAAGCAAGCCCACAAACGTCCCACACTACCGGAGGCTTGCCTGAGGATGGGAACAGGAAGCACAGAAGTGGAGGGAGACCGGAGAGCCAAACGAAGTACAATGGGATCAGGCAAGAGAATAGTCAGACATGTTCAGGTCGAGGCGGGCAGAACAGGTTCAGAAGCAAAGGTCAGGCAAGGTTGAAAACGAAGAAACAGGATCAGGATAAACGCCAGGCACAAGAGTAAACTTGATAACCAAGCAAAGATGGTGAGTTCTAGGCAACTATTTAAACTAACAGGATGGCGCCAATACAGGAGCACTTGTGTCAAGACGCACACTGAACTGCGTCCAACATTAAAGGAGCTGCAGGAATATCTGGAAAATGCTGGCTGTGTGGTACATTTGACAACAATCTCCCGTATTCTTCATATGTCTGAGTTATGGGGTAGAGTGGCAAGATGAAAGCCTTTTCTTACAAAGAAAAATATCCAAGCCAGGCTACATTTTGCAAAAACACATCTGAAGTCTCCCAAAAGCATGTGGGAAAAGGTGTTATGGTCTGATGAAACCAAGGTTGAACTTTTTGGCCATAATTCCAAAAAATATGTTTGGCACAAAAACAATACTGCACATCACCAAAAGAACACCATAACCATAGTAAAGCATGGTGGTGGCAGCATCATGCTTTGGGGCTGTTTTTCTTCAGCTGGAACTGGGGCCTTAGGTAAGGTAGAGGGAATTATGAACAGTTCCAAATACCAGTCAATATTGGCACAAAACCTTCAGGCTTCTGCTAGATAGCTGAACATGAGGAGGAACTTCATCTTTCAGCATGACAACGACCCAAAGCATACATCCAAATCAACAAAGGAATGGCTTCACCGGAAGAAGATTAAAGTTTTGGAATGACCCAACCAGAGCCCAGACCTGAATCCGATTGAAAATCTGTGGAGTGATCTGAAGAGGGCTGTGCACAGGAGATGCCCTCGCAATCTGACAGATTTGGTGTGTTTCTGCAAAGAAGAGTGGGCAAATCTTGCAAAGTCAAAGTGTGCCATGCTGATAGACTCATACCCAAAAAGAGTGCTGTAATAAAATCAAAAGGTACTTCAACAAATTATTAGTTTAAGGGTGTGCACACTTATGCAACCACATTATTTTAATTTTTTTGGTTTTCCTCCCTCCACCTATCAGTTTGTTTTTCAATTGAGTGGTACAGTTTATAGGTCACATTAAAGGTGGAAAAAGTTCTGAAATTATTTATCTTTGTCTCATTTTTGTACTGCACAGGAACCTGACATTTTATCAGGGGTGTGTAGACTTTTTATATCCACTGTATATATAGTTATGAAGGATTTTGTGTTTTAGCTTGGTTGCTGATTGAGCTAAGGGGGTAGTACTCTTAAGGTATCATTGTTGATACCATATTGTTTTTGTTGACCCTCTTCTCTACTTACAGAGCTAGTTTACTGTTTTTCTTTGAAATAAACCATATACCCCACAGATGCCTCATTTAATGTTATTTTATATTTTTTATTTTGAAACTTAGCAGTAGCTGCTGCATTTCCCACCCTAGGCTTATACTCAAGTCAATAAGTTTTTCCAGTTTTCTTAGGTAAAATAAGGTATTTTGGCTTATACTCGGATCGTCTTATACTCGAGTATATATGGTATATTGCTGTAGCCAGAGCTGTCAGACCCAGGCCCGGATTTGTGGAGAGGCCACAAAGGCCCGGACCTAGGGCGGCACAAACCTGGGGGCGGCATGCCGCCCCGCCGCACCAAAATCTTAAAATTTTTGTTCCCATACGGAGCAATGGGGACTTCTCCTCACTGCACCGTATGCAAGTGCGACCTTCCGCGCATGCGCACTCCCTATGTTCACACATGCGCACTCCGGGGAGGGTTTGTCCGGGGGCGGCCTCGGGGCAGCCAGATTGGAAATCCGGCCCTGGTCAGACCTGAAAATTCAAATGCACTATTTTCATTTGGGTGCCTCTGTACACCAAATAGTTTGGTAAATCTATGCATATTGGGCATCAAACTGTTCAGTAGACCACTGACATTTATATTTAGGATGTTTTATGTTGATATGTTACGAAATGTGGGATATATATAATGGGGCAAAATGCAAGCTTTGTGATGATTTTCAGAAATTTCATAAAAACCGTCATGTTTAGCATAGCTTTGGAGTTTGGTATTTTGCAGTAGAAAGATGTATTTAGCCATTTTTGTTTTGTCAGAATGTGTACTTTTGGAAAATATAAGGTTCTAGGATCTCTGTACTGTTAAGGGTCTTATGGCACATAATACACACACCGGGAGCTGAAATTGCACCTGCTAGTGCGTCAGATGTGAAAATTCATATGCACTATTTTCACCTGGGTGCCTCTGTACATCACATAGTTATGGTAAATCTATGCATATTGGGCATCAAACTATTCAGTAGACATCTTGACATTCATATATAGAATGTTTTATTTTGATATGTTATGAAATATGGGGTACATAATGGGACCAAATGCAAGCTTTGTGAAGATTTTCAGAAATTTCATTAAAATTTCCAGATTTGGAAAGCACTTTTTGAATGCAACCTAATATCAGAGCCAGCCCAAAATCCAATACTAAACCTTGTTATTCAAAATTAGCTTGTCTTTACTTTGTTCTTTTGGCTAAAGTGAGTAGTATAAGTGTAGGGATCCCAAGATTTGGGCCCCTTAGGTTGGGTTCCCCTTTAGACAGGCCTTTATGGGTTATGGACACCTAAAGGTGGTCCTAGCTTTTTATGTGTGAAAAGGGAGTTTCCTTGTTATTCAGCAGCAACCACTAGGTGGCAGTGTGCTGCAATATAAAAAGGGATGACACCTATTTTGTGTAAGGTTTTAGTCCTGGAACCTCCCTCTGTGAAGAGGTTAGCTACAGGCTGGAGTTCTAGATTAGGAAGTTTATATTATAGTTCGCTCTAGGAGTGACAGACAGGAATATCTAGAAAGGGCAGACGGATGCCCCACCAGGAGGTAGCGAGGTTAAGACCTCCCAGCATTCATCAGCAGAGTTCAGGGTAACTAAGTGGCCAGCTGAGGTGGAAGCAAGGGACCACATAGAGAGATTTCCTAAGCAAGGGGTATCCTGGCGTGAGTACCGGGGAGAGGCCTCAGGGAGTGTCGCTCTGGCGGGAGTACCGGGTAGAGTCCTAAGAGAGGGTCTTCTGGCATGAGTACTGGGGGGAGCTCCCAAAGAGGGTCTTCTGGCAGGAGTACCGGGGGTAAGCCCAAGTGAGAGGGTCTCCAGAGAGAAGTAAAGGAGAATACCTGAACTGCATGATACATTCTTGCAACAAATAAACAAGTTATCTGGTTCATCAGCATATCCTGCCTCTTGGTCTATTCATCATAGAGTGGATCCTCAACTGCCTGGTAGGCAGCTACCCCAAGGAGGGCAAGGTACTGGGAGTTGCAGGGAGTCCCTGTCTAAGGAGGACAGTACAGAGTTTCCCAGGGAGGGAGTTACAGTTCAACCTGTCCCTACCCTGGGTGGAGGCACGCCAAGTAACAGCAATATTATAACTGCCCCCCATAGTAAGCGGGGACACAGGGCTTCTGTTAGCCCCACACGCATACAATTGCGTGGCAAAAGAAGCAGCACCATATCAAGTAGGCTACATAAGTAAGACATTTAATAAGACTGGATGCTAGTACAGGTATGGGATACGTTATCTGGAAACCAGGTATCTAAAAAGGTCATCTCCCATAGACTCCAAATAATTTTTCTGTAATAATAAAATTTGTAAGATAGAATGAATCCTTATTGCAAGCAAACCAATCTTATTGGCTTTATTTAATATTTAAATGTTTTTTTAGTAGACTTAAAGTATGGAGATCCAAAATACACCAGGTCCCAAGCATTCTGGATAACAGGTCCCATACCTGTAGACAGGGCTGTCATCAGAAATCACAGGGCCCCGTACAACAAAATTATCAGGGCCCCCAGGGGCACCTTGAAACCAACAAGAGCGAGACTAGGGGAACTCTTTGCTATGTGGGGGCAACAAATCTCACGAAAATACCTCTCCCTTCTTACACATTTTTCAGCAATTATGCTGAATTGCCCCATGTAAGGTGTTTTATATGCTGTGATGTGTATATGTTGGTGAAGGGAGTGGTATTTTCAGAAGATCTGTCGCTCGTGCGTAGCACATGCTACCATGGGCAACAAATCTCATCAGCCAATGTCCCTAGGACAAGAATCTCAAACTGCAGATGATAAAAAAAGTATACTTATACTGTTGCGCCACTGCTGCCTTGCTATGTACACAAGCAGCCTAGTGCTCAGTTATAGAAAAAATGTGCAAGTTCAAAATTCTGCTCACTTTCTCTTGTTGTTTTTGCTGTTCTCTGATTTCTGCTTTATGATGTTTTTCTGTCCTGCTTTATCCCACTATCCTATGTATTTTCGTCTTCCAGCATTTCAGCTCTTATATACGTATCCTACTTTTCTTCTCTCTTAATCTTTCTTTGTCTATATTTCACCCACACTCTCACCTCTGCTACCCACTTCTTTAGTTTTCTCTACATTAGTTTCTCTCTCCCTTTCTGTTTCTTCCAATCTCTTCACTTTGCCATTCACCATATTATTCTGGCTAACACTTTTTCTTACCTCTGCCTTGTTTTTTTCATCCTTATCTCTATGGGGGCGGGCTGGACCAATCCGGGCTAGGGCTGGCTTGGCCAATTGGGTTGGGGGTGGGCTGGGTCACTCAGAAATGGGTCAGGCAGTGCTGCAAGCTGGGGTAAAGTAAAAGATCCTAGTTTTAGGTGCTGACAGCAGGGAGACCCAGCTAATACAAGTGCAGCACAGCTGGGCCCAAACTCACCGGGCCTGGAACGATTTTCCCCCCTGTACCCTAAGAGAGGATGAGTAAGACAGGATGTTCCGCAGCGTGTGCCATCCCACCGGCGACTTACATTTTCGCCGGTGAGATGGTAGTTCAGGGAGATTAGTCGCCCGTGACAAGGGAGATTTGTCGCGGTCGACTAATCTCCCCGTGTGCCAGAGCCCTAAATGTACATTAATTATTACCTATAGGTCATTGTCATGCCAGCATAGTATTTCCCTGGCATGTCCAGAGTTAAACTTGGCAGCATTTGGCTGTGTGTCCACAAGAGACTGTTAATTAATTAAATATGCAACAAGGGACTGTGGAAAGGTGACAAATTTATCTGGGCTACAAGACTATTCGGAGCCAGGCCAGTTTGGGGGAAAGCTGGGGCAATTGGTTTCTTTGATCTGTTGATCAAAGAAAGGCAATTGTGGACCTAAAACAGCAGGAGGGAACAGATATGAGAAAATATGGATTATAGAAAGGGATCCATATCTCCTTTACTTTAGGGTTCATATAAGTTATGTCCTTTGGCTCTATAAAGATCCCACGTAACTTGTATAAATGCTTGAGCCTAGTTGACTGCTAGCAGGAGAGTGTGTTTGACTGTAATTTAACCCTTTGACTGCTAGAGTGCTTGTTGAATTAATAGAAGCTAACCCTAACTACAGTGAAAGAGAGTGTGTGATACATTTGTGTATTAGGAAATAGTACATGTTTTAAAGAGCAGGGAGATAGTCAGATTAGGTTTCTGTCACCTGTTAATGATAGATGGTGGCAGCGAATAGTTATTTGGGGTGGTGGTGTGTTTGGGGGTGTCTGACGTTAGTCTAACCTGTGTGAAAGGTGAGTGTAACCCATTGTTTCCCTGTCCCGGTGTCTCCTGCGTCTGAGTGTGGCGTGTTCCTGACAGTCATGTTGATTGTTTTTTGCTTTTGTAAGTAATGGTTACTTGATTGTCTCTCCTTAACCAACCTGTCAGTTATAGCTTCTAATGCTAACGGATGACTGGTGCAAACATATGGCAGCCCCCTCACAGAGGAAAATGGGGGATCATATAGGTAATGTAAAATAATCAGGCAAATACTTTTGAGGCAAAAGTATAAATATCATGCAAAGACAATATCATGATAGATGTAAAAAAAAAGATTTAATTTCTGGTGTCAGTATCCCTTTAAGCTTACAAAATTAGTTGTACAGGTATCGGACTAAGATTGGGATCAAGTGCAAGGTATTTTTTTATTATTACAGAGAAAAAGGGAATCATTTTTAAAAATGTGAATTGTTTGATTAAAATGGAGTCTATAGGAGATGGTCTTTCCGTAATTCAGAACTTTCTGGATAATGGGTTTCCGGATAAGGGGTCCGATACCTCTGCAATTAATTTTGTAAGCTTAAGAGAGATACTGACACCAGGTATACAGGTATCCTTAGTGGAGCCAAAACAATCCTATTGGGTTTAATTACTGTTTAAATATTTTTTTTAGCAGACATAAGGTAGGAGATCCAAATTACGGAAAGACCCCTTATCTGGAATACTCCAGGTCCCTAGCATTCTGGATAAAGTGTCCCATACCTGTAATAGCATTACAGTGCATCTAAGTTTCCATGGTCCCGCGGCAGATGGGGTCCCCATCTTGGATTTGGCTTCCTCCATTGTTGACTCAGCTATGATGTACAGGGCTTCTAATTGATCCATGCGTCATCATTACAGGAAATCTATATTTACTCTTTGCATGGTAAACCATGTGCGTTCCACATGCCAAGTGTGCAATCAGAGGGGATATTGGTTTGAGCCCAACACACCCTTTACTCAGGTTGTCAAGGAATTTTTCTGCTGCTAAAGGTGGCCATACACATAGCAATTATGATCTTTTGTGCGACCATTGGTCTCATGAAAGATCGTTCCCCCCCTTCTCTGACATTCAGGGCTGAATCGTCAGATATGGAGGTGGAAACAATAGAAATCTCCACCTGGCGATTCAGCCCTGAATGCAGATTTTGTTTGTGTGGCATGAAAATCTTTTAACCCGGCTGATTGACAAGACGCGCAATATCTACAGCCTTTGCGATATTGGTCGTCTCCTCGATCCGCCATACACGCACCGAATATCGTAAAAAATACGTTTTCGTAAGATATCATTGGTGCGTGGATGGCCAGCTTAACAAAGGTCACATGAAGATTCTCTCAAAAGGATATGTAAGCAGTATTAATGTCCCTTTACAAGGTCATTATTTCAATTTCCATTCTTTTATATACATATATACATATGCAATATGACATGCAAATGAGAACAAAAAAATGACCTTTGAACAAACCTGCAGTTCCCAGGAGTATATATTTAAATAATCTATAGCTTGGCTATTTCCCTATGGGACCAAGCTGGAAATCATATCCTTTTAAATGTCACGCATACAAGCAGACTATTTATAACACTGTGTTGCATGTTTCACCTGGCATCCACTGCCACTACTCTGTTGTCCAAATATTCATTTCATATATCTACTAGCTTTTCCCTTCCTCAACCTGCGTTTTTCTCACATTGTGTGATCCATTGCCATTTCCTCTGCCTCTTTCTTACTTCAGTGCTTACTTCACCCACACCTCCTGTTTGCATGCCCAGCCCCCTTTTTTCCAGGTGAGAGCTCATGCCAGGCCCCCACTCCCTCCACTGAATACTAGAGGTGATGGCAGTCCAGCGGGTAGAAGGTAGTGTGCAATAAGCTGCTTATTCCCCACACTTCCCGGTCCCTGCCCAAGAGGAGGATAATGGCGATAGCTGAAGTGCAGAGACTGGGAGTAGCAGAAGTGATTGGATGATACCAGTCAGGATTCTGCTCCTGCTTGCCAGTTCTGTTTCAATTTAAAGAGGATGTAGTCATTTTTAAAATGCATATATAGGTTCTTAGCACTCAATTATAAAACTTTGTAATATGTCTTGTACCTGTTTTGAGATACAAGCAATCTTTGTATAGCTTTCTTTTCTCTTCCTTGATTGGAATCCTTGGCTGTTGGCTGTCCTGTTTGCATGATGCTTGTATCTCAGAACAGATACAACATTTTAAAGGAGAAGGAAAGGCTAATAAAGAGTTAATCTCAAGCTGCAGGCATACCTTTAGTTATCTCAGTAGTGCCCTTAAGTCTCCCCATATTTCAGGAAGAAAAAACGCTGAGCTGTGTAAAGAAGATTCCCAGAATGCATCGCTCCTGCACTAAGACCAGCTCCTGAGTAAGCGTATGCGCATTTACCTTATGCTGTGAGCGCACCTTCAGTCTCACAAGCAGGAGCGCTCGCGTCTAGGGGAGGGAGAGGATTTGCAAATGCGCATTAACTTAACAGCACCATGCTGGACTAATTTAAATATCCAACATGGCAGCCGCAATACATGATAAAGAGCGCTTACAAACATCGGCGAGTGCTCTCAAAATACTTACAGAAAAGGTAAAAAAATGTAGCGATCAGCTACAGGGACATGAGGCCTATGTATGTATGGGGGGGGGGGGTCACACATTTAACCCTTTCTTTCTCCTTTAAAGAGACATGTAGGGACCCATAGGGTTTCGTTCCCCTATGGCTTTAAACCCTACCTCTTCACATATTCTACTGTTACTAGGCAGAGTCCTATATATCTAGTTTGCACTATACTTATACCCTATTGGTTAGTTTGGTTGTTCACACCCCTTGCAGACTGATATAGTGTCTGGCAAGGAGGTGTGACTTCTTCTTTGGCTGCCTCTGCTTCTCAGGTGAAGGACCACTGAGCAGAACATAGGCCCCAGAAAAGCAATTTACCCCAGAGGACACCATACCCTCTGGAGAAGTCGGGGACAGGGCCCCGTGAATGAGGTTAAGCAAGCATAGCAGATTTGTCATAGCACTTTCTAGGAAAGTGATATACTGTAGTTAGCTCTAGTAAGCAAGGCCAGTCTAATAGCCCCACCAAAGGAGAGTTAGTTCTGGCAGTATCCTACCATCCGGCAATGTTGTCCGTGTAGGGCCACGGAGTAGAGATAGGTGACAGGTTAGAATAAACCCTGATCCCTGCTTACCTGGAGGACTCATACACTAGAGGTTATCAACCTGAGGGACAAGATATCTTCCCAGGCTACCTCCACAGGGGTATCAAGCTGAAAGGTGTATTTACCCTGCCCAGACCAAGAGGTGGGATAAAACGGTGTACCCCCTCTATTTCTTCCTCAGAGTGTACTATCAAGTAACATCTACCTCCACTTGCTTGTGAGTATGTGATAACCCTGCAATCCAATTGTTGTGAACAATAAACTGTACTATAGTTAAACTACAAGAACCTTTCTGGCATACATCTTTACTAAATTGCACTACACAGCTATAGTTAGTTGTAGTTTAACTACACCCTTGTTCCGTCAGGTATCTTCCACCTAGCGAAGGCCCATCCTGTTTAAGAGAGTCGCAATGTATCCCATGCTCTAACCTTAACACTAGCCTGGGTTTTGTCCTAATATAGCCAAACAAGTGTTACAGATGTATATTACAAAGTTTTATAATTTAGTGCTAAAAACTCATATCTGTATTTTTTCAAAAACAAAATCTTTATATCCCCTTTAATGTATTTCTGTTCTGTAAGTGTAGTCTCTGTCTGTCCTAGCTTTCTAACTTCTGCAAAGTGATAATAAAGAATTTGGACAGGTGCAGGGAGTTGTGTTCCATAGACAATGACCTTGCTGGCTAGACTGTTAGTTCAAACTAACATGTGGTGAAACTGGTTCTGCTATATTGGTCAAATATTATAAGTTCTGTAAAATGCGGGAAAGGGGTGTATACAACTTTTATGGAAGGAAAAGAGCTAAGTGAAGTGCTACATTAAAATACAAAGGCCTTCAGATTATAATGGAGCTGCAAACTGTCCATCCTTCAAAGAAATTATTAGTAAACATTGAGGCCAAAATAACTTTAGTATATTTTTACTGGAAATTCCATACTTGAGGTCACCATAGCATAACATGGCATAACAATGTCCCAAGCAAAAGAGTACAGAAAGGACACTGACATTTTGGCAACTTCAGACTGAAACAATTTATGGGGTTCCCATCAACAAATAGAATGTTAGTGCAACTATGAGAAGAAGACAAAAAGGAGAAGAGAAGGTCTGATAAGCTGCTGAAGGCATAAAAATATCTTCATATCGGTAAATGCTCACTACATTCTCTGACACTGGAGGTGAGTCAATGTCGTGCCGTGTTATAGATCCTGATAGAAGCAAAAGAGAAAAAAAAAATAATCCTGTAAACACTTTCTATGATACACAGCAACAGGCTATTCTGTACCAGTGGCGTAACTATGGAGGATGCAGCCCCCACAATTGAGGGGGGTTCCAGACTGCAAAGGTCTGCTTCTCTATTGTTGCATATAAATTCCTGCTCCCTGTTGGCTCTCAGGTGGGAGAGTGGTTGGGGAGCAGGAACTTATATTCAAGTTGGCAGAGGGATGAGTTTACTATTCTCCCTCCCCTTACGCCACTATTGTGTACTGTCAGAATATACAGCTGGAAATAACTATCCATAGGCAGAACTCCTGGTTTAGTTTTTAAATTCTTGCAAGAACCGAGAAACAAAGAGCAACTTCTCTTGCACGGCTGATACCCAGCTCTGATTCTGTTCTGATACTCTAGAATTGTCCTTGAAAAAATTACATATTGCATACTTGCATACATATCCTGGGACATCTTTTAGTTCCTGAACAAAACTAAGTTGTGCTAAACAGGGCCTGAGGCTTGAAGTGACATAGTACAAAGAAGTGACATAGTACTTGCTATTCCCCCATATAGATGGCCTGGATAGTTATACTAGTAACTTTCCCTGAAAGCATTGATTAAGGTATTTTATTTCAGCCACTGTTAAAGTCAAGGGCCGGTGAAAAAAACGTCCCCTGTGCTATTAGCTTTTTAAGACACAGTCCACCCAGAACATGCATTCAATTCCTCTTCAGAGTCATGTGCAATGTGTGAGGCCGTGAAAAATGTGTCTCATTTCTTTATGCCTGTGTAACCAAAAATTATATTTTGTGCATGCTATTAAAAAATTTTCACCCCACAATTTGTTCTGTATACATGTGTGCATATACAGTGTACGTGTAAACCTTTTTTGCTTGTGTGGGACCGAGAAAAAACTACATACGTTTTGGAGAATAGTAAAATCAGGGTTCTACTGTATATAATTTGTAATATTTCTTTTAAGTCATTACATTTAGAAAAATAATTTTTATGTTTAGATGACATCAAAAGGGTTGCAACAATTCACACAGATGGCTACAGCTTTAATCAGTAACTTCTGTTCCATCACACACCAGTTTTTACTTACCTTGTATTGCTGGGCCCCATGCAAATAAGTAGTACCAGCTCAAGTGCAAATCCACTATAGTCTCATCTCTTGGTACATAAACAGGACGCTTGAACCTGCAAGTTACACGGTTGTTTTCGAACACCCCTTCCTCGTCCCTGGCAGGATTCCTCTTAATCTCCTTGGCCCACTGACCAACGTTATAGAAGTGCTGGATGCGAACCCTTCCATTGTCATCATGAACACAGGCCATGACATCATCCCCTCCCTCAAAGAACAAAAAACAACTGTATAGCCACAAATTTCTATTCCAAATGTAAATGAACAATAACAGTCAATCCATTTATTCTACAGTCCCATCTTGCCATAGCATTATTTGAAAGCAGTAAATAATATGTAGTTGCTATTCAGTGGCTGACATATCTTGCTTAAGTATGGATATATTTACTTGTAACTATTAAATGTACACAAGCAGGCCCCTGAAAAAATATATACATACATAAAGCAATTTGCATCAGCCTCTAACTACTCCTAAAGTAACAGAAGCCAGTGGTTCCAGTGTGTGATATTGTACTTATATCTACAGTATATTCTGCTGCAACAAAATTCACAAAAGAACAACCTACATATTTTCTAATTGAAATAAAAACACTGCAGAGACAGTGATACTGGTACTGGGAAGGATGAGGTAATCTTTGGAAATTATTTTGCCTACTATTTTTCTCTATACCATGCTGTGCCCAGCCATATCTTGCTGTACGCAAATCATAGAATGTCAAGAAACAGCACGAAATGAGAAATGTCAGAGCACAGTCAAGCATAAATATTAATAGACAAGCTAGGATATTTCAGAAACAAAATTCTATAATATACTACTAAATAAGCAAGGGAGAGAGAAGGCTAAATACCATTTTTTTGTCAGAGGAAAACCCAACAGCTACCCAGCCTTCAGTGTCTGCACTTAGCTCAAATTCTACATCTGCTCCAATGCGGCGATAGCTCAGAAAATAGTCACAGGTCTCTGCATTACATCCAGGTTTGCCATATCTGAAATGCCAACAAACACAATTCTGAGCCATTTTGTCCAATCATTCAATGGTTATGTGTATAAATAAGCATATTACATGTATTTATGCAAAATTGTCAACATATTCTTGCTGCAGTGAAAGGTCTTGTGGCGATTGTGTCAAGTATTTTGCTTTGCCCCAGCATGAGTCAAGCTGCCACAGCTTGCCATTTTACTATAAGAACTGGGTTGCAAGGGAGGTAATCACCCTTTTAAAGGCACAGAGGAGAGCATCCCAACCAATCAGTATTTAAACTAAAAAGATGTGGAGATCACACCATCCACCAATCCTAAATTATATGGCTGGGGGTCTGGGCGGGGGGGGCAAAACAATCCTGTTGGTTTTATTTAATGTTTAAATAATTTTTTACTACACTTAGGGGCACATTTACTAACCCACGAACGGGCCGAACGTGTCCGATTGCGTTTTTTTCGTAATGATCGGTATTTTGCGATTTTTCGGAAAATTGTCGCGACTTTCTCGCTACCAATACGATTTGCGAGAAAAAACACGAGTTTTTCGTAGCCATTCCGAAAGTTGCGCAAAATCGTGATTTTTTCGTAGCGTTAAAACTTTTAAGTTAACGCTATGAAAAAAGGCGCGAGTTTTCGCACAAGTTTTAAAGCTACGAAAATATCGCCAGATTTTGCGCAACTTTCGGAATGGCGTTTTTTCGCGCAAATCGTATTGGTTACAAAAAAGTGGTGATAATTTCCGAAAAGTCGTAAAGTCGCCGAAAAAATCGCAAAAATACGAAAAAGTCGCAAAATGTTCGTTTTCCAATCGGAATTTTTCCAATTCGGATTCGAATTCGTGTCTTAGTAAATCAGCCCCTTAAAATATACAAATTAAAGAAAGACCTCATATCTGGAAAACCCCATGTCCCGAGCATTCCTCATAACTGGTCCCATAACTGTATAAAAAGGGTTGAGAGAAAATATACTCCTTTAGCACAGTCATCAAAACATCCCCATATAATGATTATATTGGCCGGGCACAAATGAGAAATGAGCCCCAGGGTGTCCCTGGGATTGATTTATGAATATGGGTGCCAAATGACACTAAGGGGCACATTCAGTGCATATTTTCTGCAAATTTTCCATTAATTTGCGTGACTTTTTCTTACTTTGCGACAAATTGTGCAACAAAATTGTATTTGTCGCAACGAGTACGAAAGTTTCAGAATTCATTCAAGCTTCGGTATCGTGACTTTCCTTGGGACAGGTTGGAGCTGCAGAGTGCCATGGGAGTCCTATGGAAGGCTCCCAAAAACATGCACAGAAGTCAGAAAAATTTTTGCACCTTTTACGATCGTTCGGATACGAAAATTTCAGAACTTTCGGATCGTACACCTACCATCTGAAATTTTTGTACTTTAAGTGCACATCAGAAAATATCGGATTTAATCTGAATTTTTTTGTATTGTGCTTTTTAATGTCCGAAATTCGGACTTTGATAAATGTGCTCCTAAGTGCACTTACTGTACCAATAATGACAAAACAACACTCGGTTTCGAACCGAGTACTACATGTTTAAAAAAGACCTGACTGGCCAACTACAACTGCACTTGTCAGTTTAACATCTATGTTTCTAAATAAATCATCCTTGTCTAGGTGCTGTAACATGCTCTTACTAAAAGCTAACCTACCCATAAACTATACTATACTGACCTAAAGCAGCCCTTTGTTTTTCCACAATCATCTACACGAATTCTTGCAAACGGATCTACTGGAGGAGCTGTAGGAAAAGGATAACCTGCAGGGAAAAAAACAAAAATCCCTAGTCAATACCTGTAGCATCTCCCATAGGCTCCATTTTAATCAATTAATTCAAAACTTTAAAACCCTTTTCACTGAAATTATAGAATAGTACCCTTTAATTGATCCCAACTACAATATTATTGATCCATACTAGCAAAAAATCCTATGAGGTTTTTTTACTGTTGAAAGAATTTTTTAGTAGACTAAGAAGCAGATTTATCAAAATGTGAGTTTAGAGCTTATTACATAAAAACTCACCCACGTTCTATTCATTCCTAGAAGCGTATTTATTAATGGGTGAAAGTTAGAACTTACCATTTGATAACTACTGGAAATAGGAAGTAGAATTTGACTTTACTTTGCCCTGTTTAGTGTAAGAACCAAGTAACAAAAACCATACATCATTTTTTAAACTAAGTATACAGTGACTTAACTGTATTACCTCAGGCATGGGTGCAAAATTTGAACCTGGGTGTAGCATGCACACTTAAGGGGTCATTTACTAAACCGCAATTATTTTGGGTCAGGCTATTTGTCTCAGAAAACCCAAAATTGTAACAAAAACCCACAACTTTTCCAAGATGTATTTTGCAACAAAACTGCAACAGTTCCGAAAATACACCAACTAAAACCTGTCAAGATCACACAGATGCCCATTTTACAACTGGAAGATTTTTCTTTGATTAATGATTTTAGGGGTTTTTTTTGTGTTTTTTGATGCAGGATTTTTTTATGCGGCAATACAAAAAAAGTTGAAAAAAAACAAACTTTTTTGACTTGTCATACGCTATGGGGCTGATTTACTAATCCACGAATCCGAATGGGAAAAAATCAGATTGAAAACGAACATTTTGCGACTTTTTCGTATTTTTTGCGATTTTTTTCGTCACCGTCGCAACTTTTTCGTAGCCGTTATGACTTGCGCGAATTGTCGCGACTTTTTCATAGCCATTATGACTTTCGTGAATTGTCGCGATTTTTTCATAGCCATTATGACTTTTGTGAATTGTCGCGACTTTTGCATAGCCATTAAGACTTTCGTGGAATTGTCGCAACTTTTTCGTATAGAGTGCTCGAAAAATTTGCGACAATTCACGAAAAAGTCGCAAAATACTGATCATTACGAAAAAAACACATTCGGACGCTTTTCGGACGTTCGTGGATTAGTAAAGGTGCCCCTATATATGACAAGTCAAAAAAGTTTGTTTTTTTTGTTTCAATTCAGATCTTTTGATCTGGTTTAACACAAAAGAGTTTTCTTGGGGGGGGGGGTGAATGCGGGCAGTTGCCACACCAGTGAAAGTATATTTAGCACAAGCCCTGTTCTTTGAACTAATGTTGAACAAAGGGAGTATACTGCCCCTTTAAGGTACAAAGTAGAGACATGTAAAATAGTGGAATGCATGTTTTCTAAACAAATAGCAAAACAGGTAGATGTGACCAGCATTAACTATCACCCTTTAGTTCCATCAGTGCAAACTCCAATGTTTTTTTTCCCCAAAATGCAGTGTATATCCCAATAATTACAGCATAAGTGTACCTGTGAATGCATCACTGCAAGTATGGGCTAACATTTTCAGAGTAGGGATTGCAAATCTAACATACAGTGCCCTCCATAATGTTTGGGACAAAGACACATTTTTCTTTGATTTTTTTTTGATTTATCCTCCCCTCAGTGTAAAATTTTAAAACAAATAATTCAGATGTGATTAGAGTGTACATTCCAGTTTTGAACCCTTTAAATGCCAGCAGAATTTAACATTTTGGTTCCCCCCAGTGCCAGACATTTTGTAAACATTCTGTACTCTCTCATTTTATGGGCATTTACTGGGGGGGGATTTTGTATTTCCATTTCTGGAACAAGATTTAGAGCTCTAAATAAAAAAAAAAAAGAAAAATTTATATTTTTCATGATATAGGGATTTATACCAGAAACAAATTTTATTTTATGGACACAAATCCAACTGATTCAGAAAGCCTTGTGTCTCCTGAACATGTCAATGCATGATATGTATAGTTTTATGGAGATTTCTGACTTTAGATCTATAGATCTTTAGACTATAGATCAAAAACAACAGCAGTAAATTATCAAATTTTAAAGGCATTACAGCAGAATACGGCATACTTTAGATTCCAAAGCCAAAAATCCTGGAACATTACCACATTCTGCCAAATCCAAAATGGGTAAGCATGTTTTTCAACTTCTAAATACCAAACAGCAATGCTTTGCTGAAATTAGCAGTTTCCATAAAAAAATTGTGAAAATTCAAAAAAATCGCCTCAAAGCTTCCAATTTCAACCATCATATCTCCCATATAACATTAGGTACCAAGAAAAAATATGAAAGCCAAGGGTCCACTGAACAGTTTGATGCCCATTGTTCATAGGATCAAAGTACCTGGCATTTAGAGACTCCAAAATGAAGTTAGTGCATACAAATTGCCCTGGAGATCTCTTTAGCTACTGAAAATTCAACACTGCATTTTTGTGGGGTAAAAACACAAATTTGACCCCCCCCAAAATCATATATTTCTGGAAAGTATACATTCGAGTGAGTTCAATATGGGCACCCATGTCTTTCTACTCCAAACTACAGAGTCGCACTGCTTTCCCAAAATTGGCGGTTTTGATGAAATACCTGAAAACTGCATCAAACCTTCCACTTTCTAGCATCTTATCTCCCACATAGCATTACGTAGCAAGAAACATTCTAAATATGAAAGCCAAGTGTCCACTGAACAGTTTGATGGTCATTGTGCATAGGATTACCACAGTAGGAAGTTAGTGCACTCATATTTCATTGCATATAAATCAGGTGGTGTAATTTGTGGTGGTAGAAATATATGTGGTAAAAGTGGGAAATAAGTAAACCTCATATTTTCAGAAAATACATATTCTATATGTAAAATAAGTAAATATGTCTTTGTATGGCAAAGCACCAAACAGCAAAGCTAAGCTAAATGTAGAAATGTTGTAATTGTATGTAATTTCTTAAAATTGTCTCAAAGCTTGCATTTTACCCTATACCTATATATATTTTACCTCTATAGCCTACATTTCATAAAGTACCAACATAAAACATTCTAAATATGAACACCATGTGCCTACTGAAGAGTTTGATGCCCAATATGCATAGATTTACCAAACTATGTGGTGTATATAGGCACCTAAATTAAAATAGTGCATATGAATTTTCATGTCTGACTCTGGACACTGCAATATAAGCTCCTGGTATGTGTATTATGTTTAGTGATGAGCAAATCTGTCCCATCTTGCTTTGCCAAAAAGTTTGCGAAATTGCAAAGATTTTTTTTGACATGGGCGACAAATTTGTCATGGAGCAAATTTTGTCGCCCGTTTCGCAAAACAATTCACCAATGGCGAAATGCAGAAATTACCCCATTATGTACCCCAAATTTTGTAATGTATCAACATAAAACATTTTAAATTTGAACATCATGGGTCTACTAAACAGTTTGATGCCCAATATGCATGGATTTACCAAATTATGCGGTGTATAGAAGCACCCAAATCGATATATATAGCAGAAAAAATTTCCCTGGGCAAAGACAAGTAACAAAGAACAATGCAATATACAATAAAATCACTAAAATCCAAAAAAAACACTAAAATCAATGGGGTTTTTTTCCGCTTAGTGAAATCTGCAGCCAGAATCACAGTTTTGGCTTGGTCAAATTAGTTTTATGGACAAAATCAAGCGAACAACACCTACGCAGAACTGAAAGTGCAATAAAATGGCTTAAATTGCAATAAAACTACTAAAAATGCAGCAAAATCACTGAAAATTTAATATAAGCACCAAAATAACATACAAAGGGTATTGCACAGTGCAGTTAGTGAATACGCTATCCGCAATGGCAATCAAACATTTATTTTCAGCCAAAAAAAAAATTTCACAAAATTGTGTGTGTGTATACACTTGGCAAAATGCGTGTTGTGTGTGCTGTGAATGTTTGAAACCCCCTGAAAGTGTATGTGTGTGTAAGTGTGACACTAACCTGGGGACAAGCAGGCTGGAAATCTGGAGGAGGAGGCAGAAGGGACCCAAGAACGAAAGGAGCTGTCTTCTGTCTTTGTCCGGTGAGTGGGCAAGAGACTAGAAAATGACAGGCACGTAGTAACCATGTAATTTCCTATGGGGCCCCTGGCCGATCGCGTCCCAGGGGCCACTCATTCCCCACCTTTGCTCATTGCCTAGGGGCTGGGGAACGAGCAGGGAGTAGTGCAGCAAAAGAAAGTAGAATCTACATCCTGTGGCACTTGGGTACTTTTATCCAAAGAAAGTAGATTCTATGTTCTGCTGCACTTAAAGGGTTAATTTGTATACATTTCAGTTTCACCATATAGAAATTACAACCTTTTTTACATAGTAACCCTCATTTCAGGGCACTATGATGTTTGGGACAAAGTAATTGTAGGTATATTAAAGTAGTCATGTTTAATACTGTTGCATATCCCTTGCATGCAATGACTGCTTGAAGTCTGCTATTCATAGGCATCACCAGGTGCTGACTATATTCTCTGGTGATGCTCTGCCAAGCCTCTACTGCAGCCACCTTCATCACCTTCTTGTTCCATGGGCTTGTCCCTTTAAGTATCCTCTTCAGCATATGGAAGGCATGCTCAAATTGGATTTAAATCAGGTGACTAGCCAGGCTATTCATGAATTTACATCATCATCAATGAAGAAAAGTGTTGCAGTACCTGTGGCAGCCATACATGCCCAAGCAATAAAACCTCTACCACGTTTAACAGACAAGCTGGTTTACTTTGGATCTTGGCCAGTTCTTTTTTGTCTCAACACTTTCCTTTTTCCATCACTTTGAATGAGGCTTGGTCTCATTGGTCACTTGGTCTCGTCTGTCCATAACACCTTTGCCAGAATTCTGCAGGCTCTTTTTAGTACTTTCACAAATTGTAATGTGGTCATTTTTGTGGCTAAGAAGTGGTTTGCATCTTGCAGTGTAGCCTCTGTATTTCTGTTCATGAAGTCTTCTACAGATAGTAGTCTCTGACAAAGACACACCTGACTTCTGAATAGTGTTTCAGATCTGTTGGACAGGGGTTTGTGGATTTTTCCTTGCCATAGTGAAGATTCTTCTGTCATCAGGAAGTCTTCCTTGGTTTACCAGTCCCTTTGCGATTGCAGAGCTCACCAGTACATTCTTTCTTCCTAATAATGTTCCAGACAGGCATTAGGCTGATGCCACAAGGCATATTCTCAGCAAGTCAAAAAACGCTTGCACAGAATAACGTCCCGCTACTGTAAATTTAGCCTACCTTTTGCCTGGACCCAAATAAATGGAATACGCTTGGGTGCAGGCACATGTAGCTGATATCTGCCAAAAAACGCAAGACTTCATATTTTTGCCGGATACCGGCTACATGTGCCTGCACCCAAGTGTATTTCATTCATTCGGATGCAGGCACAGGTAGGTTTTTTCGGCTTGCCGAAAATATATGTCATACACTAAGGGGCACATTTACTTATCCCCGAACACTCCGACTGTTCGCTGGATCGGTCCAATCGTATTTTCCGCGACTTTTTCGTACCTTGCACGACATTTTGACATTTGTGCGACTTTTTTGTATATTTAGCTCAAAAAAATCGGAACGGTTTTGCCGCTGTTTAAAATTGTTCAGTACGAAAATTTTGTGACTTTCGGAACGCCAATACGATATTATCGTAACTAATACGATTTTTCCGGAAGCAATTTTGTGATATTTGCGATTTGCAAAATTTTCGTTTCCAATCCAAATTTTTCCCATTCGGGATTCAAACTCGTATTTTGATAAATTTGCCCCTAAGTGTGGCATTAGCCTTAGCCTAAGTATCTTATCCCTGCATTAATAAAGCAATGCAAACACACCTGAGTAATCACAAACACCTTTAAAGCCAATTGTCACAAACATTATGGTGCCATGTAATGAGGATGGCTATGTATAAAAAGTGTTGTAATTATTACATGGTGAACTGTAATGTATGCAAATAACTTTAATTTAAAGAATGTCCACTTTAATCATGTCTGAATTGTTTGATCTAAAATTTTACACTGAGTAAATCAAAGAAAAATGTGTCTTTGTCCCAAACATAATGGAGGGCACTGTATATCATATTAAACAGCCCTGAACACTGTCAGCAAAACAGTTGTAAAAGTATATATTCCAAAGGTATTGATTTCCTTTAAAGGGGTCCTCGTTCCAACAACTTTTTAGTACAACAAAAGAAAATATGTTTTTAAGCAACTTTCTAATATACATGGATTAAAAAAATGTCAGTGGTTTTGACATTTTTGAAAATGTAAATGTTATTAAAACGAGTATATGGTTTTATTTATCTGTATGGGACAGCTGCTTTAGAATCACACATCCTTAATTTTCTGCATAAATAAGCAAATTACAAGACATATACCAACTGTGCATGACATGACTGTTCAAGTTCTTAAAAATATTAAATATGCACATTTTATCCTAGCGCTAGTTTTTTCAGAAACCAGACCTTCTTCTGAAAGATATCTTAAGTCGTAAAACTCAGAAGCAAATGTGCCATAAGTATCCTGGTGCTTCTCATCCAGAGCTTGATCCCCCTGGTCTGTCCGGCTGCCACGTACAGCACTCTCATCAGCAGGGCTGGCACTAACTGCATATGCAAAGAGTAACCAAGCTCCCACACTCTGGCACTGCAGAACCATGGCACTAAAAGAGTAAGAGATACAAAGAAATATCTTTGATTCACAGATGTGTCCATATAATACATTTGTTAATTTATATTTATAATGGTTATTCTGAAAATGCTGTACATCTAAATACAGCACTACAGTGCCTAGATTTGACACTAACCTGGTTACAGGATAAATTTCACTGTTTCTCTATGTTTGTATCTACAGAGTTGGGTGGAAATTTCCATACCGTTGGCTCCTGAGCAGAGCAGTGTAATTCATTTGTAACCCCAGTTGTTGTTGTTGCATTGCTATTTATGCCAAGGCAACAAACATTTTGAATATCAGTTATACTGAATGTATAAAAACAAATAATGCAGATCAGATCTAGATGCCCTGTTTAAACATATAACAACAGTATTTGCCTTGCCATGCTTTTTTTTTTTTATAAATCACTGGTTCACCATAAAAAATGTAAAGCATGAAAACCAGACCTCTTGCAGTGCATTCTATGGAACAAATGGTTGCCAATAGTAACAAGCAGCGATGGTGCCGAAATAGCTCTTTTCTGTTTATCAAGCCTTCGATGCACTGCCTGACATCACATTGCAGCTCAGTTAGAAAAAGCAAATATACAAAAAAGTACCTTTATCTAAGGGTAAAGTGATGCCCTGGCTTGACATGAACCCAATCGACGATCACATAAAGAATCCAGTTCCTTTCCTGAGGCCTCTGTTGTGATCTGCCCTCCCCCAAGTGCTCAAGCTGAGCCAGAAGGAAGGGAGAGAGGCAGCAGTTCTCACTCCCTTAAAGGAGCAATGCTTTCACTATTGATTTCCAGCTGGGGTCTGTGAAAGCATAACAATGATAAAACAAAGCAGTTGGAAAATCTTTCCTTGTGAAAAGGGATTATGTACAGCTAGGCTTTATTTCCCCTCCTCCTGGGGGATTGATGAAAATGCTTTAAGGGACAGCACTCAGGGCAACAGCAGGCATAACAATATATTTATGCCAACGACTTCCACATCACAGAAATCAAGAGCTTATGTGAGTTGCAGTTAAGCTTGATTATATTATTCTTTTGAAGTCTGCCTTCTGCTAACTGTTCTTTTACCTACTGTTCAGTGTTTGGCACTGTTACAGCCCCAGGCATTAGTAATTTACAGTGTATTCACTTCTTTCAGCATCCTCTGTATTATAGTAAATTGCTAGATAACTTGCTGTCACTATCCAAAATATGATTATGAATCCTGATCTTTCTATTATATTTTTTGTCTATTTATGTTACACATTCCTCCTAAGTGGGAACTTTATATTGTAATGTAGGGACCCATAGGATTTAGCCCTACACACTATTCTCTGATGTTACTGAGCAGAATGTAATGTTTCAACTTTTGCTATTTGCATCTATGCACCTATTGGCCCTTAGTTAGGATGACCACTTCCTGCACACTGTAATATAAGTGTTATGCAGGGTGTGGGCACTTCCTCTTTGGCATTCCTATCATCCATAGAAGGCTGCACATTGAGCTTGGGACCTCAACTAGGCCGAGAAGCCTGTGCCCTAGAGGAAGCCAAATCCATCTAGAGATTATAAATCGGGGATAAGGGACCCCGTGAATGAGGTGAAGATATTTGCAGGATTAGCACGCTCTAGAAGTGTGACTTAGTTCAGCGCTATTTAGCAAGAGCAGCTGTTTGCTCCAACAAAGGAGAATTTAGTGGGTTTAGTATACCCAAGGCTCTGCTGCCTCACTGTAGGGACCACAGTTCAGACACAGGTAGGTATCAGGCTAGTTTTAACCCCTGAACCACCGTTGGCTGTAGGGATCCGGCCCAGTAAAGGTATACACCCTTGGGACTCCTGGCTATTATCCCACATCTATCTCCACTGTGGTGCTACACTGTTCTGTTACCTTGCAACTGCATTTACCAACTGTGCCATTCTACCTCAATGCTGTGAGTATTAACCCTGCATATGGTGTGTACCATCAATAAACCGAATTCTAGTTCAATACAAAAGAACCTCTGGCATCCCTAATTACTTAAAATACAATCTGTGGCAGTGGCGTGTTGCAGTTCCGCAACATCTCATAAGTGCAAACCTTCCACTTTGCGGAGGCCCCGCCTGCGTGTTGGAGTCTCATGTACCCGTGCTCATACCTACTAGCCGGATTTGGCAAATACTGGCCAAGATAGGGTTACAGTACCTTTCTATGGTTTGCATACCTCCCAGCACACACATCTGGGACAGGAAATACCAATAAGGACTGGAAATACCAATAAAAATCTTACTTCCACCCCCTGGCCGCCATCGTTTTCTCTCCTGTTACATCCCCTTCCAAAATGGTGTGAGTTATGCCAGTTGTGTCTGAGCATGCGCTAAAAGGCAGGATCCAGACTGAGGCAAATGGAAGCTGCCGCTTTGCAGAGCGATTTGAAAAAATTGGAAAACTGGGCAGCAAACTGGAAAATGAGGTTCATGTTGATAAGTGTGCAAAGTTATGCACTTTGGTAGACATAATATAAACGCAAACTATCTACTGAATGGTAGTTTGTTGGGGGTATCCTTAATGGAGAAGGATCAAGGGGGTTTTGTAGATAACAAGTTGTCTAATTACAGGCAGTGTCTGTGGCTACTAAAGCAAATAAAGTGCTGTCTTGTCTAAAAAAGGACATTGACTCAAAGGATGAGAACATAATTTTGCCCCTTTATAGGTCCTTGGTAAGGCCTCACCTTGAGTATGCAGTGCAGTTTTGGGCTCCAGTCCTTAAGAAGGATATTAATGAGCTGGAGAGAGTGCAGAGACGTGCAACTAAACTGGTTAAGGGGATGGAAGATTTAAACTATGAGGTTAGACTGTCAAGGTTGGGGTTGTTTTCTCTGGAAAAGAGGCGCTTGCGAGGGGACATGATTACTCTGTACAAGTACATTAGAGGGGATTATAGGCAGATGGGGGGGTGTTCTTTTTTCCTATAAAAACAATCAACGCACCAGAGGTCACCCCTTTAGATTAGAGTAACGGAGCTTCCATTTGAAGCAGCGTAGGTGGTTTTTCACGATGAGGGCAGTGAGGTTGTGGAATGCCCTCCCTAGAGATGTGGTAATGGCAGATTCTGTTAATACCTTTAAGAGGAGCCTGGATGAGTTCTTGAACAATCAGAATATCCAAGGCTATTGTAATACTAATATCTACGGTTAGTATTAGTGGTTGTATATATAGTTTATGTATGTGAGTGTATAGATTGGTAGGTGTGGGTTGTGTGTGCTGGGTTTACTTGGATGGGTTAAACTTGATGGACTCTGGTCTTTTTTTAACCCTATGTAACTATGTAACACCCTTTTTCATGGACGTGGCATAAAAAATGGGACAGTTGAAAGGTATAATAATATAATACAAGGCATTTATTGTCCATTTCTCGTTATTTATAGGCAGGTTTATAAGTACAAGTAACATAGTAACATAGCAAGTTGGGTTGAAAAAAGACATACATCCATCACGTTCAACCATAATGACTATATATAACCTGCCTAACTTCTAGTTGATCCAGAGGAAGGCAAAAAACCCCATCTGAAGCCTGTCTAATTTGCCGCAGAGGGGAAAAAATTCCTTCCTGACTCCAAGATGGCAATCGGACCAGTCCCTGGATCAACTTGTACTAAGACCTATCTCTCATAACCCTGTATTCCCTCACTTGCTAAGAATCCATCCAGCCCCTTCTTAAAGTTATATACTGTATCAGCCAGCACGATTGATTCGGGGAGGGAATTCCACAACTTCACAGCTCTCACAGTAAAAAATCCTTTCCGAATATCTAAATGGAACCTCCCTTCTTCTAAACGGAGTGGGTGCCCTTGTGTCCCTTGGAAGGACCTACTGGTAAATAAAACATTAGAAAGGTTATTATATGATCCCCTTATATATTTATACATAATTATCATGTCACTTTTTAAACGACTCTTCTCCAGTGAAACAGACCAAACTTGGCCAGTTTTTCTTCATAACTGAGACTTTCTATACCCTTTACCAGCCCTTCTCTGGACCCTCTCTAATTCAATAATGTCCCGTTTGAGCACTGGAGACCAAAACTGAACAGCATATTTTAGATGCGGCCTTACCAGCGCTCTGTCAAAACCTTGTTTGCCCTTGCAGTTGCTGTCTGGCATTGCTTGCTACAGCCAAGTTTATTATCTACAAGGACTCCAAGGTCCTTCTCCATTATGGATTTTCCTAGTGCAGTCCCATTAAGGGTATAAGTGGCTTGCATATTTTTACATCCCAGGTGCATGACCTTACATTTATCCACATTAAATCTCATCTGCCACTTAGCCGCCCAGATTGCCAGTTGGTCAAGATCCTGCTGCAAGGATGCCACATCCTGGATAGAATTGACTGGTCTGCAGAGTTTTGTGTCATCTGCAAACACTGATACATTACTTATAATACCCTCCCCTAAGTCATTTATGAACAAGCTAAACAAAAGTAGACCCAGTACAGAACCCTGAGGGACCCCACTGAGAACCTTATTCCAAGTAGAGTAACCTTATTCCAAGTAGAGGTATGAGGACATACTGTAGTTTATTGTGTGAATCAATCATTTCAACACAGTGGTTATAGAAATAATTACTAAACTGTACATTAAAGGGTACTTGGAAGTGTTTGCTACATGGTGCCTTTCAGTGTGCTAGAGTGTGCCTGGGAGTTTTTATGTAAGCGCATGCCAAGGGTGCCTTGGAGTGTGTGTGCTACAGGGTGCTTTGGTGTGCTAGAATAGACTTTTTCTCTTAGTTGGTAACGAGATCCTGGTAGAGATAGTGAGAGAAGGCCCCACCCAGGCTGTGAATATCCCCTGTGAGTACAATAGGATGATAAAGGCTACTGAGGCCAACACGGAAGTTATAGAGGTTGAACCTCTATAAGTGGGTTTGAACCTCTAGAAGTTTCTGACTGCACAGCGAGTGTTGCGTGTGATCTAAGTGTTGCATATGAATTAAGTGTTTAGCAGGCGTTAAAAACAAAAAGGCGTTTAAATCTAAAAAGGCACTATACAAGGGATTGCACTCAGGAGACTGTAAGTACCCAGTGGCAATATGAGTTGCAGTATGATTGCTGGTGTTACTCAGTGTGAATCTAGTCGCATGTATGTGGTCCTGGAGCAGCAGTTCCATGCAGCATTTACTTGTAAGAGATGCAGGTGGGTTTTCCTCTTGGAATCTGAGGTGCAGAATCTAAGGGGGGAACTGGCACCACTGAGGGCAGCTGCAAACATGGGGAAGAACAGGAGGCTCACTGAGCAACCACTGGCAGGGGCCATTGTAGTGGGGGGTGGAGAAGGGACAGTGGAGGTTAATGAGGGAGACAGGTTTGTAACAGTTAAGAGGGGAAGTAGGTAACGCAAGGGTAGGGGGTCTGGTTCACAGCTTGTACAAACCAGCAGATTTGCTGCTTTAGGTGAAGATGCTGGGGAAGACAGCTCTGAGCTAGCATGTATGGAGCAGGCTGACTCTCAGAGCACCCTGGGAGCCAGCACCTCTAATACAGGTGGGGGGAATAGTGCTAGGAAGGGAAGGCAGGCTATAGTTGTAGGGGATTCAATGTCACAGAGACCCTACATGCCGAACTGTGTGTTGCTTGCCTGGTGCTAGGGTTCGGCATGTGGTGGAATGAGTGGACAAATTGTTGGGAGGGGGTAGGGAAGACCCGGCGGTCTTGGTACACATAGGTACCAATGACAAAGTTAGAGGAGGGGGGGAAGTCCTCAAGAACGATTTTAAAAAGCTAGGCGAGAAGTTGAGGGCGAGGACTTCCAAGGTAATTTTCTCAGAGATAGTACCTGTGCCACGAGCAACATTAAGAAGGCAGCGGGAGCTCAGGGAGATTAATGCGTGGCTGAGAGATTGGTGCAGGGACGAGGGCTTTGGGTTTCTCGAGAACTGGGCTGATTTCTCAATTGGCTACAGGCTCTTTGCCAGGGATGGGCTGCATCTCAATGATGATGGGGCAGCTGCTTTGGGGGAAAAGATGGCTAGAGGGTTTGAGGAGATTTTAAACAGGATAGATGAGGTAGTGGGCATAGTAAGGGAAAATGGGGGAGGAGACTTGCTTCGGGATACTGATAATGGCAGGGAGGCCGATAAGTTGTTTACACGTCATTCTCACACCGGTACCAGTATTAAAATGTATGTTTATCAATGCAAGGAGTCTGACTGGTAAAATGGGAGAGCTGGAGGTACTGGCATTGGAGCGGAAATATGATGTGATTGGTGTTGCTGAAACTTGGTTGAATGAGTTTCATGACTGGGCAGTTAATATTGGGGGTTATACATTGTTTCGGTGGGACAGGGGCAATAGAAAAGGAGGAGTTTGTCTGTTCGTTAAGCAAGAATTAAAAGCAAATATTAAAGAGGAAGTGATGGGGGTAACAGAGGGAGCTGAATCCTTATGGGTTGAGCTTCTCACAGATAGTAAAGAGTCTACCAAACTAATTGTAGGGGTATGCTATAGACCCCCTAATGTAAGTGAGGAGGAGGAGGCTCAGCTCCTGTTGCAAATAGAAAAGGCTGCTAGTTTGGGGCAAGTGATAATAATGGGGGATTTTAATTGACTGGAGCCATAGTACTGCCAGGACAGTAAATGGGAACAAGTTTATAAACTTGCTGCATGACAACTTTGTCACAGGTTGTTGAGGAGCCAACCAGGAACCATGCTATATTGGATCTAGTGTTCTCTAATGACTCAGAATGAATAGCAAATGTGCAAGTGGTTGAACCCCTGGGTAATAGTGATCATAATGTTATATCATTTGATGTTTGGTGCAGGAAACAAATTTACACGGGGGCAACAAAGACAATAGGGCTGATTCACTAAAGTGCGATAAATTTTATCGATTTTTTGCGTTTAAATAGATGGGATAATTAGCGCGCGATTCACTATAGTATTATCGCGTGCGTTAAGTCGCCATATCGCATGCGTTAATTTTTCGCGCGACCACATGTGTTAGTTTTAACGCATACGTTAATTTTTGTGCTGAAAACAATACGATCGCATGATTCACAAACACTTAGGCGCGCTAAATATTGTATTAGTCTATGCGAAAATTAACACCTACTTCAGGCAGACGATAAATTATAGAAAAGTACAGCAAATTCGCAACTATAGCGGTGAATATCTAGTCGCCACAATATTCGCGTTTTGTCGCGACAAATACACTACACGTTATATTTTGGCGATTATTTGCTGTTTTTAATCTCGTGATAGGCGCGACTTGCGACCATTTTGTGTCAGAGCCTGCAGTGATTCAGAGAGTCAACATGCCTGGGGTATCGGAGCTACGACTGGTGGAGAGGCGCTACATCTGCCGCTATCTCCTGCACTCATCCTATGATAGACAGCCACTGGGGATGGTAGGGGTCCACGAAAGAAAGAGGGCAATCCTCCGCAGGCTGATGCGGAGGTTAGAACACCGGTTTGCCCTCCGAATGGACCTCAGGACTCTCCAGCGGATATGGTCGGATATGAAGCGCAGGATTCCAGAATTAATAGCTGAAATAGCGGAAGGTAATTATTGTACTTTTAAAAAATGTAAGAAATGTATATTCTATATAAATATATGTGTACAAAACTAGAAATAATATGCCGCACACTCAGGTCTTAGATGCAAAAAACCAAGTCCATGATCCAAATAAAATTTTTTTTGTTTTTTTGCATCTAAGACCTGAGTGTGCGGCATATTATTTCTAGTTTTGTATGCTTACTTTATACTGCACCCAGGCAAATTATTACTTTGTTATACGTGAGTGCCTGCTTTGACCTGTTCCTATATATATGTGTATATATTCATGTTTTTTGAAAAACCACACACAATAAAGTTCACAATGAAGAGGGAATTTTAAATATGTTGAGGCATTTTGAAAAAACAAATCCATATACACATATATATATACACATCTATTTGGCAAAACATATGCCTAAATAAGTTTAACCCTTTCACTGCCTGCCGTTTTGAACAAAGTGGAACTTCTACTGCCAGACAGTTTTTGAACATTTTGCACTGTTTCACTTTAGGGGCTTTTCCTCGGGGGGACTTTTAGTTTACCCAGGAAAACTATATATCTTTTTTTCAGGACAACCTAAGCTTTCAAAATATGGTGGAATTTTTGTGTAATTCCAATTCTGTTACCAGATATAGGCTTCTAAATGTATAAAAAAATAATATTTTCCATAATATAAACACATACAGCAGAAACAAAAATTATTTTATGCATGAAAATACAACAGATTTGGAAAGTCCCATGTCTCCTGAACGTGCCAATACCAAATATATATAGTTTTATGGAGATTTTTCACTTCCATAGGTCAAAAACTCCCAGCAGTACACTACCAAATTTCCAAAGCACTGCTCCAGAAAGCTGCATACTTTAGATTTGAAAGCCAAAAATTCCACTAACAGAAGGTTTATCCCAAAAAATTATACATTTTTAGAAAGATTCTGGGGAATCCAGAATAGGTAGAACTGCATCTCTACTCCAAACTACCAAGTTGAAATGCTTTCCTAAAGTTACTGGTTTTTATCAAAATTTATGAAATTTCTTAAAAATTGCTTCAAAGCTTCCTGTCTATAGTATCTTATCTCCTACAGGCCATAAAGTAACCAGATAAAACCCCCTAAATATGAACGCCAGGGGTCCACTGAATAGTTTGATGCCCAATATGTAGAGGTTTACCTAAGTATGTGGCATGTAGGGGCCCCAATGTGAACATACCCCCATATGATCTATCATTTCTGTCATTTCAGCTTCTGCAAAATCAACACATTTACATCATTTTGTGTGGGATAACACTACAAAAAAAGTACGCTCACCCCAGAAAGCCATATATTTTTGGAAAGTACACATTCTCCCGAATCTTAAATGGGTACCCATGTCTTTCTACTCCAAAGTACCAAGCCGCAAAGCATTTCTAAAGTTAGCAATTTTGATGACAATTCCAAAAATCCCCTCAAAGCTTCCACTTTGCAGCATCTTACCTCCCACATAGCATTAAGTACCAAGATAAAACACCCTAAATTTGAACGCCAGGGGTCCACTGAATAGTTTTATGCCCAATATGTAGAGGTTTACCTAAGAATGTGGTATGTAGGGGCCCCAATGTGAACATACCCCATGTGATCTGCCATTTCTGTCATTTCAGCTTCTGCAAAATCAACACATTTACATCATTTTGTGTGGGACAACGCTACAAAAAAGTACACTCACCGCAGAAAGCCATATATTTTTGGAAAGTACACATTCCCCTGAATCTAAAATGGGTACCTGTGTCTTTCTACTCCAAAGTACCAAGTCACAAAGCTTTCCTAAAGTTGGCAATTTTGATAATATTTCCAAAAATCCTCTCAAAGCTTCCAGTTTGCAGCATTTTACCTCCCATGTATCATTAGGTACCAAGATAAAACACCCTAAATATGAACGCCAGGGGTCCACTGAACAGTATGATGCCCAATATGTTTAGGTTTACCCAGGTATGTGGCATGTAGGGGCACAAATGTGAACATACCCCATGTGATCTGCCATTTCTGTCATGATGTCAGCTTCTGCAAAATCAACACATTTACATCATTTTGTGTGGGATAATGCTACAAAACAGTTCGCTCACCCCAGAAAGCCATATATTTTTGAAAGTACACATTCCCCCAAATCTAAAATGGGTACCCATATCTTTCTACTTCATAGTACCAAGCTGCAAAGTGTTTCTAAAGTTAGCAATTTTGATGACATTTCAAAAAATCCCCTCAAAGCTTCCACTTTGCAGCATCTTATCTCCCATGTATCATTAGGTACCAAGATAAAACACCCTGAATTTGAACGCCAGGGGTCCACTGAACAGTTTGATGCCCAATATGTTTAGGTTTACCTAAGTATGTGGCATGTAGGGGCCCCAATGGGAACATACCCCCATATGACCTATCATTTCTGTCATTTCAGCTTCTGCAAAATCAACACATTTATATCATTTTATGTGGGATAAAGTTAGTAAAAAGTACGCTCACCCCAGAAAGTCATATATTTTTGGAAAGTACACATTCCCTGAAATCTAAAATGGGAATCCATGTCTTTCTACTCCAAAGTACCAAGCCGCAAAAGTTTCCTAAGTTTGCTGATTTTTATGACATTTTCAAAAATCACCTCAAAACTTCCAATATGCAGCATCTTATTTTCTATAGGTCATTAGGTACCAAGATAAAACACCCTAAATATGAACCCCAGAGGTCTACTGAACAGTTTGATGCCCACTGTACATAGGTTTATGAAAGCACGTGGCACTTAGAGACCCCCAAATATACCTTGTGCGCACTAATTTCATGGCTTACCTTTACCTAATTCATAAACACATGGCAGTTTTATGTGGGATAGAAACTGCAGAAATGTAGGGTAACCGCTGAAAACCATACATTTTTGGAAAGTACACGTTCTGACAAATCCAACATGGGTAAAGAGTCCTTTCTACACCAAAGTACCAATCTGCAAAGCTTTCCTAAAGCTAGTGGTTTCTATGACATTTCAGAAAATCGCCTAAAAATGTTGCAATTTGCTGCATTTATCTCACACAATTTCTTGCATACAAAGGAAAATCACCCCAAATAGGAACACCAGGGGTCTACTGAACAGTTTAATGCCCTATATGCATAGATTTACCAAACTATGCGGAGTACAGGGGCACCCTAATTAAAATAGTGCATATGAATTTTCACATATGATGCTCCGGCTCGTGCAGTTTTTGTACCCGGTAATGTGTATTATGTGCCATAAGACCCCCCTAACACTACGAGGACCCTAGAAAACCATACATTTTCCGAAAGTACACATTCTGACAAAACAAAAATGGGTAAATACATCTTTCTACTGCAAACTACCAAACTACAAAGCTATGCTAAACAGAACAGTTTTTATGACATTTCTGGAAATCGTCACAAAGCTTGCATTTTACCTCATTATGTAGCCCACATTTCATAATGTACCAACATAAAACACTCTAAATATGAACGCCAGGGGTCTACTGAACAGTTTGATGCCCTATATGCATAGATTTACCAAACTATGTGGGGTACAGAGGAAGCCAAATTGAAATACAGCAGACAAAATGTCCATGTGCAAAGACAAGTAACAAAGAACAATGTGAAATACAGTAAAATTGCTAAAATCCCCCCAAAAAACCTAAAATCAATGTTTTTTTTTTCCCTAGTGAAAACTGCAGTCAGAATCACAGTTTGAGTATTCTGGCTTGGGCAAATTAGTTTTACAGACAAAGTCAAGCGAAACAACAACTACGCATAACTGAAAATGCAATAAAATGGCTAAAAAAGCAATAAAATGATTAAAAATGCACCAAAATCACAGAAAATGTAATAAAAACACAAAAGGTATTGCACAGTGTGGTTAGCGAATATGCTATCCGCAATGGCAATAAAACATTTTTTTCAGGCAAGAAAAAAAACGATTGTGTACACATGGTAAACTGTGTTTTGTGTGCATGTGTGTGTGTGTGTGTGTGCGCAAGTAAGTGTGAAACCCCCCAACCCCCCCCAAAATGTATGTGTGTATAAGTGTAAGAATAAGTGTGTATTAGTGTAATAAGTGTGTGATTGTGTGTTTGTGTGTGTATCTGCAACTAACCTGGGCACAAACAGCTAAAAATCACAGGAGGAGACAGGAGATCGCAGGGACAGCAGCATCAGCAGCCGGCT
This sequence comes from Xenopus tropicalis, assembly GCF_000004195.4. Classification (NCBI taxonomy): domain Eukaryota; kingdom Metazoa; phylum Chordata; class Amphibia; order Anura; family Pipidae; genus Xenopus; species Xenopus tropicalis. Next base: position 73,698,317 of record NC_030682.2, on the reverse strand, counting down.
TCAGTGTGTGGGCGGCACAGGAAGTGGGGGGAGGAGAGGTGGGAGCACAGGAAGGGAGAGAAAAATCAGAAGAATACGAGTAGGTAGGAAGTATATACTGGCTTTTCCCATGGGGCCCCTGGGCAATTGCGCCCCAGGGGCCACTATTTACCCCCCTCTGCTCGTTCCCTAGGGGGTTCTTTACCCTGCGCTCACTCTCTGCACTCGGATTAAGCAGGGAGTGCAGAGAACGAGCGCAAGGTAAAGAAAACGTAGCTTCTACGTGCCTGGCATTTAACATCTTTTTATGCTAGCACGTAGAAGCTACGTGCTTGGCAGGGAAAGGGTTAAAGCAGGGGGGAAGCAGCAGGGAGTGGCCCATAGTCATTTGGGACCACGAATGTTTTAGAGGGCCCTGGCTAACAATGTCTGTGTGTCCTTTGTATTGATGTGAGGGTTCACAGGGGGAGGGGCCATTGGGGGCGTGGGAGGAGGGGGCCCCAAAAATGTTGTTGTGAGGGGCCCCGTTATTTATGATGGTGGCCCTTTGTGTATAAATGTATATATATATATGTATAATATATTTAAATAACATCTTGCAATACTATCTCACAGAACTTCAGCTGGATGTAGCGCCTCATCCAGAGGCCCAACCCCAGGCTGCAGAGGCTCCACAGGCACCTGAGGCCCCCGAGCCACCCGAGGCCCCTGAGCCAGCAGAGGCCCCCGAGCCACCCGAGGCCCCCGATGCCATTTCTGCTCCCCTGGCCAAAGACTGGGAAGAGGCAAGTCCTCTGACCGAAGAAGTGGGGACCCAGACATCACCATCCCGGATAGACCTCACTCTTCGGTCCATACAAGAGGACCTTGCCTCCAGTTGGCCAGAGTGGAGCAGAAAGTGGACACATTTATGGGCAGCAAGCCCTAAGTTTTTCTAGTTTTTTATTTTTATAGTTTTAAACATTTTATTGTGAAAATGAAAGTTGTTTTATTTTTGTACTTTTGAACTGAGTAATGTCTAATTATTTAGCCTTCATTGATATGGTATTCTATACTTTCATGGAGTTTCTCCTACACTCTTACATTTATCAGTAACAGCATCAATATGCTATATGGTTTACATTTTTGCAAATATTCTGCCAACAATTTTGTCTTTAGCTCATTTTGCTGAATAGTAAAGCTTGCATTAATTACCATTTATACTCGAGTATAAGCCGATCCGAATATAAGCCGAGGTACCTAATTTTACCTAAGAAAACTGGAACAACTTATTAACTCGAGTATAAGCCGAGGGTAAGGTATGTAGTTTTCCATTATGTCATTTCCCAGTACCGCTCCCAGTACCGCTGCGGGGGGGCAGTATTGAAATACTGTACAATTCTCATTTTGTAGGGTATATATGCCCTTTAAATGGAAGAGATGACAAAAAAGTCACAGTTCCCCTTGTAGATATATAATGCGAAATACTGGCATGTTCGGATATAAAAGCCGGCTGGTGTCTCTACATACCTGTTACCTGCACTTCAGCATGGGTCCTGCCACTTGTGTGCTCAGTACCTCGGGTTTAAACAAAGCCTCACTAACTGGCTCGCACAGAAGCAGGTAAGAGCGACTGCAGTGGTGGTATATAAAGGGTATATAAAGGAGGGACTGTCGGTAAGCACAATGACAGTTACGCGACACGGTACACAAAATGCCAAGCAACCAACAGCGGGAGGAGCCAATATGGCGGTACTACACCAGAGCCCGCGCCTAAGCCAATCATAGACATTCTAGAGCTAGTCTGTGGCTAGCTGTGGTGAGCGCTAAACTTATCACAGACTCGCTATTTTCAAAATGTTAACCGAAACAAAGCTTGGTAGAGAGTAGTGCATGAAAGTAGATCGTTTACTTGCAGGCGTCTGGTAACCTGGCAACTGAGCTGACGGTAATTCTTTAGAAATCGGAGCCCCCAGGAGAGAACATACCAAATAACTCCTTGCAGTTTCTGTCAGGGCTTGAATCCTTCTGCTCCCAGAATCACTACCCGCTGCGTCTTCTCTCTCAGCTGGCAGGTGTGACAAGGACGCAGCAGTGGGGGGCGGGTCAATTCAGGGGGGGTGCGCGAATGTCAGCAGTATCAGAGAGCGCCGAATGTCACCTGTGTCAGCCGTATATACCCGAGTATAAGCCGAGGGTGACTTTTTAAGCACATTTTAAGGGCTGAAAAACTCGGCTTATGCTCGAGTATATATGGTAGTACGTAGCATATTTTCTGGCGAGTGTGATAACTGCCAATCAAATGTTTTGTTGCCAGAATAATTGAAATATTATATTTGTCCCTGTTTAATAAAGTGCCCATAACATATTTGCCATTTATTCTGTGTCTAAAATCTCCCACTTAATTTAAGCCACTTTAGCAAACGGACCCCTAAGTATTTCGCTAAATATTCTTAAATGCCCCCCCTATTTTATTATCTCTAGCACTTCTTTTTTTTTTTTACTTATATTTTTATTGTTTTTTGGGGGGTTTTTTTGCAAATAAAATTTTATACAGCACCTCTCTAGCACTCTGTGCTCTCCCAGGGCAAAATGTCGCCAGTTTTATGCTGCCGATTGCCGCGTGCATAATGTCGCGACAATTAGCACTTGCGATAATTAGTGTGCATGCAAAAAATACCGCGCACGTTATTTACCGAGACAAAAATATCGCATGCAGAATCGCTCGTAAATTAGCGCAAGTGTGCTAAAAGTGAATCGTGCGTTAAGTCGCGAAAATTTAGAAGCGATATAATTTTTAACGCATGCTATAAATAGCGCGCGTTACAACGCACTTCAGTTAATCGGCCCCAGTGAATTTTAGGAAGGCAAATTTTAGCTCCTTATGGGCAGTGCTTCAGGACATAGATTGGGGCATTATGTTTTCTGAAAAAAACACAGAGCAGAAATGGTTGTCATTTAAAATGATATTAAATCATTACTGTTCTCAATTTATTCCATTAATAGGAAAAAGTAGCTCCCCGATTCAGCTTAAAGGGTTATACAAGATAAATGTCTTGGGCCAGATGGAATACACCCTCGGGTACTGAGAGAGCTAGGGTCAGAATTACAGTGGCCCTTGATTCTGATATTCTCAGACTCGCTTTCATCAGGTATGGTACCTAGGGATTAGAAGAAGGCGAATGTCATTCCTATATTTAAAAAGGGAGTAAGATCTCAGCCTGGCAATTATAGGCCTGTAAGTTTGACATCAGTGGTAGGCAAGTTATTTGAAAGCTTGTTAAGGGATCATATACACAATTATGTACTGGAGAATGCCATTATGAGCAGTAATCAGCATGGCTTTATGAAGGACAGGTCATGTCAGACCAATTTAATTGCTTTTTATGATGAGGTAAGTAAGAAGCTGGACAGTGGGGATGCAGTAGATATAATCTATTTGGATTTTGCCAAAGCATTTGATACTGTTCCCCACAAACTACTGCTTTCTAAACTAAGGTCTGTTGGTCTTAGTGAAGTCATTTGCACATGGATAGAAAACTGGCTACAGGATCGGGTACAGAGGGTGGTTGTTAATGGTACATTCTCTACTTGGAATAAGGTTCTCAGTGGGGTCCCTCAGGGTTCTGTATTGGGTCCACTTTTGTTTAATTTGTTCATAAATGACTTGGGGGAGGGTATTATAAGTAATGTATCAGTGTTTGCAGGTGACACAAAACTCTGCAGACCAGTCAATTCTATCCAGGATATGGCATCCTTGCAGCAGGATCTTGACCAACTGGCAATCTGGGCGGCTAAGTGGCAGATGAGATTTAATGTGGATAAATGTAAGGTCATGCACCTGGGATGTAAAAATATGCAAGCCACTTATACCCTTAATGGGACTGCACTAGGCAAATCCATAATGGAGAAGGACCTTGGAGTCCTTGTACATAATAAACTTGGCTGTAGCAAGCAATGCCAGGCAGCATCTGCAAGGGCAAACAAGGTTTTAAGCTGTATTAAAAGGGGTATAGATTCACGGGAGGAGGGGGTTATTCTTCCCCTTTATAGAGCACTGGTAAGGCCCCATCTAGAATATGCTGTCCAGTTCTGGTCTCCACTGCTCAAACGGGACATGATTGAGTTAGAGAGGGTCCAGAGAAGGGCAACTATGTTGGTAAAGGGTATGGAAAGTCTCAGTTATGAAGAAAGACTGGCCAAGTTACACTGGAGAAGAGGCGCTTAAGAGGTGACATGATAACTATGTATGAATATATAAGGGGATCATTTAATAACTTTTCTAATGTTTTATTTACCAGTAGGTCCTTCCAATGGACACGAGGGCACCCACTCCGTTTAGAAGAAGGGAGGTTCCGTTTAAATATTCGGAAAGGATTTTTTACTGTGAGAGCTGTGAAGTTGTGGAATTCCCTCCCCGATTCAGTTGTGCTGGCTGATACATTATATAACTTTAAGAAGGTGCTGGATGGATTTTTAGCAAGTGAGGGAATACAGGGTTATGGGAGATAGCTCTTAGTACAAGTTGATCAGGGGACTGGTCCGATTGCCATGTTGGAGTCAGGAAGGAATTTTTTCCCTTCTGCGGAAAATTAGAGAGGCTTCAGATGGGGTTTTTTGCCTTCCTCTGGATCAACTAGTAGTTAGGCAGGTTATATACCTAGGCATTATGGTTGAACGTGATGGACGTATGTCTTTTTTCAACCCAATTTACTATTGTTACTATGTTAAATGTAACCGTGGAAGAAATGTATCTGTAGCAGCCACTGTACCCCAAATTACAAAGTCACTGAAAAAGAACCTGTGCTTCACCAACTTTGTCACAGTTGATTGTGAGTACTTTACCTAATCCTTTAAAAATGCACTAATGCACAATTGATGTTGCTAGTATTTTGTAAATTATATAGAGCAGAATCATTGCATTTTTTTTTATTTCAATATATTTTTTTATTTCAAATTAGGCATAAAACATACAGGCTACTATACAGGTATCATAGTGTGTACAGAAAAGCAAAATCGTAATGTAATGAAACTTTATGATAAAGTAAAAATGATGCACGTCGATTAGTCAGTAGTCTGGAAGCATACTATGGCAGGCCTTAGGGGTTCCCGTATGGGGCTGCCCTAGGTCCCTTTCTTTTATATTCTTAAAACTGGTTAACTTTAACTTTATACAATGGACAGGTTATTGCTTTTAATTTTGTTAGGGGGGGTGTTGGCCTATCAAAAGTATTATTGCTTTTCTGTGGTCGATGTCCACAATGAGTATTGTTTTATATTTGGAGATTACAGTGAGAGTAGGGGAGTAGGGTAAGCCTCCCCATGTCTGTTAACAAGCCATGGCTCCCAAGTTTTGGTAATTTGTTTGTGCGAATCAGATAGGATACTGGACATTTTTTCCATTGCCATGATCCCATCAACTCTATTTTTTAGGGCTTCAAACAGAATTTGTTTTGTTATCCAAGCTTTAGCAATTATACATTTAGCTACTGTCATGATAACTGTAAAAAGTTGAAATTGTTTCACTGTAAGGGTGTCAGGTTTTTTTACATAACAGAGCAGTAGTTGGATGTTTAGGGACTGAGATCCTAAAAATAGAGTGAACCATAGTAAATACTCTTATCCAGAATCTCTGGGCTTTAGGGCAAGACCACCATATGTGGAACATCGAACCAGGTTGGTCACATCCCCGTAAAAACCTTGGGTCGGCTGTGGGCAAAAATTTGGCTATGCGGGTTGGAACAAGATACCAACTAAGGAGCACTTTGTAGTTTGCCTCTAGTAGGGAGACATTGCGAGAGAAACCTTTAACCGTTAGCCATATAGATTCCCAATCTTCCTGTGTCAAGCTAGTTTGTATATCAGTTTGCCATGCTGTAACGTATGAAAGATTTTTGGCTATTTCGTCTGGAAAAAAGGCACTATACAATAGGGAGACCGATTTCCTATGTTTGGGATTTTTCAAGCACCAGCTCTCAGAAGGTCTCAGATTTATCCAGCTGGTTGTGTAAACTCCATTGGGAATGGGCAAAGTGCAAGAGGTGTCTCATGCGTAACCATTCGGAAAAGGGAAAGTTTGCATTGGGAAGGGGCCAGATCTGGTTAATAGGTGCCCGATTGCCCATGTTTTGTTAAGAGTCCATCATGTGAATAAATTGGGGTTAAGACCTGGGGAAACTTGGGGTTGCCAACAAATGGGGCAGCAGGGGTATGAGCCGAGCATAAAGGATACATTTTTAGCTGTGGAGTCCCAAATTTTAGTGTTAATCATAAGCAAGGGCTACCTAAAGGAGGCCTAGATATTTTCGAGCTCCATATCAGGCACGCTGTAGAGAAGGGGCGAGAAAAGTGGGACTCTATGGAGACCCAATGGGGTGGATCTATTTGAGCATGCAGTGGGGGGATATGGGCCAATTGTGCTGCTTTATAGTAATAAAATAAGTTTGGTAAGCCCAGTCCTCCCTTTGTTCGGGGGCAATAGAGTGTACTCTTGTTAACTCTTGGAAGTTTCTTGTTCCATATGAACTTTATGACTTGGGATTCAAATTTATGCAAGTCAGCTTTTGGAATGGAGATAGGGAGAGTTTCGAAATAAATATAGCAACTTTGGCAGAAGAGTCATTTTGACAGAGTTTATGCACGAGATGTTGTGTGTACTCCACCCCTCCAGAACAGATACCAGAGATTTGAACATTACCGGGTAATTGAATTTATATAGCGAGTCATATGATTTGGTTAGCTTTACCCCTAGTATAGAAATATAATGGGGCTGCCAGTGGAAATCAAAATTAAGTTTTAGGAGTGTCACAGCATGTTCTGGTAAGTTAATATTAAGGGCTTCAGTTTTTTTATGGTTAATGTATAAGCCTGAGATAGTTCCAAAAGCCTGTAGAACGCTATATAAATTTGGGAGTGAAGTTAGAAGTCTGGAGACTATCAAGGTCAGGTCATATGCAAAGAGGCTGACTTTGTGGTGGGTTTCTCCTACTTCCAGGCCAGTGATATTTGGATTGGCTCTAAGTGCTACTGCTAAGGCCTCGATAGCTAAGTCAAACAATATTGGCTTATTGGGAAAGTGGAGGAAGAAAAGACTAGTATATTCACAAGGGCGGTGGGAGCTCTGTATAACGCTTTAATCCAGGAGGTCAAGTTAATCCCAAAGCCCCATTTATTTAGCATATAATATAGATAATCCCATGATAGGGAGTCAAAGCTGTATTAAAAGGGGTATAGATTCACGGGAGGAGGGGGTTATTCTTCCCCTTTACAGAGCACTGGTAAGGCCCCATCTAGAATATGCTGTTCAGTTTTGGTCTCCAGTGCTCAAACGGGACATGATTGAGTTAGAGAGGGTCCAGAGAAGGGCAACTAAGCTGGAAAAGGGTATGGAAAGTCTCAGTTATGAAGAAAGACTGGCCAAGTTGGGTCTGTTTACACTGGAGAAGAGGCGCTTAAGAGGTGACATGATAACTGTATAAATATATAAAGGGATCATATAATAACCTTTCTAATGTTTTATTTACCAGTAGGTCCTTCCAACGGACACGAGGGCACCCACTCCGTTTAGAAGAAGGGAGGTTCCATTTAAATATTCGGAAAGGATTTTTTACAGTGAGAGCTGTGAAGTTCTGGAATTCCCTCCCTGAATCAGTTGTACTGGCTGATATATTATATAACTTTAAGAAGGGGCTTCTTAGCAAGTGAGGGAATACAGGGTTATGGGAGATAGCTCTTAGTACAAGTTGATCCAGGGACTGGTCCGATTGCCATCTTGGAGTCAGGAAGGAATTTTTTCCCCTCTGCGGCAAATTAGAGAGGCTTCAGATGGGGTTTTTTGCCTTCCTCTGGATCAACTTATAGTTAGGCAGGTTATACTGTATATAGGCATTATGGTTGAACTTGATGGACGTATGTCTTTTTTCAACCCAACTTACTATGTTACTATGTTACTATGTAAAGGCTTTCCTAATATCCAGTTTAAGGAGCATATATGGCATGTGGGATTGTTCAGCAAGATGAGGTGTCTGATTGCGTCAGATGCCTGTCTCCCGGGTATAAACCCCACTTGATCTTTATGGATCAAAGAGGGGAGGAAAGTATTGATTCTGTATGCTATATTTTCCCGAGTAATTTGATGTCTGTGTTCAGGACTGAGATAGGTCTATAGTTCTTAACATCTGATAGATCTGAATTGGGTTTGGGTATGGCTGAAATTTTTGCTTGAAGGGACTCCTGTCTTAGTGTGCCGCCTGTATTGAGACTATTTAACATTGCTGTTAGGTGTGGAGTGAGCTCCTTAGTAAATTTTTTGTAGTAGATGTTGGGAAAGCCGTCAATACTGGGGGCGGTACCTGATTTAAGGTTTCTAATGGCATTAGTGACTTCTTCAGCAGAAATCTCCTGTTCTGTTAAGTCAAATTGGTCTTGAGAAAGTTTAGGGAGAAGGTCGTGAAAGAACTTATCATATGTGTTGCGAGAAATAGGGGATGGATTAGTATATAGTTTCTGGTAAAAAGAAGCAAACTCATTAGCAATCTTTATAGGGTTTCCTGTTTGAGAGCCCTGAGCTGTGCGTATGCGGTGAATGGAGGGAAAGGGATCTTGATTGTTCAGATTGCACGCTACCTACCTAGTTTATCTAATGAGTGAAATAGTTTGTGTTAAGTCCATCTATCTCTAATCTCTCTGAGATATTTGGGGTTGATAGTCGACGAGAGGGTCTTCTATCTGTTTAAGGGCCATTTGGTACAGGAAATGAGTGAGGAGTTGGATCGCTTTTTCTCTTGTCTTTTTCCACTGCAAACCAATCTAAATGAATTGTCCCCTGACCACTGGTTTGTGTGCCTCCCATAGTGTAGAAGCTGTAGGACCAGGCTGGGAATTCTCAGTGAAGTATTGTGTCAAGCACTTTTTAATGTTTTCAACAACTTCAGGGAAGCTTAGTAGTGACTCATTTAGTCTCCAGAATTTAGCTATTGGGCGTTCATGAAGTTGGGATAACGAAGTTAATATGGGGCAATGATCTGACCAGCTAATGTTTAACATTCTGGAGGAGTGGAGTAGCGGAACAAGAGAGGGAGAAAGAAACATTTGGTCTATTCTTGAGGAGATTTTATGGGGGCAGAATGGTGAGAAAATTGTTTCACATCTGGGTTTTTTTCCCTCCATGCATCAACAAGAGAGACAGAGTTAAGGAGCTCTCTAAAGGACCGGGATATCTTGAGAGCGCTAGGGGGGGTCTGTTTCCCAATGAATGATAGATGGTCAAGTCTATCATTCCAGACTGTGTTAGAGACCCACAAATTATAAGCAGGCCCGTTTGATTGCTGGAGCATAAGTCAAATAATTTTGTGAGAAACTCTATCTTGTCAGTGTTAGGGGCATAGTAGGTTACTATAGTTAAAGGGAAGTCCCCACCTTCAGGGTCAGTGTGCGTTTTATCAATTGTCACAGCTAAGCTAGAGTGGAAAAACATACCAACCCCTTTAGTTTTAGTAGAGCTTGTTGACAGTATTGACCTCGAAAACCTCCTATGAAAATAGTTGGGGAAGGAGGTATGAGAAAAATGCGTTTCCTGGAGGCATATGACATCAGCCTGTAGAGAGTAAAAAAAGGTGAAGGCTTTAGTTCTTTTGACTGGAGAGTTAAAGCCTTGGACATTTAGGCTTAAGATTTTAAATGCCATGGAGATAGGATGATGTCAATGCCTCCAGGAATTGTCCACAGCCGACCCTATACACATATATAAAGGTATGGAGACCTAGCAAAACCTATCCAAACAAAACCATATAAACATAAGTACAACTTTGTGCATTAAGCACGTCAAATACACTTATAAAGTCCCGGTAACTTCCTCTGCAACCCCTTTCAAGGGGAGCTTCAGAGTGACCGGATAGGGAGCGACACACATTCGGCTAGCACTTATGAAGTTATCCGCAAAATCGCCAATGTAAGCTTGGGGGGTGTTGGTGCCGATAATGCAGAAACAATGTCTCAGAGACTGGGAAAAGGCTGGCTCTATCCGTATTGCAGTAAAGTATATACAGTTGGTATATATATAAAAAAAAAAGAGGAAGAAAAGAAAGGGGGGGATCCATTAAATTAACCTGTTATATAGGTAAGTGATAGCGATCCACGTCTATAGATGGTCCCGGCAATGGCCCGGCCTAAAGAAAGTTCTCTCGAGGGCCTTGGGCTGGTGAAGGCAAAACCGATAGGGTCTGGAGGAGGCGTCCATCAGGTTGGTGTGGAGGATGGTTGGAGAAATCGTAGCCTGGATCTGACTTTGTTCCATAGTGGGGTTAGTTGGAGTTGCGAAGCGACCGAAGGTAGGGCTTCTCGAGATTGGGAAGCTGTGAACCCCAATTTCACAAGCAACTCATGGCCTTCCTCCAAGGTAGCTACCGTATGCTGCCTGTTATTGTGGTTGAAGGCTAGGCGGAATGGGAAAAGCCAACGATATTGGATATTGTGCTGTTGAAGTGTCTTACAAATTGGGCCCATGGTCATTCTTTTTTGTAGTGTAGTAGGAGATAAATCTGCATATATTTGGTAAGGATGATTTTTGGATGGAGGCTGGCAGATCTATGATAGTTTCAGGTAGGCCTCGGATCCTCTCGTTGTTGCGCCTTGACCTGTTGTCCGTGTCTTCAATTTTATCCAGAGCCTCTTTAAGCTGGGCCTGGAGCATAGCAATATCTTGTTCGTGAGAGTCTATAACCGTTATGATGTCGTCTATTTTGGTCTCGGTGTCTGCAATGCGTGTGCCAAGGTCCGCAACTTGTTTAGCTAGGTCGGCGGAAATCTTGGTCGCTATAGCATCTAGTTCTTGTTGCAACATGATTTTAAACCTGCTCAAGAGTACCTCAAGAGGATCCAGGGTGTTCTCCCTGCGATGCAGAGCCTCCCAGTGGGTCATCAAACAGGCTGCCTTGAGAGGTCATCTGTGGAGAGACTGGAGAAGGCACTGAGGCTTCAGGCCTAGTGAGGTATGCAGTTACCGAACGGGTGCCTGTGGGTGGAGTTGAGGCAGCCTTGGTCCGCTTATGTCGGTTGCGACAAGACTCAGATTCCGAACTCACACAACAAAATCAACAGGAGGGACTACTTCAAAACCCCCCAACTCCATCAACCCATAAAGAGCCAGACCTGATACACCGATTCCACACTTTGCTTCGCTCTGAATTGGAAAAGACCTCAGAGAAAATCATGAGATCCATATCCAGAGAACTACACGAATTGAGCTAGAGAACAGACACATTGGAAAATAAGATGGATGATGCAATCACTGTCCTGGATGGACATGAAGCAGAAATCCATAAGTTTACTACACACGTGTCTGACCTTAAAGAAAAACTGGAAGATCTAGAGAACAGGTCCCGGAAATCTAACTTGAGAATACGAGGCCTCCCAGAAACATACAAAAATCTGGATCAAGACATTACTGAACTATTTCAATTTATTGCTCCTGATATTCCTACTTCAAGACTGGAAATGGATAGAGTTCACAGATCATTGGGCAAACCACTCCAATCTGACATAATCGCAAAACTACACTTCTTTCAAATGAAGGAATTACTGTTACAAGCCTCTAGGGAAGCAGGCCAGATAACATACCAAGACCATCCGATACAGATATTCACCAACCTAGTTTCCCAAACCATACAAAAGAGACAAACCCTTAAGCCAGTTTTAACAATTTTACAACAAGCAAAAATCTGCTACCGCTGGTGGTTCTCTTTTTGCCTGCTATTCACCTACAAAGGCAGACAATACTCCCCAGCTTCCTACAATGACGCCTGGGAAATTCTATAGAGGATACAACTAGTCCCATGGGACCAACCATCCCCAATTCCTTCACAAAGCTCGACCGCATCACTGGTAATGGACTTCCGGAGGTGTGGAGGAGTACATACCCCCATCACCATCAGTGGAGCTGCTGTGGAGAGAGTGAGTAGCTTCCGTTTTCTGGGTGTGCATTTAGCGGAGGATCTCACATGGTCAGTTCGCACGGACAAAAGAGTGAAGAAAGCGCAGCAGCGCCTCTTCTTTCTCAGGAGGTTGAATAGATTCGGCATGAGCCGCCCCTGCATCCTCAGGACCTTCTACCGCTGTGCCATTGAGAGCGTCTTCACTGGATGCATCATTACCTGGTACGGCAACAGCACTGCCTACAACCGCAAAGCTCTGCAGAGAGTGGTGCGGTGTTCCAAAAGGATAATTGGAGGTGAGCTTCCCTCCCTCCAGGACATCTATAGGAAGCGGTGCTTGAGGAAAGCGGAGAGGATCATCAAAGACTCCAGTCACCCTAGCCACGGACTGTTCCAACTACTTCCGTCAGGCAGGAGATATAGTAGCTCCGTTCCCAAACCAGCAGGCTGAGGGACAGCTTTTTCCATCAGGCCATCAGACTGCTGAACACTGACCACTAACTCTTGATAGACACTTCATAGACACTTGAGCAACATTCCGACACTATTCATGTGCACTCATTCTTATATTTTGTACATACATTATACATGCCTACTCATGTGCATATTTATTCTATATATTGTACTCCACTGCTGCTTGTGAAGCTTGCACACAAGAAATTCACTACATGTACTGTACCGGTGTACCAGTAATATGATGTGACAATAAAAGTGATTTGATTTGGTTCTTACCCCGCTATGGTCACGTCAGAAGACCAAAATTACTTTTTACTCCAGCTTAATCCCCGAAACCAGATTAAAATCCGGACACTATTACCATAACTGTTTTTCTTATCCTGGATGGCCAAGGGCCTTCCTACACTGTCCTATACACAATCATTTAAGCAATCATAGGTGCCTGGTTGTATCTGAGCTACCCCCAACCATGGTCTTTAAGTCAAGTGTTTTATACGACTGACTGATAGATTCCAACTAGAATAAGACCATGTTTAAAGCTCTTACACTATATACAATGTTATGTTTTCTTGTAGTAAATTTTTTTCTCTTGTTTTTACATGTTAAAAGTTTTACAGTGTCTCTTATTTCACTGACAGTTGACCTGAATATCTGCCTATGAGAAGATTCTCCAATTTTGGTTCAGCATCTCTAGGAGTCTGTAATGGTTCTATTGACAGGCATGGTAGTAAGTATAATATTTAATCGATTGTTAATTTTCTCTGCATTGCTACCCACCTAAAGGTTATTTCACACAATGTACAGGGTCTTAATTCACCCCATAAGCGTATTTAAGGCATTCACCTTTTACAAATCCACCCACACAGACCTGGGGGCTGATTCACTAAAGTGCGATAAAACGTGCGCTATTTATAGCGTGCAGTAAAAATTTTATCGCGTCTTAATTTTCGCGACTTTTCGCACGATTCACTATAAGCATACTTGCAGTATTTCATGCGATAATTTTGTCGCGATAAATAGCGTGCGCGGTATTTTTCGCATGCGCGCTATTTATCGCAAGCGCTAATTGTCGCAACATTACGCACGCGACAATCGGCAGCATAAAACTGGCGACTGCTGTATAAATGTTTATTTGCAAAAAAAACCCCCAAAAAACTATAAAAATATAAGTAAGAAAAAAAAAGAAGTGCTAGAGATAATAAAATGGGGGGGGGGGGATTTAAGAATATTTAGGCAAATACTTAGGGGTCCGTTTGCTAAAGTGGCTTAAATTAAGTGGGAGATTTTAGACACAGAATAAATGGCAAATATTTTATGGGCACTTTATTAAACGGAAACAAATATAATATTGCAATTATTCTGGCAACAAAACATTGGATTGGCAAGTTATCACACTCGCCTGAAATACGCTACGTACTAATTAACTAATTACTAAGTTTTACTATTCAGCAAAATGGGCTAAAGACAAAATTGTTGGCAGAATATTTGCAAAAATTTAACCCATATAGCATTTTGATGCTGTTACTGATAAATGTAAGAGTGTAGGACAAACTACATGAAAGTATAGAATACCATATCAAGGAAGGAAAAATAATTAGACATTACCCAGTTTAAAAGTAGAAAAATAAAAACTTTTATTTTAACAATTAAAGGGAAAAAAACTGGGAAAGAAAAAACTGGGAAAAAAACTGGGAAAAAAACTGGGAAAGAAAAAAACTTAGGGCTTGCTGCCCTTGAGTTCTCGTATGTCCCTCCTGAGTTCTGCTATTTCCCCCCGGAGCTGGGCCAGCTCGGCCATGATGTTGGCCAGGTCCTCCTGCACTGATGGTCCCTCGTGTGCAGGAAAACCTGGTGCCCAGCGCTTGGCCTGGGGGGAGTCCGTGGCCTGGGGGGAGTCCGGGGCCTGGGGGTTGAACTCAAGGGCCTGGGGGGAAACTGGGGGAGGAAGGAAGGGGGGGAGTGTCCGGGGCCTCGGGGGCCTCTGGAGCTGGGGCCTCTGGTCTTGTGGCCTCTGGGGCCTCTGGTCTTGTGGCCTCTGGTCGTGGGGCCTCGGGGGCCTCTGGTCGTGGGGCCTCGGGGGCCTCTTCGGCCTCATGGGCCGCTGGTGGTCGGGCCTCGGGGGCCGAAGGTGGTCGGGCCTCGGGGGCCGCTTGAGCTGGGGCCTCGGGGGCCTCTTCGGCCTCTGGGGCCGGTGCTGCTGGGGCCTCTGGGGCTGCTGGTAGTCAGGCCTCGGGGGCCGCTGGAGCCTGCTGGGCCACAGGAGCCTGGTGTTGTGCCTGGGGATGAGGCGCCAGCTGAAGTTCTGTGAGATAGTATTGCAAGATGTTATTTTGCGTAATATATTATATATATATATATTGGTTACATGCTTTACTGCAATAGTCACTTTATGGCATGGGTGCACTGATGTCACTTCCTATTTGCTGGTTCACTATGGATAAATAGAACATGGGGTTGGTTAGCATGGTTGCCTTGAGAAAGGTCCCGATGGGGACCGAAACGTAACGTTGGCTGTTCATGCGTTTTTAATACACAATTGATTGTTTTTGGAACATAACTCGGTGTTGCTGGTCTTTTTTGGATATTTAAGTCATTTACCTTGCACCCGAGCTAAGAGCTGAAGCAGAGTGCCACCCTGGGTTCGCTGCTATATATATATATATATATATATATATATATATATATATATATATATATATATACACATTCATACACCATCATAAATAACGGGGCCCCTCACAAGAACATTTTTTAAACTTATTTATGCATATGTATTTGAAAATAGATGTGTATATATATATATATATACAATACGAAGTGCTGGGAAGCTGCACACCATAAGAAACAATAATAGCTGGGTGCCTGTGGCAAAACAAAATCTAGACAGGCATGGGGTGACGGCACACAGGATTTTCACAAGGAGTCACGAAGATGTGAAATAATATTCAGAGGTTTATTGTGACCAACGTTTCAGTTCCTCACTGGCATTATGGTTGAACGTGATGAACGTATGTCTTTTTTCAACCCAACGTACTATGTTACTATGTTACTTTCGTCATCCCTGACATTTCTTACATTTGTACTTTTAGTTCAAATTACTTTTACTGAACGTATACTGTAAAAGCATAATAAAGTACAATAATTACCTTCCGCAATTTCAGCTATCAGGTCGGAATTCCTGCGCTTCAGGTCAGACCATATGCGCTGGAGCAGGCGGAGGTCCACTTCAATTCCGAAGCCCCCACGCAACCCGGCTTGGAGGTCGCGCAGGATGGCTCTCTTCCTCTCGTAGACCCCTAAGGGCCCCAGCGGCGGGTCGTCATATCCTAAACGCAGGAAAAAGCTGATTATATAGCGCCTCTCCCCTGGTAGCAGATCAGAAACCCCAGGCATGATGCTCCTCTCAGTGTGACTGCAGGCTCAATGACACAAAATGGCCCCAAGTCGCACATGTCACGAGATTAAAAAATCGCTATAAAATGTCCGCGAGATTACAAAGTCGCGACAAAGAAATCGCGACTAAATATTTACCGCTATAGTACTGTATATTATCGCGACTAAAGATTTACCGCTATAGTACTGTATATTATCGCGACTAAATATTTACCGCTACAGTACTGTATATTATGACGACTAAATATTTACCGCTATAGTACTGTATATTATCGCGACTAAATATTTACCGCTATAGTACTGTGTATTAGTAGCAAAATTCCATACATGCAAGACTTTAGTAAAATTTAGTAAAAAGACACATACTTGAATAAACAACACTGTAAGTCCATATTTTATTGCCAAAAACTCATTTACTGTACTTTTCTATAATTTTTTGCCTGCCTGTAGTAGGTGTTAATTTTCGCATAGACCAATGCGATATTTAGAGCGCCTAAGTGTTTGTGAATCATGCGATCGTATTCTTTTCAGCGCAAAAATTAACGCATGTGTTGAAACTAGCGCGAAAAATACCGCATGCGAAAATGGCGACTTAACGCACGCGATAATACTATGGTGAATCGCGCGCTAATTATCGCGACTAATTTAACGCAAAAAAGTGTGCGATAAATTTAAAATATACAGGAGACACATTTCTCCCAATCATCCAGTCCACTCCAAAGTATCTCTCTCACCATTTCCCTACTTTTTATTCCTCTTCTGGCCCAGACAAAACTAAAGGAGGTGAAAAAATCTGCCTCTGACTGTCTCCCAACAAATTTGGGACAATCAAGGCCAATACCTCATTTTGTTAGGGGAACTATTTGATTCCCCAATTACCATAGCCACATATTATGCACCAAAAACCCAGAAAAACATTTTCTTTGAACAGCTCCTTCAAAAAATAACTGACTGATACTCCAGTCCAATTATATTAGCTTGGGATACCAACACTGTACTTGACACTTATTGGGATAAATCACACCCCAACACCACACAAACAATAACAGATTCCCCCATCTGAAGAAAAGGAATATACACACTATTCAAACCAACATGGCACTTACTCACGAATTGACCACATACTAGCATCCCAAATACTAATTCCCAACACTTGTCGAGCCCACATCCTGTAGAAAATTATTTTATAGAAAACTAAGGCTCAATTACACTTTGGGAAGCTCACAAAATTGTAATAAGGGGGGAAATTATAAAAATAGCTTCCATTAAGAAAAAACAAACTACAGAGAAAATTAAAGAACTAGAACACCAATTTCAGGACATAACACGAGAGGACCAAATGTCACCTTCCGCATCTCTAAAAGCTACTATAAACAGCCTACGCACTGATCTAGATCTTCACCTATCTCAAGCAAATGAAAAACAATTACAATGGACCAACCAGAGGTTTTATACCCAGGGTAATAAGATAGGAACACTTCTAGCTCGGAAACTAAATCAACCAACTCACCAAACTCCACCGCCAACTACAATTCGTTTGAGAACAGGAAATCTAACAAGTAACCCCCAAAAAATAATACAAGAATTTTCTACATAGTATTCTACATTATATACCAAACCATTTCCCTCATAAACTGCCAATAAACTCCTTTCTACGCTACAGCTCCCCACACTATGTGCTCCATAATCAGAATCATTAGATGCTCGCATTGCAAACGAAGAAGTAGCGAAAGCAATCAAAGATTTGAAAATAGCCAAATCCCCAGGACCAGATAGATTTTCAGGCCTCTACTATAAAAAATTGACTACTCTTATAACCTCACACATAACAAATATGTTCAACGCAATCAGATTAGGAGAAACATGTAACAAGGAATCATTAAAGGCGCAACTGTCCTTTATACCGGAACCCTGGAAGGACCACCTTGAATGTGCAAAATATAGATCAATATCACTGATGAATATTGATATTAAATTATTAACAAAAATTTTAGCAGAACGCCTCAATATGTTTCTCCCTAGCCTGATTGACTTGGATCAAATAGGCTTTATTCTTAACAGACAAACTACTGACAATATAAGAAGAACCTTACAACTCACACACCATTTTCAAACCACAAAACAAGAGGGAATGCTATTATCTATCGATATCCACAAGGCCTTTGACTCTATTTCATGGGACTACCTATATTTTATACTAAACGAATGGGGTATTGGATCTCACTTTATTACAATTTTAAAATCCTTATACCGTCTCCCTAAAGCTATTCCGAAATGGGGACCATACCGAGGGAACCCGATTACTATAGAGAGGGGAGCTAGACAAGGATGCCCTCTATCTCCCATTTTGTTTGTCTTAGCAATCGAACCTTTAGCTGAACTTATCAGACAAGACAGGCCCCCAAATTGGGCAACTGATGCATAAACAATGCCTTTATGCAGACGATATACTAATGACCACAACATAACCACTAACCTCACTACCTAACCTAATCCACCTATTAGATGCATTTGGGAATATCTCAGGACTAACTATAAACCATAGTAAATCAGAAGCCCACAGCAAAACATCAAATTGTTGAAATTAAACTTTGACTTCAAATGGCAAAATTCAGCCATACATTACTTAGGAGTTAACATTCCATCCCACATACCTACCTTATACCAACATAACTATCCACAACTATGGAAAATGGTGATAGAAAATTTAACATTATGGTCCAAAATGGATTTAGCCTGGTTTCGGAGAATTTATGCCTTTAAAATGGACCCTTCTACCCAACATACTTTATTTGTTTAGAACACTACTAATTCCCTATCCCTGATCAAGACCTCAAGATCATGCAGAGAATAGTATTCAAATTTATCTGGGTGGATAAACACCCCAGAATGACCTGACAAACCATGTATAGAACTAAACAACAAGGAGGTTTAAAGGACAATGAAAGGTTAATATAAATTAAATGTAAGTCTAAAGGCTTAAGTACTTACTGCATATCTAAATTCCCAGATCCCTGCTTGCTTCTCTGAGATATGGTGCTGGCAGCCTACAGCAGTGTGAAGACTACAGTGACATCACTAAAATCTCACTCCCCTTCCTGTAGGCTGCCAGCGGCAGCCTTCCTATTCTCTGAGCATGTGTGTAACTTGATCCTGTCTCCTGTTCTGAGCTACACATGCCCACCAGCCAATCAGAAGTGGATCCGGCAGAGCGGAGGGGGGGAGGGAATGAAACACATGTGCAGTATGAAGCAAGGAGGGAAAGGAAGGGAGAATACCTTTTTAGAGATGGCTGCTTGTTCTAGAAAATGTGAAGTAAGTGTGACTGAGTAAATATTTGATTAGGTGAGCCAAAAGTGTGGCGTTTTTACTAAACAATAGGAGGACTATTGGGCAGTATGCTTTTTAAATTTTGACTTGCATTCTCCTTTAAGCATTCCACAATTACAAAACTATTATATAGCAGTGCAGTTGGTCCCATTAGTCCATATGCATGCTCCTAATCCCCCTAAATGGGTCACTATACTAAAACACCAATTATATTCAATTTCCTCATGTGCACTACTTTGGTCTCCCCCTTTAAAACGCCCAAAATACCCAGACCCCATTTCTGACCCACTCTATGACAGTCTGGGATAAATATAAACATTTTGCTTAACTTATATCACCAACTCTCCCAGCAACACTACTGTTTGGTAATCTGCTTTTTCCCCCGGACTCTCACCTGCTTCCTTTCAATGGTGGATGTCAAAAGGCTTTATATTTATATATAATTTTTATTCTCTTTCAGGCCCTAAGACATGGCCAATGATTCAAAATACCCACAATCCACCTTCCTTGGAAGCTTTCCATTACCAACAGATAAATCATTTTATCCATACAATTAACAAGGATAAATCTACTTTAGCTCCTACTTATTTTGAAACAGTTTGCATGAAAAATCCGTATTCAAAAGGGCTAATCTCCAACTAGTATAGTTTATTACTGAGTGCTTATTCAAAAGTCTCCTTACCTTATACCCAAGCGTGGCATAAAGACCTTAATATCACAGACGAAAATTGGACCCAGCTATGGCAAACCACAGCCAGCTGCTCCCGAAATACTTCACTATTAGAAACCACATACAAAGTCCTTATGCGCTGGTATATGGTTTCTTCCCACCTACATAGAATAAACCCTCAACTTAGCAGAGATTTTTTTAGAAGATGCAGCCAAATTGGCTCAGTGATATATATCTGGTGGGATTGTCCAAATATTCAAAGATTCTGGTCTAGAATATACAATATTATCTATTCGGTAACACAAATAAATCTGAAGAAAGACCCTCAAGAATGCTTTATTGAATGTTAAAATACCAAAACCACACCAGATCGCTAATAACCTTCATTTTTCTGACAGCCAAAATAACGATTGCCAAATTTTGGAAATCAACCCAAATCCCTATTTCCCTCTTTAAAAATAAGATGAACTGGGTCATGGTTAATGAAAGGCTAACTAGTGTACTCACAGATAAGCATGATAAGTTTATGAAGATTTGGGAACCCTGGTATACCTATTCTTTTCCAAATATAAACAATTTATTTTAATTTACATCCTAAACCAAATGATGAAATAATACTCAAGATGCATATAAATAAAAGAAAAGTTCATTTTGGTTATATATGAACCGCACTCTCATAGATGCTAACCTTTCTAAACCTTATTTACAATACGGGACCTCAAAGGCACTATCACTTAAAGATAACTGGATTTAATGATTAAGAAAGTTAATTTTTTTTTTGAGTTTATTGCTCTGTCTTTCTTTTCATTCATTCTTTGGCCCCATTGTCCACCAAAATGGGACCCCTCTTTCTCTTCCTTCCTCCTTCCTTTCCCTTTCCTTTTAGGAAAGGATCTTGATAACCAATCTGTAAAAGTTAAAAATGCAAATAAAAATAATTGAAAGAAAAAAAATGTGACCATAACAATAAAACTGTAGCCTCATTGAGCAATAGTTTTGGAAGCTGGGGTCAGTGATCCCCATTTGAAGATAATTCAAAAACTATAAAAAATAAATAATGAAGACTAATCGAAAAGTTAAAATTGCTGCGCGATTTCGGGAAATCGCAGAAAAAGTCTCGCAAGGCAACTTCGGCGATTTGCCGAAATCGCGCCGCCGCGTGTGCCCTCCCACCGGCGACTTACATTTTCGCCGGTGGGATGGCAGGTGATGGCAACTCAGGGAGATTAGTCGCCCGTGAACAGGGAGTTTTGTCGCGGGTGACTAATCTCCCCGTGTGCCAGAGCCCTAAAATAGAACTCCCACATAAGATTAAAAAAGCCCTCGCTCCTCTATAAACCCAGTCTGGTTGAATATTCTGGATAACTTTTTAAGGCACCATTAAGGATTTCATGGCATTAAATCAAGGGGCAGAGGCTATTCTTCCCTTTTGGGATTCTTTGAAATCCTATATAAGAAATTCCATAACAGCCGAGGTAACAGCATATAAGAAGCAAGCACAACTTGCAATGCAAGCACTACCCACCCCCTCCAATTCCTGCCTTAAAAGACCATCAGGGTAACCCTCTTTACAGACGCTCAGGTAGTAAAAGAAATGCTGATTTCATTCTATACTGATTCATACGATTCCAAGCTTCGGAATCAGAAATCAAATCTTTTCTGAATCCCCTAGCCTTACCGGTGCTACTTTAGGGTAGAAAGACTATCTGGACTCCGAGTTTACCGAAGCAGAGATCCAGGATGCTATAAACTCCTTTCTCCTAGGCAAAGCTGTGTGAGCAGATGGCATCCCAATGGAAATATATAAAAGGCATAACCCTAACTCCAAACTTACTTTGCCTGTTTAAAGAGGAGATATGAGCCAGCCAGTTCCCGCAGTCACTATATGATGCAGCAATTGTTCTGCTTCCAAAGCCTGGCAAGAACCCACAATTGTGCGAATCTTTTAGTCCAATCTCCCTCCTTACAGCAGATGTGAAAATCTATGCCAAAGTGCTTGCTCGCAGACTGAACCGGGTAATTACCAAACTAATTCACTCTGATCATTGGGTACATTTGTACCTAAACCTAACTCTTTCACCCCAAAATGCAGGAGGTAGGGCCATACCAGCATTGGACATTACGAAGGCATTTGACACGGTGGAATGGCCCTAACTCTGGCAAGTGCTTGCCCACTTTGGGTTTGGAAACAAATTCATACAGATGGTCCAACTCTTATATAAACACCCAAGGGCCACTATTCGTATCAACTCCCTTAATACCTCAGCATTCTCGTTGTCTAGAGGCACAAGGCAGGGTTGTCCCCTGCCCCCCCTGCTCTTTGCCCTGGCTATAGAACCCTTTTCACACAATGGTTCACATACTAGCCACAGCCCTCTCTGCCCAATCCACTAACTTTAACATCATGGTTACTAATTCTCCAATAACTGATACCCTACTGGTACCCATTCGAAAGAGTAAAATCTCTGCCCTATACAAGCAATTATATACAGTGGCTTGCAAAAGTATTCGGCCCCCTTGAACTTTTCCACATTTTGTCACATTACAGCCACAAACATGAATCAATTTTATTGGAATTCCACGTGAAAGACCAATACAAAGTGGTGTACACGTGAGAAGTGGAAAGAAAATCATACATGATTCCAAACATTTTTTACAAATAAATAGCTGCAAAGTGGGGTGTGCGTAATTATTCAGCCCCCTGAGTCAATACTTTGTAGAACCACCTTTTGCTGCAATTACAGCTGCCAGTCTTTTAGGGTATGTCTCTACCAGCTTTGCACATCTATAGACTGAAATCCTTGCCCATTCTTCTTTGCAAAACAGCTCCAGCTCAGTCAGATTAGATGGACAGCGTTTTTGAACAGCAGTTTTCAGATCTTGCCACAGATTCTCGATTGGATTTAGATCTGGACTTTGACTGGGCCATTCTAACACATGGATATGTTTTGTTTTAAACCATTCCATTGTTGCCCTGGCTTTATGTTTAGGGTTGTTGTCCTGCTGGAAGGTGAACCTCCGCCCCAGTCTCAAGTCTTTTGCAGACTCCAAGAGGTTTTCTTCCAAGATTGCCCTGTATTTGGCTCCATCCAGCTTCCCATCAACTCTGACCAGCTTCCCTGTCCCTGCTGAAGAGAAGCACCCCCAGAGCATGATGATGCTGCCACCACCATATTTGACAGTGGGGATGGTGTGTTCAGAGTGATGTGCAGTGTTAGTTTTCCGCCACACATAGCATTTTGCATTTTGGCCAAAAAGTTCCATTTTGGTCTCATCTGACCAGAGCACCTTCTTCCACATGTTTACTGTGTCCCCCACATGGCTTGTGGCAAACTGCAAACGTGACTTCTTATGGTTTTCTGTTAACAATGGCTTTCTTCTTGCCACTCTTCCATAAAGGCCAACTTTGTGCAGTGCACGACTAATAGTTGTCCTATGGACAGATTCCCCCACCTGAGCTGTAGATCTCTGCAGCTTGTCCAGAGTCACCATGGGCCGCTTGGCTGCATTTCTGATCAGCGCTCTCCTTGTTCGGCCTGTGAGTTTAGGTGGACAGCCTTGTCTTGGTAGGGTTACAGTTGTGCCATACTCCTTTTTTTATTTCTGAATGATCACTTGAACAGTGCTCCGTGGGATGTTCAAGGCTTTGGAAATCTTTTTGTAGCCTAAGCCTGCTTTAAATTTCTCAATAACTTTATCCCTGACCTGTCTGGTGTGTTCTTTGGACTTCATGGTGTTGTTGCTCCCAATATTCTCTTAGACAACCTCTGAGGCCGTCCCAGAGCAGCTGTATTTGTACTGACATTAGATTACACACAGGTGCACTCTATTTAGTCATTAGCACTCATCAGGCATTGTCTATGGGAACTGACTGCACTCAGACCAAAGGGGGCTGAATAATTACGCACACCCCACTTTGCAGTTATTTATTTGTAAAAAATGTTTGGAATCATGTATGATTTTCGTTCCACTTCTCACGTGTACACCACTTTGTATTGGTCTTTCACGTGGAATTCCAATAAAATTGATTCATGTTTGTGGCTGTAATGTGACAAAATGTGGAAAAGTTCAAGGGGGCCGAATACTTTTGCAAGCCACTGTAAACCACTGTATGTTGACCTGGAGCTGCAAACACGGGGGATATGGGAGAAAGAACTAGGGATTATTCTAGATGACCAATGGGTTTTGAGTACCCCAAAGCTAGTTTCATATTCACATAGGCATAGTCTACTTCAATTATATATGATCCACAGATCCATTATACAGTCCAGAAATTTCATGCTATGAAAATGTTAACTTCACCCAAGTGTTAAAAGTGCGGCTCTGTGGAGCTGCTTGAGTTAAACACAATACTGGTAGGAACTGGGTGGCTTGCAAATGCTATCCCTGGCTGGGGCACTGGAGATGCCAGAAACTGTTTACTAGCATTAGACCTGAGCATCTCTTTGGACATCCTAAAAGCTATGTTTCAATCCAGGAGACCCGCGGTACAACGTCATTGATGCATTTGTGAATAAAATTTTGGCAGAACTTTCGTCATGTTGGCTTTATAAAAACTGCCAGCCACGATAAAAGCAGCCTCCGGGTGTAATGTTTCCTGCCGGTTGATAGCATGACACAGTTCATCCAGTGCCTGTGGGGTGTCGGCGTGGGGAAATCCAGCTTGTTTTCCAAAGACTGGACGTTCGCTAGAAGAATGCTGGGAAGTGGGGCGCAGTGTTTTCTGTTCCTCAGCCTGACCAGGATCCCAGCTCTTTTCCCCCTTTTCCTCCGGTGTTTCTTCTGCCCAGGTAGTCAAGGTAAGTCACCTCAGTTCACAAAAAAGTCAGTCTGTGAAGGTCTGGATTGTGAATTTTGTCGAATGTCCAGGGGAGTTTGTCTGTCATAGGAGATGAGAGCATTGCAGGTTGCAAAAAAATTAAAAAATAACACGACAAACATAAGAAAAAAACAAAGTTGAAGAGGACACTGAGCAACGGCTGCCATCTTCACCGGCGCCATCTTGGAAATGATATAGGTAGGTTTGGATGTAGATTCATATTTGGATAAGATGTTTTTTGGTGTCAGTGTCACTTTAACAAGCCTATAACCCTTTCACTGCCAGCCTTTTTGATCAAAGTGGAACTTTGAAATTTTGCAAAAAATGTCTTTCTTCAGGACAACCTAAGCTTTCAAAATATGGTAGAATTTTTGTGTAATTCCAATTATTTTATGCATGAAAATACAACTGATTTGGAAAGTCCCATGTCTCCCATGCCAATACCAAATATATGAAGTTTTATGGAGATTTCTCACTTGTTTAGGTCAAAAACTCCCAGCAGTACATTACCAAATTTCCAAAGCACTGCTCCAGAAAGCTGCATACTTTAAATTTCAAGGCCAAATATTCCACTAACAGAAGGTTTATCCCAGAAAAGTATACATTTTTATGCAGAATAGGTAGAACCGTCTGTCTACTCCAAACTACCAAGTTACAATGCTTTCCTAAAGTTATTGGTTTTTATCAAAATTTGTAATTTTTTTTAAAAATCGCTTCAAAGCTATATAGTATCTTATCTCCTACAAGTCATAAAGTAACCAGATAAAACACCCTAAATATGAATGCCAGGGGTCCACTGAACAGTTTGATGCCCAATATGTATAGGTTTACCTAAGTATGTGGCATGTAATGGCCCCAATATGAACATACCCCCATATGCTCTATCATTTCAGCTTCTGCAAAATCAACACATTTACATCATTTTGTGTGGGATAAAGCTAGTAAAAAGTACACACCCCAGAAAGTCATATATTTTTGGAAAGTACACATTCCCCTGAATCTAAAATGGGTACCCATGTCTTTCTACTTCCAAAGTACCAAGTCGCAAAGCTTTCCTAAAGTTGGCAATTCAGCCCTTAAGGTTGCCTTGTGCACAATTTATAAATCCACTTCACTTCTGCCCGTAAAAGTTTTGATTGTATATCGCCCCCTCTAGGTCCTTCGGTTACTTTTTCAATTCCCTGCAGTCTCACGCACCCTACATTACCATTACTGCACTCACTAAAGTGTTGTTTCACTTGTTGATTTTATTAAGTTTACATGCTCCCTAGCCTTCTCCTTTAATGGTCTGGTGGTATAGCCAACATATTGCTTTAAACAGGTAAGCAGGTATACAACTGACTTAGTATTGCAGTTTATATAACTCCATATATCATAACGCTTATTTGTCACACTGCATACAAAAAAATCAGAGACATGCACTGCTGTGCATGTCACTCATTTCCTTGCACCGCACCTATACATCCCTTTACTTTGTAACCAAGTGGTTCTTTGATCACCCGCACATACAGGCTAGGAGCTAAAATAGAACCTAAAGTGGGAGCCTTTCTCGCTACCATCCGAAAACCTGAATCAAGGACTTTTTTAAAGGCTTGGTCAGCATACAACACTGGCAGATATTTTCCTATAATCTGTTTAATCTGGTCAAACTGTCTACTGTACTTAGTTATAAGCATCACTGGGCTAGCCTCTTTTCTTGAAATACTTGTCATTGTATCTTCTTCTATCTCTCTTAAACAATTCATGTCAATCAGTTTCCAGTGCAGACTTAAATGCATCAAATAGCGACTTCATAGCATAGCCCCTGTCCAAGTGCAGAAACCGACCCCTCGGGATACCCCTATTAAGATGCCGAGGATGGCATGAATCGGCTCTCAGTAGGGAATTTCCAGAGCAAGGTTTTGTGTATACTGTAGTCTCGATCTCCCCTTCTTTAATGGTCAGTAATAGATCCAGATAGGCTATTTGGTTTGCATTAGAGGCACTGGTAAACTTTAGGTTTGAAGCCATATTATTATGACCTTTAAAATTGACCTGTCACCCAGACATAAAAAGCAGTATAATAGTCCTTTTCAAATTAAACATGAAACCAAAATTCATTTTTATATTAACATATTCAAACCCATTATAAATGCATTTAAAAATGTAGTTTATATAGTTTGTGAAGTTAATTTTGCTTAACAAACACAATAGAAAAAAATTTGGAATTATTTCTTAGGGTGACAGGTCCCCTTTAACCAAGTCATTAAAATGCTCCTCAGTTCCATCCCATACAAATAACAAGTCATCGATGTAGCGACGCTAAACTGCCACATGTTCAATACCAGACGCATCACCCCCAAGGACATGGGTCTCCTCTCACCACCCCATGTAGAGGTTGGCATAAGTGGCCACAAATCGTGCCCCCATGGGGGTCCCATGCTCCTGGAGGTAATACAACCCCCCGAACATGAAGTAGTTATGAGAAGATACCAAATCGCTTCCACAATGAATTCTTTCACTTCCTCAGTATACCAATTGTACTTATCTAAGTGGTATTTCACAGCCTCAACACCACTTGTATGTGGTATATTGGAATACAGTGAAACCACATCTGCTGTTCCCCACTTATTGGTTTCAAGCCACTCAAATTCTTGAAACAACCTTAATACTTCACATTAGTGCCACCAAGAACACTATACTTATTCTGAAGAGAGGAGAGAACTGCACAGGATCTGGCACCGGGAATGAAGGATTTTTCTGAGAGAGGAAGTCAGATACCCTAAGAACAAGAAATTTTGTGTTTCTTTTGGACTCAGTGCAGCTTTTCTGTGAGTGCTTATGGCTGTATTTACATAGACATTTCTGATAAAGCTTACTTAGTTTTTACCTTTCCTTCTCCTTTAATAAATCAGCCCAGTTCTCCAGAAATCCAAAGCCTTACTTCCTACACCAATCCTTCTTAATGTTGCTTGTGGCACAGGTAATATTTCTGAAAAAATCACCTTGGAAGTCCTCACCCCACACCTTTTCACCTAGCTGCTTTTTTTTTTTTTTTTTTTTTTTAATTGTTCTTGAGTCCTCAAGGACCTTCTAACCTTGTCATTGGTACCTATGTGTACCAAGACTGCCAGGTCTTCCCCATCCCCTACCAATAATGTCTACTTGTTCTACCACATGTCCAACCCTAGCACCAGGCAAGCAACATACATTTCAACATGTAGGGTCTTTGCGACAAATTAACCTATCCTCCTTTCTAATAATTGAATTGAAAAATGGCCCCTTTATTGGAGCTCTCGATAGATCCTCTCAGGTCTGTTTCAAACGAAGGGTGGGCGTGTCCTAACACAGCCCTGCAGTCACATAAGCAAAGATAGGTTTCAGTTCCCTATCAGGTCAGCCTAGCTGCTGATTGGTTCCTGTCCTACAGTGCAATATACTGAGGGCAGCCAGCTCCCCTGAACATCCAGAGAATTCAGCAGGAAGTGGAACAGGAACAGATGGGTGGGCCTGCTGGGGTTTTGGTGGAATATCTAAAAAAAACAGTCCGAAACACAACTTTTTTTAAGTTCAATCCTTCTATATTTAGGAGTATAATTCATTGGCACATTCTTAATTTTTTATATGTCTCCTTTAATTATTTAACCTCTAAGCCAGGCTGACAGCTCTGCAGTCAGCACCCCCCTCCCCCCCATACATACGCAAGCAAATCAGTCCTTTCACAAACGTATATGCTTCTAAACAGCTAACAACCCCACGCTGGTTATAAGACTTCCAAGTATTGTAGAATGGATAACCCAGAGAGAAAACGGAGCAACCTGTAACACCAAAAAATGCTGAGTAGCCATGGGGGCAGCCATTCAAGCTGGAAAAAAGGCATAGGTTACATAGCAGATAACAGATAAGACACCATTGTATTCTACAGGGTTTATCTGTTAGCTGCTATATAACCTGTGCCTTTTCTTCTTTTGAATGGCTGCCCCCATGGCTACACACCAGGGTTTATATAAACTCTAGTAATGTTTCTGAAGCAAACACAAAACTTTTACCAGTGCAGGGCAGCAGTACATTATAGTTTAATTTCTTTGAAATATATAAATTTTGTTGGTGTTACTGTTCCTTTAACCATAGCAACTTTATTGCAGCACTACAGGTAGTACTACTCATGCAGTACTATCCGGATTATCGTTTCTACACTACATACACTCAGCACTCCCATACCTGCAACAATCATCAAACATATAAAACTCACAGCACAGCATACAACTAACTACGTCCAACACCCCCAAAACATTGAAACACATTAGACAGCTGAGATATGCAAATATTTAACTTCTCCACAGCCTCGTGTATCTGTGACGATGCATTTTCTACAAGTAGATGAGGCCAAGGTACTAAAGAACAAGATGTTATAACTGTAGACTGGACAGCCTCATCAGATTATCCCGCTTTTAGTTTTCATATACACCACGTGACGATTACATCGTACATCACAGGTAGACGAATATCCACTAGGAACTAGCCGTGAACGTAATTTCTGCTTGTTTTCGTGCGGCGCATGTTTCTGACGACATTATCTACATGTCTCGTGGCTGCGAGCTTTACAATGGGATGGGTGGAGACGATCTTTACTTACTAGGTGATGACCGAAAAGATGACGTCAGCTAGAGGTTTCGGTTGGTGATTGTTTCCGGGATAGCTGTCAGCATAGTTTGTGTTATATGTCTGTGTCGTCTTAAGGATCTATTATTATAAGTGTCTAAAATACTCTTTATACGGTAGTGAAAATGAACCGGCTATTTGGGAAGTCGAAACCAAAAGTGCCTCCTTCGACCCTGACGGATTGTATAAGCAATGTAAGTAAGAAAACCGATGGCTGTGTTTTATAAATGTTGCCTTGACGCAGTTGAAGTACCGACCGCTGATACGGTGGTTCCATTAGCGACACCCTACGAAGAGCTAGCGAATTATTTAATTTTATAGATATGAATAAGCTACAGCTTTGCAGAATCTGGGGCAAATTAGTATAAACGGGATTGGACCCACGTTTACCATTTTTAACCCCTTTTTGTATCTATGAGGTGAGACTGTCGAGGTTGGGGTTGTTTTCTCTGGAAAAGAGGCGCTTGCGAGGGGACATGATTACTCTGTACAAGTACATTAGAGGGGATTATAGGCAGTTGGGGGATGTTCTTTTTTCCCATAAAAACAATCAACGCACCAGAGGTCACCCCTTTAGATTAGAGGAAAGGAGTTTCCATTTGAAGCAGCGTAGGTGGTTTTTCACGGTGAGGGCAGTGAGGTTATGGAATGCCCTTCCTAGTGATGTGGTAATGGCAGATTCTGTTAATGCCTTTAAGAGGGGCCTGGATGAGTTCTTGATCAATCAGAATATCCAAGGCTATTGTGATACTAATATCTACAGTTAGTACTAGTGGTTGTATTTATAGTTTATGTATGTGAGTGTATAGATTGGTAGGTGTGGGTTAGGTGTGCTGGGTTTACTTGGATGGGTTGAACTTGATGGACACAGGTCTTTTTTCAACCCTATGTAACTATGTAACTATGTAACTATGTATGTATATCTTTATTTATAAAGCGCTACTTATGTAACAGCGCTGTACAGTAGAATACATTAATACAAACGGGATTATTAGGATAATAATAGATAAATACAAAGTACAATAATAAATACAGATAGATGCAAGATAAATACAGTTGCAATAAGTTAGGAGTCAAAGACACAAGAGGATGGAGGTCCCTGCCCTGTAGAGCTTACAATCTATATTGGAGGGTAATTTACAGACACAAATAGGCTAATGCAGTATAAGTGCTGTAGGTCACAGTGGGTGACACTACAATATAAGTGCTGATTCCCAGATCAGGTGCTGGGTGAGTGCTCCAAAAGGTAGTCTTTAAGTTTAGTTTTAAAAAGACTGGAGGAGGATGCTCTTCGGAGAAAATCAGGGAGGGCATTCCAAATGTAAGGGGCAGAAAGGTTTAAGGCGGGAAACAGCAGTAGTAGCGCAACCAAACGATTGCTTTCTTTTTACATCTTTTCCCTTGAGTCACCATTTTGTGATGGGCAGTGTGCTCCCTCAGCGATCACATGACCAGAAATAATGTAGCTCTAACTAACAGGAAGAAGTGTAGAAGCAAAAGACAGAACTGTGTCCATTTATTGGCTGATTTGGCCTAGTATGTATTGTGTGCCATGTTTTGTGTGTGCCTTGAATCATGTGATCTCAGGGGCAGCATATCATTCTTAAAATTGCAGTTTTCTATTTAGGATTGCCCAATGGCACATGCTGCTAAAAGTATATTTTTATGAAAAAGGCTTATTGAGATGAAGCAGGGTTTTGCATATGAGGTGGTTTATGCAATATATTTTTATAGAGACCTACATTGTTCAGGGTTATAGTTTTCCTATTTTTTTTTTATAGTTTTTATTTTTTTTATTAATTGCTGTTCCGAGGTAATAGGCAAGACAAATCTAGTTACTTATTATTCAGAACAGTTGAGAACAAATAAGACATTCACTAGTCTCATGTGATTAGTCTTGGTGAAAAGAATGTACCATAATACCCAACCTGGTTTCATAACTGCTAAGTATTTACAAAGTATAAGTTGGTTGTGAGAGCACTTTAATTGTTGTAAAAGTGCTTCTGTAGTTATCTAACCATGGCCTTCTGTGCTGTATACAGTGGCTTGCAAAAGTATTCGGCCCCCTTGAGCTTTTCCACATTTTGTCACATTACAGCCATAAACATGAATCAATTTTATTGGATTTCCACGTGAAAGACCAATACAAAAGTGGTGTACACGTGAGAAGTGGAACGAAAATCATACATGATTCCAAACATTTTTTACAAATAAATAACTGCAAAGTGGGGTGTGCGTAATTATTCAGCCCCCTGAGTCAATACTTTGTAGAACCACCTTTTGCTGCAATTCCAGCTGCCAGTCTTTTAGGGTATGTCTCTACCAGCTTTGCACATCTAGAGACTGAAATCCTTGCCCATTCTTCTTTGCAAAACAGCTCCAGCTCAGTCAGATTAGATGGACAGCGTTTTTGAACAGCAGTTTTCAGATCTTGCCACAGATTCTTGATTGGATTTAGATCTGGACTTTGGCTGGGCCATTCTAACACATGGATATATTTTGTTTTAAACCATTCCATTGTTGCCCTGGCTTTATGTTTAGGGTTGTTGTCCTGCTGGAAGGTGAACCTCCGCCCCAGTCTCAAGTCTTTTGCAGACTCCAAGAGGTTTTCTTCCAAGATTGCCCTGTATTTGGCTCCATCCATCTTCCCATCAACTCTGACCAGCTTCCCTGTCCCTGCTGAAGAGAAGCACCCCCAGAGCATGATGCTGCCACCACCATATTTGACAGTGGCGATGGTGTGTTCAGAGTGATGTGCAGTGTTTGTTTTCCGCCACACATAGCGTTTTGCATTTTGGCCAGAAAGTTCCATTTTGGTCTCATCTGACCAGAGCACCTTCTTCCACATGTTTGCTGTGTCCCCCACATGGCTTGTGGCAAACTGCAAACGTGACTTCTTATGGTTTTCTGTTAACAATGGCTTTCTTCTTGCCACTCTTCCATAAAGGCCAACTTTGTGCAGTGCACGACTAATAGTTGTCCTATGGACAGATTCCCCCACCTGAGCTGTAGATCTCTGCAGCTCGTCCAGAGTCACCATGGGCCTCTTGGCTGCATTTCTGATCAGCGCTTTCCTTGTTCGGCCTGTGAGTTTAGGTGGACGGCCTTGTCTTGGTAGGTTTACAGTTGTGCCATACTCCTTCCATTTCTGAATGATCGCTTGAACAGTGCTCCGTGGGATGTTCAAGGCTTTGGAAATCTTTTTGTAGCCTAAGGCTGATGCCACACGAGGCGTAGGGCTGAAATTTTCGGCAAGCGGAAAAACGCTTGCCAAAAATTCAGCCCTACGCCTGCTACTGAATTTTTGGCAAGCGTTTTTCCGCTTGCCGAAAAAATCAGCCCTACGCCGCGTGTGGCATCAGCCTAAGCCTGCTTTAAATTTCTCAATAACTTTATCCCTGACCTGTCTGGTGTGTTCTTTGGACTTCATGGTGTTGTTGCTCCCAATATTCTCTTAGACAACCTCTGAGGCCGTCACAGAGCAGCTGTATTTGTACTGACATTAGGATTACACACAGGTGCACTCTATTTAGTCATTAGCACTCATCAGGCAATGTCTATGGGCAACTGACTGCACTCAGACCAAAGGGGGCTGAATAATTACGCACACCCCACTTTGCAGTTATTTATTTGTAAAAAATGTTTGGAATCATGTGTGATTTTCGTTCCACTTCTCACATGTACACCACTTTGTATTGGTCGTTCACGTGGAATTCCAATAAAATTGATTCATGTTTGTGGCTATAATGTGACAAAATGTGGAAACGTTCAAGGGGGCCGAATACTTTTGCAAGCCACTGTATGTATGTATATATATATGTATATATGTATATGTGTATATATACAGTCCACAAAATTTTCAGCACACCAAACCCGTAATATAAATCACCTGGGTGCTACCTCCATGTGTCTAATTATCCAGAAGTCCAAAAATTGGGTGCACACCAGGATATTTTTTAAGGATTAATACGTTACTTTTATTTAAACATGCTGTTAAAACAGGCCAACATTTCGGTCTCCTCCTAAGACCATTATCAAGACCACATACACAGTTAAAATCAGCAAATAAATAGATAAAACCTCTAGACACTCCCCCAAGCCCCACACTCCCATCCCAGTCACATGACTGAATAGTTAACCCTGTAGGCTAAAGCATAACAAAGTCATTGTTATGCATAAGGGAGCATGTAGTGCAAGAAATACCAAGTTAAAAAAGTTCATACTTATCTACTGACAAATAATGCAGAAAATGTAACCATAGATGGTACAGGAAAATACAGAAAAGAAAAAAGGAAACAAAGACATTAAATGCTTAAGGAACAGTAACACCAAAATATTAAAGTGTATAAAAATAATTAATATATTATATACTATTGCTCTGCACTGGTAAAAGTTGTGTGTTTTCATCATAAACACTACTACAGTTTATATAAATACCCTGCTGTGTAGCCATGGGGGCAGCCATTTAAA